>NW_027507696.1:14761046-20206046 GCF_037356315.1 Lithobates pipiens
TTTTACATTTCAGCCAGTAGGGAAGCCCGCTGACAGCTGATGACTCATTGGTTGTTAAGGAGGCGGCGGCGGCGGCCACCCCCCCCCCCCTTTAGCAACCAGCTATTTCTTGACACAGGATTCGAATCGGTTGACCTTTTTGTTTCTCCCCCTCCCCCCAAACGATCCGAATCCAAGTCGTACATAAATAATTTGGAATGGGTGAGAAAACGATGAACGTAAATTAAATTTCAACAAAAATGTGTTACCATTTCATCTCCGAGATTCAGATACATCCGAATGGCTACAAATGTATCCAAATTTATATCCAGAGTCGCATAGTGTCTATGGGGCTCCGTCCGGCAGCAGAGCGCGCACATTAGGTGGCATGCCCCTCCCCCACTGGGGACACTCCAGGCGGTTAACCCCTCCCCCAACCAATCAGTACTCACAGGGAATAGGTGTTCATGCTCTACCCTGGCGGCGGCGGCGGTGGAGGCGTGGCGGCAGACGGCAGCGCCGCCCTGGATGATCCTGGAGATTTCGTACAGCATGGTGCCTGAGAGAGGAGACAGGAAGGAGATGAGACGGGGACACCGACATCAATCTATACATTATCCCCCACACTGGAGGAGTACTACATATCCCAGCATGTCCCCCCCCCCCCCCCACACACACACACCAGAGCACTACCTATCCCAGCATGTCCCCTCCCCCACACCAGAGCACTACATATCCCAGCATGTCCCCTCCCCCACACCGGAGCACTACATATCGCAGCATGTCCCGTCCCCCCACACCGGAGCACTACATATCCCAGCATGTCCCCTCCCCCACACCGGAGCACTACATATCCCAGCATGTCCCCTCCCCCACACCAGAGCACTACATATCCCAGCATGTCCCCACCCCCACACCGGGGAACTACATATCCCAGCATGTCCCCCCACCCCCACACCAGAGCACTACATATCCCAGCATGTCCCCGCCCCCACACCGGAGCACTACATATCCCAGCATGTCCCCACCCCCACACCGGAGCACTACATATCCCAGCATGCTCTGTGTATCCTTCCTCCACCTAGAACTGAACTACAAAGTCCCAGCAAAGCCCACAAGCTCCAGAACTCAGCCCCCCCTCACCTGCTGGGAGTTGTGATTCTTTTGCTGCTTTAGACCAAAACAGCTCCTCTGCCCACCTCCTCTCCAAACCCCTTCCATTCCACCAATGTCCCTTTTATCAGCATCTTCCAGGACTCGTCTCTATTCACACCTGTCCCTGATTCCGGAGACATTTTCCTGAAGCCTCCGCCTGGAGAAAATCTCCGCCCACTTGAGTGTGATTTTTCACCACCACTTAATATTCAGAGGCATGTTATTAGGGTGGGCGGGGCTGCTGCTGACGTCCTGAGCATCTGTTCAGCTCCGCCCGCCCACCCGCAAGTCTCCGCCCACTCGAGGCTATAATTTTTCTCCACCGTGAGAATAAATCTACAGCGCATGCGCTGTTAAGGGCAGGGGATTGACACATGCGCAGTAAAGGCCCGCCGTCAGCTGTGCGAATGACGTAGCCTCACCGGAAGTGACGGGGTGAGCGAAAATCACGGGTCGCATGAAATTTTACAACACCGGAATGTCTGTAGTGTCTCCTCCACGGAGACAGAAGAAGGATGCTGCGCTGCGCTGGATGATATTAGACATCGCTGGAGATATGACCGTCCGTCGATGGATAGCAAGAGTGGATTACCGCCGCTGGAATCTTTTTTTTATTTTTAATAAAGGAATTTTTCAAAAGTGTGTTTGTTTTATTTAAACATTTTTTACACTTTCTTTGTGAAATGGTAGGGGTACTTTTGTACCCCCTTACCATTTCAAACAGGGGGGGGGGCCGGGATCTGGGGGTCCCCTTGTTAAAGGGGGCTTCCAGATTCTGATAAGCCCCCCGCCCGCAGACCTCCACAACCACCGGCCAGGGTTGTGGGGATGAGGCCCTTGTCCTCATCAACATGGGGACAAGGTGCTTTGAGGGGTCACAGACCCCCAAAGCATCCTCCCAATGTTGAGGGCATGTGGCCTGGTACGGTTCAGGAGGGAGGGGGGGCCGCTCTCTCGTCCCCCCCCTCTTTTCCTGCGGCCTGCCAGGTTGCGTGCTCGGATAAAGGGTCTGGTATGGATTTTTAGGGGGAACCCCACGTCAATTTTTTTTTAAATTTGACGCGGGGTTCCCCTTAATATCCATACCAGACCTGAAGGGTCTGGTTATGGATATTTAGGGGGAACCCCACGTCAAATTTTTTCTTAAATTTGAGGCAGGGTTCCCCTTAATATCCATACCAGACCTGAAGGGCCTGGTAATTGAATTTGGGGGACCCCCACGCTTTTTTATTTATTTATTTATTTATTTTTTTATCAATGACTTTCAATGAGTGTTCTCTGTATTACGGGAGCCGACAATTCATAATAGCTGCGAGTGATTTTAAAGGACTTTTTTTCCTGCATAAATGACACTTTGTGCAGGGACAATTCTAAGCACGGGAAACATGCGCCCCTTCACAGGCATACTATAGACAACCCCCCCCTACGAAATTTAAAGGAATATTACACTTTTATTGTTTCACTTTAATCATTATTAAAATCACTGCTCCCGAAAAAACTGCCGTTTTTAAAACTTTTTTTTGCATTGATCCATGTCCCCTGGGGCAGGACCCAGGTCCCCAAACACTTTTTAGGACAGTAACTTGCAAATTAGCCTTTAAAATGAGCACTTTAGATTTTGAACGTTGGAGTCCCATAGACTTTAATAGGGTTCTAAAGTATGCTATATACTAGCTCCGTCGAATCTTCTTTATACATTCGACAGACACCATAAGCCTTCAAAGACAGATTCGACCGTGATTCATGTGGATTTTCGGACGAATGCAATTTTTGAACGAAAAATGAAATAAATAAAAACGAATTTCGGGAGTAACTAAATAAATTAAGTTTTCAGACGAAAACGAAATTCCGAAACGAAATATTTTACTCTGCACATGTCTACCGCCCAGCTCACCAGGGCTTACCTTACAGCAGACCAAGGGCACAATTCAGGTCTATTTTATGTTGTTAGTCTTGTGACGTGTTTATGTGTTCTTTCATATCTCTTACAGCAGAGGGCTCCGACCATAAATATATATATATATATAATATAATGTATGAAGGCCAGTATGGTGGCCTGAATTTATGGGAGGAGCCTGGTGGTATTTAGCCAGCCCACTCGCCTGTGGTCTTCGGCGGTTTCCTGTACGCGATACCACGTCATTAAGTCGACTGTTCGAAAAACTCATTAGCGTCCATGAGTTCCCGTGTTCGAAGTTCTTCGAAGCTCTCGTTTCCGTTCGTAGTTTATGTACAATGCGTCTGGCTTGGCTGCAGCAGGTAGGATTTTCGGTTGTTTTTTTTCATTTCACGCATTGTTAGATATCTTGTCACTAAACCTCGATATCAAATTTATGAATCATTCGTAAAACCTTACACATAGCCGCAACATCTGCCAATCACTCGCAACGTTATCATACCAAACATTTCTTCTTTTTACGTACCTCACACCAACGCAAAGACACCGCTTCATTTAGGCATGTCTCACTGTTTTATGCTCCACAGACAAATTGATGTCACTCACGAATTTACTTTACACCGATCGGTGCCATATCAAGGCTAAACCATTTCAAAACATTTAGTGTCTCTGTCATGGCAAACATTTTTCACTCATTTCACTGTCACGTACCACGCTCCGATTTGAATCCAGTCGCATCTGTGATGCATCGATTTGTTCCGGTGTGCCCCAGTTGTTTTGGCCTCATTTCAGTGCATGCTCCAGAGTTGGGTTCAATGTCAGTTGCAGTCACTGCACAACCAATTTGTGCCTCTGTCATGGCAAACTTTTCATTAATTTCACTGTCACATACCAAGCCCCGATTCGAATCCAGTCGCATCTGAAATGCACCGATTCATTCCGGTGTGCCCCAGTTGTTTTTGGCCCATTCAGTATATCCTCCAGAGTCCAGGTCGTCGCCAGTCGCAGTCTGTTGTGGCAAACATTTGATTCATTTCACTGTTACGTATCGCACTCCAGCTCTAATACAGTTGCATCCGCAATGCACCGATTTGTTCTGGTGTGCATTAGTTGTTTTTTTCCTCATTTCAGTATATGCTCTAGAGTCCGGTCTGTTGTCAGTCACAGTTGCGGCACGACCAATTCGTGCCTCCGTCATGGCAAAACATTCATTAATTTCACTCCATGGCAAAACATTTTGTTAATTTCACTGTCACGTACCGCACTTCGCTTCAAATCCAATGGCATCCGCTATGCATGGATTCGTCCCGGTATGCTCCAGTTGGCTTGGTCTCATTTCATTCCATGCTCCACAGTTCGACTCGTAGCTTGTCGTTTGACTCATCGTTTATCGCAGTCACAAAATACCGATTCGTGCCTATATCACGGCAAAACATTTCACTCATTTCATTTCACACACTTGTCGCTTGAGTCGAATCCACTCAAACCAACAACGCATCGTTTCGCACCTGTCATTTCAGCCTTACAGGTATTTTTCGCATGTTGCTCGTCATTCCACCCAAGTTCAACAGTCACTACATATCGAATCCTTTGGGCATTTTCTATTTTCGTAAACACAGCTCCAAAGAAGTTCGACCTCTGACGCCTCTACAACACAAAAAAAAAAAACACACCCGTCTTCCTTCGAAGTTCAGTCAGGGTCTCGATTAGCTTGTTAAAAACCTTCACCTCACTGGTACTTCCCCTTATAGTCGCACAATCCGATGCATGTTGGTTTCACTTCATACACTTTACAACCGATTCGTATCAGGATTCATTACATACAATTCACAAAAGATTCGTATCGGCTTCATTTCATACACGCTACAGTCCGATTCAAATCCAGTCGCGTCGGCGGCACAGCGATTCGTACCTGGATCCATTTAATACTCTCCACAGTCCGATTTATATCAGATTCATTTCATACACTCTACAACCGGTTCGTATCAGATTCATTTCATACAACCAATTTGTATAGGATTTATTTCATACTTACAACTGATTCATATTGGATTTATTTCATACACATCCAAGCACAACTCCTCGCAATCATTGCAAGCATGCATCCAAGCATAACTGCTTGCAATCATCGCAAGCACACATCCAAGCACAACTTCTCCCTGTCATTACAAGCACACATCCAAGCACAAACTTCTTACAATAATTGCAAGCATGCTTCCAAGCATAACTCATTGCAATCGCTGCAAGCACACATCCAAGCATAACTTATTGCAATCTTTGCAAGCACACATCCAATCACAACTAATTGCAATCGTTGCAAGCACGCATTCCAAGCATAACTTCTTGCAATAGTTGCAAGCACCCACCCAAACATGTGCTTGCAAACGTGGCAAACAAACATTCAAGCACAACTCTTGCAGTCTCCGCAAGCACATGCAGTAATACGAACTTCTCACAGTCACTTCAAACATATCTCCAGTGACATAAACTCTCTTGCAATCATTACAAGCACACATATAAGCACACTCTTGCAATCGTTGCAAGGCACACAACTTAGCATAACTTCTTGCAATTGTTGCAAGCACATTCAGGGCTGGTGCAAGGATTTTTGACACCCTAGGCAAAACCTCATTTTGCCGCCCCCATTGGCTCCACCCCTACACCCCCTTTGCCATGCTCATGTGACAGGAGGTGGCGTTATACCAGAAGCATCAGGTCTGCTTCCTCTAGCGCTGGCTCCAGTGCTGCACTGCACCTCTAATTACACTACCGGTCAGATGAAGCAGCTGCCTGAGTCAGTTACAAGCTGCAGCCTGCAGACATGGAGGGAAACCAGTGGTCGGGCGCCCCTAGACAACAGTGTGCCCTAGGCAGCAGCCTAGTTTGCCTAGCGGTAGCACCAGCCCTGAGCACATTCCCAGTGGCACACAAACAGCCACACATCATTTTCAGTGGCACTTAATTGGCCACTTATCTCTAGTGCATTTTCATACAAGTCACTCACCTTTTCCTGTCTGTCTTCCATCCTGCACCAGGTATCGTATTGCCACACGCAGCTGGCTTCTTCTCGTAACACTATCAGGCTATACCTAGCCAGAGTCTAGCATTTCTTGTCCTTACAGGACCCTGGAGAGCCATCTGTGTTTTATACAGTAAGATCCCTTCTACATGGCATCCAGAAGCACCAGCCCATAACCAACAGCAAACGCTTGCCCAACACAACTGCCATCTTTAGGGACATGTCAGAAACCCTTGCACGTTCCCCAGTCTAATCATCCTAGTGGCCACCTACTGGCCCTTTATGGATTTCTACAGCCCAGCGAATTCATCTTTAGTGGCACTGGCAGCTAGGTACTATATAGATACCACCTAACTCGCTTTTAAAAACAATTACGTCCTTCAGCTTGCAGTCTCCAAAACTCAACAAATCCGAACCTGAGGTCTACATTAACCTCTTTCAAACTAACAACTCTGTACAGGCCAGCCTCCTCTTGAGAAGCTTACCCCCTCAGGTCAGTTCTCCAAGACTTCACCTATACACAGGGGTTTTTGGCCACCATTGGTTTGCAAGACCATGGCCTCCAGAGATACCCCTAAATATACTTAGCTGTTGTCCAGCACTTTCTGGCCTTACCAAGTCCCCCAAGAAACCATCTTTAGTTGCATCTCATATGATCCCAGCCGTCTTACGCGGCATCCAAGCGTCAATCCATCAGCAAGGCCAAACGTCTGCCTATAACAAATACCATCTCCCAGGACAGGTCTACAATCCTTGCTAGTTCACCATTTGGGCTTCTCCCCAGCCTGGTCATACAACTGACCATCTACTTAGCTTGCCACAGGTTCTTGTGGCTTAGCGGGTTTTCTCACAGCAACCCCACCAGGTTTTGCGTAGATGTCACCTGGCTCGCTACCAAGACCATTTCATACTTCACCTTGCAGTATCTCAAACCCAGTAATCGGGTTCCAGGGTAGACATTCACCTCCATGAAACAATGTCTGGTGTCCGGTAACAATACTCCTCCTCCAACTGTCATTCCTATGGGAACAGTCAAACTCTAGTCCCCTACTACCTTTTCCGACCAACCCCTTGAGTGACTGCCAGTTCGTCAAACATGTGAGCATTCTTCTTCGCAAGCTACACCTCAATGCCAGTCAGTACTCTGGTCACTCTTTCGTATCGGAACAGCCTCAACTGCATCTCGGCATGAGGTCCCAGTTCATGTCATTAAGACACTAGGCAGGTGGAAGTCTGCCTGCTTCGCCCGGTACATCCCGATTCCCCAGGTGGAAATGTCACAAGCATTCACTAAACTTACTCAATGAAGAACACTGAAAACTAATAAAACTACACCCCTACCTGAATGTTTTTGCCCCCTTATTTTGGCATACCGTCCATCAGTCCAGGGCACATATCCGTATCGGCCATAGGGCTTCAACCATAAATATATATATATATATATATATATATATATATATATATATATATATATATATATATATATATATATATATATATATATATATATATATATATATATTTATGTGCAGTTGTGCTAATAAATTTACATACCCTGGCAGAATTTATGATTTCTTGGCCATTTTTCAGAGAATATGAATGATAACACTTTCACTCATGGTTAGTGTTTGGCTGAAGCCATTAATTATCAATCAACTGTGTTTACTCTTTTTAAATCATAATGTCAACAGAAACTACCCAAATTACCTTGATCAAAAGTTTACATACTCCACTTAATACTGTGTATTGCCCCCTTTAACTTCAATCAGCTTGAAGTCTTTTGTGGTATTTGTGGACGAGGCTCTTTATCTTCCCAGATGGCAAAGCTGGCCATTCCTCTTGGCAAAAAAACTCCAGTTGCTGTATATTCTTGGGCTGTCTTGCATGAACTGCACATTTGAGATCTCCCCAGAGAGGCTCAACGATATTCAGGTGAGGAGATTGAGATAGCCACTCCAGAATCTTCACTTTATTCTGCTGTAGCCAATGACAGGTCGACTTGGCTTTGTGTTTTGGATCATGCAAACGTTCCTCCAGTATTTTTTGATAACATACTGCATTCAGCTTGGCACTAAATTTCCTGTGCCTTTGTAGCTTACACATCCCCAAAACATCAGCAATCCACCTCAGTGTGTCACAGTAGGAATGGTGTACCTTTCATCATAGACCTTGTTGACTCCTCTCCAAATGTAGCATTTATGGTTTTTGCCAAAAAGCTAAATTTTGGTCTCATCACTTCATTACTTTGTGGCAGAAGGTTTGAGCTTGGTCTCTGTGCTGTTTGGCGTATTGTAAGCAGGGACTTTGGGGCATTTGCGTAGTAATGGCTTTCTTCTGGCGACTGGACCATGCAGTGCCTCCTCATTGTGCATCTTGAAACAGCCACACCACATGTTTTCAGAGAGTCTCCTATTTCACCTGAAGTTATTTGTGGGGCTTTTTTTGCATCCCAAACAATTTTCCTTGCAGTTGTGCCTGAAATTTTAGTTGGTCTACCTGACCGTGGTTTGGTTTCAATAGAACCCCTCCATTTTCCACTTCTTGATTAGAGTTTTAACACTGCTGATTGGCATTCTCAATTCCTTGGATATCTTTGTATATTCCTTTCCTGTTTTCGTTTGAATATATTTTTATTTTCAATAAATGTAAGAAGCAAAAATACAAATATATAATGAGGGCCGTCTGCCCTATTCTGACAGTAATAGTCATTTGAGTAACAAAACGTCATACAAAATTAACTAGGCCAATACAAAGGCAAAGAATTGGCACAACCAGTAGTGCAAAGTGGTCAGTGATTCAGGACAGCAAGTGGGATCTCGACATTCATCAATTGATAACCATGTCTTGTGGAGGGGCTTAGCGGTAGAGGAGGGGGACGCTCCGCCACCCCGAAAGGGATCATTCTGTGGCAAGACACCCCATGCCCCATCCCCCTCGTCTTAATATTGTTAAGAATTGTACAACCTTGTATATACCCCAACTAGGAATAAAAAATGTGAAATGACTAGACAAGTCAAATGGCCTCTGAACACTCAGAAAATGTAAGGTTTGATAAAATATTGGATAAGTGTCGATTAATAGTACCTGGTGGAAAAAAGGTGAAACTTAAACCTATCGTCTAGGTCACCAGGGAGAATCTAAGTTCAGAGTGAAATGCCCTGACCGGGTCCAGGATAATATCTGACCTTGGTTTTGGCCAGGTCAATTTGTAGAGATGCCTAGGCCCTGTAACTAAAAAGGAAGGTTGGGAGAAAGAGAAAGAAAGAAGGAAAGGAAGAAAGAGGAGAGAAAGGAGGGAGATAAGAAAGGTAGTGGACAGGGAGAGTATGGTCGAGTATGGTCGAGTATTAGATGCTCTTGAGGTTAATGCAAGAGAGTAACTCCTACAAATGTCACCCAGGGTTCCCAAGTTTGGATGAATTTATCGGAGCAGTCCAAGATTACACTTGCCATCTTCTCCTGGTACATGATCCAGGAGATCTTTCTTCTAGCCAGAAGGGTTGAGACAAAAAGTTTTTTCCAGGCTTTAGCCAGAGTAAGCTTGGCTCCTAGGATGATAAAATAGATGAGGCGTTGTGTAATCTTGGAGGCTTCCTTCACTGGGAAATTGAGAAGTGCAATGAGGGGAGATGGTTGGATAGAAATTGTGGTTATTTTGAGGATCCATTAGAAGATTTTATGTCAAAAATGTTGTATTCTGGGGTAAGTCCACAATTTATGGAGCATATAACCTCATAGGTTGCAGCCCCGAAAACAGATGGGAGGGGAATGCCGCTGGGAAAATGTAAGCCAGCTTCGAGGGAACTAAGTACCATCTAGTAAATACTTTTATACTGGCTTCTATGAGACCTGTATTAAGAATACCTTTGTAAGATTGGGAGAAATTCCTGTGCCAAGTTTCCAGTTTCCAATGTTGGGACAATTCTTCCTCCCATGCCAGCATGTATGGCATCTTGGACCGCTCAAATGATAGTGCCTTGTAGATCAACAAGATCCCCCCCCCCTCTGCTCAACAGCCTGCCCACACCATTGTTCATATGGAGTTATTTGAGGTCTGTTCGGAACTGATTTGCATTGTTTGTGTAAGAAATCAGAGATCTGCGTAAATCTAAAGAATTGGGATTTAGGCATATCTAATTTACTGACGCAGAATGCTTTAGAGAGTGGGCCAAGGGGTCTAAGTAAGTGCCCTATTCTGTATAGCCACCACTTAAAGGCTTTTATGTCAAGGCCCGGGTGGAACTCCGGGTTTTGGAATAGGTGTTTTAACGGTTCTGTGGGGGAGGTCAGTTAGTCATTGCTTTTTAGGATGTCCCAAAGAGCGAACGAATGTGACAGTGTTGGAGTTGTGTGAAGGGGAACCGCCTGCCTCTCGATGTGTACCCAGTCGGGATGTTCCCACCGTGAATAGACTGTTGATAGCTGTGCCAGTTGTGCTGCCTGGAAGTACCAGAGCAGGTTGGGCAGGCCCAGTCCTCCTTCCACCCTGGGTCTAAATAAGACAGCTTTTGAAAATTGGTGGCCTCCCTTACCCCAAATGAATTTGATGATTTTGGCTTGAAAATGTTTTAGGCGAGTTTTGTCGACTGGAATCGGAAGGGCTCTAAAGTAGTACATTATGCGAGAAGTAAGGTCATGTCATCTTGATCGTATTGATTCTGCCCAAACAGGACAGGGAGAGCCGGGAACACCAGGAGAGGTCCTCCTCTAGTTTTTTGTAAAGTGACGGGTAGTTTGCTTGGTGGAGGAGCTCAATCCTGGGAATCAGTTTTATCCCCAAATACGTAATTGCAGAGTCACTCCAAGTGAATCCAAAGCTCTCCCTAAGCCTGGCTAGAAAAGAATCTGGGACTTGATGTTCAGTGCTTGGGATTAGTTATAGTTGACCTTAAGGCCCGAGGCTGCCCCGAAATCGTCTAAGAGATGACATATATTGGGGAGGGATGTCAGTGGGGAAGATACAAACAATAGAATGTCATCTGTAAACAATGCGCATTTGTGATATCGAGAGCCGCATTGAAAGCCTTGGATGTTTGGATCGTTTATGATGGCTATCACCAAGGATTCGATTGCTATGGCGAAAATTAAGGAGTAGAGTGGGCACCCCTGTCTTGTGTCCCTTGATATGGGGAAAGATTCCGAGTAAAATCCCTGCAGACGCACCTGTGCTGAGGGGGTGGAATAGAGGGTATGTATGACGTTGAGGAATGATTCCCCAAAGCCCCATCATTTTAAAGTTGAAAAGATGTATGTCCATTGAACGGAATCAAATGCTTTTTGGAGGTCCAGGGAGAGCAAACAGCCCTGCCTGGGTGCACCCTTGTCCAAATTAGAATTGAGGAGAGATATTAGGTTAATTGCATGTTGGGTCTGATCCGGCCCCTGCCTCCCCGGGATAAAGCCCACTTGATCTTGTTTATGTATAGGCTAATGAAGGAGGCCAGGCGGTCTGCAAGGATTTTAGTCAGAATCTTCAAGTCATTATTAATGACAGATATCGGCCTATAATTGCTAACTGAGCTGGCATCTTTGTCCGGTTTGGGTAGAACCGTATTATAGGCCGTTTTGATTAAGGTGTCTAATTGACCTCCCTGTTTAAGATCATTAAAGAAGCAAGTCATGTAAGGAGCTAGTGTAGTGGAGAAAGATTTAAAGTAGGGTACAGAGAAGGCATCCGATGCCGAATGTGTCTTCAAATTTTAATGACTGCACAAACTTCCTCAGTTGAGATAGGGGCATCTAGTATCAGCCGGTGTTTATCCTCCAATATGGGGCTCTGGATAGAGTCTAGGAAACGACATACCGCAGATTGAGATGGACTATTATTATTGCTGTAGAGGGATTTGTAGAAGTTATGAAATTCCCCCATGATACGTTGGGGATTCTGAGACAGAGTTCCACCTTGGATTTTCATTTTGGAGAGTACCGTAGACCTAAACTTCAGGGGAAAGTCTGCTTGCTCGCATAGAACCGATTCTATCTCCATGACAATAAAACCGGGATCTATTCCAGAGCAACCATTTCTCGGCCATAGTAGTTAGGGCTAAGTTCAGAGCCATACAGGCTGCATCCAGTTTAGAAGTGGGGACAGCTTTAGGGTTGGCCTTGTGTTTTTTAGTTAGGGCTGTAAACTCCTGCTCCAACTTTTCTATGTCTGCTCTATGAGCTTTGTTAATTTGGGAGGCTATTTGAATCAAGTGACCTCTGATAACGGCCTTGTGGACTGACCAGAGGCATGAGGGGCCTATGTCTAGCATGTGGTTAGTAAGGAAGCAATTTCTGAGTTTGTGTTCGATTTCTGTCACTCTGATTGGATCACTCAGTATGGATTCATTAAGTCTCCAGCGCGTACAGGGTTTGTGACCCGCAGGGCGCTGAAGAGTCAAAACCACCATGGAGTGGTCTGATCAGGCCACATCTTTGATGTATGCCCTGATCGTCAGTGGAATGGATGTATGTGATATATTCTCACAAATGATTGGTGGGGGTTAGAGAAGTGGGTGAAGTCTCGAAGAGTGGGGTTCACTTCTCTCCAAATGTCCACCAGTCCGTGTTGGGAGATCAGTTTGGCTATGCGGAGGTTCTGTTTGGTGGGTCTAGTGAGGCGCTTGCCAGGGGGGTGGGACTTGTCCAGCCCCTGGTAAAAGGCTGTGTTTGAGTCTCCCCCACAAATCACTGTGCCCTCCAACAATGGCGTAAGGGTTTTCAGCAGGTGTTGAAAAAAGGGTAGTTGGCCTTTGTTAGGGGCATAGTATGATATGAAAGAGTATAGTTTATAGTATAGTTTCTAATTCCCCCACCATGAGAATATATCTGGCCTCTGAGTCTTTGAGTTCAGATTTGAGAGTGAATTTGCACCGTTTGGAAATGAAGATGCCTACATCCTTAGTTTTGTCATCAGCATTGGCCAGTGAGAAAGAAGGGAATTTGGAGTGAATAAAGGATGGATTGAAGCGTTTAGGAAAATGTATTTCCTGAAGGAGGGCCACATCCACCTTTTGTGTATGAAGATATTGGAAGATATTCCGCCTTTTCGCTGGGGAGTTCAGGCCTTGAGCATTATGTGAAACTAATTTAAGGGGTATCGTTACTGGGGGGTCGTTAGCCATCGAGGAGGAAGGCAATCTAGGTGACCAGTGGCACTTACCGAAAGGAGTCCAGGAAGCTAAAGGTGATCAATTTGCCAGCCAAAGACCTCTTTGAGCGTTAGTAGAGTAGGTATCGGGGGATACCCCCCAGTCGACTTCTGAAAGAAAAGGATAATTAAGACCTTATGAAAGAGGGAGGAAAAAAGAACAGAGAAGAAAGACTGAGGACAAGAGAGTCTCCCGTAGAGTGGAGGGGACAGAATCCTCCATCAGATAGTGTGTGTCACTCTGAGTTTCCTTTCCAGAAAAGAATGGAAAAACAGGGAGTGGTCCTGTCCAGAGAAGGGTAAAGTACCTGTTCTACTAGACATGAGGGGGTGCATGAACACCACCCCAGCAGAGAGGCCTCGTGCAATGGATTGTGAAAAGCAAAAGTTAGCACTGGGGTCTGCAGTTACATGGTCGCCTCTGTCACAGCCTCCTCTGCAGGTAAGGCAGATTGGAGGCGAGAATGTGGTAATTAACAGCCAAAAACGAATAAAGAAAACAATCAACTAGGCTTAACAGAGGTAACCTGGAGCCTTAACCACTTCAATACAGGGCACTTTCGTCCCCTTCCTTCCCAGCCCAATTTTCAGCTTTCATCGCGCTAGCGCTTTCAGTGACAATTGAGCGGTCATGCTCCACTGTACCCCAATGAAATTTTTATCATTTTGTTCGCACAAATAGAGCTTTATTTTGGTGTTATTTATTCACGACTCCGTTTTTTATTTTTTGCGATATAAGCGCAAAAAAAGCGGAAATTTGGAAAAAAAACAATATTTTCTTTTTCTATTTTAAAAGAAATCCAAAAAATCAATTTTTTTCATAAATTTAAGCCAAAATGTATTCTGCTACATGTTTTTGGTAAAAAAAATTCCATTAAGTGTATAATAATTGGTTTGTGTGATCACGGACATATGTACGCAAATGATCATGTACATATGTGTGCAGGTGATCACGTACATATGTGTGCAGATAATCATTGGGACATGTGATTTTAGTGGGACATATGTGGGGGACATGTTTTTATTATTAGGGACATGTGTTTTTATTATTTGGGGACATGTATGTTTTGGGGACATGTGTGTTTTGGGGACATATGTGGGGACATTGTGTTTATACTGTGTGGTGTGTTGTGTGTTTACACTAGACTGATGATCAGTGAGTAAAAAGCTGTAAAAAACAGCTCATACTCACTGATCATCAGCCAGCTGCAGCGATCTGCTCTCCTGTCCTCAGCGATGACTTCTGTGTGAGGAGAGGAGGAGCAGATTGCCTAGCAACCGGCTGTTTGTTTACATCACATGACGGCTGTGATTGGACACGGCCATCGTGTGATCAGAAGGGCCAATCACAGAGCCCTCCTGCCGATCTGAGATGCACCGTGTCCGGGTGACACAAGCACATCGGGATCGCGCCGCTGCGTGGGCACGTGCGCGATCCCGCTCCTTCTGAAGGACGTTCCTGAACGTCCTATCAGAAGTAGACGGCTCCCACCCGGCCGTATATGTGCATTGGCCGGGTAGGAAGTGGTTAAGGATTGAGGGGTAGTGAGTGGACTAGATATGGAAGTAGAAGGGGAAAGGGATAAGGGGAGGTATAGCTGAGTGGACGGGATCTCAGGGGAGAAGGTGCTACAGAACAACATGACTGTACTGAAGGGTTCCCCTGGGATATGTAGGGGTAAATTCAAGTTTCAACCACCACCCCCTCACCAAGAGAGTACAAGAGTGCAAGAAAGCAAATGAAAAATAAATAAATAAATGAAAAAAAGAATAAAAGATGATTATAGAAAAAGAAAAATTAACAAAAGAGTCTTCCCCGTGTGAAGTGGCTCATGAAATTGCCTCAGCAGAAGCATGAAAGCACTCCAAAGGTGTGCTCATCTCGCAAGGCACTGAAAGGGAGATCATGCTCTCCCAAATTGCAGTTGGGAAAAGTTCATCTCATGAGTTTCAGGGAGGGCGGTTTCCTTAGATTTCTTTGATCTTGCAGATTCCCAGACCGGATTCAAGGGGCTGGTTGGGAATTGTCTCTTTGCTGAGTTTGGTTGAGAGCCCTGCTGTGGAACATTCGGGTCTTGGGTTATAAGGCCTAGTTGCAGAAAAAGCTTTTCTCCTTCCTGTAGGGAGCCAAAGGTGTACGCTTTGCCTTTGAAGAGGAGTTTCAGTTGAAATGGGAAGAGCCACCAATACTTAATTTCTCTGTCCATCAGGATTTGAAGAAGCGGTTTCAATGCTCTCCTTTTTTTTATAGTAGACGGGGACAGGTCCATGAAGATTTGCAGTTGATGACCCTGAAACATTATTTTGGACATGGCTCTCGATTTCCTCATCACGTCCTCCTTTACAGAGTAGAAATGTGTTTTCCCCACGATATCATGGGGGAGGCCGTCCACCCTAGGGGGTCTGAGAGCTCTGTGAGCCTGATCCAGCTCTAGTTTGTGCTGAGGCGTGTCGAGGAGCAGGTCTTTAATGAAAGCTCTTATGGTTTCAGGGATGTCTTTGTAGGACTCCGGGAGACCCCTGACTCTGAAATTGTACTTCCTATTCCTGTTCTTGAGGTCATCGATTTTAGCATTGGCAGTCTCCAGTTGTTCCTGCAGTACTTGTATACAAGCAGTGTTTTTGTTTGTTCTGGAAATGGTGGCTTCCAGATTAGTTTCTATGATTTCCATGCCATTTCCTATGTTCTGGAGGTCAGCTTTAATGTCACTGGTAATCCTGTTAGCTGTATTTTGCAGTCCTCTATCCAGAAGGTCAGCAAACTTGGCAAAAAGGTCAGCCACGTTAACAGGCTGTAGTAGGCCCAAATCCCCAGGCTGCAGTAGTTGGTGGGTCTGGGATGGGCGGCTTCCATGGGGGGGGGGGGGGGGAGTCCAGGTCTGACAGGGATTATTCGGTAAGGGATGTGGTGGATGCTGGGGAAGCTGGCTTAAGCGGAGGGTTATCTGCAGTGTGTCCTTGCTGTGACATGTAAGGAGAGGCTACTGGCTGCGTGCTGGAGAGGCAGGCTGTATCAGTGTTGTGAGGTGCAGCCACCATTTTGGCTGTCCCGGTCTGAAACAGAGCGGCCTCAAATGCTGGCTTCAAATTCCTCCTCGCAGCTCCCGAGTACATCGGAGGAGTCCTTGGGGTTTCTGCAGCTTGAGGAGGGTCAATCCAAGCATAGATTGCCAGTGATAGCGCCGTTAAGGAAGGGAGCTCCGCCCCGCTGCCGGGGCGGAGCTCCCGCATTAGGCATCCATCTTAGGTGCTGCCGCGCATGCGCCTCCTCCTTTCCTGTTTTATACATATAACTACCTTTTCCCGCAGATCCTTTGACAATTCTTTTGCTTTCCCCGTGACTCAGAATCCAGGAACGTCAGCGTAGCACTGGATGAAAGATGTAAGGGTCTGTTAGGAGTCCAGAAATTCATTGACCTTTTATACACACACACATTAATTACAAGCAAACATATCACAAATGAGGATTGTTACCTTTAATAGTCATTCAAACCCCTTTGTGTCAACTTGTGTGCATATTATCAGATCAAAATCACCAGGAAATGTAAACTTTTTTCAGGGTCATTTGGGTAGTTTCTATTGTCATTATGATTTTAAAAAGTAAACACAGTTGATTTATAATAAATGGCTTCAGCCAAACACTAACCATGAGTGAAAGAAAAGTTTTTGTGTTATCATTCATATTCTCTGAAAAATAGCCAAGAAATCAAATTCTGCCAGGGCATGTAAACCACAACTGTATACTCTGCATTTAGCGTAGACTAGATATTCAGTGTAGTGTGTGTTCTCTATATTCAGTCAGTGCAGGCAGTGTATTTGAAATTATATACATTATATATATATATTGTACAGGACACCAAGGTTGGGTCCTGGACGGGTTCTATGTGGCGCCTATATTCGGGATGTGGTCCCTTTAAGGGAATTATGGTAGGCCTCAGGGGGTCACCTAAAAATGGGTGACAGATTCCGGGTGTAGTTTCCGGGAGATGACTGATTCACGGTCCTCTCTATATTTTAACCACTTTCAGACCGGACCATTTTGCTGGTAAATGACCAGAGGTCTTTTTACAATTTGGCACTGCGCTGCTTTAACTGGTAATTGCGCGGTCATGCAATGTTGTACCCAAACAAAATTTGCGTCCTTTTCTTCCCACAAATAGAGCTTTCTTTTGATGGTATTTGATTTTTATTTTTTGCGATATAAACGTAAAAAGACCGCAAATTTTGAAAAAAAATGATATTTTCTACTTTTTGTTATTAGAAAAATCCAATAAACTCAATTTTAGTCATACATTTAGGCCAAAATGTATTCAGCCACATGTCTTTGGTAAAAAAAAAGTCAATAATTGTATATTTATTGGTTTGCGCAAAAGTTGTCACATCTACAAACTAAGGTACGTTTTCTGGAATTTACGCAGCTTTTAGTTTACGACTGCCTATCTCATTTCTTGAGGTGCTAAAATGGCAGGGCAGTACAAAACCCCCCCCCCAAATGACCCCATTTTGGAAAGTAGACACCCTAAGGAAATTGATAAGAGGCATGTTGAGCCCATTGAATATTTTATTTTTTTGCCTCAAGCGATTGAATAATGACAAAAAATAATTTATTTATTTTTTTTACACAAAGTTGTCACTAAATGATATATTGCTCACACATGCTATGGGCATATGTGAAATGACACCCCAAAATAAATTCTGCTGCTTCTCCTGAGTACGGGGATACCACATATGTGGGACTTTTTGGGAGCCTAGCCGCGTACGGGGCCCCGAAAACCAAGCACCGCCTTCAGGCTTTCTAAGGGCGTAAATGTTTGATTTCACTTCTCACTACCTATTACAGTTTTGAAGGCCATAAAATGCCAAGATGGCACAAAACCCCCACAAATGACCCCATTTTAGAAAGTAGACATCCCAAGCTATTTGCTGAGAGGCATTTTGAGTCCATGGAATATTTTATATTTTGCCACAAGTTGCGGGAAAATTACAAACTTTAATTTTTTTTAATTTTTTTTTCACAAAGTTGTCACTAAATGATATATTGCTCACACATGCTATGGGCATATGTGAAATGACACCCCAAAATAAATTCTGCTGCTTCTCCCGAGTACGGGGATACCACATATGTGGGACTTTTTGGGAGCCTAGCCGCGTACGGGGCCCCGAAAACCAAGCACTGCCTTCAGGATTTCTAAGGGCGTTACAGTTTTGAAAGCCATAAAATGCCAAGATGGCACAAACCCCCCCCCAAATGACCCCATTTTGGAAAGTAGACACCCCTAAATTTAGGGGTACACTAGTGAGACTAGGTAATAAATGGTGGGTGCCCTGAAACTATAAAAAAATAACTAACCAACCAGCGTCACCTGTAACAGTTATATGGTGATCACTGGTGAAAGGGTTAACTAGGGGGAAATCAGGGGGCTTTATGCGGTAGTATATGGGGGTCCCTGGCGCTATAAAAAGCTGCGGCGAACCTAAATACCTGCCTAACTAGCGTCACCTGTGACACTAATACAGCGATCAGAAAAACGATCGCTTATTAGGCTGGGTTCACACTGGAGCGATGCGGGAACGCCACGAATCCGTGGCAGGTTCCCGCATCGCATGCCTCCCGGCGGCAGTTCACACTGCCCTATGCGAACTGCTGGGAGTGTCAGTGAAATGTTAATGACACCCCCAGATCAGTTCGCATATCGCAGTGCGATCTGCAAACTCAGATCGCATGGTGTGAACACCCATGCGATCCGATTCTGCTGCGGGCCAAAAAAAGGGTCCCGTGCGAATTTGCGGCGGGTGCGACACAAATTCAGCCATACTATCTGTATGGCTGAACTCGAATCGCACAGAGATCGGATGTGATTTGCACTGCAGTGCGGTGCAAATCACATTCGTTCTCATAAACCGCTGCAATGTGAACCCAGCCTTAGTGACACTGGCGACGGGGGGTGATTACGGGGTTAAACCTTTATTGGGGGGGTTAGGGGGGCACATTAGAACTAAAGGGGGCTAACCCTAACTGCCCTAACAGTTATTACAGTCACAAATGACACCAATGCAAAAAATAAAAAAAAAAAGCAATTGGTGTCACTGTGACTGGGGGGGCAGGGGTAATTGGGGGGTGATCGGGGGGTAAAGGGGGGGTGTGAGTGTGCCTGGCATGTTCTACTGTGTAGTGTAGTGCTTGTGCAACTCACCGATGCTCTCTCCTCGGTGCCGGAACGAAAAATACCGACACGGAGGAGAGAATACATCACTTCCTCTCCTGTGTTTACATTACAGGAGAGGAAGTGATGTCACCGGACATTTTCATTCGTCGGGAGCGATCGCGAGGGGGTGGCCATGAATGAATGGCCATCCCCTCGGCCGGGATCGCTCCCGAACGAATACCGACCGCCGCAGGCACCGGGCGGGGGCCCGATCGGGCCCCGACCCGCGAGCAGGCAAGGACGTACATGTAAGCCCTTATGCCTGCCCGTGCCATTCTGTCGACGTACATCGTCGTGCGGCGGTCGGCAAGTGGTTAAGAGAGGTAGTTGGGACCCGGAATTTGGGAGGCTCTAAAGTGACATTTGGGTGGGAAAGAGCCTACCTCCCTGACCACAGGGGGTTAATGACCTCAATGAAGACCGACAGCTAGGGTTGCCACCTGTCCGGTTTTGACCCGGACAGTACGGGTTTAGGAGGCTGTGCCCGGGTTTCCCTCTGCCTCACACCCGGACAGCTGACAGGGGTACCATGGGGCCTCCTTTTACGAGCCCCAGCACACAGGGGGACCTGGACAGCAGGGGCATCGGAGCGGGGGGAGCAATTACAGAACAATCAAAACATATGGGAGAGAGAGGCGACAGACAGCTGCTGGTGCGGAAGGTTTTAATAAAATAAATGCTTAAAAGCAAACAATCCACTCACTCTCCATGTCAGAGCTGTATATGTCAGTCTGTGAAGTTGGACATCCCATCCCCCCCTCCGATCTGCTCTTATCACTGAATCGCTGGAGGAAGCCGAGGATACAGAGCTGCGGGGAGACTGCAGTGAGCTGCCAGCCTGGGATGCTGTGACCAATCGGAGCATTCCAGAGGCTTAACCACGCCTCCATCATCAGAGGCTGACAGTTCACATGAGTTTCCCGATTCAGTGATAAGAGCAGCGTGGAGCGGAGGGGAGGATGGGACAGCCAACTTCAC
The DNA here is from genome assembly GCF_037356315.1 of Lithobates pipiens. Taxonomy (NCBI): domain Eukaryota; kingdom Metazoa; phylum Chordata; class Amphibia; order Anura; family Ranidae; genus Lithobates; species Lithobates pipiens. The sequence continues at coordinate 14,781,416 of NW_027507696.1, forward strand.
AGACTGACATATACAGCTCTGACATGCAGAGTGAGTGGATTGCTTTTAAGCATTTATTTTATTAAAAACTTCTGCACCAGCAGCTGCCTGTCGCCTCTCTCTCCCTTATGTTTTGACCCTTCTGTGTTTGCCACCCTCTCTGTAATTTCCCCTCTCCTCTGTATTTGCACCCCTTTCATCTGTAATTGCACCCCTCCTCTGTAATTGCACCCCTCCTCTGTAATTGCACCCCTCCTCTGTATTTGCACGGGCCCCTCCTGTCACACTCTGCACCCCCTCCTGTCACACTCTGCACCCCCTCCTGTCACACTCTGCACCCCCTCCTGTCACACTCTGCACCCCCTCCTGTCACACTCTGCACCCCCTCCTGTCACACTCTGCACCCCCTCCTGTCACACTCTGCACCCCCTCCTGTCACACTCTGCACCCCCTCCTGTCACACTCTGCACCCCCTCCTGTCACACTCTGCACCACCTCCTGTCACACTCTGCACCACCTCCTGTCACACCGCAGCACCACCTCCTGTCACACCGCAGCACCACCTCCTGTCACACCGCAGCACCACCTCCTGTCACACCGCAGCACCACCTCCTGTCACACCGCACCGCACTGCCCTACTGACACCATTTACTGCTCTACTGACACTGTCAACTGCTCTACTGACACAATTTACTACCCTACTGACACAATTTAGTGCCCTACTGACACTGTCCACTGCCCTACTGACACCATTTACTGCTTTACTGACACTGTCCACTGCCCTACTGACACCATTTACTGCTCTACTGACACTGTCCACTGCTCTACTGACACAATTTACTGCCCTACTGACACCATGTACTGCCCTACTGACACCATGTACTGCCCTACTGACACCATGTACTGCCCTACTGATACCATTTACTGCTCTACTGACACTGTCCACTGCCCTACTGACACCATTTACTGCCCTACTGACACCATTTACTGCTCTACTGACACTGTACACTGCCCTACTGACACTGTACACTGCCCTACTGACACCATTTACTGCTCTACTGACACAATTTACTGCCCTACTGACACAGTACACTGCCCTACTGACACTGTACACTGCCCTACTGACACTGTACACTGCCCTACTGACACTGTACACTGCCCTACTGACACTGTACACTGCCCTACTGACACTGTACACTGCCCTACTGACACTGTACACTGCCCTACTGACACTGTACACTGCCCTACTGACACCATTTACTGCCCTACTGACACCATTTACTGCTCTACTGACACTGTCCACTGCCCTACTGACACAATTTACTGCCCTACTGACACAATTTACTGCCCTACTGACACAGTACACTGCCCTACTGACACTGTACACTGCCCTACTGACACTGTACACTGCCCTACTGACACTGTACACTGCCCTACTGACACTGTACACTGCCCTACTGACACCATTTACTGCCCTACTGACACCATTTACTGCTCTACTGACACTGTCCACTGCCCTACTGACACTGTCCACTGCTCTACTGACACAATTTACTGCCCTACTGACACCATGTACTGCCCTACTGACACCATGTACTGCCCTACTGACACTGTCCACTGCCCTACTGATACCATTTACTGCTCTACTGACACTGTCCACTGCCCTACTGACACCATTTACTGCCCTACTGACACCATTTACTGCCCTACTGACACTGTACACTGCCCTACTGACACTGTCCACTGCCCTACTGACACAATTTACTGCCCTACTGACACAATTTACTGCCCTACTGACACAATTTACTGCCCTACTGACACAGTACACTGCCCTACTGACACAGTACACTGCCCTACTGACACTGTACACTGCCCTACTGACACTGTACACTGCCCTACTGACACTGTACACTGCCCTACTGACACTGTACACTGCCCTACTGACACTGTACACTACCCTACTGACACCATTTACTGCTCTACTGACACTGTCCACTGCCCTACTGACACAATTTACTGCCCTACTGACACAATTTACTGCCCTACTGACACAATTTACTGCCCTACTGACACTGTACACTGCCCTACTCACACTGTACACTGCTCTACTGACACCATTTACTGCCCTACTGACACCATTTACTTCCCTACTGACACCATTTACTGCCATACTGACACCATTTACTGCTCTACTGACACTGTCCACTGCCCTACTGACACCATTTACTGCCCTACTGACACCATTTACTGCCCTACTGACACCATTTACTGACACTGTCCACTGCCCTACTGACACCATTTACTGCCCTACTGACACCATTTACTGCCATACTGACACCATTTACTGCCATACTGACACTGTCCACTGATCTACTGACACAATTTACTGCCCTAATGACACCATGTACTGCCCTAATGACACCATGTACTGCCCTACTGACACTGTCCTACTGACACTGTACACTGTCCTACTGACACCATTTACTGCTCTACTGACACCATTTACTGCCCTACTGACACTGTCCACTGCCCTGCTGGCTGACAGTGTCCAATTTTAAGGTAGGCTATTGTCACTGACATTTCTTTTATTAATCGAATCATATTTTATGGGTACACTAAATGCTTTTGTTTTATTTAAGCATGCCCATTTAAGTCCCTCCACTGTTAATGCAATTTGGCTATAGCAACTGTTCTGTGTAGCACACTTCATTACTACTCTTTTTGGGTAACCCAAGGTATTTTACAATCTTATAGCGTGTACTACAAAAAAATTGCCGTGCGCCGTGAAAATGTTCGGGTTTGGCTTGAAGAAAAGGTGGCAACCCTACCGACAGCCTATAAAGACAGGAAGTAGACAGAGAGGTGTGGTGAGGAGGAGAAGGAGATGAACACCTGTCTGAGGAGCTGTCTGGCTGTGTTGTTATATTTGCTATTTGCTATTTGCTGTTTGCTATTTGCTGTTTGCTGTTTGCTGTTTTGGAGGCTGCAAAAAAAAAGATCTCTGCAAGGACTCTTTTTGGTGAAGACCTATCTACAGAACTGTAGGTGCTTTTCTTTTTGTATTATTTTGTGCTGAAGACAAGCGAACTTTAATTTACGGTTTTTTATGCTGGAGAAAAGCTTTATTTTTGATTTATTCATAAATAAATATATTTTGGTTTCACCTGACAACGGTTTATGCACTTAATCCTGCGAAGCTAGTATCCCCAAACTTCACAACTGGTGTTTTGGATGCTGGCAAAAACCATTTAAAAACTGACATTTAAAAGAGACTGTGTACAAATTGCATGTCTTGGGTGAAGCCAGCCCAGACGCTGCAAGCGGCAGGCAAAGACATGGAGGAGGTCATCAGGGCTTTGGCACAAGCCACCATGACCCAGCAGCAAGCCTCAGCAGACGCAAACCGTTGCCATGAGGAAGTGATGGCTCAGCAGCAGCAGGCCCTGGCACAGGCCATAGCTTCACAACAGGAAAGCACACGGCTGCTAGCTGCCCAGTTTACTGCTCAGCAGGAGTCCACTCAAGCACAGGTGGCTGCCTTGCAGGAGACGGTACAGCGGCTGGCTCAGGGACGTGAACAAGTGGCTGTTGCCGCTGGCAACCAGGTGTCTGTGAGGGCCAGCCATTTTTTACAAAAATTAACGCCCAGCGATGATGTAGAGGCCTTTCTCACCACCTTTGAGAGGATAGCAGAGAGAGAGGGGTGGCCCCGTGACCAATGGGCCAGCATTATCTCCCCTTTCCTCACCTATGGCCTATTTTGACCTCCCAGCAGAACATATCAGCGACTATGAGCGTCTGAAGGCAGAGATCCTGGCCCGCCTAGGAGTGACCACAGCTGTCCGGCTCAGAGGGTGCATCGCTGGTGGTACAAGCCTGACCGACCACCCAGGTCGCAAATGCATGAACTGGTTCAGCTGGTTAAAAAATGGCTGCGGCCAGAAAAACTGTCAGGCCCACAGATGGTGGAACGAATAGTGATGGACTGGTGCCTGCGGTCCCTGCCAGATGACCTACAGCGATGGGTAAGCCATGGAGACCCCGCAACCGCTGACCAGTTGGTGGAGTTGGTGGAAAGGTACACCATGGTGGAGGACCTGCTTGGGCCTGCCAGGCGTAGGGAACCCACACCAAGGGCAACCAGACCAGCCATAGCGCCTAGGAGAGAAGCCCTGCCAGACACTGGGATCCGCAGAACCGCATCATCTGCTACAGAACCTCAAAGGGTGGTTCCTGTCCCAAGAACAGGAGACCTACAGTGTTGGCGATGTCGGTCCTGGGGACATATCCGGGCGCAATGCCCACTTCAGGAGGAGCCTATGGACTGCGGAATTGGTCGGAGAAGCTCCTTCTACGTGCAAAGAGTCTGCACCACTCACCTGGATCCAATCGCAGGACAGTTCGAGTGTGAAGTGTGGGTGAACCACCTTCCTGCCAGGGCGCTACTGGACTCTGGTAGCATGGTAACATTGGTACATGCCAGGGTGATTGGGAGACTTGGCCCTGTAAGGAAAACCCTATGGGTAGTGTGCATCCATGGGGACACCAAGGAATACCCCATGGTTTCAGTGACTGTGTCCTATGGCCATATCTCAGTGACCCAAGAGGTCGGGGTAGTGAGAAGTCTAATACATGACATTATAGTGGGGCGAGACTGTCCACTATTTTTCGAACTGTGGAGCCAGGTACAGATGGGGCTGCCAGGACAGCCAGGAAAGTCTGAGGAACATGGGCCTGAAACCCCCACAACCCACCCCACTGATACAGAGATACCCATTATTGATAAAGATACTGTAGAGAATATTAAGTTGAAGGATGTGTCGGTTTCAGATTGCAAAACCGAGTTAAACTCTGAGGGGGGGGGGGTCTTCCCGTTACAGGTTATGCTGGGGGAGGATGACGAGGAGCTCTCCCCATTGCAGTCTCTGGTTGAGGAAAGTGAAGGGGAAACATCCTCAAGGCCAGTACACCCAGATCTAGATGTACCCAGGGGTGCGTTTGGCACCGCCCAGCTGCGGGATCCTACCTTAGTCAATGCCCGAGAGCAGGTTTCTGTTGTGGATGGGGTCTCACAAATGCCAGGAGCAGATCAGAGGTTTCCTCATTTTGCCTTAAAGGGGGACTTGCTTTATCGAGTGGCTGAAAGCCGTGGGGAAACTATAGAGCAGTTGCTGGTTCCCCAACCATATAGGCAGATGCTACTCGATCTAGCCCACAACGACGCACTGGGAGGACACTTGGGGGCAGAGAAAACAGAGGCCAGGATAACTGACCGGTTTTACTGGCCAGGGGTGAAAGTTGAGGTTAAAAGATATTGTGTATCTTGTCCCGTTTGCCAGTTAACTGCCCCAGTGCCCCACTATAGAAGCCCTCTTGTACCCTTGCCAATTATTGAGGTTCCATTTGAGCGGATCGCTATGGATCTCGTGGGACCCCTAGTAAAATCGGCAAGAGGGCACCAGTATATATTAGTCATCCTAGACTATGCAACCAGGTACCCAGAAGCAGTTCCTTTGAGGAAAACTTCCTCTAAAGCCATTGCCCGAGAACTATTTCAAATGTTTTCGCGAACTGGTTTTCCCAAAGAGATATTAACGGACCAGGGCACCCCTTTTATGTCAAAGGTGATGGCGGACTTGTGCAAACTGTTCCAAATTAAGCAGTTATGGACGTCCGTCTATCACCCGCAGACTGATGGCCTAGTGGAGAGGTTTAATAAAACTTTGAAGACCATGCTAAAAAGAGTCGTCCAGAAGGATGGGAAGGATTGGGATATGTTACTCCCTGCCCTTTTGTTTGCCATCCGGGAGGTTCCACAAGCATCCACGGGCTTCTCCCCATTTGAGCTAGTGTATGGGCGACGGCCACAGGGGTTGCTGGATCTGGTAAAGGAAACATGGGAAAGTGAGTCCTCACCACACAAAACCATAGTGGAGCATATCTCTCAAATGCGAGAGAGGGTGGCTAAGGTGATGCCGCTGGTGAGGGAGCACATGCAGAGGGCTCAGGAAGCCCAAAGGGTGTATAACCGGTCTGCGAAAGTCAGACAGTTTCAAGTAGGAGACCGGGTGGCTGTCCTAATACCCACAGTGGAGAGCAAGTTCTTGGCCAAGTGGCAAGGTCCATTCGAGATAGTGGAAAAAGTGGGGGAGGTAAACTACAAGGTACACCAGCCAGGGAAAAGGAAACCATACCAGATCTACCACGTGAATTTGTTGAAACCCTGGAGAGACAGAGACCAGGTATCCGCGGTGGTAGCGGTACAGTCAGGAGATCATGCAGGGATCGACCTGGTTCAGGTGGCTACTACCTTAACTAGACCCCAAACCCAGTAAGCAAAGGAATTTCTTCAAAGAAATAGGGACATGTTTTCAGGGTTGCCAGGACTCACCAATGTCATCGAGCACGACATTGTAACTGACCCCAAGGTAAAAGTGCGGTTAAAGCCTTACCGTATCCCAGAAGCTCATAGAGTGGCAGTGTCTGAAGAGGTGAAAAGGAATGCTCGAGCTTGATGTCATTGAGGAATCGCAGAGCGAGTGGTCGAGTCCAAACCCAAACCCAACGGCACTCTTCGCTTCTGTAATGATTTTAGAAAACTGAATGAAATCTCCAAGTTTGATGCTTATCCCATGCCACGGGTAGATGAGCTCATTGAGAGGTTGGGGCCTGCCAGGTATATTACCACGCTGGACCTCACGAAAGGGTACTGGCAGATTCCCCTGACCAAGGAAGCTAGAGAGAAAACGGCCTTCTCTACCCCGGAAGGCCACTTCCAGTACAAACGAATGCCGTTTGGTTTACACTCTGCCCCTGCTACGTTCCAAAGGGCCATGGACAAAAATTTGCGTCCACATCATCGGTACGCTTCGGTTTATTTGGATGACATCGTCATCTTCAGCCCTGATTGGGAGTCACATCTTCCCCGAGTTCAGGCAGTTGTAAACTCCCTGAGAAGAGCAGGATTCACCATAAACCCAGAAAAATGTGCAGTTGGGGTGGAGGAAGCCAAGTACCTAGGGTACATTGTGGGTAGAGGGTTGGTAAAGCCCCAAATTAGCAAGGTGAAAGCCATACAGGACTGGCCCCGTCCCCTAACCAAGAAGCAGGTCAGAGCGTTTTTGGGCATAGTTGGCTACTACCGGAGGTTTATACCCAACTTTGCCACCATTACTGCTCCCTTGACTGACCTGACCAAAGGCAGAAAGTCAGTGATGATAAAATGGAATAATGATGCCGAAAAAGCTTTTCAGAAGCTTAAGACGGCATTGTGCCAGGATCCGGTGCTTGTTGCTCCAGACTTTAATAAGGATTTTGTAGTACAGACAGACGCTTCAAATGAGGGGTTAGGAGCAGTCCTGTCGCAGGTAATCAATTTTGTGGTGGAGCACAGACCTGGGAGACTACATCAGAATGCTGATGCCCTCTCCTGGGTCCACTGTATGGTATCAAATGGTGCCTCCAACACCTCCGCGTTGAGGCAGAGGGGGGGATATGTACAGGACGCCAAGGTTGGGTCTTGGACGGGTTCTATGTGGCGCCTATATTCGGGATGTGGTCCCTTTAAGGGAATTATGGTAGGCCTCAGGGGGGTCACCCAAAAATGGGTGACAGATTCCGGGTGTAGTTTCCGGGAGATGACTGATTCGCGGTCCTCTCTATATTTTAAGAGAGGTCGTTGGGACCCGGAATTTGGGAGGCTCTAAAGTGACATTTGGGTGGGAAAGAGCCTCCCTCCCTGACCACAGGGGGTTAATGACCTCCAGGAAGACAGACAGCCTATAAAGACAGGAAGTAGACAGAGAGGTGTGGTGAGGAGGAGAAGGAGATGAACACCTGTCTGAGGAGCTGTCTGGCTGTGTTGTTATATTTGCTGTTTGCTGTTTTGGAGGCTGCAAAAAAAAAAGATCTCTGCAAGGACTCTTTTTGGTGAAGACCTATCTACAGAACTGTAGGTGCTTTTCTTTTTGTATTATTTTGTGCTGAAGACAAGCGGACTTTAATTTACGTTTTTTATGCTGGAGAAAAGCTTTATTTTTGATTTATTCATAAATAAATATATTTTGGTTTCACCTGATAACGGTTTATGCACTTAATCCCGCAGAGCTAGTATCCCCAAACTTCACTATATATATATATATATATATGTCTGCATTTAGTGTAGACTAGATATTCAGTGTAGACTTTATATTTAGTCAGTGAAGGCAGTGTAGTATATATAACACAGTGTATTGAAGTGGTTAAGGGGAACCCTGCGCCAAAATAAAAACAATGGCGTGGTGTCCCTCCCAAAATACATACCAGGCCCTTTAGGTCTAATATGGATTTTATGAGGAACCCCACACCAAAATAAAAAAAAAAATGTGGTGGTCCCCCCAAAATCCATACCAGACCCTTATCCGAGTATGCAACCTGGCAGGCTGCAGGAAAAGGGGGGAGGAGAGAGCACCCCCCCGAACTGTGGCCTGCCACATGCCCTCAACATGGGGAAGGTGCTTTGGGGTCCTCCCCAAAGCACCTTGTCCCCATGTTGATGGAGACAGGAGCCTCATTCCCACAACCCTTGCCTGGTGGTTATTGGGGTCTGCGGGTGGGGGGCTTATTGGAATCTATATAACAGCTGTCGGCGGACTATGGAGGGTGAGTTTTTCCATTTTTTTTCCTCTGGACCGTCGGTAGTGATTGACGATGGATTTACAGCGTGGGGCACTTTTTAATTTTTTTTTATAAAGGAATTGTCAAAAACTGTGTCCTGTCGGTTTTACTTTTTTGACACTTTTTACCAAGATCCCAGCCCCCCCGGTACCCCTACTCATTCACATAGGGGGGGCTGGGATCTGGGGGGCCTTATACTTTAGGCTTTAAATACTCAGTTCCCAAAATGTTATACTAAAAACATAGTAATACTAATCTTGGCCAAAAATGTTTGTGTCTAATCTGCTTGCAATGTTGATTTGTAAAATTACAAATTTTTGGTCTTGTTTCACTCCACAGTGTCCTTCAACGCCACAGGAATGGCAGACTGTGGCCTCCCACTTTGCCAGTCGTTGGGACTTTCCCAATTGTGGAGGAGCAATTGATGGGAAGCACGTCCGCATTGTCCCACCACCCAACTCAGGGTCATACTATTATAATTATAAGGGGTTTCATAGTATCGTGATGTTGGCGGTGGTGTCTGCAAACCTATGAGTTTTTGTATGTGGACGTGGGGCAAAATGGACGGATGTCGGATGGTGGAGTGTTCGCACGGACGGATTTCTACTGGCGTCTCCAGAGTGGCAGTCTGGGCTTGCCACCCCAGAGGAGAATCAGGAAGGACTCCCGTTCGTCTTCATCGCCGATGAGGAGTTTGCCCTGGCGAACCATCTGATGCGGCCTTTCCCGATGAGGACTCTCACCCCAGACCAGAGGATTTTTAATTTCCGCCTGTCCAGAGCCCGAAGAGTGGTGGAAAACACCTTTGGAATACTGGCCAGTCGGTTCCGCCTTTTTTTTAATGCCTATCCACATGGCGGAATACAAACTCAATCACATAGTGCTGGCGTGCTGTGTTCTGCACAATTTTCTAAAGAGTTTCTGCGAACTATGTGGTCTCAGTTGGCCAACAAGAAGCAAACTTGCTGGAAAATGATAATAACCTCACGGGCCTTGAACCTGCTCATCCTGGCTTGCCCCCCCAAAGCGCCCATGAGGTTCGAACCCAATACATGGACTACTTTGTGGGTAGGGGGGCAATTGATATGCCAAACAATGTAATTTTCACAATAAATTTTTCTTTGAAACTCCTTCATTTACTGCTTGGCTTGCTTTTAGGGGTCTCCTAGGTAAATTTATGTTTTTTCTTGTTGTGTCTTTTTCACCAACAGTGCAAACCCAAGTTCTGAGCGAGATGAGGGGACAGTCTCTTCTTCAGATAATCTTATTATGTTGTGGGTCTGCTACACACACACCTTGTTTTTGGTAACTAATGTATGTAGTGCATTACTGACCAAAATCGTGCTCATTTTCAGCACCATGGCAGGAAAATGGCATGATTGTGAAAATTAACACATCACTGTGGGTGTTTTTTACTAAAGGCACATCCACTATGCACTACAAGTGCACTGCAAAAGTACACCTGAAACTGCACTTGGAGTGCAAAGGTTAGTTTCCTTTAGTAAATAACACCCATTCTCACCGCAATCAAAAATTTTACTCCAAATACATCTTTGGCGCAATGAAAAAGGAAGCCACACATTGATCCCCCATGATGGGAGATCGCGCATGTTGGCACACTCTGTGCATCTTCCAAATTTGGATTTTCGAAAAATAAAAAAGTTGTGGTTTAAAATACAAAAACTAAAACCCTAGCTAGTTTGGGCTGTTTCACAGTCTCCCCAAAACATCAATGATGTTCTTCATTTTATTTTTATCATTGATGTTTTGCTGTATATTTTCCAAATCCCAATTGCACCCCATTATCTCCCCAATCAGGATCTGGGCACTTTCACTGGTAAAATGGGATTCTTCTTCCACATCACCTACAAAACAAATCAAAAAAACACACAATGTAATAAAAATATGGTGATATACATTGATGAGCTTACCGGAAGCTGTGTTCTCTGACACTCACCTGTTGTGGTGACAATTTTTCCAACTTCAATGATCTCTCCTTCCTCCTCCTCCTACTCCTCTGCTTCTGGTTTGGGAATTTGGCCTTCTTTGGGAGGGGTGTGGTCCCTGGTGTCCTCATACTTGCAGAGTCTTCTCTCCCCTATGAGAATGTAAAAAAAGAATAATTAGCACGCAGAGGGCAGAATTGGGAATATGAAAAATTGCTTGGAAGTGTTGTACAATTGTTTTTTTTGGCCGAGTTCCAAGGTGAGAACATTATTGTGGACACTTTGTTAAGCTGGAATACTTACCTGCAGAACGATGTTTCCTACGAACGAATGAAACCATGAACTTGAAAGTGGCCATTTTAAAATGCACAACATGAAATCAAAGCACATGGAGCATGTATGCCAGCAAGAATAATCATATGAACACACGACAAATACTTACTTTTTTCATCCTTATGATCCTTTGATCCTTATGTACTGCTCGTGCTCCCTCAGGTTCAGGTCTGACCAGCGTTTTCTCAGTTGATCCATGGATCGGCGTACCCCAAAATTCTTATGAAGACTCTTCACAACTTTAGTCATGATCTTGGCCTTTCTGATATTTGAGTTTGGGTAAGGTCCATACTTCCCATCATAGTCGGTCTTGTTCAATATGTCCACCATCTCCAACATCTCTCCAAAAGACATATTTGAGGCCTTAAATCTTCTCTTCCTGTATTGGGACATTTCAGGCTCCGCGCTTTCCTCACCCTCCTCCTCATTAGTACAACTGTGATTGCGCACATGTGTTCTCTCCGCCATGTGCTCTCCCCACTGCGCCGAAAGCGAAAGGGCAGGGAATAGTCTAGAAAGAACGCCAGGGGCAGGCGGAGTTTCACGCATGCGCACTGTATATAAAACGCAACACGCTTATGTCGTCCGTACGATCTGTGAACAGAGGGAGAAGTTGAGGCGACGAACATGCAAATGAAGGTAAAATTTTGAACTTGGTACATCACTAGGCTATACTGCTTCTAGATTGAGGCCTGCATTAGTGGAGTTTAGCCTGACATTAGGGTTTGTCTTGTGTCTTGCAGACATTATGGATGGCTTCAACGATCATAGCTTCCTCCCTCTGTTCATCGATAAATACAGAGACATGCCCTGCCTGTGGCAACCAACACACCCTCAATATAGTAACAGACAAAAGAGGCAGGCAGCAATGTTGAAACTGGTTGAGTTTGTGAAGCCGGTGGTCCCCAGGGCAGACGTCAACTATTTAGAAAAGAAAAATTGGTGGCCTGAGGAGTACATATCTGAAGGAGAGGACCAAGGTGCTGAAGTCCATGCAATCTGGAGCTGCAGCAGATGACGTTTATGTCCCCAGGCTGTGGTATTATGACAGGATGCAGTTTCTGTCAGACCAATCTGAGGTCAGAGAATCACTCTCTACTCTTCCTTCCACGCGTCCTATGCTACATTCCACACACGAGGAGTCTTCCGACGCCCAACCTGGGCCTTCCACTCAGGAAGAACTGGGGGAGCCCAGCTTGAGCTAGGTATAGTATTGTTGTACATATTTTGGGAGTATAAATGAATGCTGTTAACTTGATTTTTGCTCACTAATTGCTGAGTTTAGAAAGTGTTTCACATATCAATAGACAGTAGTGGTCAAAACCTTTGGGACAAGAAAGAAAAATGTTGGGCACAGAATGATAGTCTTTTCTATTGGTTAACAGTTTGCAACAGTCTTGATGTGAAAATTGTGTGTTTGATGAACCAAAAACTAAAACTATGTCCCTTTTTCATACACAGGAAGAGCTCAGCCAGGAACAGGAGGGTGTGGAATGCAGCAGCCAGGAGGTGGCTGTGGAATGTGGCAGCCAGGAGGAGGCGGGGTAAGCGGCAGCCAGGCGGTGGGCGAGCTAAGGAGCCTCACAGAATTCCAGGTCCCTCCCCTCCGCCTTCAACGCAAAAGGGCGAGAAAGGGGGGGAATGTGGAGGAGTCAGCCCTGAGGCTGATTGGTGAGGCATCAGCGGCCCTCCAAGCAAAACCCACCTACCAAGAGGCCTTTGCCGCCTTGGTTGCATGCAAGCTTGAGAAAATGGAGGAGGGGCAACAGCTCTTGCGTGAGGAGGTTATTATACACACCCTCAACAAGGGTCTGTTGGGCCAAATGACACAAGAAACACACTTGTGTGGTTTGGCCCATGCCCCTCCTCCTCCTCCTTCTGCCACACCTCCAGCACCACAGCCACAGCCTGGAAGGAAGCATGGAAGGAAGACCAGAGAGTGATGACCTGGGTTGAGTCTGGTCTGACAGAAGATGCAGCCTCTTGTAGTACCACAGCCTGGGAACATAGATGTCATCTGCTGCTGTTCAGGGTTTCATGGACTTCAGGACCAGACTTCTCTCCCTCAGACATGTACTCCTCAGGCCACCAAGTTTTGCGTTTAAATAGTTGATGTGTGCCCTGGGGGCCAAAGGCTTCGCTAATCTCCCCAGTTTCTACATCGCTGCCTCCCTCTTTATCTTTTACTGACACCTAAATAAAGTTTTTTTTTGTTTGAAAAAATACTTGCGTATGTGTTTTACTTCCAAAAGGACAGTTTATTTGTGAGCAGGCAGGTACATTTCAAAAATACAAAGTGACATGAATAACAAGGGGTACCAACGCTAAACAACTTCCTGTAGATTAAAAAAGAAAACCTAAAAAATAAAATAATGTTGTTGTGGTAAATTTACACACAAAACACACCCCAAAAAAATGGAAAAATTAGCAAACTGTCAAAAAAGGAGATGTTTAGGAAAAAAAATGCAGTCAAAAAATACACAAAATATAAAATTGTGTAGATGTGACGAAATCAAAAATTGTATTGCCGAAATGAGTAAAAAAAAGAGTCAGAAAATACGTTCGGGAGAAGTGTGTGTGACTATGAGCATCTCATGAAGTTCCTTCTTGCAGCATTGTAAAGAACAAGAGAATGCGCTTCATGAAAGAATTTTTAACATTGCAGCGTGATGAATATGCTGTATCGATTACGAGCAGTAGTTTTACCTGAGCTTCCGTGTCGGAATTTGATTGTGAGCATGCGTGGCACCTTGTCCGTCGGAGTAGGCTACACATGATCGGAGTATGTCCGATCAGAGCATTTTGTCGGAAAATATTTCCGGCAAGTTGGAAAAGTTGGTCCGACGGATATTCCGATGGAAACAGTCTGATGCAGACCACACACAGTCGGAATATCCGACAAAACGCTCCGATCGGACACATTCTGACGGAATCTCCGACCGTGTGTACAAGGGCTAACAGGTTGGTCACCTGGGGAATGTTAATAAGGTTCATATTTATGCCAGGAATATAATCACATTAGTAGAAAATTATTAAAATCGTTGACCAGTCCTAAAGTTTAGGCATTCAACCCCTCAGGATAATTGTCCAAGATCTGGATAATGACTCAAATAGTCATAATAAAATTGCTAAATGCATATTATCCATTTCTATGGAGGGGGAAACAGCCAATCATTTATTTCTGATAATCAATGACCCAAAATATCATTTGTACATTGGCAATGATATACTGCATGACATCCCTGTGCTATACACATGGATCTGGTAAATTCCACACTGTGGTCCAGATTAAAATAAAACCCAAATAGTTTCATAAATGAAGCCCTTATATAATCTTAGTTACTGCTATATGCAGTAAACATATTAGTACCACATGAGGTCATTAGTCATACAGGTACTAATAAATTTTTTACATTTTTATTATTACCCGGCCAGGTATAAATAGTTCAAAATTTTAAGAACCCTGCTGCGTTAAAATGTTTTGCAGACAGAATGTATATAGAAAGGATTTAAATAGATCCCACACCCATGGTAGAAAGAGTTTTTAATGAAGTTCAAAAATATGTTTGCAAAAAGATTCCTGTGATGTGGTATAATAGACATACACATTACCAGGTTCAGTCTGATCCAAGTGTAAATGCACCTTATGTTTTAAATCAAACATTGTTGTCTTTCCCTAGCTTGCTATGTTTCGCTAGTGGAAATCATCAGGAATTTCAAGGAGAGGAGCGTTGTAAGATCGGTGCAAAGTTCTTATGATAATCCTATATTTTATATTGTTAAACCAAATGGTCAATGGGTTTATATGCTGGTCTGAGACGGCTAAATAAACGAGTATATATGTATGGCTAGCTGTGCCATATATTGATCAATGCTTCGTATAAACATACAAGGCGCTAAGTACTTCACTACACTAGTTTATGCTCAATGATGGTGGACCATTCAGGTAAATTCTGAAGACCCATACAGGTTGGCATTTAAATGTGGTAAGAAATAGTACACTGGAACAGGATGTTAATTGGTTATATCAATTTTGAATTTGAATTTGATTTTGGTTGTTATTTTACATAAGGCCATTGCCTGTACCTTAACCACTTGACTACTGGGCACGTAAACCCCTTTCTTAACCAGACCAATTTTCAGCTTTCGGTGCTCTAACATTTTGAATGACAATTACTCAGTCATGAAACACTGTACCTATATGACATTTTTTTTCACACAAATGGAGATTTCGTTTGGTGGTATTTAATCACTGCTGGGTTCTTTTATTATTTTTTGCGCCATAAAAGAAAAAAAGACCGAACATTCTGTAAGAGAAATGCATTTTTCTTTGTTTCTGCTATAAAATTTTGCAAATTAGAATTTTTTTTTCATATACTGATACATATCTTTGGTAAAAATAACCCAAATTGGTGTATATTATTTGGTCTTTGTGAAAGTTATAGAGTCCACAAGCTATGGTGCCTATCTCTGAATATTGATCACACCTGATGTACTGACGGCCTATCTCATTTCTTGAAACCCTAACAAGCCAGGAAAGTACAAATACCCCCCAAATGACCCCTTTTTGGAAAGTAGACATTCCAAGGTATTTAGTAAGAGGCATGGTGAGTTTTTTGAAGTTGTATTTTTTCCCACAATTCTTTGCAAAATCAAGATTTTCTTTTCTTTTTTTTTTTTTCACAAAATTGTTATATTAGCAGGTTATTTCTCATACACAAATTACACCCATTCTGCTACTCCTCCTGAGTATGGTGATACCACATGTGTGAGATTTTTACACAGCCGGACCACATACAAAGGCCCAACATGCAGGAAGCGCCATCAGGCATTCTTGGAGCATAAATTGCACATATAATTTCTTGACTACCTCTTAGCCCTTGTACACACAGTCGGATAATCTGTCGGATTGCGTCTTATCGGACCGTGTCGTCGGATAATCCGACTGTGTGTGATATGCATCGGACTGATTCCGTCCGAATCTCCGTCCGACCCAATTTTCCAACATGTTGGAAATATTTCCCGACCAAGTGGGCCGGACGGACCTAATCCGATCATGTGTAGAGCATTTTCATCGGACCAAGTGCCACGCAAGCTCAGATCAAATTCCTACATCAAAGCTATTGGCTACTAGCCTGAATGTAGTCCCATCGTAACGAAATTATGTCATCATGTTCTGAAAAATCGGATTTTTCGCCAACTTGGCCCGACCGTGTGTATGCAACAGTTTCGGACAAGATCCGACGGACAAAATCTGACAGGCAAAATCCGACGGATTTGGTTGTGGAAATCTCCGACTGTGTGTACAGGGGCTTACACTTTTGAAGGCCCTGGAGCACCAGGACAATGGAAACGCCCCAAAAATGACTCCATTTTGGAAAGAAAACAACTCAATGTATAATCTATGAGGCATATCGAGTCGTTTGAACATATCATTTTTTTTCTACAAGTTTTTTTGAAAATGTGTAAAGAAAATGAAAAAGCATTTTTTTTTTTACACAATGTTGTCCATTTACACAATATTTCTAACACATAGCATGTACATACCAAAAATTATACCCCAAAATAGATTCTCCTACTCCTTCTGAGTATGGCGATACCACATGTGTGAGATTTTTACACAGCGTGGCCACATACAGAGGCCCACCATCAGGTGTTCTAGGGACATAAGTTTGAAATCTAATTTGACTACCTATTATGCCCCATACACACGGTCGGACATTCCGACCACAAAATCTGCCAGATTATTTCAGACGGATTTTCGGTCGAAACTTGTGTTGCATACACACGCTCACACAAAGTTGTCAGAAAATCAGATCGTTCTGAACTAGGTGACGTCAAACATGTATGTCGGGACTATAAACGGGCCAGTAGCCAATAGCCTTCGTCTCTTTGTTTATTCTGAGCATGCGTGGCACACTTAGACCACTGTTTTGCTCCAAGGTTCATCTCTTGAGACCTAAGGTTTGCAGCCTAATGCCACGTATGCACGATCAGACTATCCGGCGGACAATCCGACGGACTTTGCAGCTGAGGTCCGCCGGACTTTCAAGTGAACCTTCTTGGCCACACACGATCACTCCAAAAGTCCGGCGGATTCTAATGTGATGACATAGAATAAGGAAGTTCATAGCCAGTAGCCAATAGCTGCCCTGGTGTCAGTTTTAGTCCGCCGGACTAGCACACAGATGAACGGATTGTCTGCTAAAAGCCGAGTCTTTTGGGAAGAAAAAGTCCGCTGGAGCCCACACACGATCAAATTGTCCGGCGGAATCTGGTCTGTCGAACTAAGTCCGCCGGATAGTCAGATCGTGTGTACGTGGCATAAGTCTCCCACAAGAAGAAAATGGGGGCTGTGATGAGGTCAAAAGTATCTGCCGATATCAGTTGAAGTGAGGACATGTTTGGGTATGGTATAAAGTATTCAATTGTATGCTTGTCATCCTAGGTTCCAACTAAGAATGCTGGAATGTATTGTATAAGAAAAAAACTTCTAAGGATCAAGAGAATGTAAATGTAATAATTTGACATTGTGATAATTCTCTCCTGACTTACATATCTTCAACTCGTATACTTCAGCATTAATGTTGATCCTGCTAATCATGGCAGAATACTATCATCATTAGATCATTGATGATTTTAGTTAATTAACCAATCGCTATATCATATATATAGCATAGTTAGAAAATGTAAATATTAATTAATAAGAATATATATTCATACTGTCTATTTACTTAAATAGAAAAAGACTGACAATCCAGACACAATCGTTGATTGGTGAAGGCAAACTGAACTACCAAAAGACACAGCGATCGTATGGATGATGTTAATCTTTGGCATCCAGTTCCGGAGGGAACCTGTCACCAAACCACCATCCAGACCAGATCATTGATTGGTAAAGGCGAAATGATGACTACCAAAAGACACAGTGATTGTTTGCATGATGTTAATCCGTGATGCCCAGTTCCGGATGGAATCTGTCACCAAAGCAAATCCTTCACCAGGAGTCGTGAAGCAAGATGCTCCAGGATTCGCATTGCTGGAAAGAAAGATGTGTTGCAGAAGTCCCTTGTGAGTCCCTTGTGTGCTTGAATCACAGATTATCCATTGAAAGGAGGGATAATATATCCCATTTTCAGCTTGTAGCAATACAAGAGTGGATTCACTGAAGAGTTTCATCAATTGTTGGTTTACCAGCTTTGTTTTTATTACATTTGAAGGGGGGGGGGGTTACACCACCACTGCATCAGATAATTTTCCATCAATCCATCAAGAAAGATCCATGTCATACAAGAACATTTCTTTATCATATGGATGAAGAGAGAAACGTCCTTAAAGTATAAAGAAATATAATAATATGGCCATATATTTTAAACAACTATGATATTTCCGTAGACCTGTTTTCTTAGTATGTCCGAGGCTGTATGTATATGTGTGTATATATATATATATATATATATATATATATATATATATATATATATATATATATATATATATATATATAGGTGCCTTTGGCCAATCATGGCTCAGGAGTCCATGCCCCACACTATGTAAGGCTGCTTACATAGTTTTATGAATGAGAGCGCCAAATTGACTTTTCTAAAGGAAAAAATGTAATTTAAAACTGCTAGCAGCTGTAATGTATTGCCGATTCCGTCAATATAGATAAAAATCATTGAAAAAAAGATCCATGTCATACAGGAACATTTCTTTATCATATGGATTCCCCCCAAATTTAAAATGGCGTAGGGGTCCCCCCAAAATCCATACCAGACCTTTATCTGAGCAGGCAACCTGGCAGGCCTCAGGAAAAGGGGGGACGAGAGACCACCCCCCCTCCTGAACCATACCAGGCCACATGCCCTCAATATGAGGATGGTGTTTTGGGGTCCCCCCAAAACACCTTGTCCCCATGTTGATGGGGACAAGGGCCTCTTCCCCGCAACCCTTGCCCGGTGGTTGTGGGGGTCTCCGGGTGGGGTCTTAGCGGAATCTGGAAGCCCCCTTTAACAAGAGAACCCACATTTTGTCATTTTAAATGTAAAAAATTAGCCTTTACAATCACTTTAAGTATCAGGTCATTACCTAGGTCACCTGCTGGTGGCCCTGTTGTGCCTGGAGTCGAAGGGCACAGTTCCCGTGGCCACCGGCGGGTGTCTCCCAACAGCTGAGCTGTTCGAATAATTAGTCTGCACCTGACTTGTGCTGCTGGAAGGTACTGTGCTCAGCATAAATGAGTACACCCCAACAGTTTTATCAGAAAACATTTAATTTCCTTTCAGAGTCAACATTTTCTATGGGACACTATGCTATAAAATTCTCCCACAAATGAGGGCCATTGATTGCCATCAAGATTTGTCAACTGCGATCGCTCAGGGCACACAGAGAACCTGGAACTGTGTGTAAACACACAGTTTCCGGTTCTCTGAGGGGAGAACTGACAGAGCATCTGTTCATACAGAGTATGAACAGATGATCTGTTATCTTCCCTACACAGTCCGCTTCACTTAGAACACAAACTAGGACACACTTAACCCCTTCACTTCCCTCTAGTGCTAACCCCTTCACTGCCAGTGACATTTTTACAGTAATCAGTGCATTTTTAATCGCACTGATCGCTGTATTAATGCCAATGGTCCCAAAAATGTGTCAAAATTGTCTGATGTGTCTGCCATAATGTCGCAGTCAAGATAAAAATTGCTGATCGCTGCCATTACTAGTAAAAAAAATAATAATAAAAATGCCATAAAACTATTATTATTATTATTATTATCTACTATTTGTAGATGCTATAGCTTTTGCGCAAACCAATCAATATACCTTGTTGTGATTTTTTTTGACCAAAAATATGTAGAAGAATACATATCGGCCTAAACTGAGGGGAAAAAAATTTTTTTTATATACTTTTTGGGGATATTTATTATAGCAAAAATTAAAAAATTATGCGTTTTTTTCAAAATTGACGCTTTAATTTATAGCATATTTGTTTATAGCCCAAAAAATAAAAAACCATAGAGGTGATCAAATACCACCAAAAGAAAGCTCTATTTTTGGGAAAAAAAAGGATGTTGATTTTGTTTGGGAGCCACATGTCACGACTGCACAATTGTCAGTTAAAGTGACGCAGTGCGGAATCGCAAAAAGTGCTCTTGTCTTTGGCCAGCCAAATGATCTGGGGCTTAAGTGGTTTATTTGCACACACAAAAATGTATTTTTCCTAACAAATTCATTCAGGACTATGTTACAAAAATGAATACACCCCAATGAAAGTATTAGGAGCAAAGCTAAATTTTAGACACCTTTCACACTGAGGTGCTTTTCAGGCGGTTTAGCGCTAAAAATAGCACCTGTAAAGCGCCTCTCAACCTCCCCAGTGTGAAAGCCCAATTGCTTTCACACTGGGGTGGTGTGCTTGCAGGATTGGAAAAAAGTCCTGCAAGCAGCATCTTTGGGGTGGTTTGGGAGCGTTGTATACCAAAACGCCCTGCCCATTGAAATGAATGGGCAGCCCTGCTGAAGCACCTGCAAATCTTTTAACCCTTTTTTTAGCCACTAGCAGGGGTTAAAAGCACCCCGCTAGCAGCTGAAAAGCTCCACTAAAATGATGGTAAAGTACCGCTAAAACTGGCAGCGCCTTACCTCTGATATGGCACGGCCCCAGTGTGAAAGGGGTCTTAGACAACAAAATCCTAATTAACAAGAATTCAACTACAGGTGAGTGTAATTATTCAATAAACAGTTGTCCAGCAGACAGTTGATTATAAAAGGGAATTACCCTTCCTATTTCATGCTGTCAGCAATGGCACCACATGAAAGAGGAATGTCACAAGGCCTGAGAATTAAAATAATTTCTTTACACAAGAAAGTATTTAAATAGGAGAGAATATGTGTGGAAAGGAATTCTGTATCAACCTAACCATGTTGGCATAGAAGTGTCATCCCGGTCTAGTTAAATTGGAGGGAAAGGAGAGTCTGTTTGGAACTTTAAATACACTTCTATGTACACTCAAATAGGAAAAAACCAAAGAGATTTATATATAAAAAAAACACAATTTTATTTTATACAGTTTAAAATATTAGAGAGATGCAGCACCAACACAGCTCCCCCCAAAATCCATAACTGACCCTTATCCAAGCATGTAGCCCGGCAGGTCAGGAAAGGGGGGGAGCGAGTGCCCCTTCCGGACCATACTAGGCCACATGCCCTCAACATGGGGAGGTGGGTGCTTTGGGGCAGGGGGCTCTGCATCCCCACCCTAAGGAGGGCACTTTGTCTCCATGTTGATGGGGACAAGGGCCTCTTCCTGACAACCCTGGGGCAGGTGGTTGTTGAGGTCTGTGTGTGGGGGGGGACTTATTGTAATCTGGAAGCCACCTTTAACAAGGGGGCCCCTAGATCCCAGCCCCCACACTATATGAATGAGTATGCGGTATATTGTATCCCTATTCATACACCCAAAAAAGTGTCAAAAATAAATAAAACCAGTACATAGTTTTTTGACAAACTCCTTTATTAAAGTAGCTCCAATGTGTCTTCTCCCTCTGATTTCTTCTCCCTCCAGTTCTTCTCTCTCTGGCGATGTCTTTTTCCTCCGGTTCTTCTCGCTGTGCTGATTTCTTCTTCCTCCTTCAGTCTGGTTTGGATTTTGAGGGGTGTCCCCCCCCCCCCCCAAATCCATACTAGACCATGATCCGAGCACACCAAAATTAAAAAAGAAAAAAAAGGCATGGGGTTTCCCCTCAAGATTCATATCAGAATCAAGGGGCCTGGTATTGTCAGATTCTGTTCACTGAAGTTGGACATGAAGTTGGAGCGGAAATCGTCTGACTTCCATGTCGAAGCAG
Organism: Lithobates pipiens; assembly: GCF_037356315.1. Lineage (NCBI taxonomy): Eukaryota > Metazoa > Chordata > Amphibia > Anura > Ranidae > Lithobates > Lithobates pipiens. The sequence continues at coordinate 14,803,177 of NW_027507696.1, forward strand.
TGTGAACTGAACCTTAAGTGTCAGTGAACAATGTATTGTTACATTGTATTGACTTTTTCACGCATATGTAGATTAAAGGTTTGACTTCTGTTATATTCTCCTTTATTTTTTTTATTCTATTCTTTTCTATTCTACTTTGTTTTATTCTATTCTTTTATTTTCAAAATTCGAATTTCAGAAGATGACTATATTCTTTCTATTTTATTCTATTCTATTCTTTTTTTTATGCTTAAATATGTTTTGTTTTTTTATATTATTTATTTTGATTACATCCACCTACAAAAACAAATTCCATAGATTCCAACATGATTATATTTAATGTATACATTTTATATCCCCCCCCATGAATCCTCAGTGCCCCCCCCCCCCCAGCTCCTCAATCCCTCTCCCTCCACTTCCATCACCTCCTCATCAATCCCTAATCTGACATTTCTCCCAGTTCTCCCGATACACCGGCTCCACATATGTCATCCTTTTCCACTCTTTCCATCTAGTTATCATTCCCTCCTCTTCACAGTATCTCAGGTGTTATATGTCTCTTCTACCCTTCTGAACCAATCCTTTATTGTGGGGCTTTCTATTTCATGCCAGTGTCTTGGTATCTAACTTTTGGCTGCATTGATTAAATTAGGTATCACAGATTCTTTATATTGTTTTATTGAGCCTTCTGTCCCGTGAAACAAGCATGTCCAAGGTTCTTCTAGTATTTCTCTATTAGTAATTTTTTTATTAGCTATAAACTCTCTCTCCAATAACTTTTTATTTTTTGGCAATCCCCACGATATGTGTGCCATCGTTCCCTCTACTTTGAATCCCCGTCACCAGTATGGTAATTTACCTATTTGCTATTTACTTATTTTGTTTGGGGTTATATACCACCTAGTGAAGCATTTGTAGGTCATCTCAGCTGTATTAGTATCTAGTGTGGAGCTATGTACCAGCCTCAATATTTTTCCTAATTATTGTTTGTTCCTTCGTGATCCCAATTATTTTTCCCATTTTCTTTATGTATGGCAGAACCTCCAATCCTTCCATTTCCATTAGAATTTTATAAATCTGTGATATATCATTTTTTGTGTTTGATGCCAAGCTCAGCTCCAGCGGCCTTAGATCTTCCGCTGATCTTACTGTTTGTAGCAAAGTTGTGACAAATTATTTCAACTGTAGGTATCGCCATTCATTAATCACCATCGAATCTGTCTTGTGTTTTAATTCCTAAAATGTGCATATTTTACCCTTTTCTGTTATATCCTTTAATTGTGCATTTCCATTTTTTATCCAGGCTCCATATAATTTCCCTTTTCTATATATTTGCCTTGTTTATGTATTAGATCTCAGATTCTAAGTACATTTCGTGTCATTGCATGTGTATTCTCACACAGTGCTCTATATTGAGGTGGAATCCAAATGATTCTACCTAACCGTGTATTGCTCATTATATTCTCAATTTGTACCCATCTTATTTAATTTTTCTCCCTAGTCCACTCCATTACTCGTAAAATTAACACAGTGTTATAATATTTTTTAACTATTTCAATACTGGGCACTTTTCGCCCCCTTCCTTCCCAGACCATTTTTCAGCTTTCAGCGCTCTCGCGCTTTCAATGACAATTGCATGGTCATGCTACGTTGTACCCAAATGAAATTTAGAGCTTTATTTTGGTGGTATTTATTCACGAGTCCGTTTTAAAAATTTTGCGATATAAGCGAAAAATGAACAGAAATTTGGGAAAAAAACAATATTTTCTTCTTTGTATTTTAAAAGAAATCCAATAAAATAGAATGTTGTCATAAATTTAAGTCAGAATGTATTCTGCTACATGTTTTTGGTAAAAAAAAAATCCGTTAAGTGTATAATAATTGGTTTGTGTGATCACGGACACATGTATGCAAATGATCATGTACAGATGTGTGCTGGTGATCATGGCCATATGTGTGCAGATAATCATTGGGACATGTGATTTTAGTGGGACATATGTGGGGGACATGTGTTTTTATTATTTGGGGACATGTTTGTTTTGGGGACATTGTGTGGAGGTATGAGTGTTTACACTGTGTTTTACATGTGTGTTTAGGTAAGTGAGTAAAAAAGCTGTAGAAAAAAGGTCACTCACTGATCACCAGCCGGCTGCAGTGATCCCCTCTCCTCTCCTCACCGACAACTTCCGTGTGAGGAGAGGAGAGCCAATTGCCTAGCAACCAGCTCTGTGTTTACATCACATGAAGGCTGTGATTGGACACGGCCGTCATGTGATCAGGAGGCCCACAGACCCCGTCTGTCGATTGGAGATCCGTGTCACCCAGAGTGTCCCAGAGTGCATCAGGATCGCGCTGCTGCGCGGTCACACATGCGCAATCCCCCTCCTTCTGAAGGATGTTCCTGAACGCCCACTCAGAAGGAGAGAGCTCTCACCCGGCCGTATATGTACATTGGCCTTTCATGTAAATTTAAGTTTTTGCTGTAGGCACCATTCTTCCTATTTACATTTATGTTTAAAATCTCTGATTTAGAAAGATTTATTTTTAAGTTTAATCGTTTTCCGTAGTATTTCAGAATGTTCATTAAGTTTGGCATTGTAATCCTAGGGTTATAGATATAAAATAGTACATCATCAACGTAAGCTGCTATTTTATGTTCCTTCTCTCCTATCTTAATCCCTCCTATATCTGGGTTGTTCCTTATTGTTGCCAGAAGGGGTTCTAGGGATAATACAAATAATAGGGGAGATAGGGGACACTCGTCTCATTCCATTGAACATTTCGAAGGGGAGAGATAAAGTCCTATTGACCTTCACGTTTGCAGTAGGGTGCTTATATAATACTTTAATCCATTGGACCATCCTTGGGCCAATCCCCATGGCTTCCAGGGTGTTCATCATGAATCCCCAGTCCACCCTTTTGAATGCTTTTTCTGCATCCATCGGCAGGAGTAGACCTGGGGTATTTCCCTCTGTGAATTTCTGAAGCAAGAGCAATGTTCTCACCCCATTGTCTCTCCCTTCTCTACCGCGGATGGACCCCACTTGGTCCACATGTACCAAATCGGTCATCATGCTAGCTAGCTAATACTTTTGCAGATAATTTCGTGTCTGCATTCAATATTGGTCTGTAACTTGAGCATAAGGTACTATCTTTTCCCTCCTTTGGAATGATTGTGATTGAGGCCAACAGGGCTTCTCTTCCCATCTCATAATTTGTTCCCAATCCGTTCATATAGGAACCTAGTTTGGGTAATACATTTTCCTTACATTTTTTATAGTAATAAATCGTGAACCCACCAGGACCTGGACTTTTTCCCAATGCCAACTCTTTAAAGACTTTGTTGATCTCTTCTGTTATGCGTTTTTCTAAGGTTGATAGCTTGTTCTTGGTTACTTGACGTAGTCTGGCACTTTTTAAGAACTCTTTTATCCTTTCCAGTCTTACTATTTCTTGTTGACCCTTTTGTTTTATTGAATATAATGACCCATAATAATTCAGAAACACTTTCACTATTTCTGTTTTTGAGAATACCATCTCCCCAGTACTATTCTGTATTTTTTCTATATTGTTTAATGATTTTTCTTCTTCTTCAATATTCTTGCCAGGTGTTTCCCCGTTTTGTTTCCCCATAAAAAAAAACTTTTTGCAATTCTATTGAAGTCCCTTCTCATCTCCTGATCCAAAAGGACTTTTAGTTCGCTCCTTTTTTATCACTAGTGCCTGGAGCCACTCCCCTTCTCCCTTTATGCCCTTGTTCTAGTTCATGGATTTCTGTTATTAATACTTCCATATTTTTTTTCTTTTCTCTTTTTTTTTTACCTTGATCCTTTCTCTATCAGGATGCCCCTAATATAGGCCTTCTGGGCCTCCCAAAGGGTAGCCTCTGTTATCTCTTTTATGTCATTTATTTTAAAATATTGTTCTATTTCCTCTTTTATTTTCTCTTCCTCTTCTATACCCTATATTAATTCTTTGTTTAATCTCACTGGCTTTAATGTCTTTGGGCACCTGGTATCTTAATTTCCATACTAACTGGGAAATGATCTGACAATGTTGTTATTTCATAATTCGTCTTAATCACCAATTCTAGTAACCTATTTTCAACCATTATATAGTTGATCCTTGAGTACGTCGGGTCCACAGGGGAGTGGAATGTATAATCCTGCATCTTAGAATGCTGCACTGTACATATATCCAGCAATTGACACTGATCCAATTTCTTTTTTATTATTTTCAACTGTACAATCCTAGTCCCCAGTACCCGCGACGTGCTATCAATTCTTGGTTCCAAGCAGAAATTTAGATCTCCTGTCATAATCACACTTCCCTTTTTAAAATCCATTAACTTCCCCATGACCTGCCTCAGATAATTTGTTGGGTTCTTATTGGGACAATATATATTTGTCAGGGTACATTCTATTTCATATAGTTTTTAGTTTATCAACCTTCGGGGTCTGTCATTCTTTCCTGCAATATGAACCGCACTCTGACCACCCCAATGGCTACTGTTTAACCTCCTTTAAAATGTTATGCCTCTTTTGCTAGCGTGATAAGCCCGTGAACATTATATGATATAAATTTTATTGATGTCATCTTTAATCACAGCACTCTTTCTAATCTGTCTGGGAGAAAAATAATCCAATTGATGTAACTCACTTAGGAAGGGATCTCTGGGACCCTCTCCCTCTCTCCCCCTCGCCCCCCCCCCCCCTGCTTTCCCATCCCACTCTCCATAAATCTACTTCTTTTCAGTCTCTAGGGTAGTACTAATTTTTTTTTTAAAGTCTTCTTAGTGACTCTGATTTTTTCCAAAGTTTGTCTTCCTTTTGTGTTGATGTTACTTCTTCTGCCCATCCTGGGATAACCGAACCTTGTAAATACAGTTTATTACAGAATTCTTGTAGATCTTCTAGAAACCTTAATATTATTAAGGATGAGCTTAATGTTGGGATTGAACATAAGTTTGACTCGAACATCGGGTGTTCACCAAAGAACGAACATTATGGGAGCGTTTGTGGGAAATGCCCCACTGTATGATGATTGGACAAAGCATGCACCTAACCTGCATGCTAGGGATGAGCTTGGTGTTCGCCCGTTCGGGGGAATTCTGAACGTTATGGGGTGTTTGCGACAAATTCGTGTGATGCTCACAGCCCACAATGCACTGCGCCATCGCAGTGCATTGCTGGCTCATGATTGGCCAAGCATGCACTGTGACCCCACATGCTTGGCCAATCACAGTGCCGGCAGCGAGGAGAGCCATAATTGGCCACAGGCAAGATGCCTGTGGCTAATTATAGATCAGGAGGTTTAATACATGACCCACACTATATAAGGCCGCCAGCGCGGCGGCCTTGTGTAGTGTGTTCCGGCGTGCAGGGAGAGAAGGTTAGGCAGGGGCAGTGTGTTCTTTTCTTGTGAATCTGCAGGAATTAAAGTGGGTGTTGTGTGCCTCCAGGACAGTATACACCTGTAGCTACCCTTTAACTCCTGCAGATGCCTGTATTAGAGAACACCAGCAATAAAGGGTACCTACAGGTGTATACTGTCCTGGAGGCACACAACACCCACTTTAATTCCTGCAGATGCCTGTATTAGAGAACACCAGCAATAAAGTGGGTGTTGTGTGCCTCCAGCACTGTATACACCTGAAGCTACCCCTTATTGCTGGTGTTGTTCTGTTTCTGTAACACAGGCAGGCAACTGCAGTAATTACAGTCGGTGTACTGTGTCTCTGCTCAGTGTGCACCTAAAGCTACCCAATTGCTGTTTTTCCCCATCTCCCTGCAGGCCATTACTATGTCTGGAAGGCCAACAAGGAGAGGCAGACAGTCACGAGCCAATAAAAGAGGGCAAGCAGGCTCTGTGTCTAGAGACAACAGTGCTGGTCGTGAGCGCAGTGCATCGTCGTCAGCACGTGGCCATGGGACATGCTTGTTCTTATTTTCAGCAGCTGGACGTGTTGAGCTGCATAATGCCGAAGACTTAGTAGAGTGGATGACCAAGCCTCTCTCACCCAGGCTCAAGGTACTAGCAAAGCAGCTGCAAACACGTCCTCTTCCCTGGTCTCAATGTCATCAGCCACTCCTTCCCCAGACCCATGTCCTCCTGAGGAGTCCGAACTGTTTGAGCACAGTGTTGGGTACATGCTCCAGGAGGATGCCCAGCATTTTGAAGGCTCTGATGATGATACCCAGCAAGAGGAAGGCAGAAGTGTGAGCACAGAGAGAGGGGATGCTCAAGGACAGCAATCTGGCAGTCATGTTCCACCAGCTGCAGCATACTGCCAGGTTTGCTTCAGTGATGAACAGGGAGGGGATGATGAGGTCACTGACTCCACATGGGTGCCTGATAGGAGAGGAGGAGGAGGAGGAGGAGGCACATCTCCAAGGCAGGATGCCCTCCAGGGGCCAGCTTAGGGGCAGCACACCGACTGAATCACACCGCAGAGCTCCACCTTTGCAGGGCGCTGCCTCTGCGCGTTATCCAAAAGTTCTTTGGTGTGGGCCTTTTTGAGACCAGTGCATCAGATCGCACCGCTGCTATTTCCAACATATGTCTCAATTGTCTCTCCCGTGGCCAAAACATCAGCCGCTTGGGCACCACATGCTTGACCAGACATACTGTATGTTGACCTGCCATGCAGCTCATTGGCAAGCGTACCTTAAAGACCCACACCAAAGAACAAAGCGGACCTCTCCTTGCTCCTCATCAGCTGGGATCTCCAACCCCACTAGACCTACAGTCCTCTCTGAAACCTGCACTGAGAGGAATGAAGGTGTAGAATTAGATGTGTCACAGCCAAGTACTTGCGGGCACTCTGCTAGCAGTACACCGACGTCCGATTGTAGCAGGCAAATTTCCCTGCCGCAGCTGCTAGACCATCGAACAAAGTTTACTCCCAGCCATCCACATGCCCAGCGGTTGAATGCTAGCTTGGCTAAATTGCTAGCACCTCAACTGCTGCCTTTTCAGTTGGTAGACGCGGCCCCCCTTCCGTGTGTTTGTGCAATGTGTGGTTCCTCAGTGGCAGGTCCCCAAACGCCACTTTTTCTCACAGAAGGCGATTGTGGAAGGCAATGTGCAAGGCAATGTCCATGCCTCGCTGAACAGGGTGTTCAGTGGTAAGGTGCATATTACCGCTGACTCATGGTCCAGCAGGCATGGACAGGGACGTTACCTATCTTTCACTGCCCATTGGGTCACTCTTCTGGCAGCTGGGAAGGATGCAGGACAAGGTGCCGTAGTGCTGGAGGTTGTTCTGCCACCACACCTCCAAAATTCTACTACTGGTTGTGATACACCTCTCTCCTCCACCCCCTCTTCTTCTTCCTCCTTGGTCTCTTCCAGTGCTTTGTCCTTGGAACCAGCGGTGTGCCGTAGCCATTCAAGGGGATACGCAAGTACACAGGCAAAAAGATGCCATGCCGTGCTTGCGCTGGTTTGTTTGGGGGACAGGAGCCACACTGGGGCAGATATTTTGTCCACTCTGCAGGAACAGGCCGAGAGGTGGTTGAACCACGTCAGCTTAAGCCAGGAATGGTGGTTTGTGACAATGGCATCAACCTCCTCTCCGCCCTCCGACAGGGACAACTGACCCATGTGCCCTGTGTGGCTCACGTCCTTAACCTGGTGGTGCAGCAGTTCTTGGGCAGGTACCCAGGTTTACAGGATGTCCCGAGGCAGGCCAGGAAAAACTGTGTGCATTTTTGCCGATCATTTAATGCCAGTGCTTGGCTGGCTGAGCTCCAAAAGGAGCTGAACCTGCCCAAGAACCGCCTTATATGCGACATGCCCACCAGGTGGAACTCAACGTTGTCCATGCTGCAGAGGCTGCACATGCAGCAGAGGGTCATCAATGAGTACCTGTGTGACTACGGTACCAGGACAGGGTCAGGGGTGCTCGGTTTCTCTTTCCCCCACACCAGTGGGGCATGATCAGGGATGCATGCACTGTCCTCTCAACATTTGAAGAAGGCACGAGGATGGTGAGCAGTGACAGTGCATGCATCAGTGACATTGTACCTCTTGTCCACCTGTTGGAGCATACGCTGCGTGGAATATGCACTGGATGGCACAGTGGTGTCGTGGTTAGCAGTCTCCCCTAGCAGTAAGAAGGGTCGCTGATTTGAATCCCAACCATGACACTACCTGCTTGGAGTTTGCATGTTTTCCCTGTGCCTGCGTGGGTTTCTTCCGGGTACTCCGGTTTCCTCCCACACTCCAAAGACATGCAGGTAGGTTAATTGGCTTCTGTCCAAAATTGTCCCTAGTATATAAATGGGGACCTTTGATTGTAGGCTCCTTGAGGGTAGGGACGGTTGATTCAGAACACAGGCAGGAAGAGGAGGACTTCCTTGCCTCTCAAGGCTCCCTTTATCCAGACAGTGTCCCTGCTATCCCACCCATCACACAGGAAGAGGACGAGGAGGAGGAGGAGGATTGTGTCAGCATGGAGGTGGAGCCTGGCACTCAGCATCAGTCGCAGCAGTCTTTTAGGGATTATTTACAGTCCCAAGAAACCCGTTGACTTGTATGTGGCTGGGAGGAGGTGGCTGCGGATCATGTTGTCCTTAGTGACCCAGAGGACTCCGCACCGAATGCCTCAGCTAACCTACGCTGCATGGCCTCCCTGATCCTGCAAAACCTGCGGAAGAATCCTCGTATTCTTCTGATCAAGGAGAGGGACCATTACTGGCTGGCCACTCTCCTTGATCCATGATATAAGGGTAAGGTTGCGGACCTTATCTTGCCGTCGCAGAGGGAGTAGAGGATGAGACATCTCTGGGAGGCCTTGCAGAAAGGTCTGTGCAATGCGTTCCCAGAGACTGGGAGGTTACAAACTCCTGGTTCTGGACAACGTGTTGCTGAGGCATTGGTCAGTCACAGAAGGAGCGGTGGAGAAGGTGGCCATCTGACCGATGTGTTCAGACAATTTTTTAGTCCGCAGCCCCAAGGTATGATCGGTTCCAGCAACCATAGCCAGCATCTGATTTACATGGTGTAGGAATACCTAGGGGAAAAGTCAGACTTGGACACCTTTCCCACCGAAAATCCTCTGGCTTACTGGATCTTGAGGATGGATCACTGGCCAGAGCTTGCACCGTATGCAATTGAGCTACTGGCCCATCCTGCATCCAGCGTTCTTTCGGAACGCACCTTCAGTGCTGCTGGAGGCTTGTAACTGATCACAGGGTGTGCCTGTCCACGACTCCGTTGATCGACTGATCTTCATAAAGATTAAATCAGTCTTGGATCACCACCAGCTACCAAACACCTGAAGCTGATGTAACCGAATATTTTTTTTTTTAAATGTCACATCCCTTCAAGACTGCCTATGCTGATGCTGAGTGACTGTCCTGTTATGTTGACTGACTATCCTCTTCCTCCTCAATGATCCTGCTGATAGCTTGGAAGAACATTTTTGGTTCTGGGTGACACCACCAGCCCAATTTTTCAGCCCCTGTTTAACAGGGGTGTGTAATTACAATTTTTGATGCAATGCTTTGCAGCAGGGCTCATTCCTGCACTCCAACTAGAGTATCTGGGAGAGGTTACAGTGTTGTGGCACCAGCGCCTAAGGCCCAATTTTTCAGCCCCTGTTTAACAGGGGCATGTAATTACAATTCTTGATATAATATTTCACAGCAGGGCCCTTTCCTGCGCCCACTGAGAGTAACTGAGGACTTTTAGTGTTGTGGCACCAGCACCACCACCACAATCACAACCACCAAAGGCACAATTTTTCTACCACTGTTCAACAATGCCATGTAATTACAATTCTTGATATAATCGTTCACAGCAGGTAGCTCCAGTGCCCAAGAGTCACTTTGAGGGCTCAGTGTTGTGGCAACATCAAATGGAATCAAATGAATATCCAACAGTATATACAGGGTATTTTGTAGCATAAAATGACTAACAATAATCATAACTGGAATGATAGATCCCACAAAATCACCTGATTCCTAAATAGAAGATGCAACAGATGTAACTATCGATAGAGGAGGAGAGGAAAGGTGAAAATGTTTTTAAATGGGATAAAGGGGAAGCAGAAAATAGGGGACCGAGCTATGGGGGAATCTTCACTAAGACTGCCTGAAAGCATTCCTATGATGACTTAAAGCGGGAGTCCACCGGGACTCCGCGTTTTTTTTTTTTTTTTGTTAAAAGCCAGCAGCTACAAATACTGCAGCTGCTGACTTTTAAATAGTGACACTTACCTGTCCAGCGCGCCCGCGATGTCGGCACCCGAAGCCGATCGCTCGCTCGGCTGCCGGGTCCCGCCGCCATCTTGGGTATGGGAATCAGGAAATGGAGCCTTTCGGCTTCATTTCCCGGTTCCCTACTGCGCATGCGCGAGCCGCGCGGCGCAATCCGGACGGTCCCCGCTGCCTCTGGGAGCTGTGTGTTTCCCAGCAGGCAGCGGGGCACTTGCTGAAGGGGGCGGGCGCTGCGGAACGTACGCCCCGTTCCGCAGAGAGCTAGCCCGGAAGTGGGTGCAGTTACCTGGATTATCCAGGTAACTGCACCCCCCTCCCCCCTGAAAGGTGCCGATTGTGGCGCCGGAGGGGGGGGGGGATTCCGATGAGCGGAGGTCCATTTTAGGGTGGACCTCCGCTTTAACCATATGCACATATGACATCTGGTATTTACGGGGTCATAGGGAACTGGGAAGATGCTTGAATTGTATTTTGGTGATGGACTGAATTGTCACTCGATTTGGCACATATGACCAAATTCAGTGAAAATCGATTTTTGGATGTGGACTTCTTCACATAATATTATGGTGTAATTTCACCAAAGTGTTACATGTCAATTGATTATCATTTTCTCTTGTTTTGTTGCATAGTATACTTGTTTAATTGATATATAATTTAAAGAGGTAGCACAGCATATTTTTGTTTAAATTATACAGGTCTTTTCTTACACTGGTTTGTCAGAATAGTTTTGCCTGGAATTGTACTTTAAGTCCAACTTTAATGTAATTTAATTTTTTTAGTAGATCAACCCAGCTGCATTCAGTTTCTAAATCTTGTTTCTGTGACGATCAAAGCCTATACTTTACTGACCTCTGATGGCGAGTGCTACAAATGACTAAATCAATGGTATTTAAAGTACAGAATATGCAAAGCTATTTTTCAAAATCTCATATATGTTTTATATATAATATATAAATATATATATATTGCAATTTCAATAGTCATTTTCAACACATTTACTGGAAATTGGGCAAATGTGACTGACTATACATCAAAGGTATGCAAGCTTTTTTTTTTTTTTTTAATTCAGAATAATTATGTGTTTTTCTTAACAATAACAACTGTTGTTAAATATTTAAATAATCACGAGGGAAAAAAAGAATAATCTTCCCCGTATTAACTACTTGACAACTGGAAGGTTGACCAGGGCATTTTTTGCTATTCAGTACTGTACAATTTCAACTGGCAATACAGTTGTACAACACTGTACGTAAATGAAATTTGGTGGTATTTAAGCACCACTGGGTTTTTGATTTTTTGCTATATAAACAACAAAATATATAAACAATATATAAATTGCTATATAAACAAACAAATACTAAAGGTTTTGAAAAAAAACAAGTTTTTCTTAGATTCTGTTATAAAAGTTTGCAAACAAATAACCTTTCCTCATAAATTTAGGCCAAAATGTAGTCTGCTAACCCAAATCCGTGTATATTATATAGTCTATGTAAAAGTTAGAGTTCAAAAACTATGGTATATATAGTATATTGAAAATGGATCAATCCTGATTATCTGACATCTAAATTTTTTGAGGCCCAAAAATGTCAGAACAGTACAAATACCCCCAAATGACCCCTTTGTGGAAAGTAGACAGTCCAAGGTATTTAGTAAGAGGTATGGCGAGTTTTTTTTAAGTTGAAATTGTTTTGTACAATTTTTTTGGAAAATGAAGAAATTAAATAGAATTTGTTACTTTTTCATACCTTTTTGTTTTTACCTACTGTCACCAATACAGTACAGCGTTATCATATGAATGGTGTAGTGATGACCAGGGATACTGACTGGTGACATATATATAAAAAATATTTCATTTTCAAATTTTTTTTTCTTTTTTTACTATTATACTTATATCCTGTCATCATAGTGACACTGCAGTACTCTGGAGGCGTGATTAGGGATTATTTTTACACTATTATTGTGTATAACAGTAAAGCCATTCATGACAGCTAAAATTATTGCTTATAACAGTGATCATCACTGTTATACACAATAGTAGTGTAAAAATAATCCCTTGATCACTATTGTAATCTGTGATTGGCGACAGCTACTCAAATGGTACAGGGTGTTGTGATTGGCCCAGGTACCATGTGATAGCTGTGGGACAATCACAGCATCACAATAGTAACCAAAACTGTAGTGAATGGAAGCCATTTATGGCCATTTTGTTTACATTGTCATCATTTGATTACTATGACCAATCATAATGATCACATGATGTCCCGGGCGCTTATGGTGGCTGGGTACTGATCACCATGATCTGCTGTGTCCAGTGGATGTGGCTGCGCAGGTGCTTAGAGATGTACCAGTACTTCGCCAAGCCTACAGCTGCCACCCACTCGCAGTATAATTACTGTGAACAGGTCGGCAAGTGATTATTCAGCATCCAACACACTGCTAAGACTGTCAGCTTCTTTGTCTTCCTTTGATCTCAAGTCTCAACACCCCAAGATAGTGGTGCACTTACCCATACAGTACTCTTCTTGGAAGTGCACTTATCCTTTAAAGTGTAACTAAAGGCAAAACTTTTCTTTTTTTTTTTTGGAGAGAGATTAGAACCCTTTTTAGGTTTTATTGATGCCTGTGTCCCTGTTATTCAGGGTCCCAACAGTAATTCAGGGACCACAACAGTAATATAGGGTAAATCTTCCAATAGGGACACTAGTTCTGGTGAACCTGGTGACACCCTGAGATTCCCTCACTTTGGAGGGATTTCCTCTTCCTGTTTTTGCTATGGGACAGGAACCAAAGGGAAATCTCCCCAATGGGACACAGATGGCAAAAAAAAAAAAAAAATACAGGGGTTTTAGCCCTCCCTTACTCTGTCCAAAATGGAAAAAAAAAAAGGTTTTCCTTTAGCACTAATCTCTCTCCATTTTCTAATATAAACACAATTTTAAATCTTGGGCTTCTATGAGGTTAAAGAAAATGATGGTGGGTCAATTATTATTCCAAAGCAATGGCCAATTTTGCTGAGAACTTTCATTTGAATCAACATCATACCTCCCAACTTTTTAAGATGGGAATGAGGGACACATGTTAGCAAAAGTATGTAGGCATAGGACACCCCCCTGCTATGCCCCCTTAACCACTTCAGCTCCGGAAGGATTTACCCCCTTAATGACCAGGCCATTTTTTGCGATACGGCACTGCTTTGTTTTAACTGACAATTGCACGGTCGTGCTGCGCTGTACCCAAACAAAATTGACATCCTTTTTTTCCCCACAAATAGAGCTTTTTGTTGGTGGTATTGGTTTACCTCTGCGGTTTTTATTTTTTGAGCTATAAACAAACAAAAAGCGAAAAAAAATTCCTTTTGTTATAATACATATCTAAAAAAATATATAAAAAAACAAATGTATTCATCAATTTAGGGTGATATATATTCTTCTACATATGTTTGGTAAAAAAAATCAAAATAGGCGATTAGGTGTATATTGATTGGTTTGCATCTACAAACTTTGGGATAGATTTACAGTAGGGACCGTTATTTTTTTTTATTATTTTTACTGGTAATGGCGGCAATCTGCAATTTTTAGTGGGACTGCTACATTGCAGCAGACAAATCTGACCCCAAATTACACTTTTTTGGGGACCAGTAACATTATTACATTGATCAGTGCTATAAAAATTCACTGATCAATGTACAAATTGCACTGGCAGGGAAGGGGTTAACAGTAGGGGGTGATCAAGGGGTTAACTGTGCTCCCTGAGTGTGGTCTAACTGTAGGGGGGGATAGGCTCACTGGGACATGGCAGAGATCACTGTTCCCAGTCACTGGGAACAATAGATCTCTGACATGTACCCTGTCAAAACGGAGATCCGCTTGTTTACACAGGCAGACCCCATTCTGCCTCTGCACTAGGCGACCGCGGGTTGCCGGCAGACATCAAGTCCCCTGACCCACGGGCACGCTCCTGCAGCTACTGCGCCTGTGTGAGCCACCATACAGCTACAGCGATTCGTGCAGGAGAGCTAACCTGCCGCCGTATAATGACTGCGACTGGTCAGCAAGTGGTTAAGGAAGAAATTCTACAAACAAATAATTAGTTAAACTCAAAGTGTTTTTTTTTTACCATTACTATTCCTTTATATTGGCTTTTGTAATTTCCAAATGCAGCAATTTAGATGCTGGATGAAGGTTGAGCACTGGAAAAAAGTTTTTGTAAGATAAAAAGTGTATTTTTATAAGGAGGAAAGAGAGACAGAGTCTTTATTCCAAAACAGGAACAGTCCCTCGAAATCAGGGACAGTTGGGAGCTATGATCAACGTAACTATCCCTAGTAAAGACACCGCTTATTCCTAGTAGTATAATAAATAATTTTTTTAACCATTGTGAAACTGACCTTGCACTTACTACATGCTGGGTGCAAGTGGCAAATATAAATCATTTACAGTATATTAAATATTTTATTTACGTATATACACTCCCTCTTACGTACCTGCTGGATGAGCCTGACGTGCAGTGGGAAGGCTGTCTCGTACAACCCCGGCTCAAGGGCCATCGATGTTGCAACAGTGGCCGCAAGAGCCTGGTGGTGTATGGGTGCCTGGTTTGTCTTTGGTTTTGTCAGTTCAGCTGGTGCAGCAGGAAACAGGAAGCAGGCTGGTAAGCTGGGGAGACACTGAATATGTAGTCAGACAAGCCGGGTTTGGTAACAGGTGATCAGATGTAGATATAGACGACATGCAGAGAATGGTCAGGATACAGGCAAAGTTCGGCAACAGGATATCAAGCAGTGTAGAGCAGAGCGTGGGTACAAGGCAGGCCAAGGTCAGGATCGCAGAGATCAAATCGTAGTCAAACAAGCCGGGTCAAACACAGGAAACAGATCGGATCACAGGAAACAGATCGGATCACAGGAAACAGGTATGAGCTGCAGACCAGACAGCAAAGACACAGTGCTGCTGAGGTGTTTAAATAAGGCAGCCTGTTACCAATCACTGAAATTAGTCTGCACTATTTTAACCCCTAGGTGGCAGATTCGTGACACTCCCTCTTCACCTTTATCATACAAAATTACAACAAAGGCACCTTTAGAAATGTTTAGAAATGTTTAGTAATGAAATTGATACTTATAGCTAGCAGCAGGTTTTTTTTCTTTGCATATCCTATATTTCTTTTCCTGCCCATTCTTCTTATGGTGCCAATTTTCACCAAAGGTAGATCCAACCAATCCCCCCCCCCTCCACCCCCCCCCCCCACACTTCCAGGAACTCTGTCTAGAACGATATATCCTGTAACATTTGACAGAAACTTCCCAGGAAGTTGGTAATCTGTGGTTACATCACCAGTCCCTCCCTCAACCAGGAAGTGGAAAAGCAGTCATAAGTAAGCAAAAGCAAAAAAAAGTTTGTTTAAAAACTTGCCGACCAGCCGCCGTCATTATATGAAGGCAGGTCAGCTCGTTCCCACAAGTCAGCACCTTTAAGGGTGATAGCAGGCGCACGAGCGCCGCCGGAGATGTGTACCCGATGCACGGCGGGGGGACCGGATGTGTGTGCTCCGCTTAAAAATCGCAGATCACTGACATTTACGCAAACCAATCAATATACACTTGTTAAAAAATGTTTTAACAAAAATATGTAAAAGAATATTTTTACATTTTTGTTTGGATATTTATTATAGCAAAAGGTAAAAAAAAAAATTTGCTTCTTTTTGTTTATAGCACAAAAAATAAAAACCCCAGAGCTGATCAAATGCCACTAAAAGAAAGCTCTAATTGTGGGGAAAAAAGGGACATAAATTTTGTTTGGGCACAATGTCCCACTACCATGCAATTGTCACTTAAAGCGAGTCCCCTCTTGATCTACCAACGTGCCCGGGAGCCTCGGCTGTCCCAGGTATCTCTCTCCCCTTTTGGCTCCCACTGCTCTCAATTCCAGCCAGTGAGCCAATGAGGAGAAAGTGGGGGGGAGGGACCAAGCCATGGCTCTATGTCTTATGATCACTTTAAAGGAGAAGTACTAAATTGTGCCTTAGGCGTCTAGATTTGTTTTACCCTTAGACGTGAACAGGTTAATATGCAATGTTGTGCTGCTCTTCCTGCATTATATGTTCCTGATTACTACGGTCTAACTCCTGCATTTTTATGTTTTGATCAAATCAACCATCCTTGTATGGATGGGGCATAGTTTTTGTATTAATTAAAACTGTACATATCATCACAACTACTTTGTGCATCCAGGTGAATTATACCTTTTATTTTTCTGAAAAAAATAGGCTTTTATTTGGTGGTAAATGGTTATGCATATATCCTTATTACTTATTTATTATTAGAATCAAAGGAAAACTGGCCCAAAATAGTAAATAAAAATATATATTTTTTTAAATGTAGCTGTATATTTCTTGTTACTACCATAACCTACCACCACAGAACAACCCAAAATAAATTCTTCTGCTCCTGACCATTGCAATGATACCACATATGTGTATGTCAGTTGTTGTTTGTACCCGTAGTACAGCCCAGAAGCAATAGAAGCATTTTGCCTTTGCTTTTTTTTTCTTTGTCCTACCTACAACACCCTACCGACAATAACTGATACTAATTTAAAAAAAAAAATGTCCTGCACGAAATATAGACCTTGACTTTTGACTATGACCTTTGACCTTGACCCAAATACTAACCCTGGCACTGACCTAGATCAAACCTTGAACTAGGTATTTTTTCCTTATTTTTTAGTCTTTTTATAAACACTTTGCAAGGAAAGAGAAAGATTAATTGTATCTTTCCTCTCTATTCAAAGAAAGGGAAAAGCACAGGGGTGGGCTTCACAGTGACTGATCAATCAGAGGCTACCACAGCAATCAGGTGGCCCAGAAGCTGGAGATCTGGATCCCAATCATTAGTACGGGGCCCAGGGCTCTGGTAAGATCCTGGTCTCTGTGCTGCACAAAGTAAGATATGCATATATGTGGCCCCACAGAAAAAAGCCCACTTCTGTGAGGCTGCACATATATACGATATATACGTAACATATGTGTTACGTTGGTGGGAAGTGGTTAATAGACAATTGTACATTAAGGGGTCTATTTATTAATATCTGCTTCCAAGATTCACACATTATTCACTTTTCAATTTGAATAATGTGTGAATCTTGGGTGCAAGTTGTACTAATCGTGTGTGAAAACATTGATAAATAGACTCCAAGTCCAAAAATTACTGAATGCAGATGCTAAAATAAGTTTCCCTTTGACCCTCACATGCAGAATTGTCTGTGGTTATAGTGCATGATGATTTCAGTATGATGTGAGGCTAAGGTTTAAAGAACACCTCCCAAAAATAAACATTGTTTCCAGAGCATGTCTGGCCTACTGGACTACATAAAAACTCTTATCGGTTTACAGGGAAATGGAAATTTTAGCCTATGGGGCTGCAGGGTCCATGTGCATGTGTCAAGTTGAAAATGAGGTTTCCAGAGCTCACCTTTTTTATGGAAAACTTAAAGCTGGACTTTGGGATAAGCAAATTAGGGCTGAAACAACTAAGTGACATAATCGATTATAATTGATAATGAAAATGGTTGTCAACTATTTTGATAATTGATTAGTTGGTTAGCCAATTAGTTGGCCTGCATACAGAATGCATTATTTATTTATAAATCAGGAAACACAGTGTAACACACATGCAGCTCAGTATACTGTCCATACATGTCAATGTGTGAGAAGCAATGCCTTACAAGACATGGAGTCCCTAGCAGGAGAAGGAAGTGCGTGATTCTAAAGTCAGAAGGTTTTTTACCTTGCTATAAGGGCAATCTATACTATACATTGCAGCTTGCTATAGGAGCACTCTGAAGGCAGGAGGAGCCAGAAGCACCAGTGGGGGACACAAGAAAAGGAGGATTGGGGCCGCTCTGTGCAAAACCACTTAACAGGGCAAGTAAGTATGACATGTTTGTTGTTTTAAAAAAAATCCAACGCTTACAATCACTTTAAGGGCTCTGTGCAGGGAAGATCAGCATCTGAACTCAGAGAAGCTGGAGTCTGATAGACTGGAAGTAATATAAGGCATTACAATTACATTTAAATTAAAAGTTTCCCAGTATTGTGCATTATACTTTAAATGATTATATCCATGCAAAAAGGTCTCCGTTTTTAGTACCACTTGACTGCTGAGAAGCAGAGGTGCAACTTAACAACTATTAAAAACCAACACCTTGCCCCCCAAAAAGGCACTAGGCTGATTTAAGTTGGAATTAGAGCAAGGCCCAGTGGCGGCCCGTCCATAGGGGGCGCCCGGGCGCCGCCCCCCCTCCAGGCAGTCACAAAAAAAAAAAAAAAAAAAATGAAAAAAAAAATATTTTTTTTTTTTGGAAATGGCCCTTTAAAAAAAAAAAATGAAAAAAAGTCCTTAAGTGCACTGTGTACGAGCGCCGGATACAGTGCAGCGCTGGACACAGTGCACTATGTGAAGACGCCACGTCAACGCAATCACAAGATTGCAGACGCGGCGCTTCATTTGCGGGGTTTTAACCCGCCTTGTGGCGCTAGTACAAATGCCGATCTGCATCCGCCCGGCGCCCATAGGTTTACAATGCTATGGGTTTGAGTGACAGACTAGTTAGCCGTCACTTCCGGTCTTCCCCGACGGATCAGCGCGCCGAGCGGAGGAGGAGAGGAATGTGAACTGCTGCTGGCCTGCTGCACTGTGAAAAAACAAGGTACTGTGAACATCTCCTCTCATCACATCACAAGATTGTATCACATTTCCACAATCGCTCAATTCAAGAGTTCAACTGCAGCGATCCGTTCATCAGCCACCTTAACCCTTCCCGCTCTACCAGCAAAAGACAAATCATTCACGTATTTTACTGCTCTTAGTGTTGCTCCTATCTAATTTGGCAACCTATTTTAGTATGACCCTGGAATGAAGAAAATTTATGTTTATTGAAAAATCCATGAAGTTTAACATGACACGCAAACAATCGTGCTTAGACAAATACACATTAATGAAGCAAAGTAAATAATTATTGATCCGTCTGCAGAAAAGAGTATCTACAGAGGAAATGTGTGCTGCTGTTAAAAGCTTAAAGGGGAATTCCAGCCTATAATGTGTTGTTAAATGAAAGGAGAAGCACAGGCAAAGCTTGTTTGGCTGTACTTCTCCTGGAGTCCTGCGGATCAAAGGGGTGCAGTTTGTTCTGCACTCCTGTGACCCGTTTTCAGCAGATAGCGGGCTGCAGCTCGCTGTCGGCTGATGCCACACAGCCATACCACCCAACATTTTGAGATAAGAAAGAGGGACACCTACTAAGCAACGCATGTAGGCATAGGACACACCCCCTGCCACATCCCCTTAAGGCTAGGTTCACATTGCTGCGATGCGGGAACGCCGCGAATCCGCGGCGTTTTCCCGCATCGCATACCTCCCGCCGGCAGTTCACACTGCCCTATGCGGACGGCTGGGGGTGTCAATGTTATGTTAATGACACCCCCAGATCCGTCGGCATATCGCAGTGCGATCTGCCGACTCGCACAGGAATCGGATCGCATGGTGTGAACCCCCATGCGATCCGATTCCGTTGCGGACCCAAAAAAGGGTCCTGTGCGAGTTTGCTGCGGGACAGCTGCGAGTTCAGCCATACTATCTGTATGGCTGAACTCGCAGTGCTACGGAGATCGGATGTGATTTGCTGTGCGAATCACATCCGGATCTCCCCCCGCAGCAGTGTGAACCCAGCCTAAAGAGGAAGTAAACCCTGATGAGTTTACTTCCTCTTTCATTCCCCTAGTGTTAACCCCTTCCCTGCCAATGACATTTTTACAGTAAACAGTGCATTTTTATAGCACTGATTGCCGTATAAATGCCAATAGTCCCAAAAATATGTCAAGAGTGTCCGATGTGTCCGCCATAATATCGAAGTCCTGATAAAAATCGCAGATCGCCATCATTACTAGTAAAGAAGTAATAATAATAAAAATGCTATATATCTATCCCCTATTTTGTAGACGCTGTAACTTTTGTGCAAACCAATCAATATAAGCTTATTGTGATTTTTTTTTTTTATCAAAAATATGTAGAAGAATAAATATCGGCCTAAATTGAAAAAAAAAAATAGCTTTTTTAAAAAAAAAAATTGG
Source organism: Lithobates pipiens (assembly GCF_037356315.1). Taxonomy (NCBI): domain Eukaryota; kingdom Metazoa; phylum Chordata; class Amphibia; order Anura; family Ranidae; genus Lithobates; species Lithobates pipiens. The sequence goes on from NW_027507696.1 coordinate 14,823,504, forward strand.
GATATTTATTATAGCAAAAAGTACAAAATAATGTGTTTTTTTCAAAATTGGCACAATTTTTTTGTTTATAGCACACAAAAATAAAAACCACAGAGACGCTCAAATACCACCAAAAGAGAGTTCTATTTGTGGGGGGGAAAAAAGGACCTCAATTTTGTTTGGGTGCAGCGTCGCACGACTGCGCAATTGTCAGTTAAAGAGGAAGTAAACCCTGATGAGTTTACTTTTCTGTTGTAAAAAAAAAATCACTGATTTGTGGTACTTTTATTGCATTCTTTAACAGTTGGTTTAAACATTGACATTTTCAATATTTTATCCAGATATATAATCTGTCCTGTGATTCTGGGGCTGTATACTCTGTCCTGTGATCTGAGCTGTATACTCGTGACACTATGGGTGGAAGGAAGTGGAATACAGGGGACGGATTAGGTGGATTACATAAGGGGCGTGGTTTGTGAGAAGTGGGAGGGGCCAAAATGATGGACGGGGTCATGATGGGCGGGGTCTTGCGCCCCCCCCATCCAAAAACTTCACCAGCCGCCACTGGCAAGGCCACAGCTTTATTGACCTTACCAACTTTAATAATATTCCAAATACCACATAACAATGTCAGTCACAGTTATACCGTGAGCAGGGCTTTTTTTCAGCCAGAACTTGGTGGAACTTAGTTCCACCACTTCTGGCTTCAGGGCCTTTGCTCTCTGCTCACCACCAGAATTTGTAAACGCAGAACTCCAGCTTCGGTGTTTACAAGTTAAAGCTTGTCTCCCAAAGGCTCCTACAGATCTTATATTCTGAGCAGGGAGGGGAAAAGAGAGATGCAGGTGTTCAGGGTGCAGTGCAGATGCCGACATCCCCCACTGGATGATCTCCCTGCAAGTGATAAAGATAGGGTGAACTGCAGTGTGAGGGAAAGTACTAGAGGCTGCAGGGTGCTTCAGCTTAACACAGGGATTGCATGCACAGGTCAGAGCTGAAAAGGGGTGAAAGTGAGATGTAGATGGGGGATGCAGAGGTAAGCAGCTGTGGAAGAAGGCTGAACTCTGCACTCTGTGTAACTCCCCCCTGAACTCTGCACTATGTAGGTAGTGTACCACCAAACTCTGTGTGTAACCCCCTGAAATTTGCCCTCTGTACGTAATGCACTCCTGGTATTTAATGCCCCTTTAAGACCCTCTCATTGTGTAATTTGACCACACCCACTATTTGATGGAGGGTGTGTGTGGGGGAGAGGGGGATTTGGGGGGGGTCATGGTTGAGTTCCTGCACCTATTTTCAGAGGAAAAAAATGCCTGACCGTGAGCATCCATTACGGAACACATATAGTCTACGAGGCCTGTCTCCACCATCAGTGCGATCATCACTGTCTGAATGGATACACGGAGCTCTGACTCAGCTTGGGTGAAAAACTGTAGCAAGCTGCTGGCTGAGGGGCACTCAAAGGAGGGAGGGACTAGGAGCAGCAAAGAGGGACCCAAGAATAGGAGGATCTGGGCTACTCTGTGCAAAACCTGCACAGAGCAGGTAAATATAACATGTTTGTTTTTGTTTTGTTTTAAAGTTAGCCTTTATAATAACTTTAAATGTACTCCATCGGTCCTGAGTAGATTCTTGTTATCACCCTCAAGATCCTTGTGGCGCACTACAATGGCACTGATCCGAAAACTTGCATGCACTAGGAATTTGATGAGACCAGACCAGACGGGGGATTATTTCTGACCAGATGATGGTTAGGTTGGTGAAAGTGGCACAACATTGTGCAATATCATGCTTAATGGAGGAAATGAGATCAACAAATCAAGCCGAAAGCCTACTCCATTACCCCCTGCAGGAATGATCAGGACAATGGGACCAGAAACGAACTTCCGGAGGTTTAAGAACTCAGGCAAAATCCGTCACCAACGTAGCCCACAAATACTATGCCAACAGATCCTGGCAACTGCAGGTGGGAATCCCAGGCTCCTCCCATAGTGTCGGTTCTAGGCATGGCGAGCAGCCCACTAAACAAATTAATCACTGATAATCCAAACCAAACATAGGGAGGGACCTAAATTAACACAAAAGACAAGGACGAACATAAAGAGAAAAATTAGATGAATCCCATCTACCCAGTCGTTGCATCTCCTCTTCAGGAAAACCCATCCCATGGGTTGGCGCAAGGCTTCACTGCCGGTTTCCCTTACACGGAATGGTGGCGGCAGCACCCGAAAGCTGATTGAAAAATCAGAGTGCCAACATCGCAGGATCCCCAGACAGCTAAGTGTCCTAATATTAAAAGTCAGCAGCTACAGTATTTGTAGCTGCTGACTTAAAATTTTTTGGTGGGGGGACTGGAGCACAGCTTTAATAGAGCATCTGGTAGAAACCACCACTCACTGGAGGCTGAGGTCTTCATCCAGTAACTTGCAGATTGTGATCACTCTCAATCCTCTAGGGAAAAGGCGTAACTAGAAACTTCAGGGCTCCAGTGCAAGAAACCATGATGGGTCCCCCTGACCCTCGGCTGGGCCCTTCCCACTGATCCCAAGGTCCTTTACTCCTGTGACAGGGCCCTTTATTATGGTCCCGCAGCAGGACCCTTTCACATGTTCTGCAGTGGGCCACTTTCCTGCTGTCTTGGGGCCACCCCACAGTGGCAGAATGCCAGAGCCCATTCGAAAGTACGACCTTTCCTACCCTTATAGTTCTGGTGTCAGCATTTTTCTTTTTCTTTTATCTAGGGGGCATCAGAACCTAGGTCAGTCATAGTAGGTGGTCAGTGTAATTATTACTTTGCTGACCCTCATGGGCTCCTATGTCCCTCCCTCTCTTCTGGGACTTGTAGTTCAGCCTTCTCTGGATTCCCTTTCCCAATGACAGATCTTCTGCCCCCTCCCACTGATTGGTGACTGGTGTATGGCTCAGGAACAGGAAGGCAGGGCAGGCTTAGTGGTGGGGGTTGGGTTACCTGTCTCTAAACTCTTCCCCAATGGCAGGTCCTCTTTACCCCTCCCCCTAACCACTGAAAGGTTCAGGGACAGGAACCCAGAGTGGGCTTAGTCACAGGGGGTGGAGTTATCAGTCTCTAACCCTCCCCCAACAGGCCCTCTTTCCCCCCTCCCTCTGACTAGTATATGGCTCAGGGAAAGAAGGGTGAGGCAGGCTCAGGGACATGGCGCAAGGTTACAATTATCATACCGTTCTGGCTCATGTGTGCTCCCACCACGCTGTCATTGTTCAGTCTAGGAGGGGGGGGGGGGCAGGCAGTTGCTGTGTGCTCCTCTCCCACACTACTGGACCATCTTTCATTCGTCACATCTCATTTTTCTACAGAATTTTCAGTCTTTTTTCTTTCATAGCGCAAAAAATAAGAAACCCAGCGGTGATTAAATACCACCAAAAGAAAGCTATATTTGTGTGAAAAAAAGGTCAAAAATGTCATATAGGTACAGTGTTGCATGACTCAGTAATTGTCATTCAAAATGTGAGAGCACTGAAAGCTGAAAATTGGTCTGGTTAGGAAGGGGGTTTAAGTGCCCAGTGGTCAAGTGGTTAAAATTGATTGCGGCTGTACTGAATTGTCGGATCTCAGCAATATAGATAAAACTCATTGAAAAAAGGGCATGGGTTCCCCCCAGTCCATTGAATATTAAGGGGAACCCTGAGCCAAAAACGTAAAAAAAAATTGAGTGGGTGTGTGGAGTCCCCCCAAAATCTATACCAGGCCCTTCAGGTCTGGTATGGATTTTAAGGGGAACCCTGTGCCAAAATTAAAGGAAAAGTCCATACCTCACCTTTATCTGAGCACGCAACCTGGCAGGCTGCAGGAAAAAAGGGGGGCGAGAGAGCACCCCCCCCTCCTGAACCGTACCAGCCCACATGCCCTCAACATGGGGAGGGTGCTTTGGAGTAGCCCCCCTAAAGCACTTTGTTCCCATGTTGATGGGGACAAGGGCCTCATCCCCACAACTCTTGCCTGGAGTATGCGGGTGGGGGGCTTATCGGAATCTGCAAGCCCCCTTTACCAAGGGGACCCCCAGATCCCAGGCTCCCCCCCCCATGTGAATTGGTATCATTTCAATATCATTTTACAAAAAAAGTGTCAAAAATAGTAAAAAAAGACAGGAGACACTTATGGACAAGTCCTTTATTAAAAGATAAAAATGTCCCGCGATGTCCATTCATCATATATTGCGCCGCCTGACAAACCAATAAAAGAAAAAAAAATGCAACAGCTCCACCTCCATAGGAGGCTCCCACCGAGTGATGCTTCTTGGTGACAGCTCTTTAGTGATGGACGAACTTCCGACGGGACGTTTTGCGAACGCGGACCGCGAACGCGGCCGATAGTTTGCGAACCGGAACGTTCGCGGCGGGCCCCATTGACTTCAATGGGAGGCGAACTTTGCAAACCTACAGGTCAAAGTTGCAGCCACAAAATAATTAATAGCTGTGCAAACATAGTCCCACCACATGGCCAATGACATAACACATGTATGAGGTGAATCTGGGATCGACAACTACAAGCATTCTTTTTTTATATGGGAAATTGTTGTGACAATTCAGGACTGTGGAGCGCATGAAGGCAATGGAGGAGAGGGAAGGTCAGGGACCAGGGTAGGCAAAGAAGAGGGTGCAGGAGATGATCACCAGCAGCTTGACATACAGCAATGACACCTGCACCGTGATAGAGTCATCTGACACCAGCACCATGATAGAGAGCACTGACATCAGCAGCGTGACATAAAGCACTAACACCAGCACCGTGATATACAGCACTGACAGCAGCACCGTGATAGAGAGCACTGACATCAGCAGCGTGACATAAAGCACTAACACCAGCACCGTGATATACAGCACTGACAGGAGCACCGTGATAGAGAGCACTGACATCAGCAGCGTGACATACAGCAATGACACCTGCACCGTGATAGAGTCATCTGACAACAGCACCGTGATAGAGAGCACTGACATCAGCAGCGTGACATAAAGCACTCACATCAGCACCGTGATATACAGCACTGACAGCAGCACCGTGATAGAGAGCACTGACATCAGCAGCGTGACATAAAGCACTCACACCAGCACCGTAAGCAGCCCCAGGAGGAACTCAGCATAGCACAGGGATGGTGGGAGCCCCTCATAATGAGCATAGCACAGGGATGGTGGGAGCCCCTCATAATAAGCAGCCCCAGGAGGATGTCAGCATAGCACAGGGATGGTGGGAGCCCCTCATAATAAGCAGCCCCAGGAGGATGTCAGCATAGCACAGGGATGGTGGGAGCCCCTCATAATAAGCAGCCCCAGGAGTAAGTCAGCACAGCACAGGGATGGTGGGATCCCCTCATAATGAGCATAGCACAGGGATGGTGGGAGCACCTCAAAATATGCACAGCAGAGGTACAGCCCCAGGAGGAAGTCAGCACAACACAGGGATGGTGGGAGCCCCTCATGATATGCACAGCAGAGGTACAGCCCCAAGAGGATGTCAGCACAGCACAGGGATGGTGGGAGCCCCTCATAATAAGCAGCCCCAGTAGAAATATGACACCGCTCAACCTCTTCAAAGAGGAGGGTACGGGCATATAGTACGGTGTGCTTTCTTTTGACAAGGAAGTGAGCCAAATGAAGAAAGAAGGTCTCTGTGCTCGATTAAAAAAATTGTTTATAGACATATACATGGTCTACTGGTCACATGTGTTGAATTCCTCTGAGATCCATGCCTCATTCATTTTTAGAAATGTGAGGTAGTTAACACTGTCGTGAGTACGCTTATCGGTCACGATCCCCCCTGCTGTGCTGAACGTCCTTTCAGACAGGACACTGGATGAGGGGCAAGCCAACAGTTCGATTGCAAATTGGGCAAGTTCTTGCCAGAGGTCAAGCCTGCCCACCCAGTAGTCCAGGGGTTCATCACTCCTCAGAGCGTCCACATCGGCCGTTAACCCGATGTAGTCGGACACCTGACGGTCTAGGCGTTCCCTGATGCTGGATCCGGATGACACCTGTCGATGGGTCGACTGAAAGAATGACCTCATATCCGAAGTCACCAACACTTCTTCAAACCGGCCTCTTCTTGCAGGCACTGTTGGATTGGTACCCGCAACTCCTTCTCTGGGAGTGGGAATTGCTCCTCTGCCAGCGCACGCAAAAGCAGAATGCAGCATTTCTCGAAGCAAGGCCTGGAAGTGCTGCATTCTGACAGCCCTCTGTGACGGCGGTAGCATTTCCGCCATTTTGTGTTTGTACCGGGGGTCTAAGTACGTTGCCACCCAGTACTGGTCCTTGACCCTTATGCTTTTTATACGGGAGTCCCTATTAAAACACTGGAGCATGAAGGCCCCCATTTGCACTAAAGTGGAAGCGGTGTGGTGGCCTGGCTCCTGCTCATCATCCAGGATAATGTCGCCCTCTTCATTCTCCTCTCCCCATCCACGCACAACCTCCTCATCCGCCCCGGCACCATCCTCCTCTGACTCCTCTTCAGACTCCTGTTGTTCACTTGTCTCAGATAGAGTAGCCCCCCCTGGGAATTCATCCAGCATTGCGACTTCCTCATCTTTCTGCTCCTGCTCCTCCACAGCTTGATCAATGACACGACGCAATGCATGCTCCATAAAGAAGGCATAAGGTACCATGTCACTGATGGCGCCATGGCTGCGACTGACCAGTTTGGTGATCTCCTCAAATGGGCGCAGAAGTCTGCATGCGTCGCGCATGAGCAGCCACTGGTGCGGTGAAAAAACCCCCAGCTCCCCAGAACCGGTTCTGCCGCAGAGTTCATACAGGTAGACGTTAACTGCACGTTTCTGCTGGAGCAGCCTATCAAGCATATAGAAGGTTGAGTTCTATCGCGTCGGGCAATCGCAAATAAGACGTCTGACCGGCAGATTGTGCCGCCGTTGAATGTCAGCAAGGCCGTGTAAGATCTTCTGAAATGGGCGGAGATTTTCCTTACCTGCCGCAAGATGTCCTGGACCCCAGGGTATTTGACAACGAATCGCTGCACGACCAAGTTTAAGACGTGTGCCATGCATGGCACGTGTGTGATTTTGCCCTGTTTCAATGCGCTAAGCAGATTGGCACCGTTGTCACACACCACTTTACCAACTGTCAAATTGAGCAGTGTTAGCCACTGATCTGCCTGTGAACGCAAAGCTGAAAGGAGTGCCGGGCCAGTGTGGCTCTTGGCTTCCAGGCACAACAGACGCAGCACGGCATGGCAACGTCTCACCTGGCATGTCGAATAGGTTCTGGGGAGCTTGGGCGGCGCAGCGGAAGAGACGCTAGCAGCGGAAAGGGAGGAGTCAGCTGAGGAGGAGAGGGAGGAGGATGGAGTAGGAGGAGGAGGAGGAGGAGAAGAAGAGTCAGGCCTGCATGCAATTCGTGGCGGTAAAACCAAATCTACACGGATGCCACGGGTTACATGCTTGACAGAAGGTTTACCCAGTGGGCAGTAAAAGTGATATACCTTCCCTGCCCGTGTTTGCTAGACCACGTGTCTGTGGTCAGATGTATCTTGGCACCGACACTGTGTGCCAGAGATACATTCACTTGCCGCTGAACATGGCCATATAGCTCTGGGATGCCCTTCTCTGAGAAATACTTCCTTCCTGGGACCTTCCATTGTGGTGTTCCAATGGCCACAAATTTGCGAAAGGCCTCCGAGTCCACCAGTTTATATGGCAGTAGTTGGCGGGCTATGAGTTCTGACAAGCCAGCCGTCAACCGTTGGGCAAGAGGGTTATCCGGCGTCATCCTTTTTTTTACGCTCGAACATTAGGCCCACGGAAGCCTGCCTTTTTGCAGAAAAACGTGAGCTTGGCGTGATGGAAGGTGGAGTGGAGGACAATTGTGAGGAGAGAGGAGAATGAGAAGTAGAAGACTGGATGGTGAGAGCCTGCAGTGTGGCTTTGTGTGTTCCGTTGCTCCACTCGGCTTGGTGATGGCTGCTCATGTGCCTTCTTTAGGCGGTCGTCCCTAGGTGAGTGTTGGGCTTACCGCGACTAATGCGTTGACTGCAAAGATTGCAGATGGCAACGCTATTGTCAGCAGCGGACACATTAAAAAAAGCCCACACTGCGGAGCCATGTGCCGGTGTCCTGGGAGCGCCAGATGTGACCGTACATGGTCGATGACTCGCTCCTGATACATTTGCAGTCTGCTTTGTCCCTCCTGTGCAATGTAAGTTATTCCTGCTTCTCCTCCCTATCTGCTGCTCCATATCTCCCTCTGAACTCCCCTCCTCTTCCTCTCTTGTGGGCATCCACGTGACATCACTAGACATGTCATCATCAACGTCACCTTCCCCACCGCTATAAGTAGAGATCTCAGAGTAGGCAGCAACACCGGGGACCAACCTCCTCCTTGGGCTGATCTGGGTACTGTCGTCAGACTGCTGAGTAGCGGTTGTTGCTGCCTCCTCTTCCTGATCCAATACCAAGAGTGGCTGCGCATCAGAAATGTCTTGATATGGATCGGAAAATAATTCCTGTGACTCAAGCTGAAGGTATGTAGTGGTGGTGGTGGTGGTGGTGGTGGTGGTGTTGTTGGTGGTAGTGTCTTTGGGGGTGCACATAGCAGAGAGTGAAGAAGAGGGTGCAGATCGAGAGGATGAGGAGGGTGCAGAAGAGTAAGGCTGAGTGAGCCACTCAACCAAGTCTGGTGCGTCCATTAAAGTAATTGAACGCACCTTCTGCAACTTCCCACTTTGGCTCAAGCCCGTTGCTCCTGCCCTACCCCTACCACCCCTGCGGAATGGCCTGCCTCTTCCTCTGTCTGTCATTTTTTAAATGACCCTGTGACAAAACTCTCAGTCCCGATACCGATGAAGGACTGCTGCAGTATAGGGCAGCGGTCAGCAGTAGTGCACCTCAACCCTATGTATTGTGGACCGATACCAGTCCTTATAGAATAGCGGACTGTACCTCACTCAACCCTATGTACTGTAGCACCCTAGACAGACCAAGTTACCAGTCCTTATAAGGACTTTTGTGGACCAAGTAGGTTGTGTGTGAGTGATTAGCAGACTGTACGTCAGTCCCTATACCGATGAAGGACTGCTGCAGTATAGGGCAGCGGTCAGCAGTAGTGCACCTCAACCCTATGTATTGTGGACCGATACCAGTCCTTATAGAATAGCAGACTGTACCTCACTCAACCCTATGTACTGTTGCCCCCTAGACAGACCAAGTTACCAGCCCTTCTAAGGACTTTTGTGGACCAAGTAGGTTGTGTGTGAGTGATTAGCTATACAGTCTGCTATTCTATAAGGACTGGTATCGGTCCACAATACATAGGGTTGAGGTGCACTACTGCTGACCGCTGCCCTATACTGCAGCAGTCCTTCATCGGTATAGGGACTGACATACAGTCAGTCCCTATACCGATGAAGGACTGCTGCAGTATAGGGCAGCGGTCAGCAGTAGTGCACCTCAACCCTATGTATTGTGGACCGATACCAGTCCTTATAGAATAGCAGACTGTCAGAGGAGGGGAAGAGGTTGATTGGAGAAGAAACGGAGGATTAGATGAGTTGGTTGAGTAATGTAAACTAAACCCGCTGTTGGGTGGGACCGACCTTCCTCTCCACTCCCCCCCCCCCCGCTATGGGGAATAGATATTGTATATTGTACTGGATATCGTACTGTTTTGTTTTGTTTATAAAAATGGCAGGAATATATTATGTTGTACTTTATTGATGTTGTTTAATGGAATATTTGGTTATTAGAAAGTATTTCCTATATGTAATTATTACTAATAACTTTTGTTTTGTAATCCTGCAAAGAAATAAAGAATTAAAAAAAAAAAGAATAGCAGACTGTCCCTCACTCAACCCTATGTACTGTAGCACCCTAGACAGACCAAGTTACCAGTCCTTATAAGGACTTTTGTGGACCAAGTAGGTTGTGTGTGAGTGATTAGCAGACTGTACGTCAGTGCCTATACCGATGAAGGACTGCTGCAGTATAGGGCAGCGGTCAGCAGTAGTGCACCTCAACCCTATGTATTGTGGACCGATACCAGTCCTTATAGAATGGCAGACTGTACCTCACTCAACCCTATGTACTGTAGCACCCTAGACAGACCAAGTTACCAGTCCTTATAAGGAGCTTTGTGGAACAAGTGGGTTGTGAATGATTAGCAGACTGCAGCAGAAGGGCAGCAGTCAAGTATAATATTCTTTCTATATTTGGAAGAAAGAATATTATACGTGTACAAGCCTATTACCATACCACTGATACCAGTCCTGAAAAGAACCTTTGTGGAACTAATAGTAACAGCTACTGATTAAACTGACCCTCACTGCCTCATACACTGCTTCCCGCCTGTCCCTATATAAACTGACAAAACAGAGGCTACTGGAACAATAACTGGAATAGCACCTTTGTGGACCTGATAGTAACAGCTAATGATGATGACTAAACTGACTGTCCCTACAGCAGACACACCATCCTGTCCCTTTCTCTAAACTGACAAAAGACACTGAGGCTGCTGCAACAATCACTAGCAAAGCACTGCCTATCCTGAACTACACCTAACACCTATACCAGTCCTGAAAAGAACTTTTGTGTACCAAATAGCTAGCGATTTGGTTCACTGTAATCTCTCCCTGCTCCACACAACAACCTCTCCCTATAGTGACAGAAGAAAGAATGTAAAATGGTTTGCCGGATCGGGTGTATTTATAAGTTAGGGGGAATGTCCAAGTGTCCATGTGCTGTAATGTCTCAATTGGCTGTCCTGTACCCCATGATGGATGTGTCATCATAGGACAAAGTTCTTTTACACAGTAAATGCAGAAGTCCGCCGGGCGAACGGTGCCAATAGTCCGCCGAACGGGCGGACCGCGAACAGCCGAAATTTGCCGCGAAACGACCGCCGGGCGAACCGTTCGGCCATCACTACAGCTCTTATATAGCTGAGGGTGGGGCCACCCGGTGACGTAAACGGGTGACCCTGCCCCTCTAACACCTCGTGGCCTCAGAAGAAGGCAGGGTCACCCGTTTACGTCACCGAGTGGCCCCACCCTCAGCTATATAAGAGCTGTCACCAAGAAGAAGCGTCACTCGGTGGGAGCCTCCCATGGAAGCGGAGCTGTTGCATTTTTTTTCTTTTTTTCGGTTTGTCGAGCGGTGTGATAGAAGATGAATGGACATCATAGGATGTTTTTATTTTTATTTTTTTTAATAAAGGACTTGTGCCAAAGTGTCTCCTGTCTTTTTTACTATTTTTGACACTTTCTTTTGTGAAATAGTAGGAGTACAATGTACCCCTTACCAATTCACATGGGGGCGGGATCTGGGGGTCCCCTTGTTAAAAGGGGCTTCCAGATTCTGATAATCCCTCTGCCTGCATACCTCCACAGCCAGTGGCAAGGGTTGTGGGGATGAAGCCCTTGTCCTCATCAACATGGGGACAAGGTGCTTTGAGGGGCTACTCCAAAGCACCCTCCCCATGTTGAGGGCATGTGGCCTAGTATGGTTCAGGAGGCGAGGCGCTCTCTTGTCCCTCCCCTCTTTTCCTGCGTCCTGCCAGGTTGTGTGCTCGGATAAGGGTCTGGTATGATTTTTTTTTTTTTTTAGCGCAGGGTTCCCCTTAAAATCCATACCAGACCTGAAGGGCCTGGTTTGGTTTGGGGTTCCCCTTAATACTCATACCAGACCCAAAGGGCCAGGTAATTGACTGGGGGGGAGGGGGGGGGCCATGCCGTTTTGTTCATGTTTTATCTATATTGATGAGACCCGACCGATCATTAAAGCCGCAATCAGTTTTAAATGACTTTTGCTTTAGAAATGTAATTTTGCTGTGGTACTGTTCTAAACATGGGAAAACTGCACCACCTTACAGGCATACTATAGACACCACTACCCTCTCGGGCACGATGTTTAAAGGAATATTTCATTTTTATTGTTTCACTTTAAGCATTATTAAAATCACCGTTCCTGAAAAAACTTCTGTTTTTAAAACTTTTTTTTGCATTGATACATGTCCCCTGGGGCAGGACCCATACTTTTTATGACAATAACTTGCATATAAGCATTCAAAATGAGCACTTTCGATTTTTTCATGTTCGTGTCCCATAGATGTTAACAGTGTTCGTCTGTTCATCTGAATTTTTTGCCTGTTTGGATGTTCTGGTGCGAACCGATCCGGGGGGGCGGCGTGTGTTCGGCTCATCCTTACTGTTTGGGTCATATAAATCCTATAAAATAATAATGCCTGTAAACAAATTTAAATTCATGCTTCCAATTTCTGTTTAGGGTGAGTGAAACATTGAAAGTGTTGCACCAATAGAATATGAGGCATAAAGTTCTATTTAAAATGGAGTGCCACCCAAAAATTGAACTAAGGGAAGGTGACCCCCTGACACGCCACATTTGGCATGTCATTTTTTTTGGGGGGGGAGCAGAAATCCTCTTTTTAGAGGGTTCCAGGTCCCACTTTCTCCCGGGGCACCAAGGCGCAGAAGTAAGTTCACCTCTTCTCCCTCCCTCTATGCAATCATCTGGGACACGTAACAGATCCTAGATGATTGCCCAGCCAGTCACAGTGCACAGCGCAACTCGCGCATGCGCAGTGCGTGCCCGGCTGTGAAGCCAAAGCCGGGCACCCACAGTGACAGTTCTGGCGCCGCAGAGAGGAGGGGGGGTGAGTGGGGCTTTATTCCCCCGCATCGCTGGACCCTGGGACGGGTAAGTGTCTGATTTTTAAAAGTCAGCAGCTGCAGTATTTGCAGCTGCTGACTTTGAATTTTTTTTTTTTAGTCGGGACTCCGCTTTAAGTTCTAAGGAACAGACATGGGTATATTATTATTATTTATCTAACAGCAATTGGTTTAAAACAATTCACAATTCAAAACTTGCCACAATTAGGTGGATGAAGATACAAACTCACTGACGACTTCCAGAAGGAAACATTTTTTTCAATTGCTTTTGTTCCCCTCAAGATGGCATACTGGGGGCTGCCTGACCCCCCGGGTATTCAATAAAACATGAACACTCTGCTTACTTGCCAAAACAAAGGAATCATTTTATTCATGTAAACAGCTATGCAAATACTGCACGTGTATATATGCAAATGCACACAAATAGCTTTTTGTGTAAATATAAAATATGCAGTAAAAGCCCAACAGCATCTGTTCAAGCACATTTCGAGTCTAGTTTCTTTATTAGTCCAAACATGCAGCGTCTTCTTTGGTTTTCCTTCATTGTGATTTCAGTACAATGTAAGTATAGCCTAGAATTTTAAACAGACTTGTAGAAAATATTTGCCTGGGTGGTAACATTTGTACTTCTTGTTTCCAGGTGTCAGGTCCCAAATCTCTATAATACAATCTGGTCCTGGAACTGTGAAACCAACAGAAACACTAGTACTGAGCTGTAAAGTGACCGGAGCCTCCTTGTCTGATAGCAATAAAATATGGGCAATACACTGGATCCGGAGAACTGCACAGAAACAGCTGGAATGGCTGGGAAGAATAAAATATGAAGAAACAAAAAATTATGCTCCATCTGTAGACGGACGGTTGACTATAACAAGAGACGTAGGCAAAGGAGAAGTTTATTTGAGACTCACTGGAGTGAAACCAGAGGAATCAGGAACATACTATGCAGCAAAGGAGGGTCACAGCATGGCATTTTCATCTACAATATGTACATAAAGTTCATCATTTGCTAGTAAAATTTACTCAACTGCCATTCTGTCTATAAGAACTGTTTCTGATTATTTCAGCAGCTTGTGAGCAGTCAGTCTTCAGGCCCAGACCAATGATTTCTGGCCTGGACCTGTTGATTGGTTCTGACGAATGAGAGACTGTCCTCTGCCTGTGTAATGTAAACACAGGCAGAGGAAGTGATTTCATCTCCCCTCATGGAATCTTTTCAGTTCCAGGGAGAGGAGAGAGGACATCTAAACGTGAGTTGCACCAACACTACACTGACACAGTACTTGTAGGCACACTTTTCACACCCCGATCATCCCCTGATCATCCCCCCCCCCAGTTAACAGCTTCACTCCCTGTCACTCCCTGAGCAAGTGCAGTTTTCAGATTTTTCACTGATCACTATATTGGTGTCACTTGTGACACTAATTAGTGTTAGTGCAGTTAGTAGTAGGCCCGGGTAGGTCTAGGGTACCCCCCATTAGCCCCTAATAAAGGGATCACCCCCCAGTTAACCCTTTCACCCCCTGTAACCAGTGTCACCAATATAGTGTACATATCTCTTTTATGATCACTATATTTAGTGTCACTAGTTAGCCAGTTATATAGTTACAGTCACTGTCAGGTTTTTATAGCATCAGGGTACCCACCATATAATACCGAATAAAGGTTTAACACCTTGATCCCCCCAATATAGTTATTTTTTTTCAATTGTATTTTTATTAAAGTGCAAGAAACAAACATAACGGTACAAATTGTACGGTATTTTAGGTACATCAATTGAGACGTCATACAATTGTGAAATGGTACAACACAGATCATTAACAGAAATAATAATATAAAAATAAGAAAATAAAAAGGGAAATAAAAAAAACAATACCGTGAAATGATAAAAAAAAATAAAAGTAAAAAGAGATAAATAAGCATCAGGCGGTTATATAACTGTAAAGGGTGATCATCCAGCAAAAATCGCCTCTTTAAAATGAAAGACTGTCTCCATAGCCAAGGGAGTGGAAAGAAGGAGGGGGGGCGGAGGAGGAGGGGGGACATTGAGAGGCCTCAGTTAAGTTTCGAGGGGGTCAGGGTAAGGGGCCTTTATTCCAATGGTAAGAGATGGCTACAAAACGTCTAGGGTACTATCACTGAGAGGAGCCATATATTGAGCTCAAATCTATCAATGGCATCTTCCGTCAAGGCTTTCATATGCTCCATTCTGCGGATGTCACTAATACCTTGTATCAGCTGGGTCTGGGATTGGGGGGGGGAGGTGGATAGCCAACATGCAGGAATAGCTCTTTTGGCTGCTAATAAAATGAACGAGGCAAATTTATTGGAGGCTTTTCCAAAACCGGGGACTGGGAGACCTAGAACGAGAGGTATCGGGTCCAGCGGGATGGGGGTACTGAAGACCTGTTGGAGCAAAGATACCACCTTAGAACAAAAAGGAGCTATCAATTCACATTGCCAGAAGATATGATAATGAGTACCCCTAAGTTTACCACATCTCCAACAGAGAGCAGAAAGGGAGGGATCGTAGCGATGTAGAACCTCAGGGGTCCTATAACAAAAGAATAATACCTTATATGCTATCTCTTTTTGCGCCACACATCGGAAAATTTCCAACTTTTGGCCCATTGGGAGGGGGATATTTGTTGTTGTGTAGCGTGTGACCATTTGACCATGTATGAATGGGGATCTATGGAGAGCGGAATATTTTCTTGTAATATTCGGTATATTTCGGAAATTAGTCTCGGTTGGTACGGTCCCTGAGAGAAGATAATCTCAAAATGTGTAGGTTTAGTTAGGGTAAGTGATGGCGAGAGGGATGCTAGGTAGTGGGATATTTGGAGGTATGAGAAGGACAGTCGATTTGGGATTTGACTTTTAGATTAGAGGTCTGAGAATGGGTAGAATTTACGAGTAACAGGGTGTACAAAGTGACGGAGCTGGAACAGACCTGCCTTGGCCCAGGGAAACATCTGAGCAGGGGATTAAAGAGAACATTAGAAAGAGGGGGACGGGAGGAGGCTAAAGAGAACTTGACACAACAGGATCGCCACACTTTGAGCGTAAACAACATGGGGCCTAGACAGAGGTCACAGAGCCTGGGATCCGAGGATAGGGTAGGAGACCAAATCAAGGAGCAGGGATGGGTCGGAAACAAGGAACCCATCTCTATCTCCGCCCATCTATTCGGGGGGCACATACTAGACCAAGCTACCACCGCACGGAGATGAGAAGCCAAGTAGTACCTATAAATGTCCGGGGGCTCCCATACCTCCCTGACCTGTGGGTGAAAAAATTACCGAACTGGCCACCCTGTGAGCTCCAACCTTCCAAATGAAGTTCAGGAACCATCGTTTGAGGAGTTTCAGTTGAGCCATAGGGATAAACACAGGGAGGGTTTCAAAGAGGTATAACAATTTTGGCATAACCGTCATTTTCAGCACATTGATCCTGCCTATCCATGATATAGGGAGGGGGTTCCATTGATTTAGCATCTGTTTGATAGATTTAAACATAGGGGCATAATTAGCTGAGTGAAGCGCAGAATAGGCCGGTGTAATTTGAATCCCTAAATATTTAAGAGAAGAAGAGCACCAACGGTAGGGGTATGAGTTTTTAAGCGAGAGGAGCTCAGCAGGGGGTAGATGTAGGGGTAAGGCTTCCGTTTTTTATGTATTCATTTTGTATCCTAATAGGGAACCGAATTGGGGGAGGAGGGTGTGTAGGGATGGGAGTGAGGTGTGGAAAGTCAAAAGCACATCATCGGCAAAGAGAGACAATTTATATTCCCTGTGTCGCATGGGGACCCCACGTATGTCTGGGTGAGATGTAATGGCTTCGGCTAAAGGCTCAAGGCAGATGATAAAGAGGAGGGGCGATAGGGGGCATCCTTGCCTAGTACCATTGGACATAGGGAACGGACGAGATGTAAAAGTTGCCATTTGGACTTGGGAAGAGGGGTTAGAATAGAGGGCGCGTAGAGCAGAGATAAAGGGGCCTCTAATTCCAAATTCCAAAGAGTCGCAAACATATAGGGCCAGCTTAATCTATCGAAAGCCTTTTGGGCGTCAAGGCTAAGAATCAGGGCGGGGCGTTTAACTCTGTTAAGTATGTCGATGAGGTCGATAGTTTGTCTGGTGTTATCTCCAGCATGCCTAGAGGGGACAAAACCCACTTGGTCTCTGTCTATTAATTTCGTCAGGAACTGGGAAAGGCGATTTGCAAGAATTTTAGTAAAGAGCTTATA
This sequence comes from Lithobates pipiens, assembly GCF_037356315.1. Taxonomy (NCBI): domain Eukaryota; kingdom Metazoa; phylum Chordata; class Amphibia; order Anura; family Ranidae; genus Lithobates; species Lithobates pipiens. The sequence continues at coordinate 14,840,399 of NW_027507696.1, forward strand.
GTCTGAATTCAAAAGTGCAATTGGTCTGTAGCTGCCAGGGAGTGAAGGGTCTTTGTCTGGTTTAGGCATTACTGTAATATAAGAGTGTAGAAATTTTTGGTGGGGATGTAGACCCTGGAGGATAGAATTATAAAGAGAAGTCAGGTACGGGGAGAGGGTCAGGAGGAAGGTCTTATAGTAGGAGTAGGGGAGGCCATCCGGGCCTGGGGATTTATGTGACCGGAGAGACTTGACAGTAGAAGCAAGCTCCTCCGCAGTAATGGGATTATTCAATGACTGTACATCTGTCTCGGTGAGTTTGGGGAGTTGGAGATCGGTCATAAATGTTTCAAAAGTCGTCAGGTTGAATGGGGGATGATGTTCTGGTGTGAGGCAGTTATAAAGTTTATCGTAAAATTCGCCAAAGACTTGAGTCATCGTCTGCGGGCAGTGAGTGGGGGTCCCGTCAGCATATTTTAAGTGGTCTGGGAAAGAGAGGAAGGGCCTAGGGTTAAGCCTAGAGACCAGCATTCTGTGTGGTTTATTAGAAAATTCGTAGAATTTTTGTTTGGCCCAGAGTAGGGATTTATCAATTTTAGACATGTCCAAGAACTTCGATTTCGCAAGGAGGTTATCGTGCGCAGGCGATCCATTGTGGGAGCTATAATCAAAGATCGAGATCCAATTGAGATGCATTGTCCTCTAAAAAAAGCTTTGTGGGCTTCCCAAAGGACAGACAGACTGGGCACGGAACCTGTATTTAACTGAAAGTATTCTTTTAAAGCGGTAAGAAGTTCGGTTTTAGTTTCAGGTTGTTTTAATAGGGATTCATTAAGCCTCCAATGACATTTCCTGGGAAACGCAGTGGAAAGACATAGGTCCAAGGACAGAGGGGCATGATCCGACCAGGTAATCGGACCTAGATCAGGACCTACCGAGTGGGAAATTAATGGGGCAGATATCAGAAAGTAGTTCAGCCTGGAAAACATCTTGTGGGGAGGGGAATATAACGAGTACTGCCTACCCAGGGGATGTTTAATTCGCCAGACATCAGATAGGCAATAGTTCTGGATCAATTTCCTAGAGGAGGTGGCTAGGGATTGTGGAGCAGAAGAGGACACTGTATGGAACAGGGATTTCTTGTCCCTAGTGGGCGAGAGAACAGCATTAAAATCCCCTCCAATTGTCATAAAGGGATGACAGGATAGACATTTGAAAGGCTATTTAGCCTTTCAAATGTCTCAGTTAGAAATTTAATTTGACCCGTGTTAGGGGCATAGACGTTCATGATCGTTATAGGGTTGGATAGATAGTTACCTTCCAGAATTATATAACGACCATGAGGGTCCAAGTGAGTGGATTTAATCTGGAGGGGACAAGAGTGTTTGATCAGAATCGCCACTCCTGCCTTTCCAGATGAGTCAGAGGCCAAGTATGACACTGGGAAGTGTCTGAAAGCAAATTTCAGGGATCCTCCGGTGCGGAAGTGCGTCTCCTGAACCAGGATTACATCCGCCCCCGAGGTCCTGAATTCCTTCAAGGCCATCCACCTTTTTTTTTTATAGAATTCAAACCTTTCACATTGTAAGATAACAGTTTCAAAGCCATAAATATGCATTATGATCCAGCTTAGAAAAATTCAAAACATTGGGCAGCAGCCCTGCAGTAGAGACATGTTTAAGTAGCCGTGGGCCAGATCTAAGCCTGACCAAGAGTTCACCAGTAGTGAGATGATCATTAATATTGTAAAAGAAAAGGAGAAAACAATAGTAATAAGAACGATAAAAATAAAAACAAAAGAACATAAAAAAGAAAAAGTCTTGAGGTGATCCAAAAAAAGGGGATCATAAAAGATTGGATGGCTTAGAAACAAGAAGGCCTGTATGGCCCAAAAAGCAAAAAAATAAAAAACATTTAAAAAAAGGCCTGAGTAGCCGGGGCTGCGCAGGAGTCCTCGGCCTCGGCCTGAGGAACTAAAGGGGAGCATAGCAGCCTCCAACATGGTGAGGGACTCATGACCACCCGCCCCAGTGATCCAATTGCAATGTTAACTGTTGGACTCTTCTTCAAAGTGTCAGATAAATGGCAATCACAGGAAAAAAACTATGGGGATGAGATGTGTCATCCTCAGAAAAAAAAAAAAGTGATGAGTGGATGTATAAAAGATGTTAAACAACTCAGGGAACGGCAGATGCCAACGCAACAGTAACTATGCCAAATTTACAGGTACCTGCATGGAAAGATTATGTAAAACAAAACAAGAATACAGTGGGCTCTCCCGGGGGGGTTTGACTATTAGTCGAGATCCCAGGTGGGATAAAAAGTTGGTGCAGGAGAGTATTTGATCCAAATCAGGTGGGTAACCTTGAGCGTTGAGAGCGCTGAGGTGTGGAGTAGGCCCTTGATCCCTTTCCTCTTACTGGGGTCCAGATCCTGGACGGCGCTGATAGAGGTCATGGAGTAGTAGGGATAGCTTGTTCCACCTCCGGAGGGAGCGGAGGAAGGCCCAATCGATTAATGAATGCCTCCCCCTCCTGGGGATCACGGAGGATGTGTTGAACTCCATCCTGGGTAGCATTGAGGCGAAAGGGAAAGCCCCAGTAGTAAGGGACCTTATGCAGCTGGAGATGAGAGGTGATGGGTCTTAGAGAGCGATGCTTGGCCAGTGTGATCGAGGAGAGGTCACTGAACAGCTTGTCAGGGCTGGCTTAGCCCTTCCTCTTCTGGGCTGGCCGCTCAGCTGTCGGCTAATTGCCAGCTCTCTTCTCTCTCCACTGTTACCAGCTGTTTCCGATGATGCTCGTCTGGCCAGCCTATTTAAAGTCTCCAGCTCATTTCTCCATTGCCTTCACGTTTGGTCACATCACTAGGAACCATCTCCTGCTGTTGTTTCAAGACTGGCTTGCTACATCCCTCCTGGCTTCCATCCTGCTTGCAGTTGCTCTCCCTGGATCCCTGACTTCTGGACTGGCTGATTACCCGATCTGGTTTATGAACTTTGGACTGGCTGACTACCCGATCTGGCTATTGGACTCTGGCTTGCTTGACTACGCTTTTTCCTATTTACCTTTTTATTTTTATTAATAAACAAGTGTGATTTGATTGTACTTCTGTCTCTGTCTGCTTCATGGTTCCTGACAGTACGTGAGGGCCATGAATTCAGAAGATACAGTCAATCCACTTGTTGGTAATATTTTTTCCAGATTGGATGAGCAAGGTCACTTCATGGATCAGTTTGCCATGGCGTTACAAACGCTCCTGAATCGTACGGCTCACCTGGAATCCCCCACGATGGCTGCTCGGGTACAACCTGAGTCGCAGGCCATCCCTGTTGCTGCGCCAGTCTCTGTGCAGGCACCCCCGCCTCGAGTATTACCTCTATAAGAGTTATGTCTGGTTCTGCTCCACTTCCCCAGCGATTTGGGGGCGATCCAGTTCAATGCAGAGGGTTTCTCAATCAGGTTGAGATATACTTCGAGATGCTGCCCCAGGCATTTCCCACGGACAGAAGCAAAGTAGGTTTCGTGATATCTTTGCTTTCTGAGAGAGCCTTGGCCTGGGCTAACCCTCTATGGGAGATGCAAAAACCTGTTGTCTTGAGTTACCCTCAGTTTGTGGCCTCCTTTAAAAAAGTTTTTGACGTTCCTGCACGCTCCGCTTCTGCTGCCAAGTGCCTCATGTCCATCAAACAGAATACGAGAACTGTTGCCGACTACGCCTTTGAATTCCGTACTCTGGCAGCAGAGGTTGCTTGGAACAATGAGGCCCTCGTGACTGCTTTTTCTCATGGTCTCTCGGATTCCATCAAGGATGAAATAGCAGCCCGAGATATACCCACTTAGCTGGAGAGCTTGATCTCATTTGCCATCCTCATTGACTCCAGACTCAGAGAAAGACTTTCTCTTAGGGAGCGCTTGCGGAAGCCTCCTGTACGTTTGCCTCCGAGCTTTGTAGTCCCACCCATGCCTCCCTCACCTCCCATGCCTCCTGGTACCGAGTTGGTCAGTGAAGATGAACCCATGCACCTGGGTTTCACGCGTCTCTCTGCGGATGAGAGAGCCTTTAGGAGGAGGGAGAGATTGTGCCTTTATTGTGGCCAGGCAGGTCACTTTTTAAAGTCTTGTCCTACCCGTCCAGGGAACGCCTGAACCTTAAGGTCCTGTCATGGACAGACCTTAGGTGGCGTTGTTTTTTCGTCCCCAGTTATCCAGAAGGATAAGCCCCTGGTTTCAGTCACCCTTTCTTGGGCTGAGTCGTCCATCGAGATACAGGCTCTAATCGACTCTGGGGCTGCAGGCCTGTTCATTGATGCTGCTTATGTTTCTCAGCACTCGATTCCGCTGCAGCTGCGTGACACTCAACTTGCCATTGAGGCTCTTGATGGGAGACCTTTACAGCCTGCCCACGTGACTCATGAGACGGTTCCGTTTGTCCATGTCCGTAGGGGCTCTTCAGCATGAGATAATCCAATTCCAAGTTATTTCCGCACCCAGATTTCCGCTGGTTTTTGGTTATCCTTGGTTACAGAGGCACAACCCATCTTTTGATTGGCTCCATGCTGAGGTTCTCTCCTGGTCACCACAATGCAGTGAAACATGCTTCCTGAAGGTATCCAAGGTCCTATGCACCACTTCACTCCCCTACCTGCCGGAGGAGTACCGTGATTTTGGCAATGTCTTTGATAAAGGTCAAGCCTGTAGTTTGCCTCCACACCGCCCTTATGATTGTGCAATTGACCTTCAACCTGGTGCCATTTTTACCTTTTTATTTTTATTAATAAACAAGTGTGATTTGATTGTACTTCTGTCTCTGTCTGTTTCATGGTTCCTGACACAGCTGAATCTTATCCCCTTTGTAGTCAATGCCTGATCTGTTACGTGTGGCCCTGGTCAGGGACTCTTTGCTTTCATAAAAGTGGAAGTGTATGTCACTATGTCATGAGGTCTGGCCCCCGCAGGAGGTTTGGGGGCCAGGGACCCGTGTGCTCGATCCAGGCGCCAGTCAATGTCCACAATTTCAGGAGCCAAAGTATTAAAAAGGCCCAGGAGGTAAGGCCTAATGTTGTTGTCAGCGACCGTTTCTGGGACTCTGCGGATCCTGAGATTCTGGCGTCGTTCCCTATTCTCAAGGTCCTCCTGTTGGAGTTGTAATTGGGACACTGAGTTTTTAAGAAAGGGCATTCGCCTCTTCAAGAGCCTGCACATAGTGCAAGGTTTCATCAAACTTTGTTTCTAATGTGGCTGTGTGTTCACCCAGGGCGTCTATTTCTCCCCTAAGCTCTCTAGATATTCTCCTCATTTCCTGGGCAATGTCTCTGGTTACCTGCTGAGCTAGGGACTGGAGCTTGAGATCCAACATCTCCGGGGTGAGGGCCTGTTGAGGTGGTTTAGCAGGGTGAGAGAGAGAGGCCTGCAGCGATCCATTCTCCACCATCAAGGTGCTGGCGTAGTCCTCCGGACCTCCCTGCAAAATCGAGGCCGGGGATGACGGCCTAGTCAGGAAGCGGTCCATGGCGGACATGGACCGCGGCTGTCGTGAGGCTCGTAGTGGTCCCACTGGTCTCCGATTTTGCCCATGCAATGCCGGGGGGAGTCATGGAGTCGTGCAGTCTTACCCCCGATGTTTTTGAATGCTTTAGAGGCTGTGCAGGGGTCGTGGATCACCAGACAGGAGCGGAGCTCAGGAGTCACGCGTCCGCCATCTCAGAAAGCCACGCATGCGCCCCCCAATATAAGTTTTAGCGTCAGTTAGGGTCAGCATCAATCCCAGGTAGTGTCAGATTAGTGCCAGTAGCGCTAACACCCACACACACATCATACACCTCCCTTAATAGTATAGTGTCTGAACGGATCAATATCTTTGATCAGAGCTATATTAGCGTCAGCAACAGTTTAGGTATTCCCAAAAACGCAGCATTGGCAGGATCAGCCTAGATACCCGCTTGCACCTGCGTTTAGCCCCTCCATCCAGCCAAGCCCACCCAAGTGCACTATCAATAGATCTCTGTTACTTACAAAACACAACACACATAACTGCAACTCTAACAGTACATTTTTGTTGTAGTGATTGAAGCAGTCACTGACAATCAGGTGCTCATTTGCCTGTGAGTCACACTAGTTGTACCAGTAAATTTAGAAGCCAAATTGTCCAAACAGAAGTACACTAGTGAAGAAGCCTACACATTGCTGAGCATGGCAGATGAAAGCAAAGGGAAAGCCGCCTCACCGTCAAATTCAGGCTCAGTTTACGAACCGGTAGAGAGCAGCAGCACCTTGACAGATAGCTTTGACAATGGAGTAGTGGTCCCTGCTAAGGTCAGGCGTACCCAAGCCTGTTCTGTTATTGAGGTGCAAGAATCACAGGGCTCTCGTATGGAGCAGAGAGCCAGTACTAGTGCTGCTCATCCTGCTGGCAAGCAACAGCGGCCTAGTACATCCTGGTCGTAGTCAAACCAGCACTTCAGTATCACGTGGTGACCTGGCGAGTCCAATAAGTGCAGTTCAAGCTGGTGCAGTGGCTAGCACAAGTAGTGCCCTGCAACCACCAAGAGTTTGTACACAGGCTGCTAGAGCCCATAGTGCCCTTCCTGCTGCATTTGCCAATCCTAATTGGGAGCCACTTCTGCAGTGCCTGTACTTCCCCCATTCACTGGCCAACCCGGAATTCAGATGGAAACAGTTGATTTTATGTCACTTGATTTTTATTCACTGTTTTTCACAGAAGATCTCTATAGATCTATTGTGGACCAAAGCAATTTTTATGCTGGTCAGTTGATCGCCGCTAATCCCCACTTGACACTTGCCAATGAATGGAAACCTATTACGGTTTCCAAATTTAAGACCTTTCTGGATCCATCCCTCCTCATGGGCATAACTTAAAGGAGTGAGTTGCGGTCTTATTGGTCCACTGACCCAATTTATCACATGCCCGTGTTCTCTGCTTCCATGGCCAGGATGCGATAGGAGCAGATCTTGCTGTTTATGCGCTTCAATGACAATGAACTCTTTCATCCTCAGGGTCAACCTGAATAAGATCGGCTCCACAAAATTTGGCCCCTCATAAACCACTTCAAACAACAGTTTGCAGCCTTGATTATTTCCGATCAAGTTGTCTGCGTTAATGAGTCCTTGATTAAATTTTCTTGCCGCTTGTCTTTCAGGCTAGGTTCACACCGGAGCGATGCGGGAACGCCGCGAATCCGCAGCGTTTTCCTGCATCGCATGCCTCCCGCCGGCAGTTCACACTGCCCTATGTGGACTGCTGGGAGTGTCAGTGAAATGTTAATGACAACCCCAGATCAGTCCGCATATCGCAGTGCGATCTGCAAACTCAGACAGGAATCGGATCGCATGGTGTGAACACCCATGCGATCCGATTCTGCTGCGGACCAAAAAAAGGGTCCCGTGCGAGTTTGCGGCGGGTTCGATGCGAATTCAGCTATACTATCTGTATGGCTGAACTCGCATCGCACAGAGATCGGATGTGATTTGCACTGCAGTGCGGTGCGAATCACATCTGGGTCTCCCAGCCGCAGCGGTGTGTGAACCCAGCCTCAAACAGTATTTCCCCAGCAAGCGTGCCAGATATGGGGTCAAGATTTATAATCTCTGTGACAGGGCAACAGGCTGTGCATACAGTTTTATGGTTTACGAGAGAAAAGACAGTCACATGGAGCCTCCCAACTACCCCCCAGACTATATAGGGAGCGATGGCAAGATTATTTGGGACTTGGTGTCGCCCTTATTCGGAAAGGGGTACCACTTGTACGTGGACAATTGTTACACAAGCATGCCGCTTTTTAGTAATCTTTTTGATTGTGCAACTGGTGCATGTGGCACCGTGTGATCTAATTGCTGAGGCTTCCTCCAACGCCTTGTAGATTCCCAACTTAGACAGGGGGAGAGAGCCTGCTTGAAGTGTAATAATTTGCTCACAGTGAACTGGAGGGACAAATGGAAAAAAAAATTTCTGTCCTCCCTTCACCCAGGTATGACAGTCGAAATTCCAACGGTGAATAGTGTTGTTGTGAAGCCCTGTACAAATACAACTTTAACATGGAAGGGGTGAATTTCAATAACCAGATGATGGTGCCGTACTTAATTGACCATAAGTTCAGGCGCTGGTATAAAAAAGTTTCTGTATACTTATTCCAATTGGCTCTGCTGAACGCTTATGTGCTATACAAAGCGTATATTTCAATATTTTTCAATAACCAGATGATGGTGCCGTACTTAATTGACCATAAGTTCAGGTGCTGGTATAAAAAAGTTTCTGTATACTTATTCCAATTGGCTCTGCTGAACGCTTATGTGCTATACAAAGCGTTAGGACGAATTGGATCCTTCCTAAAGTTCCAGGAAGAAATTGTCACAGCCCTTCTGTTTCCAGATGGTGCTGTGCCCCAACTTCACAATGTAAATGCAGTGAGCCGGCTGCATGAGGGGCACTTCCCAGAAGTTCTCCATGGTATCCCTGCCCAAAGAGCAGAAAATATAATTTTTTTCAAAATTTACAGTCTTTTTTCATTGATATCGCAAAAAATAAAAATCCCAGAGGTGATCAAATACCACTGTAGCACTAACACCCGAAGGAGCAGCTGGTTTTAATGGGCTTATTGTTACCTTCTTCACTTCGATTTGTGTCTAGGGGTTTCCTGTGGTAGATGGCCCAGAAACTTTAGAGACTGACAACAGATCTGCTTAAAGGGATTTTTATTTGCAAAAACTTAGTTAACGAACAGTCTCTCAGTATAGGATCAGAGGGTTAGGAGAAAAGTCCAGGTACTCTTAAGCCCCGTACACACGACCAGACTTTTCAACATCCAAAGTCTGACGGAATGATTCCGGCAGACTATTCGATCGTGTGTGGGCTGCAACGGACTTTTGATTCGCAAAAGTCTGACAGACTTTAGAAATGGAACATGCTTCAAATTTTTCCGCCAGAACTCTGCCGGACCCAGAAATCCGCTCGTGTGTGTGCTAGTCTGATGGACTAAAACCGACGCTAGGGCAGCTATTGGCTACTGGCTATGAACTTCCTTATTCTAGCCCAGTCATACGTCATCACGTTCGAATCCGTCAGACTTTGGTGTGATTGTGTGTGGCCAAGTCCGTTCATCGGAAAGTCCGTCAGAACTCTGTCAGAACTCCGTCAGAACTCCATCGAAAGTCTGCCGGACTTATGTCCTGTCGTGTGTACGCGGCATTAGTGTCAAAGTCAGTAATAAAGAACTTTCTTACTTTGAATAAATCCAGAGAATAGCCATTCACAACTGGATGTTCACTCTAGTTGGATAGTCCCTCTCTCACAAGGCCTAGCAGCCAACAGGGTATTTGAGTCAAGAACAAGCCTCTGCCACAGACTTTGTTTTAGAACATGAACAAGGAAACTAGAAAACTTGTAGAACACTCATGTGGTACCAGTATCTTGCAACCTGTCTGGCAATACCGCACGAGATTGGATTCACTTAGGTCCTTCAGCTTTACCAGGCTCTTGCTAAGAAGCCAATCCGTGCGTGGCCTTCTTCTCTCCACAACTTGAGATGGCACCGGGCCAACTCCGAATCCTTTCCTTAGTTTCCTCGCCTCGGGCTAGCCAGCCCCGAGGTGTAAAGTCGGGTGGATCCACATCCCAGGCCATAGGCCTCCTGGGGGCTGGTCAGGAGGACCAGGACCATGGAGTTAGAACATACTTCTGGACCAGAACCCCGAATCACATGACATCCGCATCTTAAGTACCCTCTCCCAGAAAACACAGCAAGAGTGACACTCCCACTGGGCTGGCTCAGAGAGAAAGTAACCTTAAAGCACCCAACCAGACTGTGTTTCCATGCCTGCCAGAAGAGACAGTGCCCCCTATGGCCAGGCCGAACACCCTATAGTCCAGTCCGACTGATGCTGAGGTCAAAATTTGGAATAATTATACCAAGACCAAACTGCAGTTCAGGTGTAACATTAAATTTGAAAACACAAAGCGCATGCTCTTGAGGAGCCGGTGCTATACCACCAAAAGAAATCTCTATTTGTAGTAAAAAAAGGACGCAAATTTAATTTGAGTACAGCATTGCATGTCTGCACAATTTTCAGTTAAAGCAGCGCAGTGCCAAATTGTAAAAAGTGCTCTGGTTAATAAGGGTGCAAATCCATCTGGTCCTTAAGTGGTTAAAGTGAACTTACACATTTGCAAACAAAGTAGGATAACACCTACTTAATATTTGTTACTAATAATGTATTCACAAAGCACAACATCATTTTTATTTTATATTTTTAAATTGCTGCTTACATTTTTACTCCATTTTCTTTTGAAGATTCTACAACTACAGTTTGTACTTTGGGGGGGGGGGGCTCTGTCTGTATTGTGCTGCCAGATTTCATTATCAGTTGTACATTCTATTTGAACACTGTCTGTCCTAACAAAAGGTTAAGTAGATGCCCCTGTGTTCATACAGCTAGGGCAGCTGGTCTCTTTCTTGTTGCTCCTCTTAGAGCACTTTCAATCATGAGAAAACATATGACATTATAGATGAAGCGGGGCAAGGCATGAAAAGGTGGGGCCAGGTGTGATGGGTAGGTCTCTGATATGCTGCTTGCACAGACATCAACAACAGTACCAGAAAGTACCAGAAAGTGCAGATTAGCAGCCACGTTTAGCTGCACAGGCACACCATTGTCGGTAAAGCACAGGAGAATTGTCGATTGTCTATCCCTTTGAAGACCAAGCCTTTTTCTGACACCTTTTGCTTACAAGTAGAAACTAGTATTTTTTGCTAGAAAATTACTTAGAACCCCCCAAACATTACATATTTTTTAAGCAGAGGCTCTAGAGAATAAAATGTGTTTTGCAATTTTTTATGTCACACAGTATTTGCACAGCGGTTTTTCAAATGCAAATTTTTGGGAAAGAATAAATTTTAATGAACTTTGATGCACACAAACACAATATAATACCCAATTTTTTGGTAAAATATAAAATATGGTGTTACACTGAGTAAATTGATACCTAACGCGTCACGCTTTAAAATTGTGCATACTTTTGGAATGGTAACAAACTACATTGCCATGGGTGATGCTTTTAAAACCTACCAGGGTTACATAGGAGGTCTTGTGCTAGAATTATTGCTCTCACTCGTTGTTTCCGATTTCCTATACCGGAGATCATTGGGGACCATACAGTCCTCCATCAGCTTTGTGGTAAGTCTATGGAGCCGCTGGCTTTCATTCTGGGGTCACCACCGGAATGGGAAAGCCCAGAGAGACACTGGTGGGCGGTGGGAGGGGTGGTCAGGGCCGGACTGGCCTACCGAGATACCGGGTAATCTCCCGGTAGGCCGCCTGCCCTGGGGCCACTTTGAGCGGTGACTACTGCGTTCTCCTCCCTCTGTCCTCTAGCGCTTGTATGTCACAGAGCTGGGTCTGTGTGTCCAAAGTCCTGCCCCCCTAGACCGGCTTGTGTGATAGTCTTCTAGATGGAACACTAATTGAATCAGTGTTCTGCCTATCACACAAGGCGGTCTAGCTAGGAGGCGGGAACTTGCACACAGATCCAGCTCCATGACATACGAGTGCCGGAGGACAGAGGGAGGGGAGCGCTGTGTGTTATCCAGAAAATAGTGCGGCTGACATTTAGTGGGCACAGAGGCTGCAATTAGTGGACACAGAGGCTGCAATTGGTGGACACAGAGGCTGCAATTAGTGGGTACAGAGGCTGCAACTGGTGGACACAAAGAGGCTGCAATTGCTGGGCACAGGGGCTACAATTGGTGAGCACAGAGGCTGCAATTGGTGGGAACACAGAGGCTGCAATTGGTGAGCACAGAGGCTGCAATTGGTGGGCACAGAGGGGCTGCAATTGGTGGGCCCAGTGAGGCTACATTCATGGGCACAGAGAAGCTGCATTGGTGGGCACAGTAAAGCTGCATTGGTGGGCACAGCAAGGCTTCATTGGTGGGCACAGAGAGGCTGCATTGGTGGGCACAGAGAGGCTGCATTGATAGGCACAGCGAGGCTGCATTGATGGGCACAGTGAGGATGCAATGAAGTGAAGCTGCATTGGTGGGCACAGCGAGGCTGCATTGATGGGCACAGTAAGGCTGCATCGGTGGGCACAGTGAGGCTGCTTTGGTGGGCACAATGAGGCTGCAATAATGGGCACAGAGAGGCTGCAATGATGGGCACAGAGAGGCTGCATTGATGGGCAACATGAAGCTACAATGATGGGCACAGGGAGGCTGCAATGATAGGCACAGTGAGGCTGAGTTGATGGGCACAGGGAGGCTGCATTGGTGGGTACAGTGAGGCTTCATTGGTGGGCACCGTAAAGCTGAATTTGATGGGCACAGTGAGGCTGCAATGATGGGTGCAGTGAGGGTGCATTGATGGGCACAGTTAGTCTGCATTGATGGGCACAGTGAGGCTACATTTGATGGGCACTGATGAGGCTGCATTGATCTCTTGTATCATGTCTGCAGTCTCCGACCATCTTTAGTATGATGTTCTCAGTGTCTAACCATGCCTGCAGCCTCTGACACCTCCTGTATCATGTCTGCTGCCTCTAACATCTCCTGTATCATGCCTGCAGCCTCTGACCATCTCCTGTACCATGCCCGCAACCTCTGACACCTCCTGTATCATGTCGGCAGCCTCTGACATCTACTGTATCATGCCTGCAGCCTCTGACCATCTCGTATATCATGTTTACAGCCTCTGACCATCTCTTGTATCATGTTCTCAGTCTCTACCCATCTCATGTATCCTGTCCTCAGTCTCCAGCCATCTCTTGTATCCTGTCCTCAGTCTCTAGCCATCTCTTGTATCAAGTCCTCAGTCTCTAAACATCACTTGTATCATGCCCTTAGTCTCCAAACATCACTTGTATCATGTCTACAGTCTCTAACCATCTCTTGTACCATGTCCGCAACCTCTGACCATCTCTTGTCTTATATCATGTCTGCAGTCTGTGGGGGGGGAGTCTGGAGAGGTGATAAGAGTGGGAGTGCTGCCAGGATGTGGGTCATGGGAGAAGACAGATGTTTGTGGACTGTGCAGAAGAGACTATAGGATAAAACCAGAGCCACCAACCTGGAGCCATCTAACTGAGCCCTGCACAGTGCACCTGAGAGGAGGTCAGTGACAGCGCTGCCAGGAAAGTTTGAGGAGGGTCACTGATGTAAAGGGGGGAACACAATAATATAAGGAGCACTGATATAAAGGTTTCCCCCTTAGATCAGTAACCACCCCCACTCTTTCTGCGGAAGGTGGTCTCTGGACCTGGAGCAACCTGGAGCCATCTAACAGAGCCCTGCACAGTGCATCTGAGAGGAGGTGAGTGACAGCGCTGCCAGGCAAGTCTGAGAGGAGTCACTGATGTAAGGGGGAGTGAATACAATAATATAAGGGGGCACTGATATAAAGGTTTCCCCCTTATATCAGTAAACCTTCCCCATTCTTTCTGCAGAAGGTAGTCTTTGGAACCAGAGTCCCCCCCCCCCCCCCCACACATTCCTGTGGGCGATCACTTGTAAACAAACCGGCGTCATGTTATGACGCTGGTTTCTCTCTCCCCTCTCTGTACTGATCCGTACAGTGAGGGGAGAGATCGGTGTCAACGGCGCTGTGGGCTGGATCTGCAGTGCCCACAGCGCTGCTCACCGACAACTAACCCCGCAATTCCCTGCCAATACTCTGCAATACCCAGCAATGCCCTGCCAATACTCTGCAATACTCTGCAATACCCTGCCAATACTCTGCAATGCCCTGCCAATACTCTGCGATACTCTGCAATACTCTGCCAATACCCTGCCAATAATCTGCAATACCCTGCCAATACTCTGCAATGCCCTGCCAATACTCTGCAATACCCTGCCAATACTCTGCAATACCCTGCCATGCCAATACTCTGCAATACCCAGCAATACTCTACAATAGCCTGCAATACCCTGCCATAAATTGCCATACTCGGTTATACCCTGCAATACCCAGCCATACTCTGCAATACCCAGCCATACTCAGCGATGCTCAGCCATACTCGTGATACCCTACAATACTTGGTGATACCCAGCCACATGCTTGGTCATGCTCAGCCATGCTTGGCTGTACTCAGCCTCCATATGTGATCAGGCTGTGGAAGTCTCACACATGTGGTATCGCCATACTCAGAAGGAGTAAAAGAATCTATTTTGGGGTATCATTTTTGTTTTGTACGTGTTATGTGTTAGAAATATTGTATAAATTGACAACTTTTCATTTTAACCACTTCCCGCACGCCGGCCGTCATATGACGTCCTTGACTTTGTGCGGGGATATCTGAATGATGGCTGTAGCTACAGGCATCATTCAGATATCAGCTTTTTCAGCCAGCGATTCCCTACACCATAATAAGTGGCTGTTCTGCTTCCTTCTAGGCTTTCCAGCTTTGAGGTGAGATGTGGGGTCTTATTGACCCCATATCTCACTGTAAATAGGATCTGTCATGCCATATTCCTATTACAAGGGATGTTTACATTCCTTGTAATAGGAATAAAAGTGATCAAAAAATGTAATTTTGGGGAAAAAAGTGTCAAACTAAAATAAATAAAGTAAAATTAACAATAAAAAAAAAAAGTAAAGCGCCCCTGTCCCCATGTGCTCGCATGCAGAAGCGAACGCATACGTAAGTCCCGCCCACATATGAAACCAGTGTTCAAAGCACACATGTGAGGTATCGCTGCGAAGGTTAGAGCGAGAGCAATAATTCTGGCCCTAGACCTCATCTGTAACTCAAAACATGTAACCAGTAAAAATTGGGATTTTTAAGTAGTGAAGTTTGGTGCCATTCCAGCGTGAGCAATTTTGAGGGGTGACATGTTAGGTATATATTTACTCTGCGTAACTTCATCTTTCACATTATGCAAAAAACATTGGGCTAACTTTACTGTGTTGTTTTTTTTAAAGCACAAAACAGTTTTCCTGGTGCCTATCCATGGCAGCATACCTATGACAAGCTCCGCCTTGGCTCCTCCCTCAGGACTAGTGAATATTATAAAAGAAAAGGTTAGTACAACCCCCGCATTCTCCTTTTTTTCCTCATACCTCATGGCAGTGAATTCTGGTCGGCGTCCTTACCTTCTGCATTCGGCAGCGTCCGTCCGGGTTCAAGCCTCTCCCGGACGCAGTTCCTTCTCTTGGGCAGCTAAATGCGCTAATAAGGTTGGAAGTCCCTTCTGTAGGATCTTTTGGGACAAGCAGTTTGTCTCTTAAGTAAGAGCTTTACCTGCAGTACGGGCATTCAGGCTTTAGTTCATGGCAGCAGAGGTGGCAGCTTTTCCCTGTTCTTGAGACTTGATTTTCGTTTCTGGTCTCCCCTGTCTCCCTCTCTCTCTCTTTCCTCTCCAGCACCCTGGTTGTTTCCTGGCTCCCATTCCTTTTAGAGGCCCCCTTCCTTCCCCCTTGCGTCTGTCATTCCCACTCACTAGGGGCCGCGCGCGGCGAGCCTCTGGTGCTTTATTGTCGATCGGCGTTCCCCGCCGTCGTCTGCGCATGCGCCGGCGGGTCGTATGTTTCGACGGTTCGTCTCGACGCTCGGCGCATGCGCGGTAGCTTCAGAGGCTTCGGCGGCCATTTTTACTGAGGGCGAAATGTCCACTTTGCCCTCAGAGCGGCAGGGGTGGAGCACAGGCGTCCCTCCACTCCCCCTCCTCCTATTTATTCCTCTGGCAGCATAAGTGAAATGCCTGTGGCTGACAAGAGAACTACACTCTAGAGTTTCAGGCTATTCCCACCTCTGTTAAAGGTAAGGCATGCCTTAATGCTTGTAGATGCATTTTGTCTTATATATTTGTGAGCATATGGTTATATATATTGCTCTAAATAATGTGGAGGAATAATTTTTTAATTGATGATTTATTAATTTATTAAGTTACTTAAATAATAATAATAATAATAAATTTTATTTTGTCATTGGAATTTCCAAAAAAAAAAAAAAAAAAAACAGCACACAGTAGTAAGGGGGGGGAAAATCGTTACTTCTGTAGGCAAATTCCCTTCTTTTCCTCGTGAATTAGTGCATGACCAGTTGACTCCTCTCTAACTCTTTCCTAGCCGTTACCTCTGCTAAGCCGCCTAATATGAGCCTGAGCCCGCTCAAGATCCTACTCTACTCCCAAGGTAAGGACCTACGCCCAGGTAAGTTTAAAAAAAAAAAAAAAAAGAGTGCACTAAGGACGGTACTTTTGTATTTCAGTCCTGTACGCCAGAAGACGTCTAAGAAGACCTCAAGGCGATACGAAGATGATGATGATGACTCCTGTCACAGTAGAGACAGGTCGCCCAGACATGGGACTTACAGAAGTGGCAGAAAAGCTTCGGCCAAGAGGCGCCGTCACTCACGTTCCCCGAGACCTAGACCTACTAGATGTCAGGCCTGCGGAGGCACCCCGCTTCCGGACAAACTAATTTGTCGAGATTGCCTTAGAGACTATGCAGCAGACAGAGAGTCTAAAGGGCCTACAAGTGGCAGATCTCCTTAAAAAGGCAGTAAAGGACTCCCTTGCGGAATTGGTCGCCACAATGCCGATGCAACAACCGGCATCCCCTTCTCAGGAGCAGGTGGCTGAGGCCTCCATGCCCGGGCCGTCCACGAGTGGAAGTTTTTGTCTGTTCCCTGCCTCCTCCTCTAAGCATCAGGACGAAATGGCCATTTCAGAGGATTCTTCAGATGACCCAGATGCCTCTGGTTTTGCCTTTGCCTTGGTCCAGCCTTATGTGCAAGCCGTCAAACAAGCGATCGGTTGGGAGGAGTCCAACATGGAGGTCAGGAAGTCCAAATCCTACTTCCCCTTTCTTAAGCGCCAGATCTCCTTCTTCCCTCTTAAAATCAAGGAAGTGATCGAGGAAGAATGGGGGAGGACAGAAAAAAGACTCTCCACCAACAGCCTGGGAAAATTATACCCTCTCTCTGAAGCGGATTCCGCAATGCTGGATGGCCCTCCAGTGGTCGATGCCGCAGTAGTAAGGCTGGCCAAGAATGTCACTTTGCCCATGGAAGATTCAACTTCCTTCAAGGACCCTCTGGACAGGAGGATGGACCTTGACCTTAAGAAGGCCTATCAGATGGCAGGCAATGCCTGTAAACCTGCGATAGCCCTGACATCAGTATCCAACGCATTACGCATTTGGACGGATAATATAGAGTCGGCAATCCAACAGGACATCCCTAAGGAAGATATGATCAAGGCCTTGGATGAGCTGAAGCTCTCAGCAGACTTCATTAGGGAGGCCGCCATCGACTCAATTCGTTGCTCCGCAAGAGCAATGCTTCACTCAGTAATGGCCAAGAGGGCACTGTGGCTAAAACCGTGGGCAGCGGACGTTGCCTCAAAGCAAAACTGGTGCAAGATACCTTTTGATGGTAAAGCCTTGTTTGGGGAGAAACTTGACAAGGCCATCTCTCTGGTCACTGGCGGAAAGTCAGGCCTACTTCCCCAAGACAGGCGATCCAGGCGTTTTAGATCACCTGCACCAAGGTTCCAGTACTCCACTACCGACAGTCCAGACAAGGGACTACCGACAGTCCAGACAAGGGAAAGGCTTCAGACACAATTGGAAAAGTACACAGTCTACGTTTCTCAAGTCCCGGAGACAGAGGCCAGTACCCACCCCACAGGATCCAACAAAATCCTTTTGACGCCAGGCCAGCCCAAGTGATCCCTGTAGGGGCCAGGTTAAAGCAGTTCTCAAAGATCTGGGAACAAAAATGCAGGGATCCTTGGGTAGTTGCCACAGTCAAACACGGTCATTTCTGGTCTTTCCTAGACAGACCTCCCAAGGACTTTTTTTCCACGACAAGGGTATCAAGATCCCCTCAAAAAGCGGAAGCACTAAAGCGTTTTCTTCTTTCCCTACAGGAGCAACGAGCAGTAGTTCCAGTACCTCCATCCGAAAGATTTTCGGGTTTTTATTCCACCCTGTTTCTAGTCCCCAAGAGAAACGGAGGGTGGAGACCCGTGATAGACCTAAAAAGGCTAAATCGCTATATCTTTCTGGAAAAATTCAAGATGGAGTCTGTACAGACGAGTATTCGTGTAGTCCAACCAGGGGATTGGATGTTGTCAATAGATCTGCAGGACGCTTACCTACATATACCTATACTCCCTACGTTCCAGAAATACCTGAGATTCGCGGTGGGGCACGTACATCTCCAATTTCAGAGCCTTCCATTTGGCCTCTGCACGTCACCAAGAGTCTTTACAAAAACCCTGATTGCCATCATAGCACCTCTGAGAGAATTGGGGCTTCGGGTGTATCACTACCTGGACGACCTTCTACTCCTGGCCAGGGACCCAGCCCAGTTAGTGGAACACAGGAACATCCTTTTGACAATGCTAACGGAATTTGGATGGAAGATAAACCATGAGAAAAGTCTCCTCTCTCCGACTCAAGAGATGGTCTATTTGGGAGCGCTGTTCAACACAATGAACGGAACGGTGTCTCTCCCACCGCAGAAGGTATCTCTCATTATCCAGCAAATGAAGAAAGTCAGCACGAGATCCTACCTGACAGCCTCAAATTGTTTGAGCCTGATAGGTCGGATGTCGTCATGTATTCCTATGGTCCCTTGGGACCACTGGCATTTGAGACATTTTCAGCTGGAGTTCCTAAGATTATGGAACAGACGACATCTCTCCCAACCCATACACCCGATGACTCTGATGCTCAGGAGTCTACATTGGTGGACGAAGAGACAGACGCTTCTGAAATCTCGCCCGCTAGGGCATGTCGACTGGATCATAATTACTACAGATGCCAGCGCAGCTGGTTGGGGAGCACATTCCAACCAGACCTCAGTACAAGGAAGATGGTCCTTCAATACAGCCGGCATGGTGTTGAATGTCCTGGAGCTCAGAGCAGCCTACCTTGCACTGCTAGCCCTGGAGTTCGAGATTTCGGGCAAACCAGTTCTCCTCAGGATGGACAACAGGGCCGCAGTATCCTATGTGCACCGACAAGGGGGAACACGCAGCAGATCCCTCCTGAACGAGGTGGAGCCCATATTCCTCTGGGCGGAAAGGAATCTGAAGGACCTGAGGGCAGTCTATCTGCCCGGTCATCTCAACTCGAGGGCAGACAGCCTTTCCCGCAGGTTCGCAGATACCAACGAGTGGTCCTTACACCCGGAAATCTTCAACTGGATAGTGATCCAGTGGGGCCCCCTCGAGCTAGACCTCTTTGCGACGGCATCCAACACCAAACTTCCAAGGTTTATCTCGAGGTTTCCGCACCCCCAGGCGGAGGCAACAGATGCCCTCTCAGCCCCTTGGGCATGCAATCGAGCCTACGCTTTTCCTCCGCGGCCCCTCATACCGAGGTTCCTGTCAAGACTTGTGAGGGAGACATCAACGGTGATAGCGATTCTACCATACTGGCCAAGAAGGCCTTGGTTCCCTACGGCAATGGATCTGAGCACCAGACCTCCAGTCAAGGTTCCAATAGTACCCCTCCTCCTGTCGCAAGGATGTCACACCCACCCAGATCCCCGCAGGCTGGACCTTCACATCTGGCAACTGAAAGGAAAAGGTTCCAATCCCTGGGGTGCTCCGACAAAGTGATCGCAACCCTGCTCAAAGCAAGAAAACCATCCACGAACAACATATACGATAAAGTATGGAACAAGTTCAGAGCCTTCATGCTTGACAGAAACTGTGATCCAGGTTCCCCTTCATCATCTCAAATTCTTGAGTTCTTGCAGACAGGCCTGGACCTAGGTCTTGCGTTAGGTACATTGAAGGTGCAGGTATCAGCGATCTCAGCAGCAACCAGTAAAAGATGGGCTGAGGATCCATTGTTAATCCAGTTCTTTAAGGCCGTCAGGAAGATCCGACAACCAACCAAACAATCTTTTCCCACTTGGGACCCTACGGTCATCCTGGAGTCCTTAGCCAATCCACCCTTTGCCCCTTCGAACTCCGCATCGCTCTGGAATCTAACATTAAAGTTAGCCTTCCTGATAGCCATAACCTCTGGCAGACGGGTTTCAGAGCTCCAAGCTTTGGGAGCAGATCATGATCACGTTATATTTTACCCAGACAGAGTGGAACTCAGAACAGTACGAGGGTTCATTCCTAAGGTAGCATCATCCTTAAGCATGTCAGAACCTTGGGCACTCCCAACTTTTTCTGAACAGGACTCTGGCGCTCTTCATGAACTAGACATCGCCTCCACTCTGAAATGCTATCTGCAAGCCACAGCTTCATTCCGGGCCTCCATCAGACTGTTCATAATTCCCTGGGGAAAAAACAAGGGAAAAGAGGCATCAGCCAGAACGATCGCCTCATGGATCGTTAAACTCATCCACAAGGTGTACAGGACGAAGGGACTAGAGACCCCTTCGGTGGTCAGGGCGCACTCCACCAGGGCGGTGTCTGCTTCTTGGGCGGCAAGAGCAAATGTGTCGATCGAAACTATTTGTCGGGCAGCGACCTGGTCATCTCAACATACATTCCTGAAACATTACAGGGTGGACCCAGGAGCTCTCTCTTCGGTGGAGTTTGGCAGACAGGCAGTCACTTCAGCCTTCGCTTCTTCTAAATAATAATTTCTTTAAAATAAACCTCTAAGCATTATCCCACCCGTCTCAGCTAGTTATTTGTCATAGGTATGCTGCCATGGAGGCACCAGGAAAACAGAAAATTGTACCATACTTACCGTAATTTTCTTTTCCTGGTGCCTATCCATGGCAGCATACAATCCCACCTTCGGTATTCTATATTAACAAGAATGCGGGGGTTGTACTAACCTTTTCTTTTATAATATTCACTAGTCCTGAGGGAGGAGCCAAGGCGGAGCCTGTCATAGGTATGCTGCCATGGATAGGCACCAGGAAAAGAAAATTACGGTAAGTATGGTACAATTTTCTGTTTTTTTTCCACAACCGTTCGAAAAATTGCTGCGCAAATACAGTGTAAGATAAAAAATTGCAACGACCACCATTGTATTCTCTAGGGTCTTTGCTAAAAAAACATATATAATGTTTTGGGGTTCTATGTAATTTTCTAGCAAATAAATGATGATTTTTATATGTAGGAGAGAAATGTCAGAATTGACCTGGGTGCTCCAGAACGCCTGATGGTGCTCCATGCATGTTGGGCCTCTGTATGTGACCACGCTATGTAAAAATCTCACACATGTGGTATCGCCGTACTCGGGAGTAATAGCAGAATGTGTTTTGGGGTGTAATTTGTGGTATGCATATGTTGTGTGTGAGAAATAAACTGATACTATGACAATTTTGTGAAAAGAAAAAAAAAGGAAAAAAAAAATCTTGATATTGCAAAGAATTGTGGGAAAAAAATTACAACTTCAAAAAACTCACCATTCCTCTTACGAAATACCTTGGAATGTCTTCTTTCCCAAAAGTGGTCATTTGGGGGGTATTTGTACTTTTCTGGCATGTTAGGGTCTCAAGAAATGAGATCATCAGTACTTCAGGTGTGATCAATTTTCAGATATTGGCACCATAGCTTGTGGACTCTATAACTTTCACAAAAACCAAATAATATCCACTAATTTGGGTTATTTTTTTACCAAAGATATGTAGTAGTATAAATTTTTGCCAAAATTTATGAAGAAAAATTACTAATCTGCTAAATTTTATAACAGAAACAAAGAAAAATAAAAAATTTTACAGAATTTTCAGTCTTTTTTCTTTTATAGCACAAAAAATAAAAAACCCAGCGGTGATTAACCACTTGAGATCCGCGCTATAGCCAAATGACGGCTACAGCGCGGATCTCCTTTTCCGGGACGACGTCAATAGACGTAGTCCCGTGTACGAGCGGCCTGCGCGCCCCCTGAGGGGCGCGCGCGGCGCGCTCTGTGATCGGCGAGTCCATGAGACTCGCCTGATCACCGATCCGTGCAAGGGGTCGATCCCGACCCCTTATCATGTGATCAGCTGTCAGCCAATGACAGCTGATCATGTGATATAACGGAGCCGGTAATCGGCTAGTATCCCTCCTCGCGCTGACAGCGCGAGGAGAAAAAAAAAAGCCGATCACCGGCGGCCTTGATCGGGACATCAGTCCCGATCACGGCCAGCAATGCAAGCGCCCACCTGCCCCCTGCCAGTGCCCACCTGCCGCCTGCAGTGCCACCCTAATTAAAAGTAAGTGCCCCCCATCAGTGCCACCCAGCAGTGCCCATAGTGCCATCCAGCAGTGCCCACAGTGCCACCCAGCAGTGCCCACTGTGCCACCCAGCAGTGCCACCCACAGTGCCCACAATCTGCCTCAAAGGTGCTGCACCCCAGTGCCGCCCATCAGTGCCCAGCAGTGCCGCCCATCAGTGCCCAGCAGTGCCGCCCATCAGTGCCCAGCAGTGCCACCTATCAGAGCCACCTATCAGTGCCACCTATCAGTGCCCATCAGTCCCATCTATCAGTGGTACCTATCAGTGTCCATCCATGCCACCCATCCGTGCCACCCATCCGTACCATCTTATCTGTGCCCATCTTTACCCATCAGTGCCGCCTTATCTGTGCCCATCGGTGCCGCCTTATCTGTGCCTATTAGTGCCGCCTTAACTATGCCTATCAGTGCCCACCAGTGCAGCCTATCAGTGCCCACTAATGCAGCCTATCAGTGCCCACCAATGCAGCCCATCAGTGCCCACCAATGTAGCCTATCAGTGCCGCCTAATCAGCGCACTTCAATGAAGGAGAAAAATGACCCGTTTGCAAAATTTTATAACAAACTATTAAAACATGATTTTTTTTTTTGCATCTTTTTTTGTTTGTTTAGCAAAAAAAAAAACTCCGAGCTGTAACTAAATACCACCAAAAGAAAGCTCTATTTGTGGGAAAAAAATGATAAAAATTTCATTTGGGTACAGTGTTGTATGCCCGCGCAATTGTCATTCAAAGTGCATCAGCGCTGAAAGCTGAAAATTGGTCTGGGACTGAGGGGGGTTTAAGTGCCCAGTAAGCAAGTGGTTAAATACCACCAAAAGAAAGCTCTATATGTGTGAAAAAAAGGACAAAAATTTAATGTGGGTACAGTGTTGCATGACTGAGTAATTGTCATTCAAAATGTGAGAGCACCGAAAGCTGAAAATTGGTCTGATTATTAAGGGTGTTTAAGTGCCCAGTGATCAAGTGGTTAAGATATATATATTACACTCTTCAAATGTGCTTTAAAATGCATGGTTTTCCCTTTCATTAACAAGGAAGTAATGACGTTATGATGAAGGAGAAAGGACCATCTGAATAAAAACTGCTAGAAATATGTACCACATCCCAAAAACTAGTCATAGAGGAACCCCCTTTGTAAATGGGACTTTAAAGGTACTATTAACCTTAATGACTATGTAGCCAATTTTTGTTTTGTTTTTAGGTTTTGGTAAGGAGTGCTGTATATTCAATATTTCATAGATATTGTGTTTCCTGAAAAAACCCTGATGAAGGAGAATATAACTCATCACTGAAACTTCGTTGGGTTTGGGACTACATGTTCTCTGTTCACTATTGTTTGTACTTTGTTATGCATCCTTGATTTTTGTATGTGTAAATTATATACTATTTCTATGTACAATAAATTATATATTTTTCTATACATTTTTTTGCCTTAAAGCGGGAGTCCGCCGGGAGTTCCGCCGTTTTTTTTTTTTTTTAAAAGCCAGCAGCTACAAAAACTGCAGCTGCTGACTTTTAAAATAAGGACACTTACCCGCCCAGCGCGCCCGCGATGTCGGCACCCGAAGCCGATCTCTCGATCGTCTCTCGGGTGCTGCCGCCGCCATCTTGATTATGGGAATCATGAAGTGGATTTCCCGGTTCCCTACTGCGCATGCGCGATTCGCGCTGCGTAATAAGGATGGACCCGCTGCCTCTGGGATCTGTGTGTTTCCCAGCAGGCAGCGGGGGACTTTCAGAAAGGGGCGTAATCTACACCCCTTTCTGCAGAGAGCTATCCCGGAAGTGGGTGCAGATACCTGTACCTGTACCTGCACCCCCCTCCCCCCTGAAAGGTGCCAATTGTGGCGCCGGAGGGGGGAGGATTCCAATGAGTGGAAGGTCCACTTTAGGGTGGACCTCCGCTTTAATAGTACCTTTAAAGTCCCATTTACAAAGGGGGTTCCTCTATGACTAATGCCGTTATGATGGTTATGATGTTGGGCTCGTATACTAATGCTATGGGCTGGTATGACAGCCAGGGCTGGTTTTTATTCCCAGTCCAGCCCTGAGGGTGGTGACTGCTCTCATCACCTGTAAATGCCATCCAGTGGCTAATTAGCCCCTAGGATAGCTGTTAGATAAAAGCCGGCAGAAAAAAAAATGGTACAACCACTTAAAGACAAATGATGTACATGTATGTGATTTTACATTAAGTGTCTAGATTAGACTGTTGTTTCTAATCCGACATTCATCAATTACAATAATGCATACTATAAAAGTTTTATATATTATACATATTAATCAAGTGTAGACTTTCATTTTTGACTGGCATTCCAATCTAAAGATCTCAAGACTTGGATTCTATTTGTATGTTAACCACCTTAGTACTAAAGGGCCGTACACATGGGCCAAATATCGGGCGGCATCGGCAGGTTCAATAGAAACTAGCCAACATACATTTGGGTACTCTATTGCATGACTGAGTCATGGTAAGCCACACTAGCACTGAAAACAGAATTAATGGTCTGGTTGGGAATGTGGTGTAACATGCTGATATCAAGGTGGTTGAATTGAGATGAACATGCATGTAAATACAATTAAGAGAATTGCTAAATTCAAAGAGCACTGTTATGTCTGTAGGCACAAAAAAGCTTTATGGTGTTTTATGAAATCATATGAGAACATGTAGCAGTGATTTAAGATGCCTAATACACACGATCAGACTATCCGGCGGACTTAGTCTGGCGGACAAACCGCCGGAATGCGGGACAACGACATAAGACCGGGCCACCGCTAGTAAAAGAGCTGGAAGAAGGAGCGGAGGCACGGAAAGAAGAACCGAAGAGGGGGACAAGACCCCTGAAGTTGGAAGAAGAGGCCGCGGCGACAGAAGACCGGGCCACCACTAGTAAAAGAGCTATAGGAAGAAAGCGGAGGCCCAACTAGAAGAACCGAAGAGGGGGACAAGACCCCCGAAGTCGGAAGAAGAGGCGGCGGCAACAGAAGACCGGGTCACCGCTAGTAAAAGAGCTATAGGAAGAAAGCGGAGGACCGGCAAGAAGAACCGAAGAGGGGGACAAGACCCCCAAAGTCGGAAGAAGACCCCCGGACGGTGACAAAGAAGAAGGCTCCTCCGCTAGTAAAAGAGCTAACAAAAGAGCAGAAGATAGCAGGGGAGTCCGGCGAGAAGACCCCCCAAGATGAAAGAAGACCCCCGGAGCTGTGCAATAAATTATTTTAAAACCTTGTGTTGTGTTTTATTTACATTTTTTTCACCAGGCGAATGGGTAAGGGTACATTGTACCCCATACTCATTCACATAGGGTGAGGGGCCGGTATCTGGAGGCCCCCTTATAAAGGGGGCGTCCGGATTCCAATAAACCCCCCGCCCACAGACCCTGAAAACCAACGGCCAGGGTTGTTGAGAAGAGGCCCTTGTCCTCATCAACAGGACCGCAGGGCCCCCCTTCCCCAAAGCACCCCCCATGTTGAGGGTATGCGGCCTGGTACGGCTGGGGGGGCTCACTCGTCCCCACCCCCTTTCCTGACCGGCTGGGTTGCGTGCTCGGATAAGGGTCTTATATGGACCTTGGGGGGAACCCGCACGCCATTTTTTCGGCGTAGGGCTTCCCCTTTAAGTCCTTACCAGGTGACGGGGCCAGTGACGTGTCAATCTCGCCGCCAAAGGCGGCGGCATTGACTTCCTACGTTAATCCCGGCTACCTGGAGCCGTGTTCAAAATTAACAGACTTTCTCCGTGTGTGGGAAAGTCCGTTCATTTCAAAAGTCTGGCGGACTAGCACACAGACAGCCGGATCGTCCACTGTTTTTTGAGTCAAAACTACTTTCTAAGTCCGCCGGACTTTTGGGAAAAAAAGTCCTCCGGAGCCCACACACAGGCGGATTGTCTGATCGTGTGTACGTGGCATAACTGTTTAAGTGATTTCCTATGGTGGCCCAGATGTAATCCCTGTGAAAAAATAATATTTTTATAAATTTAAAATGACAAAATATTTTTTGTCAGTATGGGGTTGAGGTGAAATATGGACAGTGTATTTGCAGTGTAATATTTTAATATTTTGGCAGATAAAAAAATGAAAGCACTTGTTTATACTGTATGTACAGGATACATCTTTTGTCTGTTCTGATTGGCCAGAGGTACTTTGAAACCCTGATTTCTAAAAATATATAGGTCAGCTTTCTATTTAACTACTTAAGGACCAGGCCTATTTTTCCAAACTTGTTGTTTACACGTCAAAATCCATTTTATTTTGCTAGAAAATGACTTAGATCCCCCAAACATTATATATATATATTTTTTCCAGACACCCTAGAAATAAAATGGCAGTCAATGCAATAATTTGTCACACTGTATTTGCGCAGCGGTCTTACAAGCGCAATTTTTTGGGAAGAAAATACAATTTTGAATTAAAAAATAAGAAAACAGTAAAGTTAGCCCAATTGTTTTCTATATTGTGAAAGATAATATTGTGCCGAGTAAATTGATGCCCAACATGTCAATGCTTCAAAATTGCACCCGCTCGTGGAATGGTGACAAACTTTGGCCTTTAAAAATCTCCATAGGCTATGTTTAAAAATGTCTACATGTTACCAGTATTGAGTTACAGAGGAGTTCTTTGGGCTAAAATTATTTCTCTTGCTCTAACGATCATGGTGATACCTCACATGTGTGGTTTGAACACCGTTTTCATATGTGGGCACGACTTATGTATGCATTCGCTTCTGTGTACGAATTCGGCAGGATGGGGTGCTTTCAAAAAAATGTCTTATTTATTTTACTTTTAATTTTTTTAAATAAAAACATTTTTGGGTCACTTTTATTCCTATTACAATGAATTGTAATAGAAAAAAAGCACGACAGGACCTCTCTAATGTGAGATCTGGGGTCAAAAAGACCTCAGATATTATATATTTACACTTAAAAGCAATAAAAAATAAAAAAATAAAAAAAAAATCATTTTTTTCAATTAATAATTTCCCCTTTAACCACTTAAGCCCCGAACCATTTTGCTGGCCAAAGACCAGACCAGGCCACAAAATTTACGTCCTTTTTTCCCCACAAATAGAGCTTTCTTTTAATGATATTTGATTTGATTAAACAAAAGAAGAGCATTATTTTTTACATTTTGCTATAATAAATATCCCCCAAAAATCTATAAAAAAATGTTTTTTTCCTTAGTTTAGGCCGATACGTATTCTTCTACATATATTTTTGGTAAAAAAAAATCACAATAAGCGCTTGATTGGTTTGCACAAAAGTTACAGCGTTTACAGTTTTATGGCATTTTTATTAATTTTTTTTTACTAGTAATAGCGGCGATCAGCGATTTTTTTATCATGACTGTGACATTATGGCGGACACATCAGACTTTTCTGACACATTTTTGGGACCATTGTCATTTATACAGCAATCAGTGCTATACAAATGCACTGATTCCTGTGTAAATGACACTGGCAGTGAAGGGGTTAACCACTAGGTGGCAGTGTAGGGGTTAAGTGTGTCCTGCGGCGTGTTTCTAACTGTGGGGGGAGTGGCTGTGTGTGACACCTCACTGATCTCTGCTTCCGATGACAGGGAGCAGAGATCAGTGACACTGTCACTAGGCAGAACTTCATCCCCATGAGACAATCGTGGGTATCCCCGCAGAGATCGAGTCCACGGAGGTCCTGACCAGCGCACACGCGATGGCACAGTGACAAATGGTTAAGACCATTGGGCGAAAGTGACGTTTGACATCGCTTCCATCATTCAATGGTATGGAGCAGAGTGGGGGCCATCTTTCCCTTACTCTACTCCATTCCTCAGAGGGGAAAGGACCCAATCGTCTCTGCCACTACGATGGCTCCGGGAACCAGTGGAGACCACGGTGGAGCGAGGGGAGGGGGCACCTCTACCGCCGCCGATAAAAGTAATCTCACAGCGAATCCACTGCAGAGACTACTTTTATCTGAAAGCAGACCGCCCGCTGTTTAAAAAGATACCAGGGTTATGGCAGCTATCTGCTGTCATAACAACGGTATTCTATGCAGCCCAAAATATATTTTAATCTTGATTTTTTTTTTTTCAGTCTGGACAGACACCAGAAAAATAATGTACATCAGTACGGACACGTAGTATTCCCCCCTTTAGACTCTGCTCCATCACCCCACCATGCAGACTTGTGAGAGCTTGCTTTGGGCCCCCGCCAACTCCCAAACACCAGTGAAGAGAAAGAATCTTGAGCTGCACTCCCCAAATCCATAAAGAAATAAAGGAAGAAAGGGGGTGAAGTGGGGGAAAGCAAAGAAAAAGGCAAGGGAGTCATAATAATGTGCTATGTGCAATTCATAGTACAAATTGCTCTATATCCTAGTATCCAATGTATAGATCCAGAACACCTTAATTTTATTTAGCAATGAAACTCCATATCTTCCCTATGTTAAAGATCCAAGATTTAAAAACATTTGTCTTTTTGCTGATATATACATGATCCCTAGGTCTATCAAATAATATATGGAGTTGTCCTGCCACATTATATGCAAACGATCTCACATGTAAGAGTGTAAATAGTGAACCTGGTATCACAATTAAGGAATAATTCCAGGCATGGCTATTGAATACATAGTGTAGCACTAACCCCCAAAGGAGCTGCTGGTTATTTTTGGGCTTACCGTTACTGTCAGAGAACTCACCATGTGAATGTCCGTGCCCGTGTAACAGCGGTTCACTTTCGTCCCAAGGGCCATGCGCGGTGTCCCCGTCAGAGGCGTGTGAGTTCCGGTACGAACGGACGCACGCCAATGCGAACATGTGGACGCACTAGCGCCAACCGAACGTATGCACATACTCACACACGCATGGCCACGTCCACCAGTCCGGGCACATCTCTCCCTATATAAACAGGATCCTGACTTGATACCAGTGCTGGATCGTCTTCAGCTCGTCCCTGGAATACCTGATCGTTCTTGTACCTGTGACATTGTTCCTGACTACCGGCTTGCTCGACTGTTCTTTCGGATCATCCCTGTTTACTGTTTCCTGAACTATTTCTGACCTCAGCTTGGATTTCCTACTTCGGCTTGCCTCCTGATTTTGTACCTCACTGCCAGCACATTACCAGACCCCTTGCTCGTCCCTGACTACGCACCTGCCTTTCGTTTCTGTACCTCGTTGCCAGCCAGTTGCCAACCTAGCTTGTCCCTGCCGTGCAGTGTCTTCCTCACACCTGCTTGGCTCCTGCTGTATTCCACCAGTGACCGGCCTACGCCTCTTCATCCGGGAGGACCCAGTATCTTCAGGTCTTCATCTCCAAGCCGCAGGAACCTGCACCCTTTCACTGCCTCCACACTCCCTGTTCCCACTTCCAGGGATGTGGAGACCGGAACCGTGCTAGAGGCCACCCCCAGCAGTCTGACTCCACTGTAATGTACGTGACAGTACAATCCAGCCAGAATGGAGTCTGATAGGGGGGCCTCACCTTTGGAAGCCTTGTGCCAACAAATTTTCCCCCTTACCCAAGCAGTCCAGGGCCTGCAAGATGGATATCACCAACTTGAGCAGAGAGTGGAGTCATTGACACCAAGCACCGCTGCTTCCCAAGGGGCCACAGCATCCCGATCCTCCATTCCAGCAACGTCATCATCTGCACATGCAGTAGTGGTGCCACCCCCAGAACCTCGAGATCCTACCCCAGAGAGGTTTTCCGGAGATCGCAGCAAATTTCATGCCTTCGGGAATGCTTGCCAGTTATATTTTTTGCTGCAGCCTCGTACTTTTTCCCTGGAAAGCACAAAGGTGGGATTCATTGTTTCCTTACTTCAGGGCGAACCCCAAACCTGGGCTCACCGCTTATTGGAACAGGCCAGCCCTCTGCTTGATACCATGGACTCTTTTTTGAATGAGATGGCTAAGTTGTATGATGACCCTCAGCGTGCCACAACTGCAGAGGCCAGTCTCCATGCCCTTCAGCAGGGTCGCAGACCTGTAGAGGACTACATAACGGACTTCAGGCGGTGGAGTTCTGATACTCAGTGGAACGACGCCGCCCTCCGTTACCAGTTCCGCATTGGACTGTCCGAGGCTCTAAAAGATGAGTTGGCCCGTGTCGGAGTTCCCAGTTCTTTGGAGGACCTAATACAAATGTCAATTCAAATTGATCGTCGTCTCAGGGAATGGAGATCTGAGAGGATCAGCCAAATTCGTCCCACATGGATGTTGCCTAAAGTCCCGAATCATCCTCCCATTCCTTCATCTCATACACTTGCTACCACTTCTGAAGCTCCAGAGCCAATGCAAATAGGCTTGCTTCGTTCACCGTTATCTACGGAAGAAAAGCAGCGCCGTCGTCAGAACAATCTCTGTCTCTATTGTGGAGAAGCTGGTCATTATGCAAATATGTGCCCAAACAAGACCCTCCACCTCTTGAACCCAATGTGATGCCTTTGACAAAATCTATTCACATCGCTGTTTCCATTTCCTTACAGCTTCCAGAAGGAACACTCCAGGTCCAAGCTATAGTTGACTCTGGTGCCTGTAGCTGCTTCATTGATCATGCTCTTGTTCTTCAACATAATATACCATTGATACCCAAGCAACGTCAACTCTCCATACGGTTAGCGGGTGGATCAAACATTAGATCTGGCCCCATCACTCATGAGACTCAACCATTATCCGTCAACATACTACCCAACCATCAGGAACTACTCCGCCTGGACGTTATTTCTTCGCCACTATTTCTAATCATTCTAGGAATGCCCTGGCTACAAGCCCATAATCCTCAAATAAACTGGGTGACTGGTGAAGTGGTTTTTCAGTCCGCCTACTGCCTTTAGAACTGCCCCAAGATCTCCCACCGCTTGGTCCCAGTTCTTGCCTGCTCAGAGCCCACATCTGAGGGTCAAAGACTGGTCCCAGCTACATATCACAGTTTCCTAGACATTTTTGACAAACAAAAGGCTGACACTCTTCCTCCACATCGGGTTTACGATTGCCCAATTGAATTATTGCCAGGAGCTGAAATTCCCTTCAGAAGGATATCTCCCTTATCGGAACCTGAACTTCTGGTCCTCAAAGAATATTTATCGACGAGAATCTCAAGAAGGGGTTCATCTGACATTCCTCTTCTCCAGCCAATGCTGGAATATTCTTTGTTGAGAAAAAATAACATTTCCTCCGCCCATGTGTGGACTACAGGGATTTGAACAAGGTAACGATTAAAAATCGGTATCCCCTTCCATTGATCCCAGAATTATTCCAAAGACTTCGGTCGGCAAGAATATTTACAAAACTGGATTTGTGAGGGGCCTATAATTTGATCAGAATCCGTGAAGGGGATGAGTGGAAAACGGCTTTCCGGACACGCTTTGGCCATTTTGAGTACCTGGTCATGCCATTCGGACTCTGCAACGCACCAGCTACTTTCCAGCATTTCGTTAACGATATTTTCAGGGACTTTTTGGATTTGGTCGTGAACGTTTATTTGGACGATATTTTGATATTTTCAGACTCTCTAGAAACACATCGTGACCATGTAAAACAGGTTATTCTCAGACTGAGGCAAAATGGACTCTATGCTAAAGAAATGTGAGTTCGAACATCAGACCATTCACTTTCTCGGCCTGGTGATATCGTTTGAGGGTGTGGAAATGGATCCTCAGAAGGTTTCAGCCATCTTATCCTGACCACCTCCAACTGACAAGAAAGGGGTACAACGTTTCATTGGGTTTTCTAATTTCTATAGAAAATTTATCAAGAATTTCTCCAGTATTATAGCACCTATCACACAACTCACAAGAAAACAAAGTTGGTTTCAATGGACTGCTGCAGCTCAAGCTGTGTTTGATAAACTGAAAAGACTGTTCACATCTGCCCCAATACTAAAACCTCCTGACCCTGCTCTGCCTTATACCCTGGAAGTGGATGCATCAGAAAATGCTGTAGGAGCCATTCTGTCCCAACGCCAAGGGCCTCAGTCCTTAATGCACCCTGTAGCTTTCTTTTCCAAAAAACTAGGTGCATCAGAAAGGAACTATGATGTGGGGGATCGGGAACTTTTGGCAATAAAATCAGCCTTAGAAGAATTGCGGTAACTCCTGGAAGGGGCAACACACCCAATATTGATCTTCACAGATTATAAAAATTCGGAGTACCTCAGAACGGCCAAACGTCTCAGACCCCAGCAGGCAAGATGGGCCCTTTTCTTTTCTCATTTTAATTTCCATATAACTTACAGACCAGGATCCAAAAACAGTAAACCTGATGCGTTATCCCGCATATTCACAGAAACTGAAGTCTCATCTCCTCCAGGCACTATCCTGCAAGCTGGAAATTTCTTATTAACACAACCTAGTTTCTTATTATAGGTTCGTCAGTCCTCCCAAGGAACATACATCCCTTCAGATACAAACCTCCAAGAGAAGGATGGTCTCTTCTGGCAGAAAGACAAACTTTTCATCCCTCAAGATCTCCACACTTTTGTTCTACAGGTTTGTCATGACTATCCTCTGGCTGGTCACTTTGGGGGTCACAAGACTATGAATCTAGTTCAAAGACACTTCTGGTGGCCAAATCTTGCAAAGGACTGTAGGGACTATGTCAACTCTTGTCCAACCTGCCTCAGAAATAAAAATAGCAAGAATAAAGCGTGGGGACCGTTGAGACCACTACCCATTCCCAGACCATGGGATAAAATCGCAATGGATTTTATTGTTGAACTTCCTCCATCTGAAGGGTTTTCTTCCATTTCTGTGGTGGTGGATCATTTTTCTAAAATGTCACACTTCATTCCCATGAAAGGAACTCCATCTGCGACTGAAACAGCCAGAATATTCATTAAAGAAATTGTTAGGCTCCATGGAATTCCCAGTGATATTGTCTCTGACCGTGGAGTTCAGTTCACGCCAAAATTCTGGAAGTCGTTGTGTGAGGCACTAGGTATCAAATTGAATTTTTCCTCAGCCTATCATCCCCAAACTAACAGACAGACAGAACGTACTAATCAGACGTTGGAGCGGTATTTACGTTGTTTCACTTCCTTTTCCCAGGAGGATTGGGCCTCATTATTACCCTTGGCAGAATTTGCATTCAATAATTCTACTCACTCTGCCACAAACCAGTCACCATTCTTTTCTAATTATGGTTTTCATCCTTCTTTTCTGCCAACATTTGTAGTGGATTCTCCTGTACCAGCTGTCCAGGATAGGCTAAATTTCTTTGTTACCAACAATCAGGTACTTAAGGAAACCATTGCCAAGGCACAAGAAGACAATAAAAGATTCTTCGATAAGAAGAAAAGGGGGAATTGGATTTAAAGGTCGGTGATCGTGCATGGCTTTCAACCGTAAACCTAAAACTGGCATGTCCCTCTAGAAAATTGGGACCCAGATATTTGGGACCTTTCCCAATTAAAAAGATAATCAATCCAGTGGCCTATGAACTTGAACTTCCTGACTCATTTAGGATCCCTCCTGTGTTCCATGCTTCTTTACTTAAGCCTGATGTACCCAATTCCTTTCCAGGTCGTGAGATAGGCCCTCCAGAAGCTGTGTTGGTAGATAGGGAGGAGGAATTCGAAATCAAAGCCATTTTGGATTACAGGAAACGCCAAGGACAAAACCAATATTTAATCAAATGGAAAGGCTTTGGTCTTGAAGAGAATTCCTGGGAACCCGAAGCGAACCTCCATGCCCAGAGGCTCATACAGGCCTTTCATCGCTCTCAAAGTTTGGTTCGAAGAGGCATCTGGAGGCTGCCCTTAAGGGGGGGGGGGCACTGTCAGAGAACTCACCATGTGAATGTCCGTCCCCGTTCACTTTCATCCCAAGGGCCATGCGCGGTGTCCCTGTCAGAGGCGTGCGAGTTCCGGTACGAACGGACGCACGCCATTACGAACACGTGAACGCACCCGTGCCAACCGAACGTATGCACGTACTCACGCATGCACGGCCACGTCCACCAATCCGGACACATCTCGCCCTATATAAACAGGATCCTGACTTGATACCAGTGCTGGATCATCTTCAGCTTGTCCCTGGAATACCTGATCATTCTTGTACCTGTGACCTTGTTCCTGACTACCAGTTTGCTCGACTATTCTTTCCGATCATCCCTGTTTACTGTTTCCTGGACTATTTCTGCCCTCGGCTTGGATTTCCTACTTCGGCTTGCTTCCTGATTTTGTACCTCACTGCCAGCACGTTACCAGACCCCTTGCTCGTCCCTGACTATGCACCTGCCTTTCGTTTCTGTACCTCGTTGCCAGCCAGTTGCCAACCTAGCCGGTTCCCGACGTGCAGTGTCTTCCTCACACCTGCTTGGCTCCCGCTGTATTCCACCAGTGACCGGCCTATGCTTCTTCATCCGGGAGGACCCAGTATCTTCAGGTCTTCATCTCCAAACCACAGGCACCTGCACCCTTTCGCTGCCTCCACACTCCCTGTTCCCACTTCCAGGGGTGTGGAGACCAGAACTGTGCTAGAGGCCACCCCCAGCAGTCTGACTCCGCTGTAAGGTACGTGACAGTTACCTTCTGTTCTCCTTGTGCACGTCTAGGAGGATGTCCCATGGTAGATGGCACAGTAACTTGAGACTGACAATAGATCCACTTGAATGGATTTTATTTGTAAAACTCAAACCATTCAACAATCTTTCAACTTAGAATCAGAGGGTTGGAAAGGGAAGTTCGGGTACTCTCAATGTCAAAGTCCAAAAAATGCTAAAGAACTTGCTTACTTTGACTGCATCCAGAGAATAGCCACTCGCAGCTGGATGAACACTCAAGTCCTAGCAGCCAACAAGGTGCTTAATCGGGAACAAAGTCTTTGTCACAGACGTTGTTGCAGAACACGTAGAGAAACTAAGCTGTAGAACACTTGTAGGATACCTGGATCTTTCAGCCCGCTTGACGATATCCACAAGACCGTATTCTCTCAGTTACTTCAGTCCTTCCAGGCTCTTGTTAAGAAAACCAACCCGTATGTGGTGTTCTTCTAAAGAGTCCTCCCCTGGAATGCTTGAAGTACACTGGGTCTCTCCCGAACCAGAGACGGCACCCATCCACCTCAGAATCCTCCTTTAGTTCCCTTACCTCAGGCTAGCCAGCCCCGAGACATCAAAGTCAGATGGATCCGCACCCCAGGCCATAGCCTTCCTGGGGACTGGTCAGGAGGACCAGGACCATGAAGTCAGCACCTCATACTGGACCAGAACCCCGAACCACGTGACGTCCGCATCTTAAATACCCTCTCCCAGAGGGCACAGCGAGAGGGCCACTCCCACTGACCTGGCTCCGAAAGAGAGTAACTTAAGCACCTGACCAGACCATAGTTCCACACCTGCCAGAAGAGGCAGTGTCCCATGTGGCCAGGCTGAACATCTCACAGTCCAGTCAGGCTGATGCCGAAGTCCAATTTAGACAATTATACCTAAACCAAACTGCAGTTTAAGCAAAGTTAAATTTTGAAAAACGCATAGCGCGTGCTCTTCAGGAACCCACCGCTACAATAGTTACACATAGGTTCAGCTTGGACCATCGATATTATGCATATACCATAACTGGCTGATCCTCCTGGAATCTGGAAATCACTGAAGTAGAGATCACTTCTTTAGTGATCTTCCCTTGCTTCCAGGTCCCACACCGAGTGGCTGTAATTGTGCTTACTGAACACAGGAGGTTGGCTGCTTGGCAGGGCCAAAGGGTTCTCTGATTGAAAGAGGAGGGGCAGAATAGTTACGTTACTCTTTCCACCACCTCCAATCAGAGAATGCTTTGCATTCATTCAGAAAATGAATAATGCCCGTGCTGAGCAGAGGACCTCCTGTTTTCATAATGCATCAAGCCAACCACTGAGCACCTGGAGATTACTGAGATTCAGTGATTTCCAGCTTCCAGGGGCATCAGCCAGATACATTATATACACAGTTATATTGGTCCAAGTCAGTGTGTACAGCTGTCTGTATGACAGAAGTTGGTCTATTGATTAGCTTTTGTTAAAGGGACATGTTGGAAAACCAGCATCCAATCAGCGCTTGCAGCCATAAATTAAAAATAAAGGGACAGTGTAAAAAATACATTTAAATAAAATAATTTTTAAAATGCAAAGCGCTCCAACCCTCCGTGCTCACACGTAAAGACGAACGCGCACGTTGGTCCGGAATGCATATGTAAACGGCGATTGCACCACATGGGAAGTATCACCACGAACATCAGTGTGAGTGAGAGCAGTAATTCTGGGGCCAGACCTCCAATGTAACTCTAAACTGGTAACCTGTAAAGGCTTTTAAATTAATGCATCTATTTACTTGGTGTACTTGTTATAAAGTGCTGCACTACCCTTGATTGTGTCTAAGTGCAATAATAATAAGTGTAATTAAGCCTAAAGCATAAATAA
Organism: Lithobates pipiens; assembly: GCF_037356315.1. Classification (NCBI taxonomy): domain Eukaryota; kingdom Metazoa; phylum Chordata; class Amphibia; order Anura; family Ranidae; genus Lithobates; species Lithobates pipiens. The sequence goes on from NW_027507696.1 coordinate 14,876,906, forward strand.
TACATTTAATGTGACCCAATAAAATCTCAATAATAGCAACTCATGATCTTAATAGTGATAATAATAATACCATCAATGTGCTCCAATAAAATTGATGTTTAGCTTTTAACATATTACGCTATGGAAGCCTTGTATTCTTACCTCCTAACCTACGTGCTATGAAGATTGGCTGCATGAATTCTAGAGGTGAATTTAAAGGAGCCATAAACACAGCCTGCGTAACAGAGAGGAGACACCTGGAGAGGGACCTCTGGGGACAAGTGGTACCCATCCAGAGGAGGAGTAACATAAGGTGTACTGGGCAATACATGTGCTAGTGATATTGATTTGAGGTGAGAGTTCTGAGAGCCTATTACAAGCATGTGGGGTGTAGCATGGTCTGGTTTTACTTGATGGGGAAAGGCGAAGGGCACCGCACTTTTTTAACACACAGCAAAAAACTATTGGAGACGTTGTGGATGCACATAGTGAACATGGACTTCTGATCACTTTAATCACTATATTTTGATGCAGTTGTTAATTTGTTATAATAATTGAGTATAATTATTAATATCATGAGTCATTATTATTTAGATTTTATTGAATCACATTGATGGTATTATTATAACTATTATTAAAATGTTATTTGGTCGCATTGATTTGTATTATTTATGGTTTAGACTTAAGGTAATTAGCACATTGCACTTTGACACAATCAAGAGTAGTGCAGCACTTTTTAACAAGTATTCATTTTAATGTTGTGGGAACACAAATTAGTGCTGGCAGCAAGCTCCAGTTATTAACCACTTCCAGCCTGCGCTATAGCCGAAAGACGGCTACAGCACGGACGTTACCTGCCGGGAGAGCATCCTTGGATGTCCTCCTATTTACTTCTGCAATGCGCGCTGCTGAGAGCACGCATCGGGGAAGTTATGTGCTGGCTGTGTCCCTCGGACACAGGCAGTCACAGATCGCTGTAAACGGGCAATCACAACGGTCGTTTACAGCAAGATCAACGTGTCCAATAAGAGATGATCTCATATGTAAACATATGAGATCATCCCTCAGCACGCTCTCCCTCCTCACACAGACAGTGTGTGAGGAGGGAGAGATGAATGGCTGCAGCGGTCATAAGTTAAAAAAATAAAATAAACTGCCATCTGCCCCCAGTGCCACCTGCCTCCAGTGCCCCCTGTCCCCAGTGCCACCTGTCCCCAGTACCACCTGTCCCCAAAGCCACCTGTCAGTGCAATCTGTCCCCAGTGCCACCTGTCCCCAGTGCCATTTCACCCCAGTGCCATTTCACCCCAGTGCCATCGGTCCCCAGTGCCACGTATAAGTGCCATCTGTCATCAGTGCCACATCAGTGCCACGTGTCATCAGTGCCATATCAGTGTCACGTGTCATCAGTGCCACATATTAGTGCCATCTGTCATCAGTGCCACGTATCAGTGTCATTTGTCATCAGTGCCACCTGTCAGTGTCACGTGCCATCTGTTATCAGTGTCACGTGCCATCTGTTATCAGTGTCATGTGTCATCAATGCCACGTATCAGTGCCATCTGTCATCAGTGTCACGTGTCACCGGTGCCACATATTAGTGCCATCTGTCATCAGTGCCATGTATTAGTGATAAGTGTCATCAGTGCCATCTGTCATCAGTGCCACATATTAGTGCCATCTGTCATCAGTGTCACGTGTCATCAGTGCCCCGTATTAGTGGCATCTATCATCAGTGCCAAATCAGTGTCACGTGTCATTGTCCTGGTGCTCCAGGGCCTTCAAAAGTGTAATAGGTAGCCAACAATTTAGATGTGTAATTTATGCTCCTAGAACACCTGATGGTGCTCCCTGCATGTTGGGCCTCTCTAAGTGGCCAGGCTGTAAAAAAGTCCCACAGATGTGGTATTGTAATACTCAGGAGGAGTAGCAGAATTTATTTTGGGGTGTCATTTGTGGTATACACATGCCATGTGAGAGAAATAACCTATTACAATGACAATTTTCTGGAAAAAAAAAATCTTAATTTTTCAAAGAATTGTGGGAAAAAATGACAACATCAAAAACATCACCATGCCTCTTACTAAATACCTTGGAATGTCTGGCTTGTTCGGGTAACAAGAAATTATATAGGCCACCAGTACATCAGATGTGATCAATTTTGTATGATTCGCACCATAGCTTGTAGACTCTCTAACTTTCACAAAGACCAAATAATATCCACTAATTTGGATTATTTTTACCAAAGATATGTAGCAGTATAAATTGTGGCCAAAATTTATGAAGAAAAATTTATAATTTGCATAATTTTATCACAGAAACAAAGAAAAATGTGTTTTTTTTCAAAATTTTCGGTCTTTTTTCATTTATAGCACAAAAAATAAAAAACCCAGAGGTGATCAAATACCACCAAAAGAAATCTCAATTTGTGGGAAAAAAAGGACAAAAAATGAATTTGGGTACAGTGTTACATGACTAAATGAAAATTGGTCTGGGCAGGAGGGGTGTTTAAGTGCCCAGTAGGCAAGTCGTTAAGCACTAGGTACATTTCTTACACTTTAATTATAAAGCTGGTAGTGCAGGAGTATTGTATATTGTATAATATGTGGGGGTTCTAAGTAATCTTCTACTAAAAAAAATGCTGATTTTTACATGAGAGAAATGTCCAAATTGGCCTAGGGGTTAATGAACTTTATGAACAATGGGAGGCTCTGCACAGGCTAAAAGCTGGTCTTTAGAAACAGGTAGGACTCAATTCACACAAGCTGAATGCATGGCCGCTGGTGTGCTCTAGGGGCACACAGTGTAGATGTGCCAGTACTGATCAAGCCACTTTTCAATATCGTTCTATTCACTGGAGCATTGTTGCTGTTCATGTTGCAACCTGCTAGGCTGAATAAAGTACTGCATGTTGTCCTTTTTTAATGCATGATGTGAACTTCCCTCATAGAAAACCAGCAGTGGTGAGGCCCCCTCATTGGTCGGTCGCATGTCAGCAGCCCCCGCCCCGCACTTACCCAAGCAGGCCCCAGCAGGCAGGTTGCAGGTTCCGGCAGGCTTTGGTGGCATTGGTGGGCTCCAGTGGCAGCAGCAGGCAGCAGGCTCTGGCAGCAGCAGGCTTCTATGGACGGCAAATGGGCTCCTGCGTCTTCTGTGCAGCTCCTCCCTTCTTCTCCTAGGCGTCCAATAGAAACCCCTGTTCTTTCAGCCAATCGGGTGTCCGACCCGCTTCCCCATTGGCTGGGAGGAGAATCAGTGTTGCAACAGTGAATATTAATTTGTTGTTGCAACACACCTGGGTGGGCTCCGGACGCAATGCTCTGCTCCCCGAGCCCACCCCATTTTAAAGCCTGTTAGAGCCTCTGGCTCTAAACAGTGCTTCAAAAAAAAAGAAAACACACCCCGATGACCCTGCCATAGGAACTCATGTGCCCTGCATCCTGAAAGGGGCCGGGTACATTGATAGGGGGGGTGGCTGGCATGGATAGGGTGGATGGTGCCCATGCAAAATGGAAGGGCTGCCCCTGGAAAATAGGCATTTTGCCTTATCTTGTCTTATTTTCTTCTCCTAGTGTGACCAAGCACACGTCTCAGGTAGTGATGGACGAACTTCCGACGGGACGTTTCGCGAACGCGAAACGCGAACGGACACAAACGTTCGCGAAAACGACCGTTCGCCGCGGGCTCCATTGACTTCAATGGGAGGCGAATTTCGCAAACCTTTAGGTCGAATTTGCGGCCACGGGGTAATTATTAGGGGGTAGCACGTAGTCCCACCACCTGGACAATAGCATAATACATGTATGAGGTGAATTTGGGATCGATAACTACAAGCATTTTTTTTTTATTTGGGAAATTGTTCTGACAATTCAGGACTATGGAGCTAATGAAGGCAATGGAGGAGAGGGAAGGTCAGGGACCAGGGTAGGCAAACAAGAGGGTGCAGGAGATACAGAGCACTGACAGCAGCACCGTAATACAGAGCACTGACATCAGCACCGTGACATACAGCGCTGACAGCAGCTCCGTGACATACAGCGCTGACAGCAGCTCCGTGACATACAGCGCTGACAGCAGCTCCGTGACATACAGCGCTGACAGCAGCTCCGTGACATACAGCGCTGACAGCAGCTCCGTGACATACAGCGCTGACAGCAGCACCGTGACATACAGCGCTGACAGCAGCTCCGTGACATACAGCGCTGACAGCAGCTCCGTGACATACAGCGCTGACAGCAGCTCCGTGACATACAGCACTGACAGCAGCTCCGTGACATACAGCGCTGACAGCAGCTCCGTGACATACAGCGCTGACAGCAGCACCGTGACATACAGCGCTGACAGCAGCTCCGTGACATACAGCGCTGACAGCAGCTCCGTGACATACAGCGCTGACAGCAGCTCCGTGACATACAGCGCTGACAGCAGCTCCGTGACATACAGCGCTGACAGCAGCTCCGTGACATACAGCGCTGACAGCAGCTCCGTGACATACAGCGCTGACAGCAGCTCCGTGACATACAGCGCTGACAGCAGCTCCGTGACATACAGCGCTGACAGCAGCTCCGTGACATACAGCGCTGACAGCAGCTCCGTGACATACAGCGCTGACAGCAGCACCGTAAGCAGCCCCAGGAGGAAGTCAGCACAGCACAGGGATGGTGTGATCCCCTCATAATAAGAACCCCCAGGAGGAAGTCAGCACAGCACAGGGATGGTGGGAGCCCCTCATAATAAGAACACCCAGGAGGAAGTCAGCACAGCACAGGGATGGTGGGAACCCCTCATAATAAGCAGCCCCAGTAGAAATATGACACCGCTCAACCTCTTCAAAGAGGAGGGTAGGGGCATATAGTACGGTGTGCTTTTTTGGGTCAGGGAAGTGAGCCAAATGAATTAAGAAGGTCTGTGTGCTTGATTCCAAAAATTGTTTATAGACATATACATGGTCTACTGATCACATGTGTTGAATTCCTCCGAGATCCATGCCTCATTCATTTTTAGAAATGTGAGGTAGTTAACACTGTGGTGAGCTAGGCGAGTACGCTTATCGGTCACAATCCCCCCTGCTGCGCTGAACGTCCTTTCGGACAGGACACTGGATGAGGGGCAAGCCAACAGTTCGATTGCAAATTGGGCAAGCTCTGGCCAGAGGTCAAGCCTGCCCACCCAGTAGTCTAGGGGTTCATCACTCCTCAGAGCGTCCACATCGGCCGTTAACCCAATGTAGTCGGACACCTGACGGTCTAGGCGTTCCCTGATGCTGGATCCGGATGACACCTGTCGATGGGTCGGCTGAAAGAATGACCTCATATCCGAAGTCACCAACACATCTTCAAACCGGCCTCTTCTTGCAGGCGCTGTTGGATTGGTACCCGCAAATCCTTCTCTGGGAGTGGGAATTGCTCCTCTGCCAGCGCACGCAAAAGCAGAATGCAGCATTTCTCGAAGCAAGGCCTGGAAGTGCTGCATTCTGACAGCCCTCTGCGACGGCGGTAACATTTCCGCCATTTTGTGTTTGTACCGGGGGTCTAAGTACGTTGCCACCCAGTACTGGTCCTTGACCCTCATGCTTTTTATACGGGGGTCCCTATTAAAACACTGGAGCATGAAGGCCCCCATTTGCACTAAAGTGGAAGCGGTGTGGTGGCCTGGCTCCTGCTCATCATCCAGGATAATGTCGTCCTCTTCATTCTCCTCTCCCCATCCTCGCACAACAGGGATCCCAGAAAGGTTTAAAGCATGCTCTTCTTGCTCCTGCTCATCCGCCCCGGCACCATCCTCCTCTGACTCCTCATCAGACTCCTGTTGTTGACTTGTCTCAGATAGAGTAGCCCCCCCTGGGAATTCATCCAGCATTGCGACTTCCTCATCTTCCCGCTCCTGCTCCTCCACAGCCTGATCAATGACACGACGCAATGCACGCTCCAGAAAGAAGGCATAAGGTACCATGTCACTGATGGCGCCATGGCTGCGACTGACCAGTTTGGTGATCTCCTCAAATGGCCGCAGAAGTCTGCATGTGTCGCGCATGAGCAGCCACTGGCGCGGTGAAAAAAAACCCAGCTCCCCAGAACCGTTTCTTTCGCAGAGTTCATACAGGTAGACGTTAACTGCACGTTTCTGCTGGAGCAGCCTATCAAGCATATAGAAGGTTGAGTTCCATCGCGTCGGGCAATCGCAAATAAGACGTCTGACCGGCAGATGGTGTCGCCGCTGAATGTCAGCAAGGCGAGCCATGGCCGTGTAAGATCTTCTGAAATGGGCCGAGATTTTCCTTGCCTGCCGCAAGATGTCCTGGACCCCAGGGTATTTGACAAGGAATCGCTGCACGACCAAGTTTAAGACGTGTGCCATGCACGGCACGTGCGTGATTTTGCCCTGTTTCAATGCGCTAAGCAGATTGGCACCGTTGTCACACACCACTTTACCAACTGTCAAATTGAGCGGTGTTAGCCACTCATCTGCCTGTGAACGCAAAGCTGAAAGGAGTGCCGGGCCAGTGTGGCTCTTTGCTTCCAGGCACAACAGACGCAGCACGGCATGGCAACGTCTCACCTGGCATGTGGAATAGGTTCTGGGGAGCTTGGGCGGTGCAGTGGAAGAGACGCTAGCAGCGGAAAAGGAGGAGGCAGCTGAGGAGGAGAGGGAGGAGGATGGAGTAGGAGGAGGAGAAGAAGAGTCAGGCCTGCATGCAATCCGTGGCGGTAAAACCAAATCTACACGGGTGCCACGGGTTACATGCTTGACGGCCGTCAGAAGGTTCACCCAGTGGGCAGTAAAACTGATATACCTTCCCTGCCCGTGTTTGCTAGACCACGTGTCTGTGGTCAGATGTATCTTGGCACCGACACTGTGTGCCAGAGATACATTCACTTGCCGCTGAACATGGCCATATAGCTCTGGGATGCCCTTCTCTGAGAAATACTTCCTTCCTGGGACCTTCCATTGTGGTGTTCCAATGGCCACAAATTTGCGAAAGGCCTCCGAGTCCACCAGTTTATATGGCAGTAGTTGGCGGGCTATGAGTTCTGACAAGCCAGCCGCCAACCGTTGGGCAAGAGGGTTATCCGGCGTCATCATTTTTTTACGCTCAAACATTAGGCCCACGGAAGCCTGCCTTTTTGCAGAAAAATGTGAGCTTGGCGTGATGGAAGGTGGAGTGGAGGACAATTGTGAGGAGAGAGGAGAAGGAGAAGTAGAAGACGAGGCTGGACGGTGAGAGCCTGCAGTGTGGCTTTGTGTGTTCCGTTGCTCCCACTGGGCTCGGTGATGGCTGCTCATGTGCCTTCTTAAGGCGGTCGTCCCTAGGTGAGTATTGGGCTTACCGCGACTAACGCGTTGACTGCAAAGATTGCAGATGGCAACGCTATTGTCAGCAGCGGACACGTTAAAAAAAGCCCACACTGCGGAGCCATGTGCCGGTGTCCTGGGAGCGCCAGATGTGACCGTACATGGTCGATGACTCGCTCCTGATACATTTGCAGTCTGCTTTGTCCCTGCTGTGCAATGTAAGTCATTGCTGCTTCTCCTCCCTATCTGCTGGTCCATATCTCCCTCTGAACTCCCCTCCTCTTCCTCTCTTGTGGGCACCCACGTGACATCACTAGACACGTCATCATCAACGTCACCTTCCCCACCGCTATAAGTAGAGTAGGCAGCAACACCGGGGACCAACCTCCTCCTTGGGCTGATCTGGGTACTGGCGTCAGACTGCTGAGTAGCGCTTGTTGCTACCTCCTCTTCCTGATCCAATACCAAGAGTGGCTGCGCATCAGAAATGTCCTCTTGATATGGATCGGAAAATAATTCCAGTGACTCAAGCGGAAGGTATGTGGTGGTGGTGGTGGTGGTCGTGTTGTTGGTGGTAGTGTCTTTGGGGGTGCACATAGCAGAGAGTGAAGAAGAGGGTGCAGATCGAGAGGATGAGGAGGGTGCAGAAGAGTAAGGCTGAGCGAGCCACTCAACCAAGTCTGGTGCATCCTTTAAAGTAATTGAACGCACCTTCTGCAACTTCCCACTTTGGCTCAAGCCTGTTGCTCCTGCCCTACCCCTACCACCCCTGCGGAAGGGCCTGCCTCTTCCTCTGCATGTCATTTTTTAAATGACCCTGTGACAAAACTCTTAGTCCCTATACCGCTGAAGGACTGCTGCAGTATAGGTGAGCGGTCAGCAGTGGTGCACGTCAACCCTATCTATTGTGGACCTATAGCGGTCCTTACAGAACAGCAGACTGTACCGCACTCAAGCCTATGTACCGTAGCACCCTATACCAAGTTACCAGTCCTTATAAGAACTTTTGTGGACCAAGCAGGTTGTGTATTAGTGTTTAGCAGACTGTACGTCAGTCCCTATACCGCTGAAGGACTGCTGCAGTATAGGGCAGCGGTCAGCAGTGGTGCACGTCAACCCTATCTATTGTGGACCGATAGCGGTCCTTACAGAACAGCAGACTGTACCGCACTCAAGCCTATGTACCGTAGCACCCTATACCAAGTTACCAGTCCTTATAAGAACTTTTGTGGACCAAGCAGGTTGTGTATTAGTGTTTAGCAGACTGTACGTCAGTCCCTATACCGCTGAAGGACTGCTGCAGTATAGGGCAGCGGTCAGCAGTGGTGCACGTCAACCCTATCTATTGTGGACCGATAGCGGTCCTTACAGAACAGCAGACTGTACCGCACTCAAGCCTATGTACCGTAGCACCCTATACCAAGTTACCAGTCCTTATAAGAACTTTTGTGGAACAAGCAGGTTGTGTGTTAGTGATTAGCAGACTGTACGTCAGTCCCTATACCAATGAAGGACTGCTGCAGTATAGGGCAGCGGTCAGCAGTAGTGCACGGCAACCCTATGTATTGTGGACCGATAGCGGTCCTTACAGAACAGCAGACTGTACTGCACTCAGGCCTATGTACCGTAGCACCCTATACCAAGTTACCAGTCCTTATAAGAACTTTTGTGGACCAAGCAGGTTGTGTGTTAGTGTTTAGCAGACTGTGCGTCAGTCCCTATACCGCTGAAGGACTGCTGCAGTATAGGGCAGCGGTCAGCAGTAGTGCACGGCAACCCTATGTATTGTGGACCGATAGCGGTCCTTACAGAACAGCAGACTGTAACGCACTCAGGCCTATGTACCGTAGCACCCTATACCAAGTTACCAGTCCTTATAAGAACTTTTGTGGACCAAGCAGGTTGTGTGTTAGTGATTAGCAGACTGTACGTCAGTCCCTATACCAATGAAGGACTGCTGCAGTATAGGGCAGCGGTCAGCAGTAGTGCACGGCAACCCTATGTATTGTGGACCGATAGCGGTCCTTACAGAACAGCAGACTGTAACGCACTCAGGCCTATGTACCGTAGCACCCTATACCAAGTTACCAGTCCTTATAAAAACTTTTGTGGACCAAGCAGGTTGTGTGTTAGTGTTTAGCAGACTGTGCGTCAGTCCCTATACCGCTGAAGGACTGCTGCAGTATAGGGCAGCGGTCAGCAGTAGTGCACGGCAACCCTATGTATTGTGGACCGATAGCGGTCCTTACAGAACAGCAGACTGTAACGCACTCAGGCCTATGTACCGTAGCACCCTATACCAAGTTACCAGTCCTTATAAGAACTTTTGTGGACCAAGCAGGTTGTGTGTTAGTGATTAGCAGACTGTACGTCAGTCCCTATACCAATGAAGGACTGCTGCAGTATAGGGCAGCGGTCAGCAGTAGTGCACGGCAACCCTATGTATTGTGGACCGATAGCGGTCCTTACAGAACAGCAGACTGTAACGCACTCAGGCCTATGTACCGTAGCACCCTATACCAAGTTACCAGTCCTTATAAGAACTTTTGTGGAACAAGCAGGTTGTGTGTTAGTGATTAGCAGACTGTACGTCAGTCCCTATACCAATGAAGGACTGCTGCAGTATAGGGCAGCGGTCAGCAGTAGTGCACGGCAACCCTATGTATTGTGGACCGATAGCGGTCCTTACAGAACAGCAGACTGTAACGCACTCAGGCCTATGTACCGTAGCACCCTATACCAAGTTACCAGTCCTTATAAGAACTTTTGTGGACCAAGCAGGTTGTGTGTTAGTGATTAGCAGACTGTACGTCAGTCCCTATACCAATGAAGGACTGCTGCAGTATAGGGCAGCGGTCAGCAGTAGTGCACGGCAACCCTATGTATTGTGGACCGATAGCGGTCCTTACAGAACAGCAGACTGTAACGCACTCAGGCCTATGTACCGTAGCACCCTATACCAAGTTACCAGTCCTTATAAGAACTTTTGTGGAACAAGCAGGTTGTGTGTTAGTGATTAGCAGACTGTACGTCAGTCCCTATACCAATGAAGGACTGCTGCAGTATAGGGCAGCGGTCAGCAGTAGTGCACGGCAACCCTATGTATTGTGGACCGATAGCGGTCCTTACAGAACAGCAGACTGTAACGCACTCAGGCCTATGTACCGTAGCACCCTATACCAAGTTACCAGTCCTTATAAGAACTTTTGTGGACCAAGCAGGTTGTGTGTTAGTGATTAGCAGACTGTACGTCAGTCCCTATACCAATGAAGGACTGCTGCAGTATAGGGCAGCGGTCAGCAGTAGTGCACGGCAACCCTATGTATTGTGGACCGATAGCGGTCCTTACAGAACAGCAGACTGTACTGCACTCAGGCCTATGTACCGTAGCACCCTATACCAAGTTACCAGTCCTTATAAAAACTTTTGTGGACCAAGCAGGTTGTGTGTTAGTGTTTAGCAGACTGTGCGTCAGTCCCTATACCGCTGAAGGACTGCTGCAGTATAGGGCAGCGGTCAGCAGTAGTGCACGGCAACCCTATGTATTGTGGACCGATAGCGGTCCTTACAGAACAGCAGACTGTAACGCACTCAGGCCTATGTACCGTAGCACCCTATACCAAGTTACCAGTCCTTATAAGAACTTTTGTGGACCAAGCAGGTTGTGTGTTAGTGATTAGCAGACTGTACGTCAGTCCCTATACCAATGAAGGACTGCTGCAGTATAGGGCAGCGGTCAGCAGTAGTGCACGGCAACCCTATGTATTGTGGACCGATAGCGGTCCTTACAGAACAGCAGACTGTACCGCACCCAAGCCTATGTACCGTAGCACCCTAGACAGACCAAGTTACCAGTCCTGATAAAGAGCTTTGTGGAACAAGTGAGTTGTGAATGATTAGCAGACTGCAGCAGAAGGGCAGCAGTCAAGTATAATATTCTTTCTATATTTGGAAGAAAGAATATTATACGTGTACAAGCCTATTACCGTACCACTGATACCAGTCCTGAAAAGAACCTTTGTGGAACTAATAGTAACAGCAAGTCTTTAAAATTATCCTCACTGCCTGACACACTGCTTCCTGCCTGTCCCTATACAAATTGGCAAAAAAGAGTAGGCTGGAACGATTAGCTGGAACAGCTCTTTTGTGGACCTGATAGTAACAGCTAATGATGATGATGATGATGATGATGAAGAAAGACTAATCTGGCTGAGCTGTCCCTAAAATAGCAGCATACAGCGCTCTGTCCCTTTATCTAAACTGACAAAAGAAACTCAGGCTGCTGACCTAACACCTATACCAGTCCTGAAAAGAACTTTTGTGTACCAAATAGCTAGCGTTTTCTCTGTCCCTACTCCACACAGGATCCTTTCCCTACAGTGACAGAAGAAAGAATGTAAAATGGCCACCGGATCGGGTGTATTTATAGGTTAGGGGGAATGTCCAAGTGTCCATGAGCTGTCATGTCTCAATTGGTTGTCCTGTAACACATGATAAACGTGTCACGAAAGGTTAAAGTTCTTGTATACATTAAACACGTAAGTCCGCCGGGGCGAACGACGGAAAAAGGCGTTCGAACCCGCGGACGGCGAAAGTCGGAAATTCGCCGCGAAACGACCGCCGGGCGAACCGTTCGGCCATCACTAGTCTCAGGATTAAAAACAAACCTATTATTTGAGATTAGAGGTGAAACCTTTAAAAGAGATTGGACATACATATTGGATGAGACTTCTTTTACATTAATGTATATAATTGTAAACCATAAGCAAAATGTTTTGGATGAGGTACAGGTTAGGATCCAAATACTCAGTTAAACCTACAGAAATTTAAAAGGGACATCAATATTTTAATATATGAATAAGAAATTGAATGACTTTCTGAATAACCTAGAGAAGGAGAACACAGATTTCAATATCTGCATGACAATGAATGATATACAGTAGAAACAACTATATAAAAAAAAAAAGACAACCCCAGGGCAAAAAATCTATTTGGAGGGACTATTCAATCCAAGTCTTGGGGACAAAACATGTTTCAATGACACGCAGGGTAAGATCTTTGGTATCTCTGATTCCGCTGAGATTAGCATCCCAAATCAGGGATCACAAAGGGAGACTTGTAGACTATTTTGCAAAGGACTCAATCATAGATAAATGAGTTCACAAGTCAAAAAATAGCAAGAAACACGGGGGGGGCAAAGAAAATGTAAAAATTTAGGAGAGGAGTTGTAAAAGACAGAAGGAATAGGATTATAAAGAATGATGAATCAGAAACCAAGAATGTATCAGTCATTTCTGATACCACCCAAGAGATTAATTTACTGCCAAGAAAACAGTTACTATCTACTTATATGAATGAGGATTATCACTGGAAATGAGAATGTGTGTCAGAAACCATGAAATCAGACAGACACAGAAGTATAGTTAAATCACACTTGTTTAAAAATAAAAGTAAAAAGAACAAACGTAGTCAAAACATAGCCAAAGTTCAGTAACCGGAACGGATAGTCAGCAAGCCAGAAGTCAGGGATCAAAGTAGTGGAACAGCAAGCAGGGTCTGGAGCCAGAAGGGATGTTGGCAAACCAGTCTTTAAACGCAGGCGATAGTTTCTTGTGATGTGACCAAGGCGAAGGCAGAGCTCCTCTGGACTGGGTGGCTTAAGTAGGCAGGACTGACGAGCAGGATCATCAACAGCTGAGTCACTGTGGAGACATAGGAGCTGGCAATTAGCCGACAGCTGAGCAGCCAGCTCAGAGAAGCAAGGGCTGAGCCTAGTCCTGACAATGTGTTGTCATGTTCACAATTGATGATTAGGTGGTAGAAAAATATGATGCAGGGATATCTCATACATGTATTATGGATTTCACTGATTTGAGTACTGTGAAGCATTTACAGGAATTGGAGGTTGAAATTAATGTGGCACTGTACCAGCATGCCACTATTTTAAAAAATAAAATTTCTCACGACCACAAATAAACACTATTTCAACATTAATATTTGTGAATGAACAATTTTTCATGTGACTACAAGCATCCAAAATTGGGAATAATCAATAAACAAATACATCTGTCTTATGTGCTGGACAATATGTGAATATTCTTCCCACTCCATGTAAATCCGCACTGTGATGCACTCTCACTCCTCTTTCAGCGTTAGTGCTATATTCAGGTTGTGCTCTCACCTTAAATTAGTGGGATAAAAATTCATCAGATCCCTTAATAAAACCAGCACACATAGTACACAAAAACACTGGTTAGGCACGCAGTTAACCCTTTAATCGCCCTAGATGTTTAACCCCTTCCCAGCCAGTGTAGTACAGTGACAGTTCACGTTTTTAGCACTGATAACTGTATGCCCTTGTACACACGGTCGGACATTCCAACAACAAAATCCGATCGGACATTTTCCGTCGGAGTGTCCAACCGTGTGTACAAGGGCTATTAGTGTCACTGGTTCCCACAAAGTGTAAAAAGTGTCTGTGTCGGACTGTCAATATCATAGTCCTGCTATAAGTTGCTGATCGACGCCATTACTAGTTTAAAATAAATAAAAATTCCAGTATATATCTCAGTTTGTAGATGCTATAACTTTTGCGCAAACCAATCAATATACACTTATTGGGATTTTTTTATCAAAAATATGAAGCAGAATATATATTGACAGAAATTTATGAAGAAGTTAGATTTAAATTTTTTTTTTATTGGATGTGTTTTATAGCAAACGTAAAAAAAAAATTGTTTTTTTTTTCAAAATTTTCGCTCTTTTTTGTTTATAACGCAAACAATAAAAAACCCAGTGGTGATCAGATACCACCAAAAGAAAGTTCTATTTGTTGGAGAAAAGGGACATACTATTTATTTGGGTACATCATTGCATGACTGCGCAATTGTCAGTTAAAATAACGCAGTGCCATATCGCAAAAAATGGCCTGGTCACGAGGTGGGAGGGTAAATCTTCTGGAGGTCAAGTGCACCATTCCTCGTTGCACAAAGATAAATTGAATAAAAAAAACCACCTCTGCACTATGTACAGTAAGTATTAGCACATTAACCTGCAATTCCAATTATCGTAATTATCCAATTATATTTATATTTATCGGCCTATAACATGCACAGGTGTATAACACGCAAATTTTAAATAAGGAACTTTGAAGCAAAATAAAGGGCAGTGCCCATCTGCAGCCTCACCATTGCCATCAATGCAGCCTGATCAATGCCCATCTGCAGCTTCACAAGTGCCATCAATGCTGCAGCCTCACAAGTGCCACCAATGCAGTAGCCTCACCATTGCCATCAGTGCAGTCTGATCGATGCCCATCTGCGGCCTAAAGGAGACAGGGATGAGCACCGACAGATTACATACAGTGAGGATCTACTATGATAGACAGAACAGTGGTCCAATGGCAGTCCAGGAGACGGGACTTCCTATTACACAGGCCGCCAAGTAAACAAGAGGTTTTCAATGTATGTAATTTGACGGTGCTTGTCCCGCCCCCTCCGAGGCAGCTAAAATTATAATAAGTATAATATGCAGCGTATAATATGCACACACTATTTGTACCCGATTTTCAGGGTGAAAAAGTTTGTGTTATAAGCCAATAAATACAGTACTTCCTTATATGTGCGTGATGACATTACCCATTTATTTTTTTATCCAGACATAAAAAGGTAGAAGAGGAACGGATTTGTCTAGTAAAACAGAAAATCCCTGGACTCCCTGAAATGAGATAAAGAGATTACTAGAAAAATGGATGACAAAGGGGAAGCAAAGGTTACCTCAAATACAAAAGGTTACCATGCTGAGGCTTAAAGGGGTTGCAAACCCTTGTGGTTTTTCACCTTAATGCATCCTATCAGGGCCGCTGATAGAAATCATGGGGCCCCGTACAGCCTACCTGACGGGGCCCCCTTCAGCTCCACCCTGGCCCTGCCCCTAGTCCCTCCTCCAGCCCCACCCCTGGCCCCACCCATTGCCCCTCCCCAGACCCCGCCTTGAAACAAAGTGTAGGTTTGTCTACAACTCGGTGCTGCTGTCAGTGCTGTATATCACGGTGCAGGTGTCATTGCTGTATGTCACGCTGCTGGTGATCATCTCCTGCACCCTCTTCTTTGCCTACCCTGGTCCCTGACCTTCCCTCTCCTCCATTGCCTTCATGCGCTCCACAGTCCTGAATTGTCAGAACAATTTCCCATATAAAAAAAGAATGCTTGTAGTTGTCGATCCCAGATTCACCTCATACATGTGTTATGTCATTGGCCATGTGGTGGGACTATGTTTGCACAGCTATTAATTATTTTGTGGCTGCAAATTTGACCTGTAGGTTTGCAAAGTTCGCCTCCCATTGAAGTCAATGGGAGGTTACGGTTCGCGAACTATCGGCCGCGTTCGTGGTCCGCTTTCGCGAAACGTCCCGTCGGAAGTTCGTCTATCACTAGTCAGGGCCATCTATAATATTGCTTGGACCATGGGCAACAATAATTTGGGCCGCCGCCCCCCCCCCCCCCCCCCACACACACACACACACACACACACACACACACACACACATTTACATTCCTGCAGCCACGGGTTGCAGGAAAGAAACTAGCTAAATTCCACCATCAACACAGACAGTGTTCACAGGGGATTCTCTCCTGCCAAACCATTGTGATGTCCTGGCAGGAGAAGCAGTCCCCACCAAGAAAACACAGTGCACATTATTACCACACACCCATTGGTTTCTAGAGGTTACTGTACATTATTACCACACAGCCATTGGTTGCTAGAGGTTACTGCACATTTAAATAGGTGCAAGCCGCAAAGTGCTAAGCAGCATATATCAACCACTTACTTTTTGCAGACCTTTCAGTAGCTGATAAAGAGTCCCAGGTATCATAATATATACATGTACATGCGACTGCATTGCAACCTAATTACTTTCTGTGGAGAACAAGTCACACCGAAGATGAAACAAAGTAGTGCAAAAAACATTCATGGAGTCACTGCGACTTAAGTCGCACCAATTAGAACGGGGACCATTGAAATACATAGATTTTGACTTGTTATGCGACTTCACATTTGTCAACTTGCACAACTTTCAGTAGTGGAAACAGAGCCTTTAAGGGCACCTATAATGCTGATGCGGCCCATGGTGAAATGGAGTTTGTCACCCCTGCTTTACAGGCTCCTTACAAAAAAAATAATTATAATTGCATACATTTTTACCTTCAAAAAAATGTGCACTTATTTTTTTGTAAAGGTGAACTTATCTTTTACCCTTCTCTTGTGAAAAGTGATCCCTACAACATGAAAAGATTTTGATTAGCAAAGGTTATTGTATAGCTTATACAGTAGTAGATAGTCACATTTAATTGGACATGCCCTGCAATGTTGAAAATGTTTTGCTGCTTATCTAAGCAGCTTGTCAATACTATTGCCTTTCAGAAACAAACCCCAGCAACATCTTCCTCTTTAAAGAGTAAGTGCAGCTGAATGAGACTAAGTACTACTGGTTGTACCATAATCTGGGTATATAAGAACCTTCACATACATATTGTCCATTGTTGTGCAGGGGATATGTGAAAAAAACAACAAGAAAACTTGCAGATTACAGGAACCACCAACGCTTTAACATCAGATGTTGACATTTTGGGATTACCCTAGTAGTTTGAGCTTGGGATTCACAGTAAAAGATCTTCTATACTTGATCTGGGACCAGTATATTTTTAAGAGAGCTCAAAACAACTGATAAATGGGCAGGTTAAACAGACCCATTTGACCATTGATACCCTGGAACAGAAAGCTGATAATATTAAACAGAATCTGGTATCAAAAAAAATTTGATGAGATCCTAGAAAGGGTAGATAAATCTACAGAGAAACCTCAGCAAGTCCAACTCTAGGGATGAGGTTCAGGTTAGCTGAATACTGCATGCTCACAGTTTTGGGGACCTGGAGAAATAATGTGGGGGTTTGCTATAGTATGTACAGATCACTGATTGATACTGGGACTTTGCTGGTGCCTAATCAAATATATAAACACATTTTCTAGACTTGTAAAAACTTTAGTCCCTTATTAAAAAAACCTTACATTAAAGTGTATCTTCCTTTCAATACAGGGCCTCATGAGGCTTCCACATGACAAACACTATTTTTAAACCGATTTAAAATATTGAGTATATTGCTCTCTTTCACTTAATACCATTATTAACCACACACCTCACCTTGTCCCCAACTTCAAGATTTCACCTCGATCGCCCGGCCCCTGCTCTCTCTGCTTCTTGTTAGTCACGTGTAGAGAGAGAGAGAGAGAGAGAGAGGATTGGGCATATCACTCCGCATCATAACCTTTCTATGCTAATGCTGTGCAGTGTGCGGAGCGGGTGCAGAAGCTGTATTCCTCCGCGCCCGAAATAGAAGAAAGAGTCCCCCCCACTACAGGCAGCCACATACACAGAGCGTAGAGCACATATAAAAACAAAAAACTGTACCAAACGGTGGGGGTGGGAGAGGGGTATGGCTGGATGTTATCTGCTGATAGCGCGTGTTATTTATGGCAATCCATGATCGTGGAGGAGGAACTTTTTTTTTTTTTTTTTTTTTTTTATACATAGAATTTTTTGCAGTTCAGGTTGCTCGGGCCCCCCTGCTGGTCAGGCCCGGTACAGCAGGGCCAGATGTACTGGCCTATCAGCGGCCCTGCATCCTATGCATTAAGGTGAAAAAACTTCTGTCACTGAGCAGCCCCCCCACCCCCCCTCCCCATTTGTTCCTCTGCCAGAGACGCTCTGTACCTCTCTGGCCGGGGTTACCGGCTCTTGATTGGATAGATTGATAGCAGCACAGCCATTGCCTCCCGCTGCAATCAAATCCAATGACATGGGCAGCGGGGGGTGGGGCAGAGTCCGGGCAATCTGTGTCTATGGAAGCGTGCCCATAAGGTATATTCAGATATTGTACCAAGTTCAAAAACATAATAATTGGAATATACAGTTGCAAAAAAACATATGTGAACCCTTTTGGAATGATATGGATTTCTGCACAAATTGGTCATAAAATGTGATCTGATCTTCATCTAAGTCACAACAATAGACAATCACAGTCTGCTTAAACTAATAACACACAAAGAATTAAATGTTACCATGTTTTATTGAACACAAAATGTAAACATTCACAGTGCAGGTGGAAAAAGTATGTGAACCTTTGGACTTAATAACTGGTTGAACCTCCTTTGGCAGCAATCATTTCAACCAAACGCTTCTTGTAGTTGCAGATCAGACATGCACAACGGTCAGGAGTAATTCTTGACAATTCCTCTTTACAGAACAGTTCAGCAATATTCTTGGAATGTCCGGTGTGAATCGCTTTCTTGAGGTCATGTTTTTTTTTTTTTTTACAGCAGTGGCTTCCCCTGTGGTATTCTCCCATGAAATCCATTCTTGTTTAGTGTTTTATGTATCGTAGATTCACTAACAGGGATGTTAGCATATGCCAGAGACTTTTGTAAGTCTTTAGCTGACACTTTAGGATTCTTCTTCACCTCATTGAGCAGTCTGCGCCGTGCTCTTGCAGTCATCTTTACAGGGCGCCAACTCCTAGGGAGAGTAGCAGCAGTGCTGAACTTTCTCCATTTATAGACAATTTGTCTAACCATAGCCTGATAAACAGCAAGGCTTTTGGAGATACTTTTATAACCCTTTCCAGCTTTATGCAAGTCAACGATTCTTAATCTTAGGTCTTCTGAGAGCTCTTTTGTGTGAGGCATCATTCACATCAGGCAATGCTTCTTGTGAAAAGCAAACCCAGAACTGGTGTGTGTTTTTTATAGGGCAGGGCAGCTGTAACCAACACCTCCAATCTCATCTCATTGATTGGACTCCAGTTGGTTGACACCTCACGTCAATTAGCTCTTGGAGAGCTCATTAGTCTATGGGGTTCACATACTTTTTCCACCTGCACTGTGAATGTTTACATGGTGTGTTCAATAAAAATATGGTAACATTTAATTCTTTGTGTGTTATTAGTTTAAGCAGACTGTGATTGTCTATTGTTGTGACTTAGATGAAGATCAGATCACATTTTATGACCAATTTTTGCAGAAATTCATATCATTCTAAAAGGGTTCACATACTTTTTTTACAACTGTACTCACTCTGTTAAGAAATGCAATTTACAGTATCTGCAAGTTTTAGAATCTGGGTTACAATCTGTAGTGAGAAGGGCACACGCCGTGGCACAATAGTTATCGCCATGCTTTTTCTTAACTCAAGCCCCTGATGCTGCAGACCATAGGTGTTTTAGGTGTAGGGATAGGAGATACTCAAGTTGTAAATTTCTGGATAAACTCTGTGTAATTCAGTCGTGCAGGTAAAGACTAATGTTTCTATCACATTTTTTGATCACACTTTGAAATCTGCTACAGAAACAACAGGTGTCTATATATTGACTCATATAAACCCATTTCACATCACCCAATCCTTAGAGCAAGAAGCTGCCATCCTAGATATGTAATTACGGCCCTTCCTATGGGCCAGTTTTTTAGACTCTATAGGAACTTGCTGCAAGTTTAAAGCGTATTTCCACTTTTAAAATCAAGGTTGAGAAAACCCCACTATATGTATTCCCATTCATACAGCGTATCTAAAAGAAAAAAAAAATGTATGTATATATATATTAGACATTTCTAAGAAAAAGGTGTTATGGAGTATCTAAGACTTTCTATAAAATCTCAAAGTGGCTCTGTCCCCATACACACATCATTAACATTCAGTGCAGAAGGGCATTTATCTAGTTTACAGCTAACGGAGAACTGCAAACACCATACAGACAGGGTTAATTATGTTAAAATTTACTTCACAGCCCACTCCTAAACATTACAAAGCTGGGACAACATGCAAGGGTTTTAAGTAAAGATCACCTAAAATAAATTTTAAATATTTTGTTAGGTTATGCTGTGTCAATGGGAACATGTAACAAATACAAAGCTAGTGTTATCCCAATTTGGCTGAAAAGGTAAAGATGCACAGAGTTTGTATGCTTTCCCTGTGCCTGCTTGAGTTTCCTCCGGGTACTCCATTTTCCTCTTACACCCCAAAGACATGCTGGTAGGTTAATTGGCTCTTGTCTAAATTAGCCCTAGTATGTGTATGTATAAATGTGAGTTAGGGACCTTAGATTGTAAGCTCCTTGAGGGCAGAGACTGATGTGAATTTACAATAGTGAAAATGGTAGTGGTGGAGTAAATTAGTATTTTCTGCATAAAAGAGAATGGTCATGTTTATAACCACATATAGTGCACAGTTCAATAAGATCAAAAGAACAGTAAATAGTATTCCCATTTATTGTAAGTTTTAAAACCAGGGGTGAAATGTGTAGCAATAAAGTCACCCACGTTGGCACAAATTATTTCCAAGCTTGTTTCGAAGTCACCAGGCTGTGCAGTTCCATACATGTTTGGCTAAGGCAAAATCTCTAAGATCATACTGTATATTGGAAAGGGTGAAAGCAATGCTATCCTTTAATAAAAAAAAAAAAAGGGGGGGTATTGTTTAAACTTTTAAAACTTTCACTTTGAAAAAAAAAAAACTAGTGTGCTTACAATTTTGTTAAATGGTCACACAATCTTAAATATGTTAGTACACTTGAGATATTACAAATCAGTATATATACTTCTGTTTCTATAAATATAGTAAAGCATTCTATTTAAACAACCATTTACCTATGCAAATAAATGCAAATGACTTACTACACAACTAGAGAACAAGAAAGGGCCAATGATCAGTATCTGCACAACCAGATAAGTAGTTGAGATTTTAACATTATAGGACAGTCATGAAGAATCTTCTGTGGTTACTTTGTCTAGGGGTCTTGGTGCAATGTGAGTATTTTATTACACTGCATTTTATGAAAACATAGATAACAAGCCTAAAACACTTCTTCCTTTTGTTTACAGGTATCTGCTCCCAGATTTCTTTCACACAGTCAGGCCCTGGAAGCGTTGTATCCACTCAGACTTTGGAACTGACTTGCAAAGTGACTGGGGTTTCCCTCACGGACAGCAGTAGGATATGGGCAGTACATTGGCTCCTTTTAACTGAGCAGAACCATTTAGTGTGGCTGGGAAGAATAGCACATGATGATGGGAAACACTATGCTCTGTTCAAGGACGGTTGACTCTGACAAGAGACATTAATAAAGGGGAAGTTTATTTCAAACTTACAGGAATTAACCTCAAGGAGGCTGGGACATATTATGCTGCCAAACACACCATGTAATATATTCCTAGAATGAATGTACAAAAAAGTTCTGTTGCGGTCAAAACACAAGTCAAGTGACATTTCTATGCTAGGACAGAGCTATACAAAGCACAATGATAAATATAAGATATAGAGAAAATTCTCAAACACGGTGGGGGGAATTCAATAAAGCTGCTGCTCCACTTTTCTGACATGAATCCCTCTTGGTACCGCATTCTGCCAAATTCAAGAAGCAATTGTGACACTTTTGTTAGTGACATCGACTTGTGCACCAAATTCAGGTTGTTCTAAAATGCGCCACTTTTACATCATGAAAGGTGAAACCCCCGATTTAAACAAATCTGTAGCAATGCAGGGAAGGAAGTACACAAATTAATCTCTTTAAGACCAGGCCTCTTTTTTAGTTCTCGTTCAAAATTTTTTATTTTATGTTAAAATAAATTACATGTACAGAATATAAGACAAATTATGTGATACCAGAAATAAAAAGTAAACACATTGAAGTACGGATGATACAAAGCAAAGAAGATTTTCAAGATATTCTCGTGGGAATGACAATAAATGGCCTTTATATATTTTAGAATTTGAAAACATTCTTATAGCTGAGTTTTAAACATTTTAATCCCAAGAAAATATAAATATGTCTAAAAGAAAATATATGATTTTAAAGTTTTGACCATAACTTCTAAAGTATGTTTATAGTAAGTATTATATAGTAAGGGAAGAATATAAAAGGTATATAGGAGGGGAAGGGGAGGGGATAATTCTCCGGAGGAGGTTTTATATATCATCTAATGTTGTAATTCTATAAAAAATCTTAATCACCATAACAATAAAACTTGGTTGTCAATATTATCTGACATATAATATTTAATCCAGGGTTTCCATATGATATCAAACTTTGTCATCTGGTTTTTATCTATAGTGTCCATTTTAGCATGGATGAAAGATTGATTCATTCTACGTTTGGTTTCTGCAATATTCACCACATCTGTTTTCCACGCATTGGCTATAGTCTGCTTTGCGGCTATCAGGAGTGTAAGAACTAATTTGAATTGTTTCTGATTCAGAAAGGCTGGTTTTAAATTAAGGAGAGCTATAATTGGGTCTGGAAAAATTGGACGATCAAAAAATTTTGTAATTATCAGAAAGATCTTTTTCCAAAATGATTGTACAATTGAGCAATGCCACCAGGTATGTATATAGGTACCTTTTTCTGGACAGCCACAAAAGCAGAGGCCAGTGTTGTCTGTTGAGAATTTGGCGATTCTCTCAGGAACCAAATACCAGCGTGTGAGAACTTTATATGATGATTCAGACGCCAATATATTTATAGAGGAAGATTTTGTGAAAGACCATATGTTGGACCAAGACCTAGAATCGATCGTACAATCCAAATCTTTTTCCCACTTGGCCACATATTTAGGTATACCAGTATTAGAATTAGATATCAATTGTGTATACAATGATGTAATACGACCTTTAGCATGTGGTTCCTTGAGACAAAATCTTTCAAATTGAGAAATATTATGTAAGTTTACATTTAAATTGAGAAGAGGAGTATAAAAATCTTTGATTTGGAGATATCTGAATATTTCTGATTGTGGAAGCTTATATAATTCACATAGATCTGTAAAAGATTTTATTGATGTAGTTGAAGTTAAATTATATAGACAAGTGATACCAGCCTTAGACCAAGCTTTAAAGGTTTTGGGATATTTCCAGGCTGGGTAAAAAGTCGGATTCTTGTGGAAAGATAATAGCGGATTTTGTGGAGATTGCAGACCATGTGAATTTCTATACCTATCCCATATAGATAGAGAGTGCTTAGAAATGGGGTTATTTAGACTTACGATCCACAGGTTGTAACCATAATATATTGTTTATAGGAAGAGGATCACAGTCTACAGCTTCAATGAGGACCCATAAAGGAATCTCTGTAGAAGAGTGATATTTTGTTAATTGAGATAATTGAGCTGCCTTAGGCCTCTTTTTTTAGATGTGGTGTTTACAAGTTAAAAACTGTTTGTTTTTTTGCTAGAAAATTACTTGGAACCCCCAAACATTATACTTTTTTCACGTTTAAAAAACATACATTTCTTATTTATTTTACTTTTAATTTGTAATAGAAAAGAAGCATGACAGGACCTCTTAAATATGAGATCTAGGGTCAAAAAGACCTCAGATCTAATTTTTACACTAAAATGCAATAAAAAAAATTCATAAAAAATAAATAAAATGCCCTTTTAAGAGCTATGGGCGGAAGTGACGTTATAACGTCGCTTCCGCCCTGCAGTGTCATGGAGACGGGTGGGGGCCATCTTCCCCTCACTCATCTCCATGTCAGCCCAGGGGACAGATGCAATCACCTCCGCTGCTGCCGATGGCTCTGATAAGCGGTGGAGGGCACCAGATTGCGGCGGGAAGGGGAGCCTCCTCTCCCGCCATAGATAAAAGTGATCTTGCAGAGACCACTTTTATCTTCTATCAGACTGCCAGCCGAACAGCTAACTGCTGCCATAAAAATGATATCCGTCTCAGAAGTTGGGACGTAAATCGGCGTGTGGCGGTCCGGAAGTGGTTAAGGGGCATGGTCCTTGAACAAATATCACGACCAGTGAGTGGGGGAGACCGTGATCGTCTCCTCCTTCGCAGTGAGGCATACTGGACATATACCCTGGGCACAATCCAGCCCGGGGGCCTTAATACCACTCTATCCTAATAATCCAGATAATTTGGATTGTGATGTTACTTATAGTTGTAATGTATCAACAATTTTAATCTTTTATTCTATACTTTATTTGCACAGCTATTCTGCTTTGTCTATCATGGTAGCTGGCACAGGGAATTTTTTTTTCTTTTCATTTTTTTATTTTTCATTCTCTATTTTAGTCGATTCTATTTTATTTTATTTCTTATATATATATATATTTTTCCCCCTCTTATAACTTGTATATTTTTCTTTTCGTGTTCCTTATTCTTTTTTATTTCCCTTTATTTTATTTATATTTTTGGCTTTTATATCTTCATCTTCATATATCTTCGAGATGCAGCAGCCATGACTCAGTTTCACACTCGGTTTTTTACTTTTTTTTTCACTTAGCCCCAGAGTACTCCCTATCCAATTGCAGACCGCCGCCGTCTGCATTGACACATTTATCTCCTAGGGTGCATTTGTGTGCATAGCGTGTCACCGGATTGGAGTAGAAAGGCAAGTCCCTAATGGTCACCTAGCAACGGTAGTAAACGGGCAGGTGGAAGTACACAATTAAGGAAATGAACAGACATGTTTGATGAGGCTGCAATTGCAGGTTAGTTCTCTGTGCAAATAGGATTCATTTTAGTATGAACAGAATATGAGTACACTGATCCACTTTGGCCAAAGTGCTTATGACAGCCTGATGGCTGTTTTATGTAAATAGGAAGCAAACACACAGGTTTATGGACAGGATATGAGGTCATTGGATGTCGGGGGGCGGGTTGGGGGTTAATTCCTCTTTGCACTGATTGGTGAATGGTTCTTTAAATGGTGGACTGTTTGTATCACAATTTGTCACATGCCTGATGAAGGGGTCCTGCATGGCTCCGAAACGTCGCTTCGATTTATTTTTTTGATACTATGTGATTAAAATTTTGGACCCAATTTTGGAGATCCTGGTGTGCAGGTGACACTTCCTTCTCACTTTTACATTGTGTCACATTGAAGTTCACCAAATGAAAAAGTAGAGCCAATTAAGACCAACTCTCTTTTGGCATTGGGAGATAAACACTGGCTCAGACAGATTTTGTGAAAGTGTCTCACATGCATTCTCAAAGTGATGCAGCATGAGCCAAATTCAAGTACAAGTTCTAGACAGGTGTAGCACCCTCTAGTGTGCTAGATTTGGTAGTGATTTTTTTTGTTACTATGGGTAAAATGCCTGGCTTGGATGGCAGCCAAGCCTGTGTTTGAATCTGGGTCAGGGTGAGTAATCCAGGGAGGATGGATAACTCATCAGGCAGCACCTCTGTTACCTCCCCCTACTTGCTGGAACTTTACAGAAACTGTTAGAAGAATGGGAGGGAGGTTAGGTGGAGCTGCTTGGAGTGGTCATGAATACAGAGTTAGCCCAGCATGGGAGGAGAGTTTGGGTGGAAGCTGGAGTGGTAAGGGAGCTGTTGGAGACCCTTGAGGGTAACCCCCTAGTCTGGGGGGGGGGGTGACCTCAGGTCTGGGGCTCGGGTGCTGGAGGGACCCTCTACAACACACAGAGGAATCATTGCTGGATGCATGGGAGGAGGAGTGAGGACAGCAGGAGCCAGTGAGCACGCCCAGGAGATCTCCAGGGAGAAGACAGCCAGGTGGCTAATGAGTGTGACAGTATGGGATGACTGTGGAAAAAAATAGCCAGGAGGTCTAGTGAAAGAGGCAGCTGCAGCCAGGTGGGCTGGCAGTGCCTGAAGAGGCTGGGGTGCTGGAATCTGTAGCCACAGAAGAATAGCTGGACACAGACTTTCTACACACCAAAAAGGAGCCCGCGGTCCCAGCCTGTAATGGCCAATTGCTAGAGCTGACAGAGTGCCCTGTCAGATCCCATCCAAACAGTGTTCTAGCTGGATCTGGGATTTGTTCTACAAGCAAGTTTTGTGCAGGAGGCAGAAGAGGAGTGTATATAGAGATTGTACATAGAGAGAGTAAAGTTAAGTGTGCTGGAAGACATTTTGCAAGTCAAGTGGGCATTCTATAATTCCATTATCCCCCATCCAAGTTTATTCCCCTCAATAAAACAAAGCACTGGAATTTTTCCTGACTGCAGTGTGCTTGTGAAGATGTGGTGTGCCTGGCTGTGCAGGGTGGGTGATCCCTTTCTACGCGCTGCTCTTTAGGGGGTGCGCTACACCGGTATCTGTATTTGGAGCATTTTTCACCACTTTTAGAATGTATGAGAGACACTTTCACTAAATCTGGCTGTACCAGTCTATAAATTCCAGGATTTTTTTTTTTATTATTATTTCACTCATGTATAAAGTGAAGACACTTATTCTGCAGATATTCATAGAGAATGTTGATTTTGCCTCTACCCACCAATTTGCTCCTTCCAGAGTGTTTTTTTTTTTTTTTTTTAAACCCTACACTGAATGTTGTAGGTACATGTATTCTGCATATACAGTATGGGTTAAATCAAACTGTTTCGATTGTGATTGCTGCACTTTCTTGGTGTCTATTATATATTGCCTGTGTTGTTTCTTAACCTCCCTGGCGGTGATCCCGAGTCTGACTCGGGTTGGGATTTTAGTTCCACGAGCGGTAACCCCAAGCCAGACTCAGGATCGCATCGCTGGATACAGGGAGAATTACTTACCTTGTCCCCTGGATCCAGCGATGTCCTCCGTGCTGTGTGAGCGAGCTGTCCTTCGCTCGATTCACACAGTGCCCGAGTGCCGCCGCGCTCCATTCCCTGCGACGTTACGGCGCACGGGAGCAGAGATCGGTGCCAAATTCAAAAAAAGTAAAAAAACACACAGTACTGCAATCTTACAGATTACAGTGCTGTATAAAAAAAATTACACACCCCTTTGTCCCTAGTGGCCTGTGCAGTGCCCTGCATGCACTTATATTATAAATACTGTTTTTTCTGCCTGGAATTTGGAGTTTGTCCATAGCAACCAAAAAGTGTCCCTTTTTCAGTGTTTTTGGATTTGATTACATTATTGAATAATTTTTCTTATTATATTATAAATTTTATCATACCCGGGATGTCTGCTAGACTCTGGTTTGAACAGATTTAAGAGAGTTATTCCTAAGAATTACAGGACTACAATATAAAACACCAAATTTCCATGCAAAATAATTGTACTGCTTTCAGCACCTAAAACCAGAACTAATACCGCCAGGGAGGTTAAAGTGCTTGTAAAGGCTGTTTTATAAAAAAAATTATTAAAATAGAAATAGGTAATACCTACCTACTCTGTGCAAAAATATTGCATAGAGCAGTCCCTTACCTCTTCTTTGGTGTTCCCCCTGCTGGCACTCTCACACACACACACCTCCTCACAGGATTTGGCTGAGAGCAGAAGGAGCCAATGGTTCTTGCTGCTCTCAGTGTCTACTGTGATAGCAAAAAGAATGGGGGGGGGGGGGGGGGCGAGAAGACCTGCAGCCAGGCACAGTGCTGGACAGAGAGAGGCCGCAGTAAAGTGTTTAGTGGCGGGGGGGGGGGGTCTAGAGTAGGTAGGCAAGCGTTTTTTACCTTAATACAGGGAATATATTAGGGTAAAAAATTATGTAGGTTTAGACCCACTTTAAGTCTTTCTGTATGGGCATTACAGATATACAACGGTTCTACAAGCAAAAATAACTTATTGATATGAGGCAAAGTTTTTTTTTTTTTTTTGATGAGACCCAATGTCCATAATTTGGCCACATGCCTGAAATTACAAGTTTTCACAGAGACCTCAACTCCTTTCTCTTATTATTCTAGGACATAAAAGTTTTGTTGCCATGAAAAAAAAAAAAAAAAAAAAAAAAAAAAAAAACCCACACACACACACACACAGTTCTTTTATATACCTTATCCATACACTATTCCAAAAAGATTATCAGATTGTTAGAAACTCCTAATTTTGTATTTTTTTTTTTTAAATCAGAAATGGGGTGTAATGCAGTATTGACTTTAATAAAATAAGGACTAAATACAACCTTAGATCAAATTAACAACGCTAACAGTTTATTACACCATATGCACTACCTTATATTACATAAAAACGTTTGCACCATTGTTATGCAAAAATGAGACCGAGATATGTACATGAAAACAAATATTACAGTTGGAAAGTGCAAGGCAAATTAAGGTATAACAATGTTCATTTACAATACTTCTTGCTTGAAGAATTTGTTTAAACTATCCAAAATTTTAGATGTTGGATTTTTTTTTATCAATTATAGTTTTAATAATCAGGAGAAAATCTGAAAAAAAAAAAAAAAAAAAAAAAAAAGGTCTAAATATTTGACATACAGAACCCAATGTTCAAGGATGTACAAAGCTATGGTAGTTATATTTAACTGAATTTGTTCTATTATTTTGAAGAGGTTTTGCTGCATTAGTTTATTCTGAACAAGTCCACTTTCAACATGATCACTTTTTTTTTTTTGGACATCGCTATACCTGGAAAAATTTAAATTTTAACAGGCACAGATTGAGCCCAACTCAATTTGCCCATTCAACTCCAAGGACAAAGAATATGCACCTGCGCAGTGGACCATAACTACCAGGGAGTAAACTGAAAGTAATCAATGCCTGGCACCGTTAAAACATGGGTGGTGTAGAGGGGCACTTGCATTGGATCTTTTTTTTTTGGTATACTGTCTACGGGGAACTGACAATTTATTTTATTTTTTTATAAAAGTAACACTTCCTTTAACAAATAAAGTTTCCATTACTGACATATGCATATACTAATACCAACTTTGTGAACAAAGTAATATGCATAAATCACATTTTCAAAAGCAATAGGTGTAATCCGTTACACTTACCTCACCTGTATTTTTTCTGCATGAGAATTGCTACTTTCTCTGTAATTCAAACAATAGCACTGGGACAGAACTGTAGGTAGAAGCCAGGCTATAAGGAGAGCAGAGATTTTTTTGCACTATTTCTTGTAAGGAGCACAAGAGGCAAGTGTACCCTACAAATTATACCTGCCTCCCCAAACACTGCATAGAGCCTTTTTGTTTTCCTGAAAACACAGGTGATTGTATCGGATATAAAATATATACATTAAATTGGTTTGCATTCATACCACAGTATACCTTATTTAATAGTGTCCATAGCTTTTGATAGACAAGGCAAACAAAACAACTTATCTATAAAAAAATAAAAATAAAAAATTTGCCTTAATCTTTGAGGATGTAGCTTTTCCCCTATATAGTTGGTGCCAGGTCTGCTTTTGATTATGAAAATATTTTTACAACTCCAAACAATTTTTTTTTTGTAGCTTTGGAGTTAGAATAATAGGTATTTTGAGCCTTGGTCCCCAGAAAATGAAAGGAGATAAAACATTTTACAGCAGTGGCCTTCATCAGCACAGAGGGGCTTGTCCTCCAATGCAGACACACACGGTTATAGAAATGTCAGGTACCTGGATTTGAGCACAGATATCGCCCTACTGCATAGTGCAGATCAGCGACGAGACCTGAAACTGCAGTCCTGCTCTAATTCTGTCTATTTGCCCCATATTGGCACTATATGTCTGTTAAAATATGTGGTAAGCAAGTTAGTATTTGGCATCTTGCACAGTAGAGTAGAGACTAGGCAGACACCACTTTGACACAGCTGGCCAGCTTGTATTGCAATATATGAAAACCAAGAAACCCTGTTTCATGCTGACATTTGCTAGATATATACATTTTTGTGTTCTTACATCTTTAACAGCAACGGTCAAAAGGTGTAATTTTTTTTACTCCCATCATAACTCTGGGACAAGAAGTAAAGAAAAACCTTCCTAGATCCACACCCAAGCTTGGCCACTTTCTGTGCACTCAGACAGTACAAGCCATATAGGTGTTTAAAAGCACTGGAGAATTCATTTCCAAAGTTTATAACTCATGCAAGGAAATCTTATCTTTTTTCTAGGAAGAGCACATTTGGCAGCCTTCCAGCCCTCTAATGTAGATGAACAGCAAGGGTCTGTAAGCTGTTAGAAACCAACTGAAACCTGACTTCAGAGTCTTTCTTGTGACCTGTGAGACTATGAGGGTTATTTACGAAAGTGCTTGGAAGTGCAGTCGCTGCAAATCTGAAATGAGGGGAAGCTCTGCTGACTTTATTATCCAATCATGTGCAAGCTAAAATGCTATTTTCCCTTGCATGTCCCCCTCGGATCTACAACGACTGCACTTTCAAGTGTACTTTGTACTTGTAATGCAAAGTGGATTTGCCTTTAGTAAATACCGTATTTATCTGCATATAACATGCACTTTTTTCCCCATAAAATCAGGGGGAAATCGGGGGTGCGTATTATACGCTGATCCCCCGCTGTTTCTATACCCTTCTGCCGCTCTCTGCGGCTTCTGGGTATTTTTGGCTATTTTTGGCCATTCTCTGCTGTTCTCGGCAGTTTTCGGAAAGCCAAAAGCCGACAAGAGCAGCCGAAAATAGCCGATTGTGACCGAAAACACCAGAAGGCTGCCGAGAATGGCCGAGAACTACCGAGCGCCACCGAGATACACAGGACATCCGCTCTGTATCTCAGCGGCGCCATTTTTAAATCAAATCATTTTCAAATGACTCGCAAGGATGCATTAGAAGGCTGCAAATTGCTGACGAGGCTGCAAATGACTGGCAAGGCTGCAATAGAAGGCTGCAAATGACTGGCAAGGCTGCAAATGACTGGCAAGGCTGCAATGGAAGGCTGCAAATGACTGGCAAGGCTGCAATGCAAGGCTGCAAATGACTGACAAGGCTGCAAATGACTGACAAGGCTGCAATTGAAGGCTGTAATGCAAAGCTGCAAATGACTGACAAGGCTGCAATGCAAGGCTGAAATTGACACCGATAAGGCTGCATTGATGGGCATTTAAACGCAAGTTTTTTTCCTTAAACTTCCTTCCTAAAAATTTTCTTTTAAATTCCCTCCCAAACTTGGGGTGCGTGTTATACTCTGACAAATACGGTAATCCCTTACGTTTACAATAAAAGCAGCAAGAGCGGTAAGGGCTTGTGGAAACGCTCTTTTGCTGCTTGATGCAGGGTTGGATAAATCTCAAAGGGTGGGCAGGACACTGAGGTCTCTATCTGCAGACTGACTGTCATTTCATTAGCCAATAATTAACATGGCAAGTCGCTGCCTAGAGCGAAACAGCTGGGAGGTACGCCTGGCAGAAAGAGAATACAAGCATCACACATGGCAAAAAGGGGCAAGGACAGATCTGGTTTTTCTCAGTGTGACCAAGAGGTGTCTGTGCTGTGCCATGCAGGAAACTGTAGGCATTCCAAGCCTTGTTTGCACAGGCATCCTATGGCTCACTTATTTCCACAGCGATGCAGGCTTAAATTTGTGACCTGCAAGTTTCTCTCATGAGTGGGTGCTGCATTTAGGCTCCATTCACACCAATGCAGTTTGCTTTTGAGCGTTTCTGCAGTGAAATCTTATTTTACTGCAATTTGCATTTTTAATCGAGGGGAATTTTTTTGGGCAGGTTAAAAAAATGCAAACTGTAGCAAAATCGCTGTAAAAAAAACGCACTACATGCTTTTCTGCTGCTTCTCCATTGAACCAAAAAAGCAAACAAAAGCACCTGACCCAAAAACACGTGTGTGTCAGCTGACCCCTAAACCTGTTACTTCCATGTCTTCGTGGCGTATACATAACACTGTAAATGTCCTTATTCTTCCAATCTGCAGATGTTAGCGATGTACTGCACATATAGTATAGAAAGTCAAGTCAAACCCAGTTGATACACAGTGTTTTGTTTTTTTAAATGCGCTCCTGATCTTGATTCTCACACTCTTTAGCTCTCTTTCTGGTGGTCTCTTAAAGTGGACCTTTGCTAACTTTTGGTTGTTCCAATTTGCTCTCTTCCTCTGCAAATGGTACAGGCAAGGATGATGTCCGTCTCTGCCAAGGGCTCCCCAAAAAAATTAACCCGAGGGGGTGGGTGAAGTTTAAGCTCACTCTGACTTTCTTTCTGAATGGTCTCTCAAACTTGCTCTCTAGCGCTCTTACTCTGTTGCCTGGCTCTCGTGCTTATTTCACCTGTTGGCTCTGTCCAGCTATCTGACTTTAACTGTTCTCCTATTTACTATTGATGACTAGCATCTCCGCAAGTGTGTCTGCATATGCAAAAATCAGGTAGTCCTGAGGTTTAAAAAAATAAAATAAAGTGAACACCATTACTTAAATTTAAAGGTGTTTGTCAAATTATTCTTTTGTTATAAAATCTCAGAAAATGTATACCATTGAGCACGATTTTGCCCACATGGCTATTAACAATTTCTGAAGACACCGGTGTGTGTTCGAGTGCGCTTGTGTCTGTGTCAGTAGTCTAGTGTCCTGTGTGTGAAGATGGGTCAATAAAGGTGTAAATTTGTATATCTGTACCACATAAGCATATGGATGGTTGAATGTCTGAACACAAGACAAATATTACCAGGCTTTTTCCGTTTTTTAAATGACCACCAAAAAGGGACTAACTGTATTTTGCAGGCTCCTAATTAAACATGCCAGCTATGTAGTTTAATGTCCAAAGTCCCAGCATAAGTGGTCTTCAACCATTTGACCTCCCCTTTACCCCCTTTACAACTAGGCAATTTTTTGCGATACGGCACTGCATTATTTTAACTGACAATCGGCGGTCATGCAATGCTGTACTTAAAAACAAAATTTATGTTGTTTTTCCCCCCACAAATAGAGCTTTTTTAAATGTTTTTTTTACTAGTAATGGTGACGATCAGTGATTTATAGTGGGACTGTGATATTGTGGCAGTCAAGTCACTGACGTTTTGGGGACCAGTGGCACGAATAGTTATCAGTGTAAATAAAAAAAAAAAAAAAAAAAAAAAATGCACAGTCACTGTTCTAATGACACTGGGAAGCGATTAACATCAAGGACGATCAAAGTTAAAGGTGTGCCTGACCAGTGCTTTACTACTGTGGGGGAGGCACTTGTACTAGGAGAAAGCATAGATCGTGCCCCTGCTTAGCAGAGACACAGGATCCATGTCTTCTGTAGTTCTGCCTGTGTACCAAAGCATCGGCGGGTGCCAGGGGACATCAGATCCCACTGAGTCTAATCATAGTGGGAGTGAGCCGCCAGCGGTGCACGTGTGTGCCCCAGAACCAAAAGTGCAGGTAAACTATCCTGTGCTGAAGAGCCGCTATATATTCACACACACAGTATACGATCAGCAAGAGGTTAAGTCGGCAAATAAAGAATTCAATTTTTAAAAAGCCAGACCTGTCTTGGTGCAGGTAAAAGCTGGAACAATTACCCTAAATCCTTTCATCTCAACAATAAAAACATTAACATTAACCACCGGCCCATAGCCGAATGACGGCTACAGGGCAGTTCAATAACTCTGGGAGGGCGTACTATGACGTCCTCTCAGAATCACACTCCTGGGACATGCACGCGGGAGCATCCGTGACCGCCAGTTCTGCAGGACCCGGTGCATCACGCATCATGGTAAATGGCCGTTTACCACTTGATTGCTCCGTCAAATGACAGAGCGATCACATGTACACAAACCGGCGTGATATCCGGTTCCTCTCTGCCCAGTGTGAGGGGAGAGATCGGATGGATCACTGTGGGCTGGATATGTAGTGCCCACAGCGCTGCTCAGTGACAAATCCAGCCAGCCATCCACGCTCATCCATCCGTCTGTTATACTTATTCACCCATCCAATCTATTTTGGGGTGTAATTTTTGGTATTTACATGCTATATGTTAGAAATATTGTATAAATGGACAACTTTGTGTTTTCATTTATTTTCCAAAATGTATTTATTTTTTTTCTACAAAAGAGATGTTCAAAAGACTCTATGCCTCATAGATTATACGTTGGGGTGTTTACTTTACAAAATGGGGTCATTTTTGGGGAGTTTCCATTGTCCTGTGCTCCAGGGCCTTCAAAAAGTGTAAGAGGTAATCAGGAAATTAGATGTGTAATTTAGGGCTGAAAGAACTAATCCACAACTAATTGATTATGAAATTAATCAATTACTATTTTCATAATTGATCGGCCAGTAACATAATAGGGTAAAAAAACAAAAAATGAGCCCTTTATAGTACAAAAAAAGAAAATAATCGCTACTGTAAATATTACTTCAGTTCTACAGTAAAAAAAAAAGTGAACCCCATACAGTAGTGATCATCTGCTTTTTGTTGTAGTATAAAGGGCTACTTTTAGTTTTGTTTAACCCCATTAGCTTACTAAACGTCTTAGACCTGGTTCATATCTGTTTTTTGGTGCTTTTTGCAGAAACGCACTACAGTTCATTTACATGGTTTCCTATGGGACATGTTCAAATCTATGCTTTTTTTCAGTCACTGTGTATTTGGAAACGGCCAGGGACTTAACGCAAAACTGTGCTTTTTTTTTTTGGTTCAATATACTTCAATGGAGAAGCTGCACAAAAGCATGTAATGGGTTTTGCAGCAATTTGTTTAATCTGCCCAACAATAAATGGGCCAAAAAAAAAAAAAAAGTAAAAACTCAAATTACAGCAAAAATCACATGCGCAAAAATCAAAACGCACAGCAAAAAGCACTGCAGAAACAGACCAAAAGCAAACTGCATACCGAGCCTTATGCTAGGCACACGGATCAATTTTCCAGACAAAAAAATAAAATAAAAATTTGTACATTCGCTGAACGAAAGAATGTTGTTAGTAATTTTCACCTGTTTTTAAAATTAATGTAATTTCTGAACAAAAACCGCATACACTGTCTGAAAATTCCTTTCACCAAGCAGTTTTCTATTTCTAAATTTTCCCGTCACTGGTTGAAAATGAACGTTGATTTGACCCCCACTAACGATAAAAAAAAAAAAAAAAAAAAAAAAAATTATATATATATATATATATATATATATATATATATATATATATATATATATATATATATATATATATATATATATATATATATATATATATATATATATAATTGGAACGAACGTTCTTAAAATGACTTTTGAGGGAAGATCTCCTCTAATAGTATATACAGTATATCTCTTCTGTTTTCAGAGTGGATTAGAGATTTTGTTCTCTAACCATATAGTTGGTTATTTATATTTACCAATCCATAGAGATATTTAAGAATAAATGGTTTTGTTTTATTAACGTTACATAGTAACTAAATTATACACCACGCTTTTTTTGAAGGTTATTAACCAATTAGTCGAAACAATAAATCGACCAACTAATTGATTGTGAAAATAATCGTTAGTTGCAGCCCTAGTGTAATTTTTGCTCCAGAACGCCTGAGGGTGCTCCCTGTATGTGGCCACGCTGTGTAGAAGTCTCACACATGTGGTATTGCCATACTCAGGAGGAATAGCAGAATGTGTTTTGGAGTATAATTTTGTGGAAAAAATAAATAAAAATAATAAAACCTTGGATTTTTCAAATTGTGGGAAAAAATTACAACTTCAAAAAACTCACCATACCTCTTTCCAAATACCTTGGAATGTCTACTTTCCAAAAAGGGGTCATTTGGGGGGGGGGGGGGGGTATTTGTACTTTTCTGGCATGTTAGGGTCTCAAGAAATTAGATAGGCCATCAGTACTTCAGGTGTGATCAATTTTCAGGCATTGACACCATAGCTTGTGGACTCTCACAAAAACCAAATAATATACACCAATTTGGGCTATTTTAACCAAAGATATGTAGCAGTATACATTTTGGACAAAAATTATGAAGAAAAAATTACTAGTTTTCTAAATTTTATAACAGAAATTAAGAAAAATGCATGACAAAACCCAGCGGTGATTAGATACCACCAAAAGAAAGCTCTATTTGTGTGTGGAAAAAAAAAAAAAAAAAAAAAAAAGACAAAAATTTCATATGGGTACAGTGTTGCATGACTGAATAATTGTCATTCAAAATATGAGAGCATTTAAAAGCTGAAAATTGGTCTGGTTAGGAAGTGGGTTTAAGTGCCCAGTGGGTAAGTGGTTATTTAAAAACATGGTGTGCAAGAAGAATGAATCAAAACCAAAATTCTCATTTAGTAAATCACTCCCATTATTTCTTAGAAAAGCATATTGTGTTTGACAAATGCAACACTAAAAACAAAAAAAAAAAACAAACGTTACAGTGGCACCACAGCTTTTATACTTGATAGTAAGTCCATCTGGAGAGCAATAAAATTCTGTTATACAGTACTCTCCAACCTTCAAAATGGTAAAATTACAATTCTCAAAATAATAAAGAATTGTGACAAACAAAAGCACAAATGAAATGGAGAAACTTTGAGACAAAATGGCTGTTTGTGTACAACTCATAAGGAAATCTCAAAGGCTACAGTTCAGTGAAATGGGCGGCATAAAAATTATATATAATTTTTATTTACAATTTTTTTGATACCTTGGTTGTTCCATTCTTCTTTTGTAGTTGCATTATATAAAACATATTGGTGGCATACCAAAAGCTGCTCAGACAGATATGCCTGTTCTAAAAAAACTGTTGATTAATATGGCAAACCCATTAAGTGTTCAAAAGCCATGCACAAAATTATGTGCAATAGTGTCTATACACAGGCCATCTAACCTAGTCTCATTCACATAGCATAGAGCTACATGATTTGACCGCGTCTCCACTGTCGTAAACTCCAGCAAAGTTTTGAGTCTCTGGAAAGTACAACAGACCTGGTCGCTCTCAGAAGTGCTTATAGGAATTATCAGCAAGAGTTTCAGAAATTTACCCAACTCGCTGAAAAACTCCTTCACTTCAGGACTAACAGACTTGTAAAGGCCAACAGCTTCAGACAAAGAAGTATAGCTGTTTTTGTGAGCAAACATTTCCAACTGTATCTTTAGCATTCGAACATTAAACTCTGGGTATTTAGAGAGGATTCCCAGCTTTTCTCCAATAACGGTGTCAGATTCCCCTTTTCCAGCGCACAGAAGCACATCTTCCAATTGACAGTAATCAATAAAACCTTGTTGAAGGAACCTGTTATCGAGTTGAGAGATAACAGCATCAAGTAATTTATAATACTCATCTCTGAAAAAATCCTCTTTTGGTATCGGAGGTTGATCTTCAGTGTCAGGATTCTGAGGATTTAGCCGTCTCTTTTGTGGAATGGACACTGGTAAAATATTAAGCTTAGTAACAAAATCTTCTGCTTGTCTCAGGAAATCCAGCACTGATGCTTCTTGACGTAACCTGACCAAAATTTCTTTTACCAGTCTTACTTTCTTAAGAGAACTTGACATAAGTCTGCTTTGTTCCTCCAGATTTGAATTCAGAATGTTCAGAGACTCCATCAGTGACCTTGTGATGAACAAACTTACAAGAGTGTTCCCTTCAATAAATTCTCTCAACAATGCGTGAGCTCTTACCCCAGAAACCCCAGGGTGCGTTTGCATCTCCCTGAGCCCTTCTATGATTAAGCCATAGTGCTGAATAACAGTATTAATTACTTGTAGATTAACACACCATTTGGAAGAACACAAGTAGCGAGTTTGACCGACAGGACTCGGGGACACCTCTGCAAGTAAAAATCTGAATTTGGGCATTTGGCTGAATAACTTGCACAGATCATTTACAGAATACAATGCTTGCTGCAAAATTGGACTAGCGTGGCTACAATCTCTTGCCAAAGAACTGCTGCAAGGAGTTCCACAATGTACAAACATGGCTAAGGGCTGTTTCTGTTTCATTAGATCACGTGATTCCACAGAGCAAAGGGAGGACGATGATCCCTCAAATGCAATTCCTCTTAAAAGATCAATTGGCAATGAATATCGGTCAAGAAGATCTAAGATGAGGTTTGCAGCAGATGTTCCAGTTTCCTCCATTGGGTCTACAAACCCAATAAATTCTTCTTGCGGATGCATCTCAGAATCCAAGTAACGCAAGGAAAGACTCAGCTGATTAGAATCGGAATTCTGAATGCAATCTACAATTACAGAGTAGTACATTGAGCCTTGGTTGACATCTTTTGCAATTACACCTATAATCTCCTGGCTCATTAGGCTGATTATTTCATGCTGAATTTCTGGACTAGTGAAATTCTGATTCGTCATGAGCCAATATCGGAACATCTCATTATCCTGACCCAAGAACTTTAGAAGCTCAAACAAACTCTCTTCAATCGATTCATGGTTTTGGAATGTGTGGCCTCGATGGATCAAAAATCGGATGGCAGCGATGAGTTTGTTCAGACAAATGGCTGGAATGGCCTGTCTAACTTTCCTTTGCTGTTCTAGAGCAGCTTCCCTTTTCTGATGCTGTAAAGCGTGCATCAATTTCCAGGTTGCAAACTCATGGCTCTTAGACTTTTGATGGGATCCAAATTTGTCCCGGGCCTTTTTCCAGTTAGAGAATCCTACAGCTGTAAACACAGAATCTCTCCTTCTTGTGGAACCCAGGAGACCCATAGTTTCTGCTTTTCCACAGGTAAAACAAAGAACCCCTTTTAGCTGAGGGTTGTAATGAAGCCATGGGAAGTCTGTGTACCACGCACTCTGAAACCTTAACTTCCTGGTGCCAAAACACTGTGGGGGCACAAGCTCAGCTGAAGGCTGAAAGGGCTTTTCTACATTAAAAAATGATGAATTATCATTTACTGGATAGTGGAATTCTGTGCTGGAATCAAAAACACCTTCTGCAAAGGAATTTGTGCTTATATCAGCAGCATTTGAATGGTTGCTTGACTGAGTTGCGTCATCACTGTATAATCCAAAGCTGCTCAGCCATGCTTCTTCACCGCTGCCTGCCTCATCATCATCCTCTTTTATTTCTTTTTTAATAATGTCAGGGTTAATGGGGCAAACCCTTTTCCCTTCCGCATCTTCAAAATCTTCAGCTGGACGTTTCAATGCTGGAAAAGCAGCTTCCTGAAAAAAAACAAAAAAAAAAAAATTTATAATAATGCTTTCAATTTGCAGGGTTTAAAACATTTTGATTACTTTAAAATTAACTTAAAAAAATGGCTGTCGTTTTATATTGTATTACCTCTGTACAATAACAAAACACTGTATAAGCCCTGGTTCACACTGGTGTAATGTAAAGCAATTTGACATAAAAAAAATAAAAATAAAATAAAATCACATGACAAGTTGCACCCCACTGCCGTTCAGATTGTTGCAATTAAAGCCGCAGCGACTCTAAAATAGGTTCCTGCGCTACTTTTTGGGGATTTCATTGCTACTTGCACAGACTTCTGTTATATGAAGTTGCAATAAAATCAGAGGTGCAAATCACACTGATCTATCTGCAGCTTTAAAATTGCGATGAAGTAGCGAATTATTTTTTTCTTTTATGGCTGTGTCCCTTTTGCAGATGCAGAAGTCCATCTAGTTCAAACATTAGAAGGGGAAAAAAAAAAATAATAATAATAAAATACATATTATCCTATAACCACAGTTGATCCAGAGGAAGGCAAAAAAAAACTCCAATAGAGCATGATCCTTGATACCCCAGGAGACAATTGGATATTCCCTGGATTAACCACTCCTGGTGTTATTACATATACATATTAGTTTCCAGTATTATTTTGTGAATTTAGGAACGAATTATAGCTTTTTGTTTAACCACCTTCAGACCGGACCATTTTGCTGGTAAATGACCAGAGGTCTTTTTACAATTTGGCACTGCGCTGCTTTAACTGGTAATTGCGCGGTCATGCAATGTTGTACCCAAACAAAATTTGCGTCCTTTTCTTCCCACAAATAGAGCTTTCTTTTGATGATATTTGATTGCCTCTGCGATTTTTATTTTTTGCGATATAAACGTAAAAAGACCGCAAATTTTGAAAAAAAAATGATATTTTCTACTTTTTGTTATTAGAAAAATCCAATAAACTCAATTTTAGTCATACATTTAGGCCAAAATGTATTCAGCCACATGTCTTTGGTAAAAAAAAAGTCAATAATTGTATATTTATTGGTTTGCGCAAAAGTTGTCACATCTACAAACTAAGGTACGTTTTCTGGAATTTACGCAGCTTTTAGTTTACGACTGCCTATCTCATTTCTTGAGGTACTAAAATGGCAGGGCAGTACAAAACCCCCCCAAATGACCCCATTTTGGAAAGTAGACCCCCTAAGGAAATTGATAAGTGGCATGTTGAGCCCATTGAATATTTTATTTTTTTGCCTCAAGCGATTGAATAATGACTAAAAAAAATAATAAAAAAAAAATTTTTTTTAACACAAAGTTGTCACTAAATGATATATTGCTCACACATGCTATGGGCATATGTGAAATGACACCCCAAAATAAATTCTGCTGCTTCTCCTGAGTACGGGGATACCACATATGTGGGACTTTTTGGGAGCCTAGCCACGTACGGGGCCCCGAAAACCAAGCACCGCCTTCAGGCTTTCTAAGGGCGTTACAGTTTTGAAGGCCATAAAATGCCAAGATGGCACAAACCCCCCCCCCCCCCAAATGACCCCATTTTGGAAAGTAGACACCCCTAAATTTAGGGGTACACTAGTGAGACTAGGTAATAAATGGCGGGTGCCCTGAAACTATAAAAAAAAATAACTAACCAACCAGCGTCACCTGTAACAGTTATATGGTGATCACTGGTGAAAGGGTTAACTAGGGGGCAATCAGGGGGCTTTATGCGGTAGTATATGGGGGTCCCTGGCGCTATAAAAAGTTGCGGCGAACCCAAATACCTACCTGCCTAACTAGCGTCACCTGTGACACTAATACAGTGATCAGAAAAACGATCGCTTATTAGGCTGGGTTCACACTGGAGCGATGCGGGAACGCCACGAATCCGCGGCGGGTTCCCGCATCACATGCCTCCCGGCGGCAGTTCACACAGCCCTATGCGAACTGCTGGGAGTGTCAGTGAAATGTTAATGACACCCCCAGATCAGTTCGCATATCGCAGTGCGATCTGCAAACTCGGATCGCATGGTGTGAACACCCATGCGATCCGATTCTGCTGCGGGCCAAAAAAAGGGTCCCGTGCGAATTTGCGGCGGGTGCGACACGAATTCAGCCATACTATCTGTATGGCTGAACTCGAATCGCACAGAGATCGGATGTGATTTGCACTGCAGTGCGGTGCGAATCACATTCGTTCTCATAAACCGCTGCAATGTGAACCCAGCCTTAGTGACACTGGCGACGGGGGGTGATCACGGGGTTAAACCTTTATTGGGGGGGGTTAGGGGGGCACATTAGAACTAAAGGGGGCTAACCCTAACTGCCCTAACAGTTACTACAGTCACAAATGACACCAATGCAAAAAAAAAAAAAAGCAATTGGTGTCACTGTGACTGGGGGGGGCAGGGGTAATTGGGGGGTGATCGGGGGGTAAAGGGGGGGTGTGAGTGTGCCTGGCATGTTCTACTGTATGTGGGGTGTGTTGGTGCAACTCACCGAACCTCTCTCCTCGGTGCCGGAACGAAAACTACCGACACGGAGGAGAGAATACATCACTTCCTCTCCTGTGTTTACATTACAGGAGAGGAAGTGATGTCACCGGACATTTTCATTCGCCGGGAGCGATCGCGAGGGGGTGGCCATGAATGAATGGCCGTCCCCTCGTCCGGGATCGCTCCCGAACGAATACCGACCGCCGCAGGCACCGGGCGGGGGCCCGATCGGGCCCCCGACCGGCGGGCAGGCAAGGACGTACATGTAAGCCCTTATGCCTGCCCGTGCCATTCTGCCGACGTACATCGGCGTGCGGCGGTCGGCAAGTGGTTAAAAAAATAAAAGTATCTGAGCTGGCCAGAACTACTTCTTGTGGGAGTCTTTGAAACATTGTCACAGCTCATACTTTGAAGAAGCCTTTCTGTATTTAGAGGGTAAATCTTTTTCTCCAGGCATAAAGAATTCCCTCCTGTCCTCTCTGATGACCTGAAAGTGAATAACCCAACACCAAGTTCACTATATGGACCCCTTATGTATTTTTACATGTGGCTCATATCGTCCTTAACCACTTGCAGACCGGACCATTTTGCTGGTCAAAGACCAGACCACTTTTTGCGATTCGGCACTGCGTCGCTTTAACTGACAATTGCGCGGTCGTGCGACGTGGCTCCCAAACAAAATTGACGTCCTTTTTTCCCACAAATAGAGCTTTCTTTTAGTGGTATTTGATCACCGCTGCGATTTTTATTTTTTGCGCTATAAACAAAAATAGAGCGACAATTTTGAAAAAAACGAATTTTTTACTTTTTGTTATAATAAATATCCCCCAGTTTAGGCCAATACGTATTCTACATATTTTTGGTAAAAAAAAAAAAAAAAAAAAAAAAAAAAAAAATCGCAATAAGCGATTATTGATTGGTTTGCGCAAAAGTTATAGCGTTTACAAAATAGGGATAGTTTTATAGCATTTTTATTAAAGCGGTTCTGCACACATAATAAAACATTTTCCCATTCTGTTGCCTCTAGACTGTACATTTGATAATGCCACATTTATTATTTTTTTTTATTAATCTACCTTTTGTAATTCGTAGTGTTTGATTTTCCTCCCCTGCGGCGATGGGCGGTCTCTTGCGGGGATCAGCATCACTTCCGGCTGAACCCCGCACTGTCTCCTGGGATCTCGTCCAAGTAATCCCAGGAGACATTGCAGCTAATACAGCCGAAATCTTGCGTGATTTCGGCTATTACAGCTTAGGCTTCGGCTATTTTTTTTTTTACTAGTAATGGCGGCAATCAGCGATTTTTATTGTGACTGCGACATTGTGGGGGACCCATCGGACATTTTTGACACATTTTTGGGACCATTGTCATTTATACAGTAATCACTGCTATATAAATGCAGTGATTCCTGTGTAAGTGACACTGGCAGTGAAAGGGTTAACCAGTGGGTGGCAGTGTAGGGGTTAAGTGTTCCTAGGGGTGTGTTACTAACTGTGGGGGGGTTGGGCTTTCATTTAGTGTACACTGATCTCTGCTCCAATCACATGGAGCAGAGATCAGCGTCACTAGTTGCTAGGCAGAATGGAGAAATGTTGTTTATACAGCATTTCCTCCATTCGGTCGCTCCGTGAGATGATCGCGGGGATGCCCGCGGCGATCGAGTCCGCGGGTCCCGTGACCGGACTCACGGGGGTCCCGACCAGCGCAGGAACGCGCCGCCGGCGGCGCACTCCCAATGGCAGGGCGGCATCGAATATTGGACGTACCTGTACGCCAATATGCCTGCCCGTGCCATTCTGCCGACGTACATCGTCGTGCGCTGGTCGGGAAGTGGTTAAAGAGGAGTTCCAACCTGGGTGAAAAAAAAAAAAAAAAATAAAGTCAGCAGCTACAAATACTGTAGCTGCTGGCTTTTTAATATAAAGACGCTTACCTGTCTAGGGAGCCCACGATGTTGGCATCCTTACTAAGGGAAACAGCCTGTTTCCTACTGCGCATGCAGTCGTGCAATGCTTTATGAATGGTCCTGTCTTTGACAAGAGGGCAAAAAAAAAAAAAAAAAAGTGACATACCTCGCAGAGGAACTCCACTTTAGTCTCCTCTTCTCAAGAGGGAATAAATTCAGTTCCTCCAATCTTTCCTCATAGCTGAGCTGCTCCATACCTCTTATCAGTTTTGTTGCCCTTTACTTTTTCCAGTTCCCTCATATCCTTTTTGTGAACTGGGGCCCAAATCTCAACTGCATGTTGTAAAGGAGGTATTACTAATGATTTGTACAGGGGCGAAATAAGGTCTCTCTGCCTCCGCAGTCTATACCTCTTAACGCAAGTATTTTGCTCCTTTTAGAAACTGCTGGCATTGGATGCCATTATTAAAGTGGATGTAAAGACAAGATTTTTTTTTTATATCTAAATGCATTCCCTGCATTAAGATAAAAATGTCTCAGTACTTGCATCACCCACACTCTTCTCCCAAGTGCTTATCTCACTCGATGCAGCGCTGTGCCTGTCTCTAGTGGCTCTTTCCTCTCTCCCTGCATTCACAGGACACAGAAGCAGCAGCCGGAGCCATTAGCGCCACAGGTAGCCTTTTCCTTTCTTAGACCACTTTTGGTAAGTCTTGACCACTGCAGACAAGGAACATCCCACAAAAGCAGCAGTTCTGAAGTTGCTCTGATCTAGTCGTCTAGCCATTACAATTTTGCCCTTTTCAAAGTCACTGAAATCTTTACACTTGTCCATTATTTCTACTTTATGCACAGCATGTTTACCTGCTTCCAAAATTTATCCCACCCACTTTTAGATGCTGCTGCAATAAGATAATCAACATTATTCACTTTAACCGTCACTGGTCATAATATTATGTAACAACAAAGCCTGGGGAATGCCCAGGAAAAAAAAAAAAAAAAACCTACTTACCAACCAGCTCGCAGACAACCGAATGAACCCGTCTAACAGCGAGTTAAAAACAGGGGTTTAGTCCACATGCTTTTGCAAACGCATGCGTAAGCCACAGAGCCTCGTCACGGCACCCAACACTAAAATACGAGAGTCCCCACAGTGGAGGCACATCTGCAAGCTGGTTGGTAAGTAGGCTTGGGTTTTTTTCCTGAGGATTCCCAGGTTTTGTTGTTACCCGTTTCAGCCTTCCAATGCCACTTA
The DNA here is from genome assembly GCF_037356315.1 of Lithobates pipiens. NCBI lineage: Eukaryota > Metazoa > Chordata > Amphibia > Anura > Ranidae > Lithobates > Lithobates pipiens. The sequence goes on from NW_027507696.1 coordinate 14,921,619, forward strand.
CTGCGATGGCCAACTATAGAGGAGGGCGAGTTTTTTGTTATCACATTGGTGTTTATATTGGTCCAGCACCACACCAACACCTTTGCAGCCATTGTGCCATTTGCTGGGTTTTTGGTGTGCTCCTGTACCTTTAAGAAGGGGTGGGATCTCCTCCAGTCCACCTGCCCTCATTTATCTATCAGAATGCATGTGCCTCCACTTTGGGGACACTCATATTTTAGTATTACGGCACCCTGGTATCTGTGGTCCTAACAAGGCTCTGTTGCTTACAAACGCGTGGGGACTAAACCCCTGTTTTTAAACACACTGTTAGGTTAATTTGGTTGCCTGCAAGCTAGCTGGGTAGTAGGCTTGGGTTTTTTCCTGGGCATTCCACAGGCTTTGTTGTTACCCGTTTCAGCCTTCCAAAGCCTTACTGCAATAGCCAGCTATAGATGAGGGAAGTGGCAAGTTTTTTGTTATCATAATATTATGGCTTATTCAGTGTATGTATAATAAAAGCAGATTTTTCCAGGATAAGGGCCGGTTCACACTGCGGGCGATGCGAGGCGACACCGACTTGCCTCGCCGCGACCTGCCGCGACCTCAGCGGCGATTTGCAAATGACTTCTGTATAGAAGTCAATGCAAGTCGCCCCAAGGTCGCCCAGAAGTAGTACAGGAACCTTTTTTCTGAGTCGGAGCGACTCGAGTTGCTCCTCTCAGAACGGTTTCATTGTACAGAACGGGGGCGACTTGTCAGATTGCGGCGAGGCAAGTCGTGTCGCCTCGCATCGCCCGCAGTGTGAACCGGCCCTAACACTTTCCTCCTTTCTGCATACCATAATTTTTTTGTATCGAACAGGTTTCGGTCCCGCACCCCCCAAGCTTGTTACACGCCTAGACAAAATAATGTGCACTGTGCTCCCAAGAGCATGGCAGTCTGGGACCCGAGCGGTGGCAACAGAGAAGAGGACGTCAGAAGGACAATGCTGGACGGGTATCCGAATTGTCCACTATGTAGGCTCTCAAAATGTATACAGTTGGGACTGCAGATAATACTGGAGGTGCCTTGTCGTGGACTCTACAGCTAACTCATATATTTGCAAATGTCGAAAAGTGAACCCCTGGTTTTAATGTGAACTGTCAGATACAACAATTTGGCTTCTTGCAGGCTGGCTGATAAGTTGCCGTTTCAAATGCTCTTTGCTTTTAAGGCCAGTTGCCGTTTGTATCTTAATTGTCCACCCCCAGCAAGCACACATATAAAAAACACATACAACTGGGGAAAAAAGGAAAGCACTGTAGCACATGCTGGTGCCTGTGAGCTTTGAGAAACTCGGCTTCAAATACACTCTGCTTTCTGTACGTCGCTGGCGTTCGCTCATCTCCGCTCACAGCCAGCGGAGATGGGCGAGACGAACCGAGTCTAGCCAAATACACTGGGCTTTCTTTATGTCGGCGGCGCTCACTCATTTCCGCTCAGTCAGCGGAGATCGGCGCCAATTTTAAATAATCAGCAGCTGCAAAGGCACTGGGCAAGGCTGCAATGATTGACAAGGCTGCATTGATGGGCATTTAAATGCAAGTTTTTTTCCTTAAACTTCCCTCCTAAACGTTGGGGTGCATGTTATACGCCAATATGGTAAATCTATTTTTTTTTTTTTTTACAGCCAAGGAAGCTGTTTATGTTTGATCTGCAACTGCTATGGTGCTGCACATGTAATCAGTTATGACACCAGCACAAGCAGTCTTTGAGGTCCTCTGTGGTTAGATGCAAGATGAGCAACAGAAATCCCAAATTCTAGGTGGCTGCAGCCCTCCTCAGATGGGATAATCCAAAGTAAAACTACAAAACAAAAACGGACAAAGTGGCGCAAGCACCTAGTACATTAACCGAAAACATTTATTTAGTGATATAAAACTGCTACAAATGAAGACACAAAAGTAGCAACTGATAAAAGCCAATGTACCACAAGATGCCGTGCAGTGCAGATGCACATAATCCAATTACATCCCTGGGGTGTAGAGCTGATGCATTTTGGGGATGCACCCCCTTCCTCACAGCTAGGCTAGTTACCCTACCAGCGATTTGATAGTTTGCTTGAGGATACAGTTAGCAATCTCAGCTTTCCGGGAATGTAATGGTTTATGAAACTGTTAAATCAATGAGTTTAGTTCCATTTTATGATTTACTCCTGTTCAGGGGCTCTGGGCTTCAGCAAAAATGGCAACCTCCAGCAAGAAGAAGCAGGAGCAATGCTGAAGGCAATTTACAGCACACATTGAACAAATTTAAATTTCAAAATGGTGCTTAAAAAGTGGCATACTTGTATAAAAATTGTACATGTACAAGTAGTACCCTTTACATAACAAGGGAGACACCAAGTCCCAAACAAGCTTGCCACTGGTCTTCTCTTTTCCCTGGGTACATCCATTACACGTATAGCCTGCTACACTCTCCCACAGCTTATACATGTTTGACTCCATATTTAGCAAGCTTGCTGGGGAGAAACTGTTTGAATGCAAGGCTGCCAAAAATATTAATGAGGGACTCATCTACACATGCTGTACATTTGTCGGGGCATATACAAGTCTGCAATTTTTTGGTGGAACGGATTTGCAAGGGGCCAAATTTTGTGGAGCCGATCATATCCAAGGTCACCCCCAGAACGACAGAGTTCATTGTTAAAATGCATAAATCGCATTTTATTCCCGTATCTGATCCTGGTCATGGCAGCAGAGAACACGGATATATGATGAATCGGGTCTGTGGACCAATATGACTGAAGCGCATTCCTTTTAGTAATGCTCATGTTGAGGGTTAGGCCCAAAAAAAAGTTTTAAATATGGAAACTGGATTTGCAATAGCAGGAGATTTTGACCTGCTTCTCTAAACAATTTGGGCTGAAATCTGACCTGAGACGGTGAATGGGGACACACTGGACCCTTGCGGTGAGCCGCATGCAAAGATAGTGTGAACCCAGCCTAATACAGTGAAAAAAAAAACCCTGTACACATGACACTGTGACATGACAGTGAAAGAGTTAATGGGGGGGGGGGGGGGGGCTATCAGGGGGGTAAATGTGCCTATGTGATTAATGACAGTGTATTGCCTGTAACTCACAGTATGATGCTCTCTCTTCTTATGCTGGAACCAAAAAGGGAGAGGGAGCAGTCAACATCATTTCCTGTGCCTGTGTTTTGTAAACACAGGCACATGCTGTTTCCTGATTCGCCAGAACCAATCAGCAGTTCCAGTCCAAAAATACTTGGGCTGGTAACTGATCAGTGCTGAATCAAATCACAGCACCGCCGGGCGTGCTCTCGCGGCTCAGGAGCATGAATCACACACACTATATTATATACACACACATGATCGAGTGCACAGCTTCAGCAGTAAATGTGCTATAGGGCGGTCAGCAACTGGTTAATATATGTTCCTTGCTAAAGAACATTTTTTATCAAGTTATGTATAGACCAAGGATGAGCTCAGGCGTGTTCGCATGCTCCACCTGCAGAGCCCACCAGGATGTCGGCACAGTGCTGCGCTAATCACAAGCGGTGAGACATTGCCCCGATGCTCAGCTGCAGAGATCGGGAAATGTCTCACTGCCTGTGGTTAGCGCAGCGCTGTGATGACTTCCTGGCAGGCTCTGCACATGGAGCATGCGAACACGCCTGAGCTCATCCTTGGTGTAGACGTCCGCTTTAAATGGATCAAATGGATATGAGGGCTGTACTTCCTGCCAAACAATGGAGGGGGGTCATTTTTGTCACAAAGCATTGTGTGGTGGGCAAATAATAGTATTCAATGTGTGGCCCAAATCTTCCCAAGAGTAAACTATTCCCTAGCAAGCTTAAAAAGAAACGTGTACAACCTACACCCAATAACATAATGAGAATACATAAAACGTGGCTTCGTTTCTGGACTTTCCCAGCCATGGTACATTCAATACTGGAAATACAAAGCCTTGCTCTCGAATAGTTCTACAGGCATTAAGAGTACACACAAACAGCAGCTTGAGGAAGCCTCTCCCTCTGCAGTGACACTTCTACACACGCTGGAATGTACACAGGAAGCACGAGTCCATGTAAACACAGCTCGGCCGGACGGTAAAAGTAGATGAGCAGCCACAGCTCGAGCCCTGTGTATTTGCGAAGCGCCTTCCCGACCACACCATCATTAAAAATTCGACTTACCGAGGTGCCAGCCTCCATGTCTTCTCCCACGGCGAGCCTCAACCATCGAGACGTCTTAGAACGCCAACACTCAGCGCTCCGCAGGAACCGGAACTCGCCCGTAGAGCTACTTCCGGTGTTACCAGGCGCATGTTGCCGTGGTGACGGTGACAGAGGCGTTTGGCTGTACGTGGATTGGTACATCATGGGGCGTGTTAGTGAAAGCACGCTGTGTACCTGAGCGGGCTCTGCTCCCACTCAGCTCCACCAGCCCCCTTATGTACTGTGATCATTACAATAAAGACATATATTGATGACAAAAATGGAATGGTTAGTTTGTTAGTCGCCATTTTGCCACATGATGCCAGGGACACGGCCAACTTGGGCTGGGTGGATTACAGCAACAAGCTGTTTTTGTTGTGCATGTTAGATCCAAATAACAACAGGATCCATTATTAACCACTTAAAGCGGTTCTTCACCCCAAAGGGGAAGTTCCACTAATCTGATCCCTCCCCCCCTCCGGTGACACAATCGGCACCTTTCAGGGTGGAGGGGGGTGCAGTTACCTGGACAATCCAGGTATCTGCACCCACTTCCGGGCAGACCCCTGCTGACGCCCCCCCCCCCCCCCCCCCAGTTGTGTTTCTGGAAACACACAGTTCTCAGGACACAGCGGGGACCAGAAGAGACACGCAGCGCGACTCACGCATGCGCAGTAGGGAACCGGGCAGTGAAGCCGTAATGCTTCACTTCCCGATTCCCTGACAGAGGATGACGGCGGGGGCAGCAGCGAGACGAGCAATCGCTCGTCATCTGCCGCTGACATCACTGGACCCTGGGACAGGTAAGTGTGATTTTATTAAAAGTCAGCAGCTGCAATATTAGTAGCTGCTGGCTTTTAATATTTTTTTTTTAGGTGCAGAACCACTTTAAGCCCCGGACCATTTGGACCAGGACCCAAAGACCAAGAGCACTTTTTGCAATTCGGTGCTGCATTGCTTTAACTGACAATTGAGCGGGCGTGCGACGTGGCTCCCAAACAAAATTGGCGTCCTTTTTTCCCCACAAATAGAGCTTTCTTTTGGTGGTATTTGATCACCTCTGCCATTTTAATTTTTTGCGCTATTAACAAAAATAAATCGAAAATTGTGAAAAAAAAACGCATTTTTACTTTTTGCTATAATAAATATCCCCCAAAAATATATAAAAAACATTTTTTTTCCTCAGTTTAGGCCAATACGTATTCTTCTACATATTTTTGGTAAAAAAAATCGCAATAAGCGTTTATTGATTGGTTTGCGCAAAAGTTATAGCGTTTACAAAATAGGGGATAGTTTATGGAATTTTTATTAATAATGTTTTTTTATTAGTAATGGCGGCGATCAGCGATTTTTATTGTGACTGCGACATTATGGCGGCACATCGGACACTTTTGGTGCAATTTTGGGACCATTCACATTTATACAGGGCCCCTGACGGACAACGCAAGTAAATTTGTGGATCGTTTTTAACTCCCACATGTATCCAGCCTACCATCACACATTCGAGACACATCCGATCTCCTTAGGCACATCGAGGGCATTCTGGTCCCTCTCGACTCCCTTCTCGTGGCCATTGATGTCGAGGCGCTTTACTCGAGCATCCCCCACGAGAGGTGGTCGAGATGGCCAGAATGTTCCTGATTGAACATGAACATACATCCTGGCCACTTAACGAGTTCATTCTGGAGCTATTAACCTTTATTCTCACACACAAAGTCTTTGTGTTTGAAGATCAACACTGCTTAAAAACACAAGGTGTTGCCATTGGCACGTCATGCGCACCATCGTATGCAAATCTTTATTTTGGAGCATGGGAAAGATACATCTTTTCCATGGACCAATACCTACCCTACCTTGATTATATCCTGTGTTGGTATAGGTTTATTGATGACCTATTTGTAGTGTGCAATGGTCCCATCTCTTTGTTAAACCAGTTTATCAAGGCTATTAACTTGAATGATATGAATCTGCGTTTTACTGTAACTTCAGATCAAGCACCGATTCCCTTTCTGCATGTGCTCATTCTTAAAAACTCAGATGGTTCTCTTGGTACCGATTTATACCATAAATCAACGGCTGGTAACACACTATTGCATGCTTCCAGTGCCGACCCCAAGCCCCTAGTGCATAGCATCCCCGATGCGCAATACCTACGACTTCGCCGGAATTGCGCACGGGATGAAGATTTTTTAAGCACAACCTGCTGCCCTTTCGGGAACGACTTCTTCTGAGGGGCTACTCCAAAACTAATTTACGCAAGGCCTTTAACAAATCTCTGGGCCGCACTAGAACCTCCTTATTGTACCCTTGCCCACAGGCTTCCAATACCAACACAGTGAAAATTATCACACAGTACTCGGCCCACCATGGCCAATTTAGAATTATTTTGGCCAAACATTGGCATCTTCTCACTGACCATCACATATTAACACAATATTATGTAATACACCCGAAGTAGTCTTTCGCAAGGCTAGATCCTTAAGGGATAGTTTGACTTGCAGCCAATTATAGAGCTGAAACTACCAACCTACCGAATTGCAGGGGGACATTCCCCTGTGGCCAATGCCTTCTTTGTCCTTGGATCTTTTCTGGTGCCACAGTCAAACTTCCAAGTGGAGAACTCTATACACCTCATTCCTCTGCTAATCGTGGCACCACGGGTGTGGTTTACCGGATGCTCAGCAGTTGCAGTGCATTTTACGTGGGCAAGACCATTAGGGAGCTCAGACAAAGAGTGGGCGATCACGTATATCATTCCACCAATGGGAAACTGACCACCATTGGTCGACACATTGGTCTTTACCACAAATTTGACCTACAGGAGGTCAAGTTTGTAGTATTAGAAGTGGTGCCGTCTGACGTCAGGGGTGGCGACCGAGACAAAATCATATTACAAAGGGAAGCCCTTTGGATTGAAAGGTTGGACGCTTTGATGCCACCTGGCCTCAATGAGACCAACTCTTTCAAATCCTTTTTATACATTTGATCTAATATCTCTCTGTCTGGGCTACCTATCGTCTTGCCCACGCTCTTTATGTTAAATGCACATTTATACTGGTGATTGCTTAATTTAACGGGTTTGTTCGAGGTATAACCTTGGTTTTAATTTTGAAATCATTTTGAAATCATTTTCTAAAATGTTGGTTGTTGATGGTTGTGTAGTTCATCCATTAAATGCTGTCCTTAGTTGTATGCCAGTTAGTAAATAATAAAAAAAACCTTTTTCCATCATGCATAATTAATATTGTCTGTTATACAATGTTTTTAAAACCATTTTTATAGAGTTCATATAATTCTTGGATATATGTATAACTACTGATGTACAATCATGTATTTTATGCAGCTTCTGTTTCCTTTGCTTGGTGCCCCCACTGTATCCAGGCTCCTGGGAATTACTTTTCGGTGATTGGTTGGGTCCCTGGGGGTGAAAGAGGCGGCGCTCCGCTTTTAATTGGGGCGCTGTCTCTCCTCCCCTTGCACACGTCCTGGCCTAGGTTTCCATTGCCTTGGGACCTGTGCACAGGCACGCGTGGGTGAGTTCCGCACGTGCGCGCAGTGGGTCCTCTTATGCGCAGGTCCCGCGCGCCAGGGTCAACAAGCGGGGTTGGGACGTACTTATAAGCGGGGGTTTCCCACTGTATAGACAGGCCTGTGATGACCCGGAGGATGTTTATGACAGCCTGTGGTAGAGGGTAAGTCCAGCGCTATTGCTTTGCACCTGAATGTGATCTAATTATGGAGCATCCATATAGTTATAGATTAACTCAGCCTTGTATGTATTACTATTTTAGGCTGTAATTCTCATCACCACTTGATCATGTGCTTTGGCGTTCTGGCTATCAGTCCTGTATATCACCCAGGCTCCAATAGCTTTTACTCTCTTTTACACTCTTTACATTACTCTCTCCTCCGGGTCCAAGTTTTATATATACCCTTCCTGCCTAATAGGTATCTTTCATTCATATTAACCCATATAAATCTGGCTTTATCACTCCTTCCACCTTTTTCACTTCATACTTTACCACCAACATATATTCATTTTCTTCACCTCACATTTGTTTCACATGCTGTAGCCTTTGTTCTTATGGTTCACTGTTTGCACAATTTGTTGGTTATAATTGATTGTGGATTTTTAACACCTTTTTGTCATTAGTCACTTACTCATACTTTGATAATTCTCTCTTTCTCTCCCTCCCCTCTCTTGTCCTTCCTTCTTGTTCCACCCCCCCCCCCCCCTTTTTATTTTATTTTCTGCTATTCAATAAATGTATGTTGTTCCATGTTATCATTTGTTCATATTTTTTTTTTCAAATGTATGTATTTCCTGAAGAAGCTAAGATATAGCGAAACTAGTCGAAATACTTCACCACTTGTATGATTTTTTTTATTGTTAATTGATTTTATTGTATAAATAAATTGATGTATATTTTTTATATAATTGTATACATAATAATTTCTACCTCATTTTCAACATGTACCATGATAGTCCGCTAGCTCCTCCCTCTTTCTGGTGATTCTGGCTGGGGACCAGACCTCCAGACCCTTATTCTACATTATTATACAGCGATCGGTGTAATTAAAAATGCATTAATTACTGTGTAAATGTGACTGGCAGTGAAGGGGTTAACGACAAAGTGGACGGTCGGATTGTCCGGCGGACAATTTTGAGTCAAAACTTCTTTCTAAGTCTGCCGGACTTTTGGGAAAAAAAAGTCCCCAGGAGCCCACACATTGGCGGATTGCCTGTCGGACTCTGGTCCGCCGGACCAAGTCTGGCAGATAGTCCGATCGTTTGTACAGGGCATAACAGTTAGGAAAATGTAAAAGAAAATTCCAATACCTATAATTTAATAGTTTATAGTTTATAATAGTTTTTTATTATTATTATTATTAATAATAATAAATAAAAAACCTATAATAATAGTTAATAATTTAATTATAATAGAAAAGACAAAAAACAAAATATCCGAATGTAATCGATTTGTTTAAACTCGTAGGTTAACTTGTTTTTCGTTATTTCTGATTTTCGAATTTTCAGGTTTTCGTTCTTTCTGATTTCAAATTTTTTCGGATTTTCATTCTTTCAGGTTGTCATTCTTTCTGAAAATTTGTTTTCGTATGCATTTGTCAAGAGTCTCTCGTTCATTCAGATGCTTCTGAATGAATGAATATGCCAAATTTTGTCTGAAAATGAATTTGGAACGAAAAAAATTGCACATGTCTAGTCACGTCGCAGGTGACTTTAACAGAATATGGCCCTGGTACAGTGAAACCTTCAGCTTTCTTGTAAACTCTCCACTCCTCTGACTGGTCATTGGTAGAACTGGGTTCGTAAACCTGTCCGTAGAGGTCTAGAATGGTTGGCAATAATAGATTCTGGAGGGAGTACATATTATTCTCAGTCCTTGCAGAGTCATCTTACATTAACACGAGATTACCGCAAAAATTACATTTATCTCAGTGCCACAGTAGGTCAAGGTAGATTTTTAGTGTACTGATTGGGAAGAATTGACTTCTTTATATACTTTATGTACAATAGCGAATCTCACTTTTTTGAGTATGGATCTACTTTACTAATTATGGCTCCCCCACCTTAACCACTTCAGCCCTGGACCATTTGGCTGGCCAAAGACCAGATTGTTTTTTGCAATTCGGCACTGTGTTGATTTAACTAACAATTGCGTGGTCATGCGACATGGCTCCCAAACAAAATTGACGTCCTTTTTTCCCCACAAATAGAGCTTTCTTTTGGTGGTATTTGATCACCTCTGCGGGTTTTATGTTTTGCACTATAAACAAAAAAAGAGCAATAATTTTTTAAAAAAGCAATATTTTTTTACTTTTTGTTATAATAAATATCCCCCAAAAATATATATATATTTTTCCCTTAGTTTAGGCCAATACGTATTCTTCTACATATTTTTGGTAAAAAAAAATCACAATAAGCCTTTATTGATTGGTTTGCGCAAAAGTTATAGCGTCTACAAAATAGGGGATAGTTTTATGGCATTTTTTATTAATAATTTTTTTTTTACTAGTAATGGCGGCGATCAGTAGACATGTGCAGAGTAAAATATTTTGTTTCGGAATTTCGTTTTCGTCCGAAAACTTAATTTATTTAGTTACTCCCGAAATTCGTTTTTATTTATTTCGTTTTTCGTTCAAAAATTGTATTCGTCCGAAAATCCACATGAATTACGGTCGAATCTGTCTTTAAGGCTTATGGTGTCTGTCGAATGTATAAAGAAGATTCGACGAAGCTAGTATATAGCATACTTTAGAACCCCTGTTAAAGTCTATGGGACTCCAACATTCAAAATCTAAAGTGCTAATTTTAAAGACTAATTTGCAAGTTACTGACCTAAAAAGTGTTTGGGGACCCGGGTCCTGCCCCAGGGAACATGTATCAATGCAAAAAAAAGTTTTAAAAACGGCAGTTTTTTCAGGAGCAGTGATTTTAATAATGATTAAAGTGAAACAATAAAAGTGTAATATTCCTTTAAATTTCGTAGGGGGGGGGGGGGTGTCTATAGTATGCCTGTGAAGGGGCTCATGTTTCTGGTGCTTAGAACTGTCCCTGCACAAAGTGTCATTTATGCAGGAAAAAAAGTCCTTTAAAATCACTCGCAGCTATAATGAATTGTCGGCTCCGTAATACAGAGAACACTCATTGAAAGTCATTGATAAAAAAAAAAAAAAATAAATAAAAAAGCGTGGGGGTCCCCCAAATTCAATTACCAGGCCCTTCAGGTCTGGTATGGATATTAAGGGGAACCCTGCCTCAAATTTAAGAAAAAATTTGACTTGGGGTTCCCCCTAAATATCCATAACCAGACCCTTCAGGTCTGGTATGGATATTAAGGGGAACCCCGCGTCAAATTTAAAAAAAAATTGACGTGGGGGGCCCCCTAAAAATCCATACCAGACCCTTTATCCGAGCACGCAACCTGGCAGGCCGCAGGAAAAGAGGGGGGACGAGAGAGCGGCCCCCCTCCCTCCTGAACCGTACCAGGCCACATGCCCTCAACATTGGGAGGATGCTTTGGGGGTCTGACAAGGGCCTCATCCCCACAACCATGGCCGGTGGTTGTGGAGGTCTGCGGGCGGGGGGCTTATCAGAATCTGGAAGCCCCCTTTAACAAGTACCCCTACCATTTCACAAAGAAAGTGTAAAAAATAGTTAAATAAGACAAACACACTTTTGAAAAATATCTTTATTAAAAATAAAAAAAATAAAAAAAAGATTCCAGCGGTGGTAATCCACTCTTGCTATCCAGCGACGGACGGTCATCTCTCCAGCGATGGCTCATCTCATCCAGCGCAGCGAATCCATCCTTCTTCTGTCTCCGCGGAGGAGACACTGCAAGGATTCCGGCGGCCTGACGTTTCTTATATACGGAGGGCGGGGCCACCCGTCACCTGACCCCGCCCCCCTCTGACGCAAGGGGAAACCCGGGGTTCCCCGTGACGTATGGGTGACCCCGCCCCCTCTGATATAACGGAAACCTGCCTGTGTTACATCAGAGGGGTGCGGGGTCACCCATACGTCACAGGGAACCCCGGGTTTCCCCTTGCGTCAGAGGGGGGCGGGGTCAGGTGATGGGTGGCCCCGCCCTCCGTATATAAGAAACGTCAGGCTGCCGGAATCCTTGCAGTGTCTCCTCTGCGGAGACAGAAGAAGGATGTATTCGCTGCGCTGGATGAGATGAGCCATCGCTGGAGAGATGACCATCCGTCGCTGGATAGCAAGAGTGGATTACCGCCGCTGGAATCTTTTTTTTATTTTTTTTATTTTTAATAAAGATATTTTTCAAAAGTGTGTTTGTCTTATTTAACTATTTTTTACACTTTCTTTGTGAAATGGTAGGGGTACTTTTGTACCCCCTTACCATTTCAAACAGGGGGGGGGGGGCCGGGATCTGGGGGTCCCCTTGTTAAAGGGGGCTTCCAGATTCTGATAAGCCCCCCGCCCGCAGACCTCCACAACCACCGGCCACGGTTGTGGGGATGAGGCCCTTGTCCTCATCAACATGGGGACAAGGTGCTTTGAGGGGTCACAGACCCCCAAAGCATCCTCCCAATGTTGAGGGCATGTGGCCTGGTACGGTTCAGGAGGGAGGGGGGGCCGCTCTCTCGTCTCCCCCTCTTTTTCTGCGGCCTGCCAGGTTGCGTGCTCGGATAAAGGGTCTGGTATGGATTTTTAGGGGGACCTCCACATCAATTTTTTTTTACATTTTAACGCGGGGTTCCCCTTAATATCCAAAAAAAGAAGAAAAAGTGTCCCCAAGATGGGGCTTTTTACCAGCATATATTACCTGTGGGAGCTAATAAATGTAAATGTAAAGAAATACTGACATGTAGCAAAAAGGCTAGTAATATAAATATTTTATTGATAAAAAAGAGGATTAAATAGGTAACACAGTGGTCGGGGACTGAGCTCCACTATGTAAGTAAAAATGTATAGTATTACATGTATAAGCAAAGATACACATATACATACGATTATAATGCTTGGAACATAATATCAATACAATAAAAGATATATGTATATAGATAATATAAACCCTTTACGCGTTTCGACCCTCTCGGGGGTCTTCTTCAGAAGGTTATTATCTATTATAAAAAGGGGGAGAGACAAGCATAAGTGTATATCCATACATGATACACTGTGTTGTGCTGAAAATAGTCTGCTGTAGGCAGAATATACATCAAACATTGTGAGATTACACAGTTAGCGATCAAGTAATGTATATTGCGACAATAAATACCTATATTAATCACAAGGGGAATCCTCTTTAAAAGGCCGGACTAGACTCCGTCACTTCTCCCATAGCCTTCATGGATGTGCTGACCTTGTATAGATGGAAATAGTAGCTAACTCTACCACAAAGGGAGAGCAAGGAAAATGGGTCCAAGGGGTAAATAGCTTACAAGGGATCACATCCCTATTACTACCTCCAACATACAATGGTGGAGGAAGGTATGGGTATGGACAAACAGGATTAGGAGAGGGGGCAACCTACAGAGAAAGAAAAAGTATGAGATGTATATATATATATATATATAGAGCGCCCTAAAAAAACTATCACCTCTGTATAGAGAGATAGGAAATACCCACATGCAGTGTCAGGGGTATACATATGTCAGGGGTATACATATGTAGCAGTGAATCCTGCTATTTCAATGTAGGATGCTGCACTAAGTTAAAGTATAAACACGTGCATGTACAGAAAGAAAACTAACACCAACAAGGAACACCATATACAAAAAAAAATATAAAAAAAGAAAAGGGTAAAGTGAACAAAAACACAAGTGCTAAATAAACATAACACAAACGTGACTGGAGTGAAGAAGTGAAGGAAAGGTGAGAGATAAAAGTGCAATGGTGTTGCAAAGTCCAATATACCCCAGCGTGACAACAGTGATACTGGGATTAGACAATATATATGTACCTGTAACCAATTTCCAATAGGTCCACGTTAAATAGCAGAACCCAAAGGAAGGCACTGTGGTAATTAGTGGTAAGGTGATTAAAGGTGGTAACCTTTACAATAAAGCCCCTCACATTAATATGTTTTCATGAGGCGAAAAAGGTCTTATGTCTGCAAATGAACAAGAGGTAATATTATACTCCTGCTAGCAGAACTATATATAGTGCAATAAAAAGGATGTAAGGATGTGGCCTGGTACGGTTCAGGAGGGAGGGGGGCCGCTCTCTCGTCCCCCCCTCTTTTCCTGCGGCCTGCCAGGTTGCGTGCTCGGATAAAGGGTCTGGTATGGATTTTTAGGGGGACCCCCACGTCAATTTTTTTTTTAAATTTGACGCGGGGTTCCCCTTAATATCCATACCAGACCTGAAGGGTCTGGTTATGGATATTTAGGGGGAATCCCACGTCAAATTTTTTCTTAAATTTGAGGCAGGGTTCCCCTTAATATCCATACCAGACCTGAAGGGCCTGGTAATTGAATTTGGGGGACCCCCACGCTTTTTTTTTATTTTTTTTTATTTTTTTTTTATCAATGACTTTCAATGAGTGTTCTCTGTATTACGGGAGCCGACAATTCATAATAGCTGTGAGTGATTTTAAAGGACTTTTTTTCCTGCATAAATGACACTTTGTGCAGGGACAGTTCTAAGCACCAGAAACATGAGCCCCTTCACAGGCATACTATAGACAACCCCCCCCCCTACGAAATTTAAAGGAATATTACACTTTTATTGTTTCACTTTAATCATTATTAAAATCACTGCTCCCGAAAAAACTGCCGTTTTTAAAACTTTTTTTTGCATTGATTCATGTCCCCTGGGGCAGGACCCGGGTCCCCAAACACTTTTTAGGACAGTAACTTGCAGAATGTTTTCTCTCTATCAAATCTTTTTTCTCTGTCGAATATTTTCTCTATATAATCTTGGACTAATAGAGGTAAGGTTAGGCACATTCGACCACAGGTTCTATAGACAGATTGTTATTGTCAGAGTCATGTCGAATCTCCTATTTTATATCGAACTGTTGTAACAATGAAAACGAAAATAAAGCATTTATTTATGTTGGATCTTTCGTTTTTTCGGATTTTGTGCTTTCGTTATCGTTTGTCAAAACGAAAATGAAAATAGCTAAAATTCGGACGAAAATGCATTCGGACGAAAACGAATGCACATGTCTAGCGATCAGCAATTTTTATCATGACTGCGACATTATGGCAGACAGATCGGACACTTTTGGAGCTATTTTGGGACCATTCACATTTACACAGCGATCAGTGTGATTAAAAATGCATTGATTGTTGTGTAAATGTGACTGGCAGTAAAGGAGTTATCCAGTAGGGGGCACTGCAGGGGTTAAGTGTGTCCTAGGGATGTGTTCTAACTGTAGGGGGATGGGCTACGTGTGACATGACACTGATCACCGCTACCAATCACAGGGAGCTGTGATCAGTGTCCTGTCACTAGGAACAATGGGGAAATGCTTGGTTACATGAGCATTTCCTCGTTCTTCCTCTCCATGAGATGATCGAGGGTATCCCACTCACGCGCGTGCTCACAATGGGGCGTCTTAAGGGGCAATGTACAGGTACGTTAATATGCCTGTACATGCCCTTCAGGCCGATGTATATTGGCGTGAGCCGGTTGGCAAGGAGTTAAAGAGTTACTCCACATTTGTTGAGAAAAAAACATTAAAGCAGTGCTGGAAAATAATGGTGGCCACACAAAATATTGACACTTTGGGCCCAATTTGGACATTTTCACTTAGGGGTGTACTCACTTTTGTTGCCAGCGGTTTAGACATTAATGGCTGTGTGTGAGTTATTTTGAGGGGACATTAAATTTACACAAGCTGTACACTTACTACTTTACATTGAAGCAGAGTTGTCACATGAAAAGATATAATAAAATATTTAAAAAAATGTGAGGGGTGTACTCACTTTTCTGAAATACTGTATGTTGCATGTATGTGTATGCAGTGTGTATGTATGTGCTTAGGTGGTACTGCTGTGCAGTAGGGGTGCAGTAGGGGGTGTTAGTGAAAAGAATTATAGGGGATGCTGTGTGCTGATCTGTATATACTTCTGACTACTAAACTATGTATGTTGCACCCAACCCCTGCAGTTTGTGCACTACCCACTGCCAACCCCCACATTCTGTAAGCACACCTGAACCTTGCACTATGTATGTTACTCACCCTGGATCTCTGGCCTGTGAACTTTACCCACCCCAGGCCCCTGAATTATGTACATTACCCCCCACAGACCCCTGCATTATGTACATTACCCATCCTAGACCCCTGCACCATATGTGTATTACCCAACCCGAGCCCCTTCACCATGTACATTACATACTATGCCTACACTGTGCATAGGTTCAAGTTTTAAGCCCTTTGCACTGTTTGGCCAAATGTGTTCCATCCACAATACTCCAGAATTGGCACCACCGACTGCTCCACCCTCATTCTCAGAAATTCAGGATTTCAAATCTTTCCAGGTCTGCTCATAGGGATACATACAACAGGAAAAGAGAGGTTAAAGTTTCTGTCTAAAACAAAGTAAAATATTTGGGCTTGGATTGGGCTTTAACCTCAACATATCAGATTTTTCATGAGTCCATGGAACCATTTTTGCTTACTACTGTTCTGAGCCCCACACAGGAAGCGTTGTTCCTTCACTGATGTCTTAATTTTGTGTCCTGTGATCATATTAACATAATAGTGGCAAATACTGACATGCTGTGGGTTTTGTACCATGATACAAGTGGCTAGAGTCAAATGTTAGGTAAATTTCCTTTGACAGTTGAGTAAAAAGAACTATCTAATTGAAAGATTTTTTTTGCAAACCCAGTTTGCATACGTGGAAATATGTAAAACTCTCTCTTACAAAAAAGCTTGGTAATCCATTCAGATCACTATTCTGTATGATAGTGTTACTTCTCGCCTAAAATGACATCAATATCCATTTTATTATTTCTACTGCACTGCGTCTTTATGTGTAAGTATTCATTTTACTTTGGTATCATGTAATTCTGATTGTGAGATTACATTATAATAAAACAATGCATTTTTGCTTCCTTCAGGTGTCACGTCGCAGGTGACTTTAACAGAATTTGGCCCTGGTGCAGTGAAACCTTCTGAGACCCTCCGGCTTTCTTGTAAACTCTCCACTCCTCTGACTGGTCATTGGTGGAGCTGGGTTCGTAAACCTGTCAATAGAGGTCTAGAATGGTTGGCACAGATAGAGACTGGTGGGAGTACATATTATTCTCAGACCTTGCGCAGTCGTCTTACCATAACACGAGAAAACTCCAAAAATGAACTATATCTCAGTGTCACTGATATGAAGCCAGAAGACTCTGGAATTTATTACTGTGCAAGGGGCACAGTGAAATGAAGAAGTGACACCTGCAGTACAAATACAATGTTCAAACAGAAAAAGGGCTGTGCATCATATAATATTGCCTTTCTCATGCCCAAAATACAAGGATCTGTTGGAAATGAAAATAGTACACTTGATAACAGAACGCCACAGAAGCTATTAAAGTTGGTCATATGTACATTACAATCTGGCCTTTATTAATGGTGTTTTGTAAAGTGATTTTTTTATTTTTGTAAATAAGTATTAGATTGGTTTCATAATTTCCATCGATCTGTTGTGTTATTTCAAAGAATTCTGCACTGGCTAAAATTAACTAAAATTAAATAATCGTTCAGACATTCCCTGACACAACATAACATTTGGTGTGACCACCCTTTGCCTTCAAAACAGCATCAATTCTTCTAGGTACACTTTCACACAGTTTTTGAAGGAAATCAACAGGTAGGTTGTTTCAGACATCTTGGAGAACTGTTTAAAATATAGAGGCGTATCAAACACAGAGTGGTACTGTGGATACACTATACAATAAGCATGCCACTTCCCGATATTTGGAATTACTAAAAGAAAACAACTATTGTTGAAGGTGATGGACTTTATAGGCATAAACACAGATTTTCTTTAAAACAATTTTGAACAATATTTATTTAAAAAAGCAAGATTTACATTAATTGACTCTGGTCTAGTTACAGCACAGATAGAAGACTCATACATTTCCATTTTGTTATGATACATATATAACATAGGAAAGGATAAAAAAATCAAAAAGAAAAAAATTGAACAGTGCATCATAGATGACTCAGCTCAGGGATGCTCTACATGTTACGCGTTATAAAAAATGCTTCATCAGGAGCTTTTGCCGTTTTTCCAAAAATAAACAAACAACATTAAAATTTTTTATATTTCATATTACAAAATACAAACAACATAATACATGATATTTTGGGGGAAAAAAAGGGAAGAATGAAGAAAACAAAGAAACTGTTCCCAAGTCCCAAAAAAAGAAAAAAAAAAAGGGGGGTATAGGACAAAAAATATCTGGGGCATCATGGGAACGGGTGTGACAATTCCAAACAAAGAAAAAATAAGGGATAGTAATAAACCATATATAAAGAGGGGTAGATGTAGTCATTACTTACATTCCCTATAGATAGATGGGGATCGTCTATACAAAGATGGGAAATAGTATTATAAACTTTAAAAACATACAGCTAGGGTACAGGAGACTCCATACAGAAATTAGAAATATCTGTGCAATAAATCAAATAAATTGTAATTAATTATAAAAAAAAAAAGATTAATTAAATAATTACTTATATAATAGACTATTCATTGATAATACAAGTGATCCAAAGTGTTTCACTTAATTTATTAATGTGTTCCTTAAGCATCCAATCTTATATTTATATTTTTTGTTTGTTATTATTTTTTTTTTATTTTTTAAAAGATTCTTTATTTATTTTTTAGATAACTTTTGTATAATTTTGATTTTTAATTTCTTAATTATGTTGATTTTTTGCTTCATGTGAAATATATATATATATATATATATATATATATATATATATATATATATATATATATATATGTAAACAATATGTGATAAAGTGTGAGGAGTGAAAAACGGAAAACAAAAAAAGGGGGGGGGGGAGAGGGGAGAGAGGGAGAGAAGGAAAAAAAAAGAAGAAACCCTTACTTTTAAAACATTGCCTGATAGTCCTCCAGGGGTATATTCCTCCAGGTACGAAAGTCCAGGGGTACCCCAAAATATAAAGAAGGATCACATCGCAGTAGGTGGTTATAAGTAAACCAACCTAATCTGATTGTGACAATTGTAAACCAAAAAAAAAAAGGGAAACATGACTAAGTATGCCCATAGTTAAATCAATAACTCTTTTTAAAAGAATCAAATAAGGTAAAGGGGATAAATGAAAAAGGGCATAAGTAGTATTAAATTAAATAATAAAAGGAAAAAGTAGTTTACCTTGATATCTTCAAGACAATAGGAGTAAGAGACCTTCCCCACGTTTACTGGCCACACTACGGGGCTGCTGTGACGGACGCCGACCCAACACTGCCAAGCGAAAATGACGTTCACCTACCCGGCCGAATCCAACAGACATGCGTCAAACTCCCAATGTATCACGCATGCAGTGGGCATGGCGGGCGAGCACGGGGACAGGCGCATGCGCATGCGCGGGGCGGTGGCAGGGCAATACCCAAACAACCGCCACACGATGCACCCGCCCCACAGGCGTCCGAGATCCAGGAATCTGTGCTTCTGTGGAAAATTGTAGACCCCCAGAAAGGAAACCCCCTAGGGGCTAGAAAGCGTCGCTTATGTCAGCCATATAGGCTGGGAATAGCAACGCTTTGTGGCCGCATGATGCAACCCAAATATGCCTACAAAAAAAAAGGAGAAAAGGCTGATATGTATTTTTCTATGTATTTTTGGTAATAAAAATCATAATAAGTGTATATTGATTGGTTTGCGCAAAAATAGCATCAGCATTTTTATTATTTATTTTTTTACTAGTAATTGTGGCGATCTCCGATTTTTATTGTGACTGCGACATTATGGCGGACACATCGGACATTTCTGACATATTTTTGGGACAATTGACAGTTATACAGCAATCAGTGCTATAAAAATGCACTGATTATTGTATAAATGTCACTGGCAGGGAAGGGGTTAACACTAAGGGGTGATCAAGGGGTTAACTGTGTTCCCTGACTGTATGTTCTAACTGTAGGGGGATGGGACTGACTATAGGAGATGCCAGATCGTGGTTCCGAGCTATTAGTAACTCACGATCTGCATCTTCTCTCAGAACAGGGATTTGTGTGTTTACACACACACACACACGTCCCTGTTCTGCCTCTCGTGCCCGCGATTGCTCATGGCAGGCGGTCATCGCGACCGCCGGTCATGACCATTGGCACCCCCACAGTGCAGCGGCCGCATGTGCGTGCTTGCTATCCCGCTTAAAGGAGCTGACGTACAGCTACGACGGCTTGCGGGAACGTGCTGACCTGCCACAGTATAATGACGGCGGCTGGTTGGCAAGTGGTTAACATGCTGTCACCAGTCAGTATCCCTGATCACTGACACACCAGTCATAAATCGTACTGCGCCAGTGACAATATGTAAAAAGAATTGTGGATAAAAAAAATTGTGACAAAAATTGCAACTTTTACCACTTCCTGCCTGGCCTATAGCAGAATGACGGCTGGGCGGTCGTTTCGTTATCCTGACTGGGCGTCATATGACATCCTTCAGGATAACATGCCGCCACGTGCCCGTGGGGCGCACGTGATCAACCATGTCCAATCACGGCTGATCACGATGTCAACAGGAAAATGATAGTCGCAAGTAGAGGAGAGCCGATCGGCTGCTCTCCTGACAGGGGGTGTCTGTGCTGATTGTTTATCAGCCCAGCCCCCCCTCAGATACCCACACTGGACCAAATTATGCCCAATCTGTGCCAGCCAGTACCCACAAATGGACACTGACTGGCACCATCATGTACCAATCAGTGTCATCAGTGCCACCCATCTCCCAGCAATGCCACCCATCAGTATCATCAGTTCCACCCATCAGTGTCCAGCAGTCCACCTATCAATGCCCATCCGTGCCCATCAGTGCCCACCTATCAGTGCCCATCCATGCCACCTATCTGTGCCACCCATAAGTACCCATCAGTGCCACCCATAAGTGCCCATCAGTGCTGCCTATGAGTGCCCATCAGTGCCACCTATGAGTGCCCATCAGTGCTGCCTATAATTGCCCAGTAGTGCCACCTATGAGTGCCCATCAGTACCACCTATCAGTGCCCATCAGTGGCTGTCAGTGCCACCTCATCAGTACCACCTCATTGGTGCCACCTCGTCGGTACCCATCAGTGCCGCCTTATCAGTGCCCGTCAGTGCAGCCATATCAGTGCCCGTATTTGAAGGAGAAAATGTACTTATTTACAAATAATCGGTCTTTTTTTATTTGTTGAGCAAAAAATAAAAATTGCAGAGGTGATAAAATACCACCAAAATAAAGCTCTATTTGTGGGAACAAAATGATAAAAATTCTGTTTAGGTACAATGTAGCATGACCGCGCAATTGTCATTCAAAGTGCGACAGCGCTGAAAGCTGGAAATTGGTCTGGGCAGGAAGGTGTCTAAGTGCCTGGTATTGAAGTGGTTAAAAAACTTGCCATGCCTCTTACTAAATACCTCAGACTGTCCACTTTCCTAAAAAGGGTCATTTGTACTGTCCTGGTACGTCAGGAGTGAATTAATTTCCAAATATATATATACCATAGTTTGTAAACGCTTTCACACAAGCTATTACTATATACTTAATGGGATTTTTTTTTGTTTTTTTGTTTTTTAGCAAAGAAATGTAGCAGAATTTTATAAAGAAATTAGATTTTATTGGATATGTTTTATAACAGAAATTAGAAAATATTTTTTTTCCCTTTATATAATAACAATAAAAATCCACCAAAAGAAAGCACTATTTGTGTGAAAATAACGATATAATCTTCAGTTGCATACAGGCATACCCCACTTTTAAGTACACAATGTTTTTTTTTTTTACTAAAGCTGGAAAGTGCAAAATCAGGCTCACTTCTGCATAGAAACCAATAGGCATTTTTATAGCACTGATCGATGTAATAATGTCACTGGTCCCCAAAAAGTGTCATTTGGGGTCAGATTTGTCCAATGTCGCAGCCCCGTTAAAAGTCCCTAAATCTATCCCGTAGTTTGTAGAAGCGATAACTTTTGCGCAAACCAATCAATATACGGCTATTGCAATTATTTTTACCAAAAATATGTAGAATAATATATATATCGGTCTAAATTGATAAATACTTTTTTTATATATATATTTTGGATATGTATTATAGCCGAAAGTAAAAAAAAAATAGTTTTTTTCAAAACTGTCAGTCTTTTTTAGTTTATAGCGAAAAATTTAAAACCGCAGAGGTGATCAAATATCATCAAAAGTAAGCTCTATTTATGGGTAAATAAAGACAGTAATCAGTGGCTATTTTTAGCTCTGATCGCTATAAAAAAGTTAATGGTCCCAAAAAGTGTGAAAAGTGTCCGATCTGTCCACCGCAATGTCGTAGTCCTGTTAAAAATTTCAGATCACTGCCATTACTAGTAAAAAAATAAATAAAAAATAATTATAAAAATGCCATTAATCTATCCCCTATTTTGTAGACACTATAACTTTTGTGCAAATCAATCAATATATGTTTATTGCGATTTTTTTAACCAAAAATATGTAGAAGAATACATATCGGCCTAAACTGAGGAAGTAATTAAAAAAAAAAATTGGGGGATATTTATTATAGCAATATGTAAAAAATATAGTTTTTTTTTTCAAAATTGTCACTCTTTTTTTGTTTATAGAGCAAAAAATAGAAATCGCAGAGGTGATAAAATACCAGCAAAGGAAAGCTCTATTTGTGGCAAAAAAAGGACGTAAATTTTGTTTTTGTACAATGTCGCACGACCGTGCAATTGTCAGTTAAAACAACGCAGTGCCGTATCGCAAAAAAATGGCCTGGTTATTAAGGGGCCAAATCTTTTGGGGGTGAAGTGGTTAATTTCCAGCATTTTTTCACATCTGCCTAAAACTTTTGCACAGTACTGTTTATATATATTAATTTTTAATTTTTATTTTATGGTCCTGGTCATAATGAATAAACATATTCAAAACCACTTACCTTTAAAGAGTTGTAAAATATCCAGAAAATGAAAGCTAGAGCAATTTCAATTATACCTGTATGCCAGGGTAAGTAAGCTTAAAGTGTATATTAGTATGAAGGTGTGTTTCATTTCAGTTTTTTTATTGACTGCAAATATAAGACCTGTAGATTACATTTAAATAAGAAAAAGTCCTATGTATCTTGGAAAACATTGTGAAATAAAATTATTATTTTTTAGATATAGAGCAAAATCGTGGAATGTGCTCTTATCGCAAAAATAGAAACTGCCCTGATCATTCATCCTATTCAGCTGTATACTCATGACAAGGGCTGATATGAGTGATACTGCAACATATGGGCTTTTATATGTAAATGTAGGTATGATATGCAAATGGGAATCAAACAACTCACGGATATAATGAAATGTCCCAGCTTGTGAAAACTAGATTGTCCACTAACCGAGCTGCACCATCTTTCCATATTTCATAATGAAGATTCTCCTTGGTGTACTCTGTGTGGTATTCACAACACATTGTAAGCCTATTTTATTTCATATAAAATGTGTTCTTGAATTTTATTATTTTTGTTTCTGATATTGATCTGACTCTTTACAGATGTGACCTCCCAGGTGTCATTAGTAGAATCTGGTCCCAGCATTGTGAAGCCAACACAGTCTCTGGATGTAACATGTACAGTGAAAGGATTCTCTCTCACTGACAGCAATGTGAATTGGGTAAGACAGTTTCCCGGAAAGGGCCTGGAGTGGATGGGCCGCATCATCTATAATGGGGGTACAAATTATGCTGAATCATTGAAGGGAAAAGTAACTATTATGAGAGACACTAGTAAAGGAGAAGTTTATTTAAAACTCAATAACGTGAATGTAGAAGACTCTGGGAGATATCACTGTGCAAGAGACACAGTGCAACAGAGCTGTGTACTCCAACTACAATAACTGTTACCAAGGAAGGATGGTATATTAACTCTTAAATATTTAAATGGACTAGTAGAAATATACATGACAAAACTTAGTCTTAGTGTAGCGGTACCCTCGTAAGGACTGCTGAGTGTTGTGGTCTGCCCGTCACCCTGCCCAGCCTCTGGGGGGGCCTAATGTAAGGTGGGAATGACTCTGGGGATCTTGATATAAGGGGAGTGGCTCTGGGGACCCAGATATAAGGAAGTAACTAGTTCATGCCCAGTGTATTACAGAATGACTCCGGCAGGAACCTCTCACTTCTCCATGCGGACTTCATATGACTTCCTCCTAGTCTCGCCACCCATGTGTGGTGATTGGTGATTAGGCGTGTCCCTCGGCTCAGCCCATCCCCGACCAGGGCAAAGAGCCAATGAAAATGGCTCTTTACCCTGTGACTGGCTGTGTCCAATCACAGCTGGTCACATGTGTTGTCCTCGTTCACGCTGCTCCTGCATGCCCCCAGAGGCATGCAGCACAGCGATCATAGATGGATGTCCCTCGGGCAAAGCCCATCCCCAATCAGGGTAAAGAGCCAATATGACAGCCAGTCATAAATGTCGCTGTTACCTGGTTCTCTTCACACACCGATCCAGTGTGAAGTGGAGATCTGGAAACAGTGTGTTACTGTGTTACACTGTACAGTACTGTGACCTGATTTCCCCCAAAATAAAGAGTACCTGTCTATAAGCTCATCAGAGTACCCTTCTCCAGCCTAGAGTACCCAAGTACCTATCTGTAGTCCAGTGTACCTATCTGCAGCTCAGAGTACCCCAGTACCTATCTGCAACTCATCAGACTAACCGAGTACTTATCTGCAGCCCATCAGAGTACCCGGATACCTGTCTCCAGCCCATCTGAGTACCTAACTGCAGCCCATCAGAGTAACCGAATACCTATCTGCAGCCCATCAGAGTACCCAAGTAGCTATCTCCAGCCCATCAGAGTACCTGGGTACCTGGTTAAAGCCCATCAGAGTACCTGGGTACCTGTCTCCAGTCCATCAGGGTACCCAAGTATATACCTGCAGCCCATCAAAGTACCCGAGTACCTGTCTCCAGCCTCTCCAAGTACCTATCTGCATACCATCAGACTACCTGAGTACTTATCTGCATTCCATCAGAGTACCCAAGTACCTGTCTCCAGCCCATCAGAGTACACAAGTACCTGTCTCCAGCATCAGAGTACCCAAGTACATGCCTCCAGCCCATCAGAGTACCACAGTACCTGTGGCCAGCTCATCAGAGTACCCTATCTGCAGCCCATCAGTGTACCCGAGTACTTGTCTCCATCTTATCAGAGTACTTGAGTACCTATCTGCAGCTCATCAGAGTACCCATGAACCTGTCTCGTGGGGTAATTTTGTGGACATTTCTATTGTCCTGGTGCTACAGGGTCTTCAAAAGTGTGTTAGGTTGTCAGGAAATTGGATGTGTAATTTATGCTCCTAGGACACTTAATGGTGCTACTTTAAATGTTGGGCCTCTGTATGTAGCCAGACTGTGTAAAAGTCTCACACATGTGGTATCGCCATACTTAGGAGTAGCAGAATGTATTTTGGGGTGTAATTTTTACTATATACATGCTATGTGTTAGAAATATCTTACAAATTCATACCTTTGTGTAAAAAAATATGTTTTCTGATTCATTTCACATTTTCTAAAAATTTGTATCTTCATAAGACTCATTATCCCTCACAGAATATACGTTTGCTTTCCAAAATGGGGTAATTCCATTGCCCTCGTACTCCAGGGCCTTCATAAATGTGATGAGTAGTAAGGAAATGAGATATGTAATTTCTGCTCCTAGAACACCTGGAGGTACTACTTGGATGACTAAGGGGTAGCGCCCTTCCCCACTTTCCCGAGGCTTAGAACCCTCCTGGCGAGTGAGAATTAACCTAGTAACACCAAATAAACAGGAAGAACGGAATATGGGGCCTACATTGAAGGTAGCAGCTAGTATTGTTATTAGGTTTATTGTTGAGATGGAATAATGGTCCAGGGTAAAGGGTGCCCACTATTGTTTGGTGTGCAACATGATGCCCATAACAGCTATATAAGCTCACAGAGCACAATGCATGCCATTTCCTTCTGAAGCAGCCATGTGGGCATGGTGAATATTATCAAGCCTGACCAGGGCTTTTTTTCAGAAGGAACTAGGGAGAACTCAGTTCTACTACCTCTGGCTCAGGTCTTCTGCTCCCTGCTCATCACTATCATTTGGTAACACTGAAGTCCAGCTTCTGCCCTTACAAATGATAGCTTATCTCCCAGTAGCTCCCACAGGTCTGATCTCCTGCGCAGATCCCACTGAGTGCCGGACAGGGACAAGGGAGATATAGAACAGGTGCCCAGGGTTCAGTGCAGTCATGGGCAGGAGAAGGTGTGTGGTAGGCTGCACCCTCTGTGGTCTCCATTTTTTCCCTGTTGACCAGTTGTTGATGCTCCTACTGCCAATCAGGGCCTTTCCCTTTCACTGAAGTGTAAATAAAGCAGTTGTCCCCAGCCATTGAATAAGCAGATGCCTCAGAAATAATCAAGTTTGTCCCATATATGAAAAAATTGCACAGGGAAAGAGGTAACAAACCTCTGGGACTTTTAACGGTATCAAGTACGAAGGTAATTTACAGAGCAAATTAATGATCAAAAAAATAGACCAAAATTAAAATAAAGTATTTATTAACAACAAAATATTCTAAATTGTTTAAAAACAACCACATTGGTATAGGTACATCCAAGAAACAGCAGAATTTTTACAATTCATTCAATTTGCATATTTGTGTACTTTGATCCTCATTAATATTAGATTACATGTTTTGTAATGTTTTTTGTAATGTTCTAATTAAATAAAAAAAAATTAAAACATTTTTCTAAAAAATTGTTTATTTTCTTTGTACTTATTTTTATCCAATATAGTATACAAGCAATTTCTACTACAAAAGCCCCTGATGAAACTCGAATTGAGTGAAACATGTCGAGTGTGGTAATAGTTATCTCGACCCAATTGAATGAATTGTAAAAATTCTGCTGTTTCTTGGATGTACCTATACCAATGTGGTTGTTTTTAAACAATTTAGAATATTTTGTTGTTAATAAATACTTTATTTTAATTTTGGTCTATTTTTTGATCATTAATTTGCCCTGTAAATTACCTTCGTACTTGATACCGTTAAAAGTCCCAGAGGTTTGTTACCTCTTTCCCTGTGCAATTTTTTCAATTAAATTTGGGATGTGGTATCATTTGGTTTGGCTGCTTCACCTCAGTTTATGAATCTTTGTCCCATATATGTTTCTTTCCACATTTTCTAAAAAATTGTATTTTCATAAGATTCATTATCCCTCACAGAATATACGTTGGGTGTTTGCTTTCCAAAATGGGGTCATTTTGTGGTTCCATTGCCCTGGTGCTCCAGGGCCTTCATAAATGTGATGAGTAGCAAGGAAATTAGAGATTATTCTCCCTTGCAAGTGACTGTAGTATAGTATAGTATGCTGGGAGGTACTACGGCCGGATAGGTGTTTCAGTTTAATATTGCAACAAAGGTAAGACATATGACAGATGGTGGAGCTGTTAAGGAGGGGGAGAAGATTAGGGCAGTGTAGGGAGGGGGTTGTATGCAGAGGGAAGAGCTATTTGATGCCATTTGGCAGGTATGTGAGTGTGGCAGTCATGGTTGAGTTCCTGCACCTATTCTCTGAGAAAAAAAGCCCTGAGCCTGACTATCGAGTTGATGTTTGGAGCTGGGAGTCTGACACATTTTTAAACTACATGCTATTGAATGCAGTTAAGCGCTTGAAGGTGTGCGCTGCCTTTTTGGTGCACTCTATTTGTGAGTAGTTTTATTTTGGCTTTTAATAAAGTGTGACCCATATTTTAACTTTATTACACTATGTGAAGTTTTACGTGAAGTTTTCTCTTTGCCTTGAGTGAATGAGCCTGGTTATGCCCTTTATACTATGGGACAAACTTGATTATTCCTGAGGCACCTGCTTATTCAATGGCTGGGGACAACTGCTTTATTTACACTTCAGTGAAAGGGAAAGGCCCTGATTGGCCTATTAACATCAAATAGGTCCATGTTTCCAGATGAGAGCAGAGAGTGAATGGTGGTGGGATCCTTTCCTTATGATGACACAATAATGGATCACTGAATTATTGCTCAGGTTTCACCTTATTTTCAGTTCATCAGTCTGGGATTTTTATGGACTTTGTCCTATGGATTTTCCTCTTTCTTCTTTATGGACTTTGTGCATGCATTAACGTATGACAGTGTTTCTCAACTCCATTCATCAAGGCGCCCCAACAGATCATGTTTTCAGGATTTCCATTATTTTGTACAGGTGATTTGATCAGTTTCCCTGCTTTAGTAATTACCACAGCCATTTCATCTGAGGGAAATCCTGCAAACATGAACTGTTGGGACGCCTTGAGGACTGGAGTTGAGAAACACTGACGTATGATATGCGTTTATGATTAATTTTGATATATTTTGAGTTATAGATTGAGTTTATCGTGTATTTATGCAATTCATTCATGTATGCAATTCATGTGTTGTTATATACATATCTTATTGATTTGGGCTATTGATACAAAGTCTATCGGTATATTATTATTTACCTGCTTTGTTTTATGACATTTGGTTTATCATATGGTGGTAATAAAGTTATATATTTGAAATGGTTAAAAGTTGGTAATAAGTTGGTAATAACGTGCAAAGAAAATCAGTGGTATGAATCTAAAAATGTATGGTACATTTGATACAAATAATGTCTAAACTGGATTGCTGTTTCCCCCTTAGTGGTGACTAAAATATATAAATAAGAGTTCTAGATGGCGACCGTCTTCTTTACACAGGTTGTTTTGTGTTTGAGCACGTTTTAGTTAACCACTTTCAGACCGGACCAATTTGCTGGTCAAAGACCAGACCACTTTTTGCGATTCGGCACTGCGTCGCTTTAACTGACAATTGTGCGGTCGTGCGACGTGGCTCCCAAACAAAATTGACGTCCTTTTTTTTCCCACAAATAGAGCTTTCTTTTGGTGGTATTTGATCACCCCTGCGGTTTTTATTTTTTGCGCTATAAACAAAAATAGAGCGACAATTTTGAAAAAAACGCATTATTTTTTACTTTTTGTTATAATAAATATCCCCCAAAAAAAATCGCAATAAGCGATTATTGATTGGTTTGCTCAAAAGTTATAGCGTTTACAAAATATTGATAGTTTTATAGCATTTTTATTAATAATTTTTTATTATTATTTTTTTTACTAGTAATGGCGGCGATCTGCGATTTTTATTGTGACTGCGACATTGTCGGGGACCCATCGGACATTTTTGACACATTTTTGGGACCATTGTCATTTATACAGTAATCACTGCTATATAAATGCAGTGATTCCTGTGTAAATGACACTGGCAGTGAAAGGGTTAACCTGTGGGTGGCAGTGTAGGGGTTAAGTGTTCCTAGGGGTGTGTTACTAACTGTGGGGGGGTTGGGCTTTCATTTAGTGTACACTGATCTCTGCTCCAATCACATGGAGCAGAGATCAGCGTCACTAGTTGCTAGGCAGAATGGGAAAATGTTGTTTATACAGCATTTCCTCCATTCGGCCGCTCCGTGAGACGATCGCGGAGATGCCCGCGGCGATCGAGTCCGCGGGTCCCGCGACCGGACTCACGGGGGTCCCGACCAGCGCGGGAGCGCGCCGCCGGCGGCGCGCTCCCGATGGCACGGCGGCAACGAATATTGGACGTACATGTACGCCAATATGCCTGCCCGTGCCATTCTGTCGACGTACATCGTCGTGCGCTGGTCGGGAAGTGGTTAAAGTGACACTTTTGACATTTTTATTTTATTTTATTTTTATTTTATTTTGACCTTTTTATGGATGAAACGTTGAGGTTTGGGGTTGGGGTGCTCACTATTTGATGTGCTTTATACTATCAGGGGATGCAGGATAAAATTGAAAAATAGTCTGACGTGGGAGCCACTCATTATGATGACCAGTTTTTGGGCATAAGTAAGGGAATATTTCTCTTAATGGAAGACCTAATTTGAATACTTCTACCAGATATTTTTATCCCCTGCATCCACCTGCAGGTTCATGATTTTTAAACTTTTGCCAACAAATGTTATTTTAGCTGCATATGAATACAAGTTATGTTTTAAAGCTTAGTGGGTTCTGTGTGTAGAGAGATTGATGCACAGCTTTTGTTTTGATTTATCACACCTTGACATACAGTAGTATACTCTATCGATAAAACAAATTTCCTCATCTTGTCAAAGGCCTTTATTTCAATATTCCAATGGTTTGGTAGAAAATATAAATCTGCTCTTTCACATTTCATGAGGTTGTCCCCAACCTCCAAGTGTTTATGATGCGTATGACCTCTGCAACTACCTTAACAAAGCCCCCACTGCCAACAACAAGAGAGGGAACTTCACATGTAAATGTATGCCCTTAGGTTTAGTAATATCACTCATTTGATTTTTTTCTTGTGTAGCACCGGCTCCTGAAGAGCACGTGCTATGTGTTTTTTTTCTATTTAAAATTCCTAAAACCACAGGTTTTAAGGTCAATTATACCAAATTATGGTTTCAGTACCAGTCTAGCTGGATTGCACTGGGTTCTGCTTGGTTACAGGTGGCACTGTTACTACTGGCAAGTGTGAGAACGCAGTTTGGCTAGGCGCATTGAGTGCCATTCTTTCTTGGAACAAGCCCAGTGGGTGTGTCATCTTGCTGTGCATTCTGGGAGAGGGTACTTAAGGTACTGACATCACGTGCTTCTGGGTTCCAGTCCAGAAGATCTTGCTGGAGTTATGGAAGGCACATCTATGCGGACAAGGTCGTGATCTGCAGGCCAGGAAAAGATAATGTGGTCTACTTCATAACCACAGTAGATGCGCGGGGGAAAGCATTGACTCTGCCAGACCCTAGGTTTTACTGGTAGAAAGAACTATTGGAACTGTTGTTTTTTTTTCGCCCTCAGAAGAGTTTTTCTCTTTTCTTTCTTGAATTCAAGGACTGTGGGTTAGTTATTTAGAGCTTAGGGCTCTAAAGAAACTCTGCGTCAAGATCTTCTACGCACCACAGTACTTATCTCAAGAAAAGTAATTGCACTTAATGACTATCGCCACTAGGTGGTGTGGGTTTGCACAAAATGTTTTAGTCTTCTTGCTCGTAGTTGTTAAATCTTTTAAGTTTGGGAGAGAGGATCTCACTATTTGTGAGTGAGATCCTGCCTTCTAAAGACATAGAAACAAAGTGTGTTTTGTTGTGTTTTTGTGTGTGTTTTATTTTCAGGAATCATCAAGAGCACCTATCAAGCTGCCGCAGAGTGGGTGGTATAGATAGTCAGGAATTGGGTTGTATAACATGGAACCTGCCTATGTTAACTGTTAAACATTTTACATTGCTCAATGTTCTTTTGTTTTTCTTTCCCTTCCCCTTGCTTACCCTAAAGTTCAGGTATTTCGTTTTTCTAGGATTGGAAGTTTTTTTCTTTCTTTCCTAGACGATGAGGACATTGTCTAAATAGGAGGGGGAGTATGTAGCACCGGCTCCTGAAGAGCACGCGCTATGTGTTTTTTCTATTTAAAATTCCTAAAACCACAGTTGGGTTTTAGGGTCAATTATACCAAATTATGGTTTCAGTACCAGTCTAGCTGGATTGCACTGGGTTCTGCTTGGCCGCTGGTGGCGCTGTTACTACTGGCAAGTGTGAGAACGCAGTTTAGCTAGGCGCATTGAGTGCCATTCTTTCTCGGAACATGCCCAGTGGGAGTGTCATCCTGCTGTGCATTCTGGGACAGGGTACTTAAGGTACTGACATCACGTGCTTCTGAGTTCTGGAACAGAAGATCTTTCTGTCTGTTTTGTCCTAGTCCTCCTGACCAGCCCCCATTGCCCTCATGGCCTGGGGTGCGGATCCATCCAATTCCGAGTCTGGAGGCATAGTAACTGGAAGGAGGATTCAAAGGTGGTCCAGTGCCGTTTCATTTGTGGAGAGGCCCAGCAACTGGAGAAGCAACCAGGGAGGACTCTTTGGGAGAAGGCCACACTGAAGGCTGGCTTCTCAGAAAGAGCCTGGAGGCTCAGTTGAAAGACACCAAGTGAATCTACACTCATACGGTATCGCTGGACAGGCTGCGAGATACTGGTACCGTATGATAGCTCTCTAAATTTATCTACATCCTTCAGTTACATTCAAGTCTGTGGCAGAGACTTTTTTCACAAGTGTTCTACATTCAAGTCTGTGGCAGAGACTTTGTTCAAGTGTTCTATATGCAAATCTGTGGCAGAGGCTTTGCTTTATTCAAACACTCGGCTGCTAGTGAGAGGAGGTCTATCCGGTAGCTGTGAGAATCTAGTTGTGAGCAGTAATTCTCTGGATTTCTATAGTGAGAGACTTCCTATCTTTTGCAGTTCCAAGAGTACCTGAACTTCCTACCTAACCCTCTACCCTTCATTGAGAGACTTGTATCTCCCCCTCATAAACCAATTTGAGAGCTGTTTGTAAGAGATTATCTTCCAAGGATTCCACCTGGTCCTCTTCCCAAAGGTCTACAAGATCTTTCAAAGCCCTATACTCCAAATGGGCATCTTGTTTTTGACATGTAAACCTTGTAAAATGATTTCATGGGCAAAAAGATAATTCTTAAGATTTCCTTAATTGTTTTAAAGCAGTTAGACCCCTTTCACACTGGGGCATTTTGCAGGCACTATAGCGTTAAAAATAGCACCTGCAAAACTCCCCAAAACAGCTGCTCCATTCACTCCAGTGGGAAAGCCTGAGGGCTTTCACACTGGAAAAAGTCCTGCCAGCAGCTTCTTTGGAGCGGTGAACTCACCACTCCTCCTCTGCTCCTCCCCATTGAAATCAATGGGGCAGCGCTGATATACCGCTGGCAAAACGCAGCTGCGGCCTCGTTTTGCTGGCAGATTTAACCACTTTTTGGCCGCTAGCGGGGGGGGGGGGGGGGTTAAAACTGACCTTCTAGCAGCCAAATAGCTCCGCTAAAACTACGGTAAAGTGGCGATAAAAATAGCTCTGCTTTACCGCCAATGCCGGTGGCAGCTCAGTGTGAAAGGGGTCTTAGCTTACATTGTTGGACAATAATTATTAGCACCTTTGGTACAATTGATACACAGTAGCACTTTTGTTTAAACTGTCTTTTAATCATGCCCCCCAACTCCCTTGAGTGACCACCTGCCCAAATACTATATTATTTTTCTAGCAATCTTTGCTTTGCTGCCTTCCACAGAGTTGCACAGTCTTTAAGAAGAGAATTGAATTTGTAAATGGATAGAAAACTGGCTAAAAGACAGAATTCAGAGAGTAGTGGTTAATTATTCTTACTCTGAGTGGTCTAAGGTTATCAATGGTGTACCCCAAGGTTCAATTTTGGGACCCTTACTTTTTAATACCTTTATAAATGATATTGGGTTTGGGATTAAAAATACAATTTCAGGTTTTTCAGATGACACCAAGCTATGCAGTGGAATAACGTCCTTACAGGATGTCTCCAATTTACAAGCTGACCTCAATGCTCTGTCTAATTGGGCAACTAAGTGACAAATGAGGTTTAATGGTGATAAATATAAAGTTATGCACTTGGGGCTAAGAATATGCATGCATCATACATTCTAGGGGGAGTACAATTGGGGGGATCTGTAGTGGAGAGGGATATGGGGGTTTTAGTAGATCATAAGCTTAATAATAGTAAGCAACGCCAAGCTGCGGTTTCCAAAGTGAGCAAAGTCCTTACTTGTATTAAGAGAGGTATTGACTCCAGAGAGAGAGATATATAATTTTGCCCTGTACAAATAATTGGTAAGAGCTCATCTGGAATATGCACTTCAGTTTTGGGCATCAGTTCTCAAAAAGGATATCGGGGAACTGGAGAAAGTGCAGGGAAGGGCAACCAAACTGATAAGAGGCATGGAGGAGCTCAGCTATGAGGAAAGATTAGAAGAAATAAATCTATTCCCTCTTGAGAAGAGGAGATTAGGTGGGATATGATCAACATGTACAAATACATAAGTGGTCCATATAGTGAACATGATGTTAAGTAATTCACTTTAAGGTCATCACAGAGGACAAGGGGGCACTCTTTACATCTAGAGAAAAAAAAATTTCATCTCCAAATACGGAAAGGTTTCTTCACAGTAAGAGCTATGAAAATGTGGAATAGACTTCCTCTAGAGGTGGTTCTAGCAAGCTCAGTAGATTGCTTTTAAAAAGGCCTTTATGCTTTCCTAAATGTACATAATATAAAAACAAACCCAA
The DNA here is from genome assembly GCF_037356315.1 of Lithobates pipiens. Taxonomy (NCBI): domain Eukaryota; kingdom Metazoa; phylum Chordata; class Amphibia; order Anura; family Ranidae; genus Lithobates; species Lithobates pipiens. The sequence goes on from NW_027507696.1 coordinate 14,955,668, forward strand.
TAGACTTAAAACCATTATAATTTCCCTTCAAAGTTTTTTTTTTTTTCACATGGTGAATGTGGTATAAGGCCATAATTTTGCATTCTTACTTATTTACTGACACAATTCCCTAAAGCAGGACTTTACTCACTCAATTAACATTAATGCCCTGTACACACGGTCAGAAATTCCGATGGAAAAAGTCAGAAAGGATTGTGTTGTTGGAAAATCAGATCGTGTGTGGGCTCTATCTGACTTTTTCTGTCGGAATTTCACAAAGTTTGAGAGCAGGATCTAAAATTTTCCGACAACAAAATTCGATCGCATAAATTCCAATCGTGTGTAGACATTTCTGACGGACAAAGTTCCAGGCATGCTCAGAATAAACTAAGAGAGGAAAGCTGTTGGCTACTGGCCCCTTTATAGTCCCGATGTACATGTTGTACGTCACCTCGTTCAGAATGATCAGATTTTCCGACAACTTTGTGTGACCATGTGTATGCAACATAAGTTTCGGACAAAATCTGTCGGAATGTCCGAACGTGTGTACAAGACATAACTATTTTCAATCCTCATGCTACTAGTCTTAGTAAATGTAGCTGGGTACAACCGGCTCTGGGATCTTCTGCCCCACTACTACCCCCCTCCCTCGCCACTGTGCTGCCAGTGAGAAACAGAGGAGTGCTGAGCAGTGTGTGTTGTGAAGCCAGTGCCTCACACCCGGAGCTTCCTTGCACCACAGCTTAGGAGCAGCTCTGTATGCAGGTTCCATCCCCCTCTGTTATGAAATATACAAAAAAATAAAGCTAGCCATCTCCATTATACATGTATTCCAGGGTAAGTCATTTAAAAGTGTTCATTAGTATAAATATGTCATTGCAGTTTTTTATACAGCATGTATAAGACCTGTAACTTACATTTAAAGCGGTTGTAAAGGTGACATTTTTTTTTACCTAAATGCATTCTTGTATTAGAGTAAAAAAATATTTTAATAGTAACTCCCCCACAGCCCCTCTAAATACTTACCTGAGCCTGATCTGGATTCAGCACATCTGCAGCAGCTCTTCCCCCCTCTCCCCTATCTCACAGGCTTGGCTGAGAGTAGTTGGAGCCATTGGCTCTTGCTGCTGTCAGTCAAAACGTGTGAGCAGAGAGTGGGGAGGGGGGCAAGTCGGGCTGTGTGTCTGAATAGATGCAAACGGCCTGGCTTGGGATTGGGGGCACTCACCGGGGGAGGGAAGGATGCAGTGGTGCCGGTGGGGGGACCCCTGAAGAGATTAGGGGCCGCTGTGTTCTAAATATTTGCAAAGAGCAGGCAACTATGACATGTTTATTGTTTTAATAAAAAAAGTTGTATAATCCCTTTAACCACTTTCAGACCGGACCATTTTGCTGGTAAATGACCAGAGGTCTTTTTACACTTTGGCACTGCGCTGCTTTAACTAGTAATTGCGCGGTCATGCAATGTTGTACCCAAACGAAATTTGCGTCCTTTTCTTCCCACAAATAGAGCTTTCTTTTAAAGGTATTTGACTGACTCTGCGATTTTTATTTTTTGCGATATAAACGTAAAAAGGCCGCAAATTTTGAAAACAAATGATATTTTATACTTTTTGTTATTAGAAAAATCCAATAAACTCAATTTTAGTCATACATTTAGGCCAAAATGTATTCAGCCACATGTCTTTGGTAAAAAAAAAGTCAATAACTGTATATTTATTGGTTTGCGCAAAAGTTGTCACATCTGCAAACTAAGGTAAGTTTTCTGGAATTTACGCAGCTTTTAGTTTACGACTGCCTATCTCATTTCTTGAGGTGCTAAAATGGCAGGGCAGTACAAAACCTCCCCAAATGACCCCATTTTGGAAAGTAGACCCCCTAAGGAAATTGATAAGTGGCATGTTGAGCCCATTGAATATTTTATTTTTTTGCCTCAAGCTATTGAATAATGACAAAAAATTTTTTTTTTTTTTTTTTACACAAAGTTGTCACTAAATGATATATTGCTCACACATGCTATGGGCATATGTGAAATGACACCCCAAAATAAATTCTGCTGCTTCTCCCGAGTACGGGGATACCACATATGTGGGACTTTTTGGGAGCCTAGCCGCGTACGGGGCCCCGAAAGCCAAGAACCGCCTTCAGGTTTTCTAAGGGCGTAAATATTTGACTTCACTCCTCACTACCTATTACAGTTTTGAAGGCCATAAAATGCCAAGATGGCACAAAACCCCCACAAATGACCCCATTTTAGAAAGTAGACACCCCAAGCTATTTGCTGAGAGGCATGTTGAGTCCATGGAATATTTTATATTTTGCCACAAGTTGCGGGAAAATTACAAACTTTTTTTTTTTTTCACAAAGTTGTCACTAAATGATATATTGCTCACGCATGCCATGGGCATATGTGAAATGACACCCCAAAATAAATTCTGCTGCTTCTCCTGAGTACGGGGATACCACATATGTGGGACTTTTTGGGAGCCTAGCCGCGTACGGGACCCCGAAAACCAAGCACCGCCTTCAGGCTTTCTAAGGGCGTTACAGTTTTGAAGGCCATAAAATGCCAAGATGGCACAAACCCCCCCCAAATGACCCCATTTTGGAAAGTAGACACCCCTAAATTTAGGGGTACACTAGTGAGACTAGGTAATAAATGGCGGGTGCCCTGAAACTATAAAAAAATAACTAACCAACCAGCGTCACCTGTAACAGTTATATGGTGATCACTGGTGAAAGGGTTAACTAGGGGGCAATCAGGGGGCTTTATGCGGTAGTATATGGGGGTCCCTGGCGCTATAAAAAGCTGCGGCGAACCTAAATACCTACCTGCCTAACTAGCGTCACCTGTGACACTAATACAGCGATCAGAAAAACGATCGCTTATTAGGCTGGGTTCACACTGGAGCGATGCGGGAACACCACGAATCCGCGGCGGGTTCCCGCATCGCATGCCTCCCGGCGGCAGTTCACACTGCCCTATGCGAACTGCTGGGAGTGTCAGTGAAATGTTAATGACACCCCTAGATCAGTTCGCATATCGCAGTGCGATCTGCAAACTCGGATCGCATGGTGTGAACACCCATGCGATCCGATTCTGCTGCGGACCAAAAAAAGGGTCCCGTGCGAGTTTGCGGCGGGTGCGGCGGGTGCAACGCGAATTCAGCCATACTATCTGTATGGCTGAACTCGAATCGCACAGAGATCGGATGTGATTTGCACTGCAGTGCGGTGCGAATCATATCCGTTCTCATAAACCGCTGCAATGTGAACCCAGCCTTAGTGACACTGGCGACGGGGGGTGATCACGGGGTTAAACCTTTATTGGGGGGGTTAGGGGGGTACCTTAGAACTAAAGGGGGCTAACCCTAACTGCCCTAACAGTTATTACAGTCACAAATGACACCCGCCGGGTGATCAGGGGGTTAACCCTTTATTAGGTAATAAATGGCGGGTGCCCTGAAACTATAAAAAAATAACTAACCAACCAGCGTCACCTGTAACAGTTATATGGTGATCACTGGTGAAAGGGTTAACTAGGGGGCAATCAGGGGGCTTTATGCGGTAGTATATGGGGGTCCCTGGCGCTATAAAAAGCTGCGGCGAACCTAAATACCTACCTGCCTAACTAGCGTCACCTGTGACACTAATACAGCGATCAGAAAAATGATCGCTTATTAGGCTGGGTTCACACTGGAGCGATGCGGGAACGCCACGAATCCGCGGCGGGTTCCCGCATCGCATGCCTCCCGGCGGCAGTTCACACTGCCCTATGCGAACTGATGGGAGTGTCAGTGAAATGTTAATGACACCCCCAGATCAGTTCGCATATCGCAGTGCGATCTGCAAACTCGGATCGCATGGTGTGAACACCCATGCGATCCGATTCTGCTGCGGACCAAAAAAAGGGTCCCGTGCGAATTTGCGGCGGGTGCGGCGCGAATTCAGCCATACTATCTGTATGGCTGAACTCGAATCGCACAGAGATCGGATGTGATTTGCACTGCAGTGCGGTGTGAATCACATTCGTTCTCATAAACCGCTGCAATGTGAACCCAGCCTTAGTGACACTGGCGACGGGGGGTGATCACGGGGTTAAACCTTTATTGGGGGGGGTTAGGGGGGCACATTAGAACTAAAGGGGGCTAACCCTAACTGCCCTAACAGTTATTACAGTCACAAATGACACCAATGCAAAAAAAATAAAAATAAAATGCAATTGGTGTCACTGTGACTGGGGGGGGGGCAGGGGCAATTGGGGGGGTGATCGGGGGGTAAAGGGGGGGTGTGAGTGTGCCTGGCATGTTCTACTGTACGTGTGGTGTGTTGGTGCAACTCACCGATCCTCTCTCCTCGGTGCCGGAACGAAAAATACCGACACGGAGGAGAGATTACATCACTTCCTCTCCTGTGAGGAGAGGAAGTGATGTCGTGGAGCATTTCTATTCGTCGGGAGCGATCGCGAGGGGGTGGCCATGAATGAATGGCTGCCCCCTCATCCCGGATCGCTCCCGAACGAATGCCGACCGCCGCAGGCACCGGGGGGGGGCCCGATCGGGCCCCCCACCCGCGGGAAGGCAGGGACTTATATATACACCCTTATGCCTGCCCGTGCCATTCTGCCGACGTATATCGTCGTGCGGCGGTCGGCAAGTGGTTAAATAAGCAAAAGTCCTATTACCGTTTCTCAGAAAATATTGTACAGTGAACATAAGCATGTCAATTAAAAGAAATTATTATTTTTTAGATATAGAGCAAAATCGTGAAATGTGCTCTTATAGCAAAAATTGAAACTGCCCTGATCATAAAGTTGAATTTTAAAAATGAGAGGAGGGGAGCTGTAGAGCTACTGATAAAAAGGGCTGATATAAGTGATATTGCAAGATATGAAGTTTTATATGTAAATGTATTATGATATGCAAATGTAAATCAAACAACCCACACATATAATGAAATGTCCCATCTTGTGAAAGCCAGATTGTCCACTAATTGTGCACCATTTTTCTATATTTCATTATGAAGATTCTCCTTGGTGTACTCTGTGTGGTGTTGGCAACACATTGTAAGCCTATTTTATTTAATACAAAATGTGTTCCTGAATTTCTGTATTTTTGTTTGTCAATGATATTATTCTGACTCTTTACAGATGTGACCTCCCAGGTGTCATTGGTAGAGTCTGGTCCCAGCATTGTGAAGCCAACACAGTCTCTGGATGTAACATGTACAGTGAAAGGTGCCTCTCTCACTGACAGCAGCAAGATTTACAGTGTAGAATGGGTTCGACAGTTTCCTGGAAAGGGCCTGGATTGGATGGGTCGCATCATCTATAATGGGGATTTATATTATGCTCAGTTATTGAAGGGAAGAATAACAATAACGAGAGACACCAGTAAAGGAGAAGTTTATTTCAAACTCAACAATGTGAATGTAGATGACTCTGGGAGATATCACTGTGCAGGATACACAGTGCAGCAAAGCTGTGTACTCCAACTACAATAACTTTTACAAGGGAAAGATGGTATATTAACTCTTATGCCCTGTACACACGGTCAGACTTTACGATGGGAAAATGTGCGATTGGAGCGTGTTATCGAAAATTCAGATTGTGTGTAGGCTCCATCAGACTTTTTCCATTGGAATTTCCGACACAAAGTTTGAGATCGGGATTTAAAAGTTTCTGACAACAAAATCCGATCGTTTAAATTCCGATCATCTGTAGACAATTCCGACACAAAAAGTGCCACACATGCTCGGAATAAATTATGAGATGAAAGCTATTGGCTACTGGCCTCTTTATAATTTCATCGTACATGTTGTACATCACCTCGTTCTTATTGATCGGATTTTCCGACAACTTTGTGCGACTGTGTGTATGCAAAACAAGTCTGGGCCAAAATCCATTGGAAAAAATCTGACCAATCGCGTGTACAGGGTATTAGGCACACTGGGCATAAAAAATACCACTGTTAGGTGGCGTACACACGCGGGGACTGTCTGCCGAAACTAAGTTCGTCAAACAGTCCGCTCAAACTTTTGAATGAACGAACACGCCCACACACGGCACTTTTTGAGCGGACAAATACGGCAAACTTTGTTCGTCGTACTAAGTCCGCGCAACTTTTGAAATGAGCGGACTCGCCCACACACGAGGCAACAGTCCGCTCATTTCGAGCGCGTGTCAAGGTAGGCGGGGCCCGCGACGGAGACGTCGCGGGCTCCGCCGCCTGGAATGGACTTAAAGGGGAATCCCAATGCCGAAAAAAATCAGCGTGGGGGTCCCCCCAAAGTCCACAACAGACCCTTGTCCGAGCACGCTACCCGGCCGGCCAGGAAAGGGGGGCGAGCGAGCGCGCCCCCCCCTCCTGAGCCGTACCAGGCCGCGTGCCCTCAACATGGGGGGTGCCTTGGGGAAGGGGGGGCCGCGCGGCCCCCCCCCACCCCAAAGCACCTTGTCCCCATGTTGATGAGGACAAGGGCCTCTTCCCGACAACCCTGGCCGTTGGTTGTCGGGGTCTGCGGGCGGGGGGCTTATCGGAATCCGGGAGCCCCCTTTAATAAGGGGGCCCCCGGATACCGGCCCCCCACCCTATGTGAATGAGTATGGGGTACAATGTACCCCTACCCATTCACCTGTAAAATAAAAGTACCCAAAAAAAAACACAACACACGAGATAAAATATTTTATTGCACAGCTCCGGGGGTCTTCCGTCTTCGGGGGTCTTCTCGCCGGACTCCTCCGCTATCTTCTTGTAGCTCTTTTGCTAGCGGAGGAGTCCGGCTTTCTTCCTCCCCGCCGCCGGCCTCTTCTCCCGACTTCGGGGGTCTTGTCCCCCTCTTCAGTTCTTCTGCCGGGCCACCGCGCCTTCTTATAGCTCTTTTGCAGGCGGTGGCCCGGTCTTCTGTCGCCGCTGTCGCCGCCGCCTTCCGTTCTTCTTCTTCTTCTTCTTCTTCTTGTTCTTCTCCAGGAGATGTTGACACGTCGCTCTCTCCGGCCGGAATGCCAGAGCCGCGCTGAGCGGCCACTTATATAGTGACAATGGGGCGGTGTCACATGGTATATGTCACATGGGTTGGTCACATGGTGACCCCGCCCCCTTACGATGTCATAGTCCCCATGTGACATCAACCCATGTGACCAACCCATGTGACATATACCATGTGACACCGCCCCATTGTCACTATATAAGTGGCCGCACAGCACGGCTCTGGCATTCCGGCCGGAGAGAGCGACGTGTCAACATCTCCTGGAGAAGAACAAGAAGAAGAAGAACAAGAAGAAGAACGGAAGGCGGCGGCGACAGCGGCGACAGAAGACCGGGCCACCGCCTGCAAAAGAGCTATAAGAAGGCGCGGTGGCCCGGCAGAAGAACCGAAGAGGGGGACAAGACCCCCGAAGTCGGGAGAAGAGGCCGGCGGCGGGGAGGAAGAAAGCCGGACTCCTCCGCTAGCAAAAGAGCTACAAGAAGATAGCGGAGGAGTCCGGCGAGAAGACCCCCGAAGACGGAAGACCCTCGGAGCTGTGCAATAAAATATTTTATCTCGTGTGTTGTGTTTTTTTTTTGGGTACTTTTATTTTACAGGTGAATGGGTAGGGGTACATTGTACCCCATACTCATTCACATAGGGTGGGGGGCCGGTATCCGGGGGCCCCCTTATTAAAGGGGGCTCCCGGATTCCGATAAGCCCCCCGCCCGCAGACCCCGACAACCAACGGCCAGGGTTGTCGGGAAGAGGCCCTTGTCCTCATCAACATGGGGACAAGGTGCTTTGGGGTGGGGGGGGGCCGCGCGGCCCCCCCTTCCCCAAGGCACCCCCCATGTTGAGGGCACGCGGCCTGGTACGGCTCAGGAGGGGGGGCGCGCTCGCTCGCCCCCCTTTCCTGGCCGGCCGGGTAGCGTGCTCGGACAAGGGTCTGTTGTGGACTTTGGGGGGACCCCCACGCCGATTTTTTTCGGCGTTGGGGTTCCCCTTTAAGTCCATTCCAGGCGGCGGAGCCCGCGACGTCTCCGTCGTGGGCCCCGCCTACCTGCACACGCGCTCGAAATGAGCAGACTTCCCTCCGAGCGGGAACAGTTTGCTCATTTCGAAAGTGGCCTACACACGGGCGGACTGTTCGCTCAAACCAAGTTTCAGCGGACAGTTTTTCGGAATTTCCGAAAAACTTTGTTCGTCAAACTGTCCGCTGAAACTGTCCGGTCAAGCCCCACACACGAGCGGACTGTCCGCTGAAACACTGTTCAGCGGACAAAGTTGAGCCAACAGTCCGCCCGTGTGTACGCGGCCTTAGAGTCATTTTAATGTTTTTTCCCCCATCTTTAATAACTATGTTAGACCATGTGTCCATGCACACATAGGTGTTTAGAGGCAGAAAAAAACCCGTTCCCTGGGCATTCAGGATAAAAAAAAAGCATACAAAAACCGCTAGATTCATTCAATGCTTGGGTGCTTTTTCATTTTAATAGCAATAATAAATTAATATTTTGGCCAATGAAATTAAGAAAGGTCCATTTGCTTCACACACTTAAACATGTTTCGAAAAACACTTTTTAGATGTATTTTTTTCAGCTGCTTTTCTCCTGCCAGGAAAAGCCCTTCATGTGTTTGTTTAGAGAGGTTTGTTAACTCATGATGAACTTTCTTGTTTAGTATAAGAATGCAAAGACGAACATGAACTCTCTCTTTTAATTTTGCCCTGGATGTGACCTATGGTTTGGACAAGTGGGCATGAACATGGTGTGGGAAGGAAAGATCCGTGTGGTACTAAGGAACTAATTCAGTTCACAGAATGGTCTAGAGTATGGCAAACGTAATTCTCCCTTTGGGACTGGGGGTCCATACTTGCATGGAACAAGGCCAAGGGTTCTTGGTGGTACCCAGAGCACTGTATGTTAGGCTCATATGCCTAAGCCCTTCCTGCATAGTAATGAACACAGCACAAAAGGGCAATAAAACTCTAAAGAAACAGTCAAATCATTAGGCCTGGTTCACACTAGTGCGGTTTGCAGAATCACATGACAATGTAAATCATATTATTTTCTATGGTGCCTATTCACATCAATGTAGCACAGCATGGTACAATTTTGGAAAGGGGGCTGGTGTTACTTTGGTGCAGTTGTAGTAGGATTTTGGCCCCATAGACTTTATTGGAAATGCAACAGAAATGGCTGTAAATTGCATGTATATTTGTTTTTGTCAAGTTTTTTTCTGTGTTTCTGTAGGTTGTTAAATAGTCAGCACCAAGCCAGTCTTCTGTTACCAAAAAATGCAAAAGGCATCAAAATGCAAACAAGTAAAAATACACAATTGCACTGAAAATTGCAGCTGCACTAGTGTGAACTTAGCCTTAATGTGGATGCAAACCATCACATATACCCAGTGAAGTGAACAGCCTCAGATGATACACAGAGATGAAACAAATCTCCCTACGTATGTTTTACATGTATATCTGCTGTCTTCAGCTGTATATATCCTACAGAAAGTGCTCTTTGTGTTACAGACTTTCTCTTCCTGGTCACCACTGGGAGTGAATTATTGGCATACAGCCAAGACAGCCGATTGGGGGAAAGGCACACACCCTCCCTCCACATTGGCAAAGGAAGGAAGGAATGTGCAGCAAACTTCCATGACACACACTTCAGGCTGCTGTCTCTGAGAATGTGTCAGAAGTTATCAGGCTGATAACAGAGCTACGGAGCAGGAGAAAGCTATGGGACTCTGTGCTTTGAAGAGAGATAAGAAAACACTATAGATATATGTGCCCAACTCAAATTTCATGAATTGGGTTTACATCCACTTTAAATGGCTTAACTAAGGAAATCAAAGTCCCTCACTACACTATTGGCCAGTAATACTTAAAAGCTGGTCTCTCAAGCTACTAAAACTGCTACATAGTACCTTAAGGCTCGGTTCACACAGGGGCGACACGACTTCAGGACGACTTTGTGAGGCAACTTGGAGACGACTTGAACACGACTTTTAGACACGTCCGTCTTCGGGGGTCTTCTCGCCGGACTCCTCCGCTATCTTCTTCTAGCTCTTTTACTAGCGGAGGAGCCCGGCTTTCTTCCTCGCCGCCGCCCTCTTCTTCCGACTTCGGGGGTCTTGTCCCCCTCTTCGGTTCTTCTGCCGGGCCACCACGCCTTCTTATAGCTCTTTTACAGGCGGTGGCCCGGTCTTCTGTCGCCGCCGCCGCCGCCTTCCGTTCTTCTTCTTCTTCTCCTGGAGATGTTGACTCAACGCTCTCTCCAGCTGCAATGCCAGGGGCACGCTGTGTGGCGACTTATATAAGGACAAGGGGCGGGGCCATCGGTTGATGTCACATGGGTTGATGTCACATGGCGACAGTCCCAGCATCCTCGGGGACTGTGACATTGTAAGGGGGCGGAGTCACCATGTGACATCAACCCATGTGACATCAACCGATGACCCCGCCCCTTGTCCCTATATAAGTCACCGCGCAGCGCGCCCCTGGCATTGCGGCCGGAGAGAGCGTCGAGTCAACATCTCCAGGAGGAGAAGAAGAAGAAGAAGAAGAAGAACGGAAGGCGGCGGCGACGGCGACAGAAGACCGGGCCACCGCCTGTAAAAGAGCTATAAGAAGGCGCGGTGGAGTCCGGCGAGAAGACCCCCGAAGACGGAAGACCCCCGGAGCTGTGCAATAAACTATTTTATCTTGTGTGTTGTGTTTTTTTTGTACTTTATTTTACAGGTGAATGGGTAGGGGTACATTGTACCCCATACTCATTCACATAGGGTGGGGGGCCGGTATCCGGGAGCCCCCTTATTAAAGGGGGCTCCCCGATTCCGATAAGCCCCCCGCCCGCAGACCCCGACAACCAACGGCCAGGGTTGTCGGGAAGAGGCCCTTGTCCTCATCAACATGGGGACAAGGTGCTTTGGGGTGGGGGGGCCGCACGCCCCCCTCCCCCAAGGCACCCCCCCATGTTGAGGACACGCGGCCTGGTACGGCTCAGGAGGGGGGGCACCCGCTCGTCCCTACCCCCTTTCCTGGCCAGCCGGGTAGCGTGCTCGGATAAGGGTCTGGTATGGAAAAGGGGGGGACCCCCACGCCGTTTTTTCGGCGTAGGGGGTTCCCCTTGGAATCCATACCAGACCTAAGGGCCTGGTATGCTCTCGGAGGGGGAACCCACGCCAATTTTTTTTCAGAAATTTGCCGTGGAGTTCCCCCTTCAGAGCTAATAATTCTGTCAAAGTCGCCTCTGTACATACAGAGATCCGACTTGGGGGCGACCTCCATTGAAATCAATGGGTACAAGTCGCCTACAAGTCGTATTGAAGTAGTACAGGAACTTCTTTTTGAAGTCGGAGCGACTTCAGTAGCGCGCATTAAGATGGCTCTCATTCACTTACATTGATTTTTAAATGTTGTCCGTCCTGAGGCGACTAGGGGCGACCTGAAGTCGCATCTGAGTCGCCCCTATGTGAACCGAGCCTAAAGGAGTTGTAAAATATACATAAAAATAAAGATAGAGTCATTTCCATTATACCTGTATTTCAGGGTAAGTAAGTTAAAAGTGCTCATTAGTATGAAGATGTCATTGCAGGTTTTTATACATAGTAAAGTTAAGATCTGTAGCACAATGGAGAAAGGTCCCAAAAAGTCTACGACTATCACTAGCCATTTTTTATGTACATAACAACATCCATATGAATAGTTATAAAAAATCTGAAGTGAAAAGTAGCGCTTTGTGACACATGTACATGTTGCAGATTTCAGGGAAGGAGTCTCGCTGTAGCTTAGCCTCTGTACCACACTGGCAGCTGATGCTGTTGGTTTCGGGCACTCCCTGCTGGATCGAGCAGACATGAGAGCACCAAGGGCAGAGGGAGCACGTCACTTCCATGTCAGGTGAGGTAAGAGGCGGTGGCTCGCGTCCGGAGCATGTCTGCTCCTTCTTCAGGCCAGGCTGGGCACCATCTTAAGTAAGGTACCTATATATGCATTGGGACTAGACAGTCCCCGTCCAGGAAAGGGGACCTTAAGTGGCACTGGACATTTATACAAAAAGATCTATATAAAAAGACACAATAAATTTGGGATATGGGGTACATTGTACCCTTACCCATTCACCAAAAAAAGTGTAGAAAATAAAGACAGGAGGCAATTTTTGACAATTCCTTTATTAAAAAATAAAAAACAATGTCCGCCAATGTAGATCCATCATCAATCAGGACACCCGCTGCACCACCAGACCAGAAAAAAAAAAACACTGCATGTGGTGCATGCTGGGTCAGTGACATTACAAGGTGGCGGTGCCACCAGGTGACATCACCAGGTGGCCACACCCCTTACCTATTTAACAACTGTCAAACGGCATAGCAGGCAATCAGCAAGTAGCCTTCGGGTCTGAAGGTGCTGTGGGTGTTATGATTGACGATCGATCTACATCGGTGGACATTGTTTATTTTTTTAATAGAGGAATTGTCAAAAACTGCCTCCTGTCTTTATTTATTTTTGACACTTTTTTTGTGGATTGGTAGGGATACAAGTTACCCCATACTCATTCCCATGGGGGCCACCAGATTCCAATAAGCCCCCTTCCCGCAGACCCCCATAACCACCACCCAGGGTTGTGGGGAAGAGGCCCCTGTCCCCATCAACATGGGGATGAAGTGCTTTGGGGTGGGGGTCAGGCACTCGCTTGTCTCCCCCTTTCCTGTACTATCGGGGGGGAATGCTCAGATAAGGGTCTGGTATGGATTGTGGTGGGACCCCATGCCATTTTTTTTTTTTTACTTTTTTCTATTGCTGGCATCGTTCCTTTTTTTTATTCAGCTGTCAGCGGAGAAGCCTGTTGACAGCTGATGACTCATCTGTTGTTAAGGACGCAGCGGCCGGCTACCTGGCCTGCTCCTTAACAACCAGCTATTCACTGTGCCCTGTGCACTGTCCAAAGCTTTGCCCAATCAGAGTTTAGACGCCCAGCAGATTTGGATGTTCGCCGAATGGGCAAAAGGGTGATGTTCGGGCTGAACATTTGCTGGGCTCGAACTGTTTGCCCAACTCTATTAAGTTTCATAAACATCTTTTGATGAAGCTATTGCTATGCTACAAAAATTAGGCCCTCCATCTTTATTAGCTAAAGCAGATATTAAACCTGCGTTGGTCTTCTTCCTATTCACCCTGATAGTTTTAATTCCCAAGATTTACAATTTGAAGGAAAGTTTTTTTTTGACAGGTGTTTACCCATGGGATGTCCCATCAAGTTTTTATTTTGAAATATTTTCATCATTTCTGGAATGGGCAGTGTCCATTTCTATTCAATTTCTATTACATTACCTACTACAAAAAAGGAGAGATAAGGTTTAGGACTTTAAATGAGACCATGGCCTGGTAAGGTCAGATGTCTCCATCCCTGTCAATTTGAAAAAGGGGGGGGGGATGGGACTTTAAATGAAGCATGCGGGTGTAAATAAGTAAATATTAGGATAGGTAAAATTGATATGTATTGGTTCATAAACATGATATATTATGGTAATAATGTACATCAGAATCCAAATCAATTCATACATAATAATGATACATAGTCTGATAAATTTCATATATATATATACACACAACTGTATTTGCAAGATAATTCCCATATAACCTGGGGCCTCTCTAATCCCAGTCGTTGATGATAAAACAGATTGTACATGATAATGATACATAGTCCAATAAATTTCATATATATATATATACATAGCTGTATTTCAAGGTAGTATCCAATTGACCTATGGCCTCTCTAATCCCTATCGTTAGTGATAAAAGTTGATATGGCATGCTACAAAAATTCATATAAAAAACAATAAAATCTGGTTCCATGGGTAATTCCAAAAACTTCTTAACTACACATATTTGGACACGGCATCTATAGCTCAACGCATTTTGTGGCTTTGTAGCCACTCTTCAGGAGCAGGCACGTGATGCAAATCTATAATAAATACTGTATATATAGAATACAGTATCTCACAAAAGTGAGTACACCTCTCACATTTTTGGAAATATTTTTTATATCTTTTCATGTGACAACACTGAAGAAATGATACTTTGCTACAATGTAAACCAGTGAGTGTACAGCTTGAATAACAGTGTAAATTTGCTGTCCCCTAAAAAGAACTCAACACACAGCCATGAATGTCTAAACGGCAGCAAAAGCGAGTACACCCCAAGTGAAAATGTCCAAATTGGGCCCAAAGTGTCAATATTTTACATGGCCACCATTATTTTGCAGCACTACCTTAACCCTCTTGGGCATGGAGTTCACCAGAGCTTCACAGGTTGCCACTGAAGTCCTCTTCCACTCATCCATGACAACATCATGGAGCTGGTGGATGTTAGAGAGACCTTGCATTCCTCCACCTACCAATTTAGGATGCTCCACAGATGCTCAATAGGGTTTAGGTCTGGAGACATGCTAGATCAGTCCATCATCTTTACCCTCAGCTTCTTTAGCAAGACAGTGGTCATCTTGGAGGTATGTTTGGGGTCGTTATCATGTTATAATACTGCCCTGTGGCCCAGTCTCCAAAGGGAGAGGATCATTCTCTGCTCTAGTATGTCACAGTACATGTTGGCATTCATGGTTCCTTCAATGAACTGTAGCTCCCCAGTGCCAGCAGCACTCATGCAGCCCCAGACCATGACACTCCCACCACCATGCTTGATTTTAGGCAAGACACACTTGTATCTTGGTCTCATCAGACCACAGGACATGTTTCCAGTAATTCATGTCTGCTTGTCATCGGCAAACTGTTTGTGGGCTTTCTTGTGCATTATCTTTAATAGGGGCTTCCTTCTGAGATGACAGCCATGCAGACCAATTGGATGCAGTGTGCAGCGTATGGTCTGAGTGCTGAAAGGCCGACCCCCCACCCCTTCAACCTCTGCAGCAATACTGGCAGCACTCATACGTCTATTTCCCAAAGACAACCTCTGGATATGATGCTGAGCACATGAACTCAACTTCTTTGGTCAACCATGGCGAAGCCTGTTCTGAGTTGAACCTGTCCTGTTAAACTGCTGTATGGTCTTGGCCCCAATGCTGCAGCTCAGTTTCAGGGTCTTGGCAATCTTCCTTACAGCTTAGGCCATCTTTATGTAGAGCAACAATTCTTTTTTTCAAATCCTCAGAGAGTTCTTTGCCTTGAGGTGCCATATTGAACTTCCAGTGATCAGTATGAGAGCGTGAGAGTGATAACACCAAATTTAACACAACTGCTCCCCATTCACACCTGAGACCTTGTAACACTAGTGAGTCACATTGAACCGGGGAGGGAAAATGGCTAATTGGGCCCAATTTGGACATTTTCACTTAGGGGTGTACTCACTTTTGTGGCCAGCGGTTTAGACATTAATGGCTGTGTGTTGAGTTATTTTGAGGGGGCAGCAAATTTACACTGTTATACAAGCTGTACACTCACTACTTTACATTGTACAAAGTATAATTTCTTCAGTATTGTCACATGAAAAGATATAATAAAATATTTACAAAAATGTGAGGGGTGTACTCACTCTTGTGAGATACTGTATAGCTAAATATACAAATTCCTAAATGATCTAACATGGTTGATTAAAAACGGCAAGGGAATAGATGTAAGAACCCCCTGTGATATGTTACTTACTAAGGCATCTCTGTATTGAAGGTATGGTACTGGGTGCTGTGAACAACCCAGGGAGAACATTTCTGGGAACTTTGGCGGTACACTCAGAAATATCAACCAACACAGTACAGCATTCATGGTGGATTAATGTCAATAGTGTAATCCTTATGTGTGATCAGGTTGGTGGAAAAATAATATAGTATAGGCATGAATCCATAGTGTGTAAAGTGGCCCAAACACAATGATAAACTAAAATAGATATGCAACAAATGGCAAGATAAAGCCCTGTTGCTGGAAAAAAAAGAGTGCAAAGAGTGAACAATTGTACCAATAAAAGTACCTAAATAATCCAAAAAGTGAATGAAAAAGGGGGAACCCTAAAAAGTGACTATTGTAAATCAGATAGTACCTAGTTCTGGGGCATGAGAGCCAGGATTCAGAACGGTGCTAGTGTCCACTGTGGAGAGAAAGCAACAGTGAGTGCCAGAACCACCTTGGAATGATGCCTATATAGTTTCTGCCGCAGCACACCCTCAACATCAAGCAAGCATGCAGAGTGAGGGGGGCGCCATCACCTCACAGTAGAATCATCCAGCGATTGGTGCCAACCCAGCTCTCATATCACTCGCAGGTATAATAACATTGTTGGCGTAGCGACGCCCCGAGGATGCCACACCAAGACGGAAAGGGAGGGGAAGCCCGCAGTGTGCCTCACAGCTCTCGGGTTTGATGAAAACCCAGATGACTATTAACATTATCTAGATGATTTCCTATTTTTTGGGCCCTTCTGATTCTCCTCAATGTTTGCAATTATTATATGTCTTTTTTTTATATTTGCAAATAATTTGGTATTTCATTAGCCCATGATAAAACAGTATTCCCTACCCATTGCTTAGAATTTTTAGACATAACTAAAGATACAACTAATACAAAACACCATCTCCCAATAGAAACAATTTATAAAATTAGGACAATTTTGTAAGCTATTATTGGAATGAAAAAAGTCACTTTGAAGACAATGCAAAATGTATTAGACCTTCTTGCTCTTGCTACCAGAGTACAGTAATCCCTATGGGTAGAATATTTTCTAGAAAATTATATATAGCGATCGCTGGTTTAAAGAATCCATCTTCTCATGTACTGTTATACTGCGTACACATGATCAGATTTTCCGACAACTAAATCCTGGGATTATTTTCCGAAGGATGTTGGCTCAAGCTTGTCTTGCATACACACGGTCGCACAAATGTCGGAAATTCCCATAGTCAAGAACGTGCTGACGTATAACACATACAGCAACACTATAAAAATGAAATTCAATAGCCAGTGCGCTACCCTTTGGGCTCCTTCTGCTAATCTTTTGTTAGTAGAAGTTTGGTGAGGGATGATTCATCCCTTTCAGCCTGGTGCTTTTCAGATCGTTACTGCTCTTCAGTTCATATCTGGTTTTCAGTGCGTGTAGTCAGTTTGCATCTGGTTTTCAATGCGTACTATTTATAGTACGTATTTGATTGTCAGTGCTTTCTTGTCCGCTCATTTTTGGTTTTCAGTGCGTTCTGTTAGTTTGTTCTGACCAGCCGACCATTTTGAAGCCATGTTGCGGGTACATACTCATCGTACAGTTTTCGCTGTTCAGGAGCTTGGTGTTGGGGTTCTTACTTTGACCCATGCAGTGTTAATTTTAGTCTTAGGACAAAAATGGCATTTTAGTTTTAGTCCCATTTTAGTTTTCTGCATTTGTTTTAGTTTTAGTCGTATTTAGTCGACTAAATCTCCGGTACATTTTAGTCGACTAAAATGTCCAGTACATTTCAGTAATTGCAATTTAGTTGTAGTCATGGTCTTTTGACTAAAATGGCATTTTAATTTTAGTCTCATTTTAGTATTTTGACTAAAATGGCTTTTAGTTTTAGTCGTATTTTAGTCATCTCAATTGTTTTAGTTTTAGTCGTATTTTTTAGTCGTATTTTAGTAGACTAAAATAGTATTCATTTAGTTGACTAAAATGTTTTAGTTGACTAAATTAACACCAGACCCAAGTGTATTCCATGAACAGGGCAAAGAGGAGTTGCCTTTGTTGCAGGAGATCCGTGAGAATAATCCTGATGATTTCAGGAATTATCTCCGGATGAAGGACCGCGTTTTTTCACTGTCTGTTGGCTTTGCTTTCCCCTTATATTACCAAACAGGACACCTGCATGTGGCAAGCCATCACTCCCAAGCAGAGGCTCGTCGCCACCTTGCGGTACTTGCTGATGGGGAGGAGTCTGCAGGACATCAAGTTCTCAACAGGCATCTCCCCCCAGGCTCTGGGGATCAATATTCCAGAGACCTGTTCTGCCATCATTCAAGCCCTGCAGAAGGACTATATTAGGGAAAGTTTTATCCTTACCGTAATCACATTATATGTATTTAAATAAATGCATTTTTAAATTTGTATTTTAAAATGAAAAATATCTCCTTTGATTTACTGCTTGTGTTTCTTTTATCCGCTTCCTAGGTTCTCCAGTGGCCTTTTTTTTGCCCATTTTCTTCAATAGTTCCAACGTAATTTCTTTGATACATGAGGTGAGAATCTCTTCTTCAGCTAACTATTATTTATGTTGTGAGTCTGCTACACACACACCTTCTTTATGTTGTTAATGTATGTAATGCATTAATGATAATAATATTCATCCTTTTCAGCATCCTGAATAAATTTTTTGTAGTGACGATATTTATGCAAATTCTAAAGCAAAGTGGGTGTTATTTACTAAAGGAAAATCCACGCACTTGAAAGTCCACTGAAACTGCACTGTAAGTGCACTTGTAAGGCAAAGTGGATTTGCCTTTAGTAAATAACCCCCATTGTCACTGTAAACACCAACTTAAGCAAAAAACTGAGCATCGAAAGAAGAAGCCACACATTGTTGAGTAGAAAAATGTTTACTCTGTGCATATTCACATGTGCGTTTAGAAAAGGGTTTTTGAACAAACCAACATATTTTTTGTAGGGCTGCGGAAATTAACGATTAATTGTTCGATTAATCGTTAATTTCTTTGATCGAAATGCTTGCTTGTGCCGTCTACTCTGAGGACAGACGGGTCTGCCTGCTGTCTATTCCGGACAGAGCAGACAATGTTAAATATTAAGGTATGGGGGAGATGTGGGGAGATGTGAACAGTACAGTATTGGAGGAGATGTGGACATTACAGTATTGGGGGAGATGTGGACATTACAGTATTGGGGGAGATGTGGACATTACAGTATGGGGGGAGATGTGGACATTACAGTTAAAGTTAAACTAACTTTCTATGTTTTTTTTTAAGTTTAATAAAAAAAATTGTAAAAACTGTATGTGCGTTATATTTAATCGAAATTAGTCGATAAAAAAAAAAAAACGATTAATCGAACAAGAAAATTTTAATCAGTAACAGCCCTAATTTTTTGTAATTTTTTTTTTTTTTGGGACAGTAGAAATCCTTTTTTGTGATAAACAAAAACTTACAACAATACATAACTCAGGAATTTACAAAGTTCAACTTTGATAAATTGAAGGAGATATCAGACATTAATATGTCCAAACTGTGTTGATATTGCTTTCATCAGATGGGGTGATGTCACCCCTGTGAAAGCCACATTTTGAAGATGCACACAAATTGAGAGTCAAAATCGGGATTTCCCACCTGATCCCATGCCTAAGGTCAACATGTGGTAGCTCCCATCATGTGGGATCAATGTACGTGTTTCGGGGGTACAACCCCTTCCTCTTAGCTACTTGAGTTTTTTTGGGTAAAGTATCACACATGTAGAGACCCTTAGTATCCACTGCAGCACCTGTGTGGGACACCCTAAAAAGTATATTCTGGTCTTTCACACTAGTGCTCCTGCATCCAGATGTGTATACAGCTGCTGAGTGTCCTCTCCTTACACTGAAGCAAGTTTGCATTTCATTCTAGTTACAAACCCATCTAGACAACAATGTACTAAACTTATTTTAATAAAAATGGGCCTGAACAAATGTAGTTAACCTGCACCTGGCAAAAACATTGTATTAGTGGGCGAACAAACAATGTTTACTATGAACGATTACTGTGCCCACAACCTGAAACTTGCCATTTTAAACTGTACAACAGTAAAGAAAAGCACATGGAGCAGCACAAATGTAATAAGAAGAATAGGAACACATGACAAAATACTTACTTTTTTGCAGCACTCTTGATTCTTCTGTACTGATCCTGCTCCCTCAATTTGACCACCACAAAATTCTTCTGCAGACTTTTCACAACTTTAGCCATGATCTTGGCCTTTCTCACACTTGGGTTTGGGTACGGTTCATGCTTCCCATCATAGTCGGCCCTCTTCAAGATGTCCACCATCTCCACCATCTCTACAAAGGACATATTAAAGGCTTTAAATCTCTTCCGGCATTGGGATGTTTGTGGCTCCGGGCTTTCATCATTGCTGTTGTCTTCATGCACCTGTTGTCTCTCCGCCATGTGCTCTCCCACTGCGCCAAAAGACAAGGGGCGGGGAATATACTATAAAGAAGGTCAGGGTGGGTGGAGTTTCACGCATGCACAGTGTATGTAAAATGTAACACACGTGCATCGTATGTATGATCTGTGAGCGGAGGACGGAATAGCGGAAGCGCCGATCATTTTAAAGAAGGTACAATTTTAACTTGGGGCATCAGTGGCCTATACTGCTTAGAGGTTTGAGGCCTATATTGGGACAAGATTATGCGAGTTTAGCCTGACATTAGCGTTTGACTTGTGTTGTGTCTTGCTGAAAAAATGGATCAATTCAACGATCGTGATTTCCTCCCCCAATTCATGGATTTGTACAGAGAGCTGCCCTGTCTGTGGCAGACAAAACACCCTTTTATACAAATAAATTGCTGGAATTTGTGAAGCCACAGATCCCCACAGCAGACATCAACTATTTGAAATGCAAAATTGGTGGCATGAGGAGCACATATAATAGGTAGCGCAAGGAGGTCCAGGATTCCCAGAGATCAGGTGTAGCAGCATATGACATTTATGTACCCAGACTATGGTACTATGACAGACTGCGATTTCTGTCAGACCAGACTGAAATCAGGCCATCACTCTCAACCCCTCCTTCCACTCTTCCTTCCACCTCAGCTGAGGCTTCCAATGTCCAACCTGGGCCTTCCACCCAGGAAGAAGATGTGGAGGAACTCAGCTTGAGTCAGGTATAGCATTGTTCAACATATTTCAAAAAATTGTGTGTGATTGATGATCAATAAACTAAAACTATGTGCCTTTTTCATGCACAGGAAATCCTCAGCCAGGAGGAGGCTGTAGAAAGTGGCAGCCAGGAGGTGGCAGGGGAAAGTGGCAGCCAGGAGGTGGCAGGGGTAAGTGGCAGCAAGGAGGTGGCCGCGCCCAGTAGCCTGACCAAATCCCAGGTCCCTCCCCTCCATCTTCAACAAAAAAGGCTCAGGAAGGGGAGGAGCGTGGAGGAGTTGGCACTTGGGTTAATTTGGCAGGCTTCTGTGTCCCTCATAACCCCCACCAGTCTTCTGGAGGCCTATGCCTGCATGGCTGTAGGAAATGGAGGTAGGCCAATGCCTCTTTTGTGAGGAACTGATATATATGGCCCTAAATAAGGGGTTGAGAGGCAAAATCACAAGCAAACCCCCCCCGTGTGTGTTGGACAATCCTCCTCCTGCCACAACTCCAACAGCAGGGCCACAGCCTGGAAGAAAGCATGTAAGGAAGACAAGAGAGTGATGGCCTGGGTTCGGTCTGGTCTGGCAAAAGACACAGGCTGTTGTAAGACCACACCCTGGGGACATATATGTCATCTGCTGCTGTTCCCGATCTCTCAGAGTCCTGGACCGGATTGTGCTCCCTATTAAATGGACTTCCCAGGCTCCCTATTTTGCCTGTCAAATAGTTGATGTGTGCCCTGAGGAAAAAGGCTTTGCTAATTTCACCAGTTTATACAGCGTTGCCTTCCTCATTATTTTGTTATGACCCTTAATAAATGTGTATATTTTTTTCTTAAATCATTGGTTTCTTAAATCATGTGTTATAATTAAAAAAGGATGGTTTGTTTGTGAGTACGCAGGTACATTTCAAAAATACAACGTCAAATTAACAAGGAACACCAACACTAACCAATCTCCTTGACGTTAAAAAATACAAGATAATATTGGTGTTGTGGTAACTTGACACACAGAACGAATAAAAAAATATTATGGAGATAAATAGAAAACAAAACAAAACATGAGATCTTGATTTCCCCAAAAAAATGAAAAAGGAGATTACTATAAACAAAAATTAAAAACATTATTCTGGAGATCTGGCGAAAAAAAATGTATTCATGAGATCACAAGAAATAATAAAGAAATCAGTTTGTCAGAACTCTGTGGGAATATCAGCTGCAAAACAACTTCATTATTCTAGTATTCTAAAGAAGAGAATGCACTGCATTGAAAGATTTCAAAATTTTCAGTGTGACAAATGTGCTATCTCCATTACGAATGCTAGTTTTACCAGATCGATCGCTTCCCTCTCGTACTTGATTCAGAGCATGTGTGGAATTTTGTGCATCGGAATTGTGTATGCACACTCAGAATTTCCGACAATGGATTTTGTTGTCGGAAAATTTGAGATCCAGCTCTCAAATTTTTGTTGTCGGCAATTCCGACAAAAAATATCCGATGGAGCCTACACACGGGCAGAATTTCCGCCAACAAGCTCCCATCGAACATTTGTTGGCGGAAAATCTGATCATGTGTACGCAGCATAAGAGTTACTTCTGAATTAAAAGAAGATCTACTAGTATGCAATAAATGTTTCTCAGAATTCAATGGTAGATCCATTTGGCAGCAAAAAGGTATTTTGGACAAAGATTTCTTCTTATTTACAGATTCAGCGGGATCTTCAGGTTTTGCAGCTGTTTGGCAAAATCATTGGTGCGTGGAAAAATGGCCTTTAAGTTGGAAACAGAGGGTTGTTAAAAATATAGTATTATTGGAATTGTTTTCAATTGTTGTAGCTATAGAAACTTGGGAAAACTATTTTCGCAATAAAAGGCTATTGTGCAGAAGGACAACAATGGTGTTTTTATGCAATAAATTGCCTTTCGTCATAATCTAAACTGGTAATAGCATTACTCCGGACCAAACAAATGTGAAACTTCCCGACCAACCGCCGCAGTTATACTACAACAGGATGGCTCCCCTGGTCGAGCCATCGTAGCTTTACGTCGGCACTTTAAGACGCTGTAGGAGGTGTGTGAGCCCGCAGCGTGCCCCCAGAGCCAATGCGAGTGCCCGCTGGGCACCCACGATCGCTCACGACAGAGCGAGAGCTGGGATCTGTGTGTGTACACACAGAAATCCTGGTTCTTTCAGGGGAGAGGAGACAGATTGCTTGTTCCTACTAAGTAGGAACAACGATCTGTCATCTCTGCTAGACAGTCCCACCCCCCCACAGTTATAACAGACCTAGGGAACACAGTTAACCCCTTGATTGCCCCCTAGTGTAAACCCCCTTCCCTGCCAGTGACATTTATATAGTAATCAGTGCATTTTTATAGCACTGATCGCTGTATAAATGTCAGTGGTCCCAAAAATGTGTCCGATTTGTCTGCCGCAATATCGCAGTCCCAATAAAAATCACTGATCGCCGCCATTACTAGTAAAAAAAATTATAAAAATGCCATATAGCTATCCCCTATTTTGTAGATGCCATAACTTTTGCGCAAACCAATCAATATACGCTTATTGTGATTTATTTATTTTTTTTACCAAAAATATGTAGAAGAAAACATATCGGCCTAAACTAAGCAAAAAGTTTGATTTTTTTTTTCATTTGAGATATTTATTATAGCAAAAAGTCAAAGATATGCTGTTTTTTTCAAAATTGATGCTCTGCTTTTGTTTATAGCACAAAAATAAAACCCACAGAGATGATCAAATACCAGCAAAATAATTTTGGGGTAAAAAAAGGACGTAAATTTTGTTTAAGTACAGCATTGCATGACCATGCAATTGTCAGTTAAAGTGACACAGTGCCGTATCCTAAAAAAAGGCTTGGTCAGGAAGGGGGTAAATTCTTCCGGGGCTGAAGTGGTTAATGCCTCCTGCAACTGTGGGATAGGGAGGTTGATTTACTAAAGGTAAATATACTATACACTAGAAGTGCATTGCAAGTACAGTTGCTCTAGATCTGAGGGGAATCTCTGCTTACTTCTATCATCCAATCATGTGCATTCTCCTGAGATCTAGAGCAACTGCAGTGCACAGACTATTTGCCTTTGGTAAATCAACCCCAACAACCCCATAGTCTAGTAAATGAAAACATTGTCAATTCTCTAGCACCATCTACTTGGTCAGGCTATACCGCAGCTTGGTGGTTTTGGCTGTCCTTTCCAAATTTGCATAATGTTACCCTACATTCATTTTCTGAACAACTAGTTTTGTTATTTTTAAACTCTTTAATGGCAGAACACTACTCTTATACTAATAAAGTTCTATCGGGGCTTAATGTTTTTCTCAAACTAAATTAATTTACATCCTGCTTTAGTTTTTACTCTATGCATCAAGCTATGAAAGGTCACAAAACTCGTGACTTAGACAAAAGAGTACCTATTACACCAACAATTTTGTGTGATTTATGCAAGGTTACTAATAAAGTTTGTTTTTCCCAGTTTGAAGTGTGCTTGTTTAAAGCAGCTTTTTCTAATTGTTCTTTTGCAGCGCTAAGAATTTCTGAATTAGTACCAAACAAATCTTCAGGTATTAGGGGTCTTAAATTTAAAAACCTCATAGTTGACTCTCAGAAAATTAAGATATTAGTTGATACAAGACTGATCAATTAGGTAGAGGCACTTGGATCATTCTATGTGCATGTTCAGAAAGTAGTGTTTGTCCAGTTTTCTTATTAAAAGCTTATCCTAATTTAAGGCCTCATATAGGGTATTGTTTTTTTCTTCATGAAAATGGTTTCCCTTTTAACGGCTTTTAAATTTAAGACTGTTCTTAGAAAGTCTTTGTATTTACTTACTTTAGGAGAAATGGCTAACTCTACTCATTCATTTAGATGTGGCACTGCCACAGAGGCAGCTAGGATGGGATTGGACTTGAGTATCATAAAGAAATTGGGTAGGTGGAAATTGAGCTCTTATAAATTATATGTAAGACCTATTGCTGTGTTTTAAATTGTCTATGTGCTCACCGCATACTATGGATAATCGGGCATTCTTTTATCTATTGGGCACAGCAGAGAGCGGCTTCATGGATTTATACACAAAATCTGTATCTGGACCTGAATCTTTTTACCATTACCATTATTTGGCATAGTAAACGGGAAATGGTTTGGGGGAATTTGATAATTGAGCTGCACAGTTTGGCATGTGGTTTTCCTCACCCTGATATCTTACTTATTCATCTCGGTGGCAATTACATGGGAAACGCTGGACTCTGGATTATATTTTTCAGATGCAAAATTCTATACAACATTTAAAAGCCTTGTATCCTGGTTCGATTGTCAAATTCTCTGAAATCATTCCTGGATTAAAATGGTTAAATTCTCATGTTTTTAGGCCTTTTGAAAAAAAGTGAAAATATTGTTTTAGGAAAATTCATGTCCTCTGGCTATGGTTTTTCTTATCGTCACATAGAATTAGAGGGTGGTCTCCCAGGCTTTTATAGGCCTGATGGGGTCTACTTGTCGGATATTGGATTGGACATATTGAATGCTAATCTCCAGACATGTATCAAAACAGAAGCCGGCCACCACATCTTTAACAACCGATGACTCATCAGCTGTCAGTGAGTTTCCCCACTTACAGCTAAATGTAAAAGAATGCAAGAAAAAAAATCCATACCAGACCCTTATCTGAGCAAGAAGCCTGGCAGGTTAGGAAAGGGGGGGAACAAGTGAGTGCCCCCCTCCTGAACCATACCAGGCCACATGCCTTCAACATGTAGGAGGTGATTTGGGCATGAGGTCTCTGCCCACCTGCCCCAAAGGACCTTGTCCCCATGTTGCAAGGGACAAGGGCCACTTCCCCACAACCAAGGGCGGTGGTTGTGGGGGGCTTATCAGATTCTGGAATCCTCCTTTAACATGGAGGCCCCCAGGTTCCAGCCCCCCCCCCCCCCCCAGCCTTGGGAATAAGTATGGTCTATCCATTTGCCAGAAAAGTGTAAAAAGTGAATAAACACAGTACACCCATTTTTGACAACTCCTTTATTAAAAAGAAAAAGAAAAAATGCCCCCCGAAGTAGATCCATCGTCAATCATGCCAACTGCTGCACTGCTGACCCGAAAAAGAAAAAACCTCCTCTCTCCCGTGGACTGTCTGCACTGCCGTGTGAAACCTTTTAAATTCCCAAAGGGCGAGGCCACCCAGTGACATCATGGCTCTGCTCTCTTGTGACCAATGGAATGCTGGGTTGGTGACATCACAAGGGCTGGTGCCACCCAGCGATGGCACTAAGTGGCCCAGCCCCTTAGGTATTTAAGAGCTGTCACACGGCGGAGCGGCAATCGGCGTGATTGAGGATAGATCTACTTCATTGGATCTACTTTCGTTTTTACATTCAGCTGTCAATGAAACTCGCTGATAGCTAATGAGTTATCCGTTCTTAAGGACGCGGTGGCCAAAATGGGAAATTTGGTTTAAAAATTGATCGACCAATTTGAATTCCAATCGTTTGGAAAATTTGGAATTCGTTAGAAAATAAAGAAACCTAACATATTTTTAATTTCTGCACAAGCCACACTCATCCAAAGTTGGATCAAAATCACATCTATATGATGCAGGTGTGACTTTCATGCGACTTTTGATGGTTTACATTGAGATCCATGGACCTCAAATCGCATTAAAGTGGGACCAAAGTAGTGTAGGAACTATTTTGAAGTTGCACAGATACTGTATGAATGGTACTCATAGGGAAACATGGGGTCCGACTTGTCATGCGACTTTGGGATCCAAAGTCGCATGACAAGTTGCACAAGAAAATATTGAAAAGTATACATGAGCATGCCAATTAAAAGAAATTATTATTTTTAGATATAGAGCAAGATGCTCTTATAGAATAATCGTAAAGTTGAATTTTGAAAATCAGAGAATAAGCTCTGATCGCTGTATAAATGTCAATGGTCCCCAAAAAGTGTCAAAAGTGTCCTATCTGTCCGCCGCAATATCGCAGTCCCGATAAAAATCACAGATCACCGCCATTACTAGTAAAAAAAAAAAAATAGTAATAAAAATGACATTCATTTATCCCTTATTTTGTAGACGCTATAACTTTTGTGCAAACCAATCAATATATGCTTATTGTGATTTTATTTTTTTTACCAAAAATATGTAGAAGAATACATATCTGCCTGAACTGAGGAAGAAATAAAAAAAAATTGGGGGGGGGGGGTATTTATTATAGCAAAAAGTAAAAAAATATAGTTTTTATTTTTTTCAAAATTGTGGCTCTTTTTTGGTTTATAGCACAAAAAATATAAATCGCAGAGGTAATCAAATACCACCAAAATAAAGCTTGATATGTGGGAAAAAAAGGACGTCAATTTTGTTTATGTACAATGTTGCATGACTGCGCAATTGTCAGTTAAATCAACTCAGTGCCGTATAACAAAAAATGGCCTGGTCATTAAGGGGCCAAATCTTCCAGGGCTGAAGTGGTTAATTTCCATCATTTTTTTTATATCTGCCTAAAACTTTTGCCCAGTACCGTTTATATGTATTAATTAATTATTGATTTTTATGTTATAGTCCTGATCATAATGAATAAACATATAAAAAAACACTTATGTCGCGTACACACGTAGCAGACTTAGTCTGGCGGACTGTCCTACCTGCCCACACACGGTACTTTTGTGGCAGACTAAGTACGGCGCACTAAGTCCGCCGCACTTTTGAAATGAACGGACTCGCCTATACACATGGAGGAAAGTCCGCTCATTTTGAGCGCAGCTCCAGGTAGCTGGGACCAGCGAAGTAAGCATTGCTGGTCCCGTCACCTGGTATGGACTTAAAGGGGAATCCCTACGCTGAAAAATCGGTGTGGGGGTCCCCCCCTAGGTCCATATCAGACCCTTATCCGAGCACGCTACCTGGCCGGCCAGGAAAGGGGGTGGGGGTGAGCGTGCGGCCCCTCCGCCTCCTGATCCGTACCAGGCCCCCCCCAAAGCACCTTGTCCCCATGTTGATGAGTACAAGGGCCTCTTCCCGACAACCCTGCCGTTGGTTGTCGGGGTCTGCGGGCGGGGGGCTTATCGGAATCCGTGAGCCCCCTTTAATAAGGGGGCCCCTGGATCCCGGCCCCCCCATCCTATGTGAATGAGTATGGGGTACAATGTACCCCTACTCATTCACCTGTGAAAAAAAGTAAAAAAAAAAACACAACACACAAGGGTTAAAATAGTTTATTGCACAGCTCCGGGGGTCTTCTTCCGTCTTCGGGGTTCTTCTCGCCGGACTCCTCCGCTATCTTCTGCTCTTTTGCTAGCTCTTTCACTAGCGGAGGAGCCCGGGTTTCTTCTTCGCCGCCGCCCTCTTCTTCCGACTTCGGGGGTCTTGTCCCCCTCTTCATGGGTCTTGTCCCCCTCTTCGGGGGTCTTGTCCCCCTCTTCGGTTCTTCTTGCTGGGCCACCGCGCCTTCTAGCTCTTTTACAAGCGGTCTTCTGTCGCCACTGCCGCCATCTTCTGTTCTTCTGTTCTTACCTACCTGGAGACGCGCTCAAAATGAGCGGACTTTTCTCCGGGTGGGAAAAGTCTGTTCATTTTAAAACTACAGATTGGTGTGCAAAACTACATTCTTATGCCGCGTACACACGAGCGGACTGTATGGCGTACTTAGTTCGTCATACAATCCGACGGACAGTCCGTCGTACTTTCCACTGAACGGACTTGACCACACACGGATGCACAAACAGTCCGTCGAAAGCTTGCGCGATGACGTGTACAGCACGTACGACGGGACTAGAAATAGGAAGTCCAAGACACAGCAAAGCACCCTTCCGCCGTGTAAATCCTTTCTGGGCATGCGCCATTCTTAGTCCGTCGAACTAGCACACTGACGACCGTACTGTCCGCTGAAACCAAAGTACGACGGACAGAATTTCGAAAAAAACAAAATACTTAGTACGCCGGACTGCACGCTGAAAAAGTCCGCTGAAGCCCACACACGAGCGGATTGTCCGCTGAAATGTGTTTCGACGGACTAAGTACGCCATACAGTCCGCTCGTGTGTACGCGGCATTAGTCTGCCAGACTTTTGGGTAAAAAAAAGTCCGCCGGAGCCTACACACGGGCTGGACTTTTCCACCGGATTGTTTGATCGTGTGTATGCGGCATTACCTTTAAAGAGTTGTAAAATATACAGAAAATGAAAGCTAGAGCATTTTCAATTATACCTGTATGCCAGGGTAAGTAAGCTTAAAGTGCACATTAGTATGAAGGTGTGTGTCATTTCAGTTTTTTTATTGACTGCAAATATAAGACATGTAGATTACATTTAAGTAAGCAAAAGTCCGAAATAAAAATGATTATTTTTTAGATATAGAGCAAAATCGTGAAATGCGCTCTTATCGCAAAAACAGAAACTGCCCTGATCATAAAGTTACATTTTAAAAATGAGAGGAGGGGAGCTGTATACTCATGACAAGGGCTGATATGAGTGATACTGCAACATATGGGCTTTTATATGTAAATGTAGAAATGATATGTAAATGGGAATCACACAACCCACAGATATAATGAAATGTCCCAGCTTGTGAAGACTAGATTGTCCACTGAGCTGCATCATCTTTCCATATTGCATGATGAAGATTCTCCTTGGTGTACTATGTGTGGTATTCACAACACATTGTAAGCCTATTTTATTTCATATAAAATGTGTTTCTGAATTTCAGTATTTTTATTTGTGATATTCTTCTGACTTCTTACAGATGTGACCTCCCAGGTGTCATTGGTAGAGTCTGGTCCCGGCATTGTGAAGCCAACACAGTCTCTGGATGTAACATGTACAGTGAAAGGTGCCTCTCTCACTGACAGCAGCAAGATTTACAGTGTAGAATGGGTTCGACAGTTTCCTGGAAAGGGCCTGGATTGGATGGGTCGCATCATCTATAATGGGGATTTATATTATGCTCAGTCATTGAAGGGAAGAATAACAATAACGAGAGACACCAGTAAAGGAGAAGTTTATTTCAAACTCAACAATGTGAATGTAGATGACTCTGGGAGATATCACTGTGCAAGAGAAACACAGTGCAGCAGAGCTGTGTACTCCAACTACAATAACTGTTACCAAGAAGGGATGGCATAATAAATATTAAAGTGGTTGTAAAGGCATAAGGTTTTTTACCTTCATGCATTCCATGTTTGAAGGTAAAAAACCTGTGTGCAGAAGTTGCCATAATACTTACCTGAGTCCCCTCTCAATCCAGCAATGTCCAAGATAACCTTGGCTCTCTCACTTCTGATTTTTTTTCTTTTGGCAGCAGCATGAGCTATTGGCTCCCACTGCTGTCAATTACAGCCAGTGAGCCAATCAGGAGATGGCCTTGGCTCCATGTGTGAATGGACACAAAGAGCCACGCTTCGGGTAGACGTCTGCTTGGGTGCCCGCAGAGGGACCGGAGATGACCCGAGAGGAGGAGAATCCAGGCTGCTCTGTGCAAAACCAATACACAGAGCAGGTAAGTATAACATGTTTGTTATTTTAACCACTTACTGACCAGCCGTTACATACCTGTAAGTTGGCTCCTTTAAGAGCCATAGCAGGCGCGCCCGGTGCGCAATCACAGACACAAGAGCCAGAATGGGGATCTGTGCATGTAAACACACAAATCCTTGTTCTGACAGGGCAGGAGAGACAGATCTGCTGTTCCTAGTAATTAGGAACAGCGATCTGTCTCATCCTCCACTCAGTCCCATCCCCCCACAATTAGAAACACACATGAGGAAACATAGTTAACCCCTAGATTGCCCCCTAGTGTCAACCCTTTCCCTACCAGTGACAGTTACACAGTATTCAGTGCATTTTTATAGCACTGATCGCTGTATAAATGTCTCTGGTCCCAAAAAAGTGTCAAAAGTGTCCAATCTATCTGCCCAAAATGTCGCAGTCCCACTAAAAATTGCAGAAAAAATGCCATATATATATATATATATATATATATATATATATATATATATATATATATATATATATATATCCCCTATTTTGTAGACGCTATAACTTTTGCGCAAACCAATCAATATACACTTATTGCCATTTTTTTTACCAACAATATGTAGAATAATACATATTGGCTTAACCACTTCCTGTCTGGCCGCCATTTTGCTATAGGCCGGGCGGGAAGTAGTTCATTTATCCTGACTGGGCATCATATGACGTCCTTCAGGATAACGGCCACACGTCTTACTACTGCACCATTCCTCTGTTATTGCTGTCACAGTGCTGTCACGTTATTGAAAGCCGGTCATTCCAGCTAACAAAACTGCTACATAATACCTTTAAGAAGTTATAAAACATACAGAAAAATAAAGCTGTCATTTCCATTATACCTGTATTTCAGGGTAAGTTAAAGGTGCTCATTAGTATGAAGATGTCATTGCAGTTGTTTGTGTACAGTAAATATAAGATCTGTAGCTTAAATTTAAAGTTGTTTTAAAAGTAAAAGTTTTTTTTAACCTTAATGCATTCTTGTATAAACCACTTCCAGACTGCCCACCACACATACACTGCGGCAGAGTGGCCTGGTTGAGCGAAACGATGTACCTGTATACCTGCATGTTGTTCGCGACTACCGGGTCTGAGGCACGCGTGCGCGTGATTGAACACAGCGGGAGTCAATTGTTAGGTTAGGTGGCTGAGATGGCCTCTGGCCACTTACGATCGATCAGAGGAGAGACAGAACGGCGGTCTGCCTATGTAAATAAGGCAGACTGTCATTCTGTCACGGAGGAAAATTGAGGTCTTATGTTTCTGCTAAGCGGAAACATGGATCTCTGTTTTCCTCTAGCGAAATCATCCCCCACACAGTTAGAAAACATTCCCTAGGAGCACACTTAACCCTTTGATCGTCCCTGATGTTAACCCTTTCTCTGCCAGTGTCATTTATACACTGATCACTGTATTGGTGTCACTGGTCCCCAAAAAGTGTCACTTGTCCACTGCAATATCACAGTCCCATTAAAAATCGCTGCTCACCGCCATTACTAGTAAAAAATACAGGTATAGATAAAAAAAGTCCATGAATCTATACCATAGTTTGTAGATGCGATAACTTTTGCGCAAAACAATCAATATACGTGTGTTGGTATTTTTTACCAAAAATATGTCACAGAATGTATATTGGCCTAAATTGATGAAGAAATTAGATTTTTAAAATTTCTTTTTTTATTGGGTATGTTTTATAGCAGAAAGCTTTTTTTTTTTTTTTTTTTTTTTTTCAAAATTGTTGCTTTTTTTTTGTTTACAGTGCAAAAAATAAAAACCACAGAGGTGATCAAATACCACCAAAAGAAAGCTCTATTTGTGGGAAAAAAGAACATAAAGTTTGCTTTTGTATAGCGTTGCACGACCGCGCAATTGTCAATTAAAGTAACGCAGTGCCATATCGTAAAAAATGCTCTGGTCAGGAAGGGGGTGGAACCTTCGGGGGCTGAAGTGGTTAAAGTGAAAATAGTGATTAAGTAATTAATAGTAGCTCCCTCACAGCCCCCCTAAATACTGACTGAGCCCGATCTCGATTCAGTGCTTTGTATCCTATCTTCCCCCTCTACCTTCTCTCACAGGCTTGGCTGAGATCTCCTGGAGCCATTGGCTCCTGATGCTGTCAGTCAAAACCTGGAAACAGAGAGCAGGGGGCAGGACCAAACCTTGTGTTTGAATAGACACAAACAACATGACTTAGGATCACGCAAGCATGCGTGCACCTATAGAGAACGGCTTACTATGGGGCACTTGGCAAAGGAGAAGAGCCAGGGACACCAGCGAGGCAGGGGTTCAGGTTCGCTCTGTGCTATATTTTTGCAAAGAGCAGGTAAGTATGACATGTTTATTATTTTAATGAAAAATTTAAGTTTTACAAGTACTTTAACCACTTCCCACCCAGCCTATAGCAAATATTAGGCAGGCGGTGGTTCAGTTATCCTAACGTTTTTCAGGATAACTGTTGGCGCACGCCCGTGGGGGGTGCACAGCCCGGTGATCGTTGGTGCGGCATGTCAGTCTGACACATTGCTACAGCGATCTCAGTAAAGAGCCTCTGATGTAGGCTCTTTATCACGTGATTAGCTGTGTCCAATCACAGCTGATCACAGCGTAAACAGGAAAAGCCGTATATCGGCTTTTCCTCATTTACGCCTGATAGATGCGAGTAGAGGAGAGCCGATCTATGGCTCTCCTGACGGGGTGGGTCTGTGCTGACAGCCCCCCCACGGATGCCCACACTGGACCACCAGGAATGTCACCAGGACCACCAGTGATGGCACACAATGGATGGATGACCAGGTATGCCGCCCATGGCCACCAGGGATGACAGTCAGTGCCCAAAATATGCCAATCAGTACCAACAAATGGTGCCAGTCAGTGACCATTACCAATGCCTGCCAGATGTCTCCCTATCAGTGATGCCCACCAGTGCCATCTATAAGTGCCACCTATCAGTGCCAATCCATGCCACCTATCAGTGCCACCCATAAGTACCCATCAGTGCATCCTTTCAGTGCCCATCAGTGCCTCCTATCAGTGCCCATCAGTGCCGTCTAAGAGTGCCCATCAGTGCCACCTATCAATGCCCATCAGTGCTGCATACCAGTGCCACCTATCAGTGCTGCCTATCCATTCCGATCATTAGTGCCACCTCATTGGTGCCACCTCATCAGTGGCCATCAGTGCTGCTTTATCAGTACCCGTCAGTGAAGGAGAAAACTTACTTATCTACCAAATTTTCTAACACAAACAAAGAAAAACTTTTTTCCCAATATTTTCGGTCTTTTTTTATTTATTGCTCAAAAAATAAAACCCTAGCAGTGATCAAATACCACCAAAATAAATCTCTATTTGTGGGAACAAAATTATACAAAAAATTGTTTGGGTACAGTGAAGCATGACCGCGCAATTGTCATTCAAAGTGCGATGGCTTGGGCAGGAAGGGGGTGTAAGTGCCTGGTATTGAAGTGAAAAGTGATAGTAGGGGTGTTTTCCTGATTTATACCTACAGGTAAACCTATATAATATCTTACCATGCACCATTTAGGAGATATTTGACCCCTTAATGACCAGGCCATTTTTAGCGATATGGCACTGTGTCTCTTTAACTGACAATTTCACAGCTGTGCAACGCTGTACCCAAGCGCCTTTCTTTACCCATAAATAGAGCTTACTTTTGATGATATTTGATCACCTCTGTGGTTTTTATTTTTTCGCTATAAACAAAAAAAGACTGACAGTTTTGAAAAAAACATTTTTTTTTAACTTTCTGCTATAATACATATCCAAAGTATATATAATAAAAGTATTCATCAGTTTAGGCCAATATATATATTCTTCTACATATTTTTGGTAAAAACAATTGCAATAGCCGTATATTGATTGGTTTGCGCAAAAGTTATCGCTTCTACAATCTACGGGATAGATTTAGGGACTTTACATTTTTTTTATTGTTTTTACTGGTAATGGCAGCGATCTGCGATATTTATCAGGGCTGCGACATTGCGGCGGACAATGATATGCTAGGCAGAACTTATACATAGCCAATTTAACATATCAAAATATTAATAATAAATACACAATACACAAATATATGTTGAGTTAAACGGCCGGGGCCTTTTATTATAGGTTTAAATATAAATGAATATATATATATTTCATTAAGCTTTTGGAATACAATTGTCAAAAAACACATATCAATATTATAACAACATTAACATAGCTTAGCCATTAAAGCTCAAGCCATTTAAGCACACAGAATAAACAGTCCCATAAGCCGAGCTTATTAAAAATAAGCAAGGCACCCCACCCAGCCCACGGCCAACTCCACACCAGATTGGATATTCATATTAAGAATATCCAAAGCAATATCTGACAGGTGAATGCCGTCAGAGCAGTAAAAGCCCAGCACCCCACCTTCCAGCTCCACGTGTCAGTAAGCAAAACCATTAACAACAGGCATGAACTTAGCAAGTGCTAGATTTACATTCTTTCTTATTTTCTCAAAATGCCTCCAAGAAGGCGAAAGCCATTGTAAGCGAGGAATGACCTCAGAAAAAACAAAAATGCATCTAGGCATTATATCATGAAAGCAAATTAAATCAGCCTTTATATCAGCTATCAAATCTAAAGTTTTAAGACGACCGAGGTCATTCCCAGCCAAATGGAACACCACAACATCCGGAACAGGCCATCTGGAATGTAAGAAAGAAAATACCCCTTTCAAATGATGCCATCTCATACCCCTATGCCCATACCAATGTTACAAAATTTTTGACGAAGAGAAATCTAAATTAACACCATAGCATCTTGATGCCGCTCTCTCATAGGCCCAATAGACAAAGGAATGGTCGATGATCCACACGATGCATGTAGAAGCTGAAATTAAACAGAATTATGAAAACGAACATACAGTGGTGTGAAAAAGTGTTTGCCCCCTTCCTCATTTCCTGTTCCTTTGCATGTTTGTCACACTTAAGTGTTTCGGAACATCAAACCAATTTAAACAATAGTCAAGGACAACACAAGTAAACACAAAATGCAATTTGTAAATGAAGGTGTTTATTATTAAAGGTGAAAAAAAATCCAAACCATCATGGCCCTGTGTGAAAAAGTGATTGCCCCCTTGTTAAAACATACTATAACTGTGGTTGTCCACACCTGAGTTTAATTTCTCTAGCCACACCCAGGCCTGATTATTGCCACACCTGTTCACAATCAAGGCATCACTTAAATAGGAGCTGCTTGACACAGTAGGGTCCACCAGAAGATCCTTAAAAGCTACACATCATGCCGAGACCCAAAGAAATTCAGGAACAATTGAGAAAGAAAGTAATTGAGATCTATCAGTCTGGAAAGGGTTATAAAGCCATTTCCAAAGCTTTGGGAATCCAGCGAACCACAGTGAGAGCCATTATCCACAAATGGCGAAGACATGGAACAGTGGTGAACCTTCCCAGGAGTGGCCGGCCGCCCAAAATTACCCCAAGAGCGCAGCGACGACTCATCCAAGAGGTCACAAAAGACCCCACAACAACGTCCAAGGAACTGCAGGCCTC
Source organism: Lithobates pipiens (assembly GCF_037356315.1). Taxonomy (NCBI): domain Eukaryota; kingdom Metazoa; phylum Chordata; class Amphibia; order Anura; family Ranidae; genus Lithobates; species Lithobates pipiens. The sequence goes on from NW_027507696.1 coordinate 14,991,516, forward strand.
ACTTGCCTCAGTTAAGGTCAGCGTTCATGCCTCCACCATCAGGAAAAGACTGGGCAAAAATGGCCTGCATGGCAGAGTTCCAAGGAGAAAACCACTGCTGAGCAAAAAGAACATCAAAGCTCGTCTCAATTTCTCCACAACACATCTTGATGATCCCCAAGACTTTTGGGACAACATTCTGTGGACCGATGAGACAAAAGTGGAACTCTTTGGAAGGTGTGTGTCCAAGTATATCTGGCGTAGAAGGAACACTGCATTTCATAAAAAGAACATTATACCAACAGTAAAATATGGTGGTGGTAGTGTGATGGTCTGGGGCTGTTTTGCTGCTTCAGGACCTGGAAGACTTGCCGTGATAAAAGGAACTATGAATTCTGCTGTCTACCAAGAGATCCTGAAGGAGAATGTCCGACCATCTGTTCGTGTACTCAAGCTGAAACGAACTTGGGTTCTGCAGCAGGACAATGATCCTAAACACACCAGCAAGTCCACCACCGAATGGCTGAAGAAAAACAAAATGAAGACTTTGGAGTGGCCTAGCCAAAGTCCTGACCTGAATCCTATTGAGATGTTGTGGTATGACCTTAAAAAGGCCGTTCATGCTCGAAAACCCTCTAATGTAACTGAATTAGGACAATTCTGCAAAGATGAGTGGGCCAAAATTCCTCCAGGACGCTGTAAAAGCCTCATTGCACGTTATCACAAACGCTTGGTTGCAGTTGTTGCTGCTAAGGGTGGCCCAACCAGTTATTAGGTTAAGGGGGCAATCACTTTTTCACACAGGGCCATGATGGTTTGGATTTTTTTTCACCTTTAATAATAAACACCTTCATTTACAAATTGCATTTTGTGTTTACTTGTGTTGTCCTTGACTATTGTTTAAATTGGTTTGATGTTCCGAAACACTTAAGTGTGACAAACATGCAAAGGAACAGGAAATGAGGAAGGGGGCAAACACTTTTTCACACCACTGTAAGTACGATAACATTGAGACCGCCATCTACCAATACATTTAATATCACTGGCAGAAAAAAAACAATCTAGCCGCAGCAGTAGCTGCGCCAATACGAAAGGAATCAGAAGAAAAAGCTAGATGATCCAATTTTAGATAAACCAAACATTTCTTGAAAACAGCATTAAATTGAAAAATAGTCAATGGGAAACCATTTGAATGGATCAAGAACTGCCTGTTAAGAGAGGGTCTCAAGGACAAGTAATAAGATGATAGAGAAACGGCACAAATCGCTACATTCTCATGACATTGAATAGTGATCCAATGACCACGACCTAACTGATCAGATTTACTCTTGGTCAAAAATAAACGGAGAACCCCAGAATCAATGTGAACTGAAGACATCGCCAGGCCCAAACTAGAAGATCTATTAGGAGGTAGAAGCTCAGATATCCTCAAAGCTCCATAAAAACACAAACAAAAAGATACTTTAAACAATAATACTTCAAAAGAAGAATAACACACCTTGTCAGTGGCAGAGCAAAGCTTACCCAAAACATCAATAGATATAGGCAATCTTCGATCAGGCACTGCAAAGCGTTTACGATACTCCTTAAGGGCCAATTTAACAGAAAAATACGAAGTGCATGAAGATCCACCATGTAAAGAAAAGCCAAAACTATACCCTCTGAAATATAAGTACAATCAAGACCATAAAGATTCAAAAAAGAACACCACAACCCCCATGCGGCTTTGTAACACGCCCATGTGAAAGGGGCCAAAGAATGTTTAATAGCCGATTGCACTTGCATCAGACTAACGTCCATAAATGAGGAGGACAACGTTCCCCAACCATCTCCGCATCCCGAACCAATTCCCGAAATTTGCTTATCTGTTGGCGAGACAAAGAATCAGCCACAACATTGTGAACACCACGCACATATTTTGCTTTCAACCATACATTTAATCATAGACATTGCAAAACTAAATAACGTAATAGAGAAATAACAGGTAAAAATTTAGATACTAAACAATTAATGGCGAAAACAACCTCTTTATTATCTGAATGGAAAAGTATGCGTTTGTTCTGAAAATGAGAGCCCCACAATTCAAAAGCAACGACAACAGGGAAAAGCTCAAGAAGAACAATATTCTGAAGAAAACCTTGCGCAGGCCAAGAAGGGTGCCATATTTCAGCTGACCATTTACCACACCAAAAGGCACCATATCCAATACCCCCTGAAGCATCAGTATAAAGATTGAGTGCAGAAGCTACACAAAATGATGATTGCCAAAGGGAACAAACATTAAAAGAAACCAGGAACTTCTGCCAAACTAACAAATCTTCACGAATATCATTAGTTATTCGAATATAGTGTTTTGGTGAGGTAACACCAGAAATAGCTCGATTTCGTTCTAAGTCGTTTAGAGAAAACCTTCCCTACAGGAATAACCCTAGCAGAAAAGGCCAACAAACCCAATAAAGATTGAATTGTTTTTAATTGAACTTTCCGCTTAGACAAAATAAAATCTAACAAAAATCTAGTCTTAACAATTTTTTCCAGAGGAAGTCGAAACTCCATACGCACAGTATCTATTTGAACTCCTAAAAATTCTAAACACGTACACGGAAGCACCGATTTTTCATCAGCCAATGGTACACCAAAAAAGGCACAAATAAATTGGAATTGATTAAAAAGATTCATGCAATCAGAACTATCCGCACTCCCTATAAACAAAAAATCATCGAGGTAATGCAAGCAATTATTAGAATGAGATCTGCAACGAAGTACCCATTCTAAAAATGAAGAAAAAAGTTCAAAATAAAAACAAGAAATTGAACAGCCCATAGGCAAACATTTATCAAAAAAGAACAAATCATCAAAAACAAAACCAAGAGAATTAAAGGCAGCAGGACGAATAGGTAGAAGCCTAAATGCCGATTTTATATCAGCTTTCGCTAATAAAGCTGATTGACCCACACCCCTGATTAAGATCAATGCATCCTCAAAAGAAGAATAAGATACCGCACACAAGTCTGGGTCAATATCATCATTCAAAGAAAAACCTTCAGGGTAAGATAAATGATGAATAAGTCGAAAGATACCTTTTTCTTTTTTAGGAATAATTCCCAATGGCGAAATTCTAAAATCAATAAATGGAGGCGCTGAAAATGGGCCAGCAACCCTTCCAGCTGCAATTTCTTTATGAATCTTATCACAAACAATCTCAGCAATCGTAGAAACAGAGGCCAAATTCTCATAAACAGTGCAACCTACTCCAGAAAAAACAGGTAAAAGGAAACCCAAACCAAAACCATCAAGCAAAATGTCCGCCTTCTTGTGATCTGGATACCGAAGCAGCCACGGCAGCATTCTTTCCAAAATCCCTGGTGTTACTGCTTTTAAGAAAGGAATCTTTCATAGTGGATGGTGCATTCTGAACTTGTTTCTTGAAACAACCGACCGCAGGGTGCAAGCCAGCACAATGAGCACATTCATGCTTATACTTACAATTTTGAAGCCATTTACAATGACCTTCATTAAAATTAAAACACAAACCCTTACGAAATGGTCCAATTACAGGCAGCAAAGGTTTAGCCGCAGGTTTTTGGGGTAACAAAAGGTTAAGCCAAAGACCTACGTCTTTCATCCCCCACTTCAAAGATGTATGAATAGAAAGTTTTTGTCTAAATGCCTCATCATAAAAAAACCAAGATAAACCTGGAAAATTTTTATAGGCCTCTAAAATAATTTCAAAGTGCTTGAACATACCACAGCACAATTCAGAACGTCTTTCACCCATAACACTAGCATATATACAAAAAGCCTACAATCAATTATGAAAATTGCGAGGGCTTGACCGATGCCTCTCATTATCCAATTTGTCAAATTCTTTTTTATCAGAACGGTGCTCTTTAAAGGAAGGCAAGAGTGACAACAAATCAATATAATCACCTCTTCATATTTTTTCTTTAAGGCCGCGTACACACGGGCGGACTGTATGGCCTACTTAGTCCGTCATACAATCCGACGAACAGTCCGTCATACTTTCGAATGAAGGGACTTGACCACACACGGATGCACAAACAGTCCGGCGAAAGCTTGCGCGATGACGTGTACTGCACGTACGACGGGACTAGAAATAGGAAGTTCAATACACAGCAATGCAACCTTCCGCCGTGCAAATCCTTTCTGAGCATGCGCCATTCTTAGTCCGTCGAACTAGCCTACTGACGAGCGGATTGTCCGCTGAAACCAAAGTATGACGGACAGAATTTCGAAAAATCCGAAATACTTAGTACGCCAGACTGCACGCTGAAAAAGTCAGCTGAAGCCCACACACGAGCGGACTGTCCGCTGAAATGTGTTTCGATGGACTAAGTAGGCCATACAGTCCGCCCGTGTGTACGCGGCCTAAGAGCCATAGGTAAATAGAAACCCAACGGTGATAGCTCACAAGAAAGCACCTCTTTTAAATACGGTTCAGGAACCGAACACACAGGAACATTAGAAGGAGGCACAGACAAATCAACAGAAGATAAAGCAACATTACGTAAGACAGTAGAATCTTTAACTGTATGCACATTATCCTTCCACACTGACGCCAAATTAGACTGATCGTCAGATGCAGAGTCATGTAAAAACGTCTTAAATAAAGCTGACATATTTGAAACAAAGTCACGGAGAACAGAGGCATCCAAAGACTCACCTTCCGATACAGGAGCAGGGGTATGATCTGAAGCAGTGTCAGCATTATGGAGAACATCCAAAGAGACAGCCTGGTCAACAGCTGCAGCAGAGTGAGAAGGAACCGTAACCATAGCAACGTCTTTAACAACATTAACTGAAGTAGCCATAACAGGATTTTTTTCACCCACAGTGTTGCTAGTCCCTGAAACACACTTGTCCATCACATTGCTCTTCGAGTGCTTCAATTTTGCCTTCTTCTTCAAAGAAACATTAGCTGTACCTTTGTTTGAATGAACTTGCAGTTCAGATGATTCAAATATTCGTGGTATTCTTCTTATCCTCTTTTTTTTAATAGCCGGATCCACTGCGCATGCGTCGTCCTCCGAGATCGGAGAATACACCGATTCAGCGCGGAAATCCCTGAAGGACGAACTCTGCATCATGGGGTCAATAGGAGGAGCCCATCCGGAGGAAATGGAAGCTGATAGCGGCGGAACATCCGGCGGCATAATGGAAGGAGCCTCAGTGTAAACAAGAGGATCGTCAGACATGAGAGTCAGCGCAGGACGATGGCTGGAAACCGGGAAATCGCCTCGAGGTACAGCCAGACAAGACCGAAGCCACCACTCGCCATCTTCGGTGCCAGCCCACTCAATCACTTGCCGAAGTAAGGACTCCATAACGCCAGCACCAGAGAGCAATGTGAAACGTATTTTTCTCTTCTTGTCCCGGTAACTGCTAATTGTGACGCATTTTTTTTTACTTTTATAGGTAGCAACTCGTGCCAAGACCGTTGCTGTTCGATACAACCAATCAAAGGTAAGCATATTAACTGCTATTGACAACTGGTCTGCCAGCATCCCATACATGGTGGGTGGTGACAATTCTTGCCCCTTCCACCATTTTCAATCTGACCCCAAATTACACTTTTTGGGGACCAGTGACATTATTACATTAGACAGTGCTATAAGAATGCACTGATCAATGTAAAAATTACACTGGCAGAAAAGGGGTTAACACTAAGGGGGGGGGGGGGCGATCAAGGGCTTAACTGTGTTCCCTCGGTGTGTTCTAACTGTAGGGGGATGGACTACCAGGAACATGACCGAGATCACTGTTCCTGATCACTGGGAACAGTAGATCTCTGTTATGTCACTAGGCAGAACAGGGAAGTGTCTTGTTTACATAGGCAGTTCCCCCTTCTGCCTGTGTACAAGGCAATCGTGGACCACTGACTTGAGCCCGCAGGGCACGCGAGCATGCTCCTGCGGCATGTACGATATCCTCCTTGTACGGACTGACGTAAAGGTACGTCAGTTCGTGCAGGAGAGCTGACCTGCCACAGTATATCTGCGCGAGCAAGTCGGCAAGTGGTTAAGCAGTGCCGGTGATGTGACTGCAGACATGATTCCCACATGCATGCCTGGGAGTGACAACATTGCGACACGGAAAATCAGATGGCCACAGCCCGGGAACCTGGGTGAAGATGGAAGCCCTGTCAGTGGTGACAGCATGCAGCTGGAGGGCTTAGTTTTCAGGTAAGTCTTGAATAATGTGCAAATATGCGATGCATACTAGCAAATTATGTCATTAACTTACGGGGAGAGGATTTTTTATTTTTTTTGCGGTTTACTACCGCTTTAAGTATGTAAGAGTCCTATGAAAATATTGTGAAGTAAACATGAGTATGTCAATTAAAATAAATTATTTTTTATATCTACAGCAAAATCATGAAATGTGCTCTTAATGCAAAAATAGAAACTGCTCTGATCATAAAGTTGAATTTTGCTACTAACGAAAAGGACTGATATGAGTGATACTGCAACATATGGGCTTTTATATGTAAATGTAGAAATGATATGCAAATGGGAATCACACAACCCACAGATATAATGAAATGTCCCAGCTTGTGAAGACTAGATTGTCCACTGAGCTGCATCATCTTTCCATATTTCATGATGAAGATTCTCCTTGGTGTACTCTGTGTGGTGTTCACAACACATTGTAAGCCTATTTTATTTCATATAAAATGTGTTTCTGAATTTCAGTATTTTTATTTGTGATATTCTTCTGACTCTTTACAGATGTGACCTCCCAGGTGTCATTGGTAGAATCTGGTCCCAGCATTGTGAAGCCAACACAGTCTCTGGATGTAACATGTACAGTGAAAGGATTCTCTCTCACTGACAGCAGCAAGTATTACAGTGTAGATTGGGTACGACAATTCCCAGGAAAGGGTCTGGATTGGATGGGTCGCATCGTCTATAATGGAGCTACAAATTACGCTGAATCATTGAAGGGAAGAATAACAATAACGAGAGACACCAGTAAAGGAGAAGTTTATTTCAAACTGAACAATGTGAATGTAGAAGACTCTGGGAGATATCACTGTGCAGGATTCACAGTGCAGCAGAGCTGTGTACTCCAACTACAATAACTGTTACCAAGAAGGGATGGCATATTAACCCCCCTAGCGGTAATCCCGAGTCTGGCTCGGGTTGGGATTTTAATTACAGGAGCGGTAACCCTGAGCCAGACTCGGGATTGCATCGCTCGATGCAGGGGAGGACACAGGGGGAGTTACTTACCTTGTCCCCTGGATCCAGCGATGTCCGCCGCGCTGTGTGAGCGAGCTGTGCTCCGCTCAATTCACAGTGCCGAGTGCCGCCGAGCTCCGTTCCCTGCGACGTTACGGCGCACGGGAGCGGAGAACGGCGGCAAATTCAAAAAAGTAAATGTACACAAAACACACACAGCACTGTAATCTTACAGATTACAGTGCTGTATTAAAAATTACACACCCCCTTTGTCCCTAGTGGTCTGTGCAGTGCCCTGCATGCACTTTTATATTATAAATACTGTTTTTTCGGCCTGGAATTTGGAGATTGCCCATAGCAACCAAAACTTGTCCCTTTTTCAGTGTTTTAGGATTTGATTACATTATTGAATATTTTTTATTATTCTTTATTATATTATAAAATTTATCATACCCGGGATGTCTGCTAGACTCTGGTTTGAAGAGATTTAAGAGCGTTATTCCTAAGAATTACAGGACTACAAAATAAAACGCCAGATTTCCATGCAAAATAATTGTACCGCTTTCAGCACCTTATTCCAGACTGAATCATACCGCCAGGGAGGTTAAAGTGGTTGTAAAGGCACAAGGTTTTTTACCTTCATGCATTCCATGTTTGGAGGTAAAAAAAACCTGTGTGCAGAAGCTGCCATAATACTTACCTGAGTCCCCTCTCAATCCAGCAATGTCTAAGATAACCTTGGCTCTCTCACTTCTGATTTTTTTCTTTTGGCAGCAACATGAGCTATTGGCTCCCACTGCTGTCAATTACAGCCAGTGAGCCAATCAGGAGATGGGGGGGGAGCCTTGGCTCCATGTGTGAATGGACACAAAGAGCCACGCTTTGGGTAGACGTCTGCTTGGGTGCCCCCAGAGGGATCGGAGATGACCCGAGAAGAGGAGAATCCAGGCTGCTCTGTGCAAAACCACTACACAGAGCAGGTAAGTATAACATGTTTGTTATTTTAACCACTTGCTGACCAGCTGCTACATACCTGTAAGTTGGCTCCTTTAAGAGCCATAGCAGGCGGGGGTGTGGCCACCGCGCGCTGGTGTATGGACGCTTGAGTAGTGAGCTCCGCTCCAGCAACGGACCCTGAACAACACAGACGCGACGAATAGCAGTTCCACCTGCACTCTCGGTGACCGGAGATCCCGCAGAACCGGACGGTATGTCTCGCAAGCGAAAAGATGCAGCCAAACCGAAGAAATTGGTTGATTTCTTCAGACCAGCGGATCGCGGCCTGCGGCAAGATGGCGCCGGCGGAGGTGCCTCGCCGCCATCTCCTTCATGCAGCTCCCGGTCGGCAGCGTCTAGCCCTGAAGCCACCAGTGTACCGCCTGGACGTTCCCCAGTGGCATCTACACCGAACTCCTGCAGCCCTGTGAAGTCTAAACCGCGGTTGGAGGAAGACTACAGACAGGTGAGCACAGAGCAGGAATCATTGGAGGACACACGAGAACTGACAGGCCCTTTCAATGCTTTCCCCACTGCTGATAAACCTGTTTCAGACACCATGCTTAAGGAGATGCTGCTCTCCCTCCGCACTTCCATGCATGCTGACATGCTGAAATGTGTCAGCACTTTTAAAACTGAAGTGGGGGAGATGAGTGGCAGAGTTGAGCATATAGAGACTAAAATGGGGGAATTTGCAACCTCGCATAATACATTGATAGACACCTTACATGAGCAAGCGGATGAAATCGCATGGCTAAGGGGTGAAATCGCAGACCTTGAGGATAGGTCGAGAAGGAATAATATCAAACTAAGAGGAGTCCCTGAGACCATCCTCCCTGCGCAGCTACAACAATATGCTAAGGAACTCATGTGTGCATTCCTACCCTCCACAGATGAAGCGGAGATGCAGGTAGATCGCATCCACAGGCTACCCAAGCCATCTCATCTACCAGATAACATTCCCCGAGATGTGTTAATGAGAGTACACTTTTTTCAAACTAAAGAGAAGCTCATGATGGCGTTTCGCATGCAGCAGTACCCACCAGAAAAATTTGCCCACATTCAATTGTTTGCGGATCTTTCGCAATACACGATGCAAAAGCGGAAGTCGTTAGTGTCTGTGACCAAAGCTTTAAGGAACCACAATATTCCGTATAGATGGGGATACCCAGTGAAACTGACCATTACCCACGAGGACAACACCACTGTGGTGACTAATATTGAAGAGGGCCTAGACCTGCTACGTTCCCTGGCCATCTTACCGGTACACACTGAAGATGAGTCCTCTTCCGTAAAAGTGGCACACTCTCCAGCAGAATGGCATACAGTGTCGCATAAAAAAAAGAAAAAGGTTAAGAAAAGTAGCCTTTAACTTGCTCACCTCCCTCACTGAGGGGCAGGTGGACACACATTAGGTCCATGTCGCACTAAGGAGCACTAGTGCATTCTTTTTCCCCCCCTAGTAATAATGGACGGTTTTTCCGCCCTCTGGTTCTTGCTGAATCCTACTTTTTTATTAATGTTTTGTTTCTTTTTTCTGGACATGATTTTATCCCTCTCTTTCCCCCCTTTTCGTCAATGTTTCCCGTGGTCTGGTCGTCTTCTCCCTCTCTCGGATGCGAGTGCCCTGAAGAATAGACAAACGCAGTCGCCTGGTCGCAGTACTACAATACAGGACACTGGCAGTCAATATCCCAGGTGCTGTGAGTATCAACATGTAACTGATAACCATGTCTTTCAAAGTAGTCTCTTTTTAACGCTAACGGGCTAAATCACCCTGCAAAGCCTTCTTCTGCCTGGAAGGAAGCTATCAAACTCAGAGCAGATGTCCTTTTTATACAAGAAACTCATTTTGAAGCTGATAATGCCCCAAAATTCCAGCATAAAAGTTTTCCACACATGTTCATGGCCTGTGCACCTAAGAAACAGAGAGGGGTTCTTATTGCTATCAGAGACTCGGTGTCCTTTACCCTGAAAGAGCTGCATGCTGACCCAGCTGGTCGCTTTTTAATTGTTCAGGGGGAACTCAATAACAGGCCATATACCCTGGTCAATTTATACGCGCCCAACGCTCACCAAATTCGCTTTCTACAGAGACTCTATAGGAAGATCGCATCTATACGATGGGGCTCCCTGGTAATCTGTGGAGATCATAACATTTGCCATTGACTCTACTACGGTGGCTAAAAGACCCCCTCCTAAACTACAACCTCTTCTACATGCTTCAGATGTCTATGATGTATGGAGGTGCCAACACAGCAACGAACGTGACTATACATTTCATTCCTCCAGGCATAACTCGTGCTCCCGAATAGACTTGATACTAGTTGATAAACAACTGTTACAGGCGGTGTCCGCATCCACTATACATAACATTACGTGGTCTGATCACGCCCCTGTCTCCATTGTGGTGATGGAGGGGCACACTCCCGGACCTGCTTACATCTGGAGAGCCAACTCCCGTATCTTCCAAATGTCAGAACATGCCGACAGCATTAGAGCTCATTTGAAAGAATATTTTGCTTGCAATGAGGGATCCGTGGATGATCCGATGGTACTATGGTGCGCCCATAAGGCATATATTAGAGGGGTGATGATTAAGATTTGTGCAGGAGAAAAGAGGCGGAGGACGCAAAAGGTTGACCAATTGCTCACTACTATAAAAACCCTTGAATCTCTCAATAAAACCAATATTGATTCCCACACAGCCCAGCAGCTCTCTGGGGCTCGTTCCGATCTCAGACTCCTGTTAATCGAACAGTATGATAAGTACGTTCGTTCACTGAGGTTGTCCCACTACTCCTCAGGGAACAAGGCGGGTAAATTTCTGGCCCAAAGGCTTAGAGGCATTAGGACTAAATCTAGAATACCGTACTTATTGCGGACCCAAGATAATAAAAAGATGGTTAATCCGCAGGAGATTGCAGATTCATTTGCCGATTACTATGCAACACTATATAACTTAGATAGGGATTCAAACACTCCCAATCCGACTGGCGAAGCTATACAATCATTCTTAGATAAAATTCAATTACCATTGCTCTCAGCTGAGCAGCTTGCCACGCTTAACGCCCCAGTAACGAAGTCTGAGATCGAAAGAGTCATCAGTACGCTCCCACTGGGGAAGTCCCCTGGCCCCGACGGCCTACCAAATGACTATTATAAAAAAAATTGCGAGCAATTGTCTCCAACGCTGCAACAGATCTATGCAGCGGCGGTGTCCTCGGCCTCTTTCCCTAGGGAGATGCTTAAGGCATATGTGGTAACGATCCCGAAACCGGGAAAAGAACCCATTACTCCGGCTAATTTTAGGCCGATTTCTCTCCTCAACACAGATGTTAAGGTCTATGCTAAAATTCTAGCACTCAGATTGCTTCCGATACTCCCTTCTCTTATCAACCCTGATCAGTCTGGTTTCACTACAGGTAGACAGGCATCTGATGCCACGAGAAGGGTCATCAATATCATTCAATATGCAAAGACCTGTCGGACGCCTTCTCTGCTCCTTTCTTTGGACGCGGAGAAGGCATTCGACAGGATACATTGGGGGTACATGAGGCAGGTTCTGATGAGGTTTGGTTTTTCAGGCCCCATACTCTCGGCTGTCCTGGCCCTGTACTCATCACCCTGTGCACAAGTTTATACATCTAATATGCTGTCATCGGTTTTTGATATATCAAATGGTACGAGACAGGGGTGCCCCCTGTCTCCCTCCATTTTTAACCTCCTCATTGAGCCACTGGCGGAGAGGGTGAGGTTGGATCCCTCCATCACTGGCTTCGATGTACGGGGCAAGGAGCATGTATTGAATCTATTTGCCGATGATATCATTTTGTTTCTGACAGCCCCAGACACCTCTCTTCGACAGGTTCATCAGATCCTGACAGAGTTTGGTGAAATCTCTTTCTACAAAGTTAATCCTACAAAATCCTTAGTTTTGGGACTGGACATCTCCCCTCCCTTAGAGGTTGTATTAAAAAAGGGATTTCCTTATAGTTGGAGCAAGGACTATATTACCTACCTGGGCATTAAGGTAACAGTAGATTTAAAGCAATTATCCCCTACTAATTACTCTTCCCTACTGACAAAACTTAAAACGGAAACCGCTCAACTAAATAGAACAGAATTGACCTGGTCAGGGAGACTAGCCACCTTTAAAATGATTATTTTACCACAAATTCTGTATATGTTCCGCACTCTCCCGATCCCCCTGAGAGATACCCATATAGGACCCTTCAATGCATTACTTAAGCAGTTTATCTGGAGGGGTAAAAAGCCGAGATGCGCAAAAGCACTACTGGTGAAACACAGACTAGCGGGCGGTATGGTCCTAGTGGATATCCGGGATTATTATGGGGCCTCACTCCTTACACAACTTAAAAACTGGCTTAATCCCTTATATGAGACACCTTGGGTCGCATTGGAAAAAGCTCTATGCCCGACAGGCGAACTGAAGCTAATGCTTCTCCTGGATGCCTTAAAACCATACTCCGTGCACACCCTTCCTCCCACCATCCAGGCCTCCTTACTAGCTTGGAGAACTCTCCAAAAACTCGCTTCGGAAGGACAGGGTGTTATGGAGATACCCGTACCAATAAAGGCCATCTCACACATTGTTCCAAATCTCTTTGTAGCTAAATGGCATGACAAAGGGATTTGGTTTCTCTCTGATTTATACGCCGAGACTAAGCCCATCGACTTTGACACTCTTCGGAGCCGATATGGCCTCCTGCCCTCAGACAAATATACATACTATCAAGTGATGCATTGTTTAGGGTCCATGAGATCCCACCAGGTATTCATCCCGAAGGAGGCATGGAAGTTCTATAACTCTAGTTCCCTAGCCCGTGGCGGGATCTCCCTTTTTTACAACTTATACCAAAATAAATTAGAATTTGCTAAGTCTCGCCCCTACGTGATGTGGGAGAGAGATCTGAACACTACATTCACGCTCCAGCAATGGAAAGAGGCTTTCCGAGCTATTTACATTTCCTCTAAATCCGTCAATCACTGGGAATTATCACAAAAAATGACCTTAAGATGGTATCTCACACCCTATAAAATATCTAAGTTTGAACGTGGGGGGTCCCCGTTGTGCTGGAGACGGTGTGGAGATATTGGAAATCTATACCATATGTTTTGGAGTTGTAGGAGCCTGACGAGCTTCTGGAACTCCTTGTTCTGCATTGTCTCCAGTATCTCGGGAATCATTACAAGACCTAATCCCTCCCTAGCTATATTGAACATAGGAATAAACAATTTTCCCCCTGAATTCAGAGTAGTGATTACACACATTCTCTTGGTAGCTCGTACACTGATAGTAAAACATTGGAAATCCGACTCTGCTCCAAGAGTGTCTGAAGTCCTGATGACCACCCAAACTCACTTTGTGTATGAAACCTTAGTTGCTAGTAGGCAAGGTAATAGAGGGAAGATAGTAGGAAAATGGCAAGCGTGGACAAAATGGTACAAAACTGCTTTATTTTAATATCCATGTCCTTTACTGATGCAAAAATGACAGATGGAGGTGACCACTGGACCAATGACCCACTAACCCCCTCTCTCTCCCCCCTCCCCCTTTCCCCCCTTCCTCCCTCTCTCCCTCCCCTTCCCTCTTGTCCCCAATAACTCTCTACTGTTCAATATCAGAGTAAAGAGAATGACGCCTACCATTTATAGGCTTTGGTTTGAGTAATATAAAGCTTTGCTTAATAACTTACGATCTCTGGATGGAACCTAATGGGATCTGTATCTAATGCTCGTGCTCTGACAAATAACCTATGTATCTTTTCTAACTCAGTGCAATGTACACACCCTTTGTTTTCTGTTACCTCTTATTTCCTTTATTTTCATTCCTTTCTGTATATGTTTTATACAAATCTTTCAATAAAAACGAATCGTTAAAAAAAAAAAAAAAAAAAGAGCCATAACAGGCGCACCCAGTGCGCGTGGCTGGCAGCTGTGATGTCCGCCGCAATCACAGACACGAGAGCTAAAACGGGGATCTGTGCATGTAAACACACAAATCCTTGTTCTGACAGGGCAGGAGAGACAGATCTGCTCTTCCTAGTAATTAGGAACAGCGATCTGTCTCATCCTCCAGTCAGTCCCATCCCCCCACAATTAGAAACACACATGAGGAAACATAGTTAACCCCTTGATCGCCCCTAGTGTCAACCCTTTCCCTACCAGTGACATTTACACAGTAATCAGTGCATTTTTATAGCACTGATCACTGTATAAATGTCTCTGGTTCCAAAAAAGTGTCAAAAGTGTCCGATCTGTCTGCCCAAAATGTCGCAGTCCTACTAAAAATTGCAGATCACTGCCATTACTAGTAAAAAAAAAAATGATATATATATATATATATATCCCCTATTTTGTAGACGCTATAACTTTTGCGTAAACCAATGAATATACACTTATTTCCATTTTTTTTTACCAACAATATGTAGAATAATACATATTGGCTTAACTACTTCCTGTCTGGCCACCATTTTGCTATAGGTCGGGTGGGAAGTAGTTCATTTATCCTGACTGGGCGTCATATGACGTCCTTCAGGATAACGGCCACACGTCTTACTACTGCTCCATTCCTCTGTTATTGCTGTCACGATGCTGTCACATTATTGAAAGCCGGTCATTCCAGCTACCAAAACTGCTACATAATACCTTTAAGGAGTTATAAAATATACAGAAAAATAAAGCTGTCATTTCCATTATACCTGCATTTCAGGGTAAGTTAAAGGTGCTCATTAGTATGAAGATGTCATTGCAGTTGTTTGTGCACAGTAATATAAGATCTGTAGCTTAAATTTAAAGTTGTTTTTACCTTAATGCATTCTTGTATTAACCACTTCCAGACTGCCCACCACACATATACTGCGGCAGAGTGGCCTGGTTGTGCGAAACGATGTACCTGTATACCTGCATGATGTTCGCGACTACCGGGTCTGAGGCACGCGTGCGCGTGATTGAACACAGCGGGAGTCAATCGGTAGGTCCGGTGGCTGCGATGGCCTCCGGCCACTTACGATTGATCAGAGGAGAGACAGAACGGCGGTCTGCCTATGTAAATAAGGCAGACTGTCGTTCTGTCACGAAGGAAAATTTAGGTCTTGTGTTTCTGCTAAGCGGAAACATGGATCTCTGTTTTCCTCTAGTGAAATCATCCCCCACACAGTTAGAAAACATTCCCTAGGAGCACACTTGACCCTTGGATCGTCCCTGATGTTAACCCTTTCTCTGCCAGTGTCATTTATACACTGATCACTGTATTGGTGTCACTGGTCCCCAAAAAGTGTTACTTAGTGTCAGATTTGTCCACTGCAATGTCGCAGTCCCATTAAAAAAATCGTTGCTCACCGCCATTACTAGTAAAAAATGCAGGTATAGATAAAAAAAAAGTCCATGAATCTATACCATAGTTTGTAGATGCGATAACTTTTGCGCAAAACAATCAATATACGTGTGTTGGGATTTTTTACCAAAAATATGTCGCAGAATACATATTGGCCTAAATTGATGAAGAAATTCCATTATTTTAAATTTCTTTTTTATTGGATATGTTTTGTAGCAGAAAGTTTTTAGTTTGTTTTTTCATAATTGTTGCTCTTTTTTTTGTTTACAGTGCAAAAAATAAAAACCACAGAGGTGATCAGATACCACCAAAAGAAAGCTCTATTTGTGGGAAAAAAAGAACATAAATTTTGCTTTTGTATAGCGTTGCACGACCGCGCAATTGTCAATTAAAGTAATGCAGTTCCGTATCGCAAAAAATGCTCTGGTCAGGAAGGGGGTGTAACCTTCGGGGGCTGAAGTGGTTAAAGTGAAAATAGTGATTAAGTAATTAATAGTAGCTCCCTCACAGCCCCCCTAAATACTGACTGAGCCCCATCTCGATTCAGTGCGTTGTATCCTATCTTCCCCCTCTACCTTCTCTCACAGGCTTGGCTGAGATCTCCTGGAGCCATTGGCTCCTGATGCTGTCAGTCAAAACCTGGGAACAGAGAGCAAGGGGCAGGACCAAACTTTGTGTTTGAATAGACACAAACAACATGACTTAGGATCACGCACGCATGAGCGTACATATAGAGACCGGCTTACTATGGGGCACTTGGCGAAGGGGAAGAGCCAGGGACACCAGCGAGGCAGGGGTTCAGGTTCGCTCTGTGCTATATTTTTGCAAAGAGCAGGTAAGTATGACATGCTTGTTATTTTAATGAAAAATGTAAGTTTTACAAGTACTTTAACCACTTCCCACCCAGCCTATAGCAAATATTGGCCAGGCGGTGGTTCAGTTATCCTTAAAACTGAACTTATTTACTTACTTATTTACCAAATTTTCTAACAGAAACAAAGAAAAACGTTTTTTCCCAATATTTTCGGTCTTTTTTTATTTGTTGCTCAAAAAATAAAACCCTAGCAGTGATCGAATACCACAAAAATAAATCTTTATTTGTGGGAACAAATTTATACAAAAATGTTTTGGGTACAGTGGAGGATGACCGCGCAATTGTCATTCAAAGTGCGATGGCTTGGGCAGGAAGGAGGTGTAAGTGCCTGGTATTGAAGTGGAAAGAGATAGTATGGGTGTTTTCCTGGTTTATACCTACAGGTAAACCTATATAATATCTTAACATGCACCATTTAGGAGATATTTACTTAACCACTTCTGCCCTGGAAGGATTTGACCCCTTAATGACCAGGCCATTTTTTGCGATATGGCACTGCGTCTCTTTAACTGACAATTGCACAGCTGTACAACACTGTACCCAAGCATCTTTCTTTACCCATAAATAGAGCTTACGGTACTTTTGATGATATTTGATCACCTCTGCGGTTTTTATTTTTTCGCTATAAACAAAAAAAGACTGACAGTTTTGAAAAAAACATTTTTTTTTTACTTTCTGCTATAATACATATCCAAAGTATATATAATAAAAGTATTCATCGGTTTAGGCCGATATATATATATTCTTATACATATTTTTGGTAAAAACAATTGCAATAGCCGTATATTGATTGGTTTGCGCAAAAGTTATCGCTTCTACAATCTACGGGATAGATTTAGGGACTTTACATTTTTTTTATTGTTTTTACTGGTAATGGCAGTGATCTGCAATTTTTATCAGGACTGCGACATTGCGGCGGACAAATCTGACCCCAAATGACACTTTTTGGGGACCAGTGACATTATTACATTAAACAGTGCTATAAAAATGCACTGATCAATGTAAAAATTACACTGGCAGAGAAGGGGTTAACACTAAGGGGGGGGGGGGCAATCAAGGGCTTAACTGTGTTCCCTCGGTGTGTTCTAGCTGTAGGGGGGATGGACTATCAGGAACATGACCGAGATCACTGTTCCTGATCACTGGGAACAGTAGATCTCTGTCATGTCACTAGGCAGAACAGGGAAGCACGCTCCTGCGGCATGTGCGCTATCCTCCTTGTACGGACTGACGTACAGGTACGTCAGTTCATGCAGGAGAGCTGACCTGCCGCAGTATATCTGCGCAAGCAAGTCGGCAAGTGGTTAAGCAGTGCCAGTGATGTGACTGCGGCCGTGATTCCCACATGCATGCCTGGGAGTGACAACATTGCGACACGGCCAATCAGATAGCCACAGCCCGGGAACCCGGGTGAAGATGGAAGCCCTGTCAGTGGTGACAGCATGCAGCTGGAGGGCTTCGTTTTCAGGTAAGTCTTGAATAATGTGCAAATATGCAATGCATACTAGCAAATTATGTCATTAACCACTTTCAGACCGGACCAATTTGCTGGTCAAAGACCAGACCACTTTTTGCGATTCGGCACTGCGTCGCTTTAACTGACAATTGCGCGGTCGTGCGACGTGGCTCCCAAACAAAATTGACGTCCTTTTTTTCCCACAAATAGAGCTTTCTTTTGGTGGTATTTGATCACCCCTGCGGTTTTTATTTTTTGCGCTATAAACAAAAATAGAGCGACAATTTAGAAAAAAACGCATTATTTTTTACTTTTTGTTATAATAAATATCCCCCAAAAATATATAAAAAAACATTTTTTTCCCTCAGTTTAGGCCGATACGTATTCTTCTACATATTTTTGGTAAAAAAATCGCAATAAGTGATTATTGATTGGTTTGCGCAAAAGTTATAGCGTTTACAAAATAGGGATAGTTTTATAGGATTTTTATTAATAATTTTTTATTATTTTTTTTTTTACTAGTAATGGCGGCGATCTGCGATTTTTATTGTGACTGCGACATTGTGGGGGAACCATGGGACATTTTTGACACATTTTTGGGACCATTGTCATTTATACAGTAATCACTGCTATATAAATGCAGTGATTCCTGTGTAAATGACACTGGCAGTGAAAGGGTTAACCAGTGGGTGGCAGTGTAGGGGTTAAGTGTTCCTAGGGGTGTGTTACTAACTGTGGGGGGGTTGGGCTTTCATTTAGTGTACACTGATCTCTGCTCCAATCACATGGAGCAGAGATCAGCGTCACTAGTTGCTAGGCAGAATGGAAAAATGTTGTTTACACAGCATTTCCTCCATTCGGCCGCTCCGTGAGACGATCACGGGGATGCCCGCGGCGATCGAGTCCGCGGGTCCCGCGACCGGACTCAAGGGGGACCCGACCAGCGCGGGAGCGCGCCGCCGGCGGCGCGCTCCCGATGGCAGGGCGGCATCGAATATTGGACGTACCTGTACGCCAATATGCCTGCCCGTGCCATTCTGTCGACGTACATCGTCGTGCGCTGGTCGGGAAGTGGTTAACTTGCGGGGAGAGGATTTTTTATTTTTTTGGGGGTTTACTATCGCTTTAAGTATGTAAGAGTCCTATGAAAATATTGTGAAGTAAACATGAGTATGTCAATTAAAATAAATTATTTTTTATATCTACAGCAAAATCGTGAAATGTGCTCTTAATGCAAAAATAGAAACTGCTCTGATCATAAAGTTGAATTTTGCTACTAACGAAAAGGACTGATATGAGTGATACTGCAACATATGGGCTTTTATATGTAAATGTAGGTATGATATGCAAATGGAAATCACACAACCCACAGATATAATGAAATGTCCCAGCTTGTGAAGACTAGATTGTCCACTGAGCTGCATCATCTTTCCATATTTCATGAAAACTCTCCTTGTTGTACTCTGTGTGGTATTCACAACACATTGTAAGCCTATTTTATTTTGTATAAAATGTGTTCCTGAATTTGAGTATTTTTGTTTGTGATATTTAACTGACTCTTTACAGACCTCCCAGGTGTCTTTGGCAAAGTCTGGTCTCAGCATTGTGAAGCCAACACAGTCTCTGGATGTAACATGTACAGTGAAAGGATTCTCTGTCACTGATGGCAATTATTACAGCGTAGATTGGGTACGACAGTTCCCAGGAAAGGGTCTGAAGTGGATAGGTCGAATCATCTATAATGGGAATTCAGAATATGCTGATTAATTTAAGGGAAGAATAACACTAACGAGAGACATCAGTAAAGGAGAAGTTTATTTCAAACTCAATGTGAATGTAGATGACTCTGGAAGATATCACTGTGCTAAAGTGACACCGTGCAGCAGAGCTGTGTACTTTAACTATAAATGTTACCAACGAGAGATGATGTAATAACTCTTATGCTGTGTACACACGATTGGACATTCCTACAACAAAACCATGGATTTTTTTCCGATGGACGTTGGCTCAAACTTGTCTTGCATACACACGGTCACACAAATGTTGTCGGAATTTCCGATCACTAAGAACGTAGTGACGTATAACACGTACGATGAGCTTGAAATTCAATAGCCAGTGCAGCTCTTCTGCTTGATTCCGAGCATGCATGGACTTTTGTGCGTCGGAATTGTGTACACACGCAAGTTTTGTTGTCGGAAAATGTGAGAACCAGCACTCAAACATTTGTTGTCGGAAATTCCGACAGCAAATATCCAATGGAGCATACACACATTTCCGACCACAAGCTCACATCGAACATTTGTTGTCGGAAATTCCGATTGTGTGTACGCGGCATTTGGGTCCATGCACACTCAGCATAAAAAATTTAAATCACTGCTAGGGCTCATTTACACTTGCTTCGGCTTCAACAAGGCTTCAACAAGGCTTCGGACAGGCTTTGTTAAAACTCTCTGACAGCTAGTCAAAGCTCTTGTCACTAAATAAAATGGTTAGCTTATAGTCCTGTTTACACCTGCTTTTGCTTTACTTTGGCTTCGCTTAAAAAATTATACCCCATGTAGCTTCAGTGGTGCTTCAAAGCGTCTTCAAAGCCTCCATAGAAGTCTATCGCAAAGCTCACTTGAAGCCCTACCGAAGCCCCACCGAAGCCTCATGGAAACCCCATGAAGCCTCACTGAAACCCCATTGAAGCTCCACCACAGCCCCGCCGAAGCCTCATCAAAGCACCAAGCAAAAGTAG
The DNA here is from genome assembly GCF_037356315.1 of Lithobates pipiens. Taxonomy (NCBI): domain Eukaryota; kingdom Metazoa; phylum Chordata; class Amphibia; order Anura; family Ranidae; genus Lithobates; species Lithobates pipiens. Next base: position 15,012,123 of record NW_027507696.1, read on the forward strand.
GTGTAAACAGGACTGTAAGCTAACCATTTTATTTAGTGACAGAAGCTTTGACTCAGAGAGATTTAACAAGGGGTGTCCAAAGCCATGTTTTTAAGCAAGTGTAAACTAGCCCTTAGAGGCATTTTGTGGTTTTGCTCTGCCTCTAAATGCCCCCCATGTTAGCCATACCTCCCAACTTTTGAGCTTCAGAATGAAGGACACTTCAGGGAAGAAGTGAACAGCAACACACGCAGCGTGGCAAAAAGTGTATGGCCAAATGCTTAAGAGTGGGAGAGGCTAAAGGGGCGTGGTTAAAAATAAACCTGTGCTTCCTTGTACTTATAAAATATACTTTGATTGCTGTGCCACAAGCTTGGTGTCTCATGGGCGCAAACTCCAGTGAAATGATTAAAATAAATAATAATGAAACGTTTCCATTACAAATGGTTTTGCACAAACTGTGAAAGAGTGCATTACCCTGTGCGTGGAAGGATTCAAAAGTGTATTTCATACAGAGTGCAAGGCTTAGAAGTGCATTTTGTACAGAGTGCAAGGTTCAGGAATGCATTACATACAAGGTGCAAGGTTCAGGAGTGCATTTTTAAAAAAGGGTGCAAGGTTCAAGAATGCGTTACATACAGAGTGCAAGGTTCAGGAGTGCATTTTAAAAAAAGGGTGCAAGGTTCAAGAATGCGTTACATACAGAGTGCAAGGTTCAGGAGTGCATTTTTGATACAGAGTGCAAGGTGCAGGAATGCAATACGTACAGAGAGCAAGATTCGAGAATGCGTTACATACAGAGTGCAAGGTTCAGGAGTGTGTTTTTGATACAGAGTGAAAGGTTCAGGAATGCAATACTTACAGAGAGCAAGGTTCAGGAATGTGTTACGTACAGAGTGCAAGGTTGAGGAGTGCATTTCATACAGAGTGGAAGGTTCGGGACTGCATTACGTACAGAGTGTAAGGTTCAGGAGTGCATTTCATACAGAGTGCTAGGTTCGGGAGCGGTGGCGGCCGCTCCTTTAGGGGTGAAATAGTGCCACCCCCCTAATCCATGCACCCAGCCTCTAATCTACATGCAGGGCTTTGAACGCATGGATTTCAATGGGGTTTTTTTAAGCACATGATTAGATTCTGAGGCAATAATTGGCATAAAAAAAGAGTGGGCTTGGGGCGCAGAGCCCACCCAGTTGTGTGACATTAGCAAATTAATATTCGCTAATGTCTTTCTGCTTCTCCTCCCACTCACTCAGGAAGCGGGTCCTGAGACTCGATTAGCCATGGAGTCTTAGGACTCCCAGCCAATCAGGCCTCAAGACCCACTTCCTGTTCAGCCTGTTTGGCCATGAGGAGAAGCAACAGCGTGTCTGCATGCTGGAGCGATGAGCAGCATCGGCTTTCTGTATTGGCAAGCTGGAGCGAGGAGCAGAATTTGCCTACTGCATCGGCAGTATCCACAAGGTGGAATGAGGAGCAGCATCTGGCGAGTGGGGGGGGCAGGTTTGTTTGCCCCCCTCAAAATACTAAGCACCAGCCGCTACTGTTCAGGAGTGCATTATGTACAGAGTGCAATGTTCAGGAGTGCATTTCATACAGAATGCAAGGTCCAGGAGTGCATTATGTCCAGAGTGCAAGGTTCAGGAGTGTGTTTCATATAGAGTGCAAGGTTCGGGAATGCATTACATACAAGGTACAAGGTTCAGAAGTTCATTTTTAAAAAAGTGTGCAAGGTTCAGGAATGCAGAAGAAAAAAATAAATAAATAAATAAAACAAAAAAGAAAAATGAAAAAGGTTCAGGAATGCATTGCGTACAGAGTTCAAGGTTCAGGAGTGTGTTACATAAAGAGTGCAAGGTTCAGGAGTGCATTTTTGATATAGAGTGCAAGGTTCAGGAATGCAATACGTAACGAGAGCAAGATTTTTTTGCTGCCCCCTCAAAATATTGAGCACCAGCCGCCACTGTTCACAAGTGCATTATGTACAGAGTGCAAGGTTCAGGGGTGCATTTCAGTGCAAAGTTTAAGAATGCATTGAGCAGAGTACAAGATTCAGGAATGTGTTACATACAAGGTGCAAGGTTCAGGAGTGTGTTTTTTATACAAAATATTTGATACAAAATATTGAACACAAGTCGCCACTGTTCAGGAGTACATTATGTGCAGGGTGCAAGGTTCAGAAGTGCATTTCATACAAAGTGCAAGGTTCAGGAGAGCGTTTCATACAGAGTGCAAGGTTCAGGAGTGCGTTACATACAGAGTGCAAAGTTCAGGAATGCACTAGGTACAGAGTGCAAGGTTCAGGAATGCGTTGAGTACAGAATGCAATGTTTAGGAGTGTGTTTTTGACACAGAGTGCAAGGTTCAGGAGTGTGTTACGTGCAGAGTGCAAGGTTCAGGAATGCATTACGTAAAGAGTGCAAGGTTCAGGAGAGCATTTCATACAGATAGCAAGGTTTAGGAGTGCGTTTCATACAGAGTGCAAGGTTCAGAAATATGTTATGTACAGAGTACAAACTTCAGGAGTACGTTATGTACAGAGTGCTAGGTTCAGGAATGCATTACGTACAGAGTGTAAGGCTCAGAAGTGCTTTTCATACACCATGCAAGGTTCTGGAGTGCGTTTCATACAGAGTGCCAGGTTTAGGAGTGCAAGGTTCAGGAACGGCGTTACGTATGGAGTTTAAGATTCAGGAGTGCGTTACATACAGAGTGAAGGGTTCAGGAGTGCATTAGGTACAGAGTGCAAGGTTCAAGTGTGAATTAAACTGCAAAGACATCTATTAATTAAACCTAGCATACTTATAAATCTTGATTAATAGCATACAGGAGCTGAGGCAAGAATGCAGGCATCAGATGGATAACAAATCAGTGCAGCCTATCAGAACATGCAGCAGTGTGAACATCCATTCAGCACAGCCATGGATTAGTAGGCAAGCCAGCTTGGGTACGGCCACAATGAGAGTGAGAGTGAGTTCAGCTGTAAAATCCAGCCTCTGATGGACAGGGCTGATGTGCTTTTCAGGGGCTCTGCCTCCTTTGTCAGGCAATCTGTGCATAGACAAAAAGTTGTGTTTAAAGAAGATGGCAAGAGGCATGACCAATTGTAACTACTGTATGTGCACCAACAGTGGTGTATAATTCTGGTTTATTATACACCTGGCTGCCTCTTATTCCCATCCGCTGCCTCCAGCCCTGTAAAGCATAATGAAAGAAAAGCAAATATGTGACATGTACAAACATCATAAAGTTGATCTTGCATAAATTTGTGTCTACCACAATCCTGAGCTCAGAAATACCAACCTTTATCTTGAGTCTGCTTGTGCAAGGATGTCAGACTGCTGCTCTCCCTCACTCTGACCTCTCCAAAGTGTATGTTAGGGATTGTCCTGGACATCCCCGCTATTTCCTGGGTCTGATAAAGCAAGAATGGAATTCCACAGTAAGCAACCAGTGTGGGGTCTGATCGATATTACAAGGTCAGTGAAGAACTCCCCTGGTGAAAAATAAGGAGAGGGGCGCCTCTGAGTATATATCAACAATAATTTATTAAGAAAAGCAATATCCACTCACATGGAAGACTGTTATATAGAGTTCAGGTATGTCTCTGGGCTGAAGAGAAGATGGAGGATGGAGGACTACAGGTCACAGCGAGTCCATGAAATTCTAGCACCACATTAGATCCAGGTAAGGATAGGGTGGGATGGCTGAGCAAAGCAAGTTCTCCTCCAGATATATACAAGTAAAAGCGCAATAGTCTGCAAAATAAAGAGAACGAAAACCCTCTTTGCAAACAAACAGAAATTAAGAAATGACAACACTATATTTAAAATACAATAAATGTTTAAACCAAAGTTGGAATCCATTAATAATAAAAAGATTATTATTAAGATCCAATAAGGGAAGATGAGATGATGAGGTGAGTTCCACAAGCAGGGCTGCCCCCAAGGGGGAACTGAAACCAGGTTCAAACACATGACCAGTTTATTTGTACATAACATATACAAGCAACTCACATTTTTAAAGTTGATCGTAGGCATATAAAGACATCCATCATAAATATCATCAGATCTGTCACAGACTCAACCCGCTCACTAAACGCCTGGCTGTATGTAAAGCCCCATACACACTATTAGATTGTCTGCTGAGTTTTTCCATCAGATTTACCAAAACTATATAATATGAGGTCAAACCTTAGGGGTTTCAATGTGTATGCAATCAGGCAGGCCCTTGTACTACATGGTTTTGGTAAACCTGAAGGAAAAAATCAGCAGACAAACTGATAGTGTGTATGGGGCTTTAGAGACACCGCTTGATAGTAAGGACGGCCACGGTAGAGAGGAAGCTCGCTCAGAGCGAGGCCTGGATCGCTTTAATTCCTCAAATTCTTACTATAGCTGTATTTTTGCAGAAAAGCAACATTGCTCCCTAGTTCAAAGATTTTCTCAGTCCTGTCCTCTCTCAGCTGTGAGTGTTGTGTAGATCTTCTATGTTAACACAGGTGGAATCATCAATGTGAAATTCACAACACAACACTCACTGCTAAGGGTTAAGTGTGCTCCTAGGGAATGTTTTCTAACTGTGTGGGGGATGATTGCACTAGAGCAGGGATATGCAATTAGCGGACCTCCAGCTGTTGCAAAACTACAAGTCCCATCATGCCTCTGCCTCTGGGTGTCATACTTGTGGCTGCCAGAGTCTTGCTATGCCTCATGGGAATTGTAGTTCTGCAACAGCTGGAGGTCCACTAATTGCATATCCCTGCACTAGAGGAAAACAGAGATCCATGTTTCTTCAGAAACATTATCTTTTAGCAGAAACACAAGACCTCCATTTTCCTCTGTGACAGAACGACGATCTGCCTTATTTACATAGGCAGACTGGCGTTACGTCTCTCCTCTGATCGATCGCAAGTGGCCATCGCCATTGACTCCTGCTGTGTTCAATCATGTGCACGTGTGCCCCAGACCCGGTAGTCCCAAACAACGCACAGGTATACAGGTACATTGTTTCACTTAGCCAGGCCACTCTGTCGCAGTGTATGTGGGGTGGGCAGTCCGGCAGTGGTTAATACAAGAATGCATTAAGGTAAAAAAAAACTTTAACCAATACGGGTATATTGATTGGTTTGCACAAAAGTTAATGCATCTGTAAACTATGGGATAGATTTATGGAGTCTATTTTTTTCATTGTTTTTACTAGTAATGACAGCGATCAGTGATTTTTAGTAGGACTGCGACATTGTGGTGGACACATCTGACACTAAGTGAAACTTTTTGGGGACCAGTGACACCAATACAGTGATCAGTACTAAAATAAATAATTTATTCATAAAAAAAATGCACTGTCACTGTATGAATGAAACTGACATGGAAGGAGTTAACATCAGGGGCAATCAAAGGGTTAACTATGTTCCCTGGGAGTGTTTTCTAAAGCCTCGTACACACAATCAAATTTTCCGACGGAAAATGTGTGATGACAGGCCGTTGGCGGAAAATCCGACCATGTGTATGCTCCATCGGACAATTGTTGTCGGACTTTCCTCCAACAAATGTTGGCTAACAGGTTTTCAGATTTTCCGCGGACAAATGTGTGTTGTCAGATTTTACAAGTGTGTGTACACAAGTCTGTCGGACAAAGGTATAAACAAGTCCGTCGCACAAAAGTCCAAAGTATAAACATGCGTGCTCGAAAGCAAGGACGAGCCAGATGCGGTCAGTCTTGTAAACTAGCATTTGTAAATTAAACTAGCGTTCGAGAATTAACATTCATGACGTGGCAAATTATGAAATATAGAAATGAAGCGCACATTCTCTTCTTCTTTAATGGGATAATAATGAATTCTAATAAAGATGCTTAAAACCGCCTATACCTAACAAAACACTGCTCTGCACCCCGGGCAAACAAAATCCCCACGATCCCCGAGTGTTGATATAGAATGTAAATACACACTAAAAAAGCACCTACTTAAATATAGTACATGAATGTGAATACAATATTAAAAAAAGTCTCAATGGAAAAGTCCTTTAAAATATTGCAGCAGCACTTCCTGTCCAATCTAATTGATCAGTCAAGCTTTCATATATAGTCCATACATGAGCAAACAAAGGAAACGGAGGAGGTCTATTGTAGCTTTTGCTGTGTTCTGTAACGAGAAACTTCCACCATACACTTCATCACATGCGGAAAACATCCCCTATGGGGATGTACTCACCTTAAATACAGCAGTACCGCACCTTTAATAATAAACATGCTTCTCCACCGCTCCACTACAAACTTCCACCAGATGTCAGTCACGCTATCAGGGGCTCCAGTAAACCATGTGAGAGGAATGAAATATCCACATAGTGTAAAGTTTTGTTAATCACATACACCCCCTTTATACAAATTAAGCGTACCAAATAAAAGATAAAATGAGGTAAAGAGTGAAGTGCACTGTGCCTGTGGAAAGATGAACGAGTGTCAGCTGTGTTTAGCAATGGTATGCTTCCTAGTTCCTCGGCCCGTGGAACGCACATGTCACTTCCGGTAGATCGCGTCACTGACGCGTTTCGTCTCTTCCTGACTTCGTCTGAGGGCGTGATATACTAAACCGGAAGCCGGTATTTATGTACAACGAATGGCCTTGTAGGCAATCAAAATGGCACGATGCGAACATTAGACTATAGGCTGCGCTTTCTACCACTGTCTCCAGTGGATGTAAACCAAGCGCAAGCTGCTCAAAAGCTTGTCAATGTTATATGGGCACAGATTAAATAAATACTGGTCTAAGAAATTACTTAATAAGCTAACCATCAGAAAAGAATGAAAATGCATTACTAATACAATAATTACATAAACAATGTACATATATTATATTATATAAAAAACCTGCTGATTTTATAAAGCATGTACAAGTGAACTCATAAAATATTAAAAATATTAAAAAAAACCTTGGGAACATATGTTAAAAGATTATATATATATATATATATATATATATATATATATATATTAAAAAACATGAATATATATCGGAAAATGCTAGAAAATATATATATGGAGGAAAGACACAATTCAATGTGTTGTCATGCCATGTAATATGACAAACCATATATAGCTAATGAAGGAGTATTTACACATCCGTGTATAATCGGAATGTCATATTTGGTGCAACAAGTGTATATATTATTATATCCGAACTACAAACCCAAATATAGCTAAACCCAAATACACATGGGCATAACTAATGGCCCTCAAATACCACCTAATATGACTAATAAAATGTTGATCTGAGGGTGCATTGCATTTAAAATTACCAAAAATAAATATATGTATATATTTAAAATCAATAAATGCATATACTGTACCATATATGAAAAAAGCAAGAAAGCGACTGGCCATGCATATATAGATCCATTAAATAATGTACATATTTTAGAAAATATAAAAAATTATTAAAAATAAATGGAAAATATTGAAATTGATTACAGAAATATTTTAAAATTATTTTAAAAGGGATATGGATTAAGTATCACTAATAAAACAATTGATATCTAATTCAATGTTGAGGCCTTTGGGAGTGAGAACGTCAACTGAATATAGCCACTGGGTCTCACGCTTTGACAATTCGTGGACTAGATTCATAACTCTCCAAATGTGATTGGAGATGTTCGATACCCCAAAATTCAAGCCCAATTGCATCCATATTATGTTTCAACTTGAAGTGTAATGAGACATTATGACCATTGAATCCTATTTTAATGTCCTGGATATGCTCAGCGATCCTCACTCGCAACATCCTTTTTGTACGGCCAATATAAATCAGGCCACAAGGGCATTTCAAAGCATACACGACATGAGTGTTATTACAAGACTTTCTGAACGAGGGGACTTGCACACACACGAACAGACTTTACGGCAGACTCGGTTGGACACACTTTCCACCGGACTTTTGGCGGAGGTCCGACGGACTTTCCAAATGAACGGATTTGCCCACACACGGACTAAAGTCCATTGATTTTGAACGTGACACCAGGTAAGATGGAACTAGAGAAGGAAGTCAATCTAAACATCCCTTGTGACAGTAATAGGTGGTGACAGGTACTCTTTATGGAGGGATCGGGGGTCTATCCCTCCTTTACACTTCAAAGTATTTAGATAGCCGTTTTTGGCGACTCTGAATACTGTATATATTTTTAAATCTGGTGCCATTGGCAGCCGAATAAACAGGAAGTGACGTCATGACGTCGCTTCCATGTTTACAATTAGGAGACTGGAATGAAGCCGCTTACGGCTTCATTCCAGTCCCTCCCTAGCCGCTAGAAGCGGCGGATGTGCAATCGGTGCTCCCGATTGAACGGGAGCACCGGTAAGAGTGGTGGGAGGTGGCAGGAGGGGGGGCGTCCCCTCCCGCTCCTCCGGCATAACAGCCGAGCGGCTTTTATGTGTCCACCATAATGTCGCAGTCACAATAAAAATCGCTAATCGCCGCCATTACTAGTAAAAAAAGATTATTAATAAAAATGCCATAAAACTATCCCCTATTTTGTAAACGCTATAACTTTTGCGCAAACCAATCAATAATCGCTTATTGCGATTTTTTTTACCAAAAATATGTAGAAGAATACGCATCGGCCTAAACTGAGGGAAAAAACTTTTTTATATATTTTTGGGGGATATTTATTATAACAAAAAGTAAAAAATAATGCGTTTTTTTTTTTCAAAATTAACGCTCTATTTTTGTTTATAGCGCAAAAAATAAAAACCGCAGGGGTGATCAAATACCACCAAAAGAAAGCTCTATTTGTGGGAAAAAAAGGACGTCAATGTTGTTTGGAAGCCACGTCGCACGACCGCGAAATTGTCAGTTAAAGCGACGCAGTGCCGAATCGCAAAAAGTGGTCTGGTCTTAAGCCGGCAAAATGGTCCGTTCTAAAAGTGGTTAATTTAGTTTCTGTAATGTGTTTAATCCAATATATTATTTTTTCCAAAGGTCACAAATTGGAGGACATGCCCACCAGATGTATAAAAAAGTACCTGTTTCTTTGCCACATCTCCAGCATAGGTCTGTGGTAGCAGGGAACCACCTCCTGGCCCTTTGCAGCATCACATACTATTGTATTAGGATTTTATAGGATGTTTCTTGTAGTTTTGTGCTTAGTGAGCATTTATGAGCGAGAGTACAGGCCTTTTCCCATTGTGCAACATTCATTTTGATTCCCAGGGCTAGTTCCCACTTTTCTCTATTCTTATTACTTTCTTTATTTGGCATCTGGTTTAGCAATGCGTATGCAAGAGAGGTTGTTTTTAGGACCTGAGATCTTTTGAAGCATAAAGATTCTAAAGCCGTCATGGATAGGCGGTATAAAGCCTTGTGTTTTTTATTTTGCAAGAAATCTTTCAACTGCATGTGAAACCAAAAGTCAGGAAATTATTCACCAAACTCTTCATGAAGGGAATCTAGTTATCTGACCTTTTTCCCCAAGTATACAATGGGATGCAAGAAATTTATCGTTATTTTTGGGTCTCGGAAGGTTCTCTTTGCATAAGCCCGGTATGAAATCTGGATTATTAGCAATTGGCGTTAGTGGGCCTGGATTGATGCTAATTTGTGTGAATGGGCTATTTTTAACTTCAATAGTTTTTATTGGTATAAAATTGGGTTCACACAATAAACATGTCAAATTACATCATAGAAAACATTTAAGTGTTTGCATAGTGGTTCATTCACTGCTTATATGCAACGAAATATAAAGAAGAAGGACAGGAGAACTTTAAACAGAAATTAAACATAAATTATATATACATCTATACCCTATGTGATCTGTAGATTGGCTGCATGCCAGGTCATAGTCAATACTTAACAGCTTCTATTATCAGATGTAAACCATGAATACCAACTGTCCCATTTGGAGTTCATTTGTTGATAATTGCCTGAATTGCTGCAAACATCACCTCATAAGTAGCATGTGCATTAGTCCTCTCTAATACTTCCCTGAGTTTGGGAGGGTTAACTTCCATCCAGTGTCGTAAGATTACCAATCTTGTACTAAGGAGGATATGTGTAATTATGGTTCTTGTTTGAGGTGGTATGTTTTCTCTACCTAATGATAGTAGCACTACAGCTGCGTTGGGAGTGAATTGGCGACCCTGTGAATTTGGAGATTAGTTTAAATACTTTGGACCATAATGAATGTAGTGCAGGGCATACCCACAGGACATGGTGCAACGTACCTATTCCGCCACAATTCCTCCAGCATAGGGGGGAAGTTCTGTGGGTTGAATTTTGAGATTCTGTGTGGTGTTAAGTACCATCCTAACATTGTTTTATGGGTTTTTTCCCATAGATTGGCGCTTTTAGTCGCATTAAGGGTGTTTTGTAGGGCTTTTTGCCACTGAACTTAAGAGTACCTTGCACCCAGGTCCTGTTCCCATGCTTTGATACTAGTAGATTTTGCAAATGTATTCTTGGAGTTTATAAGGGAGTAGAACAGCGAGATTCCTTTAATATTAGTTTCATGGTTTGTGAAATAGAGTATAGCTCGCCATGGTAACAGCATGTCAAGTTTGGGTGTCATTTGGAGAAAGTTAACTATTTGGAGATATCTATATTGGTCGCTATCATCATATAATAGGAAGAGAATAAATAGCCTTCTGTATCTCTACAGTACTGAATGGCTGGTTGGTGTTTGGTTGAGTAGTAGGGATGAGCTTCGAGTTCGAGTCGAACTCATTGCCTGTTCGCCTGTTCAGCGAACAGTGAACAATTTGGGCTGTTCGCAGCAAATTCGAAAAGCCGGAACACCCTATACAAGTCTATGGGAAAAATCTAAAGTGCTCATTTTAAAGGGTAATATGCAGGTTACTGTCCTAAAAAGTGTTTGGGGACCTGGGTCCTGCCCCAGGGGACATGGATCAATGCAAAAAAAAGTTTTAAAAACTGCCGTTTTTTCAGGAGCAGTGATTTTAATAATGATTAAAGTGAAACAATAAAAGTGTAATATTCCTTTAAATTTCGTAGCTGGGGGGTATCTATAGTATGCCTGTGAAGGGGCGCATGTTTCTGGTGCTTAGAACTGTCCCTGCACAAAGTGTCATTTGTGCAGGAAAAAAAGTCTTTTAAAATCACTTGCGGCTAAATTGTCGGGTCTCTGTAATACAGAGAACACTCAATTCATTCATTCATTGATAAAAAAAAAAAAAAAAAAAAAAAAGCGTGGGGGTTCCCCCAAATTCAATTACCAGGCCCTTCAGGTCTGACATGGATATTAAGGGGAACCCCGTGTCAAATTTTTTAAAAAATTGACGTGGGGGTCCCCCTAAATATCTATACCAGACCCTTCGGGTCTGATATGGATATTAAGGGGAACCCCGCATCAAATTTTTAAAAAAAATTGACGTGGGGGTCCCCCTAAAAATCCATATCAGACCCTTTATCCGAGCACGCAACCTGGCAGGCCGCAGGAAAAGAGGGGGGATGAGAGAGCGGCCCCCCCTCCCTCCTGAACCGTACCAGGCCACATACCCTCAACATTGGGAGGATGCTTTGGGGGTCTGTGACTCCCTCAAAGCACCTTGTCCCCATGTTGATAAGGACAAGGGCCTCATCCTCACAACCCTGGCCGGTGGTTGTGGAGGTCTGCGGGCGGGGGGCTTATCAGAATCTGGAAGCCCCCTTTAACAAGGGGACCCCCAGATCCCGCCCCCCCCCTGTTTGAAATGGTAAGGGGGTACAAAAGTACCCCTACCATTTCACAAAGAAAGTGTCAAAATGGTTAAATAAGACAAACACACTTTTGAAAAATTCCTTTATTAAAAATGAAAAAAATATAAAAAAGATTCCAGCGGTGCTAATCCACTCTTGCTATCCAGCGACGGATCTCCGGGGTCCAGCGATGGATGATCATATCCAGCGACGGGGGATCTCTCAGTCCAGCGCTGTCCATACATCCTTCTTCTGTCTCCACTCCGGAGACACTGCAGAGAGCCCAGCGCTGACGTTTCTTATATTAGGAGGGCGGGGCCACCCGTCACCTGACCCCGCCCCTCTGACGCTGGAGCGGGAAGCCAGGGGTTCCCCAGTGATGTGTGGGTGACCCCGCCCCCTCTGATGTAACGCAGGTTTCCGTTACATCAGAGGGGGCGGGGTCACCCACACGTCACTGGGGAACCCCTGGCTCCCTTCACCAGCGTCAGAGGGGGCGGGGTCAGGTGACGGGTGGCCCCGCCCTCCTAATATAAGAAACGTCAGCGCTGGGCTCTCTGCAGTGTCTCCGGAGTGGAGACAGAAGAAGGATGTATGGACAGCGCTGGACTGAGAGATCCCCCGTCGCTGGATATGATCATCCATCGCTGGACCCCGGAGATCCGTCGCTGGATAGCAAGAGTGGATTAGCACCGCTGGAATCTTTTTTTATTTTTTTCATTTTTAATAAAGGAATTTTTCAAAAGTGTGTTTGTCTTATTTAAGCATTTTGACACTTTCTTTGTGAAATGGTAGGGGTACTTTTGTACCCCCTTACCATTTCAAACAGGGGGGGGCCGGGATCTGGGGGTCCCCTTGTTAAAGGGGGCTTTCAGATTCTGATAAGCCCCCCGCCCGCAGACCCTCACAACCAACGGCCAGGGTTGTGAGGATGAGGCCCTTGTCCTTATCAACATGGGGACAAGGTGCTTTGAGGGGTCACAGACCCCCAAAGCATCCTCCCAATGTTGAGGGTATGTGGCCTGGTACGGTTCAGGAGGGAGGGGGGGCTGCTCTCTCGTCCCCCCCTCTTTTCCTGCGGCCTGCCAGGTTGCGTGCTCGGATAAAGGGTCTGATGTGGATTTTTAGGGGGACCCCCACGTCGTTTTTTTTAATTTGATGCGGGGTTCCCCTTAATATCCATATCAGACCTGAAGGGTCTGGTATGGATATTTAGGGGGACCCCCACGTCATTTTTTAAAAAAAATTTGACACGGGGTTCCCCTTAATATCCATGTCAGACCTGAAGGGCCTGGTAATTGAATTTGGGGGAACCCCCACGCTTTTTTTTTTTTTTTTTTTTTAATGAATGAATGAATGAATGAATGAATTGTCGGCTAATACAGAGAACACTCATTGAGTGTTCTCTGTATTACGGGGAGCCGACAATTTAGCCTCAAGTGATTTTAAAAGACTTTTTTTCCTGCACAAATGACACTTTGTGCAGGGACAGTTCTAAGCCCCAGAAACATGCGCCCCTTTACAGGCATACTATAGATACCCCCCAGCTACGAAATTTAAAGGAATATTACACTTTTATTGTTTCACTTTAATCATTATTAAAATCACTGCTCCTGAAAAAACGGCAGTTTTTAAAACTTCTTTTTGCATTGATCCATGTCCCCTGGGGCAGGACCCAGGTCCCCAAACACTTTTTAGGACAGTAACTTGCATATTACCCTTTAAAATTAGCACTTTAGATTGTGAACGTTCGAGTCCCATAGACTTTAATAGGGTTCTAAAGTTCACACGAAGTTTAGGTCTGTTCGCAGGTTCTGGTGCGAACCGAACAGGGGGGTGTTCGGCTCATCCCTATTGAGTAGTATTCGGATCGTTTTTTAAATTGTATAGAGAGCCATAGTAATGGTTGAAAGCATCAGCTATTTCTTGGGGATGGTAAAGTTTGTTTTTGGTGGTAGAGTGTATTATATACGGAATCTTAGTTTTTTGTCTCAAGCCTTTTACTTGGCGTGATAGATTCTTACCGGATTTATTTCCCGTGGCATAATATGACATTTTACGTTTTTAGGATGCTTTTTCAAAGTTCTCCAATAATAGGAGCCTCAGATCATATCTCAACTGAGTGATTTGGTTTGAGGTTGCGGGAGAGGGTTTTTGTTTGTTGTTGGTTTCTAATATGTAAATTTTGTCTGTTAGTTCTTTTATTCTCTTGCGCTGCTGCCTCTTAGTCTCGCTCCTAACTGTATGAGAATTCCGCGTATAAATGCTGTATGCACGTTCCATATTACAAACTGATTCTGCACAGAGGATTCGTTATTTTTAAAGAATTCTTTTAACTGTGTTTCAATAATTATTCTAGAGTCCGACCGTCACAGTGGAGATATGTTGCTGGCCCCCAAAGACAACGTAATAGACGCGCGGTCTGACCACGTAATAGTGTTGATATCTGTGGAAGTTACATTGACCAAGGTGTTTTGGTCCACCAGAAACAAGTCAATGCGAGAGTACGCCCTATGCGGCGCTGAGAAAAACATGAAGTCTCTCGCTCCTGTATGCTGGTACCTCCAGGCATCAAACAAGTCTTGCTTGTGAATTGAAGGTAGTAACGATGGACCTGTATGTCTGGCTCCTGAAGAGTCCGCTTCAGGGTCTGGGGTTGCATTGAAGTCCCCGCACATGACTAGTCTCCCCTTTTGATGTGACCTTACACTTCTCATCAGCTTGTGGAAAAAATGGATCTGATGCTGGTTGGGGGTGTAAACATTCACAATGGTGTACATGATTGAGTCAATATTGCACACAAGAATGAGATAACGGCCTTTGATGTCCTTGACGATCTCATGGAGAGTGAAAGCCACAGAGTTTTTTACTGCTATAAGAACTCCTTTAGTTTTTTTTATGGGCGTTGGCAGTGTATATGTGTGGAAAGTTTTTATGGGAACAAGCTGGAGACGCTGAAGCAGAGAAGTGCGTTTCTTGAGCACATATAATATAAGCTTTATTAGAAAGGGCTTCAGTCCATAAAGATCTCCTTTTGGCTGGGTGGTTTAGGTCTTTTGAATTAATATAAATTATTTTTATTCCCATTTTTGGGGGAGTAAAAAGCTATGTAGAAATCCTAAATCTTAATAATTTTTGAGGAAATATCACCATGTTGTGGCTCTTTTCGGTATTGCATGTAAGATATAGTGCTTTGTTAGAGGATTGAATGTACTCACTATTTGATGCAAAGGGTGCATTTATCCTGGCTTGTCTGGTGGACCATGTTAGGTGGCAATCCTGTATGATGGTCCAGTTCTCATTTTCCTGAACTGCGGCTTGCACACCTTTTGATAGTAAAAAAAAGAAAAGATAGGAACAGAAGAAAAACACAAAAATACTGTAACCAAGCAACTTGTAGAGAAACAGCATAATGGACCCAGCCCGAAACAGGGCAAGGGACCCAAATAACCATGTGTAGCTCATCACTGCTCAAGGTGGGGGGGTAAACTTGGCTCTCCCGGGTAATCCTCGGGGGCTCGTGATTGAAGTGTTACCCATGTGGGTCAGATATGCGACCTGGCATTTTTATTTGTGATGGTTTTCCAGTCAGGATCTGATGATTGTCTTGGTTTGGGAGCAGAACAATAGTCCGATTGGTCAGGCAGTATCTTCCACTCCTCCAAGATGGAAAGACCTCCCTATTATGTAAGTACGTAGATAAGGGGAAAACACTAAACCAAAAACATACAATATCAAACATATGTCAAATGTGTAGACCCAATGTGTAAATATACACAATAAAGCTGCTAACACACAAACAAAGTTCAAACACAAATTCAAATATAAAGTGTAGTGCTAAAAAGTGGTGAAAAAGTGCAAAAAATTACAAATCCTTAATCGTGTTGAAGGGAAAAAAATGGACAAAGGAGCAGTTGATGATGACAATGCGCAAAGGTGAGCTAATCCCTGCACAATATCACAACTTGCAGTTCTATGCAGACGTGTCTCAATATACACTGCAAAAAAGGAAGAATCTAAGCATCATCCCTAAGGTGCTTAGAAACCACAAAATTATCTACAAATGGGGTTACCCCACCAAGCTGTCTATCGTAAAAGGCGACCGTACTTACATAATATAAAAAGTGTAGCGCTAAAGAGTGGTAAAAAAGTGCAAAAATGACAAATCCTTAATCGTCTTGAAGGGAGAAAAAGTGGTAGCAGTAGCAGTTTGATGCAAGATCTACTGTGTTTGAAAATTGGTGCTGGAAGATATAGCCCTCTAAAGGGGACAGATACTAGTGGACATTCATCTTTGATTTAAAGTCATTTTTTGCACTTTTTCTCTCTTCAACATGATTAAGGATTTGTCATTTTTTGCACTTTTTCACCACTCTTTAGCGATACGCTTTTTATATTATGTAAGTACGGTCGCCTTTTGCGATAGACAGCTTGGTGGGGTAACCCCATCTGTAGATAATTTTGTGGTTTCTAAGCACCTTAGTGATGATGCTTAGATTCTTCCTTTTTTGCAGTGTCTGCATAGAACTGCAAGTTGTGATATTGCGCAGGGATTAGCTCACCTTTGCGCATTGTCATCATCAACTGCTCCTTTGCATGGTAGAAATGCAGGCAGAAAATCACATCTCTAAGGACTTGATCTGATAAAAAAAGATGGTTTAGGCAGATGATGGATTCTATCTATCAGAGTGGTTAGGGGTGAGTGCTCTAAACAATGAGGAAGCATAATCACGCAAATGAGCTTGCTGGATCGATTCAGGGATCCCCCTGATTTTCAAATAGTTCCTCCTTTTTCTGTCCTCAATGTCTGCAAGCTTAGCCTTGATCCATTCTGTGTCACCCTCTCTTTCCTCATTTGAATCCACTAGGTTATTGATGGTTTCAGCAAAGTCACCCATTTTTTGCTAAATGTGAACTACCCGAGATTCCACTGCTTGGATGTCCTTCTTAAATTTTTGCATACATTTCGTCATATCTGATTGTAATGTACTTCTCAGTGACAGAAGCATGTATTTCAAGACAGTGTCTACTACAGGCTGGTGCTGGGTTGGAAATGATTCAATAGAGTCCCTTTAGCTCATGTGTCAGTGGCATGGCTGGTCAGATGGTTTTATCCCTTTCCAGCCATTCTAAATTTAGCCTTAGTCGGGCTGCCAGAGATAAGGGAGGGAGAGTACTGCTGAGAGCTCATAGGGGAACCATTATTTTGATGACCCGTGCTCATTTTGGGCAAATTGCTGGCCGTTTTATCTACTGGGGTGGATGCTGGCCAGGAGCCATCTTGCTTACCATCATGCTGTTTATGAGGATAGAAGGTCATCAGGTGCTGTCGCTTACGGTGCTCCTTTCTTTTCCTGGACTTGTAGGGGTGAAGATTCAGAGTCCCGATGGGGTAATTTGAGCCAATTTTCCCCGGTGATCACAGGAGCTCTTTTCCTATGCAACCATCCAGCTTGCATGCAGGCCACGCCCCATCTGAATGGGCTATTTTATGGAAGACATTTAGTGTGTTTATGATCAGGGGATGTGTTATATTACGAGATTATTTGGAGTGTGTCGTCCAAGGGTATTAAAGTAGTTGTTGGTTGTTAAGGGTGGATTCTAAGTGGACTCAATGTTTATTGTTTACATGGCAATGCCAGGAGAGTAAGAAGGTGGAAGCTTATTCTGGGGTTTTTATCTGCCCAAAGGAATTTTCTTTGTAGATTTGTCAGTTTGGTGAAGAAGGAATTAGGAATTTTTATAGGTAGAACATTGAAAAAATATAGCAGCCTTGGGAGAATTGTAATTTTCAGTATTGATGCTCTACCAAACCATGAATATGGTTTTGGAGATCATTTTTTCAGATCCTGTGCAATCGCGTTTAACCACTTCACATCCTTTTTTTTACCACAAATAGAGCTTTCTTTTGGTGGTATTTGATCACCATGAGGACCTGTGCTCGTTTGGTCTGGGGATAGTGTGAGATTAAGAGCTTCTGATTTAGTTTGGTTAATTTTCAAATTTGAAATATAACCGAATGTTTTGAAGATTTTTTTAAGGTTGGGTACAGAGGTGTGGAGGTGTGTGAGAAAAAACAGGAGATCATCCGCGTAAGCGGCCAGCTGTATTCTTTTTTGTTTACTTGAAAGCCACGGATGTCGGTGGTTAAGTTGATGGACAGGATAAGGGGTTCTAATGTTAGGATGAAAAGAAGGGGTGATAATGGGCAAGCCTGTTGAGTACCATTATGTATGTCAAAAGGGCTAAAGGAAGTGTTATTTATTTTGACTTTAGCTTGTGGGTTTTGATAAAGTGCCCTTCTTTACAGTCATCTACTAGGCGAGGAGCATCAGCACCTAATAATACCAATCCAGGATCACGTAAGCAGGGTCATGGTGGTGGGTACTGCACACCCTATTCTAAACGCTCTGCCAGTGGTGAGAATAGTTCTAGGACTCACACCCAAACATCAGGAAATCCCTCAAATAGTGTTGGTGGGACTGATTCACAGTCATATTAAATATATGGGGGGAGTGGCTCAACAGGCTGCTAAAATCCTTAATATATAGCCTCAGATATCCAAAGTACTCTCTGTATCAGACCCATCCTCAATTAATGCATTGTCACAGCCACTTATATCTAATTTACTATTACCGTCCACTACTGTGGCATCTACCTCTTCGTCTCTGACCTATTCTAAACTGGGTTCCCAGCAAATTCCATCTACCCCTATCCAGAGGTTTACCAGACAAGCCACACTGGATCCCCATTTGACACATCCAGCCACACTACCACCAAGTTTTCAGCTGGCAGAGCCTCGCCTACCTCCAACTTAGAACTTGATATAGTGAACCTCACACACTCATATTGTTTTTCAGATGCTGAGTTACGTCTAAGTCTTAAAGCGGGAGTCCGCCGGGACTCTACGTTTTTTTTTTTTTTTAAAGCCAGCAGCTACAAATACTGCAGCTGCTGACTTTTAAAATAGTGACACTTACCTGTCCAGCGCGCCCGTGATGTCGGCACCCGAAGCCGATCTCTCGATCGTCTCTCGGGTGCTGCCGCCGCCATCTTGGGTATGGGAATCTAGAAGGTGGAGCCTTTCGGCTTCATTTCCTGGTTCCCTACTGCGCATGCGCGAGTCGCGCTGCGCAATAAGGATGGTCCCCGCTGCCTCTGGGATCTGTGTGTTTCCCAGCAGGCAGCGGGGGACTTGCGGAAAGGGGTGTAATCTATGCCCCTTTCCGCAGAGAGCTATCCCGGAAGTGGGTGCAGATATCTGTACTGTACAGGTACCTGCACCCCCTCCCCCCTGAAAGGTGCCAATTGTGGCGCCGGAGGGGGGGAGGGTTCCGATGAGCGGAAGGTCCACTTTAGGGTGGACCTCCGCTTTAAAATTTGGGTTGAGTTTTTGTTCATCTACTAATTTAGAAAAGTACAAACTAATAAAGGATATCTACATGTTTGCACAAGGTTTAACATATAGATATATGTTCGATCAAAACACTGTTAGAGCTAAACAAGAACGGGAATTCTCAGATAGCATTAAACACTATACAATGGCAGACTTTTGTACAGGTACCTGCACCCCCTCCCCCCTGAAAGGTGCCAATTGTGGCGCCGGAGGGGGGGAGGGTTCCGATGAGCGGAAGGTCCACTTTAGGGTGGACCTCCGCTTTAAAATTTGGGTTGAGTTTTTGTTCATCTACTAATTTAGAAAAGTACAAACTAATAAAGGATATCTACATGTTTGCACAAGGTTTAACATATAGATATATGTTCGATCAAAACACTGTTAGAGCTAAACAAGAACGGGAATTCTCAGATAGCATTAAACACTATACAATGGCAGACTTTTGAGCCCTCCGTGATTTGATGCTACATTTAGAAGAAAACAATGAGATCTCAAACTCAACAGTCATGAATACACAGGTGACTCTACAGGAACAATCCTTACCTGTAGTGCTGTCTAAAACATATACCAATTCCAATTTGGCTAAAAAATTTAAACCTAAGCCACAAAGATTCCCAGATTTAACCACTAACTCTCATATTTGGGCCTTCCTAATAGGTGTAGTGAGTGATATTAAACGCATGTAGGTCATACCTCATCATAGTAACCTTACTTTTTCCCAGAAACGGGCCATCTCTAAATTGAGTAATCATCCGTATTTGGTCATTAAGGCATCAGAAATTTCTTTAGGGAGATCTTAGGTACTAACCATTTAACAATCACCCTCTCTGCCAACTTGGATTAATTAGTTCATTACAGATATAAACTAGTGCATGTCTGATATAATTGGACAGTCACCTATCAATTTATTTATTTATATTATTTTAACTGCCAATTTTAATTTAAATATATTCAGCGGTATGTAACTATTATCTATTATGCTGTATAAATGTTGTTTTATTGAATTTGGCATTCAAAAATCCCCTTTTGCCATAATTTCTTTAATAACTATTCTCTTTTTTACTCTTTAGTTGGTGTGGTGCTTTCATGCACTATGCGGCTGAAAAGCATTGCTCAATACAGTCATCAGGCTGTCATCGACGCTCTGGGCCCTGAGAGAGAGATAGGATACTGTCTCTTCCGGGTGTCACGTTCTGCGGCTGCTTTCACCGTTCGGACTGCCCAGTGCTTCCAGGACGTGATGTGACACTCCGGAGGTTATGGTGCATGCGCAGTGGAACTCGGTCGGGTATGGGAACATCACGTCTGGCTTACAGAGTGACGTCACTACCGGGACGGGGGTACAAAGAGACACTGTGGGCTGGCATCCAGTACAGCAGCCCTTACCTGGCATGGTGCTGTCATTTGAGTGGGGAGCATGAGGAATACCAGTCTTTAACCACTTAAGCCCCAGACTATTTTCAGCTAAAGGATCAGGCCCCTTTTTGCGATTCGGCACTGCGTCGCTTTAACTGACAATTGCGCGGTCGTGCAACCTGGCTACCAAACAAAATTGGCATTCTTTTTTTTCCCACAAATAGAGCTTTCTTTTGGTGGTATTTGATCACCTCTGCAGTTTTTATTTTTTGCGCTATAAACAAAAATAGAGTGACAATTTTGAAAAAAATGCAATATTTTTTGCTTTTTGCTATAATAAATATCCCCCAAAAATATAAAAAAAACATTTTTTTTCCTCAGTTTAGGCCGATACGTATTTTTCTACATATTTTTGGTAAAAAAAAAATTGCAATAAGCGTTTATTGATTGGTTTGCACAAAAGTTATAGCGTCTACAAGATAGTTTTATGGCATTTTTATTAATATTTTTTTTTTACTAGTAATGGCGACAATCAGCAATTTTTATTGTGACCTCGACATTATGACGGACACGTCGGACAATTTTGACAATTTTTTGGGACCATTGGCATTAATACAGCGATCAGTGCGATTAAAAATGCACTAATTACTGTAAAAATTTCACTGGCAGTGAAGGGGTTAACCACTAGGGGCAGTGTAGGAATTAAGTGTGAGTGTGTGTGTTTTTTTACTTTTGGGGGTGTGGCTTGGCATGTGACGTCACTGATCATCTTTCCCTATAACAGGGAACAGACGATCAGTGACAGCCACACTAGGAAGCACGAGGAGAGGTTTGTTTACACTAACCTCTCCTCGTTCTTCAGCTCTGTGACCCGATCGGGGGACACCAGCAACAATCGGGTCCTGCGGCCACGGTCACGGAGCTCAGGACCGGGTCGTGAGTGTGCTGCCGCCGGCGGCGCATCCCACGGCTGGGCTCTTAAAGGGCAACGTACCTGTACGTGCCTGTGTCCAGCTGTGCCATTCTGCCGACGTACATCAGCGTAAGGCGGTCCCAAAGTGGTTAAGGTAAATGTTCATACTCTAAAAGGCTAGTATTTTTATTATCCTCAATGGCCGGAGCTATGCTATCTGACCATAGACTTATAAGACATAGTGAATTTTTTTCTGTTTTCTTTTTTTCTCTCTCTATATGTTAAATGGATATCGGTGGTGCAGTATATTAGAAAACATTCTATCCCCTCTGGGAATACTGATTTCCCTTACTAGGAGTATCTTGGACAGATTTGACCTATAGCAAGCATTCTTTGGATGTCTCCAGGTATATCAACAGTTATTGGTTACCCTAGTGTGTCTAACATTAGGTGAGAGTACAGATACAATAAGTCATATTCTTCTTTATTTGTAGATAATAAATGGTTTTAAAATTCAAACTAGGTTTAAATATGCAGTACTGGATTTATATCATATGCATATATATTATATACCGACTGCCTTAATAGGACAAAGACGTTCCATCCTCTCTTTCCTTTGGTTGTCAACCAATGCATAGAATATTATTCCTCGCTCAAATCTATTGTAATTCCAGTCTCCTTATTTGGAAATGTAATTAACCAAATGGCTGCAATCACATTTTTCTATATACTTATATTGACCAAAAAATGTTTTTTCATTATTATCTATTTTATTATAAATATTTTATGTTACACCCGTTCCCATAGTTCACCATGTCCCACACCAAGGATTGCCCTCCTTGTCCTTTCTTCTACATCGGCCCCCTCCCCTATTTTTCTTCCCCTTCCAAAAAACCCTCCCCCCTCTTTTTTTCCCTCCCCTCCCCCCTCCTTAATTCTATATTGTTATCTTTTTTCTTTCAACTTTCCTTTCCCTCCTCTTCCCTTCTTTCTCCCTCTTGATCGTTTTCTTGCTATTTTATTGCAATGGGTGACTAGGTTTCGGCCTTAGAAGCCAGGGTCATGTTGGCAATAGTATAAAATAATGTAGTGATATATGTATTATGTATGTAAATTGTCATGAACTTAGACATACTTTTTTATTTTTAGAAAGCGGCAAAGCTCCTGATGAAGCGTTGTTTAACCCGTAACATGTAGAGCAATTAGAGCTGAGTCATATATGATACACTGTCTGTCCATTTGATAATTGTTATCTTTTGATATAAGTGTTAT
This sequence comes from Lithobates pipiens, assembly GCF_037356315.1. Taxonomy (NCBI): domain Eukaryota; kingdom Metazoa; phylum Chordata; class Amphibia; order Anura; family Ranidae; genus Lithobates; species Lithobates pipiens. The sequence continues at coordinate 15,034,722 of NW_027507696.1, forward strand.
ATTCAGTTATCCAATTTAATCATTATCCAACTTGATTTTGATGATAATGTGATCATTATACTCCTAGGCATTCTTTGTTAAAATACGGTATGCAAGTTTTTGTATGTGTTCTTGTAGTTCAATCTTGTAATAAATTTTGGTAATTTTTTACAATTATTGTTGTGTTATGCCTACAAATTCCATCATTCCAAAAAATTCCTTCTTTTAATGATTTCAATTATTGGGACATGGCATTTGTTATTTGTGTGTCGTATCCACAGTACCACTCTGTGGTGATACAAAATTGTTTTAAAGTGTACAAGGCAGAGTAATAATGCGGAACAATATATAAACAACTGCGACAACTGCTTGTCCCAAGTTTCCTGTAAGTTGCATTCATTTTGAGTCTGTTTATTGGTGCAAGCCTTAGGGATCGTATGTAGGTTTATATGCCTTTATACCTCCTCTTTTTGTTTCCTTCTTCCTCCTCTCCTTCCTTCCCTCTTCTCTCCTTCCTCAATAATCAAATCCTCTGCACATGGGAGACTATTTGAGAAAGGTTTTCCCTGAGCAAATGAGGAGGCTTGTGAAGAACATGACTGGGTTCATTATTCCTTATACTTTACTTGGAATGAGTTTGTAGAAACAAGAATTGTGCAGCATTATTCTTTCCGTGTTAGTTTATAGGGTGTTTTGTAAGTTAAAGCATTGCTTGTGAGCAAGTGCCATCTAGTGGGCAGAAATATGTTAACCGCACATTTAATTTCAGCTGGTATCAGCAGCAATTAGTTAGTTTTAATATCTGCAGCTATTTCAGTCACATCAGCAAAAGTGAGGGGGTGATCGCAAGACAGTTTACCTCTGTTAGAGTCCTCTAAAGCAGGGAGGGAGATCTCATCATCCTCCAAGTCCTCCTCAGCGTCTGTTCTGTGAGATGGCGCCATCTTGGATCCCCTCCTCCGCCGTTATAGCGGTATTTGCTCAGGTTAGCAGGGGTATTTTTCCCTTTGGGGGGGGGGGCCCCAGCCAGCGGAGGGATCATTTGTGTCATCCTTTCTTTAGGAGTGTGGACATAATCATCTGTGGAGCTGGTCGATTGCCTCTCCCAGGACTCTCAGGCTGCAGGAGCTTCTCTAGTCAGCATCCATCTACGCTGCGCGCCAAGCCGCGCCCCTTTTATTCAACGCTTCTGGGTTGTATCCCCTGGTGTCAAATCTTTCAGTGAGGATACTGGACTGGATGAGGAAATTTTCATTTTCGGAACAATTCCTCTTCACCCTCATAATTTGTCCTTTCGGAATATTTTTAAGCCATAGAGGATGATGTCCACTGGAAATGGGCAAATAGCTGTTTCTATCTGTTTTTCTTGGTTTCCAATTTATCATTCTTCTGATACACATTTAGGTCAAGGAAATTAATTTCATCTTCATGCCAATTAGAGGTCAACCTTATGTTATTAATTTTTAAAGAAACTCCTCCAAAGACTCAGGGATAATAATGAAGCTGCTTTGCTGGTGATACTGATGGAGTTATTTTCAAAGGCTTTTTTTTTCTAGTGATATCAAGAATAATATTATTATGCTTTTTTTATTTTATTTATTTTGGCAAGTTACCACAACACCATTATCCCCTAGTTTTTAAGATCAAAGATACAACTATGTTGGTGTCCATTGTCAATTTTACATTGTATTTTTTAAAATGTAACTGCCTACTCCCAAACTGTCATTTGAAGTAAAACATATAGCCAAGTAATATTCTACACAATATTTTTATTGTGCATTAAAAAAAGGAAGCAAATAAAATTAGACATGCTATCTGCCAATAGAACTTAACCAAAAAGTGCATTCTATGCATCCAAAAATATAGAAAATATACCACATCAAATCATTATTCAACCGAAAAAATGATGTCAAAGCAATAACTCCAAGGCCAATAATAAATAACACGTTATCTCCTCCGATTCCACAACATGTCTGGTTGACGAACGGCCGTTCAGAAACTAACTGAAAAGCACAAAATGAAAAACGCTAACTGAAAAACGTTAAATGAAAAGCGCGAAAAGAAAAGCGCAAATCAACACTCACCAAACTTCTACTAACATGAAATTAGCAGAAGGAGCTCAAGCGGTGGCGCTAAAGAGCTGAAAAACAATGTAGTACATCACTATTTTCGTATTTGTTGGCCAACAATTGTCCGGCCATGTGTATGCAAGACAAGTTTGGGCCAACGCCCTTCAGACAAAATTCCACAGATTTGTTGGGCAACAATCTGGTCGTGTGTATGAGGCTTAACTGTGTGGGGGAAGGCTTAACTAAATAAAGAAAGATCCGTGTTCCTGCTTAGCAGAAACACAAGATCTCTGTCTTTGTTACAACAGAACAGCGATCTGCCTTGTTTACATAGGCAGACCACCGTTCTGCCTCTCTATGAACGATCGGAATTACATACAGGTACAGTATCTCACAAAAGTGAGTACACCCCTCACATTTTTGTAAATATTTTCTTCTATCTTTTCATGTGATAACACTGAAGAAATTACACTTTGCTACAATGTAAAGTAGTGAGTGTACAGCTTGTATAACAGTGTAAATTTGCTGTCCCCTCAAAATAATTTGGCACAGCCATTAATGTCTAAATTGCTGGCAACAAAAGTGAGTACACTCCTAAATGAAAATGTCCAAATTTGGCCCAAAGTGCCAATATTTTGTGTGGCTACTAGAGCTGCATGATTAATCATTAAAAAAACGCAATCTCGATTCACTCCCCTGACGATCTCTCCCACTGAGAGTAGGCAATTCTTTCATATAAACAAGTGGAGAGATTGTCTGCTCACTCAGCTGTCAAAAGAAAGCATCCCTGGTAATCTGCCAAGTGTAGAATTGAAACATTGTAACTAACTTACTTCTTAGATCAAAGGCATAGAACTTCTTCTGTAAACAAATAATCTGGGCAGTCTGCCAAGCTTTCAACCACATGTAAATGCAGGAAGTTTAACCACTTAAAGCTTAAATCTTTTTCTGACACTTCTTTCTTAAGTTAAAAATCAATATTTTTTGCTAGAAAATTACTTGGAACCCCCAAACATTATATATATATATATATAATTTTAGCAGAGACCCTAGGGAATAAAATGGCAATTGCTGCAATATTTTATGTCACACTGTGTTTGCCCAGCAGTCTTTCAAATGCAATTGTTTGGGAAAAAATACACTTCAATAATAAAAAAAAAAATGAACCAGTAAAGTTGGCACAATTTTTTTGTTGTTTTAATGTGAAAGATGATGTTACGCTGCGATAATCGCGAGAGAATCGTGATCTATCTTCTAAGCAAAAAAATCGTGATTCTCATTTTAGCCAGAATCGTGCAGCTCTAGCGACCACCATTATTTTCCAGCACTGCCTTAACCCTCTTGGGCATGGAGTTCACCAGAGCTTCACAGGTTGCCACTGGAGTCCTCTTCCATTCCTCCATGATGACATTACGGAGCTGGTGGATGTTAGAGACCTTGTGCTCCTCCATTTTCCGTTTGAGCATGCCCCACAGATGCTCAATAGGGTTTAGGTCTGGAGACATGCTTGGCCAATCCATCACCTTTACCCTCAGCTTCTTTAGCAAGGCAGTGGTCATCTTGGTAGTGTGTTTGGGGTCATTATCATGTTGGAATACTACCCTTCGGCCCAGTCTCTGAAGGGAGGAGATCATGCTCTGCTTCAGTATGTTGCAGTACATGTTGGCATTCATGGTTCCTCAATGAACTGTAGCTCCCCAGTGTCGGCAGCACTCATGCATCCCCAGACCATGACACTCCCACCACCATGCTTGACTGTAGGCAAGACACACTTGTCTTTGTTCTCCTCACCTGGTTGCCCCCACACATGCTTGACACCATCTGAACAACAGTTCCAGTAGTCCATGTCCTTAGTCTGCTTGTCTTCAGCAAACAGGCTTTCTTGTGCATCATCTTTAGAAGAGGCTTCCTTCTGGGATGAGAGCCATGCAGACCAATTTGATGCAGTGTGCAGAGTATAGTCTGAGCACTGACAGTCTGACCCCCACGCCCCTTCAACCTCTGCAGCAATGCTTGCAGCACTTATACGTCTATTTCCCAAAGACAATCTCTGGATATGACACTGAGCATGTGCACTCAACTTCTTTGGTCGACCATTGAGAAGGCCTGTTCTGAGTGGAACCTGTTCTGTTATACAGCTGTATGGTCTTGGCCACCATGCTGCAGCTCAGTTTCAGGGTCTTGGCAAATTTCTGAGAGTTCTGTGCCATGAGGTGCCATGTTGAACTTCCAGTGACCAGTATCAGAGAGTGAGAGAGATAACACCAAATTTAACAAACCTGCTCCCCATTCACAAGACCTTGTAACACTAATGAGTCACATGACATTCGGGGAGGGAAAATTGGCTAATTATGCCCAATTTGGACATTTTCACTTAGGAGTGTACTCACTTTTATTACCAGCGGTTTAGACATTAATGGCTGTGTGTTGAGTTATTTTGAGGGGACAGCAAATTTAAACTTATACAAGCTGTACACTCACTACTTTACATTGTAGCAAAGTGTAACTTCTTCAGTGTTGTCACATGAAAATTTAGAAGAATAGATTCACAAAAATATGAGTGGTGTACTCACGTTTGTGAGATACTGTATGTGATTTTGCACTCAAGAGCCGCCCTGCCGCAGTAAATGTACGTGGGGCGGTCCTTAACCTATTATTGTCCAGAAGTGAGATTTTGAGTGTCAGCATTTAATGTTTCTGCTCCACACCTCACTTGTAAATTCCATCGACACTTTCCCTTGAAGCCTTGCTCCACATATGTGGGGAGGCCCCAAAAGAGGTGTGATGTTGTCATAGATTAGTGTGTCCTACAGACATGTGGACTGATCCAACCTTACTATGGCTCAGAAGCTGTACTGTTACCTGTGGTCTCATAGACTGAGCCTGGACTGATAGATTGTTCATATCTGACTTGCACTGATCAAGCACCCTAAGAAACTGCCCAATTCCAAAACTGAACTAGTCTTCACCCAATCTGGCAATCGTTGTGCTGAAATCAACTATACTTGCCCCAACAACATTCCAGACATCCCAACCTGCAAAATATAATTTCAGGTAGGTGGCAAGCTCATTTCATAGTAAAATACTATAATAAAATAATACTTTATAGATAATTAATATTATAATGCCATAATAAAATAATACTTTAAAAGATAATGTTGTGTCACACTGTGTCCATTGTGCCCATCTGCAACCTTGTCAGTGCCCATCAATGCAGCCTCACTGTGCCCATCAATGCAGCCTCACTGAGCCATCAATGCAGCCTCACTGAGCCATCAATGCAGCCTCACTGTGCCCATCTGCTGCCTCATCAGTGCCAACAATGCAGCCTCACTGTGCCAATCTGCAGCCTGACTGTGCCAATCTGCAGCCTCACTGTGCCAATCTGCAGCCTCACTGTGCCAAACTGTAGCCCCACTGTGCCCATCTGCAGCCTCATCAGTGCCCAACAATGCAGCCTCACTGTGCCCATCTGTATTATGCAGCAATATAAACGCATAAATGATGCAATTTTACACAACACACACCAACATTTATGTACAGTGTGAACAGAGCATATAGAGAACAATCGTTGCGTGGAGCTTGTGTTGATCAATGCAAATCAACACAGCTCAACATATTTACTTTGCAGTGGGAAAGTAACAACATACAGCAACTGTGGTGGCTCACTGTCTATTAGTATCATGTATGTCTGTGCTGATAGAACAAGTGTACCTGGGATAACACGTTGGTAGATGTGTGTGAAACGCGTGTACCATTTGAACTGTCTGTAACACTTGGGATGTTCGTTATTAAATAAGAATTTTGATGGATGTGGAGGCGAGCCAAGGCGGGCACCTGTGATATCATTAGGCTTCCTGTCTCACCTGGAGCAGCGAGTTCTTTTGTTTGAATGATTTTTGATAGTTGACCATTTAGCAGGCTTGGAGGCCGGCTGTGCATGCTGGTAGAGAAAATAAATATCTAAGGAAATTCCTGGCATTTCCCGTCAACATGGCTGACTACTCGACCTGGTTACTGGACTCTGGCTATGCTTTGACTATGCTTACTATTTACCTTTTTATTTTTTATTAATAAACAAGTGTGATTTTAATTGTACTTCTGTCTCAGTCTGGTTCATGGTTTCTGACAGGTTGACTATAAGGCCTGAGATCTCTGAGAAGAAGATTAAGAACTTTGCACAGGTTGGGGAGCGAAATCAAGGAAGATGTGATGAACATGAGGATGCCATCCACAAACAAGGCACATTTTTGGTTCTGGAGACCACAGGAAACCACTTGTATATTTGGGTTGTGTCGAATGGCCACCACTAGTGATTCAATTGTGATTGAAAAATCAGGGGGGAGAGAGGGCATCCCTGTCTAGTTCCCCTGGAAATGGTTAAGGGAGTTGAATAATGGCCCTGGATATGGATCGTTGCTTTTGGGGAGGAATATAGAGCGTGGAGAATACCCATGAATCGTAGTGAAAAAATGTATGGCCACTCCACGGAATCAAATGCCTTGTGCAAGTCTAGAGAGAGTATCATTCCTTTCTGTTTAGAACCCTTATCTCAGTTAGATTGAAGAATGGAAATTACATCATTAGATCTTCTGGTCTGGTCTGGTCTGGTCTGGGCCCTGTCTGCCTGGGATGAATTCCACCTGGTCCTTATGAATGAATGAATGAATGACATACTTGTATAGCGCACAATGCGAACTGAATCGCCTCTAGGTGCTGTGGCGAGCTTTGATCATCAGCTAGAAGAGGAAGGTCTTGAGTTTTTTCCTAAAAGCCAGGTGATTTTCTTCCAGGCGGATTTTGATTGGTAGAGCATTCCATAGCCGAGGACCTTGGACAGCAAATCTCCGATCCCCCTTGGATTTATACCGGCTTTGGGCACGAGGAGGAGGTTTTTGTTGGCTGATCAAAGACTGCGGTTTGGTGTGTAATGATTTATTTTCTCCATTAGGTATTGCGGAGCTTCTCTATGCACGCATTTGTGGGTGAGCCAAAGGGTCTTAAACGTGATCCGATTTTTTACGGTTAGCCAATGTAAGCTCCTCAGCGAAGGAGAGATGGATTGTTGCGACCTATGAAAGAGGCTAGATAGTTGGCTAAAATCATTGTGAGTATCTTATGGTCATTGTTAAAGAGGGATATGGGTCTATAATTACCAACTTCTTCAGGATTTTTGTCTGGTTTGGGGAGCACCATGATGTAGGCAGTGTTTAGTGTAGGGTCTAGGGGGTTACCTTTAGTTTTGTATTTGAAGAATTTGGTCATGAATGGGGCTAAGGTTTCTGCAAATGCCTTGTAATACGGGGCCAAGAGGCTGTCTGGACCAGGAGCTGATCCATTTTTTAGGTCCTTGATGACCTCCAGAATCTTCTCTACTGTAAAGGGGCCTTCTAGCAATTTTCTATGAGTAGGGGAGAGGTGTGGCAAAGGGAGGCCCTTTACAAAGTCAGAGAATCTTGGTCCTACATCCTTGGATTTTGAGTTGTAGATCTTGGAATAGAACTCATGGATACCTCCAGTATCTTGTTTGGGTCAGCGGTGGGGGGGGGCGGGGGCAACCCAGGACTCTGATTTTGGGAATGGTGTGAGATCTCAATCAGGGAGAAAGTTTGGAAGCTAACATAGAGCCTATACGATTTTTCTGAGCATAAAACTTTGCTCCACTCCAGCAGATCTGTTTTTCTGCTTTAGCCGTAAGGGCCAAATTAAGCTCCAGTCTGGCCTTGTCTAAATGTGTTAGGGATTCCTTTGTTGGGTGTTTCTTATGCTCTTTTTTCCTTTGCGAAAATGCCTGCTCAAGTTTTGCGACAGTGGACTGGTGCTCCCTCTTTAGTTGGGTTGCTATCTGGATAATTTTGCGCCTAATTGTTACTTCATGAGCCACCCATAAAGACTCCGGGGAGAGGTTGTCTACATCATTTAGCACAAAGTATTCCTTGAGGGCATTCTTAATAATTTGGGTTTGAATTGGGTCGCTTAGCATTGATTCATTTAGGCACCAGTGTGAAATGGGTCTTTTGGCTGAAAGAGGTCTTAGAGAGAGGACTACTATCGAGTGGTCTGATAGGGGGGTATCTACTATGGCCGTGCAGAAGGGATAAGGCTGGGGGGCATATGATTGGTGAGGGCTAGAGAAATGGGTATAATCCCGTTTGTTAGGGTTCAGTTCCCTCCAAGTGTCCACTAGATTGTGGGAGTGTAAAAGTTTAGCTATCCTGAGACTGGCTTTTGCAGGGCAGGTGAATCGGGCTGAGAGGGGTTTGGACTTATCCTACCTTTGGTCGAAGGCTACATTAAAATCCCTGATGAATATCACTCTCCCCTCTAGATGTGGGAGTAATGTTTTGAAGAGTGATTGAAACCTGCCCTTTATTGGGAGCGTAATACGAAATTAAGGAGTATAGGTGGCTCTCGGTCATGCCCTTGTACCAGACCGGGTAGTGGGTCTCTTGGATCAAAAAAATGTCCAGCTTTCAAGAGCGATAGCTGTGAGGCAATCCTGAGAAGTTGGGACGTGGTATGTAGGTCAGCCATGGGGAATCAGGGGTGGAATTCAAAGGAAGACACTGTCACTTACCCTCTGTCATTTTCTTTGGATTGAGGCTGGTTGGGTAGCTAAAAAAGGATAATTTCGGGGTGAGGATGGAAAAGGATTCCATTCCAGGTGGTTTGCTAGGAGAAAGAAAAGAGTTAGAGCTGGAAAGAAAGGAAAAACCAATGCAGATGAGGAGGAGGGTCTATAGATCTCCTTGGATTGGCAGATATGTGTCTGTCAATCTAAATAACATAATGCGTCAGCCTTGAAGGTGGGTCTGTTGACCTATCCCACATTAACGTTTTCCCGTGACTATGGGGTAAAAGGCACATTAACGAACATTGTGGTAGGGTGTGAAGACTCCCGGACCTTGTCGAGGATGACGTCTCCCTCCCTAATGTAACGCCCCGTGCAATCACACTAATGTAACCCCCTGTGTAATCCCCCTAATGTAAACCCCCCCCTGCAATTCCCCTAATGTAACCTCCTCCCCTGTGCAACCGCACTAATGTAACCCGCACAACCCCCTGTGTATATCTCCCCTCTCTACATTCACAGACCTCAGATCAGCATGGCTCTATCAACACACATGTCCTTCCTCTTAGGCTCCTCCTCCAGTTGGGGATATACCGTCAGGTCTGAGGAGTGTAATTGTGATAGGCAGCCGGCACCTCTCCACGTATGCCTGTCACTAGTGATGGACGAACTTCCGACGGGACGTTTCGCGAACGCGAAATGCGAACGGACCCAAACGTTCGCGAAACCGAACGTTCGCCGCGGGCCCCATTGACTTCAATGGGAGGCGAACTTTGCAAACCTTCATGTCGAATTTGCGGCCACGTGGTAATTATTAGGGGGTAAAACGTAGTCCCACCATCTGGACAATGACATAATACATGTATGAGGTGAATTTGGGATCGATAACTACAAGCATTTTTATTTTATTTGGGAAATTGTTCTAACAATTCAGGACTATGGAGCTAATGAAGGCAATGGAGGAGAGGGAAGGTCAGGGACCAGGGTAGGCAAAGAAGAGGGTGCAGGAGATGATCACCAGCAGCGTGACATACCGGAATGACACATGCACCGTGATAGAGGCATCTGACAGCAGCACCGTAATACAGAGCACTGACAGCAGCACCGTGACATACAGCGCTGACAGCAGCACCGTGACATACAGCGCTGACAGCAGCACCGTGACATACAGCGCTGACAGCAGCACCGTGACATACAGCGCTGACAGCAGCACCGTGACATACAGCGCTGACAGCAGCACCGTGACATACAGCGCTGACAGCAGCACCGTGACATACAGCGCTGACAGCAGCACCGTGACATACAGCGCTGACAGCAGCACCGTGACATACAGCGCTGACAGCAGCACCGTGACATACAGCGCTGACAGCAGCACCGTGACATACAGCGCTGACAGCAGCACCGTGACATACAGCGCTGACAGCAGCACCGTGACATACAGCACTGACAGCAGCACCGTAAGCAGCCCCAGGAGGAAGTCAGCACAGCACAGGGATGGTGTGATCCCCTCATAATAAGAACCCCCAGGAGGAAGTCAGCACAGCACAGGGATAGTGTGATCCCTTCATAATAAGAACCCCCAGGAGGAAGTCAGCACAGCACAGGGATATCATAAGCAGCCCCAGTAGAAATATGACACCGCTCAACCTCTTCAAAGAGGAGGGTAGGGGCATATAGTACGGTGTGCTTTTTTGGGTCAAGGAAGTGAGCCAAATGAATTAAGAAGGTCTGTGTGCTTGATTAAAAAAATAGTTTATAGACATATACATGGTCTACTGGTCACATGTGTTGAATTCCTCCGAGATCCATGCCTCATTCATTTTTAGAAATGTGAGGTAGTTAACACTGTGGTGAGCTAGGCGAGTACGCTTATCGGTCACAATCCCCCCTGCTGCGCTGAACGTCCTTTCGGACAGGACACTGGATGAGGGGCAAGCCAACAGTTCGATTGCAAATTGGGCAAGCTCTGGCCAGAGGTCAAGCCTGCCCACCCAGTAGTCTAGGGGTTCATCACTCCTCAGAGCGTCCACATCGGCCGTTAACCCAATGTAGTCGGACACCTGACGGTCTAGGCGTTCCCTGATGCTGGATCCGGATGACACCTGTCGATGGGTCGGCTGAAAGAATGACCTCATATCCGAAGTCACCAACACATCTTCAAACCGGCCTCTTCTTGCAGGCGCTGTTGGATTGGTACCCGCAAATCCTTCTCTGGGAGTGGGAATTGCTCCTCTGCCAGCGCACGCAAAAGCAGAATGCAGCATTTCTCGAAGCAAGGCCTGGAAGTGCTGCATTCTGACAGCCCTCTGCGACGGCGGTAACATTTCCGCCATTTTGTGTTTGTACCGGGGGTCTAAGTACGTTGCCACCCAGTACTGGTCCTTGACCCTCATGCTTTTTATACGGGGGTCCCTATTAAAACACTGGAGCATGAAGGCCCCCATTTGCACTAAAGTGGAAGCGGTGTGGTGGCCTGGCTCCTGCTCATCATCCAGGATAATGTCGTCCTCTTCATTCTCCTCTCCCCATCCTCGCACAACAGGGATCCCAGAAAGGTTTAAAGCATGCTCTTCTTGCTCCTGCTCATCCGCCCCGGCACCATCCTCCTCTGACTCCTCATCAGACTCCTGTTGTTGACTTGTCTCAGATAGAGTAGCCCCCCCTGGGAATTCATCCAGCATTGCGACTTCCTCATCTTCCCGCTCCTGCTCCTCCACAGCCTGATCAATGACACGACGCAATGCACGCTCCAGAAAGAAGGCATAAGGTACCATGTCACTGATGGCGCCATGGCTGCGACTGACCAGTTTGGTGATCTCCTCAAATGGCCGCAGAAGTCTGCATGTGTCGCGCATGAGCAGCCACTGGCGCGGTGAAAAAAAACCCAGCTCCCCAGAACCGTTTCTTTCGCAGAGTTCATACAGGTAGACGTTAACTGCACGTTTCTGCTGGAGCAGCCTATCAAGCATATAGAAGGTTGAGTTCCATCGCGTCGGGCAATCGCAAATAAGACGTCTGACCGGCAGATGGTGTCGCCGCTGAATGTCAGCAAGGCGAGCCATGGCCGTGTAAGATCTTCTGAAATGGGCCGAGATTTTCCTTGCCTGCCGCAAGATGTCCTGGACCCCAGGGTATTTGACAAGGAATCGCTGCACGACCAAGTTTAAGACGTGTGCCATGCACGGCACGTGCGTGATTTTGCCCTGTTTCAATGCGCTAAGCAGATTGGCACCGTTGTCACACACCACTTTACCAACTGTCAAATTGAGCGGTGTTAGCCACTCATCTGCCTGTGAACGCAAAGCTGAAAGGAGTGCCGGGCCAGTGTGGCTCTTTGCTTCCAGGCACAACAGACGCAGCACGGCATGGCAACGTCTCACCTGGCATGTGGAATAGGTTCTGGGGAGCTTGGGCGGTGCAGTGGAAGAGACGCTAGCAGCGGAAAAGGAGGAGGCAGCTGAGGAGGAGAGGGAGGAGGATGGAGTAGGAGGAGGAGAAGAAGAGTCAGGCCTGCATGCAATCCGTGGCGGTAAAACCAAATCTACACGGGTGCCACGGGTTACATGCTTGACGGCCGTCAGAAGGTTCACCCAGTGGGCAGTAAAACTGATATACCTTCCCTGCCCGTGTTTGCTAGACCACGTGTCTGTGGTCAGATGTATCTTGGCACCGACACTGTGTGCCAGAGATACATTCACTTGCCGCTGAACATGGCCATATAGCTCTGGGATGCCCTTCTCTGAGAAATACTTCCTTCCTGGGACCTTCCATTGTGGTGTTCCAATGGCCACAAATTTGCGAAAGGCCTCCGAGTCCACCAGTTTATATGGCAGTAGTTGGCGGGCTATGAGTTCTGACAAGCCAGCCGCCAACCGTTGGGCAAGAGGGTTATCCGGCATCATCATTTTTTTACGCTCAAACATTAGGCCCACGGAAGCCTGCCTTTTTGCAGAAAAATGTGAGCTTGGCGTGATGGAAGGTGGAGTGGAGGACAATTGTGAGGAGAGAGGAGAAGGAGAAGTAGAAGACGAGGCTGGACGGTGAGAGCCTGCAGTGTGGCTTTGTGTGTTCCGTTGCTCCCACTGGGCTCGGTGATGGCTGCTCATGTGCCTTCTTAAGGCGGTCGTCCCTAGGTGAGTATTGGGCTTACCGCGACTAACGCGTTGACTGCAAAGATTGCAGATGGCAACGCTATTGTCAGCAGCGGACACGTTAAAAAAAGCCCACACTGCGGAGCCATGTGCCGGTGTCCTGGGAGCGCCAGATGTGACCGTACATGGTCGATGACTCGCTCCTGATACATTTGCAGTCTGCTTTGTCCCTGCTGTGCAATGTAAGTCATTGCTGCTTCTCCTCCCTATCTGCTGGTCCATATCTCCCTCTGAACTCCCCTCCTCTTCCTCTCTTGTGGGCACCCACGTGACATCACTAGACACGTCATCATCAACGTCACCTTCCCCACCGCTATAAGTAGAGATCTCGGAGTAGGCAGCAACACCGGGGACCAACCTCCTCCTTGGGCTGATCTGGGTACTGGCGTCAGACTGCTGAGTAGCGCTTGTTGCTACCTCCTCTTCCTGATCCAATACCAAGAGTGGCTGCGCATCAGAAATGTCCTCTTGATATGGATCGGAAAATAATTCCAGTGACTCAAGCGGAAGGTATGTGGTGGTGGTGGTGGTGGTCGTGTTGTTGGTGGTAGTGTCTTTGGGGGTGCACATAGCAGAGAGTGAAGAAGAGGGTGCAGATCGAGAGGATGAGGAGGGTGCAGAAGAGTAAGGCTGAGCGAGCCACTCAACCAAGTCTGGTGCATCCTTTAAAGTAATTGAACGCACCTTCTGCAACTTCCCACTTTGGCTCAAGCCTGTTGCTCCTGCCCTACCCCTACCACCCCTGCGGAAGGGCCTGCCTCTTCCTCTGCATGTCATTTTTTAAATGACCCTGTGACAAAACTCTTAGTCCCTATACCGCTGAAGGACTGCTGCAGTATAGGTGAGCGGTCAGCAGTGGTGCACGTCAACCCTATCTATTGTGGACCTATAGCGGTCCTTACAGAACAGCAGACTGTACCGCACTCAAGCCTATGTACCGTAGCACCCTATACCAAGTTACCAGTCCTTATAAGAACTTTTGTGGAACAAGCAGGTTGTGTGTTAGTGATTAGCAGACTGTACGTCAGTCCCTATACCGCTGAAGGACTGCTGCAGTATAGGTGAGCGGTCAGCAGTGGTGCACGTCAACCCTATCTATTGTGGACCGATAGCGGTCCTTACAGAACAGCAGACTGTACCGCACTCAAGCCTATGTACCGTAGCACCCTATACCAAGTTACCAGTCCTTATAAGAACTTTTGTGGAACAAGCAGGTTGTGTATTAGTGTTTAGCAGACTGTACGTCAGTCCCTATACCGCTGAAGGACTGCTGCAGTATAGGGCAGCGGTCAGCAGTGGTGCACGTCAACCCTATCTATTGTGGACCGATAGCGGTCCTTACAGAACAGCAGACTGTACCGCACTCAAGCCTATGTACCGTAGCACCCTATACCAAGTTACCAGTCCTTATAAGAACTTTTGTGGAACAAGCAGGTTGTGTGTTAGTGATTAGCAGACTGTACGTCAGTCCCTATACCGCTGAAGGACTGCTGCAGTATAGGTGAGCGGTCAGCAGTGGTGCACGTCAACCCTATCTATTGTGGACCTATAGCGGTCCTTACAGAACAGCAGACTGTACCGCACTCAAGCCTATGTACCGTAGCACCCTATACCAAGTTACCAGTCCTTATAAGAACTTTTGTGGACCAAGCAGGTTGTGTATTAGTGTTTAGCAGACTGTACGTCAGTCCCTATACCGCTGAAGGACTGCTGCAGTATAGGGCAGCGGTCAGCAGTGGTGCACGTCAACCCTATCTATTGTGGACCGATAGCGGTCCTTACAGAACAGCAGACTGTACCGCACTCAAGCCTATGTACCGTAGCACCCTATACCAAGTTACCAGTCCTTATAAGAACTTTTGTGGAACAAGCAGGTTGTGTGTTAGTGATTAGCAGACTGTACGTCAGTCCCTATACCGCTGAAGGACTGCTGCAGTATAGGGCAGCGGTCAGCAGTGGTGCACGTCAACCCTATCTATTGTGGACCGATAGCGGTCCTTACAGAACAGCAGACTGTACCGCACTCAAGCCTATGTACCGTAGCACCCTATACCAAGTTACCAGTCCTTATAAGAACTTTTGTGGAACAAGCAGGTTGTGTATTAGTGTTTAGCAGACTGTACGTCAGTCCCTATACCGCTGAAGGACTGCTGCAGTATAGGGCAGCGGTCAGCAGTGGTGCACGTCAACCCTATCTATTGTGGACCGATAGCGGTCCTTACAGAACAGCAGACTGTACCGCACTCAAGCCTATGTACCGTAGCACCCTATACCAAGTTACCAGTCCTTATAAGAACTTTTGTGGAACAAGCAGGTTGTGTGTTAGTGATTAGCAGACTGTACGTCAGTCCCTATACCGCTGAAGGACTGCTGCAGTATAGGTGAGCGGTCAGCAGTGGTGCACGTCAACCCTATCTATTGTGGACCGATAGCGGTCCTTACAGAACAGCAGACTGTACCGCACTCAAGCCTATGTACCGTAGCACCCTATACCAAGTTACCAGTCCTTATAAGAACTTTTGTGGACCAAGCAGGTTGTGTATTAGTGTTTAGCAGACTGTACGTCAGTCCCTATACCGCTGAAGGACTGCTGCAGTATAGGGCAGCGGTCAGCAGTGGTGCACGTCAACCCTATCTATTGTGGACCGATAGCGGTCCTTACAGAACAGCAGACTGTACCGCACTCAAGCCTATGTACCGTAGCACCCTATACCAAGTTACCAGTCCTTATAAGAACTTTTGTGGAACAAGCAGGTTGTGTGTTAGTGATTAGCAGACTGTACGTCAGTCCCTATACCGCTGAAGGACTGCTGCAGTATAGGTGAGCGGTCAGCAGTGGTGCACGTCAACCCTATCTATTGTGGACCTATAGCGGTCCTTACAGAACAGCAGACTGTACCGCACTCAAGCCTATGTACCGTAGCACCCTATACCAAGTTACCAGTCCTTATAAGAACTTTTGTGGACCAAGCAGGTTGTGTATTAGTGTTTAGCAGACTGTACGTCAGTCCCTATACCGCTGAAGGACTGCTGCAGTATAGGGCAGCGGTCAGCAGTGGTGCACGTCAACCCTATCTATTGTGGACCGATAGCGGTCCTTACAGAACAGCAGACTGTACCGCACTCAAGCCTATGTACCGTAGCACCCTATACCAAGTTACCAGTCCTTATAAGAACTTTTGTGGAACAAGCAGGTTGTGTGTTAGTGATTAGCAGACTGTACGTCAGTCCCTATACCGCTGAAGGACTGCTGCAGTATAGGGCAGCGGTCAGCAGTGGTGCACGTCAACCCTATCTATTGTGGACCGATAGCGGTCCTTACAGAACAGCAGACTGTACCGCACTCAAGCCTATGTACCGTAGCACCCTATACCAAGTTACCAGTCCTTATAAGAACTTTTGTGGAACAAGCAGGTTGTGTGTTAGTGATTAGCAGACTGTACGTCAGTCCCTATACCGCTGAAGGACTGCTGCAGTATAGGTGAGCGGTCAGCAGTGGTGCACGTCAACCCTATCTATTGTGGACCGATAGCGGTCCTTACAGAACAGCAGACTGTACCGCACTCAAGCCTATGTACCGTAGCACCCTATACCAAGTTACCAGTCCTTATAAGAACTTTTGTGGACCAAGCAGGTTGTGTATTAGTGTTTAGCAGACTGTACGTCAGTCCCTATACCGCTGAAGGACTGCTGCAGTATAGGGCAGCGGTCAGCAGTGGTGCACGTCAACCCTATCTATTGTGGACCGATAGCGGTCCTTACAGAACAGCAGACTGTACCGCACTCAAGCCTATGTACCGTAGCACCCTATACCAAGTTACCAGTCCTTATAAGAACTTTTGTGGACCAAGCAGGTTGTGTATTAGTGTTTAGCAGACTGTACGTCAGTCCCTATACCGCTGAAGGACTGCTGCAGTATAGGGCAGCGGTCAGCAGTGGTGCACGTCAACCCTATCTATTGTGGACCGATAGCGGTCCTTACAGAACAGCAGACTGTACCGCACTCAAGCCTATGTACCGTAGCACCCTATACCAAGTTACCAGTCCTTATAAGAACTTTTGTGGAACAAGCAGGTTGTGTGTTAGTGATTAGCAGACTGTACGTCAGTCCCTATACCGCTGAAGGACTGCTGCAGTATAGGGCAGCGGTCAGCAGTGGTGCACGTCAACCCTATCTATTGTGGACCGATAGCGGTCCTTACAGAACAGCAGACTGTACCGCACTCAAGCCTATGTACCGTAGCACCCTATACCAAGTTACCAGTCCTTATAAGAACTTTTGTGGAACAAGTGAGTTGTGAATGTTTAGCAGACTGCAGCAGAAGGGCAGCAGTCAAGTATAATATCCTTTCTATATTTGGAAGAAAGAATATTATACATGTACAAGCCTATTACTGTACCACTGATACCAGTCCTGAAAAGAACCTTTGTGGAACTAATAATAACAGCAAGTCTTTAAAATTACCCTCACTGCCTGACAACACTGCTTCCTTCCTGTCCCTATACAAATTGGCAAAAAAAGAGAACGATTAGTGGTTACTGGAACAGCTCTTTTGTGGACCTTGATAGTAACAGCTAATGATGATGATGATGATGATGATGATGAAAGACTAATCTGGCTGTCCCTGTAGCATACACCGTCCTTTCCCTTTCTCTAAACTAACAAAAGACACTCAGGCTGCTGCAAGAATCAGCAGCACAGCAAACCTATCAACACCTAACACCTATACCAGTCCTGAAAAGAACTTTTGTGTACCAAATAGCTAGTGGTTTATCTCTCCCTACTCCACACAGGAACCTGTCCCTATCGTAACAGAAGAAAGAATGTAAAATGGCCACCGGATCGGGTGTATTTATAGGTTAGGGGGAATGTACAAGTGTCCATGTGCTGTCATGTCTCAATTGGCTGTCCTGTATCACATGATAAACGTGTCACCAAAGGTTAAAGTTCTTGTATACATTAAACACGTAAGTCCGCCGCGGCGAACGACGGAAAAAGGCGTTCGAACGTGCGGACCGCGAATGTCGGAAATTCGCCGCAAAACGACCGCCGGGCGAACCGTTCGGCCATCACTACCTGTCACAATAATAGGTGATTGTGATTCCCAGAGGACATGCGGGCACTGGGCTATGGGACTCCTAAGCTGCCTGTCTGCCTCACAGTATTGTCTCCTCCTGTCTCCCCGAACATCGCAGGGAGTGAAGGAGACACAGCAACTGCCAGCAGAGATACTACCGTGCGCAGGGGAAGGAGACAGAGGAGAGAGCCGTGGCGCCTCTCTCAATCCAGTGCTGTGCCAGGTGTCACCCTCTGCTGGGTATCACCCTTGTGCGGCCCACTCCCCCCTAGCGACGCCACTGACTTTGAACATGCTACCTAGAAGATCATATACACAAAAATAAATAAAACCTATCCCTGTATGTTTTTATTCTACTCTTCAATAAATATTTTTTGAGAAAAAAATTTAAAATAAAATATATCCATAAAATCTTTTTTCCACTTAAGCTCCTGAAAGGCTTTACTCCCTACATGACCATGGCATTTGTTGCTATTTAGCACTGAAACACTGTACCCAAATTAAATTTATGTCATTTTTTTCACACAAATAGAGTCTTCTTTTGGTGGTATTTGATCACCATCAGTTTTTTTTAGTTTTTTATTATATAAACAAAAAAGGAAAAAAAAAACAATATGTTTTACTTTTTGCTATAAAACATATTTAATAAAAAAAAATTAAAAAATTAATTTATTCATAAGTTTGTGCAATCCCAACAAATGTATATTGATTGCTTTTTGTGAAAGTTATAGCGTCTACAAACTATTGTATATACAGTATCTTATAAAAGTGAGTACACCCCTCACACTTTTGTAAATATTCTATTATATCTTTTTATGTGATAACACTGAAGAAATTACACTTTGCTTCAACGTAAATTAGTAAGTGTACAGCTTGTCCAACAGTGTCAATTTGCTGTCTCCTCAAAATAACTCAACATATAGCCATTAATGTCTAAACCGCTGGCAATAAAAGTGAGTACACCCCTAAGTGAAAATGTCCAAATTGGGCCCAAATTGTCAATAATTTGTGTGACCACCATTATTTTCTAGCAGTGCCTTAACCCTCTTGGGCATGTCACATGAAAAGATCTAATAAAATATTTACAAAAATGTGAGGGGTGTATTCACTTTTGTGAGATACTGTATACTGAAATTTTTGTTTAAATTTTTTATAGTATTAATGGCTGATCCGCGACTTATAGTGGCACTGTGATAGTGCATTGGACAATCTGACACTAACTGACACTGGGTGGGAACCAGGGGCGGACTGACAACTCATGGGGCCCCCGGGGCAATAGGAAATTATGGGGCCCCCAGGCAATCAGAGATTATGGGGCCACACAGTATACAATCACACAGTATACACTGGGGCCCCCTAGTGGCCCAGGGCCCTCGGGCAGTGCTCGAGTTGGCGAATGGTTAGTCCACCCCTGGTGGGAACTGACTAACTGACACTGACATCACCAGTGACATGAATACAGTGAACAGTGATAATACTATACACTGTCCCTGTAGTAATGACACTGTCTGGGAAGGGGTTAACATCTCGGGGTAATCAAGGGATTAAGTGTATGCTTAACAAGTGTTAATGTGTGTAATATATGCAGTTTTTTTATTAAGTATCTGTATTCTACCTGCATGTCCTATACCTGGAAGAGGACAGCAAAGTACAGGGCTTGTATACAGCAAAGTCGGAAGCTGCTTTATCAGGCCTTGGATACATAATACATATCTGCATTATATCATAATTTTACTCTACAAAGACGATTTTTTTTCACATGTTCCTATTGAAATCTATTGGGGCCAAAAATGCTTGAGTGTTGTAGCTCAAAAAAAAAACCTCATGTACTGTTTCAAGCTTCAAGTGACTATGCTCAGGTGTGAAAAAGCACAATGGAAAAACCATGGGATTTTTGATGTTGAGAATTTTGGAGCTTCAAGCTACAAAATGCTTAGGTATGAATGGAGCCTTAAAGTGATACTAAAGCTAAAAAAAAAAATGTTTTACCCTAATGTGTTCCTTGCATTAAAGTGGATATAAACTAGGGTTGCCGCCTCATCCCTTTAAACCAAAACACATATGAATTGCACAGGTTCTGAAGCTAATTAAATGCAAATAAGGCTGCAAGTGAGTTTAATTACCACCTTAATCAGCCACGGAACCTGTGTAATAAATATGTGTTCGAGTTTAAAGGGATGAGGTGGCAACTCTAATATAAACCCTCACATATACCCAGTGAAGCGAACAGCCTCAGATGATACACAGAGATAAACCAAATCTCCCTACATAAGTTTCACATGTATATCTGCTGTCTTCAGCTTTATATACTGTTTAGAAAGTGAACATTGTGGTAGAATTTTCAATTCCTGTTCAGCACTGAGTGTGAAGTCTGGGAACACAGCCAAGACCTCTCCACAAAGGCAAAGACCCTCAGAGCTGTTCTGTGAATAGTTTAACTGTCTGCTAATCTATTTATAGAAACCACCTTGACACAAATTTCAGTCTGGTTTTATCTCCTGCGTCAGAGAACTTGTCAGAAGTTATCATGCTGATAACAGAAGACTGGAGCAGCAGAAAGCCACAGGACTCAGAACTTTGAAGAGAGATAAGTAAACACCCCAGATAGGGGGCGGCACAGTGGTGTAGTGGTTAGCACTTTCACCTAGCAGTAAGAAGGGTCGCTGGTTCAAATCCCAACCACGACACTACCTGCCTGGAGTTTGCATGTTCTCCCTGTGCCTGCGTGGGTTTCCTCCGGGTACTCCGGTTTCCTCCCACACTCCAAAGACATGCAGGTAGGTTAATTGGCTTCTGTCTAAAATTGACCCTGGTATAGGAATGGGGACCTTGGATTGTGGGCTCCTTGAGGGTAGGGATGTGTGATGTGAGTGTGCAATGTACAGGGATAGGGGCAATTGTAGACACTCACTCAGGTTAAACTGGATGGACAGGTGTCTTTATTCAACCTTACTAACTATGAAACTATGAAACTATGAAACTATGTTACCCCCTTCCTGACCAGAGCACTTTATGCAATTCGGCACTGTGTCACTTTAACTGACAATTGCGCGGCCATGCGACGTGGTTCCCAACCAAATTTGAGGTGCCTTTTTCCCCACAAATAGAGCTTTCTTATGGTGGTATTTGATCACCCCTGCGATTTTTATTTTTTGCACTATGAACAAAAATAGAGCATCAATTTTGAAAAAACACATTATTTTTTACATGTTGCTATAATAAATATCCCTCAAACATATATAAAAAACATTTTTTTTCCTCAGTTTAGGCTGATACGTATTCTTCTACAAATTTTTGATAAAAAAATAGCAATTATTGATTGGTTTTGGCAAAAGTTATAGCGTTTACAAAATAGAGGATAGTTTTATGGCATTTTTATTAATATATTTATTTTACTAGTAATGGCAGCAATCAGCGATTTTTATTGTGACTGCGACATTATAGTGGACACATTGGACATTTTTGACACATTTTTGGGACCATTGTCATTTATACAGCAATCAATGCTATACAAATGCACTGATTCCTGTGTAAATGACACTGGCAGTGAAGGGGTTAACCACTAGGGGGCAGTGTAAGGGTTAAGTGTGTCTTGCGGAGTGTTTCTAAATGTGGGGGGCGTGGCTACGAGCGACACGTCACTGATCTCTGCACCCGATCACAGGGAGCAGTGATCAGTGACACTGTCACTAGGCAGAACAGGGAGATGCTTGTTTACATTAGCATCTCCCCGTTCTTCCTCTCCGTGAGGTGATCGCGGGTATCCCTGCGGCGATCGAGTCCGCGGGACCCGCAAACCTGACTCGCGGAGGTCCCGGCCGGGACGCACACGATGACACAGCGGAAAATTTAAATCAACGTACAGGTATGCCCATTTGCCCAGCCATGCCAATCTGCCGACGTACATCAGCGTGCGCCGGTCGGGAACCAGTTAAGGTATAAAAAAAAGTTTAATATTTCTCTGTCCTCCCCTTCACACAAGGAAGATCCAGAGCTGTGCACAACTGCATCTTTTCTTCCATCTCTTCCTCTTCACAATGTACTCAAACAAGTCAAATAAATGCAATGAGGAGGAAGTGGGGGGTGGGGCTAAGCCCTCCTGTGGATGTCTATGGAGAATGGCTCTATAGACTCACAACTCAGGAATGAGCAGGCACCATGTCCCCTCATAGAAAACGGGGAAGAGGGGGAGACAAAATTGCAAGCGAGGGACCAAAGAAGAGGACAGGGCTTTGCATGGAGCAGGTGAGTATAATATGTTTGTTATTTTAATTGAAAAGGAAAAATAGCCTTTAGTAACAGCACTTTAAACAGCTTACATAGCTCAGTTTTTAGTTTAGTCAGTAGGCTGAACAGAAAAAAAAAATGAACTGATTCCCTCATCAACACATATTGAGGTAATTTGGGTTTTTTTCCCTGATGTGTCACTGTAGTCTGACAGTGGGATTCCTCTGCCAACTGGCTGCATGTGCTAATTAAAACCATATTTGTAGCAAGCCTGTTTATGAGAAGCTGAGCATTAGATCAACTTCTCGTGACCAGGAATGTCCATAGATGGATTGAAATTCACCTGATTCCCGCTGAACTGTCTATAACCAGTCTTATGCCCTGTACACATAACCGGTTTTCCCGGAATAAACTCTGAAGGTATTTCCAACGGAAAAATATAGAACATGTTCTCTATCTAAGTCCGTCTGAAATTTCGATGGAAAAAGTCAGATGGGGCATACACACGGTCGGAATATACGATGAAAAGCTCCCATCTGACTTTTCCTGTTGGAAATTCCAACCGTGTGTACACGGCATTAGACAATTAAACTATCACAGTGCTATCAGTCTAAACGATTTTCCTGCACTGAGCTTCCTTGCAGAAGAATATGTTGTAGTCACTTTGACTATGATGTATTTTTTCTTTTTCAATAAAATCTATAAACCTTTTATTTTTTTTATATATGTGTCCGAATGATCAGGTTATAATCTGGTCAGGAAAGCCATATTTGGCAGTTCTTGGTTGGGAAGATTGTGAGGAAACTATCTGGCTAAATATAGTTCAGTCTACACTTAACCAGGTAACCAGATGCTAAACTTCCTATTTGAGACTGCAGCAGGTTTGCCAAAAATGTATTGAACATAACTCAAACCACAAATGGGCGGAAGGAGCCATCTAGGATAGTACGGCTAGGGGCTAAAAATATAACCTCACTCTGTTGGGCACCCTCACATATTATAAATAAATGTCAGTTGGGACAGACCTTGTAGAAAAAAGTGAATAACTGTTGTTTAAATGGAAAACAGAAACAAATCAACCGTTTTTACGAAGAAAACACTATAAATTACATAATTCTCTCTGAAGTGGAACAAGCACATTTCCTAGAAGTTTTGACTGTTGATTTTAGATGACTGCTTATCACTGTGACTATAGCGGGAACTACCACAGTAATACATGTCATAACTAAAACTTTGTTACCCAACAAGACGATGGTAAATTTATACTGGCATTTGTCATGTGTAGAGATTCCATCAAACACGGAGCTTTGTCAAACTGATCCTGTTATAAAATGTTTATGGAAATGGGGAACAAGTGCAGCACTCACAACGGGGAACAGATCTGTGAATTGTACATGGAATCCAAAACAGGTGATCTGGCTCTTTATAGTGCCCTCAATACACCAGAATTCAGCATAAAGCAAAAGTAGTAGCCGGCAACTCCAACATTCGTATAAATATCTTTGTTTTTTGCCCAGGCGTAAATAAAATGATTACATGTTTCAGCGAGTAGCCTTGTTCACAGCAAAACACACACTAACAAACATAAACTATATATACTACTACAAATTCTACCCACTCATGGGCTGTATCATTGGAAAGAAAAGGTGTACGCATGGGTCTTCGTTAGCCTCAAAAAGAAAGCTGTATACACAGAGACGGACTGATACAGCTTGGTATTGCTAAACATATGTAGAAAACACACATTATAACCCTACACAAGTTCATGGCCTTGTGGGGGGGGGGGTTGAGTGTTGTCCTAGCAAAAGATTCACAAATGTTTCCTTATTTGAGAAATAGATCCACATCCCACCTGGAGTTGCGTTGGGCAAGTGTTCCAGACCCCAGGGAAAAGATCCACCACACCTCTCTATTGAGAAGTCTGTGGTGGATATCACCCAGCCAGGAGCTCTCTTAACCCTCTCTAGACCACTGAAAGCAAACACATTCATATTACCAGCATGTACATATTTGAAGTATCTAGATACATTGGATACATTTGTATCATTATTGTAAGCAGCGCCATAGTGTTCAGCAATTCGGGTTTAAAGGTGTCTAGAGGTGCACACCACATATTGGAGCGCAGATAAGAATAATATATTGCAGTCACTTTGGCTATGATGTATTTTTTTCAATGATACTTATAAACCTTCTAGATTTTTTTGATATATGTGTTAGAATGATCAGGTTATAATCAGATCAGGAAAACCATATTTGGCAGTTCTTGGTTGGAAGGATTGTGAGAAAACTATCTGGCTAAATATAGTTCAGTCTATACTTAACCAGGTGACCAGATGCTAAACTTCCTATTTGAGACTGCAGCAGGTTTGCTAAAAATAATGTATTGAACAGCCCTGCACTAACTCATACCACAAATGGGCGGAAGGGCCCACCTAGGATAGTACGGCTAAAAATATAACCCGACTCTGTTGGGCCCCTCACATTTTATCACGCACACCACGAAGTTTACTGAGCACAGGTGGAACGCAGGGTGGAACGCACGCTTATCCTCCTCGTAAGTGTGTCAGATTTTTTCGCTCCTCACTGGGACTATTAGCTGGGTTCGCCCTGGAGAGAGATACCCCCCGATAGCACCAGAAGCTTAGGAGTTCTATCTGGGAAGCCACGGTCGGGAGCTATCCTTACAGTGACCCCACGGCAGAGCTACTTATATTTAGGAGCTTCACCCTGCCTATACCTGCTCTATTTAGAAGCACCTTGGCTCATTCAAGCTGATTTCTTAGAAAAGGTGGACAAACAAAAAAACTCCCCTTTTTTTCTCAGTTTTTTTCTCTGTTTTTTCCTCTTTCTGCTCTTTATTTATTTTTATTTTTTTTATTATTTATTATTTTTTATATTTTTTTATATATATTTTTTATAGTGTCTAAATAATGTTTTTGTGATCATAAGACTTTGACTACGTATATGAACTGGGATTGTACTTTTATGTATATCCCCCTAGGGGTTATGTCATTTTGATAGATTTTTTATCAATAAAGCTTATGTTTTTTTAAAAAAACACTACTTTTTTTGAGACCTGGAATCACTACACTAAGAGGTCCCCCCTTTTTTCTTTCTGAGGATACTTCAATCTACCAACACCAGCCCTCCTTACATACCAAGAAAGGAGAAGAGAGTGGATAATCGCTTCCCCCTGGATCTTCCTTTTGTGGATCAGCTCCTGCTATTTGAGATCTACAGGCTTGATTGCCCTGTGTGGGCTTAAAGTTCTGGTGAGTGGGGAGCCGAGGGGGTGAGCACGGAAGTCACCTGAATTTTATCTGCACACCAGCCACTTTTATGTTGTATTCACTGAAGAATCTGAAGATACATATATATTTTCTCATCTGTTGTGGACTGTATTCTAAAGGACTTTATTTGGAGTATATATGCACTTACCCATGGATTTTATCTAAGTTATTATCACCCCCTTTTTTTGCTTGGTCCTGGTTCTTCCCTTTATGATTTGGCCGTTTGCACAATATTTTGTATTTTTTGTATAAATATTTTTCTAGCACACATTTTTGCACATTTTTTGCACTTTTTGCACATTGCACACTTTTTGCACTCATTGCACATGTATGAGTTTACCTTGTAATTTTTTGCACATTTTTGTATATTTGCACATTCCGTGGCCCTTATTGATATTCAGTGGCCTTCACCATACATCCGTATATCACCTAGTAGTCTCCGTTTAAATACACAACTACTTACATATAAGCTTGCACCTTACACATTTACATATTTGATGTTGAGTGATATCCGTTATCTGTGAACTGAGGACGTGGCTATATAAGTTGATAACAGTGGTTTACATGTGTGTGACACATTTACTCATCCTCTAGGCATTTATTACCTTATTGTATATTGCATTTACCATACATCTTTGGGGCACAGTCATAACACCGTGTTTAGTTGCTCTGTCCACTCCTTTCTTTCAATTATTTATAGCTGGGTGAGGGGTTTTACCCCCAATTTTTTATTGGTCATTTTTTATTGGCAATTTTTTTAGTTGATGGTGTTGTATGTGGGGTTATATACGTATGCTTTTACACATATTTGTGTACATCCCGTCTGAGACACTACAGGTAGCGCCTGGCCCCTCCTAATCTAATTATTTGATATTTGCCTTTACTTGTGATCTCTTTTAGGACTGCAAGATACAGGGGTGGCGACACCGTTCTTAGTGTTAATTTATACCGTGCCTAGCAGTACCCCCATAGCACGGTCTGGTCTCGTGAGACCTGTGTATATTATTTTTATAAATAAGGGTCAACAGTTCAAGAAGAACCCCCCCCCCCCTCTGAAATGGAACAATCACATCTTCTAGAAGTTTTGACAGATGATTTTGTATGACTGTCTTTCATGGTGGCTACCACAGTGATACATGTCATAACTAAAACCTAAGATTCAAACATGGAACTTTGTCAAACTCTCTTTCAATAAGTCTGCGGTGGATATAACTCCCATGGGAGCTCTCCACTTTAAGACCAGGCCTTTTTCTGACATTTGTTGTTTGCAAGTAAAAATCTGTATTTTTTGCTAAAAAATTACTTAGGCCGCGTACACACGCGCGGACTGTTGGCCCAACTTTGTCCGTCCAACAGTTTGAGCGAACAGTCCGCTCAAACTTAGCATGGACGGACATGGCCACACACGACGAACGAACAGTTTGCTGAAACCGTGCGCGATGACGTGAACGGCACGTACGACGGGACGCAAAATACGACGTCCTATACACTGCAATGCAACCTTCCGACGTGGAAATCCTTTCTGAGCATGCGCGAGACTTAGTTGGCCGAACAAGCCTACACACGAGCGAACAGTCCGCTGAAACCTTGTTTCAGCGGACAGTTTTTCGGAATTTCCGTAAGACCTTGTTCGGCCAACTGTCCGCTGAAACTGTCCGCTGAAGCCCCACACACGAGTGGACTGTCCGCCCAAACACTGTTCAGCGGACAAGGTTGGGCCAACAGTCCGCGCGTGTGTACGCGGCCTTAGAACCCCCAAACATTCTATCTTGTTTTCAGAGACCCTAGAGAATAAAATGACGATTGTTGCAATATTTTTTTTGGTACACTGTATTCAAACGCAATTTTTTGGGAAAAAATACACTTTAACCATTTCAGCCCCAGAAGACTTTTCGCCTTCCTGAACAGAGCACTTTTTGCGATTCAGCACTGTGTTGCTTTAACTGACAATTACGTGGTCGTGCGACGTTGCACCCAAACAAAATTGGCGTCCTTTTTCCCCCCACAAATAGAGCTTTCTTTTGGTGGTATTTGATCACCTCTGCAGTTTTTATTTTTTGCACTATAAACAAAAAAAGAGAGACAATTTTGAAAAAAACACATTATTTTTTACTTTTTGCTATAATAAATATCCCCCAAAAACATATATATATATATATATATATATATATATATCAGTTTAGACTGATATGTATTTTTCTACATATTATAATGACTGTGACATTATGGCAGACACAACGGACAATTTTGACACATTTTTGGGACCATTGGCATTAATACAGCGATCAGTGCTATAGAAATGCATTGATTACTGTAAAAATGTAACTCACAGTGTAGGGGTTAACACTAGGAGGCGATCAATGGGTTAATTGTGTTCACTAGTGTGTGTTCCAACTGAAGGGGGGAGGGGACTGACTAGGGGAGATGACAGATCGCTGTTTATACTTTGTATGAACAGACGATCTGTCACTTCTCCCCCCAGAGAACCGGGATCTCTGTTTACACACAGAGATCCAGAGAAACGGTTATCGCCGTGCTACGAGCAATTACATTGGCTTCAGGGGCTTGCCCCAAAAGGCCACCAGAGTGAGCGACGTAACATAACGGTGATTCACACAGCCGAGCCATGTTGCCGCAGTACAACTGCAGCGGCTGGTCGTCAAGCGGTTAATGATTTAAAAACAATAAAGTTAGCCCAATGTTTTTGTATAATGTGAAAGTTGATGTTACCCTAAATAAATAGATACTGAACATGTCATGCTTTAAAATTGCACACGCTCATTGGAATGGCAACAAACTACGGTACTTAAAAATCTCCATAGGTGAAGCTTTAAAAATGTTTACAGGTTATCTGTTTAAATTTACAGAGGAGGGCTTATGCTAGAAATATTGCTCTCTAATGACCGTGACGATACCTCATGACGATGTGTGGTTTAAAGACCATTTACATATGCGGGCATGACTTATGTATGCATTCGCTTCCGCACTTAGGGATGGAGCACTTTCATTTTTTTTTTCTTATTTATTTTACATTCACTTTTTTATTTTTACACTATCCCTGTTTTAATTTTTTTATCACTTTTATTCTTATTACAAGGAATGTAAACATCCCTTGGAAATGAGCATGACAGGACCTCTTCATTGAGAAATCCGGGGTCAAAAAGACCCCAGAGCTCTCATTTACCTTTAAAAGAATAAAAAATTCCTGTCTATCTGCCCCTGAACCGGAAGCGATGTCAGAGGTTGCTCCGGTCCTCCAAGTGCATGGAAGCTAAGCTTCCTGCCCAGCCATTGACAACATCAGATTGATTCTGGGCTCACAGGCGGCTCTGGTAAGCTTGGAAACCACTGGGAAACGGCGGGAGTTTAGCACCTCTCCCACTGCCTATGAAAGGGATCCTGTTACGAATCTGCCTTTTAATCACTTTTATCTACCGCGGTTATTGCAGCTGCCATAACCCTGGTATTTAACATCAAAATCATGACATGCATTCCTAGTTAGGCAGTCAGCAAGACCACTCTCAAGACCACTGAAAGTAAATGCATTCATATTACCAGCTTGTACAAATTTTAAGTGTCAATTTTTTTGCCATTATTGTAAGCAGTTTGGGTTTGAGAATGTCTAGAGGTGCACGCCACATATAAAAAGAATATGTTGCAGTCTTTTTGGCTATGATGTATTTTTTTTTTCAATGATATTATATTATAACCCTTTAAGATTTTTTGATATATGTGTTAGAATGATCTCACATTTTATAAATAAATGTCAGTTGTGAAATACCCTGAAGAAAAAGTGAATAGCCGTTGACTGTATGACTGTTGTTTAAATGGAAAACCGAAACAAATTAATCCTTCAAGAAGAAAACACTACAAATTACATCATTCTCTGTGAAGTGGAACAAGCACATTTCCTAGAAGTTTTGACTGAGGATTTTGTATGACTGCTTCTCACTGTGACTAGCAGCTACCACAGTGATATATGTTATAACTAAAACCTTGTTACCCAACAAGACAATGGTAAATTTATACAGACATGTCACGTGTAGAGATTCTATCAAATGCAGAGCTTTGTCAAACTGAGCCTGGTCTAAATTTTTTATATCTTAATTACTTAAGTCCCCACAAAGTCCCACCGTGTTGTGTTCAATTTGGCAATGTCTCAGTGGCACTGATTATACTTTTCAGTGTTTGTTTCAGTGTTTGTTGTATTTTACATATTTTTATTTTCTGGACAGATAGGGATTCGATTTGGTAGCATATATTGAAGCATACTATATTTTTTTTTTCCTTGGTTTTTATAGTTACATAGTTACCTATTAGTGAGGTTGAAAAAAGACACTAGTCCATCTAGTTCAACCAGCAAGAATAAATATTATTATTATCACTTAATAAATATTATTGTGAATAAATAGTTTAAAATTAGAAAAAAAAATTGTTTTCCTATAATTTTATTTCCCAACGCAACATTTACATAACTTGTGCACCCCTATATATTTACCACAAGATATAATTCATACAGTCTCCCGACTAAAATAATCCCATAAATTTGAGTTTTATGTAACAGTGGTATGATAAAGCTTGAAGTGAATATATGCCTTTTAGTTTAGAAAAGCTTTATTCCCCTTTCAAAGCTACTGTATTAAAAAGGTTAAGTCAAGTTTAAGAGGGTCAAAAAAGCAGTAAGGCAACTTTTTCACAAGTTTGCAATTGCTAAAAACTTGAATGACATTGCATTCATTATTATTATTATTATACATGATTTATATAGCGCCAACAGTTTACGCAGTGCTTTACAATGTATAGGTTGGGGGACAACACAATTACAGTTCAATACAAAAGGTAGAGGAGTGCCCTGCTCATAGAGCTTACATTCTAAAGGGAGAGGGTGGTACAAAAGGTAATAGCTGCAGAGAATGATTTGATGGGGGTGGCTCGGGGACATTTAGATGGGTGTGGGATAGGCTTCCCTGAATAAATGAGTTTTCAGGGCTCTCCTAAAGGTGGACAGGGTAGAGGCTGATTGGATATACTGGGGCAGGGAGTTCCAGAGGGTGGGAGAAGCTCTGGAGAAGTCTTGAAGGCAAGCATGGAAGGAGGTAACAAGGGAGCTAGAGAGCAGGAGGTCCTGGGAGGAGCGGAGGGGACAGTTTGGGTGATATCTGCAGATGAGGTTGGTGATTTAGATGGGGGTTGTGAATGGCCTTGTATGTTGTGGTTAGCATTTTGAATTTTGCACGGTGGGGTAGGGGGAGCTAGTGAAGGGATTGGCAGAGAGGAGCAGCAGTCACAGATCGGTTAGTGAGGTGTATTAGTCTAGCAGCAGAATTCATAATAGACTGAAGGGTAATAGCCTGCATAAGGGTAGGCCATTAAGGAGAGAGTTGCAGTAGTCAAATTCATATATGTGAACATTTGATGCTTGTACAGTAAATTCAAATGTCATCCAGATCACCCAACATCTTTTTTGCTATCAAAAGGTTCATTTTGAGAGGGAGTATATTTATTTATTAAATATAGAGGATGATCAGCCCTGTTGATTGTGCTAAACCATATAAATATTGAGGTATATCCGTATTAAACTCACTGTGCAAATATATCACTGTGCAAATAATGCAGATCATATATCTATGCAAGTCCTATAAGCAATGACTATGAGTATTGGCTCACTGTGCAAATATATCACTGTGCAAATGATGCAAACAATATAACTGTGCAAATGATGTAAACAATAATGACTGTATAATCATACATAAGACTGTGCAGTGTTCCAGTGCAAACTATGATAAATGATCATGAACGAAAAAACACTGTTATAAATAGCGAAATAAAGTGACTAGTGCTCAATAGAGTGTGAGTGAATAAATCAAGCAAAAATAGTCAATACAGTCCCGAATGATCACAATAAGGATCAAAGCTAACAGGATGGAAAGGTTGTGATCAAATATTCATAGTTCATAAAAAAGTGAAGAAAAAACAAAATAGTGAACTTGTGCAAAAAGTACATAAAGTGCTTCAATCGCTATCTTTAGTAAATAGCCTCCAATGCGGGATCATCGTGTGAGCCACACCATGCTCACTATGCTCTTACCTCCATGCAGATGGTATTAGGCTTAAGAGTTAATAAGGTGGTGGGACCTCCCCGGGTTCAATGATGATGGATGGTGTCTCTCTCAGATCCTATATTCCCAGTATAAGCTGTCAGCATGGATCTTCACACACAGCGCATTTATAAAGGGGATAAAAAAGAATCTCCCATGGCATAGTATGTATGAACAAGTGGGGTTTAATGATTAAAAACAAGGGTCAAATGGATGCTTACAACAATAAAAAGAATAAAACGGCAAATCTGTAATAATCACGGCGTTATAGATGCCTCTTACAGCACTTCCGGTTCACGCAGTGTTTCGGTCACTTCCTATGCATTGTAACACATCACATGTTTTCATCAGAGAACCTCATAGTCATTGTTTATAGGACTTGCATAGATATATGATCTGCATTATTTGCACAGTGATATATTTGCACAGTGAGTTTAATACGGATATACCTCAATCTTTATATGGTTTAGCACAATCAACAGCGCTGATCATCCTCTATATTTATTTGTCATAAGTGCATTGTATACACTTTAGATCTAGCAGCAGTTTTTTGATATATCGTTGCTTTTTTATTAGATTCACTTTGATATCACGAGGGACCACACATTGTTCATATTTATTTATTGTTATAAATTATGTAACCCAAAAGATAAGGCATCACTCATGAGGCTTGAAAGGCTTCTATTTAAACATTTGCCTATTTTTTTAGGTGAATATTTGACCTTTGCACTTGATGATGTCATGACATGTGGGTGGTGGTAATGATAATGTGAGTTTTAGGTAATATACCTGTTGATCTGTTTTTTGTCCTGAGGAAGACAAGCTTGAACCTCATTGAATTATCAAAATAAACGTTATTATTAAGTGTTCAGCTTTAAAGGCCTCCCAAAATGAACCCCCAAACATCAAAAAAGTTGTTGGATGATCTGGATGACAATTGTGTTCAAATGCTTACAAAAATTACATAAATTACAGCATGTCATTCCCATTTTTAGCAATTGCAAACCTGTGGCCGTCATCAATCCAACTTAATCATGTGTTATGTTTTGTAACCCTGAATGTGTCACAATGTATTGTGGAAAGAGTAATATGGTTATACTTGTATAGATCTATTGATGTAATGGCTATAAAAATCTAAATGTATAAAGCAATATCTATTCAGTGCAATATTAACCACTTTCAGACCGGACCATTTTGCTGGTAAATGACCAGAGGTCTTTTTACACTTTGGCACTGCGCTGCTTTAACTGGTAATTGCGCGGTCATGCAATGTTGTACCCAAACAAAATTTGCGTCCTTTTCTTCCCACAAATAGAGCTTTCTTTTGATGGTATTTGATTGCCTCTGCGATTTTTATTTTTTGCGATATAAACGTAAAAAGACCGCAAATTTTGAAAAAAAATGATATTTTCTACTTTTTGTTATTAGAAAAATCCAATAAACTCAATTTTAGTCATACATTTAGGCCAAAATGTATTCAGCCACATGTCTTTGGTAAAAAAAAAGTCAATAATTGTATATTTATTGGTTTGCGCAAAAGTTGTCACATCTACAAACTAAGGTACGTTTTCTGGAATTTACGCAGCTTTTAGTTTACGACTGCCTATCTCATTTCTTGAGGTGCTAAAATGGCAGGGCAGTACAAAACCCCCCCAAATGACCCCATTTTGGAAAGTAGACCCCCTAAGGAAATTGATAAGAGGCATGTTGAGCCCATTGAATATTTTATTTTTTTGCCTCAAGCGATTGAATAATGACAAAAAAAAATTTTTTTTTTTTTTTTTACACAAAGTTGTCACTAAATGATATATTGCTCACACATGCTATGGGCGTATGTGAAATGACACCCCAAAATAAATTCTGCTGCTTCTCCTGAGTACGGGGATACCACATATGTGGGACTTTTTGGGAGCCTAGCCGCGTACGGGGCCCCGAAAACCAAGCACCGCCTTCAGGCTTTCTAAGGGCGTAAATTTTTGAGTTCACTTCTCACTACCTATTACAGTTTTGAAGGCCATAAAATGCCAAGATGGCACAAAACCCCCACAAATGACCCCATTTTAGAAAGTAGACACCCCAAGCTATTTGCTGAGAGGCATGTTGAGTTCATGGAATATTTTATATTTTGCCACAAGTTGCGGGAAAATTACAAACTTTTTTTTTTTTTTTTTTTTTTTTCACAAAGTTGTCACTAAATGATATATTGCTCACACATGCCATGGGCATATGTGAAATGACACCCCAAAATAAATTCTGCTGCTTCTCCTGAGTACGGGGATACCACATATGTGGGACTTTTTGGGAGCCTAGCCGCGTACGGGGCCCCGAAAACCAAGCACCGCCTTCAGGCTTTCTAAGGGCGTAAATATTTGACTTCACTCCTCACTACCTATTACAGTTTTGAAGGCCATAAAATGCCAAGATGGCACAAAACCCCCACAAATGACCCCATTTTAGAAAGTAGACACCCCAAGCTATTTGCTGAGAGGCATGTTGAGTCCATGGAATATTTTATATTTTGCCACAAGTTGCGGGAAAATTACAAACTTTTTTTTTTTTTTTTTTTTTTCACAAAGTTGTCACTAAATGATATATTGCTCACGCATGCCATGGGCATATGTGAAATGACACCCCAAAATAAATTCTGCTGCTTCTCCTGAGTACGGGGATACCACATATGTGGGACTTTTTGGGAGCCTAGCCGCGTACGGGGCCCCGAAAACCAAGCACCGCCTTCAGGCTTTCTAAGGGCGTTACAGTTTTGAAGGCCATAAAATGCCAAGATGGCACAAACCCCCCCCAAATGACCCCATTTTGGAAAGTAGACACCCCTAAATTTAGGGGTACACTAGTGAGACTAGGTAATAAATGGCGGGTGCCCTGAAACTATAAAAAAATAACTAACCAACCAGCGTCACCTGTAACAGTTATATGGTGATCACTGGTGAAAGGGTTAACTAGGGGGCAATCAGGGGGCTTTATGCGGTAGTATATGGGGGTCCCTGGCGCTATAAAAAGCTGCGGCGAACCTAAATACCTACCTGCCTAACTAGCGTCACCTGTGACACTAATACAGCGATCAGAAAAACGATCGCTTATTAGGCTGGGTTCACACTGGAGCGATGCGGGAACGCCACGAATGCGCGGCGGGTTCCCGCATCGCATGCCTCCCGGCGGCAGTTCACACTGCCCTATGCGAACTGCTGGGAGTGTCAGTGAAATGTTACTGACACCCCCAGATCAGTTCGCATATCGCAGTGCGATCTGCAAACTCGGATCGCATGGTGTGAACACCCATGCGATCCGATTCTGCTGCGGGCCAAAAAAAGGGTCCCGTGCGAATTTGCGGCGGGTGCGGCGGGTGTGGCGGGTGCGGCGGGTGCGGCGAATGGCTGAACTCGAATCGCACAGAGATCGGATGTGATTTGCACTGCAGTGCGGTGCGAATCACATCCGTTTTCAAACCGCTGCAATCTGAACCCAGCCTTAGTGACACTGGCGACGGGGGGTGATCACGGGGTTAAACCTTTATTGGGGGGGTTAGGGGGGTACCTTAGAACTAAAGGGGGCTAACCCTAACTGCCCTAACAGTTATTAGTCACAAATGACACCCGCCGGGTGATCAGGGGGTTAAACCTTTATTAGGTAATAAATGGCGGGTGCCCTGAAACTATAAAAAAATAACTAACCAACCAGCGTCACCTGTAACAGTTATATGGTGATCACTGGTGAAAGGGTTAACTAGGGGGCAATCAGGGGGCTTTATGCGGTAGTATATGGGGGTCCCTGGCGCTATAAAAAGCTGCGGCGAACCTAAATACCTACCTGCCTAACTAGCGTCACCTGTGACACTAATACGGCGATCAGAAAAATGATCGCTTATTAGGCTGGGTTCACACTGGAGCGATGCGGAAACACCGCGAATCCGCGGCGGGTTCCCGCATCGCATGCCTCCCGGCGGCAGTTCACACTGCCCTATGCGAACTGCTGGGAGTGTCAGTGAAATGTTACTGACACCCCCAGATCAGTTCGCATATCGCAGTGCGATCTGCAAACTCGGATCGCATGGTGTGAACACCCATGCGATCCGATTCTGCTGCGGGCCAAAAAAAGGGTCCCGTGCGAATTTGCGGCGGGTGCGGCGGGTGTGGCGGGTGCGGCGAATGGCTGAACTCGAATCGCACAGAGATCGGATGTGATTTGCACTGCAGTGCGGTGCGAATCACATTCGTTCTCATAAACCGCTGCAATGTGAACCCAGCCTTAGTGACACTGGCGACGGGGGGTGATCACGGGGTTAAACCTTTATTGGGGGGGTTAGGGGGGTACATTAGAACTAAAGGGGGCTAACTCTAACTGCCCTAACAGTTATTACAGTCACAAATGACACCAATGCAAAAAAAAAAAAAAAAAAAAAAAATGACATTGGTGTCACTGTGACTGGGGGGCAGGGGTAATTGGGGGGGTGATCGGGGGGTAAAGGGGGGGTGTGAGTGTGCCTGGCATGTTCTACTGTGTGTGTAGAGTGTTGGTGCAACTCACCGATCCGCTCTCCTCCGTGTCGGAACGGAAAATACCGACACGGAGGAGAGAATACATCACTTCCTCTCCTGTGTTTACATTACAGGAGAGGAAGTGATGTCACCGGGGATTTCCATTCGTCGAGAGCGATCGCGAGGGGGTGGCCATGAATGAATGGCCGCCCCCTCATCCCGGATCGCTCTCGAAGAAATGCCGACCGCCGCAGGCACCGGGGGGGGGCCCGATCGGGCCCCCCACCCGCGGGCAGGCAGGGACTTATATATACGCCCATATGCCTGCCCGTGCCATTCTGCCGACGTATATCGTCGTGCGGCGGTCGGCAAGTGGTTAAAGAAACTCAGTGCAAAAAGAAAAAAATCTGCTTAAATAAAAGATCAGTCGCCTTATATAAGGCTAATTGTGATTATTGCCAATGCCTATCAGAGTGTGTCGACATGTGACTTTCAAATAAAATTCAGTATAATATAACCAGTGTAACGCAACCGATACAATCAATAATATATAAAATATAAAATGGGCCGAGTTTACGTATGTGCCATTGCCAAGCCAAAGCCTATCCTGCTGTGTACACAAGCTCATTTTGCTTCCATGCTGCCTTTGGATTTTGATATGTCTGTTTTATTAAATGACATTGTGTATACCCTCAATCCCCCTTTTTTTTTAAATAAAGTTTTAAAGTGATTTACACTATGTGAATGCTCTTTTTCATTACATATCCATGAAGGGAATGTGTTCTTGCATATCCATGGAGCTGTCATTTGAATTTGCTACTTCTTTGATCCTGTGATTAGATGACATCTGCTACCTTGCTACCTCTTATACACATTAGGCGTTTGTGATTCCATAATAGAGTTTTAGCATTTTTGTAAGCGTCCAACTTTATGCGGTGGTGGATCACATGGTGAAATCATATCACTTATTATTTTGGATTACACGATCTTTATGGACACTTCTTTTGGATTCTTTTCAACTATGAACTTTTGTTTTACATTCATTTCTTTTACACTGTGTTTACATATCTTTAGTATCACTAGTATGGATCATCTACTTTGATTTTGTTCCTACTTTTAGCGCTGAATTTATTATTATTATTTTGATTGCTTTTTCTGACTGGTTTTGCTGGCGGCTATTGTATGTCAGTGCAATTTCTTCCTCCAACTGTAAAATATAAAGTCCCAGTTTTTTGTCAAATTTCCACCATGGTATGAAGTGATAAATCTAAATAATAATTCATGTAATCTAGTGACTTCAGTGACCACCACCTCTTGCTGGAATGCCTGCTCACCTCCAAACTATGACTCCATTACAGAGTCCCAATTGCCTGTAAGTATCGTATGTCTCTCAGGATGCCACGGGGGTACTTCTCCAAAGAACATCCCTGGACAATGCTGACCTCCTCTTGGGATCTCAATCAGTTGTAAGTGGGCAAAAAATAATGGGAAACCAAAGTGCTCTCTGCTATAAAAAATTATTGTAAAACTACATACAGGGATTAAAAATACTCACATAGATATGTGTAAAACATATACATCATCAGCACTTTACGCTGACATACAAGGAAAAACTTCCTAAAACACGGTTGCTCCCACCTGTACGTGTTACGCTCTCTGCTGAGCTTCTTCAGCAAGTGGCTACAAAATGTAAATGCACCGATGGGGTAATTAGGATGAGTTACAACAATATAGCCAAGGGTGTTGTGGGATTAGCGTCAGAGAAAAAATGTGACAAGTTTGTTAAGCTGCACTATGACAATATCTATTACAAACATTCCTTGACCTGTCATTAAGGTTATTTTGGGGGAAAACTGAATGGCAAACAAGGGGTATTTAGACCAGGCCTTTTTTTCAAATCACTAAGGACCCCCCAAACATTATATATTTTTTAAGCAGAGGCCCTAGGGAATAAAAGGTCAGGTTTTGCAATTTATTTTATGTCACATGGGTTTTTCCAACACTTTTTTTGGAAAAAAATACACTTTAATGAATTTTAATGCACACAAACACAATATAATAACCAATTTTGGTAAAATATAAAAGATGATGTTACACCAAGAAAAAAGATACCTAACATGTCACGTTTTAAAATTTCGCACAATCGTGGAATGGACCCAAACTACGGTATTTACAAATATCCATAGGCAACCTTTTAAAAGCCTTTACAGGTTACCAGTTTAGAGTTACACAGCAGGTCTCGTGCTAGAATTATTGCCCTTGCTTTGAAGTTTGCGGCAATACCTGACAAGTGTGATGCGATCACCGTTTGCGTATTTATATATTAAGTAATCACATTTTTAAAATGTTATTATTTATTTGATTTGATTTATTTATTTATTTTTGCACTGCACTGTCTCTTTCATTTTTTATCACTTTTATTGCTATCACAAGGAATGTAAACCTCCCATGTGATGACAATAAGCAGTGACAGGTACTCTTCACTGAGACATCTGGGGTTTATTAGAACTTAAAAGCATCGGATAAGAGCAAGATTGGATGCTTTCCCAATCCAAAAATTGATTTGTTTACATCTGGCGAAACCTGAAGTACTCATCACATTTAGCTTCCTTTACTATAGAGATGATCAGTGACGTTCAGGTCCCCAAAAGCCTCTATGGAACTGCTGGCTTAAATTTCGGACCCCCCCTCCGCTGCCTGGTAAACCAATCCAATGGCTAACTAGCTGCTAGGATTGCTTTTACATAAAATAGAATCAGCTGCTAAAAAAAAAAAAAAACAATACTGGGATGATGCCTGTAGCTGTAGGCACCATCCCTGTATAACTTTCCAAACTGGCAAAGTATTTTTTACGTTAGCCAGTTTTCAAGTGGTTGATATGAATATGATTAATATTATAAATATTGGGGATTATTGCATTTTGCACTTTACAATCAGGGAAGCCAAATTTGGTAGCTCTTGGTTGAGAAGATTGTGAGGAAGCTCTGGCTAAATCTGGCTAAATATAATTCAATCTACACATAACAAGGTGATCAATCAGATGCTAAGCTTCCTGTTTGAGATGGCAGCAGATTTGCCAAAAGGAATGTATTGAGCAGCCCTGCACTAACTCATGCCACAAAATGTTAGAAGGGCACTCTAGGATAGTAGGGCTAGGAGCTACAAGTATGAGCCTGATATTGTTGGGGACCTTCAAATTTTATAAATAATCAGTTATGGCGGATTCTGTAGAAAGATTAAAGTGAATACATTGACTGTTGATTAAATCAACAATGCAAACAAAGTAACAGTTAAAAGAAAAAGACTATACATTAGATCATTCTCTCTGAAATGTAATAATAACATTTCCTAGAAGTTTTGGCTGATGATTTTGTAAGACTGCTTTTCACTGTGAGTAGCTGGAGCTCCCACAGTAATACATGTCCTAATTAAAACCTTGTTACCCAACAAGATGATGGTAAATTTGTGCTGCAGCACTTGTCCAATTTGTCATTTCCATCAAACACTGATGTTTGTATACAATATTTATTATCTTAAAGAGGAGCTCCAGTCTCCCCCAAAAAACGAAAAGTCAGCAACTGCAAATACTGTAGCTGTTGACTTTTATTATAAGGACCCTTACCTGTCCTGAATCCAGTGCTGTTCTCACCTGAGCCAATTCTTCAGTTGGCTTTGGATCCAGGCGCCTGCATCTTAAAGTATTTGTTACCCTAAAAAAAAAAAAGAAAACCTGCTCCCTTAAAGCATGCATAACAGCACAGTGCTTGTGCTGTGTCATTTGGTCCCCTGTATGACCTAAAAAAACTAGCTGATCCTGCCTGGTTCTGCCCTCCCCCCTGTAAAGTGACCACAGTTTATCATGGCTGCTGAGCCCTGACATTGTGGTCAGTTTACATGCCTCCGTCATCCACGGCCCTGCTCTCTCCTCCTCTGTCCTCTTCTCCCTCCTCCCTCCCTGATCATCAGCTTGAGATACTGCCCCCCCCCCCTGCTGCTATAAAAACTATAATCTATTGATGCCATCCCCTTTGTTAAATAACAATATGTGTCCCAGTGTTTGAGCTATATAAAAACTATGCCGATTTGTACCTTATAACCGAGTTTCTCCTGGTGCTCATGTGACTGCTCGGCTCTCTCTCCTCTCTTCTTCCCTCCTCCCTGGCTGATGTCAGCAGGAGTTTTCGACCCCTCCCACTATAGCCGTCAGCCTGGGAGAGGAGATAGTGAGAAGTCATGTGAGCACAGAGAGACGCTCTGATATAAGGTACAAATCTGCATCTTTTCAATATAGCACAGACACTGGGACACATATTGTTAGTTAACAGAGGGGATGGGGTGAATATATTATAGTGGCTTAACAACCACTTTAAGTAAGGGAAACTAGCAGTGAAGCCTTGCAGCTTCACATACAGTTTCCCAGTGCTCATATGCAAGCTGTGCTGTGGTTGGTGAATGTTCCCCTAGTCTTCTGGGACCTGTGATGTGTCCCAGAAGGCTGCAGAGGAAGAAAGGGGGGGATGAACTTCCACTCAGATTGCCTCGATGATCCGACCGGAAGTAGGAATAGGTGCCTGTCAAAATCAGGTACCCATATTTTTATGTTCTATGTTTTTATTGTGAATAAATAGTAATATGTCAGATCACACCATAACCCCTGTAAGAGGGAGAACCACATCCTGGAGGGAAAACTATAACTCTCTCGCTTTCAGGTCCCTCACCCCCCAAAAAAGAGTGGACACACATCCACTCTCCTCCCCTTCTTGTTGTGACTTGGGAAGCAACGTCTATGACTAGCATAGCCAGAAAAGTATGTTTTGCAATGTGATCTGCATTGCAAAACATCCAGGGGAGTATAGGGGAGACATGCAGGGTATTTTAGCACCTGTCACCTAAAAAACATCAAATAGGGGACTTTTTGTACTTAAATATTTTTAAAAAAAGTGATAAAAAAAAGTGAAGTAAAAAAAAAATATTTTTACAAGCACATAAAAAATATCCCCCCAATTGTTTAAAGCCCCCCCCCCCCACATATACGAAAGTATGAACGGAAATGTATGTGTCAGGGGCACCTATCTGTGAAAAAATAAATTGCGATACACATGTCACATATCACCACACACGCCTGAGTGAGAGCAATAATTCTAACATAGGACCTCACCTGTAACACTAAACTGATATCTATAGGAGGCTTTGGAAGTGTCACCTATAGAAAATATAGGGTACTGAAGTTTGTCACCATTTTACAGGCGCACACAAATTTAAGGTTTGACATGTTGGGTATCTATTACTCGGTGCAACCTTGTATTTTATATTTTACCAAAAATGGGGTTTATTGTAATTGTTTGCC
This sequence comes from Lithobates pipiens, assembly GCF_037356315.1. Classification (NCBI taxonomy): domain Eukaryota; kingdom Metazoa; phylum Chordata; class Amphibia; order Anura; family Ranidae; genus Lithobates; species Lithobates pipiens. The sequence continues at coordinate 15,076,025 of NW_027507696.1, forward strand.
CAAAAATTAATTTTAGTGTGTTTTTTTACTGAAATTTTGCATTTCCTAGACCTACCACTATTTTATTTTTTAGGGTGTCTGCTTTCAGAAAATATATAATGTTTGTGGGTTTGTGCAATCTTAGCCCTTGTACACACGGTCAGAGATTCCGACAACCAAATCCGTCGAATTTTGTCCGACGGATTTTGTCCGAAACTGTTGCATACACACGGTCAAACAAAGTTGTCGGAAAATCCGACGTGATGACGTTATTTCGTTACGATGGGACTACGTTCACACTAGTAGCCAATAGCTTTGGTGTAGGAATTTGATCTGAGCATGCGTGGCACTTTGTCCGATCGGAATTCTCTACACATGATCGGAGTATGTCCGATCGGAGCATTTCGTCGAATTTTTTTTTTACAACAAGTTGGAAAACTTGGCACGTTGGATACTCCGACGGAAACAGTCTGATGTAGACCACACACAGTCGGAATATCCAACAAAACGGTCCGATCGGACACATTCCGTCTGAATCTCCGACCGTGTGTACAAGGGCTTACAGCCTAAAATGATTTTTTAAACATGTGTGCAAAAGACGCAAAAATGACTATGGCAGGGAAAAGATTAAAGTAGACAGTAAGTAGCAGTGGGTGGAGACAAGGTGTGTGGTAATGTGTGGTAATGTGGTAGTGTGAAGACCAGAGGGCCAGAGAGAGGGAGACAGAGCAAACAAAGACTTGTCCTGTACTTCAGAGTGTGCTATGAATACTGGAATGTCCCTATGGACTATAGTATGTAGGTATAACATCCAGGATATTAGCAACATGTATGAGGGAACACATATATAATATTAAAAGGTTATGTAGCACTAACATATTTGCCTACTAATATAACGCAATGTTAATTTATGAGCAGTACTATAATTTGGTGTATAGCACCATCTAGTGGTTTATAAGGGAAATGGACTTCATTTATTGTCTATTACAAGGACATTGGAGATGTTACAGGAAGTGACTGTTTGTTTACATTCACAAGTGACCTACCTACTGTAATGTTCGGGGGACCAGGTAGATCGCAGGACACAGGCTTTTCACACAACAAGGGGTTTATTAAACTTAAACAGCTTTACAGCAGCCAAAAACAAAAGGAAAAGGTTTTTAGTCTCACCGACTTGCAAAGTCCAGAATAGCTGTCTCTATCAAAACAGTGCTTGATCTTGATAGCAGGTAGCTTCCCCTGCCAGGAGCCTTCCAAGCAGGACACTGCTGTCCACTTCTGTTGCTGCAACCCAAAACAAACACCATCCACCATGTCTTCTCCACTCCTCCACACCCATCTACCACTTCCTGTCTTGTTTTTAAACACACTTCCTCTAACAGGTGGGTTAACCAATTTTTTTATCTTAAAGGGACCACAAACCAAATAGAGGGGAAACATAGCGTCCTTCCAGGACCCAGCCACGGCGTCCTATACATATCCCCCCCCCCCCCCGTGCCCCAACGCCAAGGAGGTGGAGAAAACAGTGGAGCTCAAACAATGGACTCGGGAGAGGGCATCTGCATTTTGATGCAGTCTCCCGGGCCTATGCTCCACTACAAACTTAAATTCCTGGAGTGCCAGGAACCCCAGGGTAACCCTGGCATTAGTCCCTTTTCCTTGTCTCAGCCATGTTAAAGGGGCATGATCAGAAATCAACCTAAACTTCCTCCCCAAAAGGTAATATCTGAGGGATTCCAGAGCCCACTTAATGGCCAGACACTCTCGTTCAATTATGGCGTAGTTTTTCTCCGCTGGTGTTAACTTCCTGCTGAGGAAGACTATCGGGTGTTCCTCGCCATGAATAACCTGTGACAACACCGCTCCCAATCCTACATCAGAAGCATCAGTCTGGACAACAAACTCTTTCGAAAAATTAGGTGCTACCAGGACAGGGTGTTGGCACAGCGCCGACTTGAGCTCCAGAAAAGCCTTCTCAGCATCTGCATTCCACTCCACCATGACCGATTTCCGAACCTTAGTCAGATCGGTCAACGGAGCCGCCAAGTGGCAAAGTTGGGTACAAACCTCCTGTAGTATCCCACCATGCCCAGGAATGCACGTACTTGCTTTTTTGTGAGGGGGCGGGGCCAATTCTGTATAGCCTCTATCTTGTTGACCTGAGGTTTCACTACCCCTCTACCCACGATATAACCCAGGTATTTCACCTCCTCCATTCCCAAAGCACATTTTTCAGGGTTTATTGTAAACCCCTCCTTCCAAAGAGAGTCCAGCACTGCCTGAACTTTGGGCAAATGTGATTCCCAGTCTTTGCTAAAAATGACTATATTGTCCAAGTACACTGAGGCATACTTCCGGTGAGGTCGTAAAATCCTATCCATTGCTCTCTGGAACGTGACTGGAGCAGTTTACAATCCAAAAGGCATCCTTTTGTACTGAAAACTCCCCTCTGGGGTAGAAAAAGCAGTTTTCTCTCTAGCAGCCTTAGTCAACGGTATTTGCCAATACCCCTTGGTAAGGTCTAACGTAGTGATATACCTGGCTGGACCAAGTCTCTCGATAAGCTCATCTACCCGGGGCATGGGGTAGGCATCAAACCGGGAAACTTCATTAAGTTTCCGGAAATCATTGCAGAATCGCAGAGTCCCGTTGGGCTTCGGTACCAACACAATCGGGCTCGACCACTCACTCTGCGATTCCTCAATAATCCCTAGGTCTAACATCTTTTTTACTTCCTCTGAAACGGCCTTCCTTTGAGCCTCTGGGATGCGGTCGGGCCGGACAAAAACTTTGACTCCTGGTTCTGTGATAATATCATGCTCTATGACACTAGTGAGCCCTGGCAAGTCTGAAAATTTTTCTTTATTTCTCTGCAAGAACTTCTTTGCCTGCTGACTTTGGGTTTTAGACAGGGTGTTTGCTACTTGGACACTCTCCACCCCAACCCGAGGCTCAAGTTTTGTACTAGCCAGGGAGGGCACTGGTTCCCTGTCTGTCCAGGGCTTTAACAAGTTTACATGATATATCTGGTAGGGTTTCCTCTTGCCTGGCTGGTGGACCCTATAATTTACCTCTCCCACTTTTTCTACAACCTCGCAAGGGCCTTGCCATCTGGCCAAGAATTTACTTTCCACAGTGGGAATCAACACTGCTACTCGATCCCCCACTTGGAAATTCCTAATTTTGGCTGCCCTATTATAGACCCGTCATTGAGCCTCCTGGGCTTTTTGTAAATGTTCCTTAACTAGCGGCATCACAGTTTGGATCCTCTCCTGCATTTGAGAGACATATTCAAGAACACTCTTATGCTGAATTGGTTCACTTTCCCATTCTTCTTTAACAAAGTCCAGTAATCCGCGAGGTCTCCGCCCATATACCAATTCAAAGGGCGAAAACCCAGTGGAGGCCTGGGGCACTTCTCGGATAGCAAACAGGAGAGCTGGTAACAGGCAGTCCCAGTCTTTCCCATCCCTTTGTACCACTCTCTTGAGCATAGACTTAAGGGTCTTATTAAAACGTTCTACCAATCCATCTGTTTGGGGATGGTAGACCGATGTGGGCAGCTGTTTAATCCAGAACAGTTTGCAGTTTGCATACATCAGCCATAACCTTTGACATAAACGGGGTGCCCTGGTCTGTGAGTATTTCCTTGGGAAAACCTGTCCGTGTAAACAACTGGAATAGTTCCCGGGCAATAACCTTAGAGGAGGTATTCCGCAGGGGTAATGAGTCAGGATATCGAGTGGCATAGTCAAGGATCACTATTATGTAAGAATGACCTCGAGCCGACTTTACCAAGGGACCCACTATATCCATGGCTATCCTCTCGAATGGGACCTCAATTATGGGCAGAGGGACCAACGGGCTCTGGAAATGGGTCGCCGGAGCGGTCAACTGACAGGTGGGACAAGAGGTACAGTATCTCCTTACCTCTGCTTTCAAGCCTGGCCAGTAAAACCGGTTGGCGATCCGTGCCTCCGTCTTTTCAACTCCCAGGTGTCCCCCTAAAACATCATCATGGGCCAGGTCCAGGACCTTGCGTCTATACTGTTGGGGTACCAATAATTGTTCTACCACATTTTCTCTCACTTTAGTAACCCGATAACGCAATTCATTACATATTGCAAAATGTGGCCACCGCTCATTAGCACCTGGCTCTTGGGGCTCCCCATTTATTACTACAACCTGTTCCCGTGCCCTGGCCAAAGTGGGGTCCTGCATCTGGACAGTACCAAATGCCCCCTGGGGAACACCCAAATCTGGCAAGGCAGAGGTAGAGGCCACTTCCTCATCCTCTTCCCCCAGCATTACCTGAAGCGGGGAAGGTTCCCCCCCTCAGTGTTCAGGTAGGTCTGTGAACCCCACATTTTGACATCCTTAACAGTATCAGCACTACTTTCATCACCATTAACCAAATCCTTGGCACTTTTATCAACTGGGTCCATATTACGAACATGCGGCATCTCAGGGTTATTACCCTCAACAACAGGAATACACCAAGTTCTTTACCACCCCCACCTCTTGAATACCAGTGCCACATGCTGTGGAGATAGACACCGAGATGAGAGGGTACTCTCTAGTGTCCCCATGAATGCACACAACCCGTAAAATTTTTCTTACCGGACCGATCTTCCCAATTACTCTAGGGTAAACCAGGGTTACCATGCTTCCAGAGTCCAGCAAAGCCCGTGCAGGGTGGTGGTTCACTTGGACTTCACACTCAAGGTCAAGATGTGTTGTACAGGCTTTATGGGCATAGAAAGACCCCCTTCGAAGAACCCCGCATTCCATGGGCTCTTCCTGCAATGGGCAGTGGGCCTGGGTATGGCCCCAGGCATGACATCGCCAACATTGTACATCCCTCCTCTCCGAACAGGAACAGGTCGCTGAGGGGGTAACGGGTGTGACTCTTGGCCTTCCGGGGTGTTGGTTCCAGGGCTCCTGGGGACATCCTTTCGAAGGGCGGCAGTTGGTCGGAAAGGCCGTGGCAGACTGGGCCCTTGACACTTGGTAGGGCCAAGCAGATCCTCCACCACTGTATATCGTTCCACCATCTCGACAAGGAGGTTCACCGTTTTGGGGTCTTCATGGCTGACCCACAGTTGAAGGTCGTCTGGCAGTGACCTTAAGTATCGGTCCAGCACGACTCGCTCCACAATTTGGGGACCAGACAACACTTCGGGCTGCAGCCATTTTTTTACTAGTTGCACCAGGTCATGCATTTGAGACCGCGGTGGCCGATCTGGACGATATTTCCATTGGTGCACTCGTTGGGCCCGGACAGCCGTAGTCACCCCCAACCGAGCCAGTATTTCTGCCTTTAATTTTTGATAATCTTTAGCGTCTTCTGGTGGTAGGTCGAAATAGGCTTTTTGAGGATCTCCGGTGAGGAAAGGAGCAATTAAGCCGGCCCACTGGTCCTGGGGCCACCCTTCTCTCTCTGCCATCCTCTCAAATGTAGCCAGAAACGCCTCTACATGATCACTCAGGGACAATTTCTGCAGAAAATGGCTTGCCCTTACGGTCACCTGGTTGCCAGGGGCAACGGCCACTTGTTCACAGCCCTGAGAAAGCTGTTGCACTGCTTCTTTTAAGGCAGCCATCTGAGCCTGCATAACCCCTTGTTGGGTCGCTTGCTGGGCTGCTAACTGGGCCAACATCAGGCGAGTATTTTCTTGCTGCAAAGCCAGCGCCTCGTTGTGGTGTGTTTTTTGTACCTCCAGCTGGGTTGCTAAGCGCTGATTAGCTTTCTCATGGCGAGTCTGCGCTTGCATATTAGCCAAGGACAGCTGTTTAATTAGCTCCTCCATTGTTTCAGCTTTCAACAGTTGTGCGGCTTTAACCCAGGACATAAATTCACTGTACTGTCCCTTTAAATGTCAGTTCAAATCCAATGCAAAAAAAAAAAATAGCAAGAAAAAAGCCTGTTACTTTGTCCTGCCCGCATTCGAGCACCACTTGTAATGTTCGGGGGACCAGGTAGATCGCAGGACACAGGCTTTTCACACAACAAGGGGTTTATTAAACTTAAACAGCTTTACAGCAGCCAAAAACAAAAGAAAAAGGTTTTTAATCTCACCGACTTGCAAAGTCCAGAATAGCTGTCTCTATCAAAACAGTGCTTGATCTTGATGGCAGGTAGCTTCCCCTGCCAGGAGCCTTCCAAGCAGGACACTGCTATCCACTTCTGTTGCTGCAACCCAAAACAAACACCATCCACCATCCACCATGTCTTCTCCACTCCTCCACACCCATCTACCACTTCCTGTCTTGTTTTTAAACACACTTCCTCTAACAGTTGGGTTAATCAATTTTATTCCCTTAAAGGGACCACAAACCAAATAGAGGGGAAACATATCGTCCTTCCAGGACCCAGCCACGGCGTCCTGTACACTACCCACAATGCCAAGTGACCTACCCATGGACACTCAGGAGTGGAACTGCATGCTGGGTAGGTATAAAAGGACACATAGGGCCATTTTTTGCTCTCTTTGGGACGGGTGGCCTGCCAGTAATCACCTGTGAGGAGGCCTTCTGGAGAGCACAGCCTCCGGCCTTTAAGGAGTAAAACAATCAGTGACTCTGTTTGAGATCTGAGTGTGGAAACTGTGGTGTGACCAGATCGAGAGGGATCCAGAGATGCCTGACAGACCAATCTGAGAGTCCGGGTCATCTAGAGAAGCAGCGTGACAACGCTGGCTTAAAGCAGGATCCATACAGCCGGAGTGAAGGTTTCCTATTCTTCCAGGCCTGGAGCTGGTGAGAGAGCTGTCACCCACAATCTAAAACGCACTTTACACACTTAGGCTCATTTCACTGTCTTGCTGGGACTGGCAGTCCCGTAGTGGTGGTTGCACACTATCAGACGGAGCTTAGCAGGCGTCAAGCCTATACTTAACTGAGAACTGACGCTGGTGGATCAGAGATGACTCCACCAGAGGTAGTTACAAGTGTGCCCTATCACCATAGCAGTTTCAATGCTCATTCTGCACTGTTCTTGTTTACTAAACCCTTTTTGGATTACAATCATTTCAACACAATAGCTAGCAGAAGACAGAAGAATAAAGACTACATCTTCATTGCAATGCCTTGCATCCATTTCAAATAGAGAGAACTTTCTTGCAAAGTAAGGGGGTGCTCCCTAGCTAGTGTGTTGTACAGTATTGCTGATTTTGCAATTTTGTTTTTATTACGGTGTGCTGGAGGTAGGAAAGGTGTCCAGAGTAAGGCATTGTTCCTTTGGACATTGGTCCCCCTTGGAGACGCCTGTGCATCCAAGAGTTATTTATATGTAAGAAAACTGTTGTGAATATCTATTGTGCTGTGGCACTATGTTTGTGTGACAGTGCAGTTAACATAATTATTGCTTTTCTGCCAGTTCCAGTAAAAATACGTTCTGGTTAATTACAATTGGTGTGAGGTGTTGTTCCTTCTCTCACAGGCGAAGCAGTGAAGAACCAGGTAAAGGTATACTATTGTTATATTGTACATGTGGGGTCATTCTCTGTAATTACCTTCACACCATACTGTATCACAGCTGTGTCAAGGAGATTGAGGCAAATCACTGGGGGTGTAGAATCAGAGTACAGGCCCAACAAAAATCAGCAGCTCCTTCAGGGGTCAGTGCTACAGTTATAATAAGCACATTGTTTCCAGTCACTACAAGTTATATCATAATAGGGATCCTAGTGAAATAGTAGCCGATATTGGTATGAGCAATGATTTAGAGTTGTGCAGTTTGACATGGAGGTGTTTACTCCTTAAAGTGTAACTTCAGTAATTTTTTTAATCTTTCCATCTATTAAATCTTCTGCCCTTGTTGTTTTACCTTTGGATAGTAAAACATTTTTTTTCTGCCAGTAAATACCTTATACTGCCCACTTTCTGTTTCTTGTCTGGTAAAAAGTCTAGGCTTATTACATCATACACAGCTCTTTCTCTCACTCTTTTTAGAGTTTACTAGGAAGGGAAGGGGGATGAGTCATAACAGGGCAAATGAGAGCTGCAGGTCTGCAGAGCTGGAGGCAGTGGAGGCCCATCAATAGGGGACGCCCAGGCACCCACCCCCCCTCCCCACCAACATCTTTTTTTTAAACATGACCCTTTAAAAAAAAAGGCTCCGGACACAGTGCACTATGGGAAGTGCCATGTCAATGCAATCATGAGATTGCAGACAAGGCCCTTCATTGGTGGGATTTGGAGCTGCTTTGTGGCACAATCCATTGGGCCGAGCAGAATCCGCCCGGTGCCTGGCTAGGTGCTTTGTTCTCAGTGTGAGAAAAAAGTAATTTCCAATGGGCTACAAAAAGATGTCCACCGTGAGGACTAATCCCCTTTTGTTCAGTGGAGAAGGGAGGCCCCGCCCCTCTCCACTGAACACACGGAGAAAGACAGAAATGAACTAGGGAGAGATAGATGCGGCTTGAAGAAGGGCTGTGCTGCCGGGGACACAGATGCGAGGAGGACCCTGCTGCTCCACTGATGCAGACATAGATGTAAGGAGGGACTCCGCTGGGGACACAGCTGTAAGGAGGGGCTCCGCTGAGGACACAGATGTAAGGTGGGGCTCCGCTGGGACACAGATGTAAGGAGGGGCTCCGCTGGAACACAGATGTATGGAGCGGCTCTGCTGGGGACACAGATGTAAGGAGGGGCTCTGCTGGGGACACAGATGTAAGGTAGGGTTTCACTAGGTACACAGATGTAAGGAGGGGCTCCGCTGGGGACACAGAAGTAAGGAGGGGCTCTGCTGGGACACAGATGTAAGGAGGGGCTCCGCTGGGGACACAAATGTAAGGAGGGGCTCCACTGGGGATGCAGAGGTTAGGAGGGGCTCCGCTGGGACACAGATGTAAGGAGGGGCTCCGCTGACGGGGACTCCAATGTAAGGAGGGGCTCCACTGATGGAGACACAGATGTAAGGAAGGGCAGGGTCTGGCACCCCCCATACTAAAACTTCACCAGCCACCACTGGCTGGAGGTGTGCCTCTGTGTGTCTGCAGCCAGACTCAATGGGCTACAAAAAGATAGCCCCCGTGAGGCCTAATCCCTTTTTGTTCAGTGGAGAGGGGAGGCCCCGTCCCTCTCCAATGAACACACGGAGAAAGTCAGAAACGAACTGGGCAGAGACAGATGCGGCTTGAAGAAGGGCTGTGCTGCCGGGGACACAGATGTGAGGAGGACCTTGCTTCTCCACTGATGGGGACACAGATGTAAGGAGGGGCTCCGCTGGGGACACAGATGTAAGGTGGGGCTCAGCTGGGACACAGATGTAAGGAGGGGCTCCGCTGGGGACACAGATGTAAGGAGGGGCTCTGCTGGGGACACAGAAGTAAGGAGGGGCTCCACTGGGACACAGATGTAAGGAGGGGCTCCACTGGGGACACAGATGCATGGAAGGGCTCTGCTGGGGACACATATGTAAGGAGGGGCTCCGCTGGGGACACAGAAGTAAGGAGGGGCTCCGCTGGGACACAGATGTAAGGAGGGGCTCCACTGGGGACACAGATGCATGGAGGGGCTCTGCTGGGGACACAGATGTAAGGAGAGGCTCCTCTGGGGACACAGATGTAAGGAGGGGCTCCGCTGGGGATTCAGAGGTTAGGAGGAGCTCCGCTGGGGACAAAGATGTAAGGAGGGGCTTCGCTGATGGGGACTCTAATGTAAGGAGGGGCTCCACTGATGGAGACACAGATGTAAGGAAGGGCAGGGTCTGGCACCCCCCATACTAAAACGTCACCAGCCATCACTGGCTGGAGGTGTGCCTCTGTGTGTCTGTGTAAATCCAGGAGTTAACAGGCAGCAGCTGCAGCTGCCCACAGTTAAAATAACTGCAGCCAGACTCAGCGGAGGGAGATTTCTTAAGTATAGTTGGTAAGTACAGAATTACAGTATATATAAAATAATATGCAAAGTGTTTGGGGGGAAGCTTCAGAATGGTAAAGATGTTTTTATTACAAACTACGTGAGCAGACTGCAGTTCCTCTTTAAGAACTCCTGATGAAGATGACTAAAAGCAGAGTAGCACAAGGAGGCAACTCCTATCCTGTCACTTTCACAGGATATATCCTCTAATTGTATGTTATTTTATATTTGTTTATGTATATTTATCTATTGCTTTCTATTCTTATTTGTTCCAGATGTCATGTATTTAAAACATCATTTAGGAATATTGGTTACTTTTAAATCTCAAAAGCAGTTAAACAAAAGAATGCTTATGCCATCTACTGGTTGCTGCCACACTGGAAAAACCATTCATCTGTATAGTTATGATTAGAGTATAAGCAATGAAGAACAGAATGATCTGGAGAATATAAACACATTCAGTTGTGATCACTGTGCTATTTTTTTTCCTTGTTGCATAATCCTGAATATGTTTGTTCCATCCACAGGTTTGATAAAAATATATAACATAAAAGCATGTATTTGAAATCATATTGAAAAATGTAAGCAGGTATGTGTCATTGAATTGTGTACACATATAACTGTGTGATGCACATAGCAAAGATAAATATCTACAATGATCTACATCATGGCAGGTAGGATTTACATAATTGTATTGCTAACTCAGAAAGTTTCTCTTGAGCAATAAAAGGTACAATGCTGTCACCCACTGTACTTACAAGGAAGTTGAGGGAACAAGAACTGTTGGCTTACCTGAATTTCGTAATACTTTACTATTGGGTACAGACGGATGCATTCTTCATAGGGTTTAGTAACATTTCACAATGGTTTAAGCACCACTGAAAGGTCTACATCTGCCTTGAGGATGGCTGGCACTCATGGTCACTGTCTCTTGAGGGCTAGAAACTACAGTTGTGACAGCTCTGGGGAAGGGTGGCATGTTCAGATAAATCGTAATGTGGTTCTAAGGGCTGAAGGTTTTTACCTTCATGCATTCTATTCAGACACAGCCAATGGACAATTTATCAGACACAGCAGTGGGAGTCAATCAATCATAGCCAGTGAGGCGGGAACAAGAGTGGGCTGAGTCATGCTCTTTGTGTCTTATGGACACAGAGAGCCAGCTAGGGAGCAAGCATGCATGAGTGTCAGTATAGCAAGTGCCATGATATTGGTGCACTCAAAAGGGGAAGAACCAAGAGCCCCAGTGAGGGACCCAAGAAGAGACGGATAGGGGGCTACTCAGTGTAAATCAATTTTATGCATAATATATTGTCCCAAATATTTTACTACATCATATAACAAGTGTTAGTTAAGGAATGAGCATATAGAAGGGATTACTTGCATTTCATATTGTCTGGATCTAAAGCACAAAGTGTGCTTATTTTTTTCGCACACCTCCAAGGTGAGTGTTAGTTTTAGCCCTTCACATCTTAACACTTATTATTCTTCTCCCTATTTAATTTGTAACCTTGAATCCTTTATGCATGTTTTGGTTCTTCAACAATTCTAGTTTACTGTTCCCTCACTATCTCATAATAGTTGAACAAGCCATTTCCAAATGCACTTGTTTTTGTGAGTTATGCACAACGGTGGAGATTTACTAATACTAGAGAGTAGGGATGAGCTTCGAGTTCGAGTCGAACTCATGTTCTACTCGAACATTGCCTGTTCGCCTGTTCAGCGAACAGTGAACAATTTGGGCTGTTCACAGCAAATTCGAAAAGCCGGAACACCCTATACAAGTCTATGGGAGAAATCTAAAGTGCTCATTTTAAAGGGTAATATGCAAGTTACTGTCCTAAAAAGTGTTTGGGGACCTGGGTCCTGCCCCAGGGGACATGGATCAATGCAAAAAAAGTTTTAAAAACGGCCGTTTTTTCAGGAGCAGTAATTTTAATAAGGATTAAAGTGAAACAATAAAAGTGTAATATTCCTTTAAATTTCATAGCTGGGGGGTATCTATAGTATGCCTGTGAAGGGGCACATGTTTCTGGTGCTTAGAACTGTCCCTGCACAAAGTGTCATTTGTGCAGGAAAAAAAGTCTTTTAAAATCACTTGCGGCTAAATTGTCGGCTCCCCGTAATACAGAGAACACTCAATGAGTGTTCTCTGCATTAGCCGACAATTCATTCATTCATTGATAAAAAAAAAAAAAAAGCGTGGGGGTTCCCCTAAATTCAATTACCAGGGCCTTCAGGTCTGACATGGATATTAAGGGGAACCCCGTGTCAAAAAAAAAAAAAAAGAGCGCCCCCCCTCCCTCCTGAACCGTACCAGGCCACATACCCTCAACATTGGGAGGATGCTTTGGGGGTCTGTGACCCCTCAAAGCACCTTGTCCCCATGTTGATGAGGACAAGGGCCTCATCCTCACAACCCTGGCCGGTGGTTGTGAGGGCCTGCGGGCGGGGGGCTTATCAGAATCTGGAAGCCCCCTTTAACAAGGGGACCCCCAGATCCCGCCCCCCCCATTTGAAATGGTAAGGGGGTACAAAAGTACCCTTACCATTTCACAAAGAAAGTGTAAAAATGGTTAAATAAGACAAACACACTTTTAAAAAATTCCTTTATTAAAAAAAAAAAGATTCCAGCGGTGCTAATCCACTCTTGCTATCCAGCGACGAATCTCCGGGGTCCAGCGATGGATGATCATATCCAGCGACGAGGGATCTCTCAGTCCAGCGCTGTGCATACATCCGTCTTCTGTCTCCAGTGCGGAGACACTGCGGAGATCGTTTCTTATATTAGGAGGGCGGGGCCACCCGTCACCTGACCCCGCCCCCTCTGACGCTGGTGAAGGGAGCCAGGGGTTCCCCAGTGACGTGTGGGTGACCCCGCCCCCTCTGATGTAACGGAAACCTGCGTTACCTCAGAGGGGGCGGGGTCACCCACACGTCACTGGGGAACCCCTGGCTTTCCTCTCCAGCGTCAGAGGGGCGAGGTCAGGTGACGGGTGGCCCCGCCCTCCTAATATACGAAATGTCAGCGCTGGGATCTCCGCAGTGTCTCCGCACTGGAGACAGAAGACGGATGTATGGACAGCGCTGGACTGAGAGATCCCCCGTCGCTGGATATGATCATCCGTCGCTGGACCCTGGAGATTCGTCGCTGGATAGCAAGAGTGGATTAGCACCGCTGGAATCTTTTTTTTTTTTTTTTTTAATAAAGGAATTTTTCAAAAGTGTGTTTGTCTTATTTAACCATTTTTACACTTTCTTTGTGAAATGGTAGGGGTACTTTTGTACCCCCTTACCATTTCAAACAGGGGAGGCGGGATCTGGGGGTCCCCTTGTTAAAGGGGGCTTCCAGATTCTGATAAGCCCCCCGCCCGCAGACCCTCACAACCACCGGCCAGGGTTGTGAGGATGAGGCCCTTGTCCTCATCAACATGGGGACAAGGTGCTTTGAGAGGTCACAGACCCCCAAAGCATCCTCCCAATGTTGAGGGCATGTGGCCTGGTACGGTTCAGGAGGGAGGGGGGCCGCTCTCTCGTCCCCCCCTCTTTTCCTGCGGCCTGCCAGGTTGCATGATCGGATAAAGGGTCTGGTATGAATTTTTAAGGGGACCCCCACGTCAATTTTTTTTTAAAATTTGATGCGGGGTTCCCCTTAATATCCATATCAGACCTGAAGGGTCTGGTATGGATATTTAGGGGGACCCCCACATCAATTTTTTTTAATTTGACACGGGGTTCCCCTTAATATTCATGTCAGACCTGAAGGGCCTGGTAATTGAATTTAGGGGAACCCCCACGCTTTTTTTTTTTTATCAATGAATGAATGAATTGTCGGCTAATACAGAGAACACTCATTGAGTGTTCTCTGTATTACTGGGAGCCGACAATTTAGCCGCAAGTGATTTTAAAAGACTTTTTTTCCTGCACAAATGACACTTTGTGCAGGGACAGTTCTAAGCACCAGAAACATGCGCCCCTTCACAGGCATACTATAGATACCCCCCAGCTACGAAATTTAAAGGAATATTACACTTTTATTGTTTCACTTTAATCATTATTAAAATCACTGCTCCTGAAAAAACGGCCGTTTTTAAAACTTTTCTTTGCATTGATCCATGTCCCCTGGGGCAGGACCCGGGTCCCCAAACACTTTTTAGGACAGTAACTTGCATATTACCCTTTAAAATGAGCACTTTAGATTGTGAACGTTCGAGTCCCATAGACTTTAATAGGGTTCTAAAGTTCACACAAAGTTTAGGTCTGTTCGCAGGTTCTGGTGCGAACCGAACAAGGGGGTGTTCGGCTCATCCCTACTGGAGAGTGCAAAATCTGGTGAAGCCAGAAACCAGTCAGCTTCCAGGTTTATTGTCAAAGCTTAATTGAACAAGCTGAAGTTCGAAGCTGAACCATTAACAGCTCCACCAGATTCTAAATGCACCAGTTTAAGTAAATCCCCCTCAAAGTTGTAATTTAAATCATTGGCAAAAATGTATTGCTACAAACATAACAAAACCAAAAAACAAAATAGAATCTTAGTAGTATTCTATTTTAACAGACAGAGATTGTCAAATAATTTGATTCAATATGTAAATTTTAACAGAAGAAATTATAAAAAAAAATGTTTTTTCAATAGCAGGAATAAACGTAAAGTTAAAAAATTTACTTAAAAATTCTGAAAAATTTGAATGAACATAGCCCCTCCAGTAATGGTGAAACATTTGAGCCTAGAGCCCTTAATGCAAGTTTTATGGCTAAGCACTTATTGGCAATTCCAACACCTCTGAGGACAGTTAACAACAGTTAACCTAACTTTTCTGGCAACTGCATTGCAATGTTTTTCACATAAGGTGTGCTTTGTTTTTTAATGTTCTTAGACAAATGACTTAAAGTGGAACCAACCACACTGCATCTGAGTACCACAAACCAAATACACTATTTAATTAATTTTTCATGTTCAAAGCAGCCATCCATCCATGTCTTAAATGCTTTATTTTGCATCGCAAGATACCTGGTATGAACAAACCCTTAACCTGCATTGGTGCTTATGTCAAGCTCAAGATCTCAATTAATCATAACCAATCACAATCATAAAGGGCCTGATTTAAGAAGTGGTATGGCCTCACTGTCTCCATTATGCTGCTTTTCAAAGAACAAAACCTTTGAAATAGTTAAAGTAGTTGTGTACTTTGCATACATGTTTTCCACCTGGCTTGTTTTGAGACTCTAAGCTGTCATTTTACACCACTATTTTCAATTCCTGTTCAGCATGAAGAAATAAAGTTTTTCCTGTATCTTCTTCAGGAGATTCAGCAGAAGCTCTATGAAATCGCTTCTTGTTATAGTGGATCTATTTCAGCCTTATGCTTATAACATGACCGGCTTATCCATAAACCCCACTATATAGGACAATTATAAATAAAGTATATTATACTTTAAACATCTGTACTATTGGAAAAAGTACTGACACTGATTATGCATTTTTACCATCTTAATATGGCGACAGTAGAATAAAAAATAGAGATAATGGTTTATAAAAGAGTTTGTGGTCAGATGTTATTATTTTCATAGTAGAACCTATTACAAAATTCTGTGTATATAAATAACTTTTGAGGATTTTCTTTTCTTTTTTGGCTTCTGTTGGCTTCTTTTAGATTATCTGTAAAACACATATAGTAGTCTTTAATGACTTACAAGAAACAAATTAGAGAAAATGCTGTGGTATTTTTAACTTTCCAGCTGAGCTCACATGTGGTTAGGAGCTGACCACACATTTTAAATAACTAAGAATTGTGGAAAAAAAAAAAAGGCTTGTAAAATCGAGAAGTACTAAAAGAGTATGTCTAGGCATAGTTATGTTTTTGTACAAGCTTTGAACACAGTGACAACACATACAGAGCGTGGCATTCTATGCAATGACTTGTTATTTCATGCATCTATTAATATAGGAGCCAATTAATGAATAGCTAATGATGGTCAAGGATAATAAGGTATAGTAAAACAACCATTTTTTTTTTTTTTAATACATGTGACATATTTGTATATATTTAGCAATGTAGTAATCCTTTATTTTTTTGTCCTCCAATTAAATATGTTTTTACTTGATATTCTGTATTTAAAAGAGGTGCATGACAGCATTAATGACCTCAGCACTAATGACCAGCTACTACAATTCACTGCAAAAAGTTTTGGAGAAGAGGAAACTCTGATTAGTCACTGAAGAAGTCAGCAAACAGTATTTGTATGAGTCTTTCTTACAGTGTACGCTAGCGGGTACAGCACTGTGACATAATCTAGTGCAAAAACCTTTTGGCCAAAGGAATTTGGAGAAGTCAATTTAGAACTAACAAATTATCATTAAAATACAGGGGACATTCATATGCTTTGCCAAGGGAAACATTTATATGTCATAACAGAGACTTTATATGCATATTAAAAATATTGTCGTTTCTACTTATTTATTATTTATATTTCCCCTCATCTTTGTTAAGTTCTGATTTGATTCCACTAGATCTAAATAAAGTATATAAAATATAAAAAATAAATAAAAGTATACATCTTATTCTCTGCCTCAAAACTCATAAACAACAAAAGAGACTAATAATATAAACCACTTAGCTCTAATACCTGTATGCCCCTATAGACCAGAGCCATTTTCACATTTTTGCTATGAGCCTTTTTATTATTTATTACCTTACCTAGGGTAACAAATTAACACATAAAAAAGGGGGCAAAATGAAAAAAATAACTTTTTCTACTCTGCTAGTTACCGTATTTATCGGTGTATAACACTCACTTTGTTCCCCTGAAAATAGGGGGCAAATCACGGGTGCATATTATACGCCGACAGTGTACCTCGGAGGGGAAGGAGGGAGACTCTAACTCAGCTCTCACTCAACTCCCTTGTCACACACACTGTCCCGCCTCCGCCATTGGCATTGGACCAGTGTTCTGTCTATCACAGGAGCTGGTCCAATGCCGATGGCTAAGGTGGGACTGTGTGTGTGTGAGAGCTGCCTGAGAGCCGACTGAGAGCCAGGAGGAAACAGAAGATGATGGCTCTGTGATTTCCCGCACTGTCCGGGCTGCATCGATGGTGAGGCTGAATTGATGAGCATTGAGGCTAAAAAAGGGGCATTGATCAAGCTGCACTGATGAGATGGGCTGCCGATGGGCATTGATCAGGCTGCATTGATGAGATGGGCAGCAGATGGGCATTGATCAGGCTGCATTGATGAGATGGGCAGCAGATGGGCATTGATCAGGCTGCATTGATGAGATGTGCTGCAAATGGACATTGATCAGGCTGCATTGATGATATGTGCTGCAGATGGGCATTGATCAGGCTGCATTGATGAGATGTGCTGCAGATGGATGGGCATTGATCAGGCTACATTAATGAGATGTGCTGCAGGTGGATGGGCATTGATCAGGCTGCATTGATGAGATGTGCTGCAGATGGATGGGCATTGATCAGGCTGCATTGAGGCTGCAGATGGGAATTGTTCAGGCTGCATTGATGGGAGATGAAGAGGCTGCAGATGGGCACTAAACAGGCTGCATTGATAGGCACTGACCCTTATTTTAATTCAAAGTTGTTTATTTAAAAAATATGTTTTTTTCCTGAAACTTCCCTCTTAAAATTAGGGTGTGTGTTATACGCCTGTGTGTTTTATACGCCGATAAATACAGTAGTTAGTTAGTTGTGGTTAGTTGCGTTGCTATAGAAAAAAAAGTATACATTTTATTCTATAATTTGTCCTGTTCAAAATTACACTTAAATAAAAATTTTGGTACAAGGCACTGTAAATTTGTTTACAAATTAAATAAAGTCAATTTTTTTCACTTTTTTTAAATGCAGTACTAAAAAATTAAGCAACACAATGGATAAAAATGCAAGTAAAGTAATAAGATTCATAAAATAAATGCATATAAATAACTAAAAGGTTTACATATTACCGGTTAAAAAAGAAAAAAAAAATCAGCTAAAGGGATAAGGGGAAGAAGAAGCTAACAAAAGTTGATTAGGGTAAACTAGAGGTTAATGAATGGTTAAAATCTGCAGAACAGAGTACATACAAAAGTAACAACAATGTTCTTTGCTGTAATAGCTGTGTTTTATTTTTTCTATAATAGATTCTATATTTACACAGCAGCTCTTGGCTGTCACTTTGAGAGCAGGGAATTTCCAGAAAATTCGGGGAAGAGAGTGGCAGTGGGGGTGAACGAACAGGGTGTATTACACATGCCCTGTGTCACGTACCTGGTTGAGGCCGAGCTGACGGGAGGGCTTTCCCTTACACCTTCTGTCCTGTTTCTCCTGAAGGTGCTGACAGGATGTAACAGGCACAGGGTGGCATGGGTGCTTGGTAGGAGATCCTGGAGAGAAGATACGTGCAGCGGGTGCTAAGCAGCAGGCAGTTTGGTGGACTGGCAGATGCAGGTACACAACGGCAGGTGCAGGACAGCAGACAGCAGCCAAGCTGGCGAGCAGGTCAAAGAAGGGTCTCGGGTGTTCAGGCAGGCAGAAGTCGGTAACGACCAAGCAGCAGAGGTACACAATCAGATCCAGAGAGGAGTCAGGGCAGGCGAGGTTCAGTATCAAGTGAGCAGTGAAGGTACCAGAACAGTAGGCAGAAGGCAGATTCAGGTCACAAGCCGAGTCAGCAATTAGGTATAAGGAACCAGGAACACGAAGAGTCAAACAGGCCGGATATATACAGGAACAGTACAGGATTAGGTCACAGATGATAGAAGCTGACGACCACTCAGCAATCTTCTGGTCTATGGAGCCAGTTTAAATAGGCAAGAGGGAGCCAAGTACTCACGACCATTCATGGTAATGTGGATGTGCACGTGCGCAGAATACGTTACCAGGTCAGGAATGTCTAGTTGTCACTCACAAATTCCTATGCACATACGTGCGGTTTATGGAACCTCTAGCTGTCACTCGAGATTTCCTATTAGCAAGTACACATCTTCTTGCACATCTTTGTGTACAATTATGCACACGATTTTCCTGACATCCTGTGTACTTTGATGATGATTTTGTTGCCAACTGTCCACAACTATTTGAAGATTTGTATGCGACTCAATGAGCTAATATTAGTAGATTTATTTACTAAATTATGAATTGGTTAATACTTCATCTGAGAAAATAAAAACAAAGAAAATCTAACTTTACTGCCATGGATGATGCCTTAAACTTTTATTTTTAAACATTTGCCTACTGGGCACTTACACACCCCTCCTGCCGAGACCAATTTTCAGCTTTCGGTGCTCTCACATTTTGAATGACAATTACTCAGTCATGCAACACTGTACCCAAATGATTTTTTTGCCCTTTTTTCCCACAAATATGGCTTTCTTTTGGGGGTATTTGATCACCTCTGGGTTTTTTATTTTTTGCGCTATAAATGAAAAAAGACAGAAAATTTTGAAAAAAAAACGCATTTTCCTTTGTTTTTGTGATACAATTATGCAAAGTATAAATTTTTTCTTCATAAATTTTGGCCACAATTTATACTGCTACATATCTTTGGTAAAAATAACCCACATTAGTGGATATTATTTGGTCTTTGTGAAAGTTAGAGAGTCTACAAGCTGTGGTGTGAATAATACAAAATTGATCACTCTGATGTACTGGTGGCCTATCTCATTTCTTGTGACCCGAACAAGCCAGGAAAGTACAAATACCCCCCAAATGACCCCTTTTTGAAAGTAGATATTCCAAGGTATTTAGTAAGAGGCATGGTGCGGTTTTTGATGTTGTCATTTTTTCCCACAATTCTTTGCAAAATGAAGATTTTGTTATTTTTTATTGTTTTTTCCCACAAAATTGTCATTGTAATAGGTTATTTCTCTCACATGGCATGTGTATACCACAAATGACACCCCAAAATAAATTCTGCTACTCCTCCTGAGTATTGCGATTCCACATGTGTGGGACTTTTTCACAGCCTGGCCACTTAGGGAGGCCCAACATGCAGGGAGTGCCATCATGTGTTCTGGGAGCATAAATTACACATCTAAATTGTTGACTACCTATTACACTTTTGAAGGCCCTGGAGCACCAGGACAATGACACGTGGCACTGATGTGGCACTGATGACAGAGGGCACTGAAACGTGGCACTGATGACACATGACACTGATGTGGCACTGATGACAGATGCCACTAATACGGGGCACTGATGACATGTGACACTGATGACAGATGGCACTAATATGTGGCACTGATGACAGATGGCACTTATACATGGCACTGATGACACGTGGCACTAATATGTGGCACTGATGACAGATGGCACTAATACGTGGCACCGATGACACGTGACACTGATGACAGATGCCACTGATACGTGGCATTGATGACACGTGACATTGATAACAGATTGCACGTGACACTGACAGGGGGCACTGATGACAAATGGCACTGATACGTGGCACTGATGACAGATGGCACTAATATGTGGCACTGATGACATGTGACACTGATATGGCACTGATGACAAATGGCACTATGTGGCACTGATGACATGTGGCACTGATGTGGCACTGATGACAGATGGCACTTATACGTGGCACTGATGACAGATGGCACTGGGGACAAATGGCACTGACAACAGGTGGCACTGGGGACAGATGGCGCTGACAGGTGGCACTGGGAACAGGTGGCACTGGGGCAGATGGCACTGGGGGCAGATGGCAGTGGAGGCAGATGGCACTGGGGGCAGATGACCGTTTATTTTACTTTTATTTGTAACTTGCGGCCGCTGCAGCCGTTCATCTCTCCCTCTCTCCCTCCTCACACGCTGTCTGTGTGAGGAGGGAGAGCGGCGTTGAGAGATGATCTCATATGTTTACATATGAGATCATCTCTCATTGGACACGCCGATCGCGCTGTAAACAGCCACTGTGATTGGCCATTTACAGCGATCTGTGACTGGCTGTGTCCAAGGGACACGGCCAGCACAGAACTTCCCTGATAGGCGCTCTCAGGAGCGTGCATTGCGGAAGTAAATAGGAGGACGTCCAGGGAGGCCCTCCCGGCAGGTAACATCCACGCTGTAGCCATCTTTCGGCTATATCGCGGGCGGGAAGTGGTTAAACTACATACATTTTATTAAACCTAACTATAAAAATTTGTCAAACAACTAGTACTAATTCAGTTTGCAGGTTAGGTTCTCTTTCTAAAAAATTATACCGGGATCATGGCAGCTAGCTGCTGCCATAGCCCTGGTAGTTAACATCAAAATCATGACGCACATTCCCAGTTAGGCGGTCTGCAGGTGGTTAACCCTCTCTAGACCACTGAAAGTAAACACATTCATATTACCAGCATGTACATATTTGAAGTGTCTAGATACATTAATGTTTTGCCATTATTGTAACAATTTGGGTTTGAAGATGTCTAGAGGTACACCCCACATATAAAAAGAATATGTTACAGTCTTTTTGGCTATTTTTTTTTTGTTTTGTTTTTTTATTCAATGATGATATATATAACCCTTTTAGATTTGTTGATATATGTGTTAGAACGATCTCACATTTTATAAATAAATGTCAGTTGTGGCAGACCCTGAAAAAAGTGAATAACTGTAGTTGATTTAACTGTTGTTTAAATGAAAAACAAACAAATTAACAGTTCAAGAAGAAAACACTACAAATTACATCATTCTCTGTGAAGTGGAACAAGCACATTTCCTAGAAGTTTCGACTGAGGATTTTGTATGACTGCATTTCACTGTGACTATAGCGGGGGCTACCACAGTGATATATGCTATAACTAAAACCTTGTTACCCAACAAGACCATGGTAAATTTATACTGGCATGTGTCACGTGTAGAGATTCTATCAAATGCAGAGCTTTGTCAAACTGAGCCTGGTCTAAAAATGTTATATCTTAATTACTTAAGTCCCCACAGAGTCCCACAGTGTTTTGTTCAATTTGGCAATGTCTCAGTGGCACTGATAATACTTTTCAGTGTTTGTTGTATTTTACATATTTTTATTTTCTGGACAGATAGGGATTCGATTTGGTAGCAAATATTGAAGCATACTATATATTTTTTTTCCTTGGTTTTTATAGTTATATAGTTACCTATTAGTGAGGTTGAAAAAAGACACTAGTCCATCTAGTTCAACCAGCAAGAATACATATTATTATTATCAGTTAATAAATATTATTGTGAATAAATAGCTTAAAATTTGAAAAAAAAAATTCCTATAATTTTATTTTTCCAATGCAACATTTACATGTGCACTTGTGCACCCCTATATATTTACCACAACATATAATTCACAAAGACTCCTGACTAAAATAATCCCATAAATTTGAGTTTTATGTAACAGTGGTATGATGAAGCTTGACATGAATGTATGCCTTTTAGTTTAGAAGAGGTTTATTCCCCTTTCAAAGCTATTCTGCCACCCATAAGGTAAAAAAAAAAAAATGTTTGTTTAAATTGTTAACATAGTATTAAAAAGGTTAAGTCACGTTTAAGAGAGTCAAAAAAGCAGTAAGGCAAATTTTTCACAGGTTTGCAATTGCTAAAAATTTGAATGGCATTGCATTAATTTATGTGAGCATTTAATGCTTGTACAGTAAATGCAAATGTCATCCAAATCACCCAACATCTTTTTTGTTATCTGAAGGTTCATTTTAAGAGGGAATATATTTATTCATTGTTAAAAATGATGTAACCCAGCAGATAAAGCATCACTCATGGGGCCTGAAAGGCTTCTATTTAAACATTTGCCTATTTTTTTAGGTGAAGCTTTGCATTTGATGATGTTATGATATGTGGGTGGTAATAATAATATGGGTTTTCAGTAATTTTATCCTGAGGAAGACAAGCTTGAACCTCATTGAATTGTCAAAATAAATGTTATTATTACATGTTCAGCTTTAAAGGCCTCCCAAAATGAACCCCCAAACATCAAAAAAGATGTTGTATGATCTGGATGACAATTGTGTTCAAATGCTTACAAAAATGACATAAATTACAGCATGCCATTCCCATTTTTAGCAATTGCAAACCTGTGGCCGTTGTCAATCCAACTTAATCCTGTGTTATGGTAACAATTTAAACAAACCCTTTTTTGTAACCCTGCATGTGTCACAATGTATTGTTGAAAGAGTAATACATTTATACTTGTATAGATCTATTGATATAACGGCTATACAATCTAAATGTATAAAGCAATATATATTCAATGCAATAATAAAGAAACTCAGTGCAAAAAAAAAGATTCTGCGTGAATAAAAGATCAGTCACCTTATATAAGGCTAATCGTGATTATTGCCAACACCTATCAGAGTGTGTCCACATGTGACTCTCAAATAAAATTCAGTATAATATAACCAGTGTAGTGCAACCAATACAATCAATAATATCTAAAATATAAAATTTTACGTATGTGCCGTTGACAAGCCAATGCCTATTCTGCAGTGTACACAAGCTGATTTTGCTTCCATGATGCCTTTGGATTTTGATATGTCTATTTTATTGAATGACATTGTGTATACCCTCAATCCCTTTTTTTTTTAAATAAAGTTTTAAAGTGATTTACACTATGTGAATGCTCTTTTTCATTACATATCCATGTGTTCTTGCATATCCACAGAGCTGTCATTTGAATTTGCTGCATCTTTGATCCTGTGATTGGATGACATCTGCTACCCTGCTAGCTCTTATACACATTGGGCGTTTGTGACTCCATAATAGAGGTGGATCACGTGGTGAAATCAGATCACTTATTATTTTGGATTACACAATCTTCATGGACACTTCTTTTGGATTCTTTTCACTTACATTTGTTTTCCATTAATTGTTTTGACACTGTGTTTATATATCTTTAGTATTATGGATCATCTACTTTGATTTTGTTCCTACTTTTAGCGCTGCATTTATTATTATTATTTTGATTGCACAGCTTTTTCTGACTGGTTTTGCTGGCGGCTATTGTATGTCAGTGCCTTTTCTTCCTCCAACTATAAAAAATAAAGTCCCAGTTTTTTGTATAATTTCCACCATGGTATGACACAAAGTGATAATTCTAAATAATAATTCATGTAATCCAGTGACTCCAGTGAACACCACCTCTTGCTGGAATGTCTGCTCACCTCTAAACTATGGCCCCATTATAGAGTCCCAATCGCCTGTAAGTATGTCTCTCAGGATGCCACAGGGGTACTCCTCCAAAGAACGTCCATGGACAATGCTGACCTTCTCTTCGGATCTCAATCAGTTGTGAGCAGCCAAAAAATAATTGGGAAACCAAAGTACCTCTGCTATAAAAATGATTGTAATACTACATACAAAGATTAAAAATACTCACATAGATATGTGTAAAACATGTACACGTCAGCACTTTACGCTGACATACAAGGAAAACATTTAATGAAACGCAGCTCCTCCCACCTGTATGTGTTATGCTCTCTGTTTAGTCTCTTCAGGAAGAATGCACAGAGGGGGTAATTAGGATGAGTTACAACAATATAGCCAAGGGTGTTGTGGGATTAGGGTCAGAGAAAAAATGTGACAACTTTGTTAAGCTGCAATATATATTCAAACATTCCTTGACCTGTCATTAAGGTTATTATGGGCGAAAAACTGAATGGAAAACAAGGGGTATTTAGACCAGGCCTTTTCTGACATTTTTTGTTTACGTTTTAAAATCAGTATTTGTTGCTATAAAATAACTTAGGACCCCCCAAACTTTATGTATTTTTTAAGCAGAGGCTCTAGGGAATAAAAAGGCAGTTTTTGAATTTTTTTATGTCACACTGTATTTTTGCAGGGGTTTTTTCAAACACTTTTTTTGGAAAAAAAAATACACTTTAATGAATTTTAATGCACGCAAACACAATATAATAACCAATTTTGGTAAAATATAAAAGATAGTATTACGCCAAGTAAAAAGAAGCCTAACATGCCACGCTTTAAAATTGTGCACAATCGTGGAATGGACCCAAACTACGGTATTTAAAAATATCCCTAGGTGACCTTTAAAAAGCCTTTACAGGTTACCAGTTTGAAGTTACACGAGAGGTCTGGTGCTAGAATTATTGCTCTTGCTCTGAAGTTTGCGGAGATACCTCACATGCTCACCGTTTGCATATTTATATATTACGGTAAGTAATCACATTTTTTTATTTTCATATTTATTTGATTTTTTTTATTACTTTTATTGTTATCACAAGGAATGTAAACATCCTTTGTGATGACAATAAGCAGTGACAGGTACTCTTCACTTACACATCTGGAGTTTATTAGACCTTAAAAGCATCTGATAAGACCAAGATTGTATGCTTTCCCATTCCAAAAATAGCTTTGTTTACATCCGGTGAAACCTGATGTACTCATCACATCTAGCCTCCTTAACTATAGAGATGATCATGGACATTCCAGTCCCCAAAAGCCTCTATGGAACAGCTGGCTTCAATTCCGGACCCCCCCCCCCACCCCCCCCCCCCCCCCCTTCCACTGCCTGGTAAACCAATCCAATGGCTAACTAGCTGCTAGGATTGCTTTTACATAAAATAGAATCAGCTGCTAAAAAAAAACAAAAAAAAAACAATACTGGGATGATGCCTGTAGCTGTATGCACCATCCATGTATAACTTTCCAAACTGTCAAAGTATTTTTTACGTTAGCCAGTTTTCAAGTGGTTGATATGAATATGATTAATATTATAAATATTGGGGATTATTGCATTTTGCACTTTCCTATCAGGAAAGCCAAATTTCGTAGCTCTTGGTTGAGAAGATTATGAGGAAGCTCTGGTTAAATCTGGCTAAATATAATTCAATCTACACTTAACCAGGTGATCAATCATATGCTAAGCTTCCTGTTTGAGAAGGCAGCAGATTTACCAAAAAGAATGTATTGAACAGCCCGATTTAAGTGAATAAATTGACTGTTAATTAATAAATAGTCAGTTGTGGCAGACCCTGTAGTAAGATTTAAGTGAATAAATTGACTGTTGATTAAATAAAAAATGCAAACAAAGGAACAGTTCAAAGGAAAAGATTATACATTAGATCATTCTCTCTGAAGTGGAACAATAACATTTCCTAGATGTTTTGGCTGATGATTTTGTATGGCTGTTTTTCACTGTGAGTAGCTGGAGCTCCCACAGTAATATATGTCATAACTAAAACCTTGTTACCCAACAAGATGATGGTAAATTTGTGCTGCAGCACTTGTCCAATTTGTCATTTCCATCAAACACTGAGGTTTTGTAAAACTGAGCCTGGCATAAAATATTTATTATCTTAAAGAGGAGCTCCAGTCTCCCCCCAAAAAATGAAAAGTTAGCAGCTGCAAATACTGTAGCTGTTGACTTTTATTATAAGGACTCTTACCTGTCCAGAATACAGCGCTGTTCTCACCTGAGCCAATTCTTCAATCGGCTTTGGATCCAGGCGTCTGCATCTTAAAGTATTTGTTACCCTAAAAATCATATCATTTGAGCCCCTGTATAACCTAAAAAAACTGGCTGATCCTGCCTGGTTCTGCCCTCCCCCTGTAAACTAACCACAGTTTATCATGGCTACTGAGCCCTGATATTGTGGTCAGTTTATGTGCCTCCATCATCCACAGCCCTGCTCTGTCCTCCTCTGTCCTGCTCTCCCACCTCCATCCCTGCCTGTCAGCTTGAGATACTGCCTGCCCCTCCCCTCCTGCTGCTATAAAAACTATGATCTATTCATCTCATTCCCTTTAAGTAACAATATGTGTTCCAGTGTCTGAGCTATATAAAAACTATGCCGATTTGCACCTTATATTAGAGTTTCTCCTGGCACTCACGTGACTGCTCAGCTCTCTCTCCTACCCTCCTCCCTGGCTGACGTCAGCAGGAGTTCTCGGCCCCTCCCACTATAGATGTTAGCCTGGGAGAGGAGAGAGCAGAGAAGTCACATGAGCACCGGGTCGCTCTAATATAAGGTACAAATCTGCATCTTTTTAATAGAGCACAGACACTGGGACACATATTGTTATTTAACAGAGGGGATGGGATGAATAGATTATAGTGGCTTCAGGGGCGGACTGACAACACTCAGGGCCCCCAGACCAAATAGAGCAAGGGCCCCCTGTCAGGCCCCACTCATGGTCCACCCCTTCCCCTGCCCATGGCCCACCCCTGATCCCGCCTCTACATTTTGCACAAAGTACAACCTCTGCCTTTTTTTAAATGGAACCTGGAGGGAGGTCTCTCTCTAACAGTGTCCATTAAACGTCCCCTCCAGGCCCCATTAGAGTCTACAACAGAGTCTAATGGGACCTGGAGGGGGGTCTCTCTCTAACGGTGTCCATTAGAGAGTCTCTGTTAGAGAGAGACTTCCTTCCAGGATCCATTAGAGACTACAAAGGAGTATAATGGGACCTGGAGGGGGGCCTCTTTCTAACAGAGTGTACAGTGAACACCTTAATTTACTCTGGTCCTCACTGGACTCCCCTCCTTGTGCCATGACTCTCACCCCTGCCCCAACCTCTCACAAAGTAGAAATACAATTGGCACAGAGTAGTACTCCTCTTACCTTAACTATGGGTACTGTAGCTGTGGCTGGTTCCTGCATCTTCTGTGGCTGGCTGGCTGGCTCCAGCTTTCTCTGTGGCTGGCATCCTGCCCTGGCAGGCTGGCTCAATCGTCCTCTGTGGCTGGATGGCTCCTGCATCCTCTGTGGCTGCCTGGCTCGCGCGTCCTCTGTGATTGGTTGACTTCTGCATCCTCTGTGGCTGGCTCCCACATCATCTTTGGCTGGCTCTCTGCTGTGTCTGGCTGGCTCCCTAGTGTGGGTTGGTCGCTGTGGGTGGCTAGCTTGAGTGGCTTGCTGGTACCCTGGCTCTGTTTGCCGAGGCGATGGAGAGACTTGAAGGGAGGCAGCCACCTTTGCCCTATCTGGGACAGTAGAACTAGGAGGTTTGCAACAGGCCCAGTGCGTGGAGAAGCGCAGTGCAACACATAATGACGTTGTGTGTCATTTCTGTGTCCATTTGAGAGTCTATGTTAGAAATAGTGCCCATCAATGCAGCTTCACCAGTGTCCCCTCCGTGCAGCTTCGCCAGTGTCCCCTCCATGCAGCCTCACCAGTGTCTCCTCAGTGCAGCCTCCACATGTCATCTCAGGGCAGCCTCACCAGTGTCCCCTCCATGCAGCCTCACCAATGTCCCCCCTCGTGTAGCCACTCCGTGCAGCTTTGCTAGTGTACCCTCCATGCAGCCCCTCCATGCAGCCTTGCCAGTGTCCCCTCCATGTAGCCCCTCTGTGCAGCCTCGCTAGTGTCCCCTCCATGCAACCTCGCCAGTGTCCCCTCCATGCAGCCCCTCCGTGCAGCCTCACCAGTGTCCCCTCCATACAGCCTCATCAGTGTCCGCTCAGGGCAGCCTCATCCATGTCCTCTCCATGCAGCCTCACCAGTGTCCCTTCCATGCAGCCTCACCAGTGTCCCCTCTGTGCAACCTGATCAGTGTCCCCTCCGTGCAGCCTCACCAGTGTCAGCTCTGTGCAGCCTGATCAGTGTCCCCTCCGTGCAGCCTCACCAGGGTCCCCTCCATGCAGCCTGATCAGTGTCCCCCCTCTGTGCAGCCTGATCAGTGTTCCCTCTGTGCAGCCTGATCAGTGTTCCCCTCCTGCAGCCTGATCAGTGTCCCCTCCATGCAGCCTGATCAGTGTCCCCTCCATGCAGCCTGATCAGTGTCCCCTCCATGCAGCCCGATCAGTGTCCCCTCCATGCAGCCTGATCAGTGTCCCCTCCATGCAGCCCTATCAGTGTCCCCTCCATGCAGCCTCACCAGTGTCCCCTCCATGCAGCCTGATCAGTTTCCCCTCCATGCAGCCTGATTAGTGTCCATTCCATGCAACCTCACCAGTGTCCTTTCCATGCAGCATGATCAGTGTATGGGGGTTAGAGAGGAGAGCCACCAGGTAACACAGATTGGGACTCTCCCTTTTACCCAGTGTCCGATGTCAGATGTCCCGCCTCCAGTGTGATGTCTATCAAAAGAACCAGTGCAGGAGGCGGGACATCCAATGACAGCGGTCGCTGGGTGAAAGGGAAATCCCTGCTCTATATGTGATCCAGTGACACTCGCCCTCACCCCTTGCCCTCCGAGGCAGTACAAAAAAGATTGTCGCCAGGGGCCCGTGACCACAAGTTTTTTGTCCCTGGATCCCAAGCCGGCGGGCCCCTGTCATCAGCCGGGCCCTCGGACCACGTCTGAATGGACCGACTGGTCAGTCCACCCCTGAGTGGCTTAACAACCACTTTAGGTAAGGGAAACCAGCATTGAAGCCTTGCAGCTTTACATCCAGTTTACCAATGTGCATGTGCAAGCTGTGGTATCGTTTGTGAATGGTCCCCCAGTCTTCTGGGTCCTGTGATGTGTCCCAGAAGGTTGTAGAGGAAGAAAGGGAGTGAACTTCCACTCAGATTGTAGTGGTGATCCAACCGGAAATGGGAACAGGTGCCTGTCAAAATCCCAGTGTCCAAAAAATCGCCAAAATCCCCAAAATCTTCAAGCCTATTCATAAGGAATGTTATCTCTTAGGCATACAGTCTGGAGTTTTCAGAGCACCCCAAGCAGGTTTTATGTTACGGCTCTTCCAAAGGGTCGAGACAAAGCTTCAGCAATGATGAACCTATTACAGGATCTGATTCAACAAGAAGTTATCGTCCAGGTTCCAAAACATCAGGAGGGCCGAGGCTTCTATTCCCACATTTTTCTGGTGAAAAAACCTTTGGGGAAGTATTGTTTGATCTTGAATCTAAATATCCTAAACAGATCAATTTGTTACAAAAATTTCTGCATGGACACAATCCATTCAATAACAAAACGATTGACTCCAGGCTGTTTCATGGCATCCCTAGATTTGAGGGATGCTTACCTACACATCCCGATTGCTCAGGCTTCCCAACATTTTCTCCAATTGGCCATCAATCTAGGGTCATCGGTTTAGCATCTTCAGTTCAAAGCTCTGCCTTTCGGACTATCATCTTCCCCCAGGGGTTTTACAAAAATAATGGCGGAAGCCCTGGAGCCTCTGAAGTTAAGAGGACTTTCTGTCATTCCATATCTGGACGACCTGTTGTTCTTTGCGGACTCCAGGGAGCAAGTGGTGATAAATATCCAGGTATCATATACACCCCTCAGGGACCTGGGGTGGCTCCTCAACTTGGAGAGGTCAAATCTAGAACCAAGAAATTATGTTTCTGGGTTATACAATAAATTCTGTGCTCCGGAAACTTTTCTTACCACAGGCGAAGTTGGAGAAGCTCTTTTCTGCAGTAAAACATTGATGTTAGCCATACAGTAGGCCATATTTCATTCCAGACCACTCCAGCTGAACATCTTACAAACATGGTCGCATCAGGTTCCACTGGAGAAGCAGATCAGACTTACCTCAAAGGTAAAACGAGCACTCCGGTGGCGGAGGGACTCGGCAAACCTGACGAAAGGTCTTTTCTTCCCACTGAACAAGCATCTAACAACAGACGCGAGTTCCTGGGGTTGGGGAGCCCACCTGGATGGTCTAACCTCTCAGGGGGTTTGGTCCAAGACAGAAGCCCGAAAGTCGTCAAACTGGCAGGAACTAAAGGCCATATTTCTAGGTCTTCTGGCTTTCCAACAGGCAGTGAAGGGACATCATGTTCAGGTCCTTTCGGACAATATAGCATACGTGCTTAAGCAGGGAGGAACCAGGAGCAGGGGACTTATGGAACTAGCCAGTCATCTGCTTTCCAGGGCAGAACAAAATGTGGCCTCTCTGTCAGTTGTTCGCCTAAAGGGTTCTCAAAATCTGCTAGCAGACCTACTCATCAGGAGGAGAGTGGTGGAAGCATAGTGGAGCCTGAATCAAGAAGTTTTCTTAATGATCTCCAATACTTGGAGGCAACCCAAAGTAGACCTGTTTGCCAGCCAACAGAACTCAAAGGCTCAGGAATTATTTTCTCTTCACCGAGAAGACAAGGCCATAGGCATAGATGCCCTCGCACATCCATGGCATTACCAACTGTGCTATGCCTTTCCCCCCTTCCCTCTGATACCAATGGTCTTAAGGAAATTCAGAAATGAAAGAACCATCGTAATCCTGGTCACTCCGTTTTGGCCAAAAAGACCTTGGTTCGCAGCACTACTAAATTTGGCCACAGAACCTCCGTGGAGACTGCCGCTAAGGAAGGACCTTCTAATACAGGGCTCTATGATTCATCTGGAAGCAGACTGGTTACAGCTAACTGCTTGGCTTCTGAGGAAGATCTCCTAAATGCCAAAGGTTTATCCAATAAACTAGTTAAAACCCTGCTTTCAAGTAGAAAGGAGGTAACTCAGGCCATATACCTGAAGGTCTGGAAGAAATTGCTATTTGCTAATAGATAATTGCTATTGTACCTCTAAACGTTTTCAGGTAAAAAGCGTCGTATCAGTCCTTGAATTTCTCCATGATCTAATGGAAAAAGGACTGGCAGCCAGCACCCTAAAAACCCAGGTGGTGGCTTTTTCAGTTTATTTTGAAAATACACTGTCCAGAGAAGTTTTAATTCCAAGATTCTTCAGGGCTCTAGCTCGAAATAGGCCGGTGGCACTCAAAATTTTTCCCAGCTGGGACTTATCTATTGTTTTACAGGGTCTCACGGGGGCTCTGTTTGAACCCTTACAAGAAGCATCCTTAAAAATCGTAGTTTTGAAAACAATCTTCTTAGTGGCCATTACCTCAGCAAGAAGGGAGCTCCAGGCTCTAGCAGTCACAGAACCTTTTCTTAAAGTTTTTCCAGACCGAGTGGTTCTTCAGACAGACCCAGCTTTCCTGTCAAAAGTTTCTTCAAATTTTCATCGCTCACAGGAAATAGTTTTTCCCACTTTCTCCTCAGCTTCTGCCAATAAGAAGCTTTCCACACTTTGGATGTAAGGAGATGCCTGCTTCACTTTTTATCAATCACTAAGGAATTTGGAAAATCAAACGCCCTCTTTGTGATTTTCTCAGGCTCACGTAAAGGGGAGAAAGCTTCTAAGAGCACACTAGGCAGATGGCTTAGATGGGCAATTGCTGAGGCTTATAAAGCTAAAGGATAAATACCCCCCTCAGATATTGCTGCTCGTTCCACAAGATCAACGGCAGTTTCCTGGGCCGAGAGGGCCAGTACTACACCTGATCAAATCTGCAAGACTGCTACTTGGTCCAACTACTCAACATTTCTCTGACATTATAGGTTGGACTCACTGTCTGCCGCAGATCAAGCCTTCAGCAGGAAGGTACTGTAGGCAGCAGTCCCACCCTAGGGTAAGTTTCTCGGTTATCCTCTCCAAGGTTGTTCTGAAAGGCAATTGGAGAAAGGCCTAGTTAGACTTACCGGTGACTGTATTTCTAAGAGCCTTTCAGGACAACCGCTATTTCCCTCCCTTTGTGTCTTAGAAGGGGTTTAAGTATCTATCGTTTTTTTTTGTGGTTTTCTGTGCTTTGTTTTCCAGTATGTCGAAGACCACAATAACTGAGGCCATGGTAGAAGAGGAGGGATTTAAAGGCTGCATGTGTTTCCAGAAAAATGGGCAGAGCTGTGCTCTCTCCAAGGTTGTCCTGAAAGGGTCTTAGAAATACCGTCACTGGTAAGTCTGACTAGGCCTTTTTCTGCCAGTAAATAACTTATACTGCCCACTTCCTGTTTCTTGTCTGGTAAAAAGCCTAGGCTTATGATATCATGCACAGTTCTCTCCCTTTTTTGAGAATTTGCCAGGATGGGAAGGGGATGAGACATAAAAGGGCAAATGAGAGCTGCAGGTCTGCAGAGCTGGAGGCAATGGCAAGCTGTCCATAGCCCCCCGCCCCGCCCAGGCAGTCACATAAACAAAAACAACATTTTTTAAACCTGGCCCTTTAACCACTTTCAGACCGGACCATTTTGCAGGCCAATGACCAGACAACGTTTTGCGATTCGGCACTGCGTCGCTTTAACTGACAATTGCGAGTTCATGCGACGTGGCTCCCAAACAAAATTGATGTCCTTTTTTTCCCACAAGTAGAGCTTTCTTTTTTATTGGTATTTGATCACCCTCGTGGTTTTTATTTTTTGCTCCATTAACAAAAAAAGAGCGACAATTTTGATAAAAACGCATTATTTTTAACTTTTTGCTATAATAAATACCCCCCAAAAATATATAAAAAATTTATTTTTTTCTCAGTTTAGGCTGATACGTATTCTTCTATATATTTTTGTTTAAAAAAATCGCAATAAGCGTTTATTGATTGGTTTGCGCAAAATTTATAGCGTTTACAAAATAGGGGATAGTTCTATGCCATTTTTATTAATATTTTTTTTTACTAGCAATGGCAGCAATCAACGATTTTTATTGTGACTGCGACATTATGGCGGACACATCGGACATTTTTGACACATTTTTGGGACCATTATCATTTATACAGCAATCAGTGTAAATTACACTGGCAGTGAAGGGGTTAATCGGGGGGTGGCAGTGTAGGAGTTACGTGTTCCTAGGGGCTTGTTACTAACTGTGGGGGGCTGGGCTGTGTGTTAGTGAACACTGATCTCTGCTCCAATCACAGGAAGCAGAGATCAGTGTCACTTGTTGCTAGGCAGAATGGGGAGATGCTGTTTACAACAACATCTCCCCGTGAGACGATTGTGGGTATCCCCGCAGCTATTGAGTCCATGTGGGACCCGCGACCGGACTCACAGGGGTTCCGACCGGCACGGGCGTGTGCCACCAGTGGTGCGCACACAATGGCAGGGCAGCAAATTCAACTGGACGTACCTGTACGCCAGTTTGCCTGCCCGTGCTATTCTGCCGACGTACATCGCCGTGCGCCGGTCGGGAACTGGTTAAAAAAAAGGTCCTTAAGTGCACTGTGTTTGGACACCGGACACGGTGCACTATGGGAAGTGCCACATTAATGCAATCATGAGATTGCAGACATGGCGATTCATTGGTGGGGTTTGGAGCTGCTTTGTGGCGCAATCCATCACGCCGAGCAGCATCCACCTGGGGCCTGGCGGGGTGCTTTGTTCTCAGTGTGAGAAAAAAGTCATTTCCGATGGGCTACAAAAAGATGGCCGCTGTGAGGACTAATCCCCTTATGTTCAGTGGAGCGGGGAGGCCATCCTCCACTGAACACACGTAGAAAGCCAGGAACTAGCTGGGTAGAGCCAGATGCAGCTTGAAGGAGGGCTGTGCTCCTGGGGACACATATTTGAGAAGGACCCTGCTGCTCTGCTGATGGGAACACAGATGTGAGGAGGGACTCTGCTGGGGACACAGATGTAAGGAGGGACTCCGCTGGGGACACAGATGTAAGGAGGGACTCCGCTGGGGACAAAGATGTAAGAGGGGGCTCTGCTGGGGACATAGATGTAAGGAGGGGCCCCGCTGGGGACACAGATATAAGGAGGGACTCCGCTGGGGACACAGATGTAAGGAGCGGCTCCGCTGGGGACAGAGATGTAGGGAGGGGCTCGCTGTGGACACAGATGTAAGGAGGGACTCCACTGGGGACACAGATATAAGAAGGGGCCCTGCTGGGAACACAAATCTAAGAAGGGACTCCGCTGGGGACACAGATGTAAGGAGTGGCTCCGCTGGGGACACAAATGTAAGGAGGGGCTCTGTACTGGACACAGATGTAAGGAGGGGCTCTGCTGGGGACACAGATGAATGGAGGGGCTCCACTGATGGGGATACAGATGTAAGGAGGGGCTCCACTGACGGGGACACAAATGTAAGGAGGGACTCTGCTGACGGGGACACAGATGTAAGGAGGGACTCCGCTGATGGGGACACAGATGTAAGGAGGGACTCCGATGATGGGTATACAGATGTAAAGAGGGACTCCGCTGGGGGCACCTGAAGTAAGGAGGGACTCTGCTGGGGACACCTGACGTAAGGAGGGACTCTGCTGGGGGCACCTGACGTTAGGAGGGACTCTGCTGGGGGCACCTG
This sequence comes from Lithobates pipiens, assembly GCF_037356315.1. Lineage (NCBI taxonomy): Eukaryota > Metazoa > Chordata > Amphibia > Anura > Ranidae > Lithobates > Lithobates pipiens. Next base: position 15,110,820 of record NW_027507696.1, read on the forward strand.
ATGTAAGGAGGGACTCTGCTGGGGCACCTGATGTAAGGAGGGACTCCGCTGGGAGCACCTGATTTAAGGAGGGACTCTGCTGTGGGCACCTGATATAAGGACGGACACCTGATGGCATCTGGTGGCAGGCAACATGGCAGGTGACACACTCAGGGCTCTTACTGATTCTGCATTATGGTGAGTTGAATGATTTCATTTTATCATTAAAGAGTTTATTGAGGCAAAAGACAATACAATAGGAGCAAGAAACACACCATGATCCATGTTTGTACAGTCATATTCAAATACAAGTTATCCACGTAACCATAATACATAGTACCATGAACTAAAGCAAAGATTAACAAAATACGGTTGGTTGTCCACTTAGCAAAATAATTTCCTCTCAAATTGTGAATCCAAAATTCTATGACAATACAACTGAATAGGGTTAGAGAACAGAATTTGAATACCTCAGGTAAAATTACCGGATTACATGTTTCATTGTGTTGGATAAAGATTAGGGGAGTAAGAGAGCCTCAGAAGAGAATTATAGAGAGAATAAGTAGTAGAGAGTAGTAGAAATGCAGCTTGAAGGGGGGGGGGTCGGGACCATGGGGAGGGTAAGAGAGATTGGACATAGCGGATAGGTAATGGGGGGGGGAAGAGTAGAAGGGGAAAAGAGAGGTTAAGGGTCAACCCGTAGAACCAAAGGCTTCACTACCATGTAAATTCCAGAAATGTGGGTAGAGCCGTTGGGACGGCGTACTGCCCCGACTCAACCTGTAACAGCATCTGTGAAGGCCACAGAGTGTTTGAAAATAATCCATGGTTGCCAGGTTCCCAAGAAACTCTACACTTTTTCATTAGCTTGTGCCCTTGTGTTTTCCATTTCATAAATGTCAACAACTCTATGGAGCCAGTCCCTTATGGATGGAGCCAGTGAAGACTTCCAGTGTACTGGGATTAATGACTTGGCTGCATTTAATAAGTGTATGGTAAGAGAGTGCTTGTATTTCTTCAAGGACCAGTTGGATATGTGCAGCAAGCAGCCAGCGGCATCCAGGGTCAACGTGGTTTCTGTTATGGCTTTGATGAGCCTCTTTACTGCATCCCAAAAGGGAATGATCAGCGGACAATGCCACCAGATGTGCAGCAAAGAACCAACATCTCCCTGACACCTCCAACACAGCTCAGGGACCTGTGGATTCCATTTATGTAGCTTTTGGGGCTTCAGATACCATTGTGTCAGCAGTTTGAAAGCCGATTCTTGAATCTTAGTGCTAATTGAGCACTTATGAGCTAAAGCACAAGCATTCTTCCATTGTTTTACACTGATTGTTACCTGTAAATCCTCTGACCACCGCCTCTTGAGTCTGTCACCTGTTGGTTGTTTAGCTTCCTGTAACCACTCATAAGCTATTGAGGTAGCCTTGTTTATTTGTGTACCAGAGAGACACACCGGTTCGAAGCCTGTCAGGCGCCTAGAAAATTCACCCAGCTTCCCGTGTTTTTGGAGATAGCTCCGCAATTGGAGGTATGTCCAGAATGTCAGCTCGGGCAGCCCGATTTCCCTTTTCATCTTGGGAAGATCTTTCAACTTGGTGTGTGTATAACAGTCCCTGGCTAATAAGGGTCTGTCCCCGTTGGTAATCCTAAGCTGTGAGTTTCCGAGCCCCGGTATAAAGTCTGGGTTGTCCTGAAGTGGGGTCAGGGGTCTGATGTAATTTCGGTCTTTTTGGGAAGGCCTTGTATCAGTTTAAGCGTCGTCCCGGTTAGTGAGTGACGCTTCAGGTCATCCGGATATACCGCCCAGGGTATCCAGGGGGCAAAAGTCAGTGGGATTGAGTTGATTGACATTTCCAAAGCAACCCAATCTTTAGTGTCGCCATGGCAGTGCCAATCTATGATCCTCGCCACGTGTGAGGCCACGTAATAATTGCGAATGTCTGGTATTCCCATTCCCCCATGCTCCTTTGACCTAATTAAAGATTTGTACTTAAGTCTTGGTTTTTTATGTGCCCAAATGAACTTCATGATCATTGAGCGGAGGGCATGAAACATTCGTCTCGGAATCTTAATGGGGAGTGTGCAGATTAAGCAAAGAAGCCTGGGGAGAATGGTAATTTTAACGAATGCTGCAAGACCGAACCACGAGAAGTTTCCCATATGCCATCTTGTAAGGTCTTGTTCGATGGACTTGAGTATGGGTGCAAAGTTTTGCTCGTAGACCTGAGAGACCCGTGGAGTCAATCTAACTCCCAAGTAATTCAGGGAATGGGGTTCCCATCTGAAGGGGGAGTTGGCTTTCGTCAGGTTAAAAGCTTGGGTCGGTAATGTCACATTCATGGCCTCGGATTTCGTATAATTTATTTTTAGGTTGGATATGTATCCGTATTGTTTAAAGGCTTTCATCAGGTTGGGGAGAGAAGTGTGTGGGGAGGTCAGGAAAAAAAGCAAGTCCTCTGCATAGGCTGCAACCTTGAACTCCCTGCCCACCACCCTGAAACCACCTATGGAGGGATCCAAATTGATCAGCCTGATAAACGGTTCCAAGGTTAAGATGAATAATAGTGGAGACAAAGGACACCCCTGCCTCGTGCCATTAGTAATGCCTACCCTCTCGGAAAGTGTGCCATTTATTTTCAGTTGTGCTGTGGGATTCCGGTAAAGAGCCGAGATCCAGGCCAGCATGTTTGTGCCCAGGCCCACATGCCTGCACGCGGCCAGCATGTAATCCCACGCCACCCTGTCAAAGGCCTTCTCCGCATCCGTGGACAGAAGGCCCTCGACAGCGCCCTGTTCTGCCGCGTGAATCAGCAGCAAGGACTTGATAACATTATCCTTGGCTTCCCGCCCCGGCATGAAGCCCACCTGTTCCGGGCCTATCAATTTAGCCATAAATGGTTTTAGTCTGTCCGCCAGTATTTTAGCGAAAATGTTCAAATCTAGGTTTAAAAGCGAAATTGGCCGGTAGCTCGCACAATCCGAGGGGTCCTTCCCTTGTTTCGGCAAGACCGTTATAAAGGCCGAAAGCCAGGCTGGCGACATTTCTTTGGACTGGGGCAAGGAGTTCAAGGCCCTCCCCAGGGGACCTTCTAAAAGGTCAAGAAAAGACTTGTAATAGATCGCAGTGTAACCGTCCAGTCCCAGGCTTTTGCCCAGTTTCAGTGAGTTGATGGCCTGTCTAACCTCCTGCACTCCTATCGGTTGTTCTAAGGAATTGGTTTCTAAGTTATCAAGGGAGGGGAGACCACTCTTAGTAAGAAAGTCTTTAATGATCTGGGCTCTGTCACCTACCATATCAGGTTGTCTATGTTGTTGTGGAAGGTTATAAAGGTTGGAGTAGTAGGTATGAAAATGGCCTGCTATGGCTTCTGTGGTAATGTTTAAAGAGCCATTTCACTGTTTGATACCTAGTATGGTGTTGCTATAGTTCTGCTCTTTGAGAGCTCTGGCTAACGTCCTACCTGTCTTGTTCCCTGACTCATAAAAAATTATTTTCTTAAAGAACAAAAAGCGTTTAGACTTAGTTTCAAAAATCTGCTGGAGTGCTTTCCACAAGTCCAGCAATTCCTTGGCTGAGTCTATTGAAAGAGACTGTTTGTGGAGTGTCTCTAGTTTGTCAATGCGGTCTGTCAGTGCTAGTATTTCTTGTTTCTCCTGCCTTTTACGTTGGGCCCCCATTTTCATCAACTCTCTTCTCAGCGTACACTTATGAGCTTCCCAGATAGTCAGGGGGTCTACATCTGGGGTGTTGTTGTGCGCAAAGAAATCCGCGATACATTCTTTTAATTTAGGCAGTAACGTCTGATCAGTAAGTAAGGAGGATTTCAGTCTCCGGAATTGAGCCTTTGGGGGAGAACTGGTCATGTTCAGGGTAAGAGCGATGGGTGCATGGTCTGAGATCGTTTGCAGGCCAATGCGGGCATCTGTCAGTTTGGCTAGGTCATTCCGAGATACAAAAAGATAGTCTAATCTAATGTGTTTTTTGTGTGGGGTGGAATAGAATGTATAATCACGACCGTTCGGATTACGAAATCTCCATGTGTCTACCAGTTGCAGGGATTGTAGGAGTTTTTTGATATGTTGGAGAGTTTTATATCTTACACCGGTTTTGCCCGTGGAAGTGTCCAATAGGGGACTCAAAGGTATGTTGAAATCTCCACCCAGAACCAGGCAGCCTGTTGAAAAGCCCAATAATTGGTGGACTAAGTGCTTGCTAAATGTTAAATGAGCCTTATTGGGAAAGTATGCGTTCGCTATAGTAATAGGTACTCCGCCATACTTCCCTTTAAGGAATATGTATCGTCCTTCCGTGTCAACCAATTGTTCCACCAGTTCGAAAGGTGCGTTTTTATGGATTAGAATTGAGACCCCTTTGGACTTAGCTAGGTTGTTCGTGGAGTGGAAAGCCCGAGTGTAGGTCGAGTCGGTGAGTCTAGGCACACTATGGGTTTTAAAGTGTGTCTCTTGCAGTAACACAAAATGTGGCTTACCCTTCTTGATTTCTCGTAATAGCGTGGTACGTTTTTCAGGGATATTCAGTCCCCTTACGTTGTGTGAGATCACAGTGGATTCGTTGCCCAGGGAAGCATAGGCCATGGTGCACGCTCAGGAGGCTTGAGGTTTCCGAGGACTCTGTGTAAAGAAAGAGAAGTGGAAGTACCAGAGGGTAGTGTTAGAGTGCGAACAAAGTAGAAGACAATATGAAGCAATCTAACCAAGAGGTTGACCCAAAGCCCCTAAGGGATTAGAGATCTAAGGCTAGGATAAAGAGAAAAAGAGTATTATCACTAGATAGTTCCCTATCTAGCAGAAATGTGGTGACCCTGGAAGGACCAGAGAACCTTGTGGGGGATAGAGGGAGACGGCAACTCGGTATGTGTATTGAGACCAATACAAAGTCCTAAGTACTGTGAATAAATCTGTTGCTATTGAAAGACATCTCCACTCGACACACGGCCCAAATACAGAATACTTATTAATAAACCCTAAGAGAGCGAGATCCTACGCCCCACCACAGTGAGGCACCTGATCCCGGCCTCCACCTGATTTGTAGAGCATATGTAACACTGCAAACATAGTAAACTTAATGAACATCTTAAACATGTTAAACCCTGCAGCAACCACCGCCTTCCAAGCTTCGTGGCGGCGCTCCCTCCCTTCCAACAACCCTGGCACCTGTAGATGCCTGCCCAACCACATCCCAATTAGACTACTTAGTGTTGAAAGGCTAAGCAATAGACTGCATCAATATAGTGTACTTATGTTGTTTATACTGAAGTGTATGCGGTAACCCCCTACATGGCGACCCATCTCAGTCCCGTCGAGAACCTTCCAGCTTGCCGGATCAGGGTGCAGAGTAAATACTCCATGTGCAGATGGGTAGATGCAGGTTTCCTCTTCGTGTGAAGGTGAGGTCCACTGGAGCCGTCCGCGGGAAAGCAGTGATAGGCTGGGTAACCTCTGGAAGGAGGGGTGTAAAGTCCGCTGGTCACCGCTGTGGGGCAGTCAGTTCAATGAAGAGAGGGGCCCGAACAATACCAGATAGCAGTGACCCGTCAATGTTTCCATGCTTGGTAAAAGTTTCAAATGCTGGAGGCGGTGTTGCTGGGTGCTCGGCGAGCTTTAGTCAACTGACCTATCCCTCTCTAGAGTACCTCTCAGGTTTGGTGTGCAAACTTTCGAGCCTCCAGCTTTGCCATATTTCAGTTTCTTGTTGCTGGGCTTCTCCGGGGTAGAGAACGGTGAGCGAGCTTGGCTTTTGCTTTTGGGGGAAGGGCAAACTCTGCATACCAGTCCGGCAACTCCACAGGCTCTAAGCCAAAATTTGCGCAAAAGTCCGGCAGATCCAGTGGAGATCGCAGTACATGTTGGAGGCCACTAGCTGACACAATAAGTGCAAAGGGAAAGCGCCACGTGTATTTTAAGTTCTTTTCTCTCAACTGCTCAAGCAGTGGGTGTAAGGCTCTGCGATTCCTGAGAGTGATATGTGATAAGTCCTGGAATAACATGATGGTCTCACCATTAAAGACAATCCTGTCATTTCTTCGTGCCCTGTGCATTATGGTCTCCTTTAACTGGAAATTTTGAAGACAACAAATCACATCCCTGGGTGGTGCATTGTCCAAACCCCTTGGTCTGAGGGACCTGTGCGCCCGGACAAATTATATCACTGTGTCCTCTTGTCAATCCAGGAGACTATTGAACACTCTTTGTAGTGTGGGGGCTATTTTGTCAGTGTCCACAGATTCGGGTATACCCCTTACCCTTATGTTGTTCCTTCTGCATCTGTTATCGAGATCTTCCAAGTGTCTGTTCATTTCAATAAAATGCTGTGCATGTGCCGCTGCCACTTCATCCAGTCTATGAAGGGCTTTGTCCCTCTACTTGCCTGCATGCTCTGTGGCTGCCAGCTTTTCAGTAAGAACCACCAGGTTCGTTTTCAGGTCAGTGATTGCGGCTGAGAAGGTAGATTTGATGTCCGCTGTAAAGCAGGACATATCGGCATATGTCAGGGACTGGTTTGACTTAGTTTTCCCCCTACCTGGGGCCTCCGTGGCTGAGTCCGAGTCTCCGCTCTGTTCCACCTCATGGCGGGGTGTCGGCACCATCTTGGATTTGGCCGCATTGCTCCTGATGGCCGAGCTGTGTTTAGCTCTGAGATGTTTCTCGCTGCCGCGGGGGTCTGGCCACGTCAGGGGCGAGAGGGTGCTGCGCTGCAGTGTTTTTTGCCCGGCATTGACGGCTGTGCGGTGGGTTTTCAGGCCGTTGGGTCGTGTGTCTGTCGGAGCTCACCTAGTGTGCTGCCATCCGTGCCGCGCGCCAAGCCACGCCCCCATGATTTCATTGTATATTACAGTGTAATAATAGAAATAATGTGCTTCAATCCTCCTGACACCATAACAACCATGGTGCCGGGAAGATTGAAGTGCTAACACCAGGTGTTTGGAGTATTTTTATCTGCTGATTGTTACATTTTCTAGAATACACATATTTCTATTGTTGTGTAAGATGTGGGCTTGCTTTTCCTCCCTCTTTCCCTCCCTCTCCCTCCATTCCTCATTCATCTCAGACGCTAACCACACTACCTTAGAGCCACACCCACTATCTCACTGAAACCACACCCATATTCCCCAAGTGGGAGGGGTCAAAAAGGAAGGACGGGTCTGGCACCCGCCCATCCTTAAACTGCACCAGCCGCCACTGGCTTGAGGTGTGCCTCTGTGTGTCTGTGTAAATCCAGGAAGTGAACAGGCAGCAGCTTCAGCTGCCCACCGTTAAAATGGCTGCAGCCAGACTCAGTGGAGGGAGATGTCTGCAGCATATTTGGTAAGTACAGAATTACAGTATATATACAATAATATGCAAAGTGTTTGGAGGGAGTGGGAGAAGGACTTTTTGTCAGGAGAACAGTCATCTGTGTACACGCACCACATATTGATGTGGCAGCGGTACATAGATGACATGCTGATCATTGGAGACGACCCTGAAATCATGTTGAAGGAATATTTGCAGCTGATGAATAAAAACAGCTTCAACCTTTTCTTCACCATGACATACAATTTTGATCAAGACAACTTTTTGGACATTAATATCCAAAAAGAATCCAATGGGAGACTAAAAAGTAAATTGTATAGGAAAGAAACTGCAGGTAACACTCTGCTTCATGCAGATAGCTTCCACCCAGAACGTCTCAAAAAATCCATTCCATTCAGTCAATTTCTAAGAATTAAAAGAAACTGTACTTCTGATGACGACTTCCAAATGGAATCGGATGAACTTACAAGGGGACTACTAAGTAAAGGCTATACTAAATCTACACTCAGAAAGACCTTAAATCAGGTAAAAGGCTTAAATAGAAAAGATCTAATCTTTAAACCCAAAACTAAAAAGAAAGACATTATTACTAGAATCATTATGAGATTCTCAAATGTACGGTTTGGTTTTCTTAACAAGAGCCTGGAAGGGCTGAAGTAACCGAGAGAATCCAGTTTTGTGGATATCGCCAAGCAGGCTGAAAGATCCAGGTATCCTACAAGTGTTCTAAAGCTTAGTTTTCCTACACATTCTGCAACAACGTCAGTGACAAAGACTTTGTTCCTGATTAGGCACCTTGTTGGCTGCTAGGCCTTGTGAGTGAGGGACTGTCCAACTCGAGTGATCATCTAGCTGTGAATGGCTATTCTCTGGATGCAGTCAAAGTAATCAAGTTCTTTAACATTTTTGGACTTTGACATTAATAGTACCTGAACTTCCTTTTCCAACCCTCTGATCTCAAATTGAAAGACTGTTCAATTGTCTGAGTTTTTGCAAATAAAATCTATTCAAGTGGATCTATTGTCAGTCTCAAGTTACTGGGCCATCCACCACGGGACTTCCCCTAGATGTGCAACAAGGAGAACGGATAGTAACGGTAAGCCCAAAAATAACCAGCAGCTCCTTCGGGGGTTAGTGCTACAGTACCATTAGGCAGACATGTTGACAGACAACACAATTACAGACTTCCACAGGTTAATTTTACAGTACTTGACAGGTTACATATACCTATTAGAGGGGGAGATTGGAACAAAAATCTGCTCCAGCGCAAAATGCGTTGGATTAGATTTTTGAAGGCCACAACCCCTCCTGGCCTGAATCAAGTGGAAAGTTTAAGACTGTTTCTGGATGGCTTAAGCTTGAGTAAAACAGATTAAGTTGGTGGACTTTTCTGAGAAATATGGGAATTGTTATTTCAATTTCTTGTTCTAAATAGTTTTGCTAGATTTTTTTCCTTTGGGTAAGACTTTTGTAGAAGCATGCTTTGGGTTTTCTGTTCTGCCCTCACCACTGTGGTTTTCCCCATTTGCATGCCCAGATGAAGGGTGTAGTTTTGGGGGCTCAAGGGCTAGTCAGTTTAGGGGTATTTTTGTATTATTCATTATTTTTTGTCTATTGTTTATTGTTTTCTTTTTGATATGTTTGGTGCAGTGGCACCTTTTTATGTACTCTTGGCTTTAGCACATGCATTTCCCCTGTGTAAAGTCTGTTGGGGGGAGGGATACGTGCCTCTTCCCCTACTTTTCGTCCCCCCGCTTGATAGGTGAGAGGTCAGACAGGAGTATTCTTCATGCTCATTACATCCCTACCCGGCAAAAGGGGGGCCCCCATGTGACCATGTATTACATTTGGGGCCGCCCTTTATCCTGGTGACCCCCTTTGGGTGGTGGGTTCATTTCCCCCCATTCAGGGGGTTATACCAGGAACTTTGCCGGTGGTTTTTTAGTCCTATACAGACCCAATACTGCACAGCTTTGTCTGTTTCTGTTAGCATATTGCATAAACAATATGCGGGTGGTGTAAACAATGGACCCCGTTCCACATAATAGCTTGGATTTACAAATTTTTGGTCCAAAAATTTGATTGGGATATTCAGGTATACTGCCAACACCTCCAGGATCACCAACTGGGTGGTTCTGCATGGTTTGTATCCTGCACTCCAGTTACAATGCCATGTTGGGGTTTTGTTTTTCACTATAATGTGTTTTTTCCTTGTTTCCATAGGGTGGTCTTACTCAAGACAAGAGGGCAGGTTTCTATACTCAATGGCATTCATTTATGTACTGAGTCATAGGCGCCACATTTGGCGCGTAGATTGGTGCGCCTGAAACGCAAGGCTTGCGGCCAGGCGTGCACAGTCTATAGGGGTCATGTGATACGGGACGCCGCGTGTCATCGTTTGTGATGGCGCGTTGCGCCCGAGTGTGTGCACGGGGGCCCTGTGTGCTCACGTCTGGAATGCAAGCATTGCGTCCAGGTGTGCGCATGAGGTCCCTACGCGCTCGCATCCGGATCGCAGGTATTGTGGGCAGACATGTCACTGATTCACATAGAAAACATCCGAACATGGCGCACCAATGTGGGTAAGGGTGCGGCGCATTGATGTGCGCATCGATGTGCGCCTTGTGGGGGTGGCGAATCAATATGCGCCGCGTTGTCGCACACGCCTTACACGTCCACACCACTATATAAAGGACGCCAAGGGAGACAGATGGCGCCAGTCCCTTTTATCCAATGGAGATGCTGCAGGAGAGCACTACAGAGCAGGACAGCAAAAACTGGAGTCCAATTACAGAGCTTTTTCTCTCCTATAATATCACATCCTTGCCTTTTCCTGGGGGGACTCTCTTGGACCTTTAAGGATAAAGGGCAATTTCAGATGTTTACTATTTTGGTCTTTCCCTTGTAGTGCTCTTGGTGAATCTATATACGCATTCTTTCAATCGCCATTTGTGGATTAATTTATCCAGTTTCCCTGTATGGGATGTTAGAGAGGCTTGATTGTACCTATCTGAATGAGGTGAAGGCCTTCACCCTCCTTCGGCTATTGGGGAAATGTGTGTACTTTTGTGAACCAAGTCTGATTAGTAAGTCACTGTAGTTTGAAAATATACTGTGTATTTGACAAATAACCTTTTTCGATATATATGTAATGGATTTTGTTTAATCTATTATAGAGAATGTTACAATATTTCATCCCTAAGGAAGATTATATTTTCTAAAATATTGAAACACGTTGGATGACCCACTTCCGCTACCACTAGCCTTCTGGGGGTCTAGGGATCATCAAGCGGATAGTATCATTCTTTCACAACTCATTGTTTTTAGATTAGATTTAGATTGTATATTGTTTTTCCTTGTTATGCATTTTCTGTGAATTGATGTCAAGATTTTGTAAAATAAATGAAACATTTTTTATAAATTTTATTTTTTTCTAATTGTTGCCTCCAAAATCCCACCAAATAGAGGTTTTTGTCGATTTTGTAGGTGTTTGGAGGGAAGCTTCAGAATAATAAAGATGTTTTTATTACAAACTATGTGAGCAGACTGTAGTTCCTCTTTAAGAAATCCCGATGAAGATGACTAAAAGAAGAGTACCACAAGCAGGCAGCTCCTATTTTATCCTGCCCTAATTTGGTGCCATTCATTGGACCTATAATGTCACTTTCACAGGATGTATCCTCTAATTGTATGTTATTTTATATTTGTTTATGTATATTTATCTATTTCTTTCTATTCTTATTTGTTGCAGATGTCATGTATTTAAAACATCATTTAGGAATATTGGTTACTTTTAAAGCTCAAAAGCAGTTAAACAAATGAATGCTTATGCCATCTACTGGTTGCTGCCACACTGGACAAACCAGTTATCTGTATAGCTATGATTAGAGTATAAGCAATGAAGAACAGAATGATCTGGAGAATATAAAGCACATTCAGTTGTGATCACTGTGCTATGGGTTTTTCCTTGTTGCATAATCCTGAACACATCCATAGGTTTGATAAAAAGTATATAACATAAAAGCATTTATTTGAAATCATATTGAAAAAAGTATGCAGGCATTTTTCTTGAATTGTGTACACATATAACTGTATGATACACATAGCAAATATAAATGGCTACAGTTATATACATCAAGGCAGGTAGGTTTTACATAATTATATTGCTAACCTACAGTGTCTTTCCCGTATTGTAATGTGGTTAGACTAATTCTAGCTTTCTTTTTTCCATATTAAGTTTCGCATTAAAGAAGCAATGCATTTGAACTATTTATTTGAGATCCACATAGGGGAGTTGTGAAAAATATACAGAAGTTGACCATACCATTTTATATAGGTTCACTCTACCTACCACTGACAGAGGAAGCTTACACCAGCTAGTGCATTTGTCTTTCTAAGACTGAGCCCAGGTTCAGCCACAAGTAGTCGGCTGGATCCTGTGTCACTTTCACCCCCAGGTATTTAAAGCTGCTTGCTATGGTTATTTGGTTTGCTCCCGGGGGTAGAGGTGCCGTCAGAGGATCAATGGGCATTAATATTGACTTAGATCTGTTTATAGTAAAGCCTGAGAACCTGCCAAAATCTGTGATAATCCCCATTACTGTTCGCAAGGAGGCCGCTGTGTCTCCCAGGTAAATAAGTGCATCATCTGCATAAAGGGATATCTTATCTTCAAGTGGGCCTCTACAGAAGCTCACAACCTCCGGTGCGTTGCAGATCAAAATGGGCAAGGGTTCCACTGCCATAGCGAACTGCAATGGGGATAATGGGAATCCCTGGCAAGTCCCTTTGTGCAGATACAAAGATGGGGAAAGATTGTTGTTAATACATAGTCTAGCACTAGTTTCCCATTCTATGAATTGATTCCCCAGACTGAACCTTGCCAGGATCTCCAGGAGGTAGGGCCATTACATGCTGTCAGAAACCTTTGCAGGATCCAGTGATAGAATGGCCCTCTCTCCAGGATGATCCACTGACATATGTAGATTCATGAACAATCTCTGTATATTGCCCACCATGGAGCAGGGGGGATAAACCCAGATTGATCTTTATGAATTAGTCTACCTATCACCCTGGAAAGTCTGGTGGCCTGTTGTCAAGGTCCCTACCGTGCAGATGGGCAGGCGTGGGCATGCCCCAAGTGGCTCTGGGTGGTATTGAACTCATGACTGTCTGTTCTTGCTCTTGTTGCTTTACCTCTGAGTCACACCTCAGTTCTATTCAGCCTGCTTTCCAGCCATGCCTAGTTTTGCATGAAGTACTGTGGGCGATACTCTGTACCTGTCACTCCTGGATCAGCTGAAGCAGGTTACCTAATTAGCTGGGTATACAATCCTGTCTCACTCTGAGGTCTCTGTCAGTTAATTTTCTCATGTTTGCCAAGTGGTCCTGTCTTCCGTTGCAGTGTTCCAGTGTTCCAAGACTGACCCTGGCTTCAGACCCTGGCTTTGTTTACTGTTATCCTGACTTCTGAAATCCCTGACTGCGGCTTTACCTCGACTATCCCTTGGCTATTCCTGTCAAGCCACCATGCACAGATTCACAGCCCAGGTATCTTATCTCTTTGTTACCGTGGCCTGTGTTTATTTGCAAGGGTGAGCGTACATTTTTGCGCCATGGACTCCAACCTGGGTAAGCCCTTACATAATGAACTGACAAACATAGAGTCCACAGAGATGTACAGGATGCTCACCTTTCTTGCTCTGCAAGTCTCCAGTCTGGGTCAGACCATTTCTGAGTTGCAGCAAGAAGTCCACTTGTTTAAAGGCACAGTATGCACTACCCTGGAACCTGCATGTCCGGAACCATTTCTTGTGATGCCTGAGGAATTTGATGGGAATCGTGCATCATTCTTGAACTTTAGGATGGAATGCGAACTGTTGTTTGCTCTTAAGCCTAGGACCCATGCCTCTGACTTCATAAAGGTTCTTGCATCCATCAATCTGCTCACTGGGCTAATCAAGTTATGGGCTTTTCAGCTATTACAGGAGAAGAATCCAGTCTTGGACAGCTGGGAAGCTTTCATGTTTGCTCTGGACTCTTGTATTAGTTTCTAAGAAAACCAGTGTTCCCAAGTCTGCTCCTAGTTCACGTGGCCTACAGGTACCCAGGGACAGGAATACCCTATACAGATACAACTCCAAGCCATCCCAGTCTGTGCCAAGTTATGAAGATCTAACCCCTCAAAGCCTAGACGCTCCTGAGGTTTTACCCACTCCTACCCTAGATGATGTGGAACTCATGGAGATCGGGTCCATCCGGTCCAAACTGTCTAAAGGAGAAAGAAAGTGGAGGAGAGGCTGTGGACTCTGTTTCTATTGTGGAGTAAGAGGGAACATTATCTCTCTCTGCCCAACTCGTCCACCTCGGCCAAAGTTTCAGCAGATGGGTACTACTAGGATCTTTCCTGCCACCCCTGAATCTTTGTCTGCTATCCAGCTTGAAGTTCTTGTGCCCCAGTCTGATGTCCCAGTGCCTGCTACCCAGTTTAATGTTCTGGTATTTGCTGCCTGGTCTGATGACCCTTTGCCCATGTGCCAGCTATAAGTTCCTGTGCCGGTGTCCCCACTACCTCCTGACTGCACGTATGCCTCGAATGGCACCATAGTCCATAAGCAGGACCTGAAGGTTTTTGAAAGAGTCTTGCAAGAGATGAAAGTCTTCCCAGCTGGAACTTCTAAAACAAACGAAAGTCTCCCCAGCTGGAACTTCTAAAACAAAGAAAGCCCAAAGGAAATAAGGCTGTTCCATGCTATGAGGGCATTCCTAAGGGGAGGGATCTGTCATGGTCCCTACTGTGCCTTGCAGACAGCAAGGCATGGTCACACCCCAAGTGGCTCTGGGTGGTATTGAACTCATGACTGTCTGTTCTTGCTCCTGTTTCTTTACCTCTGAGCCACACCTCAGTTCTTTGCAGCCTGCTTTCCAGCCATGCCTAGTTTAGCATGAAGTACTATGGGCGATACTCTGTACCTGTCACTCCTGGATCAGCTGAGGCAGGTTACCTAATTAGCCGGGTATACAATCCTGTCTCACTCTGAGGTCTCTGTCAGTTAATTTTCTCATGTTTGCCAAGTGTTCTAGTCTTCTGTTGCAGTGTTCCAGTGTTCCAAGACTGACCCCGGCCTCAGACCCTGGATCTGTTTATCGCTATCCTGATTTCTGGAATCCCTGACTGCGGCTTTACCTCAACTATCCGTTGGCTATTCCTGTCAAGCCCCCATGCACAGATTCACAGCCCAGGTAGCTTATCTCTTTGTTACCACGCACTGTGTTTATTTGCAAGGGTGAGCGTACATTTCTGCGCCATGGACTCCAACCTGGGTAAGCCCTTACACCTGTACACGCGATAGTAGCTTAACATCCAAATGCAACAATGAAATCGGACGATATGAATCTGGCAAGAGTTTATCCTTACCTGGCTTGGGAAGCACCACTATAATGGCCTCCTGCATACTGTCCGGCAGCTAGCCTGTCTCAAGCACCTCAGATAGGGCCTGCATCAGAGGTGAAAGCAGGATTTCACCAGTATACCTCAGCTGACAGGCCATCTGAACCCAGAGATTTATGGTGTGGTGCTCCCTCTAATGCTTCTGTTAGTTCCGTCAGGGTAATTGGAGAGTTCAGCGTGTCCCTCTCAGCATCAGTTAGCTGGGGAAATGGACAGGCCTGCAGGAATAATGTCAAATCAGAGCATATCTTGCTTTAGAGGCATAGAGGTCATTGTAAAACTGGTGAAAATCATTCATTATGTCAGGGTTAAGAGTGTGTATTTCCCCTGTTGTGAACCATATAGCTGTAATAATAGAGGGGTCCTGTTGCTCCCTGGCCACCAGTGCCAGGAGATGCCCGGTATTTTCCCGCTCTTCAAAATAGCTTTACTGGAGAAAGTATCTAATCTTCTGCTGCGGACATTAAAAATGAGTTATATAAAGCTTGAGCCTCAGTCCAAGCTTCATGGTTAGACTGGGAAGGGTCAGTGATCAACACCTGTTCCCTGCTCTGCATCTCAGTCCTTACTCTATCCTCCCATTCCTTGGAGCGATTCTTAATGCCTGTAATCTCCTGAATGAGGCAGCTCCTCAGGAATGACTTGAGTGAGTCGCATATCGCAGAATGTCTGTTAAATGACAGGAACTCCTTCAATGCATCCAGGATGCCATCAGAGGGCGGGAATAGTATCAGCCAAAAAGGGTTCACTCTCTACAATAGACAGCCTTACCCAGAATGGGAAGTAATCAGACAGGAGACGTGGATCATAGGCCGAGTCCCGAACCTGTTGTAAAAGCATCCCATTGCCCAAGCCCAGGTCAATGCACGAGAGTCCATCATGTGTCGCAGAGTAGCAGGAGTAGCAACGGTCAGTGGTATGTCTCTCGTGCCACACATCGTGGAGTCCAAGTTCGGTAAGCAGAGACGCAAAGGCAGTCTTACCCATAGTGGGGCTGGTGAGTCTGGGTGTTATGGACATCCTGTCCAGGTGTGAATGCAGGGTATTATTAAAGTCTCCCAAGGCCATTACCGGTAGATTAGGATGCAGTGCCATAAATTTAGCCAGGCTCTTGAGGGGGATCACAGAAAATGGTGGGAGGATATATATTGCAGCAATAATACATCTAAATCCATTTAACTTGCATAATAAGAAGACAAATCTGCCCTCTCTGTCAATCTGCTGTTGAATGCATTCAAAGGAAACAGTGGCTAAGATCAACACACTGACCGCTCTAGAGTAGAAGAATGTAGAGTGTGTGGAATGAAATTGTGTCAGGAATCGCAGCAGATGCTCAGAGTCAGGTTGCAGATGCGTCTTCCTCTCCACTGCAAACATTGAGGAAAAAGCATCATGGCCAAATGTGTCTGTGAGCCATGCTTCAATGAAAGCCACAGGGTTTTTATCCTCTGCATTGGCAGACGCATTGGCAGTGGCCACTGATTGGATGTGTCTGACATCCCTCTTTATTGGCTGCCATTCATCCTCTAATGTGCTGAGGTGACCTTCCAGAGCAGAGGTGCGCTCCTGCAGTTTCTGCATGTCACGTCTAATTAGGTATATTTCAGCCTTCATACCCTTCACCTCCCCTGTTAGATCTGCAATGGAGGAGCTGCATGTGGTCACAGCTGTCAGTATGTCCCTTAGTGTGGGCTCTGGTTCAGCACTGTCCTGCTGGGATGGTGCCGCCATGTTAAAGGCCTGAGGTCCAGTTCTCACATAGGTTGAGGCCTGTGTGTCATCCAGCAGCCTGAGGATGCCATCCAATGATCCCATGTCTGTCTCGCTGTGTCCTTCCCCTTGGTCCAGCAGAAAGTTCTAAGTACAAAGCTACCACTCTAGTCTCCAATCCCATAATAAAAGTATCCACCCCAATTAGACTTCACAAGTGCTGGCTCTGCTCATAGTGAGAGAGAAAAAGAAGTTCCTAGATGGTTGCACTTCAAAAAGGCATCTTTATTTAGTCAAATAAAATACAAAATACAGTCACATCGTCAAATCATGGCAAACATGATAGATGGCTGATGTCAGCTACGCCCCTATGAGAGAAATAACTTGTTATTATGACAATTTTGTGTACAAAAAAAAAGTCTACATTTTCCAAAGAATTATGGGAAAGAATTCCAACTTCAAAAAACTGACAATGCCTCTTACTAAATACATTGAAATGTCTGCTTTCCAAAAAGGGGTAATTTGGGGGGTATTTGTACTTTCCTGGCTTGTTAGGCTCTCCAGAAATGAGATAGGCCTTCAGTACATCAGGTGTGATTAGGTGTGATCAATATTCAATGATTTGCACCATAGCTTGTAGACTCTATAACTTTCACAGAAACCAAATAATATACATTAATTTGGGTTATTTTTACTAAAGATATGTAGCAGTATGCATTTTGCCCCAAATTTATGAAGAAAAATGACATCTTTACAAAATTCTGTAAAAGAAACTAAAGAAAATTTTTTTTTTTTTTTTAAACTTTCTCTTTTTTCGCTTACATTGCAAAAAATAAAAAATAAAACAGCAGTGATTAAATACCACCAAAAGAAGGCTCTGTTTGTGAGAAAGAAATGATAAAAACTTGATTGGGTACAGTGTAGCGTGACCAAGTAATTGTCATTCAAATTGTGAGAGCGTTGAAAGCTAAAAATTGGTCTGGGCAGGAAGAGTGTATAAAAGCCCTGTATTGAAGTGATTAGGGAATGAGCATATAGAATGGATTACTTGCATTTCACATTGTTTTGATCCAAAGCACAAACTGTTTTTATTTTTCTAGTACACCTCCAAGGTGAGTGTTAGTTTTAGCCCTTCACATCTTAGCACTGTTATTCTTCTCCCTATTTACTTTTGTAACCTTGCATCCTTTAGGCAATTTTTTGGTTCTTCAACAATTCTAGTTTGGTGTTCCCTCCCTACCTCATAATAGTTTAACAAGCCATTTCCAAATGCACTTAACAGTTTTTGTCAGTTATGCACAATGGGGGAGATTTACTAAAACTGGAGAGTGCAAAATCTTGTGAAGCTCTGCAAAGCTCTGCGGTTTTAATAAATCTCCCTCAAAGTTGTAATTTGAATCATTGGCAAAAATGTATTGCTACAAACATAACAAAACCAAAAAACAAAATAGAATCTTAGTAGTATTCTATTTTAACAGACATTTTGATTCAACATGTACATTTTAAAATAAGAGATTATGAAAATAATGTTTTTTTCATTACCAGCAATAAACAAAGTCCCAAATTGACTTTAAAATTCTGAAAAATGTAAATGAAAGTTGCCCATCCAGTCATGGTGAAACATTTGAGCCCAGAGCCCTTAATGCAAGTTTTATGGCTAAGTCCTTATTGTCACTTCCAAAACCTCTGAGGACAGTTAACAGTTAAGCCTAACTTCTGGCAACTGCATTGCAATGCTTCTCACATAAGGTGTGCTTTGTTTTTTAATATTCTTGATGACTTAAAGTGGAACTTTACTGCATCTGAGCACCACAAACCAAATACACTATTTAATTCATTTTTCATTTTCAAAGCAGCCATCCATCCATATCTTAAATGATTTGTTTTGCATAGCAAGGTATTTGGTATGAACAAACCGTTAACCTGCATTGTTGCTTATGTCAAGCTCAATATCTCAATTAATAATAAACAATCACGGTCAGAAAGGGCCTGATTTAAGAAGTGGTAAAATCTTTGAAATAGTTAAAGTAGTTGTGTACTTTGCATACATGCTTTCCACCTGGATTGCTTTGAGACTCTAAGCTGTCATTTTACAACACTATTTTCACTTCCCGTTCAGCATGAAGACATAACTTTTTTCCTGTATCTTCAGGAGATTTCAGCAGAAGTTCTATGAAATTGCTTCTTGTTGTAGCGGAACTATTTGAGACGTGTGCTTATAACATGACCGGCTTATCCATAAGCCCCACTAGATAGGACAATTATAAATAAAGTATATTATACTTTAAACATACTTTGCCCTACTGGACAAATACTGACATTGATGCAATGGAAGATCATGGTTTATGATTTTGTGGTCAGATATTATTATTTTCATAGTAGAACCTATTACAAAATCGTCTGTGTATATATCACTTTTGTAGGATTTTTATTTTTTCTCTCTTTTAGCTTCTGTTGGCTTCTTTTAGAGTACCTGTAAAACACGTATAGTCTTTTATGACTTATAAGAAACTAATTATAGAAAATGCTGTGGTATTTTTAACTTTCCAGCTGAGCTTACATGTGGTTAGGAGCTGACCACACATTTTAAATAACTCAGGAGATTTGTAAAAAAAAAGGCTTGTAAAATCGAGAAGTACTAAAAGAGTATGTCTAGGCATAGTTAAGTTTTTGTTCAAGCTTTGAACACAGTGACAACACATACAGAGCGTGGCATACTATGCAATGACTTGTTATTTCATCTATCTATTATTATAGGAGCCAATTAATGAATAGCTAATGATGGTCAAGGATAAAAAAAGAATAATAAGGTACAGTAAAACAACCGTTTTTTTTAATACATATGATATATCTGTATATATTTAGCAATGTAGCAATGCTTTATTTTTTTGTCCCCAGTCCTCATATTAAGTATGTTAATGTGTTCTTACTTGGTATTTTGTATTTAAAATAGGTGCATAACAGCATTAATGACCTCAGCACTAATGACCAGCTGCTAAAATTCACAGACAGTTTTTTGGAGAAGAGTAAACTCTGATTAGTCACTGAAGAAGTCAGCAAACAGTATTTGTATGAGTCTTTCTTAGAGTGTATTATAGCGGGTACGGCACTGTGACATAATCTAGTACAAAAACCTTGTGGCCAAAGGAATTTGCAGAAGTCAGTTTGGAACTAACAAATTATTAAAATACAGGGGACATTCATATGTCATATCGGAGACTGTATATGCATATTAAAAATATTGTTGTTTCTACCTATTTATTATTTATATTTCCCCTCATATTTGTTAAGTTCTGATTTAATTCCACTAGATCTAGTTAAAGTATATAAAATATAAAAATAAATAAAAGCATACATCTTGTTCTCTGCCTCAACTCATAAACAACAAAGGCACTAATAATATAAACCACTTAGCTCTAATACCTGTATGCCCCTATAGACCAGAGAGCCATTTTTACATTTTTGCTATGGGCCTTTTTATTCAGTAGTTCATTTGTCATTACCTAGGGTAACAAATTAATAAATTAAAAAGGGGGGAAATTTAAAAAATATCTGTGTTACTGTAGAAAAAAAAGTATACATTTTATTCTATAATTTGTCCTGTTCAAAATTACACTTAAATTATAATTTTGGTACAAGGCATTGTTCATTTACAAAATTAAAGGCTATTTTTTTCACTTTTTTAAAATGCAGTATTAAAAAATAAAGGAACACAATGGATAAAAATGCAAGTAAAGTGATAAGATTTATAAAATAAATGCACATAAATAACAAAAATGTTTACATTACCGGTTAAAAAAGAAAAGAAAAAATCAGCTAAAGGGAGAAGGGTAAGAAGAAGCTAACAAAAGATGATTAGGGTAAACTAGAGGTTAATGAATGGTTAAAATCTGCAGAACAGAGTACATACAAAAGTAACAACAATGTTCTTTGCTGTAATAGCTATGTTTTATTTTTGCTATAATAGATGCTATATTTACACAGCAGCTCTTGGCTGTCACTTTGACAGCGGGGAATTTACAGAAAATTCTGGGAAGGGACTGTCAGTGGGGGTGAAAGAACAGGGTATATTACACATGCCCTGTGTCACGTACCTGGTTGAGGCCGAGCTGACGGGAGGGCTTTCCCTTACACCTCCTGTCTTGTTTCTCCTGAAGGTGGTCACAGGAGATAACAGGGCACGGAGTGGCACGGGTGCCTGGTAGGAGATCCTGGAGAGAAGATACTTGCAGCGGGTGCCAAGCAGCAGGCAGGTTGGTGGACTGGCCAATGCAGATACTCGCCAACAGGTGCGGAACAGTAGGCAGACTGATGGACTGGCAGCTGCAGGTACACAGCGGCAGGTGCAGGACAGCAGACAAGCTGGGGAGCAGGTGAATAACGGGTCTCAGGTGTTCAGGCAGGCAGAAGTCAGTAACAACCAAGCAGCAGAGGTACAGAATTGGATACAGAGAGGAGTCAGGACAGACGAGGGTCGGTATGAAGTGAGTAGAGAAGGTACCAGAATTATAGGCAGAAGACAAAGTCAGGTCACAAGCTGGGTCATCAATCAGGTATCAGGAACCAGGAACAAGCAGAGTCAAACGTGCTGGGTATATACAGGAACAAGCACAGGATCAGGTCGCAGATGATAGAAGCTGACGACCACTCAGCAATCTTCTGGTCTATGGAGCCAGTTTAAATAGGCAAGAGGGTTCCAAGTACTCACGCATGTTCACGCTAATGCACATGCATGGAATACGTTAGTGGGTCAGGAATGTCTAGTTGTCACTCGCAAATTCCTATGCGCATGCGTGCAGGTTACGGAACCTCTAGCTGTCACTCAAGAATTCCTATTAGCAAGTACACATTTTCTTGCACGTCTTTGTGTACAATTATGCACATGATTTCCCTGACATCCTGTGTACTTTGATGATAATTTTGTTGCTAACTGTCCACAACTGTTTGAAGATTTGCATGTGACTCAATGAGGTAATATTAGTATATTTATTTACTAAATTATGAATAGGTTAGTACTTCATCTGAGAAAATAAAAACAAAGAAAATCTAACTTTACTGCCATTGATGATGCCTTAAACGTTGTTTTTAAACTACGTACATTTTATTAAACCTAACTATAACATTTTTCTAAAACAATTACTAATTCAGTTTGCAGGTTAGGTGCTCTCTCCAGTATCCCATATCTCCAGAGCTGTAAACAACTAATGTGTATGAAATACTATTGTATAGTTTACATCAAAGGTCTCAAACTAGCGGCCCTCCAGCTGTTGCAAAATTACAAGTCCCATGAGGCATTGCAAGCCTGACAGTTACAAGCATGACACCCACAGGCAGAGGCATGATGGGACTTGTAGTTTTGCAACAGCTGGAGGGCCACCAGTTTGAGACCCCTGGTTTACATCCTTCATGCGTGTTGAGCTGGTATTATGCCTCCTCTTTGAAGAAAGGTAAAATAGAAATGGCATGACTCAACTGGGTACAGCCTTATTATTTCTCCATATGATATGCAACCTTCATAGTCACTTACCACTTATCGGCTCCACCCTGGAATATGAGACACTTCAGAGTACACTTGATTGCCCAAAAAATTTCACAGCACGTGTTGATTTTATATCTCATGGCTGAAGCCTCAATGCACCATGATTTTCTGCAACATTAGATGTTTGGATTTGGATTGTACTTGTCTATGAAAGGATGTTAGATATTTTGAACACCTCAGGCAAGGCTGAGTTGAGATCAGGCTTGCTATATATCTACAGTATGTAACAAAGTCAGGCCATCTAATCATCTCACTTGCATACCAAACAGCAAATTTGTAAAAGTATGATTAGCACTCTTGAGTCAATAAAGTTTTTTTTCTTAAAAACAATGCATACCGGTGTACAAATACTGCCATTTTGAATTCACACTATATTTCAACCCCATTGAAATGTATCAAAAAGATTAAGTCAAAAAGGATCTCACATTTAACCACTTGCAAACCGGTGCACACGATGTACAGAATGGCATGGACAGGCAAATGGGCGTACAGGTATGTCCCTTTAACCTCTTAAGGATCGCCTCACGCCGATATACGTCGGCAGAATGGCACGGCTGGGCACAATCACATAGCGGTACGTGATTCTTTAAGTGCCCGGCTATGGGTCGGGAGCGCGCCGCCGGGACCAGCGGACCCGATCGCCGCTTGTGTCCCGCGATCGAGTCACAGAGCTGAAGAACGAGGAGAGGTCTGTGTAAACAAACCTCTCCCCGTGCTTCACTGTGTGGCTGTCACCGATCGTCTCTTCCCTTGTGTCATTTACACAGGAAATCAATGCATTTAAATAGCATTGATTTCTGTATAAATGATAATGGTCCCAAAAAAATTGTCAAAAATGTCTGCCATAATGTTGCAGTCACAATAAAAATCGCTGATCGCTGCCATTACTAGTAAAAAAAAAAAAAAATATTAACAAAAATGCTATAAAACTATCCCCTATTTTGTAAACGCTATAACTTTTGCGCAAACCAATCAATAATCGCTAATTGCGATTTGTTTTTTACCAAAAATATGTAGAAGAATACGTATCAGCCTAAACTGAGGAAAAAAAGTTTTTTTTATATATTTTTTGGGGATATTTATTATAGCAAAAAATATAGAATTTTTTTCAAAATTGCCACTCTATTTTTGTTTATAGCGCAAAAAATTCAAAACGCAGAGGTGATCAGATACCACCAAAAGAAAGCTCTATTTGTGGGAAAAAAAGGACATCAATTTTGTTTGGGAGCCACGTTGCACGACCGCGCAATTGCCAGTTAAAGCGACGCAGTGCCTAATCGCAAAAAGGGGCCTAGTCCTTTGGCTGCAAATTGGTACGGGGCTTAAGTCGTTAAATTTGCCGTTGTGCCATTGCATGCACGAGCCGGTCAGGACCTCTGTGAGTCCGATCACGGGTCCCGCGGACTCGATCGCTGCGGGGATACCAACAATCGTCTCATGGGGAGGAAGAATGAGGAGATGCTAGTGTAAACAATCATCTCCCTGTTCTGCCTAGTGACAGTGTCACTGATCTCTGCTCACTGTGACCAGAGCAGAGATCAGTGATGTGTCATACACAGCCACACCCCCCAGAGAAACACTCTGCAGGGCTCACTTAACCCCTACGATGCCACCTAGTGGTTAAGACAGTGGTCCCAAAAATGTGTCAAAAATGTCTGATGTGTCCGCCATAATGTCGAGGTCATGATAAAAATGGCTGATCGCGCCATTACTAGTAAAAAAAATTATTAATAAAAATGCCATAAAACTATCCCCTATTTTGCAAACGCTATAACTTTTGCACAAACCAATCAATAATCTTATTTTTTTTATTTTTTTTTCCGAAAAATAAGTAGAAGAATACGTATCGGCCTGAACTGAGAAAAAAATGTTTTTGGGGGATATTTATTATAGAAAAAAGTAAAAAATTATGTGTTTTTTTTGTTTCAAAATTGTTGCTATTTTTTTGTTTATAGCGCAAAAAATAAAAACCCCAGAGGGTATAAAAAAAGACCAAAAAAAAGCTCTATTTGTGGGAAAAAAAGGATGTCAATTTTGTTTAGGAGCCTCATTGCACCACGTGCAATTGTCAGTTAAACGCAGTGCCGAATCGCAAAAAGTGCTCTGGTCTTTGGCCTGCAAAATGGCCCGGGGCTTAAGTGGTTAATAAAGCCAATTTGCATAAGGAAGTAGGTAATTAGCAGTTTTATAGGGTACCGCCCCAGCTCTTAGGCTGGTTGCCAATAGCCAAACATCGAAACTTAAATGCTAAAGAACTCTCTCTTTAAACAAATGTGATACCCTCTCGAGAAAATAAATTTAAAGTAACACAGGTATGTTTACACCCTAAATTTTAAGTAAGCAACCTGTGTCTCTGTTAGACAGTTCTTTGGACCAAACTTAGCCCCCGGATTCTCTGGCATCTGCAAACAGAAGCAGATTTGGTGATTCTTTTTCCTAAAGTAGAAAGATTGCCTAAGCACTGGCATTGCTGTTCTTCAGTTTCTGACAGGTTCGTAGTTTCTGGCTGCATGTATCCTTCAGGTGGGAACAATAATGCCGCGTACACACGACTGGACTTTCCGTCAGAATAAACTCTGAGATCTTTCTAACAGAGTTTCCAATGGAGTTCCGACCGAACGGACTTGCCTACACACGATCACACCAAAGTCTGTTCCTTTCTAATGCGATGACGTAAGATGGAACTAGAAAAGGAAGTTCAATAGCCAGTAGCCAATTGCTGTCCTTGCGTCGTATTTGGTCTGTCAGACTAGCATACAGACGAACGTTTTTTCTGGTAGGAATTGGTTCCGTCTGAAAGATTTAAAACATGTTCTATTTCTAGGTCCGTCAAACTTTTTGAAAAAAAAAGTCAGCTGAAGCCCACACACAATTGGAATATCTGATGAAATTATTCCGTCTGACCTTTTCTGCAGGAAAGTCCAGTCATGTGTACAGGAAGCAAAATGGCTCTACTGGGGGCTGAGGGTTTGATGTGATTGGTACACTGGTACAAATTCTGCATATTGACGGATTTCATCTGCAGCTAAAAACATTTAGTAGAACAGTTGCAGCTTCCCCATGGTATCTGTTCATGTCTGTATCACTGTGGGTACGGTAACTACCACCATGCAACAGTGCTTAACAAAAACTGGAACGCAGATGTATCCTATCTAATGTTTATACTGTAAACTGGCAACTGCAATGGAGCAATCTGTACTAAATCAACTTCTGCTATTTCTGAACTAAAATTAGAATGTAGTTCCATGTTTTAATATAATTTTTCTGAAAAAAAACGTAATCTAACACTTTCAGGAAATCAGGGGTCTTGTCTCTGTCATTGATCACTAATACACCTGAGCTTTTGTGAAAAAGAAGATATTGGTTCTATCAAACAGTATAATGAAGTAGCATGGCTTATGGAAATCAACCAGTCAGCTTGAATCTTAAAACTAAACAATACTGATATTACTAGACAGTGAAAACTGGTATACATAAAGTTTCTAAAATATATACAGGGCAGGCACCAATGCAAGCCCTGTGTATAGATCTCATTAATGCAGTGGTTCTCAACTCCTGTACTCAGGACCCACTAACAAGTCAGATTTTAAGTATTACCTTGGGCAGACTAGAATACTGTAATCATAGAGCAACAAATGATAGCACCTGTCATGTATTTATGTTATCTTGCAACCCTGGCTTGTTAGTGGGTCCTGAGGACAGGAGTTGGGAACCACTGCCTTAATGAGTCAGGTGCCGGCTTTGGGAAGCTCGTTCTCGCTCCATACAACATAAACATAAAAACTGAGGTTGCAATGTGATGACATAACACCATTTCATTTATTCAACCATGCTGGATTCCTAGACGGTCCTGGCTATAGCCATGCCCTTCTGAAATGTTTCACCCTGATTGAGCTTAGTTGTAGACAGTTTTACCCAGTCCAATCCATTGAAATGGTCATAGACATAGGCAGGGGCTGTGTAGGACAGCATTTTTTCACCCTGTGGTGCCTTCAGGTTTATTCGAGGGTGCCTTGGCAAAATGCTTAAAGATTGCCCAAAAAGTTATTACAATCCAGGATCAAGCCTGCCTTTCAGTTACACATAGACACAGGTTTCCATTGTGCATCATTACACCCTCTAGCCACCAGCATCCTAACAACCATTTAATGTAATTGGTTGATAAGAAGGATGTCAGGCGCCAGCACAGCATCCTTGTTTGCCTCTCTTCTGCCCCTCTCCATCGGCACTGGGGTCACATTAGCCGAGTGAAGGAGAGAAACTGAGGGAGAAGAGAAACACTGGAGTACTAGTCAAAACCAGTGTGTAAAGGTGTATTCACGTTGTAAGAATAAATCCCTTCTAATGCTGGGTGCCCTGTGTGTGTGGATGCTGCTGCATTATGTAAAACTATTAGTTTATTACATTTTAGAATGGGGTGCCTAAAAAGTGTGCATCCTTTTAAAGGGTGCTCTGACTGAAAAAGAGTTGAGAAACACTGGTGTAGGAAGCCAGCATGGTTGAATAAAGTACATGGTGTGATGTGCCTCAGTTTCCATGTTAAATATATACAGTACCTATGGTAGGGTTAGGGCTAGGATATGTAATCCCAATATCCCTCTCTGTATCATAAATTGTAAATGCATTATGTAAATTAGATATGTTTATAGATGCAAATGTTATGACCCTATACGATGCAGATCAAATTAGGTGAGGTTAAGTGAGGTCCTAGAAGTCAAGTAAAGATTGTGTAAATGGAATATTTATATTTTTATTATATCTGAAAATGAGTATAAACTGACTTTCTAGAATGCTGTTAAAAAAAGTATTCTTTTGTTCTTGCTTTGGCAGCTATGCAGACTTTAAGGTCACAGATCTTGCAGTAAAATCTAGGTGACACATCAAAAGCATTATCACAAAAATAAGCTATTCTAATACCTGATTGCAGTTAGTAAGTAATGGCAGTATTCAGTATACGAATACCTCTTGGATTTCACATTACTTTTTTTATGTATTTTCTCCACATTTAAATGTAGGCAAGCGGCCTAGCCAGAGTCACAGTGACAGGGGCTATCAGCACCCCGACAGAATTAGTGTTTTTTCCAACACCTACCATTGTCATTTTTTCTGGACTGCTTACTGTGCATTAACATTTTACCATTACAAGAGTAAAAGACTTTTCACAATAGTGGCCATTAAATTGATTTAGCGCTGCAGTGTCTAGCAGAAACTGAAATATTAGCTTTAAATATATTGACTTTTTAATTATAAACTCTGTGGAAAGTAAGAATGCTCCCTTGCAGGAGGGCTACCCCTAAACTGCAAGAGTAGAATACTTGTTTAGGTCTAGGGGGGCAAGAAAATAATTTTACCAACCTGATCCTGTGCTGCCCAAGGCCTCTCTACGCTACAAGAGGTATCCCCATAGCATGTACTCCCATATGCTCCTGCAAACAGATACCCTCTGACATCATCAAGATTGATACACATGGGAATAATGAGGAATAGTCCACTGCCAGAGCATAGAGGAGCACCGTCTACCAGGGTTTGTACCAACCTGCATATAGCAGCAGAGTAGCCACAAGAAAATAAACTGAAATATATTTTTATAGCAAGCTATGTCATGCAGGCTTGGAATGGATCAGAGGAACATGGGGAGTATTTACAAACATGTTTGTCACAAATTCAAGAAAAAGGGTTTGCCTTATTTCCTGAAGCAAGTCCCCCTGCATACATAAATTAGCCTCTATTATATTAGCCAACATCTGTTTTTGGATAGGAAGATGTACTTACTGTATTGTTCATATTATTTATTACTCAAAGAAAACGTGTGCCTTGCATTTCACAGGAACATAATAATGAACATTGCCCATATTCCTTATAGACACCTACTATCCATAGTCTGTGTTTGTTTTATTGGGACTTTCTTCAAGAGCAAATAGTAAAAAATGAAACAACAAATGGCCCCCTCCCAGTATTACTAGCTTTGGGCACCAGGTATGTAGGTTGGTACTCCCTGACAAGTTTATGGTCCTCAGCCATGCTCATACCAGTCTGCTTGTCCTTCAGCATTGCATGGTTATTTAAAATGAGTCATCTTGGATAGGCACACAGTGCAGTGGGGTGTTTTTGCTAGGATGGACAGTGTTAAGTGGCCCTGCCTTCAGCCCTACACTGTATGGCCAAAAGTTAGCAAACATCTAACCATTACTCCATATGAGTTTGTTGGACATATGTAACTAAAACCATGGTCATTAATATGGAGTTGTCTACCCCTTTAAGACAATAACAACATCCAATCTACTGAGAAGACCTCAACAAGATTCTGGATAATGTCTGTGGAACCAAATGAGCATTTGTGATTTTAGGTACTGATGTTGGACTAATTGACTTGGCTCAAAAACAGCATTATATTTAATTTCAAATAGGGTTGAGGTCAGGGCTCTCTTTTGTTCATATAGTGTACTATCCCTACAAACTCCTGATTTAAAGGAGAAGTTCAGCCAAAGCTCATTTGAATGTACTTCTCCTGTGGATCACAGGAGTGCAATTCATCTTGCACTCCTGTGACCCATTGTCAGCAGAGAGCGGGCTGAAATTTACTCTCTGCAGGCTTCACCAGTTTCAGTCCAGGCACCACATCATCCCGTCCACGAAGTCCAGATGCGCTAGGTGCCTGGACTGACACTCGGCTCAGCCCCTAAGCGAGTCGCTGAGAGCCTAAGGTGGCCACTTACAAAGTTATAAACACTTCCTAATACAGTTTTAAGTATGCAGGCACAAAAACTGAAATTATTCTTCTTACTTTTTTCACAAGGTCAAAAAGTTCTGTCATGTGAACATGCATCTCTTCATTCTGATAGCAAGAGGCAGGTTTACAGTACAGTGTGCAGAAACAGAGTGTACCTGTATTACATAATCTGCTGAGCCTGTACTTGACCAGTGGGCATGTTCAAAAGGCAGGCTGTGATTGGGAGGGAATGTGTGTCTGAGGCTGTGATTGGTTGATGGAAGTTGTGGCTGAACAAAATGGCTAATACAGGCATGCTGTTTGTCTTCACTGTGTTCTTTACCTCTGAACGTCCACCCAAAGGATGAAAACTGACCATGCAAGAACAGATCATCTTCTGTTCTTTGTGGTCAGCTTGGAATCAACCAGGTGCTTCAGATTGGAAAAGTACATGAAAATGATAGACTATGATTTATAAAATTCACATATGTGATCACGCACATAGAAAAAATATATAAATTTAGGGTAGCATACACTTTAAACATCACTAATAATAAACAGATCTTTAAAGGGCATAGTGAGCTTAAACCTTCAGTATTGAGGGAGTCACTTGCCAACAAGCCACACACCGCAACTTTATTGTCCATGAGATATAGTGCTTACGCTGAATGTTGTTGCTCCTCCACTGACATGTTTCACCTTCACTTATGGCTTTTTTTTTCAATGTTTTTCAATGTTTTTCTTGATTCTTTCCGTATCTAGTGTTGTGATTATCTGTGATTGGCCACAACTAATCACATGGTACAGATGAGCTGTGATTGGCCTTGTCTGTACCCTATGATCACTGTGACCAATCACAGCTAGCAACACAAATTCATACACAATGAATGGCATGAATCAAAGCCATTCACTGTTTACAGTCGTCATGTGATCTGCTATGATTGGTCACATTGATCACATGGTGCGGGCAGTGGACCGATACACTGATAAGTCATTAGCTGTGTTCAAAAGACACAGCCGGTGACAGATCATGCCGCAGGGCAGACCTTTCCGCAAGAACGTCATATGATGTCCAACCGGAAAGACCAATGTCCTGCCCAGCCATCATTGGAGAATAGGCTGGGTGGAAAGTGATTAATGTCTCAATTACAGAAACCCTCCCATAAAAAAAACAATCTTTAATCCCCATGATATTTTTTAAAATTACAATAAAAACTGTTCTATTAAAAAAAAAATAATGATCTTGTCAAAAAAAGAGTACCTGCCAAATAGAAATGCTGAGTAGACTGCAATATGCTTTGTCTTAAAAACTAGATATTAAGAATACCTTATCCGTTTAATCCGATAACGTTTTCACACCATTAATTATGGGTTAATTAAGGCTAGGGCTTGGAGTTAATTTACAAAAGGTGAATAGGCATTCATTGGAATAGGAATACTTTGCATAAGCTTTTCAATTCCACACATCAGAAGAGATGGGACAGAAGAGGTATGGGCCATAGAAGATTTAAGAGGTCAACAGGTCAGGCAGGTGCTGTATTATAGTAGAGAAGGGCCTATCCAATTGTACTGCATTGTAATATGTTAGGTAGTATTCTGAGTTTCTTTGTGGTGGGAAGTATATGTTTTTTTTAATAACATCAATTTAAGCTTTATGTTAATTTTATCCTTCACATTAACTAATTTGGTGTCACTGAGTAGAGTGATCAAAACATTATTAACAAGAAGGGGGGGGGCGGGGGAAGAGTCCTTAGATAACTTGTCTCATCTTCCTTTTTTATGTCCTTCTATGAATCAATGCTCCCACCCAGAAGGGGAGGAAAGGAAAGAAAAAGGAGGTAATAAAGAGTAATAGTTATTTAATATGATTAAACTTACATTTTTTAACATACAATGTGCAGAGTCTAAATACTCAGTTTAAAAGGCATAAGATACTTAACCAGTTCCGGGCCAGCTGCTGCAGTTGTACTGCAGCAGGTTGGCTCGGCTGGGCGAAGTGGCGTTACCTTGCGGCGGGCACACAGCCGCCTAAGGGGCATGCACATGCGCCCCCTAGGCGGCCGCGACAATCGGATTCGCTTTGGAACCCGATCAGGCCCATGCCAATGATTTCTGGCCTGGATCTGGTGATCGGTTCTGGCAAATTAAATCCTTCCCCTGCCTGTGTAAGTGTAAACACAGGCAGGGGAAGCGATGTTATCTCAGAGTAAGTTGCACCAACACTACACTGACACAGTACACATAGGCACACTTGCCCCCCATCACCCCCCAGTTAACACCTTCACTCCCTGACAGTGTCCCCCCCAGTGCAGTGTTCATATTTTTCTTTGATCACTGTACTGGTGTCATTTGTGACAATAATCAGTGTTAGGGTACTTAGTAGTAGGCCCAGATAGGTCTAGGGACCTCCCCTAAACACACCTAATAAAGGTTTAACCCCTTGATCACCCCATCACCAGTGATCACCATATTAGTGTCACATCACGAGTGACGCTGGTTAGCTATTTTTTTATAGCATCAGGGCACCCGCCGTATATTACCTAATAAAAGGTTTAACCCCCTGATCACCCGGCGGGTGATATCAGTTAGGTTTTAGTGTCAGATTAGTGCCAGTAGCGCTAACACCCACGCACGCACCATACACCGCCTTTAGTAGTATAGTGTCTGAACAGATCAATATCTTTGATCTGATCAGAACTATATTAGCGTCCCCAATAGTTTAGGGTTCCCAAAAATGCAGCGTTAGCAGGATCAGCCCAGATACCTGCTAGCACCTTCATTTAGCGCCTCCATCCAGCCCAGCCCACCCCACCCAAGTTCAGTATCAATCGATCACTGTCACTTACAAAACACTAAACACAAACAGCAGCATTCGCAGAGTCAGGCTGTCAGGTACCAAGGGCGCGAGATGCTGAGAGAGCGGCTTCTCTTGCAACTGAGTGCACTATACCCCTGAAGGTGGCACAGAGAGTATCGGGCACGGAGAGGCACAGGTCGCCAGCAGGTAGACAAGGCTTGCGACCATACAGAGCGGACTTGTCACTGGACCGAAGAGACACCCGACCAGGTCTCAAACACCTTGATCCGGAGAAGAGAACTGGAGCTGGGTCAGCTGACGAGGCCGAGGGTCAAGCACAGAGGTCCGGGTGTAGAGGAGTTGTTAGGCAGGCAAAGGTCATACACAAGGGTCAGGCAAATAGAAAGAATCCTGAAGCAGGCTGAGCATCAAACACAGGGTCAGGCAAAAGCAAGTCCTTAGGGCAGGCCGAGGGTCAAACACAGGGTATCAGCAATAGCAAGTCTTTTGAGCAAGCCAGGGGGTCAAGCACGGAAGGTACGCAGAAGCAAAGTCCTTTAGAGAAGCCGAGGGTCAAACACGGAGAGCAGCCAAGCAGAGAAGTCCTTATAACAAGTCGTGAGTCAAGTACTGGAAAGATTTAGAGGCGGTCAAGATGATCCGGGTCACAATAGGCAGGCAGAGGTACACAGAGCTAGGAACAGGAACACTGAAAGCTGAAGAGACAAACCAGCAATTAACAAGGGGCAGAGCTGCCTTTTATAGGCCCGCCAGGGGGATGTGACGCTCTGATTCTATTATTTCTCTTACAGGCTCCCCCCCCAAGGGACAGCCTCTTGATGTCCAATCTGACCAGGATTCCCAGGTGCTACCTGTGAAAGTCCCTTACCAGGCGAGGAGTATGTACATTACTGGACGGTTCCCAGGAATTATCCTCTGGGGGGTACCCTTTCCATTTAACTAGTCACTGGATCTGTCCCCCCCTTCTCCTACAGTCCATTATAGTCTCCACTTCATACTCCACTTCATCTTCAATTTCAACTGGTGGAGGTGGTGATTCCTTTCTTCCAGGGAAAGGGCTGGGGACCACCGGCTTTAGTTAAGATGAACCTTGGGCCTAGTTTTAGGGATGGACAGGGTCGTACGAGATTGATAGCAGATAGCCATACCTTGTCTCCAGTCTTTATATTTGGGTTACTCCTTCTCCCTCTGTTATAATATACCTCATACTCCACCACGCAGGCGCACAGGGAAGCGCCGATACTGACAGGCTCTGATTCCATTATTTCCCTGCCACAGGCCTGATTCCCTGCAAAACACTAAGGCCGCGTACACACGCGGGGACTGTTCGCTCAACTTTGTTCGTCAAACAGTTTCAGCGGACAGTCCGCTCAAAATTAGCATGGACGGACTTGGCCACACACGACGAACGAACAGTCCGCTGAAACTTGCGCGATGACGAAAAATACGACATCCTATACACTGCAATACAACCTTCGGTGTGTAAATCCTTTCTGAGCATGCGCGGAACTTAGTTTGACGAACAAGCCTACACACGAGGGGACAAAGTTTCAGCGGACAGTTTTTCGGAAATTCCGAAAAACTTTGTTCAGCAGACTGTTCGCTGAAACTGTCCGCTGAAGCCCACACACGAGCGGACTGTCCGCCGAAACACTGTTCAGCGGACAAAGTTGAGCGAACAGTCCCCGCGTGTGTACGCGGCCTAACAGTTTTTTTGGTAGCTCACCATCTTCCATGGTTTTCTCTGGCTTTCCTGTCCCAATAGGACCTGAGAATGCAGACGGTGGTTCCGACAGCAGACCATAGAGCTGATCGGAGACCAGAATGGCTGCAATCATCTCTATGGCCTAAGAACCCAGGAGCTATGGGCATTTCATGACTTAGGTTTTGATGGATATAAACAGCGCCATTGGATGCTTTAAGGGCAGAAGAGAGATCTGGGTCTAATAGACCCAAATTTTTTCAAAAAAGAGTACCTGTCACTACCTATTGCTACCTATTGCTATCATAGGGGATATTTACATTCCCTGAGATAACAATAAAAACGATAAAAAAAAAAAAAAAAAATGAAAGGAACAGTTTAAAAAAAAAGTAAAACACAACAAAACAAGAAGCACCCCTGTCCCCCCGTGCTCATGCACAAAGGCGAACGCAAGTGTCAGTCATATGTAATATGTCATATGTAAACAGCAATTGCACCATGTATGTGAGGTATCACCGCGAAGGTCAGATCAAGGGCAGTCATTTTAGCAGTAGACCTCCTCTTTAAATCTAAAGTGGTAACCTGTAAAGGCTTTTAAAGGCTTTTAAATATGTATGTAGTTTGTTGCTGCTGCACATTTGTGAGCAATTTTAACGCATGTTGTGTTTGGTATCCATGTATACACGTCATAAGATCATCTTTTTTAGTTCATCAAACATTTGGGCAATATAGTGTGTTTTAGTGCATTCAAATCTAAAAAAGTGTTTTTTTTCACAAAAAATTGCGTTTGAAAAATCACTGTGCAACACCCACCATTTTAATCTGTAGGGCTCTGCTTTTAAGAAATATATAATGTTTGGGGGCTCAAAATTAATTTTCTAGCAAAAAATACTTTTTTCATGTAAACAAAAAGTGTCAGAAAGGTCTTTGTCTTCAAGTGGTTAGAAGAGTGAGTAATGTGTGACATAAGCTTCTAATGTAATGCAAAAAAATGGCAGGACAGTTCAAACCCCCCCCCCCCCCCCCATGACCCCTTTTTGGAAAGTAGACATGCCAAGCTATTTTCTGATAGGCATGTTGAGTCCATGAATTTTTTTTATATTTTGCTACAAGTTTCGGCAAAATTACAAACTTTTTTTTTTTTTGCACAAAATTGTCACTATATGATATATTGCCCAAACATGCCATGGGCATATGTGGAATTTAACCCCAAAATACATTCTGCTGCTTCTCCTGAGTATGGGGATACCACATGTGTGAGACTTTTTGGGAGCCTAGCCGTGTACAGGACCCCTAAAATCAATCACCGTCTTCAGGCTTTCTAAGGGCGTAAAATGGTGATTTCACTCCTCACTACTTGTCACAGTTTCGGAGGCCATGAAATGTCAAGATGCCACAAACCCCCCCAAATGACCCCATTTTGGAAAGTGTCAGGGCTGGGATCAGCCCTTCCTTCTCAAAGCTGGCCGCTCAGCTGTCTGCAAATTGCCAGCTCCTATCTCTCCACAGTGACTCACCTGTTGATGATATCTTGCTCATCAGTTCTGCCTACCTAAGCCGTCCAGTCCAGATGATCTCTGCCTTCGCCTTGGTCACATCTCTAGAGACGCGCTCCTGTGTTCCTGTTAAAGACTTGCTTGGCTGACATTCCTTCTGGCTCCAGATCCTGCTTGCTATTCTACTACACTCATCTCTGGCTCCCTGACATTTTGCCAGACGTTTCGCAAAAATAAAAAAAATGTATTTGTAATTTTTTTTACACAAAGTTGTCACTAAATTATATATTGTTCAAACATGGCATGGTTATATATGGAATTACACCCCAAAATACATTGTGCTGCTTCCCCTAGTGGGAAAATAAATCAGGTAAGTTTCTGGCAAGAGCACTAAGGAAAAGAAACTTTATAGAAAAAAATAAAAACAGCGTGGGGAACAGGTGTACCTTACATCAGAAATTTCAAGAGTATTCAAAAAGTTTTATAGTGCACTATAGTCAGTAAGATGAACAGCGGATCAAGCAAAAGAATTAGAATTATAAAATAAGGAAAATATACAAGCTTATTTAAACGAGGCCAAATTACCTAAATTAAGTAAGGAAAATGTTAGAGCTAGAGAGATCCATAACGCAAGAAGAAATCTCTACAGCACTAAAGGAGACAGCCACGGCAAAGAGTCCAAGGTGAAATGTATTTTCCGCAATCTACTATAAAAAAATGTAAAGACCAATTAGTTCCAAGATGATGTTCCTACTGGAATTCCAGAGATGAAGGGATGGAAATGAGGAGAGAATCACTGTATATAACTTAATGTGCCAGTTATAGACTGATATCAATATTAAATGTAGACACAAAATTGTATGCCAAAATATTAGCCACTAGATTGAAGAGATTAATACTGGACTGGATACATACAGACCAGGTGGGGATCATACCTGGGAGAGAAAGAAGAGACAACAGAGTGAGAACATTGTTACTTCTACAAAAATAAATAAAGATGGACCCCCCAATAGATGCAGAAAAAGCATTTGACAGGGTAGACCGGGGATTCGGGATGGCTGCAATACAGGAGATAAGGATTTACCCTAAAATGATTGACAGGTTAAAACACTATTTCAACATCCAACGGCAGCAGTAAAGATCAATGGGACTATATCTCAATCTTTTGAGTTATTTAATGGTACTAGACAGGGGTGTCTTCTTTCACCCCTATTGTTTATATTGAAATTGTAACCTTTATTGGCCCCTATTAGAAATAGTGTAGACATTAAAGTAGTGAAGGTAGGAAAAGAGAAAGCTCTATTTGTGGGAAAAAAAGGACGTCAATTTTGTTTGGGTGCAATGTTGCACAACCACGCAATTGTCAGTTAAAGCAACACAGTGGCGAATTGCAAAAAGTTCTCTGGTTAGGAAGGGGGTAAAATCTTCCGGGGTTGAAGCGGTTAAACAATATTAAAGAGGAAATTTAAAATATCAATGAGGTCACTTTCCTGGATAGGACTAGGGATGAACCCACGGTCTGAGCCGAACGTAAGTTCGACTCAAACATTGGGTGTTCGTTTGATCTAAAATGAACCAAACATATGGGGGTGTTTGTGGGAAATTCGAGCACTGCGGAATGCATCATAATGCACTGTGAGATCACAGTGCATTTCTGTATGATGATTGGCCAAAGCATACACATGACCTGCATCACAGCGCGCTCTGCTGAGAGGGCCCTAATTGGCCAAAGGCAGGGTGCATTTGACCAATCAACACTCAGGGGGCTAAGTCTACTGCTTACACGGTGGCCTATAGTGTAATGAATGAAGAGAGATTAGACAGCTTAGTGTTGTATATATAATAGTGTATTGAAATGGTTAAGGGGAACCCTGCACCAAAATGTAAAAAAAAAAATGGCGTGGGGCCCCCTCCCCAAAATCTATACTAGACCCTTATCCGAGCACGCAACCTGGCAGGCCGCAGTAAAAGGGGGGGGACAACAGAGCGCCCCCTCTCCTGAACCATACAAGGCCACATGCCCTCAACAGGGGCAGAGTTCCCCTTAATATCCATACCAGACCCGAAGGGCCTGGAAATGGACTGAACCCATGCTGTTTTTTTTTAAATTACTTTTTATGTATATTGTTGGCAATACATTACAGCCGCGAGCAATTTTAAATGACACTTTTTCCTTTATAAATGCCATTTTGCTGCAGGACTGTTATGAACATGGGAAATGTGCTACTTTACAAGCAGACTAAGGGGACCCCCTCCCAGGCACAATATTTAAAAGAATATTTCATTTGTATTGTTTCACTTTAAGCATTATAAAATTACTACTCCTGAAAAAACAACTGTTTTTAAAACTTTTTTTTGCATTGATACATATCCCCTGGGGCAGTACCCAGCTCCCTATACACTTTGTAAGGGCAATAACTTGTATATAAGCCTTAAAATTTGCATTTTTGATTTTTTACCTTCCTGTCCCATAGACTTTAACGGTGTTTGCATGTTCGCACAAATTTTTTGTCTGTTCGCATGTTCAGGTGCGAACTGAGCCGGGGGGGTGTTCAGCTCATCCCTAGATAGGACTTATAAATATTATCAAGATGGGAATCTTGCCAAAAGTTCTCTATAAATTTCAGATGCTCCTTATACACGTGCCACAGGTGTGTTTTAAGACATGAGAAGAAGATGATACATTAGTTTATATGGCAACACAAAAAAAAAATTGCAGTACTAAGTAAAGATAAAATACACAGACGATTAGCTTTACCAGATTTTAAAATAATTTTGAATGCAGTTTTGTTATCACAAGTTATAGATTGGACATTTAATTCACATGGGAAAAGTTGGGTTAAAATTGAAAACACATTAAGTAATACAGAATTGAATAAGGGGATATGGGTGCTACAACAGTGTAATCATTTTTCTAAGGACACAAGTGTATTAACAATGAACATATTTAAGATATGGGATTTAATACACAGAAAAAGGAAATGGGAATATAATTCACCACTAATACCACTTAAAGGGATAAATTATTTTTTTCCAGGGAACAAGACACTATTTGGAGTATGGATAAAGGATAAAAGTGCATGATTAAAGGATATCATGAAAGAGGGGGAGATTTACACAATCCAGGAATTAAGACACACAAGGGAGTTACTAGTGATAGATGAACTAAGATACCATCAGTTAGGACATTTTATAAGGACACTGCCACACCCAATAAGATCAGGAGAAAGCCTATTACCATTTGAAAAATTGCTTAACTTACAGGAAGAACCAAGACATGGAATTTCCCAGATTTATAAGATTCTTACTTTAATGTCGGAAACCATTGTTACCACCTTTCTTGGATATGTGGGAAGCAGAACTTGGTGCATCTTGGAGTGAGCAAGAGAAAGAGAAAATGTTGAAACTAGCAGACAGAACAGCAATAGATATAAACACAATAGAAACAAATTATAAATGTCTGTCAAGGTGATATATTATTATTATTATACGCGATTTATATAGCGGCAACAGTTTACGCAGCGCTTTACAATGTACAGTGTAGGGGGGAAACACAATTGCAGGAAAGTTCAATACAAAAGGTACAGGAGGGCCCTGCTCATAGAGCTTACATTCTAAAGGGACGGGGTGGTGGTACAAAAGGTAATAG
Source organism: Lithobates pipiens (assembly GCF_037356315.1). NCBI lineage: Eukaryota > Metazoa > Chordata > Amphibia > Anura > Ranidae > Lithobates > Lithobates pipiens. The sequence goes on from NW_027507696.1 coordinate 15,149,192, forward strand.
TTGCAGAGAATGATTTGATGGGGGTGGCTCGGGGACAATTGTTAGGTGGGTGTGGGATAGGCTTCCCTGAATCAATGAGTTTTCAGGGATCTCCTAAAGGTGGACAGGGTAGGGGCTGATTTGGACAGACTGGGCCAGGGAGTTCCAGAGGATGGGAGAGGTTCTGGAGAAGTCTTGAAGGTGAGCATGAGAGGAGGTAACAAGGGAGCTAGAAAGCAGGAGGTCCTGGGAGGAGCGGAGGGGACGATTTGGGCGATATCTGCAGATGGTGATGTAGATGGGGGCGATGTTGTGGATGGCTTTGTATGTTATGGTTCGCATTTTGAATTTTACATGGTGGGGTAGGGGAAGCCAGTGAAGGGATTGGCAGAGAGGGGCGGCAGACACAGATTGATTAGCGAGGTGTATTAGTCTAGCAGCAGCATATAGACTGATAATAATCAGACTGAATGGGGATAGCCTGCTTAAGGGTAGGCTATTAAGGAGAGAGTTGCAGTAGTCAAATTCATTTATGTGAGCTTAAATAATCAAGGAGAGAACGAGTTGCTTTGTGGTGTCATTAGTCAGGAAGGGTCGAATTCTGGAGATATTGCAGACATGAAGACGGCAGGATTTAGCCAGTGATTGGATATGGGAGCTGAAGGAGAGTTCAGAGTCAAGGATTACACCCAGGACCCTGGCATGTGTGGAGGGACCAATGGCTGTGTTGTTGATATTAATAGTGAAGTCACCGGGAAGGGGGGGGGGGGGTCATGAAGGAGGAAATATAAAAAGCTCAGTTTTAGAAAGATTGAGTTTGAGGAAGTGGTGTGACATCCACACTGATATGTCATTCAGTAAGTTTGAGACCTGTGAGGAGATCGAGGGGGTGAGTTGAGGAGTGGAGAGATAGGTCTGGGTGTCGTAGGCATAGAGGTGGTATTGGAAACCATGGGAGGTTATCAACTGGCCCAGGGAAGAGGTATAGCGCGAGAATAGGAGGGGCCCAAGGACGGAACCTTGGGGTACCCCAACAGAAAGAGGAAAGGGAGCGGAGGAGATGGAATTGTAAGTGACACTGAAACTGCGCTGAGATAGGTAGGAGGAAAACCAGGATAAAGCAGAATCGCGGAGGCCAAGGGAGTGTAATTTGCTGAGGAGGAGCAGGTGGTCAACTGTGTCAAAGGCAGCAGAGAGGTCTAAATGTATGAGTATGGAGTAGTGCCCATTGGTTTTAGCAGTTAGTAGGTCATTGGTGAGTTTTAGTAGGGCAATTTCAGTAGAATGTTGTGGGCGGAAGCCAGACTTTAGGGGGTCAAGAAGGTTGTTGTCCATGTTAGTGACTCATTTGGTCATGGACAAGGCGTTCAATGAGCTTGGAGGCAAATGGGAACAGGGAGATGGGTCTTAAGTTGTTCAAACAGGGGGGGTCTAGTGAGGGTTTTTTCGAGTATGGGGGTAACCAGTGCATGATTGAGCAGGGAAGGAAAGGTTGTCGGAGGAGAGGGAGAGGTTTAATATGTGGGTTAGGGAGTTGAGGATAGAGTGGGAAGGTGGTCGAAGTAATTGTGAGGGGACAGGGTCCAGGGGACAGGTAGTAAGGTGGGCCATGGAGAGGAGTTTATTAACTGTGGTAACTGGGCAAACTTTGCTGGAAGGGTGTGGGAAAAGAGGAACAATGACACATATATGGTGGGAGTGTTTGAAAATACAGAAATTATGGCAAGAAGTGATAAAAACAGATTCAATCACTTTAAGAATACAAAGAAATACTCTGAGATAATGGGAATAAAAATGGGAATAAAAAAAAAAAAAAGAAGAGAGGTGGAGGGAATAAATGAAGGAAGATTATAACACATGTTTAAAGAGGAAGCAAACCCTGATGAATTTACTTCCTCTTTCATTCCCTGCCAATGCAAAGCGCTGGAGTCCATTAAGTGTCACTTACCTGACACAGGAGCCAGCGATGTCACCGCTGTCCCCTGTAGTCCGGTGCATCCATCTTCTCGGTGGGGTCTCGCTGCTCCTCCACTGTCGTTCGGCGAAGCCATGATGATGTCACTCCTGCGCATGCGCACGGGAGCCGACACGCGCGGCATCTTCGTCATTGCGCCGTAGACAGCGGTGCCTGTCTTTCGGCAAATATCTCCTAAACCGTGTAAGTTTAGCAGATATTTCTTAGACCTACAGGTAAGCCTTAATCTAGGCTTACCTGTAGGTCAAAGTGTGTTGTAAGGGTTTACAACCACTTTAAGGAATGTGGGATGGGGAAGGTTAGGGGGGATAGGGGAAAATTATATTCTTATGAATGAGAATTTTGAACAGAGTATTTTATATTTTGTATAATGTGAAATTTAATACAATTTTCATTAAAAAAATAAAAAAATGATAGTCTTCATCCCCTATTCACAAAATAAAAATTCAACTGTTTGTGTACTAGAAAATATTTAGTCTGCTCCAGGATCACATCTCTATCACTCCTTTGTAAGTCCCACTATTAAATGAAAAAGACAAGAAGGAAGCCGCACTCCAGTAAAAACATGTCTGTTGTCTAAATATATGAGATCCATGGTATTTATGGTGTGTTGTCTGATTTCACTGTACTAATGTTGTTAAAGTGGATCTGCACCCACTCCCCATTTTATTTTCATTTCCGCTTACCTTATGGTGGTATCTACACATTTCAGATACCTACCCATCCAGTGGATCCAGCATTGCCTGTCCAAGATTCTCTCATGCCTGGCCACAACTCTGTCCCAGGCCGGCATGTTCTTTCTGACATCAGCAAGAGGCCCACCAGTTCTTCCTGATTCAGCGGGTGTGCCTCCTGATGACGCACCAATAGGCCCGCCCAACTGGTGTGCATGGGGAGGCAGGGCCAGACATTTTTGCCTAAAAAAGAGGTTAAAAAAACAGCCTCAAACATATAGAGGATGGAAAGAAGGGTGGAGTGGAGGGAAGTAGTGGAAGAGGGTGAAGGTCCACTTTAAAAGTAGTTGACAATACTGATTGAATGTCAATTGCATAATGAATAATGATTTATTTATTTCTGTTTTAAAATCAAAATGTTAATGATACCCCATGAGTTTGGGTTTGCCAGTCATGTCAACAGTGTTGTGTACTGTTATTCACTTGTGTCATCTCCCAAAGCAGAAATGTCACCTCGATATTAGGCTGTAAGATCCCCATGTCGGCATATATGTCACCTTCTTGAGCTTAGAGCAGATACGTCTGTCCCTCTCCAGGATACTAAAGGAAAGCAAGTAACCTCTTCAGCTCTCACACCTGTATACAGGCATACCCCACTTTTAAATACACAATGGAGTTTATTTACTAAAGCTGGAACGTGCAAAATCAGGCTCACTGCTGCATAGAAACCAATGAGCTTCTAACCTCAGCTTGTTCAATTAAGCTTTGATAATAAAACCTGGAAGCCCATTGGTTTCTATGCAGACGTTAGCCTGATTTTGCACTTTCCAGCTTTAGTAAATAAACCCCATTGTGTACTTAAAAGTGGGGTATGCCTGTACCTCTTATGGACCAGAGCAATTTTTTACATTTCAGCTATGTGCCTAGTTTCTTTGATAACTTTGTAATGTCCTATTATGACAAAGTAATACATACATTGTGTAGCACTGACCCCCGAAGGAGCGGCTGATTTTATGGGCTGACTGTTTACCTTCTCCACCTCGTTGTTCTTGTCTAGGGGTTCCCGAGGTTGATGGCCAAATAACTGCAGAGACCGACACTTGAATCCCTTTTGAGGAATTTTTATTTGCATAAAACGTTGAACAAAACATAGTCTCTCAGTTGGGAATAGAGGGTATGGGTAGGAAAGCTCAGGTACTTGTTTGGAAACTGCTGACACTTGAAATGTCTCTCTCTAGATGATCCAAGGAATAGCCACTCACAACTGGATGCTTCAACTGTGGGATAAATCCTGGTTCATGGATTTAGCAGCCGACAAGTGATTCAAACTTTGCAAAGTCTCTGCCACAGACTTGGTTATAAAACTTTAGCTGAACACAGAAAGTCTCTCACAAAAACTTAGTTGTAACCAACCAAAGGATGAAATTAGGAACTTTCTTACGGTACCAGAATCTTGCAGCCGGTCCGGCCATACCATAAGCATGCGGATTTACTTGGTGTCCTTACAGCTCAACTTCCAGGCTCTTACCGAGCAGCCAGCCTCGTGCGTGATCCTCTTTCGAAAAGTCCTCCCCTGGTTGCGGTTGAGTTGAGTTGCTGGGCCTCTCCAAAACCCGAGACGGCTCCGGACCACCTTGAAATCCTCCTTCCAGTTACCGCGCCTCGGATTAGCCAGCCTGAGACTCGGAAAATGGATGGATCCGCACCCCAGGCCATGAGGGCCTCTGGGGGCTGGTCAGGAGGACCAGGACCACGGTGTCAGAACATACTTCTGGCCCGGAACCCAGAACCACGTGACTTCAGCACCTTAAGTTCCCTCTCCCGGAATTCACAGCAAGACAACTCACCCACTGATTGGCTCTGAGAGAGAGATTGGTACCCAATGAGTCCAACCAGACTGCGTTCCAATGCCTCTCAGAGGTGATACATACACCTATGACCAGGCAGAACATAGTAATGTCCAGCCAAACTGATGCCAGAATCACAATTTAGTGAAATTAACCCCAAGACCAAACTATAGTCTAGGGAAAAAAACTAAATTTACAAACATAGCGCGTACTCTTAAGGAGTAGCGGTGCTACAATTGTTTAATGGGATAAAAATTATTTCTTTTGGTAATATCATTTAAATCTTTCTTTTGCTAATATTATTATAATTTTTATGCAATCTAAGCACAAATTTATTTTTTTTGACTGGTGTTCATTTTAACCACTTGCCGACCATCTCACGCCGATATACATTGGCAAAGTACCCGTACATCGTAGCATCATTCGCGTCTAGCGGGCACGCCCACCCGCCACGTGCCACAGGAGCGTGCTCGCGTGTGTCGCAGACCCGATGTCCACTGGTGGCCCACGATCGTGGCACAGAGAGGCAGATTGGGGAGATGCCTATGTAAACAAGGCATTTCCCTGTTCTGACTAGCAACATGACAGGGATTGACAGCTCCCAATGATCGGGAGCAGTGATCTCTGTCATGTTCTAGTGAGCCCACCTCACCTACAGTTAGAACATGCTGAGGGAACACAGTTAACCCCTTGATTGCCCCCCAGTGTTTAACCCCTTCCCTGCCAGTGACATTTATTATAGCAAAAAGTAAAAAATATTGCTTCTTTTCAAAATTGTCGCTGTTTTTTGTTTATAGCGCAAAAAATAAAAACCGCAGAGGTGATCAAATGCCCCCAAAAGAAAGCTCTATTTGTTGATTGAGTACAACGTCGCACGACCGCACAATTGTCAGTTAAAGCGACGCAGTGCTGTATCGCAAAAAAGGGCTTGGTCAGGAAGGAGGTAAATTCTCCCGGGGCTGAAGTGGTTAAAAATGCAAGTGTATTAACGTAGATGTGCACTCACTGATAGTGAATCTGGAGGGAGCTCAGACTAGTGTATGAAGAGATTACCCTTAGAGATCCCAAACTTCTGACCTCTGTGAAATGAGAGCAGTGAGTGGTGTTGCTCCTAGTAAGTAATGGGCCAATGGCAGCAATCAAAGAAAATAAAGAACAGAGCAATCACAACACGTCACTCTTTTTATATTTAGTTACAAATTCCAAAGGCCAAAAGAAATTTAAACACATCCAGACGATGACTGTCTTTTTCGTGCATAAGAAAAGATCATCATCTGGATGTGCTTTAACTGTTTTTCCTCGTGCCCCCATGGCAGCATACCTGTGATAGCTCCGCCCCGGAGTCCTCCCCTCAGGATAGTTAATAGCTTATAAAAATGACCAACCTACCCCCCCTAGCATTCTCCTTTTTTTCCTCATACCTAACGGATAGTGTTTGGACGTATCTTACCTCTGCCGTTTCCGTCTGGGTTCAGGCCTCTCCCAGATGCAGTCCCCATTCTTGGGTTGCTAACCAGCGCTTATAAGAAGGGAGCCCCTCCTGGGGGTCTTTTAGGGCAGCAGCCACTTCCTATGTGGGAAATCGGTTCTGCTTGAAGGCAAAGCTGTCAGTCGGTGGGGCAGGTAGGGGCTCACTTTTGAGCTTTCCCTTTTCATTGTGCTGTTTTCCCTATCTTTCTGCTGTATTTCGGGCGGTGTAAAATGAAGCAAGCGCTGGGGCGCGCAGCGCTGTACTATGTCTAAAGTTATGCTGGTCGGTGCGCGGAAGGGACGGCGCGGCCGTTCTGCGCATGCGCGGGCGCCTGACGCTGTCGGCACCATCTTGGAGAAGGGAAGAACAGGTAGTGATGCCCTTCGGTGGGGGTGGGCGGAGCAGAGAAAGGGGATGGGAGGTTCCTTCCTCTAGTTAGGGGCTGTAGGTTCAGTAGGAGGCAGGCGTAGCCAGCTGCAGGTGCTGCCTCCTGAGTGCTCCGTGCGGACTGGAACCTGATTGCTTAGTAAGTAAAAAAGAAATAGAGGAAAATAAATTAGGGAGGGGGAGGGACTGTAGTGCGGTTTGTCTATAGGTTTTGCCTTGTGCGTGATTCTTTCCCTGTATTTGTTTTTTGTTCTCTAAAATAAAGAAATATAAAAAAAAGAAGATATATAAAAGAGAGTAAAAGGGGGAGATAATTTAGAGGGTTGTGAGGAAGACAGGGAGATGGATTTGGAACTATTTTTTTTCATTTGGGGCATTTTTCATGAAGTAAAAATTGTGGAGGAAGTTATAGAATAAATCTGTAGGTAGGGGTGTACAGTTGGGTATATTTGAATATATATATATAGGTATGTTTTATGTATATATATATATATATATATATATATATATATATATATATATATATATATATATATATATATATATATATATATATATATATATACACACATATATATATATATATATATATATATATATATATATATATGTTAAAGGGGGGGTGTATATTCATGGGGTCTCATGGGATTCTATTGTGCTTTCTTTAGTATTCTGTCCAGTCACTTTTCGCCCTTGCATGCCCTGCGATTATGAGTCAGCCGCCGCTAGACCAAGACCCTCGCTTTCTTAGGTAAGGGTACATGCCAAAAGACTTTTTCTTCCATTTTTTTTATTGCCAAACAAAAAGAGAGCCTTGCGCTGTTACCTTTCGTTTCAGCCCTTTACACCAGAGCGCGTCTAACCAGACGTCTGGTCATCGCAACGGACGCACACGTCCAAGCTCAGCACACAGCCGTTCATCTAGCTCTCATCATTCTTTGCAAAGATCAAGTTCCAAAAGGCACCCCCAATGTCTGATAAACTGATCTGTAAAGACTGTTTTCAAGCCTACGCGGAGCACGAAAAGGTGGAGGTGGAACAAGTTACAGAATTGATTAAAAGAGTAGTGAAAGACTCATTAGCAGAACTAATTCATACGACTCCCACCCTGCAAGACACGCTTAAGGGTCAAACATCAGAAATGACTAATCAGGGTCAATCATCCACAGACCAGGCAGGCACTCCTGCAACCCCGCCTCCCTTATCAGCTGGGGACAGACCCAATTCGGAGGATTCCTCAGATGATTCAGATCCTTCGGGCTTTAATTTCTCATTAGTGCAGCCCTTTGTCTTAGCAGTAAAACATCGGCTGGGAGGAAGTGGAAGAACCTCCCAAAAAGGCAAAAACCTTCTTTCCATTCCTGAAAAAGAGACTGAATTTTTTTCCCTTCCTAGAGGAAGTTAAAGATTTAATAGAGGGGGAATGGAAGAGGACAGATAAACGCTTCTCTCTAAATAGGCTCTAGAAGTTGTACCCACTGAACGGCGTATCCAGGAAGGCCGAATCGGAATGCGGCCTTCCTGGATACGCCGCCAGTAGTGGACGCAGCAGTGGTGCGTTTGGCCAAGAACATTACTCTGCCTATGGAGGATTTGGCCTCCTTTAAGGATCCTCTGGACAGGCGTATAGATGCGGATTTGAAAAAAACCTATCAGCTGGCGGGAGGAGCTTGTAGACCGGCGGTAGCCTTACCCTCGGTGTCTAATGCCATTAGAGTTTGGACAGATAACATTGAAGTTGCCATCCGAGAAGAGGTCCCAAAGGAAGACATTATAAAGGCGTTAGAAGAGCTCAAGCTGTCAGCAGACTTTATTGGAGAAGCCGCAATTGACTCCGTGAGATATGCGGCTAGGGCAATGTTGCACACAATCATGGCTAAGCGCGCGCTATGGCTAAAGCCATGGGCTGCCGACGCAGCATCAAAACAAAACTGGTACAAAATCCCGTTTGATGGGAAGGCGCTCTTTGGAGAAAGATTGGAGAAGGCAATATCTAGAGTGACAGGAGGGAAGTCGGGCCTACTTTCCCAGGATAGAAGAGTGAGGCGGTCACGTGTGGTGTCAACAAAATTCCAAGCATCCAGGAATAGAAGTTTCTCTAACTTTAGACAGGGTAAAGACCCCAAGAAGAATTGGAGGAGTACTCAGGTCACGTTTTTAAAGGCGAATAAACAGAGAGGTCTCTCCAACACTCAGGAGGCCACTTTGACAAGAGGCCACTCCAGCGAGTAGAGGCCAGGTTGAAGAGGTTTGCGGAAGTATGGGCCAGTCGATGCGAAGATCTGTGGGTGGTCTCTACGATCCATTTTGGCCATTTTTGGACCTTTCAAGAAGGGGTCCCGCAAGATTTGTTCGTTCCAACGAGAAGTCCAACGTCACCGCAGAAAGCAGAAGCTTTGCAGAAATATCTACACCTTCTTGTAGCACAACAGGCAGTTTTACCGGTCCCTCCCTCCGAAAGGTTCACGGGATTCTATTTTCCTCTCTTCCTCATCCCCAAAAAGAGTGGAGAATGGAGACCAGTGGTGGATCTGAAGAGGTTAAATCGTTTCATACAGCTCGACTCGTTCAAGATGGAATCCTTGCAGACGATCACTCAAATGGTCCAACCAGGAGATTGGATGGTATCAGTAGACTTGCAAGATGCTTATTTCCATGTTCCCGTGTTGCCAGCATTCCAAAGATATTTGAGAGTGGCAATAGGATCAACAAATCTCCAGTTTCAATGCCTGCCATTTGGCCTATGTACATCACCAAGAATATTCTCAAAAGTTCTAGTTTCAATCCTGGCACCTCTCAGGGAAAAAGGGCTTCAAGTCTTTTACTTTCTGGACGACATCTTACTGCTAGCGTCCAATCAAGCCCAGTTACGGGACCACAAGGAGATTCTGCTGAGGACTCTGAAAGAGTTTGGATGGTTAGTAAATACAGAGAAGAGTCACCTAACCCCAACGCAGGTGATGATTTACCTAGGTGCTCTATTCGACACCAGGGCGCCTCCCTCCTCAGAAGGTGAAGACGATTGCTCAGAAGATGATCCACATCAGATCGCTCTCCCACCTGTCAGCCTCGAATTGCCTGAGTTTAATCGGGACCATGGCAGCTTGCATTCCGATGTTACCTTGGGCGCATTGGCATATGAGGACTTTTCAATGTGGCTTTTTGACGCAGTGGAGGAGGAAGTCCCTATGTCAGAGAATATCAATTTCTGTTTCCATGAAGAGGGGTCTCCTCTGGTGGTCGAAGGAAGACCTAATTTCAAAACCTCGGCTCCTGCAATGCCCTTCCTGGACCATTCTTACCACCGACACGAGTTCGAAAGGGTGGGGAGCACACTGCGATCACCTGGCAGTACAAGGGAGATGGGACGTCCCCGTGGCAGGGTTAGTCTCCAACGTCTTAGAGCTGAGAGCAGTGTATTTAGCTTTGTTAAGTCTAAAAGAACATCTACGACAGAGACAAGTGCTAGTACGGATAGACAACAGAGCAGCGGTGTCATATATACAGAGGCAGGGGGGGACGCACAGCATCACTTTACTAAGGGAAGTGGAACCCATCATGTTATGGACGGAAAGAAATGTATTGGATTTAAAGGCAGTTTACCTTCCGGGACGTTTGAATCACCAGGTGGATCGCCTATCACGTTGTTTTCCAGACAGCAACGAGTGGGCAATGCACCCATCAGTGTTCAGTTGGATCATGAATCTCCAGAAGCCGCCAGAAATAGATCTCTTTGCCTCTCCAATGAATGCAAAGCTGCCGAGGTTTCTATCCCGCCTGCCTCATCCCCGAGCAGAAGCATCCCTCTCGAGTCCATGGCTATGCGAGACCGCATATGCGTTTCCCCCCAGACCCTTGATCGCGAAGTTCTTAATCAGATTATCAATGGAGCCAGTCAGAGTGATAGCTATTCTGCCTTACTGGCCGAAGAGGCCGTGGTTCCCTTGGGCTGTGAACCTCAGCGTATGCCCGCCGTTCAAGATCCCTGTGTTCCCGCAGCTTCTCTCACAGGGGAAATTGATGCACCCAGCTCCTCACAAACTGAAGCTACATGTTTGGATATTGAGCGGGAGAAGTTCCAGTCATTGGGATTCTCAGCGGGAGTAATCTCGACTCTCCTGAAGGCTAGGAAACCTTCCACAAACTTTATCTATTCTAAGATATGGAATAATTTCAAAACTTTTGCAGTGAGCAAACGAGGGGATCCCACCAGTCCATCTACCTCAATCGTTTTGGAGTTTCTGCAGAATGGTTTAGACCTGGGGCTCAGTTTAAGTTCATTAAAAGTTCAAGTAGCAGCAATTTCAGCAAGTACCCACTTGAAATGGGCAGAAGATGCTCTCTAATACAGTTTCTCAAAGCAATCAAGAAGATCCGCCCTCCAGTAAAACGAGCTTTCCCAGCCTGGGACCTACCTTTTGTGCTAGACTGTCTGATAGCGCAGCCTTTTAGTCCATTGGAGGCCGCTTCACTATGGATCCTAACGCTCAAAACAGTTTTTCTAGTTGCTATAACGTCGGGGAAAAGAGCTTCAGAATTGCAGGTGTTAGGAGCAGAGAAAGAACACATAGTTTTCTTCCTGGGTAGGGTGGAACTGCGGACAGTACAGGGATTTGTCCCAAAAGTGTCATCCCGATCCACTCTCTCTGAGGTTTGGATACTCCCTTCGTTCACGGATCCTCTATCTGGTTCGCTGCAAGAGTTGGATATTTGTAAAGTTCTAGCACGTTATTTGCAGGCCACAAGTCCTTTCAGAGCATCGGATAGATTATTCGTACTACCATGGGGCAAAAATAAAGGGAAAGGAGCCACATCGAGGATGATAGCTTCATGGATTTGTAGGTTAATCCAAAGTGTGTATAGCGCTAGAGGGTTGGAGCCTCCGGCGGTGAAAGCCCATTCGACGAGAGCAGTTTCTTCTTCGTGGGTGTATCGTTGGAAACGATCTGTAAAGCGGCCACATGTACGTCGCCAAATACGTTCATGCGGCATTACAGGATTGACCCAGGAGCACTCACTTCAGTCGAATTCTGGAAAAGGGCAATTGAAGCAGCTATCGCGTTTCCTTAAGTAAAATTTTCTTTGAAGCAGTACCCACCCTGGTCTTAGCTATTTATTGTATCACAGGTATGCTGCCATGGGGGCACCAGGAAAACTGAAAATTGTTTCATACTTACTGTAATTTTCCTTTCCTGGTGCCTACCCATGGCAGTATACGCTCCCTCCCTTGGTATTTGATATAATTGGAGAATGCTAGGGGGGGTAGGTTGGTCATTTTTATAAGCTATTAACTATCCTGAGGGGAGGACTCCGGGGCGGAGCTATCACAGGTATGCTGCCATGGGTAGGCACCAGGAAAGGAAAATTACAGTAAGTATGAAACTATTTTCTGTTTTATTCTTTGGCATTTATAATAACATTAAAATTTTGATTCTGGTACAAAGTATTTTAAAGTTATTTATAAATGCAATAAAGGGTTTTTTTGTTTTAGTTTTTTTACTTTTGTGCATTTTTCCCCCATGACACAAAAAATTTGCAAACAAAGCAAATGCAAATGAAAATGATAATAATAAAAAAGGATTTAAAAAAATCTACCAAAAAATAACTAAGAGGCAAAGAGTAAGAAGAGACTAGTTAACTTAAGTTAAATTTAAAAAATAAATAAAGGGTAAAGCAGTAACAAATTTGATTCAGAAGCATGGAAACTCCCATGATTGACTTCTCATCCTGAAAGTGCTAGACATGTGCGGTTTATTTCCTACGAATTGAAAATTTGTACGAATTTCCGAATATTCGTACATTCAGAAGCATCTGAAATGCAAATTTCTATGCTTCCGAATTGTATACAAAATACGAAATTTTGTTGGCAAATTTCGGATCCAAATTCCGTTACAACGGAAAAGTGACTGGTGTTTTGTTGACCAATCAGAGGTTTTCTTCTACTGCTGAGTGAGGGTTGGGAAAATGACCTTTTTTAATATGGGAGTGGGAGACTGGTACTGGTAGTCGATGGGAAATTCAGAATCAGACAAAATAAGAATGTTTGTTAATATTGTTTTATTATTTTCATAATAATTATGATTATTCGTTATGATGAAGTTAAAAACCCAGGAAGTGATGAGCACAGCACAGGGATGGTAGGAGCCCCTCATAATGAGCACAGCAGGGATACAGCTCAAGGAGGAAGTCAATATAGCACAGGGATGGTGGGAGCCCCTCATAATGAGCACAGCAGGGGTACAAACCCAGGAAGTCCGCACAGCACAGGGATGATGGGAGCCCCTCATAATGAGCACAGCACAGGGATGGTGGGAGCCCCTCATAATGAGCACAGCAGGGGTATAGCTCCAGGAGGAAGTCAGCACAGCACAGGGATGGTGGAAGCCCCTCATAATGAGCATAATGTGTCAACAACTGCCATATTGAGAAAGGTATCTTTTGCTTTTTTAATTCATCATAACCCACGTTCATAATTCTTGCGAAAAGTTAATGAACCTAGGGAAAATTTGTATTTCGTATGAATTCAAATTGAATTTCGGACACGAACTACGAAATACGAATTAACTGCTAATACAAAACGGAAGGGAATGGAACAAAACAAATTTATTGATGGTGCACATGTCTAGAAAGTGCCTGGCTGTCATGCTTTGCTGATGCCCTAGTTATATAAAAAAGACCTTTTGGCTTTACTGCATACTAATTTTACAGGTACGTGACTCAAAATATATTAAAGCTATCAGCACAATAGCCAGTCAAATAGCATTTTCAGAAGGTCAGTAATGGCAGTCCCATGTTTCTGTTAGAAAAAGTTTACTTTCAGCAGTCTGCAAAGTTTAAAGTAACCAGTTGTTTTATTTTCCCATTTTTCTTTTAATGGTCAAGAGTGGAGAAAAAGTAAACCACGAGATGTAATAATTTATAAAACACAGGATGACATTTTGTATGGCTCATTCTGTTACACCACATCCTGTATGTGAATAATAAAATAAAAAAAGATTTAACTGCTATAGAATTAAAAATAAAATTCCATAACCTTTGTTAACCCACATCCTTACAATTAACTCTACATCAAATATGAGCCCTGTGTCTGGTTATTTTCCCTGTAGCCAATACTAATGAACAACTATGTCAAGTTAACCTGTGTTTTACCCAACTGCTCAACCACAGCAGAGGAGATAGGTTCACTTCAATGTCTCCTTCTATAAAATTAAAAGAAACCTAATCACTCCACACAGCCAATTACCAGCACTGTTACATGCAACTTCATGGCTCAACTTTATCTACACTCCTGGTGGCTAAATTGAGGGGTTTTAAGGAAAAGTGAAAATTTGCTTCTGGGAGGGGACCTTAAAACAAACCTATTGCTTTGCTAGGTAAAGTTTTTAGGCTCCTTTCACAGGGGCGGCCAGGGGATGGTAAAAACAGGAAGTTGATCCATGTTTTGACCGTCCTCTGACCTCCCATCTACGAGTGAGTTGACACTGCTATCGCTTTGCAGAAATTTTAAATCAACTCACCAAGTTGGACAGATGGCATTGTCAAAGTGAATGGGATCATGCTGCAGCCATGAGCCAAACACTTGGCTCTCAGTTGCGGTGCAGTCCCACAAAGCAAAGTCCCTGTTTGGCAGTGAAAAAAAAACAGGCAACAGGAGATTGCCTGGATACCTGCAAATAGGGTTGCATGCAAGGAAATGCATAGATGTGAATGGAGCCTTATTGTTTGTGTGTCATCTCATCAATTTCACTTTCAGTCCCCATTCACATCTAGCATAGTGGGAGGGCACGTTTTGGGGCTCTTTTTTCCTGTGACACGCAAAGGACAGCCTGTTGATTTCAATTGGCTGCACTATACATGTGGTTAATGGGACATTCTGGCTTTTTGTGGGTTGTGTGTTTTTGCAGCATTTGCCCCTGGTTTTTTCAAATGGCAAAATGTGTGCTTGCTTCTGTGTTTGGTGTGACGGTAACAATTAATGGCACTGAAAGTGCAACTAGTAATTTTAGGTGTGTAAACATGGCCATACACTATGCAATCTGATTTTATATTGTGCAGTTGGTGAGAAGGGAGATCACTGATTGATCGCATTTCATTTAAAATCGTACAACTGGAAATGGGAGGGTGGATAGTGCAGGGTGTGTGCTAATGAGGTCAGCTGGTCAACTCCTTCCTGTGTCATGACCTAAAGTCTGATCAGGAAGAAAGACATTACAAGTGTAAACGTCTGAATACATGGATGAGGACAAGAAAAGTAAGTGACTGTAGATTTAATGGAAAGCTTTGATATTTTTGCAAAAAATGTACATGAATGCTATATTGGTGCATGGGGGGCTGGAATTTTGAAAAAAAATAAAAAAGTGTACGAAGGTGAACTTACCCTTTAAAACAACTAAAATGGCACTTTCTTACAATCTGGCAGTTTAAATGTGTCTGTACACATTCAGTGTACATAATGCCCCAAGAAATCTGATTTCCTGTTTTTGTGAAGTCAAATATTAAGCATCCTCCACATTCAGTATGAGTTTCATTATAAGTGAGATGCTCACCTAGTCTTATCCTCATCTAAGGACATGCAGATAGTGCATCTGATGGTGATAATGAAAGAGAAAATAATCAATGACATGGGGAAACAAATGGCAATTTCTTCAAGACAGAGAAAGGTATGAATGTGCAAATATACTAAAGTTATTGCATTGTATATAGTTTAACATTTGTCGCTGCAAGGGCTGTTTATTTTTTTAATCTTTATGCACATATTTTAGGACTGAATTTAAACTAAAACCCCCAATATTATATATTTTATGAAAGTTTCTGAAATCAGAGACCCTGCAGAATAAATAGTGGTAGTTGCAATTTTTATGTCACACACTATTAGCACAGCTATTTTCAAACACATATTTTCAGTAAAAAAATATGCTAAAGTACATTTTTTATAAGATATAAAAGTTGGATATGCATCAAATAAATAAACATCAAACTTGTCAAGCCTTAAATTTTGTGTGTCTGTGAAACAGCTACAAACTCTGGTACTCAAAATTGCCCATAGGTGATGCCTTAAAAGTCCTTGCAGGTCATCAGTTTAGATTTAACCATAAATGATGGCCCTAGATTTATTTCTCACTCTGGTGTGCATGGTTATACTTAATATGTCTAGTATAATTGTCACTTTCATATGAAGGTCCACCAGTTGTGTATTTGTTTATTTGTTTGTATGTGCATGTATGTTACATTATGGTGTGTGTATACGTGATCAGGCAGCTGTAAAGTAAATTGGCAGCTGAGAATGTGTTTAAAGTCTGTGCTTCTGCATCAATTGATCTATACAATAATTGGTCCAATGGAAGGCATGCTATGTACATATAGAAAATTTTAATATTTTGCTACTGTAACACCCAATACTGGTCATTATTTTTATAATTAAGAAGCAATTTACCAAATGTAGTATTTGTAAACACATATGATACACTAAGGCAGCATTTATCAACCTTTTTAACACAGAGGAACCCTTGAAATAATGTTCAAATATCAGGGAACCCCTTCTTATATTTATTATATCTACAGCTCAAGGTACATTAGTGTAAATAGTGAGCTGAGATATAATAATAAATACAGGTATGGAAAAAGGAATACTTTGAGTATTTTACAACCACACAACGACACAATTATTTTTAGTAATAACAATGAAACTAAAGGCCAGATAAGAGTGACTGACCGGTGGTCAGTGGAAAAATGCCCCCTTAGATAAATGCCCATTAGAAAGGCACGCCCCTTCGCATTGAAGGCTAGTACAGTTTCCTTTATATTGGTGGTCAGTGGAGAATTGCTCCCGTAAATTAGTAGTCCGTGGGAAAAGGACCACTGTACATTAGCGATGAATCAGAAAAGGGCCCCTCCACACTGAAGAGTTGTGAGAGAAGGGGCCCATTACACTGATGGTCAGTAGGAAAAATGGCCTTTGCATTGGTGGCCAGTAGGAAAAAATGCCTAATGCTAAAAAAAAAAAAAAAAAAAAAAAAAAAAAAACAGGAGTCAGTGGTAGCTTATCTGAGAGGCAGATATAGCCCCTTGCTTAAAGAACCTCTAAAAACCTCTCTAGGAAATCTAGAATTCCACAAAGCCCTAGTTGGAAAAGGCTGCAATAAGAATAAGAGGTAATTAAATACATAGGAAATGTTTAGTATTGTGGTTGACTCTTTGATAGAAGAACATGGTTTGATAGACCTTTAACTCTTCCGCCTAAATTGTTAAATATATTTACACAAAAGAAATTATGTCAGGCAGCCAAGAAAATTACCACAATGTCCAGGCTGCATGTCCTAAGTCCTGTCAGAAAATATGTCTTAAAAATAAAAAGCATATTTTGCTTTATTTACTATATATTGCATTCATTTAGATGTAGCCTCAGCTTAGCATTGAGGTCTGCATTAACAGTTTCTGTAAGACATTCTATCATTGTGATAACTGGGGTAGCACAGTGCTTTGTCTATGTACATAAACCTACTATGTAAATGCCTGTTACATACGTATCACTTACTCAACCTTCTGCAATTACATGAACTGAAAAGAATAAGCTCTCCTATGAGATTGTTTCCACTGAATGCATTGGATGCATTTTATACATTTTAAAATGCACACAAAATGAATGTCAGAAAAAACATTGTTTTAAATAGAAATCATTCACATCATCACATTGGGAGACATTTATCAATCCTGTTGCAAGGGCAAAGCAATGCTAAACAGGAGCAGTAATGCAGCATACACAAGATCGGATTATCCGCCAGTGTGTGGGCTCTGGCGGACTTTTTGTTCCCAAAAGTCCGGAGGACTTAGAAAGAAGTTTTGACTAAAAATTGTCTGCCAGACTCGGCAGTCCGGCAGACAATCCGCCCGTCTGTGTGCTAGTCCGCCGGACTTTTGAAATGAACGGACTTGCCCACACACGGAGAAAAGTCAGTTCATTTTGAACGTGGCTCCAGGTAGACAGAAATAGCGGAGGAAGTGCATGTCACCGCCTCCATCAGCCAGATTGACACCTTGCTAGCCCCGTCACCTGGTATGGATTTAAAGGGGAAGCCCTACACCGAAAAAGTGGCGTGGGGGTCCCCCCAAAGTCCATAGCAGACCCTTATCCGAGCACGCAGCCTGGCCAGTCAGGAAAGGGGGTGGGGACAAGCGAGCACCCCCCCTCCTGAGCCGCACCAGGCCTTGTGCCCTCAACATGGGGGGGTGCTTTGGGGAACAGTCCAGGAGGATGCTGGGACTGTGACATCATGAGGGGCAGGGTCACCATGTGGCATCACCCGGTGACCCCGCCCCTTGTCCCTATATAAGTCACCGCACAACGCGTCCCCAGCATTACGGCCGGAGAGAGCGTTGTGTCAACATTGGAAGAAGAAGAAGAAGAAGAAGCAGAAGGCGGCGACAGTGACAGTAGACCGGGCCAACGCTAGTAAAAGAGCTGGAAGAAGAAAACGGAGGCCCGGCAAGAAGAACCGAAGAGCGAGACAAGACCCCCGAAGAGCAGGACAAGACCCCCGAAGTCGGAAGAAGACCCCCGAAGTCGGAAGAAGACCCCCGGATGGCGGCAGCGACGAAAGAGAAAGCCAGGTTCCTCCACTAGTAAAAGAGCTAGCAGAAGATAGCGGAGGAGTCTGGCGAGAATACCCCCGAAGACGGAAGAAGAGAAGACCCCCGAAGCTTTCTAATAAAGTACCTGTGTTGTGTTTTTTTTTTTTATGTACACTTTTTTCCCCAGGTGAATGGTGCCCTATACTCATTCACATAGGGTGGGGGGCCGGAATCTGGAGGCCTCATTATTAAATAGTGCTCCTAGATTCTGATAAGCCCCCCACCCGCAGACCCCGACAACCGATGGCCAGGGTTGTCGGGAAGAGGCCCTTGTCCTCATCAACATGGGGACAAGGTGCTTTGGGGTGGGGGGGGCCGCAAAGCACCCCCCATTCTGAGGACATGCGGTCTGGTACGGCTCAGGAGGGGGGGTGCTCGCTCATCCCCATCCCCTTTCCTGACCGGTCGGGCTGCGTGCTCGGATAAGGGTCTGCTGTGGACTATGGGGTGACCCCCACACCGTTTTTTCGGCGTAGGGGTTCCCCTTTAAATCCATACCAGGTGACGGGGTTAGCGAGGTGTTAATCTCGCCGATGGAGGTGGTGACATTCACTTCCTTCGCTAGTTCCGTCTACCTGGAGCCACGTTCAAAATGAACGGACTTTACTCCATGTGTGGGCAAGTCCGTTCATTTGAAAAGTCCGGTGGACTCCCGCAATAATCTGGCGAATTGTCCGCCGGAAAAGTCCGGTCGTGTGTGGGCAGGTCCGCTCGCGAAAGTCCGGCAGGTTGTCTGCCGGACTAAGTCCGACGGATAGTCCGATCATGTGTACGCGGCATAAGACACACTGTGAGATTGATTTATCACTAGGCTATAGCCTCGTACACACGATCGGATTTTCCACAGACAAAACCTCAGACTTTTGTCCAAAGGCGTGTGCCTGGATTCTGTCTTGCATACAAACGGCAAGGAATTGTGGGACAACAAGCACAAACATAGTGACGTAATACATGATTTTTCAGCTCTTTAGCACCATCCTTTGGGCTCCTTCTGCTAATTTTGTGTTAGTAGAGTGTTGATTCATGCTTTTTTTCATTTTGCGCTTTTCACTTAGCGCTTTTCAATTTGCACTTTTCATTTTGCACTTCTCAGTTTGTTTCTGAATGGCCATTCGTCAACCAGACATGTTGCGGAATCGGAGGCAATAACGTGTTATTATTGGCCTTGGAGTTATTGCTTTGACCCAAGTCCAGTCCAGGAACAGGAGGAGGAGGAGTTCTTGCACCAAAAATTGGTTTCTTAATTGTCACCAATTATGTCATATGCCTTTGCTGCAGGAGCTCCAGGAGAATAATTCAGATGTTTTTTGGAATTATCTCCAGGTGACGGACCCCTGCATTCACCAACTCTTGCCAATGTTGACCCCCTATATTAAGAAACGGGACACATGCATGAGGCTTTTATTTTAATTTTTGTTTGATAAATAATGATTTGATTTGTTATATTTTCTATATTTTTGGATGCATAGAATGCACTTTTTGGTTAAGTTCTATTGGCAGATAGCATGTTTAATTTTATTTGTTTTCTTTGTTTAATGCAGAATAAAACAAATTGTGTAGAATAATACTTGGCTATGTGCTTTACTTCAAATTACATTTTGGGAGTAGGCAGTTACATTTTAAAAAATACAATTTAAAATTGACAAGAGACACCCGCATAGTATCTTTGATCTTAAAAACTACGTCATAATGGAGTTGTGGTAACTTGCCCCAAACCCTAAACAAGCACCTTCAAATTCCCAAGTTTCATATGAAATTTGTACGGTCAGTAATTGCCTCTCTGAGAAAAGTGGAATTCTTTGCATCTGTAGACATTCAAAATGCTTGTCTATATAGTCCCATTTAACCACGGTATCAGTGCTTTCAATTCTTCGCTGTAGGACAAACACTTTCAGTTTTTTGCACTACCCTTTGGCCTAGCCTTGACTCCCAGGGTATTCACAAAGGTACCTGCATCCCTTCTTGCCCTCTCAAGAACTCAGGGCATTCAGGTCACAGTGAATTTGAATAATTTTTTTCTGAAGGACTCTTCCTCCTCCTACTTATCTGCAAACATCCATAAGCCCTTGTACACACGGTCGGAGAATCCGTCGGAATGTATCCTATCGGACCGTGTTGTCGGATAATCCGACTGTGTGTGGTATGCATCGGACTGATTCCGTCGGAATATCCGTCGGACCCAATTTTCCAACTTGTTGGAAATATTTTCCGACCAACTGGTTCGATCGGACATACTCTGATCATGTGTAGAGAATTTAGATCGGACCAAGTGCCACGCATGCTCAGATCAAATTCCTACATCAAAGCTATTGGCTACTAGCCTGAACGTAGTCCCATCGTAACGAAATTACGACATTACGTTCTGAATGATCGGATTTTTCGACAACTTAGTCCGACGTGTGTATTCAACAGTTTCGGACAAGATCCGACGGGCAAAATTCGACGGACAAAATCCAACAGATTTGGTTGTCGAAATCTCCGACCGTGTGTACAGGGGCTTAGACTATTCAGGTGCTATAGGCTTTCGGTTGTATAATACATTTTCAAAAATCTTCAACCTTCCCTCCACATGGAGTACTTGAGCCTCATTTTAGACACAGCCCAATAAAGGTTTTTCTTCCAGAAAACAAATTGGCCTATCTCAGATCTCATGATCGGGCTTAAAATAAAAGCGGCATTCCTCTGTAAGGTTCTCTACGGGAGTTCTGGGCCTCATGGTGGCCTACTTTGAAACTGTTTCATTTGTCCAATTCCACCCAAGGTCCCTTCAACACCACCCCTTATTTGCATGGAGCAAACAAGCTCCTTCCCTTGACTTCACTATGCTTTTGTCCAGTTACGCAAAGAAGTCCCTAGCCTGGTGGATTTTGAAACCCAACCTTAACAATGGAGAAGTCCTTTCTTCCATATCAGTGGAAGTGGAAGGTAATATTGACAGATGTCAACCTCTTGGGCTGAGGTGTGTGTTCCAATCTCTCAAATTTCAGGGAACATGCATAGTCACCCAAGCAAGCCAAACATTCCATCAGCATCTTGGAACTCGTAGCAATAAATATGACTCTGCACCACTGGACTCCCCTTTTTCAGGAACAACAATTCAGGGTGCAAAAAGACAATGCCACAGCTGTGACCTAGTTCATGTAGTTGTAGTTCATTCAGACTCAGGGCTCTGTGTCTAAATGACCCGGCTGTGTTGACGGAGCCCCACATGGCCACGCTGCTTTCAAAAACTGACAGCTAGTGCAGGGAACTTCCTCCCCATACTGCTGCCACAGGGAGGGGGGAGGGGGCATTGAGCAGCGGCTGCAGCACTGGGAACATGTTGAAAGGCTGGCCGTAGGCCAGCCTGTATTTGTAGGAGGAGCCTGAGAGGGCTATTTAAACCTCCTCCTCTGTCAGGGCCAGTGTTGTCGGGATCTCTGGGTGATGCCGACACTGCTGGCTTCTTGCTGAGTGAAAATCACGGGTCACGTTGGGGTGGGGGGTGCGAGGCACTACCGAGGATACCATCCGCCCGCCACCCACCCCCTCTTCACTCTGATCCCCTTCTGTTCTCCCGGGGTGCCCGGTGGGGGAGGGGGGGTGTGGTATCGGCGTGCCCGCCAGCTTTTCTCCTAAGCTGATCCAACGCCACGTGGGGGGCGCCCGCCTGCTTTCTCCCGGTGGGGGGTGTGTCAGCTGCCTTTCGCCGCCAGCAGATCTGGGGGGCCGCCCCCCTGCTTCTCCCGGTGTTTCCGCCGGGGGAGGGGGGTGATCGGCCGTATTTTTGTCCTCCACCTGCGCTGTCACTTCAGCTCTCCTGCTTGCAGCCGCCCACTTCTCTCGGTTTCCCGCCGGGGGAGGGGGGGGGTGATCGGCCGTCCTCCAACCACACTTTCCCCTCGGCTCTCATGCTGGCAGCCCGCCTCCTCCCGGTATTCCCGCCGGGGGGAGGGGAGGTGATCGGCCGTCCTTCACCCACACTCTCCCCTCGGCTCTCCTGCAGGCAGCCCGCCCGCATCTCTCTGTATTCCCGCCGGGGGGAGGGGGATGTTCGGCTGTCCTTCTGTCATCCACCCACACTCTCCCCTCAGCTCTCCTGCAGGCAGCCCGCCCCCTCCCCCCGGTATTCCCACGGGGAGGGGGGGGGGAAGCGGTCATCCTCCACCTACCTTACGATCTCCCCTCAGCTCTGGGTGGCCAGTGTGCAGCCGCCCGGCGTTCATGGAGGGGGGAGGGGGGGGGTGTTCATCCATCTCCTCGCACCACTTCCTGGGCTCAGTCTCCCCCCCCCTCCCCAAAAGTAAGGAGAAATAATCAATAAAATAAAACAGGATGGAAAGATAACCATGGAGGGTTCTATCTAAGCATTTAAGTATATTTGGTTTTACTTGCATATGCTACTGTATTGGATGGTATGGTTTCCATGCATTACATGGCATAAGAGAGGAACCTTCCAAAGGGGTATGGAGAGGATATATAAACGCCATAATCACACTAGACGCGTAGAGCAAGTGTTTAGAGATTAAATCTACACTTGTTTTCAGTCAGCTTTTTCCGTCATGGCGTTCTGTTCAGCATTTTCCGTCATGGCGCTCTGTCCAGCTTTCTCTGTCATTGCGTTCAGTCCAGCATTTCTGTCACAGCGTTCAGTCCAGCATTTCTGTCACAGCGTTCAGTCCAGCATTTCTGTCACAGCGTTCAGTCCAGCATTTCTGTCACAGCGTTCAGTCCAGCATTTCTGTCACAGCGTTCAGTCCAGCATTTCTGTCACAGCATTCAGTCCAGCATTTTTTCCGTCACAGCGTTCCGTCCAGCATTTCCGTCACAGCGTTCCGTCCAGCATTTCCGTCACAGCGTTCCGTCCAGCATTTCCGTCACAGCGTTCCGTCCAGCATTTCCGTCACAGCGTTCCGTCCAGCATTTCCGTCGCAGCGTTCCGTCCAGTTTTCTGTCCAGCATTACTGTCATAGCGTTCTGTCCGGCATGTCTGTCATAGCGTTTCTGCCCCTGGATGCCTGTCATAGCGTTCTGCCCCAGGACTTCTGTCATAGCGTTCTGCCCCAGGACTTCTGTAATAGCGTTCTGCCCCAGGACTTCTGTCATAGCGTTCTGCCCCAGGACTTCTGTCATAACGTTCTGCCCCAGGACTTCTGTCATAGCGTTCTGCCCCTGGACTTCTGTCATAGCGTTCTGCCCCAGGACTTCTGTCATAGCGTTCTGCCCCAGGACTTCTGTCATAGCGTTCTGCCCCAGGACTTCTGTCATAGCGTTCTGCCCCAGGACTTCTGTCATAGCGTTCTGCCCCTGGATTTCTGTCATAGCGTTCTGCCCCAGGATTTCGGTCATAGCGTTCTGCCCCAGGATTTCGGTCATAGCGTTCTGCCCCTGGATTTCGGTCATAGCGTTCTGCCCCTGGATTTCGGTCATAGCGTTCTGCCCCTGGATTTCGGTCATAGCGTTCTGCCCCTGGATTTCGGTCATAGCGTTCTGCCCCTGGATTTCGGTCATAGCGTTCTGCCCCTGGATTTCGGTCATAGCGTTTTGCCCCTGGATTTCTGTCATAGCGTTTTGCCCCTGGATTTCTGTCATAACGTTTTGCCCCTGGATTTCTGTCATAACGTTTTGCCCCTGGATTTCTGTCATAGCGTTTTGCCCCTGGATTTCTGTCATAGCGTTTTGCCCCTGGATTTCTGTCATAGCGTTTTGCCCCTGGATTTCTGTCATAGCGTTCTGGCCCTGGATTTCTGTCAGTGTTTCACCCCAGGATTTCGGTCACAGTAGTCCGCCCCAGCATTTCTGTCACAGGGGGCCGCCCCAGCATGCTTCCAGCTTTTCTGTCCTAGCATTATGCCCAAGCTTTTCTGTCTTTGCGTCTCTACCCCAGTGTTTCTGTCATAGTGTTCTGCACCAACTTTTTCTGGCTCAGCGTTCAGTCACAGTGTTCTGGCTCGGCATTCAGTCGTAGCATTTCGGTCATAGCGTTTCTGCCTCAGGATTTCTGTCTTTGCATTTCTGGCTCAGCGTTCAGTCTCAGCGTGTTTTTGGGCATTGCATTTCTGGCCAGGATTCTGCTGTTGCGTCGCTGTCTCAGTTTTTCTGTTATAGCATTTCTGCCCCAGGATTTCTGGCACTGCATTTATGCCTCAGCGTTTCAGTCTTGGTTGTCGCTGTCATTGCGTTTCTGCCCCTGGTTCTGTCTCTACGTTTCTGCATCAGCATTAAGTTTCAGCGTTTTCTGTCATGGTGTTTTTCATCGTGGCGTGTTGCGTTTCTGTCTCAGCGTTTCTGTCTTTGTGTTGCTGCCAGCATGTCTGTCATAGTATTTCAGTCTGAGTTTCTCAGAGGGGCGTCGTTTACTCATGGCATACTCTGGTAGTCTTTTGTCTTTGTTGATTGTCATGTCCCATCGTGTCTGTGTCATGTTTTGTGCCTGGGTCAGGTAGCTAGGGCTCACACTTCAGGATCTGTCACGTCCATAGATCCATACGGGCTGAGGTTTTTCGTTTGTTAATTGATTGTTGTCCACAATCTTCTCGCCCGTATACCATACGTCATATGTTGCATGTTCATTCACCACATCTATACGACTACCCACCACGGCCTGTGGGTACACTAGCCCTGAGTTTTTCAGTTAATTACCTGTCTCTGCGCTGCAGGTTACTCGGGCTCACTTACCACTTACATGGGGGGGGGGGTCCGTCGTCAGGTTCTTTTACGCGCAATGGTCTTGTCTTTTCTGCTCATGTTTCATTCTTAGTTAGGTAGGGGGGTATTGTTGTTCTCATGTCTGGTTGTCTGTCATTTCTGTAGTTTGTGTTTCAGGTTGGGCCGTCTTGGCATCCATACCGATATCAACCATGCTTGCACTCACTTCTTTCAGCCCGGCTATTGTTGGGGACTAGTTGATTGGTGCTGAGGTCATTTCACCACTGGGATCACCCTTGGGTCATAAGCAGTCGCAATTTTTCTTCAGTTAATGTCCTGTTGTGTTGAGGCCCTGGTTACCGCCCAGGGATGTATAGTCTCTCAGGGTGTGTGCTAAGCCACGTCCCCATGACGGTCCTTAGGTGGTAGGTTGGGCAGATGTCATAATGATTCTGGATTCCACTCTTGGCTCTGATCTTGTCTAACTTAGTGCCTGGAGTTCTACTTGGGGACATCAGTCCAGTTGTTTTCCGATCCCCAGCTTGTTCCAAGTAGGGGGGGGCTTGGGTATGTCTGTATCATGCCATGGGACTATTCCCCCGGGAGGTAGTCTGGCCCTCCTTGGTTCAGGATTCTGACTCAGCTGTTCGATCAAATATGGTGGGACCGGGGTCCTGTGTCTGGCATGGTTTCTCCATGTTTGACAATATTATTGCCATGGTACATGGGCCTTTCTGCTTACTCAATCGCATCCATCAGGTATCCAGCCTTTGCACTCCTACTAGTGGTCTTTTTGCCACTTACCCTCTTGGGGGGTGGGGGTATGTCTCTGTGCTATTTCACTGGTGTTCATTGAGGTATTTCGCCATCATTTGCAGGGGTTCCTCGGGCCAGAACTTGTTCCTTTCCCCTCACGTATCCTCTCATTTCACGAGCAGTTCATTCTCCGGTCTGGGTATCGCGGGCATTAGGCTCAATTCAATCTTTCAGGGGATGTTCAGTTGGGTTCGGGGTAGTGTCGCAGGTTCGATAGGGGGTTCCTTCTCGTCACCAAGTCAGGAGTCGGTATGTTCTTTTGCCACAGCGAATACTTTCCGGTTACTTGCTGGATACGTACTGCTGCCGTCCGGGAGCACACCTTTATCCGTGATGGTTCATTACCTTCCCTTCTTCACCTAAATTTTGTGTCTTTTTGCCCTCTTTTCAGGCATACTGACCAGTTAGGCCAAGGCACACCTCAGGCCTTGGTTCTTAGGAGTATCGCATTTCCCGCTTGAAGACTCTGACTACAAGTTGAAAGGCTGGCCGTAGGCCAGCCTGTATTTGTAGGAGGAGCCTGAGAGGGCTATTTAAACCTCCTCCTCTGTCAGGGCCAGTGTTGTCGGGATCTCTGGGTTCCCACCCACCCGTTCCCCAGTTTTCTTATATTCTCATAGCATATTGTTCTTATTCTTACATTCAGGGTATGCCCTCTTTTCAGGCATACTGACCAGTTAGGCCAAGGCACACCTCAGGCCTTGGTTCTTAGGAGTATCGCATTTCCCGCTTGAAGACTCTGACTACGAGTTATATGTTTCACTCTAAAATCGGGTGGAACATGTAACATGTTCCCAAAGCTGAACTTATCCTTTAACATGCCACAACCTTGATCCTAACCCAGAGGAAGGCAATCTAGGTTTCAAGCAATGAAACTAAAAATCACATTTTGCATCTGGCTCTAACAGTCATACCTGGGACTGTCGTAGTCCTATAAATTCTTATAGGTAGTTCCACAACAATTGTAGTGACAAGGTTGTCTACCCTTGCCTTAACCAAACACTAAATAAAGCCATTAAGTTGCTAGTGGTTAATAACATTTCCCAGCTACTTTGTTCTGTTTATCAACAAAACAGCCAGATTCCCCTCAACATACATAGAAGGCTGTATCCTAGATGAAGTCTGCTATTGACTGTAAATGGAAACCCAACAAAACATGTAAAACATTGCCTTGCACAAAAAAAGGCTGATTGAAGTAAAGAGAGCTTTACTTTACAAAGTTAACCTCTTCCCACTGACTGCACACATATAAGCAACATCTTGGGGTGCGGGCTTTAATGCCAAGCAGTCGCATATATCCTTCTGTATCTATATAAAGATTTTACTGTGCTTAGAGTGTGCTCCCTGCTTGCTCCCAGCACAGTAACTGATGTGTCACTGAAAGCTCCCGATGCGTTGTGACAGCCAATTGCAGTGGTCAAATGATTGGCATTCCGATCCACTTAAAGGGCCGAGAAGTGGTTAACATGCTCTTCCTATTTCATAGATGAACATCTTTTGCTTGTTTATTATACCTAGGTTTACCAAGTACCTGTTTAAATATAATCTCTCATTGCTGCTCTTTCGTGGCTGAGTCAAGCCAGTGTAAACTTTGGGGGGGAGATTTACTACTCTGGTGCAGCTGTGCATGATAGCCAATCAGCTTCTAACTTTAGTTTGTTCAATTAAGCTTTGACATTAAAACCTGGAAGCTGATTGGTTTCTCTGCAGAGCTGCCCCAGATTTTGCATGCTTTTAGTAAATCAATCCCACTGCTCTGTTTATTCTTAGCCTGTTTGCAGCCTGTACTGTAAATGCAGACAAGGAGTAAGAACATGGAAGGTATGGACATGGAAGGCATCTAATACACATACTTGTTTGATTCAGTGTTTGATAGCTTAATAAAAAAAAAAAAAAACAATTCCATCCAGGGCTGGTGCAAGGATTTTTGACACCCTAGGCGAAACCTCATTTTGTCGCCCCCACTTTGGCTCCGCCCCTGACTCCACCCCCTTTGCCCCTGTAACACATGTGACTTGACACATACACTGACCTATCTGACACATACACTTGCCTACCTGACCAGGGCCAGTGCTAGCCTATTTTGTGCCCTAGGCAAGACCAGCTAATTGGGGGGAGGGGAGAGGGGGGCTAAGAGAGAGGGGGACTGAGAGGGGGCTGAAAGAGAGGGGGTAGGAGGAAGGGCCGAGAGAGGGAGGCTGAGAGAGGGAGGGCTGGCTAAGAATGGAGGGAGGGCTAAGAGAGGGGGGCTGAGAGTGATGGGTGGTCTGAGAGTGACGGGTGGACTGAGAGAGGGGGGCTGAGAGAGAGGTAGAAGGGAGGACTGAGAGAGGGGGGTTAAGAGAGTGGGGGCTGATAGAGACAGGTGGGCTAAGAGAATAGGGAGGGCTGAGAGAGAAGAGAGGGGGGCTGAGAGAGAGGGGGCTGAGAGAATAGGGAGGGCTGAGAGAGGGAGGATGGCTGAGAGAGACTGGTGGGTGAGAAAAGAGGGGGGCTTAGAGATAGGGGGGGCTGAGAGTATAGGGATGGCTAGGAGAGGGGGGGTGATCGAGGGGGGCTGAGAGGGGAGGGGGGCTGAGAGGGGAGGGGGCTTAGAGGGGGAGGGGGCTTAGAGGGGGAGGGGGCTTAGAGGGGGAGGGGGCTTAGAGAGAGAGGGGGCTGAGAGTATAGGGATGGCTAGGAGAGGGGGGTGATCGAGGGGGGCTGAGAGAGAAGGGAGGGGGGCTGATCAAGGGGGGCTGAGAGGTGAGGGGGCTTAGAGAGAGAGGGGGCTGAGAGAATAGGGAGGGCTGGGAGAGGGAGGATGGCTGAGAGAGACTGGTGGGTGAGAAAAGAGGGGGGCTTAGAGAGAGGGGGGCTGAGAGTATAGGGATGGCTAGGAAGGGGGGGGTGATCGAGGGGGGCTGAGAGGGAAGGGAGGGGGGCTGATCGAGGGGGGCTGAGAGGGGAGGGGGCTGAGAGAGAAGGGAGGGGGGCTGATCGAGGGGGGCTGAGAGGGGAGGGGGCTGAGAGAATAGGGAGGGCTGATAGAGGGAGGATGGCTGAGAGAGACTGGTGGGTGAGAAAAGAGGGGGGCTTAGAGATAGGGGGGCTGAGAGTATAGGGATGGCTAGGAGAGGGGGGTGATCGAGGGGGGCTGAGAGAGAAGGGAGGGGGGCTGATCGAGGGGGGCTGAGAGGGGAGGGGGCTTAGAGAGAGAGGGGGCTGAGAAAGAAGGGGGGGCTTAGAGAGAGGGGGAGGACTGAGAGGGAAGGGAGGGGGCTGAGAGAGAGGGGGAGGAGGAGTTGAAAGGAGATGAGAGACCCCTAGCCCTGCTCCTGTAGTCCCACCTCTGTCCCAGTCTCTGTCTGCAGGTGTATGACACACAGTACCTTCTATACCATGATGCCAGTCTCCTACTTCGATCCGTCCAATTCTAGCGGCTCCCGCTGCAGCCTGCGCCTCCTGCCTGTCCTATGTGACAGCTCTGTTCCCCCAGTGAGTGGTGAGCCTGTCATCCAGCTTCGGAGAGGAACTTGGAGCAGTCCGTGCTCTGGAAGCATGGGGTACACTGCGCGCACTTGCCTCCTGGGGGAGGCGGGGTCAGGGGGTGATGTCACGGAGGAGGCGGGGCCACAGTGGAGCTCTTCTTCCGAGTCCCCGACTCTCCGGCTTATCTGCTCTCTGCCAGCCCCTCGCTGTTCACGGCCATGTAGCGATGGATGCCCGGCCGCCCACACCTCCCCAACTTCACACATTAGAGAGCGCCCTGAGGTTTTTGGACCTGTGAAACTCAATGGCTTATAGAAGAGCAGAGAGGGGGGATTACTCGACTGGAAACACATAAGAGCGGAGAGCCAGGGCGGGGGCACTGCGTGACATGGCTCTGTGGAGGACAGTGTAAAATAGCCAGCAGCCGGTCGCCCTAGGCGGCAGTGCGCCCTAGGCGGTTGCCTAATCCGCCTAGTTGTAGCACCGGCCCTGATTCCATCTCAACTAGCAGAGAGAAGAGAGGCATGCTCCTCCTCTGACCTAGTCAATTTTTTTTCATTTATTTTTTTAAACACAACGCTTCCTTGTTTTTAATATAAATAATCATAACACATAACAAAAATATACGATTTTATGTTCAGCGCATAGTCTGATAATAAAAGTTAAAGCAAACCTATGTTTCCCTATGCAGGGCAAAACAACAGGTAACCCCCCCCCAGCAGTACATACCTACCTTTCCCTCGCCCCACCACTGTTTTATTCAATGGCTGGGAGCAATGAAAATGTCTAGTTATTGCAGTTATGGTGGAGTAAATGACCCACTCCTTGTGGCAGTGCTAGGCCAATCACATTATGTTTTTTACAACATTTGGAGAGAGAGGGAAATGGGACTTTAAATGAGGCATGTCACTGAATGAATACTTTAATTACATTTATTTATAAAATACAAATCACATCATGAAATGTGTCAGTCTGGGATATAGGACAAAGTAAAGTATGATACACTTGTTTACATACACTTCTTTAAATATACAGTTATTATACAGAATAGAATGCAACATGGTTAACAATGCAAATGCATAGACACACTCATCCATTCATAAAGTCAATAAACATAAGCAATTGCTCATGGTGTCTGGGCATCGGTTGGATATATACTTGACGCACGTTTCATGGCTCATACCAATCATCAGGAGTAAAAATGCTCTGAAATTAAATCAAGGATATCTATGAATATGGGATAACCTTTATACGGAGAACTATCTCTCAAATAAAGGGAGGCCAACTTACAATCCGGCCCAGGCTATGTCCAGGGGATGCAAAGGACAGGAACATTGATCTCCCCCGGGGCTGAGGTGAGGAATTGCATACGAATCAAGGACAGCAGCTGGGTGGAGACCAGGTGACCATATCACGACCATATGTGTCTGATGTATGCTTAACAGTCCATACTGCTCTGCAAGGATATAGAGATAAAACTTTGTAAAATAAATTTACTATTAGTGGGACAAATCCATACTTGTAGATAAATTAAAAAATAGTATGCAATGATGTAAAATGTAATAATTGAGTAGACTGCAACCGGAGGGAATGTGTAATGTATACCCACTGTGGGTGAATACAAGGCAAACCCACCATATGGTGGTAAACTAAAAGATGTATGTAAATCTAAGTTACCTTGTGTATAGTTCTATGGCTGTGGACATGCCGGAAGTCCGGCTTGTGTAAATGTGAAATGGTCAGCTGGCTAACCCAGACAGCTTATATCCCCAGCAAAGTGCGGATCCCCACCAAACGTCACGAAGCTCCAATTGGTGGAAAAAGAAGAGGAAAAACAGCTCCATGTTCAGGTGTGTGAACACACCGAGCAGAGCAAATAATCATGACACCGATGCACAGGAGGCAGGACCCCGCCCCCACCCCTATGCAAGGGGATGGTGGGGGATGGTGGGGGAAGGGAAGAGAAATGCCCCATCACCCCCCCCCCCCATCCCCCCAGCGACACTATGCGACACAATATGTTCACAGCTAGGGATGACTGAACCAGACAAAGTTTGGTTTACAGGCAGTTTGGCAAACCCAGCAAAAAGTCTGCTAACCCTGAAATTATCAACAAGCCCTATTCAAGTCTATGGGAGCTTCTGTACCAATGAGAAAAAAAAGTTTTAAAAATAGCAATCAGTACAAAGAGGGTCTTTTAATGTGATCACAAATCATTTAGCGAACATATAGTATTATCAGTGTCTCAACAAATTTCACTGGAAATGTTAAAAATCTTAATCTTAATCTTAAAAATGTTGTGTAATTTCCAAGCCAATGCTATGATTTCAGGATGCACAGAAGTGATGTAATCTTTAAGCCTATGACCCTACCACATACCAATAAACCTTATATAAAACAAACAAATTTTTTGACAGAAAATGAAAGTTCTAACTTTACCTACCCTGTTTCCCCAAAAATAAGACCTAGCATGATTGTCGGTGATGGCTGCATTATAAGCCCTACCCCCCAAATAAGTCCTAGTTAACCACTTTCAGACCGGACCATTTTGCTGGTAAATGACCAGAGGTCTTTTTACACTTTGGCACTGCGCTGCTTTAACTGGTAATTGCGCGGTCATGCAATGTTGTACCCAAACAAAATTTGCGTCCTTTTCTTCCCACAAATAGAGCTTTCTTTTGATGGTATTTGATTGCCTCTGCGATTTTTATTTTTTGCGATATAAACGTAAAAAGACCGCAAATTTTGAAAAAAAATGATATTTTCTACTTTTTGTTATTAGAAAAATCCAATAAACTCAATTTTAGTCATACATTTAGGCCAAAATGTATTCAGCCACATGTCTTTGGTAAAAAAAAAGTCAATAATTGTATATTTATTGGTTTGCGCAAAAGTTGTCACATCTACAAACTAAGGTACGTTTTCTGGAATTTACGCAGCTTTTAGTTTACGACTGCCTATCTCATTTCTTGAGGTGCTAAAATGGCAGGGCAGTACAAAACCCCCCCAAATGACCCCATTTTGGAAAGTAGACCCCCTAAGGAAATTGATAAGAGGCATGTTGAGCCCATTGAATATTTTATTTTTTTGCCTCAAGCGATTGAATAATGACAAAAAAAAAATTTTTTTTTTTTTTTTACACAAAGTTGTCACTAAATGATATATTGCTCACACATGCTATGGGCGTATGTGAAATGACACCCCAAAATAAATTCTGCTGCTTCTCCTGAGTACGGGGATACCACATATGTGGGACTTTTTGGGAGCCTAGCCGCGTACGGGGCCCCGAAAACCAAGCACCGCCTTCAGGCTTTCTAAGGGCGTACATTTTTGAGTTCACTTCTCACTACCTATTACAGTTTTGAAGGCCATAAAATGCCAAGATGGCACAAAACCCCCACAAATGACCCCATTTTAGAAAGTAGACACCCCAAGCTATTTGCTGAGAGGCATGTTGAGTTCATGGAATATTTTATATTTTGCCACAAGTTGCGGGAATATTACAAACTTTTTTTTCTTTTTTTTTTTTTTCACAAAGTTGTCACTAAATGATATATTGCTCACACATGCCATGGGCATATGTGAAATGACACCCCAAAATAAATTCTGCTGCTTCTCCTGAGTACGGGGATACCACATATGTGGGACTTTTTGGGAGCCTAGCCGCGTACGGGGCCCCGAAAACCAAGCACCGCCTTCAGGCTTTCTAAGGGCGTAAATTTTTGAGTTCACTTCTCACTACCTATTACAGTTTTGAAGGCCATAAAATGCCAAGATGGCACAAAACCCCCACAAATGACCCCATTTTAGAAAGTAGACACCCCAAGCTATTTGCTGAGAGGCATGTTGAGTCCATGGAATATTTTATATTTTGCCACAAGTTGCGGGAAAATTACAAACTTTTTTTTTTTTTTTTTTTTCTTCACAAAGTTGTCACTAAATGATATATTGCTCACGCATGCCATGGGCATATGTGAAATGACACCCCAAAATAAATTCTGCTGCTTCTCCTGAGTACGGGGATACCACATATGTGGGACTTTTTGGGAGCCTAGCCGCGTACGGGGCCCCGAAAACCAAGCACCGCCTTCAGGCTTTCTAAGGGCAATACAGTTTTGAAGGCCATAAAATGCCAAGATGGCACAAACCCCCCCCAAATGACCCCATTTTGGAAAGTAGACACCCCTAAATTTAGGGGTACACTAGTGAGACTAGGTAATAAATGGCGGGTGCCCTGAAACTATAAAAAAAATAACTAACCAATCAGCGTCACCTGTAACAGTTATATGGTGATCACTGGTGAAAGGGTTAACTAGGGGGCAATCAGGGGGCTTTATGCGGTAGTATATGGGGGTCCCTGGCGCTATAAAAAGCTGCGGCGAACCTAAATACCTACCTGCCTAACTAGCGTCACCTGTGACACTAATACAGCGATCAGAAAAACGATCGCTTATTAGGCTGGGTTCACACTGGAGCGATGCGGGAACGCCACGAATGCGCGGCGGGTTCCCGCATCGCATGCCTCCCGGCGGCAGTTCACACTGCCCTATGCGAACTGCTGGGAGTGTCAGTGAAATGTTACTGACACCCCCAGATCAGTTCGCATATCGCAGTGCGATCTGCAAACTCGGATCGCATGGTGTGAACACCCATGCGATCCGATTCTGCTGCGGGCCAAAAAAAGGGTCCCGTGCGAATTTGCGGCGGGTGCGGCGGGTGTGGCGGGTGCGGCGAATGGCTGAACTCGAATCGCACAGAGATCGGATGTGATTTGCACTGCAGTGCGGTGCGAATCACATCCGTTCTCAAACCGCTGCAATGTGAACCCAGCCTTAGTGACACTGGCGACGGGGGGTGATCACGGGGTTAAACCTTTATTGGGGGGGTTAGGGGGGTACCTTAGAACTAAAGGGGGCTAACCCTAACTGCCCTAACAGTTATTAGTCACAAATGACACCCGCCGGGTGATCAGGGGGTTA
This sequence comes from Lithobates pipiens, assembly GCF_037356315.1. Lineage (NCBI taxonomy): Eukaryota > Metazoa > Chordata > Amphibia > Anura > Ranidae > Lithobates > Lithobates pipiens. The sequence continues at coordinate 15,183,046 of NW_027507696.1, forward strand.
AACCTTTATTAGGTAATAAATGGCGGGTGCCCTGAAACTATAAAAAAATAACTAACCAACCAGCGTCACCTGTAACAGTTATATGGTGATCACAGGTGAAAGGGTTAACTAGGGGGCAATCAGGGGGCTTTATGCGGTAGTATATGGGGGTCCCTGGCGCTATAAAAAGCTGCGGCGAACCTAAATACCTACCTGCCTAACTAGCGTCACCTGTGACACTAATACGGCGATCAGAAAAATGATCGCTTATTAGGCTGGGTTCACACTGGAGCGATGCGGAAACGCCACGAATGCGCGGCGGGTTCCCGCATCGCATGCCTCCCGGCGGCAGTTCACACTGCCCTATGCGAACTGCTGGGAGTGTCAGTGAAATGTTACTGACACCCCCAGATCAGTTCGCATATCGCAGTGCGATCTGCAAACTCGGATCGCATGGTGTGAACACCCATGCGATCCGATTCTGCTGCGGGCCAAAAAAAGGGTCCCGTGCGAATTTGCGGCGGGTGCGGCGGGTGTGGCGGGTGCGGCGGGTGCGGCGAATGGCTGAACTCGAATCGCACAGAGATCGGATGTGATTTGCACTGCAGTGCGGTGCGAATCACATTCGTTCTCATAAACCGCTGCAATGTGAACCCAGCCTTAGTGACACTGGCGACGGGGGGTGATCACGGGGTTAAACCTTTATTGGGGGGGTTAGGGGGGTACATTAGAACTAAAGGGGGCTAACTCTAACTGCCCTAACAGTTATTACAGTCACAAATGACACCAATGCAAAAAAAAAAAAAAAAAAAAATGACATTGGTGTCACTGTGACTGGGGGGCAGGGGTAATTGGGGGGGTGATCGGGGGGTAAAGGGGGGGTGTGAGTGTGCCTGGCATGTTCTACTGTGTGTGTAGAGTGTTGGTGCAACTTACTGATCCGCTCTCCTCCGTGTCGGAACGAAAAATACCGACACGGAGGAGAGAATACATCACTTCCTCTCCTGTGTTTACATTACAGGAGAGGAAGTGATGTCACCGGGGATTTCTATTCGTCGGGAGCGATCGCGAGGGGGTGGCCATGAATGAATGGCCGTCCCCTCGTCCGGGATCGCTCCCGTACGAATACCGACCGCCGCAGGCACCGGGCGGGGGCCCGATCGGGCCCCCGACCCGCGGGAGGCAAGGGACGTACATGTATGTCCTTATGCCTGCCCGTGCCATTGTACCGACGTACATCGGCGTGCGGCGGTCGGCAACTGGTTAAAGTCCTTGTAGGTCTTATTTTCAGAGTAGAGCTTATTTGGGGGGTAGGGCTTATATTGCAGCCATCACTGTCAATCACGCTAGGTCTTATTTTCGGAGAAACAGGATAGCACAAGCGTATTACAATTGTAACTGTGAATGAAAATCACATTCACATTTAGAATTGTGTTCATTCAGATAGGAAATGATCATCGGTTTGTGCCCATTAACCATTAGAAAATTGAACAAATATGTCAAAAACAACCACTTCAGAATGAAATTTTAACTATCTATGGCCACCTTAAAGCAGAATTCCCCTCAAAAAAGGGTTTTCAAAATGTGTGGGTTCTTACACACCCATCCTGTAACTGAGTTACAAGTTTTTGTTACTGGTAGTATAAATTTTTAGCAGTACCCACTTCCGCAATGCTTGAGTAGGCAAGGATGGCATTCATTGCGCCACCCCCTCCCCTCCCCTCCTGCCTTCTTCTGGGACACATCACATGTACAAGGAGGCTGCAAGACAATTCACAAAGCACCACGCCGACTCATGCATGTGCAGTGGGAAGCTGGCTTTAGTTCCTAGGAAGTTAAAGCCAACTCCCATATCCAAGATGGCAGTGTCGGCGATCCAGAGCAGTAAGACGAATGGGCCAGGGAAAGACAGCATTGGACCCAAGGCAGCTGCGCTGTTAAAGTGATAATATACAGTGAATGATATGTGGTAAATTACCTAATATATCCGCATGTACAATGGACAATGACTAATAATAAATCAATATGTGGCACACATATACCATATATAAATGAATGAATAATGAGTTAATGTTCTATACTTATAAACAATTAGTAAACAACAAAAACGTGGAAAAAAATGAATAGATAAAAATAATGACAAAGTCCTCTAAAATAATATAGTGCTCTGTGAAGTAAACAAGAAATAAACAATAAAGTGACTTTCTTTCTTCTGTGCAAAAAAAATAAAAATAAAAATAATGACAAAGTCAGATGAAAAGCGATTCACAGTCTTCTGAAGAATGCTTCGCAATCTTCCAAAAAAAGTACTAGATAATAAAGTGCTCCGTGAAGTAAATAAAAAATAAAATGGAAAGTGACTTCCTTTCTTCTGTGCAAACACTATATAAAGTACAGTGTGCTTTTTTTTTACTGGTGACACACTTCCGTGCTGTGCACTGTGATGATGGATTGCCTCTTACCTCAAAGCTGTGGGATAACAGCATGTGTGTTTTAAACACAGATGGTACTTGGTAGTGGTCAAAACTCCTATGCTTTTCAGAGGACTTTGTCATTATTTTTATTTTATTTTTATTTATATATATTTATTTACTTTTTCCACTTTTTTGTTCTTTACTAATTGTTTATAAGTATAGAACATTAACTCATTATTCATTCATTTATATATGGTATATGTGTGGCACATATTGATTTATTATTAGTCATTGTCCATGGTACTTGCGGCTGCACTATGTTTCATTGTTAATTTTCCTTGTGGTTATGGTATGACCTCTCAGTGCTTTGCAGCAGTTATTTAGTTGTAGTTTTTTCTTTGATACAGCGCGGGAATACCTACTTGATAACTGGTAAGTTCCTGTTTTTTTTAAAAGAGAGCAGCTACAGTATTTTTAGATACTGACACAAAAAATCAAGCTGAAGTTCCTCTTTAAGTACTGTATGTAGTCTTTCAGACGGCTGTACCTCTTGATCCAATTTAGTGGGTGTTTTGGAGGAAGCCAGAGGAGATGACCAAATGACCAGTGTTCTGGAGGAAATCAGAGGAGATGACCAGAACAACTTTCTCCCAAGCTTTATTCCAGGCTAGAAAGGTTATTCTAATAGGTTGGAAGCCTTCTATGCCACTGAGCGTGACTTTTCCCAGGAATGGGAAATACTCACCTCATGGAACATTACATATACCCACACAGGGGGATGGAAGGCAAGTTTGAGAGACTCTAGGCCCCCTGGCTTGACACACCTGGACTAAGTGACCCATATGGGCATTCTCTCCTCATGGAACGTTGCATATACCAGCACAGGGGGAACGTAGGAAAGTTTGAGAGACTCTGGGCTCCCTGGCTTGACACGCCTGGATGAAGTGACCCATATGGGTAAGTCTCTCCTCATGGAACCTTACATATACCTGCACAGGGGAAACGTAGGCAAGTTTGAGAGACTCTGGTCTCCCTGGCTTGACACACCCGGACTAATTGACTCATATGGGTATGTCTCTCCTCATGGAACATTACATATACCAACACAGGGGGAACGTAGGCAAGTTTGGGAGACTCTGGGCCCCCTGGCTTGACACACCCAGACTAAGTGACCCATATGGGTATGTCTCTCCTCATGGAACATTACATATACCAGCACAGGGGGAACGTAGGCAAGTTTGAGAGACTTTGGGCTCCCTGGCTTGACACACCCGGATGAAGTGACCCATATGGGTAAGTCTCACCTCATGGAACGTTACATATACCAGTACAGGGGGAAGGTAGGCAAGTTTGAGAGACTCTAGGCCCCCTGGCTTGACACACCCGGACTAAGTGACTCATATGGGTAAGTCTCTCCTCATGGAACGTTACATATACCAGCACAGGGGAATCATAGGCAAGTTTGAGAGACTCTATGCTCCCTGGCTTGACACACCCGGATGAAGTGACCCATATGGGTAAGTCTCTCCTCATGGAACCTTATATATACCTGCACAGGGGAAACATAGGAGAGTTTGAGAGACTCTGGGGCTCCTGGCTTGAAGTCCTAAGGAACTAGAAATGATGAGATTGTTACAATGTCTTACAAAATAAGATTGCCACAGGGATTATAGACTGTAGGCATGTTTTAATTTCTATGTTATGCTCACTAACTCTTATATCTGTATAGATGTTTGATTCTGTTGAATATCTCATTCATTATGATTTGGAGATGGAATGTGGTACTGTTGGCCCCCTAGGGGTGGGCTTTCTTTAGAAGTAAAGTAATGTCTAATGTGATGTGCACACCTGTCTATTCTATGTGACAAGTATACACTGGGTGTTGTTATATTTTCAATAAAACCTTTTCTGATATAAAAAAAAAAAAGTACTGTATGTAATTATGCACTATTGCTAAAACTTCTCATATACAGGTAAATTAACTTTCTAACTACTGTATATTTAAAGATGCATAGTAAATACAATACATAGTGCATACATAGTTTAAGAGCATTTAACAAAGTCATGACTGTATACTGTATATACAAAGATTCATTTTGTGTGTGGACATTCTCTGTTCCTTCAGTAAATCAGCCTATATACTGTATGTATACAGGCATGATGTGGTCTCAGCATGGTTTATGCAGTTGCATGAATCACTGTGGCAACTAGCACAGTGCTCATTTCTTCTACAAAAACCTTGGTGGGATCACAATCTCTTGAAGTAGATACTGGAAATAATTTCAGATAACATCAGCAAGAATAATTGGTAAATTCAATGTCATAGATATTCATCAAAAGAAGACACTTCACCTAAAAAAAGGTTTGTTGAAGTAGACATAGTTAAGATAATTGAGAATGTATGCAAAGTACATTAAATCAGTTTTTTTTCTCAAAATATCTCATATCTAAATTAAGAAGTGAAAAGTGGAACGGGAATGTAAGTAGTACTATTTTTGGCACTCTAATTGGTCAAAAACTTTATTTTATGAAGGGATGGATACTATAAGGAGGTCTTTACATATCAATAAAGAGGCTGTAATATTGTACAACTTGCTAAACCTGGTCTCAAGGCTGATTCTGAGTTCCAGTAGACCCCCATGTACATGCCTATATTCATAATCACACCTGTTTATGAGACACAGCTTAGAAAAATGTTAATTCTTAACCTGATTTAATAACACGATTATGTTGTTTAGCTTAGGTGTTGGTTTAATGTCAGGTATTAACAGCACTATTATTTTGTATAACTGTATTGCTATCATTTGCACATTAGTATACCCTATTGCAAATTTTACAAACCCAATACAATGTTTTGTGAAACAGATAGCAAAATAAATCATATTACATTCATTCTTCTTCCTCATTATAGTGGTACCACTGAAAAAGAGGAATGATACAGCTCTTTAATAACATTTTTCATTATCACTGGAATTAGTATAATAAATAATTCCACAGCTGCAACATATACGGAAACATCATCTGAGGTTATTGTACAATGTCATATCATGGTGTGGGGTGGGGGCACAGTGTTTGATACCAACACAAAAACTTTACAGTGTCTAAAAATGACTCACCACCACAAAACCCATGCGAGAGTAAGAAAGACATTGAAATCTATGCAGCTTCTTCCTGAGTACACTGTCATGTTTTCACTAATCCAATCTACCTAATACAGATAATGGATCTAGATTTACTTTACCAATATTGTTTAAATTGCTACACAAATCCTATCCTGCCCTGTAAACACAAAATTGCTAAATTATAATAAATTTTAATTTGTTTTAAAATGCAGCAGTACCTTTGACAACAGATTAAGGAATTTGTTAGGTATAATGCCCCATACACACGGTCGGAAATTCAGATGGAAAAAGTCCAATCGGATTATGTTGTCGGAAAATCCGATCGTGTGTGGGCTCTATCAGAATTAGAACTTTGAGAGCTTTCGCGGAGCGGATCGGAGAGGATCGGATGTCAGCAGACATGTCACCGCTGATATCCGACGCTCCATAGACCTGAATGGAGCACCCATTCAGATCCGCCTAAAAAACTGACAGGCAGAATCTGAACGGCCCGCACATGTGAAAGAGGCCTGACAGAGGTTTGTGGACCACAAGTAACAAAAGTAACAGAATTTTCATTATTTCTGTAAATACATAGGCATATTTATCAGCAGGTGCAATTCATTTTTATTCAGCATTTTCACTTGAAAAGATTTTCAAGGTAAAACATTGCTATATACAGTATCTACTATAGATACATATGTACTAGAAGGCTATTTTTCTTAAGTTTTAATTCTAATTGCTCTGCAGTGGTAAAATGTACTTTCCAGCTAGGCAGCGTTATGCAAAGTTTCTAACCAAACAGAATTTAATTCCTGCCTAACATTAACTAGTCTTAAAAGTGTCCCCTCCGCCCTCTTGCTACTTATCCTGACTAATCCGTTTAAAAAAGATGTATATGCTTACCTATTTTACAGCCCGCTCTGGTCGGGTCACATGATCCAGCTACCCAGTGATCGCCGCAGGGGGCAAGATGCAGCACCAGCAACAGCTAGGACATGGGTGTCATTGTTTGTTTTTTTGATCAGCCAGCTGACTTCACAAAAAAAGATCCATCCATGGCCAGATTCAGTCACAAATTTCCCCACTGTGATTTAGGCCCTGTCTGATATGAAACCTTCAGCAGGTCAGGCTAGAACCTCAAAATAATATTGGACTACCTTATTTAAATCTGTAAGTAATGTAAAAACATTTTTCATGGAAGGTGGGGAAATAGTAATGCCAACATGCCTAGACCATGAACTAGAGGAACGGGCTGTTGTCATCAGCTGGCTCTCAGCACTATCAAGGGTTAGGGTTTTATCTAATTTCAGAGACTATTGGCCTCTCACTCATTAATCAAGACACTGGTACTGGGAGTTTTCTATGTAGCTCTCCCTGTTTGCTCCCCACCGTTAGATGGGGTAAATCCATGGAATCTCTCTGTGCTTCAGAAACCTTCTTTAGAGAGCCCATTAGAGACATTCCTTTGTCTACTCTCGCCTACAAGGTGGTATTACTTCTAGCCATCACCTCTGCAAGGCAAGGGCTGAGCTGGAAGCTTCATCTTGCAAGGAACTGTCCTTTTTTAGAGATAAGGTGGTGCTGAGGTCTAGGACTTTCATTTAGCTTCAGAAGTTTGCCCAGTTTACATTAACAACCCTGCATGTTTGCTTCACCAGGACAAGCATGCCCTTCTAATTAAAATTGAAAATGAAAAAATGAAAATAATAATAAAATGTGTAAAAACTTGTATAGGGGCTTGAAATATATTTATGTAGGACTTTGCAAGCAAGGAATGGCAAACCATTCCTTTTATGCAGCCAATAAAGTACTGGCAGAACCAGACAGGCAGTGGTTACTAGTTCTCCGTGCCATTGTTTTCTCAGGACTTTTTATGGCATTTTCTAGACTTGACACTTTTTTGAGCACTGCATGACTGTGACAGCATGGATCAGGCAGTGGTAGGCTACATGTGATAAGGGCCATTTTGTTTGATTCATATTGATCGTACATGTTTTATAGGTATCAAACTGCCAGGACATTCCTACATTTGTTACATATTTATGACCTTTATGATAAGTAGACTATACTAAAATAATTGCATTTATCAATTGAACCTGTTATATGCTGCATATCAATGAGAAACTGTTGGCAGATGTTTTTCTATACTGGGAGCAGCATGTCTGCCATGTCATGGATTGTTGACTACGTAATGCAAAGTAACTGATGTTTTTTAAAGTGAGCTTATATAACCAAAAGCTGTGCATACAGCTTTTATATACTAGCTACAGTCCTTGTGAAGCCATGCAAGCTACATATATAGACATTAGCCATCTTCAAGCAGCACACGTTTTGTCCATACCAAGCTTGTGACCTGGTTATATGTTCATTTCACTATATACTGGATTGCTTGTAATGCTTAAGCTCTTGGAAGACTACGGTGGATATAGATACTTTTTGGGACCTTGAGGCTCTGAGTTATAGCTTTTTAATCCAGGAACTTTATGATAAATATGGGAGGAGCTACAGTTAATGTTTTCTGGAGTGATCACATCAAAACCTTCGCTAAACTTTATGCAGATGTTTTTTTCCCCTCATCTTTCCTCTCCTCGCTCTCTGCACTACTCCCTGTACTATTATTTTTCTGGCTGCTCCTCAGCCTTCCCCCCTATAGCCTAGCCTAGCCTAAATCCTCAACCTGTTATATATCAAACACACAGGTGTTGCTTGATCCCCCCATATAGTCAAATGGAAAGGTCTAACGTCCTAGAAGAAAGAAGGTTTTCCACTCAAAGGCCTGCAAGATAATCATTTACAGTGGGGGAAAAAGTATTTGATCCCCTACTGATTTTGTAATTTTGCCCACTGACAAAAAAATGATCAGTCTATAATTTTAATGGTTGGCTTATTTTAATAGTGAGAGACAGAATAAAAACAAAAAAATCCAGAAAAACGCTTTTCAAAAAAGTTATAAATTGATTCCCTCACTGAATAGCCATGCATATGCCTATATGTGTGGCTATACAGTGAGGGAATCAATTTTTAACTTTGTTAACTTCAACATCCCCCACCACATCCTTATAGCTCACAAACACACTACATATGTACAAAAGGTAGATGTTATGTTATTAGTTATACATCATGGGTTGGGTTTTGCTATGCCTACACGTGCCTAAAATGTTTTTTGTGCTATCTCTATCTGCTGTATGTTTGAGGAATCTCATGGAACCTTTTACCATTCTTTACCTGTAACTAGTTCTACATAAATCTTCATGTCATTTTGCTTAAAACAAAATAAAGAACTAAAACAAAAAATGCATGTACCAGCAAGATGGCAAACAGCCATGTTGACAGCTGAAATGTTAACAAAACATTGCAGGCAATAGAAAATTCTGGAAAAAAAACAGCATGGATTCCCCCCTCGTTCTGGCTATTTAACAAAAATAAAGAAGAAAAATTGTGTGGGGTCCCCCCAGTCCATAACAGGCCCATGGGTCTGGTATGGATTCTAAGGAGAACCTCACGCCAAAAAAATTTCGGCTGCTGACAGCTGATAAGGCTTCCTGGCCCGCTGCCTAACAATCAGCTATTCTTCACACAGAATTCAAATCTGTCGATCATTTTTCTACCAATCCAAATTCTAATCATTCTGAAAATTTGGAATTCAGTAGAAAATTAATAAAAAAAACACATTTAAATGAATTTCAACAAAATTTGTTACTATTCATTACTATTTCATTAGGAGATTCAGATACATTTGAATCTAGTCTACGAATAACCAAAAATTTGTCTGAATTTGTATTCACACCAAAAAGAGTTGCACGTGTCTAGTAGACATCAGCTGCCACTTTCAGCTGAAAAAAAGCTACACCATAGCCACATTAGGTCCGGAGGTCAGAGCCCCAGTTTGTCCAAGCTCTTTGCACTTTTGTCACTGTGACACCATCACAGTACATTTATAGATGCACATATGTGTTTCCTGGAGAACACCTGAGGAAAGAATTTTCTTTCCTTGGGTACAGTGAGGTAGTGGTTAGCACTCTCACCTAGCAGTAAAAAGGGTCACTGGTTCAAATCCCAACCACGACACTACCTGCCTGGAGTTTGCATGTTCTCCCTGTGCCTGCGTGGGTTTCCGATGGGTACTTTGGTTTCCTCCTACACTCCAAAGACATGCAGGTAGGTTAATTGCCTTCTATCCAAAATTGGCCCTAGTATATGAATGGGGACCTTGGATTGTGGGCTCCTTGAGGCTAGGGACCAATGTGAGTGTGCAATGTACAGGGATAGGGACAATTGTAGACACTCACTCAGGTTGAACTGGATGGATTGGTGTCTTTATTCAACCTTACTATGTAACTATGTAATTGAAACACATCGGGTGAAGGATCACATTTGATCGTGTGCTGTAACTTTGGTGTCTCTATACACATATTTGTATACATTCCAACCATCTTTTGTCTTAGATCATCATGTTTTAAACATTTTTTGTTAAATAAATACTTTTATTATACTTCAACTACTCTCCAACACTTTTTGTATAGATATTAATGGCTTAAAAGTCAGTTTAGGGGTACTACTTTTTGTTTACACCCCCTGGCTTGCGTGCTCAGGTAAGGGTCTGTTATGGATTGTGGGGGGACTCCGCGCTGTTTTTTTTTTAATTTTGGAATGAGGATTCCTTTATTATACATACAAAGGTCCTGGTATGAACTGGGGGGACCCACAACGTTTTTCTTTTCTTTTTTTTTAAATAGCCAGACTGGGTGGGGCCCCCACACAGTTTTTTTCTAAATTTTCTATTGCTGGCATTTGTTTACATTTCAGCTGTCAGTGGGGAAGCCCGCTGACAGCTGATGAGTCATTGGTTGTTAAGGATGAGGCAGATGGCTGCATTGACAACCAGCTATTCTTCAAAGAAAAACAGAAGAAAGGCTGCGCAAATACATTAAATTGTGTATGGTGATATTCCTATCAATGTATACCATCAACTAAAAAATCAAACAAATGCATAATAGTGATTATAGATAACCAACAAATCCTCCAAAAAAGTTTTATGAATAAGTAAAAAACATAATCCTGTGAAGTATTATAATAGATAAGTGAGTAGTCCAGTGAGGTGATAAAGTAGATGAATAAATTAATAAAATGCAATCTTCTGTGCAAATAGCAACACCGAATAATTGTGACTTCCACCACACAAATTATGCGCTTACCAAAAGGCAAGTAATATCAGGCCTGTAGTTATACCCAGCATCGGGACACCAAACAGCAGTAGCAAATCTCTCTTCCTACACTGGAGACAAGCCAGGAGATTCGAACCTCAGCAGGTAAACCAACAGCCAACGGTCAAGGTCCCAGGAAAATGAGAAGAAAACTCACCATAGCGTAATTCCACATAAAATTGGTTTATTAAAAGATAAAAGTTGCACTTACATGTGTAAAGTAGTAAAAGAAGCTCATGAAAAGATGCTGGCTGGCTTGCAGACACCTACGCTGTATCTCAGACATCAGCACATCTGCCACCTGATGTACGTTTCATCGTAAAAAGACTTAGTCGTGGGGAAAAGGCAATGCACTGACTCATCTCAATTAATACATAAAATGGTCATAAGCATGAAATGTCACCTGTAAAACAAAACCTCATAGTTTGTATTCACAATCGTAACATGCCAAATAGTGGTGTGGGTAACACTCCACAGTGTCACCTGGTGGGACAGATAATAATTGCAATCCAACAATCCCAGCTAAGGCAACCTCCACCAATATGGTCTACCAGCAGATATTGTGCCTACACCAATGGGAGAAAAAAATGGATTAAATACACACTATGTTAAATCATAATAGCAAACTAAATATACAGGCCAAGTAAAAAACATTGAGAACTGGAGATAATCTCCCAATTCCCAATGGTCAATAAACATGCACCGATCCATAGATGGATAGCTGGAAATTACCCCCCCCCCCCCAATCACATATATATATATGAATATGAATTTGGTAGGTTCACAGCAAATTTACAAAAAATTGCCAAAATTTAAGAATTATCAATAAAGGCATTTAAATCGGTATCTACATTCAACCCGAAAGGGGTATAACATTTTATTTTGTAGATTCAAGCCATCTCAAGCCTTGAGATACTCCATTCCAAGGATCCATCTGTCCAATGCTATTCTTCAAACAAAATTGATCGATCATATTTAGACCGATCCAAATTTGAATCATTCCAAAAATTTGGAATTCATTAGAAAATTATTAAACAAAATAAAACAAATTTTTCCGTTCTGCACATGTCTGATATCCACTTTCATCTGGAGCTGTATGGTCTAGCCACTGTTCAATATTTGAGGTTATTGTCTTTAAAATAATACATTCTAGTTTCTATTTGAAGATAAAGCTTTAATGTCACTCCCTCTTATATTGCAGCCTAACCAAACTGCTTACATACTGTCCAACCACTGTACAATATTTTGGGATACTGTTTCTCAAATAATACGCAATAAAGTTTATTTTGAGATAAAACCTGTCTTGTCTCTCCCTTTTATGCTGTGGCCTAACTAAGCTGCTTACATACTATCCAGCAAATTTAGTTTTTCTGCATATTCAAGTGCTGACATACTGTCCTAATGTTAGCCAATTTCTACCATACACATACTTAAAGTTTATATTTTGAATACATCGGGAATAAATATTTTTTTTTATTAGAGTGAATTTCCCTATAGATTTTAGATCTGTTTTACCTACTTTCACTGTCCATTTCATGCCTATTTCCACTGGATGCAAAAATCAGGTGTTGCAGCCAAAACGACCTTTAAAAAATATATTTTTTTTAAGTTGAAGTAAATCAGATTAGGTGTTGCTACTTTAAAAGGTCAAGCTTAATGTAAAAGTTTAAAAGGCAATTCAAACTTTCAATTCAGTTCATGTCAGAATATGTAATGCCAGAATTTGGTGCCACTGGCACTGTCCTTGAAAATTGTATTGCTTCATAAACCACATATAGCTTAAATGCATCTACCAAGCATGTAGCTAAAAGGATTGATGTTTTTTTTCTCATTCTTGAAGGGATTACCATGTCCTTTTTTTTTCAACAGCAGTTTCATAGTTTCATAGTTAGTAAGGTTGAATAAAGACACTGGTTCATCCAGTTCAACCTGAGTGAGTGTCTACCCCTATCCCTGTACATTGCACACTCACATTGGTCCCTACCCTCAAGGAGCTCACAATCTAAGGTCCCCATTCATATACTAAGGCCAATTTTGGACAGAAGCCAATTAACCTACCTGCATGTCTTTGGAGTGTGGGAGGAAACCAAAGTACCCAGAGGAAACCCATGCAGGCACAGGGAGAACATGCAAACTCCAGGCAGGTAATGTCGTGGTTGGGATTCAAACCTGCTAGGTGAGAGTGCTAATCACTACACCACTGTACCACCCAAAAAGTTTGCCAAATAGCTTTGAAATGATCAATGCGGGGGCGTGACCGGATGTGCAAGATGGAGTGAGTGAGAGATGTGAGACGCCGTGTGTGACTCTCTCCCAGACCCCCTTGATGAGAGCCTGGAGCGCTTAGTGCCTCGGTCGGACGTAGCGTGCGGTGGGCTGGAGCTGTACATTGAAGCTGGACGGGAGGAGGAGTGACAGCGCATTACTGTACGATCGTGCCGAGCCCTCGGAGATCCACGCTTACTTCCGGGTCTTGAACCCCAGCGAGCACGGCCAAAGAAGCACGAGTACCCCCGACCAAGCCGAACGCTTTTGAACCCTGCCGAAGAGACGCCGCACACTGTGGACACCAAGAGGCCCTCCCGCTCTCCAGTAAGCCGCGATAGGAGGAAGGAGGTAAGCGGCAGGATTGCGGGGGGAGGGAAGAAGGCGGAGGTGTGAGGGGCATAGCAGGTGGAGGTCTGGCAGAGCAAGTTGTGGACATAGCGATGCCTGAGAACTGGTAACAAGTAAACAAGAGGGCGCCGGCCGGGGGTGAGAAGGACCTATAGCTCTTGTCCCCTGGAATTCATTGCTTCGTTTTGTGCTCTAAGACGAACGAATGATAACCCAGGCAGTATAAGCAAAGAAGTACCTGCTGTAAAAACGAACGTCTGTAAGCAACGAACCAGGAAGTCTGTGATATGTGAATGGAGTGCTTGTGGACTGACTAACTATAAGATAAGATCAGTATCGCATTAATTGATTAACTGAGGGATGGTGGCTGCTCTAAAAATCAATTGGTTGAACGGTATCTGAACTAAGTGCGTGCAAATAAATGTCTGCTGTGAAGCATTAAAACAGGAAGTTTTGGTGATACATGAAGTGAATACTAGAGAACTGGTTATAAGATACGGTTTATATTGCACTAAGCAATCAACTGAGCGAGGGGCGGCTGGGTTAAAAAGTTAAAAATATATTAAAATACGATATATCCAGGACTGTTCTGTGGAAGGGGGTGAGAAAAGGAAATTAAGATGCAGCACTTGCGCTCTGCAAAGGAAAGAGGGGAAAAAAGTTCGCAACAGTCTACCACAGCAGCTAAATTAGAACAATATGCTCATAACCCTGCACAGTCATCACAGACCCCTCCAAAAAAAGGGCAGACAAAGGGGCAGCATGGAGAAATATCTGAAAGGAAAAGCATGGGTCAATCGAACATTAACATTAATACACAGGCCGGAGCAGTGGCCAAATGCCCAGTTAATAAAAAAGCGGGTGCAGGGGAACAGAATATGGAGATCACAACGGGTGACTCTCCTTCGTTAGAAAAAGAGCCAACAATTAAGGACGTGTTATTGGCCGTAAACGCATGTAACATCTCACTGAAAGAACTCTGTAATCAAATGAAGGGAGTGAAGGAAGATCTAATGCTGGTAAGGCAAGACCTACAGAAAGTGGTGGAAAGGACGACAGAACTTGAGTTAAGGACTAGCAGACTGGAAGACGATACAACATTCCTAATTAAAGAAATAGAAAGCCTGAAGGAGCAGTTCGGCGGATATAGAACAAGAATGGACGAAATGGAAAATAGGCTCAGGAGGGACAATGTGCGAGTAGTGGGACTTCCGGAAAAAAGTGAGGGTGTAAACCCTGCTGAATTTATGGAGCATCTTCTGGTTGAACTGTTTGGGAGGGATGTTTTTTCAACAGCGTTCTCAATAGAGAGGGCGCATAGGGTACCCTTTAGAGCACCATTGGAGGGGGGCCGTCCTAGGCCATTATTAATGAAGTTATTGAACTATAAAGATAAAGTGGTATTATTACGGAAGGCAAGGGAAATGGGGAATGTATTGTATAAGGGTGTTAGAATTTCATTATATTCTGATTTTTCCCCAGAACTTCAGAGAAAAAGGGTAGAGTTCCTCCAGGTGAAACGCAGGTTACAGAAGCTCAGGGTGCCGTATGCTCTGCTTTATCCTGCAAAGTTACGGATTAATGCACTAGGGCATACTCAGGTTTTTAGTTCCCCGATAGAAGTGGAAAAATGGATAGAAGAAAATAAAGAAAAGTTGTAGCTGCTGGGGTTTCTAGTACTGAGTGGGATGGGAAGATAGAAGGAGAGGGGGGGATGAAGTATGTGTGTTTTTGGGGTTTTTTTTTTTTTTTTTTTTTTTTTTTTTTGGGTGTGTGCTGTCTGTGTCTGTATGGGAGGGGGGTGGGAGGGAGGTAATACACGGCGAGCGCACTAGGTGAGGGTGGTAAATAGGTTGTGAAGAGAGTGGTATAAGGTCACTAATAGCCCCTAGGGTAACACCTAGGAAGGTGGGGGAGGGGCGGGAGGGAGGTAGAAAGGGGGGAGAGGGGGTGGGTGTAGTAGGGAAAATAGGGGGGAGGTCGAAGGGGGAAAAAAATATAAGTATGCACTAATAAATGGAGTACAGGAAATAATTCAAAGCAAAAAAGGACACAAACTGTGGGGTGGTAAAACTTGGGGTGGTAAAAAACAAGGAAAATTTATTGATCACAAGGGGGAAAATGGTAATAAACGATTATACAGTATAATGTATATTCAAAGACACATAACATACGAGTTAATGGTGACGCCTAATAAATTTGTTATTATACAAGGGAGTAATATATGGGGAGTGTGGTATAAGGTAATAAAAGAAGTTAGAGGGGAGTTGGTGGGTACTGGGAGACAAATGGTTCTCAATAGTGTCATCAGTAGACTGGTTATTTCGCTCTCTTTCTTTACTACCTTGGGTTTTTCTTTTTTTTTCTTTTTCTCCTCTATATTTGTTTATGGCTATGCAGGATGGTAAAATTAAGATAGGCTCCTGGAATGTGAGGGGTCTGGGGACGCGGCTGAAACAAAAAGCTGTGCTATCCTTGTTGGAGGGATGTGGAGTAGAGTTGCTCTGCATACAGGAGACCCATTTAAATAGAGATACAATATACCGGCTGCAGAGCAGAAAATATCAATTTCAATATCACTCTGTTTATTCGACATATAGCAGAGGGGTGAGTGTCTTGGTAAAAACGGGGGTGAATTTTGTATGAAAACGGGTTAGCCTGGATGAAAAATGCAGATACATTTTCTTACAGTGCCTAATTGAAAATAGAGAATGTATGCTGGCAAACATCTACATCCCTCCACCATTTAAAATGGAAGTGCTTTTTAAATTACAGGAATTTTTAGTGGGGATAGATGGTGTCCCTATAATAATAGTAGGGTATTTCAACACGGTATTGGATATTAAAATTGATAGATTCCCAGAAAAAACACTGGCGGAACCAGCTTGGCAGGGGAGGTTGGGACAGTACCTGGAAGAAGTAGGATTACGGGATTTATGGAGAACTGGGAACCCGGGAGTTCGGCAGTATAGTTGCTACTCGTCCACACATACTACGTTATCCAGGATTGATATGATACTGGGGAATGACCTGGCCTTACAAATGGTGGAAAAGGTTGAATATCAGCCCAGGGGGATTTCAGATCATTCCCCAGTGACAGCAGTATTAAAAATGAGAGAACGTAAGGTACAGAGGTTGTGGAAAGTGAACCCACTCTGGCTAGAACTGATAAAAAAAGAGACAGAAGAATGCCCTGAGAGAATTCAGTGGGAATTAAAAGAATTTCTAAAAAATAACCGGGGTACAGTAACATCGGGGATCCTGTGGGACACTCTGAAAGCTTTCTTAAGGGGCCTTATGATCCAATCAATAGCAAAAATAAACAGAAAATCTAGGGAGCAGGAGGTACAAATAGGGAGAGAAGTGTCAGAGGCTGAAAGAGATTTTATTAGTGACCCCACGCAGGGCAAAGAAAAAATCTGGTTAGATAAACAAGAAGAACTTAGGTTATTAACCCTAAAGAAAGCAGAGATTCAGCATATGTTCCAACGCCAAGCCTCCTTCGCGGAAGGGGAAAGCGTGGGAAAAATGTTGGCACAACTGGTGAAGAATAACTCGGGTCCTTCCTCAATCTCGGCGATTAGGATATCTGAGGGAAAGGTTATAACAGAAACGGGGAGTATTTCCCAAGCATTTGAAGGATATTATAAAAACCTATATACTGCACAAAAAGTGGGGATGGATGAGCAAATGGAAGCATTTTTAGGTCAATTAGAGGTACCATGTTTGAAACAAGAAGAAAGAGAGGAACTGGAAGCCCCAATAACTTTGAAAGAACTTCAGGAAGCAGTTGCGAGTATGCCAAATCAGAAATCGCCTGGGCCGGATGGACTACCGATTGAAGTCTATAAAAACTTTGGCGAGATACTGATTCCTGAACTCCTGGAGATGTTAAGAGGAGCATATGGGGAGGGTAAATTGCCCCCATCAATGATGGAGGCGGTTATAACCCTGTTGTACAAAGAAGGGAAGGACGCCTTAGATGTTGCAGCGTATAGGCCAATCTCTCTCCTGTGTACCGATACAAAGATACTGGCCAAGGTATTAGCGACTAGGCTTAATCGAGTCATAGCAAGATTGGTCCATATGGACCAAACAGGGTTTATAGCCAACAGGTCAACGAGTATAAATATTAGAAGAGCCTTTTTGAATTTGCAGGTCCCAATGGATAACGATACTCCGGGTGCAGTGGTGGCATTGGATGTAAGGAAAGCATTTGATAGCGTAGAATGGGGATATATATGGAAAGTTTTGGAGAAATTTGGCCTGGGTCCTTCCTTTATAAGATGGATTAGGATGCTATATGACAAACCTAGTGCGAGACTAAAAATTAATAATGAGTTATCCGGGAAAATAGAGTTGGGGAGAGGGACGAGGCAGGGGTGCCCATTATCACCCCTGCTCTTTGCATTGGCCATAGAGCCCCTGGCATGTGCAATTAGAGCAAACCGGGATATTGTCGGTTTTGTAAGAAAAACTGGAGAGGAAAAAATCTCACTTTATGCAGACGATATCCTATTGTTCTTAGGGGATATGAGATACTCACTACCAAGGGCAATGGAACTGGTGCAAAGGTTTGGAGGCTTCACTGGGCTGGAGATAAATTGGGAAAAATCGGAATGTCTCCCTTTGGACCCAATTGGTCAGCAAACGGCCCTGGGACCCCCCCAAATGCCAATAGTGGATAAGTTGAAATATCTGGGAGTAACCTTGTCAAGGGATCCTAAGCAATATATAAGTCATAACTTAGTCCCATTATTGGCTAAGTTTAAACAAAAAATTGCTATATGGAAACGATTGCCTCTCTCGGTCGCTGGCAGATGCAATCTGATAAAAATGATATGGATGCCCCAACTTTTATACATATTACACAATGCCCCAATATGGATTAACAAAAGTTGGTTTGATAAAATCGAGATGCTGTTTAGGGAGCTAATATGGAGGGGAGGACAGGCTAGATTGAGATTGCGGATGCTTCAGCTACCGGGAGAGGAAGGAGGATTCGCGGTCCCTTATCCGGAGTGCTATTTTTGGGCGTCCCAATTACAACAGCTAGGGGGGATCGATGAGAAGAACGGAGGAACCCCAAATGGGAGATTAGTATTAACAGGCTCCCCACATAATACCCTGATCGAGACCCTGGAAGCGGACTCATTCCAGTGTAGATGCCCTACAGTAAAAATGATGTTAAAGCTATGGGGTACAGTTAAAAAAAAAAATGGGATATAGTGAAATAACAAAGTATACGCCTCTATGGAACAACATGTGGCATTGTAAGGCTAAGCCATCTATATGGCGGCAGGGGTATTAAATCTTTCGACCAGCTGCAAAGAGAATTTAAGATATCACAAAATTCATTCTATGCCTATATACAAGTGAGGCATGCTTTAAGGACCCAGTTTGGAAACCTGTTATTAACATGGGAGGAAATGCCCTTGCTATACCCAGTAGCACAAGCAGGACCCACTAAAGGATTAATATCTAAATTCTATGCCCAGCTGGGTGAACAGATTAATAGTGAGAGGAAAGGGAGGGTTGAGAAAGGGAAATGGGAGCAGGACCTAGGTAATATAACACGAGTACAGTGGAAAAATATCCTAGCGGCATGCCCAAAGGTCTCGGTCTCTCCTCCTCAGAGGATTTCCCATTTAATGGTAATTAATAGAGCATACTATACTCCCCAGAAATTATTTAAATTCGGTAAGAGAACAGATGACTTTTGCCCCAGGTGTGGGGGGTCAGGGAATTTAATGCACATGCTTTGGAAATGTCCCAAATTATTTAGATACTGGGAAGGAGTGGTAAAGATAATAAGTAGGGTTTTTGGGACGGTAATAGAGTTAAATCCCATAGTGTGCATTTTAGGCTACAGAGAGGAGGAAGTAGAAAGGAAGGGAATAACAACGGCAATCCTAAGATGTTTATTTCAAGCTAGAAGGATGATAGCTAGGAGATGGCAATCAAAGCTACCCCCTACAGTAGAGGATTGGACAAGGGCGGTAAATGACTATCTATGTAAGGAGAGGGCAGTATATGCAAAACGAAATAACCTAAAGGAGTTTAATAGGAACTGGCGAGAGTGGATAGAAGTGATGCATACCCCAGTTTAAACCATGATAGGAAAGGGAAGAGGGGAGGGGGAGGGGGGATGGGTAATGGGAAGGAGTAGGGTAGGGTACATTAAAGGTTCGGGAATCATTATAACACATTTATGCTATACTGTAGGATAAAAGCACCAATATATATATAAGAGGGGAGGGGAGGGGGGGCGGGGTTGATAGAAAGGATGGGAGGGAGGGGTGGGGTTATAACAATAGGAAAAACGTAGGAATTGCAAAAATAGTGATGGTAGGAGAAGGGGGGATATGGTACTGTTTAGACAATGTGCTTTTGTTTTTTTTTGCTAATTATATGTGATGTATGGATGTATCTTCATGTCCCCCTTCCCTTCCTAGAACTCTAAAACTCAGATCTCGGAAGGGAAGAAAGAGGTATTTGAACCCTGGTAATGTTATTTTAAAATGTGGTCTGTATAAATGTGAAAATTTAATAAAGATTAATAATTAAAAAAAAAAAAAAAGCTTTTGAAAATTGTCCAAAATTTAATAACAATATTCACCCCTCCAATGTGATTTCACTGCTATGTTCAGGTTTTTTGAAGATTTCAAGTAGGATATGGACTGAGGATCCTGGCTCTGAGAAACAGTATACATAGTGTAGCAGAAATCATCTCCTATAATAATAAACCCCTAACACTAAAGGTGGGTACAGATAGATCATCCTTGCTGAACCAGCCAAATTTTGATTTGTGCGTGGCACTCCATGTTCAACAGAAGTTGGAAGATTGACTTCTGTCGTGTGGCCAACCAGGAAAACTTTTATTCGATCAGTGACTGCAGCCAATCAGCTGGAGCCACTGATCAGTGTATTCTGACCACAGAGCAATCTAGCAGTCAGAATATAATGGCACTGCAGGGAGTATTTTTTCATCCACCTTGCTTTCGTGGACAGGGAACACCCAAATTTGGTGTGCACTTGACAAAATGTTTGCCAGCCGAGCACACAGTGAATAGTTTGTTAGGAACGGGCTGGGAAGCTGATGAGCGGATGGCTCATCAGCTGTCAGTGGAATTCCCCACTGACAGCTGAAAAAAAAATTGCCAGCAATAGCAAAATGTTGAAATAACGGCATTGGGATCCATTGGGTCTGGTACAGATTTTAAGGGGAACCCCATACAAAAAAAAGACAACATGGGGTCCCCCACAAAATTCATACCAGAGCCTTATCCAAGCATGCAACTTGGCAGGCCAGAAAAGGAGGCAGAGCGAGCACCCCCCTCCCTCCTTTACCAGGCCACATGCCCTAAACACGGGGAGGTGCTTTGGGGCTCCAAAAGTTTGGGTCCAAACTTTTTCCATATTCGGGGGTTCTGGTGAACCGGGTGGTGTTCGGCCCATCACTAGAGGGCACCTGAACACTGAAGCACAGGGCATATGAGATTGCAGGAACCGGTCTAGTAGCCTAGAGGGAGCTTTCAGAAATGCACTGCAAACCCGCATCACGCTTGCATTGCCATAATGTTGGTTTTTAGTGCATTTCCAAAAAGCAAAGCACAAATTTTTTGTGCAAGTTGCCTCACGTTTGGAAATGCTCAGATGTGGTTAGCAGTCACATGTTTTGCCCATGTGTTTATCAAACAAAAAATAGGATTACAATCACACACTGAAAAAACACACAGTGCTTTACATCTGAAAAGGTTCTTAAGCTACTGTCACACATAGGGCAACCCAATGCACAGCGTGCACTTCCATGTGAAAAATGCACATATATTGCCAACAAGTGGGAACGTGTGTTTCAACTATGCTTTGCTGTCAATAGAAAGAGCTTAAGATAAGAGTTTTTAGGCAGCAAGGATGACCTGGGAAGAGAAGTGAGGGTAAAAAAAAAACTCTTGTCTTACCAAAGTCAAGGCTTATGCGACTTCTGTAACTTTAACCTATGCCGCGTACACATGATCAGAATTCTCATCGGAAAAAGCTCTGATGGTTTTTCCGATGGGACTAGAAAAGGGAAGTTCAATAGCCAGTAGTCAATAGCTTCCATCTCGTAGTTGAATCTGAGCATGCAAGATTTTTGGGGGAATTGCATACACACGGTCGTAATTTCCGTCTGGAAAATTCAGAACATGCTATCAATCTTTAATAAATGCTAAGGTGGTAGTAGCGGCGCTCACCTGCTATTAATTATACCTGCAGGAGACTCACCTGCTATTAGTTGCACTTAGTCTTTACAGGGATATGTGTCAAATAAAGTGTAGCTGGAAGATGCTTGAGTGACAATATCTCTCACAAAGATTATAAAAAATTATGAAGAAACAAATAAATTATGAAAAAACAAAAATATTCCACATGTGTAAATCGCTAGCAATATGCGTAAGGATATTGTAGAGACCCTAATTCACATTGTAAAAACTACAATGCACTTATTGCAATGTTGAAAGTGCATATATACATTTGTGCAAAACATACATTAAAAAGTGCTAGGTGCTTGAAAAAGTGCCATAGTAACAATATCAACTGTGAAAAAAGTGCTACGTGCTACTAAGAGTGCCACAATATGTAAATCTAGTCCTTTGTACTTTATAAAGTCGCTAAATGGAAGCATGCAATTTTTAGGTTGATGTAAAAATCCAACGGCAAAAAACAATAATACTCCAATAAGAAAGTCCTTCTGAAACAAAAGTGACAGTGTGCTTCAATATTCAGTGGATTCCTGGATTGCAACCGGTGCGATTTCCGTGTTTAAAGACAATAGTCCGCACTCACCAGCTCCCCCTCCCCTTAAGGGGTTAATGCGCCTCCACAGTGTGAGCCCCTGTGCCGCTATGCAGAGCTGGTCCGGTTACCATCCAGTAATTGTCCAGTAATTTTTCCTCATTAAAAGCAAAATAGGGCAAACATAGTGTAATCCAGTTTTAAAACACGTTTTATTAAATGTATAAAGTGCTACTCACACAATGGAAGATTAAAAATGCGTCTCAGTACATGTGTAGGTCACAGCGTTTTTGAATTCACCCAATGGGTTTTAAAACACGTTTTAAAACACGTTTTAATAAAACGTGTTTTAAAACTGGATTACACTATGTTTGCCCTATTTTGCTTTATTTGACACATATCCCTGTAAAGACTAAGTGCAACTAATAGCAGGCGAGTCTCCTGCAGGTATAATTAATAGCAGGTGAGCGCCGTTACTACCACCTTAGCATTTATTCACGTTTTTCACCTTTTAGGTGAATATGTAAGGTAGTGGCAGCCCCTTTTCTTACCACTAAGGCCGCGTACACACGGGCGGACTGTTCGCCCAACTAAGTTCGTCAAACAATCCGACAAACAGTCCGTTCAAAATTTGCATGAACGGACTTGACCACACACGATGAGCAGACAGTCCGCTGAAAGCGTGCGTGATGACGTGAACGGCACGTACGACGGGACGAGAAATTCGACGTCCAATACACTGCAATGCAACCTTCGCCGTGTAAATCCTTTCTGAGCATGCGCCAAACTTAGTCTGTCGAACTAGCCTACACACGAGCGGACTGTCCGCTGAAACCAAGTTTGGACGGACTGTCTTACGGAAATTCCGTAAGACTTTGTTCGTCAGACTGTCCGCTGAAACAGTCCGCTGAAGCCCACACACGAGCGGATTGTCCGCTGAAACACTGTTCAGCAGACTAAGTTGGGCGAACAGTCCGCCCGTGTGTACGCGGCCCAAGGTTTTTGTTTTGGTTTTTGTTTTTCATATTGTTTTTCACCTTTTGGTGTAGTTGTTTGATTTTTTGACTATTTCATTGTAATAATTTAGGGTCCTTAGCGCACCTTTACCCCCTTTTTTCTAATGCTATCAATCTTTGGCTGGCGGAAATTCAGACAGCTCAATTCCGATGGAGCATACACACGGTCGCATTTTCATGTGAAAAGCTGTGTACGTGGCATAAGAAGTCTATGGGGCTGAAATCGCAAGGCACCATTGGAAACAATGTGATTTCCCTTGTCATTGGATTCTGTGTGGCTCAAGTTGCATCAGAAGTTGCACTAGTGTCAAGGGGGCTAATTAGCAACATGTGCATTCCACTGAATTGTTTATGTGTTTTGTCACATTTCAGTGCACCACCCAGAAAAAAAAATGAAGCATGTTCTACTTTTGTTGACTGCACTGGAGGACGCTTCAATGGTGAGAAATATGCAACTGGAATATATGTAAGCTACCATGCATTTTTGATGCAGAAAAAATGCACTGGACTGCATGTGGTGTGAACCAGTCAGGGGTGTACCTAGAGCATTTGGCATCTGGGGGGATCCTATATCTGGCACCCCCCAAATTTATAATCTCAAAACACCCACAAAAACACCCTCCTCTGCCAAGATCAGCATTTATAAATTCTGACATTTTCTTTAAAATGTTGCCATTGGCTGCTGAGTAAACTGGAAGTGACATAGTGCTGTCACTTCCGGGTTTCTACATCGGAGACCCGATCAAAGGCAAGGGGCGTTCCGCGAACGCGGACCGCGAACGCGGCCGATAGTTCGCGAACCGTAACCCTCACGGCGGGCCCCATTGACTTCAATGGGAGGCGAACTTTGCAAACCTACAGGTCAAATTTGCAGCCACAAAATAATTACTAGCTGTGCAAACATAGTCCCACCACATGGCCAATGAAATAACACATGTATGAGGTGAATCTGGGATCGACAACTACAAACATTCTTTTTTTTATATGTGAAATTGTTGTGACAATTCAGGACTGTGGAGCGCATGAAGGCAATGGAGGAGAGGGAAGGTCAGGGTAGGCAAAGAAGAGGGTGCAGGAGATGATCACCAGCAGCGTGACATACAGCAATGACACATGCACTGTGATAGAGTGATCTGACACCAGCACCGTGATAGAGAGCACTGACATCAGCAGCGTGACATACAGCAATGACACCTGCACCGTGATAGAGTGATCTGACACCAGCACCGTGATAGAGAGCACTGACATCAGCAGCGTGACATAAAGCACTGACACCAGCACCGTGATATACAGCACTGACACCAGCACCGTGATAGAGAGCACTGACATCAGCAGTGTGACATACAGCAATGACACCTGCACCGTGATAGAGTGATCTGACACCAGCACTGTGATAGAGAGCACTGACATCAGCAGCGTGACATACAGCAATGACACCTGCACCGTGATAGAGTGATCTGACATCAGCACCGTGATAGAGGGCACTGACACCAGCAGCGTGACATAAAGCACTGACACCAGCACCGTGATATACAGCACTGACACCAGCACCGTGATAGAGAGCACTGACATCAGCAGCGTGACATACAGCAATGACACCTGCACCGTGATAGAGTGATCTGACACCAGCACCGTGATAGAGAGCAATGACATCAGCACCGTGACATAAAGCACTGACACCAGCACCGTGATATACAGCACTGACACCAGCACCGTGATATCCAGCACTGACACCTGCACCGTAAGCAGCCCCAGGAGGAAGTCAGCATAGCATATGGATGGTGGGATCCCCTCATAATGAGCATAGCACAGGGATGGTGGGAGACCCTCATAATATGCACAGCAGAGGTACAGCCCCAGGAGGAAGTCAGCACAGCACAGGGATGGTGGGAGCCCCTCATAATAAGCAGCCCCAGGAGGATGTCAGCATAGCACAGGGATGGTGGGAGCCCCTCATAATAAGCAGCCCCAGGAGGAAGTCAGCACAGCACAGGGATGGTGGGAGCCCCTCATAATGAGCATAGCACAGGGATGTTGGGAGCCCCTCATAATGAGCATAGCACAGGGATGGTGGGAGCCCCTCATAATAGACAGCCCAGGGGGATGTCAGCATAGCACAGGGATGGTGGGAGCCCCTCATAATAAGCAGCCCCAGGAGGAAGTCAGCACAGCACATGTATGGTGGGAGCCCCTCATAATGAGCATAGCACAGGGATGGTGGGAGCCCCTCATAATGAGCATAGCACAGGGATTGTGGGAGCCCCTCATAATATGCACAGCATGGTAAGGCCCCAGGAGGAAGTCAGCACAGCACAGGGATAGTGGGAGCCCCTCATAATAAGCAGCCCCAGGAGGATGTCAGCATAGCACAGGGATGGTGGGAGCCCCTCATAATAAGCAGCCCCAGGAGGAAGTCAGCACAGCACAGGGAAGGTGGGAGCCCCTCATAATGAGCATAGCACAAGGATGGTGGGAGCCCCTCATAATATGCACAGCAGAGGTACAGCCCCAGGAGGAAGTCAGCACAGCACAGGGATGGTGGAAACCCCTCATAATAAGCAGCCCCAGGAAGATGTCAGCATAGCACAGGGATGGTGGGAGCCCCTCATAGTAAGCAGCCCCAGGAGGAAGTCAGCACAGCACAGGGATGGTGGGAGCCCCTCATAATGAGCATAGCACAGGGATGGCGGGAGCCCCTCATAATATGCACAGCAGAGGTACAGCCCCAGGAGGAAGTCAGCACAGCACAGGGATGGTGGGAGCCCCTCATAATAAGCAGCCCCAGGAGAAAGTCAGCACAGCACAGGGATGGTGGGAGCCCCTCATAATAAGCAGCCCCAGGAGGAAGTCAGCACAGCACAGGGATGGTGGGAGCCCCTCATAATAAGCAGCCCCAAGTCAAGTATGTGCAAGTATTTTATACGTGTATTACACAACTATATACTGCACACCAAATAGTACACCTATACCAGTCCTTAAGGACCTTTGTGGAACTAGTAGGTTGTGATTATCAGACTGTACCTCACTCAACCCTATGTACTGTAGTACACTATACCTTACCAGTCCTTATAAGGACCTTTGTGGACCTAGTAGGTTGTGATTAGCAGACTGTACCTCAGTCCCTATACTCATAAAGGACTACTGCAGCAGAAGGGCAGCAGTCAAGTATAATATTCTTTCTATATTTGGAAGAAAGAATATTATACGTGTACAAGCCTATTATCATACCAGTCCTGAAAAGAACCTTTGTGGACCTAATAGTAACAGCTACTGATTAAACTGACTGTCCCTCACTGCCACACACAGCTTTCTGCCTGTCTCTATTTAAACTGACAAAACACAGGCTGCTGGAACAATAACTTGAATAGCACTCAAAACTATATCCTGTACTACTTTACCATACCAGTCCTGAAAAGGACTTTTGTGGACCTAATAGTAACAGCTAATGATTTAACTGACTGTCCGTGCTGCACACAGCGTCCTGTCCCTCTCTCTACACTGCCAAAAGACAGGCTGCTGCAACAATCACTAGCACAGCAGTGCCTCAAACCTATATCCTGAACTACACCTAACACCTATACCATACCAGTCCTTAAAAGAACGTTTGTGGACCTAATAGCTAGCGATTTGGGTCACTGCAGTCTCTCCCTGCTCCACACAGCAACCTCTACCTATAGTGACATACGAAAGAATGTAAAATGGCCGCCGGATCAGGTCTATTTATAAGTTAGGGGGAATGTCCAAGTGTCCACGTGCTGTAATGTCTCAATTGGCTGTCCTGTACCCCATGATGGATGTGTCATCATAGGTCAAAGTTCTTTTACACAGTAAACACGGAAGTCCGCCGGGTGAACAGCGGCAATAGTCCGCCGATCGGGCGGACCGCGAACAGCCGAAATTCGCCACGAAACGACCGCCGGGCGAACCGTTCGGCCTTTCCTAGTGAGCAGATCCCACATTTTTGGACTGAACTTGCCATGGTCAGGGAAGTGGAGAGCTGGACTAGACTTTATGGCAATCTCTGAATCGGATCTGTCCCTAGGGATAGCAGACAAAAGGCATCATTGGCATAGATGATTTAATTCAGATTTTTGAACTGACCAGCTGACAAGGCGTGTTGTTTGCTGGACCATGAACGGGTTCTGGTGGCCGCAGGGAAGATGGCAATATGCTGCTGTGACCTGCTGCTTGCTGGACGGATCTAATGGCTGAAAGATGTGGGAGTAGGTCAATGTCTGTTTATACCTGGGCTACAGATGCCCCCCCCCTTATCAGACCAGCTCATCTACTATACCTGGGGGGTGAAAACGGCATCACCACCCCTCACCCCCTTACCAGGTAAGCTCACAGCTTATAGTAACCTGTATATAGCACACGCCTGGATCCTGCAACCTGTATATAACACACTCCTCGATTCTGCAACCTGTATATAGCATGCGCTTGGATTCTGCAACCTGTATATAGCACAAGCCTGCATTCTGCAACCTGTATATAGCACACGTCTGGATTCTGCAACCTGAATATAACACATACCTGGATTCTGCACCCTGTATATATGACATGCCTGGATTCTGCACCCTGTATATAGCACACACCTGGATTCTGCAACCTGTATATAGCACATGCTTGGATTTATGCAACCTGTATATAGCACACGCTTGGATTCTGCAACCTGTATATAGCACACACCTGGATTCTGCAACCTGTATATAGCACACGCTTGGATTTCTGCAACCTGTATACAGCACACGCCTGGATTCTGCAACCTGTATATAGCACATGCCTGAATTCTGCAACCCCCCCCCCCCCATTAGGTCAGCATCCTATACCTGGGTGGTGGTGGACACAGCAACCTCCCTCCTTCTCTATCAGACCAGCACAGGGTGGCAGGGCAGACACAAACACTCCTCCAGCCTCTTTTCACAACCCACACCCCCTATCACCAGCTCACCTTGGGCTCTCAGCTTCAGCTAGGGAGGTCCAGACTGTGTAGACACAGTGTGTAACAGCAGCCGCTCCAGCAGAGAATGATGACGCACTCAGCTCTGCTTGGTTGTGCAGCAGTGGTGGGTGGAGCTAGCATGGGAAAACAGTAACCAGACCAGGCTATTTCAGCCGCAGCGCTGGGGGTGTTCTGGCTGACAAAAAAATACTACTGAACAGCCAGAGCCAGGGATGCTCTTGGAATGCTGTCAGACCATGTCACCCGACCCGCGTGCGGAATGCACCCCCATAGCAATGCCACCCAGCCACTGCACCCCTCCAATGTGTGGTATCCAGGGCGGACCACCCCCACCCCCCCTTTGTACGCCCCTAGAACCAGACCAAAAATCTGCTGCCATCTACCAGGATGATGAAGATGAAGGACATTTCAGCAGGACAATGAGCTCAAACACACAGCCGAGGAAACTCACAATTGGATTCAAAGAAAGAAAATAAATTGCTAGCTGCCCAGCCAATCACCTGACTTGAATCTAATAGAAAATCTATGGAAAGAACTAAAGATCAGAGTTTATAGAGGCCCACTGAACCTTCAAGATTTGAAGACTGTGTGGAAGAATGAGCCAAAATCACACCTGACCAATATATGTGACAAGATTCTCCATACTGGAGGTGTCTTGAAGCGGTCATTATCAATAAAGGATTTTGTACCAAGTATTAAATACATTTCAGTTAGCGTGTTCAATACTTTTTTCCTTGTGTCATTCCATTTTATTACACATAATTTATTCCATCATTCCATTTTATTACACATAACTTAATTTCTGAACTTATTTGTTTTGGTTTATTTGCATGTATGGATTGCATGTGTTGTTACCAACATGTGGTGAAAATGTCATGTCAATAGCACCTTTAGAAATATATTTACCAAATATATTTACCTAGAAAAATGGTGACATGTTTAATACTTATTTTACCCACTGTATATGACATGTGAAAAAGTGTAAAATACAAGAGCCCCTGGGATTTTAAAGGAGGTCAACATACATTTCATTTCAAATAGTATATTTTAAATTCAAGCCTTTATTACAAACAACAATAGAAAAAGATTAAAAAACAGAAGGTGCACAAAACACACACATTAAAAATATTCCCTTAATCTCCACGTGTTTTGTGAAACACAGTGCACTTCATCAGAAGTTTGATGCTACCAACAGGACACTTGAAGATCTGTAAATAAATCCATAATGTAAAAAAAAGAGAGAAAGAGATAGCGGAAACAAGGGAGTTCCTCACCAACAATCATAGTTCATTTATGGTGACAAAAATGGAGGGCTTTTACACCCAAGTCCGAGCCCACAGAAGAAAGCTCAAACCCGGGGGCAGTGGATACAGGAGATTCTCAAACTCCTGATGAAGTGAACTGTGTTCCCAGAAACACTTTAAGATGAAGATGCTCTATGTTTTTTTTTTTTTTTGGATGTCAACTCATTAATAACAAACTTTGTATGAAACACTATGGGGTTGATTTACTAAAGGCAAATCCACTTTGCACTACAAGTGCACTTGGAAGTGTAGTCGCTGTAGATCTGAGGGGAAGCTCTGAAATGAGGGGAAGCTCTGCTGATTTTATCATCCAATCACGTGCAAACTAAAATGCTGTTTTTTATTTTCCTTGCATGTCCCCCTCAGATCTACAGCGACTGCACTTACAAGTGCACTTGCAGTGCACTTGTAGTGCAGAGTGGAGTTGCCTTTAGTAAATAACCCCCTATAGGTTCATGTATCAAGAGGGATTTTTTTTAATGGATATGTTCTGTGTTGGTGCAAAGTCTGGTTTTTAATCTTTTTCTACTGTTGTTTGTAATAAAGGATTGATTTTAAAATACGCTATGTGCAATGAAATGCATGTTGACTTCCTTTAAAATCCCAGGGGCCTTTGTATTTTACACTTTTTTTATAAGCTTTTGTTTGGGGTGGAGGCAACCTGACCTCTTGGTTGGCTGCTTTTTTTCTATTTCTGGCACATACGGTATATGACAGTCACAAACTGTAAGTTGATTATTTTTTATACATTGTTTAAAATGTCCAAAGGAATTACAAAAAAGTTAATTGACACCGTAACATTGTATGGTTTTTGATCTGTGGATAATATCAATTGAAACTGTGTGGGCTACGCTTACTTCGATATTTGGGGACCTGGGACCTCTGTCACAGTAACAGCAGGTACGTTTTTTTCATTTTCTTCTCAGTTTTCTGTCCTTGTACTACTGATTACTTATGTACTTTTTGCTGTGTTTCTTTAATATTAGCTTAAACTGTCACTACAATAATTCAAGGGTTTAGGTTGATACAATATTGCCCTTATGTTTGATATAAGACTATAGTATATCTATATTATATGTATATAGTATATGTACAGGAAATAACTTATTTAAGACAGGTAAGTGTAAGTTTCTTGAGAAAAGTATCAGCTGACATCTCAAGAAACTACATTTGTAATTGACAAAAGGCTGTGGTTAGAAGAGTTATGTGGGAAAGCATATGAGGCAAAGCCATTGCATAACCCTACAGTAAAAGCCCCTCTGCGCTTAGTTGTGGGTTACCACTAATAGTATTTGACAGCAAGTGACAGCTAACTGATTCACTGTGATTACTTCGACATATGGGGACAAGGGACCAAGGTCACCGTGACATCAGGTAAGAAAAATTCACCTTTTCTGTTACCTCTTCTCTCAAACTGTAAAATAACTTTATCTGTAATTTTTCCAACATAAAATGTTAATTTTCATTGTGAACCGACCTATCTGTGTTCTGTTGCAATTCAACTGCCCACT
This sequence comes from Lithobates pipiens, assembly GCF_037356315.1. Classification (NCBI taxonomy): domain Eukaryota; kingdom Metazoa; phylum Chordata; class Amphibia; order Anura; family Ranidae; genus Lithobates; species Lithobates pipiens. The sequence goes on from NW_027507696.1 coordinate 15,213,932, forward strand.
GTCAGTTGAGACATTGATTCCCCAAGATTTCTAAAAAGACTTTATATTGTGCTTTCCACATAATTCTCAATCAGTATTATAAAAATAATTACTTAGGGTGTCTTGGGGAGTTTTTGTAATGACAGTAGGTCTTAAGGTAACACAGTGAGCTGGGCTTTTGATATCTGGGGACCTGGGACATCACTCACCGTCACATCAGGTAACTGCTTAATTTTATGTCTTTAATATTTATTTTAAATGACTGTAAAATAATGTAAAATTTTCCACTAAGTGACAAACCCTGTTATTCAGTATAGTATATGATTCTCTAATGTACCCATCTCCTGTGAAAAAAAAAAAACTAGTCACAATGGCATAATTATCTATTGTGCAGTTAAGTGGGACAAATTATTTGGCGATTTTGGTTTAAATTTATGTCTTTAGAGTCTTAGCTATATCTGAGTAACAGGACAATATTTTTTTTTTATAAAGTACATAGACAACCTTTAAGAATTAAATTTATGCAATAGGATCAGAAAAAAAAATTGGCACAATATACTAGAATATTGTAGTGGATCATTTTAATAGTGAAATTTTGTATAGCGTGAAGTCAGGAATTAAATAATGTGTTACAACGCTATGGATGTGTGGGGACCAGGCACCGCACTCACTGTAACGGCAGGTAAGAAAGACCATTATTTGAAATAACATACTTAGTGCTAAATTGGTATTATTTAATGAAAAATAATGTAAAAAATAGCCATATAGTTTGAACAAATAGGACAAGGGACATCGGTGACTATAAATTGGATATTGTGCCTCTCTTTTCTTAACTTTTTGTTTTCTCTTTTTTAGTATAAAATGTTACCATTGTATTCATAACACTTGTGACTGACACCAAATGTATTATTATCTATGGTATAACCAGTAAAGAAAAAAACATAAATTAGATTTTCTTTCAGAAACAATTATCCTAATTTAACTAAAAAATTATGTTTTTTTTTTACTCTTAATTACCATGGTATATGAATGTAATTATTTAGTTTATTATATTGCATACAAAAACATTTGTTACAGTCACAGTGGGTATGTTTTTGCTCTAATAATTAATATAGAAAAAATAGATATCTAAATAGGATATAAAACTATCCTTCCCTTTTATAAACTTAACTTGGAGATTTCCTATTAAAAATACTAAAAGGTAATTGTACTCACATTTCTTGTGAAATACAATAACATTTTATAACTATTTGGTTAGAACAAAATCATAGAATAACTTGTTTCATATGTCCCATATGTGATTAACTTGCTTTAATAATAACAATTAACAGATTTCATTATGTTAAATTATTATTATTTTTTTTTACTCAAAGGCAAAATTTGAGTTATTGTGATAAAACAATACATAAAGCATAATTTAAAGAATCACCTGTAAACAAATATTATTATTATTATTGTTCTTGTTATAATTATTAATAATAACTTGGTTGAACGATAACGATAATACTAATACCAGTAGTAATAATAATATTAATACCATTTAATGTATTTCATATTTTTATTAATATGATCAATTGACATCAGACATTACTATTAAAATGTATTAATGGAATCCAGACAAGTTTTGTAAAGCAACTCAAATACGTTAGTAATAAAACCTAATATTCATTAAAGAAGGATAATGTGAAAAATAATTTCTAACAAAATAATGTAGGTAAAAATGTTTTAATTGTTAAACTCCGCTGCTGTTCTAGAAAATCTTGGTTTCTGTTCCATAGAGAAGTGAAACCATCAGGTGCATTGGGCGGTAACTGAAACTGACAGATGTGTGATACTAGAGATTTCAGCATCGCTAAATTTAGAACTGAAAGTTACACACTGATGACTCAGTGGTCACAGGTGTCCAGGGACAAGAAAAACAGTTTTACCACAAAATCATTTTTTCAGATACTAGTATTTCAAGCCTTTATTAAAGTTATTTTTACATATTTATATAGTATATATACTTATTATTTTATTAAAAAGTCTGATATTAATATTAGTAGCACAAAGTTAACAATGGCCTTGATTAAAATATGTATATATATATATATATATATATATATATATATATATATATATATATGTATGTATATGTGTATATATATATATATATATATATATATATATGTATATATGTGTGTGTGTGTATATATATATATATATATATACACACACATATGCATTTACAGTGATATATTTGGTAATAATATTAATATTGTTTTGTCAACATCTTTAAAAATATAATTTCAATAATTTAAAAAGTTTTTTATATGATCAGAAGTTATAATTTATATAACTATAAAGAACATGTTATATATTTGAAGCATGCATATTGCTAGGCATGCATCCAGATATGACTAGTATACTGCAATGTGTTTTTTTTACAGTTTTTTCCCCTTTTTCCCATTTAAATGATATTGCTAGATCCTACTTTTGAATTATTACCCTAATTATATGTATATACAGAAAAAAAAAAAATATATATATATATATATATATATATATATATATATATATATATATATATATATATATACACACTATAGTGTGTGTGTATGTGTGTGTGTGTATATATATATATATATATATATATATATATATATATATATATATATATATATATATATATATATATATATATATATATATTATACAAATATGTATGTAGTTCTTATTTACTTAAGTTAAGTTGTTGAGAAGAACCTAGCCCCATGGCTTTAAGTCAAAGGAACCGGGAACAGGTAAGGGATTTACTCTCTCTTATTTAATATTTGGTATCATATAAATATATAGATTCGTACTAATTATTATTATTATTCATTGTTTTAGTTTAAATAATATAAATCTATAATATTATTTGCAATGAATTGGTATAATTTTTCTTTTGATGTGCTTGTAGTTTAGTGCATAGATCTAAATTGAATTTGTGTGTATCAGGCTAGTTTTTTAGGCAGTCTGTGTTTGCAACTGCAGTTATAGATTGCTTTGATATTAGATTACAATGTCAACCTTAGCTGACTGTGACAACTGTGTAGTGTCTGGCAGATCATGTGTATTTACCATACAAAAGCAAGGGCTACTTGCAAGCTTGCTACTAGTCTCCTGGGTCATTCTGTACCTAGATTGTGAGGTCTGTATAGCACCAACAATTTTTCAGGAGTTATTGTGCCTGGGATGTACAGTTCAAAGGAAAGCGCAGCAGGTGCCTTAAGCTAAGCATTGCGATTAGCTTTGCATTGAGCTTATCAGGTATCATAAAGCAACAGCTTACCTAAAGGTATGATAGGGAGAGTTTACCACTCACAGACAACATTAACAGCATAGCTGAATTGTATAGAATATATTGTACAGCTAAAACAGAGACAGAACTGCTGACATTATAGCTTAGATTGCACAGCATGGCTGCCTTGTATAGCTGTATATATATGTACCATATAGATGAAGGTGTAGAAAGCAGTGCATACTGCAGGTGGTGGTTTAGGAACTGTACAGCACAGAAAATGGAACATAAGTTATTGTAAAGCATAAATAAATTGTTGGGTATGTAATGTACCCTGCAAGCGATGGCATAGCAGGTGCCATCTGCAGTGAAGATTAATGCATTTACTGTAGAGAACAGCAGAGGGCACAGCACAGCACAGCAGTCAGAACCACATATACTATATGGTATAATTTGGAAAGGATAACATGAACTGTAGCTAATGGCATACTAAGGGCTGTATACAGTAAAAGGTACATTTGATCCTGTCCAGCACAGCTAAAAACATACCATATTTCACATATTTGAAAAGTGTAGTATGTACTGTACCATAAAGCTAATGGTATAGCTAGTTGTTGCATTCCCTATAACAAAGTATGGGTACTGTAGAACACATCAGGCAACGCGGCATACATGGTGCCACTTGTCTGCAATGCGTAGCATGTACTGTAACATCCAATTGTTATAGCAAGTGCTGAATACAGCAAAAGCCAGTGCAAGTGCTGCATGGCATGCAGCATTTTCTTAAAATTATGGTACGGCAGGTGTTGTATACAGGAGATATTAGCTCAGAAATTGTACAGTACACAGCAAAAGCAGATATAGTACAGCAGAAATAAAAAATGTATTGTGTGGTAATGTACAAGCCAGTGCAGGTGCTGTATAAAGCAGATGATGGTGCAGGTACTACAAACACTAATGACAGCATAGATAAATTGCATAGCATATACTGTAACAGAAAATAGCATGGCAGGTGCTGTAGACTTCAGAAATTGATAAATATAGTATACAGCACAGAAAAATGGCTTAGCAGCTACTGTGTAGCACTGCAAACAGCATAGCGTGTACTATACCATACAAGTAATGATATACCAGGTTCTGTATTCAGCAACAGTTTGTTCATGTAGCGTACAGCACAGCAAGTAGCACACTATGCATTATTCAGCACAGCTTAGGAGTAATGTTTAGCATGCAGTACACCAGTTAATGGCAAAGCAGATGCCATTTACAATGGTATGGAGTGTGGTTATTGTAGGGTCAAGCAGACACTGAAGCATATACAGTACTGCAGTATAGCATTTAGAATTGTTACAGCAAGTTCTGTATACAGAACTGCAGTATATCATGTACAAATGTTATAGCAACGGCTGTATACAGTGGAAGCAAGTGCGGGTGCTGTACAGTATACAACATGCACCGTACACTACAGCACAGCACGTGCTGTACCCCAAAATTAATGGTACAGTGAGCATTGTATACAGTATAGGCATAGGCGCCATAAAGCACAGTCCACAGCAAAGCATATATTGTAAAGCACAACTGAAATGTTTATTGTGTGGTAGTGTACAGCCAGTCACAAAGCTGATAATCTCAGAAGATGGTACAGGTCCTTACAATGCTAATGTCAGCAAAGCTAAATTATATAGCATAAGCTGTATCGGTTATTGGCATATCAGGTGCTGAATACTTCAGAAAGTGGTACAAATAGTATACAGTACAGAAAAATGGCTTAGCAGCTACTGTACAGCACAGCAGACAGCATAGCATGTACTATACCATACAAGTAATGATATACCAGGTTCTGTATTCACCAAAATGTATTGCATGTAGCGTAAAGCACAGCAAGTAACACACTATGCATTGTTCAGGAGTAATGTTTAGCATGTTCTACACCAGTTAATGGCAAAGCAGATGCCATTTACAATGGTATGGAGTGTGGTTATTGTAGGGCCAAGCAGACGCTGAAGCATATACAGTACTGCAGTATAGCAATTAGAATTGTTACAGCAAGTTCTGTAAACAGCAGACGTCAGTGCAGGTGATGTACGGTATACACTGTACAGTAAAGCATGTTCTGTACGCCACAATTAATGGTACAGTAGTTGCTGTCTACAGGAGAGTACAACACAGGTACTATACAGCACAGTCCGTAGAAAAGCGTATATAGTATAGCACAACTGAAATGGTTATTGTGTGGTAGTGCATAGCCAGTCACAAAGCTGAAAATGTCAGAAGAGGTGCAGGTACTAAAAACACATAGCTAAATTGTATCGCATATGCTGTAAAAGTAATTGACAGAGCAGGTTCGGTATATTTTAGAAAGTGATACAAATAGTATACAGCAAAGAAATTGACAGAGAAGCTACTGTACAGCACGTAGTACATGTAGTGTACAGCACAGCTAGTTATACAGTATACTGTAATGCACAGGTTGCAAGTAATGTGTAGCATGCTCTACATGTTCTACACCATGGCAAATGGCAAAGCAGATGCCATTTACAGTGGTATGGAGTGCAATTATTGTAGGACCAAGCAGATGCCAAAGCAAACAGTATACACCATTTACTGTACAGGGCAGCATGCGCTGTACCCTACAATTAATGATACAGTAGGTGTTGTGTACAGGGAGTGTATAGGTTCTACAGCAAGTGCTGAGTACAGCAGAACATGGTGCAGGTACTTACAGCACAAGTGAAAGCATTTTTAAACACTATGGTATGTGCGGTACCATACAGTAAATTTCATAGCAGGTTTTGTATATATTAGAAAGAGATATATGTACTATACAGCACAGAGGATGGCATAAAGCTTTTGTATAGCACAGCAGAGAGCTTAGCATGTACTATACTATACATGTAAAGCCTTGTACTAGAAGGTAGTGCAAAAAGTGTACGGCACAAAAAGTAGTACAACGGGCAACAGAGCATCAACTGTACAGCATAACTGATATGTATAGCATGTACTGTACAACTTACAGCATAGTAGGTGCTATAGGCATTAGATGTGCTGCACTTACTATATATGTCAGTATGTACAGGACAGAACTGCATATGGATAAATATGTACTATACAATGCATGTATGGCACAGCAGAGCTTTGTGAAGCAGAAAATTGCGCAGGTAGCATCCTGCACAGCAGAATACACAGCAGGGAATGTACTGTGCAGCAAAGTAGAATTGTAAAGCATACACATGTCAGCTGCAGGAACGGTATGGGGTATACTGTATAAATCTTTTTATTACATAAATGAGTACAGTCGAAGGTGAAGGAGGAAAGGTGCTGGTCAGCAGGTATTTTCAGTATAGCAGGTAAATTACAGCACAACTGCTTAAATAACTATTGTATTAGCAGGCCATGTATACAGTAGAAGACAATCTAATGTAGATTAGAACAGTGGTATAGCAGATAGAATATATGAAATTAAGCAACAAGCTGTAACATATTTTAATACAAGGTATGGTAAATACTAACTACACTAGAAAGCATTTAGTGCAAATCCTATATTAAACAGAGGGTAGAGCAAGTATTACACAGGAGGGTGTAGCATTTTTTTCATACTATATTTAGTAGATCAAGGTACTGTTAATGTACTGTCCAGCAGACAATGTAGGATGCACTGTAGAGCCAACCTAAGCTAGGTACTGTACCAAAAAAAATAATAATTGTGTAGCATGCATTGTATATTGTGGATGATAGATCACCAAAACAAAAATTAAAGCATGCATGGGACAGTGTGAATAAATGTACAGGAAGTACTGTATACAGCAGTGCATATAATATATTCATAGCAGATAATCCATATCCAGATATAAAGAATGCCAGTTGTTATAGAATACATTTTGTCCCTCTAAAATTGCTTTCTCTAGTTTTTTTTCAGGGGGGGGGGGGCTGAGTGGGGCATATCATATCCTTGTTGGATCTTTTCCTTTATTTTTTTCCTTTGCACAACCCTGGCAGGAAAATCTCACTTGAACTGGTACCATAGTTATGCCGTGCTGAAACAGCAAGGAAGACCCAAGCTGTGGTCCACGTCAACTTGAGACAACAAGAACGTGTACACCATACCTGAGGGTATATGTGCTGTTCTGACCAGCTTTTGGCAAGTACTGTAGACTCATCTGATAGAGGAGAATGCGGTATAAAGCTCAGAATATAAAATATTTAAGGCACAGCTCACCAAAGGAAAGTACAGGTACTGCTTATACCAGCAGAACGTAGGGTAAGTTCCATACAGCTTAGGAGAAGGTACTTCATTCCATAGTTTGCGGCAGTTACTCAAGAAAAGTAGATAATCTGTGGTCATTCAGGTGCTCAAGCAAAAAGAGCATATATAAGGCATACAAAACCTAATGTACACAGGTAGCTATAAAGCAAATTGATAGCATTGCAGATCTCCCATAATTCATCTAAAGAATGTATGGTTGATATTTTACATATCAGTGTGTAATATACAGTGCAGATAGGACAAAATAAATATAGCAGAAGCCAGATCTTAGAATCATCAGCTTATAAAAAGGCAGAATGGGCTATAAACATCTCAAGAAGCAGTGAAACTTGCCAACTTGCCTTTTAAAGCTTATATTGATATGGGAAAAAAAATAGCTGAGCATAATGTAAAAATTCTGCACAGGTTAGAACAAATGCTTGCTAGATTCAATGGGGTCTGTATCGATGGGAAAACATAGCTTGTTATTTTACATGAGTATGAAATTGAATTGAAATATAGTGCTAGCTCATCAGAAAGTTTACAGAGTGCTTTACCACTGACCTGAAAAAACAACGGACAAGTCAAAATATATTTGATAACAGTGAGCGGATATGATAGAAATAAACTGAAAGTAAATAACCTTAGATTATTGTTCCAGTGGGTTAAGTAGCCATTGTACAAATGGGGAAGATACACACTAGTACATATTTATCTGTTCTGCTTTAGACTAAGAACTTTATATCTGAGCCTAAAGCAGAGCAGATACCAATATCAATATCAATAAAGATATCAATGCACTAGTGGTATTATGCAACACTATGATATGTACAGTTTTCTGTATAATTCAGTTTAACCTATTATCTTTTAAATGATCTAGTTAGTGTGTCTGCTCTCCATTCTTCGCAGAGTGAAATTACTGTATATAATGTTTTCAAGTACATCATTGTGAATTCCAAGTGTTCATATTTTACAATGTTGTTTTATCGAGTTTAAAAGCAATTATACAATATACATTTGCCAACCACTACTATAGCAGTAAACAGTTCGTAGTTCAAAGAAAAATAAGTATTTGTAGTTTGTAAGATATATGCCATCATTGAGCTGTCCACTAGCATAGTGCTGAAACAAAATAGGATCATAGGAATAGGAATTATAATCAAAGCATTAAAAAAATGCAAAATCATTTGTAAGAACGTGCAAAATTATATAAAATGCAGAAACGGTATCTGTCTGACATACACAAAAAGAATCAAGAATGAAGAAAAACAGTTCTGCATTGAGGCAATGTGTAATGTAAAATACATGAACAAAGATGGCTTGATTCATTAAAGCAAAGAATGTTTACTTGGCAAAGTGAATGCTTAGTTAATAAAATATTGGTCTGTTAAATTCATAACTGCTTATTCAAAGTGAGCACAGCTTCACCTAATTCACTAAGCTGAAGTGAACATGCTATACACCTTTAGTAAATCAACTCTAACTACTGCTAGGTTTATATATATAAAATGAAGTAGAGTGAGTAAAATATACACATTGGCCATTTCTAAGAAAAATACAGCACATGCTATCGTCTTACAATCCCATATACAGAAAAGTATGTTCGGCTATGTGTGAGCATTGATGCTTTATAAAATGGACAGCTTTCCAGAATGAGAGTTTGTATTATTATTATTATTAGCACATTTTGGCATTACCTTTACTAGGCATTGTGTAGTCTCACCTGTTAGCATACCCCACTTGTGCCCACTGGGATTTGCAAATAGGGGATGTTCTCCAAATAACCAGAAAACAGCAATACAATGTCAATGTATGACTAAAGAAATATGATTGCTGACTGTCATTTTTAAAAAGTTTAATTCAATGAGTAGTAGTGTGCAGTATCTAAAGTTTACAAAAAATATACCAGCTTTTAGTAGCATTATCTGAAAGATCAATGAATGTTATGGCCAAATAATCATCTTGCTACCAGTAATCTTCAAATGAACTGAACAACATTCATTAGCCCTTACTGAAAACTATACCTTAAAGTTAAAAATACTTATTGTGAAAAAAAATATACATGGCTTATGCCATAGATTTTTTTTAATATTAACCCAGGTTTGCGCAGCACATAACATTTATGAAAGTTATATGTTCAGCGTGTCTCCAATTGTATTATTGTAAAATCAGAAAAGTCTTCTCATGTGCTTCAAGGAGCTAAAGGCTCCATGTTATTTTATTATGTGAAACATTCACCCAGTCACATGTATGGGGGGGGGGGGGGGTTCCAGCATTTCAACTGGTGCAGTGTTTAAGATCTTAAAGGTAACATTTGTTCAACAGATAATATTTTTTTAATGTAATTTAAATACATGATATTTCGAACATGTGTGAAAAAAGATTATCTAATTCTGATATGAATTTCATCCTGATTCTAACTTTAATCTGAACCTTTAGCTCCCTTTTTAACACTAACTGCAACCATCTAGTATTAACCAATTTCAGTTTAGACCCAAAACTGAAATATTTTCAGATCCCCCTTTTAACTTCTACTAAACTCTGGCTCCTAACCACAGTACTTATTCCTTCCATCTTTGCTTCTATTCTCAGCTCAACCGAAAGGCCCAACTCTCTTTCCACTCATTTCTTCCGGCACGTCACAGGGAACGAGCACCACCATTGGCTGTCTGGCCAAAGATTTCATCCCTGACTCCATTGAATTCAGCTGGTTAGATCAGGTCAGCAATAACTATACCAATGGCTTGAAGAAGTACAATTCTGTGTTGCAATCTGGAGGTACCTATACAGCATGCTCCCAAATTAAAGTACCAACTAAAGACTGGGAGAACAACGATTCTTATTACTGCAATGCACAGCATTTAGATAAGACCGCATCTGTGTTGGTTCATATTCCAAGAGGTAAGAATTTTATATTTCCATCACATTACAGTTAAATAACAATACATGTTTACCTTTGTATCAGATAGAAAGACACCACTAGTTTATGGAATAGTGCTTAAAGGCTTAGTAAAAGTAATAAAGTATATTCAGCAGACTGCTAGCACTTTATGCACTGCAAGTATGCAAGTGCTCACTGTAGCTGATGATTCTTACCATGTACTATCTAGGCTTTCTACCTAGTGCGTCCCACTTACTGATCAAACTCTTAGGTAGTGCTTAGCAAACCCACCTCCTTTTTACAGGAGGCATGCTCACTTTTCAAGTTTTGTATTCATTTTTAAAAAGGTAAACTCTGTAAAGGCCAAATTATAATCAAGTCTGTACTAAAAGTTAGGGTGTATCTAAACCCAAATATGAAAATTTTAAATATTGCAGCTTACAAATACTTAATTATGGTGGCTGCATTAATTTTTTTTAGGCATTTTTCCTTTTTTTGTACCTTGTGATTAGGTCAGTAACACACTTCCTGTCATAAGGTAGCTCAGCTCTATGTAGGAGAAATGTAGGTGATGTATGTATATAAGAGAAATCTACCCTTGGATTACATTACAATCTCATAGCAACAGTTTAATCGTGAAGCACCTTTTTAACTGAATATCTTGTGCATAATAATTTATGAAAATAAATAAGCAGAGGATATCAAATTCATATGATGTAATGCAACTGCAATATTGAATAATATTACACATGTAATAAAATTTTTTATATATCTCACCTTCAATTACTGTTTATATGAACATGTTGTTCACAGGGTCAAGGAAGTTAGAGTAGACAGTGTCTCTGGTATTGTAATTTGTATGATATTTTTAGTAATTATAGCCATTTGTGTTACTGATCTGTATCATTTAATGAGGTATACCAGGTATACTAAACTTGCATACTCTTATTTTCTTTAGTAATAGGAAAGCCACCATCAACAGTAAGCATTCATCCTCCCATGCAGGGCGATATAGAAATAAATGGCAATGGCACAGCTATATGCCTTGCAAGTGGATTTTCTCCTAATAACATTCAAATGTTATGGAAGAAGAATTCTGAAGGGATTCGTGAAGTCATAACAGAGGAACCAGTCTCCATTGGAAATGGACTTTTTAAAATAGCTTCCTATATCGTAGTAACTAAACAAGATTGGGATAGCGATGCAACATTCTCATGTATAGTAAAACATGATCCCTCTGATTTCCAAGAAACGAAGAATGTTAGCAAATCATCTCTATGTGGTAAGTTCTTTCACATTCTATCTGATCCAGTAAAACCTAATAGTTAGTCAGCTTCCTGGTTTTATTGTTAAAGCTTAATTAAACAAGCTGAGATTAGAAGCTACAGTAATTGGTTTCTCTGCAGAAATGTGACTAATTTTGCCCTCTCTAGCTTTAGTAAATAAACCCCTTAGTGTAATAAATCTTAATGAGTGGTCATATATATATATATTGATGCAGTAGCAAACTAATAGGGTGAAATTTAGCTCTGAGAGGATGATGTCAATGAGGGTGAAACGGGTTCACAAGGCTATTAGGGCACCTGCTTCTCCCTGCCCTCTCATTTACTTTCCATTAATAGAAACCTCCACTTTGTCCTGCAAGTTTGTGTCATATGGAAGGCAGATGAGCATCAGACATAGATAAAATAGTCTCCCCTGTTGCACCTTCAAGCAGAGCTCCTATATTATAATTACTGCCTGTTCGTCAGAAGCTGGTAACATGGAGTAAACAATGGGGCTGATTTACTAAAACACTTCACTTAAAGTGTATGCTCACTTTGCAAAAAGTAAATATTCACTTAGCTTTGTAAATTATGTGAAGCTGTACTCCCTTCGGTCATCCAATCATGAGCAAGCAAAAATCTATTTTTTTTTTAATTTCTCTTGACTGAGTGTTGAAAGCAAACAAGGCGTTACCTTATTTACTAAGCTAAGTGTACATTCACTGTACATAACCCCAATGTTTCAGCTCCAAGCTGCAAAAAGGAAGACAGTTATAAAAAGGGACTGCACAGCATTTACCTAGCACAGACATAGTGGCTTCATCATCTATGCATGGATTTTTGAAAGGTAAAAGGGGGGTGACTAGCAAAAGTTCTATCCTCTTCAGCAGGCAATATCTCACTCCAACTAACTTGCCTCTGGCAACTGCTAGACAGCGAGGGGACATCACACTAAAACTATGCACAACAATAGTAGTATAAAATAAAGATTTTGTGACCTCATGGCTGTGATATATTTAAAATGAAAGATATTTTAGGGGGAGAAATATTCTCCTATGTAGTTTCCATGTGGATGTCCAATGGAAAAATGCTGCTATCTGCAACTTTAATGCCTTCTTAGCTTTACGTGAAAACTAACACAGATAAATGAACTTTTTGGCAATGTTCTATAAGTGCCAGATCTCTTCCTACTGTCTGGGTGCTCAAGTGTAGTTTAATGATTCTTTACAGATCAACTCTTTACTTTGTTAATTAAAAATGTTCAAATACAAATCACGCAGATAAGGTCTTCTAAGCTTTTTTAATGTTTTTTTTGTTTAGAACCTGACCCATGCGATGGTAAGATCAAAGTGACTGCCGTGCCTCCATCATTTGAAACTATTTATATGCAGAATACTGCCCCGCTCACCTGCATTATTACAAACATTGCAAACAAAGATGGATTAGAGGTCACCTGGTATGCAGATAATGAAAGAATTAACACTGAAATAGAAGACCCAACATATGACATTTCAATACGGAGATACACTGCCAGGGCCATTGCTACCGTTTGTCCTGAAGACTGGAAAACAAAGACCTTTAAGTGCAGTGTGAGCCATCCTGAACTTCCCAGTGTTGAAGTTGTCACAATTAAAAAACCAAATGGTATGTATTTAGTGCAAATATTCAAATTTCATAATTTTTATTAAACACACATATACACACTAATTGCATTACAGATTACTATTTTCCACTTTGCAATGTTCATTCTATATGAGTACAGTTTCTTGTTTCAAAAGCTAATCCAGTGAATACTTAATTAATTAATTAATTCACTGTCCTTCAAATTTCACACTTTTAAAGGAAACGATTTAATAAAACTTATAGCAGAGATTACAAATGTTGATGTATGGCCATTGTTGGTATAAAGCAATCATTTTTTTTGTATGATTCCTACGGCCTAAACCCCTTCATGGGGTTCATACAAATTGATCTCTTTCCGTTCATGCAGTCAAATTTGGGAGCAAAATTAGGCTGAAGAAAGTAGACTGATTAAAGAATTAGTGATTATATCTGAATTTCAGATACTTTGAAACTCAGATACATATATGTAGTAAATTGTAGAAAGTTTAAACTACACATCTGGTGTTTATATATAACTCACTTTCATGTGCCTTTAATATAACTTGTATTGGTGCACCGTGCAAGTGACTTTATAAGCTCCCAGTCCATTCACCTCTTTAACAAATCATCCATGTCCTTTCCATGAGACACAGGAATGGTCATGATGTGGATGAGCCATATTTATACTCGATGTTCTACATCTAAGTGAAAGCACACCATTAATTCAGTTTCAGTTGATGTTCACAAGTTACATATACGTTTTTCAACATGTTTTGTTTGTTTCCTAGGTAACGATGCCAAAGCTCCAACAGTTTTACTATACCCACCACACCCAGATGAATTAGCTAAAAGGGAATCTGCCACTATGTCATGTCTGGTTAAAGGCTTCAACCCACCTGATATATTTGTCAAATGGATAGATAGTGATAATAAAGAGCTGCCTAATGTTGTAACCACTGGGCCTGTACAGGAGATCACTTCTTCCAGCAAGAAAACCTACACTCTCTTAAGCACATTAACCCTTCCAAGTGTTCAAGACTGGAACAGTGGAAAATCATACACCTGCATAGTTGGCCATGAAGCACTACCACTGCAAACCACCCAAAGGACCATTGACAAAACCTCTGGTAAACCAAGCAATGTGAATGTGTCCCTTGTTTTGTCTGATTCTTGTTAACAGTCCTTTAAACAATGACCAGATAACACTGGCTTTGTTCTTCCCTGCGTGATGTGTAAAATGAGGAGGAGGAAAAGTGTCATCTTGGTGTTTGTTGGTCTGTTTTTTGTACATTAACTTCAATGAATCCTTTTTGCATCCTGAAAAGTAGAAATAAAAAAAATCAATTTATAAAATGCTTGTTTTCATGTATGGAATGTGTGTCGCTTTCTGGTTCTTGTATGGTTAGAGTAAAGCTAACAATGGTTGCTGAAGCTGCTTCCTTAGCTTTCCTAGATTCTAATTTCTCACACACAGACAACACTATGTTAAATAATGCAAGAATATGTGCTGTGCTCTCTTCATGGTCAACACTTAGGGTTTATATAATAGTACAGGGACACTAACCCATCATAACCAGCTTTCAAGAGGCAGCTAAAACAAACATCCAGAAATGCTTATTATAGTTTACAACCATGTTCATCAGCTCACTTTTTTCTTGGTCTTCACACAATCAAAGGATAAATTTGAATTCCCCTATAGCAAATCTGTCATAAAAAATAAGCATGGAACTACAAAAGGATATATGTATGCAGACAGAGGTGTCTGCAGGTACTTAGCTGTCCTTAAGAGTGCCCCAGGAACCATAAAAATAGGTGCACCAATATGTGAATACACATTAAACAAATTATAAGCTTTGCCATCATCCAAAAGTCTGAAATACATGCTGTTTATGGTCACAATGGACCAAAGTCATCTTCATCTTGTACCTGGGGAACAGTTAACAGAAAACTATTTTATGTAGAAATTCCTTTAAATAATAGAACAGCTAAGAAATGGAACTGTTGTTTTTTATCTACTGATATTGGAAGAATCAGCATGCAGTTTATTAATATCTAAGGTTCAGACTTTTTTTCAAAAAATGGCATATGCATTGGACTGCATTGTGTACAAACTAATTATGTATCTACACCACTAAGATATGCAGATAATTGGAACTATATCCCCCAAATACTTAAAATTATACCCATTCCCTGCTTACCTTTTTTTATGTTTGTCCTGCTTAATGTTGTTTGTTTGTTCTTTTTTCTCACTACAAGTCTATCAATTAAAAAAAATAAAAATGACAGTGCTTAGAAGGCAATGCCAAATACATATTTTTCCCCATTTAAATTTTGTATAGTGCTCAGCAACTGTTAGCACTATATCCTGAATAATAATAATAATAATAATTATTATTATTATTATAATTTTAGTAATATTAATAATAATTCCATGGACTACTAAGCCAACAAATATATTAAATTACAAAATATATAAAAAAAAATCCTTTGTTATAATAATCAGAATAATAGTGATCAGTATACTGTATATTTCTTGAGTGGTTAGTGCAATGGAATTAGAAGACATGCACTAGGTAAATGGGACAGTGGAAAGGGTTGCACAATAGGACTTCAAGACAAAGAAAAATCCACACACATTTTTGTTGGGTCTTTCCCATGGTTTATATTTTTAAATAAAATACCTCAATATGCATAGCATATGATATATCCTACACAAAAAAAACTTATAATAACAAAATATGCTATTGTTATTTGGAAAAAAAAAAGAACAGGCTTTACACTATTAATAAGAAATAATAAATGTAAAGAAATTCTCACTGAAGTGGAAAAGCTGCTGACATCTTCCTCAACACAAGAAGTTGGCCTCCTCTGTGCTATCAGAAGTTGACATCCTCTCTTTTATGGGTGCAGACTTTACTTACAAACCATCAGTGCTACAGAGAGGGAAAAGTTAATATAACCCAATGAACACTCTAAACAAATATAAATAGGTAATGATATAAACGTTTGGTTGCAACCAAGCTGAAGACCAAATTAATTATTAATTTGATGAACCTAACTAAGCTAAGTTGTAAGATGACACACTCAGATATACACATGTAGACAAATGTATTTAACTATAGTTACAATTGCTTTGACACACTGGAGGAGATTTACAAAAACGGGTGCACGCAGAATCTGCTGCAGCTGTGCATAGTAAGTAATCAGTTTCTAGGTCGAAGCCCACGTTCACACTGAGGGCTGGTTTGAAATCGAGTTCAGCAGAATTTTCTTGATTTCAAACTGGCATTTCAGTCCGACTTCGGGGGCCATTTGATAGACATCTGTGCGGGTTCAAGCACAGATGTCTATTCAAATCGCCCCCGAAGTCAGCCAAAGTAGTGCAGGAACTACTTTTGGGAATCAGTGCTGTGCCGCAAAAACGGCGTCTCACCGACACAGACAGTGCCCATGCAGGCAATAGGCAGCAATTTGACATGTGATTTGACAAAGCAGCCTGATGTGAGCGTGAGCTTATTGTCAAGTCAAAGCTTAATTGAACAAGTTAGAAGCTGATTGATTACTACGCACACCTGCACCAAATTCTGTGTGCACCAGTTTTAGTAAATCCCCCATATTTCTGTAGTCAGAGTGAAACAAGTAGTAATACTGGGGACAAAATAGCAGGCAGATACTCAAAGTGGTTGATTTCCTAAGGACAAATAATTGTGCAGTTGCACTCTTTTCCCCAGAGCTTAGTGAACATGGTGAAGCTTCCCTCTGTTAGGAATACCCAATCAGGTGCAATGAAAAAAAAAAGCAGCACTTTAGCTTGCAAATGATTGGATGGTGGAAATCAGCAGCGCTTTACCACATTCACTAAGCTCTATGGGAAATTAATGCAACTGCACTTGCAAAGTGCACAATCTATTTGACGTTAGTAAAGCCAGCCACCCCAATGTGTTAATGTTTAGAAATTAGATATCTGTATAGAAGATAGATATGAAAACTCATTTTGAAATCCATCTAAACACATATTATTCATATATAATGCCTGGATGGTGCCTGTCAGTTAATAAAACCTTTGCAATATTCATGTTTTCAAGCTATACTTACAATTCTCTGTGATGTCATCCAAGCTTCACAGACATATATCAAACTGACTCTGAATTTCCTGTTACCAATAAATTACCCCAAATCTGTTTTCCATTAGGCACACATACATGTTAAAAAACATATCAAGTAGAACTTAACTATTTAACTATTTTATTTTATTCCAGGTGATAAGAATATAAGTATATTGCCATATCATAAGCTGATATAGCAGTATATTTGATATAACTTTAAAAGACATACATGAGGCATAAAACAGTACAAACTGAATATATAATATTACATCGATTTCCAGCTAAGACCTTTTTGAGTGATGTATTTATACATTAATAATCACTATAAACATTAACACATGCAAACTTACTAAATTTGATAGAATTGACCACATGACAATAAAAATGACAAGTAAAGCAGGTCTGTAATAATCAACTCAATATAAATGTAAGAGAGATGGTTTATAAATGATTTATCAACAGGCAGATATCAGGATTTGCCATGACCCTATGTACTTTCCAACACCATAAAAAAGAAAATAGCATCTAACTAATGTCCAGATTATTATTATTATTATTATTGAAAGAAACATTGATATGGAATACCTTTTCAGGAATGAAAATGCTTCCAGGTGTAGTCAGACATTTAGGTCAGTCTTTCAAATTCTGTCTAAGCTTTCAACTCCTGTCCAATGCACTAAGCTCATACATGTAAAAACTATTTCCATAGAGTGTACTTAAATAGCATAGCCACTCTATGGGTATGACATTTGTCCTTTGCATTTATATGGCAGCATCAGCAATCTATGTGATCAAAACCTGGCAATGGATATATGCATTTCCGTACGTCGAACCAAAGCAGAATAGATCTGATTCCATTGAATTACCATGGAAATAGTTCTGGCTAGAAAGGGGAACAGGAAGTAAAGGGAAATAGCCCTGTCAGCAACTAACTATAGGAGAAGAGCCTGTTGCCAAATGACAGGGTTTCTCACCCTTTCTCACACTCTCCAAAACTAAAAAACATGTAGTTGGAGAGAAATTTTAATGATTCTGAATAGAATGTAAAATCCTGGGTGATTTGTCTCTAACAATATTATATGTTTGTTTGTCTTTATGTGTGTATATGTGCTTATGCCTCTATTTAAGTTAACTGTGCTGTTGTCACACACTGTTTAGTAGTTCACAACTGTGCAGTTTAAACTCTGCATGTGATCCATTGTCATTGATGAGATTTTTTTACATTCCAACAGCCCTTACGCTCTACATAGAAGAAGATGATGATATTGATAATCTCTGGACCACGGCTTCCACTTTTATAGTGCTCTTCCTACTGAGCCTCTTCTACAGTGCAACTGTCACTCTGTTTAAGGTGTGATTCATTGATGTTAGTGACATGATTACTTGCTGAAGGGGCATGCTAACTAAAAGCGATAGTGTCTTAAAATTGGACAAATGCTGTATGAAGTTAAACATCAGTTTCAAACTGATAGCAGTAACAGTGATTTTTACATTTTCATTTGGGTATAGACAGAATGGCGAGAGAAAGCCTTTTGTTCTGGCATTTTCCACAGTCCTCAACTGTTTTTGAAAGTTTGCTATTTAGGAAGTAAACCAAAATAAGCTGAACAAATTAAATATTTAGCAAAAAACTATTTTGGGGGTTCCTGAGTAAATAGAAGAGAAAATAGCACAAGGCAAAGTTGTGGTCCTTGTTTCCTTAGGTTAAAGAGTTCCAGGTATAATTCCTGTAGTATACACCCCTACTGGAGTGAAGCTCCAAAAGATCACTTGGTCCTTGTTTCCCATGGTAAAGAGTTCCAAGTATAAATATTTTTTTATAGCTACATTGGTCCAGCTTGGACGAATGTAACTATGTACACACTATACCTGTGTAATTTCCCTGGAAACTGCAAATCACTCTAGTATGCACCCCTACTGGAGTGAGCTCCAAAAGCTTCCAGGCCCTGTTCTGAACCCTGCTGCATTGTAAAAACAGAAGGTCACCTGCTCAGCACAAGAGCCATTCAGAGAATTATTTGTACCTACTCAATGAATGCAAAGTGTTCTCTGATTGGAGCTGGTGAAGTGAAGGGGCAGTAACGTCATGCTCTCTACCTTGTCTAATCAGGGAATGCTTTGAGAAGATGTAAAAAAATTCTCTGAATGCTGCCCATGCCCAGCATCCAACATTCTGTGTTCACAATGCAGCAGGGCAGCCACTCGGTGGCTGATTGATAGCTCAGCCTCCTCCATTCAGAGATTCTGTATCTATACTACAGCTTCTATGAATGGGGATCTGGCATTAACTGGCAGGAATAATGTCCCTTGTGCTGATTTTTATGTTTTTCATTTTAGCAAAATTAACCACTTAAGCCCCAGACCATTTGGCTGGCCAAAGACCAGAGCACTTTTTGCGATACAGCACTGCGTCGCTTTAACTGACAATTGCGCGGTCATGCGACATGGCTCTCAAACAGAATTGACAACCTTTTTTTCCCACAAATAGAACTTTCTTTTAATGGTATTTGATCACCTCTGTGGTTTTTATTTTTTCCACTACAAACAAAAAAAAGTGTCAATTTTGAAAAAAAGCGCATTCATTTTTACTTTTTGCTATAATAAATATCCCCCCAAAAATATATAAAAAAAATATTTTATTCCTCAGTTTAGGCCAATCTGTATTCTTCTACTATTTTTGGTGAAAAAAATGCAATAAGCGTTTACTGATTGGTTTGCACAAAAGTTATAGCATTAACAAAATAGGGGATCTTTTTTTTCACATTTTTATCAATAATTTTTTTATAAGTAATGGTGGCGATCAGCGATTTTTATTATGACTGTGACATGATGGCGGACAGATCGGACACTTTTGGGACGATTTTGGGACCATTCACATTTATACAGCGATCAGTGCAATTAAAAATGCATCGATTGCTGTGTAAATGTGACTGACAGTTAAGAGGTTAACCACTAAGTCACACTGTAGGGGTTAAGTGTGCCCTAGGGAGTGATTCTAACTGTGGGGGGAGGGGCTGTGTGTGACATGTCATTGATCACCGCTCCCGATCAGAGGGAGCTGTGATTAGTGACAGTGTCACTAGGCAGAATGGGGAATGCTTGTTTACATCAGCATTACCCCATTGTTCTTCTCCGTGAGATGATTGCGGGTATCCCCACGGACATCATGTCCACGGGACCCACGATCGAACTCACAAAGCTCCCGGCAGGCGTGCACGCATGCCACCGGCAGACACTCGCGCGCCCACAACCCGCCTCTTAAAGGGCAACGTACAGGTATGTGATTCTGCCTGTATGTGCCCTTCTGCCGACGTATATCACCATGAGGCAGTCAGGAAGCAGTTAAACATGGGCTTTAAGCGACCTTATTGCCAAACGTTCTTGCTGCTAAAAGCTCTCACTAAAAAAAAAAAAAAAAAAAGTAAAACATTTCCCTCTCCTGTGCCTGCTTTATTTTAGCTTTATTTGAAATATATTTAGCCTTTTTATTAGAATTTTAGCTTTATTTGCAATATATTTAGCCTTCTAAAATGACAGAAAACTTACCGATTCTGATTTTCTACTGAAGTTTTATGGTTTATATATTATGGGTACAAAATATTGTAAAGGTAAATCCAGCTTTAAAAAGGCAAATTATAAAGATCACTTATTGTAAGATCAACTTTAACTACTATTATCATTGATAATAGCTCAATTAATATATTTTAGAGTAAGAGGCAGATAAGTGTGTACACTGTAGCTCAGTCTAAGGCAGTGTTTCTCAATTCCAGTCCTCATGGCCCACTAACAGGTCATGTTTTCAGGCTTTCCATTATTTTGCACAGGTGATTTGATCAGTTTCACTGCCTTAGTAATTACCCCAGCTGTTTCACCTGAGGGAAATCCTGAAAACATGACCTGTTAGTGGGCCATGAGGACTGGAATTGAGAAACACTGGTCTAAGGGGTTGCATAGTACATAACGGTTTGAAATCACACATGGGGTCTATGGGATTTATTTACTAACAGAAAATCCACTTTGCACTACAAGTGCACTTGGAAGTCCAGTCACTGTAGATCTCAGGGGGACAATGCAAGGAAAATAAAAACAGCATATTTGCTTGTACATGATTTGTATGATAAAATCAGCAAAGCGTCTCCTAATTTCAGATCTTCCCCTCAGATCTACAGCGACTGCACCTCCAAGTGCACTTGCAGTGAAAAGTGAATTTGCCTTAAGTAAATTAATCCCCCTGTATATAAAGAAATGCTTTCCGAATGGCTCAAGTCATCATTCATGCAAAAGTTACAAATAATACCTGTAATGTTTGTAATAAGTGTGCAATGTAAGTTTCTGTTTGTTGCCTATGCAGAGTGAATGTAACATTCCCCAACATCTGATCCCAAGATATATAAGCCTTAGGAATATTCACTCAGAATAATTAAAGAGCAATAGAGAAAATAGCCTAACATCATAGGCTAAGAACATTTAACCAGAAGAAGAAATAATATGAGGGAGACCTCTGCATTGTGTACCAACTGTATAGAGAGTCCTGTTCAGCGATGAGCTGAAGGTTTGTCTGTTGTTATGGAGGTTTGACAAAAGACCCAAATAGAACCTCCAACTGTAGCAGGAAGTTTAGAATTACTACCACTGCCAAATGTGACATCTTCCTGCTTAGGGCTGCTGGTTATTAGGGAGCTGTCACACTCTGGCATCCTAACAACCAGTATCTCACCCCCCTCCTGGCACTTTCAACTGTGATACTGTAAAAGAAAAATGACATGAGGTCCCCCAAAAGGGGGTTCAGATTTCAAGGAGGACCTCACAAAAGAAAAAAAGAAAAGAAAAAACAGTGTGCCCCCCCCAGGTTTTAAAACGAGATCCACAGCCTGGCTGGATAATAAATGGTCAGATGACCTTGCACTCCTCCCTACTGAACTCTACCAGGCCACATGTCTACAACATAAGGGGTACCACCTGTCAAAGCAACTTGTCCCCATGTTGATGAGGACAAGGGCCTCTTCCCCACAACCCAGAATGGTGACTGTGCAGGCCTTCGGGTGTTTTTTTTTTTAAATCTGGAAGCCTCTGGAGGTCACCAGATACTGCCTACCCCCATGTAAATAAATATGGAGTACATAGTGTCCCTACTCATTTCTCACCCAATAGCTAAATATCAAACAACACACACTTTTTTAAAGTCCTTTATGAAAAAAATAAATTCCCACAATGTAAATCCATCAATCACATGTGCAGTGATGTAGAACCCAGTGAGCTGTGACACAATTCCTGTCAACTGCTAGCCATGAATGACAGTCGTGAACCCCACTGTCACAATGTAAACAAATGGTCAGGGCCACCTGGTTGACATTATTGACCAAATATGAGCATGTCCATATTTGGTCAATTAGGTCTCTCGTGAGACCCTTACTTCTATGTTTACATTGCGATGGTGACCAGGAGCTGTCATTCATGGCAAGCAGTTGATGTAGGCAGATCATGTAATGATTTGGTGTTTTTTTTCTTTGTATGGGTCAGTGGGCTTCATTCTTTAAGATTGATTGAGATCTACATTGCTGGACGAAGTGACAAATTATATTGTGGGACATTTTTACCTCTATTTCTGTTAATAATGGACTTACTAGTTACATAATTTGGTGAATGGGTAGGGGTACTATGCATGGATTGTCTAGTATGGATTTTTTTTTCTTTCTCTACAACGTTTTTGTATTTTTTTTGTGATATCCCCCTTAAAATCCATACCAGACTTGAAGGGCCTGGTATGAATTTTGGGAAGACCCACATTCTTTTCACTATCCCCACCCCATTGTTTACATTCACCTTTCATCCAGAAACCCCAGGCTGCCAGCTGAATATGCCAGGCATGGATGATAATTCATTTTTAGGATGCTGGCAGGTGCCAGCTCCCTAACCATCATAATTCCTAACAAGGAAGCTGTCACATTTAGCAGCAGCAGTAATACTGCAGCTAAATATTCACTTCATGATGCAGCAGTAGGTTCACTCAGTCCAATGTCAGTTAGATCAGCCATTTGCCAAACCTCCTGAACAATGGATGAACCTTCAGCTCAACTTTAGTGTGTGCAAGAATCTCAAAACACTTTGTGCACAGTGCAGAGGTCTTTCCCATATTATTTCCTCTTCTGATTGTACTAATTGTACTTAGCCTATAGAGTTCAACCACTTTTCTATTGGTCAAATGTTCTTTAAATATTCTGGTTGAATGTTTTTTCTCTTAGGATTAAATGTTAGGGAATGTTATAAAAGGCTACAAAAGGCAACAAATGTAAGCCGACATATCACGCACATGGTATTACAAACATTATAGGCATTATTCGTGACTTTTGCATTTTTGTTTTATACATATTGTTCTCCCCATATTGTTCTCAAGTCTTAGGGAACAGTGTGCTGAAACATCCTTTTAGCACCTAGCATTTCACATTGTTATGTTAAAGTGGAAGTAAACTCCCCTATCGTTTTCAGCCAAGGAAGCTGCCATCTTTGCCTCTGTTTAATCTTCAACTGCTATGGTGCTGCACATGTGATTCGTTATGACACCAGCCATTGGATGGTTTGATAGTTTGGCTGAGAGCACAGCCAATGTGCAGTTAGCATTCCCGGCATGCCTTTTTTTTTTAACTGTTTAAATCCATGGGTTTATTTCCACTTTAACACATAAACCATTCAGGGCAAAATATTTAGCTAATTCCCCTTAAACTCTTGTTCAGTTATTAGAAAAGACAGGTCACTCACTGCCTTGTACAAAGTTATCCAAACTATATACAATAATTATTCATACGCTGTAAATTCAAGTATATGTTCCTTAGAATGAAGACATAGTAACATTATCAAATATTACTTCTCTTCAATACAGGTAAAATAATTGCATTACAAGAAGATATTTGCATTTTCCTGGAGAAGAATGTACCGACTATGGTCCAGTGTCATATTCAACCTTCCTATATATTTCAGCATTGTAAATATGGCCTGCTAACAGCACCCTGTATGATATGTATTATTATATTAGATTATGAGTATCTGTATGCAAATTTTTTTTCTGAAAATGTAAATGTGAAATTCTGAAATTAATAAAATAAAGACATACAATTAATCAAGCTTTGTTTAGTGGTTATTTTTGTGCATGTATACCTATTAATTAAAAAAATAGATCGAAGATAAAAAAAAGAATACATTTACTATGTACAGCCATTTATCTTAATCATAATTAAAATAAAAGATCGGCAAAACAGATGTATACAGTGTCGGTAAATCTTAGCAATTCAGGTATGGTTCTTAAACACTGCACTGGTTGAAAGCTGTGGCTTGGTTGAAAAGTTTACACTCTTCTCCTAGACTTAAGGAGTAAAGTTGGGGCTGACATTAACAAATAGCAGATTCTCTTAAGTCTTTATGAATTCTAAATTCATCAATTATTTTCCTGCATTTTTATTAGTAACATTTCTATAAAGTGGATTAAGTGAATAATTGAAGTTGTAAAGTTTTTTTTACGAAGCCTGATTTATTTTTTATTCAGTTGATTATTATTTTTTTATGTTTCAAATAATGTACCGTATGTGTTTATTATTTTGCCCTTCCTGGTTAGGTCATTAACCCTTTCATAATCAGAGGTCATTAACACCACATGACCTGGCCTAGTTTAGTAGCGTCAGTCCATTATATAAGTAATTTCAGCTATCTAAATAATTTTTAATCCTTTTTAGGGGCATGTAAGGCTCTAAATTGCTCCACATTTTTTAAATAACCAGCTCAGATATCATAAGTTGACAATTTAAAAAAAAAATTGACAACTATTGGTCGCATTGTACAAGATGATGTCAGAGTGTGACTGCTGACAGGAGCATCTTAGAGAAGTGGTTTCAGAAGACCAGTAGCACAGCATGGATGAAGCCTGCCAGAACAAGGAATAAGGTAAGTAATACAACTTATTTTTCTACACTTTGACTTAAAGTGGAAGTAAACTGCTGGGTGTTTTTTATAGATAAGTGCGTTGGGGCTATAGGTGTTAGAGACATGTCAGGAGGTGTTCTTTGGATGCAGGTGTGTTGCTGCGCCTGACCATTGTAGCCATGGTTGCCACGAGGAAAGCATTTTCTGATAGTTACCTCTGCTAGAGGCTATCGTGAGTTCGTAGCTACAATGTGTGTATATCATTTCAAGGGTGTTTTCAATAGTGGGAGTTGTAACCGATTTCCACAAGCTAGTAATGTTGAGTTTGGATGCTAAAAGGATGTGTGTGATTGCTGTAGGGCTTCTATTGTTAGATTTTGGAGTGCCAGTGCGAGGGAGAAGGGGATCTGTCAATTGGAGACGTTTCTTAAGATTTGGAAGACCAGTGGACCAGTAAGGCTGTATATTGGGACATGCCCATAAGATATGGAGTAGATTTCTTGCTTTTTGGCATCTCCAGCAGGAATTGGATGATTGGGAATCAAAAGAGGCTAGTCTGGTAGAAGTTAGGTACCATTGTTGAGAGATCTTTTGGAATATTTCCCATAGGGCTGAGCAACTGGTAGATTGGTATATTGATTTAAATGCTTTTTGCCATTGTTCCCCTGTGAAGGGTTATCCCAGGTTCGATCCCCAGTGCAGATGTGAGGTATGTTTAATAAAGTCCTTTTTTTGATGTAAGGTGTTGTAGAGCAATGAGATACCTTTTCGTGTAGGAGATGAGTGGGTCACAAAAGACCATATTGGTTTTGGTTTAGGTAGGGAGGATAAGCAATGGGTTATCCGTAGGTGAGTAAAATATTCAGAGGATGGGAGTGCAAACTCTTTTCTCAGTTGGGAGAAGGATTTTAATTTGGAATCAGAGAACAGGTCTTGAATGTGGAAGATACCTTTGCTTGTCCACTGGGTAAGCTGGAGGTCCGGTGTGAGTTGTGTGAGAGTTCCTATCGAGAGGATGGGTGATGTGATTTTCGAGGGTGGTAGTGCTATGTCTGTAATTGTTTTCCATGCACGTGCAGAGGCTTTCATTGTAGGGGAAAGGGCATTTGGTATAGTGATGCCTAGAGGGAGCCTTAAAATCCAAGTTTTTAGGTATGATTTGATAAGTGAAGAAGATTCTATTTGACTCCAGTGTTTGTTAGGGGTAGGGCTGAACCATTCTTGTATTTGTGTTAGTATGGTGGCTTGGTAGTAGTCTGTGAAGTCTATGTACCCTGTCGATGTTTGATAAGTTTCGAGAGGGCACTTTGAGGTTTCTTACCTTGCCAAATTAACTTACTTAGAATTGTTTGTAGTGACTTAAAATAGGATTGAGGTATCGGGATGGGTAGTGTTCTAAAAAGGTACAACAATTGTGGGAGATGGTTAATTTAAAATTATGTATAAATAAATGCGGCGCTGCCTACAAAAATAAATAATTAAAGTGCACTATCCAAATTAAACTAAAAGTGCAAAATAAATCTATCTCACTAAAATGAGAAAATGTGCCACAATAAAAAATGAATATAGTGCATCTGCTATGCAATAAAATATATAATCATATATGTGCATATATAATCAAAAAATGCATATATAAAATAAATTCAAAAACATGAAGTATAAAGTGAAAATTAAATGTCAATCTGGTGACAATGTGTAAAATAGCAATAATTAAAAGTGATTGTCCACTAAAAACCATGCATATAATTAGTAACTATAAAGCAAAGTCCATGCAAAAATAATTGAAGTGATTTCCAATAGGTGACAATCCACTGCAAACTTCAGTGCAAACTTCAGTGCCCAATTCGTGCACCACCAATTTCCCCCAGCCTCTCACCTCTAATAAATGGCAAAAGAGCGCTGTATATAATCAGATGTTGCTGAATCCTTATCCATCCAGCCTCAATTGTATACCGCTGTATGTATACCAGCGGTATACAATTGAGGCTGGATGGATAAGGATTCAGCAACATCTGATTATATACAGCGCTCTTTTGCCATTTATTGGAGGTGAGAGGCTGGGGCAAATTGGTGGTGCATGAATTGGGCACTGAAGTTTGCACTGAAGTTTGCAGTGGATTGTCACCTATTGGAAATCACTTCAATTATTTTTGCATGGACTTTGCTTTATAGTTACTAATTATATGCATGGTTTTTAGTGGACAATCACTTTTAATTATTGCTATTTTACACATTGTCACCAGATTGACATTTAATTTTCACTTTATACTTCATGTTTTTGAATTTATTTTATATATGCATTTTTTGATTATATATGCACGTATATGATTATATATTTTATTGCATAGCAGATGCACTATATTCATTTTTTATTGTGGCACATTTTCTCATTTTAGTGAGATAGATTTATTTTGCACTTTTAGTTTAATTTGGATAGTGCACTTTAATTATTTATTTTTGTAGGCAGCGCCGCATTTATTTATACATTTTAATTGATCTACCTTTGGTGTTGAGATCACCATTTCGTACTGGCTGCTTCCTCAATATATTCAATTATCTTTAGTTATCTAGATATTAGGTAGGTGGAGCGCATTAGTACTTTTCATTATACTTAATTTAAAATTATGCTAGTCTCCCTGACCATGAAAGTTTGTGTTGCGCTAGTTTTTGTAGGTCATTTTGCAGTTTTTTGGTAAACATTGTGTAGTTAAATGTGAAAAGTTGTTTAACTGATTTGGTGAGCTGGATACTTAGATACTTTTTTCTGCCCAGGCATAAGGAAACTTAGATTGTAGTAGATGTGTAGGCATAGCATCTATACCTAGGCTGAGTATGAATGATTTGGTTTCATTAATTTTGTAATAGGATATCTTGCTAAACCTCGTAAGAGTGTCTTGAATTGCAGCTAGGGAAGAGGATGGGTTGGTGATCATTAGGATGACATCATTGGCAAATAAACTGATTTTATGTTGGGATCAATTGACTGTAACACCAGGTGATGAGGGGGTTAGTTCTGATGTGTACTGCTAGGGGTTCCATAAGAAGATTAAAGATCAGGGGCAACAATGGGCATCCCTGGCGCGTGCCGTTAGTTATTTGAAATAATTGGGATAGCATTTTAGAAGAGTACACTGTCGCAGAGGGTGTTGTGTATAGGGCTAGGACAGCTTGCAGAATATTACCTTTGAAGCCAAAATTAAGAAGGACTCTGTGTAGATAAGTCCATTTAATCCTGTCTAACACCTTCTCTGCATCCAAAGATAGAAGCAGAGAAGGCGTTCCGTTGGACTCAGCGGGGTGGATAAGGTCTATAAGCCTTCTGGTGGCATCAGATGCTTGGCAGCCCATGGTGAAACCAGATTGGTCACGGTGAATTAGGATGGGCAGTATGTTACTGGTGGCGATGGCTTTCACATACATTTTTAAATCAAGATTTAGTAAAGATTTGCCTAAAATTTTTGGGGGGTAATTGGTTCTTTCCCTGGCTTTGGTAAGGTGATTATCAGTGCCTGTAACATTTCATGGGGGAATGAAGAAGAGGACACTGCTTCATTATATAAGTTAGTAATATGATTGAGTATGGAGGAAAATTGTTTGTAATATTCGCTAGTCAGTCTATCAGGACCTGGAGCTTTCCCGGTAGGTAGAGATTTGATGACAGATTTGTAGTTCTGAGGTCATGAAAGGTGTGTTCAGGGAGTCAAGTTGTGTTTCATTTAGAGTTGGAAGGTTGACGTGGTTTAAAAAGGCATCAATTTCGTCAATAGAGGGTTGGTGAGTCTGGACATCAAGTTTAAGGTTATATAGGTCACTGTAATATGAGCTGAAGCTTAATATCTTGGGGGTTTAGCAATTTTTAATTTGTGTGGGGATGAATTAGGTAGGCTACGTTGGTTTTTGCCTGATATCCCTTTAGGCATCCGGCTAGAGCTTTTCCCATCTTGTTTGAGGTGGAGTAAGCCATAGCCTTCAGTTTGCGCTGTGTTTTTTCAAAGGAGTGCAAGAGGAGGGTTCTAAGCTCTTGTCTCAGGGATAGAAGCTTTGCTGAATATATGGCCTGTGGGTTTACTTTGTTGTTTTTTTCAAGGTCTGCTATGGTAGTCATGAGATAGTCTAGTCGCTGTATCCTTTCTTTTTTCATGCGAGAATTAATTTGTATTAATACACTCCTTATAAATACCATGTGTGCATTCCATACCATGTTGTGGTTGGGCACTGAACCCACATTGTTCTTAAAGAATTCAGAGAGTAAAGTGGCGATCTCTGCAGAGTATGTTGGCTGTTGCAGTGGAAAATTGTTAGCTTGCCAGAGATTGGTTTTAGATTGTGGTGGGGAGTCTGCAATTGATATGCTGATGGACGCATGGTCCGACCACAACATGGTATGGATAGCCAAGAAGTGAGGCTTTTTGAAGAAGCCACTTATCTGCAAGAAAAAGATCAATTCTTGAATACGTTTTATGAAGTGGGGAAAGATATGTGTAA
The DNA here is from genome assembly GCF_037356315.1 of Lithobates pipiens. Lineage (NCBI taxonomy): Eukaryota > Metazoa > Chordata > Amphibia > Anura > Ranidae > Lithobates > Lithobates pipiens. The sequence continues at coordinate 15,243,666 of NW_027507696.1, forward strand.
TCTTTCTCAGATCCGTGGTGACATCACCAGATGTCAAACAAGTCCTGAATAGGAATTTATTCAGAAGGGATTCCCTTCTCTTGGATGGTGTAGATGAGTTCATGTGAATATCAGGTACCAAAGTAAAGTCATCGCACATAATCATGTGACCTCTTTGGATAGGTTTGATGTATTCCAGGAGGCGCTTTAAATGCACATTTGGTGGACATTGGGTGCATGTAAGTTTATCAGAGTGTAAGTGACCATGTTAATAGTGCATTGCAGGATAATATATCGACCGTTCGGGTCTAGAGTCACTTGATGGGACTGTAAGTTTAGTGAGTCTTTAACTGCAATTATGACTCCTATTTTTTTGGAGGAAAAGGAAGCCTGGAAGATGTGTGGGAATTGTTTGTTAGAGCATTTTGGGGTTGCGGATGAGGAAAACTGTGTCTCCTGGACACATAGAATTTTACAGTTGGTGTTTTGGGCAATTTTCCATAGGGAGTGGCGCTTGGCAGGATGATTGTATCCATTTGCGTTTATAGATAAGATGTTGTGTGGCATGGTTTGTGGAAATGGTCAATGTGAAGAATGCAGGAACTTAGTTATTTGGAGCTGGCAGGGGTGTTCCGATCAATGTTTCTGGTTCTTCTGCTGTGATGAAGTGGATCTGGATGAGAAATATCCATGGAGCTTTACTGCATTGCTGGAGAGCTAAACTGCGTATAAGTACAACCAAAAAATAAAAATTAAATAATAAAGGAAGGGCAAAAGGGGAGAAAAAAAATAGCAAAGTCAATTGAAATGAGATGTAAAGTATCGAAGATGGTTTATTATAAAATAACCGGTGGCGGATCGAATAGCCTGGGGATTTCGAAGCCGCAATGTGGGGAGAACAGTCAGTAGCAACTATTGTTAAACAGATCACTAAGATAACTATAATTCAGTAACCGGGGAGCGAAAGGTGTATATATGAAAGGCCCATCCACAGATTTTAAGGCTGCACGTGTCATTCATGGTTCTTTTGTTGGTTGCAACAGTTGTATGGAGATTTACGTTGTGGCAAAGGAAGGCTGGAGTCTTGTGGTTGGTCAATAATGATGCCCCAGGTGTATAAGAGTTTTAGACCTCCTGTAAGGGTAGGTATAGTGTGATCGGCTCAATTTTTGTGATTAGTAGGGTTGCTGGGTAATGCCATTTGTATTGAATTTTATGGTTATGCATGGCCTTGGTGATGGGACTTAGTTGTCTGCGCTGTTGTAAGGTGTATCTAGAGAGATCTGGATAGAACTGTATGTCAGTGAATGGTGCAGGAAGGGTTCCAGCTGACCTGGCAGCCACCAGGAACATTTCTTTAGCTCAGAAAAAATGCACTCTCCTAAGCACATCTCTAGGTACTGAAGCAGCTAGATGAGGCAGTTTGGAAATTCTGTGTATGTGCTCTGTGGAGATTTCAAGTGAATGGTAGCATGCATAAGGTAATTTGCATATTTTGGAAGCTCAGCAGGTGGTATTGATTCAGGTATACCACATATTTTCACGTTGTTGCAGTGAGAGCGGTCTTCCAAATCTGCTAATTTAGCTTTGATCCATGACTTCTCATCTATCACCTCATCATATGCGTCCACAAGATCATTCACAGTTGTGGTGCATTCCTCCATTTTGTCTTCTATATAAGAAACCCTGTTGCCCAGGTTAATGATGTCAGAGGAGAATTTGTTCATCAGGAAGGACAGATCTGACATCAGTGATGTCTGTAGGGAAAGGAGCATGTTCTTTAAGGTCGTGTTCAGTACAGGCTGTCCTGAGGTAGGAAAGGCAGCTACCGAGGATTGCAGGGCCTGGTTTGACTGGAGGGGGTTAAACGGGTAAGCCTCACTCTGTTCTGGGGATGAGGGGTCATTAAGCCGCATGCAGGCCTTTGCTGGGTGCCCTGAGTGTGGGAGATAGGGGCAGCAAATGTGGCTTCTGATCGCCCTGTAAATCATCAGGGAGATCCGTGTATGATGACCACGCTTCAGCCGTGGCCGCGCCGGCACCATTATGGGCAGCTCTGACCATAGAGGAAGTCTTTAGAAAGAAGGCTGTCAGCTTTTTTGGCCGGGTGTTCTCTTTTCTCTTGCGAGACATGATGCAGAAGGATGTCCTGTGTCTTAGGAGGCTGGATGGCTGTGGATTATCTGTGGAGTGGGCCGTTGTCGTTCCCCAGTGTATGGAGTGTCTAAGCGGCCATCACGCTCGCCGGTAGACCACGCCCCTCCAATTTTTTTTTTAAGACAAATTTCTTTATCAAATTAGGCCAATATATATACTTCTACATATTTTTGGTAAAAAAATTGTAATAAGCATATATTGATTGGTTTGCGCAAAAGTTATAGAACCTACCAACTATGGGAAAGATTTATGGCATTTTTATGACATTTTTATTATTTTTTTCTTACTAGCAATGGTGGTAATCTGCGATTTTTAGCAGTACTGCGACATTGCGACAGACAGATCGAACACTTTTGACACATTTTTGGGACCATTACCATTTATACAGCTATAAAAATGCACTGATTACTGTGTAAATGTCACTGGTAGGGGAGGGGTTAACACTAGGGGCAATCAAGGGGTTAAAAGTGTGTTCTAATTGTATGAGGATAGGACTGACTGGGTGGGGAGACTTATTGTTTTTCCTACTTAGTAGGAACAAACGATAGGTTTCCTCTGCCCTGACAGAACAGGGATTTGTGTGTTTACACACAAATCCCAATGCTGGCTCTCGTGCACACGATCGTGCATGGCAGGCAGCGATCACGCCTGCCAGCCACACACATCGGGTCCTCCGGCACACAGGAAAGGAAGGATGTACCCATAAAGGGTTTTACCCAGGAGAGCCATTGTGCCGCAGTACATCTGTGTGAGCCGGTCAGGAACCGGTTAAAGTGTTAATAAACCCACAAGAGTAAAATCAGTCTGTCTATGCAGTAAAGCATGCTTGTTATACTCACTGTGGAACCTAAGGGGTAAATCCTCTGCATTGTGTAAAAAGTCTGATCTGGTCCTCTCTGTTCCTCCTCTTCTTCCACTGTCACCAATGCATCTCCTGATAGAACAGAGTCTTGGAGACAAGCTGCACATGCTCAGTTTGGTGTTTATTGCTAGAGAGTTTTTTTCTTCTTGGGAGAGTGCATGTGATCAGCACAGGGCCAATCGGCACTGTCCAGACAGAGGATCATAGGGCAGCCAGAGGAGAATGAAAACTACTACAAGCTTTAACCAGATACAGATAGAAGTCACCAGACTGATCTAACTGCTAATGAAAAAACTAATGCTAATGCTAACTGCTAATGAAAAAAGCATATTTAACACTTTATATTTAAAAAACATAATGCATTTGCATGTTCTGTGTAGTGTGGGAGACCAGATATAGTGAATTCAGGGTCCTGGGCTTAGTAACACTTTAAGGCAGGCGATACATGGGTCAAATTTTTCAAATCTAAAAATTTTCGTTGCAATTTCACAACATTAGTGGGCTGCACCAACAGCCAATTAGTGCGGCCATCGGATTTGAGAAATCTGGCATGTTGGAAATTTATGTACATATATATATATATCAACCCCAAAGTTTCTCTCCTAAAACAAATTTTACCCCCGTCACCCCCCCAAATCCCCCCTCCCAGAACAAATACCCCCTCCCGGAACAAATCCCCTTAATTCTCCCAGAAAAAATCCCCCATACCCCTCTTCCAGCACAAACACCCCCAAATCACCCCTTCTAGCACATCCCCTCCAAATTGCTCCTCCTAGAAGAATTCTTTCTCCCGTCGCCCCCAAATTTCCTCTCCCAGCAAAGAGGCCTGTCACTTTCTGCTCTAAGCTAACAGGAGTAGTAAGGCTGCAGTCACTTGTCAGCTTGTAACATCAGGAAGTCTGATTGTGGTGCTTCCCCCACCCCCATCACATAATACCAGTTCCCCCCACCTCCTTGTCTAGGCTCTGCCTGCTCATTTGTCTCTATAACTCGGGAAAGGCAATAGTGCTGTATATGTCAGTCCTTTGGGTTTTATGCAAACTTGGAGTGGAGTGGAGTAAATGAATGAAGGGATCCAAAACATTTTTTATGAAGTTAGTTTCATGCTGAATTTGAAAGGATTGAATCACACATAGTTTGAAGAGACTTACTCACAGTGCCAAAGTCAGTACTATCATACAATGTTTCTGTCGCTGAGATTAGTCCATATTTGTTTACGCAGTCACTAGAAAAATTTGGGCTATGTTTAAGAGTTTATAGTGCTGTATGGTTTGTATTTACTTATCTAAGCTAAGGCCCCTTTCACACATGCTGATGGTATGTCCGTATTTCATCCATCCGTTTGCGGATGAAATACGGGCATCCATTCATCCCTATGGGATAGCGGGTGTCTGCGGATGAGCATCCGCAGACACCCAATTTCGTCCGCCTCCGCAACAGTCCGATTCTGCAGACGGAGGAAAATCCTATTTTTCTATCCGTCTGCAGAGCGGATCGGATGAACACGGACACACGGTCCGTGCTCGTCCGATCCCCATAGAGGAGAGCGGAGAGCTGACAGGGCGGTCCCCGCACAGTGTGCGGAGACCGCCCTGTCCGCAGCAAGCTCAGCGGGGACAACGGAGCGATCCCCGCTGAGCGAGCGGATCTTCACGGGGCGGATCATTACTGATCCGCCCCGTGTGAAAGAGGCCTAAGACAACATGATGACAGTAATACAATGATGACAATATAATGACAATAATCTGATTTGCCCATGCTCATATTTTTTTTCCAATAATATGATTAGCCCATAGCAATTAACAGAATGTCTTCACCTAAATTAGAACATTTAAAAAAAGTACGAAGTGGCAAAGTGATTTATGAATCAAAAGTACCCCAACAAGTGGTTACTTATCATCAAATGTAAGTTAATTTTGAATAGAGATGATATTTCCAAGGCTAATAGCCAAGCTATTGCCAAACAAATGGCAGGGGAAACTGGGCACTGTCCGGAGGAACATTTAACAAACAAAAAAATGATATGACTTTGACATTGGAAAAACTTCAATCTTTTCATTTACATGCTCATGTTTGGGGGTTGCCTTTAAGCGGTATTATGGAACAGTGCAATATTATGGACAGAGTCAAAGACACTGTATTATGGCTTTACATAACTTGGATGTGTAATACATTTTTTTACTTGATTCGGCTTAAATACATATAAAAAGTGTGCACTTGCTTGTAAACAGACCCTGTATGCAGCTGCGGCTTCCTTTCCAATCACTATCAACACTAGACAGGCCTGCCCCCTGTCTCACCGCATCTTTGCTATATGCATATAGCCCTTAGCAGCATGCATTAGACAAAATTCTAACATCCACGGCATACAGGTGTGTAATAGAGAATTTAAGATCGCCTTGTTTGCTGCATCATCCTCTTGACACTCAAAATGACATCCTCAACTCCATGTTACTCTTCCTACTCTTCACAAAGAGCTAGACCTATAGGGCTCTATCTTGGGCTACAAAATAAATAACACTAAAACAAAGGCTCTTTCTCCTAACATTCCTCAACAGGTTCTGCAAAACTTAAACTTAACATACCCTTACAACTGGAAGTCCTTTATGTTTCAATTTGGGGGGGGGGGTGAAATTGACACCCACTTATGAGGCTCTTTATAAAGAAAACTGTCTTCCTCTCTATGCTACCATTAATACACTCCTCACTCAATAGAAATTGCTTCTCATCTCCTTCTTTGTTTGAATCGGGACTATTAAAATGTCTATCTTACCAAAATGACTGTACCTTTTTCAAAACTTTTCCAATACTGATCCCAAACCCACACTTTAAAAAACTACAAAACAATCTCCATAATTTTGTCTGGAATTACAAACACCATAGGTTTTCCAGATCAGTTTTGTTTGTCCCAAGGGATCAAGGAGGTCTTTCCCAATATCTCTAAACATTATCTTGCAACTCAGCTAAGTTCGTTGGCCTCCTGGCTCACATTCATTCATTCATTCATTCAGTCGCTGGACTGAAATTGAAAAGTTATGGCTGTCTCCCATCCACCCAAACTCGGTGTAGTAGAGTTCTAACGTTTCAGTGAATTTATACAATTTGTTATTAAACATGATGCTTACTTACACCCTGTGGCATAGAGCTAAGAGTCATTACCCTGTAATGACTAATGCTTCTCCAACAACCTCCTTCCTATCCACCCCTGCCATTCCAGATAGCCTAACTCCATAGATGTCTTAACCAGTGGCAGCCGGTGCTCAATATTTTGGGGGGTGGGACAGAAAACGAATGCCAACCCCCCCACCACAGGAGATGGATGGGAAGGCGGCGATCGACCCCCAGTGACGATCAGAGGCCTTACCGTACGAGGCAGGGGGAAGGAAGAGCCGAGCCATTGCTTCTTCTCCCGACCGAACAGGAAGTGTGTCCTGAGACCCAATTGGCCAAGGAGTCCTAGGACTCCCTAGCAAATTGGATCTCAGGACCCACTTCCTGATTGGCGGGGAGGAAAAATCAGGAAGACAATAGTGAATATTAATTTGCTATTGTCACACAACTGGGTGAGCTCAGGGTGTAGTGCTCTGCGCCCCCTAGCTTATCCTTTTTTGAAGCCAATTAGAGCCAATTAGAGCCAATTAGAGCCTCAGGCATTATAACAACCTTTGTGGTAGATTCCTACTTTTTGTTATTCTGAAGAAATCTGTGTGTGTTTGTCTGTGCCTCTCTACTGAGTGGGTCTAATGGGAGTGGTATCATAATTAACTGTCAGGTTTGCAGCTGCAGGGCACTAATGAGGAAATCTGCTGGGCCTGCATTCCATTAAACTTACTCCTATTAAAAGTATCTCTCTAAAAATTAATTTTTTGTTGCAGGGGATGCCTGAAATCTGACTTGTATCTTAGGCAGACTTCTGTGAAAATTGGTAGGCCAATCACACAAGCAGGAAATTATGTTTTTGGAGAGTAGTCAGTACACACTCTGTGTACAGCAGTGGTTCTCAACCCTGTCCTTAAGTACCCCCAACAGGCCATGTTTTGGGAATTTCTCTTAGATAAAATAGCTGTCCAAAATACAAAGCCATTGACTCTAATTTAAAGCACCTGCGCAAGATAAAGGAAACCCTGCAAACATGGCCTGTTGGGAGTACTTGAGGACAGGGTTGAGAACCACTTAAGTACAGAACAACTCCAGGTAGCCATATTGCAGAAAATTACAGTGGCTGCAGATTGAAAAGAAAAGGTACATTCATTCAATGTACAATATGAGTAGTGTCCCAATTATATGTGCTATATTATCTTTTCTTTATTTGCTCATTTTTTTCCCCACAAAAGTGGAGTTACCATTTAAGGACCTTCAAAATGCCTATGAACTCCTCGAGCAGGCCTTCTTTGGATACCTGCAAATGTGTCACTTTGGTCATACCTTGATTAGTTCATTTGAGTTTTCTGATCTAATGCTATTCAAAAAAATTAGCTTTGAGTAAGGCCCATTGAGTAAGGGATTAATCTCACAAATTTATAAGGTGATACTTTCCACCTCCTATCCCCCTAAACACCTGTACATGTCCAAATTTTGGTAGAAGAACTGCTTATGAAAATCTGCCAGGTAATATGGTCTCAAGCTGCCAAATTCTCAATATGTACATTATACAAAGAAAAACAATACAAAATACTTTTTCACTGGTATTATGCTCCAGACAGGCTACATTCTCTATATTCATTAGCTGACAATAGATGCTGGAAAAGCAAGAAGGCTCTTGGTACGATTCAATATATATTGGTATTCTCCTCTTATCAAACCTTATTGGCAATCATTTCATACTCCAACCCGCCACCTTTTCAATGCTTGGATGCCCGTTATATGTTCTTTGTAGGCATACCTCCTCATGCTTTCTTTAAAACATTTTAACAATTGGTGGGGCATGTCCTCATGGCAGCATGATGTTTAGTTGCTCTCTATTGGAAAAGATGTGAACCTCCCTCTTTGACAGAGCTTCACGCCAGGATTAGAGACATCAAAGGGCTGGAGTATCTTATTGCTATTATCAACGATTCCGTTGATAAATACAATGAGATTTGGAAATGGTGGTACATTTTGGAAAACCCTTTTTTTGTATTTTTTTTTTTTTTTCAAATACATTTTTATTAAGTTTCACAATGGACAATGTTGAGAAGCAAAAAGTACAATTCCATCGGTTACAATCATAACATATCATAACAGAAATTGCCAGTAGTAACAATAGTCTTGGCACACATATATATGATTGGCATAAAACAGGAAATAAGGTAAAAGATCTGGTAATGTACCAAGTAACAATTGAAGTAAGGGTATTGGGATAGGATATAAGGTAGGAGGGGGGGGGGAGGGATGGGGATTAGGAAGGGATAAGGATCTTGAGAATAAGGTTGTATGGTGAGTAATCTTTCGAGTACAGGAACAATAGCAATAAAAAATATAAAAGTCATCAAGTGGATGTTCAATCTATCTTAGATTTATACCATCTGTGCCATGGGAGCCATTTATTCCGAGTTTTGACATATGAGGCTAGACCTCTTGATCCAAGAAGTTCGTAGGTAAAGTGTGAGTGAACCAATGTGGTGACGTCAAGGATAGTAGGTAAATTTGGTGATTTCCAATTTCTAGTTAGAAGTAATCTAGTAGCTAGGAGAATGTGGGTAATAACTGTGTGAAATGTGTGGGGGATATCTTCTGGTATGATATTGAGTATGGCCAGTTGCGGTGACAGGGAGAGAGTGGTATGACTAATTTCATGAATAAGTCGTGTGACTTGCGACCAGAGGGGTCGTATTTTAGGACAGTGCCATAAGATATGGATTAGGGTCCCTGTATGATTACAATTATGCCAGCATAGTGGGGTGACGGAGGTTTGAAATTTAGCCAACCTATGAGGGGTTAGGTACCATCGAAGTGTGATTTTGGTTGTTAGTTCCCATAAGCCCATGCACCGTGTAACCTTATAGACAGAAGCCATTGGTCATCAGAAAGTTGTATGTGTGTGTCTAATTCCCAATCTAGGAAGGGTTTGGATTTGTAGAAGACATTTTTTCCTTGAAGCAATGGGTAGATAAGTGAGATGCCTTTAGCCGTGGAGCAACGAGAGAAATAGAAGTTCCATAATTTTGTAGGTAATGTCCCTTCTATGTTAGTGTATGTGTTTAGACATGAACGTATTCTGTGAAATGTGAGGAAGTCTGAGTTGGGTGCTCCGTACGTGGACTGGATCTCAGAGAATGTTTTGTGGTCAGTGAGGGTTCTAAGTTCAGCCGTGTTTGATGCGTGTGATGTGAGCCATGTAGGGAGGTGCAGATCAGGGGATAAAATCCAGAGAGTTTGAAGGGGTATCTGTATGTCTTTCATGGGAAGTGATATCCACTTATTGTTAAGTAAACTTTTCCATGCAGAGATCGATGCCTGTATGGTGGGTGAGTAGAGGCGTAAATTTGTTACAAAAGCTGAGGAGCTACACAGCCAGCTTTTGAGATCAGGACCTGGAGTGGCGTGATTTTCAATATCACCCCATAGTGTGGTGTGGGGGGGATTAGTCCATTCCTGCAATTGGGAAAGAATAGTGGCTAAGTAATAATCCTGAATGTCGGTATAACCCATGCCCCCGGCATGTTTATGTTTGATAAGCTTAAAGTGGTTGCTTCTAGGTTTTTTACCTTGCCATATGTAGTTGGCAAGAATAGATTGCAAAGAATTAAGGTAGGATTTGGATAAAGGGATAGGAAGGGTGCGAAATACGTACAATAATTTGGGTAGTAGGAGCATTTTAAAGGCCGCTAGTCTGCCTGACCATGAGAGTTCAAATCGGGTCAGTTTGGATAATTCTTTGATTAGCCTTTGTTTGGTGGCTATATAGTTAGACTGAAATAATCTGGATACAGATTTGGTGAGCACGATACCTAAGTATGGTATACCATTTTCGGCCCAGGGATAAGCATATTGGTTACGTAAAATAGAACTAGTAATAGCTTCAAGGCCTAAGTCTAAAATATAAGATTTGGATTCATTGACCTTATAGTATGAAACCGAACCAAAGTTGGTTAGAACATGTTGTACCGAAGCCAGGGAAGTTACGGGATTGGTAATCATCATTATGACGTCATCTGCGAACAGATTTATTTTATGTTCAAGGTGACCTATTTTGAAGCCTGTTATAGTGGTACAGTTTCTGATGTGTGCTGCTAGGGGTTCCATAATTAGGTTAAAAATGAGTGGAGATAGGGGGCATCCTTGGCGCGTGCCATTGGTTATTGGGAATGAACGAGAGACAATGCCATCGGTGTATACTTGTGTAGACGGAGAGGAATATAAAGCCATGATGGCCGAAAATATATGGCCATGGAATCCGAATTTATGGAGTGTGGCTTTTAGGTAAGCCCAATGGACTCTGTCGAACGCCTTCTCTGCATCCAAAGACAGAAGCAGAGAAGGCGTTCTGGTGGTCTCTGCATGGTGTATTATGTTGATTAGTCTCCTCGAAGCGTCATATGTTTGTCTACCCTTTGTAAAAGCTGATTGATCCGGGTGGATCAGATTGGGCATAATTTGAATCAGTCGATTAGCTATAAGTTTAGCAAATATTTTGGTGTCTATATTGAGGAGTGAGATTGGGCGAAAGTTTTGTGGTGTGTCAGGTTCCTTCCCCGGCTTCGGCAACGTGATTATTAAAGCTTTAAGCATTTCATCTGGAAGAGAAGAGGAGGAGGCAGCGTCATTGCATACTTGAGAGAGGTAAGGAGCCAAGGTAGTACAACATTTTTTGTAGTATTCGTTTGTTAAGCCATCAGGCCCTGGTGATTTATTGGTAGGTAGAGCTGATATTATGTTTTGCACCTCCAAGTGGGTAAAGGGTGTATTTAGGTCAGCCAAATGTTGCTGTGATAGTGTTGGTAAATCAATTGTTTGCAGGAATGTATTAATGTCTGCAAGGGAGGGTTGGTTCGTGTTAGTGTCATCTTTCAAGTTGTACAATGTTTGGTAATAATGACTAAACGCATCAGCAATAGCTTGCGGATCTAAGAGTTTCTGTTTTGAGGTGGGGTGGAAGAGGTGGTGAATTTTGGATTTAATGTATCGACCCTTGGTCTGGAGTGCAAGTGCTTTCCCTGCTTTATTGCCTGTAGTGTAATAATGTGCCTTCAATTTCGTGTAGGTCTTAGTGTGTGTTTCTAGAAGTAAGTTTCTAAGTTCCTGCCGGAGGAGAACTAATTGATCTTTTAGTTTTGGATCTGGATTGGTTTGGTTTTGAACATCAAGTGTATGTATCTTGGCTACAATAGTCTAGACGCTGTGATCTCCTCCTCTTCTCTCTTGCAGAGAGCTGTATAATGATCCCCCTGACGAATGCCTTATGTGCATTCCAGAGGACAGTGTTACTGGAGACTAAGCCAGCATTTATCTGAAAAAATTCTTCAAGTTGAGTGCGTATATAAGAAGAATGTTCTGGGGAAAGAATAACGCCTGCATCTGCTCTCCATACTGTATGACGTGGGGAATTTGGATGATCTGTAACAGTGAGTGTTATCGGAGCGTGATCGGACCAGGTTATCTTACCGATGCTCGATTCTGTTGATCTGGTCAATGTCCATTTGTCAACAAGAAAATAGTCAATCCTCGTATAGCAGTTGTGCCTGTGAGAAAAAAAAGAGTAGTCCCTTTCTGTGGTATGGTGACATCTCCAGATGTCGTAGAGGTTATTGTTTCTGATGAAGGTGGTCATTGGGGAAGTTAGTCTGGAAGATCGTGAAGAAGTATCCATCGAATTGTCTGGTACCACATTAAAGTCTCCACATATAATTAAACAACCCTGTCGAAATGTTTAGAGTTTTTTCATCAGTTTAGATAGAAATTTGATTTGGCCAGTATTAGGGGAGTAGACATTTACAATGGTGTATCTGGTTTTGTCAAGGTTGCAGTCCAGTGCTATGAATCTCCCATCTTCGTCTGCTATGCTGTTGTGTAAGGTGAAGGAAATGGTATCTTTAATCACTATCATAACCCCATTGCGTTTGTCTGGACCTGACGACTTAAAAATGTGGGGGAATCGGCGGTTAGTACAGCGAGGCTCACCATCTTTTTTAAAGTGTGTCTCTTGGAGACAAATGATGTCACATTTGGATTGAGTAGCGGTCCTCCACATGGAAGATCTTTTCGCTGGATGATTAAGTCCTTTTGTATTAAGTGAGAGAAATTTCGGCATAATGAATAGCAGGCTTGAGTGTTAGGTGTAAGAGTAGTAAGTAGTACTCACGTTAGGTGGAAGTCTCTGAATAGTGGCAAATGGTTCCTGGGTGCGAGTTCCTGAAGATATTGCAGGTGGATTTCTCAAGACGAAGGGAAACCAGGAAAGGAAAGGGTGGAAAGAAGAGGTTATAATAGAATACTGTGGTAACTGTAAACAGAACAGTAGAACAAGTGGTATGAACTATAGCTTAGGACAGCCTTAAACACTAGGCTGTGTCAATTGAGTGGGGTAAAAGTTTGTGGTGAACACAGCACAAGCAGGGCACCGACCGGAGTAAGTATAGTATAAAAAGAATGATCATCGCCTAGATAGTGGCTTCAGCGAGCATTGGGAGGATGCTTAGCGTAGAGGGGTCGGGAAGGACCCCTGCGAGTATTGGACAGAGGGGCAGGCTCTTCCGGGAAGATTTCCCATTGTTGTAGGAGTTTTAGGCCTTCAGGAACAGATGTAATGATATGTTTCGTTCCATTTCTGGTAACGATGAGTTTAGTCGGGAATCCCCATTGGTAGGGAATCTTGTGATTAAACAGTGGTTTAGTAATGGTGATCAGCTGTCTGCGCAGTTGTCTAGTATGCTGAGACAAATCTGCAAATAACTGTAAGTCAGTAAACGGTTCGGGCAGCTTGTTCAGATGTCTGGTCTTGAATAGTAGCTGATCTCTAGCGTGAAAAAAATGGACCCACATCAAGACATCTCTGGGTACGGTTGCTGCAAGGTGTGGCGGCTTGGGAATGCGGTGTATGCGATCAATTATGGTCTCCATAGGTGACAGGTCTGGTAAGATAGTGGAGATCAGTTTTCTGGCGTATGAGTTGAGGTCATGAGGCAGGACCGATTCAGGGATACCTCTGATTTTGATGTTGTTACGTCGAGAGCGGTCTTCAAGGTCCGCCATTTTGGATTTCAGCCATTGTAGTTCATCATGCGTATGATCCTGGGCATCCACAAGGTCATTAACAGTATTAGTCAGGTCACCCATATGATGTTCAACACGTTGGATTTTTTGGCCTAAGTGCAGCACATGAGAGAAAAATTTAGAGAACATGGATGCAATCTCAGTGTGTATGGAGGATTGCAAGGAGATTAGCATCTCCTTCATGGTAGTGTCCAGAACAGGCTGGTCAGAGGTGGGGAAGGCCGCAATAGCTGAGGGCTGAGGTGATATTGAAAGGGATGCAGGGCTTACCTCAGAGTTAGGCCCCGCAGAATCTAGTCGCATCCGTGCCTTTGCTTGGCTGTTACTGGCCGAGGAGGGAGTATACTGTGTGGATGATTCGGGAGAGTGCTGCGGAGTGGATATTGCTTGTTCGTCTGCATCAGGGAGATCTGTGTAGGCAGATGATTCTCGAGCAGGGCCGCGGGCGCCATCTTGGATTTCAGTGTCAGGCGGCTGATTAAAGTAATCAGTCAGCTTCTTCGGCGGCCGGTATTCTTTTCTTTTGCGGTTAGCCTGGTACATTGCTGGGTCTTGCGGCAGTCTCCCCGTGTGATTAGGGGTTTCGAAAAGTAATCTGAACGGCGATGGATCCGCTGTATAATCCGGTCGGTGCAGGAGCTGAGGATTCAGGCGTCCATCAAGCTCGGCGGTTAGCCACGCCCCCCGGAAAACCCTTTTTGATCTACTCCAGTACTCTTCCACTGAAACTTATACTAGCCTTGGATTTAGGGTGGGTAGGGTCTGGGCTCGGGAAGGTGAATGAGGACACTAGTTTCTTTCCTCCCCACTCTTCTCCCTTATCACTCTTCTTTTCCCTATGCCTAAGGTTCTTATACTTCTTTATCTAGATATTAAAACCAATGTTATCAACCCAAGAGACATTTCTGAGCATACAACTTATACTGTGACTACTTTTAGTATTAGTATTAGTATTACTTTTAGTATTACGATGGCACAAGTTGACTGAGTGGCTCAGACAGCATGTTTAATCTAAGACCCGGGCCTTTGCTAACTTGACTCATTACCTCCATATTTGTTCTCTCAGTCCACAGTACCAAATGTATTGGGTTTTGAAGTCTTTGGACATTCACATACCCTGTAAAACTTGTAGTGCTTAAATGTATACTGCTTTGTTTAACCATTGTTTCTTATACTTGGCATACACTATTCTTTTTTTCCAGATATAAAAAATAGTCGTTAACGAAACAGCCTTAAAAAAAGTGTGCACTTACATTTAAATACCATTCACCTGCAGCTGAGATTTTCTGCTGCCTGAAGATGGTATGGTATGGTATTCCCACTTGTGAATGAGGTCATTAGGAATTACTGTAGACCCAGTGGGGGATGCTGGTGATTATGTGTGGGCGATAGCGTCATTGAAAGCAAAAGAGTGAATAGCTCCTGAAGCTTTAAGGCTGGGTTCACACTGGTGTAATGCGGGAAACCTCGCAAATCCAGTTCCTGCATCACACCTGACTCGCAGGCAGCTCACAATGCCCTATGTGAAGCGCTGGGAATATCAATACAAAGTTAATGACAACCCCAGATTGGTTTGTATATCGCAGTGCAAACTGTCAATTTGGACTTGGATTGCATAGGTGTGAACACCCATGTGATCAGATTCTGATGTGAACAAAAAAAAAAAAGGGTCTTGTGTGATTTTGGTCTGAATACAATGCAAATTCAGCCATACCATCTATATGGCTGAGTTCGCATCGTACAAAAATTGCATGTGATCTGCACAGAAGTGCTGTGCGAATGACATAAGATGTTCATCCCCACCAATCAGGAGGCAGGTCATGAGACCTGTTTCCCAAATTGACCCAAGTGTTAGGCGATCCTATTGGATGCCTAGCACTTAGGCAGAGGAGAGAAGACACACTGCTGAGGAAGCTGCTGGAGGAGCAGACACCGAAGCTGCTGCCCACACCCTGCAGCCCACACTACCAACCCCCCCACCCCATCACCTAGATTGGATAAGTGCCGGACTGCCGGCCGCCTGGGGTGGGGGGGGGGGGGGGTGGTAGTGCTGTGCCGCTGGTCGCCTGGGGGGTGGTTGTTTGCCGCCCCCCCCCCCCCCAAAAAAAAAAACACCAGCTGCCACTGGGGAGAGAACTGTATGAGGCTCTCTCTGTAAAGTATATTGTCACGATAACAGCATAGTTAAAACAAAGACATAGAACTCCCCAGGAGATCGTGAAACAGGGTAAAACATAAAGCTTTATTGCTGAATGTAGCAGTGTTTAATTTGTAAACTATCCCCATAGAGCTAATCAGGTCTCCCCAGATTCATAATGTGATTGACAACACTGAAAGGTATTAAAGTGGTTGCAACCCCCCCCCCCCCCCATAAAAAACAAGTAAAAATATTCTCCGATCCCTTTTTAGGCATTATATAGCGCATAGTGCTTTTGCAGTGTCACTTGTCCATTTCCATATTGTACAATACCTGGTTGATCTTGCCTTCTCCTGTGCTCCCTTGTGTAAACTGACCACACTAATCATGGCTGTTGATCCATGATAGCATGGTCAGTTTATGTCCCTCTGTCATCCTGCTATCTTCAGCATCTCACTCTTTCCCCCTCCCTATAATTTCCGTAGTCTGTGGTGTGAACCCTGCCCAGCCCCTCTGCTCCTGCTTTATTGATTTTCTATTCCCCTGTAGCTGTTCCTCCCATATTCTATGTTGAAGGGAATCAAAGCCCCTTCCACTGCACTCACTTGGATTGGGAAGGCGAGCAGAAGGAAACCTTGTGACCGCACAGCAGTAAACAGGTGCTTAGACATGTAATTTAAAAAAAACACACACTGTACTTAATATGGATCAAAAACAGAGAGGTAAAAAGGATTTACTAGATGTGACTTTACAGACACTTTAACAACGTGGATAATCGTACCTAGTTCTTATTTATTTCAATATTTCCAGCTACTCCACATTTTTCATGCACAGTTTCCAGAGGACAGTCTAATGCCACGTACACATGATCGGACTTTCCGGGAGACTTGGTCCAGCGCACAATCCACCGGACTTTGCAGTGGAGGTCCGCCGGACTTTCTAAATGAGCGGATTTGCACACACACGAATGGACTTTCCAGCAGACTAAGTCTGATGTGCTTCCCGTCAGACTTTTGGCTGCGGTCTGAAGGACTTTCAAAATGAACGGACTTGCCCACACATGGACTAAAGTCTGTTCATTTTGAACGTGACTTAAGGTACAATGGGACTAGAGAAGGAAGTCAATCTTTCCGCTTTCATTGACGAGATTGACACCTTGCAATCCCCATCGCCTGGTATGGATTTTAAGGATAACCCCTACACCAAAAAAATGGCGTGGAGGTCCCCCCAGAATCCATACCCTTATCCGAGCCCGCAGCCTGGCTGGTCAGGAAAGGGGGTGGGGCCGAGCGAGTGCCCCCCCTCCTGAACTGTACCAGGCTGCATGCCCTCAACATGGAGGGGTGGGTGCTTTGGGGAAGGGGGGCACCCTGCGGCCCCCCACCCCAAAGCACCTTGTCCCCATGTTGATGAGGATAAGGGCCTCTTCCCGACAACCCTGGCCGTTGGTTGGCAGGGTCTGCGGGTGAGGGGCTTATCGGAATCCGGGAGCCCCAGATCCTGGCCCCCCACCCTATGTGAATGAGTATGGGGTGCATGGTACCCCTACCCATTCACCTGGAGGAAAAAGTGTCAATAAAAACACACTACACAGGGTTTTAAAGTAGTTTATTAGACAGCTCCGGTGGTTCTCTTCCGACTTTGGGGGTCTTCTCCTGACTTCTCCACGCTTTCCGGTTCTTCTCGCTGGGTTCCTCCGCTATCTTCTGCTCTTTTGCACCTCTTTTGCTAGCGGAGGAGCCCGGCTTTCTCCTTCATCACCGTCTTCTTCTTCTTCTTCCTTCTTCTGTTCTTTCGCTGTTGACACAACGCTCTCTCCCACTGTAATGCCATGGACACAGTGCACGGTGACTTATATAGGCATAACGGACTGGGTCAGCGGGTGATGTCACACGGTGACCGCGCCCCTTATGATATCACAGTCCCAGCATGGCTTCTTTATGGAAACAAGATAGTCTATCTTGTTTCCCTGAAGAAGCCAATGCCTTGGTGAAACATGTAGGGAAGAGCTGACTCGATTACTCCTCTGAAGGCTGATTACCATACTACTGGCCTTTATCTTTTGGATTTTGCTCTCTAACATTGTTTGGGTTTTATTATTGTTGGTCTTCATGTTAAATGGATTTTTCTGTGATGTAATAACATTTATATTTTTTATATATATCATGGTGTACATGTGTTTTTTTTCACTGCAATAATCCCTCCTGTTGTTTCCAATTTACCTACGATCGAATTGTCCGACGGACTCTGGTCCGCTGGACCAAGTCCGATCGGATGTAAGTGGCATTAGGATTATACAATCCTCTTTAGAATCAGTACTCAGAGTTAAGTGCCTGGATAAGCCCACCTCGAGACTGTACTCTTATCTCACTTTAATCTCTATTTCGCCATTAGAAGGTCTCAGAGCTAGGTGGATGCGAGATGTACCAGATTTGGATATGGAGGATTGGGCGGGTGTGTGGGATTTCCCTCTGCAATCTCTGGTATCCTTGAGAGACCACATGATTCAGTTTAAATTGGTAAATAGAGCATATATTACACCTTATAGACTTCAAAAGATTAATCCTGCATGCTCTTCTAAGTGCTGGCGGTGCGGAGCCTCTCAGGGGGATTTCACACACATTTTTTGGATTTGCCCATATATAGATATTTTTTGGGGTAGAAGTAGTGGGTTTATTGAATACTATTACCTCTGCTCCTTTACCGGTCTTAATGTCTGTTTGCTTGCTGGGTCTTGTAGAGGCTATTGTTCCAACAGTGTCTGAGCGAGTGTTTGCTAATACAACATTATTTGAAAAGCTATTGCTATGCATTGGAAGAAACCTTGTTCTCCTACACTTCTATACTGGAAACAATGGGTAAATAATAATCTCCCATTGTATAGAGACACCTATATTAATAAGTGTTGCCCTAGTAAGTACAATAAAGTCTGGGCTAAAATGGCTGGACAACCCGTAACAGCATCTAATGCCGACGGGGGTCATTAATGATACTATGGGTGTTTATGCATAAGGGATGCTTGGGGCCATTTGTGATAGAAGGGATTAATATTTGTTTTCTCCTCTCCCCCTTTTAATTTTTAACATTTGATGGACAAATGAGAAGACCTAGATTTAGGTACCGATAAAATACAATTTTTTTGTTAATTATATCCCATCAAGTTGTTGCTTTGTTAGTTTGAATTCGTATTTTGAAACTATAGCTGCTATGTAGCGTGATTGGATCTTGATATTGTATTAATATATTTTAGGTTCAACGTGTATGATGTTTTGTTGAGATTTATAACAACTTGGAGAGGAGTTTGGGCCTCACCCATTAGGTGCTGGCTAGGGCCAATATAGGGGAGAGTGGATAAATTAGGCAGATGGGGGTCAGAGGTAGGTAACTGGGTTACAGTTAGAAGATGGGTTAGAGAGGCTAGTTCTAAGTTGATACATCACAATAAATATGCCCATGTTATTGGAAATATCAGTCCAGGAGTAGCATCACTGGAGTTGTCTACCTCCTCTAGCATCCAGGGCTGGGGAATGACTGCTCCAGTAAGGATGGGAACAGATGTGTAGGAAAAGAGAAGCAGATAATGGTCACATGCGACTCCATTATTAGAAGGGCAGACAGGGAAATGTGTCACAAAGACTGTGATCAATAAACTATTTGCTTTTTACTAGTGGTCAGGTTTACTACATTGTGGATAGGGTTGACAGATTGTTAGGTGGTGCTGAGGAAGACCCAGCTGTAATGATAAACTTTGATACAAATGACAAGGTAGATAAAATACTACCTGTTCCACAAGCCACATCAGAAAGGCAATGGGAGCTTAGAGAGTTGAACAAGTGACTGAGAAACTGTTGTTTTCAGTTCCTGGAGAACTGGGCTGACTTTTTGGTCAGTTACTAGCTCTACTGTAGGGACAGACTACTACAAAATGAGGAGGGTGCAGCTCTATTGGGGCAAAATAGTTAGAAGACTGGAATTGATTTAAAATAGAGGGATCAGATAAGAATATGCCATATGAAGAGCAATGGTCTACGAGGGAGTGAGATTTAGAGAGGAGTGGAATAGTGGAGGGAATGGGGCTCAAACTAGATGGCTGTGAAATTTATCAAGTCAAATTTAAGTCAAATAAAAAAGATTAGTGGAAAACAAGTAATAATAGAAAATAATATTCTAATACAAAATTAAAAGTTTTGTTCACAAAGGCAAGAAGCCTGGCAAACAAAAGGGATGAGCTAGAGCTTCTTTGTGGGAATACCAAAAACTTGATTGGACAGCTTACATGACTGGGCTGCTGCAAATTCCTGGGAAAACATACCATTTTTGAGGGACAGAATTGACAGAAGAGGTGGAGGGGTATGTATATCATCAATCTGAAAGTGAGTTTGAGAGATCATATCACTTATGAGAACTTTGAAGGTGCAGAGTTATTAAGGCTGGAGCTCCATAAGAGTACAGCAAGTTTTAAATCATTTGTGGAAATATGTTATAGGGCTCCTTACATAAAGGACAAGGAGGAATCTCAATTTATTTCACAAAATGAAATAGCTTGGTAGCATGGTAATGTTATTATTGTGGGCGATTTTAATTATCCTGATATTGATTGGGAAAATGGAACTGAACAGTCAACAAAGGCTTGCCATTTCTTAAACATATTGAATATGGACAATTTCATGGAATAGATTGTGGAAGCCCCAACAAGGAAACATAATAAAATAAAATCTAATAATTTCCAACAACACAGAGCATATTACAGACATGCTTATTAGAGAAAACTTGGGTAATAGTGATCAAGGTGTAATCAAATTTTCCATAAATTATAGAAAAGTAAATCATATTGGTGCGACAAGAACTCTAAATTTTAAGGAAAGCTTGCAGAAACAAATGTAGGCACTACACAAACAGACTCAGCAGCAGATAATTAAAAAAATCAAGAACATAAATCTTAATCGAAAAGTTAAAAGGTGTTGTGGAAATGAACTGGAAGACCCTGAGGTGGTACAGAGACTTGCACAGATGTCTCCTGAAAAAGCTGCAGGTGCTCCCAAAAATTCCTTAACAACCGATGATGACCCATAGGCCTATCTGGTAACATTCAACAAAATTATTGAAATTACTGGCTGGCTCAAGACACAGTAAACAGAACTGGTGACCGCTATTTTAATCAGTGAATTTAAAGTGGTATTCAACCCAAAAGAAAATATTTATTATATTGCAGTTTACCATTTCTTAGATATGATGGCTGAATTCATTTTCTTTCTTCTATTTTCCTATGGTGATCCATCCAGGAAGTCTGTTGTTTTTTTTTTCAAACGAACAAGCTCTCCTGCAGAATGTATCAGTGACAGAGATGAGACAAACCATTTAACACTGACAGGGGTGCTTACAATGATCGATTTCTATTTATTTATGTAAACTTTTATCCCAAAAGGGAAAAAAAAGTTTTGCTGTAACTTCTTACATGCATAGTAGTCCATTATGCTTTACCTTTGCAGGGAATCAAAGAGGAAGTAAACTCATCAGGGTTTACTTCCTCTTTAAGCACAGAGTGTGGGTAATTTTTGATTAGTATTTTTTTTATTGTTCACAGGGACCTGGGTACGTTATTTTGTTCTTTTCGTGTATAACTTGTTTTTGGAATGAAAAGGAAAAAAAATCCTTAATGGGAAATATAGATATTACCACAATGCACCCTTTTGTTATCGTGCCTCTATATTTCCTCCTTTCTCACAATATCTTCTTTTCCCATCTATCCACATTTCACAATGGAAGTCAACATCCCCCCTCTCCTTTCAGTGTTGCCAACCCACAAAGTGAAATTTACTAGCAGGATGCAAACATTTCCAAATTTTTTACTAGCAAACACCATGAAATTTACTGACAGAGCCGCATTTTTAACTGGCAAATATCAATATGTAAACTATAAACGTATAGCTAGTGCCATTGGCAATGTGTTTAAGTTAAACAAAGTCAAAAGCCATATTTCTCTATTTACATGAAGGTCATGTTAATCTAAGCCAGCCAGCACAGAGTCCTCCCTTACAGCAGAGTCTGCAGGATTCCCCCTTACAGTGAAAGGGAACTATTATGTAAAGGGGAACGCTGCAGATCATGATCTGGGAGGGTACTCTAATGTAAGGGCTCTGGTGACCAGAGTCCACCTTATATCAGAGTCCACTGCATTCCCTTTACATCAGAGTTCCCACTTACATCAGGGTCTGCAGCACTGCCCTTGCACTGTAAGGGGGACTCCTGCAGACTCTGATGTAAAGAGGAATGCCAGGAACTCTGGTGTGGGGGGGCACGCAGAGTGAATGCACTATGGTAAGGGGGGGGTTACTAACATAGGGGGGGACTTTTATATAAGTGCCCCCTTACATTATTGTATTGACTCCCCCTTACATCAACAACCTACCATCTCCGACTGGCTTGGCGGTGCTATCACTGAACTCCTCTCAGGTTCACTGTGTAGGGCTCAGTCAGACGGATCCAGATTAATGCCTCTGGTTTTATCCTATAGCCTTCTTTCCACAGTCCACATATGTCTAACTCAGGGGTGTCCTAACTTTTTTCAAAGAGGGCCCGATTTGATGAAGTGACCATGCACGAGGGCCTACCATTGAACCATTAAATTTGGTCTAAGTGTGTTCATCCGAGCACTAATACACTGCCCATCAAGAATTCTCTTGCCTTTTTTGCGCTCGTTCCCGACACACAGACGAATGCTCTGCTCTTTAGGGGTACCATTAATTCCCAATGGTACCCCACACATTGGAAAACATGTGGTGCTTTTGGTGGATTGCAATTTAAAAGAAAAAAAAGCTCAGGGACTTCTTTCCCTGCATTTTGTGGGTAGGGGTAGGGTGCGTGCCCTACACGCAGCATTCAGCCACACAGATGTGAACCAAGGGCTTGTTCACATGTCAGGTTAGAGGGGCAGTAAAACAACATGGTTAAGCTGTTTTTACCACCCCCAACTTCTCCCCCTTTAGCTGCAGAGGGAGCAGATGGGGGTGTACACATGCTGTGGCTGCAGCTGGAGGTATACCCAGGGTGAATGGGCCTGCACTTCAACTACCCCGCAACTGTGCCGATGGCACAGTTGTGGTATAGTGATGCTGCATTTACGGGCTTAAAACAGGTGGTGAGGAGGCAAAATAATGCCTCTTTACTGCCTTTTAAATGCCTCTCAAAAGCAATCTGTGCATAAATTGCTTTGCAGAGGAGCAGCTGTCCTGGCTGCTATCATACACAAGCCCTACAAAAGCACTTCTGATGGTACAGGAATGGGGGGGTCCGGATTAAAAGTAACATACACACAGACACATGCACACACACATACAGACACATACACACACATACAGACATGCACACACATACATACAGCCATATGCACACACATACATACAGACATACATACAGACACATGCACACACATACAGACACATGCACATACATACAGACATACACATGCATACACATACATACAGACACATGCATACACATACATACATACATATATACAGACACATGCATACACATACAGACACATGCATACACATACATACAGACATACATACAGACACATGCATACACATACATACAGACATGCATGCAGACACATGCATACACATACATACAGACATATATACAGACACATGCATACACATACAGACACATGCATACACATACATACAGACATACATACAGACACATACATACACATAAATACAGACATACATACAGACACACGCACAGACACATGAATAAAGCACTTTTAAAACGAATCTAGCTTTTAGCACAGTACTGTACCTTTCCAGCTTCCTTATTCAGCCGGGTACTGCACTATAGGGGGAAGCAGAGAGCACAGCACACTCCCCTGCACTTTCCTTTCACTTTTGAGGCTGACAAGCTTCTCACAGTGCCAATGTATAGCTCGGCAGGGGATTGCTCATCTGACAGCCCTGATAACAAGTCGGGCAGTTCAAAACCAGACCCCGGGCCGCTATTGGTCCACAGGTTAGACTTTGGACATGCCTGGTCTAACTTCTCCCATTACCCCCATCCTGGAAGTATTCCCACTCTTGACTCCTCCCTAGACTCCCCCTCAGTGACTGCAGACATGATAAAAGACAAGAGATGGTCAGAGACTGCGGGCATGGTACAAGAGATGATTAAAGGCTGCGGACACGATGCAGGAAGTGGACAGAGGCTTCAGACTTGATACAGGAAGTGGACAGAGGCTGCGAACATGATACAGGAAGTGAACAGAGGCTGCATACAAGATACAGGAGGTGGACAGAGGCTGCAGACATTATACAGGAGGTGGACAGAGGCTGCTGCCATGATACAGGAGGTGTACAGAGGCTGCAGACATGACACCAGAGGTAGACAGAGAGTGTGGACATGATACAGGAGGCGGTCAGAAGCTGCGCAGATATGGTAGTCCTCACCCTAGTGGTAGTCCATGGTAGTAGACATGGTAGTAGTAGACATGGTAGTCCTCACCCTCACGCTAGTTTTCTCCTCTGTCCCCCTTCATATTACTTCTTCACATCAGTGTCCTCCTCCTGTCCCCTTTCACCTCTCCACAGGGCAGCACATCATTGCCCTCCTTTGTCCCCTTCATGGCTTCACTCCTTCCTGCCAGTAATGTCCTCCTCTGCCTTTATATTATCCCCTCACAATAACACACAGTGTCACTGTCCTCACCCCTCCTCGGCTCCTCCTCTGATCTGACGAGCTTTCATTCAAAAATAGTACCAGGTGACACCCATTACTGCGTATGTTCTGTCAAGCCAAGCATGTACAAGCTTTCCTGAGCCTGGCAGGTTTCGGAACCGTGCATCCGCATTTGCATGGTCGCCATAAGCCATCTTTTTTAAGGGCGCCACTGCCGTAACGGGCATTTACGGACAGCCCTAAAATGGGCTGAAAATTACAGGCTGTCTGTAAATCTATAGGCGGTTAGCAACACAGCCTCCTTCCCATCCACATTTGACAATTCATTCTGATCAAAACATTATATACTAACATCAGCTGGTCTAAGCCGTGTCTTTCTGAAGGGCACCTGCACACCCCCAACCTGCAAGATACACAACCCAGAAGCAGCAGACTTGCTGGAATGCACATCAAGCTTAAAGCAGTTTTAAACTAAAGCATAACATTTAATATATTGCAGATTACTAATGATTAGAAGTCACTAGTTTTCTTTTTTTAGGCTTTTTTATTTTTACCTGCTGGTTATCTGGGCAGTAACACACCTTCTGTATTACAGTGCCTTCATGAAGAAGTCACAGAATAGACATGTGCAGTACGAAAACATTTGTTTTGTTTCGATTTGATTCGTTATTTACAGAAATTCAATTTGCTAAATTGGTTTAATTCATTTTCAGAACTTGTCTCCTTTATATGAATTTGAATCATTTTGAATTCCGAAAATTCATATCGATTCAAATTCTAATAAACGAGACAAATTCTAATTGGAATTAAAGTTGGAATTGAATTCCATTCGAAATTGTATTTATTCTATTTGAAATTCAAATTTTTAAAGATGGTTATATTTTTTCTATGCCATTCTATTCAATTGTTTTATCTATTCTTTTATATGTCATTATTTTCTATTCTATTCCTTTCTATTCAAATGTAATTTATTCTATTTGAAATTCAAAATTTTTGCCTATTCTATTCTTTTCTATTATTTTATTTTCTATTCTATTATACTTTTTTCTATTCTATTAAAATGTATTCTACTACTTAATTTATTCTCCTCACATATCACTAATTTACTATCAGATATATCAGTCTGGATGTCACACCACTTCCTCAAACTTAATCTATTCAACCAAACTTATAATTTTTCCTCCCCATGTGCCTCTTCCCCTGATCTCTCTGTCAAAATTGATGGAACAACTATCAGCCCATCCCCACATGCCAAGGTCCTAGGTGTAGTCCTGGACTCTGAACTCTCCGTTAAGCACCACGTTCAATCACTGTCCAAATCTTGCCATCTCAACCTCCGCAACATCTCCAAAATATGCCCCTTTCTAACCAATGACACAACAAAGCTCTTAATTCACTCCCTGGTCATCTCTCAACTACTGCAACTCCCTTCTCATTAGCTTACCTCGACATAGTCTATCCCCCCTTCAATCCATCATGAATGTTGCTGCCAGACTCATCCACCTTACCAATTGCTCTGCTACCCCTCTCTATCAATTCCTCCACTGGCTTCCACTCACCCAACAAATTAAATACAAAATACTAACAACTACTTACAAAGCCATCCACAACTTTGCCCCCAGCTACATCACTAGCCTAGTCTCAAAATACCAACCTAATCGTTCTCTTGATTCCTCTTAAGACCTCCTGCTTTCCAGCTCCTTCGTCACCTCCTCCTTTGCCTGCCTCCAGGACTTTTCCAGAGCCTCTCCAATCCTATGGAACTCCTTACCGCCCCCATCTGTCCAATTATCTCCTACTCTATTAGCTTTTAGACTATCCCTAAAAAACCCTTCTCTTCAGAGAAGCTTATCCTACCCATACCTAACAACTGTATTTTCATTTTCTTCATCTGATCATCCCACACAGTTATTACCTTTTGTTCCACTTGACCCTCCCTTCTAAGTTGTAAGCTCTAATGAGCAGGGCCCTCTGATCCCTCTGTATTGAATTGTATTGTAACTGTACTGTCTGCTTCCATAGTTGTAACGCTCTGCGCAAATGGTTGAAACTATATAAATCCTGTATGCTAATAATAATATTAGAATTCGAAAAATGTTTTTTTCTATTCTATTCCATTGTTTTTTTTATATTCTATTCTATTCTTCTCTATTCTATTCTAATTCAAATTTATTCTATTCATTTTTGGGAAATGGTTATGTTTTTTTCTATTCTATTTTATTGTATTTTATTGTTTTATATATTCTATTAATTCAAAATTTGATTAGAAAATGATTTGCTTTGAAAGCTTTTTGAATTAGAATTCCATCTGAAATTTTGTTTTGTTATTTTGGTTTCGTTAAAATGTAGTTGTCATTCAGAAATTTTGATACTTCCAATTTGGAATTTGATTTGGAATCAAACTAACCACACATGTCTACCACAGAAGCACCTTTGGAAATCAGCTTAATCAGTCTGGAGGAAAGGAAATATTAGATGTACTAGTAGCTTTAGATTAAATTAAATTAAAGCCAAACTCCAGCTAAAACGTTTTAGCCAGTTTAGCTCTAGAGCAAATTTTGTAACAATCTTTTTTTTTTTTTTTTTACAATAAAGTTACTTAATCCCCCAGAACATTATATATATATTCTGAAAGCAGAGGCCCTGTAGAATAAAAAAAATATGATAGTTGTACATTTTTATGTCGTATGATATTTGCATAACTGTTTATTAAACGCACACTTTCAGGAAAAAATATAATAAAATTAATTTTCATGAAAACACACACAATATAATACCCATTTTGTGGTAAAATATGAAAGACAAGGTTGTGTCAAGTTAATAGATACCGGATATGCCCACTTCTGCATAGAAACCAATGAGCTTCCAGGTTTTATTACCAAAACTTAATTGAACAAGCTGGGGTTAGAAGCTCATTGGTTTCTATGCAGAAGCGACCCTGATTTTGCACTTTCCAGCTTTAGTAAATAAACCCCATTGTGTACTTTAGGCCGGGTTCACACTGCTGCGGGGGGAGATCCGGATGTGATTCGCACCGCACTGCAGTGCTAATCACATCTGATCTCCGTAGCGATGCGAGTACAGCCATACAGATAGTATGGCTGAATTCGCATCGCTCCCGCAGCAAACTCGCACGGGACCCTTTTTTTGGTCCGCAACAGAATCGGATCGCATGGGTGTTCACACCATGCGATCCGATTCCTGTGCGAGTCGGCAGATCGCACTGCGATATGCGGACGGATCTGGGGGTGTCATTAACATATCATTGACACTCCCAGCCGTTCGCATAGGGCAGTGTGAACTGCCGGCGGGAGTAATGCGATGCGGGAAAACGCCGCGGATTCGCGGTGTTCCCGCATCGCAGCGGTGTGAACCCGGCCTAAAAGTGGGGTATGCCTGTAGTACTATAAATAGTAAACATTCTTTTTTTTTTTTTTTTGCATTATCACTATTAGATCTTGTTTTGTGATTGTATGCTGTCGACTAGGGATGAGCTTCGTGTTCGAGTCGAACATACGTTCGACTCGAACATCGGCTGTTCGTCCGTTCGGCGAAGTCCGAACATTTTGGTCCGTTCGCGCCAAATTCGTGTGGCGCACACGGCCCACAATGCATTGCGATGGCGCAGTGCATTGCTGGCTCATGATTGGCCAAGCATGCACTGTGACCCCGCATGCTTGGCCAATCGCAGCGCCAGCAGCGAGGAGAGCCATGATTGGCCACAGGCAGGATGCCTGTGGTCAATCATAGCTCAGGCTGTGTAGTGCACGCCCCACACTATATAAGGCCGCCAGCGCGGCGGCCTTGTGTAGTGTGTTGGCGTCTGAAGCAGTGGGTGTTCTGTGTACCTTCAACACAGTACACACTGATCGTTTTCGGCCGATTTTCGATCTTGCTGTTGTGTAGTGGTTATTGTCTGCGTGCCCTGACCGCAGTATACACCGCTATATTCACCTCACCTACTGTATATAGCTAGTGATCTATCTTTCATAATAGAGCTTGCAGTCAGTAGTGTTAGGAGATTTGTGCGTGCGTGCGTGCTGTCTGCGTGCTCTGTACCCAGTACATACCGCTATATCCACCTACATAGCTGTTCTCTATTTGAGCCCACTTGCCATCTGCAGGAGTTATTGGAAGTTGTGTGTGCCTCCAGCACAGCACAGTATACATCTGTATATACCCCTTTATCTCTGGTGTTCTATAATAAAGGCATCTGCAGGAGTTAGTGGGTGTTGTGTGCCTCTAGCACAATATACACTACCCAACTGCTTTTTTACCCAACTCCCTTCAGGCCATTACCATGTCTGGAAGGCCAGCAAGGAGAGGCAGACAGGCGCGAGCCGATAAAAGAGGGCAAGCAGGCTCTGTGTCTAGAGACAACAGTGCTGGTCGTGGACGCGGTGCATTGTCATCAGCACGTGGCCATGGGACACGCTTGTCCTTCTTTTCGGCAGCTGGACATGTTGAACCGCAACATGCCAACGACTTGGTAGAGTGGATGACCAAGCCCTCTTCATCCTCCTCATCCTCTCTCACCCAGTCTCAGGGTACTAGCAAAGCAGCTGCCAACGCATTGTCTTCCCTCCTCTCAATGTCATCATCAGTGACTCCTTCCCTAGACCCACCACGTCCTCCTGAGGAGTCTCCTGAACTCTTTGAGCACAGTGTTGGGTACATGCTCCAGGAGGATGCCCAGTGTTTTGTGGGCTCTGATGATGACACTCAGCTAGAGGAAGGCAGTAGCGTGAGCGCAGAGAGAGGGGATGCTCAAGAAGGACAGCAATCTGGCAGTCATGTTCCACAAGCTGCAGCATACTGCCAGGTTTGCTACAGCGATGAAGAGGGAGGGGATGATGAGGGCACTGACTCCACGTGGGTGCCTGGAAGGAGAGAGGAGGAGGAGGAGGCACATGTCCAACGAGGCAGGATGCCCTCCGGGGGCCAGCTTAGGGGCAGCACACCGACTGAATCACACCGCAGAGCTCCGCCTGTGCAGAGCGCTGCCTCTGCGCATTATTCTAAAAGTTCTTTGGTGTGGGCCTTTTTTGAGACGAGTGCATCAGATCGCACCGCTGCTATTTGCAACATGTCTCAAGCGTATCTCACGTGGCCAAAACATCAGCCGCTTGGGCACCACATGCTTGACCAGACATATGTTGACCTGCCATGCAGCTCGTTGGCAAGCGTACCTCAAAGACCCACACCAAAGAACAAAGCGGACCTCTCCTTGCTCCTCATCAGCTGGCATCTCCAACCCCACTAGACCTTCAGTCCTCTCTGAAACCTGCTCTGAGAGGAATGAAGGTGTAGAATTAGGTGTGTCACAGCCAAGTGCTTTCGGGAACTCTGCTAGCGGTACACCCACGTCCGATTATAGCAGGCAAATGTCCCTGCCCCAGCTGCTGGACCGGCGAAAGAAGTTCACTCCAAGCCATCCACATGCCCAGCGGTTGAATGCTAGCTTGGCTAAATTGCTAGCACTTCAACTGCTGCCTTTTCAGTTGGTAGACTCGGCCCCCTTCCGTGAGTTTGTACAATGTGCGGTTCCTCAGTGGCAGGTCCCCAAACGCCACTTTTTCTCACGGAAGGCGATTCCGGCTCTCTACCGGCATGTGGAAGGCAATGTCCTTGCCTCGCTGGACAGGGCGGTCAGCGGTAAGGTGCATATTACCGCTGACTCATGGTCCAGCAGGCATGGACAGGGACGTTACCTGTCTTTCACGGCCCATTGGGTCACTCTTCTGGCAGCTGGGAAGGATGCAGGACAAGGTGCAGTAGTGTTGGAGGTTGTTCCGCCACCAAGCATCCAAAATGCTACTATTGGTTGTGACACGCCTCTCTCCTCCACCCCCTCCTCTTCTTCTTCCTCCATGGCCTCTTCCAGTGCTCTGTCCTCAGAACCAGCGGTGCTCCATAGGCGTTCCAGGGGCTACGCAAGTACGCAGGCAAAACGATGCCATGCCGTGCTTGCGCTGGTTTGTTTGGGGGACAGGAGCCACACTGGGGCGGATGTTTTGTCAGCTCTGCAGGGGCAGGCCGAGAGGTGGTTGACGCCACGCCAGCTTAAGCCAGGAATGGTGGTTTGCGACAATGGCACCAACCTCCTCTCCGCCCTCTGACAGGGACAACTGACCCATGTGCCCTGTGTAGCTCACGTCCTTAACCTGGTGGTGCAGCGGTTCTTGGGCAGGTACCCTGGCTTACAGGATGTCCTGAAGCAGGCCAGGAAAGTCTGTGTGCATTTCCGCCGATCATTTAATGCCTGTGCTCGGCTGGCTGAGCTCCAAAAGGAGTTGAACCTGCCCAAGAACCGCCTTATATGTGACATGCCCACCAGATGGAACTCAACATTGGCCATGCTGCAGCGGTTGCACATGCAGCAGAGGGCCATCAATGAGTACCTGTGCGACTACAGCACCAGGACAGGGTCAGGGGAGCTTGGTTTTTTCTCACTACGCCAGTGGGGCATGATCAGGGATGCATGCACTGTCCTGTCACCGTTTGAGGAGGCCACAAGGATGGTGAGCAGTGACAGTGCATGCATCAGTGACACTGTACCTCTTGTCCACCTCTTGGAGCATACGCTGCGTGGAATAATGGACAGGGCACTTGAGGCAGAACAGAGGCAGGAAGAGGAGGACTTCCTTGCCTCTCAAGGCCCCCTTTATCCAGACAGTGTTCCTGCTGTGCCACCCATCACACAGGAAGAGGATGAGGAGGAGGAAGAGGAGGATGAGGATGATTGTGTCAGCATGGAGGTGGAGGCTGGCACTCAGCATCAGCATCAACAGCAGCAGTCTTGTAGGGATGATTTACAGTCCCAAGAAACACAGGGACTTGTACATGGCTGGGAGGAGGTAGCTGCGGATCATGTTGTCCTTAGTGACCCAGAGGACTCCGGACCGAATGCCTCAGCTAACCTACGCTGCATGGCCTCCCTGATCCTGCAAAGCCTGCGGAAGGATCCTCGTATTCTTCGGATCAAGGAGAGGGACCATTACTGGCTGGCCACTCTCCTTGATCCACGGTACAAGGGTAAGGTTGCCGACCTTATCTTGCCATCGCAGAGGGAGCAGAGGATGAGACATCTCCGGGAGGCCTTGCAGAAAGGTCTGTGCAACGCGTTCCCAGAGACTGGGAGGTTACAAACTCCTGGTCCTGGACAACGTGTTGCTGAGGCATCGGTCAGAAGGAGCGGTGGAGAAGGTGGCCGTCTGACTGATGCTTTCAGACAATTTTTTAGTCCGCAGCCCCAAGGTATGATCGGTTCCAGCACCCATCGCCAGCGTCTGATTTACATGGTGCAGGAATACCTAGGGGCAAGGTCAGACTTGGACACCTTTCCCACCGAAAATCCTCTGGCTTACTGGGTCTTGAGGATGGATCACTGGCCAGAGCTTGCACAGTATGCAATTGAGCTACTGGCCTGTCCTGCATCCAGCGTTCTTTCGGAACGCACCTTCAGTGCTGCTGGTGGCTTTGTTACCGATCACAGGGTGCACCTGTCCACCGAATCAGTTGATCGACTGACCTTCATCAAGATGAATCAGTCTTGGATCACCCACAGCTACCAAGCACCTGAAGCTGATGTAACAGAATAATTTTTTTTGAAATATCACATCCCTTCAAGACTGCCTATGCTGATGCTGAGTGAGTGTCCTGTTATGTTGATTGTCTATCCTCTTCCTCCTCCGCTGATATGTTGGAAGAACATTTCTGGTTCTGGTTGATGCCATCAGCCCAATTTTTCTGCCCCTGTTTAACAGGGGCGTTTAAGTACAATTTTTGATGCAATGCTTTGCAGCAGGGCTAATTCCTGCAATCAAACAAGAGTATATGGGAGAGGTTGCAGTGTGGTGGCACCAGCACCAGTGCGTAAGGCCCAATTTTTCTGCCCCTGTTTAACAGGGGCGTTTAATTACAATTTTTGATGCAATGCTTTGCAGCAGGGCTAATTCCTGCAATAAAACTAGAGTATATGGCAGAGGTTGCAGTGTGGTGGCACCAGCACCAGTGTCTAAGGCCCAATTTTTCTGCCCCTGTTTAACAGGGGCGTTTAATTACAATTTTTGATGCAATGCTTTGCAGCAGGGCTAATTCCTGCAATAAAACTAGAGTATATGGCAGAGGTTGCAGTGTGGTGGCACCAGCACCAGTGCCTAAGGCACAATTTTTCTGCCCCTGTTTAACAGGGGCGTTTAAATACAATTTTTGATGCAATGCTTTGCAGCAGGGCTAATTCCTGCAATAAAACTAGAGTATATGGGAGAGGTTGCAGTGTGGTGGCACCAGCAGCAGTGCCTAAGGCCAAATTTTTCTGCCCCTGTTTAACAGGGACATGTAATTACAATTCTTGATATAATATTTCACAGGAGGGCCCCTTCCTGTGCCCACCCAGAGTAACGGTGAGGACTTATAGTGTTGTGGCACCAGCACCACAACCACCAAAGGTCAATTTTTCTACCACTGTTCAACAATGGCATGTAATTACAATTCTTGATATAATCGTTCACAGCAGGGCGCTCCAGCGCCCACCAAGAGTCACTTTGAGGGCTTACAATGTTGTGGCAAAACCAACACCTTGTTCCGCCATTTATGCAGAGCATATAGGGCAGGCCCCTACTTTCAAACATCCAATTTACAAACATCTCCTACTTGCAAACAGAAGGAGACAACAGCAAGTGAGATGAAAAAAGATGGACGACAAAACAAATTATACAGGGGTGATAACCCTTCCCTATGTTTTCCAAAAAGCTTAAAAATAGTTTTTTTGGCTGGAGCTACACTTTAAAAATGTACCAGTTGAAAATTACAAACAGATTCAACTTAACACAACAAACCTACACAGTCCCTGTCTTGTTTGCACCGCCTGTATACTGCTGTTCTGAGTATATAGGGCCTGGGGGCCACACGCATTTCCTTTTTTTAATATGGGTACAGGGTTCCCCTTAATATGCGTACAAGACCCAAATAGGCTGGTAATGGGCAGGGAGGGCTACCCATGCCATTTTTCTCAATGATTTTCAACCATATTGCAGGAACCAGATATAACATTAAAACCGCAAGCAGTTTTAAATGGTGTTATTTCCGTTTAATGTCATTTTGTGCAGGGACTGTTCTAAACACGGGAAACACGTGGCACTTCACAGGCATACTACAGACACCCCCCAGGCACCATATTTAAAGGAATATTTCACTTTTTTTTTCACTTTAATCGTCATTAAAATCAGTGCTCCCGCCAAAACGGCCATTTTTAAAAACATTTTAGGCATTGACCCATGTCCCCTGGGGCAGGAGCCAGGTCCCCAAACCCTTTTTAGGACAGTATCTTGCATATTAGCCGTTAAAATTAGCACTTTTCATTTCGAATGTTCGAGTCCCATAGACTTTAATGGGGTTCTAAAGTTCGTTCGAATTTGGGGTCCGTTCGAAAGTTCTGGTGCGAACCGAACCGGGGGGTGTTCGGCTCATCCCTACTGTCGACTACTCATATCTATATGTCTTGAGATACCAGTTTTAATTCATATCTATCTATATTTACTTTTACTACAATTATACCTAGAAGGAGGTAGCAACAGTGGGCAGTGAGGAGTCACAGTGATTTGCAATACCCGCGAGTGTTGCCTAAGAATTTTTTATAGCAATTCCTGTAACTCTGGCTGTTTGTTTTAAACTGTTGCTGCAACTCTTTAAGGCCCCTTTCACACTGGGGTGGTGCGGCCGTCAGCGGTAAAGCGCCGCTATTTTTAGCGGCGCTTTACCGTCGTTTTAGCGGCGGTCTGTGGGCGCTACCGGGGTGGTTTTAACCCCCGCTAGCAGCCAAAAAAGGGTTAAAACCGCCTGCAAAGCACCGCTGCATCGGCGCTTTGCCGGCAGTATAGCCGCGCTGTCCCATTGATTTCAATGGGTAGGAGCGGTTTAGGAGTGGTGAATACACCGCTCCTTCACCGCTCCAAAGATGCGGCTAACAGGACTTTTTTTACCGTCCTGCTAGCACACCGCTCCAGTGTGAAAGCTCTCCGGCTTTCACACTGGAGTGAAAGGGGCCATTTTTTTCAGGCACTACACAAGCGATATTTTTAGTGCTGTAGCGCCTGAAAACCGCCCCAGTGTGAAAGGGGCATAAGTGCTTTTGGTAGTGTGTTGTAATGTTTTCCAGCCCTCTCACTGCCACACCTGGATAGATTAATATGCAAGTAAATGTTGAGAAAACATATGAATAAAGGCAAGTGAAATAATAATAAATAAATAAATATTAATTTGTTGAGCGTTGGATTTTCATATATTATATTACAACTTGATAGAGTTACCAAAATATGTTGCTTTACTTTGCCAATATTTTAAAACATAACTGCAAGGGACACAGATGGGGCAATGCCTCCTAGGCAAAAGAAGTTGGGTTGCCAAAACATAATTGCTAATTCCCTTTTTTACCAGATGGGGGGCAGCAAGCTGGTATCTTGGAGATGGGTTCCCAGCAGATTAAAAAAGTTGATAGATGATCAAACCTGCTGGAATGCACATGAAACTGAAAATTGTATTATTCTTTACAGGTGTTTATTTATATAGCCCCAACAATTTTACACCGTATTTTTTATATGTTGTACAGTGACATCAGTCCCTCCTCTCAAGGAGCTTAAAGTCTATGGTCCCTAACTCATATTTATATATACAAGGGCCAATTTGGACAGGAGCCAATTAACCAAACAGTGGGGGTTATTTACGAACGGCAAATCAACTTTGCACCACAAGTGCAAAGTGCACTTGAAATTGCACTGAAAGTGCACTTGGAAGTGCAGTCCCTGTAAATCTAAGGGGTAGATTTGAAATGAAGGGAAGCTCTGCTGAGTTTATCATCCAATCATGTACAAGCTAAAATGCTGTTTTTTATTTTCCTTGCATGTCCCCCTCGGCTCTACAGTGATTGCACTTCCAAGTGCACTTTCAGTACAATTTCAAGTGCGCTTTGCACTTGTAGTTTGCACTTGTAATGCAAAGTCAATTTTCCTTTAGTAAATATCCCGCAGTGTTTCTTTGAAGTGTGGGAGGAAACCAGAGTACCTGGAAGAAACCCACACAAACATAGGGAGAACATGCAAACTCCATGCAGGTAGTGTCCTGGTGAGGATCTAAACCAAGGACCCTGCATGACAGACGCACTGGCCATTAAACCACATTGCTGTCCTATTTGACTCATCCTTTAACATGTGTTAGAACTGAGTTCTACATTCTTTGAACATCTGATGAAATAATTTTTATTTTTTGCAGTTAATGCAACTCCTGGAAAACTACTACCATTACTTCCATGCTGTGGTGTGCTGGACAATTCTCGGTCTGTAACTGTTGGCTGTCTTCTAAAAGATGCTTACCCCTCAAAAAAGATAGAAATAGAGCCTGAAAATATGTACAAAAACATTTCTATAACCGTATCCTCGCATAACGCATCTCTCCACGCCATCTTCATGAGCATTGCTGTTAGTGACTGGGAAAGAAATCGAATCACCTGCACGTCTCCGAACAACATGTCTGTCATTCTCACAAGTAAGTTACCGCATAATGTTTTTGAACAGCTTATCTATCTATCTATCTATCTATCTATTTACTTTTCTATCTATACTGCCAAAAGGAACATGATTTTTAACCTTGCAGTCTACAGGAAGCCAGACTAATGAAGGAAGAATAAGGTTAATTTCCAAACAAAAATGAGAACTGAGCAGCAAAGGACAACAAAAAATGTTTTTCTACTACCGTCAGACATTATTTCCATATATACACATATACACATCTTAAATAATAAGCCTCTTTCACAGTTTCAAATTTGCCCTCTTATGACATATTTATTATCCTCCCTAGTGCCACAGACATCTAGGTCGATTTTTCCGTGTATACTAATACAAAATAGAACTGCAACACAGTGATGCAACCACTTTAAAATCTGTTCAAATGGTTGATCCACCCATCTCAGTGGGAAATTTTTATATCTTGTAAATTCAGGGGTGAAAGTGTAGTGTTTTAACCACTTGCCGCCCACCATTTAGCAAAATAACAGAGGAAAAGTGGTTGTGATATCCTGACCGGACATCATATGACGTCGCCAGGATATCAAGCCGATGCGCACCCCCCGGGCAATCGTTGTTGCGGTGTGTCAGTCTGACACACCGCAATATTGATCTAGGTAAAGAGTCTCTGATGGAGACTCCTTACCACCTGATCAGCCCTATCCAATTATGGCTGATCAAGATGTAAACAGGAAGAGCTGTTGATCGGCTTCTGCTTTGACCGGGGGGGGTCTGTGCTGATTGATTATCAGCCCCCCAAGGATGCCCACACTGGACCACCAGGGACTCCCACCACTATTCACCAACAGGTATGCCCACAATGGATGCCAATCAGTGACCACAATGCCCTCCAAATAGGTGCCCACAATGGATGCCTGCCAATCAGTGATGCCCACCAGTACCATCCATTAGTGTACATCAGTGTCACCTATCAGTGCCCATCCATGCCCATCTTTGCCAACTATCAGTGCCCATATGTGCCACCTATCAGTGCCCATCCGTGCCACCTATCAGTGCCCATCTGTGCCGCCTATCAGTGCTCACCAGTGCCGCCTATCAGTGCTCACCAGTGCTGCCTTTCAGTGCCCATCAGTTGCCACATATGTGTACCCATCAGTGCTACACATCAGTGCCCCTATCAATGCTGTCTATCAGTGCCAGATATTAGTGCCCATTATCAGTGCCCCTCAGTGCCATCTTATCAGTGCCCATCAGTGTAGCCCCATTAGTGCCCATCAGTGAAGGAGAAAACTTACCGTATTTATTGGCATATAACACGTGCCGGAATATAACATGCACCCCAAGTTTAGGAGAGAATTTTAAGGAAAATAATTTACATTTAAATGCCCATCAATACAGCATTATCAGTGTTCATCTGCAGCCTTGTCCATCATTGCAGAATGATCAGTGTCCATTTGCAGCCTTGCCCAGTGCCATTTGCAGCTTTGCCCAGTGTCATTTTCAGCCTTGCCCAGTGCCGTTTGCAGCCTTGCCCAGTGCCATTTGCAGCCTTGCCCAGTGCCGTTTGCAGCCTTGCCCAGTGCCATTTGCAGCCTTGCCCAGTGCCATTTGCAGCCTTGCCCAGTGTCATTTTCGGAAACAGAAACAAAATTTTCGGTCTTTTTTTATTTATTTAGCAGAAAATAAAAATCCCAGAGGTGATCAAATACCACCAAAAGAAAGCTCTATTTGTGGGAACAAAATAATAAAAAATGTAATTTGGGTACAGTGTAGCTCGACCATGCAATTGTCATTCAAAGTGTGACAGCGCTGAAAGCTGAAAATCGGTCTGGGCAGGAAGGTGTATAAGTGCCCTATACTGAAGTGGTTAATATTCAATCACTGTTGATTTTTCTAATAAGCTGGCATTAGCCTTTACATGGGTTAGACTAGATACCCAGGGATGGTCAGATTATGTTTGCATGTCCATTCACAATAGTGTCTGAGAACTGCCTTAATTCTGCCCCATAAGCAAATGTACATACTGAAGATTGGTATATTGTCCCCATTATGTGTATAAGCTGGCCATTTGCAATCCATATATACATGTCACATGCCACACATGTACCATCACAGCTAAGTTCTAGGACATGACTCACAAGAAAATAAAAATATATCATCTTCCTTTAGAGGGTGGGTTAGGGTTCATTTGCTGCCATTGGTGACAGGGTTAATACTTTCTGATTTTTGTTATTTTGTTATTTCTCCTAGATCTGCTTTTAAACTTTTGCCAGTCTTTATGCCAATCCATAACTTCAACTAACTATGTTTAATATATTGCTTTGCTTGTAAATCTATTTCTTACAGATTCCTACTGCAAACATACTTATGAAGGAAAAAGTGATATTGAAGTCCTTCTTCCTTCTTGTGGTATTAAACCTGAAGACAATGTTGTGCGAGTAGTGTGTCTTGTATCAAATTTAAAAGGCCATGACAAGCCTTTCCAGTGGCTTAAAAATGGAAGTCCCTTTAAAACTGATGAACGCTTCAAACCTTTAAAGGGCGATGGTGGTTTTTTCTTTGGAAGTGAATTGAATATCAGCAAGGACAGCTGGAACAAGGAGGACGAATATACATGTCAAGTAGAATACAAGACAGAAAATTACATAAAAAATATTAGCAAATGTTTAGGTAAATATATATGCAAGGCATGTGTAAATTATTTGTTAAAGTGTTAGTCTACTAAAAATTGACACAGTAACTCATAGGTCTGCAGAACTGCTATGACAGTTGCAAAGGGTCCCATTGTCTTTACTCGATTTTTATAAACAACAGTACCTTTTTTTGTTTCCTTTAGCTTACATGGCTATATGAAAGACTCTATATACAGTGGGAGAAATAATTATTTGATCCCCTGCAGATTTTCTAAGTTTGCCCATTTACAAAGAAATTAAGGGTTTATAATTTTTATCATAGGTGTATTTTAAATGATAGAGGCAGAATATTAACCAAAACACATAAAACAAATGTTATAAATTAAGTTGCAGTTCAGTGAGTAAAATAAGTATTGGACTTCCAAGCAAACCATACCACCAAGGCAACTAAGGAGTGGCTCAAGAAGCATATTAAGGCCATGGAGGGGCCTAGTCAGTCTCCAGACCTTACTCCTATAGAAAATGTATGGAGGGAGCTGAAACTTTGAGTTATTTAGAGACAGCAAAGAAATCTTAAGGATTTAAACAAGATCTGTAAAGAAGAGTGGACCAAAATCCCTCCTGAGATGTGTGCAAACCTGGTCACCAACTACAAGAAACATCTTACCTCTGTGTTTGCCAACAAGGGTTTCTCCACCAAGTACAGGCATACCCCACTTTTAAGTACACAATGGGGTTTATTTACTAAAGCTAGAATGTGCAAAATCAGGCTCACTTCTGCATAGAAACCAATGAGCTTCTAATCCCAGCTTGTTCAATTAAGCCAATGAGCTTCCAGGTTTTATTACTAAAGCTTAATTGAACAAGCTGGGATTAGAAGCTCATTGGTTTCTATGCAGAAGTGAGCCTGATTTTGCACTTTCCAGCTTCAGTAAATAAACCCTATTGTGTACTTAAAAGTGGGGTATGCCTGTACTTGGTGGAGAAACCCCTTGTTGGCAAACACAGAGGTAAGACGTTTCTTGTAGCTGATGACCAGTTTTGCACACATCTCAGGAGGGATTTTGGTCCACTCTTCTTTACAGATCTTCTTTAAATCCTTAAGATTTCTTTGCTGTCTCTAAATAACTCAAAGTTTCAGCTCCATCCATATATTTTCTATAGGAGTAAGGTCTGGAGACTGACTAGGCCCCTCCATGACCTTAATATGCTTCTTGAGCCACTCCTTAGTTGCCTTGGTGGTATGGTTTGGGTCATTATCATGCTGGAAGACCCATCCATGACCCATCTTCAGTTTTCTGGCTGAGGGAAGAAGGTTCTCATCCAAAATTTCACAAAACATGACCCTGTCCATTGGCCCCTCAATGTGGCAAAGTTGGCCTGTATCTTTAGCAAAGAAACAGCCCAAAAGCATAATGTTTCCACCTCTGTGCCTGCCTGTAGGGATGGTGTTCTTAGAGTCATAGTCAGCATTTTTCTGGACAAACTTACAAAATCTGCAGGGGATCAAATAATTATTTTCCCCACTGTACCAATTTGAAATGATGTAGTTGTGGTCCATACCCTCTCTTTATAGCTGACTAAAGCTATCCAGGTGTGGAGATAGAATGTTGTTGGAGGCATTGGGGTTGATTTGTTAAAGAGTAGAGGCCCCTCGCTTAGACAAGTGCATGTTCACTTTCCTAGTACATGATTGGTTGATTTAATTAAGCACAGCTCAATCTTATTTACTACCCTCAGTGAATATTTACTTTGCTAAGTAAAAAAATGTATTTAGTAAATAAGACCCACCATTTTTGTGTTCACCTGTTTTGCAATTATCTATTTCTGCAAACTGATGTAGACAAGCAGCATAACTATGGGCACAATCTGAATGTTTACCTTTGGGGCACTGTGAGTGCAATATGCTTTTATAATCATAACAAAGAAGGATAACAAATTAATATTAAAAAAAAAATTTATTTTCTACATCATAATACATGGATTAGCCAAATTAGCATATTACCAAAACCAATGACACTGTTAACAGGCCCCTTAAAAAGGGCCTACACTCATTAAAACAGCTTGTTTGCTCCTGTCTCCTCCCTCCACCATCTTTCTACAATTGGATAATGTTTTCTAATTTTAGTATGGTTTTTAACCTGTTTAGCCTTGCCTAGGCAAGAATGATGTAAAGCCCCCACTACCTCTTGGGATGTCCTCTACAGTTTTACTAAGGATGCATGTGTGCCACAGGTTTCCATGCATGTGCGAGTGTGCAGCAGGTATTTAGGAGTCAAAAAAGACCTGCAGCACATTTGCCCACACACAGGGGATTTCCTTGCATGCATACAGACAATACAGATATCAAGGACCCAGATACCAGCAGTGTGCTTGCCTGTGGGGGACTTCCCCATGCATGGGAAGATGTACTGCAGGTCTCTGTAAAGTGCCAAAGACTTGGCAGAGAACTTGCATATCCAAAGATGGCAGCGCAAAACAGTGAGGACGGGACCCAAACAGTGCTGGACTGAAGTTCCTCTTTAAGTTTCACAAACCACATATGGCTGAATGTGCTTAAAATTTCATTACAATGCTAGGTTTCTTCACTGATCCTTTATACAGCTCACATATTTTATTTTATGGCATTGTATCTGTTTATCTGATGTATATGATTAATATGAAGTGTGAACCTGTCCTGAAATATGTCTCTCTGTTCTCAGCATGTCAAGAAAGCTTTGCCACACCAATTGTGAAGGTAGAATTACCATCCAGAGAAGATTTTCTAAATGACAATGCAACAATAACATGCTCAATTCTGGGCACTAATTCAGATGCCAGTCAGGTATATTTAATGTTGGATGGCAAAAATTCAAAGAAGAAAGTCACAACTGTTCACTCTGGGGACAATCAAAGGGTCAAACACAGTTACAAGGTTACTGATAAAGAATGGGAGGTAATCAAGGAAATAATCTGTGGGGTGAAGCAGCCCTGCTCTATGCCAGATATTCATGAGAAAATAAATAAACGTAAGTATATTGCAAAATATAACAGTTTACATAATCTGTTGCAACATTAGAGACAATGGGGATCTAAACTGTAATTTGTATGTGCTAAATGTATCTTAATTTATATTTAGACTTGTTACACATATTGACATGTGAACAGTCACACAAACCATTTCATTTTCTGGTTGACGCAAAATAACAGTCATTAGGGGATTTAGTACACAGATAAAAGGTCCATATGCATGTAAGACACAAATTCCATTTATGATGTACAACTCATAGTATTTATTACCAAAATGTTTTTATTTAGGACCAAAAGACTTTCACATGTCCACTTTACGTAAGGCCAGTGCCATGAGTGCCAGTGTGTGATTAACAAAAAAAAAAGTTAATGTGGCACAGCATTACCTAATTGCTACAATTCCCACATAGTAACTGCAGCTAAAAATAACAAATTAGAATTTGGAGCCCAGTAAAAATAAAAATGGGTTTACCATGTCTCCCCTGGATGTAATAGAGAGCTGCTTTTGAAATTGTTGTGAACAGCGGGATGTGTTACACATGTGGTGGTCCTGCCTGAGATTGGTTGGGTTTTGGTCTAATGGGTTTGGCCTTCTTCAAACCCTATTTCATGTGACAGTGTGCAAGGATGCCCAGTTGGCCCTTCTGCATTGCCCCTTACCAGGCCTGTATGCTTACCAACAAAATGTATTTCTTTATCTTAAAAAGAATATAGCCCAGGCCTGAAAGACCCCAAGTGTTGCCTTCCAGGGGGTGAGGGCACTGATGTGCTGCATGTAATAGAAAAAAGTGAAGAAAAAAACAGTGTGGGGGTCCCCCCAATCCATACCTTTGGGTCCCCATGCCAACATTTTAAAAATGGTGCGGGGTACCAACAAAAATCTATACCAGACCCTTATGTGTGTGCATATGAGTATGTAGCCTGGCAGGACAAGAAAGGGGGGGCGGGTGAGTGCCCCCCTCCTGAATCATACCAGGCCACATGCAATCAACATGTGGCCTGGTATGGTTCAGTAGGGGGTATACTCGCTTGCCCCCCACCCCTTCCTGACCTGCTGGGATGCATGCTCAGATAAGGGTCTGGTATTGATTTTGGGGGGACCCCATGAGTTATTTTTTTTAATTTTGGCATGGAGTTCCCCTTAAGATCCATACCAGACCTGAAGGGCCTGGTATGGTTTGCGGGTGGACCCCTAAGCCTTTTTATTTTACATTTTTGTATTGCAGGCAATGGTATTGTATTGCCGGCTATTTAAACGTAATTTTTTTTCTTTATAAACATCAGTTTTGCTGCAGCAGGTTCTATTCATGGTACAGATGTGGCACTTTACAGGCAGACTAAGGGGACACTCCAGGCACTATATTTAAAGGAATTTTTCATTTTTATTGTTTCATTTTAAGCATCCTTAAAATCACTGCTCCTGGAAAAACGACCTTTTAAAAAAAAACATTTTGCATTGATACATGTCCCCCAAAGCAGTACCCGGACCCCCATACCCTTTTTATGGCCAATAACTGGTATATAAGACTTCAAAATGGGCATTTTTGATTTTTTAAGTTCAGGTCCCATAGACTTTAATTCGTAGTTCAGGTCCGAACTTTTGTGATGTTCGAGAGTTCTGGGGCAAAACTAACCGGAGGGTGTTCAGCCCAACTCTATTGTTTGGTAAAGACCCTACAAGAAAGAAGAGGTATTCTCACAGTAATTACTTTGTGCCTGCAATGTGCATTGAAACAGGCACACATGTCACAGTAGTAAATTTACTAAGATGTTTGAACATACTATTGCTCTACAGTGACTCTAAAGTCCATTAAGGATCTCAAGTATTCTTATGCAGAAACAAAACCACATAAAGCATGTAAAAAAAGAAGATTAGACTTTAGACTTTATTTATTCAAAAAATCATCAATAAAAACAGGCACAAGGCATATTGGCAGGGAAAAAAAGGTTGACGCCTTTCACACATTAATACGTGCTTTATCAAAATCGGTGACACGGTTCACATGTTAAATACGTGCTTTGTCAAAACCGTACACAGTTAAACATGTAAGACAGCTTAAACTTTCTTTTCCACTGCCAATATGCCTTGTGCCTGTTTTTATTGATGATGTTTTGAATAAAGAAGCTTTTATTTGCATTATATGGGTGCGCAGCCGTCCAATCTTCTTTCTTCATATGTACTCTGCAGTAACGACAGGGCGTGCACCCCATGCATAGCTGGATTGCAGACACCATTATTGCCGGTTCACCTGGAGCAGCAGGATTGTTTTTAAACATAAAGGATGTACAGGCATACCCCACTTTTAAGTACACAATGGGGTTTATTTACTAAAGCTGGAAAGTGAAAAATCAGGCTCACTTCTGCATAAAAACCAATGAGCTTCTAACCCCAGCTTGTTCAATTAAGCTTTGGTAATAAAACCTGGAAGCTCATTGGTTTCTATGCAGAAGTGAGCCTGATTTTGCACATTCTAGCTTTAGTAAATAAACCCCATTATGTACTTAAAAGTGGGGTATTCCTGTACTGATATAATTAAAAGCATATTGTACTCAATGTGCTGGAGGTATCACAATCCACATGCACAGGTGTGCGTATATACACAATGCATGCTGCTGCTTGAGAAAAAGATAAATGATACATGCTCATAGATTTGATGCCATTTTTGCCCTT
Organism: Lithobates pipiens; assembly: GCF_037356315.1. Lineage (NCBI taxonomy): Eukaryota > Metazoa > Chordata > Amphibia > Anura > Ranidae > Lithobates > Lithobates pipiens. The sequence continues at coordinate 15,287,500 of NW_027507696.1, forward strand.
ACAGCATGGTATTTGTTTGTTTTCTATCGGAGCTGCTGCTATAATGACCACAGTGCGTTGTGTTTTAGTAAATTGTACTTAATAAATGAGACTTGCTGTGTATGGAAGGCCTGTCACAATACAAATATATTAGTATGAGCAATTGAATTGCTGTGTAGTCACTATAGATTATCATTGCACACTGTTTTATGTTGCAGCTCTTGAAGATATCAAGCCAAAGTCCCCAAGTATTAACATTCTAGCATCTTGTTGTGATGGAAATGAAGCAGGCATGGTGACATTGATGTGCATAATCTCTAATTTCTGGCCCCAGAATATTTTGGTAAAATGGTTACAGAATGGAAGCCTCTATAAAGAGGACACTGCCTCTGTCCACCCAATGCTTGACAGAAATGGAAATTACTTTGCTACAAGCACATTGAATGTTTCCAGGGAAAGCTGGTATAAGGAAGAGCCATACACCTGTGAGGTTACCCACCAGAAGATAACACTTCAGGCGAATACAAGTATATGTAAAGGTAATAGCCTTATTATTATTACTATTATTATTATTATTATTATACAGGATTTATATAGTACCAACACTTTGTGCAACGCTTTACAACATGAGGTTAGACAGTACAGTTACAATACAATTCAATACAGGAGGAATCAGAGGGTTCTGCTCATTAAAGCTTACAATCTAGAAGGGGAGGGTCAAGTGAGACAATAGCTGTGGGGGTGAGCTGATGAAGAAAATAAAAGTACAGTTGTTAGGTGTGGGCAGGATAGGCTTCTCTGAAAAGAAGGGTTTTCAGGGATTGTCTAAAAGCAGACAGAGTAGGAGATATGTATTGGGTCACTCTACTTTTACACCGTGAGATTTTATTGAAAATATCATTGAAAATATCCCCCCAAATAACTGTATGAGAAAGAGCAGTAGTTCAAAATTTCAGCTAAAGGATATTCCTAAATGCATAATGTGGCGTGTTTTCCTGTGGAGGACTTCCGTATATGTGCTTAGATGTGCTGCAGATCTCTGCCAAGTCCCAAAGACATGGCAGATATCTGCAGCACATCAGCAATGGCAGAGCTGAACAGTGGGGACAGGACCAAAAGAACACTGAACTGAAGTTCCGCTTTAAAGTGGTTGTAAACCCTTACAAACCACTTTGACCTACAGGTAAGCCTAGATTAAGGCTTACCTGTAGGTCCAAGAAATATCTCCTAAACCTATACGGTTTAGGAGATATTTGGCAAAGCACAGGCACCGCTGTGTACGGCACGTGCGCCGTAGACAGCGGAGCGCAGGCACACTGAGCACGCTGCTGTCAACGGCGATATGCTGCGAGTGGCAGCTCCCGTGCAGCAGGTGTGGGAGTGACGTAATCGTGGCTTCGGTGAATGACAGCGGCGTGCTCAGTGCGCCTGCGCGCACTGAGCACACCGCTGTCAACGCCGATATGCCGCGAGTGGCAGCTCCCGTGCGCATGCGTGGGAGTGACGTAATCGTGGCTTCGACAGCGCCGGAGCAGAGAGACCCACCGAGAAGATAGAGGCTCCGTACACAAGGGGACAGCGGTGACTTCGCTGAGTCCTGTGTCAGTTAAGTGACACATAGTGGACTACTATGCAATGCATAGTAGTCCATTATGCTTTACATTTGTATGGAATCAAAAACCCATCAGGGTTTACTTCCTCTTTAAGTTTCACAAACCACCTATGCCTGAATGTGTCTAAAATGTCTTACAATGGCTACATTATTGATTTATTTATTTATCTGATAAAAATGTATGTGATAAATATGAAGGGAAACCTGTCCTAAAACATGTCTCTCTGTCCCCAGCATGCCAATCAATCTTTGTCACGCCAATTGTGGAAGTAGAATTACCATCCAGAGAAGATTTTCTAAATGACAATGCTACTATAACATGCTCAATTCTAAGCACCAAACCAGATGCCAATCAAGTATATTTAATGTTTGATGGCAAAAAATCAAAGAAGAACAGAATAACCGTTCGCAATGGGAACAATCAAAGGGTCAAGCACAGTTACAAGGTTACTGATAAAGAATGGGAGCCAATCAAGGAAATATCCTGTGTTGTGAAGCAGCCTTGCTCTATGTCAGATATTCATGTAAAAAGAAATAAAAGTGAGTATATTGTACAGTCAACATTTGGCAAATGGCAAACACCAAAACGAATTAACCACTTCAGCCCCAGAAGATTTTACCCCCTTCCTGACCAGAGCACTTTTTGCGATTCGGCACTGCTTCGCTTTAACTGACAATTGCGCGGCCGTATGACGTGGCTCCCAAACAAAATTGACGTCCTTTTTTTCCCATAAATAGAGCTTTCAATTGGTGGTATTTTATCACCCCTGCGGTTTTTATTGTTTGCGCTATAAACCAAAAAAAGCAACAATTTTGAAAAAAAAACGCATTATTTTTTACATTTTGCTATAATAAATATCTCCTAAAAATATATAAAAAAACATTTTTTTTCCTCAGTTAGGCCAATACGTATTCTTCTACATATTTTTGGTAAACAAAAAAAAAATAATAAGCCTTTATTGATTGGTTTGCGCAAAAGTTATAGCGTTTCAAAATAGGAGATCGTTTTATGGCATTTTTTTAATAATTTTGTTTTTTACTAGTAATAACAACCATAATGGGTTTCCTCTGAATTAATTTTGCATAATACATCAGACCTGCTATGTATAGACAGCTTATTACAATGCTGAAATATTAGTATGAACAATTGAATGGTTGTGTGGCTGCTATAGATTATCATTGCACACTGTTTTATGTTGCAGCGCTTGAAGATATCAAGCCAAAGTCCCCCATTATTAACATTCTAGCATCTAGTTGTGATGGAAATGAAGCAGGCATGGTGACATTGATGTGCACAATCTCCAATTTCTGGCCCCAGAATATTTTGGTGAATTGGTTACAGAATGGAAGCCTCTATAAAGAGGACACTGCCTCTGTCCACCCAATGCTTGACAGACATGGAAATTACTTTGCTACAAGCACATTGAAAGTTCCCAGGGAAAGCTGGTATAAGGAGGAGTCATACACCTGTGAGGTTACCCACCAGAAGAAAACATTTCAGGCCAATATAAGTACCGGTATATGTAAAGGTAAGGAGCCTTATACTAGATATGTTTTAGTACATTCCTAATTGTATAATGCATTACATTCTATTCTGCATACAAACACACGGCATGTACTGAAATAAGCATGCAAGTGTGCTTATTCCTGTGCACTTAACAATTGCCATGAGCAAGAAGTTATTAAGCTAATATAGCAGTGCACATCAAGTGACATAGAAGTGCTTGTGCATTGCTTTGTCCAAAAAAGCTTTCTTTTAACAACTTCAGCTCCGGAAGGATTTACCCCCTTCCTAACCAGAGTACTTTTTATGATACTGCACTGTGTCGCTTTAACTGACCATTGCGCGGTCATGCGACATTGCATCCTAACAAAATTAACGTCCTTTTTTCCCCACAAATAGAGCTTTCTTTTGGTGGTATTTAATCACCTTTGCGCTTTTTAATTTTTTCTGCTATAAACAAAAAAATGCAACAATTTTGAAAAAAAAAAGCAATATTCTTCACATTTTGCTATAATACATATCCCCCAAAAATATATAAAAAAACAAACGTCTTTCTCAGTTTAGGCTGATATGTATTCTTCTTGGTAAAAAAAGAAATCACAATAAGCGTATATTGATTGGCTTGTGCAAAAGTTATAGGGTCTACAAAATAGCGGATAGATTTAGGGCATTTTAATTTTTTTTTTTTTTTTTTTTTTTAGTAATGGCGGCGATCTGCTATTTTTATCGTGACTGCAACATTATGGCTGACACATCGGACACTTTTGTACGCCCATTTGCCCAGCCGTGCCATTGTGCCGACGTACATTGTCGTGCGCTGGTCGGCAAGGGGTTAAAGTCTACTAAAGAGACCCTGCCACCACTAGACTTTCTTAGTGAAATGCACTTTTAAATTATACAATTATACAGTAACAGACATGAACAACCCTTGTTTCCAAGGGCCATGTCTGCTTTGAATTGTTCTATGCAATTCAACACTTTACTATAAGCTGCAGCAAAAAAATGAAATAATAAATATAATAAAGCACAGTAATGTGCTCTGAGCACAGTAAATATGTTAGAGCTTGTTCACACTTGTCTAAATTTCTAACACTTAAAGTAGACCTTTAAACTTTCCATCTATTAAATCTTCTGCCCTTGTTGTTTTAACTTTGGATAGTAAAACATTTTTTCCTGCCAGTAAATACCTTATACAGCCCACTTCCTGTTTGTTGTCTGGTCATTAGCCTAGGCTTATGACGTAATGCTCAGCTCTCTCTCTCACTCTTAAGAGAGTTTGCAAGGAAGGGGCGGGGGGGTGAGTCATAAGAGGGCCAATGATAGCTGCAGGGCTGCAGAGCTGGAGGTGCGCCTCTTTGTGTCCTTGTAAATCCAGGAAGTGGACAGGCAGCAGCTTCAGCTGCCCACAGTTAAAATGGATGCCGCCAGACTCAGTGGAAGGAGATTTCTGCAGCATATTTGGCAAGTACAGAATCACAGTATATATAAAATAATATGCAAAGTGGTTGGAGGGAAGTTTCAGAATAGCAAAGATGTTTTTATTACAAATTATGTGAGCAGACTGCAGTTCCTCTTTAACAAACGCTCCTATAGTGTTTGTATGGCATTAGTATGGGATTCAGACTGTATCAATGAGCTTTAATATGGGGCATTTTACAAGTGTTATAAAAGTTCCCTAAACACCCTCTTTTCAGTTTTGAAGCATTTGATGAGCGTTAAGGCACATTAAAACTGCTCCACAATGGAAAGTGACAGAAATAAACACATTTTACTGCCCTGCAACCGCAATGCAACCACACCGACTGCCAGATCGTTTGCTGAGCTTTAACAAAGACTTTAATGGAAGGCGTTGAAGGGCTTCAATCGCTTCCTGACTTTACTGACTTTAGTCTTTCATTTTGAAGCAAAGTGACACGGCACTAACGCTTCATGTTTTTAAACGTGAACAGCACTATGTGCAGTCTGCGGTATCATTTGCATAGGCAATGTTTTTAACACCCCTCAAATGCCTTCTTTTAACGCCAGTGTGAACCCAGCCTAAAACTGTTGATTGAGAAAAGAAGAGCCCTGTCATATGAAGGCCCATGTCAGAGAGAACTCTGCGAGACACTGCTGGTTACAAGCCCCAAGCATATTTTTGAGAATAGAGTACTTTGTGTATAGTACATATAGTACATATCTTAATGATATAGTATATCGTACAGTACACATGCCTCTGGGAGAAGTTTTTAACCACTTCCCGCCCTGCCTATAGCAAAATGACGGCCAGGCGGTAGTTCAGTTATCCTGACTGTGCGTCATATGACATCCTTCAGTATAACAGCCCCCTTGGGGGCTCGCACAGCGGCGATCGGTGGTGCGATGTGTCAGTCTGACACACCGCTACACCGATCTCAGTAAAGAGCCTTCGGCGGATTGGACACGGCTAATCACAATGTAAACAGGAAAAGCCATTGATCGGGTTTTCCTCACTCGCGTCTGACAGACGCGAGTAGAGGAGAGCTGATCTGCGGCTCTTCTGACAGGAGGGTCTGCACTGATTGTTTATCAGCGCAGCCCTCCCCCCCTCTCGGATGCCCACACTGGACCACCAGGGAAGCCACCAGGACCCCCGGGGAAGCCCCCAACATGTGGATGGCCAGGTACATCCCCCATGGCCATCCACATGTGCCCAATGTGCCCAATCTGTGCAAATTAGTGCCCACAAATGGGCACTGACTGGCACCATAGAGTAATAGATAAATTGATTAATGCCCAGGAAATGCCACTTATCAGTGTCATCAGTGTCCATCAGTGCCACCTATCAGTGCCCATCCATGCACATCAGTGCCCATCTGTGCCACCTATCAGTGCCACCCATAAGTACCCACCAGTGCCGCCATAAGTAACCATCAGTGCTGCCTAGGAGTGCCCATCAGTGCCACTTATGAGTGTCCATCAGTTCCACCCATGAGTGCCCATACCAGTGCCACCTATCAGTGCCCATCTGTGCCACCTATCAGTGCCCATCAGTGTCGCCTATCAGTGCTCATCATCAGTACCACCTCATCGGTGCCCATCAGCACCGTCTTATCAGTGCCCGTCACTGAAAAATAAAACGTATTTACAAAAAAATTTACAGAAACAAAGAAAAACTTGTTTTTTTTTCAAAATTTTCGGTATTTTTTTTATTTGTTATGCAAAAAATAAAAATCGCAGAGGTGATCAAATACCACCAAAAGAAAGCTCTATTTGTGGGAACAAAATGATAAAAAATGTGTATGGGTACAGTGTAGCATGACCACGCAATTGTCATTCAAATTGTACAGCACTGAAAGCTGAAAATTGGCCTGGGGGCGGGAAAATGTCTAAGTGCCTGGTATTGAAGTGGTTCAATTTGTATAATAAAGTAAACAGTGCATGTGTGGACATTCAAGACATTTTCTGTATTAATTATATACATATGTGAATTATGTGTAAATGACAAATGAAACAACTAATCATTAAATGTTTAGCCCTTTTAACCACTTTCAGACCGGACCATTTTGCTGGCTTAAGACCAGACCACTTTTTGCGATTCACTGCGTCGTTTTAACTGACAATTGCGAGGTCGTGCGACTTGGCTCCCAAACAAAATTAATGTCCTTTTTTCCCCACAAATAGAGCTTTCTTTTGGTGGTATTTGATCACCCCTGCGGTTTTTATTTTTTACGCTATAAACAAAAATAGAGCGACAATTTTGAAAAAAACGCATTATTTTTTACTTTTTGTTATAATAAATATCCCCCAAAAATATATATAAAAAAATTTCCCTCAGTTTAGGCCGATACGTATTCTTCTACATATTTTTGGTAAAAAAAATCGCAATAAGCGATTATTGATTGGTTTGCGAAAAAGTTATAGCGTTTACAAAATAGGGGATAGTGTTATGGCATTTTTATTAATAATTTTTTTTACTAGCAATGGCGGCGATCAGCGATTTTTTTAGAGACTGCGACATTATGGCAGACACATCAGACATTTTTGACACATTTTTGGGACCATTGTCATTTATACAGCAATCACTGCTATACAAATGCAGTGATTTCTGTGTAAATTACACTGGCAGTGAAGGGGTTAACCAGGGGGTTCCTAGGGGCATGCTACTAACTGTGGGGGGCTGGGCTTTGTTTTAGTGAACACTGATCTCTGCTCCAATCACATGGAGCAGAGATCAGCGTCACTTGTTGCTAGGCAGAACAGGGAGATGCTGTTTACAACGGTATCTCCTCGTTCAGCCGCCCCGTGAGATGATCGCGGGTATACCCGCGGCGATCGAGTCTGCGGGACCCACGACCAGACTCCCGGGGGTCCCGACCAGCATGCAAGCACGCCGGCAGCGGTGCGCATGTGATGGCAGGGCGGAATTGAAAAATGGACGTACCAATATGCCTGCCCGTGCCATTCTGCCAAAGTACATCAGCGCGCGCCGGTCGGGAAGTGGTTAAACCGCATTAGTTGTCGTATATATACATCACCTTGGGACACAAGCTTATGAATTTGGCAAAAAAGTTGTCTCATTAATTATGTTAGTAAAGCAATACATATTTTTCAGGGAAAGCAAAAATTCTTTTGGCAATATAATGTCTTGCAAAAATTATTGTATATTCCTTTTAAAGCAAAGCCAAAACAGCTTGACAAGTGTTCATTTTAAAACAACAGCAGACAAAGTGTGCATCTTGATTGGTCCCATTCATAAAGAGACTAAAATTAGGCAGAGCCCTGGCAAAGTTTATGACATACAAAATCAAGTCTTAAAAAAAAAGAAATTGTGTATGGCTTTGTAATGCAATGCTGCAAAAATGAATAAACAAAACAAATAAAAATGAAAATAAAAATTTAAATAGTAAACATGCAAAATGTGTACCAAGGCTGGGAGCCAGGGCCTTAAATAGACTCTGCCTGACCAAAGATGGCTGCTAGAGTCACATGGGGAAGCAGCATCCAATTGGATAGTTTCCTCAGTGACCCAGGAAACCATAGAAGAACCTCTCTCCTGTTCCTCTTGACTTCCTCTCCAGCTGCAATGCAGCTGCACCCCAGCGGTACCTGCAGTGGAGAGAGTAGAATGCATTCTTGAATAATGCTGACATGTTAAATTCGTAATAAACAGTTTTTTGTGTTTAACTTGAACTTTTAACCACTTGACCACTGGGCACTTAAACACCCTTAATAACCAGACCAATTTTCAGCTTTCAGTGCTCTCACAATTTGAATGACAATTACTCGGTCATGCAACACTGTACCCATCTGAAATTTTCGTCCTTTTTTTCCCACAAATAGAGCTTTCTTTTGGTGGTATTTGATCACATCTGCGTTTTTTATTTTTTGTGCTATTAATGAAAAAATACCGAAAATTTTGTAAAAAAAAGCATTTTTCTTCATTTCTATTAAAATTTTTTGCAAATAAGTAATTTTTCTTCATAAATTTGGCCAAAAATGTATACTGCTAAATGTCTTTAGTAAAAATAACCCAAATTAGTGGATATTATTTATTCTGCGTGAAAGTTATAGGGTCTAAAAGCTATGGTGCCAATCACTGAAAATGTATCAATTTGATCACAGCTGATGTACTGACAGTCTATCTCATTTCTGGAGACCCTAACAAGCCAGTAATGTACAAAAACCCCCCAAATGACCCCTTTTTGGAAAGTAGACATTCCAAGGTATTTAGTACGTGGCACGGTTAGTTTTTTGAAGTTGTAATTTTTTCCCACAATTCTTTGCAAAATAAAGATTTTTTTTATTTTAATTTTTTTTCACACCAAATTGTCATTTTACCAGGCTATTTCTCTCACACGGCATATACATTCCACAAATGAAACCCCAAAATACATTCTGCTGCTCCTCCTGAGTACGGTGATACCACATGTGCGAGACTTTTATACAGTCTGGCCACATACACAGGTCCAACATTGAAGTAGCAACTTCAGGCGTTCTAGGAGCATAAATTACACATCTAATATCTCAACCACCTATTACACTTTTGAAGGCCCTGGAGCGCCAGGACAATGGAAACACCCACAAAGTGACCCCATTTTGGAAAGCTGACACCCCAACGTATAATCTATGAGGCATAATGAGTCTTTGGAACGGTTCATTTTTTTCATAAAGTTTTTGGAAATTGTGGAAAAAAAATGAAAATGCATTTTTTTTTACTAAAAGTTGTCCATTTATAAGATATTTCCAACACATAGCATGTACATAGCAAAAATGACACCCCAAAATATATTCTGCTACTCCTCCTGAGTATGGTGATACCACATGTGTTAGACTTTTACACAGCCTGGCCACATACACAAGTCCAAAATTGAAGTAGCAACTTCAGGCGTTCTAGGAGCATAAATTACACATCTAATACCTCAACCACCTATTACACTTATGAAGGCCCTGGAGCACCAGGACAATGCAAACGCCCACAAAGTGACCCCATTTTGGAAAGCTAACACCCCGACGTATAATCTATGAGGCATAATGAGTCTTTGGAATGGTTCATTTTTTCCCCAAAGTTTTTGGAAATTGTGGAAAAAAATGAAAATGCATTTTTATTTACTAAAAGTTGTCCATTTATAAGATATTTCCAACACATAGCATGTACATAGCAAAAATGACACCCCAAAATATATTCTGCTACTCCTCCTGAGTATGGCGATACCACATGTGTTAGACTTTTACACAGCCTGGCCACATACACAAGTCCAACATTGAAGTAGCAACTTCAGGCGTTCTAGGGGCATAAATTACACATCTAATACCTCAACCACCTATTACACTTATGAAGGCCCTGGAGCACCAGGACAATGGAAACGCCCACAAAGTGACCCCATTTTGGAAAGCTAACACCCCGACGTATAATCTATGAGGCATAATGAGTCTTTGGAACGGTTCATTTTTTTCCCAAAGTTTTTGGAAATTGTGGAAAAAAATGAAAATGCATTTTTTTTTACTAAAAGTTGTCCATTTATAAGATATTTCCAACACATAGCATGTACATAGCAAAAATGACACCCCAAAATATATTCTGCTACTCCTCCTGAGTATGGCGATACCACATGTGTTAGACTTTTACACAGCCTGGCCACATACACAAGTCCAACATTGAAGTAGAAACTTCAGGCGTTCTAGGAGCATAAATTACACATCTAATACCTCAACCACCTATTACACTTATGAAGGCCCTGGAGCACCAGGACAATGGAAACGCCCACAAAGTGACCCCATTTTGGAAAGCTAACACCCCGACGTATAATCTATGAGGCATAATGAGTCTTTGGAACGGTTCATTTTTTTCCCAAAGTTTTTGGAAATTGTGGAAAAAAATGAAAATGCATTTTTTTTTACTAAAAGTTGTCCATTTATAAGATATTTCCAACACATAGCATGTACATAGCAAAAATGACACCCCAAAATATATTCTGCTACTCCTCCTGAGTATGGCGATACCACATGTGTTAGACTTTTACACAGCCTGGCCACATACACAAGTCCAACATTGAAGTAGAAACTTCAGGCGTTCTAGGAGCATAAATTACACATCTAATACCTCAACCACCTATTACACTTATGAAGGCCCTGGAGCACCAGGACAATGGAAACGCCCACAAAGTGACCCCATTTTGGAAAGCTAACACCCCGACGTATAATCTATGAGGCATAATGAGTCTTTGGAACGGTTCATTTTTTCCCCAAAGTTTTTGGAAATTGTGGAAAAAAATGAAAATGCATTTTTTTTTACTAAAAGTTGTCCATTTATAAGATATTTCCAACACATAGCATGTACATAGCAAAAATGACACCCCAAAATATATTCTGCTACTCCTCCTGAGTATGGCGATACCACATGTGTTAGACTTTTACACAGCCTGGCCACATACACAAGTCCAACATTGAAGTAGCAACTTCAGGCGTTCTAGGAGCATAAATTACACATCTAATACCTCAACCACCTATTACACTTATGAAGGCCCTGGAGCACCAGGACAATGGAAACGCCCACAAAGTGACCCCATTTTGGAAAGCTAACACCCCGACGTATAATCTAGGAGGCATAATGAGTCTTTGGAACGGTTCATTTTTTTCCCAAAGTTTTTGGAAAATGTGGACAAAAATATTTTTTTTTACAAAAAGTTGTCCATTTATAAGATATTTCTAACACATAGTATGTACATAGCAAAAATGACACCCCAAAATATATTCTGTTACTCCTCCTGAGTATGGCGATACCACATGTGTGAGACTTTTCCACAGCCTGGCCACATACAAAGGCCCAACATTGAAGTAGCAACTTCAGGCGTTCTAGGAGCATAAATTGTGCAGCCAATTTCCTTACAATCTATCACATTTTTGAAGGCCCTTCATATTTCTAACATAGCACGTACATACCAATAATTACACCCTAAAATACATTCTTCTGAGTAAGGGGTAAACAAAAAAAATTACCTGTGGTTTTAGTAGTCCAATTGTCCGCAGGAGAGCCCTGATCCAGGCAGCAGGCAGGGACATGGTCAGCGACAGTAAATGGAATTGTCCAGGTAGCAGGCAGGAATATTGTCCATCCTGGGAGTAAGCAGGGACATGGTCCGAGTAGCAGGCTATGAAATAATGGGGACAGGGGTAGAGGCTTCTCCCGCCCAAATCTCTTTGAAGCCTCCGAGTCTCCAGACCCTAATCCGGGAATGAGAAAACTAAAAAATTAGTTTTCTTCACCCAGAAAACAATTCTGGAGCCCCTCACATATGTGAGACCCCTTTGTTCCCACTAGCCTAGCAGGGTAAAAGATCAATCCAAGAGGCAGGCAAAAAACGTGGTCAAACAGTCCATGGTCAGTTCCAGAGCAGGCAGAGGTAGGTACAGTTTAGCGTTAGGCAGAAGCATGGTCGTATAACAGGCCAGGGTCAGTTCCGGAGAAGGCAGAAGTATGTTTAGCGTTAGGCAGAAGCTTGGTTGTATAACAGGCCAGGGTCGGTTCCGGAGAAGGCAGAGGTACGTTTAGCGTTAGGCAGGAGCTTGGTCGTATAACAGGCCAGGGTCGGTTCCGGAGAAGGCAGAGGTACGTTTAGCGTTAGGCAGGAGCTTGGTCATATAACAGGCCAGGGTCGGTTCCGGAGAAGGCAGAGGTATGTACAGTTCAGTGCAGTGGCATAAGGGGTGTGGAGGAAAATGACAGGAAATTAGGTTTACCATACTTCCCTAATAATGTAGAGAAGTATGGTAACGGCGGAAGCATTCACCTATACAGAGGCCTGGTTGGGAAGGACAATCGGGACAATAAAACGTGGTGTCTCTTCTAATTCCTCCTCTGGAGCACACCCGGCATTTCTTCTGATGCCTGTAGCCTGTTTCGGGGAGGGGGATTTTGTCAGGAAAGTGGCGCTCGTGGAGTCTGCTCACACAATCAGAGCGAATAGTTTCTGGTGGGCCTTCAGGGTACAAAAGGGCGGAAATAACTTCTTCTTGGTAGTACAGATAGGATACGGGGTTCTCTGTAGATTTTTGGTAAAGGACATAAGTGTTATACATGGCCAAACTGAAAAGATAAATGGACACTTTTTTATACCAGTGGCGGGATTTTCTTGTGGGAAGGTAGGGTTCAATCATCTGATCGTTAAAGTCCACTCCTCCCATAAACAAATTGTAATCATAGATGCAGGCTGGTTTCTGGATTGGACCGTTTCTTCTGGAGACTTCTATGTAGGTGTCATTATGTATTGTCGTCAGCATGTGGACGTTTCGTTTGTCCCTCCACTTGACAGCCAATAGCTCTTGGTTCCGCAAAGATGCTGTCTCCCCTCGTTGTAGCCTTTCATTGACTAGTTTTTGCGGGAAGCCCTTTCTATTGGCTCTCACTGTACCACATGCTGGGGTGTCTCTCCGGTGAAGATTGCGGAAGAGGGGCAAGCTCGTATAAAAATTATCCACATAAAGATGGTATCCCTTTCCAAAGAGTGGATAGACAAGCTGCCAGACCACTCTTCCGCTGGCTCCAATGTAGTCTGGGCATTCAGGGGGGTGCAGTTGGGAGTCCTTTCCTTCGTACACCAGGAAGGAGTAGATGTACCCCGTGGCTCGTTCGCAAAGTTTGTACATTTTAACCCCATATCGGGCCCTTTTGCTGGGGATAAACTGTTTGATGCCAAGCCTGCCTGAGAATTTTACAAGGGACTCATCCACGGAAATGTTCTGATCGGGGGTATATAATTGGGGAAATTTTTCAGAGAAATAATTTAGAAGTGGCCGAATTTTAAATAATTTGTCAAAAGCTGGGTCATTTCGGGGAAGGCACTGGGTGTTGTCATTGTAGTGGAGGAACCGCAAAATCATTAGGTATCGTGATCTTGGCATAAGGAATGAGAAGAGTGGCATGTGGTGGACAGGTTTGGTAGACCAATAGGAGTACAATTGTTTTTTTTTTGAAAGTCCCATTGAAAAAGTTAGGCCTAAGAAAATTTTGAATTCCTCTACGGTTAGTTCTCTCCACTGAAAGGGACGGGCATAACTAGAGCCAGGGTTGCTTACTATGTGCTGCTGTGCGTAGAGGTTGCACTGGGCCACAATGGATGATAGTAAGTCTTCGGTGAAAGCCAAATAAAAAAAATCTAGCATTGAAAAATCATCGGTGTTCACCTGGACACCTGGCTGGGCGGTGAAGGGGGGGATATTTGCTTCTCCGGAATTAGAGGGCAGCCACAGGGGGTGTTGAAGGGCATAGGGAAGGCTGGCATGGCCTCTATTCGAGGTGGACGGCACTGCTCTCGGGGTGGGCGGCACTGCTCTCGGGGTGGGCGGCACTGCTCTCGGGGTGGGCGGCACTGCTCTCGGGGTGGGCGGCACTGCTCTCGAGGTTGACGGCACTGCTCTCGAGGTTGACGGCACTGCTCTTGAGGTGGACGGCTCTGCTCTCGAGGTGGACGGCTCTGCTCTGCCGTCCATGGTAGTAGGCTGGGGCTCCACACCAGAACGCCTTCTTTTCACTGGCACACATTCCTCTTCTGATTCTGTATCAGACCCGCTGCTTGTAACGGGTTCATAGGCCGAATCCGTATCAGACTGAGACTCAGAGAGCTCCCCGCTGCTCTCGCTGGTCATATTTAGAAGCTTGTAGGCTTCCTCACTAGTAAAATATTTTTTTGCCATTCTGGTGGCTGGTGAGGCTGCACTGCAGAGCACTGTCGTGGCACAGGCGGCACAGGTGGGCACTGATGGACACAGGTGGCACAGGTGGACACTGATGGACACAGGCGCCACTGATGGACACAGGCGGCACTGATGGACACAGGCGGCACTGATGGGGCACTGCAGTGGCACAGGTGGCACTGATGGGCGCAGGTGGCACTGATGGGCGCAGGTGGCACTGATGGGCACAGGTGGCACTGATGGGCACTATAGTGACTTTGGTGGCACTGGTGTGGCTCTGGTGGCACTGATTAGCACACAGATGGCACTGGTGGGCACACAGATGGCACTGGTGGGCACAGGCGGCACTGGTGGGCACAGGCGGCACTGGTGGGCACAGACGGCACTGATGTGGCACTGCAGTGGCACAGATGAGCACTGATGGGCACAGGTGGCACTGATGGGCACAGGTGGCACTGATGGGCACAGGTGGCACTGGTGTGGCACTGGTGTGGCACTGGTATGGCACTGGTATGCACTGTAGTGGCACTGGTATGCACTGTAGTGGCACTGGGGTGGCTCTGCTGGCACAGAGGTGGCACAGAGGTGGCACAGAGGTGGCACAGGTGGCACAGAGGTGGCACAGGTGATAGATGGCACTGTTCTGGCACTGTTCTGGCACTGTTGTGGCACTATTTGGGCACTGCTGGGCACTCACAGTTATTTTTTCGTTTCACTGGAATGTTCTCCTCTCCTCTCACGCTGCATCGGTGTGAGGAGAGGAGACTGATGACCTTAGCTTGACCCGGCAAGCCGAATTGTTTACATTTGTGATCGCTCCGTCATTGGACGGAGCGATCACGGGGTAAAGGACCGCTGCCATTGGTCCTTTACCGCGATCCGTGTTGCGCCGGGTCCTGTGAACTCGGCGAGCACGGATGTTCCGGCGTGCGCGCCCCAGGGGGCGCGCAGGAACGATTCTCCGGGAGGCCGTTAATTAACGGCCTCTCAGAGATAGCAAACCGACCTGTAGCCGTTAATCGGCTATAGGCCGGTTATTAAGTGGTTAAAGGGATTGTGTTCACTTTTCTAAATGTATATTATGCCCTCAATATGGGAGATATATTTTTCACTGTGTGGTATCCTATTGTTTATCAAATATTATTTATAAATTACTGTTAACTCCTGATTGGGATTTCTTTAACAGGAACTCAGACAGTAAAAAACGGAGGTCCTGTCCTTCATATACTTTGTTTTTGTAAATTATCCACTCACTTTCTGCTTTCACAAGAGTGGTAAATTAAGGTATATTTCTCTAATTGATCACCCGATAACAGTGAAATCCGATCTCCTCCTCAATTTCTAACTAGGAAAAAAAAAGATTAAGCCACATTCTGTTTGGTTTAGAGGGGTTTTCCAGAAAGAAACTTTAAATACCCTATTTGTTTGGAATCCCTGTTATGCAACATCTGTACTGTATCATACCTGGGAGTGAAAGATTTCAAATATCACTGACAATACAGCTGGGTTATAATATATAATTCTTATTTAATAGGACTGTTGCTCTGATTGGATAGGTGGAGAGGCGATGTGGTGACATCACTATATTCACCTTGTCCAGTCATTGAGAAAAATACAAGGTGTTCTCTGAATGGCACCCATACTAACTGATGGACCCTCTGTATTTACTATGCAGCAAGGCAACCACTTGGCACAGGACCCAGAAGACATCAAGGATCACTGTAGTAGCAGCGGCTATTATAGAGATTCTTTGCTTCTACATGGATTAGCCAGTAGGGATGGGCGAATAGTTTGGCCGAACTTTGGTTGTTTGGATGTTCTGCAAACACTGAACAATATGCGGTGTTCAGGGCAAATTCAAAAGCCGCCGAAACACCGTTAAAGTCTATGGGACTTTAACATGAAAAATCAAAAGTGTTAATTTTAAATTTTAAAAAATAGCCAGTTTTGATGGTGGCAACTTGTTGTAGGGAGATAACTATTTTTGTCTACACTCGTAAAATGTGTCTTAGTGACCAGGTCTCCATTTTCTTGTATTATTTCCAAGTCCAAATACGTCACCTGATGTTCACTCGTCTCCCATGTAAGAACTATATTTCGGTCGTTTACATTAAGTTTACTTTGAAACTCTATCAGGCTATTCTTATCCCCTTTCCATAATATCACAATGTCATCAATGTAGCGTCTGTATATTACAAGCTCCGCGGGCATATCTAAAAAAATGGCTTCCTTTTCCCATTTTGCCATGAAGAGTCCGGCTACGCTGGGTGCAAACTTTTTTGGTGGTAGTAGTTTCGACCAAACCAGAAATAATTATTCTTTAAACAAAAATCCAGGCATTTGATCAAAACGTTCTCTGCGAACATGGTAATTCAGAGTGTCTCCTCAGACCCCATTTTATGGCCTCACAGACTAGATGGTGTGGAATTATGGTGTACAGTGAGGAGACAACTGCCATTGCCAGAATCTATGGTCTAGGCAGTTCTTCCAAAATTTGTAAAATATGCTTGGTGTCCCTCAAATAGGCCTTAGTATCCCTGATGGCCGATTGTAAGAAGTGATCAATATATGCTCCCATCCTTGACGTGAGGGTGTCTATTCCATTTACAATAGGTCTAGCTCGTTGCTGTTTTCATGTGCAATAATCGTTTTTAATCTGTGAGTAGCCTGTGTGCTTTTTAATAAACGATATGTTTTATTCAAAATACTACACCGTGGGCGGTTCTTTGTTTGCCTGCTGAGCATTCTCTCAGAGTTACCACAGACATTGTGTGTCAGGATAGGAGGAGCTGTGCGTTATTGGATTGTGTTTTCCTCTCTCCCCATCCACTCCAGGAGTTAGTGTTCATGCTGTTTGACCTTACAGCTGTAAGGTAATTGTTTAGCTCATACACCGGTTGACGAACACCATGGATGTTTTGCACTGGACACTCGTTTTGGCACAGATGAATGTTTTTCTAGCAATAATTGGAGGTTTTCTTATTGATTGCTATATTTCCTTTTGCACTTTATGTGACACTTTTTTTGC
The DNA here is from genome assembly GCF_037356315.1 of Lithobates pipiens. NCBI lineage: Eukaryota > Metazoa > Chordata > Amphibia > Anura > Ranidae > Lithobates > Lithobates pipiens. The sequence goes on from NW_027507696.1 coordinate 15,304,774, forward strand.
ACTTTATTGGGATATGTACCACGATATATATTCACATCTTATTAATTTTATTTGCACATTTTTTAGTTTTCACTATTGCACTTTATATGTACCTCTATAATATTGATTCCTGTTACCAGTAGCTGTACACACAATTTATTTTTTATTTTTTGATTGAGTATTGAGTATTTATTTTTATTATAGGTATTGTGAAATATTGCTATTTTGAAAATATTAGCTTTTATACATATTTAATTTATTTCATGCCAGAGATCATTTCCAGATCTCTCTGAACTTTATTTGCACGGTAGAAGCACAGCACCATATTTATTTACAATTTGTGCACTATTTGTGAGATTTGTTTGGCTCATACGGTATGTGCAGCTTTTGCTAAATGTGATTACCTTACTCACCATTCATATTATCGCAGGAACCACAATCATCTTTTTAAAGATTGCCCCATGCCCTCAGTTTAGATCTGATCCCTATCAGAACAGGTTCAAGATTGAGCCGGACAAAGTCCCCGCTCTCTTTTGAAATAATAATACCTAAATAGGTAAATTTATCAACCCACTGAAGTGGGGTAGAGGAGGGTGAGGTCCTGGCCCCCTCGTCCACCGGAAAGAGCTGAGATTTATGCCAATTAGGGATGAGCCGAACAGCCCCCGGTTCGGTTTGCACCAGAACTTTCGAACGGACCCCAAATTCGTACGAACGTTAGAACCCCATTGAAGTCTATGGGACTCGAACGTTCGAAATTAAAAGTGCTAATTTTAACGGCTAATATGCAAGATACTGTCTTAAAAAGGGTTTGGGGACCTGGCTCCTGCCCCAGGGGACATGGGTCAATGCCTAAAATGTTTTTAAAAATGGCCGTTTTGGCGGGAGCACTGATTTTAATGACGATTAAAGTGAAAAAAAAAGTGAAATATTCCTTTAAATATGGTGCCTGGGGGGTGTCTGTAGTATGCCTGTGAAGTGCCACGTGTTTCCCGTGTTTAGAACAGTCCCTGCACAAAATGACATTAAACGGAAATAACACCATTTAAAACTGCTTGCGGTTTTAATGTTATATCTGGTTCCTGCAATATGGTTGAAAATCATTGAGAAAAATGGCATGGATAGCCCTCCCTGCCCATTACCAGCCCCTTTGGGTCTTGTACGCATATTAAGGGGAACCCAGTACCCATATTAAAAAAAGGAAATGTGTGTGGCCCCCAGGCCCTATATACTCAGAACAGCAGTATACAGGCGGTGCAAACAAGACAGGGACTGTGTAGGTTTGTTGTGTTAAGTTGAATCTGTTTGTAATTTTCAACTGGTACATTTTTAAATTGTAGCTCCAGTCAAAAAAACTATTTTTAAGCTTTTTGGAAAACATAGGAAAGGGTTATCACCCCTGTATAATTTGTTTTGTCGTACATCTTTTTTCATCTCACTTGCTGTTGTCTCCTTCCGTTTGCAAGTAGGAGATGTTTGTAAGTTGGATGTTTGAAAGTAGGGGCCTGCCCTATATGCTCTGCAGAAATGGCGGAACAAGGTGTTGGTTTTGCCACAACATTGTAAGCCCTCAAAGTGACTCTTGGTGGGCGCTGGAGCGCCCTGCTGGGAACGATTATATCAAGAATTGTAATTACATGCCATTGTTGAACAGTGGTAGAAAAATTGACCTTTGGCGGTTGTGGTGCTGGTGCCACAACACTATAAGTCCTCACAGTTACTCTGGGTGGGCACAGGAAGGGGCCCTCCTGTGAAATATTATATCAAGAATTGTAATTACTAGTCCCTGTTAAACAGGGGCAGAAAAATTGGGCCTTAGGCACTGGTGCTGGTGCCACGACACTGCAACCTCTCCCATATACTCTTGTTTTATTGCAGGAATTAGCCCTGCTGCAAAGCATTGCATCAAAAATTGTAATTAAACGCCCCTGTTGAACAGGGGCAGAAAAATTGGGCCTTAGGCACTGGTGCTGGTGCCACCACACTGCAACCTCTCCCATATACTCTAGTTTTATTGCAGGAATTAGCCCTGCTGCAAAGCATTGCATCAAAAATTGTAATTAAACGCCCCTGTTAAACAGGGGCAGAAAAATTGGGCCTTAGGCACTGGTGCTGGTGCCACCACACTGCAACCTCTTCCATATACTCTAGTTTTATTGCAGGAATTAGCCCTGCTGCAAAGCATTGCATCAAAAATTGTAATTAAACGCCCCTGTTAAACAGGGGCAGAAAAATTGGGCCTTAGGCACTGGTGTTGGTGCCACCACACTGCAACCTCTCCCATATACTCTAGTTTTATTGCAGAAATTAGCCCTGCTGCAAAGCATTGCATCAAAAATTGTACTTCAACGCCCCTGTTAAACAGGGGCAGAAAAATTGGGCCTTAGGCACTGGTGCTGGTGCCACGACACTGCAACCTCTCCCATATACTCTTGTTTTATTGCAGGAATTAGCCCTGCTGCAAAGCATTGCATCAAAAATTGTAATTAAACGCCCCTGTTAAACAGGGGCAGAAAAATTGGGCTGATGGCATCACCCAGAGCCAGAAATGTTCTTCCAACATATCAGCGGAGGAGGAAGAGGATAGACAATCAACATAACAGGACAGTCACTCAGCATCAGCATAGGCAGTCTTGAAGGGATGTGATATTTCAAAAAAAATTATTCGGTTACATCAGCTTCAGGTGCTTGGTAGCTGTGGGTGATCCAAGACTGATTCATCTTGATGAAGGTCAGTCGATCAACTGATTCGGTGGACAGGCGCACCCTGTGATCGGTAACAAAGCCACCAGCAGCACTGAAGGTGCGTTCCGAAAGAACGCTGGATGCTGGACAGGCCAGTAGCTCAATTGCATACTGTGCAAGCTCTGGCCAGTGATCCATCCTCAAGACCCAGTAAGCCAGAGGATTTTCGGTGGGAAAGGTGTCCAAGTCTGACCTTGCCCCTAGGTAGGTATTCCTGCACCATGTAAATCAGACGTTGGTGATGGTTGCTGGAACCGATCATACCTTGGGGCTGCGGACTAAAAAATTGTCTGAAAGCATCAGTCAGACGGCCACCTTCTCCACTGCTCCTTCTGACTGATGCCTCAGCAACACATTGTCCAGGACCAGGAGTTTGTAACCTCCCAGTCTCTGGGAACGTGTTGCACAGACCTTTCTGCAAGGCCTCCCGGAGATGTCTCATCCTCTGCTCCATCTGCGATGGCAAGATAAGGTCGGCAACCTTACCCTTGTACCGTGGATCAAGGAGAGTGGCCAGCCAGTAATGGTCCCTCTCCTTGATCCGAAGAATACGAGGATCCTTCCGCAGGCTTTGCAGGATCAGGGAGGCCATGCAGCGTAGGTTAGCTGAGGCATTCGGTCCGGAGTCCTCTGGGTCACTAAGGACAACATGATCCGCAGCTACCTCCTCCCAGCCACTTACAAGTCCACGTGTTTCTTGGGACTGTAAATCATCCCTACAAGACTGCTGCTGCTGCTGCTGCTGATGCTGAGTGCCAGCCTCCACCTCCATGCTGACACAATCATCCTCCTCCTCCTCTTCCTCCTCCTCATCCTCTTCCTGTGTGATGGGTGGCACAGCAGGAACACTCTCTGGATAAAGGGGGCTTTGAGAGGCAAGGAAGTCCTCCTCTTCCTGCCTCTGTTCTGCCTCAAGTGCCCTGTCCATTATTCCACGCAGCGTATGCTCCAAGAGGTGGACAAGAGGTACAGTGTCACTGATGCATGCACTGTCACTTCTCACCATCCTTGTGGCCTCCTCAAACGGTAACAGGACAGTGCATGCATCCCTGATCATGCCCCACTGGCATGGTGAGAAAAAACCGAGCTCCCCTGACCCTGTCCTGGTGCCATAGTCGCACAGGTACTCATTGATGGCCCTCTGCTGCGTGTGCAGCTGCTGCAGCATGGCCAATGTTGAGTTCCACCTGGTGGGCATGTCACATATAAGGCGGTTCTTGGGCAGGTTCAACTCCTTTTGGAGCTCAGCCAGCCGAGCACAGGCATTAAATGATCGGCGGAAATGCACACAGACTTTCCTGGCCTGCTTCAGGACATCCTGTAAGCCGGGGTACCTGCCCAAGAACCGCTGCACCACCAGGTTAAGGACGTGAGCTACACAGGGCACATGGGTCAGTTGTCCCTGTCGGAGGGCGGAGAGGAGGTTGATGCCATTGTCGCAAACCACCATTCCTGGCTTAAGCTGACGTGGCCTCAACCACCTCTCGGCCTGCCCCTGCAGAGCTGACAAAACCTCCCCCCCAGTGTGGCTCCTGTCCCCCAAACAAACCAGCGCAAGCACGGCATGGCATCGCTTTGCCTGCGTACTTGCGTAGCCCCTGGAACGCCTACGGAGCACCGCTGGTTCTGAGGACAGAGCACTGGAAGAGGCCATGGAGGAAGAAGAAGAGGAGGGGGTGGAGGAGAGAGGTGTGTCACAACCAATAGTAGCATTTTGGAGGCGTGGTGGCGGAACAACCTCCAACACTACTGCACCTTGTCCTGCATCCTTCCCAGCTGCCAGAAGAGTGACCCAATGGGCCGTGAAAGACAGGTAATGTCCCTGTCCATGCCTGATGGACCATGAGTCAGCGGTAATATGCACCTTACCGCTGACCGCCCTGTCCAGCGAGGCAAGGACATTGCCTTCCACATGCCGGTAGAGTGCCGGAATTGCCTTCCATGAGAAAAAGTGGCGTTTGGGGACCTGCCACTGAGGAACTGCACATTGTACAAACTCACGGAAGGGGGCCGAGTCTACCAACTGAAAAGGCAGCAGTTGAAGTGCTAGCAATTTAGCCAAGCTAGCATTCAACCGCTGGGCATGTGGATGGCTGTGAGTGAACTTCTTTCGCCGGTCCAGCAGCTGGGGCAGGGACATTTGCCTGCTATAATCGGACGTGGGTGTACTGCTAGCAGAGTGCCCGGAAGCACTTGGCTGTGACACACCTAATTCTACACCTTCATTCCTCTCAGAGTAGGTTTCAGAGAGGACTTAAAGTCTAGTGGGGTTGGAGATGCCAGCTGATGAGGAGCAAGGAGAGGTCCGCTTTGTTCTTTGGTGTGGGTCTTTGAGGTACGCTTGCCAACGAGCTGCATGGCAGGTCAACATATGTCTGGTCAAGCATGTGGTGCCCAAGCGGCTGATGTTTTGGCCACGTGAGATACGCTTGAGACATATGTTGCAAATAGCAGCGGTGCGATCTGATGCACTCGTCTCAAAAAAGGTCCACACCAAAGAACTTTTAGAATAACGCGCAGAGGCAGCGCCCTGCACAGGCGGAGCTCTGCGGTGTGATTCAGTCGGTGTGCTGCCCCTAAGCTGGCCCCCGGAGGGCATCCTGCCTCGTTGGACATGTGCCTCCGCCTCCTCCTCCTCCGCCTCCTCCTCCTCCTCTCTCCTACCAGGCACCCACGTGGAGTCAGTGCCCTCATCATCCCCTCCCTCTTCATTGCTGTAGCAAACCTGGCAGTATGCTGCAGCTTGTGGAACATGACTACCAGATTGCTGTCCTTCTTGAGCATCCCCTCTCTCTGCGCTCACGCTACTGCCTTCCTCTAGCTGAGTGTCATCATCAGAGCCTACAAAACACTGGGCATCCTCCTGGAGCATGTACCCAACACTGTGCTCAAAGAGTTCAGGAGACTCCTCAGGAGGACGTGGTGGGTCTAGGGAAGGAGTCACTGATGATGACATTGAGAGGAGGGAAGACGATGCGTTGGCAGCTGCTTTGCTAGTACCCTGAGACTGGGTGAGAGAGGATGAGGAGGATGAAGAGGGCTTGGTCATCCACTCTACCAAGTCGTTGGCATGTTGCGGTTCAACATGTCCAGCTGCCGAAAAGAAGGACAAGCGTGTCCCATGGCCACGTGCTGATGACAATGCACCGCGTCCACGACCAGCACTGTTGTCTCTAGACACAGAGCCTGCTTGCCCTCTTTTATCGGCTCGCGCCTGTCTGCCTCTCCTTGCTGGCCTTCCAGACATGGTAATGGCCTGAAGGGAGTTGGGTAAAACAGCAGTTGGGTAGTGTATATTGTGCTGGAGGCACACAACACCCACTAACTCCTGCAGATGCCTTTATTATAGAACACCAGAGATAAAGGGGTATACTGTAATGGAACAAAGAGAGGAAATAGGTATGGCGCTATACCGGTAATACCAATTACGGACCTCTATGTGAGGACTCTCAGTGTGCTGGCAAATTAAGTGTGGCCATAAATGTGCTATATTTTGTTAGTGAGCATCACATAGGTGGGAGCACATATAATTCTCAGCGTGCTGGTTAATTTAGCACAAAGACACGTATTTTATGTATTTCTCAGCGTGCTGGTTAATAAACCCAAAACCACAAAAAATCACAAAATAAAGGTCAAAAAATCGCAGAACCTTGTGACCATATTATGGAATGCTTATCTCTATATCATAACAGTATATGGTTATTAATAAAGTGCAAGTGCAAATAGATCCATTTGTGCCTTAAGATAATGAAAGATGAAAATGGACTGGATGTGATAACTGGTGAAATAACCGTGAGTGTGATACTAATATGTGAGAGTGAAATTAAAAGTGAATGTCACAGTGGTGGCACAATCTAATATTTAGTCCAATTGTGATGCTATATAAGATGAAAAAGATTTTTTTACAGTAAACATGGAAATGCCATAAAACCTAAATGCAATAGAATTTAAATGTAATAGAAAGATATAATGCTAAAAAATATAAAAATAAAAAATGTGCAAAAATGCAGGTGAATTGTGAACATTAAACGTAGTGAAACAAGTCTCTAGTAAGTGACGGAATCTTCCGTAAGTGAAGAAAAGGGGGGGTGATGGTTTCCAGCTGTGTTCTTCACATTCGGTGGCTGCTAGTGTATTATATTGTTATGCTCTCACCGGAAAAAAGACCCCATTCGGGGTGGATCAACCTTCACAATATCAGCTATTGTGTCGCTCTCTGGCTTCCTTCAGATGTAAAAGTTAGGGATCCCTCGTTCCTCCGTGAGTGCAGTGTGCCACGTTTATATAAGGTAGAGAAGAGGCACATCCATAGTGTGATACCGTTTTAAAACATTACTTTTATTGCAGAAAATAGATTAAAACTACTTACAAACAAGTTGTTTAAAAGTGCGGTAGTGCATATAACTTTAAAATTCCCGCTCTGTTATCTCCGCCTGATCTCGAGGTGTACGTTGCCTGGCCACGCCCTACGCGTTTCATCACACGGACGTCACCTGAAGCCAGATGACGTCTGTGTGACGAAACGCGTAGGGCGTGGCCAGGCAACACCAGAACACCAGAGATAAAGGGGTATACTGTAATTAAGTCACACAACACCCACTAAGCCCTGCAGATGGCTCTATTAGAGAACAGCAATAAAGGGTAGATACAGGTGTATATTGTGCTGGAGGCACAAAAAACCCACTAACTCCTGCAGATGCCTTTATTATAGAACACCAGAGATAAAGGGGTATATACAGATGTATACTGTGCTGTGCTGGAGGCACACACAACTTCCAATAACTCCTGCAGATGGCAAGTGGGCTCAAATAGAGAAGAGCTATGTAGGTGGATATAGCGGTGTGTACTGGGTACAGAGCACGCAGACAGCACGCACAAGCTCCTAACACTACTGACTGCAAGCTCTATTATAAAAGATAGATCACTATCTGGCTGGCGGCCTTATATAGTGTGGGGCGTGTACTACACAGCCTGAGCTATGATTGGCCACAGGCATCCTGCCTGTGGCCAATCATGGCTCTCCTCGCTGCTGGCGCTGTGATTGGCCAAGCATGCGGGGTCACAGTGCATGCTTGGCCAATCATGAGCCAGCAATGCACTGCGATGACGCAGTGCATTGTGGGCCGTGAGCGCCACACGAATTTGGCGCGAACGCCCCATAACGTTCGGAATTCGCCGAACTGGCGTACAGCCGATGTTCGAGTCGAACGTATGTTCTACTCGAACACGAAGCTCATCCCTAATGCCAATCCACCTTCAACCCGGTGAAGGCGGAGAAGGCGTCCATGATTCCGAGTGCGCCCCGCAGAGAATCACCAGAATCATTTAAAAAAATCAGTAAATGATACGCATAGAGAGCCCCTCTCTCCTCCAACCAGCCCACCCTAAGACTAAGGATGAGCCGAACACCCCCCTGTTCGGTTCGCACCAGAATCTGCGAACAGTTACTGTCCTAAAAAGTGTTTGGGGACCTGAGTCCTGCCCCAGGGGACATGGATCATGGCAAAAAAAGTTTTTAAAACATCAGTTTTTTCAGGAGCAGTGATTTTAATAATGTCATATTCCTTTAAATTTCGTACCTGGGGGTGTCTATAGTATGCCTGTGAAGGGGCGCATGTTTCCCGTGCTTAGAACTGTCCCTGCAAAAAGTGTCATTTTGCAAGGAAAAAAAGTTTTCTCGTTTAAAAATTTTTATTTTATGTTAAAATAAATTACATGTACAGAATATAAGACAAATTATGTGATACCAGAAATAAAAAGTAGACATAATGAAATACGGATGATACAAAGCAAAGAAGAATTTCAAGATATTCTCGTGGGAATGACAATAAATGGCCTTTATATATTTTAGAATTTGAAAAAATTCTTATAGCTGAGTTTTAAACATTTTAATCCCAAGAAAATATAAATATGTCTAAAAGAAAATATATGATTTTAAAGTTTTGACCATAACTTCTAAAGTATGTTTATAGTAAGTATTATATAGTAAGGGAAGAACATAAAAGGTATATAGGAGGGGAAGGGGAGGGAATAATTCTCCGGAGGAGGTTTTATATATCATCTAATGTTGTAATTCTATAAAAAATCTTAATCACCATAACAATAAAACTCGGTTGTCAATATTATCTGACGTATAATATTTAATCCAGGGTTTCCATATGTTATCAAACTTTGTCATCTGGTTTTTATCTATAGCGTCCATTTTAGCATGGATGAAAGATTGATTCATTCTACGTTTGGTTTCTGCAATATTCACCACATCTGTTTTCCACGCATTGGCTATAGTCTGCTTTGCGGCTATCAGGAGTGTAAGAACTAATTTGAATTGTTTCTGATTCAGAAAGGCTGGTTTTAAATTAAGGAGAGCTATAATTGGGTCTGGAAAAATTGGACGATCAAAAAATGTTGTAATTATCAGAAAGATCTTTTTCCAAAATGATTGTACAATTGAGCAATGCCACCAGGTATGTATATAGGTACCTTTTTCTGGACAGCCACGAAAGCAGAGGCCAGTGTTGTCTGTTGAGAATTTGGCGATTCTCGCAGGAACCAAATACCGGCGTGTGAGAACTTTATATGATGATTCAGACGCCAATATATTTATAGAGGAAGATTTTGTGAAAGACCATATGTTGGACCAAGACCTAGAATCGATCGTACAATCCAAATCTTTTTCCCACTTGGCCACATATTTAGGTATAACAGTATTAGAATTAGATATCAATTGTGTATACAATGATGTAATACGACCTTTAGCATGTGGTTCCTTGAGACAAAATCTTTCAAATTGAGAAATATTATGTAAGTTTACATTTAAATTGAGAAGAGGAGTATAAAAATCTTTGATTTGGAGATATCTGAATATTTCTGATTGTGGAAGCTTATATAATTCACATAGATCTGTAAAAGATTTTATTGATGTAGTTGAAGCTAAATTATATAGACAAGTGATACCAGCCTTAGACCAAGCTTTAAAGGTTTTGGGATATTTCCAGGCTGGGTAAAAAGTCGGATTCTTGTGGAAAGATAATAGCGGATTTTGTGGAGATTGCAGGCCATGTGAATTTCTATACCTATCCCATATAGATAGAGAGTGCTTAGAAATGGGGTTATTTATAGACTTACGATCCGCAGGTTGTAACCATAATATATTGTTTATAGGAAGAGGATCACAGTCTACAGCTTCAATGAGGACCCATAAAGGAATCTCTGTAGAAGAGTGATATTTTGTTAATTGAGATAATTGAGCTGCCTTATAATATATGTTAAAGTCTGGGAATCCCAAACCACCCAAAGTTTTGGGGAGAACAAGGGTTTTTTTGTGAAGTCTGGGTTTTATTTTCCCCCAAGTAAATTTCGTTACTTTTTGTTGAATCAGCCTAAGAAAATATGCAGGAATATGAATCGCGAGAGTTCTGAATAAATATAAAAATTTCGGAAGAACAGACATTTTTATGATATTGATTTTCCCAAACCATGATATCGGCATTGATGACCAATTAGATAACGACCTTGTAATCTTTTTTAATAGAGCTGGGTAATTAGCTGCAAATAAATCGGAGGGGTTAGGAGTAAACTGCACACCCAGATATGGGAGGCTATAATCTACCCACTTAAAGGGTAGTGAATTTTGTAAAGATTGTTTATCTTTTTCGACAAGTGAAATGTTTAATGCTGAAGATTTTTGAATATTGACCTTAAGGCCCGAAATAAATGAGAATTCTTGTAGTACAACCATAAGATTTGGGGCCGAAACATGTGGAGAAGATAGAAAAAGGAGAATATTGTCTGCGAATAAATAGAGCTTATGATGAAAGCCACCCATTTCAATACCTGTTATAGTGGGTTCCATCCTAATTCTTTGTGCTAAAGGTTCAATGAGTAAAGCAAATAATAATGGCGAAAGTGGACATCCTTGACGAGTCCCCCTCAGTATATTAAACTCATCCGATTTGTACCCTGCATATCTGATATAAGCTTTGGGATCTTGATACAAACTAGAGATCCATCGTAAAAAATGAGGGCCGAATCCCCATTTGGAAAGGGTATAGTTCATATATGACCAAGATACTGTGTCAAAAGCTTTCATAATATCTAAAGAAAGAAAACAAGTGGGAATACGTCTTTTTTTAGCGGCATGTGACAGGAGTGTTGCACGTCTAATATTATCTCGTGCTTGACGTAATGGAATGAAGCCCACTTGATCACGATGTATTAGATTGCCTATAATAGTATTTAATCTGTCCAAATTTAATAACGAAATAGGGCGATAATTAGACCATATTGAATCGTCTGTGTGAGGTTTAGGGAGCATACAGATAATTGCAGTTAGGGTTTCTCTTCTAAAAGAATGACCTTCCAAAAGGGAATTAAAAGTGTTTGTCAAGACCGGAGATAGGGTGTCTACAAACGTTTTGTAATACAGCGCAGAAAAACCATCAGGACCTGGCCTTTTATTTAGTTTCAGATTTTTGATAACTTCAGATACCTCTATAATTGACACTGGTTCCTCCATGATTTCCATTTGTGTTTTAGATAGAGATATATGAGAGAAAAAATCATTTGCTCTAGAAGGGTCCAACTCATTATTAGAAGAGTATACATTTTTTAATTGTGTTTTGAATTTTTGTAATATTTTTAAAGGATTATTTGTGTATACCCCCCTAGAGATTTTCAGACGTATCAGTTTCGTTGGGTTCTGGCAGGATTTTAATGCCCTGGCTAATAGTGTGTGAGGTTTATTCGCATTGATATAGAAATTGTGTTGTGATCTCTTGATGGTTTTATCTGCTGCTTCAGTAAGGAATAGATCAAATTCCAATTTAGCTTTGTCAAGATTTATTTTAGATAAAGAAGAAGGGTTATTTTGGAATGCTGTGTGACATTTATTGAAATTTGTTTCTAAAGTCTGACAAAGGATTTTCCGCTCTCTGTTGAATATGTTTGCTTGCTGTAGACATATGCCACGGAGAACAGGTTTGTGTACTTCCCATAATGTAGTCGGAGAGACGTCAGGTGTGGAGTTATATTTTATATAATCTTTGAGCGCAATTTCAATATTATTTTTATGAGCTGGATTTTTGAGTAGGAAATCTCTTAATATCCATGTTGGATCTTTTTTTTTTGGAATTATAGAGGCAACAGTAATGTAGCCTGCACTATGATCGGACCATGGGATGGGAATAATTTTTGTAGATATTATTTCTGGAATTAGTCCTATGGACATAAATATATGGTCTATCCTAGAGAATGAGCGAAGAGGGAACGAGTAATGTGTGTATTGTCTCTTGGTTGGATTCAATTCTCTCCAAGTATCTACTAGGTTATGTTTTGTAATTAGTTTTGATAAGAGTTGTTTGTCTGCTGTATGTGACTGTGGGATTGGTGATTTATCCAAAAATGGGAATATGGTCTGATTAGAATCTCCACATAGAATTGTAGTACCTATTTTGTGGTGTTCTATAGTTTGAAATAAATGAGAAAGAAAAGAAATAGGATTTTTGTTAGGAGCGTAGTATGATGTAATGGTGATAGCGGTATCAAGTAGGTGTCCTTTAAGAATCCAGTAACGACCTTCTGGATCCTTGATTTCCTTCATTAGTGAAAATGGTGTATTGCGATGGAAAGCTATAAGCACGCCTCGTTTTTTAGAGGAGGCCGAAGCTGTGTATACTTGGGGGTAGTCTTTACTGAAAAATTTGGGAGTGGATTGTGATGCAAAATTAGTCTCTTGGAGGCAAACTATATGTGCTTTCTTGGATGAAAATGTGCGGAAGGCTTTAGTGCGTTTGTGTGGAACGTTTAGTCCCTGAGTATTTAATGATATGATGTTTAATGGGGCCATGGAGTTGGGAAAAGTAAATATGTGTTGGTGTTTATGTTAGAACGTGTGTCATATAAGAAATTATTTGTCTCCAGAGTATAGGGGTGGAGGGAGGGAGGGGAAAGGAGATAATGACTGAAAAAGAAAATACAATTAATATACAATATTGAAATATATCTTAACATATCTATGTTCTTAATGTGTCCGTTGGGAGGAGAAAAACTCTCCCTCCAAGGGTACATGAGCTACTGTCAACTGCCCGGTGTGCACCGAGCTACTGAGGGTAGCAAGAGAGGGTGCAAGGAACTTCCCTGAAGGACACCAAGAGCCAATCATATAATTTCATTTTTCAAGCAAAAAATAAAAATTTAAGATTAAGGCAACCTCAGAAACAAAGAAGAGAAGAGAGAGAAAAAAAAGTTATAATAAGGTACCTAAATTATTAGGAACATTTCTTAAATAAGATTATGATAAAAATATTGATTGGAAGTCAGAGAAAAAACTCGGCAGTAGCCATTCTGTTGAAAAGGCAAGATAGTAGCCTCAGTACAAGTGTTTATCAGTCCATAGTGTCAGCCAGATCTGGAGGTGGAGATTGTATGCGACTTCTTTTCTGTGGATTGTAGTCTTCTTCTCTTCTGGAAGCAGAGGAGGGAGTATCAGCATATGAGGATGATATTTGGCGAGTGTCCGCAGCATCTCTTGATGTGTTTATCATCCCTAGTTTCTGTAAAGTAGTTTGCAGGTCCTTAGCTGTTCGGCACATATATTTGCGACTTTGGAAAGTAAAACGCACTGAGAAAGGAAAGCCCCATTGGTAGATTATGTCATTTCGCTGTAATATTTGCAGTAGTGGTTTCAGGGTTCTTCTTTTGTTGACTGTAATCTGTGAGAGGTCTGTGAATAATTGATATTTATGACCCTGGAAAATTAGGGGATCTTTATTTTTACCTGTATTTAGCAGTAGTTCCTTAGTGCGGTAGAAATGCAATTTTGCGATAATGTCACGGGGAGGACCATCTGTTTTCTTTGTTGCTAGGGTTCTATGAACCCGGTCCATTTCAAGACGCTCTAGCGGGATAGCTGGTTGTAATTCTTGAAAAAGTGCAGTAGTAGCACCGTTTAAATCAGTCACAGATTCGGGTATTCCTCTAATACGTACAGTATATTGGAGCGTCTTGCACGATTTTCGAAATCCTCCAATTTGGATTGTAATATGTCATTTTCCTCTTTAAGAAAATCAATTTCTGAGGCAATATTAGATGTATAATTTTTCAGATCGTCTGCTCTAATTTCCAGTGCTGATGTACGCTGACCAAGTATTCTAATTTCTTTGTGGTGATGATATCTGCAGTGGTTTTTAGTGATTTTTGAAGCAGATTTCTATTTGTTTCAGCGTTACAGGAGGGGATAAGTCTTTTTGTGTGGAAAGTTCTAAATTCTCCAGAACTGACATATTTTTCTCAGGTATTTGGTTAGAGAGACTATGTGCTTTTAATGAGAGAACATCTTTATGTAAATCAGCAGAAGGGGCTGTCTGTTTGTTCTCCTCACTGTGTCTCCCCTCAGAGGGGGAGGGTTTCAGTGCCATACTGCTGTGTGTGTGAGGCGGCGCTTTCTTGTTAATTTTCTGCCTCATGAGTCTCCTCTGACCCCCCCAAATGTCACCAATGTAAGGTAGGGATATTTATCTACCGATTGGTATGATATATATGCGGAGGGTCAAGTTACCTCCGCCGTTATATGGCTCCGTTGTCCTGCTGAGAATGGAGCTCTAAGCCAGCATTACCTCTCGGCTAGGCTCCGCCTTCTCCCTCCAGGAAAAAAAGTTTTAAAATCACTTTGAATTGTCGGCTCCCGTAATACAGAGAACACTCAATGGGTGTTCTCTGTATTACGGGAGCTGACAATTCATTCATTGATAAAAAAAAAATAGTGTGGGGTTCCCCTAAATTCAATTACCAGGCCCTTCAGGTCTGGTATGGATATTAAGGGGAACGTCGCGTCAAATTTAAAAAAAAATTGATGTGGGGGTCCCCCTAAATATCCATACCAGACCTGAAGGGCCTGGTAATTGAATATTCAGGTCTGGTATGGATATTAAGGGGAACCCCGCGTTTTTTTTTTAGGTCCCCCTAAAAATCCATACCAGACCCTTTATCCGAGCACGCAACTTGGCAGGCCGCAGGAAAAGAGGGGGACAAGAGAGCGCTCCCCCCTCCTGAACCATACCAGGCCAGATGCCCTCAACATTGGGAGGATGCTTTGGGGGTCTGTGACCCCTCAAAGCACCATGTCCCCGTGTTAATGGGGACAAGGGCCTCATCCCCACAACCCTGGCCGGTGGTTGTGGGGGTCTGTGGGCGGGGGGCTTATCAGAATTTGGAAGCCCCCTTTAACAAGGGGACCCCCAGATCCCGGCCCCCCCTGTTTGAAATGGTAAGGGGGTACAAAATGGTTAAATAAGACAAACACACTTTTGAAAAATTCCTTTATTAAAAATAAAAAAAGATTCCAGCGGTGCTAATCCACTCTTGCTATCCAGCGATGGATGATCACCTCTCTGGGGTCCAGCGATGGCTGATCTGATCCAGTGACGGGTGATTTTCAGTCCAGCACAGTCCATCCATGCATCCGTCTTCTGTCTCCACTGAGGAGACACTGCGGGGATCCCAGCGCTGACGTTTCTTATATTAGGAGGGCGGGGCCACCCGTCACCTGACCCCGCCCCCTCTGGTGAGTGAAGCCAGGGGTTCCCCAATGACGTATGGGTGACCCCGCCCCCCCTTTGATGTAACGGAAAGACAATTCAAAGTGATTTTAAAATACTTTTTTTCCTTGCGAAATTACACTTTGTGCAGGGATAGTTCTAAGCACGGGAAACATGCGTCCCTTCACAGGCATACTATAGACACCCCCCAGGTACAAAATTTAAAGGAATATTACACTTTTATTGTTTCACTTTAATCATTATTAAGATCACTGCTCCTGAAAAAACGTCCGTTTTAAAAAAAAAATTTGCATTGATCCATGTCCCCTGGGGCAGGACCCAGGTCCCCAAACACTTTTTAGGACAGTAACTTGCATATTAGCCTTTAGCACTTTAGATTTCTCCTATAGACTTGTACAGGGTGTTCCCCACATTGTTCACTGTTCGCTAAACAGGCGAACAGGCAATGTTCGAGTCGAACATGAGTTTGACTCAAACTCAAAGCTCGTCCCTACCTAAGACCACGGCCGAGCTCCTGAGAGCCTCAGCAATAGGTTCCATGGCCAGGGCGAACAAGGCTGGGGAGAGAGGGCATCCCTGCCTGGTGCTCCTCTGAAGGGGGAACAAAGGAGACAGAGAGCCATTTCGTTTAATGCATGCTAGGGGACCGGTGTATTTTGTGCGTATCCAGGCAATAAACTTCAGTGGGAAACCCATTCTTCTAAGCACCTCCCACAGATACACCCACTCCACCGTATTAAATGCCTTCTCCATATCAAGGGTGGCAATGGTCCTAGTGCCTTGATTAGCATGGGGGGCATGAATGTTGGAAAACAGTCTACATATGTTGATGTCTGTGGACCTGCCTGGCATAAAGCCTGTTTGATCAGATTCTATCAGAGATTTAATTACTTTATTGAGTCTAGTGGCCAGTATTTTGGTTAGTATTTTTAAGTCACAGATTAGGAGCGCTATTGGCCTGTAAGAGGCGCACTGCTTGGGGTCCTTATTAGGTTTTGGAATGAGAACAATATGGGCCTCCCTCAGAGGCCGGCAGGGAGCCCTGTTGGAGACAGGCTCGATACATCTGGGCCAACCTGGGGGCAAGCAGTTCTACATGGGCTCTATAATATTCTATGGGTAGGCCATCTGGCCCCGGGGAAAGAACCGATGGCCTCTTCTGGTTTGATCTCCGAGACAAGGAGCTGCTGCTCTGCATCAGAGAGCCACCCCAGTGCCAGCGTGTCCAACATAGAGGTCATAGGTGTGGGGTCAGACCTATCAGGGAGTGAGGAGACATACAGAGAGGCATTAAACCTGGTGAAAGCAGATAGAATATCCTCCGGAGAGGTAACTGGCGTGAGTATTTCTGGTATAACCGCTAAGGGCCTGTTCTGCTGTGCTAGCATCACTAGTAGTTTGCTGTTCTTATCTCCATGTTCAAAATATTTCTGTCTGCTATCTTGTATACCAAGCCTGGTGGTGTCTGAAACATGAAGATGCAGTTCTCGCCTAAGTGATGAAAGGTGCTCGAAGTTGGGGACCGTTGCCAAGGCCGAATATTGATTCAAAGCCTCCTCAACTTTATGCTGCAGGTCAGAGACCTTGTCCCCAAGTTTCACCCTAACAGCCGCCACTGCAGAGATATACTGCCCCCTACGGTGGGCTTTGGAAGCATCCCATGTCGTCTCCAGGGAGGCTGACCCCGCATTGTGCACCCAGTAGTCCTGCATGGAGGGAGAAACTCTATAATGGACTGTCACATTGTTGATCCAATGGGGTTGTAACCTCCAAAGAGCTTTACTCCTTGTCTTGGTGGTCCTAATAGTAAGTTTAAGGGGATGGTGATCCGATAGGCCAGAAGGAAGGTAACTGGCTTCCTGGATGTTGGCCAGGAGGGTATCATTAGCAAAGGCCAAATCAATTCGGGAGGATATTTTAAATGTGGATGAGAAACAGGAATACGTTTTATCCTGGGGATGGAGCCACCTACATACCTCTTGGAATTCCGTTGCCTAGGCCCCCGTACCAAGACCAGGGGGCATGTATCAATGCAAAAAAAAAGTTTTAAAAAACGCAGTTTTTTCGGGAGCAGTGATTTTAATAATGCTTAAAGTGAAACTTTCAAAGTGTAATATTCCTTTACATTTCGTAACTGGGGGGTGTCTATAGTATGCCTGTAAAGGGGCGTATGTTTCCCATCTTTAGAACAGTCTGACGGCAAAATAAAAAAAAAAAATGCATGGGGGTCCCCCTAAATTCCTTTCCTGGCCCTTCAAGTCTGGTATGGATATTAAGGGGAACCCCGCGCCAAAAAAAAAAGGTGTGGAGGTCCCCACGTGGGGGGGGGGTCCCCCTTAAATCCCTGCAGGTCTGGAATGGATTTTAAGGGGAACCCCGCACCAAAATTTAAAAAAATGGCCTGGGGTCCCTCCAAAAATCCATACCAGACCCTTATCAGAGCATGCAACCTGGCAGGCCGCAGGAAAAGAGGGAGGGACGAGAGAGCACCCCCGAACCGTACCAGGCCACATGCCCTCAACATTGGGAGGGTGCTTTGAGGTAGCCCCTCAAAGCACCTTGTCCCCATGTTGATGGGGAGAAGTGCCTCATCCCCACAACCCTTGCTCTGTGGTTGTGGGGGTCTGCGGGCGGGGGGGGCTTATTGGGCGGGGGTCTTTTTCTTCATCTTCTTTTTCATCTTCTTCTTCCTCCGCTCTTTTTGTCCCAGATCTTGCTCCGGCTTCTTCTCCGCGCCGCCCGCACTATCTGCCTCTGTGGGAGTCTTCAGCAGTGTGACGCTTCGCTTCTTCTGACACTTCTTAAATAACGGAGGGCGGGGCCCATGGTGACTGCGCCCTCTGACGCACGGGAACATGCACTGGTTATCCCCATACTCAAAAAACCCTCACTAGACCCCTGCTCCCGTTTGCCTACAAACTCATTGAACGCCTTGTCCATGACCAAATGAGTCGCTACATCATGGACAACAACCTTCTCGACCCCCTACAGTCTGGCTTCCGCCCACAACATTCTACTGAAACTACCCTACTAAAATTCACCAATGACCTACTAACTGCTAAAACCAATGGGCACTACTCCATGCTCATACTTTCAGACCTCTCTGCTGCCTTTGACACAGTTGACCATCTGCTCCTCCTCAGAAAATTATACTCCCTTGGCCTCTGTTATTCTGCTTTATCCTGGTTCTCCTCCTACCTATCTCAGCACAATTTCAGTGTCACTTACAACTCCATCTCCTCCACTCCCCTTCCTCTTTCTTTTGGGGTACGTCCTTGGGCCTCTCCTATCATCACTATACCTCTTCCCTGGGCCAGCTGATAACCTCCCATGGCTTCCAATACCACCTCTATGCCAACGACACCCAGATCTATCTCTCCACTCCTCAACTCACCCACTCAATCTCCTCACGGATCTCAAACTTACTGAATTACATATCGATATGGATGCCCCACCACTTTCTCAAACTCAATCTTTCTGTCACGTACCTGGTATAGGAGCCCAGAATGCAGGGAGAGGCCTCTTGTAAGCCTCTGGCTCGAGAACCCTTGGAAGTGAAGACAGGGACTCAAGAGTTCAGAGGGCCCAAGTGCCAAGCTGGTGCAGGACTGGAACAGCAGAAGGCAGCAGGCACTCAGCGGTCAGGCTGGAACAGCAGATGGCAGCAGGCACTCAGCGGTCAAGCTGGAACAGCAGATGGCAGCAGGCACTTAGCGGTCAGGCTGGAACAGCAGATGGCAGTAGGCACTTAGCGGTCAAGCTGGAACAGCAGATGGCAGCAGGCACTTAGCGGTCAGGCTGGAACAGCAGATGGCAGCAGGCACTTAGCGGTCAAGCTGGAACAGCGGGTATCAGAAGGGAGTTGAAGGTATGAGCCGGGTCGGTAACAGGCGGGCAGCAACGGTACCAAGGAAAAGGCAAAAGCGTAGTCAGACAAACCGAAGGTCGGGGGCAGGCAGCAAACAGACGTCGTCAGGAACAGGCCGGGTAAACAGGAATCAGAGACAACTAGGAAGCAGATAGCAGGATCACCAGACACACTGTAGACTGGACAGCAAGGAGGCACAGTGACAGATTCCTTTAAGTAGCCCGTTCGTATCATCGCGCACCCGCATGCGTCCGTTCATGCCAACGCGCGCCCATGGATACCGGTTAGCTTTCTGCGGGCAGGTCTCCCATATGCCACTGGATTACCGGGACGACCATGGCACTTTCTAAAACTGAGCTTGTAATATTTCCTCCTTCACGGTTCCCCCCCCCCCCCCGTGACTTCACCATTAATATCAACAACACAACCATTGGTCCCTCCACACATGCCTGGGTCCTGGGTGTAATCCTTGACTCTGACCTCTCCTTCAGCCCCCATATCCAATCACTGGCTAAATCCTGCCACCTTAACCTCCGCAACATCTCCAGAATTCGACCCTTCCTGACTAATGACACCACAAAGCAACTTATTCACTCCTTAATGGCCTACCCTTAAGCAGGCTATTCCCCCTTTCAGTCTATTATGAATTCTGCAGCTAGACTAATACACCTCACTAACCGATCCATGACTGCTGCTCCTCTCTGCCAATCCTTTCACTGGCTCCCCCTACCCCACAGTGTAAAATTCAACATGCTAACAATAACATACAAGACCATTCACAACATCGCCCCCATCTACATCACCAACCTCATCTTCAGATATCACGCAAATAACCCCCTCCGCTCCTCCCAGGACCTCCTGCTCTCTAGCTCCCTTCTTACTTCCTCCCATGCTCACCTTCAAGACTTCTCCAGAGCCTCTTCCATCCTCTGGAACTCCCTGCCCCATTATATCCGATCAGCCCCTACCCTGTCCACCTTTAAAACTCATTTATTCAGGGAAGCCTATCCCACACCCACCTAACTGTCTCTGAGCCACCTCCATCAAATCATTCTCTGCAGCTATTACCTTTTGTACCACCACCCCCTCCCTTTAGAATGTAAGCTCTATGAGCAGGGCCCTTCTGTAACTTTTGTATTGAACTGTACTGTAATTGTGTTGTCCCCCCCTTACATTGTAAAGCGCTGCATAAACTGTTGTTGCTATATAAATCGTGTATAGTAATAATAATAATAATAATAATAATGGGATAGCTGACCGCTAGCTCTAAAAAAAAAAGGTACAGGGGTGAGGCCTGAAACTGCAGGCGTCATCCTGGTATAATTACTTCAAGCAAATGACATACAGGTACGTAATTTTGCGTGAAGTGGTTTTTAACACAGTTGGTCAGCTTTAACATGTATTGCAATATATATGAACCAATAAATCCTGCTTTTATGCAGTTAGCTAGAAATGTTTTAGGGTGTATAGCAGTGCGCAGAGGGTCTATTCAGAATTTTCAACACGTGATTACATCCCTTTAGAACCCAATGATGATACAGTGGTGTGAAAAAGTGTTTGCCCCCTTCCTCATTTCCTGTTCCTTTGCATGTTTGTCACACTTAAGTGTTTCGGAACATCAAACCAATTTAAACAATAGTCAAGGACAACACAAGTAAACACAAAATGCAATTTGTAAATGAAGGTGTTTATTATTAAAGGTGAAAAAAAATCCAAACCATCATGGCTCTGTGTGAAAAAGTGATTGCCCCCTAAACCTAATAACTGGTTGGGCCACCCTTAGCAGCAACAACTGCAACCAAGCGTTTGCGATAACGTGCAATGAGGCTTTTACAGCGTCCTGGAGGAATTTTGGCCCACTCATCTTTGCAGAATTGTCCTAATTCAGTTACATTAGAGGGTTTTCGAGCATGAACGGCCTTTTTAAGGTCATACCACAACATCTCAATAGGATTCAGGTCAGGCCTTTGGCTAGGCCACTCCAAAGTCTTCATTTTGTTTTTCTTCAGCCATTCGGTGGTGGACTTGCTGGTGTGTTTAGGATCATTGTCCTGCTGCAGAACCCAAGTTCGTTTCAGCTTGAGTACACGAACAGATGGTCGGACATTCTCCTTCAGGATCTCTTGGAAGACAGCAGAATTCATAGTTCCTTTTATCACGGCAAGTCTTCCAGGTCCTGAAGCAGCAAAACAGCCCCAGACCATCACACTACCACCACCATATTTTACTGTTGGTATAATGTTCTTTTTATGAAATGCAGTGTTCCTTCTACGCCAGATATACTTGGACACACACCTTCCAAAGAGTTCCACTTTTGTCTCATCGGTCCACAGAATGTTGTCCCAAAAGTCTTGGGGATCATCAAGATGTGTTGTGGAGAAATTGAGACGAGCTTTGATGTTCTTTTTGCTCAGCAGTGGTTTTCTCCTTGGAACTCTGCCATGCAGGCCATTTTTGCCCAGTCTTTTCCTGATGGTGGAGGCATGAACGCTGACCTTAACTGAGGCAAGTGAGGCCTGCAGTTCCTTGGGCGTTGTTGTGGGGTCTTTTGTGACCTCTTGGATGAGTCGTCGCTGCGCTCTTGGGGTAATTTTGGGCAGCCGGCCACTCCTGGGAAGGTTCACCACTGTTCCATGTCTTCGCCATTTGTGGATAATGGCTCTCACTGTGGTTCGCTGGATTCCCAAAGCTTTGGAAATGGCTTTATAACCCTTTGCAGACTGATAGATCTCAATTACTTTCTTTCTCAATTGTTCCTGAATTTCTTTGGGTCTCGGCATGATGTGTAGCTTTTAAGGATCTTCTGGTGGACCTTACTGTGTCAAGCAGCTCCTATTTAAGTGATGCCTTGATTGTGAACAGGTGTGGCAATAATCAGGCCTGAGTGTGGCTAGAGAAATTGAACTCAGGTGTGGACAACCACAGTTATAGTATGTTTTAACAAGGGGGGCAATCACTTTTTCACACAGGGCCATGATGGTTTGGATTTTTTTTCACCTTTAATAATAAACACCTTCATTTACAAATTGCATTTTGTGTTTACTTGTGTTGTCCTTGACTATTGTTTAAATTGGTTTGATGTTCCGAAACACTTAAGTGTGACAAACATGCAAAGGAACAGGAAATGAGGAAGGGGGCAAACACTTTTTCACACCACTGTATATAAAGGCTATTTAGATTTGAGCACAGACATATCTTATTTCTATTGCATAGTGCAGGCCAGTGCCCAGACCTGAGTCTATAGCTCTCCTTCAATGTTGTCTGTCTGCCCCATATTGGCACTATATCCACTGAAGTATGCTACATGTAAGTATTTTGTATTGTATTGCAGAGTGGAGTAGGAACTGGCCAGAGAGGGATTGATGATTTGATGTTTGTGTTGTAAATTAGCTGTGTTGTAAATTACTGTGAATGTTAATTGCTGTGCGCTCTGTTGCACTGTGCTGGCCATGCAAAACTGGTGTTGAAAGCCTAGTTAAATATGCTCCAAGGGTAGTATAAATGTAGCACTGCACAAAGCAATGATGAACTGTAAAAATGTACAGTAGTTTATCCACTTAATAACCGCCCTATAGCCGAATGACGGCTTTAGGGCGGTTTCTTAACTGTGGGAGGCCGTCATATGACGTCCTCCCAGAATTCCGCTCTCGCGCGCCCCCTGGGGCGCGCACTCGAGAGCGTCCGTGACCGCCGGGTCCACAGGACCCGGCGCATCACGGATCGCGGTAAACGGCCGCTCGTCGCGGCCGTTTACCACGTGATCGCTCCGTCAAATGACGGAGTGATCACTTGTAAACAAACCGGCGTCATGTTATGACGCCGGTTCCTCCCTCCCCCTCTCTGTACCGATCGGAACAGCGGAGGGGGAGGAGATCGGTGTCAGCAGCGATGTGGGCTGCATCTGCAGTGCCCACATCGCTGCTCACCGAAATTAACCCCTCAATTCCCTGCAAATACTCTGCAATACCCTGCCATTACTCTGCATTACTCTGCAATACCTTGCATTACTCTGCATTACTCTGCAATACCCTGCATTACTCTGCATTACTCTGCAATACTCTGCAATACCTTGCATTACTCTGCATTACTCTGCATTACTCTGCATTACTCTGCAATACCCTGCATTACTCTGCATTACCCTGCAATACCCTGCATTACTCTGCAATACCCTGCATTACTCTGCATTACTCTGCAATACCCTGCATTACTCTGCATTACTCTGCAATACCCTGCATTACTCTGCATTACTCTGCAATAGTCTGCATTACTCTGCAATACCCTGCAATACCCTGCCATTACTCTGCAATACCCTGCAACACTCTGCAATGCTCTGCAACACCCACCAATACCCTGCAACACTCTGCAATGCTCTGCAACACCCGCCAATACCGTGCAACACTCTGCAATGCTCTGCAACACCCTCCAATATCCTGCAATGCTCTGCAACGCTCTGCAACACCCGCCAATGCCCTGCAACACTCTGCAATGCTCTGCAACACTCTGCAATGCTCTGCAACACCCACCAATACCCTGCAACACTCTGCAATGCTCTGCAACACCCGCCAATACCGTGCAACACTCTGCAATGCTCTGCAACACCCTCCAATATCCTGCAATGCTCTGCAACGCCATACTCTGAGATACCTAGCCATACTCTGATATACCCAGCCATACCCAGCCATAGTCGGTGATACCCTGCAATACCCAGCCATAGACACCCCTCCCCCCCCTCCCGCCGCCCTCCGGTGCTTCTACCGACTCGCCAATACTATCAAATCCAGAATCTTTTTTTTTTTTTTTTCAGGCTTCCCAGCTTAGAGGTGAGATGCGGGGTCTTATTGACCCCACATCTCACTGTAAAGAGGACCTGTCATGCCATATTCCTATTACAAGGGATGTTTACATTCCTTGTAATAGGAATAAAAGTGATCAAAAAATTTATTTTTGGGGAAAAAAAATGTCAAACTAAAATAAATAAAGTAAAATGAACAATAAAATTTTTTTTTTTTTTTTTTTAAAGCGCCCCTGTCCCCATGTGCTTGCATGCAGAAGCGAACGCATACGTAAGTCCCGCCCACATATGAAAACGGTGTTCAAACCACACATGTGAGGTATCGCTGCGTACGTTGGTGCGAGAGCAATAATTCTAGCCCTAGACCTCCTCTGTAACTCAAAACATATAACCAGTAAAAAAAAAATTAAATCATCGCCTATGGGGATTTTTAAGTAGCGACGTTTGGCGCCATTCCACGAGCCTGTGCAATTTTGAAGAGTGACATGTTAGGTATCGATTTACTCGGAGTAACTTCATCTTTCACATTATGCAAAAATTGGGCTAACTTTACTGTGTTTTTTTTTTTAAGCACAAAACAGTTTTTTTTCCAAAAAAAAGCATTCGAAAAATTGCTGCGCAAATACCGTGCGAGATAAAAAGTTGCAACGACCACCATTGTATTCTCCAGGGTGTTTGCTAAAAAAACATATATAATGTTTTGGGATCTATGTAATTTTCTAGCAAATAAATGATGATTTTTACATGTAGGAGAGAAATGTCAGAATTGTCCTGGGTGCTCCAGAACGCCTGATGGCGCTCCCTGCATGTTGGGCCTCTGTATGTGGCCACACTGTGTAAAAGTCTCACACATGTGGTATCGCCGTACTCGGGAGTAATAGCAGAATGTGTTTTGGGGTGTAATTTGTGGTATGCATATGCTGTGTGAGAAATAAACTGATAATATGACAATTTTGTGAAAAAAAAAAAAAAAAGTAAAAAAAATCTTGATTTTGCAAAGAATTGTGGGAAAAAATGACAACTTCAAAAAACTCATCATGCCTCTTACTAAATACCTTGGAATGTCTTCTTTCCAAAAAGGGGTCATTTGGGGGGTATTTGTACTTTTCTGGCATGTTAGGGTCTCAAGAATTGAAATAGGCCGTCAGTACTTCAGGTGTGATCAATTTTCAGATATTGGCACCATAGCTTGTGGACTCTATAACTTTCACAAAGACCAAATAATATCCACCAATTTGTACTTATTTTTACCAAAGATATGTAGTGGTATAAATTTTGGCCAAAATTTATGAAGAAAAAATTACTAATCTGCTAAATTTTATAACAGAAATGAAGAAAAATTCATTTTTTTACAGAATTTTCTGTATTTTTTCTTTTATAGCACAAAAAAAAAAAAACCCAGCGGTGATTAAATACCACCAAAAGAAAGCTCCATTTGTGTGAAAAAAAGGACAAAAATTTCATATAGGTCCAGTGTTGCATGACTGAGTAATTGTCATTCAAAATGTGAGAGCACCGAAAGCTGAAAATTGGTCTGGTTATTAAGGGTGTTTAAGTGCCCAGTGGTCAAGTGGTTAAGGCTATACTGTGCAAAACTGTACAGACACTAAGTTAGTCACACATACAAGATACAACAGACCCGGTATTTACAAAAGACAAATCCACTTTGCACTGCAAGTGCACTTGGAAGTGCAGTCACTGTAAATCTGAGGGGTAGATCTTAAATGAGGGGAAGCTCTGCTGATTTTATCATCCAATCATGCGCAAGCCATCAGTGAATGTTTTGTGAACATTAAATTCATTGCATTTTAATATTCCCTACTTGTAGTCACAAAGTATAGCTATTGTCTAGCATGTCACAACAAGTTCAAGTTACCCGTGCCTAAAAAAAATGAAAGTTCATAAATTAGTGTGCATATATATGTATAAAAGTCACACAGTCCATCCAGTTGGGTATATAAAGGGCCGAACTGGCCTACCAGGATACCGGAAGATTTTCCCGGTAGGCCGCATGCCCTGGGGCCGCTTTTAGTTGCAGCTGCATTGGGGCTTGCTACTGCGGATCACAGCGCTGGCTGGCTCTGTGTTCAGCAGCCGCTCTGTAACACAGCCCCGCCCCCCCCAGACCAGCTCGTGTGATAGTAGAGAGAATCAACGTTCCGCCTATCACACAAGCCAGTCTGGGGGGGCGGGGCCATGTTACAGAGCGGCCGCCGAACACAGAGCCAGCCAGCGTTGTGATCAAGAGGAGAAGATATCGCTCCGTACAGCCCTGCCAGTGTGCCTGGATAGGAGGATCAGCAGGGGGGCTGCATATAGAGGATATGAGCTTTCTATATTCCTCCATGCAGTCGCTGAATGTTTGCAGGAGGGAGAGGAGGAGAATCAAGCATTCAGCGACTGCTGATCCTCCAACTTCTTTTACTGCCTACCCCAGTTCACCTTGTGCTCCCTGCCCCCCCGTGCTCTCCTCCCCACCACACTCTCCAGCCCCCCCCCCCCCAGTTCTTTCTGCCCCCAACCTGCTCTCCAGTTCCCATCCTTCTCTAGCCACCATCCCAGTGCTATCAACTCCCCCCAGTGCTCTTCATCCCCCGTGCTCTCCCCCCAGTGCTCTTCACTCCCCCCAGTGCTCCCCCCCGTTCTCCCCCCAGTGCGCTCCACTCCCCCCAGTGCTCCCCCCTGTTCATCCCGCCAGTGCTCTTCACTCCCCCCAGTGCTCCCCCCCCGTTCTCCCCCCAGTGCGCTCCACTCCCCCCAGTGCTCCCCCCCTGTTCATCCCGCCAGTGCTCTTCACTCCCCCCAGTGCTCCCCCCTGTTCCCCCCATGCTCTCCACTCCCCCCAGTGCTCCCCCCCGTTCTTCCCCCCGTGCTCTGCTCTCCCCCCTGTTCTCCACCCAGTGCTCTCCACTGCCTTTCAGTGCTCTTCCCCCCTGTCCCCCCAGTGCTCTCCACTCCCCCCAGTGCTCCCCTCTGTCCCCCCGTGCTCTCCACTCCCCCCAGTGCTCCCCCCCGTTCTTCCCCCCAGTGCTCTTCACTCCCCCCCAGTGCTCCCCCCGTTCTTCCACCCCCGTGCTCTGCTCTCCCCCCTGTTCTCCCCCCAGTGCTCTCCACTCCCCTCCACTGCTCCCCCCCTTTTCTCCCCCCCAGTGCTCTCCCCCCTGTTCTCCCCCCAGTGCTCTCCACTCCCCCAGTGCTCTTCTCCCCCCGTTCTCCCCCCTAGTGCTCTCCACTCCCCCCAGTGCTCTCCGCCCTTGTTATCCCCCATGTTCTACCCCCTCCAGTGCTCTCCACTCCCCCCAGTGCTCCTCTACCCCCTGTTTATCCCCCCCAGTGCTCTCCACTCCCCCCAGTGCTCTCTGCCCTTGTTACCCTGCTTGTGCTCCCCCCAGTGCTCTCCTCCATGTTCTTTCCGACCCCCAGTGCTCTCCACTCCCCCCAGTGCTCTCCACCCTTGTTACCCCCCTTGTTCTACCCCCCCAGTGCTCTACCCCCCTGTTATTTCCCCCCAGTGCTCTCCACTCCCCCAGTGCTCTCCGCCCTTGTTACCCCCCTTGTTTCCCCCCCATTGCTCTCCCTCATGTTATTTCCACCCCCAGTGCTCTCCACTCCCCCCACTGCTCTCCCTCCTGTTCTTTTCCCCCCAGTGCTCTCCCCCCGTTCTTTCTCACCCCCCAGTGCTCTCCAGCTCTCCCCATCACTCTCCAGCTCCCACCCCAGTGCTCTCCAGCCCTCCATTCTCCCCACCCTTGTTCTTTCCGGTCCCCTGGTGCTCTCAAGCTCAACCCATCGCTCTCCAGCCCCCCAGTGCTCTCTACCCCCCCCCCCCCCGTGCTCTCCACTCCTGTTCTTTTTGGCTCCCCCCAGCACTCTCCACTCCCCACCCCTGTACTCTCCACTCCCCCCTGCATTTTGCCCCCACCCATGTGCTCTCCAACCCCGCCAATGCTCTCCACCTCCCATAATTCTCTCCAGTCCCCCGTGCTTTTCCCCCTGTTCTTTCTGGCCCCCACTGGTGCTCTCAAACTCCCCCCTACTCTTTGTAACCCCCCCAGTACTCTCCAGCCCCCGTGCTCTTGTGTTTTTCTGCCCCCCGTGCTCTTCGCCACCCCACACTCTTAGCCCCCCAGTACTCTCTGCTCCCCACCCCTGTGATCTCCACTACCCCCTGCTCTTTGCCCCCACCCATGTGTTCTCCAACCCCGCCAGTACTCTCTGCTCCCCCTTCTCTCCAGCTCCTACCCAGTGCTCTCCACTTCCCCAGGACCAGAGGACAGGCTGACTGGGGCCGTAAAATAGGGACAGCTGAAGGTGCAGGTGGCCAGGGACCACTTCATCTCACAGCAAACAGATCCTCTGGAAGGAGCACCGCCCCCATCAAAAACAAGAAGAGATCCTGCCTGCTGCTGCCCGTCATGGATATCCTGCTGGCATGCAAGGTACCGTACCGAGCATCAACAACACACCTTCCCACAGACAAGGACTGCAGACTGGGACATGGGGCACAGGAGGGGCTGCATTCATGGGCATAGTGAGACTGCATTCATGGCACAGTAAAGCTGCATTTGATGAACACAGTGAGGCTGCAATGGTGGGCACGGTGAGGCCGCATTTGTGGGCACAGTGAGACTGCATTCATGGGCAGAGTAAAGCTGCATTTGGTGGGCACCCACCCCCTTACCTTAGTGTATTCTTTCTGTGGAAGGTGGTCCCCCCCCCACTTTCTGAGTTCCTGGGGTCCCCCTTGATGATTGTCCACTTACCCCTTTTAACTGGAATTTGCATATATATATATCCCTATGTGATTTCATATCTATATATAATACACTCTTCATTGAACATTGAAGTTCATTTATGTTTCTAGCTTGTTATTTTTCTAAAAAAAAAACAACCATTTTACTAGACATGTGCATTCGTTTTCGTCCGAATGCATTTTCGTCCGAATTTCAGCTATTTTCGTTTTCGTTTTGACAAACGATAACGAAAGCACAAAATCCGAAAAACGAAAGATCCGACATAAATAAATGCTTTATTTTCGTTTTCATTGTTACAACAGTTCGATATAGAATAGGAGATTCGACATGACTCTGACAACAATCTGTGTCTATAGAACCTGTGTTCGAATGTGCCTAACCTTACCTCTATTAGTCCAAGATTATATAGAGAAAATATTCGACAGAGAAAAAAGATTTGACAGAGAGAAAAGATTCTGCAAGATACTGTCCTAAAAAGTGTTTGGGGACCCGGGTCCTGCCCCAGGGGACATGGATCAATGCAAAAAAAAGTTTTAAAAACGGCCGTTTTTTCGGGAGCAGTGATTTTAATAATGATTAAAGTGAAACAATAAAAGTGTAATATTCCTTTAAATTTCGTAGGGGGGGGTTGTCTATAGTATGCCTGTGAAGGGGCGCATGTTTCCCGTGCTTAGAATTGTCCCTGCACAAAGTGTCATTTATGCAGGAAAAAAAGTCCTTTAAAATCACTCGCAGCTATAATGAATTGTCGGCTCCCGTAATACAGAGAACACTCATTGAAAGTCATTGATAAAAAAATAAATAAATAAATAAAATAAAAAAGCGTGGGGGTCCCCCAAATTCAATTACCAGGCCCTTCAGGTCTGGTATGGATATTAAGGGGAACCCCGCGTCAAATTTAAAAAAAATTTGACGTGGGGTTCCCCCTAAAAATCCATACCAGACCCTTTATCCGAGCACGCAACCTGGCAGGCCGCAGGAAAAGAGGGGGGGACGAGAGAGCGGCCCCCCCTCCCTCCTGAACCGTACCAGGCCACATGCCCTCAACATTGGGAGGATGCTTTGGGGGTCTGTGACCCCTCAAAGCACCTTGTCCCCATGTTGATGAAGACAAGGGCCTCATCCCCACAACCCTGGCCGGTGGTTGTGGAGGTCTGCGGGCGGGGGGCTTATCAGAATCTGGAAGCCCCCTTTAACAAGGGGACCCCCAGATCCCGGCCCCCCCCCTGTTTGAAATGGTAAGGGGGTACAAAAGTACCCCTACCATTTCACAAAGAAAGTGTAAAAAATGGTTAAATAAAACAAACACACTTTTGAAAAATTCCTTTATTAAAAATAAAAAAATAAAAAAAAGATTCCAGCGGCGGTAATCCACTCTTGCTATCCAGCGACGGACGGTCATCTCTCCAGCGATGTCTCATCTTATCCAGCGCAGCGAATCCTCCGTCCTTCTTCTGTCTCCGTGGAGGAGACACTGCAAGGATTCCGGCGGCTGACGTTTCTTATATACGGAGGGCGGGGCCACCCGTCACCTGACCCCGCCCCCCTCTGACGCAAGGGGAAACCCGGGGTTCCCTGTGACATAGGGGTGACCCGCACCCCTCTGATGTAACACAGGCAGGTTTCCGTTACATCAGAGGGGGGCAGGGTCACCTATACGTCACGGGGAACCCCTCCGTATATAAGAAACGTCAGCCGCCGGAATCCTTGCAGTGTCTCCTCCACGGAGACAGAAGGATGGATCGCTGCGCTGGATGAGATGAGACATCGCTGGAGAGATGACCGTCCGTCGCTGGATAGCAAGAGTGGATTACCGCCGCTGGAATCTTTTTTTTATTTTTTTATTTTTAATAAAGGAATTTTTCAAAAGTGTGTTTGTTTTATTTAACCATTTTTTACACTTTCTTTGTGAAATGGTAGGGGTACTTTTGTACCCCCTTACCATTTCAAACAGGGGGGGGCCGGGATCTGGGGGTCCCCTTGTTAAAGGGGGCT
Organism: Lithobates pipiens; assembly: GCF_037356315.1. Lineage (NCBI taxonomy): Eukaryota > Metazoa > Chordata > Amphibia > Anura > Ranidae > Lithobates > Lithobates pipiens. Next base: position 15,335,461 of record NW_027507696.1, read on the forward strand.
TCCAGATTCTGATAAGCCCCCTGCCCGCAGACCTCCACAACCACCGGCCAGGGTTGTGGGGATGAGGCCCTTGTCCTCATCAACATGGGGACAAGGTGCTTTGAGGGGTCACAGACCCCCAAAGCATCCTCCCAATGTTGAGGGCATGTGGCCTGGTACGGTTCAGGAGGGAGGGGGGGCCGCTCTCTCGTCCCCCCTCTTTTCCTGCGGCCTGCCAGGTTGCGTGCTCGGATAAAGGGTCTGGTATGGATTTTTAGGGGGAACCCCACGTCAATTTTTTTTAAAATTTGACGCGGGGTTCCCCTTAATATCCATACCAGACCTGAAGGGTCTGGTTATGGATATTTAGGGGGAACCCCACGTCAAATTTTTTCTTAAATTTGAGGCAGGGTTCCCCTTAATATCCATACCAGACCTGAAGGGCCTGGTAATTGAATTTGGGGGACCCCCACGCTTTTTTATTTTATTTATTTATTTATTTTTTTATCAATGACTTTCAATGAGTGTTCTCTGTATTATGGAGCCGACAATTCATAATAGCTGCGAGTGATTTTAAAGGACTTTTTTTCCTGCATAAATGACACTTTGTGCAGGGACAATTCTAAGCACGGGAAACATGCGCCCCTTCACAGGCATACTATAGACAACCCCCCCCCCCCCTACGAAATTTAAAGGAATATTACACTTTTATTGTTTCACTTTAATCATTATTAAAATCACTGCTCCCGAAAAAACGGCCGTTTTTAAAACTTTTTTTTGCATTGATCCATGTCCCCTGGGGCAGGACCCAGGTCCCCAAACACTTTTTAGGACAGTAACTTGCAAATTAGCCTTTAAAATGAGCACTTTAGATTTTGAACGTTGGAGTCCCATAGACTTTAATAGGGTTCTAAAGTATGCTATATACTAGCTCCGTCGAATCTTCTTTATACATTCTACAGACACCATAAGCCTTCAAAGACAGATTCGACCGTGATTCATGTGGATTTTCGGACGAATGCAATTTTTGAACGAAAAACGAAATAAATAAAAACGAATTTCGGGAGTAACTAAATAAATTAAGTTTTCAGACGAAAACGAAATTCCGAAACGAAATATTTTACTCTGCACATGTCTACATTTTACCCACCAAAAATTATGAAATAAGGTGTTTTTGGGGTAAAGACCATTTTGTTTTTTTCAAAGTTGACAAAGTAGAGCAAAGTACAGACTGCCAACATTTGGCGTTGCTGTTGGCAGTTTCAGAAATTACCTTTAGTAGATCTGTAACAAAGTGTATGACATTAAGTGACCCCAAAAATATGTAAATTTAGGGATTTCAGCATTGCCCATGTTGTCCTTGATGCTGCATAACAAATTTTTTTCCATCGCTGTACCCATTTCCCCATTTTTTTGGGTTCCTCAGATATTCCTCAGATATTTGGTGAGCTTCCTATTCCATTTTGTTGCATTTAGCTGCTGCAATATCCCTCCAGAGGCCCGAACAAAACACCAGAATTATTTCCCTATTGACTTCCATGAGGTATATTTGAGGCATATTTGAGTAACACTACTGACATTGTGGGTATAAGGGGGGGTTTGGGACTTTAATACCCTAAATTTGAAATTCAAAGGAAAGAGTTTGGGACTACTTTGAATGAAGCACGTGACACACAACTGGTAAGGTGATTAAATAAATGATGGCATGATTTGTTAATTCATGTACGTACAGATATCATGATGGCACATTGCAATTCATATAAAGTGCATTCACAAATATCATTGTAGCACATTGTGATATATAATAATGTTGTTGTGAGCTAATTTGTAATTCATATTATAAAAAAACATTAAAATCATTGGTGATTGTAGAAAATTCCTAATAGAATCTAAAAATAAAGCATGATTGTCTCTTGACTCCTGGCTGGGGCACCTTTGATCCCTGGATGAGGCCTCCTGTTTCCCACACTGGGAGCTGTCTCCAAACCGGGCGCCCTGAGCTATCCTGAGGCTTGAGTGTATAATGACTCTGCACACCTGTGTATTCAAACAAGCCGACAGACTGAGGGATGAAAGTTTCCATCCAGAACTACAGAATCCGAAGAAAGCCAAAAACATAGCTTTCTCAGCTCAGAAACGAAAGTCCAGAACCTTGCATTAACCCTCAATTTTCACAGTGGCAGAGTCTAGCTCTGTCACAATATATATATATATATATATATATATATATATATATATATATATATATATATATATATAGTTTCTCACAAAAGAGCACACCCCTCACATTATGACTCGTTATTGTTACAAGGTCTCAGGTGCGAATGGGGAGCAGGTGTGTTAAATTTGGTGTTATAGCTCTCACTCTCTCATACTAGTCACTGGAAGTTCAACATGGAACCTCATGGCAAAGAACTCTCTGAGGATCTGTAAAAAGGTATTGTTGCTCTACATAAAGATGGCCTAGGCTATAAGAAGATTGCCAAGACCCTGAAACTGAGCTGCAGCACGGTGGCCAAGACCATACAGTGGTTTAACAGGACAGGTTCCACTCAGAACAGGCCTCGCCATGGTCGACAAAAGAAGTTGAGTGCACATGCTCAGCATCATATCCAGAGGTTGTCTTTGTGAAATAGATGTATGAGTGCTGCCAGCATTGATGCAGCTGTTGAAGGGGTGATGTGCTCAGACCATAAGCTGTACACTGCATCAAATTGGTCTGCATGGCTGTCGTCCCAGAAGAAAGTCTCTTCTATAGATGATGCACAAGAAAGCCAGCAAACAATTTTCTGAAGAAAAGACAAGCAGACTAAAGACATGGATTACTGGAACCATGTCCTCTGGTCTGATGAGACCAAGATAAATGTATTTGGTTCAGATAGTGTCAAGCGTGTGTGGCGGCAACCAGGTGAGGAGTACAAAGACAAGTGCGTCTTGCCTACAGTCAAGCATGGTGGTGGGTGTGTCATGGTCTGCATAAGTGCTGCTGGCACTGGGGAGCTACAGTTTATTGAGGGAACCATGAATGCCAACATGTACTATGACATACTGAAGCAGAGCATGATCCCCTCCCTTTGGAGACTGTGCCGCAGGGCAGTATTCCAGCAAAACAACCCCAAATACAACTCCAAGATGACCACTGCCTTGCTAAAGAAGCTGAGGGTAAAGGTAATGGACTAGCTAAGCATGTCTTGAGACATAAACCCTATTGAGCATCTGTGGGGCATCCTCCAATGGAAGATGGAGGAGCGAAAGGTCTCTAACATCCACCAGCTCCATGATGTCATCGTGGAGGAGGGGAAGAGGACACCAGTGGCAACCTCTGAAGCTCTGGTGAACTCCACATTTTTACTTAGGGCTGTACTCACTTTTGTTGCCAGCAGTTTAGACATTAATGGCTGTGTGTTGAGTTATTTTGAGGGGACAGCACATTTACACTGTTATACACTCACTACTGTTATACACTCACTACATTGCAGCAAAGTGTAATTTCTTCAGTGTTGTCACATGAAATATATTTACAGTATAAGATACAGTATAAGATAAGATAAGGAGCATGTACACCTGTAACAGTTCACCCAAATCTGCCAGAAGGACTTTAACAATGTAAGTAAGGAGTTTATGTAACTATTTAATGATGTAGTCATGACAAAGAACTGAGAGAATGGGGCAAAGACCACTGTGATTCTAGTGTACATAGTTAAATGTGTGTATCTATATCTTCATGGAAGCCAGAATTAACTTTCAGATCATTTTTCAGAACACTTCTCATTACCTGATGGGTACATACAAAAACCATCCTTTAAGGACTTATTTCTTCTAAAAAGTGCCAATGTTTCATGTAAAACGAACCTTCCTTATGCTGACATACACTGGATACTTAATGGAAAGGAAAAGTTAAGCGAGTACAATAACGAAAAAAAGAAACCTGGCAAATTGTCCTGGATAGAAAGCACCTTGGAAATAAGCTTAGAAGAATGGAAAACGGTCTCCAACCTCTCCTGCAAATTGCATCCACCCAACAATGTACTGCAAGAAATTATGACTATTACACGGTCAAATGGTACGTTGACTTGCAAAGCTCACTTATGCTTGCTCTACTATAGATTAATGTGATTTTGAATATTGTCTTATCCCTTATAACATATTACAAAAAAAACTGAGAACACGCGTTTAATATTTGTATTAGCATTTATAGCCAATTGGTGTTCTTCATATTATTTCATAAAGCCAAATTCTGGGCATTAGAACGCACTAGGTTTAGAGCAGTAAATATGCTTAAAGTGTATTTCTTTCCACTTTTGCATCAAAACTGGGATAATATATACTTTATATCTGTTATTGTTCCCGTTTCTGTAGTATGCGAATGGACATATGCAAAAAATAGAACGTTTTACACAGTTATTGTCTCTTGTGCGCAACAGGCTATATGGTAACCCATTTAAAAAAAATTGTAGAGCAAATAAAGTAGTAAACAGTTTTTTGCCATGGTGAATATCCAGTCAGCTTTTATCTTTTGTTTGAACCAACATTAAAGCAATCTGATTAGTCACCTCACCATGGACAAGTTCTTCACCTTTATGACAAACTTTCTTTAATAATAGAACCATAAGAATTTGATAGACTAGTTACATAATTGTTCATAATTTACTCATTGTAACATCTATTAATACATTATAGATCCACGTGTGATAAAAGCACCAAGAGTATATGCACTTGTAACTAATGCCGAGAATGGGACAGAAGAAGACCAGCTGAGTTTAATTTGCCTTGTGAAAGCATTTTATCCAGAAGACATTTTTGTAACCTGGAATGTTAATGACACCATAATCAAGGAAGATTTTCCAAACTCAGAAGATGTCACATGTGACCATAAAAACCAACAATGCTCATTTGTCAGTCATTTGTCCATTTCAAACGAAGACTGGGTTGCAGGAAAGATTTACATGTGTCAAGTGGCTCATATCTCCTCTGAATTCTACTACATTAAAAATATCAGCAATTCTAATGGTGAAACTACACACCCAAGTATGTGTTGCAGTATCTCAAATAAATCAACAATTTGTGTACAAATAGTTTACTCATATACTATATTAAATGGAAAAATCTGACAAGCTCTGTTTTTTTCTGCCTCTGTTTGATTCCATTACTTATAATGAATATATGTGATCATGAATTAAAATAAAATGTAACTCAATCTGCTAACCAATAAACAGTTATTAATATTTTTCTCAGTGTTGGCTATCAGCCTTATTCAACAAAGACTTCTTATTCTTAAGTACCAATTGACAAGTGCAGAAACCCAAAGTAATTAATCAGAATCTATCCCGTATTGACTTAGATTAAGAGAGTGAATTCTGATTCGCTGCTGTCAGTTAATTAGCACCAACGAAATATAACTATTGAACTCTTAAGGGGTTCAGCAAATGGTGAAATTTCAATCACTTGGCATTGCTTGAAACCCCTTTGAGAGGTAATGAGAGACAAAACACACTTATCTCAAAAAAATATTCTGAATGACTTATGCCAAAAACCTAAACCTAAAAGTTGCTTGCCTAACATTGAATAAGGACGGGTTCACATTGATATGCTGCGGTTCAGGCACAGCACGATTATGTGCGCGTTTTACATGCAGTTTTAGGTGCACTGCCATTGACTTCTATTAGACCATGCATTTTTTAAAAGCACATCAAAGATGCAGCATACTGGACTTGGATAAACTTTCATTTGCCCAAACCACGGTGCACCAGTGTGAACGTGGCCTAATGATAATTCAACATATTTCTCATTATCAATATTTGCCTATTTCCAAAATGACTAAGTTATTAAAGCTTTTGTTACTCTATAAAAAAAATTGAATAATGAAATATGGTTATGTTCTATTTTCAGAAAAACCTTTGTCATCTGACAATTCTTCTGTCTACCATGATGATGGAGGAGAAGACCTTAGCGATTCGGAAGAAATTACCAATATATGGACAACATCATCAACTTTCATTGCTCTCTTTTTGCTGACAATAATTTACAGTGGTTGTGTCACTTTTGTAAAGGTAATTATAAACTAGTTGTTCTACAGTGTAACTAATAAAGCAAGAGGAGGCAAATAATCTCTTTTCACTGTGAATCTTACAGTTTGAGACTAGTAACGTTTGCCCAGTCCTAGAACGGCCAAATCAGTATTGCACTTTTTTGAACTGTAAGTGCTGTTAGTTATGTATTTCACATGTTGCCATGTTGCTTCATAATATTTTAGTTTAAAAATGTTTTATTAAGGCTTTTGAAACATGGGCCTTCTCAATAAACACACTTTAGGGCAGACACGCACACATATGCCATTGTCAGGGCATAAACATGCCTACACAGTGTGCATATATGAATCTTAAATAAAAAAATATGCGAATAGTGACTTCAAATATCAAATGTGCAATTGAAATTCTTGTTCACTTTGAATATCCCATCAATTGCAGGTAAACTAAATAAACAGGACTTTGATCTTCACATTGAATAACTGAAGTGAATATTCACACAATTTATTTTGAAGATTCTTAACTTCTGTCTGTGTTTGATTTAATTAACTGGTAGGGCATGTTCACTTTGCAATTTTTTGGATTTTCATTTAGCTTAGTGAATGAGGTGAAGCTAGGTGAAAAATTGATTTCCCAAAATAATCATTGGTGGATGTGGATGATTGATAGGTTGATTGATAGGCCCTCTTTAGTCATAGGCCATATATCATGCATAAAATGTGTAGTTTGCGCTTCTATAAATAGAGCAGCTGGCTGGAAAGGATAGACTTTGTTGGTGAGGTTGCTTTACTAAAACTGTAGAGTGCAAAATCTGGTGCAGTTTTGCATAGAGTCTTTTCATAAGAATCTGTGACAGACCCTTAGTTTTAATAACCCTCACAGCATCAAAAGATTATGGGGACAAAGGTGAGGATTTCTAATAATAGAAGAAAAGAACAGGACGGTAATACTATGCAGTTATAGTGCCACATCCAGTATTAGAAGCAAAAATAAAACTCCCTATGGTGGACTTTAAAGGCACACTAAGTTAAAATTGAAAAGTATTGAGAGTATTATAGTTCAAAAATGATTTATTCATAATTAAACAAAGTAGCTAAAATATGAATATAAAAAGTATAAACAGTTCATAACATTGTCACCATATTCTGAAAAGACACATATGAAATCCTCTTGCACCTAACACGTTTCGGAGTACAGTTTCCTCCTTCTTCAGGGGTGTATGAAGAGGAAAATCTATAAATAACATAGTTGAAAAACAATGAATGTCTGACAATATAAAATTGCAATGAAAATAACGGTTGTGAAAATAATTAGCGAGTACACTTACATCTGTTTTTTGGTGACAGGGTGAATTCAACATTCCATCATGTTACGTTTACAGGAAAGATATATATATCAGTAAGAACGGTATTTGCTGACTCTCTACTTCAATAGCATAGGCATCATAAGATGTTTTTTTAATCTATATGGTGTTCAAATCACCCAGGGAGCCAATTCCCCACTCCGTCCACATCCCACAGAGGGGGAGTTGCCAGGAAGACTCGCTGGGGTCTGAAGTGGAGGGATTCTGCCTTTTATTGCAGGATCCCTCAACTTCCAGCCCCAGTGCAAGAGAATTTCATATGTGATTTTCAGAATATGGTGACAATGTTATGAACTGTTTACATATTCTATATTCATATGCATATTTTATCTACTATGTTTAATTATGAATAAATCATTTTTGTACTATTATACTCTAAATACTTTTCAATTTTAACTTAGTGTGCCTTTGAAGTTCACCATAGGGGATTTTTTCTTTTGCTTCTAATAATAGAAGAGGCATCAGCACAAGGGACAAATCCTAATGACTGAAAGATATGCCCCTTCTGCTAAATGTTCTATTGTTAATTTTGGCTGCACTTAGGCTTTAACATTTGTGGAAGCAAATTAAACATAATACATCTTGTTTGAACCTGTTAGTAAGCCCTGAGTCTAAGGCCATATGAGCCTGTTTTTTCATTCACACAGCACCTACAAAGGGGAGGTTGTAAAATTGAAAAATAGGAAAAAGTTCGGAGACACAGTGCAGCTATTGGAAAAAAGGCAAAGGTAAAAATGCGTGAGCCAATGGGTTTGTGAAGCAGAATGTGCATAGGAAGCCTCTGGTACTGCTAATAGAAAACAAGAGGTGCCCCTTCACAAGGTAGAGCTGTGAGTGGGGCATGAGCACTGTAAAAAAGAGCGGACAGGGAGCTGGAATATGCTCTCACAGGGTGTAAAACGGTACTTGAGCTAGAGTCCTCAAAGGCTTCTGACTTGAAACAGTATATGCTCTTCTTTATTTATATTACAAAGCATTAGAAACAGGAAATGCTCATCTGTATTTATAATACAAAATATTATTCAGGGCAAAATTGTATTTTCTCTTTTTAATATAGTTTTTGTTTATTTTAGGTTAAGTAAAAGTCATTGAAGTGAAAACCCAAACTGTGAAGTCCATCAAAGTTATTAAGAGTTTTCTGCATTTTTTAATGATGTATCAATAAAACTGTGAGGGTATGTTAAAAGAAAGGAATACGTTAATACAATACAGAAATTGTTTAATCTGAACTATAGAAGTTTAACTGCAACCGAGTAAATCATGGCAAGCATAGCATGGATATGTATTACAACAACTGTCTACTGATGCTAGACATGTGCGGTTTGTTTTATTCCAAATTAATTTTTGGACTAATTTTTATTATCCGGAGATTTGGATATATACAAATACTCAAATTACAATATAAACAAATTTTACCGAATGCTCCAAATAATGTAATGAAATTCATCCAAATTTTAGAAATTCGGACTGAAATTCAGATTGAAATTTAACATTGAACTCCAGTCGAATTCTAACTACACATATTGCTGAAATCAAAGATTGTGGGGGACTCAGAATCTGGTGCAGCTGGGCATGGTAGCCAATAAGCTTCTAATTTCAGCTTGTTCAATTAAGCTTTGACTATAAAACCTGGAAGCTGATTGGTTTCTATTCAGAGCTGCACCAGATTTTACACCATGCAGTTTTAGTAAATAACACCCTGTGTGTTTTAATAGAGTAACATTTCGAAATAATGCTGTTTTTGTTAAGCCAAAGATGATTAAAAGAGTTATTGTAATCATTTGATGGAGATTTTTCTTTTGTTTGTTCACTTTGCTGCATTCAAATCGAAAACAATATAACATTTTCGTTTCGGCCGATTTGGAAATTTATTGATTTGAATGTTTCGATTTGAAAAAAATCGGTAAATTCGAAGAAAATTTGAAATATGAATTCCGAATATGAATTGAATGAATCAACTGAATTGAACTAAATAACTAGACTAACTAATCAAAAGGAAACAAATCCATTTTTCTCACCATGCACATGTCTAACTGATGCATGACATGATGTTGAAGGATGTATTCAAAATTAATTATTAGATTTATATAATACATAACCCTTTTGTTAATCACAGAAATACCTAATGCTGGGTCTTTAAAGTCATTTTTTTTATTTGCATAGTTAGTACATTTGTAATGCTGTAAAGCCGTAGAAATTTAGAACCTTATGAATTGTAGTCTTGCTTTCTAGTTGTGACCGATTTACAAATAAATTGCTTTCCAATTTTGTAAAAGATTGTGGTGCTGTTGTTATAATTATTCTTAATAAAATAATTTTTTCCAAATAATTTTGTTGTTTAAGGCTACAGTGATTTAATATCCCTTAACTTTTATTTATTGCAAAAATGTAATGTATAGACATAAGATTAAATAAATTCTCCTGCTTAGTAAAAACAAGCAATTAAAAATATTGAATCGCAGCAGCGCTTGGGTCAACCAATAGTTAGTTGACTCATTGATTTATCTACAAATATACAGTCAAACAAACTGCAAATGATAAAGTCTATGATCTAAGCATCAGTAAGCAGAGACTACAATCCGTGATGGGTCTAATCGGTGTGTCTAAGCCCTTGTACACACAGTCGGAGATTCCGACAACCAAATCCGTCGGAGAAATTCCGATGGATTAATTCCGGAAGTGATGTTGCATATACACGGTCGGACTAAGTTGTCGGAAAATCCGATTGCACATAACGTGATGACATTATTTTGTTACGACGGGACTACGTTCAGGCTAGTAGCCAATAGCTTTGGTCTAGGAATTTGATCTGAGCATGCATGGCACTTTGTCCGATCAGAATTCTCTACACACAATCGGACAAAGTCCGATCGGATCATGTTGTCGGAAAGTTTTATAGCCCAGCTCTAAAACTTTGTCCGTCGGATATTCCAACGGAAACAGTCCAATGGAGCTCACACACAGTCAGATTATCTGACAACACGGTCCGATCGGACTTTTTCCGTCGGAATGTTCGACTGTGTGTACAAGGGCTTACACCTGATGCATCTGATGATTAAAATCATTATGCAATGTAAAGTGAGGATGCTTCTCCCGTGGGCTCTGGCACTTTGTCCGTCGGAGTAGGCCACACATGATCGGAGTATGTCCGATAGGAGCATTTTGTCGGAAAATTTTACCGGCAAGTTCGAAAACTTGGTCCGTCGGATATTCCAACGGAAAGAGTCTGATGCAGACCACACACAGTCGGAATATCCGACAAAATGGTCCGATAGGACACATTCCGTCGGAATCTCCGACCGTGTGTACAAGGGCTTACAGCAAGCCGGTAAGCACACCAATCACTGCGATATTCCACCTCGTGCTCCCCATTACCCCTTTGGGGTTCAAACTCACCAAAATGATGTAATCAATATGCCTTAAAGCGATATCGATCCCCAGGCCTTATCATAGTTTTGAGCCCCCAGGGATCAGGTAATCCAGGCACAAGGGGGGGAAATGACACTCCACATAGGGTAGATCCGTTTTGACTTTTTTATTGAGTTTTAAAATTCTTCAAAATAATTCCTTGAAAATTAACACTGCTCCCAAAGTTCAGTTAAACATAGATTGATGTCAGACAGCCTGTATCCAAAATAATCATCCGTTATGACTGCATAGGAACCCGGTATCTCCACTGAATCCTTGGAACACAGCGCACACTACGTTGCTTCCGGTCACCGTGAAAACACGCCCTGACCGGTTTCATCATCCAGACTTTGTCAAAGGGTGTAATATCACAACGCGACATCCTGGATTAAATAGCACACACTATGAAAAAAATTTAAACAATGAGTGTATGAAAATATGAAAAAGTAAAAAAAAAGAAACACAAAATCCCTGAGCAGGAAATGAGAAAAAAGTGTGAGTGGCTTCAGAAAGGACTTCTGCCTACCTTCCATGTGTATAAAAAAGTGTGAGACCAGGGATGTGGTGTTGCTCTCATGGTAAAGGATTGAAGAGTGATTTCCCGGCCAGACCCCAGCTGATATAACCGAGATCCAGGGCAGGACACAGACACTCTAAGCCCCTGTACACATGGTCGGAGATTTCCACAACCAAATCCGTCGGATTTTGGCCGTCGGATTTTGTCCGAAACTGTTGCATACACACGGTCGGACAAAGTTGGCGAAAAATTCGATCTTTCAGAACGTGATGACGTAATTTCGTTACGATGGGACTACATTCAGGCTAGTAGCCAATAGCTTTGATGTAGGAATTTGATCTGAGCATGCGTGGGACTTGGTCCGATCAAAATTCTCTACACATGATCGGAGTATGTCCGATCGAACCAGTTGGTCGGGAAATATTTCCAACATGTTGGAAAATTGGGTCCGACGGATATTCCGACGGAATCAGTCCGTTGCATTCCACACACAGTCGGATTATCCGACGACACGGTCTGATAGGACACATTCCGACGGATTCTCCGACCGTGTGTACAAGGGCTTACAGAGCTGCAGCCACCAGTCTCAGAATTTACAGACTGATTCTTCTGTCCTACGAACAGGAGAAATCAGTCTGTTTTTTTCATGGTTACTGAGATAATTGGAGGCTTGCCTGCCCCCCGCCCCACTGGTGCAGTCCTTCCTGACGCTCTCCTCCCTGCTGATGAGCAGACAATGACAATGCGAGTGGCTCTCTTATTATGCTCAGAGTCAGAGAGCAGAGGGAGGGGGGAAATTCTCTCACTCCCACACTCCGCCCAGGGCACCCGCCCCTCTCGCCCACCCCTTGTACCGGATCTGAGGGGAGGCACTACTGCGCTTCACAGCTCCGGACCAGGCAAAAAGGGACAACCCTCCCCTCAACCCACACACACATCCAGATCAGGCTGGAATATATCAATTTTTTTTCAAAATGAACAAAAATATAGGTTTAGTATACTAAATGTGTGAGTTATAAGTGTGTATATATATATACTAATAATTAAAGCCAATATTAAGATACACAATTCCTATAAGTAACATTCTTGGGGGATGTTTTCAACTTGCACATGAAGTGATGCACCTGTAGGATGTATGCATCTGCAACTGACAAAAAAGCTATTGCCACTAAATAATCTCCTATCCTACTGGTTTGCTATCTTTAAACAAAGTGGCTGGGAAATTCCAGCTGATATCATCATGTAGTCAATTACATCAGCCAGCATCACTGGCCAGTTTATTGACATTCAGTAGTCAGTGGGTGAGCTGTCGGTTGTGGCAGGAGTCTGGCATGAGGAAATCATTAGCATGGGTTGTTGTAATTTTGTCAGTGGGTCATTAGGGCTTCATTCACAGTAAAACAACATCACTGGATGAAGTGATTGGCGTTACATTTACATTGTGGAACATGTTTTTAGTTTTTCTACAGTGTGTGTTTATTTACGTTGTCATTTTCTTTCTTTGTAAATGAGTAGCAAAGGATACTATATACCCTTTGTTCATTCATTCATTCACATAAGGGCAAGGGGAAATATCTGGGAGCCCCTTTAACAAGGGGGACTTCCAGACTACAATAATGCCCCCCCTCACAAACCCCCACATCCACTAGGCCAGGGATATGGGGATGAGACCCTTGTGCATTGGGGTGGAGGGCATATACTAGCTGGCACTCCCTCCCCATTCAGGCTGCATGCCTGGATAGTGGGCTGGATTCGATTTTTAGGGGAACCCCACACTGTTTTTTTTTTTGCATGGTGTCTCCCTTAAAATGAGATACCAGACTCATATCTAGATTAAGAATCCAATATGGAATTTGGGGGAGGGATTCATGGCATTTTACAATTTGAGCTGGTGCGGAAGGCCTGAAGCATAATTTTGTGGTGGTAGTTATGCTGACACTAAAATAATAACTTTCCGCTAAACATTAACATTCCTAAATATTAGTAGCAACCCTGACCCACTAGAATGACAACATTTTGCATTACATGTGTGCATGCCTTATGATTGATATGGTGAGGATGATAGAGAACCCTTGACTGCTAAGGGCTCTGAAACACAACTAAGAAGAGTCTATTTGAGATTAACTATTTAAAGAGGAACTGCAGTCTGCTCACATAATTTGTAATAAAAACATCTTTGCCATTATGAAGCTTCCCTCCAAGCACTTTGCATACTATTTTATATATACTGCGATTCTGTACTTGCCAAATATGCTGCAAAAATCTCCTTCCACTTAGTCTGGCTCCATCCATTTTACCTGTGGGAAAATAAAGGTGCTGCCTGTTCACTTCCTGGATTTACACAGACACACATCTACAACTCTGCAGCTCTCATTGGCCCTCCTATGACTCATCCCCCCTCCCTTCCTGGCAAACTATTATGAGAGTGAGAACTGTGCATGATGTCACAAGCCTAGGCTAATGACCAGTCAAGAAACAGAAAGTGGGCTGTATAAGTTATTTACTGGCAGAAAGAAAATGATGGTCCGCTTTAAGTTATGCAAGTCAGAACTTGCAATTAATCAGACTAGCTTACACTGAACATTACAAGTTGGGCAAATATAGGTTTATATGTGTAACAAATGTGTGAGTTGTAAGTAGGGTTGCACCGATACTAGTATCGGTATTGGCGGCAATACCGAGTAGTATCAGTACTCGTGCAAATTCACCAATACCTGAAACCGATACTTTCAGCCTCGGTTCTTTGAGCCATCAGTGGGTCTCCCGTGTTGACAGCTGAAGTGTTAAAGAAGTTCGGCAATTGGAGCTGTCAAAAAAAAAAGCGCCCAGCAATGTTTAACAACACACAAACTATTTTTGTATCTTTCTGTATCTTTCTGTTTCTTCATCTGCAGATCAAAGGGATGAACAATTGCTCCTCTGTTTAACCCCTTATTAACCCTTAATTTACTCTAATCAGCCTTAATTAACTTCCTATTCTCCTCCATTTAATTATTATTTTCCATTTTTTTTTGTTTTTTGTTCACATCTATTTTTTAAACAATAAACAATTAAAGCCTTTTTTTGTATGACTTGTTAGTGAATATTTTTACATGTATATATTAACATATATTTACACATTTCACATTGAAAAAGCACAAAATTAAAAAAAAATGTATTTAATTTGTAAATAATTTTTCAATGCTTTGTACCATTGCTGACAGCTGAAGTGAAAACAAAACAGTTGCGGTAGGTATCGGTAATTGGTATAGGCAAGTACTAAAAAAAAATATCGGTGCTAGTATTCGTTGATGATATTGGTGCATCCCTAATTAAAAGACCTGCTCCCTGCTAAACAATATTAAACAAAAATGTTTTTGCATTGTTATACAGTATATATCCTCCATGGTAGTGCCCAAAAGCTTGCATATTGGCTTTGAAAATGGACAGGATAAAGTTAGAAAATTCAACTCCCATACACTTCAATGAGATTAAGGTGCTATCTTGTGGGTTTATTAAGTGTTCAGTGACCATCTGACAAACTGAACTGTACTCGGTTCTCTTATCACTATAAATCAGGAAAAAATACAATATTCAAAGTTTTGATATCTGCACAAATATTTTCAGGCGCATGCATCTGATCTAGAAAAAAGAAACCATGTGATTTTGTAAATCATATTATTCCAAGCAAAGTGCATGTGTTAAAGGCTATATTCACCTTTCCAAAAAAAAATAATAATAATAAATGCACATCTTTTGCAGAAGAAAATGTGGATTTTTTTTTTTTGAAGTGTACAGAACATTGCACCAATGAAGCGCGGATGCAATGTCAGGCTCCTGTACACACTGCATAGAGCTCTCTAACTGTTCCTTTGTACAGACAGACAGTTCCTGAGCAGTGGGCAGTGTGAATGAACTACGAGCGTGCTGATCAGCACACTTGTAGTTTATTGTTACTATAAGCCGTGGTGGCGGATGGTATTTGTAGTTTATTCATTCACAGATTCATGTGAATGAATGGCACAGATGTGCGAGCTCAACTCACACAGCCATGCCATTTTCAAAATGTGACAGTGGGTGCAGGGAAAGAAAATCCCATCGGCTGTCACAGTGGGCAATTGGGGGATGAGCAGGGGTGCTGCATTAACAACATGTTACAAGTCACAGCCTGAATAAACGTTGCGAATGGTGGACGCATTCTTTAGGCAGCATGAGTTTTAAAGTAGCTTTTGTGAAAGTGGGTGTTAAATGTACCTAAGAGATTCAAGGCTACATTTTTGCTCTTCCTTTGTGTGGTTCAAAAACCCAGACTGTGGAACAATCCACCAACCTGTTTCTCAAACAAATGATCAGCCTCAATGTACATTTTTCATTTATTACTCCTGTTGCAAATGTTATATTTAGCTTTTTTTTTTCCAATTCCAACTCTAAAGTATGGTGATCTTGTATCTGTATTTTTATTACCGGTATGAGTGACTTTGAAGTGGATTTACAGGCAAAGAAGTGTTTTTTAGAAAAGCATATGGGAGAAGCATTCTAGTATCAGGGACTTTTAATTGCTTCAATTACTCTAATTAATTACTATGATCTAAACTCAAAGATAACTTTTGAAAAAAATCTATTCACCACCTTGATGCCCCATGTATCAGGTGATCTCACTGAGGCTTCAGACTCTAATCTTTCTCTGGACCAAATTGTAGATTAATCTACATATAACATTCCTCAAAACATAGTCACAAATTAGCAGAGCTTTTATATGAACTTGATCTTTTTGATTTGTGGAATGAAAAGAATCCTTCCACTGGATACTAAATTCTCTATTCGCCTGTAAAAAACAGTTCTCAAGAAGAGATCATTTCTTTTTACCATTCAATATGATCCCAACGTATCCTTTGTGTGTATCTTATCCTCCTCCTCATAAAACCATGATCCAGTCATGATCCCCTTAACCTTCATAGAATCCAAAGCAAACCAATTTCACTGGTGACTGAATGTCTTTTAGGTAAGTAGGCTTTCTCTGATGATATAGATGTTTACATTAAAGACTTCTTTCACTTGAATTAACCAGAGGACACATCTTCGCCTAATAACTGGTCCACTCATAATGCTAGCGTTTGATGTCATATAATACAACTGTCCTTGAAAATTAATAAAATTAGCACCTCACTTTTAGAATCCAAGTCCAAAGAATACAAATGCTACTAACAAAACACAAACATAACTTACACAAAGACATTTGCAAGAAATTGAACAACTACATATGGAACTAACCAATGCCTTAGTAGGCAGAAAAAACTTTGACTTAAGCTAAACATTAATATTTTAACCAAAGAGATAAACCAAGAACACCGTTAGTATATAATCTGAACCCTAAAATGTATATAACTGCATTCCAAAAATTAGACTTTCCAAAGGCAACATCTCAGAAAATCCATAAGCAATTATACAAGATTTTTTTTGTATAAAACTAAAGTTTACAAGCAAGCAACATCTTTCAATAGGACCAGATTAGATTTCTCCTAAATATTGAACATGTGCACACTGAAATATTTTGTTTTGGAATTTCGTTTTCATCCGAAAATTATATTTATTTAGTTACTTCAGAAATTTGTTTTTATTTATTTTGTTTCGTTAAAAAATGCACTCGTCCGAAAATCCGAAATAATTAAGGTCGAATCTGTCATTGAAGGCTTATGGTGTCTGTCAAATGTTCTAAGAAGATTCGACTGAATGACTTTTAGGTGGAAGATTCGACGGAGCAGCTAAACTGTACGACGCTGCTATCATATATTACCGGTTGAATGTTCCGCCCTACAAGCTATAGTAGAATTCTAATGTTGTATGACACTAGTAATAATTATATTTATTAATCAGTCAACCAACATTCGAATTCTTCCATAGCCTATGGGCGGAGCATTTGACCATAAATGTCTGCTCGCAGTGACTGCTTCATTAAATCTTCATGTCGAATCTTCATGTCGAATCTTTTATCTCTATGTCGAATAATCTTGGACTAATAGAGTTAGGTTAGGATCATTCAACCTTTTTTGCTATTGTCTCTATAATGTTGACTCTTTTCTCTCTATGTCGAATCTTTTCTCTCTATGTAGAATAATCTTGGACTAATGGAGCTAAGGTTAGGCACATTCGACCACAGGTTCGATGGACACAGATTGCTATTGTCAGCGAAAATACTCAAAATTCGGACGAAAATGCATTCAGACGAAAACGAATACACATGTCTACTAAATAAACAACATGACATTTACCAAGCACACAGACCTAATGGATAATGAATTCTCTATGGCTGAAATCTTAGCTATTATCAAAGAAAACACCAAAGCCCCGGTCCAGATGGATTCTCTAATGCTTACTATAAAAAGATTCCATAGCTTTTAACTCCTCATCCTAGCTTATTTTTCAGTAGTATTAGAAAGGGTGGTGGCGGATAATACATTTTTTAACAATGTAATTCCCAAATCAGGTAAAGATACTTCAGACATACAGTTGCTAACTTCAGACCTCTCACTCATCAATTGTGATATCAAGATAATGACCAAAATATTGACAATATTAATTAATTCCTGTCAAAGAATGCATGCAATTAGAACAGGCAGGATTTGCCAGAAACAGGCAGGAACCAGATCAAACCAGTCGAGCGATTGACCTCATCTCTGTTATACAGTTCAACTGAGAATTGTATCCCAACAGACTAGCTAATGTTTTTATCTACTGACCCACTACCCCACGTAGGAGCCGCTAAGTAGATGCCAGGATCCCTTTTCGCAATAGTTTCCTCACAGCCAGGAACACAATTCTGATCACTCTTTAGACTCATTAACCAGGCTAGGGATATGCTCTTTTGATGCTTTATTGAAAACTGTGATAGGTACAACTATCAACAGATAATGTACTCATGGACTTCATTTGGACATATAGAAGAGGAATGGAGTACCATAAAAATAACTTTATTATGTACCATTAAAAATCTATTACACAACAATAAAAATTACTTTTCACAGAAGGGTTAATATAGGGGTGACAAAAGAGGTAACCCCTGCAAGGTCTTTGGCATATTCCCATGTGGTGGATGTCATTACTTCCCCTTTATCTGTAGGAACAAAATTATTGTGTTACCCAGTGGTAGGAAGTATTTGCCCAGACACTTTGAAAAATTTAAAACTGCTGGAGCAATACATACAGTATGTTTCTTTGCCCAAGTGGTGCATTCTATGTGGGCAAAACATGCAGGCCTTGGTGGAAGAGATTTCATGACCAGACCCCGACAATTAACAACGATGACAGCTCTAGCCCATTGGGTAGACATATCATGGTGGACCATAGATATCAGGTCCCCTTATTAAAATTGTTGGCTCTTGATCTTATCTATAAGAACACAACTTTGTCTCTGGGGATAGGGATTAGGATTGATTAGAACTATATCACATTTTGTATTCCCTACAGTCTTCAGCCCCATTGGGTATATTTTGGCCCTTTGTGCGATGAGTGTGACTATTTTGAAGCTATATATCTCAATGACGTACTGAGTTTAATTTTTATTGTTGTATATAAACCCCTATGTGGAGAGTAATTTTTAATGTTGCGTAATTGATTTTTAATGGTACATACAAAATGTTCCTATGGTAAAAAATCCTAGCACCTATCTATGAGGGTTAAGGATGAGCCGAACACCCCCCTGTTCGGTTCGCACCAGAACCTGCGAACAGACCTAAACTTCGTGTGAACTTTAGAACCCTATGAAAGTCTATGGGACTTGAACGTTCACAATCTAAAGTGCTTATTTTAAAGGCTAATATGCAAGTTACTGTCCTAAAAAGTGTTTGGGGACCTGGGTCCTGCCCCAGGGGACATGGATCAATGCAAAAAAAGTTTTAAAAATGGCTGTTTTTTCAGGAGCAATGATTTTAATAATGATTAAAGTGAAACAATAAAAGTGTAATATTCCTTTAAATTTTGTACCTGGGGGGTGTCTATAGTATGCCTGTGAAGGGGCGCATGTTTCCTGTGCTTAGAACTGACCCTGCACAAAGTGTCATTTTGCAAGGAAAAAAAGTCTTTTAAAATCACTTTTCATTGTCGGCTCCCGTAATACAGAGAACACTCAATGAGTGTTCTCTGTATTAGCCGACAATACATTCATTGATAAAAAAAAAGCGTGGGGTTCCCCTAAATTCAATTACCAGGCCCTTCAGGTCTGGTATGGATATTAACCACTTCAGCTCCGGACCAAAAAACACCTTAAGGACCAGAGGTCTTTTTGCAATTTCGCACTGCGCTGCTTTAACTGGTAATTGCGCGGTCATGCAATATTGCACCCAAACGAAATTTGCGTCCTTTTCTTCCCACAAATAGAGCTTTCTTTTGATGGTATTTGATTGCCTCTGCGATTTTTTTTTTTGCGATATAAATGGAAAAAGAGCGAAAATTTTGAAAAAAAAAGATATTTTCTTCTTTTTGTTATAAGAAAAATCGAATAAACTAAATTTTAGTCATACATTGAGGGCAAAATTTATTTAGCCACATGTCTTTAGTAAAAAAAATGTCAATAAGCGTATATTTTTTGGTTTGCGCAAAAGTTATAGCGTCTACAAACTAGAGTACATTTTCTGGAATTTACACAGCTTTTAATTTATGACTGCCGATCTCATTTCTTGAGGTGCTAAAATGGCAGGGCAGTACAAATCCCCCCCAAATGACCCCATTTTGGAAAGTAGACACCCCAAGGAAATTGCTGATGGGTATGTTGAGCCCATTGAATATTTATTTTTTTTGTCCTAAGGGATTGAATAATGACAAAAAAAAAAAAAAAAAATTTTTTACAAAAAGTTGTCACTAAATGATATATTGCTCACACATGCCATGGTTATATGTGGAATTGCACCCCAAAATATATTCCGCTACTTCTCCCGAGTATGGCGATACCACGTGTGTGGGACTTTTTGGGAGTCTAGTCGCGCACGGCACCCCGAAAACCAATCACCACCTTCAGGATTTCTAAGGGTGCAAATTTTTGATTTAACTCCTCACTACCTATCACAGTTTCGAAGGCCATAAAATGCCAAAATAGCACAAAACCCCCCAAAATGACCCCATTTTGGAAAGTAGACACCCCAAGCTATTTACTGAGAGGCATGTTGAGTCCATGGAATATTTTATATTTTGCCACAAGTTGCGGGAATATTACAAACTTTTTTTTTTTTGCACCAAGTTGTCACTAAATGATATATTGCTCACACATGCTATGGGCATATGTGAAATGACACCCCAAAATACATTCTGCTGCTTCTCCCGAGTACGGGGATACCACATGTGTGGGACTTTTTGGGAGTCTAGTCGCGCACGGCACCCCGAAAACCAATCACCACCTTCAGGATTTCTAAGGGTGCAAATTTTTGATTTAACTCCTCACTACCTATCACAGTTTCGAAGGCCATAAAATGCCAAAATAGCACAAAACCCCCCCAAATGACCCCATTTTGGAAAGTAGACACCCCAAGCTATTTACTGAGAGGCATGTTGAGTCCATGGAATATTTTATATTTTGCCAAAAGTTGCGGGAATATTACAAACTTTTTTTTTTTTTTGCACAAAGTTGTCACTAAATGATATATTGCTCACACATGCTATGTGCAGAAGTCAAATTACACCCCAAAACAAATTCTGCTGCTTCTCCCGAGTACGGGGATACCACATGTGGGGGACTTTTTGGGAGCCTAGCCACGTACGGGACCCCGAAAACCAAGCACTGCCTTCCGGATTTGAATATACAATGCTATAAAAAACAAACTAACCAGAGTCACCCGTAACACTTATACGGTGATCAGTGGTGAAAGGGTTAACTAGGGGCAATCAGGGGGTTCAAATTTTTATTAGGTAGTATATGGGGGTCCCTGGCGCTATATAAAAACCTGACGGGGAACCTAAATAACTAACTGGCTAACCAGCGTCACCAGTGACACTTATACTGTGATCGCTGGTGAAAGGGGGTGAAAGGGTTAACTAGCAGCAATCAGGGGGTTAAAACCATTATTGGGTAGTATATCGGGGTACCTAGCGCTATAAAAACCTGGCGGTGAACCTAAAAAAATAACTAGCTACCTAGCGACACTAGCGACACTGATGCAGCGTTCAGAAAAATTATCGCTTAGTGACACTGGCAAAAGGGGGTGAAAGGGTTAACTAGCGGAAATCAGGGGGTTAAAACCATTATTGGGTAGTATATCGGGGTACCTAGCGCTATAAAAACCTGGCGGTGAACCTAAAAAAATAACTAGCTACCTAGCGACTGTAGCGACACTAATGCAGCGATCAGAAAAACGATCGCTTAGTGACACTGGCAAAAGGGGGTGAAAGGGTTAACTAGCGGCAATCAGGGGGTTAAAACCATTATTGGGTAGTATATCGGGGTACCTAGCGATATAAAAACCTGGCGGTGAACCTAAAAAAATAACTAGCTACCTAGCGACACATGCAGCGATCAGAAAAATGATCGCTTAGTGACACTGGCAAAAGGGGGTGAAAGGGTTAACTAGCGGCAATCAGGGGGTTAAAAACATTATTGGGTAGTATATCGGGGTACCTAGCGCTATAAAAACCTGGCGGTGAACCTAAAAAAATAACTAGCTACCTAGCGACTGTAGCGACACTAATGCAGCGATCAGAAAAACGATCGCTTAGTGACACTGGCAAAAGGGGGTGAAAGGGTTAACTAGCGGCAATCAGGGGGTTAAAAACATTATTGGGTAGTATATCGGGGTACCTAGCGCTATAAAAACCTGGCGGTGAACCTAAAAAAATAACTAGCTACCTAGCGACACTAGCGACACATGCAGCGATCAGAAAAATGATCGCTTAGTGACACTGGCAAAAGGGGGTGAAAGGGTTAACTCTAGGGGCAATCAGGGGGTTAAATCTTTATTGGGGGGTGATAGGGGGCTACCCTGGACCTAACACTAACTGTCCTGACAGTTTTTACTGTCACAACTGACACTGAATGCATTGATCAGTAAAGAAATGATCAATGCAATCAGTGACACTGTGACTGGGGGGGGAGGGATCGGGGGGCGATCGGGGGGGGGGATCGGGGGGGGTTTGTGTGCCTGTGTGTACCTACATGTCAGTGTAGTGTTGGTGCACACTTACTTTTACTGTTCTCCTCGTAGTCCGGTCAAAAAGACCGCCCCGAGGAGAATGACATCACTTCCTCCTTCCTGTGTAAACAATACACAGGGGAGGAAGCTTCTCATTGGCCAGGAGCGATCCAGAGGGGGTGGCCGAAAACCAACGGCCATCCCCTCATCACGGAGCGCTCCTGGACCGAATCGGACCACCGTAACCAGCGGGAGGGGGTCCGATCGGACCCCCCACCCGCTGGAAGGCAATCACGTAGATGTACGTGATTATGCCTGCCTGTGCCATTGTGCTGACGTACAATGGCAATACGGCGGTCCTCAAGTGGTTAAGGGGAACCCCGCATCAAATTTAAAAATAAATTTGACGTGGGGGTCCCCCTAAGAATCCATACCAGACCCTTTATCCGAGCACGCAACCTGGCAGGCCGCAGGAAAAGAGGGGGGACGAGAGAGCGCCCCTCCTGCACCATACCAGGCCACATGCCCTCAACATTGGGAGGATGCTTTGGGGGTCTGTGACCCCTCAAAGCACCATGTCCCCATGTTGATGTGAAGAAGGGCCTCATCCCCACAACCCTGGCAGGTGGTTGTGGGGGTCTGCGGGGGGGGGGCTTATCAGAATCTGAAAGCCCCCTTTAACAAGGGGACCCCCAGATCCCTTCCCCCCTGTTTGAAATGGTAAGGGGGTACAAAAGAAAGAATGAAAAAATTAATTCCCCTTGGGGTTTTCAGGCAGCAACAAGAAGCAGAAATAAATTTGTAAAAATATATTTATTTTATTTGTTCAAAGGCATAATCGCCATCATGAATTTAAAATACAGAAATACAGACTCTGGTATATGTTATTACAGCATATCAATGGATAAACGATATATGCATCACTTAATACAGAAGTAATTACAGGAACAATTTACAAATACATAAATTTTTCAAAAACTACAACTAACACCCCTGCTACCCCGATGCATTTCGACCTTCAGAGAGTCAGGGTCTTCTTCAGGGGGGGGGGGACAGAGCCCAAGCAGAAGGGGTGATTAAATTATGTATTCTGCAAACAATTAAAGGAAAATAAACTTTCAGTAAAAAAGTTTTTACCAAAAAATTAGTTAATTGTCATAGCTTATTTTAGTATTCACAGTAATATTTACCAGTTCCACTGAACCATTACTGTTCAACCAGAGACTTTTAATAAAATCCCGTTGGCACGGGACTAACTCCCCTCAGCCAAAGAAAACCTGGCCGAGGGAATCCGGGGACGGGAAGCAACAAATGAAGTGCTCCCTCCTCCCCTCCCCATGCCGGGAAGTCAGCTAAACCCCCCGATGGAGCCTGACCCCAATAATTTCAGCAGAACCTTAATGCTCAAGAGGAATCACATAAAGTGACAATGTGCTAATAAATACAATACATGTGTCAATAGTAATACATAATATTATCATAGTAATGAATACCGCCACTGTTGTTTCACTGCTTCTTCCATGGTATTTTCATAATAACAATCCAACTATGATCCTGGGGAAAAAAGAGAACGAGGAGAGAGGAAGACAAAAACAGAGAAGGGGAGAAGGGGAAACAGAGGGAAGAGAGAAGGATAAAGACTGAACCCACACTGTGGCTCCATCTTGGGATTCAACCAAAAAATATATTTTTGTACATTCACTAGTATTATTTTGTTTCTATTCCCTCATCTTATTGCCTTAACTAGTATTTCCTGAGGTATAACCTTTTAGGAAAGGTGCAAACGAGATTGCTTCATTTAGGCCCGGATATTGTGTGGCCTGAAGTGAATATATCCACTTTTGTTCGATTTGTAACAGTATCTTGTTCCAATCACCGCCTCGTTTGGGAATATGTACCCTATCGAGGGTGAAGAGAATTTTTGGCATGATGTAATCGTGATTTGTGACCATATGTCTGCCAATGGGGAGGTAGATATTCCCAATTTGCATGCTATATGCGTGTTTAGAGATTCTACACCAGAATTTTTGTTTGGTCTTTCCTACATAGTAGGCCCCACATTCACAAGTCATCAAATATACGACCCTGACAATTTACAAAATGTTTAGGTCGATAAATTTGACCATTGGGTAGCATAAATGTTCTCTGTTTTCTTAATGGACAGTGTGCACAACTGCCACATGGGAACGTGCCCAGTATTGTACAATGTTTTTTATTAAATTCCATAAACTCACTCCTTACCAACCTGTCCTTTAAGGACGCAGCTCGTTTATACATAATTGAGGGAAGTGGAGACACAAAGTGCCTCACCATCTCATCATCTCTTAGAATCGGCCAATGTCTTTTGATAATAGTATTAATCTCTTTATGCTGTGCGGAAAAACGCGTTATAATGCGAGTCTTGCCGTCATTTTGATTTTTGCCACTATTAGTCTTCAATAGTAAGGAATCTCTGGTTTGCCCAATAGTTAAGTTATACGCCCGACAAAGGCAGCTACGGCTGTAGCCACGATCAAGTAAGCGACTTTGAAGATTGCCTGCATCAACTTTTAATGATATCTCACTGGTAGGGATGAGCTTCATGTTCGAGTCGAACATACGTTCGACTCGAACATCGGCTGTTCGCCCGTTCGGCGAATTCCGAACGTTATGGGCCGTTCGCGCCAAATTTGTGTGGCGCTCACGGCCCACAATGCACTGCGTCATCGCAGTGCATTGCTGGCTCATGATTGGCCAAGCATGCACTGTGACCCCGCATGCTTGGCCAATCACAGCGCCAGCAGCGAGGAGAGCCATAATTGGCCACAGGCAGGATGCCTGTGGCCAATCATAGCTCAGGCTGTGTAGTACACGCCCCACACTATATAAGGCCGCCAGCACGGTGGCCTAGTGTAGTGCTTTGGCGTCTGAAGCAGTTAGTGGGTGTTCTGTGTACCTTCAACACAGTACACACCGATCGTTATCGGCCGATTTTCGATCTTGCTCTTCTGTAGTGGTTGTTGTCTGCTTGCCCTGACTGCAGTATACACCGCTATATTCACCTCACCTATATAGCTAGTGATCTATCTTTTATAATAGAGCTTGCAGTCAGTAGTGTTAGGAGCTTGTGCGTGCTGTCTGCGTGCTCTGTACCCAGTACACACCGCTATATCCACCTACATAGCTCTTCTCTATTTGAGCCCACTTGCCATCTGCAGGAGTTATTGGAAGTTGTGTGTGCCTCCAGCACAGCACAGTATACATCTGTATATACCCCTTTATCTCTGGTGTTCTATAATAAAGGCATCTGCAGGAGTTAGTGGGTTTTTTGTGCCTCCAGCACAATATACACCTGTATCTACCCTTTATTGCTGTTCTCTAATAGAGGCATCTGCAGGGCTTAGTGGGTGTTGTGTGACTCAATTACAGTATACCCCTTTATCTCTGGTGTTCTATAATAAAGGCATCTGCAGGGCTTAGTGGGTGTTGTGTGACTCCATTACACTGCTGTTTTACCCAACTCCCTTCAGGCCATTACCATGTCTGGAAGGCCAGCAAGGAGAGGCAGACAGGCGCGAGCCGATAAAAGAGGGCAAGCAGGCTCTGTGTCTAGAGACAATAGTGCTGGTCGTGGATGCGGTGCATTGTCATCAGCACGTGGCCATGGGACACGCTTGTCCTTCTTTTCGGCAGCTGGACATGTTAAACCGCAACATGCCAACGACTTGGTAGAGTGGATGACCAAGCCCTCTTCATCCTCCTCATCCTCTCTCACCCAGTCTCAGGGTACTAGCAAAGCAGCTGCCAACGCGTCGTCTTCCCTCCTCTCAATGTCATCATCAGTGACTCCTTCCCTAGACCCACCACGTCCTCCTGGGGAGTCTCCTGAACTCTTTGAGCACAGTGTTGGGTACATGCTCCAGGAGGATGCCCAGTGTTTTGTAGACCCTGATGATGACACTCAGCTAGAGGAAGGCAGTAGCGTGAGCGCAGAGAGAGGGGATGCTCAAGAAGGACAGCAATCTGGCAGTCATGTTCCACAAGCTGCAGCATACTGCCAGGTTTGCTACAGCGATGAAGAGGGAGGGGATGATGAGGGCACTGACTCCACGTGGGTGCCTGGTAGGAGAGAGGAGGAGGAGGAGGAGGAGGAGGCACATGTCCAACGAGGCAGGATGCCCTCCGGAGGCCAGCTTAGGGGCAGCACACCGACTGAATCACACCGCAAAGCTCCGCCTGTGCAGGGCGCTGCCTCTGCGCGTTATTCTAAAAGTTCTTTGGTGTGGGCCTTTTTTGAGACGAGTGCATCAGATCGCACCGCTGCTATTTGCAACATATGTCTCAAGCGTATCTCGTGTGGCCAAAACATCAGCCGCTTGGGCACCACATGCTTGACCAGACATATGTTGACGTGCCATGCAGCTCGTTGGAAAGCGTACCTCAAAGACCCACACCAAAGAACAAAGCGGACCTCTCCTTGCTCCTCATCAGCTGGCATCTCCAACCCCACTAGACCTTCAGTCCTCTCTGAAACCTGCTCTGAGAGGAATGAAGGTGTAGAATTAGGTGTGTCACAGCCAAGTGCTTCCGGGCACTCTGCTAGCAGTACACCCACATCCGATTATAGCAGGCAAATGTCCCTGCCCCTGCTGCTGGACCTGCGAAAGAAGTTCACTCCCAGCCATCCACATGCCCAGCGGTTGAATGCTAGCTTGGCTAAATTGCTAGCACTTCAACTGCTGCCTTTTCAGTTGGTAGACTCGACCCCCTTCCGTGAGTTTGTACAATGTGCGGTTCCTCAGTGGCAGGTCCCCAAACGCCACTTTTTCTCACGGAAGGCGATTCCGGCTTTCTACCGGCATGTGGAAGGCAATGTCCTTGCCTCGCTGGATAGGGCGGTCAGCGGTAAGGTGCATATTACCGCTGACTCATGGTCCAGCAGGCATGGACAGGGACATTACCTGTCTTTCACGGCCCATTGGGTCACTCTTCTGGCAGCTGGGAAGGATGCAGGACAAGGTGCAGTAGTGTTGGAGGTTGTTCCGCCACCACGCCTCCAAAATGCTACTATTGGTTGTGACACACCTCTCTCCTCCACTCCCTCCTCTTCTTCTTCCTCCATGGCCTCTTCCAGTGCTCTGTCCTCAGAACCAGCGGTGCTCCGTAGGCGTTCCAGGGGCTACGCAAGTACGCAGGCAAAACGATGCCATGCCGTGCTTGCGCTGGTTTGTTTGGGGGACAGGAGCCACACTGGGGCGGATGTTTTGTCAGCTCTGCAGGGGCAGGCCGAGAGGTGGTTGACGCCACGCCAGCTTAAGCCAGGAATGGTGTAGCTCACGTCCTTAACCTGGTGGTGCAGCGGTTCTTGGGCAGGTACCCTGGCTTACAGGATGTCCTGAAGCAGGCCAGGAAAGTCTGTGTGCATTTCCACCGATCATTTAATGCCTGTGCTCGGCTAGCTGCTCCAAAAGGAGTTGAACCTGCCCAAGAACCGCCTTATATGTGACATGCCCACCAGGTGGAACCCAACGTTGGCCATGCTACAGTGGCTGCATATGCAGCAGAGGGCCATCAATGAGTACCTGTGCGACTATGGCACCAGGACAGGGTCAGGGGAGCTCGGTTTTTTCTCACCATGCCAGTGGGGCATGATCAGGGATGCATGCACTGTCCTGTCACTGTTTGAGGAGGCCACAAGGATGGTGAGCAGTGACAGTGCATGCATCAGTGACACTGTACCTCTTGTCCACCTCTTGGAGCATACGCTGCGTGGAATAATGGACAGGGCACTTGAGACAGAACAGAGGCAGGAAGAGGAGGACTTCCTTGCCTCTCAAGGCCCCCTTTATCCAGACAGTGTTCCTGCTTTGCCACCCATCACACAGGAAGATGATGAGGAGGAGGAAGAGGAGGAGGAGGATGATTGTGTCAGCATGGAGGTGGAGGCTGGCACTCAGCATCAGCAGCAGCAGTCTTGTAGGGATGATTTACAGTCCCAAGAAACACGTGGACTTGTACGTGGCTGGAAGGAGGTAGCTGCGGATCATGTTGCCCTTAGTGACCCAGAGGACTCCGGACCGAATGCCTCAGCTAACCTACGCTGCATGGCCTCCCTGATCCTGCAAAGCCTGCGGAAGGATCCTCGTATTCTTCGGATCAAGGAGAGGGACCATTACTGGCTGGCCACTCTCCTTGATCCACGGTACAAGGGTAAGGTTGCCGACCTTATCTTGCCATCGCAGAGGGAGCAGAGGATGAGAAATCTCCGGGAGGCCTTGCAGAAAGGTCTGTGCAACGCGTTCCCAGAGACTGGGAGGTTACAAACTCCTGGTCCTGGACAACGTGTTGCTGAGGCATCGGTCAGAAGGAGCGGTGGAGAAGGTGGCTGTCTGACTGATGCTTTCAGACAATTTTTTAGTCCGCAGCCCCAAGGTATGATCGGTTCCAGCAACCATCGCCAGCGTCTGATTTACATGGTGCAGGAATACCTAGGGGCAAGGTCAGACTTGGACACCTTTCCCACCGAAAATCCTCTGGCTTACTGGGTCTTGAGGATGGTTCACTGGCCAGAGCTTGCACAGTATGCAATTGAGCTACTGGCCTGTCCTGCATCCAGCGTTCTTTCGGAACGCACCTTCAGTGCTGCTGGTGGCTTTGTTACCGATCACAGGGTGCGCCTGTCCACCGAATCAGTTGATCGACTGACCTTCATCAAGATGAATCAGTCTTGGATCACCCACAGCTACCAAGCACCTGAAGCTGATGTAACCGAATAATTTTTTTTGAAATATCACATCCCTTCAAGACTGCCTATGCTGATGCTGAGTGACTGTCCTGTTATGTTGATTGTCTAGACTCTCCCTCCTCCGCTGATATGTTGGAAGAACATTTATGGTTCTGGGTTATGCCATCAGCCCAATTTTTCTGCCCCTGTTTAACAGGGGCGTTTAAGTACAAATTTTTGATGTAATGCTTTGCAGCAGGGCTAATTCCTGCAATAAAACTAGAGTATATGGGAGAGGTTGCAGTGTGGTGGCACCAGCACCAGTGCCTAAGGCCCAATTTTTCTGCCCCTGTTTAACAGGGACATGTAATTACAATTCTTGATATAATATTTCACAGGAGGGCCCGTTCCTGTGCCCACCCAGAGTAACTGTGAGGACTTATAGTGTTGTGGCACCAGCACCACAACAACCAAAGGTCAATTTTTCTACCACTGTTCAACAATGGCATGTAATTACAATTCTTGATATAATCGTTCACAGCAGGGTGCTCCAGCGCCCAGCAAGAGTCACTTTGGGGGCTTACAATGTTGTGGCAAAACCAACACCTTGTTCCGCCATTTCTGCAGAGCATATAGGGCAGGCCCCTACTTTCAAACATCCAACTTACAAACATCTCCTACTTGCAAACGGAAGGAGACAACAGCAAGTGAGATGAAAAAAGATGGACGACAAAACAAATTATACAGGGGTGATAACCCTTCCCTATGTTTTCCAAAAAGCTTAAAAATAGTTTTTTTGACTGGAACTACACTTTAAAAATGTACCAGTTGAAAATTATAAACAGATTCAACTTAACACAACAAACCTACACAGTCCCTGTCTTGTTTGCACCGCCTGTATACTGCTGTTCTGAGTATATAGGGCCTGGGGGCCACACGCATTTCCTTTTTTTAATATGGGTACAGGGTTCCCCTTGATATGCGTACAAGACCCAAAGGGGCTGGTAATGGGCAGGGAGGGCTACCCATGCCATTTTTCTCAATGGTTTTCAACCATATTGCAGGAACCAGATATAACATTAAAACCGCAAGCAGTTTTCAATGATGTTATTTCTGTTTAATGTCATTTTGTGCAGGGACTGTTCTAAACACGGGAAACACGTGGCACTTCACAGGCATACTACAGACACCCCCAGGCACCATATTTAAAGGAATATTTCACTTTTTTTTCACTTTAATCATCATTAAAATCAGTGCTCCCGCCATTTTTAAAAACATTTTAGGCATTGACCCATGTCCCCTGGGGCAGGAGCCAGGTCCCCAAACCCTTTTTAGGACAGTATCTTGCATATTAGCCATTAAAATTAGCACTTTTAATTTCGAACGTTCGAGTCCCATAGACTTCAATGGGGTTCTAAAGTCCGTTCGAATTTGGGGTTCGTTCGAAAGTTCTGGTGCGAACCGAACCGGGGGTGTTCGGCTCATCCCTACTCACTGGAACAATTTCTTCTCAAGTGAAGATATTGTCCATACGATATAGAGTTTTTTAAGGGAAGTGGGTGGAACTATCTGCATGCAATATCGTATTGCCAGCAGTGGCTTTTCTATATAGGGTGGTTAAGAGATTGCCTGACCGGTCCAATTCTACCTTGACATCCAAGAATGTCACAGATTTGACATCATAGTTTAGAGTAAATTTTAAATTAAACTTGTTAATATTAAGTAGGTCAAAAAACTCAATAAGAGTTTCCTTTGAACCTCCCCAGACGATGAAGATGTCATCAATGTACCTGAGCCAGATAAGCACCTGGCGCAGGTACCCGAGGAGGCCCTCATTGTCAGGGAGAGACCTTTCCCACCCCCCAGGTACAGATTGGCGTAGGATGGGGCACAGCATGTCCCCATCGCTACGCCCTGCACCTGGAGGAAGTGGGAACCGTCAAAGGAAAAGTAATTATTATTCAAAATGTAGTCTAAGCCATTCAAAATGAATGTATTGAATGACCTATCACCTAACAAGATACTGTTACAAATCAAACAAAAGATATATAAATGGATATATTCACTTCAGGCTACACAATATCCGGGCCTAAATGAAGCAATCTCGTTTGCACCTTTCCTAAAAGGTTATACCTCAGGAAAAACGAGTTAAGGCAATAAGATGAGGGAATAGAAACAAAATAATACTAGTGAATGTAAAAAAATATATTTTTTGGTTGAATCCCAAGATGGAGCCACAGTGTGGGCTCAGTCTTTATCCTTCTCTCTTCCCTCTGTTTCCCCTTCTCCCCTTCTCTGTTTTTGTCTTCCTCTCTCCTCGTTCTCTTTTTTCCCCAGGATCAAAGTTGGATTGTTATTATGAAAATACCATTGAAGAAGCAGTGAAACAACAGTGGCGGTATTCATTACTATGATAATATTATGTATTACTATTGACACATGTATTGTATTTATTAGCGCATTGTCACTTTATGTGATTCCTCTTGAGCATTAGGGGTCTGCTGAAATTATTGGGGTCAGGCTCCATCGGGGGTTTCGCTGACTTCCCGGCATGGGGAGGGGAGGAGGGAGCACTTCATTTGTTGCTTCCCATCCCCGGATTTCCTCGGCCAGGTTTTCTTTGGCTGATGGGAGTTAGTCCTGTGCCGGCGGCATTCCGTGATCGCCGCAGGACGTCTGGGGTTGCGCAGTGCTCTTGCGCAAGCTCTCGCCGGGTTTCCATGGGGAGCGCTGCATTGCGCATGCGCGTCATCATGGCATCACTCCTTTACTTGACTCCTGGAGCACCACATTATACAGATCATTGAAACAGGTATGGAGGATGTTGAAGAGAGATATTTCCTTTTTCTTTCTCCGTTGACATAATGTGAATCCTGTAACCATATCATTTTATATTTCAGTTGTAGGGCTGTTGCAGTACTGCGGGCTCTCTTTTTACCCATCGTAAGGGGCTAATTTACATATTTGCAGGCTACATAATAAGTGCAGCAGATAGAGTATACAGGTAATATATTATTAATCACTAATGTTACTAACATCTTCTTAGTTTGCATTGCACTTTTTCTCACAACACTATTATATTCAATGAGTATGTTTAGTGTAATAGTTGCTATTAGCATCACCAAGTAATTATTGGAATCTATATTTTTTTTTTTTCACGTATTCACTTATTTGTATTAGCATGTACACACCCGTATATGTATATGGGGTTAGTGGTTTAAGCACATACACACGTGTTAGTTTTTTAGTCTTTTAATTTCTTTATACACATAATTTTCACATATAGGTTTGTTTGCACCAATTGTTAACCATTCATGAAGAAATTAATACTATTTAATAATAACGATAATCATCATAGTGATGACTTTACACTATTTCATTAAATTGCCTTTGCACAAACATATATTATCTGGGTAATTAAGTATCAATTTTTATATTTTATTTTTATTTTTTATTTATACACGCACTCGCACAATAGCATAATATTGCAATACAATATTTATACATTTAGCTATAATATCTTTATGTGGAACATTTATCCTATATTTCATTATTTTTAGGTGCAGCGACCTATGGTGTGCCACGAACCTCCTCTTCTGTTCCTCTGGTTCCTCTGGGGGAAACTCCAGATACTGTCAATTCTTGTTGTTGTCAATCCCATGTTGGTGGGTGGATGAAGTGGGCCATAACAGCAGGGCAGCAGACCCAGGATGATCCTCTGAGAGAAGGCACAAACTTCTTTTGCAGATTTTATTAAAAGTCTCTGGTTGAACAGTAATGGTTCGGTGGAAACTTTTAAATATTACTGTGAATACTAAAATAAGCTATGACAATTAACAAATTTTTTGGTAAAAACTTTTTTACTGAAAGTTTATTTTCCTTTGATTGTTTGCAGAATACATAATTTAATCACCCCTTCTGCTTGTGCTTTGTCCCCCCCCTGAAGAAGACCCTGACTCTCTAAAGGTCGAAATGCATCGGGGTAGCAGGGGTGTTATTTGTAGTTTTTGAAAAATTTATGTATTTGTAAATTGTTCCTGTAATTACTTCTATATTAAGTGATGCATATATCTTTTATCCATTGATATGCTGGAATAACATATACCAGAGTCTGTATTTTAAATTCATGATGGCGATTATGCCTTTTGAACAAATAAAATAAATATATTTTTACAAATTTATTTCTGCTTCTTGTTGCTGCCTGAAAACCCCAAGGGGAATTTATTTTTTCATTCTTTCTAGAATATTGAGGGGTGTTCAGCCAGCTCGCTACTTATTTCTTATGCACGTTCTTTTTTCTTACATTTAGGGGGTACAAAAGTACCCCTATCATTTCACAAAGAAAGTGTAAAAATGGTTAAATAAGACAAACACACTTTTGAAAAATTCCTTTATTAAAAATAAAAAAAAAATTAAAAAAAGATTCCAGCGATGGTAATCCACTCTTGCTATCCAGTGACGGATGATCATCTCTCCGGGGTCCAGCGATGGCTGATCTGATCCAGTGACGGGTGATTTTCAGTCCAGCGCTGTCCATACATCCATCTTCTGTCTCCACTGCGGAGACACTGCTGGGATTCCAGCGCTGACGTTTCTTATATTAAGAGGGCGGGGCCACCCGTCACCTGATCCCACCCCCTCTGACGCTGATGAGGGAAGCCATGGGCTTCCCCAGTGACGTATGGGTGACCCCGCCCCCCTCTGATGTAACGCACCTGAGCCAAAGAGGAGGGGAGACACAGGCTGCTGAGACACTGCGGCAACATCCCTGTATATACAGTTGCAAAAAAAAGTATGTGAACCCTTTTGGAATGATATGGATTTCTGCACAAATTGGTCATAAAATGTGATCTGATCTTCATCTAAGTCACAACAATAGACAATCACAGTCTGTTTAAACTAATAACACACAAATAATTAAATGTTACTATGTTTTTATTGAACACACCATGTAAACATTCACAGTGCAGGTGGAAAACGTATGTGAACCTTTGGATTTAATAACTGGTTGAACCTCCCTTGGCAGCAAAAACGTCAACCAAAGATTTCCTGTAGTTGCAGATCAGACATGCACAACGGTCAGGAGTTATTCTTGACCATTCCTCTTTACAGAACTGTTTCAGTTCAGCAATATTCTTGGGATGTCTGGTGCGAATCGCTTTCTTGAGGTCATGCCACAGCATCTCAATCGGGTTGAGGTCAGGCCTCTGACTGGGCCACTCCAGAAGGCGTATTTTCAGAAGGCCACTCCAGAAGGCGTATTTCTTGATGTTGGTGTGATGTGCCTCTTTTTCTCCACACATAGTGTTGTGTGTTTCTTCCAAACAACTCAACTTTGGTTTCATCTGTCCACAGAATATTTTGCCTTTACTGCTGTGGAACATCCAGGTGCTCTTGTGCAAACTGTAAACATGCAGAAATGTTTTTTTTGGACAGCAGTGGCTTCCTCTGTGGTATCCTCCCATGAAATCCATTCTTGTTTAGTGTTTTACATATCGTAGATTCGCTAAAAGGGATGTTAGCATACACCAGAGATTTTTGTAAGTCTTTAGCTGACACTCTAGGATTCTTCTTCACCTCATTGAGCAGTCTGCGCTGTGCTCTTGCAGTCATCTTTAGAGGACACCCACTCCTAAGGAGAGTAGCAGCAGTGCTGAACTTTCTCCATTTATAGACAATTTGTATTACCATGCACTGATGAACAGCAAGGCTTTTGTAGATACTTTTATAACCCTTTCCAGCTTTATGCAAGTCAACAATTCTTAATCGTAAGTCTTCTGCGAGCTCTTTTGTGTGAGGCACATCAGGCAATGCTTCTTGTGAAATGCAAACCCAGAACTGGTGTGTGTTTTTTATAGGGCAGGGCAGCTGTAACCAACACCTCTAATCTCATCTCATTGATTGGACTCTAGTTGGCTGACACCTCACTCCAATTAGCTCTTGGAGATCTCATTAGTCTATGGGTTTACATACTTTTTCCACCTGCACTTTGAATGTTTATATGGTGTGTTCAATAAAAACATGTTTTTTTTTTTTAGCAGACTGTGATTGTCTATTGTTGTGACTTAGATGAAGATCAGATCACATTTTATGACCAATTTGTGCAGAAATCCATATCATTCCAAAAGGGTTCACATACTTTTTTTTGCAACTATAGATGGGGCTCAGGTAAGTATTAGGGGGATTGAAGGGCATAGAATGCATTAAGATAAAAAAAACTTCTGCCTTTACAATCACTTTAAACTCCAACCTTTTCAATGGTGGCTCAATAAAGGGTTTCAAAAAACAGGAAAAGTTTGTCACATAAAGGTATAATGTTGGATTTTTTTCAAAGCTCAGCAACAACCACCCTACAATGAACTCCTCAGTTTAATTAAATCCTTTCTTCAATAGTTATTGCCCCTACATAAATCAAGCCTTGGCTGTACACCATTTGAGACGTATGCAAGAACATTATAAATTTCAAGGGTCATACTACCACTGTATATAACATTTGACACTCTGTTCCTTATCTTAGCTATCTTATAGGACACAGTGAGAAACTGATTTTATTTTTATTTTTTATCTCTACCAATGGTAGGATATAGCCTGATTATTTCCAAATAGTAGTAGAAGGAATAGAAGGATAGTAGATATTATAAAAAAAATACTGTGCTATACACATAAATAAATAATAGCAGCCTGCACTACAATCTTAACAAAAAATGTTGACATATCAACATACTGTGATAAACAAAATAAATTGTGATTAGTATATAGAAAAAAAAACATCATCTGATTGATAGTGTCACTAAATAAAGTGCATTGTGCAAATTGTAAATCAACATTGGTAATATAGTCCCATTGGTGATTAAAACAATAATCCATTAGTATATTGTACTGTACTGTCTGTTCAATATACTAATGGATTAATGTTTTAATCACCAATGTACAAAGACAGAATAAGGTAAAAAAAAAAGCACTGGCAAGTTGTCAGCTGTTAGATGCCTGGAGGATTAGTCATCTTAAGGAACAAGATTATACGTATTTCTCCCCCATTCATAGATCCTTCTCTAGGATTGACTATATATTAATAGAACACCAATTAGTCCCATTATGTAAAAAGGCAGAAATTAAATCAACCACTTTGTCAGACCATGCCCCGGTGATAATACAACTTGAAATACAGGGGGACCCTTTAACAGGGAAAACCTGGAAGTTAAATGACTCATTGATCCAGGAGCAAGAATCAGTTAGTAGGATTGAGCAGGAACTAACCGTCTTTTTTTAACTTAATGACACTCCAGAAATTTCACACGCCACCCTCTGGGAAACACATAAAGTAGTAATAAGGGGGGTATTGAATGTGATTGGGGCAGGGAAAAAGAATTAAAGTGAAAAAAGAAAACCCAGCTATATAGTGAGATTCATGAGTTAGAGAAAAGAACTAGACCTAGAGGGATAGCTGAAAAGCAATAACTAATAGCTAAGAGGATAGAGATAGAAGAACTTTTAGAACAACAGAGAAAATCTGAATTCCACACCATAAATCAGGAAAGGTACCAGTGGGGTAATAGATCAGGTAGATGGATGGCAAGAAGGTTGAAGGAAAAAAAGGACAGGACTTTTATACCGAAGGTTAGAGATGAAAGGAGTGAGATGGTATTCTCCTCCTTGGAGATTGCTAGAAAATTCCACTCTTACTACAAGGCCCTCTATAATATAAGGCAGAAAGGAGAAGATATGGGAAAATAGAAGGTAGTACAAGGGAAGTACATATGGGACCTAGACTTACCGAGGGGGGAGAAAGAGGAGATGGAAGTATTGGAAGCCCCCATATTGCTGGAGGAAGTGGAGAGGGCAATTAAGAATACAGCCCTAGGAGGGAGCCCGGGTCCCGATGGATACTCCATTCTATATTATAAAAAGTTTTCTAAGTATTTAGCCCCCAAACTATGTGACTATTTTAATGCAGTGGGAGAGGGTGAGAATTTTCGCGAGGAGTCACTACTAGCACATATAGTCCTGATTCTAAAAGACGGTAAAGATCCAGCAGCCCTAGAGAGTTATAGGCCAATTTCATTATTAAACTCAGATATAAAGCTCTTCTCAAAAATCATAGCAGAGAGATTGAAAATACATCTCCCGAAATAGATCCATAATGACCAAGTGTGATTTGTCCAAGGGAGGGAGGGGAGAGACAACTCGCTGAAATCAATACTTTTGGCACAGGAAGTGATTAGGAAGGGTACTCCCACGGTCCTTATGTCAATTGATGCTGAAAATGCTTTTGATAGAGTGGATTGGGGGTTTATGTTCGAGATGTTAAGAAATTTAGGGCTGGGCGAGAAGATGATGAGATGGATTGTGTCCCTTTATTACCACCCGTCTGCTAGAGTTAGAGTAAATGGCACCCTGTCTTGCCCCCTTGAACTATTGAATGGGACAAGACAGGGATGCCCACTCTCCCCACTCCTATTTATAATTATTCTCGAACCTCTCTTGGCTGCAATATGCAAAAATCTAGACATCCAAGGAATTCGGGTGGGAGATAAAGAGTATTAAGTAGCCGCATTTGTGGATGACCTGCTCTGTTATGTCTCGAGGCCCAGAATATCAATCCCAATAGTCTTGAAGGAGTTAAAACAGTATAGGAAGTTAACAAATTTTAAAATGAATATGACTAAATCAGAGATCTTGAACTTAACCCTCCCAGAAGATCAGAGAACAATTCAAGGCAAACTCCCGCTAACGTGGTGTAGGAAAGAATTAGGATATTTAGGCATAAAACTGACATCATATTTAGGTGATTTATTTGAGGCTAATTATATCTCCTCACTTAATAAAATAACAAAAACAACTGAATAGGAGGCACTATAAGGTGCTTTCATGGATGGGAAAGATAAACGCAATAAAGATGTTTATACTCCCCATGCTGATTTACACTTTTCAGATGCTTCCATTCCCCCTCCCTCAGTCTTTCTTTGGGAAAGTAAAATCTATGGTACTAAAGTTTATCTGGGCACGCAAACGCCCTCGCATCGCATACAATACAATTGTAAGAGAAAAAACCAGAGGGGGCTTGGCAGCACCAGATTTTAAAAAATATTATAAAGCAATTGTGATCTCTAGAATAGCAGATTGGCTACATAATAGGAGGGAGAAAAGTTGGGCTGAATTAGAAAACACATTAAGTAGAACAGACATAGGGAAAATGATATGATAGGGATATGGATACCATCACAACACCAAGATTTTGGATTGAGCACAAATATTCTGACAAAAAACACATTAAATATTTGGGATAGAGTAGGTAGGAGACACAATTGGGACCATAATTCACCATTAATGTCACTTCTAGACACAATTTTTTACCTGGAAAGGAGGAACACTTATACTTTACAAGGTGGGCTAAAAAGGAGGAGATATTACTGCAGGATGTGATGGAAGGGAATAGAATACTAACGATGAGGAAATCACTTGGAAATGGGGACATAAATCACTAGACAAATGGAGATACATCCAAATACAACACTTTACTCAAGCTTTACCACAACCGCTGCGAGGAAGAAGCCAACTGAGACCCTTAGAGAAATTATTGAAGTCCCCCTAAGCTTAGTTAGAAGAATATCAAAAATATATAAAATATTGGTTCGGGAGGCGGTCCATGAATACCCTTCTTCTTAGAAAAGTTGGAAAGGGAGATAGGCCCCTTAAGAAATGATGAACATAGGAACAAGATAATTAGACTGGTATGTGACCCCCCCAGAGAGTGCATGGGTATGGACAGGACGACCCCCCCCCCCCAACTTGTTGCCCCGTACCAGGGACCTTTTCGCATTTCTAGTGGGAATGTGTTAAAATACGTACGTACTGGGATGGAATTATAGTAGCAATTTTTGACAACGGGTGAACGGATCAATAAACAGCCATGGGTATGCTTGTTTCATGACACAGATAAGGGGGTGTCCCAATATAGATTGACTTTAGCCCCATACTTACTGAATGCAGCCAAAGCCTTGATTTCATGCCTCTGGAAAAATCAAGAAGCATCGACGATGAAAGAGTGGATAATGTGGGTGGAGTGGATAAGAACTATAGAAGAGTCGATACATAGATCAGAAGATACAAGGAAGATATAGCAAAAGATATGGTGACAATGAATCAATTTTATGAAAACAGAGAGAGATTTGGGTTTAATAGAAGGATAGAGTTGATTGTTATTGTTGTTGTTTAGTAGAGAATATTTGTATAAGGACAAAAATTATAAAATAAAGAATATATAAAAAAAATCCATTAGTATATATTGATGGGAAGGAATCCAGGAGTGTAGGACTAAAGGAGTCACCACCGTGTGTGCATCCACCACCCAGGGGAGAAGATTTACAATAGGGTGATACTGGCGCAAGCTGTTATACAAAATGCCTGATCTGACAGGGGATGAGGGGGTAAAACCCCTCAACCAGGGGTCAGCAGTCTGACTGGGGCCTATGGACACTGTAGATAGGGGGAATAAGTCTATGTGCAGGCAACGGATGATAGTCCAATGTTGAGAATGGGGAACAGTTCTGTACTTAGGGCAAGCCTCTTAAGGGAAGCAGAAGCAAAAACTCCAGGAACATGTAAAACAAAAGGTAGAAGCGCCGTTGAAGTAAACTGTATGAAATTTAATATAACAAGGCATAAAAACACTTACATCATGGTAAGTGAAGTGAAGCACATTGTGGAGTCCTGTAAGGCGAGTCTCTGCGCTGGCTGGGTTTCAGCTGTGTTTTGATAGCCTTATCTCCTGTGGGTGCTGATCATCACCTTGATGTATTAGGCTGGAACAAGAAGAGGGGCTGGAACACACTGACGTCACCAGATATGATGCAATGTGTTTCTGAGCACGCGCTCTGCCAATGGTGACGACAGCCGCTCTCCTTTTTCAAGACCTTCAGTGCTCGAAAAAGGAGCATGGGGGAGAACAGGGAGAACAAGGCTCAGAATAGAATAAAATAGAGTCAGTAAGGTAGATTAACACTGAATTGTGAAAAAATAATCTCTAATCCTCTAGGATTATCCACATTAAATTAGTGGGTAGTAGGTACCATGTTCAACAGGTATGGTCATGCGACTCGGTGTACATCATGTAACATGTATATTTTCCTTAAGAATCCATTTGTGGACGAATACTGCTGCACAAAATGTAAGCAGGTTCTCTCCTTGGAAATGTACGTCCTAAATCTAAGGAAGAAGCTGGCAACACTCCAAAGCATCACCAACCTGAAAGGGAGTTTGGACAGTACCTGTCAGGTGTTGGCAGGGGCCAGTACAGAGGTTGGTGGAGATAAGGAAGGGCAGGCATCAGAATAGTTGGGTGACAGTTAGACAGGGTATAGAGAGAACTGGGCTGACTTTTTGGTCATTTACCGGCTCTATAGCAGGGACGGACTGCACCTAAATGGGAGTGCTTTAAGAACATATTGAATGAGGGTATTAGCCAGTGCATTCCAATGGGTAACAAATATAAAAGAGCTAAGGTTAAACCTGGGTGGCTAAACTTAAAAAGGTTTATGAAAGAGAAAAAAAATGTAATTTAACCCCCCTGACGGTATTCCCGAATTTTCATACCAAAAGCGGTATCCCCGAGCCAGACTCGGGACTGCATCGCTGGATCCAGGAGGACGCTTACTTACCTTCTCCCTCGGATCCAGCGTTGTCTCCCCGCTGTACGAGCGAGCCGTGTCTCGCTCGCTGCATCACATCGCCGATCTCCGTGCCCTGCGAGCGTTGCGACGCACGGGGACGGAGATCGGCGCCAAATTCAAAAAGTGAAACAAACATTAAACATACAGTATAATGTAATCTTACAGATTACATTGCTGTATGTAAATATTTCACATCCCCGTTGTCCCTAGTGGTCTGCCCAGTGTCCTGCATGCAGTTTTATGTAATAAAAACTGTTCTTTATGCCTGGAAACTGGAGATTGTCCATAGCAACAAAAACTGTCCTTTTACATCAAAAATGGTTTTAGACCAGCTAGAAAACATCGATAATAAATTAGAATCACTCGCAGAATTGAGGGATAGCGATTTGTGGGGAGATCCGTCATCAAATATTGAAAAGTAATGACAGTGACAATTCTGCAACTAAGCAAATTTCAGTGTTTTTGATTTGATTACATTATTGAATAATTTTTATTATTGTTATATTATTATTTGGTACAATTATTTATAATTATTTATTATATTATAATTTATGATTTCATTTTTCAAACTTTATTATACCCGGGATGTCTGCTAGACTCTGGTTTGGACAGATTTAAGTGAGTTATTCCTAAGAATTGCAGGACTACAATATAAAACGCCAAATTTTCATGCAAAATAATGGTACCGCTTTTAGCACCTAAAATCCGAAATAATCGTACCGCCAGGGAGGTTAAAAAGTATAAGGCAGAGGGGTCATTGTTGGCATTCCAACACTACAAGAAATGCAACAGGACGTGTAAGCCCCCGTACACACGGTCAGACATTCCGGCAACCAAATCCGTTGGATAAATTCTGATGAATTTAGTCCGGAAGTGATCCGGAAGTGGTGTCGCATACAGACGGTCGGACTAAGTTGTCGGAAGTTCCGGTTGCCAAGAACACGGTGACGTAAGCTGCATACGACGGGACTAGAAAAGGGAAGTTCAGCACCACATCCGGCACCCTTTGGGCTCCTTCTGCTGATCTCATGTTTATCGCATGTTAGTAGAAGTTTGGTGAGAGACGATTCGTGCTTTTCAGATTTGTGCTTCAGTTTGTTACTGCTCTTCAATTTGTGCTTGTCGGTGCGTATCTGATTATCAGTGCGTGTAGTCAGTAAGCATTTGTTGTTCATTGTGGACTATATCTTGGTATAGTACGCTTTGATTTGCATTGCTTATTGTTTCTGCTTTTCAGTTCGTTCTTTCAGGCATTGCTGTTTATCGGTGCTTTCTGTTGTCCGTTCTGACCAGCCGACCATTTTAAACCAGGTTTCGTGTACGTACTCGTCGTAGAGTTTGTGCTGTGCAGGGGCTTGGTGTTGGGCTTTTAGCTTTGACACAAGCTCGGTCCATGAACAGGACGAGGAGGAGTTTGTGGACCAAGAATTGGTTGCACCAGCATGACCAGTTCTCGCACATGCCTTTGCTCTGTGAGATCCGGGAGAATAATCCTGATGATTTCAGGAATTATCTCCGGGTGGCGGACCCCGTTTTTCACTGTCTGCTGGCTTTGCTGTCCCCTTATATCACCAGGCAGGATACCTGCATGTGGCAAGCCATCACTCCGGAGCAGAGGCTCATCACCACGTTGCGCTACTTGGTGACAGGGAGAAGCCTTCAGGACCTAAAGTTCTCCACAGGCATCTCCCCCCAGGCTCTGGGGATCATTATTCCAGAGACCTGTTCTGCCATCATTCAGATGACTCTGATAAGGGGACCTTATACTTTAGGCTTTAAATACTAATTTCCCAAAATGTTATACTGATCTTGGCCAAAAATATTTGTGTCTAATCTGCTTGCAATGTTGATGTGCCAAATTACAATTTTTTTTTCTTGTTTCACTCCACAGTTTCCTTCAACACCACAGGAATGGCAGACTGTTTCCTCCCACTGTGCCAGCCGTTGGGACTTTCCCAATTGTGGAGGTGCAATTGATGGGAAACACGTCCGCATCATTCCACCCCCCAATTCAGGGTCCTACTATTATAATTACAAGGGGTTTAATAGTATCGTGATGTTGGCGGTGGTGTCAGCGACCTATGACTTCCTTTATGTGGACGTGGGGTAAAATGGCCGGATTGCCGGATGGTGGAGTGTTCGCACGGATGGAATTCTACTGGCATCTCCAGAGTGGCAGTCTGGACTTGCCACCTCCAGACGAGAATCTCGAAGGACTCCCGTTCATTTCCGTTGCGGATGA
This sequence comes from Lithobates pipiens, assembly GCF_037356315.1. Classification (NCBI taxonomy): domain Eukaryota; kingdom Metazoa; phylum Chordata; class Amphibia; order Anura; family Ranidae; genus Lithobates; species Lithobates pipiens. Next base: position 15,378,458 of record NW_027507696.1, read on the forward strand.
GGCGTTTGCTCTGTCAAACCATCTAATGCTGCCTTTCCCGATGAGGACCCTCACCCCGGATCAGAGGATGTTTAATTTCCAGCTGGCCAGAGCCAGAAGAGTTGTGGAGAACACTTTTGGAATACTGGCCATCCGGTTCCGCCTATTTTTGATGCCAATACACATGGCGGAATATAGACTAAATCACATTGTGCTTGCCTGCTGCGTTCTGCACAATTTTTTGAAAAGACATTCAGCTAACTATGTGGTCTCAGTTCCCCAGATGCAGACTTGCTGGAAAATGACAATCTCACGGCCCTTGAAGCTGCTCGTCCTGGCTTGCCCCCCCCCCCCCCAAAGCGCCCACGAGGTCAGAAACCAATACATGGAGTACTTTGTGGGTAGGGGGGACATTGATATGCCAGACAATGTCTGAGAGGCATTTTTTTAATACATTTTTCTTTGAAACTACAATAATCTTTGTTTTCATTTACTGCTTGGCTATGTTTTCGGTGTCTCCTAGGTTTTTTTGCTGTTTTTTTGGGCCTTTTTCTACAACAGTGCAAACCCAAGTTCTGAGCGAGATAAGGTGACAGTCTCTTCTTCAGATAATCATATTATGTTGTGGGTCTGCTACACACACACCTTGTTTTTGTTGCTAAGGTATGTAGTGCATTACTGACAAAAATATTGCTCTTTTTCAGCACCATGGCAGAAATATGTATGGTCAGGAAAATGGCATGATTGGGGAAATGTAAACATCACTGTGAGTGTTATTTACTAAAGGCACATCCACTATGCACTACAAGTGCACTGCAAAAGTGCACCTGAAACTGCACTTGGAGTGCAAAGTGGATTTGCCTTTAGTAAATAACACCCATTGCTACAGAAAACAACTTTACTCCAAATACTGCTTTTGCGCATTGAAAAAGGAAGCCACACATTGTTGATAATTTCACTTTTTAATCCAAGCACATTCACATATGCATTTAGAAAAGGGTTTTACAGCAAACCAATATATTTGGTGTATAGAAAACATTATTTTAGGTAACATTTTTGTAACATGGCGTTTTTGTGTAAACAGGCATGTATCAAAGCATAACATACAGAACACAGGAACTTGCAAAATTCAACTTTGAAAAGTGAAGACAATATCAGACATGAGTATGTACAAACTGGGCTGATATTGCCTTCATCACATGGGGTGCCACCCCTGGACAAGCCAAATTTGGAAGATGCACACATTGTGTCAACATGTGCTATCTCCCATCATGGGGTATCAATGTACATGTTTTGGGGGTGCAACCCCTTCATCTCAGCCACTTTCCACAAAACACGTACATTGATCCCCCATGATGGGAGATAGGACATGTTGACACACTGTGTGCATCTTCCAAATTTGCCTTTTTGTAAAATACAAAAGTTGTTTGTTAAAAAAAAAACCCTAGCTAGTTTGGGGTGTTTCAGACTCTTCCCAAAACATCAATGATGTTCTTCATTTTATGTTCAACACCATTGATGTTTTTCTGTATATTTTCTAAATCGCGATTGCACCCCATTATCTTCCCAATCACGATCTGGGCACTTTCACTGGTAAAATGTGATTCTTCTTCCACATCACCTAAAAAAATAAAAATAAACACACCATGTGTTATAAATATGCAGACATACATTGATTAGCTTAGCGGAAGCTGTGGTCTCCGACACTCACCTGTTGTGGTGACAATTTGTCCAACTTCAACAACCTCTCCTTCCCCCTCCTCCTCTGCTTCTGGTGTTGGAATTTCCCCTTTCCCCTTTGGGAGATGTGGGGTCCCTGGTGTCCTCAGACGTCCCGAGTCTTCTCTCCCCTATGAGAATTTAAAAAAGGAATACTTAGCACACAGAGGGCAGAAATAGGAATATGAAACATTGCTTGGAAGTTTCACACAATTGTGTTTTTTGGCCGAGTTCAAAGGTGAGAACATTATTTTGGACACTTTCTAAAGCTGGAATACTTACCTGCAGAGTGAACAAATGTAGTGAAGTGTAAGTTGGGAAAACATCGTTTTTGGAGTGGGCTAACGAACGATGTTTATTACGAACGATTGAACCCATGAACTTGAAAGTGGCCATTTTAAACTGTACAACATTAAATCAAAGCACATGGAGCATTATGCAAGCAATAATAATAATATGAACACACGACAACTACTTACGTTTTTGAAGAACTCTCTTGATCCTTCTGTACTGATCGTGCTCCCTCAGTTTCAGGTCTGGCCAGCGTTTTCTCAGTTGATCCTTGGATCGTTGTACCCCAAAATTCTTCTGAAGACGCTTGACAACTTTAGTCATGATCTTGGCCTTTCTGATATTTGGGTTTGGGTAAGGTGCTTACTTCCCATCATAGTCGTTCCTCTTCAATATGTCCACCATCTGCAACATCTCTCCAAAAGACATATTTGAGGCCTTAAATCTTCTCCCCCGGGATCGGGATGTTTCAGGCTCCGGGCTTTCCTCGCCCTTCTCCTCGTTAGTGGAACTATGATTGCGCCCCTGCGTTGTCTCCGCCATGTGCTCTCCCCACTGCGCCAAAAGAAAAGGGGCGGGAAATAGTCTAGAAAGAACGTCAGGGGCAGGCGGAGTTTCACGCATGCGCACTGTATATAAAACGCAAGACGCGTGTGTCGTATGTATGATCTGTGAGTAGAGGAAGGAGGAACTGAAACACCGATCGTTCAAACAAAGGTACAATTTTATTTTTATTTATTGGTGCATCACTAGCCTATACTGCTTCTAGATTGAGGCCTATATTGGTACAAGATTATAGAGAGTTTAGCCTGACATTATTAGGTTTTGTCTTGTGTTGTGTCTTGCAGACAAGATGGATCCCTTCAAGGAACCTAATTTTCTAGAAATAATCAATGATATGCTCAGGGAGCTGCCCTGCCTGTGAAAAATAAAAAAAACCCTTTCTAAGGACCGAAGAAAGAGGAAGGCAGTGCTGGAGAAAGCGCTTAGTTTGGTTAAGATCATGCTTCCCACGGCAGACATGACCTATGTGATGGCCCAAATTGGTGCCCTGAGGAGTACATATCTCAGGGAGCACAAGAAGTTCCAGGATTTCCTGAGATCAGGAGATCCAGATGCCATTTATATCCCCAGGATGTTGTACTACGAGAGGCTGCATTTTCTGGCAGACCAGGGGGAACCCAGGCCACCACTCTCCAGTCTTCCTTCAAGGCTTCCTTCACCCCCAGCTGAGGCTTCCGATGTCCAACCTGGGCCTTCCAGGCAGCAACATGTGGAGGGGCTCAGCTTGAGACAGGTATAGCATCGTTGAACATATTTCTTGTCGTACATTTAATTATGGTAACTAGATGTTATTATTGATTAGTAAGTTGTGATTTAACAAAGTGGTTTACATCTCAATAGACAGTAGTGACCAAACATTATTGGGACAAGAAGGAAAAATGCTGGGCTCAGAATGATAGTCTATTCTATTTGGTAACATTCAATTTACAACAGTCATGAGCACAAAATTGTGTGATTGATGACCAAAAAACTAAAACTATGTCCCATTTTCATACACAGGAAGACCTCAGCAGGGAGGAGGCTGTGGCAAGTGGCAGCCGGCAGGAGGCTGTGGCAAGTGGCAGCCGGGAAATCCCCCATCGCCCTCCTCTTCCTGTCACAACTATAGGAGCCGAGCCACAGCCTGGAAGAAAGCCTGGCGGGAAGTGCCTAAGGAAGACTAGAGAGTGATTGCCTGGGTTCAGTCTGGTCTGACAGAAGATGTAGCCTCTTGTAGAACCACAGCTTGGGGACATAGATGGCATCTGCTCTTCCTGATCTCTTGGACTTCTGGACCAGACTGCTCTCCCTGAGATATGTACTCCTCAGGCCATCAATTTTGCATTTTCAAATTAGTTCATGTCTGCCCTGGGGGCCAAAGGCTTTGCCAAATTGACCATTTTCTCCAACGTTGCCTTCCTGTTTATTTGTTTGACACCTATATAAAGGTTTTTTTTGGTTGAAGAAATACTTGTGTATGTGTTTTACTTCAAAAAGAACAGTTTATTTGTGAGTAGGCAGGTACGTTTCAAAAATACAAAGTCAAATGAATAACAAGGGGTACCAACACCAAACAACCTCCTGTAGATTAAAAAAGAAAACAATAAATTAAAAAGATAATAATGGTGTTGTGGTAAGTTGACACACAAAACACACCCAAAAAAATGCAAAGATGAGCAAACTGTCAAAAAAGGATTGATTAAAAAAACCAACCACAAAATTAAGAAAAAAAATAAAAAATTATTGGGTAGATGTGACGAATAAAAATATTGTATTGCTGAAATGAGTAAAAAGAATAAAGAAATATGTTTGGGAGAAGTGTGTGTGAATATGAGCATCAAAACAACTTAATTCTTGTAGCATTGTAAAGAAAAAGAGAATGCGCTGCATGAAAGAATTTTTAACATTGCAGCGTGACGAATGTGTTATATCGATTATGAGCGGTAGTTTTACCTGAGCGAGCGCTTCCGCCTCCGAATTTTATTGTGAGCATGCGTGGCACCTTGTCCGTCGGACTAGGCTACACATGATTGGACAAAGTCATATCGGATCATGTTGTCGGAAAATGTTATAGCCCAGCTGGAAAGCTTGGTCCGTTGGATACTCTGACGGAAACAGTCCGATGGAGCCCACACACGGTCGGATTATCCGACAACATGGTCCTATCGGACATTGTCCATCGGAATATCCGACCGCGTGTACAAGGGCTTAGAGTGCAATTAGGGCAGCTAAAATAGACTACAGGAGGCACATAGCAGAGGTGAGTACAAAAAAATCCACAAAATGTTTTTAAATATATTAATAGTAAGAAAGTGAGGTCAGAGCATATAGGCCCTATAAAATATGGGCAGGGGAAGTTGGTTACAAATGACAAGGAGAAAGCAACTGTTCTAATTGCAATTATTGGGAAAATATAAAAAATATGGGGGGCGTGGTTTGCCGTGACTGGAAATGGCTAGTGATGGACGAACTTCCGACGGGACGTTTCGCGAACGCGAAACGCGAACGGGCACAAACGTTCGCGAAAACGACCGTTCGCCGCGGGCTCCATTGACTTCAATGGGAGGCGAATTTCGCAAACCTTTAGGTCGAATTTGCGGCCACGGGGTAATTATTAGGGGGTAGCACGTAGTCCCACCACCTGGACAATAGCATAATACATGTATGAGGTGAATTTGGGATCGATAACTACAAGCATTTTTTTTTTATTTGGGAAATTGTTCTGACAATTCAGGACTATGGAGCTAATGAAGGCAATGGAGGAGAGGGAAGGTCAGGGACCAGGGTAGGCAAACAAGAGGGTGCAGGAGATACAGAGCACTGACAGCAGCACCGTAATACAGAGCACTGACATCAGCACCGTGACATACAGCGCTGACAGCAGCTCCGTGACATACAGCGCTGACAGCAGCTCCGTGACATACAGCGCTGACAGCAGCTCCGTGACATACAGCGCTGACAGCAGCTCCGTGACATACAGCGCTGACAGTAGCTCCGTGACATACAGCGCTGACAGCAGCACCGTGACATACAGCGCTGACAGCAGCTCCGTGACATACAGCGCTGACAGCAGCTCCGTGACATACAGCGCTGACAGCAGCTCCGTGACATACAGCACTGACAGCAGCTCCGTGACATACAGCGCTGACAGCAGCTCCGTGACATACAGCGCTGACAGCAGCTCCGTGACATACAGCGCTGACAGCAGCTCCGTGACATACAGCGCTGACAGTAGCTCCGTGACATACAGCGCTGACAGCAGCACCGTGACATACAGCGCTGACAGCAGCTCCGTGACATACAGCGCTGACAGCAGCTCCGTGACATACAGCGCTGACAGCAGCTCCGTGACATACAGCACTGACAGCAGCTCCGTGACATACAGCGCTGACAGCAGCTCCGTGACATACAGCGCTGACAGCAGCACCGTGACATACAGCGCTGACAGCAGCTCCGTGACATACAGCGCTGACAGCAGCTCCGTGACATACAGCGCTGACAGCAGCTCCGTGACATACAGCACTGACAGCAGCTCCGTGACATACAGCGCTGACAGCAGCTCCGTGACATACAGCGCTGACAGCAGCACCGTGACATACAGCGCTGACAGCAGCTCCGTGACATACAGCGCTGACAGCAGCTCCGTGACATACAGCGCTGACAGCAGCTCCGTGACATACAGCGCTGACAGCAGCTCCGTGACATACAGCGCTGACAGCAGCTCCGTGACATACAGCGCTGACAGCAGCACCGTGACATACAGCGCTGACAGCAGCTCCGTGACATACAGCGCTGACAGCAGCTCCGTGACATACAGCGCTGACAGCAGCACCGTGACATACAGCGCTGACAGCAGCTCCGTGACATACAGCACTGACAGCAGCTCCGTGACATACAGCGCTGACAGCAGCTCCGTGACATACAGCGCTGACAGCAGCACCGTGACATACAGCGCTGACAGCAGCTCCGTGACATACAGCGCTGACAGCAGCTCCGTGACATACAGCGCTGACAGCAGCTCCGTGACATACAGCGCTGACAGCAGCTCCGTGACATACAGCGCTGACAGCAGCTCCGTGACATACAGCGCTGACAGCAGCACCGTGACATACAGCGCTGACAGCAGCTCCGTGACATACAGCGCTGACAGCAGCTCCGTGACATACAGCGCTGACAGCAGCACCGTGACATACAGCGCTGACAGCAGCTCCGTGACATACAGCGCTGACAGCAGCTCCGTGACATACAGCGCTGACAGCAGCTCCGTGACATACAGCGCTGACAGCAGCTCCGTGACATACAGCGCTGACAGCAGCTCCGTGACATACAGCGCTGACAGCAGCTCCGTGACATACAGCGCTGACAGCAGCTCCGTGACATACAGCGCTGACAGCAGCTCCGTGACATACAGCGCTGACAGCAGCACCGTAAGCAGCCCCTGGAGGAAGTCAGCACAGCACAGGGATGGTGTGATCCCCTCATAATAAGAACCCCCAGGAGGAAGTCAGCACAGCACAGGGATGGTGGGAGCCCCTCATAATAAGAACCCCCAGGAGGAAGTCAGCACAGCACAGGGATGGTGGGAGCCCCTCATAATAAGAACACCCAGGAGGAAGTCAGCACAGCACAGGGATGGTGGGAACCCCTCATAATAAGCAGCCCCAGTAGAAATATGACACCGCTCAACCTCTTCAAAGAGGAGGGTAGGGGCATATAGTACGGTGTGCTTTTTTGGGTCAGGGAAGTGAGCCAAATGAATTAAGAAGGTCTGTGTGCTTGATTCCAAAAATTGTTTATAGACATATACATGGTCTACTGATCACATGTGTTGAATTCCTCCGAGATCCATGCCTCATTCATTTTTAGAAATGTGAGGTAGTTAACACTGTGGTGAGCTAGGCGAGTACGCTTATCGGTCACAATCCCCCCTGCTGCGCTGAACGTCCTTTCGGACAGGACACTGGATGAGGGGCAAGCCAACAGTTCGATTGCAAATTGGGCAAGCTCTGGCCAGAGGTCAAGCCTGCCCACCCAGTAGTCTAGGGGTTCATCACTCCTCAGAGCGTCCACATCGGCCGTTAACCCAATGTAGTCGGACACCTGACGGTCTAGGCGTTCCCTGATGCTGGATCCGGATGACACCTGTCGATGGGTCGGCTGAAAGAATGACCTCATATCCGAAGTCACCAACACATCTTCAAACCGGCCTCTTCTTGCAGGCGCTGTTGGATTGGTACCCGCAAATCCTTCTCTGGGAGTGGGAATTGCTCCTCTGCCAGCGCACGCAAAAGCAGAATGCAGCATTTCTCGAAGCAAGGCCTGGAAGTGCTGCATTCTGACAGCCCTCTGCGACGGCGGTAACATTTCCGCCATTTTGTGTTTGTACCGGGGATCTAAGTACGTTGCCACCCAGTACTGGTCCTTGACCCTCATGCTTTTTATACGGGGGTCCCTATTAAAACACTGGAGCATGAAGGCCCCCATTTGCACTCAAGCGGAAGGTATGTGGTGGTGGTGGTGTTGTTGGTGGTAGTGTCTTTGGGGGTGCACATAGCAGAGAGTGAAGAAGAGGGTGCAGATCGAGAGGATGAGGAGGGTGCAGAAGAATAAGGCTGAGTGAGCCACTCAACCAAGTCTGGTGCGTCCTTTAAAGTAATTGAACGCACCTTCTGCAACTTCCCACTTTGGCTCAAGGCTGTTGCTCCTGCCCTACCCCTACCACCCCTGCGGAAGGGCCTGCCTCTTCCTCTGCCTGTCATTTTTTAAATCACCCTGTGACAAAACTCTTAGTCCCTATACCGCTGAAGGACTGCTGCAGTATAGGGCAGCGGTCAGCAGTAGTGCACGGCAACCCTATGTATTGTGGACCGATAGCGGTCCTTACAGAACAGCAGACTGTAACGCACTCAGGCCTATGTACCGTAGCACCCTATACCAAGTTACCAGTCCTTATAAGAACTTTTGTGGACCAAGCAGGTTGTGTGTTAGTGATTAGCAGACTGTACGTCAGTCCCTATACCAATGAAGGACTGCTGCAGTATAGGGCAGCGGTCAGCAGTAGTGCACGGCAACCCTATGTATTGTGGACCGATAGCGGTCCTTACAGAACAGCAGACTGTAACGCACTCAGGCCTATGTACCGTAGCACCCTATACCAAGTTACCAGTCCTTATAAGAACTTTTGTGGACCAAGCAGGTTGTGTGTTAGTGATTAGCAGACTGTACGTCAGTCCCTATACCGCTGAAGGACTGCTGCAGTATAGGGCAGCGGTCAGCAGTAGTGCACGTCAACCCTATGTATTGTGGACCGATAGCGGTCCTTACAGAACAGCAGACTGTACTGCACTCAGGCCTATGTACCGTAGCACCCTATACCAAGTTACCAGTCCTTATAAGAACTTTTGTGGACCAAGCAGGTTGTGTGTTAGTGATTAGCAGACTGTACGTCAGTCCCTATACCAATGAAGGACTGCTGCAGTATAGGGCAGCGGTCAGCAGTAGTGCACGGCAACCCTATGTATTGTGGACCGATAGCGGTCCTTACAGAACAGCAGACTGTAACGCACTCAGGCCTATGTACCGTAGCACCCTATACCAAGTTACCAGTCCTTATAAGAACTTTTGTGGACCAAGCAGGTTGTGTGTTAGTGATTAGCAGACTGTACGTCAGTCCCTATACCAATGAAGGACTGCTGCAGTATAGGGCAGCGGTCAGCAGTAGTGCACGGCAACCCTATGTATTGTGGACCGATAGCGGTCCTTACAGAACAGCAGACTGTAACGCACTCAGGCCTATGTACCGTAGCACCCTATACCAAGTTACCAGTCCTTATAAGAACTTTTGTGGACCAAGCAGGTTGTGTGTTAGTGATTAGCAGACTGTACGTCAGTCCCTATACCGCTGAAGGACTGCTGCAGTATAGGGCAGCGGTCAGCAGTAGTGCACGTCAACCCTATGTATTGTGGACCGATAGCGGTCCTTACAGAACAGCAGACTGTACTGCACTCAGGCCTATGTACCGTAGCACCCTATACCAAGTTACCAGTCCTTATAAGAACTTTTGTGGACCAAGCAGGTTGTGTGTTAGTGATTAGCAGACTGTACGTCAGTCCCTATACCAATGAAGGACTGCTGCAGTATAGGGCAGCGGTCAGCAGTAGTGCACGGCAACCCTATGTATTGTGGACCGATAGCGGTCCTTACAGAACAGCAGACTGTAACGCACTCAGGCCTATGTACCGTAGCACCCTATACCAAGTTACCAGTCCTTATAAGAACTTTTGTGGACCAAGCAGGTTGTGTGTTAGTGATTAGCAGACTGTGCGTCAGTCCCTATACCGCTGAAGGACTGCTGCAGTATAGGGCAGCGGTCAGCAGTAGTGCACGTCAACCCTATGTATTGTGGACCGATAGCGGTCCTTACAGAACAGCAGACTGTAACGCACTCAGGCCTATGTACCGTAGCACCCTATACCAAGTTACCAGTCCTTATAAGAACTTTTGTGGACCAAGCAGGTTGTGTGTTAGTGATTAGCAGACTGTACGTCAGTCCCTATACCAATGAAGGACTGCTGCAGTATAGGGCAGCGGTCAGCAGTAGTGCACGGCAACCCTATGTATTGTGGACCGATAGCGGTCCTTACAGAACAGCAGACTGTAACGCACTCAGGCCTATGTACCGTAGCACCCTATACCAAGTTACCAGTCCTTATAAGAACTTTTGTGGACCAAGCAGGTTGTGTGTTAGTGATTAGCAGACTGTACGTCAGTCCCTATACCGCTGAAGGACTGCTGCAGTATAGGGCAGCGGTCAGCAGTAGTGCACGTCAACCCTATGTATTGTGGACCGATAGCGGTCCTTACAGAACAGCAGACTGTACTGCACTCAGGCCTATGTACCGTAGCACCCTATACCAAGTTACCAGTCCTTATAAGAACTTTTGTGGACCAAGCAGGTTGTGTGTTAGTGATTAGCAGACTGTACGTCAGTCCCTATACCAATGAAGGACTGCTGCAGTATAGGGCAGCGGTCAGCAGTAGTGCACGGCAACCCTATGTATTGTGGACCGATAGCGGTCCTTACAGAACAGCAGACTGTAACGCACTCAGGCCTATGTACCGTAGCACCCTATACCAAGTTACCAGTCCTTATAAGAACTTTTGTGGACCAAGCAGGTTGTGTGTTAGTGATTAGCAGACTGTACGTCAGTCCCTATACCAATGAAGGACTGCTGCAGTATAGGGCAGCGGTCAGCAGTAGTGCACGGCAACCCTATGTATTGTGGACCGATAGCGGTCCTTACAGAACAGCAGACTGTAACGCACTCAGGCCTATGTACCGTAGCACCCTATACCAAGTTACCAGTCCTTATAAGAACTTTTGTGGACCAAGCAGGTTGTGTGTTAGTGATTAGCAGACTGTGCGTCAGTCCCTATACCGCTGAAGGACTGCTGCAGTATAGGGCAGCGGTCAGCAGTAGTGCACGTCAACCCTATGTATTGTGGACCGATAGCGGTCCTTACAGAACAGCAGACTGTACTGCACTCAGGCCTATGTACCGTAGCACCCTATACCAAGTTACCAGTCCTTATAAGAACTTTTGTGGACCAAGCAGGTTGTGTGTTAGTGATTAGCAGACTGTACGTCAGTCCCTATACCAATGAAGGACTGCTGCAGTATAGGGCAGCGGTCAGCAGTAGTGCACGGCAACCCTATGTATTGTGGACCGATAGCGGTCCTTACAGAACAGCAGACTGTAACGCACTCAGGCCTATGTACCGTAGCACCCTATACCAAGTTACCAGTCCTTATAAGAACTTTTGTGGACCAAGCAGGTTGTGTGTTAGTGATTAGCAGACTGTGCGTCAGTCCCTATACCGCTGAAGGACTGCTGCAGTATAGGGCAGCGGTCAGCAGTAGTGCACGGCAACCCTATGTATTGTGGACCGATAGCGGTCCTTACAGAACAGCAGACTGTACTGCACTCAGGCCTATGTACCGTAGCACCCTATACCAAGTTACCAGTCCTTATAAGAACTTTTGTGGACCAAGCAGGTTGTGTGTTAGTGATTAGCAGACTGTACGTCAGTCCCTATACCAATGAAGGACTGCTGCAGTATAGGGCAGCGGTCAGCAGTAGTGCACGGCAACCCTATGTATTGTGGACCGATAGCGGTCCTTACAGAACAGCAGACTGTAACGCACTCAGGCCTATGTACCGTAGCACCCTATACCAAGTTACCAGTCCTTATAAGAACTTTTGTGGACCAAGCAGGTTGTGTGTTAGTGATTAGCAGACTGTACGTCAGTCCCTATACCAATGAAGGACTGCTGCAGTATAGGGCAGCGGTCAGCAGTAGTGCACGGCAACCCTATGTATTGTGGACCGATAGCGGTCCTTACAGAACAGCAGACTGTAACGCACTCAGGCCTATGTACCGTAGCACCCTATACCAAGTTACCAGTCCTTATAAGAACTTTTGTGGACCAAGCAGGTTGTGTGTTAGTGATTAGCAGACTGTGCGTCAGTCCCTATACCGCTGAAGGACTGCTGCAGTATAGGGCAGCGGTCAGCAGTAGTGCACGTCAACCCTATGTATTGTGGACCGATAGCGGTCCTTACAGAACAGCAGACTGTACTGCACTCAGGCCTATGTACCGTAGCACCCTATACCAAGTTACCAGTCCTTATAAGAACTTTTGTGGACCAAGCAGGTTGTGTGTTAGTGATTAGCAGACTGTGCGTCAGTCCCTATACCGCTGAAGGACTGCTGCAGTATAGGGCAGCGGTCAGCAGTAGTGCACGGCAACCCTATGTATTGTGGACCGATAGCGGTCCTTACAGAACAGCAGACTGTAACGCACTCAGGCCTATGTACCGTAGCACCCTATACCAAGTTACCAGTCCTTATAAGAACTTTTGTGGACCAAGCAGGTTGTGTGTTAGTGATTAGCAGACTGTACGTCAGTCCCTATACCAATGAAGGACTGCTGCAGTATAGGGCAGCGGTCAGCAGTAGTGCACGGCAACCCTATGTATTGTGGACCGATAGCGGTCCTTACAGAACAGCAGACTGTAACGCACTCAGGCCTATGTACCGTAGCACCCTATACCAAGTTACCAGTCCTTATAAGAACTTTTGTGGACCAAGCAGGTTGTGTGTTAGTGATTAGCAGACTGTACGTCAGTCCCTATACCAATGAAGGACTGCTGCAGTATAGGGCAGCGGTCAGCAGTAGTGCACGGCAACCCTATGTATTGTGGACCGATAGCGGTCCTTACAGAACAGCAGACTGTAACGCACTCAGGCCTATGTACCGTAGCACCCTATACCAAGTTACCAGTCCTTATAAGAACTTTTGTGGACCAAGCAGGTTGTGTGTTAGTGATTAGCAGACTGTGCGTCAGTCCCTATACCGCTGAAGGACTGCTGCAGTATAGGGCAGCGGTCAGCAGTAGTGCACGGCAACCCTATGTATTGTGGACCGATAGCGGTCCTTACAGAACAGCAGACTGTAACGCACTCAGGCCTATGTACCGTAGCACCCTATACCAAGTTACCAGTCCTTATAAGAACTTTTGTGGACCAAGCAGGTTGTGTGTTAGTGATTAGCAGACTGTACGTCAGTCCCTATACCAATGAAGGACTGCTGCAGTATAGGGCAGCGGTCAGCAGTAGTGCACGGCAACCCTATGTATTGTGGACCGATAGCGGTCCTTACAGAACAGCAGACTGTAACGCACTCAGGCCTATGTACCGTAGCACCCTATACCAAGTTACCAGTCCTTATAAGAACTTTTGTGGACCAAGCAGGTTGTGTGTTAGTGATTAGCAGACTGTGCGTCAGTCCCTATACCGCTGAAGGACTGCTGCAGTATAGGGCAGCGGTCAGCAGTAGTGCACGGCAACCCTATGTATTGTGGACCGATAGCGGTCCTTACAGAACAGCAGACTGTACTGCACTCAGGCCTATGTACCGTAGCACCCTATACCAAGTTACCAGTCCTTATAAGAACTTTTGTGGACCAAGCAGGTTGTGTGTTAGTGATTAGCAGACTGTACGTCAGTCCCTATACCAATGAAGGACTGCTGCAGTATAGGGCAGCGGTCAGCAGTAGTGCACGGCAACCCTATGTATTGTGGACCGATAGCGGTCCTTACAGAACAGCAGACTGTAACGCACTCAGGCCTATGTACCGTAGCACCCTATACCAAGTTACCAGTCCTTATAAGAACTTTTGTGGACCAAGCAGGTTGTGTGTTAGTGATTAGCAGACTGTACGTCAGTCCCTATACCAATGAAGGACTGCTGCAGTATAGGGCAGCGGTCAGCAGTAGTGCACGGCAACCCTATGTATTGTGGACCGATAGCGGTCCTTACAGAACAGCAGACTGTAACGCACTCAGGCCTATGTACCGTAGCACCCTATACCAAGTTACCAGTCCTTATAAGAACTTTTGTGGACCAAGCAGGTTGTGTGTTAGTGATTAGCAGACTGTGCGTCAGTCCCTATACCGCTGAAGGACTGCTGCAGTATAGGGCAGCGGTCAGCAGTAGTGCACGTCAACCCTATGTATTGTGGACCGATAGCGGTCCTTACAGAACAGCAGACTGTACTGCACTCAGGCCTATGTACCGTAGCACCCTATACCAAGTTACCAGTCCTTATAAGAACTTTTGTGGACCAAGCAGGTTGTGTGTTAGTGATTAGCAGACTGTACGTCAGTCCCTATACCAATGAAGGACTGCTGCAGTATAGGGCAGCGGTCAGCAGTAGTGCACGGCAACCCTATGTATTGTGGACCGATAGCGGTCCTTACAGAACAGCAGACTGTAACGCACTCAGGCCTATGTACCGTAGCACCCTATACCAAGTTACCAGTCCTTATAAGAACTTTTGTGGACCAAGCAGGTTGTGTGTTAGTGATTAGCAGACTGTGCGTCAGTCCCTATACCGCTGAAGGACTGCTGCAGTATAGGGCAGCGGTCAGCAGTAGTGCACGGCAACCCTATGTATTGTGGACCGATAGCGGTCCTTACAGAACAGCAGACTGTACTGCACTCAGGCCTATGTACCGTAGCACCCTATACCAAGTTACCAGTCCTTATAAGAACTTTTGTGGACCAAGCAGGTTGTGTGTTAGTGATTAGCAGACTGTACGTCAGTCCCTATACCAATGAAGGACTGCTGCAGTATAGGGCAGCGGTCAGCAGTAGTGCACGGCAACCCTATGTATTGTGGACCGATAGCGGTCCTTACAGAACAGCAGACTGTAACGCACTCAGGCCTATGTACCGTAGCACCCTATACCAAGTTACCAGTCCTTATAAGAACTTTTGTGGACCAAGCAGGTTGTGTGTTAGTGATTAGCAGACTGTACGTCAGTCCCTATACCAATGAAGGACTGCTGCAGTATAGGGCAGCGGTCAGCAGTAGTGCACGGCAACCCTATGTATTGTGGACCGATAGCGGTCCTTACAGAACAGCAGACTGTAACGCACTCAGGCCTATGTACCGTAGCACCCTATACCAAGTTACCAGTCCTTATAAGAACTTTTGTGGACCAAGCAGGTTGTGTGTTAGTGATTAGCAGACTGTGCGTCAGTCCCTATACCGCTGAAGGACTGCTGCAGTATAGGGCAGCGGTCAGCAGTAGTGCACGTCAACCCTATGTATTGTGGACCGATAGCGGTCCTTACAGAACAGCAGACTGTACTGCACTCAGGCCTATGTACCGTAGCACCCTATACCAAGTTACCAGTCCTTATAAGAACTTTTGTGGACCAAGCAGGTTGTGTGTTAGTGATTAGCAGACTGTGCGTCAGTCCCTATACCGCTGAAGGACTGCTGCAGTATAGGGCAGCGGTCAGCAGTAGTGCACGGCAACCCTATGTATTGTGGACCGATAGCGGTCCTTACAGAACAGCAGACTGTAACGCACTCAGGCCTATGTACCGTAGCACCCTATACCAAGTTACCAGTCCTTATAAGAACTTTTGTGGACCAAGCAGGTTGTGTGTTAGTGATTAGCAGACTGTACGTCAGTCCCTATACCAATGAAGGACTGCTGCAGTATAGGGCAGCGGTCAGCAGTAGTGCACGGCAACCCTATGTATTGTGGACCGATAGCGGTCCTTACAGAACAGCAGACTGTAACGCACTCAGGCCTATGTACCGTAGCACCCTATACCAAGTTACCAGTCCTTATAAGAACTTTTGTGGACCAAGCAGGTTGTGTGTTAGTGATTAGCAGACTGTACGTCAGTCCCTATACCAATGAAGGACTGCTGCAGTATAGGGCAGCGGTCAGCAGTAGTGCACGGCAACCCTATGTATTGTGGACCGATAGCGGTCCTTACAGAACAGCAGACTGTAACGCACTCAGGCCTATGTACCGTAGCACCCTATACCAAGTTACCAGTCCTTATAAGAACTTTTGTGGACCAAGCAGGTTGTGTGTTAGTGATTAGCAGACTGTGCGTCAGTCCCTATACCGCTGAAGGACTGCTGCAGTATAGGGCAGCGGTCAGCAGTAGTGCACGGCAACCCTATGTATTGTGGACCGATAGCGGTCCTTACAGAACAGCAGACTGTAACGCACTCAGGCCTATGTACCGTAGCACCCTATACCAAGTTACCAGTCCTTATAAGAACTTTTGTGGACCAAGCAGGTTGTGTGTTAGTGATTAGCAGACTGTACGTCAGTCCCTATACCAATGAAGGACTGCTGCAGTATAGGGCAGCGGTCAGCAGTAGTGCACGGCAACCCTATGTATTGTGGACCGATAGCGGTCCTTACAGAACAGCAGACTGTAACGCACTCAGGCCTATGTACCGTAGCACCCTATACCAAGTTACCAGTCCTTATAAGAACTTTTGTGGACCAAGCAGGTTGTGTGTTAGTGATTAGCAGACTGTGCGTCAGTCCCTATACCGCTGAAGGACTGCTGCAGTATAGGGCAGCGGTCAGCAGTAGTGCACGGCAACCCTATGTATTGTGGACCGATAGCGGTCCTTACAGAACAGCAGACTGTAACGCACTCAGGCCTATGTACCGTAGCACCCTATACCAAGTTACCAGTCCTTATAAGAACTTTTGTGGACCAAGCAGGTTGTGTGTTAGTGATTAGCAGACTGTGCGTCAGTCCCTATACCGCTGAAGGACTGCTGCAGTATAGGGCAGCGGTCAGCAGTAGTGCACGGCAACCCTATGTATTGTGGACCGATAGCGGTCCTTACAGAACAGCAGACTGTACTGCACTCAGGCCTATGTACCGTAGCACCCTATACCAAGTTACCAGTCCTTATAAGAACTTTTGTGGACCAAGCAGGTTGTGTGTTAGTGATTAGCAGACTGTACGTCAGTCCCTATACCAATGAAGGACTGCTGCAGTATAGGGCAGCGGTCAGCAGTAGTGCACGGCAACCCTATGTATTGTGGACCGATAGCGGTCCTTACAGAACAGCAGACTGTAACGCACTCAGGCCTATGTACCGTAGCACCCTATACCAAGTTACCAGTCCTTATAAGAACTTTTGTGGACCAAGCAGGTTGTGTATTAGTGTTTAGCAGACTGTGCGTCAGTCCCTATACCGCTGAAGGACTGCTGCAGTATAGGGCAGCGGTCAGCAGTAGTGCACGGCAACCCTATCTATTGTGGACCGATAGCGGTCCTTACAGAACAGCAGACTGTACCGCACCCAAGCCTATGTACCGTAGCACCCTAGACAGACCAAGTTACCAGTCCTGATAAAGAGCTTTGTGGAACAAGTGAGTTGTGAATGATTAGCAGACTGCAGCAGAAGGGCAGCAGTCAAGTATAATATTCTTTCTATATTTGGAAGAAAGAATATTATACGTGTACAAGCCTATTACCGTACCACTGATACCAGTCCTGAAAAGAACCTTTGTGGAACTAATAGTAACAGCAAGTCTTTAAAATTATCCTCACTGCCTGACAACACTGCTTCCTGCCTGTCCCTATACAAATTGGCAAAAAAGAGTAGGCTGGAACGATTAGCTGGAACAGCTCTTTTGTGGACCTGATAGTAACAGCTAATGATGATGATGATGATGATGATGAAGAAAGACTAATCTGGCTGAGCTGTCCCTAAAATAGCAGCATACAGCGCTCTGTCCCTTTATCTAAACTGACAAAAGAAACTCAGGCTGCTGACCTAACACCTATACCAGTCCTGAAAAGAACTTTTGTGTACCAAATAGCTAGCGTTTTCTCTGTCCCTACTCCACACAGGATCCTTTCCCTACAGTGACAGAAGAAAGAATGTAAAATGGCCACCGGATCGGGTGTATTTATAGGTTAGGGGGAATGTCCAAGTGTCCATGAGCTGTCATGTCTCAATTGGTTGTCCTGTAACACATGATAAACGTGTCACGAAAGGTTAAAGTTCTTGTATACATTAAACACGTAAGTCCGCCGGGGCGAACGACGGAAAAAGGCGTTCGAACCCGCGGACGGCGAAAGTCGGAAATTCGCCGCGAAACGACCGCCGGGCGAACCGTTCGGCCATCACTAGAAATGGCTGCCTAATCTCCCTGCTCCGTCTGACTATAGCCTAAACGAAGCCTTCGACGGGGATTTTGTTCTTTACCTCGGTTCGCCGAGTATGGGGACTGCCTCTAGAGCAAATTCTACCTCACGATCGAGATCTCCGAGAGGACATAGGAACCAAAATCCGCCAGGTATTCCAGAGCTATTCCGGACACAGAGGGCTAATATGGCGGCGTCTTCTTCAGCCTCCTCACAGGCGCGTGACGAGATCGTACTGACTCCGGCCGTGACACACCGCTCGGATACTCCGGCGGGTCCCGCTCCTTCTTCCTCTCAACACCCGACCTTACAGGACCTGCGAGCGGTGGCGTCCGACATAAAGGACACCTTTACCTCAGTGATTGCAGATCTCCGCCAGGAACTGCATGACATGGCAGGCAGAGTGCAAGAAGTTGAGAAGAAGACGGCATATCAGCAATCCGCAATTAGGAAAGTCTCTGCAGCTGTGGATACACATTCACTTCAATTGAGAGAAATACAGAGACATGTCGAAGATCTCGACAATCGCGGCAGGAGACATAATTTGCGGGTGAGGGGTCTGCCTGAGAGTGTGGATAATACTCAATTGCTTTCTACGGTATCCTCACTATTCAGACAATTACTTGACTCACAGGACACAACTAATATTGAAATGGAACGGATCCACAGAGCTCTTAGACCAAAAGGCAGGGAATCTGATCCCCCTAGGGATGTTATTTGCTATATTAACGACTATAAATTAAAGGAAGATATCTTAAAGCAGGCACGGACCAAAGGCTCCCTGGAATTTGATGGCCACAGGATATCCTTCTACCAAGATTTGTCTGCTATCACCTTGAGGCATAGGAAAGATTTGCGCCCTCTGCTGGAAGTGCTGCAGACCAGAGGTATTCCTTATCGATGGAAATACCCCTTTGCACTCTCTGCCACTCATCGTGGTCATACAGCTATACTCAGAGTCCCAGAAGATTTGAGTTCTTTCTGCAAATCCCTGGATATTCCTTATACAGCGGTGCCTAATTGGTATGCGGACATCAACATTCCGGGTAATACTTCTAAGCTGCCACAGGAGGATCCCATGGAAACACAGCACACCCACTTCAGGAGGCGGCGGTCTCCATCTACTACGAGATCAGGCCCGAATTCATCCCCGCTCCATGATCCTTATAGTCCTACAGCTGCTCCTCTTCCCAGAAGAGCTTGCAGAGAGCGCTAGTTACTCTATTCACCTTCTATCCTGTAATTGAGTTAACAACACATTGAAGACAGTTATCAATACCCCTTATTTCTTTTTACTCCTTCAAGAGTTTCTTTTGTCTAGCTGGAGAGGCAGTAGTTGCACATAGATATACATTTTTACTTATCGGTACACTTCTGCTGTTCTAAGTCCCCATCTGGGTGCAAATACCTGATTCATATATATATTTTGGCAGAATTATCAATTTACCACATTATAAAACATGGTTTATGGTTCGCATCGCTGACTTCCTGCTTTCTATTGATTGAATTCACAAGGCCGTGTATACATCTCTATGATGTCTCCCTTAAACAAGGCTATTACATGCATAATCCCACTGGCGCTCATATAATAAGATTTTATGGAGAAGGAACTATAACTCTTGAAGTGATATTTTTACTTCCATCATAAGCATCCCCACACAAGCAATTTGATGATCTTCATATTATTCTCAATAAATGGGAATGGAGGGCTCTCATTCTGGGGTCAAACGCTTTTGCTCACCTTCGCAAGCTGGGATTATCATCCTTTTTACAGCAGATACCACCTGAGCCTACTTAATTGGGTTTATGCTTCCTTGTACTTACTCTGGAGATGCCCGCATGATAGTAAGTCTTCTTACATACTATGAAGCGTTCTTCTCTCCATATATTCCTTGCGGACATAGGGCATTGAATATATACTGTGAGAATGGATCTTACAGCGTTTCTTACTTATACTCATCAACTGATCCTCTTTTTATGAGTGAAGTACAAAAACCTGACTCTTCCTTCATATGCGTTTCGAGGTTCTACTTCACTATTAGAGCCTCGAATTGGATCTCTACGATATCTTACTGTTGACATTAGTACATCTCTTCCATAAGATCCTGATTGTTCCCCATTACTTGGTTTTCTTTAGGTCTGATGGGCCACAGTTCTCCAAGAGGTATAGAGACTTTCATAGTATACCTCCTGTTTGCAATGCCTCAACTTGAATCTTACATATTAACATGATATGGTTCTGTTTTTTTTTTTTTTTGAGAAGTACTGATAAGAGTCTTTATGTCGCTATATCTCTGTCGTCTTTGGCGCTTTAACCTCAATTTTTTCTTTCACAGGTTTGCATTATTATTAAGAATTGTCTTCTTCCTACAGAGGCTTTTAGTTTTACCTTATTAATTGTTTACTGTAAGGGGTGCACTTCCTCTAATATTTTTATTCTCCTTTATTGCAAATTTGCTAATTGTTCTTTGCTAAGATAGATCTTTACTTTTCTTACATACACATATAAGACCAAGCTTTTTAACCTTAGGTTCCCGAATTAGCTCCAAACACTCTAATATCCTTTGCCCCTTTAACCTTCCGGGTGCCTCCTTCCATTCCCCCTTGCAATACCGTCCCCACTATACACCGTTTCTCTAGCCACTAGGCACATAGTCAGACAATTGTTTCTTGTTTTTCCCATCTTTCTATTCATACAAACCACCTCCCACAAAGTGGTGCGATTCCTAATTTTACATACTTATCACTTTCTCTTATAATATACCACTGCCTTTTTCCGGCGCTATTTTTCTTCCTTTTTGATAGGCGAGCTGGTTCTCACCTATAGCCGGATATCCCTCTCTTTACCGATTTATTGTCCCTAACCCTCTTACCTATCCCTTACGTCCCAATCACTGGCATTAAACTTTATCTAGAGTACCTAACGGTACGGTTATACGAGTGCATTCCTTGCTTCACAACAAGTTTACTATTATAGTCAAGTGTACGATAGCATATTGTTTCTTGTAATTCCACATTCTTGCACCTTACCTTAGGATCCCACACTCTCTTGACTTATGGCTCCCTCACAACATACCTCACCCTCTACGCAACTCAAAGTTACCTCTTTAAACGTCAAGGGTTTGAATATTCCTGAGAAACGTTCGCAACTCCTCCTCACTATGCAACGCAATAAAGTTGACATAGTTTTTATACAAGAAACACACTTCCGTACTAATTCTATTCCGAAACTTTACAATTTTTACTATCCCACAGTTTTCCATTCAACAAATGATATAGCAAAAACGAAAGGTGTCTCCATTCTTATATCAAAACATACTCCCTTTCAAATCACAGGTGAGCTGTCTGATCACCAAGGACGATTCCTCTTCCTGAAAGGCACGTATAGGAACAGGACAATTACACTAGTCAATATCTATGCCCCTAATATTGGTCAAGTACCATTCTTCCGTGATATGATGAAGCAATTAGCAAATTTCAAAGAAGGGACGTTAATCTTAGGAGGTGACTTTAACGCCCCACTAAACCCCATTCTGGACACCTCCACGGGTACTTCCTCCTATACAGCACTTAAAGCAATCAAATTGGAATTACAATCTTTTTTACTCCATGACACCTGGCGTTTGCTTCATCCTGATCATAAAGATTACACATATTTTTCACCACCTCATCTGAAATATTCTAGAATTGATTACCTCTTCTTATCCCAACCAGATCTTCCAATACTTCAGAAAGCTACTATTGACCCAATGTTCATTTCAGACCACCATCCAATCTCAATAACCTTATCTTTCCCAGCTTCACTTCCTCGCTCACAAACGTGGAGACTAGACCCTGCCCTACTCACTGACACTGCTATAGTTTCAGAAATTGAGAAAAATCTACAACAATTTTTTACCGAAAATGATACAGCCGATACTTCACCACAGATCACGTGGGAAGCTCATAAATGCGTAATTAGGGGGCTTTTTATTGCTGAGGCCTCTAAAAGACGGAAACTTAGATCTCAATTTCAGAACGACTTATTACAAAAGATCAGTCGCCTGGAACAAGCACATAAACAAACATTAGCTCAGGCTACCTTACACTCCTTAACTTTATGCAGAAAGGAACTAATAACCCTACTAGACAAACAAATCAGACGTAAATATATCCTTACCCAAAAAACATTTTATGAATATGGTAATAAAGCTGGAAAATTATTAGCTAGAGCTTTACAGACTAAGAAAGCTAAAACGACCATTCATTCCATTACTACCACACAAGCCCAAAAACTTTCTTCCACCTCAGACATAGCTAAACAGTTCTTAGCATACTACTCGAAATTATACAATCTGAATTCTCCAAATTCCATAAAAACGTCTGCAGAACGGACACAACTGATCAAAACCTTCCTTACGCGCTATAGCCCTACTCCCATCTCTGAATCCATCTGCCAAGATCTAGACAAACCCATAACCATAGAAGAAGCGAACCTTGCCTTAAACATGCTAAAAGCTGGTAAAAGTCCGGGGCCCGATGGCTTTACGGTCGGCTATTATAAATCATTCAAACAATACTTAACGCCTATCTTTACCAAAACTTTTGATGCCTATGCTACACCCATCTCACCCCCGAGAGATCTACTTACGGCCCACATAACGGTCATCCCGAAACCGGGTAAAGATCTGTCACTAATATCTAATTACAGACCAATTTCCCTTTTAAACGTTGACCTTAAGTGGTATGCTAAGATCTTAGCTAATAGACTCCTTCCCTTGCTTCCGGATCTGGTTCACCTTGATCAGGTGGGATTCATTCCTGGCAGAGAGGCAAGGGATAACACCCTCAAAGCCATAAATATCCACCATTGGCTTAATGGTTCCAACCAAAAGGGATTCTTCTTGTCGTTGGATGCGGAGAAGGCGTTCGATAGAGTGGCCTGGGATTATATGTCAGAGGTCTTGAGGGCTACGGGCCTTCCCGATCGGATGCTAAATTATATCCTTGCACTTTACTCCGGCCCTACAGCCAGAGTCCGAGTCAACGGCCACCTGTCGGACGCCTTCTCCATCTCCAACGGCACGCGACAGGGTTGTCCCCTGTCTCCACTTATTTTTGTACTTACCTTGGAACCACTTCTTCGTTGCATACGGGAAAACCCAGATATCAAAGGAATTAATATACGTGACCATACGTATAAATTAGCTGCCTTTGCTGATGATGTTCTTTTATTTCTGACGGAGCCCTTAACTACATTGCTGAACCTTTTGAAAACGCTTGAACATTTCAACTACTTGTCCCATTTCAAGATCAATTTCTTAAAATCAAAAGCCCTAAACATCACCTTAACCCAGTCTCAATGCTCCCATTGTCAGCAAAATTTCCCCTTCAAATGGAACACTTCTACCCTCACTTATTTGGGCATCCAAATTCCTGCTTCTCTTAATAAACTTTACGATGTAAATTATTTACCCTTGCTACAAAATATTACAAAAGATCTAAAAAATTGGGCCTCCGGACTATTTTCATGGTTCGGTACAGCGGCCATACTCAAAATGAATATCCTCCCGAGGGTATTATATTTGTTACAAACAGTCCCCATTAAACTTCCTTCACCATTTTTCAAAACATATCGAAAAATTTGTACTAAATTTATTTGGGGTACACTTCGCCCCAGACTGAGTTATACTAAACTTACATCCCCCAAGAGGCTTGGGGGTATTGGGCTCCCAGATGTGGAAAAATATTATCAGGCAAGTCATCTAACGAGGATTTTAGATTGGAATCTTCACCTCCTTTCTAAAGATTGGGTTCAATTGGAAAACTTGTTCTCACACATTCCACTTGCATCAACACCGTGGATACTGGCCACCCACTTCCCCCGACTTACAGATCTCATCCACTGATTCATCCTACAGTATCTATCTTTCAAAAAGTCTGCTCCAGATCTCAGATATCTTCTGTTACTGGCCCTATGACTCCCCTCAGAATGAATCCGGCTTTTTTACCGGGTATGCATTCATCTTTTTTGAAAAATGTCTGGCCTCATACAGCTGTCCGGGCCATGCTTTTTTTCAATAATGGCAAATTGATTTCACACTCTAACTTATTAGATCGTTTACATCCACACATGTTTCCGTACTGGACCTACATCCAAATTAAACATTTTCTCGAATCACAAGCTAAATCTTCAACATTATATCGATCCCTAACTCCTTTTGAAGACATGTGTCAAAAAGCTGAACCACAGAGGCATCTCATTTCTTTTACATATTCCTTATTGTTCCCCTCTCATACTAATCTCCGAGATAAAAACACAGAGAAATGGTCTAGAGATCTCTCTATTGACCTTACAAACAAGGACTGGGAAAAAATATACACTTTAACGCACAAAGGTTCTCAGAATATTTTTGCACAGGAAAATGCTTACAAACTAATATCCAGATGGTATAGAACCCCTCTCCATCTACATCACATCTCTCCATCGATTTCACAACAGTGTTGGAGATGTGAATCCGAACCAGGTTCCTTATTACATCTGTGGTGGTCATGCACTAAGATTCAACCATTTTGGAGGAAAGTCCATGAATTGATACAGTGGTGTGAAAAAGTGTTTGCCCCCTTCCTCATTTCCTGTTCCTTTGCATGTTTGTCACACTTAAGTGTTTCGGAACATCAAACCAATTTAAACAATAGTCAAGGACAACACAAGTAAACACAAAATGCAATTTGTAAATGAAGGTGTTTATTATTAAAGGTGAAAAAAAATCCAAACCATCATGGCCCTGTGTGAAAAAGTGATTGCCCCCCTTGTTAAAACATACTATAACTGTGGTTGTCCACACCTGAGTTCAATTTCTCTAGCCACACCCAGGCCTGATTATTGCCACACCTGTTCACAATCAAGGCATCACTTAAATAGGAGCTGCTTGACACAGTAAGTTCCACCAGAAGATCCTTAAAAGCTACACATCATGCCGAGACCCAAAGAAATTCAGGAACAATTGAGAAAGAAAGTAATTGAGATCTATCAGTCTGGAAAGGGTTATAAAGCCATTTCCAAAGCTTTGGGAATCCAGCGAACCACAGTGAGAGCCATTATCCACAAATGGCGAAGACATGGAACAGTGGTGAACCTTCCCAGGAGTGGCCGGCCGCCAAAAATTACCCCAAGAGCGCAGCGACGACTCATCCAAGAGGTCACAAAAGACCCCACAACAACGTCCAAGGAACTGCAGGCCTCACTTGCCTCAGTTAAGGTCAGCGTTCATGCCTCCACCATCAGGAAAAGACTGGGCAAAAATGGCCTGCATGGCAGAGTTCCAAGGAGAAAACCACTGCTGAGCAAAAAGAACATCAAAGCTCGTCTCAATTTCTCCACAACACATCTTGATGATCCCCAAGACTTTTGGGACAACATTCTGTGGACCGATGAGACAAAAGTGGAACTCTTTGGAAGGTGTGTGTCCAAGTATATCTGGCGTAGAAGGAACACTGCATTTCATAAAAAGAACATTATACCAACAGTAAAATATGGTGGTGGTAGTGTGATGGTCTGGGGCTGTTTTGCTGCTTCAGGACCTGGAAGACTTGCCGTGATAAAAGGAACTATGAATTCTGCTGTCTACCAAGAGATCCTGAAGGAGAATGTCCGACCATCTGTTCGTGTACTCAAGCTGAAACGAATTTAGGTTCTGCAGCAGGACAATGATCCTAAACACACCAGCAAGTCCACCACCGAATGGCTGAAGAAAAACAAAATGAAGACTTTGGAGTGGCCTAGCCAAAGTCCTGACCTGAATCCTATTGAGATGTTGTGGTATGACCTTAAAAAGGCCGGTCATGCTCGAAAACCCTCTAATGTAACTGAATTAGGACAATTCTGCAAAGATGAGTGGGCCAAAATTCCTCCAGGACGCTGTAAAAGCCTCACTGCACGTTATCGCAGACGCTTGGTTGCAGTTGTTGCTGCTAAGGGTGGCCCAACCAGTTATTAGGTTTAGGGGGCAATCACTTTTTCACACAGGGCCATGATGGTTTGGATTTTTTTTCACCTTTAATAATAAACACCTTCATTTACAAATTGCATTTTGTGTTTACTTGTGTTGTCCTTGACTATTGTTTAAATTGGTTTGATGTTCCGAAACACTTAAGTGTGACAAACATGCAAAGGAACAGGAAATGAGGAAGGGGGCAAAACACTTTTTCACACCACTGTACATCATGTTACAACCTACAAATTAGAATTTACCCCTGCACAATTTTTACTCCACCACCCTAATATTCCTAGCCGATCGTACCGACATTCACTGGTTATGCATATGATTTCTGCTGCCAATATGTGCATCCCCAAACATTGGCGCTCGCAAACTCCACCTTCCGTGAGGGATTGGCTCGAGCGCATCCAAAAAACTGCTGACATGGAAGATTTGATTCATCAGGCGAAAGACACGCCTTCTAAATATGTTCAGACCTGGTCTTGTTGGAAGCATTTTATCACCACACCTAAATACCGAGCGTTCCTTATCTGATGTGTTAACTTTATCGCCACATTTCCTTTACTCACTGTATCACCTGGCATAACCGGTCTCATCATCTCACTTACTTCACAGATACACTTACGGTATTATCTTCTCTGCACGCTAATTCCCAGCTCACAGGGATCCCTTCTATGACGCCAGAGATCTCTCTCATTGCTTAGATCCTCTTTTCCCTTGGTGACACCATAACTAACTAGATGAAGTTCTTATGGGCTCTATACATAGCACTCCTGCCCTTCATTTGTTACCCCTTTTTCCCGTTACCCTTAACTGACCTCCCTTTATAGTCCTGATTGATGCCTTTGAAATATGTATTATATGTTTTTTTTTTTTTTGGGCAATAGCGGCTGGTTCCGCTAACACCAGATATGGTGTGTTTGTTTAGACACATTAACAAATATTTTTAACATTTACCGGTTCCTTTCTGTTAATTTGGTGCACGGGGTATTGCCATACTTCTGGAAACTATTCCTCTCCTCCGTCCTGTCGCAGTCTGATCCCAGTTGGGGCGACTGGTCACCGAGGTCTCATATTTACTTTCTCGCTTTTATGGAGTATGGTACATACCTAGGGCACTAATACTTCACTCTCCATACCCAGCCTCAATTCCATGTAATGTCCGAGTACGATTTTACACTGATCATATCTCAATGTTGTAATAGATCTTAGATTATTTGTTTAACCAACAAGTTATCTACCAGACGATATCTCCCGACTAATATTACCCTGCATGTACTTAAATGGAGATGTTCTTTTATAATTCATGTACTTATTATATTGCATTTTACAGTTCCTGTTTTTGTTCATTTGTAAAACTTCAATAAAAACTTAAAAAAAAAAAAAAAAAAAAATATAAGAGTGCCACTCAGTAAAAATGCTTTTAATTAATTATAAAAACGTATAATATCACTTACATACTAAGATCATAAGGTTACACGTGAACAAGTGGCTGTTATCACAAACAGCTATCCAAGAGTCCAAGCAGCTGTAACGAGATCCACATAACGCAAAAGCAGCGTGTGACGTCAGCGGGGGGCACAACGCATTTATGAGCATGTGTGAGGTCCGTAAAGGACATGTGTGCTCCTTTCTCAAGTGTTAACATAGAGGGGAAGCACTTGAGACGGCATTTAAATAGAAAGCTTCAATAAACAACATTATTAACATAATTAACTACATAATGCCTTCTAGGGAGCATGAACTGAAGATGACATCATCATTAAAGGATACTTTCCACTGCATTAAAGGATATATAAATAAAAAGAAAACAAAGACTGTAAAACAGCTGGGATACAAATGTAAACCATTAATAGCGCAAAGAAACAACTAACCACATACTAATCACTAAAAAATACAAATGTATAATTGATGGAAGGTAGTTATTAAAAAATGAAACAATCTGGACATGAAAATAAAAAAAAAAATTTAGGATAACGTTTAAAAAAAAAAAAAAAAAAAAATATATATATATATATATATATATATATATATATATATATATATATATATATATATATATATATAGATAATTCATGTACTTAGAAAAAAAAAAAATATATATATATATATATATATATATATAAAGTTAAGTGGAAAAAAAATTAAATAAGAATCATTAAATTTATTACAAATATATATTATAATAAAATAAAATAAAAAGGGAAAGGAAGGAAGACCTGCTAACAAGCAAAAATATATGTGCCAGAAAACATTTAAAATATCTATTGAATTTATATCTATACACAGACGTGCATGCCCAAATATGAGTGCATGTGAGTCCA
Source organism: Lithobates pipiens (assembly GCF_037356315.1). Classification (NCBI taxonomy): domain Eukaryota; kingdom Metazoa; phylum Chordata; class Amphibia; order Anura; family Ranidae; genus Lithobates; species Lithobates pipiens. The sequence goes on from NW_027507696.1 coordinate 15,406,850, forward strand.
CTCACTTACCAACTAAACCCCCATATGGATACACGTGAGTCTAACTAAACCCACATAAACATAAAAAATAATAAATATAAAAATAAAACAAAAGATAATAAGAAGAATAAAAAGAATGATGTCCTTATTATCAAAAAATTCTTATTTTCAAAAAATTCCACAGACTTAGAGGATGGTGTGTATCTCAATTTCCTCATTGAGGCCATTGGGGGCAAGAGTGTCCAGAGTAAAAATCCAGAAAGTTTTGCGCACGCACAATTTTGAGAAACATTCTGCCTCAGACATGCCCCCAGGTATAGATTCAATAACCCAAATCTGGAGGCCCATCATAGACTGGTCGTGAAACTCCAAAAAGTTCTGGGGGAAACTGTGTTTGTCAGAACTCAATTCAATAAGGAGACAGTGCTTACCAAAACGTTGTCTAAGTGGACATATAGTACAGCCCACATATAACATTTTACATGGACAGGTCAAGCCACAGACAACATAGTTGCTGGAACAACTATGGAATTGATTATATTGGTACATTACTCCTTTATGAGTGAATTTTTTTGGCCGTGATTAACAAAATCACAGGTCTTATAGAGAGATTTCATACACTTATACATCCCTACAAGTGGAATAAGACAGAGAGGATTAGAATCACGTTTACACTTTAGCTTGCTGGGTGCTATCTTATTTTTAAGGGTAGGTGCCCTCCTATAAGTGACCTTAGGTCTGTCACTCAAGGTGGAACTCAAATGGGGGTCCTGTTTTAAAATGTTCCAGTGTTTTCCAAGAATATGTTCCATTTTTTTGTACTGTCTATGGAACCCTGTAATGAAACGTACAAAGGGTTCTTCCAGGGATTTAACAACCTTGAGTTTTTTTTCCAGGAAGAAAGGCGTTATATGCCTGTTCCACCAAATGTGGAGGATAATCTTTCTCAATTAACTTTTCTTTAAGGAGAGAGCTCTGAGATATATAATCACAATCTCTAGTACAATTCTGTCTAAGCCTACAAAACTGTCCTTTGGGGATGTTATTCAACCATAAAGGGTGGTGGCAGCTATCATAATGCAAATATGAATTGCCTGCAGTAGGTTTAGTGTAGTTACGAGCAAAGATATTATTACCTTCATGGTTGAGCTCAAGATCAAGGAAGGCCAGGGTCTCCTTATTCCCCACTGCAGAAAACGAGAGGCTCAGGTCATTCGTGTTGCAGTAAGTGACAAACTCGTCAGCCTGGGATGATGTACCATCCCAGATAATGACAATATTGTCAATATGTCGACCAAAAAACACCCCCTGCTGGGCAAAGGGATTGTTATTCCATATATATCGATTTTCCCACAGGCCCATGGTTAGGTTGGCATAGGAGGGTGCAAAATTAGCACCCATCACTGTCCTATGGGTCTATAGGTAAAACTGGGCCTCAAATTGAAAATAGTTGTGAGTAAGACAATAGGAAGTAGCTTGCAAAATAAATGAAGCTTGTCTTGTATTAAGACAAGAATCCAAAGTCAAAAAATATTGCACTGCTGATAGGCCTAAATCGTGTGGGATTGAAGTCTATAGAGAATTAACATCTAGGGATAACCAAGAGTTATTCTCATTCCAGGTGTAAGGAGACAGAAGGTCCAAGAGATGTATGGAATCTCGTATATATGATGCCAAATCCTGAGCCAAGGGTTGCAAAAAAGAATCAATATATAATGAAAAGCCACTACTGACACTATTCATAGATGCCACAATAGGTCTACCAGACGGGTGAGATGCGCCTTTGTGTACTTTAGGCAGATGGTAGAAATAGGGCATGCTATTCCATCTGAAAGTCCATGACCTTGCGCTCAATAAATACAGAACTTGATCACTGTACAAAAATGCTAACAATGATAAGCAAGCCACAATGTACAGCAAGGTTTTGTTGTATTTTTCCATATTTTCATTCTGGATTGTTAACATACCAAACTCTGTATCTGCTTTTTGTACAGTTTACAGCATTCTTTGCTATGAGTATAAGATGTAGCAATGTTATTAGTTACAAATAAATATTAGTTATTTATTATGTATTAGTCCCATGCCTTATTTTTTTTCTAGAAAGAAAATGTATTTTTCATTGTATTTTTTTTCACTTTCTGCAGGTTTCCAAGACGAGAAATATATGATGAATTGTTGGGTTGAATGAACCTTCTGTTTCATCGTGAGCCTTTCTGGTGATAAATAGTGTATGGAATGGAGCTGTCTATGTCCTGTTGGGGACATTCTCTTCACTTCTGGACCAAAGCCAAAAGAGGGATGGAAGAAATCCCCTCTTAGACACTAAATCAAGGCACTCCAATTGGAAGATATATAAACACTGAAGAGGCTGGCAGGCAGCAGTGAATGTGGTGTAATTAGGAAAGTGTGATACAAGGAAACCAGAAAATTTTTTGTTATCTAATGCTCAAATTTATAAAAGACACAAGCAGTTTCAGCAAACAGAGCAATGTATTGCTAAAAGTATCATGCACCGACAATTTCAGCATCACTGCTCTTTCTCAAACTTGAACACTTTTTTGAACTACTGATGCTTTATTTCTACCAATGTTTTGGTGAAGCGCAGACCACCTTTCTCAAGACCAACAGCACAGTAAGAAGGTGCTCAATATACAGTATGTCACAAAAGTGAGAACACCCCTCATATTTTTGTAAATATTTTATTATATCTTTTCATGTGACAACGCTGAATAAATGACACTTTGCTACAATGTAACGTAGTGAGTATACAGCCGGTATAACAGTGTAAATTTGCTGTCCCCTCAAAATAACTCAGCACACAGCCATTCATTTCTAAACTGCTGGCAACAAAAGTGAGTATGTACGATGTCATGTGACTCGTTAGTGTTGCAAGGTGTTAGGTGAATGGGGATCAGGTGTGTTAAATTTGGTATTATTGCTCTCACACTCTCATACTGGTCACTGAAAGTTTAACATGGCACGTCATGGCAAAGAACTCTGAGAATCTGAAAAAAAGAATTGCTGCTCTACATAAAGATGGCCTAGGCTATAAGGAGATGGCCAAGACCCTGAAACTTAGCTGCAGCATGGTGGCCAAGACCATACACCGGTTTTGGACAGGTTCAATTCAGAACAGGCCTCGCCATGGTCGCCAAAGAAGTTGAGTGCACGTGGTCAGCATCATATCCAGAGGTTGTCTTTGGGAAATAGATGTATGAGTGCTGCCAACATTGCTGCAGAGGTTGAACGGGTGGGGGTCAGCCTGTCAGTGCTCAGACCATATGCTGCACACTGCATCAAATTGGTCCGCCTGGCTGTCATCCCAGAAGTAAGCCTCTTCTAAAGATGATGCACAAGAAAGCCTGCAAACAGTTTGCTGAACAAAAGCAGACTAACGGCATGGATTACTGGAACCATGCTCTGTGGTCTGATGAGACCAAGATCAAATTATTTGGTTCAGATGGTGTCAAGCATGTGTGGTGGCAACCAGGTAAGGAGTACAAAGACAAGTGTGTCTTACCCACAGTCAAGCATGGTGGTTGGAGTGTCATGGTCTGAGGCTGCATGAGTGCTGTTGGCACTAAGGAGCTAAAGTTCATTGAGAGAACCATGAATGCCAACATGTACTGTGACATACTGAAGCATAGCATGATCCCCTCCCTTCAATGACTGGGCTTAAGGGCAGTATTTCAATATGATAATGATCCCAAACACACCTCCCAGGTGACCACTGCCTTGCTAAAGAAGCTGAAGGTAAAGGTGATGGACTGGCCAAGCATGTCTCCAGACCTAAACCCTGAGCATCCAAACGGAAGGTGGAGGAGCACAAGGTCTCTAACATCCACCAGCTCCATTTTGTCATCACTGAGGAGTGGAAGAAAACTCAGGTGGCAACCTGTGAAGCTCTTGTGAACTCCATGTACAAGACGGTTAAGGCACTGCTGGAAAATAATGGTGACTACACAAAATATTGGGCCCAATTTGGACATTTTCACTTAGGGGTGTACTCACTTTTGTTTCCAGTGGTTTAGACATTAAAGGCTGTGTGTTGAGTTATTTTGAGGGGACAGCAAATTTACATTGTTATTCAATCTGTACACTCACTACTTTACATTGTAGCAAATTTTAATTTCTTCAGTATTGTCACATGAAAAGTTATAATAAAGTATTCACAAAAATGTGAGAGGTGTACTCACTTTTGTGAGATACTGTATACCCCAATTAAAATCTGTAAGGCCCACCCATCCCCATGACACCCCACTCACTACAAAATAGGTAATACATGTGCCTAGTTCATATATAGAGTAAAACACAGTGATAACAGGAATTTATAAACACCACTTACAGGTGGCTCCAGGTAACATAGGTCCAAGAGTATACAAATCTGCTTTCCAAGTCTTCCAAGTCTTCACCAAGCAAGAAGGTGACACATTGTCATGGTAACCCAACTTCAAATAGCATTGGGCTGCAAACTTCTCTGACTCTAAAGCCACGTACACACGATCAAACAATCCGGTGGAAAAGTCTGGCGGACTCAAGTCTGCCAGACAATCTGCCCGTGTGTAGGCTCCAGCGGATTTTGTTTACCCAAAAGTCCGGCAGACTAAGAAAGTAGTTTTGTACCTAAATATGTCTGCTGGACTCGCATTTCGGCAGACAATACGGCCGTGTGTGTGCTACTCCACTGTACTTTTGTAATGAACGGACTTTTCCCGCCTGGAGAAAAGTCCGCTCCTTTTGAGTGCACTTCCTGGTAGCCGGGACCAGCGAAGGAGGCGTCTCTGGCCCCGTGGTATGGAGTTAAAGGGGAAGCCCTACGCCGAAAAAACAGCGTGGGGGTCCCCCCTAGGTCCATATCAGACCCTTATCCGAGAACGCTACCCAGCCGGTCAGGAAAGGGGGTGGGGACGAGTGAGCGCCCCCCCTCCTGAGCCGTACCAACATGGCCCTCAACATGGGGGGGTGCTTTGGGGAAGGGGGGGCCATGCGGCCACCCCACCCCAAAGCACCTTGTCCCCATGTTGATGAGGACAAGGGCCTCTTCCCAACAACCCTGGCCATTGGTTGTCTGGGTCTACGGGCGGAGGGCTTATTGGAATCCGGGATCCCCCTTTAATAGTCTGATACGTGTGTACGCATAAGTAATACAGCTCACAGGAAAGATCTTTTTCAATGGACAGTGATGCCAGGCAAAGCTGCCACTGTGGACAGCACCTAAGTAACCATAATGAGAAGCATTGTAATGAAAATAATTCTGTGACAAAACCTTCTCCTTGATGAATATCACACACACACAAAAATGTCCACAACCAAGGTCAGATATCCAAAGCATAACAACAGTGTCTACATGTATTCCTATAGATATAGAGGAGACTCCTAACAGTATCAAAGTGGATGTCATGTATTTGATAGGAGACCAAAATGCTGAGGGCATCCTCTCTTATCTCTAGCCCATGCACTGCTGAAAGTGAGACTGTGCTAAGGGACAGAAGGAACAGAAGTGCCAAAAAAAGTTGCTTGCAGAACTTTGGACTGGTGAAGCTGAATATGAGGAACCAGCAGAGTGTATGAGCTGTAAAGCTTGCTCACTGAAATTGACATGGGGACACATTGGATGTTTTCAGCTGCCATTGTGTTCTTCCTGGGGTTCTAATGTGTCCCTGGGAGGAACAGGCTGCCTCCAGACATACTGTACCTGCCCTTAATTCATACATTGCTATTTATGCTCTGATATGGAGACTCTCAAATAAAAAATGTAGGGCTTCAGTTCACAGCGAGATGGACATACACCAACAGAAGCAGAGGCGTGTCTAGCTGCGACTCTCTGCACGGGAGCAAACATATTGTCAGGGACTTGCTGTAGAGAGACGGAGGTGCGTGCATGCACACACAGGTTCCAGTCCAACAAGATGGGCAGAAGCGTGTGTGTGCGCACGTGCAAGGGGGCACGCAGCAAATGCGCGTGCACACACACTAGATGCTGGTTGCCCCAGATAGAGTGCCCAGGACAATTCTATCAATGGATGCCGAAAAGGCATTTGATAGAGTTGACTGGGACTTTATGAAAGAAGTTCTGAGAGCAATAGGTATGGGAGACCGATTGATGGGATGGATAGCAGCCCTATATGCAAAACCTAGGGCAAGAGTGAAAGTAAACGGTACTCTATCAGGATGCTTTGAAATACGAAACGGCACAAGACAGGGATGTCCCCTGTCCCCAATATTGTTTGCCTTAACTCTTGAACCATTTCTGTGCAGGGTGAGAAATAACAAGGGAATAAAAGGAATAAGAATAGGAACTGAAGAGCACAAGGTATCAGCATATGCCGATGACCTACTATTTTATCTTTCAGAACCACAGGGATCAATAATGGCATTGATGGAGGAAGTTCAGAGATATGGAAGAATGTCGAACTTTAAAATAAACATGGAAAAATCTATACTATTACCCTGTCATGTCCCACTATCAATGTCAATATTGATGAAGAATAATCTGCCATTTAGATGGGAAAAGAAATCATTATATTATTTGGGAGTACACATAACGGCAGAGGTTAAATCTTTATACGAATTGAATTATGAAACCTTAATAACAGAAATATCCAAAGATTTAAACAGGTGGAAGGACCACTCACTGACATGGTTCGGGAGGATAAATACTCTGAAAATGAATATATTACCCAGAATTATATATATTATAAACACGGTCCCGATAGCAGTGCCTCAGATCTTTTTCAAGAGAATACGCAAAATGTTTATATCTTTCATATGGAAGGAGAAAAATCCTAGGATAGCATATGACATCCTGCGCAGAAATAAGAAGGAAGGAGGAATAGGGCTCCCAGATGTTCTTATGTATTACAAGGCAATGGTTATGGTACGGATATTAAATTGGAGCCATGACTCCTTAAATAAAGCATGGGTATCAGTGGAAGAAAGTATGGCGGGTAGAAATCTAGCAGGGGCCCCATGGATACAGGCTACGAAAAGAGCATTATCAAAGTGGACATCACCATTAACACGGAGTACGTTAGCAGTGTGGGACAGAATGAATAAAAATGAAAAATACGCTCCACGTACATCACCACTAGCTCCATTAGGGGGATACCCATGGTTTCCACCAGGGGAAGAAAAGGGAGCACTAGGCTCCTGGGGGTCAGGGGGGAATACAAGGTGTTTAAGATATGCTCCACTGGGAAGTTTACTCCCACTGACAGAATTAATATCAGCACAAGGAGACATACATATGTCGAGATGGAGATATTATCAAATGAGAGATTTTTTCAATAAACTAGAACCCCAAGTAAGACCCCTGAGTTCCCTTACGACATACGAGAAGATGTGTCTGAAATTAGAAAAACCATGTAATTTATTATCTCAGATGTATAAAATAGTATTAAGTGAACAAAGCAGCACAACCCCTTACTTTATAAGAGAGTGGGAGAAGGAACTAAGATGCACAATAAAACCAACACAAGTAAAAAAAATCATGGAGTTGACACATGTGACATCAATAAGTGCAGCAATACAAGAAATGTCATATAAGTTTATAACCAGATGGTATCGAACACCAGCTAGAATAGCAGAGATATACCCAACAGCGGATGGGCATTGCTGGAGAGGATGTAAGGATAAGGGGACATATCTTCACTTATGGTGGGAATGCCCAAAAATTAAGAATTTTTGGGAGGGAATAGCTAGATGGATAGGGAGGATAACAACAAAACCTATAGAAATGACACCCCTACAATACTTATTTCATGGTACAGAAGGATCCATCAAATTATATAAAAAAGGTGTCACACCACATTTGTTGAATGCAGCCAAATTATTAATACCTAGATATTGGAGGCAGACAGCATGTCCCACACTATTGGAATGGAAGGGAGAGGTAGATAAAATAATGGAAGCTGAAAAATGGATATACAGTATAAAAGAACAACAGGAAAAACATAAAAATATGTGGGCAGGCTGGAAGCACTATTCTCGAGAAATAGAGTAAGAATAGGCCATGTCAGATTAAAAATTCAGATAATCCCACCTAAACCCCCCCTAGAGATCTCCAAGAGGAGAGGGGGGAAGGGAAGGAGAGAGTATTTAAGAAGTTGCTGAGTAAGCTCGTATCCCCTAAAGGTGCACCGTGGAAGGGGGAAGGGGGAAGGGAGGGGAGAGGGAAGGAAGGGGAAAGGGGGAAATGAGAACCGAACCACAACCGTTAAATTTTGTTGTTTTGTTGTATTGTTATTGTTTGTAGTATGTTTTAAGATAAATGGGAAGTGGAAAAAGGATTGGAAAGGGCTTGGGGAGGGGGGAGTGGGGAAGAGCGGAGATGACCATATGCGGAGACATTAATATAAATGTCACAATCACTAAAAAATTTTTTTTTTTTCCTCTCTTTCTTGCACAAAGTATAAATAACGCACCAAAGGAAGGCTATAGAAAGAGAAAGGATAAACACAAAAACTTTTCTCTCTTTTTTTTTTTTGTTGTTTCTCCACAGAACATCTCCGCTACAACAAACCCCCCCCCTCTAGAGCCACCATATAATGTTATCATGGATATGTAAAGGAATGTATGATTGTGAAGATACTGGGGTATATGTGTAAACCCCAAATGTCTTAAGATTGAAAGTATTGGTTCGCTGTATTTGTTATAAGAAAAATAATAAAGAAGATTTAACAGAAAAAAAAAAGATGCTGGTTGCCGCCAATGGGCCTTTAAAAGAACAGGAGGCTCCTTTCCCTGTGGAAGCCTAATACGGAGAAACGCAGCGTCAGGTGGAGCTAGCAGAGTGGACATTCTCACACATTACGCCCCAGTCAGCTGCATGTGCCGCGGCTGTGTTCTTTAGTTTTTTTTGGAAGTGCTTGCTGTTTTGGAAAGTGATTGCTGTTTCATGTTTTAACGTTTTCAAGTTCTGTGGTGCAGTGCTGTGCTGTGGTTTTGAATAAACTAACTTGGATTTTAAACATATGCTATGAAGCCCTCTTTTTTCCTCCCATGATGTTCCTATTGAAACTGCCTTACCCATAAAACGTGGGTCCTACAAAGTGCACCTGAGGCCGGTCCTATTAGCAGAGGAGTGGATCCAGACGGATGTCCTTGGCGTGTCAGCCTGAGTGATCTCTCCTGCTCTGTGCCTATCAGATCTCCTAATAGAGATCCAACATTTCTGGTAAGCGGCCATCTGGCTTTTTATTATCTTTCAGCTGTTACATGAGGAGTGTTACCGTGAAGAAATCATCCTATTTGGGAATCTCTGTTTAAAGAATTATTGTCAATGGGCTTGCATTGTACCTATCATGGACTTTCTTCTAAGTAGAACAGTTTGTTTTTTGATTAGAACAGTTCATGCTGATCTATTTTTGTATCATTTTTGTTTCATTATTCTATGTTTTTTATATAAACTCTTGCTCACAATCAGTTCATTTGTTTCTTTGTGCATGCAGCGGCATGCCTATTTTGTTTAGTAGTGCACTTTTGGCTTTTTAGTACAGGTGTAGCACAGATATTATGGAAATTGCACTAGGCATTTAGTAACTATTCTTATTTTTACACACAATTCAAAACTGAATATTCAGTTTTTTGTTTAGATTGCAGCACTATCATATATATGCAGCTGTCACATATTTTTATATAGTTATCATTTATCATTTTTTATGTTGATTGGGGGTAGCGCTGATTTTTCCATGATGATTTTTCCATGATACTTGTCTTCTTACTGCCAGAGACATTGTATATCAAGACCCCCTGATCCACCAACTACACTGCTATGCATGGACTCTGATTAAGGTATACACCAGTCAGTGCCTGAACCATACCACAAATTTATCAATGTCTTCAGTAAACGAGGGGCAGACACACTTCCATCTCATTGCCCCTACGACTGCCCGATCAAGCTTCTCCCTGGAGCTGAGATTCCCTTTGGGCACATTTTTCCACTGTCAGAACAGGAGCAGGAGGCATTAAAGGAATACATCAATGAAAATCTGGAAAAGGGCTTTATCTGCCCTTCTACCTCTCCAGCAGGTGCCGAAATATTCTTCGTAACAAAGAAGGACCAAACTCTTCGTCCATGTGTGAACTATCATGAATTAAACAAAATCACAGTCAAGAACCGCTACTCTTTTCCCCTGATGCCTGAGCTGTTTCAGAAGTTAAAGTTTTGCCACTATCTTTACCAAGTTAGATCTGAGAGGAACCTATAACCTGGTCCGCATCCGAGCTGGGGATGAGTGGAAGACAACCTTCCGTACCCGATTTGGCCACTACGAATATTTGGTCATGCCATTTGGGCTCTGCAATGCCCCTGCCACCTTCCAGCATTTAATCAAAAAACGTGTTTAAGGACTTTTTAGACAATTTTGTAATTGCCTACTTGGACGATATCTTAATTTTCTCATGATCGCTTAACAGGCATCGAGAAGATGTCTGCAGTGTATCATGCTGGCTTCGCCAAAACACAGATTGTATGCAAAGGCAGAAAAACATGAGTTTGAGCAGCAGACCATTCAGTTTCTAGGATTGGTGATTTCCACGACTGGAATTAAGATGGAAAGTTGTCCGCCATATTAGATTGGCCTGTGCCTGTGGACAAGAAAGAAGTGCAACTTTTGTAGGCTTCGCAAATTTTTACAGGAAGTTCATTAAGGGGTTATCCACCATAATCTCTCCCATCACGCAGCTGGCCGAGCAAAACTAGCGATTCCGCTGGAATTTGGAGGCCCAAGATGCTTTTGAGACACTCAAGAGACTTTTTACCTCAGCCCAGATCCTCAGTCATCCTGATCCATCACTGCCCTACATCCTGGAAGTTGATGGATCCTAAATAGCAAGGCAGTTATATCCCAGCATCAGGGTATCAAGGATTTAATGCATCCTGTGGCCTTTTTTCTCACGGAAGCTTTCGCCTGCAGAAAAAAAATATGACGTAGGAGATCTGGAATTACTTACCATACAGGTAGCCTTGGAAGAGTGGAGATACTTGTTGAAAGGCGTCATCCATCCAGTACTAATATACACTGATCATAAAAATCTAGAATACTTAAGATCTGCTAGGCGGCTGAAACCACAGCAAGCTCTATGGGTCCTGTTCTTTTCAAGTTTTTCCTTCCACATTACTTACCGACCTGGATCAAAGAATATTAAACAGGATGCACTGTCCCGCATGTACGATGACCCCAAGGATCTATCTGTCCCCGACACTATCTTACCCGCAGGTAACTTCCTGCTTCTACAAAAAGATCTCCTCTCCTAAATCAAAGAAGCCTCCACAGACATTTCTAAACCCTCTGGGGTCAATCTGACATCTAGGGATGGCTTACATTGGAAGGTGAGTCAAATCTTTGTTCCAGAAGATGTACAAGTAGGGGTCTGGGGATCTGGAGAGCCACTAGGGATGCTGTAATATTACAGTAGTTTACACTACTTACAGTGAAACTCATGATATTCTAGGTTCTGTGTAGGCAGCTTTACTTGCCATTTAGAATATGTATTTTTTTGTATGTTTTTAAATGGATACAAGGCATCCTCTGATTGAATGAGATGGAGATTGTGATGTCATAACTCTCCACCTCATCCAGAGAATATCTCCAAAGAAATTCAAGGTATTCTATGAATAGCTGAGTTACCAAGTGAGCAACCTCCTGTGCTTATTGTGCACAGGGGAAGCTGCTTGCACAGAACCCAGCTTTCACTGTATGTATATCGATTTACAGCTTCCCCAACGGCCCTCTCAGTAGTAACCATTTTGCCATGCTACTATCCTGGTGGATGTTTCAGTTAATGAATAGAGCAATGTTGGTGCATGTAACTCAAACTGTTATATTTTAAGCAGTTATTTTCAATTCTTTATATAAATTGTGAATAAAATATAAAGAGTATATCCCCGCTAGGAACTAAAGTTAATAAGCAGCTGTGCACTAAAACCCAGACACCAGGCACAGATAATATATATGTACGAATACAGACAAATATCAAAATATACGAATGTGCAGATAATCAACAGTATATAAACAATAATAACTGTGAATAAAGTTTCAAGACACATAGGCTAAATTACATCACTTGTGAATTAAGTGCAATTGTGCAAACAAATAGTTCATATAAAGCTGGATTCCATCGAAGAAAGTCTCATGGAAGAAGAGAGTGTTTGGAAATGACGATCATACACCTGAAGGTGTGACACCTATCACCAACAAACATGGAGGCTTACTGGAAAGCCAGCGACCCCTCTTACTCAGAAAGGTCACACAGCGCTTGGTTGGATCTCTGATCCACTGAGAAAGAAGTCCGGATGTTCCTCTACTATGGCTGTAGATGGTATACACCGGGAGGTTCACAGCAACTCAGGATGCAAAATGCAGTGTAGGAAGCCCCGATACCAGAATGTTTAGGAAACAAAAGGACTCCACATAGTGTGATACTGTCTCAAAATCCGGTTTACTAAGCAGTACACTTACATAAAAGTCCAAGCTATGATCATGTCATGATCATCACTGATTGAAACTCACAAGGATTTTATCTGTTTGATCTGTTGATTGTGACTTTAGCGTGGTCTTTTATATAAGTGTACTGCTTAATAAACCGAATGTTGACACAGTATCACACTATGTGGATGTGGAGTCCTTTTGTTTCCTAAACATTCTAGTATTGAGGCTTCCTACACTGCATCTTGCATACTGAGTTGCTGTGAACCTCCCGGGGTATACCATCCACAGTCATTAGAGAAGAACATCCAGACATCTTTCTCAGTGGATCAGAGATCCAACCAAGTGCTGTCTGACCTCTATGAGTAATGTCATGTACACACTGTCGGACTTTCCGATGAAAAAATCAGTTGGATTTTTTCAGGCGAATTTTGGCCCAACAATCATACACACAGTCATGTGGCATACACACAGTCGCAAGTTGTCGGAAAGCCTGATTGTTCTGAGCACGGTGGCATAGAACACGTACGACGGGACTATAAACGGGCCAGTAGCCAATATCTTTCATTCAGAAATTCCAAAGGAAAAAGTCAGATGAAGCCCACACACGATCGGATTTTCCGACAACATGATCCGATCGCACATTTTCCGTCGGAAAGTCCGACCGTGTGTACAGGGCATAAGAGGGGTTGCTGACTTTCCGGTAAGCCTCCATTTTTGTTATGGTGATGGGTGTCACGCCTTCAGGTGTATGATCGTGATTTCCAAACACTCTCTTCTTCCATGAGACTTTCTTTGAAAGAATCTTTATATGAACTTTTAATTTGCACAATTGAACTTTATTAACATGTGATGTAAATTAGCATATGTGTCTTCAAACTTTATTTACAGTTATTATTGTTTATATACTGTTGATTATCTGCACATTCGTATATTTTGATATTTTTCTGTATTCGCACAAATGCACTTTATTGTTTAGCACTGCACTCTTTTTACAAACATTTATATAAATTTGTGCTTATTCATTTTAAACACTATTGACTGTTCTTAGAGGAAGCATCTGTGCTAAGTGTAGGTTGCTTTCACTATCTTCAGTGTTGCACACACAGTCGGCTTCCGAGAATGGTTATTTCTTTTTCTCTGTTAAGCAGGAAACACATTACAGATGCTATCTACACAAGCACTATTCATAACATTCATTTAATATATAAAGAAAAAAATGACTCACAGTACCCCCAAAAAAAGTGCTTCTGCAGTCTGCCAAAAGTGATGGCTAATTTGAAACAATGTAAAGAAATTTGAGACAAAATATCAACTCATAAAATAGAATATCTCTTTAAAAGAAACTTTCAGTAGTTAAATGTTAATTTATTGTAGAAAAAAATGATTCAACACAAGGAGAGTATTTTGAAAATAGCGAGTTAGTGTGCAAGATCATAATTTGGGTCCTCCTGCCGGATAAAGAAGCGGTGTTCAAAAATTGGGTGTGGTTTTTATTGCACTGAATATTGAGCATGCCTTAACCACTTGCCTACTGGGCACTTAAACACCCCTCCTGCCCAGACCAATTTTCAGCTTTCGGTGCTCTCACACTTTGAATGACAATTACTCAGTCATGCAACACTGGACCCAAATGAAATTTTTGTCCTTTTTTTCCCACAAATAGAGCTTGGTGGTATTTGATCACCTCTGGGTTTTTTTTTTTGCACTATAAATGATAAAAGACCAAAAATTTCGAAAAAAAACGAATTTTTCTTTGTTTCTGTGATAAAAAAATTTAAATTATAAATTTTTCTTCATACATTTTGGCCACAATTTATACTGTTACATATCTTTGGTAAAAATAACCCAAATTAGTGGACATTATTTGGTCTTTCTGAAAGTTAGAGAGTCCACAAGCTGTGTTGCGAATCATACAAAATTGATCACATCTGATGTACTGGTGGCCTATCTCATTTCTTGTGACCCGAACAAGCCAGGAAAGTACGAAAACCCCCCAAATGTCCCCTTTTTTTAAAGTAGACATTCCAAGGTATTTAGTAAGAGACATGGTGAGTCTTTTGACGTTGTCATTTTTCCCACAATTCTTTGCAAAATTACGATTTTTTTATTATTTTAATTTTTTTCCACAAAATTGTCATTGTAATAGGTTATTTCTCTCACGTGGCATGTGTATACCACAAATAATGCCCCAAAATAAATTCTGCTACTCTTCCTGAGTATTATGATACCACATGTGTGGGACTTTTCCACAGCCTGACCACATAGAGGGGCCCAACATGCAGGGAGCGCCGTCACGTGTTCTAGGAGCATAAATTACACACCTAACTTGTTGACTACCTATTACACTTTTGAAGGCCCTGGTGCACCAGGGCAATGACACGTGACACCGACGTGGCACTGATGACAGATGGCACTGATACATGGCACTGATGTGGCACTGATGACAGATGCCACTAATACGTGGCACTGATGACACGTGACACTGACAGATGGCACTAATATGTGGCACTGATGACAGGTGGCACTTATACGTGGCACTGATGACACATGGCACTGATGTCATGTGGCACTAATACGTGGCACTGATGACAGATGGCACTAATACGTGGCACTGATGACACGTGACACTGATGACAGATGGCACTGATACCTGGCATTGATGACACGTGACACTGACAGGCGGCACTGATGACAGATGGCACTGATATGTGGCACTGATGACAGATGGCACTAATATGTGGCACTGATGGCACGTGACACTGATATGGCACTGATGACAGATGGCACTATGTGGCACTGATGACACATGGCACTGATGTGGCACTGATGACAGATGGCACTATGTGGCACTGATGACATGTAGCACTGATGACATGTGGCACTGATGACAACTGGCACTTATACGTGACACTGGGGACAGGTGACACTGATGACCGGTGGCACTGGGGACAGATGGCACTGATGACAGGTGGCACTGATGACAGGTGGCAGTGGGGGCAGTGGGGACAGGTGGCAGTGGGGACAGATGGGCACTTTATTTTCCTTTCCTTTTCCTGTCTGTGTGAGGAGGGAGGAGAGCCGGCGATGAGAGATGATCAGATATGTTTACAAATGAGATCATCTCTCATTGGGCACGCCGATCGCACTGTAAACGGCCGCTGTGATTGGCCGTTTACAGCGATCTGTGATTGGCTGTGTCCAGGGGACACGGCCAGCACAGAACTTCCCCGATGCGCGCCCACAGCGGCGCGCAGAGGGGAAGTAAACAAGAAGAAATCCAGGGATGGCCTCCCGGCAGATAGCGTCCGCGCTGTAGCCGTCTTTTGGCTATAGCTCGGGCTCGAAGTGGTTAAAGAAATTCAGGACACAGGAATTCAGTATTAAGTGATGCAGAGTTCAGGGGTTAGTAGTAAGTGATGTAAAGTTAAGGGGTCAGGAGTAAATGATGCAAAGTTCAGGGGTCAGGACTGAGTGACACAGAGTTCATAGGTCAGGAGTAAGTGACCCAGAGTCCAGGGATTATGAGTTAGTGGTGCAGAGTTCAGGAGTCAGGAGTGGGTGACACAGAGTTGAATCTTTAGCTGTACCCTCTATCCCACCAGAAAGCCACACAACCCGTCCCTGTGCAACTTACCACCATTCTCCCTGGTATTATAGTGGTTGCTCCTGTCCTCAGTGAGTGCCCTTCTCCTTCGTTTCCAGAGTTCAGTAGGCAGGGCTAGCAGGACTGTGACTGGCCTCAGCAGTGGGCACTCACTGTCTTCCTCCCCCTGGAAAAAGAATCACCCTCCATCATTAGACCTGTACTTGATCTCTGCAGCAAAGACACAGAACTGAACAGTTTTTTCCAACACTTAGGCCGCGTACACACGCGCGGACTGTTCGCCCAACTTTGTCCGTCCAACAGTTTCGGCAAACAGTCCGCTCAAACTTAGCATGGACGGACATGGCCACACACGACGGACGAACAGTTTGCTGAAACCGTGCGCGATGACGTTTCGGCACGCACGACGGATCGAAAATTTCGACGTCCAATACACTGCAATGCAACCTTCCGACGTGGAAATCCTTTCTGAGCATGCGCGAGACTTAGTTGGCCGAACAAGCCTACACACGAGCGAACAGTCCGCTGAAACCTTGTTTCAGCGGACAGTTTTTCGGAATTTCCGTAAGACCTTGTTCGTCCAACTGTCCGCTGAAACTGCCTGCTGAAGCCCCACACACGAGCGGACTGTCCGCCCAAACACTGTTCAGCGGACAAGGTTGGGCGAACAGTCCGCCCGTGTGTACGCGGCCTTACTGTTGTGCTATGTATGAGGTCACAGTGGGCCCCATTCTCTTTGGGGCCTGTGTGCCTAGCACTGATTGCACCCAAGGAGGGGTCAGGAGTAAATGATGCAGAGTTCAGGGGTCAGGAGTGAGTGACTTAGGGCTCATGGGTCAGGAGTAAGTGATGCAGAGTTCACGGGTCAGGAGTAAGTGGCACAAAGTTCAGGAGTCAGTAGTGAGTAACACAGAGTTGAAACCTCAGCTGTAAATGACCCTCTATCCCACCAGAAAGCCACACAACCCTCCCCTGCACAGTTTCTGAAAATCACATCTCTGCTCATTTAACTCCCTTAATTTATATTATTACTGTACATTTATTCAATATTAAACGATTAATAAAAAAAATCATATAACATATAAAGTGCAATTCTAAAGTGCATTAGTGCAGATTCTCCTTTATTAGTACTGGATCTTGATTTAGTTACTCACTAAAGTATTTAGACTCTATTATTCCTGTTCATATAAGTGAAAAAGAAAACTGCAATAGTGCAAAGATTTTCCTTTAAGCGTGGTGGTCTTCAGTGCTGTGCTCCCCTCCTGCGTGCCCACTCACCGACAGTTGCTGACTCCTAGAGTCAAAAAAGCATTCGATTATTGTTCCAGGATATTCTGGTATGGACGGCCCCTCTCCTTTGTTACTCCTCTACTCCGCCACTATGGTGACCATGCCAATGCCATATATTCATACCATAAAAATCATAGAAGAGAAAAATGTTTATTTCATTAAAAATTTAATGTAAATACACTTACAAGTAAAATGAGCATGTATACTAGACCAAGAATGCCGTCTCAGCATGTGTTCCAACAACCCAAAGCGCCTTCACTAGACGTCCCGCTTTGCATGTTTCACCCCTCCCACTGGGCATCTTCAGAAGCTGGTGGCGCCATTCATAGGTTCTACTTATATATAATTTCTCCCTTTTCTTACACCTAATGAGACCGCCCACTACACCCTCCGAGTTCTCTTCATCCTTCTGTCTGTGATGGCTCCCTGCTACCTCCCCTTTTAACTACATGTGAATCGGAAATGCAGTGGGTGCCATATCGGTACACCCAAGTTGATACTTTCTATGTCCCACACAGAGGTACCCCATGATTGTTCCATACAGCAGGCGCAAAATTACTATACACACTGTTATCTTCTCTCCTTCCTATACGCTCTACCTAATATATATCTCCATGATGGTACTCCCTAATCAGCCTATTACTGTGCAGATATTAATAATGTTTCCTGACCTTATGCTCTTGCAATCTTGTGAACCCCACCCTTTAGGTGTGCCCCTCACTCTATCGACACAGTACACAATGCAATACAAATAATCAGTAAATATAGTATATGCAATGAAATTAATAGAATAATTAAAATGAATATAATAAAATGTCCATAATCAACATTCTGAAACATTTCTAAAAAAACATTTCTAAAAATTAAACATATAATGAATCTGTTTTGAGTAACTGATATCAAACATAGGTGACTCCCTCTTAAACGTATCTTATATTAATTTGTCTCGATGTTTTTCCCTATATATAGCTAATGTATTCTTATGTGAATGATATTAAAAATTAGTTTTGAAGCAGTTGATATCAATTTCTACATTAAAGCGGGATTCCACCCTAAAGTGGAACCTCCGCTGATCGGAACCCCCCCCCCCCCCCTCCGGTGTCACAATTGACACCTTTCAGGTGGGAGGGGGGTGGAGATACCTGTCAAAGACAGGTATTTTCACCCACTTCCAGGCATAGACTCCCACGGGAGTCTACGCCATTTCCTGCCCTGCTGCGCTGTCTGCTGGGACACACACGGGTCCCAGTGACAGCGCGGAGATCTCCTATTGCGCGGCGCGGCTCGCGCATGCGCAGTAGGGAACCGGGAAGTGAAGCCGATTCGCTTTACTTCCTGATTCCCTCACCTCGAATGGCGGCGGTAGCAGCCGAGGCCCGAGCGGTCGATCGGCCTCGGCTGCCGGCATCACTGGAACCCGGGACAGGTGAGTGTCCATTTATTAAAAGTCAGCAGCTGTAGTATTTATAGCTGCTGGCTTTTAATATTTTTTTTTTGGGCGGAATCCCTCTTTAAGTCTTGTGGATACCAGAGTATGAAGCTGATAAATTCACTTTGTCTCATTCTGCTAAATAGTGTCCCTCATATTGATACCCACCAATTTTTTTCAATTCTGTCTATGCCACAAAAATATAACTGTATAGGCTATGGTAACAAAATACTTTTTATATGGTGTAAATGTGCTCCCTTATTCTTTTTTAATACAAATGTTTTTTTTTATTTGGGATAAGTGATAAGACAGTTACAACTGCCTTTGTCGGGGTGCAACCCGAGACAATCCAAGTGTGTACTAGACATGTGTGATTAGTTTCATACGAATCTCAAATTCATACGAATTTCCCTAAATTCGTACGTTCGGGAGGATCCGAAATACGAATTGCCATGCGTCCGAATTTTGTACCAAATATGAACTTTTGTTTACGAATTTCAGATCAGTCATCGTCGATTATTATGAGGGGCTCCCACCATCCCTGTGCTAGGCTGACTTCCTCCTGGGGCTGTACCCCTGCTGTGCTCATTATGAGGGGCTTCCACCATTCCTGTGCTGTGCTGACATGCTGAGCACAGCAGGGGTACAGCCCCAGGAGGAAGTCAGCACAGCACAGGGATGGTGGGAGCCCCTCATAATGAGCACATGGCTGCCATGCACAGCTTCTCCAGTTTTTGCTTGCTCCAGTTTTGATCCCCCGCACTGTACAGGGTCACCGGGGATGTGGGGGGTCACTGGAAATTGTTTGGTGTTACCACGCATGTGTTCTCCGCAACCCCAAACAGTGTGGGGGATCTATCGAAACTGGAGCAGGCAAAAACTGGACCAGTGGTGCATGGCAGACAATCCGCTTCTCTCTTTCATTTTCAAATCTTAACAGAACGAACTGAAGAGAAGCTGATTGGTTGCCATGGGCAACTGCTCCAGATTCTGTTTGCTCCAATTTTGATCAATTTCCCTAAATGTATTTTTATCTGTTCTAGCAGTCATATGTGTAAATAAGAAGATTGGTGGGGGCACATCGGGGCACATTAAGGCACATCAGGGCACATTGGAGCACATCAGGGCACATTGGGGCACATCAGGGCATATTGGAGCACATTGGGGCACATCAGGGCATATTGGAGCACACTGGGGCACATTGGGGAACATCAGGGCACATTGGGGCACATCAGAGCATATTGGAGCACATTGGGGCACATCAGGGCACATCGGGGCACATCGGGGCACATCAGATTCAGGACATATTGGAGAACATTGGGACACATTGGGGAACATCAGGGCACAGCGTTTACCAGCCAGCATGCAGAGTAGCGCAGGAAGCGTATGTAATAAGTTCTCTCTCAGCTGCTCCCTGGCGGCTCCTCCTTTCTTCTCGTCCATCCCAGATTATGTCACAAGCAAATAGGGGTAGATGAGAAGCGAGGGGAGGGATTGTGTGGAGGGACAGGGACCAACTAAGACCAAATGGCCATCTCTGCTGCAGACAGTCAGTTCAAGGAATGTTCAGAGAGAGGGATGGGTACCCCAGCTCTGGCAAATTGATTTAACTTTAAAAAAATGCTAACTGCTCCATTATCTGGGGGGGGGCAACTGGGATCTTTGGGGTGACAGGATGATATATTTTAAATTAAATTCATTGTAAAGAACGTTCGTACAACTTAACGAACCTAACAACAATTCGTATTTCGTACGAATTTAAATTGAATTTCAGACACAAATTACGAAGTACGGATTAATTCTAATACGAACCGCAACAGAACGAAACAAAACAAATTTATTGACAGCGCCCATGTCTAGCGTGTACATCACACATTAGAAAACACTTGAGAACATAACAAGGAATATCTCAGACATTAAGATTAACAATGAAATAGCATGTAGTGATCATTGATACTATCATGTCTTATGATTCATCTGAAAACAAATAACGTTTTTAACTTTAAAACATACAAAAGTAACACCAGTATCTACCAAGTCCTAGAAGTGCACATACATCTATATATACGCTCAGACTGTTTTGAAGCTGGTCTACTGTTACTCCAGGGGACCTGGGGCTCCCACTCAATGAGGGGAAGGGTGTAGTACAGGTCAGTTTATCCATTGGTCTAGCAGCCAGCTGGCCCATTTGTTATTATACAAGCGCAGTGTCCATTATCGTGTGATGTATCTTTTCCATAAGACTTATGGCGTCCATCCTTTGTAAGACCTGGGCCCAAGGGACCGACTGTGATCTCCAGTTGAGTGCTATGGTCCACTGGATGGCACAGAATAACGTATTGGCTAGTTTTTGGGAAGGGGGGGGATACCAGGAATAGGAGCAAATAAAAGGCACATAGGGGCTGTTAAGGCTATGTTTGTACCAGTGATTGCCGCCACCTTAGTGAAGGCTTGGCTCCAAATATGCTGGAGGTGAGGGCAGCTCCAGAAGGTGTGCAACAAGGTGACCGTCGTCTGGCAACCCCTAAAGCAGCTCTCTGGGACCAATGGATAGTATTTATGTACCCTATTTGGGGTAAGGTACCAACATATATGAACTTTAAGGATCATTTCCTTAATAGAGATTGACCTAGAGCATTTGTGTAAATTTACTAACATGTCTTGCCATTCCTCTTTTGTAAATTCTATACCGAGGTTTGCTTCCCAGTGGCCCATCGCTGTGGACTTATCTGGAAGATCCAGCTCAATGAAGTATTTGCAAATGGTCAAGATATTGCCCACCCATGGCCACGAAGAACATCGAACGCATGGGTTTACTAAATGTACTTGCTATCTTAATGTTATAAAAGACCCTGAGCTTTGGCCGGCGTCACTCTGCTTCAAACTGCCTAAAAATAGCAGCACAGCAAGTTATGTTTTGATGTTACTGATGCCCGATTTGTGATTAATAGCGGGTGATGCTCGTCTGTGTAATGAACGGCTCCAAATCCACTCCTTTCCATTGAGAAATTTATATTTCAATATTGTTCTCACCCATACTATGTGAGCACTGCGCTTTAAGTCACATATCGATACAGACCGGGGGCCCACACTCCTGTTTACTGCAAGTCATGCTTACACATACCACCCACCATCAAGATAACTGGGAGTTCACAGCCGAGCATTGCTCTGCAATAGTTTCTTAAGTGTTACAATTCAATGACTGCTATGCAAGGAAGAAATTTCCTATGTGTTTTGTTGAAGGAAAGTACTGTAGAAACGTTTAAATTTCTACTGCAACAGCTGAACATGTGATATTACTCAGGTTAATATGTTATCAGTTGGTTGGTTTACACCGTTATATTGAGGTTTTATTTTGATAGTTACTACTGAGATCAAAACAATTGCTTAGCAGGCACGGTTTATCAGGCCTTCCTAACAGTTAAGTCACTTATAACTTTGGAAAATTTGCTATCATTCACACCTAGAGGGCGGTTATAATTCTATATAACTATACATTCCTTGATACTTTAGAGATTTACATCCTGTTAAGAGGGTCGTATATAATGTCTTGTCCCCTCCTGCAAATACATTTGCAGCCTTTTAGTTGGCTCCTCCCCTGATCATTATATTTCCTACTAATGCATTGAGATCGGATCCTGATGTATAGCGATATAGATCTCTCGGGATTCTGGATCCTGTACACACACACACACCTTCTCTTCGTCAGCCAAACACCCCCACACACAGGTGTTTCTAAAGAGATTCACCTGAATCTCACTGTATTTCTCAGTCGGCTAGATCCGCTCGCGGCTGCCGACCCCAGTAGTGTAAGTTTTCCTCCCGAGGGGTGTCCTTCCCTCCCCTGTTTGGATAACCAACGGGAGGATATTTTTCTACCCTTCCCCCCTCTCCCCCTGTCCTCCACTTCCTCCCCTTTCCCTTTCCTCTTGTAATTTGCCCCCCCATACTTTTTAATAGGCCACAAGACAACACGTTACATCACATTTGGGGATAGATTGTTCTATAGCTGCTTCACCACACTAATTCTTCCACGTCATGACCTCCTCACATACCATGTCTGCACCCACCTCTCTGAAATTGATATCCTTAAACGCTAAAGGCTTGAATCTCCCTGAAAAAAGAACACAAATATTAAACAGTCTTAGAAGTATGAAAGCGTACGTGGTTTTCCTACAGGAGACGCACTTCAGTTCTCAGGCGACACCAAAATTGTTTAATCGACATTACCCGCATAGTTATCACGCGACAACACCCAATTCAAAAACAAAAGGGGTCTCTATACTTTTGTCCAAAAGTATTTCCATACAGATTACAGATTCACTAATAGATACTCAAGGCAGATTTCTTTTCTTAAAAGGCACGTGGCAAGGTAAACCGATAACGCTAGCTAACATTTACAGTCCCAACTCAGCCCAAGTTTCCTTTTTTCGTGACATCATCTCTCAACTTGCGACGTTCCAGGCTGGTATTGTTATACTTGGCGGAGACTTCAATGTACCTCTAGAACCTCTAGTTGACACTTCTACGGGCACCTCATATCTGCCATACAGAGCTCTCCGCCAAATTAAACTTTCTCTACAGTCACTCATGTTACATGACACCTGGCGCACTCTCCATCCCATTGACAGAGACTTCACGTTTTTTTCGGCCCCTCATAACTGATATTCCCGACTCGACTACAAGTTTCTTACACAATCAGACCTCCCCCTTCTCTCCACAGCGAAGATTGAATCCATGACCTTATCCGACCACCGTCCAATATCAATTACACTGACACTCCCTGTGATTCAGGAAAGATCCCATCTTTGGACGCTGAATCCGCACATCCTCACAGATTCTGTTCATGTCACCGAAATACAACAATGCTTAATTGACTATTTCAAACATAACGACACTCCGGACGTATCGCCCATGACACAATGGGCTGCCCATAAGTGTGTGTTGAGAGGCAAATTGATCTCCATTTCTGCCAAGATAGCGAAAGAAAAAAAAGCATATCTTTCAGATCTTTTCGCTAAACTCAAAAACTTAGAAAAAGCGCATAAGCAAACCCAAGCCGCCCAAACTCTCGTAGAATTACAATCGGTCCGTTCCTCCATCCAAACCGAATTGAATAAAAGAGTAAAGAGAAAATTTCTTATGTCTAAGAAACAATTCTACGAATTTGGCAACAAGAGCGGCCGTCTACTGGCCAGAGCCTTACAAAACCACAATTCGAAATTTAATGTCCATTGTCTACATTCTCCATCGGGTTCCAAGATCACTGGTAACAAGGAGATTGCCAAAGAGTTTGAGAATTTTTATTCACAATTATATAACTTACACGGAGTCACCAACTCAGCCATGTCACAATCGTCTAGGTCGCGACTGATGCAACAATTTTTGATACAACACTGCCCACGCTTGTCTAACGTAGACCTCATCAATGCCCTAGACGTTCCCATTAGCAACCTGGAATGGGAGAGCGCTCTTAAACAAACAAAAGTTGGCAAGAGTCCAGGCCCTGACGGGTTATCGACCGTATATTATAAGACCTTCTCGGACATCTTGAAAGATCCTTTTATAAAAGCATTTAATTCCCTGGATTCACATAACCACATTCTACCTGAAATGTTAGAAGCCCACATAGTAGTACTTCCCAAAAGTGATAGAGATCCCACGCAGACAGCTAATTATAGACCAATATCTTTACTTAACGTGGACGTTAAACTATTCTCTAAAATCCTGGCTAACAGACTTCAAACAGTGCTTCCCTCCCTTGTAACAACAGACCAAGTTGGCTTTGTTCCAGGAAGGGAAGCCCGAGATAATACTTTAAAAGCTATCAATATACACCACCTAATCACAACAACTAAACAAAAGAGCTTTTTCTTGTCCCTGGACGCGGAGAAGGCATTTGACAGGGTAGCCTGGGACTATATGTACGCGGTATTACGTCACATTGGTCTTGGACCACATTGGTCTTGGACCACAATCCCTCTATCGGAACCCTTCGGCGAAAATTAGAGTAAACCATGCCCTGTCAGATGCCTTCTCCATCGGAAATGGGACAAGACAGGGTTGTCCCCTGTCCCCTGTCCTATTTATATTGACACTTGAACCCCTGCTAAACTGTATACGACAAAACCCGGACATAACAGGCATTACCACGGGCAGCAAGATGAGCAAAATAGCCGCCTATGCGGACGATATTCTGCTGTTCCTTTCGAATCCACATACCACCCTTCCAGTTCTTCTTTCGGAATTTCGCAAATTCGCCTTGCTCTCCAGCTTTAAAATTAATTTTGAGAAATCATATGCACTCAATATTTCCCTTACCCCAGAAACGGTGACTCAATGTAAACTTAATTTCCCTTTCCACTGGAACGACAGGGATATAACTTACTTGGGCATCAAAATCCCAAGGAATCTAGAGGACCTTTATGCCATTAACTATCCTGACATTCTCAAAAAAATATTAAATATTTAAAAAAATGGAATACAATCCCTTTCTCATGGTTCGGCAGAGCTGCTGTTATAAAGATGAACGTCCTTCCACGCCTGCTTTACGTATTACAAACAATTCCAATTCGCCTCCCTCCAGCTTTCTTCAAAGAATATAAATCAATTTGCACCAAATTTTTATGGGGAATGCATAGACCTAGAATTAATTATTCACAGCTTACTCTGCCTAAGCATCTGGGGGGAATTGGATTACCTAATTTACAAAATTATTATGCGGCCACACACTTGACCAGAATTGTGGACTGGAATATTCATGAACAAACGAAAGACTGGGTACATCTGGAAAGGGACTTTACCAATATCCCCCTAAAATCACTCCCATGGTTGAGGTACCCAAGTTACAGGAAAAACATTGATTCACACCCGCTTATTGCACCAACATTGCAATGCTTTCGCAATTTATGTGCGAACAACCTAATCTCCTCTATACCAGGTCCTCTCACATCACTTAAGCTGAATCCAGATTTTCCCCCTGGGATGCAAAAAAACTTTCTTCAACGAAATTGGACTCATGACCAGATTTTATTGCAACATTTTTATTCTAATGATCATCTTCTGACGGTCACCCAATTAGCCACTATCCATCAAAAACCACCTATACCCGCTTGGACCTTTCAACAAGTGTCACATTACCTAAGAGCCACTGCTAAACCCCACATCTGCCCTAGATCGTTAACACCTTTTGAAACTCTCTGTACAGCTATGACACCCCAATCGCATCTAATATCGCAAACATACTCACTATTATTTCAAAATACCAAAGCTAACACCTCCAAAGCTTGTGCAACCTGGGAGAAAGAATTAGGGATAGTGTTGTCGTCTGAGGACTGGGAGTGTATCTTTCTCCATATACACAAGGGTTCCCTTAACGTTTCCACCCAAGAGAACGGTTATAAACTGCAATCACAATGGTACAGGACACTAGTGATCTTACACAAATGGAACCCCAGCAACCCAGACACGTGCTTGAGATGCCTCCTGTCTAAAGGCACCCTATTACACATTTGGTGGGAATGTCCTAATATTCAATCTTACTGGAGAGCTATCCACGCCATTATACAAAAAATCACTACCTACGATCTGCCCTTCTCACCAGCCCAATTTCTTTTGCATCACACTACTGTACATACCACATCTTACCGTACATCACTTACTATTCATCTTATCAATGCAGCGAAGCAATGTGTTCCGCGATTTTGTGAAATCCCAAACCAGTCCGTCTCTTAAAGATTGGATTCTGCGAGTCCAACAGATGGCTGAAATGGAGGAACTGATACATATTGCCAAAGACATACCTCAGAAATTTAACCATAAATGGGCCTGCTGGAAACACTTTGAATCCACTTCCGAATGTAGAGACATCCTTTCAGGACGCACTTGAACGTCCCCTGTACCCTCACGCCGATAATAACTTACATCTTGCAATTATGGTCCCCCTCTGGTTCCCCTACCCACCCTATCCTACTCTTTATTCCTCCTGTTCCCCCCTCATCTTCCCGATCACAACATAAAAGTTTGAAAGTCTTAACATGAAACAGATTTTGCTTTATCTCTATTTTCAACACCATGTATTGATGATATATTAGACAACTGTTAGTCAGGAGCTCGACAGAGCTACTAGAGAGGTATTTTATTCGAATATTGTACTGATTGGAGACCTTGCTACAACACACTTGACTCATCTCCCTTAATCCCTTATTAAATTTTTGGTTACGCTAAAGTTGTATTGGATATTTTTCGTTCCACAAAGATCAAGTGTTCATTTCTTATACAGCCCTGTCTCCTTTACCTGAGGCCAGAAAACCAATATATTCCAATAATTACTACTATAGTTGATCCCCCCCAACCTAAGCAACCCCCTTTGAGTCATACAGGTGAAATCGCATTTTGTTAAACTACTACAGATCTGTGACGATGTGTTGTACCTGATACTATGTATAAATTGTTGTTCTCTGTTTGGATTTTCAAACTGATCTGTATGAATACGTGTATGTTACCCTACTTATTCCAATAAAATTAAAAAAAAAAAAAAAAAAAAAAAGATATTGCCCTTCCCCCTAGGTTGTTCTAGGCACAATGTCTCGAAAAAGTGCGTAGTTGTGTCGGGGCCAGGCTTGTAGTAAGTTTCGAAAAAGTGTTGGATTTGCAAAAATGTATAGAACTCATCTCTAGGGATATGGAATTGGGTTTGAAGGTCTGTTAAAAAGAGGAAGCCAAGGTGGTTAGTAAGGGACTTCAGAGTGGTTAGGGAATGTTGCATCCACCAACTAAATGTTGTGGGGGAATCCAAGGCTGGGGGGAATCTCTTATCGCCCAAGAATGTAGCCTGAGGGGTATTGCGAGATTTAAGCCTGAACTTTGAGTGGTATAGGGACCATAAGTGTATCAACTGACCCACTATACTGTTTAAGGCTCCCACTTCCCTAGCTTTCAGGCCTATAACTTTCACAAAGACCAAATAATATCCTCCTACTTGTACTATTTTTACCAAAGATATGTAGTAGTATAAATTTTGGCCAAAATTTATGAAGAAAAATTACTAATCTACTAAATTTTATAACAGAAACGAAGAAAAATTAATTTTTTTACAGAATTTTCGTTTTTTTTCTTTTATAGCACAAAAAATAAAAAACCTAGCTGTGATTAAATACCACCAAAAGAAAGCTCTATTTGTGTGAAAAAAAAGGACAAAAATGTCATAGGGGTACAGTGTTGCATGACTGAGTAATTGTCATTCAAAATGTGAGAGCACTGAAAGCTGAAAATTGGTCTGGTTATTAAGGGGGTTTAAGTGCCCAGTGGTCAAGTGATTAAGTGGACAAATTTCCATGCTTATTGTATGACCCACAGACACATTGAGGGCGCAGGAAGCTAATATGTCACAGACACAGCAGGGAAAAATAAAAGGAAGGGGAAAAGAGGTAGATATCACTCAAGGAGAGGCAGATCTAATGCTGACTACAGAAAGGGTTTATAGCTTATCCCCTCATTCAAACCTGGGTGCCGAGTTGCTTTCAATAAGTATATCCAACCAGTCTCAAGCTGTAGAAGCTAATTATCTATATTACCCCTCGTTCAGGTTTGCAGCAGATGTTCAAGGCTAAAAAAGCCAATAGATTTAAGATTGAAATTATGGTATAATCCAACATGTCGGCTTATCGGTGTCTCCATTTTACGCTTTGAGATCAGGGATACATGGTCTCTAATTCTGTAGAACAGTGGGCGCTTAGTTTTCCCCACATAAAATGCTCCACAACAGCATTTTTATTCGGGAATAAGATGTGTTTCCCTTCTATAATATAAGGGCAGAAGTTGCACTTACCACAATCGCATGTGCCAGGTGACCTCTGTCCTTCTGTTTCCGTTTTTTTATGGTGGCTCGTCACTAGTGTATCCCTTATTGAACGAGAACACCTGTATGTAATCTCTGGATATGGTTTAATAAATTTCGAAATTCTTTGGTTGGCCATCAAGAGATGCCAGAAGTTTTTATAGATATTCTTTACTTTCACATGTTGTCTGGGTTTGTACAGCAGCATTGATCTATTTTGATTCTTCACTCTATTGAAA
The DNA here is from genome assembly GCF_037356315.1 of Lithobates pipiens. Lineage (NCBI taxonomy): Eukaryota > Metazoa > Chordata > Amphibia > Anura > Ranidae > Lithobates > Lithobates pipiens. The sequence goes on from NW_027507696.1 coordinate 15,435,660, forward strand.
GCCTTTTTAAGGCAAGTTCTGCTATAGCCTCTAACTGCTAGGTGGTTCCGTAGCAAATTAGCCTCTTTTTGAAAATCTGCCTCTTCAGTACAATTACGTCTTAATCTTAAAAACTTACTATAGGGAATACTATTAATCCGTTTTTGTGGATGTGAGCTATATGCGTGTAGCAAGCTGTTGCCTGCTGACGGTTTTCTGTAAAGAGTGGAACTAAGCACTCCTACATCATTCACAAAGATTTTTACATCCAAAAACATTATCCTTGTTTGATCAAAGGTATATGTGAATTTTAAATTGTAAGTATTCTCCTGTAGGCTCTCCAAAAAATCAACCACATTTTCTCTTGATCCTGCTCAGACCATAAAGACATCATCTATGTATCCATACCATGATACAATCTGACTGATGTCCAATGATCTCACCACATCTGAAAATAAGTCCCGTTCCCACCCCCCCAGGTACAGGTTTGCATATGAGGGTGCACATTTAGCCCCCATAGCAACACCCTGCACCTGGAGGTAGTGGGAACCTTTGAACACAAAGATATTATTTATGATTCAATATGAACTCCAACAGTTCAATAATGAAGTAATTATATTTTCTTGAATCCAAGTCCCGTTCATTCAAAAAGTCACGCATCACCTCCACACCTTTGTTATGAGGTATGGAGTTATATAGGGCCTCTATGTCAATAGCAACTAACCAGCAGTTCTGCGGCAATTCCAGTCCATCCAAAATTTTCAATAATTCTATGGTATCTTTTCACATGTGGATATAAGTATTCATCAACTACTTGGCTTGCTTTCTCTGTCAGAGATCCACAGCCTGAAAAGATTGGTCGACCGGGAGGATTTGACAAACTCTTGTGTACTTTCGGCAATGCGTAACATGTTGGAGTTCTAACGTTAGTAATATTCAAATATTTAAATGTGTTCTGATTCATGACACCCTTATAATGAGCTTAAGCTATAAGGGCTTGGTACAATCTCATATAATAGCTCACATGTGATTGCAGAACTGCTCTATACCAATTACCATTTTTAATGATGTCCAAACACATTTTTTCATATTGTTCCTTGTCCATTATGACTAGGTTTCCACCCTTGGTCTGATGTTTTTTTGGTCTGATGGTTTTATGATAATTTATTCGAGTTTAGTTTATGCAAAGCATTTTTTAGATTGTTAAATGATTTGATTGAGGTCCAGTACACCGATTAGTTCCTTCAATTTCCTTAGACATCTGAATCACAAAGGCCCATATATTTGTATTTCCTTGTAGAACCGGGAATGATTTGCATTTAGGTTTGTAAGATTTGGGCTGGTCAAAACTGGCACCCTGGGGAAAAATCGAAAAAGGGGAAACAGTGGGGGCTGATGCCCCCAACGATATTGTGGCGGTACCACTTCCTGAGGGCTGAAACACCCAACCTTCCTCCTCAGGGTTACTTTCGTCCCATAGATCCATGTATCTCAAGTCTTTATCATATAGTACCTTGTACATAAGTCTTCTAGCAAATATGTGTAGATGCTTAATTTACTTAAAACAATCTGCATTTTCTTCAGGACAGAAAGTGAGACCCAGCTCTAACACTTTAAATTCATGCTCCATCAGGACATGAGAAGACAGGTTAATGATATCAAATTTGTCCCGGTCCGCACATTCAGTGGAACCGCGGCGTATTGTTTTAAAGGCTGGCTATTTGCTCTCATAGGGGTAAGTGCCACAGTTGATGCACATCTTGATTCAATCATATTGGAATTAAAAATAGGTGCAATTCCTGATTCCCCCAAAGGGGCTGTCATAGATGATAGTTGCTCTGGTACTTGTTGTGACAATGGTCCCACAATTATTGATGAAGATTCAATGTTAGTAATCGGAGTGGCTAAAGTCATTGCCCGCCGCTAAAGTGCTGGGCATCGCCTGACTTTGTGAACGTTGTAACCGTTTAGTTTTTCTTTTTTACTAGCCTGAACCAGCTTGGAACGTCCCTGTGAGCCTGTATCACTGCCTTGTTTTCCTTTTCTTATTGCACCACTTGGGTTCCCAAAACTTGTTGTAATGGGAACATAGGATGCAGAAGATATAGATGAAGATCATTGGACATCAGTCAGATTGTATTATGGCATGGATACATAGATGATGTCTTTATGGTCTGAGCAGGATCCAGAGAAAATTTGGTTGATTTTTTGGAGAGCCTACAGGAGAATACTTAAAATTTAAAATTCACATATACCTTTGATCAAACAAGGATAACGTTTTTGGATGTAAAAATCTTTGTGAATGATGCAGGAATGCTCTTTACAGAAAACCGTCAGCAGGCAACATCTTGCTACACGCAAATAGCTCACATCCACAAAAACTGATTAATAATATTCCTTATAGTCAGTTTTTAAGATTAAGATGTAATTGTACTGAAGAGGTGGATTTTCAAAAAGAGACTAATTTGCTACGGGACCGCCTAGCAGTTAGAGGCTATAGCAGAACTTGCCTTAAAAAAGCTTTCAATAGAGTGAAGAATCAAGATAGATGAATGCTGCTGTACAAACCCAGATGGGCTAAAGTATCAGCATCAACTAGGATTATTACTAAGTATAATCAACAACATGCGAATACTAAAGAATATCTATTAAAAATTCTGGCATCTCCTGACGGCCGACCAAAGAATTTCGAAATTTATTAAACCATATCCAGAGATTACATACAGGCATTCTCGTTCAATAAGGGATACATTAGTGACGAGCCACCATAAAAAAAAAACAGAAACAGAGAGACAGAGGTCACCTGGCACATACCCTTGTGGTAAGTTCAACTTCTGCCCTTATATTATAGAAGGGAAAGACATCTTACTCCTGAATAAAAACATCTGGATGCCGAAACACAGAGCGAACTGCCAATCAGTTGGCTCAGTGTATTTAACCACTTCGGATCCGCGCTATTGCCAAATGACGGCATTAGCGCGGACCTACATTTCCGGGACTACGTCTATTGACGTCGTCCCGGTTACGAGCGGCCTGCGCGCCCCCTGAGGGGCCCGCGGCGCGCTCTGTGATCGGCGAGTCTATGAGACTCGCCTGATCACCGACTCGCCTGATCACCGATCCCGACCCCTTATCACGTGATCAGCTGTCAGCCAATGACAGCGCGAGGAGAGAAAAAAAAAGCCGATCACCGGCGGCCGTGATCGGGACATCAGTCCCGATCACGGCCATCAATACAAGGGACCACCTGCCACCTGCCTGTGCCCACCTGCCTCCCGTAGTGCCATCCTGAAGTAAAATAAAAGCAAAAGTAAGTGCCCCCCGTCAGTGCCCCCCGTCAGTGCCCATAGTGCCCACAGTGCCACCCACAGTGCCACCCACAGTGCCATCCCACAGTGCCACCCCACAGTGCCACCCACAGTGCCACCCACAGTGCCACCCAATCTGCCTCAAAGGTGCTGCACCCCAGTGCCGCCCATCAGTGCCCAGCAGTGCCGCCCATCAGTGCCCAGCAGTGCCGCCCATCAGTGCCCAGCAGTGCCGCCCATCAGAGCCACCTATCAGTGCCACCTATCAGTGCCCATCAGTCCATTCTATCTGTGGTACCTATCAGTGCCCATCCGTGCCACCCATCCGTGCCACTTATCCGTGCCACCCATCCGTGCCATCTTATCTGTGCCCATCTTTGCCCATCAGTGCCGCCTTATTTGTGCCCATCGGTGCCGCCTTATCTGTGCCTATTAGTGCCGCCTTAACTATGCCTATCAGTGCCCACCAGTGCAGCCTATCAGTGCCCACCAATGCAGCCTATCAGTGCCCACCAATGCAGCCCATCAGTGCCCACCAATGCAGCCTATCAGTGCCGCCTAATCAGCGCACTTCAATGAAGGAGAAAAATGACCCGTTTGCAAAATTTTATAACAAACTATTAAAACATGATTTTTTTTTTTTTTTTTTGCATCTTTTTTTGTTTGTTTAGCAAAAAATAAAACTCCGAGCTGTAACTAAATACCACCAAAAGAAAGCTCTATTTGTGGGAAAAAAATGATAAAAATTTCATTTGGGTACAGTGTTGTATGACCGCGCAATTGTCATTCAAAGTGCATCAGCGCTGAAAGCTGAAAATTGGTCTGGGACTGAGGGGGGTTTAAGTGCCCAGTAAGCAAGTGGTTAATGAAATGCTGTTGTGGAGCATTTTATGTGGGGAAAACTAAGCACCCACTGTTCTGCAGAATTAGAGACCATGTATGCCTGATCTCAAAGTGTAAAATGGAGACACCGATAAGCCAACATGTGGGGTTATACCATAATTTCAATCTTAAATCTATTGGCTTTTTAAGCCTTGAACATCTACCCCAACATGAACGAGGGGGTGATATAGATAATAAGCTTCTACAGCTTGAGACTCGTTGGATATACTTATTGAAAACAACTCGGCATCCAGGTTTGAATGAGGGGATAAGCTATAAACCCTTTCTGTAGTCAGCATTAGATCTGCCTCTCCTTGAGTGATATCTACCTCTTTTCCCCTTCCTTTTGTTTCCCTGCTGTGTCTGTGACAAATGGGCTTCCTGTGCCCCCAATGTGTCTGTGGGTCATACAATAAGCCTTGAAATTTGTCCACTTAACCATCTTTATGTTGCACCACTCCGGATGGAATGGGCTGCCAAGATTTGCTCTGCAAGCCTCAACAGGAGGAGAGGAAATCTTTTGGAGAATTATATGTTTATGATTTATTTGAAAATATTATGTATTTAATGACTGGAAACTGTTTTGATAAGTCCAGTTAATGTGTATTAATATTGTACAGATGTAGCCACATTGTTATCTATGAGGTTCGGGGGTTTTTTTGTTGAAATGTGTCCACTTAACCATCTTTATGTTGCACCGCTCCGGATGGAATGGGCTGCCAAGATTTGCTCTGCGAGCCTCAACAGGAGGAGAGGAAATCTTTTGGAGAATTATATGTTTATGATTTATTTGAATATATTATATATTTAATGACTGGCAACTGTTTTGATAAGTCCAATTAATGTGTATTAATATTGTACAGATGTAGCCACATTGTTATCTATGAGGTTCGGGGTTTTTTTTGTTTGTTTTTTAACATTCATTATTTTTATTATCAGCTCTTAATTATTTGTTTATTACTTTTTATTTTCCTTTTCCTTTTCTTCTTTTTTTTTTCCTTTGTTTATTATTTCCTCTTGTGTATTTATGCATTGGAGTTAACTGACGACCATTCATGGGTCCCTGTATGCACACCCAAGGGTGCACGCTGGAAGACCTTTACTTCCATCATTCTGATGGGGTCTTTTGCCGTGTGCCTGCCCTGGGGCTCTCCGTGGTCACAGCACTCCATTGAGCTGTGGGGTGGCCAGGGCTTTACATCACATGCTCCCAGTTGACCAACCACTGAGGGTCCTGGGAGCTGTCCACACACTACGTTCCTGCGGCAGCCACGCCCATACCAGAAGTGACGGCATTTCCGGTCTACGGTCATCAGTCTGTGACTTGCGAGCCCCGCTGAGCTGTCTACGTGGTCCCAATAGCGGCGTGACATCACATGCCGGACTTTGGCGCCAACGGCAAGGGGTATTTAAACTGCACAATATACTATGTGCATTTGCGGAACTCTTGGAACACTTACTCAGCGTTTAAAGGTAACTGTCATCTTTGCTTTTTATTACACAATATGCAGCAGTAATCTACTTTTTATTTGTGGTTTGGTGGATGTTTACAAAGTATATGGGATATTTATGTGCCCTGCTTTGTCGCTCCTTATATGTTAACCAGATTATCGTTGAACACGCTGAATATATACAAGGTGGCCTTCATGTCTGGCCCTCAATCAATGTTCAATCAATGTTGGCCTATGCACCATTGTGCTTCGGGAGGTTTAATGTTTGGGATTGAGTTATCATCACAAGTTTATTAATAGGTGAGGACTGACCTGTGCTGACCCTTGCATTATGACATGATATCTGTAACAAATTATATATATATATATATATTTTTTTTTTTTTTTTTTGATTTTTTATAAATTTACAGATATGCTTTATATTTTACACATGGTACCATGCACAGAAGTTCCCACCCTAGGCAACTAATACCCAACACATGAGTGTAACAGTGGTGAGTCTGGGCTTTTATTGAGGTTTTGGGTCCATGTTTGTTCCCCCCCCCCCCCTTTTTTCTCTTTTTCTGCATAAGTAAATAATTGAAATATAATATAATTGTTATATACATCATAGGTATTGGACTGCATACACTTGTTGATAACAATCAAAATTAACGATTCATATATCCCTCTCTATGGGTGACCTGACTTGTTTGAGAATGACGTTTGGGTGTATATCTACACAAGGGGACACTTTTTCGGGGTCCCCAGGTTGGGCCCACTCCAGGACTCACTTTCTGAGGTAGCGAGTGTGGCGCCATATATATGGCGCCATATATGTGTGTAAATGTTCTTGAATCCGTGGGTGTGTGTGTGGGGGACTGGTTTATGAAGGTGGAGTGCCTTTGGGGGTGGGTGGGGTGTTTGGGGTGGGTTGGAGGGTTTGTTGTGTTTTATTTAGTTTTTTTTCTTCTCTGAGGGTGGGTTCATTAACTGTTTAATATAATAATTTCTCAAGCAAACCTTGTTCTGAGTCAGTATGGCTACGTTTACTGAACTAAATTTTGTATATATTACCTGTAAGACTTATTATATTAATTGATATACATTTCTTTCTATACACCTAAGGTTGGATATACCATATCATTCCTTTTTGAACCTAATATGATTTGTCCACTTTCCTGATGAAGCCTCTTTGCGAAACATGTAGAATCCATTGGACGTATAAGTGTGAATACAGTATTTAACTTTGTAATAGGAACTATGTGTATATTCATATGACGTTGTGTACAACTGTACTCACTATCTCTTTTACCTGTATTTTTCTAATAAAATTTGATATATTTATATATAAAAATTTAGATTTTTGTGATTATAAGAAGTACATTTAAAGTCTCATTTCACCATTCTGTGTTCATTTCTAGGTCTAGGTAAATGACCCTCTATTTACTATAATTTGCTGTAAAAGAAATGTCACACTTGTTTATATTAATTTCATGGAGGAATTCATGTTGGAATTTCTTTTTAATTTGTCCTCTGAATCCTCCCAAATTTGAAAAATATTTTTTGTCTATTTAACTTTTATACATCTTTAATTCCTGTCTTGGTCTTCCATAGATTTCTTCTGCTTCCCATTTACTCGTGAAAATATTTGCTACTGTGGGCACCTATTTAGCACCCATGACCATGCTCTTTTTTTCTATGTAAAATTGTTTCACGTATCAAATCTGTAACATAAACTCAGTTTGTTGATTCTTTCATTTTGTTTCATTATTCAAGGCCCAATCTATCGACTTTAAGGCATCTTTTGTTTGATATTTGTGTATAGGGAGTTGACTTCTATACTTGCCAAAATACAATGCCTATTGAATGGTATGTTTTCAATGTGGTTCATCAGATCTCTGCTATTCTTTATGCAATGGATATGCTTTTGTTATGGGTTGAAGGTAATTATCTAAATATTCCCCCACCCTGGATAATATAGAAACTACCCTATTAATAAGGGGTCTACCTGGGGGTTGCTGCTTTCTTTGTGTATTGTGGGTACTAAGTATAGGATAGGGGCTTCTGGGATAAGATTTTTAGCCTCTTTTTTTGTTGATTATGCCTTTATTTTTGTGTTCTCTTGATTATCTTAGTTAATTTAGCCTTAAACTTATTTCATGGATCTTCTTTTAATTCCCCATATGTGTCCTCATCTGCTATAAGGCAATTCAGTTCTTTAATACAGTCATCTTCATAAAGGTGACTATTTACCCCAACCCCCCGTCTGCTGGTCTTATATTTTATTTTTAGTTTTTCTAAATTTTTTTTTTTTATAATTCTGCACTTCTTACTTGTTTATTGCCTCTGTTTGTCCTCCTCTACCATCATTCCAAATGCCTCTAGACACTGATTGTTTCTTGATTTGGGATTAAAGGTCTTTAAAGAATTATTCTTTAAACCACTATGTTCATACTAAGAATCCTCCTCAATTCTATCAACCTTATTGGTGGCATAATGTTTTTTTAACTGGCTCCGGACCTCCTTATGCACATTTACTGCGGCAAGGCGGCCCGGCTGCGCAAAATAAAGTGCCTGTAGTTTTTATGGCAGTTGCCACTGGAGGGATGATTTCATTGTGATTGGATAGTGGGGGAGCCAATCAGCGGGTCTGGCTGACTCGATGTCCACCGGCCGCCAGAGATCATTCCCAAGTGAGGCAGAACGGCCATCTGCCTATGTAAACAAGACAGACTGCTGTTCTGACAGGGGAGAAGATAGAGATCTTGTGTTCCTGTTAAGCAGAAACACTAATCTCTGTCTCCATACAGTCAGAGCAACCCACCCACAGTTAGGAAGCACACCCTAGGCACACACTCAAACTTTTGATCTCCCCTGGTAAGGATGAGCGGAAAACCCCCGGGTTCGGTTTGCACCAGAACTTTCGAACGGACCCCAAATTCGTACGAACGTTAGAACCCCATTGAAGTCTATGGGACTCGAACGTTCGAAATTAAAAGTGCTAATTTTAACGGCTAATATGCAAGATACTGTCCTAAAAAGGGTTGGGGGACCTGGCTCCTGCCCCAGGGGACATGGGTCAATGCAAAAAAAAGTTTTAAAAACGGCCGTTTTGGCGGGAGCACTGATTTTAATGACGATTAAAGTGAAAAAAAAGTGAAATATTCCTTTAAATATGGTGCCTGGGGGGTGTCTGTAGTATGCCTGTGAAGTGCCACGTGTTTCCCATGTTTAGAACAGTCCCTGCACAAAATGACATTTAACGGAAATAACGTAATTTAAAGCTGCTTGCGGTTTTAATGTTATATCTGGTTCCTGCAATATGGTTGAAAATCATTGAGAAAAATGGCATGGGTAGCCCTCCCTGCCCATTACCAGCCCCTTTGGGTCTTGTACGCATATTAAGGGGAACCCCGTACCCATAATAAAAAAAGGAAATGCGTGTGGCCCCCAGGCCCTATATACTCAGAACAGCAGTATACAGGCGGTGCAAACAAGACAGGGACTGTGTAGGTTTGTTGTGTTAAGTTGAATCTGTTTGTAATTTTCAACTGGTACATTTTTTAAGTGTAGCTCCAGTCAAAAAAAATTGTTTTAAGCTTTTTGGAAAACATAGGGAAGGGTTATCACCCCTGTATAATTTGTTTTGTCGTCCATCTTTTTTCATCTCACTTGCTGTTGTCTCCTTCCGTTTGCAAGTAGGAGATGTTTGTAAGTTGGATGTTTGAAAGTAGGGGCCTGCAGAAATGGCGGAACAAGGTGTTGGTTTTGCCACAACATTGTAAGCCCTCAAAGTGACTCTTGGTGGGCGCTGGAGCGCCCTGCTGTGAATGATTATATCAAGAATTGTAATTACATGCCATTGTTGAACAGTGGTAGAAAAATTGACCTTTGGTGGTTGTGGTGCTGGTGCCACAACACTATAAGTCCTCACAGTTACTCTGGGTGGGCACAGGAACGGGCCCTCCTGTGAAATATTATATCAAGAATTGTAATTACATGTCCCTGTTAAACAGGGGCAGAAAAATTGGGCCTTCGGCACTGGTGCTGGTGCCACGACACTGCAACTTCTCCCATATACTCTAGTTTTATTGCAGGAATTAGCCCTGCTGCAAAGCATTGCATCAAAAATTGTAATTAAACGCCCCTGTTAAACAGGGGCAGAAAAATTGGGCTTTAGGCACTGGTGCTGGTGCCACGACACTGCAACCTCTCCCATGTACTCTTGTTTTATTGCAGGAATTAACCCTGCTGCAAAGCATTGCATCAAAAATTGTACTTAAACGCCCCTGTTAAACAGGGGCGGAAAAATTGGGCTGATGGCATCACCCAGAAACAGAAATGTTCTTCCAACATATCATCGGAGGAGGAAGAGGATAGACAATCAACATAACAGGACAGTCACTCAGCATCAGCATAGGCAGTCTTGAAGGGATGTGATATTTCAAAAAAAATTATTCGGTTACATTAGCTTAAGGTGCTTGGTAGCTGTGGGTGATCCAAGACTGATTCATCTTGATGAAGGTCAGTCGATCGACTGATTCGGTAGACAGCCGCACCCTGTGATCGGTAACAAAGCCACCAGCAGCACTGAAGGTGCGTTCTGAAAGAACGCTGGATGCATAACAGGCCAGTAGCTCAATTGTATACTGTGCAAGCTCTGGCCAGTGATCCATCCTCAAGACCCAGTAAGCCAGAGGATTTTCGGTGGGAAAGGTGTCCAAGTCTGACCTTGCCCCTAGGTATTCCTGCACCATGTAAATCAGACGCTGGCGATGGTTGCTGGAACTGATCATACCTTGGGGCTGCGGACTAAAAAATTGTCTGAAAGCATCAGTCAGACGGCCACCTTCTCCACCGCTCCTTCTGACCGATGCCTCAGCAACACGTTGTCCAGGACCAGGAGTTTGTAACCTCCCAGTCTCTGGAAACGCGTTGCACAGACCTTTCTGCAAGGCCTCCCGGAGATGTCTCATCCTCTGCTCCCTCTGCGATGGCAAGATAAGGTCGGCAACCTTACCCTTGTACCGTGGATCAAGGAGAGTGGCCAGCCAGTAATGGTCCCTCTCCTTGATCCGAAGAATACGAGGATCCTTCCGCAGGCTTTGCAGGATCAGGGAGGCCATGCAGTGTAGGTTAGCTGAGGCATTCGGTCCGGAGTCCTCTGGGTCACTAAGGACAACATGATCCGCAGCTACCTCCTCCCAGCCACGTACAAGTCCACGTGTTTCTTGGGACTGTAAATCATCCCTACAAGACTGCTGCTGCTGCTGCTGAGTGCCAGCCTCCACCTCCATGCTGACACAATCATCCTCCTCCTCCTCTTCCTCCTCCTCATCCTCTTCCTGTGTGATGGGTGGCACAGCAGGAACACTGTCTGGATAAAAATGGAACAAGTTCCCCCACAAACGGGGTTTTTAGGCAGCAAAAAAAAATGATAAATGCATATCAGAATAATATGAAAAATATTTTAATGTTTGGTAAAAACATGAGCTCCACCTGAACAATTAAAAACGGGCTCTTATATACAGAGTACAATAATATCAATGGATGTACACTAACAGACTCAGCTATAAATAACACTGTATAATATGATAACAGTAGAAATATAGTCCTAACGCGTTTCAACCCACTAGGGGTCTTCTTCAGAGAGATGGTCCAATGGTGTACTTCCAAAGGAATAGAGTAAGTTGTGATGCTTTTGATGGAGTTCCCCCATAAGATGATGCCTCAGTTTCCTTCACATATCTGGAATGTTACCCGGTCCATATACTCCGTCAAGATGCCAAGGGGAGAGGGTAGGGTCAGAGAACCAGAGGTGTGGCTCACGAGAGGTCACACGGATACCATACCCCCCATAAATATAGAAAGTAGGTGCAGGTATAGGCAGCCGGACAGTGTGGTAAGTCACATCTGAATTAATGGGCTTGATAAAAGGTTACCCAATTGGGGAAGGGAAGGACTGCGACCGGAGACCTATCCCGGGAGAAGTAACAGGCGCAGTCGCTGACTCGTATTCTATGGAGTCACCCAATCATCCGACAGGTGGAGGTTAAAAAGGTCCTTTCTCATAAAGTGAGTATGCACTTCCTACAAGGAAGGGTATTTCTATAGAGCCCCTGGAACCACCTTACCGCTGACCGCCCTGTCCAGCGAGGCAAGGACATTGCCTTCCACATGCCGGTAGAGAGCCGGAATTGCCTTCCGTGAGAAAAAGTGGCATTTGGGGACCTGCCACTGAGGAACCGCACATTGTACAAACTCAGGAAGGGGGCCGAGTCTACCAACTGAAAAGGCAGCAGTTGAAGTGCTAGCAATTTAGCCAAGCTAGCATTCAACCGCTGGGCGTGTGGATGGCTGGGAGTGAACTTCTTTCGCCGGTCCAGCAGCTGGGGCAGGGACATTTGCCTGCTATAATCGGACGTGGGTGTACTGCTAGCAGAGTGCCCGGAAGCACTTGGCTGTGACACACCTAATTCTACACCTTCATTCCTCTCAGAGCAGATTTCAGAGAGGACTGAAGGTCTAGTGGGGTTGGAGATGCCAGCTGATGAGGAGCAAGGAGAGGGCCGCTTTGTTCTTTGGTGTGGGTCTTTGAGGTACGCTTGCCAACGAGCTGCATGGCAGGTCAACATATGTCTGGTCAAGCATGTGGTGCCCAAGCGGCTGATGTTTTGGCCACGCGAGATACGCTTGAGACATATGTTGCAAATAGCAGCGGTGCGATCTGATGCACTCGTCTCAAAAAAGGCCCACACCAAAGAACTTTTAGAATAACGTGCAGAGGCAGCGCCCTGCACAGGCGGAGCTCTGCGGTGTGATTCAGTCGGTGTGCTGCCCCTAAGCTGGCCCCCCGGAGGGCATCCTGCCTCGTTGGACATGTGCCTCCTCCTCCTCCTCCTCCTCCTCCTCTCTCCTACCAGGCACCCACGTGGAGTCAGTGCCCTCATCATCCCCTCCCTCTTCATCGCTGTAGCAAACCTGGCAGTATGCTGCAGCTTGTGGAACATGACTGCCAGATTGCTGTCCTTCTTGAGCATTACCTCTCTCTGCATTCACGCTACTGCCTTCCTCTAGCTGAGTGTCATCATCAGAGGCTACAAAACACTGGGCATCCTCCTGGAGCATGCACCCAACACTGTGCTCAAAGTGTTCAGGAGATTCCTCAGGGGGACGTGGTGGGTCTAGGGAAGGAGTCACTGATGATGACATTGATAGGAGGGAAGACGATGCGTTGGCAGCTGCTTTGCTAGTACCCTGAGACTGGGTGAGAGAGGATGAGGAGGATGAAGAGGGCTTGGTCATCCACTCTACCAAGTCATTGGCATGTTGCGGCTCAACATGTCCAGCTGCCGAAAAGACGGACAAGCGTGTCCCATGGCCACGTGCTGATGACAATGCACCGCGTCCACGACCAGCACTGTTGTCTCTAGACACAGAGCCTGCTTGCCCTCTTTTATCGGCTCGCGCCTGTCTGCCTCTCCTTGCTGGCCTTCCAGACATGGTAATGGCCTGAAGGGAGTTGGGTAAAAAAGCAGTTGGGTAGTGTATATTGTGCTAGAGGCACACAACACCCACTAACTCCTGCAGATGCCTTTATTATAGAACACCAGAGATAAAGGGGTATATACAGATGTATACTGTGCTGTGCTGGAGGCACACACAAATTCCAATAACTCCTGCAGATGGCAAGTGGGCTCAAATAGAGAACAGCTATGTAGGTGGATATAGCGGTATGTACTGGGTACAGAGCACGCAGACAGCACGCACAAGCTCCTAACACTACTGACTGCAAGCTCTATTATAAAAGATAGATCACTAGCTATATAGGTGAGGTGAAAATAGCGGTGTATACTCCGGTCAGGGCACGCAGACAACAACCACTACACAACAGCAAGATCGAAAATCGGCCGAAAATGATCGGTGTGTACTGTGTTGAAGGTACACAGAACACCCACTGCTTCAGACGCCAACACACTACACAAGGCCGCCGCGCTGGCGGCCTTATATAGTGTGGGACGTGCACTACACAGCCTGAGCTATGATTGGCCACAGGCATCCTGCCTGTGGCCAATCATGGCTCTCCTCGCTGCTGGCGCTGCGATTGGCCAAGCATGCGGGGTCACAGTGCATGCTTGGCCAATCATGAGCCAGCAATGCACTGCGCCATTGCAGTGCATTGTGGGCCGTGAGCGCCACACGAATTTGGCGCAAACGGACCAAAACGCTCGGACTTTGCCGAACGGGCGAACAGCCGATGTTCGAGTCGAACATATGTTCGACTCGAACACGAAGCTCATCCCTATCCCCTGGTGTTAACCCCTTCCCTGTCAGTGTCATTAGTACAGTAATAGTGCATATTTTTATCACTGATCCCTGTATAAGTGTCACTGGTCCCCCAAAAAAAGTGTCTAAAGTGTCAGTTAGGTGTCTGATTTGTCCGCTGCAATGTCGCAGTTCCGCTAAAAAATCACTGATCGCCGACATTACTAGTAAAAAAAAAATTAAAAAAATTCCATAAAAATATGACATTGTTCGTAGATGCTATAACTTTTGCATAAACCAATTAAAGAGGTTGTAAACCCTTGTGTTTTTCTTCTGACAGTCACCGGCCACCCAAGCCTCCCTCTCTGCATGGGGTCCTGGGTCTTGATTGTATAGAATGATAGCATCGCAGCCATTGGCTCCCACTGCTGTCAATCAAATCCATAGATGCAGGGCCGAGTCTGGCATTCGTGTCTATGGACGCAAATGCTGGATTCGGGAGCATGCCCGCAAGGTAACCCCCAGGGAGAGTGCTTCACCTAGGGGGTTATCTGATGTGGGGAGGAGCCTCTAGAGCCGCTGAGGGACCCCAGAATTTGAGGATCAGGGCTACACTGTGCAAAAACGAGCTGGACAGTGGAGGTACAGTGGGGATCGAAAGTTTGGGCACCCCAGGTAAAAATGTGTATTAATGTGCATAACGAAGCCAAGGAAAGATGGAAAAAACTCCAAATGGCATCAAATTACAGATTAGACATTCTTATAATATGTAAAAAAAAATAGATTTTATTTCCATCATTTAAACTTTCAAAATTACAGAAAACAAAAAAATGATGTCTGTAAAAGTTTGGGCACCCTGCAGAGTTAATATCTTGTAATGCCCCCTTTGGCAAGTATCACAGCTTGTAAACGCTTTTTGTAGCCAGCCAAGAGTCTTTCAATTCTTGTTTGAGGTATCTTTGCCCATTCTTCCTTACAAAAGTGTTCCAGTTCTTTGAGATTTCTGGGCTGTCTGTCACGCACTGCTCTTTTAAGGTCTATCCATAGATTTTCAATAATGTTGTGGCCAGGAGATTGTGAAGGCCATGGCAAAACCTTCAGTTTACGCCTCTTGATGTAATCCCCCATGGATTTTGAGGTGTGTTTAGGATCATTATCCATTTGTAGAAGCCATCCTTTCTTTAACTTCAGTTTTTTCACAGATGGCATCAAGTTACCATCCACAATTTGATGAAATTTTATTGAATCCATTTTTCCTTCTACTCGTGAAATGTTCCCTGTGCCACTGGCTGCAATACAACCCCAAAGCATGATTGATCCACCCCCATGCTTAATAGTTGGACAGAGGTTCTTTTCATTAAATTCTGTGCCCTTTCTTCTATTTTAACCTCATCGGTCCACAGAACTTGTTTCCAAAATGCCTCAGGCTTGTCTATATGTTCATTTGCAAAGTTCAAATGCTGATTTTTGTGGTGAGGACGTAGAAGAGGTTTTCTTCTGATGACTCTTCCATGAAGACCATATTTGTATAAGTATCTCTTTATAGTGGAATAGTGTACCACAACTCCAGTGTCTGCCAGATCTTTCTGGAGGGATCGTGCAGTCAAACGTGGGTTTTGACTTGCTTTTCTCACAATCCTGCAAGCTGTTCTGTCTGAAATTTTTCTTGGTCTTCCAGATCTTGCTTTAACTTCCACTGTTCCTGATGACTGCCATTTCTTAATTACATTCCGAACAGAGGATATTGACATCTGAAAACGCTTTGCTATCTTCTTATAGCCTTCTCCATCTTTGTGAGCGTCAACTATTTTCAGTTTCAGTTTTCTAGACAACTGCTTAGAAGAACCCATGGTGTTGATTGTTGGGGCAAGGTCAGATGAGTCTGGCCATTTAAAACCTTTGAGATTGACATCACCTGGTCTTCCCAGAAGATGATTGAGAACAATCCATGACACTGGCAGGTCTCAGCTTTGCAAAGGGGGCAGTGCATGCTATAAATTCTGCAGGGTTCCCAAACTTTTGCAGACGCCATTTTTTTGTTTTCTGTAATTTTGAAAGTGTAAATGATGGAAATAAAATCTAACTTTTTTTGACATATTATAAGAATGTCTAATCTGTAATTTGATGCCATTTGGAGATTTTTCCATCTTTCCTTGAGTGATTCTCGCTGCCCAGGACACACCTGTATTGTTCATTAACTGACTTTGTATATTCTCTAATTATTTAATATGTATATTTTTGTATTTGTAGTTATTTACTTGACTTTGTTTTTTCCATTCTCCGCTAGTCATAAAGTTTAAGCTCCAGAAGAAGCGTGCATACACGCGAAACATGTTGAGCCATTCTTCTTGAATATTATGATTCTACCGCCAATCCTGTATTTCCACCTTTCTGTTGGAGTTTTGACTTGACTATGGAATGTTTACAAATTAAATTGTCCATAGCTTCCAATTGAAACTTGGTTAGGTTACAGTAGCAGTAATATGTTTTACACTATATATGGATATGACTATTGGTTGTGATTTTTTTTTTTTTTAAGTTTTGTATGAATTTTCTTAACTAATAAATCTATTTTATATATTAAAAAAAAACTTTTTTGTTATGGTGCCTAAAAAGTCCATAGTCCCTCCTCTATTCCATTTCATATGCTGTCAGCATGAGGTCAGGCAAGTGCAGAGTTTATGTGATCTTTCACCATGAACAGTCATTGTTGACATGAGTACATTAAAGAAGAACTTCACCTAAGGTTGTTAAAAAATTTTAAGTCAACAACTATAAATATTGAAGCTGTTGACTTTTAACAAATAGATATCTCCCAGCACATAGAGTTTAGCACTGTGCTTTCTTTCAGCCCATTCTTTGCTCAATACTCAGGGGTCACCATCTTGGATTTGGAAGCTGGCTGTGTAGGCCTAAAGTCTCACAGCACATGCGAGAGGAATAGCGGTTTACTTAGACTGGTCCAGGGGCGGCTCTAGGCATTGTGAGGCCTTAGGCAAAACTTAGACATGAGGCCCCACTGATGCCCTTAATATACGCAGCAGGCGTTCCCAGATTGAGATTCTCCTGCGGTGGATGGGAGAAGTGATGTGCGGGGACGCAACATCACTCCTCAATGGCTGGCAGGCAGAACATCAGGAGTCTTAGGTTAGGCGAGAGGTGAGTGTAACAGGGCTCTTAACGTTGCCTGCACACAGCAGCATTAAGATGTCTTGTAATGTTTTTAAAGTGCTGCAAATCAGATGTTCGGCATGCTTAGGGCCCTTTCACACCGAGCCGCCTAGGGTGTCAGTGGTAAAGTGGCACTATTTTTAGCGCCGCTTTACTGTTGTTTTAGCTGCACTATTGGGCCGTTAGTGGGGGGGGGGGGGGGGTTTAGCTAGCTAGCGGCCAAAAAGGGGTTAAATCCACCTGCAAAATGCTGCTGGAGTAGCGTTTTGGCAGCGGTATCACAGCGCTGCCCCATTGATTTCAATTGGGAGCAGCGGTGAGTTCACAGCTCCAAAGAAGCTGCTGGCAGGAGTTTTTCTGACGCCCTGCCAGCGCACTGTTCCAGTGTGAAAGCCCTTAGGCTTTCACACTGGAGTGCATGGAGCAGCTGTTTTAGGGCATTTTGCAGGCGCTATTTTTAACGCTATTACGCCTGCAAAACGCCCTCAGTGTGAAAGGGGTCTTAAGTGAGACAGGGCTCCTAACGCTGCCTGAGCACAGCAGTGTTAAGGTAAGGTGACCAGATTTTTAAAATGAAATCCGGGGACATTTTTTTTTTTTTTTCTAGTAATGGCAGCAATCAGTGACTCATAGCGGGACTGCGATATTGCGGTGGACAAAACGGACACTAAGTGACACTTTTGATACTTTGTGGAAACCAGTGACATTAATACAGTGATCAGTGCTAAAAATATGTACTGTCACTGTACTAATGACAATGGCTGGGAAGGGGATAACATCTAGGGCAATCAATGGGTTAAATGTGTGCCTAACAAGTGTTTTTTCGCACTGTGGGGGAGGTGCTTTTACTAAGGGAAGACATGGATCACTGTACCTGCTTTGCAGGAACACAGGATCAATGTCTTCCATACTGACAGAATGGCAAACTGCCTTGTTTACATAGGATGCAATGTAGTCTATTCACAGACACCCCCAAAGCACACCTGTGTTGAAGTCTTGAAGGCACTGGCAGCCCCACGATTGGATCTGCTTCCCCTCTATTCCTGCTGCTGGACATCATCAGCTGAGCTCAGCTGCCTCTCTCTGCCCGTCGCCTCCGCTACCGGCCTCACAGCCTCTTAGGTCTCCCTCTCTGGGCCCCGGCTACTACTGGGTGGGGAGCTGAGGAAAATGACTGGCTGGGATTTTAGCCAAGGCAGAAGAACATGTGTGCGGAGCTGAATGGGCATATCCTGGAAACTGAAGAAATAGTCCATCTGCTCCGACCAGCACATCATCATCAGAAAGGGACACAGATAATGGAAAAAAATACACCCCCCCTAAGCCTCCGGCCCAACCTCCTACAGGAGAGAAAAAAATAAAGGCAGCGGGCAGCAGCTGCCGGCTGTTTTCACCATAGGTTAGGGTGGCCTAGGGGGAAATTGCCACTGTGAACCCTGGCCCAGCCCGCCCCTGACATCATACATCACACTTCTCAGTCTGTGTACAGGAGGGTGGCTAAGTGGACGAAGGTCTGCTGAGCTCCTGCCACCCTTCTCAGTGCCACCCACCATAAAAGCAGCGGGCCCGCAGGTGAGACAGTGATGCCCGCTAAACACGGTGAAGGGGGTTGCACATCGTGGCAGTTGTGGAAATGATAGGCGGCTTCACAGCCACTTGTAACACTTCCACATGAAAGGTCACAGTTGGCTTTACTAAAGTACACATACTCCTAGCTGCTATAGTGGCTTAGTGTGTAAAAAAACAAAAACAAAAAAAAAACACATTCAGCACTGTAAAAATCAGAATCCCCAGCAAGTGGCTGGGGATTAGCATTTTACTGCCCCCCTATCCTAGCCCCTGAGGTGGCGGCTTAAGCCGTCATATGGTAGTGCAGGCCATAGCCCTGGGGCCACTGTTATAGGGAAGTTTTTAGGCTTGGTTCACACCAGTTTTTCACACTGCAGTGCAAATCACATGTGAAGGACCCTTTTTTGGCCCGCACCAGAATTGGATTGCATGGGTGTTCACACCCATGTGATCTGATTCATGTCTGAATTGACAGTTTGCACTGCAATGCGGGAACCCGCAGTGGATTCGCAGGATTCTCGCATCACACCTGCAAACCCACTGTGGGTTCCCGCATCACATGTCACCCAATGGCACAAACTGCTGGGAGTGTTAAATAAAAGTTAATGACACTCCCAAATCAGTTCACATATTGCAGTGCAAACTGCAAATTCGGACAGGAATCTGATTGCATGGGTGTGAAAACCCATGCGTTACGATTCTGCTGCGGATCAGAAAAGGGGTCCTGTGCAAGTTTGGTCTGAATGCAATGTGAATTCAGCCATACTAGCTGTATGGCTGAAATCGCATTGCACAGAAATTGCATGCGATTTGCACTGCAGTGTGGTACAAATCGCATTCAATGTCGGACATTGTTGCAGTGTAAACTAGCACTAAGGCTGGGTTCACACTGCTGCGGGGGGAGATCCGGATGTGATTCGCACCGCACTGCAGTGCAAATCACATCCGATCTCCGTAGCGATGCGAGTTCAGCCATACAGATAGTATGGCTGAATTCGCATCGCTCCCGCAGCAAACTCGCACGGGACCCTTTTTTTGGTCCGCAGCAGAATCGGATCGCATGGGTGTTCACACCATGCGATCCGATTCCTGTGCGAGTGTGCAGATCGCACTGCGATATGCGGAAGGATCTAGGGGTGTCATTAACATTTCATTGACACTCCCAGCCGTCCGCATAGGGCAGTGTGAACTGCCGGCGGGAGGTATGCGATGCGGGAAAATGCTGCGGATTCGCGGCGTTCCCGCATCGCTATGATGTGAACCCAGCCTAAGTCTGAAATCTTCATCTCTAATCATTGGTGCATGTTGCAGCTGTGAATAGGGCCTGCAGGCAGTATAAGACCCCTTTCACACTGAGGCGTTTTTCAGGCGCTTTTGGGCTAAAAATAGCACCTGTAAAGCACCTGAAAACACGGCTCCCCTGCAGTCTCAGTGTAAAAGCCCGAGTGCTTTCACACTGAGGTGCTGCGCTTGCAGGATGTTATAAAAACTCCTGCAAGCAGCATCTTTGGAGTGGTGAAGGAGCGGTGTATACACCACTCCTCCACTGCTCCTGCCCATGGAAATTAATGGCCAGCGCTGCTGAACTACCGGCAAAGCTGCGCTTTGCAGGTGGTTTTAACCATTTTTTGTCCGCTACTGGGGGTTAAAAGCACCCAGCTAGCAGCTGAAAACCTCTGCAAAAACTACAGTAAATGGCCGCTAAAATTAGCGGTGCTTTACTGCTGACGCCCCAGTCTGAGAGCACCCTTCGGGCCAAAGAATAACAGAGTGGGCAGTTCCTATAGATGGCAGTAGATAATGGCCGAGTGACCCTCTTACCATACCTGGGGATACAGCTCATTCTGGGTTGCCTGTGGCGATTCCGCTGGGTAGAACCCAGATCTGTATTCTGGACATAACTTCATGCCTTTCTTCACAAGGGATGGTGCTGGCTGTGTGGCTTTCCCTGGTGGTGCAGTGCAATGAGATTCTCTCTCTCTCGCTGGAGTTCTGGGTGCACTTCCCCAAAAGCTCTCCTGAGCTCCTGGCTCTCTTTCCCTCCTCTTCAGCTGGACACGCTGAGGGCTGCAGTTTCTTCCAATGGAGTTGCAATGTCCAGACCTCGGGACTACAATTCCCACAATTCTCCTCTCTGCTTCAGTTTAGTGTTTTTTTTTTCTTGCACAATAAGAAGGAGGGGGAAGAAACATAGTCAGCACAGCTCCCGACTTCAGTGATGAGAGGAGGAGGGGGGAGAAAAGCCCACAGCTGCTGCTGCTGCTGCTCTCTCTGTCCACACAGACACAGCCGCTCCGATCTTCTGCTGCTCTGGAGGGGGAATGGGCAGGAAGCACAGAGAACCCTTCAGTCTTTCAGCGGCGGCTCAAGCAGGGGGGTGAAGGAGGTCTCCTTCTCGGACTGCACCTGTCATTTGCCGGCGGCTGGCGGGGAGAGCAAGGGATGGGGATCCTGGCACTCCACATATCAGGCAAATTCAGCGATGGCGAGGCCCCTGCGATCGTGAGGCCTAAGGCGATCGCCTAATTTGCCTAATTGGAGAGCCGCCTCTGGACTGGTCCTACAGCATCCTTAAATTTGTGATGTTTTTCTGGAGGCTGCGGGGGGACTGACCACCAAGGCAAGGATTTGGGAAGAGCGAGAAGGTACTGGTTAAAAAAAGGCACCCACTTTCCTATAAAAGTCAATGCTTTTAGAGGCTGGGTAAGCAATATTATAAATAACGTGTGGGTGAGCAATTCCACCCTTGTTAAGAAAAAAACACTATCCCCTGGGTGATCGATGTAGTTTGCAAAAGCTTTACCAAACTTTGTTGCAGATTCCTTCTTGCTTCTGTTCTGAAGAAAAAGCTGTTTGGTTATGTCAATGTGCAATGTGAATCTGAATGGGAGTGCCTTTTTCATTATAAATCAGCTGATGCATTTGCAGTGTTCTAATGTGGAAAATTACAGGGTCTAATTCCTTTTAGAAATGATTAACCCTTTGTGAGTATCTCATCAAAAATTAAATTTTTGCTGCAGACGATGCCTAAAATCTGATTTGTATCTTAGTGCAGACATCTGAGAAAATCAGTGAACCAATCACACAAGCAGGACATTACATTTCTGGGGAAGTTCTGTACACCAGCTGTGTACAGAAAACCTCCAGACTGCCTTATTGCATTGAATTTTACAGTAACTGGCAGTGCTGCAGATTGAAAAGAAAAGGTAATTTTTAAAAGCATTTACTTACAATATAGCATTTATATTGAAGTCAGCAGCTGGCAGGGATAAAAGCAGCTATGGTTTTGCTCTGTCTGATGTTTCCCATGCTTGTGTCCACAGGAGATGTTTACACAGACACGGATAAAGGGAGGAGAATGCTATTATTATTATTCGGGATTTATATAGCACCAACCGTTTGCACAGCGCTTGAAAACATCAGGAGCAGACAGTACAGTTACAATACAATTGAATATAGGAGGAATCCAAGGGCTCTGCTCATTAGAGCTGACAACCTAAGAGGAAGGGTTTAGTGATACAACAGGTAATAACTGTGGGGGGTGAGCTGATGAAGAAAATTAAAGTACAGTTGTCAGGTGGAGGCAGGATAGGCTTCTCTGAAGACAAAAGTTTTCAGGGATTGCCTAAAAGTGAATAGAGTTGGAGATAGTCGGACAGATTGGGCTAGGGAATTCCAAAAGATGGGAGAGGCTCGGAAGAAGTCCTGGAGATGAGTATGGGAGGAGTTGATGAGGGAGCGAGAAATCAGGAGGTCTTGGGAGGAATGAAAAGGATGATTTGGTTGGTATTTTGAAACTAGTGATGTAGCTGGGGGTAGAGTTGTGGATGGCTGTGTAAGTTATTGTTAGTAGTTTTAATTAAATTCATTGAATGAGTGGCATCCAATGGAGGGATTGGCAGAGAGGGGTAGCAGACGCTGAGTGGTTTGTAAGGTGGATGAGTCTGGCAGCAGCATTCATGATGGACTGAAGGGGTAGAACCTATTTAAAGGTAAGCCAATGAGGAGGGAGTTGCAGTACCGTATATACTCGAGTATAAGCCAAGATTTTCAGCCTCTTTTTTGAGGCTGAAAGTGCCCCCCCTCGGCTTATACTCGAGTCATCGCCCTCTGCCTGCCCGATCAGCATGTCGAGCAGACAGACGGCGGCCATTCCTCTGTTCAAAAGCTGCGCCTCCCTCTCTGTGATAGGCGGAACACTCAATTTCCCAGCAGTCAGTGTTCCGCCTATCACGGACATCCTCTCATCCTCGTCCATAGTATGAGAATGAGCGGATGTCCGTGATAGGCGGAACACTGACTGCTGGGAAATTGAGTGTTCCGCCTATCACAGAGAGGGAGGCGCGGCTTTTGAACAGAGGAATGGCCGCCCT
The DNA here is from genome assembly GCF_037356315.1 of Lithobates pipiens. Lineage (NCBI taxonomy): Eukaryota > Metazoa > Chordata > Amphibia > Anura > Ranidae > Lithobates > Lithobates pipiens. The sequence goes on from NW_027507696.1 coordinate 15,458,640, forward strand.
CTGCCAGGAGGAGAGCGTGGCACACAGAGGCTACAGATTGGCACAGGTAGGCAGGGATGGACGGACAGCACAGCACAGCGACGGACGGGACACAGGGACACAGCGACGGATGGGACACAGGGATGGACGGGACACAGGGACGGACGGGACACAGGGACGGACGGGACACAGGGACGGACGGGACACAGGGATGGACACAGGGACGGACGGGACGCAGGGACGGACGGGACACAGGAATGGACACAGGGATGGACGGGACACAGGGATGTCTCACCCTCGGCTTATACACGAGTCAATCATTTTCCCAGTTTTTTTGGGGTAAATTGGGGGCCTAGGCTTATACTCGGGTCGGCCTATACTCGAGTATATACGGTAATTGAGGTGAGAGATAACCAGGGAGTGAATCAGGAGCTTTGTGGTTTCATTGGTTAGGAAGCAACGTATTTTGGAGATGAGGTGGCAAGCTTTAGAAAGTTATTGGATGAGGGGCCGAAAGGAGAGTTCAGAGTCCAGGATAACACCTAGCACCCTGGCATGTGGGGATGGGTAGATGGTTGTGCCATTGCTCTTGACAGAGAAGTCAGGGGAAGGGGCCGGTGGGAGAGGAAATATTATAAGCTCAGTTTTGGACAAGGTTAGTTTGAGTAAGTGGTATGACATCCAGACAGATATGTCTGTTATTAAGTTTGTGTTACGTGAGGAGACTGGGATGGAGTAAACTGAGGGGTGGAGAGATAGATTTGGGGATTGTAACTGTAAAAATGATATTGAAAGCCATGGGTGGCTATCAGCTGACCCAGGGAGGAGGTGTAGATTGAAAATAGTTACAAGTGACACTGAAGGTGTGGTCGGATAGGTAGGATGAGTGCCAGCAAAGAGCACAGTCACGAAGACCAAACAAGTAAAGTTTTTGAGGAGAAGGGGGTGTTCAACCGTATCAAAGTACAGATTACAGAATAGTGTCCATTGCTTTTTGCTATTAGAAAGTAATTTTGGAGTTGTAAAAGAGCAGTTTCTGTGGAGTGTTGAGGGCATAATCCAGACTGAAGGGGATCAAGAAGGTTATTCTTAATGAGGTAGTCACTCAGTTGTAGACCAGGCGTTCAAGGTGTTTAATGGAAAAGGGGAACAAGGAGATAGGGCGCAGACTGTTAAGATTGGTAGGGTCCAAGGACGACTTTTTCAGTATGGGTGTTACCAGTTCATGTTTTAGAGAGTTGGGGAAGATGCCAGAAGAGAGGGGGAGAGTGAAGATGTGGGTTAGAGAGTGTAGGATAGAGTCAGAGGGTGACCGTAGTATTTGAGAGGGAACAAGGGTCCAGGGGAAATGTAATTAAGTGGGCATTAAAAATCACTTTAGCAACCTCATCTATAGTAGCAGGGTTGAATAAGGGGAGTGTTGATTGTACATACTGACATGGGGTGTTAAGTGCAGGAGATATGTGTAGAGTGGAGATTTCATCACAAATTGAATCAATCTTATTTTTGAAGTAATTAGCAATCTTGTGGGCAGTGAGTGAGTTAGTGGGTGGAGACGGTGGGAGAGGAAGTAGAGAGTTAAAGGTAGAGCAGAGTTGACGGGGACAGGATAAGAAGGTGTTAATGAGAGTAATAAATAGGTGTGCTTGGCAGTGTGGAGGCAAAAAATGTATTTTTTCAAAGACTCAGTCTTAGTCTAGGTTTTTGTGTCTTGCAAGTATTAGATAGCCAGTGCCATTATCAGTACTTAAAGGGACCAGAGCGAATGCCATCATCAGTGCTTAAAGGGACATTATCGTGAGCACTCCAAAAATAACTGTGGGGCTCCAATGAGCTGGCTAGCAAAAGCCAGTATATTACAGACTGATGGAGTGAGTGGTATTGCTCTCCTTAGTTCAGATTGCCCAGTATAGGGTTTAGGAGGAGTTGCTCTCTACACATATTGATTGTTATTTACAGTATATTTCTTTCTAACATTCATCTAACTGCAGTTTATATTTGTGGCATAGTTTAAATGTTTCCTGTTTCATTCTTGTTATTCTATATCTCTTTTGCCATTGAGGTACTGAATTTATATCTGCAATAAATACTCCCCACCCAGCCAGTTGTGTCAAAGTGTGTGGTGCTATTTGCAGAGTCGTGGGCACAGGAAAAAGGCACCCAATACCCCCACTGGCTCCTACGGGGGTAGGCATTACATGTATATGCTCTGTTAAAGTGGTGGGCCACCCTAAAAAAAAAAAAGACCATTAATATTCTTAAAAAAAAAAAACATTTGAAAAAAAAAATATTTCTTACCTTGCCAGAAATCCCTGTTGCTAGGCAGTCTTCCTAATCTGCTTTCTTCCTACTCCTCGGTGATCTTCGGTCTTCTCTCCTCCTCCGCTTTGTCTTTTGGGTAATGGGGCACGCTGTGTTCTGGGAACTGTGTGTTCCCTAAAACAGTGCGTCCCATTCACAAAGCGCTGCGTGACTCGCGCATGCTCAGTAGGAAACGGCCAGTGAAGCCGCAAGGCTCCACTGCCTGTTTCCCTTAGTGAGGATGGCGGCACTGGGACCCGAGAGCCGAGGGACATGTCGGCCTCGGCGGCCGACATCGCAGGCGCCCTGGAAAGGTAAGTCTCCATATTAAAAGTCAGCAGCTACTTTTTTTTTAGCTGCTGACTTTAAAAAAAAAAAATGTTTACAGCTGAAACACCGCTTTAAGGAGAAATAATTTTTAATGTACCCTTTTTTTTTATGTACCAACAAAACTAATATCCATTAAAACAAATAGAATTTTATTTATACATTAAAATACAATACAATTACAAGACAATATCTAATAAAATCAAAAAGTCTATTCTATAATACAAATTCCATTAGTCTTAGTGGATCGACATCTCATACAAAATAAACTGCTTTCTCGGGATCCACTTATTTGTGCCGTCTTAGGATATGATGAGTAACAGACCCTGTATAATAGACAAAACACCACAATGTATTCAATATATTATAACTGCCCTATTCGGGGGTCACTATGACAAAGATTAAACATAACAACACAAAACAATCAAAACACAATATCACTATTCGCCAGGGAAAGTAGATGAGAAAAATAGGAAAAAAAAAGGGGGAGGGGGAAATCTACTCCCCAACACAGGCATATGCATATACCTCCCACCTTTCCATATCCTCAGGAGAGATGAGGATCTAAGACTAAAAAGGGGGACAACATAGAAAACATAACACACCCCATATCTTACCTAAGTCAAGACCTCCAAATCCTAGGACTGATAATAGGGTTCAAGACCTGAAGAATGTACGACAACATGACTCATGACAAAAATCTAAAAAGAAAAAGCACAAAAAAAATCATGCTACTCAATTAACCTGTTCCCACATGGACTATAGAAAACTGATGGCAGAGCGGGACTTTGATTGATCTATCCTCCCTGATCGCATCTCATACACAGTTCTGCTGCAGCACAATGTGTCACTGGCTGGGTCCATCAGTGGCCTGATGTGCAGGAGGCGTGGCCTGACTGCCCGCTGCGGCCCGGCTACAAAGACGCTTCAGCCTGGTACTGGGCCACAGCCCGGGGGTTGACGACCCCTGCTTTAGACAACACTGCCTTGTACCTTGATTTCAGCTGAACCTTGAACTCTTTGCTCCTCCCACGAACTTCCTGATATAAGCCATGTCTCTGCACTTCCTCCTTGCCAGAATATTGTGCTATCTCCAGCTTGTATCTCGCTCCTGTCTTCCCTGCTGCCGTTCATATTTGTTACTGCTTGTTATCGACCCTTGGCTTGTTCCTTCGACTACGCTTCTGCCTAATCCCAACCTGCAACTACTCATTCACGCTTCTGTTTGATCCTTACCTGCTCATCCGCTATTGAACCCCCGGCTTGCTCACCTCCTGGTGGGGCGATCCTGAGGACCATGACCTGGTACTAAAATGCAGCTAAATCCATCTCCCCCATCAGGAGCTCTGGTGAGCACTGGTTTGTACTTAGACTCCACACCTCAGGTGAGCCTCTGTGTTAATCCCTTTCCAGCCAGTGTCACTGTGTTAATGTCACTAGTGATGTCAGTGGCAGTTAGTCAGCTCCACCAGCATCAGATAGTGTCTAAATGCTCGACGCACTATTGCACTTTTATGGCTATTAGTGCTCCTGCAAGCCAATAAATATATATAAATATACAATTATTGCGATTTTTTATCAAAGACATGTAGCAGAATACATTTTGGCCAAAACTTATGGGTTCGCTGTATACTTTTTTAACTGGTTATTATGTCCTTGTATTGTTGGATTAGTGTGTTTTTGATATGTATAAATAAAGGAATTTTGTTACTTTTTTTTTTTTACATGTGCCTGAAAAGTCCATTCTTTCCTCCATATTTCAAATCTAGCAATAGAATGTGGCACATTATTTATTTGGGGGTGATTTGATTGCCACCCGAGGGCCCAGCAATCAAAAAAAAAAACATTTATTTTCAAAATCGGTGGAAGCACCTTAGTGTTCACGTATTAGTGGACAGCCCTCTGTTATTATCAAGCTTTATTCATTTTTAAAACAAAATCTTTTTCCAAAATTATATATAAAAAAATCCTTTTGAACTAATTGTTTTTGAATAGTAGAGACAACATGAACTTTGTTGGCATGGCTTGGGCGGGTTTGATGAATGAGCTTCAAACTTCCTATAATGGGTCCAATAAAGAGGATGATGATCGCTTATTTTGGAAAATTAAAACAACTTTTGAAAAAGAAATCCAATTTGGCACATGGAGTTTTTCAACCAATATATCCGGAAGAACATCAATCCAATGGGCCTGAGAATACAAATTAGGAACACCACACCGGAACTCAAACAGTCCTGGGAGGGTGTCCTTAATCAATGCAGTAGGGAGTTCATGTTCTCTTTACAAGTAAAAATCAATACTTGAAAGAATTCTTGGTCACAGGTACACCGAACTCACCCCGTGGTAACCACTCAGTCGCAATCAGGATCACGTAAGAGGGGCTTTAATGGTGGTGGTTATCCTAGCACACCAAATACTAAAAAGAAACCAGAGGATGTGTCTAGCTTTAAACCTACATCCAATCAAACACAAAGTGTTTCTAAAAGAGGTGATGGGAAATCGCACACTACGGACCTATCCCAATATGTGTATATGGGACCGGTAGTAGCACAGGCTTTACAACTTTTACAGACACAAAATATATCACATAATTCTCAATTGGTTGTATCGACTGCAATGACAGAAGGAACTTCGGAACCCGGGAGGAGCAATTCACTTGGTGCCCACCCAGGTTCATCACTATCAGCACCTATACAGAACTTTGAGTCACAAAAATCAAAATTGACTACAGATAGAGCACCCCATCAGGATGTCCCTTTAGAGGGAGCACACTTGATTCTAATGTAGGGGATGAATTAAGTGTAATAAATTTAATGCCATACCCTCTAACCCAGGACGAATTAGCAGTTTTGAAATTGTGTCTCAGTTTTTGCCCCAGTGTCAATATGGACAGATATGAAGCAATAAAAATCTTTATCTCTTTGTGAGAAAACTAACTTACAAATTTATTTTTGATCCCGATAAAAGACATTTGAGGGAAGAAAATGAATTATCTGAGCAAATAAAGCACTTTACTATGAAGGACTTCAGGGCACTCAGGGATTTGATGTTATTAGTGGATGAAAATTCTGCACTTGAGAATACCCAATCAGAACAAGCAATAGCAGGACAAATGGAGTGCACTCCAAAAGCTAAGAGTCTTTCCTTTAAAAATAAATCCAACCAGTTCCAGGATCTAACCACCAACCCCCAAATTTCAGCGTTTCTTATTGCAATGGTCAGGGAAATAAAAATGTTTAAAATACTACCCCGTGTTTCCAATCTAACATCGGGACAACAGCTAGCTTTGAAATCTCTACACAATAGAGAAGATACTGTAATCAAACCCTCAGATAAGGGAGGAAACATTGTACTTCTAACCCATCAACAATATGAGAAGATGTGTTTGGATGTTCTTGGAAACACTGAGTGGTATAGACCGATCACAATGGAAGCAATATCCCAGTTCCAATTGGAATATATGGGGGAGCGCACACAGGTGGACATCATCCATTTGGCCGTTCAACCCCTTGTGGATGGCCTCAAAAAATATTTTTTCACAGTTGAGGCGTTGCCCTCCTCTATTTTCTGTAAATTAGAGGCTATATAGATGCCTCTACAAATTTCAGGGCCGCATTAGTCTCCTTAATGAGGGCCAGTGCTGCCTCCTCCATTTTACTCCACTTCCTGGGCCTTTTGGGTGGAAGGCAGAGGGGAGGGACCTAAGATTGGGTGTTACTGGGCCCCGCCACCTCCTGGCTGACACCTCCGTCTCCTCCTGTGTGCCAAATTCCAGAGCCTTGTCCTGGCTGAGGTCTTCCTGTGTATGAAGAAGGGACATAGTTTTAGGTTTTGGTTCATCAATCACACACAATTTTCAGCTCATGACTGTTGCAAACTGAATTTTAATAAATAGAAAAGACTATCATTCTGACCCCAGCATTTTTCATTCTTGTCACAATCTGTTTTGGTCCCTACTGTCTATTGATATGTCAAACACTTTTTGTTAAATCATTAATTTGTTATCAATAATAACATCTAGTTACCAACAATCATTTTCCAACAAAAAATATGTTTCCAAATACTATACCTGGCTCCATCTGGGCTCCTCAATTTTTTCATGGATGGAAGGCCCAGGTTATTCCTCGGAAGCGATTCCCTGGCTTCAATCTGGTCATCCAGAAACAACATCCTGTTGTAGTACCACAGACTGGGTACATAGACATCCTCTGCTGCTGCTACTGACCTTACAGACATCTGGACCTTCAGATACTCCTTCCTATAGGTGCTTCTCAAGCTACCAAATTTAGTTTTCAGAGCCCTCATGTCTAGTGATGGACGAACTTCCGACGGGACGTTTCGCGAACGCGAAATGCGAACGGACCCAAACGTTCGCGAAACCGACCGTTCGCCGCGGGCCCCATTGACTTCAATGGGAGGCGAACTTTGCAAACCTTCATGTCGAATTTGCGGCCACGTGGTAATTATTAGGGGGTAAAACGTAGTCCCACCATCTGGACAATGACATAATACATGTATGAGGTGAATTTGGGATCGATAACTACAAGCATTTTTATTTTATTTGGGAAATTGTTCTAACAATTCAGGACTATGGAGCTAATGAAGGCAATGGAGGAGAGGGAAGGTCAGGGACCAGGGTAGGCAAAGAAGAGGGTGCAGGAGATGATCACCAGCAGCGTGACATACCGGAATGACACATGCACCGTGATAGAGGCATCTGACAGCAGCACCGTAATACAGAGCACTGACAGCAGCACCGTGACATACAGCGCTGACAGCAGCACCGTGACATACAGCGCTGACAGCAGCACCGTGACATACAGCGCTGACAGCAGCACCGTGACATACAGCGCTGACAGCAGCACCGTGACATACAGCGCTGACAGCAGCACCGTGACATACAGCGCTGACAGCAGCACCGTGACATACAGCGCTGACAGCAGCACCGTGACATACAGCGCTGACAGCAGCACCGTGACATACAGCGCTGACAGCAGCACCGTGACATACAGCGCTGACAGCAGCACCGTGACATACAGCGCTGACAGCAGCACCGTGACATACAGCACTGACAGCAGCACCGTAAGCAGCCCCAGGAGGAAGTCAGCACAGCACAGGGATGGTGTGATCCCCTCATAATAAGAACCCCCAGGAGGAAGTCAGCACAGCACAGGGATAGTGTGATCCCTTCATAATAAGAACCCCCAGGAGGAAGTCAGCACAGCACAGGGATATCATAAGCAGCCCCAGTAGAAATATGACACCGCTCAACCTCTTCAAAGAGGAGGGTAGGGGCATATAGTACGGTGTGCTTTTTTGGGTCAAGGAAGTGAGCCAAATGAATTAAGAAGGTCTGTGTGCTTGATTAAAAAAATAGTTTATAGACATATACATGGTCTACTGGTCACATGTGTTGAATTCCTCCGAGATCCATGCCTCATTCATTTTTAGAAATGTGAGGTAGTTAACACTGTGGTGAGCTAGGCGAGTACGCTTATCGGTCACAATCCCCCCTGCTGCGCTGAACGTCCTTTCGGACAGGACACTGGATGAGGGGCAAGCCAACAGTTCGATTGCAAATTGGGCAAGCTCTGGCCAGAGGTCAAGCCTGCCCACCCAGTAGTCTAGGGGTTCATCACTCCTCAGAGCGTCCACATCGGCCGTTAACCCAATGTAGTCGGACACCTGACGGTCTAGGCGTTCCCTGATGCTGGATCCGGATGACACCTGTCGATGGGTCGGCTGAAAGAATGACCTCATATCCGAAGTCACCAACACATCTTCAAACCGGCCTCTTCTTGCAGGCGCTGTTGGATTGGTACCCGCAAATCCTTCTCTGGGAGTGGGAATTGCTCCTCTGCCAGCGCACGCAAAAGCAGAATGCAGCATTTCTCGAAGCAAGGCCTGGAAGTGCTGCATTCTGACAGCCCTCTGCGACGGCGGTAACATTTCCGCCATTTTGTGTTTGTACCGGGGGTCTAAGTACGTTGCCACCCAGTACTGGTCCTTGACCCTCATGCTTTTTATACGGGGGTCCCTATTAAAACACTGGAGCATGAAGGCCCCCATTTGCACTAAAGTGGAAGCGGTGTGGTGGCCTGGCTCCTGCTCATCATCCAGGATAATGTCGTCCTCTTCATTCTCCTCTCCCCATCCTCGCACAACAGGGATCCCAGAAAGGTTTAAAGCATGCTCTTCTTGCTCCTGCTCATCCGCCCCGGCACCATCCTCCTCTGACTCCTCATCAGACTCCTGTTGTTGACTTGTCTCAGATAGAGTAGCCCCCCCTGGGAATTCATCCAGCATTGCGACTTCCTCATCTTCCCGCTCCTGCTCCTCCACAGCCTGATCAATGACACGACGCAATGCACGCTCCAGAAAGAAGGCATAAGGTACCATGTCACTGATGGCGCCATGGCTGCGACTGACCAGTTTGGTGATCTCCTCAAATGGCCGCAGAAGTCTGCATGTGTCGCGCATGAGCAGCCACTGGCGCGGTGAAAAAAAACCCAGCTCCCCAGAACCGTTTCTTTCGCAGAGTTCATACAGGTAGACGTTAACTGCACGTTTCTGCTGGAGCAGCCTATCAAGCATATAGAAGGTTGAGTTCCATCGCGTCGGGCAATCGCAAATAAGACGTCTGACCGGCAGATGGTGTCGCCGCTGAATGTCAGCAAGGCGAGCCATGGCCGTGTAAGATCTTCTGAAATGGGCCGAGATTTTCCTTGCCTGCCGCAAGATGTCCTGGACCCCAGGGTATTTGACAAGGAATCGCTGCACGACCAAGTTTAAGACGTGTGCCATGCACGGCACGTGCGTGATTTTGCCCTGTTTCAATGCGCTAAGCAGATTGGCACCGTTGTCACACACCACTTTACCAACTGTCAAATTGAGCGGTGTTAGCCACTCATCTGCCTGTGAACGCAAAGCTGAAAGGAGTGCCGGGCCAGTGTGGCTCTTTGCTTCCAGGCACAACAGACGCAGCACGGCATGGCAACGTCTCACCTGGCATGTGGAATAGGTTCTGGGGAGCTTGGGCGGTGCAGTGGAAGAGACGCTAGCAGCGGAAAAGGAGGAGGCAGCTGAGGAGGAGAGGGAGGAGGATGGAGTAGGAGGAGGAGAAGAAGAGTCAGGCCTGCATGCAATCCGTGGCGGTAAAACCAAATCTACACGGGTGCCACGGGTTACATGCTTGACGGCCGTCAGAAGGTTCACCCAGTGGGCAGTAAAACTGATATACCTTCCCTGCCCGTGTTTGCTAGACCACGTGTCTGTGGTCAGATGTATCTTGGCACCGACACTGTGTGCCAGAGATACATTCACTTGCCGCTGAACATGGCCATATAGCTCTGGGATGCCCTTCTCTGAGAAATACTTCCTTCCTGGGACCTTCCATTGTGGTGTTCCAATGGCCACAAATTTGCGAAAGGCCTCCGAGTCCACCAGTTTATATGGCAGTAGTTGGCGGGCTATGAGTTCTGACAAGCCAGCCGCCAACCGTTGGGCAAGAGGGTTATCCGGCATCATCATTTTTTTACGCTCAAACATTAGGCCCACGGAAGCCTGCCTTTTTGCAGAAAAATGTGAGCTTGGCGTGATGGAAGGTGGAGTGGAGGACAATTGTGAGGAGAGAGGAGAAGGAGAAGTAGAAGACGAGGCTGGACGGTGAGAGCCTGCAGTGTGGCTTTGTGTGTTCCGTTGCTCCCACTGGGCTCGGTGATGGCTGCTCATGTGCCTTCTTAAGGCGGTCGTCCCTAGGTGAGTATTGGGCTTACCGCGACTAACGCGTTGACTGCAAAGATTGCAGATGGCAACGCTATTGTCAGCAGCGGACACGTTAAAAAAAGCCCACACTGCGGAGCCATGTGCCGGTGTCCTGGGAGCGCCAGATGTGACCGTACATGGTCGATGACTCGCTCCTGATACATTTGCAGTCTGCTTTGTCCCTGCTGTGCAATGTAAGTCATTGCTGCTTCTCCTCCCTATCTGCTGGTCCATATCTCCCTCTGAACTCCCCTCCTCTTCCTCTCTTGTGGGCACCCACGTGACATCACTAGACACGTCATCATCAACGTCACCTTCCCCACCGCTATAAGTAGAGATCTCGGAGTAGGCAGCAACACCGGGGACCAACCTCCTCCTTGGGCTGATCTGGGTACTGGCGTCAGACTGCTGAGTAGCGCTTGTTGCTACCTCCTCTTCCTGATCCAATACCAAGAGTGGCTGCGCATCAGAAATGTCCTCTTGATATGGATCGGAAAATAATTCCAGTGACTCAAGCGGAAGGTATGTGGTGGTGGTGGTGGTGGTCGTGTTGTTGGTGGTAGTGTCTTTGGGGGTGCACATAGCAGAGAGTGAAGAAGAGGGTGCAGATCGAGAGGATGAGGAGGGTGCAGAAGAGTAAGGCTGAGCGAGCCACTCAACCAAGTCTGGTGCATCCTTTAAAGTAATTGAACGCACCTTCTGCAACTTCCCACTTTGGCTCAAGCCTGTTGCTCCTGCCCTACCCCTACCACCCCTGCGGAAGGGCCTGCCTCTTCCTCTGCATGTCATTTTTTAAATGACCCTGTGACAAAACTCTTAGTCCCTATACCGCTGAAGGACTGCTGCAGTATAGGTGAGCGGTCAGCAGTGGTGCACGTCAACCCTATCTATTGTGGACCTATAGCGGTCCTTACAGAACAGCAGACTGTACCGCACTCAAGCCTATGTACCGTAGCACCCTATACCAAGTTACCAGTCCTTATAAGAACTTTTGTGGACCAAGCAGGTTGTGTATTAGTGTTTAGCAGACTGTACGTCAGTCCCTATACCGCTGAAGGACTGCTGCAGTATAGGGCAGCGGTCAGCAGTGGTGCACGTCAACCCTATCTATTGTGGACCGATAGCGGTCCTTACAGAACAGCAGACTGTACCGCACTCAAGCCTATGTACCGTAGCACCCTATACCAAGTTACCAGTCCTTATAAGAACTTTTGTGGACCAAGCAGGTTGTGTATTAGTGTTTAGCAGACTGTACGTCAGTCCCTATACCGCTGAAGGACTGCTGCAGTATAGGGCAGCGGTCAGCAGTGGTGCACGTCAACCCTATCTATTGTGGACCGATAGCGGTCCTTACAGAACAGCAGACTGTACCGCACTCAAGCCTATGTACCGTAGCACCCTATACCAAGTTACCAGTCCTTATAAGAACTTTTGTGGACCAAGCAGGTTGTGTATTAGTGTTTAGCAGACTGTACGTCAGTCCCTATACCGCTGAAGGACTGCTGCAGTATAGGGCAGCGGTCAGCAGTGGTGCACGTCAACCCTATCTATTGTGGACCGATAGCGGTCCTTACAGAACAGCAGACTGTACCGCACTCAAGCCTATGTACCGTAGCACCCTATACCAAGTTACCAGTCCTTATAAGAACTTTTGTGGAACAAGCAGGTTGTGTGTTAGTGATTAGCAGACTGTACGTCAGTCCCTATACCGCTGAAGGACTGCTGCAGTATAGGTGAGCGGTCAGCAGTGGTGCACGTCAACCCTATCTATTGTGGACCGATAGCGGTCCTTACAGAACAGCAGACTGTACCGCACTCAAGCCTATGTACCGTAGCACCCTATACCAAGTTACCAGTCCTTATAAGAACTTTTGTGGACCAAGCAGGTTGTGTATTAGTGTTTAGCAGACTGTACGTCAGTCCCTATACCGCTGAAGGACTGCTGCAGTATAGGGCAGCGGTCAGCAGTGGTGCACGTCAACCCTATCTATTGTGGACCGATAGCGGTCCTTACAGAACAGCAGACTGTACCGCACTCAAGCCTATGTACCGTAGCACCCTATACCAAGTTACCAGTCCTTATAAGAACTTTTGTGGAACAAGCAGGTTGTGTATTAGTGTTTAGCAGACTGTACGTCAGTCCCTATACCGCTGAAGGACTGCTGCAGTATAGGTGAGCGGTCAGCAGTGGTGCACGTCAACCCTATCTATTGTGGACCGATAGCGGTCCTTACAGAACAGCAGACTGTACCGCACTCAAGCCTATGTACCGTAGCACCCTATACCAAGTTACCAGTCCTTATAAGAACTTTTGTGGAACAAGCAGGTTGTGTGTTAGTGATTAGCAGACTGTACGTCAGTCCCTATACCGCTGAAGGACTGCTGCAGTATAGGTGAGCGGTCAGCAGTGGTGCACGTCAACCCTATCTATTGTGGACCGATAGCGGTCCTTACAGAACAGCAGACTGTACCGCACTCAAGCCTATGTACCGTAGCACCCTATACCAAGTTACCAGTCCTTATAAGAACTTTTGTGGAACAAGCAGGTTGTGTGTTAGTGATTAGCAGACTGTACGTCAGTCCCTATACCGCTGAAGGACTGCTGCAGTATAGGTGAGCGGTCAGCAGTGGTGCACGTCAACCCTATCTATTGTGGACCGATAGCGGTCCTTACAGAACAGCAGACTGTACCGCACTCAAGCCTATGTACCGTAGCACCCTATACCAAGTTACCAGTCCTTATAAGAACTTTTGTGGAACAAGCAGGTTGTGTGTTAGTGTTTAGCAGACTGTACGTCAGTCCCTATACCGCTGAAGGACTGCTGCAGTATAGGTGAGCGGTCAGCAGTGGTGCACGTCAACCCTATCTATTGTGGACCGATAGCGGTCCTTACAGAACAGCAGACTGTACCGCACTCAAGCCTATGTACCGTAGCACCCTATACCAAGTTACCAGTCCTTATAAGAACTTTTGTGGACCAAGCAGGTTGTGTATTAGTTTTTAGCAGACTGTACGTCAGTCCCTATACCGCTGAAGGACTGCTGCAGTATAGGTGAGCGGTCAGCAGTGGTGCACGTCAACCCTATCTATTGTGGACCGATAGCGGTCCTTACAGAACAGCAGACTGTACCGCACTCAAGCCTATGTACCGTAGCACCCTATACCAAGTTACCAGTCCTTATAAGAACTTTTGTGGAACAAGCAGGTTGTGTATTAGTGTTTAGCAGACTGTACGTCAGTCCCTATACCGCTGAAGGACTGCTGCAGTATAGGTGAGCGGTCAGCAGTGGTGCACGTCAACCCTATCTATTGTGGACCGATAGCGGTCCTTACAGAACAGCAGACTGTACCGCACTCAAGCCTATGTACCGTAGCACCCTATACCAAGTTACCAGTCCTTATAAGAACTTTTGTGGAACAAGCAGGTTGTGTGTTAGTGATTAGCAGACTGTACGTCAGTCCCTATACCGCTGAAGGACTGCTGCAGTATAGGTGAGCGGTCAGCAGTGGTGCACGTCAACCCTATCTATTGTGGACCGATAGCGGTCCTTACAGAACAGCAGACTGTACCGCACTCAAGCCTATGTACCGTAGCACCCTATACCAAGTTACCAGTCCTTATAAGAACTTTTGTGGAACAAGCAGGTTGTGTGTTAGTGTTTAGCAGACTGTACGTCAGTCCCTATACCGCTGAAGGACTGCTGCAGTATAGGTGAGCGGTCAGCAGTGGTGCACGTCAACCCTATCTATTGTGGACCGATAGCGGTCCTTACAGAACAGCAGACTGTACCGCACTCAAGCCTATGTACCGTAGCACCCTATACCAAGTTACCAGTCCTTATAAGAACTTTTGTGGAACAAGCAGGTTGTGTATTAGTGTTTAGCAGACTGTACGTCAGTCCCTATACCGCTGAAGGACTGCTGCAGTATAGGTGAGCGGTCAGCAGTGGTGCACGTCAACCCTATCTATTGTGGACCGATAGCGGTCCTTACAGAACAGCAGACTGTACCGCACTCAAGCCTATGTACCGTAGCACCCTATACCAAGTTACCAGTCCTTATAAGAACTTTTGTGGACCAAGCAGGTTGTGTATTAGTTTTTAGCAGACTGTACGTCAGTCCCTATACCGCTGAAGGACTGCTGCAGTATAGGGCAGCGGTCAGCAGTGGTGCACGTCAACCCTATCTATTGTGGACCGATAGCGGTCCTTACAGAACAGCAGACTGTACCGCACTCAAGCCTATGTACCGTAGCACCCTATACCAAGTTACCAGTCCTTATAAGAACTTTTGTGGAACAAGCAGGTTGTGTGTTAGTGATTAGCAGACTGTACGTCAGTCCCTATACCGCTGAAGGACTGCTGCAGTATAGGGCAGCGGTCAGCAGTGGTGCACGTCAACCCTATCTATTGTGGACCGATAGCGGTCCTTACAGAACAGCAGACTGTACCGCACTCAAGCCTATGTACCGTAGCACCCTATACCAAGTTACCAGTCCTTATAAGAACTTTTGTGGAACAAGTGAGTTGTGAATGTTTAGCAGACTGCAGCAGAAGGGCAGCAGTCAAGTATAATATCCTTTCTATATTTGGAAGAAAGAATATTATACATGTACAAGCCTATTACTGTACCACTGATACCAGTCCTGAAAAGAACCTTTGTGGAACTAATAATAACAGCAAGTCTTTAAAATTACCCTCACTGCCTGACAACACTGCTTCCTTCCTGTCCCTATACAAATTGGCAAAAAAAGAGAACGATTAGTGGTTACTGGAACAGCTCTTTTGTGGACCTTGATAGTAACAGCTAATGATGATGATGATGATGATGATGATGAAAGACTAATCTGGCTGTCCCTGTAGCATACACCGTCCTTTCCCTTTCTCTAAACTAACAAAAGACACTCAGGCTGCTGCAAGAATCAGCAGCACAGCAAACCTATCAACACCTAACACCTATACCAGTCCTGAAAAGAACTTTTGTGTACCAAATAGCTAGTGGTTTATCTCTCCCTACTCCACACAGGAACCTGTCCCTATCTTAACAGAAGAAAGAATGTAAAATGGCCACCGGATCGGGTGTATTTATAGGTTAGGGGGAATGTACAAGTGTCCATGTGCTGTCATGTCTCAATTGGCTGTCCTGTATCACATGATAAACGTGTCACCAAAGGTTAAAGTTCTTGTATACATTAAACACGTAAGTCCGCCGCGGCGAACGACGGAAAAAGGCGTTCGAACGTGCGGACCGCGAATGTCGGAAATTCGCCGCGAAACGACCGCCGGGCGAACCGTTCGGCCATCACTACTCATGTCTGCATTGGGGGCCTGAGTTTTTACAAATTCAAGCAGTTTCTCCGGTGATCCCTTTCTAGCTGCTTTATTGTGATATAAGGGGTTTTTGACCTCCCATAAATTTCTCATATCTCAATATTTATCAAAGAATTTGCCCAGTAATTCTCGATCTTTAAATGGATAAATTTTCTCTGCAAGACCAAAAAAAATACAAAAACACTCATCTCAGGCTAATCTTTTCCCAATATAGGCCTCAATCTAGATTCAGTATAGGCCGCTCATGTCCCAAGTTAAAATCTTACCTTCATTATAACGTTTGTCGCTTCCGTTCCTCCTTCCTCCGCACACAGAGCATAGTGATGAAACATGCGTGTTAGCTTTATATACACTGGGCATGCATGAAACTCCACCCACATCACCCGCCCCTGACGTTCTTTCTAGAATATTCTGCGCCCCGTCTCTTTCGTCGCAGTGGGAGAGGAACATGGCAGATATACAGCAGGGGAATAATAGCAGTAATAAGGAGGAGGAAAGCCCGGAACCAGAAATGTCACGATCCAAGAGGAGATTTAAGGCCACCAATATGTCCTTTGTAGAGATGTTGGAGTTGGTTGACATCTTGAGGAGGAACGACTATGACAGGAATTATGGTCCATACCCAAACCCAAATCTGAGAAAGGCCAAGGCCAAGGTCATGAATAAAGTTGTGAAGAGTCTGCACAGGAATTTTGGGGTACAACGATCCAAGGATCAATTGCGGAAACGCTGGTCAGACCTCAAATTAGGGGGCAGAATCAATACAGAAGAATCAAGAAAGTTCATTGAAAAAGTAAGTATTTGTCGTGTGTTCCTATTATTATTATTTACTTGCATGCTGTGCCATGTACTTTTCTTTACTGTTGGACATTTTATAATGGCTACTTTCATGTTTATGGGCACAGCAATCGGCCGTAGTAAACATCGTTCGTTTGCCAAATAAATACAATGTTTTTCCCAGATACAGGATTAAATACATTTGGTCATGCTTCGGTCAGTTTAGGAGATTGTTGTCTAGATGTGTTTGAACCTCAAAGGAATAGCAAACTAGATTCAGTGTAATGTAAGGAGAGGACACTCAGCGGCTTTTTACACATATGGACTCAGGTGCATTAGTGTGGGACACAAGAACAAACTTTTTAGGATGTCCCACCCAGGTACTCCAGTGGATATTTGGGGTGTCCCCGGGTGTGAAACTTGTCCAAAAAAGGTAAGTATTCCAGCTTTAGTAAGGGAATAAATCAAGTCTTCAGCTTGGAACTCTGGCCAAACAGACAATTGTACTCCACTTCCAAGCAATGTTTCACATTCATATTTGCTGCCTCAAATATCTGTGTGCTAATATATCTTTTGTTTCATTAGAGACCCCCCACCTCCTGAAGAAGGGGAACAGAGGTCACCACAATCTGAAGATGTGGAGGAAGGAGAGGTGGTCGAGATTAACACCACAACAGGTGAGTGTCTGACACCACAGATTCAGGTAAAGAGAAGTATGCCTGCATATTTATAATACATGGTGTGTATTTTTATTTTTAGGTGATGTACAGGTTGTGGAAGAACAATCTCATCATTTCACCAGTGACAATGCCCAAAGGTTAATCCAGGACATAATGTGGTGTAGTCAGAATTTAGACTTGATAAAACAAAAAACTCTGGAGATTGAACAAAAACGTAAGAACACGATTGATGTCCTCGGAAGAATCTAATTTACCAAAAAACTAGCACAATTGTTTTTGTAAATTTTAAAATTTTGAAACATGTTATAAAATCCAAATTTTGAAGATGTACACAGTGTGTCAACATGTGCTATCTGCAATCGGGGGATATCAATGTATGCGGTTTTTGGCTGCAACCCCTTCCTCATAACTCAAGTAGGAGAGAGGAAGTGGTTGCACCCCAAAAACACATCCATTGATCCCCCATGATGGGAGATAGCACATGTTGACATTATGCATGGGGGATCAGGATGGAAATCCCCAGTTTGACTCCCAATTCGTGTGCATCTTCAAAATTTGGCTTTTACAGGGGTGACATCACCCTATCTGTTGAAGGCAAGATCCACACATTTTGGACAATATAGTGTCTGATTTTGCCTTAAAAGTTTTTCAAGGTTGAACTTTGTAAGTTCCACAGTTGTGTATGTTATATTTTGAAACATGGTTGTTTATGTAACCTAAAAAATAAAATTAAATTATTTTGATAACTCCAAATTTGTTACTTTAAAAAAAAAAAAGGTTTTACAACGCACATGTGAATGTGTACAGAGTAAAGGGTTTTATACTCAACAATGTGTGGCTTCTTCTTTCAATGATCAATACCAGTTTTTGTGTTGAAGTTGGTGTTTACAGTGACAATGGGTGTTATTTAATAAGGGAAAAACCACTTGGCACTACAGGTGCACTAGGAGAACCTAGGAGACAGCAAAAAGAAACACAAGCAGAAAATCAAAAACAAGATTTTAGCTGATTAAATATAACATTTATTCCATATGTGCTGGCAAAGCAATGGCCCCCCTACCCAAAAAATAGTCCAAATAATTTTGTTGCGCTTTGGTGGGGCAAGCCAGGATGGGCCGCTTCAAGGGCCGTCATTATTTCCTGGAGTCCAGCCTCAGGCCCAACTGAGGCAACATAATTCTGATTATTTTGTTTAAAAAGTTGTGCAGGATGCAGCAAGATAACACAATATGATTAAGTTTGTACTTGGCCATATTTATGGCCGTTTGAAACTGGCGGAACCGGCTGGTCAGGATCCCAAACGCATTTTCCACGACTCTTCTGGCTCTAGGTATGTTTTGGACAGGTAACCCTCTCCACTAAGTAATGGAGTAACAAAGTAATGTGTGTTACTTTGGTCAGCCCCTCCTTAATTACACTATTGGCAGCCCATTGGACAGGTAAGAAGTCGCATAATAAAGCAAAAAAAAAAAAAAATGGAAGCTAATTTTTAGATTCTGCAATTGCCTATGAAGATAATAGAACAAAACTTTAAACAATACCATTTGAAAGTATTCAGGCGGGCCCTTGCACTACATGCTTTGGTGAATTAATCCATAAATATGACCACAAAAGAGGTAGGCATAGTGTGTATGGGTTTGGCAAGGTCAGCAGATAGAGGATTGGTATCAGCCGACTTAGCGGCTGGGGGGGAGGGTTCCAAATGATTTTAGGGCCTCTTGCACTATGCATGAATTTAAGGACAACAATAACATTTGAACACATTTTAAGGGGTGTTTAGGTTAAGCACTACAATGGAGCTGACAATGTACATTTTTAAGTGACTGAGCTATAGGTGTATATGGGCCCAGGAGAGCATGCTGGGGAGGTTAGTGAAGGCAAATATGCATGAAGGACAAAAAAGGAGCATTAAAAAAATCCAACATGCATGAAGATAAAGGGGACATTCACTGCATATTGTATCATGGTAATTAGGGAATGATGAAATAAATACAATACATTAGCAAACATTAACCAGTCCCCGACCGCCGGCCGTCAAATGATGGCCAGGCGGCGCATCTCTTGTGGCGGGAGGGCGTCATATCACATCTCCCTGATTAAACAGGGAATGCGCGCGAACGCGCATCCCTCCTCGCCACCGAGGGGGGTGAACAGCCATTGGGTATGGCTGTTTACTACGTGATCGACCGTGATGAAGTCACAGCCGATCACAGATGGCTACACCCTCACTGTGAACGGCGCGCACGCGATCGCGAGTGCGCTGCGTGCAGACACCGGTTGCAGCGTGTTCCCAGGAACACTGCTCGTCACCGACGCTAGTAAACAGCCATTGGCCGGCTGTTTACCCACGTGATTGGCTGTGATCGTTTCACAGCCGATCACTAAATGTAAACAAACCGCGGTAACAAGATGTTACCGGGTTCTCCTCCTCACACACCGACACACCGATCACACAGTATCTTACAGTGTACACACCAATAACACTGATTGCCCCCCCAATAAAGAGGACCTGTCACAGTCCATCAGAGTACCTGTCACAGTCCATCAGAGTACCCAAGTACCTGTCACAGCCCATCAGAGTACCCAAGTATCTGTCACAGCCCATCAGAGTACCCGTCACAGCCCATCAGAGTACCCAAGTACCTGTCACAGTCCATCAGAGTACCCGAGTGCCTGTCACGGCCCATCAGAGTACTTGAGTACCTGTCACAGTCCATCCGAGTACCCGAGTACCTGTCACAGCCCATCAAAGTACCCGAGTACCTGTCACAGCCCCTCAGAGTACCCGAGTACCTGTCACAGCCCATTAGAGTACCTGTCACCAGGCCATCAGAGTACTCAAGCACTTGTCACCAGGCCATCAGAGTATTCAAGTACCTGTCACTAGCCCATCAGAGTACCAGAGTACCTGTCTGCAGCCCATCAGTGATCAGTAAATGTAAACAAACCGGGTAACAAGATGTTACCAGGTTCTCCTCCTCACACACTAATCGTGTGTGAGGAGGAGATTGCGGTAACATCTTTACCGCTTACAGTGTACACACCAATCACACTGATTGCCCCCGCAAAAAGAAGGACCTGTCACCACCCATCATAGTACCTGTCACTCACAGTCCATCAGAGTACCTGTCATAGTCCATCAGAGTACCCGAGGACCCGTCACAGCCCATCAGAGTACCCGAGTACCTGTCACAGCCCATCAGAGTACCCAAGTACCCGTCACAGCCTATAAGAGTACCCGAGTACCTGTCACAGACCATCAGAATACCCGAGTACCTGTCATGGCCCATCAGAGTACCCAAGGACCTGTCAGAGCCCATCAGAGTACCCGACTACCTGTCACAGTCCATCCGAGTACCTGTCACAGCCCATCAGAGTACCCGAGTACCTGCCACAGCCCATCAGAGTACCCGAGTCCCTGTCCCAGTCCATCTGAGTACCCGAGTACCTGTCACAGTTCATCTGAGTACCTGCCACAGCCCATCTGAGTACCCGAGTACCTGTCACAGTTCATCTGAGTACCCGAGTACCTGTCACAGTCCATATGAGTACCTGAGTACCTATCACCGCCCTTCAGAGTACCCAAATACAAGTCACCAGGCCATCAGAGAACCTGTCACCAGGCCATCAGAGTTCCCGAGTACCTGTCACCAGGCCATCAGAGTACCCGAGTACCTGTCACCAGGCCATCAGAGTACTCAAGTACTTGTCATCAGGCCATCAGAGTACTCAAGTACCTGCCACCAGCCCATCAGAATACCAGAATACCTATGTGCAGCCCCTCAGAGTACCCAAGTACCTATTTGCAGCCCATGCCTCATAGAATATATGTTGGGGTGTTTGCTTTCCAAAATGGGGTCATTTTCTGGGTAATTCCATTGTCCTGGTGCTCCAGGACCTTCAAAAGTGTGATAGGTAGGAATGAAATGAGATGTGTCATTTATGCTCCTAGAACGCCTGAAGGTACAACTTCAATGTTCGGCCTCTCTATGTGGGCACGCTGTGTAAAAGTCCTACACATGTGCTATCGCCATACTTGGGGGAGTAGCAGAATGTGTTTTGGGGTGTAATTTTTGCTATATACATGCTATGTGTTAGAAATATCTTATAAATTGACAACTTTGTGTAAAAAGAAAATACGTTTTCATTTTTTTCCACATTTTCCAAAAACTTCTGGAAAAAAATGAACCGTTCAAAAGACTCATTATGCCTCACAGATTATACGTTGGGGTGTTTGCCTTCCAAAATGGGGTCATTTTATGGGAAATTCCATTGTCCTGGTACTCCAGGCCCTTCAAAATATAATAGGTGGATGTGAAATGAGATGTGTAATTTTTGCTCGTAGAACGCCTGAAGGTACTACTTCAATGTTGGTGCTCTGTATGTGGCCAGGCTGTGTAAAAGTCTCACACATGTGGTATCACCAATACTCGGGAAGAGTAGCAGAATGTATTTTGGGGTGTAAATTGTTGTATGCATATGCTGTGTGTGAGAAATAACCTGATAATATGAAAATTTTGTAAAAAAAAATAATAAAAAAAAATCTTTATTTTGCAAAGAATTGTGGGGGAAAAATGACAACTTAAAAAAACTCACCATGCTACTTACTTAATACCTTGGAATGTCTACTTTCTAAAAAGGGGTAGTTTGGGGGGTATTTGTACTTTCCTGACTTGTTAGTGTCTCAAGAAAAGAGATACACCTGATGTACTGTAGGCCTGATCAGATGTGATCGATTTTCAGTGATTGGAACCATAGTTTGTAGACTCTATAACTTTCACAAAGACCAAATAATATACACTAATGTGTGTTATTTTTACCAAAGATATGTAGCAGTATAAATTTTGGCCAAAATTTATGAAGAAAAAAATTTCTAATTAGCAAAATTTTATGACAGAAAACAAAGAAAAAGGCATTTATTTCACAAAATGTACGTTTTTTTTTATTTATAGCAAAAAAAAAAAAAAAACACTAGTGATTAAATAACACTAAAAGAAAGCTCTATTTGTGTGAAAAAAGGACGCAAGTTTCATATGGGTACAGTGCTGCATGACTGAGTAATTGTCATTCAAACTGTGAGAGCGCTGAAAGCTGAAATTTGGTCTGGTCAGGAAGGGGGTGTAAGTGCACTGTATTGAGGTGGTTAAATACATATCCAGTCTATCCCTAGCCGCCAGAAGCGGTGGTTTGTTGATCGGGCTCCCGGTAAGAGCAGCGGGAGGCAGCGGGACGGGGGACGTCCCCTCCCGCTCCTCCGGTATAACAGCCAAACGGCTTTTAGCCGCATCGGTTGTTATATCTGGAAAACTGATTACTGGCTCTAAAAACCAGTACCGGGATGATGCCTGCAGCTGCGGGCATCATCACGGTAAAACCCCCTCGAAAGCCGGGTACACACATCTGCGTACGCTTGGTGGCAAGGGGTTAAGTTCCATGAAGCAACAGGAGAAGGACATGGAGCATTATGGATCTATAGCATGCTGCACGGGAATATTTGTGGTAGTTGCCAGCAGGACAAAAGAGGGAGCAGTCCTCCATAACAGTAAGACCAGTGATTTGGGGAATCAGTCAGAGGTACAGCCTGCTCTTCAGCTGATGCCATCGGAAAGTGGAATACAACGTTGCTGCTGTGTGCTGTCATAGAGAAAATCAATGAGCCGATCCGCCATCACCATTATCTACACTGCTGTTTGTCAGAAGCATAACTGGAGACAGTCGAGGGACCCCTCCTTCGCCTACAACTAGCACTGTGTCGCCAGGATGGTGAGAAAGTCATTCACTCGCTATCTATGCTGTGTGGCAGGAACTAAGAGCAGACGATACTCATCATACTCTCCATAGGTACTATTACACTCTCCACAAGTAGTTTGAAATATACAATCATTTTGACTCCAGATCCAAGATAAACTTGCTTTCTTTTATTGGTTGATAATTTGACCTACAGCCCTCCCATTTTTGACTACTTAATTACTCTACAGCCCAATTAAGGCCTATCTCTGTAGTTTTCTACACTTTCATTGGTTACAAGTCTATCAAACATGCGTTTAAGTGCACCAACATCATCAGGCCCAAACGAGGCAGAACAACACAACTCAAAGGACTAGAACCCTTCTTTATCTGCCCATACATCATTTCTTTGTCCCACCATCGGTCAATCTGGCCTGTGGGGTTCTCCTGGTTGATTTGAGCCTAGGATAACGACCCACTGTTTTTGTGGCATTGTAGTGCAGTGGGTTTAGGCATATATGTTCTGTCACCGCTAGTTTATTGTATGTTGGGTGGCAGTGCCCCTGGAGTACAATATTTCTCTTCCTCTCTTTTGGACTATATGTTCTACAGGCTTTGCTGTGCACCCAGGCCAATTTTCCCTCTGATATATGTGCAGTGGCAGCCACTGGAATATAATGTACATATATATATATATATATATATATATATATATATATATATATATATATATATATATACTGTATATACATATAGGTGGATATACCTGCTTGATGCAGAACCCTAATTATTATCTGCAATGGTATATTATAATTTCTCTTCCCTTTTTGTTATTTGTATAACCAGTATTAAATCCTAATTAGGGATGAGCCGAACACCCCCTGGTTCGATTCGCACTAGAACACCTTCGAAAAGGCCAAAAATTCTAGCGAACATGCAAACCCTATTAAAGTCTATGGGACACAAACATGAAAAATCAAAAGTCCTCATTTTAGAGTCTCATATGCAAGTTATTGCCATAAAAAGTGTATGGGGTACCAGGTACTATACTCTGCACTGCATTATATACACTACACTGACTGCACTATATACTCTGCACTGCATTATATACACTACACTGACTGCACTATATACTCTACACTGCGTTATATACACTACACTGACCGTACTATATACTCTGTACTGTATTATATACACTATACTGACTGCACGCTCAATCCACTAACTAACCTGCCTAATCTCTCTCCATTCATAAACACTATACACGGCTGCCATGTAAGCAGCCTTATATAGTGTGGGGTGTGGACTTAGCCCCTGAGTCATGATTGGCCAAAGGCACCCCACCTTTGGCCAATCATGGCTCTCACTGTACATCATGCTGTGATTGGCCAAAGCATACAGGTCAGGTGCATGCTTTGGCCAATCAGCAGCCTTCAATGCACTGCGATCTCACACATTTATTGCTGAAATATTGGGAGAATTCATAGCAAAACTCTGTTTGTGTGCTCAGCTAGATGTGTCAGAGACGATGATGGGTTGAAGAAGGTCAAGGCCAGGGAGGACTCATGCAACTCAGGGGCTCTTTTAAAGGATAGCGCTACACATGTATTCAACAAGGGGCTTGAAATATGCCTTACTGCGCATCTGGCACCAACAATTATTTCATGGTCAATATTGTCACTAGGGGTGAAGCGAACACCCCCCCCCCCCCCCACCCTGGTTTGGTTTGCACCAGAACATGTGAACAGACAAAAAATTGGTTCGAACAATGGTACAAACAGCATTAAAGTCTATGGGACACGAACATGAAAAATCAAAAGTGCTCATTTTAAATGCTTATATGCAAGTTATTGCCATAAAACGGCCGTTTTTTTAGGAGCAGTGATATTAAGAATTCTTAAGGTGAAACAATAAAAATTCAATATTCCTTTAAATATCATGCCTGGGGAGTCCCCTTAGTCTTCCTGTAAAACAGCACATTTTCCCCAATGTTTATAACAGTACTGCAGCAAAATGACATTTCTAAAGAAAAAAATGCTTGTGGTTGTAATGCATTTCCAGATCATGGCAATATACAGTACACAAAAAATAATGAAAAAAACAGCGTGGGTTACACCCCTATTCCATTACCTGGTATGGATATTAACCACTTCAAATATCGCAATAAGCGTATATTGATTGGCTTGCACAAAAGTTATAGCGTCTACAAAATAGGAGAAAGATGTATGGCATTTTTATTATTATTTTTTTACTAGTAATGGCGGTGATCATCCATTTTTATCAGGACTGCGACATTATGGTGGACAGATCGGACACTTTTGACACATTTTTGGGACCACTGGCAATTATACAGCGATCAGTGCTATAAAAATGCAGTGATTACTGTGTAAATGTCACTGACAGGGAAGGGGTTAACACTGGGGGGCGATCAAGGGGTTAACTGTGTTCCCTAGTGTGTGTTCTAACTGTAGGGGGATGGGACTGACTGGAGGAAATGAACGATCATGGTTCCTAGCTAGCAGGAACTCATGATCTGCCTCTCCTCTCCTTACAGAACAGGGATTTGTGTGTCACGCATGGCCAGAGATCATTGCTAGGCCCTTCAGGTCAGGTATGGATATTAAGAGGAACTACATGACAAAATGTAAAAAAAAAAAAAATGTTTTGGGGGTTCCCCCAAAATCCATACCAGACCCTTATCTGAGCATGCAACCTGGCAGGCAGCAGGAAAAGGGGGGACAAGAGAGTGCCCCCCTCTTGAACCGTACCAGGCCACATGCCCTCAACATGGGGAGGCTGCTTTGGGGTCCCCCAAAGCACCTTGTACCCATGTTGATGGGGACAAGGGCCTCTTCCCCACAACCCTTGCCCAGTGGTTGTGGGGGTCTGTGGTCGGGGGGCTTTAACAGAATCTGGAAGGCTCCTTTAACAAAGGGGCCCCCAGATCCCGGACTCCCTATGTGAATAAGTATGGGGTACTCCTACCCATTCACCAGAAAAGTGTAAAAAAAGTAAACAATAGCAGACAGTTTTTGACAGTTCCTTTGTTTAAAAAAAAAAGTGTCCCGCGATGTAAATCCATCTTTAATCAAGGCGTCGACGGTCCAGAGAAAAAAACAAAGCGGAAAAACTCCGCATCCATGGGAGGTGTCCTGCTGACTGCCGTTTTTTCACTTTGACAGCTGTTATATAGCCAAGGGCGGGCCACCTAGTGACATAAATGGATGACCCCGTCCCTTCTGATGTCATATGACATCAGAAGCAGGATGGGGTCACCTGTTTATGTCACTGGGTGGCCCTGCCCTTGGCTATATAACAGCTGTCCCTGTGAAAAGACTGCAGTTGGTGGGACTCCTCCCATGGAGGCAGAGTTTTTCAGTTTTTTTGCTTTTTTTTCTCAGGACCATCAGCCCGCTAATTGACGATAGATTTAAATTGCGGGACTTTTTGTCCAAGGAATTATCCAAATTTGTCTGCTGTCGTTTTTACATTTTTGACACTTTTTTGTTGAATGGGTAGGGGTACAATGTACCCCTACCCATTCACATGGGGGGGGGTGAGATCTGGTGGCCCCCTTGTTAAAGGGGCTTCCATATTCCAATAAGTCCCCCCACCCACAGACCCCCACAACCACCAGGCAAGGGTTGTGGGTATGAGGCCCTTGTCCACATCAACATGGGGAAAAGGTGCTTTGGGGGAGACCCCAAAGCACCCTTCCCATGTTGAGGGCATGTGGCCTGGTATGGTTCAAGGGAGGGGCACTCTCTCGCCCCCCCCCCCTTTTCCTGTGGCCTGTCAGGTTACATGCTCGGATAATGGTCTGGCATGAATTTGGGAGGGACCCCATGCCATTTTGCTTTTCACTTTCAGCCTGAGGTTCCCCTTAAAATCCGAACCAGACCTGAAGGGCACCGTGATAGAGAGCACTGACACCAGCACCGTGATAGAGAGCACTGACACCAGCACCGAGATAGAGAGTACTGACACCACACCAGCACAGTGATAGAGAGCACTGACACCAGCACCGAGATAGAGAGCACTGACACCACACCAGCACCAAGATAGAGAGCACTGACACCAGCACTGTGATAGAGAGCACTGACACCAGCACCGAGATAGGGAGCACTGACACCGCACCATCACCATGATAGAGAGCACTGACACCACACCGGCACTGAGATAAAGAGCACTGACACCAGCACTGATACCAGCAACTCGCTGCGGGGCCCAAAAATATGACACCGCTCAACCTCTTTAAACAGAAGGCTACGGGCATATAGTAAGTGGTGCTTTTTTTGTACAAGTGAGCCAAAGGTAGAAAAAAGGTCCATGTGCTAGATTATAAAAATAGTTTATAGAGTTATGCATATACATAGTCTACTGGTCACATGTGTTGAATTCCTTTGAGATCCATGCCTCATTAATTTTTATAAATGTGAGGTAGTCAACACTGTCGTGAGCTAGGCGAGTACATTTATCGGTCACGATCCCCCTGCTGCGCTGAATGTCCTTTTGGACAGGACACTGGATGAGGGGCAAGCCAACAGCTCCATTGAAAATTGTGCAAGCTCTGGCGAGAGGTCAAGCCTGCCCACCCAATAGTCCAGGGGTTCATCCCTTCTCAGAGCATCCACATCGACCGTTAACCCGATGTAGTCAGACACCTGTTGGTCTAGGCATTCCCTGTTGCTGGATCCAGATGACACCTGTCGATGGGTCGGCTGAAAGAATGATCTCATATCAGAAGTGACCAACACATCTTCAAACCGCCCTCTTCTTGCAGGCGCTGTTGGATTGGTACCCGCAAATCTTTCTCTGGGAGTGGGAATTCCTCTGCCAGTGCACACAAAAGCAGAATGCAGCATTTCTCTAAGCAAGGCCTGGAAGTGCTCCATTCTGACAGCCCTCTGTGATGGTGGTAACATTTCCACCATTTTGTGTTTGTACTGGGGGTCTAAGTACGTTGCCACCCAGTACTGGTCCTTGACCTTTATGCTTTTTATACGGGGGTCCCTGTTAAAACACTGGAGCATGAAGGCCCCCATTTGCATTAAACTGGAAGCGGTGTGGTGGCCTGGCTCCTGCTCATCATCCAGGATAATGTCGTCCTCCTCATTCTCCTCTCCCCATCCACGGACAACAACAGGGATCCCAGAAAGGTTTAAAGCATGCTCTTCTTGCTCCTCCTCATCCGCCCCGGCACCATCCTCCTCTGACTCCTCTTCAGAACTCCTGTTGTTGACTAGTCTCAGATAGAGTAGCCCCCCCTGGGAATTCATCCAGCATTGCGACTTCCTCATCTTCCTGCTCCTCCATGGCTTGATCAATGACACGACGCTATGCACGCTCCATCAAGAAGGCATAAGGTACGATGTCACTGAGGGCGCCATGGCTGCGACTGACCAATTTGGTGATCTCATCAAATGGCCACAGAAGTCTGCATGCGTCGCGCACGAGCAGCCACTGGCACGGTGAAAAAAACCAAGCTCCCCAGAACCTGTTCTGCCACAGAGTTCGTACAGGTAGTCGTTAACTGCACGTTTCTTCTGAAGCAGCCTATCAAGCATATAGAAGGTTCCATTGCATCGGGCAATTGCAAATAAGATGTCTGACCGGCAGATTGTGTCGCCGCTGAATGTCAGCAAGGCGAGCCATGGCTGTGTAAGATCTTCTGAAATGAGCCGATATTTTCCTTGCCTGCTGCAAGATGTCCTGGATCCCAGGGTATTTTATAATGAATCACTGCACGACCAAGTTTAAGACGTGTGCCATGCATAGCACGTGTGTAATTTTGCCATGTTTCAATGCGCTAAGCAGATTGGCACCGTTGTCACACACCACTTTACCAATGGTCAAATTGAGCAGTGTTAGCCACTGATCTGCCTGTGAACGCAAAGCTGAAAGGAGTACAGGGCCAGTGTGGCTCTTGGCTTCCAGGCACAACAGACGCAGCACAGCATGGCGACGTCTCACCTGGCATGTCGAATAGGTTCTGGGGATCTTGGGCAGCGCAGCGGAAGAGACGCTAGCAGCAGAAAAGGAGGAGTCAGCCAAGGAGGAGAGGGAGGATGGAGTAGGAGGAGGAGAAGAAGAGCCAGGCCTGCATGCAATCCGTGGAGGTAAAACCAAATCTACACGATTGCTGCAGGTTACATGCTTGACGGCCATCAGCAGGTTCACCCAGTGGGCAGTAAAAGTTATATACCTTCCCTGCCCGTGTATGCTAGACCACATGTCTGTGGTCAGATGTATCTTGGCACCGAAACTGTGCGCCAGAGATACAGTCGCTTGCCGCTGAACATGGCCATATATCTCTGGGATGCCCTTCTGTGATAAATACTTCCTTCCTGGGACCTTCCATTGTGGTGTTCCAATGGCCACAAATTTTCGAAAGGCCTCCGAGTCCACCAGTTTATATGGCAGTAGTTGGCGGGCTGACAGTTCTGACAAGCCAGCGGTTAACCGTTGGGCAAGAGGGTTATCCGGCATCATCATTTTTTAACACTCAAACATTTGGCCCACGGAAGCCTGCCTTTTTCCAGAAAAAATGTGAGGATGGCATGATGGAAGGTGAAGTGGAGGACAATTTTGAGGTGAGGGGAGAAGGAGAAATAGAAGACGAGGCTGGATGGTGAGAGCCTGGAGTGTGGCTTTGTGGATTCCATTGCTCCCACTGGGCTCGGTGATGGCAGCTCATGTGCCTTCTTAACCACTTGCTTACTGGGCACTTAAACCCCCCTCAGTCCCAGACCAATTTTTAGCTTTCAGCGCTGATACACTTTGAATGACAATTGCGTGGGCATACAACACTGTACCCAAATGAAATTTTTATCATTTTTTTCCCACAAATAGAGCTTTCTTTTGGTGGTATTTAGTTACAGCTCGGAGTTTTATTTTTTGCTAAACATACAAAAAAAGATGCAAAAAAAAAAAAAAAAAATCATGTTTTAATAGTTTGTTATAAAATTTTGCAAACGGGTCATTTTTCTCCTTCATTGAAGTGCGCTGATAAGGCGGCACTGATAGGCTGCATTGGTGGGCACTGATGGGCTGCATTGGTGGGCACTGATAGGCTGCATTGGTGGGCACTGATAGGCTGCACTGGTGGGCACTGATAGGCATAGTTAAGGCGGCACTAATAGGCACAGATAAGGCGGCACCGATGGGCACAGATAAGGCGGCACTGATGGGCAAAGATGGGCACAGATAAGATGGCACGGATGGGTGGCACGGATAAGTGGCACGGATGGGTGGCACGGATGGGCACTGATAGGTACCACAGATAGATGGGACTGATGGGCACTGATAGGTGGCACTGATAGGTGGCTCTGATAGGTGGCACTGCTGGGCACTGATGGGCGGCACTGCTGGGCACTGATGGGTGGCACTGCTGGGCACTGATGGGTGGCACTGGGGTGCAGCACCTTTGAGGCAGATTGGGTGGCACTGTGGGTGGCACTGTGGGGTGGCACTGTGGGTGGCACTGTGGGTGGCACTGTGGGTGGCACTGTGGGCACTATGGGCACAGACGGGGGGCACTTACTTTTACTTTTATTTATCCTTCAGGATGGCACTGCGGGAGGCAGGTGGGCACTGGCAGGTGGCATGTGGTGCCTTGCATTGCTGGCCGTGATCGGGACTGATGTCCCGATCACGGCCGCCGGTGATCGGCTTTTTTTTTTTCTCCTCGCGCTGTCAGCGCGAGGAGGAATAATAGCCGATTACCGGCTCCGTTCTATCACATGATCAGCTGTCATTGGCTGACAGCTGATCACGTGATAAGGGGTCGGGATCGACCCCTTGCACGGATCGGTGATCAGGCGAGTCTCATAGACTCGCCGATCACAGAGCTCGCCGCGCGCGCCCCTCAGGGGGCGCGCAGGCCGCTCGTAACCGGGACGACGTCAATAGACGTAGTCCCGGAAATCTAGGTCCGCGCTAATGCCGTCATTCGGCAATAGCGCGGTACCCAAGTGGTTAAGGTGGTCGTCCCTAGGTGAGTGTTCGGCTTACCGCGACTTATGCGTTGACTGCAAAGGCTGTAGATGGCAACACTATTGTCAGCAGCGGACACGTTAAAAAAAGCCCACACTGCAGAGCCATGTGCCGGAGTCCTGGGAGCGCCAGATGTGACCGTACATGGTTGATGCCTCACTCCTGATACATTAGCAGTCAGCTTTGTCCTTCGCTATAATTAGAGATCTTGGAGTAGGCAGCAACACCGGGGACCAACCTCCTTGGGCTGATCTGGGTACTGTCGTCAGACTGCTGAGTGGCGGTTGTTGCTACCTCCTCTTCCTGATCCAATGCCAAGAATGGCTGTGCATCGGCAATGTCTTGTGATGGATAGGAAAATAATTCCTGTGACTCAAGCGGAGGGTATATGGTGGTGGTGGTGTTGGTGGTAGTGTCTTTGGGGGTGCACACAGCAGAGACTGAAGAGGGTGCAAATCAAGAGGATAAGGAGGGTGCAGAAGAGTAAGGCTGAGTGAGCCGCTCAACCAAGTCTGGTGCATCCTTTGACGTAATCAAACGCACCTTCTACAGTTTGCCACTTTGGCTCAAGCCTGTTGCTCCTGCCCTGCCCCTACCACCCCTGCAGAAGGGCCTGCCTCTTCCTCTGCCTGTCATTTTTTAAATGACACTGTGACAAAAGTCTCTAGGGAAGTGCAGTATATGTGGAAGAAGGTATATAACACCCCGCTTCAATCTGTCGTTTTGGGGGGCCACTGGTCTATCACACCATTTATAATACTTTTTTCTAATTACGTTTGTCACTCTTTGTAGTATCGCTGCAGAACCGCTCAGCAGTCACAATGCTGCAAAGTGGAAATGCACTATACTATGCTTTCTATATTTGAAAGTATTTTATACGTGTATTATACCTCTATATACTGCGCATCAAATAGTACACCTATATCAGTCCTTAAAAGGACCTTTGTGGACCTAATAGTAGCTAGCTAGTAGCTAATGAATTGCAGACTGTCCCTGCTCCAAACACCAAACCTTCCCTACACTGACAAAAGACAGAATGTAAAATGGCCGCCAGATCAGGTCTATTTAAAAGGTAGGTGGTATGTCCATGTGCTGAAATGTCTCAATTGGCTGTCCTGTACCCCTTGATGGATGTGTCATGGGTCAAAGTTCTTTACAATGTAAACGAATATGTCCGCCGCGAACAGCACCAGAAGTCCGCCGGTTTGGCGAATTGCGAATGAGCAAAGTTGGCCACGAATCGACCACCGGGCGAACCGCGAGGCCATCTCTATCTATATATATATGTAGATATATAGATATATACAGTGTAAATTGGCTGCCCCCTCGAAAAAACTCAACACACAGCCATTAATGTCTAAACCGCTGGCAACAAATGTGAGTACACCCCTAATTGAAAATGTCCAAATTGGGCCCAAAATGTCAATATTTTGTGTGGCCACCATTATTTTCCAGCACTGCCTTAACCCTCTTGGGCATGGAGTTCACCAGATCTTCACGGGTTGCAACTAGAGTTCTCTTCCACTTCTCCATTATGACATCATGGAGCTGGTGGATGTTAGAGACCTTGCGCTCTTACACCTTCCGTTTGAGGATGCCCCACGGATGCTCAATAGGGTTTAGGTCTGGAGACATGCTTGGCCAGTCCATCACCTTTACCCTCAGCTTCTTTAGCAAGGCAGTGGTCATCTTGGAGGTGTGTTTGGGGTTGCTATCATGTTGGAATACTGTCCTGTGGCCCAGTCTCTGAAGGGAGGGGATCATGCTCTGCTTTGGTATGTCACAGTACATGTTGGCTTTCATGGTTCCCTCAATTAACTGTAATTCCCCAGTGCTGGCAGCACTCATGAAGCCCCAGAACATAACACTCCCACCCCCATGCTTGACTGTAGGCAAGACACACTTGTCTTTGTACTCCTCACCTGGTTGCCACCACACATGCTTGACACCATCTGAACCAAATACGTTTATCTTGGTCTCCTCAGACACAGGACATGGTTCCAGTAATCCATGTCTTTAGTCTGCTTGTCTTCAGCAAACTGCAGGCTTTTTTGGGCATCATCTTTTGAAGAGGCTTCCTTCTGGGACGACAGCCATGCAGACCAATTTGATACAGTGTACAGCATATGGTCTGAGCATTGACAGGCTGACCCTTCAACCTCTGCAGTAATGCTGGCAGCGCTCATACATCTATTTCCCAAAGACAACCTCTGGATATGACGCTGAGCACATGCACTCAACTCCACCATGGCAAGGCCTGCTCTGAGTGGAGCCTGTCCTGTTAAACCACTGTATGGTATTGGTCACCGTGCTGCAGTTCAGTTTCACGGTTATGGCAATCTTCTTATAGGCTAGGCCATCTTTATGTAGAGCAACAATTCTTTTTCTTCAGATCCTCAGAGAGTTCTTTGCCATGAGGTGCCATGTTGAACTTCCAGTGGCCAGTATGAGAGAGTGAGAGCGATAACACCAAATTTAA
This sequence comes from Lithobates pipiens, assembly GCF_037356315.1. NCBI lineage: Eukaryota > Metazoa > Chordata > Amphibia > Anura > Ranidae > Lithobates > Lithobates pipiens. The sequence continues at coordinate 15,492,000 of NW_027507696.1, forward strand.
CACACCTGCTCCCCATTAACACCTGAGGCCTTGTAACACTAATGATTCACTTGACACGGTGAAGGAAAATGGCTAATTGGGCTCAATTTGGACATTTTCACTTAAGGGTGTACTCACTTTTGTTGCCAGCAGTTTAGACATTCTTGGCTGTGTGCTAAGTTATTCTGAGGGGACTGCACATTTACACTGTTACACAAGTTGTACACTCACTACATTACATTGTAGCAAAGTGTCATTTCTTCAGTGTTGTCACATGAAAAGATATAACAAAATATTTACAAAAATGTGAGGAGTGTATTCACTTTTGTGAGATACTGTATATACTAGGCTGTATATATATGAAATACACTGCCACTGACTGCACTGCCTCTTGCCTAATCTAGCTTAATCTATCTCCGTCCACACACTATACATGGCCGCTATGTAAGCAGCCTTATATAGTGGGAGGCATGGACTTAGTCCCCATAAACCATAATTGGCCAAAGCATTCAGGTCAGATGCATGCTTTGGCCAATCATCATACAGCAATGCACTGCGATCTCACAGTGCATTATGGGGCATTCCGTGCCACTCAAATTTCCTGAAAATGGCCCATAATATTCGCCGCTTGGCGAACGGGGGAACACCCGATGTTTGAGTCCAACTTAAGTTCGATTCAGACATAGGAGCATATCCCTAATTGCCACATAGGATCACGAGCTTGACACAAATATCACAAAAGTTAAGCTAAGCCACATTCAGTGGAGATCCAAGAACATGTAAAGCGATTCTAAATGCTTTTTTGTTAAAATAGCACATAGCAGCCCCAACCCTCCTTATCTAGGGTCCCCTGCCAGAGCTCTTGGCTCCTCCTCTTCTCTGAGTGCCCCCCATAGCAAGCTGCTTGCTATGTGGACACTCATGTGGGCTCGATCCCAAGCCGGGTTGTGTGCATTTATAGAAACACACAGCATGGTTCAGCCCTGCACCTCGCTCCCTCCTCATGGGGTTTGCATGACAGCAGTAGGAGCCAATGCCTCCCATTGCTACCAAGTCGCCTGTGAGAAGACAGAACTGAGAAGAGCTGCTGCAGACAAGCATAGCTCTGGTTTGAGATCGGGCTCAGGTAAGTGTTTAGATGGGACTGCAAGGAGAGGTTTTTGAAAGGCTTTTTGCCTTACTGTATAGAATGTATTAGGGTAAAAAAACCTTTTACCTTTACAACCATTTTAATAAGATGATCATTTTTTAAAGTTAAACAATTTAAATAAATGATATAAATTACTTGTGAATGAAAGTGAATCTCACCCCCTCCCTCCATGCACAAGGGGCCTGAGTGTCAGGGAATAGCTGCCAGAGATGGAGCAGCCTACTTCTCTTCCAGTAGCCATCAGAGGCCAGATTGTACTCAGGTGGACATATAGATTGGTGAATGGTCTTTGGCCCACTTCTTGTGCTTTCAACTTCTCTGCAGGTCTTATTGCAGTTTTAAATAAACCAATTAACACTATTTCTATGTAAGTCTAGTTACAGGGTGGGCCATCAGTGGAGATGGTGGAAAAGTCCAACATTTGCAGCTGCTTATTTGGAGTATTGTTACACATGTTTGTGCAAAGTTTATTCAAAGTTCCTAGTTGTTCAGACATACTTATGAAAAGATGCCATTATAACATTAACTTCTTTCTACCATGGTATATTTTTGAACGGTGAAGTGGTTGATGGCTATTTCTCCATTTCTGTTTATAAAAACATTAAGCCCCATACATTTATCAAAACCATATAATATGAGGTCAACCCTTAGGAGTTTAAATTTGTATGCAATCAGGCAGGCCCTTGCACTGCATGGTTTTGGTAAACCTAAAGGAAAAACTCAGTAGAAAAACTGATAGTGTGTATGGGGTTTAAAGTGGAAGTAAACCCATCGATTTAAAAAGTTTCAAAAAAAGGCATGCCGGGAATGCTAACTGCACATTGGCTGTGCTCTCAACCAAACTGCCAAACCACCCAATGGGTGGTGTCATAATGGATCACATGTGCAGCACCGTGGCAGCTGAATATTAAACAGAGGCAAAGATGGCAGCTTCCGTGGATGAAAACGATAGGGGAGTTTACTTCCACTTTTAGCCCTTGTACACACGGTCAGACATTCCAACAACAAAATCCATCGGATTTTGTCCAACGGATTTTGTCCGAAACCGGTGTTGCATATACACGGTCGGACAAAGTTGTTGGAAAATCCGATCGTATGTAACGTGATGACTTAATTTTGTTACGACGGGACTACGTTCAGGCTAGTAGCCAATAGCTTTGGTCTAGGAATTTGATCTGAGCATGCATGGCACTTTGTCCGATCGGAATTCTCTACACACAATTGGACAAAGTCCGATCGGATCATGTTGTCGGAATGTTTTATAGCCCAACTCTAAAGCTTTGTCCATCGGATATTCCGACAGAAACAGTCCGATGGAGCCCACACACAGTCGGATTATAAGACAACACGGTCCGATCGGACATTTTCCGTCGGAATGTCCGACCGTGTGTACAAGGGCTAAGAGAAACAAAACACAGATGTCCATTGCACCTTCAATGGTTGTGAACTGAGCCCCCATCATTTGGCAGTTTGGATAACAGGTAGAGTACCAAGCCAATATAAGCAATACTGTAAAATGAAGTTTTGTGAATGAATGGATTATAATCAGCAGCAAAATAATGGCAAGGGATTTTGTTTTTAACCACTTCAAACACAACCCACCCCACAAACACACCTGGACATCTGATCTCCTGCCTTTTTCTGTATGTGACTTGTACAGTAACACCTTCACCTCCTCTTTCTCAATCTGGGTATGACCAATACATTTATGTATCCAATGTACCATTATTAGGCTTCATGTTTTTAACAACCACAATACTGTGGGCATTTGAGAAAGTGAAGTGATCATTTCTTTCCTAAGAATAAAAAAGACACAGACGCTTCCAACATAATTTCGGACACCTGCCTGTGGTATAGCAATCATGTATTAATTGCATTGCCTGACAGTTTCATGGCATGCATATCATAGATCTATACTGTGCAAGTAACTTGATAGGCATTCCAATCATCCACAGTTGTGGCCAGCTGTGCAGATACCCAATATGCAAAATAGGTGGTTTTCTATTTACTGCCAATATGATTCAATTCACAGAATAAAATTAGTATTGTGTATTTCTGAAGAAAATGGAACAAACAATCAAGCATGGTGTGAAATGATATAGCAGGAAATGATATTTATAAACCAGTTTAATGTTATTTACTTGCTTAAGTTGCTGCCAAGTACCAAGCTTCTTGTTCCATGTAAGCTTCAACACTCTGGGTCAATCTCTGCTTGACATAACGTGCAGCATCATGATGGCATATGGTAGGCTTTTAAAGATTATTACTTACCATCTAATTAATATATGTTATGTTATATACATTTTATTTAGAGAAGACAATCCATGCTTTGTTTTAAATACTAAAATTTTGAAAACAAATTACTTTGGGATTCAAAGGAAGAAGAGATTATAGTGTGCATTTTCTACAATGGTAAAATATGAGTTTTTTTTTTTTTTTTCTTATGTACAGTGGTCATAAAAGAATCTAAACAGTTGCTATTCATTCCGAAAAAAAAAAGATTACCGGAGAACAAATTAATTGATGTAAGTTTTATTTTTTTTTGGGGGGGGTCAAAGAAATATTTGTACTAGTTTCATTAATTCAAACCACAGCAGAAAAAATTGTGTTTAGCTTTTGAAATGCCAGTATCAGAACAGATGAACTGTTAGACTCAATTATAATAGTGGGTATAATAGTAAGTATGAAATACATGTACATGTTGATTCTTCATATGTATAATACATATTATTATAGGATTTTAGTATGTATATATATATATATATATATATATATATATATATATATATATATATAATTTATTTATAAATTTATTACATTGAGGGCTGTATAAATTGTGCTGGTAATACAGTTTCCTTGTTATTTGGGTTTGTTTTTTTCTTTCTTTGATGAGTTTGTATCGGAAAATTAAGTTAATATTTGGAAGTCAAAGATAAAATATAGAATATAATTAGTGTTAGTTATTACACCTGCTATTGGAATAAGGAGTGAAATAGTTGCATACCCAAATTCTAAAGCTAAAACACTTAAAAGGTTATCCACAGTACCAGAGATAAAAACAATTCAAACCTGTTAGTATTATATTCCCATTATTACAAAATATAGAAAAGAATATAAGCTTGGTAAGTGACTGTGGGATACTGATCTCACATTCTAGAAAGTGATATTTAAAATTTGAGGTTACAAGGTAGGAAACTATAATCTACCAGAATGGTCTAACTTCAAAGCAAGCTGCGGTCTGATAGAGAAAGTTTTTGACAGTATGAGGTAGGACTGTGGTTCCTCCATAAATGCTACGGTAGACTGCAAGGTTAAAATTAAGAAGCATAAATGTGAAGGTAACTTTAGGTAAACCACAGAAGGATGTAGCTTACTGAAACCAAAAATGTAGTGAAAGTCATAAACAGGTTAGTAAACATGGATGACAGCTATAGCTATGTAATAACAGTATCATTAAAAAAAATCTTCTATAGTTAATATAGGTAATGTCATGCTATAGGTTTTTGGAATAGGTTATATTATAACAGGTTATAGCTTTTGGGATTATGTAGTACCCTTGCAGGCTATGGAATAAGCTACCGGAATAGTAAAATGTATAGTAATCAAAGGTGGTGGTCAGAACCACTGGATTACCATGGGCATACCATGACATGATATGGCTTTATTGGTAGCATAGGCATTTGGGAATGCATTGCAAGCCATGGCTGGATAAAAACAATGGGTTCACAGCTGAAGGACAGTAAAGTACCTACATTTTTAATGCAGATATGCCATAGCAGGCTTTAGCTGATCTGAACAAGCACAACCAGAAAAATGCACTGTAAGCACTAAAGAATGATAATAATATAGCTGGAGCTATGGCTTTTGTTGAAGCTGATGAAGGAGCTATAGCTTTTGTTAAAGCTGATGAAGGAGCTATAGCTTTCTGTAGCAAACAGCATTGGAAATGACCATAGGAAGGGCAAAATGCTTTTGAACCCAGTTAGATGACAGAGCCATAGGTGCAGGCTTTCTCCAGGTATACCATAGCAAGTTGTAACATATTTAAACAATCACAGAAGTAAAATACATTTTAAGCAAGGATCAAGGTTAGAAAAACATATACAGGTTTTAGTATAGTTATACCATAACAGGCTATAGTACACGGAAGCCACAAATGTGAAAGATCAATCTAGAATAGGATACTGAAATCTAAGCAATTTAAAGCATGTATACCTTTAAAAGCTATGACTTGCTTCTGATCAAGAATGCATTGAATGGCATATTGGGGTGAAAAAATGGGTGCAGGGAATACTGTAGCTTTACAAAAAAATGGCCATATCTGACTGGCATGGTAACATAGGGCATGGTAGGCTATATCACTCTAAAGCAGATATGTGTTTAAATCACTGCAGGAACAGTGCTAAAAATTATCACCAGCCAAAAAAAGAACAATGGGTGAAGGGTTTACTGTACATCCGTGGCTATACCATGGAATAGTATAATATTTTGGAACAAGCATAGAGTTATAATGAAGTCTTAAAGCAGGTATGGAGGTTAGAAATGTAAGTGCATGGCTTAGCTATGGGTATGCTGTGAAAAAATACAGTTTGTTGTGCCAACATCTAGAGAAGCCAACACAGAAACAGTGTGTTGTAGTCCAGGATGGAGGGCAGAGAACTGGGAGCAGGGTATAAAAATGTTTATGCTTTAAAGGCTATAGCTAATTAAAATAGCAAGCAAGCATAGGGTAAGTAGAATGTGCTGTAAACAAGCAGTTTGGTTTAAAAAGCTGTGGACTATCACTTACTGAAGGTTAATAATTGTAAGCCAATATTGTATTAATAAATATGCATGCAGTACCTATGGTGAGTATACAAAGGTAGGTTATTGGTTGCTAGAATAGAACAGAAGGGCAAGAAGGGGATCTGGAACATGAGAACTTAGCATAAGGATAGAAGATCAGGAGCAAAAGAAAACTATAAATGCAGGGCTTACTTGGTAATGTAAACCATGCACAAAACTATTACTAGTTTGCACCTAAACTATTTACAATTAGTCACACAAAAGGTATCACCTACATCTTTACTTTACTGTAGCTATGATCTGGCAGGCTACAGGAGATTTTACCAAGCACAAAGGCAGAATAATCCATTGTAGACAAGCTATATAACTCTAACGCAGATATTTATTAAAATCAGTACAGGAACAGCATTAAATGGTGACTAGTCAAAAAAGAGCCACAGGTGAAGGGTTTACTGTACAAATACCATGGGATACTATAGTTTTCTGGAATAATCATAGGGTTATAATGACACCTTAAAGTGGGGATGGAGGTTAGAAACAGAGGTTCATGGCTTTGCTATAGGTATGGTGTAAAATACAGTTTGTTGTGCCAACAGCTAGAGAAATTAGCACAGAAATAGTATAGTGTTTTGTAAGCCAGGATGGAGGGTAGACAATTGGGAGCAGGGCTTAAAAATGTGTATGCTTTAAAGGTTATAGCTATATGAATAGTAGAATGCACTATAAGCAAGCAGCTTGGTTTAAATAATTCTGGGCTATCACTTGCTGATAGGTAAGCATGGTAAGCCAAGATAGTGTTAATAAGGTATCACTTACATATTTATCTTTCTGTAGCAATGGCATGGCAGGCTACAACAGATTTTACCAAGCACAAGGACAGAATAATGAATTGTAGGAAAAAGTGGAGGTAACATAAGGGCACTATGCCAACATATGAGCTATGGTATGGCTGGCTAAAGGAAATGTTACGAAGCAAAAGGATTGAATATTGTAGAAAAGAATGGAGGTAACATAAGGCACGGTAGGCTATATCACTCTGACATTTGGGAGCAAGGCTTAAAACGCGTATGCTTTAAATGTTATAACTAATTCAAATAAGCATAGCAATAGTAGAATGCACTATAAGCTAGCAGCTTGGTTTAAAAAGCTGTGGGCTATCACTTGCCAAAAGTTAAGCATTGTAAGCTAAGATTCTGTTAATAAGGTATCACCTACATTTTTATCTTTCTGTAGCCTGGCATGGCAGGCTACAGGAGATTTTACCAAGGATAGAATAATGCATTGTAGCAGAAAGTGGAGGTAAAATAGGGCACTGTGCCAACACATGAGCTCTGGTCTGGCAGGCAAGTGGAAATTTTACCAAGCACGAGGGCAGAATAATGCATTGTAGGAAAAAGTAGAGGAAGCATAGGGCATGGTAGGCTATATCATTCTGACATTTGGGAGCAGGGCTTAAAACGTGTATGCTTTAAAGGTTATAACTAATTCAAATAAGCATAGGAATAGTAGAATGCACTGTAAGCTAGCAGCTTGGTTTAAAAAGCTGTGGGCTATCACTTGCTGAAAGTTAAGCATTGTAAGCTAAGATTGTTTTAATAAGGTATCACCTACATTTTTATCTTTCTGTAGCAATGACATAGCAAGCTACAGGAGATGTTACCAAGGATAGAATAATGCATTGTAGCAAAAAGTGGAGGTAACATAGGGCACTGTGCCAACACCTGAGCTCTGGTCTTGCTGGCTAGAGAAAATGTTACCAAGCACGAGGGCAGAATAATGCATTGTAGGAAAAAGTGGAGGAAACATAGGGCATGGTAAGCTATATCACTCTGACATTCGGAGCAGGGCTCAAAATGTGTATGCTTTAAATGTTATAACTAATTAAAATAAGCACAGGAATAATAAAATGCACTATAAGCTAGCAGCTTGGTTTAAAAGGCTGTGGGCTATCAGTTGCTGAAAATGAAGCACTGTAAGCCAAGATTTTTATAATAATAATAAGGTATCACTTACATTTTTATCTGTCTGTAGCACCAGCATGGGCAGGCTACAGGAGATTTTACCATGGACAGAATAATGCATTGTAGCACAAAGTGGAGGTAACATAGAACACTGTGCCAACACATGAGTTCTGGTCTGGCAGGCTATTGGAAATTTTATCAAGCACAAGGACAGAATAATGCATTGTAGGAAAAAGTAGAGGAAGCATAGGGCATGGTAGGCTATATCACTCTGACATTTGGGAGCAAGGCTTAAAACATGTATGCTTTAAAGGTTATAACTAATTAAAATAAGCATAGGAATAGTAGAATGCACTATAAGCTAGAAGCTTGGTTTATAAAGCTGTGGGTTATCACTTGCTGAAAGTTAAGCATTGTAAGCCAAGATTGTGTTAATAAGGTATCACCTAGATTTTTATCTTTCTGTAGCAATGGCATAGCAGGCTACAGGAGATTTTACCAAGGATAGAATAATGCATTGTAGCAAAATTGGAGGTAACATAGGGCACTGTGCCAACACCTGAGCTCTGGTCTGGCAGGCTAGAGAAAATTTTACCAAGCATGAGGGCAGAATAATGCATTGTAGGAAAAAGTGGAGGAAACATAGGGCATGGTAAGCTATATCACTCTGACATTTGGGAGCAGGGCTCAAAAAGTGTATGCTTTAAAGGTTATAACTAATTAGAATAAGCACAGGAATAATAGAATGCACTATAAGCTAGCAGCTTATTTAAAAAGGCTGTGGGCTATCCGTTGCTGAAAATGAAGCACTGTAAGCCAAGATTGTGTTAATAAGGTAACACCTACATTTTTATCTGTCTGTAGCACCAGCATGGGCAGGCTACAGGAGATTTTACTATGGACAGAATAATGCATTGTAGGACAAAGTGGAGGTAACATAGGGCACTGTGCCAACACATGATCTCTGATCTGGCAGGCTATTGGAAATGTTACCAAGCACAAGGACAGAATAATGCATTGTAGGAAAAAGTAGAGGAAGCATAGGGCATGGTAGGCTATATCACTCTGACATTTGGGAGCAAGGCTTAAAACATGTATGCTTTAAAGGTTATAACTAATTAAAATAAGCATAGGAATAGTAGAATGCACTATAAGCTAGCAGCTTGGTTTATAAAGCTGTGGGCTATCACTTGCTGAAAGTTAAGCATTGTAAGCCAAGATTGTGTTAATAAGGTATCACCTACATTTTTATCTTTCTGTAGCACCAGCATGGGCAGGCTATAGGAGATTTTACCAAGGACAGAATAATGCATTGTAGGAAAGAGTGGAGGTAACATAGGGCACTGTGCCAACACATGAGCTCTGGTCTGGCAGGCTACAGGGGCAGGGCTTAAAAGCTGTATGCTTTAAAGGTTCTAAGAAATGAAAATAAGCATAGGAATATTAGAATGCACTATAAGCTAACAGCTTGGTTTTAAAAGCTGTAGGCTATCGCTTGCTGAAATAAACAGATAGTAATTCAGCTCCAAACAAGAAAACACCACTCAGAAAGAATGAGTGCAGAGCTTACTGTAGACCTGCTATACCATAGCTGCTACAGCTTACTCAGAAAATTGGTATAATGAAAGGTAAACCAAAATGGCGAGGATGTATGGGTACATGTATGTAATAGCAAGCCATCATTTACAATGACAAGCAAAAAGAAAAAAATGAATAATGTGTTTTAATCTAGAGATATGCATTAAGGACTGCAGGTAACATCTTTTTGAAGCATAAAGTCAGGAAAAAGTGCAGGCATAGAGAAAAAGTAAACCTGTATGGCGACAAACTATGGGTGCAGAGCTTACTGTAGGAATATAATATTAGGTTATAGCCTGGTAAAACAACAATAGGTATAGAAAACAAGCTGTAAGCTAACAGAAGGATTGGACATGGAATATTGCAGGCATCTTGTAGGAGGTTATAACTTGCTGAGACAAGCAAACAAATAAGTCAAACTACAGGTTAAAGTTATAAGTACAGAGCTGTGCGCTACAGAATTTTAAGGTATACAGATAATGCTTCAGTACAGGTTATAGTTAACTGCCCCCCAAAAAAGGACAATGTATGGTATGCCAGGGTGATGCAAGCATACTATTGAGTGTAGCTTATTGTAGGTGGTAAATTTACTCACTGGAGATGAAAAATTCAGTCCCAAGTTACCAAAAGTTGCCGAAAATGAATTTCAAACCAGCATAGAACTACAAGACAAGCTAACTTCACTGTAGTCCAAAAATCACGAATAAAAAAATTGGAGTATTGTATCATCATCTGCGATGGTAGCTGTGCCATGAAAGCTTTGGTAGTCATGAGTCTTTGGATACCAGAGCTTTCATTGCCACCAAAATGCTATGTGTGCTTATTCAGTATCATTTAGCTACCCCACAACAATATATATATTAGTTTGCAAAAACAAGATGAACATGTGTCAAAATCACAGCATTGGGTATGGGCCACCAGTGCAATCATTCAGTGCATCATTTTGTGGATGTAGGGTTGCCCAGATTTTCAGTTGTGTAGAGAAGTGTACATTGCTAACTGAGGACAATTTGACATTTGGCAAGCTCCTAGGGCAGTGTAGTAGCTTGTGTTGTTTCATGGATTGGTCAAGCTATTTCTGTATTTTTTTAGTCCATCAATATGCTTAATGAAACCTATTTTGTAGAGACATATTCTTATGGCAGAGGGTATATTTTAGTATGTAATGTCAGATAAAGACCAAGGAGCTTCTTATCTTAAGTAACACATCGCAGCATTGATATGCAAACAGGGGTAACTACTTTGGTGAAGATAGTGTTGTCAGATGCAACATGAGCAAAAGCTGGATACAGATAAATAGAGGTAAAATAGAGGTAAAGCAATAAGGAAAGATTGTAATATATATTGGATGGCCTAAAAAATATGTGTTTAAATAGGGTAACAAGAAGTCTACAGTTTAATATACATAGAGAGGTAAAGTGGCACTAGGTTTGGACCCTTGGTCCCAATTTTTGTGCACTGCGATAATGCGCATTATGTCATGTGCATAATGCACATTATTGCATTATTTATTGAACAAATGCTGCATTATTTATTTTCAAGTCGCTGCCAATGCACAAATCATAAGAAGCAATATTACCTTAGTGTCTCAAAATCAATAGCACTGCAATGTGCTGGCGCATGTAAAATGCATTGCAGTAACATGCATGTTACAGCAACAGACAGCATGTGAGAAATGTGGCCCCTTATTGTTAGTGTGGCAATTTCATTATCCCTATATTGAACTTCAGAAAGATATTTTGAAATTCCATGTGGATACCAATTGATTCAATATACCGGTAAATTAAAAGTTTATAAGTGATTGTCTTAACAGATTTGAAATAGCAACTATGTACAATAGAGGTATTCAGGCAAATGTGATATGTGTAATTAAGAAGGTAGAAGACTACAGTATAAAGTTGCAGATTTAGTGTAGCAGTCAAAATAAGGATGTTTGCACCTTTTTGACACATTTGTGATAATTAGATCTATGATGCTAGCCTGCTGATTATCTTAGCACTCCATCAAGTAAAGTCCTGATATCTGAAAGGGTCTGAGCACTACAAGCTTATTCATAGCTGCCTGTGCATGGTAAGTCTTTGGGAAATTAAAGCTAAAGATATAAAAGAGCTTTAAAGCAAAAATAATGTTTTAAGAGACACATGGTTTTTGAAATACAGCGTGATTCTCTAGATGAGGAACTAAAATGCACATATATTTCAATACAAACTGCAGCACAATTCTTATTCATATTGATATTTAAGCTTTACACTCTAATATCATACTGTGGATTACTGAGGTGGTTTATTTCCCTTTCTATGATGTAAACATTGTGGTTTTCACATGTCCTGCATAGATGTAATTCATATATCTCAACTTTGTAAAGTGATAAAGAGGGCACCTTTTAGCACACAGTGGAGGTTATTTACTAAAAATGGAAAGTGTGAAAAATCTGGTACAACTCTGCATAGAAATCAATCGGCTTCTAGGTTTTATTGCCAAAGCTTAATTGAACAAGCTGAAGTTAGAAGCTAATTGGCTACCATGCACAGCGTCACCAGATTCTGAGTGCAGTTTTAGTAAATCGACCCCCGCATGTAGGCAAAGGACATATCCCTACTATGGCCCTGGTTATACCGACCACAAAAATCTGCAGAAAATGATTGGCTTAACCACACAAGTGCATGTTTTAACCTCTATTTTTCCTTTTAGCTTATCTAAATAACAAATGTAGTGATGTAGAGGTTGGACACAAAGTTTAGTGCAGCATAATACTTTTGGTAGAAAATAGTGCATTTTGTGTCGAGCTGTGCTCACCAGACCAAAATAGAGAGACAGCTAAGGCTGCATGAGGGGAAGAGAGATTTGGTCTCAAAAGAGGGATGGTCTCTGCAAATGAGGGACAGTTGGGAGCAATTACATGCATTGATGTTTCCTGCTCATTTTTCTGCTTTATGCAGTATTGATATTTTTAAAATGCTTTATTTGTGTTCATGCTTAAAGTGATTGTAAAGTCTCCTTTAAAAAAATAAAAATAAAATAACAAACATTTTATACTTACCTCCTCTGTGCAGTGGTTGTGCATAGAGCAGCCTGGATCCTCCTCTTCTCGGTCCCTCTTCGCTGCTGCTGGCCCCTCCTTCCTGTTGAGTACCCCCAGAGCAAGCAGCTTGCTATGGCAGCAACCGAGCTGAGCTGCAGCTCCTTGTGTCCATTCAAACATGGAGCTGCTGTTTGGCCCTGCCTCCCTATCTCCTGATTGGCTAACTGACTTTGATTGACAGCAGTTCGAGCCAATGACACCACTGCTGTGTCTCAGTCAATCAGGAGGGAGAGTCCTGGATGGCCAAGGGACTTGTGGAGATTGCTGGATAGAGATGGTTCTCAGGTAAGTATTAGGGGGTGCTGGATAGGCTGCTACACACAGAAGGCTTTTTACCTTAATGCATAGATTTGTCACTGTCACTGTTAACTGTCACTCTTTAAAACTGCCAATTGCTCCTCCTAAAACTCTTCTCGCCTGATTGGGGCAAACATTACCTACTCATGAGAATGAGGGAAGGAGATTTATATATATATATATATATATATATATATATATATATATATATATATATATCTCAACTTTAGACTTCCAAAAAAAGGATAGCCAAAGAAAGGATAATGCAGTCACAAAAGCGAGCATGGCTACATAGTGCTGAATACTGTTTTAAGGGGTACAGTTAGAGTACACACAGTATATACTGCACACCTTTATTGTAGTCCCTGTACATCTACCAGCCTGCAACTGTTGAAACAAAAAACACTTTGGTCAGGAGTATGTAACATGCAGCATAGCATGTGCAGCTGTTAAGAACATGTATAAATGTCAAGAAATGAGGTGGACATCTAAATGTTAGCTTTAACACATGTTATGTGTGTGTGTGAGTATGTGTGGATATATATATATATATATACTTGAATTTAAATAAAATAATATTTAAAGACTCCTTTAGTCCACTAATCCCAATGCTCTTATGATGCTATCTAATCCAGCCTTCAATACTGTAGAGGCAAAGAGGAAACTGCAAAATCATTCCATATCTATAGTAAAACTCAAAACAGCCTGTATGAAAATATTAGTCCAGTTATAGCCAAGTCCACTGCTAAAAGCATCTAGAGAGACAGTACTGGTAGGATAGTTAGCAAAATTATTAGAGTATTCTGGACATCTAGTTTAAGAATTCGAAAATTCATTAGATCAATGTAAAATACATTACAAGTTTTTATCAGATTTCACTAATACTTACAAAAATCAGCTCATCTCAGTATTGGGTATGAATTAAAAGAAAACCTGAAATGCTAATGATATCCATCTAGCGATTAGTACTAACACAAGATAGATACGTTGCATGCCTTTATCTTTTGCAATATCTATAACAAACAAAGAGCATGTTTACTGCTTGATAACTATATGCATAATCATCTTTTTCTTTTGTAGAGTTGACAAAATTGAGATTTATTTGCTATATTTCTTTCAGATATGATCTGATAACTAATGCATTCCTTTAAAAATCCACAGCTCAGCCAAGTGCTCCATCAGTTTACCCCCTGTTGTCCAGCTGTGACATTCTTTCATCAACAGACATCACCATTGGGTGTTTGTCTACTGGATACCTTCCTGCTCCTGTAGATGTTACTTGGAATTCAGGTTCCATAACTACTGGAATTAAAAACCTACCAGACACACTTAGTAGAAACGGGAACTATCTCTCAGCCAACTTTCTGACTATTTCTACATCTGACTGGAAAAGTAACAAATATACATGTACTGTGGATCACAAGGCCACAGGCGTAAAAATTAACAAGGAAATACCAGGTGAGAACAAAATCCTTTCTACTACTAGTAATTTTACCAATATTGTAAGGCTATTTAGCGCATGACTCTTAAAAACATAGTCTAGGTGCCATTTTAACTGGGATGTTATGTTCAGGGGGTGAGAAGGTCTGTCTGATCACATGACCACAGTGATTGGCTGTCACAATGGTCACGTGATCAGGAGCTGGTCCCAAGGTTAGAGACCAGAAGCTGCCTTTGACAGTTTGGTCTGCACACTCTCAGTCAACCATAGACACATATGTGCAGTGCGTGGGCCTCAAAGCCCACCCTCTTTGCCGTTGCACCTACGTATTACATGGGTGGCAATAGGTTAGACAGATTTCACAAAGTCACCAAAATGTTTACTGGTTTTAGAAATGTGAAAGCAGTATCCTAGAGAACGGTAGAATGCTGTACTGTTAGTCACTGATAGTAGTAGCAAAAATGATCTTTGATATTAGCTAGTAAATTGTATAATTATAATGCAGTTGTAGTCAATTTGCTTTAAAATAGGGGACTTCAAGTGACGTAACCAAAGGGCTGCACATATTATTTGGTGAATATATTGCTACAGAACTTACCAGAGAATCTGCAAACATGGAGATGGTCAGAAGTTATGAACATGCTAGAGGGGATATGTTAGAGACTATGGGCATGCTACAGAACATGGCCAGATACTATGCTTATGCTTCAAGAGATAGTCAGAGATTACAGACATGCTACAGAAGATGTTTAGAGACTGGGGGCATGCTTCAGGAGACAGTCACAGACTGGAGAACGTTTATAGAACTGTTGTGGTATTAACTGTATTTTTCAAAAAAAGTTTTAATTTGTTAATATTTTATCTGTTTATTTAGAGTGCACTTCCCCTGAACCTATCCCACCTACTGTAAAAGTTCTGCAAGGATCGTGCGGGGAAACTGGTTCCGTTGAGCTTGTTTGTTCCATCAGTGGATACACTCCAGATGAAATTAAAATACAGTGGCTTTTAAATGGAAAAGTAACTACTATTTCTCCAAAAAATAGCACTCCATACAAGGATAGCGAAGGAAAATTTGAATCTAGAAGTGAAGTTTCTGTTCCCAAAGAAGATTGGGATTCTGGGGACTCTTACACTTGTAGAGTTAACCACCCTGCAAGCTCCAGCAAAAATGAAGATAGCATCCACAAATGTTTAGGTAATGATAGCATACCCTTCTGTAAACACAATTGTCATTGCTGAAAGGGATTGAAATACAGATGCACTGGTAAAAAGATCAAAAAAAAAAAGTTTAAAGATTTAGAGTATCTAAACCCAAGAACAAAAATATATATTTTTTTAGTGGCTGCATTCATTTTTTTTTTTCAGGGTTTTTTCCCCTTTATTTTCACCTGGAGAACCTGGCAGTAACATACTTCTTGTATATGTTAAACTGTTGTTAGGACAGAGTTTGTAAAGCTTGCCATTCAGTAGATGGATCA
Organism: Lithobates pipiens; assembly: GCF_037356315.1. Classification (NCBI taxonomy): domain Eukaryota; kingdom Metazoa; phylum Chordata; class Amphibia; order Anura; family Ranidae; genus Lithobates; species Lithobates pipiens. The sequence goes on from NW_027507696.1 coordinate 15,507,751, forward strand.
AAATTTGTCTGGTTAAGCAGTGGCCAGCCAAATTTTGATTCATCTATGGTCATTCTTATTCAAGAGGAGTTGATCTAGTGGTCGACTTTTCTCAAATGGGACTGTTGGAAATTGGAATGTCAATTAGTGCATGCGGCCAATTGGCTCAGCAGAGGAGTCCCAGCAGTCAGAATACAATGACACAACTAGCAGTAATCCTCTATCCATAGGGGAATCCATTTTGTTTTTTTATAAGCTTGTCAGCTTATCAAAAGAAAAAAAAAAAGATTCATCTATGGCCAGCTTAAAGACTACAGAATACTTCTCCCTTTCCGCTTTAACATGAGGTTATGTATTTGTGGCTCACAGAAAGAACTGTAAATAATGCTAATTTGATTACAGTGCAGCACATACAAGAGCGTATAAGAAGGTTTTTACTTACATCATTTCTGTAAGGACCAACAGTTTTTTTTATAAATTATAAAACATAAATAACAAAACACAAAAAATTTCTTATTTGACAGACCAAAAGGAAGCTACACTTTAATAGAAATTCAGATTGTTGTTTATATTAAAACTGCAACTTTTGAGATAGCAACATATATAATATTATATGTCCTTAACACTGCATTAACTAAACAGACCATTGCGTATTGAAAATATATGATTATTAGCACCCAATTGCACTTCAAATTAACTGGGATGCTCAGGAGGTGACATATATACATTTTATGACTATTAAAATAGCAACTAATAAATTCTAGCTGTCACTTCTGTAACATGGATTTAAAACCGCAAGGATACCTGTCGGAAACGGAATAAGTGTTTACTATGTAATGTTTAGAGCTGAATTTAGGGCACAAAACATTTTCATTTAAATATATAGCCACAAAGCATATGGATCTACTATTTTGTGCAATAAAAGGTTTTACAAACCTAGATATGACCTTGTAAAAGTAGCAGTGATGTCATCACTGTGCTGCAAATAGCTTGTGCAAAGAGCAGGGCTGTGGGAGGGGCCCAGCAGGTCCACCCACTACAGGCTGTCTGCAGAAAACTGCAGGAGGGAGCGGAGACATGACCAGTCCCCCTGCACAAGGAGAAAAAAGCATGGGAAGAGCAGCATTACAGGAAGCTCATGCACAAAGACAAAGTTTCACACTGGATTATTGTACAGATCTGGGAGAAATATACAAAACTTGCCAGGATTCAAGAAAGAATACAAACAGATTTGGTATTTAGACAATGTTTGCTTATCCCAGAGTTCAGCTTTAAGTAATATCCAAAACGGCTAATGGATGTGTCCTAACAAAGATCATTAAATTAAAATAGTAACCATTTTACTTTTCAAGATCATTATATGCCAATGCTTTTGTTTACTTTTCTACCAATGAGTATATTATACTAACTTTTTTTTTTTTTTTTTTTTAAGATTCCTCCGTCTCCCATCCAAAGGTTGTCATGTTGCCACCTTCCCCAAAAGATTTACTGATCACCAAGGAAGCCAAAATTACTTGTATAGTAGAAAAACTAGCATCTGCAGAATCTACAGAATTTAAGTGGACTCGTGAGGATGGCAAAAGACTTCAGGTTTTCAGATATGAACCAGAGGAAGCTTTTGATGGCACATACAGTGTCAAATGTATCATGAAGCTTAATGTTGCTGACTGGTATTCTGGAAAAAAGTTTACCTGTGCTGTTTCACACAGTGACCTTCCAGCCCCCGTGGAAAAAACAATTGCATATAGAGATGGTAATAATTTATGCATGAATATATATTTATTATGATCATGATTACAAAATACATTTAAAAAATGTATTTCTATTAGTAAGGTGAATAGAATTGAACATATATTATATTTATGAGTTTCAGCTCCTTTTCTCATGTTCATGATGGTAGCAATAACTGAATATATATATATTTATTTGTATTTATTTATATATATATATATATATACAGAGAGAGAGAGAGAGAGAGAGAAAAAACATTTGCCTTAAGGGTCCTTTCACATGGGGCAGACCAGTGATGATCCACCCCGTGGATATCCAATTGCTCAGCGGGGATCCCTCCATTGATCCCCACTGAGCAGGAAGATGACAGGTCCGTCCCTGCACACTGCGCAGGGACAGACCTGTCAGAGCACCGCTCTCCCCTATGGGAGATCGGATAAGGACGGACCGCAGTGTCCGTTGTCACCCGATCCAACCCGATGACAGATGGAAAAGTGGGTGCCACTTTTTTGGATCAGAGTGGGTCGGATGTCAGCGGAACGTGTCACAGCTGACATCCGATGCTCCATAGACCTCTATGGAGCATCCATTCAGGTCCACCTGAAAAACTGACAGGCGGACCTGAACGGATCGGTAGTGTGAAAGAGGCCTAAGACCTTTATTGTTTTCCCTCATCTAGCACTGTACCTGGAAGGACCATTTTAATTAGAGAAACCTCTTGTTGTCCTGGGACAATGTTCTCTGGGATATTGCAGCCTCTGACATTAACTGTCTATACATGTAATCCATTAGTGAATGCTGTGTTTTAATGAAACTAGAACAAGTACTCATCTTCCTCACTGGGCCTCTACTTACGAGCTGTTGCAAATAACCCTTACCTGAACATATTTATTTAAGGAACACAATAGGCAAAAATTAAACATTTGGGGAGGGGGGGTGGATATATTAGACATGGCTGGATGTTGATGAGCTGAATCACTTATTGACTTAAATATATATATGCACAATTCCAGTTGTAAGAAGCTTGTGGGCAACATACCCTTTATTGGATTTAAAAGTCAGTTTCCTGTATAATAATGCAAACATACATTATATTAATTTTAAGATTCATATTAAAAAAATGTTTTCTTTTTTATTCCCTACAGAGGAAGTAAGAGAGCCAAAAATTTATTGTTTCCAGCCAGCACCAGAGGAACTTTCTGTGTATGACTTTGTGGGTCTAACCTGTATACTTAAAGAGTTCAGCCACAAAGATTTGTATGTGCAATGGAAGAAGAATGGTGTAGTCATTGATGATAATAATTACACAAACACTGAACCCGTGCTAGATGGAGATGGTGAGACCTACATTATGTACAGCACAGCCATTATTAGTAAATCAGAATGGAACAGAGGAGCAACATATACCTGCTCAGGCGTACTCAAGCAGATAACGCCAAAAGAAATTAAGAAAAACAGGGGTAAATGATTCTTGTACTCTATTTTTTTTTATATCTGAAGTACTCCCAGTGGCTTACTCTCTTATTATCCTTTGTTACCACTGATATTCTACCCACAACCTATCATCATTTTGATGTGTGGAACATCAAGCTTTAGTGCTTTAATGTTATAAAATGAAGCAGTTGTTAAGCCAATGCAGTTTTTGCCATTTGGATGACATTCATCAGAGTCATGTAACTTAAGAACCGATGAGAGGAAATGCTGCCAACATTAAAACGTAAACCAAAGACAAAATCAGCATTGTATTAACACAGTTTATCAAGATGTCCAACGTGTTCCTTTGTGTATGTGATCTCAACACTTTATTATCTTGCATTTATTCTTGCCCTATGTTTCTGGTGTGTGGAACACTGGATTTTACTTTGTGTTTGTCATGTCCTGTCATGTGCTTATATCTCAATAAACTCTTGTATAACATATGTTGCTAAACTCAGTATGTCTGTCTTTACTTATCTGGGGTCTTAATATATCAGTGTACATTTAATGCAACAAATAGAGATGCATACATTAAGTAGTACAGAGATAAAATCAGATAACAACATAGTATATCATAATTATAAATGTATAAAGCATCACTACATATAGATACTGCAATCAATACTGTTAGACTGGTTAACTTTCAACAAGAAAACATACCCTAAATGTCTATAGTTGACACTCCCTGCATACAGCACTATTAATGTAGTTATTTATTAGATTATAATTCAGAAAAACACAGTTTCATATTTAGAATGTTCTGTTATGTTATAAAAGCCAGACTGCATATGCAGTTCTCACAATGAACCTAAACTTGCAATAGATGACAAGTGGAAGTACTTGTATATATCTGAATTATGAGTAGTTTGTCAGGGAGCATCTTTCCAGTCCATATAGTGGCTTTTTCTACTTTACCAACCCATATTATGGATGAACAGGGGTGTGTGTATCGTTATTAGTAAATTATAAAATATTTGTTTTAATTATACTTCTTATTTAAATTTCACTGTGGACACTGTATAGGCTCTTTATTTTTTTAACAACTTGTAGCATCACCTCCATTGCTCATTTGAGCATCAAGTCGCACCAGTATTTTACCTTTGTTTATTCTTAACTATTAAAACAAAGTATATCGGAGTAAACAACAAATTTTCACTCAATAGGTTCTGATTAGGAATTTGATAAACAAAAAGAAATAATAAAATCATTGTCTAATAAAACATTCTCTGCTGAATATGATACAGGCAATTGCCTATAAAATATTTATATACTATAACGCTTATGGTGGATAAATAGCAACATCAGAAATTTAGTTAAATAATACAACAAAAAGCAATGCAAAATGCAGGTATTGGTCACAGCCCTATTTACTTCCATAAATCTATGTTATCCAGATAATAAGTCATACACTAGATGCCTTGCAATCTATGTAACCTAACTTGCCCACTAACAATCTCCATGTTTTTTTTGTGCAAACCTTAGTGAGATGCCCTTACTAAAGGAGTATAACTAGCTCACTGAAGCTGTATTCACTGCAATCATCCAAACATGTGCAACTGAAATTCCAATTTTGCTAAATTCCTCTAAATTCCTTTGAGTGTTCAAAAAGAACATAAATTCACTTTCTGCGTAAACACAGTGCTCTTTTAGAGAGCAAAAACACAATTGGCTACACTGTTAAAGATAGTTACAGAAACCAAATAGATACCTGGGAATAACATGATCCTGGTACAGAGTCTGACCCTAAAAAGTTTATGCAAAGCCCAAATGTATTTTTCAGTCTCTTTAACATCATTCATACAGTTTTAAATTTTTTCATGGATTTATTGCAAAGTTTATGGATTGATTGCAGTGGCTTTACATTGACAGCCTGCAGCGCAAAGGGGTTGATTTACTAAAGAAAATTAGGCTGTTCACTTTGCAACGGAATTTGCCCCAGAGTGTAGTGAGTGTGCAGAAGCTTCACTTTGCAAAGGATACCCAATCACATGCAAGGAAAATAAAAAACGAAATTTTTGCTTGCGCTTGATTGGATGATGGAAATCAACTGTGCTTCACCTCATATATTAAGTTCTGGAGAAAATTCTCTTTTAAAGTAAACAGTCTGTTTGTCTTTAGTATATCAACTCCAAAGTTCTGTTTCCACCTAAGAAAGTAAGCTTTTTGCATAAGACAAGTGTATGAGTGAGATATACAGCCAAACATGCTGATAAATAGATTTGAGTTACAATCACTCTAAAATCAATGCATAATCGGCATACCTCACAATACCACTATTATATCTGCTTTCAATTTTCAAGTGTGTAGCTCTGTCATGTGTAAAATGTTATGTGTTTGTCTGCTTTTACCTTCCTGTAAAAGCTAAATGCAGGTATGAAATGCATAAAAGAGAAAAAAGAACCCAGTGTTCCAGGTTCCTAATTATTTCCCCTTCAGCTAAATTGATCTGGTTATCATGTGTTTGGGCCTTATATAGCCAATCCTGAATTATACATATTTAAACAAAGCTGTAAAAACACTTGATTTTGCTCATTATTTCAGTATTAGGCTGCCAACCAAAAGTACTTGTGTACAAGGAATCTGATTAATATTCCTTCATGTGGCTGTCTAACTAAATATAGAATTAATATGCTACAAAGGTAATAGAAATCCTAGATCAATGAGTGTACTCTTTGCATTAACAAGTTACAGTGATGCTGCTTTAGGAAAAACGGACCAATGGTAGATTTACTAATGTTCTTAAAAACCTAAAAATGTCAGAGGATCAAATAAAGATTTTAAGAACAAAAGATGATCTTCAACCACAATTAAATGTACTAAAATTCATTTAAAATATATCCTTTAGGCCCGGTTCACACCGCTGCGGAGGGAGATCCGGATGTGATTCGCACAGCAAATCACATCCGATCTCCGTAGCGATGCGAGTTCAGCCATACAGATAGTATGGCTGAATTCGCAGCCCTCCCGCAGCAAACTCGCACGGGACCCTTTTTTGGGTCCGCAACAGAATCGGATCGCATGGGGGTTCACACCATGCGATCCGATTCCTGTGCGAGTTGGCAGATCGCACTGCGATATGCGGACGGATCTGGGGGTGTCATTAACATTTCATTGACACTCCCAGCCGTCCGCATAGGGCAGTGTGAACTGCCGGCGGGAGGTGTGCGATGCGGGAAAACGCCGCGGATTTGCGGCGTTCCCGCATCGCAGCGGTGTGAACCCGGCCTTAAAGTAAACCTTTATTATTGCTGTCTGTCCCCATTAGGGATATGCATCCCCTCTATTTGTCCTGTGTATTCTTACCACTGAGAATGAAGGTGAAAGAAAATCACAAATTTTGTTTTGTCACTAGAAGAGAAAGAGAGAGGAAATCTTCCAATGGGGATACTAGTTCTGGTTACAACCAGGGATTCCCTCACTTTGGAGAGATTTCTCTTCCTACCTTTTTGGCAATGGGACAGAACATGATGGGAAATCTCACCAATTGGACAAAGAAGGCAAAAAAAAATCTTACTGGGGTTATAACCCTTCCTTACTTTATTCACAGTTTAAAAAAAAGTTTTCTTTATTTCTACTTAACCTTCTTAGCGTTATTCCCAAGTGTGGCTCGGGGTGAATATTCCATACCAGGTGTGGTAACCCAGAGCCACACTCAGGGCTGCATCACAGTATCCAGGAAAGTTATTTGCCGTGTCCCCTGGATCCTGCAATGTCTCCCAGCGGCGGCTGTGTCTTCCACCCAATGTACTGTATGCCAGGCTTCGTTCCCTATGAGCAGTGGGAAATTCAAAAATTGCAAAAAACAGAACACATACAGTACACTGTAATCTTACAGATTACATTACTGTTTTAAATCATTTCACATCGCTTTTGTCCCTAATGCTTTGTCCAGTGCCCTGCATGCAGTTTTATATTGTATATACTGTACTTTCTGCCTGGAAACTGGAGAATGTCCATAGCAAGCAAAAAGTGTCCCTTTATGTCCCCTTCCGTGAATTAGAATCACTTGCAGAATTGAGCAAAAGTGATTTGTGGGGAAATTCGTCATCAGAAACTGAAAGTGACGACAGCGACAATTCTGCAACTGAGCAAATTTCTGTGTTTTTGAGTTGATTACGTTATTGAATAAATTGTATTATTGTTATAATATTATTTTTGATAATTATTTATAGTTATTTTTTTATTATAATTTATGATTTTGTGTTTCAAACTTCATCATACCCGGGATGTCTACTAGACTCTTGTTTTGACAGATTTAAGTGAGTTATTCCTAAGAATTACAGGCCTACAATATAAAGCGCCAAATTTCCATGCGAAACATTGTACCGCTTTCAGCATCAAAAACCTGATATAATCATACCGCCAAGGAGGTTAAAGTCTTTAGACATGTGGTGGTCTTGTGATTTTGACAATACCATTACCGGAAGCGCTTCAGACTAACCTTATCATGTGTTTTAACTTCCCAACTGTATTGAATAAGAACATTTTAACTATGACTAGGAGAGCACACTGTTATGTGGATATCCTGTGGATAACATCACTTCCTGGCAACCTTAAATTTCACCCAACATTCTCTTTGAAAGTCTCTCAACCACTTCACTCTTCCTACTCGTATTGCATTTGTGCAAGCTCCAGATTTATCTGATGACCTCTTCTGACCCCTTCCACTACAATGTTGAAAGGGGCCTGGTGGCCCCTTTCAACATGACAGCTCCGAAACAAACAAGAGTTGCCAAATGCTCTTGACTGCTAATAGGTATTTTTCTTGGATAGCATTAGAAGCATATAATATTTATTGACAGTCCTATTTTTTATTTATTTTTTGTTAGCAATAACAACTGAAAAGCACATATGAATAATTAACAAGAAGAGCATTACGCGTGGACCATTCTTCTAAACATAAACAATGGAGCAGACGCTGCTCCTAATTAACGAAAGTGGTAAAAGGTCCTATATTAATTAGGAGCAGTCAGTTCTTCATTCTGTCTCTAGAACTACATGCTCCAATCTCTCTAAATGAATGAGAGGGAAGAGGAGGGTTAGTAACCCTGCATGATCTGCTCATGTAGCTGTCTGTTGACAAATCATATCCTGTAACACCAGGTCAGACCTGGTGGGGATCTGTGGCAGTTTTCTATATGGAAAACTGCCACATTCTCTCTGTTATTTAGGTTCAGACCCTGTGCCAGTTTGTATTTCACTCTGAAATAGAATTGGCACAGGTGGTGCAGATAGACCTGAAACAGGTCTATCTGCTCGGTTAATGTCCACTCCCAACAGTTTTCTGCTCCATTATAATGGCACAGGAAGCTTAGCTAATTCCTTGGATAAAGTCTACATAGAAAATGAAGTGCTCCAAATTCTTACATTGGTTAGGACCACTTCATCAGAACAGAGACACGTAGTGTAATTATAATGATTTTTTGGTTGCTTTAAGTATCATCAGTTTAAACTCATCAAATGCTAATTTTTAAATTTTATGGAATATTTACTTTAGAAACAACATGACAAAAGGCAATACAGGATTTGACTGCATGTCTTTTGTCACCCAAACTAATGAGGTAGATGAGAAAAGCTTTAATGCTCCTGTATATGTTTATTGATACTTGTAGTAGTAGTAGTAGTATTTAGTATCAGAAGTTTACAGATCAGTACTCCATACAGCACATAAGTTACTGTGTTTTGCAATTCATTTTAAGCCTGGTACTCAGTTGCAATGAATAGTTTTTTAGTGTGTGGAATTAATGATTTTTTACATGCATTTGCATTAAAAAAAAATCACTTAATTACTTGAAAAATGGGAAGCAATAATAAAACTCACATTACACATAACTATTTGTTAAGTGTATTAGGCCTACTCCTATGGCCTCATTCGCACAAGGCATACAATACTGTGCAGGCAGTCCAGTTGATGTCTACTGGGACATCCTTGATACCGCCTTGTGAGAGGGCGAAATGCATTGACGTAATTTCTGGTGCCGAGTCCAAACTACGCTACTTCCGGTTTCAGTGAAACACGTCATGGAGTAGAAGATGGAGCACTACTGCACTTTATAAGGATTGAAGCACTTTTGCAAGTGCAGTATATATTTTATTACAGCGCACAGCGCCTTGATGCGATTCAGTTCACTTTCAGCGCTATACAAATTATTCATTCATTCATTCGTTCAAGTGTACAGCATTTTGTGTACAGCAGCTGCAATTATTATTATATCTGTTATTTCAGTTTTTTTCCACTAGTTCACTTTCAGCGCGAGTATATTTAATTTTTTACTGTCACACAGTGGCTGCATGAACGCAGAATGTGTGGGCAAGTGCATGTCCCTGAACTCACCCTGTGTGCATTCTTGGACATGCACCCACACTGACACAGATGTCATACTGGGACACAGTGGCTGCGTTTGCGCAGTTGATGTGTCCCAACAGAAATCAATGTGACTGTCTGCATGGGGATGCACAAAACACCTGCCCATCTCCATGTGGGTAAACATGGTCCTGCACAGGCATACATTATTGTATACCCTATGTGTCAAGATCTTTAAATTGGCACTTACTAATAGGAGTTATTTGTCAGAAGCTGACTTTAAAAAATAGAGCATGTTAATGTACATTTACGTAACAGTTATAACACATGTATAACACATAAAGCATTGTTTAAAGTTAATGTGACCTTGCACAACACATATCTAAGTTAAGAGCAGTACTGAAGTTCAGGGATAGAACATGTGTTAGTCCCTTCAATCCTAGGCTAGAGCTAAACACATGGGAGTTTAATTTCTAAATTCAAAGTGAACAGCCCTTTTGCCTTTAGTAAATCAGCCTCTTTCCAAGTTTAGAGTAACCCATGTCCCCTTCTGCCATTAACTGTCAAGTGACAGAATTTCAGTGAGCAGATTCTGGCAAATGACAATTTTTCAACAGGGGCACATCTTAATTCAAGAGTCACACAGGAATTGACCAAAACGGGTACTTGCAGCTACCTTAGATCCTTTTCTGTGTCAGATCCTTATTAAACATTTTAGTCAACCATTTATACAAAGGTAGAAAATGCATAAAACATATTGCAAAAAATCTTCTTAAATGTATTTGTTTTTTGACATCATTGTGTCATGGTTTACTTCTTGCTTAAAAATAACCTATTATATAGTGTGTCTATGCAGTGCTTTTCCCTGTGTGACCTTAAGTAATTTACATTTAACAAATATTAACCTATTTCCCCAAATCTTTATCATTTTAGTGTTATACCTCATCTGGGAGGACAGCAGTGATGATGATGAAGATAGTCTATGGTCAACAGCTACTACATTCATCACCCTCTTTCTGCTAAGTTTCCTCTACAGTGCAACTATTACAATTGTAAAGGTAAAGAATCTTCACGTTGATGGCTTGACATAACAGGATGGCAATCAATACATTTTAAAATGGGGATGTTATATTATTGCTTGCTAATAATCTGCACGGGCATTATTTTAACTATAATAATGGCAGAAGACATGTTTGCTATATGTGTTTTTTTTTTCTAATGGAACCTATTAACCCTTTTGTTTTTAGTTTTTTTCTTAATAAGAATTTACAAAATTCAGATATGACTTGTCACCAGCACTTTAGAAACTTTTGAGGAACTAATAATTAACTTCTGTCAAAGTCCAAAAGAAAAAGCTGATGTTTCAGCCCCTCCAAGAACCTTGCCAAAGAATTTGACCTTGTGTGTTCTGGTAACACATATTATACTGAAGACATTATCATTGCTACCCATTGGTTACTTTAGTACACTAGCTTTCATTGGTCAGATATTGTGGAGTTTAACTGTGATATTTGAAACATGGTCTATGATAAAGCAATGAAAAAAATAAAAAAAATGAAAAAGCAATCTTACAAGCACTAAAACTTGTTTATGTCTAGGCAGGTAAGGCACTACTAATTAATAAAGCAGGGGTCTCAAACTGGCGGCCCTCCAGCTGTTGCAAAACTACAAGTCCCATGAGGCATTGCAAGGCTGACAGTTACAAGCATGACTCCAACAGGCAGAGGCATAATGGGACTTGTAGTTTTGCATCAGCTGGAGGGCCACCAGTTTAAGACCCCTGTAATAAAGTGACATTTTGGAAAGGAGCCTAAATGTCATAGTAAAAGTTTTTTAGGCCAGTACTGTTGCGCAAAAGAAGGGGGGTTGTGTCACATCCAATATTACAAGAAAAAGAGAAAATCTCCTGTGTGGTGGACTTTTAAGACACAAATTAAATCAAAAAAGGTTAAATAACATATATACATGTAGCACTAACCCCCGAAGGAGCTACTGGTTATTTTTGGGGTTACCGTTACCTTCCGTTCTCCTTGTTGCACGTCTAGGCTATGTCCCGTGGTAAGTGGCCCAGTAACTTGAGACTGACAATAGATCCACTTGAATGGATTTTATTTGCCAAACTTAGACAATTGAACAGTCTTTCAACTTGGGATCAGAGGTTTGGAAAGGAAGTTCAGGTACTTTTAGTGTCAAAGTCAAAAAAAGTTAAAGAACTTGCTTACTTTGACTGCATCCAGAGAATAGCCATTCGCAACTGGATGATCACTCAGGTTGGACAGTCCATCTCTCACAAGGCCTAGCAGCCAACATGGCGCTTACTCAGGAACAAGTCTCTGCCACAGACATTGTTGTAGAAATGTACAAGATAATGTCTCTGCCACAGACGTTGTTGTAGAACCCGTAGGAAAACTAAGCTTGAGAACACTTGTGGGATACCTGGATCTCTCAGCCTGCTTGGCGATATCCACAAGACCGGATTCTCTCGGTTACTTCAGCCCTTCCAGGCTCTTGCTAAGAAAACCAACCCGTACGCGGTGTTCTTCTGAAGAGTCCTCCCCTGGGATGCTTGAAGTACACTGGGTCTCTCCCGAACCGGAGATGGCACCCAACCACCTCAGAATCCTTCCATTAGTTTCCTTGCCTTGGGCTTGCCAGCCCCGAGACATTAAAGTTGGGTGGATCCGCACCCCAGGCCATAGCCTTCCTGGGGGCTGGTCAGGAGAACCGGGACATGAAGTCAGCACCTCATTCTGGACCGGAACCCCGAACCATGTGACGTCCGCATCATAAATACCCTCTCCCAGAAAGCACAGCGAGAGCGCCACTGGGCGGGCTCTGAGAGAGAGTAATTTAAACACCTAGCCAGATCATAGTTCCATGCCTGCCAGACAGTGCCCCCTATGGCCAGGCTGAACATCTCACAGTCCAGTCAGACTGATGCTGAGGCCCAATTTAGATAATTGTACCCAAACCAAACTGCAGTTTAGGCAACTTTAAAGAAAAACGCATAGCGCGTGCTCGTCAGGAGCCACCACTACATACATAATTTTAAAGTATTTATTAAGAAGAATATCAGGAGTAATGTATATAAAAACATGAAATGTTAGAACATCTCGTAGAACTAATACATCGTTATACATATAAATATGCAATCTATACATATAAATGTACAATGCAATTTTAGGTTTCTTACACCCGACACGTTTTGGAGTATATCATTTCCTCCTTCTTCAGAGGGGAGAACAAGGAGAAACCATGTAGTAGTAAGAAACTATACATCCAAAATGGATGAAACATATGTGCCATAGCCTGTGATTGCAGAAATCTGCATTAAAACTATAGGTTACCATAGCTCTCATTCTGCTTGTTGAGAACTTGAGGCATGAAGCAGTTGTATTGGATATTTTGCCTCCGACACACCCTTCATGCAGGTTTGACCCAAAAAGCATGACAATAAGCATTATTGGTGGTACTATTGTGAGGTGGCTATCATTTTGATTAGTACATGGGGTGAATTGCTGATTTAAATGTAGGCTGAAGACACTGCCAGTTTATGCATCATTTCCCTCTACTAGTAGTAGTGAGGATATAACTTACTATTGTTTTTGTTTTGTTTTTTCTACAGGTAAAATGGTTCATTTCTCGCATTCTTCAGCTCGATAAGGTTGATGAGCATTTTGTTACAGTACTGGATTCAGTTACTCCATAAAGATGTTGAACTCTAGCCAATGTAGTGTGTTAAATGCATACAGATTTTAAGTGGAGCTATGTATTAATAAATTTGAACTACTGTATAGTATATTTACAGGTATATGTATAGAGCTTGTGTTCTTCCCACTACATAATATGCACAAGAAATGTACAGAATGTATATATGTTTGCACTATATCCATAAAGATATATCACCGATTTAAAAAAGAGCAAACTCATATTACTAGTTTTCAGCCACACATCATCACTTACCATGTGGACGTTGGTATGTAGATTGATTGACTAGACATGAATGCTAAGGGGAGAATGGCTTGGGCTCTCATGTAACAAACAGTGTCTTGTAGAGCTCATCCGGGAATCCTACCTATTGATCCTGCCTCCACAATATTTGCTAAAGGCAAGTATCTTCTCCTGCTGTCTATTACCCTCAGACATGCTCTGGAAGTTTCATATCACCTTTGCTCTCTCCCTGGCCTGCCATGTTGAAAGAACAGGAAGAAACAGGCCCAGTGCTGGCTCCAATCTCCTCCAGCAGCACTCTAAGCCCTTGTACACTCCGTCAGACATTCCGACAGAAAATGTCCAATCGGACCGCGTTGTCGGATAATCTGACTATGTGTGGGCTCCTCCGGACTGTTTCCGTTGGAATATCCGACAGACAAAGTTTTAGAGCTGGGCTATAAAACTTTCTGACAACATGATCCGATCGGACTTTGTCCGATTGTGTGTAGAGAATTCCGATAGGACAAAGCGCCACGCATGCTCAGATCAAATTCCTAGACCAAAGCTATTGGCTACTAGCCTGAACGTAGTCCCATTGTAATGAAATAACGTCATCACGTTACGTACGATCGGATTTTCCGACAACTTTGTCCGACCGTGTGTATGCGGACAAAATTTTGTTGTCGGAATGTCTGACCGTGTGTGCAAAGGCTAACAACAACAGAAGCAAGGATGAAGTGGTGCGGCTGGAGAAATATATTTGCGCCTACCACATTAGTTTCTACACGTTGCCCGCTGTCACCCACACAGTACCAGGCATCCTCCCAGACAGGTGGATGTACCTATGGATGATCAGGAGCATCACAGTAGAACCTATTCTGAACCCCAGGAGACAGATTTGATAGAGACCCCAAACTCACACTTCTTGTTCTTGAGGTACTTTTTAGAGAATAGACTGTGACAAAACAATGTTCGGATAGTCAGATTTCTTAGGGGTACAATAACTCCACTACCATATTTATGGGGAAATGGCTTATCAATGCTCCTAAAACTACTTCACTACAAACACAGGAAAAAATGTACACATGAAGGGATGTATTCTATATTAGGGCTAAAATCCCCACCTTCCCAGATTTCTCAGCAGAATTGCAAAGACAGAGCCAATTACATAAAGGTATAAAGAATGTTTCAATACGTAAAACATCCATATGTCATGCTGTAACCTGCCAATGTCAGGGTGGTGGAGAGTGGAGAAATATACTAGATTATAATGAATGCCACCTTAAAACCGTACCCATTAAATCTCCACCAGCCTAAGTCTGAAATTTCCATTGTGGCATCGCATCCATAGCTAGGCTACTGCTCTTTTTAAAACACTCTACTGAGATCGCTGTACAATTCTATACTAGTGCAGTTGCACTAAATTTTGTTAGCTTACACAGTGTACTTGAAGGCTACCTTGTTGGTGGTTCATGGTTCCCTAATAAAGCTACTGTGTAGAAATTCCCTTTGTTACCCAGTTGACAAGATTTGTGAATTGCCATTGTTTGGCTAAATTATCACCGAATATGACTTCTGGTAATCCCGTTTGTCCATTACAGTTGTGAAATAGAACTTCAAGATTTATAGCAGCTCACTTTTAAAAATTAGGCACTTACCATTGCCTGCATCCAGCGCTATCTTCCCTCAGCTGGTTCTTTTTGTTGTGCCTTTCTGAAGAATCACAGCCATCAACCCACTATGCTTGTGTTAGATTGCATGGGGCAATCCACGTGAATGGTCTTGCAGCCTCCTGGGATGTGTGATCTCATTCTATACACTCAGCAAAAAATGTATAGCAAAGGACTTTTTTAAGGGCACATTCACAAACACATGGAAATACTAAATTCATACAGTCAAAAAATCTATTTATTTTATAAAGATAAAAAACTGAAAATAACATATTTTTTTCACGCAGCGTCTTCAGGGCATGCATTTCTTTTGATAAGATACAACATATCTTTTACTTGTATAATATTCTGGGAATGTAGACACTTCTCATAAGGATTAACATAGAGATGTATTCTTCATCCTTGTGATATTGATTAATGAGCCACCCTGACACTCCTCTATTTTACAATATGTTCTTATATAGACCTAAACCCTTTGAGCTCCATGGGTACATGAATGTATCTACATATCAATATATACCTTCTTTACATTCTATGTTTGATATCCACCAATGGGATTGACTACCTGATAAATATTTGTTATACTCCCACATTAAGTTTTCATTCTATTCATGATTCCATTTTAAATAACAGTCACTTTTTAATGTAGTGGTTCAAACTGTATTAATGTACATTACTTTTCATATAGACCTTGGTTAGTGGTAATTCTTGGCATTCCTTGTGCTCACTTTTTGGTGGCTGTGAATCTTAGTGGTTCCACTGGATGCTGGTGGGATGATGGTCCACACAGGGTATGATTTGAAGAATCAAGACTGCTCATGATGGTAATAGTATGTATTTGAAAATAAACTGGTATATTAGTCTTAAAGCGTTTGTTAACACAACACTTTATATTCCTGATATGTGCATGTACTTGTATGAAAAAGTCTCCTGTTCTCTTTCAGTTCCTTCCTTTATGTGAAATCCCTGCTGTTCCTGCCAGTTTCTCTGCTGTTCTAATAAAAACTGACCACACTTAGCAGGAGACTGTGGTCAGTTTTCTAGCTATACTGGGAACTCAGTCTGCTCTCCTGCAATGATCAGACTTGTCCTGACACACACTCCCCTGCACAACCTGTCACTGAAAAGCTCACTGTGTTGCTGCTTTTCCTCCCCCAGCTCTTATGCAGCTGATAAAAGGGAATGTGATCACTTATAAAAAAGGGGAAAAAAAGGTATGTATAATGGTGTTTTAATATCTATATAAAAATGTTTTGCCTTTCATTTCTAGTTTAAACTGAATGGGTTGTTTTACAAGATGATCGTTTACAATCACTTTAATGTCTGTAAAATGGCTTAACTGCAGTTTTATAATATATCAAATAATGTTGTCTCTGCTCTACCACCTCACCAAAATCAAAACCCCTTCAGCCTACATAATGTTCATTTTTATAATGGACTGACTGCAGCCAGCACTGACATGCATCCCTGCATACACAGTAATGATATTCCCCAGCAAATGCAGCGCAATCAACAATCAATCAATGTTTTTTAGTATGAATGGCCGCGCTTAGGTTTACAAGTGGTTGCTGCCACCCTAAAAATATCTACAGCCTCCTCAGGTGCTGTTGATATGAAAGTGTAATATATAGAAAAATTAGGGTCTGGGGCGCTACCTCCTACTATTTGAGATATAATAGTCTGAGAAAAGGGGAGGGGGGGGGGAATTTCTCTCTAACCCCGATTATTACCCAAAAGTTTATATAAGCTGTAACAAGCAGCCTACTACGTGAAAAGAAGGGCTAGATTCACACTCTATCTTCTATATTCTTTAGAACCACACCTATACATCAGGGTGTCCCCTCACCCAAAATTAGGTATATTAAATTAAATATCCAGCACCATGTGTGAGAGTTTACCCCGTATTAATACCCACCATATGCTCTAAAAGGGCTGCAAGTAAGCACCCTCTGGAATATTCGTGCTACTACATCGAGCTATATCAAAACCTTTGAAAATTTACCAAGGTGAATAAGAGAAAACAGCAATAATAATAATAATAATAAAAATATAAAGAATGTGTGAACTAAACCATAAGTATGAATACTTTAAATATGTATATACGTCCATAGATAGTATATAGCTATATATCACGTATGTCCATAAAGTGGCAAGTGCTAAAAAATCCAAGTGCTGAAAAAATCCAAAAAAAGTCAAAAAAACTTGCAAAATATTAAAAAATATATATGTGCAAAGACCTGTGAAAAATGTGCAAACGAACAATCTTATATATGCCACATAGGCTGCAGATATATAATAGTGTGCTCAGTCACTATATATCAAATTCTCAGGAACCATGAGGTAAGTCAAAATCAGGTATAGGTGACTTTTGTGCTTGGTCAGGATGATCCGGTGACTTTCATGCTCCCCCACTCAGGTCCCCACTCACCAGATCCCTGCTCCCCAAAAGGGGTCAAATGCCTCCAATCCTTCTATATCGAGTTGTCTCCATTCCTCTCGACCTCCTCCTCTCACGGTTCCACTTTATATATCCTCAGGGCAATCCCCTTTATATTTATGGCCCCCAATGCTTTATGATGAGTCCTCAGAGAAAGCAAAAAGCAGCTCCCTTGGTGTAGTATTTTCAATCACCAAAAATTCTGGCTTGCTGCAGTCACACTGAGGGTGGGGAATCAACCTGATTGATATTTTTTTTATTTTTTTTATTTTTTTTTGATTTTTTCAGCACTTGGATTTTTTAGCACTTGGCACTTTATGGACATACGTGATATATAGCTATATACTATCTATGGACTTTATACTGACTTTTGATTACTTTTGATTATATTTGGATGGTGTTCTGGGGTCCTTTACACATTTTGTGGTTGAAAGAGGAACTACATATTGCTTTCTCCACATATATATATTTAAAATATTCATACTTATGGTTTAGTTCACACATTCTTGTATATATTTTTATTATTATTATTACTGTTTTCTCTTATTCACCTTGGTAAATTTTCAAAGGTTTTGATATAGCTCAATGTAGTAGCACGAATATACCAGAGGGTGCTTACTTGTAGCCCTTTTAGAGCATATGGTGGGTATTAATACGGGGTAACTCTAACATGGTGCTGGATATTTAATTTAATATACCTAATTTTGGGTGAGGGGACACCCTGATGTATAGGTGTGGTTCTAAAGAATATAGGAGATAGAGTGTGAATCTAGCCCTTCTTTTCACGTAGTAGGCTGCTTGTTACAGCTTATATAAACTTTTGGGTAATAATCGGGGTTAGAGAGAAATTCCCCCCCCTCCCCTTTTCTCAGACTATTATATCTCAAATAGTAGGAGGTAGCGCCCCAGACCCTAATTTTTCTATATATTAAACAATCAATCAATGTACTAAATATTAACCACTTGCTTACTAGGCACTTAAACCCCCCCCCCCCTCCTGCCCAGACCAATTTACAGCTTTCACGCTGACACACTTTGAATGACAATTGCGCGGTCATCCAACACTGTACCCACAATGAAATATTTATAATTTTTTCCCACAAATAGAGCTTTCTTTTGGTGGTATTTAATCATAGCTGGGATTTTTATTTTTTGCTAAACAAACAAAAAAAGATGGAAAAGTTTGAAAAAAAAATCATGTTTCATAGTTTGTTATAAAATTTTGCAAACAGGTAATTTTTCTCCTTCATTGATATGCGCTAATGAGGGGGCACTGGTGGGCACTGATAGGCTGCACTGGTGGGCACTGACAGACACAGTTAAGGCGGCACAGATAAGGCGGCACTGATGGGAACAGATAAGGTGGTATTGATGGGCACTAGGGATGAGCTTCGCGTTCACGTTGAACCCATGTTCGACTGTTCAGCGAATTCCGAACATTATGGGCCGTTGGCGCCAAATTCGAGTGGCGTGTCACTGCCCATAATTCACTGCGACATCGCAGTGCATCGCTGGCTGATGATTGGCCAAGCATGCACTATGACCCGCATGCTTTGGCTAATCACAGCGCGGAAAAAATGGAGAGCCATAATTGTGGCTCAGAGGGCTTAGTACATGCCCCACACTAATAAGGCCTTGTGTAGTGTGTTGGGTCGGCGGAGAGAGATAGACGGAGAGACAGTGTCTTCAAATTTAATTTGAAGCTGTTGCAATTACAGTTAGTGTATTGTGCCACCTGCATAGTGTACACCTAAAGCTACCCCAATTGCTGGTGTTCTGCTGATCCTATACAACAGGCAGCTGCAGCAATTACAGTCAGTGTATTGTGACACCTGCACAGTGTACACCTAAAGCTTCCACAAGTGCTGGTGTTCTGCTGATCCTATACCACAGGCAGCTGCTGCAGCATTTACAGTCAGTGTGTTGTGCCACCTGCATAGTGTACACCTAAAGCTACCCCAATTGCTGGTGTTCTGCTGGTTCTATACCACAAGCAGCTGTAGCAATTACAGTCAGTGTATTGTGCCACCTGCACAGTGTACACCTAACGCTACCCCAATTGCTGGTGCTCTGCTGGACCTATACCACAGGCAGCTGTAATAATTACAGTCAGTGTATTTTGCCACCTGCACAGTGTACACCTAAAGCTACCCCAATTGCTGGTGTTCTGTTGATCCTATACCACAGGCAGGCAGCTGGTGCAATTACAATCAGTGTATTGTGCCACCTGCACAGTGTACATCTAAAGCTACCCCAATTGCTGGTGTTTTACTGATCTTATCCACAGGTAGCTGTAGCAATTACAGTCGGCGTACTGTGCCATCTGCACAGTGTATGCCTAAAGCTACCCCAATTGCTGGTGTTCTGCTGATCCTATCCGCAGGCAGCTGTAGCAATTAGAGTCAGTGTATTGTGTTACCTGCACAGTGTGCACCTAAAGCTACCCCAATTGCTGGGTTCTGCTGCTCCTATACTGCAGGCAGCTGCAGTAATTACAGTCAGTGTACTGTGTCATCTGCACAGTGTGCACTTAAAGCTACCCCAATTGCTGGTGTTCTTCTGACCCTATACCACAGGCAGGCAAAAAAAAATTCTATCGTAACCATGTAGTTCCCATCATCCCTTCTAATAAGTACAAATGTGAAAAGACCTCTATTGAGTGGGATTATAAAGGCAACAATATAAAGAAGAAAAAATTCTAAAACATAAATTTATTAACATCGTCAAAATGTACATAAAAAAAAAAGAAGACAAATAGAATAGAACAAGCACTGCATATTCTACATAGTATCTAAAAACAATTGATTGGTGAGAGAATGATACTGTCCGCTTATGCGTTCCAAGACATCCAGAAGCTGGTGGAAATGGAATAAGCTGATCATCCAACGCATTTTGATATTTCAGACAGTATAATCTTCTTCAGGGATGAAAAATTGTACCATTCTCTGTAATAGATAGACAAAATCCATTACATATGTAACAAATATATCAAAAAATTTCCATAATCTGTTGGCAAAGAATATGCAATAAACTTACTATACCCCATTGATTCACTGAGTCAAAAGCATCTCCACCTTTCTCAAGCAGGTCCACCCTTAGCTCCTCTGACATCTCATGCAGGGAGACCAAACTTCACTATCCTCAA
The DNA here is from genome assembly GCF_037356315.1 of Lithobates pipiens. Taxonomy (NCBI): domain Eukaryota; kingdom Metazoa; phylum Chordata; class Amphibia; order Anura; family Ranidae; genus Lithobates; species Lithobates pipiens. The sequence continues at coordinate 15,528,426 of NW_027507696.1, forward strand.
ATGGCGTTTAAAAGAGGAATATATAAGACTGCACAGGAATTTACTATAAAAGAAAGAGAGGGATAATAAAACCACTAAGGTAACCCCTATATTATTTAAAAAAAAAAAAAAAAATTTTTTAATAATAAATGATCTTACCCTATTGTAGGGAGATAAGGGGCTAGATGATAAAGCTTCCATTCAAGCTGTCCTGTGGCCTCTCCATCAAGGAAAATGGGAATGACGCCATCTGTCTCCCTTTGGCGTCCTTTTAGATGGTGGTGTGAGCGCGAAAAGGCGTGTGCTGTGACACGGCGCACATTAATGCGTCACCGCGCATGCCAATACTTCATGGCGCACATTGATGCACCATGGTGCATATTTATGCGCCACGGCGCACATTGATGTATCACTGCGTTATCCAAGCCCTGCACATTCATGAGCCATGGCACACATTGATGTGCCATGGCGTTTCTCATGCCCTGCACATTCATGTGCCATGCCGCACATTAATGCGTCACGGCGTCCCCAACGCTGCGCACATCTCTGCGCATGTCAAAACATCATATCACATACATTCATTGAATGCCAATGTACCATAAATAAATGGGCATATGTGTAACATCTATATCGAAAAATTTGCATTTCGGGCGCTCACTGATGCGGTTCAAAGTGGCGCCAAAAATGGCACCCAACATCTAACTAGCTATGACCTGTATTTTCAGTGCATGCCTGGCCGCAATATTTGCATTCCAGGCATACAAATATGCGTTCAGGGCTCACAAAAAAAATAATATATATATATATATATATAGAAAGGCCAGTATGGTGGCCTGAAATTATGGGAGGAGCCCGGTGGAGTATATAACCAGCCCGTTCGCCTATCCTCCTCGTCGGTTCCGGTGCGCGATACCTGATACGTCAGATATCAAGGGCCGACTATCCTAGACCAGACGCAGTGAGCCTGTTCGTGAGTTCCCGCGTTGTTCGTCTCCGTCTTGACAACTCGTCTTCCCGTTCATCAGCGTCCGTGGGTTTCGCCGTCGGAGTGTCGTCGTACCCATTGAATTCGTCGTTACACGTTGGGCCGGCTGTCGCAGGTAGGGCTGCGGCACCCCCTTTTCAGTTCATGTATTACAATGTCCCATCACATTCCATGAACTCACGAACCGCTCACTTCTTTTCAGTCGAATGTTTTACTGTGGCTCTCGTACTCATGTCACTGTTTCTACTTTCGATGTAGTCGTTGTCACCTTCGGCATGTTCGATCACGCCACGTCAGGCGATTCATTCGCAGGTACGGCATTCGAAACCGTTCGGCTCCCCGAGCATTTCTATTAGTATCGGTCGAATCGTTCGACCCACAGCCGACTGCTTGTTACGACAAAGCAAGCAGTCCGCACGTATCGGTTGGTCTGCCCCAGTTCGAATATATTTCATCATTCATGCAGTTATGTCATGTATCTCATTTCATCTCATTTCAAGTCATTTCAGTCCCAGTCATTTCTACCGTTTCAAATCATTTCTGTCACTAGCCGCGCTCCGGCGCGAATCCTGTCGCACCTCTGGTGCACCGATTCGCGTTGAAGTGCCCCAGGGTTCGGCCTCATTTCTGTACATGCTCCAGAGACTGAGTCACTCGCAGGTTCACGCACGGTCCCTGATTCTTGTCTTTGTCATGGCATACCATTTCTGTCACTTATTACGCTCCAATTCGAATCCTGTCGCATTCTTCTATGCACCGATTCGTCCTGGTGTGCCCAGCTGCTACGCCTCATTTCGGTACATGCTCCAGAGACGGATTCTTGGTAACCTACAGTCCAGTCGTTGAATCCTGTCTCTGTCATGGGATATCATTTCTGTCACTTATTACACTCCAATTCAAATCCTGTCGCATTTTTTATGCACCGATTCGTTCTGGTGTGCCCAGCTGCTACGCCTCATTTCAGTACATGCTCCAGAGACGGATTCTTTATTGTTACCATCAGTCCAGTCGTTGAATCTTGTCTCTGTTATGGGATATCATTTCTGTCACTTATTACGCTCCGATTCGAATCCTGTTGCATTTATTTATGCACCGATTCGTCCCGGTGTGCCCAGCTGCTACGCCTCATTTCAGTACATGCTCCAGAGACGGATTCTTTGTTGTAACCATCAGTCCAGTCGTTGAATCTTGTCTCTGTCATGGCATATCATTTCTGTCACTTATTACGCTCCAATTCGAATCCTGTCACATTTAGTTTTTTTTTATGCACTGATTCGTTCTGGTGTGCCCAGCTGCTACGCCTCATTTCAGTACATGCTCCAAAGACAGGATTCATCTGTTTGGTTCATGGGCTCGTCCTCTGATTCTTGTCTTTGTCATGGGTTTTCATTTCATTTCACCTATCACGTTCCGGTTCGAATAGTCACATCTGTGTACCAAATTCGTCTCGGCGTGCCCCAGGAATGGCCTCATTTCAGTACATGCTCCAGAATCCGTTTCGTGCTCGGTCGCAAGTTGTGGCATGGCGATCTGGATCTCTGTCATGGCAGGTTCTCTCATTTCACTGTCACATACCGCTTCCCGGTTTGGGTCCAGTTGATTCTTCAATGTTTGGACGCCTACCGGGGGCCTTGCTCCTCGGCCTCATTTCATTATAAGTTGCCTCGGAAGGGAAACACAGCTTCGTTTAGGCGTGTCTCGCTGTTTTCTCCACATACAAGCGTAGACTTCTTGCAATCGTTGCAAACACACATCCAAGCGTAGACTTCTTGCAATCATGGCAAGCACGCATCCAGACATAGACTTCCCGCAATCGTTGCAAGCACACATTCGAGCATAGACCTCTGGCACTCATTGCAAGCATGCATTCGAGCATAGACCTCTTGCAATCATTGCAAGCACGCATTCGAGCATAGACCTCTTGCGATCATCGCAAGCACGCATTTGAGCATAGACCTCTTGCACTCATTACAAGCACGCACTCGAGCGTAGACCTCTTGCAATCATGGCAAGCACGCATTCGAGCATAGACCTCTTGCAATCGTTGCGAGCAGATGTCCAGGCACAACTCATGGCAATCATTGTTGGCAGGCACTTCTGGCTGCTCGATAGATTGCTTTGGGGAAAGCCGGATACCTTCCTAAAGGTACGTTGTATTACGGGGCACTTATATTTATAGATATAGTTGATCCAGGGAAAAATCCGATTGCCTCTCGAGGGGTCAGGAAGGAATTTTTTCCCCTGCTGTAGCAGATTGGGCTATGCTCTGTTGGGGGTTTTTTGCCTTCCTCTGGATCAGCTGCGGGCGTAGAATTGGGTGTGTCAGGTTGTGTGATACCTTATTTATTTTGATTTGTGGTGGGACTGGATGGACTTCTGTCTTTCCGGCCGGGCTACCCATGTGACCTACCATAATTCCTTGCAATCGTTGCAAGCACGAGTCCTGGCATAACTCCTTGCATTAGTTGCAGGCACGCATCCTGGCATAACATCTGGCAATCATAGCAAGCACGCATCCTGGGTAACATCTTGCAATCATCGCAAGCACGCATCCAAACATACATTCAAGCACAACTCCTGCAGTCTTCGCAGTGCACATGCGGTAACAAGAATGGCTCACAGTCACTACGTACACATCTCCAGTGACAGACTCCCGGGCAATTGTCGCAAGCACACGTTTAACACACTTTTGGTCATGCCAAGGCTCGCGACTTAGCATAACTTCTTGCAATCATTCGTTGGCAAGCACGTTCTCAGTGGCACACGAACCGGCTACACGTCATTTTCAGCAGCACTTAATTGGCCACTCGTCTCTTGTGGCTTTTCTTACAAACCACTCACTGTTGTCTGCCTACCCGTCTCTTCCTTAGGACAGTTGAGTTCAACTTCCGTCCCGCACCAGGATCATGTTGACACACGCAACTGGCTTCTTCCTGTAGCACGCCCAGGCTATTTCTAGCCAGCGTTCAGCATTTCTTATCCTTACAGTGCACGGAGAGCCATCTGTCATTCGGCCCGTACAGCAAGATCCCCACTACGAGGCATCCAGAGGCATCAGCCCATAGCCAACGGCAAACGCTCGCCCATCACAACTACCATCTTTAGGGGCATATAATATCCTCGCATATTCCCCAGTCTAGTCATCCAAAAGACACCTACAGTCCCTGCACGGCATGTCGAGTTTCCCTATGCGCATCATCCCTCAGGGTCGCGCCTTTGTGTCACGCCTATTGGTATTACTGTCCCTCTCACAGGATCCGGAGCAAGCCCTCAGCCTGGATCCCGCGGCAATAGCAGTCCTTGCTATGCGGGAGGAATTCCTATTGTCTGGGAATGGCGTCTCCCTGTTCATTCCCTCCGTGTCTTCCCTTTCTCCCCAGGTGATGACCGACGCAGTGGCCTCCACGGGCTTGCGGCTGTTTTTGGCCACCTCTGGCTCGCAGCTCCCTGGCCTCCCCAGTTACTGGCAATTCCTGGCTGCGCCAAGGCGTCCTCTCTGTTGATTATGTCCTTCCTACGTCGACTGGTCCAGCTCTTGTTGTTGTTTCAGTTCAACATCCGTTGTTCCTTTATCCCCGGTAAATTCAATCAGGCAGCGGACGCCCTCTCCCGCTTTAACCTTGTCTCGTTTTTCGATCAGGTACCCGGAGCCGGTCCAACATCAGCAGCTATCCCGGACTGGTCTCGACTGACCCTGGATTAGCCCCTCACCTCCTAGCGGCTACCCAACTCATTGATCACTCCCTTTCCCGCAATACCCTCAAGGCCTATCAATCAGCCTGGAGGGCCTTTAACCGCTTAATCACGTGTCACAGCACAGAGACGTCCCGTGTCAAGCAAGTCATAGCCTTCATTTCCTACTGCCACTCGCAGTTGGCGTTATCCTTTAATACGATCCGGCTATACCTGACCGGTATAACATTTCACCTCCCTCCAGGACCCTACCGTACCCTCCTTATTTTACCACGCCGTTCAGGCTGTTATGCGCGGTATCCAGAAGCGCCAGCCGATGGCCGGCACCAAACGACTGCCTATCACAGGAGACGTTTTAGAAATATGTCAGATATCCTGGCCACTTCACCTTTTAGGTCTCCACATTAGTGTCATTTACAAGCAGCCATACACCCGGCCTTCTACGGCTTCTTACGGCCGAGCGAGTTTACTGGTAGTAGCCTCACAGCACGCATGCTGTGCAAGCACCACCTGGTCCGATTCAAAGACCATTTCGTCTTACACTTAGCAGTCTCCAAGACACAGCAGCTTGGCTCGGGTACGGACATACACTTCTATAAGTCCAACAACCGCTGGTACCCGGTCGCCATTCTCGCCCGCTTGTTGACCCTTTTGGCTGATCAACCAGGAACTAGTACGCTTCTGCCATTTCACACTAAGCCTCTGAACGCTGCCCGCTTTATGGAACATCTCAGGATACTCCTGGGTATCCTTCACCTCTATCCTACTCACTACTCCGGACATTCATTCCGTATCGGAGCAGCTTCAACAGCATCCCGCCAAGGGGTCCCGGACCACATTATCAAGAAGTTGGGCAGATGGAGGTCCACCTGTTTCGCCCGCTACATACCCAGTCCGCTAGTGGAGATGGCCCAGGCCTTTGTCGAGCTCACCCAGTAACAAACTTGAATCAATAATGTGCAACCCCTACCTGAATGTTTTGCCCCCTTATTTTGGTATACCGTACGTCAGACCAGGGCACACTTTCAGGTCCATTTCAAGTAAGCGAGTTTATGTTAACCTTGTTTGTCATCCTTATCCGTATCGGTCAGAGGGCTCTGGACCATAAATAGAAAGGCCAGTATGGTGGCCTGAAATTATGGGAGGAGCCCGGTGGAGTATATAACCAGCCCGTTCGCCTATCCTCCTCGTCGGTTCCGGTGTGCGATACCCACCCACCCATCCCCTTTTTCAGGGCATTTCTCAAGCATTATACTCCTCATGAGAGTACTCATTTCACTCCATTCATATTCATTTCATTTATCACCCACTTCTCTATCTAAGGTATGCCCCCTTATTTTGGTATACCGTACGTCAGACCAGGGCACACTTTCAGGTCCATTTCAAGTAAGCGAGTTTATGTTAACCTTGTTTGTCATCCTTATCCGTATCGGTCAGAGGGCTCTGGACCATAAATATATATATATATATATTTATGGTCGAAGCCCTATGTCCGATACGTATCTGAGTAATACAAGTCTATGATAAGATACCCTATATGAAATGGACCTGAAAGTGTGCCCTGGTCTAATGGACGGTATACCAAAATAAGGGGGCATACCCAGTGATTATAAGTAAATGAGTTTAAAGAGAAATGTATTGAGAAATGCCTTAAAAAAGGGGATGGGAGGGTGGGTATTGCGCACAGGAAACCGACAAAGACCACAGGCGAGTGGGCTGGTTAAATACCCCCCAGGCTCCTCCCATAAATTCAGGCCACCATACTGGCCTTCTTACTTATGGTCGAAGCCCTATGTCCGATACGTATCTGAGTAATACAAGTCTATGATAAGATACCCTATATGAAATGGACCTGAAAGTGTGCCCTGGTCTAATGGGCGGTATACCAAAATAAGGGGGCAAAAACACTTAGGTAGGGGTAAGAGATTTTATTGTTTTCAGCTTTACTTACTGAGCCAGTTGGGAGAATGCCCGAGACATTTCTACCTGTGGGTTAGGGATGTATCGAGAGAAGCAGGCCGATTTCCACCTGCCCAATCTTTTGATGACGTGGTCCGGGACCCCGTGCCGGGATGCCGATGAAGCTGCTCCGATGCGGAAGGAATGGCCGGAGTACTCACCGGGGTTGAGGAGCAAATTGCGGAGAAGAAACCTTACATGCTTGATGAACTGGTGGTTCGTTAGAGGTTTGACCGGGAAGGGCAACAGAGGACAAGAGTCCGGGAGCTCGGGTAGAAGAGAGAGCAACTGTGAAAGTACAGCGACCGGGCACCACGCGTTGTCGGTTTTGTAGAGGTGGATATCTACGCCGGTGCCTGCTTGCTGAGTCTTGGTAACCGGGAGGTGGAGAATGAAGTGGTCCTGGTGACGGATCAGATGACGTCTGCGAAGGACTGGACTGTGTGTGTTGTTATGGGTGAATTCGCTGGGTCGTAGAAGGCTAGATAAATGGCCGCCTGTATGACCATACTGGGGAGAACACCGAAGGGGTAGCTGATAAGTATGTTGGACATGTCCCTGAAGATGGAACTGGTGATGGGGAGCCGCTTGACCTTGTGTGGTGGTTGCTGTTTCTGAATGCCGCGCAGGATGGCTCGGATAGCGTGAGATGAGAAGATGGACGGTTTGGTAGGATCCTGTAATGAGAGGTAGTGCTGTATGCCAGCTAAGTATAACCGGATGGTGTTGAAGGACAAGGCCAGTTGACTATGGCAGTACGAGGTGAAGGCTAGTATATGCCTGGCATCAGTTGGGGTGCCTACTGAGGAGGTAACCAGAAATGTATTGAACGCTTTCCAGGCTACCTGGTAGGCTTTCAGAGTGTTGTCTGCAAGTGATTGGTTGATGAGCCGAGTGGCTCCGTGTAGATGCGGCTCTAGTCCAGGGTCAATTGAGACCAGTGTGGGATAGGCGCTGACACCGTATTTGCTCCGGGAACCTGTCGGAAGAAGGACAGGTAATTAAAACGGGACAGTGCGTCAGCGGCAAGGTTGTGCTTTCCAGGGATAAACGTGCAGTACACATTAAACTGATGTCGCAGAGACAGCTGCACCAGCCTGCGAAGGAAGGACATCACGGAGAGAGACTTAGACCTGCCTTTGTTGATAATTTCGGCCGTGGCCTGGTTATCGGTGGTAAAACCTACGGTTTGTCCTGTCCAGGTATGACCCCAGAGCTGGGCGGCTGCTACAATGGGGTAGAGCTCGAAAAGAGATGAAGACTGACTAAACCCGGGATCAAGAGAATTTGAGAAGGCCAGGGTGGCCAATGGTGGCCAAATGGTGGCCAAAAATAGCCGCAAATCCTGTGCAGGCTGCGGCATCTGTTACTACCTGTGGTGAGAGAGGTGAGATGGACGGGATGAACAGGGAGATACCGTTCCAGGAGGACAGGAACTCGTCCCACATTGCTAAGTCTGCTACAGCTGCGACATCCAGGCTAAGGACCTGATCCGGGTCTTGTGCCTGGGAAAGGCAGACCAACAGGCGCGAGATAAAGGAGCGACCTTGTGGGATAATTCGCATGGCAAAGTTCAGCATGCCTAGTAGCGCCTGTAGCTGCCTCTTTGTACATCCCCTGGTGCAGGTGAATTCGTGGAGGACTGCCCTGATGCGGGTCAGTTTGTCGTAGGGCAGGCTGGCCTGCATGGCGCTGGTGTCGAGATTGACTCCGAGGAAGGTGATAAATTGTGCGGGCCCGTCAACCTTATGTTTGGCGATGGGGACGTTGAGATTCCCAAAGACGGTCCTTAACTTACAAAGGTCCCTTGGAGGTACGCCTGGCTGTTCGATTAATAGAAAGTCATTCAGGTAATGGATAACTTGCTGACAAGAGGCCTTGTGCCGAAGGATCCAAGCGAGAGATTGTGCGAACGTGTCGAACAGCCAGGGGCTGCTCTTGGAGCCAAATGTTAACTCAGTGGCGAAAAAATATTGATCTCTCCATTTAATGCCGTGCCAGCACCAGAGGGATGGGTGAATAGACAACAGTTTGAAGGCATCGGATATGTCGGCTTTGGACAGCCACGCACCTGTGCCTACTTCAAGGATGGCCTGGATCGCCATGTCCACAGAGGCATATTTTAATGAAAATTCCTCTGAAGGAATCAGGGAATTTAGGCTGGGAATGTGGGAAGAACGAGGCGCAGACAGGTCGTACACCAAACGATTTTTATTAGAAAACTTGCCCTTGACAAGCCCAATAGGGCTAACTCTCCACATATTGAAGGGGGGCTGTGTGAAGGGGCCTATGACGAAGCCTCGTTCCACCTCGGTATGCAGCAACTGATCAATGGCCTGCTCGTCGGAAGCTGCTGAGCGGAGGTTTCCGCACTCGTAGGTTGTGTGCGGCAGGGAGATGAGGCCGGTATGGAAGCCTGTAGTGAAGCCACTGATGAGGAAAGTGGCTAGTGAAGGAATGGGGTGCATGGAGAGGTAGAAGCCCAGGCATAGGACGTCTATGCGGCTCAGTCATGAGCCCTTGCGAGTTTTAACCTCACACAGATTTCTGGGGTGCGCTCTGTGACATATGACACAGACGTGCAATAGGCGGCACTGGCTAAAATTACATGAGCCGTAGTTATAATTATTACAAATGGCCGCACCCCCCATGGTTCGGACCGAACGCCCAAACTTGTCCACTTGTGTTTTCGGTGTAGGGCCTGATGGGCCTTGGCCTGTGCCGGAGGTGGAGGGGAACTCTACCGGGCGGCTAGCCGCGATGTTGGCGCACCAGGGGGCGGTATGGGTGGAGGACTGGCAGATGGCACACAGAGGTGAACAAAGGCCGGCGAAATGCCAGCAGAACAATTCGGTGTCCATCAGGCTCCAGTCCGTGGGTGATTGGAACTGTGGCAGTTTAGCGGCTACTTTGGCGGAAAAGGAGCGATGGTAATCATAGAAGGCGAAGCCTCCGTATTTGTAACCTAGGTCCACCACTGTGTGGAGGTACAAGTCCAGCTCTTCCCTTCTGGCGGGGGATGCTGAACATATGACGTCCCGAAGCATCCCAAAAGCTAGGGCAAACTCTGGAATGGACAGTTTGCGGTTCAGCCTGGGATCCTTGGCTTTGAGGACTACGGAGACGTCTCCCCATGTGTAGGCCTTGTTCTCAGCAAGGTCATGGACTGAGATAAGCAGGGAGGCAAGGTTGATATCCTTGCCGTCCAAGATGTCCTTCCTTATGCCGGCCGGCACCAGATGTGCTGGGTGGACAACGGGACATGTCCCTGCGTTACCTGTCGACAGTGGTAGTGGGACTGTAACTGGAACAGGGGCGGCTGTGGCTGGGTGAGCCTCTAGAAGCGTCACTCTGGACTGGACGTCCGTGACCGTGTTGTTTAAGGACGACACCATTGAGTGCAGCTGAGAAATAGCCGCCGAGATTGACTGAAGAGAAGCCTGAGGTGGGGTACTGGGCCCGGCTGTAGCCGGAGGGGTGGAGAGGAGCCTGAAAAGCTCTGCCTTCCTAGCGGTAGCGGGGAAGGGAATGCCCTTGCGTCTCAGTTCTGCCGTCAGCCTGGGGATAGTCCAACCCCTGTAAGACTGAACGCTGTCGCTCACTGAAGGCGGGCGAGGAGACAAGGGGGCGGTAAAGTCTTCGCTGCCGACTTGGGACATGGCTCCAGGTGAATCGTGCCCAAGGAGTGATGTCCTATCTCTCTGGGGACGAAGGATGGACGACCGGAAACCTATAGAGGGTGACATAAGTCAAGACTGTTTCTCTATTTTACCAAGTGAATCCACCTGTTGCTGAGTGCCAAGGCGGGAGCGAATGCGTATACATATATATATATTGTCACGGCCTTCATATATATATATATATATATATATATATATATATATATATATATATATATATATATATATATATGTATGCCAGCATGGTTGCTGTCGCATTTTTACGCCTTCCCCTCTCTCTCTCTCTTTTTTTTTTACCTGGGAAGATAATGTCCAAGCTGGTGCAGGGTGGACCTACTGAACTTGACTGACTTGGAGAGAGAAATAACAGATGACAAACTGGTGAGGAGCCTAACAAGTAAACTGAAGAGTGACGCAAACGGTTGGCTAATATGAGCGAGGTGCACCGGTAAGTAGACAGTTTCGTCGTAATTCCTTTCATTATCACCGCCATTTGTTCTTCATTTTCCCCCCTTTTTTTTTTTTTTTTGCTGTCCCAATCCGACGTATCATTTGCATGAAGGATGGGATGACCTGTGTCCAATGCGGGAGCATAAATAAGTGCTGGATTTGTGACCGTATAATCAGGCAACCTGTGGAGAAAGTGAAATGTGGCCGTTCCCTCTTGGGGCACGCCAAACCGAATCGATGCATCACGGATGCTACTGGATTCGAGTCGGAGCGCTGTAAGTGACAGTAAATGAAGTATGATTGCCATGACAGAGGCACGAAATAGTCGTGTCGCAAGTGCGACTGACAACAAAGCGGACTCTGGAGCATGTACTGAAATGTGAGCCATAACCTGGGGCGAACCGGAACGAATCGGTGCATGTGAAGGTGCGACTGGATTCGAACCGGAGCGCGGAGCGTGACAGTGAAATGAAATTAACAACTTCTGTCATGACAGAGGCCTGGATCGGCCAGCCCCGAACTGAGACTGGAACCGAACCGGTCTCTGGAGCATGCACTGAAATGAGGCTGAAAAAATACCTGGGGCCGTCCGGACGAATCGATGCACAGGGATGCAACCGGATTCGAACTGAACGCACTATGTGACAATGAAATGTTTCCCATGATAGAGCTACGAATCGGAGAGGACGTAGCCTGCGACCGTCAACGAGCAGGCTCTAGAGCATGTACTGAAATGAGGCCAACGCAACTGGGACACGTCGATCGAACCTGTGCGTTTTGAGAAATGCGTCTGGTTTCGATTCGGAACGTAATAGGTGACAGTGAAATGATTCCCATGACAGAGACCCGGATCGATTAGCAACGAGCGGGCTCTGGAGCATGTACTGAAATGAGGCCGAGCAACTGGGGCACACCGGAACGAATCGACGCATTTAGCGGATGCGACTGGATTCGAATCGGAGCGCAGTGAGTGACAGAAATGAGTGAAATGATGAAATGACCTACGTGAGCCAGTTGTGGCAGAGGTACGAATCGTTGTGCCGTGTGATGCGACTGGCAACGATTTGTCTGTGGAACACGGTGATGAGGCAGACAACACAACAATTTACGAAAACAGTGCAGTTTGTTCTTCGAGCAACTCCTACTGAAATAGGTTAAAAAATCCTTCATCTCATGTGCGCTTGTCTGGAGATATTAATGCTGATATGTTGATCTGGTTGCAATTTTTACAATATTTTAATGGTAAAGCCATTTGTCAATTTGACTTTATTTCCAGTGAGGATTTTTCTCTTTTCACTGATGCAGTTGGATCTGCCGTTTTTTCCGTTATTTGGATGACGTACTGGTGTGCTTGTCATTGGCCTTCAAAATGGACTGTGCAAGGATTTTGCAAGAACGTATTGTTGCTAGAATTATTCCCAATCATTGTGGCAATAGAATTATGGGGGAAATTCTTTTCAGAACAGAAGATTACTTGACAGTACTGACAATAAAGGGGTGATTTATGCTATTAATTGCCTTTCATCCAAATCACCACAGGTTAATAAATTGTTAAGGTATTTGGTTTTTAAATGTTTGTCATTAAATGTTTGGATTAAAGCTAAATTTATTCCTGGTAGAGAAAACAGTTTGGTAGATTCACTTTCTCGATTCCAGGTGGATCGTTTTTATCATCTGATGCCGGAAGTGGATCTTCAAGGTATTCCATGCCCCTGTCATTTATGGGATCTAATATAATTTTCAACCATATTCAACACTCGTTGACTAAATCTACTTGGTTGAATTGTATTTCCTCTTGGAAATTGTGGATGTCCTTTTTACAAACTAATAATTTTGTACAATTTTCTTTTGAAGAAGTTAGACTGTTATTTCTTAGTTCTTTAATGGATAAACAATTTTCATGGTCTCATCTGAATAAAACGTTAGCTGGCGTTTCATTTTTTCTAAAGCTAAATTAATTGTCACATTTTCTGAGTTTCTTTTCTGTCAAGCAAGCATTAAAAGGGTATAAGAAATCTAAGCTTCGCAGAGACGAACGCTCTCCTATTTATATTGTTCTATTGAGCGGTTTGTGTTCTGTTTGTGCGAAGGTTTGTTTTTCTGTTTATGAAGATCTTCTTTTTAAATAGTTTTTTTCTTTCCTTTTCTTTGGAGCTTTTTGCATATCAGAGGTTGTCTCTGCTGCAAAAAGTAAGCCCTCTCCAATGAAAATTGAGAATGTAATTATTGAGGATAACCAATTGAAAACTTTTCTTCCTTACAGTAAGACTGATGGGTACGGCAAGGGACATTGGATTTATTTAAATCGATGTCCTTTCCGTGACATTTGTCCTACATGGCTTTTAAGACAATATTTGCTAGTAAGACCTGATCTTAATGATAATCTGTTTGTTCATGTTGATGGTTTTCCATTAACTAAATACCAGTTTAACCATGTTTTTCATAGCTGCTTGGATTATCTACATTTGAATCATATTCGCTTAACTTTTCATTCTTTTAGAATAGATGCAGCCACTGAAGCTGCCAAACTTCATGCAAATTTTGTTAAGAAGGTGGGTAGATGGAGATCTGATTCTTACAAGTTGTATATCCATCCTAACTCTTTGGTTTAATATTGAATGTTGTTTGGATTCTTGGCCACTCCTTTGTGTATTGGGCTCAGAAGAGAGCATCAGCAAGATCCTATTCTTCTAATTTGAGTCTTGATTTTTCTTTTAAAGTATACTGGAGGGCTGGAGAGGTATGCGATGGAATGACTTACAGTCTGAGTTTTATAGATTGTTTGACCGTTGGCCACAGCCTGATATTCTACTTATTACATTAATGACATAGGTCAGATGAAGACTTTAGATTTAGTTTTTGAAATTCAACAAACAATTAATCACGTTAGCTTGGCTTCTCCTAACATAAGAATAGTATTTTCCGAAATTATTCCTCGACTTTGATGAATTGATTCTTTTTACTTATGTCCTTTTCGAAAAAAAAAAAATTAAAGAGGATAAATAGATCTATTAATACGTTTTTAAAGTATCCTTTTGGGTTTCGTTTTCGGAACTTAGAATTGAAGGGTGGTCATAGTGGTTTAAACTGTGAGGATGGCATTCATTTATCAGATATTGGGCTTCATATTTTAAACAATGGTTTCCAGACTCAGGCATAGCAAAAGCTTCAGGCTGGGGTTAGGTGATAGGCAGTATGCTTATCATACTTCCTGTCGGTTGGGGTAAGATTGTTTTTATTACTCAGAAGAAAGAATATTATAAGCCTGAGCCGTAGTGGCTGGGTTTATTTATTTATGTATCTATACTTTTAAGTGATGTGATAATAAAATGATTTGTAAATATTTTAGAAAATGTATTAAACCAATAAAAACAGTCGCGGACAAAATATTTATCCAATAAAATATTTTGTTTCAAATTAATTGCTTGTCTGGTTTTGAATTTAATATATATATATACAATGTAAATGCCTGCTGCCTTCTATCCCATGACAAGCGTTAATGTGCATACATATCACGAAACAGTGACTGTGCACACCTTCGATATCACAAACAGTAATTATAAACTAATAAAAGTGCATCCATTGTATAAGTGTATAAAAGCAGTTTTTTTATGATTAGAATCAAGAATTTTTCTGTGAATCACCCAGTGTGATCTGCCACCAGCCACACTAGCTGCTGACCTCAATAATATAAATATGCACTTGCCATTTAAACAGGCTTTAATATCTCTCCAAACCGCTCCAGATGTGTTTGAGATCTTTCACTAAAAAGGATTTCCACACTCCTCAGGAAAGCAATTACCATCTTCTCTAGTTAAAAGTGTCTGCAGTGTTGTTCCTGTCCTGGTAGAGTAAAGCCTCGTACATGCGATCAGATTTTCCGATGGGAATTGTGTGATGACAGGCTGTTGGCGGAAAATCTGACCATTTGTAAGCTCCATCAGACAATTGTTGTCTGATATTCTGTGGACAAATGTTGGATAGCTTTCAAATTTTCCACTGACAAATGTCCGATGTCGGATTTTCTGAGTGGGTGTACACAAATCCAAAGTAAGCAGGTTTCCGTTACAACAGAGGGAGGCGGAATCACCCATACGTCATTGGGGAATCCCTGGCTTCCCTCACCAGCGTCAGAGGGGGCGGGGTCAGGTGACGGGTGGTCCCGCCCTCCTAATATAAGAAACGTCAGCGCTGGGATCCCTGCAGTGTCTCCTCAGTGGAGACAGAAGATGGCTGGATGGACTGGCTGCGCTGCACTGAAAATCACCCATCGCTGGATCAGATCAGCCATCGCTGTACTGGAGAGATGATCATCCGTCGCTGGATAGCTAGAGTGGATTAGCACCGCTGGAATCTTTTTTTTATTTTTTATAAAGGAATTTTTCAAAAGTGCGTTTGTCTTATTTAACCATTTTTTCTTTGTGAAATGGTAGGAGTATTTTTGTACCCCCTTACTATTTCAAACAGGGGGGGCCGGGATCTGGGGGTCCCCTTGTTAAAGGAGGCTTCCAGATTCTGATAAGCCCCCCGCCCGTAGACCCCCACAGCCACCAGCCAGGGTTGTGGGGATGAGGCCCTTGTCCCAATCAACATAGGGACGTGGTGCTTTGAGGGGTCACAGACCCCAAAGCATCCTCCCAATGTTGAGGGCATGTGGCCTGGTACGGTTCAGGAGGGGGGGCGCTCTCTCGTCCCCCCCCCTCTTTTCCTGCGGCCTGCCAGGTTGCGAGCTCGGATAAAGGGCCTGGTATGGATTTTTAGGGGGACCCCACGTCATTTTTTTTTATATTTGATGCGGGGTTCCCCTTAATATCCATACCAGACCTGAAGGGTCTGGTATGGATATTTAGGGGAACCCCACGCTTTTGTTTTTTTAATCAATGAATGAATTGTAGCAAAGAACACTCATTGAGTGTTCTCTGTATTACGGGAGCCGACAATTCAAAGTGATTTTAAAATACTTTTTTTCCTTGCGAAATTACACTTTGTGCAGGGACAGTTCTAAGCATGGGAAACATGCGCCCCTTCACAGGCATACTATAGATACCCCCCAGGTATGAAATTTAAAGGAATATTACACTATATTGTTTCACTTTAATCATTATTAAAATCACTGCTCCTGAAAAAATTGTCGTTTTTAAAACTTTTTTTTGCATTGATCCATGTCCCCTGGGGCAGGACCCAGGTCCCCAAACACTTTTTAGGACAGTAACTTGCATATTAGCCTTTAAAATTAGCACTTTAGATTTTGAACATTCAAGTCCCATAGACTTTAATAGGGTTCTAAAGTTCTCACGAAGTTTAGGTCTGTTTGCAGGTTCTGGTGCGAATAGAACATCGGCTCATACTTATTCATGACGTGGCAAATTATGAAATCTCGAAATGCAGCGCACAGTCTCTTCTTCTTTAATGGGATAATAATTAAGCTGCTTTGCTGGTGATACTGATGGAGTTATTGCAAACAGATTTCCACAGGCTTTTTTTTTTCTAGTGATATCAATGATAATATTATTATGCTTGGTTTTTTTTTGGGGGGGGGGGCAAGTTACAACAACACCATTATCCTGTATTTTTTAAGATCAAAGATACAACTATGTCGGTGCCCCTTGTCAATTTTACATTGTATTTTTTTAAAATCAAAACTGCCTACTCCCAAACTGTCATTTGAAGTAAAACACATAGACAAGTATTATTCTACGCAATTTTTTTTATCGTGCATAAAAAAAAGAAAACAAATAAAATTAGACACGCTATCTGCCAATAAAACTTAACCAAAAAGAGCATTCTATGCATCCAAAAATATAGAAAACATACCAAATAAAATCATTATTCAACCAAAAGATAAAAGAAAAGCCTCATGCATGTGTCCTGCTTCTTAATATATGGGGTCAACAATGCTAAGAGTTGGTGAAAGCAGGGGTCTGTCATCCGGACATAATTCAGAAAATCATCTGGATTATTCTCCTGGAGCTCCCGCAGCAAAGGCATATGACATAATTGGTCACAATTAATAAAGCAACCAATTTTTGGTCCAATAAATCCTCCTCCTCCTGTTCCTGGACTGGACTTAGGTCAAAGCAATAACTCCAAAGCCAATAATAATTAACACAATATCGCCTCCAATTCTGCAACATGGCTGGTTGACGAACGGGCGTTCAGTAACAAACCGAAAAGTGTGAAATGAAAAGTGCGAAATGAAAAGCGCGAATCAACACTCACCAAACTTCTACTAACACAAAATTAGCAGGAGCACTAAGGGTGGCACCTGACAATTGAATTTCCTAGTTTTCGGCTCATAGTACATCTAGTACGTCACTATGTTCATGTTTGTTGGCCGACAATTTTGTACCGTTTGTATGTAGAACAAAAGTCTGAGGTTTTGTCTGCAGAAAATCTGATCGTGTGGGGGGCTTTGTAGAGAATTATCTTTTCGCAAAGATAGCATGTGCTAGGCATAACAGTCTGGGTTGCCTGGAAGCCGGGAGTGATGGAGTGTAAACCAGGATCCCTGGTTTATACTCCAAGTACAGTTTGTGATATTGAAGGTGTACACTTTTTGGGACATTGATTGATCCAAGTTTAACTTTTCAATACATTACAATGGATGCACTTTTATTTTGTAAAAAAGTACAGTTTGTGATATTTGTACACAGTAATGATGTAGGCACATTAACGCACATCATTAATTTTGCACATTGCATTTAATCCACTCTTATTTTTTGGAGTACTAATTTAGTTTGTGATATTGCATACATAATTATTGGTTTATATTATTTTTATACATGTTAACGTATGTCTGTAGTTTTTTGTACAAATTTCATTAAAATGTAGATTTTAATTATTTAATACAAATGATTGTTGATTGTGCTGCACTTTCTGGGGAATACATGTACTCCTGAGGAAGAAAAGTGTTTGAAATGCGCTAATCTCTCATGTGAATCTTTCCATCTTCCAATAAGAACGACATGTCATGAATGTGTAAATTCTGTGTCCAATATGTAGACATGGTTCATTTATCGTTTTATCTGTTCGATATAAACAGATGTGAATGTGGTATCGCTCAGTGCCTTTGTTTTTTAAAAATGATGTGGCGCAATACCTCATTTTGAAATGCCTTTGTCAGTCAGCTGATGTCCCACTGCTCTCAGCAAGGATTAAGCACAGGAGTGTAAAACATGTCTGCTGACCGGCCATGGGTTGAGTGTGTATGGGTCTTTCATTTTTTTCCAATGTTTTTATACTCTGGAAGTGCCGCTATCATTTTCTTTTCTACCTGCATATAGGGCTTGCATATGGGCATCCAGGATTTTTTGGCAGCTAAAAAATCTCACAGGAAAGCCTTTGGAGTGGTGCTCACCCCATTTGCCTTTCCTGGTGCTCTCCTGCCCTGATCCAAGGACTACAGAGAGAGAGGCTGAGGTTCCCTCTAACGTCACGTGGAGGAGAGGAGGAGAGCCTCAATAAGGTATTGATCCGCATCATTTTTATAAAACAAACGTACTGAGCGATTTAACCTGAAATAACAAAGGGAATTCTAGTGAGCACCGAGATAGAGAGTACTGACACCAGCACCAAGATAGAGAGCACTGACACCAGCACCGTGATAGAGAGCACTGACACCACACCAGCACCGTGATAGAGAGCACTGACACCAGCACCGTGATAGAGAGCACTTAGACCACACCAGCACCGAGATAGAGGGCACTGGCACCACACCAGCACCGTGATAGAGAGCACTGAGACCACACCAGCACAGAGATAGAGAGCACTGAGACCACACCAGCACAGAGATAGAGAGCACTGACACCACACCAGCACCGAGATAGAGAGCACTGACACCAGTATCGAGATAGCGAGAGAGCACTGACACCAGCACTGAGATGGAGAGCACTGACAGCAGCACTGATACCAGCAACTTGCTGTGGGACCCAAAAATATGACACCGCTCAACCTGGTTACTTGGTTGGTGACTCGCTCCTGATACATTAGCAGTCTGCTTTGTCCCTCCTGCACAATCTAAGTTCTGCTTGCTTCTCCTCCCTATCTGCTGGTCCATATCTCCCTCTGAACTCCCCTCCTCTTCCTCTCTTGTGGGCACCCACGTGACATCACTAGACACGTCATCATCGACGTCACCTTCCCCACCGCTATAAAATTAGAGATCTTGGAGTAGGCAGCAACACCGGGGACCAACCTCCTCCTTGGGCTGATCTGGGTACTGTCGTCAGACTGCTGAGTGGCGGTTGTTGCTACCTCCTCTTCCTGATCCAATGCCAAGAGTGGCTACACATCGGCAATGTCTTGTGATGGGTCAGAAAATAATTCCTGTGACTCAAGCGGAAGGTATATGGTGGTGTTGGTGTTGGTGGTAGTGTCTTTGGGGGTGCACACAGCAGAGAGTGAAGAAGAGGGTGCAGATCGAGAGGATGAGGAGGGTGCAGAAGAGTAAGGCTGAGTGAGCCACTCAACCAAGGCTGGTAATCGCACGTGCCTTCTGCAATTAGCCACTTTAGCTCAAGTCTGTTGCTCCTGCCCTACCCCTACCACCCCTGCGGAACCCTATATCCTGTACACCTATACCAGCCCTTAAAAGGACCTTTGTGGCCCTAATAGTAATAGCTAGTGATTAAACTGACGGTCCCTGCTCCACACAGCGTCCTGTCCCTACAATGACAAAAGACAGCGCTGAATCAGTCAGCAGTGCACTCAGCAATCACCAGCACAGCAGTGCACCAAACCCTATATACTGTACTACACCTATACCAGTCCTTGAAAGGACTTTTGTGGACCTAATAGCTAGTGATTTGTGTCACTACAGTCTCTCCCTGCTCCACACAGCATCCTGTCCCTACACTGACAAAAGACAGAATGTAAAACGGCCGCCAGATCAGGTCTATTTATAAGGTAGGGGGATGTGCTGAAATGTCTCAATTGGCTGTCCTTGTGTTTTGGATCATTCTCATGTTGAAATGTCTAAGTACGACCAGGGGAGGGCTGGCAGCCTTAGGCCTGGGGGGCAAGTCCAGTCAAGTGGCCCATTGAACCCCAGAATCAGCTGACCATCCATCTACACCACATTTCCCGTACAGAGAGGGAGGGAGACTGCTCCACATTGCCCCAGAGAGAGAGAGAGACTGATTGACACTGCCGGTCACTCTCTCTGTGCAGGCAGTGTAAAGCGGTCACTCTCTGTGCATGGCAGTGTGAAGCGGTCTCATTCTGTGTGGGCAGTGTGAAGCGGTCACTCTCTGTATAGGCAGTATGAAGCGGTCACTTTCTGTGTGTAGGCAGTGTGAAGCAGTCACTCTCTATGCGGGCAGTGTAAAGCGGTCACTCTCTGTGTAGGCAGTGTGAAGCTGTCACTCTCTGTGCAGGCAGTGTGAAGCAGTCACTCTCTGTGCAGGCAGTGTGAAGCAGTCACTCTCTGTGTGGGCAGTGTGAAGCAGTCACTCTCTGTGTAGGCAGTGTGAAGCTGTCACTCTCTGTGCAGGCAGTGTGAAGCAGTCACTCTCTGTGCAGGCAGTGTGAAGCAGTCACTCTCTGTGTAGGCAGTGTGAAGCTGTCACTCTCTGTGCAGGCAGTGTGAAGCAGTCACTCTCTGTGCAGGCAGTGTGAAGCGGTCACTCTCTGTGTGGGCAGTGTGAAGCGGTCACTCTCTGTGCGGGCAGTGTGAAGCGGTCACTCTTTGTGCAGGCAGTGTGAAGCGGTCATTCTCTGTGCAGGCAGTGTGAAGCGGTCACTCTCTGTGTGGGCAGTGTGAAGCGGTCACTCTCTGTGTGGGCAGTGTGAAGCGGTCACTCTCTGTGTGGGCAGTGTGAAGCGGTCACTCTCTGTGCGGGCAGTGTGAAGCGGTCACTATCTCTGTGCAGGCAGTGTGAAGCGGTCACTCTCTCTTTGCAGGCAGTGTGAAGAGGTCACTCTCTCTGTGCAGGCAGTGTGAAGTGGTCACTCCCTGTGTGGGCAGTGTGAAGCAGTCGTTCTCTGTGTAGGCAGTGTGAAGCGGTCACTCTCTGTGTAGGCAGTGTGAAGCAGTCACTCTCTGTGCGGGCAGTGTGAAGCAGTCACTCTCTGTGTGGGAAGTGTGAAGCAGTCACTCTCTGTGCGGGAAGTGTGAAGCAGTCACTCTCTGTGCGGGCAGTGGGAAGCGGTCACTCTCTGTGTGGGCAGTGTGAAGCGGTCACTCTCTGTGCGGGCAGTGTGAAGCGGTCACTCTCTGTGTGGGCAGTGTGAAGCGGTCACTCTCTGTGTGGGCAGTGTGAAGCGGTCACTCTCTCTGTGCAGACAGTGTGAAGCGGTCACTCTCTCTGTGCAGGCAGTGTGAAGCGGTCATTCCCTGTGTGGGCAGTGTGAAGCAGTCACTCTCTGTGGGGGCAATCATTTTGGAGCAGTCTCCCAGAGAGAGACTGCATGATTGCCCCAGAGAGACTGAAAAAAAGAGCTTGCTCCTTCCCCACACCCAGTACAAAGACCAATAAGACTGCAGGAAGGTGAAGACTGAAGACTGTTCTGTCACTGCCGCCACACTAAGTGCTACCTGTGGAATCTGGAGCTTCTCTGGTGAGTGAGCACCACACCACTGGGCAAGCCAAGCAAGCAGAGTAGCCGAGAGTCACAGCGAGTTCAGCAGGCTAAACATGCAAGTCCTGCTTTCTACC
The DNA here is from genome assembly GCF_037356315.1 of Lithobates pipiens. Lineage (NCBI taxonomy): Eukaryota > Metazoa > Chordata > Amphibia > Anura > Ranidae > Lithobates > Lithobates pipiens. The sequence goes on from NW_027507696.1 coordinate 15,549,827, forward strand.
TGGCCCAGGGGCGGCTCTAGGCATTGTGAGGCCTTAGGCAAAACTTAGACATGAGGCCCCACTGATGCCCTTAATATACGCAGCAGGCGTTCCCAGATTGAGATTCTCCTGCGGTGGATGGGAGAAGTGATGTGCGGGGACGCAACATCACTCCTCAATGGCTGGCAGGCAGAACATCAGGAGTCTTAGGTTAGGCGAGAGGTGAGTGTAACAGGGCTCTTAACGTTGCCTGCACACAGCAGCATTAAGATGTCTTGTAATGTTTTTAAAGTGCTGCAAATCAGATGTTCGGCATGCTTAGGGCCCTTTCACACCGAGCCGCCTAGGGTGTCAGTGGTAAAGTGGCACTATTTTTAGCGCCGCTTTACTGTTGTTTTAGCTGCACTATTGGGCCGTTAGTGGGGGGGGGGGGGGGGTTTAGCTAGCTAGCGGCCAAAAAGGGGTTAAATCCACCTGCAAAATGCTGCTGGAGTAGCGTTTTGGCAGCGGTATCACAGCGCTGCCCCATTGATTTCAATTGGGAGCAGCGGTGAGTTCACAGCTCCAAAGAAGCTGCTGGCAGGAGTTTTTCTGACGCCCTGCCAGCGCACTGTTCCAGTGTGAAAGCCCTTAGGCTTTCACACTGGAGTGCATGGAGCAGCTGTTTTAGGGCATTTTGCAGGCGCTATTTTTAACGCTATTACGCCTGCAAAACGCCCTCAGTGTGAAAGGGGTCTTAAGTGAGACAGGGCTCCTAACGCTGCCTGAGCACAGCAGTGTTAAGGTAAGGTGACCAGATTTTTAAAATGAAATCCGGGGACATTTTTTTTTTTTTTTCTAGTAATGGCAGCAATCAGTGACTCATAGCGGGACTGCGATATTGCGGTGGACAAAACGGACACTAAGTGACACTTTTGATACTTTGTGGAAACCAGTGACATTAATACAGTGATCAGTGCTAAAAATATGTACTGTCACTGTACTAATGACAATGGCTGGGAAGGGGATAACATCTAGGGCAATCAATGGGTTAAATGTGTGCCTAACAAGTGTTTTTTCGCACTGTGGGGGAGGTGCTTTTACTAAGGGAAGACATGGATCACTGTACCTGCTTTGCAGGAACACAGGATCAATGTCTTCCATACTGACAGAATGGCAAACTGCCTTGTTTACATAGGATGCAATGTAGTCTATTCACAGACACCCCCAAAGCACACCTGTGTTGAAGTCTTGAAGGCACTGGCAGCCCCACGATTGGATCTGCTTCCCCTCTATTCCTGCTGCTGGACATCATCAGCTGAGCTCAGCTGCCTCTCTCTGCCCGTCGCCTCCGCTACCGGCCTCACAGCCTCTTAGGTCTCCCTCTCTGGGCCCCGGCTACTACTGGGTGGGGAGCTGAGGAAAATGACTGGCTGGGATTTTAGCCAAGGCAGAAGAACATGTGTGCGGAGCTGAATGGGCATATCCTGGAAACTGAAGAAATAGTCCATCTGCTCCGACCAGCACATCATCATCAGAAAGGGACACAGATAATGGAAAAAAATACACCCCCCTAAGCCTCCGGCCCAACCTCCTACAGGAGAGAAAAAAATAAAGGCAGCGGGCAGCAGCTGCCGGCTGTTTTCACCATAGGTTAGGGTGGCCTAGGGGGAAATTGCCACTGTGAACCCTGGCCCAGCCCGCCCCTGACATCATACATCACACTTCTCAGTCTGTGTACAGGAGGGTGGCTAAGTGGACGAAGGTCTGCTGAGCTCCTGCCACCCTTCTCAGTGCCACCCACCATAAAAGCAGCGGGCCCGCAGGTGAGACAGTGATGCCCGCTAAACACGGTGAAGGGGGTTGCACATCGTGGCAGTTGTGGAAATGATAGGCGGCTTCACAGCCACTTGTAACACTTCCACATGAAAGGTCACAGTTGGCTTTACTAAAGTACACATACTCCTAGCTGCTATAGTGGCTTAGTGTGTAAAAAAACAAAAACAAAAAAAAAACACATTCAGCACTGTAAAAATCAGAATCCCCAGCAAGTGGCTGGGGATTAGCATTTTACTGCCCCCCTATCCTAGCCCCTGAGGTGGCGGCTTAAGCCGTCATATGGTAGTGCAGGCCATAGCCCTGGGGCCACTGTTATAGGGAAGTTTTTAGGCTTGGTTCACACCAGTTTTTCACACTGCAGTGCAAATCACATGTGAAGGACCCTTTTTTGGCCCGCACCAGAATTGGATTGCATGGGTGTTCACACCCATGTGATCTGATTCATGTCTGAATTGACAGTTTGCACTGCAATGCGGGAACCCGCAGTGGATTCGCAGGATTCTCGCATCACACCTGCAAACCCACTGTGGGTTCCCGCATCACATGTCACCCAATGGCACAAACTGCTGGGAGTGTTAAATAAAAGTTAATGACACTCCCAAATCAGTTCACATATTGCAGTGCAAACTGCAAATTCGGACAGGAATCTGATTGCATGGGTGTGAAAACCCATGCGTTACGATTCTGCTGCGGATCAGAAAAGGGGTCCTGTGCAAGTTTGGTCTGAATGCAATGTGAATTCAGCCATACTAGCTGTATGGCTGAAATCGCATTGCACAGAAATTGCATGCGATTTGCACTGCAGTGTGGTACAAATCGCATTCAATGTCGGACATTGTTGCAGTGTAAACTAGCACTAAGGCTGGGTTCACACTGCTGCGGGGGGAGATCCGGATGTGATTCGCACCGCACTGCAGTGCAAATCACATCCGATCTCCGTAGCGATGCGAGTTCAGCCATACAGATAGTATGGCTGAATTCGCATCGCTCCCGCAGCAAACTCGCACGGGACCCTTTTTTTGGTCCGCAGCAGAATCGGATCGCATGGGTGTTCACACCATGCGATCCGATTCCTGTGCGAGTGTGCAGATCGCACTGCGATATGCGGAAGGATCTAGGGGTGTCATTAACATTTCATTGACACTCCCAGCCGTCCGCATAGGGCAGTGTGAACTGCCGGCGGGAGGTATGCGATGCGGGAAAATGCTGCGGATTCGCGGCGTTCCCGCATCGCTATGATGTGAACCCAGCCTAAGTCTGAAATCTTCATCTCTAATCATTGGTGCATGTTGCAGCTGTGAATAGGGCCTGCAGGCAGTATAAGACCCCTTTCACACTGAGGCGTTTTTCAGGCGCTTTTGGGCTAAAAATAGCACCTGTAAAGCACCTGAAAACACGGCTCCCCTGCAGTCTCAGTGTAAAAGCCCGAGTGCTTTCACACTGAGGTGCTGCGCTTGCAGGATGTTATAAAAACTCCTGCAAGCAGCATCTTTGGAGTGGTGAAGGAGCGGTGTATACACCACTCCTCCACTGCTCCTGCCCATGGAAATTAATGGCCAGCGCTGCTGAACTACCGGCAAAGCTGCGCTTTGCAGGTGGTTTTAACCATTTTTTGTCCGCTACTGGGGGTTAAAAGCACCCAGCTAGCAGCTGAAAACCTCTGCAAAAACTACAGTAAATGGCCGCTAAAATTAGCGGTGCTTTACTGCTGACGCCCCAGTCTGAGAGCACCCTTCGGGCCAAAGAATAACAGAGTGGGCAGTTCCTATAGATGGCAGTAGATAATGGCCGAGTGACCCTCTTACCATACCTGGGGATACAGCTCATTCTGGGTTGCCTGTGGCGATTCCGCTGGGTAGAACCCAGATCTGTATTCTGGACATAACTTCATGCCTTTCTTCACAAGGGATGGTGCTGGCTGTGTGGCTTTCCCTGGTGGTGCAGTGCAATGAGATTCTCTCTCTCTCGCTGGAGTTCTGGGTGCACTTCCCCAAAAGCTCTCCTGAGCTCCTGGCTCTCTTTCCCTCCTCTTCAGCTGGACACGCTGAGGGCTGCAGTTTCTTCCAATGGAGTTGCAATGTCCAGACCTCGGGACTACAATTCCCACAATTCTCCTCTCTGCTTCAGTTTAGTGTTTTTTTTTTCTTGCACAATAAGAAGGAGGGGGAAGAAACATAGTCAGCACAGCTCCCGACTTCAGTGATGAGAGGAGGAGGGGGGAGAAAAGCCCACAGCTGCTGCTGCTGCTGCTCTCTCTGTCCACACAGACACAGCCGCTCCGATCTTCTGCTGCTCTGGAGGGGGAATGGGCAGGAAGCACAGAGAACCCTTCAGTCTTTCAGCGGCGGCTCAAGCAGGGGGGTGAAGGAGGTCTCCTTCTCGGACTGCACCTGTCATTTGCCGGCGGCTGGCGGGGAGAGCAAGGGATGGGGATCCTGGCACTCCACATATCAGGCAAATTCAGCGATGGCGAGGCCCCTGCGATCGTGAGGCCTAAGGCGATCGCCTAATTTGCCTAATTGGAGAGCCGCCTCTGACCTGGCCTGACCACCATATTAACCAGGATGCAGGCTCCTCCTGTGTCAATTGCAGGTAGTGAGAAAAGCACATGCAGGTGTACACCCTGGGGCACCAGCCAGATTAAGGGCATTGTGGGCCTGGTGCTGCAGTGGAGCAGGTTTAGGAGTGGCAGGGATATGAGGCAAGTAATGTCATTTCCCAGCTCTCCTCTTACTGGCCACCCTTCGCATGTTTCCAGGAGCCTGTGCTAGCTTGTGCCCAGACTTGGTCGCAGTCACACAGGTTTAATGCTAGTGAAGCCTGGCACTTGATTTACTAAGTAGTGATGGCCGAACGGTTCGCCCGGCGGTCGTTTCGCGGCGAATTTCCGACTTTCGCCGTCCGCGGGTTCGAACGCCTTTTTCCGTCGTTCGCCCCGGCGGACTTACGTGTTTAATGTATACAAGAACTTTAACCTTTCGTGACACGTTTATCATGTGTTACAGGACAACCAATTGAGACATGACAGCTCATGGACACTTGGACATTCCCCCTAACCTATAAATACACCCGATCCGGTGGCCATTTTACATTCTTTCTTCTGTCACTGTAGGGAAAGGATCCTGTGTGGAGTAGGGACAGAGAAAACGCTAGCTATTTGGTACACAAAAGTTCTTTTCAGGACTGGTATAGGTGTTAGGTCAGCAGCCTGAGTTTCTTTTGTCAGTTTAGATAAAGGGACAGAGCGCTGTATGCTGCTATTTTAGGGACAGCTCAGCCAGATTAGTCTTTCTTCATCATCATCATCATCATCATCATTAGCTGTTACTATCAGGTCCACAAAAGAGCTGTTCCAGCTAATCGTTCCAGCCTACTCTTTTTTGCCAATTTGTATAGGGACAGGCAGGAAGCAGTGTGTCAGGCAGTGAGGATAATTTTAAAGACTTGCTGTTACTATTAGTTCCACAAAGGTTCTTTTCAGGACTGGTATCAGTGGTACGGTAATAGGCTTGTACACGTATAATATTCTTTCTTCCAAATATAGAAAGAATATTATACTTGACTGCTGCCCTTCTGCTGCAGTCTGCTAATCATTCACAACTCACTTGTTCCACAAAGCTCTTTATCAGGACTGGTAACTTGGTCTGTCTAGGGTGCTACGGTACATAGGCTTGGGTGCGGTACAGTCTGCTGTTCTGTAAGGACCGCTATCGGTCCACAATACATAGGGTTGCCGTGCACTACTGCTGACCGCTGCCCTATACTGCAGCAGTCCTTCATTGGTATAGGGACTGACGTACAGTCTGCTAATCACTAACACACAACCTGCTTGGTCCACAAAAGTTCTTATAAGGACTGGTAACTTGGTATAGGGTGCTACGGTACATAGGCCTGAGTGCGTTACAGTCTGCTGTTCTGTAAGGACCGCTATCGGTCCACAATACATAGGGTTGCCGTGCACTACTGCTGACCGCTGCCCTATACTGCAGCAGTCCTTCAGCGGTATAGGGACTGACGCACAGTCTGCTAAACACTAACACACAACCTGCTTGGTCCACAAAAGTTTTTATAAGGACTGGTAACTTGGTATAGGGTGCTACGGTACATAGGCCTGAGTGCAGTACAGTCTGCTGTTCTGTAAGGACCGCTATCGGTCCACAATACATAGGGTTGCCGTGCACTACTGCTGACCGCTGCCCTATACTGCAGCAGTCCTTCATTGGTATAGGGACTGACGTACAGTCTGCTAATCACTAACACACAACCTGCTTGGTCCACAAAAGTTCTTATAAGGACTGGTAACTTGGTATAGGGTGCTACGGTACATAGGCCTGAGTGCGTTACAGTCTGCTGTTCTGTAAGGACCGCTATCGGTCCACAATACATAGGGTTGACGTGCACCACTGCTGACCGCTGCCCTATACTGCAGCAGTCCTTCAGCGGTATAGGGACTGACGTACAGTCTGCTAAACACTAATACACAACCTGCTTGGTCCACAAAAGTTCTTATAAGGACTGGTAACTTGGTATAGGGTGCTACGGTACATAGGCTTGAGTGCGGTACAGTCTGCTGTTCTGTAAGGACCGCTATCGGTCCACAATAGATAGGGTTGACGTGCACCACTGCTGACCGCTGCCCTATACTGCAGCAGTCCTTCAGCGGTATAGGGACTGACGCACAGTCTGCTAAACACTAACACACAACCTGCTTGGTCCACAAAAGTTTTTATAAGGACTGGTAACTTGGTATAGGGTGCTACGGTACATAGGCCTGAGTGCGTTACAGTCTGCTGTTCTGTAAGGACCGCTATCGGTCCACAATACATAGGGTTGCCGTGCACTACTGCTGACCGCTGCCCTATACTGCAGCAGTCCTTCATTGGTATAGGGACTGACGTACAGTCTGCTAATCACTAACACACAACCTGCTTGGTCCACAAAAGTTCTTATAAGGACTGGTAACTTGGTATAGGGTGCTACGGTACATAGGCCTGAGTGCGTTACAGTCTGCTGTTCTGTAAGGACCGCTATCGGTCCACAATACATAGGGTTGACGTGCACCACTGCTGACCGCTGCCCTATACTGCAGCAGTCCTTCAGCGGTATAGGGACTGACGTACAGTCTGCTAAACACTAATACACAACCTGCTTGGTCCACAAAAGTTCTTATAAGGACTGGTAACTTGGTATAGGGTGCTACGGTACATAGGCTTGAGTGCGGTACAGTCTGCTGTTCTGTAAGGACCGCTATCGGTCCACAATACATAGGGTTGCCGTGCACTACTGCTGACCGCTGCCCTATACTGCAGCAGTCCTTCATTGGTATAGGGACTGACGTACAGTCTGCTAATCACTAACACACAACCTGCTTGTTCCACAAAAGTTCTTATAAGGACTGGTAACTTGGTATAGGGTGCTACGGTACATAGGCTTGAGTGCGGTACAGTCTGCTGTTCTGTAAGGACCGCTATCGGTCCACAATAGATAGGGTTGACGTGCACCACTGCTGACCGCTGCCCTATACTGCAGCAGTCCTTCAGCGGTATAGGGACTGACGTACAGTCTGCTAAACACTAATACACAACCTGCTTGGTCCACAAAAGTTCTTATAAGGACTGGTAACTTGGTATAGGGTGCTACGGTACATAGGCTTGAGTGCGGTACAGTCTGCTGTTCTGTAAGGACCGCTATCGGTCCACAATAGATAGGGTTGACGTGCACCACTGCTGACCGCTGCCCTATACTGCAGCAGTCCTTCAGCGGTATAGGGACTGACGTACAGTCTGCTAAACACTAATACACAACCTGCTTGGTCCACAAAAGTTCTTATAAGGACTGGTAACTTGGTATAGGGTGCTACGGTACATAGGCTTGAGTGCGGTACAGTCTGCTGTTCTGTAAGGACCGCTATCGGTCCACAATACATAGGGTTGCCGTGCACTACTGCTGACCGCTGCCCTATACTGCAGCAGTCCTTCATTGGTATAGGGACTGACGTACAGTCTGCTAATCACTAACACACAACCTGCTTGTTCCACAAAAGTTCTTATAAGGACTGGTAACTTGGTATAGGGTGCTACGGTACATAGGCTTGAGTGCGGTACAGTCTGCTGTTCTGTAAGGACCGCTATCGGTCCACAATAGATAGGGTTGACGTGCACCACTGCTGACCGCTGCCCTATACTGCAGCAGTCCTTCAGCGGTATAGGGACTGACGTACAGTCTGCTAAACACTAATACACAACCTGCTTGGTCCACAAAAGTTCTTATAAGGACTGGTAACTTGGTATAGGGTGCTACGGTACATAGGCTTGAGTGCGGTACAGTCTGCTGTTCTGTAAGGACCGCTATCGGTCCACAATAGATAGGGTTGACGTGCACCACTGCTGACCGCTGCCCTATACTGCAGCAGTCCTTCAGCGGTATAGGGACTGACGTACAGTCTGCTAAACACTAATACACAACCTGCTTGGTCCACAAAAGTTCTTATAAGGACTGGTAACTTGGTATAGGGTGCTACGGTACATAGGCTTGAGTGCGGTACAGTCTGCTGTTCTGTAAGGACCGCTATAGGTCCACAATAGATAGGGTTGACGTGCACCACTGCTGACCGCTCACCTATACTGCAGCAGTCCTTCAGCGGTATAGGGACTAAGAGTTTTGTCACAGGGTCATTTAAAAAATGACATGCAGAGGAAGAGGCAGGCCCTTCCGCAGGGGTGGTAGGGGTAGGGCAGGAGCAACAGGCTTGAGCCAAAGTGGGAAGTTGCAGAAGGTGCGTTCAATTACTTTAAAGGATGCACCAGACTTGGTTGAGTGGCTCGCTCAGCCTTACTCTTCTGCACCCTCCTCATCCTCTCGATCTGCACCCTCTTCTTCACTCTCTGCTATGTGCACCCCCAAAGACACTACCACCAACAACACGACCACCACCACCACCACCACATACCTTCCGCTTGAGTCACTGGAATTATTTTCCGATCCATATCAAGAGGACATTTCTGATGCGCAGCCACTCTTGGTATTGGATCAGGAAGAGGAGGTAGCAACAAGCGCTACTCAGCAGTCTGACGCCAGTACCCAGATCAGCCCAAGGAGGAGGTTGGTCCCCGGTGTTGCTGCCTACTCTACTTATAGCGGTGGGGAAGGTGACGTTGATGATGACGTGTCTAGTGATGTCACGTGGGTGCCCACAAGAGAGGAAGAGGAGGGGAGTTCAGAGGGAGATATGGACCAGCAGATAGGGAGGAGAAGCAGCAATGACTTACATTGCACAGCAGGGACAAAGCAGACTGCAAATGTATCAGGAGCGAGTCATCGACCATGTACGGTCACATCTGGCGCTCCCAGGACACCGGCACATGGCTCCGCAGTGTGGGCTTTTTTTAACGTGTCCGCTGCTGACAATAGCGTTGCCATCTGCAATCTTTGCAGTCAACGCGTTAGTCGCGGTAAGCCCAATACTCACCTAGGGACGACCGCCTTAAGAAGGCACATGAGCAGCCATCACCGAGCCCAGTGGGAGCAACGGAACACACAAAGCCACACTGCAGGCTCTCACCGTCCAGCCTCGTCTTCTACTTCTCCTTCTCCTCTCTCCTCACAATTGTCCTCCACTCCACCTTCCATCACGCCAAGCTCACATTTTTCTGCAAAAAGGCAGGCTTCCGTGGGCCTAATGTTTGAGCGTAAAAAAATGATGACGCCGGATAACCCTCTTGCCCAACGGTTGGCGGCTGGCTTGTCAGAACTCATAGCCCGCCAACTACTGCCATATAAACTGGTGGACTCGGAGGCCTTTCGCAAATTTGTGGCCATTGGAACACCACAATGGAAGGTCCCAGGAAGGAAGTATTTCTCAGAGAAGGGCATCCCAGAGCTATATGGCCATGTTCAGCGGCAAGTGAATGTATCTCTGGCACACAGTGTCGGTGCCAAGATACATCTGACCACAGACACGTGGTCTAGCAAACACGGGCAGGGAAGGTATATCAGTTTTACTGCCCACTGGGTGAACCTTCTGACGGCCGTCAAGCATGTAACCCGTGGCACCCGTGTAGATTTGGTTTTACCGCCACGGATTGCATGCAGGCCTGACTCTTCTTCTCCTCCTCCTACTCCATCCTCCTCCCTCTCCTCCTCAGCTGCCTCCTCCTTTTCCGCTGCTAGCGTCTCTTCCACTGCACCGCCCAAGCTCCCCAGAACCTATTCCACATGCCAGGTGAGACGTTGCCATGCCGTGCTGCGTCTGTTGTGCCTGGAAGCAAAGAGCCACACTGGCCCGGCACTCCTTTCAGCTTTGCGTTCACAGGCAGATGAGTGGCTAACACCGCTCAATTTGACAGTTGGTAAAGTGGTGTGTGACAACGGTGCCAATCTGCTTAGCGCATTGAAACAGGGCAAAATCACGCACGTGCCGTGCATGGCACACGTCTTAAACTTGGTCGTGCAGCGATTCCTTGTCAAATACCCTGGGGTCCAGGACATCTTGCGGCAGGCAAGGAAAATCTCGGCCCATTTCAGAAGATCTTACACGGCCATGGCTCGCCTTGCTGACATTCAGCGGCGACACCATCTGCCGGTCAGACGTCTTATTTGCGATTGCCCGACGCGATGGAACTCAACCTTCTATATGCTTGATAGGCTGCTCCAGCAGAAACGTGCAGTTAACGTCTACCTGTATGAACTCTGCGAAAGAAACGGTTCTGGGGAGCTGGGTTTTTTTTCACCGCGCCAGTGGCTGCTCATGCGCGACACATGCAGACTTCTGCGGCCATTTGAGGAGATCACCAAACTGGTCAGTCGCAGCCATGGCGCCATCAGTGACATGGTACCTTATGCCTTCTTTCTGGAGCGTGCATTGCGTCGTGTCATTGATCAGGCTGTGGAGGAGCAGGAGCGGGAAGATGAGGAAGTCGCAATGCTGGATGAATTCCCAGGGGGGGCTACTCTATCTGAGACAAGTCAACAACAGGAGTCTGATGAGGAGTCAGAGGAGGATGGTGCCGGGGCGGATGAGCAGGAGCAAGAAGAGCATGCTTTAAACCTTTCTGGGATCCCTGTTGTGCGAGGATGGGGAGAGGAGAATGAAGAGGACGACATTATCCTGGATGATGAGCAGGAGCCAGGCCACCACACCGCTTCCACTTTAGTGCAAATGGGGGCCTTCATGCTCCAGTGTTTTAATAGGGACCCCCGTATAAAAAGCATGAGGGTCAAGGACCAGTACTGGGTGGCAACGTACTTAGACCCCCGGTACAAACACAAAATGGCGGAAATGTTACCGCCGTCGCAGAGGGCTGTCAGAATGCAGCACTTCCAGGCCTTGCTTCGAGAAATGCTGCATTCTGCTTTTGCGTGCGCTGGCAGAGGAGCAATTCCCACTCCCAGAGAAGGATTTGCGGGTACCAATCCAACAGCGCCTGCAAGAAGAGGCCGGTTTGAAGATGTGTTGGTGACTTCGGATATGAGGTCATTCTTTCAGCCGACCCATCGACAGGTGTCATCCGGATCCAGCATCAGGGAACGCCTAGACCGTCAGGTGTCCGACTACATTGGGTTAACGGCCGATGTGGACGCTCTGAGGAGTGATGAACCCCTAGACTACTGGGTGGGCAGGCTTGACCTCTGGCCAGAGCTTGCCCAATTTGCAATCGAACTGTTGGCTTGCCCCTCATCCAGTGTCCTGTCCGAAAGGACGTTCAGCGCAGCAGGGGGGATTGTGACCGATAAGCGTACTCGCCTAGCTCACCACAGTGTTAACTACCTCACATTTCTAAAAATGAATGAGGCATGGATCTCGGAGGAATTCAACACATGTGATCAGTAGACCATGTATATGTCTATAAACAATTTTTGGAATCAAGCACACAGACCTTCTTAATTCATTTGGCTCACTTCCCTGACCCAAAAAAGCACACCGTACTATATGCCCCTACCCTCCTCTTTGAAGAGGTTGAGCGGTGTCATATTTCTACTGGGGCTGCTTATTATGAGGGGTTCCCACCATCCCTGTGCTGTGCTGACTTCCTCCTGGGTGTTCTTATTATGAGGGGCTCCCACCATCCCTGTGCTGTGCTGACTTCCTCCTGGGGGTTCTTATTATGAGGGGATCACACCATCCCTGTGCTGTGCTGACTTCCTCCTGGGGCTGCTTACGGTGCTGCTGTCAGCGCTGTATGTCACGGAGCTGCTGTCAGCGCTGTATGTCACGGAGCTGCTGTCAGCGCTGTATGTCACGGAGCTGCTGTCAGCGCTGTATGTCACGGAGCTGCTGTCAGCGCTGTATGTCACGGAGCTGCTGTCAGCGCTGTATGTCACGGAGCTGCTGTCAGCGCTGTATGTCACGGAGCTGCTGTCAGCGCTGTATGTCACGGAGCTGCTGTCAGCGCTGTATGTCACGGAGCTGCTGTCAGCGCTGTATGTCACGGAGCTGCTGTCAGCGCTGTATGTCACGGAGCTGCTGTCAGCGCTGTATGTCACGGAGCTGCTGTCAGCGCTGTATGTCACGGTGCTGCTGTCAGCGCTGTATGTCACGGAGCTGCTGTCAGCGCTGTATGTCACGGAGCTGCTGTCAGTGCTGTATGTCACGGAGCTGCTGTCAGCGCTGTATGTCACGGAGCTGCTGTCAGCGCTGTATGTCACGGAGCTGCTGTCAGCGCTGTATGTCACGGTGCTGCTGTCAGCGCTGTATGTCACGGAGCTGCTGTCAGCGCTGTATGTCACGGAGCTGCTGTCAGCGCTGTATGTCACGGAGCTGCTGTCAGCGCTGTATGTCACGGAGCTGCTGTCAGCGCTGTATGTCACGGAGCTGCTGTCAGCGCTGTATGTCACGGTGCTGCTGTCAGCGCTGTATGTCACGGAGCTGCTGTCAGCGCTGTATGTCACGGAGCTGCTGTCAGTGCTGTATGTCACGGAGCTGCTGTCAGCGCTGTATGTCACGGAGCTGCTGTCAGCGCTGTATGTCACGGAGCTGCTGTCAGCGCTGTATGTCACGGTGCTGCTGTCAGCGCTGTATGTCACGGAGCTGCTGTCAGCGCTGTATGTCACGGAGCTGCTGTCAGCGCTGTATGTCACGGAGCTGCTGTCAGCGCTGTATGTCACGGAGCTGCTGTCAGCGCTGTATGTCACGGAGCTGCTGTCAGCGCTGTATGTCACGGTGCTGATGTCAGTGCTCTGTATTACGGTGCTGCTGTCAGTGCTCTGTATCTCCTGCACCCTCTTGTTTGCCTACCCTGGTCCCTGACCTTCCCTCTCCTCCATTGCCTTCATTAGCTCCATAGTCCTGAATTGTCAGAACAATTTCCCAAATAAAAAAAAAATGCTTGTAGTTATCGATCCCAAATTCACCTCATACATGTATTATGCTATTGTCCAGGTGGTGGGACTACGTGCTACCCCCTAATAATTACCCCGTGGCCGCAAATTCGACCTAAAGGTTTGCGAAATTCGCCTCCCATTGAAGTCAATGGAGCCCGCGGCGAACGGTCGTTTTCGCGAACGTTTGTGTCCGTTCGCGTTTCGCGTTCGCGAAACGTCCCGTCGGAAGTTCGTCCATCACTATTACTAAGCATCCATAAGAGCCGTGTGTGGGTGTGTGCTCTGAGGTGAAAGTTTTCAAGCCATCAGAATACAGTGATCGCTGCCGGCAGCTTAGCAGCCAGCAGTGATCACAAAAAAAAGAAATAAAGACAAGCTGGTTGTATTGTCAGTTGATAGATCGAATTCTGTGCAGCCAGTCTGCACATAGATTGATTGAAATTTCTGCTGAACAGGCAGAATTTCAATCTGGCTATGGTGGCCTAAGTCCACCAGTCTCTGTTTAATAATATCCTCAAATCTTCTGAAAGGAGCGCTCCACTTAGGTGTAGAAATTCACTTTGAAATCCACCTTATTTCCAGAACTCTTTTTAGGGTCCTTTCACACTGAAGGCGCTTTACAGGCGTTTTAGTGCTAAAAATAGCGCCTGTAAACTGCCTCTCATGCCACCCCAGTGTGAAAGCCCCCGAGTGCTCTCACACTGGGGCGGTGCGCTTGTAGGACATTCTGAAAAGTCCTGCAAGCAGCATTATTGGGGCAGTTTGGGAGAGGTGCCCTGCCCATTGAAATGAGCAACACAGGCGGTTTTAACTCTTTCTTGAGCTGCTAGTGGGTTTTAAAAGTGCCCCGCTAGCGCTGCTAAAACGAGCAATGCTTTACCACTACTGCCCACACCGCCCCAGTGTGAAAGTACCCTTGGATATTAGATGTGCAAACAATAAGGTGAGAGCACATCTAATGCCTACAGAGAGTAATGGAAATGAGGTGGAGTTCAAAGTGAACCGTATAATTACCTGCTGGGATTGGCATTTAGAGGGTTAAAACAGGCAGGGATGAAATGTGAAATCAACTCCTCACTGCCTGTCAAATGCCTCTGAAAAGTGACCTGAGCATGGATCACTTTTTAGAGGAGTGGCTGCTGCAAGTGAATACAAGCCTTTAGTGTGCTGCAGTGCGAGTGTACTGGTGGCTTTCACAGTCCCCCAGACTTCTTTTAGGTTACACATTTTTGCTGCATTTTCTGGAATTGCACCAAAGATGCAGCATGCAGGATGTTTTGTGCACTTTCAGAACATGCAGTAAAAATGTGCAAACTCTATGGGACCAGGGGCAACATGCAGGAAGACTGCCAGGACACCAGCACTGCAGCCAAATCGCAGCACTCCAGTGTGAGCCCACATCATACCACCAAGAAGGTACTGCTCAGGCTGATAGAAAAAAAAAAAAAAAAAACTCTTTGGCTGCAGAGTGGGGGAGGGAGGAGGAGTTCACTTACTTGGATGGTCTCAGCCTCCCAGGAGCCTCACTGGATTCCAGCCGACTGCTCAGATTGAACTTTGCTGCCCCGGAGTGTGGGCGGGGAAAGAAGCAGGTCCTGCCTCTGCCAGCCAATGGTGTGGAGGAGGGAGGGGCTGGGCGGGGCTGTGCTGTATAACACAGAGTGTCAGCCCTGAAATGAAGACATCACTGGATCACAGTACTGGACTCGGCCAGCCAGGGGAGGGCTGGCAGCCTTAGGCCTGGGGGGCAAGTCCAGTCAAGTGGCCCATTGAACCCCAGAATCAGCTGACCATCCATCTACACCACATTTCCCGTACAGAGAGGGAGGGAGACTGCTCCACATTGCCCCAGAGAGGGAGAGAGACTGCTTGACACTGCCGGTCACTCTCTGTGCAGGCAGTGTGAAGCGGTCTCATTCTGTGTGGGCAGTGTGAAGCGGTCACTCTCTGTATAGGCAGTATGAAGCGGTCACTTTCTGTGTGCAGGCAGTGTGAAGCAGTCACTCTCTATGCGGGCAGTGTAAAGCGGTCACTCTCTGTGTGGGCAGTGTGAAGCGGTCACTCTCTGTGCAGGCAGTGTGAAGCGGTCACTCTCTGTATAGGCAGTATGAAGCGGTCACTTTCTGTGTGCAGGCAGTGTGAAGCAGTCACTCTCTATGCGGGCAGTGTAAAGCGGTCACTCTCTGTGTGGGCAGTGTGAAGCGGTCACTCTCTGTGTGGGCAGTGTGAAGCGGTCACTCTCTGTGCGGGCAGTGTAAAGCGGTCACTCTCTGTGCGGGCAGTGTAAAGCGGTCACTCTCTGTGTGGGCAGTGTGAAGCGGTCACTCTCTGTGTGGGCAGTGTAAAGCGGTCACTCTCTGTGCGGGCAGTGTAAAGCGGTCACTCTCTGTGTGGGCAGTGTGAAGCGGTCACTCTCTGTGTGGGCAGTGTGAAGCGGTCACTCTCTGTGTGGGCAGTGTGCAGCAGTCACTCTCTGTGCGGGCAGTGTGAAGCAGTCGCTCTCTGTGCGGGCAGTGTGAAGCAGTCGCTCTCTGTGCGGGCAGTGTGAAGCGGTCACTCTCTGTGTGGGCAGTGTGAAGCGGTCACTCTCTGTGCGGGCAGTGTGAAGCGGTCACTCTCTGTGCGGGCAGTGTGAAGCGGTCACTCTCTGTGCGGGCAGTGTGAAGCGGTCACTCTCTGTGCGGGCAGTGTGAAGCGGTCACTCTCTGTGTGGGCAGTGTGAAGCGGTCACTCTCTGTGTGGGCAGTGTGAAGCGGTCACTATCTCTGTGCAGGCAGTGTGAAGCGGTCACTCTCTCTGTGCAGGCAGTGTGAAGCGGTCACTCTCTCTGTGCAGGCAGTGTGAAGCGGTCACTCTCTCTGTGCAGGCAGTGTGAAGCGGTCACTCTCTCTGTGCAGGCAGTGTGAAGCGGTCACTCCCTGTGTGGGCAGTGTGAAGCAGTCACTCTCTGTGGGGGCAATCATTTTGGAGCAGTCTCCCAGAGAGAGACTGCATGATTGCCCCAGAGAGACTGAAAAACAGAGCTTGCTCCTTCCCCACACCCAGTACAAAGACCAATAAGACTGCAGGAAGGTGAAGACTAAAGACTGTTCTGTCACTGCCGCCACACTAAGTGCTACCTGTGGAATCTGGAGCTTCTCTGGTGAGTGAGCACCACACCACTGGGCAAGCCAAGCAAGCAGAGTAGCCGAGAGTCACAGCGAGTTCAGCAGGCTAAACATGCAAGTCCTGCTTTCTACCTGGCCTGACCACCATATTAACCAGGATGCAGGCTCCTCCTGTGTCAATTGCGGGTAGTGAGAAAAGCACATGCAGGTGCACACCCTAGGGCACCAGCCAGATTAAGGGCATTGTGGGCCTGGTGCTGCAGTGGAGCAGGTTTAGGAGTGGCAGGGATATGAGGCAAGTAATGTCATTTCCCAGCTCTCCTCTTACTGGCCACCCTTCGCATGTTTCCAGGAGCTTGTGCTAGCTTGTGCCCAGACTTGGTCGCAGTCACACAGGTGTAATGCTAGTGAAGCCTGGCACTTGATTTACTAAGCATCCATAAGAGCCGTGTGTGGGTGTGTGCTCTGAGGTGAAAGTTTTCAAGCCATCAGAATACAGTGATCGCTGCCGGCAGCTTAGCAGCCAGCAGTGATCACAAAAAAAAGAAATAAAGACAAGCTGGTTGTATTGTCAGTTGATAGATCGAATTCTGTGCAGCCAGTCTGCACATAGATTGATTGAAATTTCTGCTGAACAGGCAGAATTTCAATCTGGCTATGGTGGCCTAAGTCCACCAGTCTCTGTTTAATAATATCCTCAAATCTTCTGAAAGGAGCGCTCCACTTAGGTGTAGAAATTCACTTTGAACTCCACCTTATTTCCAGAACTCTTTTTAGGGTCCTTTCACACTGAAGGCGCTTTACAGGCGTTTTAGTGCTAAAAATAGCGCCTGTAAACTGCCTCTCATGCCACACCAGTGTGAAAGCCCCCGAGTGCTCTCACACTGGGGCGGTGCGCTTGTAGGACATTCTGAAAAGTCCTGCAAGCAGCATTATTGGGGCAGTTTGGGAGAGGTGCCCCGCCCATTGAAATGAGCAACACAGGCGGTTTTAACTCTTTCTTGAGCTGCTAGTGGGTTTTAAAAGTGCCCCGCTAGCGCTGCTAAAACGAGCAATGCTTTACCACTACTGCCCACACCGCCCCAGTGTGAAAGTACCCTTGGATATTAGATGTGCAAACAATAAGGTGAGAGCACATCTAATGCCTACAGAGAGTAATGGAAATGAGGTGGAGTTCAAAGTGAACCGTATAATTACCTGCTGGGATTGACATTTAGAGGGTTAAAACAGGCAGGGATGAAATGTGAAATCAACTCCTCACTGCCTGTCAAATGCCTCTGAAAAGTGACCTGAGCATGGATCACTTTTTAGAGGAGTGGCTGCTGCAAGTGAATACAAGCCTTTAGTGTGCTGCAGTGCGAGTGTACTGGCGGCTTTCACAGTCCCCCAGACTTCTTTTAGGTTGCACATTTTTGCTGCATTTTCTGGAATTGCACCAAAGATGCAGCATGCAGGATGTTTTGTGCACTTTCAGAACATGCAGTAAAAATGTGCAAACTCTATGGGACCAGGGGCAACATGCAGGAAGACTGCCAGGACACCAGCACTGCAGCCAAATCGCAGCACTCCAGTGTGAGCCCACATCATACCACCAAGAAGGTACTGCTCAGGCTGATAGAAAAAAAAAAAAAAAACTATTTGGCTGCAGAGTGGGGGAGGGAGGAGGAGTTCACTTACTTGGATGGTCTCAGCCTCCCAGGAGCCTCACTGGATTCCAGCCGACTGCTCAGATTGAACTTTGCTGCCCCGGAGTGTGGGCGGGGAAAGAAGCAGGTCCTGCCTCTGCCAGCCAATGGTGTGGAGGAGGGAGGGGCTGGGCGGGGCTGTGCTGTGTAACACAGACTGTCAGCCCTGAAATGAAGACATCGCTGGATCACAGTACTGGACTCGGCCAGCTCAAGATCTGCGCATGTATGCTCTTGGACTGATGGCACAGCAGCCTTTGCCACAGCATATCAGAGCAGCCCAGGGGGCAATTGCATCCCTGCCCCCCAGCCCAGCCCTCCCCTGCGGCCAGCTCAAGATCTGCGCATGTGTGCTCTTGGACTGATGGCACAGCAGCCTTTGCCACAGCATATCAGAGCAGCCCATGGGGCAATTGCATCCCTGCCCCCCAGCCCAGCCCTCCCCTGAGTATGACCCATGCAGAGATTCCTGGCTGATGAATGCAAATTTTCCTCCGCTATTTTTTAATAACATACTGCATTCACCTTGCCATCAATTTTGACTAAATTTCCTGTGCCTTTGTATCTCACACATCCCCAAAACATCAGCGATCCGCCTCTGTGTTTCACAGTGAATGGTGTACCTTTCATCATAGGCCTTCTTGACTCCTCTCCAAATGAAGTGTTCATGGTTGTGGCCTAAAAGCTCAATTTTGGTCTCATCACTCTCATCTGGACTTTTCGGCAGAAGGTTTGAGGCTTGTCTCTGTGCTTTTTGGCAAATTGTAAGTGGGATACTTTGTGGCATTTTTGTAGTAATGGCTTTCTTCTGGTGACTCAACCATGCTGCAGCCCATCTTTCTTCAAGTGCCTCCTTATTGTGCATCTTGAAACAGCCACACCGCATGTTTTCAGAGAGTCCTGTATTTCATCTGAAGTTATTTGTGTGTTTCTTTGCATCCCACACAATTCCCCTGGCAGTTGGAGCTGAAATGTTAGTTGGTCTACCTGACCGTGGTTTGATTTCAACAGAACCCCTCATTTTCCACTTCTTGATTAGAGTTTGAACACTGTTGTATGGCATTCTCAATTCATTGGATATCTTTTCATATCCCTTTCCTGTTTTATGCAGTTCAACTACCCTTTTCCCTCAGATCCTTTCACAATTCTTTTGCTTTCCCCATGACTCAGAATCCAGAAATGTCAATGCAGCACTGGATGAAAGATGCAAGGGTCTGTCAGGAGTCCAGAAACTCATTGAACTTTTATATGCACACACTAATTATACGCAAACAGATCACAAGTTAGGATGGTTACATTTAATAGCCATTCAAACCCCTCAAACCCCTCACCCCCCAACTCAAACCCACCAGGGTATGTAAACTTTTGATCAGGGTCATTTGGGTAGTTTCTCTTCTCATTATGACTTTAAAAGAGTAAACATAGTTGATTGATAATAAATGGCTTCAGCCAAACACTAACCATGAGTGAAAGAAATGTTTTAGAGTTATCTTTCATATTCTCTTAAAAATGGCCAAGAAATCATAAATTCTGCAAGGGCATGTAAACTTATGAGCACATTTGTATATATACAGTCAGTCTAGCATATAGACTGGGGGGGAGGGGGCCACACTGTTTTTTTTTTCAATGATTCTTTATGTATATTGCCGAGATCCGGCAATACATTACAGCCGCAAGCAATTTTAAATTACATTTTTTCCTTTAGAAATGTAGTTTTGCATACGGGACTGTTATGAACATGGGAAAGATGCACTACTTTACATGCAGACTAAGGAATTTTTCATTTTTATTGTTTCACTTTAAGCATTATTGAAATCACTACTCCTGAAAGTGAGTATTGATACATGTCCCCTGGGGCAGTACCCGGTTCCCCATACACTTTTTTATGGCAATAACTTGTATATAAGCCTTTAAAATTAGCACTTTTAATATTTCATGTTCATGTCCCATAGACTTTAATGGTGTTTGCATGTTCCCTCTAATTTTTTGCCTATTCGCATGATCTGCTGCGAACCAAACTGGGGGTGTTTGGTTCATCCCTACTGCAGACATGCACAGTGCTGGATCCAGATCAGGCTCAGGTGAGTATCTGTCTTTGAGGTGAAGATGGCAGATTGGATGGCAGAAACTGAGCAGGGTGTAGGAATACAAATTCTATTTTGTAGCTCATGAAAATGACAGATTGGACCTAGAGGTCAGGAACATCTCTGATCCAGACTGCCAATGTCCAGGATGCCAATGTTATGCCACTCCAGAGAGTGAGGGCATCCCTGCATTATGAGGACTTCTGAGTAAGCTTGGAGAGTTTTGGGGTCCAAGGCTTGCTATGAAATAATGTTTGACCTTTGACATAGAGGAGGACACCTGGGTGGCATGACAGAACCTCTTTCTGTGAGGAGTGGTAGTAGCAATAGCAGTAATAGGCTTAACAACTTCCCGACCGCCGCACGACGATGTACGTCGACAGCATGGCACGGGCAGGCATATGGGCGTACATGTACGTCCCTGCCTTCCCGCGGGTCGGGGGCCCGATCGGGCCCCCGCCCGGTGCCTGCGGTGGTCGGTATCCGTGCAGGAGCGATCGGTGATGAGGAGGCGGCCATTCATTCATGGCCACCCCCTCGCGATCGCTCCTGACGAATGGGAGTGAAGCATTGCATCACTTCCTCTCCTGTAATGTAAACACAGGAGAGGAAGTGATGTAATCTCTCCTCCGTGTCGGTATTTTTCGTTCCGGCACCGAGGAGAGAGCATCGGTGAGTTGCACAAGCACTACACTACACAGTAGAACATGCCAGGCACACTCACACCCCCCCTTTACCCCCCGATCACCCCCCCCAATTACCCCTGCCCCCCCCAGTCACAGTGACACCAATGCATTTTTTTTTTTTTTTTTGCATTGGTGTCATTTGTGACTGTAATAACTGTTAGGGCAGTTAGGGTTAGCCCCCTTTAGTTCTAATGTACCCCCCTAACCCCCCCAATAAAGGTTTAACCCCGTGATCACCCCCCGTCGCCAGTGTCACTAAGGCTGGGTTCACATTGCAGCGGTTTATGAGAACGGATGTGATTCGCACCGCACTGCAGTGCAAATCACATCCGATCTCTGCGATTCGAGTTCAGCCATTCGCCGCACCCGCCGCACCCGCCGCAGATTCGCACGGGACCCTTTTTTTGGTCCGCAGCAGAATCGGATCGCATGGGTGTTCACACCATGTGATCCGAGTTTGCAGATCACACTGCGATATGCGAACTGATCTGGGGGTGTCATTAACATTTCACTGACACTCCTAGCAGTTCGCATAGGGCAGTGTGAACTGCCGCCGGGAGGCATGCGATGCGGGAACCCGCCGCGGATTCGTGGCGTTCCCGCATCACTCCAGTGTGAACCCAGCCTAATAAGCGATCATTTTTCTGATCGCTGTATTAGTGTCACAGGTGACGCTAGTTAGGCAGGTAGGTATTTAGGTTCGCCGCAGCTTTTTATAGCGCCAGGGACCCCCATATACTACCGCATAAAGCCCCCTGATTGCCCCCTAGTTAACCCTTTCATCAGTGATCACCATATAACTGTTACAGGTGACGCTGGTTGGTTAGTTATTTTTTTATAGTTTCAGGGCACCC
Source organism: Lithobates pipiens (assembly GCF_037356315.1). Classification (NCBI taxonomy): domain Eukaryota; kingdom Metazoa; phylum Chordata; class Amphibia; order Anura; family Ranidae; genus Lithobates; species Lithobates pipiens. Next base: position 15,571,359 of record NW_027507696.1, read on the forward strand.
GCCATTTATTACCTAATAAAGGTTTAACCCCCTGATCACACGGCGGGTGTCATTTGTGACTGTAATAACTGTTAGGGCAGTTAGGGTTAGCCCCCTTTAGTTCTAAGGTACCCCCCTAACCCCCCCAATAAAGGTTTAACCCCGTGATCACCCCCCGTCGCCAGTGTCACTAAGGCTGGGTTCACATTGCAGCGGTTTATGAGAACGGATGTGATTCGCACCGCACTGCAGTGCAAATCACATCCGATCTCTGTGCGATTCGAGTTCAGCCATACAGATAGTATGGCTGAATTCGCGTTGCACCCGCCGCACCCGCCGCAAACTCGCACGGGACCCTTTTTTTGGTCCGCAGCAGAATCGGATCACATGGGTGTTCACACCATGCGATCCGAGTTTGCAGATCGCACTGCGATATGCGAACTGATCTGGGGGTGTCATTAACATTTCACTGACACTCCCAGCAGTTCGCATAGGGCAGTGTGAACTGTCGCCGGGAGGCATGCGATGCGGGAACCCGCCGCGGATTCGTGGCGTTCCCGCATCGCTCCAGTGTGAACCCAGCCTAATAAGCGATCGTTTTTCTGATCACTGTATTAGTGTCACAGGTGACGCTAGTTAGGCAGGTAGGTATTTAGGTTCGCCGCAGCTTTTTATAGCGCCAGGGACCCCCATATACTACCGCATAAAGCCCCCTGATTGCCCCCTAGTTAACCCTTTCACCAGTGATCACCATATAACTGTTACAGGTGACGCTGGTTGGTTAGTTATTTTTTTATAGTTTCAGGGCACCCGCCATTTATTACCTAGTCTCACTAGTGTACCCGTAAATTTAGGGGTGTCTACTTTCCAAAATGGGGTCATTTGGGGGGGGTTGTGCCATCTTGGCATTTTATGGCCTTCAAAACTGTAACGCCCTTAGAAAGCCTGAAGGCGGTGCTTGGTTCTCGGGGCCCCGTACGCGGCTAGGCTCCCAAAAAGTTCCACATATGTGGTATCCCCATACTCAGGAGAAGCAGCAGAATTTATTTTGGGGTGTCATTTCACATATGCCCATGGCATGCGTGAGCAATATATCATTTAGTGACAACTTTGTGTAAAAAAAAAAAGTTTGTAATTTTCCCGCAACTTGTGGCAAAATATAAAATATTCCATGGACTCAACATGCCTCTCAGCAAATAGCTTGGGGTGTCTACTTTCTAAAATGGGGTCATTTGTGGGGGTTGTGTGCCATCTTGGCATTTTATGGCCTTCAAAACTGTAATAGGTAGTGAGAAGTGAAATCAAAAAATTACGCCCTTAGAAAGCCTGATGGCGGTGCTTGGTTTTCGGGGCCCCGTACGCGGCTAGGCTCCCAAAAAGTCCCACATATGTGGTATCCCCGTACTCAGGAGAAGCAGCAGAATTTATTTTGGGGTGTCATTTCACATATGCCCATAGCATGTGTGAGCAATATATCATTTAGTGACAACTTTGTGTAAAAAAAAAAAAAAAAAAAAAAGTTTGTAATTTTCCCGCAACTTGTGGCAAAATATAAAATATTCCATGGACTCAACATGCCTCTCAGCAAATAGCTTGGGGTGTCTACTTTCTAAAATGGGGTCATTTGTGGGGGTTTTGTGCCATCTTGGCATTTTATGGCCTTCAAAACTGTAATAGGTAGTGAGAAGTGAAATCAAAAATTTACGCCCTTAGAAAGCCTGAAGGCGGTGCTTGGATTTCGGGGCCCCGTACGCGGCTAGGCTCCCAAAAAGTACCACATATGTGGTATCCCCGTACTCAGGAGAAGCAGCAGAATTTATTTTGGGGTGTCATTTTACATATGCCCATAGCATGTTTGAGCAATATATCATTTAATGACAACTTTGTGTAAAAAAAAAAAAAAAAAAAAAATGTTGTCATTATTCAATCGCTTGAGGCAAAAAAATAAAATATTTTCGAACAACCGTTTTTCTATTTTTTGTTGCATGCTAGTCTCATGTTAAAAGTGAAGAGGTTACTAACTATACTTCTATACTTCTATTCTTGCACGACAGAATACAAGTTCAGAAATGACAATGTGTTGACTAGTTTTGAATGTATTCTCTATCATTTCTGAGCATGCATAACCAGCAATAACCAGAGCATAACCGGACGGTGGGGTCGTGTCCAACAAAAAATAATCTGCATATCCAGCTTTTGCACCATACTAATGATTCAAAAATCTTACTTAATTTTACTTCCACTTTTCCTATCATGTGTATGGACCTTAACTAGAGATGAGCTCGTTCGACCGTTCATCGAATTCTGAACATTATGGGCCGTTCGCTCCAAATTCGAGTGGCGCGTCAGGGCCCATAATTCACTGTGGCATCGCAGTGCATTGCTGGCTGATGATTGGCCAAGCAAGCACTATGAGCCACATGCTTTGGCCAATTACGGCGCGGTAAGAAGGGAGAGCCATAATTGGCTAAAGGCAGGGTGGCTTCGGGCAATTATGCCTCAGGGGCTTTAGTACCCGCCCCACACTATATAAGGCCGCCTGGAAGTCGGCCTTGTGTAGTGTGTTCCGGCGGGCTGAGAGAGAGAGAGAGACAGTGTCATTTTATTTGAGTAAGGCCGCGTACACACGGGCGGATTGTCTGCCCAACTAAGTTCGTCAGACAATCCGACAGACAGTCCGTCCAAACTTTTGAATGAACGGACTTGCCCACACACGGCACTTTTTGAGCGGACTAATACAGCGGACTAAGTCCGCCATACAATCCGCTCAACTTTTGAAATGAACGGACTCGCCCACACACGCAGAGGAAAGTCCGCTCATTTCGAGCGCGTCTCCAGGTAGGCGGGGCCCGCGAAGGAGACGTCGCTGGCCCCGCCGCCTGGAATGTACTTAAAGGGGAACCCCAACGCCGAAAAAAATCGGCGTGGGGGTGCCCCCCAAGTCCACAACAGACCCTTGTCCGAGCACGCTACCCGGCCGGCCAGGAAAGGGGGCTAGCGAGCGCCCCCCCCCCCTCCTGAGCCGTACCAGGCCGCGTGCCCTCAACATGGGGTGCCTTGGGGAAGGGGGGGCCTCGCGGCCCCCCCACCCCAAAGCACCTTGTCCCCATGTTGATGAGGACAAGGGCCTCTTCCCGACAACCCTGGCCGTTGGTTGTCGGGGTCTGCGGGCGGGGGGCTTATCGGAATCCGGGAGCCCCCTTTAATAAGGGGGCCCCCGGATACCGGCCCCCCACCCTATGTGAATGAGTATGGGGTACAATGTACCCCTACCCATTCACCTGTGAAAAAAAGTACAAAAAAAAACACAACACAGGGTTAAAATATTTTATTGCACAGCTCCGGGGGTCTTCCGTCTTCGGGGGTCTTCTCGCCGGACTCCTCCGCTATCTTCTTGTAGCTCTTTTGCTAGCGGAGGAGCCCGGCTTTCTTCCTCCCCGCCGCCGGCCTCTTCTCCCGACTTCGGGGGTCTTGTCCCCCTCTTCGGTTCTTCCGCCGGGCCACCGCGCCTTCTTCTAGCTCTATTACAGGCGGTGGCCCGGTCTTCTGTCGCCGCTGTCGCTGTCGCCGCCGCCTTCCGTTCTTCTTCTTCTTCTTCTTCTTCTTCTTCCCCAGGAGATGTTGCCTCGACGATCTCTCCGGCCGGAATGCCAGAGCCGCGCTGCGCGGCCACTTATATAGTGACAATGGGGCGGTGTCACATGGTATATGTCACATGGGTTGGTCACATGGGTTGATGTCACATGGGGACTATGACATCGTAAGGGGCGGGGTCACCATGTGACACCAACCCATGTGACATATACCATGTGACACCGCCCCATTGTCACTATATAAGTGGCCGCGCAGCGCGGCTCTGGCATTCCGGCCGGAGAGATCGTTGAGGCAACATCTCCTGGGGAAGAAGAAGAAGAAGAACGGAAGGCGGCGGTGACAGCGACAGCGGCGACAGAAGACCGGGCCACCGCCTGTAAAAGAGCTAGAAGAAGGCGCGGTGGCCCGGCAGAAGAACCGAAGAGGGGGACAAGACCCCCGAAGTCAGGAGAAGAGGCCGGCGGCGGGGAGGAAGAAAGCCGGGCTCCTCCGCTAGCAAAAGAGTTACAAGAAGATAGCGGAGGAGTCCGGCGAGAAGACCCCCGAAGACGGAAGACCCCCGGAGCTGTGCAATAAAATATTTTAACCCTGTGTTGTGTTTTTTTTTTGTACTTTTTTTCACAGGTGAATGGGTAGGGGTACATTGTACCCCATACTCATTCACATAGGGTGGGGGGCCGGTGTCCGGGGGGCCCCCTTATTAAAGGGGGCTCCCGGATTCCGATAAGCCCCCGCCCGCAGACCCCGACAACCAACGGCCAGGGTTGTCGGGAAGAGGCCCTTGTCCTCATCAACATGGGGACAAGGTGCTTTGGGGTGGGGCCTGGTACGGCTCAGGAGGGGGGGGGGCGCTCGCTCGCCCCCCTTTCCTGGCCGGCCAGGTAGCGTGCTCGGACAAGGGTCTGTTGTGGACTTGGGGGGTACCCCCACGCCGATTTTTTTCGGCGTTGGGGTTCCCCTTTAAGTCCATACCAGGCGGCGGGGCCCGCAACGTCTCCGTCGCGGGCCCGGCCTACCTGGATACCCGCTCGAAATGAGCAGACTTTTCTCCGGGCGGGAAAAGTCCGCTCATTTCGAAAGTACAGCGGACTGGCACACACACGGGCGGACTGTCCGCTCAAACCAAGTTTGGATGGACAATCTTACGGAAATTCCGTAAGACTTTGTTCGTCAGACAGTCCGCTGAAAAAGTCCGCTGAAGCCCACACACGAGCGGACTGTCCGCTGAAATGTGTTTCGGCGGACTAAGTTGGGCAGACAGTCCGCCCGTGTGTACGCGGCCTTAGAAAGAGTAGGCAGGCGAGTCAGTTAGATGCAGTCAGTGTATTTAGCATATATATGCATCCCAGGTGTTGTATATATATATATATATATATATATATATATATATATATATATATATATACACTGTATTCAGTTTAGCTAGATCCGTCCCTGTTATTCTCTTCCTAATATATTTACAGGCAGGCAGCTGCAGTATTTTCAGTCAGTGTACTGTATCCTGTGCACAGTGTGCAACTAAGCTAACTGCAGACAATTGCTGATGTTCTCATCCTAATAATACCACAGGCAGGCAGTTGATTCAGCTAGCCGCAGTATATTAGTGTACTGTATACTGGGCACAGTGTGCAGCTAAAGCTCACTGCAGACAATTCCTGTTGTTTTCTTCCTAATAATACTACAGGTAGGCAGGTGATTCAGCTAGCTTCAGTATAATCAGTATATATATATATATATATATATATATATATATATATATATATATACATCCCAGCTTTGTGCAGCTACATCTCACTGCAGGCCATTCCTTGTGTACCTATTCCAATATATCAAAGAAAGTATGTCTGGAAGGCCAACAAGGAGAGGCAGACAGTCACAAGCCAATAAAAGAGGGCAAGCAGGCTCTGTGTCTAGAGGCAACAGTGCTGGTCGTGGACACTGTGCATTCTCATCAGCACGATTATCCTTTTTCTCGTGAGCTGGTCGTTTTGAGCCAAAACATGCCAAAGAGTTGGCAGAGTGAATGACCAAGCTGTCCTCATCCTTCTCATCCTCTGTCACCCAGGCTACCTTGGCTGCCAATGCAGGTGCCAAAGTGGCCTATTCCTTGAACTCAAGGTCATCATCAGTTACTACATCCCTAGCCCCACCGGAGTCCCCTGAACTGTTCGACCACAGTGTCGGATACATGCTGCAGGAGGATGTGCAGCATTTTGAAGGCTCCGATGATGGTACCCAGCTTCAGGAAGGCAGTAACGTGAGACCAGAGAGAGGGGTTGCTGATATATGATTCACCACCTATAAGTAAAAGGCTTACCAAAACTATTGAACTCAAACAGGCGTACGCCTAATAAATCAATAAAACTTGTGATGTGATGCACCAGGGGATAACAGCCTTGGCAAACACGACCTCTGGTTTGGGGATAAACTCCAGTGATCCCTCTCAATGACAGTCCAAATGGGTAGCCCACAATGGAGGTTTTTATAAAGAGGGAGCTGGATGAATAATTTCTCCTGTATGGTATGGTTATGAGGAAAGAAAAAAAAAAGGGAATACAGTGTAATTCCATTTTAAAAAGAAAGAGTATTTATTGTGTAAAAGGAACACTCACATTTGTGGAGATAAAAAAGCGCTTGTTATAAAATATGATATGACGCAGTGGCGTTAGCAGAGCCCGTGCCGATGAGTTTCATCTCATAAGACATCATCTGGGGTGCTGGTCCACTGTGGGGCACTGCGTTTATATACAGTAATGGGTCCCCCATAATGAGATGCAGCTAAGTGGTGATAATTTAAAAAAAAAGGGAATACAGTGTAATTCCATTTTAAAAAGAAAGAGTATTTATTCTGTAAAAGGAACACTCACATTTGTGGAGATAAAAAAGCGCTTGTTATAAAATATGATATGACGCAGTGGCGTTAGCAGAGCCCGTCCCGATGAGTTTCATCTCATAAGACATCATCTGGGGTGCTGGTCCACTGTGGGGCACTGCATTTATATACAGTAATGGGTCCCCCATAATGAGATGCAGCTAAGTGGTGATAATTAAATTAATTGGTGTTTATCTCCAGCTACCGTCAAGATGGCATGGCAGCGTGCAGTTCAAGCCTCATTCTGAAAAGGTAGAGCCGGAAATTACGTCACCGCATAAGTTAGGGTCATCTTACACCGTTCGAGGTTGTATGTAACCAAGCCTCGCAATCAAGTGCCAGAAAATGGAATCAAGCCTCATTTTCAAAGTACAGACGAGAAAGATAAATGAATCTTCCCCTATGTGTACTTAGTAACTGCAGTGAGCCATGATAACTCCACCCTCCTTGCAACTTAAAAATGAAAAAAGAGCACGATAAAGGACAGGGGTTTAAACATCAACTCATAGAGGACAACAACAACATGATAAGCTTGTTTTACGCAAGGCCATAAGTTGTAAATTGAGACCTGGAATAAAAATCGGTGATGACCAAACCATGAACTGATATAAGAATATAACCACTTCAGCCCCGGAAGGATTTACCCCCTTCCTGACCAGAGCACTTTTTTGCGATTTGGCACTGCGCCGCTTTAACTGACAATCGCACGTGCGGCATTGCACCCAAATAAAATTAATGTCCCTTTTTCCCCACAAATAGAGCTTTCTTTTGGTGGCATTTGATCACCTCTGCGTTTTTTTTTTGCGCTATAAACAAAAAAAGCCACAATTTGGAAAAAAAGCTATATTTTTAACTTTTTGCTGTAATAATTATCCCCCAAAAATATATTAAAAAAACGATTTTTTTTCCTCAGTTTATTCTGATATGTATTCTTCTACATATTTTTGGTAAAAAAAATTAAAAAATCGCAATAAACGTATATTGATTGGTTTGCGCAAAAGTTATAGCATCTACAAAATAGGGAATAGTTTTATTGCATTTTTTTAATTAATTTTTTTATTAGTAATGGCGGCGATCTGCGATTTTTAGCATGACTATGACATTATGGAGGACACATCGAACACTTTTGACACTCTTTTGGGGCCATTGTTATTTATTCAGCGATCAGTGCTATAAAAATGCACTGATTACTGTGTAAAAGACACTGGCAAGGAAAAGGTTAAACACAGGGGGCAATCAAGGGTTTAAGTGTGTCCTGGAGCCAGACTGAGCGGATGAGGGAGGTTTCCGGGCGGACGAGCTGCAGCCAGCAGCATGAAAGGCTGGGAAGTGTGGCAGAGCTGAAAGCCCACTGCACCCCCGTAACATCATCAGGACAGCGGGCGCTAAAATCGTCAGCCAGCCTGATGTTGGAGGAGGGACGTCAGCCCTGAGCATAGGAGAGAACACGGAGTGACACACCTGGAGGACCCCCTCCTTGAGACTTGGGAGGAACATGCATGGGGAGAGGTGAGAAGACAGTTTTGAGCTTTGTACATTATGCGATCAGCCTATGCACTGCTAACTGATCATGAAAACTTTGTTGAGAGAGTGGAATTCTGCATTTGCATGTAAAAACCTAATTGAGAAAGCCTGGCATGTATATCCTCCTGTCTGCACCTGTGTGATCCTCTAATAGGAAATATATATGTAGCGCCTCCTAATGAGCAGACACTATTGTTTTTTTACAAATTTAAGTTGTCTGAAGCTGCAGTTTGGCTCAGGCTAATTATTTCAAAGTTCTGGTATCTGTACCAGCTCAGCTGGGTTGTGTTAGTTTTCACTTGGCCGTAAGTGTCGCTGTCACCACCGGTAAGTGTTGGAAATGCAACAGGCTGGATGCATTGAATACCACTTTTACTCGGAAATAGCCCAGCGGGAGTGGTTCACCCGCTGTGCATTCTGGGTGGGGGTATTTAAGGTACTGACGCCATTTTGAGGGGCTCTTTTCTGGGGTTCGCTATCCTGACCTCATGGCCCTCCTGGCCTGGGGTGTGTGCTGCCTGTTCCTGTGTCTCGGGGCCGGCTGGCTTTGCAACCAAAATGGTAGGCCCAAAAGTCTTGAGGCCTACTGATCCAGGGGTGGTCCTGTGCTGTCTTGCCTGTGGGGAGAAGCCAAGCGACTGGAGGATCTATGGGAGGACTTTTTCAGGAGAGGACCGAGCAACAAGGCTGGTATCTCTGGAAGAGCCTGGAGACTCAGTTGGAGGACGCAACCCGGGTCACTAACCATACAGTATCGCCGGATCGGCTGAAGGAAACTGGTACTGTGTGACAGTTCTTTAATTTCTCAAGAAGTTAATTTAAATTGACAAGTCTGTGGCAGAGACTTTGTTTGAGCATCCCACTGGCTGCTAGGTCAGTGAGAGAGGCCTATCTGGTGATTGCTAGATCCAATCTGTGGAAGCTGTTTGTCCTCTGGATCAAGAAAATACCTATAACCTGCAATTACCAGATACTTGAACTCCCCTTAACCCTCTATCCCTCTATTGCAAAACTTTTTGTTTATCGCAAATAAATGTTGGAAAAAGGACTAAGTGTCAGAGCTAACATTCTTTGATTCACTTTTCAACAGGACCCCTGAGACGGAGAAGCGAGCAGGTGAGGCAGCCCAAATAAAAACCAGTAGCTCCTTCGGGGGTCAGTGCTACATATATAAGGGAGCAAATGGATTTAATGGACTGTGCACAGTAAGTATTAGCCTTATGTATGCTATACATGCTATATACACTAGGAAAACCTATTGAAACCCTGTTGAATGGGAAAAAATCTGCATCTTTAAATGCAATACCCTGCTGACTGTGAAAAACGAATATGTGCATTTTCTCACCCGCTCTAGTGTGACCCCCTTAAATGACACTCTTTTGGGGCCATTGGCATTTATACAGCGATCAGTGCTATAAAAATACACTGATTACTGTGTAAAAGACACTGGCAAGGAAAAGGTTAAACACTAGGGGGCAATCAAGGGGTTAAGTGTGTCCTGGGGCCAGATTGAGCAGATGAGGGCAGCTCCGGGAGGACAGGCTGCAGCCAGCAGCGTGAAATGTGACAGAGGTGAAAGCCCACTGCACCCCCAGAACATCATCAGGATAGCGGGTGCACAAATCGGCAGCCAGCCTGATGTTGGAGGAGCGGGGGGACGTCAGCCCTGAGCATAGGAGAGAACATGGAGGGACACACCTGGAGCACCCCCCCTTCACCCCCCTCCTTGAGACTTGGAAGGAACATGCAGGGGGAGAGGTGAGAAGACAGTTATGAGTTTTGTACAGTATGCGATCAGCCTATGCACTGCTAACTGAACATGAAAACTTTGTTGAAAGAGTGGAATTCTGCATTTGCATGTAAAAACCTAATTTATTCAGAGAGCCTGGCATGTATATCCTCCTGTCTGCACCTGTGTGATCCTCTAATAGGGAATATGTATAAGGGAGCAAATGGATTTAATGGACTGTGCGCAGTAAGCATTAGTCTTATATATGCTATACATGTAATCTAATCACGCTATGGTAATGGACTAGGAAACTCTATTGAAACCCTGTTGAATGGGAAAAAAACTACATCTTTAACTGCAATACCCTGCTGCAGATAAAGGAGAAAAAAGAGAGAGAGGGGCGCCTCTGGGTGCAGATTTTTCAAAAGGTTTTATTTTCAGTGTAAAAACATAAAATTTTGCACTCACATTTAGTAGGCAAAAGGTAGGCATTTAAACACAGAGGGTCATCAGGTGTATCTGATTATGGGACGTCAGCCAGTGATCCGGTCCACATCTGTCATCTAGTTGTTCCTGTTCCTCTCACATAAGGTCCACTACAGGTGTTTTTTAAGAAGCAGCCGGCTTATGGTGGACACGAGATGTGCGGTCTTCAGAAGGAGGCTTGGGAAGCAGAGATGACCAGGGCGCGGTGCTGTGACGTCAGAGGGTATGCGACGCGTTTCTTGAGCGTGCGGGTCGAGATTGTCGGACGACCGCGCTCTTTCATCAGGCAGAATCAGAATAAAGTGAAGGGGACTCATGATTTAAATAGGGGCAGGCTGAGGACAGTAGGCGTGGCTGGAGGCGGACTGGGAACAGGTGAAGGGGCGTGGCTAATTAGGGGCAGGCTGAGGACAGTAGGCGTGGCTGGAAGCAGACTGGGAACAGGTGAAGGGGCGTGGCTATGGCCGAGTATGGGGAAGGAAACGATGAGTAATGAGGGGGGAGGGAAATGGGAGAGAAAGAGAGAGCAGCAGCGGCTTAGTATAAGGAGGAAGAAAACGTCTATGGGGAAATCTTATGTATATGTCGGTAAAATCGTCTATAGAATAAAATTCTATGGGAAAAACATCAAAAATAATTGTGAGAATAAGTAAAACGGGTAAAAATTATATATATAAAAAGATAAAAAAGCTTAAAAAAGCTAAAAGGAGGGGAGTAAAAAAGAAGGTAAAAAGAGGCAAGAAGCATACATGAAGTGTGTAGATATAATTGTATTGGGGATTGGACATGCAGGACATATGTGTATAAGGGGATAAAAATGGTGTATGTGTATATACACATATAAATACGTACGCTTACCCGTGTTAAATGAAAAAAACGGGATGTATAAGATGAAAATGAAAATAAAAACAGAAATAAAAAAGAAATAAAAACAAGAACGTACACCCGCACATATATGCTTACATGGACACATGTGTGTATGTGTGCACATACATGAGTGTGGGGCGCGGGGAGAGGAAAAAGGAGTACGTGGGAGTGGGGGGGGGGGGGGGGGAAAGAAAAAAAAAAGCGGGGGAAGGAGCTAGAAAAGGGGGGAGGGAGGGGGGAGGGGAGAGGGGAGAGGGGGGGAGAGGAATAGGAAGTATTACACTAATACAAAATGATAAGAATTATTTTCTAAATATGCATGGGTACATATACAAGCCAATATCAATACATGATTCTTTGCAAGGAGAAAAGAGAATATACTCGCTTGAGAATTGCAGTAATGGTAAAACAGTATGCATAATAATATATTTGCCATAAATATCGGTAGCTAGAACAAGCGGATAGATTGAGAGGATATCTATATAGGTGAGGGGATGTCATGTTGTGTGATAAGGACGGCACCATGGACGAGGGGTGTCTGGTATGGGGCAGTTCGAGCTCTGCGACAGATGATAACAGGTGGGTTATAAGGTAGTGGTACATCAGAGGATGGTGGCAATTTCGATACACTCGTTGATTCCCCCTGGGGAGAGTGCGTCGAGGGTATAGATCCAGAAGGTTTCGCGAGAGCATAATTTTTTCAACCTTTCCGCTGGAGGGAGATGGTTGGGGATCTGCTCGATAACCCAGACCTTGAGGCCTGATGTGGACCCCTTATGAGAGAGGGCGAAGTGTCTGGGCACGCTATGGGGGTCTGTGCCTCCTTCTATTAATCTACGATGCTCACCGAAACGTTGTCTGAGTGTCCTAATGGTTCTCCCTACATATATGAGACCACAGGGACAACTCAGACCATATATTACGAAATCGGATGAGCAGTTATAAAATTCTTTTAGTTCTTAGGTTTTGCCCTTGGTGGTGAATTCTTTTTGTCCGTGATTGACAAATTTACATGTTTTACAAAGTGCTTTGTGGCATTGATACATCCCAGTTAGGGGTATCAGTTGGAGGGTTTTAGGAAAATTGGATTGGGTTTTTAATTTACTGGGTGCGATTTTGTTTCTCAAGTTTGGGGCCCTACGGTAAGTGACAGATGGTCGGGCTGGGAGTTCAGTTTTCAGGTGGGGGTCCTGCTGTAGGATACTCCAGTGTTTTTTTAAAATTCTTTCCATAGTTTTATGTTCATTATGAAAGGTGGTGATGAATCTACTAGAGAAATTCTGTGGGGAGCGGTCTGTTTTTGTTGCAGTTTTTTCTGAGAGGCACTGTTTGAAAGCGTTTTCTATAAGGGGTGCAGGATAGTTTTTTTCTTTAAATTTAGTTTTCAAAGTGTTGCTGGATTCAATATAGTCAATTTGTTTGGTGCAGTTTTGCCTTAGGCGCCAAAATTGGCCCTTTGGGATATTTTTGATCCATTTTGGGTAGTGACAGCTATTAAAGTGAAGGTAGGAGTTGCCCGCAGTTGGTTTCGTATAGTTTTTTGAGATAATAGCATGACCTTCGTGTCCCAGTTCTAAGTCTAGAAATGCTATGGTCTCGGAGTTGGTATTAGACGTAAAGGATAGGCCATAGGGGTTATTGTTGCAATGTTGAACAAAGGGGGGGATTGAGTCAGCTGCTCCATCCCAGATGAGGATAAGGTCATCTATGTATCTACCGAAAAAGATTATGTTTTCTGAAAAAGGATTATTTTTGTAGATGTAGTGGGACTCCCAGAAGCCCATCGCAAGGTTCGCATATGAGGGCGCAAAATTGGCGCCCATAGCTGTACCTTGGATCTGTTGGTAGAAGTCACCGTTGAAGGTAAAATAGTTATGTGTCAAACAAAAATTAACGGCCTTTAGCACAAAGTCAGCTTGCCTCATATTCATTAGGGGCTCATTGATTAGGGAGTCTTCAATGGCTTTTAGGCCAAAGTCATGTGGGATAGAGGTATACAGTGAGCTGACATCCAGGGAGAGCCAGGTGTATGACGTTTCCCATCTGTAAGGGGCCAGAAGTTCTAGGAGGTAACGACCATCGCGAATATAGGATTGCAGTTGTGTCACCAAGGGCTGTAGGAATTGATCAATGTATAAACTGAAGCCTGTGGTGACACTATCCATAGCAGCCACAATTGGTCGGCCGGGAGGGTGATGGAGATTTTTATGTACTTTGGGTAGGTGGTAGAAGTAGGGGATTTGGTAGAAATTTTTTTGTAGGAAGGCGGCTTCTGTTTTTGTGAGGATCCCTTCTTGGAGGGCAGATTTGGTTAAAGCCTCGGCTTCATTTGCAAAAGTATTGGTTGGGTCATAAGTCAGTTTTTTGTAAGTGGAATCATCTGCCAGGAGGCGGAGGGACTCCGCCACATAGTCGGATCTGTCTAGGAGGACTATTCCGCCCCCTTTGTCAGCAGGCTTGATTACTATGTCTTCTTTATGTATTAGCTTGTCTAAAGCTAGGATTTCAGAGCGGGTTAGATTGTTTTTATATTTTTGATTTTTTTGGGATTTTGAAGTGGTGGTACATAATTTGATCATGTCCGCATAGACCACTCGATAGAAGCTTTCAATGTATGGGCCTTTTGAATGAGTGGGAAAAAAGATGGATTTAGGTTTCAGTGATGTATGGATAATGGGGGGGGGTGAGATGAGATGTTGAGTGAGTAATTGTGATGTCATTTCATCGTCATTAGAAATTTCTAGAGCGTCGATGTCAATAAAAGATGAGTTGGAAATGGATCCTGTGTGGTCATGAAGTGGAGATGTGATCGGTGGGTCGGGTAGTTCTTTAGTCTCTTTTGAGTTTTTTTCTTGTTTTATGTGGAAGTGTCTTTTTAGAGTCAGCGTACGTACGTAGTTGTTTAAATCTTTAAAAATGGTGAAAGGGTTGGGTCTATTTATAGGTGCGAAATTTAGACCCCGACTGAGTAATGAGATATCAGCGGGTGATGGATTATATGAGGATAGATTAAAGATTTTTACAGTTTTTGGTGTTTCAGTATGTTTGCATAAGTTGGTCTTTCGCCCTCCTCTACAACCTCTTCTGTGAGTTTTCTTTTTCGGGGGTTTGGGGTTGGAGGAGGACTTTTCACTAAAAAAGGCAATGATGTGATCTGGTTTATTATGGGGGGGGTGGGGGGGTATAGTTTCTGGGTTGTGGTTTGCTTGTACGGGGGTGGTTGGGGATTCTACCATGGTAGAGTTTTTTGTATTAGAGGTGATAGGGGTTGACTGAGAACTCTTCTCATTCTTATTGTAAGGGCTACTGTTTTTGTTTTTATTTTTGTTTTTATTCTTGTTGTTTCCCGAAGTAACAATTTGTGTTGTGTTGATTTTGTGGGGTTCCAGTCTGAGTTCTGGGGGCCCTGGAAACTGATTGAGGGATTTTATTATTTCGTCCATTCTCACTCTGTTCTTATTTTCATCTTTATTCAGATTTTTAGAACTCAGATGATAACGATGAGTGATAGGACCAAAGGGATCAATGCTCATCAGTGCAGGGGGAGATTGTTTGTACAGTTTCTTTGTGGTGGAATTATTAGTGCCATGTTGTATTGGGATTCTTGGTTTAAAGGGAGGGAGATTAGGTGCAGGGACATCAAGATTTTGTGGTCCATGGTCATTTTTTGTATTCCAAGAGAGGATGTGGTTTGTATTATAGTCGTCTAGATCATGTTTGAATTTGCCTATTTTGGTGGTGATGAGGTCATCCTCTAGTTTTTTGGTGTTTCTCTTGAGGATGTCCAGCCATGATGCTGGAATTTTTTGTGAGTGGCCTAATATTTCTTCCACAATTCTTTTTATCTGTAAGACCAATAGATTGTATTTGTCGGACCTGTGGGATACTAGTATCCCCATCCATTTGGTCGTACAGAATTCCGCTACCCCTACCCATTCTTTTTTCCCGGGGTCATCTAGGAACAGTGGAGGGGGTTTCTTAACTCGTAAACCTCTAGGGGAGATTTTTGTTTCAATATATTTTTCTAGGAAGAATTTATCCCACCATTGTACGTTAGTTGTGTGGATGGTTCTTTCCAATTGTTTGAATTTGCCGCAAAGATTGTGGCGGGCTTGTCCGTTGAGTTTTGCTACAACGGAAAAGTCTACAGGGGATAAATGTGAGTATAATTGGTCAAGGGTGGTATATCTAAGGCTAGTTATAGTCGTAATGATATCCATAATAGCACTTCAGGTGGGTAGTATTATAACACAAACATTAGAAATGTCTATCGGTGATTGGTAGCATATGGGTATTATCGAGCAATGTATGTTATATAATACAATAATGTCATATACAAGACAATAGGCATAACAGGCTAGAGGGGAATGTTCATGTGGGTAATCACCAACAATATTTGGTATGCAGCACAATAGTTTCACAGAAAAAAATATATAGACATAAGACAAGTATTTGGCGCAAATCAAAGATATTTGGTTCCCACTAGAAAAAGAGTCTATAAAATTACATATAGTAGTGAGTGCAGGGAATGCACTACTTTGTCAAGTCCAAAAAAGGAAAAATAAAATGTTCTTTAGTTCGTGAGGAGAGGGGGGGAGGAGAGGAATGGAGAGGGGGGATGGATCTGCATGCAGGGCTGCCACCTTAAAAGAGCTGAAACTTAAGCTCCTGGATTGCTGCAGATAAAGGAGAAAAAAGAGAGAGAGGGGCGCCTCTGGGTGCAGATTTTTCAAAAGGTTTTATTTTCAGTGTAAAAACATAAAATTTTGCACTCACATTTAGTAGGCAAAAGGTAGGCATTTAAACACAGAGGGTCATCAGGTGTATCTGATTATGGGACGTCAGCCAGTGATCCGGTCCACATCTGTCATCTAGTTGTTCCTGTTCCTCTCACATAAGGTCCACTACAGGTGTTTTTTAAGAAGCAGCCGGCTTATGGTGGACACGAGATGTGCGGTCTTCAGAAGGAGGCTTGGGAAGCAGAGATGACCAGGGCGCGGTGCTGTGACGTCAGAGGGTATGCGACGCGTTTCTTGAGCGTGCGGGTCGAGATTGTTGGACGACCGTGCTCTTTCATCAGGCAGAATCAGAATAAAGTGAAGGGGACTCATGATTTAAATAGGGGCAGGCTGAGGACAGTAGGCGTGGCTGGAGGCGGACTGGGAACAGGTGAAGGGGCGTGGCTAATTAGGGGCAGGCTGAGGACAGTAGGCGTGGCTGGAAGCAGACTGGGAACAGGTGAAGGGGCGTGGCTATGGCCGAGTATGGGGAAGGAAACGATGAGTAATGAGGGGGGGAGGGAAATGGGAGAGAAAGAGAGAGCAGCAGCGGCTTAGTATAAGGAGGAAGAAAACGTCTATGGGGAAATCTTATGTATATGTCGGTAAAATCGTCTATAGAATAAAATTCTCTGGGAAAAACATCAAAAATAATTGTGAGAATAAGTAAAAAGGGTAAAAATTATATATATAAAAAGATAAAAAAGCTTAAAAAAGCTAAAAGGAGGGGAGTAAAAAAGAAGGTAAAAAGAGGCAAGAAGCATACATGAAGTGTGTAGATATAATTGTATTGGGGATTGGACATGCAGGACATATGTGTATAAGGGGATAAAAATGGTGTATGTGTATATACACATATAAATACGTACGCTTACCCGTGTTAAATGAAAAAAACGGGATGTATAAGATGAAAATGAAAATAAAAACAGAAATAAAAAAGAAATAAAAACAAGAACGTACACCCGCACATATATGCCTACATGGACACATGTGTGTATGTGTGCACATACATGAGTGTGGGGGCGCGGGGAGAGGAAAAAGGAGTACGTGGGAAAAAGAAAAAAACTATCCTGCACCCCTTATAGAAAACGCTTTCAAACAGTGCCTCTCAGAAAAAACTGCAACAAAAACAGACCGCTCCCCACAGAATTTCTCTAGTAGATTCATCACCACCTTTCATAATGAACATAAAACTATGGAAAGAATTTTAAAAAAACACTGGAGTATCCTACAGCAGGACCCCCACCTGAAACGCGTCGCATACCCTCTGGTCATCTCTGCTTCCCAAGCCTCCTTCTGAAGACCGCACATCTCGTGTCCACCATAAGCTGGCTGCTTCTTAAAAAACACCTGTAGTGGACCTTATGTGAGAGGAACAGGAACAACTAGATGACAGATGTGGACCAGATCACTGGCTGACGTCCCATAATCAGATACACCTGATGACCCTCTGTGTTTAAATGCCTACCTTTTGCCTACTAAATGTGAGTGCAAAATTTTATGTTTTTACACTGAAAATAAAACCTTTTGAAAAATCTGCACCCAGAGGCGCCCCTCTCTCTCTTTTTTCTCCTTTATCTGCAGCAATCCAGGAGCTTAAGTTTCAGCTCTTTTAAGGTGGCAGCCCTGCATGCGGATCCATCCCCCCTCTCCATTCCTCTCCTCCTCCCCTCTCCTCACGAACTAAAGAACATTTTATTTTTCCTTTTTTGGACTTGACAAAGTAGTGCATTCCCTGCACTCACTACTATATGTAATTTTATAGACTCTTTTTCTAGTGGGAACCAAATATCTTTGATTTGCGCCAAATACTTGTCTTATGTCTATATATTTTTTTCTGTGAAACTATTGTGCTGCATACCAAATATTATTGGTGATTACCCAAATGAACATTCCCCTCTAGCCTGTTATGCCTATTGTCTTGTATATGACATTATTGTATTATATAACATACATTGCTCGATAATACCCATATGCTACCAATCACCGATAGACATTTCTAATGTTTGTGTTATAATACTACCCACCTGAAGTGCTATTATGGATATCATTACGACTATAACTAGCCTTAGATATACCACCCTTGACCAATTATACTCACATTTATCCCCTGTAGACTTTTCCGTTGTAGCAAAACTCAACGGACAAGCCCGCCACAATCTTTGCGGCAAATTCAAACAATTGGAAAGAACTATCCACACAACTAACGTACAATGGTGGGATAAATTCTTCCTAGAAAAATATATTGAAACAAAAAAATCTCCCCTAGAGGTTTACGAGTTAAGAAACCCCCTCCACTGTTCCTAGATGACCCCGGGAAAAAAGAATGGGTAGGGGTAGCGGAATTCTGTACGACCAAATGGATGGGGATACTAGTATCCCACAGGTCAGACAAATACAATCTATTGGTCTTACAGATAAAAAGAATTGTGGAAGAAATATTAGGCCACTCACAAAAAATTCCAGCATCATGACTGGACATCCTCAAGAGAAACACCAAAAAAATAGAGGATGACCTCATCACCACCAAAATAGGCAAATTTAAACGTGATCTAGACGACTATAATACAAACCACATCCTCTCTTGGAATACAAAAAACTACCATGGACCACAAAATCTTGATGTCCCTGCACCTAATCTCCCTCCCTTTAAACCAAGAATCCCAATACAACATGACACTAATAATTCCACCACAAAGAAATTGTACAAACAATCTCCCCCTGCACTGATGAGCATTGATCCCTTTGGTCCTATCACTCATCGTTATCATCTGAGTTCTAAAAATCTGAATAAAGATGAAAATAAGAACAGAGTGAGAATGGACGAAATAATAAAATCCCTCAATCAGTTTTATAACAGATCTCCAGGGCCCCCAGAACTCAGACTGTAACCCCACAAAATCAACACAACACAAATTGTTACTTCGGGAAACAACAAGAATAAAAACAAAAATAAAAACAAAAAACAGTAGCCCTTACAATAAGAATGAGAAGAGTTCTCAGTCAACCCCTATCACCTCTAATACAAAAAACTCTACCATGGTAGAATCCCCAACCACCCCCGTACAAGCAAACCACAACCCAGAAACTATACCCCCCCGCCCCCCCCCCCCCCATAATAAACCAGATCACATCATTGCCTTTTTTAGTGAAAAGTCCTCCTCCAACCCCAAACCCCCGAAAAAGAAAACTCACAGAAGAGGTTGTAGAGGAGGGCGAAAGACCAACTTATGCAAACATACTGAAACACCAAAAACTGTAAAAATCTTTAATCTATCCTCATATAATCCATCACCCGCTGATATCTCATTACTCAGTCGGGGTCTAAATTTCGCACCTATAAATAGACCCAACCCTTTCACCATTTTTAAAGATTTAAACAACTACGTACGTACGCTGACTCTAAAAAGACACTTCCACATAAAACAAGAAAAAAACTCAAAAGAGACTAAAGAACTACCCGACCCACCGATCACATCTCCACTTCATGACCACACAGGATCCATTTCCAACTCATCTTTTCTTGACATCGACGCTCTAGAAATTTCTAATGACGATGAAATGACATCACAATTACTCACTCAACATCTCATCTCATCCCCCCCCATTATCCATACATCACTGAAACCTAAATCCATCTTTTTTCCCACTCATTCAAAAGGCCCATACATTGAAAGCTTCTATCGAGTGGTCTATGCGGACATGATCAAATTATGTACCACCACTTCAAAATCCCCAAAAAATCAAAAATATAAAAACAATCTAACCCGCTCTGAAATCCTAGCTTTAGACAAGCTAATACATAAAGAAGACATAGTAATCAAGCCTGTTGACAAAGGGGGCGGAATAGTCCTCCTAGACAGATCCGACTATGTGGCGGAGTCCCTCCGCCTCCTGGCAGATGATTCCACTTACAAAAAACTGACTTATGACCCAACCAATACTTTTGCAAATGAAGCCGAGGCTTTAACCAAATCTGCCCTCCAAGAAGGGATCCTCACAAAAACAGAAGCCGCCTTCCTACAAAAAAATTTCTACCAAATCCCCTACTTCTACCACCTACCCAAAGTACATAAAAATCTCCATCACCCTCCCGGCCGACCAATTGTGGCTGCTATGGATAGTGTTACCACAGGCTTCAGTTTATACATTGATCAATTCCTACAGCCCTTGGTGACACAACTGCAATCCTATATTCGCGATGGTCGTTACCTCCTAGAACTTCTGGCCCCTTACAGATGGGAAACGTCATACACCTGGCTCTCCCTGGATGTCAGCTCACTGTATACCTCTATCCCACATGACTTTGGCCTAAAAGCCATTGAAGACTCCCTAATCAATGAGCCCCTAATGAATATGAGGCAAGCTGACTTTGTGCTAAAGGCCGTTAATTTTTGTTTGACACATAACTATTTTACCTTCAACGGGGACTTCTACCAACAGATCCAAGGTACAGCTATGGGCGCCAATTTTGCGCCCTCATATGCGAACCTTGCGATGGGCTTCTGGGAGTCCCACTACATCTACAAAAATAATCCTTTTTCAGAAAACATAATCTTTTTCGGTAGATACATAGATGACCTTATCCTCATCTGGGATGGAGCAGCTGACTCAATCCCCCCCTTTGTTCAACATTGCAACAATAACCCCTATGGCCTATCCTTTACGTCTAATACCAACTCCGAGACCATAGCATTTCTAGACTTAGAACTGGGACACGAAGGTCATGCTATTATCTCAAAAAACTATACGAAACCAACTGCGGGCAACTCCTACCTTCACTTTAATAGCTGTCACTACCCAAAATGGATCAAAAATATCCCAAAGGGCCAATTTTGGCACCTAAGGCAAAACTGCACCAAACAAATTGACTATATCGAATCCAGCAACACTTTGAAAACTAAATTTAAAGAAAAAAACTATCCTGCACCCCTTATAGAAAACGCTTTCAAACAGTGCCTCTCAGAAAAAACTGCAACAAAAACAGACCGCTCCCCACAGAATTTCTCTTGTAGATTCATCACCACCTTTCATAATGAACATAAAACTATGGAAAGAATTTAAAAAAAACACTGGAGTATCCTACAGCAGGACCCCCACCTGAAAACTGAACTCCCAGCCCGACCATCTGTCACTTACCGTAGGGCCCCAAACTTGAGAAACAAAATCGCACCCAGTAAATTTAAAACCCAATCCAATTTTCCTAAAACCCTCCAACTGATACCCCTAACTGGGATGTATCAATGCCACAAAGCACTTTGTAAAACATGTAAATTTGTCAATCACGGACAAAAATAATTCACCACCAAGGGCAAAACCTATGACCTAAAAGAATTTTATAACTGCTCATCCGATTTCGTAATATATGGTCTGAGTTGTCCCTGTGGTCTCATATATGTAGGGAGAACCATTAGGACACTCAGACAACGTTTCGGTGAGCATCGTAGATTAATAGAAAGAGGCACAGACCCCCATAGCGTGCCCAGACACTTCGCCCTCTCTCATAAGGGGTCCACATCAGGCCTCAAGGTCTGGGTTATCGAGCAGATCCCCAACCATCTCCCTCCAGTGGAAAGGTTTAAAAAATTATGCTCTCGCGAAACCTTCTGGATCTATACCCTCGACGCACTCTCCCCAGGGGGAATCAACGAGTGTATCGAAATTGCCACCATCCTCTGATGTACCACTACCTTATAACCCACCTGTTATCATCTGTCGCAGAGCTCGAACTGCCCCATACCAGACACCCCTCGTCCATGGTGCCGTCCTTATCACACAACATGACATCCCCTCACCTATATAGATATCCTCTCAATCTATCCGCTTGTTCTAGCTACCGATATTTATGGCAAATATATTATTATGCATACTGTTTTACCATTACTGCAATTCTCAAGCGATTATATTCTCTTTTCTCCTTGCAAAGAATCATGTATTGATATTGGCTTGTATATGTACCCATGCATATTTAGAAAATAATTCTTATCATTTTGTATTAGTGTAATACTTCCTATTCCTCTCCCCCCCCCTCTCCCCTCTCCCCTCCCCCCTCCCTCCCCCCTTTTCTAGCTCCTCCCCCCCCCTTTTTTTTTCTCCCCCCTCCCCACTCCCACGTACTCCTTTTTCCTCTCCCCGCGCCCCACACTCATGTATGTGCACACATACACACATGTGTCCATGTAGGCATATATGTGCGGGTGTACGTTCTTGTTTTTATTTCTTTTTTATTTCTGTTTTTATTTTCATTTTCATCTTATACATCCCGTTTTTTTCATTTAACACGGGTAAGCGTACGTATTTATATGTGTATATACACATACACCATTTTTATCCCCTTATACACATATGTCCTGCATGTCCAATCCCCAATACAATTATATCTACACACTTCATGTATGCTTCTTGCCTCTTTTTACCTTCTTTTTTACTCCCCTCCTTTTAGCTTTTTTAAGCTTTTTTATCTTTTTTATATATATAATTTTTACCCTTTTTACTTATTCTCACAATTATTTTTGATGTTTTTCCCATAGAATTTTATTCTATAGACGATTTTACCGACATATACATAAGATTTCCCCATAGACGTTTTCTTCCTCCTTATACTAAGCCGCTGCTGCTCTCTCTTTCTCTCCCATTTCCCTCCCCCCTCATTACTCATCGTTTCCTTCCCCATACTCGGCCATAGCCACGCCCCTTCACCTGTTCCCAGTCTGCTTCCAGCCACGCCTACTGTCCTCAGCCTGCCCCTAATTAGCCACGCCCCTTCACCTGTTCCCAGTCCGCCTCCAGCCACGCCTACTGTCCTCAGCCTGCCCCTATTTAAATCCTGAGTCCCCTTCACTTTATTCTGATTCTGCCTGATGAAAAAGCACGGTCGTCCGACAATCTCGACCCGCACGCTCAAGAAACGCGTCGCATACCCTCTGACGTCACAGCACCGCGCCCTGGTCATCTCTGCTTCCCAAGCCTCCTTCTGAAGACCGCACATCTCGTGTCCACCATAAGCCGGCTGCTTCTTAAAAACACCTGTAGTGGACCTTATGTGAGAGGAACAGGAACAACTAGATGACAGATGTGGACCGGATCACTGGCTGACGTCCATAATCAGATACACCTGATGACCCTCTGTGTTTAAATGCCTACCTTTTGTCTACTAAAATGTGAGTGCAAAATTTTATGTTTTTACACTGAAAATAAAACCTTTTGAAAAATCTGCACCCAGAGGCGCCCCTCTCTCTCTTTTTTCTCCTTTATCTGCAGCAATCCAGGAGCTTAAGTTTCATCTCTTTTAAGGTGGCAGCCCTGCATGCAGATCCATCCCCCCTCTCCATTCCTCTCCTCCCCCCTCTCCTCACGAACTAAAGAACATTTTATTTTTCCTTTTTTGGACTTGACAAAGTAGTGCATTCCCTGCACTCACTACTATATGTAATTTTATAGACTCTTTTTCTAGTGGGAACCAAATATCTTTGATTTGCGCCAAATACTTGTCTTATGCAATACCCTGCTGACTGTGAAAACCTCATATGTGCATTTTTTCACCCGCTCTAGTGCGACCCCCTTAAATAAGAGAGGTGAGCATACTGATGAACGGACCGTGAGCAGGTGGTATTATTTTTGCATGGGCCTTTCAAGAAATCTGTCTATGTCATGGCAAGCAGACTGTGAAACCCTGCTGAAGGTGAAATCTATGTACTTGCACTTTGTAAACCTGGTTAAATTAGAAAATCCGGTATATGTATTCCTCTTACTGCCCCAGTGTGACCCCCTAATGGAACAGGCAAATGGACTGTGAATAGCAAGAACTATTTTTATTTTATTTTATATGAACTATACTCACAACTTGCTGATGAGTCAGTAATTGAGGGTGAAATTCTGTTTAATGTTAAAATCTTGTACCCTGAATGTGCTTTTGCAAACCCTGCCAACGATAATAAACTTGCATGAACACCCTGTCATCTGTCACAGTGCGACCCCCAGATAGGAAATACCTATAAGGGAGAGGTGAGCAAACAGACTTTAAGCAGCAAGTAAACACTCTTAAACATATTTTGCGCTTAATCTGCTTATGCACGGGTGATTAAAAGTGAAACCTTGTTAAATGGGCAAACCCTGCACCTGCCTATGGGCCGGTAATTGATGGTGAAACCCTGTTAAATGTGAAAATTTTGCGTATGCCTGCACAAACTTTACGGACAGTGAAAATTGTTTACATGAGTATCCGTGTGTCTGCTCCAGTATACCCCCTGAAATCTGTTGATGCACAGCGAATTGATTGTGAAACCCGGTTGAATGGGAAAACCTTGTAGGTGCATTGGCAAACCCTGTTGACAGTGAAAACCTTGCATCAGTCTTCTTTCTTATCTATATAAACACTAGAATGCGAAGCAGAGCTACAAAAAGAACTGAGCCTAAAACCCCAAGGGAAAGTTTGAACACTAATACAATCCAAAAATATTTCACAAAAGAGGCAAATCCAAAAAGCCCTGTCCCTGAAAAGCAACAAGCGACCAAAGAAAAGAAAGAAGAGACTGCGAAAAAGAAAGGAGAAATACAGGAAAAAACTAAAGCAGATGCCAGGATGGACAACGAAGCAGGTGCAGAAGAGCAATTGCCAACCAGATCAGAAATAATAGAGATGATTGAAAGATTAGAAAAAAGATTTGAAAATTATTTTAAGACAGAAATCGCAACCATGCGAACTGGCTTGGGCCATCTGCTAAAAATGGTAGAGGAAACAGAGGACGAGAACGAAAAGCAAGCCACAGAAATAAAAACTAAAAGCACAAGTTAAAACTCTGCAAACCAGTCAGAGGGAAATATTATACAGAATAGAAAATCAAGAAAACCAAAGCAGACACCAGAATCTAAGAATAAGAGCGCTTCCAGAAGAGAGAGGTAAAGAGCTGAAAAAAACTATGAAGGAAATATTTAACCATCTACTAGACAGAGAAGAGCAAGAACTCAAAATTGACCGAGTACATAGGATTAGGAGACCTCTGTATCTAAAAGCAGAAATACCCCAGGATATCATAGTACAATTTCAGCTATATGAAGATAAGGCAGAGATATTGAAGAGACTGAGAGATAGACCACCACTAAAATACAAGGGTGCAGAACTTCAAATCTTCACAGATCTATCAGTAGAAACACTGAGAAGAAGAAGACTTCTTAGGCCATTATTGGTTCTAATGAGAACAGCTAATATTAAATATAGCTGGGGGTTCCCGGCGTCCCTAGTAACCCAGAAAGATGGAAGATCTGTGACTATAATACCCAGAGAACTAAGAAGATTTTTGCAAGGAAAAGGGTGTTCCAAAGCTGGATATACTGGGGTGGACAGAAGGATGAAGTCATGAAAGAGGAGGAAAAGATATTAGCAGAAATTGTAGAAATCTCAGAAAATCGCAAGAAGCACCTAAAAAAGGAGAAGAGACTATTCAAGTGGACTTTGGGGGGGGGGGGGGAATGGGGGGAGATGGGAGTGCAGAAGTGGACTGAGCAGTTGGGAAGAGAGGGACTCGATTTGCGAGTCAGGAGCCGGAGGGAGGTGGGGGGGTAGAGAAAACTTAGACCCTATAAAGAATGATCGTAAATTCAGAAATAGCGTACATCTATATGAAAATACGATGCAAATAACCCATCTGTATGAAAACAGGTTGCAAATAACCATATCAAGACTACAGTTAATTTTTTGACCTATAATGTGCAAGGGCTGAACACACCAACAAAAAGGCATAAAATCTTGAAAGAGATTGAGCATCATGGTCCGGGGTGGTCTTCTTACAGGAGACACCTGTCATATGAAACTAATATGAGGTTGTATTGATACTATGGCGACTCAATGACAAACAAGGCAAAAGGGGTTGCAATTGGAATAGGTAGGGGAGTTTGGTTCTCCCTGGAGCACAGATTGACTGACCCAGAGGGAAGATTTCTCTTCTTAAGGGGGAAGCTGTTGGGAATGGAATGCACATTGGCTGATATTTATTGTCCTAATAAAGGTCCAACCATATATTTAGGAGGAGCCCTGGAAAAATGATTGGAATTTAAAAATGGGAAAGTGTTCATGACGGGGAGCTGAATTTTTGTATGAATCCAAAACAAGACAGTACTTCCCATGTACAGGGGACGAGGAACGCCCAATTGAAGGCGATAAAACAGAAATAACACTACCACCAGCAAGTAGATATATGGAGAATACAACATCCCAGGACACAAGATTATAGGTTCTACACCTCTGTACACGGGACATACACTAGGATCGACTACTGGCTGATAGAACATAGAATGCTAGACTCTGTAGTCTCCACCAATATAGAAATAAATACACTATCTGACCATGCGCCAATAGCCATGAAAATATAGATACCAGGAACTCAGATACAAGCATATTCATGGAGGCTAAATTAAGATTTTCTAGATAAACAAGGGGAGGAGATAATAAAAAACGAATTAGAGCAATATTTTAGTTTAGACGGAACCAGTGAGATTGCGGACGATACCCTGTGGGAGGCACATAAAGCCTACATAAGGGGAATCCCGATCTCAATGGGAACTAGGAGAAAGAAGGAAAGAATAAAAAAGGAGGGCAAAATTGATAGAAGAAATATACCTATTAGAGCAAAGACAAAAAAAAGGGAGAGGGCAAGATCAGGAACTGTCACAAGAACTAGTAATAAAAAGAGATGAACTAAAATAACTATTAGAACAGGAAATTAGGAAAACCTTCAATAAAATCTCAAAGGAAAGATATCAATGGGGGAATAAATTAGCAAGTGCCTAGCAAGGATGTTAAGAAAAAAAAAAAACAATGAACTACATAGAGAAAATACAAAATAAAAAAGGGGAAATGATCTATAATACAAAAGACATAGCAATGGTCTTCTGAGACGTCTATGAGCAATTATACTCAGTAAATCAGAAAGGACAATGTGATGAGGGGAAAAAAGAAAGAATAAAAGAATATCTAAAAAAAGCTAGGATACCCCAGATAACAAAGTATATAGCAATATCCCTAGAAACACCAATAATGGTAGAGGAGATCAATCAGGCATTAAAAGAATCAGCGCTAGGAAAAAGTCCAGGGCCAGATGGATACACAATGTTATACTTAAAAAGGTTTAAAGAAATCCTGTCCCCAAAACTGTGCACATACTGTATTTATTGGCGTATAACACTCACTTTTTCACCCTGAAAATTGGGTGCAAATAGTGTGCGCGTGTTATACGCAGATACTGCAATTTGGGCTGCCTAGGAGGGGACAGGGAGGGGGGTGGGACAAGCGCTGTCAGATTACACACAGCAAGAATCTCCTGTTTACTCAGCGGCCTCTCCAATAGGAAGTCCCGTCTCCTGGGCTGGCATTGTACCAGTGTTCTATCTATCATAGAACTATGTATTAAAGAGGTTGCTGAGTAAACAGGAGATTTGCGCTGTATGTAATCTGACGGCGCTCATCCCGCCCCATCCCTGTCCCCTCCAAGGCAGCAGTAATCTGAGGTGAGGCTGCAGATGGGCACTGATCAGGCTGCATTCATGGCAATGGTGAAGCTGCATATAGGCATTGATCAAGCTGCATTGATGGGCAATTTTGAGGCTGTAGATGGGCATTGATCAGGCTGCATTGATGGGCAATAGTGAGGCTGCAGATGGGCATTGATCAAGCTGCATCGATGGGCAATTGTGAGGCTGCAGATGGGCATTGAGAAGGCTGCATTGATGGGCAATTGTGAGGCTGCAGATGGGCATTGATCAAGCTGCAATGATGGGCAATTGTGAGGCTGCAGATGGCATTGATCAGGCTGCAGATGGGCAAAGGTGAGGCTGCATTGATGTCACTGACCATTATTTTGCTTCAAAGTTCTTCATTTAAAATTTTTTTCCCCTGAAACTTCCCTCCTAAAATGAAGGTGCATGTTATACGGCTGTTTGTGTTATATGCCGATAAATATGGTATATGAATGGATTGGGAAGGGGGTATGAGATGAATAAAGAGGCCTTATTGGCATAAATTACAATTATAGCAAAAGAAGGCAAAGATAGTACTAAGTGTTCAAACTACAGACCTATATTATTGTTAAACGCAGACACAAAATTGTTCACGAAAATATTAGCAAGAAGGATGAAAGATTTAATCAAGTGGGCTTTATACCAAGGAGAGAGGGGAGGGGCAACGGGGTAAGAACACTTCTGTTACTTCAAAAAATAAAAGAAGAGAGAGTCCCCGGTCTACTCCTGTCAATACATGCCAAAAAAGCATTTGACGATGTAGACTGGGGATTTATGATGAGCACTCATGGGTTTAGGCCCAAGGATGATGCAGTGGATACAAATGTTATACAAAGATCCTACAGCCATGGTGAAAGTAAATGGAATATTGTCACCCCCCCTTTAGAATGATTAACGGGACGAGACAGGCATGTCCTTTGTCTCCACTCCTGGTTGTTCTGGCGCTGGAACCTCTTCTGGCTACAGTGCGGGGGGGATGCGGACATAGGGGGCTTGGGGGAGAAGAGGAGCATAAATTAGCTGCATTATTCTATAAATCAAACCCCTGAATTGCAATGCCCAATCTTATGAAAGCACTAAAGGAATACAGGGATCTATCTAATTTTAAGATCAACCTGAGTAAATCCAAAATCTTAAATATAAATATGAAATTGAAAGAGGAACAGAGTCTACAACAAGAGTTTCCATTCCCTTGGAGGAGGACAGAAATAAAATATCTTGGGATTAAATGAATGGCATTGCCAGAGGAAATATATCAAGCAAACTATATCCCACTACTAGAGGAGATAAAAATAGAAATAAAAAGGATAGCAGCATGGATGGGCCGGATTAACGCCCTAAAGATGATAATACTTCCGAAGATCATGTACAAGTTTCAGATGTTCCATATATATATACAGTATATATATATATATATATATATATATATATATATATATATATATATATATATATATATATATATACCCCCAGCATATTTTAGAACTTTAATAATTGTAATCACTAAATTAATATGGCATAATAAGAAACCTAGAATCTCTTTGGCAACTCTGGAGAAAGAAAAAAGCCAAGGGGGATTAAATGTACCTGACTTTCAAAAATATTATGAGGCGATTTTGTTAACACGTATGGTGGAATTGGCTAAATCAAATAATGAGAAAAGGTGAGTTGATACAGAACACATAATGGCTAATACACAATTAGGAAGGAATATATCTATACCAGCACATTATAGGACAGTGGGAGAAAATACACACACATTGACACGGATAGTATTGAAAATTTGGGATGCACTACACAAGAAAAATAAATGAAAATATAATTCACCATTGATGGGGAACTGGATTAAAAAAGAAAACGCACAACTACTTGATATAATACAAAGGGGAAAAATGTGCACTTTACAAGAATTAATTCTTAAAAAAAAGAATTAAAATTAGAAAAAGATGTGCTGGAGATTAACCACTTAACAACCGGTCCATAGCCGAATGATGGCTACAGGGTGGTTGTTTAACTCTGGGAGGCCGTCATATGACGTCCTCCCAGAATTCCGCTCTCGCGCGCCCCCTGGGGTGAGAACTCGAGAGCATCCGTAACCGTCGGGTCTACAGGACCCGGCGCATCACGGATCACGGTAAACGGCCGCTCATCGCGGCCGTTTACCACGTGATCGCTCCATCAAATGACGGAGTGATCACTTGTAAACAAACCAGTGTCATGTTATGACACCGGTTCCTCCCTCCCCCTCTCTGTACCGATCGGTACAGCTGAGGGGGAAGAGATCGGTGTCAGCAGCGCTGTGGGCTGCATCTGCAGTGCCCACATCGCTGCTCACCGAATTTAACCCCTCAATACCCTGCCAATACTCTGGAAAACCAGCTAATACTCTGCAATACCAGCTAATACTCTGCAATGCCAGCTAATACTCTGCAATACCCGCTAATACTCTGCAATACCAGCTAATACTCTGCAATGCCAGCTAATACTCTGCAATACCCGCTAATACTCTGCAATGCCAGCTAATACTCTGCAATACCCGCTAATACTCTGCAATACCCGTTAATACTCTGCAATACCAGCTAATACTTTGCAATACCCGCCAATACTCTGCAGTACCCGCTAATACTCTGCAGTAAAATTCCAGCCAATACTCTGCAATACCCTGCCATACTCTGCCATACCCTGCCATGCTCGAAGATACCCTGCCATACTCGGAGATACCCTGCCATACTCTGAGATACCCTGCAATACCCAGCCATACTCTGTGATACCTTGCAATACCCAGCCATAGATGTCCCCCCCCTTGCCGCCCTCCGGTGCTTCTACCGACTCGCCAATACGATCAAAGCCAGAATCTTTTTATTTTTTTTTATTTCAGGCTTCCCAGCCTAGAGGTGAGATGTGGGGTCTTATTGACCGCATATCTCACTGTAAAGAGGCCATATTCCTATTACAAGGGATGTTTTCATTCCTTGTAATAGGATTAAAAGTGATAAAAAAAATTATTTTTGGAGGAAAAAAATGTCAAACTAAAATAAATAAAGTAAAATGAACAATAAAAAATAAAAAATGTAAATCGCCCCTGTCCCCATGTGCTCGCATGCACAGGCGAATGCATACGTAAGTCCCGCCCACATATGAAAACGGTGTTCAAACTACACATGGTAGGTATCGCTGCGAATGTTAGAGCGAGAGCAATAATTCTAGCCCTAGATCTCCTCTGTAACTCAAAACATGTAACCAGTAAAAAAAATTAAAGTGTCTCCTATGGAGATTTTTAAGTAGCGACGTTTGGCGCCATTCCACAAGCGTGTGCAATTTGAAGAGTGACATGTTAGGTATCTATTTACTCAGCGTAACTTCATCTTTCACATTATGCAAAAATTGGGCTAACTTTACTGTTTTGTTTTTTTTAAAGCACAAAACTGTTTTCTTTCCAAAAAAACGCGTTCGAAAAATTGCTGCGCTAATACCGTGCGAGATAAAAAGTTGCAATGACCACCATTGTATTCTCCAGGGTGTTTTCTAAAAAAACATATATAATGTTTTGGGGTTCTATGTAATTTTCTAGCAAATAAATGATGATTTTTACATGTAGGAGAGAAATGTCAGAATTGTCCTGGGTGCTCCAGAACGCCTGATGGTGCTCCCTGCATGTTGGGCCTCTGTATGTGGCCACGCTCTGTAAAAGTCTCACACATGTGGTACTGCCATACTCGGGAGTAATAACAAAATGTGTTTTGGGGTGTAATTTGTGGTATGCATATGCTGTATGTGAGAAATAAATTGATAATATGCCAAGTTTGTGAAAAAAAAAAAAGTAAAAAATATCTTGATTTTGCAAAGAATTCTGGGAAAAAATGACAACTTAAAAAAACTCATCATGCCTCTTAATAAATACCTTGGAATGTCTTCTTTCCAAAAAGGGGTCATTTGGGGGGTATTTGTACTTTTCTGGCATGTTAGGGTCTCAAGAATTGAAATAGGCCGTCAGTACTTCAGGTGTGATCAATTTTCAGATATTGGCACCATAGCTTGTGGACTCTATAACTTTCACAAAGACCAAATAATATCCACCAATTTGTACTTATTTTTACCAAAGATATGTAGTGGTATAAATTGTGGCCAAAATTTATGAAGAAAAATTACTAATCTGCTAAATTTTATAACAGAAACAAAGAAAAATTATTTTTTTTTACAGAATTTTCGGTCTTTTTCTTTTATAGCACAAAAAAATAAAAAACCCAGCAGTGATTAAATACCACCAAAAGAAAGCTGTATTTGTGTGAAAAAAAGGACAAAAATTTCATGGATACAGTGTTGCATGACTGAGTAATTGTCATTCAAAATATGAGAGCACCGAAAGCTGAAAATTGATCTGGTTTTTAACCACTTGCTTACTGGGCACTTAAACCCCCCTCAGTCCCAGACCAATTTTCAGCTTTCAGCGCTGATGCACTTTGAATGACAATTGCGTGGGCATACAACACTGTACCCAAATGAAATTTTTATCATTTTTTTCCCACAAATAGAGCTTTCTTTTGGTGGTATTTAGTTACAGCTCGGAGTTTTATTTTTTGCTAAACAAACAAAAAAAGATGCAAAAAAAAAAATAAAAATCATGTTTTAATAGTTTGTTATAAAATTTTGCAAACGGGTCATTTTTCTCCTTCATTGAAGTGCACTGATTAGGCGGCACTGATGGGCTGCATTGGTGGGCACTGATGGGCTGCATTGGTGGGCACTGATAGGCTGCATTGGTGGGCACTGATAGGCTGCTCTGGTGGGTACTGATAGGCATAGTTAAGGCGGCACTAATAGGCACAGATAAGGCGGCACCGATGGGCACAGATAAGGCGGCACTGATGGGCAAAGATGGGCACAGATAAGATGGCACGGATGGGTGGCACGGATAAGTGGCACGGATGGGTGGCATGGATGGGCACTGATAGGTACCACAGATAGATGGGACTGATGGGCACTGATAGGTGGCACTGATAGGTGGCTCTGATAGTTGGCACTGCTGGGCACTGATGGGCGGCACTGCTGGGCACTGATGGGCGGCACTGCTGGGCACTGATGGGCGGCACTGGGGTGCAGCACCTTTGAGGCAGATTGGGTGGCACTGTGGGTGGCACTGTGGGTGGCACTGTGGGTGGCACTGTGGGGTGGCACTGTGGGTGGCACTGTGGGTGGCACTGTGGGCACTATGGGCACTGACGGGGGGCACTGACGGGGGGCACTTACTTTTGCTTTTACTTTTACTTCAGGATGGCACTGCGGGAGGCAGGTGGGCACTGGCAGGTGGCAGGTGGTCCCTTGTATTGATGGCCATGATCGGGACTGATGTCCCGATCACGGCCGCCGGTGATCGGCTTTTTTTTTTCTCCTCGCGCTGTCAGCGCGAGGGGGAATAATAGCCGATTACCGGCTCCGTTCTATCACATGATCAGCTGTCATTGGCTGACAGCTGATCACGTGATAAGGGGTCGGGATCGACCCCTTGCACGGATCGGTGATCAGGCGAGTCTCATGGACTCGCCGATCACAGAGCGCGCCGCGCGCGCCCCTCAGGGGGCGCGCAGGCCGCTCGTACATGGGACGACGTCAATAGACGTAGTCCCGGAAATTTAGGTCCGCGCTAATGCCGTCATTTGGCAATAGCGCGGATCCCAAGTGGTTAAGGGTGTTTAAGTGCCCAGTGGTCAAGTGGTTAATGAATGGGAGGTATTTTCAGCTGAAACACTTCATAGCAGCACTTCCTCACCCAATATGAGAAGGAGAAGCACTTACATTGATAGAGTGATTATGTACCATCGAAACCGACATCACTTACAATGTATCTAAGGAAAAGAACGGCTTTGATGGAAACTGCATTTCTCAATATTCGCGTAAAGATGGTTTTCTCTCAGTCGTTGTAATACCTGCTTTACATGTGAGATGTACTCTAGATGAGTCTTGGAAAAGATTAAAATGTTGTCCAAGCATATGATCACAAAAGTGTTGCTGAAATCGTGAAAAATGTCATTCGTGAAATGTTGGAAGACAGCAGGGGCGTTACACAACCCAAATGGCATAACCAGATATTCAAAATGTCCATTACGAGTGTTGAATGCTGTCTTACACTTGTCCCGGTCTTTAATTCGAATCAGATTGCCCCCTTGTAGGTCCAGCTTAGAGAAGATAACGGCTCCCACAAGTACATCAGACAGTTCAAGAATGAAAGGCAAAGGGTAGGAGTCTTTTACAGTGATTTGATTTAACCCTTGATAATCTATGCGTGGTCAAAGACCCCCATCTTTTTTTTCAACAAAGAAAAAACCTGCCCCTACTGGAGAAGAAGAGGGTTGGATAAAACCTCTTTTCAAGTTGTCTTTCATGTATTCCTCCATGGAATTTTGTTCAGGCAAAGACAGGGATAGGTCCTTCCTTTGGGGAGAGGAGCTCCAGGAATCAAATTAATTGCGCAATCAAAAGTACGATGTGGAGGTAAAACCTCTGCCCTTTCCTTGCAAAATGCATCTGCAAACTCATGGTATTCATGAGGCAAGGTAGGTGGGATGGCCACGGAAGCCATCAGACAACCAGAAAGTCTTTTGTGTTGAGACAAATTAGTGTAGATGACAGAACGACCCCCAAGAGGTTAGTTCTCCATTTTCCCAATCAAAAGAAGGGTTATGTTTTTGTAACCATGGGTAACCAAGGATAACGTGCTGAAGTGGGGAATCAATAAGAGACAAGACAACTTCCTCTTTGTGGAGTATGCCTAACTGAAGGGTGATAGTCGTAGTCTCAAATTTTTACAATGCCATCTCCCAAGGGTTGTCCATTCAGGGTGTTGATGTTCAGGGGTCTAGACTTTGGAACAAATGGGATTTTATTTTCTTTAGCAAAAGTGTAGTCCAAGAATATGGCAGCGGCTCCAGAATCCACAAAACCCTCACAGGAGACAAGTTTAGATGGTAAATGGATAATTGTGGGAACGGTAATCTTGGTCTTGGAAGCTTGCGAGTTCTAAGTCTCTCTTGGCATCTTTCATGACACTGGACATCCAGATGAACACACAGCTCTATGAATTTATCAAGGTCTTCTGGGAAATCCTTATAAACGAAGGATTCCCCAAACAGCCAACAGCTAGTACTATAAATTACTTTTTTTCCTTTATGACTTTTGAAAAAAGAAAAAATACTTTTTTTCCTTTAGAAATTTAATTTTGCTCTCGGACTGTTATAAACACTGGAAACATACGCTATTTTACAGGCATACTATAGACACCCCTCCCCGGTACGAAATTTAAAGGAATATTATACTTTTGTTGTTTCACTTTAAGCATTCTTAAAATCACTGCTCCCCAAAAAAAAGTCTGTTTTTAAAACTTTTTTTTGCATTGATACATGTCCCCTGGGGCAGGACCCAGGTCCCCAAACACTTTTTATGACAATAACTTGCATGTTAACCTTTAAATTTAGCACTTTTGATTTTTCATGTTTGTGTCCCATAGACTTTAATAGTGTTCACGTTGTTGTGAACCAAACAGGGGGGTGTTCGGCTCATCCCTAATCTGTACAAGGGATCTTTGTTCTTTGTACTTTTACTGTTGGTTGTAACATGACAAAATGTGGAACATTTCAAGGGGTATGAATACTTTTTTCAAGGCACTGTACACAGAAGGGCTCAAAATTTCAAGTCCTGAGCTACTCGCCGGGCCTTAAGAGTTATGCCTTGTACACACAGTCGGACATTCCGACCACAAAATCCGTCAGATTTTTTCTGATGGATTTTGTCCGAAACTTGTGTTGCATACACAATGTCTCACAAAGTTGTTGGAAAATCCAATCATTCAGAACGAGGTGACGTCAAACACGTACATCGGAACTATAAACGGGCCAGTAGCCAATAGCTTTCAACTCTTAGTTTATTCTGAGCATGCGTGGCACTTTGTCCGTCGGAATTGTCTACACACGAGCAGAATTTATGCGATCGGATTTTGTTGTCGTAAAATTTTAGATCCAGCTCTCAAACTTTGTGCGTCTGAAAATCAGACAGAAAAAGTCCGATAGAGCCCACACACGATCGGATTTTCCGACAACATAATCCGATCGGACTTGTGCACAGGGCATACTTGTGTACAGGGCATTACTCTGCAACATTTGCCCTGCCCATAATTTGGCCCCTAAACAGACAACTTACAGAGGTATGCACAGATCATACAGGGGTATGCCATGATCACAAATGCCCCCAGGTCTATCACCTCTCCCAAATGCCCCCCAGCTCTCAGAAATGTCCCCAGCTCTATCACCTCTCACAAATGCACCCCAACTCTCTCACCAATATCCCTCCAGATCTCATAAATGCCCTCCAGCTCTCTTACCTGTCACAAATGCCCCCTCCCCCAGCTCTCACCTCTCAAAAATGCCCCCCAGCTCTCTCACCTCTCACAAATGTCCCTTCAGCTCTCACGAATGTCCCCAGCTCTCTCACCTCTCACAAATGCCCCTCAACTTTCTCATTTCTCATAAATGCCCCCCAGCTCTATCACCTCTCATAAATACCCCCTAGCTCTCTCACCAATCACAAATTACCCTCCAGCTCTCATAAATGCCCCCCCCAGCTCTCCCATCTCTCATAAATGCCCTCCAGCTCTCTCACAAATGTGCCGCCAAGACTCTCACCTCTCACAAATGCCCCTCCCCGGGTCTCACAAATGCCCCCAGCTCTCTCACTTCTCACAAATTCCCCCAATTTCTCACAAATGCCCCAGCTCTATAACCTCTCAAAAATGTGCCCCGGCTCTCACAAATGCCACCAGCTCTCTCACCCCTCACAAATCCCCTCCCAGCTCTCACAAATGCCCCCATCTCTCTCACCTCTCACAAATGCCTCCCAGCTCTCACCACTCACAAATGGAGAGCTCTCACAAATACCCCAACACTCTCAAAAATCTCCCATCTCTCACAAATGCCCCCCAGCTCTCACCTCTCACAAATGCCCTGCAGCTCTCTCACAAATGCTCCCCCTCAGCTCTCACAAATGCCCCCCAGCTCTCTCACCTCTCACAAATGCCTCTCTCCAGCTCTCACAAGTGCCCCCAGCTCTCTCAAGTCTCACAAATGCCCACAGCTCTCTCACTTCTCACAAATGGCTCTTCTAGCTCTTACACATTCCCCCAGCTATCTCACCTCTCATAAATGCCCCCCCAGCTCCCTCACCTCAAATGCCCCCGAGCCCTCACAAATGCCCCCCATCTCTCCCTCTCACAAATCCCCCCAGCTCTCACAAATGCCCCTCAGCTCTCACCTCTCACAAACGCCCCCCCAACTCTCACAAATGCCCCCCAGCTCTCTCCTTTCCCAAATGCCCCCCAGCTCTCACAAATGCCCACCAGCTCTCTCACCAAATGCCATCCCCTCCAGCTCTCTCATTAATGCTGCCCCCCAGCTCTCTCACCAATGCTGCCCCCTTCCAGATCTTTCATTATTGCTGCCCCTCAGCTCTATCACCTCTCACAAATGCATCCTAGCTCTCTCACCAATCACAAATGCCCCTCCAGCTCTCAAAAATTCCCACCAGCACTCTCACCTCTCACAAATGCCCCCCAGCTCTCTCACCTCTCACAAATGCCTACAGGTCTCACAAATGCCCCCCAGCTCCCTCGCAAATGTGCCCCCCGGGTCTCCCAAAAGCCCCCAGCTCTCTCCTCTCTCACAAATGCCCCTCTCAGGTCTCACAAATGCCCCCAGCTCTCTCACTTCTCACAAATTCCCCCCAGCTCTCACAAATTCCCCCAGGTCTCACCTCTCACAAATCCCCCACACCTCTCACAAATTCCCCCAGTTCTCACCTCTCACAAACGTCCCCCAGCTCTCTCACCTCTCACAAATCCCCCCAGCTCTCACAAATGCCCCCCAGCTCTCACCTCTCACAAATGCCCCCCATCTCTCACAAATGCCCCAGCTCTCACCTCTAAACAAATGCCCCCCAGCTCTCACCTCTCACAATGCCCCCTCAGCTCTCACAATTGCTCCCAACACTCTCACCTCTCACAAATCCCCCCAACTCTCACAAATGCCCCCCCAGCTCTCACCTCTCACAAATGCTCTCACAAATCCCCCCAGCTCTCTCACAAAATCCCCCCCAGCTCTCACAATTGCCCCCCAGCTTTCTCACCTCTCACAAATCCCCCCAGCTCACACAAATCCTGCCCAGCTCTCACAAATGCCCCCCTAGTTCCCAATTCTCACAAATCACCCCAGCTCTCATAAATGCCCCCTAGCTCTCACCTCTCAAAATGCCCCCAGGTCTCACAAATGCCCCCAACACTCATCTCTCACCAATGCCCCACCAGCTCTCTAATGCCTCCCCCAGCTCTCTCACCAATGCTACCCCCTCCAGCTCTCTCACCAATGCTGCCACCCCAGTTCTCTCACCAATGTTGCCCCCCTCCAACTCTTTCATTATTGCTCCTCCCTCTGCAGCCACCACCATGCTGTTTGGTATTATTGTTTTTTTTTTCTCTTCAGCACAGTGTCACTGACAGCTCTGACTGTCAGAACTGTAGCACAGAGCCTAGGAGAAGTTTATCAGGACTTCACTCAGCTCCATGCCATAGTACTGCTATGTGGGGAAAGAAGCCACCTCTGTTTGGAACACACAAAACAATGAGGGACCCGGGGCACCCACCAGCAAATGTTGGACATATGCCCTGGGTGCGTGACACTCATGCACAAAAGCTGTCTCTCCAAGCTAAACCCTTCATGGCTGCAGGATTTCTTACTAGGGGAGCCGCTGAGAGGCAGGGAGTGGAAGGTGGAGGGCAGAGCTGGCCTGCAAATTGTGTCATCTGTGTCTACATTGAGGAGGGAGGAGAGGGAAGGGGGGCAGAGATTGCCGGCAAGTCGGAATGGTTTGGGGATAACATGTCAGCGTGTCAGCCAGGCGCTTCTTCTCCTCCCTCAGCAGGATCCTGGCTGCCTGTGCTTCTGTCTGCTCCACTAGCCCTACAATTAATTCTACTTGCCAAATGCGAGCAGGAGAGTGGAAATTTTTTGGGCTGGTATACAGTATATATACTGGATATATTTATATATATTGTTTCTCTCAGAAAATCGCCCCCAGTCAATCACCTCTAATGAGTAGGGAGCAGGGGGCAGGACTAAGCCATGCTCTCTGTGTCCCACAGATACCTCAGAGGTGGTTCGGGGGCAGGCACGCACAAGTGTCCCCAGAGAAGGCAGCTTAATCTGGGGGCACCTGGCAAGGGAGATGGGCCAGAAGTGTTGGTGGGGAACCCTAGAAGAGGGCGATCAGGGCTGCTCTGCGCAAACCATTGCACAGGACAAGTATGGTGTGTTTATTATTTTAAAGGAAAAAAAATCAAACCTTTAGAACCACTTTAAGTCTAAAATGTTTTGTTCTGGTAACTCTAGATGTATTCCAAGCATTCACAGTAATCAAGCTGTGGAACCCAAGATGCAAAAAATGTGGTTTACCATATTTAGTGATAACATGATTCAACATGATACCGTTTAGATATTACAGTAAATATGCATTATGCATTGTGTGAAAGCAAACTGAATAAACAAGGTGTGTACTAAATAAACAGGAAGTGTAATTTCTGACCTGGTTTCATGCTTTTTTACTAGCTTGAACTAATTAGGTATTGCACTCCTTTTACCATATGGTGAAGCATTGCTTGGTGTAAGGTACAAGAACATAATGACATGGTAAGCTCTTAAATCATATTTATTTTTCATTATCCCTATTTCTTGATATTTCATTCATTAGTAGCATTGCCCTAGTTAAATATGCAGTTGCATCAGGCCTAGAAAGTTCCTAGATGACATCTTCTTTCAGTACATGTGGAAATTACCCTAAGAAGAATGATTGGTCACAAACCCAGTTTTGGTGTGATGACAAAAATATGATATATTTTCACATATTTTCCCTTAACTACTGTACACTGGTCAAAGAAGAATCTGAAAAGCTTATATTTCTCTGGAAATCAATTATCTGATGCCAAATTATCAACAGAAAAATATACTTGCAGTGAGTATTTTTGTGTGGGCAAATATTAACCTCAGAATTGATGAATAGTGTAAATTGTAGTAGCGTGTGTAAAATGATATCTAGTATACTTGTATTTAAAGAATATATAATATGCTGTATTATTTTATTTTTATTTTTATTTATTTTTATGGTTATAAGCTTACCATCTGCAGTCTGGCAATTTCTTTCTTTTTTTTTTCTCTTTGAGTATGCTTTGGAACAGATAAGTATAGATTTGAAAAAATCCTTTGGATTCCATTTAAAGGATAGCTGTATATGCCATGTAATATCCATAGACAAAGTTACAGCATCCAGAATATCAACAGACCTACTTGGAAATAATGATAAAGAAGTATAACAAATTGGTTAGCAGGACTACAGGCATAGTTATGGAATCACTGAGTGGTTAGAGATAAGATCTAGAGAATTGGTACTTAATCTTTTAATAGCTGAGATTCCCCAATTTGCTGGGTGGAAGTGGTTCAGGCCCCCAAAGGGGATGCTTTATTTTAATACCATTTGGAATCCCATAGGGCTTCCAATATACAAGCTGTTGTTTAAAATGGAAACAGAGAATGCAGTGAATTTATGGGCTGTATTATAGACTGCCAGGGTAAATGCCAGAAATATACATTTGTGTTAATGTAATGCATGCAGAATGTGTACTGATCAATGGAAGATTAGTGCAGGCATTACAGAATGTAGTGAAATCCAGACATAGAATGAACCGTGATGGGGCTTATTATGATTTTATCATGACTATACCATGTAGGGCACTGAAGCATCAAAGAAAAGTGAAAAGCACAGAAATGGCAGAATACAATTTTTCAAACAAAACAGAAGTTAGAAGCACAGGTGAAGAGCTTATTCTGGGTTTACAGTGACATTCTACAGTTTACTGGAAAAAGCAGTACCATGACAAGCTATAACATTCTTAAACAAGAAACACCATGGCAGGCTATAACTGTGCACTATAGTGCAACACACAACAGCATTATGGAAAGCACTGTATACTATGATGGTGGTCACAAATGCAAATGTTGGAAATAATGTAGGTATACCATGGCAGGCTATTGACCATTAGAATAAGCACATGAATAGAATGTATCTATTGTTGGCCAAGGTGGATAATTAAACCCTACCTTCAGGGATTCTTATAGATAACCCACGGTATGGGTTATTGGAAGCACAATAAAAGAGAGCATTGAAGGCCAGGGTCAAATAAAACATTAAGTGTTGCTAAACCACAGCAGGCTATAGCCAATCTGGTCTCACACAGGTACAGAACTGTAAGTAGTGATGAAGGTCAATAACATATGCATAGTAGGTTATAATTCCCAGAAACAACCAGGTAGGATATCCATGTAGGAACATTATAATGCATTGCGAGTGATTTAAAGGGTAGAGCCAAAAATGCAGAGCTTACTCCAGGTATGGTATATAAAGTTGTAGTTTGTTAGCATAAATAATGGATTACAAGAATATATAGTTATGTATATTAGCAAGCTGTAGCATACTAAAGCAATGCACTCCACTATACCCAAGTAACATAATGCAGAGAAAGGAGCTATGAGTGAAGACTCTACTGTAAATATATTATGGAAGATATAGCTTTTTAGGATAAGCAACAAAATAGGGAAAGGTATTCTCAGAAAACATAGAGATCAGAAAAACAGGTGCATTGCTTGCTATACTGAAGGTATGCCATGACCAACTATAGCCACTGGCCATGGCTCTGATTAAGAGTGGGTTTACTTTTGAAACATGTTAGCTACACAGATGGCTTCTTCCCATGCTGTTGATTAAGTGCTGCAGATTTAGCAGTTGCAGCTTTGTATTCATTGATACACTTGTTAACCTAATCTGTTTTATAAATATAATATTTGCTTTTATGAATTCATAAATGATATATGTAGGTAATTTGCTAGGCTGGTGTGCCCTCTTTTAGTTGTTTTTTTAGTGCTGTGCATAATGGGATAATCGCAGTCCTAAGAGGGCAGCAAAGCATGATGGCACCATTTAGTCACAAACTGGAAGAGTGGGAACCTATCAGTCTTTAAGCACCACATTTGAGTGAAGGAGGTTGTTTCTATTTGCAAGGTAGAGTACAGGACTCAGCAGAAAAGAGTACAGGGTTTAGCAGGGCATAGTACAGTGCTAAGCAGAGTACAGGGAATCATCAAGGCAGAGCACAGGGGTCAGCAGGGCAATTTACAGGGGGGGGGGGGGGCAGCAGGTCACACTATAGGGGTTTAGTAGGGCACAGTACAGAGGGGCACAGTGTATGGGGTCAAGAGGACACAGTACAGGAAGTCAGCACGGTAGAGTACATGGGGTCAGCCAACCTGAGATAAGCAGTGTACAGGGGGCAGCTGAACAGGATTCAGGGCTCAGCAGGGCAGAGTATAGTGGTTTATCAGGGCAACGTACAGGGCTCAGCTGGCAAGAGTACAGGAGTCATCAGGGTACAGCACTGGGGGCATCAGGGCAGTGTACAGGGGGTTAACAGGGCACAGTATAGGGGTTTATGAGGGCACAGTACAGGGGGTCAAGAGGACACAGTATAGGGGCTCAGCAGGGCACAGTATAGGGGGACAGCAGAACACAGTACAGGAGGTCAGGATAGCACAGTGCAGGGGATCAAAATGGCACAGTACAGGGGTCAACCGTGCAGAGTACAGGGTTTAGCAGGGCATAGTACAGTGGTAAGCAGAGTACATGGAGTCATCAAGGCAGAGCACAGGGGTCAGCAGGGAAATTTATGGGGGGGGCAGCAGGTCACACTATAGGGGTTTAGTAAGGCACAGTAGGCAAGAGTACAGGGGGTAATCAGGGTACAGCACTGGGGGCATCAGGGCAGTGTACAGGGGGTTAACAGGGCACAGTATAGGAGTTTATGAGGGCACAGTACAGGGGGTCAAGAGGACACAGTATAGGGGGTTATCAGGGCACAATATAGGGGGACAGCAGAGCACAGTACAGGGGGTCAGGATAGCACAGTGCAGAGGATAAAAATGGCACAGTATACGGGTCAACCGTGCAGAGTACATGGTTTAGCAGGGCATAGTACAGTGGTAAGCAGAGTACAGGGAGTCATCGAG
Source organism: Lithobates pipiens (assembly GCF_037356315.1). Taxonomy (NCBI): domain Eukaryota; kingdom Metazoa; phylum Chordata; class Amphibia; order Anura; family Ranidae; genus Lithobates; species Lithobates pipiens. The sequence goes on from NW_027507696.1 coordinate 15,613,845, forward strand.
GCAGAGCACAGGGGTCAGCAGGGCAATTTACAGGGGGGGCAGCAGGTCACACCATAGGGGTTTAGTAGGGCACAGTAAAGAGGGGCACAGTGAATGGGGTCAAGAGGACACAGTATAGGAAGTCAGCATGGCAGAATACATGGGGTCAGCCAACCTGAGATAAGCAGTGTACAGGGGGCATCTGAAAAGGATTCAGGGCTTAGCAGGCAGAGTATAGTGGTTTAGCAGGCAACGTACAGGGCTCAGCAGGCAAGAGTACAGGGGGTCATCGGAGTACAGCGCTGGGGGCATCAGGGCAGTGAACAGGGCGTTAACAGGGCACAGTATAGTGGGTTTAGGAGGGCACAGTACAGGGGGTCAAGAGGACACAGTATAGGGGGTCAGCAGGGCACAGTATAGGGGGAAAGCGGAGCACAGTACAGGGGGTCAGGATAGCATAGTGCAGGGGATCAAAATGGCACAGTACAGGGGTTAAGCAGGGCACAGTGCAGTGAGTCAGGAGGACACGGTGGTTAGGAAGGCAGAGTATAGGAGGTCAAGAGGGCACAGTACAGGAGGTGAGTAGAGAAGAGTACAGGAATTTAGGAGGGCAGAGCACAGGGCTCAGAAGGGGAGAGCACAAGGCTCAGCAGGGAAGAGTACAGGGGACAGCAGGGCACAGTAAAGGAGGTCAGGAGGGTACAGTACATTGGGTCAGCAGGGAACAGTACAGGGGGCATTGGTTTATAGTACAGATGCTCAATTGTGGGTCGAACTTGAGACAAGCAGTGTACAGGAGGCAGCTGGGCAGAGTACAGGTCTCAGCAGGGCAGAGCACAGTGGTTTAGCAGGGCATAGTACAGGGGGTCAGCAGTGCAAAGTACAGGGCTCAGCAGGGCAGAGCACGGGGTCAACAGGGCAGAGCACACGGGTTATCAATGTAGAGCACATAGGTCATCGGGGCACTGTACAGGGGCAGCAGAGCACAGTACAGGGGCAGCAGAGCACAGTACAGAGAGTCAGGAGGACACAGAAAAGGGGGCCAGGATAGCAAATTACAGGGGGTTAGCACAGCACAATACTGGGTGTTAGGAGTACACATTACAGAAGGCCAGGAGGGCATAATACAGGGGGTTAGCAAGGCACAGTACAGTGGGCCAGGGGGGCACAGTACAGGCGGTCAGGAGAGCAGAGTACAGGGGGTCAGGAAGAAACAGTACAGGGGGTCAGAAGGACATGGTACATGGGGTCACAAAGGCACAGTACAGAGGGGCAGGTAGTTTGGGATTAGAAGCAATGGTACAAATCTGCAAATGATACCTTAACAAACATGTAGCTGGAGAAATCAGCGCAGCAATTTAATAATGCATTGTTAACCATGATGAAGTTTTCGAATTTCAGAGCAGTATGCCTGTGATGGTAGGCTATAGCTTATATTACCAAATAGAACAATAGAAAAATGCATTGTAAGCTAGCATAAGATCAGAAACATGGTTACAGAGAGCTATATATTATTAGAGCAAACATAAAACAAGCTATATAGTATTAGAACAAACAGATCAGCACAGTGGCAGATAAATACACTGGGACAAAATCATGCTTACAGGGATTATTGTAGGTATATATTGACAAGCTATAGCTTACTAGAACAAGCTTAGCGGCAGAACAATGCATCACAAACCAACATATGCTAGAGACATGGGTACAGGAAATAGTATAGGTAGCCCATAGCAGGTTATAACATAATTGGAGCAAGGTGGTCAGAAACATGGGTTCAGGGCTGTGTTAATTACTTCATTTGAGAAAACGAATAAGATTTAAAAACAAGAATTATAAAAAAAAAAAAAATCACTGAAAACCCAGACAAGACCAGAAACATGGGTATAAAGCCTAGTACACACCACAAGTAGTTTTTGACAGCTCCGGTCGTAGCCGCTGTACTAACAATCTGATGTTAGTACAGCGATCTCCCCAGCTGTTCTATTGTGTTCTGACAGGGGGACAGCTCCCCTGCCAGACCACTTTGGTCAGTGCTCTCAGCCACTGGCTGAGAGCACTGATCGGGAGCCGGTCAGCTGCTGGTTTTCCAGCATGCTGGTCCGACAGAAGCTGGCAAATGGCCGGGTTCTGTCAGACCGGCTGCCATACACATGGACCGGTGTTTGTTTTTATTGAACCGGCAGATGTTCCGTCACATTAGGCCCATGTGTACTAGGCTTATGCATATGCAGGGTACACGTTATAAGAAACTTGACAGAACCCTGAACTAACAAAAGCTATGTTAGTGCAGCGATCTCCCCCACTGAACTATTGTGTCCTGGCAGGGGGACTGCCGCCCACCAGGACACACTGATCAGCCCACCCAGCCATTGGCTGCCAGAGCTGATCGGATGCTGGTTTTCCAGCATGCCTGTTTGACAGAGCTGTACACATAAGTGGTAAGTCAGACAGTTCCTGTCGAACTGGCAGTTTTCTTACAATTTTCAGCCTGTGTGTGCTCAGCCTTAGTAGGAATACTATAGATAACTATAGTTTACTTCACTGGAAAGGAGCAATAAACACAGGCCAGGGTAAACGAAAAAAACATATACTGAATACAGAGCCTAATGTAGATGTAACATAGTAAGCTCAGTTCACAGGAGCAGAAGGAATACACTAAAACTGATAAACTGTACTGTATATTAATATAGAATTCTGACCAGTATGGTCTGGCAGAATAAAGCTATGGGGAACCAAGATAATGCAGAGTGCTATCTCAGTGCTATGATTGCAACTGTGCCAGGAAAACACTGGTAGCGTTTAGACTGGGAATCAGAAGGCTGGACTTTGCTGTATGCTCTAAATGTTATGAGTGCTCTGTGGACTTGCGTCTGCCTTATTTAGAAATAAAGCTAGGTTCAAACCACATAACTACAGCTTAAATTGTACAGCAAAATATACATTGTAATAGTGTGTCACTGTTTGGCAGCTTTGCTGCTGATTTGTCACCTCTATTCCGAAAGGCAGGTGATAAATGTAGTTCCATAACTTTAACTTGCAAGGTTTTGCTGATACGTGTAATTCCAAAAGTTCAAGTCTGGGTAACCACCTGCTGTTGATTCAATTAGCTACATGCCTGGCTGTTGTTCCTAGTGCCACACGACTTAGAATTTTGAGAAGATTCTAATGCCGCGTACACGCGACCGGACTTTTCGACGGACTAGGTCTGACGGTCTTCCCGACCGACTTTCAGCGGAGTTCCGACTGACTTTCTGAACGAACGGACTTGGCCACACACAATCACACCAATGTCCGACGGATTAGAACATGATGATGTACGACCAGACTAGAATAAGGAAGTTCATAGACATTAGCCAAAAGCTGCCCCAGTGTTGGTTGTTGTCCGTCAGACTAGCACACAAACGAGTAGATTTCTCGATAGGAACTGGGTCTGGCGGAGTTCCAGCCGAAAAATTTGAAACATGTTCGATTTCTAAAGTCCGTCAGATTTTTGGACAGCAAAGGTCCGATGGAGTCCCCACACGAACGAATTGTTGGATAAGTTCCGTCAGACCTTTGCTGATGAAAAGTCCGGTCGTGTGTATGAGGCATTAGTGTTTCCCAGTGTTTCCTAGTATAAAAGATCCCTATTGTTACCCAGTATTTCCTAGTGGAGAAGATCCCTATTGTTACCCAGTATTTCCTAGTGGGGAAGATTCCTAGTGTACTCTAGTAGAGAAGACTCCTAGTGTTCCCCGGTGTTTCTAACAGAGAGGAATACTAGTGTTTGTCAGTGTTTCCTAGTGGAAAAGTTTCTAGTGTTCTAGAGATTCCTTGTGACCCTGAAATTCTGAGTATCCTATAGTTGAATCCTTCTTGTTCCTAGTGACCTCACAAGTTTCTCCTAGTGCCTTCCAGTGTGATCGCCATACCTCCAGCGTTCCCAATGCCATTCAGCCTATCACCAGTGACTCTGTGTGTTCCTGTCTGCAGCCTGTATGCAACCTGTATTCTTGCACCTGTTGTGATCTATGAGCATTCCATACTTCTCTCCATGTTCTAAGTGTCCCTCTGCTAACCTTTAGCCTTCCTGCACCTCCGCTATCCCCTGTGTTTTTCAGACTGCCTTTCATTACCAATACCCATGTCTTAATGTTGCTTCAGTGTCTCCCTGTGTATTCATAGTTTGTTTACTGCTCTGTGTCTATTCTTGCTGGCTCCTAGTGATTCCTGTCTGTCTCTGTGCATTACTACTCCCTCCTAGTGATCCTGTCCCCATGCACTACTTCCATTCCCAGTGCCTCTGTGTGCTTCCATGCACTCCTGCCATCTTGGACTGTATTACCTACAGACTGAGTACTGCAAGGGAGTCTTACCTGCTTATCAGCTCTTAGTTCCCAGTAGCTGCATTCTTGGTTGTGCCAGAGGACCGCAACCTGGGAATTGTCTGTAGCACAACCCATCTCCACCTTCATGAGCTCTGGAGAAGACAGTGTGGTTCCTTAGACTCTGCATCTCTGGCCCTCCAAGGACCCTACATTTTGCTGTACATGCAGGCATACTGTGTTCTCCCCTGTTAGTACCAATAGCTATTCTACCTGTCCTGACTCCTTGAGCACCCCAACTGTATCCTGTGAACCTGCATTCCCTGGGAACCCTGCATACCTCTGTGTTCCTCATACATATACTCAGCATTCCACTGCTGTAAAATACCCCTATTCTCCTGTCTCCCTGAGAGACCAGTAACCCAGTGCTTTAGGTATCTCTTTCTAGCATACCTGTCTACCTGTAAGACCAGCAGCCAAGTGCTGCACTATACTCCCGCCATTCCTGTCCCTTAGATTGTGCTTTCTCAGATCCTTGTCTCCTATGCTTACTGGTGCCAGGCCAGCTGTAGCCTTCCAGGATGCAGACTGCACAGAGGGTCCATGATCCCCAACCATTCATGGTCAGGGGCGGACTGACCATTGGGCTACTCGGGCACTGCCCGAGGGCCCCATGCCACTAGGGGGCCCCATCAGGGTTGCCAGCCTCAGTAAAAACCAGGGACAGTATGTAAATCCCGAGATTATAGCTGCCCCACCTCTCCAGTACCTTCTCAGCCAAAAGAAACGTGTCTGTGTATACTATGTGTGTGATTGTATACTGTGTGTGTGTTTGTGTATACTATATGGCCCCATAATCTCTGATTGCCTGGGGGCCCCATAATCTCCTATTGCCCGGGGGCCCCATGAGTTGTCAGTCCGCCCCTGTTCATGGTAGTGCTGTTTGTGGCAGTCTGTGTTTTCTAAAGAGTTTGTATGATGCAATAGCATTGTAGAACACAACCGATGAGCCACATACATGTGATAAAAGCAGATTGTTAGTTCCTTGATCAGGCAGTGTATGTGAGAGGTAAGGATACAAAAAGTGGTGTACTGAGTGCTTGTACAACACTAAAAATGTGAATGGAACTGTTATGTTTTCATAACAGTTTTTAACAGGTAAAACACTATTTGAAGTACTTTTGTCTTTCTGACACCTCTGGAAGATGTGGAAATATCTGTAAAGATGGACCCAGGAGCGTTTTTTTTTTATATATGATAGCAAGCGTGTCCAGACCTTATTAGTTTGAAGGTCAAAAACTCCAGTGAGTGATCTAGGAAGGCACTAGTGTGAGGAACAGGAGTGATTCAAAGTGGATATACAGTGGCTGTGATAACCTCTGGGAACTAAAGGAAATAGCATATGTATTGCGGTCGTACAATTAATGTAATGTATACGTTATTTATGGTATAATGTGTGTATATTTAGCACAAGGGATCAGGTAGTTGGCACTAATATTAGAATATAACAATTGGCGAGTGTGTATTAAACTTTGTTTGAGCAGCATTTCGTTTTTAGAAAATTGGGATTGTGCAAAATCTTGCTTGTCTAATCATGGAGTAGAGCTGCATAGAGGGTTTTCACAGCATGAAAAACAAGGTTGCTTCTGCAAGCTTCCTAAATTAGGTATAGAAATAGCCAGGGAGACTCAGCCAATCTAGATGCAGGCACAATAAGTTATTTTCCTGCTGAATCCATTACAGTAGATCGTAGTGAAACGAGGAATTATATATATTTTCCCATTTTTACTGACAATCAAATTGGGCATAAGATGTTTAATAATTCAGGAATAACAGAATGGATGTATGCTGACAGATTTATTTATACAGCTACAATAAAATTTCGCTTGTACAGATAAAATACAAAAAATGGATAGTATTTTATTATACTGCTATAAAGCTACTTAAGAAACTACTGTAAGTCCATAAAACTTGTTTTGCCTATGAATATGAATGAATTTTCAAATCACATGTATCTTCAAATTTATTCCGACCACTAGCAAAATGACTCTATACTCTACATGTCTTCAACATGATAGTAGCAAAGCTGCAAAGGCAACAATGTTGATTAGAGTCTCAGTATGTCAGCTATATGTGATGAATCGGCAAAACTTTAGTAGAATTAGCTAAAATGTACTCCCTGCCAGAAATCTATAACAAAAAGTACTTTTGCTGAGGCATATTGTTGCTGCAGCATAGAGGCCATGGACTAAAACGGGGTATTGTAGGATCTATTGCTTGATTGAGATTAAACAGCTTGTCAATGGTATTGCAAAGCTGACATAGAGTAGTACATACTTTGCTGAAGAAGATAATGCTATGGGTGACAAAACAGACTGAATATACAGTACATAAATTGATGGTCAATACCGCCACACTATAAAATAATATATACATTGAAGCCAAGGAGTTCGTTTGTGATAGTGACAGTAGGAAAATTACAATGCAGGACAGCTTCAATGGAAAATTACAATAGAAGACATTTTCAAAAGAAAGTTACAATACAGGACAGATCCAGACAATGCCATAATAGAATGGTTCTTTTAGGAAACAATATTTTTTTTTTTCTATAAATAATTAGGATCTCTGAAATAAATTAGTTATTAGCTCCAATGTGCTGGCAGGGAACTGGCACAAAGCTATAGGAAGTTTAGAGAGTATTGTGTTTTTTTCAGGTATATCAAGATTTCCATATCATTTTAGCTACATTTACATATTTACTAATTATTTCGATTTTTTCACTGAGGTTCTCAGAATGGTGATAGGCTTACTTTACGTAAGAGAAGCATTATATTCTTATTAACTTTGTTGAACACTAGCATAAGGGAAGTGGTAATGCTTCCTATAGATTAGCACAGTGGCTTAGTGGTTAGCAATATCTGCATAGAGTTTGCATGTTCTCCCTGTGCTTGCATGGCTTTCCTCCCACACCTAAAGACATGATTTGTTACTTAAAATGTCCTAGTAGGTTATTCTATTTAGTGTGCCCAAAATAGCTGCCCCAACAGCATATAAAGCACTTTGTTTGCCGAGGGAGAAAAGCACTATAGAAGTGTTACTTGATAGCAACAAGTCAGGCGTTTATTCCCTTTTCTAACTTAAAGGGGTTGTAAACCCTCACGATTTTTCACCTTAATGCATTCTATGCTTGTTTTGAAGTCTTATATACATGCAGAAATCACTGAGACCAGTGTTTTGGCCTACATGATAGGCAATAAATGTAAAAAAATGGTGGTGCTTATATTTCTCTCATGTGAGGTTTGTTCAAAAGTGGAGCCAATGAAGAAAATAGATTTCCATAGCCAGTTTATGACTTAAAAGAGAAATATGAGCTTTTTTTAAAAAAAAAAAAACCTTATACTCACCTAGGTGGATGAAGCATTGATCTGATGCTGCATCTGTCCCCTGCTGGCTCTGTAGTGAGAACTGAGCGATCAAGCACCGCAATTGCTCAGTTCCTCCCTCCAATTTGAGCAAAGAGCCATGTCTGTCAGTCAGCATCTCTCTGGAGCGTTGGGCTGTGGAGGGGGCAGTAGGGGCTGGCTTAGGCTCTTGGCAGATCACTGAGCCAGGAGCTGGTCCAGGCTGCTGGGTGTATCCCGACCATATGGTTGGGAACTTTTCAGAGCCTGGACTGGCTTTGTTACGTCAGCCAACAGCAGGCTTTGGCCCGCTGTTGGCTGAAACTGGGTCACACAATTGCTGTGATCCATAGGAGAAGCAGAGCCAAAAAAGCTTTGGCTATACTTCTCCTTTAAATTATGTTTGAAATGCATCCAGTTTAATCTCCAGCATTGCAAGGGCAATGATGATGTAAAAACACTGGCAATGGAAAGGCAAAAGTACAAAGACGCATTTGAAAATACCAAGAGAGAGAGCAGTCTGCATTAAAACGATATTACAATAGTGGGTAATCCAACTCATAACAGCCAACAGAGACAGCAATTTCAAGGATCAATTAACAAGCATACATTTAACACATGCATTGTAATATGCTATAACACATGTGTTTAAGTTCACAATACTGTTAAATGGTGCCCTTTCATATCAATCTGCTGTGTTGCAGCACATTTTTGAACATAGATCATTTACATTTTTTATCCATGGTTATTAGTCAAAAGTTTTATAAAAGTCAATGGCAACGCATGAAATTGCACTCCCTAACAAGCTGTAAAATTGCATCAAAATGTGCACACAGGTATAAATGGGCCTTAGCCTTGTAACTTAACTAATGCTGTCTTTAAGAAATACTATAAAGTATAAGTGTACCTTTTGGAACATGTTACATGTTACATATTTAGGGTGGAACATTTAACATGTTCTAGCAGCTGCAGTCACTCCCCCCCTCCCCAGTGACAGTGGGCAGGCATCTTCTCCAGGCACCCACTGTCACTCTTTGAAACTACCTTGGCCATGTGGGGCGCCACCTGCCTGGTCTCATCATTCATTCACAGTCCTCTGTGAATGGGAAACTACAAGTTCTGACAGCCTTAGTGGCTGTCAGCTTGTAGTTCTCAATTAACTACCACGGCACTGTTGAGCGCTCTGGTAGTTCACTCATTCTTCCTGTCAGTGAGTATTTGCTTGCCCGTGTAAGTTACAAGCAGACAGATACACTGAGGAGTTCTACATGGTACCAGCAATCTGCAGATCGCTGTTGCAATACTTTACAGGCTCCAAAAACAAAAAATAGTAAATGCATATTTTTTTATCTGCAAATAAATGTGCATTTATTCTTTTTGTTAAAAGGTGAACTTATACTTTAAGAGAACTGAAAACTCATTTGAGTGATATTTGCTAGTCTTTGAAACTGGAAGTCTTATAAATGTTGTTTAATATATGAGGATGTAGGAGAAATTTGAAAACCCATATAATGGATCTGAAAGATATTACTGCTGTATCCTGAGCATCTAGTTTAGAATATATGATATGCACCATGTAAATGTGCTGCTTCTTGTTATACTTTTTATGCTGCAAACATTAGCAAATGTTTTAATCATTCTGAAATGAGCTCTACAGAGTACATGAGAACCAATGATAAGAAAATCTTCCAATAATATAGATTAGCTGCAAATATGTTGTTTGAAATGCTTTGTTGCGTCTCTGTAGCTGGTAATGGAAAAGGTACTTTTATTATTTACAATATGTATAATAAACTTCAGAGGAAATTATTGGTTAAGAGCAACATCAACTTTTTTTCTATTTTCAGTTTTCTTGATTTAGGATTCTTTGCTATTTTTCCCTGTGATCTGATAAAATTATTGTTTTAATCCACAGCGAGTGAAAGTGCTCCATCCGTTTTCCCCATGTTGCCCTGCTGTAAACCCTTATCCTCATTAACAGAAGTCACCATTGGGTGCTTGTCTACTAACTACCTACCTGCTCCTGTGGATGTTACTTGGAATTCAGGTTCCATAACTACTGGAATAAAAAACATGCCTGATACACTCAGTAACAACGGAAAGTATATCTCAAGCAGCCTTCTGACTATTCCTGTATCTGATTGGCAAAGTAAGACATATACATGTAATGTGAATCACATGGGCAGTAAAGTGGACAAGATTATACCAGGTATGAGCAAAACAATTTCTTTTACTGGTAATTTTACCAATATTGGGGTACTTGTCTTGAAAACACAACAAAGAATTTTGTGAGGAGTAAAAAAAAAAAAAACAAGGTTCCTAAGTATAGCAGAAGACTGTTATACTGTTGTAGAATGTTCATTTAGGGTTACTAGCAAAAGGTAGTATTTTAACTTAGTCAGTGAATGGTTAAAGTTCATGTTTTCTGTGTATTGGGTCATGTACCCTGTAGAAGCTCAGATTAAAAAAAGATTCCCCCCATCTTTCCCAGTAGTGAAATCTGGTAGCACGACATAGACATTTAAATGCAAAGTTGCTCTTTCCACCCTGTAAGTAACTTATCGACATATGAGACTAGAGACTGTACATAAAAACATATAAGTCTGCCAGTATACAGGTCCTAGATCAAATTAATTTGATAAATCATTTATTTCAAAGTAAAGAATAATGCACCATTAAAACAATAACATGATTTCCTAGGCATTAAAATCTCAAGGGGCTGCAAGCAACTGCTTACTATAATATCCCTTGTGGTACGGAAGACTATTTCACATATGTAGGTCTACCCAGAACCCCCTTCTATTCCTTTATTTATAGCTAAATGATCCTACATTTTTCACATGGAATAGGTGGAGGCCTTCCTGCAAAGGGAACTAGGGTTTAAAAATATCTTTAACATTTGGGAATCTTTCATTCAATCCTTGCCCATATAAATTTCAACGGTCTATAATGCACTGCTTTTAACATAATCAATGGTATCTACTCAGACTCCTAGCCAATAATTCTTCAATTGACATTCAACACCTCTCTCAAATTGAATTGTACTTGTTTTCTAAAAAAATGAGGCCTCCTCCTCTTCCCTTTGCTTGCTACCTACTAGTCTGACCGTCATCTTATTTGATATGCAGATACAGAATGAGGTTATGAAAACGTTTTCCACGTAAGGCACGTTTACAAAGTTTGCATATCATTTCCTATATATCCAAAAGAGAGGACAGAGTAATTTCGGCAAAGTTGATTGAGCCAAAATTCACTGAAATAGAAAGTCATTTTTCTTTTTGCTGATTAATGCGGAGTTCCGTAAAAAAGAAAAATGAAAAGTCAGCAGCTACAAATACTGCAGCTGCTGACTTTTAATAATCGGACACTTACTTGTCCCATGGTCTAGCGATGCAGGGGAACGAAGCCGTGCTCGTCTCCCCCTCCTCTCTACGGTGTCAGCATAGTCACTGTTGGCACTGCGCACTGCACCACATGAACGAGCCGCGCTGCATGCTGTGACAATCCCAGATGATTGCCGAGACAGAGGAGGGAGAGGTAATCTTACTTCAGGTGCCACGGTGCTCCGGGAGAAAGTGGGAGCTGGAACCCTCTAACAAGAGGGTTTCCACCCCCCCCCCCCCCCCCAAAAAGGGACATGCTAAATGTGGCATGTCAGGAGGGGGACACCTTCCCTTACAGCGAAATTTCAACTTTTGGGTGGAACTCCGCTTTAATTAAAAAAATTTTAAAAATAAAAAAGTTAACCTTTGTTAAAATAAATAAATACATATTTTGCTGGTAAAACATGTAAATTTATTGTTTCATTTACACAGAAGCCATAAAAAGCATCATACCCGCAATCAGTAGATCGTGGGTGCACTGCCAGTCTCCTGTAATCACGTTCTCTAGCTTTATGGGTTCCCAAGCTCCAACAGATTTTTAGTTAGAACTTCTAGCTGTCTGCCACAGTGGCAGATGGGACTTTTTTATCCATTCACAGATCTCTGACGATTTTACATGTGACAGTGGCCCTGGGGAAGAGGAACATGACAATACTTAAACTGAAAGACCAGCCACAGCAGCAAGTTGGAGTGGATTTCTGCAGGATAGGAGGTTAAAAATGGCAAGAATTTGTAGAAATCTTCAGAATTTTGCTCTTCCCTTCACAATTCCCTTACCCCATAAATTTATGCCATGTATGGGATAGGTAGGTGCCTAACAGAAAAAATATGAATCTCCTTCGCTTTTAGAATACAACCACCCTAGGCCTCAAACTAAATTCCAGTTCTAGTGATTTACAAATGACATATCACACGAACTAATGAAATGTTTAGTATATATATATATTTGGAACACTTGGCTTGTTATACTTGACCAATATTTTATCTTTTCATTTAGTATTCAAATCCGACCTACCCACTGTGGAAGTTTTACAATCATCTTGTGGGCGAAATGGAATGGTTGACCTTGTTTGTCTTATTAGTGGATACTTACCTAAGAACATTAATATAACATGGCTTCAGCATGATGAAAAAGCAATTTCTACTGCCACATCAAACAACATGGATAGCCAAGGAAAGATTATATCAAGCAAACTTAGCGTTTCCCAGACAGATTGGAATGCTAAAAATATTTACACTTGTAAGGTGGCCTATCAATTTCAATCAGAAAGTCCTACCATAATTAAAAAAAAGATGAGCAAATGTGCAGGTAAGAATAACAAACAAATATTGAAACAAATATTAGTTTGGTGTAAAGGTGTTGATTTACTAAAACTGGATAGTGTAAAATATGGAGCACCTCTGCATAGAAACCAATCACCTTCCAGTTTTGTTTTTTTGGCAAAGCTTAATTAAACAACCTGAAGTTAAAATCTGATTGGCTACCATGCACAGCTGCACCAGATTTGCACTCTCCAGTTTTAGTAAATCAGCTCCAAAATGTTTATAAAGGCAGTATTGGAAATTATAATGCTTAGGGTCACAATAATGGCATAGTAAAGCCTAGTAAACACTATTAGTTCTACTGAAGAGCTCAGGAAGAAATTCTGTACTAACTATTCAATGTTAGTACATCGATCTCCCTCGCTGAGCTATTGTGTTCTGAATGGGGGGTGCCTACCCTCCAACCAGAAAACACCAGTAAGCGCTCTCAGCCAGTGGCACATCGGGAGGTTGTGCCCCTTCGACAGAAGCCGGATGTTTGGCAGCCTTCTGATAGACCAGCTGCCGTACAAATGGGCCAACCATTGCCCAGTTCTACTGAACTGGCTAATACCGCCCGCTATTAAGCCTATCTGCATAGCCCTTAAGCCCCTTTCACACTGATCTGTAGCAAAATGAGGAAAAAAATGCGTTTGATTTTACTGTGTTTCAGATGCATTTGCCCTGCATTTCTGGTGTGTTTTTAGGCCACCTGCGAAAAATTAACATGTCACTCAAAAACGCACCAAAAGCACAAAACGCGGGTGCGTTTTTGCCATGGTTTTTCTAGCAGTGGTGTGAAAAGTGGCATAGGATTTAAAGGAAAATATTTTTCCTGCGTTTTTCTTGCAAGGTAAAAATGCAGGAAAAATGTTGATATATTGATGTCTGAAAGGGCCCTTAAAGTGTTACTAAACCCAGTAATATGAAAATAGTTAATCTGCCCCCCCCCCCCCCCCACAGTGCCCATAGTTTATAAATCTTCCTTTTACATTAAAATACTGCCACTATATACCTTTTTTGGCTGATCTATATACCATGGTTACATAATAACCTGTAGAGTTTGTCCAGAGCTCTGTGTTCAGGTAGGAGGAGATCTCCACTATAGCCTGTATATACGCCCACATGTGTGATGTCAATATCATGTGACCTGGCTAGCGCTGATCAACAAGGAAATGTTCTCTCCAGCAATAGAGACACAACTGAGCATGTGCAGGTTGGCTACCCTGTCTGTGTTAGCTGGCCTTCCCCAGATAGACACTGCAGGAGGGAAGGATCTATGCATACAGGATAAAACTGCCTTTTTACACAATGCAGAGGATTAATCCCTTATGTCCCAGAGTGAGTATAACAAGCATGTTATTCTGCATACACAGACAGATTTTACCATTATGGGTTTAGTAACACTTTAAGATTTTTAAACTGTAGGTCATTGCATTTGTTTACTGCCAGGTATGAGTGGCTATGAATATGTTACACTTTGGCTTTCATTTTCAGATTCATCCTATTTACATCCAAGGGTTGTCCTTCTCCCTCCTTCCCCAAAAGACTTGCTGATCACGAAAGAACCAAAACTTACTTGTGTGGTATCAAGATTAAACTCTACAGAAACTTTAAACATCAAATGGAAGCGTGGTGATAACAGAAATGCTCAGGGAGAGACATCGAAACCTGATGAAAACTTTGATGGAACATATACTGTTAATAATACCCTCAAGATTAGTTTACGCGACTGGGAGTCTAAAGTATCCTTTACCTGCAATGTTGAACACAGTGGACTTTCAACCCCAATAGAAAAATCTATTAAAAACAACAGAGAAGGTAGAAATATTTTCTGTCACATTTACATTATATGTTATATGTTATTTATGCTATTAGGTGTTATTTATCATGTGTTTTAGAAAACGGTTAAAATAAAGTCTGGCATCTGTTAAATTAATGTCAATGTTTTTCACTGCAAGTTACATGTACTGTACTAAAGTTGAGTAGACAATTAATTTTCTGTAGCTATTAAAGTTAATCTCCAGTCAAATATTCTACCCCTCTCTACAAACCATAACCACAAAAAAATATTTTACAATTACCTCAGTTCATTGTCACCTGACCCGCCATGGCTCCTCTTCTGGCAATTAAGACCAATGATTCACCACTGCAGTTCAGAACTGCTGTTAGTTGGTCTTGTCGCCACCTTTCATTGTGGCGTCAGCACACTGCAACTCGAGTCTTAAGGATCCTGCAAGTACTGAGCCAATGGACCCAATAGAGAAGTGATGTGGGATCCTGAAGAAGGACCTTCCCATACTGCAGTACATTAGAGAGATACTTGGTACCTAGCACACCACATGACCATAGCTTTAGCTGTATATTCACAGCCCTTTCTAAAAAAAATGTTTGTTTTGTTTTGTTTTATTACTTGGTTTATTGGCTAGGGGGATAGTGTGATTGTTTAGTAGGGATAATGGTTCCATGGTTGTACTTCAGCTTTATGCCCCAACTCTAACTAAGGCTGGCCATACATGTTGAATTTTCTTGTATACTTTCCCTTTAGAAATTAGGGCCTGCCTAATTGGATAAAGTTGAAAGATGTTACGTTTTGACCTCATATTATATGTTTTTTGGTAAAGCCAAATAAAAATTGTACAAGAAAATTCAACACGTATGGCCAGCCTCAGTTTTGGATAGAGTGAGGTTATAAACTCAGTAATGCTGTCTGTTGGAGAGAATTTAGGGCCTGCCTAACTGGATAAAGTTGAAAGTTGTTAAGTTTTGACCTCATATTATATGTTTTTGGTAAATCCAAAGGAAAATTGTACAAGAAAATTCAACATGTATGGTCAGCCTCAGTTTTGGATAGAGTGAGGTTGGAAACTCAGTAATGCTGTCTGTTGGAGAGATTTACCTTTATATCCTCTTCCGGTAATACCCAATTGTGTCCAAACATAGGGGACTACTGCTCAGGAAACAAAGGGGGTAAAAACATAAATAAGAACCTGATCATTGCTAATAAATAAATACAAAAATTAACTGGAATAAAATTTTAAAGTGAACCTTTTTGCTAAGCTTACCCTCTTAAAGAGTTATTTGGTACATCAGTTTATTCGTTGACCACCCAAGCAATATAATGTTGCTTTCTCTATGTTAATTTGTCGAAAGGGTCAGTTGCCAAAAAGCCATATATATTGCAGCTTATCAATCCTCACATGTGGTAGCTGAATTTGTTTTATTTTTTTCAAGTGGTTTATTTTCACTAGTTGATTCGGACGGTAAAACACTTTGGGGTTGATTTACTAAAACTGTAGAGTGCAAATCTGACGCAGTTCTGCATAGAAACCAATCAGCTTATATGTTTGATTGTCAAAGCTGAATTGAGCAAGCTGAAGTTAGAAGCTAACTGACTACCATGCACAGCTGCACCAAATTTTGCACTCTCCGGTTTTAGTAAAACAACCCCTTTCTGTCCTAGGGTGACAATGCACTATCTATGGAGGAGAAGGATGCCCCCCTATCCTCTACTTCTTAGGGAGGAAGTGTTCTGTAGTTCGCAGAGGTGAACTGGGAAAGTCTAAAAACATTGCTTAAGATTTCAAAGCAGGACCTTACTGAAGTCTCTTAATGTAAAAAACAGTAAAAAAGTTAAATTTCAGTTTTGTCTATCTGCCTTAGAATGTTCTCATTTATAAAGAATTTCCATTTTCCTTAAAGTATAATGTAGTGCACCCCATAAAGAGCCGCAGGTAGAATGGAATGGGATTTTGATGCTCTTGTATTTTTTCTTGGCCTTGAGGATGTTTTAGCAAAAGTCCAGTCTATGTAGCCATAAACTTTTAAAGCACACCTGAGGTGCCTGTGATCTTTGCTTTAGACTTTGTGTTTGTTATTATCATCCCAGCTGCTTTTGTCTATAGCATGCCTTTATATAATTTTAAAAGATGTTCTTACATGCTGTTATAGAAATGTAAATGACATTTATTTAACAATTTTTTCCTACAGATCAACCAAAGGAACCAACAATCTCTCTGTTCTCACCAGCAGTTGGAGATTTGAATGATGAATTTGTGGATGTTATTTGTCTGTTTAAAGGCTTCAGTCACAAGGATCTATATGTTCAATGGGAGAAGAATAATTCAATCTTAGGGGAAGATCTGTACATAAACACTGAACCCATATTGACTGACGATAATGAAACCTATATTATGTTCAGCAGAGCCCTTATTTATAAATCAGAGTGGAAGCGAGGGGCGAGAATTTCCTGCTCCGGGGGACTTAGAAAGATTTCATCAAGAGCCATAACAAGCAGGGGTAAATGATCATGATAGCTTCCATATCTAAAGTTGTTTCATTGGCTTTATCTTTCTTTTTACCAATGAAATGTTGTATTCATGACAAATTTTGTATTCAGGACATGTCATCACTTTGGTGTGTTGTCTGTCCATCGGTGTGTAGTCTTTTAGAGACACAGAATTATGCCAATGTTAAGGCAATGCAGCTTTTACAGTTTGAATGTAATTATACTGAACAGAGGAACAGAGTCATAACTTGAAAAGAAGTGTTGTCAACATTGCACATATCAGCACAGGCATACCCCACTTTTAAAGAGGAAGTAAACTCCCCCACTCTGATGCTTCTTTTCATTTAGTCCATTATAATAAGTAAATCACATATTACTTACTGTTTAAAGAAACTTTAAAAAACTTGTTTCCAGGGGATAGGCAGCGCCATCTTAAGTATTGTTTTAAGTCCACAGTGGAGTGTATTTCCGCCCATACATTGAGCACTTCCTGTACTATTAACCAAGCCTCCTTCTCAATCCAATGTTTCTATGGAAACCCTGCTTTCCTGCTCATAGCTGACTTGTTTTATTTCATAGAATTTACTTGTGCCAATGTCTAATGTTTGCCTTTGTCAGTCTTATCAGCTTCAGCCGATAAGACTGCAGTAATGGCCAGGTTTACACTGCATGTGATGTCACATGGTCACATGGTGTGTAGGAGGAAGCTCTGAGTGATTATGCAGTCTCCTGGGAGTTCAGTGGTGTGCTGTAGGAAGTCCTAATAACAGATAGACAAGCACATAGAGAGTGTGCCGTAAATCAGGGCAGATCTGGGCATGCTCAGTGATGTCATTCTAAAGAACAAAAAGGATTACAACAATACTAAGCAAGTAATGAGCTATCTACAAGCAGTGTTCATTAGGGTTTTTTTATGCTGATTTACATGGGACAAAGTTGTGGGGGAGAGTTTACAACCACTTTAAGTACACAATGGGGTTTATTTACTAAAGCTGGAAAGTGCACTTATTCATAGAAACCAATGAGCTTCTAACCTCAGCTTGTTCAATTAAGCTTTGGTAATACAACCTGGAAGCTTATTGGTTTCTATGCAGAAGTGAGCCTGATTTGCACTTTCCAGCTTTAGTAAATAAACCCCATTGTGTACTTAAAAGTGGAGTATGCCTGTATTGACAATGATTTTATCTCCAGACAGAAGCTGCATTGTAATAACATTATTTATCATTGTTTATCAAGGTCTCCAGCAATCTCCCTTGTGTATGCAATCTGCATCATTAACTTGCATATACCCTTCCCTCTGCTTCTAATGTGTGAAACATTGGATTTCACTTTGTGTCTGTCATTGCATGCGCTTATTGCTCAATAAACTCTTTTATAACATTATCTTACTAAATTCAGTCTGTCTTTATGTATCTGTGTTCTGATAAAGCATTAGGAAATGTATGCTACACAAAGAAGCAGAAATTAGAATTATGGCAGTGATAAAGGTTTTTGTCAGCGTACTGAATTATGATGATAAATATACATTAAAGTTTATGTACAGCTACATTTTAATGGCTTTGGGTGCTCAGTTGCCTCCACCTCCTGTAATGCTGACAACCTTTTACCAGGCAAAGTGAGAATTCTCCATAAATAACACAGTTTTACACTTTAGTAGAGTAAGGGGAAGCTAGAACCTCTCTTGAATTTTAGTTCTGTGCCCCTTTTTTCAAATGTTTCTAATCTGGTGAACCATTGTTAGTGGGACAGAAAGTGAGACCTGTTTTATTGCTTATGGAGCAAAGTAGAGGTAAAAGTATATCCCTGTGTCCCAGAACATAGTGTGCAGGCTTGTCCTGGTACAAATCCAGGGGGTTAGTAAATGTAAATAGGAAAGGATTGCCGCCACTCCTGACCAGCCCAGGTCAATTAATGATAAAGCGTGGCCTCAGCATATATATCTCCACCAAACCACACACCCTGATGCCATGCAGCCTGAGGCTGGTCAGAAGTAGCAGCGATCCTTTCCTCTTTACATTTACTAACCCCCCAAACAGAAAGTGAGTTTAGATCACGCTAACTGAGCTCAAGATAGCACTAAAAACCAGAAAGTCTTTTCCCACACTTAAAGGGATCTATTTATTTATGTTGTCATGCAAGATTCACACAGCTTTCACCCAAGAAGTAAACCTTTTTCTAATTGGATTCAAACAGAAACATGGGAATCCTGGGAGAAAGTTGTATGAATCTTGTGAAAACATTTTTAAATATACACCTAAGGACACCTGTCCTGTATGCTGAGCCGCTGTCTTCTGCGTCTGCATCCAATTGGAGCTGCACATAGGCAGCCTATAGAGGTGAATGTAAATGCAATAGCTGCCGGGACACAACCACATGTCAAAATCTGACATATGTGCAGGAGCACAGGTGGAATGCGTACTGTCTGCGCACTGATGTCAGCGATTATTTGAATGGGCCCTTAATGTAAATATGTGTACATTATTGCTGCTTTTTCATTTCTAAACTCCTAACAAGAAAACGTAAATAAATGGGTTTGGCACATACTTCCTTACCAAAAACATAGAGATTTGTAACATACACAGGACAGCTGATTTCTTCTTTAGAACATATTTAGGGCAATTTGTAAAGGATGAATTCCATTGGGGCATGGGTGACAAGTACATACATTTTTAATATTTGCACTGGGCACAGGGCACACCTTCTCCAGTGCACCCCCATCCTCCCCTGGTCACTGCACCAGTCCCACTGACAGTAATATAGCTAAGGATTTTTATACTAGGGTGGGCAGAGCCTGATGGGCAATTGAGAGACTAGTTCCCCATTAGGTTTGCTTCACTTCTGAAAGGGCAGTGGGCAGTTCCATAGCCACTATTTAGTCCTATAGTGGCTTTCTGCAGTGCACTGTCACTTAAAAGTGGAATGGACCTGATGAGAAACTAGTCTCTAATTTTCCCATCAAACTCCATCCACCCAGTGACAAGTCATTTCGCAAATACAAGCATTGCCTATATTTAGGTAATGATACCAGCTGTATCCCGGGTTCTTTTGTTTACATCTAGCTTTCAGACAGGAAATCTCCAGACTGACCACTATATGAGGCAGGAGATACAGCGTTGTGCAGGAAACTATCACATACTTGACAGTTTCCCTCTACTTTGCAAAACGAAGAAGTAGAAGAATTCTTTCAAAATGTGATGCTGACATGAATATAAAATCTTAAAGCAATAATAGTAAGAACTACCTGAATTTGCTGCACGTGTCAGTAATGTTTCTGAGACTGGCACAAAGGCCTGTCTGAATTAAGAATTCCCTGAACCTAGTGGAAATACCACCAAAAAAGTGGTGTTAGAGACATTTTTAATTTGTTTGATTATGAAAAGAAATGGTGTCATATAGAGAAAACAGTTATATGTTACATATTAGAATATTCACTATGCCAACCTAAAAAACTATTTTCTGACAATGAGTTACAACCTGCATATCCAACTTCAGAATTAGACTTTTATGAATACATGTGTGCTAAAGAACTGTCTCTAAATATCTAATGATCCTGCTAATATTCCTATTGCTGCACTCTTTTCAGTTCTTTTTCAATACTAACCACGGGTTCAGACCCAGGATAGCATTGACAGACATTTGCATTATCTCCTGCATTGGGAACACATTGCACAGCTCAGTCAAAGGTCCTTGACAGCAACTCTGGTCAGATACTGCGGGAGGGACCATGCTCCTGGGCCTGCTTCGCCTGGTCATCTCCAGAACTTTGGCAGTCACGTGATTGCCCACATATAGTGGTAAAAGAAAACAAAAAATACATATACTTTATCAGCATAACTGCAAACTCCAATACGTTATCTTCTGTTCATTGCCAAGTGCACAGCTTCATATAAAATAGCGCTATGTGTTTGTCTGCTATTACCTTACTTCAAAGTAGACATTTACTTTTAAGTAAAAAACTGTAACCCATTCCTCATGTCCTGCTCATTATCCCTAAAGTTAAATGCCTTTGCACCATTGATACTAGTCACCCTATTCCAACATTTGCACGAGTGCACTAAAGTTCTGTGGAAGTAATGGCGCTTGTACAAGTGCCAAGCAGGGTATTACTTTCTACAGAATTGCAGTGTGCACACCCAAACTTTGGAGTTTAGGTGCCAGTGTAAGCAGTGCACATACAGTAAAGCCAGAGACAAGGCCTATAAACACTGCAGGGAACTGGGCAACACCACTAATTTCCACTTTCGATCACTTCAGATTTCAAAGTGGGTGAAATTCTGAGAATGTGGTCCACCCTCATAGCAACTTTTTTCACTCAGAATGTCCATGGCAATGTGAATTTGTACACTGCACATTTTTTTCAATTAGAATGTACACAGTGGTGTATACTCTGGCTCATTGATGCCAAGAATTTAACTAGGTATGATGTAACTCCTGTGTGTATGTGCAGGAATTACAATATTAATGACCTTCCAAAGGCCAAAGATGAATGTGGCAAGAAAGACACAAAGATGCATCACTGGTTCTACGGTGTGTAGGCTTGGGTTTTTCCTTTGGATTTATCCTTGTCCTTGTTTATACCAGGGGTGAAGGCTTGACCTGTCACCTCGAGAGGAGGGCATACTGATTATACTTAAACTGATTACTGATTTCCTGATAAATTCACATTGTGATTAAATTTTCCCCTGTACACAGTGACACTTAATAGGAAAATGTCATGTAAAGCGAAAAAATAAATGAAATGTACATAGGTGACACAGTTCACCTGCCTTGTGCTTTTAAAACCTTCCACTTAACCCTTGGCATTCACTATGAAGGCCTTGTGGCTGCTACACTCTCCTGCACCCATCTGGTACACAATGCCAAGCTCGTCATATTTGTATACTTTGAAAATCACTGAAAGGCATGAAGCTCAGTAACCCCTCCTAACATTACTTTCACTTACCAGAACACATAGTAGTCTAGTTTGCTTCTTGGCACTGAGTGTGCCAAAATTTGCTGTTGCTGCCAGCATCAGGCCCTTATATTTTGAGATGAGTAACTCAAGTCTAAAGGACTACCCTGAGAAAATATGAAAAAAAAAAAACATATTTAGGGCTTCTTCCACACTGGATAAACACAGGCTCGCCGTCAGGGCACATAGAAAGCAGTTGTTCACACTACAGCACTGGTGTGATGTGTGGTGCAGTGCACTGTTGAAAGTGAAACATGTCAGCAGTTTTCTGCAGCGCACTAGATGGCAACACGTGTCACCACACTGCAGTGTAATGTACCACACCACTCTGCAAGGACATGAATGAAAAGTCACTATGTGACACTACAAGTAAAGTTTAAACAAAAGGAAAAAAGTAAGCGATGTGCTGAAAAGTACTTTGCACCCCCTGCCGTAGCCGACACTGGGATCTGCCCACACAGTAAAATTGAATGTGAATATAGCCTTAAAATTACATTGCTTATCCTGTTACAAAATCATAAGAAACATCTTTTTATTTTAATTTCAGTCCAGTACTCTTAGAATTGTAGGCTCCATACTCTCAACAAGTGCTCATTTTCATATAATCATATACATTTTCGAAAGACTGATAAAACATGTAAACATTAGAAGCAACCTTAAAATGTATATATATATATATATATATATATATATATATATATATATATATATATATATATATATATATATATATATATATATATATATATATATATATATATATATATAAGCTTATGTAGCCTAGGGATTTTAGTCTTAGATTGAACCCTTCCAAACATAAAAAAAAATAAAAATAAAACAGAAAGAACTTTATTGAAACAAATTGTGTTCCAAAGTGGAAAAAGGGAAAGAAAATTACAGATGAAAGGTAATATAACATTTTACAATGTAAAACAATTGTACATTACTTCCAATCCAAGGTTACCTAAAGAAGTCAACACCCCTCTCACACCTTTTCAAACTTAGCTGACCATCCACAGTGTAACTATATAAGATGCTCTGGGCACATGGTATCTTCCACATGGAGTGTCCATGAACCCTTCCAAATCGTAATCATGCAAACCATTAAACACGCCATCAGCTGTTTCAAAATTAGGTCTTCTCTCCCCAACATGCGCAAGTTGCTTTAAGCCCCGTACACACGCTTCGATTTTTGGACGACCGAACGTCCATTTTTTGTGGCATGCTTGCCTCATGTCGAAAGTGAAGAGGTTACTCACAATACAAAAATTTCATACGAGAGAATACAATGTCAGAAGTGACATAATGTGTTGATTAGTTTTGTATGTATTCTTTTGTTTCTGAGCATGCGTAGTCTTGCATGAAACTTTAATCAGACGTTGAGTTCATGTACAACAAAAAATGGATAGTCTGCATAGCCAGCTTTTGTCTGCTGAAAAAATTAAATCACCTGTCGAAAAGCACCATAGTAACGATCTGAAAATCAGCAGACAGCTTGTCTAATGAATTTTGCCATCCGAATTTCATATCCTGGGTATTTAAGGTTTAATCATTACTAGATGCTGCAAGTAAGACAATCTTAGCTATCAAAGAATTAGATACATATTGAAAACTGGAAAAATCATGGACTTTAAAGGCATGTTTGTGTAAAAATAACACATTTTAGTAATCTGTGTTAACATTTTTTGTATACAATATAACAGGTAAAAAAACTTCTTCTGTTTAAAGAGGGGGATTGACACTCTGTCCGTGACCGATATTGATTTAAACAAAATACGTTTTTTACCTAACTGTTATATTGTATACAAACATTTTTAACACAGATTAATAAGCATGTGTTGTATTTATAAAAATGTGCCCTTAAATGTCCATGATTTTTCCAGTTTTCAATATGAGTTAAATTTAGGTCATGGAATGGCTAAGATTCAAGGTACCCATGGGCCACCAAATGGGTTCTAGACACATTTATTCAAACTAATATCAAAGAATTAGAGCAGATCAACCTTACATGTGATTTACTTGGCCTCTTCTCCCCTTGTCCATTCACAGAACGGCTTGCATTTTGTAAAAAGAATAGGAGATATTTTGTGAATGGACGAATAGAGAGGAAAGGTAGGGCAGACAACAGGATCCTTTACTGTTGCAGCCGCAGCTCTTCATCACACCAAGTTATGTTTTTTTACAGTAGCTAGCAACCATCTGCAGTATAGTCATTTGAGATAACATCTTTATTTGAGGGGTTTAAAAAAAAAAAAATTTTTCCTGGAGTTGGGCGTTAAATTACCACTGTCTGCAGAAGTCATACAGGTCCATGGGGAATCTCTAACACCTAGACTGAAAACCTAGCATTCTCAATGCATGGAATGGGAATTTATATCAGCAAATCAGAGCTATATACAGTAGGCGAGTCATACTATTCCATTTCTATCAGTAGAACTGAGCTTTGAATCAGATTCATGTCCCTTTACAGTTCCTAAACTCCTGAAGGAGTGTCTTCATTTTAGTCTAATCTCATGCTTGGCATACACCAGTGACTGGAGACCTTGATGCATGAAAGTAAGAAATGATGTGCCTTCCTTATGTTGCCTAAATACCAGTAAATCAATAATGAATCTCTCCCACTTTAGTGCACTTCATCTGGGAGGACAGCAGTGAGGATGACGAGGATAGTCTATGGTACACAGCTACTACATTCTTCATCCTCTTTATCTTGAACTTATTTTACAGTGCAGCCATCATGATTGTAAAGGTAAGTGAATATCACATCTTTCCTTTGGCATGTAAAGAGATGATGATGGTGCATAATAAGTGTTTTATCATTGCTTGCCAAGAATATATACAAACATATTTTTATCAGAAATCCAAGTACCAATTAGGGAACCTTCTGGATACTTCTAGATAGGAATATAAAGTCTCTCAGCAGCTAAGGACAGGTGGTAATCAATGGAAGAATTCCTTATGCACATTGGGCATTTAGACCCCGATGCATGGAACTTTGGAACTTTGGTATTTAGGTGCATGCAGAGGGCACAGCACACCCTCCAGCCACAGCCTGTGAAACTCTATGAGAGACAGAAAAAATGCTGCTGTGGCTGGACAGAGCTGGAGGGTGTATAGAGTGTCAATATTGTTAAGGGCAGAATTAATTCAGGTACAAATGTTCAAAACGCAATCAGGCTGTTTTCCGAGCATTGGTCCCTGGGTGCATAATGCCTTAAACATTAGCTCCTTTCAGCTGCAGTAGCTTTCAGCCTATCATAGAGTCTCACAGGCTGATGGCAGTGGGGCTGGATTGTGTGCTTGTGCCTTCCACCTGCACCTAAATGCCGGAGTCTCATACATCGGGGCTAAATGGTCAGTGTGCATAAAGAGGGATGCGCCCATTGATGGCTGCTGAAAACAAATGCATAAAAATACAATGTCAGTGGAAGGGGAAAGAAAGCTGTTTGGGACAATTGCTTTAAATATTGTGAGATGAGTAGTATTAATTTTTTTTTATAAATTCATACTAGTACAACTTAGTGTTCTTTTTTCCCCTATAGGTAAAAAAGACTTCTCTTACATGATGCACATTTTGTCATTGTAATGTCTTCTGCTAGTCAGTGAAGAAACTGAAAATCTCAAGTCAAGAACACTCCAATCAAGACAATTTGTTTCATATAAACCTTTTTCATAAGGACTTTTGGATTGTTTTTGCCACATACAGTGTATTCAAAGCTTGTCTCATTATTATTATAGCCCATGTGGGCCCTACAAACAATCTAGACCTTTTATGAGGAATAAGAATTACAAAAAAAAAATTCATACTATACCCATGTAAATATACTGCTTATTACAAATGAGTGAGCTCATGACTTACAACTATGCATCGCTCTCCATATGGAAAGGACAGACTTAAACGGGATTGACTAGAACTCAAATCCTATTGCAAGATGATCAAAGTGTGCAATTATTCTTAAACAGTGAAAAACTGACTGGTATTTTTAAAAATCCCATTATGTTTAAATAAAAATGAGTGAATTGGATAAATATGAAGCCTGTAAATGAATTCCTACTTTCTCTTATTGGGAAATAAAGTGATGCAGTGCTGTTTTGTTTGCTGTATCTGTTAACAGCTGGATTAATGGCTCAAAATAAGGGTGAGGTGGTGACATTTCCTCCCAGGGTCAAAGTGCTGAGCATTGGATACACTGGGCAAATTGGGACTGTTAAATTTTAGGTCTATGGGTGGCATAGTGGTGTAGTGGTTAGCACTCTCACCTAGCAGTAAAAAGGGTCACTGGTTCAAATCCCAACCACAACACAACATGCCTGGAGCTTGCATGTTCTCCCTGTGCCTGCGTGGGTTTCCTCTGGGTACTCCGATTTCCTCCCTCTCTACAAAGACATGCAGGTAGGTTAATTGGCTTCTGTCCAAAATTGGCCCTAGTATAAGAAGGAGGACCTTGGATTGTGGGCTCCTTGAGGGTAGGGACAGATGTGAGTATGCAATGTACAGAGATAGGGACAATTGTAGACACTCACTCAGGATGGACTGGTGTCTTTATTCAACCTTACTAACTATGTAACTATGAGAGGCTGGAAGGGTTTGTTAGGTGAACCAATAGGTAATAACATTTAGGTCAGTATGCAGGACATTTGTCCCTGGGCATACATTCATTGTCTGCTCAGTCCTAGGGTTTCCCAAGTCTTTCATAATATTAGACCAATACATGTCTGACGTTTGTTTAGTTTAGTCAAGGATTGATAGCGGTAATTATGACAATAATACATTACCACCAATAAAGTTAATATTAATAATAATAATAGTAATGATAATAATTACATTAACTTCTAGTATCGATATGCTTTAATCAAAAATATGTCAATTCATAGTCAGATGATAAATGGCATTGTTGGTACAGAAAGGAAAAATTGATAATCAAAAGAGAGCATATATGTAAAATCACATAGATATGATCAACAAAGCAGATCCAGAATAGCATGGTACATCCAATATACACCTCAGTATACAGCATTAATAAAATATTATATTAAATTAAAATCCATGATTATAACAAGCTTGTCTGGTCACCCATGTTGTAGATTCTACGCGTTTCGCATCAGGAGAGGGATGCACATGTAGGACTATAATTAAGAAGAAGACCATTAACATACAGAATCCTCAAAGGGACACAAATATGAAAAAGGGGGCTACACATTCAATCAGAGACTTATGGTTCCGCTCATGGACCGGGCCCAATTCCAAGATGGAAAGGTAGTGGGGCCGCCGCACTACATCACACCATTATCAAATTTCATTACAGAATATATATTGTTAGTTTTAAATTATCAAATGCACAGACATGCCTCATGTAAAGTCCCACTAATCTTTCTTTTTCTTTGACACACATGAATTTAGGGATGGAGTCATGTAGGTGCTGCCTGTGGCCGGTCACATTTGTTCTTAAATAGTCTTTCATAATATTAGTAATGCTCACATTTTGTCACACTGTTTTTTTTTTCCATTGTAAAGCGAAACGGATTACTTATGGGCATTGTTCATTTTTAAATATTGTTTATATTTTTTAGAATATCAACCCTATTTTTCTAATAGTAATTTCTGTCATATTTCAGGTTATCAGTTAAAAATGCACTCAGCCAGTAATTGTTTTAAGTTTTTTTGAAAACATTATGGGGGGGGGGGGTAGCATGGGAGCATTTTTACTTTTCTACTTTTCACCCAAAACCTTGCCTTACATATATTCCAGGGTAAGCTCATCATCTGGATTGTAACAAATATCTCATAGCTGTCTTGGGGACCATTGAGTGGTAGTTCTGCTGTATGAAAGTCTTTACATTCTTCTCCTATAGCTCGTAGGCATTCCATCATTTCTAAAGTATATCTTATATAGTCCTGCATGTGCTGGCCTATTAAATAAGTACAGTTTTTTGCTACTAATGTATTATTTGTAGCTTTTGTATTGAACTGTACTGTAATTGTGCCGTCCCCCCTCTACATTGTAAAGTGTTGCATAAACTGTTGGCGCTATATAAATCGTTAATAATAATAATAATATGTGCACTATTTGATTGTTATCTATGCTAAAGGATGTTGTTTTTTGAGTTTTTGATCTTTCTCTGCCCACATATCTGTAGGTAGGTTTAGTCTGGGCTCCTGTATACAGTTCAATGTATCCTCTCTTATAAGCAGTATTTTCATTTTACATTTTTAGAACTGGTAATCCAGTTTTTTCGGATAAGCAAATGAAAACTTTGATGAAACACTTTTTGATTTTTAGATAGTTTTGGTAGCTGTATCTGCAGCAGTGCATAGTACTTTGGCTCTAGCTGGATCCAAAACCTGTTGGATAGCTGCTACAGATATGATTCTCACCTGTCAGGATTGTGTTGGACACATGGCTGAGACCTTCCTGTTTATTGGAAAACAACAGGACACAGAAGAGGAAATGATCTCTTAACTATGTAGTGGAACCAGACCAGTACATTAACCACTTGCCATCTGTCCATTGTACATAAAAAGATGGAGAGCGCACCCTGAAGGATCAATCAATACTTTTTTAAACATCATTTTTTTACCTTACTTGTGCAGGTCCTTTAGCACGTGCATGAGCACTGCACTGTGAGCATTATATCCATTGGACACAGCAGATCATACAAAGAGAATACAGTATGTCTTATGGACACACAGAGCAGGGCTTGGGAGCGAACACTCATGAGTGCCCCCAAGCATTGCTATGGGGGCACATCGTGGGGGGAGGAGCCAGGAGCACCAATGGGGGGCCCATGAAGAGGAGGATTGCGGCTGCTCTGTGCAAAACAATTGCACAGAGAAGGTAAGTATAGCATGTTTGTTATTTAAATAAAAAACAAAAAACAAAGCTTTACAATCACTTCAATTATTAAAATAATACTATATATTGATAAGTGTAACATATATATATATATATATATATATATATATATATATATATATATATATAAATTCTTCTGTTTAACTTAAAGTGTTATTAAACCCACAACAGTAAAATCAATCTGTATATGAAGTAAAAAAATAATGAAAACAATCAGCACACACAAAAATCAAGTAAGAAGAAAATGCAAGCTGTAAACTAAAGGTTAATCACCTCAAATCACATGTAAAAAATAAAATGAGTGCAGCGCAATATATGTGTCCATGACCAAGTATGAGAAAAGCAGAGAGTCCTCAGAAGTGGAATGCAGGAACATCTTATTTTTTACATGTGTATGCAGTAAAGCATGCTTGTTATACTCACTGTGGAACCTAAGGGGTTATTACTGTACATTGTGTAAAAAGGCTGTTTGGTCCTGTCTTCTCTGTTCCTCCCCTTCTTCCACATTCCCCATTCCATCTCCTGACAGAACAGAGGCCAGGGGACAAGTGCCACATGCTAAGTTTGGTATGTATTGCTAGAGGTTTTTTTTTCATGGGAGAGTGTATGTGATCAGCACAGGGCCAATCAGCACTGTCCAGGCAGAGAGAGGGTCAATAGTCCTGCAACCTCAATAAGGGGAGAATGAAAACTCCTCCTACAAGCTTTAACCAGACACTGATAGAGGTCACAAGTCATACTGCTGATCAGTGCGGCCCGTCCATAGTGCGCCGAACACAGTGCGCTATGGAAAGCGCCAGGTCTATGCAATCACGAGATTGCAGATGAGGCACTTCATTTGTAGGCTTTTGACAAGCCTTGCGGCGCAATTCATTGCGCCAAACAGCTTCCACCTGGTGCCCGTAGTGTGTATCACTTTGGCCGGGTGTTTTGATTGACATTCAAGTTACGATGTCATTTCTGGTTTTCCCTGTTCCAGTGCGCCTTAGTGGAGGAAGTATGAGGAGTGGACTCCTCCACCGCTGAAGGAGACACCACTGAAGGAGACACAGCAGGAGAAGAAGACACCACGGCCCGGTAAGTGCTATAAGTGTGTCCCAAGCCTCATTAGTCCAGGAGGGGGGCCAGTCACCTGCAGAAGAGCCGCTGTTCTGCCTTGTGACTGTGTTCAACCCCTGCAGCGCTGCTGGCTTTCTTCCTCCCAGCTGCTATGCAGGAGATCAATGCTACATATCTGCCTACAGTTCCTTCAGTTAGAAAGCTGCCCCATGCTGGCTTTGTTCTCAGGATGTGTCCAGATTTTGGAACAGCAGGGACAACTGCAAAATGTCTCGCTACCTTTTCCATAAACTGTTTACACTGCCTGCCGGGTCCTGAAACTCCTCCCCCCTCCCCCTGTGATTGCAATGTTATCTCTTGGAGGAAAGATGGAGGTAAGAAGTTCTCTGCCTGCTTCTCCCTGAGTTTTGAGCTCTGCTGACCTCCACACTGTGCTCTGTGTGTCCTACAACCTGAAATAGGGCTGCATGTTGTAGTGCTACTGCTGCAAGAAGGTGGGTGGGGGGGAAGGAAGCTTTATAAAGGGGAGAATGTGTCAGGAGCCAACCTTGTACTGCAAGTAGACCCTGGCTACCACTGCAATGCTGGAGCTAGAGGTCAGTGAATATACCTCTCCCTTCACTTGAAAGACTTCTCTGCATCAGCCATTTCTATATACCACCCCTGAGGCCCCATTCACACTTTGCATAGCGGGAATGCATGTTCGTGCTCACATTTTTTTTAGCCTGTTTTTCACACATAGGACAGCCTATCACTTGAATGGACTGCCCTACATTTGACAAACACACCATAGAATGCTCTTTTGAGGCATGCAACTTTGCAAGTTTGCCACATGACAAAATGCAAGTCTGCTAAGTGCTTTTGGGGTGCCATTAACAATTAATGGCACCACAAATGCTATGTGACATTTATAAAATGTACTGCAAAGCGTGCATTTCCTGTGCACTTTGTCACATATTTAGGAAATGCAAAATGTGAATGTGGCCTAAGGACTCTTTCACATGGGTGGCTGAGCCATGGATTTACTGCCATCTCTGGCTGCGCACCCAAATCCTAAAAATACAGCCAGGCAGGTCTTTATACATGCTGTGGCTGCAATGGTTTACTGCACAGCTGCAGCACTTTTACCAAAGGCTACAGAGTGTGGAAGGCAGCATCACTTATCAAACTCCCTGTTGAGTTCAATAGGGCTGCTCTGCAACTGCAAGCCAAACCCTGTCAGGTAGACTGTACGGGGCCCTGTGATTTCTAACAGCAGCCCTGCCCAAAAGTTGGGGGGGTTGGCTGGTAGTGGTGTGGGAGGAATTGCTGTCAGTGTGTCCTGCGAGCCCCAGGCCAGTGTGCTGCGATCTGGGAGGGTGCTGTTATTATGTCCTCCATCAGTGTGGGGGTGCTGACAGTGTGCTGGGAGATCAGTATATGTGATGCTGCTGATTTATATGCCATATATGTGATGCTGCTGATCTATATGCCATATATGTGATGCTGCTGATTATATACCCTTTATGTGATGCTGCTGATCTATATATCATATATGTGATGCTGCTGATCTATATGCTATATATGTGATGCTGCTGATCTATAGACCCTTCATGTGATGCTGCTGATCTATATACCCTGATCTGTGATGCTGAGCTGTGCACTCCTGACACTATATGGTTGGAAGCAAGTGGAATACAGGGGACTGAGCAGGTTGATTCTATAAGGGGTGGGGCTTAAGAGAAATGGGAAGGCTCTGGCGCCCCCCTGCCCCCATCCTAAAACTTTACCAGCCGCCACGGCGGCTGATGAGAAAAGGTATTTAGCAGTTTATATTTACTAAAATGATTGCATTTCCATGCTCTGTGTACTGTGGGAGACCTGATATAGTGAATGCAGGGTCCTGGGTTTTGTAACACTTTAAGTTTTAGAACCAAGATTTATTATGATTTTGATGCTTGTTTCAGCCCTGATGAATGGGAATTGGTTGGCCATGAAAACACATAAGCTACAGTTTATCTTCCTGCTATCCTATTTATGCCAATATATATATATATATATATATATATATATATATATATATATATATATATATATATATATATATATATATATATATATATATATATATTTTTTTTTTTTTTGGAATCTCAAGATGATGGCTGGTTTTCTTTTTTGTCTATTTCTCTTGGATTTCAACCCAAAATGTAGAATCTTCGTTCACTCTCACTCTTGGTGGTAAATTAAAAAGGACAAAAAGAAAGAGTAAATTTCCCTAACGGAGACACAAAAAGCAATAAAAAACGGTTTTCTAATACCTCCCTATTCCATCCAAAGCTAAAAAAAAGATTTGCCTTTAGTTATACTGACTTTTAAAACAATGTAATATGGTAGCACTGCTACCAAAAGAAAGTCGCATTTACAAATGTTTAACATTTTTTCAAAAGTTATATATGGAAAACTTTAACAAGACTGGTTGACACAAGATAAAAGAAAAATGGCAAAAGCATCACTTTTAGAAAAACTAGCAGGAAACTATAATCAAGTCAGGATATATTATTATGCCCTTTTCTACAATTAGTGCAAGTACACCAAACTAATGACAGAGAAAAACTAACTCATGACAGAGTCTACATAAACTATATTGAGTTTGGGAATGTTGTCTATGTACAGAAAAAATCTAAAACTGTGGCATGAATGGCTGATCCTTTTACCATGGAAAATATAGAAAAAGATGGGCCATCGTCACACTATAAGAGTAAATGCCTAATCAAGGATCTTCATGGCAAGACAACCATGTATTAGATAGTGGGTTTACTTTAGGTCAGGGCTGGATGACTCATGCAGGCAAGTCTGGAGCCTCCTCATGGTTCTGGAAAGTTGGAGACTGTTCTGGAAACTGGAGGGCAGAGGCTAGGAGGGTTGTCCTGCATTTTCAGGGGAGCTTAGCCAATCCTCAGGCAGTGGGCCTGGCAGGGTGGTTAGGCCAGCCCTTAAGTATGAATGAGTTATGCTGGTAGTGAAGTAGGGTGGAAGATGGAGATGGAGTGTGGAGGGGGACTGTCGTGGCCCTTGAGGCTAACCCCCTGGCTTCAGCGGGGTGCTGTGCCTTGGTCTGGGGCTCAGATGCTGGCCTGGGAGGATCCTGACAACAGAAGCAGTTTGGAGGGAGTCTTTCCTAGGAAGCAGCAGGAGCAAGGAGGAAAGTGTGAGTACTATAGCACGATCAGGGAGTTACAAGGGGAGAGACTGCCACATGTAGCAGGGCTCTCTGGAAGATAACGGTGTGCTTAAATCTTTGCTAACCTTGCCCTGGGAGATCTCTGGAGAAGTCAGGTAGACTGAAGAAGAGACTTGTAAAGAATCAGCCAGATGGGCTGGCATTTCCTGCAGTGGGTAGAGCTGGGAACAGAGATAGTTAGAGATGATCCAGGATGCAATTCACAACACTTTGTGCTTCTTTCTAAAGGGACTGAGAGTTCCATGTAGTTAAGGAGCTGTTGCATCATTTTCACTGCTATCAAGTTTTGCTGCTATCAAGTTGGGAAGTATGCTGTTTGCCTGGCTGTGTAGGAATAGGGAACCAAGTGATCTGCAACTCCTAGGGGGGTAGTGCTTAGGGTGACCACATTTCCAAACTGCCATTCAGGGCCACCCCCTCCCCCCCCCCACCCCCCAAAAAGATGATTTTTTTACATATTTTTTTGCCAATTTTTGGGGCAGGGGCATATGAAATCAGCAGACCTGTGTGCAAGATCAAAAGCGGGCCATAGGCATTAAGAACAACAACAATATGGTGCGCAAAGCGTGTCGTGGTAAACAGTGGACATGTCTTAAATTGCACTAAATATTGGCTTAAAGGGGGTGTTGTTTAGGGCGGCAACTAACGATTATTTTCATAATCGATTAGTTGGCCGATTATTGTTTCGATTAATCGGTTAATACCCTTAAAAAAAAAAGTGTGTCAAATTGACGTTTAATAAATAGGGAATGCGGAGTGTATGGTGGTGAGTAGTATGTACAGGAGAGGAGTGAAGAATGTATGGCGGGGGGTAATATGTACAGGAGAGGAGTGCGGAGTGTATGGCGGGGGGTAATATGTACAGGAGAGGAGTGTGGAGTGTATGGCAGGAGGTTAATATGTACAGGGGAGGAGTGCGGAGTGTATGGCAGGGGGGTAATATGTACATGGGAGGAGTGCGGAGTGTATGGCAGAGGGGTAATATGTACATGGGAGGAGTGCGGAGTGTATGGCGGGGGTAATATGTACAGGGGAGGAGTGCGGGGTGTATGGCAGAGGGGTAATATGTACAGGGGAGGAGTGCGGGGTGTATGGAAGGGGGGTAATATATACAGGGGAGGAGTGCGGAGTGTATGGCAGGGGGGTAATATGTACAGGGGAGGAGTGCGGAGTGTATGGCAGGGGGGTAATATGTACAGGGGAGGAGTGTGGGGTGTATGGCGGGGGGGTAATATGTACAGGGGAGGAGTGCGGAGTGTATGGCAGGGGGGTAATATGTACAGGGGAGGAGTGCGGAGTGTATGGCGGGTTAGTGGAGAGAGGAGGAAGAGGAGTGCACCTCCTGATAGTCTGTCAAAGTTCCCAGGATACCAGACAGTACAATTATCTCCGTGATAGCAGCCAGTTTGTCTTTGAAGATGGGGAGGGGGCAAGTTGTGAAAGAAGAATACTTGCAGTGATTTGGGGGGATAAGAGCGTGTTGTATGTTCTAGGAGGACACACTTTGGGAGGGGAGAGAAATTGTGCAGGAAGGGGGGGTTGAATAAAAAATCTGACTCCCCCCAGCACAATTTCTCTCCTCTGCTAAAGTGCCCCCTAGCACATACAGCATGCTCTTATCCCCCAAAATCACTGCAAGTATTCTTTTTTGACAACTTGCCCCCCGTCTCTGTGTCTTCTTCTCCTGCAAGTGCCAAGCATTCATATTCTGTACAAACCTCAGATCAGCACATCCCGTCCTGTTGTGTCCATTCTCCTCCCCCTCCTTCTCCTGTCTGTGAGCCGAGGAAAAGGGGGAGGGGACTTCAGTCCATGTGTTAGTGTGAGGTGGGCAGGAGGGAGGAGGAAGGGAGAGATACCATGCAGTACACACTGTAATCGCAGTGTGTGGGAACAGAAACACCCCACACAAGCTGCAAGCCAGCCACTGGAGCCAAGTGCGGAGGTAAAAGAACCAGCAGTGACTCCCAGCAGCACTAGCGCGGAGGAGGAGGATGTAAAATCCTCCTCCGCATTCAACGCTGGGCTGTGACGTCACTGGTTGCCAGACGCAAGGCGGCTATAGCAACCAGTGATCAGGAGGAGGTGGAGGCGGAGCTAGAGCCAGCGCTATGGCAGCTCGGTCCGCCCCTGTTCCCAGATTGTCAATTTCATTCCGGGACACTTTATTGTGGGGACAGAGATATAAATTACGGGACAATCCCGGGCAATCCGGGACACGTGGGCCCCCTAGTAGTGCTACACATATATTAATCACTAGAATGTTTACTAGTGAGATGTTGCTGTGGCTCTGCTGTTCATGTTGTTACATTAAAGTTGCATGAAGTTGTTTCTTAACATAAAAGAAAAAAATGATGTTTAAAAGGGCCTGTCCCCAGACAATTACTTTAACAAAAATCTTTCCAAAAAATATATGCAATTAACATTGTTTATACATGTTATTACTAAAGTCTACCCTGTTCAGGCATTCAAAAGCGCTGGGACTGCGGCTGGATGCCACATCTTGAATGTGAGACTCAGAGCTTACTCACAAGTATCACCCTTTGTTTCTCTCCTGGCTGC
Organism: Lithobates pipiens; assembly: GCF_037356315.1. Taxonomy (NCBI): domain Eukaryota; kingdom Metazoa; phylum Chordata; class Amphibia; order Anura; family Ranidae; genus Lithobates; species Lithobates pipiens. Next base: position 15,649,148 of record NW_027507696.1, read on the forward strand.
TACATAAAAGGTTATGGGGGAAGGTGAAAGGAGAGATGAAGGAGCTGGACCAGCACAGAGAGTAATTATACACCCCTAGAAAAGGAGGAGTGACGTGCAAGGATTAGGGGAGGGGCTGTCCTAGAGCATTGACTTTTCCTGGAATAGTCACAGTCCCTAGCAAGTTCAAAGGCTTGTTTACATTTATGGAAAAGGAAAAACACAGCAAGTAAGCATTTGAAGGGGTTGTAAACCCCCATGGTATACAATGCATTAAGGTGAAAAACCTTCTGTCATGCAGCCCCACAGACCCCCCGTTTTACTTACCTCAACCCGATATTTATCGTCCAGGGATGAGCACACCAGCACTAGCTGGTGTCTTGTGTCCTGATTGGATAAATTGATAGCAGCACAGCCATTGGCTCCTGCTGCTATCAATCAAATCTAATGATGTGGACGCCGGGGGACGGGGTCCAGTTCTGCTGTCTGTGTCAAAAGAAGCAGCAGCAGGACTCAGGAGCGCACCCACACAAGTGTGCCGAAGGAGATCGCTTCTCTGATGGGGCACTCGAGAAGAGGAAGAGCCACGAACGCCACTTGGTAACCCCACAAAAGGAGGATTGGGGCCACTCTGTGCAAAACCAGCTGCACAGTGGAGGTAAGCATGACATGTGTTTTATTTAAAAAATAAGCAAAAAAAAGGGTTATATTTTGGTAGGGGTGTATATTCCGCCACCTTTTAGACCGGAAGTGTTGTACACTATTTTGGAGAGGATTACCCCGTATTGTCCAGCTAAATTACTAATCCTGGGAGACTTTAATAACACCCTCTCTCCTGATCTTGATAGGCCCACTCCATCGCAATCCTCTAGGGGAGACCTGATGGGGTGGACAGACGCGGCGGGGGTTACGGAGGTGTGGAGATGGCTGCACCCATGTACTAAGGCTTACTCGTGCTTCTCTACGTCCTACAAAACCTCCTCTAGAATAGATTATGCGTTCGCAAATCAACTTATGTTATCGGACGTGGTAGAGGCGACATACCTGCCTAGTGGGCTGTCTGATCATTCCCCCCTCAAAATTACTATGCGGGCGACGGAGCGTCGCAACAGATCCCTATGGCGCCTCGGGGTGCAGTGGATCTCCCATGAAGAGATAGCGGGGCGAATCCCACATGCACTGCGAGAATACTGGGAACTTAATGCGGGGTCATCCTCTCCTCCCACAGTTTGGGATGCCTTTAAGGCATACACTAGAGGGCAATATATGTCAGAAATTAAGGCGGTCAAGGTAACTCAACAGGCCACAAAAACCCAGTTGGAGGGAGAGATCGAGGAGGCAGCTGCTGACTATGGGTCTGACCCCTCGGTCTCCAATTTCGATCAGCTTCATTCCACAAAACGGTGTCTCCACCTCCACCTCTCTGAGATTACCCGTTTGGAGGTTTTTCACTCTAAACAAAAGTTTTTTGAGCAGGGTGATAGAAATGGTAGGCTACTGGCAATGATGTCTCACCATGATACCCCTATGACCCTGATTCCCAAATTGGTTTCTCCTACCGGGGACTCTATTACATCCCGGGAGGGCATCCTAAGGGAGTTTCGGGCCTTCTATCAGACATTATACACTTCCACGCTCCCTCCTGCTGTAGATCCGGGCGGGGTGGTGCCCCTCCTGGACCCCCTGGCCTTGGGGTGGCTCTCAGATGAGGAGATATCCCATCTGGTCCGACCTATTACTGCGGAGGAAGTGCATTCTGTTATTAACTCGCTCGCAGCTGGGAGGGCCCCGGGCCCGGACGGTCTGCCCGTCGAGTTCTACCGATCCCACGTGGATCTTCTGGCCCCTCTGCTGGCTGATCTGTATACCCAGTGTCTGGAGGGGGGAGCGCTCCCACCCTCCATGGCAGATGCCCATGTCATTCTAATTCTCAAGCCCAATAAAGATCCCAAACAATGCGCCTCATATAGACCCATTGCTCTTCTTAACACTGACTTTAAAATTTTAGCCCAGAAATCGACGGATATCAACCTCCGCAGACTTTTCACCAATCTACATGCCAAACATGATAATGTGGGCACTAGAACGGTTGCCTCCTTTGATATCGAGAAGGCATTCGATTCGATCGAGTGGCCTTATCTCTGGGAAGTTCTGCGGAGGATGGGGTTTCCGTTGGTTTTTATTGGGTGGCTACAGACTCTGTACAGATCCCCCAAGGCGGCCATTAGGCTGGCGGGGGATGTTTCTGCTCCCTTCCCGTTGTCCAGGGGTACCAGGCAGGGCTGCCCTCTCTCTCCAGCACTTTTCGCCATTGCTATGGAACCGGTGGCGGAGGCATTGCGGGTCTCGCCCCATATAAAAGGACTGAAAATGGCTTGGCTGGAGGAGAGGGTGGCACTGTATGCTGACGACCTCCTGCTTTTTCTGAATGACGCGGACCCCTCTCTTAGAGGAGCGCTGCGAGTACTGACTGACTTTTCTAGGATAACTGGACTGCGGGTGAACTGGACGAAGTCCCAGTTACTTGCTATTGACCCTGAGGCAAAACGACTAGCCCCGCCAAATATCCAACTGCAATGGGTAGAGGACATGGTGTACCTGGGAGTGAGGGTCTCGAGAGACGTGTCCAGCTTTATCCCCCTCAATCTAGATCCGGTGGTCCAAAATGTCAAGGCCAGGTTGAAAGCCTGGGAAAACCTTCCCCTATCCCTCTTAGGCCGCATTAACCTAATCAAGATGATGATAATCCCTAAATTTACCTATCTATTCCGTAACTCCCCACAATGGATTCCTTCCTCATTTTTTACGAAATTGAATCGTTTGTTCTCTTCCTTCCTCTGGGGCTCCAGCCCCCATAGGTTTAAACTATCCACGCTGATGCGTCCGGTGCTGCGGCGGGGGTTGGCGTTTCCTGACTGCCAGAAATATTTTCTGGCAGCACAGTTGGTCACGGTAGTCTGGTGGATGGCACCAGACATGTCCAACCCTGCGGCGGTTCTCGAGGCTGCGGTGGTCCGATCCGTGGAGGCCCTGACACACTTACCCCTGCGGGGTCCCAGAGCCCCCTATGACCTGACACCCTCTATGCACACAACTCTAAGGGCCTGGCGGGCGGGACTGGGACTGGAGGGGTTTCCGGGGACTGCAATCTCCCCTCACACCCCCCTATGGAATAATCCTACCTTACCTCACCTCTACTCACTACCAGACCCCAAAATTTGGGCCAGATGTGGCATAAAACTCATATCTGACCTCACGTCAGGTACGACTATACACCCCTTTAATCACCTGGTATCTCGCAATAATGTGCCCTCCTCGCATCTATGCAGCTATCCCATGCTTTCAAGGCCCAAGTGGTACCCAATACCACGCAAATTGTGCAATTCGCCCTGGAAAAGGTTACAAGATCTGAATGTACTAGGAAGCCGACTTCGGTCCTCTATGCGCACCTTTTTAGGGTCTCTTTTCCAGATCTGTCAAAGCTCCGACAGAGATGGACTCAAGACATTCCGGACCTGGATTCCGAGGACTGGGAGGACATGTGGGACTTTCCCTTCACCATCCTGGTCTCTCTTCGAGACCGTCTCATACAATACAAAATTCTACACCGGGCATAGATTACCCCGTATAGATTATTTTAAAAGAGAAGAAGGGTCGAATGGAAGTATCGGGTAGTCGCTCACACCAACCCCATATGTAATTCCATTCAGCCCTATAATAGATTGGACTATACCGGTACTTGGTAATAGAAAAACATCAGTAGAATTTAAAATCGATATAATATTTAATCAAAATATAAAAAACAAGACAATAATGAAATATCACTTGAAGAAGTACAATGATATGCACATCACAGTTGAGGTATTCCTGACGGGTTCTCCATAGGGAACATTCAACCGTAGAGGATGCACAATAATTTTCCTCGACTAGTTTCGCGGGAAAAGGCCCGCTTCTTCAGGAGGATATCTATACAAAAGTATCACAATCATTAAATAATACACACATATAAAACTATAAGCAATACAATTATCATGATGTTATTGATTTTACATACACAAATTCCCCATATGCAAAAAAGGAGATCCGCTCACCCCACTTCAAGGAACAGGCTGCAGGCAAGGAAGTCCACAAAGTCCCCCCACGGTGAACATGGGGGATTGGTAAGCGCCGGCTCTAGATAAATAATATTATAATCGTTTATCAATTAGGTAGAAGTATATCTTGGATTAAGGAAGGGAAGAAGGGCGGGAGAGGAAAGGAAGGACACTGTGATGGGTGAAACCGTGATTTTGGGGGGGGGGGGGCGCGAAGGGGGGGGGGGAAGGGAAGAGAAAGGGGGGGGGGGAATAAGAGGGAAAAGGGGGGGGGGGAAGGGGGGAGGGAAGAAAAAAAGGGGGGGGGAGGGGGGGGAAAGGAAGGGAAGGGGGGCAAAAAAGGGGGGGGGGGGGGGGAAAAAAAGGGGGAAGGAAGGGAGGGGAGAAGAAGTGAGGGTGGAATAGGTTGAAGTGGCTACATATAGTTCCAAAGGTATAAGATCAAAAAGTGATTTAAACCATAATATCTCATATAAATATATGTGTAAAAATTCAAACGTGAGTAGTCAAGTGTATCCATGTGGATTAAGTAATATGAAGAGAAAATTAGAGAGGAACCCTTCACCCAAGTAAGAATCCTTAATTCCAAAGGGGGTTAAAATAAAAGCGAATCGGCTTACCGAAGAGCCAATCAAAAGATCGTGTAAGAACAAGACACCAAAATGGTTAAACAGGCTTGCAAGGATATTGTACCATTCGCTGAGTATCAGATACCAGGTCCACTGTTAGATAGCTTAATGGCCATCAATACTGCAAAAGGGATGTAAAACATTTAAATATAGAGAAGGTAGGAGGACCGCAGGCATTACCAAGCCAATGCGTCAAAGAAAGAGTTTACACAAATTCGTAAATGAGTAAATAGCATCGTATATAGTGGTTACCTGTCAGCGGGGACAATATCCTAATGCAGCCCTGATGGAGTCCGTGCGCACCTGTCCATTCGGCGGTCAATTCGACCGTTAAATAGACTCCCCAACACACACGGCGTCTGGCGTCCGCCGGAAGTCGGCGCCGTCCGACGTCATGTGGCGCGCCTCTCCGCACCGCGCAGGCGTACTAATCGGTCGCTACTGCGCAGGTGCGTCCGTTCGGCGGTCTGATAGAACGCCCGAACGGGTTACCTAGCAATCACCACGTCGGACGTACGCCAAGTCCCGGCGGCGTCCGAACGTCATGTGGTCTGTTGCCCCACACTGCGCAGGTGCAGTACTAAACTGTTACTGCGCCAGTGCGCAAGGGAATAACCCCAATGGATCATTGATCCAAAGGTTAACCCTTGCAAGTCGGGCGAATAAATCGTCCAGACCAGGGGAAACACATGTCCACCAGGGGGAAAAAAGTCAAGGACACTCCATACTACCCATAAGGCACTGTCCCTCAATTCTAGGGGTCAAAGCACATCTCCCAACACATAGGAACATTATAACACGGGAAACAAAAAACTTATCCAAAAAACATATAACATATTATACATCATTTTTAGTATACAAAGATATACATGTTATAACCAGGGGATCTAGTCCCCCAGAAAAAAGAAACAGAAACGTACACCAGAGAATCACCTAGGAAATTTAGGGGAGGGGGGGGTGGAGGGGGGGGAGGGGGGGAGGGGGAGGATAGGGGGTTTTTTATTGGTGGCATATACAGCGTCACCTATTATAAAAACGGTTTGTAAGAAATTGTCTCATTGAGACCTGGTGGTAGGGTGGCATTGAGTCGTTCGATCCACAGGGTTTCCCTCTGTAGGATCGTTCGATCCCAGTTTCCACCTCTAGGATTTGGAAAGACTACTTCGAGGACAAAGAATTGGATCACTGTGGTATCAAAACGATGGTAAAAACCAATATGTCTACCAATTGTGGTAAGTTTCCCACTTTCTGAATAATATAAGTGGTCACCAATCCTCTGTCTAAACTCTCGGATAGTCTTTCCAATATAAAAGGCTCCACATTTACAAGTCATAAAGTATATGACACCCTTCGTACTGCAATCAGAAAACGTACGAGGTAGAAAAACTTCTCCATTAGGTAGAATAAATTGGTTACCCTCCAGGACCCATGGGCAACGGGGGCAGTTATTACATTTAAATGTACCTCTAGAATGTCTATGCATAGGACTAGTAGATGTATAGTGACTATGCATTAAGCGATCCCGAAGGGAGCATGCTCTTCGAAAGACTAATTCGGGAGTAGGCCGTATATATTTAGCTAGAACATGATGCTCCGTGAGTAAATGCCAGTTTTTTGTGAGGATATTCCGAAGAGTTTTATGGTGAGCAGAATATGTTGTGATGAATCTCAATGATTCATTACTTGTCGTCTTAGGTCGTTTATGTAATAATGTGTCTCTTGGGTGAGACACGGCCTTATTAAAGGCTTTCCTCAAATTAGTGGGAGTGTAGCCCCTGGCTAATAAACGGTCACGTAAGGCATCAGCTTGGACTTTAAAGTCAACATCTCGGCTGCAGTTTCTGCGTAATCGCAGAAACTGTGCAAACGGGATGCTGCGCACCAAGGGTTCCGGGTGGGCGCTGGTGGCAAACAATAGAGTATTGCCTGCGGTGGGTTTGCGATAGAGATCCGTATATAAAGTGCCATCGGGCTGCTTTATGATGAAGAGATCCAAAAATGGAATCCGCTCTGTATCGAAGGTAAACGTAAATTTCAAATTGAATTCATTGTTATCTAATTCTTGCATGAACTGGAGGAATCTTTCTTTAGTTCCAGTCCATACCATAAATAAATCATCTAAATAGCGATACCATAGAAGAGCGTCCTCCAGGAATGGAGCAAGTTTATCATCAGAGTGAATTTGTCTCTCCCAACCCCCCAAAAATAAATTTGCATACGCTGGGGCACAGGAGGTCCCCATGGCAACGCCTTGGGTTTGCAAATATAATTGGTCATTAAAGGTAAAGTAGTTCTTTGTTAGTATAAATTCCAACAATGCTAAAATAAATTCATTAAATGGCCATGTATTGATCTCCTGCTCATACAAAAAGGATCCAGCCGTCCGGATGCCCCGCCCGTGGGGGATACTCGAGTAGAGAGCCTCGATATCGATCGCCACGAGCAGGGCATCCGGAGGGATCTGGATCCCCTCCAGTTGTTGCAACAAATCCGTCGTGTCCTTAATGTAAGAGGGGAGTCTTCGCACATGTGGCATTAAATAGGCGTCTACCAGCTTACTGGCATGGTCTGTCAGTGAGTCAATCCCCGAGACAATTGGCCTACCAGGGGGTAATGGTAAATTTTTGTGCGTCTTCGGAAGAGCGTAGAAGGTAGGAACCATCGGAAATTTAGGGATCAGGAAATCTAATGTATCTCTGTCAATGAGGCCTGCCATAAATGCCTCAGTGCAGAGAAAACAGAGTTCCTGATGAAATGAATTAGGTACTGATTGGTCAATCGGACGATACCAAGTAGGGTTGTTGAGGATAGTCATACACATGGTCTGGTACTGGTGGTGTGTCATGACGACAATATTCCCACCTTTGTCCGACTGTTTGATGATCAAATCTGGATGTTTTTGTAAAGTTTTTAATGCTTGGATCTGTCCAACATCAAGATTAGGGGTAACATCATGCCAATGCTGTCGTTTCAGATCTCTTATTGTAGTTTGAAGAAAATTCCAAATGGTAGGACATATCATGAGGTCAGGGAATCTACAAGAGCGTAATTTAAATTTCTTAGAAGCCACCTCTAAATGTTCTATGTGGGTGGATGAGGCTGTGTTGGGGGGGGGTGTAATTTGTGAAGTAGGGTCTTCAATAGCTCCTTCATCGTAGAGGAGCATAAGATCCCGTATAGATTACATAAAATGAGAACCTCCCTGTCCTCGGAGTGCTGTAGATGCACTGGGGATCCGGGTGACTTTATACACATCTTCTGGTCCTGCCCGGTAATTCAGCGTTACTGGTCACAGGTACTATCCATAATTCATGAAGTGGTGGGAATAGATGTAGCCCAGACCCCGCGGATATGCCTTCTGGGATTGGTGGAGGGGGTGGCCCCCAGGATAGCAGACAGAACCCTGATAGGACTTCTACTCTTTTATGCCAGGAAAATGATCACCTTATGCTGGAAAAAGCAGGCCCCGCCGTCATTACAACTGTGGAAATCCCATGTCAATAAAGTCTTGCCACATTATAAGGAAACATATCATAACAGGGGTTGCCCCAAAAAATACATGAAAGTGTGGTCTAAGTGGCTGGCTGATGCCTCCACAGTGACTACAGATTAACATGTCCGGGATGTCATCCTGAGGGAAGATGGGAGTGTGGTTGGGGTGGGTCCCTGGTATTGCTCCACTTCACTGTCTTATGTTATTTAGTGTAGCCAATACTATGAGCCTAGTTCACTTATTCTGGTGCCCCTTGCGGCCCGACTGCAGAATTTGGTCCTAAGTTGTTATATGGAGTGGGAGCCAACCTAGCACTAAGTTAGTTGTTGTTGTTGTGGATGTACTACAGGTGTCGATTATTCTGTTGGAATCGCTTGATGGCCCCTGCGTAAGTCTAACCATAATACTGTGGCATGTCACTGTTCTTTGTTGAATGTTTGTTTGTCTGTCTAAAACTCAATAAAAAATATTTTCTAAAAAAAAAAAAGGGTTTAGTAACCCTTTAAAATGCTTAATTTTTTGTGTTTTTACCTTATTTCTTGTCTTTTTTTGTTTTTTTTTAAACTGCACACCCAGTATGATAAAGGAGAAATATGACAATCTAAGGTAAAGCAGCAAAGCAACATAGCATGCATTTAGGAGCATAAGTGAGACGAGACAGCAATTGGGGAAGTATGTATATGATATGTGGTATTCTGGTGGTATTCTGGGGGGTTGCACAAATTTGGGAACTGTTGTACCTTAGATGTTACATAAATCCAGACTAGACGTGGGTTACCACATAAACCACAAGTCTTACTAAATTAAAATCACAGCCTGTACACTCTACACATCACCGACCCTCCACCAACCAGAATTCCCAATTAGAGACTTATCTGCTAATCTGACTTTCATCAATGTCATTGCATGACTACCTTCGAAGCAAGTCAGAGAAGTGAATAAGAGATATATAATGCGGACGGAGAGAAAGCAGGAGGTAAGAACATACATCGAACAGGTGAAATGAAATATGGAATTATCATATAATTGGTTTATTATTATTTTTTTATGGTTTATTTTTATATTATAGTTTATATAATATTTATATTATATATTTATATTATACAGTACCTAATTCAGATTTACATTTTTCTATTGTATAAATAGAAGTGAAGGTAAATTACATGCGTTCTTGTGATTTTTAAGAACTTCCTTCAAATGATCTTGTAGCAATTACAGTTATGAATACAAAAAAAGGTATGACTATGTATACATTATTTAAAACAATTCGTAAGCATATTGTTGTGTATTTTCATATGCCTTTTTAGCTGTAGGATTGCAGCTTTGTTATATATTTTGCAGTAATAACATTTACACACATGATAACCCTTACTATTGTTAGGATTATCATGGAACCCTAACTATTGTTTGCAAGCTATATAATAAATCCAATCAAATTTTAATTTAATATTTTTTCCCTTTATTGGTAGAACTAGATGGGATCGTGTCTTTTTTCGACCAGACTAACTACAGGCATACCCCACTGTTAAGTACACAATGGGATTTATTTACTAAAGCTGGAAAGTGCGAAATCAGGCTCACTTCTGCATAGAAGCCAATGAGCATCCAGGTTTTATTACCAAAGCTTAATTGAACAAGCTGGGGTTAGAAGCTCATTGGTTTCTATGCAGAAGTGAGCCCGATTTTGCACTTTTCAACTTTAGTAAATAAACCCCATTGTATACTTAAAAGTGGGGTATGCCTGTATGTAATCATGTAGCATGCTCATTTCTTTGCTAAAGCTTCAGTAAAATAATAACAGTCATAGGTAAGATTCTTAAGTCAAAGTTACAGATCTGGGAAGTCATGATTTTTTTGTGAAAAGTTCTAAAGCGCCAGCATAGTGGAACAGTGTAATGAATGATGATGTAAGTATGAGGATGCAATTCTGAATAGCTGTGGTTACTGTTTAACTTCAGAAATACAAATAGATAAAGCTATGGGACATTGCGATAAATATGTTTATAAGAAGTATTAGAAAGTTATAAAACAGTGGAAAGTGGTGATGACTATTTAGCGAAGAAAAAAATTCTAATGAAAGATGAAACTCTATGGGGTTCATTTCCTTTGCAATGTGCATCTTTCCTTGAAAAGTGAACAGCCTATTTGCCTTTAGTAAATCAACCCCTATGAATCTGAGATAACCACACAGCTACAAGAGCTGTAGCAAGGGAAAGCGCTCTGAAAATGTAAAATCATAATTTAACCAAAGAACAGTAAGAGCTACCTTTATTTATGGCTATGTTGACCATATAGCCGAAGAGTTCTACTAAGGGATAAAAAGAAGCAAAGGAAATAACATTGGGAGGAACATGCAATTTCATAGCCTTAAGCTGAAAAGGTATATGTAGTATAATGCTCTGGAAAAAAAATATTATATTGTAGATGGATTCTGTGATGATTTTGCAGCTGCCAATGTCTAACGAGGAACACGATCCTGAACAGTTATTAGCACTATCGAACTGAGAGTTAAAGTGAGGCTAATGTCATAAAAAAGAGTGCTGAAAATGCATACTTTTATGAAGTGCTGCAATGAATATGAAGCTAAAGAGCTGTAGTGAAGAAAAACTCTAGATGTTATTGTTAAATACAACTGTACAGCTCTAAAGATAAATAAAGCTCTATGCAGCTGTACTGATTATTAAGCCGAAGAGATCTAGCAAGTAATTGCGATATGGACTATGCAGCTGGCCTACTTACACCTCATATATTATACAATATATCTATATATACTTCCGGGGCTACAGCTTTACAAAGCACTATGGGGGCTACAGATTTTTTTACAGAACACTACGGGGGCTACAGCTTTACAGGTGCTACAGCTTTACAGAGCATTACCGGGACTACCGTTTTACAGAGCACTGCCAGGGCTACAAATTTACAGAGCACTACCGAGGCCACAGGTTTATGGAACACTAATGGGGCTATAGTTTTACAGAGCACTTAACAGGGTTACAACTTTACAGAGCACTACCAAGGCTACAGCTTTACAGAACACTACTGGGGCTACAGTTTTACAGAGCCCTACCAGGTATCCAGGTTTATAGAGCACTATGGGGCTACAGCTTTACAGAGCCCCACTGGGACTACAGCTTTACAAAGCACTACCAGGTCTACAGCTTTATAGAGCACTACCAAGGTTACAGCTTTACAGTGCACTACCAGGGCTATAGCTTTACAAAGCACTATTGAGGCTACAGCTTTACAAAACACTACTGGGGCTACAGATTTACAGAGCCCTACCGGGGCTACAGGTTTACAGAGGACTACTGGTTCTCCAGCTTTATGGAGCACTACAGGGGGCTACAGCTTTACAGAGCCCTACCGGGCTACAGATTTACAGAGCACTAACGGGGCTACAGCTTTACAAAACACTACTGAGGCTACAGCTTTAGCGAGCCCTACAAGGGCTACAGCTTTACAGAGCACTACTGGAGCTACAGCTTTACAAAACACTACCAGGGCTAGAGCTTTACAGAGCACTACCAGGGCTATAGCTTTACAGAGCCCTACCAGGGCTACAGCTTTACAAAACACTACTGGGGCTACAGCTTTACAGGGTTCTACCAAGGTTACATTTTTACAGTACACTACCAGGGCTATAGTTTTACAGAGCACTACGGGGGGCTACAGCTTTACAGAGCCCCACCTGGGGCTACAGATTTACAGAGCACTACCGGGACTACAGCTTTACAAAACACTACTGGGGCTACAGCTTTACAGGGCTCTACCAGGGTTACATTTTTACAGTACACTACCAGGGCTATAGCTTTACAGAGCACTACCAAGCGACAGCTTTACAAAACACTACTGGGGCTATAGCTTTACAGGGCACTACAGGGGCTACAGCTTTACAGAGCCCTAACGGGGCTACAGATTTACAGAGCACTACCGGCGCTACAGCTTTACAAAACACTACTGGGGCTATAGCTTTACAGGGCACTACAGGGGCTACAGCTTTACAGAGCCCTAACGGGGCTACAGATTTACAGAGCACTACCGGGGCTACAGCTTTACAAAACACTACTGGGGCTATAGCTTTACAGGGCACTACAGGGGCTACAGCTTTACAGAGCCCTAACGGGGCTACAGCTTTACAAAACACTACTGGGGCTACAGATTTACAGAGCACTACCAGGGCTACAGCTTTACAGAGCACTACCAAGGCTACAGCTTTACAAAACAGTACTGGGGCTATAGCTTTACAGAGCACTACAGGGGCTACAGCTTTACAGAGCCCTACTGGGGCTACAGATTTACAGAGCACTACCGGGGCTACAGCTTTACAAAACACTACTGGGGCTACAGCTTTACAGAACACTACCAGGGCTACAGCTTTACAGGGCACTATCAGGGTTACAGTTTTACAGTGTACTACCAGGGCTATAGAATTAAAGAGCACTACCAAGGCTACTGCTTTAAAAAACACTACTCGGGTTACAGCTTTGCAGAGCCCCACCTGGGGCTACAGATTTACAGAGCACTACCGGGGGGCTACAGCTTTACAAAACACTACTGGGGCTACAGCTTTACAGGGCTCAACCAGGGTTACATTTTTACAGTGCACTACCAGGGCTATAGCTTTACAGAGCACTACAGGGGCTACAGCTTTACAGAGCCCTACTGGGGCTACAGATTTACAGAGCACTACCAGGGCTACAGCTTTACAGAACACTACTGGGGCTACAGCTTTACAGAGCACTACCAGGGCTACAGCTTTACAGGGCACTATCAGGGTTATAGTTTTACAGTGTACTACCAGGGCTATAGATTTACAGAGCACTACCAAGGCTACAGCTTTACAAAACACTACTGGGGCTACAGCTTTACAAAGCATTACCAGGGCTACAGCTTTACAGGGCACTACCAGGGTCTATAGCTTTACAGAGCACTACCAAGGCTACAGATTTACAAAACACTACTGGGGCTACAGCTTTACAGAGCCCTACCTTGAGTACAGGTTTACAGAGCACTACCAGGTCTCCTGCTTTATAGAGCACTATGGGGGGGCTACAGATTTACATAGCCCTACCAGGGCTACAGCTTCACAGAGCACTACTGGGGCTACAGCTTTACAGAGCACTACTGGGCTAGAGCTGTACAAAACACTACTGAGGCTACAGCTTTACAGAGCCCTACCAGGGCTACAGCTTTACAGAGCTCTACCGGGGCTACAGCTTTACAAAACACTACAGGGGCTAAAGCTTTACAAAACACTACTGGGGCTACAACTTTACAGAGCACTACAGGGGCTACAGCTTTACAAAACACTACTGGGGCTACAGCTTTACAGAACACTACCAGGGTTACAGCTTTACTGAACACTACCAGGGTTACAGCTTTACAGTGCACTACCGGGGCTATAGCTTTACAAAATACTACTGGTGCTACAGCTTTACAGAGCACTACCAGGTCTCCAGCTTTAAAGAGCTCTACCAGGCTACAGCTTTACAGAGCACACCTGGGGCTACAGCTTTACAGAATACTACAGAGGCCACAGCTTTATGGAACACTAAAGGGGCTATAGCTTTACAGAGCATTAATGGTGCAACCGCCTTACAGAGAACTACATTGGCCACAGCTTTTCAGAGCCCTACAGGTGATGCAGCTTTACAGAACACTACAGGAGCTACAGCTTTACAAAGCACTATAGGTGCCACAGTCTTTCAGGGCACTACTAGAGGTACAGCTTAAAAAAACACTACGGGGATACAGTTTGACAGAACACTTTAGGGGCTACAGCTTTACAGAACACTACAGGGATCATAGCTTTACAGAGCATTACAGGAGCCACAGCCAAAGCACTACAGGGCCACAGGTTTACAGAGCAGTGCAGGTGCTACAGGCTTTCAGAGCACTACAGGGGCCCCAGATTTACAGAGCACTACAGGGGCCACAGATTTACAGAGCACTACATGGGCTACAACTTTACAGAACACTACAGGGGTCACAGCTTTACAGAACACTACAGGGGCCACAGCTTTACAGAACACTTCTGGGGCTACAGCTTTATAGAATACTAACGGGCTACAGCTTTACAGAGCTCTACCGAGTCTGCAGCTTTACACAGCTCTACCGGGTCTACGGCTTTACAGAGCTCTACCAGGCCTACAGCTTTACATAGCTCTACCGGGGCTACAGCTTTACAAAGCTCTACCGGGGCTATAACTTTACAGAATACTAACGGGGCTACAGCTTTACAGAGCTCTACTGGGGTTACAGCTTTACAGAACACTAACAGGGCTATAGCTTTACAGAATACTAATGGGGCCACAGCTTTATAGAGCTCTACCAGGGCTATGGCTTTACAGAACACTAACAGGGCTACAGCTTTACAAAATACTAACGTGGCTACAGTTTTACAAGGGCTACAGATTTGCAGACCACTATGGTGGCTACAGCTTTACAGAGCACTACCAGGGCTACAGCTTTACAGAGCACTGCTGGGGCTACAGCTTTACAGAGCTCTACCGAGGCTACAGCTTTACAGAGCACTAACGGGGCTACAGATTTACAGAGCATTATGGGAGCTACAGCTTTACAGAGCACTACCGGGCCACAGATTTACAGAGTGCTACCGGGGCAACATCTTTACAGAGCACTACTGGGGCTACAGCTTTACAGGACAATACTGGGGCTACAAATTTACAGAGCACTAACAGGGTTACAGCTTTATAGAACACTAAAAGGGCTACAGCTATACAGAGCATTACTGAGGCTACAGCCTTACAAAGCACTACACTGGCCACAGCTTTATAGAGCACTACTGAGGCTACAGATTGCCACAGAGCACTACCGGGGCTACAGCTTTACAAAGCACTACCAAGGCAACAGCTTTACAAAACACTACAGGTGCCACAGCCACAGCCTTACAGAGCACTATGGGGGGTACAGCTTAAGGGAACACTACGGGACTCTAGTTTTACAGAACACTTTAGGGGCTACAGGTTTACAAAACACTACAGGGCTAGAGCTTTACAGAGCATTACAGGTGCCACAGCCAAAGCGCCACAGGTTTACAGATCACTGCAGTTGCCACAGCGTTTCAGAGCACTACTGGGGCTACAGCTTTACAGATCATTACAGGGACTATGGCTTTACAGAACACAACAGGGACTACAGCTTTACAGAGCACCACAGGGATTACAGCTTTACAGAGCACCACAGGGAATACAGTTTTACAGAGCACCAAAGGGACTACAGCTTTACAGAGCACTACAAGGGCCTTAGCTTTACAGAGCACCACAGGTACTACAACTTTACAGAGCACCACAGGGACTACAGCTTTACAGAGCACCACATGGACTACAGCTATACAGAGAACTACAGGGACTACAGCTTTACAGAGCAATGCATGGGCCACAGCTATACAGAGTAATACAGGGACTACAGCTCTACAGGACAGTACAGGGACTGCAGCTATACAGAGCACTACAAGGGCCTTAGCTTTACAGAGCAGCACAGGTACTACAACTTTACAGAGCACCACAGGGACTACAGCTTTACAGAGCACCACATGGACTACAGCTATACAGAGCACTACAGGGACTACAGCTTTACAGAGCAATGCATGGGCCACAGCTATACAGAGTAATACAGGGACTACAGCTCTACAGGACAGTACAGGGACTGCAGCTATACAGAGCACTACAGGGACTATGGCTATACAGAGCAGTCAGGGATTTCGGCCATACAGAGCACTACAGGGAGTATGGCTATACAGAGCAATACAGAGACTACAGATATACAGAGCAGTATAGGGACTACAAATATACAGAGCACTACAGGGACTATGGCTATACAGAGCAGTCAGGGACTATGGCCATACAGAGCACTACAGGGACTACGGCCATACAGAGCACTACATGGACTACAGCTATACAGAGCAGTACAGGGACTATGGTCATACAGAGCACTACAGGGACTACAGCTATACAGAGCAGTACAGGGACTAAGCCCATAAATAGCACTACTGGAACTACGGCTATACAGAGCAGTACAGGGACTACAGCTATACAGAGCAGTACAGGGACTACAGATATACAGAGCAGTACAAGGAGCAGCTATACAGAGCACTACAGGTGCTACAGCTATACAGAGCAGTACAGGGACTATGGCCACACAGAGCACTACAGGGACTACAGCTATACAGAGCAGTACAGGGACTACAGCTATACAGAGCATTGCAGGGACTACAGCTATACAGATCAGTACAGGGACTACAGATATACAGAGCAGCACAGTAAGTACAGATATACAGAGCAGTACAGGTGCTATGGGTATACAGAGCGGTCCAGGGACTATGGCCACACAGAGCACTACAGGGACTACAGCTATACAGAGCACTACAGGGACTACAGCTATACAGAGTAGTACAGGGACTACAGTTATAAAGAGCACTACAGGGACTACAGCTATACAGAGCAGTACAGGGACTACGGCTATACAGAGCAGTACAGGGACTATGGCCATACAGAGCATTACAGGCACTACAGCTATAGAGAGCAGTGCAGGGACTATGGCCATACAGAGTATTTCAGGGACTACAGCTATACAGAGCAGTACAGGGGCTACAGCTTTACAGAGCACTACAGGGAATACAGCTATATATAGCAGTACAGGGACTACAGCTATAGAGAGCAGTACAAGGAATATGGCTATACAGAGCACTAACGGGGCTATAGCTTTACAGCAACTGTAGCCGCTGTAGTTCTCTGTAAAGCTGTAGCCATTGTACATCTTTCTACAGCTGTAGCTCATTAGGTCTCTGTAAAGCTGTAGCTCCTGAAGCAGTCTGTAAAACCTATAAGACCACGGCAACCAAACCCTTTAAGCCTAGTACATATGGGCTGAATGTTGACCGGCATCGGCCGGTTGAATAGATACTGGACGACAGTCGACCCATGTGTATGGCAGCCGGACAGAAGGTTCTGAACTGAAACAGGTTCCCGATCAGCACTCTGCAGAGAGCGATGACTGGAGTGTTCTGGTGGGGGGACCGGCAGGGGAGATGGCTGTACCAACATCAGTTAGTACCCCGGCTCCAACCTGCGCCATCAGTTTTTTCTCGTTCAACTCAGTGGTGTGTACTAATGGTGTGTACGAGGCTTTAAAGCTGAACTTTTTGTATCACTGTATGTCTCAGTAAACCTGTAACTCTCTGATTGTCTGTACTTCTAAAACTGTAGCTGCTATTGTTTTCTTTAAGCTATAGCTCTCTGTAACACTGTAGCCACTGTACTTCTTTGTAAATATATAGCCATGGTAGCTTTTTCTAAAGCTGTTGCCCCCATGGGTCTGTAGCTCTTTGTAAAGCCATGGACTTGTTAGATCCTTGTAAACCTGTAGCCTCTGTAGTGCTCTGTAAAACTGTAGCCCCTGTACTTTTTTTTGTAAAATGATAATGAACGCAGCTCTCTATAAAGCTATAGGATCTGTAGACCCTGTAAAGTCAATGCTCATACAACGCTCCATAAATCTGCAGCTCCTTTAGCACTCTGAAAAAGTTTTAGCTTTCTATAGTATTTGTAGCCCCTGTACAACAATACTCCTACTGTACAACTCCCCAGAAATTTGCAGCCCTTGTAGGCCTCTTCAGTGTACTGAAGTTTTAGCTTTCTATAAAGCTGTAGCCCCTGTAAAGGCAATGCTCCTACAACTCTCTGTAAATCTGCAGCCCCTGTAGCTCTCTGTAAAGCCTTAGCTTTCTATAAATCTGTAGCCCATGTAGAGCTCTCCGTAATACTGTATTCTCTGAAGCTTCCTTTAGAGCTCCTGTAGTCTTTTGTAAAGCCGTGGCCACTGTAGCTCTATGGAAATATGAAGCCCTTGACCCCTGTAGCTGTTGGTAAAGCTGTGGCTCTCTATTCTCTACACAGCTATAGTCAGTGTAAAGATGGAGCTCTTTTAGCACCCTGAACAGCTGTACCCCTGTAGCTCTTTGTAAAGTTGGTGTCCCTGAAAAAATGTTTTCTCACAATTGATTGGATGGTGAATGTCAGCAGAGCTTCAATGCATTCACTAAGCTAAGGAAGAATTCCCTTAAAAAAAGTGAACAGCCTATGTGCATTTAGTAAACCAACCTTTCTGTCTTTGTAAATCCGTTGCCCTTGTAACTCTATGTAAAGCTAATGCCCTTGATGCTCTTAGTAAAGATGTAGCCAAATATTCAAATCTGGTTAAATGGGAAAATAAAAATTAGGGAGCCACAGTAACGGCTTTATGTAGTGATCTTTAGTTGAGTATGTGTATTTTGGCAAGCTGTATGAGCCACCATATAGGTGGTACTATCTATAAGCCCTGAAAAGCCCTAGTAATGATGTATTGGGGCTCATATGAGCAAGAAATACCGATTTGGAGTTTATTCATTCCTGGAAGGCTCTATTTGAAGGACATGACAATAAGAATCCATGGAACCAATATAAACTATATAGATCTATGAAACAATCACCTGGAGTACTTCTTTCCAATAATGTTTGATTGCTGGGCAAACCCCAAAAATGTGGAAAAAGCCACCTGGTTGGAAGGAGCAACGCCAGGACGCTGGAGAATGGCCAGTGACTTCTGGAGCAGCCTGTGAGGCGTGTAGTGACCTCCATAAACAATTTTGTATTGGACCAGTTTGTCCCTAGCTGAGACTAAAGGGGAGAAGGGAAAGTCCCAAAGTCCCAAATCTCCATCCAGTCATCCTTGTCCTGCTCCGGTATGTCCCCCACCCATTTCCTCCAGAGGGGGGGGACAACTCGGGGCTGGCAGCAACCAGCAGGGACCCGTAGAGCTGAGACGTGGGTTTCTCCAAGTCTTTCGCCCGAAGGGTGGATTCGAGCTCCAAGTATGCCAATTCAACTGGTTCGCCTAAGAACTGACACCTGTAGGCATGAGCGATTTGAAGATACCTAAAATGGGCCCGTGCAGGCGCATTAAATGTGGTATGTAAAACGTGAAAGGGAGTGAGCTCTCTGTTGGTGATAAACATGCTCAAGGGTCAGTATTTTATATTTGGCCCAGGCCTGTGGATCCTGGATGGCATTATACTGTGATAGGTTAGGGTTCAGTCACAGGGGGTTGTGAGGAAACCAGGCGTTTGGCTAAGGTGCCCTCAGTGCCTCACCCACCTTCCATGCCCCTATAGTGGTATGCATAGAAGGGGTGAGATGGTGGGGCATTTTAGGCCCCCTGAATAGCAACCCCTTCAAGGCCTCCAGAGACCCCACTATAGCCGCCTCCAGTTGGTCAGGTCTGGCTGCAACCACCAATGGGCGGTCACAAACTGAGTGGCCAAGAAATACTTGTGGCAATCAGGGAGAGCCAAGTCTCCACTGTCCACAGGCCTGGTCAGAGTGGAGTATTTGAATCTAAGCAGTTTAGGCCCCCAAATAAAGGAGAGGAAGAGTTGCTCAAGATAATTAAAGAAAGTTTTGGTCAGCCATTGTGGGGAATTACGAAAAATGTACATAAATTTAGGGAAGACCTTCATTTTGAGAAGATTAATGTGCCCAATGAGGGAAAGGGGAAGATTGCTCCACGCCTTCAGTTTGGTTACCAAGGCAGGGTCAAGATTGAGTTGCCCAAAGTCCCTACTCTCACTTAAGATGATCAGCCTCTAGGTTTTATTGTCAAACTTAATTGAACAAGCTAAAGTTAGAAAAAGCTGGTTGGTTACCAGATTTTCACTCTCCAGTTTTAGTAAATCCCTCGCTAATTTGTTTTTATATTTACACATACTTTGCTCAAGAAAACTTTTATTTTTTTATTTTTTTTAACAAATCTTTCTTGGTAAAGCATTATTAACCTCCTGTTACTCCTAACTAGCCCTAATAAACTCCTTCTTCTCCCTTTACTGCTCAAACACTTTTGTTTCTAGCACAGAAGGAAAACAAGCCCAAAGCAATACATGCATCATTGCTATTTGAAAAAAAAGCTTTGGCTATACTTCTACTTTAAATTATGTTTTCAAATGCATCCAGTTTAATCTCCAGCATTGCAAAGGCAATGATGATGTAAAAACATTGTTTGAATTACACTGGCAATGGAAAGGCAAAAGTACAAAGACGCATTTGAAAATACCAATAGAGAGAGCAGTCTGCAGTAAAACTATATTACAATAGTGCGGTAATTCAACTCATAACAGCCAGCAGAGACAATAATTTCAAGGATCAATTAACAAGGATACATTTAACACATGCATTGTAATATGCTATAACCAGGGCTTTTTTTCAGCGGGAACACGGGGGAACGCAGTTCCTGCACCTCCAGCAATGAATGTATGTAATAGCATGGGGTGTTGGGTATGCTGATGATTGATGTTGACTGCTGGGAGATCTATTGTCACTGATTTTGTGTGAGGGTCCATTGTTGCTGATGGGTAATATATTGTTGCTGGGGGGTCTTACATTACTGGAAGGGATCTACTGTTGTGGGAGAGGTCTATTTTTACTGGCTGCTGGAGTATCTATTGATGCTGGCTGCTGGGAGATCTGTTGTTGCTGCTGGGGGTGGAATCTAATGTTGCTTGGGTAGATATTTTGATACTGGATGTGATATTTTGTTGTGGGTGGTCCACTGTTGCTGCAGGGAATCTATTGTTGTTGGGGTGGAGTCCATTGTTGCTGGGGAAGTCTATTGTTGTGTGGGGATCTATTGCTGAGATTCTATTGTTGCTGGCTGCAGGGGATCTAATTTACTGCTTTTCTTTTTTATCATCAACATGTTCCATACAAATGATTTAGCACCACAAAATTATACTTGGTTCTGTATTCTCTAAAAGGGCAGTATTGGCAGGTGGGTAGGGGGCAGAGACAAGGGGTGACTCAGACAGGGGGGGGGGGGGGGGTTCCTGCACCTATTTTGCAAGAAAAAAAGCCCTGGCTATAACACATGTGTTTAAGTTCACAATACTGTTAAATTGTGCCTTTTCATATCAATCTGCTGTGTTGCAGCACATTTTTGAACATAGATCATTTCAACTTTTTATCTGTGGTTATTAGTCAAAAGTTCTATAAAAGTCAATGGCAACGCATGAAACTGCACTCCCTAACAAGCTGTAAAATTACATCAAAATGTACACACATAGGTGTCAATGGACCTTAGCCTTGTAACTTAACTAATGCTGTCTTTAAGAAATACTATAAAAGATAAGTGTACCTTTTGGAACATGTTACATGTTACACCCCAAAAAATGTGCATTTATTATTTTTTATTAAAAGGGGAACTTATCCTTTAAGAGAACTGAAAACTCATTTGAGTGATATTTGTTAGTCTTTGAAACTGGAAGTCTTATAAATGTTGTTGAATAACTGAGGTTGTAGGAGAAATTTGAAAACCCATATAATGGATCTGAAAGATATTACTGCTGTATCCTGAGCATCTAGTTTAGAATATATGATATGCACCATGTAAATGTGCTGCTTCTTTTTATACGTTTTAAGCTGCAAACATTAGCAAATGTTTTAATCATTCTGAAATGAGCTCTACAGAGTACATGAGAACCAATGATAAGAAAATCTTCCAATAATATAGATTAGCTGCAAATATGTTGTTTGAAATGCTTTGTTGCGTCTCTGTAGCTGGTATTGGAAAAGGTACTTTTATTCTTTACAATATGTATAATAAACTTCAGAGGAAATTATTGGTTAAGAGCAACATCAACTTTTTTTCTATTTTCATTTTTCTTGATTTAGGATTCTTTGCTATTTTTCCCTGTGATCTGATAACATTATTGTTTTAATCCACAGATAGTGAAAGTGCTCCATCCGTTTTCCCCATATTTCCCTGCTGTAAACCCTTATCCTCAACAGAAGTCACCATTGGGTGCTTGTCTACTGGCTACCTACCTCCTCCTGTGGATGTTACTTGGAATTCAGGTTCCATAATTACTGGAATAAAAAACTTCCCTGATACACTCAGTAACAACGGAAAGTATATCTCAAGCAGCCTTCTGACTATTCCTGTATCTGAATGGTTAAGTGAGAAATATACATGTAATGTGAATCACATGGGCAGTAAAGTGGACAAGATTATACCAGGTATGAGCAAAACAATTTCTTTTAATGGTAATTTTACCAATATTGGGGTACTTGTCTTGACAGCACAACAAAGAATTTGGTGAGGAGTAAGAAAAGAAAAACAAGGTTCCTAAGTACGGCAGCAGACTGTTATACTGTTGTAGAATGTTAATTTAGGGTTACTAGCAAAAACTAGTATTTTAACTTAGTCAGTAAATGGTTAAAGTTCATGTTTTCTGTGTATGGAGTTTAGATATTCATGTACCTTGTAGAAGCTCAGATTAAAAAAAGATTCCCCCATCCTTCCAAGTAGTGAAATCTGGTAGCACGCCACAGACATTTAAATGCATGCAAAGTTGCTCTTTCTACCCTGTAAGTAACTTATCGACATATGAGACCGTACATAAAAACGTATAAGTCTGCCAGTATACAAGTCCCAGATCAAATTAATTAGATAAATCATTTATTTCAAAGTAAAGAATAATGTACAATTAAAACAATAACACGATTTCCCAGGCATTAAAATCTCAAGGGGCTGCAAGCAACTGCTTTTATATATATATATATATATATATATCTATATATAGATATATATAGATATCTATATATAGATATATATATAGATATCTATATATAGATATATATATAGATAGATAGATAGATAGATATAGATATAGATATATATAGATATATATAGATAGATATAGATAGATAGATATAGATAGATAGATAGATAGATAGATAGATAGATAGATAGATAGATAGATAGATAGATATAGATATAGATAGATATATTGTGCACATACACACATTTGAGCATTGTCATTGTAACTTTATTCCAGGAAAGGCTATCAAGATGTATTCAGAAGGTTATTGAGCAGGATGGAATACAAATCCATCCCCCCCCCCCCAAGCACATCAGCTTTAGTCCTTGATCAGTAATAGGCAACCTTGAAACATAAAATACTAGTTCAATCACTATAATATAGTTTCCTGAATGTATGAGAAACACTAATAGGGGATGCCACGTTTAGGAAATCAAGAGTCCTTGATTTCAGGTTCTAGTTTCGTATTTTTATAGAGATCGTTATATACCATACATGATATACGGATCAATTTAGACTTAAATTTGTATTACAATTATAAAAACAACATAAGAATCTGATTTAGAAATTAGTTCTTCTCAAATGAATGGTGAACATTGTACCACTTATTAAAACTTAAAATAGTTATGGAAACCACCCAACAGCATGTAAGTTGAGTAGATAAATCATCAATCAGTACAGGTTAACTGATGGGTTTAACTGATGGCCCTAACTCTTGATGTTGCTAGCCTGGAACAAAGTAGAAATCCAGACTTAACCTAACTAGTGGTAAAAATGTCCCCTTTCCCTTCCTAACACCTATGCTGAATAACTTGTAAAATATATATATATACGAGGGGTATCTGTGTCAACTGTGGCTGCAGGGGAGAGTGCTTGACAATGGCTGGAAATGCCTGGGGGCAGAAATGTCATCCGTACATTGTTGGTGCTCCCTCCTCACCCCTGCAGCTGCTGCTTACTGACATGAGGGAGCTGAATTTCATGACCCCCCCGAGCAGCCTAAAAATAAGTAAGTATATACATCTTTCTTATACAGATTAGTCCGCATAGGTGTTGGAGGTGAGAGGGGACATGTTTTAGACTACTTAGGTTTAGGCTGGAATTCTGCTTTACTTATTTGTGATTGACTCAATTTAATCGTGCAACTTTAATAAAGCCTTATTAATAAATGGTATCTTCCTATATTAATGGTGGCGAGGACTTCAGTGAGCCTCTTTCTACTCTTTTCTATGTTACTGTATCCTTTAGGTACACCTCCACCTCCACCTTCACCAACTGTCCACATCCTACAAGGATCCTGCTTTGAAAACACAGATGACCAAGTGGAGCTTACTTGCCAGGGATATAACCTAACCTCTAAGGATGCCAAGATAAGATGGTTCATCAATGAGAAGGAGAGACTTCTTTTTCAAGACCTACTTTACCTGGAGTATTCCAGCTTATATTCTTTACACAGCACAGTGAGCATCTCTCTGGCAGAGTGGAATAATGGTATTCGTGTTAAATGCCAGGTGACAGATACAAAAACAAGCAAATCTAGTGAGGCTACAGCCAGGAAATGTTCAGGTATGGAATCTGCTGTTTTGTTCACATTTGTATAAGCTGTATACCTTAAACCCCACCAGTAGACAGTGATTATCAACCCTGCCAGGTTTAGTTGTGCCCCTGCTAGGGGAATCTTCCAATGGTAGATGTGTCTATGAAACATGACGAGACTGTAGTTTCCCCCAATGGGGCACAAGTTCATCTAGTTCAATCAATAAAAGGGGAAAAAAAGAAAAACATATATATATATAATCGTATATAAACGATCCTTTACCCACAGTTGATGCAGATGAAGGTAAAAATAATAAACCCAGGTAAGCATCATCCAAGTTGCTCCAAATTCTAACCCTCCTCTTCTCTATCTAAAACTTTTGAAACTTTTTGGCTTTATGCTCCCTGTTTTAGAAATGATTCAATAGAACAAGATAAATTCTCTGGTCAGGACAAAAGCATATCCTTTTTGTTCTAATCATGTAATCGTTATTTAGAAAATGTTCTCGTTTACAAACACTAACATTCATCACATTCATTTCATAGACTTACTTATATGTTCATAAAACACTACTTTTTATAGCATTATATATCTTTAAATTACATTTTCTCCATATAAAATTATGTATCATCTATCACTTTATATCTTTATTGTCTTTTATCCTCCTGTTGCCATTTCTTACAAAAAACTTGAAGAGAGTTTATTTATCTTCAATAATTCCATCTCTTATCTTCCCACAAATTCCTTCATTTTACTAATTTCTTTTTATAATTCCCATGTATCTCTTTCACTTAAAGCGGAAGTAAACCCATCGATCTAACAGTTTGAAAAAACAGTTACATTCCCGGCATGCCGGAAATGTTAACTGTCACATTGGTTGTTTTCTCAACCAAACTGTCAAACCATCCAATAGCTGGTGTCATAACTGATCATATGTGTGGCTTCATGGCAGTTAAAGATTAAAGGGAGGCCAAGATGGCAGCTTCCTTGGCTGAAAACGATAGGAGGGTTTACTTCCACTTTAATAGTTATTTTCCTTGTTGAACCAAGGTTCCCATGTTTTCTTAATTAGCCTAACATTTCCTCTTTTAACATATACAGATCTTTCTTTTCTAATTGTATCATCTACCTTTTTTATCCATTCTATATGAGTTGATTGGTTTACTGCTAACCATTTTCTCGCAATTAATTTCCACGCTAGAAACAAACACCTAATTACTGCCATTTGCCTTCTATTTGCTATACCCTCTTCCCCTATATACCCCAAAATACATACTGCAGGATTTAACTCAAGGGCAACTCCAAGATCAGTTTTATAGTGTCAGCTACATTGTCCCAATATCTATGCAATTTTGGGCACGTCCATATCATATGGATAAGATCTCCATTCAAACCGCCACATGGTGGGCATTTAGCATCAGGCCTCTGCCCAAACAAGAATAACTTTCGAGGGGTATAATATGTTCTGTGAAGTCGCAACAAATGCAAAGTTCTTTGTGCTGGGGATAAGCATACCACTGGCCTAGCATCTATTATATATCTCCGCTGCTCCTCTATTATGTCACCCAGATCCTCCACCCATCAATGCCTACAGGGAGGTTCTTCTTTTCTATTTATCAGCACTTCACATATCTTTCCATAAGTTCCCGATATCAGCCCTCTAGAAAGACTTGCACCAGTCACTTTATGGAGAGCAGCAATCCCACTCCATTCCAGTGGTTTTTCTTTTAATTTTTATCCAGTGCATGTCTGATTTGTAAATATTTATAAAAAGATTTGCAATAGTGCTGCCAAAAAGTAACTCCAGGGGTGTGGCACCGCCAAACCCCTTTTATCTTTTGGCAGCTGCAACACCCGCAATCCTATCCTAGGCTGTTTTCGCTTCCATATTAGCTCCCTAAAAATGTCTTCTATCTTTTGAACTCATTGTTTCGGTATCCAAAGTGGCAAATTATGTAATATATATAGGAGTTGTGGCATCCAGATCATCTTTATCAAATTACATCTTCCTGCCAGTGACAAAGGTAGCCAGCACCACATCCCTCCTCTACATTTAAAACTATCTATTAAGGGAGCTAGATTATTACTAATTATTACCAAAATACATCCCTGAAAATTACAGACCAGTTAGCCTAACATCAATAGTATGCAAGCTCTTGGAGGGGATGATAAGGGACTATATACATGATTGTAGTAATGAGAACTGTATCATTAGCAGTAATCAGCATGGATTCATGAATAATCGTTCTTGCCAAACCAATCTATTAACCTTCTATGAGGAGGTGAGTTGCCATCTAGATAAAGGAAGGCTCACAGATGTGGTGTATCTTGATTTTGCAAAAGCATTTGACACAGTTCCCCATAAACGTTTACTGTACAAAATAAGGTACATTGGCATGGACCATAGGGTGAGTACATGGATTGAAAACTGGCTACAAGGACGAGTTCAGAGGGTGGTGATAAATGGGGAGTACCGTATATACTCGAGTATAAGCCGAGATTTTCAGCCTCTTTTTTGAGGCTGAAAGTGCCCCCTCGGCTTATACTCGAGTCACCGCTGTCTGACTGCTCGATCAGCGTATCGAGCAGACAGACGGCGGACATTAAAATTCAAAAGCCGCGCCTCCTTCTCCGCCTCCGCCTGTGATAGGCGGAACACTGAATTTCCCAGCAGTCAGTGTTCCGCCTATCACGGACATCCGTTCATTCTCATACTACGGACGAGTATGAGAGGATGTCCGTGATAGGCGGAACACAGGCTGCTGGGAAATTGAGTGTTCCGCCTATCACAGGCGGAGGACGGAGGCGCAGCTTTTGAATCGTAGAATGGCCGCCGAGAAGAGCGGCGATCCATCGGCACGACACGGGACGGAGGAGGCACGGGACAGAGGAGGCACGGGACACCGGAAGGCACGGGACAGAGGAGGCACGGGACAGAGGAGGCTCGGGACGACGGCGGCTCGGGACGGAGGCTTGGGACACAGGTAGGCTGGACACACACACAAGGCTGCACGGACACACACACACACACACACACACACACACACACACAGGGATGGATGGATGGATGGATGGATACACACACACACACACACACACACAGGGATGGATGGATGGATGAATACACACACACACACACACACACACACACACACACACACACACACAGGGATGGATGGATACACACACAGGGATGGATGGACGGACACACAGGGATGGATGGATGGATGGATGGACACACAGGGATGGATGGATGGATGGATGGATGGACACACACACAGGGATGGATGGACGGACACACACACAGGGATGGACGGACACACAGGGATGGACAGCCATGTCTCACCCTCGGCTTATACACGAGTCAATAAGTTTTCCAGTTTTTTGGGGGTAAATTGGGGGCCTCGGCTTATATTCGGGTCGGCCTATACTCGAGTATATACGGTACTCGGAATGGTCAGAGGTGGGTAGTGGTGTCCCCCAGGAGTCTGTGCTGGGACCAATCCTATTTAATTTGTTCATAAACGACCTGGAGGATGGGGTAAACAGTCTAATCTCCATTTTTACGGATGATACTAAGCTAAGCAGGGCAATAACTTCTCTGCAGGATGTGGAAACCTTGCAAAAAGATATGAACAAATTAATGGGGTGGACAACTACATAGCAAATGAGGTTTAATGTAGAAAAATGTAAAATAATGCATTTGGGTGGCAAAAATATGAATGCAATCTATACACTGGGGGAAAACCTCTGGGGGAATCTCGGATGGAAGCTGCTGCTAACAAAGCAAACAGATTATTGGCATGCATTAAAAAGGGGATCAACTCCAGAGATAAAGCGATAATTCTCCCACTCTACAGGACTCTGGTCTGGCCGCACCTAGAGTATGCTGTCCGATTTCTGGGCATCAGTCTTCAGGAAGGATGTACTGGAAATGGAGCGAGCACAAAAAAGGGCAACAAAGCTAATAAAGGGTTTGGAGGATGTTAGTTATGAGGAAAGGTTGCGAGCACTGAACTTATTCTCTCTGGAGAAGAGACGCTTGAGAGGGGATATGATTTCATCTTACAAATACCGTACTGGTGACCCTACATTAGGGAGAAAACCTTTTTGTGGTAGGGAGTTTAACAAGACACATGTCCACTCATTAAAACTAGAAGACAGGTTTAACCTTAAACTATGTAGAGGGTTCTTTACTGTAAGAGCGGCAAGGATGTGGAATTCTCTTCCACAGGCGGTGTTATCGGGGAGCATCGATAGATTGAAAAAACTATTAGATAAGCACCTGAACAGTTTCATCCAGTTAACAAACCTGGGCCGAAATGCCGCCAGAACCTGCCATAAGTAGTGCCACTCCGAGCTATCAAAAGCCTTAGTTGCTCCTAATTATAATATGGCTCTCGATCCTATATTAATCGTCGGAGCTTGCAGGTTTAGGTATCGTTCGAATGCATTTTCGTACGAATTTCGGGGATTTTCATGTTTGTTTTAACAAAACGATAATGAACGAGCAGAATCCAAAATCCGAAATAAAAAAAATACTTTATTTTCGTATCCATTATATTTTCATATCATTGCGACAACAGTTCGATATAGATAGGAGATTCGACATGACGCTGACAATAGCGATCTGTGTGAGAACCTGCGGTCGAATGTGCCTAACCTAACTCTATTATTCCAAGATTATTCAACATAGAGAGAAAATATTTGACATTATAGAGACAATATATACGATCAAAAATATGTATAATACCGTTTGACATGAAGACTCGACAAAGCATAAGATTACGGCGAGCGGACATTTACAGTCAAATGCTCCGCCCATAGGCTGTATAAGAATTCTAATGTTGTTTGACTAGTAATAATATTTAATAATTATAATTATTACTAGTCAAACAACATTAAAGTACTACTATAGCTTGTGGGTGGAGCATTCGACCGGAAATGTACGATCGCGGCATAGCTGCTTCGCATAGCTGCTTCAAATCTTCTTAGAACATACAGACACCATAAGCCTTCAATTGACAGATTTCACCTTAATTAATTCGGATTTTCATACGAATGCATTTTTTAATGAAACAAAATAAATAAAAACTAATTTCGGGAGTAACTAAATAAATGTATTTTTCAGACAAAATCAAAATTCTGAAACAAAATATTTCAGTGTGCACATGTATAAATCCTGATTGATCGGGATGCACACATTTTTTGTATTATCTTCTTTAACACAAATGCATATCCTTAGTTTAGTTTAATCAGCAATATAACCAGCATAACTAGTCCTTTCTATCGTACCAAGCTTTAAGATAAAATTAGATGGTTGTGGGCAGCCCCGAGGCCGATCCGTCCATCGGATCGGGTCCTGGCGCTGCCATTCATACTAAGGGAAACAGGCAGTGGTGCCTTGCGGGTCACTGCCCATTTCCTACTGCTCATGCACGAGTCGCGGCGATGCTTTGTGAATGGCGGGCTGTGTTCTGGGACACACACAGTTCCCAGAACACAGCGCGCCTCATTACCCAGAAGACAACGCTTTAACATCGAATCAGTAGAGCATTTACTTACAGGCCTGCCTTGTAAAACATTACATTGCCCAGAAGCCCCATCTACATTTCCTAGGGTTCTAAACTTGTAAGTGGTAATGATATTTATAATAAAAGTCTGGTTCTTGGTTGGATATTTTGTGATATGTGTTTTATATGAACTTTAAAGACAATGCCAGCTGCATTTGGGCATGATAATCAGGAGCTCATGGACTCGTTCCTCGTTTCCCTTTTATATTATTCTCTGTTAAGTTTTCCAGCAATATTGTTCTATAGACAGGGTTCATTGTTGTTGTTGTTTTAATCAACAGATATCTCCAACTGTTTGGGAATCGAAGTGATAATGGTGCCTCCCACTATTGAGAACCTCTATGTCCAAAAATACGCCCCTATAGCTTGCACGGCATACAACCTAAAGCAGCCAACCGGTTCTGCTTTTTCTTTTTCCTACCCTGGAGCTCCAGCCACAGTGAATAGTCAAACCGAGGACCCTCAGCTCAATCGAAATGGCACTTTCAGTAAAACCAGTTTATTCACTGTGACCTCTGAGGCCTGGAATTCGAATATAGAATTTACTTGCATTTTCAGTATCCCAGGGCTTGAAGCGCCAATCGTTAGAACAATCTCCAAGAAGACAGGTAAGTGTGCAAGGTGCATTAAATCTAAGATATAGATCTAAAATCATCTGCGTTTGTTTTTAAATGAGGAAACCAAACATTTGTTTAAAGAAACATTTAGCGGCGGTTCACACAAGCGCAGCTTACTAATTCTTAGATGTGATGGCAACATTAGCTTTCTTTAATAGGCCTTTTTTTCTTTCATTTTTAACTAGTGATCCTGACCATAAGTCAGTTGTATTTCAACAGAACAAGCTGTCCTTTAAAAGTAGCAGTTAGAGCAGTGATTCTCAACCAGGGTTCCGGGGGACCGTAGGGTTCCTCCAGAGGTTGCTAGGGGATCCTTCAGCATTGGGCCATTTTTACCTCTCAGATAAGTTCCCACCGACACCACTGACCTTTTTAGCTATCTGTAAGGAGGTAATTCTTCCCAATGACCACAAGTGTAAGGACCATTTTTCCCACGGACCATCACACTAATGTATCATGAGTTGTAGATTTTTTATTTTTAGCAGAGGTTCCCCGAGACTGGAGAACTATTTCAAGGGTTCCTCTGTGTTGAAAAGGTTGAGGAAGGCTGAGTTAGAGACTAATCACATAACAATGACAGGGGTGCTAACAATGATCATCATGTAAAATCATCATTTATGTAAAATCTTTATCCTAAAAAGAACAAAACTGTTTGCTGTAACTGCTTATAAAGTGTTATTTGGAGTTTGGCTTCAATTTGCAAGTGTATCTAAATCTGCTAGTGCATCTAACACTCTCCTCCCTCCCAGACTGGCAATGCTGCTGTCCAAAGGTGCCTCTGTGTCTCCTTCATCCCTAGTGTAGGCACTTTAATGCAGGGAGTATGTTACTGGCCCGATCACCAGGTGAAGCCATGAGAGAAAAATGCCTAAAAAAAGAAAACCACTGCAGCCATCACATCTAATGATTGCTAAGCTAGCTGAAATATATTACATTTTTGGTTTTGAGTCATAGGGAGTGTTGGGTGCTGAGCTGTATATACTTCTGCCTCTGCCCTGTGTACATTACACACATCTGACCCGACACCATGGGGTTGATTTACTAACAACCCTGTTTCGAAAATAAGAGCTAGCGTGATTGTCGGTGATGGTTGCAATATAATCCCTACCCCCCAAATAAGCCCTACCCTGAAAATAAGACCTACAAGGACTTTAACTAGGGCTTATTTGGGGGGTAGGGCTTATATTGCAGCCATCACCGACAATCACACTAGGTCTTATTTTTGGGGAAACGGGGTATGTATCAAAATACAGCCAGTTCCTGTAGAACCAGAGGAGTTTCAGTATGTGCATATCCAACTTAACAACACCCACTCCCCCATATTAACAAAGCCTCTCTCCAAAGGTATCCCTGTTGCTCTTTCATTCAGAGTGTAGACACTCTAATACAGTAAGTGTGTCCAGATCACCAGGTGAAAAAAGAGACAAGAAAATCCTTAAAAGAAGAAAACTAATACAGTCACCACATCTAATGATTATTAAAGCATTACTAAACTGTTCCAAACACTTTTTGTTTGGTTTGATTTTTAATGTGTAAGTAAACCCCCCTATTGTTTTCAGCCAAGGAAGCTGCCATATTTTCCTCTGTTTAATCTACAACTGTCATGATGCTGCACATGTGATCAGTTATGACACCAGCCATTGGATGGTTTGACAGTTTGGTTGAGACTGAGAGCACAACCAATGGCAGTGTTACGTGCCGGAAATGAGAATGTTTTATGGATGGGTTTACTTCCACTTTAATCCTGCAAGCCAATAGTATAATGTGCTACTATGCATCACATGCTAGCACATTATGTGAAACTTACCTTAGAACGAATCCCTCCAGCGGCACGCTGTCACCGCTGAAGGCGCTTCCATCTTCACCCAGTCTTCCTTCCGGGTTCGCGGACTCCGGGCTGTGTGAGTGGCCAGAGCT
Organism: Lithobates pipiens; assembly: GCF_037356315.1. Taxonomy (NCBI): domain Eukaryota; kingdom Metazoa; phylum Chordata; class Amphibia; order Anura; family Ranidae; genus Lithobates; species Lithobates pipiens. The sequence goes on from NW_027507696.1 coordinate 15,681,634, forward strand.
GCGATGACGTCACTCCCGTCACTTATGCTATTTATATCTCAATTGAAATCATTTATCTATTGTACCATAGTCTAATTTTTAATAAAATAAAAAATTATAAAATATAATTTCTATTTTAAACACAGAGGCAAAACTGATATCACCAAAAATTGCTGTATTCCCACCAACTCAAGAGGATATAGAAAAGGACGAGCTCTGTATAGTGACATGCATCAGCTATGACTTTTACCCTGCAAACATCTACATGGGCTGGGTAGATGAAGAAAATGTGGGGATCTCCAAGGACCAACATGTTAACAGCGAACCAAAACGTAACGATAGAAATCAGAGTTATTCTGCAAGCAGTTTATTGAGTATTCCCTGCAGTGAATGGAAAGAAGGCAAACGCTATGGATGCGTAGTGGGCCATGAAGCCATCCCGCAGAAACTTAGCATGAAAGATATTGACAAACAATCTGGTAATCCATCAATTGTCAATGTGTCTCTCGTCTTGTCTGATACCAACATGGTTTGTCATTAAGAGTGTCCCATGCTTTCTCTTTCTCTACTTCAGTAAAGGAATGTCCATAATTCACTCCCTCCAAAAATGTTTTGTATTTTTATATATAACAGGCTAGAAAATATGTATTTGTGCTCCTCTGTCTGTAATATCTGTGCTCTATGTTCAATCTTCCCAAAAAAACAGGGTCTTCTAGAATGTACTTGTGATTTTGCTGTGACAAAAATGCGAGGGCTGTATTTTGTAAAAGAACTTATTCTGCAATAAATATTATAAAGATAAATCTGTCAGAAAGAGGTCTGCTGCCATTACAGCTTTGCTTAATAGTTCGTTTTCAAATCACTTTAATAATAATTAGGGTATGCTTTTGGCATTTTCTTATGTGTGTATCAACATAAACTTACACAATAAGTAGTGTATGTACGGTTGCCATCCGTCCAGGATTCACCAGGACAGTCCAGGTTTGCAATCGTGTGTCCGGGTTTCAAACCTCCTGAAACTCAGACACATTGTTGAGAATGGGCTGCAGTTCCCCAAGCAACTGAGTACCACAACCGCCAAGTACATAGGTGTGCACACAAGCCCGCCCCCATACATGGACAGGAGAGGAGAGATGGCTTGATTTCCACTTGCTCCTTCTGCCCTTACCCCTCTGTCTGCCACCTACACCCCAATCCCTGGCATTCAATGCTTGGGAAAGGGATGTCTGGGCTGGAAATTTGAAGCCCGGCAGCCGGCAGATACCTTATGAAAGGTGTCAATGCTTGAGCCTCCATACTCGGGTGAGTGCGCTCACTATCCAATGTCTGAGGTCTCCCCCCTTCCTTCCTTCTCTCTCCTGCCTCTGAGTGAGTGTGTACACTAAGATAAGAGAGATTCAGATATAAGGAGTGCCCCGCGGACTTGGATATAACCTCTTGGGAACCCTGATTTAGGGGAGATGCTGGAAACTCTAAAGTAAGTGGTAGCTTTGGTAAGCAGAAACCCCCTTACATCAGAGTTCCCCTTTACACCACAACATTTCCCCCTTAACCACTTAAGCCCCGGACCAATTGTCAGCCTAAGGACCAGAGGTCTTTTTACAATTTCGCACTGCACTGCTTTAACTGGTAATTGCGAGGTCATGCAATGTTGTACCCAAACGAAATTTGCGTCCCTTTCTTCCCACAAATAGAGCTTTCTTTTGATGGTATTTGATTGCCTCTGCAATATTTATTTTTTACGATATAAAAGGAAAAAGACAGAAAAAAAAAAAAAAAGATATTTTCTAATTTTTGTTATAAGAAAATTCGAATGAACTAAATTTTAGTCATACATTTAGGCCAACATTTATTTAGCCACATGTCTTTAGTAAAAAAAATGTCAATAAGCGTATATTTATTTGTTTGCGCAAAAGTTATAGCGTCTACAAACTAGAGTTCATTTTCTGGAATTTACACAGCTTTTAATTTATGACTGCCTATCTCATTTCTTGAGGTGCTAAAATGGCAGGACAGTACAACCCCCCCCCCCCAAATGACCCCATTTTGGAAAGTAGACACCCCAAGGAAATTGCTGAGGGGAATGTTGAGCCCATTGAATATTTTTTTTTGTCCCAAGTGATTGAATAATGACACAAAAAAAAAAAAAAAAGTTTACAAAAAGTTGTCACTAAATGATATATTGCTCACACATGCCATAGTTATATGTGGAATTGCACCCCAAAATATATTCTGCTGCTTCTCCTGAGTACGGGAATACCACATATGTGGGACTTTTTGGGAGTCTAGCCGCGTACGGCACCACGAAAACCAATTACTGCCTTCAGGAATTCTAAGGGTGCAAATTTTTGATTTCACTCCTCACTACCTATAACAGTTTCGAAGGCCATAAAATGCCAAAATAGCACAAACCCCCCCCCCCCACCCCATTTTGGAAAGTAGACACCCCAAGCTATTTACTGAGAGGCATGTTGAGTCCATGAAATATTTTATATTTTGCCACAAGTTGCAGAAATATTACAATTTTTTTTTTTTTTTGCACAAAGTTGTCACTAAATGATATATTGCTCACACATGCTATGGGCATAAGTGAAATTACACCCCAAAATAAATTCTGCTGCTTCTCCCGAGTACGGGGATGCCACATGTGGGGGACTTTTTGGGAGCCTAGCCATGTACGGGACCCTGAACACCAAGCACTGCCTTCAGGATTTAAATATAAAACGCTACCAAAAAAAACTGTTAGCGATCGCAGGGATCAGGCCTGACTCTGCAAACGCTGCAGTTATGTGTTTAGTGTTTTGTAAGTGGCAGTGATCGATCGATACTGCACTTGGGTGGGCTGGGCGGAGCGGCAAAATGCAGGTGCTAGCAGGTATCTGGGCTGATCCCGCTAACAATGCGTTTTTTTGGAACCCTAAACTTCTGGGGACGCTAGTATAGATCTGATCAAATCAGATATTGATCTGTTCAGATACTATACCACTACGGGAGGTGTATGCTTTGCGCGTGGGTGTTAGCGGTATGGCACTAACCTAGCGCTGCCTGGGGCGACGCTGACACTGACCCTAAAACCTAATTGATATCACCCGCCGGGTGATCAGGGGGTTAAACCTTTATTGGGTAATAAATGGTGGGTGCCCTGATGCTATAAAAAGCAAACTAACTAAACAGAGTCACCCGTAACACTTATACGGTGATCACTGGTGAAAGGGTTAACTAGGGGCAATCAGAGGGTTAAAATCTTTATTAGGTAGTATATGGGGGTCCCTGGCGCTATATAAAAACCTGACGGGGAACCTAAATAACTAACTGGCTAACCAGCGTCACCAGTGACACTTTTACAGTGATCGCTGGTGAAAGGGTTAACTAGAGGCAATCAGGGGGTTAAAACCATTATTGGGTAGTATATGGGGGTACCTAGCGCTATAAAAACCTGGCGGTGAACCTAAAAAATCGGGGGGGGGGGATTTGTGTGCCTATGTGTATCTACATGTCAGTGTAGTGTTGGTGCACTTACTATTGTGTTCTCCTCGCAGTCTGGTCAAAAAGACTGCCCCAAGGAGAATGACATCACTTCCTCCCTGCTTGTGTTTACACTACACAGGCGGGGGAAGCTTCTCATTCGCCAGGAGCGATAGAGAGGGGATGGCCAGAAACCAACGGCCATCCCCTCATCCCAGATCGCTCCTGAAGCGAAACGGACCGCCGCAGCCAGCGGGAGGGGGTCCGATCTGACCCCCAACCCGCTGGAAGGCAAGCACGTACATGTACGTGCTTGTGCCTGTCGGTGCCATTCTGCCGACGTACATTGCCATGCGGCGGTCCTTAAGTGGTTAAAATAAATTACCATGGGCCACTAAGGTATTAGGGTTTGAATTAATGAAAAGGTGGCATCTCTAAGTATATGTCAATCCTAAACAAATAATTATCAACCAGCTTTTTGCAACAGAGTGAAATGACAACTGATATATAATCCGAATAGGCCCGTGAGTACTGTGCGTTTAGGCTCTATGCATCCAATCCCATCATTATAGTGCTCAGTCTATGACAAGCTGAAATCTGCTGTTGTGCTGAGTAGTACTCACATTCAGCATGGCTTTTTTCCTCAGAGAATAGGTGCAGGAACTCAACCATGCCACATTCACATATCTGCCAAACGCCATCAAATAGTAGCTGTTCCCTCTACATACAACCCCCTCCCTCCACTGCCCTCTTTTTTTCCCCCCTCCTTAGAAGCTCCACCATCTGTCATATGTCTTACCTTTGTTGCAATATTAAGCTGAAACACTTATCCGGCTGTAGTACCTCCCAGCATACTATACTATACTACAGTCACTTGCAAGGGAGATCATGCAGTAGGAGCATCAACAACTGGTCACCAGGGAAAAAATGGAGACCACAGAGGGTGTAGCCTACCACGCCCCTTCTCCTGCCCATGACTGCACTGAACCTTTGGCACCTGTTCTGTATCTCCCTTGTCCCCGTCCGGCACTCAGGGGGATCTGTACAGGAAATCAGACCTGTGGGAGCTACTGGAAGATAAGCTATCACTTGCAAACTCAGAAGCTGGACTTCAGTGTTACCAAGTGATAGTGGTGAGCAGGGAGCAGAAGACCTGAGCCAGACGTGGTGGAACTGAGTTCCCCCTAGTTCCTGCTGAAAAAAAGCCCTGTGTATCAGAGACATATGCATGTGCCCCTGAACATATTACATGTGACCTTTTTATGTTCCACTGCCTTTAGCACTCTTATCCAATGGGAAACCTCTGTAGGATGCGTGACCCAGAATGAGATTTAACCAGAAGAGTGGTTATGACAATTAGTATACAAAAAGACATACAATATGAGGAGCCATGAGTTAATATAGCGAGTTCACACATTTTCATCTCTTTACAGTTTAGGCTGGGTTCACACTGTGTGTGGCGAGAGGCACAGCAGGGAGTCTGGTGCGTCCCCATTCACTGTTTCAGGTCCGAATTAGGTCCGAATTTTTGTCCTGAATTCGCACCTGAAAGGGACCCCTCTGCTGTGCGCTCCATTGAGAGCCGGTCACAGTTTCCTGTCATGCGAATAGAATGCAGGGAAAGCCGCATCCAATTCGCATAAGTGTGAATGCAGCCTAAAGGCCTGGATCACACCTATGCATTTTTTAGTGCATTTTGCATAAACGCACTACAGTCCACTTACCATGGTTTGCTATGGGACACGTTCACATCTATGCCTTTTTCAGCCGCTGCGGAAAAGCACGTAGTGCATTTTTTATGCATTTTTTAATCTGTCTAGCAACAAAACAAAAGCATCTACCCATTAAAAAAAAAAAAGCATAAAAAACACAAAACGTATCAACAAACGTGAAAATTGCATCACAGATGAGTGTGCAAAAACACAAAATGCACCGCAAAAAGCACAGTTAAAATGGATCAAAAGCAAACTGCATAGGCGTGAACCAGGCTTATTACCTAATGAGTGTTTTTAGTTAAAGTGTATCTAAAGCGAAATAAGGTTTGAACAAAGTAGGAACAGGTTATTCCCTCAGTATTTTTGAAATCTGTACCTCACTGGGGTTAATTACCATTACTTCTTGCCTCATTGGGAGAGATTTACTAAAACTGATGCACAAAGAATCTGGTACAGCTCTGCATAGTAACCGATCAGCTTTCAGGTTTTATTGTCAAAGCTTAATTGAACAAGGTAAAGTTAGAAGCTTATTGGTTACTATACACAGCTGCAACAGATTTTGTGTGCCCCAGTTTTAGTAATTTCTCCCATTGATACAACAGGAAGTAAGGGTAAATCCATCTAAAATAGGGAAATTCCCCTCTTATACGATTGTCACCAGCAGGGGCATTGCTAAGTCTGCAAAAGATCTGGGACTAGAGCCCATAGCAGTGGCCACCAACCTGGGGGAGGGGGGGGGGACGTCGGTGGTAAGCAATTTTTCCCGGGCATAGGAAGGCTGGTGTTGGTGTTTCAACCATCATGGCACCATGGTTGATATGGTGTCAGAGTGATCGAAGCGTATTGTTTCTGTTGTTACATTGTAATATATAATGCAGAATAAGTTTGAGCCCTGGGTGTGTCACTTGCTATTGTTGCCTGTCGACAGATGCTGCTTTTTAACTTTCCACCGTCACCTGCCAATAGATGTAGATTGTCACTTGCCACATCACCTGCCACCATTAGCAGATTGTCACTTGCCACCATTTGAAAATTGTCACTTGCCACCATTTGCAGATTGGCACTTGCCACGTCACTTGCCACCATTTGCAGATTGGCACTTGCCATGTCACTTGCCACCATTTGCAGATTGTCACTTGCCACCATTTGCAGATTGTCCCTTGGCACGTCACTTGCCATCATTTGCAGATTGTCACTTGCCACCATTTGCAGATTGTCACTAGCCATGTCACTTGCCACCATTTGCATATTGTCACGTCACTTGCCACCATTTGCAGATTGTCACTTGCAACATCTCTTGCCACCATTTGCAGATTGTCACTTGCCACGTCACTTACTACCATTTGCAGATTGTCACTTGCCATGCCAGCCAGTGCCACCAAATGTGCATTGTGGCTGCATTAGTGGCAGGCTGGCAGCACTGGTCCATTTAGTGTGGGCAGGAGAGCGGAGATGTGGTGTGGGCAGTCAGAGATGCTGTAATCTCTCTGCTCCCCGCCGCACCTCCAACATTTAAGAGGCCCGCGCTGTGAGGGCGGAAGAGCACTGATGTGTGGTGGGCAGTGAGAGATGATGTCACCTCTCTGCTCCCTGCCGCACACCGCTCCCACGTTGTAGTGGTCCGGCTGTGAGGGCGGAAAAGTGGTGACGGGCGGGCAGAGAGAGATGATGTCATCTCTGCTCGTCCGCCCGCTCGTCTCTCCTCCACTTCCAATGCCACCCGTTGGAGGCGCAGCCGCAGCCACGACCTGCTGACACTCGGGGCTCCAGCCTTGATAGCCACCCCCTGGCAACCCCTATGGTCACTAGAACAAATTTATACATTGGAAAATTTCCCTCATCATCTGGTCCAGTTACAACTGTAAAATTGGGGATTTTCCCAATGCTTCTGTCCACTTTTCTGTGCAATGGGACAGTAGTTTCCCATGGGGTCCCATCGATACATCTTACTATTCAGGGGCAATCTGCTCAGGGAAGGTCTGCAGCAGGATATAAACAAATCCCAGGGGTTGGGGGTATGATTGCATGTGTGTTTGCAGCTTGGGAGGGGGGAGTGCTAAGTTGCACAGTGGCAGGAGAAAATAGAGGTTAAAAAGTATAATGCCACATGAAAGAGCACTTATCCATTAACCTGTCATTAAATTATAAAAGTTGAAACTCTATTGTAAAGTTATAATACCATAAAGGCCTTGGTTGCAGACACTTTTCACTCTCTCACAGAGCAATAAATGATGCCTTCTGTCTCTCCCCTCATTGAATGCTACATCATTATTGTGTCCTTTCAGAGCTGTAGAAAACACATTAATGAGGTAACAGGTAAAAGTGGAACCAGGGCAGGCACCAGGAAACCCAGGCATCTGGCACCCTCAAGTGTTTGATGCTGAACATTCGAGTGGTGCTTTTCTCCATGCACAGTTTTCACCTCTGCATCTGCCCTTTCCCCATCCCAGTTGTCACCTCTGCATCATCTTTCTCCATCAACAGCTGTCACCTCTGCATCTCCCCTCCATCCACAGTTGTTACCTCTCTGCGGCTATCACCTCTGCATCATCTCTCTCCATCCACAGTTGTCACCACTGCACCCCCCTCCTCCCTCCACAGTTGTCACCTCTGCATCCCCCCTCCATCTACAGTTGTCACCTCTGCACCATTTTCCTTCATCCACAACTTTGGCCTCTGCATCAACCTCCTTCATCCTCAGGTCTCATTTCTGCACCCTCCTCCCTACATCCACATTTGTCACCTCTGCACCCCCTTCATCTCCATCCAAAGTTGTCACCCCTGCAGCCCCTTCATCTACATCCACAGTTGTTACCTCTGCACCACCTTAATCTCCATCCACAGTTGTCACCTCTGCACCACCTTTATCTCCATCCACAGTTGTCACCTCTGCACCCCCTTCATCTCCATCCACAGTTGTCACCTCTACAGCCCCTTCCTCTCCATCCACAGTTTTCTCCTCTGCATCCACCTTCATCTCCTTCCACAGTTGTCACCTCTGCAGCCACTTCATCTCCATCCACAGTTTTCACCTCTGCATCCACCTTCACCTCCATCCACAGTTGTCACCTCTGCACCACCTTAATCTCCATCCATAGTTGTCACCTCTGCACCCCCTTCATCTCCATCCACGGTTGTCACCTCTGCAGCCCCCTCATTTCCATCCACAGTTTTCACCTCTGCATTCACCTTCATCTCCATCCACAGTTGTCACCTCTGCACCCCCTTCATCTCCACCACAGTTGTCACCTCTGCAGCCTCTTCATCTCCATCCACAGTTTTCACCTCTACATCCTCCTTCATCTCCATCCACAGTTGTCACCTCTACATCCCCTTTCATCTTCATCCACAGTTGTTACCTCTGAAGCCCCTTTATCTCCATCCACAGTTTTCACCTCTGCACCCCCTTCATCTCCATCCATAGTTTTCACCTCTACATCCCCCTTCCTCCATTAGCAGCTGTCACCTCTGCATCTACCCTCTATCTACAGCTGTCAGCTCTGCATCATTTTCCTCCATCCATAGTTGTGGCACCTGCACCATCTTCCTCTATCCACAGATGTCATTTGTCACGTCTGCATAACCCATCCACAGTTGTCACCTCTGTACCCACCTTCCTTCATCCACAGTTGTCACCTCTGTACCCCCATCCTCCATCCACAGTTGCTACTTCTGCATCCCCCCTCCAACCACAGCTGCCACCATTGCATCATTTTTCACCATTCACAATTGTCACCCCTGCTGCCTCGATGCTGAATTCTCTTCAGCATCGAGATTTGTGATTGGTTACGCATTTGAGTGAATGAATGATTATGTTCTCTGAACTGTTTGACCATATACATTTCAATCACTGTGGCTGTCATTCTCACCCTGGCAGAAATCGATTCCTGAATGTTCCAGGAAGGCCCCTGGGGGAAGCACAACTATAACTGAGAGGGAATGGGGGCCATTTTTCCTAGATCTGGTCCTAAGCAGCAATAAAACATACTGGCACTTTGCTGACAATAGCAAGAACCAAAGATCCAGCAGCCCAGGGATGCTGGTAGCAATATTATATTATGCAAAAAGGGATTTAAAAAAAGACTGATTTCTCTTTTAATGGATTAGAATGTGCGTATAAGAGGCCTACTTAGTTAAAGTTGTAATACAGGGTCAATGCTTTAAGCATAAAAAAGGAAAACTGCGTGTTAAATATTCACTGACTTAATTGGAAAAATATTTTAGTATATTTATTCATATTTATTTAATATATTTAGTATTTGAGACATTATCAAAAACCCCAAATCTTTATTTATACCTCTAACTAACATAGCATAATAGAAAAGCGTTTTTTAAAATATTCCATCTTATTGCTAAAACTCACCTGCCATTTGCAATATACATTGAGAAAATACCCTTATTTACTCATTTTACTTACGTAAAGATATCCAACTAGTATTACCAATTTTAATTACTTTAACAGCAAAAGTGGCAAGGATTGAGATCAACCATTTAAAGACACTTTGTCACTTTAAGAATACTGAAAGCTGCTGACAGGTACAAAATGTTTGTGCGGCCCCTCACGTGCCTATACATACGTATGCTGTACGGCCCCTGTATGGGCATAGATATGAAGCCTTAGTGGGACAATCAAGAATATTGTTCTTAGGTGGACACCGCTCGTTGAGTGGATAGTGGTGCTCACCGACCCTCAATATGTCATAATAGATGCTATGGCTACACAGGCTTATATACTAAATTAATTCCGTTGAAGCTAACACATTCTCTATACAATGTGACGTTATGGTAGCAAAATTGAAACGTATGTTTCTATCTGTGTGTTAATGTCTCCTTTCTTAATAAAATAAGATTGAACTAAGAATATTGTTCTAGTGGCAGGACTAGACAGCATAAACTGTCTGTACATGCCTCTTACCCTAACATTTGCCCCTGAAGCATGGTACAGAGCCCTCTCAAAATTGGCTATGCAAATAGCAACAGTGTAGTGGTGATTAATATATATGTAGCCATTGCTGATTTCCTTCTGAAATTTCTAATTGTCTGGTTGTTTCTAGCATCAGTATTTTCTGAGTAACCTGAAACAAGCATGCAGTAAAGTCATACAGTCAGGAAGAAGCATCAATGTCTCAGCATCTATACACAGTCTTCTGCATTAAAAAAAACCTATCTGTCAGCTAAAGAAACTTTAGTATTACATTAACATCATATGTGTATGAATCTGTGTGGGGGCAGAGTTTTAAATTATATTATTATTACAATAGATTCTGTATTTTATTTTTTTACTTTTTTACATTACCTATCTATCAGTAAAAGGTAAGGACTAAAAATTACCCCACGTGATAATACAGTTACAGCAGTCCTGCATTAACAGTTTAATTTTTCAGTTTGTTTGCCCCCCCCCCCCCCCAAATTTTGAGCACCAGACGTCACTGTACATACCTGCAGCAACAATAATTTTCTTCCACTTTGAAGAAATACTGTGCCCTTGTAATTAGGCAAAGCTTTGACTCTTCTGGATAGTGTCAGAGCTTGTCACTCACTAGGTCCCTTCCCGTCTCATTTCTACTCACCTATGATGGGATGCCTCGGAAAGAAGAAAGAAATGGCTGCACATCCAGAACTTCCGATTGCCTTTTATTTTGCTTCACAAAGATAACAACAGAGACACCAAACTGTGGTCACGTAGACGTGTTTCACACATACATCTTGTGCTTAATCATTACCTGGTGGGGTGCCTCACAGATTAAGAATTAGGCATGACAGCCAAATTATAGTAGAGGTAAAGGCTAACTGGATTATATATATGTTTTCTGAAGCACTGGAAATCATAAACAGTTGCCGTTTTTTTACAAAATACTGTTTTTATGTTTTTCTTTTTATCCAGCCTTTTTAAGCTACTTCCTGTCTACATATACTTGCTCCATTGTTGGTTGCTTATCAATGCTCAGGACTGGCTACCTGATTACCAACAGTGAACCATGCCTGTGCAATGTGTGTCAGCACAATTGCTTGAAGTCCCTACCAGGTGGCACACGTGACAATGCAGGAGCACAATTGGAAGACAGTTGTCACCTCATAATAGGAAGTGTTTGAAATAGGGCCTTTATGATGTGATCACCAGCATACCTCCCAACTTTTTGAGATGGGAATAAGGGAATGACGCACCCCTTGCCGCACCCTCTTAAAGGAGAATTGTACAAAAAAACAAGATTGGTTATACCCACTTTTTTTTTTTTAAACTAATAGTCCTTTATATTGGCTTTTGGAATTTACAAATGCAGCAATTTAGAAATCAGATGAAAGGTTTAGCATTGGAAAACACTTTTTGATAAATAAAAAGTGCATTTTATATACATCTATATAGATCAGACCAAAATGAGGGACAGAGGGACATTGCTCGAAATTAGGGACAGTCCCTCAAAATCAAGGACAGTAGAGAGATATGATCACCAGGTATTATTTCAATAAAAGCTGCAGAACATGTTGAAGCTTATAATAGATTTTGGTGAATGGCTTACCTCTCCTTTAATGGTCATATTTATAAAACAGTAAACATGACTTTCACCAGAAATGTACTGGTGGTGAATTAATCACTGACATTCAAAGCACATCCACCGGGGAAATTCACCTACAGTGAATGTTTGGTAAATGTCAGATGCACTACATTATAAATATGATCCTTAATGTTAAAGGTTAGGTCGAGGATTCGGTTAAAGTGGAACTAAACGCCCTGATATATTCACCTCTACCTTTCAGTAATACAGCACTTACATCCTTCACCAGCTGCTGTGATCTTCTCCCCAGGTGCCAGGTTTTTGGCCTCTTGATTGGCCGGAAGAGAATGATGTCATCTCACACATGCACATGGGATTTATTATGGCACGGCGCAGTGTTAGGGGAATACACACTGAGCTGCGCACATGCAGCTCAGTGTGTGTACATTAAGGCTAGGTTTACACTTCTGCGTGTGACTGCAGGTGGGGGAATCGCAGCGATTGTCACACCCGCAACCACTTGCAGTGAAAATGCACTGCTCTGCGAAAACATGCTGAGCTACTATTCATTCTGAATGGCACCCCCAAGCATGAAAAATTGCAGTATGTGTGCAGGTATAGGATCCGCAGGAAAATTGCATGATTAAATAGACCATGTGATTGGCTGCGGCTGCGTTTTTGGAAAGGTGAGTGCGCCTTTTTTTTTTTTTTTTTGCGGAAATGCAGGCACTGCAGCCCCTTTCATTTGAATGGGCTGCCTTGTCCAATAAAATGCGGCCCACAAAAATGCATAGGTGTAAACCTAGTATTAGAAGAAAACTAAAAGCAGGCAGCGTTATTATGTGTATTACTGCAGAAGAAGCAAAGCATGTCTCTTCTACAATGAACAGTTGCTTGCTCTCATTTTTCTTAAACTTTAAATACAGCGAATGCAGACTGCAAGAAAGGAAGTAGTATTTGTCTACCATAATTATATTTTAAAATAAAAAAGATATGTTTTTGTAGTTTTTTGTTTGTTTTTGTTTTTGCAATCATGTGACTGCATGTGTCGGTATGGTATGTGAGCAGTGGATGACCTTACAGCAGGGAAGCATGTTCCCCATCTGTGTGCGCTGTGTTCCCTGTTGTGTTGTGTTATGCGCTGAACTCCCACTAGGGTTCTCCGGTATAATTGCAGGCAGGGTGCATCCGCAAATGTGAATGCACCCTAAAACCAGCAAGCAACCTTAGAGTCAAAAATGAGAAAAATGGACAATTCACAATACGTATCCCAACGAAAGTAAAGTGTACAATACAAAAAACATGCAGGTGCTCACAACCTTATAAGAGGAACTTGATGTGGTTGTAAAGCAGTTCTGTTTTTGGACCTTCTGAGGAACTGAAATTCAAGCCATGTCAAAACAAGATATTTTTGTTTTATTTTAAATGAATAATGAAATAAATAATATAAGAAATCTACATTGTAAAGATATATTCTGGGAGGAATAGGAGAGGATTATGAAGGTCAATATGCAATATAGTATATCCTATTGCTATAAAAAAAAATATCTAGATATTGAGCAGGAAGATCAAACTATACACTACTTTTACTAAAAGCAAGAGCACTTCTTTGTGCCGCAAAGATAATTTTCTTTCATCCTTTGTTACTACACTGAGAGATTGAGAGTAATGCCTTGTACATACGATCAGACTTTCCAACAACAAAACTGTGCAATTTTGTTCAAAGGTTGTTGACTCCAACTTGTCTTGCATACATACGGTCACACAAATGTTGGCCAACAATTACAAACCTAGTGACGTACAACATGTATGGTGAGCCAATGTGATATCTCCATTACGAACGCTAGTTTTTCAAGACCGAACGTTTCCGGCCCGTCCTTGATTCTGATCATGCGTGTTTGTACTTCAGACTTTTGTCCTATGGACTTGTATACACATGATCGGAAAGTCCGTCAACACACATTTGTTGGCGAAAATTTTGAGAACATGCTAGCCATCATTTGTTGGCAGAAAGTCCAACAACATTGTCTGATGGAGCATACACACGGTTGGATTTTCCGTCAACAGCCTGACATCCAACATTTCCCTACGGAAAGTCAGATCGTTTGTAGGCGGTATTAGGATCTATGCTACACGCAACAACAGTCCAGAATTGTTTTATAGATGTACTTTTTTAAGGCACACTAGTCTTATGTGTATGTACAGTGTTAAGAACAATATATATATATATATATATATATATATATATATATATATATATATATATATATATACAGGCATACCCCACTTTTAAGTACACAACGGGGTTTATTTACTAAAGCTGGAAAGTGCAAAATCAGCCTCACTTCTGCATAGAAACCAATGACCTTCTAACCACAGCTTGTTCAATTAAGCTTTGGTAATAAAACCTGGAAACTCATTGGTTTCTATGCAGAAGTGAGGCTGATTTTGCACTTTCCAGCTTTAGTAAATAAACCCCGTTGTGTACTTAAAAGTGGGGTATGTATGTATATATATATATATATATATATATATATATATATATATATATATATATATATATATATATATATATATATGAGTTACTCTAAATGACATATGCTAACATATATGTATCTCATTCAGTCTGTTGCAAGAATGTAATCTGGGAAGAGGAAGGAGATGAAATTGATAACCGATGGGAGATCACCACAACATTTATGTCCTTGTTTATTCTAAGTCTGATTTATAGCATCACTGTAACTTTATTCAAGGTAAGAAACAAAGCAAGTAAAACACTGTATCAAGTACCATAGTACAGTTGTTTGTTGTCCCTCATTTTAAGGAAAGTGACTACTGTACTTCTGAACAGTGATTCGCTTCACAATAAAATTTCCACTACATCCAAACCCATGCATTGACCTCAGAGGCAAGTAACGGCAACCCACCTGAACTCTCCCTGAACTTTGGCCCAAAGTCACATGAATCTGTAATAAGCCTCTGTGTCTTTTTACAAATTTTATAATGTTATATAGTAAAATAATGGGATTGACTTACTAAAATTGGAGCGTGCAAAATCTGGTGCAGCTCTGCACAAAAACCAATCAGTTTCTAGTTTATTTTTATTTTTAATCAAAGCTTAATTGAACAAGCTGAAGGTAGAAGCTTATGGCTACCATGCATAGCTGCAACAGATTTTGCACTCTCCAGTTTTAATAAATCAACTCCAATGAGTCATTGATTAAAGAGGAAGTAAACCCTGGTGGGTTTACTTCCTCTTTGTTTCCCTGCAAAGGTAAATGTGTCATTATGTGCCACTTACCTGACACAGGAGCCAGCGATGTCAACACTGTCCCCTCTTCCACGGAGCGTCCATCTTCTTTCCGGGTTTTGTGGCTCCGGCGCTGTGATTGCCATGATGACATCACACCCGCGGATGAACACAGGAGCTGCCACTAAAGGCATATCGCCGTTAGCAGCAGCATGCTCAGTGCGCCTGCGGGCCGCTGTCTGTGGCGCATGCGCCGGTGACAGCGGTGCCTGTCTTTTTGCAAATATCTCCTAAACCATGTAGGTTTAGGAGATATTTCTTGGACCTGCAAATAAGCCTTAATCTAGGCTTACCTGTAGGTCCAAGTGGTCTGTAAGGGTTTACAACCACTTTAATAATCTTGTAAGGTACCATAGGGTATATAGGAAACATAGCCCTATAAACCATTCTGATGCTAATCAATTTTTAGCCCTAGTCCCAGCCCCAGCATGCTACTCTGCTTTTGAACTATATCTACAAACTGTATGTTGTCATTCTCATATTATTATTGGCCAAATGTTGCAGCCACCCTCAAATATAAAATAAAATATAAAAAAAATGTGTTACATGTAAATACTCTAAAATACCCTAAAACCAGTAAGCTAGCTATGGGGTTATGCCCCATTCATTAACATTAGATATAGTAAATCATATTTTCAATTTTAAAAATGTGTTGATTTAAGGATATCTTTCCTGCAGGTAAAGTAAAATCCTCATCTATACACAGGACTATCAAGAATATTCAAAAATATGGATCCAGTAAAAAGGAAAGAAAGAAGATTTCATCTTGTTTTTTTATAGTAAACCTTGTAAATAATGGTCTCTTTTCTTTGGAAATAATTATTTTTCTTGACAGCTTCAATAAAATACTCTCTGCTGGTACACATTTCTGCCTTTTAGGTTTCATTTATCTTATCAATGTAATAAACAGAGATAAAAACTTCCAACTAAAAATTGGAATCAGCAATGTTTTCCTCTCATTCTGTTCCCCCTTGTTGCAAGTTTGAGGATTCCAACTTTGCAGAAAACATACCATCCACCTACAGTAGACAGAAATAGTTGTACCCGGAACAAGCATGCGCCAAGTAAAGGCAGAGCTGTCAACCTGCATACTTGTGGAAGGCCTGGGATATGCAGTACTGCAACAAAAAACAACTGTCAGACTTTACAAAACATTTGTTTTTGATCTACCTTGATAGTAGAAATCCACCCTAATTCTAAAATCTCTAAATCTACATTCTTCCACGATCTAAGACTAACCTGCCTAGCCCTGTAAAGAAGAAATCAGTATAAATACTTTTTTCTTAAGCCGCTCCGGTCCGATTCCATGCTGAGACGTCAGCTGCGGCTTCTCTGTCTAAGCGGGTGCAGAGGACACATCTGACAACGGAAGCCCCATAGTAAGTCCATGGGTGACGTGACTTCCAATTCATTTTACAGCCATTGTCGGCTGTGTCTTCTGCAGAGCTTCCACCGCTGGAGACCTAATCGGCTTCAAAAAAGGTATATATACTGATTTCTTCTTTATAGGGCTAGATAGGTTAGTCTTAGATAGTGGATCCATTATATTTAGAGATTTTAGCAATAGGGTGGACTTCTTCTTTCATTTATTTAGTTAATTTAAACTGAAAGTTTAATTGGGCTTCAAAACAGAACACATACGGATTATACAGGTTCTGCAGATATTTAAATGTAGGTAAGACTTTAAGTGGATTATTATTATTATTATATACAATATGATATAGTGCAAACAGTTTATGCCGTGCTCTACAATGTAAAGGGAGGACAGCTCAATTACAGTACAGTTCAATACAGAAGGGACAGGAGAGCCCTGCTCGTAGAGCTTACACTCTAAAGGGAGGGGATGGTGGTACAAAAGGTAATTTGATCAGGTAATCAGGTAAGTGGATCTAACTACCTCCTTAAAGGACTAAACAAATGAAATAATTTCAATCAATATTAACTTTATTTTTAATCCTTTAATGAATTAGGTGCCCTTGCTCAAGATGACCGTGGCTAAAAATGCTACTGAGTGTTTTTCAAAGTGATTTATCAAAACAATTATGCATGGAGACCTGGATGGAATGGGGGATTTGCTTTGACTATTAAAAATGAGTTAATTAGCGTTTTCAGTTTGTGGTGCTCAAATACAGTGAAATTCTTCTTTGATCAGCTAAAGAACCAGTGTAATTCATATGTGTCCATTAAAAACAATGTGCTGCAAACAAGTTGACTGCAGTCAGGCTGCATAATGAGTAAAGAAAATGACATTAGGCTGCCCTGTGTTGACAGCACTGGAAAGTCTGACCTCTGCTCTCACATAGACCACAGTGGTCAGGCTCTCTAGGATGCTGTCAGCACAGAGCAGCATGGTACAGTTAACAGTTAAACACCAACATAGTAAAAAAAAAAAAAAATGCCATTTTCGTTGCTTGTTTCGCAGCCTGTCTGCATAACAAGTTTTAAAAAAAATAATGCTTCAAGTTGGCTTTAGGTGCACATGCCCCCTCTAGTGCCTGACAAGTATCACTACAATCATTATAATTTTTCAAAAAGACAGCTGCAATGTAATAGAGAAAACTTGCTAAACCAGAGACAAGAAATATTTGCTTCTAAGGTTTCCACCACCAGTTTATGGATATGTGCTACCAGTACTGTACTTTAACACCCTTACATGGATATTTTGTTTAAATTCTTATAATGTACTGGCTGACAATAGAACTTAGTTGCACAAAATATTAAGTAGAATTGTCTCTGTTGTAAGATATACGGCTGATCAAGGTAAATAAATTCCATAGAGGTAATAATAAATAGTAAAAGTAAAAGATGAATTGTAGGTAAGTGAATTATTATTTTTATTATTCAGGATTTATATAGCGCCAACAATTTACGAAGCGCTTTACAATATAAAAGGAGACAATACAGTTACAATACAATAATATACAAGACGATTAAGAGGGCCCTGCTCAGAAGAGTTTACAATCTAATAGAAAGTACTTATAGTTCAGCGCTCCACAATTATAAATCAGAAAAACTTCTAAATAAATAAATTAGTGTTAATAATAATGCATAAACTTCAAATAATTGTACTCAAATAAATTAGAAGTGCATAAATATAAAGTACATATAATTTGTGTATACAATGTAAACAAGGCTCTATATACAATGGTGTGTTGTGTTTTTTTAGTTCTTTTTGGATAAAACCAATGAAACTATTAAAAATAAAAATCTTATATATCGCAAAAAAATGCCACAATGTTCATCAATCAAAACTGAACCCCACCCCATGTGAACAACAGTAAAAACCTGCTACAGGTGTCTTCAAAAATGGGAAGATTTGTCTTAATTTTCCATTATTTCTGATATCATGAAATACACAGGATGGGAGAAGAAATAGGGACACAGCCAGCAGTAAAAAGGTGAGGGAGGTTATATCTCTTCCCTATCCAAAAATAATAATTTTGGTTGGAATTGTGCATTATTGATTTTAAGTGCTAATTTTCTTGAGCTAGATTACACACAAGAAAGGCATTATATACTTTACATATTTTTAAATAATCAATAATAAAATCTGGAAATATACAGTATATGAAAAATTTAAGACCGTAGGTAAAGAGTGAGCAGGCTTAACCACTTCAATACCAGGCACTTTCACCCTCTTCCTGCACAGGTTAATTTTCAGCTTTCAGCACTGTCGCATTTTGAAAGACAATTGCACGGTCATGCAACCATGTACCCAAACAAAATTTTTATCATTTTTTTCACACAAATAGAGCTTTCTTTTGGTTGCATTTAATCACCACTGGGTTTTTTATTTTTTTTTGCTAAATAATTAAATAGCGGGAAAAAAAGTTTTTTCTTAGTTTCTGTTGTAAAATTTTGTAATTAAGTAATTTTTCTTCTTCACTGATGTGCACTGATAAGGCTGAACTGGCGGGTACTGATAGCCTGCACTGATGAGGTCGCAATGATAAGGTGGCACTGATGGGCACTGATGAAGAAGCACTAATATGCAGCACTGATGGGCACTGATATACCATCAGGGCACTGATAGGCAGCACGCACATTCCGCACTGATTAGCAATAATAAGGGCCACAGATAGGCGGGACTGATTGGCACTTATGTGCACTTATAGGCAGCACTTATGGGCAATAATGGGTGGCACTGATGGGCATTGATAGATGGCACTGATAGGCACTGATTTGCAGCAATGAAGGTGATAACCGGCATTTCCTACTTACATTGTGATCAGCTATGATACAGACACAGCTGATCACATGGCAAAGAGCCTATGTTATAGGCTCTTTACTGTAATCAGAAATGCAGTGTGTCTGAGCGACACACCACACCACTGATCGTCATACTGCACACCTTGTTCTGAAGGACATCATATGATGGCCACTCAGAACAATGCTACCCCCACCTCGCCGTCATTCCGCTATAGGCCAGACGAGAAGTGGTCAAACCTGTTTGCTATGGAGAGATTTAAAGTGTTAGTTTACCTTTGCAGAAAAAAAAACATGTTCTAGGGCTTCTGGGACAGATCAGAGCGCTTCAGAAGCACTCTGAGCTGTCCCAGAAGCCCTGCAGAGTGAAGGGGAAGTAAATAGGGGATTTTAAATCCCCTGGCCACTACACTGGCTGCATTTGCACTGACAGTACCTCACCCACGGGAGGTAAGTAGAGCGGGGACCGGGAGGGGTGTAGGATGTTAGTGCACCTATTCATTTTTTCTGGAAAGATGAAATAACACTTTAATTGCCATCTCATTGGAAAGGGTTTCATCACCAGTGTAGCCTTAGCCTGAGAATGACACTAAGGTTCCAAAGTTAAAATGTCAACAGATTTGGTGAACTGACATCACTAGCAGTGTACAGAGAATACTGTATATATCAGACAAAAGACATGGTGTAAAACTGAAGCAGTCCCGATGCTTAATCCTGGCAAGGAGCATCAAGATGCATGTCAGCTAAGCCACTCAAGTGTCCATTTTATAAAGACAAGCATTCCCTACACTGGCACCTTCCAGTGACATAAGTTTGAGTGAGGTATTATCTGTCGTGGAGATACTTTTAGGTGCCTGCTTACCAAAATAAGAACTTACTTTTCAATATTGCCACTGAAAATTTTTTACTATCAAACTGGTAAATGGTAAACTCTAAGTTGATCTCAAAATTGACTTTCTTCATAAAGGTTGATGGTAGCTCTTTACCTCAGCCGTTCAGAAAACACAAAGTGGAGGGATAATCCCACCGAATCGGGAAACTCCCACCTTGAAAAGAAATTGGGTGAACAGAAGGAATAGAATGTCAAACAGACAGCTTCAAAGTCCATATTCCTTTATTCTTTATCAGGGCTTTGGCTAAGTGGCTAAAGTTCCTATATGGACTGTGGTGAAAACTCCTGAAAGGGAATCTTGATCTGAAAACAAGCCATATAGGAACACTAGCAACTTAGCCCAAGCCCTAATGAAGGGGGATCCTTTAGCCCCCAAAGCGCATTGGCTACTATATTTCTAATGGTTGTTACTACAGCGTCAAGAAGAATAAAGATATATGGACTTTTGGAGCTGATGGTTTGACACTAACTATTTTCTGTTCTCCCAAAGATCATAATAATAGCACATACAGATGAATGCCTGACTTCACTATACAAACTTTTATATACATAAAAATATCTTCAACTTTAATAAGTAGAATATCAATAAACTGAATGATGTAAACCAGTAGACTATCTGCAACCAGATACTACATCTGTGAGTTCTATGCTGCATATAATTTTATCTTATACAGACATTTTACACATAAATACACAAAAACACACATAAATTATTATCTATCCCTATCAGTAATTAAATAATATAAAGGCCAACAAATATAATGTATCTACAGTATACCAATATACAGAATGTCCAACTCAGTAGTAAGTACAAAGGTCACATCACAAACCAGTATTTTTTATTTATAAATCACTGCAGAAATAATGTTTTTTTCACTGTGTTCTGATGGCTACATCTACAACACATATGATGTCTCCTTGGCCTTGTACTACTCAAGTGTGATGTGGATAAATCAAAGAGAAAACTAGCTGGAATAGGCAACAAAAGTCATATCATCAGTGATTATGAATTGCCCTGTTAAATAAATTGTTATCACTTTTTAACACAACACATTATTTATCTTCATATCTGCATAAAAGTTTTTGTGTACTTGAACTTTGTTTTGTGAACTTCATTTTGTAACCACACAAAACTAAATAAAGGAACTAGCTAAAATTGCTTCTTAAGTCATATACTGTATGATACACATAATAACAAAATGTATTTAATAAATGTCAAAAGTTCTCTTTCCATATCACAACTTGGATTATGCAAACCTTTGTGCAATACAGTGAAAAAAAGAAAAAAAAAATTAAAAAATTTTTATATCAAAAATGTGCTCCCTGAAACTCCCCAAAGTACAGGCCAATTAGTTTTTTAATCAGTTTATTTAGACTTAAAGATACGAAAGTGCATTATAGTTTTTTTTTCTTAACAACATATGGGGCTAACATTGTTTTTATCAAAACCTGGTTATACCACTGCTTTCTGAGTCAGACCACATACTGATCTTGGGTTTCGGTTGCTGAAATGCAAATCAGGTATCGATTTCGAGCTGGGAACAAAAGCATATGGTGAGAGAAATATTGTTTAGTATTAGTAATATAATTAACATATAATTAATGCTTCACTTTGAAAATCAATAGTCTAAAAAATAAAGCTGAATAAAATCAGTAATCAAAACATAAATTGTCAAGAATGAAACAAAATAAAAATGATACATAGAGGAAATAGGAGCCTGTGCAGTTTTCTGTAAAACGAATTGAAAGAATAAATAATAAAGATTATTACAAATTAAAATAGCACATGTTTTTGTCAACCGCTAGCTGACCAGCTGCCGCAGTTATACTGCTGTAGGTTGGTACGGCTGCGTAAATCGCCGTAGCTATCTGTCGCTACTTTAAGACATCATAGCAGCTGCTATTTTGTAGACGCTATAACTTTTGCACAAACCAATCAATGTAAGTTTTTTTTTTTTTTTTATTATAGCAAAAAGTACAAAATATTGTGTTTTTTTCAAAATTGACGGTCTTTTCTTTGTTTATAGCGCAAAAAAAAAAAATGCAGCGGTGATCAAATACCACCAAAAGAAAGCTCTATTTGTGGGGAAAAAAGGACATAAATTTTGTTTGGGTAAACCGTCACATGACCGTGTAATTGTCAGTTAAAGCGACACAGTGCTGTATTGCAAAAAATGGCCTGGTCAGGAGGGGGCAAATCCTTCCGGGGGTGAAGTGGTAAAAAAAAAAAAAGAATAAAAGAACAATAAAAAAATACCTAAAACAGGGTGTTTTAAGCAACATAAATATAAAAAATGATTCTAGGGCTGTAAAAATAATAATAAAAATACAACTATGGCTTTCTAAAGAATAGGTCCTGAAATATAACATTAGGACTGAAAAAAAACAACAGGCAATTTTATTTCACCCAATCCTAGTGATAAACTTTAGAAGGTTCTACCCCTAGATCCCAACCCCCCCCCCCCCCCCTCCAATCGAATTGTAGACATCAGGTGGCTACCACATTCTACCTATATCCCCCCCACCCCCCAAGCTAGACTGCAGACATTGAATGGCTACTGCACCCTACCCATGGGCCCCCTCCCAAGTTGAACTGTGGACATCGAACAGAGCAGCTACTGCATTCTACCCATAGGCCCTCCTCCTAGTGCAACTACGGGAATCAGACTACTGCCACATTCTACCTGTCCCTAGAAGGCCCCTATCCCTAGCTAAATTGTGGAAATTGCTTGAGAATATGTGGAGAACTGGGTGCTAACACATTTCAGGTCCATGTTCTTAAACTTTAAAAAGTATTACTTGATGTTGTTCTTTTGTAGCCTTTGATATAGGAATATGTGACAGCTCTTATCATTCTACAATGTATTTAATATACTAATTAGGGCTCCTTCTCTCAGCTCAAATCAGCTGTACTTTTCATTTTTGTTTGTAGCAGAACGTGCATTTGGCACTATAAGGCCATACTTACAAGCAGTCATTGAAGTCAAGTGTCTAGAAGCCATTTTGTAAAACAGATGAAGGATAAAATGTATGCAAACCGGATTGATAGTATAATCCTGTTTTTATACATTTTCTAATTTTTATATAGCTGAATAAATGTCTTTCTTTTGTCATCTTCACAAATTTTTTTTTTTTTAACAGTACAAATATTAGCCAAAACTATCCACTCTTTTACATTGAACAGTAATTTTTTTCAAAATCTTTATCCAGATGTAGTAAAAAAAGGACTTCTAACTTTACTTTGAATCTTAGTAAATGCATACTTGTTCCAGGTTTGTGACTCCAGATTTTGTTGAAATCGGTGGGTCTGCATAACATCCAATTAGCTAATATTATCAGAAGGAAGCCATCGGCAATAGCCTATGCATCTCCATGATGAAAGATTGATTTTAAAAACATACTTCTCTGGTATGCTCTGAGTTACATATTTTACAAGTCATGAAAAGAAGAAAATACCCGTAATATTATTAGAGCTTTAATAATATTTAATACTATTAATCGGAGTATTATTAGAGCAGCGCTAACAAAATGCAAAAAACTGTTCAAAAATCCAGTAAAGCAAGGTGTTTCTATGGTTTGGCTACATTGGCACTTGGAGTTATTTGAACTTTTCTAGTTCAATGCAGCTCTGGTTTATAAAGCCATTTGTAAAAAGTGCATACCCATTGCTGGATTCCATAGCACAAAAGCATGAAGCCAAGAAGCTACAAGCAGTGGTAGCCCTTGATGTGTTCAGTGGCTTATCTTTTGCATTGATAAGTTGATGAGTGAGGATAGAAGATGCACTACTCCCATCATTAACAAACGATGCTACAAACGATGCTACACTGAGATTGATTATCTAAAGCTATGTTCGCTATGAAAATTTAATCTTTGCATCCTGTGTCCAGCATACAGCTTTTATCCTGTGTCCTGCACATGCTATTAAAGCTATTCTATATCCTGTGTTCAATATACAGTATTATACCCATTCTAAATTCTGAGTTTACTATTATACTTATTATATATCCTGTGTCCTTCATACAGTACACTATTACTCCTATTCTATATACTGTGTCCTTCATACACTATTACACTTACTCTTTATCCTGTGTTCTACATACACTTTTGCACCTACTCTTTATCCGGTATTCTACATACATTAATACATTTACTATATATATTTTATCCTTCATACACTATGACGCCTACTCTTTATCATGTGTTCTATTGTTGTGTACCTTCATAAATTCTTACACCTACTCTTTATCCTGTGTCCCTTCATAGACTATTATAACTACTCCTTATTCAGTGTTTTTCATACACTGTTACACTTACTCTTTATTCTGTGTTCTACATATACCATTGCACCTACTCTTTATCCTGTGTTCAATATACTTGATCACACATACTCTTTATCATGTGTTCCAAATACATTATTATAACTGCTCTAATATAACTAATCAATGCTAATAACGAATCTATAACTAATCTTTTGTCCTTCATATACTATTAAACCTATTCTTTATCCTGTGTTCCACATATACTATTACACCTACTCTTTATCATGTGTTCTACATAAACCATTACACCTACTTTTTTAATGTGTTCTATATACACTATTGCTATTTACTCTCTATCGTGTGTTCTACATACATTATTACACCTACTCTATATCCTGTGCCCTTCATATACTATTTATAATTTTTTTTATTTATTATTACACTTATTTATTACATTTATACTATATATACATTTATAATACCTACACTTTATTATGTCTTCTACAACACACTATTACATCTACATTTTATTTATTGTTCACCTAAAAAGATTATATTGTGTACCTAGTTTTATTAGGCATGTTTATCAACTAGTTTACTTGAACACTTTAGCAGATGTGCGCAGAATATTACACTATTACGACTATGCTTTATCATGTGTTCTATATACACTATGACACCTACTCTTTATCCTGTGTTCTATTGATGTTGTTACACCTTTTCTTTATCATGTGTTCTACATCCACTATTACATCAGCTTTATATCCTGTGTCCCTTCATAAATTCTTACACCTATTCTTTATCATGTGTCCCTTCATACACTATTACACTCTTTATTCCGTGTACTTCCTACACTATTACATCTACTTTTTATCCTGTGTTCTACATACACAATGACACACACACACACTGTTTATCATGTGTTCCAAATACATTATTATAACTGCTCTAATATAACTAATCTATGCTAATAACTAATCTATAATTAATCTTTTGGCCTTCATATACTATTAAACCTACTCTATATGCTTTGTTCCACATACACTATTACACCTACTTTTTACCATGTGTTCTACATCCACTATTGCAATTTACTCTTTATCGTGTGTTCTACATACCCTTTCATACCTACTCTTTATTAGGTTTTCTACAAGAAACTATTACATCTACTTTTTCTTCAATGACCTCCCAAAAAGATTATATAATGTACCTAGTTTTATTAGGCATTTTTATCAACTAGTTTACCTAAACACTTTTGCAAATGTGTGCAGAATATTATTTACAGAGTTGCTAGCCAATCCTGTTATTTATTGGCAGATGAATTATAAAGGGTCTGTGGTTGTCTATTAGTAGACAAGGCATTGACTAAATTCAATTTAATGGGGAATTGTAAGTGTGGGATGAGTTGCCAAACCACATTTTTTTTAGTTTTCTTTATTTAAGCCTCTACCTAACCCTAACCCTATCTCATGTTCAATATTCTGGTGGCTCTTAATCTATCACCTTGCAAAAGACAGTTAACAGCTTGAGTTATTAAATTGCCAAGGACCACTTTCATTAAAAATTCTTTAACCTGCAAATAAGCTTCTTAATAAAATGCAATATTATACTTTTTATTTTGGACACAGCAAAAACTTTGCAATAATGTTAAAATAAAATAAAAACACATAAAAGCAGTTTCTTCGTTTTATGTCAACAATCAGTATGTGGATCACCAGAGGATCACAAATTAGAAATCTCTGCCTGTATCCAATTCTGTGTCGGTGTTTGTGAACAGAATTGTATCTTTAGTTGTAAACTCAGAAATAGGCTGTACACCCATGCACAGATGATGTCCAACCAAGGATGGTTAGCGATGTACCTTTTTTTATGTCTAAGGACAGATAGATAGATAGATAGATAGATAGATAGATAGATAGATAGATAGATAGATAGATAGATCAATTCAAATATTTTGGACTGCTAACCATTACACCTATATAAGCTTGTTGAACATCCCATTCCAAAACCATGGGAATTAATATGGGGTTGGCCCCCGTTTGCCACTACAACAGCCCCCACTCTTCTGAGAAGACTTTCTATAAGATTGTAAATTGTGCCTGTAAAAATGCGCACAAGCCAAAAGAGATCAAGTACCGATGTTGGATGAAAAGATATGGCTCACAATTGCCGTTGAAATTCAGGTGTTCCATAGGGTTGAGATCAGGGCTCTGTGCTAACCCCTTGGGTTCTACCACAATGAACTCGTTAAACCATGTCTTTATGGACCTAGCTTTGTGCACAGGGGTACAGTCATGCTGGCCCAGAAAAATGTTTTACCAAAACTGTTGCCACAAGGTTGGAATAACACAGTTGTCTAAAATGTCTATTTGCTGTATCATTTATAGAACACCTAACTGGAACAGAACCATTAAGCAGTGGATGAAAAACACAGTAAAAAGCTATTTTATGAAAAATAGATTACAGGGCCATTAAGTAGTGGATGTGTATAGATTCCTTTTGGAGAATACAGATATTGTTTAGCATCACTTTAATCATTAAGTGGGGTGTCAACATGCTTTTGTTAATATTTATGTGTGATTGTAATGTTCCCACAGACCTTGGGCCATATAGTGTAAGATAGATAGATCGATAGCTTAATTGTATACCAATAGGTATTAACACTTAAAACACTTTAACCCTTTGTCCTAAGATCATTATATGGAAGCATTACATTTAGAGGCTTTATGGACTTTAATGGTACTAACATGGACATAAACACAATCATTATATGGAAGCATTAAATTTAGAGGCTTTATGGACTTTAACGGTACTAACATGGACAACAACACATAGATAGTCTAAAAACATTCTTTTATTGCATCAATCACGTAAAACATATACAAAAGCATGCCATTCAAAAGGCACTAAAAACCGCTCTCTTTATGGTAGATAATTACATAGTAATACCAATATCTGAATCTTATGGTCTATCACAGAGCTTATTCATTTTTTCTCAACATGTTTCATGCTACTATCTGTTTCTTCAGGAGTATTTTAGAGAGCAAAATTATCTATACAGGAATAATAATAATCATGATAAAAAATATACTTTAGATAGATAGGTAGATATATAGATAGATAGATAGATAGATAGATAGATAGATAGATAGATAGATAGATAGATAGATAGATAGATAGATAGATAGATAGATAGATAGATAGATAGATAGATAGAAGGAAAGATAGATAGGTATGACTCAATTGCTGTAAACAGAGCACCTGCAGCAGCTAATTTGCAAGTTAGTTTCAAGAAAAATACCCAGAATCTATTTCTAAACTTTAGAATATCCACCTGGTTTCAAGAGAACATCATGTGAAACTAAAAGCACTGAAGTACAACATAATACGCAAACCTTAAGATATTTTGCTTTATTATTTTGATGTTCTTAATTTTTTACTTGAATTGCATTTGCTTTTGTTCATGCACATGGGGAAGAAAAATCAAAATATTATTGAGAAACATATTTTTGCAATTATTGCAATGTAAAATAATAGCACAATAACAAATATCAAGTATATAATACAAAGTGTCTAACTGTAAAAGGTGTACAATAAAATATAGGTGAACACATGTTGTCAAAAACATTAATTCCTATGTAGTCACAAAGACATAATGTCATAACAGCAGCTAATTAGTTTAATTTAAAAAAAAGATAACTGTTAGCAAATTGCTTACACATATTGCTGCATTGTAGGTACTTTAATAATGTGGGTTTTTATTAAATGAGATCATTTTCTGAAACATATTGAGAATTCAGATGCCAGGAGCTCATACACAGAATATCTTCCTAAATGTAGAAATCATATTACAAAAGGGCATGCAGTCAGCAGGCTTCTAGCATTGGCATTGTAACTAACATAGTTTAAAAGTCTGATAAAATGTACATGTGTACATGTGGTATGAACCCATTTTATATCAAATAGAATTGAAAGCTTCATAAAGATTAGGCATACATGTTCAAATTCCACACTGTTGTAGCAAGCATTTTCAGGGGTAATCTGTCCTGTTTTGCTCAGCTTATTGACCAATATTTGTCTTTTACTTTGTTAAAATGGAACTAAATTGCTGTGTGCATGCATGGGAGTTACATCATCCTAGGCCATCCAATCAAGATGGCCAAAAATGAACTTACAAACTTGGAAGAAGGCCAGACAAAGATGTCAGTGGTGGTGATGGCAGACATTACAGCCGGTACAGTGCTGAAGGGGTGTTCTGGCACTTTGACAGGCGGTTTACATACTTGCACATTATGGCAAAAACATTTGGCAATGGCAGTAGAGGTTGATTCCAATTTAAAAGGAACCTTTCTGGAAAGAAATATGAAAACTGTTATTGATGTGGGTCAGAGGTCACTTAAAAATTACAGTCTTTGACCTATCAATCGTAGTCTTGTTAGCGTGTGCAGTGTATGAGCTATGTCTATTAACAGATAGCAACTGTGAAATTTCAGGTACACCCTGAGCCCATTATTGGGCCGTTTTGACATGTCAAATCGCCGGCTATTGCTGGCATCAGCACCATGCGAATCGGAGCGGCGCTGACTTTGTGGCGCCACACTGATTCCCAAAAGTAGTTCCTGCACTACTTTTGATGACTTTGGGGGTGATTTCAATAGACATCTGTGCAGAAACCCGCCCAGATGTCTCTCAAATCACCCCAAAGTCGGACTGACATGTGGGTTTGAAATTGTGTGAGCTCAACCTTGCATCAGTGTGAACCTAGGCTCACCCACAGAAAAATTTTCTAAAATGTCAGGCTCAAACAAAGTAATAAAACCCAAATAAGTGGTAAATATAAATATTTTATACCGATTCCTATACAACCATAGTAATTCAGGACTAAAATATTATTAACTAAAGCTTATGCAGTCACATTGTTTAGGAGCTAAAAATTTTACATTGACCTGTAGATATGACAAAAAAAACACACAAACCTTATCTCATGATACACAACAGACATGAGTGAGTAAAGTGGTGCAGGAATTCCCAGGGCTGTCACAATGTAGTCACACTGGGGTTGATTTACTAAAACTGGAGAGTGCACAATCCGGTGCATCTCTGCATAAAAAAACAATCATCTTCCATTTTTTTTTTGTCAAACTTAATAGAACAAGCTGAAGTTAGAACCTGATTGGCTACCATGCACAACTCCACCCATTTTAGTAAATGTAGTGTAGTGACATCATGCAGTCTTGCTATAATTGAGTGGCCAATTTTATTCCTTCTGATAGGAGGTATGCATGCCAGTCCATATACTGTATACAGTATACTGTATAATTTAACTTCTTTCACATGAATAAGTGACCTTGAGCTTCCTTCTTCAAAGGATGAAGGACCAAGCTAAAGCTGAGAAAATAGCCTGACCTGAGGTAATTCTTCAGCAATACTATCTTTGACATATTTGACTTACAGGCCTATGGACAAATCGACAGATCCAATTATTAATTTCTCAAGCATTATATTTATCTGGAATTGTTCATCAACAGATGTAGAACTGACACAAGGAGATTTCTGTTCTACCTCCTACACTTTGGCTGTAGATGAGAGAAACAGCTTTACCCCACATACCCCTACACAAAGATTAGGTAGGTTTTACTTGATTCTACAGCTTAGGCAGGTTCTAAATGATTAGGTTCTATGTATTTGATTATACTTGATTATACAGTTTAGACAAGCTCTGTTGGTATCCATAATGCAGGCATATAAAGTTTGGTTGGTAACAGAAAGAATGTATTAAAGCATGAGATTTCCACCAATATATGCGCACAAGTCCAAATGCCCACAAGGAATTTGATCACTGTTCAGAGGTGTAAACCAAGACCAAGATGACTGCAATTTTAAGTGATTAGCTATAGGAGTAGCCTACATTGTTATTAACTGCTTTCACGTCCATCCTATAGACAAATTATTACCGAGCAGTGCTCTCTCCAGCTGGGCAGATGTTGTATGATGTCCTCCGAGCCATGCCCCTCCCACATGCCTTGGGGCCATGCTGTGATGTGATCTGTCACCCACTGTGTCCAGCAGACTCAGCGTTTGTCTGAACATTTTACCGGGCTGGCCCCTGTACCATGTCATTGCTGTGACCATGCACAGCGATCACATGAGAGTTGTACACAATAAATGACTTTCATTCATAGCCATTTATTGGGTACTATTGTGTTGATCTCTGTGATTGGTCACAGTGACTTGGTACAAACAGTGCCAATCACAGTGCACCTGTACCATGTGATAGATGTGCCCAATCACAGTTTTCACAATAGTATACAATGAATGGATGTCATTCATAAAAATAATTGCTTATAACAGTGATCATCACTGTTATGAGCAATAATAGTGTAAAAAAATCACAATCATTTCCTCAGAGTAGTACAGTGTTACTGTGGTAACAATGTACTGCACTGGTCACAGTATGTAAAAGAAATATCTAAAAAGATAAAAAGAGAAAAGTTAAAATATATATATATATATATATATATATATATATATACAGTCTATATCTTTCTTCTTTTTTTTTCTTTACATACTGTCACCAGTCAGTGTCTTGTTTACCACCACACCAGTCCCCAGTCATATGATGAATCTGTACTCTGGTGACACTATGTGAATAAAAAAATTTCATTTTCCAAAAAATTGGAACAATAAATTGCAACTTCAAAAACTTGCCATGCCTCTTACTAAACAACTTTAGGTATCTACTTTCCAAAAAACGGTCATTTGGGGTTTATTTGTTCTGTCCTGGCATTTTAGGGCCTCAAGAAATGAGACAGGCCGTCAGACATAAGGATTTATCAATTTTCAAATATATATACCACAGTTTGTAGAAAGAAAATTTTATAACAGAAACAAAGAAATTTTTTTTTTTCAAAATTCTTTTTTAGTTTATTTAGCAAAAAAATAAGAAAGCACCAAAAGAAAGCTCTATCTGTCTCAAAAATGGTAAAAAATGTATTTTGGTACAGTGTTGCATGACAGAGTAATTGTCATTCAAAGTGTGACAGTACTAAAATATGAACGTTGGCTTGAGCAGGAAGGGGGTAAAAGTGTCCAGTATTGAACTAGTTAAAGTTACATGGAGACTTCTTTAAAAGCATATAGTTGAGGAAGCCCTGCCAAAATGGGAAAATGTATGTCCTTAGTTTATCAAACAGATAAGAGATCAAGGTAAACACAGGTCCTGGCAATTATGCTATAATGGTTCTAGACATTTTCACAGGATGCAGCCCACTAATCTTAATGTAGAGGTAAGCTTCAGAATGTTGAGCCCTAAGGAATCACGTATAGTAGTGGGCCATTTGAAAATATTTATTTAATATCACACAAACTTTTGTATGTATTCCAAGCAATTCCTGTACCCCCTCCACATGGATTTCTACGTAGTATAAATATCATTATCCATAAATTTATATGGTGTAACAAAAAAACACGGATTAAGTCAACTACTTTATCATTACCCAAGTGTAGGGGAGGTGTGGCATTTCCCAATTTGCTGTTATATCTTATTGAATCATCTTTAATTCATATGGTGGATTGGTTTCATAATGAATCAACTAAACTATGGGAGTAAAAATGACCTCTTTGTCCCAGACCTTACTTCTTTGTTATGGATCTTGTCAGCTCAATTCTTTACCAACCTTGGTTACATATACACTTCAAGTTTGGGACTGGTATTTACATAAGGGTCAATTGTTCACTAGACCAAGTCCCTTGTTACCACTGTATGGGGATTCTGCATTTCCACCAACTTTGCACACATCTCATTTCTTATACTGGACTAAGACATCTAGAATGTTCTTGAAGGACACTCTGTTCCAGGGTTTGTTACCCCCTTTCTCTAGTCTTCTGCCATATTGTCATAATCCTGTTCATGCATGGCTTGAATATATGCAGCTTGGTCACCATTTTCAAGGTATTCAATCACATGAGGCTCTTTTCTATTCTTATATGGAATTTGAATCTTTACTTATTCATCCAGAAAGACCAGCACATATTCTATCCACACTGTATAAACCTCTCCTGAAGGAGACATATTAGTCAAATCCATGTTTTTTTTTCTAAATGGGCTGAGGATTTTGCTGTTGGTGAAGAAGACATAGAGTGGGATAAAATATTAGTGTTCACTCACAAAGCCTCTATATCTACTATAGCTCAGGAACGTAATTATAAGATCTTATCTAGATGCTATAGATGCCGTTCAACTCTACATAATATGGATGCTTCCATACCAAACACGTGTTGGAAATGTATGAATGCCCCAGGTACTATGTTACACATTTGGGGATCCTGTCCATGATGTTCTATTTCTTTTCCTTTCTTTCTCTCTTTCTTTCTTTCGCCGCAAGGCGTGGTAAAAATGCATGCATGCTAACTAAATTAATAAATTAATATTGGCATATGTTGTATGGATTGCTTCAAATAAACAGCAAGTTGCCCAAAATGTTGCTTTTCAACTTTATTCATTGCACCATCCTTTTAATTTATTTGCTAAATTATTAAAATAAATAAAACGCAAGTCTAAGTTAATACAACTGACAAAAATTAGTAGTTATAAATTTAAGGATCTTTGTAACTACATCACATATTATATTAAAACTTATTTATGAAAAGTTAACATTTCTTTATGATATCTCACAAGAAAACTCCCATCAGAAAATAGCCACAAACAATCAATTTGCATAATGAGAAGACACAGGATCACTTTACAGATGTGAGAAAAACAAGTCTGTTTTATAGTATCCAGATGTGACTGCATTAAATATATGACCGCATATTCTGCTTGTTCTTATCGAAAGCAATACCAACGTTCTTGTGTATTCATGTCATATTTGATCAATTCAGAATTGTTATTACATGTTCTTTAGGTACATAACATCAGTAAATTCATGCCTAAACTGTTAGCAGATAGAACCTACCTTACAATTAGTAACATATTTACTTTACATTTCAGCTTATTTTGTACTATTTTGCTGATAAATATTTGAAATGAACAGTGAAAAAAGTGAAAAATTAAATCATGAAAGAATTGGCAAAATAGAATGATATAAAATGGTAATACTGAAATAAGAAGCTGTTTGAAATATAGTAAAATGCCTGCATAATCTGCTTTATAAAAAGGCTAAGCCACAATGCAGTGGATTTGATTTACTAAAGGAAAACAGGCTGGGAGTTTTCCACAAAGCTTTAGTGAATGTGGTGAAATTCCACTTTGCAAAGAATACCCAATCATGTCCAAGGAAAAAAAAAAATCAGTATTTTTGCTTTGAAGTGATTGGGAGATGGCAGTTAGTAGAGCTTACCCTTGTTTACTAAGCTCTGGGGTAAATTCCCTTGCAAAGTGAACAGTCTATTTTCCTTTAGTAAATCAACCCCCAGTTTAACCCCCATGGTGGTATTCCCGAGTCTGGCTCGGGGTGGAATTTTTATTCCTAAAAGCGGTAACCCAGAGCCAGACTCGGGACCGCATCGCTGGATCCAGGAGGACGCTTACTTACCTTCTCCCCTGGATCCAGTGATGTCCCCCCACTGTACGAGCGGCTCGTCCTCCGCTCGATCTATCACAGAGCCGATCTCCGTTCCCTGCGAGCGTTGCAACGCACGGGGACGGAGATCGGCGCCAAATTCAAAAAGTGAAGCACACAGTATGTATACAGTATAATGCAATCTTACAGATTACATTGCTGTATGTAATTATTTCACATCCCCTTTGTCCCTAGTGGTCTGCCCAGTGTCCTGCATGCAGTTTTATATTATAAACTGTTCTTTATGCCTGGAAACTGGAGATTGTCCATAGCAACCAAAACTGTCCCTTTACATCAAAAATTATTTTAGACCAGCTAGAAAACAGCGATAATAAATTGGAATCACTCGCAGAATTGAGCGATAGTGATTTGTGGGGAGATCCGTCTTCAAATATTGAAAAGTAATGACAGTGACAATTCTGCAACTGAGCAAATTTCAGTGTTTTTGATTTGATTACATTATTGAATATTTTTTATTATTGTTATATTATTATTTGGTACAATTATTTATAATTATTTATTATATTATAATTTATGATTTCGGGATGTCTGCTAGACTCTGGTTTGGACAGATTTAAGTTAGTTATTCCTAAGAATTACAGGACTACAATATAAAACACCATATTTTCATGCAAAATAATTGTATCGCTTTTAGCACCTAAAATCCGAAATAATCGTACCGCCAGGGAGGTTAATAAAAAATAAGGCCTTATACCACCATAAATAGGCCTCCAAGAACTGTATATGTCTAAATCTATGAAGTACTTTACTTAACCATAAGAGCCCAGAATATTCTGTTTATAGAAGAGTAAAAGATTTCCCACTCGAATTGGAAGGCTGGCACAAATAGTTATCTTTCCTTAATCTCCCTGGCGGTATGATTATTTCAGATTTTTGATGCTGAAATCGGTATATTGTTTTGCATGGAAATTTGGCGTTTTATATTGTAGGCCTGTAATTCTTAGGAATAACTCTCTTAAATCTGTCCAAACTCCTTTTCTTACCTGAACCCAATCCGATCTAGTGATGCGCACAAGCGCAGCTGCTCCAACCGCTGTCTCCCTCCTCATTGGACAGATTAATAGCAGCAGGCTATCAATCAAATCCTGTGACATGGGAGGGGGGGGCGAGTCCCGCTGTCTGTGTCCAGGGACGCAGCAGCAGGGCTCACAAGCGAGCCCACACAGGTGCCCCCATGGAAAGCGGCTTTCTGTGGGGGCACACGACAAAGAGGAGTGGCCTGAAGCGCCGGCGATGGACCCCAGAAGAAGAAGATTGGGGCTGCTCTGTGCAAAAGCATTGCACAGAGCAGGTAAGTATAGGCATTTTGGATATGTTACTAGAACAACAATAAAAAAGCTTTGCAGCCACTTTAAGCAAGACACTTATGTGGAAACATGTGACAATATAAAGTAAAAGGATTTAAATTAGGATCAAAATTTTATTTCAGTGTGGGGCTGGAACCATCCCTCCTCTTCCCCTCATTATTTTAACTCTAGAGGAGAGGGGAAGGGTTGGAGATCTACCACACATACTCTGGTGAAACAACACTATGGGGTTGATTCACCCTCTCTGTTTGTCCTGTTTACTGCTGTCTCCGAGAGTCAAAGGGAATGAAATTCCCAACACTTGGGTTGTCACCAGAACAGGAATAGAGGGGAAATCTTCCATTGGAGACACTGTTTCTGGTGACAACTAGGGATCCCCTAACCTTGGAAAGATTTCTTCTGTAGCTGTGGGACAGGAAGTGAAAGGAAATTGTTCACAGATAACAAAATAGTGACAGGGGCTATAACTGTCCCGTACTCTATCCAAAATTAAAAATAAATTGCTTTTAGATCTACTTTTGTGGATACAAGGCTTGCCCAAAAACATATTTGACACATCTTTGTAATAAATGCATTTTCCCTATGTTTTATCCTTTTAAATTATAGGTGGTCTGTAGTCCAGAAGGGAAAACTCAGGCAGGGCTGATAACACTGCTTGGGATTTCAGAAAAACAAAGGCACTGTGTTGTTGGCTCACTGCAGGGCGTTAGGAAACCACAGGATTTCTGACAGATCATTGGGTACTTACAGTGTTTTAAAAGAATAAAACATTGGAAATGTATAAGTAAAATTTTGTTAAAAAGCCACTAAGAAAAGTTTTGGAAGTGGTATCTCTATTTGTGCCAATACCCTGTATTGGGGAGGCACATCCAAAATCCATAAATAAAAAAATGTGATGCGCTAATTACAAAACATTCAATAGCCACAATAAAACCAGTAATGTGCAATTATAGAACTGTATAAAGTGCAACCATGCATACATAAATCAGAGAATCACTCTGTGCATATATAACAATGAACTAAAGTAGAGCTACAATAAACCATAAAGTGATTACCTAGTGCATAGACCATAAAGTGACTCTATGTGCAAACAAACGCAAGTTTAGCATACATATCAAAATTCATATATAGAATGTGTAAACGTGTTAAAATGTGTGAAGAAATGGAGCCA
Source organism: Lithobates pipiens (assembly GCF_037356315.1). NCBI lineage: Eukaryota > Metazoa > Chordata > Amphibia > Anura > Ranidae > Lithobates > Lithobates pipiens. The sequence continues at coordinate 15,718,016 of NW_027507696.1, forward strand.
AAAATGTATATGAGCAAAGAAAAATAAACAGATTCTAAATCCAGGTGATAATCGTGATTTGTAATAAAATGTCCCATACACAATCAGATCAAATCGTGCAATTCGGTAAACACACTAAATTAAACGTGCAGCGTGCTGGGCAGTCAATCCATCCGTGGTGATCCGTGCAGATAGTGTTAATGCTATGCAATTACCTCACTGCTGTGGGTACACAGCAAAATTAGTAATGGACACCAAGATGATTGCAGGGATGGCTGTATAACAAACTCTTTGGGAGACTTCTCTAACTTCCTCATGGATGGTAGGTAAACTCAGGGAAATAGATCAGAGAAAACCGCCATAGTGTAGTATTTTAAAATGTATCAATTTTAATTGTAAGGATTAAAACTACTCACAAGTGAAGCAGAGATAAGCACATTTGACAGACAGCAGAAAAAAACGGATATGGACGTCACTTCCGGGTTCCTACGCGTTACGTCGTCGAGACTCCAACATCCAAAATCCATGCATAAGACAAAAAACACCCAAAATGATACTGCACCTCTGAGGCTACCAAAATAAATGTATTGAATAAATTGGACTAAAAATTACAGTACAGTGCATGTCCCAAACCCCCCCCCCCCCCCACTGGGCAGCCTTAATGTCTTCCCTTCCCCCCAAGAGTACCCCGCATACACACACCCATCTGCATGAATGCCTCACTCAACTTCTCCCAAAACCACCCATACCCCACAATCCCTAAAATCCCTAACTCCCTCTAGGATGTAATATAGGAGACCCGATCCCTCCCTATGGTATTAGAAGTCTGCTGGATGTAAAAATAAGGAACTTGAAGTCCACTCCACTCTTCCCGAAAACATTCACAATCCGTAGAACCCACACACCCATCTGCCTGAATGCCCCACTCCACTTCTCCCAAAACTACCAACACTCCACAATCCCTAAAATCCCTAACTCCCACTAGGATGTAATAAAGGTGACCCAATCTCTATGGTATAGGTGACCCAATCTCTATGGTATGAGAAGTTCTCTGGATGTAAAAATAGAGAACTAGAAGTCCAATCTAATCACTATATTTATTTTGGTAGCCTCAGAGGTGCATTATATTTTGGGTTTTTTTTTTGTCTTGTGTATATAAAATAACCAAGAAGAGACATGATATAGGCAGAATACAGTGCCAACATATCTTTTCTGGATTAAAAATAAATATATAATTTTTTTGTATGGACAATGCTCATCAGTGATGCCTATATTATATTTGCTTCTTGGTTACTTTACTAGTCTGGTTGAGAGGGTACATGCACTGATGTAGGGACTGGGATTCCCACCACTTAACAACTGGGGCTTCTGGGTCCACATTTAAAAAAAATAATTAATATTAGGAAATGTGTATGTATTGTAGAGATGTACTGATTTTATTTATTTTTTTACCTGGAAATACACTTTAACAACACAAAGGACAGAGGGTCATCAAAAGCCAATGTCTAACTTTTAATTGTCAGTTCATCATTTCAAAAAAAAAAAAAACAACTCTGTGATGATCAAACATTGTAATGTAAATATGGATGTTCCATAACTAACTTATCTATTCAACATTATATTCATTCAATATATTCATTCAACAGTATACATTATACTGACAATGTTTTTTTGTCCTTGCTAACTGGTTCTGCTGTGCTATTCCTAATAAATAAAGATTTTTTTTAAACCATATAACTTACGTACATGTGATGTATAAATGTATTTTTCTTTTACTAAACTTACATTTTAACTGTCTAGAAAACACATTCAAATTTAAGGCTAAGCAATCCACTGTTCATGAAAGTGCTACATAGGTGAGGTCCAATAGGTGACAACAATGAAGCACTACAGTGCATTTCTTTAATTATTATTATTATACAGGATTTATATAACTCTGACAGTTTTCACAGTGCTTTACAACAGTAACAAAATAATACACCGCTAAAACACATGATAGCTTAATCATTTCATATACTGTTTTCGGTTATTTAAGCCATGTTGTTCTTAGACATGTGTGGTGAGAACTGTTTGAAACTGTGTTTCAAAATGAATAAGGTATGTGCATACATCTGGCGGTGCCCTTTTCTGTTTCTGTACATAGTTTCACTATAGTTAAGACTCGTACGTGTGCCTTCTGTTGTCTCAAAGGAGTAAGAAAAAAAGAATAATTAACCTGTATTTAATGTGAAAAAATGTATATAAAATAAGGAACAGGGCAGCTAATACATATGGGCATGGGGGCACTGGGCAATTTCAGCTTCTTCATATTAGTAAAGAGTTTTAGTAAATAAATTAAAATAAAGTTAAAGCGCTTGTATACCCACAGAAAAACATACTAGCTCATTATGAAATACTTACCTTAGAACGAGGCTTTGGTATCTAATCCCAGTCCTGGCTAAGGAAGCTGATATTTTGTCCTTGGCGTGTCTTCCGGGTTCGCGGCTCAGGTGCTGTGAGTGGCCGGAGCTGCGATTATGTCACTCCCGCACATGTCTTCTTCCCGGCTCTCAGCTGGGCATTCACAGCGCATGCGGCCCTCACGTCAGCGGCTGCATGCAAAGGGAATATCTCTTAAACTGTGCATGTTTAGGAGATATTCATTTTACCTACAGGTAAGCCTTATTATAGACCACTGATGGCGAACCTTGGCACGCCAGATGTTTTGGAACTACATTTCCCATGATGCTCATGCACTCTTCAGTGTAGCTGAGCATCATGGGAAATGTAGTTCCAAAACATCTGGGGTGCCAAGGTTCGCCATCACTGTTATAGACTTACATGTAGGTAAAAAAAAAAAAATGGGTATACAACCGCTTTAAGCTCCCATACGTGTTCTATACTAAATTAACTCTGATCGCTTAATTCATTACAAATACAAATAATAATTAGCTGACTTTCTTTAGTTCTAAAAGGAAGTTCATTTGTACCAACCACTGCCCTGTATGCATAACAGCATGACACACGGTTGCTCAAACAATAAGATGACCATTATGGTTTGAACTATATGCATTTATTGTTTTTTTTTTCCAGTACACTCAGTGGTGCTGGTTCTGTTGGTATAGTATAACACTGGGTTGCATCATAGTACTGAATGTATATGGATCTGGAAAAAATGCAGATGCTCATGGAATCATACATAATAGGCTTTGATTATTAAAGAGAAACAATCACAAATGTGCCTAAGCAATACAATTAAAAGAGAATTGCAGGAGTGAAAAAAAAAAAAACATAGATACTCACCTGTATCGATCTGATCCTGTAACTGTCCACCGCCACCTGTACTCAGAGAACTTAGCAATTAAAAACTCAGTTGCTCAGTTCTCGGGTCCAATCTGAGCCCAGAGCAGTGACTGCCAGCCACAGCTCTGTGCTCAGCCACTTCAGTGCTCACTGGAGTGCCAGGCTGTTGAGGGGGTGAGAGCTGCTGGATTACGCTCCCAGAGCCGCACTGAGAGGCTGAGCCAGCTGCCGGTCAGGCTTCTGGTCAGATCCCGACATTATTGTTGGGATCCATTCAGAGCCTGGACTGACTCTGTGATGTCAACAAACAGCACACTTTAGCCCTCTGTCAGCTGAATTAGGGTCACAGGAGTGCAGAAATATGTGGCCCACAGAAGAAGTATGGTCAAAAGAGCCTTGGCCATATTTTTCTCCTTTAAATAAACCCCCAAATTTTCAAAATTGTGCAGGTATATTTGCGAAAGATTTTTTTTCCTACTTATTTATTTTTGCTTCTTTTGTCTGACAGCTCAAGAGTCAGGTGTCGCAGTTCATCTAAAGTCTGACATTTGCTTTTCTGATTATTACCTGACCTTCCATACTGACTCCCTGCTTCTTAGCATGGCTAGCCATATTAAATAATAATAATATGCCACTTGGTTCTTCTATTACATCTACACAAGAACAAGAATGTAATATGTTGCAGCTTACCACTCCTTAGATATAATAGCTGCATTTGTTTTCCTTTTTTAAGCTAAGAACATTTTCTGTTTTATGTACATAAAAATACCAGTTGATCTTGTCAAAAAACATATTCTTGTACTTTTCTGTGGACTGAACTTCAGCCTCAGGGCTGAAATATGGCCAAGAAACTATTTTTGTGTATTTGCACAGTAAAAATACGTTACGGTACTCACTGTCTGTGGATGCTACATAGTTACATAGTAGGTGAGGTTGAAAAAAGACACAAGTCCATCAAGTCCAACCTATGTGTGTGATTATATGTCAGTATTACATTGTATATCCCTGTATGTTGCTGTCGTTCAGCTGCTTATTTATAGCTACATTGTAGGTGAGGTTGAATAAAGACACACCTGGTTGATTCTGACATTCCTGTGGTAACAAAGCTCAGGTACTGTACTGCATCTGGGGAGGACCAACATTGTCACCCTAGGCCGGTGATGGCGCACCTTGGCACCCCAGATATTTTGGAACTACATTTCCCATGATGCTCAACTACACTGTAGAGTGCATGAGCATCATGGGAAATTTGATTCCAAAACATCTGGGGGTCCAAGATTCACCATCACTTCCCTAGGCTTTTCTTCTCGCCTTCCTTACATAGAGGGGAGGTATTAGGTAGTTCAAAGAAGATAGTTTGGATAGCATTGTTTAAATCTAAAGGGGTTGATTTACTAAAGGCAAATAGACTCGGCAAATAGACTCCAGAGCTTAGTAAATGAGCTAAACTTTCACTTTATCACCTGCAAGGAGAATAAAAAAAAATGAATTTTTGCTTGCACATGACTGGATAATGGAAGTCACCAGAGCTTCTTCTTATTTACTAAGCTCCGGCCCAACTGCTACTGCAGAGTGCAACTGCACTTTGCAAAGTGCACAATCTATTTGCGTTTAGTAAATCAACCCCTAATTGTGGCCAAAAAATATTTTTGTGCACTTACACAGTCAAAATAAGTTACCTTTAATGAAGAGTGCCCCATCTCAGGCATAAGGAATGGTTAATATCCAAGTCAGGTTTTGTTCTGTTGTCTGGGTCCCTTTCTTCAAGTCTCATGGCAATAACAGGAAATCTCTACGGGAAAATGCATGGTGTTCTCTGAATCGCACCCATGCTAAGTAAATGACCTCCTTGTGTTAAGCAGGGCAGCTGCTTGGCACGGGCCCCAGAAGACAGTGAGGATCAGTGGATCACAAGTATGGCACATACATACTTATATTTGTCCAAAACAGACCAATGTAACTTTGCACAACAGTCCATACAAAACCATTAGCTTTAAGATAGTATATTCATCTTGCACAAGGCCAAAGGGTTTTGGTGCTATAACATATACCAGACAAATTGTTGTTCTGTTTAGGAAGGCATCGGTATAGGGTATGTGATGGTGTACAGATTTCTTTTAAAAATGCTGGAGACATTTCTGTTTTAATCCAATTCCATGTTTTTTTGTTTTTACTTCCATGGTCAGCACAATTACTTAGTGGTTATCTCTAGGGATGAGTTTGTGTCTGTTTGGAAATGGGTTCAGGTACAAACACAGAACACAGCTATCATTGACCTAATATGGCTCCTAGTGTTCAAATCCTAACCAGGATACTACCTGCATGGAGTGTGCATGTTCTCCCTGTGCTTGTTTGTGTTTCCTCCAGTTACACTGGTTTCCTCCCACACTCCAAAGACAAGCTGGTGGGATAACTGGTTCCTGGCTAAATGGGTTCCAGTATGTGCATGTGTCTGTATATGTAGATAAAATATTGTTGATACTGAAGTAAAAAAAAAAAAGTGTAATGTACCTTCGTCCTATCAATTCTACAAAAGCAACTGGGAAATTTGAGGCAACCTTGGACTTTCATGGTACGGTATAGACTTACAATGCTCAAACAAATTGTTAAAAATCTACAAATTTATTGAAAAGAACGCAATTTAAAAAAAAACATAACATAAACAGCAGACCACCTTAGACAAACAAATTCTTCTGAAGTAAACTGGAGAGAAATTGGTTAGAAAGGTGGTTAGAAAGGTGGTTAGAAAGGTTAGAAAGGTGGTTAGAAAGGGGGGGCCCTACTGGTGGGACAGAAGGAAAGTGCAAGGATGAAACCGAAACCAAAAGTCAGCCGGTGGGAAAGGAAGGGGATGAAGTGAAAAAAACACCAAGAAACCAAAAAACAAACTAGGGATCCAAGAGCGGATTGTGAGAAAACAAGGGAAGGTGACTGTTAGGAACCAGAGTACCTGGTAATGGGAAAAGAGGAGGGACAGAGTCCAAGGTGATGCAGGGAATCCAGGATGTGAGATCATGGAAGCCTAGCCCACCCAGGGAGGCCGTATAAGTAGGCACCAACAACGGACAGCCCACCACACATTTAATGTTCCACCCTCTTTGCCCTCTTTTCTTGTTTCTGTATATGTAGATAAGTAACTTAGATTGTAAGCTCCTCGAGGGCAAGGACTGATGTCAATGTACAATGTGTAAAGTATTGCCTAAATTATTGGCGCTATGTAAATACCTGTAATAAATAAATACTGAGAAATAAAATCACGTAACAGTTCTTTTCAGTTAATTTCATAGACTTAAATATGCATCTTTTAGAGAAATATTGTGTTGCTTCCCTATAATTTCATTTATTGCCGCTTAGTTATAGCCAAACATAGTTTTGGCACCAAAAGTAATAAAAATACTAGTATTAAAAATGGCTAAATGAATATAAACACATAGTATTTTTAAAATATTATGCAAGACATCTTCTATGTCTCTTAAAGTTCCAGTCATAATTTTTTTTTAACAACTTTAGGGAAAAAAAAAAACCTTTTTAGGTCCCTTGTAATCTGCCTCTTCCTCTCCAAGGCCCCTGACATAGTTTCCCTTAGCGCCCACGCTCGCTAGTGCTCCTAGGAGATGTATGTCATAATTTCCCAGGAGTCACTGTGCAGTGGCGAGGGCTTCATTGCCATCACAACAGGGGCGGGCACTTCCGCTAACGCTGCCCGTTGTGATGTCAACGTCAGAAGTGTATGGCGCTGCGCCGTACATACGGCGCATGTGCAAGAACGGGCGGTGCATGCTGGTTGCTCAGCTGCACCGTATCCCGGAAGATTCTGCTTGTGGGCTTCACATGCCCACAAGCAATATGGGAACTACCAAGACAGCCGAATATAAGGTATTTAGTCATCTATAATCTTCAATTTAGCAGCGAAATTAACAAAATAAGTGTGTGGCATTAGTCAATGTAATCATCCTAAGAAATGCATTTTTAAAAAGAAAATGTCGTTGGAACTCCGCTTTAAGCCTCACTGCATGAATACTATTTTTACAACTATAACATTATTGAATTCTAAAGGTTTCTTACTAGATGATGACGTTTACATTTAGGCCATGAGATTGCATAGTAAAAGAATGGCAGCTTCATCGCTTAGGTTTTGGTGCCATCTAGTGCACAATTGCTGCATAACATCTAGGAGGGGGAAGAAAAGGTTTCAACATTAGATGAAAAACAGACAGCCTCTTCAAATATGACTTGTGTGAAGAATACATGGACAGTAGCCACAAAGGAATATAAAGTGCAAAAAATAATATCTATTGTGGGGCATATTTATAAAACAATTTGTAGCACATTTGCCATTGTATATTTTCTGAACAATAATTAGTTGTTCTCATTCTATTCATTCTACCGCAAATGTGCACCTAGCAAATCTTACAGCCAGTAGTAAATGATTGTTTGAATGTTGCAAAGCAGAGCTAACTCTTTTTTAATGTGCTAGCATTTGCCACAGTGGTGCAACTGTGTTTTTACTGTTTTGTGCCATGAACGTTAAAGCGATATTAGACATTGTTTTTATGCACTTTCAGCAGATTATTTAACCAGTTCAGCCCCAGAGAAATTTTTATTTTATTTTTCGCACACATGTAAAAATCTTAATTTTTGGCAATAAGATGAATTCAACCCCAAGAACATTATAGATTTTCTGAAAGCAGAGGCCCTGTAGAATAAAAAGGTGATCGTTGCAAATTTTTGTTTCACATGATTTGTTTCACGCAACTGTTTATTAAATGCAAATTTTCAGGAAAAAAAGTAGTGCAAAACCACACCATATAATAGCCATTTTTGATTAAAATAACAACCGTTGCATTGCATTATTGCATTGCGTGCACCCGCAATATCACCAAACACTATGGTGCCCAAAAATCCCATAGGTGACACTTTAAAAGGCTCTAATAGACCCCAATGTCTCGCCTGCCCTTCACACCAGCACAGATCAGCTTGGTTAAAAGTGTCCTGGCCAGGAAACCAGAAGTGACATTACTTCTGGTTTTACAGTTAGCAAGTGAGATCGAGGCATGGATTTACCTCGGTCGCACTGCTGTCTCTCCCCCCCCCCCCCCCCCCACCAGCAGATGCATTCCAGGGCTCCGGTGGGTGCAGGACAGACCAGGAACCATGGGAGGAGAGGGGGCTGCAGGCGGGAGGGGGCACTGCATGGCTGGCTCTGTGAAAGTGACCAGCAGCTATGGAGCCACCCCACTATTTTCACTTTGAAGACGGTCGCTGGCTCTACAAAACCCACACAGGCTGATGATTGCATCAACTTGTGAATAAGTGTTCACTCTTTGGACATGCATTGTACATCCAAAGAGCTCAGTTGGTAATCATTTACTGAGTATGCAACGTCTTCATCTTTTAATCCTTGCCTATATTCCTGTTTGGGCTGGTGCCATGATCACTGCCTCAGGTCTCTTGTTTCATGGTGGCTTTCTTTCTCTTGCAGAGTCTTATGGAGCCACTCTTGCTTGCAGGGACTAGAGTTGTGTCCCCCTACACTGTGTGCAACCATAGAAACACAGCCACATAGCCTAGGATAGCAAGGCACTTTCCTGCTCCTTCCTTCTCCTCCCTCCTCCCAGGAAACAGACTGACTAGAGACTGCACCCTCCAATAGTAACACTTTCCTGTGAAGACTGGAAGTTCAGGGAAGCAACACTAAGAGTACAAGCCAACATCACTGAAAGTTGTAAACTGCAAGTGCTTGGGTATGAATTATAAGAAGTAATTTACTCTGGATTGTCTATCTGATTATGCTCAGAGGGTTTAATCAGGGCCGTCTTTAAGGCAGGGCAAAAGGGGCAGCTGCCCTGGGCCCTGTCATTGTTGTGGGGCCCAAAACAGCTGCCTCATACTTGCCAACTATCCAGGTTTAAATTCCCTTGTTCCCTGAAGTTTTATTCCTTTGCTGTGTCCTGATATCTGTGTGAAGTGCTGGTACTAATGCTGCGCAGCTCTGCCTTATTGTTGTGTGCAAGTGACTCACCTGCAGACCCTGTGTTTACATATAAATAACCAGCATTCATATGTAAATAGCGGCAACAATACTAAGTAAATAGCTGCGGCTGGCGGCATTGATATGTAAATAAAGGTGGCATTCCTATGTATATCATGCTCCCCTGCCGTGAGGAGGTGATGTGCTGTACCCTCTAGCAACTAGTTAGTAAGCAGTAATTATATGCTGTAACTGCTGGCAGCCAATCCCAATGATCTGCCTGATCTGATACAGAAAAATGATTTTAGGTCTAGCTGCTATTTATTGTATGTCTCAGAGTAGGTGGAGAGGAAAATTGCATGAAGGGGGGGGGGGGGGGGTTGGGCAAGAAAAAGTTTGCCCAGGGCCTAATCTATATTAAAGACTGCTGTTTCAGGGTTTAATGCAACTTTAAGTTTAAACTTTTTTTTTCTTGGATGGGTAGCCCTTTGGAGGCAGCAAGTTCCCTACCCATTCCCATGCCAATCGATATCAGCTCATGTACCCTTTAGCTTTCAGAAGGGGGCTAGCAAGAAGGAGGTTGTATGTGCACCCTACCTGCCTGCCTCCCTTTAGTAAACTAGGTTTAATTGGACTTTAACTCTCATTCACACGGATGGCTAGGGGGTGGTAAAATAAAGTGGTTGAGCTGCAGTTTTTCTACCACCAGACCACTCATCTAAACACAGCAATGCAGCCATTCAGGGCTTTACCGATGCCATGGCTGAGGTACTATTCAGAGGGGCAGCGGCATAGCCACACATATGAATGAGCCCTTATACCCTTAACAGCTGTGGGATCATATGCTGGAGAAGACTCACTGAGAAACACACACACACACACACACACACACACACACACACACACACACACACACACACACACACACACACACACTCTGAGGGGTACCTTGAATTGTGTAATCAAGAGACATATTGATGTACACATTAAACACAACATGGGTTAAAATGAAGATTTCAAGGTGAAAACCATTTTAAAATTGTTAAAAATGTCAAAATATTAAGTTTAAATACAGCATGATAAGTGTGAAGTAATCTTGAGGTAATTTGTCTCCACCTAGTGGCACAAAAATAATATTACATATTAAATTCTACTTTTTGCCACACAATTAAATAGAACATGATGCGCTTGAAGTGCTCTTGAGGTAGTTTGTCTCCACCTAGCGACCCAAAAATAATATTACTATACCTGCATACTAATATTACTATATTACTTACTTAATATTGAATTCTAGTTTTTAATACACATGCCACAAATTAACCACTTCAGCCCTGGAAGAATTTACCTTTTCCTGACCAGAGCACTTTTTGCGATTAGGCACTGCGTCGCTTTAACTGACAATTGTGCGGTTGTGCAATGCTGTACCCAAACAAAATTGTTCTCTTTTTTTCCCACAAATAGAGCTTTCTTTTGGTGGTATTTGATCGCCTCTGCGGTATTTATTTTTTGCACTATAAACAAACAAAGAGCGACAATTTTGAAAAAAATGCATTATTTTTTACTTTTTGCTATAATAAATATCCCCCAAAAATATATAAAAAAAATGTTTTCCTCAGTTTAGGCCGATATGTATTCTTCTACATATTTTTGGTAAAAAAAAAAAAAAAAAAACAGCAATAAGCGTATATTGATTGGTCTGCACAAAAGTTATAGCGTCTACAAAATAGGGGATAGATTTATAGCATTTTTAATATTTTTTTTTTACTAGTAATGGCGGCGATCTGCAATTTTTATTGTGACGTTATGGCGGACACATCGGACAATTTTGACACATTTTTGGGACCATTGGCATTAATACAGCAATCAATGCTATAAAATTGCATTGATTACTGTAAAAAAAATGTCACTGCCACTGAAGGGGTTAACCACTAGAGGGCACTCGAGGAGTTGACTGTGTTCCCTGGGAGGTGATTCTAACTGAAGGAAGTGACGGATCGTGGTTCCTAGCTGATAGAACAGAACAGGAAAGTGTGTGTTTAAACACACTCGTCCCTGTTCTGTGACTCCTGCTCACGATCGTTCGTGGCCTGCTATCCCGACCCCGCAATCCGACATATAGCTACGACAGCTCGCGCAGGGGAGCCAACCTGCGGCAGTATAACTGCGGCGGTTGGGCGGAAAAGGGTTAAATAGAAGACAGGTTGTATATATAATATATATATATATATATATATATATATATATATATATATATATATATATATATATCCTATAGCCATAACCATATACGGTATAGTAACCTCATATCAAACCTCTTATCAAATTTATCATGGGATAATAAATGTTTTTTAGATCTAGTCTTTTTTATACATAGTTGTCTTTTTAATAATTAGGGTATGACCTTGTTCACACAGGGTACCCAAGCATACATTTGTGCAAAGGGCCGTGTTTGCATGCACGAATGCACAGCGATTCCGTGCATCTGTGTGTGGTCCTATTCATTTCAATTTGGATGCAGCGGCAGCATGGACACAGTCGTGCACAGGGTGCATGCAGGTGTGTGTCCTTGCACACAGACTATGTAAATTCAGGGACCCCCCACCCCAAAGCACCTTGTCCCCATGTTGATGAGGACAAGGGCCTCTTCCCGACAACCCTGGCCGTTGTTTGTTGGGGTCTGTGAGCAGGGGGCTTATCGGAATCCGGGAGCCCCCTTTAATAAGCGGACCTCCAGATACCGGCCCCCACCCTATGTGAATGAGTATTGGGGTACCATGTACCCCTACCTATTCACCTGGTTAAAAAAAGTGTGAATAAAAAAAACACAACACATGTTCTTAAAATAATTTATTGGACAGCTCCGGTGGTCTTACGTCTTGGGGGTTTTCTCGCCGGACTCCTCTGCTATCTTCTGCTAGCTCTTTTACTAGCGGAGGAGCGCGGCTTTCTTCTTCGTTGCCGTCGCCGTCCAGGGGTCTTCTTCCGACTTCGGGGGTCTTGTTCCCCTCTTCAGGGGTCTTGTCCCCCTCTTCTGTTCTTCTTGCTGGGCCTCCGCTATCTTCTTATAGTTCTTTTACTAGCGGTGGCCCGGTCTTCTGTCGCCGCCGCCTCTTCTTCCGACTTTGGGGGTCTTGTCCCCCTCTTCATTTCCTCTTGCCGGACCTCCGCTTTCTTCTTCCAGCTCTTTTACTAGCGGTGGCCCGGTCTTCTGTTGCTGTTGCTGTCGCTGCCGCCTTCTCTTCTTCTTCCTTGAGATGCTGCAGAAAAATGTGATTTTGAAAATACGTCTATCCAGTTTTTGGGCCTCATTTCTTCAGATGGAATCGCAATGGGCCCACAAAAGGTGAAGGAAATCTTGGAGCTTCCCTTGCATATTTGGTCCGTCGGACCAGCACACGGAAGAACGGTTTTCCCGATTTTAGTCCGTCGGAATTTAGTCCATCGGATAGATTTGAAACATATTCTATTTCTAGGTCTATCGGATTTATTTTCCGAAAAACGATCGGACTAGCCCACACATGACTGTCCGACGGACTAATCCCTTCAGACCTAGTCTGCCGGAAAGTCTGGTTGTGTGTACGCAGCATTAACGCCAGGAGCCTAAGGCTCTACTCCATCCCGTGGCTTTCTTTTCCTGGAAGATGAGTCCGCTGGAGAAGAATTATAATGTGGGTGATCAGGAAATGTTGGACATTAAGTGAAGAATGGAGATACTTGCTAGAGGGGGCCGCTCATTCCATTATGATTTTTATGGATCATAAGAACCTGGAATACCTCAGAACCGCCAAGCCCGATGAGCCTTGTTCTTTTGCAAGTTCAATTTTCACATTACTTACCGACCAGGCTCCAAGAATGGGAAGGCGAATGCTCTCTCTTGGATGTTCCCAGATACCCCTGAAGTAGAGGAACCAAGTACTATCTTATCAGCACAACAGTCTTTGCTTATCCAACCCGATCTGAAGACATCAATCAGCCAGGTCTCTATCCATTGTACTGAACCAGAGGTTTCTTCTTTGAAGAGCGAGAAGGGTTTCTGTGATTTCAGGACAAAATCTTTGTTCCACAACAATTTAAACTTCAAGTCTTAAAATAGGGGTGCACCGAATGGGTTTTTTCAGTGCCGAAACCGATACCGAAAATGAAAAATACACTAGGCCGGAAACCGATACCGAAAATGAAAAATACACTAGGCCGGAAACCGAAACCGATACCGAAACAGCACCGATACCAAAACATATTTAAAAAAAAATATTTTTATACAGGAGATGGTCAGAGACTGGAGACATGGTACAGGAGATGGTCAGAGACTGGAGACATGGTACAGGAGATGGTCAGAGACTGCAGACAAACTACAGGAGATGGTCAGAGACAGGGAACACGGTACAGGAGATGGTCAGAGACTGGGGACACGGTACAGGAGATGGTCAGAGACTGGGGACACGGTACAGGAGATGGTCAGAGACTGGGGACACGGTACAGGAGATGGTCAGACTGGGGACACGGTACAGGAGATGGTCAGACTGGGGACATGGTACAGGAGATGGTCAGACTGGGGACATGGTACAGGAGATGGTCAGACTGGGGACATGGTGCAGAAGATGATCAGAGACAGAGGATGTGGTACAGGAGGTGTCCCCCATTGCAGGCCAGTGTCCCCCATTGCAGGCCAGTGTGCCTGTGTCCCATTGCAGGCCAGTGTGTCCCATTGCAGCCAGTGTGCCCCATTGCAGCCAGTGTGTCCCATTGCAGCCAGTGTGTCCCATTGCAGCCAGTGTGTCCCATTGCAGCCAGTGTGTTCCATTGCAGCCAGTGTGTCCCATTGCAGCCAGTGTGCCTGTGGCCCATTGCAGCCAGTGTGCCTGTGGCCCATTGCAGCCAGTGTGGCCCATTGCAGCCAGTGTGTCCCATTGCAGCCAGTGTGTCCCATTGCAGCCAGTGTGTCCCATTGCAGCCAGTGTGTCCCATTGCAGCCAGTGTGCCTGTGTCCCGTTTTGCAGCCAGAGTGTCTGATTGCAGCCAGTGTGCCTGTGTCCCATTTTGCAGCCAGAGGGTTCCATTTTGCAGCCAGCCTGTGCAGGGAAGAGAGGAGAGCCGCCTCACAGCGCCGGGAACATCAAAGCTTTCATTTCAATAGCTGTGTGTTCCCGGCCGCGCCGTCACACACAGCCCCTCCCCCCTGTCCGGGCACTTTGATAGACAGATCACCCGCAGGATTGGATGGATGATCTGTCTATCCAAGTGCCCGGACAAGGGGGAGGGGCTGTGTGTGACGACGCGGCCGGGAACACACAGCTATTGAAATGAAAGCTGTGATGTTCCCGACGCTGTGATCAAACAGGTGGCGGAGGCGGCTTTCCTGCGCTATAAACCCCCATGATGGGTGGCACCAGGGGCAGGGGACGGAGCCCGGCCCCCACCCAGGCCACGCCCCATTTTCGGCTCCATTATCGGACGTTTTTCTCTTTCGGCAAATTGCCAAAAAGGGCATTTTTCGGCCGATATGTTTCGGCGGCCGAAATTTCGGTGCATCCCTACTTAAAAACCTTTCATGACTATCAATTCGCTGGGTATTTTGAGATACGGAAGACTTCCGAACTTGTTCAGCGCTATTTCTAGTGGCCCAGCCTAAGACAGTACCACAAGAATATTGCCGCGTACACATGACCGGACTTTCCGGCAGACTAGGTCCGATGGGATCAGTGTACGTCGGACAATCCGATCGTGTGTGGGCTAGTCCGATCGTTTAAAAAATAATAATTTGACGGACCTAGAAATAGAACATGTTTCAAATCTATCCGACAGACTCAATTCCGATGGACTATAATCGGGAAAACCGTTCGTCTGTGTGCAGGTCCAAAGGACCAAATACGACGCAAGGGCAGCTATTGTTTACTGGCTATTGAACTTCCTTGTTTAGTCCTGTTTACGTCATCACATTCAAAACGAAAGGACTTTCAAAAGGACTTAGTCCATTCATGTGTGGCCAAGTCCGTTCGTTCGAAAAGTCCGTCAGAACTCCGCCAAAAGTCCGTCGGGAAGACCGTCAGACCTAGTCTGCTAGAAAGTCCGGTTGTGTGCAGGGGCGTAACTAGAAATCACAGGGCCCCATAGCAAAATGTTGTATGGGCCCCCCCCCACCAAAAAAAAAAATGAACTAATGCCATTGAACAACAGACTACCACACCCATGTGGCACAGTACCCAGGCAACAGCTTATATTCATTTTGAACAACAAAGTATGCAGTATACTGTATGCAGCCCCTGAAGGGAACACATTGCTGACCTCCAGGCCTTCTAACCAATTTCTGTTCTGTTATATAAAATGAAATAGTTGAACTCACCATAATGCAAAATCAGTGGGATCCCTGAGCGTGTCACTTGCCATCATCGCCTGCCACCAGATGCAGATTGTAACTTGTTACACGTTGCGGAATGTCACCTACCACATGTTGCGGATTGTCCACTTGCCACATCCGAGATTGTCACTTGCAAAGTCACCTGCCACACATTATGGATTGTCACTTGCCACGTCCTGGATTGTCACTTGCCACACATTATGGATTGTCACTTGCCACGTCACTTGCCACACATCATGGATTGTCACTTGCCACACATTATGGATTGTCACTTGCTACACATTATGGATTGTCACTTGCCACGTCCTGGATTGTCACTTGCCACGTCACTTGCCACACATTATGGATTGTCACTTGCCACGTCCTGGATTGTCACTTGCCACACATTAAGGATTGTCACTTGTCACATCACCTGCTACACGTTGCGGATTGTCCACTTGCCACGTTGCCTGCCACCAGATGCAGATTGTCACTTGTCACACGTTGCAGAATGTCACCTGCCACATATTGCGGATTGTCCACTTGCCACGTCCTGGATTGTCACTTGCCACGTTACCTGCCACACATTACGGATTGTCACTTGCCACGTCCTAGATTGTCACTTGCCACGTCTCGGGTTGTCACTTGCCACGTCACCTGCCACACATTACGGATTGTCACTTGCCACGTCACCTGCCACACATTACGGAATGTCACTTGCCACGTCACGGATTTTCACTTGCCACGTCCCCTGCCACATGTTACGGATTGTCACTTGCCACATCCAGGTTGTCACTTGCCACGTCACCTGCCACACATTACGGATTGTCACTTACAACGTCATTACAGATTGTCACTTGCCACATCCTAGATTGTCACTTGCCACACATTATGGATTGTCACTTGCACGTCCCGGGTTGTCACTTGCCACGTCACCTGCCACACATTACGGATTGTCACTTGTCACGTCACGGGTTTTCACTTGCCACGTCACCTGCCACATGTTATGGATTGTCACTTGCCACATCCAGGTTGTCACTTGCCATGTCACCTGCCACACGTTATGGATTGTCACTTGTCACGTCACCTGCCACACATTACGGATTGTCATTTGTCACGTCACGGATTTTCACTTGCCACGTCACTTGCCACATATTATGGATTGTCACTTGCCACATCCAGGTTGTCACTTGCCATGTCACCTGCCACACATTATGGATTGTCACTTGCACGTCCCGGGTTGTCACTTGCCACGTCACCTGCCACACATTACGGATTGTCACTTGTCACGTCACGGATTTTCACTTGCCACGCCACCTGCCACATGTTATGGATTGTCACCTGCCACATCCAGGTTGTCACTTGCCATGTCACCTGCCACACGTTATGGATTGTCACTTGCCACGTCCCGGGTTGTCACTTGCCACGTCGTCTGCCACACATTATGGATTGTCATTTGCCACGTCCCGGGTTGTCACTTGCCACGTCGCCTGCCACACATTATGGATTGTCACTTGCTCTGCCACTTTCCTGCAGTGTCACAGAGTCAGGCAGCAGATTATCAGTCAGGCAGCAGAGAGATAATGTCATCTCTCTGCTTCCTGGCTGCCTGCACAGTGAGGGGGGAACTGCACTGCAGGGATGCAGGGCGGCGAGAGATGATGTCATCTCTATGCTCCCCCACCCGTCAGCTCCCTGATTGGCCAGCCCACTCTCTCACCAGCGGACCGGCCACTCTCATGCGCCTCCCACTATCACCCGCGGAGCCTCTGACCGCCCGCTCTCACCCGCGGAGCCGCGGACTACCTGCGGACAGCCCGCTCTCACCCGCGGACCGCCCGCTCTCACCCGCGGAGCCGCCCACGGACCACCCGCGGAGCCACGGACTACCCGCGGACCTCCCGCTCTCACTCGCGGAGCTGCCCGCTCTCACCCGCGGAGCCGCGGTGCCTGTCCTCACCGGGCCCCACTTGACTGCGGGCCCCATAGCGCCCGCATGTGTTGCTATGGCGGTAGTTCCGCCACTGGTTGTGTGTATGTAGTATAAGGTTAGCTCCTGTATCACTTGCCAACCCAACAAGGGGTCCAATGTCAAGTCCTGGGGTCTGCTGAGATCACTATCGATTTCTGAGCAGCCTTGGAAAATTATATCCATGGACTTTTTTTTTTGGTGGCAATGGATCGCCACTCCAAGATGACACACTTTCTGCCTATGATAGTCAGGTTACACGGATTATCAGATAACATTGTGTCTGACAGAGGTGTACAGTTCACCTCTACTGTAGATTCTGGGAGAGATCTTTGCAAGGTTTTGTCAATAGAAGTGTGTCTATCTTCAGCCTACCATCCACAGAGCAATGGTCTAATGCAGGGATCTGCAATTAGTGGACCTCCAGCTGTTGCAAAACTACAAGTCCCATCATGCCTCTGCCTCTGGGTTTCATGCTTGTGGCTGTCAGGGTCTTGCAATGCCTCATGCGATTTGTAGGTCTGCAACAGCTGGAGGTCCGCTAATTGCATATCCCTGGTCTAATGGAAAGAACAAATCAGACTTTGGAACAATACTTATAATATTCTGTACCTGCTCTCTGGATGACCGGGTATCCCTTCTCCCATGTGCGGAATTTGCATACAACAATTCATTGCATTTGGCCATCAACCAGTCCCTGTTCTTGGCAAATTATGGGTTTTATCCCTCCTTTCTGTCAAACACAATACCGGAATCATTAGTTGCTGCAGTCCAAAACCGAATAAACTTTATCCAAACCAATTATCGGTCACTTCAGGAGGCTATACGGAAAGCTCAAGAAGCTTACAAAAGGTACCACGACAAGCAAAGGAGAGGGAATCCTGTCTTTAAAGTTGGGGACAAAGTATGGCTCCCCTTAATGAACCTCAGACTCTCATGCCCTTCCTGTTGGCATTTGGCTGTTGGCTGTTGTCCAAAGTCCATTTTCCTCTGCTCAAGCCTGCTGTACCTAATGAAAGAAATAATACAGCGCTTAACAAACATGTGTCCATATAAGTGAAAACAAATAAACAATAATATATAATATGTAACAAAAGTCCATGTGAACCGTGGAAGTGATAAACGACTAAATAAGTGTCTCACATCCAAAGTGTAAAGTTGCAAGGGATATTTCACATCTAATAGACAAAGATGCAAGGCAGAAAATCGCAGACAAGTTCAGGCATGACAAAACACCCCCACATGTGTCCCCACTCACCGGATCATGATGACACCCAGTTTTGCAGTCTGGGAGTCAAAGTAGATTTGTAACAGTATCCCCCGGGAATTACTGGATGCCAGGATTGGCTGATGAAAATTAGGAAACAAACGATCCTTCCACATTAATTCTCAATCATGAGAGAAACAGGTACCCATAGAGAAAAGAAAGGGACCAATAGTGAAGTATGCTATGAAAAGGGATTTATTGAAAAACAAGAACATGCTTACAAAAGTTAAAAGTAGGCATTGGAAATGGTATAAAAACTGCAGCAAACACCGTTATCGGCGTTCTACGAAACCGGAAGTGTATATTTAGACATTAGATATATATATTTCACTGCTGTACCTAATAGTTTTGCCTGAGGGAAAATAGTTACCCCCACCTCTGGTATCGGTGGAGAGTGAAGCCGAGTTCAACTTGGAAGCCATTATGGATTGCCGAAAAAGGGGTAGACAAATTAAATATCTCATTAAATGGAAGGGTTAGGCCCCAGAAGATAATTATTGGGAGCCTGCAAGTAATGTGCATGCTCCCAGGCTTGTGCAACATTTTCAACACAGATAAAGGCTGCCCCTTGGGGCAGGGGGGCACTGGCAGGGAAGTAACTGAAAAAGAACTGGCAATGCTACCAATACTGGTAATGGGCGCATACATTACCGTGAAGGGGTGCATGGAAATGCACAACATGCGCATTACGTGACAGATGTGGTCACTTGCTGGCCTATTAAAGACTGCTGTTAAACCTGTAAGATTGCTGGATTGTCGTCAGCTTTCCTGTGTTCTTGAGCCTCTTTGTATATTCCTAGGATTTCCTGTTGTGACCCGGCTTGCTCTACTGACTTTGCTCCTGCTTTATCACCTGTGTATGGCCCTGGCTTGCCTTACCGACTTTGCTACTTCTTATGTGCTTGCCTTCCTGTGTATGACCTCAGCCAAGTTCCTGTTTCCGCTACCTGCCTCTGTCTCCTGAATGAATATCCATGTTTGATCCTAGGCCTGGCTTTTACTTCTGTTTTCCTGTATGCACTGATTGCAAAGTACAGATCCCCAGGAGACATCTACCTTGCTGTTTATCCTGCTTCCTCCAGCATTCTCCAGGTGATCACGGCCCAGCTCTCCAGTACCCCGCTGGCAACCTGTGCTTCATTGGGCGCTGCATCTTCTGTACCACATTAGCCGCAAGGGGAGCACCTTGGTCTCGGATCAGGTACGTGACACCCTGTGTTCCAAGTGACATTATTAGGAATGCTTGCATGGGGATGCTTGAAATACCTATGTAGGAAAACATGGCCCTTGACATGGGTGTATGATTAATTATACCAATGTGAACGAGCCCTTGGAATTGCTCCTGTTTGTATTAAAATGTATTTACATCTGCATTTTTTTAGCCTGAAAAATACATCTATTTGAGCCAAGTTATTTGCACTCTGTATCAAATATTCAAGTACTGCAGCTATTCCCACTGTCAAGTACCAAGTGCAAAGCTGAGGTGCTGAGAGGGCTGCCCTTGTGGCTGAGTGCAGCGCACCCTTAAGGTGGTATAGGGAATGCAGTGCCCAAAGAAGCACGGTTTGCCAGTTACTGAGGTCTGATGAGCTGTTTATCAGAGGGTAGCTGGAACAGGCAGGATGCACAGCAGGGCAGGTGTGCTTGGGTGGCACCAGGTATACTTGGCAATGGAGCAGACTGGGAACAGAACCAGGAGCCAGGCTAGCGGGTCATACACAGTAGATCAATCAGAGGTGGATTCAGATAGCAGAACTGGAACACTCCGGGGTCATACACGGTTAGACGGTAGTAGCAGATTCGGGAGCCAAGCTGGGGTCAAACATGATGGAGCAGACAGGAGTGAGTCAGAAGTACAAGCCAGAAATCAAATCAGGAGATCAGGTTAAGCAGGTCAAGGTGAGCCAGGTCAGGACGGGTGGTCCAAGAGTCAGGATTCACAAGAACACAGGAAACAAGGAGGAGCTGACGATAATCTAGCAATGCAGTGCTCACAGCAGCAGGTTTAAATAGGCCAGTGGGCACCAGCATCTGTCATGTGGTGTGCGCGCCATTGCGCAAACGCATTGGCCTCCTGGCGCAATCACGCGTCTGCGCCATTGCGCACGGAAGTTCACCAGATGCGTCCATGATGGATATTGGCAACATTGCCAGGTCTTCTATGGCCATTTCCCTGACACCCACTACTATAGCAGCTATAAAGAACCTCCACTGCTTCACAGCTAAGTTCACCATTAGGACAAATTACACCCATATTTAGGGTCTGTGAATGAATCAACTCGAAGTCTTGTCTGTCACCACAACAGGCAGCTTGTAATTCCAATCAACTACGAGCACGCTGATCAGCGTGCTTGTAGTCCATTCACTTTTCCTCTTGCATTCTAGCCGAAAGCCTGTGCAGAGATATGGGCAGAAAGCTGGAGGGAGAGTGTGCAGGAGCCTGAAATTGCACCTGCCATCCACTGATCGTGGCTGCAATGCATTTCAGGATCCTAGATCAAAAAAGAATATATTCACTTCATTTGTTCTGCAAATATATTTGCATTTATTATATTTTCCTAAAAAGGTAAATGTACCCTTTAACCCTTTCTGTATTCCACTTTTAAACTTAGGTGGCCAGCCCATTTTCGTAATTTTTCTATTGCTTTGTTATTTTTCCTTACAGCTTTCAGAGTTTGTAAAAGACCCCTCACCCCCATACATTTTCTGAAAGAACTCGACCTGTAGAATAAAAAGAAGGTACTACTGATTTTTAAGGCCCCACAATATTTGCGCAAATGTTTATAAAAACAATATTTTATCTAAAAGTACACTAAAATCATTATTAGCAGATACAAACACAGCAAATTTTACAAAATTCCTGCTAAATTCCTACTAAATATATAGGCTTAATCTTTAGCCTTTTTTACAAAATGGTGAAAGTTGAAGGTACGCAAAAATGTAAGTAACCAAATTTCTGTAAACATCTGGAGGTTTTAATTTTTCACTTACAGCTTTCAGAGTTTGTAAAAGACCCCCACCCCAACCATATATTTCCTGAACGCACATGATCAGTAGAATAAAAAGACGTTGCTACTGAGTTGCGCAAATGTTTATTAAATTGCTATTTTCACTGAAAAAAACACTAAAATCCTTATTGGTAAACAAAACCACAACATAACTTACAAAAATTCCTGCTAAATTCCTACTAAGGCCTCATTTAATGGGGTATGCTAAATCATATGCCCATGTAGGGCTGTGTTTACCCCCACAGGGATGTACAGGAGTTCTGTGCATCCCTGTACAGGCTGACCTATTCATGTCAGTTGGGATGCAGCGGCTGCAAGGACAGATCTGACATCTGTGAGGGTGTAGGTGCGTGGCCCCAAACACAGACAGTGTGTGTTCGGGCACATGCAACCACATGGATGTTAAGCTGGGAGCAGTGGCTGTGCCCATGCAGCTGCTGTATCCCAATTGATATGGATGGGACTGCCTGCACAGGAATGCATGAACACCTGCGCATTCTCATGCAGCCACTGTATCCCAATTGACATCAATGGAACTGCGTGTCGGAATTGCTACAATCGAAATTTCCAATCTTAACGTTTTCCATCCAAAAAATAGAGAACCTGCTCTCAATCTTTTGCTTGTAGAAATTACGCCAGCAAAAGTCAAATGGAGCATACACACGGTCGCATTTTCTGACCAAAAGCTCTCATCTGTCTTTTGCTGGTCGACTTTCCAATCGTGTGTATGGGGCATCATTTTTTTTTTTTTTTTTTAACCAGGTAAAATGTATTTTTAATATTTTTTACATTTTTTTTTAGGGGAGGTGGGGGCTTTGGAGAGACATCAGACATTTAATGTCTCTTATTTTTAGACAGAAAAAGGGACTGACGACAGTCCCTTCCCTTTCTCTGCAACCTGAGCTGCACTGTATTGAATCCCACATGATAGACTCCTTTTCATTCACAAACTGAAGAATAGTAAACACGCCTTACTTTTTAGTGATAATGAATACAGAAGTGATCAGTACTGATCGTTGTTTGTATTCATTCAGGAAAGGAAGGGGACTGGTGAACAGTGATGTAAGTAACTCTGTTAAAATAAACGGAGTTACTTAATGCAGTTACTTTAGAGGGTAACGAGTAATCTAACTGATTACTCTTCCCCTCTTAGAAACTCGGTTCCCATTACTTGAGTGGCATTACCACAATTACATCTACCACCCGGGAGACCCGCCGTGGCCGCACTACCTGGCTGTTCGTTCCGCCGCGGGGAGGGGGGTTTCGCCCGCTGAGCTGAGAAGAGGCTGAGACTCAGAGAGACTGTCTGGACCACCCCATCCTGCCCCGCCTATCCAGGGAGAGAGAGAATGTAGGGGGGGGACACTGAAAAATGAAGTCAGCTGACCAGCTGACACCAATCAAGTGAAGGGGAGGGTCTCTATTTCTCCCCATGAGGAAAGGCATCCCTGGAGGAATTTAAGTAAGTAATTGTCTAACGATTCGAATTCGCAATCGATCCATCCCAAGTCTACCACCTCTGCTTCTTACTGATCCCATCCCTACCCACCCACCATCACTACTACAACAGAGGTGATGGGGGGATATTGTAGGGATGAGATCAGTGGTGGTGGGGGATGGGATCAGTAAGAGGCAGAGGTGGTGGTGGGAGAGGATGGCACCACCACCGCTGCCCCCCCCCCCAAGTACCATCGCTGCCTGCCACCCCCCAGTACACCACCATTGCCACCCCCCCCCCCCAGGTACACCACCAATGCCACCACCCCCCCCCCAAGTACACCACCACCGCTGTCACCCCTCAAGTACCACCGCTGCCACCCCTCAAGTACCACCGCTGCCACCCCTGTCACAGTTACTTTGCTGACTAACTAATTACTTTTTCAATGTAGTAAACGAGTTACTAACGCAATTACTTTTTGGGAGAAGTAATTTGTAACTTAACTAATTACTTTTTTAAAGTAAGATGACCAACACTGCTGGTGAACACAAGGACTAGTACAGGGAAACAGCATTTAATAAATAAACACATTTCGTTAACCTGTAAATTTGTAGGCAGATTTTTGACAAATGTACTTTATGAATGTGGAGAATAACATTTGGTAAATGTGTCAGCAAATAATTTTTTTATGTGCTTATGTTTCCAACACTTCACATATATTTTTACAAATACAGTAATACCAAATTGAAAAAGTTTTCTATGAGGTGATGCAGTTTATATTTCGTCCACAAGGTGGCATCACCATACATATGAAGAGAATGATAACTTCATAATAGATTTTACAAATCAATTGAAGGCTGCATTCAGACCTGAGCATTTTGTAGCTCCAAGATGCTCAACAAGCAAAATCCTATTAATTTCAATGGCTCTTGTTTGCATCTGTGTTCTGTCATCTGTAGCAAAATGCCTGTTGCTCAAAAAAGCACTTGAGCTACTTTTATGTACCATTCACACCTGGCGTTTCTGGAATGTATGACACAGCGCTAAGAAAAATGTGTGTTTTGGAAACCCGCTGCAAACATGCATTGTGCTTGTGGAGCTAATAATTGTTAATGGCATCCCAAGCCCGGGTAGCAGATGTGCAGAAAACGTGCACCAAACGCACCAAGACACATGGTGAAAGAGCGAGCCACACTTCATCCCCAAAAAAGTTCTGGACCTCCACTTGCTCATTTTTTGCACATAGGGTAGCCCATTTAAGTGAAAGGGCTGCTCTAAGCGTGACAAGCATAAACACGTGCAAAAAAAACAGGAGCGGGAACATGAGTTTTTGCTACTCAAACATGTGAATGCAGCCTAATGCCGCATACACAAGGTCGGATTTTCCGACGGAAAAAGTTCGATGGCAGCTTTTTGTTTGAAATTCTGACCATGTGTAGGCTCCATCGGAATTTCCGACACACAAAATTTGTGATCTGGATCTCAAATTTTCCGACAACAAAATCCGTTGACGGAAATTCCGATTGTGTGTACACAGTTCCGAAGCACAAAGTTCTACGCATGCTCGGAATCAAGCAGAAGAGCCGCACTGGCTATTGAACTTAAATTTTCTCAGCTCGTCATACATCACCGCGTTCTTGACGTTCAGAATTTCCAACAACATTGTGTGACCGTGTGTATGCAAGACAAGTTTGAGCCAACATCCGTTGGAAAAAATCCCATTAATTTTGTTGTCGTAATGTCCAATCAATGTCCAATCAGACATATTGGAGACAGATTGAAGCTTTTTTTGGCCCCATAGACTTTGATGGGAATGTCTGAAAACACACGACATGAGCGTTTTGTGAGCGTTTTGTTGTGCGTTATCAGGCCAAACAGCATCTGAACGTTCACATTAACAACTTGCAGACCAGAAGATTTTCCCCCTTAATGTCCAGGCCATTTTTTGAGAAACGGCACTGCGCTGCTTTAACTGACAATTGCGCTGTCGTGCTACGCTGTACCCAAACACAATTTATGTCCTTTTTTTCCAACAAATAGAGCTTTCTTTTGGTGGTATTTGATCACCTCTGCGGTTTTTATTTTTTGCGCGATAAACAAAAAAATTGCGTAAATTTAAAAAATATCTATATTTTTTACTTTTGCTATAATAAATATCTAAAAAATAAATAAATAAACAAATTTCTTAATTTGTTTAAGCCAATATGTATTGTTCTACATATTTTCGGTAAAAAAATCACATTAAGTGAATATTGATTGGTTTGCACAAAAGTTATAGTGGCTACAAAATAGGGGATAGATTTATGGCTTTTTTATTTATTTATTTTTTACTAGTAATTGCGGCGATCTGTGATTTTTAGCAGATCGCCACCATCACAGTGGACAGATCAGACACTTTTTTGGGACCATTGACATTTATACAGCAATCGGTGCTATAAAAATGCACTGATTACTGTGTAAATGCCACTGACAAGGAAGGGGTTAACACTAGGGGGCGATCAAGGAGTTAAATGTGTTCCCTGGGAAGTGTTTCTAACCGTGGGGGGGTGGGACTGACTGGAGGAAGAAGGAGAGCAATCGCTGTTCCTAATCACTAGGAAAAGCAGATCTCTTTCTCCTCCCCTGTCAGAACAGGGACCTGTCTGTTTACATTGACAGATCCCCATTCTGGCTCTCTTTTCCGTGATTGTGGGTGGCCGGCGAACATTGTCACCACGCGCATCGGATCCCGAGCCTGCTATGGTTCTTAAAGGAGCTGACGTACCAGTACGGCGATTCATGGGAACAAGTTGACCTGCCGCAGTATAATGACGGGGGCTGCTCGGCAAGTGGTTAATGTTGCACTTTAACCACTACAGATCCGCGCTATTGCCAAATGACGGCATTAGCGCGGACCTACATTTCCGGGACTACGTCTATTGACGTCGTCCCGGATACGAGCGGCCTGCGCGCCCCCTGAGGGCTCTGTGATCGGCGAGTCCGTGAGACTCGCCTGATCACCGATCCGTGCAAGGGGTCGATCCCGACCCCTTATCACGTGATCAGCTGTCAGCCAATGACAGCTGATCATGTGATAGAACGGAGCCGGTAATCAGTCCCGATCACGGCCAGCAATACAGCTGACCACCTGCCCCCTGCCAGTGCCCACCTGCCCACCGCCGTGCCATCCTGAATAAAAGTAAGTGCCCCCCATCAGTGCCCCCCATCAGTGCCCATAGTGCCCACAGTGCCACCTACAGTGCCACCCACAATGCCACCCACAGTGCCATCCAGCAGTGCCACCAACAGTGCCACCCACAGTGCCCACAATCTGCCTCAAAGGTGCTGCGACCCAGTGCCGCCCATCAGTGCCCAGCAGTGCTGCCCATCAGTGCCCAGCAGTGCCGCCCATCAGTGCCCAGCAGTGCCACCTATCAGAGCCACCTATCAGTGCCACCTATCAGTGCCCATCAGTCCCATCTATCAGTGGTACCTATCAGTGCCCATCCGTGCCACCCATCCGTGCCACTTATCCGTGCCACCCATCCATGCCATCTTATCTGTGCCCATCTTTGCCCATCAGTGCCGCCTTATCTGTGCCCATCGGTGCCGCCTTATCTGTGCCTATTAGTGCCGCCTTAACTATGCCTATCAGTGCCCACCAGTGCAGCCTATCAGTGCCCACCAATGCAGCCCATCAGTGCCCACCAATGCAGCCCATCAGTGCCCACCAATGCAGCCCATCAGTGCCCACCAATGCAGCCATCAGTGCCGCCTAATCAGCGCACTTCAATGAAGGAGAAAAATGACCCGTTTGCAAAATTTTATAACAAACTATTAAAACATGATTTTTTTTTTTATTTATTTTTTTGCATCTTTTTTTGTTTGTTTAGCAAAAAATAAAACTCCCAGCTGTAACTAAATACCACCAAAAGAAAGCTCTATTTGTGGGAAAAAAATGATAAAAATTTCATTTGGGTACAGTGTTGTATGCCCGCGCAATTGTCATTCAAAATGCATCAGCGCTGAAAGCTGAAAATTGGTCTGGGACTGAGGGGGGGTTTAAGTGCCCAGTAAGCAAGTGGTTAAAGGACACTTGGTTTAGGATAACACAGTTTATTTTGTTTGTTTGTTTGTTTATTATATTTTGAATATTTTGAAGTTTGGTGTGCTGTAATTTGAAACAAAACAAAATTTTAACACAATAGGTGTTACAGCATCTGGCATTTTTGTCACAGAGCACAGGTGTTTAATAGGTTAACATATAATTGATTAAAGGGTCACTCCACTTAAAATAAGTATTTGATTTTTCATCTGGTGGCGAGGATCACAGGACAAATCACCCAGCTGCTTGGGGATATCAGTGAGGACATCAGAGCTCCTGTGTCCCAAGCTGCTTTGTCTTGTGGCTTTTTTATTCAATACACCAGTATCTAATGGAAATTACAGTTTTTACTGGCCTTTATCTTCACTGACTTATTCTTAGTTTACTTGTCCCAAGTGAACTTTATGCTTTCATTTGAAGCAAACATTTACATTCACTAACTGTGTCTTATTTGATTGATAAAGATCTTCACCCAAAGTGCAATATTATGATTGCCTGTGTATTGAATGTGCAATATTAGTGAACTGTTAACAGAAGGCTTGTGTGAACATTAAAAGAAAAGTTTAGTCTTTAGAAAAATGTCCCATAGAAAGTAGGGGTATAATCAGGGTGTTAGAAAGGTTTGGGGGCATTTTTTTTCTTTCACTCCTGAAAAAAATCTGCCATTGAAAGGTAGTTACTGGAGACGGTGGGGTATATTTTGGTGAGTGCTTTGAATTTCAAGACTTCAGTCCTAGAAAGTCATAGGATTATAAGCCTAATTTCTGCTGTTCTGCAGTGTCTTATCCCTCATATCCCTGGAAAAAAGACTTACAGTAAAAGGCTAACAAGGACCAAGGATGATTCGTTCTCCTGGCTCTATCCTCCCCCCACTTGGCTGCACTCCCTCTCCTGTCCACCTGGCTCTATCCTCCCCCCACCTGGCTGCACCCCCCTCTCCTGTCAAGCTGGATCCTTCCCTCCACCTGGCTGCACCTCCCTCTCCTGTCCACCTGGCTCCATCCTCTCCCCACCTGGCTGCACCTCCCTCTCCTGTCCACCTGGCTGCACCCTCCTTTCCTGACCACCTGGCTCCTTTCCTCCACCTGGCTGCACCTCCCTCTCCTGTCCGCCTGGCTCCACCCTTCCCCCACCTGGCTGCACCTCCCTCTCCTGTCCATCTGGCTTCATCCTCCCCCCACCTGGCTGCACCTCCCTCTCCTTTCCACCTGGCTCCATCCTCCTCCACCTGGCTGCACCTCCCTCTCCTGTCCACCTGGCTCCATCCTCCTTTCCTGACCACCTGGCTCCTTCCCTCCACCTGGCTGCACCTCCCTCTCCTGTCCACCTGGCTACATCCCCCCACCTGGCTGCACGCTCCCCCACCTTGCTGCACCCCCCTCTCCTGTCAACCTGGATCCTTTCCTCCACCTAGCTGTACCTCCCTCTTCTGTCCACCTGGCTCCACCCTCGCCCCACCTGGCTGCACCTCCCTCTTCTGTCCACCTGGCTCCATCCTCCCCCCCCCCACCTGGCTTCACCTCCCTCTCCTGTCCACCTGGCTCCATCCTCCTTTCCTGACCACCTGGCTCCTTCCCTCCACCTGGCTGCACCTCCCTCTCCTGTCCACCTGGCTACATCCTCCCCCCACCTGGCTGCACCCCCTCTCTTGTCCACCTGGCTCCATCCTTCCCCCACCTGGCTGCGCCTCTCTCTTCTGTCCACCTGGCTTTACCCTCCCAAAACCTGGCTGCACCTCCCTCTCCTGTCCACCTGGCTACATCCTCCCCCCACTTGGCTGCACCTCCCTCTCCTGTCCACCTGGCTGCACCCTCCTTTCCTGACCACCTGGCTCCTTTCCTCCACCTGGCTGTACCTCCCTCTCCTGTCCACCTGGCTCCATCCTTCCCCCACCTGGCTGCACCTCCCTCTCCTGTCCATCTGGCTCCATCCTCCCCCACCTGGCTGCACCTCCCTCTCCTGTCCACCTGGCTGCACCCTCCTTTCCTGACCACCTGGCTTCTTTCCTCCACCTGGCTGCACCTCCCTCTCCTGTCCGCCTGGCTCCACCCTTCCCCCACCTGGCTGCACCTCCCTCTCCTGTCCATCTGGCTTCATCCTCCCCCCACCTGGCTGCACCTCCCTCTCCTTTCCACCTGGCTCCATCCTCCTCCACCTGGCTGCACCTCCCTCTCCTGTCCACCTGGATCCATCCTCCTTTCCTGACCACCTGGCTCCTTCCCTCCACCTGGCTGCACCTCCCTCTCCTGTCCACCTGGCTACATCCCCCCACCTGGCTGCACGCTCCCCCACCTTGCTGCACCCCCCTCTCCTGTCAACCTGGATCCTTTCCTCCACCTAGCTGTACCTCCCTCTTCTGTCCACCTGGCTCCACCCTCGCCCCACCTGGCTGCACCTCCCTCTTCTGTCCACCTGGCTCCATCCTCCCCCCCCCCACCTGGCTTCACCTCCCTCTCCTGTCCACCTGGCTCCATCCTCCTTTCCTGACCACCTGGCTCCTTCCCTCCACCTGGCTGCACCTCCCTCTCCTGTCCACCTGGCTACATCCTCCCCCCACCTGGCTGCACCCCCTCTCTTGTCCACCTGGCTCCATCCTTCCCCCACCTTGCTGCACCTCTCTCTTCTGTCCACCTGGCTTTACCCTCCCAAAACCTGGCTGCACCTCCCTCTCCTGTCCACCTGGCTACATCCTCCCCCCACTTGGCTGCACCTCCCTCTCCTGTCCACCTGGCTGCACCCTCCTTTCCTGACCACCTGGCTCCTTTCCTCCACCTGGCTGTACCTCCCTCTCCTGTCCACCTGGCTCCATCCTTCCCCCACCTGGCTGCACCTCCCTCTCCTGTCCATCTGGCTCCATCCTCCCCCACCTGGCTGCACCTCCCTCTCCTGTCCACCTGGCTGCACCCTCCTTTCCTGACCACCTGGCTTCTTTCCTCCACCTGGCTGCACCTCCCTCTCCTGTCCGCCTGGCTCCACCCTTCCCCCACCTGGCTGCACCTCCCTCTCCTGTCCATCTGGCTTCATCCTCCCCCCACCTGGCTGCACCTCCCTCTCCTTTCCACCTGGCTCCATCCTCCTCCACCTGGCTGCACCTCCCTCTCCTGTCCACCTGGATCCATCCTCCTTTCCTGACCACCTGGCTCCTTCCCTCCACCTGGCTGCACCTCCCTCTCCTGTCCACCTGGCTACATCCCCCCACCTGGCTGCACGCTCCCCCACCTTGCTGCACCCCCCTCTCCTGTCAACCTGGATCCTTTCCTCCACCTAGCTGTACCTCCCTCTTCTGTCCACCTGGCTCCACCCTCGCCCCACCTGGCTGCACCTCCCTCTTCTGTCCACCTGGCTCCATCCTCCCCCCCCCCACCTGGCTTCACCTCCCTCTCCTGTCCACCTGGCTCCATCCTCCTTTCCTGACCACCTGGCTCCTTCCCTCCACCTGGCTGCACCTCCCTCTCCTGTCCACCTGGCTACATCCTCCCCCCACCTGGCTGCACCCCCTCTCTTGTCCACCTGGCTCCATCCTTCCCCCACCTTGCTGCACCTCTCTCTTCTGTCCACCTGGCTTTACCCTCCCAAAACCTGGCTGCACCTCCCTCTCCTGTCCACCTGGCTACATCCTCCCCCCACTTGGCTGCACCTCCCTCTCCTGTCCACCTGGCTGCACCCTCCTTTCCTGACCACCTGGCTCCTTTCCTCCACCTGGCTGTACCTCCCTCTCCTGTCCACCTGGCTCCATCCTTCCCCCACCTGGCTGCACCTCCCTCTCCTGTCCATCTGGCTCCATCCTCCCCCACCTGGCTGCACCTCCCTCTCCTGTCCACCTGGCTGCACCCTCCTTTCCTGACCACCTGGCTCCTTTCCTCCACCTGGCTGCACCTCCCTCTCCTGTCCGCCTGGCTCCACCCTTCCCCCACCTGGCTGCACCTCCCTCTCCTGTCCATCTGGCTTCATCCTCCCCCCACCTGGCTGCACCTCCCTCTCCTTTCCACCTGGCTTCATCCTCCTCCACCTGGCTGCACCTCCCTCTCCTGTCCACCTGGCTCCATCCTCCTTTCCTGACCACCTGGCTCCTTCCCTCCACCTGGCTGCACCTCCCTCTCCTGTCCACCTGGCTACATCCCCCCACCTGGCTGCACGCTCCCCCACCTTGCTGCACCCCCCTCTCCTGTCAACCTGGATCCTTTCCTCCACCTAGCTGTACCTCTTCTGTCCACCTGGCTCCACCCTCGCCCCACCTGGCTGCACCTCCCTCTTCTGTCCACCTGGCTCCATCCTCCCCCCCCCACCTGGCTTCACCTCCCTCTCCTGTCCACCTGGCTCCATCCTCCCCCACCTGGCTGCACCTCCCTCTCCTGTCCACCTGGCTCCATCCTCCCCCACCTGGCTGCACCTCCCTCTCCTGTCCACCTGGCTCCACCCTCCTTTCCTGACCACCTGGCTCCTTCCCTCCATCTGGCTGCACTTCCCTCTCCTGTCCACCTGGCTACACCCCCCCCCCCCCCCACCTGGTTGCACCATCTCTCCTATCCACCTGGCTGTATCCTCCCTCACCTGGCTGCACCCCCCTCTCCTGTCAACCTGGATCCTTCCCTCCACCTGGCTGCACCTCCCTCTTCTGTCCACCTGGCTCCACCCTCCCCCACCTGGCTGCACCTCCCTCTCCTGTCCACCTGGCTCCATCCCCCACCTGGCTGCACCTCCCTCTCCTGTCCACCTGGCTCCATCCTCCCCCACCTGGCTGCACCTCCCTCTCGTGTCCACCTGGCTGCACCCTCCTTTCCTGACCACCTGGCTCCTTCCCTCCACCTGGCTGCACCTCTCTCTCCTTTCCACCTGGCTACATCCTCCCTCCACCTGCCTGCACCCCCTCTCCAGTCCACCTGGCTCCATCCTTCCCCCACCTGGCTGCACCTCCCTCTCCTGTCCACCTGGCTCCATCCTCCTTTCCTGACCACCTGGCTCCTTCCCTCCACCTGGCTGCACCTCCCTCTCCTGTCCACCTGGCTACATCCCCCCACCTGGCTGCACGCTCCCCCACCTGGCTGCACCCCCCTCTCCTGTCAACCTGGATCCTTTCCTCCACCTAGCTGTACCTCCCTCTTCTGTCCACCTGGCTCCACCCTCGCCCCACCTGGCTGCACCTCCCTCTTCTGTCCACCTGGCTCCATCCTCCCCCCCCCCCCACCTGGCTTCACCTCCCTCTCCTGTCCACCTGGCTCCATCCTCCTTTCCTGACCACCTGGCTCCTTCCCTCCACCTGGCTGCACCTCCCTCTCCTGTCCACCTGGCTACATCCTCCCCCCACCTGGCTGCACCCCCTCTCTTGTCCACCTGGCTCCATCCTTCCCCCACCTGGCTGCACCTCTCTCTTCTGTCCACCTGGCTTTACCCTCCCAAAACCTGGCTGCACCTCCCTCTCCTGTCCACCTGGCTACATCCTCCCCCCACTTGGCTGCACCTCCCTCTCCTGTCCACCTGGCTGCACCCTCCTTTCCTGACCACCTGGCTCCTTTCCTCCACCTGGCTGTACCTCCCTCTCCTGTCCACCTGGCTCCATCCTTCCCCCACCTGGCTGCACCTCCCTCTTCTGTCCATCTGGCTCCATCCTCCCCCACCTGGCTGCACCTCCCTCTCCTGTCCACCTGGCTCCATCCTCCCCCACCTGGCTGCACCTCCCTCTCCTGTCCACCTGGCTCCACCCTCCTTTCCTGACCACCTGGCTCCTTCCCTCCATCTGGCTGCACCTCACTCTCCTGTCCACCTGGCTACACCCCCCCCCCCACCTGGCTGCACCATCTCTCCTATCCACCTGGCTGTATCCTCCCTCACCTGGCTGCACCCCCCTCTCCTGTCAACCTGGATCCTTCCCTCCACCTGGCTGCACCTCCCTCTTCTGTCCACCTGGCTCCACCCTCCCCCACCTGGCTGCACCTCCCTCTCCTGTCCACCTGGCTCCATCCCCCCCACCTGGCTGCACCTCCCTCTCCTGTCCACCTGGCTCCATCCTCCCCCACCTGGCTGCACCTCCCTCTCCTGTCCACCTGGCTGCACCCTCCTTTCCTGACCACCTGGCTCCTTTCCTCCACCTGGCTGCACCTCTCTCTCCTTTCCACCTGGCTACATCCTCCCTCCACCTGCCTGCACCCCCTCTCCAGTCCACCTGGCTCCATCCTTCCCCCACCTGGCTGCACCTCCCTCTTCTGTCCACCTGGCTTTATCCTCCCAAAACCTGGCTGCACCTCCCTCTCCTGTCCACCTGGCTCCATCCTCCTTTCCTGACCATCTGGCTCCTTCCCTCAACCTGGCTGCACCTCCCTCTCCTGTCCACCTGGCTACATCCTCCCCCCACCTGTCTACATCCCCTCTCTTGTCCACCTGGCTCCATCCTTCCCCCACCTGGCTGCACCTCTCTCTTCTGTCCACCTGGCTTTACCCTCCCAAAACCTGGCTGCACCTCCCTCTCCTGTCCACCTGGCTACATCCTCCCCCCACTTGGCTGCACCTCCCTCTCCTGTCAACCTGGCTGCACCCTCCTTTCCTGACCACCTGGCTCCTTTCCTCCACCTGGCTGTACCTCCCTCTCCTGTCCACCTGGCTCCATCCTTCCCCCACCTGGCTGCACCTCCCTCTCCTGTCCATCTGGCTCTATCCTCCCCCACCTGGCTGCACCTCCCTCTCCTGTCCACCTGGCTCCATCCTCCCCCACCTGGCTGCACCTCCCTCTCCTGTCCACCTGGCTCCACCCTCCTTTCCTGACCACCTGGCTCCTTCCCTCCATCTGGCTGCACCTCCCTCTCCTGTCCACCTGGCTACACCCCCCCCCCCACCTGGCTGCACCATCTCTCCTATCCACCTGGCTGTATCCTCCCTCACCTGGCTGCACCCCCCTCTCCTGTCAACCTGGATCCTTCCCTCCACCTGGCTGCACCTCCCTCTTCTGTCCACCTGGCTCCACCCTCCCCCACCTGGCTGCACCTCCCTCTCCTGTCCACCTGGCTCCATCCCCCCCACCTGGCTGCACCTCCCTCTCCTGTCCACCTGGCTCCATCCTCCCCCACCTGGCTGCACCTCCCTCTCCTGTCCACCTGGCTGCACCCTCCTTTCCTGACCACCTGGCTCCTTTCCTCCACCTGGCTGCACCTCTCTCTCCTTTCCACCTGGCTACATCCTCCCTCCACCTGCCTGCACCCCCTCTCCAGTCCACCTGGCTCCATCCTTCGCCCACCTGGTTGCACCTCCCTCTTCTGTCCACCTGGCTTTATCCTCCCAAAACCTGGCTGCACCTCCCTCTCCTGTCCACCTGGCTACATCCTCCCCCCACCTGTCTGCACCCCCTCTCCTGTCCACCTGGCTTTATCCTCCCCCCACCTGGCTGCACCCCCTCTCCTGTCAACCTGGATCCTTCCCTCCACCTGGCTGCACCTCCCTCTCCTGTCCACCTTGCTCCATCCTCTCCCCACCTGGCTGCACCTCCCTCTTCTGTCCACCTGGCTTTATCCTCCCAAAACCTGGCTGCACCTCCCTCTCCTGTCCACCTGGCTCCATCCTCCTTTCCTGACCACCTGGCTCCTTCCTTCCACCTGGCTGCACCTCCCTCTCCTGTCCACCTGGCTACATCCTCCCCCACCTGTCTGCACCCCCTCTCCTGTCCACCTGGCTTTATCCTCCCCCCACCTGGCTGCACCCCCTCTCCTGTCAACCTGGATCCTTCCCTCCACCTGGCTGCACCTCCCTCTCCTGTCCACCTGGCTCCACCCTCCTTTCCTGACCACCTGGCTCCTTCCCTCCATCTGGCTGCACCTCACTCTCCTGTCCACCTGGCTACACCCCCCCCCCCCCCCACCTGGCTGCACCATCTCTCCTATCCACCTGGCTGTATCCTCCCTCACCTGGCTGCACCCCCCTCTCCTGTCAACCTGGATCCTTCCCTCCACCTGGCTGCACCTCCCTCTTCTGTCCACCTGGCTCCACCCTCCCCCACCTGGCTGCACCTCCCTCTCCTGTCCACCTGGCTCCATCCCCCCCACCTGGCTGCACCTCCCTCTCCTGTCCACCTGGCTCCATCCTCCCCCACCTGGCTGCACCTCCCTCTCCTGTCCACCTGGCTGCACCCTCCTTTCCTGACCACCTGGCTCCTTCCCTCCACCTGGCTGCACCTCTCTCTCCTTTCCTCCTGGCTACATCCTCCCTCCACCTGCCTGCACCCCCTCTCCAGTCCACCTGGCTCCATCCTTCCCCCACCTGGCTGCACCTCCCTCTTCTGTCCACCTGGCTTTATCCTCCCAAAACCTGGCTGCACCTCCCTCTCCTGTCCACCTGGCTCCATCCTCCTTTCCTGACCATCTGGCTCCTTCCCTCAACCTGGCTGCACCTCCCTCTCCTGTCCACCTGGCTACATCCTCCCCCCACCTGTCTACATCCCCTCTCTTGTCCACCTGGCTCCATCCTTCCCCCACCTGGCTGCACCTCTCTCTTCTGTCCACCTGGCTTTACCCTCCCAAAACCTGGCTGCACCTCCCTCTCCTGTCCACCTGGCTACATCCTCCCCCCACTTGGCTGCACCTCCCTCTCCTGTCCACCTGGCTGCACCCTCCTTTCCTGACCACCTGGCTCCTTTCCTCCACCTGGCTGTACCTCCCTCTCCTGTCCACCTGGCTCCATCCTTCCCCCACCTGGCTGCACCTCCCTCTCCTGTCCATCTGGCTCTATCCTCCCCCACCTGGCTGCACCTCCCTCTCCTGTCCACCTGGCTCCATCCTCCCCCACCTGGCTGCACCTCCCTCTCCTGTCCACCTGGCTCCACCCTCCTTTCCTGACCACCTGGCTCCTTCCCTCCATCTGGCTGCACCTCCCTCTCCTGTCCACCTGGCTACACCCCCCCCCCCACCTGGCTGCACCATCTCTCCTATCCACCTGGCTGTATCCTCCCTCACCTGGCTGCACCCCCCTCTCCTGTCAACCTGGATCCTTCCCTCCACCTGGCTGCACCTCCCTCTTCTGTCCACCTGGCTCCACCCTCCCCCACCTGGCTGCACCTCCCTCTCCTGTCCACCTGGCTCCATCCCCCCCACCTGGCTGCACCTCCCTCTCCTGTCCACCTGGCTCCATCCTCCCCCACCTGGCTGCACCTCCCTCTCCTGTCCACCTGGCTGCACCCTCCTTTCCTGACCACCTGGCTCCTTTCCTCCACCTGGCTGCACCTCTCTCTCCTTTCCACCTGGCTACATCCTCCCTCCACCTGCCTGCACCCCCTCTCCAGTCCACCTGGCTCCATCCTTCGCCCACCTGGTTGCACCTCCCTCTTCTGTCCACCTGGCTTTATCCTCCCAAAACCTGGCTGCACCTCCCTCTCCTGTCCACCTGGCTACATTCTCCCCCCACCTGTCTGCACCCCCTCTCCTGTCCACCTGGCTTTATCCTCCCCCCACCTGGCTGCACCCCCTCTCCTGTCAACCTGGATCCTTCCCTCCACCTGGCTGCACCTCCCTCTCCTGTCCACCTTGCTCCATCCTCTCCCCACCTGGCTGCACCTCCCTCTTCTGTCCACCTGGCTTTATCCTCCCAAAATCTGGCTGCACCTCCCTCTCCTGTCCACCTGGCTCCATCCTCCTTTTCTGACCACCTGGCTCCTTCCTTCCACCTGGCTGCACCTCCCTCTCCTGTCCACCTGGCTACATCCTCCCCCCACCTGTCTGCACCCCCTCTCCTGTCCACCTGGCTTTATCCTCCCCCCACCTGGCTGCACCCCCTCTCCTGTCAACCTGGATCCTTCCCTCCACCTGGCTGCACCTCCCTCTCCTGTCCACCTTGCTCCATCCTCTCCCCACCTTGCTGAACCTCCCTCTCCTGTCCACCTGGCTTCATCCTTTCCCCACCTGGCTGCACCTCCCTCTCCTGTCCACCTGGCTCCATCCTCCCCCACCTGGCTGCACCTCCCTCTCCTGTCCACCTGGCTCCATCCTCCCCCACCTGGCTGCACCTCCCTCTCCTGTCCACCTGGCTCCACCCTCCTTTCCTGACCACCTGGCTCCTTCCCTCCATCTGGCTGCACCTCCCTCTCCTGTCCACCTGGCTACACCCCCCCACCTGGCTGCACCATCTCTCCTATCCACCTGGCTGTATCCTCCCCCACCTGGCTGCACCCCCCTCTCCTGTCAACCTGGATCCTTCCCTCCACCTGGCTGCACCTCCCTCTTCTGTCCACCTGGCTCCACCCTCCCCCACCTGGCTGCACCTCCCTCTCCTGTCCACCTGGCTCCATCCCCCCCACCTGGCTGCACCTCCCTCTCCTGTCCACCTGGCTCCATCCTCCCCCACCTGGCTGCACCTCCCTCTCCTGTCCACCTGGCTGCACCCTCCTTTCCTGACCACCTGGCTCCTTCCCTCCACCTGGCTGCACCTCTCTCTCCTTTCCACCTGGCTACATCCTCCCTCCACCTGCCTGCACCCCCTCTCCAGTCCACCTGGCTCCATCCTTCCCCCACCTGGCTGCACCTCCCTCTTCTGTCCACCTGGCTTTATCCTCCCAAAACCTGGCTGCACCTCCCTCTCCTGTCCACCTGGCTCCATCCTCCTTTCCTGACCACCTGGCTCCTTCCCTCCACCTGGCTGCACCTCCCTCTCCTGTCCACCTGGCTACATCCTCCCCCCACCTGTCTGCACCCCCTCTCCTGTCCACCTGGCTTTATCCTCCCCCCACCTGGCTGCACCCCCTCTCCTGTCAACCTGGATCCTTCTCTCCACCTGGCTGCACCTCCCTCTCCTGTCCACCTTGCTCCATCCTCTCCCCACCTGGCTGCACCTCCCTCTTCTGTCCACCTGGCTTTATCCTCCCAAAACCTGGCTGCACCTCCCTCTCCTGTCCACCTGGCTCCATCCTCCTTTCCTGACCACCTGGCTCCTTCCTTCCACCTGGCTGCACCTCCCTCTCCTGTCCACCTGGCTACATCCTCCCCCCACCTGTCTGCACCCCCTCTCCTGTCCACCTGGCTTTATCCTCCCCCCACCTGGCTGCACCCCCTCTCCTGTCAACCTGGATCCTTCCCTCCACCTGGCTGCACCTCCCTCTCCTGTCCACCTTGCTCCATCCTCTCCCCACCTGGCTGCACCTCCCTCTCCTGTCCACCTGGCTTCATCCTTTCCCCACCTGGCTGCACCTCACTCTTCTGTTCACCTGGCTCCATCCTCCACCAACCTGGATGCACCTCCCTCTCCTGTCCACCTGGCTCCATCCTTCCCCCAACTGGCTTCACCTCCCTCTCAAGTCCACCTGGCTCCACCCTCCTCCCACTTAGCTGCACCTCCCTCTCCTGTCCATATGGCTCCATCCTCCCCCCACCTGGCTGCACCTTTCTTTCCTGTCCACCTGGCTCCATCCTCCCCCACCTGGCTGCACCCTCCTCTCCTGTCCACCTGGCTCCTTCCCTCCACCTGGCTGCACCTCCCTCTCCTGTTCACCTGGATCCATCCTCCCCCCACCTGGATGCACCCCCTCTCCTCTCCACCTGGCTCCTTCTCTCCACCTGGCTGCACCCCCCTTTCTTGTCCACCTGGCTCCTTCCCTCCACCTGGCTGTAACCCCTCTCCTGTCCAAGTGGCTCCCCCCCCCCCACTTGGCTGCACCCCCCTCTCCTGTCCACCTGGCTCCATCCTCCCCCCACCTGACTACACCTCTTCTTCTGTCCACCTGGTTCCATCCTCTCTCCCCCTGACTGCACATCCATCTCCTGTCCACCTGGCTTCTTCCCTCCACCTGGCTGCACCTCCCTCTCCTGTCCACATGGCTCCATCCTCCCCCCACCTGGCTGCATCCTCCTCTCCTGTCGACTTGGCTCCTTCCCCCCACCTGGCTGCAGCTCCCTCTCCTGTCCACCTGGCTCCATCCTCCCCCCCCCCCGGCTGCACCCCCCTCTCCTCTCCACCTGGCTCCTTCCCTCCACCTGGCTGCACCCCCCTCTCTTGTCCACCTGGCTCCTTCCCTCCACCTGGCTGTAACCTTTCTCCTGTCCAACTGGTTCCACCCCCCCCCCCCCACCTGGCTGCACCCTCCCCTCTCTTGTCCACCTGGCTCCATCCTCCCCCCATCTAGCTGCACCTCTTCTTCTGTCCACCTGGCTCCATCCTCTGTCCATCTGGCTGCACCCCCCCCCCCCCCTGCCCACCTCACTCCATCCCTCCACCAAGAGTTCTGGTGCTAAAATGATTACATTCATTTTGATTTTTTTTTTTGGGGGGGGGGGACTGGGGTGCCAGTAGCTGGTCTCGCCTAGGGCGCACAATAATCTAGCATCGGCCCTGCATACAAGGCTGGGAGGGAGGTGGTTAAAAATAAGATGTACTTTACAACATAACTGCACTTCTGATAATAACTCATGTATAGATACTGTTAAGCCAATTCAGGGAAATTCCAACTTTACTAATCACAATAACTATAAAATACATTTTCAGTGAGTCATTGTGTACATGGACTAACTAAAAGTACTATGGACTAGACCTGATAATCAGTGCAATTCAGGTCATGAACTTTCCAACAAACATATGTTTAGCCATCAGTTTATGTCATAGTTACATAGGTTGAAAAATGACACAATTCCATCTAGTTCAACAAACAGAAACATATGTACCTAATTTTTATACATTTCTTGGTATCATACAGATCATTCTCTATCTAAGTCTACCAGCTATTGCAGGTGTTGGTTGGCATTGGGAAGGGCAGCCATACAGCATGTCTGACAGAGCTGTGACAGCTGCACACTGGCTCTGCTCTCCCCCTCAATGCCTACCTGCAGTGGTCTGCTATCACTTTGCAGGACAGACAAAATCTATTTGGGGAAATGGGGAGCATTAAATTAACCTTTTAGACCCCTTTCACACTGAGGTGTTTTTCAGGCATTTTTGGGCTAAAAATAGCGCCTGTAAAGCACCTGAAAAACAGCTCCCCTGCAGTCCCAGTGTAAAAGCCCCAAGGCCCCAAGGGCTTTTACACTGAGGTGATGCTCTGGCAGGATGTTAAAATAAACTCCTGCAAGCAGCATCTTTGGAGCGGTGAAGGAGCGGTGTATACACCGCTCCTAAATCGCCCCTGTCCATTGAAATGAATGGGCAGCACCACCGAACCGCTGGAAAAAAAAGTGCCGCTGCGGTGGCGTTTTGCGGGTCGTTTTAACCCTTTTTCGGTCACTAGCGGGGCTTAAAAGTGCCCCGATAGCGGCTGAAAACCTCCACAAAAATGACAGTAAAGTAAAAAAAATAAAAAGCGAGCTTTACCGCTGATGCCCCAGTGTGAAAGCAGCCTTATTTTGCATGGGCAAAGCATAGGGACCACTTTTGGGGCTCATTCATATGTATGGGTTTGCAGCATTGCCAGTCTGCATTTTAAGTGTTAAACCAGGCAGTGAGGAGGTGACATGTTGTCAAACACCCTCTGAAAAGTAATCTACTGTGGAACATTTTTCAGTGGAGTGGCAGTATAGCCACACATATGAATTAGCCTAAAGCACAAATCAAGTCAAAATATGATTTCTTTATTTTTGAACAGTAGGTAAGGGTTAGAACATCTGCCAGGTTTCTGTAGCTCTGTTCTGTGTTGAGAAGGCAGATTTATTAATTGCTGCAGGTAAACAGTGCTAATAATATTTATCTGTGCACAGAGGTAGTGCTACGCTTTGTGAGGCCTTAGGCAAATCTTAAACATGAGGCCACACTCACGCCCATAATGGGAAAAAAAATGAAAGCAATAGAAGTTAACTGCATAAATTGCATATATTAAGAGCCTTAAGTCATATGAACTATGTATTCAGTTTCTAGAATTTTCTCTAACCAATTACTCTTCAATCAAATATCATTAAACATAGGGTATTAATATATGTGTTTAAGTTATAGCAAAAGTGTTAAAAACCATATTTCGCCATTTAACATCGAAGTCAGGTTAATATAACCCAGCCAGCACAGACTTCCCTCTTACATCAGAGTCTGCAAGAGAACAGTGCAAGGGGAAAATTGATGTAAAGGGGAATGTTGCAGACTTTGGTGTAAAGGGGAATGCTGATTTAAGGCTCTGGTCTCATCCTATATTCTCCTCTCCACAGTCTACACACACCTGACTCCTCCAATGACGCCCGTCCTAGCAGAGCTTCCACTCTTGACTCCTCTGTAGGCCCCCCCTTCCCTCCAAAGATTACAGACATGATACAGGAGATTGTCAGAGACTGCGTGGCTACAATGCAATAGATGGTCAGAGACTGCAGACATGATACAAGAGATGGTCTTATTATGATAATGACAAGCAAACTCTCACCTGGCTAACACAGTAACATCTCATTGTTGCAGCAGTGACCAAACATTAGAGCCACAACCACCGATTATCCCGCCACAGACAGGGTACAGACAGATGATCACTCTATACACTCCTCCATCCCCTACTACAAGCAAGAGAAACCAAGACATTTGCTTTGAGCGCCCAACAGTGCATTCTGGGAGGTGTAGTCTCTGCAGAGTGCAGGCACTGGCTGAGTAGTGTGTGATGTGGAGAACTACAACTTGGGAGAAGGCTAAGATGGTGTTAGAGCCTGCTATTGGCTGCAGCAGTGTTACAGCTTGCTTGAACCTCTATGGCTTTACCCCAGTGTGTGTGTCGGCCCCGGTCACCCTGCCAGGGACACTCAAGGCCATCTTTAATATTGATTGGGCCCTGGGAAAACATTTTCCTGAGCCCCCCCCCCCCCCACCCCTAGTAATTTCACTCTCCACCCCGACATCCCAAAAAACAAACACACACATAGACTTATCTAAAAAACACTTTAATAATGTAAACATAAATATCTGGATCACACTTGATTGCTCAAGACTCACTAATTGGTTGCTAGGCTACTGCACATCATAACCACTCACTGATTGGTTGCTAGAAGTTACTGCACAATATTACCACTCAATGATTGGTTGCTAGAGGTTACTGCACATCATTACAGCTCACTGATTAGTTGTTAGAGGTTACTGCACATTATTACTGCTCACTGATTGGTTGCTATGAGTTACTGCCCATTACCCAGGGGGTGGGGTGGTAGGAAGCTGGCAGAGGGGTACAGGTGGTAATATGATGATGGGGTGGTATAAAGCTGGCACTGATGGGGGGAGGTAGGAAGATGGCAGAAGGGTACAGGTGGTATGAAGATGACGGGGGGTGGTAGGAAGCTGGCAGAGGGGTACAGGTGGATGAAGATGGCTGGAGTGGGAGGAAGGTGGTCTGGTCTGATAATACTAAATTTTTACATTTTGGCCATCAAAGAAAACGCTATATCTAGCGCAAACCCAACACATCACATCACCCAAAGAACACCATCATTTTTCAGCAGTCGGGACTCGGAAACTGGTCAGAGTTGAGGGGAAGATGGATGATGCTAAATACAGGGATATTCTTGAGCAAAACCTGCACCACTATGTATGCGATTTAAGGCTAGGACGGAGGTTCACCTTCCAGCAGGACAATGACCCCAAACACACTGCTAAAGCAACATTTGCATGGTTTAAAGGGAAACATGTAAATGCGTTGGAATGCCTAGTCAAAGCCCAGACCTCAATCCAATAGAACATCTGTGGTCAGACTTAAAGATTGCTGTTCACAAGCGCAAACCATAAAGCTTGAAGGAACTGGACACTGGTAAGATAGCACTAATGGGCACTGATAGATGGCACTGATAGGTGGCACTGATGGGTGGCACTAAAGGGCATTGATCAGCGGCACTGATGGGTGGCACTGATGGGCACTGGTAGGTGGCGCTGATAGGCAGCACTGATCGGTGGCACGGATGATGAGGCACTGATGGGCATTGATTACTAGCACTGGTGGGCATTAATAGGTAGCACTGGTGGGCAAAGATAGGTGGCACTGTGGGAACTGCTAGGGGGCACTGGTGGACACTGGTAGGTGACACTGGTAGGTGGCACTGGTGGGCACAGATGAGGCAGCCGCGGTTTTCTGTGTGAGGGACTGATGACAGAAGCCAGTGATCAGCTTTTTTTTTTCTTACGCTAAAAAATACCAAATACGAAAAAAATACCAAATACCAATCTTCTGTTTACATCATGTGATCAGCTGCCATTGGCTGACAGCTGATCATGTGGTAAGGGGTCGGGATCGGTCCCCTACTCTGATATGTGATCAGCCGAGTCTCATAGACTAGGTGATCACAGAGCACACTGCACACGGCCCGTAGGAATGCGCTGACAGCGCTGACGCCCTCCCAGCAATTAAGGCCTGTGCTGTAGTCATCTTTCAGTTATAGCACGGGAAGAAGTTAAATAAGATGCATGGGAATGTATGCACCTCCATCCCTGTAACTGTATGCAAAAACAGGGGGGAAGTGTGTGTGGCGAGACCAAGAAAATTCATAGGAGTATAGAAAAATCTGTATGTTTCATTTTCTAGACCAACTAATGACATAACATATACCAATGTGAGAGATCTTCATGGCATGGTTGAAAGGGCCTCTAATTATGTGCAATTCAGGTCAGCCATTGAATGATAATGGTTTCTGGCCACATAACACACTTCCATCCCTAATATTCTTGGTGTCGGCACACACACACATCATTTAAAGCCCACATATCCCCCATTTTTGCATCGTGATTGTCATTGGGAGGAATTGTGCTCCTTCTTTGGTGTCAGTGGGGAGAATTACGTCCCATTGTTGGTATCAGCTCCCACACACCCGCAAGTGCCTCCCGATCTCCCGGGAATGACCGGTGTGGCAGGGAACAGCTGTGAACACAGATCTCCCTGTATAGATTTTTAGCTAACAGCCACTTGTCCTTCTCTCCCTCTCGTGACTGTCAGCTAAATATATATATATATATATATATATATATATACAGTGGTGTGAAAAAGTGTTTGCCCCCTTCCTCATTTCCTGTTCCTTTGCATGTTTGTCACACTTAAGTGTTTCGGAACATCAAACCAATTTAAACAATAGTCAAGGACAACACAAGTAAACACAAAATGCAATTTGTAAATGAAGGTGTTTATTATTAAAGGTGAAAAAAAATCCAAACCATCATGGCCCTGTGTGAAAAAGTGATTGCCCCCCTTGTTAAA
The DNA here is from genome assembly GCF_037356315.1 of Lithobates pipiens. Classification (NCBI taxonomy): domain Eukaryota; kingdom Metazoa; phylum Chordata; class Amphibia; order Anura; family Ranidae; genus Lithobates; species Lithobates pipiens. Next base: position 15,762,437 of record NW_027507696.1, read on the forward strand.
ACATACTATAACTGTGGTTGTCCACACCTGAGTTTAATTTCTCTAGCCACACCCAGGCCTGATTATTGCCACACCTGTTCACAATCAAGGCATCACTTAAATAGGAGCTGCTTGACACAGTAAGGTCCACCAGAAGATCCTTAAAAGCTACACATCATGCCGAGACCCAAAGAAATTCAGGAACAATTGAGAAAGAAAGTAATTGAGATCTATCAGTCTGGAAAGCGTTATAAAGCCATTTCCAAAGCTTTGGGAATCCAGCGAACCACAGTGAGAGCCATTATCCACAAATGGCGAAGACATGGAACAGTGGTGAACCTTCCCAGGAGTGGCCGGCCGCCCAAAATTACCCCAAGAGCGCAGCGACGACTCATCCAAGAGGTCACAAAAGACCCCACAACAACGTCCAAGGAACTGCAGGCCTCACTTGCCTCAGTTAAGGTCAGCGTTCATGCCTCCACCATCAGGAAAATACCGGGCAAAAATGGCCTGCATGGCAGAGTTCCAAGGAGAAAACCACTGCTGAGCAAAAAGAACATCAAAGCTTGTCTCAATTTCTCCACAACACATCTTGATGATCCCCAAGACGTTTGGGACAACATTCTGTGGGCCGATGAGACAAAAGTGGAACTCTTTGGAAGGTGTGTGTCCAAGTATATCTGGCGTAGAAGGAACACTGCATTTCATAAAAAGAACATTATACCAACAGTAAAATATGATGGTGGTAGTGTGATGGTCTGGGGCTGTTTTGCTGCTTCAGGACCTGGAAGACTTGCCGTGATAAAAGGAACTATGAATTCTGCTGTCTACCAAGAGATCCTGAAGGAGAATGTCCGACCATCTGTTCGTGTACTCAAGCTGAAACGAACTTGGGTTCTGCAGCAGGACAATGATCCTAAACACACCAGCAAGTCCACCACTTCCACCACTTCAATGGCTGAAGAAAAACAAAATGAAGACTTTGGAGTGGCCTAGCCAAAGTCCTGACCTGAATCCTATTGAGATGTTGTGGTATGACCTTAAAAAGGCCGTTCATGCTCGAAAACCCTCTAATGTAACTGAATTAGGACAATTCTGCAAAGATGAGTGGGCCAAAATTCCTCCAGGACGCTGTAAAAGCCTCATTGCACGTTATCGCAAACGCTTGGTTGCAGTTGTTGCTGCTAAGGGTGGCCCAACCAGTTATTAGGTTTAGGGGGCAATCACTTTTTCACACAGGGCCATGATGGTTTGGATTTTTTTTCACCTTTAATAATAAACACCTTCATTTACAAATTGCATTTTGTGTTTACTTGTGTTGTCCTTGACTATTGTTTAAATTGGTTTGATGTTCCGAAACACTTAAGTGTGACAAACATGCAAAGGAACAGGAAATGAGGAAGGGGGCAAACACTTTTTCACACCACTGTATATATATATATATATATATATATATATATATATATATATATATGTATACACAAATATTTTGCTTTTTATTTCCCTTTTAAAAGTATATGTAAACAATCACCTTGTAAAATAACACATTCAGGATAAGGCCTCATGCACACTGGATGTTTTTGGACGTTTTTACAGCAGCTGTTTTTGCCAGTAGACGTTTTTCCTACAGTCATTAACCACTTGAGACCCGCGCTATAGCCGAATGACGGCTACAGCGCGGATCTGCTTTGCCGGGACTACGTCTATTGACGTAGTCCCGTGCACGAGCGGCCTGCGCGCCCCGCTTTGTGATCAGCGAGTCTATGAGACTCGCCTGATCACCGATCCGAGCAAGGGGTCGATCCCGACCCCTTATCACGTGATCAGCTGTCAGCCAATGACAGCTGATCATGTGATACAACGGAGCCGGTAATCGGCTATTATTCCTCCTCGCGCTGACAGCGCGAGGAGAAAAAAAAAGAGCTGATCACGGCCAGCCCTGCCAGTGCCCACCTGCCCCCTGCCAGTGCCCACCTGCCCCCTCATCACTAAGCATAATAAAAAAATAAGTGCCCCCCCGTCAGTGCCACCCAGCAGTGCCCATAGTGCCACCCAGCAGTGCGCACAGTGCCACCCAGCAGTGCCACCCAGCAGTGCCCACAGTGCCACCCAGCAGTGCCACCCAGCAGTGCCCACAGTGCCACTCAGCAGTGCCCACAATCTGCCTCAACAAAGGTGCTGCACCCCAGTGCCACATATCCGTGCCCATCAGTGTCATCTACCAGTGCCCATCAGTGCTCAGCAGTGCCGCCCATCAGTGCCCAGCAGTGCCACCTATCAGAGCCACCTATCAGTGCCACCTATCAGTGCCCATCAGTCCCATCTATCAGTGGTACCTATCAGTGCCCCTTAGTGCCACCCATCCGTGCCACCCATCTGTGCCATCTTATCTGTGCCCATCTTTGCCCATCAGTGCCGCCTTATCTGTGCCCATCGGTGCCGCCTTATCTGTGCCTATTAGTGCCGCCTTAACTATGAATATCAGTGCCCACCAATGCAACCTATCAGTGCCCACCAATGCAGCCTATTAGTGCCCACCAGTGCAGCCTATCAGTGCCGCCTCATCAGCGCACTTCAATGAAGGAGAAAAATTACCTGTTTGCAAAATTTTATAACAAACTATTAAACATGATTTTTTTTTTTGCATCTTTTTTTGTTTGTTTAGCAAAAAATAAAACTCCCAGCTGTAATTAAATACCACCAAAAGAAAGCTCTATTTGTGGGAAAAAAATGATAAAAATGTCATTTGGGTACAGTGTTGTATGCCCGCGCAATTGTCATTCAAAGTGCATCAGCACAGAAAGCTGAAAATTGGTCTGGGACTGAGGGGGGTTTGAGTGCCCAGTAAGCAAGTGGTTAAGCTCTCCCTCATGTTATCCTATGTGTGCATCAGAAGTTTGGGGCAGTGGCGTTTTTGAGCAGTAAAAAAAAAAAAAAAAACTTGTGGGTTCTGAGAGACAGTTTTCAGCTGTAAAAACACTCTAACGCTGATAAACATTGATAAACGCTCAAAAACGTTGCTCACCAGCGTTTTTTTAACATTTTTGATCCATTGAAAAAAAAATGTTTTCTTACAAAAAAAAAAAGCTAAAAAATGCTAACGCAGAAAAACGCTAATAAATGCTAAAAGCCGCTATTGCAAAAACATTGAAAAAAAAGTTGAAATAAGTTGAAAAGCTCACTGCAAAGCTACTGGCATTTTTATAACGTTATTTTAATGTCCTGTGTGCATGAGGCCTTAAAGCAAAATGTCTGCCTCTTGTCTATGTTCACGCGTTCCAGCGATGGCAGCATTACATTTCTCAGTGCAGGTTTCCATTCCTGGTGAGGAGTGGGCCATGTCTGTCCATTGAGTGCTTTGAAATGGCCACTTGTACTCTTCATTGAAAGCCTGTGATAAGGTGACAACACAGGACCACGGCAGAGACGCGAACAGAGCGTTGTCACCCTGTAACAGGAAGTACTGAACAAGGACCTTTCTGTCACGATAAGCAGGTGCCATGTTTATTAAAACTGAGGATTTTAAAATATTTCAGTTGACTTTACATACGGTGTTATCATATCATATTAACTGTTATACAGTGTTACATAGACCTAGTGGAATAATTGTAATATGCCAGCAGCAGCGACTCCACTGAGTTCAGCTTGTTCTCACACAATAGTGAGCACACCCCTACATACACATAAGCCTCCCTACATTAGCTGAATGATATCGGCAACATTGAGCGCCAGTACGCATGCCCACTGCTCCACTTCATTCCTCAGTGCGCATGCGCGTCTAAGCCGCAGCTGCGGCGCTCGTTGATGACGTGTGGAAGAAGATGGCGGCGCTCAGGGTGGAAGCGGCATGTCGGCTTGTATTGGGTCAAAGAGTACGAGGAGTGTGGAGGCTGACAGAAGCGACAGAGAGACATGTGAGGATGGTGGTTACACATGGTTCTAGAAATACATGGCGCGAATTACGGCTTGCTGTGTTATATGATCGTTCCTCGTATACAGACATCACATGGAGGTCACACAGATCAGCTGGTTGTCATGTTATCTGTTGTACTTCAGGTTTACAAGGATGAGCTCAGAAAGGGAAGCCTTTGCCTGGATTGATTAGATGGGAATCATTGTGCTTCTGGGGTTCAATGTATCTCCTTGTATCTGGGGGAAGCCATTCCTGATCTACTGAACGTGCTAGTGTACTGGCAGCTTCTGGCTTGGACTCTTTCTAAATGATTAAAGTGGATCTAAAGCCTCAAGCTTTTTTTTTTCTCATCCTCATCCTACACTGCACGGTCATACAACACTGTACCCAAACAAAATTTTTATATAGCTTTATTTTGGTGGTATTTGATCACTTCTGCGGTTTTTATTTTTTGCAAAAAAATAAATTAAAAAAAAAGACCTACATTTTTTAAAAAAACGTTCTCCATTATAAAATGTTGTTTTCTCCTTCACTGACGGGCACTGATTTAGAATTGATGGGCACTGATATTTAGCACTTATTTGCACTGTGGTAGGTACTGGCAGGGGCTTACGATGGGGCACTGACTGGGCACCGATTGACAGCTTTGGGGAGCTGTGCTGATAATCAGTGTGCTGATTATCAGCACAGAACCCCCCCACCGGGAAAGCCATCGATCGGCTCGTCCTGTTAGCGTGGAATACCGTTTACTGGCACTTCCTGGTGCGATGATCAGCTGTGATTGGTCATAGCTGATCTCATGGTAAGAAGCCCCTGACATAGGCTTCTTATCATGATTGGAGATGGGGCATGTCAGACTGACACGCCGCGATCGCCGCGCTGCACACCAGCATGTTATCCTGATGGACTTCATATGACGCCCAGTCAGCATAACAGAACCACTTCCTAGCCGTCATTCTGTTATAGGCCGGGAAGTGGTTAAAGCATTTCATCTATTAAGGTAAAAATCCATTTAGAAGCAGACAGGGTGGCTCAGTAGCAAGCCTGCACAGGTTCCATCTTACTGCTTACTTTGGGTTAACGTAACATTAAACCCTCCTATGTCATTTTAATTTTTTTTTAAATGGTATACTTACCTGCTCTGTGCAATAGTTTTGCACAGAGCAGCCCTGATCTTCCTTTTCTGGGGTCCCTCCCCAGCATTCCCATCCCTTTTGCAGAGTGCCCCCATGGAAAGCGTCTTTCCATGAGGGGACTGGAGAGCCAGCGCGGGGGACCCCAAAAAAAGGAGGATCAGGGCTGCTCTGTGAAAAACTATTGCAGAGAGCAGGTAAGTATAACATATTTGTAATTTTAACTAAAAAAAAAAAAAAAAAAGGTTTAACGTTACTTTAACCCAAAGCAGGCTGTACGATGGACCACTGTTTAAAATAAAAAGTACATATATTGTACAAACTGTCACCGGCTTGAACATGGCAATGTTATTACCTGTTAATCCCATCAGTGGGTCTGTATTTGTTCCTTTATTAGGGTGACGGAACTTGTCTAATTTGCAGTAAAATCCTACAGTGGACAACGTAGCTTTAGATGGACACATGTGGGGATTAACAAACAAAAAAAAATCTCCAGTGCATGTGCCTGCTTAATTAGTACTTAAAGTGGATGTAAGCCCCATTCATGAAATCTGACCTGGGCACATATATCTGTAGTGTGTACTTATTTCTCTCTCCAAAGCCCTGAGTTCCTGTTATCAGCATGATAACTTCTAACAAGTTCTCTAAGGCAGGAGATAAAAGCAGCTGGAAAATTGTGTCGTGGGAGAATGCTATAAATAGATTAGCAGAGAGCTTGTCACAGCACAGCTCTGAAAGTGTCTTCGTTCTTCTGTCTGTTTGGGGGGGGCGTGCCTTTCCTCCAGTCGGCTGTCTCCCAATGTAAGTCAAGCCTACACTACCAGTGCTAAAGGAGGAAGTGAAAATTCTGACATGTTGTAAGAATGCTAAAGAATATATAAAGCTCAAGACGGCAGATATACATGTAAAACTTATGTAGGGAGATTTGTTTAATCTCTGTGTATCATCTGAGGCTGTTCACTTCAATGTGTATATGTGAGGGTTTGCATCCACTTTAGGAGCTCGTTTAAAGCTAAACTCCGGGCAGAAATGTTGTGATTGTGATAGTGTGTGTGTATATTTTATTTATACACACACACACTAATTATTTATTACAGGTGTTCCCATACCTTTTAAATGATTTCTCTGTGTTTTAGTTCACAGTCCCCTTGGAAGTCAGAAATCCAGCCTTTTTTAATCTGTGAGGAGCTATCTGTCCCCCTTCATGTTCTTTTCATAAGACCGGTGGCTGCTGTTCCCTCTACCCCCTGGCCACCAGTCTTGTACATTCTTCTGTTTAGTTCCCAGTAAAGCAAACTCTTGATGAAGTGAGTGGACATCATAGTCTCGGACTCCTGGTCTGCTCTGCCTACTGTACAACATAGATCAGGAATCCGATTCATCCTAAACACATAATCATCTCCTACTTGCCCACAGTTCCACCCATTCATATTGTGGGTGAATCAGATCAGTAGTCTAAAACTATCTGGTCTGCCCACTGCATCAGGAGCCCATGTGTTTGCTAAGAACTACAGTCTCAATGGTTGGCAATATAGGTGTGTATGGAGGAATGCTTACATGCGTGTAAGCACTCCTTCATGGATTGCTTTGCTGAGCGATGGCAAGGACTGCTGCATGTACAAACAAGTCCTAAAAGTGGCGCATGTTAATTCATTGTTTAGTGGCCCACCAGATTTCAGCATGCCTATTCCTCACACACCAAAATTCTGATAAAACCGTAATGCATGCTTTAATGCAAAACTGAAGTTATGCATTACAGCATGCTAGTAATGGTGTATTTTATTACTGTCGCACAGCAATTTTAAAGTGGAAGTAATGTCTGCTTTTTAAATTGTACCTACAGGTAAGCCTTACCTTTAGGTACAGTGAATATGCATTGTTTAGGATATACTCGCGCAGGATGTAGCCAATGATGTCACAGGCACGTGCACTCTGAAGGGACAGCATACTCCTGCCATACATTCAGAGCGCAGGAGTGATGTCACCACTTCCCCGGCCATTAATACGGCCAGAGTGATGTCAATGTGGCTCTGACCATTCGTACAGCCAGAGCCTGCAAACCTGGAAGGAAGACTGGGTGAAGATGGAAGTGCTGTGCTAGAGGGCTCCGTGTGCAGTCAAGTCTGTTGTCATGCGCTAGTATGCGGGGCATATTAGTACATTATGACTTAAACCTGCAGGGGACCCAATTTTTTTTTTTTGTTTTTTGTGGTGGTATACTATCACTGTAATGAGATTTACCACTGCTGATGAAATGCCATATAGAACTTACTGTTGGGCTACATTGGTATGGGTGTTTTGTCCCAGTGTGAATAGTAGAGGGAGGAATCTTCTGGTTCCTGCTGCTGTTTTTGACACCTGTGAGCAGCTAGTTCCAGCCGCTGAGCCTGTATACTGTAGGTTACCAGTACCAGCAGCTAGATCTCTGCTGGATGCACTGTGTGTGCTTCCAGCAGTGATTATCACAAGAAATCAGACAGTGTGAACGGCCAGAAATTACTGAGACCGCTGCAAACCTAAGTTTAAGTCATTAAAGTGTACGTGCTCAGTGGCCCCAACTTAGAGGCTCACGGGTGTCAAATTCCTACTGCTGCCATTCACATTGGGGCAAGATGCCTGTGTAAATGTAGCCTAATAAGATATCCCAAGACCTGCCCAGCTATCTGGGTGCAAAGCCCAAGAAGCTTGTTCCCAGTCTGTGTAAACAGACAGCTGTGAAAGAAGGAACCAGCACTCCAATGAGGTCACAAAAGTCTGATTAGTCATGTTTAATGATGGACAGAACACAGTAATGGGAATGCCTAGAAGCTATGGTACATATGGAGGTTTTCTCCTCTGACAATGATGTAAGTTGAAATGTCAGGGAATTGTAATCTTGATTTCCATAGGGGAGCATCATTTGTTGTGTTGGATGTATAAATTATTGTGCAGAGGATTGTCTGAGTGTTTAGGATCTTTTAATATCCAATTTGTCAGACATGTCTTCATTAAGCACTTACAAAAAAAAAATTATGATGTGAGCTGTATTGGGGCAATATACATTCAACCTAATTCATGTTTTCTTTTAGTATCACAGATGTCCAGGTTCGTTCGGTTTCCACAGGGCTCTGGCCCCAAGGACTTGCCGGTTTCTTGTCTTTAATGTTCGCTGTCAGAGTACAGTGACTGCAGCTGCCAACCAGGTGAGCTTTTTATGGTATCCATTGTGAAAAATAAATTGTATAGGTGTTCTGAGAAACTTGTGAAAAAGATATATCATCGAGGTATGTGAGCAGCTGTTTCTCTGTGCTCACAGTGAAACCAATAAATATCTTCCATCCAAACTTTTTGTGTTCATTTGCTGATAAGATGTGAGCGCATCTTAGAGTCACGGTTACCTTACCAATGCAGAGAAAACAGTGTCTCTGCAAAGGGTCTCCCCCCCCCCAACCCCATTAAACCCACCTTGCCTGCATTCCTCACATATAGTGTCCAAAATAGCATGCCTGGTGAAAAGGAACTCTGCGCGTATTGCAGCCGCCAGCCACAGTAGAGATCCTCTCCATCAACCATGCTTGTTAAACACCATGTGTGTAGCTACCCAGGAAGGCACCTTCCTTAAGACCACTTTAACCCTGGGGCGCTTTGCAGGCACTACAGCACTAAAAATAGCACCTGCAAAGCGCCCTGAAACAGCCGCTGCTGTGTCTCCAGTGTGAAAGTCCCAAGGGCTTTCACACTGGAGCAGTGCGCTGGCAGGATGGTAAAAAAAGTCCTGCTAGCAGCATCTTTGGAGCAGTGAAATCAATGGGGCAGCACGGCTATACTGCCGCCATAGCACTGCTTTTAACCCTTTCTCAGCCACTAGCAGGGGGGGTAAAAGCGCTTCTGCTAGTGGCCGAATAGCGCAGAGAAATTGGCGGTAAAGTGCCACTAAAAATAGCGGCATTTTACCGCCAACACAGCCCCTGCCCCTTTGTGAAATGGGTCTTAATCACTCAGGTTACTATATTTAGAGATGAGGGTTTAGTCAATATTATGATCAGTATAACTTAATTGTATAATACCTTGTCTGGAGTTTATTGCTTTTTTATATATTTGACACGGGTCACTCCAGAATAGGACTTATTTAAACATGTGATTGTATAGATTTATGTGCTCTTTGGTTACCTGTTATTTCATTAAAGAGGTTTATATTGTAAATATATGTATTTGACTCTATTTTTGTCAGATTGGTTTTGTCATAGTGTTTGTTTTCTTGTGGTATATTTAGTGTATTTTTTCTGCATGCTTGGTGGTCCATGTTCTCTTGTGTATTACCAAAACTGTATATAGGCAACGTCTTAAAAAAACCTTTGCAGTTGTAGAGTTAAGCCTGAGCAAACAGTCCCCGATCGACTGTTTACCCCGTTGCTGCTGGCCAGTATTTAAAAGCTCTGAACTTGGAAGTACTAAGACCTGTGTTTAGTCACTGCAGAGAAGCTCTCCAATCTCCCACCTGTCACCATACTGAGAGAATTTTCACTGATCCTGGGCTAAAAGAAAAGTCGTGTGTGCTCAGGAACCACAGTGCCCAGGTCACTTCTACAATAATAGTGGAATTAAACGTATAGTAATGCAACAGGTTGCAAGCTCCCTTGTTGGCACTGACAGTTTCTCCCAGTGTTTTTCTGGGTTTATTTTTGGCCTCCTAGATTGGCCATCCCACAGTGATGTAACTCCCACGTGTGTGTGTGTGTGTGTGTGTGTGTGTGTACAGAAATGTATTCATCCCAGCAACAAAGTATGCCAACATTGTACACTGAGCCACACAAATGCAGCTGCGTATGCAGTGTAAGGAAGCTTTCTAGCAGGTGGATATGTAATAAAAAGCCATTCTGATACCAAATTTGTTTTTAAGTGAAATTCTACTTTCAAGAGCAGAATCAACTGTTACATTTCTTGTGCTCTTTATTATTTAACTTGGACAGATCTATTCTGCTTTGACCCAGTTTTTGTGAAACAACTATTCATTCCTGGATAACGGTTTACAGTACATAATATCCATAGAGCACCATTTTGTGTAGGTTCTCTTATTTTTATACAGTACTATTCTTAAACTTTCTTTCAGGAAGAAAGTTTTTCACAGAATAATAATTCTATTAGTGTAGAAAAGATCCGCCTTCATCCATTGCTTGTCTGTTTGCATGCTAGAGAAGCTGGGATGGCCATGTAAATGAAAGTAAATCTGGAAGCTGCTACTACTGAAAATGCTAGTTGTTTGGCTGTGTCTGGCCTTAGTCCTTTGGGTCACTGGCTCAAAAAAAAAAAAAAACAGCAAGTTAAAATCGGAGAGAAATCAGAATTCCTTATTTTTATACTTGTTCAGGGTCAATACCTCATAAAGAGGTAGAATCAGCAATGGCAGTCCACATTTTGACAGGTTTCCTTCAAGGAGCTCATTCACATGGGCGGCCAGTCCCAGTGGAAATGGCAGCAGCACGAATCTGCTGATTCCTGCAGCTGTTTTGTCACATGTGAGCAGCTAGCTCCACCTGCTGAGCCTTATAAATTTCAGTGACTGTTCGGCAGTGGCTGCAGCTATTTGTGGCCATTCGCACAGCCACCGATTACCTGCAATAACCACTGTTGAAGGCACACTGATTACTACCGATGTCATTCTCATCAGGGCTAGTCCCTGTAAAAATATAAGCTAAATATAAAGGGGTTTGTACTTTGATGTTTAGAATACTTGTTTTATTCTGTGATGATGCAAAGTATCCAACCTGTTTGCAGATAATACTTTGGCAATGTCAACTACTGCTTCATTGTTCTAGGTTCTAAGTGCCCCGCCTGTCCCGGAGGTACCATTACCACATTCCGCTGTTATCCCTGAAGATGTGTTGCCTCCACCAGTCTCGGAATTTGCCCCCACGGTTGCAGAGACAGTTGGTCATGTGGAACAGAGTTTGGCTGAATTGGGACTTGGAGGTTACAGTCCAGTTGGCCTTGTACAAAACTTTCTGGAATTTTTACATATGGATATTGGTGTTCCCTGGTGGGGAGCTATTGTGACAGGTAAGACCTTTATTATATTCATCTAACAGTAATGGGAATTGTTTCTTTATGTTTTTATTTGTTTAACATATTTATCCTCTACAGGCACAATACTTGCACGTATTATGGTTTTTCCACTAATAGTCAAAGGACAGAGAGAAGCTGCCAAGCTTAATAATCATATGCCCCAGATTACCAAACTGACGACGCGGATGAATGAAGCCAAGCAGGCGGGAAACAAATTTGAATGTAAGTTTGTAGCCAACAAACTTTAAAAAAAAAAAAAGTTGAAAAATATTCATGATTTAAATTGCTGTCCAATAATGAAAAAAAAATGTGTTCATATTAATAGAGACTAAGGAGATTTGCTGCTAGAATAACCAAGAGAGATTGTTTCCTCCAGCCCAGGTACACCCCTCTATTTGCCAGCCTTGGTCAGGCTCACAGAGAGCTTGAAAAAAATCAGTACAAATGTACATTAGACTTTCAGTGAGACGTGTCCCTTGTGCTGTTGTGTACTCCTTTCGCAGAAATCTTCCTCCTCCCCACAATCTTCCAGAGCGGGAGGGGGGTTTAATAGTACCGGAGTGCTGTGACAGGCACTCATCAAGAGTGACCAACTATGCCCATCCTTTCCACCCAGCTGCACCAATCATAAAAGCCAATACTACAGCTTCCATGAATGAAACCAGATATCTAAAAATGAAGGACAGGCAGCCAATTGATAAGTTTGTCCCCTCCATTCATAGATCATGTTTCATTCATAGAAGCTGTAGTAATGACTTAAAATATATAGACTCCCTCATTAACAGTGTTGGAATAATTATTGCTTTCTGTTGCAGCCAACTACCCTACAAGTTTAGTATATGACTAAGTTTTATTAAAAGTGAAAAAAAAAATTGTTACACCCATGCACAAACAATTTTGAGCCCTCCTTGGGGGAACACACTCCTTGGGGGTGAGTAATGACAAAAATGTTGCTAACGATGCACCTACTTATCACTGCACAAGATAGTGACAGTGAAAATTCTAGGGCCATTGTTCATGGTTAACTTTAAACTGACGACCTGTGGGGTTTTTACAGCATCTGCTATGAAAAATATAAAGTGCTGAAATTCATAGTAATTTTTCACCATTTAAAGTGGTTGTAAAGGCTAAAATGCACTGTCTGCCTTAAGGTAAAAAAGCTTTTAGGTGCTCCCCCCCCCCCCCCCTTAAATATGCTGTGCCCAAGATCTTTCCCTTCTTAATGGACTCCTGCTGCTGTCAATCAAATTCAGTGCCTAGCTGCACTGTGTGTGTCATTAGATACCCCCTGCTGCTAGGGGTCTAATTGGCAGGCATAAGGGGCCAGGAGTGCTGAAAGGGTACTCAAGAAGAGGAGAATCAGGGCTGCTCTGCATAAAACCATGGCCAAGAGCAGTAAGTATAATGTGTTTTAAAAAAAAAAAAAAAATAATCCCTTAATCATTTTGAAAGCTTGACATGTTGGGTATCTATTTATTCAGTGCAACCTAATATTTTATATTTTATAAATGAAATGGGTAATGTAATGTGTTTTTGTGTCCTAAAATTAAAGTAGAATTATAGGCAAAATTTGTGTTTGTTTTTGTTTTGTTTTTTGGATAGTCAGATTTTTTATTTTCCCCCACCATTGTGAAGATTTCCCTTAATTTCCTGTCCCGTAGCTAAACGAGAAGTGAGCGGACATCCCTGGAAATGAAGGGAATTTTTTGGGGACACCAAGGTCACCAGAACTAGTGTCCTCATTGGAAGATTTCCCCTCTATTACTTTTTGCATGGGCAGTAAAGAAATATGTCCTCCAATGGAAACTGTGAGGTTCATAAATAATGAGAAAAGATAGAACTGCTCATGTTGTAGCTTGTAACTATTTATTTATAAAAAGTATCCACTTACAGCTCAGTAAAACTTGATATGCCCATAAAAAACAATCGGGCACACCCATTGCGTTCCACCTGCGCTCCCCTGGGATGGCTTAAGTGACGTTTTGCGCACTAACTGATCTGCCACGCTTCGTCAGCAGCGTCTGATCTCATGAGGTGTTTTTCTCCTTTTTTACAAACCTCACCTATGTTGGCGGATCATCGTTTTTGGGCCGTTTCCATTGGAGGACACATTTCTTTTTTCCCCATGCTTTATATGACTACCTGTAATGGGTGTCATGTTTGTTTGGTGAGTAGGATGTTTGCCTAGTAATCGGTGAAAGAAGGCATTTTTTTTTGTTTTTTTTCTTCACATACAGTAGGACGTATTTCACCTTCACTTGACAGGAGACATCTGCTGGTGCTTTATGCACTTTATTTTCGTATTCCAACATACATGTTGTGAGGTTTTTTTTTTATTTTTTTGTATATAGGAGCACGGTACGCAAAATGTAGTGTGTGTATGTGTGTGTGTGTGTGTGTATATATATATATATATATATATATATATATATATATATTATAATTTATGTATTTTTTTTTTTTTTTTTTCTTACTATATCAGACCTTTTGGTCTCACTACGGACTGCTCTTTGCACTCAGTTTTTTATATATCTATTTTGGTCCAGGGTGCACAAGCCATAACCCATTTTTTACCATTGTGTAGACCTGGTCTATTATTGTTGGGAAGCCAGTCCAGCACAATGGCATGCAGTTATAATATGATTGAGTGCATGTAAATAGGAAGTGGTGAGAGGAGATTAGCAGCACTGCAACAGCAACAAAAAAAAAAAAAAAACTTGAAAACAATCTATTTAAAAAAAAAAAAAAAAAAAAGCAACAGTTTGATACAGTGCTTTAAAAAACGAATTGTCTTCTAGTTGGGATTTAGATCTACTTTTGAGGCCTAATGTCACTTTCTTCTTCTGTCACTTAGTTTCCAAGGCATATTCGGACCTTACATCATATCAGAAGAAACATAACGTCAATCCACTCCGTGGCTTTCTGGTGCCCCTTGTGCAGGTGCGAGGACTGTATGGTAACCATTTGCTAACTGTAATGTTTTTCAGCTTTTTGGTGTAATTGTCAGCTTTACCGTAAAGCTGTAGTACCGGAAAAGAGCACAATTTTTATTTATTTATTTTGTATTTCGCCCCCCCCAGAGGAAAGGAGACCAAATGTTATTCCAGAGCAAATCAGTTGTGGGATATGAGGCAATTCTCTTACTCAACTCTTTGGAAATTTGATATGCTGCCCAATATATAGCCCCAACATCAGCGGGGCTTTAATATTAGTATTAAGATATCTTTTTAACCCTGTTTTATGTCATGTCTCTCCTTGACCCCACTTCTTAGTGGTTTCCCATCCTGTTTTGGACCAGCCAGTAACCTATGGCTATGCCTGCCGTTGGTCCCTAGGGCATAAGGCATGTTCATCTGGTGTGCACGTTCTTCCCATTCTTTCTATGCTATACTGGAAAATGAAAGGTGTGTGAAAATCTGATGATCTGGTGAAGCACATGAGAATTTATTGAAGGTATTGAAACACACACTGTACCATGACTAATATAATTTGAGTGACCAAATTTATGATATTTAAAAATAAAATATCAGAATAGACCTATGAAAGCTGACACCCATTCTTGTCCATCCTTATTAGATTTGTTTTTAAGATTGTATTTGTCCCCTGAGTGATCCATATCACAATGGTATACGTTGCTGTACATTAAGACCGCGTTTTCACTCGGCACGTACACTATATTACCAAAAGCATTAGGCATCCTGCCTTTACACGCACATGAATGTTAATGGCATCCCAGTCTTAGTCTGTAGGGTTCAATACCGAGTTGGCCCACCCTTTGCAGCTATAACAGCTTCAACTTTCCTGGGAAGGCTGTCCACCAAGTTTAGGAGTGTGTCTATGGGAATGTTTGACCATTCTTCAAGAAGCACATTGGTGTGTGTGTGTGTGGGGGGGGGGGGGGGGTGTTTTTCCAAGGTTGGACCTGGCCCCTTAGTTCCAGTCAATGGAACTCTTAAGGTGTCAACATACCAAGACATTTTAGACAATTTCATGCTCCCAACTTTGTGGGAACAGTTTGGGGATGGCCCCTTCCTGTTCCAACATGAGTGCGTATCAGTGCACAAAGCAAGGTCCATAAAGACATGGATGAGTGAGTTTGGGGTGGAGGAACTTGACTGGTCTGCACAGAGTCCTGACCTCAACCCAATAGAACACCTTAGACAGCGTAGACTGCGAGCCAGGCCTTCTCGGCCACATCAGTGCCTGACCTCACAAATGCGCTTCTGAAATAATGGTCAAACATTCCCATAGACATACTCCTAAGCCTTGTGGACAGCCTTCCCGGGAGAGTTGAAGCTGTTATAGCTGCAAAGGGTGGGCCAATGCAATATTGACCCCTATGGACTAAGACATCCTTAAAGTTCCTGTGCATGTAATGGCAGGTGTCCCAATACTTTTGGTAATATATAATGTATTTGGAAAATCTCCCTAAAAACTAATAACGGAGAGGGAAGGGGCAGGCAGAGTGTAAAGAGAGCTGGTTATAAACTACAGAAGCAGAGCAGAAGCTGATCATGGGCCACGGGGAACATGAATTTTAATGTAGGGGGAGTAGAATAGAGGAAACAGTGTGTCAACTGGTTGTGGGCAGATGGGGTTTTCATAAAGGAGGAGTGAAAACATCATGGCATAGAGTGAGGCAAAAGAGGGAAATGGCACCCGATTTAGAGAAAGGGAAGAGGATTGTGGTGGAGGAGGTCTTTTATGAGATGTCATTTTTGCCTTCTATGGGAGGAATGGCAAATCCTACAATGTTTCTCGCAGCTTCTGCCATAGTACTCTACAAAACTAAGGGGTGATCTGCTCTTCGTTATACTTTACCAGGTTTCACACACTGCTTACTGCAGCAGAGAGCTTCTTCATTAGATAAGAGCCAGTGGTGACTTTGACAAGTCGCATGACTGGGCTCTTTCTGGCTTTTTAAAAACACTTTCATTCATGTTAATTCCTATCTAGCTTGCTTCAGACTCTGGAAGCAGTCACAACACAATGCACATTTGTAAAGCTCATTCCTGTGCTTTTATGTGTGGAGCTTTTTCCTTTTTTGATTGTGTCTACGGAACAACAAGTGAAGGGAAATCTCTACACCAGGACATACAACAAAAAATACAGATGGGTTTTAACCATCACCTGCTATTCAAAAGTGGATTTCTTTACACGTTAGGGTAATTTTTCTATAGACAATATTTGGGAACGTTTGGAAATCCTTTTGGGCATTTTCGCAGTAAAACTTACAGTATAAAGCAAGCGCTATTTGGTTGTTCATCTCTGTATGCATTCCAGCGTCATTCTTTTTCATAGACAAATGTAAAAGTATTTTTATTTTTTTTTCCTGTCTTTCCTAGGCTCCAATATTTATCTCATTCTTTGTGGCACTGAGACAGATGGCTTACCTTCCAGTGCCCAGCATGCAGACTGGTGGCCTGTGGTGGTTTGCAGACTTGTCCTTAAGTGATCCTTACTATATACTGCCACTGGTCGTGACAGGCAGCATGTGGGCTGTTCTAGAGGTAACTTTTCAAGCTTGGTTTGTTTGTTTTTGTTTTTTGCCTCCATTGTTCTCTGCTGATATCCTCAGCTTTGCATATTTTGCATGCATGTTACTTTTCAGGACTTATGAAAGTTTGTGTTTTTTTTTTTTTTTTATCTAGCTAGGAGCAGAGTCTGGTGTCAATAATCCCAACCTCAGGGTCATGAAGACTGTTTTCCGTGTAATGCCACTGATTATTTTGCCCCTGACCATTAATTTCCCTACAGTAAGTATTGCCTTAACTTTGTCATTCTTATTCAATTATTTTGTTATGAGTTGGTGTTGACTCCTGGGCAGCCTCATGAATAGTGTTTCCCCGGAGAGACCTGTTTTTTTTTTCTTTTTGGGTTTTAAGTATTTGCAACAGCAAGTTTATAAATTATGAGACTGTAGCCATATAACTTATTGCTGGTTGTTTTCTTCAACATAATTTTTTTTTTTAATCATTGATCCCTGCGTCATTGCAGGACAGATAATTGATATGTGGGTTGGTGGGAGAGACACTAGAGAGGGTAGAGTTGATTACTCCAGAAGTGTTGGTTTCACAAGATAATTCAATGGAG
This sequence comes from Lithobates pipiens, assembly GCF_037356315.1. Classification (NCBI taxonomy): domain Eukaryota; kingdom Metazoa; phylum Chordata; class Amphibia; order Anura; family Ranidae; genus Lithobates; species Lithobates pipiens. Next base: position 15,779,597 of record NW_027507696.1, read on the forward strand.
TATCTTTCTATGATGAAGCAGTGTGGGCAGCAGGAAAGTTAAGTGTTTTTTCAGGGAATGCTTTTTAGGAACTTTTTTAAAGGGGTGTTCCAGCCTTAAAAATTTTTTTTTAAAAGTCAGCAGCTACAATCACTGTAGCTGCTGACTTTTAATAAGGACACTTACCTGTCCAGGGCCCCCATGATGTCGGCCCCCTCAAGGCCGATACGTCCCTCCGTATCGTGTCCCGGCACCGCCATCCACATTAAGGGAAACGGGCAGTGGAGCCTTGCAGCTTCACTGCCCATTTCCTACTGCGCATGCGCAAGTCGTACAGCACTTTGTGAATAGCCCCGTTGTGCTCTGGGACACACACATGTCCCAGAAGGCCACGGGGCCGCTCATCGAAGAGGAGGAAGCGCCGTGGAATAGGAAGAGGCAGATTAGGAAGACTGCCTAGCAATAGGGGTTTCTGGTAAGTTAAAAAAAATGTGTTTTATTTTTTTATTTTTCTAAGAATATTAATGCTATTTTTATTTTTAGGGTGGCCCTCCACTTTAAGCAGCAGTTACTTTATACTTTCATTTTGTTGTATTGATATGGCATGGTTATTGTTTCTGCACCTTTTTATTTCAGGCCGTGTTCACATATTGGGCGACCTCAAACTTCTTCTCTATAGCCCAAGTGGGTTTTTTGAGGATACCAGCTATTCGCGATAAACTGAAAATTCCACAACATATCAAGCATGACCAATCAGTACTACCAAAACAGGAGGGCTTCGTAAAGAGTTTGCAATCTGGTATATTTTGTTTTGTATTTGCGAGAACATATTGTTTGTTTTTTTATTTATTTTTTATTTTTTTGTTTTGTTTTTTTTATCTTGTGAATGCTGCTTTTCACATACTCACTCCTATTTGTGTACAATAAGATGGAACCATCCAGAGCAGAAATATTGTTTCATTGAATTCATTATAGTGGAAAACAACTGGAGCCAAAGTTTAGGTCTTAATGGTTACACTGGGGCAGTACTGCCTTTTCATGTTGTTCAGTGACACATGTGAAAGAGGTAATCCTATTCACCCCGTTTTTGCCTCTCATAAACATTCAGTTGACGTATGTTTTAACATGTAGAACAAATGCCCCACACTTTTACACCCAGCATTGAATTCAGACTGCCTGATGTGAGGTGTTTGGCTAGTATAAGTGTCAGCCATCAACAGCCAAGCAGTAGCAGAAGGGGGCATAAAGTACACCTCTCAACTGCTAGGAAAAATTCACTGTTGAGTAAAAATAAGGGCTGTATACAGGCTTAAATAGTCTGTGTTCTGTTCTTCCAGTGACAGCTACAGGTGTGAGTGACTGCTGAAGATGTACGACGTGTACCAGAAAAGTGAAACAAATTAAACTGGGGGCTATTGCCAACACTGGAGGGCAGGGGCGGGGCAAAAGGAGAGCTGAAAAAGTGGAATGAGCAACAGAGGGGCAGTATAGTAGAAATTGGTGGATATAGGGGAAGAAGTTGCAGCAGGAGGAATTTTTGTAGGATAGCAGCAGGGCATATGCAATTCGGAGGGCAACACACTCCTCTGGAGCATGTACTGTTACCATATACTAAGTATCTAACACAGAGCTATTTTAACACCTGGTGCAAAGCCACGATTAACTAGAAATATTCTTCAGACATGTGAAAGCAGAAGAGAAAAATACAGTGACAAGTATCAATAGGACAGAAACAGGAGGTAAAGAATTGGATGACCACACACTACCACAATAAACACTTTTTTTCATAGAGCTGTGTTGATGTTTTTTATCTGTGGATCATTACAGTAAAGCGTCTGGATCTTCTACATGGTAGTATGCAGTCATCCAATTCTTTACTTTAAGTTTTTTCTCAGTTGTGAACTAGACCAGCACCTTCCTCTGAAGATTAGAGGACAAGTACACAGTGGACCGACCTGGAGGGGTGTAATATCTATTTTGAACTGTAAGAGCAGGAACAAGACTGGGTCATTCAGACAATGGGGGAACCAGCAAATTCAAAGACAGTGCTCTTTGTCCCATTTGCCCTATTGATAAAGCAGCCCTAACTAAGCAAAAATGGGGCAGACTGACAGAGCACATGGGTGGACTGTTATAACCCAAGGCAGAAAATGAAGATCTCTTTATAAACCCTAAAGAATTGTTAATTGGGTATGCTCAGAGAGCATGGCACAAAAAAGTGCATGTTCCCATGCAATGCGTTTTTGGTGGCAAAATGTACCAGACTGCATGAAAAGTCATGTTTGCAGTACTTTTAAAAACGCACTGCACAAAACCACATGGTACTGCGGTACCATGCTATTTGGTGCCCTCAAATGCACTGCATTTTCAGTCTGCATTTGGGGTGCCGGTAACAATACATTGGCACCCACATGCAAATTGTAAAGGCAATGCGTTCACCTGCGGTGTGGGAAATGTGCACACAACATGCTTTCCTTGAACTTCGTTCTGGTGTGAACCGGCCCCCAGAAGTGTTTGCAATGACAAAACTTTATTTTTAGATTTAAATAGAGTAGGAAAATACAAGTGTGTGTGTGTGTGTGTTTGTGTTTTTTTTTTGTCTCCGGTACAGAAGTGATATGAAATCCAAAATGTTTACATTCTAATGGGAACAAGTGATGAATTTCCAATGGGAACAACTATTCTGATAACAGTTAAAGGGTGAATTTCCCCTCATTTTGTAGTGATTTCCTCACACTGTTTTTTATCTTTAGGACAAGAAGTGAGAGGAAATCACCCAACAGGACAAAGGTAGCATTAAAAAGTGGATAGGGGTTTTAACACATTCCCCACTCACCCTCCAAAACTTAAAAAAAATTAAAAAAAGTTTTGGCTTTACATACATAAAAGAAGAGCACTGAATCAACACAAAGTACCAGTATTTATTGAACAATTAAAATCAAAACTCTCATATAAGCAAAGGTAAACAAGTGTGGGTAGAGGTAGTGGGGAAACTAACAACTGGAGGCTTCAGGAACCCGACAGGATCTGTGAGCCAAATGATGGAAAGCCAGACCCACCAGAAGACATTAATGTCGGCATCTGTGCCGACCTCCCTCAATGCACTCTAAAGCAAACACCTTGACTGTGGGAACAATGGGTGGGTAGATGTGTTTCAGGGGCCAAATAATTGTGTAGCATGTGCACGGTATTTTGTTGACGGTAATATGACTGCAGTACCGTATTTGCCGGCGTATAAGATGACCCGGCATATAAGACGACCCCCTAAAAACCTGCACAGTTAAAATGTTTTGCCCGTACTCACCGTTTAAGACGACCCCCGATTCCGAGGCTTCCGACGCTTCATATCCCTCTTCTTCTTCGTTCTTGCTGGAGCCATTTCCTTCTTCCTTCTGGTGCTGGAGCCAATCACGGCGAGCAATGTATTCTAGTAATGAATACAAAGCCTGCTGGGATTGGCGGAGGCTGTTACATCATCAGCCCGCGCCTCACTCTCAAAGCCAATCGGAGCAGGCTACTGTGTGTAGCCTGCTCGGATTGGCAGAGATTGCTGCTCCAATCCGAGCAGGCTCTGTATTCATTTGAATACATCGCTCACTGGGATTGGTTCAGTGGTATATACTGTATGTAGCCGAAGCTACATACAGTATTACCGGACAGCCAGAAGGCATCCCAGCAGCGGACCCGGCATATAAGACGACCCCTCCTTTTTGCTCAGTTTTTTTAAGTGTAAAAGGTCGTCTTATACGCTGGCAAATACGGTAGGTACTTTTGCTATGTTACTTATCAATGTATTGTTCTGCAGGTTGGAAAAATGCAAAACTGGCTCAGCAGTTGGAAGAGAGAGAAAACAAAATGAAACACCACCTGGAAATAGCAGCTAAAGGTTAGTAATTCTACAGTTCTTATGTGCATCAAAGAGAAAAAGTAGTGTTTTGATCTCTTCCCTTTATATCTTTTTGTTGTGTAAAACACATTTCAATTGTGTACATTGTTAAAGTGGTTTTAAAGGCACACATTTTTTTAGCTTCATGCATTCTATGAAGACTTCTGTGAAGGCTGTCTACAAGGTTTTTCAGGGGTTGGGCTTAGCCTCTTGGTTCCAGTGAAGCTTGCAACTTTATGGGAACAGTTTGGGGGTGTCACCTTCCTGTTCCTACACCAGTGCACAAAGCAAGGTCCATAAAGACATGGGTGAGCAAGTTTGGGGTGGAGGAATTTGACTGGTCTGCACAGAGTCCCGACCTCAACCCAATAGAACACCTTTTGGGATGAATGCACAATTGTGCACTCTGAGATGCGGGTGGAGTTCCGTGCGGCCAGTGCCTGACTTTGATCTCAGCTAGTGCACAGGTATACAGAGTGGTATGTCTGTGTAAATGAGGCCTTGCAGTGAGTTTCTGGAGGCAGAATCATTATTTTTGACCTGAAACTTTTTGCACACTATATAGCTGCTCTAAGCACAATTAGTATACCATAAGCCAAATAATGATATTTTCATGTGTTCGTTACAGGTGTTTAGTGACAAAGCTTCTGCTTATCTTACAGGTCCATTGAGACAGACATTTGCCCAGAATCCATTGCATCAGAGAGAGAAAACGCCAGATTCCCCAAAGAAACCAAAAGACAAACCTTGGCAGGACACAATTGGATAGAAACTAAATCCTGCTTCCAGCTCATGAACTGATCAATCTCCAATAACCCCATCCATTAAAATACTCACCAAAAAGTTTCATTGGGGTGAAATAACCAGGAAGAGAGGTGGATTCTCTTTTGGTACAAATTGTATTTATTTAAATGGTAATACTTATCTTACCTTTTAGAAACAGTATGTTAAATCTAGTTCTTGGATCTAAAGAAGATTATTCTACCCTTTTTTTTTTTTTTTGTTTCAACGTGTGTTTTTTTTCTTTTTCAAACCAGTATAAGTAAAGGATATGTGTCCCGAAGCCTATTCAACCTGGAACCAGACTCTGGCCAAATCATAAAAAAAAAAAAAAAAAAAAAAAATAGATGATGTGGTTTTTCTATACTACCATTTTCACAAACACTAAATACAAAGGCGTTCTGTTTAAAATACCACAGCTCTTGCTATAACAAAATTAAAATCATATTTTTTGTTTTTACCTGCTGGATATTTCTGCTGTGTGCGCACGTTTGCATGTACATGTGGCTTTGGATGTGTGTATGACCATCCCACCCCCATACATCCTCTGCGGCAAGCTACATGTGGCCTACCAAGAACCCAGTGGTGGGAGGTAAGGACTACATAATGGTTCTCATTCGCCCTCAACAACCAGTCAGCAGATTGAATCCAGCCTCACACCACTTAAAGCAGAACTACACTGCATCCAAGCACCACAAACCAAAAACGCTACTTTTTATACTGTTTTTATTATTCTTCATAACATAAAGGGATACGTAATGGTAAAAGGCATACTACAGAAAAGATTCATTGTACAATTATCAACTCGTCAGCAACTGTTTTTTTACATTTATAAGGTATCTTTTCTCCTCCCATCCTCCAGCTGTATGTCCAAGTCTGGGCATACTATAACCATTTCCCTGATGAAGAAAGGTTCTATATTTTCCTGTACTTAACAACCTTAACCAGTTACACATTTGCACTTTTAATAATGAGTATTAGTAGCCTAAGCTGCCATAGTTCACATTCCACAGGTATCATATTCAGATAAAGACCTCGGTCTGCCTATCTACCCCAAGAGACTCATCACTTTAATCCCCACAGGGGTTCAGCCCATCTTCGGGATATTCACATGTATCCATAAATTCAATCCCATCCCCCCATACCTTCATGAATTTACCAGCACACCCTCTGGCCTCATATGTGAGTTTGTAAATCGGCAGTACCTGATTCGTTTTTTCCATTGATTTAGAGGAATTGGAGTGGAATATATCCATTGCATAACCACCGTTTTCCAGGCATAATGTAATAAGACGTAAAAATAGTTTTTGACAGGCGCCCATGTCCACATCCTCAAAGACTGTCTGCCAATATACACCACTTTGGGCTGCAAATATTAGGTAGATCAAAGTAAGTTGCAATAAAGTGAGTTACTTGTGACCAAAATGGCCGTATCTTTTCACAGGTCCAGAGCATGTAAAGCAAATAGCCCATATGCTTATGGCATTTATGACAGATAGGGCTGCTTATGTTTCCCATACAGAAAAGCTGTAGAGGAGTGTAGTAAATTCTATGAAAGATGCACAACTGTATCATTCTGTCTCTAGCGGAGATTGTGGTGACAAAGTACGTATTAAGAAGTTCCTCCCAATTGTCATCTGAGAGATCTGATATATCTGTCAGCCAATGATTTTGAGCCTTGACATGACAACGATCCTAAGCAGTACAACACAGGAGTGGCTTAGGGACAACTGTGAATGTCCTAGAGTGGCCCAGCTGGAGCCCTGACTTGAACCCTATTGAACATCTCTGGAAAAACCTGAAAATGGCTGTCCACTAACGCTCTCCATCCAACCTGACTGAGCTTGGGGGGGGGGGGATTTGAAAAGAGTGTCATGCCCCAAAAGACTTAAGGCTGTAATTGCTGGCGAATGTGCTTCACCAAAGTACTGAGTAAAGGGTCTGAATACTTAAGTACATGTGATATCTCAGTTTTTTTTTATTTTTAATAAATTCAGACTTTTCTAAAAATCTGTTTCTCATATATTCACCTACTGACACACCTCCTCTCTTAGCCATTGGGTTATTGAGCCACCTTTAGGAGAATACTAGGCATTACATGTTATGTAAAACACAGAACTTTCCAGTTCCGCCCAAGGGACGGTCCATTAAGTAACAACCTCCCAGCCTGCCAAGCAGCCATCCGTTTTATTTTGCCAGTGAAGGAGAAGCACCTAGAAACCCTGATGGGCCCATTGGTCCGTCTTTTTTTTTTTTTTTTCTGCAGAAGCTTTGCTTTTTGTGCAAGATGATAGATCCTGTGATCTGCTATCAACAGCCGGCTCGGTGACAGGCTAGATACTCTTATCCTTGTAGTCTCCCCAGCCTGGCCAGCGAGCGTGTGCAGACCGGAGCTCCATGCTGGGTCGGCCACGACGTACCTCAGCTCCAGAGGTGGTCGGTGAGCTTTTATGCTCCGGGGCGCACATATGACCGGGCTACGGATGTCTGTGTCACAGTGTGCCGAGGCCAGCAGCCACCCTGTACTGATCAGAGAGTGGGTCTGTAATGGAATGTCTCCCAGCTCTTCAGGACTGGTAAGTACAGCTCTCCCTGCCTCAGTGGGGTTGAGCAGCTGGGAGGTCGATTCAGGGGACCCTCTCTTCTCTTTCCCTGTCCCTTTATTCCCTCCCCCTCCCCTCCTCGTGGTGGCCTAGCGGTGTATGTGTCATGTGCAGGGGCTGCGCTGGCTGGATGTGTCCTTAGTGCTATTTTTTCATGTCCATGGGGGTGCCTGGAATCTTTGCAGTGCTGCTCACCCCCATTCTTTTGCTCTGTCCCTCATGGTTTTTCAGTGTCAGCGGCCATCTTAGGTATGGGCAAGGGAAAGCATGGTCTCCTGTGTCTCAGCGGCCATTTTCCCTGTGATTTGTCCTTATACTGGACACCGGTGGCCATTTTCTAGAAGCATTTTCAGGGTGGTGAGTCCTGATGGAAAGACTCCCTCAGCCAGCAGCAGTAAGGAGGGTGGGACCATCACTGTCCTAAGTCCCCTGCAGGTGGCAGACAGGGTAGGGCCAGCATGGCTTCAGAAACTGGTGTTTCTTCCCCCGAAATCCAGGCAATTGCAACCTGTTTGCCTGCGAAATGTGCAGTGCTTTTGGACTCCTTATCGGTGGTCCTCCGTTTATTCATTGCCAAGATGGAGGCGGTGCGTAGGCGCAAAGGTGCTAAAATGCGCCCCCCCCACCGTCCTCTGAGGAGAGCTCTGATGCAGACTCAGGCCCTGCTGAGGCTGGTGACCCCTGTTCTGTCGTTTCAGATGATGCTGACCAGGACCATTTGGACAGTGAGGATGAGTCCCTGTCTGGGTCCATGCGCGAAAAAACGCTCGTTGGAGCACTTATCACAGCTGTGCGTGATACCCTGAAGGTTCAGGAGCCAGCAGATCCCTCTGCTGATGTAGCGGTCCCTTTTGGGTCCCGTAAGCCAACCCGTTCACCTAAAGTGTTCCCGTATCTGACTTATTTTGACAAGTTCATTTACAAGGAATGGGGTCAACCGCAACTGACCTTTTTCGGTCCCCAAGTACATGGTGGTGCTTTACCCCTTTTGAGGAGAGCTTTCTCAAAAAGTGGTCGGCTCCTCCGGTCGTGGACCCCCCCCCCAGTATCCAGGTTAAACAAAGTAACCACGATCCCGGTAGAGGGGACTCCTGCATTTAAGGATCCCATGGACAGGAAGGCCAAGGCAGTGGCTCGTTTCTTGTTTGCAGTTGTGGGGTCAGCCATGCGACCAATACTGGCATCCGCACTTGTGTCGCAGACACTGAGTGGGCAAAACTGTTGCACCGCGAATGGGGAGAACAGCAGGCTTCTCCTGTCTGCGTGGAATTAGCATACCAACTAGTGAAAGGCCTTAAGTACATTTGTGACGCGTCCCTGGATACTCTTCCCCAGTTATCCAGGGCTTCAGTGTCGGCAGTGGTGCTAAGGTGCCTGATTTGGTTGAAATGCTGGTCCGCTGACCAGCCATCCAAAAAAGCCCTGACGGATCTTCCTTTCCTTGGCGACTGGCTCTTTGGATGACATTAAAAATGCCACAGGTGGTAAGAGTACACTACTCCCACAGGCCAGGAAGGCTAAGGAGCCACGCCGTAGGCAAGGGCCCTCTTTTTCTGCTCACAAATGGCTTTTTTCGTCCGCCCAGAGCTTTGGCTAAACGTCCCCAGCCCGACAGGACGACCACGGAAGGACAGAAACGTCCCTGGAACCGCAAGCCTGCGAACAAAAGTGCTACTGCATGAGGGTTTGCCCCCACCCATGGCTCGGATGGGGGGTCGCCTTCGGGAGTTTGCAGCCCGGTGGTCCTCTCGACTGATTGTACCTGTTCCCGGAATTGGAGCGTTTCCAGGGGTTCTACTCAAACCGGTTTGTGGTTCCCAAGAAGGAAGGGGTACATCCAATTTTGGATCTAAAGGCCCTCAATCACTTTGAAAGTGCAGAGGTTCAGAATGGAATCAGTTTTCTCAGTAGTCGCTGCACTCCATCAAAGGGATGCCCTGGCATCCTTAGACATCCAGGATGCGTACCTGCACATACCCATATGCCTCCGGCATCAAAAGTTTCTGCGATTTGCAATTGGGGAAGCCAACTACCAGTTTGTGGTTCTCCCCTTTGGTTTGGCATCAGTCCCCTTAGTCTTTACCAAGGTATTGGCTCCTGTGTTGGCGTTGCTACGGCAATGCGGGATCAAGATCGTGGGTTACCTAGACAATCTCCTCCTGAAGGTTCATACACATGATCAGACTTTTTGACAACAAACATGCAAATTAGCTGTTTTGGAGCAACATCTGACTGTACGCTCCATCGGACAGAATTTTTTGGTTTTCATCGGACTTTTGTTGGCTGTGCGAACGGACAAACTTTCTGGCAACAAAAGTCCGATGGAGCAAAGTCTGATCGTGTGTACAGAAAACCATAGGACTTTTGTACAAAGTACAAACACACATGCTCAGAACCAATGCAAAAGATCAGGCAACAATACAGAAGTTGACCAAAGGTGGCGGTAAAGAGCAGAAAAACCACATAATTTGGTGAAAGTTGGCTAAAAAAAGTCCTGCCGTGTGTATGCAATACAAGTTCTCGGCTGACGCCCTTTGTAGAAAAATCCACAGGAAAGTTTGTACAAAGTCTGATCGTGTGTATGAGGCTTTAGAGCATGGGTCTTCAAACTATGGCCCTCCAGTTGTTCAGGAACTACAATTCCCATCATGCCTAGTGATGTCTATGAATGTCAGAGTTTTACAATGCCTCATGGGATGTGTAGTTTTGCAACAGCTGGAGGGCCATAGTTTGAGGATCCCTGCTTTAGAACTTCTTCTGCCTCAGAATTAGAAGAGGATGCAGACCCTGCAAGAATTTGGGTGGCTGTTGAACCTAAAAAAGTCGGTGGTAGTGCTGACTCATGGAGTACCTAGGCTTGCTGCTGGACTCCAGGGAAGTGAGAGTGTTTCTCCCTTCAGAAAAGCTGCAGACTCAGAGCTGCGATAAAACTGCCGATGAACCGCAAGTGGTCGTCGATTTGCTTCTGCATGCGAGTCCTGGGTCTCATGGTGGCCTCCTTCAAGGCAGTACCATATGCCCAGTTCCACACCAGAGTTCTGCAGAAGGAGATTTTGACAAAGTGGGATACATCTCCATTGTCCCTGGATCGACAGATCCAGGTGAGCCAGTTAGTCAGGGATTCCCTGATCTGGTGGCTGAGGTCCCTGGTGCTTCAGTACGGGAAGTCGTTCCTACCTCTAAATTGGACGGTGATCACAATGGACGCCAGCCTATCCGGCTGGGGTGGAGTAATGGGAGTTCAGTCGACTCAGGGCCTCTGGTCAACGGAGAAATCCAAGTTGCCGATCAATCTGCTCGAGCTGAGAGTGATCGGGCTATGCCTTTCCACATGGTCGATAAGAATGCGAGGCTGTCCGATCAGGATCCAGTCAGACAACGCCACTGCAGTGGCATACATCAGTCACCAAGGAGGAACAAGAAGCTCGGCGGCCGCACGGGAGGTCGCTCACATACTTCGGTGGGCAGAGCGACATGTACCGGCCCTGTCGGCCATTTACATCCTGGGAGTGGAGACCTGGCAAGTGGACTATCTAAGTCGCCAGATGCTGGACCCAGGAGAATGGGCGTTGCATCCGGAGGTGTTCAGGCTACTGTGCCTGTTGTGGGGCACACCAGGATCTTCTGGCCTCCCGTGTCAATCGGAAAGTGCAGAGATTTGTGTCCAGGACAAGAGATCCGTGGGCAGGTGCGCCAGACACGCTGGTGGCTCTGTGGGATCAGTACCAGCTGATCTATGCCCAGGGGCGGACTGACAACTCAAGGGGCCCCTGGGCAATAGATCATGGGGCCACACAGTATACACACAGTATACACACACACACACACACACACACTGAAAAGGTACTGGAGAGGCGGGGCAGCTATAATCTTGGGATTTTTTTTAAAAACACAGATTTTTACATACTCTCCCTGGTTTTATTGAGGCTGGCAACCCTGATGGGGCCCCTTAGTGGCATGTGGCCCTCGGGCAGTGCCCGAGTGTCTGAATGGTCAGCCCGCCCCCGCCTTTCCTCCACTAAAACTCTTACCACGTCTGCTTCGTAGAGTGGAGGCCGAGGGGATCCCAGTAATGCTGATTGCCCCAGATTGGCCCCAGCGCCCCTGGTATGCAGACCTAGTGACAGACGCTCCCTGGCGACTGCCGTTGTGGGAGGGCCCATTCTCCATCCTGCTTTACCATCGCTGGCTTTAACGGCATGGCTATTGAGAGCCAGGTGTTGAGGAACCGGAGTCTGTCAAACTCGGTGATCCCAACGATGTTGAGAGCATGAAAATCTTCTTGGAAGATATATCATCGTACCTGGAAGGCCTACATCTCCATGTGTTAGGAGAAAGGATGGTGTCCGCGCTCCTTTTCTATATCCAGGATCCTGCTGTTTCTACAGCAAGGAGTAGACCAGAAAGTGGCCTTAAGCACCATTAAGGGACAAATATTAGCTTTGGCTGTTTTTTTTTCAACGACCCCTGGCGTCTCACTCTTTAGTGAGTACTTTTGTCCAAGGGGTCCGGCATGTTGTTCCTCCGGTGCGTCCACCGTTACCTCTCATGGTATCTGAATCTGGTGTTGTCGGCACTGCAAAAGGCGCCATTTGAAAATATCAGAGAGATCCCTCTGTTGACCCTTTCCCAGAAGGTGGTCTTTCTAGTGGCCATCACATCGGCGAGGAGGGTTTTGGAACTGGTGGCCTCGTCCTGCAAGTCTGGTTATCCGCAAGGAAAAGGTGGTGTTGCGTCTGCAACCGTCTTTTCTGTGAAGGGGGTCTCGGCGTTTTACATCAATGACGGCATTGTGTTACCATCTCTGTGTCCTAAGCCGACACATCCTAAGAAGGTGGCTCTTCATGCTCTGGAAGTGGTTTGAGCTCTGAAGGTGTATTTGTCTGCCACGGCTCCCTTCCAGAAGTCAGACTCGCTGTTTGTTTCGGTGGCTGGTCCAAAGAAAGGCATTTCCAGGTGGATCAGACAGATTGTAGTACAGGTCTACGCCTTGAAGGGTCAGGTGCCCCCCTTTCCTGTCACGGCCCACTCCACAAGGGCAATTGGAACGTCTTGGGCCTTCCCACATCAAGCGTCTGTTGTTCAAGTGTGTAAAGTGGCGACCTGGTCGTCTGTCCACACGTTTACCAAGTTCTACAAGGTAGATGTCAGTGCATCGGCTGATGCCTGTTTTGGCCGCAAAGTTGCAATTGTGTATGCAATTTTACCTTTTTTCCTGTTTTTTTGGGGTAAAAACGCAGTACCTTTTAAGTTAATGTACTTTTGCATTAGTTACCGCGTTTTTTGGTGCGGTTCAGGGTAGGGCCTCCTGTTGAGCTGTACCCTATTTTTGTGGTGTTTTTTTTCCCCACACACTGTTGTTTTTTGTGAGTAGAGTTGCACTAGTTCCCACTTGCCATGGTGGATGATGTTTTATGCTGTTTTCCCACCCCTCAGTTGGCACTGCTTGGGGACGTCCCAATGGCTAAGAGAGGAGGAGCTGTGTCAGTCGGTGAATATAAGAGAAAATGGGATTTTTTGTACTCACCGTTTTCTCTGTAATTCACCGACTGACACAGCACCCGCCCCTCCTTTTCTCTACGTTATACTGCTTGTTGACATACTGATGGCTGCATGGCAGGCTGGGGGGTTGTTACCTAAGGATGGAAAGTTATGTTTTTTAAACAACATGTAATGCCTTGTATTCTCCTAAAGGTGGTGTAACAACCCAATGGCTAAGAGAGGAGCTGTGTCAGTTGGTGAATTACAGAGAAAAGGATTTTACAGTGAGCACAAAAAAAATCCTATTTTTCTCTTTGTCATTATGGGATACTTGAAGAATTTTTTTTTTTTAACTGTAGTATCGGGCTTAAACATAACATTGAAAACAATGAAGGGGGATCTGAATACTCTAGGAATGCACTGTACAGCAAAATCATTAATAGATATTTTTCTGCCTTTTATAAATACGTGTTTGTAATAATAGAAATGACACTGCTAATAGAGGATATTAAAGCTTGTAGAGTGCATGTACTTTGTACGGTGAGATCATATCAGCAGCCATTCCTTCAGATAATGCTCAGGGCAAATTGCTATGAACTAAGAGAGAATCAAGATAGAAGCACAGCTGATTACTGCTATGAATGAATCACCCTAAAGATTTTTACTGCAGCTCCACCTGTTCGACCTAAATACCTTCAGCATGTTTACTGCCCTATAGTTTTGCTGTCATACCATTTATCATTATCACTTGGTATGCTTTGCCACTTGCTTCATGTCTTTAAGAAGGTTGAACTAAACCACAGCACAGATAGAAGCATACCTTAGGTTGTTTCCTGTTCTTTGCACCTTGTCAATGATTGGAGAATGATACATGGATAACTTGGCTGAAAAAATAAATACAATTTTCCATTTAACATTAGAACACCATTAAATGGTTTCACTCGTTGCCTGTAAGTGCTCTTCAACCACAGAAGCCCTTCCAATACTGCTGATAAAATTGTATCTTCTCCAACTGTCTGCTTATTCTTAATACAGTTCTTGAAATAAAAGATAAGTAGTCCAGGTCCTTATATTGGCGCTTGAGACTTACTTTATTTTAGTTTAAAGCATAGTCAGTCCTACAGTTTTATTGTCCATGCATACTGGGCGTAAAAAAAAGCCAGTTCTTTTGGCAGAAAAAAAAATGCTAATTTAGACGTTTAGCTTATTTTTCTGCTGAGCTTAACCAGCTCCCGACCGGCGCACGATGATGTACGTCGGCAGAATGGCACGGGCAGGCAAACTGGCGTACAGGTATGTCCAGTTGAAATTGCCACCCTGCCATCGCGTGCGTGCCGGTCGGGACCCCTGTGAGTCCAGTCGTGGGATACCTGCAATCGTCTCACGGGGAGATGCCAATGTAGACAGCATCTCCCCGTTCTGCCTAGCAACAAGTGACACTGATCTCTGCTCCCTGTGATTGGAGCACAGATCAGTGTTCACTAGCACACAGCCCAGCCCCCCACAGTTAGTAACACGCCCCTAGGACACACTTAACCCCTACACTGCCACCCCCTGCCAGTGTCATTTACACAGGAATCAATGAATTTGTATAGCACTGATTGCTGTATAAATGACAATGGTCCCAAAAAATGTGTCAAAAAGGTCCGATGTGTCTGCCATAATGTCAGTCACAATAAAAATCTCTGATCGCTGCCATTACTAGTAAAAACTTTGCGCAAACCAATCAATAATCGCCTATTGCGATTTTTTTTTAAACAAAAATATGTAGAAGAAAGTGGTCTGGTCTTAAGCCAGCAAAATGGTTTGGTCTGAAAGTGGTTAAAATATGCCTCTAAATATCCGGAATGCATGGGATAACATTTTAGCTGCTTCTACAGGCAAAATGATAAACTCCTCTGTAGAGCCACAGTGCTTCGACCCTAAATTGGCCAAATACTTTCCAAGTGCACCCAAACAAAATATTGTTTTTAGATTTGCAATTTTGGAACAAATTGACTTTATTAAGATGAAAATCACATTCACTGGTATAAATGTATTTGTTTGAGAGAAATATTCCATCCTGCTCCTTTAAATTTTCCCATCACTGTTGTCAAAAGTGAATTTTGATTTTACCACGCTAATACTAAGACAATCGAAGAAACTTTTTTTTTTAAATGAGAATTTTCTAACAAAATTCTAGTATATGGCCAGCTTAACTGAATCGCACCTATAGCTCTGAAGAATTCTGGCTTCACAGGCATGTCAAAGCGCTGAAAAGAGATTGCTCTTTTTCCCCACGGGGAGGAAATGTCCTACTTTGCAGCTGCTAGCAGTAGACAGGCTTTTCTAGTCTGCTTTGGTTCATTAAAAAACAAAACAAAAAAAACACTATATGGCCTTACACACCTATTTGTTTTAATGTACATGGAATGTGTTTAGCTAATTTAAACTAAAGTTTAATTGGGTTTTTAAGCTGAACTACTTATCCCCCCACCCCACAGTGCAATGGTTAAATGCTTATTATATCTAAGTCAGGTGTCTCCAAACTTTTTCAACAAAGGGCCAGTTTACCGTCATTCAGACTTTAGGGGCCAAAAAAGTGGCCAGTGGGAGTAAACAATGTTTTAGGTTTGGTGTTCAATGGGAATAAAAAAATTATAGAGCTAGTGGTCAGTAGGAGGAGGAATAGTGCCCTGTCATTGATATCAGTGGGAGGAATACTGCCCTGTCCCTGATATCAGTGAGAGAATTAGTGCCCCCTTGTCGGTATCAATGGGAGGAATAATGCACTATCGTTGATGTAATTGGGAGTAATAACGCCCCACCATTGATATCAGTGGGAGGAATAGTGCCTCATCATTGGTGTCAGTGGGAAAAATAGTGCCCCATCATTAGTGTTAGTGGGAAGAATACTGCCCTGTCACCTGTGAGAGAATGAATGCCCTATTGTTGGTTTCAGTGGAAGGAATAGTGCATGATCATTGATATAAGTGGGAGAAATAGTGCCCAGTCATTGGTATCAATAGAAGGAATAGTGTGCTATCATTTATATAATTTGGAGAAATGGTGCCCCGTCATTGGTATCAGCAAGAGGAATAGTGCCCCGTCATTGGTATAAGTGGGAGGAATACTGCCCTGTCACTGGTATCCGTGAGAATTGGTATCCCCCATGTTGGTATCAGTGGGAGGAATAGTGTCCCCTCATTGGTGTCAGTGGTATGAATAGTGTCCTGTTATTGGTGCCAGTGGGAGGAATAGTGCCCTGTCACTGGTATCTGTGAGAATTGGGGTCCCCCATGTTGGTATCAGTGGGGGGAATAGTGCCCTGTCATTGGTATCAGTGGGAGGAATAGTGCCCTGTCATTGGTATCATTTGGAGGAATAGTGCCCCGTCATTGGTATCGGTGGGAGGAATAGTGCCCCATCATTGGTATCGGTGGGAGCAATAGTGCCCCGTCATTGGTATCAGTGGGAGCAATAGTGCCCCGTCATTGGTATCAGTGGGAGGAATAGTGCCCCGTCATTGGTATCGGTGGGAGGAATAGTGCTCCGTCATTGGGATCAGTGGGAGGAATAGTGCCCCATCATTGGTATCAGTTGGGGGAATAGTGCCCCATCATTTGATCAGTGGGAGGAATATGACCCTGTCACTGGTATCAATGACAGAATTAGTACCCCCCTTGTTGGTGTCAGTGGGAGGATTAGTTCTCCTGGGGCCTGGTAAAGGGCAAGCAAAGGGCCGCGGGCTGTAGTTTAGAGACCATTGGTCTAGGTAGGGGTTAGAGGAATGGGCAGGATTACTTTCCCTATCCCAGCTTGGCCCAAATGAACCATGTAAAGTGACAAATGTTTTATTTAAACAGTCATTGGCAGCCCTCTGAGTTGCAGCTCACTGAAATCTGCATTTTTTTTTAAATAAATGCACAGCGGTTATATGTTAAATCTCATTTTATTTTTCAGGCTAAGAACTTTTTCAGCAAGTACAGAAAATGCCTGTTGGTCTTGCCAGAAATGCAGTGTCCTTGTCACTTTCTGTGAACTGAAAGTAAAATGTTATCTTTCTTTTTTTAAACTATTTCTTTCTCAAACCCCAAGTAAAGCTTGGTTCACACTAGCGTGCAGGCCTTGTGTTCTGGTTGCGGGAATCACATTGATACCCGCAGCCAAATCGCAATGCTCTTCATTCTTAATGGCACCCCCACGCATCTCCAGCAGCAGCACGGTTGTGGGTGCGATTTTAAAAAGGTGCATGCAACTTTTTTTGGTGTGTTTCACGTGGCACAGCGGCCCATTTAAATGAATGAGCAAACACGAAATGCACAGCCCGCACTATTGTGAACCTAGCCTCATAGAGGTTAAAGAGAGGAAAACATATTTAAAGTCCAGACTGGGTGACGACCATGGCTCCCTCCATAGATACAGGGGAGTGAGTTTATCCATCCAGGGATAGGAAGTGCTGTTATATGTAGGATTACTAGGTGATAATAAAGGGATAAAAACCGAAAACGTGTGCATCCACTTTATCCAAGTATTGATAAGCTGTGAAATGTATATTTAGTTGAGTTTAGATAAACTCCAAGGAGATGTGTTAAGGGGTTGAGAGATTTTATTCCAATTATATATAGATTTTTTTAATTAATTTTTTTAAGTTTGATTTGGAAGGAAAATTATAATGACTTTGGATTAGTTATATTTCACTTGTTGTCCCAGGTTGTAACATCAATGGGATCATTACAATTCCACTAGTGGTAATGTAGTTTAATTATAGCCATTCTGCCATAGATCCATCCATCTGTCATGGGCCTTATAGCTTGTACCAACCAATCGCTGTGGCTGAATAGCTTGGTCTGAATGTAAATGTGAAGAGTCCATGCACTGTAGATACTGGCAGCCAGCTGTCAGAGTTAAAGGAGGCTCTCTCCTTTCTAATAAGTGACTTCTCTAGGCTTCAACAAAATAGTGGCCTTCAGTAAGAAGAAACAGGAGCAATGCTGGAGCCAATATACAGCACACACTCATTGTGGTAACATAATTAACGTGAAATTTATGTTCTTTTTTTAACTGCTTGCCAGCTTTATAACTTGACGGTAGAGTGGTTCTCCCATGCCAGATCACATACTAGGTACGTTATCCGAACACTTCCGGGGAAGAGGTGCACGCAGCTGTGCTGTTATTTGACACAGCACAAGCCGATCAGCGGATGTCGGTCAATGAATGTTCGACGGCGCTCGCTGATCGGTGAGGAAAGACACTGAACTGAGCTTTTCTTATATGTAAACAAGACAGAGCCCTGTTCTGTCAGCAGGGATGTGATGCATTTTCTGTTCCTGCACAGCGGGGAATAAAATCCACCATATCCCTTAGTAAAAACAGCATACATAAAACACACAAACATAGGTTAGGCACACATTTAATCCTTTGATCGCCCTAGATGTTTAACCGCTTCCCAGCCAGTGTCATTAGTACAGTGACAGTGCATAATATTTTTTAGCACTAATCACTGGTTCCCAAATAGTGTCAGTTAATGTTAGATCGCCGCAACATCGCATTCCCCCTATAAGTCGCTGATGAGCGACATTACTAGTATAAAAAAGTATATATCCCATAGTTTGTAAATGCTAAAAATTGCGCAAACCAATCAATATACGCTTGTTGAGAAATGTTTTTTTTTTATTTATTTTTTTACCAAAAATATGCAGCAAAATACAAATTGGCCTAAATTCATGATGAAATTTTAAATTAAAAAAAAATAATTATTGCCAATGTTTTATAGCAGAAAGTAAAAAAATAATAATAATAATAAAAAAAAAAAAAATATATATATATATATATATATATATATATAATTATTTTATTTTTTTTTCATTACGCAAAAAAAAAAAAACAGTGGTGATCAAATTCCCATGAAAAGAAAGCTCTATTTGTGGGGGGGAAATAATTACAAATTTCATTTGGGTACAGCGTTGACTGCATAATTGGCAGTTAAAGTAACGCAGTGCCATATCGCAAAAAAATGGTCTGGTCAGGAAGGGGTGCAAATTTTCCGGAGGTCAAGTGATTAAAGAACATTAATTGTTATCAAACTGTTATGCGTAACGTTCTGCTTTAAAGAAGTATCAGACCCCTTTCACACTGAGGCAGTTTTCAGGTGTTTTAGTGCTAGCAATAGCGCCTGAAAACTGCCCCCCATTCTCTGCCGTGTTTGTTTTCACACTGGGGTGGTGCGCTTGCGGGACGTTAGAAAAAGTCCTGCAAGCATATATTTTCATTACGCATTTGTTTTCCTTTTTAGGCATTCTTTCTGCTATTTTCCAACCAGTAAGTATATTGTTTTTCAAAAGAACAAAACATGTTGTGGCTTTAATGGTCTCTAGTTGGTCTTTCTATGAATTTTAAACAAAAAAAATTTGAAATAGAAGTTGCTTATATTTTTACATACTGTATGTCGATTCCCTTTTTGTGCTATAAAAGTCCAATGAAATTTAGATTTTTTTTGGACTTGGGCTTAATATATAGATGCAGATGTAGCACATAAGTGGTCTATAAAGTATATTTGATGGGTTCAATTTTTCACTACCCTCCCCGAGACTGGCACTGCTGCTGTGCCCCTTGTGCTCATTCGTCTAGAGTGGGGGAACTCTAATACAGGAGGTGGTCAGTTTACATAAGGATTTCTGCCTTTGACTAAAACATGTTTATTTCACTAAGAGCATTGTTTGTTCGATAAACAGCACTTTAATAGCTGCTGTTACACAATAATTAAGAGTTGTATTGTTTGCCTGTTTTTCAACCTTTGGTACACTCTGTTATTGCCAGACATTGTCCATTTAACACAAAAGGTAAACAGTACGAGCCTTAACATGTCCAACAATATCTCAAGAAATTGGTTCGAAAAATAATGGTTCTACTCTTTACTCACTATTATTTTTTCATTAAGTATGTCACTGCTAAGGTCAAAGAAGCTTTCCATAATACTAATACACTGCTTGCTGTTTTCCTAGCTTTTTTTTTGTCACTTTGTAGAAAATGTTGTCCTAGCTCACTGCTACCCTGTTTCCCCTAAAATAAGACCTAGTGTGATTGTCGGTGATAGTTGCAATAAAAGCCCTACCCCCCAAATAAGCCCTATTTAAAGTCCTTGTAGGTCTTCTTTTCAGGGTAGGGCTTATTTTTGAGTAAACAGGGTAGGGGTTATTTGGGGGGTAGGGCTTATATTGCAGCCAACACCAACAATCAGGCTAGGTCTTATTTTAGGGGAAACAGGGTATGATATTAAAAGGGTGGATATAGCTTGCAAAGGACTGTGGCAGGTGAGTCTAAAACGTTCATAATATGACTAACATTTTTAACATCTTAAAGTTAAAAAAATGTTTGATTTATTTTTAAATGATATGACTAAAGTTTTTTTTAACTTTAAGGCTCCTTTCACACTGTCGGACCATTCAGGTCCGCCTGTCAGTTTTGACAGCGGACCTGAACAGGCGCTCCATGCTAGTCTATGGAGCGACGGATGTCAGCGGTGACATTGCCGCTGATATCCAACCCGACCCAGTCCGATCTGCCAAATGCATGCTGTCCGTTTTCATCCAATCTCTCCATAGAAACTCAGTGAGCAGAGAGGGACCTGTCATCCGCCGGCTCAGCGGAGATCAGCAGAGAGATCTCCCGCTTAGCTGGCGGACATCGTGGACCCGGATCAGCCTCATGAGAATAAGGCCTTAGATGTTAAAAATGTTAATATGATTTACTTTTAAATAAATGGTAATATATGTATGTGCACTGTGCAGGGCGCCGGACTAAAAGGTGTCTATTAGGTCCATCAATTTTTGATAAGAATGTGATTAGAGCCTGAGGCTCTAATTGGCTTGTTTTAGGTTGTCCTTGGGGCTCAGAGCACTTCGCCCCGAACCCTTCCACTTTTGATTTCAGCAAATCAATATTTGCCATTGCGTCACTTCAGGTTTCCGGCTTCTCGTCCCGGCCAATCAGGAGGCTAAAGATTTGGAACCCAGAAAGAAGACCCGGTTAACATGGAAGCCACTGAGGAGGGCCATGTCCGTGGTGAGTGTGGACCTAGAGGATTATTTTTTTGTGACCCCTGAAATTTTTTTTGCACCAGCTGCCACTGGTCCATATACTCTTCCTGTCTGCTATTTCATATAGGGAATAAGTTGTCACAGTCAAAGTCTATGAGGTTGCCATTTTCAGTAACTAATTGCAAAAAAGTATCACTTTTTTCTTTGTTGGAGCATTCAGTTCCTGATGGGACAAAGTACATGTAGTTTTTGCCCCATCTTTCTAGGTGTCCTGCAATGCTACCCGTGATGTTCGACAGGGCGCCCACCCTTGGCACTCACAAGGAGAGGGCTGCTTTGCCAGCGAGCACCTGTCTCCAGCTCTCAACACTTGCCCAAGGAAAGCAGCGTCAAGAAGAAAGCAGACAGAGGTGACGCTGACATGCCTCCTGTCCCTCTGTATTCCTTGTGCCCTTGCTTGCCTCAGCAGGTGTTGGGAGCCAGAGACAGATGCCCGCTAGCAAAGCAGCTGTCTCCTTGCTAGTTGTTGGGTGGCCATTAGCTGAGGGGAAGCTCTGTCTGATATCGCAGCTACAGAATCACTGCATGTTGGTCCTGGATTTGAGAGAACAGTTTCTAAAACAGGACATCGTGGAGGTAAGTGTATTCAACTATTTATCACTTTACACTTATCACCCACTGTCCTTTCCAAAGATATTTCCTAGAGTTCTCATTTATTGCACATTCTTTATTTTGTTAACCACTTCAGCCCCGGAAGAATTTACCCCCTTCCTGACCAGAGCACTTTTTGTGATTCGGCACTGCGTCGCTTTAACTGACAATTGTGCGGTCATGCGACGTGGCTCCCAAACAAAATTGACGTCCTTTTTTTCCCCACAAATAGAGAGTTCTCAGTTTAGGCCGATACGTATTCTTCTACATATTTTTGGTAAAAAAAATCGCAATAAGGGATTTTTGATTGGTTTGTGCAAAAGTTATAGCGTTTACAAGATAGGGGATAGTTTTATGGCATTTTTATTAATATTATTTTTCTTTTTAAGTGGCGCCGATCAGCGTTTTTTATCGTGACTGCGACATTATGGCGGACACATCGCACATTTTTGACACATTTTTTGGACCGTTGTCATTTATACAGCAATCAGTGCTATATAAATGCACTGATTCCTGTGTAAATGACACTGGCAGTGAAGAGGTTAACCAGGAGGTGGCAGTGTAGGGGTTAAGTGTGTCCTAGGGGGTATTGCTAACTGTGGGGGGCGTGGCTGTGTTGTGCACATCACTGATCTCTGCTCCAATCACAGGGAGCAGAGATCAGTGTCACTTGTTGCTAGGCAGAATAGGGAGATGCTTGTTTACTATAGCTTCTCCCCGTTCTTCCTCTCCCTGAGGCGATCGAGGGTATCCCCACGTCGATTGAGTCCACGGGACCCGCGACCTGACTCACGGAGCTTCCCGCGGGCGCACAAGCCCGCCACCTCTTAAGGGGCAACGTACAGGTACGTGATTCTGCCTATATGTGCCCTTCTGCCAACGTATATCAGCGTAAGGCGGTTGGGAAGTGGTTAATGTGATGTTTTTAAACTAGTGTTTTGGCCATAAATCGGCTCCTACGTGATTCACTAAATATTCAGCGAAGAACAAAATCTAGAATAAAGTGTGAGCTAGTAATGAAATGCAAAAATTTAGTTATCAGTTTAGGGATTTCAAAATCACTCTTCTCATTAAAAGCATAATATTCAGTGCCTCAAAATGTGGTTAGAAGGTGCTTCATAAAAAGTACACAGTATATTTAATACCTGATAGAGTCTGTTGTAGATTTGTTCAGTTGAACTATGCCCTGACCAAGACTACCTTCAGTCGACCTTGCAGAACTGTATCAAAGCATAAAGCTGGAAAAAAACAGAGAAGCATTTCTAAAGCCCCATACACACAATTAGATTTTCTACAGATTTTTGTCTTCAGATTTACAAAAACCTTATAATATGAGGTCAAACCTTAAAATGGTTGTAAACCCATGGGTGGAAAAAAAAAAAAACGCAACCTGCAAGGCAAAGGCATAATGAGCTAGTATGCATAGCATACTAGCTCATTATGAATAACTTACCTGAGAACGAAGCCCCCCAAAGCGGTCCTCCATCTTCATGTCCGCCGCTGCCATGGATCCCGGAGTGACTTCCAGGTCTCGCTGCTCCGACGCTGTGATTCGCCGGAGCAGGAAAAGAATCCCAGGTGATACAAGAAGCAGAAAGAGTCTCCCCCCAGAATTAAAAAGCAGAGCTCCACCAAAAAGGGGAAGTTCTGCTTTAAGCACCCCCCCCCCCCCCCCACACACACATTTGCCATATCATTTTAT
Source organism: Lithobates pipiens (assembly GCF_037356315.1). Taxonomy (NCBI): domain Eukaryota; kingdom Metazoa; phylum Chordata; class Amphibia; order Anura; family Ranidae; genus Lithobates; species Lithobates pipiens. The sequence goes on from NW_027507696.1 coordinate 15,802,697, forward strand.
TGGGATGAACCAGTAATTAGGTTTTTACCCGCTCCAACTTCTCTTCTCCCCCTCTCTTCCTGCAGTCTTCTGGGACATGTCACAGGTCCCAGAAAACTGCCGGACCATTCAGCAGGCACATCGCTGCTCGCGCATGCAGAGTGCTCACACCAGACTGTGAAGCTGCAAGCTGTCACACCAGGGTGCCAACAGTTGACATGCTGGCGCCAAGGAGAGGGGGTGAAGTGGTGGTTCGGGTGACCACATTGCCACGGGTTGCACTGAGTTTCTAAAAGTGGGGCATGCCCTAATTTTTGTGCAGTTTGAGCCCGTTCAAAATTAATGGAGTTATAATCCATCCGTCATTTTGGACTCCTCATAGGTACACGATAAATGAGGAAGTGCTCAAGCACCAGCATGAACACCTTTCCCAATCGCTACTCTTATAAATTCATATATAATAATACAATTATAGGTTTAGTTAAGTTAGGTCATGAGAGAAGTAAGGGCATGTCTTTTATGTACCACATCTTTGTAGTGGTATATTTTTTTAGGCTTTGTGGCATTGACTGCTAGAATTTTGGTATGATTATATTTATTTTTATATTACTTGTAACCAAGGGTAAAATTAAAGTTTAGTTTATTTATGGCTTTGAATCAACTAATATTATAAGTCATTCAGACCACTGTCCACTGCCCTACATTTCCAACTGAGTACATTTATATACAATTTTTGTCACTTTCTTTCTATATACAGGCAGTCCCCTAGTTACAAACATCCAACATACAAACAACTCCTACTTAAAAATGGAGGGAGACAACAGGAAGTGAGAGGAAATCTACCCCTAGGAAGGGAAATTCACTCCTATAAGAGTTATTATGGGAAAAAGGCACCTCCACTGAAGCTCTATCACCAAGGGTCATTTCCACATCAACCCAAAATTTTCAAAATTCAATTGGCATTGGGACAGAAAGTGAGGTGAAATCTTCTGAACAGGGGCACAGACAGCAAAACAAACATTACAGTGGTGTTAACCCTTCCCTATTTTATCCAAAAAGCTTAAAAATAGATTTTTTGGCTGTAGCTACACTTACAAAATGTACCTGTGCAGACTTACAAACGGATTCTGCTTAAAAACAAACCTACAGGCCTTATCTTGTTTGTAACCCGGGGACTGCCATACTTGTACTGTATGTATAGTTATCCTTCTAGCTACACATATAAACTATATACGATATATACAGTGGGTATAGAAAATAATCACCCCCCCCCCCCCCCCCGTCGTTTTACAATAATTGCATTTTGTTGCTTTGCAGCCTGAAATAAAGACAGTTTTTGTTTTATCCAGCTGTATTTGCTATTGCAACTTATAACATCCAAATGAAAGACATAACACCAAAATGTCAGAAAAAAAATACATTTATTCAAAAACAGAAGAGTTAAAAGGACCACCCCCTTATGTCATTATTTTGTTGAACCATCTTTTGCTTTAATTACAGCCTTAAAGTGGTGTTGCCACCAAAAAATGAAAAGCTGCTTAAAATTCATAAAAAAAATGTAAAAAAAATAATTGGCAAAAAAATTTTTTTACTCACCTCTAAATACCGGTTGCTAGGGGGTCCCTCGTAGTCTGCCTTCTTCATTGCCCGGGCTGGTGACATCACTTCCCCTTGCACCGCACATTCACCTGGGACCTGTCACGTGTCCCAGGTGACTGTACGGCGTATCACGGCGCCCTGCGCCGCTCGCGCATGCGCAGTGGGTGCCCGGCTGTGAAGCCACAGCCGGGTGCCCACAGTATGCATGACAGCGCCGCGAGCAGAGCGGGGAACGTGGGGGGGGCTTCGTTCCCCCGCATCACTGGACCCTGGGGCAGGTAAGTGTCCGATTATTAAAAGCCAGCAGCTGCAGTATTTTTAGCTGCTGACTTTTAATTTTTTTTTTTTTAAGGGGTACCCCACTTTAAGGCCTCTTTCACACGAACGAGTTCTATGGAGTATCCGTTCAGGTCCGGCTAAAAAACTGACAGACGGACCTGAACGGATACTCCATAGAACTCTATGGAGCGTTGGATGTCAGCAGTGACATGTCCGCTGACATCCGACCCAAAGTCTGAAAAAGTGTGACGGAGGAAAAACCTATTTTTACATCCATCTGAGGATCAGATCGGGTGACAACCGACTCTGTGGTCCATCGTCATCCGATCTCCCATAGGGGAGAGCGGCGCTCTGACAGGTCCGTCCCTGCGCAGTGTGCAGAGACGGACCTGTCATCTTCCTGCTCAGCAGAGATCGACGGAGCGACCCCCCGCTAAGTAAGCGAATGTGCACGGGGCGGATCATTAAGGATCCGTCCCATGTGAAAGAGGCCTTAGTCTGTTGAGATATGTCCCTACTAACTGCACATCTAGACTTTGCAATATTTGCCCACTCTTCTTTGCTCACATTCAGTTAAATTTGATGGTGATCATTTGTGAACTGCAGTCTTCAAGTCATTCCACTGATTTACAATGGGGTTTAAGTCTGGGCTCTGACTAGGCCTTGCAAGGACATTCACCTTTATTTCCTTCAACCACCATGTGGTAATTTTTGCTGTGTGCAATTTTAGTCTCATCTTACCATAGCACCTTTTTCCATGTGGCCTCAGAATCTTCAAGGTGTGTATAGGGTGGTCAGATGAGACAAAAATTTAAGTATTTGGCCTCAACACCAAACTATATGTCTGGTGGAAATCCAATACAGCTCACCATCCAAATAACACCATTTCTACAGTAAAGCATGGAGGTGGTAATATTCTGTTGTGGGGGTGTTTCTCTGCAAAAGGGACTGTAGCACTTGTCAAGATAAAAGGAAAAATGGATGGGGCAAAATACTGTCAAATTCTTGAGGAAAATCTGCTGCCCTCTGCCAGAAAATTGTCAATGGGAAGAAGGTTTACCTTCCAACATGACAATGACCCAAAGCACACAGCAAAAATGATCATACAGTGGTTGAAGGAGAAAAAGGTGAATGTCCCAACATGGCCTAGTCAAATCCCAGGCTTAAAGGGGTTGTAAACCCTTACAGACCACTTTAACCTACAGGTACAGGAGATATTTTCCAAAAAGCGTGCCCTTAGTGAAAGCGATCATGCGTCACTGACGGCTCCCGTGCTCATCCGCTGGTGTGACGTCATCGCTGCTCCAGCCAGTCACAGCGCCGGAGCAGCGATACCCGTAAGTTACTCCGGGAGATATGGTGGCGATGGAGGAGGTGAACGAGGGTCGCTGTGGGGGCTTCGATCTCAGCTAAGTAATTCATAATGAGCTAGTATGCCATGCATACTAGCTCATTATACCTATGTCCTGCAGGATGTTTTTTTAGACTTTGCAAATATGCGAAGTTAGTAGAGACACATCATAAAGGTTGTCCAACAAAATACTGACATAAGGGGGTGATCCTTTTTCCAACTCAGTGATTGTTTGACTTTGTATTTGAATCTTTTTTCAGACATGTTGATGTTATATCTTTCACTTTGATGTTATAAGTTACACTAGTAAATACAGCTGGATAAAACAAAAACTGTGTCTGTCTTAGGGCCGGTTCACACAGGGGGCGACACGAGGCGACACGACTTGCCGTGCCGCGATCTGACAAGTCGCCCCCGTTGTGTACAATGGAACCGTTCTGAGAGGAGCGACTCGAGTCGCTCCGACTCAGAAAAAAGGTTCCTGTACTACTTTTGGGCGACCTTGGGGCGACTTGCATTGACTTCTATACAGAAGTCATTTGCAAGTCGCGGCAGGTCGCGGCGAGGCAAGTCGTGTCGCCTCGCATCGTCCCCAGTGTGAACCGGCCCTTAATCAGGAGGCAAAGCATCAAAATGTTAAATGGAGGTTATTCTTTTCTATACCCACTGTGTGTAATATATAATATATACAGTATCTCACAAAAGTGAGTACACCTCTCATTTTTGTAAATATTTTATATCTTTTCATGTGACAACACTGAAGAAATTACACTTTGCTACAATGTAAAGTAGTGAGTGTACAGCTTGTATAACTTGCTATCCCCTCAGAATAACTCAACACACAGCCATTGATGTCTAAACTGCTGGCAACAAAAGTGAGTACACCCCTAAGTGAAAATGTCCAAATTGGGCCCAAAGTGTCAATATTTTGTGTGGCCACCATTGTAGCAAAGTGTCATTTTTTCAGTGTTGTCACATGAAAAGATAGAATAAAATATTTTAAAAAATGTGAGGGATGTTCTCACTTTTGTGAGATACTGGGGGTTATTTACTAAAGGAAAATCCACTTTGCACTGCAAGTGCACTGGAGTTGCGATCGCGGCTGGCGGAGAATCACAATAACGATTCTCTTGGATTAAGCATGCAGGCCTACTACAGAGTGCTTAATTCATAGACACCCCTGAAAATACTCATCTTTTGTGGCCATTTTTCACTAGTTTTGCATCTGGCTAGGGTCAGTGTCACTACTGGTAGCATGAGGTGATACCTGGATGCTCTCTCTCAATCACTCACTCAAAGAGTGAGTGATTGAGAGAGAGTGATTGAGAGAGAGAGATAATAATTGAAAGATTGATTAACCACTTCCCGACCAGCGCACGACGATGTACGTCGACAGAATGGCACGGGCAGGCATATTGGCGTACAGGTACGTCCAATATTCAATGCCGCCCTGCCATCAGGAGCACGCCACCGGCGGCGCGCTCCCGCGCTGGTCGGGACCCCCGTGAGTCCGGTCGCGGGACCCGCGGACTCGATCACCGCGGGCATCCCCACGATCGTCTCACGGAGCGGCCGAATGGAGGAAATGCTGTGTAAACAACATTTCTCCATTCTGCCTAGCAACTAGTGACGCTGATCTCTGCTCCATGTGATTGGAGCAGAGATCAGTGTTCACTAAATGAAAGCCCAACCCCCCCACAGTTAGTAACACACCCCTAGGAACACTTAACCCCTACACTGCCACCCACTGGTTAACCCTTTCACTGCCAGTGTCATTTACACAGGAATCACTGCATTTATATAGCAGTGATTACTGTATAAATGACAATGGTCCCAAAAATGTGTCAAAAATGTCCGATGGGTCCCCCACAATGTCGCAGTAACAATAAAAATCGCTGATCGCCGCCATTACTAGTAAAAAAAAAATAATAAAAAATTATTAATAAAAATGCTATAAAACTATCCCTATTTTGTAAACGCTATAACTTTTGCGCAAACCAATCAATAATCGCTTATTGCGTTTTTTTTTACCAAAAATATGTAGAAGAATACGTATAAGCCTAAACTGAGGGAAAAAAAATTTTTTTTATATATTTTTGGGGGATATTTATTATAACAAAAAGTTAAAAATAATGCGTTTTTTTCAAAATTGTCGCTCTATTTTTGTTTATAGCGCAAAAAATAAAAACCGCAGGGGTGATCAAATACCACCAAAAGAAAGCTCTATTTGTGGGAAAAAAAGGACGTCAATTTTGTTTGGGAGCCACGTCGCACGACCGCGCAATTGTCAGTTAAATCGACGCAGTGCCGAATCGCAAAAAGTGGTCTGGTCTTTGACCAGCAAAATGGTCCGGGGCTAAAGTGGTTAAGAGAGAGAGAGAGAGAGAGATTGATTGATTGAGAGTCCGAATCAATCAATCGCTCTCAAATCAATCCCTCTCTCAAATCAATCACGCTCTCAAATAAATTGCTCTCAAATCAATAGCAAACTCAAATCAGTCGCTCACTCTCAAATCAATTGCTCTCTCAAATCAATCACTCTCTCTCAATCTGTCTATCTCTGTCGCTCTCCCACTCTCTCTATCGCGCTCTCTCTCTCTCTCTCTATCACGCTCTCGCTCTCTATCGCTCGCTCTATCGCTCTCCCTCTCTATCGCGCTCTCTCTCTCTCTCTATCACTCTCTCTATCGCTCACCCCTTTCTATCTCTATCGCTCTTTCTCTCTACTAATCACTCTCTCTATCGCTCTCTCTCTAAATCACTTTCTCTCAATCGCTCTCTCTCTCTATCGATCTCTCTCTCTCTCTCAATAGCTCTCTCTCTCTCTCAATTTTTAAAATAAAAAGTTTTTGAGAATCATGAGAGAATCGTGATCTTTATTCTCAAAGCAAAAAAATTGTGATTCTAATTTTTCCCAGAATTGTGCAGCTCTTCTCTGTAGGTTGATCATTTTAATTTCCATCAAACAATGTGGCTTCCTTTCATTCCTAACACATTACCTAGTCCATATCAATATAGATATCCAGCATGATATTTTCCCCATTGGGATCTGATGTGTTTTCAAAGTATTCCTTTAATTTTTTTGAGCAGTTGATTTAAGTTTTTAATATTATTTCATTCTGGTCTGCATTTGTTTTAAAAGACATCAAGAATATCATTTTGAAATTTTAAAAGATGTTGAATGTTTGAAAACAACTGAGCTAAATGACTGAGCAGACTTACTAAGCATATGTTTATATACTAAGCATGTCTGTATGGTCACAGCCAGGGCCGATTCTGGGCGCGTGTGTGGGGTGCACTGCACCCAGGTGCCACAGAGTGGGGAGGGGCGCTGAATTGACAGCGCTTCCCTCCCTCCTCCTCTTCTTGTGTGTGTCTGAAATGCCCGGAGTTCCAGCACCATCAGTGGGGACAGAACTACATACACTGCCCAGCAGTGTATGTCCAGTAGTTAGAAGCTCCGATCCTGGTGTCTGTCTCCTCCTTCCCCCATAGTGTCCTGCACTCGCTGTGTGATCTCTGCTTCACATACCCCGCCCCTTCCCATCATCAGTGCCATGTGCTGGGAGAATCGGGAGGGAGAGCAAACTGCAGGACGGTGAGCTGAGCTGTTCTGGGGGAAGTCTGGGGAGGTGAGCTGCAAATTTTCTGCTAGAATAATTTATTTTGCAGTGAACTTACTAGGTGACAAGGAGAATTGGAAAAGACAACCAGTGTGTGTGAGGAGGGGAGGTTAATCTGAGTCAGCAGCAACCCCCCAGAGTTTACAGACATTTCCTAAACTGACACACAGCCCTATCTAATATAAACAACCCTGAATCACTCTGTCAAGATAATGTGAACTTAAAGAGAAGTAAAGGATTACTTTCTTTTGCAAACTTCTACTTACCTAGGTGGATGCTGCATCTGTCCTCCGACACCTCTACACTGAGAACCAAACGCTTGAACACTGCCGATGGCTCGGTTCTCACAGCTTCCCGAGCAGAGAGCTGCTGACTGTTAGTCACAGCTCTCTGCTCATCTCCCTCTGTGCTCATTGAAGTGCTGAGCTATGGAGGGGTGGGGAACGGCAGTCTCAGGCTCTCAGCAGCTCACTGAGAGGCTGAGACAAGTGTCAGTCCAGGCAACTGGTAGATCCAGACTTTATTGTCATAATGACGCCGTGCCTGGACTGATTCCTGTGACGTCAGCAGAGAGCGGACTTCAGTCCGCTCTCTACTGCAAACGAAAGGGAAATTTTTGGGACTTTAAATAAGGCATGCAATACAAGTGCCTCCATCCCTGAATGAGGAAAATATACTAGGGGGTTTGGGACTTTAAATGAGGCCATGGACAGCGTGAAAGTAACTAAATCAAAATACTTGTTTAATAGATCAAACAAAGTAACATGTCAATGTCACAGACCACATAGAGAAAGACACTATAGTGAACATCATTCAAAGTTCACAAACACATAAGTATGTGTGTGATCATGGGAGGATCCCAGGGTAACAAAGACTCTTTCGGGGAGCATTTCTGGGTTTGAATTGTTGCCATAGAAACGTTTGGAAAGGGGAGGAGTTTGTAAGATGGCCACACCCACGTGGGGCGCCAGAAATATTTCTGCACCCAAGCACCTGTGACCCTAGGATCGGCCCTGGTCACAGCTACCTTTTCAGTAAACAAAATCTAATACTACCCAATGAGCTAAACACATGGGATTACTTTTCAAGTACTGTGGCTCTGTGTACTACTGTTTATTTTTACTGTTTCTTGTTAGTTGTTCTAGTTTTGGAAGATAAACCTCTGTAAATTTTATCACCGCAGGGAAAATGGTTCCTTATTTCCTGTAGAGCAGTCATTGTGACAGGAAGTTATGGGTTATCTTATCTCTATTGGGACAGGAAGTGATGGACTATCTCTTCAATGCAGGTAGAGGGGGAACCTCTTTACAGGTTGTTATCTGAGTCTTCACTTCTATTTCCCTTTTATTTCTTGTTCATGCAACACGCTGTGTATCAGGGCATGACAGGTTGATTAGGACAGGAAGGGAGAGGAAAATTAGTGATATGATTTCTACCTGCGTCAGCTTGAAACTTCTTGTAGGCAAGCCATATGTCTGCAAAAAGTGTCTGTTGGTGTAGATAGAGTAGCGGCAATTCTGCTGCTGGTGATGCCTCATCAGTGGAAAGATCACAGAGGAGCAACTGACAAGTTCCTCAATCAGCATTACTCCCTCACTGGCCAAAACACAACAGATCCTTCTATACTACCAACGTCCTTTGAATCACAACATCTCTAATCAGTGTTGCTCCCCCATTGGTTGAAACACTTTATCTGGGTACACACTCTCAGCTATTTTTATTCAACCCAGAGGGCTGAACGAGAAATAACCTGACAGATCGCTGCACCAACACAAGTGATGTTGGTGCTGCTATTTCTACAAACTTTACCTTTGTATTCTGACAGGAGAATTGGCTGCAAGTTCTGACTGGCTGCTGGTCATATGCTGGTTGTGAGACCGGCATCTGTCAGACAGGCAGCGGTACAAACAGGCCAAATGTCAGCTGGTTCCTGCTGAGCCGGATGATATTCGGATTGTGTGTAGCCAACTGCAGACCCTCTCCACACTAGTGAAATTTCTCCTTTGTCTGTTACAATGGAAATCACATGATTCTTTAGGGTACCCATTCACATCAATGCAACATGAGATGATAGAAAGGCAACAGTAGCTCAAATAACCACTCATTACAACCAAGGTATGCAGAATCCCATCAGCAGCAGAATACCACACTGAGTGCCACTCCTGGCGGCTAAGAACATGAAACCGAGCCTACAATTCACAGAGAATCACCAAAATTGGACAATAGAAGATTGTAAATACATTGCTAGGGGCGTGACCAACGATCGGGATGTGAGGACGTGAGGCGCCTGAGCTCCATCCAAGCTGCACACATCCTGTAATAATCCTGCTGAACCGAGCGATCTACAGGGAAAATACTTACCTCCTCAGAACCCCCAGGCTCCGGAGCACAGCTGGGGATGGTAAAATACAGGCATGCCATGGATGAAGTGCCGGGATTTGCACCGCCGTTGCCGCCATCCCAGCAGCTGCAAGATGGCACCGGCCCACACAGACAGCAGCAGCGTGGACAGCCCTCCTCCTCCTCCTCAGCATGGCATCCTCCAACACAGGGTGAGTCACAATGTCTGCACATCCCTGCTTCCAGCCCTGCAGACCTCCTCCTATTCTCCCCTCCTGAGGACGCTGATAGTGGTTCTCCTGAAGCCGTGCATGCTGACACTGGCCATGTTGAGCCCACCTTAGCACAGATCACGGAGGCCATGCAGCACAGTCATGCCTACCTTACCACACAAATGGACTCTAACAAAACTGATCTATCCTTCCTGAAACATGATGTCCATACCCTCCGCAACAGAGTAACTAATGCTGAGCAACGCATAAGCACATTGGAAGATGAGGTACACCCCTTACAGGGCTCTGTTAGGGAGCTACGCCAGACCCAAGACCTCCCCGCTGACAAAATAACAGACATGGAGGACCGCTTGAGGCGTAATAATCTGTGCTTCATTGGGTTCCCAGAGGATTCAGAAGGCAGGGCCCCTGAGGTCTTCCTGGAGTGATGGCTGACAACCACTTTTGGCACCTCTACATTCTCCTCATTATTCACCATTAAACGAGTGCACAGAGTCCCCCTTCGCCCCCTGCCACCTGGGGTTCCACCACGTGCCATTCTCATCAAACTATTACACTTCAGGGATAGGGAAGCAGTCCTCAAGGTGGCCCGGGAAAAAAGGAAAAACTATCCTTTATTGGCAATAGTATCACTATTTTTCCTGACTTCTCAGTGGCTACACAAAAACAGAGGGCCGCCTTTCTCGCCATCAAACGGAGGCTGAGGGATCTACATCTATCATATGGCATGCTATATCCTGCATGCCTGCAAATTGTTTACCAAGGCAAGGCCTATTTCTTTACGGATCCTAAGGAGGCGGCACACTGGGTGGATACCCTGGGACACCCGGACCCAAAGAACCAGAATCAGAAATCTCCTCACTGAAAACACCACCTTTGTTCCTTCATATCCTTTTTGACAAAGTTATTGTCTCCAATCCCCCCACCTTGCGGTTATTAATGGGGGGAGGTGGTGTGGGACAGGATGCCATATTCACCACATTCTGCTCACTTTACCCCACCCACCAGTTTTTGGGGACAATCTTCAACCCTGCAATATAGGATACTTATCCAAAATTATCCTGGAGGACTGTTGTCACCTTGTTCCCATTTTTCCCTCTTGATTGTTCTCTCCTGCTAATTTTGGAAATATTTTTCCCTCCTAGACTGCGGTTTCATTACATATGTTTGATTGGTGCGGACAAGGTCGAAAGCCCATTGCTATGGGCTAGTTTGTTGGTTAAGGGACTATGCCATGTCCCTCCTGCTTTGCATTTTCAGTTTTGGGAAAAAAGCTGTCATGTGTTTGGGAGCCAGGAGGGTTAGGGTGGTTTTCCAGGTTCTGGGACTCCTTTTTGTTTTTTTACTTTTTTTGGTTCAATTTTCATACATTAATCTGTGGCCATCAGTACATGGGTCTAGCCAGCCCTTCTGGCATAGAATGGCCATTCATGGAAGGCATACTACAATTTTGCATGTATAACTTGTATCTATATGTGTATCCCTATACTTCTCAGAGTGCACCGAGTGCCAAGATAGGATTGTCTCTGATGCACTGCGAGAACTGGGCCTCAACTACTATGTTTTACGTATATTCATGACTAGATTACGCTTAATTTGATGAAATGTTCGGGGACTCCAAAATGAAAAGATCACTAATGTTTGAATATTTGACACACCATAATCTGCATGTGATCCTTCTCCAGGAAACCCACCTACAGGGCTCCAGGGTCATGGCCCATAAAGGGCAAAAAATTGCCTATGCTAGCCACTCCACGCCCGGGGCACCTCTATCCTCATAGCCAAATCAGCCCTATCACCATCAAGCACATTAAACTAGACCCGAATGGCTGCTTTGTAATTATTGTACTCAAACTACTCGGTAGACCATATACGGTTACCAGCTTATATGCCCCACCTCCATTTACTAAACAATTCTTTGAGCGAGTAATGGGTTCAATACTATCAATAGCTGAGGGCCCTCTATCGATGGCTGGTGATTATAACATCATGCTTGATAACTCCATGGACAGGTTCCGTTGCTCCACATTACCCCCCACACCCTTGGGTTAAATACCTCTCCAGGGCGGTGTCTGACCACTCCCCTTTGATGGTGGACCTGGCCTTGGACACCTCTCTATCATACAGGGTATGGCGATTAAGCCCTCTATGACTGGCTGTCCACGCCATGGTGGACCAAAGTGTGGCTGAAATTAAATCCTATTGGATCACCAACAAACAAAGCGCCTCCATCCTGGTGGTATGGAATGCCTTTATGTCCACCACTCATGGCTCTTTTGCTGCAGCTATTGGGCAGGCCCGTAAGGTATCTCAGTCCAGACTGATAGAGGCGGAAGGGGGACTTATGGATGCGGAAGCTGCGTATTCTGCATCTCCTACCCCTGGAACACACGCTACTTTGAGACACAGAGCCAGAGAATTAGATCTGGTGCTCTTAGAGCGCACCCAGAAAAAGGTGCTGTACCAGAACCAGAGACTATTTGAGTTTGGTGACAAAAACAGGTGCCTGCTGGCCTATCTCTCCAGACCTGACTATCAGCCATGCAGCATCCCGAAAATTGTAAACTCAGCGGGAATAGTGGTAGAAAAAAACGGAGAAATAATGGAAGCATTTGTCACATTCTATTTATCCCTTTACGCCACCAGAGCCGATTATACTATAGTGGAACTAGACGAATATCTGGCTAATATATCGCTGCCAAAACTACTGGACCAACAGGCCTCACTGCTTGATGCTCCTTTGACAACTGAGGAAATAGGAGAAGCCATACAATCCTTTGCTAGAAACAAAACAAATGCCAGGATTAGTTGGCTTCCCCATAGAGTGGTATATGCAGTTTAGGGATTTACTGATCCTGCACCTGCTTAGGGTATATAACTTTGCCATGAAAACAGGACAACTACTGCCTTTCATATCGGAGGCGCTGATTGTCCTCATTCCTAAGCCCCATAGAGACCACTTACTTTGCAAATCGTATTGACCGATCTCACTTATTAATTTGGATGTAAAGATTCTTACTAAGGTGCTCGCCCGTCACCCGAAAACGGTTTTTACTTCTATTATTGGAGCAGACAAGACTGGGTTCCTCCCACCTCCATCAACTTGAGCAGACTTTTCAGCAATATGCAAGCCGTTCATGACAATGTGGAGGCTAGGGCAGTTTTGGCCCTAGACTCTCACATAGCCTTTGACTTGGTCGAATGCCCATATTTCCTAGAAGTCTTGGCAAAGTTTGGGTTTGGCAACACCTTTATTAGATGGGTATAACTACTGTATTTGAAACCCATGGCCAGATTAGGAGTAAACACATCCGTGTCTGATCCCTTCCTAATAAAGCGAGGCACCAGACAGGGATGTCCTCTGTCGCCTCTGCTGTTCGCACTGGCGATAGAACCCTTGGCGGTATTAATAAGGTCCAGTGGGGAGGTTATGGGACTGACTATTGGGGGTCTGGAGGAGAAGGTATTCCTTAATGCTGATGACATGTTGATTTACTTGTCGGACCCCCAATCGTCTCTCCCGGCCCTGCTGGATATTATCCGAAGGTTTAGTCACTTTTCCGGGTTTCAGCTTAATTAGGCTAAATCCCTATTGTTCATGATAGACCAGGAAACACCAAAAGTTTTACCGCCTTCATGCCCATTACAAATAGTCAGCTCCTTCACATATCTAGGGGATCTGATACAGCATCCACTCTCATCTTACATTACAATTAACCTAGACCCCCTGATTAATAGAATGCAAAACACACTAAAAACATGGAATAATCTTCTCCTGACACTTCTGGGTAGGATAAATATTTTTAAAATGATCTTTCTACCACACTTCCTGTATGTTCTAAGTAACTCCCCAGTATACATTACAAAAGTTAAATTCAAGGAAATAGATTCAATTCTTACCACTTTCATATGAAGGGGAGGGGAAGTTCGGATTGCTAGAACTACCCTACAGCTACCAGTTCTGGAGGAAGGTTTGGTTTTACCCTGCCTTCAAACTTATTATATTGCTTTGCAATTGGCACATGCGCATTGGTGGTTTCACCCCGAAGCTGACAACGCGGCCACTGCTCCAGAGGTTGCTATCCTTACCTCCTACGAATCCCTCCAGAACTTGGTACACCGAATGTCACTGGCGATGAGAGGGCACAAATATCTTAGCAATGACCCTAAGAATTTTAAGACTTTCTAAGATGCTGAGGTCAGACACACACAATACTTACTTCACGAACACCCCACTTTGGAGGAACTCAAGCTTACGAGACTTCTTCTGTAGAACTGATGGGGGATTCTGGTCTAAACGGGGTGTTAAAACCATTATGCACCTATTTTCAGACAATACATTCCACTCGTTTGAGGAATTTCAGAGAGGCTACGGTTTGCCCCGAACGGCCTACTCCATATACTTGCAGATATGTCACAACGCAGTTTGGACTTCGTAACATAGTCATCCAACTTTCCCCACTAGAACGCTTACTAACTGATCATTCTTATGCTAAACTTGTATCAACATACTATAGATCCCTCTTACACTCCACAACCAATAGCCTCAGCAGCACGGTAAATATATGGCGAGATGACATACCCGAGTTGACGGAGGATATCTGGCAGGAGGTTCTCCCTCTCCAGGTACCCTCTGTCATCTCTTCTCGTGACAAGGTGATCCAGACTAAACTGTTGTATGGATCCTATTTTACGCCATGCTTACTATATACACTACACAAATTACCCTCTGCATTGTGCTCGCGATGCGGCATAGCTGATGGCACATTGTTTCATTTGATGTGGGAATGCAACCCAATTAGAAGGTTCTGGTCAGAGGTCACGGCCTTCATCAGCTCCATAGTTCAGATACCGAATATTTGCAACCCTTTGCAATGCTTACTGGGGTATATTGATGATGAAGGACTATCCAAGAATGTGCAAACCTTTATATGTATAGTATTATTCTATGCAAAAAAATCAATAACCATACACTGGAAATTGCAATCCTCCCCTACCATAGCCATCTACTGCTTGACAACTTTCAGCAGGGTAATGCACCATGTCACAAAGCTAAAATCAGCTCAAAATGGTTTCTTAAACATTACAATGAGTTTAAAAACAAAATTGAAACAATACGTGATGAGATATCCAGCACCCAGCTTCCATCCCACACCAATACACCAGGTCCAACACCACACTCAATACTTTCCTTCTTCAGCCCTGTTTCCACTGAGGAAATGCCAAACTTTTTACCAATGCCCACCTCACCACCTGTCCCCTAGACCAGTGGTCATCAACCCTGTCCTCAGGGCCCACTAACAGGCCAGGATTTATGTATTAACTTGGGGAGATGCAGACTAGAATACTGAAATCACTGAGCAGCAAATGATATCACCTGTGATTTATTTCAGTTATCTTGCAAACATGGCCTGTTAGTGGGCCATGAGGACAGGGTTGATGACCACATCCCCTCACAATTACTGCAACCACCTTCCTGCTCTATCCTAAACTCTCTAACCCACATCTTCAACCTCTCCCTCTCCCCCGGCACCTTTTCTTCCCCGCTCAAACATGCACTGGTTACCCCATATTAAAAAACCCTCACTGGACCCCACCTGTTTAAATAACTTAAGACCCATTTCCCTGCTCCCGTTTGCCTCGCCTTGTTCACAACTGTATGAGCTTCTACCTCACTGACAACAACCTTCTTGATCCCCTACAGTCCGGCTTCCACCCACAACATTCCTCTGAAACTGCCCTACTAAAACTCACCAACGACCTACTAACTGCTTCATACTCATACTCTTGGACCTTTCTGCTGAATTCAAAACAGTTGACCACCCACTCCTCCTCAATAAACTCCACTGCCTTGGCCTCCATGATTCTGCTCTTTCCTGGTTCCCTAACCACCTATTTCGGCGCTCTTTCAGTGTCACATATGATGCCATCTCCTTCATTCCTCTTCCTCTTTCTGTTGGGGTAACCCAAAGCTCCATCCTTGGGCCCATCCTATTCTCTCTCTTTACCTCTTCCCTGGGCCAGTTGATAATCTCCCATGGTTTCCAATACCACCTATATGCTGAGGACACCCAGGTCTATCTCTTGACTCCTCAACTCACCCCCTTAATCTCCTCACGTATCACAAACTTACTGAGCAACATATCAGTATGGATGTCACGCCACTTCCTCTCACTCAATCTTTTGAAAACTGAGCTCATTTTGTGCTCCCCGATCCCCTCCCCGTAAGTTTACCATTGAGATCAATGGCATAACCACACCAAGAAGCTGGGTGTGACCATAGACTCTGACCTCTCCTACAGCCCCCACATCCAATCATCTTCCCCTTCACCTCCGAAACATTTCCAGAATTCACCCCTTCCTGACTAGCATCACCACAAAACAACTTTTTCACTGCTTGGTTATTTCTCGCCTTACACAGGCTAGCCCACCTTCAGTCTATTATGAATGCTGCTGCTAGACTAATACACCTTATTAACTGATCCTTGAATGCTTATCCTCCCTGCAAATCCCTTCACTGGCTTTCCCTATCCCATTGTATAAAATTCAAAATACTAACCACAACATTGCCCCCAGCTACATCACCAACCTCATCTGCAGATATCACCCAAATAGTCATCTCCGCTCCTCCCAAGACCTTCTGCTCTCTAGCTCCATTGTTACCTCCTCCCATGCTTGCTTCCAGGACTTCTCCAGAGCCTCTCCCATACTCTGAAACTCCCTGCCCAGTATGTCCAGACAGCCCCTATCCTTGAAAACTCACGGAAGCCTACCCCACCTCCACCTAAGAACTGTAGACGTGTCACCTCTATCAGACCATCCCCTGCGGATATTACCTTTTATACCACCTCCCCCTCCCTTTAGATTGTAAGCTCCATGACCAAGGCCCTTCTATTTTTTTGTATTGAACTGTATTTTAATTGTACTGTATTCCCTCTACATTGCAAAGCACTGCGTAAACTGTTGGCGCTATATAAATCCTTTATAATAATAATATCAGTAAAGTCAGATGAAAGTCACGATCTGACTAGGTGGATCTTGAACTAACATAGTCAGTTGTAGATTTTAACATTGTTTCTCTTATGACAGGTTTAATTTATAAATGTATTGATTTAATTTTATATCAGGCCATCCCATTTTCTCAGACACTGCTTGTGTGTGATGATTCTAACTATAGGTGAATTACCAAATGGTGTTTGCGTTACGCGGGGTGTTGTTCACACAAGAGACTTAACTATACAGTAATCTTGTCTGATTAATAACTATCAGTGTGTGTTTGTTCACCAAAAGTAAATTTTCTACACATCATGACTGCATTGTCATTTTAGGTCTTCCAAGTTTTATTCAAATTGTATCAGTGCTGTAAAGAGACACAGCGAGCGCCAGTTATATTTTTCCAGACAGTGCCAAATCGCTCAGTCATGTAAGGCACACCATGGTCATCGGAGTCTCTGTTCGCTTGATTGGCTTGAATAGGACAGCTGTACTTTCCCAGATTTAAACCTGTACATGCAAGGGCCAGCACTGCATCACACCACCCATGACCGCTGCCCCCTCAAGCGACTATGGAATTAACATCCCAGGTCAGGGAAAGGCATTTGTAAATGTGAGATAATCATTAACACTTCCACTGCCAGAGAGAATCATTAAGCCAGCTTCTAGCCAGAGCACTGCCCTGCAGCCACCCTCACGCTAAAGCCATAAAAAAAATCTGTCCATCCACTAAGAAATAAATTATGCGGCGAGGAGTTTTCCAAAAGTCAAAGCAGATCCAAGATAGTGACTGTGTCTCTCATTCGGATTTTGGGGCCAGTTTTTCTTCTTCCTCCATATCCATCTCAGTGATGACAGAGAAGCACAAAATCTGGGTATAGCGAGTGACAGCAGCTACAGAAAAAACACAAACCAAACACAAGAAAGAATATAAGTGCACTGAATTGTGTTTTGCTTTCTAAGGTAAAAGTAGGAATTACACAACGTTCATACCTGCTACACGCCTTAAGCAGTTTGGTTTCTTGTGTTCAGGGACCCGTACAATTAGGAAATAGACTGGAACTCCAGAGAGAGCTATGGCTATTCCAATCAGAGAGTTGATAAGGTCACTATACAGCGGCACGGCAACCAGGAACACAGTGCAAAGACAAAATATCACCGGAAATACCAGACTCAGCTAAAAGGGAAAAACAAACAAAAAATTATATTGTAAGCTATTGCCTAAGGCAGAGAGCAAAGACTAGGATTAATGGTTTTAAGAGTTATGTTAGGTGAGAAAGACGGAAGTGTGGGCCCGGGACCCACAGAAAAGGTAGATGACCCCCAACTAGGAAGTGGGGTGCATAAGAATAATAAAAGGTGAAAATGTAGTTACCCTCAAAAGGTAACTATCCTTATTTTTAGTTTTCCCCCAAATTTCTTACATCAGTTCCACTGTTTTAGTTTTTATGAAGCAATCCTTTATAACAGGTTAAAAGAGAACTAGGGTCAAAGCTCTTTTGGCCCTACATCTCTTGTGAGTAACAGGAGTACACTTTGTTCTGCACTCCCCTGACCCCTTTTAGCTGTCAGCGGGTTAAAGTCTGCTGTCTGCTGACATCCCTCAGCCGGTCCAGGCTCTGGATCCATCCCAACTTTAATGTCGGAATCCACCCAGATGCCTGGATCAGCAGCTGGCTCAGACCCTGAGAGTGCCGCTCCACAAGCTGGCACTCCAGTGAGTGCTGGAGGGGCAGAGAAGAGAGCTGGTGACTGACAGTCACCGACTCTCTGCTCACTGAAAAATAGAACTGAGTGATCAGTGGTACTTAATTTTTCAGTTCTCGGTCTTAGAGGCGGCCTGAGACAGATGCAGCTTTGGACCGATGCTGCATCCACCTAAGTGAGTATAATTGTTTTTTTTTAATTCCTGAACTTCTCTTTTAAAGTAATGTAAACCCTCAGTTTCTTTAGCACATTCAGCAGTTAATTTAATCACATACTGAGTATGCAGCTTCTTTATCTTTTAATCCTTGCCTATGTTCCTGTTTAAGCTGGTATCATGATTACTGCTCTAGGTTTCGGTTTCAGGTTAGCTAATTTCTCTTGCAGCATCCTATGGAGCCAACCTTGCATGCAGAGACTAGAGTTGTATCTTCCTACAATGTGTGCATCAATAGAAACTCACAGCCCCATATCCTAGGATGGCAAGTCACTCCCCTGCTCCTCTCGCCTCCTCCCCCCATTCCTTCTCCAAGCTAACAGATTGACTGGCTACTGCACTGTGCATTGCCAACTCTTGTCAAGTGCTTGGGTAAGAATTTGAACAATTAGTTCACTGGGGAATGTTTATTTTATCGTGCACAATGTGTTAAGCTATAAAACACTGAGGGTTTAATATTATTTAACATCACGGGACAACCAGATGACAAAAAAGGTGTTAAACAGCGAAAATGCAAGAAGCAACAAAAGACACCAAAGAATCAAAACGTTTCTGTAAAAATAATAACCTTGAGTGGTCGAGGCCTGTCTGGCTCCTTCCAGCGCAAATACAGTTGTCCGGCGATAGAAAGACCCACAAACAACCAATAGCTGAAGCTGTAATAATTGATGAGCTGGAAGATGTCCTTAACACACAGGTACACCAGAGCCATTGCTCCCTGTAGACAGACCGTGGTTAGCATGAGCAGTCTCAGTCATACAAATCTCTGTAGCATTTTTGTTTTTGCTTAGCAGTTGCATTTTTATTAAACAGACTCTATCACTTTAAGAATAATGAAAGCTGCTGACAGCTATGAGCTGCGCGTAGGTACCCAAAGATGTCTGAACAGGCTTGCAACAGATTTCAGTGCCCTTTGCTTTTTCATAATGCTAGATTGGTCTGATCAGGCAAAGCTCTGACACTTCCTGGTAGTGTCAGTGTTTTCTGCTAAGCCCCACCTTCACACATTCCTATTGGCCTATTAGTATAATGAAAAAGCTCTGCCCAATCAGATCAGTATTTGTGCAAAGTAAAAGATAATGGAAGCTTCTATATGCATGTGAAGGCACCTCTGGTTCCCTTTACTTTATACAGTACATATCAGCAATTTTTAGTGTTCTTAACATAACATTTCTTTAAAGCTTAAATCTTTTTTTTTATCTCACAAGGGATGGCACTTAGATTGCATGAGAAGTGTCCATTATGCTGGAGGCTGCTCTGTTTGGTAAAAGCTCCATTCCTCTGCACCCCCATATCCTTGCAACTGTGATCTTTGGTTCTGCAGGGTTTAATAAAAGCCACTGGACCTGTCACAGGTGCTCAACTGTTGAATATGCCTGCTCCTTCTGCTACATTCCTCCATTCATAAAAGCTGCACTATTGCTTCTTACAATGAAAATGAATGCAAGATGAGCAGATGAATGAAAGGCACACCTCCTCCATTCATAGAGCACTTTTCATTGCAAGTATTACTCTTATGAACTAAGGACATAGCAAAAAGGGTGGGCATAGTTGTCACTTTCAACAAGTTCCTGTGACAGGTCTAGTGGCTCATATTAACTCCTGCAGTACTGAACGATCAAAGCTGTGGGGTAGCTGTAGGGATGGGAGCCCCATACATATATACCCATTTAACAAGTCCTGCTTTCAAAAGAGAGCAGCCACTAGCACAAGGAACACTTGTATACCTTGAAATACGAAGAAAGCATATCCTTTTATAATGTGTACGTGTCTCAATTAAAAGCACTAATGCCCCATACACGCAATTGGAAATTCAGCCAGCAAAAGACAAATGAGAGCTTTTGGTCAGAAAATGCGACTGTGCCAGCAAAAGATTATGGGCAGGTTCTAAATTTTTCGCTCGGAAAAAGTTCAGATCGTCTGTACAAATTCCGACGTGCAAAATTCCTACGCATGCTCTGAAACAATTCTACGCATGCTCCGAAGCATTGAACTTCATTTTCTCGGCTCGTCGTAGTGTTGTACGTCACTGCGTTCTTGATGGTCGAAAGTTCAGCGAACTTTTGTGTGACCGTGTGTATGCAAGCCAAGCTTGAGCGGAATCCCGTTGGAACAACCATCCAAGATTTTTCAGACGGAAAATCCACTCGTGTGTACATGGCAAAAGTGTCTAATTTCTGTCTCTGCTATCTGCATGAATCACTTCTGACAAGTTTTCCAGACACCAAGAGAAAAATGGTGACAGGGGAGGGAACTTCACCGCGCCCTGCGCACTCCCAGCACCATCAACGACAGGGACCAGAAAGCTCCCGATGCGATTGGGAGCGTTCCGATCATGTGACAGCCAATCTCAGCATCACATGACCCACCTTTCTGCATCTAGAAGTTCTTAAAGGGCCGGGAGGCAGCGACAGAAGGGTTTACGTTCCCCTGCATACAAGAGACATTGGGTTTGATTTACTGACGAATGCAGGCTGTTTACTTAGCAAGCTAAAAGTTGTTAAAAAATACAGTGAGCCTGTGTTCAATTTAAATTCTCAGTCATGTGCAAGGGAAATTTTGCTGAGACATGACTGGTTGATTAAAGTGAACATTACTTCACCTAAGTTTACTAAGCTTAGTGAACATTCACTTTGCTAAGTAAAGCTGAAGTCCATTGGAAGGCTGCAGAGGACATCACATGAGAATGATACAGTGCCTGGATGACATTTCCTAGATGAAACTAAAGCCGGCCATAGATGGTTCAAATCTCGGCTGGTTCAGCAGGGACCAGATGAGATTTGATCCATGGATGGGCAGGCTGATTGTATCCAAGTCGATCCATCGATCAACATGGATACACCCAGCATGTCTGATTTCATGCGATTATTGCCAGTGGCTATAGCCACTAGCAGTACTCATTGTATAGCTCCGCGGGAAGGATTCCCCCAGCAACACTGACTGTGTTAACGGGGAGAATTGAACGATTTTATTTCCTACAACGCGTAGTTGCAAGAAAGAAAGTTGCATCATCTATGGTCTGCCTAATTTTGCAGTGTTTGTTTACTCTAGACCAGTGGTCATCAACCTGTCCTCAAGGACCACTAAGTGTCGGTTCACACTGAGGCAGCACAACTTGCAGCGCGACTGCCTCAGACGTCCTGGAC
This sequence comes from Lithobates pipiens, assembly GCF_037356315.1. Classification (NCBI taxonomy): domain Eukaryota; kingdom Metazoa; phylum Chordata; class Amphibia; order Anura; family Ranidae; genus Lithobates; species Lithobates pipiens. The sequence goes on from NW_027507696.1 coordinate 15,824,161, forward strand.
ACAACAACTACAGCGACTTGCAAAACGACTTCTCGCCTCCAAAGTCATACAGGAACCTTTTTCTAAGTCGGAGCGACTTGTGTCACTCCAATTAGAATGGTTCCATTGTACAGAATGGGATGCGACTTGGCAGGCGGCTAAGTCGCCTGACAAGTCGTCCCAGTGTTAACCGACCCTTTCAGGCCAGGTTTGCAAGATAACTGAAATACATCACAGGTGATATCATTTGCTGCTCAGTGATTACAGTATTCTTGTCTGCATCTCCCCAAAATAATACATAAAACCCGGCCTGTTAGTGGGCCCTGAGGACAGGGTTGATGACCACTGGTCTAGACTATCTCCCAGGAAAATTCCAATATAAATGATTTTTTTTTTAAAATCCCATATCTATCTTCAACAAAGAAAAGACCCCATTCAAATTTCGTGTAGCAGAAAAGCACATTTCCATTCGGTTCTTTTTTTTTGCATTTTCCACATATCCCCCATAAGGCAAGTCCATTCACTTGAATGGACTAACACCCTATGCGTGACAAATGCACCAAAGAAGCTACAGAACTATTATTGGGTGTGGAGCATTGCATTGTGGTGTGAAAAGAAATGCATGACAAAATTTGTACCTGCTTACCATGTTTGCGGTGCAATCTGGAATCACAGGCAGAATTGCGTGATTCTGCCCACGATTTTGATATGCTAAGGTGTGAACGCAGCCTAAATGATCAAATGTTTTACAGGTATCCAAGAGTAACATTCTATCTGAAGCCCCATACATACAGTATATAACCATTTTACATAGACTTCTTTCAAAAAGCCACCTTTTTAACTGTCTAGTGCCAATCATTTATAATACTTAATCCTGGGTGATGCTTCATTATCTACAAATTATGTGTAGTATTTCTTCTATATACATTGTCTATAACTTTTTTACTTTTTCTTTAGTAATGCAGCAATTAATAACATCCCTTAGGAAAATATTACCGTTACTATGATTTTTCCTTCCACATATGGTGATTTTGTCATATGAGACATAAGAGCTCATTGCCATTGCAGCTTCCTTTTGAAAATGCTAGATGCCTGGCTGTGTCTAAATTCTGTATGTTTCAGTCATAGTCCTGGAACAAGCATGCTGTAAATGAACTTGTGTCAGAACTACTTATCTCAATATCTGTCCCAGGGTCAGTGACTCAGACAGCATTGATATCAAACCATCAGAAGGACAGCCAGGGAATGAGCATTCTCAACGGAGAGTTCAATAATGGCAGCATCCATCAATCTTTAGAGTCCCATACACACCATCAGATTTTCTGCTGATTTTTGTCTTCAAATTTACCAAAACCATATAGTGTAAGGGCCTGCCTGATTGCATACAAATTGAATCTCCTAAGGTTTGACCTCATATTATATGGTTTTGGTAAATCTGAAGGAAAAAATCAGCAGAAAATCATGCCTATGGGGCTTTATAATGCCCTATACACACGATAGGATTTTCCGACAACAAAACCGTGGCTTTTTTTCAGACGGATGTGGGCTCAAATTTGTCTTGCATACACACGGTCACACAAATGTTGTCGGAAATTCCGAATTTCAAGAAAGAACGCAGTGACGTACGACAAGCCAAGAAAAATGAAGTTCAATAGCCAGTGAGGCTCTTCTGCTTGATTCCAAGCATGCGTGGACTTTTGTGCGTCAGACTTATGTACACATGATCGGAATTTCCAAAAATACATTTTGTTGTCAGAAAATTTGAGAACCTGCTCTCAAACATTTGTTGGCGGAAATTACGACAACAAATGTTCTATGGAACATACAAACGGTCATAATTTCTGACAACAAACTCATATCGGGCAGCTATTGGCTACTGGCTATTGAAATTCCTTTTTCTAATCCCGTCATACGTCACCACGTTCTAAACAATGGGACTTTGGTGTGATTTGTGTAGGCAAGTCCGTTTCGGCGGAACTCCGTCGAAAAGTCCTTCGCAGTTAAGTCCGTCGAGAAGTCCGCTCGTGTGTGCGGCGCATAAGGCAAAAGAAATGACCAGGATACATGAACAAACTTTTCTAGGCAATCATTGTGGTTGTTTTAGCGCCATTTCCATTTTTATGAAGTTTGGACATCCCAAAGTCCCAGAGCTGACTGAATCTAATAAAGATCCAGCTATTGTATTGATGCTATATGGGTGCTTTTCATGTTACAACACCATCCCGTTTAGCTTTCTGACACCAAATTGCCAGTCACACTTCCTCCAGCTGACATTTCCATATAATCACAGCTTCCTTTTTTCATTATCTCTGACGAAATCGTTAAAAATATATTATTCATTAATCAGCACTTTCCCAAACCATTGCTTTAAGGCCTATGCTGAGGTTGTTGTTGATTTCAAAACTGGTATAGTCCTGTCTGAGTTATTACAGTGATCATAAGATGAAATGGCGTAGGGAGCACCTACATTAAACAGCAAGGCAGGAATGGGCGTGAATCGCTCCACATGGATCATACTGAGAGCATCAGGAAGGTGTCCTTCTCTGGATCCCACAAAAAAGAGCCTGAAACATAAGACACAATAAAGTGTATATATATTTAAAAAAAAAACATAAATGTTGTCTTTAAATGAGGTTCTGCATTAGTTTTCTTTTTCAAGCATTTTTGCCTGTTTTTTCACCTGCTGATTTAGCTAGTAACATACTTCATGTCCTAGTATGACAACGTTCAGTCACTGCGCTGTATCTAGAAGAAGCAGCACTGTTACCCTACAAGCGTGAGACAAGCATGTTGAGACAATAGGACACCTTCCACCCCCGTACTGGGGGTGGATGCTGCCATTTTTTTATGCATATCAGTACAGGTTGCTAGGATGCTGGCAGCCCAAACCACACAGTTTCATTGGTTGCTAGGATGCTGGTGCCCCAGGCGTCACAGTGTCATTAGTTGCTAGGATGCTGGTGGCCCAGGCTGCACATTGTCATTGGTTGCTAGGATGCTGGTGGCCCAGGCTGCATGGTGTCATTGGTTGCTAGGATGCTGCTGGCCCAGGCTGTACAGTGTCATTGTTTGCTAGGATGCTGATGCCCCAGGTGTTACAGTGTCATTAGTTGCTAGGATGCTGGTGGCCCAGGCTGCACAGTGTAATTGGTTGGTAGGATGCTGGTGGCCCAGGCTGTACAGTGTCATTGTTTGCTAGGATGCTGATGCCTCAGGCGTCACAGTGTCATTAGTTGCTAGAATGCTGGTGGCCCAGCCGTCACAGTGTCATTGGTTGCTAGGATGCTGGTGGCCCAGGCTGCACAGTGTCATTGGTTGCTAGGATGGTGGTGGCCCAGGCTGCACGGTGTCATTGTTTGATAGGATGCTGGCAGCCCAAACCACACAGTTTCATTGGTTGCTAGGATGCTAGTGGCCCAGGCTGCACAGTGTCATTGGTTGCTAGGATGCTGGTGGCCCATGCTGCACAGTGTCATTGTTAGCTAGGATGCTGGTGGCCCAGGATGCACAGTGTCATTATTAACTAGGATGCTAGTGACCCAGGATGCACAGTGTCATTGTTAACTAGGATGCTATTGACCCAGGATGCACAGTGTCATTGTTAGCTAGGATGCTAGTGGCCCAGGATGCACAGTGTCATTGTTAGCTAGGATGCAAGTGACCCAGGATGCACAGTGTCATTGTTAGCTAGGATGCTAGTGGCCCAGGATGCACAGTGTCATTGTTAGCTAGGATGCTAGTGACCCAGGATGCACAGTGTCATTGTTAACTAGGATGCTAGTGACCCAGGATGCACAGTGTCATTGTTAGCTAGGATGCAAGTGACCCAGGATGCACAGTGTCATTGTTAGCTAGGATGCTAATGGTTCAGGATGCACAGTGTCATTGTTAACTAGGATGCTAGTGACCCAGGATGCACAGTGTCATTGTTAGCTAGGATGCAAGTGACCCAGGATGCACAGTGTCAAATGTTAGCTAGGATGCTAATGGTTCAGGATGCACAGTGTCATTGTTAACTAGGATGCTAGTGGCCCAGGATGCACAGTGTCATTGTTAGCTAGGATGCAAGTGACCCAGGATGCACAGTGTCATTGTTAGCTAGGATGCTAATGGTTCAGGATGCACAGTGTCATTGTTAGCTAGGATGCTAATGGTTCAGGATGCACAGTGTCATTGTTAGCTAGGATGCTAGTGACCCAGGATGCACAGTGTCATTGTTAGCTAGGATGCTAGTGGCCCAGGATGCACAGTGTCATTATTAACTAGGATGCTAGTGACCCAGGATGCACAGTGTCATTGTTAGCTAGGATGCTAGTGACCCAGGATGCACAGTGTCATTGTTAGCTAGGATGCTAGTGACCCAGGATGCACAGTGTCATTGTTAGCTAGGATGCTAGTGGCCCAGGATGCACAGTGTCAATGTTAGCTAGGATGCAAGTGACCCAGGATGCACAGTGTCATTGTTAGCTAGGATGCTAATGGTTCAGGATGCACAGTGTCATTGTTAACTAGGATGCTAGTGACCCAGGATGCACAGTGTCATTGTTAGCTAGGATGCAAGTGACCCAGGATGCACAGTGTCATTGTTAGCTAGGATGCTAATGGTTCAGGATGCACAGTGTCATTGTTAACTAGGATGCTAGTGGCCCAGGATGCACAGTGTCATTGTTAGCTAGGATGCAAGTGACCCAGGATGCACAGTGTCATTGTTAGCTAGGATGCTAATGGTTCAGGATGCACAGTGTCATTGTTAGCTAGGATGCTAATGGTTCAGGATGCACAGTGTCATTGTTAGCTAGGATGCTAGTGACCCAGGATGCACAGTGTCATTGTTAACTAGGATGCTAGTGACCCAGGATGCACAGTGTCATTGTTAGCTAGGTTGCTAGTGACCCAGGATGCACAGTGTCATTGTTAGCTAGGATGCTAGTGACCCAGGATGCACAGTGTCATTGTTAGCTAGGATGCTAGTGACCCAGGATGCACAGTGTCATTGTTAGCTAGGATGCTAGTGACCCAGGATGCAGTGTCATTGTTTGCTAAGATGCTGGTGTTCTGTGGTCCACAAAGGTGAATTGGCCACGGTTAATAACAATCCCTGAGGTAACTTTACAGCTAGTACAAGATGCAAGATAGCACTGAGTTTCTGACAAGATCATCAGGTACTTTTTGCACTTATCATACAATAACAACCAAATGCTTTCACTTGTATGTTTACTAGACTGAAATTGAGAAAATAAGAGGAGTTGTTATGTTTACAACCACTTTTCCCAGGGCATAGCACCTGTCTTCTTGGAAAAGCTTTACAAACAAAATGTCAAACACACTCTACATTGAAATGTGAAATATTTCACTAGCAAATACAAATACAAACACATGATGTGTTTATGTTTCTCTCCCTCACATAGAAGGCACACACTTTCTCTGCAGCACTCTACAGAGAATTTGGAACCAATCAGCGCTCCTGCCGGGAGGCAGGGTGGGATTTATGATCATGTGACTGCCCGCCATGATTGGCAGTCACAGCGGTCACATGATCGGAAAGCTCCTATTCGCAAGCAGTGATTGGAAACTTTCCGTTAGTCGCCAGTAACTGTGCTGGGAGCGCGCAGCGTGAGCGGTCTTGGCACAGCTCTTTTTCCCAAGGCCCACCCGCAGAGAGGCCATACATGTCTTTGCATGCAGCTGGCTCCAAGGGGTTAAAGACGTGCATTTTCGATGGATTCCGGTGTGGTTTTGATGCGCTTTTCCGCATTCCAGATGATTTTATACAGAAAAAATGCAGCAAATTCTGCTTTTAGTGACTGTAATGGAACGCACTGCACTGATGTCAACTAGGGTCATTTGAATCCATGTTAATCCCTTCACACCGACCGTATGCAAATTTGCGTTCATGGCTTGAAGGAGTTATACCAGGGTGATGCCTGCAGCTGCAGGTATCACCACAGCACCATTTTTTAGAGCCAGAGGTTGGCTCTTTAGTTATAACAACCAATGCGCCTTATTATAAAGGAGCAGGAGAGGACGTCCCACCCCGTCCCACTGGGACACCCAAGCCATCCGGTGGTGCATCCGCCGGCTAGGCTCTGATCGGGTCTTCGATGTAAAATCCCGGAACATCACAACTTTAAAAAAAAAATTACAGTATTCAGAATCGACAATTTTGGCGATCTGAATGCTTTTAAGTGCAAAGGAGGGATTTGGGGTCCCCCCCGATCCCTCCCTATAAGAGTACATGTCACCACCTATTACTGTCAAAAGGGGTGTTTACATTACTTGTGACAGCAATAAAAGTGATCAGAATTTTTTTTTTTAAAGGGACAATGTCATTTAATGCATGAAAGTGTCTTCTTTCCCCAAAAATTGCATTTGAAAGACCGTGTGACAAAAAATATTGCAACAATCGCCATTTTATCCTTTGGGGTTTTTGCTAGAAACTTTATATATATATATATATATATATATATATATATATATATATATATATATATATATAATGTGTGTAATGTTTGGGGATTCTAAGTAATTTTCTAGCAAAAAAATACTGATTTTAACTTGTAAGCAACAAATGTCAGAAATAAGCTTAGGCATGAAAGGGTTAAACACTGTCCATTTGTTTTTGATGCAGAATAAAGATGCACTGGACTGCATCTGGTGTGAACCAGCCCTCAGACCAATTATTTGTGAAGATTCACTGGTTACATCTGTAACATTTTCACCTACATTCTATTCTTTTCTTATGGCCTATTTACATGTGTTTGCTTTGATTCAGTAAAACACTTGCATTCTGCTGCATGAAAATGCATGTCAAGTGGAAATGCTATTCTTTCCTGTGTGTCTGGCTCACGTTTATGCACTGCAATTTAGTATGAAAGACAAAGAGAAACTCTATGGGCACATTTACACTTACATATGCGTTAGTATGGGCGCTGCATGAACATGGAGCAGTGCAACATCTTTGGTCAGTGTTATTCTCTTGTTATTTAGGTTCACACTAGCTCACATGGATCAGGAAAGGGGGAGCAGTGCAATGAGATGTTAGCGTATCACACAGCATTTTTTCTTTTCACCATACCTCACAATTTTTTGAGATGGGAATGAGGGACCCCTATCAGCAAAAGTATGCAGGCATCGTATAGGACACACCCCTTGCCACACCCCCCTTAAAAGGAGAATTGTACAAAAAAACAAGGTTGGTTAATCCCACAAGTGCTTTTTTTTTACCACTACTATTCCTTTATATTGGCTTTTAGAATTTACAAATGCAGCCATTTAGAAATTGAATAAAAGTTTTAGCGCTGGAAAAGACTTTTTGAAAGCTAAAAAGTCAATTTTATATACATCTATATAGATCAGACCAAAATGAGGGACAAATGACGAGGAATGAGGGACTGAGGGACATTGCGCCAAATCAGGGACAGTCCCTTGAAATCAGGGACAGTTGGGGGGCTATGTTTTTATCAATAGTGACACTTCATTAATGTCACCGCACAGCAGTGCAGGGTATTTTGCTGAAGTGTGGTGACATGCTGTGCTATCCAGTGCTCTGCAAAAAAAAATGTAGATATGCTGCATATTACTGCAGCTTATTACACCACACATCACACCAGTATTGCAGTGTGAATGGGACACATTGCTTTCTATATGCCCTAGCGATGATCTGTGTTTATCCAGTTCAGAAAAATGCAGGTCACCGCTGATAGTGTGAACAAGGCCTTGGACTAGATTGATGGTTCCACAATACTATTTTGGTATAGGCAACTACATTGTAATTTATGTGGAATGTCTACTCCTGTAACTAATGTTTGGTTGGACCTGTAAGGTGTGTTTTCAGGTAATGAGCATGCTAAATAGAGGACATCAGAAGATTGAAAAAAAAACTTGTAATTACAGAAACAGGTTAGTTAAAAATTCTGTTACCTGGAAGCAGCAAGAATAGAAGCGTTCAGACCCCCGAAGCATGACAGAGCCACGGCAAGTGGGATCGTCCAGTTAAAGATTCCAAATATCTGATCAGCGAATGTCTGGGAAAAGAGGGATCCAGGACCACATTGACTGAATGATGTGAAGACAGAGAACCTCTTTTACTGACAAAACTGTAGCAAACTCACATTTCTCCTTTTATATGTTGCTGTTTTCTATCAATAACAAAATTCATGAATTTTGCTTTTCAAAATTTGTATCTCTTTTTTTTCCTCTTAGGCACAAAAAATTGACACTTTTTAAGCAAAACTTCAGGAAAACTGTTACACACAGCTGAAATATAAATTTTTAATACTATGTAGCTATTCTTGTGAGTTACATATATTTGCCATACTGCTTAGCCAGGCAGGTAACACACTGTTTCCTGGTCCATGAGCAGTGGCGACCCGTCCCCCATCCATGCGTCAGACCCCCTAATCTACATGCGGGGTGCCTTCTGTACATGTTAAAAATGTTCTTATCCTGAAAAAGAAAACAAATGCAGCCAGCCACTACATCTAAGGACTAGTAAATTGCAATATAATTCGATTTTTTGGGTGGAAGCTATGGGTATACTTGTTGATTCTTGAAATTCTAGAAACCACCTATACCATTGTGCACTTGTTTATTAGGTACAAAATAAAAGTAAAGGTTACTGCTTAGCCAACAATACCCGTTCTACATGAAGTCAATCTGAAAAAAATTTATAAATTCAAACAACACCACGGAAACATAATTCAAAGGCTAACATTGTCATAAGTAATGTAAATTGAAATTACCACTGCCACAGCATCACTTCCCAGAATGGAGCGCATGTCCAGCACAGTGTAATAGGCCACATTGGTCAGCAGGTAAATCACAGTCACAATTGGCATAGAGATCCCAATCGCCAAGGGTAGATTTCTGCAGAGTACATAAAACAAGAATAAAAAGGTAGTAAAGACTATTTCATGTTTCTCCCTTTTTACCTACTCGCCTAACACAAACTAATTTCCTGTCCTGGTACCTGAGCTCTCCTGCCAGTGTAATTTAAATGATAATTCCAGGCATTGTATATTATACATTATCCATCTTGGACCAATAATTGTGTATACGCTATAGCTGGCCAATGCCTCTGGAAGCTGGAAATCACTATAGTAGTACTGTTTGGTCTAGGTGAATGGTGTGATGTCACCGCCCCACCTCTCCAACTCATACAATCAGGTAATGCAAAGAAAATAGCTGCCGTGCTGCGTACCACATCTTACTATTAAAGTGATTGTAAAGTCTATTTTTTTTCCCTATAAAAATAATAAACATGTTATACTTACCTGCTCTGTTGCAGTGGATTTGCACAGAGCAGCCTGGATCCTACTCTTCTTGGGTCCCTCTTCTGTGCTCCTGGCCCCTCCTTCCTGTTCAGTGCCTCCACAGCATGCAGCTTGCTATGGGGGCACCCAAGCTGAGTCACAGCTCTGTGTCCATTCAGAAACGGAGCCCTGACCTGGCCCGCCCCCTCTCTTCCCTGATTGGCTAGCTGACTTTGACAACAGCAGGAGCCAATGGTGTCGCTGCTGTGTCTCAGCCAATCAGGATTGGACAATTGTACTATGAGATGCATGGCTTTAAAATGCAGAATTGTATAACTTGCATCTAAAAATAACATTAGATATGAATATTCAGTAAGAAAGTGACACCATCTACTGAACTAACTGCTGTTCATCTACAGTAAGCATGTTGTCATTACATCCTGTTTTTACTTCCTGTAGGTTGTAGGCTAGTTCCATATTCATATCCCTTCATGCTGGGCTCCTCCCCTGTCCAGATAATATTCTCACCTCTCTGGGTTCTTTATTTCTTCCGTGACAAAGTTTAGTGTGTCCCATCCCGAGTATGAGAAGAGGGCTGAATACAGAGCAAGAGCAATATGCCCAACATCATGGGAGGAACCAGCAAAGGCATCATCAAAGTTCTGAGAATGACCTGACAATCCAAAGACAGTAAAAGTTACATATGAGACAACAAAACAGAGGACTGAGTAAAATATATTTACATGCATACACTGAATGAAAATCTTCTGTGTGTGAACACCAGATATTATCTTGTAAAAACCAGCATTGTGCTGCACATACAGAAAGCAGAGCTGTAAGGGGGACAGATCAGAGAGTAAGAGGGAACTATCAGGTGCTGACACTACAAGCTGTCTGCAAAAAACTACATGAGGGGGTGGATACAAGACCAGTCACCCTAAACAGGGAGAGAGAGCAACAGTGACCAGTCTTTATGAGGCTGGATTCACACCTATGCATTTTTAGTGCTTTTTGCAGATTTGCGCTAAATAACGTGTTCTATAGGAAACCTTGTTAAATGGACTGTAGTGCAAATCTGCAAAATGCAAAAAGCACTAAAAATGTATAGGTGTGAATCCAGCCTTACAGGCAACTCTTGCACGGAGATAAATTTGCAAGCATAGTTGTGAACAGAGCCTTAACATTTTGCAGATAGTACATTATTGGTTACATAGCAGACATTTGATGCAGCTAGGCAGCCGAATACTGTACATACAGTGGTGTGAAAAAGTGTTTGCCCCCTTCCTCATTTCCTGTTCCTTTGCATGTTTGTCACACTTAAGTGTTTCGGAACATCAAACCAATTTAAACAATAGTCAAGGACAACACAAGTAAACACAAAATGCAATTTGTAAATGAAGGTGTTTATTATTAAAGGTGAAAAAAAATCCAAACCATCATGGCCCTGTGTGAAAAAGTGATTGCCCCTAAACCTAATAACTGGTTGGGCCACCCTTAGCAGCAACAACTGCAACCAAGCGTTTGCGATAACGTGCAATAAGGCTTTTACAGCGTCCTGGAGGAATTTTGGCCCACTCATCTTTGCAGAATTGTCCTAATTCAGTTACATTAGAGGGTTTTCGAGCATGAACGGCCTTTTTAAGGTCATACCACAACATCTCAATAGGATTCAGGTCAGGACTTTGGCTAGGCCACTCCAAAGTCTTCATTTTGTTTTTCTTCAGCCATTCGGTGGTGGACTTGCTGGTGTGTTTAGGATCATTGTCCTGCTGCAGAACCCAAGTTCGTTTCAGCTTGAGTACACGAACAGATGGTCGGACATTCTCCTTCAGGATCTCTTGGTAGACAGCAGAATTCATAGTTCCTTTTATCACGGCAAGTCTTCCAGGTCCTGAAGCAGCAAAACAGCCCCAGACCATCACACTACCACCACCATATTTTACTGTTGGTATAATGTTCTTTTTATGAAATGCAGTGTTCCTTCTACGCCAGATATACTTGGACACACACCTTCCAAAGAGTTCCACTTTTGTCTCATCGGTCCACAGAATGTTGTCCCAAAAGTCTTGGGGATCATCAAGATGTGTTGTGGAGAAATTGAGACGAGCTTTGATGTTCTTTTTGCTCAGCAGTGGTTTTCTCCTTGGAACTCTGCCATGCAGGCCATTTTTGCCCAGTCTTTTCCTGATGGTGGAGGCATGAACGCTGACCTTAACTGAGGCAAGTGAGGCCTGCAGTTCCTTGGACGTTGTTGTGGGGTCTTTTGTGACCTCTTGGATGAGTCGTCGCTGTGCTCTTGGGGTAATTTGGGGCGGCCGGCCACTCCTGGGAAGGTTCACCACTGTTCCATGTCTTCGCCATTTGTGGATAATGGCTCTCACTGTGGTTCGCTGGATTCCCAAAGCTTTGGAAATGGCTTTATAACCCTTTCCAGACTAATAGATCTCAATTACTTTCTTTCTCAATTGTTCCTGAATTTCTTTGGGTCTCGGCATGATGTGTAGCTTTTAAGGATCTTCTGGTGGACCTTACTGTGTCAAGCAGCTCCTATTTAAGTGATGCCTTGATTGTGAACAGGTGTGGCAATAATCAGGCCTGGGTGTGGCTAGAGAAATTGAACTCAGGTGTGGACAACCACAGTTATAGTATGTTTTAACAAGGGGGGCAATCACTTTTTCACACAGGGCCATGATGGTTTGGATTTTTTTTCACCTTTAATAATAAACACCTTCATTTACAAATTGCATTTTGTGTTTACTTGTGTTGTCCTTGACTATTGTTTAAATTGGTTTGATGTTCCGAAACACTTAAGTGTGACAAACATGCAAAGGAACAGGAAATGAGGAAGGGGGCAAACACTTTTTCACACCACTGTACAGGGCTGGTGCTACCACTAGGCAAACTAGGTAGCCGCCTAGAGCGCGCTACTGCCTAGGGGTGCCCGGCTGCTGATTTTCCTCCATGTTTGCATGCTCTGCAGGCTACAGCATGTAACTAACTCAATCCCAGGCAGCTGCTCCGTCCAACTGGTGGTGTAATTAGAAGCGCTTCACAGCACTGGAGCCCCAGCGCTAGAGGAAGCAGGGCCAATGCTTCCTGTATAGTGCTGCCTCCTGTCACATGGGCAGGGCAAAGGGGGTGGGGTCAGGGGTGGAGCCAATGGGGGCAGCAAAATTAGGTTTCGCCTAGAGTGTCAAAAATCTTTGCAACAGCCCTGTGTATATATGTCAATGCATGGAATCCCTTTGATACCAAGAATTCTTGTTTTTAAAGCAAATCTCTACTTTGATTATTCAAGGCAATGTAAAAGTTCAACACTATAGCTTAGTCTCTACAACCCTAGTGCCCAACCTATAGACTGGCAGCTGCTTGTAGCCCTTTGACACTTCCTGTGCAGCCCTCTGGGCCCAGGCAAACAGTGGTCTGTTTTGGTGCATATTTAAAGTATAACTAAAGGCAAAACTTTTATTTTTTATTTTTGGATGAGCTGGAGAGGTATTAGAAAACCTGTCAGTTTGTATTGCTGTCCCAGTTAAGGAGATTCACCCTCTCTATTGGTCCTGCTTATTATTATCATTTAAAGTAAAAGAAAATCCAAAATGTCGGGTTATCTCCAAAGAAGTAATAGCGGGAAAATCTTCTTAAGGGGAACACTAGTTCTTTCTGGTTCCTAGAAATTCCCTTAATTTGCAGGGATTTCCTCTCACTTCCTGTTTGGCTATGGAACAAGTAGTAAAGCAAAATCTCAGCAATATGACACAGATGGAGAAAACAAAAAGTCTGACAGGGGTTATAATCCTCCCTTGCTCTATCCAACATGGAAAACAAAAACGTATTGCCTATAGTTCTACTTTAAGCCAGTAAAACAAAAATATTTTTAGAGTGGCGTCTAGTTGTTAATGGTTGGATCTATTTCTTTCACACTGCCTTCCTGTCCCTTTTCTCTTTTTTTTTTTAAGTGGGCTGCAAGAAGCACAGATGTGGAAATGCTGATTTGTAAAGGAACTATAATAGCAGTTTCATGTAATGTGTCTCCAGTCTCTGACAGTCTCATAAAGCATATCCTGAACAACTCTTGTAGCAACTTTGCAGTCTCTGATCATCTCCTGTTCAATGTCTTCAATTTTTGACAGCTTGCTGAAGCATTACAATCACAGAATATTATGTGCGGCACTCTGGAAAAGTACTTTCCTTCAGCCTGAACGTGTCAGCACTAGAACCAGTTGCAGCCCATCCATTAGGGGCGCACAGGCACCGACCCCTCAATGGGATTCCAATGGGGGGGGTGTATTATTTTTTTTTAAGCACGTGATTAAAGCCAGAGGCTCTAATAGGCTTCAAAAAAGGCTGGGCTCGGGCGGTGCAGAACACTGCGCTCCAAGTCCACCCAGTTGTGTGACAGTAGTGAATGAATATTCCCTATCGCAACACTGATCTTCCTCCCGGCCAATCAGGAAGCGGGTCTTGAGATCCGTCATCTGATTGGCTGAAAGGACAGGCGATTCTATTGGACACCTAAGAGGAGGAGACGCACAGTGGAAGCCATCGTGATGCAGGAGAGGACATAGAAAGCTGCTGCCCACCAGCCGTAGGAGCCCGCAACCCATACACAAACCTAGATGGGGTAGGTGCCATGCTTGATGACCGCCCAACCAGGGGGATGTTGTCTGCCACCCCACCAAAAAGAAAAGAAAAACACCAGCCGCCACTAACTAAAACATTACAGTTGGCCACTTAGCAACCTGCTTAATCATAAACAAGGTGAAAGAGTCAAGGTTCCCCTTTACAATTTAGAGGAAATTGTGGAAAATAATAGTAGTAGAGGTGGTAGACTAAGTGAACCTGCTACTTTAACCACTTCAATACCAGGCACTTAAACACCTTCCTGCCCAGACCAATTTTGAGCTTTCAGCGCTGTCGCATTTTGAATGACAATTGTGCGGTCATACAACACTGTACCCAAATGAAATTTTTATCATTTTTTTCCCACAAATAGAGCTTTCTTTTGGTGGTATATGATCACCTCTGCGGATTTTATTTTTTGCTAAACAAATAAAAAAATACCGAAAATTTTGAAAAAAAAATGTTTTTTTTTGTTTCAGTTTCAAAACTTTGCAAATAAGTAAGTTTTCTCCTTCACTGATGGGCACTGATGGGGTTACACTGATGGGCAATGATAAGGCGGCACTGATGGGCACCGATGAGGTGGCACCAATGAAGTGGCACTGATGAGGTGGCATTGATGGACACCGATATGTGGCACTGATAGGCGGCACTGATGGGTGGCACTGAGGGGCGACACGGATGGGCACTGATAGGTGGCACAAATTGGCACTGATAGCTGGCACGGATTGGCATGGATGGGCATGGATAGGTGGCATGGGTTAGTCGGCACAGGTGGGCATGGGTAGGCGGCACAGGTGGGCATGGATGGGCACTGATAGGTGGCATGGATGGGCACTGATAGGCGGCACAGATGGGAACTGATAGGCGGCATTGTATTCTAATATATTGTACTAATGGATGCCAATCAGTGCCAATCAATAATGCATGCCAATCAGTGATGCCCATTGTGGGCACTGATTGGCATCCATTATGGGCACTGATTGGCATCCATTGTGGCACTGACTGGAATCCCTGGTGGTCTAGGGTGGCATACCTTGTCCTGGGCATCCCTGGTGGTCTGGTGGTGTCCCTGGTGGTCCAGTGTGGGCATCCTCGGGGGGGCTGTGCTGATAATCGATCAGCACAGACCCCCCCTGTCAGAGGAGCAGCCGATCGGCTCTCCTCTACTCGCGTCTGACAGACGCGAGTGAGGAAAAGCCGATCACCGGCTTTTCCTATTTACACTGTGATCAGCCGTGATTGAACACGGCTGATCACGTGGTAAAGAGTCTCCGTCGGAGACTCTTTACCGAGATCGTAGTTGCCGGTGTTCTGCCGTATAGTGTCCGGCCATCATATAGCGTCCGCCCCATACTGCGCATGCGCAGTACGGAGTAGACGAAGCTTCGGAAAATTTCCGAAGCTGAACGGCGCCTGCGCCGTGAGTGGAGGTGGTAGCCCCACCATCCAAGCGGACATAGGATTGTGAGTATTAAAGGGCCCCTCGCGGGCGAGCTTCGCTCGCCACGCTTCGGGCTCGGCCTTGCTGCGCTCGGCTCTTTTTTATTCCTACTCTATGTCCACTTGGATAGTGGGGATAGAACCTGGACTCACGGCGCAGGCGCCGTTCATCCTCGGCAATTTTCGGAATCTGTGTTGCTGTGTACTGCGCATGCGCAGTACACAGCGGACACTATCCGATGGAGGACGTTATTAGACAAGACACCGGGTGTCAGACTGACACCCCGCAACAACGATCGCCGCGATGCGCACCCCCGGGGGCGCGCAGCGGCTCATAATCCTGATCACGTCATATGACGTCCGGTCAGGATTATGCAACCACTTTGCCACCGTCTATTTGTTATAGGGCGGGCGGCAAGTGGTTAATCTGAATCACCACAGTACACACTTAAATTAATGCAGACCTTGGTAGACCTATTTTTAAAGTTTGCAAAAATAAGTTAAAGCCACTTTCCTTCAGCCTGAAACCAAACCCATGTTACATTTAGGAAAGGCTTACTTTACGCAAAATAGTGGAGTTGTGAAAAGAACACCCCTGTGGTCCACAATGAAGCATCAACAGGGTTCCTGATTGGAAAAACTATGCTTTATATTATCAAAATAAAGTACATTTTGGCTGCTCTTGATTCTTGAATAACATTTTATAAAATGTGAATTTCCCAAGCATGGTATTCCTCCCACACATAGCATAGTTTGTTTTCTGCAATAACTTGTCCTCTGTTTCCTCCAGTATCTCACCTTGAGCGAGCTTTACAATTCCTGCGATGATGACTGCAATCAGAGCCAAGACTTTGGCATAAGTGAAAACGTCTTGTACACGGGTGCCCCATTTTACATAGGCACAGTTCACAAAGGTGAGAAGTACTAGAAGGTACAATAAAAAAAAATGACTGTAGAAGACCGCAACAGAGCACATAATCAATTTTTATAAGTCTTACACAATAAAGAATAAGGTATAAAAAAGCAATCCAGATTTTTAACATAATTAGTATTACATTATCATTCCTGCACTGATATTATATCATCTAAGAATCTCATAATATTATTGTAATTCTACCATATTATATGTTAATAACACATAATAAAAAATACTTGACGTCTATCTAAAGACAATTTTATTTCAGTTTTTGATAGAGTAGAGACAGACTACAGCCCCATGTTTTTCCTTTTCAATAATTGTTATTACAATTTTAAGCACAATACAAAAACTTATACTTGAACATAATCAGGTAATCATCAAAACAAGGATGCATTTAAAAAAGTAATCAGAGGCCCTGACCGGCTGTACAAAGTAGCTACTACAAGAGTTTCAGGCCTAGCAATCCGGGTCTACTTGTTAGCAAGACCATTTCTCTTATGCCGCGTACACACGATCGGAATTCCGGCCAGAAAAAGACCAATGAGAGCTTTTCATCGGAAAATGCGACCGTGTGTATGCTCCATCGGAATTTAGCTGTCCGAATTTCCGCCAGCCAAAAATTTATAGCATGTTCACAATTTTCACGACGGAAAAACTTTCTATCGGTAATTCCCATCGTGTGTATGCAATTCCGACACGCCAAAAATTTTGCATGCTCAGATTCAACTACGAGACAGAAGCTATTGGCTACTGGCTATAGAACTTCCTTTTTCTAGTCCCATCGTACGTGTTGTAAGTCACCGATCGGAATTTAATGTGTGTAGGCAAGACAGCTTGAGCCGAATTCCGTCGGAATTCCGTCGGGAAAACCATCAGAGCTTTTTCCGACGAGAATTCCAATCGTGTGTACGCAGCATAAGGCTATAAGCCCATAGGTATCAACCACTAGGCATCCAAAAAAATAAAAAAATAGGGATAATAATCAAGTGACATTACAGCAAGTTGTCAGTCACACATATTTCCAGAACATGGTGAACTATAACATTAGCTTCTAGAATGGATCCTGATACCTCAACCCAAGGGGTCTTGATCCCGAGAAAATAATAGAGTCAGAACCAAAAACAGAGAAGCAAGAAATAAAAAAAAGGGGGAAAGAAAAGAGAAAATTAGGAGAAGATCAGAGTAGAGTAGGTCCCCTTAGCACGGGGCTCCCCTTGCAAGGTGGCCCAGTGTCTAGGGAGCTTGGAGATATTCAATCCAGGGGCTCCACACTCTCTCAAACCTAGCTTGTTTATCTCTGCAAATACTTTTTTTTTCATTGATCCTAATCTAGGATATTTTATGTTTCACCAATGTGACATAAATCGCGGGTGATTTCCACGCTTGTGCTATGGTTATTTTAGCTGCTAGAAAGATGAAAAATAGAAGTGTTCGAAGATGTCTGGGGATCGCTTCTGATAGGTCAGCAAACAGCCACAGCTACTTGTTTTTTAATGTGAGGGCAAAATTCTCTTATAGACAGGGGTCACTGGAACAGGTACCCCATTGGAGGATCCGCCCTCCCTATTATTGTTTAGTTACAGCGGTTACATTTTGGGTTTCCCATCATTTTGTGTCCAGTTAGTGCCGGTAACTAGGACAACTAAACAACTTAAATCTACCCAGCAAGGATGTAGACCAAAAAATCTGACAGGGGCTCTAACCCCTATGCAAGGTCCACTTATAATGTCCGGTGCCCCCTCCCCCTGTCAAATGAATTAGCAAAATGTACCTGTAAATGAAAACATTCGATTTATACTTAGCTTACTCCTACGTAAAGTTAAGTAAAAATCTAACTTTTTCTCTACAAGGTACCTTTTTGCATACGTTGAACTAGAGCCTTTTACAGGGGGAGGAGGTACAGACATTATAGTTTACTGAAAGGTCTGCTTTAACTACACAACCAAAAAAAAAAAAAAAAAACATTTTTGGCTTTGAATTCTTCATTTATAATATATGGCAAATAAAACTATAACTGTTGGTACTATATAAATTCTGTATAATACTAATAATAATATAACCCAGCCGTTTTCAACCTTTTTGCTTCAGAGGAACCCATAAAATATGTTTCAGGTTTCTGGGAACCCCTGCTAAAACCAGTTCATTGGCATAGGTCAGTGGGGAAAAAAATGCATATTACACTAGTGATCAGTGGGAAAAAAATGCATATTACACTAGTGATCAGTGGGAAAAAAATGCATATTACACTAGTGATCAGTGGGAAAAAATGCATATTACACTAGTGATCAGTGGGAAAAAAATGCATATTACACTAGTGATCAGTGGGAAAAAATGAATAGTACACTAGTGATCAGTGGGAAAAAAATGAATATTACACTAGTGATCAGTGGGAAAAAATGCATATTACACTAGTGATCAGTGGGAAAAATGAATATTACACTAGTGATCAGTGGGAAAAAATGCATATTACACTAGTGATCAGTGGGAAAAATGAATATTACACTAGTGATCAGTGGGAAAAAATGCATATTACACTAGTGATCAGTGGGAAAAAATGAATAGTACACTAGTGATCAGTGGGAAAAATGAATATTACACTAGTAATCAGTGGGAAAAAATGCATATTACACTAGTGATCAGTGGGAAAAAATGAATAGTACACTAGTGATCAGTGGGAAAAAATTGGCCTCTTAGCCCTTGTACACACGGTCAGAGATTCTGACAACCAAATGTCCGAAACTGTTGCATACACACGGTCGGACAAAGTTGTCAGAAAATCCGATCGTTCAGAACGTGCTGACGTAATTTTGTTACGACGGGACTACGTTCAGGCTAGTAGCCAATAGCTTTGATGTAGGAATTTGATCTGAGCATGCGTGGCACTTGGTCCGATCGGAATTCTCTACACATGATCGGAGTATGTCCGATCGGACCAGTTTGTCGGAAAATATTTCCAGCAAGTTGGAAAATTTGGTCCGACGGATATTCCGACGGAAACAGTTCGATGCATATCACACACAGTCGGTTTATCTGACAAAACGGTCCGATAGGACACATTCCGACGGATTCTCCGACCGTGTGTACAAGGGCTTACAGTGGTGATCAGGTGTACACGGCATTAGGCTGCTTCTACAGGAGCTTTTTGTTTTGCCTGTAGAAGCAGCTCAATGTTATCCTAAGGCTACTTTCACACTGAGGCGCTTTGCAGGCGATATAGTGCTAAAAAAATTGCGACTGCAAAGCGCCCTGAAAGAGCCGCTCAATTCACTCCACTATGAAAGCCTGAGGGCTTTCACACTAGAGCGGTGCGCTTGCAGGATGGTCAAAAAAGTCCTGCAAGCCACATCTTTGCAGCACTATATGAGCGGTGTATTCACTGCTCCTAAAGCGCCCCTTCCCATTGAAAACAATGGGGCAGCACCGCAAACCCGCTGGCAAAGCGCCCCTGCAGCAGCACTTTGCGGGTGGTTTTAACCCTTTTTCGGCTGCTAGCGGGGGTTAAAACCACCCCGCTAGTGGCTGAATAGCGCCACTAAAACTACGGTAAAGCGGTGCTAAAAATAGCCCCGTTTTACTGCCAGCACCCGCCCGCTCCAGTGTGAAAGTAGCCTATGTGTCCATGCATGTTGGGATGATTAGAGGCATATTTTGAGCTCAATGTTTAGAGGCAGGGAACAAAAACCTTTTGGTTCGCGTTTCTTAATGGAACTTACTAGGAGAAAAAATTGCAACTCTCCTAAACTCGTCTAGACTTTGTACAAAAAAATGCTTTATATGAGCGTTTTTTACTCCCAAGAGAACAGATGTTTTTTTAAGCCCATTGTGCCTGGAGCCTTACTCTTCAGCTTCTAAAATAATAGATACGTGACAGCACTGCCTGGGGGATGTATTGTACGCAATGGTCACGGGACTGTGCTGCTGCTGTCAGCAGAAGCTCCTTTAGCACTTCCTTGTGCACGACTTTCCACCTACATCCTGTCCGTAACAATCCGGGGAACACAGAGTTTCAAAAGACAATAATAAGGGAAGAACATGAGACAGACAGGAAAACAGAAGTAAGGGAAGAATACTAAATAGAACAGGAATAGCTGTACAAGTAAAACACTATGAGAGCAATAAAGAAAGAATCACTATTTCCTTGCATGAAACCACCACAACCGTGTGCACATAGAGTTTCACTTCTCTGGGGCTCACTCACATGATCAAACACATGACCTGCGGTGAGCATGACGCACTCTGCCAATCTGACAAATACAATGGTCTAGCCAGATTTGGATGCACTCAATGTGCTTTGTAAGCTGTGTGCTCTGGCAATAAGATGAAATGTGGAAAGATCTACTCTGCTCCATAAAGTTAGCAATTAGTTACTTAAATCAAACCCACATAGAAGTTTTTATATACACTAAATGGCTCTTAGCATTTTACAAAATATATACAACTGAAATACAGAATGCATTGAAAGTAGAATATAGCTAGAAGGTCGTTGTTTTAGTATAAAAACGTTCTTAATATTTTGAGTTTAATTAGGTGCCAAATTGCCCTAATGCATTAAATACTATGTAAAATGACAAAAAAAAATGTGATACTGTAGCTTTCTGTGGATGCTGGTGGTGGTGGGTTAAATCACCAAATGAAAAGTTTGGCACCAGTGTTTTAAAGTGGTGTAGGGGTCTCCAAACTACTTCCCTCCAGGTGTTTAGGATTTACAATTCCCATCATGCCTAGTCATGTCTGTAAAAGTTAGGCCCCTTTAACGCGGGACGGATCAGTAATGATCCGCCCCGTGATGATCCGCTTGCTCAGCGGGGATCGCTCCGTTGTCCCCACTGAGCCGGCGGCGGACAGGGCGGTCCCGGAACACTGTGCAGGGACCGCCCTGTCAGCTCTCCGCTCTCCTCTATGGGGATCGGATGAGCATGGACCGTCTGTCCGTGTTCATCCGATCCGCTCTGCAGACGGATAGAAAAATAGGATTTTCCTCCGTCTGCAGAATCGGACAATAGTGGAGGCGGACGATAGCGGGTGTCTGCGGATATCCGCAGACACCCGCTATTCCATAGGAATGCATGTATGTCTGTATTTCATCCGCAAACGGATGGATGAAATACGGACATAATGTCCGCATGTGTGAAAGGGGCTCTAGAGTTTTACAATGCCTCATGGGATGTGTAATTCCGCAACAGCTGGAGGGCCATAGTTTGGAGATCCCTAGAGGCTTATGCCCTGTACACACTGTCGGAAATTCCGACGGAAAAGGTCCGATCGGATTATATTGTCGGAAAATCCGATCGTGTGTGGGCTCTATCGGACTTTTTCCGTTGGTAATTCCGACGGAAAAAATTTGAGGGCAGGATCTCAAATTTTCCAACAACAAAATGCGATCGAACTTTTTCCGATTGTTTGTAGAGAATTACGATCGGACAAAGTGCCACGCATGCTCAGATCAAAGTACGAGAGCAAAGCCATTGGCTAATAGTTCATCACGTTCATCATGTTCCGAGCGATTTTCCGACAACTTTGTCGGACCGTGTGTATGCAACACCAGTTTCGGACAAAATCCGTCGGAAAAAATCAACAGACTTTGTTGTTGGAATGTCCGACCGTGTGTACAGGGGGCTTAGAGTACAGGTAAACCCTTTTTTGCACTTGTACCTACAGGTAAATTAATTGTACCTGTAGGTACAGCGAATATCTCCTAAACCTGCACAGTGTAGGAGATATTCACACTGCATGCAGCTGGTGATGGCACCGGCTCATGCGCTCTGAAGGGACGATATACACATGCTATCCCTTCAGAGCCCCGTGCCGCGGTCTGTGACTCTCGTGCGCACGCACTGGAGTGACATCATCATGGTGTGGCCAATCCGATGGCGAAGGACACGAACCGGGAAGGAAGACCGGTGGAGATGAAAGCATCTGTCGGCAGTGACAGTGTAGCACTGAAGGGGTTCGTTCTAAGGTAAGTATTTCATAATGTGCTAGTATGCGATGCGCACATTATGGCTTTACCTTGCAGGGTTTAAAAAAAAAAAATGGTGCAGTTTACTACCACTTTATTTTTTTTTACTTTAATGTATTCTCTGCATTAAAGTGACTGTAAAGGTTTGATTTTTTGTTTGTTTTAAAATAACAAACATGTCATACTTACCTGCTCTGTGCAAGGGTTTTGAGCAGAGCAGCCCAAATCCCCCTTTTCTGGGATACCCCGACGGTGCTCCTGGATCCTCCTCTTCATCGGGTGCCCCCATGAAGATCCACTTTCTGTGGGGGCACCCATGCAGGCGCGCTCCTGAGTCCCGCTGCTGCGTTCATTGACACAGACAGCAGGACTCGCCCCGTCCCCGGTTCCCATGTCACTGAATTTGATTGACAGCAGCGGGAGCCAGTGGCTTCTGCTGCTATCAATCTATCCAAAGATGACCAGAGACAGCATCTGGGGTTGCTGGGCTCATGCTCATCGCTGGAACAATCGGTTTCAGGTAAGAAAAAGGGGGGGGGGGGTCTAGGGGGGCAGCTGAAGCACATGCATTAAGGTGAAAATCCATGAGACTTTACAACCCCTTTAGGTAAAAAAATCTTCTGTGACCAGGTTCCCCCCCAACCTTACCTAAGCCCGATCTTGATTAAGTGATGTGCCCAAGAGCAGCGCAGCTCTCTCCACTCTCTCCCACCTCAGAGGACAGAAAGGTAACAGCGGGAGCCATTGGTTCCTGCTGCTGTCAATCAAATCCTGTGACGAGGGAGCAAGGGCAGCCATGCCGCGCTGTCTATGTCTATGGATGCAGGCAGTGCGGCTAAGAATTGAGCCCACAGGAGTGCCCCTATAGGAAACAGCCTGCTATGGGGGCATTTGCCGAAGAAGAGGAGCCAAGAGCGCTGGCAGACGACCCTAGAAGTGGATGTTCGAGCCAGCGCTTTGCAAAACCATTGCACATAGCAGGTGAGAATTACTTTCTTTTTTTTAAAAAGAAGGTTTAGAACCACTTTAAGTGTTCCCATGTGATCCCAACTTAGCCATTACCAGTAAATCTTATATCTTGAGCTGGGGTTTTCATTTCTTTACATTTGCATAAATCAAGCTATTTATTCACTCCCTTGTTATCTGCGCCTTGACTATTGCAACTCCCTCCCCATAGGTCTACCTCTACACAGGCTTTGCCCCCTCAGTCCATCATGAATGCTGCTGCCAGACTCATCCACTTTTCCAACTGCTCGGTGTCAGCTACCCTTCTCTGCCAATTTTTCATTTGGCTTCCGATTGCCTAATGAATAAAATTCAAAATACTAACAACTTACAAAACCATTTACAAATTTGTCCCGAGCTACATCACCAATCTTGTCTCAATATATCACCCAAACCATCCTCTTCACGCCTCCCAAGACCTCCTACTCTGTCTAGCTCTCTTGTCTCCTCCTTCCATGCTCGTTTCCAGGAGTCTTCCACAGCCTGTCCTAACCTCTGGAACTCCCTACCCCATTCTATCTGGCTATCTCCTACTCTGTCCACTTTTAGACAATCCCTGAAAACTCATCTCTTCAGGAAAGCCTAACCGACCTTCAGCTAACAACTGAATCTTTTATTTCTCCTATCATCCCTCACAATTATTACCTTTTGTTCCACTTGCAGCTCCCTATTAGATTGTAAGCTCTCAGGAGCAGGGCCCTCTTTACCCTCTTGTATTGTATTGAATTGTATTGTAACTCTCCCTCTATGATGGAAAGCGCTGTGCAAACTGTTGGCACTATTTAAATACTGTATAATAATAATAATAATAAAACATTAGTGTCAGTTGGGTTGATAAATAAAACCGGTTAGTATAAGAAATTTTAAACTGCCTAGTTGTTTGTACAATTACAGGCTTTAGGACGTCATGCTGTTTCTGGCAGTGCAGATCTAGTGCAGACTTTCTCAGCCTTGAAAAAACGTTTTGAACTCAGAGAACCTCTGTTAAAAAAAGAAAAAACTAGATCTACAGCTCATGGTACATTAGCATGATAGTCATTGGGGAAAAATGCCCCTTACATTTGTGGTCATTGGAAATAAAAATAACTAAAAAGATCAGTGGTGTCAGTGGTTACTTAACTGGGAGGCAGAAATTATTCTCTGCTTAAGGGACCTCCCAATGGATCGTGGTTGAGAAAGATCAATCTAGTGGGTTGCTGATCTAGAATAAAGAGTAAAATCTGACATGCCTCACTAGGTAGTAAAGCCACTATAAGGACAACAGAGCTTGCACCTTTAATTGCAAAGTCAGCTCCCATATTTCTGTCTTCACAGGTTCCTAGCCATTGACATTCTAACATTTGTACTGTTTTAGCTACTGAACAGCTTTATTCTGTTGTTGACTGTGAATCAAATTTTAGAAGAGAAATAGAAATAATTCTACTAAAACTAATGCATAGTAGTTGATGCAAAAAACAAAAACAAAAAAAGAACTTTATTACAGTATAAAGATACCCCATTGTGATAAAATGAATACATATTCTGTGTACCAGAAAACATGTTCTTATTTAAAGGCCTCAGCCCAAAACTGTTTTTTTTTTAATGGAGATCATGGGGACAGACTGTCTGTAATAAGCTTTTTACATTTCTAGCCTTAGTGCCACATCTCCGGTGATCAATATTTAAAGCGGATGTTCACTGCAGCTGAGTACACAAACTGAAAACACTATTTACTTCATTTTTAAAATTCAAAGCAAACTCCCCCCATCCATCCATGTCTCCATGCTTTACTTTGTCGAGAAATCACTTTGAAAAACAACTTTCTAGCATTTCTGGCTGTGGCCATCTTGAGTAAGGGCAGATGATTCATGTAGAATTTACTTCCTTGAATCCATTTGCCCTTAGCTAAATCATGCATGCAGTAGAGTGTGCTTAGCTAAGAAAACCCCTCCTCCTCTCCTCCCTGCCTGAAGACTCCCGGGATGTATTACATAATCTGCCTAGGCAGTAAACAAAAAAGAAAAAAAGTTTAAAACAAGTAAATATGATATACTTAACTATCTATTTATTAATGCTAGCAGCATGAGGATTAAAATAATCAATGTTGATTGGGAGAATGAAGTTCCACTTTAAATGGCTGTGATCCCTAATAATTTACTAGCAAATCAAATTACATTATTATTTTTTTATATATTATAAATCAGGGATATGCAATTAGCGGACCTCCAGCTGTTGCAGAACAACAAGTCCCATGAAGCATAGCAAGACTCAATGACAGCCACAAGAATGATACCCAGAGGCAGAGGTAGAGGTAGGTAGAGTAGTTTTGCAACAGCTGGAGGTCCGCTAATTGCATATTTCTGTTATAAATGATTTACCCAACTTCACACATGTTCCACTTGGATCCCATTGGATACATATATAAATCTTGGGTGAAAGTTGTGTGAGGACATTTATAAATAGACACCACAAGACTGATTTATACACCAAGGGAGGGACAAGGGATTACCAGATTACCTTTTTGTTACAAAATAAGTAACACTAAAAAGTAAATTTTGACAGAAGTCAAAGTAAAAATTTTGGTTAAACCAATCTAAATGATCATGTTTTGTTTGCTTATCTACCAAGCTTACCAATACACACTGCTGCGAGGAGCCTATTAGCAGAGTACGGCGCTTCACAGGATGGGAAGATGGGCTGCACCATGTAGTTGGAAAAGGTGATGGCAATGACAGCTTGACTAGTAGGCTCAATAATAAGAAGGGATGTCCACAGTCTGATGAAGGCTATGAAGCCACCAAAGGCCTCCAGAATATAGGCATAGCTTGCTCCTGATTTGGTAATGGTTGTACCTAGTTCAGCATAACATAAAGCACCGAATATTGAAAAAACTCCTCCAACCGCCCAGATGACTAATGAAAGGCCATAAGAAGCACTATATATAAGGACACCCTTGGGTGACACAAAGATCCCAGAGCCGATCATGTTGCCCACAATTAGACAAACCCCATTCAGCAGGGAAATTTCCTTCTTGAGTTTCATGGATTCCTGAGAGTTAGTGTCCAGTGGAGATTCATTTTTGCCATTGGGAGCTGGCTCCTCTGTGGAGGCAGGTATGTATTTACCGGAGATACCCATGGTGGAATGAAAGAGTCAGCAGCACAGCAGCATGTCCAGCTAGGAGAAAGCGAGAGGTCACAGGGTGAGTGGAGCAGCCATGCACAATAAATTGGAACAGGAGAGGAATTTTACCTCTTCAGTGCTGGCTAAACAATATTAACTCTAAATACACACTGCATGGTACAGAAATAGCCAGGTATATTGAACTGTATTCACAGCCAATCCACTGGAAAATTAAACATTTCGATTTAAAACGCCACTTAAGATAAAATACATGCTGGATTATGTAAAATAATTTTAGACTTCTGGGGATAAATTACATGCTGGTTTATGTAAAAGAATTTTGGAATTTTAATAGCATTCATTGGTAGATAGATGTTACATTTTCCAATTTATGTACAGTAACTTTTTACTTTACAGTGATACTAAACACACCGGGAGTTTGATTTTCTCCTCTGAACGCCTTTTACTCCGGGCAGGAAAAACTGCTTAAGTCTAAAGCTGCATATCGCACACGCGTTTGGGCATTAATGTATGCCATTGGCCAGAATATTAATTTATTCTGGCCATTGGAATGAATGAATGCTCAAGCGCGACACACATCAAGTGGTGTCGCGCTTGAGCGTTCCTGCCAGGAGTAAAAGGCGTTCAGAGGAGAAAATCTAACTCTCGGTGTGCATGAGGCCTAAAGCTGGCCATAAAGGTCAGATTTTCGTTTGAACGTTTGCAGAGAATTAAAAAGGTCAGAACATTCTTTCTTGATATCATTGAGTCAACTAATTTCATTTTAAAGCTTGTTAAAATTTAATTCAAGCCTATTTGAATGGAATCCCAGACGTATTACAATAGTTACTATTTTTCTCATGAAAACCACATTTAGCCTAGGTTCACATTGGAGCGATTCGTAGCCTATTGGAGGCCTATTTAAAAGGCCACTTAAGATAAAATACATGCTGGATTATGTAAAAGAATTTTAGACTTCTGGGGATAAGTTACATGCTGGTTTAGGTAAAAGAATTTTGGAATTTTAATAGCATTCATTGGTGGATAGATGTTAAATTTTCCAGTTTATGTACAATAACGTTTTACTTTACAGTGATACTAAACACACACTATATCATTTACATTATATCTTCTAGTTCTATACATGGATGGTGGCACTGATTTGAGAGATCAAATTACATGACAAGTCGCAGCCTATTGGAGGCAATGGCACTGTTCCAATCGGTGCGACACCGATCTTTCGGCACCAACACCGATTTGCAAAAGTAGTTTGTGTACTATTTTTGCCAATTTCAGGTGCGACTTGAATAGACATCTGTGTATGAAGCCAAGTAGCACCTGAAATCGTGCTGACCTTGCTACTTTAAAATCACGCTACTTCAAGTGAAGTAACGCGATTTCAAAGTAGCATCAATGTGAACCAGGGCTTACAGTTGGAATTTTGGTTAGCAATTTTCCATTCTGCTCCTTTAAATTTCCCTATCACTATGGTTAAAAACAAAAGTTGATTTGACTCCAATAACTGAAAAATTGAATCAATGCTGTGAAAACTGAACACTAAACAATATAATTATTCTCCAAAAATAATCCATACACAACCACTACTTAATGGCCCTGTAATCTATTTTCATGAAATCTTTTTTTTTTCTGCCTCCTTGTGTCGTCCTCTCCTTTTCATACGTTTATTTGGAACAAGCAGTGCACATTAGCTGCAGTCACATTCACTTAGCCCCCTAGTTCCTGGTCCTTCTCGGTAATGAGCCAGAAAGGATGTCTACGTTTTACATATAGTGGAACAATGGAGAAAGAATGTAGCCACCCTCTAACGGGAAGTCTGATCACAGCAGCAAAAGAAAGGTATTTGGAGGAAGCCACAAAAGGTATTATTGCATATTTGAATAGAATTTTTCTAAAGCCAGAGTTTAGTGTCACTCTAAAGATTCATATACACGATCAGATTGTTGGCCAACAGAACCGTGTATTTTGTACGAAGGATGTTGGCCCAAACACGGCCACACAATTGTTGGCCAACAACTATGAACGTAGTGACATACTACTTTTTTTTTCAGCTCTTTAGCACCACCCTTTGGGCTCCTTCTGCTAATTTTGTGTTAGTAGAAGTTTGGTGAGTGTTGATTCGCACTTTTCATATCGCACTTTTTATTTTGCGCTTTTCAGTTTTGTTCGTCAACCAGCCATGTTGCGGAATTGGAGGAGATAACGTGTTATTTATTATTGGCCTTGGAGTTATTGCTTTGACATTATTTTTTTTGGTTGTATAATGATTTGATTTGGTATATTTTCTATATTTTTGGATGCATAGAATGCAATTTTTCGTTAAGTTCTATTGGCAGATAGAATGTCTTATTTTATTTGTTTTCTTTTTTTAATGCACAATAAAAAAAATTGTGTAGAATAAAACTTGGCTATGTGTTTTACTTCAAATGACAGTTTGGGAGCAGGCAGTTACATTTAAAAAAAACTACTTGCCCAAATAAAAACAAAAAGAAGGATAATAATATTATTCTTGATATCACTAGCAAAAAAAAAGTCTTTGAAAATTTATTTGCAATAACTCCATCAGTATCACCAGCAAATCAGCTTAATTTATCCCATTAAAGAAGAAGAGAATGTGCGCTGCATTTCGAGATTTCATAATTTGCCACGTCACGAATGTTAATTCTCCATTACGGACACTAGTTTACAAGACCGACCACTTCTGGTTTATCCTTGCTTCCGAGCATACGTGTTTGTATTTTGGACTTGTGTCCGACGGACTTGTGTACACACGCTTGGAAAATCCGACAACACACATTTGTTTGCGGAAAATTTTAAAACCTGACATTCAACATTTGTCCACGGAAAATCTGACAACAATTGTCCGATGGAGCATACACACAGATTTTCCACCAACAGCCTGTAATCACATATTTCCCGTCGGAAAGTCTGATCGTGTGTACGAGGCCAGAAGCCAGTTCTGCTGCTAGAGAAATCACCAGTGGCAGGATCGTTATGAAATTGGTAGACTTAATCTATAAAATTGCTCCCTCTGTAGCCAGACACGAACACTAGCAATGAGAGTGACATTACGCTGCCCTTGTTACAGGGTAGAGA
This sequence comes from Lithobates pipiens, assembly GCF_037356315.1. Classification (NCBI taxonomy): domain Eukaryota; kingdom Metazoa; phylum Chordata; class Amphibia; order Anura; family Ranidae; genus Lithobates; species Lithobates pipiens. Next base: position 15,853,556 of record NW_027507696.1, read on the forward strand.
TTCCATATGGACAAACAAGTAGCCTCTTAGTGACCCTTACTCGATTTTTACAAAGTGGAGGCGTTGCCTGTGTGTCATCAGCTTTTGCCTTCTTCTCATGCTCCATTTTAGAAAATGTACTAGCAATCTTGCAAAATGTTCATACAATGGTGTGATCACCGCAGCTTTTTTGGAGAGGACAGTAATGATAGTAATAAAGAATAGTTACCACTGATCAAGTGATTTTCTGCTTTCTTGCGTGGCACCACCCAGAAGCATCTGTTCATCATCAAAGGAGATGTGGTTGCGTCATTTTACCCATTAATGCCACTGGCAATCTCATCTCAAGAGCGTCTGGCTGAAAACCCCCATTAGCACAATGTGGATTTGCAGGAAAACAACCACTGTGTCATTTAAGAATTATATGCCTCTTTGGTTTTACTTGTTTGGGTTGATTTTCCTTGACAGGGTTTCCTTGTTTGGGTTGATTTTCCTTGACAGGTTTTCCTTGTTTGGGTTGATTTTCTAGTCATTCAGTTTGGTGTGACAAGCTCAGTTTATAGGAGTTATAACGCCTCCTCACTGCCTCATTTAACCCTATAATGCCATGCTCCTGCACAGCAATTGGTGCATTACACACAGTTGCGGCTTGGTCCCATTAAACTCTATGGGTGAGTGTGACAGAAGGTACTGCCTATCAAATGCTGCACCCCGGGTTATATTTATCATGGCTGCGAAGCAAAGCATTATGGCCATGGCATGTGTGCAACCCCGTCCGGCTGAATTGAACCGCTCTAGCGGGCAATTGCAGGAGCAGTAAAAATAGTTGGTTTAGATGTGGTTTTACTGTCACCCTTAAGGTGAAAAGGCATCTGGAGGGGGTTGTGCCCATCCCCCAGCAGCCAGCCTGCCCCCCAGAGCACTGGGTTGGTGTTTATATGAATTGTGTTGAGAGCTTATTGGAATTCCCCTAAGTGCCCTTGGACAGAGGGGTGGCGGCGGACCTGGTATACCTGAATTTTGCAAAAGCGTTTGACAGTTCCACACACATGGCTCATGTGTAAGGTAAAGTCTACAGGTTTGGAAAGATCAGTTTGTAAATGGATAGAAAACTGGCTAAAAGACAGAATTCAGAGCGTAATGGTTAATGATTCTTACTCTGAATGGTCTAAGGTTATCAGTGGTGTATCCCAAGGTTCAGTGCTGGGATCCTTACTTTTTAATATACCCCCCAGTTACATGCACACCTCCCACAGGCACAAGCAAACACCCCACAGGTACATGTACACCCCGCAGGCACATACACCCCCGGCAGGCACATGCACACCCCCTGCAATCCATATGCACACCCCCAGTCACATGTACCCCCATCACATGAACACACCCCCAGTCACATGCACACACCCCCTAGCACACCCCCCAGTGACATGCACACCCCCATGCACATGCACACCCCTTCCTAAGCCCATGTACCGCACACATAGCAAGGCTCTGTCCCCTCACAGCTCAATCAGCGCATCCTCACAGGGCTGTACACAGACAGTGAACTGAAATTGGCTCTGCCTCCACCATGGAAGCCCTGCCTGGGAAGGGGGGTGGACTCTGCGATCCTGCTGAGGTGCTAGCTGCGCCCTTGCAGATGATATCGGCTCAAGGGACGGATTGGGATTTGCTGCCATACAGGGCACTTGTCGGTCTCTGTGTGTGTGTCCGCCGGCTTTTACATTGGAGTTTTAATGACAGGAGTGGATACTGGGTAGTGCTCTGGTGGGGCGTGATGTTACAGAGCAGAGAGGAGGAGGACTGACTGTATGCTAAACAAAGTGGCACGAAGCTCCGCTGACTGTACTGGGACTGATGTATAAGGATAGCCAGAGGTGGCTCTTTAGGCAAACTAGGCGACGGCGAGGCCTCTGATAGGGCGAGGCTTTAGGTGACCACCTAATTTGCCTAATTAGAGAGTCGCCTCTGCAGGGAACTGGAGAAAGTGCAGAGAAGGGCAGCCAAACTGATAAGAATCATGGAGGAGCACAGCTATGGGGAAAGATTAGAAGAACTGAATCTATTCACTCTTGGGAAGAGAAGATTAAGGGGAGATATGATCAACATTTACAAATGGGGTCCATATAGTGAACTTGGTGTTGAGTTATTCACTTTAAAGTCCTTACAGAGGACAAGGGGGCAATCGTTACGTCTAGCTTTACGCCTGGAGGAAAATAGATTTCACCTCCACATATGGAAAGGTTTCTTCACAGTAAGAGCTGTGAAAATGTGGAATAGACTCCCACCAGAGGTGGTTCTGGCCATCTCAGTAGATTGCTTTAAAAAAAGGCCTGGATTATTTCCTAAGTGTACATAATATAACTGGGCACTAACATTTATAGGTAAAGTTGATCCAGGGAAAATCCGTTTGCCACTCGGGGATCAGGAAGGAAATTTTTTCCCCTGCTGTAGCAAATTGGAGCATGCTTTGCTGGGGTTTTTCACCTTTCTTTGGATCAACTGTAGGTATAGGATTGTGTATATGGGATTTTATGTTTTTTTTCTTTTATTGGTTGAACTAGATGGACTTGTTTCTTTTTTCAACCTGACTAACCGTGTAACTATGCTAGATGCTAGCTTTTTACTGGGGTAATACCCATAGCAAAAACATAGCTTCCAACTGTTCCTGATTTGGAGCAATGTCCCTCTGTCCCTCTTTCGTCCTCATTTGTCCCTCATTTTGATCTAATCTATATAGTTGTATATAAAATGCACTTTTTATATTTCAAAAAGTGTTTCTCAGCACTAAACCTTCCATCCAGTTTCTAAGTTGCTGCATTTGTAAATTTCAAAAGCCAGTATTAAGGAATAGAAGTGGTAAAAAAAGTACTTGTGGGTTTAACTAATTTGATTTTTTTGGGTTTTGTATAATTCTCCTTTATGGGGTGTGGACAGGGGCGTGTCCTATGCCTACATACTTTTGCTAATAGATGTCCCTCATTCCCATCTCAAAAAGTTGGGAGGTATGGCAAAAACTATACACCATGTTGCGTTCAGGTGGGCAGTACCACTGCCAAACGTGATCCATTGATTTGGGCGAACTAAATGCTAGGCTCACAGTTGTGGCATGGTATTGCCATTCAAAAACCCTGTTTGGCTGCCAAAAAAAAGGCATTTTTATCACCTCTTGAATGTCTGGCAGCTGCACCTATACTGCTCTCTGAAAAATGATCCACTGTGGACTGCTGCAGGTGTAAGCCCTTGTACACACGGTCGGACATGTCCGATCGGACCGTGTTGCCGGATAATCCGACCATGTGTGGGCTACATTGGACTTTTTCCGTCGGAATGTCCAACCAACAAAGTTTGAGAGCTGAATATAAAAATTTCCCGACAACATGATCCGATCGGACTTGGTCCGATCGTTTGTAGAGAATTACGATCAGACAAAGTGCCACGCATGCTCAGATCAAATTCCTAGACTAAAGCTATTGGCTACTAGCCTGAACGTAGTCCCATCGTAACTAAATGACATCATCACGTTACGAACGATTGGATTTTCCGACAACTTTGTCCGACCGTGTGTATGCAATACCAGTTTCGGACAAAATCCGTCGGACAAAATTTGACGGATTTTGTTGTCAGAATGTCCGACCGTGTGTACAGGGGCTAAAGGGAAAAAAAAGTATAGTAGATTGTACTAAACAGAGTAGATGCAAAAAAAAGCATCCGACGCTAAAGAAATCCTGGGCATGGTTTATGGTAAACAATTACTAATCTCTTGAGTTTGTAAAGTGGAGGTGGCTCCTGGTGCATTGCTATAAAGGCAATGTCAAATCAGGACATATGCTGCAGTACACCTTTATCTTTACACAGTTTTGCAAATCAACTATATAGATTTGTGTGCATTAGTCATCAGAAAACACACTGAGAACTCCCTTTTTAACTGACATTAGAGCGGAGTTCCAGCCTGGAAAAAAAACATTGAAAGTCAGCAGCTGCAAATATTGTAAGGACACTTACCTGTCCTGGAATCCCAAGCCAATCCATCCATTGGCTCCAGGTGCAGGCACCTGCATTCTTACTAAGGGAAACAGGAAGTTTATAGCCTATTTCCTACTGCGCTTTCTGAATGGTCCTGATGTCTTTTGGGACTTGTGTGTCTCCCAGAAGACAGCGGTGGGGAAGGAAGAGGGGACAGAAATTGAGGCACAACGATTGCGGCGATCTTACACGGAAGTTGGAGCGAGTACCTGGTTTTGGGGTGGGAGCAAACTGCTGAGAGCTAGAACCTGTACTGGCAGAAATAAGGAGAATGCAATTTCTGAATTGTTAGGGTCAATTTACATTAGGGCGATCTACTGTGGCGCATTATTTTTGCATATTTACATTGGACCAGCTTGACCCAATTTAACTTTGTAAAGCATATGTGACAAACACAAGGCCCATGGGCCATTTATTGTGGCCCTTTGCTGTACCTCCCTCATCTCTTACCTACCTTGTCTCAGAAGATGGCAACAGAGAGGCGAACAGAACTCCTCTGCCAGATCTTGCTCTTCTCCATGCAGCCTCAGAGACTTGTCTCTGACACTCCCCCCATCTCAGCAGTCGGCAGCAGAGAGGAGGACAGAACTTCTCCTACAGATTCTGCATCCCTGTGCAGCCACAGTACCTCCTCAACTCTGCATCCCCTCAGCATTCCCCAGACTGGCAGCTGACTCCAGCCCTCATCTGGTCCTCCTCCAGACCCTGCACTTTCTGCATCCCAAATCTGCCCCCAGCTCCTTCCCGGCAGCAGCACATGGTTATGGGGGTGCACTGTGATGTAAGAGAGAGTGGGGACTCTTGACTTCTGATGGTAGGGGCTACAGATAGAACTTGCCCTCTGAGGGTGACCCTAATGTTGATGCAGCCCACGATGAAATTGAGTTTGATGCCCCTGATATACAGTATATACCATACCTTGCTGATGCCCCTGGAAGCTGGAAATCACTGAAATAAATAGTGCTACTACATCGCTACTCCAGTGATCTCCACTTGCTTCCAGGTCCTGTATTGAGCAGTTGGCCTGATGCATTCTGGACACAGGAGGCCTGCTGCTTGGCACCAGCACCATTTAGAGAAAGCTTTGTATCATCTGAATGAATGCAAAACGTTCTCTGATTGGAAGAGGTGGAGAGCATGATGTCACTGCCCTGCCTCTCTGCAACACAGTATGGAGTGTGTGGTGTGCACCATCCTGCACTGGTAAGCAAGGAGAACTCTGTGATTGGAGGAAAGGCCAGTCACATGATCTTTAGGCCGGTGTTTCATCAGATTAGGTGACCCATCAGAAGTGACATTCCATCGCCGCCATCTTGCTACACCCCGCACTCGTCCACAGTAAGGATACAGTGAGAAGATGGCAAGCGGACATCTTGTTACACCCACCAGAGTCATGCATTTCACTCTTACTTTTACGTAAACTCAGGTTATATAGTGAAATACAGTATGTATTTAAAAATCCATCTGACTGTTTTGATGTTGAATTTTAAAAGCAACGGCATGCTAATCTCACAGGTTTGCCAATCTGACAAAACACCGGCCTTCCAGAATCTTGTGTATGGCCGGCCTTACAAGTTACAGATCTGGACTCTCCCACTCTCAGCCATTCCTTCTCATTCAAGTCATTTAAGTCCCAATGCGCTTTTTAAATGTGCAGTTTTTTGTTTTTTTGCAAAGTACAACTAAAGGAGTTAGTTGTGGATATAGTGAGGAGAGATTAGGACACCTGTCAGTTTTTCAGTCTGTGTCCCCTTAAGGGAGATTCACCCTCTCTATTTGTCCTGTTTACCATTATCACCATAAGTGAAAGTTTTTCAAGTTGTCACCAGAACAGTAATAGAAAGGAAATCTTCCAGAGGGGACACTAGTTCTGGTGACAACCAGGGATTGACTCACTTTGGAGGGACTTACTCTCACTTCCTGTTTTGGGACACAGATAAATAAATGGAGGTCTTGGAGTAAATAAAATGAATCAAGTACTGTGCTCAGCTTTCTTTTTTTCCAGCTACTATCACTTTTTACCTAATATTAATATAACAACAAAAGATATTAATACATTGTTTCTGTCTGGTCTACAATACTGTGACAGGTTTGCTTTAAGCCCATGTAAACAATCTGGTAGTACAATGTCAGATGTGAGGTTGTAAAACAAGTACAATGCTCTGAATAATGCCATTCAAAGACAGGATCATCTTCAGCCTTGTCTGTAAGTATAGACAGCAGATGTCTGTACAAAAGGGCCTACACAAGTCATCTGCCATACGGATTTATGCAAGTGATCCACTTGATGAATAGCCAGATCTGCTTACTTTTGCATTCAGATGTCTGGAAAAGTTAATTGTGAATCAGCCATCTGTGTAAAATGATACAGCTAGACGGTAAATAATGGAAGATTATTGATTGGATTGTTGGCTTCATTTACATAACAAGAAAACAGACCCAAAGATCTCTTCTCTTCTCTTTGAACTGTTTATAAAGTCATCCATGTACGATGCACTTTTTGCCAGTCATGTCTCAGATTATTCAGAATTCTATATAAATCATATTTTAGTTTACCGTGTTGATATAACAGGTCAGTGTTTTTGCCACTTAACAGGTTATGTTTCAGTCTATTCTGGAGTTGTTGTTTTTTTCTCCTCTGCAAAATCTTTGGCTTTTAACCCTTCCAGGTTGTGTCAAATGTATGTGTCCCCTGTGCACCCTGTGGTACCTTCCTCTGACTAGTGTATTCTGTGGTGACATAGGGGCTGGCAGAAGGAACCACCTGTGCAGTGGGGGGGAAGGAATTCAATACCCCCAGAAGTGTTGAATGCCAAAGGCTTTACACAAGGATGTACTGCATGGCGACAGTGGAGTTCAGACTCACCATTGTAAATATTTACAGTCTTCCGATGCAGGAGATATTCTTTTAAAATTCTTTGTGACAGAATTGCTTTAATAGACATTTTGGAAAGATCTTTTGTAATAATAAAATGTAATAAAAAAGCTAAAAATTTTTGACCACTTCTATTTCTCTGTATGTGTGTTTTTTTTTTTTTTTAAGTGACACTAAACTCTGATTTAAAAAAAGCTAATTATTATTATTATTATACAGGATTTATATAGCACCAACAGTTTGCGCAGCACTTTACAACATGAGGGCAGAGAGTAATCTATTCAAGTATGTATTCTTAAACAATAAAGAAATCCAAGCTCCATGCAATGCAATGAAACTGTTCTAATAGTAGTTCCTGTACTACTTGGGGGCGACTTCAGAGCGGCTTGCATTGACTTCTATACAGAGGTCGTTTTACAAGCCGCGCTGAAGTCATGCTGTACGGGGCGGCTTCAGAGTCGGACGACTTTGAAGCCGCCCTTCTGTAAACCGGTACTTAATATCACTTCATGTGTGGCGAGTACCACATAATATCTATAGCTAACTTTAATCCTGCTGGTTGGAGATCCTTAGGGCTTGTTCACACTAAATTTCTAACGCTTAACAAACGCACCTATAGCGTTAATATGGGCTTTAGACTCACTTTAATGAGCTTTAGTATGGGCATTGGACTGGCGCTTTACAAGCCTTAATGAGGAGTTAAAAATGCTCCCCAAACACCCTATGGGCAGTTTTGAAGTGTTTGATGAGTGTTAATGCGCATTAAAACTCCTCCACAAATGTCTATTCCATTACAATTAATAAGCTAATCTTAACGCCCCGCAACCTCACCGCAACTTTCTGCCACAGCTTTTGCGAATCGTTACCATAGACTTGAATGGGAGGTGTTGAAAGGCTTCAAACGTCTCCTGACTCGACATGAGGCTAGAATTTTGAAGCGATACGACATTAACCCTTCATGTTTTGATAGTGTGAGCAGCACTGTGTGCTGTCCATTGTATCATTTACATAGGCATTTGAGGAATGTTTTTAATGCCTCTCAAACACCTGCTTTTAACGCCAGTTTGAACTTAGCCTAACTCATATGGTGTTATGGGTCTTTTTTTTTTTTTTTTTGCTTTGAAAACTGTAATAAGCACGGGCTCCTCGTAAAGGGGTTGTAAAGATTTTTTTTTTTTTTTAAATAGAAAACATGTTATACTTACCTCTGTGCAATAGTTTTGCACGGAGCGGCCCCCATCTCCCTTCTCTAGGGTACCTCAGCGGTGCTCCTGGCTCTTCCTTTTCTCAGGTGCCCCCACGGAGAGTTGCTTTCCATGAGGACACTCATGCGGGCATGCTTCCGAGTCCTGCTGCTGCGTCCATTGACACAAACAGCAGGACTGGGCCCCGCCCCCAGCTCCAATGTCACTGGATTTGATTGACAGCAACAGGAGCCAATGGCTCCCGCTGCTATCTATCTATCCAATGAGGACCCAAGACAGCGGCTGGACCTGCTGTGCTCATCCCTCGTCCCCGTCACTGGAACGATCGGGTTCAGATAAGAAAATCAAGGGATCTGGGGGGCAGCTGCACTACTGAAGGGTTTTCACCTTAATGCATAGAATGCATTAAGGTGTAAAAACCTTGAGGGTTTACAACCACTTTAAGCTTATTAATTTAAACTCAGGAAAGATCTGTGCAAGTATGTGCAGCCTTATGCAAGGTGTATGACAAACAGGATTATTGGAAGAATATTTTGTATCTATATAATTTAGTGTCAAGTAATCCTTAGAAAACTTATCTGTCATTCCCAGAGATCCTTACTACCCTTATCTACTGACCTCAGAGACCACATGGGTAGTGTCATACCAAAACGATACCAGATAATATGTATTCAAAGGTTCTCTTATCTAAGGCACTCAAAGGTATACTTGATCCAGTCTTCATCTGCACATGAAGAACAAATATTTTTCATACTCAAGCTCTATTCAAATACTCTCCTTAATGCTTAGATATCTTGAGATCTGTCAAAAATCACACACTAATATATATATATATATATATATATATATATATATATATATATATATATAAATAACAATTATAATACTGACCTGCACTAAGAGAAATACGGAGGTTGCATGTACGGACTTTCTTAAAAGAATACCATTTGTCAGGTTGTTTCACCTGGAACAAACATGCAGATTATCCAGTCTGGGCTCACAGCACTAAAGCCAATGGTCAGCAGGTCAACTGGCTTTTCCAGTAGGAGAGCTAAACCATGGCAACCTTTATGTTTTACTAGTACAGGTTTCCTTTAAAATTCCATACAACTGCAAACATTGCTATTAATTTCTTGCTTGTCTCTTGTTATCCACCAATTATATTTTTCCCAAAGTTTTGACACTAAACCTAATTGTATATATATATATACATATATATATATATATATATATATATATATATATATACATATATACATATATATATATATATATATATATATATATATATATATATATATACACAGTATCTCACAAAAGTGAGTACACCCCTCACATTTTTGTAAATATTTTATTATATCTTTTCATGTGACAACACTGAAGACATGACACTTTCCTACAATGTAAAGTAGTGAGTGTACAGCTTGTATAACAGTGTATATTTACTGTCCTCTCAAAATAACTCAACACACAGCCATTAATGTCTAAACCGCTGGCAACAAAAGTGAGTACACCCCTAAGTGAAAATGTCCAAATTGCACTGCTCCTGGTGCCACCCTCTGAGTTCACAGGAGCCAGAACCAGAGGAGGCATTGTGTATCAATGTGCGCTGACAGTATTGATCGTCAGCACGCATCAAGAACAACACTAGAAACATTGGGCCCTATACATCCGCCACAATGTTGAACCAACATTTTCTCATTGGACCATCAAAGGTCTAGGGACATCTTTTTAGCATGTATTGCTTAAGAATTTCAACAGAAGAGGGACTTAGGCTCACAAAATACTCCAAAATTATCAACAGCAATAATGGGAGGACAAGCTGCTCACCAATCTTCTCTTTAGCCAACTTTTCTGAAGGTAACAGGGAATGGGCAGTATATCTGGAACCACACAGAAGCAATCCATATAGACACTTCTGCCATTCATTTCCCTTTTGGCACTCCCATAACTAGTAGTCCACAGCAAGGTCTTGACTCACAGTGTCCTAGAAGCTGTCTGCCACCCAGAAGCAGGTGGAGGGAATCAAACCCTCAGCTCAACAAAAACTGGAACAGACCAAAGCAATCAATCACTGCTCCAATCACTACAGTGAAGAACTAAATTTAACCCAGCAGCCTAAAAAGAGGAGGGCACTACACACACACATTTATTTTTTTATTTCATTTGTATTCCCATGTACGCAAGGTGAGCTCTAACTGGACGGGGTAGAGATGAGTGGCAGTGACTTGATGATCTCCTTCCTCGTCCAATCAGAATACATGCTGAATTCAATATAAAAGTATGACAGGGTAGTGCTGAGTGGGTAACCCCCTGTGGTCAGTGTGCAGCAGGAAATCCACTCAAACAGGACCAGGAAGATTGCAACCATAACTATATGTAGCGCAGACTACTACAGCAGTCTGTCACAGGTTCCCCCATTTGTCACACTACCTCAAGACTGACTTCTAATGAGTATCTACAACACTCTTTCTCCATATCAGGCATTATGTAGTACAATGATTCAAATCTTTCTGTGTGCGTTTAATACATTTTTACATGTGTTGTCAACAATCATGTTTATAATGCACCAACATTGCCATCAATAGGCAAATTAAAAAAACACAATGCACTTAACTGCATAGATGTAAACCAGCACCATTTAAATCTATGGCTAACATTATTATTATTATTATGATTATACAAGATTTATATAGCAACAAAAGTTTGGACAGCACTTTACAACATGAGGGCAGACAGTACAATTACAATACAATTCAATACAAGAGGGATCAGAGGGCCCTATTCATTAGAGCTTACAATCTAGAAGGGAGGGTCAAGTGAAACAAAAGATAATAACTGTGGGGGGTGAGCTGATGGAGAAAATGAAAATACAATTGGATAAGCTTCTCTGAAGAAGAGGGTTTTTAGGGATGTTTAAAAGTTAATAGAGTAGAACATAAGGACTTCCATAGATTTGGAGAGGCTTTGGAATAGTCCTGGAGGCAAGCATGGGAGGAGGTGACAAGGGAGCTGGAGGAGCTGGAGAGCAGGAGGTCTTAAGAGAAATGGAGAGAACGATTAGGTTGGTATTTTGAAACTAGGTTAGTGAAGTAGCTGGGGGCAGAGTTGTGGATGACTTTGTAAGTTGCTGTTAGTATCTTGAATTTAATTTGTTGGGTGAGTGGAAGCCAGTGGAGGGATTGACAGAGAGGAGTAGCAGACACAGAGCGATTGGTAAGGTGGATGAATCTGGCAGCAACATTCATGATACATTGAAGGGGGGATAGACTATGTAGAGGTAAGTCAATGAGTAGGAAGTTGCAGTAGTTGAGAGATGACCAGGGAGTGAACTAAGAGCTTTGTTGTGTCATTGGTTAGAAAGGGTCATATTTTGGAGATGTTGCGGAAGTTGAGGTGGCAAGATTTGGACAGTGATTGGACGTGGTGCTTAAAGGAGAGTTCAGAGTCCAGGACTACACCGAGAACCTTGGCATGTGGGCTGATAGTTGTGCCAATGATTTTGACAGAGAGATCAGGGGAATATTATAAGTTTGGTTTTGGATAGATTGAGTTTGAGGAAGTGGTGTGACATCCAGACTGATATATCTAAATTTGTGATACATGCGGAGACTGAGGAAGTGAGCTGAGAAATAGATTTGGGTGTCGTCAGCATAGAGATGGAATTTGAAGCCATGGGAGGCTATCAGCTGACCCAGGGAGGAGGTGTAGATTGAAAATAGGATAGGCCCAAGAATAGGAGAGGAGGAAGTAGAGTTAAAAGTAACGCTAAAATATACGGTCACTTAAAATCATCTATCCATGCAAACAATAAACATAACAAAACCTAACAAGACAAAACAAACCAAATTTCCAAATACAATTGAACTAGCCCAAAGAAGACATCCACCCATTGTGTTTTATTGTTAGGCTGGGTTCACAAATATGAGAATTTTTTGTGTCCGGCGCCCTGCATGTAGATTAGGAGTCAGGCGCATGGCTTAGGGGGGTGGCGCCCCTTCACCCTGCAAGAGCGCCCGCCACTGTGGGTTTCCCTGCATCAAATTCGCATGACAGGAGAGTGTGCCTGGCTCTCTATGGAGCCGGTTCACACAGCTCAGCTGTCCACATTTGAAAAGGGTCCTATGCGTCTTTGGGTCTGGAATCCGTGAACAGGGATGCACTGGACCCCCTGCTGTGAGCCGCTTTTTCATACGACAAAAGCTGGATGTGCAGACTATAACATTTTTGGCGGATGTGAACACAACGTCCAATTTTCATTTAATTAGCATGGTTTTTGTCGGAAAAAAATCATAACAGCAAGACTACGCATGCTCAGAAATGAAAGAATACACACAAAACTATTCAACACATTACGTCACTTCTGAAGTTGTATGAGAATTTTCATATGGTGAGTAACCTCTTCACTAAACTAGACATGAGACTTAGCCCTTGTACACGCGGTGGGACATTCTGACGGAAAATGTCCGATCGGACCGTGTTGTCGGATAATCCGACCGTGTATGGGCTCCATCTGACTTTTTCCGTCAGAATGTCCGACCAACAATGTTTGAGAGCTGGATATAAAATTTTCCAACAACATGATCCGATTGGACTTTTTCCGATCGTTTGTAGAGAATTCCGATTGGACAAAGTGCCATGCATGCTCAGATCAAATTATGAAACCAAAGCTATTGGCTACTAGCCTGAACGTAGTCCCATCGTAACAAATGAACGTCATCACGTTACAAACGATTGGATTTTCTGACGACTTTGTCCGACCGTGTGTATACAACACCAGTTTTGGACAAAATCCGTCTGAAAAATCTGACAGATTTTGTGGTCGGAACGGTCATACGAAAATCTTATCGTGTGTATGAGGCTTAAGAGTAGAGAAGGGTTTTTTATTTATATATAAGTTGGCCATACACTGCTCAATTTTTGATTGATTCCCAGTGAACTGGCCAGTGGCCACAATTCAAGCTGAGGGTTGCCCTGTCTGCTGAAGCGGTGGCTGCTAAATCCAATTGCCAGCAGCTGACATTCCTCTATCCGTGCTGCTTAGTGTGGATGGGAAATCAATGTATTTCTCTTATTCGATCAGTGGGGCTGAATAAGAGAGATTTAAAGCAGCTATGGCCAGCGTTAATTTCCCATCACTTCCTATGCCTGGTGGCTCCCGTCAGTAGTACAGGAAGTGAGTGTAGATCTGGACAAAGGGGACAGAATATCTAATTAAAAAGAGAGGTTTTTTAAAACCTCTACTTGCTTACATTAGTTATCACAGGTACTTATATAGCAGAACTTTACATATATATTGTACATACACATTAGTCCCTGCCCTCCAGAGCTTACATTCCAAGGTCCCTAACTCATATTCATACAGACACATACTAGGGCCAATTTTGCTTCAAAGTTCTTTTTTTTTTAATTTAAGTTTTTTTCCTGAAACTTCCCTAAAATGAAGCTGCGTGTTATATGCCGATAAATACGGTAAATATAAAGAAGCTGTATACTCAGTAGGAGATTAAATCAGCTGCCGAACAAAAACGGAGAGATTAATATCGCATAATAAGTGGTGGAATAAAGTGATAAAACTTTCACATCATTAGAGCAATGTGTTTACTGCTTGTCTGATAAAAGAAGCCTGAACCAGCAGCTTCACCTATAGTCAATGATAAGCGAAGGGGATTCTAGGAAGTTAGTCATTAATGAGTAGGATTGAAGAGCAATGTCCTGATAATCATTCTCAGGGCTATAAACAGCACTTGGAATTTAACTCGAAACTTTCAGCCCTTTCTTGCAGCGCTGGAGTTGTTTTTCCATTACTGTTATATTGGCTACTAATACGACTTTGCCCTAACAGCTAAGTACACTGTGATTCTGGAGCTGCAAACACTTCCTACCTTGTCCCAGTGCCAGGAGCTCAGCATCCTGTACCATTCACAAACACTAAGCACAACACAATTCCTCTTCTATCATTCCATTATTATTTTCCTGAAAAATAAAGTCAGAAGGAATCCCTTACCATTACATACCGTAGGCAGGAGCCATGTCCCTCTTACCTGTCCCACAGGTTTTTCATCTTTTCCCCTATGGTCGCAGCGTTTGTATAACCAAATTTTGTTTTGTTTAAGGGTGAATTCAGTTCTGTAGAGCATAGAAGTCATCCACTGTGATGTAGCAGCAAAAACAGTCCTTTAAAAACCAAAGAACGCACATTTCCACCAATGGGAAGGGGGGAGAAACGCGTATCACAAAAAAGAGTTCCAAAAACCGTCACAGGTCTGCCCTGTACATGTCTTTAATGTGAACTGTGACGATAAGTGCGCAAGATCGTCTAAAACTGCCCGTACAAAGAACAACTCTCTAGCAACCAACTTTAGCCCCCGTTCACACCTGAGCGACACGGAAGTAGTGTAGCTTTTTTTTGTGGGGGTCGATTTTGTGGTGCGTTTTTGCAGTGCCACCATTTATTTCGAACAGGCCTTCCTCAGCTCCAAAAATGTGCCAAAGAAGCTCATGTACCAAACTTTGGCACTGAGCCAGGCGCATTTCACATTGCGTTATTTGCCAATAGTTTCATGCGTTTTGTCGGACCACAATCGCGGCAAAATCACACCGCGTTTCAGGTGCCATTAAGAGATAATAGCGCCGCAAGTGTGTCTCACGGTTTGCGGCAATTCTGGAATCGCAGGCAGAATTGCATGATTCTGCCCGCAATCCCAAAATGCTCAGGTGTGAACAGGTGCTGAGTATTTTGTCATGCGTTTCTTAAGCCTGACAACGCTCAACAGGAAGAACCCCTTTAGTTTTAATGTTGCTTGTTTACACCTGAGTGTTATGTTGCTTGCCACATGAACGCACACATGAGCTTTCTTTAAGGCAGAATCGTGCATTTTTGGCCCCAGTGACATAATGGAAGTGCCTGAAAATAAGTATTTTCATTTTAGCGTATTTTTTTTGCTCTTAACAGTTATTCTGGCAAGATACAAGGAAGACAGTAATATAAGATGTCAGAGATGATACTTTCCATGGTCCAAAATGAAAAAAGTCTGAGGCTTGAAAACACATGAAAAAAACATGCATTGCACTTGAAAAATGCATCAAACTGCAAAAAAAAAAAAAAAAACTGCTTCAAAATTGCCCGAATATGCTCACACTTAAGTGTGAATGGGGACTCAACTAGCTTTCCGTTGTGAAAACGATTGCACAGATCAACGCAATGCTCCAATAACAGTATATATGTGTATATATATATATATATATATATATATATATATATATATATATATATATATATATTCAAAAGTATTAGGACACCTGCCTTTACAGGCACATGAACTATTGGCATCCCAGTCCGTAGGGTTCAATATTGAGTTGGCCCACTCTTTGCAGCTATAACAGCTTCAACTCTTCTGGGAAAGCTATCTACAAGGTTTAGGAGTGTGTCTATGGGAATGTTTGACCATTCTCCCAGAAGTGCATTTGTGAGGTCAGGTACTGATGTTGGACAAGAAGGCCTGGCTTGCAGTCTCTGCTCTAATTCATCCCAAAGGTGTTCTATTGGGTTGAGGTCAGGACTCTGTGCTGGCCAGTCAAGTTCCTCCACCCCAAACTCACTCATACATGTCTTTATGGACCTTGCTTTGTACACTGGTGTGCAGTCATGTTGGAACAGGAAGGGGCCATCTCCAAACTGTTCCCACAAAGTTGGGAGCATGAAATAGTCTTGGTATGCTGACGCCTTAAAGAGGAAGTAAACCCTGATGAGTTTGCTTCCTCTTTCATTCCCTGCAAAGGTAAAGCATAATGGACTACTATGCATCGCATAGTAGCCCATTATGTGTCACTTACCTGACACAGGAGCCAGCGAAGTCACCGCTGTCCCCTGTAGTCAACCACATCCATCTTCTCGGTGGGTCTCACTGCTCCGCCGCTGTCATTTGGCGACACTCCCGCGCATGGGAGCCGCCACTCGCGGCATATTGCCGTTGACCACGGCGCATGTCTTTCGGCAAATATCTCCTAAACCATGTAGGTTTAGGAGATATTTCTTGGACCTACAGGTAAGCCTTAATCTACCTGTAGGTCAAAGTGTGTTGTAAGGGTTTACAACCACTTTAAGATATCCCTTCACTGAAACTAAGGGGCCAAGCCCAACCCCTGAAAGACAACCCCACACCATACCCCCCCTCCCTCCACCAAATGATTTGGACCAGTGCACAGAGCAAAGTCCATAAAGACATGGATGAGCGAGTTTAGGATGGAGGAACTTGACTGGCCTGCACAGAGTCCTGACCTCAACCCGATAGAACACTTTTGCGATGGATTAGAGCGGAGACTGCAAGCCAGGCCTTCTCGTCCAACTTCAGCGCCTGACTTCACAAATGCGCTTCTGGAATATTGGTCAAACATTCCCATAGACACACTCCAGTCCTAAACCTTGTGGACAGCCTTCCCAGAAGAGTTGAAGCTGTTATTATTATTTAAGGTACTTATATAGCGCCGTTAATTTACGCAGCGCTTTACATATACATTGTACATTCGTGTTTTAGCTGCAAAGGGTGGGCCAAATCATGGTCAGTGCTATATAAATACCTGTAATAAAAAAAAGTAATAAGTAGAGGTTTAGTATTACATTAATACCATTTATTGCCTAAACTATATAAGTGGTAACATACATTTTCGAAGCATGCTGGCTGCTTGTTCAGGCAATATGATACAAAATAAATAACAAAAATGATAAATAAATGTCTGTGTATATGGCCAGCATTCGGTTGTATACAAACATCCAACAAGTGTGTATACAACTTGTCCAAGTTATTTAAACTATGGACTGCTCCTACAACAAAGCCTAATACATGACATAAAGCAGTCCTGGCAATAGTACACCCCCTAGCAATCCCTTTGTTAGGTACATCAGTATTACTTGGTGTTTGCACAACTGCTTTATCCCTGGATCACTCCTGCACTATGCAATTTTCAGTAATAAACAAACATCTGAGTGCTGTATGACAATGACAGCCCCATCCCTTGTGCTGAGCAGGTAGTGTAGAGTCCTGGGGTGGGGGTACTTATTGGGGGGTCACACTTACTTGTGTTGCCTCCGGCTGTCCCTGAGATTGAAGAGGGTTAGGCAAGAAAAAACAAGACATATAATAGCTGGGTGCCAGGGAGGGAGGGTGCAAGGTACAGAAGCTCTGCGATTTCGAAAGAAGACAAGATCACTCAGCGAATTCTGAGAGTTGTGGAGAAAGCATTTCTTATCAGCTGGGGGAGGAGGAGGGAAGCAGGAGGGAGCAGGAGGGAGCAGAGGGAGGAGGGAGGCAGAGGAAAGGTGATGGACACAGGCTGATGCCTGATAAGGACCCCCCATCATCACAGCTGGGAGTAGGGATGACGGGTATGACACCGGAACAGGGGGCAGGCTGTGTCCTCTGTATGGGAGTGACAGGCTGGGGGTTATTTACTAAAACTGGAGAGTGCGAAATCTGGTGCAGCTGCCAGGTTTTATTGTCAAAGCTTAACCACTTTCAGACCGGACCATTTTGCTGGTAAATGACCAGAGGTCTTTTTACACTTTGGCACTGCGCTGCTTTAACTGGTAATTGCGCGGTCATGCAATGTTGTACCCAAACAAAATTTGCGTCCTTTTCTTCCCACAAATAGAGCTTTCTTTTGATGGTATTTGATTGCCTCTGCGATTTTTATTTTTTGCGATATAAACGTAAAAAGACCGCAAATTTTGAAAAAAAATGATATTTTCTACTTTTTGTTATTAGAAAAATCCAATAAACTCAATTTTAGTCATACATTTAGGACAAAATGTATTCAGCCACATGTCTTTGGTAAAAAAAAAGTCAATAATTGTATATTTATTGGTTTGCGCAAAAGTTGTCACATCTACAAACTAAGGTACGTTTTCTGGAATTTACGCAGCTTTTAGTTTACGACTGCCTATCTCATTTCTTGAGGTGCTAAAATGACAGGGCAGTACAAAACCCCCCCAAATGACCCCATTTTGGAAAGTAGACCCCCTAAGGAAATTGATAAGAGGCATGTTGAGCCCATTGAATATTTTATTTTTTTGCCTCAAGCGATTGAATAATGACAAAAAAAAAATTTTTTTTTTTTTTTTACACAAAGTTGTCACTAAATGATATATTGCTCACACATGCTATGGGCGTATGTGAAATGACACCCCAAAATAAATTCTGCTGCTTCTCCTGAGTACGGGGATACCACATATGTGGGACTTTTTGGGAGCCTAGCCGCGTACAGGGCCCCGAAAACCAAGCACCGCCTTCAGGCTTTCTAAGGGCGTCAATTTTTGATTTCACGCCTCACTACCTATTACAGTTTTGAAGGCCATAAAATGCCAAGATGGCACAAAACCCCCACAAATGACCCCATTTTAGAAAGTAGACACCCCAAGCTATTTGCTGAGAGGCATGTTGAGTCCATGGAATATTTTATATTTTGCCACAAGTTGCGGGAAAATTACAAACTTTTTTTTTTTTTTTTTTTTTTTCACAAAGTTGTCACTAAATGATATATTGCTCATGCATGCCATGGGCATATGTGAAATGACACCCCAAAATAAATTCTGCTGCTTCTCCTGAGTACGGGGATACCACATATGTGGGACTTTTTGGGAGCCTAGCCGCGTACGGGGCCCCGAAAACCAAGCACCGCCTTCAGGCTTTCTAAGGGCGTAATTTTTTGAGTTCACTTCTCACTACCTATTACAGTTTTGAAGGCCATAAAATGCCAAGATGGCACAAAACCCCCACAAATGACCCCATTTTAGAAAGTAGACACCCCAAGCTATTTGCTGAGAGGCATGTTGAGTCCATGGAATATTTTATATTTTGCCACAAGTTGCGGGAAAATTACAAACTTTTTTTTTTTTTCACAAAGTTGTCACTAAATGATATATTGCTCACGCATGCCATGGGCATATGTGAAATGACACCCCAAAATAAATTCTGCTGCTTCTCCTGAGTACGGGGATACCACATATGTGGGACTTTTTGGGAGCCTAGCCGCGTACGGGGCCCCAAAAACCAAGCACCGCCTTCAGGCTTTCTAAGGGCGTTACAGTTTTGAAGGCCATAAAATGCCAAGATGGCACAAACCCCCCCCCCCCAAATGACCCCATTTTAGAAAGTAGACACCCCTAAATTTAGGGGTACACTAGTGAGACTAGGTAATAAATGGCGGGTGCCCTGAAACTATAAAAAAATAACTAACCAACCAGCGTCACCTGTAACAGTTATATGGTGATCACTGGTGAAAGGGTTAACTAGGGGGCAATCAGGGGGCTTTATGCGGTAGTATATGGGGGTCCCTGGCGCTATAAAAAGCTGCGGCGAACCTAAATACCTACCTGCCTAACTAGCGTCACCTGTGACACTAATACAGCGATCAGAAAAACGATCGCTTATTAGGCTGGGTTCACACTGGAGCGATGCGGGAACGCCACGAATGCGCGGCGGGTTCCCGCATCGCATGCCTCCCGGCGGCAGTTCACACTGCCCTATGCGAACTGCTGGGAGTGTCAGTGAAATGTTAATGACACCCCCAGATCAGTTCGCATATCGCAGTGCGATCTGCAAACTTGGATCGCATGGTGTGAACACCCATGCGATCCGATTCTGCTGCGGACCAAAAAAAGGGTCCCGTGCGAGTTTGCGGCGGGTGCGACACGAATTCAGCCATACTATCTGTATAGCTGAACTCGAATCGCACAGAGATCGGATGTGATTTGCACTGCAGTGCGGTGCGAATCACATCCGTTCTCATAAACCGCTGCAATGTGAACCCAGCCTTAGTGACACTGGCGACGGGGGGTGATCACGGGGTTAAACCTTTATTGGGGGGGTTAGGGGGGTACCTTAGAACTAAAGGGGGCTAACCCTAACTGCCCTAACAGTTATTAGTCACAAATGACACCTGCCGGGTGATCAGGGGGTTAAACCTTTATTAGGTAATAAATGGCGGGTGCCCTGAAACTATAAAAAAATAACTAACCAACCAGCGTCACCTGTAACAGTTATATGGTGATCACTGGTGAAAGGGTTAACTAGGGGGCAATCAGGGGGCTTTATGCGGTAGTATATGGGGGTCCCTAGCGCTATAAAAAGCTGCGGCGAACCTAAATACCTACCTGCCTAACTAGCGTCACCTGTGACACTAATACGGCGATCAGAAAAATGATCGCTTATTAGGCTGGGTTCACACTGGAGCGATGCGGAAACGCCGCGAATCCGCGGCGGGTTCCCGCATCGCATGCCTCCCGGCGGCAGTTCACACTGCCCTATGCGAACTGCTGGGAGTGTCAGTGAAATGTTACTGACACCCCCAGATCAGTTCGCATATCGCAGTGCGATCTGCAAACTCGGATCGCATGGTGTGAACACCCATGCGATCCGATTCTGCTGCGGGCCAAAAAAAGGGTCCCGTGCGAATTTGCGGCGGGTGCGGCGGGTGTGGCGGGTGCGGCGGGTGCGGCGAATGGCTGAACTCGAATCGCACAGAGATCGGATGTGATTTGCACTGCAGTGCGGTGCGAATCACATTCGTTCTCATAAACCGCTGCAATGTGAACCCAGCCTTAGTGACACTGGCGACGGGGGGTGATCACGGGGTTAAACCTTTATTGGGGGGGTTAGGGGGGTACATTAGAACTAAAGGGGGCTAACCCTAACTGCCCTAACAGTTATTACAGTCACAAATGACACCAATGCAAAAAAAAAAAAAAAAAAATGACATTGGTGTCACTGTGACTGGGGGGCAGGGGTAATTGGGGGGGTGATCGGGGGGTAAAGGGGGGGTGTGAGTGTGCCTGGCATGTTCTACTGTGTGTGGGATGTGTTGGTGCAACTCACTGATCCGCTCTCCTCCGTGTCGGAACGAAAAATACCGACACGGAGGAGAGAATACATCACTTCCTCTCCTGTGTTTACATTACAGGAGAGGAAGTGATGTCACCGGGGATTTCCATTCGTCGGGAGCGATCGCGAGGGGGTGGCCATGAATGAATGGCCGTCCCCTCGTCCGGGATCGCTCCCGAACGAAAACCGACCGCCGCAGGCACCGGGCGGGGGCCCGATCGGGCCCCCGACCCGCGGGAGGCAAAGGACGTACATATATGTGCTTATGCCTGCCCGTGCCATTCTGATGACGTACATCGGCGTGAGGCGGTCGGCAAGTGGTTAAAGGGGTTGTAAACCATTGTGTTTTTTCACCTTAATACATCCTATGTCAGCCTCCAGTATACGCCCCCCATTTTACTCACCTGAGCCCTGGAACTTCACCCAGCGGCAATGCGCTCTTCCTCTGCCCGGGGTTCTCGGCACTTGATTGGATAGATTGATAGCAGCGCAGCCATTGGCTCCCGCTGCTGTCAACCGAATCCAATGACGTGGGCGCCGGGGGGGTGAGTCTGGCATTCGGCAGCTATGGACACTGAATGATGGACTCGGGAGCATGCCCGCAAGGTAACATTCCCCGGGAGAGCGCTTCTCCTAGGGGGTTATCTGATGTGGGGAGGAGCCGTGAGAGTAGCCAGGGGACCCCAGGAGATGGTGTTCGGGGCCACCCTGTGCAAAATGGGCTGCACAGTGGAGGTATGTATGACATGTTTTTTTTTTCGTTTTTTTAATAAACAAAGCTTTACCATTTTTTTTTTTTTATTGGACAAGCTGATTGGCTACCATGCAGAGCTGCACCAGATTTTGCACTCTCCGGTTTTAGTAAATCAACCCCATTGTGTCCTGTGTATAGGAGGGACAGGCTGTCCTGTATATGGGATGATAGGTTGCACTGTGTTATGTATAGGAGGCACAGGCTTTGTCCTGTATATGGGATGATAGGGTGCACTGTGTTATGTATAGGAGGCACAGGCTTTGTCCTGTATATGGGATGATAGGGTGCACTGTGTTATGTATAGGAGGGACAGGCTTTGTCCTGTATATGGGATGATAGGGTGCACTGTGTTATGTATAGGAGGCACAGGCTTTGTCCTGTATATGGGATGATAGGGTGCACTGTGTTATGTATAGGAGGGACAGGCTTTGTCCTGTATATGGGATGATAGGTTGCACTGTGTTATGTATAGGAGGCACAGGCTTTGTCCTGTATATGGGATGATAGGGTGCACTGTGTTATGTATAGGAGGGACAGGCTTTGTCCTGTATATGGGATGATAGGGTGCACTGTGTTATGTATAGGAGGGACAGGCTTTGTCCTGTATATGGGATGATAGGGTGCACTGTGTTATGTATAGGAGGGACAGGCTTTGTCCTGTATATGGGATGATAGGGTGCACTGTGTTATGTATAGGAGGGACAGGCTTTGTCCTGTGTGCAGGGACTTTCCATTCTTTAGTCAAGGTTTCGCAAGCCACTTACATCTCTCCTCCAGCAAGGGAAAGCCTCTTATATCTGGAGGATATTTTATATTACCAGAAAATCTGATGGGGAATTTCACCTTCAAACTAGAAAGGATTGTTCCTGTTTCTACATTCACATGTATTAAAGCTGAACGCCAGGCACAGAATACTGAGTTTAAATACAGTATATCTGTCAATCACCACAAAGGATATACATCCACTTTGTGGGTATTACGCTGGATACACACTATACAACTTTTGTTGTTTGATCTCCTTATATATATATAGTGTGTATCCAGCTTTAGATGCCTTTACAAATCCAGACATTGTCATATAAAATAAATAAATTACATCATTGCTGTGCTCAGGGCTGGAACAAGGAAGTGGGCAGGCGGGACAGTTGCCCTGGGGGAAGTGAAGCAAATAGGCAAAAAATGGACACAGGGAGATACACCCATTCTACGGCATGTATTAACCACTTGCTTACTGGGCACTTTCCTGCTCAGGCCAATTTTCGGCTTTTAACGCTGTCGCACTTTGAATGACAATTGTGCGGTCATGCAACACTGTACCCATATGAAATTTTTATCTTTTTTTTCACACAAATAGAGCTTACTTTTGGTGGTATTTAATCACCTCTGGGTTTTTTAGTGTTTGCTAAAGAAACAAAAAAAGACATACAATTTTGAAAAAACAAACATTTTTCATAGTTTGTTATTAAATTTTGCAAACAGGTCATTTTTCTCCTTCACTAACATGCGCTGATAAGCACTGATAGGCTAAACTGATGAGCACTGATGGGCATGGATGAGGCGGCACTGGTGGGCACTGATGAGGCTGCACTGGTGGGCTCTGATAGGCGGCACTATAGGTGGCACTGATGGGCACTGATAGGCGACAACGATGGGCATTGATAGGTAGCACTGATAGATGACACTGATGATGAGGCACTTATAGGCACTGATAGGTGGCACTGATGGGCACTGATAGGTGGCACTGATTTGCAGCAATTGGCGGGCACAGATAGGGATCGATGTCCCTGTAATAGAAGCCAGTTAACAGCTGATGCCACTGATCATGAGAAGAAAAAAAAGCTAATAACCGGCTTCTGTATACCTTTGTGATCAGCTGCCATTAGCTGACAGCTGATCATGTGTTAAAGGGCCACTGATTCGCAGCAAAATCACTTTTTATCAGTGGCGGAAGAGGTGCCCTCCCGCAGCGCTCTGGTCGTCTCAGACACTTACCGGAGCTGTCGGTAGTGGCGGAGATAACCGCATACTGTCACCTCACTGCCAGGATGCAGAGTGAAGAGAAGATGGCCCCCGCTTGACTCCATAGCATTGGAGGGCGGAAGCGACGTCAAACGTCAATTCCGCCAAATGCTCTTAAAGGAGCATTTTTAACCACATGCCGACGGCTACAGTGCAGTTGGCTTATTCTGGGTGGACGTTTGTGAGACGTCCTCACAGAATCTTGCTCCCGGGCGCCCCCTGGGGCACGCACCCGGGAACAGCGGTGACGCATCACGGTAAACGGCCGCTGATAGTGGCCGTTTACCACGTGATTGCTCTGTCAAATGACCTGACGCCGGTTCCTCCCTCCCCTCTCTGTACTGATCGGTACAGTGAGAGGGGAGAGGGGGAGAGATGGCAACAGCGCTTTGGGCTGGATGTGTAGTGCCCACAGCGCTGCTCTGTGCCAATACTCTGCCCATACTCTCCATCACTGTGCAGTACTCTGCCAATACTCTGCAACACTGTGCAATACTCTGCCAATACTGTGCAATACTGCAATACTCTGCAATACTCTGCAATACTCACCAATACTCGCCAATACTCGCCAATACTCTGCCAATACTCTGCAATAAATTTTAACAGAAACAAATAATTTTTTTTTTTTACCAAATTTTCTGTCTTTTTTTAAAAAGACAGTGTCAACATAAAAAGTAAAATAATTTTAAATTTTTTTTTAAATTCCCCATCCCGAAGAGCTCATGTGACCTGTAGAAATTTTTAAATGTCGTCTATGGAGATTTTTGAGGATAAAGGTTTGTTGCCATTCCACAAGCGGGGGCGCAATTTTGAAGCATGACATGTTGGATATCAATTCACTCGGCGTAACATTATCTCTCACAATATAAAAAATAATTGGGCTAACTTTACTGTTGTCTTATTTTTTTATTCAAAAATTTTTATTTTTTCCAAAAAAAGTTCACTTGTAAGACCACTGCGCAAATACGGTGTGACAAAGTATAGCAATGACCGCAATTTTATTCTCTAGTGTGTTATAAATAAATATATATATATATATATATATATATATATATATAATGTTTGGGGGTTCTAAGTAATTTTCCAGCAAAAATTATTTTATCTTGTAAACAACAAGTATAAAAAAGGCTTGGTTAAAGTAATGTCAGACAAATCAGTGAGTTTATACCCTATTAACGTTTACTGGAATAGCTCAAAGAAGATCTTGTTGCAAAGAGGAGGTAACAGATTCACTGAGCTTTGGATAACAGTTCTGACTCAACAGAAAAATTCCTCTACAATAATGCAAGTTAAGACAGTTTGGCAATAACACATATGTACAATGGAATACCACTTGAACATGACCTGAAAGGATAAGGCCGCGTACACACGCGCGGACTGTTCGCCCAACTTTGTCCGTCCAACAGTTTCGGCAAACAGTCCGCTCAAAATTAGCATGGACGGACATGGCCACACACGACGAACGAACAGTTTGCTGAAACCGTGCGCGATGACGTGAACGGCACGTACGACGGGACGAAAAATACGACGTCCTATACACTGCATTATAGCTTTCGGCGTGAAAATCCTTTCTGAGCATGCGCGCAACTTTGTTTGACGAACAAGCCTACACACGAGCGGGCTGTTCGCTGAAACCTTGTTTCAGCGGACAGTTTTTCGGAAATTCCGAAAAACCTTGTCCGTCCAACTGTCCGCTGAAACTGTCCGCTGAAAGCCCACACACGAGCGGACTGTCCGCCCAAACACTGTTCAGCGGACAAAGTTGGGCGAACAGTCCGCCCGTGTGTACGCGGCCTTAGCAAGAGTAAGGCCGCGTACACACGGGCGGATTGTCTGCCCAACTTAGTCCGCTGAACCGTGTTTCAGCGGACAATCTGCTCATGTGTGGGCTTCAGCGGACTTTTTCAGCGGACAGTCTGACGGACTTTGTCTTTCGGAATTTCCGTAATTTTGTCCGTCCAAACTTGGTTTTGTCCGTCCAAACTTGGTTTCAGCGGACAGTCCGCTCGTGTGTAGGCAAGTTGGACGGACTAAGTATGGCGCATGCTCAGAAAGGATTTACACGGCCGAAGGTTGCATTGCAGTGTATTGGACGTCGTTTTTCTAGTCCCGTCGTACGTGCTGTACACGTCATCGCGCAAGTTTTCAGCGGACTGTCTGTTCATCGTGTGTGGTCAAGTCCGTTCATTCAAAAGTTGAACGGACTGTCTGTCGGATTGTCTGACGAACTTAGTTGGGCAGACAATCCGCCCGTGTGTACGCGGCCTTAGGCCTTAGGCCGCGTACACACGGGCGGACTGTCTGCCCAACTTAGTCCGCCGAAACACATTTCAGCGGACAGTCCGCTCGTGTGTGGGCTTCAGCGGACTTTTTCAGCGGACAGTCTGGCGGACTAAGTCTTTCGGAATGTTGGAAAGACTGTCCGTCGGACTCGCATTTCAGCGGACAGTCCGCCCGTGTGTGTGCCAGTCCGCCCTACTTTTGAAATGAGCGGACTTTTCCCGCCCGGAGAAAAGTCCGCTCATTTCGAGCGGGTATCCAGGTAGGCGGGGTCCGCGACTGAGACGTCGCTGGCCCCGCCGCCTGGTATGGACTTAGAGGGGAACCCCAACGCCGAAAAAAATCGGCGTGGGGGTGCCCCCCAAGTCCACAACAGACCCTTGTCCGAGCACGCTACCCGGCCGGCCAGGAAAGGGGGGCGAGCGAGCGCCCCCCCCCTCCTGAGCCGTACCAGGCCGCGTGCCCTCAACATGGGGGGTGCCTTGGTGAAGGGGGGGGCGCGCGGCCCCCCCACCCCAAAGCACCTTGTCCCCATGTTGATGAGGACAAGGGCCTCTTCCCGACAACCCTGGCCGTTGGTTGTCGGGGTCTGCGGGCGGGGGGCTTATCGGAATCCGGGAGCCCCCTTTAATAAGGGGGCCCCCGGATACCGGCCCCCCACCCTATGTGAATGAGTATGGGGTACAATGTACCCCTACCCATTCACCTGTGAAAAAAAGTACAAAAAAAACACAACACAGGGTTAAAATATTTTATTGCACAGCTCCGGGGGTCTTCCGTCTTCGGGGGTCTTCTCGCCGGACTCCTCCGCTATCTTCTTGTCGCTCTTTTACTAGTGGAGGATTCCGGCTTTCTTCCGCGCCGCCGGCCTCTTCTCCCGACTTCGGGGGTCTTGTCCCCCTCTTCGGTTCTTCTGCCGGGCCACCGCGCCTTCTTATAGCTCTTTTACAGGCGGTGGCCCGGTCTTCTGTCGCCGCCGTCGCCTTCCGTTCTTCTTCTTCTTCTCCAGGAGATGTTGCCTCGACGATCTCTCCGGCCGGAATGCCAGAGCCGCGCTGCGCGGCCACTTATATAGTGACAATGGGGCGGTGTCACATGGTATATGTCACATGGGTTGATGTCACATGGGGACTATGACATCGTAAGGGGGCGGGGTCACCATGTGACACCAACCCATGTGACATAAAGCCATGTGACACTGCCCCATTGTCACTATATAAGTGGCCGCGCAGCGCGGCTCTGGCATTCCGGCCGGAGAGATCGTCGAGGCAACATCTCCTGGAGAAGAAGAAGAAGAAGAAGAAGAACGGAAGGCGATGGCGGCGACAGAAGACCGGGTCACCGCCTGTAAAAGAGCTATAAGAAGGCGCGGTGGCCCGGCAGAAGAACCGAAGAGGGGGACAAGACCCCCGAAGTCAGGAGAAGAGGCCGGCGGCGCGGAAGAAAGCCGGACTCCTCCGCTAGTAAAAGAGCTACAAGAAGATAGCGGAGGAGTCCGGCGAGAAGACCCCTGAAGACGGAAGACCCCCGGAGCTGTGCAATAAAATATTTTAACCCTGTGTTGTGTTTTTTTGTACTTTTTTTCACAGGTAAATGGGTAGGGGTACATTGTACCCCATACTCATTCACATAGGGTGGGGGGCCGGTATCCGGGGGCCCCCTTATTAAAGGGGGCTCCCGAATTCCGATAAGCCCCCCGCCCGCAGACCCCGACAACCAACGGCCAGGGTTGTCGGGAAGAGGCCCTTGTCCTCATCAACATGGGGACAAGGTGCTTTGGGGTGGGGGGGGCGCGCGCCCCCCCTTCCCCAAGGCACCCCCCATGTTGAGGGCACGCGGCCTGGTACGGCTCAGGAGGGGGGGGCGCTCGCTCACCCCCCTTTCCTGGCTGGCCGGGTAGCGTGCTCAGGCAGGGGTCTGTTGTGGACTTGGGGGGGAACCCCACGCCGATTTTTTTCGGCGTTGGGGTTCCCCTTTAAGTCCATTCCAGGCGGCGGGGCCAGCGACGTCTCCTTCGCGGGCCCCGCCTACCTGGAGACACGCTCGAAATGAGTGGACTTTCCTCCGCGTGTGTGGGCGAGTCCGTTCATTTCAAAAGTAGGGCGGATTGTATGGCGGACTTAGTCCGCCGTATTAGTCCGCTCAAAAAGTGCCGTGTGTGGGCAAGTCCGTTCATTCGAAAGTATGACGGACTGTCTGTCGGATTGTCTGACGGACTTAGTTGGCCAGACAATCCGCCACGTGTGTACGCGGCCTTAGGCATTGATTCTGGCAAAACTTCTAAAGGGGAAACCCAGGCTGCAGTTCCCAGTTGCAGGCCTGATGGTCTTCACTGGCAGTTGGAGATCATTAATTATATCCAATAAGGTGTATTAACAAGACAATGGTATTTCTTGAGAAGGTTTATCCAACAGGTGTCTACGTACAGTGTTCAAATAGAAGAGCAGTAAAGTGTTTCCCCAGGGTAAAGCTGTCTGTACACAATGTCCCAGTGAAGAACAAAAAAGGGTTGTAAATGTGGCCAATTGCCCTCTTACCAACGACCAGGCTGATTCAGTGCCTTCCGAACAGTGACTCCCAAAGAGGCATCCTTGCAGCCTATAATAAGGCTTACCTGTAGGTAAAATTAATCTCTCCTAAACGTGCACCATTTAGGAGATATTTACCCTGCATGAAGCCAGTGACATCACTAATGCATGCACTCTGAAGGTCCGGCATACCTTGGACAGAACTGAGAGCTCCCGTGCAGTGATGTCATTGGTGCTCTGACCAATCACATAGCCTGAGCATGCGAACCCGGAAGAAAGACAGGGTGGGGGCATGTCAGCCCTTTCAGCAGTGGCATTACAGTGCATGAGGGCTTTGTTCCAAGGTGAGTATTTCATAATGCTATGCATACTAGTGCATTAGGCCATTGCCTTGCAGGATTTTTTTTGTAGCATCCTCGGTTTACAACCGCTTTAAGTAAAAGTAGACTATATCCTGACCACATTGTACGGAAAGGAAGGATTTAACCAGAACATGCATGAGGTCCACGTTAGGTGCACAACGGGTTACCATTCTGTCACTGGTAGCGGGGTGGCAGAGGTACACTGGACTGGTGTCAGACACCATGAAATCAGATCGAGACAGAAGTACAGTTAAATCACACTTGTTTAATAATAAAAGTAAAAAGAACAAACATAGTCAAAACATAGCCAAAGTTCAATAACTGGAAAGCCAGATGTCAGGGATCAAAGTAGTGGAACAGCAAGCAGGCTCTGGAGCCAGAAGGGATGTCAGCAAAGCCATTCTTTAAACAGGAACGCAGGAGAGAGTTTCTTGTGATGTGACCAAGGTGAAGGCAGAGCTCCTCTGGACTGGACGGCTTAAGTAGGCAGGACTGACAAGCAGGATAATCAACAGCTGAGTAACTGTGGAGAAAGATGGGAGCTGGCAATTAGCTGACAGCAGAGCGGCCAGCTCAGAGAAGGAAGGGCTGAGCCCAGCCCTGATGGTACCCCCTTCTCCTCCTCTGAGGATCATCAGGCTTGAGGGGAAAACGTCTATGAAAATGATGGAGGAGGACAGGAGCATGTACGTCTGAGGATGAGACCCAAGAGCGTTCCTCTGGACTGTACCCTTTCCAATGCACCAGGCACTGTATGCATCCACGGAACCTACGGGAGTCAACAATGGACTGAACTTCATACTCCTCATGGTTCTTAACCTGTACAGGGTGAGGACGTGGCCCCAAGGTGGTAAAGCGGTTGCAGACCAAAGGTTTTAATAAGGAGACACAAAGTCAGAGGTTGCTAGATGACACAAATAGTTGTCAAAGCCCAGGAAACGTTGCAGAGGACGTAAATCCACAGGTCGGGGCCACTGTAGGACTGCCGAAAGTTTCTCTGGGTCCATCGAAAAACCAGCAGTGGAAATGACATAGCCCAGGAATTTAACCTGTTCACGATGGAACTCACACTTTTCCAGTTTACAATAGAGATTGTTCTCTCTTAGTTTCTGAAGCACACGACAGATATCTCTGTGGTGGCTCTCCAGTAGGGATGAGCCGTACACCCCCCGGTTCGCACCAGAACCTGCGAACGGACTGAAAGTTCACACGAACGTTAGAACCCTATTAATTACCATGGACGCAAACGTTCGAAATCTAAAGTGATAATTATAACGCCCAATATGCATGTTATTGTCCTAAAAAGGGTTTGGGGACCCGGGACCTGCCCCAGGGGACATGTATCAATGCAAAAAGAAGTTTTAAAAACTGAAGTTTTTTTTCTGGAGCAGTCATTTTAATGATGCATAAAGTGAAAAAAAAAGTAAAATATTCCTTAAATATCGTACCTGAGGGGTGTCTAAAGTATGCCTGTGGCATGTGTTTCCCATGTTTAGAACAGTCCCTGCACAAAATGACATTTGTAAAGGAAAAAAAGCCATTTAAAACTGCTTGCGGCTATTAAAGCATTCATTAAGTAATTATTAAGTAATTGTATAGGCATTCTTAATCATAAAACGAATGAGACCCCTATAATCACTTCAAGGTCTCAGTTCACCAATCTTCTTGTTCACAAAGAAGAAACCAGCACCAGTAAGAGACAAGGATTTGTGGATGAAACCTTGAGAAAGTGCGTCTGCAACATACTCCTCCATGGCCTTATTCTCCAAGAACGACAAAGGGTAAACCCGGCCATGAGGGGGTATGGCACCAGGTTGAAGGTCAAATACGGTAATACACAAAAAGAGTCTTTGGGCGCTCCCATGAACAGTCTATATCAAGATGAATTTAGTTTAATTTTAAAACCAATCATATCCAAATGTTGATGTGAAAGAGCAGCGCACTAAAGAGACCTATACATAAATATAGTAAAAAAGTTATTTATTGAATGCTAAAAAAACATACACACAAAAAGAAGTCCAACTCTGGAACTTATCCACAAATGTCTATGTAAAAATAGAAATCCATAATATGATTATCAAGCCTTATGTGAATTGTAACACTTGAACTAAATTAAATACGATACCGCCAAACAGCCAGATCACAAGGGGTTAACACCATCTCGGGTCCCGATCTTCTGGGTGAGCTGATATCCCAAGATGAAAGACAGGGTATGGTGCTCACTATGGGATCAGTGATGGATGGGTGTACTCTCCTATTTCTCACATTTGTGAGACAGATTTTCCCCAGTTTATTATACCGGTTAAAGAAATTTAAATATTATAGTGACACCGTTCGGGGTTACCGCTGTCTCCAGACACTGCTGTTGGACGCGCTGGGAGTTCAAAACCCCAGCCAGAAGTGTCGGTCCTACAGAGCTCAGCGCTGGGATGCCTCGAGTGGCTGATGTGATCTCCGAGCACCTAATCTTTGGTAGACAGAATCGTGCAACTTCGGGTTGTCATAACGACTATGACTAACATGTTTCGCATAGCATGCACTTTCTCAAAGCCAAAGAGGCTTGTTACAGCCCAGTTAATAAAGGCACCTGCATGACGAGGAATCAGGAAAAAACTCCTAGATAGTGTTAACCCCTTGCAATAACAATAAACTTTGAATAAAAATAGGTACTGTCAAGATTATTTATCCAGGGAAAATCAAAATAAAAAATACTACACCCAGACAATAAACTTCAAAATATTAGAAAATTCTAAATAGTGTATAATATCTATCTGAATATATTGATATTTTAAATGGAAAATAATAATGATAAATGATAAAAAAAAGAACAAATTAATAAAATAATTAATGGAATAATACTAATGAATTAAGTAATAATAATGATAATATTGGGAATTGTACATTATAAAAAATCTATTTATCAAATATAAATAAGAAAAACTTATAAGAAAAAATATGAAAAACTTATAAGAAAAATATATATAATTACAGAAATTCAAAAAATATATAATGTATAAACACATATATGGTATGGCTGAGAAAGATAATGGGGGGAAGGTAGGGAAAACCAATAAACATAATATGACACTAAAAATCCATAAATAGCCTAAAAAATTGGATAAATCAGAATCATAATAATCCAAAATCAATACTCATAAAAATACTCATAAGATGCAATTTACATAGAAAAGGCATAGAGAATACATAGAAAATACCCTTGGTACTTGAAAATTACAATAACAATTATGAAATCAGCGGGGAACCTTATTGGGCAAATTTAACCCTTCGAGATATTTTAAATTCTATATTATTTTATATTTATTTATTTGTTGCTTATTTATCTTTCTATTTTTTATTTTTTTCCAGCGATAGGGAACCCAACAAATATATCCAAAAAGTCTCCCTTCAACAAAGAAGGGAGAATCTTTCATTATCAGTTAGGGTACCCTTTGGGATGGCCTCAATTGCAAAAACCTCCATTTGTCTGAAATCCTTATTATGTAGTTGGTGAAAATGTCGCGGGATGCTATGTTTTGTACATCCCTTTTTAGTCAACTGACGATGCTCCCCCACTCTAACTCGTAGGGCGCATATTGTGCGGCCTACATAGAGGAGGCCGCAAGAGCAACGTAGGACATAAATTAGAAACTCCGTGGAACACGTGATGAATAGTTTTATTTCAGAGGACTTGCCTTTAGATGTGGTTATTGTTGATTGGCCATGTGGAATTGATTTGCAAGTTAAACAACCCCTTTTCCGACACTGAAAAATCCCAACTCTGCTGTCAAAATACGTTCTAATATCCGATACTAATCTGTTACTTGGTTTTGTTAATTTGCTAGGGGCGATAATGTTTTTTATTGTACGTGAACCTCTGAATGTTATCTGTGGTTTGGGAGGAAGTGTTGGAGCTAGGATTTAATCGAGCTTCAGAATGTTATAGTGTTTGGATATTATTTTAGATATAGATTTATACTGGATGTATTGAATGTAGAGACAAACCTTACTGTAGTAGTCCAATCTTGGGATTTTTTTGTCTGTTCATTAGTGGGAGATTTAAATAGTTTATTTTCATGTTTCGTAAAGGCCTGTGTAATTAAGTCATGAGGATAGCCTTTTTCTTCAAAATTTTTCATCATGTATTGACCCTGCTTGGTATAATCCTCGGTTAGGGTCCAATTTCTCCGTAATCTTTGAAACTGACCATTAGGAATATTTTTCTTCCATACAGGGTGGTGACAGCTACTGTAGTAGAGATATGAATTACCAGATGTCGGTTTACTATGGTTACTAGTGATGACATCGTGCTTATCATGAGAAAGGACCAAATCTAAAAAAAAACAGCTGCTTTTGATCTATCTCAAATGTAAACGATAGACCCATTGTGTTACCATTACAATAGGTAACGAATGTGGAAAACAAATCAAATCCACCACTCCAGATGAGCAAAATGTGACAGCAGTAACTCCGAACGGTGTCACTATAATATTTAAATTGCTTTAACCGAAATTCTGTCTCACAAATGTGAGAAATGGGAGAGTACACCCATCCATCACTGATCCCATAGTGAGCACCATACCCTGCCTTTCATATTGGGATATCAGCTAACCCAGAAGATCGGGACCCGAGATGGTGTTAACCCCTTGTGATCTGGCTGTTTGGCGGTATCGTATTTATGTTCAAGTGTTTCAATTCACACAAGGCTTGATAATCATATTATGGATTTCTATTTTTACATAGACATTTGTGGATAAGTTCCAGAGTTGGACTTCTTTTTGTGTGTGTGTTTTTTTAGCATTCAATAAATAACTTTTTTACTATATTTATGTATAGGTCTTTTTAGTGCGCTGCTCTTTGCTTTTTATTGAAGGTCAAATACGGCCAGTGTGGAGGCAAACTAGCAGCTTGAACTTTGTCAAAGACATTGCTAAAATTGCGGTACTCCTCCAGCAAGCAGGAGAGTGAAGAGGTGCACAGGACCTTGGCTTTTTTCTGGAAGCATGTCTCAATGCATTGTGGTGACCAAGAGGGAACCTCAGCACTGAGCCAATCAAAAGAGTGGTTGTGCCTCTGTCACCAAGTATAACCAATAACCAGTGGAAACTTAGGTGAGAAAATAACTTGGAATTGGATTATCTCATGGTGAAGAGCTCCTATGGCCATGGACAACGGAACCGTCTCATGAGTCACATGGGCAGCCTGTAGAGGTCTCCTGTCAAGAACCTCAATGGCAAGTGGAGTGTCATGCAGCTGCAGTGGAATCGAGTACTTTGATACAAAGGCAGCATCAATGAACATGCCTGCAGCCCCAGAGTTGATTAGAGCCTGTATCTCCATGGAACGAGTCAGCCCAAGAAAGGGTGACTGAAACCAGGGGATTATCCTTCTGGATAACTGGGGATGAAACAACGCCACCTAAGGTCTGTCCGTGACAGGAACTCAAGGTTAAGGCATTCCCTGGATGGGTAGGTAGGTCAGGACTTCAAAAAGTGACCTGCTTGGCCACAATAAAGGCACAATCTCTCCCTCCTCCTAAAGGATCTCTCATCCGCAGAGAGACACGTGAAACCCAAGTGCATGGGTTCACCTTCACTTCCCGACTCAGTACCAGGAGGCATGGGAGGTGAGGGAGGCACAGGTGTGACTGCAAAGCTAGGAGGCAAGCACTCCTTAAAAGAAAGTCTTTCACTGAGTCTGGAGTCAATGAAGATAGTAAACGCGATCAACTTCTTAAGCTCAGTGGGTATATCTCGGGCTGCTATCTCATCCTTGATGGTATCCGAGAGACCACGAGAGCCTCATTGTTCCACGCAACCTCTTTTGCCAGAGTATGGAATTCAATGGCGTAGTCGGCAACCGTTCTCATACTCTGTTCGATGGACATGAGGCACTTGGCAGCAGAAGTGGAGCGCGCAGGAACGTCAAATACCATTTGAAACTAAGCCACCAACTCAAGACAACAGGTTTTTGCATCTCTCATAAAGGGTTTGCCCAGGCCAAAGCTCTCTCAGCAAAGATATCAGGAAACCTACTTTGCTTCTGTCCGTGGGAAACTCCTGGGGCAGCATCTCAAAGTGTATCTCAACCTGGTTGAGAAACCCTGTGCATTGGACTGGATCACCCCCAAATCGCTGGGGAAGAGGAGAGCAAAACCAGACATATCTCTAATAGAGGTAATACTCGAGGTGGGTGCCTGCACAGAGCCTGGAGCAGCAGCAGGGTCAGCCTGCAACATAGGTTGTTTCGGGGCAGCCACACTGGGAGATTCCAGATGAGCCGTGCGACTCTTTGTACTCCGTGCGCATTTGTAGCACCATGGCAAACTGATCATTGCGGTGATCCAGTTCATCCAATCTGGAAAAAATATTACCAACAAGTGGATTGACTGCATCTTCCGAATTCACGGCCTTCACTTACTGACAGACACCATGAAATCAGACTGAGACAGAAGTACAGTTAAATCACACTTGTTTGTGGTTCTTTCTCATGACTAAAAATCTATTGGGACAAAGCACAAATACTTCCGTTGGATAGTTTCCCAGAGACCCAAATGCAGGCTCAACTCCCTCTACAAAGAGTAGATTGTATTAAATATCTAGGTATACATGTCACCAGAACACCAGTAGACTATACCAAATTAAATTTACAACATCTCTTTGGTATGCTCAAGCACAAGACCCAAATTTGGGCCAGATTACCGTTGAGGGGTCACGGGATGCATCAACCTTGTCAAAATGGTGTTATTACGAAAAATCTTATACATACTCTGGCACTCCCCGGTATATCTGGTACTTTGGCACTTCAAGGCGATGGAAATTATACTTAAAACATTCATATGGGGGAAAAGTAGGCATAAACTCCCATGGCACAAATTAAAGAACCCTACTGATTTGAGAGGGACAGCACTACCTGACCTCAATATGTATTATATAGCAGCACAACTGTAACAACTATTCCATATAGGGAAAACTGATAGAGTAAGATTCTTAATTTTCCTTTGCCCCAAGTGGTCCCACTCAAACGAGGACCCCCTTATAACCCCTTATAACCATTATAGGTCAAATGTTAAACCCCAGCTTAACCAAAGATAAGATGTTTCTACTACATCACTACAGACATATCTGGACCATAATGATGACCAAAATACAGCTACCACCGCTGCGAGTCCCTGCCGGACTTGGAACTTTGGAGATCCAGGGACGTATACTACCTATGCCATTTGGTCTCCAATCTAAAGTCATTTGACACGCTGAGAGATGAATTTGGGCTCACAGCCCAACTATTTTTCCGTTATCTTCAGCTTCGCCATGCTTTCAGAACGCAATTCTCAGCTGGTTTTACCCAACTTGAAGTGAACCTCTTTGTGGCCGTAATATGCAGCTCGAAACCAAAAAAACTGATATCTACATTATATAATATGTTACTCATGCCCTTGGCAAGTTAGTTGGCATATGCATTGAAGGCTAGGTGGAAGGAAAATGTTGGGGTACTTGAGGATGAAGATTGGAGTGAAGACCATTGTAAACTGGTATACCCAAAATTCTCGGATCGCCTTACACAGATATACATTACTCACCGAGCATATATAACCCCTACTAGAGTGTCAAGGTATAAACATGACCAAACCGCCAACTGCCCCATGTGCATCTAGGCCTTGGGTACGTTCTACCACCTGATCTGGGATTGCCCTAAGATACAGGGCTTCTGGGCACAAGTAGTCCAATTCCTACATGACACTATGGGCTCCCCCATCACACTAAACCCCAAAGCATGTTTACTGGGCATTTACCCAGAATCAGACATGAACAAATTCATCAAGATATTCCTAAATGAAACACTGTTTTCTGCTATAAAAACCATTGCGAGACAATGGATGAGGTCTACCCCACACAAATTTAAGATGTGGCTATTGGAGGTAAATAAAGGGTTAAAATACAAAAAACTAATTTATTTGCATAGAGGTTGTCCTTCAAAATATGGTAAAATTTGAGATAGGTGGGTACAGGCCCCGGAGACTCTCTGAGGATGTCCTGTCTTTATACTTGTCTTTGTACATAAGTAGCTGAGTCCCTAAAAATAATCAATGGAGCGGGAATTATGTGGATGACAAATGTTTGCTGTGCCATGCATGATATGTTCCAATGCTTTTTGCTGTATCACCCTACAATGTAAACCCTCTGCTGTTTCTAATTGCAACCACATCTATTTAGGGAATACCGTTTTCTTGCCTCTTACCTAAGTTATTGTCACCCTTCTTTAGTGTTGAGCGAACCCGAACTGTAAAGTTCGGGTTCGTACCGAACTTTTGGCTTTTTGAGTCCCGAACCCGAACCCGAACAATTGACTGTATGTCAATATATAACCCCTACTAGAGTGTCAAGGTATAAACATGACCAAACCGCCAACTGCCCCATGTGCATCCAGGCCTTGGGTACGTTCTACCACCTGATCTGGGATTGCCCTAAGATACAGGGCTTCTGGGCACAAGTAGTCCAATTCCTACATGACACTATGGGCTCCCCCATCACACTAAACCCCAAAGCATGTTTACTGGGCATTTACCCAGAATCAGACATTAACAAATTCATCAAGATATTCCTAAATGAAACACTGTTTTCTGCTAGAAAAACCATTGCGAGACAATGGATGAGGTCTACCCCACACAAATTTAAGATGTGGCTATTGGAGGTAAATAAAGGGTTAAAATACAAAAAACAAATTTATTTGCATAGAGGCTCTTTGGGTCCCGAACCCGAACCCGAACAATTGACTGTATGTTCGGGTTCAGGTCCGGTGTTCGGCAACGTAATGGCGCATTTCAAAAAGCCCTGCAGCAGCCAATCAACATTCGTTTAACTGGTGTGCCCTTAGAAGCCATCACAGCCATGCCTACTAATGGCATGGCTGTGA
This sequence comes from Lithobates pipiens, assembly GCF_037356315.1. NCBI lineage: Eukaryota > Metazoa > Chordata > Amphibia > Anura > Ranidae > Lithobates > Lithobates pipiens. The sequence continues at coordinate 15,891,372 of NW_027507696.1, forward strand.
TTGGCCAGTGCAGCATGTGACCCAGCCTCTATTTAAGCTAGAGGCACACAGCACAGCACGTCACTCTGCTTTAGACAGTGTAGGGAAAGGTTCCTGGCTGCTGTTAGGGAGAGAATACCATAGGAGTCCTGATTCTGAAATCTATTCTAATTAGTCAGTGATTTTACACTGCCCTGAGAGAAAAGATAGACAGTGTAGGGCAAGGTTCCTGTTGGTGCTTTGAGGGAGGGAGAATTATGTAGGAGTCCAGATTCAGAAATCTATTCTAATAACTCAGCAGTCTACACAGATTTACCTGGTTGGGTTGCAGTGCACAGTCTTTTTACACTGCCATGAGCACAGTGCCAGAGAAAATATAACTTTTATCTGCAGGCTCAGTGCACCAGCACTGCATATGTTACTGTGAAATACACCCTGTACATACTCTGGGTGTATTCTGCTATTGCAAAAACACCCATTTAGTGCAAAAAAACAAAACTTTGTAGTGTTTTCTGCATATGTGGAGTTGCGTGTTACACAATTTATATATTTTTCTTCTATTGTGCTATTCAAAAAAATGTTTTAGGGCAAAAACATTTTTTTTTAATAGCATTTTTGCCATTTCTGCAGCTCTAAGATACACGTTTACATAGTCTGGGTGTATTCTGCTATTGCAAAAATACCCATTTAGCAAGATCCTAAATTTGGAAAATATGAGGAGAACGTCAAAGAAGGGACGTGGCTCCGGTCGTGGTGCTGCTGGTGGAGCTCCTGTTGCAGGGAGAGGACGTGGTCGATCTGTGCCAGCTACACGCACAAGTGAAACACCTTCCTCGGGTGTGAGTAGACGACAGAGCCTGCAGCGGTATTTGGTCAGGCCCTATTGCTGCTGTAGGTATGTTGAGGCCAGGACAAGTACAGGCGATAGTAGATTGGGTTGCTGAGAGTTCCTCCCAGGGGCGCCGGGAGGGGGTGGCTAGGGGGGCTGAAGCCTGGAATGAGACCCCCTAAAGCCCCGAGTGTCAGCTCCGGGGGGTCTTCATTGTTAGCCCCGAGCGCTGCAGCGAGCACCGGGACCAATCTGATCCCAAGCACCGCCGAGTGTGGCCGAGTGCGGCCGAGTGCCAGAGCAGGTCCCGCCTTCTGGAGCCTGCATGTCTATGATGGACGTCCCACTGGTCCAATGCCGGGACCGCGGGACGTGTGACGTCCATCATAGGCGCTGTTGGCTCCAGAAGGCGGGAATTACAAAGCGGCTGCCGTGCCACACACCTGCTTGGCGCTCGGGGGCGAGCCGCTCTCCTCTCCTCCTCGGACTGGCTGCTGTGACAGGTCAGTGTGTAATAAGGTCAGTGTAGGTAGGTCAGTGTGTGGTAATGTCAGTGTAGGTAGGTCAGTGTGTTAATGTCAGTGTAGGTAGGTCAGTGTGTGTGGTAATGTCAGTATAGGTAAGTCAGTGTCTGGTAATGTCAGTGTAGGTAGGTCAGTGTGTGTGGTAATGTCAGTGTAGGTAGGTCAGTGTGTTGATGTCAGTGTAGGTAGGTCAGTGTGTGTGGTAATGTCAGTGTAGGTAGGTCAGTGTCTGGTAATGACAGTGTAGGTAGGTCAGTGTGTGTGGTAATGTCAGCGTAGGTAGGTCAGTGTGTGTGGCAATGTCAGTGTAGGTAGGTCAGTGTGTGTGGTAATGTCAGTGTAGGTCAGTCAGTGTAGGTAGGTCACTACCGTTAGTGTATGTAGGTCAGTGTATGTATATGTCCAGTGTATGTAGGTCAGGCAGGTGAGTGTAGGTAGGTAACTATCGTCAGTGTAGGTAGGACACTATCGTCAGTGTAGGTAGGTCACTATCGTCAGTGTAGGTAGGTTAGTGTATGTAAGTCACTACCATCAGTGTCATGGCCCAGCCAAAAAAAAGTTGCATACAACACCAAACCCACCCCCCCCCCCCATTCAGGCCTTGAACTCCGGGCTGAAGCCCCTGGTCCTTTTGCCACCTAGCAATGCCCCTGGTGCCTCCGGTTCCTTGACATTGTCTCCCACCCAGTCTCCTGATGAAAGATCAGAGTTGGCACCTGCAGCCGATGTCCATCAGTCTTTCACATCACCCCCTTGCAAATCAGCCAAGCAGTCTGAGCCCCAAATCATGCAACAGTCTCTTCTGCTTTTTGATGACTCTGTTAGCAGGGTTTCCCAGGGCCATCCACCTAGCCCTGACCCAGAAGTGGAAGAGATTGAGTGCACTGATGCCCAACCACTTATGTTTGAAGATGAGTACATGGGAGGACCATCGCAGCACGTCTCAGATGATGACGAAACACAGGTGCCAACTGCTGCTGTTTTCGCAATTGTGCAGACCGTCAAGGAGGGCAGGGGTGAAGACTGGGTGGAAGATGATGTGGAGGACGATGAGGTCCTGGACTCCACATGGAATCAACATTATGCAGGTGACCAGTGTAGTTCGGAGGAAGAGGCGGTGGTTGCACAGAGCCGCCAGCACAGCAGAAGAGGGAGCAGGGTGCAAAAGCGGAGCGTCTGTCCCCTAGACAGTACACCTGCTACTGCCCCACACAGCAAGGGACCGAGCACACCAAAGCCAGGTCCAAGGAGTTCCCTAGCGTGGCAGTTCTTCAGACAATGTGCTGATGACAAGACACGAGTGGTTTGCACGCTGTGCAATCAGAGCCAGAAGCGAGGCATAAATGTTCTCAACCTGAGCACAACCTGCATGACCAGGCATCTAAGTGCAAAGCACGAGCTGCAGTGGAGTAGACACCTCAAAAACCAAGAAAGGTCTCTGGCTCCTCCTGCTTCCTCTTCTGCTGCAGTCTCGGCCTCTTCATCCACCTCTGTAGTGACAGTGGCACCTGCCAACCCGCAAACAGAGGATCTGCCAGCAACACTATCACCTGGGTCACCAACCATCTCCACAATGTCCCATGGAAGCGTTCAGCTCTCTATCTCCCAAACACTGGAGCGGAAGAGGAAGTACCCCCCTAGCCACCCGCGATCCCTGGCCCTTAATGCCAGCATTTCAAAATTCCTCGCCTTTGAAATGCTGTCATTCCATCTGGTGGAGATGCAGAGTTTTAAAAGCCTGATGACATTGGCTGTCCCACAGTACGTCGTGCCCAGCCGTCACTACTTTTCCAGGCGAGCCATCCCTTCCCTGCACAACCAAGTGGGGGACAAAATCAGGTGTGCACTGCGCAACGCCATCTGTGGCAAGGTCCACCTAACTATGGATGCGTGGACCAGTAAGCATGGTCAGGGACATTGTATCTCCCTAACAGCACACTGGGTAAATGCAGTGGCGGCTGGGCCTGAGGCGGATAGCAGTTTGGCGCATGTCCTTCCACCACCGAGGATTGCAGGGAGCTTCAGTTTGCCTCCTGTTGCTAACTCCTCCTACTCCGCTTCCTCATCTGCCGCCTCCTCATCTAGTCAGCGTAACACCTTCACCACCAACTTCAGCACAGCTGGGGTAAACAACAGCAGGCAGTTTTAAAACTTTCCTGTTTGGGGCAAAACCCCCACACTGCGCAGGAGTTGTGGAGGGACATGGAACAACAGACCGATGAGTGGTTGGTGGCAGTAAGCCTCAAGCCCGGCCTGGTGGTGTACGATAATGGGCAAAATCTCATAACAGCTCTGGGCCTAGCCGGTTTGACGCACATCCCTTGCCTGGCACATGTGCTGAACTTGGTGGTCCAGAGGTTCCTTAAAAATTACCCCCATATGCCAGAGCTGCTGCAGAAAGTGCGGGCCGTCTGTGCACCCTGCTGATGCTGCTGATGCTCGCCTGTCAGCGCTGCAGTGTAACTTCGGCCTTTCCGCTCACCGCCTCATATGTGATGTGCCCACAAGGTAGAACTCCACCTTGCACATGGTGGCCAGACTGTGCGAGCAGCAGCAGGCGTTAGTGGAGTTTCAGCTGCAGCATGCACGTGTGAGTCGCTCTGCGGAACAGCACCACTTCACGCTGGTAGACGTGCTGCTGGTGGCATGGTGTGGTGGAAGCACAAGGCGAAGGCAGAGGAGGAGGAAGAGGTTGCCAACACAGCCGGGGCACCGCCAGCACCTCAGAAAGGCAGGATTAGCATGGCCGAAATGTGGAAAAGCTTTGTCAGCATGCCACAAGAACCAGCACCACCAGCTGAGATGGAACGTCTTAGCAGGAGGCAGCATTTTACCAATATGGTGGATCAGTATATGTGCACACGCTTACACGTACTGAATGACGGGTCTGCCCCCTTCAACTTCTGGGTCTCCAAATTGGGCACATGGCCTGAGCTTGCCCTTTATGCCTCGGAGGTGCTGGCCTGCCCTGCAGCCAGTGTATTATCTGAACGTGTATTTAGCACAGCAGGGGGCGTTATCAGAGACAAGCGCAGCCACTTGTCCAGAGCCAATGTGGACAAGCTCACGTTCATTAAAATGAACCAGGTATGGATCCCACAGGACTTGTCTGTACCATGTGCAGAATAGACATATATACCAGTGTTCTGACAAAAACTGTCTGACCATCAGATAGTGTCCGGCCCGAGGACAAGGAGATTCTGAAAATCTTGGGAGATGAACTGCACCTGCCCCGTGAGTGCAGGTTCAAACCCCACCATCCAAGTGGACATACGGTAGCACATAGTAACAGGGCCCCTCACAGGCTCGCTTCGCTTGCCACACTTCGCTCGCCGCGCTTTGGGCATGGCCTCGCTTCGCTCGGCTTGAACCTTGGATGATGTGGCTTGAACCTGGACTCACCGCGCAGCGCCGTTCGTCTTTGGAGATTTTCGAAATCCCCTTGTCCTACATACTGAGAAAACCCAGTACAGGGCGGACACTATCCGACGGGGGACAGAATTTGACACATCACCGGCCTTACCCAGCCAATGTTGTATTTTTGAACCAGTGTTGGCTACCTCGTCCTCCTCCACTGCCGCTTCCACCTACACCGCCACATCCACCGCCACCTCAACCTCCTACTCCATATGGACCTCGTCCTCCTAGGTCAAGATTATAATTTTTTGTTTTTTTTATTTCAAAGTATTTTATTTTCCCACTAGCTTATCCATTAAATTGAATCATTTTTTTCCAGAAAGGGCGTATTCTGGTGCATTCCCACCATATGTGTGACATCGTGCCGTTGAGTTTCTGAGGTTCTTAATCACTTCCTCTACCTCTTCTTCTGAGAAGGGGGCCTCCAGCATATATATATATATATATTTTTTTTAATGTTATTCTAAGTTATTTCCCTATCCACATTTGTTTGCAGAGCACTTGCCATGCTCTTAACAACATGTTGTTGCCATTTGCAGCCCTCTAGTCCTTTCCATTACTTTTTAGAGCCATTATAGTCCTCAAAAGTTCAGGTCCCCATTGACTTCAATGGGGTTCGGGTTCGGGGTCAAGTTCGGTCCCGAACCCAAACTTTTTTCCAAAGTTCGGCTGAACCCGTCGAACCCGAACATCCAGGTGTCCGCTCAACTCTACCCTTCTTGACATTTTCTGTGATGCTGTTTTAATGTATATTTTATTGACTGTACCAATCAAGCTGGTTAAAGAAAAAAAATCACACTTGTTTAATAATAAAAGTAAAAAGAACAAACATAGTCAAAACATAGCCAAAGTTGAATAACTGGAACGAATAGTCAGCAAGCCAGATATCAGGGACCAAAGTAGTGAAACAGCAAGCAGGCTCTGGAACCAGAAGGGATGTCAGCATAGCCATTCTTTAAACAGGAAAGCAGGAGATAGTTTCTTGTGATATGACCAAGGTGAAGGCAGAGCTCCTTTGGACTGGACGTCTTAAGTAGGCAGGACTGACAAGCAAGATCATCAACAGCTGAGTAAATGTGGAGAGAGATAGGAGCTAGCAATTAGCTAACAGATGAGCGGCTAGCTCAGAGAAGGAAGGGCTGAGCCCAGCCCTGACAACTGGTGGAGAGGAACTTTGTACTTTTATTATTGCACACAGTGGTATGGATCATCACTAAGTTGGGGAACTGCCTTAATGTTTGATTCTCTCGTGAATGTGACCCCCACCTGGTCCTGGGCTTTGATGAGTGCACTCTACATGAAAGGCACTCCTGCCCACACTGATAAGACACCAATAGAATGTAATCAACTACTAAAACTGTATATCATCAGTTGAACAGATAAGTGGGCAACCCTGTTTGACAGGCTTCATGGTGGCTTTCAGATCCCCCACTAACAAGAGATTTTATATGGGCAACCTTTTTAAATCTTCTGCCAGAAGAAACCTGGCTTTCTATCCTGCATGGCTGGATGCATACAAGGCAATTCAGAACAAGAGTTGGAGAGAGATCCAATTTAATGTCACACATTAACCACATCAGCCATAGTCATATGACGCCCACAGATGGGATCTCCCATCCTGGGTTGGCGCCATATGACGTCCTCTGATTTCCGGCCATCTAGGGGGTGCTGGCGCACAAGCACCCGCTCAAGCATAGCTCGGGACCCGGCGCATGTGTGCCTGGCGGCCTTGCTGTCCGCTGGGCACCCGCGATTACCCGGGAACACAGCAGGACCGTGGATCTGTGTATGTAAACACACAGATCCACGTCCTGTCAGTGGAGAGGAGACCGATGGTGTGCTCCCAGTACAGAGGAACACCGATCGGTCTCCTCCCCTTGTGAGTCCCCTCCCCCCACAGTTAGAATCACTCCCATAGGGAACATATTAACCCCTGCAGCACCCCCTGGTGTTATCCCCTTCCTTGCCAGTCACATTTACACAGTAATCAGTGTAATTTTATAGCACGATCGCTGTGTAAATGTGAATGGTCTCAAAAGTGTCCGATATGTCTGCCATAATGTCACAGTCACAAAAAAAATCACAGATCGCCGCCATTACTAGTAAAAAAAACAATAATCGCTAATTGCAATTTTTTTTTACCAAAAATATGTAGAAGAATAAGTATCGGCCTATCTGAGGAAAAAATGTGTTTTTTTTTTAATTGGATATTTATTATAGCAAAAAGTAAAAAATATTGTGTTTTTTTTCAAAATTGACGCTCTTTTTTTGTTTATAGCGCAAAAAATAAAAACCGCAGGAGGTGATCAAATACCACAAAAATAAAGCTCTATTTGTGGGGAAAAACAATTTTGTTTGGGTGCAACGTTGCATGACCGCGCAATTGTCAGTTAAATCGACGCAGTGCCAAATCGCAAAAAGTGCTCTGGTAAGGAAGGGGGTAAAATCCTCAGGGGCTGAAATGGTTAAACTCACTAATATCAACCCTAAACCCCCCTTGAGTACATGGTTATTCACATGCTCAAAATGCCATATAGAACTACCTAATCTCACTTACCTGTGGTGACTTTTTGTCAGACTGTTCTCTTATATGAATACAATGACAGTTTTCACCAGACTTCATCAGGTATGCAACGTGTTGGGCAGAGTTGGGTGACGTTTTTACGTACTGAAACCCAAAATTGAGCTCCAAGAGTGAGTTACGGTATTTTGATTCCTTTATATGAAAGCAACATTGCTTTTCATTATATGTGAGTACAATTAATCTAATAAGAAGGATTGTTGTTAAGCTTCTACAGCCTTTTGTAGTGAACAAGCGGACCCCTCACCCCCCCCCCCCTTAAAGGGGAATACATATATAAGGGCTGGAAGTGTCCTAACCCAGGAGAGTGACATCCAGGATCGGTGCTGCCACTAGGCAAGCTATGCAGCCGCCTAGGATGCACTGCTGCCTAGGGCATCCACCACTGGTGTTCCTACTCTCTTATCTCTGCAGAAAGCAACTAAGTCTCAGCATCAGCAGGCAGCTGCCGCTCCGTTCGTGTCAGAGGCGCAGTGGCGGTGGAAGACTATGTGTGTCCTGACTTCCGAACGAATGGAAGCAAGCAAACATTCACTGATGGGCTCAGGTAGGCTGCATTTATAGGTGCTAATGGGCTAGATTTGATGGGCGCTTCATTAAAAATGTGGGGTATACATGGGCACGGCAAAGGGGTGGAAGTTAGGGGTGGAGCCAAGGGGGGCGGCAAAATTAGGTTTCGCCTAGGGTGTCAAAAATCCTTGCACCAGCCCTGGTGACATCTAACCTCTCGGGTAGGGATGAGCCGAACATCCCCCGGTTCGGTTCGCACCAGAACCTGTGAACGGACCGAAAGTTCGCACGAACGTTAGAACCCTATTAATTACAATGGACGCGAATGTTCGAAATCTAAAGTGCTAATTATAACGGCCAATATGCATGTTATTGTCCTAAAAAGGATTTGAGGACCCGGGTCCTGCCCCAGGGGACATGTATCAATGCAAAAAGAAGTTTTAAAAACTGACGTTTTTTCTGGAGCAGTCATTTTAATGATGCATGAAGTGAAAAAAAAAGTGAAATATTCCTTTAAATATCATACCTGGTGGGTGTCTAAAGTATGCCTGTGAAGTGGCATGTGCTTGCCAGTCCCTGCACAAAATGACATTTGAAAAGGAAAAAAAGCCATTTAAAACTGCTTGCGGCTTTAATGTAATGTCTTGCCCTGGCAATATGGATGAAAATCTTTGAGAAAAATGGCATGGCTACCCCATCACCCCCCCTACCCCAGCCCATTACCAGCCCCTTTGAGCCTTGTATGGATATTAAGGGGAACCCCGCACCCAAAATATGTTATGTTAATGTTAGGCAGATGCCTGTGTTGCACAAATGAACTACACAACACCAGCAACGAGGGGGTAGATTCAGGTGTATGCTGTGCAGGAGGCACACTACACTGACTGAATATTAGGCAGATGCCTGTGTTGCACAAATCAACTACACAACACCAGCAACGAAGGGGGTGGGGGGGGGGGGGTAGATTCAGATGTATGCTGTGCAGGCAGCACACTACACCCACTGTAACAGCGCTAGGTTAGGAAGCAAAGCAAAGCTGACACTGTCCCTGCCTATCCTGCTCTCTCCCTGAACAGTACACTCACTGTAACAGCGCTATCTAAAGAAGTAAAGCACAGCTGACACTGTCCCTGCCTATCCTTCTCTCTATGAATGCCGCAACACACTACACAAGGCCGCCTCGCTGGCGGCCTTATATAGTGTGGGGTGTGTACTAAACCCTCTGAGCTATAGTTGGCCACAGGCATCCAACCTGTGGCCAATTATGGCTCTCCTCGCTGCCGGCGCTGTGATTGGCCAAGCATGCGGGGTCACAGTGCATGCTTGGCCAATCATCAGCCAGCAATGCACTGCAACTGGCGCAGTGCATTGTGGGCCGTTCGTATCACACAAATTTATTATTATTTTTTTAAATCTTTTTATTAATTTTCAGAAACAAAAACATACAACAGTGGATGTGTCCTTCCAGACACACTGTCCACATACAGTCTATATAACAAAGACCTGCTAACTACAACATCCTATGAGCTTCATGGGAAATGTAGTTCCATAACATCTGGGGTGCCAATGTTCGCCATCACTGGCCTAGGCTATAAGAAGATTGTTAAGACCTTGAAACTTAAGCTGCAGCACATTGGCCAAGACCATACAGTGGTTTAACAGGACAGGTTCCACTCAGAACAAGCCTCACCATGGTCGACCAAAGAAGTTGAGTGCACGTGCCCAGCATCATATCCAGAGGTTGTCTTTGGGAAATAGACGTAGGAGTGCTGCCAGCAATGCTGCAGAGGTTGAAGGGATGGGGGATCAGACTGTCAGTGCTCAGACCATACACCACACACTGCATCAAATTGGTCTGCATGGCTGACGTCCCAGAAGGAAGCCTCTTCTAAAGATGATGCATAAGAAAGCCCGCAGTTTGCTGAAGACAAGCAGACTAAGAGCATGGATTACTAGAACAATGTCCTGTGGTCTGATGAGACCAAGATAAACTTATTTGGTTCAGATGGTGTTAAGCATGTGTGGCGGCAACCAGGTGAGGAATACAAAGACAAATGTGTCTTGCCTACAGTCAAACATGGTAGAGTGTCATAGTCTGGGGCTGCATGAGTGCTGCCGGCATTGGGGAGATACAGTTCATTGAGGGAACCATGAATGCCAACATGTACTGTGACATACTGAAGCAGATCATGATCCCCTCCCTTCGAAGACTGGGACGCAGGGCAGTATTCCAACATAACGACCCCAAACACCACTGCCTTGCTAAAGAAGCTGGGGGTAAAGGTGATGGACTGGCCAAGTATGTCTCCAGACCTAAACCCTATTGAGCATCTGTGGGGCATTTTCAAATGGAAGGTGGAGGAATGCAAGATCTCTAACATCCACCAGCTCTGTGATGTCATCATGGAGGAGTGGAAGAGAACTACAGTGGCAACCTGTGAAGCTCTGGTGAAGTCCATGACCAAGAGGGTTAAGGCAGTGCTGGAAAAAATGGTAGCCACACAAAATATTGACACTTTGAGCCCCATTTGGACATTTTCACTTAGGGGTGTACTCACCTTTGTTGCCAGTGGTTTAGACATTATTGGCTGTGTGTTGAATTATTTTGAGTGGACAGCAGATTTACACTGTTATACAAGTTGTACACTCACTACATTACATTGTAGCAAAGTGTCATTTCTGCAGTGTTGTCACATGAAAAGATATAATAAAATATTTACAAAATTGTGAGGGATGTCCTCACTTTTGTGAGATACTGTATGTTTATGTAGGTCACAATGTGGAGGTGAGGGCACAATTGACATAGAGGTTAAGCATGTGTGATTTTATTATGTGTTGATGTGCAGCTCTAGAGCTGTTGTTACACAATCCGTTGATAAGAGGATAATAAAGACGTCACAGTTATGCTTTTACATTTGGACTTTATTACTGTTTGATGTGTTTATTATTGCAGCACTGGAGCTGTGGGTTCCCAGGAATTAACACAATCCATTGATAAGAGGTTAGTTAAAGTGTTACTAAACTCAATTTTTTTCTTATTAAATTAACACGTTATATGAACCTACTCTGTGCAGTGGCATTGCTCAGAGTGGCCCCATTCTCCTCTTCTGGGGTCCCCAGCGGTGATCTTGGCTCCTTCTTCTACGGGACTACCATAGCCATCCGCTGGCTATAGGGAGAGGTAGTCCCCGTGCTCCCGACCTGTGCATCTACGAAGCTCCATAGACTTACACAGTGGGACTTAGGCCTGCCACTAGGGTTGCCACATTTTCTTCCAACCAAACCCAAACACTTTAGCAGCAAACACCTTTTTTTTTTTTTTACTATACACTATAGCAGCGGCCCCCAACCTTTTTGACACTAATGGCTGGTGTTAGTGCTTCAATCATCCCAGCACCATGGTTGTTATGGTGTCAGGATGATTGAAACACATTATTTCTATCATTACATTGTAATATAAAATGAAATAGTTCAACTCACCATTATGCAGAATCAGTGGGAGCCCTGAGTGTGTCACTTTCCACCATCAATTGTCACTTGCCACTATGCCTGCCACCAGATAGGGATGCCACTTGCCACTATGCCTGCCACAAGATGGAGATGTCACTTGCCATGCTGCCTGCCACCAGATGGGAATGTCACTTGCCACTATGCCTGCCACCAGATAGGGATGTCACTTTCCACTATGTCTGCCACCAGATGGAGATGTCATTAGCCATGCTGCCTGCTACCAGAAGGAGATGTCACTTGCCACGCTGCCTGCCACCAGATGGAGATGTCACATTTTTTACTGTGCCTGCCACCAATTGGAGATGTCACTTGCCACTGTGTCTGCCACCAGATGGAGATGTCACTTGCCACTGTGCCTGCCACCAGATGGAGATGTCACTTGTCACTGTGCCTTGCACCAGATGGAGATGTCACTTGCCACACTGCCTGCTAGTATCATAGGGACTGCCGCAGTTACCTGGCTGTCACCCAAAAAATAGCAGTTTATCATGATTTAATTTAGATGTAAAATCAATCCCCCCCCCCAGCATTGCAGAGTACTTGCAGCCAGGTACAACGCTGTCAGCCTCTCCTCAGTGCGGGTACATTAGCTGCAGGTGAAACACAGGCACATGCGAGTAAGAGATGAGAGTGAGGGTGGGCGGTGAGAGATGACATCTTTCTCTCTCTTCTCGGTCACAGCTGCACCTCTGTGTAGAGCAGCCTTCGCAGCCCTTTAAGTAAGGGCGGAACAGCGGTGCAGGCAATGAGAGATGATGTCATCTTTCTCCCCCGCCGCCGCACCACTGACATTACTTGTCTCCTCCGTGGCCCGGAAGCAGAGGCGCCACGGCCCGGTGTTGGGCCTCGGCCCACAGGTTGGAGACTATAGGATAACAGACCTGGGACACCTTTAAGGGTTCCAAAGAAAATAGTAATGCAGTGCACATAGTGCCCCCTCACCCTCCTGTCAGGTCCTGTTCCAAACCACATTCCTCTCTGAATAATGGGGGGGGGCCGAAACCCAGACACATGATTCAAAACTCGGACTGTCTGGGTGAATCCTGGAGAGGTGGCAACCCTACCCACCACCAATTTTCTCTGATTGACAGCAGCAAGAGCCAATGGCTAGTGCTGCAGCTCGAATGCAATGTAAAGATGAAGTAAAGGAAGAAAAGATGGAGCCCTGCACAGCGCTGATCTCTTCTCCCCTCTCTTCCCCTTCACACAGGGGAAGGGGGCACAGGGACACTGAAAACTTTTTTTTTACCTTAATGCAAAAAATGCATTACGGTAAAAAATACTGTTTTAGGTTTAGCAACACTTCAGGGGTGTCCAAACTTTTTTCAAAGAGGGCCAGATTTGATGAAGTGAACATGCGTGAGGACCGACCATTTTGCCTGACATTCTTTGAACCATTAAAATTCGGCCTAAGTGTGTTCGTTCGAGCACTAATACACTGCCCAACAAGAATTCTCTTGCCTTTGTGGCTGTGTGTGGTAGAGATGAGCTTGGGCGTATTATTTGGATATACCATATTTATTGGCGTATAACATGCACCTTCACTTTAAGAGTGAAGTTTCAGGAAAAAAAAATGTATTTTAAATAAAGAACTGTGAAGAAAAATAATGGCCAGTGCCCATCAATGCAGCCTAATCAGTGCTCATCTGCAGCCTCACAAGTGCCCATCTGCAGACTCACCATTGCCATGAATGTATGTGATCTATGAGATGTTTTGGGAAAGAGGGTACCCTGTAGAAGTTCTTGACCATGCATTAACCCAGATTGGGACCACTCGTACCAAGTACTCTGGGCCTTTGGCTTGGCCGTTGTTGATCCACAAATTCAACCATGAGTCTGACCATATCAAACAAGTCATTAACAAAAATCGACATATTCTACAAGCCGACATTGCCACATTGGCATATGAACTTAAAACGAGGCACGTAATTGCACATAGACGGAACAAAACACTTTGAGATGTTCTCGTACAAGATGACCCTAGACATAAATATGCCAGGACTTTACCACAAATTTCCCAGAAGACCAGCTGCTACAAATGCCACAATTGCAATGTGTGTAATTCCCTTATATGTGGTGAACACATTATGCACCCACATAGGGGTAACCGCTATTGCATAAAAAAAGTACCTGAACTGTAACACCGAATATTGTGTTTACATCCTCAAATGCCCGTGCTCACTTATGTCAGCAAAACAACCGACCCTTTTAAAAGGAGGTTTCAAAAACACAGAAGTGACATTAGACTTGCTAAAACAGAGGGGGACAGGCAGATCGATCTTAACAAACCAGTGGCAGTGCATTTTGTCAAACTCAGACATCAAATACATGAACTAAGGGGTATGGTCATTGAACACATCCAACAACCCATTAGAGGCAGTTACAATGACTGTCAATGGGAAGCCTAATGGATTCATACCCTGGGCACGGTCCATCCTGGAGGACTTAATGCCAACCTATCATTTACATTCTTCTTGAATGAGAGATAGCTGACCTGCGTTCTTGACTTTAACGATGGTCAAACTAATTTCATTTGACCTTGGAGTTCCTTTCTTTTGTCCCCCCTTTTCTTTTCTCCTCTCCTCCTTTCTTGTAATTTTATCCACCTGTCTGGGTGATGGCCTAACGACAAACCTATGCCAATTTATTATGGGACTACTTTTGAACTGTTGTGATCATTTCACTTGTATCTTTCCCTGCATATAATGAACCTCGAGATTACCATTTGTCCCCCCCACCCCAATTCTCTGCCTCCTCTTTCCCCTTTATTTTTATTTTCTTTTTTTCTTCTCTTTTTTTACTTTTTTTTTTCTTTTTTTTGTTCTTTTCTTCTTTTTTTCTTTTATTTATTATTTTTCATTTTTACATTTTTGTTTTTTATTTTTATTTATTTATTTTCACCACTATTTTTGCCCCCTTTTCTTTTCTTCTGCTCTCTGCATCCTTTTCTTTTCTTGACTTGCTTCTCTCATCTATATTCAAACATCTCTTTTTGTTTTCAAAATTCCTTGGTCCCAATCCCCCCTTTTTTCCTTTTGTGTTTCTCTCTCTTTCTTTTGTCCTTTTTCACTTCCCTCCTTGTTTCACCACTGCTTTGATGGCTGTGTTTCTCTCCACTCACTCACGTTCACCACATTCACTTCTCCTCCCCACGTCCCTGGATTGGATGCAATCTGCCTTTATGGGAGGGGCCAGCTGGCATCATCCGTTTCCATGACACCAGCAACCCCAGCACTGCAGCGTACCCTGTTACTTGGTAATGACTGCTGTAATCTGAGCTGACCTGCAAGCGCTCACCCCTACACGGGTGCTGATCTGTGTTTGGCCAGGGTTCGCCGACATCATGCATCTCCATGGCATTGGCGGCCCGAGACGCTACAGCGTACCCGTTACCGCCACCGCAACCTGCATGCACGATCGGCGATCGCTGTTGTGATGTGCAATTACTGATCCCCGCACGGGTGCAGATCAATATCTAGTGTGCTGCATATTGATGTTCCCTAGCAACGGGCCTATTCTTATGCCACGTACACACGATCAAACAAGCGGGTGGAAAAGTCTGGCAAACTGAAGTCCGCCAAACAATCCCCCCGTTTCTAGCCTCCGGCATACTTTTTTGACCCGAAAGTACGGCGGACTTAGAAAGTAGTTTTACACTCCAATCTTCCCGCCGGACTCGCATTTCGGCGGACAATCCGGCCGTGTGTATACCAGTCCGCTGTACTTTTGAAATGAGCGGACTTTTCCCGCCCGGAAAAAAGTCCGCTCATTTCGAACGGGTCTCCAGGTAGGCAGGGCCCGCGAAGGAGACGTCGCTGGCCCCGCCGCCTGGTATGGACTTAAAGGGGAACCCCAACGCCGAAAAAAAATCGGCGTGGGGGTCCCCCCAGGTCCACATCAGACCCTTGTCCGAGCACGCTACCCGGCCGGCCAGGAAAGGGGGGGACGAGCGAGCTGCCCCCCCTCCTGAGCCATACCAGGCCGCGTGCCCTCAACATGGGGGGTGCCTTGTGAGTGCCCCCCCCACCCCAAAGCACCTTGTCCCCATGTTGATGAGGACAAGGGCTTCTTCCCAACAACCCTGGCCGTTGGTTGTCGGGGTCTGCGGGCGGGGGGCTTATCGGAATCCGGGAGCCCCCTTTAATAAGGGGGCCACGGATACCGGCCCCCCACCCTATGTGAATGAGTATGGGGTACAATGTACCCCTACCCATTCACCTGTAAAATAAAGTACAAAAAAAACACAACACACAAGATAAAATAGTTTATTGCACAGCTTCGGGGGTCTTCCGTCTTCGGGGGTCTTCTCGCCGGACTCCTCCGCTATCTTCTTGTAGCTCTTTTGCTAGCGGAGTAGCCCGGCTTTCTTCCTCGGCGCCAGCCTCTTCTTCCGACTTGGGGGGTCTTGTCCCCCTCTTCGGTTCTTCTGCCGGGCCACCGCGCCTTCTTCTAGCTCTTTTACAGGCGGTGGCCCAGTCTTCTGTCGCCGCCGCCGCCGCCTTCCGTTCTTCTGTTCTTCTCATCACATGGTGACCCCGCCCCCTTACGATGTCACAGTCCCGGAGGATGCTGGGACTGTCGCCATGTGACATCAACCCATGTGACATCCACCGAAGACCCCGCCCCTTGTCCCTATATAAGTCGCCGCGTGCCCGGTCCCCGTCATTGTGAGCGGAGGACTTGGCGAGGCAACATCTGAAGACGAAGAAGAAGAAGAGAAGAACAGAATAACGGAAGGCGGCAGCGGCGACAGAAGACCGGGCCACCGCCTGTAAAAGAGCTAGAAGAAGGCGCGGTGGCCCGGCAGAAGAACCGAAGAGGGGGACAAGACCCCCGAAGTCGGAAGAAGGGGCCGGCGGCGAGGAAGAAAGCCGGGCTCCTCCGCTAGCAAAAGAGCTACAAGAAGATAGCGGAGGAGTCCGGCGAGAAGACCCCCGAAAATGGAAGACCCCCGGAGCTGTGCAATAAACTATTTTATCTTGTGTGTTGTGTTTTTTTTGTACTTTATTTTACAGGTGAATGGGTAGGGGTACATTGTACCCCATACTCATTCACATAGGGTGGGGGGCCGGTATCCATGGCCCCCTTATTAAAGGGGGCTCCCGGATTCCGATAAGCCCCCCCGCCCGCAGACCCCGACAACCAACGGCCAGGGTTGTCAGGAAGAGGCCCTTGTCCTCATCAACATGGGGACAAGGTGCTTTGGATTGGGGGGGGGCGCGCGGCCCCCCTTCCCCAAGGCACCCCCCATGTTGAGGGCACGCGGCCTGGTACGGCTCAGGAGGGGGGGGGCGCTCGCTCTTTCCCCCTTTCCTGGCCGGCCGGGTAGCGTGCTCGGACAAGGGTCTGATGTGGACCTGGGGGGGACCCCCACGCCGATTTTTTTTCAGCGTTGGGGTACCCCTTTAAGTCCATACCAGGCGGCGGGGCCAGCGACGTATCCTTCGTGGGCCCCGCCTACCTGGAGACGCGCTCGAAATGAGCGGACTTTCCTCCGCGTGTGTGGGCGAGTCCGTTCATTTCAAAAGTAGGGCAGATAGTACGGTGGACTTAGTACGCCGTATTAGTCTGCTGAAAAAGTGCCGTGTGTGGGCAAGTAGCCCGTTCGGAAAGTCCGACGGACAGTCTGGCGGGAAGTCCGCCAGACTAAGTACGTCGGACAGACGGCTACGTGTGTACGCGGCTTTACAGTGACTCATGATCCACAGTATCAATTCCTACATGACAATACACAGGTAGTGTTAGTGTTTTTTTGTTAACCCCTTCTTCTCATACTTTTTTTGAATCTGTGTAATTTTGCTAACTTTTTGAGTCTTTTTGGTGGAATTTGTGGCATCATACCTATCTGGGGGAGGGTGGAGCTCTGGTTTTCTTTCTTTTCTGATTGGTTGATGGTTATTTAAATTCTTTTCACTGTTACCACACCTTTATTACATGCCTGACGAAGAGGTCCTGCGTGACTCCAAAACGTTGCACCTTTCTTGTGTTGTGATCATACAATAAACTACCCATTTGGATGCCACTTTGTGCTGATCCTTGGTGCGCTGGCAAATATCTACTTTGCAACCAAGGTACATGACACCCTAACCCCTAATTCTAACCTTAACCCCAACTCCTAACCCAAACCTAACCTTAACTCTAACACAGGGGCCTCAAACTGGCGGCCGGCCCTCCAGCTGTTTTGCAAAACTACAAGTCCCATGAGGCATTGCAAGGTTGACAGTTACAACCATGACTCCCACAGGCAGAGGCATGATGGGACTTGTAGTTTTGCAACAGCTGGAGGTCAGCCAGTTTGAGACCACTGCTCTAACCCCTTACCCTATCAAAAAAAAATAATAAAAAATGAACAATAATAATTAAAAAAGAAATAAAAGCTAAGGGAAAAGCTAAAAAAAAGATGAAATACCTAGCAACAAATGATGCAACAGATGATAGTTTTCTCTAGTGGCTAATAAAAAACCCGACAAAGCTCAAAAACGCATGCAAGTCATGCATAAAAACATGCCAAAATCGCACATGAAAACACGCTCAGGTGTGAATGCAGCTTATACTGCTCTTATGAACTGTCATACTATTCAGCAATGATGGACAGGGTTATTGTCAGTGTTTTTTACCTTTAACAAAATTTGATCCATCCAACTGCTGCATTGCACCAAACTGTGGGTGTGGCCAGATTGTGTTCACAATGGGAGTGGTTAAAGTGCCATAGTTAAATAAAACCTGAGCCTACTAACTGTATACAGAGCACACATATGCCCCAGTACTTGTACCTACATTCTCAGGAGTGCATAACGCACAGTGTGCAGGGCTCTGGAGTGTGTAACACACAAGCCACTACACTGATTACAATAAAAATTTACCCCCTCCTGCCAATACAGATCTACCCCCCCGAAGCCCAAATTCCCCACAGTAGAAATCTCAGCCCCAGCCTTCCCCCAATACGGATCTTCCCCCCACATCCCTGAATACCCCCTCCCAGACCACCACCGCAGTACAGACTCCTTTGCCAGCCTGATCCTTCAGTATATGGAAATGCAATTATTTTAGTAAATATAAACTGCTAAATACCTTTTGTCATCAGCAGTATATGCAGTATATAGAAGCTGTAACTTCTATCAGTGTCTGGCTGAGCACTGGTTAAAGCTTGAAAAAGGCGTTTTCATTTTCCTCTGACTGTCCTATGAGACTGCATGACCCCTGACTTTCTGTCTGGACAGTGCTAATTGGCTCTGTGCTGATCACATGCACGCTCCCCAAAAAAAAAAAAACTAGCAATACACACCAAACTGAGCATGTGCAGAGTGCCCTCAAGGCTCTGTACAATCTGGAGATGGATTGGGGACTGTGGAAGGAGGGTAGAATCAGATAAAACAGGATAAAAATAGCCTGTTTATACAATGCGCAGGATTAACCCTTTCGATTCCACAGTGAGTATATCTAGCATGCTTTACTGCATAAAAGCACTGATTTTACTGTTGTGGGTTTAGTAACATTTAAATCTTAGTAGTTGGAACATTTCATGGTTATAATATATGACTCAGTCCAACCTAGTATGTTAGCTATAAGCATTATTTTGTAATTTGGCTTGGTGACTGGAAAGACTTTTTTTTTTTTCTTTCTTACAGATATTAGCTCCATGGCTATAGTTCATTAAATATGTATAAAGCACTTACCGTAGCTGTGCTGAGACATATAACCTTACTTTTTTTTTAATTAGAACTTTATGGCTGATTAGTGAACTAATTGAATGGATTATTTAATTCTGTTTTCTAAATTAATTTGATTACCCTTGTAGGTCTTAATTTTATCATGATAATTGACATTAATAATCATATTATGCTTTTTATAAAAAAGTGGTTGTTAAACTGTGTCGCATATCCAACTGTTTAATAATAGGGTTGTAAATATAAGAGAACAGAGTTAACCATGAAATTCACTTCATAAAATAAGTTCTTAATGTTAGGTGAGTTATTGTCTAAGCCCTAGGGTACATAAAACAAACCACTATGCCCAGTCCTGTCTCTCTTTTGCAAGCAGTAGTGTGATGTATGCAAACTGGTTTCCTGTGCTATTCTATATACTGTATATATATATATATATATATCTATATCTATCTATCTATATATATATATAGATAGATAGATAGATAGATAGATATAGATATCTCTATCTATCTATCTATCTATATATATATATATATATATATATATATATATATATATATATATATATATATATAGTGAGGATCAGGCCCTCCTACCTGAACGCCAATAACGTCTGGCAATTCTTCAACCTTTTTCCTCCTAGTATCAGAGCTTGTCTGCTCTTTCCCACCTATACACATTCCTGTTGGCTTATGATGGCCATGGGCCATGGCCTTCCTCACTGGTCCAGGAATGTGTGGGAGGTAGGAGGGGGCGAGCAATCTTCTTGACAGTGTCTGTTAGCATTGACCTCAGGGAGAAGGTAGGAAGGCCGTACAGCTGTACAGCATGGTGCTCACCCTGACACTTCTATTCTGACAGGGAGAGAATAGGATTTATTATTATCTTATTATTATACAGGATTTATATAGCACCGACAGTTTGTGCAGCGCTTTATAACATGAGGGCAGACAATACAATTCAAAACAGTAGGAATCAGAGGGCCCTGCTTGTTAGAATTTACAATCTAGGAGATTACAGTTATTTATTACTTATTTAAATGTATTTATTTGTTACAGGTATTTATATAGGTATTAGGTATATCGGTATTTATATAGCACTTTACATACTGTATGTGCACAACATTCCCTACCCTCCAAGAGCTTACAATCCAAAGTCCCTATCTGACATGCATAAGCATGTCCACACACATACTGGGGCCAATTGGAACAGTAAATCAATGCAAGCACAGAAAGAACATGCAAACCCTCAGCAGAGGACCCGTCCTACAGCCGCCCATCGAAATGCAAACTCTATTAAATAATGGAAAATTAAGTAACTTCTAAGAAGTAATATGTTTATCATAGCACAAGTTACTTGTACAGGAATTTAAAGTGATTGTAAAGTCTCATTTATTTTTTTCTATAAAAATAGCAAACGTTATAATTACCTGCCCAGATCCTCCTCTTCTTGGGTCCCTCTTCTGTGCTCCTGGCCCTTCCCTCCTTGCTATGGGGGCACCCGAGCCGAGTCACAGCTCCCTGTGTCCATTCAGACACAGAGCTGCGCTCACACCCTGCCCTGCACCCTCTTTCTCCTGATTGGATTTGATTGACACCAGCGGGAGCCAATGGCGCCGCTGCTGTGTCTCAGCCAATCAGGGGGGAGAGGCCAAGACACTCTTGGACATTGCTAGACAGAAATGGAACTCAAGTAAGTATTAGGGGTGCTGGGGCGGCTGTTACACACATTGACTGCGGCTTTGAAAATGCACGATTTCTAATCGGCATGTCGGTGCGACTTGGAAGACATCTGTGCGGCTTCATGCACAGATGTCTATGCAAGATGCACCCGAAATCACCAGAAGTAGTGGAGGAACTACTTTTTCAAATAAACACGGCACCGCAATGTCGGTGTCGCACTGATTTGAACAGTACGATTGCCGGCAATAGGGTGTGACCTGTCATGTGATTTGACCTGTCAAATTGCATGACAGGTCGCCCCAATGTGAACGAGGGCCTAAAAAAAGAATACCCTTCCAGTGGACCCCCCCACTGCAAGTTTTAAATCAGGCATCACTAAATGGCACATCACAGGCCAAGTCCGGACCAAGTCAATGTTCCCTCTGGCCCTGCCGCAGTCACATCATTTAGAATCTGCTTTTTTTCCCCTCAGCTGCCTCTGCCTGCTAGCTCTGTTGTTTTTAGAGAGCTGACATTAAAAGAGCAGCACAGCGATGCACGGAGGGCGGGGGCTGGCCCAGGTAACTGATTGGTTGCTAAAATGCCGGGTTAACTGATTAGAAAGAAATCAGTTAACTGGGACAGGTCCCACCCCCGTTCATCCCTTTGCTGCACTTCTGATGTCAGCTGCTGTGCCTCCTACTGTGCTCCTATTCCTAGTGCTGTATCTCCGATGTCAGATGCTGTGCCTCTTACAGTGCTCCTATTCCTAGTGAAATACCTCCGATGTCAGCTGCTGTGCCTCCTACTGTGCTCCTATTCCTAGTGCTGTATCTCCAATGTGCTGTATCTCCAATGTCAGGTGCTGTGTCTCCTACCGTGCTCCTATTCCTAGCGCTGTATCTCCGATGTCAGCTGCTGTGCCTCCTACTGTGCTCCTACTCCTAGTGCTGTATCTCCAATGTCAGATGCTGTGCCTCCTACCGTGCTCCTATTCCTAGTGCTGTATATCCAATGTCAGCTGCTCTGCCTCCTATGGTGCTCCTACTCCTAGTGCTGTGCCTCCAATGTCAGCTGCTGTGCCTCCTACTGTGCTCCTACTCCTAGTGCTTAGTGCTGTGCCTCCAATGTCAGCTGCTGTGCATCCTATTGTGCTGCTATTCCTAGTGATATACCTCCGATGTCAGCTGCTGTGCCTCCTACTCCTAGTGCTGTGCCTCCGATGTCAGATGCTGTGCCTCCTATGGTGCTCCTACTCCTAGTGCTGTGCCTTCGATGTCAGCTGCTGTGCCTCCTACTGTGCTCCTACTCCTAGTGCTGTGCCTCCTACTGTGCTCCTACTTCTAGTGATGTGCCTCCGATGTCAGCTGCTATGCCTCCTACTGTGCTGCCATTCCTAGTAATGTGCCTCTGATGTCAGCTGCTGTGCCTCCTACTCCTAGTGCTGTGCCTCCAATGTCAGCTGCTGTGCCTCCTACTGTGCTCCTATTCCTAGTGCTGTGCCTCCAACGTGACTTGCTGTGCAACCTGCTGTGCTCCTATTCCTAGTGATATACCTTCGATGTCAGCTGCTGTGCTCCTATTCCTAGTGATGTGCCTCCAATGTCAGCTGCCGTGCCTCTTACTGTGCTCCTACACCTAGTGCTGTGCCTCCGATGTCAGCTGCTGTGCCTCCTATTCCTAGTGCTGTATCTCCGATGTCAGATGCTGTGCCTCCTACAGTGCTCTATTCCTAGCGAAATACCTCCGATGTCAGCTGCTGTGCCTCCTACTGTGCTCCTATTCCTACTGCTGTATCTCCAATGTGCTGTATCTCCAATGTCAAATGCTGTGTCTCCTACCGTGCTTCTATTCCTAGCGCTGTATCTCCGATGTCAGCTGCTGTGCCTCCTACTGTACTCCTACTCCTAGTGCTGTATCTCCAATTTCAGATGCTGTGCCTCCTACCGTGCTCCTATTCCGAGTGCTGTATCTCCAATGTCAGCTGCTCTGCCTCCTATGGTGCTCCTACTCCTAGTGCTGTGCCTTCGATGTCAGCTGCTGTGCCTCCTACTGTGCTCCTACTCCTAGTGCTGTGCCTCCGATGTCAGTTGCTGAGTCTCCTACTGTGGTCCTATTCCCAGTGATATGCCTCCGATGTCAGCTGCTGTGCCTCCTACAGTGCTCCTACTTCAAGTGCTGTGCATCCGATGTCAGCTGCTCTGCCTCCTACTGTGCTGCTATTCCTAGTGATGTGCCTTCACTGTGAGTTGCTGTGCATCCTACTGTGCTGCTATTCCTAGTGATATACCTCCGATGTCAGCTGCTGTGCCTCCTACTCCTAGTGCTGTGTCTCCGATGTCAGATGCTGTGCCTCCTATGGTGCTCCTACTTCTAGTGCTGTGCCTTCAATGCCAGCTGCTGTGCCTCCTACTGTGCTGCTACTCCTAGTGCTGTGCCTCCGATGTCAGCTGCTGTGCCTCCTACTGTGCTCCTATTCCTAGTGATGTGCCTCCGATGTCAGCTTCTGTGCCTCCTACTGTGCTCCTATTCCTAGTGATGGGCCTCTGATGTCAGCTGCTGTGCTCCTACTCCTAGTGCTGTGCCTCCAATGTCAGCTGCTGTGCCTCCTACTGTGCTCCTATTCCTAGTGCTGTGCCTCCAATATGAGTTGCTGTGCCTCCTACTATGCTCCTACTCCTAGTGATATACCTCGGATGTCAGTTGCTGTGCCTCCTACTCCTAGTGTTGTGTCTCTGATGTCAGATGCTGTGCCTCCTATGGTGCTCCTACTCCTAGTGCTGTGCCTTCGATGTCAGCTGCTGTGCCTCCTACTGTGCTCCTATTCCTACTGCTGTATCTCCTAGTGCTGTATCTCCAATTTCAGATGCTGTGCCTCCTACCGTGCTCCTATTCCTAGTGCTGTATCTCCAATGTCAGCTGCTCTGCCTCCTATGGTGCTCCTACTCCTAGTGCTGTGCCTTCGATGTCAGCTGCTGTGCCTCCTACTGTGCTCCTACTCCTAGTGCTGTGCCTCCGATGTCAGTTGCTGAGTCTCCTACTGTGGTCCTATTCCCAGTGATATGCCTCCGATGTCAGCTGCTGTGCCTCCTACAGTGCTCCTACTCCTAGTGCTGTGCATCCGATGTCAGCTGCTCTGCCTCCTACTGTGCTGCTATTCCTAGTGATGTGCCTCCACTGTGAGTTGCTGTGCATCCTACTGTGCTCCTATTTCTAGTGATGTGCCTCCGATGTCAGCTCCTGTGCCTCCTACTGTGCTCCTATTTCTAGTGATGGGCCTCTGATGTCAGCTGCTGTGCTCCTACTCCTAGTGCTGTGCCTCCAATGTCAGCTGCTGTGCCTCCTACTGTGCTCCTATTCCTAGTGCTGTGCCTCCAATATGAGTTGCTGTGCCTCCTACTATGCTCCTACTCCTAGTGATATACCTCGGATGTCAGTTGCTGTGCCTCCTACTCCTAGTGCTGTGCCTTCGATGTCAGCTGCTGTGCCTCCTATTGTGCCCCTATTCCTAGTGATGTGCCTCCGATGTCATCTGCTGTGCCTCTTACTGTGCTCCTATTCCTAGTGATGTGCCTCAGATGTCATCTGCTGTGCCTCTTACTGTGCTCCTACACCTAGTGCTGTGCCTCAGATGTCATCTGCTGTGCCTCTTACTGTGCTCCTACACCTAGTGCTGTGCCTCCGATCTCAGCTGCTGTGTCTCTTACTGTGCTCCTACTCCTAGTGTTGTGCCTCCGATCTCAGCTGCTATGCCTCCTACTCCCAGTGCTGTGTCTCCGATGTCAGATGCTTTGCCTCCTACAGTGCTCCTATTCCTAGTGAAATACCTCCAATGTCAGCTGCTGTGCCTTCTACACCTAGTGCTGTGCCTCAGATGTCATCTGCTGTGCCTCTTACTGTGCTCCTACACCTAGTGCTGTGCCTCCGATCTCAGCTGCTGTGTCTCTTACTGTGCTCCTACTCCTAGTGTTGTGCCTCCGATCTCAGCTGCTATGCCTCCTACTCCCAGTGCTGTGTCTCCGATGTCAGATGCTTTGCCTCCTACAGTGCTCCTATTCCTAGTGAAATACCTCCAATGTCAGCTGCTGTGCCTTCTACTCCTAGTGCTGTGTCTCCGATGTCAGATGCTGTGCCTCCGACTGTGCTCCTACTCCTAGTGCTGTGCCTCCAATCACAGCTGCTGTGCCTCCTAAGAGGGGAAGAGGGCACTGTTATTGTATGAAGGACACAGGAGGATGTAAAAGGGGAAAGGATCAAAAACTGTAATATGAAGGAGGAGGGGGTGATATAAAAGGGAGGCAGGGCAGGAATGTGAAGGAAGTGATATGAAGGGGGATTATATAATGGGGGTGAGGACTGCGGTCTGAAGAGGGGTGCTATAAAATGGGTGAGGACAGATCTGTGCTGGTGGGCATTATAAAGGGGGTGAGGACAGGAATGTGAAGGGGGTACTATAAAGGGGGTGAGGACAGGAATGTGAAGGGGGATGCTATAAAGGGGGTGAGGACAGGAATATGAAGGGGGGTGCGGAGAGGAATGTGAAGACGGGTGCTATAAAGGGGGCGAGGACAGGAGTGTAAAGGGGGTGCTATAAAGGGAGTAAGGACAGGAGTGTGAAGGGGGTGCTATAAAGGGAGTGAGGACAGGAATGTGAAGGGGGGGGGGGGGGTGCGGAGAGGAATGTGGAGTGCTATGTGGGTGAAGACAGGAATGTGAAGGGGGATGCTATAAAGGGGGTGAGGACAAGAATGTGAAGGTGAGTGCGGAGAGGAATGTGAAGATGGGTGCAATAAAGAGGGGTGAGGACAGAATGTGAAGGGGGTGCTATAAAGGGGGTGAGGACAGGAATGTGAAGGCGGGTGCTATAAAGGGAGTGAGGACAGGAATGTGAAGGGGGGTACTATAAAGGGAGTGAGGGTAGGAATGTGAAGGGGGTGAAGACAGGAATGTGAAGGGGGTTGCTATAAAGGGTGTGAGAACATGAATGTGAATGGGGGTGCTATAAAGGGGTTGAGGACAGAAATGTGAAGGAGGTGCTATAAAGGGAGGGTAGACAGGAATGTGAAGGGGGTGCTATACAGGGGGTGAGGACAGGAATGTGAAGGGGGTGCTATAAAGGGAGTGAGGGCAGGAATGTGAAGGGGGTTGCTATAAAGGGGGAGAGAACAGGAATGTGAATGGGGTTGCTATAAAGGGGGTGAGGACAGGAATGTGAAGGGGAATGCTATAAAGGGGGCGAGGACAGAAATGTGAAGGGGGGTGTGGAGAGGAATGTGAAGATGGGTGCTATAAAGAGGGTGAGGACAGGAATGTGAAGGGGGTGCTATAAAGGGAGTGAGGACAGGAATGTGAAGGGGGTGAAGACAGGAATGTGAAGGGGGTTGTTATAAAGGGGGAGAGAACAGGAATGTGAATGGGGTTGCTATAAAGGGGGTGAGGACAGGAATGTATAGGGGGTGCTATAAAGGGAGTGAAGGCAGGAATGTGAAGGGGGTGAAGACAGGAATGTGAAGGGGGTTGTTATAAAGGGGGAGAGAACAGGAATGTGAATGGGGGTGCTATAAAGGGGGTGAGGACAGGAATGTGAAGGGGGTGCTATAAAGGGAGCGAGGACAGGAATGTGAAGGGGGGTGCGGAGAGGAATGTGGAGTGCTAAGTGGGTGAGGACAGGAATGTGAAGGGGGTTCTATAAAGGGGGTGAGGACAGGAATGTGAAGGGGGGTGCGGAGAGGAATGTGAAGACGGGTGCTATAAAGGGGGTGAGGACAGGAATGTGAAGGGGGTGCTATAAAGGGAGTGAGGACAGGAATGTGAGGGGGGTGCTATACAGGGGGTGAGGACAGGAATGTGAAGAGGGTGCTATAAAGGGAGTGAGGGCAGGAATGTGAAGGGGGTGAAGACAGGAATGTGAAGGGGGTTGTTATAAAGGGGGAGAGAACAGGAATGTGAATGGGGTTGCTATAAAGGGGTTGAGGACAGGAATGTGAAGGGGAATGCTATAAAGGGGGTGAGGACAGGAATATGAAGGGGGATGCGGAGAGGAATGTGAAGACGGGTGCTATAAAGGGGGTGAGGACAGGAATGTGAAGACGGGTGCTATAAAGGGGGTGATGACAGGAAAGTGAAGGGGGGGGTGCAGGAAGGAATGTGGAGTGCTAAGTGGGTGAGGACAGGAATGTGAAGGGGGGTGCTATAAAGGGGATGAGGACAGCAATGTGAAGGGGGTGCTATAAAAGGAGTGAGGACAGGAATGTGAAGGGGGTGCTATAAAAGGAGTGAGGACAGGAATGTGAAGGGGGTGAAATGAAGAGGGCTGGGAAATGCAATGTGAAGTAGGGGGTGAAATAAAGAGGGGCTGCAGACAAGAATGTGAAGGGGGGCTGAGGACTGTAATGTGAAGGGGGGATGATGTGCAGGGGGAAAGAGAACACTGATGTAATAAAAGGTTTGTGATGTGAAGGATCTGAGGCTAGGTTCACATTGTTGTGTACTGCAGGCAGACCATTCATTTCAGTGGACTGTCTTATAAGCTGTCTTTTTAAATTGCACCATACCAGCCTGCATGGTACTGTGGCACCATGCGGTGTGGCTCTCGCAAAAATGCGCCACGTTTGCCATTGTGCAGAGGTGCCATTGAGAGTCAAACATATGATTTGGACCTCGGCTGGAAATTTTCTTTGCTGACCTTGGACCTTCATACATTTTTATTCAATAGCCCAGGTTTAAATGCTCATTAAATCTAGGGCATGAGGAATAAGCAGTGCAATTGTTCCTCCGAAACCTCTTCACCAAGGTGCTCTGGCAGGCAATCACACTCTGACATCATCAGTCCTGCATTGTTCTTGAGGATGGCATGGTTCTCCTGCCAACACCACGGAGCCCCGGAGAGAAGCTGGTGCGAGGAATAAGGTAAGCATTTTACCATATTCCTCTAGCCCTAGTCTTAAGGAGCAGTTCACCTTTGCAGTTGCAAGTGGGCCTGAGTGCAAGGGTATTTTCTACAAATATACTGTATTTCAGCTTTTACAATATATAGATACGTCAGCTGTGGTTTGCAGCCTAAAGTTATCCTAATAGCGTCTTTACATTTAAAGACATTTAAAGGGGTTGTAAACCTCTAAATTTACTAAGTGAAGTAAATGGCCTCAGGTAATACACAGAGATGAACTAAATCCTCTTGCATAAGTTGTACCTGTTTATCTGCTGTCTTCTTTTCTCTGAAGACCTTCAAAGTCCAGATTTTTACAGGTTGTCTGAGCTTTCAGAAAGCAGGAAGCAGGGAGCTGAAGTTACACTCTGCAGAGATCAGTTTGAGTTGATTGGAGGGAAGGCTCACACTCCCGTCACATAGCACAGAGGAACAGAGCTGAGGCTGTCAATCACAGCCTGTGTGGTGGCGCTCCCTCCTCTGTCACCTTTATTTGACAGAAAAACCTGTCAGGAGTGACTCATGCAGATAACAGAGGAATGGGCCAGAAGACAGGAATGACACTTTTATGCTGCGTACACACGATCAGAATTTTGACCAGCAAAAGGCCAATGAGAGCTTTTCATCGGAAAATGCGACCATGTGTATGCTCCATCGGAAGTTAGCTGGCCGAATTCCCGCCAGCAAAAATTTGAGAGCATGTTCTCAATTTTTCAGACGGAAAAACTTTCTATTGGAAATTCTGATCGTGTGTATGCAAATCCGACACGCAAAAACTCACACATGCTCACATTCAACTAGATGGAAGCTATTGGGTACTGGGTATTGAACTTCCCTTTTCTAGTCCCGTCGTATGTGTTGTACGTCACCGTGTTCTTGGCGGTCAGAATTCGGTGTGACCTTGTGTATGCAAGACAGCTTGAGCAAAATCCCATCGGAATTCCGTCAGGAAAACCATCAAAGCTTTTTCCGACCAAAATTCCAATCGTGTGTACGGGGCATTAGTGCTCTGGAAGAGATAAGTTCACACTGTAGAGGGATATTCTTTGTTCATATTTCATGTCAAAGATTTACAACCACCTTAAGGGTGGGCCCATCATTACATACAGGGCATCTAGAAAGTATTCACAGCGCTTCAATTTTTCCATATTTGGTTATGTCACAGCCTTATACCAAAATGGATTAAATGCATTATTTTGCTCAAAATTCTACACACAATAGCCCATAATGACAGGGCTGGACTGGGACAAAAAATTGGCCCTGGACTTCATCCAGACCGGGCCACTTTAATTTTGTAAACATGCACAAAAACAAGCGAACAAGTAAAGTGGGAGGGCTAAGGTCATGCAGGAACATTGCTACAGCCTCATTGGCTGGAATTTCAGAAACCGGCATTGCTGCACAGCCATTGGCTGCATTTCAGCATTGCAACAGTGCTGAGGCTACTATGAAGTGAGGTGATGGGTAGTGCGGATGACAGGTCTCTCCCATACCAGTCAGCCGGACAAATCCCCCCCCCCCCCCCCGCCAGCAGGCCAACCCCAATGGCCACCCAAGCCCCCCCCCCTTCACTGGCAATTAGGCGTTCTGCTTTTTTTCTCTTATAGGCAGTGGCGTCTCCAGCTTTCATATTTAGGGGGGCACATGGGGGCAGGCACAAAGTAGGAGGGCCAACCATAAAACAAGTGGCCCATTGAACCACCGAATCAGCTCACAATCTGTTCCCACCTTGTTTTTTAATGAATATTGATGTTATGAAGCAACAAAAGAGGTTTAACAAAAATAATGCATCAATGCAGCCTGATCAGTGCCCATAAATGCAGCCTGATCAGTGCCCATCAATGCAGCCTAACCAGTGCCCATCTTTGCAGCCTCACTGGTGACCATCAATGCAGCCTCACCAGTGCCCTTCAATGCAGCCTCACCAGTGCCCATCAATGTCCATCAATGCAGCCTCACCAGTGTAGATCAATGCTGTGTGCAGTCTATCATAGTAACCCATCCAGGAAGCAGGACTTTGTATGGCAGCTGTCACCGGGTAAGTGGGATATCCCCACTCTGTGTAATCGCCCCCCCCCCCCCCCCGCTTTCCTCTCCGAGGCAGCCCAATAGGCCCAGTGGGACCCATGGTAGGGTCAGCCCTGGGTCCCCCTTCTGCCCCAGCTTGCGGGGACAGACTTAGTGGACACAGGGACAATGTCCTCAGCCTGGGGACTATTCCATGGCCAGCTCCCAGCAGGACCCACAGCCTGTGGGTCCTGCTGGGAACTGGCTGCAGACCTGTGGCCCCTGCTGGGCATGGACAATAGCCTGTGGGTCCTGCTGGGAGCTTGCCATGGCCTATGGGTGATAATGGCCTGTGGGTACTGCTGGCCACTGTGCTGTAGGCCATGGCCAGTAGGACCCACAGGTGACTGGCTAGCAGGACCCACAGGTCCACGGCCAGCTCCCAGCAGGATTCACAGGCCATGGGCACTGAGGCAGGGTAAATGAGGTGTATGGGAAGATAGATGGGATGATCATGTGGGGGTCAGCTGGGGGTGTCAGGGTCTCTCACCTCAGAAATGGGCCGATGGCAGCTGCCATCTCAGGCTCAGAGCTCAGCAGGACAGGTCCTCCTCCTTGCATTGCCTCAGCCGCCTCCAATTCTGGGGGAGGGGGGGGGGGTATTGCTCCTATCTCCTGGGGTCAACTTTTGGTACGTGCAGCATGCACAGTGTACTGCAGCCAGCGGCACAGTACTTGAGTGTTCAGTCAAACTCTCCAAAATCCGACCGAGGCAACTGGAAGTAGTAGCTATCTCACTCGGCTCAGGCTGGTTCCTCTCCAGACTCCACCCACTGGGAGCAGGGTGCTTGAGCACGCAGCCACCACCACGGACTACAACTTCCATAAACAACAGCGAAAGACGGGGGCCGTCACGTGATGTCAGATAGCCCTGACTTCCTCAAGGCTCCGAGACTGACAGACAAGTGACAAATTAATCGCAGTCGGCCCTTATATAAATGAGTTTTATATGGGGGGCACACTATACTATGGCCCCCTCAGGCCCCCCCAGTGACGCTAGTACAGCGGTGCTCAAAGTAATGGCTGTGCGGGCCGCGTAGCCATTACTTTGACAGGCTGTCACTGAAACTGGCCCACTGAGCCATCGGCCCAATGGGAAACTCCCAGTAGTCCCGATGGCCAGTACATGCCTGCATAATGACAACGTGCAAGAAATTTGTTTGAAATCTCTGCAAATTTATATATATAAAAAAAAAATCCCATGTACATAAGTATTCACAGCATTGGCTCAATACTTTGTTGATGCCTCTTTGGCACCAATTACAGCCTCAAGTCTTTTTAAATATGATGCTACAAACAAGGTACACCTATTTTGGGCAGTTTCTCCCATTCTTTGCAGGAACTCTCAAGCTCCATCAAGTGCACAGCCATTTTTAGACCTCTCCAGAGATGTTCAATCAGGTTCAAGTCTGGGCTCTGGCTGGGCCACTTAAGGACATTCACAGAGTTGTCCCCTAGCCACTCCTTTTTTATCTTGGCTGTGTGCTTAGGGTCGTTGTCCTGTTGGAATATGAACCTTCTGCCCCAGTCTCAGTTTCAAAGCGCTCTGGAGCAGGTTTTCATCAAGGATTTCTCTGTACATTCATCTTTACCTCGATCCTGACTTCCTGATCCCAGTTCCTGCCGCTAAAAAAACATCCTCACAGCATGATGCTGCTGCCACCACCATGCTTCACTGTAGGGATGGTATTGGCTAGGTGATGAGTGGTGCCTGGTTTTCTCCAGACATGACGCTTGCCATTCAGGCCAAACAGTTCAATCTTTGTTTAATCAGACCAGAGAATTTATTTTCTCATTGTCTGAGAGTCCTTCCGGTGTCTTTTGGCAAACTCCAGACGGGCTGTCATGTGCCTTTTACTGAGGAGTGGCTTCCATCTGGCCACTCTACCATACAGGCCTGATTGGTGGAGTGCTGCAGAGATGGTTGTTCTTCTGAAAGGTTCTCCTCTCTCCACAGAGAAATGCTGGAGCTCTGTTAGAGTGACCATCGCATTCTTGGTCACCTCCCTAACTAAGGCCCTTCTCCCCTGATCGCTCGGTTTGGCCGGGCAGCCCGCTCTAGGAAGAGTCCTGGTGGTTCCAAACTTCTTCTATTTGGAGGCCACTTTGGAGGTACCCTTTCCCAGATCTGTGCCTCGATACAATCCTGTCTCTGAGGTCTACAGACAATTCTTTGTACTTCATGGCCTGGTTTGTGCTCTGACATGCACTGTTAACTGTGGGACATTATATAGACAGGTGCGTGCCTTTCCAAATCATGTCCAATAAACTGAATTTACCATAGGTGGACTCCAATCAAGTTGTAGAAACATCTCAAGGATGATCAGTGGAAACAGGATGCACCTGAGCTCAATTTTGAGTGTCATGGCAAAGGCTGTGAATACTTATGTACATGCTATTTTTTTCGTTTTTTATTTTTAATAGATTTGCAAAGGTTTAAAACAAACTTCTTTCACGTTGTCATTATGGGATATTGTTGTAGAATTTTGAGGAAAATAATGAATTTTATACATTTTGGAAGAGGGCTGTAACATAACAAAATGTGGAAAAAGTGAAGCGCAGTGAATACTTTCCAGATGCACTGTATTAACACTTTACATGAATCATTGGACACTATGAAATCACAATTTTATTTTCAGTTAAAATGTACCTCTTGTTTCACATGCTTGAAAAAATAACAACTGCTCCTGTAAAGCATAGGTTGCCTACTCATATGGGCTATAGCTATCAGCTGCTTCATATCATTAGAGACTGTGAGTCTTGCAGAAAGGCAAGACAATCAGCAAGGACACAATAACAGATTACAGTTAGCAAAGACCACACATACAAAGAGCAAATAAATCTGCCCAAAGCACTTATGTAATTACACTCAATACAGAAATAATTTTTGTATACAGTATAAGCACACATTTATAATATAATATATATGTATAATATATATTATATACATTAGGCTAATATGAGTTTAAAAATGAATATTGGTAAATGAATAAAAGTTGAATTCCCCAATGGCTTTTTAAATGTATTGGGAACTAGGGATGGCCGAAGGGTTCGCCCGGCGGTCGGTTCGCAGCAAATTTCAGCTGTTCGCGGTCCGCCCAATCAGCGGACTATTGCCGCTGTTCGCCCGGTGGACTTATATGTTTACTGTGTAAAAAAACTTTGACCTATGATGACACATCCATCATGGGGTACAGGACAGCCAATTGAGACATTACAGCACATGGACACTTGGACATTCCCCCTAACTTATAAACAGACCCGATCCGGCGGCCATTTTACATTCTTTCTACTGTCACTATAGGGAGAGGTTGCTGTGTGGAGCAGGGAGAGACTGCAGTGACCCAAATCGCTAGCTATTAGGTCCACAAAAGTTCTTTTAAGGACTGGTATGGTATAGGTGTAGTTCAGGATATAGGTTTGAGGCACTGCTATTCAAGTCATTGTTGCAGCAGATTGTCTTTTGTCAGTGCTGAGAGAGGGACAGATAGGACGCTGTGTGTTGCAGAGAGGGACAGTCAGTTTAATCATTAGCTGTTACTATTAGGTCCACAAAAGTCCTTTTCAGGACTGGTATGGTGTAGTAGTACAGGATATAGTTTTGAGTGCTATTCAAGTTATTGTTGCAGCAGCCTGTGTTTTGTCAGTTAAAATAGGGACAGACAGGAAGCTGTGTGTGGCAGTGAGGGACAGTCAGATTAATCAGTAGCTGTTACTATTAGGTCCACAAAGGTCCTTTTCAGGACTGGTATGGTAATAGGGTTTTACACGTATAATATTCTTTCTTCCAAATATAGAAAGAATATTATACTTGACTGCTGCCCTTCTGCTGCAGTAGTCCTTTATGAGTATAGGGGCTGAGGTACAGTCTGCTAATCAGAACCTACTAGTTCCACAAAGGTCCTTCTAAGGACTGGTAAGGTATAGCATACTAGAGTATATAGGGTTGAGTGCAGTACAGTCTGCTAATCCTTAAGGACTGGTATAGGTCCACAATATATAGGGTTGAGGTGCACTACTGCTGACTGCTGCCCTATTCTGCAGCAGTCCTTTATCAGTATAGGGACTGAGGTACAGTCTGCTAATCACAACCTACTAGTTCCACAAAGGTCCTTCTAAGGACTGGTAAGGTATAGCGTACTAGACTATATAGGGTTGAGTGAGGTACAGTCTGCTAATCACAACCTACTAGTTCCACAAAGGTACTTCTAAGGACTGGTAAAGTATAGCGTACTAGAGTATATAGGGTTGAGTGAGGTACAGTCTGCTAATCCTTAAGGACTGGTATAGGTCCACAATATATAGGGTTGAGGTGCACTACTGCTGACTGCTGCCCTATTCTGCAGCAGTCCTTTATCAGTATAGGGACTGAGGTACAGTCTGCTAATCACAACCTACTAGTTCCACAAAGGTCCTTCTAAGGACTGGTAAGGTATGGTGTACTACAGTATATAGGGTTGAGTGAGGTACAGTCTGCTAATCACAACCTACTAGTTCCACAAAGGTCCTTCTAAGGACTGGTAAGGTATAGCGTACTAGAGTGTATAGGGTTGAGTGATGTACAGTCTGCTAATCCTTAAGGACTGGTATAGGTCCACAATATATAGGGTTGAGGTGCACTACTGCTGACTGCTGCCCTATTCTGCAGCAGTCCTTTATCAGTATAGGGACTGAGGTACAGTCTGCTAATCACAACCTACTAGTTCCACAAAGGTCCTTCTAAGGTCGCGTACACACGGGCGGACTGTCTGTCCAACTTAGTCCGCTGAAACGTGTTTCAGCGGACAATCCGCTCGTGTGTGGGCTTCAGCGGACAGTCTGGCGGACTAAGTCTTTCGGAATTTCCATAATTTTGTCCGTCCAAACTTGGTTTCAGCGGACAGTCCGCTCGTCTGTAGGCAAGTTGGACGGACTAAGTATGGCGCATGCTCAGAAAGGATTTACACGCCAAAGGTTGCATTGCAGTGTATTGGACGTCGTATTTCTAGTCCCGTCGTACGTGCTGTACACGTCATCGCGCAAGCTTTCAGCGGACTGTCTGTTCATCGTGTGTGGTCAAGTCCGTTCATTCAAAAGTTGGACGGACTGCCTGTCGGATTGTCTGACGAACTTAGTTGGGCAGACAATCCGCCCGTGTGTACGCGGCCTAAGGACTGGTAAGGTATAGCGTACTAGAGTATATAGGGTTGAGTGAGGTACAGTCTGCTAATCCTTAAGGACTGGTATAGGTCCACAATATATAGGGTTGAGGTGCACTACTGATGACTGCTGCCCTATTCTGCAGCAGTCATTTATCAGTATAGGGACTGAGGTAAAGTCTGCTAATCACAACCTACTAGTTCCACAAAGGTCCTTCTAAGGACTGGTAAGGTATAGCGTACTAGTGTATATATGGTTGAGTGAGGTACAGTCTGCCAATTTCTTAAGGACTGGTATAGGTCCACAATATATAGGGTTGAGGTGCACTACTGCTGACTGCTGCCCTATTCTGTAGCAGTCCTTTATCAGTATAGGGACTGAGGTACAGTCTGCTAATCACAACCTACTAGTTCCACAAAGGTCCTTCTAAGGACTGGTAAGGTACAGCGTACTAGAGTATATAGGGTTGAGTGAGGTACAGTCTGCTAATCCTTAAGGACTGGTATAGGTCCACAATATATAGGGTTGAGGTGCACTACTGCTGACTGCTGCCCTATTCTGCAGCAGTCCTTTATCAGTATAGGGACTTAGGTACAGTCTGCTAATCACAACCTACTAGTTCCACAAAGGTCGTTCTAAGGACTGGTAAGGTATAGTGTACTACAGTATATAGGGTTGAGTAAGGTAGAGTCTGCTAATCACAACCTACTAGTTCCACAAAGGTCCTTCTAAGGACTGGTAAGGTATAGCATACTAGAGTATATAGGGTTGAGTGAGGTACAGTCTGCCAATCCTTAAGGACTGGTATAGGTCCACAATATATAGGGTTGAGGTGCACTACTGCTGCCCTATTCTGCAGCAGTCCTTTATCAGTATAGAGACTGAGGTACAGTCTGCTAATCACAACCTACTAGTTCCACAAAGGTCCTTATAAGGACTGGTAAGGTATAGCGTACTAGAGTATATAGGGTTGAGTGAGGTACAGTCTGCTAATCACAACTTACTAGTTCCACAAAGGTCCTTCTAAGGACTGGTAAGGTATAGCGTACTAGAGTATATAGGGTTGAGTGAGGTACAGTCTGCTAATCACAACCTACTAGTTCCGCAAAGGTCCTTCTAAGGACTGGTAAGGTATAGCGTACTAGAGTATATAGGGTTGAGTGAGGTACAGTCTGCTAATCCTTAAGGACCGGTATAGGTCCACAATATATAGGGTTGAGGTGCACTACTGCTGACTGCTGCCCTATTCTGCAGCAGTCCTTTATCAGTATAGGATCTGAGGTACAGTCTGCTAATCACAACCTACTAGTTCCACAAAGGTCATTCTAAGGACTGGTAAGGTATAGCGTACTAGAGTATATAGGGTTGAGTGAGGTACAGTCTGCTAATCCTTAAGGACTGGTATAGGTCCACAATATATAGGGTTGAGGTGCACTACTGCTGACTGCTGCCTTATTCTGCAGCAGGCCTTTATCAGTATAGGGACTGAGGTACAGTCTGCTAATCACAACCTACTAGTTCCACAAAGGTCCTTCTAAGGACTGGTAAGGTATAGCGTACTAGAGTATATAGGGTTGAGTGAGGTACAGTCTGCTAATCACAACCTACTAGTTCCACAAAGGTCCTTCTAAGGACTGGTAAGGTATAGCGTACTAGAGTATATAGGGTTGAGTGAGGTACAGTCTGCTAATCCTTAAGGACTGGTATAGGTCCACAATATATAGGGTTGAGGTGCACTACTGCTGACTGCTGCCCTATTCTGCAGCAGTCCTTTATCGGTAAAGGGACTGAGGTACAGTCTGCTAATCACAACCTACTAGTTCCACAAAGGTCCTTATAAGGACTGGTAAGGTATAGCATACTAAAGTATATAGGGTTGAGTGTGGTACAGTCTGCTAATCACAACCTACTAGTTCCACAAAGGTCCTTCTAAGGACTGGTAAGGTATAGCGTACTTGAGTATATAGGGTTGAGTGAGGTACAGTCTGCTAATAGATATGGACCAGCAGATAGGGAGGAGAAGCAGGAATAACTTACATTGCACAGGAGGGACAAAGCAGACTGCTAATGTATCAGGAGCAAGTCATCGACCATGTACGGTCACATCTAGCGCTCCCAGGACGCCGGCACATGGCTCAGCAGTGTGGGCTTTTTTTAACATGTCCGCTGCTGACAATAGTGTTGCCATCTGCAATCTTTGCAGTCAACGCATTAGTCGCGGTAAGCCCAACACTTACCTAGGGACGACCGCCTTAAGAAGGCACATGAGCTGCCATCACCGAGCCCAGTGGGAGCAACGCAACACACAAAGCCACACTCCAGGCTCTCACCGTCTCGACTCCTCCTTTTCCGCTGCTAGCGTCTCTTCCGCTGCGCCGCCCAAGCTCCCCAAAACCTATTCGACATGCCAGGTGAGACGTTGCCATGCCGTGCTGTGTCTGTTGTGCCTGGAAGCCAACAGCCACACTGGCCCGGCACTCCTTTCAGTTTTGCGTTCACAGGCAGATCAGTGGCTAACACCGCTCAATTTGACAGTTGGTAAAGTGGTGTGTGACAATGGTGCCAATCTACTTAGCGCATTGAAACAGGGCAAAATTACGCACGTGCCATGCATGGCACACGTCTTAAACTTGGTCGTGCAGCGATTCATTGTCAAATACCCTGGGGTCCAGGACATCTTGCGGCAGGCAAGGAAAATCTCGGCCCATTTCAGAAGATCTTACAAGGCCATGGCTCGCCTTGCTGACATTCAGCGGCGACACAATCTGCCGGTCAGACGTCTTATTTGCGATTGCCCGACGCGATGGAACTCAACCTTCTATATGCTTGATAGGCTGCTCCAGCAGAAACGTGCAGTTAACGTCTACCTGTATGAACTCTGCGGCAGAACAGGTTCTGGGGAGCTGTTTTTTTTTTCACCGCACCAGTGGCTGCTCATGTGCGATGCATGCAGACTTCTGTGGCCATTTGAGGAGATCACCAAACTGGTCAGTCACGGCCATGGCGCCATCAGTGACATGGTACCTTATGCCTTCTTTATGGAGCATGCATTGCGTCGTGTCATTGATCAAGCTGTTGAAGAGCAGGAGCGGGAAGATGAGGAAGTCTCAATGCTGGATGAATTCCCAGGGGGGGCTACTCTATCTGAGACAAGTGAACAACAGGAGTCTGAAGAGGAGTCAGAGGAGGATGGTGCCGGGGCGGATGAGGAGGAGCAAGAAGAGCATGCTTTAAACCTTTCTGGGATCCCTGTTATTGTGCGTGGATGGGGAGAGGAGAATGAAAAGGACGACATTATACTGGATGATGAGCAGGAGCCAGGCCACCACACCGCTTCCAGTTTAGTGCAAATGGGGGCCTTCATGCTCCAGTTTTAATAGGGACCCCCGTATAAAAAGCATAAGGGTCAAGAACCAGTACTGGGTGGCAACGTACTTAGACCCCCGGTACAAACACAAAATGGCGGAAATGTTACCGCCGTCACAGAGGGCTGTCAGAATGGAGCACTTCCAGGCCTTGCTTCGAGAAATGCTGCATTCTGCTTTTACGTGCGCTGGCAGAGGAGCAATTCCCACTCCCAAAGAAGGAGTTGCGGGTACCAATCCAACAGCGCCTGCAAGAAGAGGCCGGTTTGAAGATGTGTTGGTGACTTCTGATATGAGGTCATTCTTTCAGCCGACCCATCGACAGGTGTCATCCGGATCCAGCATCAGGGAACGCCTAGAGCGCCAGGTGTCCGACTACATCGGGTTAACGGCCGATGTGGGCGCTCTGAGGAGTGATGAACCCCTGGACTACTGGGTGGGCAGGCTTGACCTCTGGCCAGAGCTTGCCCAATTTGCAATCGAACTGTTGGCTTGCCCCTCGTCCAGTGTCCTGTCCGAAAGGACGTTCAGCGCAGCAGGGGGGATCGTGACCGATAAGCATACTCGCCTAGCTCACGACAGTGTTAACTACCTCACATTTCTAAAAATGAATGAGGCATGGATCTCAGAGGAATTCAACACATGTGACCAGTAGACCATGTATATGTCTATAAACGATTTTTTTAATCGAGCACACAGACCTTCTTTCTTCATTTGGCTCACTTCCTTGTACAAAAAAAGTACACCGTACTATATGCCCGTACCCTCCTGTTTGAAGATGTTGAGCAGTGTCATATTTCTACTGGGGCTGCTTATTATGAGGGGCTCCCACCATCCCTGTGCTGTGCTGACTTCCTCCTGGGGCTGCTTATTATGAGGGGCTCCCACCATCCCTGTGCTGTACTGACTTCCTCCTGGGGCTGTACCTCTGCTGTGCATATTATGAGGGGCTCCCACCATCCCTGTGATATGCTCATTATGAGGGGCTCCCACCATCCCTGTGCTGTGCTGACTTCCTCCTGGGGCTGCTTATTATGAGGGGCTCCCACCATCACTGTGCTATGCTGACATCCTCCTGGGGCTGCTTATTATGAGGGACTCCCACCATCCCTGTGCTGTGCTGACTTCCTCCTGGGGCTGTACCTCTGCTGTGCATATTATGAGGGGCTCCCACCATCCCTGTGCTATGCTCATTATGAGGGGCTCCCACCATCCCTGTGCTGTACTGACTTCCTCCTGGGGCTGCTTATTATGAGGGGCTCCCACCATCCCTGTGCTGTGCTGACTTCCTCCTGGGGCTGTACCTCTGCTGTGCATATTATGAGGGGCTCCCACCATCCCTGTGCTATGCTCATTATGAGGGGCTCCCACCATCCCTGTGCTATGCTGACTTCCTCCTGGGGCTGCTTACGGTGCAGGTGTCAGTTCTGTATATCACGGTGCTGGTGTCAGTGCTGTATATCACGGTGCTGGTGTCAGTGCTCTCTATCACGGTGCTGGTGTCAGATCACTCTATCACGGTGCAGGTGTCATTGCTGTATGTCATGCTGCTGATGTCAGTGCTCTCTATCACGGTGCTGGTGTCAGATCACTCTATCACGGTGCAGGTGTCATTGCTGTATGTCACGCTGCTGATGTCAGTGCTCTCTATCACGATGCTGGTGTCAGATCACTCTATCACGGTGCAGGTGTCATTGCTGTATGTCACGCTGCTGATGTCAGTGCTCTCTATCACGGTGCTGGTGTCAGATCACTCTATCACGGTGCAGGTGTCATTGCTGTATGTCACGCAGCTGATGTCAGTGCTCTCTATCACGGTGCTGGTGTCAGATCACTCTATCACGGTGCAGGTGTCATTGCTGTATGTCACGCTGCTGATGTCAGTGCTCTCTATCATGGTGCTGGTGTCAGATCACTCTATCACGGTGCAGGTGTCATTGCTGTATGTCACGCTGCTGATGTCAGTGCTCTCTATCATGGTGCTGGTGTCAGATCACTCTATCACGGTGCAGGTGTCATTGCTGTATGTCACGCTGCTGATGTCAGTGCTCTCTATCACGGTGCTGGTGTCAGATCACTCTATCACGGTGCAGGTGTCAGTGCTCTATATCACGGTGCTGGTGATCATCTCCTGCACCCTCTTCTTTGCCTACCCTGACCTTCCCTCTCCTCCATTGCCTTCATGCGCTCCACAGTCCTGAATTGTCACAATTTCACATATAAAAAAAGAATGCTTGTAGTTGTCGATCCCAGATTCACCTCATAGATGTGTTATGTCATTGGCCATGTGGTGGGACTATGTGTGCACAGCTAGTAATTATTTTGTGGCTGCAAATATGACCTGTAGGTTTGTAAAGTTCACCTCCCATTGAAGTCAATGGGGCCCGTCACGAACGTTACGGTTCGTGAACTATCGGCCGAGTTCGCGTTTCGCGTTCGCGGAACGTCCCGTTGGAAGTTCGTCCATCACTATTGGGAACTAAAGTAGCAGGATCTAGAGTTGGGTTCACTGATTTTTGTAAGGGTTCTGACAAGAGGTCTGACATTCTAAATACAAGTCTGGCATGCAACAATGTTGTTTTTGCATCTGGAAAATGAATGAAGTGCCTTCTATTGCCCATGGGAAGTCCTTAGAATCACAGGTCAGCTTTCATCCACTGATTACAACACATTAGTATAATACAAGCCCTATAGGAAACTCTTTACACTATTACTACATGATTACAAGACACACAAAAGTTGTATCTGGCATAACGTTTTATTCATCTCTCACCACTGGTTAATAATACATAAAAAATGTTTGAAATACATGTTAGACTTTACCCACGAGTGTTGTAATATGCAATTATTTCTGGTTGAATGGATGACCTTAATGATAATTGTGCTACGGTTTTGTCCTATGGCCCCTATTCAGTTAAGTGCTGAATGCCGCAGAATTTATTCAACTGTTTACACCTGTTATCATAGGGAAATTTCTGCTTTCTGTCATTGATGCGGGTGAATATTGTATTCCTAGTAAAACAAACACAGACATTTGGACATTTGATGTTTTTACACTAGACCATAGTTATTAACATCAGAATGCCAAAATTCTGATGTAGAGGGACATAGGTAGTTTGTATGCATGAGTAATAAGCTGGCTTTACATCTATATGTCTGTGTTATTCTGCATTCCCACCAATAGTCCCTTTAACACATAACCCATGAAAAACAGATAAGCACTTTTTTGACTGATGCACATTAACACCCTTTATGAATATTATTTAGCAAAAAAAAAGAAAACACATTTGTGTAAAGTGGCCTTAAATGTTTTCTTCTTAACCTTGTATAGGCTAGTCTGCAGCTCTGACAGGAAAATAACTTTGTGTCTGTGCTGCTAAGGAGACTTTATCACAGACACAATGCCAAGCCTGCCCTCTACTGAGTACCGAATTCACACAGGATGTGGACTGCCTGGGTCATGGGAGGTGTAATTCTGACAGACTATGTTGGCTTGGTGACCTTGGGAGGAGCAGACTGTAAGTCCCACATGGCACTGGGGCAAGGAGGAGAAGTGGTCCTCTGTTGTTTTCCTGGGCTGAGGAGAAGCATGGAGGCTGTGTCAGGACTTGGATCACCTGCTGGTGGCACTGCAGTTTCCAAAGCCGGGGGGTGTCTCCCTGCAGCCAGGTGATTCAAGCAATTCGACTCCACCTAATACTGGCTGCTGGGAAGGTATATCATCCCTCCCTTAACTTTTATATGGACCTCAGTGTTCTGCCTGATCCCTTCCCTGCCTGATCCTGTATCATGTGCCTTGTATCCTCCTTAATACAGTATCCTGTACCTTGTATACAGTATCATGTATACTGCTACCCCCAGCTCTGCTCCCCTTGTTCCTGGTCCTCACCATGCCTTGTTTATGTGAGCTTTTCTCCATTTGTATATAGTTTATGATAATTAGGTTGTT
Source organism: Lithobates pipiens (assembly GCF_037356315.1). Taxonomy (NCBI): domain Eukaryota; kingdom Metazoa; phylum Chordata; class Amphibia; order Anura; family Ranidae; genus Lithobates; species Lithobates pipiens. Next base: position 15,933,498 of record NW_027507696.1, read on the forward strand.
GGTTTGGATTTGCTTCACTGTCATGTTTCCCTGTATCCCTTACAAGCTGTTTCTAATGCCGTGTACACACGACCAGACTTTCCGGCAGACTAGGTCCGAAGGGATTAGTCCATCGGGCAATGCGATCGTGTGTGGGCTAGTCCGATAATTTTTTGAAAAATAAATCCGACGGACCTAGAAATAGCACATGTTTCAAATCTATGTGACGGACTCAATTCCGACAGACTAAAATCGGGAAAACCGTTTGTCTGTGTGCTTGTCCGACGGACCAAGTATGACACAAAGGAAGCTATTGGCTACTGGCTATTGAACTTCCTTGTTCAGTCCTGGTTACGTCATCACTTTCAAAATGAACGGACTTAGTCCGTTTGTGTGGCCAAGTCCGTTCTTTCGGAAAGTCTGTCCAAACTCCATTAAAAGTCCGTTGGGAAGACCATCGGACCTAGTCTGCCAGAAAGTCTGGTCATGTGTACGCGGCATAAGATGACTGTGTGCACATTTGACTGCTGGCAGACTGGTCAATACTGCACCTCAGAGGGAGAGAGGCACAACGGCAGACATCTGAGAACATTGGAGAGAACCATGGGTGTTGGCACAGCCCGCAGCCTTATCAATGACAAAGATCGGCTGTGTTTCACCTAGTATACAGAGGGAGACCATCTGCTAACACAAGAAGTTGGTGAGAGTCCACTGCCAAATCCACATTACACTTTGACAAAAAAGAGACAGTGTCGTCTGTAAATATCACATAGCCACTGACGTTATCAGTGTTTAAATTTACCAGAGCCAGTAATATTATCAGTTCTTAAAGGGATCAGAGTCAGTGCCTGTATCAGTTTTTAAAGGGACACTATCCTGAGCACTCTGACATGACAGTTTGGCCCAAACGAGCTGGCCAGCAAAGGAAAGTATATTACAAACTGCTGAACTGCTAGAGTGGAGTAATACTCTTTAGCTAGGATTGTGTCAGTAGAAGGTTTAGGATGAGTTGCTTCCTATACCCATTGCTTATTTTAAACAGTATATGTCTTTCTACATATTTCAACATATTCTTGCTATAATTTAAGTTTGCTGTACTATTTTTGTTTCATTACTCTTTTGCCACTGGGTTACTGCATTTACATCTGCAATAAACATTCCCCCACCCATCCAGGTGTGTCAAAGTGTGCGGTGCTGTTTGCAGAATCATGGAGAGGAACAGGAAGCCCTATACATCCAGCGGCTCCTTCAGAGGCAAGCTTTACCCTTGTAAACTATGATTAGCATATTTTTTGGGATAAATTGTATAATACAATATATTTTATAAAATATAATATGCCTTTTACTATATAAATAAATCCTTTTACTTGGTTATCAAAATAACTTTCCCCCCTTCTTCCCCTGATTTTTTTTCCTATATTTTCTTTTCTGCCCCCTTACCTAGGTCTGGTTTCTGAAAAAGGCAACAAGGCCACTATTCACCATTAGAGTATATTTCAGACACCTTAAAAATAATCTGTCACTCTGCCCATACCACTTTGTAAATACACCTCTCCTAATTTACTGCTTGCTCACCTTTCCCCTTATACTCATGTAGCACTGACCCCCGAAGGAGGCTGGTTTTGTTAGGCTTACCGTTACTTTCTCGACCTCGTGTGTGTCTAGGGGTTTCCCGAGGTAGGTGGCCCAAAGAAATGCAGGGACTGACACTGGATTCACTTTTAGGATATTTATTTAGCAACAATTAGACAGAACAGTCTCTCAATGAAGGGTAAAGGGTTAGATAAGAAATTGAGGTACTCTTCCAACTGTAAAAGATAGGAAGTCTCTCACTATAGAAATCCAGAGAATTCCCACTCACAACTGGATTCTCACAGGTACTGGATAGACCTCCTCTCACTAGGCCTAGCAGCCGATAGAGTGCTTGCATAAAGCGAAGCCTCTGCCACAGACTTGCATATAGAACACTTGAACAAATTCTCTGCCACAGACTTGATGTAGAACACTTGTGAATGACGTCTCTGCCACAGAATTGATGTAACTGAAGGATGTAGATAAATTTAGAGAGCCATCATATGGTACAAGTGAATCTACACTCATACGGTATAGAGATTATACCGTATGAGTGTAGATTCACTTGGTGTCATTCAACTGAGCCTTCAGGCTCCTTCTGAGAAGCCAGCCTTCAACGTGGCCTTCTCCTGAAGAGTCCTCCCCTGGTTGCTTCTGCAGTTGCTGGGCCTCTCCACAGATGAGATGGCACCAGACCACCTTTGAATCCTCCTTCCAGTTACTTTGCCTCGGGCTATCCAGCCCCGAGACTCAGAATTGGATGGATCCGCACCCCAGGCCAGGAGGACCAGGACCAAACAGACAGAAAGATCTTTTGGACCGGAACCCAGAAGCACATGATGTCAGTACCTTAAGTACCCTCTCCCAGAATGCACAGCAAGATGACACTCCCACTGGGCTGGTTCAGAGAAAGAATGACACTCAATGTGCCTAGCTAAACAGTGTTCTCACACTTGCCAGTGATGACAGCGCCACCTGTGGCCAAGCAGAACACAGTGCAATCCAGCTAGACTGGTACTGAAACCATAATTTGGTATAATTCACCCTAAAACCCAACTGTGGTTTTAGGAACTTTAAATAGAAAAAAACACATAGCGCGTGCTCTTCAGGATCCGGTGCTACACTTAGACCCCTTTCAAAAATTCAGCAAAGAATCTGTCCACTGATCCACCACTGAGCAGGCGGACGGCTGCTCCGTGTCCCCTCCGCATCCCCTCCGCTTATGCAGAGCAGACACAGCCCACTTTTCTCTATGGGTGCTCAGATGTAAATAGACCACCTGTCTGTTTACACCCGACTGCCATCCAATCTGCTAGATTGATGGGGAACGGATCCCCATTCGTCTGTGTTGAGCAGATCGGATGGTGTAAACGGAAACATTTCCATCACGGCGCTTGCACAGTCAGTAACTGACGACCAGGCCAGCTGACGTCACATATGACACCGCCAACATGACATCCCGGGTGGAATGGATGTACAAACAGGCGCAAATGCACCTTACACAGGCATTATCATTACACCAGGGACACGTGAACTGCAGAGGTTTGGGGCGGATGTCTCCATTACATGGTATGTTATGTCTCTCCCTCTGCACCATAGTCTTCTATAACGTCTAGGATGGGGACCTGTTGTATATATACTGACCCATTTAGGATTACTATTATTGTTTCCCAAAGGTAACCTGCAGTGCCTCTACTACCATAGACAATAAGGATTCCTTGTGCCCACACCACTAAGGCTATAGTTACCCTACAGGAACCATCTTTTTTTACAGTGGTCATTCTTTTACCCTCTGTTTGCTATAAAGCGAGGTTCAATAGTTATCGACAAGCTAAATTAATTAAACTCTTTACTGACCTTGGGTACGTTTTTTTGCTTTTATATCATATCAATACCTCCTAAATTTAGTTTAATTTTTAGGATATATTACCTTTAGTATTGGTCACTATATTAACCATCTATTTTAGCGACTTCTCATTGTTACTATTATTATTATACATTATTTATATAGCGCCAAAATGTACGCAGTGCTTTACAATGTAGAGGGGGGGGGGCGCACAATTACAGTACAGTTCGATACAGAGGGGACAGGAGGGCTCTGCTCGTAGAGCTTACATTCTAAAGGGACGGGGTGGTGGTACAAAAGGTAATGGATGCGGGGAATGATTTGATGGGGGTGTCTCTGGGACAGTTGTTAGGTGTGTGTGTGGGATAGGCTTCTCTTATGTGGTGATATACCACTGCAGCCCCCATTGTTGTCCTGGATATTTGTCTACGTTTCTATCAAGCCAAATACATCTATTTACAATAGATAATAAATAATATAATAACTAACCAGCCTACACCAAGCCTGATGGATCTCTGATATTCGTCAGACGGTCTCCTAACCATTCAGGAAACAATTTTATTTTAGTGTAACTGGTGGCAGATCTGTATTCACTAAGCAATATCCTTACTGCTAGTTTTTAATAATGCTTGTCTATATTCTTATTTTTTGTAATAAAGATTTTTAACTTTTAACAATGTGTACTTTGGTGCCTATAAAGTCCAGTGTTTTTTGCTCTATTTAGTATTCCAATTGAATAGGACATAGCACATGTCTATCAAGTGACTTAATTCCAAGTCTAAAGGCCACCATTCCATACCAAATCAACTAGATCTGACTGCCGGCTTAGATACCAATGATCACATTCTATTACCTCAAACTATTTATGTAAACTAACATTTATGTATTTATTTATTTTAGGTACTTATATAGTGCAGTCAATTTACGCAATGCTTTTACATATACATTGTACATTCACATTAGTCCCCGCCCTCAAGGAGTTTACAATCTAAGGTCCGTAACTCACATTCATACATACACATACTAGGGCCAACTTACACAGGAGCCAATTAACCTACCAGTATGTCTTTGGAGTGTGGGAGGAAACCGGAGTACAACATCTGCACTGCTCTCTTCATTTCTCTCTAACTGAACATTATTCTTATGTTTCCTCATCATACCACTATCTATTGGTATACCACAAGACCCAGTCCTTAGTTAACTTAAAGTAGTAATAAATAGAACTATCACCAGCAGAGAGCTAAGTAAAGAGTTAGTACCCCCACCTCCAAAGCGTGCAAATATAGGCATTTTCGCTGGGGTGGGGGGAGGAGTTACAGCCGGCACTGAGCCCTGCAACTTCTCTATTCTGCAGCTCATCTCTCCTGCTTAGTTCACACAGAATCCAGAACTGCAGCCTACTATTCAAGGGAACACAGAGAGTGGGGTGTTTTTTTTTTAAGCACCTGATTAGAGCCATATGCTCTAATAGGCTTAAAAATATGTGGGCTTGTGGCATTGAGCATTGCGCCATGAGCCCACCCAGGTGTTACAACAGCGAATGAATATTCACTGTTGTAACACTGATCCTCAATCCGGCCAATCAGAAGCGGGTGTGAGACCCGTTTTCTGATTGACCCGAAAAGAGAAGACTCCCGGCTGGTCGCCGACGAGGGAGGAAATGGAAGCCAGAAATGTCGCCCGTGGAGATCAGGGGAAGGGAGAGCCGCTGCCGAGAGCCCGGAAGAAGCGCTACATAGATGGGGTAAATGCACCAGACCCACCCGCCGGCCGACCAATGGATGGACTGATGGGGGATAGTGCTGTTTTGCCCCCTCCCCCCCCCAACCAGCCCCCACTGCTCCTGAGCTTTCACTCAGAACTGCATGTCCATGCTAGCTAGGCAGGTTGGTGGGGCTTGCTATCTGACAACACAGCTCGGCAACCCCTGCATAGGTTTAAATGGGGACAAGTGCTATGGGCACATGATCCCTTGAGGGGTTCAACAAGCTTTATTTCCTTCTGGTGACAGTTCTGCTTTAAACCCTCTGCATTTTTTGAGCACAATCAAATAATTAAATTAAATAGTTAAGTGCTTGGGTAAGAGATTTAATAAGTAGTTTACTGGGGCATGTTTATTTTATTGTGCTTAAAGTGGCGTTCCACCCTGAAAAAAAGTAAAAAAAAATAAAATAAATCAGGGTCCACAAACACAAAAAGTAGCTACTGACATTTAATAAGGACACTTACCTGTCCAGGGAGCCCGCAATGTGTTTTTTTCATGAAATAAATAAGCCCTCCTCTAATTTATTATCAAATTGCCACATAAATCCTACACCTTTATTCCTGTTTCATCAGTTGTGTCCTTGTCACTCTCTCCACCAATCCCCTCCCCTAGATAAGATAAAAGATAAATTATTATTCATAGTTCCAGCACATGAAGCACCGTACCTCTGCTGACACCATTACACTACTTAAAGTGTCGTTGCCACCAAAAAAAAAATAAAATGCTTAAAATTCATAAAAAATAAATAAATAAATAAATGGGGAAAAAAATATTTACTCACCTCTAAATGCCTGTTGCTAGGGGGTCCCTCGTAGTCAGCCTTCTTCATTGCCTGGGCTGGTGACATCACTTCCCCTTGTGCTGCATAGTCATCTGGGACCTGTCACGTGTCCCAGATGACTGTACGGCATATCACGGTACGCGGCGCCGCTCGCGCATGCGCAGTGGGCACCCCACTTTAAGAATCTCTCTCAAGCTTGTAGGCAGGTGTAGTTTATCCTCCCCTCTGTAGGTAGTGCTGTCTTGCTGACTGCTGTAGAGAGGTAATGGAGGATGAGGGGAACTTTGTTCCTCTAAAGCCTCTGTAGGTGTCACCAGGGGAACAGTGGTCTAATTGAATGCTAAAACAGTGGATGACTTCAGCGGCCAACTTTGGTGAGGGCAGTGCTAATAAACAACACTGTCCCACTGCAGTTGGCGCTCACTAGCGAAGTGGATAGAGTAAGGATAGGATCCACGCTGGACAGCACATCTAACCCTAGGGAAAGGTTCCTGACAAGGAGGGACAGAATAGAAATCTTCTCTGCTGGCTCCACCATTTCTGGATTTTAGAGTCACGACAAAGATCTTGCCTTCACTCTGTCAAGTGCTGCTTACACTGCTACTCCACCTAAAAGCCACCCCTTTCTAACCAGATGGTGCTCTGATAATGTAAGCATGGTGACACTTTAAGTGCTGGAACTATTCTGCTGTGCCAATAACATTGGCGAAAGTTTCTGCACCTGTCTGTGTCAACGAGACGCTGATATCAATATGCTTTGAGACTCTGCCACTGTTCTCTACCTGTTATTTGTTACTTTCAATAGCTGTGCCACTCTCCTTGGTCTCAATGTGCCTTTTCTCCATCTCTGCCAACTAGCCCCACCTGCAATCTGATCCCTTTTCTCTGGACCTCCATTCCATCATTTTTTATCCAGTGGCTTACCCTTTAAATATAGCCTTCAAAAATACCTTTTCTAAGTGGTGTATTTTCCTAATCCACAACATCTGAACAGATGAACTTGTATTTCTATACACAAGTTTGGTTGACAAATCTCCCTTTTCCACTGTATCCTTTCTCCTTTTGTACTGCAAGCTCATTTAGAAAGGATTAATGCCTCGCATTTTGTAAGATGTTGACCTAGGAGTGGAGATTTATCCCACACAAAGCTTTACAAAGCCCCCAAGCTCCTGGACTCAGAACTCAAGCTATTAAGATTCTGAAAAAACAGAAAGTGTGTTTTCTCCACATCAGCTATGAACACTGAATTCCATGGGTATGTGAGGAACTTAGGTGGCATATACACACCATCCACAGTCCTGTCTGCAATATAAGATGTAAAGAGCTACAATTGAGATTCAAAAATATGCAGGGGAAAGGACCAAATCTATGCAGAAATTAGAATATTTCACATGTTTAACTTTGCGATGTAGCCAGTTGCACTAAGATATTTTAGATTTGCTTGCTTTCTCCACAACTATAACCTATAAAGCGTCTTAGGCTCCTTTCACAAAATAGGCCCGCACGGATCCGCCTGTCCATTTTTCAGGCGGATCTGAGTGGGCCACCCATTGACTTGTATGGGGAGGCGGATGTCAGCAGAGATGTGTCTGCTGATACCTGCCTGCCATCTGATCCAATAAGATCCGTTCAAAACAGACATATGGTGATACATTCCTCACCCGTCCAGCAGATCAGATGAAAACGGACAGGCGGATCCACTTTTGTCTGATCTCCCATAGAGGACAACGGGGCTCTGACAGGTTTTGTCCCTGCACAGTGAGCAGAGATGGACCTGTCATCTACCGGCTCAGCAGGCATCAACGGATCGACCTCCCGCTGAGCTGGCAGAGTCCGCTGAGTGGATCCGCTCCATGTGATAGACACTTTTTTCACAGGATTGGGTTGGCAATCGTGGCAAATCCCCAATTTAGAGCAAGGTAACTTTATTTGTCTTACTCATAGCCAGATACCTTTTTTGGCATGGATGGCCATATTTATGACTTTGCCACAATGGCTCTCAGGGCCATTTGACTCATATACCCCCACTATCATCACAGATAGAGTACTATTTAAGGCTAAGGATTATTTAAAAAAAAAACAGAAGCTGGCAATATTCTTCAGTGGAAAAACTGGGCAGCAGTCAACTGTCTTTAGTAGCTTCCACGTACAGTTGTGCTCATAAGTTTACATAACACAACAACTTTTCTTTCACTCATGGTTAGTGTTTGGCTGAAGCGATTTATTATCAATCAACTATGTTTACTCTTTTTAAATCATAATTAAAAAAAAAAAAAAAAAAAAAACCACCCAAATGACCCTTATCAAAAATTTACATACCCAAGTTCTTAATACTGTGTATTGCCCCCTTTAACATCTACGACAGCTTGAAGTCTTTTGTGGTATTTGTGGATGAGGCTCTTTATCTTCTCACATGGTAAAGCTGCCCATTCCTCTTGGAAAAAATCCTCCAGTTCCTGTAAATTCTCGGGCTGTCTTGCATGAACTGCACATTTGAGATCTCCCCAGAGTGGCTCAATGATATTGAGGTCAGGAGACTGAGATAGCCACTCCAGAATCTTCACTTTATTCTTCTGTAGTCAATGATGGGTCAGCTTGGCCTTGTGTTTTGGATCATTGTCAGGTTGGCATGTCCAAGTACGTCCCATGTGCAGATTCCTGGCTGATGAATGCAAATGTTCCTCCAGTATTTTTTGATAACATACTGCATTTATCTTGCCATTAATTGTGACCAAATTTCCTGTGCCTTTGTAGCTCACATATCCCCAAAACATCAGCGATCCACCTCCGTGTTTCACAGTAGAAATGGTGTACCTTTCATCATAGGCACTGTTAACTCCTCTCCAAATGTAGTGTTTATGGTTGTGGCCAAAAAGCTAAATTTTGGTCTCATCACTCCAAATGACTTTGTACCAGAAGGTTGTCATTGTGCTGTTTGGCGTATTGTAAGCGGGATACTTTGTGGCATTTGCATAGTAATGGCTTTCTTTTGGTGACTTGACCATGTAGCCCATATTTCTTCAAGTGCCTCCTTATTGTGCATCTTGAAACAGCCACGTAACATGTTTTCAGAGAGTCCTGTCCCAGATAGCAAGTAAATGTGCTGCAAGTTTGAAAATTACTTGCTAAGCTCTTGCTAGATTTGCCAGGCTTTACAAGTTTGTTGCACAATTGCAGCAAGTCTGCATTGCATGCAGGGGTGTATTTAGGTTTTGTGCATCCCTAGGCCTGATTAAACTCGTGCACCCCCTAATTTAAATATGACCCACCCCTTCCTGTCAAGGCCACACCCCTTTCTGTTTAAGACCTGCCCTGACATTTTCGAGTAGGGACACTAGTTCTGAGGGGCGGGGGGGGGGGGGGCAATGGGTTTCCTCTCACTTCCTGTTTGACTATGGGGTATTAAGTGAAGGGAAATCTCTGCAATGGGACAGGGATGTTAAAAAATAAACTGACAGGGGCTATAACCCTCCCTTATTCTATTCCAATTTTTTTTTAAAAAGTGTTACCTATAGTTCAAATTTAAGCACAAATTTCTGATAATTTTATTGAGAGGACTAAGAAGATATAACCATGCCAATGGTGCAGCAGAAAACATATAGCACAATGAGGAAAGTTTATGGCCCAAGACAGGACAGTCAAAATTAGAAGCGGTGCCCCCCCTACCCCCCCACAGTTGAGGAATGTCGGCCGCCTGCATACCGGAAGCAGTGCAGCCGCTTTATGGGTGCGCTAAACTAATTTGCCTCTCAGCCCAGTTCGCCCCATAAGACTGGCGCTACACTAACAGTGTCTAACAGGGACTCTTTCCGTGCTGCCCCCCTGCAAAGTGCTGCCCTAGGCATGGGCCTTGTCGGCCTAGGCCAGGATACAGCATTGATTGCATGACTCCAGATCAAATTTATTTGAAAACATTCTGCAAGTTTGCTGCAAGTTCTGGTTCAGTTATATGTGCAATAATCATCCCACCACAGGGGTCACTGTGGATGAATTTTCATCATTGCTCCCTGCTGTAAGGTCTTTCTTTAATTGGTGCTGGGGTGTGGTGTACAGAGAGGTGAGTGGTATACGTGAGATCTGATATGGAGTTCAGAGAGGTAGAAATCAAGGTGGCACCTTTAGGAGAGGAGAGGAGAGTGGAGTGGAATTTGATTTTCCATTTTGAAGGATCCATATATTAATGCCTTGTCAGACCAGCTGCAGGAGAGGAGAGGAGAGTACAATGTAAACTGGCATTAAGTATTTGTATACCAAAGCGCCACTAGACCTGTTCTGGTCTTTGTTTAACCACTTCCCGACCAGCGCACGACGATGTACGTCGACAGAATGGCACGGGCAGGCATATTGGCGTACAGGTACGTCCAATATTCAATGCCGCCCTGCCGGCAGCACGCTCCCGCGCTGGTCGGGACCCCTGTGAGTCCGGTCGCGGGACCCGCGGACTCGATCGCCGCGGGCATCCCCGCGATCGTCTCACGGAGCGGCCGAATGGAGGAAATGCCGAGTAAACAGCATTTCTCCATTCTGCCTAGCAACTAGTGACGCTGATCTCTGCTCCATGTGATTGGAGCAGAGATCAGTGTTCACTAAATGAAAACCCAACCCCCCCACAGTTAGTAACACACCCCTAGGAACACTTAACCCCTACACTGCCACCCACTGGTTAACCCCTTCACTGCCAGTGTCATTTACACAGGAATCACTGGATTTATATAGCAGTGATTACTGTATAAATGACAATGGTCCCAAAAATGTGTCAAAAATGTCCGATGGGTCCCCCACAATGTAGCAATCACAATAAAAATCGCTGATCGCCGCCATTACTAGTAAAAAAAATTAATAAAAAATTATTAATAAAAATGCTATAAAACTATCCCTATTTTGTAAACGCTATAACTTTTGCGCAAACCAATCAATAATCGCTTATTGCGTTTTTTTTTTTTCAAAAAATATGTAGAAGAATATGTATCGGCCTAAACTGAGGGAAAAAAATGTGTTTTTATATATTTTTGGGGGATATTTATTACAACAAAAAGTAAAAAATAATGCGTTTTTTTCAAAATTGTCGCTCTATTTTTGTTTATAGTGCAAAAAATAAAAACCGCAGGGGTGATCAAATACCACCAAAAGAAAGCTCTATTTGTGGGAAAAAAAGGACGTCAATTTTGTTTGGGAGCCACGTCGCACGACCGCGCAATTGTCAGTTAAAGCGACGCAGTGCTGAATCGCAAAAAGTGGTCTGGTCTTTGACCAGCAAAATGGTCTGGTCTGAAAGTGGTTAAGGTAAGCTGCTAGGGCACATGCCTGGTGGATGCCTGGGTGGTGGGAACAATTGTGTTCATGACTTTCAAGAACTGTTTTTTGAGCACGTGATCTTCACATCTCATCACTTTTTGATGCAGATGCACTTTATTATTTGGGACTTATTTTATTGTTTTTTATGTAAAATCAGATGAATACCTGCTTTTGATTTAAGCACTTTTATCACTGTTTCACACATTATTTTTTTTTTTTTTAGTTAGGGATAGGCATTCATGCATATTTTGTCTTTTTGCTGCTTAGCTTCCTGAATTAGTCTTCGTCACTGTTTCACATAGTATCGCATATAACTACAATTTTTTTTTTTTTTTTTTTATTGTATAATTTTTATTGTTTTTGAGAATGTTATTTTTTTGTTTTGTTAACCGCTTCAGCCCTGGAAGATTTTACCTCCTTACTGTGGCTTTTTACAATACGGCACTGCGTCGCTTTAATTGACAATTTTGCAGTCGTTTGACGCTGTAACCAAACTAAATTTGCGTCCTTTTTTCCCCACAAATAGGGCTTTCTTTTGGTGGTATTTGATCACCTCTGCGGTTTTTATTTTTATGCCCTTTAAAACAAAAAAAGGGTAAATTTTGAAAAAAAAACTATATTTTTTACTTTTTGCTATAATAAATATCCCAAAAAATGTAAAAAAAAAAAAAAAATGTCTTCATCAGTTTAGGCCAATATATTCTTCTACATAATTTTTGGTAAAACAAAATCGCAATAAGCGTATATTGATTGGTTTTTGCAAAAGTTATAGCGTGAGCAAACTATGGGAAATATTTATGCCATTTTTATTTTTTTACTAGTAATATGCAGTTTTTAGCAGTACTGCGACAGTGCGAAGGATAGATCGAAGACTTTTGACACTTTTGTGGAACCATTGGCATTTATACAGCGATCAGTGCTATAAAAATGCACTGATTACTGTGTAAATGTCACTGGCAGGGAAGGGGTTAACACTAGGGGGCAATCAAGGGATTAAGCGTGTGTTTCCTCACTGTGTTCTAAATGTATGGGGATAGGATTGACTAGGAGAGGAGCCATATTGTTTTCCCTACTTAGTAGGATCAAACAATATGACTCCTCTTATCTGACAGCACAGGGATTTGTGTTGTGTTGTGCTGGCACTCGTGCATGCGATCGCGCCCGCCGGTCACACGCATCGGGTCCTCCGCCGTGCAGTAGGTGGCATGTGCGCACCCTCTGGTGGCCGCAAAAAAGGGTAAGATGTACCTGTACGGGATAAATGTTCACCCTAATTTAAAAAATAACTGAGATGTAATCCAGTGTTATATATTGATTTTATTCAAATATTTTAATGGTTTTGTAAATATCAGTTTTGTCTTAATGTGCTATTCAGTTAACTGAAGTAAATTTTTTAGGGAAATGGTAAAATATAGGCCAATAAAGCTGAACTAAAAGTATATATTTTTTTAAAAAATATTATTTTATTAGTTTTTTCAAGAGCGTTACAAAAAAGAAATACAAGAAATATACACAGAAAAGAATATAACAGGTCAATCTGCGTACAGTACATAAAAAAATAAATAAAAATGAGCTACATCTGTTAAGATATATTGGAGGTTCAAAGACATTAAAGATTGGTCACCTTCTGGTTGATGCAGCCAGTTGTTCCTTATATCAGTTGCTCGGGTTACTGATCCCATATCTGACTCCTGACCTATGATTGGAGACTGACAAGGGAGGGGAGCCCCCTCATGGTCTCCCCTTCTATGTCCCAGGTGCCGTCTTGCATAACCTCTGTAGTTTGTCCTTGCTAGTTGCAGAGTGAGCCTGTCTAAGCCCTTGTACACACGGTCGGACATTCCGACAACAAAATCCATCAGATTTTGTCCGAAACTGGTGTTGCATACACACGGTCGGACAAAGTTGTCGGAAAATCCGATCGTTTGGAACGTGATGACGTTATTTAATTACGACGGGACTACGTTCAGGCTAGTAGCCAATAGCTTTGGTCTAGGAATTTGATCTGAGCATGCGTGGCACTTTGTCTGATCGGAATTCTCTACAAACGATCGGACAAAGTCTGATCGGATCATGTTGTCGGAAAATTTTTATATCCAGCTCTCAAACTTTGTTGGTCGGACATTCTGACGGAAAAAGTCCGATGGAGCCCACACACGGTCGGATTATCCAACAACAAATTTTCCGTCGGAATGTCCGACCGTGTGTATGAGGGCTTAGAGGGAATAATAAGAGAAAGCGGAAGTAAGAAGAATAGAAAAAGGAGAAGGAAGGGGAGGGGGTTGGTAGGGGGAGAGGAAGCGTTATGGGGAAGATGGCAATCCGGGTGGGCCGATTCTCTAGTGCCGCCTATTCCTATGTGCTATTACCGTTACATAAGCGCAGCCAGTGATCATAAGCCGAAAAGAGCTTTGCCTTTATCTGAGTATTTAAATATATTCCAGTAAGTCCGTGTGTTCTGGTATCTTTCGTGTTTGTCCGCTGAGGTCATGATCAAGTCCTCCATTTTATTTACTTCTTCTACTTTTTTAAGCCATAAAGCTATTGTCGGTGGATGCCGTTGTTTCCATAAAAGGGGTTTGCATGACCGTTTACCAAGTGCCGCAGCACAGATTTCTTGTAAGTTTTAATTGGAATATCTGATATGTGTAGCAAGAAAAATGCTAGATCGTCCGGGACTGCAAAGTCAGTAAACTTCTGTGATACATTTTGGACCGCCGCCCAGAAGGACGTCAATTTAGGGCACGTCCAAAATATATGCAGAATCGTTCCTTCCGCGACGCCACACCTCCAGCATAACTTTGTCGTGTCAGGAAAGATAGTATGCAGCCTACTAGGTGTCATGTACCATCTTGTGAGGAGTTTGTAGTTGGTTTCTTGGATCCTTGAGCAGCGTGAAGATTTAAGGGCTAATTGTATTATGTTTTGTACCTGTGTCGCCGTGAAAGTACGTTGCAGATCACTACTCCATTTTTCTATGCAGTTTAGTACTGATTTCTCCGGTGGAGTATTAACCAATGTATATGTCTTGGAGATAACATGTGTGAGTGGTTCTGTCCCAGGGCAGTATTCTTCAAACGTGGTGAGGTGTCTGGTGTATGCCTGGGGGTCCTTCAATGTCTGGAGAAAATGGTGCAGTTGAAGAGCTGACCAAAATGCAAGCTTATAAGGCCCGACTGGGTCCACCAGTTCTTCAATAGTGGACCATCTATATCCTCTTACATACCCAGGTGCCTCGATATTTCCTGTTTCCCATAGGGGCTTAAAGTTTATGTCTGCCAAGCCCAGTGAAAATTTGGGGTTTCCCAGAACAGGGGTCAAGGGGGATGTTTTGGTCGTTTGTTGAATTGAACTAAAAGTATTTCAATGAGCACTTTTCTTTTTTTTTTTTTTTTTACTTTGGTCGCTTTGGCTTAGATTTTGCAATTTTTCTGACAATTCCCCTCTCTTCACTTATAAGTGAATTGGATAAACAACAAGAAAAACTAGTGCCAAAGATATTAAATAAGATCGTTGCCACCTAAGTACTGCTGAATCGCCAGCATAGGTGTGCGTAGCCTATTGCATTAGGCTGCGCACCCCAAAGATCGAATACGCATGTGTGTGTGTGTGTGTATATATATATATATATATATATATATATATATATATATATATATATATATACACATACATACATATATATATACATACATACACACAAACACACACACACACACACACACACACACACTCTCTCTCTTATGGTAGAGCTGATACAGTGAAAGAAGTGCGGTAGCACTACATGAATGGCAGAACTGGTCAGAGGGAGATATTTCCCATCTCACTGCCTGCACACAGAGTGATAATGCTAATGCAATTTGGGTGATTAGGGTGTGCCCAAGCACACCCGGCACACCCCCTGTGCAAGCCTATGATTACCAGTTAATTGGCAAGAAAAAAGAAGCAAGCAGCGCAAATCTATAATCCCACAATCTGATGATAGTGAACCCACTGCTATTAACCTAATCCCTTACTAATCCCACATGTGAAATGCATTCAATCCAGCAATCATGTAAAATTATAAACTGTGTCATTGCATAAAATAATTCATCTATCATACAAAAATTATTTGTTTCTATGAAACAAACCAAGTGCAAATGCTGTTAAAAAAAGTGCAAAAGAAAAATCTGTGTGCTGACACAGTGAACAAAAAGTGCTTAGTGCAAGAAAATAGTATTCATTAGTAAAGTGCATACATCAAAAATTCATATGTGTTCAAAATATTTGAAGTCTATTTTCAATCCCAGGAAAAATCCAAGAAAGTGGGATCGCAAAATGGACTGCAAATATTTTGAACACATACACATTTTTGATGCATGCACTTTACTAATGAATAATATATATTCTTGCACTAAGCACTGTCTGTTCACTGTCAGCACACCATGTTTTCTTTTGCTGTAGACTTGTGGGGCTCTTGCTGTAGATTTGTGGGGCACTTGCTGTAGACTTGTGGGGCACTTGCTGTAGACTTGCCGGGTTCTTGCTGTAGACTTGCTGGGCTCTTGCTGCAGACCACTGCAACTTTGCTCTTGCTAGGGACGTGCCACCCAAATTTGCTACAAATTGGAAAAGTGTCAACTAGAACTTGTGCTTCAAGTGCTCTGCAAGTGTACAACTTGCCAGGGAAGATGTGCAGCAAGACCTACAATTAATACTGCCACAAATGTGTGACAAGTTATTCTTGCTGGGTGTATTTCACCTGAAGTCATTTGTGTTTTTTTCTTTGCATCCCGAACAATTTTCCTGGCAGTTGTGGTTGAAATTTTAGTTGGTCTACCTGACCGTGGTTTTCCACTTCCTGATTAGAGTTTGAACACTGCTGATTGGCATTCTGAATTCATTAGATATCTTTTTATATTGCTTTCCTGTTTTATACAATTCAGCTACCTTTTCCCACAGATCCTTTGATAATTCTTTTGCTTTCCCCATTACTGAGAATCCAGAAACGTCATTACAGCACTGGATGAAAGATGCAAGGGTCTGTCTGGAGTGCAGAAATGCTTTGACCCTTTATACACATACACTAATTACAAGCAAACAGATCACAGGTGAGGATGGCTACCTTTAATAGCCATTCAAACCCCTTTGTGTCAACTTATGTGCATGTTATCAGGCCAAAATCACCAGGGTATGTAAACTTTTGATCATGGTCATTTGGGTAATTTCTGTTGTCATTATGATTTAAAAAGAGTAAACACAGTTGGTTGATAATAAATGGCTTCAGCCAAACACTAACCATGACTGAAAGAAATGTTTTTGTGTTATCATTCATATTCTCAGAAAAATGGCCAAGAAATCATAAATTCTGTCAGGGTGTGTAAACTTATGAGCACAACTGTATATCATATGACTTATCTTACTTTACAATCATTTGAAAGTGTTACAAATGCTATCTGTAATTGTTATTAAAACCTTTTGTATGACCCCTCTATTGTAGTGCATGGTTTATTGTTCTTTAACCTCCCTGGCGGTTTTCCCCGAGCGTAACTCAGGGTTAAATTTCAGTACCATTAGCAGTAACCCTGAGCCACGCTTGGGATTGCATTGCAGGATCCTGTTGCAGTGTACTTACCTTATCCCCAGAATCCTGCGATGTCCCCCCGCTGTGTCTGTGGGCTGTGTCCTCTGCCCTGATGTCCTGTGTGCCAGGCTCCATTCCCTGCGAGTGTCTCAACGCACGGGCCCGGCAGTAAATTAAAAAAAATTAAAAAATTCATAACACATACAGTACACTGTAATCTTACAGATTACATTACTATATGAAATCATTTAACATCCTTTTTGTCCCTAATGCTTTCTCCAGTGCCCTGCATGCAGTTTTATATTATATATACTGTACTTTCTGCCTGGAAAGTGGAGATTGTCCATAGCAACCAAAAAGTGTCCCTTTACGTCAAAAATGGTTTTAGACCAGCTAGAAAACAGCGATAGTAAATTAGAACACACAGAATTGATCGGTAGTTTATCGTGGGGGCATTTATTTTATGAATATTATATTATTTTTTAGAATTATTTGTAGTTATTTATTATATCATAATTTATGATTTTGTGTTTCAAACTTTATCATACTTGAGATGTCTACTAGACTCTTGTTTGGACAGATTTAAGTGAGTTATTCCTAAGAATTACAGGCCTACAATATTAACCGCCAAATTTCTATACAAAACATTTGTACCGCTTTAAGACGCAAAAATCTGACATAATCATACCGCCAGGGAGGTTAACAGAGCTGTAGTTTACTAAGCATTGCTGCATGTCTGTTCAAATGACATGCTATTCTGTATGTTGTATT
Organism: Lithobates pipiens; assembly: GCF_037356315.1. Lineage (NCBI taxonomy): Eukaryota > Metazoa > Chordata > Amphibia > Anura > Ranidae > Lithobates > Lithobates pipiens. The sequence continues at coordinate 15,951,070 of NW_027507696.1, forward strand.
TAGTCTCAGATATGCGGCTCGCGATTTATATTAGGATATTGTATACTATTTGCACACTAGAGGGCACTGAAGGCTAATTTACTTGTGACCAAGTATTATAAAAAAGATGGGATCTAGAGCAATGATTTTCAGCGTTACAACAAAGCCCTTTAAATTCTTCCAAAAATCCCATGCCCCAACATTCAGAAAACATTTATGATCATATATTAAAAGTATGGGAATGCAAAACATGTATTTAAAACTGAACTCCAGGTGTGGCTTTTTTGCATAATTAGATAGTGACTATGTAAGTGCCATACCTGGCTGATTCCTGTGGAAAGCAACTACAGTGTTTAATGATAATAAAAATGGTGTGTTAATTCAAGGAGCTATGCAGCAAAAATGCAGTAATAAGCAATAATGTGCGATAATGTTGTGAAACAATGATAAAGTGTGCTATTTCAAGAAGCTATGCAGCAAAAATAAAATATGCATGAATGATTATTCCTAATATAAAATAAATAAATAAATGCAGTAATATGCGATAATATGTTATATTAAGTGAAACAATGATAAAGTGCGCTAATACAAGAAGCTATGCAGCAAAAATAGACAAATATGCACAAATGATTATCCCTAATATAAAATAAATAAATACATGCAGTAATATGCAATATTAAGTGAAACAGTGATAAAGTGCGTTAATACAAGAAGAAATGCAGAAAAAATAGACAAATATACATGACTAATTATCCTTACTTAAAAAAGCAAAACAAAAATGCAGTGATATGCAATAATATGTGAAACTGTGATAAAGTGCACTAATTCAATAAGCTAAGCAGCAAAAAAAAATAATAAAATGTAAGAATGACTACCCCAATTAAAAAAAAAAAATACAACATGTGCAATAATATGTGATAATATATGAAACAGTGATAAAGTACTCAGATCAAAAGCAGATATTAATCTGATTTTACATAAACAATATTAAAATAAATCCCAAATAATAAAGTGCATCAAAAAGTGATGAGATGTAAAGTGCTCAAAAAAAACTGTGGTATGTGGTATATGGCTCAGTTAGGATGCTTTCACACTGGGGCATCGGCACCGTTGGCAGTAAAGCGCCTCTATATTTAGCTGCGCTTTACCGTAGTTTTTGCTGAGGTTTTCGCCCGCTAGTGGGGCACTTTTAACCCCCACTAGTGGCCGAAAAGGGGTTAAAACGACCCGCTACAACGCCGCTACCCATTCATTTCAATGGGCAGGAGCAGCTTAGGAGTGGTGTACACCGCTCCTTCACTGCTCCAAAGATGCTGCTTGCAGGAGTTTTTTTAATGTCTTGCCAGCGCATCGCCTCAGTGTCTGAAAAACGACTCAGTGTGAAAGGGGTCTAATCGAGGATAAATACCCGCTATGCTGTATTAGATCTCCTCCTCTCATCCATTTATAGGCCATACAAAACAAATAAGAACTCCATATATCCATGTAGTAATTTCACAGAAGGTTAAAAGCAAGCAGTATTGATAGAATCCCTACTTCCAGTCTCAACCGTGACCGAAAGTGATGTCACCGGCTCCTCCTCTGACTACAGTGTTTGAGTGCTGGCTTCTGGGTACTGTACCTAGTGGTTGCCCTGCTGCTTATTAAACACAAGCGGTCACTCGCTCGCCACGGCGCCATTCAGGGGATGCTTTGTATTTTTTTCAATGAATGCAAAGTTTTCTCTGTTCGAATGAGGTGGGAATTGTGACATCACTGCACTGCCACTCCACCTCATTCTATTAGAGAGTGCTGTAAAGTTACAATCACCACCAGTGTAATAGAGGAGTTTGTTCTGACCACCAATGGAAAACATCTAGAATGATATCTTGATTAGAGGGTAATTGGGCTTAGAGGCTCTAATCAGTGAAATTACACGTGTGGTTTGAAGTGTCCCAAAATGTCATGTGAACCATAACCTCAATAAAGAAATTTGGCCTGAAGAATCCTAGAGATGCATAACAGTAGAAAAGGCTATAGCATGGTCGGCAAGTGGTTAAAGGCTTAGGTGTTTTCAAAGACTAATTCTGGCTTGGGACAGAAAAAAAAACACTGGAACCCCCAGGAGTGCTGTAGGAATTGAAAAAGAACCCAATCAAAATGAATGACACTTTCGGGGTTATTTACAAAAGGCAAATCCACTTTGCACTACAAGTGCAAAGTGCACTTGGAAGTACAGTCGCTGTAGATCCGAGGGGGACATGCAAGAAAAAAAAAACAGCATTTTAGCTTGCACGTGATTGGATGATAAAATCAGCAGAGCTTCCCCTCATTTCAGATCTACAGCGGCTGCTCTTCCAAGTGCACTTTCAATGCCATTTCAAGTGCACTTTGCACGTGTAGTTTGCACTTGTGGTGCAAAGTGGATTTGCATTTCGTAAATAACCCCCAATAAGTGTTAACACATTGCAAAGGTCTGAATGGGTTCTAAATGCTATTGAATTATCTTGAAAGTCAGGCATGTAGCATTTTCAGAATGGCGTATTAATAACAACAACCTAAATATTTAAATCAGTAAAAGTTGCTTTTAGCACTGTTGCATGTAGGCCCCATATAAATTATATAATTTGTTAAATTTCAAGCTTTGACCTAAGCTTTACTATACTTACAGATGACCATTAACTTAAAGGGTAACATTTCTATCAACTGGTTACAATTTAACTGTCATGGTCATAGTTCCACACATTTCATCACTAAGCAACTAGTGCAGCATATGCAGTTTCAAGAAAAAGTTTGTAATGCCTTTGGAGTTTCATGAATTTCTGCATGAATGACTCTACACTACATACATTTTCTGAACACTTGTATGCAGTAATTGCTGGACCTCCTTTGGTGACTCCTAAAAGCATTGTTGAAAGTATTTGATATATCTGGGATTCCTTGCATGAACATCTTTATTCAAGTCAATCCGCATCTTCTTGAATATGTTGAGGTCTAGCGTCTTACTTACATCCCGATAATGACCAAGTTCTTGATTACTAATTCTAATCTTCCATTTCACACACCTAAACATTGACCCATCACTGTGTTGGGTTGCTCACTAACAGTGTGTAGCCCTCTTTTTGGGGGGTTGTGATGAATGACCCTGACCCTGTGTCTGGACAGTGCTGATTGGCCCTGTACTAATCACATGCACTCTCCCAAGAAGAAAAAACCTCTCTAGCAATACACACCAAACTGTGCAGCCTGACTCCATAGAGGAAATTATTAGGGGGCAGTGGAAGGAGGGGTGCATCAGAGAAGGCGGGATCAAACAGCCTTTTTACACAATGCAGAGGATTAACCCCTTAGGTTCCACAGAGCGTATAACAAACATGCTTTACTGATTATACAGACTGATTTTACTGTCGTGGGTTTAGTAACACTTTAAGCATACAAGAGTCTCCCACAAATTTTAGGCTGGGTTCACACCATTGCGGATTGGATGCGGAATAACTACATCCAATTCGCAATAGCAGGAGATTTTTACCAGCTCTCTATGTGCACTCTTTTGGTCCATTTCAGGTCCGAATTTAGCCCAACATTAGGGCTGAAATCAGACCTGAAATGGTAAACCAGCATGCATTGGACCCCTGCTGTGAGCCACATGTGGCTCATATGTGAACCGAGCCTTAAGACTCATACACACGCTTCGATTTTCGGATGACCAACTTTTTTTGTGGCATGCTTGTCTCATGTCGAAAATGAAGAGGTTACTCACAATATGAACATTTTTGTACGACAGAATACCACGTCAGAAGTGACAATGTGTTAAATAGTTTTGTAGGTATTCTTTTGTTTCTGAGCATGTGTAGTCTTGCTCTTATGATTTTTTTCGTACAAAAACCGCACTAATGAAACGAAAATTGGACGTTGAGTTCACATACGTCAAAAACGTTATAGTCTGCACATCCAGTATTTGTCTGATGAAAATCGTCTGTCAAAAGCACCATACTAACGATACGAAAATCGGCAGACAGCTCGTCGTATGAATTTTTCTATTCGATTTTCGTATTGGGTGTACGGGCCTTAAAGGACCTCTGACACTATAGTAGACATCTGGGTAGTGTGCAGACTTCTAAAGGTGCATGCTAATAAAAAAAAACATTGGGGGTTATTTACTAAGGGAAAATCCACTTTGCACTGTTAGTGCACTTAGAAGTGCAGTCGCTGTAGATCTGAGGGGGACAAGCAAGGAAAATAAATAACAGCATTTTAGCATGCACATGATTGGATGATAAAATCAGCAGAGCTTCCCCTCATTTCAGATCTACCCCTTAGATTTACAGCGACTGCACTTCCAAGTGCACTTTCAGTACAAAGTAGATGTGCCTTTTGTAAATAACCCCCAGTGTGTATGGGGCGTAAGGCTTAACTGTATATTTGCAAATCAGCGTACGCCGTTCTGTACATGCGCCGGAGTTAGGCCACGCTGTGCCATTTCTAGCTCGGGTCATGCCGTTAAAGGCAGCTCCGGAAAGAAGAGGGGTGAAGAATGGACGCTCGCTACTAGACGGGAAGACGGGGACATAACGGGCTTCTCCTGCAGGTAAGTGTCACATAATGGGCTACTATGCAATGCATAGTAGCTCATTATATTTTATCTTTGCAGGGAAACAAAGAGGAAGTAACACCCATCAGAAATGCACATACATGTGTTGGCGTGTGATGCAGTACACTATAATTCAGGCACTTTGCCTTAAGCAGCCCTTAGATGATTCCATTAGTTTTTTTAGTTTTTTTTGCCAGCAGGTTTAACGTAATAAACAAACACGATTTCCTCCATCCACACATTTAAGGTGGATTAGGGAATCACTGATGCTGAGCTATTTTATTCTGAGAGTGGGAGACATCAGATGTCAGAATACACTGATCAGTACTGCTGGCTATGGCTGGTAACACCGATCAAGTGGCATTTATCCAATAGGCTGGTTGAACAGAAGTTGATCGATGCTGAACCAGTGGAATTTCAATCCCTGTAGGGCTGGTTTTACTGTGTTGGGGTGCCACTGCAACACAGTAATGCATGTTATGCTCATTATGTAAATAGACCTTATACTTTCTGACCCAGGACAGGTATGCAGCTCTAATGCGCTGACTTCATGCTTGTTCCAGGTCAGTGACTAAATCTATTAGAAGAAACAAATAGGAAACTGACATTTTCCAAAGGAGGCCAGCAATGTCATCCTACATATTTCTTTCAATAAAGGTTTCCTTGAAGTTTACAGAATATTTTGCATAGAGTCTGATGGATACAAGAAAAATATTTGTAGATTACAGAGGTGCTAAGATATGGGCCAAGTTAAAAAGAACATTGCTTAATAATATTTGTAATGCTGCAAATCAAATCATGATGACTTAATGTATTTTGCTTTTATGGTTTTCCTATGGTGTGTTGTAGTGGCAAAATGCAATCGCAATTGATAATTGTTAAATGGGTAGCATGTTTGCCTTACAGCACTATTCCAATCCTGGCTTCATTTCCCAGATGAGACACCATCTGTATAGAGTTTTTATGCCTTCCCAGGTGAGTTTCTTCCCACAACAATTAAACAAATTAGTAAGCAATAATTAGCTTTCATCACAAGTGGGTCTTCTATGTGCAGAAGGTAGGGATGAGCTCAGGCGTGTTTGCATGGAACATGTGCAGAGCCCGCCAGGAAGTCGGCGCAGCGCTGAACTAATCACAGGCAGTGAGACATTGCCCCGATCTCTGCAGCCGCACATCGGGGCAATGTCTCACTGCCTGTGATTAGCGCAGCGCTGCGCCGACTTCCTGGCGGGCTCTGCACGAGTTCCATGCGAACACGCCTGAGCTCATCCCTAGCAGAAGGTATGTGTATCACTGCAGTAAGGTCATTAATACTGGAAGCTCCTTTAGGAGTAGAAAATGATGTTCACCATGATTTTTTGTAAGCTGTGGATATTTTTTCTGCTCAGTAAGTAGGTATTTTTAAAAAGAAAGTTTTTCTACTTCTATTGGTTGAACTGGATGTACTTGTGTCCTTTTTTTTATTTTTTTTAATCACACTAACTATGTAACTATGTAATTAAAAAAAAATACCCATTTTATTTATATGGTGTAATTGTCCCCCGTGGCCTTATTCAGTGACTACTCTCGCATCCATCGTCACAGCCCATTCATCATTTTATATCCACATATTAATTATACACTTTTATTACTGTGCCCAGGAAACATACAAATACACACGCTTACTAATAAAACACATATATGCACTCTCACGTGTATTTGCGCAAACTAAAGCTTGTTTTCACTCATAATCTACACTAAACAGTGTGAATGGAGGAATCTCCATTGCCAGCTAGTATATTCAGCACCCACAGCTGCCTAAATACATTGATGTTGCTGAACAGTGACTGTATCTGATTGGATGTAGTCCCTGTTCAGCCAATAATTTTCTAGCCAGCTAAGACAATTTTTAAATCAACTTCATCAAGCCAGGTGGTGTTTACAGGGCTATCTACAGCTTGAATTTCAGCTAATTTCAGAACATATTCAAGCTGTCTGTGACTTGATTAACTTGTTACTAAATCCAGGACCCTGCAGTCGCTATATCCGGTCTCCCACAGTACATAGAACATGGAAATGCAATTATTTTAGTAAATATAAACGGCTAAATATCTTTTCTTATCAGCAGTATATAGCAGTCTTGCGACTTTTTTCAGTGTTTGGTTAAAGCTTGTAGGAGGAGTTATCATTCTCACCTGGTTGTCCTATGAGGCTGCAGGACCCCTGACCCTCTGTCTGGACAGTGCTGATTGACCCTGTGCTGATCACATGCACCCTCCCAAGGAAAAAAAACTCTCTAGCAATACACACCAAACTGAGCATGTGCAGAGTGACTCCAAAGGCTCTGTACGATCAGGAGATGGATTGGGGACAGTGGAAGAAAGGGAGAATCATAAGACAGAGGAGGAGTAACCCCTTAGGTACCACAGTGAGTATAACAAGCATGCTTTACTGCATATAAAGACTGATTTTACTGTTGTGAGTTTAGTAACACTTTAACACTGAAAGCTCAATTTTAAAAGAAGAGCCAAAGGCAAAACATCTTTTTTATTTATTTTTTTACTAAAAATGTTTTGCCTAGGGTCAAACTTTAAAAAAAATCAACAAATGATGAGCTGGACTTGACCTGATTCTGACTTCATACAGTATGAGCTGTGTTTTCTCTTCAAGCATCCAATCAAGTAAAGAAGATGCTCTGTATTTTTCTATTTTCAGATTCTCTTCCGCACACACACACACACACTCATGCTTATGCCTAGTTCACACGGACCAAATGTCAGAATTAGAGATGGGCTTGGGTGTGTTCGAGATCCCACCTGCCCGATCCCTCCAGGAAGCCAACACTGCACACGGCTAATCACAGGCAGTGAGACGTTTTCTGATCTGTGCAGCTGCGGGCCAGGAAATGTCTCACTGCCTGTGATTAGCCGTGTGCAGTGTCGGCTTCCTGGAGGGATCAGGCAGGTGGGATCCCGAACAGACCCAAGCCCATTCCTACATCGGCTGGTTCAATAAAAACTGGCTGATATTTGGCCTATGTGTATGTCAGCCATTTGGCTTGCTTCTGTTGGACAAGCATGCTGCAAAACCAGCAGCTAACCGGCTCCCGATCAGTTCGCTCAGTCGTCTCCCTGTCAGAACACAATAGCTCAATAGGGGAGATTGCTGTACTAGCGTCAGACTGTTAGTACAGCGGCTTCGACCGGAGCTGTGAGTTTTTTTATCTGCTGGGTTGAACGAAAGAAAAATATTAGTGTGTAGCAGGCTTTACCTTCACCCTTATCTTCCTTCAGTAGACAATTCATGGGATGGACAAAGCCATGAATAGGCAGTACAGGTGAATGAGCTGAGTGTTTGAGTTTAGGCTCACATCTATGCGGTTGCGTTTTTAAACTAGCATTTTTTTATGCATTTTTGCATGCATTTAAAAAAAAAATTCTATTTAAAACACACTGTATATAGCTGGTTGCTAAGGAGGGGGGGCGGTAAGCGTCCTTTAGCAACCAATGAAACATTAGCCATCAACGGGGTTCCCCGCTGAAAGCTGAATGTAAAAAAAAAATTTAAAATTTGCTGGCAAAAAAAAAACAAGTGGGGTTTCCCCCCGTCCCCCCAGGTCCATACCATGCCCTTCAGGTCTAGTATGGATTCGGAGGGGACTCCCGCGCCGAAATTTTAAAAAATAATGGCGTGGGGCCCCCCAAAATCCATACCAGCCCCCTATCCGAGCATGCTACCCGGAAGGTCAGGAAATGGAGGGGACAATCGAGTACCTCCCCCCCAAAAGACCCTGCCCCTATGTTAAAGAGGACAAGGGCTTCTTCTCGACAACCCTAGCTGGTGGTTGCCGGGGCCTGCAGGTGGGGGGGCTTATCAAAATCTGGAAGACACGGAGAACCCGCCCCTTGTGGGAAGAGACAGCATGAGGAGAAGACGGTGGGAAAGAGAAGACAGCAGGAAGAGACAGCTCAAGGAGGAGATAGTGGGAAGGAGAAGACGGCAGGAAGAGACAGCCAGAGAAGACAGAGCTATTAATAATGGAATTGTCAAAAACCGGCTCTTGTGTTTTTATTACATTTCACTGCTTTTTTGGTGAATGGGTAGGGGTTCTATGTACCCGATACCCATTCACATGGGGGGGGCTGGGATCTGGAGGCTCCCTTAGGCTGTATTCACACCTATGCATTTTTAGTGCTTTTTGCATTTTGCAGATTTGCACTACAGAACGTGTTCCATAGGAAACCATGTTGAATGGACCGTATTGCAAATCTGCAAAATGCAAAAAGCACTAAAAATGCATAGGTGTGAATCCAGCCTTAAAGGCGAGCTTCCAGATTACGATAACCCCCCCTCTGCCCGCAGACCTTGACAACCACCGGCTAGGCCCTTGTCCTCATCAACATGGGGCACCCCCCATGTTGAGGGCATGCGGCCTGGTACGTAGGGTCAAGCTCCATCAGAGATGTCTGCAGATACTAAAGCAACCCATAGATAGATCAGTTTTTTTGTTCAACTAGCAGGTTGAATAAAAAAAAGTGACCCGATTCCCCCACTGACACACTCCCCGCTGGCCTATTGTATTCTGACAGCATCGTCAGAATACAAAGATCTGTATCCCTATGGCTTTCCACGTGTTGTCAGAGGGGGGTGTGGTCACCCGTTTACGTAAATGGGATGACCCCGCCCCCTCTGACATCCCAGGGAAAGCCATAAGGAAGTCCATGTGCGTCAGAGGGGGGCGGGGTTACCGGGTGGCCCCGTCCTCCGTTATATAAGAAGTGTCAGATGAACTGAAGCGTCACGCGGTGGAAGACTCCCACTGAGGCGGATTGTGCAGACGGAGCGGAGAATAAGCCAGAGCAAGATGCGGGATGAGAAGAGAGGAGGAAGAAGAAGGAGGAAGAAGAAGAACACCAAAGGAAGACCAGAAGAAAGTAGATGGAAGAAAGAAGAAATTAATAAAGGACTTGTCAAAAACCATCTCTTGTGTTTTTTAACCTTTTTGACACTTTTTTGTAAAATGGTAGGGGTACATCTGTATCCCATTACCAATTCCCACAGGGGTGGGCAGGATCTGGGGATTCCCTTGTTAAAGGTCCCCACCGCAGACCCCCACAACCACCGGGCAAGGGTTGTGGGGATGAGGCCCTTCTCCCCATCAACATGGGGACAAGGTGCTTTGGGGGGCTACCCCAAAGCACCCTCCCAATGTTGAGGGCATGTGGCCTGGTATGGTTCAGTGGGGCCGCTCTCTCATCCCTCCTCTTTTCCTGCGGCCTGCCAGGTTGCGTGCTTGGATAAGGGTCTGGTATGGATTTTTGGGGGGACCCCACGCCATTTTTTTTTTTACATTTTTGTGCGGGGTTCCCCTTAAAATTCAGGTCTGGTATGGATTTTGAGGGGGGACCCCACGCCATTTTTTTTTTTTTTTGGCGTGGGGTTCCCCTTAATATCCATACAAGAACTGAAGTGCCTGGTATGTAATTTAGGGGGAGCCCCACGCATTTATTTTTATTTTTTTAATTTTGGTTCGGAGTTCCATGCCGTTTTTATCAATGAACTTTTATGTGTATTGTCGGACCAAAAATTAATTATAGCCGCGAGTAGTTTTAAATTACTTTTTTTCCTTTAGAAATGTCTTTTTGCTGTCAGACTGTTCTAAACAAGGGAAACATGCGCTCCTTTACAGGCATACTATAGACACCCCCCAGGTACGAAATCTAAAGGAATGTTACACTTTTATTGTTTCACTTTAACCACTTCAGCTCCGGACCAATAAACACCTTAAGGACCAGAGGTCTTTTTGCAATTTCGCACTGCGCTGCTTTAACTGGTAATTGCGCGGTCATGCAATATTGCACCCAAACGAAATTTGCGTCCTTTTCTTCCCACAAATAGAGCTTTCTTTTGATGGTATTTGATTGCCTCTGCGATTTTTTTTTTTGCGATATAAATGGAAAAAGAGCGAAAATTTTGAAAAAAAAAATATTTTCTTCTTTTTGTTATAAGAAAAATCGAATAAACTAAATTTTAGTCATACATTGAGGGCAAAATTTATTCAGCCACATGTCTTTAGTAAAAAAAATGTCAATAAGCGTATATTTTTTGGTTTGTGCAAAAGTTATAGCGTCTACAAACTAGAGTACATTTTCTGGAATTTACACAGCTTTTAATTTATGACTGCCGATCTCATTTCTTGAGGTGCTAAAATGGCAGGGCAGTACAAATCCCCCCCAAATGACCCCATTTTGGAAAGTAGACACCCCAAGGAAATTGCTGATGGGTATGTTGAGCCCATTGAATATTTATTTTTTTTGTCCTAAGGGATTGAATAATGACAAAAAAAAAAAAAAAAAATTTTTTTACAAAAAGTTGTCACTAAATGATATATTGCTCACACATGCCATGGTTATATGTGGAATTGCACCCCAAAATATATTCCGCTACTTCTCCCGAGTATGGGGATACCACATGTGTGGGACTTTTTGGGAGTCTAGTCGCGCACGGCACCCCGAAAACCAATCACCACCTTCAGGATTTCTAAGGGTGCGAATTTTTGATTTAACTCCTCACTACCTATCACAGTTTCGAAGGCCATAAAATGCCAAAATAGCACAAAACCCCCCAAAATGACCCCATTTTGGAAAGTAGACACCCCAAGCTATTTACTGAGAGGCATGTTGAGTCCATGGAATATTTTATATTTTGCCACAAGTTGCGGGAATATTACAAACTTTTTTTTTTTTGCACCAAGTTGTCACTAAATGATATATTGCTCACACATGCTATGGGCATATGTGAAATGACACCCCAAAATACATTCTGCTGCTTCTCCTGAGTACGGGGATACCACATGTGTGGGACTTTTTGGGAGTCTAGTCGCGCACGGCACCCCGAAAACCAATCACCACCTTCAGGATTTCTAAGGGTGCAAATTTTTGATTTAACTCCTCACTACCTATCACAGTTTCGAAGGCCATAAAATGCCAAAATAGCACAAAACCCCCCCAAATGACCCCATTTTGGAAAGTAGACACCCCAAGCTATTTACTGAGAGGCATGTTGAGTCCATGGAATATTTTATATTTTGCCAAATGTTGCGTGAATATTACAAACTTTTTTTTTTTTTGCACAAAGTTGTCACTAAATGATATATTGCTCACACATGCTATGGGCAGAAGTCAAATTACACCCCAAAATAAATTCTGCTGCTTCTCCCGAGTACGGGGATACCACATGTGGGGGACTTTTTGGGAGCCTAGCCATGTACGGGACCCTGAAAACCAAGCACTGCCTTCCGGATTATATATAAAAAACAAACTAACCAGAGTCACCCGTAACACTTATACGGTGATCAGTGGTGAAAGGGTTAACTAGGGGCAATCAGGGGGTTCAAATTTTTATTAGGTAGTATATGGGGGTCCCTGGCGCTATATAAAAACCTGACGGGGAACCTAAATAACTAACTGGCTAACCAGCGTCACCAGTGACACTTATACTGTGATCGCTGGTGAAAGGGGGTGAAAGGGTTAACTAGCAGCAATCAGGGGGTTAAAACCATTATTGGGTAGTATATCGGGGTACCTAGCGCTATAAAAACCTGGCGGTGAACCTAAAAAAATAACTAGCTACCTAGCGACACTAGCGACACTGATGCAGCGTTCAGAAAAATTATCGCTTAGTGACACTGGCAAAAGGGGGTGAAAGGGTTAACTAGCGGAAATCAGGGGGTTAAAACCATTATTGGGTAGTATATCGGGGTACCTAGCGCTATAAAAACCTGGCGGTGAACCTAAAAAAATAACTAGCTACCTAGCGACTGTAGCGACACTAATGCAGCGATCAGAAAAACGATCGCTTAGTGACACTGGCAAAAGGGGGTGAAAGGGTTAACTAGCGGCAATCAGGGGGTTAAAACCATTATTGGGTAGTATATCAGGGTACCTAGCGATATAAAAACCTGGCGGTGAACCTAAAAAAATAACTAGCTACCTAGCGACACATGCAGCGATCAGAAAAATGATCGCTTAGTGACACTGGCAAAAGGGGGTGAAAGGGTTAACTAGCGGCAATCAGGGGGTTAAAACCATTATTGGGTAGTATATCGGGGTACCTAGCGCTATAAAAACCTGGCGGTGAACCTAAAAAAATAACTAGCTACCTAGCGACTGTAGCGACACTAATGCAGCGATCAGAAAAATGATCGCTTAGTGACACTGGCAAAAGGGGGTGAAAGGGTTAACTAGCGGCAATCAGGGGGTTAAAACCATTATTGGGTAGTATATCGGGGTACCTAGCGATATAAAAACCTGGCGGTGAACCTAAAAAAATAACTAGCTACCTAGCGACACATGCAGCGATCAGAAAAATGATCGCTTAGTGACACTGGCAAAAGGGGGTGAAAGGGTTAACTCTAGGGGCAATCAGGGGGTTAAATCTTTATTGGGGGGTGATAGGGGGCTACCCTGGACCTAACACTAACTGTCCTGACAGTTTTTACTGTCACAACTGACACTGAATGCATTGATCAGTAAAGAAATGATCAATGCAATCAGTGACACTGTGACTGGGGGCGGAGGGGGGGCGGGGGGCGATCGGGGGGGGGATCGGGGGGGGGTTTGTGTGCCTGTGTGTACCTACATGTCAGTGTAGTGTTGGTGCACACTTACTATTAGTCTTCTCCTCGTAGTCCGGTCAAAAAGACCGCCCCGAGGAGAATGACATCACTTCCTCCTTCCTGTGTAAACAATACACAGAGGAGGAAGCTTCTCATTGGCCAGGAGCGATCCAGAGGGGGTGGCCGAAAACCAACGGCCATCCCCTCATCACGGAGCGCTCCTGGACCGAATCGGACCGCCGTAAACAGCGGGAGGGGGTCCGATCGGACCCCCCACCCGCTGGAAGGCAATCACGTAAATCTACGTGATTGTGCCTGCCTGTGCCATTGTGCTGACGTACAATGGCAATACGGCGGTCCTGAAGTGGTTAAGCATTATTAAAATCTCTGCTCCCGAAAAAACTTCAGTTTTTAAAACTTTTTTTGTATTGGTACATGTCCCCTGTGGCAGGATCCAGGTGCCCAAACACTTTTTATGACAATACCATGCATATAAGCCTTTACAATTAGCACTTTTGATTTCTCCCATAGACTTTTAAAGGATGTTCCATGGCTTTTAAATTTGCAGCGAACACCCAAAATTGTTTGCTGTACGTTGAACTGGCGAACAGCCAATGTTCGAGTCGAACTCATGTTCGTCTCGAACATAAAGCCCATCCCTAGTCCTCGGGGGGCAAAATCAACAGAGAGTATAGAGGGGGTGCAGGGTAGCGGGCCTTGATCTGTGCAATACTCTTCAAACAAGGTAAGATGACGGTAAAATTTGCCTGGAATAGGGAACGACTGCAAAAAACTATGGATCTGTACAGCTTTCCAGATGTCAAGATGATACGGGCCTGCGATGTCAATCAGGGCTTATAGGGAGGGCCAAGCACACGAGCACAAGAAATGAGAGGCTTGGAAATGTCCCGATACCCAGAGTGAATAGAATGGCTCTTCCCGAGGTCCTGGAGCAAAACGTGGATTGCCCAGGATAGGGTATAGTGGGGATGCCACAGTAGATAGTTTAGATGCAGAGAAGAGCCGGAAACACACACGTGTCGTAGGTCCAGTGAGTGCAACTCAATTTATAACATTTATATTGTGTTTTTTCTGGATTTTTGGTTGATATTCTGTCTCTATCAATTAAAAAGCACCTATGATAAATATTATAGACTCTTCATTTCTTTGTTAGTGGGCAAACTTACAAAATCTGCAGGGGATCAAATATTTATTTTTCCCCACTGTACACTACATGCACAACATTACTGCTTTGCTTAAAGTGGATGTAAACCCACTCTTATCTTTTCTATACTGCCATAGTGGTTATCTATAAGGATATACATGTCTCCTGCATGTATCCTTAACCTGTCAAATGTCTCTGTCATCTGTTACGAGACCCGAAAAACTGCAGATTCTGTGGGTGGGTCTTTTGTCCGTAGCTCGTGCGTGGAGTCGTGATGTCAGTAGACTCCCCGTCCACCTCTACACTCCCCTTGTCAACATGTATTTTCTCCTGTGCATTTCTTACTTCTGCTGTGATCACTAACATCCAGAAGGTATTGTAAAAAAAAAGTATTGGTAATAGGTATTGGCGAGTATTTGAAAAAAGAACCTGTACTTGTACTCAGTTTTAAAAAAGTGGTATCGGTGCAACCCTAGTTTAGACCATTTCTTGCAATTTCAGTCTGGAAAAGGCACAACAGAAAACTAGGACATTAGTGCATTTCTGGCAAATCAACAGGTATTTTTTTCTGTGCTTGTAGGGTTTATACATTGATAAACATGGGGAATGTACATGTGTTAAAGACATATACTGTATATTTGTTTTGGTTTTTGCCTTGACCTTTCAACTTGTTTGATAACATATTGAGTAACATGTTATCATCCCGGCTAGGTACTGTAACTCCTGTATTGCTTTCTTTTACAAAACTAAATACAATCCTCCCACTATAAGGGTACATGCACATGGACAATTGCAGGTGCAAGGGAGCCTTAACATTAAACTCCCTGTGTTTTTCTAGTGCCTGGGGAACTTCAGGTGGCGCATACAGCCAGCGAAAAAAGTGTATGGCTGTATGCACTTGTACATGTGAAAACAAGTGCCGCTGATGCCACCTGAACCTATGCTTTTTTGCCACTGATGCAAAAGAGCATAGGTTTACACAGGTACAACAAGTAGTGCCATGCATTTCTGTGGCCAGCTGTACATGCCACTTGTGGCTCCCTGGACATGGAAAATGCCAGAACTCCTTTGCTTCTGCAAACATCCTGGGTGCATGCACCCTAAACCCTATTAATCGGAACGACCATTCTCCAAGCTTTTCTGTTTATTGTTGATAAAGATATTTAGCATGTATTTTTTTTGCAAATTTATATTTTATTCAAAGGACCGGGAAATATGGAGCAAGACATATAGATAAAACAATGAACCAATAGGCATACAAGGTAGATCAATGTTATAGCAAGTGGCCATACAACATACCTCTGTAGTACTTCGCCATACGGAACAAAAAAAGAAAAAAGAAAAAAACGAGAACATCTAGCATCTCTAACCCATCTAAGCAACTCCTTCCATAGCTCCCAGAGGGAGAGCCTATCTCGTAATGGGGTCTCCAGTTCCATACCATAAAGGCCAAATGCCCTTAGCACAATTATTCCTCAAACACTAGTCAGCCCCATAGAACCCATCCAGATTTCAAACCTATATATAGAGAAAAAGTTTTGGGCGTGGAGGGCACCCTAACGTACCCCCCAGGCCCAAACCCTTAGTCAAAAGAAAAAAGAGAATGTTAAAAGGGAAACAAAAGGTAGCTGGAAAATTAGACACAAGAGAGTGTACAAAAGAAGAGAAAAAAAAAAGGGGGGGGAGGAAGAGAGAGTAGATTGAAGGATAGGGTCCATGAGGTCCATGGAGGCAGAACTGCCCCCTTGTATTAAACAGCCGGTACCGGGCACCTAGTTCTCCATAATGGTCTGTACGGTCTATCAATGATTTATACCCAAGGGGTGTCCTCCACCATTCGGGGCATCCCCATCCAGAAGTGCCCTGCCCTCCCGCGAGGATATAAATATATTCCATTTTGACCACGTCTTAATAAATTGCTCGTTCTGTCCCCTGTACGTCAAAATTAAGTCTTCCATTCTCTTAATGTCCTCTACCCTTCTCAGCCACATACCAATTGGGCGTGGCTTAGCAATGGCCGAGTGAGGACGCGTGTAGTAAGTGCTCCGGTCCTCCGTACCTCATCCAGCTAGCAGACAGCTACTATAGCACTTTCTAAGAGGGATGTGCCCCGCCAAAAGACACGGATCTAGACCTCCCACTGGCGGATCCCGCACGAGAGCACCGCAGCGGTCCATGCAGCATTATCTACGGGACTCCCAAGATCAGCAAGATCTGCAAGATCAACAGACTAAAATGTCTGGCAGTACCGCTGGGTCACCACGTGCGTCCCGCACCAACCAGACACCTCCTCCCGCTGAGCCGGTCTCTCCTATAGACGGAGACCTACATCTGGCATCATCGAACCCCCTGCATCCTGCAATGACTGCTCCGTCTCACCCATTGCCACCGCCACTGCCATTACCATCGCCCGCTCTGCCTGACGAGTTACGGAGGATCTTACAGGCTTTGCCTACCAGGGCGGACTTTGAGGCTCTCCCTTCTAAGGCAGACATGGAATCCCTCATCTTGCGGGTGGAAGAGGCACACGTACGTGACATGCAGGAGGTAAGAGGGGATATCCTGGCTTTGTCTGATAGAGTTGACTCTGGAGAAGCAGTAATACAATCTCTCACGCAACGGGTGGTAGAGCTGGAGCAGGTACGGTTCGAGCAACAGGCTGCGACCATAGGTCTTCAACTCCATTTGGAGGTTTTGGAAGACCACGGCCGCCGTAATAATCTGCGACTACAGGGGTTGCCAGAGACTATGGGAGCAGAGGACCTAGCTGGGATGGTGGGGGAGATATTTCATAAGATCCTTGCTGTGATCCCTGCCCCGACGGTTGAACTGGACAGAGTTCACCGTACCCGGGGACCCAAATCAACAGACCCAGGAAGACCAAGAGATGTGCTCTGCAGACTCCTCAGGTACTCCCAAAAGGAATTGATCCTTAGGAAGGCATGGGAGCATGGAGAAGTGAGTATCAATGGGACAATGGTTAAAGTACTACCAGATCTCTCCAGAGCTACGTTGCAGAGGAGGGCACTGCTGCGACCTGCGTTAGAAGTGGCAAAAAGACAGGGGTGCACTTATCGCTGGGGTTATCCCCTGGCGGTTACATTTCGGAGGGATAATGGCTCCTTTACTCTTCGCTCCACTGCGGATTTGCCAGCTTTTTTTGCTTTTGTAGGAGCAGACCCGGTACCTGTCCCTGATTGGTTAGAGGCTATTCCACATCGATCATCTCGCTAAAGACTCCTTCACCCCAAGTTTCAGCCTCTTCACGTCCTCATCTGCTCTAGTGATAAGATTAGAACAAGGCAAGGAAGTGACTGTGGAGGCAGTAGGTGGCGGGGTCACGTGAGTTACAACCGCCATCCGTCAGGAATATACTGGATGCTGAGCCAGACTGTTTGGTGTTGAGATATCCCTGAATCCCGGTATCTCTGTATCCCTGTATCCCTGTATCCCTGTATCCATAATCCTATTTCCATCCCCTCCCCCCCCCCCCATGTTATGACGTTGTGACCACTTTGGTTGGCTACGTCCCTCCCTGGTAACTTTCTTATATACTCACCAATGTTTTATTTGGTTATATGGGGATTTCCTAAGGTGATAGTAATTTTGGGGAAATGGACATTACAGGGGGGCTTGATTAGATTGCTTGGTGATCCCCCCTCTTCATCGATGGAATGCCCCCTAAACCCGGAGGAAAGAAGACTTTGCGGTTTATCAGACTCAGAAAGGGGTTAGACTATCATTGTATGTGTGAAGGGGGGAGTTCTGGTCATTTTTCTTGGGGGGAATGGAGGGGGAAGTTGGGGAGGTGGCTGGTCTTAGTTTGTAAAAAAGAGAAAGGAAAGGGTTGGGGAAATGTCTACTTGTCCTAAAATTAATGTTGAGGTATGGGAGTATTTTTGGGGTAAGGGAGTCATTCTACCTTTCTTAGTGGCGTTAGGCCCAGTGTTTATAAACAATGTTGCAAAGTAATTTGTTGTCTGTCATTGGTAAAGTATCTGTACTAATCTTTATTTTTTGGGCTGTATATTTGGGTTGTTGTAGCTGTCGACATAATTAATCTATTATTATTAGTCAAAGTCTGGGGAGGGGGAGGACTGGCTACCCTTTTTTTTTCGGTCATCGTTTTCCCCAACCCCCACATAGGACCGCACCCGATTACCAGCTCTTTGCTGGTGGGCGTAAAAGCACTATTGTGCTGTAAATTTAGTACTGCGCTGTTCTCCATCTGAGAACTAGCTATTGGTTTTTCCTTTTTTTTTTTTTTCTTACTTTGTGTTTTCTTAATCTTTCTATAATTCCCTCCCTACTATAGTCCCTGAATTGGGACTTTTACCTGGGATCCATGGAGACAGTCAAGATTCTCTCCCTGAATGCGAAGGGTTTAAATGTCCCGGAAAAGAGGCGCATGTTGCTGCAGGACTTACGCCGGCTTAAAATAGACCTGGCTTTAATTCAAGAGACCCATTTTCGGAGTGGGAGCCTGCCCCTCTTGCGCAGTAATCTGTATCCAACGGTGTATCATTCTACTAATGTGATTTCTAAGTCCAGAGGTGTCTCTATTTTAATTGCTCGACATGTCCCCTGGAAATGTTTAGAAGTAAAAATGGACCAGGAAGGTAGATCCCTGTTTCTTAAAGGCTTAATTGGGGAAGTGGCTGTTACGATTGCGAACATATATGCACCCAATTCTAGTCAAGACCATTTTATCTCTAAGACGCTGACTACTCTACAGATGTTTGTCTCAGGCCAATTGATAGTCGGAGGAGACTTTAACATACCGTTGATACCTACGGAGGATACATCCTCCGGAGCCTCCTCCATTACCCCAAGTGTCAGGCATCGCATTGTACGCTCCATACATAGAGCACAGCTGATTGATGCGTGGAGGTTACTCCACCCGTCAGAGAGAGACTATACATTCTACTCTTCGCCCCATAGACAGTATTCAAGAATTGATTACTTTTTCATCCCTCACGACTACTTGCATGCCCTTAGAGATGCCTCAATTGAACCAATTACTTGGTCAGACCATGCCCCCATTTTAATATCCTACTCCCTAATGGACGGTGGCACTGCTAAGACACGGAACTGGAAGCTGAATGAAAGTTTGTTGCAAGATAAGGAGGTGCTCCAGGATGTAGTCAGGGAATTAGATCAATATTTCGTTTTTAATGACATCCCGGACAGTAACCCAGGAATAGTGTGGGAGGCACATAAGGACGGTCATTCGTGGGGTACTGATTAAGCATGGGGCGCGTATCAAGAAGATACGCATGGCACAGATGAAAGCTTTACTTAGTGACCTGCATAGAGCTGAGGCTAGGCATAAGCACATTCAGACTATAGCAGGCGAAACGGAAATTAAGCTCCTGCGGAATAAAATTACTGACTTAATGCAATCTCAAGCTAAAGCAGCCTTACAAAAATGCCAACGAATTACATACGAGTCTGGTAATAAGTGCGGTAGAATCCTAGCTCAAACGTTAAAAGAACAAGCTAATTACGTGCCCCATATTAGGACCTCCCATAACCAGAAAGCCATCTTCCCACGGGAAATAGTGGGGGAATTTAAAGAATTTTATGGCTCTCTATATAACCTACAAACCCCTGTGCTTCCTCACACTCACATCGAGGACTATCTATCGGCCTCCAATATGCCCAAGCTGTCAGAGGAGGAAAGAAGGGCATTAGATGAACCTGTCACCCAGAAGGAGCTGCAGGCGGCGATAAGAGGGACAAAGATAGGGAAGGCCCCGGGACCAGATGGGTTTACGGCCCTATATTATAAAATGCTACTACCGTCACTGGGGAATTTTATGCTTAAATTCCTCAACTCGCTGGGGACAACACAGATACTCCCAAGGGAATTCCTGCTGGCTCATATCACGGTAATCCCCAAGGAGGGAAAGGACCCCTCACAATGTAGTAGTTATAGACCAATCTCACTACTTAACACAGACCTTAAGATATTTACGAAATTACTGGCATCCAGAATACAAGGCCTTCTCCCGTCACTGATCCACTTGGACCAGGTGGGCTTTGTGCCCACCAGGGAAGCACGAGACAACACGATCAGAGTGCTTAACCTCTTACATATAGTTAATGACATCAAGACCCCCTGTGTCTTCTTGGGGACGGACGCGGAGAAGGCCTTCGACAGGGTGAATTGGAGATTCATGACGTCTGTTTTGCGTTATGTGGGTTTCGGCGAGAGGCTATTGGATTGGATTGGCTCTATTTACTCTGACCCGATAGCTCGGGTCCGGGTTAATGGAGTTCTGTCCGAACCTTTTGAGATACATAACGGCACTCGCCAGGGTTGCCCTTTGTCCCCTCTCCTTTTCGCCCTGTCGTTGGAGCCTTTTCTATGCAAGGTGCGAGCCAATTCCAACATTATGGGGATTTCAGTGGGAGATAAACAATATAAAACTGCTGTATATGCAGATGATATGTTATTCTCCCTGATTAATCCAACGATTTCCCTCCCCAATTTGATGCAGGAATTCAGGGAGTATGGCGATATCTCTAATATGAAGATTAATTTTCATAAATCTGAGGCAATGGGCATAGGTCTTCCCCAGGACCTTATAGTAAGACTCCATCAGGACTTTAATTTTAAATGGACTCGGACGGCCCTGAAATACTTGGGAACGTATATCCCGCCAACTATATCCCAAGTCTATGCTTTAAACTTCCCCCCATTATTATTGACAATTCGGGCCCTGCTCGTCAAATGGAATAAAGGTCTGCACTCTTGGATGGGTAGATGCAGCATCGTGAAGATGTGCATCTTACCTAAGTTCCTTTACCTTCTGCAAGCATTGCCGGTCAAGATCCCTTCTTATTATTTTTTACAGACCAGGATGTTAATATCTAATTATATTTGGGCTTACAAACGACCGAGACTTAATTATCTACAATTGACCCGTCCGAAACAACAGGGAGGTTTAGCGATACCGGATCTCCGTAATTACTACCAGGCCATCCATCTGACTAGATTGATTGACTGGAACAGACATTACGATACCAAACTGTGGATCCAGTTGGAACAAGCCCAAATAGGAGTAGCATTGAACAGGGCTCCTTGGTGCCACAGTAGATTACCAAACAGGGTGAAAAACCATCCTCTCATAGGAATAACCTCACGTATCTGTGCGTCTCTCTTTGCGAGTGCTGGGCTTGTTTCGCGGACTTCTCCACTTTGCCCAATTTTAGGGACCCCAGAGTTTTCTCCCGGGGTCACGGAACCAGTATTCCGTTCCCTTAGGACTTCTGGGTTTTACCAGGTATCCCACTTTCTGAAGGGGGGCAAATGGGTGACTACCACTGACCTAATGGACCCGGAGGGTCCGTATAAATTAGACTTTTGGAAAGCAACCCAATTGAATCATTTTTTAAGGTCCCTGGCTCCCCCTGACAGCTATAACCAAAGTCTGACCTGTTATGAAGCCTATTGCTCGGAGAGAGGGGCCATGCCCCACGCCTTATCTGCCACATACCATATACTGACCGTTACATCGGACGACAGTGGGCCGAACTGCCTTAGGGCCTGGGAGAGAGATATGCGGTGCAGATTTTCGATACGCCAAAAACAAAATATTTTATATTTTAAACACAAATCCTCCATTTGCTCAAGAACACAGGAGACTAACTTTAAAATTGCAACCAGATGGTATAATACCCCGGCGAAGCTGCATCGGCTTTTTCCGATATCTTCAGACAGAGGTTGGAGATGTCGGCGGGAAGAGGGTACGATCCTCCACGTCTTCTGGTCATGCCCACTTTTAGAGCGGTTCTGGAAGACAGTAGGGGAAACGATCACTAAGTTTAGTGACATTCCTGTTCCGGAGGGTCCTGCCTTTTATCTCCTTCACGCCACGAACATGTCCCGCAAGAAATATCAGACCTCTGTGCTTCGGCATCTATTAGATGCCGCCAAAGCATGTATTCCACTGCGATGGAAGAATACCCATTCACCAACAATTGGTATGTGGCTGATATTTAGCATGTATTAAACAAGCTTTCCCCTTGATACAGGTGGTTAATATAGCAAAGCTTATGAAAGCTTACATCAGCATGATAGTAAAGAAGAGGTTCAGTACTACACGATCTTAGAGCAGCCACAGTCAAGGAAGTTCTAGGGGAAGACCGTGATACTTGCATATCAGCTGTCAACACTGCCTGAGTCTCCCATAAGCAAATGGTGCTTTAAATATTATTAGCTGGAAAAGTTCTCATCTCTTCACCAAGCAATGCCAAGATGATTCAGTGCCTAAAGCATTTAAACTGTCAGCAAGATCCCCAAAGCTGTACTTCTTCACACTGACAATTGGCTTAGAAAAAAACAACCTGCCTTTAATGCATAGTGACGTGCCTTCAGTCCAAATTCACTCTTAGTGGCCAAAAATGAAAAGTGCGCCCACCTGTTTTCCTCAAGAGAAAGTATTGGAGTGCTGCAGGCAGCCTTCTCCAGGGACATTGGGCTAAATTCTGGACTGGTAGCAGGATGTAGGGCAGAGTACAGAGGTCAGTAGTATGTAAGGCAGTGTGCAGAGGTTTGCAGTTTGTAGGGCAGATTATAGGGGTCAGCAGTGCAGAGGACAGTGTCTCAGTCTGGCAGTGGACAGTCAGTAGGTTCAGTGGATGGTGTCAGTAGAGCAGAGGATGGTGTCAGTAAGCCAGTGGAAGGTCAGTAAGCCAGTGGATAGTAAGTAGGGCAGTGGGCGTGTAATTAGGGCAATGGACAGTGTCATTAGGCAGTGGACAGTGTCAGTAGGGCAGTGGATGGTGTCAGTAGGGCAGTGGACAGTGTCGGTAGGGCTCTACAGAGTCAGTAGGCAGTAGAGCAGTGGATGGGCTCAGCTCAGGCTAGAGATTTGTGTGTACAGCGGTCAAAGCAGGGCAGAAATGTCTCTCACATGTAGAACAGGGAAGCGCAGGCTACATACTACTACTTGCTCTTCTATTGTGTGGATCGCCTAATCCACCCCTAATCCACTAATCCATTAGCTGTGATATCACACACAAGTCCCCGGGATGGACTTCAGAGAAAGGGGTAGGGATCAGCACTGTAAGCTAGGTATGTTCCTTCCCTGTGCTTCTCTGCATATGTGAGAGGAGGAGTTTAGAACAGGTGTTGGCAGGAAACACGATCTACCCATCACCTGGCTGTGATCAAACAGGTAAATGTTCAGGAGTTTGTTTGAATGCCCAAACAGCCAAAGTGTGGTCCAAACCTTGAGCTCATCTCTACTGAGCACACTCATTTTTAAAAACCCAACTGTTCCATTACATAAATCTTTCGGTACACAGCCTATCCTCAGCCTATCCTCAGGAGTGAGTAATAGTCATGATGCAGGGGTTAGAGGTGCGTAATACCTATATTGAAGGGCTCAGTTGTGCGTATCACATAGGGTGCAGGGGTCAGGAGTGCATAATGCACGGGCAGCAGGGCTCCAGAGTAAATAACACTCAGTGTGCAGGGACCAGGAGTATGAAACCACAGGGAGCAGGGGTCAGGAATGTGTAACGTGCAGGGGTCAGAAGTATGTGACCCACAGACTATAGGGGCCAGGAGTGCCTAACACACAGCATACAGATGTCAGGAGTACATAAGATAGAGTGCAGTGGTCAGAGGTACGTAATACACAGGCCAGTGTACAACCAAAAAACGCCCCCTCCTTCCAGTAAAAATCTTCCCTGCCCTCCAAGCTCATACCTTTCCCAATATAGCTCTCACAGTCTTCCAACCACAACTCTAAACCCCTCTCCCAGTAGTGACCCACAGTACAAACCACCCCCACAGAATATATTCCCCTCCAAGCCATATCACATCTCCTTTCCCAGCAGTACAGATTCCCCCCCACTCAGGGTACAGACCCCCTCCTCCTGTAAAGAACCTCTCTTTCCCCACCAGTACATACTCCGCTATTCATTTCAGACCCCTTCTCCAGTACTAAACCCACTCCTTCTCAACCAGTACAGACCCCCCTTTAAGTACAGACTTCCCCCCTCCATACAGTATAGACCCCCTCTTCAGTACAGACTTGAGCCCCTTCAGTATGGACCTTCTTCATCCAGTGTAGACCTTTCTCCCTCCGCATCAGTACAGACTCCCCCCCCTTACCAATACTGATTCCCCACCCCCAGCACAGACTGCTAGACCCCATCCCTCCCCACCACCAGCACAGACTGCCCCTACAGTACAGAACCTATCACTCCCCACCAGTTGATATTCCCCCATCCAGCGCAGACTAAAGACCCCCCCTCCAGTACTGACCCCACTCTCTCCCACCCAGTAAAGACCCCCCCCCCCCCTCCAGTACAGACTCCACTACAGGCAATACTACTCCAGTGAAAACTTAAGTCCCTCCAGCATGGACCTCCCCATTCAGAGAAAATCTTATCCCTTCTACCAGTACAAACCCCTTCCACAGCTTAATCATCACTTACCAGATACAATGGAGAGATGCTGCTACAGCAGGATGTCCTCCTCTTGGCTATGCAATGTAAATGGAGCTGAAGGGGAAGCAGCCGTTGGCTTCCTATATGAATGAGCCACAGGGGGTTTTATATGAATGAGCAGGTCGCAGAGGCATAGACTTTGTTGGGCATGGGACAGTGGGAGTAGAGTGAAAACGTTGGACAGTTCCACACAGCAGACTCACATTTTCTAATCTCTTTTTCATAGATCATGGGACACAGAATTAGGCTAATATTCATTACCTGCTGTGTTATACTTCATCTCCAGGTGAATGGACACTGGTAGACCAAAGGTCTTTAGACAGGAAGTGATCCCCTATATAACCCCTCCCATACAGGAAGTACTTCAGTTTTTACCAGTGTCTGCAAGGTGGATGGCACAGTTGTTTTAGCTCTCTGAGCTCCAGGTCTCTAGTCCCACAAACGGTTCCTAAACGAATCAAGGGATTGACCGATTGGATACATTTGACACAGACTTTATATGCTTAGATAAATGGTACCCGAGCCTCGCAAAGAAGACTCAAGATCCTGTGAGGTTTTGCCTGTAATCCGGCCTCCGGGCGCTGGACCCTTGCGAAGCGGAATCCTGGACACTACAGCACTAAGGCATTCCTGCAGGGTAAGCTGCCCTGCGCCTGGACAGGATAAGTGAAACCCCTTTAATTATTGTGGGGTGTCCCAGTGATTGCAACAGTCAGTCAAGCTAGCTAGAGGCTGGACACCTGTGTGCGGTGACCATACGGGGGAATTTTGGGATAACTGTGGGTGTTTACAAAGTGTACCTTTTTTGCTTGTCTGGCTGTTTTTTACCTGTATGATGATATTTCATCTTGGTTCGCCATGGCGCACACGCGCTCGCAAGAGCGCCGCTGGATTCAACAGTTTGTTTGTTAGCCATGGCGCATGCGGCTTCACCGCACATGCACCTTTATCTGGGCGCACAAAGATTTGCGTCATACGCAAATACGGCCAAGTCCATTCACCAGGACCATGCACGTGCATGCACACCCATGCGCAGAACATTCCAGCGCACAGCCAGCTTATTTAAGCTGTGTATACCTAGTATGTGGTGGGTGCTTCCAGAAGGAAGATGTGGGACACAGAGCAGACTCTGAACCAGGCATTTTCAGTGGTTCATTTCTACATACCCAGGTCACATGAGTCACCAGGTGTTGCCTGGCAGGCTTAAGTTGCTTAGCTGGATTGTTGCATATGGGCTTGGTGAGCCTTATTAAAGGGTCTCCCTTCTGAGGTGTGTTAATACTACATCCAGGTACTCCTTTTGTGGCTAGTAAATGTCTTGCATTCAGCAAAATCAGAACTTTGTGGACCGTTCACACCATATTCGTGTGGAGCGAACGGCTCACTATGCACTATGCCATCACAGTGCATTGTTGGCTCATGATTGGCCAAGCATGCACTGTGACCCCGCATGCTTGGCCAATCACAGCATCGGCAGCAAGGAGAGCCATAATTGGCCACAGGCAGAGCTCCGCCTGTGCGTTATTCCAAAATTTCTTTGGTGTGGGCCATTCTTTGAGAAGAGTGCATCAGATCGCACCACTGCTATCTGCAACATATGTCTCAAGCGTATCTCGCATGGCCAAAACATCAGTCGCTTGGACACCACATGCTTGACCAGACATATGTTGACCTGCCATGCAGCTCGTTGGCAAGCGTACCTTAAAGACCCACAACAAAGAACAAAGTGGACCTCTCCTTTCTCCTCATCAGCTGGGATCTCCAACCCCACTAGACCTTCAGTCCTCTCTGAAACCTGCACTGAGAGGCATGAAGGTGTACAATTAGGTGTGTCACAGCCAAGCACTTGCGGGCACTCTGCTAGCAGTACACCGACATCCGATTGTACCAGGCAAATTTCCCTGCCCCAGCTGTCGAAAGAAGTTCACTCTCAGCCATCCACATGCCCAGCGGTTGAATACTAGCTTGGCTAAATTGCTAGCACTTCAACTGCTGCCTTTTCAGTTGGTAGACTCGGCCCCCTTCCGTATGTTTGTGCAATGTGCGGTTCCTCAGTGGCAGGTCCCCAAATGCCACCTTTTGTCACGGAAGGCAATTCCGGCTCTCTATCAGCATGTGTAAGGCAATGTCCATGCCTCGCTGTACAGGGCAGTCAGCGGTAAGGTGCATATTACCGCTGACTCATGGTCCAGCAGGCATGGACAGGGACGTTACCTATCTTTCACGGCCCATTGGGTCACTCTTCTGGCAGCTGGGAAGGATGCAGGACAAGGTGCAGTAGTGTTGGAGGTTGTTCCGCCACCATGCTACTACTGGTTGTGACACACCTCTCTCCTCCACCCCCTCTCTTCTTCTTCCTCTCTCCATGGCTTCTTCCAGTGCTCTGTCCTCGGAACCAGCAGTGCTCCTTAGGTATTCAAAGGGCTACGCAAATATGCAGGCAAAAATATGCCATGCCGTGCTTGCGCTGGTTTGTTTGGGGGACAGGAGCCACACTGGGACAGATATTTTGTCAGCTCTGCAGAGGCAGGCCGAGAGGTGGTTGACGACACACCAGCTTAAGCCAGGAATGGTGGTTTGCGACAATGGCACCGACCTCCTCTCCGTCCTCTGACAGGGACAACTGACCCATGTGCCCTGTAGGGCTCACGTCCTTAACCTGGTGGTGCAGCGGTTCTTGGGCAGGTTCCCGGGCTTACAGGATGTCCTGAGGGAGGCCAGGAAAGTCTGTGTTTATTTCTGCCGATCATTTAATGCCAGTGCTTGGCTGGCTGAGCTCCAAAAGGAGTTGAACCTGCCCAAGAACCGCCAAGAACCAGGACAGGGTCAGGGGAGCTCGGTTTTTTTTCACCACACCAGTGGAGCATGATCAGGGATGCATGCACTGTCCTGTCACCATTTGAGGAGGCCACAAGGATGGTGAGCAGTGACACTGCATGCATCAGTGACACTGTACCTCTTGTCCACCTGTTGGAGCATACGCTGCATGGAAATATGGACAGGGCACTTGAGGCAGAACAGAGGCAGGAAGAGGAGGACTTCCTTTCTTCTCAAGGCCCCCTTTATCCAGAAAGTGTTCCTGCTGTCTCACCCATCACACGGGAAGAGGACGAGGATGAGGAGGATTGTGTCAGCATGGAGGTGGAGCCTGGCACTCAGCAGCAGCAGTCTTTTAGGGATGATTTACAGTCCCAAGAAACCTGTGGACATGTACGTGGCTGGGAGGAGGTGGCTGCGGATCATGTCGCCCTTAGTGACCCAGAGGACTCCGGACCGAATGCCTCAGCTAACCTACGCTGCATGGCCTCCCTGATCCTGCAAAGCCTGTGGAAGGATCCTTGTATTCTTTGGATCAAGGAGAGGGACCATTACTGGCTTGCCACTCTCCTTGATCCACGGAACAAGGGTAAGGTTGCGCACCTTATCTTGCCGTCGCAGAGGGAGCAGAGGATGAGACATCTCCGGGAGGCCTTGCAGAAAGGTCTGTGCAACGCGTTCCCAAAGACTGGGAGGTTACAAACTCCTGGTCCTGGACAACGTGTTGCTGAGGCTTCGGTCAGTCACAGAAGGAGCGGTTGGGAAGGTGGCCGTCTGACAGATGCGTTCAGACAATTTTTTAGTCCGCAGCCTAAAGGTATGATCGGTTCCAGCAAGCATCGTCAGCGTCTGATTTACATGGTGCAGGAATACCTAGGGGTAAGGTCAGACTTGGACACCTTTGCCACCGAAAATCCTCTGGCTTACTGGGTCTTGAGGATGGATCACTGGCCAGAGCTTGCACAGTGTGCAATTGAGCTACTAACCTGTCCTGCATCCAGTGTTCTTTCGGAAAGCACCTTCAGTGCTGCTGGAGGCTTTGTAACCGATCACAGGTTTGGTGCGCCTGTCCACCGGCTCGGTTGATCAACTGACCTTCATAAAGATGAATCAGTCTTGAATCACCACCAGCTACCAAGCACCTGAAGCTGATATAACCAAATATTTTTTTTTTTAAATGTCACATCCCTTCAAGACTGCCTATGCTGATGCTGAGTGACTGTCCTGTTATGTTGACTGACTATCCTCTTCCTCCTCAAGGATCCTGTTGATAGCTTGGAAGAACATTTTTAGTTCTGGGTGATGCCACCAGTGGCTAAGGCCCAATTTTTAGCCCTTGTTTAACAGGGGCATGTAATTACAATTTTTGATGCAATGCTTTGCAGCAGGGCTCATTCCTGCACTCCAACTAGAATATCTGGGAGAGATTGCAGTGTCGTGGCACCAGTGCCTAAGGCCCAAGTTTTAGCCCCTGTTTAACAGAGGCATGTAATTAAATTTTTTGATGCAATGCTTTGCAGCAGGGCTCATGCCTGCATTCCAACTAGAGTATCTGGGAGAGGTTGCAGTGTTGTGGCACCAGTGCCTAAGGCCCAATTTTTCAGCACCTGTTTATCAAGTGCACGTAATTACAATGCTTGATATAATATTTCACAGCAGGGCCTGTTCCTGCGCCTACTGAGAGTAACTGTGAGGACTTACAGTGTTGTGGCACCAGCACCACCACAACCACCAAAGGCCCAATTTTTCTACCACTGTTCAACAATGCCATGTAATTACAATTCTTGATATAATCATTCACAGCAGGGAGCTCCAGCGCCCACCAAGACTCACTTTGAGGGCTTACAGTGTTGTGGCAACACCAACACCTTAGGCTCACATTTCTGCAGAGCATATAGGGCAGGCCCCTACTTTCAAACATCCAACTTACAAACGTCTCCTACTTGCAAACGGAAGGAGACAACAGGAAGGGAGATGAAAAAAGACGGACGGCAAAAACAAATTACACAGGGGTGATAACCCTTCCCTATGTTTTCCAAAAAGCTTAAAAATAGATTTTTTGACTGGAGCTACACTTTAAAAATGTACCAGTTCAAAATTACAAACAGATTCTACTTAACACAACAAACCTACACAGTCCCTGTCTTGTTTGCACTACCTGTATACTGCTGTTCTGAGTATATGGGGGCCCCACACCTTTACCTTTTTTTAATTTGAGTACGGGGTTCCCCTTAATATCCGTACAAGACTCAAAGGGGCTGGTAATGGGCAGGGGGGGCTACCCATGCCATTTTTCAATGATTTTCATCAGTATTGCTGGAACCAGAAATTTCATTAAAACCGCAAGCATTTTTAAATGACTTTTTTTCCGTTAAATGACATTTTGTGCAGGGACTGTTCTAAACACGGGAAACACGTGCCACTTCACAGGCATACCATAGACACCCCCCAGGCACGATATTTAAAGGAATATTTCCCCTTTTTTTTTCACTTTAATCATTAAAATCATTGCTCCCGAAAAAACGGCCGTTTTAAAAAAAAAATTGTCATTGATCCATGTCCCCTGGGGCAGGAGCAGGGTCCCCAAACCCTTCTTAGGACAATATCTTGCATATTAGCCTTTAAAATGAGCTCTTTTGATTTCGAACATTCGAGTCCCATAGACTTTAATGGGGTTCTAAAGTTCGTACAAATTTTCGGTCCGTTCGAAAGTTCTGGTGCGAACCGAACCGGGGGGGTGTTCGGCTCATCCCTAGTGTGCACATGGCTGTGGCCTGTAAGCTGTCTGGCTCAATGTGATCAGGGACTTAGGAGCTAAATTGAGGAGTTATGCCGCGTACACACAACCAGACTTATGTCCGACAGACCTTCGAAGGAGTTCTGCCGGAGTTCCGACAGAGTTCTGACAGACTTTTCGAATGAGCGGACTTGGCCACACACAATCACACTAAACTCAGACGGATTCGAACGTGATGACGTACGACTGGACTCGAATAAGG
The DNA here is from genome assembly GCF_037356315.1 of Lithobates pipiens. Classification (NCBI taxonomy): domain Eukaryota; kingdom Metazoa; phylum Chordata; class Amphibia; order Anura; family Ranidae; genus Lithobates; species Lithobates pipiens. The sequence continues at coordinate 15,981,663 of NW_027507696.1, forward strand.
AAGTTCATAGCCAGTAGCCAATAGCTGCCCTAGCGTCGGTTTTATTCCGTCGGAATAGCATACACACGAGCAAATTTTTCGGTAGGAACTGGGTCCGGCAGAGTTCTGGCAGGAAAAATTTGAAGCATGTTCCATTTCTAAAGTCTGTCAGACTTTTGCGAATCAAAAGTCCGTTGCAGCCCACACACGATCGAATAGTCTGCCGGAATCATTCCGTCAGACTTTGGATGATGAAAAGTCCGCTCGTGTGTACGGGGCTTAAGACCTCCAAGGTAGTATTCTCAGAAATAATACCGGTACCTCGAGGCACACCAGAGAGACAGTGGGATATTAGAGAAATTAACAAATGGCTGAGGAGCTGGTGTATAAAAGAGTGGTTTAGGTTCCTGCAGAACTGGGCTGACTTCTAAGTCAGTTACCGGCTCTTTAAAAGCGATGGGCTGCACCTAGCATTCTGAAAGAACGCTGGATGCAGGACAGGCCAGTAGCTCAATTGCATACTGTGCAAGCTCTGGCCAGTGATCCATCCTCAAGACCCAATAAGCCAGAGGATTTTCAGTGGGAAAGGTGTCCAAGTCTGACCTTGCCCCTAGGTATTCCTGCACCATGTAAATCAGATGCTGGCGATGGTTGCTGGAACCGATCATACCTTGGGGCTGCGGAATAAAACATTGTCTGAACGCATCGGTCAGACGGCCGCCTTCTCCACCGCTCTTTCTGTGACTGACTGAAGCCTTAGCAACATGTTGTCCAGGACCAGGAATTTGTAACCTCCCAGTCTCTGGGAACGCATTGCATAGACCTTTCTGCAATGCCTCCCGGAGATGTCTCATCCTCTGCTCCCTCTGCGACGGCAAGATAAGGTGCGCAACCTTACCCTTGTTCCGTGGATCAAGGAAAGTGGCCAGCCAGTAATGGTCCCTCTCCTTGATCCAAAGAATATGAGGATCCTTCCGCAGGTTTTGCAGAATCAGGGAGGCCATGCAGCATAGGTTAGCTGAGGCATTCGGTCCGGAGTCCTCTGGGTCACTAAGGAAAACATGATCCGCAGCCACCTCCTCCCAGCCACGTACAAGTCCACGGGTTTCTTGGGACTGTAAATCATCCCTAAAAGACTGCTGCTGCTGCTGATGCTGAGTAACAGGCTCCACCTCCATGCTGACACAATCCTCCTCCTCCTCCTGTTCCTATGTGATGGGTGGGACAGCAGGAACACTAGATAAAGGAGGCCTTGAGAGGCAAGGAAGTCCTCCTCTTCCTGCCTCTGTTATACCTCAAGCGCCCTGTCCATTATTCCATGCAGCGTATGCTCCAACAGGTGGACAAGAGGTACAGTGTCACTGATGCATGCACTGTCACTGCTCACCATCCTCGTGGCCTCCTCAAATGCTGACAGGACAGTGCATGCATCCCTGATCATACCTCCCCTGACCCTGTCCTGGTGCTGTAGTCGCACAGGTACTTATTGATGGCCCTCTGCTGCGTATGCAGCCGCTGCAGCATGGCCAATAATGAGTTCCACCTGGTGGGCATGTCACATATAAGGGGGTTCTTGGGCAGGTTCAACTCCTTTTGGAGCTCAGCTAGCTGAGCACTTGTATTATATGATTGGCGGCTCCTGTCCCCCAAACAAACCAGCGCAAGCACGGCATAGCATCGTTTTGCCTGCGTACTTGCATAGCCCCTTGAACGCCTACGGAGCACTGTTGGTTCTGAGGACAAAGCACTGGAAGAGGCCATGGAGGAAGAAGAGGAGGAGGGGGTGGAAGAGAGAGGTGTGTCACAACCAGTAGTAGCATTTTGGAGGCGTGGTGGCGGAACAACCTCCAATACTACTGCACCTTGTCCTGCATCCTTCCCAGCTGCCAGAAGAGTGACCCAATGGGCCGTGAAAGATAGGTAACGTCCCTGTCCATGCCTGCTGGACCATGAGTCAGCGGTAATATGCACCTTACCGCTGACCGCCCTGTCCAGCGAGGCATGGGCATTGCCTTCCACCTGCTGGTAGAGAGCCGGAATCGCCTTCCATGAGAAAAAGTGGCGTATGGGAACCTGCCACTGAGGAACCGCACATTGCACAAACTCACGGAAGGGGGCCGAGTCTACCAACTGAAAAGGCAGCAGTTTAAGTGCTAGCAATTTAACCAAGCTAGCAGTCAACTGCTGGGCATGTGGATGGCTGGGAGTGAACTTCTTTTGACGGTCCGTCAGCTGGGGCAGGGAAATTTGCCTACTACAATCAGACGTCGGTGTACTGCTAGCAGAGTGCCCGCAAGTACTTGGCTGTGACATAGCTAATTGTACACCTTCATTCCTCTCAGTGCAGGTTTCAGAGAGGACTGAAGGTCTAGTGGGGTTGGAGATCCCAGCTGATGAGGAGCAAGGAGAGGTCCGCTTTGTTCTTTGGTGTGGGTCTTTAAGGTACGCTTGCCAACGAGCTGCATGGCAGGTCAACATTTGTCCGGTCAAGCATGTGGTGCCCAAGCGGCTGATGTTTTGGCCACGTGAGATATATGCTTGAGACAAATGTTGCAAATAGCAGTGGTGCGATCTGATGCACTCGTCTCAAAAAAGGTCCACAGCAAAGAACTTTTGGAATAATGCGCAGAGGCAGCGCCCTGCACAGACGGAGCTCTGGAGTGTGATTCAGTCAGTGTGCTGCCCCTAAGCTGGCCCCCGAAGGGCATCCTGCCTTGTTGGAGATGTGCCTCCTTCTCCTCCTCTTTCCTATCAGGTACCCATGTGGAGTCAGTGACCTCATCATCCCCTCCCTCTTCATCACTGGAGCAAACCTGGCAGTATGCTGCACCTGATGGAACATGACTGCCAGATTGCTGTCCTTCTTGAGCATCCCCTCTCTCTGCGCTCACGCTACTGCCTTCCTCTAGCTGGGTATCATTATCAGAGCCTTCAAAACGCTGGGCATCCCCCTGGAGCATGTACCCAACACTGTGCTCAAACAGTTCGGGGACTCCTCAGGAGGACATAGTGGGTCTAGGGAAGAAGAGACTGATGACATTGAGATGAGGGAAGAAGACGCGTTGGCAGCTGCTTTGCTAGTACCCTGAGCCTGGGTGAGAGAGAATGAGGAGGATGAGGGGGGCTTGATCATCTACTCTACCAAGTCTTCGGCATGATGCGGCTCAACACATCCAGCTGCCAAAAATAAGGACAAGCGTGTCCCATGGCCACGTGCTGATGATGATGCACCGCGTCTACGACCAGGACTGTTGTCTCTAGACACAGAGCCTGCTTGCCCTCTTTTATTGCCTCGTGACTGTCTGCCTCTCCTTGTTGGCCTTCCAGACATAGTAATGGCCTGCAGGGAGATGGGAAAACCCGCAACTGGGGTAGCTTTAGGTGCACACTGTGCAGGTGACACAGTACACCGACTGTAATTACTGCAACAGAACAACACCAGCAATAAGAGGTAGCTTCAAGTGTATACTGTGCAGGAGGCACACAACACCCACTGTAACTGCTGCAGATGCCTGTATTACAGAAACAGAACAACACCAGCAATAAGGGGTAGCTTCAGGTGTATACTGTGCAGGAGGCACACAACACCCACTGTAAGTGCTGCAGATGCCTGTATTACAGAAACAACAACACCGGGAATAAGAGGTATCTTCAGGTGTATACTGTGCAGGAGGCACACAACACCCACTGCAAATGCTGCAGATGCCTGTGTTACAGGAACAGAACAACACCAGCAATAATGGGTAGCTTCAGGTGTATACTGTGCAGGAGGCACACAACACCCACTGTAAATGCTGTAGATGCCTGTGTTAAAGAAACAGAACAACAACAGCAGTAAGGGGTATCTTCAGGTGTATAATGTGCAGGAGGCACACAACACCCACTTTAACTGCTGCAGATGCCTGTATTACAGAAACAGAACAACACCAGCAATAAGGGGTAGCTTCAGGTGTATACTGTGCAGTAGGAACACAACACCCACTGTAACTACTGAAGATGCCTGTATTACAGAAACAGAACAACACCAGCAATAAGGGATATCTTCAGGTGTATACTGTGCAGGAGGCACACAACACCCACTGTAAATGCTGCAGATGCCTGTGTTACAGAAACAGAACAACACCAGCAATAATGGGTAGCTTCAGGTGTATACTATGCAGGAGTCACACAAACCCCACTTTAACTGCTGCAGATGCCTGTATTACAGAAACATAACACCAGCAATAAGGGGTATCTTCAGGTGTATACCGTGCAGGAGGCACACAACACCCACTGTAAATGCTGCAGATGCCTGTGTTGCAGAAACAGAACAACACCAGCAATAAGGGGTAGCTTCAGGTGTATACTGTGCAGGAGGCACACAACACCCACTTTAACTGGTGCAGATGCCTGTATTACAGAAACAGAACAACACCAGCAATAAGGGGTAGCTTGAGGTGTATACTGTGCAGGAGGCACACTACACCCACTGTAAATGCTGCAGATGCCTGTATTACAGAAACAGAACAACACCAGCAATAAGGGGTAGCTTCAGGTGTATACTGTGCAGGAGGAACACTACACCCACTGTAACTGCTGCAGATGCCTGTATTACAGAAACAGAATAACACCAGCAATAAGGGGTATCTTCAGTTGTATACTGCGCAGGAGGCACATAACACCCACTTTAACTGCTGCAGATGCTCATGCATGGACACCATAAGGAACAAACAACCACTATTTATGTGTACAAACTGCAATTAAGATGTATAATGCAAATGAAGTGGGTGCATTCTGGTGATGGATGTGCCTCCCCTGGGAATCTGGTGATAACAAGTGGTGGTTGGTGAGGGATAGGCCTCCCCTGGGGATCTAGTGATAACAAGTAATACTTGGTGAGGGATTGCCCCCCGGGGATCTGGTGATGACAGATGATGGTTGGTGATAGATGTGCCTTCCCTGGGGATCCGGTGAAAACAATTGGTGGTTGATGAGGGATATGCCTCCCCTGGGGATCTAGTGATGACAGGCGGTGGTTGGTGAGGGATGTGCCTCCCCAGGGATCTGGTGATGACAGGTGGTATTTGGTGATGGATGTGCCACCCCTGGGGTTCTGGTGATTACAGGTGGTGGCTGGTGGTGAACGTACAGTCCCAGACACAGTGGCAGCCCCCCCACCCCAGCAGATGGAATGCGCTTTGTGGCACATTCCATTGCGCCAAACAACTTGCTGCTTTGTAAGTAAGGCTTTTAGGCTGCAAAATAGGTGATCTTTCCTAACACGAAACCGCCTCTCCGCCAATCAGGTGCTCGAGTCTGTTACCTGTCACCTGATTGGCGGAAACGACAGGCATCACAATTGGGCGCCTATCAGGAGGAGAGGACAGGAGATGGGGCAGGAGAGGAGATGCATGAAGGACCCCGCTCGTCGCCTGTCACCCACTGCCCCACAGACACAGGGTAAATACCGGGCAGACAGTGAGCGGAGTGGGGTGCACACTGGCAGCATTTATTGAGAACACTGGCAGCATTTGATGGGCATACTGGCAGCGTTTGATGGACACACTGGCAGCATATGATGGGCAGTTGGGCACGCTGGCAGCATTTAATGGGTACACTGGTAGCATTTTAGGGGCACACTGGCAGCATATTATGGGCAGTTGGGCACACTTGCAGCATTTGATGGGCACACTGGCAGCATATGATGAGCAGTTGGGCACACTGGCAACATTTTATGGGCAGTTGGGAACACTGGCAGCATATGATGGGCAGTTGGGCACACTGGCAGCATTTAATGGGCACACTGGTAGCATTTGATGGGCACACTGGCAGCATATGATACAGGGCCTTGCGAAAGTATTCGGCCCCCTTGAACTTTTCAACCTTTTGCCACATTTGAGGCTTCAAACATAAAGATATAAAATTTAAATTTTTTGTGAAGAATCACCAACAAGTGGGACACAATTGTGAAGTGGAACGAAATCTATTGGATAATTTAAACTTTTTTAGCAAATAAAAAACTGAAAAGTGGTGCGTGCAAAATTATTCGGCCCCTTTACTTTCAGTGCAGCAAACTCACTCCAGAAGTTCAGCGAGGATCTCTGAATGATCCAATGTTGTCCTAAATGACTGATGGTGATAAATAGAATCCACCTGTGTGTAATCAAGTCTCTGTATAAATGCAGCTGCTCTGTGATAGTCTCAGGGTTCTGTTGAAAGCGCAGAGAGCATCATGAAGACCAAGGAACACACCAGGCAGGTCTGTAATACTGTTGTGGAGAAGTTTAAAGCCGGATTTGGATACAAAGATTTAAACATCCCAAGGAGCACTGTGCAAGCAATAATTTTGAAATGGAAGGAGTATCAGACCACTGCAAATCTACCAAGACCTGGCCGTCCCTCTAAACTTTAAGCTCAGACAAGGAGAAGACTGATCAGAGATGCAGCCAAGAGGCCCATGATCACTCTGGATGAACTGCAGAGAACTACAGCTGAGGTGGGAGAGTCTGTCCATAGAACAACAATCAGTCGTACACTGAACAAATCTGGCCTTTATGGAAGAGTGGCAAGAAGAAAGCCATTTCTCAAAGATATCCATAAAAAGTCTCGTCTAAAGTTTGCCACAAGCCACCTGGGAGACACACTAAACGTGGAAGAAGGTGCTCTGGTCAGATGAAACCAAAATCAAACTTTTTGCCCACAATGCAAAAAGATATGTTTCGCGTAAAAGCAACACAGCTCATCACCCTCAACACACCATCCCCACTGTCAAACATGGTGGTGGCAGCATCATGGTTTGGGCCTGCTTTTCTTCAGCAGGGACAGGGAAGATGGTTAAAATTGAGGGGAAGATGGATGCAGCCAAATACAGGACCTTTCTGGATGGAAATCTGTTGGAGTCTGCAAAAGACCTGAACCTGGGACGGAGATTTATCTTCCAACAAGACAATGATCCCAAACATACAGCAAAATCTACAAAGGAATGGTTCACAAATAAACATATCCAGGTGTTAGAATGGCCAAGTCAAAGTCCAGACCTGAATCCAATCGAGAATCTGTGGAAAGAGCTGAAAACTGCTGTTCACAAACGCTCTCCATCCAACCTCACTGAGCTCAAGCTGTTTTGCAAGGAAGAATGGGCAAGAATTTCAGTCTCTCGATGTGCAAAACCTATAGGGACATACCCCAAGCGACTTGCAGCTGTAATCGCAGCAAAAGGTAGCTCTACAAAGTATTAACGCAAGGGGGCCAAATAATTTTGCATGCCCCACTTTTCATTTTTTTATTACTTAAAAAAGTTTCAAAAATCCAATAGATTTCGTTCCACTTCACAATTGTGTCCCACTTGTTGGTGATTCTTCACAAAAAATGTAAATTTTATATCTTTATGTTTGAAGCCTGAAATGTGGCAAAAGGTTGAAAAGTTCAAGGGGGCCGAATACTTTCGCAAAGGCACTGTAGGTAGTTGGGCACACTGGCAGCATTTGATGGGCAGTTGGGCACAATGGCAGTGTTTGATGGGCACACTGGAAGCATATGATCAGCAGTTGGACACACTGGCAGCATATGATGGGCACACTGGCATTTGATGGCACAGTGGCAGCGTTTTTTTTTCAAAATGTTTTCAGTTTGTTTGTGTCCCCCAAAAATTTTGAGCACCAGCCGCCACTGACCATTAGTAAATTGGAGACATAAAAATACTGCATATTTTAATTGAACTAACCCTTTTGACATCTTCAACAACTGTAAGTGCAGACAGGTACATAACATCAATGAATAATTTGCAAGGGATTCTGCTGTAAAAACTCTGCATAATTTATTTTTCTATGTTTAAATAGATATTTTTTTTCTGTTATAGATTTTTTTTGCGAATACAAAATAATAATAATAATATTGAGGAAGAAGAAGAAAAAAAAAAAAACAATTCTTAAAACTTTTCACAACACACAGCCAAGTCTGCCTAGTAACACGCTAACTTTGCCCCTTATGTGCAGGGAGTGCAGCCTGTAAAGTGTTGCATTTTATTTAAATTCACAATCACACACATAAAAATGCAATAACTTAAAGTTTCCCTCAAAAAAGACCAGCATATGTCTTCAGCTTCATTAGATGGGTGCAGAGGCTATAGAAAGTGGAATGAAGAGCACCCCTGAATTGGACAGGCTCAGCCAGTCCTAGATAACTAAATATGGTTTATTTGTCAGCGTGGGCATAAGTAGGTAGATGTGTTACGTAACTTAAAGAATAATCTACATTCTTAAAAATGTCCATATTGCAGACAGGATTGCCAAGTCATCCCTTTGATTGCTTGGATATATAACTTAAGCCCCTTTCACAATGACGCAGTGCAGCTTCAAGTTCTGGTGTGCTTTTAGAAAGTGTACCAAAACCAAGGAAATAATAGAACTCTATGGGAAAGTGCAGCTAACCCTCACCAAACCTGCACTTTACTTGAAATGCGATCAAAAAGCACCACATCAGTGTGAAACGGGACTAAAACATGATTTATAACATATTTAAATGTTAAGACATTAAACGCAAAAACAAAACTGTAATATATTGCAGCCTACCAGTCCTTAAAGTGGTTGTAAACCCTTAAGGTTTTTCACCTTAATGCATTACCAGACCTCCCCTTTTTCTTAACCGGGCCCGATCCAATCCAGCGATGTGCACGAGAGCAGCGGCTCCGCCCACTGTCGCACTCCTCATTGGACAGATTGATAGTACAAAAACTGTGACACCGGAGCTGGGGGCAGGGCCTGATGTCTGTGTTAATGGTCACGGGGGGCACGCGATGAAGAGGAGGGGCATGAAACGCCAGTGGGGGGGCCCAGAAGAAGAGGATCGGGGCTACTATGTGCAAAACTATTGCATAGAGCAGGTAAGTATAGGCATATTTGTTATTAAAAAAAAAAATCAAAAAACAATTGAACGTTTACAACCACTTTAAACGTGGTGGCTGCATTCATATTATTTTTTTGGGGCTTTTTTCCCTTTATTTTTACCAGGGGATCTGGCCAGTAACACACTTCCTGTCAGTCTGTCTAGTAGGATAGTGTTAGATCCCCTAGAAGATTTGGATGGACTTGACTAGCAAATTAACGCTGAAGTCCAGCTAACACTTTATAAGGAGTTACGACAATAGTGTTTTTTTTCTTTTAGGGTAATGTGCATAAAAGTTGATCATTGTAAGCCCCCCTGCCAGCGGTATATGTTTGGGCATAATCCTCTAACTGCTACTTTTGTTGGACAGCTTGATCTGTTAAAGGAATACTTACTGTCTGGATCACTAGGCAAAAAATAAAGAGGAAAAAAAAGAAAACGAATACAAAGACCACACCTTAGAATTGGTATGCTGCAATAAAATACATTTTAGTTTTTGGGTTTAATATCACTTTAACTGAAGCTAGTTAACCACAGAATCTCTTGTAGCTTAGATACGCCAGTAATTAAAGATATGATTTGGAAATCTGGGTTGCATGGTAGTAAAATCAACATGGTAAATAGTAGGTAAATATTACATTCTTTGCCTCTTATGTCTATACAAACTTTTGAAGAATCCACTGTGCCAAGCTGCCAATAGGATATGTTCCTGTTTTGCTTGTTGCCCTATAGAGAGCTGAACTGTAGATGTGTTCATATAAAGAAGCTGTGTCTAAGGAATGCTTCCCATTGATCATCAGCAAGGCCATTTTTTTTAACATCTCTCAGCTTTTCCCATTTTCCAACATGCCAACAAGCAAAATTCGATTTTTTTCTTTGGGGTACAACAGATGCTTCAAGAGCTTTTACATGCAGTAAGGATCAAGGAAGGCAATAAATACCATATACAGCCTTGGATATATATATATATATATATACTGTATATATATATATAGAGAGAGAGAGAGTTTTGAAGAGGAATGTTCTGTAAAGATTGAATAAAATGGTTAGTGAAGGTCAAGATCTTCATAAATCTTTGCTCCGGTACAGAGAACACACAGAGCATGGCATATTGGTTAGATGAATATTAGGGGGATAATAAACTATTGAAAGGTACATGTATATCAAGTTGAAGTCAAAACAATGATGTATTTATTCTGTTATGAAATATAATGGAGGGGCAGTAAATCTTTTTAGGGCCTCCATGGTGCACAATAGGGGCTTTTGATCATAAGAATCATATTTTCAGGGGTAGGTCAGTCTCCGGAATGAGAGTTGGGTTTCAGTCTTTTCATTGGAGAATCACAGGAAGAGCTCAGCTCCAGACCCCGTGTCTCCCCCTGTACCCAGCACATCCGCCCCAGTGCCCCCTCCTGTAGCATTCAGCAGTTTCTCATATCTAGCTCTCCAGCCATCCCTCTCTCGGGTCACCCGAACCACTTCTTGTTGAAGTTGCTGCAGCTGGCGAGACAGTTGACACTTCTCGGTCTCCAGGACATGGCGCTGCTGTACCCGCTTGTACCGACAGGACTGGGCATACCCTCGGTTTTTCAAAGTGCGTCTACGCTGTTTTAGCCGCAAAGCCTCTTCTTTACTGAAGCCACGGAGCTGGCGATTTAATTCCCGGACTGACATTCCAACCAGTTGTTCATCAGAGAAACGTTCAGATAAAGGAGACAGCTGTAATGTAAGACAAGAGAAATGTTAAGCTCCTAGAAAACAGCATAATTCTTTGAAGTTTTTTGGGTTACCATAAACTGTGAAATTATCTAATGGTGCAATACATGGGATAGGTCTAAAGTGGCACAAATTGCTGACCTGCCTGTTCAGTATTTACTTTTATATCGAATGGTTAGGCCAGAAAATCCATATGTATTATGATTAGCTTGTGTTTGTAAACCGTGTTTATTGCCAGTTGTCTGGATCCATCCGATCTACCAGATGTGGCCACACACAAATGTGTACAAACCTATGATAGACAGGAATGTCTGACCCTATCCAAGTCAAATCATTGATCTAAAGTGTAGGCCAGCTTTAAAGTGTTACTAAACCCAGGACACTGCATTCACTATATCTGGTCTCCCACAGTACACAGAACATGGAAATGCAATAATTTTAGTAAATACAACCTGCTAAATACCTTTTCTCATCAGCAGTATATAGCAGTCTTGTGACTTCTATCAGTGTCTGGTTAAATCTTGTAGGTGGAGTTTGCACTGGCTGTCCTATCAGAATGCAAGTCCCCTGACCCTCTTTCTGGACAGTGCTGATTGGCCCTGTGCTGATCACATGCACTCTCCAAAGAAGAAAAAAGCTCTATAACAATACACACCAAACTGAGCATGTGCAGTCTGACTCTATTTACTATTTCTTATCCGGACATGTTTTGGGAGCAATGTATGAAGGGGAGGATCTGTGCATATAGGATCAAACAGCTTTTTTACACAGTGCAGAGGAATAACCCCTAAGGTTCCACAGTATAACAAGCATGCTTTACTGCATATATGGACCTATTTTACTGTTGTGGGTTTAGAAACACTTTCATGTTTATTGAACATACACAATAGATATGTAAATTAGCTATTCAGACTGAAAAAAATACTTATGAGCTCCATTCAAAGAACCAGATCGCATGCGGTATGTAGTTGTCCAGACACATTTTCCCTACATACCACAAGCGATCCTGAAACTGTCAATTCACTATACTTTTCCGCAAAATGCTGAAAACGCTTGGTAAATACCACATGAACAGGCGTTAAACTCAATTTACAGGAGTAAAGAAATAATTAAATGCATGCGGTAATTAAGTAGTGATCAAGACAAGCGGTATTTAGAGAATGTGTACTGGTTGTGAAGGAGCCGTGTCCTTAACAACCAATGAGTCATCAGCTGTCAGTGGGGCTCCAATGAAAAATGAAGAATAAAATGCATCCAGATCCCGCACTCCCATGTGAATTAAACAAAAAAAGAGGCAGCTTTTCACAAGTGCTTTATTAAAAAAAAAAAAATGTCCCTTGGTGTAGATCCAACGTCAATCACGATGCCCACCACCGCCGACCCAAAAACAAAAAAATGAAAAGCTCTGATCCCAGCGAAGGCTCCTGCCATCTGACACGTCTGCCATACCTATAGTAGTCTCTTCCCCCTTTACTTCCTGGCAGCTTCTGGTTCCTAGAAGCACAGCTGAGGGTCAGGGGGGATTAAGATGCTTCCTTTAGAATACCATTCCCTCCCCAATGTCCCTTCTATAGCTGTGCCCAAACAGGCATGCTGCCAGATGTCATACTCATTCCCAGGGGTGGTTGGTGCTCCATTTTCTGGACAAACCACCTGCCAGCCCCTCCACCAGGAAAACAAACCAAACCCCCCCCCCCCCCCCCACATTCCCAGTACTATTCACCCCCTGGATGTGGCTGCTCTGAGTCTGAAGCCCAGGGCTGATACCGGCTCCATACACAGTTAATTCTTCGGGTATCCCATCTCTCATAAGACCGGCAGTGGAGCTTCTCAACCCCCCCCCCCCCAAGGTTCCTGCCCATGGCACTGTAGGCTGAAGCCCTCTGGATGTCCTCCTCTGCTCACTCTTTCACTCTTTAGTGGGGGGGGTCCCTGCCTGGTCCATGCACAGAGATCCCTCCTGCCGGACCTGAGGCTCAGGGAAAGGATGGCTCCAGGAAAAGAATGGGATATAAGGCTCCCAGGATCCCTGCTCAGTGCCGCCTGCTTCCTCCTGCATCTCCCCCAAATGTGGTCGCTTCTCCTCTCAGTGAATCGGGTACTATGATCCACTTCCTGATTGGCTGGGAGGAGAACCAGGAAGAAAATAGGGAATACTAATTCGCTATTGTCACACAACTGGGTGGGCTCAGGGTGCAGTGCTCTGTGCCCCAAGCCCACCCTTTTTTTAAGCCAATTGGAGCCTCTGGTTCTAATCATGTGCTTAAAAAAAAAGCTGCATGTACATTAGGGGCCAGACACATGGATTAGGGGGGGCGGCGCCCCTGTGCCCCTAACGGATAGGCCGCCACTGCTCATTCCTAAACTCCCAATTACTCACATCAGAGGATTCTGTCCAGGCCTCTAATGCCGCATACACACTATCAGTTTTTCTGCTGAGTTTTTCCTTCAGGTTTACCAAAACCATGTAGCGCAAGGGCCTGCCTGATTGCATACACATTGAAACTCCTAAGGTTTGTCCTCATATTATATGGTTTTGGTAAATCTGAAGGAAAAACTCAGCAGAAAAACTGATAATGTGTATGGGGCTTAAGACCTTCTACAACCCACCGCAGGATCTGCATAAAAAGGTCATGGGAGACAGGGAAGCTACAGCAATTCCTCCCATGTTCTGTACTACCTTGCCTGTAATGATCACCTTTTCATTTCTGAACTGAAAGATACGTAACCGCTTTGTTATGTAAACCATAGCACAGGCTGGCTGGCCTATTTTAAGCTGATGTTTGCCACATACATGCTAAGGTATTTTTTTATAGATTCACAGAACAAAATGTCATTTTTTGTGTCCCTCGGATTTTATGAAACAACCACTTATACTTTATAGCTTTAAATTCATGTGTGACTATAAAGTATGTATTCTATAAATATTTTTAGTATTGCTGTGATATTGCACTATTTAGCAAGCTAGAGGTCTGGCAGAATAACATGATGATTCATACTCAGCGGTTTGGTTTCTTTGTGGAATTGTCACAGTTTTATCATCAGTGACAGAGATGAGAAGTTACCAGTGTGATTTGTTGTTTTTGGTTTCCAAGCTACTGTGTACATGATTTAGGACCACTATCACAAAAATATTGTGCTCTGGTAAATGAATTCAGCTTCCTCAAGTAATGATAGACTTTAGTATATGAATTACTATTTATTTCACACCCGTATATATATATATTTTTTTTCATCCACATGCAAACCAAGCTGTCCAGTAAAAATGAGAGTCACAGGGCTGGACAAACTTTTTTTTTAAAGGAGATTTAAGTAGGTTCCTGCTGTTATCAGTCAAATACTGTGAGGAGGGATCTGTGGATTCAAACAGCCCAGCTCAAAAGTGCACCCATACCAGTGCCCCCACAGCAGCCTGTTCCTCTGCTGGGTCCTGAAACTCCCCCTCCATTTCCCCCTGCCTCCTCCTTGAGTCCTTACCCTTGCTTCCCTCCATCCAGACAGTGCTCTGTGTTCACTGTGAACTCCAGTGCTGGCTGCAGGGTTTGGATGGAGCAGTGCTTCTGCTGGAGGAGGTGAGGTGAGGGGGATTTTGGAGAAGGCTAGAACTACAGGTAGATAGACACTAGCTGCCAAAATACACCTCTCCCTCTAGCTGAGAAACATCTCAGCCCAGCCATTTCTATATGCCAGCCCCAGGGCCCCATTCACACTTTGTGTAGCAGGAACACATGTTCCTGCTCGTGTTTTTTGTTTTGTTTTTTTGCTTGTTTTTCGCACATAGGGGAGCCCATTTACTTGAATAGAAGCTCTAGAACCTTTTAGGACATGCAGCTTTGCAAGTCTGCCACATGACAAAACGCGGGTCTGTTAATTGCATTTGGGGTGCCATTAAAAATGAATGGCATTACAAGTGGTATGTGCATTTGCAGTGCATTACTGAAGTGCACTGAAAAACGTGTGTTACCTGTGCACTTTGTCACACATTCAGGTAACATCAAATGTGAATGCAGCCTAAAGGCTCTTTCACATGGGCAGCTGAACCATAGATGTACTGCAATCGCTGGCTGCCCACCGAAATCCTAATATAGTCTGACAGGTCTGTATACATGCTATGGCTGCAATGCTTTAATTCACAGCTGTGACATTTTTAATACAGGCTGCAGAGTTTGACAGGCAGCACCACCTATCAGACTTCCCTTTGTGTTCAAACACTTGGCTCGCAATGTAAAACTGGCATTCACAATTTCAAAGAATAAAAAAAACAAGTGTCAGGGACAGCAGTAGCAAGGCTATAATTTCAGCCATGGTTGAAAAGCATACCATTGCGACCATGGCATTTTAGCGATTTGATATTTCCTGTGCGGGGGGGGCCCCTGTAATTTCTAACAGTAGCCCTGGGTATGTTGAGATAAGTTGATGTGTTACCTTAAAATGTAAACATAATGCATTTTTTCACAATGCACACTACTGCAAATGTATGGCCAGAGGAGGGCATATAGAAAACTTTTTTTTTTTTATGTGGCCTTGCATTGAGCCTACATTGATCTGTGCAGATCATCACAGCGCAATGCGCCTGGTATGATCAAGCCCCAACAGATAACTGTAACCTAACTATTCTCACGTCTTCATAAATATTAGTCTGAATACATAAAAGTGCCAGTGTCAATGTGTACTCAGGGGGGAGGACTGGAGAACTCATGGCTGCAGTGGAAATTTGTTGTAATATCTGTACTGAGCCATTTATTTCACAGTATTTCTCTTATAGCAAGTCTGTGCAGGACAATAAACAAGGACAATAAATTTACTTTACCAAATTACAGCATTACAATAAATAATTTATTGCTCAGTTGGCCTAAAAACATGCAAGTATAAAATACACACACAGCTCAATTGATAAAGCTTTACACAAGGATTAAGATCATTATTTACAGCCATATGACTGCAATTTTTAAATCTCCTTAGACTAAACTGAAAAAATGTACTCTTATTCTGGCATTTTAGCTTTGTGAATTACACCTATAATGTCTTTTGACAAACAGAACTATAGGTAACAATATATAGGTTTTAGCAGTTAGCCTTGAGCCTTTGTCACCTGCTGATTGTTACTGAACAATGCGGTTCAGGTCATGCTGTAGTGCACACCTGGCCCAATCAGAAGTGCTAAAACAGACTGCTGGAAATTCAGCTTTCCGCTAATCGACAGTTTCTGTTGGATTGCCATCTGTGTGCATTACACAAGATCACACCTGTATTTTGGACTGTAAAGGAATTCTGTTTGTGTACCTGCCCTGAACATCTCCCTGCAGAATTCACTTCTGCTCATTGTATGGCTCTTCTGCATTAGTCCTGTCAATTAGTGAACTGGTAACACAGTAGATCCTTCAAACTCTCTGAGAAATACTGTAGGTGCACCAAGCTTAGATGGCAAACATGTTGAGATCCCAGTTTTCTTCACCAACAGATTTGGAAGCCTTTGTACATCTGCTCTACTTTTGAAGACTTCTTTACTTTTTTACTATAAACTGGATTACCAGAAGCAGAAACAACAATGATGTTCATATGCATATGTGATAAATAAATACATTAAAAAAAATAATTACCGGTAGTCATGTTCTATGAAAGATCATCCTGATTATGTCTAACTTAAAAGGTTAACAGTTGAAATACAACCTTGGTATGCATACAAAAGAGCTTTTCACCCAGACATTGCTGTAGTTCTTTAATCCATGCCAACCACTTTTGAAATGAAGGTGAAAAACAGGAGTACCACCCCATATAAATTACAAATTAAGTTGATTTCTATAAAAGATAAAAAAAAAAATAACCTTCCAAGGCGCTATGAATGCACTTTGGTTTGAGAGAGCTTCCAGCCCAGTTTTAAAATGTTGTATATCACCATCACTCCTACTCTACCAGCTAGCAATGCATACTGTTGTGGAAACCCAGAACATTATAGGCTCATGGCTGTTTATCACATACAGCAAGCCTGATGTAGTAATGCTTTTGTGGAAATAGGATTCTCAAGACAAACCTTTTACAGTGAACACGTGAGTAGCTGTTTGAACTCTTGCTACACAGAACTCATTCGAAGACAAATTGTGCACTTTCCGACATTAGCAAAGTTGAAGTGCTTTATAGTTAACTGATTCATTTAATCTGTTGCCTTAAATTGCTTATTTAAACAAAATGTATTTTAGGAAATAATATAATGCTGCTGGTCATAAGTGTTCATATAACATTTTCTCCCAAATTTGTGCAAGTTGAAGTATTTTACTGACAAAAGTACAGCTGATGATTTGAGGAGGTTTCCCCAACATACTGGTAAATCTTTGCCTTTGATAAAGTGAAACTCTGAAGTTTAGAAATGTTGACTGTTGGCATTGAGGTTAACCTATACACACAAGTGTCATAAGCAATGCCCACATTTGTTACCTGCCATACAAACATTGGCCATGCATTGGTAACCTTATCTCTTTTTCAATTGCATGGATTTAATATTGTGCAAAAATCCCAAATTGATTATTGAATTAGTACAAATATATATGTTCAAATAATCCCCAGAGCTGTAGCTATTTACAATATGTAAACAGTAAAGAGAATGTGTGAACTGATCTGCTCCTAATCCATTGCAGAGATTTTGCATGTCATAGAAAGCTAATCACCATTTCAAAATGTGTTGCTAAATGTAAATCTATCAATGGATAGGATCTAGTAGGGTCTAGCAATGAGTAGTGTGGTGATCTCATCCAATCTCCCATCCACCTTAATTATTAATGTGGGGTGTGGGGTGTTGGGATCATCTAAGAGCAGCTTTAAGTGTACCTAAAATCATTTTTTTTAATACTTTGAACAGAGTAGTTGGTTAGCACCCCTTCCGGATTTTAAATGCTGCTTGTGTCCCAGCCAGGGAGATTCAATTTCTCTATTTCTCCATAAATAAAAGTGAGGTAAAATCCAACATTTTGAATTGTCTCACTTCCTTCTTTAGAATATACAGATGCTTTGGCATTAAATATATTTTAACCACTTTGCTTTCAGAATTGTTGCTCTTAATTTTTTGCACACATGTTAAAATCTGCATTTTTTGCTAGAAAATTACAGAAAACCCCAAAATTATTTATTTTATGAGGCCCTGTGAAATAAAAAATTGGCATTTGCAGTTTTTTTTTTTTTATTCTTTATTTAAGGGTATGCAACAGAATAGAATAGTATGATGTGACATCACATTTTTAGTTACAAACAACAGTAATAAAGGGCTGTATGTATACAATCAAATAGATCGCAGCCAGAAACAGCTTGATGTATCTATTTCCACCACGTCAATTGTAGTAACCAAAATTTTAAAGTAGAAACACCTATTTAAAATTATACCTGGTTGTGGTGGTAAACATGTAAGGGAATATGACGAACATGTACATACCGAAAAGATAGTACAGACTATGGGCAGGGGTTAAGTATTGTTTCTACATAATGAAGGACACCTATCCCAAGCTTCTAGGCAGCCATACCTTGCGGATAGAGTATACTGGGAAATATTTACCAAAAAGTTTGGGGTAGAAAAGTTAACACCCAAAGTGTTTAGGAAGGGGAGGAGGGTGCATTTTTTATGTTGCATAATATTTGAGCATCTGTTTATCCTGAAATAGCGAAAATATACGGTACCCAAAAATGTCCATTGGCAACGCTGTAAAAGACATTAAAGGTTATCAATTTAGAAGTAACCATGAATGATATCCCTTTAATTTTGGCTGTCAGCCTGATGCTCGCAGTGATACTTCACATGTGTGGTGCAATCACACAGACACACACTATGTGTATGCTTCATTTGTGTGCACTGGTGCAGTAGGGTTGCTTTATCTGTATTTCATATTGGTGCCAGCGTTCCCTTGTAACACCGCAAAAAAATTACATCAAGTGAGAAGTGACCGAACGTTATAACTAAAATGTAACAGGTGAAGCATGGTTGACTGAGTTAGTCCCTGGATTTCTATACTTAAAAGGTGTAGATGGGAAGTGCTGGATCCAAAATTAGATGGAGTTTGCAGTGTTGAGTAAAGGAAATGGTGTGAAATGCAGTAGCTCTGGTGAGGCAACTCTCAAACATTACATAAGCTCTAGGGGGCACTTTGGGTAAAATCAAAGGCATATATGAGAAAAGGGATGTCATACCAATAGTTGAGAATTGAAGTGTGTTTATTTCATCATATAAATATTGAAAAACAAACCAGTGCTTTTTGGAGATTCTAAAGGGCTTCCTTCATCAGGGCTTAAAATGTGCTTGTGAAAATGAGATGATTCTGGGATCAAATGAGTTAAAGGAAAGAAAGTAATATATTTGTAGCACCCTCATCCTAAAACAGGGTTACATGTAAATTTAGCTATGCTGGGTGGTAGCTAACCTGGCTAATTTGTAGGGTTTTTGGATCAAATCCTAATCCTGTTTCAGCTGTGGCTTCTCCATTTTTTCAGTAGGTGGCACTGTTACCTTTGATGAGCTACACTGAATTCAGGTTATGGATAAACATACTTTTTCTCAGCCAATTAGACTGACCACTATGCATGCTAGGAAAGGGTATTTATTTGGAGACAGGCAGGTGATCTTAGTATTCTCCACCCAGGTGACTATCTGGGTGGGTGTGTGAGAAACAGCTCCTGGCTGCTAGCCCTGAAGCCTGAGGCCTATCTAGGAGGCCTATCTAGGAGGTCTGCTTAAAGCCTATCCAGGTGTTCAAGATTCCACAGAGGAGAGCCTGTTCAATACCTGGAAACAATGTTGAGCGGGATAGAGTTCTATAGAAGTAACAGAGGTTAGTATTCATGGACCGGGGACCCATGAGGTAGCTGGGAGAGGTTCAATAGAGAACTCATCCAAAGGAAACTGCGTATGATGTTGTGATAAATAAAGTTCAGTTACCATAAGAGACAGCCTATCCTACAAAGTACAGATGTGCTGGTTCAGCTTAAAGGCTCTTTTTCCTGTACTGCTGTCTGCCTAATCTCACCTTTTTGTCTAAAGAGTTTGCCTGTCTGCTGATCGTTACTATTGTACCACAATTATACAAACATAGCCAGATAAGGCAAAAATAAAACAAGGACTGGGAACAAGCTTAGTATATAAGGCCCTAAGCAGGGCCGTCTTTAAGGCAGGGCAAAAGGGGCAGCTGCACTGGGCCCTGTCATTGTTGTGGGGCCCAAAGCAGCTGCCTCATACTTGCCAACTATCCCTGTTTAAATTCCCTTGAAGTTTTTGTCCCGTGCTGTGTCCCGATATCTCAGTGTGTTGTGCTGGTACTAATGCTGCCCTTCTCTGCCCTGTTGTTGTGTACAGATGACTTACATGCAGACCCTGTGTTTACATGTAAATAACCAGCATTCATATGTAATTAGCGGCAGATCATGCCCCCTGCAGTGAGGAGAAGATGTGCTACAACCTCTTACTGTACAGTAATCTCTATCAACCTATTAAAAAGCATAAATCATTTGCTGTAACCTCTAGTAACTAATCAGTGAGCCGTAATGTGTGCTGTAACCTCTAGCAACCAGTCAGTAAGCAGTAATGATATGCTGTAACAGCTGGCAACCAATCTCAATTGCTGCCTGATCTGATACAGTAAACTGATTTTAAGTCTAGCTGCTATTTATTGTATGTCTCAGAGCAGGCGGAGGGTGGAATTGCATGGGGGGGGGGCAAGAAAATTTTTGCCCAGGGTCCCTGGCCCTAAGAACATCCAAAGAGTTTGATTCACAAAGGTTTAAAGTATGTTGGACAATTGCTGTTCATGAGTAAGGATTGTCATGTGTTTTCAGTTCTCAAAAAAAAATCTCATGGTTGTGGCAGATTGGGATGTGCATAGGGTTGTCACCTGTAAGCCCTTGTACACACGGTCGGACATTCCAACAACAAAATCCGTCGGATTTTGTCCGACGGATTTTGTCCGAAACTGGTGTTGCATACACACAGTCGGACAAAGTTGTCGGAAAATCCGATCGTTCGGAACGTGATGACGTTATTTAGTAACGAGGGGACTACGTTCAGGTTAGTAGCCAATAGCTTTGGTCTAGGAATTTGATCTGAGCATGCGTGGCACTTTGCCCGATCGGAATTCTCTACACACAATCGGACAAAGTCCAATCGGATCATGTTGTCGGAAAATTTTTATATCCAGCTGTCAAACTTTGTTGGTCGGACATTCGGACGGAAAAAGTCAGATGAAGCCCACACACAGTTGGATTATCCGACAACACGGTCCGATCGGACATTTTCCGTCTGAATGTCCGACCGTGTGAGGGCTTAGAGATTCACCTGGACAGTCCAGATTTTGAATAATGTGGGAGGAGCGGTGGGCGCATTACTACTCTCTTTGGGGCACCCAAAGGTGTCCCACATCTTTTACTATTCTATATGTATACCATATTCTATTCTATAGTGTATACTACAAAAAAATGTACTGTGTGTCACTAAAGTATTCGGGTTTGGGTTGGAGAAAAGTGGCAACCCTAGATGTGTGGCATTTATTAACAGGATAAGAAGCTCTTTAACTGCTTCAGCTCCAGAAGATTTTACCCCCTTCCTGGCCAGAGCACTTTTTACAATTTGGCACTGTGTCGCTTTAACTGACAATTGCGCGGTCGTGCGACGCTGTACCCAAAATAAATTTGCAACCTTTTTTTCCCATAGAGCTTTCTTTTGGTGGTATTTGATCACCTCTGCAGTTTTTATTTTTTGCACTATAAACAAAAGAACAGCGACAATTTTGAAAAAAACACAGTGGGGGTTATGAAATGAGGGGATGCTCTGCTGATTTTGTCATCCAATCATGTGCAAGCAAAAAAAAAATTTTTTATTTCCATTGGATGTACCCCTACAGCGACTTTACTTCCAAGTGCACTTGCACTGAAAAGTGGATTTGCCTTAAGTAAATAACCCCAATATCTTTTACTTTTTTCTATAATAAATTTCCCACATTTAAAAAAAAAAATACATTTTTTCCTCAGTATTCTTCTACATATTTTTGTTCAAAAAATCGCAATAAGCATATATTGATTGGTTTGCACAAAAGTTATAGCATCTACAAAATGGGGGATAGATTTATGGCATTTTTATTATTATTTCTTTTTCTACTAGTATCTGTGATTTTTATCGGGACTGCGATATTGCGGCAGACCAATTTTATCACTTTTGACACATTTTTGGGACCGTTGACAAGGACATTGCTATAAAAATGCACTGATTACTGTAAAAATGTCACTGGCAGGGAAGGGGTTAACACTAAGGGGAGTGATCAAGGGGTTAACTGTGTTCCCTCTCTATGTTCTAACTGTAGGAGAGGTGGGGCTTGCTGGAGGAAGAGAGAGATCGGTGTTCATACTTTGTATGAACACACAATCAGTCTCTTCTCCCCTCAGTGAACCGGGATCTGTGTGTCTACACACACAGATCCCAGTTCTCGCTGTGTCACGAGCGGTTGGCACTCGCATTGGCTCCGAGGGCGAGCAGCAGGCATATGCCCCTAATGGCCACAGGGAGAAGTGACGCAACATAACATCGTTTCACCCAGCCGTGCCATTCTGCGGCAGTAAAACTGCAGCGACTGTTAGGCAAGTGGTTAAAGAGAAATGAAACCCTCCTATTCTTTTGAGCCAAAGAAGCTACCATCTAAGCCTCTGTTTGATATAAAACTGCCATGGTGCTGCACATGTGATCAGTTATGACATCAGCCATTTGATGGCTTGACAGTTTGGTTGAGGGCACAAGCAAATATGAATGTGACCATGTGTATGCAAGACAGTTGAGCGAAATCCTGTCGGAATTCCATCAGGAAAACCATCAGAGCTTTTTCCGACCAAAATTCAGATCGTGTGTACACGGTAATAGATGCAAATTTCTTGTCCATAGACACATTTTCTGTGACATTAGAATGAACTTTTCTCCAGCCTAATGTTATTTGTATCAGATGCTATTTCACTTCTGTTTATCGTCATCTGCCTATCTCTATTCTGTCTCAGCCTTATTATTACCAGATTAAGTGATCAGTGACATGTCCGGCTTTATGGATATAACTGTACTCACAAATCCTGTCTCACACACTGGCAACAAGCAGTGTCACATGCATACGTCCTTACTTGGTGCATAACCATACCTGAGTGATAACCAGCAGCAATGTCTTATGCCGCGTACACACGATCGGAATTCTGGCCAGAAAAAGACAAATGAGAGCTTTTCATTGGAAAATGCGGCCGTGTGTATGCTCCATCGGAATTTAGGTGTCCGAATTTCCGCCAGCCAAAAATTGATAGTATGTTCTCAGTTTTCCCGATGGAAAAACTTTCTATCAGAAATTTCGATTGTGTGTATGCAATTCCGACACGCCAAAAATCATGCATGCTCAGATTCAACTACGAGACAGAAGCTATTGGCTACTGGCTATTGAACTTCCCTTTTCTAGTCTCGTCGTACGTGTTGTACGTCACCGCGTTATAAACGTTTGGAATTTGGTGTGACCATGTGTAGACAAGACAGCTTGAGCCGAATTCTGGGAAAACCATCAGAGCTTTTTCCAACGAGAATTCCGATCGTGTGTACGCGGCATTACACATCAAAGGCAACACAAACAACACTTGAGTCCCAAGGACTGAGCCTATTTTTCAGCCTCGGTGTTTACAAATTAAAAACAAGTTTTTTTTGCTAGAAAATTACTTAGAAACCCCAAAGATTATAATTTTTTTTTCTAACACTTTAGAGAATAAAATGGCAGTCATTGCAATACTTTTTGTCACACCTTATTTGCACAGCGTTCTTACAAGTACACTTTATGGAAAAAATTCACTTTTTTTAATAAAAAAAAAAAGACAACAGTAAAGTTAGCCCAATTTTTTTTTATATTGTGAAAGATAATGTTACGCCAAGTAAATTGTTACCCAACATGTCACGCTTCAAAATTGCGCCCACTGGTGGAATGGCTTCAAACTTTTACCCTTAAAAATCTCCATAGGCGACGTTTCAAAAATTCTACAGGTTGGGTGTTTTGAGTTACAGAGGAGGTCTAGGTCTAGAATTATTGCTCTTGCACAACGATCGCTGTGATAAATCACATGTGTGGTTTGAACACCGTTTTCATATGTGTTCGCTTCTACGCGTGAGCTCTTTGGGACAGGAAGCTTTAAAAATATTTATTTTCTTATTTTTTTTTTACTTTATCTTATTGATTTTAAAACTGTTTTTTTATTTTTTTTATTTAGGTCACTTTTATTCCTATTACAGGGAATGTAAACATCCCTTGTAGTAGAAAAAAAGCATGACAGGACCTCTTAAATATGAGATTTGGGGTCAAAAAGTCCTCAGATCTCATATTTAAATGTAAATGCAATAAAAATAAATAAATAAATAAATTTGTCATTTGAAAAAATGGTAACAAAAAAATGTCCCTTTAAGAGCTATGGGCGGAAGTGAGGTTTTTACGTCGCTTCCGCCCTGCTATGGTATGGAGACAGGTGGGGGCCATCTTCCCCTCACTCGTATCCATACCAAGGAAGGAGAGGGACCCGATTGCCTCCGCCACTACGACGGCTCCGGTAAGCTGCGGAGGGCGCGGAAGAGCGGTGGGAGGGGGGGCCCTCTCCCGCTGCCGATAACGGTAATCTCGCGGTGAAACTGCCACAGAGACCACCATTATCATAAACAGAACCACCCACTGAAAAGATGGATACCTTGGTTGTGGCAGCAGCTGCTGCCGTCAGCGAGATATCCATCTTTAAAGTGCTGAGGTATATATACAGTGGGTGGGCGTTAATTGGTTAAAGTGGAACCTCACTCTAGAATCTCTCAATGAACATTAAGCAGCCATATAACATACTGACTTAATAAAAGTATAGCACCACTTCTGTCTGCACTGGTCCAGCAACCAGCACTGGAAAGTGCCAGCTATTTATCAGTGACACCATGCAACCTATGGTGTCACTCAGCCACCCCCCCCCCCCCCTTTCAAACTTTATACAACTTTACAACTTCAGTGGCACACAGGAGGAATTTTACAGTCAGGTTTTGCAATCACAAGAAGTAGATATCATGGGGGGGGGGGGGGGCACACCATAGGTTGCATGGTGTCACTGACAAATGGCCAGCAATTTACAGACTGCAGACAGAAGTTGAATATTGTTCTATGCATTTATTAAGGTACATGTTATATGTCTGTTTATTGTTCTAATGCCGCATACATGCAGTCGGATATTCCGACGGAAAATGTCTGATAGGAGCTTTTTGTCGGAAATTCTGACGTGTGATCAGGATCTCAAATTTTCTGACATCAAAACCCGTTGTCAGAAATTCTGATCGTGTGTACACAATTCCGACAACATTGTGTGGCCATGTGTATACAGGACAAGTTTGAGCCAACATCCGTCAGAAAAAATCCCATGGATTTTGTTGTCGGAATGTCCGATCAATGTCCAATCGTGTGTACGCGGCATTAAAGTAATTCTAGAGTGATCTTCTACTTTAATATTGACAGTAGCAGTATACAGTAGGCTAACAAGGTGTAAAATGTTCAAATAAGTGTTGGCCTAAGCAGTCATTTGTTCAACGCTATCACAGAGATATAGATATTCCTTAGAAATGTAGAAATGTGACTTCTTAGCTCTTAGTACCACTTTTGTGATTCCTCACCTGATGCTGCTGTGCATTCATATCTTCTGGACTTAGCAAATAACCATTGTGAGGATGCTGCCCCCCAGTCCTGTATCCTCCCTCCATCCCTTGTAGAGTAGGTGCAGCTCCACCCATCAGCACCTCCACAGCATCTTCTGGGGTTAGCGGTAGTCCCTCCCCACCCATCTGTTGCTGTAAAGCTGCCATCCAATAAAGCTCTTCTAGACTTGGACGTGGTGGTCCTGCTGATTCTGGGGGGTCACTGAAGGTGGGTGAAGGTGGTACTGAGCTGCATGGAGTAGAGCCGAGAGATGGAGGAGGAGCTAGGCGTGTTGCCCTTGGCTCAGGTGGCTCCCTCTTTACTTCAAACTTCATTAAGTCAAAGTCATTAAGGTATTCAAGGGCCAAAGGGGTGCTTGGAAGATCTGACAGAGCCATCTGTAGAAAAAAAAAAACAATAAAAAATTAAGAAGAGGGTGTTTGGAATATATTTACATAAAATGCACAGATGTTATATGCAAGCACGTGCAAATCAAAATACTGCTTGCATCATTTATTGTATTTGTATATTTTTACACAGAACTACAGTGATGTGTGCTGACATAGATGCCAGCCATGTTCATTTTGCAGCTGGGTGGTGAGGGGGAGTTAAAAGCATGGCTCAACTGTCAATTTTTACCACCCCCCTGGCTGCCTGTGTAAACGAATCCTTACCTTCATGTAAATTAGAAAGTATTATGTTATTCAATTTTTTTTAACTTACAGTGCTGTTGTTTAAAATATTTAAAACAAATGAAAATAAATAAATGCAGATAATTAATTAAAGATTTAGAAAAATGTAAGTATTAAAGCTGAAATCCAGCCAACAAAATTGTCAATATTCTTATATGCATTGTGTGCCAAGACACCTTTAAAGATCCAGATATTATGTTGAAAAAGTAGTGGTGATATCATCACTGTGCCAAGGCTCTGAAGGTCCTAGAGAGGGGCCCAGAAGGTCTTCCTACTACAGACTGCCTGGAGAAAAGTACAGAGGCCAATATAAGACCAGTCACCCTGCACAAGTGTAGCCAAGTCCCGGGCCTCTCCAGGCTTAATGGTGACCTCCAGAGTCAGGGACAGCTGACATCCTTCTATGTAGAGTATGTTATGAGGCATGGTGGGTGTAATGCAAGGTAGATTCATGGGCGCCAGACACTTCTTGAATGAAAAGAGATTTATTTTCTCTTTAACAGAACTGGGGGAAAGAGGGTTAGGACCAAGGCACCCTTTAGTAGCTGCAATGTTAATTAGCAGTCTCCGAAACTTCTATAGGAAGACAGCCATGCAGGGAAAGGCAACCAGCTGGACACCACATCTGCATGTGTAGACATGCTGTCTCCTATGGCAACAATCTTGAACAGTTTGCAAAAGGTTGCAAAGAACTCTTTCACTTCCTTCACAATCTCCTTTTTAGATATTTACTCAACTGTGCTTCCAGTCTATCACTTAGACCTGCTGATCCACTGCCACTGGCTCTCCTGAACTCTTCCAATCTTCTACTGAGTATCTTCCTCAAGCGTCACCCCCACGTCCCTACTGGGTCCCTAGCTTGGCACTCACAGATACTCCTCAAGCGTCACCCCACTGGCCTGCTCAGTCCCTTGCTTGGCACACAAGACTGATCTGCAAGCGTCACCTCCACTTGCTGGGTCACTGGCTTGACATCTGCTGAAGTTTCCCAATTCTTCACCTTCCTTGTTTGGTGAGAATACTGCTCCGGTACTTGCTTCAGCTACTCACGGTGGTCCCTGGTAAAAAGGTGGATGGTCCCTTTAGTGGCGACAGCTTCCCCTCTACCTCCGACCATGACAGGTTCTCCGGTTGGCATAATTGTACCTTCTAGTTGGACTGCAAGCCACAGTCCCAACCCTGTGCTGCTCTCTTGCTTCTGGATAGGCCCTTTAGACAGCCTAGCAGCCAAATGTGCCCAGGATAGGCCTCAGGCTCTGGCCTAGCAGCCCGGGGCAATACAACACATGTCCACCCAGACAGCCATTCAGGTGGCACAGAACACCGATCACCTGACCTCACCCAAATAAGCAAGGCACTCCCAGCAGGCCAAGGGACCCAAGAAGATCCCTGTCCATTGGCTGAAATACCCCATCTATTCCTAATCTGTCCTTGCATTGCTCTTATATATCTAATGCCACCAGATACCTGGCCATCTAGTGACAGAAAAGAGAAGCGCAGCAATTCCAGAATGAGGGTGGAATCAATTGATCTCCTATCAATTGGCCACGGCAACTATACCTGGCAGGTAAATTTACTAGCAACCCTGCCTAAACATCAGGGTGCTACACAAGGAAGGAGAGCAGCACATACCTTTCTGTAATACAGGAAACTCCTGCGCACAGGCAAAATGCAGGAGTTGTTTCACGCTGGATTGCTGCACCTATCTGGAAGAACAACACAAAGGACACCACGGGGCATATTTATAGAGCCGTGTATGTGGCATTCACCAAACACTTACTGCGACTGAATCTTCCAGAGGCATGCATTTTAAATGACAGCGATTGATTCACGAGCATTGGTTGTGTTTGGTGAAAGTTACATTCACTGCTTTATAACAATGCCCTCAATATTCAAGTGAGAATACACATACCTCTTGTTTTTAGACAATATGGGGTAGATTATCTAAAACTGGTGCAGTTGTGCATAATAACCAACCAGCTGATAGATTTCATTGTCAAAGCTTAAAGTGTTACTAAAGCCACTGTATCTGGTCTCCCACAGTACACATAATATGGAAATGCAATTATTTTAGTAAATATAAAGTGCTAAATACCTTTTCTCATCAGCAGTTAGAGCAGTCTTGTGACTTCTATCAGTGTCTGGTTAAAGCTTGTAGGAGGAGTTTTCATTCTCCACTGTTGTCCTATGATGCTGCAGGACCCCTGGCCCTCTGTCTGGACAGTGCTGATCGGCCCTGTGTGGATTGGCCCTGTGCTGATCACATGCACTCTCCCAATAAAAAAAAATTCTATAGCAATACACACCAAACTGAGCATGTGCAGAGTCCCCCCAAGATTCTGTTCTATCAGCAGATAGATCAGGGACAGTGGAAGACGAAGAGGATCAGAGAAGACAGGATCAAACAGCTTTTTTACACAATGCAGAGGATTAACCCCTTAGGTTCCACCGTGAGTATAACAAGCATGCTTTACTGCATATACAGATTTATTTTACCATTGTGGGTTGAATAACACGTTAATTGAACAAGCTGAAGTTAGAAGCTGATTGGTCACTATGCACAGCTGCATCAGGTTCTGTGTGCAGCAGTTTTAGTAAATCTCCCTCAATGAGTTTAGCCTTGATTTCTGCTTTAAAGACAGTTCATAAAAATAACCCATTTATATAGGTGTGTTATTATGTATATGATACGTTAAAACATTTGAAAAAGTACACCAAATGAATAATAATACTAAGTTTAACCAGATCCAGACCAGACGCCGCAGTTATAATGCGGCAGGTTGGCTTAGCTGGGCAAAGTGCTGTAGCTGTACAGCGGGAGTGTGGTCACCTAGGCATCACATTTTGAGAGACCATAATTTGGAATGATTATAGTTTACAGTTTATAAAAAAGTGCAAAAAAATACAAAAACACAAAAAAAAGCTAAAAATAGCTGTGGTTTTATTATTCTTCTCTCTATTGTTCTTTCTCTTATGTTCACTCTCTATTGTCCGCTCTATAGTTCGATCTCTATTGTTCTATATCTATTGTTCTCTCTCTATTGTTCCTGTATTTTGGAACTGTAATGCTTTATTTTTACTATGTTTTTTTGTAATTGCTTTGCAGGTATGATATGTCTTCCCGTTATACGGTAATGTTACATTGTTTTTTTGTTAACCATCATTTGCTTAGCAGGTACACCATTCAGCTGCAGCACGGGTTTATTGATTCTGACAGCAAAAGCATTTTCTCCCACGATACGTAAAGCCGTGACTCCAGTGCTGTAGGAGATGATTTCACCATCACAGTTAAAAAAAAGAGCATATATGCCGAAGCACAGAGGCAGGGGTGGACGATTGAGTTACTCCTAACATTAGTGGCGGATTGCCCACATGCTTTGGCATATATTTTTTAGGCACAGATTGCGTTAAAAAATGTTTTATTTTTACTATGTTTTATTGTATTTGCTTTGCAGGTATGGTATGTCTTACTCTTATACTGTAATGTTACTTTGTTTTATTGTTAACCATCATTTGCTTAGCAGGTACACCATTCAGCTGCAGCACTGATTTATTTATCTTGAAAGCAACAGTGTTTGCTCTCACGATACGTAAATCAGTGGCTCCAGCTCTGTAGGAGGTGATTTCACCACCACAGTTAAAAAAAAAATAATCAATCTCTATTTTATTTTTAGTTAGCAATATATGCCCAGCAATGTATTGGTATGTTGCCGGATTTTGAGTGGTTATACCAGAATGACGCCTGCAGGTTTAGGTATCATCTTGATATCATTCTTTTCAGCCTGCGGTCAGCTTTCATGTAAAAGCAATCCCAGTAGCTAATTAGTCTCTAGACTGCTTTTACAAGCAGTGGGAGGGAACGTCCCCCCTCCTCTCCCACCATCTTCCATGGTTTTCTCTGGCTCTCCTGTCCCAACAGGGAACCCGAAAATGCAGCCGGCAGTTCTGCCAGGTGACCATAGAGCTGATCGGAGACCAGAATGGCTCCAATCATCTCTATGGCCTAAGAAACCAGAAGCTACGAGCATTTCATGACTTTCGCCAGATATAAACAGTGCCATTGGGAAATTGGAAAAGCATTTTTTCACACCGATCTTATGTGGTTAGATGCTTTGAGGGCAGAGGAGAGATCTAGGGTCTAATATACCCCCTTTTTTTTTTTTTAAGAAAGAGTACCTGTCACTACCTATTGCTATCATAGGGGATAATATATTCCCTGAGATAACAATAAAAAAGATAAAAATAAAAATGAAAGGAACAGTTTAAAAATAAAATAAAAATGAAATACAAAATATAAAAACACCCCTGTACCCCCGTGCTCATGTGCAAAGGCGAGCCCAAGCATTGGTCTGGTGTCATATGTAAACAGCAATTGCACCATGCATGTGAGGTATCACCGTGAAGGTCAAATCGAAAGGCAGTAATTTTAGCAGTAAACCTCCTCTGTAAAACGGTACAATGGTAACCTGTAAAGGATTTTAAAGGCTTTTAAAAATGTATGTAGTTTGTCGCCACTGCACATTTGTGCGCAATTTTAATCTGTAGAGCCTTTGCTTTAAAAAATATATATATAATGTTTGGGGGTTCAAAGTAATTTTCTAGCAAAAAAAAAAATATTTTTTCATGTAAACAAAAAGTGTCAGAAAGGGCTTTGTCTTAAAGTGGTTAGAAGAGTGGGTGATGTGTGACATGAGCTTCTATTGTTGTGCATAAAATGCCAGGACAGTTCAAATCCCACCCCCCCAAATGACCCCTTTTTGGAAAGTAGACACCCCAAGCTATTTACTGATAGGCATGTTGAGTGCATGGAATATTTTATATTTTTCTGCAAATTTCGTGAAAATTACAAACTTTTTTTTTTTTTTGCACAAAGTTGTCCCTAAATGATATATTGCTCAAACATACCATGGGCATATGTGGAATGACACCTCAAAATACATTCTGCTGCTTCTCCCGAGTACGGGGATACCTAGGGTTGCCACTTTTTCTTCAAGCCAAACCCGAACACTGTTTTTGTATACACTATAGGATTGTAACAGACCTGGAACACCTTTGGGCACTCCAAAAAGAATAGTAATGTGGCGTGCATAGTACCCCTTCACCCTAAGGCCAAGCCCTGTTCAGAGCCACATTCCTGTCTGAATAATGTGTCCGGGTTTCAGGTGGACTGAAACCCAGGCACATG
Source organism: Lithobates pipiens (assembly GCF_037356315.1). Taxonomy (NCBI): domain Eukaryota; kingdom Metazoa; phylum Chordata; class Amphibia; order Anura; family Ranidae; genus Lithobates; species Lithobates pipiens. The sequence continues at coordinate 16,012,781 of NW_027507696.1, forward strand.
ATTCAAAACCCTGATTGTCCGGGTGAATCTCAGACAGGTGGTAACCCTAGGGATACCACACGTGTAAGACTTTTTGGGAGCCTAGCCGTGTACAGGACCCAGAAAACCAATCACCGCCTTCAGGCTTTCTAAGGGCGTAAAATGGTGATTTCACTTCCTCACTACCTATTACATTTACGGAGGCCCTGAAATGTCAAGACACAAAACCCCCACAAATGACCCCATTTTGGAAAGTAGACACCCCAAGGTATTTGCATGGTGAGTATTTTGCAGCTCTCATTTGTTTTGGAAAATGAAGAAAGGAAATAAAAAAAATGTTCTTCTTTTTTCAATTTTCAAAACTTTGTAACAAAAAGCAAGATCTGCAAAATACTCAACATGCCTCTTGGCTTGGGGTGTCTACTTTCCAAAAGTAATTTGGGGGGGTTGTGCTATGTTGGCATTTTATGGCCTTCAAAACTGTAATAGGTAGTGAGGAGTGAAATCAAAAATGTACGCCCTTAGAAAGCCTCAAGGCAGTGATTGGTTTTAGGGGCCCCGTATGCAGCTAGGCTCCCAAAAAGTCTCATACATGTGGTATCCTCATACTTAGGAGAAGAAACAGAATCTATTTTAGGGTGTAATTCCACATATGCCCATGCCATGTTTGAGTAATGTATCATTTAGTCACAACTTTGTGTAAAATAAAAATATATATATTATTATTTTCCCGAAATTTGTGGCAATATATAAAATATTCCATGGACTCAACATGCCTCTCAGGAAATAGCTTAAAGTGTCTTCTTTGCAGAATGGGGGGTTTTATGCCATCTTGACATTTCATGGCCTCTGAAACTGTGATAGGTAGTGAGGAAGTGAAATCACCATTTTACACCCTTAGAAATCCTGAAGGCGGTGATTGGTTTTCGGGGTCCTGTACGCAGCTAGGCTCCCAAAAAGTCTCACATGTGGTATCCCTGTACTCAAGAGAAGCAGCAGAATGTATTTTGGGGTGTAATTCCACATATACACTTGACATGTTTGAGCAATATATCATTTAGTGACAACTTTGTGCAAAAAAAAAAAGTTTGTAATGTTCCCGCAACTTATGGCAAAATATAAAATATTCCATGGACTCAATATGCCTCTCAGCAAATAGCTTGGGATGTCTACTTTCCAAAATGGGGTCATTTGGGGGGGGGGGGGTGTTTGTGCTATCTTGGCATTTTATGGCATTCAAAACTGTGATAGGTAGTAAGGAGTGAAATCAAAAATTGACGCTCCCTAGAAATCCTGAAGGCGGTGCTTGGTTTTCAGGCCCTCGTACGTGGCTAGGCACCCAAAAAGTCTCACACATGTGGTATGCCCATATTCAGGAAAAGTAGCAGAATGTAGTTTGGGGAGTAATTCCACATATAACCATGGCAAGTATGAGCAATATATCATTTAGTGACAACTTTGTGTAATTTTTTTTTTTTGTCACTTTTCAATCACTTGTGACAAAAAAAAAATATTCAAAGGGCTCAACATGCCTCTCAGCTATTTCCTTGGGGTGTCTACTTTCCAAAATGGGTTAATTTGGGAGGGTTTGTACTGCCCTGCCATTTTAGCACCTCAAGAAATTAGATAGGTAGTCATAAACTAAAAGCGGCGTAAATTCCAGAATATATACCCTAGTTTGTAGACACTATAACTTTTATAACTTCAAAGACATGTGGCTGAATACATTTTGGCCTACATGTATGACTAAAATTGAGTTTATTGGATTTATTTTATAACAAAAAGTAGAAAAATCACCTTTTTTTTTTTACATTTTCTGTGTTTTTCCATTGGTATCACAAAAAATGAAAATCACAGAAGCAATCAAATGCCATCAAAAGAAAGCTCTATTTTGTTTGGGTACAACATTGCATGACCGTTCAATTACCAGTTAAAGCGGCGCAGTGCCAAATTGTAAAAAGTGCTCTGGTCATTGAGCAGCCAGATCTTCCCTGGGGCTGAAGTAGTTAATGCAGAAACCAATTTAACTTCTTCACAACTGCCCTATAACAGTTTTACTGCTACAGGAGGCCACTGTGTGCAGGATCGCGCATATATATATATATATATATATACGTGATTCTGCACTTTCGAATGTGTGGCGCTGGCAGGTCCCTCCCGCTGTGATTATGCACAGCTACCACCCCCAATCATTCATTACAGAGGCAGAATGCCAGTCTACCTATGTAAAGAAGACAGACTGCCATTCTGTCAGTAGGGAAGGCATGGATCCTGTGTTCCTGCAAAGCAGTGACATGAATCCATGCCTTTCACTACTAAAAGCACCTCCCACACAGTACACAAACACTGGCTAGGCACGCAGTTAACCCTTTGATGGCCCCTGATGTTAACCCCTTCCCAGCCAGTGTCATTAGTACAGTGACAGTGCATATTCTTAGCACTGATCACTGTATTAGTGTCACTGGTTCCCACAAAAGTGTCAAAAGTGTCAGTTAGTGTCTGATTTCAGCTGCAATATTGCAGCCCCACTTTAAATCGCTGATCGTCACCATTACTAGTAAAAGATACAAAAAATGTAAAAATTCCATAAATATATCCCATAGTTTTTAGATGCTATAACTTTTGCACAACCCAATCAATAAACGCTTATTGGGATTTTGTTTACTATAAATATGCAGCAGAATACACATTAGCATAAATTTATGAAGAAATTCGATTTTTTTTTTATTGGATATCTTTTAGTGTTATTATTGCTCTACCGATTTTCTTTTCTATTTATTTTCTTTTACTTATTCAAATGTAAACTTTTATTTATTTTTTTTATTTTTTTTAAACAATAAAGTTTTATTTGTATTCAAAATTAACAGATGTACAATCATACTAACATTTGTACATGAGGTTTGGAATGTAAGGTAAGTACTTAGTATAACTGAATTAAATGATAGAGTATTTTTAATAAAAGAAACATTATTTAATCACATCACGGTTTGAAATTTTATTTTCTGAGTTCAGCGAAGTTGCCGTGGGTGATTCCTTAACTAAACAAGAATGTTTTAGTAATCAGCCTAAAACTAGACCGCTTATTGTAATCACGGAAAATAATCTGAATTTGTGTATATATATATCTTATAGTTAACTAAAAAGAGGAAAGAAATTAATTATCCCCTGAAGCAGGTGCCCTTAAAAAAATAAAAATAAAAAGGGTGGAATAAAAACAGATATGAAAAAAAAAAATGATGATTAATCAGGATTGCCTGTGTCTTCAGGACTATTTCTAAATGAAGTTGTCGTAGGATTCTGAATGTTTGAAGATAGTCCACGGTTGCCAAATTTTATTAAAATTTTCTGTCTTTCCTTGTGCTATTGACAAGATCTTTTCCATTCCGTTGAGAATACGTACCTCTTCTAGCCATTCCTTGGACGTGAGCGTGGTGGTATTTCTCCAATATCTGGGCATTACTGTTTTTGCTTCTGTGAGTAGAAATCTTGTCAATGAGTTTTTGTATTTTCTTAGTAAGCAATTAGTGATGTTTAGAAGACAGCATGCAGCATTTAGTTTAATTTTTGTTTCGGTTATATGTTTTACGGTTTTGATTACCTGTTTCCAAAAGGATTTAATCTTATCTCACTCCCACCATATGTGATATCGTGTGCCCTCTTCTCGGGCTGCAGCGCCAACAATGCCCAGGAACTGTAGAAAACCATGTATGCAATTTGGTGTGATGTACCAATTTGTTAGGAGTTTGAATGATGTTTCCTGTAGTCTCCCGCTAATTGCGCATTTATGAGCAAATATCCATGCCCGCAGCCATTGGTCTTTCGTGAAAGACATGTTTAGGGTTGATTCCCAAAATGTTTTATGTCTGCTGGGTTCCTGTACATCATAGGTCTGCAACCAGTTGTAGGTCAAGGAAATATTTTTTGCGTTTGTGGTGGCCAGGAAACAAATGGTTTCAAAGGATGTTAGGGGTCTAGTGAAATGTTTGTGTTTCTGTGGGTTCATGATATATTCATAAATTTAGTGATATTCTCCAGGGTTTAAGGTTACTTGACCCAAATATTTTTGTAGTTCTGAGTGTGATTTGATTTTGTTGCCCTTCAAGCAGTGTGCTACCAGTAGTGGTGAGTTTCTATTGCAGAGTGCTTGAATAGAATCAGTCATTCCCGGGGTAAAGTCCAGGTTTCCAGTTAGTGGAGTTAGCGGTCCTAATGAGGTGGTGAGAGAGGATCTCTGTGTGATTGTTTGTAGATTTTTTAATGTTGTTCCTATGAGGGGGTGTTGTTTCAATTGTTTAGGGCATAAGTTCCAGGGAATCCAGGGAGAGTGTGATATCGGAATGGGACCCAAATTATTCTCCAACTTTACCCAATCCTTGTTTGCCTTGTGACATGTCCAATCTATGATCCTAGTTAAATATGTGGCTAGGTATTAGTTTTTGAAGTTGGGGAAACCCATTCCTCCCGCTTGCTTGTTCATAGTAAGTATGGGTAGACTGATTCGTGTTTTTTTGGAGGCCCAGAGGAATTTTCTTGGCAAGGAGTGTAGTGATCTGAAAAAGCTAGAGGGTAGCATTATGGGGACAGTTTAAAAAAAGTATAGGATTCTGGGCAGGATTGACATTTTGATTATGGCTGCTCTACCAAACCACGTAAAATATAAATAATAAAAAATATTTTAGCGTCCATCTTTCTAGGTCTTTAGTGATGTTTTGTAAAAGGGCTTGGAAGTTGGATTTGTACATTAAATCCAATTTTCGGTGTCAATTGGATACCCAGATACGTGAGAGATGTAATTTCCCATTTGAAATTGCAATTTATTTTTGTATTGTTTAGTGTGGCTTCTCTTAGTGAAAGATTCATTTCTTCAGATTTCTTGTAATTAATTTTGAAGTTCGATATGTAGCTGTATTGGGAAAATATATTGCATAGGTTGGGCATGGTGATGTGTGGTTGAGTTCTGAAGAAAAGGAGGTTATCGGCATAATCCGCACATTTGTATACCTTATTTTTGACCTTGAAACCATGAATGTTTGGTGAAGCGTTTATGGTGCGAATTAATGGTTCTATGGTTAGAATGAATAATAGGAGTGAGAGGGGACAGCCCTGTCTTGTACCATTCTTACTTTATCAGAAATCCTCCTTGCTGCAGAGGAGGAACTAGCAATCAAAGGTGGGGGAAGAATAAAATGCCAGTGAGCACCAATTTTGCAGCATAGTTTAGGGGGCTTAAAGTGCCACTGAACATGGATAAGGGGGGAGGGTTTAAGTGACCTGACCACCATTTATTGTGGGATTGATTTGGGAGGGTTTAAATTGTTTTGGCTTTATCCATGACATCTAGCCATTGCACGCAACCACCTCAATATTCAACACGGCGTGTTTCTTCATTTTTAATAAAAAAAGTGTTTGTCCACTTTTCAAAAAAGGGTAATTTCAGGAATGTTAGTACTGTCCTTGCTTTTTTATTTGATGTGTTCTATACTAGAAAAAAGTTTTCAATCTTTTTAACTTATAGTAAGGAAACAGGTTATTAAACAGGTCACGCCAGGCCATTAGCAGATTGACAGCCGGGTGCTTTCCCTTCCTGACTGGACATCATATGATGTTCTGTCAGGATGCCCCGTATGCGCGGCCACAACGGTGCGATCTGTCACCGGCCATGTCCCCGGGTTACAGCCGATGACTAATCAAAATGACCGACCATCCGGGGGCGGCTTGTCCATTAAGGGAGCACAAGCGCCACCCCCTCTGTCACACATGCCCTATATGTAGAATGGATAGCATGAATCTAGCCATGGCCGCTGTATCCACCCCCTATTCAGACGTCCGGTCCCTTTTCGGAAGCCGGGCACCTGAATTACAGAGGCGGAGGTGTGTTTTTTTAAGCACTTGATTAGAGCCATGGGCTCTAATAGGCTTCAAAAAGGGGGGACTTGGATCGCAGAGCATTGCGCTCGCAGTCCACCCAGGTGTGTTAGAAAAACAAATTTAATATTTGCTTTTCTAACACTGAACCGCCTCTCCGCTAAACAGGAGGAGCAGGTCTAATACCCGTCACCTGATTGGCTGAAGACACAGGCAATCCAATTGGCCGCCTAGCAGAAGGCAAGAAGAAATGTATGGAGGACACAGGAGCTGTCGCCTGACCTGCGCTACCTGTCCCACAGCTCGCCGCCGTCACTCGCTGCCTTACCCTCCACTACAATGAGGTAAGACAGACAGCGGGCGGGCATATGGCATCACAGTGGCTCCATTTGCTGGGCACATTTGGCTGCATATGATGGGCACAGTGGCTGCATATGATGGGAACAGTTGGCTGCATATTTGCTGGGCACATTTGGTTGCATTTTCTGTGTACATTTGGCTGCATACGATTGGCACAGTGGCTGCATATGATGGGGACAGTTGGCTGTGTATGATGGGCACAGTTGGCTACATATGATAGCACAGTGGCTGTATATGATGGGCACAGTTGGCTGCATATGATGGGCACAGTTGGCTGCATATGATTGGCTCAGTTGGCTGCATTTACTGGGCACAGTTGGCTGTAATTTATGGGCACAGTGGCTGCATTTGATGGCACAGCGAGGCTGCATTTTATGTTTTTGTTACAGTATTTTTCAGAATTTTTCAGTTTGCACCCTCCCCCCCCCCAAAAGAAAATTTGGAGCACCAGCCACCACAGCCTGTCGCCGTCAACTGCTGCCTGACCCACCACCACGGTGGGGTAAGTGATGTTCAGACAGCGGGCAGGCGGGCATATGGTGTCACAGTGGCTGCATTTGCTGGGCACATTTGGCTGCATTTCCTGAGCACATTGTCCCTGATCACCACCACACCAGTCATATGATGACACTGTACTGCACTAGTGACAATATGTAAAAAAACAAAAATTGTAAACATTTGATGATTAAATACCACCAACAGAAAGATCTATTTGTGTGAACAAAATGATAAAAAATTAATTTGGGTACAGCGTTGCATGACAATTGTCATTTCAAGTGTGACAGCACTGAAAGCTGAAAATTGGCCTGGGCAGGAGGGGGGTAAAAGTGCCTCATATTGAAGTGGTTAAATACCACTAAACAAAAGCTATATCTGTCTCCTTCATTTGGGTACAGCGTTGCATAACAGACTTATTGTCAGTCAAACTATCACAGCACTGAAAAATGGCTTGGACATCAGTGGTGGCCCATCCACAAGGGGCACAGGGGGTGCTGCCCCTTTAATCCATGCATATGGCCGCTAATCTACATGCAGGGCACCGAATGCATGGATTCCAATGGGTTTTTTTTTTTTTTTTAGAAGGATGTGATTAGAGCCAGAGGCTCTAATTGGCTTAAAAAAAGGTGGGCTCAGGGTGCAGAGCACTGCGCCCCGTGCCCACCCAGTTGTGTGACAATAGTCTTCCTGATTCTCCTCCCGGCCAATCAGGAAATGTTTCCTGAGACCCAATTGGCCAAGCGGAGAAGTGATCGTGTTAGCCGCCGAGGAGGAGAAGATACAGGGGAGGTTGCTGTGATGCCGAGGAGGAGACGCAGGGTGAAGCTGACGAGGAGGAAGTTCTGCCCGTGACCTAGATGGGGTAAGTTGACGAGGAAGAAGCTCTGCCCTCGACCTAGATGGGGTAAGTGCAGGACTGGTCTGCTGACGATTGAGCGAAGGGGGGGAGGGGGCTGTGCGACCGACCTACCAACCGGGGTGGTTTGCCCCTCCACCAAAAAAAATGGAGAACCAGCCGCCACTGCTGGACAGGAAGGAGGCGTAACATGACGAGATCCGTAGGTGTTAAAACTAAAGAAGATCGTCTCAAGGCTTTTATAGTTCCCACTTAAATATACAATGCTAACTGATGACCTCAGTGAAACCTGAATTTCCAATACGTCTCAGAATACATCATTTTTTTATTAAGGTTAATAATTGCCTTTAAAGAATGCTTGATCTGCTGACAGATAAAAAAAATGAATAGACTGGTAATATTTATGTAAGAAAAGAAAACAAACCCACAGAGTATTATAGCACATTGCTCCCAACAGTTCCTATTCTATTCAAATATTCTGTATTTAATCAACTTCCACTTCAATTCAACTTCAATCAAAAAATTGTATTTACACATCTAAGAGAAAATAGACCCTTTCTCTGCTCTTTTCTTCAGTGGTAAATTTGAATTACCAGAATGTGTTTTGTTCCAGAAATGTAGTTCCCATCACTTTCTGTCTCAGTGACAATAGTCACCGGGACAAATACACAATCAGCTCCCCAGCAGAGACAAAGGGGGAATTCAATAAAAAAAATAAGGACTATTTTTTGTCGCTATGGCCCATTAGATTGGCCTTCGTCAAATTAAAAAATTTCTACCGCCCTTTTTGGTAACTTTACTGGATGTGTCAGATTGCCAAAGTCAGGTACAATAAAACCTTGGATTGAGAGTAACTTGGTTTGAGAGCGTTTTGCAAGACAAGCAAAACATTTTTTATAAAATTTGAGTTGATATACAAGTGATGCCTTGATATACAAGTAGTGTTACGTCACAACTCAGTATAAAAGAGAAGAGTGGCACCTCTAAGTGTAGCAATATGGCTGCATTTAATGAAGGTACAACATTTAGCAACTCACATGGTTGATGATTAAAACAGGAACATCTAAGTATACAGGCATCCGGGGTAAAGTTGTCCACATAGACCATCCCCGCACCACCATCGATGTCATCCCTTCCATGCTGCGCTCCATGCGCACTTCAAGCCTCGGTTTCAGATCGCTCTACTGCAGGGTAGTCTTCCCGGTCATGATTGCAGACTGACAGTGGTGAGAGCCGGCAGTGCAGAGGATGGTCTATGTGGACAGCTTTACCCCGGATGCCTGTATACTTAGGCCGCGTACACACGGGCGGACTGTTCGCCCAACCTTGTCCGCTGAACAGTGTTTGGGCGGACAGTCCGCCCGTGTGTGGGCTTTCAGCGGACAGTTTCAGCGGACAGTTGGACGGACAAAGTCTTTCGGAAATTCCGAAAAACTGTCCGCTGAAACTGTGTTTGAGCGAACAGTCCGCCCGTGTGTAGGCTACTTTCGAAATGAGCAAACTGTTCCCGCTCGGAAAGTCCGCCCATTTCGAGCGCGTGTACAGGTAGGCGGGGCCCGCGAAGGAGACGTCGCGGGCTCCGCCGCCTGGAATGGGCTTAAAGGGGAACCCCAACGCCGAAAAAAATCGGCGTGGGGGTTCCCCCAAAGTCCACACCAGACCCTTGTCCGAGCACGCTACCCGGCCGGCCAGGAAAGGGGGGCGAGCGAGCGCGCCCCCCCTCCTGAGCCGTACCAGGCCGCGTGCCCTCAACATGGGGGGTGCCTTGGGGAAGGGGGGGCCGCGCGGCCCCCCCACCCCAAAGCACCTTGTCCCCATGTTGATGAGGACAAGGGCCTCTTCCCGACAACCCTGGCCGTTGGTTGTCGGGGTCTGCGGGCGGGGGGCTTATCGGAATCCGGGAGCCCCCTTTAAGAAGGGGGCCCTCGGATACCGGCCCCCCACCCTATGTGAATGAGTATGGGGTACAATGTACCCCTACCCATTCACCTGTGAAATAAAGTACAAAAAAAAACACAACACAGGGAAAAAATATTTTATTGCACAGCTCCGGGGGTCTTCCGTCTTCGGGGGTCTTCTCGCCGGACTCCTCCGCTATCTGTGTGTAGCTCTTTTGCTAGCGGAGGAGTCCGGCTTTCTTCCTCCCCGCCACCGGCCTCTTCTCCCGACTTCGGGGGTCTTGTCCCCCTCTTCGGTTCTTCTGCCGGGCCACCGCGCCTTCTTCTAGCTCTTTTACAGGCGGTGGCCCGGTCTTCTGTCGCCGCTGTCTTCCGTTCTTCTGTCGCCGCCTTCGGTTCTTCTGCCGGGCCACCGCGCCTTCTTGTAGCTCTTTTACAGGCGGTGGCCCGGTCTTCTGTCGCCGCTGTCGTCGTCGCCGCCGCCGCCGCCGCCTTCCGTTCTTGTTCTTCTTCTTGTTCTTCTTGTTCTTCTCCAGGAGATGTTGACACGTCGCTCTCTCCGGCCGGAATGCCAGAGCCGCGCTGTGCGGTCACTTATATAGTGACAATGGGGCGGTGTCACATGGTATATGTCACATGGGTTGGTCACATGGGTTGATGTCACATGGGGACTATGACATCGTAAGGGGGCGGGGTCACCATGTGACCAACCCATGTGACATATACCATGTGACACCGCCCCATTGTCACTATATAAGTGGCAGCGGAGCGTGTCCCTGGCATTCCGGCCGGAGAGCTCGTCGAGTCAACATCTCCAGGAGAAGAAGAAGAAGAAGAAGAAGAAGAAGAAGAAGAAGAAGAACAAGAACGGAAGGCGGCGGCGGCGGCGGCGGCGGCGGCGGCGGCGACGACGACAGCGGCGACAGAAGACCGGGCCACCGCCTGTAAAAGAGCTACAAGAAGGCGCGGTGGCCCGGCAGAAGAACCGAAGAGGGGGACAAGACCCCCGAAGTCGGGTGAAGAGGCCGGCGGCGGGGAGGAAGAAAGCCGGACTCCTCCGCTAGCAAAAGAGCTACACACAGATAGCGGAGGAGTCCGGCGAGAAGACCCCCGAAGACGGAAGACCCCCGGAGCTGTGCAATAAAATATTTTTTCCCTGTGTTGTGTTTTTTTTTGTACTTTATTTCACAGGTGAATGGGTAGGGGTACATTGTACCCCATACTCATTCACATAGGGTGGGGGGCCGGTATCCGGGGGCCCCCTTCTTAAAGGGGGCTCCCGGATTCCGATAAGCCCCCCGCCCGCAGACCCCGACAACCAACGGCCAGGGTTGTCGGGAAGAGGCCCTTGTCCTCATCAACATGGGGACAAGGTGCTTTGGGGTGGGGGGGCCGCGCGGCCCCCCCTTCCCCAAGGCACCCCCCATGTTGAGGGCACGCGGCCTGGTACGGCTCAGGAGGGGGGGCGCGCTCGCTCGCCCCCCTTTCCTGGCCGGCCGGGTAGCGTGCTCGGACAAGGGTCTGGTGTGGACTTTGGGGGAACCCCCACGCCGATTTTTTTCGGCGTTGGGGTTCCCCTTTAAGCCCATTCCAGGCGGCGGAGCCCGCGACGTCTCCTTCGCGGGCCCCGCCTACCTGTACACGCGCTCGAAATGGGCGGATTTGCCTCCGCCTTACGTGGGCGAGTCCGTTCATTTCAAAAGTTGAGCGGACTGTTTGGCAAACAGTTCGCTGAAACAGTCCGCTCGTGTGTGGGCAAGTCCGCTCATGCAAATTTTGAGCGGACTGTTTGCCGAAACTGTTTGACGAACAAGGTTGGGCAAACAGTCCGCGCGTGTGTACGCGGCCTAAGATATGCCTGTTTTAATCATCAGCCATGTAAGTTGCTAAATGTTGTACCTTCATTAAATGTAATCATATTGCTACACTTAGAGGCGCCTCTCTTCTCTTTTATACTCTGTAGCTCCTGCTGGATTTTGTTTCTAATCCCTTGTGGAGGCTTCCATTTGTGGATGGACATTTTATGGTTACACAATCACATTGCTATAATCTTTATATATAGATCAGCCTTTCTCAACCTTTTCAACACAGAGGAACCCTTGAAATAGTTCTCCGGTCTCAGGGAACCCCTGCTAAACATTATAAATCTACAACTCACGATACATTAGTGTGATGGTCAGTGGTAAGAATGGTCCTTACACTTGTGGTCAGTGGGAAGAATTACCTCCTTACAGATAGCTAAAAAGATCAATGGTGTCAGTGGGAACTTATCTGAGAGACAGAAATTGCCCAATGCTGAAGCAACCTTTGGAGGAACCCTGGTTGAAAATCACTGATATAGACTATAAACTGAAGGACTTATGAATAAATGGTTGTGGAACGAATCATTTGAGTTTCCTCAACTCAAATTATTAATCATGGGGAAATCTACTTTGATATACGAGTGCTTTAGATTACAGGCATGTTTCCGGAACTAATTATACTCGCGATCCAAGGCTTTACCGTAGTTCTTAATAGTGCCACTTTTATAAAGTTGCGCTATTAATTTATAAGATTCAAAAATAATTACCTCCAGTTCATAGATAACAAAACTGGAGGTAATTAAGACCAACTGTACTTGGCATACAGAGACAGGCAGTGTGCCTGTCCCTGTATGCAGTGGAGAAGAGCAGCATATTTGCCGCTGCTACCCTCTCCCTGTCACTGGTAGTTAAAGTGGATGTAAACCCAATTCATGAAATTTGGGCTGGGCACATATATCTGCAGTGTTTTCTTATCTCTCTCCAAAGCACTAAGTCCCGTGATTTTCTGCTGCTCTGTTCTTCTGCTAGCAGCATGATAACTTCTGACAAGTTCTCTGACACAGGAGATAAAAGCAACTGAAAATGTGTGTCTGGGTGGGTGCTATATATAGCTTAGCAGAGAGCTGGTCAATTCACAGCACAGCTCTGCAAGTATCTGCCTATGTGTGTGGGGGAGGGGTGCCTTACCTCCAATCAGCTGTCACACAGTGTTTGCCCAGACTCCCCTCCCACTGCTGAAAGAGGAAGTAAAAGTTCTAACACGATGTGCACTTTTTAAAGAATATAGAAAGTGAAGACAGCAGATATACACGTAAAACTTATATAGGGAGACTTGTTTCATCGCTTGTGTATCATCTGAGGCTGTTCACTAGGTGAAGGAAAGGGTTTACATCCACTTTAAGGATACTGTCAGTCTCCTAGCAACTAGTGCTGCTGCAGTTGGTGGAGCCTCAAGGGGAAGCTGAGACACCAGTTCCCTATGAGGTCCACTCTCACTTTGAATTGACAGCAGACAGTGGGCGGATTCTTTAGCCAATAGCAGGATGTTCCACCCACATCAGTGTTCTCAGCATTACCCCTTAAATCAGTGTCCTCAGAGTTTCCATTTACATCAGAGTCTGCAGGATTTCCCCTTACAGTTTAAGCCTGATGTATAGGGCAATGCTGCAGACCCTGTAAATTTACTGTACAAAATAAGGTCCTTTGGCATGGACCATAGGGTGAGTACATGAATTGAAAACTGGTTACAAGGGCGAGTTCAGAGGGTTGTGATAAATTGGGAGTACTCAGAATGGTCAGGGGTGGGTAGTGGGGTCCCCCCAGGGTTCTGTGCTGGGACCAATCCTGTTTAATTTGTTCATAAACGACCTGGAGGATGGGGTAGACAGTTCAATCTCTGTATTTGTGGATAATACTAAGCTAATCAGTGCATAAACTTCTCCTCAGGATGTGGAAACCTTGCAAAAAGATCTGAACAAATTAATGGGGTGGGCAACTACATGGCAAATGAGGTTCAATGTAGAAAAATGTAAAATAATGCATTTAAGTGGCAAAAATATGAATGCAATCTATACACTGGGGGGAGAACCTCTGAGGTAATCTAGGATGGAAAAGGACCTGGGAGTCCTGAAAGGCTTAGCAATGGCATGCAATGCCAAGCTGCTGCTAACAAAGCAAACAGAATATTGGAATGCATTAAAAAGGGGATTAATTCCAGAGATAAAACGATAATTCTCCCGCTCTACAAGACTCTGGTCCAGCCACACATGGAGTATGCTGTCCAGTTCTGGGCATCAGTCCTCAGGAAGAATGTGCTGGAAATTAAGCGAGTACAGAGAAGGGCAACAAAGCTAATAAAGGGTCTGGAGGACATTAGTTATGAGGAAAGGTTGTGAGCACTGAACTTATTCTCTCTGGAGAAGAGGCGCTTGAGAGGGGATATGGTTTCAATATACAAATACCATACTGGTGACCCCACAATAGGGATACAACTTTTTTTGTGGAAGGGAGTTTAACAAGACATGCGGGCACTCATTAAAATTAGAAGAAAAGAGGTTTAACCTTAAACCACATAGAGGGTTCTTTACTGTAAGAGCGGCAAGGATGTGGAATTCCCATTCACAGGTGATGGTTTCAGTGGGGAGCATTGATAGTTTCAAGAAACTATTAGATAAGGTTGGACTTGATGGACTTGTGTCTTTTTTAAACCTTACCTACTATGTAACTATGTAAGTTGGAACTCTGATGTAAAGGGGAACGCTGTGGACTCTTATGTATGGGGGGAACTCTGTGCTGGGTATATTTAGAAAAACATCCAACCTCAGCCAGCAAATACATAAAGAGGATGTCCGCACCAACATACCGCAACCGCCAAAATTTTCACTATCCCCAATTACCGTAGACACCGCAAAAAACATCATTAATAAACTGCGTGACAGTACCTCACCTATTGACATCATCCCCACAAAACTACTGAAAGAATGCTCCGACATCGTGGCTCCAACCATAACCTACCTCATAAACCGATCATTCCACGAAGGGATTGTTCCCAGCATCCTCAAACAAGGCATTGTCAAACCTCTACTCAAGAAACCAAACCTGGACCCTCAGGATCCAAACAACCGTAGGCCGATTACAAGCCTCAACACCATTTCTAAGATCATGGAGAAAGCTGTAGTACATCAGCTACAACTTCACCTGGATACTCACAAACTCCTGGACCCGCTGCAATCAGGCTTCCGCCCGGGTCATGGAACAGAAACAGCTCTCCTCAAGATTTGGGATGACGCCCTCGAAGCAGCAGATGACGGAGAGCTGTGTCTCCTCGTACTGCTAGACCTAAGTGCAGCATTTGATACAGTAGATCACAATACTCTACTCGTCCGCCTCACAGAAGTAGCCGGAGTCCAAGACATAGATCTCCATTGGTTCGCGTCCTTCCTAGGAAATCGGTCACAGACAGTGAAACTAGGAAAATTCCTCTCCGAAACTCGGGCAGTCACCTGCGGAGTCCCTCAAGGCTCTCCGTTGTCACCCGTTCTCTTCAACATTTACATTCGCCCACTCCTTCAAATCATCAGATGCTCAGATCTCTGCTTCCACTCTTACGCTGACGACACGCAACTTTATTTCCGGATCAATGGAAAAAAAGATCACCAACAAAAACTTGAAAACTGCCTCAAATCAATAGAGGACTGGATGACCACTAACTCCCTCCAGCTGAACCAATCAAAGACAGAGCTTCTTATCTTACACCCAAATCATAAGCCTGCAACCAAAACCTCCTGGTCTCCACCAACCGTCTTTGGGCAGACTATCTCCCCAAAGACCAAAGCGAAGAGTCTTGGGGTTATTTTAGACGCACAAATGTCAATGGATGCGCAAATAGGATCTGTAGTCAGTCGATCTCACCATCTACTGCGCATGCTTCGCAGACTCATCCCTTTTATCCCAAAGAATGACAAAGCAGTGGTAGTTGGAACAATCATTAATTCAGGACTGGACTACGCAAACTCGCTTTACATAGGATTACCACAATATCAACTTGCGCGATTACAACTGATCCAAAACACGGCGGCAAGGCTGATAACAGGAAAAAAACCCTGGGAATCCATTTCTCCTTCACTGAGGAGCTTACATTGGCTAACCGTAAAAAATCGGATCACGTTCAAGACCCTTTGCCTCACCCACAAATGCGTGCATAGAGAAGCTCCGCAATACCTAATGGAGAAAATAAATCATTACACACCAAACCGCAGTCTTCAATCAGCCAACAAAAACCTCCTCCTCGTGCCCAAAGCCCGGTATAAATCCAAGGGTGATCGGAGATTCGCTGTCCAAGGGCCTCGGCTATGGAATGCTCTACCAATCAACATCCGCCTGGAAGAAAATCACCTGGCTTTTAGGAAAAAACTCAAGACCTTCCTCTTTTAGCAGATGATCAAAGCTCGCCACAGCGCCTAGAGGCGATTCAGTTCGCATTGTGCGCTATATAAGTATTTCATTCATTCATTCATTCATTCATTTACCTGACCTTCATGTAAATGGACCAATATAGTTTTTGACTTTTCTCATAACGTAAACACATTCCTAATAGCACTAGCTATATGTTTATAGCTTATATATTGATATTTGCATTAAATTGGCAGTAAAAAATGTGGCTGCCAGTCAAGTTCATGATTTTTGTCAGTAAAAAAAAATTGGTGCTGTTTGTAAATTTTGGGCGTCCTGTCAGTAAATTTCACATTGGAGGTTTGGCAACACTGAACACAGATCCTAATGGGTGTGTTGATTGCCACTTTAAGCAAGCTGCTAGCAGGCTTTAGCAGGCTTTCACCAAGCTTCAAGAAGTGTTGAAACCTGCTAGCAGCTTGCTTGTGACAATCATCCCTCCCATTAGGATCTGTGTTCAACATTTACAAACTGGAGCTGAATGGTACTGTAAAAGCTTCAACAAATCTTCCTGAAAGCTTGCTGTTCACTGCTCTTATACAAGCTGAAGTCTGTGTGAAAAAAACCTTAGAAATTGATTTGATCACTTCTGTAAGCAAACCATAAAACTCTCTTGTTTGGAACTGCCAAGACTTTGCTAATGATATCTAATATGTTGTAATATAGGCAAACAACTAAAGATTACAACACTAACAGCCTTGAATGCACTCTCAGAATTACAGTTACACCAGTAATAAACTCAGAGATAGTAATCTATATGCATGAGATAATCAGGTTAAAATATGCTCTATTTTTGTTTCAGATAATTCTTTCACTTATTTTAGCTCCTGAGTCTCTCCTCTGCATAGTGTACTGCCTCTTGCTGTTCCAACTACAGTCTTGACAGACTTTTAACTTCCTTGTTTCATACCAATGTAAGGGTACAGCGAGGAAGATGGGAAGACTAAGCAGTGAGCTTTAGTGCCACCATGCTATCAGCTGCTGCACTACAAATCATACTTTCAACACAACAGTGCAAGATGGCAGCCAACAATATCAAAGATCATCAAAACAAAGTAAATAGTGTTTGCCACCTAGAGTGGAGTGAGTCCTTTCTGAGAACATAGGCCTTAAGCCAGCCCCAGGCAGTCCGAATCTCAGCCCATTCAGCAGGAATCAGCCGAGATTCGAACCATGTATGGGCATGATGACTATACCCAGGTTGATCGATTGATCAGTTTGAGTACAACCAGCCTGTCAGACTTTACATGCGATTATTGCTAACAGCAGAACACAATGGCTCTGTGGGAGGGATTTCAGGAAAGGAAATCGCTCCATCTATGGCCAGCCTTAGGGTCCTCTTCCTTCCATTAGGCCTATCTGTACACACAGGGTAAGAGTGCAATAATCAAAACAAAATTTCCACTTCCCTATGAATGGATATACATATATGGCTAGTAGATGTTAACAAAAGACTACGGTAGTTAAAATTAAGTTATACTCTCCAACTCTGGTCCAAAGTGTCTACTGTTGTTTGGACCTGACTAGAAGGTGATATTTGAAAAGGTGATGGAATTCCCTGGGTCTTATCTGACCATAATCAACTATAACTAATTATACTATGCCAAAAAATCACTGCATATTATAACAAGAACTATAAGATCAGGAAAAATATTGGAACAAGGTATGTAGAATTTCTGAACATTTACGGTTCCTTGCCTAAATTATGTGAGTTTTCTTTGTTGGATGATTATTAACTTTAGGGAAGATTTTGACTACACCACTTCCAAGAAAAAGGTGGAATATCTGGCCTGCCAAGCTAAGGTCCATAGTTACTTTCCTTCTCATCTGGACCAAAATTTGTGAGAAAAAATGGCGGCAGTCAATGATTACCTACTGAGATTTCTCAGCGTGTTAGCTAGTTCTTCCACAGCTTGCAAGTGTGCCTTACTGCTTGTAAAACTGCCTACTATTGCAAATACTAGGATGTGTATGCCTAGCCTGAGCATAACATCTGGCTTCAGAATTAATTAAGAATGTTAAGGTATTATATTTGCCTCATATATTATTTCATTATACTAAAGCATGCTGTTATTGGTTATAATTCACTGGATAAAGCAAAGGAAGCAGAACTATATGAAATTATATAAAGGGGCTCAAGGACCTTAGATGATGATGTAATGCCTATGACGCAACCAGAGACAACACTGTCTGGGGCTTCTTGGGAGAATATCGATCTAACTGATAGAAAACCTTGTCCAATTGCCATTATTTTTCCTCTGATCAGCCAGTGCTGCAGTGTGCTTCTCCTTCCAGTCAGTAGGCTAAACATAAATTACTGTGTTGCTAATAGCCAGACCCTGGTTACCCTATACAAAAAAGTCAGTCAAAAATCTGTTTGGAAGACACTTTGTTGCTCTAATAATGTCTGTTAAGATTATAGTTTCTGAAAACCATATATATTGAGCGAATATGTAGACATGCAACATGGATTAATATCTATTAGTAGTAGGTAATAGATTACAAGACTTACTACTGCTAAGACAAAATAGACATGAAGTGCTAACAAGTGTGTAATCTTAAAATGATAACTGTCTGGAGTCTCAAATTTTAGTTTGGGCCCTCACACCAGAAGTTAAGACGTTCCAAAGTTTCTTTAGCACAAAACCGAATGGTGCTTAAATGTCCTTTACTTTCTGTCACAGAGGGACATGAGATTTTGTTAATGAGTGTCAGGAGTGTAAGAAGGCAGATTAAGCAAAGCCCTAGGTTTAGGATGGGTGGATAGCAGATCACCTGGCATACTGAGCCTAGATTGTTCCACGTATTCTGATTTGGTGGGAAAGAAGTCTTGTGTTTAATCAACAAAATGTTTCTTAGATTGTTCCATGTGTTCCGATATGGTGGAAAAGAAGTTTTGTGTTAAACGACTATATTTTTTTTACGATGTCCGTATACAGGCCACATATCTACTTGATTAGACCATGTAAAACCTTAATCTGTTAATTGCCTGTCTATACAACAAAGCTGTCAATCCAATTTCATTAAGATTTACTAACAAATGGAATAGTGACATAGGTTGGTAAATGTTTTTGACAACTAGACATGTTAATTTTTGTGGCTATCAATTACTGCCTTCATCACTCCCCAGACATCTCAGATGTTGGTAAATTTGGACAGATAGGATTAGGATAGTTTTTTTCTCAACCCAATTTTACTTGGCATATCTGGTTGAGTATTCGAAATAATTCTAAAAACAGGGAATTTGTTGGCCAAGCTGAATGCAAAATTAGCTGATTTAATGAGCTAAATCTATACAAATAGCCATTTTTGTCACATGTAATACAGGCTACTGCTATATAAATAACAGCTATCTACAAACACTAGACCACTGATGGTGGTCTATGATGGTCTACATTCAATGATCCTTGCTGTAAACAATCTTTATTCAAGTATGCAAGTCTGCATTAGGTGAACTTGCATGTTGGTGAAAGAGAAAGGAACACAATAGCATTTCCTTACAATCTGATCCATTCTCCCTCAGCAGAACATGCTCGGCTATCAGGCATCAGGAAGTCTATAGGCATATCCATAAATAACCTAGACTGGGCAAACAGTTTCTAATAACTGTAGACATATTAAGAAATTTGCAGTTTTATTGAAATTGGCTTGATTGAAAGTTAGTAGCCTGCAGAAGTTCACAGCGGCACACACATGCTATCAGACCAGCAAATACCAGAGCAGCTAAATTACCAATCTTGGCATGATCATCAGTCTAGGAGAGTAACTTGAGCAATGTTTAAAGTTATAATATTTGCCTTGTTCACTGGCTTTTTTTTTTTTTTTTTTTTATCATATAATTCCTAGAGCCTCAATTTCTCCATAGGATCAGGTTATCTACTAGGATATATATTTCAAGACCTCACTTGTCCTATAACGTGCAGATAATTCCGTCTCTGAGCTCCATCTTATCCCGGATTTAGTGTTCAGATTTGAGTGATACTGTCTGACAGTTCCTGCATTTATCCTACACTGCGCCTTACAATATAATACAGCCCACATCATGTAGACACTGGTGTAAAGGGATAAAAAAATTAAAGGGGATAATCAAATAAATAGATCAGGAGAAAAGTAAGGGGATATGATACAGAGAAAAAATGGACAAATATGTTTAATAAATTAATTATCTTTCTAATTAGATATCATTTAGCATTATTTAATTGCATGGCTACAATTTTACAATCACCAAGTTTTTTTTCTGTAAAAAACATGAAACGTAGAATTGTTTTTTAATCTTTATTTTATTTTAGTTCATTTTTTTTTATTTATTGTTGTATATTTAATAAATGGTATTCAAATGTTATTATTTTTTATTTTTTTTTAAACATTTAAATATATTCATTTTGTTATACCGCACATACTGCAGCAGGTTTATTATCTACTATATTGTTCTTCAAAACTTTTACACAGAAAGTTTAAACTATACGGAAGAGAAGATGGATTCATGCGAGCAAATGAAAAATATATATCAACATGCTTGTGCTTTATTCGTTTTTTTGCCTTCCTCTGGATCAACTACGGGGAATACAATAGTGTATATGGAAGTTTTTTTTTTTATTGGTTGAATTAGATGGACTAGTATTTTTTTTCAACCTGACTAACTAACTGTAACTAACAATATAATTAAAATTAATATTAACTGTTAACCATGTAGCAATTAAATAGTAACATAGTCTTATTGAAAAACAAACAAGTCCATCAAGTTCAACCAATAAAAGGGGAACAAAATATACAATTCTATATACACAATCCTATGCCCACAGTTGATACAGAGGAAGGCAAAATAAAAACCCCCAAAGCATGATCCAATTTTCTTCATCAGAGGAAAAAATTCCTTCGTAATCACCCAAGAAGCAATCAGATATTCCCTGGATCAACTTTACCTATTCAAATGTTAGTATCCAGTTATATTATGTAACAATGATTATGTCTATGTCTAAGTTTGATACTTTCTTTACATCAGTTAATGAAGAGTGTTCCAATTGCATGCCTATATTTTAACAGTGACGCGTTAAAAATGGCATTTTCCTGCGCATTTTGTCTTTTCAGGAGCTTTTTTCCAATTTATCTACCTGACACAGTGTTATATTTGAAGAGTATTTCCATATTTTCACAGTCTCTGTTAGGCCCCAATCCCTTTATAGCATAATATAGATTTGCAACTTCTTGCCTTTCATTTTGCGGCTACAAACCCCATCATGCCTTGTGATAGAGAAGAATCTTTGGATTCAACCATAGCATGCTGGTAGCTGGTAGCTTTTGCTGGGCTTGTAGTCCTCCCAACATCTGTAGGACCGAAGGCTTGCCCGTACATGTTGAAGAGGAATTATGGTCTACAATGCACACTTAAATGAATGGTTAGAAGTTAAAAGACTTGTACTTCCTGCACAGTAGTAAGGTCTGAACAATATAAGTAAGCTTTTATTTCTTTAAACATTTATATGACGTTAAACCAACTAATTTAACTTTATCTTCATTTTAATAGACAACACAAAACACAGATGAAAACTACACTTTTCCATTTTATCACATTATACAGAATACACATAAAAGCTTTCAGAGCTAGCTGTTTGTCTCATCACTCCCAAATGAGCCACGCTCTATGCCATGGGTGCTCAACCGATGGCCCTCTAGCTATGGCAGAACTACAAGTCCCATCATGCCTCTGCCTTTGGGAGTCATGCTTGTAACTGTCAGCCTCGCAATGTCGCATGAGACTTGTAGTTCTGCAACAGCTGGAGGGCCACAGGTTGAGCACTAATGCTCTATGCCTATGCTTTAATTAGGGAAACAACCAAAATAGCAGTATAGTACAATTAAGCTCTTAGTACCAGTATGAATATCGACATAAAAAAGGCGGTCAGGATCTGGAGCCAACATTTAAACAAACTTATGTAACATTACCCATATAAAGATAAGTCTAATTATTCTTCTGTGTCAGAATTAAACAAATGCAAGTCCAATGGTATTTTGTAATTCTATGCAAACCCCTTTCCCAAAGCCTACCTTTACAACACACACTATTCCACAACTTATTATTGGGAGAGTTTTCATAGCAGTACCACAATATAATATTATTCATCTCACTTCCACCTTTCTTATCACAGTATACAGATGCAGCAGAGGTGAAGCTGGTCACTAGGCCTATTTGTCTTACTACTTTTAGCACTTTAGTTATCATTCGTCAGGCTGTAAAATTAGGAAACAAAAAAACGCAAATCTGGTTGAATAACCTGTATAGTCAAACAGATCAAGCATTTACTGTATGACTATTCGCACCTAGATACATTAGGTAAGGTGCATAAAGAGTTATATGTGAACTTTATTGCTTTAATGAATTTGACGTTTGAGATTCCGATCTGCAATAGCAAATTCCTTGACACAGCACAATCAACCCGATCGAAACACACTTATCTAATGCTATAATGATCTTTAATTAGGTGCAGTATTGTGGGACAGCAGGTGAGTGGGAGATACAGACTGAAACAGGTTGTGCCACAGAAGGGTGACAGTAAATGAATGACACAAAGTGACAAAGTCCAGAGCACACAAGACAGACAGGAGTCTAACTTACTCTGAGTGTGTAACACTGTGGTCAGCTCTTCCTGTGTTCTCTCTTTTCACAAATCCCCATGCAAATCCTGGGCAAAGCCTGCTCTGCCCCTACGTGCCAATCTGCCTGCCCTTGTGTCTCCCAACTGCCCCTGTCTGATGCCTGTGCCCTGGGTGCAGGGGTTAAATAGCGGGCCTGTGAGCTCACACTTATCTCATTATGGGCTCTCCAATAGCTGCAGCCGGGGAAAGATAGGGAGGGAGAGGGCAGAGGGCAACGGAGAGGGAGGGGGTGCTGGAAAATTATTCACAGAGTGTTGGATCTGTCAGATCCAGGGCTAAATCTCTCCAGTAAGGTAGCAGAAGAGGGGTGGAGGGGCAGGAGGTAAGGGGGTGTGGGAGAGTCTGGCACCGTCCGTCCTTACCCATTCAACATGTGAGTTCTGCCCAGTAACAAGATAGACAGAAAAAAACTATGATAGATAAATAGATTGACAGTTCTAGTCACACAGAGATACATAGACAGACAGACAGAGATAGATAGAAAGATAGATAGATAGATAGATAGATAGATAGATAGATAGATAGATAGATAGATAGATAGATAGATAGATAGATAGATAGATAGATAATCCAGACACATAAAAATAGATAGATAAAAGACAATGTCAGACAGACATAGATAGATAGATAGATAGATAGATAGATAGATAGATAGATAGATAGATAGATAGATAGATAGATAGATAGATAGATAGATAGATAATAGATTAAAGCTGGACATACATTATACAATTTTCTTGTTCAACTTCCTTTAGATTTACCAAGGACCTGGCTAATTGCATATAAATTTAAAGCGTATATGGTTTGACCTCACATCATTTGGTTTTGGTAAAGGAAAATTGCATAAGGACATTGTATACTGTATGGCCAGCCTGGAAGAAGACAGATATATAGATAGATAATTGATTAAGAGAAGACTGACTCAGATAGATAGATAGATAGATAGATAGATAGATAGATAGATAGATAGATAGATAGATAGATATGCCAGACACATAGGGATAGATAGATAGATAGATAGATAGATAGATAGATAGATAGATAGATAGATAGATAGATAGATAGATAGATAGATAATTTGTTAAGAGAAGACTGAGTCAGATAGATAGATAGATAGATAGATAGATAGATAGATAGATAGATAGATAGATAGACAGACAGACAGACAGACAGACAGACAGACAGACAGATAGATAGATAGATAGATAGATAGATAGATAGATAGATAGATAGATAGATAGATAGCAATGCCAGACACATAGAGATAGATAGATAGATAGATAGATAGATAGATAGATAGATAGATAGATAGATAGATAGATAGATAGATAGCCAGATAGATGATAGGTTAATATAAAATTAGATAAACCAAAGTGAAAGAGTGACTGATAAACTACATAGATATAATAGATAGATATTAATAATACAGATATAAGCAATAACATGCAAAAGGCAAAATAATGTACAAATATAACATGTACAGCATAGAGAAAAAGTACATTTTTGGACAAAGGCAATGGATAGTGAGAAAAGGACTTGGAGCCGGGTGTTGTACCTGTGGCTCACCAAGCATTACAGGTGGTTGCCTGTCACCTAGTGTTATAGATGTTAGTCTGTCAGTGTGTAATAGTTGTCGGTTTGTCACTGTGTGTGAATCCATCTCTAATCCCCTTGTCACAATGTGTTAGTGACAAGCTTTGCTTCTATTGTTGTGTTAGTGTGGTTATACTCGGGTCAAATGGACTACCCCCCCAGCACCAACATGATGTAATGGTGCCTGTCCTCTCCACTCCCCATGCTGCACCTCGTTCTCCGGATAATTAGCAGAATGAAGTGTTAAAGGGATTACACAAAACAATCCTTTAAAGAGAGATGGGATTAAACACACGCAGTGACACACAGACAGCGTGTATATACAGCAAGAGGGGGTGGAGAGAGAGAGACACACAGAGCCAGAGAAAGACAGAGGCACAAGGGAAGGTCTGGGGGAAAGAGACAGACAACTAATAAAAAGTACAAACTGGCAGGTAAAAGAGATGTGGGCCATTTAGAAGATATGAAGGCGGACATATGCAATTTACATTTTGATTGGTCACCCTAGATTTTGGTTTTGTCACTTGAAAAGTAGAGGAGCACCTCAACTTTTGGTTCAATCAAAAGATTTAAAGGTAAATGGTCACAAATAAATATAGCCATGTGCAAAGCCTCAGATTGAAGTTACAACTTGTTGACCTTAACCACTTCCCATCCAGGCCAATTCTGACATTTCTCGCCTACTGTAAAATTCATAATTTTTTTGCTAGAAAATTACATAGAATCCCCAAACATTATATATGTTTTTTTAGCAAAGACCCTAGAGAATACAATGGTGGTCATTGCAAAAAAAAAAACAGTTTCATGCTTTAAAAGAAAACAAAACATTAAAGTTAACCACATTTTATTGCATAATGTGAAAGATGAAGTTACATTGAGTAAATAGATACCTAACATGTCACACTTCAAAATTGCACATGCTTGTGGAATGACGCCAAACTTTGGTACTTAACCACTTCCCACCCGGCCAATGCGTATATACGGCCGGGTGGGAGCCGCCTGCTCCTGATAGGACGTTTGGGAACGTCATTCAGGAGCAGCGGGATCGCGCGCGCGCGCGCCCGCGCAGCGGCGCGATCCCGATGTGCTCGTGTCACCCGGACACGGCACATCTCAGATCGGCAGGAGGGCTCTGTGATTGGCCCTCCTGATCACATGACGGCCGTGTCCAATCACGGCCGTCATGTGATGTAAACAAACAGCCGGTTGCTAGGCAATCGGCTCTCCTCTCCTCACACGGAAGTCACCGCTGAGGAGAAGAGAGCAGATCGCTGCAGCCGGCTGATGATCAGTGAGTATGGGCTGCTTTTTACAGCTTTTTACTCACTGATCATCAGTGTAGTGTACACACACAACACACCACACAGTACAAACACAGTCCCCACATATGTCCCCAAAACACACATGTCCCCAAAACATACATGTCCCCAAATAATAAAAACACATGTCCCTAATAATAAAAACATGTCCCCCACATATGTCCCACTAAAATCACATGTCCCAATGATTATCTGCACACATATGTACGTGATCACCTGCACACATATGTACATGATCATTTGCGTACATATGTCCGTGATCACACAAACCAATTATTATACACTTAACGGAATTTTTTTTACCAAAAACATGTAGCAGAATACATTTTGGCTTAAATTTATGACAAAATTTGATTTTATTGGATTTCTTTTCAAATAGAAAAAAGAAAATATAGTTTTTTTTCCAAATTTCCGCTATTTTTGCGCTTATATCGCAAAAAAAAAAAAACGGAGTCGTGAATAAATAACACCAAAATAAAGCTCTATTTGTGCGAAAAAAATGATAACAATTTCATTTGGGTACAGTGTAGCATGACCGCGCAATTGTCACTGAAAGAGCGAGAGCGCTGAAAGCTGAAAATTGGGCTGGGAAGGAAGGGGGTGAAAGTGCCCTGTATTGTAGTGGTTAAAAATCCACATAGGGGACGTTTTAATTTTTTTTACTGGTTACATGTTTTGAGTTACAGATTACATCTAGGGCTATAATTATTGCTCTCACATTAACGTTCACAGTGATACCTCACATGTGGGGTTTGAACACCGTTTTTATATGTGGGCGTTTGCTTCTGCGTGTAAGCACACAAGAACAGAGACGCTTTACTTTTTTTTTGTTAATTTTACTTTTCTTTTTTTAGTTTGTCACTTTTTTAAAAACATTTTGATCACTTTTATTCCTCTTACAAAGAATGTAAACATCCCATGTAATAGGAATATGGCATGATCGATCCTCTTTACAGTCAGATGTGGGGTCAATAAGACCCCACATCTCACCTCTAGGCTGGGAAGCCTGAAATAATAAAAAAAAAAAAATTATCTCAGCTTCCCAGCCGAGGGAGTGCTGTTTTATTTGATTGCAGAGGCCGGGTGTGACATCATAACATCGTGCCTGGCCTCCGAACAATCATAGAGACTCCAGGGACCATCTGGTTCACTGGAAATCTCTATGGTAAACATCCGGGGCTGGCGGATCCGTTCTCTGACTCACCGATGGAAGCGGTGAGACGGTAGAAGCACCGCAGGGTGGCGGGGGGGACGTCCCCTCTAGCCACCCATAAGAATGATCAAGCGGTGTAAAAGCCACTATGATCCTACTTATGGTGTAGGGAATCGCCGGCTGAGAAAGACTATATCTGAATGATGCCTGTAGCTGCAGGCATCATTCAGATATGGCCACACAAAGTCAAGGACGTCATATGATGTACCTTGGGCAGGAAGTGGTTAAAGTATTTCTATCAGTCGTTATTACAATTATATACTATCATGATATGAGTACATGCAGGCAAATTGTTCATCACTTTCAAAGTAAGAACAGTAACTCTTACTATCCCTGACTGAATTATGGCCTCTTTGGATCTGAAATAATTTCACTTTTCAAATTGTTATTATTATTATACAGGATTTACAGTATATATAGCACTGACAGTTTGTGTAGTGCTTTACAAAATTAAGGGGGACTGTATAGGTGCAATACAATTAAATACAAGAGGGTTAGGATGGCCCTGCTCCTGAGAGCTTACAATCTAACAATCTAATAGGGAGGGCAAGGGATACAAAAGGTAATAACTATGAGGGATGAGTTCATGGAGAAAGTAAAAGTTCACGTGTTAGACAGAGGTGGGACATGTTTCCCTGAAGAGATGAGCTTTCAATGTTCGCCTAAAAGTGGAAAGAGTGGGAGATAGCCAGGCAAATTGGAGTTGGGAGTTCCGTAGGATGGGAGATGCTCTGGAGAAGTCCTGAATGCCAGCATAGGAGGAGGAGACAAGTGAGCTATAGAGAAGGTCTTGGAAGGAGCGAAGAAGGCAGTTTTGGTAATATTGTCTGACAAGGTTGGTGATGAAGCTCAGAGTAGAGTGAATGGCTTTGTATGTTGTTAGTGTTTTGAATTTTATTTGTTGGGCAATTAGAAGCCAGTGGAGGGATCACGCCTTTTTCAAAAATCTCCAGCAAATATTCATATAGTATACATATCCACAGACATTTAGTAAGTTAATGGCCACCTGGTCTAGTTTTTTTTGCTTGGAATAGGGATTGACTGAATGTCTATTGACCACTTTAAACCTATGCAGGAACCCCTCGGCAGACTGGTCTTTGAAGAAGTATCAAAAATCTGTATAGTTATTCTTGGGTAGTTATTATTATGATCCATTGTGGGTGGATGGATCAGCCAGATGGTGACTGCAGAAGATGCAGATTGCCCATAGACCAAATCTTTGACACGCAAAGCTTTAGTCCTTCCTTCAAATTCAGTGAGATTGGAGTGTGTTATGTAACTTTTTTTTACATAGAAGCTTGGGTATAACAACAGTGGGGCAGTCTAGAATATAATCGTTATTTTCCAGTAGTATGCTCATGTTCTTACAATATGAAACAGCATTTTTGCACACATTTTGTTTTCTGTTTTGTTGGCAGCTATGGTCCTCTAATGGGTTTACTTGGAATATTAAATATAATGAAAATGTACTTCTTTCAATTTTAAATAGCCAAAGGCTATCATGAGACGAAGAAATGAGTGGAATGTGATACGGTAGAAATCTGATATAGTGTGAAGACAGTGTATGGGGTTGCAGCCCTTCAGCCTGTTGACATGTCTTCTCCTGAAGTGGATGTAGTTCAGGTGGAGCAAGCATGGGTACCTGGATTGTCCAACAGGGAAGATGTTTAAAGAAAGGCTGTGTATGACTTGTGAGTCTTACTATGAAGATCTTTAAAGAGAAGCGTCAAAGTTAGGTAAAAAAAAAGTTCAGTACAGGCAGGGGGGCACGCTGGGGAAATTCATCCTCTCTATTTGACCAAAGTCATCAGAGTGGAAGAAAATCCATCATTTTTGAGTTGTCATTGGAACAAGAGGAACTTGTCAACTGGATACACATGTTGCAGTGACAGCTGTAAAAGATGGGATTTCCCTCACTTTGGAGAGATTTCCTCTTACTTACTGCAGTGTCTGTGGAACAGAAAGCAAAAGGAGATCTTTCCAATGGGATTCAGATGGCCAAAAAAACGTACAGGGTTTTTTAACCCTTCCCTACTCTCTACAAAACTGGGCTTTAGATATACATTCTCACCTAAAGTGGACGTAAAGGCTACATAAAAAATACAGTAAGCCTGCTTAAAAACTCTGCTTCCTGCCTCCTTCTACCTATGCTATATGCTGCTGGTAAATGAAATCTGTGTAAGTACAATTTTACAATTTGCCCCAATGCATACATGTGATACAAAAGTTTTGACTCCCCTGTGTCATGGAGCACTCCAAAGTGGAGCTTCTACATCACATTACAGCACCAGAGCACAATAACCACCTCAATACTGGGCACTTACCCCCCCCCCCCCCCCTCCTGCCCAAGCCAATTTTCAGCTTTCAGCACTGTCACTTTTTAAATGACAATTGCGCGGTCATGCTACACTGTGCCCAAACAAAATTTTTATCATTTTCTTTTGGTGGTATTTGATCACCTCTGCAGTTTTTATTTTTTGCTAAACAAAAAAAGACCGAATATTTAGAAAACAAAAAAAGTTTTTATTTGTTTTTGTTATAAAACTTTGTAAAAAAGTACCTTTTCTCCTTCACTGATGGGCACTGATAAGCTGCACTGACGGGCACTGATAGGACAGCACCGATGAGATGGCACTGATGGACACTGATAGGTGGCACTGATCAGTGGCACTATGCAGCAATGATGGGCATTGATAGGCGGAACTGATGGGCACTCACGGGTAGCAGTGATGGGCACTGATAGGCGACACTGAAAATTGGGCTGATGGCATCAACCAGAACCAGAAATGTTCTTCCAACATATCAGCGGAGGAGGAAGAGGATAAACAATCAACATAACAGGACAGTCACTCAGCATCAGCATAGGCAGTCTTGAAGGGATGTGATATTTCAAAAAAAATTATTCTGCTACATCAGCTTCAGGTGCTTGGTAGCTGTGGGTGATCCAAGACTGATTCATCTTGATGAAGGTAAGTCGATCAACTGATTCGGTGGACAGGCGCACCCTGTGATCGGTAACAAAGCCACCAGCAGCACTGATTGATATCACTGCTGGGCACTGATGGGCACTAATAGGCGGCACTGATTGCTGGCACTGATACATTGCACTGATAAGCATCACCGATGGCACTGGCACTGGCAGGCATTTTTAATAGGCACTGATTGGCAGCTGCCTGGGCACTGATTGGCATATCCCTGGTGGTCCTGGCGAAATCTCTGGTGGTTCTGGCCAGGCATCCGTGAGGGGGCTGTGCTGATAAACAATCAGCACAGACCACCCCCTGTCAGGAGAGCCACCGGTTGGCTCTCCTGTACTCACGTCTGTCAGAAGCGAGTGAGGAAAAGACGATAAATGGCTCTTCCTGTTTACATTGTGATCAGCCGTGATTGGACATGGCTGATCACGTGGTAAAGAGCCTCCGTCAGAGGCTCTTTACCAAGTCAGAGGCTCTTTACCGAGATTGGTGTAGCGGTGTGTCAGACTGCGCGCCTCCACGGGCCAGCAGTTACCCTTAAAGAAGTCATATGACATCCAGTTAGGATAACTGAACCACTGCCTGGCAGTCATTTTGTTATAGGCCAGGCAGGAAGTGGTTAAAAAAGGGTATTTATACACATCTTTTTTTCCCCCAGCAGTATAAAACATAGGTGGGAGGAGGAGGGGAAGCAGTGTTTATAAGATACATAACTGTAGCCTTTACTTCCACTTTAACAACACTTACCTTACTCGACACTAAATGATATCAGTCCTGGGAAACTCCCAGCACTGAATCAAATTGTTTCACAAATATTGATTTTGCCAATTGGGCTCTTTCAGAAATATGACTGTATTATATACAAGTGGATATAAGCATTTTTTATTGTATGTGTTATTAAAAAAAATTATGTACTAATAAAAAAAGGGGCAGTGGAGACTGATCTACCCTATAACTGCATCCAACAACTCAGTGACACTGACCCACTGAAGGCAACAGACAGACTTTAGCCCTTCAGGCAATTTTATTGGACCAATTTTCTTAATGATAGAAGTTTAGGGGTACAGAAAACAGCAGCAAAAAATCACTTAGCACAGCAGACTTCTCCAAGAATTCTTTAGGCCTAGACAGGCAGCTATCTTGCAGCTTTCTGGGCCTCTAGGTCAACTTTAGATTCTTTAGGCCTCAACCATAGGCCAGCTTAGATTCTGTATACCCAGAAGCTACCATTCTGTTTCTTAGCCCTTGTACACACTTTTGGAGATTCCGATAACCAAATCCAACAGATTCTGTCCGTCGGATTTTGTCCGACGGATCTTGTCCGAAACGGTTGCATACACACGGTCGGACGAAGTTGTCGGAAAATCCAATCGTTCAGAACGTGATGACGTTATTTTGTTACAACGGGACTACGTTCAGGCTAGTAGCCAATAGCTTTGGTGTAGGAATTTGATCTGAGCATGCGTGGCACTTTGTCTGATCGGAATTCTCTACACATGATCGGCGTATGTCCGATCGGACCAGTTTGTCGGAAAATATTTCCAGCAAGTTGGAAAATTTGGTCCGACGGATATTCCAATGGAAACAGTCCGATGCATACCACACACAGTCGGATTATCCGACAAAACGGTCCGATAGGACACATTCCGGCGGATTCTCTGAACGTGTGTACAAGGGCTTAGACTTCTGCCACAGGTCATTTTCACACTCTTTAGGCCTCTGCCACAGGAAAGTTTGGTATGTTCAGGCCCAGCAGGCAGCTAAAAGAGCAATACTGTTTTCCCCCTGGTTTCCTCCCCAGGCAAACGGCCTGGGAGGCAAGACCTCCGTACTCACAACCTCACTCTCCAGGCAGAGCTTGGGAGGAAAACACCGGAACTCTGTACACATACATCCTCCCCAGGAAGAGCCAGGAAGGCAAGGACCCTTCTAGAAGCTCACTCCAAATATTTATCTATTTCTCCACATCACTGGAATATACCTCTCAGTGACTGGCCAAGGCATAATAAATATTAATAAACCAACACATTGTCTTTTCTCACTGTTAACTACTGAAGAGCATGCAACAGCAGCAGGCAGAAGCAATCAATTTTCTTGACTTAGGAGAAAAGATAATGTACTCAGGTCACATAAACAAAGTTCAATCTGGTTACAGCCTTGCTGCAAGCACTACATTTAGTTAGGGACACTTCGAGCATGGTTCTTACAGTTAGTTGGCTTAAAGGAAATGAAATATCTATCAAAACTGTGACTCATCCATCTGATGAGACTGTAACATTTATGACCCATAATTTAAAATCCCATGACCCACCAATAACACAATGGTTTTTGAGGAAAAAAAGTTTAAGGGGGCTTATTTTCAAATTTAGCACTGTAACTTATGTTTATTAGTTTTACCTGTTTAATGAACCTTTTACAGACCAAAAGGAAGGAGTTTTAGAAAATGTGTGGCAAAAGTCATGTGGGTTGATCACATGAGAATTTACTGGACATAGATGTTCATGTTCATGTTCATGTACGATGATAATTCCACTTTGTAGACTGGGTATGGGTGATTATATGTGCATACCTTTATACTGGTTTAGTAGGTTGTAAACTGATATATAGTAAGGTTCATAAACAAAGGTGAAATATTTACTGCACTGTATACATGTGAAGCGTGCACAAACAGGATTATGTGAGGCAGATATGGAATTTGCACTTACAATTGAAAACAGGCTAATTTAATTGAACAAAAAAATGACTTATAATTAGAGATTAAAGAATTTGAGATTCGTACGAAACGAATCACACATGTCTAGAACACACCACTGTGAAACATGATGGTGGCAGCATCATGTTGTGGGGATGCTTTTCTTCAGCAGGGACAGGGAAGCTGGTCAGAGGTGATATGAAGATAGATGGAGCCAAATACAGGCCGATCTTAGAAAAAAAATCTGTCATGCCGTGTACACACGAGCGGAATGTGCGACAGAAAAATTCCAGTGGAATCCTTTCATTGCATATTCCGATCGTGTGTGTGCCTCATCAGACTTTCTTTTACGAAAATTCTGAAAGACCTAGAAATAGTGTTTGCAAACACTGTTCATAAACATAATTCAGAAACATAATGTAACATTATTGCGACTTCATGTTTACTTGGTTTCATTCATATAAATATTAAAAGGGTTCCATTTGGCATGCATATGATGTCAGTTAAAGCAACCTTAACTTTTTTTAAACAAAACATCGTTTTTGTAAACTATGATTTTTTTCAAATGTTTAAACTATTAATCTTATTATTTTTTTTAAATTTTTATATGTATTGTTTTTATATGTTTGTGTTGACTTTTGTAAAAATAAAAACTAAAATGGCTCTTATTTCATATGTAAATAACATTGCATTTCTTTGTAGCAGAATTGTAATTTTAGTGACATTTTAAAGGGCCAAATTATGGATAATATATATATATATATATATATATATATATATATATATATATATATATATATATATATATTGTGAGGGGGTTCGCTCGGTAGCGGGTGTGTGTGACCCCCTGGATGGGTTCACAACACAAAGTCAGGCACAGCAGACAGCGGTGTAGGTGCAAAAAAACAAAAGATCCGGTTTATTTAGGCTACATGCAGTGATACATATAACAGCCAAACAAAATAAAACAAGAAAATAAATCCTGGTCAGCTTGACCTCTAACTACACACGTAGACTCCCTGTCTAACAACTGGGTGCAGCCTTGTGCTGCCCCAGTCCCTGTCCCTATTGTAGGGGTTTGCCACACAGGCATTAACTCACCGCACAGAACAGATCTCAGACTCCCCAGTCTATACACACAAAACTGGTTCCAGGATGGAGCATCTCCCTATGCATGCTGGGGTTTTTTGTAGAGGTCTTAATGAGCCCACTTACTACAGCTGGGCTCATTAACTCTTCCCCTCTAATTGTAAAAGTCTGCATAAAGCCTGAATCTAGGACACACATATTTCCCATCCTGAATACAACCAGGTGATTTTACCTGCGTGCTGCCACATACCCCCCCCTCTTGTTTCAACCTTGGGGTTGTAACACAAGCAGCCAGACACGCATGTATCCGAGACAAAGCATCCACATTCCCCATTTTAACACCAGGGCGATGCTTAACTGTAAAGTTAAATTCCTGTAGGGCCAGGAACCACCTATTTACCCTTCTATTGGTCTCCTTGTTTTGAGCCATCCACCTTAAAGGAGCGTGATCAGTCACCAGGTCAAAGTGTCTACCTAGCAGATAGTACCGAAGGGAATCTAGAGCCCACTTCACTGCTAAACATTCCTTCTCAATCGTGGAGTAATTTACCTCATGGGACTTTAACTTCCTGCTGAGGTAAATGACTGGGTGCTCTTCCCCGTTCCAGACCTGGGATAACACTGCTCCTAACCCAACGTCTGATGCATCAGTTTGTACCACAAAGTCCTTAGAGAAGTCTGGAGAGTACAACACTGGCTGGCTACATAAGGCTGTTTTTAAGGACTGAAATGCTTCTTCAGCCTCTGGGGACCATTTAACCATAACCGACTCTTTCCCTTTTGTCAGGTTGGTGAGGGGCACAGCCTGAGAAGCAAAATGGGGAATGAATCGTCGATAATAGCCAGCGATTCCCAGAAAGGCTCGTACCTGTTTCTTGCTGTTGGGACGTGGCCAACTCTGTATGGCCTCGACTTTATTGACTTGGGGTTTTATCACCCCCCTCCCAATAGTGTACCCAAGATATTTGGCCTCCTCCTGTCCAATGGTACACTTCTTTGGATTGGCCGTAAACCCAGCTTCCCGGATAGAGTCTAGGACTGCTTGTACTTTTGGCAAATGTGAGACCCAGTCTGTGCTATGGATAATCACATCATCCAGGTAAGCTGCAGCATATTTATGATGGGGCCTCAGAATCTTATCCATTTTCCGCTGGAATGTTGCCGGTGCATTCTGTAACCCAAACGGCATTCTCTTATATTGGAATGCCCCATCTGGGGTTACAAACGCAGTTTTCTCCTTGGCCGACTCGGCCAGGGGAATTTGCCAATACCCTTTGGTGAGATCAAGAGTTGTCATATATCGGGCTGTTCCCAGCCGGTCAACCATCTCATCTATACGTGGCATGGGGTAGGTGTCAAATTTTATAACTTTATTTAATTGTCTAAAATCGTTACAAAACCGCCAGCTCCCATCAGGTTTGGGCACTAGTACAATAGGACTGGACCAGTCACTCTGGGACTCCTCTATCACACCCAATTCCAGCATCCTTTGAACCTCCCCACGTATTGCCTCCCGTCGGGCCTCTGGTATTCTATAAGGTTTTAGTTTTACCCTTTCTCCTGGCGGGGTGATAATGTCATGCTCTACGCCAGATGTTTGTCCCGGAAGCTCAGAGAAAATCTCTTTGTTACGAAGTACAAACTCTTTAACCTCCTGTTGTTGGGGTTTCGATAAGGTGTCTGCTATTCCAACCTCAGGAACTAAGCAATCAGGCTGTACTTGTGACAAAGTCTCTGCGACTAGGGATTCCCTATCCCTCCAGGCTTTCAGCAGATTGACGTGATAGATCTGCTCCGGCTTTCGCCTTCCTGGCTGTCTAACCCTGTAGTTCACCTCACTAATTTTTTCAATTACTTCATATGGACCTTTCCATTTGGCCAGAAATTTGCTTTCAACCGTAGGGACTAGCACCAAGACCCTATCCCCCGGAGAAAAAGTACGTGTCTTGGCCCCACGGTTGTACACTCTCTGCTGTGCTAACTGCGCTTGGGTTAAATGTTCCTTTACAATTGGCATTACCTGTGCAATTCTATCTTGCATCAGGGCGACATGCTCAATCACGCTCCTGTGAGGAGAACTCTCATTTTCCCAAGTTTCCTTGGCGATATCCAGCAGCCCTCTTGGGTGTCTCCCATAGAGCAACTCGAAGGGTGAGAAACCCGTAGAGGATTGGGGTACCTCCCTAATGGCAAACATCAGATTAGACAGGTATTAGACAATCCCAATTCTTTCCATCTCTATCCACCACCTTCTTTAACATTTGTTTTAGGGTTTTGTTGAATCTTTCAACCAACCCATCTGTTTGGGGGTGATACAAAGATGTACGCAATTGCTTCACTTTGTACAACTTGCATAATTCTTTCATAACCCGGGACATAAAGGGTGTACCTTGGTCCGTAAGCAGTTCCTTACAAATACCCACGCGGCTAAAAACAAGGGATAGCTCTTTGGCTATGGTTTTGGCCAAGGTATTTCGGAGAGGAATTGCTTCCGGATAACGGGTGGCATAGTCCAATATAACCAAAATGTACTGATGCCCCCTAGCGGACTTCATTATCGGACCTACCAAATCCATTGCGATCCTCTCAAAGGGGACCTCAATGATAGGAAGAGGTACCAGTGGGTTACGGAAATGTGGCATAGGTGCCGACTTCTGACACACAGGGCAGGAGGAACAATACTTTTCTATTTCCTTCATGACCCCAGGCCAATAGAATCTCTGCAATACCCTCTCTCTGGTTTTCTCTGTCCCCAGATGACCTCCCAGAATGTGTCCATGAGCCAATTCTAACACCAACTTCCTGTAAGGTTTGGGCACTACAAGTTGCTCAATGGTTTCTTCTGCCCTTTGAGCCACTCGATATAGCAGGTCCCTTTCCATAGTGAAGTAAGGATAAGGGCAAGTCTTATCTGGGTTCACTAACTCGCCATCTATTTTCACCACATTTTCCCGTGCCTTTATTAGGGTGGGGTCTTTTAACTGTTCTGTGGCAAAATTTTCCCTGTGAACCTCAAGATCCGAAAACTCCACAGACGGCATGTTTTCATCTGAGGATGTTGGCTCCTCCCCAGTTTCTCGAGTTTCCCCCGCCAATACCGACAAGGGAAATTCAGGAGAGTCCTCACCACTCCCAGAGGAATTCTGGTCATCTTCCTGGTTTATAGGGGCACCAATGGGGGCCTCAGGACAATCCCAGAGTTCCCAGAATTTTGGAAAATCCCTTCCCACAATAGCATCATGTGGTAACTGAGACACTAACCCCACCTGATGAGAGAGGTTACCTTTGGGGGTCTCAAAAAACACTGAAGTTACAGGATACTCTCGGGTGTCCCCATGCACACAAATAACAGCCACCCTGTTCTTCCCAGAGACCTCTGTAGTAACTAATTCAGCTTTTATCAATGTTACCAGGCTACCTGAATCTAGCAACACATCAACATGTCTACCATTAATACACATTTTACATAAATGTTTCTCAGGTCCCCGAATGGCAGTGCATGCAACTGTCGCAAACAGCGACTGACGTCTCTCCCTTATAAAGTCACATTGCATAGGCTCATCCACAACTGGGCAATTGGCTGCAATATGTCCCTCTTGCCGGCAGCGGTAGCAAATAATTTTTTTCACTGCCTCTTGCAGCATGGGCTTCCTGGGCTGCTCCCGCCAGACCTTAGGTAGAACTCCCACCCTCTCACTCTCTCCACCCTCACCCCTTGGAGTCATCTTACCCGCCACTGGGGATGATCTGGTCTTAGGGGGAAAAGTCCGTGAGTCCCTGGAAGAGGTGGTCAAGTTCTCTGTAGCAAAGTACCTCTCAACCAGATCCACAAGTTTATCTGCATTTTCTGGGTCTCCATGGCTTACCCATTTTTGGATGGCAGTAGGAAGAGCTCTCAGGAAACGATCCATAACCACACGTTCCACAATGTTTGGTGCGGTCAAAATCTCTGGCTGCAGCCACTTCCTGCTCAGGTGAATGAGATCATACATTTGAGACCTGGGAGGTTTTCCAACCTGAAAAGTCCAGTTATGCACACGCTGAGCCCGGACTGCCAGGGTGACACCCAGCCGTGCCAATATTTCTGCTTTTAGCACCACATAGTCTTTTGCTTGGTCAGGCTCTAGGTCATAATAAGCTTTCTGCGATTCCCCAGTTAACAGAGGGGCCACCAGTCCAGCCCATTGCTCCTTAGGCCACTTTTCCCTTTCAGCAGTCCTTTCAAATGTGGTCAAAAACACCTCCGGATCATCCTCTCCAGTCATTTTTGTCAGTAAACGGCTCACACCAAAGGTTGCGGTATTATTGTACCCACTTGCTTCATTGGTCTGCGGACGTTGCTGTATCAATGTCTCTATTTGCTGTTGAAAATTCTGCTCTTGCTTCTGCAACAGGTCTATGAAGCGGGCTTCAGATCGCTGCTGGGCTTGTTGCTGAGCTTCCAAACTCTGCTGCAAAGTTGCATTTGTCTGCTGCTGATTTGCATTTGCCTGCTGCTGGGCTTCCAAACTCTGCTGCTGATTTGCATTTGCCTGCTGCTGGGCTTGTTGTTGAGCTGCAAGGCTCTTTTGTAAAGCTGCATTTGTTTGCTGCTGGTTTGCATTTGCTAGAGCCAGCTATCTCAGTATCTCCTCCATGCTGGCCTTAACAAAAAAAAAAAAAAAAAAACTGCCAAAATTCTCCACCAACTGTGAGGGGGTTCGCTCGGTAGCGGGTGTGTGTGACCCCCTGGATGGGTTCACAACACAAAGTCAGGCACAGCAGACAGCGGTGTAGGTGCAAAAAAACAAAAGATCCGGTTTATTTAGGCTACATGCAGTGATACATATAACAGCCAAACAAAATAAAACAAGAAAATAAATCCTGGTCAGCTTGACCTCTAACTACACACGTAGACTCCCTGTCTAACAACTGGGTGCAGCCTTGTGCTGCCCCAGTCCCTGTCCCTATTGTAGGGGTTTGCCACACAGGCATTAACTCACCGCACAGAACAGATCTCAGACTCCCCAGTCTATACACACAAAACTGGTTCCAGGATGGAGCATCTCCCTATGCATGCTGGGGTTTTTTGTAGAGGTCTTAATGAGCCCACTTACTACAGCTGGGCTCATTAACTCTTCCCCTCTAATTGTAAAAGTCTGCATAAAGCCTGAATCTAGGACACACATATTTCCCATCCTGAATACAACCAGGTGATTTTACCTGCGTGCTGCCACAATATATATATATATATATATATATATATATATATATATATATATATATATATATATATATATATATATATATAACTTTTATCTACAGTAACATTCTTTTTTCTAACTAACACTGATCAAAGTAGAAAAAAAATTTTTTTTAGATTTTCTATTAAGTTTTCAGTCTAAACTTTGCAGACAGAAAATATCATCAAAGAAAGCCATGTAAATCCAGAGAAAAACATACATTACTATGTTATCGTAAACAATGATAACATATTTGCCAACTAAACAGGCCCATAGCAGAAATGTAAACATTGCTCTAGGCCATAAGGGGTGCACAGAGCTGAAGTGATTAAAAAATCACCACCAATGTATGAAATACATTGATGATTTTAATTGATCTTTTGACCTCTAAATGCAGTGTAAAGAGATAGAGAGCCGCTGGCTTTACATTAGTGCAAGTTCGGGTTTGCATACTAGTTTCACAAAGCATTCAATTCTCTTTCTCTCTTGATATAAC
Source organism: Lithobates pipiens (assembly GCF_037356315.1). NCBI lineage: Eukaryota > Metazoa > Chordata > Amphibia > Anura > Ranidae > Lithobates > Lithobates pipiens. The sequence continues at coordinate 16,051,744 of NW_027507696.1, forward strand.
TATATATTTTTTGTGTCCGGTGAAGGAAAATATGGGATGTTTGCCCTGGGCTCACCATTTTTTAGGTTGCTCATTTAATTATTTATTGATTTATTTGCACAGTTTATAAAACCAGCTTAACTAAGCCAGCTCACCAATGTTTTAAAATTATCCTGCCTGAGTTTTACCTACCTTCAAAAAGTTTGTATGTTCTTCTTCTTTTTTTGTGGATTTTTTTCTGGCTCCTCCTACAACCCAAATACACATTTACACATTGGTAGGTTGTTTGCCATGTGTCTGCATTTATGATGGTATGCAGATTTGACTTTATCCTTCCTTGTCAGCAGAGAATGATGTGAATGGTCTACATCTTCAGTAAAGCCTTTGGATTTCGTCTGCACTATATATCATAAAAAAAAAAATTCAAATAAATTTAAAAAATCAACAAATCAGTTAGCAGAAACAGTGGGCCACAGCAGGAATGCTATAAAACATGTGCCATAGAGACAATGGAACAGATGTATAAAAATGCTCAATCTTGAGCATTAGACAATAACAGTACAAGTCTGGTTGAATGATCCAACTGCACAAATGAGGATTGCTATTCGTCTCAACACATTTGTAAAGTTGGACATGTGGGTTAACGTGTGGGTACTCAACTTGAGGCCCTCCAGCTGTTTAAGAAACTACCTGTGAGGCATTGGAAGGCTGACAATTACAAGCATGACTCCCAAAGGCAGAGGCATGATGGGAGTTGTAGTTCTGCAACAGCTGGAGGGCCACATGTTGAGCATCCATGGTTTAATGGTTTATTTTTATTAAAAGTTTGAATTACAGTAAAAAATATACTGTATAGTCACAAAACATTAAGGGCTCATTTACACTTGCTTCAACTTCAACACACATTAAAGCGCCTACCACTTCAACATGCTCTTTTGATGTGTTTGATGCTTTTGATATGTTTCAGTGGTGCTTCAATGATGCTTTGGTGGTGCTTCGATGATGCTTTGGTGGTGCTTTTTTGAAGCTTTAACCACTTCAATACAGGGCTAGCCCCTTCCTGCCCAGACCAATTTTCAGCTTTTAGTGCTCTCCCACTGTGAATGCCAATTACTCAGTCACGCAACACTGTACCCAAACAAAATTTTTCTCTTTTTTTCAAACAAATAGAGCTTTCTATTGGTGGCATTTAATCACCACTGTGTTTTTTATTTTTTGCGACATAAGTGAAAAAAGTACGAACATTTTGAAAAATAAAACCTTTTTTATAGTTTCTATGATAAAATTTTGCAAAAAAAGTAATTTTTGTTCATAAATTTGGGCCAAAATTTATACTGCTACATATCTTTGGTAAAAATAACCAAAATTGGTGGATATTATTTGTGTGAAAGTTATAGCGTCTACAAGCTAGGGTGGCAATCAATGAAAATTGATCACACCTGATGCACGGAAGGCCTATTTCTTGAGGCCCTGAAATGTCAGGACAGTACAAATACCCCCAAATGACCACTTTTTGAAAAGTAGACAGTCCAAGGTATTTAGTAAGAGCCATAGTGAGTTTTTTTAAGTAAATTTGTAATTTGTAATTTTTTTCCCACAATTCTTGGGAAAATTAAGAAATTATTGTTTTTTTTACACAAAATTGTCACAATAACAAGTTATTTCTCACACACAGCATATGCATACTTCCAATTACACCCCAAAATACATTCTGCTACTCCTCCTGAGACTTTTTTACAGCTTGCCCCATAGAGAGGTCCAACATGCAGGGAGCACAGTCAGGCGTTCTAGGAGCATAAATTACACATAACATTTCCTAATCACCTGTTAAACTTTTGAAGGCCCTGGTGCACCAGCCCGGCCACATAGAGAGGTCCAACATGCAGGGAGCACCGTCAGGCGTTCTAGGAGCATAAATTACACATAAAATTTCCTAACGATCTGTTGCACTTTTGAAGGCCCTGGAGCACCATGACAATTGAATTACCCACAAAATTACCCTATTTCGGATAGCAAACACTCAAACATATAGTCTTTGAGGCATAATGAGTCTTTTTAACATGTCGTTTTTTTTCAAGTTTTTTAAAAATGTGGAAAGAAATTAAAAACCTATTTTTTTTTGCACAAAGTTGTCAATTTATAAGATTTTTCTGACAAATAGCATGTACCTAGCAACAATTACACCCCAAAACATATATTGCTACTTGTCCTGAGTATGGTAATACGACATATGTGAGACTTTTACACAGACTGGCCACATAGAAAGGTCCACCATCCAGGGAGCACCGTCAGGTGTTCTAGGAGCATGAATTACACATAAAATTTCCTAACGACCTATTACACTTTTGAAGGCCCTGGAGCACCAAGACAACGGAATTACCCACAAGATGACCCCATTTGGAAAGCAAACACCCCAACTTATAATCTATGAGTCATTTTGAGTCTTTTGAACATGTCATTTTTTTCCACAAGTTTTTGAAAATTAAAACGTATTTTTTTTGCACAAAGTTGTCCATTTATAAGATTTTTTCTAACACATAGCATGTACATAGCAACAATTACACCCCAAAATATATTCTGCTACTCCTCCTGAGTATGGCGATAACACATGTGTGATACTTTTACACAGCCTGGCCACATACAGAGGCCCAACATGCAGGGAGCATTATCAGGCGTTCTAGGAGCATAAATTACACATCTAATTTCATTCCTACCAATCATACTTTTGAAGGTCCTGGAGCATCAGGACAGTGGAATTACCCACAAAATTCCATCATTTTGGAAATTAAACACCTCAAGGTATATTTTATGAGGCATGGGCTGCAGATAGGTACTCGGGTACTCTGATGGGCTGGAGACAGGTACTCTGGTAACCTGATTGGCTGCAGATAGGTACTCGGGTGCTCTGCTGGACTGCAGATAGGTATTCGGGTACTCTAATGGGCTGGAGACAGGTACTCGGGTACTCTGATGCACTGCAGATAGGTGACTCGGGTACTCTGGGCTGGAGATAGGCACTTGGGTACTCTGATGGTCTGCAGATAAGTACTCGGGTACTCGAGGCTGGAGATAGGTACTTGGGTACTCTGCGCTGGAGACAGGTACTCAGGTACTCTGATGAACTGGAGACAGGTACTCAGGTACTTTGATGAGCTGGAGACAGGTACTTGGGTAATCTGGGCTGGAGACAGGTACTCAGGTACTCTGGTGGGCTGAAGATAGGTAGTCGGGTAAACTAATGATCTGCAGATAGGTACTTAGGTACTCTGGGCTTGTGACAGGTACTCGGGTACCCTGATGGGCTGGTGACAGGTACTCAGGTACTCTGATCTGCAGATAGGCGCTTTTGTACTCTGATGGCCTGGTGACAGGTACTCGGTTACTCTGAGGAGTTGTAACAGGCTCTTGGGTACTTTGATGACCTGGTGACAGGTACTCGGGTACTGGTGAGGGGTTGTGACAGGTACACGGGTAGTCTGATGGGCTAGTGACAGGTACTATGATGGGCTGTGACAGGTACTCAGATGGGCTGGTGACAGGTACTTTGATGGGCTGGTGACAGGTCCTCTTTATTGCTGGGGTAATCAGTGTGATTTGGTGTACACTGTAGGGCGGTAACAAGCTGTTACCTCAATTTTCTCCTCACACAGGATTGTGTGTGAGGAGGCTAAACCAGTAACAGCTGTTATATTCTGTGATCAGTTCGGGAGCAGTGCTATGTCTAGCTGATCAAGATTTCCCATAGACGCAATGTTAAAAACTGGGAGCAGTGCAATGCCAGCCTGACCAAGATTTCAATTAGACACCAGTGTTAAAAACCAGGAGCAGTGCCACTGTGTCCATATTCACGAGTGTACATAAAGTGAGGGTACGTAAAGCAGGGTATGCCTGTATAGTGTACAGCTATTCTTTCTTTGTAGGAACTGAAGTTCATTCATCTGCCCCACTGTGGGAAAAGAATGTAAAGGAAAAAACAGATATACAAAAGCCTGTGATATTGATGACACTTAACTTTGGCAAAAATGAACTAGAACTAGATGAGGGTGTGCTTCCCTACACACCAAATGTCCACTTAACTAAAACTTAACCTTGATTGTAAATCATAAAAGGTATGTAAATGACCATAACAGGTATACCTATAGGATGAGGTCAATGCCATTATATATAAACCAACGTTCCATCTCGATGAGGTAATATTATAATCTACCAAGTTAAATTGTGAATGGTGAAATTTCTCTTGATATAGACAATATAAAGTTATAATCTCCCCTTACATTCAATATAAAGGCTCCAGGCTGTTTAGAGGATATATAAACGTAATGTCTACTCACCAACACCAATTGGTATAAAGATATGGGGGTATATCAGTCTCTCCTTTCATCTATTGGCCACATATAAAAATGAGATGAACAGAAAAAGAGAAAGTATACTAGTGAATACTGTTTTACTGAAGGTGTGGCTATCTGTCTTTTGCCCTATGAATATTATCTATATCTCAGATATGTAATACAGGTACACTGATCCATGGGGACACAACCACTGATGGACCACTGATGGACGAGCCCCATATATCACCATAGCCACAAAAAAGCGTCCCTGTTAATCAAGATTACATTGACAGAAGGCATATCTTCCCCACAAAAATGAAAAAAAAAAGGGGAGGGGGGGGGAATGTGTCAGGACAAAAATTAAATCATATCAAACTCAAACAAGGCACCTACTATATCTAAAGTAACCAATATAGATGAGGCATTCAGACGTATATCCAGAATTTACAAGAAACATAAGAGATGTTGGTGGGAGGTTGAAGGTCTTGAAATGCATATTAAAATGAAGATTATAGTGAGCGTATTTAGGACTATGATCAGATCACATTCCCATACTGACAATATGGATTTTATGTCAGGTTGGGAGAAACAGAAAACAACTTAATTAAGGATGATGCAATACCTCCATGATTTTGAAAAAAGAAATTCACTGAATTTAATAACCAGTTAAAGGAGGAACAGAATAACACCCTTAAATTTAAAGACCATCCAGGATTTTAAAAACCTAGAAGATAGATAACAAAAACAAGTGGAGATTTACAAAGAAACCATTATGGCAAAAAAATAATTGGTCTTGTAAGAACAGAGGGTTAACTCCACAGACTGTCTCTGCAGCTGACCCTGATAGATCAAGGGAGTCAGAGAGTCCTGAGACAGAAGAGGAGAGTGAAAGACAAAGTGACTCGAGTGATGGCAGAAATGAGGTTAAATATCCCCGAAAAAGAGGTAGAGGTAGAAGAGATCTCACATCTGAGAGATCGAGGTCAATGGGGATATACGGGTACCAACAGAGGGAGGAAGTGATAGATTCCTCAGATCAAACCACCACCCAGGACAGTGATTTGCAGATATTTAATCTCTAGGAAATAACATTGACAGCTAACCACATTGCAGTGCTGAAGAGAAGACTGTCTTTTGTGCCCTCTCAGGACTTCAACTTATTTGAGTGGGTAAAATATGTGAATTTATTTGCGAGGAAATTGGCTCTTAAGAAAGAACACAGGGACAAATCCATTCGGCCTTTGAGGTTAGATACCTTCAAGGACATTGAAGCCCTCATAATTCTTGAATCAAACCAAAGTGAAGGGAGTGTGGGCAGTGTGGAGGTGTGTGGATGCTTTTCCAGCTTTAAACCAAAGAGTGACCAGACTCCACCTATTCCTCAGGGTAGACATATTTAACTGTTTGTTAAGTTGGTTGAAAGAGACTTGAATGCTTTGTGGGAAAAAAGACTGAGAAGGGGTAAATCATTGATTATTAAATCAGCAGATAAAGGTGGGAACATTGTTATAATGTATAGAACATTATAAGTTAAAATGTGCTACGATATTCTCAGCAATGAGGAGAACTATGAAGTATTAGATAGCGATCCAATGTATAACTTGAATGATCTGAGAATGATCCAAGAGAGGTATTGAACAAGGAATACTCTCTAAGGATGTATGCTCATTTATTACAAACAACCATCCCATAATCGCAACTTTTTATGCTCTCCCTAAGGTGCATAAGAACAGAGAAAACCCCCCAGGTCACCCTATAGTTTCAGAGAATCAAAATCTGACTGAAGGTGCCAGCAGATATGTTGATTACATCCTTCGTCCATATGTCTATAGTCTGTCCTCATATGTTGAGGATACACAAGACTTTGTTAATAAACTTTCGGACATTTCTCTGGAGGAGGATGTTTGGCTGATGCCTCGATGTGGAGGCACTCTATATAAACATTAGACATAACTTGGGGCTTAAAGCATGTAAATACTTCCTAGTTAATAGAGGTATACTTTTTCAGAAACACACAGATTTTGTTCTTCAGCTTCTACAATTTGTGTTGGAACACAATTTTTTTTTCTTGGCAAAATTTACAGACAATGTAAAGGCACTGCAATGGCTTCATTCTGTGCACCGACATGTGTTCCTTGGGTGGTGGGAGCATACCTTAGTGTTCACAGAAGAGTTAGAACAATTTACTGTACATATTTTGCCATGGGTACGCTTCATTGATTATATTTTTATCCTTTGGCAGGGCCAAAGAGAGAGATTTGAGGAATTTGTAGCACGTCTAAATAACAATAATATTGGTATGTTTTTCACCAGTGAGATTAAACATGACAGCATCAATTTCCTTGATCTTAAGATTGGGAGAGATGTTGATGGTACAAACACCCTGCATCCCTTAAAGGCATTCCCACTGGGAAATTTATGAGAGCTAAAAGAAACTGCTCTACTGATGCAGCCTTTCAAAATGAAAGTCTTCAGTTGGTTGAGAGGCTCAGTAGATGAGGTTATAATCTCAGTGAATTAAGAAAGTCTTGTGAAAAGGTGAGCACTGTCCCAAAGGGATACTTTAATTGGACAAGAACAGACCAAGACAGATGATAATGCAGGTATGTGTATTATGGGGACATACTCAAATAAATCTGGTGAAATTTTTTTATCATTAAGAAATTTTGGACGTGCTACTGTACATAATGACAAAGATCTATTTCAAATCCTTCCGAAAAGCCCCATGATCACATACAGAAAGGGTAGAAATCTTAGAGACATTTTAGTGCATAGTCATTTAGGAACTGTCCAAAAAAAGTCATTCCGCCATGGCTGCCAGGAAAACCATTAGGTCGCCACAGATGTGGACACTGTAAGGCATGCCCTTATATTCCCACTGTTAAAGAATTTGAGAACCCCAAACACGGAGAAATTATTTAAATACTATCATTCTTCAATTGTAGTACAGAGGGAAGCATTTATGTTATGAGATGCCCATGCCCATTTTTGCACGTGGGAAAGATAATTTGTGACTTTAGATGCATATACATATAGAGTATTGGAGCATATTAATGACATTGCACAAAAAAAGAGACATATCAATTAGCAACATCCCTGAAAAAACATGGTGGTAAAACTAAGGTATTAAACTTTTGGGCCATAGAACTATATAAAATGGGCCCAGGGAAAGGTGACCTAGATAAACATCTATTAAAATTGGAAGCAAGATGTATTTTCCATCTCAATTCTCACGCTCCATCTGGCCTTTATGAAGACTTTACATGTATACCTTTAGTACATGACTAAAGATCTTTGGATTTATTGTCTAATAGGCTTGTCTAATAGTAATGCTTGTATGGATCATATTGGTATTTACAAATGGACTTCGGATCCCTTTTTGCTCAAAAGGAATTGTATATGTGTACAGGACAATGATATGTGGGATAGGAGCAATGAATAATAAGCGATTGCCTTGTAATTCTGATTGTCATCCACAAGATGGTGATAGGATTCTCCTAAGCAATGAGCATGCGCGGCGGCCATCTTAGATGGTCAGATTATAGATATAAGGACTACAAATAAAAGACAGCATTTTCTTTTCCCCATGTGATTGTCAGCTACTCTTGGTTGCTTATTTTCTTCACTTTTCTTAGATTTTTTTTTACCTCAGATGAAGCTGTATTTGAAGAGTGAAACATTCTCCCTCCCATTTTTTTTTTCATTTTTGTGGGGAGAGATACACCTTGTTTCAATGCAGTCTTGATTAATAGAGAAGATTTTCGGTGGATATGGTGATATATGGGACTCATCAATCAGTGGTTATTTGTGTACACATGGATGAGTGTACCCGTTTTACATATCTGAGATATAGATAATTTCATAGAGCAGAGGACAGATAGCCTACATCGTCAGTAAGACAGTATTCACTAGTATCAAAAAGTTTACCAAGGTTCCATCACAGGATGGCACTGTGGGAGTCTTAGTGATAGAGCAGCGCCACATGTTATAAGTCAATTTTAAAGCGGTTTTGTACAGAAAATTGCAAGTTCATCTTATTCAAATGGCTTTGGAACATTGATGCAGTTATGACCATTGAAATAAAATAATATGCAGTATTTACCTTTTATTTTTAATGTTTATGCCGACTTCCGGGCTCTCCTCCCATGGGAGTAGGCGTGTTTATCGGCTTCGCAATGGTCCCTGGGAACTTTTTTAGCTATTTCCCAGGAATCCGTGGGGGACACAGTCATGCCGAAATCTCGTGAGATTTCGGAAGGAGGACGCCGATCACGTGATGAGGGCGTGTCCGAAATTGCCATTTTGAAAGTGGGCAGGCAGCTCTATCTGCCATTACCACTATAGCACATGAGGCAAGAGGAAGGAAAACAAAGAGGACACTCAATGAGCATGTGCGAGATGGAGCGGTGGATGCTGGGAGCTCAGCGTCATCGCATCCAGGAAGTAAATGCCTGTGGGCTTCAAACGCCCACAGTGAAAATGGAAACCGCCGGACTGCTTTTTTAAAAGTTTTCCTTAGCAATGAAATCGTCACGCCGGGGGTTAAAAAGACGCCGATCGTGACTGCAAAGACACCGTAGGAATCGCCCACCAGTGACACAGGTAAAAAAAAAAAAGGCAGCGGAATCCCGCTTTAAATCAAAATAAAGTGCAGAAAAAATGGACTTTGTAGGCGCCAATTATAAAAAAAATTACATAAAAGTTTATTAAACACATAATGGTACAAACAATCACATAAAAAATGCAAAACTGACATCTCTCTAAGACCAAAAATGCATGACATTATACATCATTGTAATCCTGCAAAACATGATGTAGTATGCAAGAAAAAAACGCGTTACATGTTTCGCAATTGAATGCTTCTTTGGGAGCTTATTAATTGTTCTACAAGCGAGAAAAATATATAAACATACAAACAGATACAGCAAGCTGCAGTAACACAATAGTAGTGTGTTTTAGATGTTTGGCAGATTTTATCAAAAGGGAACCACAAAGAGGACTCCTAAAAGTGGCATGCATAAGGTAGTCAGGGATCATACACGGGGACATGCCCAGTAGAAAAAACTCTCAAAAACTGCAAAGGGGGCCACCAAAAAAGGGGAAATAAATAGAAAAAGAAAAAAAAAGAAAATGAAAAGGTGTCTTCATCTGCCGGCCTCTGAAACAAAGGGCCAAAATAAGAGACAGTTGAATTCAATAAAATCTACAGAAAAAACAAGAAAATAAACAAGGTAAAAAAATGACAATCAGTCAATTTTAGAAGCTGTAATAAAGTACAACAGACAATAACCATATATATCAGCAGTAGGGTAGCGGACAACACTGAAATTGAGCAAAAAAAGGTATAAACACAGGAAAGGGAAAAAAAGGAAAGAGGAAGAGAAAGGAGCATGGGGTTACACCACAGCAAGAAGACACATTGTAAGAATCCAAAAAGCAATAAATTAGTAGGTAGATAACTCTACATTAATTAGCATATAGGCTAAACCATTACAGAAATGGTTTATACGCTTGTGCTTCATTAATGCCTGGCCAACATGTGGCATTAAGGCGTTCAATCCATTTTTGTCTCGTGCTGTAGTATTCTCCTATCCCAATCTCCTCCCCTAGGGTCTTGTGGAATAATCGCTATAAAGGAAGCAACAGAAGTATCAAATCTATGACACAGATCAAGATGTCTGCTTATGGGGGTGAGCATTTTTCCACTAGAGGAAAAATAGATGTGATCATTAATCCTTTGTCTTAGTTGGCAAATTATTTTTCCAACATAAAAAATTCTGCAAGTGCAGGTCATTAAATAGATTACTCATTGGGTGTCACAGTCGGCCTGAAAATGGGGATAAAAGAGTTCCATTAGGTAGTTTGAATCCACAACCTGTAAACACCCAGGGGTAGAAGGCACAATGGCCACATTTGTACATTCCAACCACTTTGGTATTGCGACCAGAAGAAGTGTAATGGCTTTGGGTCAATTTATCATGAAGCGAGATTGACCTTTTAAAGACAATCTCTGGGTGGTCAGTAACATATTTCCTCAAGATGGGGTGTTCATGGAGGATATACCGATGTTTCTCCAGGACATTTCTTAATTGGTAATGTTGATCTGAGTATTGTGTAATGAATTTTACAGTGGCATGATCATCTAGCTTGGTTTTATGTTCAAACAATAGTGTATTTCTAGTTTGTTTCAAAGCCTTATTAAAGGCTTTGCGTAAAAGGGATTTCGAATAGCCCTGTTGGAGCAGTCGTCCTCGCAAGAGATCAGTGTGATATCTAAAATCATTGTCATTCGTACAGTTCCTTCTCAATCGAATATATTGTGCATAGGGAATACTACAAACAAGAGTCGATGGGTGGGCACTTGAAGTGTGTAGGATCGTGTTTCCTGCTGATTCCTTGCAATACAATGAAGTTGCCAGGCAGTTATCCTGGTCTTTGAAAATTGAAAGATCGAGTAACGAAATTTTAGAGGGATCACTCTTTACTGTAAATCTCAAATTGTATGTGTTATTGTTAAGGAGATTAACAAAGGTGTCCAGTGTGGATTGTGAGCCTACCCAGATAATAAATATATTGTCGATATATCTAAGCCACACCAGTACATGACTGGTGTGGCTACTGAGGTCATCATTTGAAAAGATATCATGTTCCCACACCCCCAGGTACAGATTGGGATAGGCCGGGGCACAGCAAGTGCCTATGGCCACGCCCTGTACCTGGAGGTATTGGGAACCATTGAACATGAGCCAGTTGTGTGTCAAAATAAAGAAAAGCAGTTTAAGAAGGAATTCACTAAATGGCCAACAGTGGTGGTCCGCCTCACGGAGGAATGTACGCACCATCCCAACGCCCCACTTGTGAGGGATGCTGGAGTATAATGCCGCTGCATCCAAAGTCACGAGCAGGGCATCAGGAGGGACCTCGACACCCTCAATGTGCTTGAGGAGGTCCAATGTATCTCGGACATATGAAGGCAATCGTGTAACATGAGGGGTCAAAAAGGAATCAATTAATCTACTGGCATTCTCCGTCAGTGAACCTATGCCGGAAACAATGGGCCGACCAGGGGGGGACAGATAGATTTTTGTGAGTCTTTGGTAGCGCATAGAATATAGCAGTTTGAGGAAATTTTGTGTCAAGGTAGGCATGGGTATCCCGATCAATCAGGCCAGTATGGTATGCATCTCCTATTAAGGATTTGAATTCACCGATAAAATGTTCAGTAGAACCAGGAGTGATACAACGATACCATGATCAATTATTCAGGATATCCATGCACATCCCAACATACTGGTCATTAGTAAGTAATACGATATTCCCACACTTATCCGCTTGTTTGATGATCAAATCTGGGTGATTACGTAATTTGGAAAGGGATTGTAGTTGGTCAGAAGATAAGTTAGCCGGCGTAGGGTCCACTTTCAGTTGTCTCAATTCCCCAATCGTGGCCATCAAAAAGGCCCACACTTGGGGATTAGTGGTTAGATCAGGACATTTTTTGGATTTGGGTTTAGATTTTTCGGTAGATTTTAATCTTGTTGGTATCACAGAGCTAGTGGTATTAGCGATAGAAGTTTGTGATACCATGGTATCATTCTCCTCTAACAGGAGGATAAGATCTCTAAAAGCATGGAATTCATCGATAGTAAAATGTTTTATACTTTCAGATAACTCCTTCTCTTGTTTCTGGATTTGATCATTATCTTAAAGAAATTTGTAGGTAAGTTTTCTACAGAAAAAATATACATCTTTAATGCTATCATATTTATCTAAGTGGAATGTGGGGCAGAAACCGAGACCATATCTCAGAAGGTCGACGTTTGTTTGAGAAAGACTATATGGAGTGAGATTGATAATGTCTAATTCTACATGTGGGGAATCACTGCCGGTGGCAATGGAAAATTTGACAATGATGACGCCCCTGCTAAAGCCAAGTGGGGATCAAGTGTGCTCTGTTTAGTCGGAATCTATAGAGGTGTAATAGAACTCTATTACACCTCTTTTCCACTGCCCCCGGCAGTGACTCCCCACACGTAGAATTAGACATTATCAATCTCACTCCATATAGTGTTTCTCAAACAGATGTCGACCTTCTGACATATGGTCTCAGTTGGGCATGAGTAGTGTAGTGCTAGCTAAAGAACACATGGAGGAAGTGTCAATGGTATGTTTAGTGGTGGGAGTGAGATTAGAACTGGAACCTGACGGGTTCTGTCATAGATTGAGCGCCTGCATCGCTACAGATCCTAAATGTGTAGATGTGCGCATAGCCAAGGGTGTGGTTGGGTTAGAACCCGTGCATGACTGATCAGTGTGTGACCTAGAGGTTTGTGAATTGTGTTTAACACCTTCATCAGGGTGTTTTTTCCGATGGGGGGTGAATGGTTGGCTACCATTCAGTCTTCTTTTTCGTGCTCCCAAATTGGGGTTAAAATGTATGTTCATAGGTTGATGAGAAGTGGGATAGGTGGAAGACAAGGATAAAGAAGAGTTAGACTTAGTCTCTTCATGCCTTGATGAAGGGCTGGGACCATGATTTGTAGATTTGGGACCTGATCTGGTCCTTTTATTTTTTAGCGAAAAATGCCAGCGATAGGCATAGCCTTCCAAAAAGGCCATTTTATCTCTATATATTTTAGTTTGTTTTTTTTAAATGATATCTTTATTTAATCTATTCAGATATTCTTTCAGTTCCTGCCATTTCTTGTCAAATTGCGTATGATTTTTAACAGAATCCTGTTGTGTCTGAAGAGAAATAAGTTCCTGATCTAAGGCCACCAAATCGGCCTTGCAATGTGCAACTAATGCCGCGTACACACGACCAGACTTAGGTCCGAAAGACTTTCGACAGAGTTCTGACGGAGTTCTGACAGAGTTCTGACAGAGTTCTGACAGAGTTCTGACGGACTTTCCGAATGAACGGACTTGGCCATACACAATCACACCAAAGTCCGACGGATTCTAATGTGATGACGTACGACCAGACTAGAATAAGGAAGTTCATAGCCAGTAGCCAATAGCTGCCCTCGCATCGGTTTTTGTCCGTCGGACTAGCACACACACGAGCGGATTTCTCGGTAGGAACTGGGTCCGGCGGAGTTCTGGTGGAAAAATTTGAAACATGTTCCATTTCTAAAGTCTGTCAGACTTTTGCAAATCAAAAGTCCGCTGCAGCCCACACACGATCGAATAGTCTGCCGGAATCATTCCGTCAGACTTTTGATGTTGAAAAGTCTGGTCGTGTGTACGCGGCATAAGAGTTTAATGAGTTCCGTGCTACATTTAGTTAATTCCTGTTCCCAATCATGTTTGAGTTCAGGAGTGATGTTTTTAAAGGAAGGAAAAAGTTGTATTCTGATCCCCATGGGGAAAATATTATCCTGTATGTATTGTTGAAAAAACTGTGCCAGTACAGATTGGACTTCTTTTTAAGAAACCTCCTTGCTTTGGATAGAAATTGATTGAGAGCTAAATCATCTCTAGTGGAGGTATTACAGCTAGCATGTATTTCACTCATATACCCGGACCAGGCATCACCTACAAAGTCCATTTTTATATAAATAACACTTTATATGTCTTGGGAATAGCAATACTCAGTAATAATCGAATCTGCTCAACAGTGAAAAATGTCCAAAAACCAAAACCGCTAATCACTGCGGTAGTAGCTATTTAATAAATTGGTTCAAATGGTACATAACCATCCAAAATGATGGGTGCTTCCACCCAAACAGAATGTATCAAAAAGTTTACCAAGGCTCCATCACAGGATGGCACTGTGGGAGTCTTAGTGATAGAGCAGTACCACGTCCTATAAGTCAATTTTACATCAAAATAAAGTGCAGAAAAAAATTGACTTTGTAGGCACCAATGACATAATAGTTTACTAAACACATAATGGTACAAACAATCACATTTAAAAGCTTTTTTGCAATAAAAAATGCAAAACTGACATCTCTCTAAGACAAAAAATACATGACATTATACATCATTGTAATCCTGCAAACATGATGTAGTATGCGAGAAAAAAACGCTCTACGTGTTTTCGCAATTGAATGCTTCTTCGGGAGCTTATTAATTGTTCTACAATAGAGAAAAATATATAAACATACAAACAGATACAGCAAGTAGCAGTAATACAATAGTAGTGTGTTTCAGATGTTTGGCAGAGTTTACCAAAAGGCAACCACAAAGAGGACTCCCAAAAGTGGCATGCATGAGGTAGTCAGGGATCATACATGGGGACGGGCTCAGTAGAAAAACATCTCAAAAACTGCAAAAGGGCCACCAAAAAAGGGGAAATAAATAGAAAAAAATTTCAATCCATCCAATAGAGGGTTAAATATCAGCAAAGCAAGCATGCATATAAACAGAGAGGATATCCCCATAGTCCAAAAGTGAACAGTCAGCATACCTTGGATATAATGATAGAGTATGTCTCAGTAGGGCCCAGGTCCTGATATAATATTAGACACAGTAATAAACTGAGAGAGTATAACCAATCAGGAACAAAGCCTAAAGTAAGGAACATAAATATGTCAGGAATGACTGTCAGTTTAACAACTAAAAAATTTACTAAAGAGAGCAAGGTAAAAAGCTGAGAGCATTAAGGTAATAAATCCTCACCTGACACCATAAGCCCTTGGAGATTCCGACTAACAAATCTGTCGGAGTTATTCCGATGGATTAATTCCGGACGAGGTCCGGAAGTGAAGTTGCATACACACGGTCGGAGCAAGTTGTCGGAATTTCCGGTTGCCAAGAACACGGTGACGTAAGCCGCAGACGGCGGGACTAGAAAAGGTAAGTTCAGCACCACGTCTGGCACCCTTTGGGCTCCTTCTGCTGATCTTGTGTGTATCGCGTGTTAGTAGAAGTTTGGTGAGAGACGATTCGCGCTTTTCAGATTAGTGATTCAGATCGCTACTGCTCTTCAGTTTCTGCTTGTCTTTGCGTATCTGATAATCAGTGCGTGCAGTCAGTAAGTATTTTTTTCTCATTGTGGACTATATCTTGGTATAGTACACTTTGATTTGAATTTCTTATTGTCTACTTTCTTCTGCTATTCAGTTTGTTCTTTCAGGCATTGCTGTTTATCAGTGCTTTATGTTGTCCGTTCTGACCAGCCGACCGTTTTGAAACCATGTTTCGTCTACGTACTCGTCGTAGAGTTTGTGCTGTGCAGGGGCTTCGTGTTGGGGTTCTTACTTTGGCACAAGCCCGGTCCATGAACAGGGAGGGGAGGCGTTTGTGGACCAAGAATTGGTTGCGCCAGCGTGACCAGTTCTCGCACATGCCTTTGCTCCATGAGATCCGGGAGAATAATCCTGATGATTTCAGGAATTATCTCCGGATGACAGACCCCATTTTTCACCGTCTGCTGGCTTTGCTGACCCCTTATATCACCAGGCAGGATACCTGCATGCGGCAAGCCATCACTCCGGAGCAGAGGCTCATCACCACGTTGCGCTACTGGGCGACAGGGAGAAGCCTTCAGAACCTCAAGTTCTCTACAGGCATCTCCCCCCAGGCTCTGGGGATCATTATTCCAGAGACCTGTTCTGCCATCATTCAGGTCCTGCAGAAGGACTATATGAAGGTAAGTTTTATCCTTTAACATCACATTCTATGTATTTCATGATTGCTAATGTCTTGCATTTCTTTCCTCATTCCCTAATTACCATCATTGCAATATGCTCTAATTCATATGCTCTGCCCCTTTGTCCTCATGCATATTTGCCTCACTAACTTCCCCGCCATGCTCTTCTTGGCCCATAAAACTATAGTCTAGTCACTTACCAATGTCTTTTGTCAGCTCCATAGTATTGCTTTCCCCTAAACACCCCCTAAAATGTCTACAAATGTGATGTGTGTGCTTCAATTCATGCAGAGTGACATTTATTTTTTTTTGGTTGTGCCAAACTCATTAGGAACCCCCCTCCCCCCAACTGCTAGCTCAGCTGATAGCAATCCTCTATCTGCTGACTTTACCAAACCCAATACACACTATATCTACCTTTTTGATGCTCACATTTATGGATGAATTCACCAAAGCATGTAGTGCAAGGGCCTGCCTCAATACTTTCAAATGCTATATTTTTTTTTATTCCCCTATTATTATCTTGACATGTAATATGAGAATGTCAAAATGTGCTTCCATTTTGGTTTCTTTTTGGTATTATGACACTTCTTACCTGTCCGGTGGGCTTCCAATAGTGTAAGTAAGGAGGGGCTTCCCAAAGTATCACACATTATTTAGGCATTCAGCTCTCAATCAAGTGGAGAGGGTTACTTGTCCAAAACATCCCCCCCTCATTTTTTAGCAAGGGCCCATCAGATTGGGGGGGGGGGGATGACTCTGATAAGGGGACCTTATACTTTAGGCTTTAAATACTCAGTTCCCAAAATGTTATACTAATCTTGGCCAAAAATGTTTGTGTCTAATCTGCTTGCAATGTTGATTTTTTAAATTACAAATTTTTGTTCTTGTTTCCACAGTGTCCTTCAACGCCACAGGAATGGCAGACTGTGGCCTCCCACTTTGCCAGTCGTTGGGACTTTCCCAATTGTGGAGGAGCAATTGATGGGAAGCATCTTCCCACCACCCAACTCGGGGTCGTACTATTATAATTATAAGGGGTTTCATAGTATCGTGATGTTGGCGGTAGTGTCTGCGACATATGAGTTTTTGTATGTGGACGTGGGGCAAAATGGACGGATGTCGGATGGTGGAGTGTTCTCCCGGACGGAGTTCTACTGGCGTCTCCAGAGTGGCAGTCTGGGCTTTCCACCCCCAGAGGAGAATCAGGAAGGACTCCCGTTCGTCTTCGTCGCGGATGAGGCATTTGCCCTGGCGAACCATCTGATGCGGCCTTTCCCGGGGAGGACCCTCACCCCGGACCAGAGGATTTTTAATTTCCGCCTGTCCAGAGCCTGAAGAGTGGTGGAGAACACCTTTGGAATACTGGCCAGCCGGTTCTGCCTTTTTTTAACCCCTATCCACATGGTGGAATACAAACTCAATCACATAGTGCTGGCCTGCTGTGTTCTGCACAATTTTCTAAAAAGACTTTCTGCGAACTATGAGGTCTCAGTTGTCCAACAAGAAGCAGACTTGCTGGAAAATGCTAACCTCACGGGCCTTGAACCTGCTCATCCTGGCTTGCCCCCCCAAAGCGCCCGTGAGGTTGGAACCCAATACATGGACTACTTTGTGGGTAGGGGGGCCATTGATATGACAGACAATGTCTGAGCGGCATTTTCAGAATAAATTTTTCTTTGAAATTCCTTCATTTACTGCTTGGCTTGCTTTTAGGTGTCTCCTAGGTAAATTTATGTTTTTTCTTGTTGTGCCTTTTTCACCAAAAGTGCAAACCTAAGTTCTTAGCGAGATGAGAGGACAGTCTCTTCTTCAGATAAGCTTATTATGTTGTGGGTCTGCTACACACACACCTTGTTTTTGGTAACTAATGTATGTAGTGCATTACTGACCAAAATCGTGCTCATTTTCAGCACCATGGCAGGAAAATGGCATGATTTTGAAAATTAACACATCACTGTGGGTGTTTTTTACTAAAGGAACATCCACTATGCACTGCAAAAGTACACCTGAAACTGCACTTGGAGTGCAAAGTGGAGTTACCTTTAGTAAATAACACCCATTGTCACCGCAAACAAAAATTTTACTCCAAATACATCTTTGGCGCAATGAAAAAGGAAGCCACACATTGTTGATAATTTAACTTTTTAATCCAAGCACATTCACATGTGCGTTTAGAAAAGGGTTTTACAACAAACCAACAAATTGTGGGTATCAAAAACAGTCTTTCAGGTAATTTTTTTTACACTTTGTGTTTTTGTGTAAACAGGCATGTATCAAAGCGTAACATACAGAACACAGGAACTTACAAAGTTCAACTTTGAAAAGTGAAGACAATATCAGACATGAGTATGTACAAACTGGGCTGATATTGCCTTCATCACATGGGGTGTCACCCCTGGAAAATCCAAATTTGGAAGATGCACACAATGTGTCAAAATGTGCTATCTCCCATCATGGGGGATCAATGTACATGTTTTGGGGCTGCAACCCCTTCATCTCAGCCACTTTCCACAAAACACATACATTGATCCCCTATGATGGGAGATAGCGCATGTTTACACACTCTGTGCATCTTCCAAATTTGGTTTTTCTAAAAATACAAAAGTTGTGGTTTAAAATACAAAAAATAAAACCCTAGCTAGTTTGGGCTGTTTCACCAAAACATCAATGATGTTCTTAATTTTATTTTTAACATCATTGATGTTTTGCTGTATATTTTCCAAATCCTGATTGCACCCCATTATCTCCCCAATCAGGATCTGGGCACTTTCACTGGTAAATGGGATTCTTCTTCCACATCACCTACAAAACAAATCAAAAAAACACAACATGTATTAAAAATATGGTGATATACATTGATGAGCTTACCGGAAGCTGTGTTCTCCGACACTCACCTGTTGTGGTGACAATTTGTCTAACTTCAACAATCTCTTCTTCCTCCTCCTCCTGCTCCTCTGCTTCTGGTTTTGGAATTTCGCCTTCTTTGGGAGGGGTGTGGTCCCTGGTGTCCTCATACTTACTGAGTCTTCTCTCCCCTATGAGAATGTAAAAAAAGAATAATTAGCACACAGAGGGCAGAATTAGGAATATGAAACATTGCTTGGAAGTGTTGTACAATTGTTTTTTTTAGCCGAGCTCCAAGGTGAGAACATTATTGTGCACACTTTGTTAAGCTGGAATACTTACCTGCAGAACGATGTTTCTTACGAATGAATAAAACCATGAACTTGAAAGTGGCCATTTTAAAATGCACAACATGAAATCAAAGCACATGGAGCAGTATGCAAACAAGAATAATCATATGAACACACGACAACTATATACTTTTTTGAAGAACACGCTTGATCCTTCTGTACTGATCGTGCTCCCTCAGTTTCAGGTCTGACCAGCGTTTTCTCAGTTGATCCTTGGATCGGCGTACCCCAAAATTCTTATGAAGACTCTTCACAACTTTAGTCATGATCTTGGCCTTTCTGATATTTGGGTTTGGGTAAGGTCCATACTTCCCATCATAGTCGGTCCTGTTCAATATGTCCACCATCTCCAACATCTCTCCAAAAGACATATTTGAGGCCTTAAATCTTCTCTTCCTGGATTGGGACGTTTCAGGCTCCGGGCTTTCCTCGCCCTCCTCCTCGTGCGTTCTCTCCTCCATGTGCTCTCCCCACTGCACCGAAAGCGAAGGGGCGGGGAATAGTCTAGAAAGAACGTCAGGGGCGGGCGGATTTTCACGCGTGCGCACTGTATATAAAACGCAACACGCGTGTGTCGTCCGTACGATCTGGGAACAGAGTGAGGAGCTGACGCAACGATCGTGCAAACGAAGGTAAAATTTTGAACTTGGTACATCACTAGACTAGACTGCTTCTATCTAGGCCGATGTTGGGACAAGATTAGGAGGGTTTTTCATGGCATTATTAGTATTTTAGGGTTTGTCTTGTGTTGTGTCTTGCAGAGAAGATGGATCCATTCCAAAACCCCAATTTTATGGGTCTATTCCTAGAACTGTACAGGGAGATGCCCTGCCTGTGGCAGATCAACAACCAGTTTTATTACGACAGAAGAAAGAGGAACGCAGCGCTGGAGAAACTTCTTTCTTTGGTGCGGATTATGGTCCCCCCCGCAGACATGTGGCCTATGTGACTAGGAAAATTGGTGTAATATAGAGTATATATCTCAGGAAGAGAAAGAAGCACCTGGAGTCCTTAAGATCAGGAGATCCAGATGCCGTTTATTACCCCAGGATGGTTTACTTCCAGAGGCTGCATTTTCTGGTAGACCAGGGGTTACCCAGGCCACCACTCTCCAGTCTTCCTTCAAGGCTTCCTTCACCCCCAGCTGAGGCTTCCAACGTCCAACCTGGGCCTTCCAGGCAGCAACATGTGGTGGGGCCCAGCTTGAGACAGGTATTGCATTGTTGAACATATTTATTGTGTTACATTTAATGATGTTAACTAGATGTTATTATTGATCAGTAAGTTGTGATTTAACAAAGTGGTTTACATATCAATAGACAGTAGTGACCAAAAATGTTTGGGACGAGAATGAAAAATGCTGGGCTCAGAATGATAGTCTGTTCTATTTGGTAACATTCAATTTGCAAAAGTCGTGAGCTAAAAATGGTGTAATTGATGAGCAAAAAACTAAAACTATGTCCCATTTTCATACACAGGAAGACCTCAGTCGGGGGGAGGCTGTGGCAAGTGGCAGCCAGGAGGTCGACCAATGCCCTCCTTCTCCTCCTCCTGCCACAACTACAGGAGCCCAGCCACAGCCTCGAAGGATGCCTGGTGGGAAGTGCCTAAGGAAGACGTGAGAGTGATGGCCTGGGTTCAGTCTGGTCTGCCAGAAGATGCAGCCTCTTGAAGAACCACATCCTGGGGACATAGATGGCATCTGATTTTCCTGATCTCTAGGACTTCTGGACCAGACTTCTCTCCCTGAGATATGTACTCCTCAGGCCACCAATTTTTGTTATTCTAATTTGTTCATGTCTGCCCTGGGGGCCAAAGGCTGCACCAAAGTAACAAGTTTCTCCAGCGCTGCCTTCCTCTTTTTATTTTATTGAGACCTAAATAAAGGTTTTTTTTGTTTTCCTTCCAAAAGGCCAGTTTATTTGTGAGCAGGCAGGTACATTTAAAAAAAAAAAAGGGAAATGAATAACAAGGGGTACCAACACTACACAACCTCCTGTAGATTAAAAAAGAAAATATAAAAAATATAATAATGTTGTTGTGGTAAGTTTACACACAAAACACACCCCAAAAAATGGAAAGATGAGCAAACTGTCAAAAAAGGAGTTTATGAAAAAAAAAAATGCAGCCAAAAAAGAATAAACAAAAAATAAAATTGTGTAGTGACGATTTCAAAAATTGTATTGCCGAGATGAGTAAAAAAGAGTCAGGAAATACGTTCAGGAGAAGTGTGTGTGACTATGAGCATCAAAAGAAGTTCCTTCTTGCAGCATTGTAAAGAATAAGAGAATGCGCTTCATGAAAGAATTTTTAACATTGCAGTGTGACGAATGTGCTATATCGATTACGAGAAGTAGTTTTACCTGAGCGAGCGCTTCCGTGTCGGAATTTGAATGTGAGCATGTGTGGCACCTTGTCCGTCGGAGTAGGCTACACATGATCGGAGTATGTCCGATCTGAGCATTTTGTCGGAAAATATTTCCGGCAAGTTGGAAAAGTTGGTCCGACGGATATTCCGACGGAAACAGTCCGATGCAGACCACACACAGTCGGAATATCCGACAAAACGCTCCGATCGGACACATTCCTACGGAATCTCCGACCGTGTGTGCAAGGGCTTAGTGGTCATCAAGCATACAAATGTAAAGCCAGATTGTCAGTTCAACAAACAGACATAGTTGCATCCTAGCACACCTGACAGGCAGCCCACAACACAAGTGTGAAGCAGCTCATAAGCAGGCAGTATGGTAAAAATAATATAGATTCATTCAGTATATCTAAAAATCTGAAAAAAGACATAAAAGATCACAGAGTATGGGGATAGTGTTCAGAGTCTCATGCAATAGTAAAAGAGTAGCTCTCATAAAAAGATATACAAACCTTTGACAGTTGAATTGAGATAAAGCTGATAGTGAGGTCAGAAAACAGATCCTCACCAGAGAAGGATGCTATAGTATAGGGCCAGAGAACACCGCCCTATATACATGCCCCAGACAGGGGCATCACCTGACTCGGCCGAAAAAAGAGATGCGCACACATCCGTGCTGAGGATGCGCATGCGCAGTGTACAACCAAATCCGTTCGAGGAGGGAGCAACTCTATAGGTCACAGGGCTGTGAGCTCCCCCTGCTGGCCACCAACCCAAACTACCAACAGCAAAGCGCTGAGGGAAGGCAGATGGAAAAAAGCCTATTAGTGGATGTACAAAGGTCCCAATGCAGGGACAGGGGGCATGCTAAGATGTATGAGAGGGGAGGAGACCCAAGTAATAAGCTCCCGCAGAAGCATTCAATTGCGAAACATGTAGAGCATTTTTTTCATGCATACTACATCATGTTTGCATGATTACAATGATGTATAATGTCATGCATTTTTTGTCTTAGAGAGATGTCAGTTTTGCATTTTTTATTGCAAAAAAGTTTTTAAATGTGATTGTTTGTACCATTATGTATTTAATAAACTATTATGTAATTTTTTATAATTGGTGCCTACAAAGTACATTTTTTCTGCACTTTATTTTGATTTAGTATTCACTAGTACACTTTCTCTTTTTCTGTTCATCTCATTTTTATATATGGCCAGTAGATGGGAAGAGAGACAGATATACCCCCCATCTCTTTATACCAACTGGTGTTGGTGAGTAGACCTTGAGTTTATATATCCTATAAACAGCCTGGACCCTTTATATTGAATATAAGAGAAGATTATAACCCTCATATTGTCTATATGTATATATCAAGAGAAGTTTCACCAATTAAACTTGGTAGATGATAATAATACCACATAGAGATAGAACGTTGGTTCATATATAATGGCATTGACCTCATCCTATAGGTATACCTGTTATGGTCATTTACATATCTTTTATGATTTACAATAAAGATTAGGTTTTAGTTAAGTGGGCTTTTGGTGCTTAGGGAAGCATCGTCTAGTTCTAGTTATTATTTTTTTAGTTACTTATATAAAGCACCATCAGTTATAGAAGAAAACAGACCAGAGGAGTGAGGGAATCTGTTCTACAACAGCCAGGCCTGGGAAGCTCTGTATAAAACAGAGAGCAAAAATAGGGCCAAGAGTGTGCTCATATATCAGAGCTACAGAAAGAAAGGGAAATCATGGTTACATGGTTACAGGGAGTCAGCTGCTCATCTTTATTTCTAAGCTTAATGGGTAAAATTGTTGAACAGGCGATGTTACAGAGACCTCTGGCCTAAATTTTTGTTGATAGTTTCTAGTGACAGAGATATTTCGATCTTATAAATAATCTATTAACTATACTGTCATGGATTCTAAAAACAAGAGAATGTAAACACACTGGGATTATGTAATGTTACCACTTTAAATGATGGCCGTTGGGGCCACCATTAGAAATTGTGGGGCCCCATATAGCCTCCTACATCATCCACCTCAACTAAAAGTGAGCCCCTTCGGCCAGTTCAAATATATACTTCTCCCCCAATCCCCCCCCACCCCTCCTCAGTACAGCTCCTCTTTGCAGCCTAACCTCAGTACAGACCCCTCCAGTACAGATCAGACCTTTCCCAGCCTAACCCCTTAGTACAGCCCCCAAGTACAGATCTCCCCCCTAACTTAACTCTTCAGTACAGACCCCCCTCCCCAGCCTAACCACCTAAATACACAACCCCCATTCCATCCTTACCCCTCAGCAAAGATTCCCCAGTACAGGCCCCCTTTCCTAGTCTATCCCCTCAGGACAGAACCCTCCCCTCTCAGTCTAATCGCTTAATACAGACCCCTCCCTACATCCTAGCACCTCGGTACAGACCCCCCAGTACACAAAGACTGCTCCCCCCCAGTAAAAACCCCCAGTAAACATCCAATCAGTACAAACACCCCCCCCCCCCCCCCAATTACAGAATTCCCTTGTGCAGACCTCCCAGTATAGACCCTCACAGTGCAGATCATCTCACCAAACAACACTGGCAGGTCAGAGTGAGGGAAGTTCTCCCCTCAGTTGTGTTATGTGAGTGGAGCTGAAAAGGAGACTTCCCTTCAATCTGTAGTGGTGATGTGCTGCAATGCAGCGACACTTCTGCCTGTCTGACAGCAACACAAAACATAGACATGGGGATCTAGGTGGCTGGCACACCCTAGATTGGCAGTACTTAGTGCAAACCACGCCCCTGCACCTACAGTGCCTTGAAAAAATATTCATACCCCTTGAAGTTTTACACATTTTGTCATATTACATCCAAAAATTTAACATAAATGTATTTTATGTGATAGACAAACACAAAGTGGCACATAATTGTGAAGTGGAAGGAAAATGATAAATGATAACAGGACTATTCATCAATCACGCCAAGAACTTCTGTTTAAACATAAATTCAAAAGCAATACTGATTTTGACTCAATGAGAATAATTTTGTGTTTTTGTAAACAGCATACACAAATCAGAGAAATAATTCAAAAACATTGGTCCATACTTACAGGTCCAACTAGGGAATTTAATTGAATATTCTAAGTGACGGGGGTGAACATCTGTAGATCCCCAGAAGTGGCCTTATTCCATAGACTACCCAAAGAGATACCCAGGAAATTAACTAAATGAATCACATATATACTGCTAGCGGCCAGAATTACAGTGGCCCGGCATTGGAAACAAACGAGTGTCCCGCTAGATTACGTTAAAGATACAATCAACTGGATTATGGTAAATGACAAACTTACTCACAAACTCCATAATAATTTTTTAAAAATTTGATAAAATATGGGACCCGTGGATCCGCTACATTTCGGTTTCCTAATGAGCTCTGGATTGGCCCTCTTGAATTCCTCTTCTTCCTATTTCTTTTTTCCCTATCTCTGCCTTCTTTCTTTCCCTCCACTTTTTTCCATCTGTAGTTTAAACCCAATACGCATTGGGTAATCTTAGAACTCTAAGTTTTTGATATTGATATTATAAAGAAATGATACAAAAGTCCCCTACTATGTCTTATTCACTATCCCCCCTTGACCTTTCCCTTCCCTTCATCTGCCTAAATATACCATACTTAGGTTTTGGATGTCACTTTATATGGTTATGATGCTGAACGCTGGTTAAAATTAAAGGTTAGGTTAGTATTATATCTAATACTGTTTAATGTTGCAAACTGGGTTTTTTGCCTAGCAGATTTATCTGAAAACATCCCATGAATACTGTTTGTTCCTTCATACTAATGGACCATGCAATACTTTGGTTAATTATATCTTAGATACTTCTAATTTTGTCATAGCAAAAAACTGAAGACTGGTCTAAATGTATCTGCTAATTTTGTCATTTCTAAAATCTTTCAATAAAAATATTGAAATATAAAGTGTACTTCCACTTTTACAACCAAATTGGGATAACACCTTTTATTTGTATTTGGTACATGTTTCCAACTTATATAGCAAAAATAAAAATAAATGCTGGTTACAAAAATTGAACTTCCGCTTACCCGACTCCTCCCCCCCTCCGGTGTCACATTTGGCACCTTTCAGGGGGGAGTTTGGAGCAGATACCTGTCTTCAGGTATTTGCTCCCACTTTTGGAAATAGATCGCCATGTCCGGACCTCCCTTCCCCCCCCCCCCCGCTGTCTTCTGGGAGAAACACAGGTCCCAGAGGACATCAGGGACCAGTCAGGACATGCAGCACGACTCGCGCATGCGCAGTAGGGAACCAGGCTGTGATTCCCTTACTGAAGATGCCGACACCTCCACCCAGAGCCGAGGGACAGGTCAGCTTCGGGTGAGGACATCGCGGGCACCCTGGACAGGTAAGTGTCCTTATTTTAAAAATCAGCAGCTGCAGTATTTGTAGCTGCTGACTTTTATTTCATTTTATTTTATTTTTTTGGCGGAACTCCGCTTTAAAGAACATAAGTGATATGGTAAAAATCATTTTTATAGCAATGCTGATATTTAATTTATGCTTAAATCTCTAGAGAATTCATGTAAAGCTTACCTGACAATTATTTTCATGTAATTTTTATATTTTTACCTTCTTGCCTTAGTTCATGAATGTATTTTTACCATAAAATACCATCTAGTGGCTATTTTTATATCACACAATGCTAAACAACCAGCAGGGCCTGCTGTTATCATAGAAAGTATTACCCATTTACTCTCCAGCCTAAGATGCAGGTGCAGGCCCCCATAGCTCCATTTCCTACAGCACCCTGTGTTCCTGGACACACCCAAGTTGTATTAATTCCTCAGCTTCCCTACCTTTAGCAGCTCAGAGAGGCCACATTTGATGAGACAAAGGGAGCTGGGCAAGTGATCTACAATCTAGTGAGAGGCTCTCTACTCTCAGAACCAGCATGTTGTCACCTGGGCCTGCACCTAATAGAATGCTGGTTCTCCAGAAGACCAAGCTACCGTGAGAAACACCTAGTTCTATATCCAATCATTTATGGATGGTCAGGTCTTCCTATGAACACGTGCGTATCTCCACAACACAATTCACCCTTTGTGCCACTACCACCTTATGAAATGGCCACTCACCAGAAAAAAAATAGAAGCTCGCCTTTGGTTCATTAAATGGATAACTACCGTATTTGCCGGCGTATAAGACGACCTTTTACACTTAAAAAAACTGAGCAAAAAGGAGGGGTCGTCTTATACGCCGGGTCCGCTGCTGGGATGCCTTCTGGCTGTCCGGTAATACTGTATGTAGCTTCGGCTACATACAGTATATACCACTGAACCAATCCCAGTGAGCGATGTATTCAAATGAATACAGAGCCTGCTCGGATTGGAGCAGCAATCTCTGCCAATCCGAGCAGGCTACACACAGTAGCCTGCTCCGATTGGCTTTGAGAGTGAGGCGCGGGCTGATGATGTAACAGCCTCCGCCAATCCCAGCAGGCTTTGTATTCATTAATAGAATACATTGCTCGCCGTGATTGGCTCCAGCACCAGAAGGAAGAAGGAAATGGCTCCAGCAAGAACGAAGAAGAAGAGGGATATGAAGCGTCGGAAGCCTCGGAATCGGGGGTCGTCTTAAACGGTGAGTACGGGCAAAACATTTTAACTGTGCAGGTTTTTAGGGGGTCGTCTTATATGCCGGGTCGTCTTATACGCCGGCAAATACGGTACTCTTTATACCCGGTCTTTCTCCAGTCAGTAATCCACTGATTATTCAAGCTCATAAGAAACTACTTACCGCCGGAAATAGCGCATTCGCGTCACTTCCGGTGTCACGAAATTCATGGCAGCAATACACACACATTAAGTAAGAGGGGGGTATAAATAGGATGGGAGAAAGGGTTCCAGCAGCTTCCTGATGATGCAAATGAAACGATTGCCGGTGACAGGTGGACTGAGGCTTGGAGCACATGTGAGAAAAAGGTTACCTGCTGGGAAACATATGCTGGTCTAAAGTGCACCCTGATTCATGGCTGGATAAGCTTAGTGTCAGCTAATAAACAAGTTGAAACGTTTTACACTATGATGGTTCTACATGTTTTCCTATGAGCTTGAATAATCAGTGGATTACTGACTGGAGAAAGACCGGGCGTAAGGAGTGGTTATCCATTTAATGAACCAAAGGCGAGCTTCTATTTTTTTTTTCTGGTGATTGGCCACTTCATAAGGTGGTGGTGGCACGAAGGGTGAATTGTGTTGTGGAGCTGCGCACGTGTTCATAGGAAGACCTGATCATCCATAAATGAACTTTTGTCTTTACTCTCTGAATTGTGATGAGGGAATTGTATCTCACTTCACTTATATTTTGGAAGTAATGTTATACACGAACTGAAACTATTGTGGGTTTTTGTTTTAGATGGATTTGGAGCACTGAACAGTATGTAATTGAGTTAAATAGCACAGGGGGTATTATCAGGGCCTTGCACGTTACATAGTTACATAATTAGTATGGTTAAAGAGGGATTCCACCTACAAAAAAAATATTAAAAGCCAGCAACTATAAATACTACAGCTGCTGACTTTTAATAAATGGACACTCACCTGTCCCGGGGTCCAGCGATGCTGGCAGCCGAGGCCGATCGATCGCTCGGCTCTCGGCTGCTGCCGCCACCATTCTAGGTGAGGGAATCAGGAAGTGAAGCGAATCGGCTTCACTTCCCGGTTCCCTACTGCGCATGCGTGAGTCGCCCAGCGCAATAGGAATTGTCCGCGCTGTCTCTGGGACCCGTGTGTGTCCCAGCAGACAGCGTGGCAGGACAGGAAGAGGCATAGACTCCCACGGGAGTCTATGCCCGGAAGTGGGTGTAAATACCTGTCTTTGACAGGTATCTCCACCTCCCTCCCCCCTGAAAGGTGCCAATTGTGACACACCGGAGGGGGGGAGGGTTTCTGATCAGCGGAAGTTCCACTTTAGGGTGGAACCCCGCTTTAAATAAAGACACCAGTCCATCCAGTTCAACCTGAAACTTTATATATGCATAATTAATTGTGTTAATGAGCACAGTTGGTATCATTAGATATTTACACTTTATATATGTATAATTATTATTTCTATTTTTTGGGCAGCTTGCGCAATCCATAATTTGTCAAATTTTTTATTTGATTGCATCACACCTTTAGGCAATATAATTTGAGCACTGGTATCTTTTTTCTTATTTTAGTTCTATATCCAGCTGTTCGCCTGTGTTCAGTGGCGTAACTAGAACCTTCAGGGCCCCCATGCAAGAAACCATGAAGGGCCCCCCTGAACCCCAGCCAGGGCCCTTCCCTCCGAGTCCGGCGGTGGAACTCCAGGGCAGGGTCACATGTATGACCTTTGTGAGCCCTGTAGTTCCACCACTGGTATCAGTAGTTTTTATTTAATTTATTTTTTTACATTTTTAGGTGCCCCATTGGGGGACTGTCCTTAGGCAGGATGGGGTCCCCGTCCCCAGAAGAGATGAGGTCCTTTTCTCCAGGGCAGATGAAGTGGAGGGGGGCTGGCAGACAAGCCTGCAGTGTCCTCCGCGGGGCTCTAATAGGGCTGCACTGCATCTGTGTGCTTAAAGTTTGTTTACCCGGGAGAAGTATGCAGTGCAGTGTGGGCCGGTCTCGGGGGGGGGGGAGACTCTGGCTGGGGAGAACAGACATCGGACTGAGCGGCAATGCATGGAGCAGGAGAGGGGTACTCTCAGGAGCCGGCCGAGGACACAGGTCATGTGGGGAATGCACAACTAAAGAGCAGCCAGTGCTATAGTCGAGCATGGAGCTCTGCTAGTCATCCTCCACCTCCAGCCACCTGTGTGCATGGTGCACTGGTACCCCTAGCTGCCTATGCTGCTCCCCGGCCATATGTAGAGGGAGCTGCATGGGCCCCCTGCATCACAGGGCCTAGTTGCGGTCGCGACTGCTGCACCCCCTATAGTTACGCCCCTGCCTGTGTTACCAGAGCTACCATGGACGTCAGAGATGCTGTTTATGAGGATAATCTGTGTTCTTTACTGTTTTATTGAAATAGGTATTCTCTATTGTTATAGAGCCTTAAAGAGACTATGCTATACAACCACGTTACCTGATTGAACTACTGAGGCATTCCTGTGATATACAGTGCCTTGCGAAAGTATTCGGCCCCCTTGAACTTTTCAACCTTTTGCCACATTTCAGGCTTCAAACATAAAGATATAAAATTAAAATTTTTTGTGAAGAATCACCAACAAGTGGGACACAATTGTGAAGTGGAATGAAATCTATTGGATTTTTGAAACTTTTTTAAGTAATAAAAAAATGAAAAGTGGGGCGTGCAAAATTATTCGGCCCCCTTGCGTTAATACTTTGTAGAGCCACCTTTTGCTGCGATTACAGCTGCAAGTCGCTTGGGATATGTCCCTATCAGTTTTGCACATCGAGAGACTGAAATTCTTGCCCATTCTTCCTTGCAAAACAGCTCGAGCTCAGTGAGGTTGGATGGAGAGCATTTGTGAACAGCAGTTTTCAGCTCTTTCCACAGATTCTCGATTGGATTCAGGTCTGGGCTTTGACTTGGCCATTCTAACACCTGGATACGTTTATTTGTGAACCATTCCTTTGTAGATTTTGCTGTATGTTTGGGATCATTGTCTTGTTGGAAGATAAATCTCTGTCCCAGTTTCAGGTCTTTTGCAGACTCCAACAGGTTTCCATCCAGAATGGTCCTGTATTTGGCTGCATCCATCTTCCCCTCAATTTTAACCATCTTCCCTGTCCCTGCTGAAGAAAAGCAGGCCCAAACCATGATGCTGCCACCACCATGTTTGACAGTGGGGATGGTGTGTTGAGGGTGATGAGCTGTGTTGCTTTTACGCCAAACATATCTTTTTGCATTGTGGGCAAAAAGTTCAATTTTGGTTTCATCTGACCAGAGCACCTTCTTCCACATGTTTGGTGTGTCTCCCAGGTGGCTTGTGGCAAACTTTAGACGAGACTTTTATGGATATCTTTGAGAAATGGCTTTCTTCTTGCCACTCTTCCATAAAGGCCAGATTTGTTCATTGTACGACTGATTGTTGTCCTATGGACAGACTCTCCCACCTCAGCTGTAGTTCTCTGCAGTTCATCCAGAGTGATCATGGGCCTCTTGGCTGCATCTCTGATCAGTCTTCTCCTTGTCTCAGCTGAAAGTTTAGAGGGACGGCCAGGTCTTGGTAGATTTGCAGTGGTCTGATACTCCTTCCATTTCAATGATTGCTTGCACACTGCTCCTTGGGATGTTTAAATCTTGGGAAATCTTTTTGTATCCAAATCCGGCTTTAAACTTCTCCACAACAGTATTACGGACCTGCCTGGTGTGTTCCTTGGTCTTCATGATGCTCTCTGCGCTTTCAACAGAACCCTGAGACTATCACAGAGCAGGTGCATTGATACAGAGACTTGATTACACACAGGTGGATTCTATTTATCACCATCAGTCATTTAGGACAACATTGGATCATTCAGAGATCCTCGCTGAACTTCTGGAGTGAGTTTGCTGCACTGAAAGTAAAGGGGCCGAATAATTTTGCACGCACCACTTTTCAGTTTTTTATTTGCTAAAAAAGTTTAAATTATCCAATAGATTTCGTTCCACTTCACAATTGTGTCCTACTTGTTGGTGATTCTTCACAAAAAATTAAAATTTTATATCTTTATGTTTGAAGCCTGAAATGTGGCAAAAGGTTGAAAAGTTCAAGGGGGCCGAATACTTTCGCAAGGCACTGTATATACAAAAAGGCTCCTTCGATCCGACCATCCACCTACAAGTGGACATGGTACTGCTCAGATGAGTACACATTTTAATGCCTGTCACAACCCCCCCCCCCCCCCATGGGGGGCCACGCTGCAACCGTGAGCAAAATGCTGGTCTCCCAGTTGCGGTGTGGTCTTGTAATGTAAATTTACCCTTTGACAATAAAATAAAGACAATAAAAAAAATTAAAAAAAACAGGCACCAGGAGGCAGTAGGATTGCCTCCTGAATGCCTGTAAACCTAATTTTACCAGTGTGAAAAAAGCTTAAAGCTGATCCCCACTGAGCAGGTGGATGACAGGTCCACTATGCAGAGCAGACATGGACACAACCCGCTCTCATCTATGGGGTAATCAAATAAAAACGGACTGCCTGTCTATATCATCCGATGCCTTCCAATTTGATCTGCCAGACAGATGGGGAATAGGTCCCCATCCGTCTGTTTTTTGGATCGGATTGTGGTGGGTGTCAACTGATGTTTCCGCTGACATCTACTGGTCCATAAAAGACTGGGGTCCGATCAGGTCCGCCTGAAAAACCGACAGGCGGACCTGATAAAATAGCCCATGTGAAAGGGGCCTTATAGTAAATGTGTTCAGATGCTATTAAACTATGCAGAAATTTATTCTTCTGTTCTTACAACAAAATAGGAAGTCATGTGAGATTTACGGGAAAGGGGAAGCATTTTGGAAGGTTGCAAATAACAATAAAAAGCTGCATGATCCTATTGCAACATAAGAATAGAGAAGGTGCAGGCCCCTTAGACCTCGAAAGAAACATGGTGGCTGACATTGCTGCTTGTTTGGCTGTCCTTGTAACCCAATGGCTTTAATCCCTTCTAAGGCTTAATGTACACGGAACGTATTTACAACCTCTCCTGAACGATTTAACTTGACAGATAGTAAACCACGTTTAAAACGTCAGTCTACATGCCACGTTTAGCGGTGTTTGCGATTAGAAGCGTTTTAAAAATAGCCGAAATTGAAAAGTGCCTGTAAATGAAACTCGGCTAAACGCGATTTACCGTGTTTATAAGCGTTTGGCGCATGAATTTCCTCTAAACTCATCTTCTGAACCCATTTTTTTTGCGTTCCAAAAAAAGCCTCTAAACTCAACCGGCTTGAAACAACTGCAAACGACCCTGTGTACATGGACGGATAAGATAACATGAAGGAGAGTTCAGGAGCATTTGAAAAAAAATGCCCAACTGCTCCTAAACGTCCGTTTACCAGCAGTGTACATGAGGCCTAAATCACTGGCCCAGAATAAGCATGCACCAAGTGACAAAAATACATGAAATACAGAAAATACATGACTGCGTACTTGTTCTAACTACAGCGCCTTGCAAAATTATTCATACCCCTTGACATTTTCCACATTTTGTCATGTTACAACCAAAAACATAAATGTATTTTGTTAGGATTTTATGTGATAGACCAACACAAATGTTGCATAATTGTGAAGTAGAAGGAAAATGCTAAATGGTTTTCAAAATGTTTTACAAATAAATATCTGAAAAGTGTGGCGTGCATTTGTATTCATTTTGTGCAGTGCATGACTAATGCCCTGTACACACAGTCGGACATTCCGACCATAAAATCCATCAGATTTTTTCCGAAGGATTTTGGCCGAAAGTTGTGATACATACACACGGTCGGACAAAGTCGGAAAATCTGATCGTTCGCAACGAGGTAACGTTCGTTGCGTATGACGGGACTACATAGAGGCTAGTACCCAATAGCTTTGGTCTAATAAGTTATTCTGAGCATGCGTGGCACTTTGTCCATCTGAATTTTCTACAAAGGATCGTAAAAAGTCAGATCGGATTTTGTTGTCGGAAACTTTTTCCGTCAGGATTTCTGATGGAAAAAGTCCAATAGAGCCCACACACGATGAATTTTCCAACAACATAATCAAATCGGACCTTTTCTTCCGGAATTTCCAACCGTGTGCACAGGGCATAATAGTTGTCCTGTGGACAGATTCTCCCACCTGAGCTGTGGATCTCTGGAGCTCCTCCAGAGTTACCATGCTTCTCTGATTAATGCTCTCCATGCCCGGCCTGCCAGTTTAAGTGGACGGTCATGTCTTGGTAGGATTGCAGTTGTGCCATACGCTTTGCATTTTCGGATGATGGATTGAACAGTGCTCTGTGAGATGTTCAAAGCTTGGGATATTTTTTTTTATAACCTAACCCTGCTTCAAAATTCTCCACAACTTTATCCTTGACCTGTCTTGTGTGTTCCTTGGCCTTCATTATTATTATTCACGATTTAAATAGCGCCAACAGTTTACACAGCGCTTTACAATGTAGAGGGGGGACAACACAATTACAGTGCAGTTCAATACAAAAGGTACAGGAGGGCCCTGCTCGTAGAGTTTACATTCTAAAGGGAGGGGGTGGTGGTGCAAAAGGCAATAGATGCAGGGAATGATTTGATGGGGTTGTTAGGTGGGTGTGGGACAGGCTTCACAATGCTGTTTGTTCACTAAGGTTCTCTAACAAACATCTGAGGGCTTCACAGAACAGCTGTATTTATACAGAGATTAAATTACACACAGGTGGACTCTATTTACTAATTAGATGATTTCAGAAGGTGAATGGTTCTATTCGATTTTAGTTAGGGGTATCAGAGTAAAGGGGGCTGAATACAAAAGCACGTCACACTTTTCACATATTTATTTGTAAAAAATGTTGAAAACCATTTATCATTTTCCTTCCACTTCACAATTATGTGCCACTTTGTGTTGGTCTATCACATAAAATCCAAATAATATACATTTACGTTTTTGGTTGTAACATGACAAAATTAGGACAATTTCAACGGGTGGGAATACTTTTTCAAGGCACGGTAACTGACTCACAGCCACACAACCAGCATTTCCAGAAGTAGAAGTCAGCAATATTTGCCTATTTCTCTCAGTACAGGTTTCCTGTGAATAATATAGTTCAGCCTTCTAATAATAATGTACTTTAGGCAGTGTCTGGATTTACTAATGTGTTTTTGGTGATGTGTAGCCTGTAGCAGAGTATATGACAGCGTTTGTACTAGAAGATTCCAGCTGGAATATATAAGTCTAGAAGTTTTCCTGCTTCTTTCTTCATGTTGTGTATTGTGTGCGCTCATTCCAGCTACAACACACTTGTTACAGAGAGTATGAATAGGACACGACTTGTCCAGTATTGTGTCACACGCTGTGGCTTTTGGTCTGAAGTGGGTGGGTTGTTCTGGAAAGCAATTCATCAGATGGAGGTCCTCCCCCCATACACAGGCTCACACGTGAGGGAGAAACTTCTGCCCGGAATAAAAGATTGACACCCAGTGTTATGTACACTGACACACACTCTAAATGTTTATCCATTTGCACATCACCTCATCACAAGGGACTGCTATACTTAGTTACTGCTATGTGATGGTTCAACTGAACCTTTTCAAGGAAAAATCTATTGTAGATGTAGGAAAAATAATATAATAATAAAGTATATGTAAACTCAAACAATCAAATTGAAAGCATTTTGTTATATCTGTCCAATAAGTGCAGAAAAAGCCTGTTGATCCTGCCATAATCTATTGCGTTCATAGCATTCAGTACACTGTGCCCGTGCTGCAAAGTTATCAGATAACAGTCTAATCAGTTCTCTCTGTGGACTATAGAACACATCGGGGCTGATTTACAAAAGGTTTGCGCCACGAGTAGCAGCACACAGCGACATGCAATGGCCTTTTTCGTATTCACAAAGCATTTGCACCTGTAACACAGCGTAATTCCTCATTTACTATTAGCATGCCGGCGCACGGGCGCCCGCGATCTGTGCGCCGCTATAGACCTGGCGCACAGCATCTTCAACTCAGAATTAAAAGAAGCATGGAAGTGCCAATATTATGGGGGTGATGTGGGTGATGTGAGGAAGTATAGATATAACTGTCCAAGTAACAAATATGCCCAAAATAGAACGGAAAAGTAACTTTCTCTGAGCAAGCCTAATGCACCTGCAAATACACTTGGAACTGCGCTAGGTCAATTTATGCACTGCGCATGCGCAAGCGACATTTGCACCCGTTCAAGTGCTCTGGTTTACTGTGCCGGCAAAATCTTGGTAAATGTCAAGCCACGTAGATTCATTTGCATAAGTTGAACAGGCGCACCTCTCAACTTGAATTTTTTATTTTTTTTGCACTGGTTCACTTCTATGGGTTTTTTAAGGCTATTTGCACACAGGTCATGTTAGCATTAAGAAAAAAAAAAGGAAGAAAAAAAAATGCGTGGGGGTCCCCCGAAATTCTATACCAGGCCCTTCAGGTCTGGTATGGATATTAAGGGGAACCCCGTGCCAAAAAAAAAATGGTGTGGGGGTCCCCCTCAAAATCCATACCAGACCCTTTTTCCGAGCACACAACCTGGCAGGCCGCAGGAAAAGAGGGGGGACGAGAGAGTGCCCCCCTCCTGAACCGTACCAGGCCACATGCCCTCAATATTGGGAGGATGCTTTGGGGTCATCCCCCAAAGCACCTTGCCCCCATTTAGATGAGGACAGGGGCCTCATCCCCACAACCCTGGCCAGTGGTTGTGGGGGTCTGCGGGCGGGGGCTTATCGGAATCTGGAAGCACCCTTTAACAAGGGGACCCCCAGATCCACCTGTGTGAAATGGTAAGGAGGTACAAAAGCACCATTTCACCAAAAAAGTGACAAAGTGTTAAAAAGGACAAGAGACAGTTTTTGACAATTCCTTTATTAAAGTGTTCTTTCATCTTCTTTCTTCTGGTCTTCTTCCTTCTTTCTTTCTTCATCCTTCGGTTTCTTCTTCCATCTTCTTCTTCCACCGATCCTCTTCTTCTTGCTCCGGTGTTCTCGTCCGGTATCTTCATCCATGGCGTCTCTTCTTCATTCTCGGGCCGCTCCGCGCAATGGGAGGCTCCCGCTGTGTGGCGCGTCTCTTCTTCTGACAGGTCTTATATAATGGAACCGTGCATCAGAGGGTGACCATGCCCTCCGTTGGAGGAAGATGCTGGACTAGAACACCGGAGCAAGAAGAAGAGGATCGGAGGAAGAAGAAGATGGAGAAAGAAACCGAAGAATGAAGAAAGTGTCAGGGCTGGCTTAGCCCTTTCTTCTCTGGGCTGGCTGCTCAGCTGTCGGGTAATTGCCAGCTCTCATCTCTCTCCACAGTTACCAGCTGTCCCTGATCCTGCTAGTCTGACCTGCCTACTTAAAGCTGTCCAGCTCACTTCACCTCTGCCTTCGCTTTGGTCACATCACAAGAAACCATCTCCTGCGGTTCTGTTTAAAGACTGGCTTGCTGACATCCCTTCTGGCTCCTTATCCTGCTTGCTGTTGCTCTACTTGGATCCCTGACTTCTGGCCTGGCTGATTACCCGATCTGGTTATTGAACTCTGACCTGGCTGACTACTCTATCTGGTTACTGGACTCTGGCTATGCTTTGACTACGCTTTTTCTATTTACCTTTTTATTTTTATTTAATAAACAAGTGTGATTTAATTGTACTTCTGTCTCGGTCTGATTCATGGTTTCTGACAGAAAGGAAGAAGGAAGAAGACCAGAAGAAAGAAGATGAAAGAAGACTTTAACCACTTGAGGACCGCCGTATTGCCAATGTACGTCAGCACAATGGCACAGGCAGGCACAATCACGTACATCTACGTGATTGCCTTCCAGCGGGTGGGGGGTCCGATCGGACCCCCTCCCGCTGGTTACGGCGGTCCGATTCGGTCCAGGAGCGCTCCGTGATGAGGGGATGGCCGTTGGTTTTCGGCCACCCCCTCTGGATCGCTCCTGGCCAATGAGAAGCTTCCTCCCCTGTGTATTGTTTACACAGGAAGGAGGAAGTGATGTCATTCTCCTCGGGGCGGTCTTTTTGACCGGACTACGAGGAGAAAAGTAAAAGTAAGTGTGCACCAACACTACACTGACATGTAGGTACACACAGGCACACAAACCCCCCCCCGATCCCCCCCCCCGATCGCCCCCCGATCCCCCCCCCGCCCCCCCTCCCCCCCCAGTCACAGTGTCACTGATTGCATTGATCATTTCTTTACTGATCAATGCATTCAGTGTCAGTTGTGACAGTAAAAACTGTCAGGACAGTTAGTGTTAGGTCCAGGGTAGCCCCCTATCACCCCCCAATAAAGATTTAACCCCTTGATTGCCCCTAGAGTTAACCCTTTCACCCCCTTTTGCCAGTGTCACTAAGCGATCATTTTTCTGATCGCTGCATGTGTCGCTAGGTAGCTAGTTATTTTTTTAGGTTCACCGCCAGGTTTTTATATCGCTAGGTACCCCGATATACTACCCAATAATGGTTTTAACCCCTTGATTGCCGCTAGTTAACCCTTTCACCCCCTTTTGCCAGTGTCACTAAGCGATCGTTTTTCTGATCGCTGCATCAGTGTCGCTACAGTCGCTAGGTAGCTAGTTATTTTTTTAGGTTCACCGCCAGGTTTTTATAGCGCTAGGTACCCCGATATACTACCCAATAATGGTTTTAACCCCCTGATTTCTGCTAGTTAACCCTTTCACCCCCTTTTGCCAGTGTCACTAAGCGATCGTTTTTCTGATCGCTGCATTAGTGTCGCTACAGTCGCTAGGTAGCTAGTTATTTTTTTAGGTTCACCGCCAGGTTTTTATAGCGCTAGGTACCCCGATATACTACCCAATAATGGTTTTAACCCCCTGATTTCTGCTAGTTAACCCTTTCACCCCCTTTCACCAGCGATCACAGTATAAGTGTCACTGGTGACGCTGGTTAGCCAGTTAGTCATTTAGGTTCCCCGTCAGGTTTTTATATAGCGCCAGGGACCCCCATATACTACCTAATAAAAATTTGAACCCCCTGATTGCTCCTAGTTAACCCTTTCACCACTGATCACCGTATAAGTGTTACGGGTGACTCTGGTTAGTTTGTTTTTTATAGCATCAGGGCACCCACCATTTATTACCCAATAAAGGTTTAACCCCCTGATCACCCGGCGGGTGATATCAATTAGGTTTTAGGGTCAGGGTCTGCGTCGCCCCAGGCAGCGCTAGGTTAGTGCCAGTACCGCTAACACCCACACACAAAGCATACACCTCCCGTAGTGGTATAGAATCTGAACAGATCAATATCTGATCTGATCAGATCTATACTAGCGTCCCCAGCAGTTTAGGGTTCCAAAAAAACGCATTGTTAGCGGGATCAGCCCAAATACCTGCTGGCACCTGCGTTTTGCCCCTCTGCCCAGCCCACCAAGTGCAGTATCGATCGATCACTGTCACTTACAAAACACTAAACACATAACTGCAGCGATCGCAGAGTCAGGCCTGATCCCTGCCATCGCTAACAGGTTTTTTGGTAGCATTTTATATTCAAATCCGGAAGGCAGTGCTTGGTTTTCGGGGTCCCGTACGTGGCTAGGCTCCCAAAAAGTCCCCCACATGTGGTATCCCCGT
The DNA here is from genome assembly GCF_037356315.1 of Lithobates pipiens. Lineage (NCBI taxonomy): Eukaryota > Metazoa > Chordata > Amphibia > Anura > Ranidae > Lithobates > Lithobates pipiens. The sequence goes on from NW_027507696.1 coordinate 16,090,444, forward strand.
ACTCGGGAGAAGCAGCAGAATTTATTTTGGGGTGTAATTTGACTTCTGCCCATAGCATGTGTGAGCAATATATCATTTAGTGACAACTTTGTGCAAAAAAAAAAAAAGTTTGTAATATTCCCGCAACTTTTGGCAAAATATAAAATATTCCATGGACTCAACATGCCTCTCAGTAAATAGCTTGGGGTGTCTACTTTCCAAAATGGGGTCATTTGGGGGGGTTTTGTGCTATTTTGGCATTTTATGGACTTCGAAACTGTGATAGGTAGTGAGGAGTTAAATCAAAAATTTGCACCCTTAGAAATCCTGAAGGTGGTGATTGGTTTTCGGGGTGCCGTGCGCGACTAGACTCCCAAAAAGTCCCACATATGTGGTATCCCCGTACTCAGGAGAAGCAGCAGAATGTATTTTGGGGTGTCATTTCACATATGCCCATAGCATGTGTGAGCAATATATCATTTAGTGACAACTTGGTGCAAAAAAAAAAAAGTTTGTAATATTCCCGCAACTTGTGGCAAAATATAAAATATTCCATGGACTCAACATGCCTCTCAGTAAATAGCTTGGGGTGTCTACTTTCCAAAATGGGGTCATTTTGGGGGGTTTTGTGCTATTTTGGCATTTTATGGCCTTCGAAACTGTGATAGGTAGTGAGGAGTTAAATCAAAAATTTGCACCCTTAGAAATCCTGAAGGTGGTGATTGGTTTTCGGGGTGCCGTGCGCGACTAGACTCCCAAAAAGTCCCACACATGTGGTATCCCCATACTCGGGAGAAGTAGCGGAATATATTTTGGGGTGCAATTCCACATATAACCATGGCATGTGTGAGCAATATATCATTTAGTGACAACTTTTTGTAAAAAAAAATTTTTTTATTTTTTTTTGTCATTATTCAATCCCTTAGGACAAAAAAAATAAATATTCAATGGGCTCAACATACCCATCAGCAATTTCCTTGGGGTGTCTACTTTCCAAAATGGGGTCATTTGGGGGGGATTTGTACTGCCCTGTCATTTTAGCACCTCAAGAAATGAGATTGGCAGTCATAAATTAAAAGCTGTGTAAATTCCAGAAAATGTACTCTAGTTTGTAGACGCTATAACTTTTGCGCAAACCAAAAAATATACGCTTATTGACATTTTTTTTACTAAAGACATGTGGCTGAATAAATTTTGCCCTCAATGTATGACTAAAATTTAGTTTATTCGATTTTTCTTATAACAAAAAGAAGAAAATATCTTTTTTTTTCAAAATTTTCGCTCTTTTTCCATTTATATCGCAAAAAAAAAAAATCGCAGAGGCAATCAAATACCATCAAAAGAAAGCTCTATTTGTGGGAAGAAAAGGACGCAAATTTCGTTTGGGTGCAATATTGCATGACCGCGCAATTACCAGTTAAAGCAGCGCAGTGCGAAATTGCAAAAAGACCTCTGGTCCTTAAGGTATTTATTGGCCAGGAGCTGAAGTGGTTAATAAAGGAATTGTCAAAAACTGTCTCTTGTCATTTTTAACACTTTTGTCACTTTTTTCGAACCAGAAGGCAGCCTTTCTCAACTTTTTTAACACAGAGAACTCTTCAAATAGTTCTCCGGTCTCGGGGAACCCCTGCTAAAAATTAGAAATCTACAACTCATGATACAATAGTGTGATGGTCAGTGGTAAGAATGGTCCTTACACTTGTGGTCATTGGGAAGAATTACCTCCTTACAGATAGCTAAAAAGATCAATGGTGTCAGTGGGAACTTATCTGAGAGGCAGAAATTGCCCAATGCTGAAGGAACCCCCCTAGCAACCTTTGGAGGAACCTTGGTTGAGAATCACTGGTCTAGAGGATTATCTTCCACAGAAGGAACCCACAACCAATCCAGGGGTACTTCTTTGTCATAATTTTCTTCTTCTAGAGATTTTGGACTTGATGGAAAACATGGTTTTCCACTCTGAAACCTCAATGTTGGAGGCTGAGGTGGCTCTGAATAAGGGACAGAAGGTACCCGTACAGCCCCTGAAATAGGCAATAGGTGATAGCGATGCCAAGTTTTTAATGGTCCTGTCTTCCCTTTTGGTCTGTGCTGATATACAGGAAGTCCCGGTAGTCATTGACAGACAATGTAGGGTTGAGAACGCCGTTGATCTGATAGTTTATGTTTTCCTGGCACTCCTAGATTGCGTAACAACACCCAATCCTCAGGTTGCAGATTTTGAACTCTTACTTTAAGATCAACGTTCCTCTTATTCCTTTTTTCTCTGATGTGAGAGGCTTTCTTTGCTTTTTCATAGGCTACCTTTAAATTCTTCCTTAGCCTATCAACATAGCCCTTGTAAGAGGCTTGAGAGGTGTGATCAGGGGAAGTTCCAAAGGCTAGATCTACTGGTAAGTGAGCCTCTCTCCCAAACATCAGCCTGTAAGGGGAGTATCCAGTAGCATAATTTGAGGTACTTCTGTAGCTGTGGACTATTGCTGCAACATGGTCTCCCCAATGCTGTTTCTTCTCTAGTGGGAGGGTTCCCAGCATGTTAAAAAGTGTATGGTTAGACCGCTCTGGCTGTGGATCACCTTGAGGGTGATAAGGGGTAGTTCTTGACTACATGTTTAGGAGTTCACACAGTCCGCCGACCAATCTACTCTCGAAGTCCCGGCCTTGATCTGAGTGTAGACGCTGAGGGAGCCCGTAATGAACAAAGAACTTCTCTACTAAAGTCTTGGCCACTGTGCTAGCTTTTTGATCCCTGGTGGAGAAGGCCTGGGCATACTGGGTGAAATGATTTGTCACAACCAGGACATTAACCACTTAAGGACCGCCGTATTGCCATTGTACGTCATTGCAATGGCACAGGCAGGCACAAGCACGTACATGTACGTGCCTGCCTTCCAGCGGGTGGGGGGTCCGATCGGACCCCCTCCCGCTGGATACGTCGGTCCGGTTCGCTTCAGGAGCGATCCGTGATGAGGTTGGTTTCTGGCCACCCCCTCTGGATCGCTCCTGGCCAATGAGAAGCTTCCTCCCACTGTGTATTGTATACACAGGAAGGAGGAAGTGATGTCATTCTCCTCGGGGTGGTCTTTTTGACCGGACTACGAGGAGAAGACTAAAAGTAAGTGCACCAAAACACTACTCTAACACATAGGTACACATAGGTACACAAACCCCCCCCCCCCGATCGCCCCCCCCTCCCCCCCCCCCCAGTCACAGTGTCACTGATTGCATTGATCATTTATTTACTGATCACTGCATTCAGTGTCAGTTGTAACAGTAAAAACTGTCAGGGCAGTTAGTGTTAGGTCCAGGGTAGCCCCCTACCCCCCCCAATAAAGGTTTAACCCCCTGATTGCCCCTAGAGTTAACCCTTTCACCCCCTTTTGCCAGTGTCACTAAGCAATCATTTTTCTGATCGCTGCATTAGTGTCGCTACTGTCGCTAGGTAGCTAGTTATTTTTTTAGGTTCACCGCCAGGTTTTTATATCGCTAGGTACCCCAATATACTACCCAATAATGGTTTTAACCCCCTGATTGCCCCTAGTTAACCCTTTCACCCCCTTTTGCCAGTGTCACTAAGCGATCATTTTTCTGATCGCTGCATTAGTGTCGCTAGTGTCGCTAGGTAGCTAGTTTTTTTTTTAGGTTCACCGCCAGGTTTTTATAGCACTAGGTACCCCGATATACTACCCAATAATGGTTTTAACCCCATGATTGCCCCTAGTTAACCCTTTCACCCCCTTTTGCCAGTGTCACTAAGCGATCATTTTTCTGATCGCTGCATTAGTGTCGCTAGTGTCGCTAGGTAGCTAGTTATTTTTTTAGGTTCACCGCCAGGTTTTTATAGCGCTAGGTACCCCGATATACTACCCAATAATGGATTTAACCCCCTGATTGCCCCTAGTTAACCCTTTCACCCCCTTTTGCCAGTGTCACTAAGCGATCATTTTTCTGATTGCTGCATTAGTGTCGCTAGTGTTGCTAGGTAGCTAGTTTTTTTTTTAGGTTCACCGCCAGGTTTTTTTTAGCATTAGGTACCCCAATATACTACCCAATAATGGTTTTAACCCCCTGATTGCCCCTAGTTAACCCTTTCACCCCCTTTTGCCAGTGTCACTAAGCGATCGTTTTTCTGATCGCTGCATTAGTGTCACTAGTGCCGCTAGGTAGCTAGTTATTTTTTAGGTTCACCTCTAGGTTTTTATAGCGCTAGGTACCCCGATATACTACCCAATAATGGTTTTAACCCCCTGATTGCCCCTAGTTAACCCTTTCACCCCCTTTTGCCAGTGTCACTAAGCGATAGTTTTTCTGATCGCTGCATTAGTGTCACTAGTGTCGTTAGGTAGCTAGTTATTTTTTTAGGTTCACCGCCAGGTTTTTATAGCGTTAGGTACCCCCATATACTACCTAATAATGGTTTTAACCCCCTGATTGCCCCTAGTTAACCCTTTCACCAGCGATCACAGTATAAGTGTCACTGGTGACGCTGGTTAGCCAGTTAGTTATTTAGGTTCCCCGTCAGGTTTTTATATAGCGCCAGGGACCCCCATATACTACCTAATAAAAATTTTAACCCCCTGATTGCCCCTAGTTTACGGGTGACTCTGGTTAGTTTGCTTTTTATAGCATCAGGGCACCCACCACTTATTACCCAATAAAGGTTTAACCCCCTGATCACCCGGCGGGTGATATCAATTAGGTTTTAGGGTCAGGGTCTGCATCGCCCCAGGCAGCGCTAGGTTAGTGCCAGTACCGCTAACACCCACACGCAAAGCATAAACCTCCCGTAGTGGTATAGAATCTGAACAGATCAATATCTGATCTGATCAGATCTATACTAGCGTCCCCAGCAGTTTAGGGTTCCAAAAAAACGCATTGTTAGCGGGATCAGCCCAGATACCTGCTAGCACCTGCATTTTGCCCCTCTGCCCAGCCCACCCAAGTGCAGTATCGATCGATCACTGTCACTTACAAAACACTAAACACATGACTGCAGCGATCGCAGAGTCAGGCCTGATCCCTGCGATCGCTAACAGTTTTTTTGGTAGCATTTTATATTTAAATCTGGAAGGCAGTGCTTGGTTTTCGGGGTCCCGTACGTGGCTAGGCTCCCAAAAAGTCCCCCACATGTGGTATCCCCGGAGAAGCAGCAGAATTTATTTTGGGGTGTAATTTGACTTATGCTCATAGCATGTGTGAGCAATATATCATTTAGTGACAACTTTGTGCAAAAAAAAAAAGTTTGTAATATTCCCGCAACTTGTGGCAAAATATAAAATATTCCATGGACTCAACATGCCTCTCAGTAAATAGCTTGGGGTGTCTACTTTCCAAAATGGGGTCATTTTGGGGGGTTTTGTGCTATTTTGCCTTCGAAACTGTGATAGGTAGTGAGGAGTGAAATCAAAAATTTGCACCCTTAGAAATCCTGAAGGTGGTGATTGGTTTTCGGGGTGCCGTGCGTGACTAGACTCCCAAAAAGTCCCACACATGTGGTATCCCCATACTCGGGAGAAGTAGCGGAATATATTTTGGGGTGCAATTCCACATATAACCATGGCATGTGTGAGCAATATATCATTTAGTGACAACTTTTTGTAAAAAAATTTTTTTGTTATTATTCAATCCCATAGGACAAAAAAAAAAAATATTCAATGGGCTCAACATACCCATCAGCAATTTCCTTGGGTGTCTACTTTCCAAAATGGGGTCATTTGGGGGGGTTTGTACTGCCCTGCCATTTTAGCACCTCAAGAAATGAGATAGGCAGTCATAAATTAAAAGCTGTGTAAATTCCAGAAAATGTACTCTAGTTTGTAGACGCTATAACTTTTGCGCAAACCAAAAAATATACGCTTATTGACATTTTTTTTACTAAAGACATGTGGCTGAATACATTTTGCCCTCAATGTATGACTAAAATTTATTTAATTCGATTTTTCTTATAACAAAAAGAAGAAAATATCTTTTTTTTTTCAAAATTTTCGCTCTTTTTCCATTTATATCGCAAAAAATAAAAATCGCAGAGGCAATCAAATACCATCAAAAGAAAGCTCTATTTGTGGGAAGAAAAGGACGCAAATTTCGTTTGGGTGCAATATTGCATGACCGCGCAATTACTTGTTAAAGCAGCGCAGTGCGAAATTGGAAAAAGACCTCTGGTTCTTAAGGTGTTTATTGGTCCGGGGCTGAAGTGGTTAAAGAGACAACAACAGGAAAGATTGCGCTATGGACCCAATTGGTGTATCTGTGGTATGAGCAGCCTCTACTTAATTTACTGCCCTTTTGGGTGGAAATAACTTTATGGAAAAAAGGGGAAATAGATCTGGCGCTATACCCTTAAAATTAATGATTAATATCAATAAAGTAGCTCTGTGTGAAAAAAATTGTGAAAAAAATGGTGAAAAAAATTAAAAATTGTCAGCACGCTGGTAAATAATGAACTAATCTTACAAAACATAAAACACTGAGAAGCCCAACAGTATTATATGGAGAGCAAAGAAGGACCGTGCTATTATAGGTGCCTAGATCACTCTAGGTACCATATATCAAGTGCTTAATATACTAGTATCAATCGCCCTAAAGGAATTGCGTAAAAACTAAGCATAAATACAATAATAAAAGTGCAAGCCAAAACACGTAATAAATCAATTGACAGAAATAAAATAAAAAATTGCAATTGCAATAAAAATAACAATGAGTGAAAGTCCCACACTTATAGAAAACCAGTGTGATTTGTGCAAAAAGATGGGTAAATGGTAAATGGCAATGGATAATGGTGATTATCTTCAGTGATTATCTTCATAAAACACAACTGCTTCTCCCAGTGCACTTTACAGTGAATAATAATGTGATTGCCCTCACCAGAACTCTTACCCCTACAGGGGTGGATCAGCCTCCACAGTATAAGCCACTGTGCTGCTCTGGCAATGGTTTGGTGTTGTCCTGGGAGACGCCTGCTCTTCCGCTGGTATTACGTGCCGCGTTATGTATAGTGAGGAAAAAACACATCCATGGTGCAGTATGTATTGACAGTAAATTTATTAACAAAAGAAGAAAATTACTCACAAACAGATGATAACAGTGCTCCAGATGACGTCGGTGTGACGAAACACGTAGGGCGTGGCCAGACAATGTGCACTTTCTACACAGACGGCAAGCGGCCGGCGGGGTTTTTAAAAAAGCGATCTTTTTAAAAAGCTATCTGTTATCATCTGTTTGTGAGTCATTTTCTTCTTTTGTTAATAAATTTACTGTCAATACATACTGCACCAAGGATGTGTTTTTTCCTCACTATACATAACGCGGCACGTAATACCAGCGGAAGAGCAGGCGTCTCCCAGGACAACACCAAACCATTGCCAGAGAGCAGCACAGTGGCTTATACTGTGGAGGCTGATCCACCCCTGTAGGGGTAAGAGTTCTGGTGAGGGCAGTCACATTATTATTCACTGTAAAGTGCACTGGGAGAAGCAGTTGTGTTTTATGAAGATAATCACTGAAGATAATCACAATTATCCATTGTCATTTACCATTTACCCATCTTTTTGCACAAATCACACTGGTTTTCTATAAGTGTGGGACTTTCACTCATTGTTGTTTTTATTGCAATTGCAATTGCAATTTTGAATTTTATTTCTATCAATTGATTTATTACGTGTTTTGGCTTGCACTTTTATTATTGTATTTATGCTTAGTTTTTATGCAATTCCTTTAGGGTGATTGATACTAGTATATTAAGCACTTGATATATGGTAGCTAGAGTGATCTAGGCACCTAGAATAGCACGGCCCTTCTTTGCTTTCCGTATAATACTGTTGGGCTTCTCAGTGTTTTATGTTTTGTAAGATTAGTTCATTATTTACCAGCGTGCTGACAATTTTTAATTTTTTTCACAATTTTTTTCACACAGAGCTACTTTATTGATATTAATCATTCATTTTAAGGGTATAGCGCCAGATCTATTTCCCCTTTTTTCCGTACAACCAGGACATTATTCCTCCCACTCAGATCAGGTTCCAGGCACAGGAAATCAATGCACATTCATAGATCCCTGACTTCATAATTGACCCATTGGGGTGGCCCTGCCTGGTAGAGTTTTCCTCTGGATATACCTGCCTCAAGAGCGACATTAACTTTCCACCCCAGTCCTCATGTTTGGCCAATAGAATTGGTCCTTGACTAGCTTGAAAGTTCTATCTATGCCTAAAGGACCATGTTCATCATGAAGTGTGGTCAGCACAGTCAAGCAATGTTTTTCCGGGAGGAATAACTGGCTCATACCTTCGGCCTCTTTTGTGTGGCCTCTTCGATACGGCATCAGCTCTTCTATCTTCATTCTCTCCCATTCTCTATGAATCACCTTGGTGCCTTCAATGGGACTATCCATCAGTATTCGAGGGTTTTCAGTCAATTAGTGATTTAATTATCAGATTTCCTAGCAGATCTTCCCACTGGTCTCTCCTCATGTCCTCCTTAGTCAGCTAAGGCAATTCTTGATTGCATAGTTGGGTCAGGTTGCAATAATGTTTCGGTACTCCCCCAAGGGTGATCCCCACCACTTCAGCTCCTATTGCTCCCTTGTGCTTATACTCCACCCCTTTGTACACTGCTTGTACTCCTTTGGGAGGAAAATAAAAGCCAACTTCTCTGATCATTATGGGTGAAGTGCGGTCTTCAGGAGAGAATATCAGCAACTCTATTTTCGTACTCCTGGCTGATAATTCAAGCTAAACTGAAACGATAAAGAGGATAGCCACCGATGCCCAGTGGCGCTCAGCTTGGCTGAAGATAGTAAGTAGGTCAAGGGATTGTTATCTGTTTTCACCACGAAGGTGGCTCCATACAAGTAGCCTTGAAGTTTGTCCACTACAGCCCTCTTGAGGGCCAGGAACTCCAAATTGTGCAAAGGATAATTCTTTTCAGGGGGAGTAAGGCTACGACTCACATATGCCACGGGGCGAAGCTTCCCTTCCGATTCCTGATACAACTATCCCCCAATACCGTCTCTACTTGCATATACATGTAATTCCTAAGGCTTGGAGAGTCAACGTAGGCCAGCACCTGAGCTTCAACCAGACTCCCCTTCAGCTTCTCAATTAATCTTTCACACTTTGCAGCCCACTGGTCCTGGATAGATTCCTTTGGCCTTCTGCCCGCTCAGTTTTTTTTGTGGTTCTCCATCTGTTTCTTCTGTTACATCTCATTCACGGGCCAAGAAATCTAAGAAAAGTTCTTCACAAACAATCTGTAGTAACAACAGAAACCCAAGAATGATCTCAACTCGGTGACGGTGGTAGGCCGAGGCCAAGAAGTGACCTCCTCCCATTTTTGTGGGTCAGTGGCTATCCCTTCCGCAGATACCACATACCTTTAATAGGCGACAGAGGTCTGGTAGAATTGGCACTTCTCCAAGGACAACTTCAACCCCTCTTTGTGTAATCGCTGGAAAACCTTCCATAATTGGGCCTCATGCTCTTCCAAAGTTCAACCAAACACGATGATGTCATCAAGGTAAATCAGTACCTCTATCAGGTTCATATCATCCACTGTGTACTCCAAAAATTGCTGGAACGTGGCAGGGGGCCCAGTCAGTCCCTGAGACATCCAATCAAACTCAAAGAATCCCAGTGGGCTAATAAAGGCAGTCTTCTCCCGGTCTTCTGGGTGCATAGGGATTTGGTAGTACCCACTTTTCAAGTCCAACACACTGAACCATTTTCTCCAGATAAGCACAGCAAGGCCTCTTCTATGCAAGGGGTGGTGTGTTAACCGGGGATAGTTCTTCAATTCAAGGTTCAATAATCGATGCACATTCATAGGGACTCATTCTTCTTTCTCACCACCATGATCGGGGAAGCATAATTGCTTTGGGATTCTTTATTCACTCCTGACCTTTTTAGTTCAGCTAGTTGTTCCCGAAGGTCTTCCAAATCACATAAGGGGACCCTCCTTGCCCTTTCTCAAAATGGCTTATCCTCAGTCAATCAGATGCGATGTTGAGCACTCTTAGCACAGCCCACATCAAAGTCATTTTTCTAGACTATCTTCTCCCACCGATCTATCAGAGCTTTGATCCTTAATTTCCCAAACAGGGTGAAGGCTTGGGCAGCAAGTAGTGGTTTTTCTCCTCCACTCCGGAAAAGAGCCAGAGTGGGTACAATTTCTGGAACTAACTCTAGCCCAACTTCCTCCCCTGTGGGGTCAGCTTCTACCACCACATACATACCCGGTTGGACCCAGGACAACTTGACAGTGGCTTTGAGACAGGCTCCCTCTCCAGGCTGCAGTGCCCTTTCTTGAGTGTCCAGTCGCCACAACCTTCCCACTCCTTCAGCGGGTGCCTTCTTTTCTTGCAATACCTTCTGAAATGCTTGCCTCAACTGAGGATGGATTTTCCCAACAGGGGCACCCTCTACGGCCAAGGGGGCAAGTAGTCTTCATACTTAGCTGGTATTAGTTCCTATCAGCAAAGAATTCCGGGCAGCTCCAGGCGGTCGAGGGCATACGACGGCTAACATATCAAATGTCTCTGGTCTTCCAGCTAAAGCAGAGTCAAAGGTTATCTTGATAGGTATGTAACCATCGTAAGGGCACTTTTGAGTTCCATATTCCCAAAGTTCCAGCTCGTCAAGTTTACACAAGCGGATGTGTTTCAAAATAGAAATCTTGATACAGCAGCGTTACTTGAACTCCAGTATCCAACAGTGCTTGTGTATAGATGCCCTCCACTTGGACTGATACTATAGGGGAAGGCCCCACTAAGTTGTTGAGTAGGTTCACTCCAGGTGCCTCTAAAGCATGTGCTCTAACAGGCCTCCTTGGAGGCAGTGTTTGAGATTCAACTGCTTGTTTAGCGAGTTATGCACTGATCTTCTGTCCCCTTCTACCATTTTCTGGGGATTTTAATTTTGGGTCATGCTTGAGCACAGGCGGGGGTGAGGGGACTGATGACTTGCGTTCTCCCCTTTTATTTTTCTTCCAATCTCTTTTCTGGTCCTTGGAGCACACCTTTCCCTTGGGACTCCCGACTAGTTCCTTCATTGTGGTCCCTTGAAGTTTCCCACTGACTTGGAGAAGAGGAGCTTCTGTAATGTTCTCAAAACTTCATTAAGGAGTTAAGGGTTAACACCTGTCTTGGGATACTTGGCTCAGAAATATCCAGCTTCTCCTCATCCATAACACCTCCTCTCTGGTCCTGAGTACTGTTTTCGTTCGCTCGCACGAGTCCCCTGCTCCTGAACTTCTGCTTGGGTCTCCATTACTTGCATCAGCGTGTGATACATTTGAGTCTGAGCCTTTGCTACCTGCAACATCAGTTCCGTTGACCCTAGTTCTACAACTGATTTATGGGTGTCAGGGGAAGTCTGTCCCTTCGGTTCAGATTCGGTTCCACTGTCATCATCAGAAAACTTTATTTCAGCATGTTGTTTCCAGTAACAGGATTCACATCTCTCAGTCTTTGACTATTTTCCCCCAGTAAAGCTTCTTCCTCTCAAACCTCTCTTATCAAGTCAGGATAGGTTGGTACCACCTGGGTCCTTTTCAGTAACAGCTTCAGCACAATAGGATGATATGGGCCAGGCCCCATGTAGCACCCGATCCAGTTGGATAGTGCGAATCAAATCCGATCTTGGACATCGCACCAATGTGAGCCGGCATTCAAGCAGCACAACACTCAGGTGTGAACGAGCATCATAGGATACAAAAGGGACCCTCATATTGAGCGCTTAAGCTCTTCTTGAAGAGTGTTTCAAATCACTCAGGTTTGAACTCAGCCAGTATCCATTGTTTGGCAGTATATGGAGCATTAAAACAAAGATGGTCAAATGAATAACTACAGCAATAACTGTCAATCATGATACCTCTGGATAATTTAAAGTAGAAGCCCAGTCTAAACCTATCTAAGCCTAAACCTATTCCCATCCCCATTATAAGTCCTATATTAACTACCCTGTAAACGAAAGATTTACAGTATCTCACAAAAGTGAGTACACCCCTCACATTTTTGTAAATATTTTATCTTTTCATGTGACAACACTGTTTACACTTTGCTGTCCCCTCAAAATAACCAAACACACAGCCATTAATGTCTAAACCGCTAGCAACAAAAGTTAGTACACCTCTAAGTGAAATGTCCAAATTAGGCCCAATTAGCCATTTTCCCTCCCCGGTGTCATGTGACTCATTAGTGTTACAATGTCTCAGGTGTGAATGGGGAGCAGGTGTGTTAAATTTGGTGTTATCGCTCCCAATCTCTCATACTGGTCACTGGAAGTTCAAATGACACCCCATGGCAAAGAACTCTCTGAGGATCTGAAAAAAAGAATTGTTGCTCTACATAAAGATGGCCTAGGCTATAAGAAGATTGGCAAGACCCTGAAACTGAGCTGCAGCACGATGGGCAAGACCATACAGAGGTTTAACAGGACAGGTTCCACTCAGAACAGGCTTCACCATGGTCGACCAAAGAAGTTGAGTGCAGGTGCTCAGCGCCATATCCAGAGGTTGTCTTTGGGAAACAGACGTATGAGTGCTGCCAGCATTGCTGCGGAGGCTAAAGGGTGGGGGGGGGGGTCAGCATGTCAGTGCTCAGACCATATGCCGCACACTGCATCAAACTGGTCTGCATGCCTGTCGTAAATGTAGCAGAATCTCTAACCTTTTCCAGTCTAATGGGAACCTTCATGGCCAAAGATAGCTGAGATCCTTCAATATGTGGTGGTTTGTGAGGCATAGTGGGTGCAAAGGTGGTAAAAGTCATTGGGCGCCAGACACTTCTTGGATGTAAAAGAGGTTTTATTTCTTTGACAGTCCTTGTTATATTTTGCAAGGGATAGAGGGTTAGGGCTGGGACACCCTTAAGTAGTTGCAATTTCAAATGTCAGACTCCAAGACTTCAACTGGAGGACAGCCGTACAGGGAAAGGACCCAGCAAAGTGCCACTTCTGCATGAGCAGGATTGCTGTCATGGCAACAGTAATTAAACAGTTCCTAACTCAAAGTAACAGTTCTCTCAACTTCACTACAACTTCTCCTTGTAGTTCTTCAGCCCCCTTGAGCTCCTGGTCTCTTACTGGACTATCTGATTCACTGACTCTGAATCCCATGAGCTCCTCAAGGCTTTTGCAGTGGTATCTCCCTCAAGCGTCACCCACGCTTCCCTGCTGGATCGCTAGCTTGGCACTTCAGATACCTTCAAGCTTTACCCCCGCTGACTGGCTTGGTCCCTAGCTTGACGCACAAGGCTGCTCTACAAGGGTCACCTCCGCTGCTTGGGTCCCTGACTTGATCACCGCCTAAAGTTTACCTATTTTCTACCGTGCCCATTCGGTGAGAATACTGCTCCGGTACTTGCTTCAGTTACTCACTGTGGTCGCTGGGAAAGGTGGTTGGTCCCTTAGTAGCGACAGCTTCCCTTCTACTACCAACCACGACAGGTTCTCCGGCCAGCATAACCGTCACTTTTGGTTGGACTGCAAGCTGCCCTCTTACTTCTGGATAGGCCCTCACACAGCCTGGCAGTCCGATGCCCCCGGTACAGCCACAATCTTCGGCCTAGCAGCCAGGGCAGATGGCATACATCCACCCAGATGGCAGTCCGGGTGGCACACAAGAACCTGGATCGCCTAACTCCACCCTAATATATAGGCTCTCCCAGCAGGCCAAGGGATTCATTAAAACCCCTGCCCATTGGCTGAGATACCCCATATACCCATAACCTGACCTCGAGTTTTCCTTCTCAACTTAATACCTCCAAGTGCCTGGCCACACGGTGGTAAAAGAGGAAAGAACAACCAGGCCAAACTTAGGGAGGAATCAATAGATCCCTAGGAATTAACTACAGTAGCTACTCCCAACAAGGAATTTGGTGAAGAGCTCCCTGACTAAACCCCAGGGCGCTACATAAAGAAGATGCACAAGAAAGCCTGCAAACGGTTTGCTGAAGACAAGCAGAATAAGGACATGGATTACTAGAACCATGTCCTGTGATCTGATGAGACCAAGATAAACTTATTTGGTTCAAATGGTGCCAAACATGTGTGGCGGCAACCAGGTCAGAAGTACAAAGACAATTTTGTCTTGCCTACAGTCAAGCATGGTGGTGGGAGTGTCATGGTCTGGGGCTGCATGCGTGCTGCCGACACTAGGGAGCTAGAGTTCATTGAGGGAACCATGAATGCCATTTACTGTGACATACTGAAGCAGAGCATGACCCCCCCCCCCCTTCAAAGACTGGGCCACAGGGCAGTATTCTAACCTAATGACCCCAAACACACAACCAAGATCACCACTGCCATGCTAAAGAAGCTGAGGGTAAAGGTGATGGACTGGCCAAACATGTCTCCAGACCTAAACCCTATTGAGCATCTGTGGGGCATCCTCAAACTGAAGGCAGAGGAGCGCAAGGTCTCTAACACCCACCAGCTCCATGATGTCATCTTGGAGGAGTTGAAGAGTACTCCAGTGGCAACCTGTGAAGCTCTGGTGAACTCCATGCCCAAGAGGGTTAAGGCAGTGCTGGAAAATAATGGTGATCACACAAAATATTGACACTTTGACCCCAATTTGGACATTTTCACTTAGGGGTGTACTCACTTTTGTTGTCAGAGGTTTAGACATTAATGACTGTGTATTGAGTTATTTTGAGGGACAGCAAATTTACACTGTTATATAAGCTGTACAGTGACTACTTTACATTGTAACAAAGTTCCATTTCTTCAGTGTTGTCGCATGAAAAGATATTTTATTATATTTACAAAAATGTGAGGGATTTACTCACTTTTGTGAGATACTGTATATACTTACCTAATCTAAGGGAGCTCCTGTCTGGTCACATGATTGGCTCCAAGGCTTCAGAGGAGAGGAGGAACAGTGGACATCGGATGCCGCATAGAAAGTCAATGGGTGATGTCACCATCCAGGCTCGGCAGCCATTTTTGGTTATCTCTCCTCTCCCCTGAAGCCAGCTGCTGGGGAGATTATGTGACCAGACCAGAGCATCCTTAGATTAGGTAATTATACACATCCTTCCTTTACAGGCTAGTTAGTATAGGGCTTAGAATGGGGGTGGCAGCAGGTTTAAGCGTAGATAGGTTTAGGCTGGACTTCTACTTTAATCCTTGCTGCCTTGTGCACACTTATATGCAGCCTCACTGAAGAGTGTCTTCTTCGATGAGGCTGCATATATGCATACATGTCTCACGGCACAGCATGCTCCCACCACAGAGACTGAGCTATCACCGAGAGCCCCGGGT
Source organism: Lithobates pipiens (assembly GCF_037356315.1). NCBI lineage: Eukaryota > Metazoa > Chordata > Amphibia > Anura > Ranidae > Lithobates > Lithobates pipiens. Next base: position 16,105,680 of record NW_027507696.1, read on the forward strand.
CCCATACTAACAATCTTGAACCAGAAAGCCCGGCTCCGGTTCACCTGAATTCTGTGATAGCTTCTGATTGGCTATTACTGTGATTACTCACTGTAAAGCCCAGCCCTGTGTAGGCTTTCTCATCTGAATGGAAAGAAAGATACAATGAGGGAGAGTTACTAAAACTGCAGCACACAGAACCCGGTGCAGCTGTGCATAGTATTCAATCAACTTCTAGGTTTAGGCTATGTTTACACTAGTGCGACTTGTCATGTGACTTGGGACTGCAAAGTCGCATGGCGAGTCGTACCACATGATTTCCAATGAGTACCATTCATATCTGTGCGACTTCATGCTGCAGCGACTTCAAAGTAGTCCCTGCACTAATTTGGTCCCACTTTGATGAGACCTGGGGTCCATAGACCTCAAGAATACACAGGCATTGCTTCAAGTCGCATCAAAATCACGTCACAATACACGCGACTTCCATGTCACAATAGTGGAAGTCTAGGCTTAAGCCTTGGTTCATACTTCAAAGTGGACATCTCTGTACAACTTCATTGCAGCTTGTATACGACTTCTTTACCAGAAGTCAATGCAAGTCCTTTAGAAGTTGCAGCAAAAGTAGCGCAGGAACCTATTTCGGAGGGACTTGAGTCCATTCCATGGTTCCATTGCAGTTAAAGGGGTGCAACTTGTCATGCGACTTTGAGCTCTCAAGTCGCATGACAAGTCGCAGCACTGTGAATCAGAGCCTATTGACAAAGCTTAATTGAACAAGCTGAAGTTAGAAGCTGACTGGTTACCATGCACAGCTGCACCAGATTCTGTGTGCACTAGTTTTAGTAACTCTCCCCCATTGCTAGAGGAGAAAAATGTAAATAAACAAAAAGTGTGTAAAAAATAGAGAATAAAAAATAGCTAGAACAAAGTTTGATCAATGTCAGTGATATAAGAGCCATACACAGTATTAGATTTTCTGCAGATATTTGACCAAAACTATGTAGTGCAAGGGCCTGCCTGATTGCATACAAGTTGAAACTCTTTAGGGTTGACCTCATATTATATGGTTTTGGTAAATCTGAAAAATCTGCAGAAAATCTAATAGTGTGTACGGGCTGTTGACTTTTAAAATAGTGACACTTACCTGTCCAGCGCGCCCGCGATGTCGGCACCCGAAGCTGATCTCTCGATCGTCTCTCGGGTGCTGCCGCCGCCATCTTGGGTATGGGAATCAGGAAGTGGAGCCTTTCGGCTTCATTTCCCGGTTCCCTACTGCGCATGCGCGAGTCGCGCTGCGCAATAAGGATGGACCCGCTGCCTCTGGGATCTGTGTGTTTCCCAGCAGGCAGCGGGGGACTTTCGGAAAGGGGCGTAATCTACGCCCCTTTCCGCAGAGAGCTATCCCGGAAGTGGGTGCAGACACCTGTACTGTACAGGTACCTGCACCCCCCTCCCCCCTGAAAGGTGCCAATTGTGGCGCCGGAGGGGGGGAGGGTTCCGATGAGCGGAAGGTCCACTTTAGAGTGGACCTCCGCTTTAACCTTTCAATTGATCATTTGTTTGGCAGAAGTTTTCCCAACATGTTCCTTTTCTGTTTTTTATATTTTTTCTATTTGTGCCATTAACTGGACAAATAACAAGCAAACGGTCCGAATGACAATTTTTCAAACTATTTTTTTGTATAGTGTATGTCAGGTCAATGCCAGGGTCGAAGGTAAAGGCCAGAGTCAAAGTTTAACCACTTCCAGCCTGCCGGCCATCAAATGGCGGCTGGGCAACACAGCTCTTATTCTGGGTGGATGTCATATGACAGCCCTCCTTAATGGCCGCTCTTGCGCGCCCCCATCGCGGTGATCGGTGGTGTGGTCTGTCAGTCTGGCACACCACTACACAGATCTAGATAAAGAGCCTCTGACGGAGGCTCTTTACCACGTGATCAGCCGCGTCCAATCACCGCTGATCACGATGTAAACAGCTGTTGATCGTCTTTTCCTCACTCACGTCTGACAGACGCAAGTAGAGGAGAGCCGATCAGCTGCTCTCCTGATGGGGGTCTATGCTGATTGTTTATCAGCACAGCCCCCGCTCGGATGCCCACCCAGGACTGCCATTATGCTGCCAGGACCACCAGGGATTGCCACCACACTGGACCAACAGGTATGCCACCCTAGACCATGAGGGAACTGCCAATCAGGGCCTAGGCGGCTACCAATTAGTGCCCATCCCCAATGCCTGCCAGTGCCATCAGTGATGCCTCAATTCTGTCTATCAGTGCCCATCAGTGCAGCCTATCAGTGCCACCCTTAAGTACCCATCAGTGCAGCCTTTCATTGCCCATCAGTGTCACCATGAGTGCCCATCAGTGCTACCTATCATGCCCATCAGTGCTGCATATCAGTGCCACCCATCAGTTCTGCCTATCAGTGCCCGTCAGTGCCCACTCATTGGTGCCATCTCATCAGTGCCGCCTTATCAGTGTCCGTCAGTGAAGGAGAAAACTTACTTATTTTACTTTTACTTACTTTTTAGTTTTTTTTTTTATTTGTTTAGCAAAAAATAAAAAATGCAGAGATGATCACATACCACCAAAAGAAAGCTCTATTTGGGGGAACAAAATGATAAAAATTCTGTTTGGGTACAGTGTAGCATGACTGCGTAATTGTCATTTAAACAGCGATAGCGCTGAAAGCTGAAAATTGGCTTGGGCAGGAAGGGGGTGTAAAGTGCCTGGTATTAAAGTAACGTAGTTAAGGACAAAGGTCAGGGGCAGTATACTTTAGGTAGGATTTCAAATTAAAAAAAAAACAAAAAACTTTTTTTAAATTAGTATCTGTGTCATTTAGTGTCAGTGGGTTTTAGGTAGGATAAAAAAAAAGCAAAATGTGCATCATTGTTTCTGAGCCATATACCTGCGATCATCAGAAGCAGGAGAATTTATTTTGGGTTGTTCTTTAGCAGCAGGTTATAGTAGTAGCAAGAAAAATACAGGTACATTTAAAAATATATATCTTTATTACCGGTAGTATTTTGGGCCAGTTTTCCTTTGATAAGAAAAAAAAAAATAAAGGAGATTTTCATCTACCACTAAATGAAAGCCCAATTGGTCCTGAAGAAAAAACAAGGTATAATCCACCTGAATACACAAACTAGTTGCGGTAATAAGTACAGTTTGAAAAACACAGGTCAAAGTTGCAAAATTGTGTTCAGGTGTTCGCATTTGTTTTACCCTGAAGGGGTTATTTATGGTATGAAAACAGAACATTATACACTGTAACTGCCAAGAAGGTTCACTGTGTCCTGGATACTTTGGCATTACTGTAGCCGCCTTGTTGTATTGTTCTATGTGGATGGAACCTGCTGCTTTGAAAAAAAAAAAAAGTGAAAAAATTTTTTTTTTTTAAAAAGTGAAAAAAAAAGTTAAAAAAAAAACTAAATTGAAAAAAAAAAAAACACAACAGAATATTATAAAAACAACAATTAACAATCTGATATGCATAAATTGATAATTATTAATACATTTTCTTAGAATTTATTCAACATAGGACCTTCACAACTGCCCCAGGGTTAAAAAAAAAACTGAACAAATACAGACAAGGAATACACAAATCTTTCTAAGTGAAGCTGGTTGTATATTCCAGAAACTCACCCCCCTCCACCCCCCCCCCCTTCATTGGTGTCTTTCAGTTTCATGCTCCATGTCCCTTCCATGGTGTCATCCTCGCTCCCCTCCTCTTTCACGCTCCCTGATCCGCTCTCATGCTCTTTAGATTATTAACTTCCTGAGCAACACAAACCAGTTCTACAACTTTCTGTCTGCCAGTCTCATCCAAAGCTCACAGATGATAGAGAGACAACAAGCAGGAAGGACAAGCTGATCACTAGATTTGAATCAGTGTACTTGGATGAAAGGATGGTGAGCCATTATCTGCCTGAATGAAAGCATCTAGCAAAAAAAAAAAAAAAAAAAAAATTGTCATGGCAATTGCAGTAAACTACATGAACCTCCATTAATGGTTTTTCAGACATTTGTCTGTCTTACGCTCTTTATTACCATTTTTTACCCCAGTATTTTCCCTGCCAATGTTCATTTTTGCATGTTTCCTGTGGTTTACTGTAATTTCAAGGCTGTGTTTTTCCCTGTGCATCCATGATGACGTACAAAAAGACACCCAAGTGGTGTCCCCCCAAGATGTCTCTACCAACGTTAGAAGGCTAGTTAGCCGTGCTGCAACATGGGCACCTCATTTGCCACTTAGGGTGACTCCCTGGTATTTACCAGGAGAAAGTGCCCTTCTTTCTCCACTACAGATATCCCAACTGCAGACAGCCATAAAAGAAGTCACCAAGACCATCGGCAGTATGTTATCAGGTGAGACACAGACTATGGTACAATGCTAGAATCGTTATAGGAGTGTTTCCTAGCTTGTGGTGTTTTCCCAATCTATCACCAAAACTATAGATTAAAAAATGAGTCTGCTTCTTTTAAGCTGTTCTAATTACCAATTTAGGAGCTTTATTTAGCTTTTAACTAGAATTTTGGAAAACAAGCCCTGCTGGCAAGCACTGAGGACTAATGCCCTGTACACATGACCGGTCTTCCCGTCGGAATAAACTCTGAAGGTTTTTCCAAGAGAATTCCACATGGTCACACCAAAGTCCAACCGTCAAGAACGCGGTGACGTACAACACGTACGACGGAACTAGAAAACGGAAGTTCAATCGCCAGTAGCCAATAGCCTCCATCTTGTACTTGCTTCAGAGCATGTGTTGTTGTTGGTCTGTCGGAACAGCATACAGACGAGTCGTTTTCCCGAAAAAGAAAATGTTTGGAAAAAATGATAGAACATGTTCTCTTTCTAGGTCCATCAGAATTTTCGATGTAAAAAGTCCGGTCGGCATATATGATGAAAAGCTCCCATCTGACTTTTTCTGTCGGAAATTCCGCTTGTGTGTATGGGGCATAAGGCTGGCCATACACTGGTAGATCTTCAAATAAGCATGCGTACGAACATTCATACGAAAATTCTCAGTACATTTGACAACTCGATGAATGTCATTTAAAAGCAGTTCAAAATTTTGTTTGCTTTGAACTTTTTTTTTTAAGAGTGAATGGACTTGTGATGTAATGAAATGAAAACTACAGTCAGCCCAGGTTCACACTGAGCTGCGGGAATGAAGCCGTTGCAGTTCAGCTGAACATGTACGATTTCACTCCCGCATGTCAGTCCCCATTTCGGCTGCGATCTCACCGACATCTTTGCGGGTTCCTGCACAGATGTCTCCCTGAAATCGCCAAAAGTAGTACAGAAACGACTTTTTGAAATCAGCGTGGCGCTGCAAATGCGTCAATTAGGATGGTGTCGTTGCCGGCAGTTGCCGCCGATTTGACATGTCGAATCGCACCAATGTGAACCAGGGCTCACTGTTAGAAATCTGTTCGTTTAAGAGAAATTTTCCATTCTGCTCCTCTAGAATTTTTTGTCACCGCAGTCAAAAATGAACATCGATTTGACCCCACTAACGAATAGAAAAATCAAACGAATGTTCTTAAAATTAGAACATTTTGAAAAAAATTCTACTAGTGAGTGCATGGCCAACTTTGAGCTGAGCTGTATGAAGTTCTTTATTCATTTGTAAATAGAATATGCAGCCTTGTTTAACAATATGAAGACAGGTTCACTCTTTTGGGCTCGGTTCACACTTGTGCGATGAAGGAACCAGCGTGATTCCTGTGCGGGCTCCCACATCGCACCTGAATCGCCGGTGGTTCACACTGACATCTGCGAACCGCTGTGGGTGTCAATATAAAGTTAATGACACCCCCAGATCGGTTTGCAGATCGCAGTGCGAACTGTGAAATGGTGCAGGAATCACACCCATGCCATCCGATTCCAGTGAGGACCAAAAAAGGATCCTGCACCATTTTGGTGCAAATGCGATGCGATTTTAGCCAGTTTTTATGGCTGAATTTGTATCACACAGACATCACATGTGATCAGCATTGCGGTGTGAATCACACGTGATGTCTCTGATCACACAAGTGTTAACCCAGCCTTAAGCAGGATAAATTACGTTACCCTTTCCTACAGTAAGTAGTTATATCAGCAGCCCTATATAATTTGTTATCTATCTGGTTCAAGGTCATTCTCCTGTGTGTAGTTTCTCATAAATATATAAAACTATAAAACATACTTACATATGCATATTTTAAGACAATGTAGCAAAATCTAAAGCAATGCAGATTTTACAAATGGATTCATTTTCTAAGGTCCTAATGTGAGGTAAACCTGTGTCTGATGACATAAAAGAAATAGCTTTAGGAAAAAAAACACACATTTTATGCTTTTTTGTACTAGGATTTAGGTACGTTTAGCGTTTTTTTTTTTCCTTCCAGGAAACTGCCATTAAAAATGCAAGACAGAAGGGTTTTTTTACAGCCTCTAAATGCTGTACATAAAAATATGCCTCTAAAAGTCCTATTTTGCATGGACACATAGGATAACATTAGCTGCTTTTACAGGCTTAACGCTAATGCCGCGTACACACGACCGGACTTTCCGGCAGAAAAGGTCCGACTGTCTTCCTGACGGACTTTCGGCGGAGTTACAACAGACTTCCGAACGAACGGACTAAAGTCCGTTTGAACGTCTGTTCGTTTTGAACATGATTATGTACGACGGGCTTAGAAAAGAAAGTTCAATAGCCAGTAGCCAATAGCTTCCCTTGCGTCGTATTTGGTCCGTCGGACCAGCACACAGACAAACGTTTGAGTCCGTTGGACAGATTTGAAACATGTGCTATTTCTAGGTCCGTCTGATTTTTTTAAAGAAAAATGATCCCACACACGATCGGACTATCCGACGGAATGATTCCATCGGACCTAGTCTGCTGGAAAGTCCGGTCGCTTGTACGTGGCATAAGGCCCCATTCACACCTGAACGTTTTGTAGCTTGAAGTCTGAAGCTACAAAAGGCTGGAGGGGAAAAATTGAATTACTCTTTATGGAGATGGTTCACATCTCCACTCCAAAATGCCTGCAGCCAGAAGCTCCAAAACGCCTGAAGCTCAAACAAGTTTTGTAACTTTTTTTTTTTTAGGGAGATTTGGAGCCAAAAACGCAGTAAAAATGCGGCAAAAATCGATGTAAAATCGCGCAACATTCTACCTGAAGACGCTACGCTCAGGTGTGAATGGGGCCTTAACTCCCCTAGAAGCAGTGTTTTTTTTTAAGCTACTGTGCATGGACCCCAAATATACAAATTGTAATATAAAATAAAAGCTTTAACCAAATGCGACACTGAAATAGTGTTACTTCGGTGTGATTTCAAAGCCGTAGGTCAGTGCGATGTCATGTGTTGCTTTAATACATCTGTGCAAATTCATGCACAGGTGTCTATGCATGTCACACATGAAATCGCTAAAAATAGTGCAGGAACCTTTTCAAAATTGTTGCAAGACGGAATCGCACCGATTTAAAAGGTTCCATAGGCAGGGTGCGACTTGTCATGTGATTTTAAACTGTCATATCACATGACAAGTTGCGCCGGTGTGAACGGGGGCTTATTCTATAAACGGCAGGCAGCACATATGAAGAATGTGTTTGTATTTTGCAGTTCGTAGACGGGAAGGACCGTTACTCCTGAATCGTGATATGAATAGATATTGTCGCTCTATCTGGGGTGATCCCTCGCTTTCCAATTATAAAAGGTGAGCCAAAGTTTCTGCTATTTTATTCTGCCTTTTTTGCCAAAACATGAATTACCATCCCTATTAGCAACAAAAAAAATAAAATAAACATAAACAGGACCCAGTTTACCATTGGGCACAATACGCCCTGTGCCCATAGGTGGCAGAAGCAAACAGTCATATTGTCCCTGTATCAATATTGACAAGACATTTTTTTTAAATAAGTTCACATACACATTATTATAATATTTTAAGCCAGGTTAGGACCAGAAAAACAGGTAACTGTTTTGCGTGATTCGAGCAGAGGGAATGCCAAAAGTTGTTTGTGCCTACAGGCTCTAGTAATGGAAATTTGCCCTGACTGTACACATAAATTTTGCATTTCCAATACGTGTGTATACAAGGAAATGATTTTCAACTGCCGGTTTACTGCACCTAAAATGTTAGTAATGATTCACATAACCCAATAATGCAGTGCCTTGAAAAAGTATTCATACCCCTTGACATTTTCCACATTTTCTCATGTTACAACCAAAAACGCAAATGTATATTATTGGGATTTTATGTGATAGACCAGCACAAAGTGGCACATAATTGTGAAGTGGAAGGAAAATGATAAATGGTTTTCTAAATTTTCTACAAATAAGTATCTGAAAAGTGTGGCGTGCATTTGTATTCAGCCCCCTTTACTCTGATACCCCTAACTAAAATCTAGTGGAATCAATTGCCTTCAGAAGTCACCTAATTAGTAAATGGAGTTCACCTGTGTGTAATTTGAGCTCAGTATAAAATACAGCTGTTTTGTGAAGCCCTCAGAGGTTTGTTAGAGAACATTAGTGAACAAATCGCATCATGAAGGCCAAATAACACACCAGAAAGGTCAGGGATAAAGTTGTGGAGAATTTTAAAACAGGGTTAGGTTATAAAAATTGATCCCAAGCTTTGAACATCTCACGGAGCAATCCATCATCCGAAAATGGAAAGAGAGTGGCACAACTGCAATCCTACCAAGACTTGGTCTTCCACCTAAACTGACAGGCCAGGCAAGGAGGGCATTAATCAAAGGAGCAGCCAAGAGGCCCATGGTAACTCTGGAGGAGCTGCTCAGGTGTGAGAATCTGTCCACAGGACAACTATTATGGCGCGTACACACAACCATTTTTTTTCCGTCAGAATAAACTCTGAAGTTTTTTCCGACGGAGTTCCGCTGAAACGGACTTGCCTGCACACGATCACACCAAAGTCTGATCGTTTAGAACGCGGTGACGTATAATAAGTACAGCAGGACTAGAAAAAGGAAGCTCATTAGCCAGTAGCCAATAGCTGCCCTTAGGTCGTTTTTGGTCCATCGGAACAGCATACAGATGAACGGTTTTACCGATAGGAATTGATTCTGTTGGAAAGATTTAAAACACGTTCTATTTCTGGGTCCGTCAGAGTTTTTGACAAAAAGTCTGCTGAAGCCCACACACAATCCGATGAAATGATTCCGTCTGACTTTTTCTGCCGCAAAGTCTGACCGTGTATACACGGCATTAGTCGTGCACTCCACAAATCTGTCTCTTATGAAAGAGTGAAAGCCATTGTTGGAAGAAAGACATAAAAAGTCCCATTTGCATTTCGGGAGAAGCCATGTGGGGGACACAGCAAAAATTGAACTTTTTGGCCTAAAAGAAAAATGCTATGTGCTGCGCTATGTGCAGCGGAAAACTGACACTGCACATCACCTTGAAAACACCATCTCCACTGTGAAACATGGTGGTGGCAGCATCATGTTGTGGGGATGCTTTTCTTCCACAGGGACAGGGAAGCTGGTCAGAGTTGATGGGAAGATGGATGGAGCCAAATACAGGACAATCATAGAAGAAAATCTGAAAGCCCCTGTACACACGGTCGGAGATTTCCACAACCAAATCAGTCAGATTTTGCCCGTCGGATTTTGTCCGTCGGATCTTGTCCGAAACTGTTGCATACACACGATCGGAGAAAGTTGGCGAAAAATCCGATCTTTCAGAACGTGATGACGTAATTTCGTTACGATGGGACTAGTAGCCAATAGCTTTGATGTAGGAATTTGATCTGAGCATGCGTGGCACTTGGTCCGATCAAAATTCTCTACACATGATCGGAGTATGTCCGATCGAACCAGTTGGTCGGAAAATATTTCCAACATGTTGGAAAATTGGGTCCGACGGATATTCCCATGGAATCAGTCCGATGCATACCACACACATTTGCATTATCCGACAACGCGGTCCGATAGGACACATTCTGACGGATTCTCCGACCGTGTGTACAAGGGCTTAGAGTCTGCAGAATACTTGAGACTGGGGCGGAGGTTCATCTTCCAGCAGGATAACGACCCTAAACATACAGCCAGAGCTACAATGGAATGGTTTAAGTCAAAGCATATTCATGTGTTGGAATGGCCCAGTCAAAGCCCAGACCTAAATCCAATCTGTGGCAAGACTTAAAAATTGCTTTTTCACAGACGCTCTCCATTCAATCTGACAGAGCTTGAGGTATTTTGCAAAGAAGAATGGGCAAAAATTCTACTCGATAGATGTGCTTACAGCTGTAATTGCAGTAAAAGGCGGTTCTACAAAGTATTGACTCAGGGGGGCTGAATACAAATGCACGTCACACTTTTCACATATTTATTTGTAAAAAATCATGAAAACCATTTATCATTTTCCTTCCACTTCACAATTATGTGCCATTTTGTGTTGGTCTATCACATAAAATCCAAATAAAATACATTTACATTTTTGGTTGTTGCATGTTGTAGATTGTAGCATGATAAAATGTGGAAAGTTTCAAGGGATATGAATACGTTTTCAAGGCAGCTATATGTTGGATATGCAGTAAAAACTGCAGCAAATATGTTGTATTTCTTGTATAAAGCTAGTACTTGCTTTTGATTTGTACTATGGTTTAGACTAGACTAGTGACAGTTGACATATAATTTGTTTCTACAGGCAATAAGCATTTCAACGTCATTTTTTTTTTATAAATAATAAACCTGATAACTAGCATGTGTCATTTAATGTGCTACTTCTGATTGTGTATGTTTCTTTCTCAGGTGTGGATCTCGAGACAGCTCTTACCATGGAGAAAGATGTCTAGATGTCTTGGTATGAGTGTTGGAGTGTTAATACTATAGCACTGATATTATAAGCTGGAATGTTAATATCACATGCTTTAATATATCTATGTTTCTAGATACCGGAATCCCATCTCTATGGATATGAAGTGTGGCCAATGAATGGGACAGAACCAATTTATAAAATATCAGATGGGTCTGGTGTTTCTGATACAGATTTCTTGCTGTATGTGAAGGTGGCCCAGACAGAAAAATGTGCGTTAAAGGTAAGAAATGCCAAGGTCAGGAGTGCATAATGCACAGAGCGCATGGGTCAGGAATGCCTAACGCACAGATCGCCAGAGTTAGCAGTGTGTAATGCACAGTGCTAGGTTCAGGAGTGCAAAACCAGTACATATCCAAATTCACCCACCGTCCCCAGTACAGCTCCCCCAGTACACAGATATTCTCCCCAAGTATGGATCTCCTCATTACAGATTCCCCCTACCCCTTAGTACAGCTCCCTCTAATACTAATGTCCCCCCTCACCCAATACAGTCTCTCCCCTCCATGAAACACACTCACCAATTTAAAGTGAGAGGAAGTCCTCCTTCAGAGGTGTAATGTAATTGGAGCCCGAGGAGGAACTAAGGAAAGCTTCCTTCTCTCTGAACTGCAGCTGCCTCTCTTTAGACCTGAACGGCAAAAGGTCCAGCGGTTGCAGTGCTTTGGCGGCACACAAACTGTCAGCATTAGATCCTGTACCACAGATGCTCTGGGGGGGATTGGACCCCCTTATCTACGCCCTTGTGAGTGTCATATTCCTGGTGGAGAAATGCAGTTGCTACATCCATTGCATGGATTTTCAGAAAGCCAGCCTTATATCTGTTTTAAAATTACAAGAGATACATCCAATATTTTAACGAGACCTAGCAGGTATGGGGTCTTGTGTAGTCACCAGAAACATGGAGGGCCCATGCCCACGCCACATTCAAAACACAATGGGTATGTAATCTACTGCAGGTGTCAATATATTCCTTACCCCAAATGCAGATCACAAACATAGTATGTTTGCCTGCACAGGATCGTACAGTACCGCAGTATCATGCAATCCTGTTGCAGTGCTTTTTAAAAGTAGTGCGTGCATCCACTGCAATTTCAGCCCATTCAATTGAATGGGTTGAAAATCGTACCACACTGAATTACACAGAAACATGGTCTGCGTTCCTATGTGATTCAAGTGTGAACTGGCCCTGAGAGATGTAAAAAAAAAAACTTGTTGGGTTGTTTCATTCAGCATCTGTAAAAAAAAAATAAAAAATATTAGTTTTGGGTGGACTGACCTTTAAAAACAATTTACACAGTTTAATTATTATTATATAATGTAATTACTATACTGTAATGGCATTGTTTAACAAGAAAGACTTGTGATTACAAATTAAACTTGCATTTTTTCAGACTTGTCACTTATAACGTACTGAATAATCTACAACAAATATATTTAAAGACGTAACTGAAAAATCTTATTTGCTATAAGAGATCATACAAAATCCAACAACCTGCACTAAGTCACTGCTTGTCATAAAAAAACTCTGCACTAATAAGATGACAAATAATTATAGTTGCTTGGGGACTCACAGACCTTCATGTGCAGTAACACAATACAACCAATTCCCCCAGCTATTTAAATTATGTGATAGAAAAAAGCAAATGCATCCTTGCTGATCGGGAACATCTTATATAGCTCCCTCTAGAGTGCATCTGTATTTACTGCACAGGTCTGATCTGTTTGGCTTGTGTACAACCTGATTTTGTTCTGTTGCCAATTTTAATATGTCACAATGCAAACACTCACTGCTTTGTAAATGGGGTAAGCTAATAGAGCTCTTACTTATTTATTTAATACAGGTACTTATATAGCGCTGTCAATTTTTATGCAGCGCTTTACATATATATTGTACATTCACATTCCCTGCCCTCCCTCAAAAAGCTTACAATCTAAGGTCCCTAACTCACATTTATACATACACATACCGGGGCCAATTTAGACATGAGCCAATTAACCTACCAGTAGATCTTTGGAGTGTGGGAGGAAACTGGAGTACCCAGAAGAAACTACTTGATGTAAATTCTACTTTGTTGTGAGCCATGTCATTTTTGTGTTGTATTTTCCAGCCCATAGTTATTGCTTATGCGTCTTACTGTCAGCTGGACCGCATAGGTCGTCCTATTGCTGGAGTCATTGTGTTCTGTCCAAAGCGCCTTCGAGAGGGAGTATTCCAGCATCATCACATTGTACAGGTATGGCAGCCACAGCCGACCACTTTCAAAAAGTCCACAGTTTGTATCTTAAAGCCTAAATTTACATACAAAAAAATATATGCTAAAAAAGCATAAGGGACATTACTTACCTTCAGCATGATGTGCCCCTTGTGCTAGTTCAGTAAAAATCATCTTCCTCTGGTGCTGCATCAAGAGTGCCTGGCTATGTACACCAGTTCCTACTTTCAGAGAAGTCATACTACAGCTTCTGTAAATGAAAGAGGATCTATGAATAGAAGAGGCAGATCTTTCAATCATCCACCCATCCTCCATTTAGATCTGGTTTCATTCACAGAAACTGCAGTTCTATGAATGCAGAAGCTGGGTGGACATAGTTGGGCACTCTTGATAAGTGCAGGTGACAGTTCCTCAGTTCCATTAACCATACGATGGAAGATTATGGTGGCTGGAGCAAGGGAGGCATCATAGGGCTGAAGATGTCTACTGAACTAGTACAAGGGAAACATCACATTGTATTATTGTCCCTTGTGCTTGTCTTGTATTTTTTCTTGTAGGTACACTTATGGCGCGTACACACGATCTGATTTTCCGTCAACAAATGTTGGATGTGAGCTTGTTGGCGGAAAGTCTGACTGTGTGTATGTTCCATCGAACATTTGTTGTTGGACTTTTCGTCAACAAATGTTGGCTAGCAGGTTCTCAAATTTTCCATCAACAAATGTTTGTTGTCGAACTTTCCGATCGTGTGTACACAAGTCCGTTGGACAAAAGTCCATGCATGCTCGGAATCAAGTACAAGCCGGAAGCGCTCGGTCTTGTAAAACTAGCGTTCGTAATGGAGATATCACGTACGTCTTCTACGTCACTACGTTCGTAATTGTTGGCCGTTGTTGGCCGTGTTGTGTGACCGTGTGTATGCAAGACAAGTTGGAGCCAACACCCTTCGAACAAAAATCCACGGTTTTGTTATTGGAAAGTCTGATCGTGTGTATGGGGCATTAGGCTTTAAATGGTCATATAACCCCAAACACAGCTACGTTATGTCTCTAACAGCCAAGCACAGATAGTTACATGATAAGTTCACCTTTTAAAATAAAAAAAAATGCACATTTTTTTGCAGGTAAAAAAAAATAATGTGCATTTACTACTTTTTTTTTTAGGAGCCTGGAAAGAATTGCGCCCAGGATCAGAAGATTGTTGGTGCCATGCAGGTCTCATGCAGACTGTCAGTGTAAGCTGTGTGCTCGTACATCGTATGGGCTGGCAGTTTCACACAGACAGGAAGAATCAATGAACTACCGCAACGCTCAACAGCGTCCCCCGTAGTTTATTAACAACAAACTGACAGCTGCAAAGGCTGACGGTAGTTGTAGTCCATTTATTTACAGAACACTGTGAAGGAATGAAGCAGCCTTGTGGGAGGAGCCCCGCACGGGTACTCTCTTTTCAGAAAGTGACAGCTAGTATGGGGAACTTCTCCCCATACTGCTTCACAGCGAGAGCTTGGATTGTCAAGCCACTTTGGAAATGGAAACATGTTATAGGTTCCACCCTAAAAATGGGTGGAACCTGTAACATATTCCCTAAGCTAAACTTATCCTTTAAAGTGGAGCTATACTCCCCTTCTATCCAGAGATGCAGTCTCCCATATCTCCCCGCCAGCCACTGTCATCTCTGGTCAGATTGTCTTCCGGGTACCGATCTTCATTGGCCTGGCTGGGATTATGTCATTTCATGCATGCACCGGAGTTCATTCATCTTGGCATTGTTGAAATTTGTACACTGAGCTGAGAGTGCATGAAACTTTAATGCATGGAGAGACATCATATGTCCCTTCTGCATTAAAAACCTGCCTGTTATTTAATAAAGTTTCACTTTAAGTTTAAATAAACAATATCCAGTTCAGTACATCTTTGCATACATGTTTCCATGTTTAATCCCTTTAATAATGGTTCAATTACAGAAAAATAAAATTTTATAGCGTTTCCCACAAATCCATTAAAGTGGATGTAAACCCTCTCCTATATCCAGTGAAGTGAACAGCCTCAGATGATACACAGAGATGAAACAAATATCCCTACATAAGTTTTACATGTATATCTGCTGTCTTCAGCTTTATATAATGTTTAGAAGGTGCACATCATGTTAGAAATTTTCACTTCCTCATTCAGCAGTAGCAGTGTAGTGTTGGATTAAACTGGGAGGCAGCTGATTGGAGGAAAGCCCCCCCCCCCCCCACATAGGCAGAGACTTTCAGAGCTCTGCTGTGAGTAGAGCAGCTTTCTGCTAATCTATTTATAACATCCACCCTGACACAAAATTCAGGCTGATTTTATCATGTGTCGGAGAACTTTTCAGAAGTTATCATGCTGATAATAGAAGAACGGTGCAGGAGACAGCTGCGGGACATAATGCTTTGAAGAGATTCATGAATTGGGTTTACATCCATTTTAAGCTCCTTACTTCTTGTTTGAGCTCACGAGTTCTCTGAGTCCCTGTTGAACTACAGAGCACCTTCCCCTACTTTTATTTCCACAACATAAGGGCGGGGTGTCCTGTAGTTCAGCTGAGAAGAACTTAAGCAGGACTAACTTTAGTGCAGCAGGGGTAACTTTTTGAGATGGGAACGAGGGACACCTTTTAGCAAAAGTATGTAGGCATAGCACAGACCCCCTGCCATGCCGCCTTAAAGGAAAAAAGAAAAGATTAGTTAAATTTGTGCATTTTTTTCCCCACTACAATTCCTTTTGCTGGCTTTTGACATTTACAAATGCAGCAATTTAGAAATGGGATGAAAGGTTTAGCAGCGGGGAACAATTTTTAAATTAAAGTTAAATAGTGCATTGCATATACAACTATATAGATCAGACCAAAATGAGGGACAAATGAGGAGGAAAAAGGGACAGAGGGACTTTGTTCCAAATCAAGGACAGTCCCTCGAAATCAGGCATAGTTGGGAACCAGGGGCGGCCGTCCATTAAGGAAGCACGGGTGCCACCCCCCTCTATCCATGCCACCCCCCCCCCCCCCATATGGGTAATGGATAGATTCATGCAAGAATCCAGCCCCTATTAAAGTAAACCCGCTAATGTTTTTTTTTTTACCACCTGCAAAGCAAAAGGCATAATGAGCTAGTATGCACCGCATACTAGCTCATTATGAAATACTTACCTTAGAACGAGGCCCCGACATCTAGCCCGATCCACGCTGAGGGATCTGACATGCTTCCTCTGCGTTTCTTCCGGGTATCGCGGCTCCGGCGCTGTGAGTGGCCGGAGCTGCGAAATCGTCACTCCTATGCATGCGCAGGAGATTTTTTTTCCGGCTGGTCGGCCACTGCCGGATTTTCAGCCGAGAATCCCCTTGTGCGCATGCGCCGTTGCAGTCAGTGGCGCATATCGAGGGGAATACCTGTACGGTTTAGGAGATTTTTTTTTACCTACAGGTAAGCCTTATTATAGGCTTTCCTGTAGGTTAAAGTAAAAAAAAAAAAAGAGTATACAACCACTTTAATGCATCCGGCTCCTTTCAGGACGCCAGGCGATTGAATTACAGCGGCAGAGGTGGTTTTTTTAAGCACCTGATTAGAGCCATAGGCTCTAATAGAATTCAAAATAGGGTGGACTCGGAGCACAGAGCATTGCGCTTGGAGCCCACCCAGGTGTATTAGAAAAGCAAATGAATATTCCCTTTTATAACACTGAATCACCTCTCCGCCAATCAGGAAGCACAGGTCTGTTACCCATTTCCCGATTGGCTGAAAGGTCAGGTGATTCTATTGGATGTCTAAGAGGAGGGGTGGAGATGCATTGCAGAAGCTGCTGTGATCTCAAAAGAGAAGAGGGCACAGGAGACGCTGCCGGGTGATCCCCTGCCTGATATGCCCCTGCCAATCCCTGATGTGCCCGCCAATTCCCGGCGCTGATGGGGTAAGTGCCGGTGGACCGGCAGATTGCAGGGGGGTGGGTGTTTGCCGTCCCTCCCCAAACAAAAAACCCACCAGCCGCCACTGTTGGGAGCTATGGTACTGTAAGTGGGCACTGCAACTTTAATACGGGAAATTAGGAGCTTAGTTAAACAGGTCAATGGTTGTTTTCCACTACTTGAATGGTTTTCACGCAACAAAACACAGGGAAATGTGTGTGTATTGCAGAGATGTACTGAATGTGTTGTTTGTTTTTTTTCGCCCGGATCTGCTCTTTAAAGTGTAGTTCCCGTGAATGACTTCCTTTCTTCAGTAACAAGTCAGTGCTAAGCAGGACTAAACCAGGTAAAAAAAATAAGTTAAGCTTCCATGATCCTACATGAGCTGTGCCTTCAATCAGCATGATGCATAGACGATGGGGGATGGGGGGGTTGTAGCAGTTTTCCAATTACAAGGAAAGTAGGTAACATATTAACTGATTGTATTAAGTGATTTCAACTGTTGCTCACTTCAAAACACTATCCTGCTCTTTAATTAGTCTGGCGCTCCTCCACTTAAGGCACTTCACAGCAAAATTTAATATGTTTATCACGTAAAATAAGCAGGATAATTACTGGTGTATGTGATAGCTTTTGAAGGTTTATGCGTTTTGTCTTCCATGTGGTTTCCTTGCAGCTAAATCTTACTGTGTATTATCAGGTGTCTCTGCACGAGATCCTTCATGCTCTGGGATTCTCCAGCAGCCTCTTCGAGAAATGGATAGACTGCAGTTTTTCACAATATGGTAATGTTGACCCTCTGCCATTTCTATTCCATACATACCCTGCAAACGGATACATTGTATAATGAAAGCATACGTTTTTATGTTGTTTTATGCTTTTAAACACTTTTATGTTTACTGGGTTCGTCATTCTGTACAGCCAATGTTGTGAATTACACCGTTCAGCCAGGCAGGGTCCAGGGAACACAGGTCGGTTAGGTTTAGAAGGTTGTCTACAGTCGGATTACTTTTTACAAGCGTTTGACAGACAAAATTTGTACCGCCCTTCAACTGGAAATCTAAAAGAGCTCATATTTCCGCAATAAACAATTCATCTTACATATTCAGATTCCTGTGTTGCATATAAAATCTTCATTGAACAATGAATCATCATTATCCCTATCCAGCAAGCAGGTAGGTGACCTGGGAAGTAGTAATGCTAAATCAGAAACTAGCAGAGTAATCTCAAACATGGATGGACAAAATGACCAGTCCTTTGGTAGATAATGCAATGAAAGATAGAAATTGGAGCAGCACAGTGGCTAAGTAGTTAGCACTAAGGCTGTCGGTTCAAATCCCAACCACAGCAATACCTGCCTGGAGTTTGCATGTTCTCCCTGTGCCTGCGTGGGTTTCCTCCGGGTACTCCAGTTTCCTCCTTCAAGACATACTGGTAGGTTAATTGAATCCTGTCTAAATTGGCCCTAGTATGTGTATGTATGAATGTGAGTTAGGGACCTTACATTGTAAGCTCCTTAATGGCAGGGACTGATGTGAATGTACAATATACACTCACCAGCCACTTTATTAGGTGCAGCTTGCTAGTACTAGGTTGGATCCCCTTTTGCCTTCAGAACTGCCTTAATTCTTCATGGCATAGATTCAACAAAGTGTTGAAAAAAGAGATTTTGGTCCATATTGACATGATAGCATTACCCGGTTGCTGCAGATTTGTCGGCTGCACATCGATGATGCGAGTCTCCCATTCCATCACATCCCAAAGGTGCTCTATTGCACTGATATCTGATGCCAGTGGAGGCCATTGGAGTACAGTGAACTCAATGTCATGTTCGAGAAACCAATTTGAGATGATCTTTGAGCTTTTATGACATGGTGCATGGAATTAGCCTTTAGAAGATTGGTAAACTGTAGTCATAGGGTTGGACATATCAGCAACAATACTCAGGTAGGCCATAGCATTTAAATGATGCTCAATTGGTACTAAGTGGCCCAAAGTTTTGGCAAGAAAATATCCCCCACACCATTACACCACCAGCCCGAACTGTTGATACAAGGCAGGATGGATCCATGCTTTCATGTTGTTTATGCCAAGTTCTGACCCACCTTCTGAATGTCACAGCTAAAATCAAGACTCATTAGACCAGGCAACATTTTTCCAATCTTCTTTCCAATTTTGGTGAGCCTGTGCAAATTGTAGTTTCCTGTTCTTAGCTGACAGAAGTGGCACCTGGTGTGGTCTTCTGCTGCGGTAGCCTATTTGCTTCAAGGATGGATGTATTGTGCGTTCAGAGATGGTATTCTGCATATCTTGGTTGTAACGAGTGGTTATTTGAGTTACTGTTGCCTTTCTATCATCTCAAACTCTGCCTATTCTCCTCGGACCTCCTACATCAACAAGGCATTTTCGTCCACACAACTGCCGCTCACTGGATACTTTCTCTTTTTCAAACCATTCTCTGTAAACCCTAGAGATGGTTGTGCATGAAAATTCCAGTAGATCAGCAGTTTTTGAAATACTCAGACAAGCTTGTCTGGCACCAACAACCATGCCATGTTCAAAGTCACTTAAATCCCCTTTCTTCCCCATTCTGACGCTTGGTTTGAACTTCAACAAGTTGTCTTCACCACGTCTAGATGCCTAAATGCATTGGGTTTCTGCTATGTGATTGGCTGCTTAGCAATTTGGTTGTACGTGAAAATTCCAGATCAGCAGTTTTAGAAGTACTCAGACTAGCCTGTCTGGCACCAACAATCATGCCACGTTCAAAGTCACTAAAATCCTGTTTCTTGCCCGTTCCGATGCTTGGTTTGAACTTCAGCAAGACGTCTTCACCACATCCAGATGCCTAAATGCTTAAAAGTGTCTGGTGAGTCTATATGTAAAGTGCTGCGGAAATTGGCAGCACTATATAAGTACCTGTAATAATAGAAATTTATCAGTTTGCCTGGAGTTCCGTTATCCGTTATTTGTGTGCACATGATATTTGCTAGTAAAACATTTGCAATCATAGACTTTTTTTATTTTGGTAATGTGAAGGAAGCACAAGACATTGGATAAGAAACAGTCAGTAGTAAATTATCTAACCAAATAATATATATATGTATACCAAACCTATATGCAATCTATGGGGCATATTTGTTTCCATGAGGGGAACAGGCTATCTGTTTACTGACTTTGGGTTATGCACTGAATGTCTCCAGCCTAACCAGTGGATTTTTTATATGGCTTCTTTGTTGTACTGAATGTCTCTGCAGCAACTACAACACATGCACAGCCGAGTTGGGATAACAAACTGAAGTTGGCACTGTTGGACAACTGCCTCTAAATGTCTACAGGTCTTAATATTAGGCCTCATGCACACGAGACGCAGTTAAACGCGCGTTCAGATGCAGTTGGACAGTTTTTTCAACTGCCCCTGAACTCATTCAATGTTATCCTATGTGTCCATGCACACAGTCTCGCTTTTTTCCGTTTTTATGCAGTTGCGTTTAATCTCGTTTTTCCAGAAGCAAAAAAATGCGTTCAGAAGCAAAAATTTCCACGTTTCAGACGCAAAACGTGGCAAAACGCGGTAAAACGCGGCAAAACGCCGCTACCGCGTTTAGCCGCGTTTGCGTTTATATGCGTTTTTAAAGGTGACCTTTTTTTTTACATTAAAAATCTCAAAAATGATTGCAAATGATGAAAAACCATTATAAAAATATTTTAAACAATTGCAATTGCAAGTGGACAATCCACAACTTGTGGCAAGTGACATGGCAGGTGGCAAGTGACGTGGCAAGTGGACAATCCACAACTTGTGGCAAGTGACATGGCAGGTGGCAAGTGATGTGGCAAGTGGACAATCCACAACTTGTGGCAAGTGACGTGGCAGGTGAAGTGGCAAGTGACGTGGAAAGTGGACAATCCACAACTTGTGGCAGGTGACGTGGCAAGTGACCTGGCAGGTGACGCGGCAAGTGACCTGGCAGGTGACGTGGCAAGTGGAAAATCAACAAATTTTGGCAGGTGACTGGCATGTGACGTGGCAAGTGGACAATCCATAACTTGTGGCAGGTGACGTGGCAAGTGACGTGGCAAGTGGACAATCCACTTGTGGCAGGGGACGTGGCAAGTGGACAATCCACTTGTGGCAGGGGATGTGGCAAGTGACGTGGCGAGTGGACAATCGACAACTTGTGTCAGGTGACGTGGCAAGTGGACAATCCACAACTTGTGGCAAGTGATGTGGCAAGTGGACAATCCACTTGTGGCAGGTGACGTGGCAGGGGACATGGCAAGGGACGTGGCAAGTGGACAATCCACAACTTGTGGCAGGTGACGTGGCAGGTGACGTGGAAAGTGATGTGGCAAGTGGACAATCCACAACTTGTGGCAGGTGATGTGGCTGGTGACGTGGCAAGTGGACAATCCACATATTGTGGCAGGTGACGTGGCAGGTGACGTAGAAAGTGGTGTGGCAAGTGGACAATCCACAACTTGTGGCAGGTGATGTGGCTGGTGACGTGGCAAGTGGACAATCCACAACTTGTGGCAGGTGGCATGGCAGGTGACGTGGAAAGTGGACAATCCACATCTTGTGGCAAGTGACGTGGCAGGTGATGTGGCAAGTGACGTGGCAAGTGGACAATCCACAACTTGTGGCAGGTGACGTGGCAGGTGATGTGGCAAGTGATGTGGCAGGTGATGTGACAAGTGGACAATCCACATCTTGTGGCAAGTGACGTGGCAGCTGACGTGGCAAGTGGACAATCCAAAACTTGTGGCAGGTGACGTGGCAAGTGACGTGGCAGGTGACGTGGCAAGTGACGTGTCAAGTGGTCAATCCACATCTCGCGGCAAGTGACGTGGCAGGTGATGTGGCAAGTGACGTGGCAAGTGGACAATCCACAACTTGTGGCAGGTGACGTGGCAGGTGATGTGGCAAGTGATGTGGCAGGTGATGTGACAAGTGGACAATCCACATCTTGTGGCAAGTGACGTGGCAGCTGACGTGGCAAGTGACGTGGCAAGTGGACAATCCAAAACTTGTGGCAGGTGATGTGGCAAGTGACGTGGCAAGTGACGTGGCAGGTGACGTGGAAAGTGGTGTGGCAAGTGGACAATCCACAACTTGTGGCAGGTGATGTGGCTGGTGACGTGGCAAGTGGACAATCCACAACTTGTGGCAGGTGGCATGGCAGGTGACGTGGAAAGTGGACAATTCACATCTTGTGGCAAGTGACGTGGCAGGTGATGTGGCAAGTGACGTGGCAAGTGGACAATCCACAACTTGTGGCAGGTGACGTGGCAGGTGATGTGGCAAGTGATGTGGCAGGTGATGTGACAAGTGGACAATCCACATCTTGTGGCAAGTGACGTGGCAAGTGGACAATCCAAAACTTGTGGCAGGTGACGTGGCAAGTGACGTGGCAGGTGACGTGGCAAGTGACGTGTCAAGTGGACAATCCACATCTCGTGGCAAGTGACGTGGCAGGTGATGTGGCAGGTGACGTGGCAGGTGATGTGGCAAGTGATGTGGCAGGTGATGTGACAAGTGGACAATCCACATCTTGTGGCAAGTGATGTGGCAGCTGACGTGGCAAGTGACGTGGCAAGTGGACAATCCAAATCTTGTGGCAGGTGACGTGGCAAGTGACGTGGCAAGTGGACAATCCACATCTCGTGGCAAGTGACGTGGCAGGTGATGTGGCAAGTGACGTGGCAAGTGGACAATCCACACGCAGGTGATGTGGCAAGTGGACAATCCCCAACTTGTGGCAAGTGACGTGGCAAGTGACGTGGCAAGTGGACAATCCAAAACTTGTGGCAGGTGACGTGGCAAGTGACGTGGCAGGTGACGTGGCAAGTGACGTGGCAAGTGGACAATCCAAAACTTGTGGCAAGTGACGTGGCAGGTGACGTGGCAAGTGACGTGGCAAGTGGACAATCCACAGCTTGTGGCAAGTGACATGGCAGGTGGCAAGTGATGTGGCAAGTGGACAATCCACAACTTGTGACAGGTGACGTAGCAGGTGATGTGGCAAGTGGACAATCCCCAACTTGTGGCAAGTGACGTGGCAAGTGACGTGGCAAGTGGACAATCCACAACTTGTGGCAGGTGACGTGGCAGTTGGACAATCCACAATTTGTGGCAGATGACATGGCAAGTGACGTGGCAGGTGATGTGGCAAGTCATGTGGCAAGTGGACAATCCACAACTTGTGGCAGGTGCCGTGGCAAGTGACACGCTAAATACAAGTACACTGCAGCTCTCACAGCTGCTGCTACTCACTCTGGTCTCACAAAATTGCTGAAATAGTTAATTTTTGAGCTGGGGAGGGTCTATGATGTTAGCTTAACTAAACGCTTCTAGACGCAAACGCGGTAAAACGCGGTAAAACGCCGCTAAATCGCGGTAAAAATCGCGGCAAAACGCGCGTTTCTAAACGCCGGTTTCAACATGTGTCCAGCAGCGTTTGCATCTGCGTCTCGTGTGCATGAAGCCTTAGTAGACTATCAGATTTCATTTCCCAGTATTAACTGCTTAAAGAACACTGTTGCACTTCCACCACACTCATAGTTGGGAACTCTCTGGATTTGGCCCGGAGATTCCTGCTAATCGGTTTGGTTACTAGGTCTCTGGCCAAGCTGAAATTCACTCAAGCTCAGCAGCCGATTGGCCGATTGAAGTAGTACTTCACAACCGCCAGATTGGTAAGTCAATGCTGGAGTAGAGGAGAGAGCTGAGGGAGGTTGTAGCTAGAAGCCTCAAAAAAGGGTAAGTGGAAGAGGGTGTTGAGATGAGTAGGCAGATGGGGTCCTGTAATGTCACCATGCCTGTTTTTTTGTCACAGTTTAGTACTATGGTGCTGTGTATGTGACAAAGTTGAGTAGACTATAATTTAATCCCCTGTATGCCTGTCATCATGCCCCTAAATCTCCTAGATTTTGGCAAACCCCCAATTTATGGTCTACTGTTAATCTCTACAATGGGCTTTGCAATACTAAGCACACTGCTACAGATGCCTCCAAACCCAACAGAATCTCAGACTCTAGTTGTTTTTAAAAAACAAAACAAAAAAACACAGGTACAGCCCTACTATTCAGTGGACTGGACAGCACAGAAAATTGCAAAAGATTTCAGGTATTTTAACCAAACAGCACTTTTGCTCTTCTGTAATAACATGTTCTAAGAACTGAAGCTACTCCCCCCCCCACTAGATTGAAAATGGCAAAGCTGGTCTGATGCTGATTGGTGGCTGAAGAAAAAAAAAACTCAAATTCTTGGTACAAATTTACTTATCGATAAAGCCATTTGCTGTTTGATCCAATACAATAGCTAAAGATTACAAACATTGCCTGGGAGGCTTCTTTGCAAAATGTAACCGCTTGTTCTGCCCTTTAGTTTTTACATTTTCTTTTTTTATTTTCAGGAGATGTGTGCTCGTCGCGATCCCGTGTGACAAATACAGATGAAAATGGTCAACTCCGCATTTATACTCCAACTGTAATGCAGAGAATGGGGGAACACCTAGGTGTAGGCAGCACTGGGGCACCCCTTGAGAATCAGGTAAAACAGCCTGCCATATAAAAATCATAATGATATACATATAGGACGTTATTGTAGCCTCTACATGCAGCTAAATTATGGACTTAGTAAACTATTTCCTACAGATTTGTAAGTTTACTGTTCACAATTCTAATACTATAGGAATAAAAGAAAATGTATTTACAAGAAAAAAAAAAGGGAAATGTCCTATATAATTTTCAAGTCTCTTTGTTCAGCATACAGTACCTCATACTATGAAACCTGAAAAACATTTAAACATGCTGCATCAATGGTGCTAAGTACAAGCAGAAATATAGTATGTACAGGTTACACATATAAATACAAGTCTTTAGTAGTAAAGTGAAGCAACCCAAAGTATCCAATCAAATCTTACAAAAATAAAAAAACCTAGAAAGAGTAAATATGTATTCTGAAAATTCTGGTTCCCTGGATACCATACACGACTGGCCCAACAATGCAGATCAAGAACTACTGATTTCACCCTGGTTGTGCTTGCTGATTTAGAACCCAATTGAACCCTCAGGCTG
The DNA here is from genome assembly GCF_037356315.1 of Lithobates pipiens. Classification (NCBI taxonomy): domain Eukaryota; kingdom Metazoa; phylum Chordata; class Amphibia; order Anura; family Ranidae; genus Lithobates; species Lithobates pipiens. Next base: position 16,130,719 of record NW_027507696.1, read on the forward strand.
TATATACAATAATGGATATGCCCCTTTTTTCCTGCTAAATGCTACGACAAGGGTTAAAACTCTCAGTTAGCAGCACTATTAGCCCTTGTACACACGGTCGGACATTTCGACAACAAAATCCGTCGGATTTTTTCTGAAACTGGTGTTACATACACATGGTCGGACAAAGTTGTCAGAAAATCCAATGGTTTGGAACGTGATGACGTTTGTTTGTTACAACGGGACTACGTTCAGGCTAGTAGCCAATAGCTTTGGTCTAGGAATTTGATCTGAGCATGCGTGGCACTTTGTCCAATCAGAATTCTCTACAAACGATCGGAAAAAGTCAGCCCTCTAAAACATGCACTAGTCACTCCCATACCAAAAAAGGCCTCAGACCCCACCAATCTTAACAACTTAAGACCCATCTCTTTACTCCCTTTTGCCTCCAAACTCCTTGAACGTTTAGTCTACAACCGACTGAGCAACCACCTCATTGAAAATAACCTTCTCGATCCTCTTCAGTCTGGATTTCGCCTACAGCACTCCACAGAAACTGCCCTCCTAAAACTCACTAACCACTTACTAACAGCCAAAACCAATGGTCATTATTCCATACTCTTACTCTTGGACCTTTCTGCTGCCTTTGATACAGTTGACCACCCCCTCCTCCTCAAAAAACTCAATTTGCTTGGTCTCCATGGCTACACTCTCTGTTGGTTTGAATCTTACCTATCTCATCGCACCTTCAGTGTCACTTACAGCTCCACTTCCTCTTATCCAACTCCCCTTTCCGTTGGTGTCCCCCAAGGTTCTGTCCTTGGACCTCTACTATTCTCAATCTACACGTCCTCCCTGGGTCACTTCCATTTATATGCTGATGACACCCAAATCTATCTCTCTGCCCCTCAGCTCACCCCATCAATCTCCTCATGCATCACTGATCTACTAACAGACATATCAGCCCGGATGACCACTTCCTCAAACTTAATCTATCTAAAACCGAGCTCTTAATATTTCCTCCCCCACGTTCCCCTTCGCCTGACTTCTCTGTCAAGATCAATGGCACATCTATCAGTCCGTCCCCACATGCCAGGGTGCTCGGGGTAACCTTAGACTCCAAACTGTCCTTTCAGGCCCACATACAAGCCCTGTCCAAATCATGCAGCCTTAGCCTCCGCAACATTTCCAGAATACGCCCCTTTTAACTAATGACACCACCAAGCTTCTAATTCACTCCCTGGTCATCCTCGTTGGATTACCTTTACATAGACTATCCCCCCTTCAGTCCATAATGAATGCCGCTGCCAGACTCATCCACCTTACCAGCCATTCAGTGTCCTCCACCCCTCTCTGCCAATCCCTGCACTGGCTTCCACTCACCCAACGAATAAAATTCAAAGTACTAACAATAATTTACAAAGCCATCCATAACTCTGCCCCTAGTTACATCACTAACCTAGCCCCAAAATACCAACCAAGCCGCTCTCTTCGGTCATCCCAAGACCTCCTGCTCTCTAGCTCCCTTGTCACCTCCTCCCATGCTCGCCTCCAGGATTTCTCCAGAGCCTCTCCCATCCTTTGGAACTCCCTACCCCAATCTGTCCGACTGTCCCCTAATCTATCCATCTTTAGACGATCCCTGAAAACCCTTCTCTTCAAAGAAGCCTATCCTGCTTCTAACTAACATTGTTTTACTTCCTCCATCAGCTCATCCCCCCACAGCTATTACCTTTTGTATCAATTGCCCCTTCCTTTTTAGATTGTAAGCTCTAACGAGCAGGGCCCCCTGATTCCTCTTGTACCAAATTTTAATGTAACTGTAATGTCTGCCCTCATGTTGTAAAGCGCTGAGCAAACTGTTGGGGCTATATAAAACCTGTATAATAATAATAATAATGTTGTCTGAAAATTTTATATCCAGCTCTCAAACTTTGTTGGTCAGACATTCCGATGGAAAAAGTCTGATGGAGCCCACACACGGTCGGATTATCCGACAACATGGTCCGATCGGACATTTTCTGTCGATTTTCCAACTTTGTGTACAAGGGCTTAGAGTCAGACTGTAGTAAACAAGCAGTAAACTAAGGCCCCTTGCATAGGGGGAATTTATTTGCTGTGCCTCCCCCTCTCCCTCCGCATTTTAGTGCATTATGGACATTTGTTCTTGAACCCATAGGGATACTGAAAATAAATACTATATGGACTTTTTAGGCACTCATATGCACAAAGAAGTTGTATTAACAATTAAACATCTTTATTACAAAAAAAGCTACTAAAAACATATACACATTGATAAACTCTCACAATATACATATTGTCTGTAAATATTTATCAAACCACTAAATAATCCCATATAACTCCTGAATAATCATAGGGACGTCGGGAGCCGTGACTATAAATTTCCCATCAGGCTTGGTGTAGATAGATGTGATGTGATTGAGCACTACATGTTACTCGCATAAGAACTTCCTCAGGAGATACGCAATTAGTTCCTGAGGTAAGGGCACCAATGTTCAACGGAACATCCACTTAGATAAAACTAAGCCAAGACTAACAATTGGGCAGTAAATTACGGAGGTCCAAAAATAAAGGTATTTTAAGGTGTCCAATCCCCCACATCATTATCTAATATGTATCTACAGTACAGTACCACTCTGTAGTGATACAACTGTGTTCTATTTACTTGAACCCATAGGGCCTAAAAAAAAAAAAAAAACACCCCACTGAACAACAGCTGTGCTCAGGAAGTGAGAGTGATGTTGATTAGAGCAGTGTTCAGTAGGGCATATCTGGACCACGTGAGAACCTTGTGTATGATCACCCTAGTCCAACTCTCTTGCTGAAGCACGTAGCTGAGTATTAAATTATTATTAAATTAATTGGGCTACAATTAGAACAATGACAGATAACTACTGTCTGTACCCATAAGTTTGTTTTTTCATCCAGGTGAATAAAATCATTTACCACAAACTTCTTTTTTTCTACAGGAAAAATCAACTTCCTCCCATTGGGAGTCAAGAATCATGCAGGGATCAATCTTGACAGCCTCTATCAACCCTCCTCATCTTACGTTCTTGGACCCCATCACACTGGCAGCCTTCCAAGATATGGGGTGGTATGAGGTGAATTCAAGCATCAGCTATCAGCTAGTGTGGGGAAAAGGTGAGAATATAAGATGTTGAATTTAGTGACATTAGGATTTTTTATTGGTACAAAGCGGTGCTGCTGATTTAGATGCTCTATATGATAATCTACGAATTTTGTCATAGGTGCTGGGAATTCTTTTGGACTTCCTGTTACTTGCCACAAAACATCCAATTTTTTCTGCACAAATAAGAGGTAAATACCATTAATCATAATGCTGTTTCTCAATTTTACACTAATGTGGAACTCCAGGCAAAACTTTTTGGTTAGCATGGGGAAAGGTCACAAACACCATCTTTATCCACATAAAAAAAATGTACTTCTCTAAAAAGGTGATTAATGCCACCTAAACAGGAAGTGAGGGGAAATACCTCCAGTGGGACCACAGACAATGATGACAACACATTTCAAAACACAAAGAAGGGTTACAGCTTTTGTCATGCATTTGCTACTGTTGCTGGTGTGCCTACTGTGGATAGTTACCTATTTTCTTTCCCAATAATTGGTGCCACCAAGACAAGAATTAATAAAAATGTCCTAAACAAAAATCCAGTTAGCAATAAAAATAAAAAGCAAAAAAAAAAGGCCTAAACTTTCCTCACGCTATCCAGAACTAAAAAAGGCTTGGCTGGAGTTTTGCTTTAAAATGCAATTATAAAAATTGTATTTCAGTAGTGATATTGGGTGCCACCATTTGCATCTGGATAAGGGAAACTGCTCCACTGACACATTTCTGGATGGATGTTACATCTATAAGCCACTCCCACATGGGGTAAGTTTTGAAATCTAGAACTCTTAAGACAATGTACTACTATGGCCTAATAATGTTATTCGCATTTTGGCAGGGTGAATGCTGGCTGGAGAATGACAATAAGGGATCAGAAGAAATTTACCATCACCAGAGTCGTTGCTTCTATTCAAACCTCACAAAGTTTCCAGAGGTAGCTACTTCCATTTACTGGATGCATACTGCTTTTTCGACAACTCAATATATAGGCATGTTTATAAGGATCACCACTAAGGCTAGGTTTAGACCTGCATCCAAATTACTGCTTCACTCACCGTCTGTTTAATCCCATAATTCCTGCACAAACGTACCGCAGCCACATGCAGTGCACGTGGTTGCGAGGAATTCGCAGGGCTTCCTCAGTCGCTTGAATGAGTCACAAAAGGGAGCACAACACGTTGGATTAGTCTTATTTTATTTTAAAAGTTATTACAAAGCTACAGTATATTTTTAGCCGTAGATCTGCTAGATGAAGATGTCTAGTGCATGGCCTAAACAACCTAATTACCACAAGCAACCATGACATGTATTGCATCTTTTATGTTCAGAATTTCGATCCATATGCGGCCGTCAATACCCAACATCATTTGATGGACTTCTGTCAAAGGGACAAGTTGGAAAGTTTTCAGCTGATTGGCTGCAGCCGCTGATCCGTGTATTCTGACTGCTGGCTGGACAACACATAAAAAGAACTAAGTGTAACTAGAATGGAAGTGCACATAGTTGTTAAGTGTAGGTAAATTTGGCTTGCGTTTGGCTTGGGTTAGGGTTTAAATGACTCAGGGAGGCTGGAATGACTCATCAGGCAGCATCTCCGTTTCCTCCCCCTACTTGCTGAAACTTTGAGAAGAATGGGAGAGAGGTTAGGACCCCAACCAATCCCTGGCCAAAAGGGCAGGCACGGGGAGGGACCTCTTAAATACTCAGCAGGGGCACGGGAGTTTGGGTGGAAAATTGGAGACAGAGTGCTGAGGAGGCTGTCAGAGGCCCTTGAGGGAACCCCCTAGTCTGCTGGAGGTGACTTTGCCTGGGGCTCAGGTGCTGGAGGGATCCTCTACAACACACAAGGAATCCTGTCCTGGATGCATGCGAGCAGGTGTGAGGACAGTGGGAGAGAGTCAGAATGGCCATAAGATCTCCAGGAGGTGACAGCTGGGTGGCTGGTAAGTGAGGCAGTCGGGGAGGACTGAGAGGCACCCTGAGAGGACTGAGGAGAGGCGGTCTGAGATGGTTATAGTCAGTCTGGGAGGACTGTGGAAGATTAGACAGCAGGGCTAGTGAAAGGGGCAGCTGCTGCCAGGTGGGCTGGCAGTGCCTGAAAAGGAGGGAAGCTGGGACTTTTCTACACACCAAAGGGGTCTGCAGTCCCTGTCTGTAATGGGCCTTTGCTTTATCTGACTGAGCCCTTTTTGTCACATCATCTAAAGTTGTCCCCGAAGAGTTTTGCTAAAGTCAAGTAGGCATCCCATGATATACCTAACCTCATTCAAGTTTATTAACCCCTAAACTAAAAAAACAAAACAAAGCTACTGGATTGCTTCTGGTCTCAAATTCGGTGTGCCTGGCTGTGCAGGGTGGGGGATCCCTCCTTACCAGTGACTCCTAATCATTTTTTTTGTTGTTCAACCGGCGACCAAGCTCATTTCCCCCATCCACACATTCGAGGTGGATGTGGGAATCCTCCCTGCTGAGCCTTTGTGTTCTGGCAGAATACACTGATCAGCACTGCTGGCTATAGCCGGTGGCACTGATTGAGCAGAAACAGAACGGTTGTGGAAAAATCGATTGGTAGACAAACTTTTGTACAACCAACCTGCACATACATGGATCAGAATTTGGCTGGTTCAGCAGGGACTGGCTGCATTTCAATACATGCTTTTATTTTGATCCATGTATGACGGGCTTAACAGTGTATGGCCAGCTTTACCCTGGATGGTGCCTGAGAAAAAATGGCTTCCTGGTGAGAAAGAAAAATTAAGTCATTATTAGGGGGACTACTATTATCTCTTCAGAGGTACTAAATACCTCTGTTACACTAACATATTATGCATCATTAAGATACATAACCTGGGGGGGAGGGGCGGAGCTATGACGTAGGAGACAGGCGTCCGTCCGTCCGAACGCCCGTCCGAGCCTCCCGAGGCCCCTGCTCTACCTCCCTCCGCCATGCACCTCCCCATGACCTCATAGCCTGAGGCCGTGCGCTCCCGAGACGCCGCTCCGAATCGGCCTGACTTTTCGGCTCCGAGGACCAGGAACCGGCCCTGCCAAATTTAGCAGCAGCCCATGCCAGCGGAGGGGCTGCCCAAGAACACAGCGGTGGAGTTCTTTAAGTTGCTGCTACGGCGGGACGGGACCTGGACTGCATACCCCTGAAACGGAGGCGAGGATCCCTGCTGGAATCCACCGGAGCACAAGAAGAGGCTGACAGAAGGTGCTATACGTACGACAGAGCGGTAAGACAAGCAGCAGGAGGGGGAAGCAAGGGGAGTCTCTGCTGAGTTTCTGCTGAGTTTCTGCTGGATTGGTGAGAGGTGTGAGGCATGGACACGGACGCTATGCTAGATAAGGGGAGATACCCCTAGGTAAATTGGAGCCTATCCTACCCTACCTCCTTTTGCCTCTAAGGAATAACTTGATTTGACAGAGTAATATATGGAATGACTGCTTGAGCTGGCTCTACATTCTTACTGTTGAAATAACTCAATTATAGGAATTATCTACTACCAGGGGAGAGAAAGGGAAAAATATTGTTAACTAAAGGGAGTTTTCCCAGAAATCCCAGAAATCCTCCCCCCCTGGCTATAGGGGACAGCTTCTTTTGTATACAATCACCCATACAAAAACTGCAAGAGGAAATCTGTTATGTTACCAACAATAGTCGCTGGAGGAGTTTAAATGTTGCTGTAAGAGCCCCTGCTGCTGATAAGCTGATTTACACTCTCCTGAGTTTTTTTTTTTTTTTTTTGGAGAGGATATGGGAAACATATTGTATGGTTTAAAGAGTGTATAATATGGGTATATTCTATAGACTGCTAATTAATACTAGTAGCCCAATATAGAGAGGAGGAAGTAGCGGATCAGAAAGGAGAAGGAAGAAGAGAAAAGAAAAAACTTTCCTCTCTTTTTTTTTTTTTTTTTTTTTTCATCGAAGGGCCTTTTTTTTAAAAAAAAATTTTTTTTTTTTTATTTTTTTTCCGGGTATCTGAAATTGAACAACACCTGAGACATCATGATAGAGGACTCATCGGTTATTGTATAATTGTATAATAACCCCCCCCCCTCCCCTCTGTTTTTTTTTTTTTTCTTTTTTGGTCATTTTGGACATTTGGGTTGACAAAATTCAATTGGTACTGACCACCACCAAATGTAATAATATAATAACACTGTGATTGTTGTTTTTGGGGTAGGTGGGTTTTTTGAGGGGGAGCTGTCTAAAGGGGCTGTAAAGATTTAGGCCGATATTTTTGATAGGAGGAAGGGAATCAAATTTTGATAGGTCTGCCAGGATGAGAGGGAAAGCAGGCAAGACAAATAAACAAGTAACCCCCGCCGCAAGCCCGGTCGGAATTCAAAAATATATGGCCGCGAACACTAGTATAAGAGCAGAAGAAGAGGCTGTTAGCCCCAGGATGGAAAAACTGCTCCGCCCGGGCCCAAGCAGACAGAGGGGAGAAGACAGCAGAGGGACCAAAAACCCAGTCGTTAAGGCAACTGAACTTAAAAAAAAAATAGCGCGAACTTACACAGTGGGGATAGCAGCCAGAATGAAGTTCAAGGAAGGGAGGGGTTAGAACATCTAGAGGCAGGAGAAAGGAGTCTGGATGGACAAAGGGAATCCGCCCAGTCCCCACAGATTAGGGAGATGCTCTCAGAGATGTTCATGAGAATGGAGATCTCTCTAAGGGCAGATATCGCAACTATAAGGGAGGACATAGGTTTGGTCTTGGGGAGAGTAGAGGAGGTGGAAAACAAAGTAGAGGCCCAGGAGCACAGAATAGATGGAATCTTAGAGCAGGTAACAACCCTCCGTAGGGGAAATAGAACAATTAGATATAAATTAGAAGACCAGGAGAATAGAAGCAGAAGGAAGAACATACGAATAAAAGGTCTCCCTGAGACAGTTAGCGCATCTGCCCTTGGAGAGATAGCCCAACAGATTTTCAATCCCTTATTAGATAGAGAAGCTACAACCCCACTGAAGCTAGATAGAATACACAGGATGACACGACCTTTTGGAGTTAGATCAGAAACCCCACGAGATGTCATAGCGAGATTTCACCATGTAGCAGATAAAATGCAGGTAATGAGAAAAGTTAGAACACAGCCAGGGGTGATCTACGGAGACGTGGAATTGCAGATTTACTCCGACTTAGCGGGGGAGACGCTTGGAAGGAGACGTTTGAAACCGCTAACGGAACTATTGAGAACAGCCGACATCCCATATCAGTGGGGATTTCCGGCGTGCCTCATAGGGAAGAAAGACGGACGATCTGCGGTTCTACGTTTCCCGGAGGATCTACAAGAATTTTGTGAACAGTTAGGGATATATCCTGCTCCACAGATAGAATGGGACACTGAAGAGGTCCTAGGGGGTGAGAGGAGTATGACCCAAAGGACTATTAGACAGGATAGGCCGAGCGATTGGAGACGAAAGAATCCAATTACCTGAAGCTGAGATAAATCTGAACAGGGGACTAAGAGGAGGAGGGAGGAGGGGAGGAGAGGGGGGAGGCTTGGGGAGTTTCGGACGGACATGGGGGCGAACTCCAGGGATACTATGGGGGAGAGGAGACCACTGATACTGGCCTACCAGTCCCATAGGTTTAACATGAAAAGGGGAGTCCTACCCAGTCCCATGAGACGTTTTGTTATAGGACAAGGGGAGGGAGGGGGGAGGGAGGGTGGTTTTGGTTTTTTGGGGGTTTTTTATGGGCTCTCACTCGGTCCTTCTATATGGGTAGCAGGTATGGTCACCAACGGGTTCACTAGACGCTCCAACAAGAGAAGGAGAATCCCCCTTGGAAGAGAGGTATGGGGATAGTTAACGTTATTACTTATAATGTAAGGGGCTTAAACACAAAAATGAAAAGACATAGAATAAACGATGAGTTGCAGCATATGGATGCAAATATAGCATGTCTCCAGGAGACGCACCTAACATGCTCTTCTGGGGTCAGACTGAATTCGACTGATTTCCCGGTATGGATTTATGGGGATTCCCCATCCTCGTACTCCAGAGGGGTTGCAATAGGTTTCAGTAAAACAACGAGGTTTAATTTAGAGGAGCGACTGGTGGACCCGGAGGGACGATACTTGTGTTTAAAAGGAATGTTGTTTAACCTTAAATGCACAATTGTAAATATTTATGCCCCAAACGAGAATGCGGACATATTCCTAAGGAAATTATTGAATAAAATAGAGGATTTTAAAGAGGGGAAATTAATTCTTGCTGGAGATCTTAACTGGAGTGTAAACCCTAAAATTGACACTTCAGCGGGAGGCCCAAGGACATCGGTTCATAAGCAGAGAATGTTTTTAAGGGCGCTGGCTGCACTCCAGCTACAGGATACCTGGAGAGTACTTCATCCAAAGGATAGGGATTATACATGCTTCTCCTCGGTCCATGGTTCCTTCTCTCGAATAGACTATATCTTCCTGGAACACTCATTTCTGAAAGCACTTAAGAAGGCGGAAATAAAAGTTAGAACTGTGTCAGATCATGCACCAGTTATGATTAAGTTGGAGATAGGAGAGGATCATGGACCGAGGTTGAATTGGAGATTGAACGAATCTCTGCTACAGGATAAGGATTCTGTAAGTAAGGTTGAGAGGGAGATAGAACAGTTTTTCAGATTAAATGATACACCAGGAATCTCAAGCCCCATACTATGGGAAACGCATAAAGTGGTAATAAGAGGGGTATTAATAGGGATTGGAGCAGGAAAAAAGAGAGAGAGAGAGAGAGAGGAGGAAAACCCTACTGTATGAAGAAATCCAGACACTGGAGCTGGGTAGCAGACCAAGGGGACTACACGATACCCAGGATCTAGTTAAAAAAAAGAGAGAACTAGAAGACTACCTAGAACAGGACAGGATGGCCGCCTATCACATTCTGGGAACAGAGATGTATTAATGGGGAAACAAAGCCGGTAAATGGCTGGCTAAGAGGGTGAAGGATAAGAAAAGCAGAACCTTTATCCCAAAAGTAAGAAATGAGGCGGGGGACATACAAAATATGCCGGAAGATATAGTGAACACGTTCTATACATATTACAAAGCCCTATATAATATTCAACAGGAAAGCTTAGAGAATGGAGGCCGGGATGCAATAAAGGACTATCTGAAAGGGATAGATATTCCCAGGGCTAAACAAATGGAAATGGAAGCATTAGAAGCCCCAATATCAAAGTTGGAAGTCGAATGGGCGATCAAAAATACAGCTAAGGGAGGTTGCCCCGGGCCAGATGGTTTCCCGATTTCATACTACAAGGAATTTCAAAAACAGCTGGCCCCAAAACTATGCGCGTATTTTAATGCAGTGGGGAGGGATGGAAAATTTCGAGAAGAGACATTACTGGCGCATGTGGTCCTGATCTTGAAAGAGGCAAAGGATCCGCTGGCAGTGGAAAGCTACAGGCCAATTTCCTTGCTAAATTCAGATATCAAACTCTTTGCAAAAATTATCTCTGAACGATTAAGACCCCATGTCCCAGAGTGGATACAGCAGGATCAGGTTGGTTTTATTCAGGGGAGAGAAGGTCGGGATAACGTACTAAAGACCATTATGCTAAGCCAGGAAACCATAAGACAGAAGACCCCCTCGATACTCATGTCTATAGATGCTGAAAAGGCATTTGACAGGGTTAGTTGGGGGTTCTTATTCGAAGTGTTGGAGCGATATGGATTGGGGCAGAGGATGAGAGGGTGGATTGAAGCTTTGTACACTAAGCCTAAAGCTAAAATAAGAATAAACGGGGCCCTGTCCTGCCCCCTTGAACTGTGCAACGGGACAAGACAGGGCTGCCCGCTCTCCCCAATATTATTCATTCTGGCACTAGAACCCCTCCTGACGGCTATTAGGAAGAATCAAAACATCCAGGGAATACGGGTAGATGAGAGGGAGTATCGGGTTGCTGCTTTTGCAGATGATCTTCTACTCTATATCTCTAGCCCAGAGACCTCTATACCGGCGACTATGGAAGAACTAAAAAAATATGGGAAAGTCTCCAATTTTAAGGTTAACGCAACTAAATCCGAAATTCTAAACTTAAATATACCAGTAGAAGAGCAGAGAATCCTACAAACTAAATACCCTTTTAGATGGAGTGGGAGGGAACTGGCCTACTTAGGAATAAAGCTTACGGCAGGGATGGGGGACTTGTTTGAGGCTAATTATATCCCCCTACTAAACAAAATTAAACAGCATTTAGATAGGATCCAATACAAAGCTTTATCTTGGATAGGGAGAATAAATACAGTTAAAATGTTCATTTTACCAATGTTTACTTACACATGTCAAATGGTCCCCATATTATTACCACAGAGATATCTAAATAAATTAAAAACGATGATTAAAAGATTCATATGGAAAAAAAAAGCGGCGAGGGTGGCTCTTAATACTTTGATAAGAAGTAAAGACAGAGGAGGATTAGCAATGCCCGATTTCAAAAAGTACTACGAGGCCATAGCAATCTCACGAATCACAGACTGGACACACAACAAAAAGGGGAAGGACTGGGTGGAATTTGAAATGAAGCTAAGCAGAAGGGAATTAGGGGAGATAATATGGATACCCGCAAAATATAGAGAATTAGGGATTAGCACAAATTTATTGACAAAAGGGTCACTGCGAATATGGGACACAATAAATGAGAGACACAAGTGGGAGCACAACTCACCATTTATGCCATTATTAGACACTAAATTTTTTTTACCAGGGCAAGAGGAATATGTATATTATAGCAGATGGGCTAAGAAAGATAAAATTAAATTACAAGAGGTTATGGAAGGGAATAGGGTATGCACATATGAGGAAATAATAGAAAAGTGGGGGCACAAGCCTTTAGATAAGTGGAGATATTCACAATTATATTATTTTATTCAGTCTTTAACACAACCACTACGAGGACAGGAGCAACTTAGACCTCTGGAGAAGCTGATAGGGAACCCCCAATGCTTGGTAAAAAGGATCTCAAAAATATATGACATTTTAATAGAGGTAGAAGAGCAAAAATACCCCCCCCCTATATGGAGAAGTGGGAAAATGAACTGGGACCGCTGAATAATGACCTCCATAGAAACAGGATTATTAGACAAACGTACTCGGTGGCCAAAGACCTTCAAACTAGAGAGATGTCATATAAACTTTTAACAAGGTGGTATATAACTCCACAGCAAGGAAATAAAATCAGCAGCGAGACCCCCTCAACATGCTGGAGAGGTTGCTCAGCGGTGGGGACCTTCGCCCATATATGGTGGGAGTGCCCTAAGATACAGATATTTTGGGAGAAAATTATAAAAGCTATCTTTGAAATAACAGGGGAAGGGATTAGAAGAGACCCATGGGTTTGCTTATTCCACGACTCGGAAAAAGGAGAGAGAGAGTATGGGCACTCCCTGGTTCCTGGTCTACTGAACTCCGCTAAGGCACTGATCCCGCGTAGATGGAGGAAACCCGACCCTCCCTCGATGAAGGAGTGGGTAGAAAGGTTAGAAAGGACACGAAATATTGAAGAGACAATCTATAAACTGGATAACTTAGAAGGGAGATATCAATATAAATGGCGACTGTGGATACAATTTGGAAAAACTGAAGGTTATTTAAAGCTGCTTGACTGTTAGTAAAGAAGAAGGGAAAAAGCAGAAAGAGGGAAAAAACAAGGAAGAGAGGGAAAAAATGGAAAAGGCCCGGGGTAGGGACCGAGTGAGAGGGGTGGGGAGGGAGGGAAAAGGGGGGAAAAGGGGGATCATTCTTAAAGAAATGTTGCTGTACTTATCATTATGTTGAATAGTTCATGTTTGTATACTTTGAAAAATCTGAAAATAAAGAATAAATAAAAAAAAAAAAAAAAAAAAAGATACATAACCTGAAAAATGTAAATCTGATGCTAGTTAACTTTAATAACTTTTATGTTTTTCCTGTACCTTGCTCCGGCACTGAAGAAAGAAAAGATGAAAGGTCGTTGTTATCTTCATCGTTGCTTTGGTCCAAACACATTTCAAGTCAAGGTTCAAGGATCAGAATGGACAGACTGCCCTGCTGGAGAATGGATCAATGTAATTTTACAGAATCTTCCATTTCTATCTTTATATATAACAAAATTTAACTGTATACTAAAGCTGACCACCTACCTATCACAGTTTCCTTACTTCAGTGAATGCATTTTTAGGTGGAAATGGCTAAACTTACTGTTTTTTTTTTTGGCACAAGATTATGATCCTAGGCAAATGTGTAATGATGTAGTAATCATCCTCAATTCATTCATTTTGATTTTAAAAAATCCCCAATTTGACCTCATGAATTCTGATCACAATCATATAGTTTTGGTTGTGCATTTTTAATGAGCATGTTGTCAAGAGGAGAGCTTTCATCAATATCATGTCTGACATGGAGGTTCACAGTCCTGTGACCTGAAAGTCCCACCACTTATGGTGAGACTTTGCCAGGAGACTTCCTGGCAACTTGAGTACTACTTTGAGGCACAAGTCAGATAGAAGTCGCCTTCAAGTAGTACAGGAACCTTCTCTAAAATCAAAGCGACTTCAGTAGTGCTAATTAAGACAGCTCTCATTGACTAAAATGGAATTCCACATGTCACGCGACTTGGGGGTCTCACAAGTTGGATCCCAGTGTAAACTGAGTCTAAGGCCTCATGCATTCTGGGTATTTAGCCCCAGTTCTTCAGATCCCAGTGTTTTGGTTCGGGCAGAAGGCAAAGGCACATTGTTCAGCCCTGCTGCTAGGAGCTGTTAAACTCTATGAGAGGTTCACAGCTGCTGCACCAAGCAGTATCAACATATAGGGCGGTATGTGCCTAGGTATGAAAGCTTGGAGTGCAGACTACTTGCGTTCAGGCACATAGATTGCCAGCAGTGAGGCTGCATGGTGCACTTGCGACTTCCGCCTGCTAAATGCCCAGTCTGCACGGGGTCTTAAGCTGAGAAAAGTATGCTGTGAGAAAGAGCTGAGTGGCCCTGCCATGTCGAGTAGGTGTGCCAGTGTGAAAGGGCCAAGGATTCCCCCGCAAATCTACAACAGAAGCACATTCTTAGTGTAGGAAATCCTAAACTACTGCATTTAGCTTTATCAGTAAAGTAAGCAGCAGACATGATCATCTGACAGCACAGCTGTAGATTATTTAGCATTAGCAAACGTGTAGGCATAGGTGTGCGCAGCCTATTGCATTAGGGTGTGCACCCCAAAGCGCAAACACTTGGTACCGCTCACTCACTGTGTTCATTTTGAAAAAGAAGGGGCAAATTACATTATTTACTGGCCTCTTCCCCTACTCATCCTAAAACATCCCCCTGTGTGTACCTGCCACAGCAGCTGGTGGGAGAGAAGAGGATGGAAGCTGGCAGCACTGCCCGGGGGGGTGCAGAATCTTCACTGCATGGGATAATTAGGGTGTGCTCAGGCACACCCTGTGCACATGCCTATGCGTGTAGATATATTTGTTATCCTAAAGGTATTGTGGACTTTCAGATGTTTTTGTGGTTTTAACTAAGTTTTAGTGCAGTTACTGTATATAGCCTGTGCTGTTTGTTTTCTTTACCTTGTGATGGTGGGCTCACAAGTTGTGGCTGCAGTTTGCAGTGTCATGGCTTATTGATTCTCATATATCCACATAGCCATTTACCTTACTTATCCCTAGTCACCATAGGGACAGGCAATGTCTTGTTTCAGGTTACACAGCTTTCAGCCCATGACAAGCCATTTCCTTTGTGTTGCATCACAAAAGTGTATTAATGTAATGATAACACATCTCTTCCAGCATTGTGATTTCGCTGTTAATTTGCCTGTCTGATTGTGTCTGTATCAGATCTAATTACTTCTACCTGAAGAGCACTAGATCAACAGATCCAGCGATTGTGAGATATATAGTTTCTTCACAGGAAATGTCAGTTCTTAGAGTATAGACAGTGGTCGCAAACCTTATGTTTTTCAATAATAAGCACGGTTTTGCATAGAGCAGCCCCTATTCTCCTCTTCTGGGCTCCACCTCTTCAGGTAATGTCCCCATAGGGCTTCCTATGGGGGCACTCATGTGAGTTCGATCTCGAGCCACTCTGCCTGCATCTATAGACACAGACAGCATAGCTCAGCCCTGCGAGGTGAACTGTAAGACGAACTTACACAGGACCCCCACCTTGCCCCCCCCCCAGTCCCGTTGACTAGCATGGCAGCAATTGCCAGTTCTGAGCCCTGGTATAGCGATGGCGCTAACCAATTAGAATGCTCCTAAATGTACCTCCTGACTGGGTACGTGTAGATTAAGGTCTGGGGATTTCTAAGCCCCGGAGTCGTGATGCAGCTATACCAGGGCTCAGAACGGGTGATCACCGCCATGCAGCTCAGTGGGACTGGTGGGGCTCCTGTGCAAGTTCACCTTACAGATGTTACTGTAAAGGTGAACTTACTCTTTAACCACTTAAGGACCACCCACCGCACATATACTGTGGCAGGGTGGCCCTATTGCGCGAAACGACATACACCCATACGTCGTTTCATGCACAAGACACTACGTTCGCGCACCCACTGCATGGCAGGGGAGCCGATGCGTGGGTCTGCCGGTCGAAATGTCTGCTGGGAACCAGCGATCACTCCTCACAGAGGCAGAATGGAGATCTGCCTATGTAAAAGCAGATCCCCGTTCTGTCAGGGGAGTAGAGAGAGATCGTCTGTTCCTAGTAATCAGGAACAGCGATCCCTCTGTACTCCCAGTCAGTACACTCCCCCCACAGTTAGAAACACATCCCTAGGACACACTTAACCCCTTGATTGTCCCCTAGTGGTAACCCCTTCCCTGCCAGTGTCATTACACAGTGGGTATTTTTAGCTTTGATCACTGTAATAATGTTTCTGGCCCCAAAAAAGTGTCAAAAGTGTCCGATTTGTCCGTTGCAATGTCGCAGTCCCGCTAAAGATCACAGATCACCACCATTACTAGTAAAAAAAAAAATGCTATAAATCTATCCCCTATTTTGTAGATGCTATTACTTGTGCACAAACCATTTTTTTTTTATTGGATATGTATTATAGCAAAAAGTTAAAAGGCCTTTTTTTGGTTTATAGCGCAAAAAATAAAAACCGCAGAGGTGATAAAATACCACCAAAAGAAAGCTCTATTTGTGGGAAAAAGGACATCAATTTTATTTGGGTTCAGCATCATACGACCGCGCCATTGTCAGTTAAAGTAACGCAGTGCCGTATAGCAAAAAATGGCCTGCTCATTAAGGGGGTAAATCTTTCTGGGGCTGAAGTGGTTAACCTGCATAATGTCGGGTGTCAGTCCAGGCACCTGGTGGATCCAGACTTTATTGTTGCGATGATGCGGTGCCTGAACTGACATCCATGACGTCAGCACAGAGTGGACTTCAGCCTGCTTACTGCTGAAAACGGGTCACAGGAGTGCAAAATGAATTGCACTCCTGTGACTCATAGGAGAAGTATGTGTTTATGGACACAGGTAGTGCGGCTCAGGATTGAGCCCACATAAGCGCCCCCAATGAGAAGCAGCTTCCTACGGGGGGCACTTGACAAAAAGGAGGAGCCAGAACTGGCAGGGGACCCAAGCAGAAGAAGATCGGCAGGTGAGTATACCATGTTTGTTATTTAAAAAAAAAAAAAAAAAGTAAGGTTTAGAATAACTTTAAATTCACTGGTGACCTAGTATATCATTTTTAAAAAATTGCATGTGTTGCCTTTTCTTTTTTCTACTTCTAAATGTGATGAAGTAATAAATGTGTATTACTTATATTCACAATGGTTCAAGTCTTAACTGCCCGCTTTATCACACAGGTGACAGGTTTTGATGGAGTGCTATTGTGCCCAGATGGACGACTGTGCTTGGGGCTTGAAAGCCTTCTCCTCCCAACCTCTACCGCCACCCCAACCTTTAGCATACCTAAGCCTGTAACACATCAGGACATGACAGTGCAAGTGACACTTGTGCCTGGCCTTAAATGGACATCTGAAAAGAAAATACTTCTAATAGAAGAAGTCCTTGGAGTTATTGCACACCATGCAGGAGTGCAAAGGTGAACAAAATAACAAATTATAGCTGCACACCCATGCAGGTAGATGGAATACATAGGGGGAGATTTACCAGAACTGGAGCATGTGCATGATAACTAACTAGCTTCTAGCTTTCATTTTCAGAGCTTAAAAGTCAAACCTTTTTTTAAAAATTTGCATAAAGTAATGGTTATAAATCTTCTCAGATTTTTTATTTTTTTGGCAGCTGGATTCCACTGGGAAAGGGGGGGTTCCCTTCTCTTCCCGTCCCTTAGCTAAAAACAGGAAGGGAGAGAAAATCCCTCCAAATTGAGGGAATCCCTAGTTGTCATTTTCTTTCACTTACTCCTTCCCCTTGGTAGAGCACCTCAGATGGGGTAAGTTTTCTTTGAAAGAGGGTCAGTTTGGGAAGGGAGCAAAGAAAGTGGGCGATTAGTTAAGTTCTCCACATTCCAATTTCCAGAGTTGCAGGGTTTTTAATGCCTTACAGGTGTAATAATCCATCTCTATCCAAAACTATAAACAAAAAGGTTTGCCTTTAGTTATACTTTAAAATTTGAACTTTACCCATAACAACCTGATCAAAAATAATGTTTATTAGCAAAGAACATATATTGCATATTAACAACTATGCTACCAAAATTAGTGTGTCCTGTAAATTTCCTCCAGCATTGTTCCTGTTTCTTGTTGCTGGAGGCTGCCATTTTGCTGAAGCTCAGAGCCCCTAAACAGCAGTAAATCATAAAGCAGAACTAAACCCATTGATTTAATGGTTTTAAAAAAAGTTACATTCCTGGGATGCTAGAATTGCTTTCACATTTGCTTGTGTCCTCCACCAAACTATCATATTACTGGTGTTATAACTGATCAAATTTGCAGTACCATGGCAGTTGCAAATAGAGAGCAACTAAGCATGTGCAGAGCAGGGTTAAGACAGTGTATTACTGGATTTTAAACAATATAGGCACCCATTTTTAATGATTTACATAGCTACACTTGCACAAGGGGCCAGCCTGAAGTGATCTATCAGGACCTACTTTTCTGACTAGGGCCGCTTTCACACAGACGGACTCCGCCTAATCAACAAGGGATCTTTCTGCGGATCCCCACTGAGCAGGCGGATGATAGAGGTCCGTGTCCGTCTATGCAGAGCAGACACGGACACAGCCTGCTGTTCTCTATGGGGCAGTCAACTGTCATCCTATCTGGTCTGCCAGACGGATGGGGAATGGATCCCATCTGTCTGTTTTTTGGAAGACAGGGCTGGATCGGATGCCGGAAGGTGTCAGTGAACACATGTCCTCTTACATCCGCCACTCCATATTAAAAAATGACTGGTCCGATCAGGTTTGCCTGAACAACTGACAGGTGGACCTAAACAGACCACATGTGTGTGTACAGCTGCTCCAGATTCTGTCTGTTCCAGTTTTGATACATTTTCCTAGTACTAATAATACATGACATCTAAATGTAGATAAGAAATAATCACTTGTGGTGTGCAGCCATGTATTTATTTTAGTACCACACTATTTAGAAAAGTACTGGCTAATGAAAGTTTTTCCCATTATTACAAACCTAGCCAAAAACTGCTAAATGGTAAAGCATTGGCATCTTCTGCCAAAAACGTTTTACCCTTGCTCCTATACTTTTTTCATTGTATACAATTCCTGCAATGCATGTGCACTGTACACTCCCATCCCATTGCTGGGTGTTGTACAATGTAAGTCCAGCATGCATGAGCAAATAAAGCCATCAATGGCTATACAACAAAGAGAGAAGAAGTTGTACCCTAAAGAAGCAGACTTGCAAATTATGGCAAGAGCGGTCTACCCTCGGCCATGGTACAGTTCTGTTTAAGTCCACATTCATTTAATTACCTGAACACGAACACTGGTAAAAAAAAAAATCAATCTACAAAAGAGGTCTAAAAAGGTTTAGGCCTAATTCACATGTGGGATGATACCCGTACATCATGAACGGGTGGTTTGTTTAAAAATCCCTACCACCAGGTGTTGCATGATGAAAACTCATTCAAGTCTATTAGGAGGAAATGGCTGCATGGACCCAGTCTTTTGTTCGGATGTGACAGCTAGGGGGTGCATAAACAAATGGCCTGTTCACAGCGTACAGACATCAGTGCCCATTTGACAAGGACTAAAACATAGCCATAATATTTGGATTTGGACTATAAGACATGAATCTATGAACTAGAGCCTTTATTTTATTTATTTTTTATATATAGCTTAAGAAAAAGAAAGAGGTTCAAGAGCCTGAATCATATTTAAACCAGTTTATATTTCAAAATTATGAGCAGGTAAATTATTCACCTTTGAAGAAGGTACCATCAGCTGTGCACCAGAAGTATACAAAAAAAATACACGTACATTTTTAGCAGTTTCTAATAAAAAGCATATTGTGTGTGTGTGTGTATATATATATATTTTTTAATTATAATCATTTACTGTGCTCTTTTTTGTGTAGGTGCTTACTGCACATATCCACAGTGCCAAATAAGTTCTTAACATTCACTATTAAACCAGAGGAGCCCAGTAATTGCCCTCCACCTGCTCCAGAAACTCCACTTCATCAGCTTCTGATGAACCTCACAGATCCGATCACGTATGAATCTCCTCAGTTTTCTTATGTCCTCATCAGGTAAGAACATTTAAGATGGCTATACATGGGTCAGTTTTTTTTCCGTTCAACTAGTGGGCTAAATGAAAAATAAGTGTCCCAATTAACATTTGAGGTTGATGGTGGAATCCTCCCCACTGTGTCATTGTATTCTGACAGCAGGGAGACTTCCCCACTATCAGAATACATAGATCAGCGCTGCAATCTATAGCCTGCAGCCCTGATCAAGCATTTTTTGATGTTGAACAGAAGTAGTCAATCAATAGACTGACTTCTGTTCAACCACAGTGGCTATACATGGTTCGAAATTCAGCCAGGCCCTGCTGAACTGGTTCAATTTTCATTCACGTATGGCTAGCTTTATATCTTCTTAGAAATTTAATGGTTTCAGCATAATACCTCTGAAAAATCCTAATTATTCATAGTGTTTCCTTTGCTACAGATTGCTGGCCTCTGACTCCCATCATTACCTGGTGAATCGAGATGCTATTATAGGAAGCTGTGCCGGTGCCCTTTTCTTTGTATTGCTGATCATCTCCCTCCTTTGGTGCAGACACAGGGTACGGACTCGAAGTATGCAAGTGAGGGATATTTATAATGTTGAAGACAAAAATCTACAAAGTGAGCATGTGCCAGCTGTCGTCTGAAAGAGGAAAACAGCTGACTTGTGCATAAGACTCAGAAGATACATCAAAGGTTCGACATTAAAACGAGGACACCAGAATTTCTAAGAATAAATGTTTGTTACAATTTTGTTTTATCACATGAACTATCAAGATGAAAACGACAGCCTCCTCTAATGTTTTTGAAGTGTTTGTGTAACTAAAACTTTTTTTCTAGTTTTTAATACAGTAGGGAATTATTAAAATCCCTATAAGCTAATATTTTGCTGTCTGTGTCCTGCTGGAAAGATATCAATTTCCTCCGTGGCCTGGAAATGAAACAGAAAATTAGAAAAAAAAAAGTTGGCACCCTGAAGCCAACCCGTCCCTCAGCTCCGGGAGCAGGTGCCGGCAACCTCACAGCCTGTTTCCTTCTGCATATGCGCGAGTAGCATTGCGCTTTCTGGGACCTGTGTGTTTTGCAAAAGGAGGGGGAGGGGCTAGAAGTGGGAGCAGATACCTGGATTTGATGGGTATCTGCTCCCCCCTGAAAGGTGCCAAAATGTGGCACCAGGAAGGGGGGTTTAGGAATCCAATCAGCAGAAGTTCCATTTATGGGTGGAACTCTGCTTTAACACAGCCCTGAGCAGCATGATGATGTAGATTCTGAGTGTCTAAAGCCATGTCTGTATGAACATGACAAACCCCCTGGGACTGATCCAAACAATTAAAAAACCCAAGATAGGTTTTAACATCCCCAAATTCTATCCAAATCTTGAACAAAGTGTTTGCCTTTATGTACCTTTTATGCATTTTTATTTATTTTTTTAATTTTAGTTTTGCAAGCTTTGGAAATAGAGAAAAGTGGAAAAACAAACAGTCATAGTTATGGTACAATGACACAAACCGCACAGTGTATATTTTAATCTGCTAGATAAAGTAAGGTAAAAAGGTGAAGAAATTAGGGGTGCACCGAAATTTCGGCCACAGAAACATATTGGCCGAAAATTGCCTTTTTGTCAATTTTCCAAAAGAGAAAAATGGCCGATAATGGAGCGGGGCTCCCCCCCCACCCCTGGTGACACCTATCATGGGGGTGTGCTATAGCTCAGAAGAGAGGACAGCTGCCGCCTTGTTGATTTAAGTGCCAGGAACATTCACAGCTTTCATTTCAAAAGCCGTTTTCCCCTCTGCGTGCGTCACATACAGCCCCTCCCCTTTGTCCGGGGAACTTTGATAGACCCTTTGATCACCTGTCCCAGGATTGGACAAAGAGGAGGGGCTGTATGTGACGCCGTGCAGCGGGGAACGCACAGCTACTGAAATGAAAACTGATATTCCCAGAGCTCAAATGAACAAGGTGGCGGAGGCTCTCAGGCTGAAATGGGGGGACACTGGCTGCAATGTGGACCTGGGCTAGGGACACTGTCTGCAATGGGCACACTGGCTGGGGACACAGGCTGCAATGATCTCCGGTACCATGTCCCCAGTCTCTGACCATCTCCTTTTTTTTTTTTTAAATACGTTTCGGTATCCGTTTTCGGCCTAGTGTATTTTTCATTTTCGGCACCAAAAAACAAAACAAAAAACAAACATTCAGTGTATCCCTAGAAGAGATGGCACTGCGAAGCATTAAAGAAGGTATTGCACTTTTACTTTTGGACCAGAATGGCACTGTTCTTTTTCAGTGACTAAGAAAAGCTTCAATTGCTGGAATGCAAGATTAAAAACGGTATTAAAGCCAAAAAACAAAAGTTGTATTAATATATTTTTAAATGTATTTTCACTGATGAGCCAGTTAGTAAGTCTGCTATTTTTCAACTTACTATAACAGACCGAGCCGTTCGGCTAAAAAAAAAAAAAAAAAAAAAAAATTTACAGTTGGAGTTAGAGACAAACCATTTAAAAGGATAAGTTCCCCTATAAAAAAAATAAAAAATGAATACACATCTTTTTGCAGGTAAAAAGATGTGCATTTGGTTTTTTTTACTAGGAGCCTAGAAAGCATTGCACCTGTGATCAGCAGATTGCAGGCGTCATGCAGAACTCCTGCAGACTTGTCATTGTATCTACAGTCTATATTCCCATGGCACACATTCCTGGAATGAGCTCTTAAGATACTGGTTGCTGTAGTGACCATCAGCTGGATACTGGAACCTGTACGATATGTAGCCATTAGCCACCACACCAAGGATCATCAATTTTTTCCAAACTTATTTTATTTAAGTGCACATCACAAAACGGTGTTTCAGTGCCACACAGGACCCCCCCCCCCCACGGTCAGGCATAAGATATATCACATGCCTGACAGGGGCCCTGCGTAGCTCCGAAACATTATACTACA
This sequence comes from Lithobates pipiens, assembly GCF_037356315.1. Taxonomy (NCBI): domain Eukaryota; kingdom Metazoa; phylum Chordata; class Amphibia; order Anura; family Ranidae; genus Lithobates; species Lithobates pipiens. Next base: position 16,153,452 of record NW_027507696.1, read on the forward strand.
CCGTTTTGTGATGTGATCTTTCTTGAATAAAAACCTTTTGAATTAAACGGATTCTTGGTGTGCTGGCGAATATCTACATATTGTCAGTGTATCGGTCTGTTCGTACCTCAAACAAACACAAATAAAAACTGACAGAGAGAGACAATGAACTACATAGAGCACCAACAAGCACAAAGCCGCAAAGGCTGTCAGTACTTATAGCTTCTCATTCATAGAATTCTTAAAATAGTGACATTGAGCAGGGGGAGAAGATCCTCCGCTTGCTGTCCCTAGATGCAGTGGATCGGGGAGGCACTACAGAACCGGGAACAGGTTACATGCTACACCCTGAAAACAGATGGAACATGTTCCCAAAGATGAACTTATCCTTTAAACACTGACCGGGGTGCTTAAAACGACCAGCATTTATGTAGATCTAAACTATTATGGTAACTGATTAAAAGATGGATGTTCTCTGGAGTTGAGCTTTAATTTAATTTTGTTAGAATGCAGACACTCAAAAGACATGAAGTATGTTACTGGTATGATCACCAGGGGAAAAAGCCTAAAAATGTAAAAACTAATGCAGCCACCACATCCTAAGCTGCTATATTACATTTTTGCTTTTAGTTTTAATACCACTGACTTTTTGACACCCATTCCTGCTTGTCTCTCTCCCGGGGGGGGGGAATCAGTCCTTGCTTGCTGCTCCAGTCATCTCCTTATAGAACAGTGCCACAAAATCTGGGTCTAGCTGCTGCAAACGGTGTATAAATTCATTCCTTTCATCCTCATCCCAGCTCTGGAACCACTGATCCCAAAGTCTTATCTGGCACTGAAACAAGCTGGGAGGTGGAGCAGAGAGGTTCAGGGAGCCCAGTCCATCAAGTAGAAGACACAATTTGCCAGGCACAGCCTTGCACAGCAAGTCCTGTAGAAAGTGGTCACGCTGTGTTTCTGTCCATTGTGCAAACCAGTGTAGAATGCATCGCATCTCCTGTGCAGGGACATAGGAGATAGGGACAGCCTCTTCTGTCATTGCCTAGAAGACAAGGTCACACAATCAGGCATCTTTTCAAGATGAAAGAATACATTTTATGTAGTGAAACATTTTTTTTTTTTAAAAAGGAGTGTAATGTACAGTATTTTAAGCACGGTTGAATTGTTTAATGCGGTCTAAAGCTGGATATGCACTGATCAAAATTAGTCTGGTTTAGCAATGACTAGACGAATTTTGATCCCTGTTGGTATCAATATTTTTATCAACTGCTGTTGAGGGGACATGTAGGAAAATTTTCCTCCATCAGTGGCTGCAGCCACTAATAAATGTATTCTGACAGCAGCAAATGCCGCTGTCAGAATACAATGTCCCGGTGGAGGGGATTGATCCATCCACCTAGTTTGTGTGGATGGAGGAATTTGTTTTTTTTCCCCCCCATTCAGCTTACTGCCTTTAAAAAACGAAGAAAAAAAAAAAAAAAAAAAACAGCATTAGACTTACCGGTAACTCTTTTTCTAGGAGTCTTCCAGGGCAGCCTCGAGACATAGGGCTACTCCCTCCAGGACAGGAAGCAGGTACAGCCACAATTGTTTGAAGGTGGTCCTCCAGGCCTCCCACTTCAGTTTACACAGAACTACCGGAAGGCTCTGCAAGACAAACACTAACACGTCAGAAATTGCTTCCAACCCCAGTCAAGGGAAAAAAACACCGGGTGGGAACAAGGCTGTCTTGGAAGACTCCTAGAAAAAGAGTTAACGGTAAGTCTAACTCTGGTTTTCTCCTTTCGTCTTCCAGGACAGCCTCTGAGATAAGCAAGAAACTTACTTTGTCAGGGCGGGACCACTGCCTGGAGGACCTTTCGTCCTTACAAATGTCTGCTCCTTATCAGACAATAAATCCAGACAGTAATGCCTTGCAAACGTGGAGAAGTTGGACCACATTGCTGCTTTGCAGATATCCTCTGGAGAGGTACCGGCCCTCTCTGCCCATGAAATGGAGACTGCCCTGGTTGAATGTGCCTTAACTAGGGGAGCTTGTTTCCCTTCTAATGCATATGCCTCCATAAATCGCCATTCTAATCCATCTTGCAATGGAAGACTTTGATGCCTTACATCCTTTGCGAGCTCCCGCAAAGTGTTAACAAATAGAGAATCTGATTTCCTGAAGCTCAGTGACCTCCAGATAAGCCAAAAGGCTCCTAACATCTAATAAACAAAAGGTTCCTTCCTCATCTACCTCTGAGGTGGAAAAAAAACTTTGGTAAAATAATGTCCTGCATTGTGTGAAATGCAGACAATACTTTTAGGGAGGAAACTAGGATCTGTTTTGAGCACAGCCCTATCCTCCAAAATTAACAAAAACGCCTCTCGAAGTGAGAGAGCCTGTAAATCACTCACCCTTCTGCCTGAAGTGATAGCCATAAAAAAAAAAAAAAAACCTGCTTTAAGTACCAGCCATTTAATCTCTGATTTCACCAGGGTCAGATCTCATGTTGGGCAGACTAACTCTTACAGGCCTGGATCTAGAGAGGGCCTTGAAGAAATTCTTAAAATCGATCCCGCTGTAGTGAGATTTGAAGAAAAACACACAAACGTCGGCCTGCACGTTTAATGTGCCAATGGAAAGGCCTAGCCCGAGGTCCGTCATTTTGGTCAAAAACTTCTGGAGAACTGCAGCTACGTCTCACTGGGGGAAAGGCATAGCAAAGGCTGAATTGCATGCATTGGCTAATGCATCTATCCCTCTGGCTTGATCCCGCGGATGGAGGGAGAAGAATCGCGTGACCTTCTTGTTGCCCTCTGAGGCAAAGAGGTCCACCTCTGGCCACCCCCAACATTGCACAATCTCCTCAAACACGTCCATTTTGAGGGACCGTTCGTCCTGTCTTAGTCATTGACAGCTGAGAAAATCCGCCAGCAAATTCTGAGACCCCTTCAGATGAATGGCCATCAAAAAAGTCAAGTTTAACTCAGCCCAATAAAAAATCTTGGTTTGCTATAAACTGCAGAGCAGGACTCCTGGTCCCCCCTGCTTGTTTACATAAGCGGCAGCTGACGCATTGTCTGTCCACACCTGTAGGTGCCGTCAGACTGGATGGTCTCTATAGCCCTCTGAATCACTAAGAGCTCTCCGATTCGAGGATCGTCTGACCTCCACTGGAGACCAAGTTACCCAGCCAAAAGCACTGGCATCTGTCATCACTAGGGCTGAAGGTCTGGCCCATAAAAGACCCCTGTCTAAACTGTGATGGGACCGCCAACGCGCCCGCTTGAAAATGGATGACAGGGGCATAGGCTGATCTATGATCTGCTTGCTGCCATCCATGCAGCATAGCATGAGACCTTGCAGCGGACGCTGATGAAGTCTTTCCCAAGGGACCGCTGGGAAAAAGGACGCCATTAGACCTAGCACCCTCATGACCTCTCTGATCTGGGTTTCTTAATTGGTCTGAAGCGGTGCCACTGCTTGTCCAATTTTCTCGATCTTTTCCATAGGGAGAAAGATCTTCATTTCTACTGAAGAGATTCTGTACCCCAAATACTGGAATTCCTGTGTAGGGGTCAGTTGAGACTTGTCCCAATTGATCAGCCAACCGAGGGACTGCAGGAAATCCTGTGCTTCCCGCAAGTCCTTCGCCAGCTGCTGGAAGGAATGGGTGACAAATAGCAGATCACTGTAATGGCCTGGATTCTTAACGGGGCTAAGGCTTCAGAACCTTCATAAAGATCCCTGGAGTGGAAGACAGTCCGAAAGCTAGTGCCTGGAACTGAAAATGAAGAATCTCTGAATTCACTCCGACTGCCAGCCAGAGAAGTTTTTGAAAGTCTTGATGTATGGGGATATGCCGAGATCGATCGTTGCCATGTGGCAACCTGGAAACAAGAGATTTGTTACTGTGAAAATAGACTCCATCCTGAAACGTTTGTATTTCACAAGCCTGTTTAGAGGGCAGAGATTTAGGCTCAACCTGAATTTTCCTGATGTTTTTTTTTTTACCATGAACACGTGGGAATATACTCCCTGAAAGTGTTCCTTCTGAGACACATGCATAAGGACCTTCTGATACACCAATTCCCCCAACAAAAGACTGAGAGCTTTTGCCTTCTCCGAATCCCTGGGTGATCTGAAACCTGGGAGGGGGAATGGAATTAAACTTCAACTTGTAGCCATTCTCTATGATGTCCAATATAAAAACGGGCTTGAAGTTGTAGCAGTTCATCGCAAGAAGTTGGGCTTTGTGGTGGCTTGAGGAGGATTAAATAAGATTCCTCCTCTTCCACGCCCCTTGTGCCCTGTCCAATGCTTTTTGGGGCAGCCACCCCTCTGTTGGGCCTGCTGCCTGTGGCTTTGAAAAAAAAAAAAAAGTCTACACTCCATACTTTTCTTCTTTTCAGGGAATGCTTTTTTCTTATCCCTAGTACGGTTCAGAGCCTCCTGGAGGCCAGGTCCAAACAGGTGATCACCTGAAAAAGGTAACCCACAAAGCTTAAGCTTTGATTGATTCGGCATCACCCGTCCAGGCTTATAGCCACACAGCCCTTATAGCGGCATTCACTAGTGCTGCTGACCTAGCGGCCAACTTTACTGATTCTGCCGATGCACCCACCAAAAAGCCAACAGCGTAAGGCCCCTTTCACATGGACGATCTGTTCAGGTCCGCCTGTCAATTTTTCAGGCGGACCTGAATGGATGCTCCATAGACCTCTATGGAGCGCTGGATGTCAGCGGTGACATGTCGGCTGACATCCGAGCGGCTCCGAAAAAGCCATTTTTCCATCCGTCATCGGATCGGGTGACTATGGACACTGCGGTCCGTCGTCACCCAATCTCCCATAGGAGAGGAGAGAGCGGCGCTGTGACAGGTCCTTCCCTGCACAGTGTGCAGAGACAGACCTGTCATCGCTGAGCAAGCGGATATCCACGGGGCAGCACTGATCTGCCCCGTGTGAAAGGACCCTTAAATAGCAACGGGAAAGATGTAAGCTGCTGCTGCCTGGACGTGCCTGCTGAAATGTGGGACTGCAACTGCGTTAACCAACACTCCAGGCTGGCTTTAAAGCAATAGATGAGGCATCCCAAGCCCTTTTTAACAACATGTCCCCCTCTTTTGTTCATGGGATCTCCAAGTGACCCCAGGACGTCAAACTCAGTCTTTCTAGGGACCTTGGCTAATGGTGTATCCAATTTGGGAATCTTATTCCAAGGGTGGGAAGCTTTCTTCTCCTAAGGGAACCTACACTTAAGGCTACCCAAGAAGAACGGTCTTTTTTCCGGCTGCTCCCACTCCAGCAAGATGGACTTCAAAGATTTATGCACGGGGAATACCCTGGCTTCTGCACACTAGACCCCTGGTACATAAGGTCGTGCTTAGAAAGCTGAACCTGCTCCTCATGGATTTCTCAAGGTGTCATAGATCACCTTGAGCAAGTCCCCCACATCGTCTAAAGACAACTTGTACCTGGACCCCCTGGAGGAATCTTCCCCTCTCTCAGAGTCAGATGCCGAACCTGCTTGAGAGGAGGCAAGCGACCTAGGTTCCCTCTCCCTATCCCCCATCTTCCTGACTAGGTTCAGACAAGAAAGGCATACTCACTGCCCTGGATAGGGATGACGAGTGACCCTGCAGCCTATCCACCATCCCCTTGAAAGATTGAAACGTGGATGAAATCTCGTCTTTAACAAATGCCAAGATCTTATGACATCATCCTTGACCAGACTACTGACACATTCAGGGCAAAGCAGCTTTTCCAAACCGGAACCTAACTTTGACCCACATACAGCACACAAGAGGAAAGACATCCATTAGTGCATGTCCCTTTCCCTCACCACCACTGTCCTTGGGGGTCAGTCTAGAAGTGCCCAGCCCATCACCTGTGGTTCCCCATCCAGGGAGGGATCTTTTAGTCCAAGGACCCTAACCCCCCCAGGGTAAGCCACGGGATCCCCTTACCACGTTTACCTGGGAGGTGCCAGTGCCTGAAGAACTAGTGTGTGTTTAGCCTCTGCTGAGCCTTTTCATCGGCCCCAGGATGCCTGTGTCTACCGCCACACCCAAGAGACCGGAACCTTGTCTCGCGGTGTCCCATGATGACGCAGTTCCACCGGAAGTACTCATCACTTCCTCCCACTGGAACATAGAAGCCCCACCTCCGACACTGCCCGCCTCTACCCGGAAAAATCAGGAGCAGTGGCCAGCATGTGTGTCTCCCTCCCGCCACCCTGATCAAAGAGGCTACAATCAGGTAATCTGCATAGCATGGCATGGGTGGCGGGATGCGCAGTTCACAGGGGGTCCTACTCTCCCTGAACAAACAGCAGTGGTGAGGCCAGCAACCCTACTCTTCCCCAGCAGGACAGAGGAGAGTTCAACGCCAGGTGCTCGCTTCAGTACTGCCTAAGACATGGAGCTCCCTAGGTTCCTAATGTGCTCCTTCCCATTGGCAGGAAACACAAAAACTGAAGAGGGAGGCCTGGAGGACCACCTTTAAATAATTGTGGGTTTACATGTTTCCTGTCCTGGAGGGAGAAGCCCTATGTCTCAGAGGCTGTCCTGGAAGATGAACGGAGAAAAAAAAATAAAAAAAAAAAACTAACAGCGTATGGCCAGTTTTAGAGATCACATCTTTCACTTCCTATTGAGTCTCTAGGACAGACCATGATGGGAAATCTCCCAAATGGGACACCGATAGCACAAATATGAAATAGTAAACTACTGGAGAAAAATATTTTTTCTAAGAGACTGCATCTAAGAGCTTGGACACTAGGCAAAGCAAAGGCACATCACCATCTACCTGCATGAGCAGCTTAAAGGAGAACCCCACTCTTGTAAAAAATAAATAAATATTATTATTGACATATGGCCTATACAATTGTTGCACAATCCATTTTGTAAATTTACTTTTAATACTTACCTTTAAAATTACCTTTTCATTTCAGCCTGGGTTCACACATATGCGATGTGGGAACCAGCAAGATTCTAGTGTGGATTCCCGCATTGCATGTCTCAGTTCACATTGCCCTCTGCGAACTGGTGCGGGTGTCAATATAAAGTTAATAACACCCCCAGATTGGTTCACAGATCGCAGCGTGAAATGTGACTTTAGACAGGAATTGGATCGCATGGATGATCACATCCATGCAATACGATTACAGTGTACGGAAAAAAAGACATTGTACAGACATTGCATATGATCCGCACCAGCAATGCAGTGCGAATCATATACAATGTCTGTGTTCGCATGTGTGAACCCAGGCTTAATCTACAAGCACTGTAAATTTCTAAATATGTTGAAAAATGTAATGTAATTTGTCAACCCAGAGATGTTCTGTACACCCCTGGAACACAAAATATAATTTCCTGCTTGTTTGAAAGGTTTTTGTCAGAATTTTGCAATAAGATATAACATTTTCTATATCCAAAGCAATAGTCATTTCATTTTTGGTAAAGTACGACCTAAGGATTAACTATTTCTAAATGAAACAAACACTGCAGCTTACCTCCTCAGAGCATTAATGCCTCATGTACCCTGGATGTTTTTACAGCTGCTCCTAGGGGTATCCGGCGTTTATTTCCCTGCATCTAAACTCCCCCACACACAGGCTTTTAGCAGGGTTTAGTGACAGGGGGAGTTGAGGCAGGAAAAAAACCCCATTGCCAGCACGTTCAGGAGCAGTTTTGGCAGAATGCACACTTGACACTGCTAAACGCTTCTAAATGCTAGGCGCGTTTAGCATTTCAATAGACAGAATAAATAAAGATTCTGGCCAATAAAATAAATGCCCAAAACGCTGATAAAATGATCTGAAAAAACAAAATGCAGCTCAGGTGAGTTTTTAACGATGATTTTCGCTTGTCAGGAGAAACAGCGTTTACAAAAAAAAATAAAAAAATAAAATAAAAAAGTGTGCACGAGGCCTGAAAGTGCACTAGATGGTTATAATGGACACAGACTATCCCACTTAGGAATCAGTTTGGAAAAGACATGGTGAAACAAACAGGTAATTCTTGTTTGGGACATCAAAAAAAAAATAGGAAACTGCAACACAACATTTGTTAAGATCCTTGTACTGTATACCAGGTTCAGGAGTAGCAAGCAGTAAGAAAACAGTAGTAATGGTAGGATAACCAAGAATAGCCAACATATGCAAAAGAATCAGTATATAGATATATTTATTAGGGCTGTGGAAATGAAAGATGAATTCCTCAATTAATCAATTTTTTTTTGATTGGTACTCGGCTCTCCGCCGGCTTCTGGGTCTTCAGGGAGTTCCGTCGTAGATCCAGTGACATCACGGACATCAACTGCACTGGACCCCTCCCCCTTCACCAAGTGCATCCGTCTTCTAACGAAGGGAGGGGGAGGAGTCCGGTGATGTTGAAGTTCTAATTGAACGTAACACGTACGGGGGGGGGGGGAGGAGCCATGTATGACGTCACATGCTGCTGCCCTACGGAACTAACGCGATTGTCGGCTTTACATGCTGTGTTTTTATCATCTTTATGCGAGTGGTTTGTGTTTGAACACAAAAAATAAATCTTATACACTTAAGCGCTGAGCACTTAGATCTTTTCTTTCTACCCATGACCTGGCGTCCTTGCCGAGATCTAAGGCGATGTGAGAAGTTTATGGTCCGTGTTAACCCTTTTGATACCCGCTTGCATGACCACTTGTTTGCACAGGGGTCCATGATATAAGGTGAGAGTGATTAGTTAGACCGGAGGTGGAGGGATGGTCACACTACTGTGGAAAAAAAAATTACATCAGTGCTAAAGTTTAAATTTAAAAACGTATTTGTGTGAACTGTGAAGTTATGTCATGGATTGTGGAAACTAACTAGTGTCAGGGGAATGTATATAGTGTATAAAACATTAACCACTGACTAATGCAGAATTGCAATGCAAGGAGATCAGCTAAAAAGTAGTTGGATCTGTATGTGCATTATAATTAATAAAAAATTTGTCGATTTAAAAAAAAAAAAAAATTTAATTGAACACAAAAATGTTAATCAGTAACAGCCCTAAAATTTATGGATCAACTGGTTTTGCCCAAAAGACAAGGTTTCTTCAGGATCCACTAGATTATTCGCTCCTAAGAGCAATGCAGCTGGTGAAGAACATCATGCTTATTATTGCAAACATCATACACAGGGTATCTCAAAAGTATTCACAGTGCTCCACTTTTTCCACATTGTTAGGTTACAGCCTTATTCCAAAATTGATTAAATTCATTATTTTCCTCAAAATTCTACAAACAATACTCCATCATGACAACGTGAAAAAAGTTTGACATCTTTGCAAATTTATTAAAAAAATAAAAAAAAAGAAGAGATTGAGAGATATATATTTATTTATATACAAAACAATCAACTTAAATTTACCACAGGTGGACTCCAATCAAGTTGTAAAAAACATATCAAACATGATCAGTGGAAACAGGATGCACCTGAGCTCAATTTTGAGTGTCATGGCAAAGAATGTAAATACATATGTATTCATGTATATATGGACATATTACCGCTGACATCCAACACTGTGAATGGAGCGTCTGATCAGGTCCTCCTGAAAAACTGACAGGAGGACCTGGTTGGAAAACCTGTGTGAAAGGGGCCTATGGTTAGAGACTAACATTCAGTTTGCAGGCCCACAGCATGGTAGTGATGAGTATCTTCAGAGAGACTCTACTTTGTACCCGGTCTCCAATAGTTATGCCATTAAACCTACTGGCTAACCAGCAAGATCTTAAAGAATGTCCAGTAGAGCTGGTAGTGGGCATGAAGCGTCTGCTACCAGACAAACTAGGTAAAGTACCAATCTATTTAGTCAGTCCAGAGCTCTCCAAACAGAGGTACTCCCCCCCCCCCCCCATTAAAAGATTTGTTCTAGTTCTCAATCTGTGGCCTACTACTTGCACTGCCTGATGGTTTACCGTGCCTTAAAGTATTCACACCCCTTGAAATTTTCCAAATTTTTTCATGTTACAACCAAAAACGTAAATATATTTTATTGGGATTTTAAGTGATGGACCAACACAAAGTGAAAGGAAAATTATAAAATGGCTTTCAACATTTCTTACAAATATATGAAAAAAAAGTGTGACGTGCAGTTATATTCAGCCCCCCTGAGGCAATACTTTGTAGAAACACCTTTCGCTGCAATTACAGCTGCAAGTCTTTTTGGGGGATGTCTCTACCAGCTTTGCACATCTGGAGAGTGAACTTTTTGCCCATTCTTCTTTGCAAAATAGCTAGAGCTCTGTCAGATTGGATGGAGAGCGTCACAATAGAAATTTTCAAGTCTTGCCACAGATTCTCAATTGGATTTAGGTCTGGACTTGACTGAGCCATTCTAACACATGAATATGCTTTGATCTGAACTGATAAAATTGGAGCTCTGGCTGTATAGTTTATGACAGCAAAGACAACACAGCTTTTATTGTTAGCGGGTTGGCTGCGGCAGAAGACATCACATTGCTGGAGGGAGAGGAGCAGAGAAAGAAGACAAGCTGGAGCTATGATGGGGGGGGGGGGGGGGCGGTCCTCGTTTTTAATAAAGGACTTGTCAAAACCTCTTGTTTTTCGTAATACTACACTTTTCTTTTTTGGCAAATGAGTACTCATTCACATAGGGGGGTGCATGATCTTTGGGCCTCTTTTGTTAAAGGCGCTTTCAGATTCCTATAAGTCCTCTGCCTGCAGACCCCCACAACCACCACCCAGAGTTGTCTGGAAGAGGCCCTTGTCCCCAACATCAGCACAGAGCCCCCCTGCTGAGGGCATGTGTCCTGGTATGGTTCAGGAGGGACCTTTCCTGACCTGGGGGGGGGAGCCCACACGTGTTTCTTTTTTGTTTACATTTCGGCTTGGCGTGGGGTTTGCCCTTAAAATCCATACCAGACCTTTTTCAAAGTCGAACCAGTCAAGACGGCTCGCATGGGGAAACATTTGACGTCATGCAAGGCGTGCGCTCGAAGTCGGAGCATATGTCGGACAAGCGTGACCAGGCTCCGATACCAGCATCTGTGCAATTCCCCTATTTTGTTTTCTTATAACAAACATATGAGCCTAGAACTAGATACACACTACACAACTTTCGTTGTTAGATTTCCCTTCATCTATGTAGTGCAAGGGCCTGCCTGATGACATAAAGTGTTTAGGTTTGACCTCAAATTAGATGGTTTTGGTAAATCTAAAAAGGAAAAAAAAAAAAATCTAAAGAAAATTGTATAGTGTGTATCCAGCTTGAGACTCGATATACTCCAAGCACAGAGCAGCGTTATTGTAATAATTCATTGATCTACATACGAAAGAACTGCATTCGAACGCTTTTCCATATTGCTAGAGCACAACAGGTTCAGCTGTAGACGGGGCAAGAGCTTGTAGATATTCCCTTACCAAAAACCACAACTAGATGTCGCTGCTGCACTACAGTTTCTATTACGTCCAAAACAAACACTACTTACCACGAAAGCGAGGCTGGTGTGGGCGGAACCTCACGTCTGAACGAACGTGAGGTAACAGGAAGGAGGGGGAAAAATAAGAGAATCTCCGAGCGGACCCGAGCTGGGAGGCGGAAGTGCCCGAGGCTGACGTCACGCAGCGGGATCGGCCGAACTCGGTCGTATAGCGCCCCTCAGCCGGTGCTCCTTGTTCCTTCTAGGTTTTGCAACGACTGAACACGTCCAAAATGGCAGAACTAGAAGACGTGACGCTGGACGGGAGGCCGCTGGACAGCCTTCGGGTAACTGATTTAAGAGCGGCACTTGAAGAACGGGGACTAGCTAAGAGCGGCCAAAAGAGCACACTTCTGAAGCGTTTAAAAGGGGTAAGTAGTTTCACAGCATCCCGCTCGTTACTACGGTATAACGGCACCTCTCGCGGAAACGCGCACTCCCCACAACAGTGTATCTGCGCGCTCCCGCCGCCCCCTCCTCTTCCTATCGGCAGCACCAGTGCGCTCGCGCAGACCAGTGGGCCGTGCTGGACATGCGCAGTGGCGTTCGGCGCGTGCGCATTCGGCCGAGTGAGGCCGTCTTCCCGCCCTTTGCCGCTAAGCGTCGGGTATGGGTGCGCGCTCGGTCTGCCAAGCTCCGCCTCCTTATCCCCCGCGTGCTCGCGCACCTGTGGGACTGTGGCCTGAGCAGCGAGAAATGTATATAAACACTAATGAGTGTGAGATGATGATCTGTAACGGAGGACGGTGCAGGGCATGAGGCACTGTAGTGAAAAGGCGTAGCTTGACAGTGTTGTGCTTTATGGCTGACTTGTGTACTTCGATTGGCATATGTTTATGTGATCTGGATTGGGTTTGCACTCTTGTGGATATAGCACTGAAAACCCAGCAGTGGGGATGTGTACAGTCTTTCTACCTATACATACACACATATTTATCATTGTTCTCTGAACAGTGTTATGATTGCCATTTGGTTCACTCTGTAAATTTGCGCTACACCAACAGGTCCTGGTGTATGTCAATGATCCACCCCCAGTCTACAGTAAACCATTTCCCATTCCAGCCCCCCCTCTGGGGAGATGTACTGTTCTGGCCATTTCAGTTTCTAATAAGGTGATCCTGGTTAATCTTATTCAAGCATTAGCGTCATGTTAAGCATATGTTGCCTTGTTAGGGGTGGCCTAACGTTCAAACGTTTAAAAATGCAATTATACTTTTAAACAAGCGGATGCTTATTAGTCGGTCGGGATATCTTATGTATAGGATTTTAAACTCCTGAATTATTCTATGGATATTTTTGCTTTGTTACATTCAAGCCATAATCATACACTATATACCTGTGGCAGTGGAGTGAAGTCTAATCAGTGGCTGCCTTGTAGCACAGCCTTCTGTTTAATTTTAAAACCAGTTTGTGAGCTTCTTTTAAACCCTATGACTTGGCATGTAGGGCAGAATCTCTGGAGTTGTGGTTAGCTGCTAGATGACTTCTGTATTTCAGGTTGGATGACACTGGTGCAGCCGCGCATACTGCTAACCAATTTAGCTTGTTCAATTCAAGTGATAGTAAATGTAAAAAAACAAACTTAATACATGCTCTGTGCAATGCTTTTGCACAGAGCAGCCCCAATAATCTTTTGGGGTTCCCATCTGGCGCTCCTGGCTCCTCTTCTCTGAGTGCCCCATAACAAACGTGCTTGCTGAGCCCTGCTCTGTCCACAAGAGACACAGAATGGGGCTCAGGCCTGCACCCTCCTCACTGGCTGTGATTGACAGCAGTGGGAGCCAATGGCCCGACTGCTGTTTCTTAGCCAATAAAGAGGCAGAGACCCTGGAGAGTAGCTGCTTTCATACATGTTGATGGATCGCCATCGGGCTCAGGTTAGTATTGGGGGGAGCCATATACTGAAGGTTTTTTATCTTCGTGTATAGAATGCATGAAGGTTAAAAACCTTTAGCCTGTACAGCCACTTAAAGCTTTGACAATAAAACCTGGAAGCTGATTGGTTGCTATGCACGTGTGCACCAGTTTAACGGCTCATTTACACTTCAGCTTCAGGCAGGCTTTGTTAAAGCTCTGAATACTAGTCCAAGCTCCCGTCTCTAAATAAAATGGTTAGCTTACAGTCCCGTTTACACTTGCTGTTGCTTTGCTTTAAAAATTATATCTCCATGTAGCTCCAGTGGTGCTTCAAAGCCTCCATAGAAGTCTATAGCAAAGCTCGCTTGAAGCCCCACCAAAGCCTCATTGAAACACCAAGCAAAAGCAGGTGTAAACAGGAGTGTAAAGCCCCATACACACTATCAGATTTTCTGCAGATTTTTTTCCTACAGATTTACCAAAACCATATAATATGAGGTCAAATCTTAGGAATTTCAATTTGTATGCAATCAGGCAGGCCCTTGCACTACATGGTTTTGGTAAATCTGAAGGAAAAAATCAGCAGAAAATCTGATGGTGTGTATGGGGCTTTAGATAACCATTTTATTTAGTGACAGGGACTTTGATTGGCACTCAGAGAGCTTGAACAAAGCGTGTCTGAAGCCATGTTTTGAAGCAAGTGTAAACTAGCCCTTACTAAATCTCCCCCTGGGTGTCACTGAACTTAGAAGACTTAAAGCATTTGCAACCCCCCCCAAAAAAATATAAATGGATCCTGTTACTTTTATAGCATGCTATACAGCACAGTGCTTATGCTGTGTCATTTGGCCCCCTGTATCGCCTGAAATGTTGGTCTGATCCTGCCAGGTTCTGCCCTCCCCCTGTAAACTGACCACGGTTTATCATGGCATCTGAGCCCTGACAGCGTGGTTAGTTTCTGTGCCTCCATCATCCACAGCTCTCCTTTGTCCTCTCCCCCCCTCTCTGCCTGCCTGTCAGCTCTTACCAGTGCCCGCTTCTCCCTTCCTGCTGCTAAAATAACTGTAAAGTACACACAATCCCCTGTTAGAAAACGTCCTATGCTGCAGTGTGTGTAATTTGTAAAAAAAAAAAAGCAAATTTCTACCATATTTCAGAGCGCTGCTCTGCGCTCACATGATTAATCACTCCTCTCCTTGATTGACGTCAGCGGGGGATTCTCGACCCCTCCCGCTGTAGCTGCCAGATGGGGAGAGGGAGCAGCGAGCAGTCATGTGAGCGGCGCACTCAAATAAGGTAGAAATGGGCATGTTTTTTAGAAAGAACACACACTAGTGTAGGATGTATTCTAACGGGATTGTGTGTACTTTACAAAGTGGCTTTACAACCACTTTAAGAATGTATTGTGAGTTCAGAGTGTCATGGACCTGTTTCTTCAGGGTAGGGGTGGGCAAAGAATTTTCCCACTGACCCACTGTCGTGGAGGGCCAAGCCAAAGTTTGGTGTATAGTTAAAAATCTTTTGATTAAACCAGCAGATGTAGGTGAACAAAGCTGGGCTGGAAAGGTACATCATCGTATAGAAAACAAACACCTAGTGCTAGGAGTAGTAGGTACAACTTCTCATGAAATAGTGTGCACACATAACTATTTGAATCAGTAATGAAGAAACTCTTTCCCTGATCTGGTCATAATGTTGGTGAAGGGGCAGGCTGATAAAAGCAGTGAGGGGGCTGGCAGGCACAGGGGTTAAATAACTGATGTGTCAATATGTTACTGACAGGCTTATGGAGATAATGGGCAGAACTGCAAGCACTGGAATTGGCGAGATGGAGATCGCAGTACAGCTGGTATTTCTGCACATCCTGACCTGGAGTGAAGAACACGTGCACAGCTCCTAGAGTTTGCAGCATGCAGGTACTGACACAGGAAGAACCTGGCCGGGTGGCAGAAGAGCGTTATTGTATCTCCTGGCCAGTAATGGCTAACCTTGGCACTCCACATGTTTTGTAACTACATTTCCTATGATGCTCATGCACTCTGCAGTGTAGTTGAGCATTATGGGAAATGCACTTCCAAAACATCTGGGATGCCAAGGTTCGCCACCACTGTCCTAGGCAATGCTCTACTGTCAGAACTGAGCCTCCCTGCTGTACCAATCGGCTCCTCGGGATCTCTTTCTTGTTCTTGCAGCTCTTCACACGGACATCTCTCAGCATGTCTCTCTTAGCCTGTCAGATTCCTCAGTGAGGAAACTGACTGGCTCAGAGAAGCATGGTGATGTGGAGGCATTGAGGCCCGGATGTGGCCCTGGGGCTGCTTTAGAGGGCATCACCATAGCACCCTCTTTAATGATGCATAGTGTGGTGCCACTGTCCTCCTGGTCCAATGCTGAGTGACTGCCCTGCTTCATAGTAACCAAAAGGATCACAATACTATGCTTTACAAACCATACCTGGAATTCAGCTTTAATGAGACCCTTCATCCACATCCTACCATGACAACTAAACCCATGCTGGCATGTACTTACAGAAGCACTTCTGCAGCAGTAATTTGGGAATTCTAACCAGGAATATCAGAGCTGCTGTTTTCACTGAAAATCAACATTTCCACATGTGTCAGATTCTCAGACTTCTGGGCCCCTACACCATCATGGTGGTTATGCAGCAAGTACAAAAATCTTTCAAGAATGCCATTGAAAGCATGTGGCAAGGATGACGTGGATGTCTAAAGATCCACCACTTACAGAATTTCAATTTTATGTTAGAATAGGGGAGCTGATATCTCTAGTTGCACTTGCAGATTGTGGTGGTAGAGAGGGCCTCTGTAAGTACATGTAGCAAATTCCAGCCTGTCGCCATGCATTAAAGTGGAAGCAAAGGCAAGATAGAACTCTGCTTAAAACTGCTTTCTCCCCTTCCTCCTACTTATGTTGTATAATGCTGGGGAAAAAAGATCTGTGTAAATACCTTATTTCAATCTGCTTCAGCCTGGTCATGTGAAGCAAAAGCTCTGTCTCCCCGTGTCATGGATTACTCTATTATTCACAAGAACCAAGTTTGCCCCCCCCCCCCCCCGGGGCGTCCTATTGTCAGTGGTATTGACTCGGTGACGTCCCGGGTGGGCAAATACATAGATCATTATTTACAACCCTTGGTCCAAAAGGTTCCGTCGTATGTTAAAGATACTAAACACATAATTAATCTTTTGTCTGGTATCACCCCTGGGGAAGGTCTATGGTTGGTTACGGCAGACGTTAACCTCCCTGGCGGTATGATTCAGTCTGGAATAAGGTGCTGAAAGCGGTACAATTATTTTGCATGGAAATCTGGCTTTTATTTTGTAGTCCTGTAATTCTTAGGAATAACGCTCTGAAATCTTTTCAAACCAGAGTCTAGCAGACATCCCAGGTATGATAAAGTTTATAATATAATAAAGAATAATAAAAATTATTCAATAATGTAATCAAATCCAAAAAAAACTGAAAAAGGGACATGTTTTGGTTGCTATGGACAATCTCCAAATTCCAAGCAGTAAAAAACAGTATTTATAATATAAAAGTGCATGCAGGGCATTGCACAGACCACTAGGGACAAAGGGGGTGTGTATTTTTTACTACAGCACTGTAATCTGTAAGATTACAGTGCTGTGTGTGTTTTGTGTGTTTTTACTTTTTTGAATTTGCCGCCGTTCTCCGCTCCCGTGCGTCGTAACGTCGCAGGGAACGGAGCTCGGCGGCATTCGGCACTGTGAATCGAGCGCAGGACAGCTCGATCACACAGCGCGGCGGACATCGCTGGATCCAGGGGACAAGGTAAGTAACGATCCCTGTGTCCTCCCCTGCATCGAGCGGTGCAAACCCGAGTCTGGCTCGGGGTTACCGCTATTGTAATGAAATTCCCAACCCGAGCCAGACTCGGGATTACCGCTAGGGAGGTTAACTCATTATACACCATCATCCCCCACTCTTTAGGAGTGGAGGCTGTGAGATTATTCTTGGAGAGGAGGTCGGGCCTTGCTTCACCCCAGATTGATTTCCTAATAGAACTTTTGGAATATGCGGCCGGACACAACTATTTTTGGTTCGACCAACAATTTTACCGCCAGGACAGGGGGGTGGCCATGGGGGGCGAAATATGCCCCTAGTCTGGCCAACCTGTTCATGGCCAAATGGGAGGAGGACGTCATCGATGCCCCTAGGAGGTCTGAGATCGTCCTGTGGGTGAGGTATATCGATGATGTCCTCCTCCTTTGGGATGGAACAGAACCAGATTTGCGTTGGTTTATGGCCAGTCTAAATGAGAACAACTGAGGGATTAAATGAAGCTTTGAGGCCAGCCAGGAAGAGGTCAATTTTCTTGATCTTAACATTAGGAGGGTGGGAGATGAGTTTATTACATCTACATATTTTAAGTCTACCGATAGGAACATCCCCACAGACAGTTGCCATTTTCAACCTTGGCTAAAAGCTGTTCCCCTGGGGCAATTTTTACACCTCAGACGGAACTGTTCAGATATTGTAAAGTATGATGAACAGGCAGCAATTTTGGCAGGAAGATTCTTGGAGAAGGGATATGATCCCGTTTCCCTTGATGTGACAATGAAGACCGCTCGTACTAGAGATAGGTCTTCACTGTTGGTAGATAGACAAAACATCAGGGCTAACATACAGGGTGGTGTACCGTTTGTCACGACATTCTCAGTCCAACATCGCGGTGTGAGAAACCTGATCCAAAAACATTGGCACTTACCAGTGACCAAGTTCTGAATACAGTTTTACCTGATAAACCACAAATTATTTTTAAAGGGGCTTCTTCGCTGGGGAGCAAGATTGCCCCTAGTGTACAAGACCCACCTAGGGCTAATAGATGTTTTTTTCAAAATTTAATTGGTTATTATAAGTGCAAAAATTGTCAGGTTTGCACTTTGAATTCACATAGGGGCTCTAAGATTTCTAACATTGTATCCTCAAGTACCACTAGAACATACGAAATAGAATCTTTTATTACTTGCTCCTCGGAGGCTGTGGTTTACCTTTTACAGTGCCCTTGTGGCCTCCAATATATAGGGCGGACCAAGAGGGCACTTCGCGTCAGGCTGAATGAACACATAGGCAACATCAGACGTGGATTTGACAAACATCCCGTGTCCAGACATTATTACCAAACACATAAGAGAGATCCATCAGGCACCCTATTTGTCGGTTTAGACAAATATAGGCCCCATTGGAGGGGTGGGTCCCTGGTTAGGGAAATATCCAAGCTTGAAATGGCCTGGATCCACAAATTAAAGACATGTTCCGTTTGGCCTTAATGTGGACACCGATGTAAATGCCTTTATTAGTAATTCTTGAGGTGATCCTTTCTGATGCTATGTTTTTTACTGTGGTTTTTGTACTTGTTATTGTAAAATATTATTCTACTGTGTTTCTATTATGGCTTTGGTACATGTTATTGTAGAATATTTCCTTGTCCTTCTCTACTCTCTATGGCCTCTGCCGGGGGGTAGGCCTAGCTTTGGGTCAGCCGGCCCTCTGGATGCGGGGATTCATATTTAGTTACATTCCTCAACATCTGTTGGGGATGCCCAAGGCCAGTTTTTGGGGCACATGTGAGGTAGCGAGGAACTGGGAATACATGTTGCCCTGTTTTTCATGTTAACTTGATGGAGATGTGAACACATCAATTATTTTGGTGTATCTCTATACTAATCTGGGATACTTCACCTTATCTCATTTTTATTTTTATTTCACTCATTTTAGTCATATTTTTATACTTTTTATCCAAGTTCATGCTCTATTTTGTATTTTATTTTCATACATTGGGACGCTCCGGGTTTTCATGCTTTTGTTAGTTCACATATGCCCAGTTTACAACTTAGCAAGATCTGTGGGAAGGAATGACGCAGACCTTTTGGGCAGTGAATGTACAGTTCTTAATGGCGCTGTCCCCTCGTTTTGATATATATATATATATATATATATATATATATATATATATATATATATAACACCTGTTTGTATTAAAAATCTTTTTTATATATATTAATTATAATAAAGAAAACTTTTCATTTTTGTGTTCGGTCTAGTATCGGTAGACCTTATTCTGTGTCTCCACTGCATGTTCGGGACTTGTGTTCCGGTTTGTTTTTGGACACAGGAAAGGTATTTTTATAATAAGGGCTAATTTGCCATGTCTTTTTTCCAATATGGCCATTGCCTGAAAGCGAGGCTTGGTCCATAATTATAGGACGTTCGTTGGGGAACGAGGCTTGGTCCATAATTATAGGACGTTCGTTGGGAATATATACACATATGACGTCTGTGGATCGAGAGTGAGGCTTGGTCCATGGTCATTGATCTCTAACGCCTATATGATATCTAAGATAGGCGCTGACCCAAAGCGAGGCTTGGTTATGTTGTTGGTTATAAAAGGGGTGACGTCGCACGCCGCCCGTGCCCCTGGACGACGTAATTATTACGAAACGCGTATGGCGGTGCGAACGTGTCGACGTCACCCCAGTCGTGTTCGTTCGTTTTAGACCAGGAAGGACGGGTTGGTCTCTGCGTTGGTGTGTGTCCGGCCAGTGCACGCTTCTGTTTTGAGCCTGCTTTTAAAGTCTTTTATGTAAGTGTATACGTTCGTTACTTGCAAATTAAAATCATTGGTTTTACACTATCTGGAGCCTATGTTTTTCCCTATGTGATACCACGTTGAGTTGGGAGTGACATGTGGAGCAACAGCCATAGCCCCATTGTGTGAAAGATTTGGGATCGCCTGAGGGGGAACCGCTACCCGGATATCCTTTGATTGTTTTTGCCTGTGGTGACCCTCTGTAACGGGGGGTTGCTCGGATCTGGTAAGGAGCCAATTCATTCATTTGGTGATGGGAAAAGCACATTATATTCCTGGAGAAGATTATTAATTTGTGCACTTCCAATTCAGCTCTTCATACAAAGTTTTTCTTCACTGGTGTTTATTTACCATATGGACACTTTACAGCAATAATTTGTCATATAATCATATGGACATTACATAGAGTTTTTCAAAATATTTTTCTTGGTAATTTATTTTATGCACCTTTTCAGTTTTAAGAAAACTTTAATCCTTTATTTTTAGGGGTATATACACAGAGATCTATACAATCTGTGCTGTGTTTGGGTGATTCACATCATTGACACGCACTTGTGTCTTATTTTTGTATTTAATTTTACATATTTGTATATATAATAGTATGCACTATATTTTTTGAGGTGGCCTTAGAGACATTAAGACACTGGGTTTAGCACACACACATATCCCACTTACTTTGGGAATTTGAGGTTAGCGCAGTTCTCTTTTTTTCATTACTCATCCATTGTTGGCGCTCCCTCCTCTCTCTTACAATACCACTGCACTTTTTGTTTTCCTCAGTCCCCCCGTAACCTAGTTTTATTACCCATTGATCCTACCAGTAGATCTATCATATCTCTAAATTGTTTAGGACCCAAATACACCTGCTCATCTACAGTGTGTCTTTTTGCTGGGCGGATCACAAGGTGAAAATAAATGGACAAAAAGCCAAAAAAATGTATAAAAAAACCTTAGGTGCATAAGTAAGCTACAAAATGTACCTGTTCCGGCTTACAAACAGATTCAACTTAAGAGCAAACCTACAGACCCTATCTTGTTTGTAACCTGGGGACCGCCTGTACTATACATTTTGATTTATATTTTGCATATGCTATACTTCAGTAATGGAGAACTGAGGTTTAATATTCTGTGTTTCTTACTGGGCACTTTTACGCCTCTTCCTGCACAGGCCATCTTTCAGCGCTGTCACACTTTGACAATTGCACGGCCATATGATATTTTCACACAAATAGACCTTTCTTTTGGTGGTATTTAATCACCACTAGGTTTTATTTTTTATTTTTTGCTAAACAAATGAAAAAATACAAAATATTTTGAAAAGAAAACCCCATTGCAAACTGGTAATTTTTCTCCTTCACTCATGTGCGCTGATGAGGCGGCCCTGATTGGCAGCACCGGTGGGCACTGTTGGGACTGCACTAATGATCAGTGCCCCGATTATCAGTGTCGATGTCCCTTTAACACAAGCTGGTTATCGGCTCTTCTCTCCTCACACTGTCGGCGTGAGGAAAGAAAAGCCGATAACCGGCTTGTGTTTACATCTGTGATCTGCTGTCATTGGACACAGCTGATCACATGGTAAATGGCCGCTGTGATTGGCCCTTTACCCCGTAGGACTCAGCGATCAGAGTGTGCTGCCCATGCGCCACAGGGGGCGCACAGTAAGCCTGCTTTTGTAGCCATTTTTCGGCTATAGCTTGGGCGGAAGGCAGTTAACAAAGTTTCTTGTCTGTAATTTTAACTCTCCATTTACAGTGGGTATTAAAAAGAATCCCCCCCCCCTCCCCCCTTTAGAATCACATTTTTTTCTTTGCAGCCTGAAATGAAGAAACAGTTTTTGTCCGGTTGCATTTGCTCAGTGCAACTTATCACATCCAAGTATCACCAACATGTCAGAAAAAAAATCAAACAGAATCACTGAGTTGAGGGGGATCACCCCCTTCAGTATTTTATCGAACCACATTTTGCTTTAATTACAGCCATATGTTTCTACTAACGTTTGCACATCTAGACTGCGATATTTGCCCACTTTTCTTTGCAGAAACTGCTCAAGTTCAGTTTAATTTGATGGTAGCCATTTGTGGACTGTAGTCTTCTTGTCATTTCACAGATTTTCAATGGGGTTTAATTCTGGGCTCTGACTAGGCCATGCAAGGACATTCTCCTTTTTCTCCTTCAACCACTGTGTGGTCATTTTTGCTGTGTGCTTTGGGTCATTGTCATGTTGGAAGGTAAACCTTCTTCCCATTGACAACTTTTTTTGGCAGAGGGCCGCAGATTTTCCTCAATTTTATTTGACAGTATTTTGCCCCATTCGTCTTTCCTTCTATCCTGACAAGTGCTCCAGTCCCTGCTGCAGAGAAACACCCCCATAACGGGATATTACCACCTCCATGCTTTACTGTAGGAATGGTGCCTCAGAATCTTCAAGCTGCATTTTGGCAAAGCTCAGCCGTGACTGCATGTGGCCTTTTTTGAGGAGTGGCTTTTTTTCTTGCAACCATACCATACAAGCCACTTTTGTAGGGAATTTAAGATGCTGTTGTCGCATGCACACAATGACCACTCTTTTTAAATAAATTCTTGCAACTGCTTCAGAGTTGCTGTAGACCTCTTGGTAGCCTCTCTGACTAGTAACTTCCTGGCTCTTTCATCCAAATTGGAGCGACTTCCTGATCCAGGGAGGGTCTGTGTTGTACCAAATACCTTTCACTTCTTAATACTTCACTGTGCTTCTAGGCATTGTTGTTGTATCCATCTCCTGACTTGTGCCTGTCCACACCTTTATCCCAGAGATCAGCCCCTAACCCCCCCGCGCGATCGCATTGGGCCGCGCTGGCCTGTAATTGAGGCCGTGGATTTGCGGCCTTCTGCAGTCCTAGGGTTCCTTCTTGGGGTGGCCATTGGTATGACATCCAGCAATGCTAATGGAGCTTCCCCTGCCTTTTTTCACTGCCCGCCCATCTCCTTCTCTTTACTTAGAACCCCCAAACATATATATATTTTTTATTTTAAGACCCTAGAGAATAAAATGGTGGTTGTTGCAAAACTTTTTGTCACATCGTATTTGCGCAGTGGACTTACAAGCGCACTTTTTTGGTAAAAAATACTTTTTAATAAAAAATAAGACAACATTGAGCCCAATTTTTATTTATTTTTTATATTGTGAAAGATAATGTTACACCGAGTAAATTGATACCCAACATGTCACGCTTCAAAATTGCATCCGCTCGTGGAATGGCAACAAACTTGTACCTTTTAAAATCTCCATAGGCAAAGTTGAAAAAAAAATTCTACAGGTTGCATGTCCTGAGTTAGAGGAGGTCTAGGGCTAGAATTATTGCTTTCGCTCTACCAATCGCGGTGATACCTCACGTGTGGTTTGAACACCACTTTCATATGCGGTCGCTTCTGCATGCGAGCTCGGCGGGACGGGGTGCGTTTAAAATTATAATTTTTTTTCTTATTTTAACTTTTATTTTTTCACTGTTCTTTTGAAAAAAAAAAGTCACTTTTATTCCTATTGCAAGGAATGTAAAAATCCCTTGTAATAGAAAAAAGCATGACTGGTCCTCTTAAATATGAGATATGGGGTCAAAAAGGCCCCTTTCACACAGACTGTCTGATCAGGTTCGCCTGTCCGTTCTTCAGGCGGACTTGATCGGACCCTTAGCGGGGATATGGCAGTCTTGTGTCCCTGCAAGGCAGGAAATAAAAGCAGTCACATTCGTTTTAGTTGTCTTTCTGTGTAAATTTAACATTGGTTAATTGTTATATTGAAAATAAAGCTTTTTTTTTTAATTTAATTTTTTTATTTTTTGTCGGTTGTAATAAAAAAAAAAAAAAAAAAAAAAAAAAAAAAAACCTGGCTCCTAGATTCCAAGAAAATTTGTCAAGCCCTGCTGTTATTAATCTGCTAGTGTAGAAGGCTGTCATGGTTGCTTTTTTAGGCTTCTAAATTCTTCAAATTGGGCCACTATCCCCTGCATAAAGGCAAACAAAAAATGTGGAGCAAGATGTTTAAAAAATACTTGCCTTGCGCACACACACACTTCCTATAGACTGTGAGCTTGTGAAAAGATGAGTTTGTGCATTCAAGGAATTTGGAGTCTATCGTTTGCCATTTGGGAAAATTGGTACAAACTTGGAGCTGTTTTTCGTGCATCATTCATTTTCCAATAAACAAGGAATTAGTTCCCACCAATAATGGCTCCAAAGTTCCCTGTTCCTAGTCATTAGCTGACCAAGTCCTATTCTAAATGACTGCATACACATCTGTAATGTATGTTCAAACCACCGCTGACCTTGTGTTACAGAAGTAATAAAATATACTTCTAAAACAACTGGAAAAGGTAATGCTTGAGCAAAGTTTATTATGGCAAGTTTGATGAATTGGATTCAGTTAGACCTTATGCTAGGCCCAAGAAATCTTGCAGAGATCTATTAGCCAGCTAAAAACCAGAACCAATCCTGGTTGCTATTGTCCTGTTTTTTGTTTTGTAATTTCTTCACAGACAGCAGACAGTACCGATTCACATTTGCAAGTACAATCAATATTGACCCATATGTTTTCTCACATGATTTGTTTGTTCTCTTCATTGTACAGTGCTGACCAATATGCTTTCTCAGTGTCCCAGCGCTGACCCATATGCTCTTTCCACCTCACCTAACTGACCCTGCTCTTGATGCCAGAGAACTATTCATATACACTCTCACTGTGACTGCAAGCTCTTTCCTGTCATTCACAGGGAGCGTGATGAAAGAAGCAAGATGTAAGTGCCAAGAAGTTTCTTACAGCCACCAATTCTTTATCCTTCATGTGACTGGACATGTAGAGACAAACTGGAAACAAATATTGATCTTCTGTGTCTGGTTTGACAGCCTTCGTTATCTCTGTCCAGGGTAGCAGGCGGACCAGGCTTTCCCTGATCATCAGAGCTCCCTCCCATTCTTTCTCTCCACACTAACTTTGGGTCCTGATACTTAAAAGCAGCATTATCCTGCTTGCCATGGTCACTCACAACCAATACTCCGTTCTGGATCAAAACTACGTAGTGCCATTGGGTTACTGAATAGCCAGTTGTATCTGTGTAGGTGGGACCATTAAATAAAGTGTAATTGGGTAGATCAATACCTCAGATGCAAGCTAAGAACCCACAATCAGCAGGGCAAGAGTTGGTGTTCTGCGTGGAGCTGAGAATAGGGACATGAGAGAGAGGGATGGAGAGAGCAGGACATAGGTGCAGTAGAAGAAAAGGTTTTGAATGCATCCTCACTGGCTACCTCATATCGCTCCCCACTGAAAACAATTGCAACTGATTATGGAGATCCCATTTTTACTAGGCACCATCTAGTGGGAGCTGGTGAAACTGTAGTAAAATAAACTGCTTATAAAATGCTCAGATACAGATGCCCGAAAGTATCTGGGATTTGTCCAGCCCTGCCCTGTGCTGATGGTGCTTAGCACTGCACAAAATTGATAAAATTCAGGTGTAGCCAGTATTTGTGTGCCATCCTATAAAGGAAACTGTGTTGGTACGGAGACTGCCTTTTTCGGATCTTTCAGAAAATACTAGTTTCTTGGCTTTCTTACTGACACTCTAGTTTCAATGATTTCTGAGTAATTGACCTGCAATAATTATAAAGATCTCACTAAAGTTGGTGAATAGTACTGCCAGGATTAGATGACTGCAAAAAAATGTGATGCCACTGGGTCAGAAGAATACACATGCAGTTAGAACTTTCCAAATTAAGCCGTGGCAACCTTTTGTATTCTTTTGAGCACAGTTTATATTAAATACATTATGATCTAGATCAGCCTTTCCCAACTTTTTCAGCACTGGGGAACCCTTAAAATAACTTTCCGAACTTAGGAAACCCCTGCTAAACATGACTATATCTACAACTCAAGATACATTTGTGCAGGGGTAGGCAACTGTAGAGTGGTGGCGATCTACCTGAACAAAATTGGAGAAATCAAAAGGTCACCAGACATTTTGGGAGCTAACCTAGCAAAGCCATTAAAAAGTAAGGCAGTTTTAAAGAAAACTTGGGGCCAAATCACTCCTGGATCACGCGGTAATGCGGCACAAACTCCTGTGCATTTCCCACGTTTTCCTCGTGTGGCACATTTTGACAGCCCATTAATTTGAATGGGCTGTAAATTAGGGCCCGAAACAACTAATCGATTATGAAAATAGTAATCGATTAATTTCATAATCGATTAATCGGCCAGTAACATGAGATTAAAAAAACTAAAATTAGCCCTTTATAGTACAAAAAGAGCAAATTGCTCCTGTAAATATTACTTTCACTATTGCACAGTATAAAAACGAACCCCTTACAGTAGCGGTTGTGTTCTTTTTGTACTATGAAGGGCTATTTTTTATTTTTATTTAATTTTTCAACGCCAGTATGTTACTAAATGTTTTAGGCCTGGTTCCCACCCATGTGTTTCTTGGTGCTTTTGCATAAATGCACTACAATTAATTTAATGTTCACATGTATGCTTTTTTTTTTCAGCTGCTATGTATTTGGAAAGGGTCAAGGACCTTTTTCAATGTAAAATTGTGCTTTTTTTGGTTCAATATACTTCAATGGAGAAGCTACAGAAAAGCATGTAGTGCGTTTTTGCCGCAATTTGTGTTTTTTAATCTGCCCAACAACAAATTGGCTAAAACAAAGAAAAAACGCAAATCACAGCAAAATCATGTGTGTAAAAATCAACATGCACTGCATAAACTGATCAAAATCAAACTGCATAGGTGTGTACCGAGCCTTATGCTGGCCACACGGATCATTTTTCAGATGAGAATATTCATGCAAAAAATCCTTGTACGTTCACTGAATGAAAGAATGTTTGTTTAAAAATGTCACTTGCTTTTAACATTCTGTTTTAAAATGAATGCCATTTCTGAATGAAAACCACATACACTGTCTGAAAATCTTTGACCAAGAAGTTTTCCATTTCTGAATTTTCCCGTATCTGTGGTTGAATATAAACATTGATTTGACCCCCACTATTGATTAGAAAATCGAACAAAGTTCTTAAAATTTATTTTTTTTGTTTCTCCAAGGAAGACGTTTTTTTTATGGCCAGCATATAATATTACAGTTAATATAAACAGTTCTGTTTGAAAATCTGCAAAACAGTCTTTAATTTTTTTTTTCTTTAAATAAAAAAATTTGATCGGAGTCTGATTATATTTACCAGATTCAAACTCTAATAGTATATACAGTATATCTCTTCTGTCTGTTATTCTCAGAGTGGATTAAAGATTTTACTCCCTAATCATATAGTTGGTTATATGTACCCCTGCCTATAGAGATATTTAGGAATGAATTGCTTTTTTTTAAACTTTACAATTAAATTATACACTACGTTTTTTCCTTTTTAAAGGTTATTAACCAATTAATCGAAACAATAATCGGCCAACTAATTGATTATGAAAATAGACGTTGCAGCCCTACTACAAATCACACTGGAATGCAGAAAAAGTAATTCATGCATTAGTTTTAAAAGCCTGCTGCATGAAACAGCATGGTACTGTAGAACCATGCGATATAGTGCCCACAAATGCTCTGTTTTTGCAATCTGTATTTGGGGTCCCGTTACCAATACATTGGCACCTGCATGCAGATCGCAAAGGCAGTGTGATCACCGTCAGTGCGGGTAACGTGCATGGAATGCACGTTTCCTGCACCACGTTCTTTTGTGAACCGGCCCTTAGAAAAATATAATACAAATGTAAATGTAAAAATATGAACTTATCCAGGTCAGGAGTAAATGGAATTCACAGGTCAGGGGTATACAGCTCAGCATCAACAGATCGGGAGTATATAGCCCACTACTGTTTTCCTTTCCCTAATGATCAGTTCCTTACCTGCTTCTTCAGATATGCTGCTTTCTGTCACCTCACATCTACACCAAGTGCCTGTGTGAGCTGTAGAAAATAGGTGGGCTGGATGTGAGAGGAGGATCACACAGGAGTACTGTGTAGCCATGCTGCAGAGGGGCTGCTCTGCTCGATATTTGGGAAGGAATTGTTTTGACAGCAGGGCCAGCACTGCAGACATGAGATCTACCCATCATCCTCTCGAGATCAACTCCTGTGTCATTGCATTTGATTGACAGCAGCAGGAGCCAATGGTTGCGCTGCTATCAATCTATCCAATCAAGAGCTGAGAACCCTGGGCAATGAGGTCGAGGGCCTCTCTGCCGAGGGATCGAGGTCACTGTCAAAAGTTTTTTCACCTTTTAATACATAGGATGCATTAAGGTGAAAAAAACACAAGGGTTTACAACCCCTTTAATGGTGTCAGTTGGAACTTACCTGAGAGGCAGAAATTGCTCATTGCTCAAGGAACCCCTAGCAACCCCTGGAGGAACCCTGTTTGAGAAACCCTGATCTAGATGCTTGTCTGCTGGCAATGGAATAATGCCAGTGTACCCTATTCTAATCGTACAATATGGCCATCATGACACAATATTTATCCTCTTAATTTGGTAAGCTGTGTATTTACAGAAGCTTCAATATAAAATAACGTGAATTTAAGTGATGTGCATTTGTACTGTTATGCCACGTACACGCAAACGGAATTCTTGTCGGAAAAAGCTCCTGATGGTTTTCCCAACAGAATCCGGCTCAAGCTGTCTTGCCTACACACGGTCACACCAAATTCCGATCGTTTATAATGTTGTGATGTACAACACGTACGACGGGACTGGAAAATTGAAGTTCAATAGCCAGTAGCTATCCAAGGGGGATCGGAGATTCGCTGTCCAAGGGCCTCGGCTATGGAATGCTCTACCAATAAACATCCGCCTGGAAGAAAATCACCTGGCTTTTAGGAAAAAACTCAAGACCTTCCTCTTTTAGCAGATGATCAAAGCTCGCCACAGCGCCTAGAGGCGATTCAGTTCGCATTGTGCGCTATATAAGTATTTCATTCATTCATTCATTCAGTAGCCAATAGCTTCTGTCTCGTAGTTGAATCTGAGTATGCTTGATTTTTGACGTGTCGGAATTGCATACACACGATCGGAATTTCCGATAGAAAGTTTTTCCGTCGGGAAAATTGAGACCATGCTATCAATTTTTGGCTGGCGGAAATTCGGACAGCTAAATTCCGATGGAGCATACACACTGTCGCATTTTCCGATGAAAATCTCTCATCGTTTTTTTTCTGGCCGGAATTACGATTGTGTGTACGCGACATTAATGTACTTTGTATACATAAGCATACCCTTGATTTATTTTAATGCATATATAATAATGATTATGCATCAGAAAAAGTTATGTATCAGCAACACAGAATGAATCACAAATCACATTTACTTGACCTTGTGTGTTGTAACCGATGTCTGCTCCATGAGTAGTCCTTAGTACATGCTGTTGGGGAACATCTAATAGTGTACCCAAACATATCAACTGAAACAAACATAGTCGGTACCACATAAAGCTGAATTCCATGTATATGTAAAATTTTGTTTCAAGTACACAAACAAGAAAGAAGATTGAAATCAGGCTTTATATGAGCTTTCTGTAATGGCTTGTAGATCAATACTGAGAGTGGGAGGGTCAGCAGTGTTCTCTAACCAGAGCTCAGGTTTTCTGGAGTTCAGCTTTAATTGATGAGGAAGCTGAAGTGTGAAGAATCAAAAATTGGAGTAAAGATTGGGCGAATGAACATTAATCTTTGATACACTGACATAACCCTCCTCTCAAAAACGAGGTCTGAAACATCTGACCTAAAGGATCAAAGAAAGGGAGAAATTTCTCTTTTTGAACAACAAAAGACTAAAATAACGACTGCCACTGCAAGTAATGTCAAAATAACAATTGATTGGCCTGGCCAACAACCACAAACAGGAGTGTTTTTTTTTTCTCCAGGCACAGGGATCCTCTAACGGGAGCAATGGATGCTCAGGTGGGATCAGTACACCCTGATCTAATTTTTTTAAGGTAACAAAGCTGTTCAAATCTGACTGGCCCTATGTGAAAAAGTAATTGCCCCTTAAACCTAATAACTGGTTGTTTGCAATAACTGTCAATGAGTCTCTCACATCACTGTGGAGTGTTTTTGGCCCGCTCTTCTTTGGAGAATTGTTTTAATTAAGTCATGTTAGAGGGTTTTTGAGCATTAACGGCCTGTTTAACCGCTTGCCACCCGCCCACCGTCATATGACGGCTGGGCGGGGTGGCTCTTGTTCTGGGCGGATGTCATATGACATCCATCCACTTAAACAGGGTGTGCATGCGATCATGTGTGCGCAGCCCTTTACTGTCGGCGGCGTGTCACCGAGACACCTCTTGTCACCGACGGGGGTAAACGGTCATTAGGCATGAAGTCATCATGGCCGATCACAGATGGTACCTCCTCACTTTACACAGTGCATGTGCGCGAGCATGTTGGTGGCAGCGTGTTCCCGGGAACACTGCTCATCACCGACGCTGGTAAACAGCCATTGGCCGGCGGCTGTTTATTACGTGATCGGCTGTGATCCATTCCTGTTCTGTAGTGTCTGCACCAACACCACACTTGTCCCACCCCCCCCCCCCCCCCCATTGTCACATAAGAGGCTGCAATCAGTGACCGTCAATGGTGCACCCATCAGTGACCGTGGCCCGTTACCCATTGCTGACCATCAGTGCTGCACCCATCATCCATCAGTGACTATCAGCGTAGCACCCGTCACCCATCAGTGACCTTGGCCTGTCATCTATCAGTGACCATCAGCAGTGCACCTGCCGCCCATCAGTGACCGTGACCTGTCATCCATCACCCATTAGTGACCGTGGCCTGTCACCTGTCGGTACCCGTCACCGTCTGTGGCCTATCACCCATCAGTGACCATCGCCCGTCACACCATCATCACCTATCAGGTGAACGTCACCTGCCACACATTGCACAGCCCATCAGTGACTGTCACCTGCTACCCGTTACACAGCCATCAGCGTCATGTCCAAAAGAGTATATATCTGTGAGGAGGCATTCCAGATCCTCTCCATGACTGAGAGCAGTGGGAAGTTCTCAGATTCCAATTCTGATTACAAATCAAATTTGGCGTTTGAGCCGATTGAGAGTAGTGGATCAGCAAATGATTTCGGATGAAGAGCTCAGCTATGAGGAGAGATTAGAGGAACTAAATGTATTCACTCTTGAGAAGAGGAGAATAAGTGGGGATATGATCAACATGTTCAAATATATTAGGGGTCCATATAGTGAACTTGGTGTTGAGTTATTCTCTGTACGGTTAACCCAGAGGACACGGGGGCACTCTTTACATCTAGAGGAAAAGGGATTTCATCTTCAAGTACGGAAAGATTTCTTCACAGTTAGAGCTGTGAAAATGTGGAATAGACTCCCGCCAGAGGTGGTTCTGGCCAGCTCTGTAGATTGCTTTAAGAAAGGCCTGGATACTTTCCTAAATGTACATAATATAACTGGGTACTAACATAGGTAAAGTTGATCCAGGGAAAATCCTATTGCCTCTTGGGGGATCAGGAAGGAATTTTTTTCCCCTGCTGTAGCAAATTGGATCATGCTCTGCTGGGGTTTTTTTTCGCCTTCCTCTGGATCAATTGTGGGCATAAAATTGGGTATTTGGATTGCACGATTATTTTTTATTTTATTTCTTTGTTTTTAAGGTTGAACTGGATGGACTTGTGTCTTTTTTCAACATATGTAACGGGTCCCTCCTAAAAGGACAAGGCATTCTGGAAACCAGGTAGCCGCCAGCAACCAGGGTTATATTCCCAGGGCCAGTACCAGTGCTGCCGCCAGCAATAGGCCCAAGATCAAGTTCCCAGGCCCAGTACCAGTGCTGTAGTT
Source organism: Lithobates pipiens (assembly GCF_037356315.1). Classification (NCBI taxonomy): domain Eukaryota; kingdom Metazoa; phylum Chordata; class Amphibia; order Anura; family Ranidae; genus Lithobates; species Lithobates pipiens. Next base: position 16,185,205 of record NW_027507696.1, read on the forward strand.
GACGATCAGCCTCGGGAACAAATGCCCAGGCCCAGTACCAGTGCTGCCACATCAGTACCAGCACAGGAAATTCAAATCCCCCAACTACTGAAGTTTCACGCCCCCCAAGAGCCAAGGCCTCTACATACATGCCAGATGGTCATGCAATACATTGTGTACCAGAACAATTTATATGCCCAGCAGTATATTGCCAACAACCCCCAATCATCATATGCCCATCCGTTTGAGTGGAAAGATATGAATTTGGAGGTGTCCAAATTGTTTATGGGCCTCACCATAAACCTGGGGCTTAAAAAAAAAATGAAGGACATGGCTATTGGTCCACCAACCCCATCCACCACATGCCCATTTATTCTGCCATAATGTCCAGGTCCTGATACGAGATGATTATGCGATTCCTTCATTTTAGTGACAACACCCAGTGCCCTCCCCGCAATCATCCAAAATTACAATAAGTTATATAAAATTCTTCCACTGATAAATTTCTTTTCCCAACAATTTGCAGAACTCTGTCCATGATCAGCATATATGTGTACATGAGTCCCTGGTACCCTTTTCAGGCCGGCTAGTAATAAAGTAATACATTCCTAGCAAAAGGGCCAGATACGGAGTCAAATTTTACAAGCTCTGTGAGAGAGTCATGGAATATTTGTATGCGTTCCGCATATATGAAGGAAGAGATTCCCAGCTCCAGCCCCCAGAGGACCGGGCATACCCACTGCTGAAAAAAGGATATCACATATGCCTTGCCAACTTCTACACCAGCTTGCCCCTTTTCAAACACTTATACATTGCAAAAACCCTGGCCTGCGGAACCTCCAGAAAGAATAGAAAGGGCTTCCCACAATCTCTAGTGAACAAATAGCTGCAATGGGGGGGAAAGAGCAACATTGGGATGCAATGAGGTGCTGGCCTTGAGGTGGAAGGATAACAGGAACATGCACATGATGTCCACCATCCATGATGACACTAAAATTGAGGTTCAAAGAAGACATGGTCACATTGAAAAGCCAACATGTGTTCAAGATTACAATCTCTACTGGGGGGGGGGGGGGGGGGGGGATTTCTATGATCAAATGATTCAGCCCTCCTTTGTCAATAAGGAGGTCCTGATTCTGGTACAAGAAGGTAGCAATTTATCTCATCAATTCCCCCCCCCCCCCCCCCCCCCCCCCCGAAGACCTTCGCTCTGATGCTGTTCCAACATTCCACCATCTGAACCATGCTGAAGACTGCAAAAAAAAAGTTGTCTGTGCAGCAAAAGAGGATTTTGAAAAGATACCAGCTACCATTGTCCCCAGTGTCCCTCCCAACCTGGCCTTTGAATTGGTGAATGCTTCCAATTTTACCATACATCCCTAAAATATTAGCCCATATTTTTAACAATTTTTTAACCATTTCCCCAATTTCATCATCTGTGCTGACCATTTTCTATGCTTCCCCAAATAACATGCTAGTGCCTTCCATGTGAACTGACCCTGGCCTGTTTTTTGACTATGCCTCTGCCTACCTATCATGTACCTGAAGGGAGACTGAATTGACGAGATCGGCCTCTCTTGTATCTCCAGCCCTGGTCCCGCCGAGGATGGAACAGAAGGAGCCAAGGGCCAGGAGGAACACGAGTGCCTGTAGATGAAGAACCGGCGACCTGTTGCAGGAAGTCGCAGGATTGTAGTTGCAGAAGCGCTGAGCCAAACAGGACACAGGAGCGAGGTCACAAGGGAAGCTGGGTTTGTTGACAGACAGCACGGTACCAGAATATCAGGCAAAGGCAAGGTCAGATGAGAAGCCGGGATCAGGAGCCCAGGATCAAGTAAACAATCCATAAGCAGGGTCAAAAAGGAGCCAAGGTCAGCAACGGGTATTCAGACAGGAAATCACAGGTTCAGGGTATCAGAAGCACAGCTGAAACACCAGTCAGCACAGAGAAGTGGCCAGGGCACTTCTTAAATTGGCTGTCTGACATCAGTTGGTACCAGGGACGCGCTCCTGTGCGCTGGTCACCGCGCGTGCACAAGCGTTTGGAGTCGCCCGTGTGTGCACGCGTGCCAGACGATTACCACTGGTTTCCTTACATTGCCCCCCCCCCCTTAAGGGCAGCCTCTGGATGCCCACTAAGGAACTCTTCTCAGGATGGAGGCGAAGGTAGGCTTGAATCAGTCGTAGAGTGGGCACATTGGAGGAGGGTTCCCAAGAATTATTTTCAGGACCATATCCCTTCTACTTAATGAGGAAACGAGTTTGGCCTCTTCTCATCCTGCAATCCAGGACAGCTTCTACCTCAAATTCCTCATTACCATCAACCAGCAATGGGGCAGGGGTCTCGGGTTCATGATCATCGAACGGATTGGCCACGGGTCATTTCAAGAGGGACACGTAAAATACTAGATGAATCTTACGACTTCCTGGTGAACTTAACTCGAAGGCCATGGCATTAATCCTCTTCTTTGCAGGAAAAGGGCCAATGTATCTTTGCCCTATATTCTTAGAAGGGCAAGCTAGCTTAAGGTTTGTGGTAGATAGCCACGCCATATCTCCAGGGTTCAGATCTAGATTGCCTTTCCTTCTTTTATCTTAGAACCTTTTGTAGTTAGTCTCTTGTAGGAGTCGATTGTTGGCCCCCCAGAACTCAAGATGATCCTGTACTGCTGGTATCGGGGATTCTTGGGGAACATCAGGCAAAAAGGATGGTGGAAACCCATAGTTGGCAAAGAAGGGCATTAGGTGGAGGAATGTATAGAGTTATTGTAAGCAAATTCTACTAATGGTAAAAAAGAAACCAGTCTTGTGCAAATGAAGAGAAACCGAGATATTTTTCCAAGGTCTGGTTCGTTCTTTCAGTTTGCCCATTGGTCTGAGGGTGATGAGCAGAAGATAAGCAGTTTTTAATGCCCACGACTTCACATAGGGACTTCCAAAATCTGGAAGTAAACTGTACTCTGTGATCAGAAGTAATGTTGGCATGAATACCTTGACTAAGGAAGAGGCGGTCTCGGCAGCAGAAGGGGTACCATTTAGGGGCACAAGTGAGGCCATCTTGGACAAGCGGTCTACTATTACAAAGGTGGTGGTAAATCTTTCGGGTAGATCAACAATAAAGTTCATGGAAATCATGCTCCATAACTTCTCTGGTACAGAAAGGGGTTCCAACAGACCCAAATTCTGAGCTTTAGAAGACTTCTTCTGTAGGCATGTCGTGCAAGACCTCGCATAGTCCCTGCAATCTTGTATCAAATTTGGCCACCAGAAAGAACAAAGGACTAACTTAGAAGTTTTATGTGCTCTGAAATGCCCTGCCAGGGGGTGATCATGACCCATGTAGAGTACTGCTGTCCATAACTGCTCCGGAACAAAAATCTGCTCATCATGGAAGCAGAGACCCTCTTTTAGCTGGAGGTGAAGTTCTAGAGGAGGAGGATGATCTAGGACAGCTGTCTTCACTTGAGATTGGTCTGTTACGAAAGAAAAATTTTAGTAGGTAAAATGGTATCGGCTTCAGAGAATACTTGGGTGTCTTGAAACATGTGTGAAAGAGCACCCGGCTTCCCATTCTTGGATCCGGGCTGGTAGGTAACGTGAAAGCAGAATCTTGCAAAAAAGAGGGCCCATCTAGCCTGGCGGGGTCCTAATCTTTTCAAGTATTCAAGATTCTTGTGATTGGTATATACAAGAATAGGGTACGCAGCCCCCTCAAGCAGGTAACTCTACTTTTTCAAGGGCTGACTTAATGGCGAGTAATTCCCGATCACCGACATAGTTCCTTTCTCGGGTGTTTAATTTCCTGAAGAAGAAGGCAACAGGGTGAAGCAGAGATTTTGTCCCTTGTCGCTGGGACGATATGGCTTCTACAGCAATTTCCGGTGCATCAACCTCAAGGACATAGGGTAGAGCAGGATCTGGGTGCTTCAGAATGTGAGCAGTTGTAAACAGGCCCTTCAAATGCTGTTTGAGCTTCTGGAGTCCATGAAAAGGTCTGGTGTAGTTTAGTTAATTGAGTGATAGGGGATATAATGATAGAAATGTCTTTAATGAACTTCCTGTAAAAATTGGTGAACCCCAAAATCGCTGCACAGATTTATCAGTGGGGGCAGGCCAATCGAGTACAGCCAATACCTTTTTGTGGATCCATGAAAATCCCATCTGCAGAGATAATGAGGCCAAAGAACTGGATGGTGCTTTTCTCAAACTCACATTTTTCTGCCTTGGCATAAAGGTGATGTTTCCTCCCATTCTAACACCTTCTTTACGTGGACCCGATGGGATTCTAGAGAAGTGGAAAAGATCAGGATGTCATCCAAATAAACAGTAAACAGATCAAGAAAGTCCCAAAACACATTGTTTACAAAATGCTGGTAGGTGGCTGGCGCATTACAAAGTCCAAAGGGCATCACCAAGTACTCAAAGTGCCTGAAACAAGACCTAAAGGCCGTCTTCCACTCATCCCCTTCCCTTATTCTGATCAAATTGTAAGCTCCCCTTTAGGTCTAACTTGAAAATACTTGGGGAATCTCAAAGTCTCTGGCACAACTCAGGGATAAGAGGTAAGGGGTACCGGTTCTTAATGGTCACCTTATTTAAGTCCCGATAGTCAATACACGGCCGAAGTGATCCTTCTTTTCAACTAAGAATATTCCCGCAGCGGCAGGGAATGAAGATGGCCGAATAAAGCCCTTGTCAAGGTTTTCATTAATATATTTCTGCAGCTCTTCTAGTTCAAGTTCTGAGAGTGGGTAGATCCTGCCAAAGGGAATTTCGGCACCAGGTAAGAGTTTGATGATACAGTCGTAAGGTCTGTGGGGAGGAAGAGTGTCGGGATTCTTTTTACTGAAAACGTCCAGAAAATCATGATAAACGGAAGGCACAATCTTCATTGTTTCAGAGTCCATATCAATGCAGAGGCAGAAACGCCAGGACTAGGTACAGGAGGAAGGCAAAATTCTCTGCAGCAGTTGAAGAAAAGTTCTCCTCCCCCGTGGACCAGTTGATGAGAGTATTGTGCGCCTTCAACCAGGGCTGCCTAAGGATGACAGGAAATAGGGGGGAAGTGATAACATCCAAACATAAGAGCTGCCGATGCCCAGAAGCTGTGAGACACAGGATAGGTCCAGTCTCTGAAGTGACAGGTCCTGATTTGATGCTTGAACCATCCGCAGGTGGAGCGTGAAGCTGTTTCTTTTGACACACAGGGGCAGATTGTGCAGGGTTGCGAAGGAAGAGTCCACAAAACAGCTACAGGCCCCAAAGTCCACAATGGCGGAAACAGAGAGAGTTCTTCCGTCTAACTGAAAAGAGACTGGCAGCAGGATGTGGTTCAGGCTAGAATTTAGTGTGGCAACTGCACGAGGAGGAGGAGGAGAAGATCTCCTACGATGTCTCTGGGAACAAGTCTGTAGGAAATGCCCCTCATCGCTACAGTAGAGACAAAGGTTGGGGTGTTTGCTTTCCAAAATTGGGTCATTTTGTGGCCAATTCCATTGTCCTGGTGCTCCAGGGCCTTCAAAAGTGTAATAGGTGGTTGAGAAATGAGATGTGTAATATATGCTCGTAGAACGCCTGAAGTTGCTACTTTGGGCCTTTTTATGCGGCCAGGCTGTGTAAAACTCACATCACTATACTTTGGAAGAGTAGCAGAATGTATTTTGGGGTGTAATTTGTTGTATGCATATGCTCTGTGAGAGAAATAACCTGTTAATATGACAATTTTGTAGAAAAAGAGGGGAAAAAATCTTAATTTTGCAAAGAATTGTGGGGAAAAATTACAACTTAAAAAAACTCACCATGCTGCTTACTTATACCTTGGAATGTCCACTTTCTAAAAAGGGGTCATTTGGGGGGTATTTGTACTTTCCTGACTTGTTAGACCCCTTTCAGACTGGGTGCTTTGCAGGCGCTACTAGCGTGCTAGATCCCTCTCTCCCACTTCAAACCCTTTACCAAGGGAACAGTGCGGACAGGATGAGGTATTACCCTCAGACGGAGAGGAAGAGCAAACCGATCATTCCTCTACAGAGGAAACAGTTGATGATTCAGCATCACAATTTGAGGTATAGATCCTTACAGAGATGGGTCGCTCCACTTTCATGCTACCCCTAACAGAGCCAGCTGAAAGTTTGGTTTCTTCCTTGGGTTCTTTGAAACCTTATCACCCTGTGCATGCGTTTCCTGTTCACGCATTACTAGAGAAGCGTATTTATGCCAAATGGGATCATCCAGTTAAGCATTTTCTCCCTCCAAAGAGATTCTCGGTACTCTATCCCATGGAGGAAAAATTCACAGAGATGGAAAGTTTCAGCAGTTGATGCTGCGATTTCCAGTGTGAATAAAAGTTTGACTTGGCCAGTTGGCAATGCACAAATGCTTAAAGATCCAACAGATAAAAAGTTGGAATTCTTGCTAAAATCCTCTTTCCTTGGCAGGGACTGTTACTCAACCTGCAGTCGTCGCAATAGGCATCTGTCAATCCTTTATGGACCAGTTTAGAGATGCTCTTAAAGAGGTCCCTGCACAACAGGCCAGTGCCTTGGCCGAACTAGCAAAGGCCTTATGTTTTGCTATAGACGCTATGAAAGATTCTATTCAATAGGCGTTCCGCCTTGTGCTTGTGCCAATACACATGCGTAGAACCCTTTGGTTAAAGAATTGGGCAGCCGAAGCACCTTTGTAAAAAGCTTCTGACTAGTCTTCCTTTTCATGGGGAGCGACTATTTGACGATGATTTGGATAAATACATCCAGACAATTTCTAGTGGAAAGAGTACTCTTTTGCCAGTCAAAGGAAAGTATAAACCTTCTTAATTTAAACAGACTTTTTCTTCTGCGCCAGGGGCATCCACCTCCAGGCAGTGGCGACGGCCTCTGCCCTCAGACTCTAGAGGAAAACCTTAGGGTCAGTCCCAGGCACAAAAGAAGTCCTGGGGCTGCAAATCTGCAAGGTAGAACACTAAGGCCTCATCATGAATAGGCGTCCCCCCCTCACCAAAGTGGGGGGAAGACTTCTGAAATACTCAGAAGTCTGGCAAAGGGAAATTCAGGACAGGTGGGTTCTCTCCGTGGTCTCTTTAGGATACCAACTAGAATTCCTGGAGTTTCCACCTTCTCGTTTTCTGAAATCAAACGTTCCCAAAGATCCAGGGAAAAGACTATCTCTGTTTTCAAGCACTAGACTGGTTATTGGCTCAGGAAGTGATCATACAGATTCCCACACAAGAGCAAGGTTTGGGGTTTTATTCAAACCTAGTTACAAACCTCAGATCACTAATAACTGTAAACTGTAGTGAAGAAAAGGAGAGGTTCTATCAAAACCAATCGTGTAGAATTATTTTTCAAAAAGATCAATTGTGACAAAATGTGGGTGTGTGCCTGCCCACAATGAAGATAATAAAGTGCCCTAATTTTTATATAAACTACCATATAAAAGTGCAAATTGAAATATATGGATATAAAATTATAAATGAAAAAACTGAATTAGGGTGATAAAACCCTTTTACGGTATTGAGTGTTATTACCCCTGTGAGGTAATGACAAAAAAAAAAAATTCTATAATATAATTTAAGTGAAAGTGACTAGTGCCCAATAAAAATACTAAGTGCTAAAAACTAACAAATACATTTCATATATACACAAAATCTGACCACAAAATGTGATAATGTGAATGATAATCATTTAATGTCCATAAAAACAACAATAATAAAATTAGTAATTAAAAATATCCAAAATTATAATAAAGTGACTGGTGCGGTTTTCGTGCAGAAAATGGATTTGCACTCACTAACTCCCCTACTCCTGCAGGGGTAAAAGCGCCTTCCCAGTGTGAGCCCCTGTGTCGCTATGTGGTGCTTGTCCAGGTGCTTCGCTTATCCCCACAGGAATGTATTATTTGGATGATGAATGAAAGAAAAATATCCATAGTGTAGTATTGCAAACAATCCAGTTTATTGAGTTAAAAAGAAAATTACTCACAAGAATGCTATATTAAAAGCTCCGTATACAAATTCCTCCGTTCGCTGCCGCCCTGAGAGAGAGTCTGTGTGCATCCCATGGCCACGCCCTACGCGTTTCATCATCAGACGTCATCTGCAAGGGCAGGGGAGCTGGTGAGTGCACAGAGTGGTGTTATGCCATCATCCAGGCTTTTTACCAAAGGTAGTTTCAGGTTTTTACCTGACTCAAGATATTGTCCTGCCATCGTTTTTTTTCCAAAACCATGTTCCAGGGAAGAAAAGTCACTACATTGTCTTGATGTGATGAGAGCAGTGAAGATCTATTTAAAGGCAACTGCTCAGATTCGTAAGACTGGTGCTTTATTTATTCTGCCAGAAGGTCCTAAGAAAGGACAGGCAGCGTCGAAATCCACTGTCACTAAGTGGATTCGGCAAGTTAATCAAAATTATTATTTAAAGGGTAAGCTTCCCCCTTTTTCAAGTTAAGGCTCACTCTACCAGAGCGGTTAGTGCTTCTTGGGCAGTGCGTCACCGGACCTCCATGGCTCAGATCTGCAAGGCCGCAACTTGGTCTTCAGTGCATACATTCACAAAATTTTACCAGGTGGATGTAAGGAAGAATGAGGATATCTCCTTTTGGCGCAGTGTGCTGCAGGCAGCAGTATAAGTCCTCAGGTCTGGGGGTACCCTACGGGTTGTCTCCCTCCCCACAAATAGCATTGCTATGGGACGTCCCATTAAGTAATTACTTAAGGCTCTGTGTCCCATGATATACGATAAAGAAAATAGGATTTTTATAACCGCTTACCTGTAAAATCCTTTTCTTGGAGTACATCATGGGACACAGAGGTCCCTCCCCTCCTTTTTATGGGGTTTAAGTATATTGCTTGGCTACAAAAACTGAGGCATTCCTGGAAGGAGGAGGGGTTATATAGGGGAGTCAACTTCCTGTATTGGGTATACCAGTGTCAACACCTGAAGGTGGCCCATAACTCATTAAGTAATTACTTAAGGCCCTGTGTCCCATGATGTATATACTCCAAGAAAAGGATTTTACAAGTAAGCTGTTATAAAAATCATTTTTGGTGTGAAAAAGGGATGCAAATTTCATATGGGTACAGTGTTGCATGACTGTCATTTAAAGTGTGAGCGCACTGAAAGACAAAATTTGGTATGGGCATGAAGGGGGTATAAGTGCCCTGTTTTGAAGTGGTTAAGGATTTAGAGAAGATCTGTTAAAGCCCCGTACACACGAGAGGACTTATGTCCGACAGACTTCCAAAGGAGTTCCGCCGGAGTTCCGACGGAGTTCTGACAGACTTTTCGGCCGAACGGACTTGGCCACACACGATCACACTAAACTCCGACGGATTCCAACGTGATGACGTACGACCCGACTCGAATAAGGAAGTTCATAGCCAGTAGCCAATAGCTGCCCTAGCGTCGGTTTTAGTCCGTCGGAGTAGCATACACACGAGCGGAGTTTTCGAAGGGGACCGGGTCCGGCGGAGTTCCTTCGGGAAAATTTGAAGCATGTTCCATATTCTAAAGTCCGTCAGACTTTGGTGAATCAAAAGTCCGTTGCAGCCCACACACGATCGGATAGTGTGACGGACTCGGTCCTTCGGACTTTGGATGTTGAAAAGTCCGCTCGTGTGTACGCGGCATAAGAAGTGTGAACCAAAATCTCTCCTGAGATGTATGCAAACCTGGTAACCAACTACAAGAAACGTCCTACCTCTGTGCTTGCCAACAAGCGTTTCTCCACCAAGTACTCGAATTTCAAAAGAATTTTCTTTTGAAAATCTTATCTAAGAATTTTCATTCGTATTTTGCACCATTAGTGGGCTGCAGCAACAGACGATTTTCGTGCGGCCATTGAATTTGAGTAATCGATCATGTTGGAAAATGCTTGAAAAACAAACTATTTTCTAATCGATGATAGGAGAATCGTGCGAGAAATGTAATCGAAAAAGAAATGCACATGTGCAAGAAAAGAAAATTTGGCTTGGTTGGTTGAATTTAAAAATCAATGGTGGCACCATTGGATCATGAAATTCAACCATGTATGGCCAGCCTGAGGCCACGTACACACGCGGGGACTGTTCGCTCAACTTTGTCCGCTGAACAGTGTTTCGGCGGACAGTCCGCTCGTGTGTGGGCTTTCAGCGGACAGTTTCAGCGGACAGTCTGCTGAACAAAGTTTTTCGGAAATTCCGAAAAACTGTCCGCTGAAACTTTGTTTCAGCGAACAGTCCCCTCGTGTGTAGGCTTGTTCGTCAAACTAAGTTCCGCGCATGCTCAGAAAGGATTTACACGCCGAAGTTTGCATTGCAGTGTATAGGACGTCGTTTTCTAGTCCCGTCGTACGTGCCGTTCACGTCATCGCGCACGGTTTCAGCGGACTGTTCGTTCGTCGTGTGTGGGCAAGTCCGTCCATGCTAATTTTGAGCGGACTGTCCGCTGAAACTGTTTGACGGACAAAGTTGAGCGAACAGTCCCTGCGTGTGTACGCGGCCTAAGTCATGTTTTGCTTGGGGATCAAACATGCATTTTACTCACTGAACTGCAACTTAATTTAGAACATTTGTATTGTGTTTTCTGGATTTTTGGTTGTTTCTTTCTCTATCATTTAAAATACACCTATGATAAAAAAAAAGATAGACCCTTAATTTCTTTGTAAGTGGACAAACTTACAAAACTGCATGAGATCAAATAATAATTTACTGTATATCTGCACATTATATGTCACCCTTGTTCATTTTTAGCACCAAAATACTCATAAGTAATTATGCCTGTTTTTATAAAGAAGCTGACCATTTAGATGAGTGTTGTGTAAATTCATACTGTAATGTACCCTATATTGTCCAAAGTATTGGAACTCCTGCCTCTACACGTACATGAACTTTAATGACATCCCAGTCTTAGTCTGTAGAGTTCAATATTGCGTTGGCCCACCCTTTGCAGCTATAACCGCTTCTGGGAAGGCTGTCCACGAGGTTTAGGAGTGTGTCTATGGGAATGTTTTTTGACCATTCTTCCAGAAGCGCATTTGTGAGATTGGGCGCTGATGTTGGACATAAAGGCCTGGCTCGCAGTCTCCGCTCTAATTCATCCCAAAGGTGTTCTTTCGGGTTGAGGTCAGGACTCTGTGCAGGTCAGTCAAGTTCCTCCACCCCATACTCTGTCATCCATGTCTTTATGGACCTTGCTTAGAACAGGAAGGAGCCATCCCCAAACTATTCCACAAAGTTGGGAGCATAAAATAGTCCAAAATGTCTTGTTATGCTGATGCCTTAAGTTCCTTTCACTGGAATTAAGGGGCCAGGCCCAGCCCCTAAAAAATAACCACACATCATAATCCCTCCTCCACCAAATGATTAGGACCAGTGCACAAAGCAAGATCCAGAAAGACATCGATGAGCAAGTTTGGGGTGAAGGAATTTGACTGGCCTTCAGAGTCCTCACCTCAACCCAAAAGAACACCTTTTGGGATGAATTAGATCGGAGACTGTGAGCCAGGCCTTATTGTCCACATCAGTGCCTGAGTTCACAAATGCTTTTCTGGAAACATTCCCTTATACACACTCCTCTTCCCAGAAGAGTTGAAGCTGTTGTAGATGCAAAGGGTGGGCCAGCTAAATATTGAAACCCTGCAGACTAAGACTGGGATGCCATTAAAGTTCATGTGCATGTAAAAGCAGGCGTCGCAATACTCTTGACACTATAGTGTACTTCCACTGTGATTGATGGATGGATTTTTTTTTGGTAGTTCCAAAAATTCCAAATTTTACAGCAGTCACTTTAACCGGAAACAAAAGGAAAGCTTTTAATCAGGGCAAGTGTTCTGGTAAGAACGATCTCTTCCTGTCCTGTTTCTAGAACAGAAATTAAAGTCGGATCTCTCAAATGGGACACATACAGGTGGTGGTATCCCCCTGCCCTATGCCATCCTAAAAAAAAGTTTTTCCTGTTACTTTGTGTTTTTTTTTTTTGTTTCTATTCAAAATAAGTAACACCACAATGTACGTGTGTGTGTGTGCACAAGCTGCATCCCATAGGTGTGAATAGGCCATCATAAATTCATATAGAATGTCAAATTTACAGTTCAATTGTAATTTTTGTTCCTGTTAATTTATTTTTAGGCACTGATGCTGGAAAACCTCCAGAAACATTCTACTCCTCATACTGGGTATCAGCCAAATTCTCAGGTATGTGTTGTGTTTGTGTGGTGTTGTACTTTTTTTTTTTTTTTTAAACCCAAGCAGACAAAATTTTAATATATGTCAGAACAGTGAGGTAATTGGCTGTAGTGCTGTTAAAGCTTGCTATGTAATTTTTGAGGAGCATGGGGGAAGGGTTAGAGCCTATGCATGATTTCTATTTCTGCCTGTGTCCCTATTGGGACATTTCCACTTACTTCCTATCAGGACAGGAAGACATTAGAAAATCCCTCCAAGGTGGTCACAGACATAATACAAATATATTTTTGGTGCAGTTGGGAAAGTAAAAATTTCTGACGTTTACATTGTTATCTGCATATTTTCATGCAGGGAGCAGGAAACACTGTGGAACAGGCATAAAAACGCGAAAACCTGTCGTGCAGTTCAGTTTTACGTCGCCACATCAAAATACTTGAAAAAAGCATATGCATTTTTTTTAAACACCTGCAATCCCCCCAGGAAGTAAGGAATCTCTTGAATGGGATTGCAAGCAGAAACTCTCTCTTCCTGATGTTATCCACAACTAGGCTGGAGTTAACCCCAGAGTTTATAAAATATCTATTGTGCTTTTGTGAGAAATGTTCAAATTTTACATCTAGCCTTATGCACGGTCTGTCTACACCTGTCCACATTGGACCATAGAATGCTCACAAAGACACAACATCTACACATATGACATGGTAACAAATAGAATGAAAATTCTTTCCACTGAAAAATAAAAATCCTATCTAGATACAAGAGAACATCCCTTTATTAAAAGAGAAAATATCCGCGTCGAGTCATCTTGCATTGTATTGAGATACCATTTGGAGCTAATTGTGTTGATGTAAAATGTATTTTTAACTGTTTTTTGAGCGCAGCTTAAAGAGGAATTGTCACTCTTCTTTACAAAATAATCTCCAGGGTTACAATTACTGTAGCTGCTCACTTCTAAAAAAAAACCCATACCTACCAGTCCATGAGGTCTTGACTTTATCACTAGGTAAAATAGAACTGTAAGCAAAACCTTTTTTCCAAAATGTCTTTCAGGACAGCACCTGGGAGATCATGGCTCCTCCCACAGGAAACACCTCATCAATCAATTCTTTAAAGTGGTTGTAAACCCTTACAACACACTTTGACCTACAGGTAAGCCTAGATTAAGGCTTACCTGTAGGTCCAAGAAATATCTCCTAAACCTATACCGTTTAGGAGATATTTGCCCGAAGACCGGCCCCTCTGTCTACGGCGCATGCGCCGTAGACAGTGGCGCGTAGGCGCACTGAGCGTGGCATCGTCACCGACGAAGATGCCGCGCGTGTCGGCTCCCGTGCGCATGCGCGGGAGTGACGTTATCGCGGCTTCGCCGAATGACAGCGGCGGAGCTGCGTGACTCCACCGAGAAGATGGATGCGACGGACTACAGGGGACAGCGGTGACTTCGCTGGCTCCTGTGTCAGGTAAGTGACACATAATGGACTACTATGCGATGCATAGTAGTCCATTATGCTTTTGCCTTTGCAGGAAATGAAAGAGGAATTAAACCCACCAGGGTTTACTTCCTCTTTAACAGGAGGCCTCCACGTTACTTCCATCAGTTTTTTGTGTTTCCTCCAGCTGGAGGAACACCTCTGGTGGGAGCCATGATCTCTCAGGGCTTTCCTGGGACACACAGGTTCTCACCTGTTGTTATTTTTTATTTTTATTTTTCTGCTGGAGAGTGATCCTCCCACTTGCCTCCTGTTGGATGGTCCCGTGGGCTCCCTCTCCCTCTTCTGTGCTCCGGGAGAGCCTGTACGGAGGGCGAGTGCTGTCCCGTCCCCCTTTTTTTTTTTTTTTTCAGACAGGCAGTTGCTGTTTTTTGTTTCCCCTGCTGACACCTGGAGAACGTAGCAGCCGCATCCTTCTGGTGGCCAAGGAGAGCCTCGGCAGTGTCCTGTATAGGAAGGGGCAGTACTTCTGGGTCGGCACGTGGCGTCATTCCTGGCCGCAAGAGCAGGGGTATAGGACAGGGTCACCTAGTGCCTTAAGTTTCAGGTCAGCGCAGCGGCGTTTTTGAATCTGGAGCCGGCGTTTTTTCTTCACCACGCGTCCGCAGATAGCTATGGATAGCGATGCAGCGGATAAGGGGGCAAGCCAAGGTGCCAGCAAGGCTAAGGTAAGGGACTGTCTTCTGTTACCCTGGGCCATTTTCTCCTGTGGGGGATTACTCACCCTTTCCCCCCCTCCCCCCACCCCCATCTCCCTGGGAATGTTTGTTGCAGTGCTAGTACATTTCTGCCTAGCAATGGGGGACCTTAGGTGGTGGTGGTGGCTTGCTGGGCACAGGGAAGTAAGGTGGTCTTTCCTAGTGCACCTGGGTGTTTTATTTGTGCTGTGTAGCATCATTTCAAGCGTGGTTCCTTGTCTTTTTTTCTGTTTGTCCAGGCCAAAAGTTCTGTCCAACCAGTTAAGAGAAGGTGCCCTGTCTGCAAGGAAAAGTTAAGCGAAGCTTGGACTAAAATGCTTTGTGCAGATTGCATTGCAAATCTACTTAGGGAGGAGTCTCCATCCATCTGTGGCGATTTGGTTACAACCATAAAGGATGAACTCTGGGCCACCTTTCAAGCGTTTAGGTCAAACCTAAGAGCGGAACCAGGTCCCTCAAGGGATCCCAGGGTTCCACAGCCATCTTCAGAACCCCAAGGCGGCTCTCAAATACTAATAGGGGGTCCGTCCCAGGACAGTTATCAAGAGTCTGTTTCCCTCGCTTCAGATGAATCGTATTCTGAGGAGGAGGAAAATGAAACAGATGCCGCTTCTAAGTACAAAATGTTGCTAGAAGAGTTTGGATGACTCCTGAAAGTGATCCATGCTACTTTGGGGATAGAAGAGGAAAAGGAGCCCTCCCTGCGTGACTGCATCTATGCTGGTTTAGGAAATTCAAAAGGCTGTTCTTTTCCAGTTCATTAAATTATCACGGATATACTTAAAAAGGAGTGGCTGCAACCTAAGAAAAAGCCATTCTTTCTCTTGCGTTCACCGACTGACACAGCTCCTTTCTTATACCATCGGGTTGTTACGCCACCTTCAGGAGAGGACTGGGCAGAACATGTTAATATGTTATAATAAAACTAGAACTTTCTAGTTCCGCCCAAGGGGCGGTCCCTTAGGTAACAACCCCCCAGCCTGCTACTGCAGCCTCTGTTTTTTTTCTGCCTAGTGAAGGAGAAGGACCTAGGAACCCTGTAGGCCCATCGGTCCGTTGATTTTTCTACAGAAGTTTGCTTTTTGCGCAAGATTAAAGATCCTGTAATCTGCTATCAACAGCCGGCTGGGTGACAGGCTGGATACCCTTATCCTTGTAGTCTCCCCAGCCTGGCCAGTGAGCATGTGCAGACCAGAGCTCCACTCTGGGTCGGCCACTACATGCCCCCAGCTTCAGGGGTGGCCGGTGGGCGTAATGCCCCGGGGCACACATATGACCGGGCTACTTACCTCTGCATCAGTGTGCCGGGCCAGCATCCACCCCGTACTGATCGGAGAGTGGATCTGTGATGGAATGTCTCCCAGCTCTTCAGGACTGGTAAGTACAGCTCTCCCTGCCTTGGTGGGGCTGAGCAGCTGGGCATTCCCTGGGAGGTCGATTCGGGGGTCCCTCTTCTCTCCCTGTCCCTATCTTCTCTCCCCCCCATTCCCTGTGGGGGATGCTGCATGGGCTGCTGAGCGGTGTATCTGCCATAGACAGGGGCTCCCCGGGGGAGCTCTCACCTGGGGTGGGGGCTGCGCTGGGTAGCTGTGCCCTGGATGTCTGTAGGTCTCTCCCCTGAGGTGTCTGGAGACTGTGTCTGCTGATCGCTGTAGTGCTGTTTACTGCCATTTTTCTGCCTGGTTTATCACTGTTCTTCATTGCATACAGAGTCAACTTTTGGTGTGACCAGGGAGCAACATGCTCGGTCTCCATTTTACTGTAGTCCGGCGGCCATTTTACCTGTTATTATTTCCTTTATACTGGATGCTCGGCTGCTATTTTGTTGAAGCCTAAACACGTTTTTCCCAAGGCGTCTTTCAGGACAGCACCTGAGAGATAGCGACTCCTCCCTCCTCGTTAGGAAACACCTTCTTCCTCCAGACTTTAAAGGGAGGCGCCTCCCTACCACACTTCAGTTATTGTGTTTCCTCTGGCCCGGAGGGAACACCTTTTGGGAGGGAGTCAGTTTCTCTTAGGTGTTCCTGAGGGACTAGGCTTCTTTCCCTTTTTTTCCTCCTTTAGAGACCCGCTGTCCTCCCGACCTACCCACGCCTCGGCAGCGGTAGCAAGCGGGCTCCTCTTACCCTCTTGTGCTCGGAGAGAGCCGAAGATTCGGTGGCCCGCACGTTTGTAGGCGCGGCGGCGCGTGTGTGCCGCCGCCATGTTTTTTTTTTCGGCGGTCGCGCCGGAAGTGACAGAGCGGGTCATCGGGTCAGCTGAAGCGTCGTTTCCGGCGTGGACGCAGGGGGGAGGAGGGAGGACAGGAGCTGGTGCCTATTTCCGCTTCCAGTCCGGTGCAGCTGCATTATGGGAGTCCGGAGGCGGCGTGTAGCCACAAGTGGATTACTGCACACCTGTTATGGAAGATTCAGCGTCTGCAGCGGTGGGGACAGGCACAGGCACCAGCAAAGCCCAGGTAAGAGGCAGCGGTTAAAGTCTGCCTTCTTTCTCCTATTTTCCTGGCGTTTGGTCTCGCTCTCTCTTTTTTTCTTTCCCCCCTGGTGGCAAGGGGCCTGTCTGGGCACTAGAAGCTGACTGGTTTCTTCTCAGTGCACCTGTGTGGTGATCCCTACCAAGGCTGAGACTGGGTCTCACTAAGGGTTCCCTGTTTTTTTCCCTTTTTTGTCTTTTTCTTCATAGGCTAAGAGCTCTGACCCAAAGAAAAGATGTCCTTCTTGCAGGGCCAAGCTGGGAGAAAATTGGAAGAAAACCCTATGCAGTCCCTGCATTACTTCTTTAGTTAAGGAGGAATCAGCCTCTGTATGTGAGGACCTGGTGGCCTCTGTAAAGAAGGAGCTATACGACACGATTCAGAATTTTCGTGACTCACTAGCAAACCCGGCTGCTAGTCAGCCTTCCACTTCAGAGTCTTCCCAGGGGTCTCTCTCAATCCCGGTGTTGGAATCTCTGCCTGAAGACCCTTCAGATAGGGAAAAGCAGTCCACTGCTCTTTCCGTTAAAGATTCGGAAGAGGAGTTGGAGGATTCTGAGGTAGCCCCCTCTAAATTCAAACTGTCCCTTGAAGAGGTTGATGGGCTCCTTAAAGCCATTCATGCTACGCTTGGTTTAAGTGAGGAGAGAAAGGAATTATCACTCCATGACCGCATGTATGCTGGGTTGGATGAGCCTAAGGGCCGAACGTTCCCAGTTCATCCGGTCATCTCTGAGGCCATTAGGAAAGAATGGCAGGATCCAGAGAAAAAGCCCTTTTTCTCCAAAGCCCACAAGAGGCGTTTTCCTTTTGAGGAGGACCCTGCAGCAGTGTGGAACAAGGTGCCCAGACTGGATGCCGCCTTCTCCCAGGTTTCAAGGTCCACGGATCTGTCCTTTGAGGACATGGGAGTTTTGAAAGATCCGATGGACAAACGCATGGATCTTTTGCTCAAGAGATCATGGCAATCAGTTATGAGCAATTTAAAACCAGCAATGGCCACAACGTGTGTAGCCAGAAATTTAGAATACTGAATTAACCAGTTAAAGTCACATATAGCTGCAGATTCCCCCAAACAGGAAATCTTAGATTCTTTTCCTACCCTGATTACGGCAGTGGCTTATGTTGCAGATGCCTCAGCTGAGGCAATTAAGATATCAGCCAGGTCAGCAGCTCTAACTAATGCTGCAAGAAGAGCCTTATGGCTTAAAACCTGGCCCGGTGACTCGGCTTCAAAGAATAAGCTGTATGGGTTACCCTTTTCAGGGGACCTGCTCTTCGGCCCTGACCTCGATAATATTCTTGACAGGACAGCCGATAAAAAGAGATCCTTCCCGGTCAAAAAGAAAAAGCAGGTACCAAAACGTCTTTTTCGACCTCAAAAAACTCAGGATCAGGATAGCAAGTTGCAGGGGAGAAGGAAAAATTGGTCCGTCCCGAAGCCGAAGGGTAGAGGCGGAATTCTCTTCCGTCCTCCTACACAGGCCGAAAAATCGCAATGACTCGTCTCTGCGGGTGGGCGGAAGACTACAAGAATTTCTTCCGCAGTGGTCAGGGATAACTTCAAATCAGTTTATCCTGACCACTCTCGCGCAGGGTTACTCACTCGAGTTTGCCAACAACCCCCCAAGAAGGTTCCTGATTACCAACACCCCGCGGGACCCGGTAAGGGCCCTGGCCATGAAGTCCTCTCTAGAGGAACTGATGCAACAGGGTGTAGTAGTACAGGTACCCCTGCAAGAACAGCAGGAGGGGTTTTACTCCCATGTTTTCCTAGTAAAGAAACCGACAGGAAAATTTCGGCTGATTCTCAACCTGAAACCGTTAAACGAGTCCATAAGGTACAGGAAGTTCAAAATGGATTCAATTTTTTCAGTCAGAAATCTGTTGACGCCAGGATGTTTTATGGCGTCAGTGGATTTAAAAGATGCATACCTACATGTTCCGATCTCTCCCCAGTCTCAGAAGTTCCTCAGGCTGGCGGTGAGGTTGGGGGGTGTGGTTCATCATCTCCAGTTCAGGGCCTTACCCTTCGGCCTGTCATCATCTCCCCGAATTTTTACCAAAGTAATGGCAGAAGTTTTAGCGCCGCTGCGACTTCAGGGAATCGCAGTTATTCCTTATTTCGACGATCTGCTGTTTTTCGCCCCATCCAGCGAGGAATTACAGATCAATCTAGGCAAGGCTCGCAGCCATCTGGAGGCGCTGGGGTGGATTTTGAACCTCCAAAAGTCGTCCCTAAACCCATCTCAGGAGATTCGGTTTTTAGGGTATCTAATAAATTCGGTGGATCAAAAAATCTTCCTTCCCTTAGACAAAAAGGACAGGATTTCCGGTGCAGTGTTTTTACTACAGACCAGTCAAAATCTGACAGTAAGACAGGTTATGTCAGCTTTGGGGGTTCTAACTTCAACAATGCCAGCAGGCCAGTGGGCAAGAATGCATTTCAGGTGTCTGCAGGCTTTCCTTCTAAAATCTTGGGATCACACAGTGGCATCCCTAGAGGCAGAGGTATGAGTGTCAACCCAGGTAAAAAGGTCCCTATGGTGGTGGAAAAGACAGGATGTCTTATCGGAAGGGTTAGTCTGGGCTTTCCCAGTCGAGAAAAGACTAACAACCGACGCCAGTTCCTGGGGGTGGGGAGCCCATCTAGGAACACGTTTCACTCAGGGGTCCTGGGCCAAAGAGGAGGCAATAAGGTCCTCGAACTGGAGGGAGCTCAAGGCGATTGCCTTGGCTCTGGAGTTGTTTGCTCAGGAGCTTCAGTCCCATCACGTCCAGGTCCTAACAGACAATGCCACGGTGGTGGCTTATTTAAACAGACAGGGGGGTACAAGAAGCAGGTCGCTTCAGGTACTGGCCATGGAGATTCTTCGGTGGGCGGAAAAACGTTTGTTATCCCTATCAGCAGTCCACCTAAAAGGGGATCTAAACAGGTTAGCGGACTTCCTAAGCAGAAACGCTATTCAGGAAGCGGAATGGTCTCTAAACCCGGAGGTATTCGCAAGGATTGCCGGGAAATGGGGTTTACCAGAGGTGGACCTGTTCGCCTCAAGGGTGAACGCCCAGGTTCCCCAGTTCTTTTCCCTGGACAGTCGCGATGGCTCGCTGGGCACAGATGCGCTAGCTTATCCATGGGAATTTCGTCTTTGTTACGCTGTCCCCCCATTTCAGTTAATCCCGTTAATTTTAAGAAAAATTCAGAAGGAGAAGGTGCCAGTTATTCTAATCACGCCCTTTTGGCCAAAAAGGGCCTGGTTTTCGACAGTTCTAGGTCTGGCAATCAAGCCTTGTTGGCATCTGCCCCTCAGGCACGATCTGTTGTTGCAGGGCCCAGTAAACCATCCAGGAGTGGCCAGCCTGGCCCTCACGGCCTGGTTTCTGAAAGGCAGCTCCTTAGGAGCAAGGGGTTTTCCAGCCGTTTGATCTCTACCCTTTTGGCAAGTAGGAAAAGGGTTACAGGGGCCATTTATTCTAAGGTTTGAAAGCGTTATAAAACTTGGTGTTTTTCAGCCGCCCAGGTGCCAGGGAGCCTTGTCTCCATCTTGGAGTTTTTACAAGATGGAGCAGACAAGGGACTAGCAGTTAGTACCCTGAAGGTGCAGGTAGCAGCTCTGACAGTGTTCTTAGAAAGATCTGTGGCCTCAGATCCGCTGGTGATCAGATTCTTTAGAGCCCTTAAAAGATCTAGGCCAGCTCCTATTAAGGTTTTTCCTAGATGGGATTTGTCGGTAGTCCTACAGTCTCTAACAAAGGGTCCTTTCGAGACTCTGGTGGAGGCTTCCCTTAGGTTTCTCACATTAAAGACCGTTTTTCTGATTGCCATTGTCTCTGCACGCAGGATCAGTGAGCTAAATGCTCTGTCAGTTAAAGAACCATATCTTTCCATTTTTCCTGACAGAGTTATTCTTAGAACAGATGCAAAATTCTTACCGAAGGTAGCTTCAGTTCAGAACCGTATACAGGACATAGTACTGCCAACCTTTTGTGTTAACCCCAAAAGAAATAAGGAGACTCTTTTCCATACATTGGACGTCAGGAGGACTCTGCTGAGTTACCTAGAAAGGACGGAGTCCTTCAGACGTTCAGATTCACTATTTGTACTTTTCTCAGGAACAAAAAAGGGTTTCCAAGCTTCTAAAGTTACTTTAGCTAGATGGCTGAAATTAGCTATCTCGGAGGCATATTCCCAGGCAGGATTATCCCCTCCAGCAGGAATTTGTGCACACTCAACCAGGGCTCTGGCGTCTACGTGGGCAGAGAGAGCTGGTGCCACCCCTGAGCAGATCTGCAAGGCGGCGACATGGTCGAGTTTTCACACATTTGTGAAACATTATAGACTGGACCTCACTTCTGCCAGTGATCAGGCGTTTGGCAGAAAGGTCCTGCAAGCTGTTGTCCCGCCCTAAGGGGTAAGTCTCTGTTATCCTCTCAGGTGCTGTCCTGAAAGACGCCTTGGGAAAAACCAAGTTAGACTTACCGGTAACTTGTTTTCCAGAAGTCTTTCAGGACAGCAACATCCCGCCCTATGGTATTATATTATGCTACGCTGTGACTAACGTATATGTTTATGTGTTCCAGTCGGGGCCGGAGGTTCTCTTCTACAACTGAAGTGTGGTAGGGAGGCGCCTCCCTTTAAAGTCTGGAGGAAAAAGGTGTTTCCTAACGAGGAGGGAGGAGTCGCTATCTCTCAGGTGCTGTCCTGAAAGACTTCTGGAAAACAAGTTACCGGTAAGTCTAACTTGGTTTTTCAGCGTCAGCGCTATACAGAGGAGCTTCGAACAGCGCACATCTATCTGGACGGCGCAGATCTCGGTCAGGGTGGTGAGTCCTGCGGTAGGGGCCTCTCAGTCTGCAGCAGTTAGGAGGGTGGGGCCATCACTGTTCTAAGTCCCCAACAGGTGGCAGACAGAATAGGGTCAGCATGGCTTCAGAAACCTGGTGTTTCTTTCCCCGAAATCCAGGCAATTGCAGCCGGTCCGCCTGCAGACAGCGCAGTGCCTCTGGACGCTTTGTCGGCGGTCTTTAATTAATTCGTTGCCAAGATGGAGGCGGTGCATGGGCGCAAAGGTGGTAAAAAACGCCCCTGCCCCCCCGCCCCCCCATCTCAGGGGAGTGCTTTGACACAGACTCAGGCCCTGCTGAGGCTGTTGACCCCTGTTCTGTAATTTCAGACGACGCTGACCAGGACCGTTTGGACAGTGAGAATGATTCCCCGTCTGGGTCCGTGCGCGATAAATGCTTGTTGGAACACTTATCACAGCTGTGCGTGATACCCTGAAAATTCAGGAGCCAGCAGATCCCTCTGCTGATGTAGCGGTCCCTTTTGGGTCCCATAAGCCAGCCTGTACACCTAAGGTGTTTCCGTATCTGACTTATTTCGATAAGTTCATATACAAGGAATGGGGTCAACCGCAACTGACCTTTTTGGTCCCCAAATACATGGCGGTGCGTTCCCCCCTTTGAGGAGAGCCTTCTCAAAAAGTGTCCGGCTCCTCCAGTCGGACCCCCCAGTATCCAGGTCAAACAAAGTAACCACGATCCCCGTATAGGGGACTCCTGCATTTAAGGACCCCATGGACAAGAAGGCGAGGCAGTGGCTCGTTCCTTGTTTATGGTTGTGGGGTCAGCAATCCGACCAGTACTGGCATCTGCACTTGTGTCACAGACACTTACTTAGTGGGCAAAACTTTTGCACCGCAAATTTGGGGAGCAACAGGCTTCTCCTGTCTGCGTGGAACTAGCAGACCAGTTAGTGCAAGGCCTTAAGTACGTTTGTGACACAGCCCTGGATACTCTCCCTCTGCTATGCAGGGCTTCAGTGTCAGCAGTGGTGCTTAGGTGCCTGATTTTGCTAAAATGCTTGTCTGCTGACCAGGCATCTAAAAAAGCCCCGACGGCTCTACCCTTCCTTGGTGAGCGGCTCTTTGGAGCCTTATTAGATGATATTATTAAAAATGCCACAGGTGGTAAGAGTACCCTTCTCTCACAGGCCAGGAAGGCTAAGGAGCCACGCCGTAGGCAAGGGGCCTCTTCTGCCCACAAACGGCTTTTTCGTCCGCTCGGGGCTTCGGCTAAGCATCCCCAGCCCAACAGGGTGACCTCTGAAGGATAAAAGCGTCCCTGGAACCGCAAGCCTGCGAGCAAAAGTGCTACCACGTGAAGGTTTGCCCCCACCCGCAACACTGGTGGGGTGTCGCTTTCAGGAGTTTTCAGCCCGGTGGGCTTCTCGGCTGTCTGACCAATGGGTCTGCGATCTGATTTCCTCTGGCTACAAGATAGAGTTCCTCTCTTGGCCACAAAAAAAAAGTTTCTTCCCCTCCAGCATACCCGTACTCCCGGCTCGTCGGGAGGCCCTATTGGGGGCGTTAAGGGACCTGCTGAGTCGTGGGGTGATTGTACCTGTTCCGGAGTCAGAAGGTTTCCAGGGGTTCTACTCAAATCTGTTTGTAGTCCCCAAAAAGGAAGGGGTACGTCCAATTTTGGACCTAAAGGCCCTCAATTACTTTGTAAAAGTACAGAGGTTCAGAATGGAATCAGTTCGCTCAGTAGTCGCTGCACTCCACCAAGGGGACACCCTGGCATCTTTGGACATCCAGGATGCGTACCTGCACATACACATATGCCTTTGGCATCAGAAATTTCTGCGATTTGCAGTTGGGGACACCCACTACCAGTTTGTGGCTCTCCCCTTTGGCTTGGCATCAGCCCCCCAAGTCTTTACCAAGGTATTGGCTCCTGTTTTGGCATTGCTGCGACAACACGGGATCGCGATCGGGAATTACCTAGACGATCCCCCCCCCCATGAGAGTATCTTCTGCCTCAGAGTTAGAGGAGAATGTGACGATCACCATGCAGACCCTGCAGGAATTTGGGGGACTGTTAAACCTAAAGAAGTCGGTGATTGCTTTTGGAGTACCTAGGCTTACTGCTGGACTCCATGGAAGCGAGAGTCTATCTCCCTTAAGACAAGCTGCAAACTCTCAGAGCCGCGGTAAAACTGCTGATGAACCGCAGGTGGGCGTCGCTACGCTTCTGCATGCAAGTCCTGGGACTCATGGTGGCCTCCTTCGAGGCAGTACCATAGTACCGTATACCCAGTTTCACATGAGAGTTTTGCAGAAGGAGATCTTGACGAAATGGGTTAAGGGCTTCAGATGGTCTGGAAATGGCCTGACCCACATCCCAGTTAATTGATTGGTTCGAGAGGGGTGCCTCAGCGGGACTTTAGAGGGAAAGGACAAAAATACTTAGTAAGCAATGTATTACTTTAAAATAAAGATTTTTATTTTACTTTGTGTAAAAAAAAAAAAAATTGTGATATGGGCAAACGGCAGCCCATCTAGTAAAGGGGTATGTTTGAGTGTATAGATACAAAGACAAAACAGGATGCAGTAAACAATGAACACAAAGAGCAAATATAGGTAATAAATTAGAGAATCGGACCTTGAGACAGTAGCTCCTCTCGTAACGGCAGTCGCCATGGGGCGTCTGCCACCAGGCGCACTAGGTCTGCGTACCAGGTTCGAGAGGGGTGCCGTGTTCATTGTTTACTGCATCCTGTTTTCTCTTTGTATCTATACACTCAAACATACCCCTTTACTAGTTGTGCTGCTGTTTGCCCATATCACTATTTTTTTTTACACAAAGTAAAATAAAAACCTTTGTTTTAAAGTAAGTAATGCTTACTAAGCATTTGTCCTTTCCCTCTAAAGTCCTGCTGAGGCACCCCTCTCAAACCTGGTACGCAGACCTAGTGCGCCTGGTGGCAGACGCCCCATGGCGACTGCCGTTATGAGAGGACCTACTGTCCCAAGGTCTGATTCTCCATCCTGCTTTACCATTGCTGGTTTTAACGACATGGCTATTGAGAGCCAGGTGTTGAGGAACCGGGGTCTTTCGAGCTCCAACTATGCTGAGAGCACGGAAATCTTCTCGGAAGATATATCATCGTACCTGGAAGGCCTACATCTCCATGTGTGAGGAGAAAGGTTGGCATCCGCGCTCCTATTCTATATCCAGGATCCTGCTGTTTTTACAGCAAGGAGTAGACCAGAAATTGGCTTTAAGCACCATTAAAGAACAATATTTTAGCTTTGGCTGTCTTTTTTCAGCGACCCCTGGCGTCTCACTCTCTAGTGAGCACTTTTGTTTAAGGGGTCCGACATGTTGTTCCTCCGGTGTGTCCATCGTTACCCCCATGGGATCTGAATAGAGCTGCAACTAACGATTAATTTGTCTGTCGACTAATCTATCGATTATTTTTTCGATTAATCAACGACTATCCGTTTTTTTTTTTTTTTTAATGATACTAGTGTTTTTTTTTTAATTAGCTAATTAATCCTTTGGATAACCTTGAGAGTATTGCATTGCAGAGTATTGTATTGCATTGCAGAGTATTGTATTGCAATGCATTGGCAGGCAGAGTATTGGCGGGCAGAGTATTGTATTGTATTGGCGGGCAGAGTATTGTATTGGCGGGCAGAGTATTGTATTGGCTGGCAGAGTATTGGTGGGCAGAGTATTGGCGGGCAGAGTATTGTATTGTATTGGCGGGCAGAGTATTGTATTGGCGGGCAGAGTATTGTATTGGCGGGCAGAGTATTGTATTGGCTGGCAGAGTATTGGTGGGCAGAGTATTGGCGGGCAGAGTATTGTATTGGCGGGCAGAGTATTGTATTGGCGGTCAGAGTATTGTACTGTATTGGCGGTCAGAGTATTGTACTGTATTGGCGGTCAGAGTATTGTATTGTTTTGCAGCAGAGTATTGTTTTGCAGCAGAGTATTGTATTGCATTGCAGAGTATTGTATTGCAGAGGCTGGCAGAGTATTGGGCTGGCAGAGTATTAGCTGGGTATGGAGGGATGGCTGCTTCCATCTGACCTCTCCCCTCCACTGCACAGATCAGTACAGAGAGGGGAGAGAACGCCTGGGTGTAGAAAGATGGCCGCCGCTTCGGAGCTAGGCTGAAGCCACGGTCTCTCCTAAAGCCGAGACCGCGGAGCGCTCCGGAGCGCGGCATGTGCGCTCGGATCGGTGACGATCCGTTGCACCCCTAGGGACGGCGGCACGGAGGGGGAGAAGAGAGGGGGACGGCGGCACGGAGGGCATCGCTAGATACTAAGCACTGCCACCACTGTGACGCATCGACGCCCAGAACGCACGTCAACGTATTTTCTTAGTTGACGTAGTCGATTACATTGACGCGTCGTGGCAGCTCTAGATCTGAACCTGGTGTCATCGGCGCTTCAGAAACCGCCATTTGAAAATATCAGAAAGATCCCTCTGTTGACTCTTTCCCAGAAAGTGTTTTTCTAGTGGCCATTACCTCGGCAAGGAGGGTTTTCGGAACTGGCGGCCTTGTCTTGCAAGTCGCCCTATCTGGTTATCCACAAGGAAAAAGTGGGGTTGCGTCCGCAACCTTCTTTTCTGCCGAAGGTGGTTTCAGCGTTCTACATTAATGAAGACATTGTGTTACCATCTCTGTGTCCTAAACCAACAGATCCTAAGGAGGTGGCCCTACATTCCCTGGATGTGGTCCGGGCTCTGAGGGTGTATTTGTCTGCTACGGCTCCCTTTCAGACGTCAGACTCCTTGTTTCAGTGGCTGGTCCGAAAAAAGGCATGGCAGTCTCGTCGGCCACCATTTACCGGTGGATCAGACAGATTGTAGTACAGGCTTATGCCTTGAAGGGGCAGGTGCCCCCTTTTCCGGTCAAGGCCCACTCCACCAGGGCAATTGGAATGTTTTGGGCCTTCCGACATCAAGCATCTGTCGCTCAAGTGTGTAAAGTGGTGAATTGGTCGTCTGGTCACACATTTACAAAATTCTACAAGGTAGATGTCGGTGCTGTTAAGTTAATGCACTGTTGCCGCAAGTTTTGTCAGTCTGTAGGTAGTGACCCCCGGATTGAGGAGCACTCTGTTTTTTTTTTTTTTTTTGGTTATAGCAGTTCCTTGCTATTCCCACACTATTTTTTTTGTGGGTGAAGTTTTATACTGGTTTCCACATGCTGTTGTGGGTGATGTTTTTTTATGCTGTTTTTTCCCACCTCTCGTTTTGGTACTGCTTGGGAACATCCCGATGGTATAAGAAAGGAGTCAGTCGTAAGAGAAAATAGGATTTTTTTGTACTCACCGTAAAATCCTTTTCTCTGTAGTTCACCGACTGACACAGCACCCTCCCCTCCTATTTTACGTCTAACTGCTTGTTGATGTACTGAGGCTGCAGTAGCAGGCTGGGGGGTTGTTACCTAAGGGACCACCCCTTGGGCGGAACTAGAAAGTTCAAGTTTTATTATAACATATTACCGTATATACTCGAGTATAGGCCGACCCGAATATAAGCCGAGGCCCCCAATTTACCCCCAAAAAACTGGAAAACTTATTGACTCGTGTATAAGCCGAGGGTGAGACATGGCTGTCCATCCCTGTGTGTCCGTCCATCCCTGTGTGTGTGTCCGTCCATCCATCCCTGTGTGTGTGTCCATCCATCCATCCATCCCTGTGTGTGTGTCCGTCCATCCATCCCTGTGTGTGTATCCATCCATCCCTGTGTGTGTGTGTGTGTGTGTGTGTATTCATCCATCCATCCATCCCTGTGTGTGTGTGTGTGTGTGTGTGTGTATTCATCCATCCATCCATCCCTGTGTGTGTGTGTGTGTGTGTGTGTGTGTGTGTGTCCGTGCAGCCTTGTGTGTGTGTCCAGCCTACCTGTGTCCCAAGCCTCCGTCCCGAGCCGCTGTCGTCCCGAGCCTCCTCCGTCCCGTGCCTCCTCCGTCCCGTGCCTCCTCCGTCCCGTGCCTCCTCCGTCCCGTGTCGTGCCGATGGATCGCCGCTCCAGGATCGCCGCTCTTCTCGGCGGCCATTCTACAATTCAAAAGCCGCGCCTCCGCCTGTGATAGGCGGAACACTCAATTTCCCAGCAGCCTGTGTTCCGCCTATCACGGACATCCTCTCATACTCGTCCGTAGTATGAGAATGAGCGGATGTCCGTGATAGGCGGAACACTGACTGCTGGGAAATTCAGTGTTCCGCCTATCACAGGCGGAGGCGGAGAAGGAGGCGCGGCTTTTGAATTTTAATGTCCGCCGTCTGTCTGCTCGATACGCTGATCGAGCAGTCAGACAGCGGTGACTCGAGTATAAGCCGAGGGGGCACTTTCAGCCTCAAAAAAGAGGCTGAAAATCTCGGCTTATACTCGAGTATATACGGTAACATGTTCTGCGGTGCGTTACCCCCTTGAGGAGAGTTTCCTGAAGAAATGCAGATGTATATATTGTTGACCCCTGGTATTCAGGTTAAATAAAGTAACCATGATTCCGGTGGAAGAGACTCCTGTCAGCAAGGTCCTTGAACGCAGAAGGGCCGAGACGGTTGCCCTGTCCATGTTTACCGTGGTGGGGTCAGCATTGCGGCCAGTGTTAGCCATGGCCCTGGTGTCAAAGACACTTACTGAATGGGCAAAGTTCCACCGTGAGTTGGAGAAGCAACAGGCTTCCCTGGTCTGCGTGAAGCTGGCGGACCAATTGGTGCAGGGCCTTAAGTATGTCTGTGATGTGGCCTTATGCCGGCCATACACGGTTCGAATTTCGAAAGAATTTTCTTTAGAAAATCGTATCTAAGAATTTTCGTATGAATTTCGCACCATTAGTGGGCTGCAGCAACAGCCGATTTTCGTGCGGAAATAAAATTTGAGGAATCGGACATGTTGGAAATTTTTTGAAAAACTAACGATTTTCTAATCAATGATGGGAGAATCGTGCGAGAAACGTAATAAGAAAAGAAAATGTACAGAGATAAAAGAAAATGTACGGAGATAAAAGAAAATGTACGGAGATAAAAGAAGATTCCCAGCCAAGAAAATTCTTTTCTGTAGCAACATGAGGTGAAATTGAAGGCTTGGTCGGCCGAATTTCGAAAATCAATGGTGGCATCATCGGATCACAAAAAAAACGAATTTTCTGATTTTGAAAAGAAAATTAGTTTGAAATTCGACCGTGTATGGCCTGCATTAGACACGGCCCCCTTGCTCTCTAGAGCCTCTCTATCAGCAGTAGTGCTACGTCACCTGATTTGGCTGAAATGCTGGTCTGCGGACCAGGCATCTAAGAAAGCACTGGCGGATTTACCCTGCCTTGCCTGATGCAACAAGCATCAGAGGTTTCTGAGATTTGCGGTCAGGGAGGAGCACTACCAATTTGTTGCTCTCCCTTTTGGCCTTCACCAAGGTGCTAGCTCCAATTTTGGCTTTGCTAAGGCAGTGGGAGGTTGCAATCGTAGTTAACCTGGACGACCTCCTTCTGAGAGCCTCAGAATTAAGGGAGAATGTGGCAATCACTATGCAAATTCTTCGGGAGTTTGGGTACTGAACTTACAGAAGTCGCTGTTTGTGCCGACTCAACACTTGGAGTACCTGGGCCTGCTTCTAGACTCCTCGGAGGCGAGAGTCTTTCTCCCTTTGGACAAGCTGCGGTAAAGCTGTTGGTGGCCCCGCAGGTGGTCGTTGCTACGTTTTTTGCATGCGAGTCCTGGGTCTCATGGTAGCCACTTTCGAGGCGGTACCGTATGCTCAATTCCACACTCGAGTCTTGCAAAAGGAGATCCTGTCCAAATGGGACAAATCTCCGTTGTCCCTGGATTGTCAAATTCTGGTGAGCCAGCTAGTTAGGGATTCCCTGCTCTGGTGGCTCAGGTCACCAGCCCTTCGGTCCGAGAAGTTGTTCCTCCCTCTTCATTGGATGGTGATCACAACGGATGGCAGCCTGACCGGTTGGGGGGGGAGTTTGGGGCGTACAGTCCAGGGCCACTGGACCCAGGAAGAATCCCGCCTGCCAATCAACGTGCTGAAACTTCAGGTGATCAGGCAGTGCCTCTCCACATGGTCGCAGGGGCGTCCGGTCAGGATCCAGTTGGACAACGCCACGTCGGGGGCGTATGTCAACATCCAGGGGGAATAAGGAGCTCAGCGGCAGCACTGGAGGTCGCTCACATCCTGCGGTGGGCAGAGCGGCACGTGCCGGCTCTGTCTGCCGTGTACATTCGGGGCGTGGAAAACTGTCAGGCGCACTACCCAAGTCGTCAGATGCTGGACCAAAGGGAATGGTCGCTACATCCGGATGTATTTCAGCTCCTTTGCCTAAGGTGGGGCACTCCAGATTTGGATCTCCTGGCTTCTCGACTCAATCTGAAGGTACAGAGGTTTGTGACCAGTTCAAAGGATCCCTGAGTGGACGCGGCAGACACGGTGGCTCCATGGGGGCATTATCGGCTGATTTATGCTTTTCCTCCACTCAAACTTCTACCACGTCTGCTTCGCAGATTGGCCTCGGTGTCCGTGGTACGCCGACAAAGTACGAATGGTGGCGGATGTTCCTTGGTGACTGCCGATGGGAGAGGACCTTCTGTCGCAAGGTCCAATACTTCATCCTGCTTTACTGCCACTGGCTTTAACGGGATGGCTGTTGAAAGCCAGGTGCTAAATGGCCGAGGTCTGTTGGATTCGGTAATATCCACTATGCTGAGGGCACGGAAGTCGTTTTCTCTGAAGATTTATCATCGTACGTGGAAGGCCTACATGTCTATGTGTGAGGAGATGGTGTCCATGCACATACTCGATTTCTGGGATCCTGCTGTTTTTGCAGCAAGGAGTGGATCAGAAACTTGCCTTAAGCACCATCAAGGGGCAGATATCAGCTTTGGCTGTCTTCTTTTTTTTTTCAGCTACCCTTGGCTACTCATTCATTGGTGAGTACGTTTGTTCAGGGGGTTTGGCATGTGGCCCCTCCGGTTCGACCGCCGCTAGCTCTGTGGGATTTGAATCTGGTGCTCTCGGTGCTTCAGAAACTGCCATTTAAAAACAGGGCGATCCCCTTATTGACACACACTCAGAAAGTAGACTTTCTAGTGGCTATTACATCAGTCAGAAGGGTTTCTGTGTTGGCGGCCTTGTCTTGCAAGTCTCCCTACTTGATCCTCCACAAGGATAAAGTGGTGCTGCGTCCACAGCCTTCGTTTCTGCCAAAGGTTGTTTCAGACTTTCATCTAAATGAGGACATTGTGCTTCCGTCCTTATGTCTCGGCCGCCGCACCCCAAAGAGGTGGCTTTGCATTCTTTGGACGTGGTCCGGGCTCTGCGAGTGTATCTGTCTGTCTGCTATGGCTTCTTTTCGGAGGTCGGACTCGCTGTTTGTATCGGTAGCTGGTCTGAAGAAGGCACTGGCGGTCTCATGGGCTACCATTTCTCGGTGGATCAGACAGATTGTGGTTCAGACTTATGCCATAAGGGGGCGGGCACCTCCCTTTCCTGTCTCGGCACATTCTACCGGGGCAATTGGTGCCTCTTGGGCTTTCCGACATCAAGCGTAAGGTGGTGACCTGGTCGTCCATTCACACTTTCACAAAATTGTACAAGGTTAATGTGAGCGCATCGGCGGATGCTTGCTTCGGCCGCAAGGTTTTACAGGCGGCTGTTTAAGGTTGCAACTCCTCCGTTGAGGAGCTCAGATTGTTATGGGTGGAATTATTTTCTTGCTGTTCCCACCCCTCGTTTCTTTGACACTGCTCGGGGACGTCCCTAAGGTCAAGATGAAGATGCTGTATGAACAAAAGAGAAAATAGGATTTTTGTACTCATCATAAAATCCTTTTTTCTGAAGTTCGACTCACACAGCACCCACCCCCCCATTTAAGTTTGGACTCTGCTTTTGACGAACTGAGCTGCTGGATGCAGTGTGAGGGGCTATAGCCAGTAGGACCGCCCCCTGGGCGGTACTGTGCAAGTGTTGCTGTTTTTAACACTTTCTGCCTAGTCCTTTCCTAAAGAATTTGGTGTTTACAAGGTAAAATAATTTTATTTATTTATTTTACTAGAAAATAAACCCCCAAACCATTTTTTTTTCTAACATCCTAGAGAATAAAATGGCGGTCATTGCAATGCTTTCTGTGACACCATATTTGCGCAGTGGTCTTACAAGCATACTTTTTTTGTTGAAAAAAAATATACTTTTTAAAAATAAAAAATAAGACAACGCCGAGTAAATTGATACCCAGCATGTCCCCCTTCAAAATGGTGCCCACTTGTGGAATGGACAAACGTTTACCCTTAAAAATCTCCATAGGCAACATTTAAAAATTTCTACAGGTTACCAGTTTTGAGTTAGAGGAGGTCCAGTGCTAGAATTATTGCTCTCGCTCTAACGATTACGGTGATACCTCACATGTGTGGTTTGAACACAGTTTTCATATGCGGATAAGTGGTGGAGACCCCCAGATCGTGCCGGAAGGAGGGGGCACCTCTCTTGCCGCCGATAAGTTATCTTGCAGTGAATCTTCTGCAGAGACCACTTTTATCTGAAAGCAGACCGCCTGCTGAAAAATAAGTTTTCATACACTCTAAAGGATAAAACTCCTCTTGAACTTTTACCTACTCATGCTACCAGATTGGTGGGTGTTCCCTGGGCATTCCGACATCAAGACTCTATTGCCCAAATTTGTAAGGCCGCCACCTGGTCTTCTGTTCATATCTCTCAAAGTGGTGGATGTCCAGTCTTCTGTGGATGCAGCTTTCAGCAGAAAGGTTCTTGCAGCAGCACTCTGATGTTGGGTCTGTTGACCCTTGTTGTTGGGCCTGTTGGCAACAGTTTTATGTTTGCCTAGTTGTTGCCCACCGTTCTAATTTATTGCTTGGGTATGTCCCAGGGTCTATGAATATTCAGCTTGTGTATGATTAAGATCAATGGAATTTTGACCTACCTGTAAATTTCATACGTTTAAGTACAGTACATGCCACCTGGGTTACTCTGCATTGCTTGCTACAAAACTGAGGGCTCATGGAACTTGGCAGTGTCCAATCATCTGAAGGCAGCAGCCTTTAAACCATTGTCTATATAGATATTTAGTCTGTCCTGTATTTTATGTTTAGATATGGAGTTTACTGGTAAGTTGATTTTTTTTATTTTTTTGCCAGGTCGTTGCTCTTAACTTTTTGACTTGTTCAGGACTGCCTGGCATACTTTATTTTGTTTACTGTGCCTCCTTAAACCCCCTGAACCTCGGCTAACTTTCGGGTGTAAGCTCTTTGACTTACAGGTGTATTTGTGCATATCTACTGTGCCTTTTCTATTAGAGAGGATTCAAGCAGTGTTAAACCCCCAGTGTTTTTCAGCTTAAAGTGTTGCTAAACCCACAACGTTAAAATCAGTCTGTATATGCAGTTAAGCATGCTTGTTATACTCACTGTTAAACCTAAGTGGTTAATAATCTGCGTTGTGTAACCCATCTCTCAATAGAACAGAGCATTAGGAGTCAAGCTGCACACGCTCAGTTTTGTGTGTATTGCTAGAGAGTTGGGTTGTTTTTTTTGTTTTGTTTTTTCTAGTTAGAGTGCATGTCATCAGTACTGTCCAGACTGAGGATCAAGGGAGAATGAAAACTCCCCCTACAAGCTTTAAGCAGAGACTGATACCAGTCACAAGACTGCTATATACTGCTGATAAGGTATTTATCAGTTTATATTTTACTAAAATAATTGCATTTCCATTAGGGATGCGCCAATACCATTTTTTTTTTTCTTTTTAAAATGAGTACAAGTACCGATCCTTTTTTATTTATTTTTTTAGTACTTGCCGATACCAATTAAGGATACCTACCGCAACTGTTTTGTTTTAACTGCAGCTGTCAGCAATGATACAAAGCATTGAAAAGTTATTTACAAATTAAATTCCTTTTTTTTTTATTTATTTATTTTTTTAGAGCTTTTTTAATGTGAAATTTGTAAATATATGTTAATATATACATGTGTAAAAATATTCACCGACAAAGCAAACAAAAAAAAGTTTTAATTGTTTATAAAATAGACATGAAAAAAAAACAAAAAAAAAAAAAACAGGAAAATAATTAAATGGAGGAGACTAGGAAGTTAATTAAGAATTAAGGCTGATTAGGGTAAATTAAGGGGTTAAACAGGAGAACATTTGTTCATCAGATGAAGACCCAGAAATATACAAAAAGAAACAATGTTTCAAGGCTGAGCAATGTTGTAAATAAACATTGGTGGCTGTTTTTTTTTTTTTTTTGTTTTTTTTGACAGCTCCAATTACCAGACTTCTTTAACACTGGGGAGGGAGACCCACTGACAGCTCAAAGATCCAGGCCTGAAAGTATCTGTTTGAGGAATCGGTGCATTTGCACGAGTACCGATACTTGTGCAAATACTCAGTATCTGTACCGATACTAGTATCGGTGCAACCCTAATTTCCATGTTCTGTGGGAGACCAGATATAGTGACTGCAGCTTCTGGGTTTAGTAACAAGTGTTGTAAAACCCAGAAGCTGCAGTCATTATATCTGGTCGCTATATCTATAACCTATAATGAGCACAATATCATTCCCCAGTAAACTAGTTGTTCTTAGCTCAGCACTTGCAGATTACAAATTTTAATACTGCTGGCTCTCGCTGTCTGTGGTGCTTTCCTGACCTTCTGATCTTCATAGCAAAGGGTTAACAGTGGACAGGGCAGTCTAAAGCCAGTCTTTAGGAAAGAGAAGGGAGGAGTAGGGGAGTGCTTTGCCATCCTAGGCTAAGGGGCTGTTTGTTTCTATTGATGCAAACAGTGCAGGGGAACACATTTCTAGTCTTTGCACGCACGGGTGGCTCCATAAGATGCTGCAATAGAAAGGAGCCATCCTGAAACAGGAAACATGGACAGCTTTCATGGCACCAGCCTAAACTGGAACATAGACAAGTATTAAAAGATAAAGAAGCTGCATACTCAGGTCTTTTTATGTTGTGCTTAGCGATCGTTATGAGCAGAGGAAACATCCTTTTAGAGTAGTTCACTGCAATCCAGCCTTTTTGTGTAACTTGAAGGTCTCGTCAGTAAATTTCAATAAAATGCGATGCAAAGACTCGGAATGAATAGATAAGTGCTCAAATAAAGTTTCATATAACTGCATGATTTTATTAATATATGTTGTAAACTTTGGATATCTTGACCATTTTCATGCAGATAAAATGATTCTGTAATTGTTTTGCCCTACAGATGGGGGAGGAAATGGGACAAAACAGCTTTATAAAGCAGTACCTAGAAAAGCAGCAGGAACTGCTACGACAACGGCTGCAGAAAGAAGCACGAGAGGCACAAGAAACCGAAGGTATCATTTCAGAGTATTTGTGAAAGACCCTTGCATCGGTCTAAAATGACACAGCTTTACGTGTCCATTAAAAATCACATAAAACCTTTCCTTACAAATTCCTCTGTGGCTAATTTTGATTTGTACACAAAGGGCTGTGAATTTTCATTTCAGAGGCTGCTGCACTGAGCGATATACATGGGCCAAACCTGCTTAAATGTGCAAGGTACCCGGCGTGCTGATCTTCCGGCTTTAACTGCTTGCCGACCAGCGCACGACGATGCACAATGGCTGGGCAAATGGGCGTACCTGTATGTCCCCTTTTAAGATGTGGCTTAGTGGGCGCGCGTGCCCGCCGCGTACTCCGTGAGCGTGCCTGCGGGTCCCACCAACTTGACGTCTGCCAGGAGCCAATCGTAAACAAGGCATTTCCCCATTCTGCCGAGCAACATGACAAGAATCTACTGCTCCCTGTCATCTGGAGCAATGATCTCTGTCGTGTTGTAGTGACACACATACACACACACAGTTAGAATCACTCCCTAGGACATGCTTAACACCTTGATCGCCGCCTAGTGTTTAATCCCTTCCCTGCCAGTGTCCTTTACACAGTAATTAGTGCATTTTTTTTATAGCACTGATCGCTGTATAAATGTCACTGTTTCCAAAATAGTGTCACGTGTATGTCGCAGTCATGATAAAAATCGCAGATCGCTGCCATTACTAATGAAAAAAAAATAATAATAAAAATGCCATAAATCTATCCCCTATTTTGTAGACGCTATAACTTTTGCGCAAACCAATCAATATATGCTTATTGCAATTTTTTTTTACCAAAAATATGTAAACGAATACATATCAGCCCGAAGTAAGAAAGACATTTTTTTTTATATGGATTTTTTTGGGGATATTTATTATAGTAAAATATTGCTTTTTTCTTGCAAATTTTTTTTTTTTTTATTTCATTTTTCAATAGCATAGAAAATTGCCCACACAGGGGCCAACAGTACGCACACAGGGGCAAAATCTCTGATGCGGCCACAGACCGCAGCAGGGCACATCAGGTAACACAACATAATCGGTCTGCCTCTGAAGCAACAACAGGCTTCAACCAGGCAGACCGATAACAAACAAAACTTAACTTATCTAAACCCCAATGTGGGGAGAGGTTAAAATCAGGATAATCTGTGCTCAATAGCATAAATGCAGGATAACATAACATAGAAATACTTGTAGTACCTGGTTCAGTCTATTACCATATTATAACCTTAATGTTGGCCTAAGGGTTAGTTACTGCATCAGTTGCTGTAGTGCTATCGTCTAACCAACAGGTCCACACCTTCTCAAATTTTTGTGGGCAACCCCTGCCCTCGTACGTGGCTCTATAAAGGGGCAAACTGGCATTCACTAGACCCTTCCAGAACTTGACAGAGGGGGGAGATGATTGCTTCCAATTTATCGTGATAGCCTTACATGCATAGTACAGTAATAAGGATATGAGTATTTTCCTAGCTCTGTGGATTGACCTCTGTTCCACCAGCCCCAGCAGACAATGTTTAGGATCATAAGGAGCACTAGTCTTAGTGATATTAACTATCACCTGGAGAACTTCCTTCCAGTAATGTCCAATTGCTGGGCAAGCCCAGAAAATGTGAAAGAAGTCCCATGGCTGATACAAGCATCTCCAGCACGCATGTGTCGGCGACATCTGGTGCAGTACATCTGTGGGGTGTGTAGTGAGCTCTGTGTATAATTTTGTACTGAACAAGCTTGTCCCTGGCTGAGACCAGAGGAGAGAACGGGAAAACCCAAATCTCCCTCCAATCATCAGCATCTAGCTCCGGTATGTCCCCCACCCATTTCCTGCGGAGGGAGGACAGTTTGGGGATGGCAGTAACCAACAGGGACCTGTAAATCTGAGAAGTGGGTTTCTCCAAGTCCTTCACCGGAAGGGTGGACTCGAGCTCCGAGTATTCCATTATGACTGGTTGACCTAAGAACTGACATCTATAAGTATGGGCGATTTGGAGATACCTGAAATGAGCCCGTACAGGCACATTAAATTTTGTATGCAATACATGAAAGGGAGCAAGCTCTCCATTGGTGATAACATGCTCCAGAGTCAGTATTTTGTATCTGGCCCAGGCCTGTGGATCCGAGATAGTGGTGAACTGTGGTAAGTTAGGGTTCAGCCACAGGGGGGTGTGAGGAGACCAGGTGTTCGGCAGAGATGCTCTCAGCGTCTCTCCCACCTTCCACGCCCTCAGTGGTGCGCATAGAAGGGGTGAGGCAATGAGGTGTTTTTGGCCCCCTGAATATCAACCCTTTCAAGGCCTCCAGAGACCTCACTATAGCCGCCTCCAACACCGTAGCAGAATTGGTCAGATCTGGCCGCAACCACCAGTGTACGGTTACAAGCTGAGTGTCCAAGAAGTATTTGTGGAAGTCCGGGAGAGCCAAGCCCCCACTATCCACAGGCCTGGTCAGAGTGGTATACTTGAATCTAGGTGTTCCAGACCCCCAAATAAATGAAAGGAAAAGTTGTTTAAGAGAATTAAAGAAGGTTTTATTCAGTCATTGTGGGGAATTCCTAAATATATATGTTAGTTTGGAGGGGACTTTCATTTTTAGAAGGTTAATGCGCCCAATGAGGGAGAGGGGAAGATTGCCCCATGCCCTTAGTTTGGATTTAATCCCTATCAGAACAGATTAGAGGTTAAGCCGGACAAAATCCCTGCTCTCCCTTGAAATAATGATACCTAAATATGTAAACCTATCCACCCATTGAAGCGGGGTAGAGGGGTACGAGGAGGACCTGGCCCCCTCATCCACCGGGAAAAGCTGAGACTTATGCCAATTCACCCTTAACCCAGTGAAGGTGGAAAAATCGTCCATGATTCCGAGTGCGCCCGCAAAGAGTCACCAGCATCGTTTAAAAAAAGCAGTAAATCATCCGCGTAGAGAGCCACTCTCTCTTCCAGCCAGCCCAGCCTAAGTCCACAGACCTTGGCCGAGCATCTGAGGGCCTCTGCAATAGGTTCCATTGCCAGCGCAAACAAGGACGGGGAGAGAGGGCATCCCTGCCTGGTGCCCCTCTGCAGGGGGAACGGAGGAGACAAGGAGCCATTCAGTTTAATGCATGCTAGAGGACCGGTGTACAATGTGCACATCCAGGCAATAAACTTCAGTGGGAAACCCATTCTTCTGAGCACCTCCCACAGATACACCCACTCTACCTTGTCAAATGCCTTCTCCATATCAAGGGTGGCAATGGCCCTAGTGCCTTGATTAGTATGGGGGGCATGAATATTAAAAAACAGTCTACGGATGTTGATGTCTGTGGATCTACCTGGCATAAAGCCCGTTTGGTCAGGGTCAATCAGAGATTTAATCCCCTTATTAAGTCTAGTGGCCAGTATTTTGGTTAGTATTTTTAAGTCACAATTTAGGAGTGCTATTGGCCTGTAGGAGGAGCACAACTTGGGGTCCTTATTGGGCTTTGGGATGAGAACAATATGAGGACGGTAGGGAGCCCTGTTGAAGATATTCTCGATACAGCTGAGCCAACCTAGGGGCAAGTAGTTCTACGTGGGCTCTATAGTACTCTATGGGTAGTCCATCTGGCCCTGGGGTCCTCCCAGCCAGGAAAGACCCGATGGCCATCGTCACCTCTTTTGGTGTGATCTCTGAGACAAGGAGTAGTCTCTCTCCATCAGCGAGCCACCCCAATGCTAGCGTGTCCAACATGGAGGTCATAGGAGTGGGGTCAAATTCATCAGGGAGTGAGGAAACATAGTTTCCTTCAAAATTTACGCTCTTTTTCTTGTTTATAGCGCACACAATAAAAACCGCAGAGGTGATCAAATACCACCAAACGAAAGCTATATTAGTTAGAAAAAAACGACATCAATTTTGTTTGGGTGCAACGCCGCACGACTGCGCAATTGTCAGTTAAAACGACACAGTGCTGTATCTCAAAAAGTGCTCTGGTCGGGAAGGGGGTACATTTTTCAGGGGCTGAAGTGGTTAAAGTGGGTGTAAACCCTCACATATACACAGTGAAGTGAATAGCCTCAAATGATACACAGAGATTAAACAAATCTCACTACATAAGTTTTACATGTATATCTGCTGTCTTCAGCTTTCTACATTCTTTAGAAAGTGCACATTGGGGGTTATGATGTACTAAAGGAAAATCCACTTTGCATGGTAAAGTAAAGTCACTGTAGATCCGAAGGGGACATGCAAGGAAAATAAAAAACAGCATTTTAGCTTGCACATGATTGGATGATAAAAATCAGCAGAACTTCCACTCATTTCAGACCTACCCCTTAGATTTAGAGCAACTGCACTTCTAAGTGCACCTTTAGTGCACTTTCAAGTGCATTTGCAGTGCAAAGTGAATTTTCCTTTCGCAATTAACCCCCATTGTGTTTAGACATTTTTCTTCCTGTTTCAGCGGTGGGAGGGGAGTCTGGGCATACATTGTGTGTGAGCTGATTGGAGGAAAGGCAGGCACCCCCTCCACATAGGCAGAGAAACAAAGAAACTTGCAGAGCTGTACTGTGAATCGACCAGCTATCTGCTTATCTGTCCAACACCCCAACACAAATTTCCAGCTGCTTTTATCTCCTGTGTCGGAGAGCTTGTCAGAAGTTATCATGCTGATAATAGAGGAACGGGACTTTGGAGAGAGATAAGTAAACTATACAGATATGTGACCAGGTTATATTTCATGAATGGGGTTTACATCCGCTTTAAAGTTTAGCTAAAAAAAAAAAAATTATTCTCTACAGCTTTAGTTATATTACTTACCTGTAATGAAATTTACCCCGCTGTGTTCAGGCTAAACTGCCAGCCTATGTCAATAGCTTTGTGTCTCTGGGCTCAGCTGCAATAAAGATGATCTGATGGGGACCCACCCCCTCCTCCCCACCTCTTCCTTGAAAAAAGTTTAATGGAGGTGGTTAAAGAAAATGACTACCACATTCAGGCAACTAGAATTTTAAAGGGTCAGTAATCGCACATTGTATAGCACTCCCCGTGCAATCAATATAAACTGCTTCAGAACTGCCTGCCTGCATTGTACTACAGGCAGATGGCCCCTACAGGCACAGTGATGCACTTGTACGGCACTGCCTTCTTCCAGGTTCAGTGCATGCAGGTTTCCAATGGCTACAAGCTGGAGTTTGGCTTTCTGTTCCCTCCCTGTTTTATACTATCCAGTTTACCTATGTCCCCAAACAGATTAGCAGATCTCCAAGCTGCTCTTGCACATATCATGAACCAGTAAGGGTTTGCCATTGTTCAGCGGCAAAAAGGTTTTAAAGATTGTACTCCAATCTTTCCACCATTCCAAATCTAAAAGGGGGGCACCCCCTGCCCCATGTTTTGACCTCAGGGCTTTAAAGGTCTTCTTTCAAGTACAGACATTTCTCAGAGTCCCCCAGGTCTGTCATTAACTTCCTCCATCTACTTTCTGGCCTTTGTGGACATCAGGGACACATACTTGCATGTCTCTATATTTCTAGCACACGAACACTACCTCCATTTTTCTGTGGGGGACCACTACCAGTTTGTAGCCCTATAATTCGGTCTATCTTTTGTACCCTAAGTGTTCACTGTATTTGTACCTATGCTGGCCTTCCTACACTCCCAGTGTGTTCCCATTGTGTGAATAATGGATAATCTCTTACCAAAGAAAAAGTAATCACAAATACTGACAACATGCTGTGGACTGTAAAAACTTTTTAAAAAGGCTTAAAAAGGCCTAAACCTCCTTAAGTGATTGCTGGAATTAACAAATTGCTTAGAGTATCTAATCCTAGACACAAGCCAAACAAAAGATTTTCTTACTCAAGGAAAAACTTCTGTCTCTCTGCTTCCAGTTAGAGATAGAAATACCACCGCTCCAGGCAGGTCGGCCGAAAATGAAACCTCTGATGAGTAAGCACCGTTTGTAGTGTGAAACGCATCAGCTCTTCCTGTCCGCCCTGCTGTGGCCTGTATTTTGTGATCCTGTTTTTTTAATAAAATTTATTTCAGAGTGCGGCTGTCCAGAATTTTCTCCCCATCTTCTCTGCTTCCAGTGTTTGAATTTACAGTCCAGGTGCTGTTTGTTTCTGCATTAGAGTTCTGAGCTTGATAGTAACCTCCTTCAGGGCAGTACTGTTTTTTAGTTCCACCCGTATAAAGCAGCGTTCTCTTTTCATACGTTCCTTGAACTATGGCTGATTTACCTCCTATTTATGGATGCCTGCATAGTTCCGAAGCCAAAGCAACTTAGCAGAGCTAGCTGTATGACACCTATGATCTTTTTGGCTGTCTGTAAGGGAGGCATTCTGGCTACCACTGTAAGCCCTTGTACACACGGTCGAACATTCTGACAACCAAATCCGTTGGATTTTGTCCGATGGATTTTGTCTGACGGATTTTGTCCGAAACCGTTGCATACACACGGTCGGACAAAGTTGTCTGAAAATCCGATTGTACATAACGTGATGACGTTAATTCGTTATGACGGGACTACGTTCAGGCTAGTAGCCAATAGCTTTGGTCTAGGAATTTGATCTGAGCATGCGTGGCACTATGTCCGTCGGAGTAGGCTACACATGATTGGAGTATGTCCGATCGGAGCATTTTGTCGAAAAATTTTACCGGCAAGTTGGAAAAGTTGGTCCGTCGGATATTCCGACGGATCAGTCCGATGGAGACCACACACAGTCGGAATATCCGACAAAACGGTCCGATAGGACACATTCCGTCGGAATCTCCGACCGTGTGTACAAGGGCTAAGAGGTGCATTCTTCCTACTGGTTACAAATATAAGGGACATTTGTTTTCACTGACCAGAGAAATATTGTCTCACAATTGGCAATCTGCAGCTCTGAGTGATTTGCAATTGGTATAGAAAAAATCGCCCCCCTTTTAAAGTAATAAAACTTTGTTGCTTTGCAGCCTGAACGAAGACCGAAACAACAGTTTGTTTTTATCCCGCTGTATTTACTCAAGTGCAACTTATAACATCCAAATAAAAGCTATAACACCAACATGTCATAAAAACATTCAAAAAAAGAATCCCTGAGTAAGAAAAAGGATCACCCCCTAGTGTCAGTATTTTGTTGAAGCACCTTTTGCTTTAATTACAGCATTTATTATTTTTTATTGGGATATGCCTCTACTAATATTGCACATCTAGACTTTGCAATATTTGCCCACTCTTTTTTTTTTTTTTTTTTGCATAACTGCTCAAGTTCAGTTAAATTTGATGGTGACTGTTTGTGGACTGCAGGCATCAAGTCATTCCATACTAGAGCATTCACTTTTTTTCACATTCAAGCACTGTGTGGTCATTTTTGCTGTGTGCTTTGGGTCATTGTCATGTTGGAAGGTATAAACCTTCTTCCCATTGACAACTTTCTGGCAAAGGGCAGCAGATTTTCCTCAAGAATTTGATGGTATTTTCACCCCCGTTGTCCTACTATTCTGACAAGTGCTCCAATCCCTGCTGCAGAGACACATGCCCATAACATATTTCCACCTCCATACTTTACTGTAGGAATGGCATTATTTGGATGGTTTGCTGTATTGGATTTCCACCAGACATATGGTTTAGTGTTGAGGCCAAATAATTAAATTTCAGTCTCATCTGACCAGAACACCCTTTTCCATGTGGTCTCAGAATCTTAATTTAGCCAAAGCTTAGTCGTGACTGCATGTGGCCTTTCTTGTTTTTTTTTTTTTTTTTTTTTCTTGCAACCCTCCCATACAAGCCACATTTGTGGCGAATGTGTTGTATTGTTGTCACATGCACACAATGACCACTCTGTCATAAATTCCTGTAACTGCTTTAGAGTTGCTGTAGGCATCTTGGTAGCCTCTCTGACCAGTTTCCCCTTGGCTCTTT
The DNA here is from genome assembly GCF_037356315.1 of Lithobates pipiens. NCBI lineage: Eukaryota > Metazoa > Chordata > Amphibia > Anura > Ranidae > Lithobates > Lithobates pipiens. The sequence continues at coordinate 16,228,042 of NW_027507696.1, forward strand.
CATCCAGTTTGGAGTGATGGCATATCGCCGTTGACCGTGGCGTGCTCAGTGCACCTGCGTGACGCTTTCTACGGTGCATGCGCCGTAGACAGCGGTTGCCTGTCTTTCGGCAAATATCTCCTAAACCGTGTAGGTTTAGGAGATAATTCTTGGACCTACAGGGAAGCCTTAATCTAGGTTTACCTGTAGGTCAAAGTTGGTTGTAAGGGTTTACAGCCACTTTAAAGGACTCAAACCACTTTTAACTACTTCGTATCCAGGCCAATTTTGTCACTTCACTCCTACATGTAAAAATCTACTTTTTTATTTTTTTTTCTAGAAAATTGCCTAGAACCCCGAACATTATATATAGTTTTTAGCAGAGGCTCAATAGAAAATAACGGGTGTTGCAATTTTTTATGTCACACTGTATTTGTGCAGCGTTTTTTCTAATGACATGTTCTTTGAAAAAATACACTTTAATAAATTTAAATAAAACAAATATGTGTGTGTGTGTATGTATATGTATGTATAATATAGCAAACCACGGTGCTTAAAATTAGCTTTAAATGCCTTTTACAGGTTACCATTTTACAGTTACACAAGAGGTCTGGTTCTAGAATGATTACTCTTGCTTTGACATTCGCCACAACACCTCACATGTAATCACCGTTTACATATGCATGCAGGAGTAACGTATGCGTTCGCATTTACGTGTAAGCACGGAGACGGGGGTGCTTTTTTTTTATATACGGTACAACATTTTTATTTTTTACACTTTTCGGAGTCGCAGAGAAAGAGGAACAACTTCAGTTCCTCCATTTCTGTTTTGTGCAGCTGATGCCGCTGGGTACATCTCTCCTGGGCTCCCCAAATCGGACACTAGAGCCTGGGAATGGCGGCGGTGGGCATGGCGGCATTCTGCCACCCACAGAACTGATTACTTCTGCTACAAAGGGAATCGCCACCTGAAATTTTTCATACCGGGATGATGCCTTTAGGTGCAGGCATCATAACGGTATAACCACTGCAACCCATGGCGGCAAGTAGTTAAGGTACCAAAGCCGAATGAGGATATTCTGAACGTAAAATACTTCAACTAGTTCCTTCAAATTACAGAAACCCTTTATCTTCATTGAGGATGTTCCATGGTGTAACATAACCCATGCTGTATAAATACTGTGTCCTGTACTGTACTTTAAAAAAATAAAATTTACAGGGAAGTCAAAAATCCTTTGTTACCCCTATTAACTTCTTTGTCCTGTTATGCAATTTTGTTTTGCATTAAATTAAGGGTTCACATTCTTCTTTTTTTTTTTTTTTTTTTTTATTACTACTAAATACAAGCTTTTTTTGGTTCGCAGAACCTTTAGCGGAGTCCGAGGAAGAAAATACGAATCCTGACATCGTGCCAGAGCCTCCTGATATTATCTGTTCTGTTTTGAAGGTGCCGGATGTTGAACTGGGAAAACGCACTTCAAGTATGTATTAAAAATAATGTTAATTACATAATATGCAGTATATAATTTTTTATTTATTTTTTGTTAATTTTTAAACAGATTGGCACACACGCCATTTATTCACCAATTATTATTATTTTTTTTTATTTTTTTTAGACATTGATTGTAAACTGTTCTAGAGAAATGGCAAATAATCAAAGCTTAGTTTTTATTTTCTGGCCTTCATGTTGAAGATTTCTGGTAGATGGTCTTGGCTTCATGGGTGCTGTTTTTCAGTGTACTTTGTAATTTGACAGGTCCATGGAGTTTGGCACAACTTGGCAGGTCTCTTTTATGTAAAAAAAAAATTGCATTCAAAAATCATAAAATAGTATTTTTTCCTTCAAACGTATAATGGAAATCCATATCCGTACTTTTAAACGGGATTTATTTAATACATTATCAGGATTCAGGTAATGCATTAGCCGTACCAAATTTCAGTCTAAAGAAACAATAAAGCTGAAACTCATGCGACATTTTCAGTTATGTATTCATTGTAAATATATTTAAATACAGCTTGAAAAATACTGTATCTGAAGCTGTATTTGTTTTGGCTCTCTGCTGTCATCTGTGTAATCCCCACACTGTGGTGTTGGCCTAAAATTGTAAACGTTCTTACAGGAGAATAGAGTACATGGGTTACCTTTTTTATCACGCTGATTTTCTGCCCATCAAACAAAGTGGGGGAGGAGAGGTAACCAAAGAGGCAAAACTCTTGCAGCAAAATGTTGTGCACACTGAGGATGTTTGCATATATAGTAGTATTATTGTAAAACGCTACGTAAACTGTCGGCGCTATATAAACCCTGTATAATGATAATAGTAGTAAGGAAGAATGTGTGTATATATGGGACATTTAATTAAGATCCCAAGATTATGATTTTTGCCTGAAGATCTGCTTTAAGAAATGTTGTAGATGCGAGTTGTATCCATTATGTTTATACCATGTGTGCGTGTGTGTGTGTGTGTGCGTGTGTATGTATATGTGTATGTATATGTATATTTATATTTATATATATATATATATATATATATGTATATGTATATATTGTGAAAATACTTTTTTACTAGTGTTACAAATAAAAAATGTTTACTAAATACTCTACCTCCACAAGTTAATTGCCTCATTTAAAGTCCTCCTTATGTAGATGCGAATTGAGAGACCTTCTATTTAATCCATTATCTAAAATGAGCAAGGTGTTAAACACTTATATCAAATCTGTGTATGGTGACAACTATTAATGTAAACCGGAAAAAAAATTAAGAAAATTTCTGTGCATGCAGTAATGGCAAGGTAAAACCAGGATGAGATGCCATTATAATTTTTTCATTTTTTCTTTATTAATATATCATTAAAGAAAAAAGCCTTTCTGTCTTGGAGGACCCAGATGATTCTGAGGAAGAGATTCCCAAAAAAAGGGAGAGGAGGTCATCCCGAGTAAAACAGGTCAGATTTACATCCATACTGATCATAAAAATGTACATGTCTTAAGACTGGTGCAGGCATTAAAGAATATACCTTAATTTGCAGGCTAAAACTACAAAACCTCCAGTTTTAACACCGCCAACTCAGGAGCAAGATCCACGTAGATCATCCATCCGTGCCCGACGGTCTAAAGGAGACTTTGCCAAGGAAGAAGCAGGAGATGTGGGTGAGGAAGAGGAGGAAACAATGGAAGAAAAGGAGCTACCCATTGAGAAAGATGAAGAAGAAACCCCTAAAAGAAGACGATCGTCAAGATCAGCTACTGTCCAGCAGAAAAAGTCTCCAAAAGTCAAGCGTTCACCTTCTCCTCCTGAATTATCAGAAACTCTTTCCAAATCAACTTGTGCTGACTCAGAAGAAATAGCAGAGGAACGTGTTCCACCATTGCTTTCTCTGGAAGGGTTCCAACATCGGGTCTCTGAAAAGCAGATGACCACAGCAACTGAGAAAGCAGTTTCCCCACAATTTCTTCACAAGGAGGGTTCAAAGAGTCGTAGATCTCCTCAAAAGTGGGGGCGTCATGTGAGAGAGCGCAATGAGAGCAATTTAAATACTTCAGCACAACAGCCTCCAGCTGCTACTTGTATTATCCAACAGACTCCTAACTCGTGTCAAGAAGCTGAAAAAGCTAGAACAAAAATACAGGATTCACATATGACAGAAGAGACTGTGAGGAGTTCCACAAGAGGTTCCACAACAAAAGATGTCAAAGTGAAATCGTCACTTGTTCTTCTAAAGCCTCCAGTTCGCTCAAAATCTGCGGGTAAAGCATATGTGAGTGAACAGAGCCTGCATATAGTGGAGAAGTCATCATCAAGGGGGGTTCAAGCTATGTCGATTTTAGAGAAGCAAGAACCAGAATCTCATGAAAATAAAGAGAGTACCATTACATTGTCGAGCTGTCCTGAAGTGGGAAGGTCAAATGTTAAGACCATGTCTATTTCAGAGAAGGTAAACAAGGACAAATTGAATGCAAATTCAGCAGTGTGCAGTGGTGATGCTTTTGAATCTGACAAAGCAGAAGTCGTTTCCTCAGTTTGTGTTTCCAGCTTACCTAAAACAAGAAAACTAAGAGTCCGCTCATCCTCTTCAAATCGGAATCAACCAGAAACTAACATTTTACAAACAGTAAATCGCCCTGACATTCAGGAAAAACCTAAAACACAGGTGCTTAATGTTGAGCAAACGCCTGTACCTGCGTGGACTATGTTAGACAAGCCAAAGCTGCGGTCATGTGGGCTAAAACGGACAAAGGAAGAAGCAACTGATTTGCTTAAGGGACAGGATAAAAGTATAACAACATTAGAAGCGCTTACTAAGAAATCAGATTTAGGTGTTTCCCAAGTGTCTAGTTCTGACATATTAGGAGGGACGACCAGCAGCACTGACCATTCTCTGGGTGAAGAAGTCTCACATTCTGGCTCAGTAGAAGTACAACAACCCTTTTTAGGAAATCAGAGCTCTGAAAAAGAAGAACCTATGCATATAAATAAAATTTCAGAAATCGAACAAACAGAGGTCAAACCATCTGCTGAAGATGATTTGAATAGGTTTGGAAATACTGTGCAATTGGAGGAATCTAAGCAACCAAATAAAGTTACCTCTGAAACGGTTCTAGGGGAGCAATTTTCTGAAATAAGTGTATTAGAATCCGAAGCTACAACAGGGACATGCGAATCATCTGTGATTGTGGTAGAAAGGTGCGAAGATTCCAAAATATCAGAGAGGGCTTCTGCAATATCAGATGCTAATGAAGAATCTCTGGCTGGCCATGAAGCTATGATCTGTGACCCAGATTTACAAGAAATGTCTGATATTTTGACACGTGTGGAATCTCCACAAATCATATCACAGAAAGACACAATCACTGAGCCAGTTTTTTTCAAACAATCAACATTTCCATCAAGCACAATAGAATATTCTAATAAATCTTCTGAATTAGATTCACAGGTAGAAGATGTTGCAGGTGTTCAAATAACTCCTGAAGCCATGATCAAAAATCAAGCTGCAATTGAGGCACCAGAAGAAGCCATCTCTGTTGATGAAATCAAAACAAAACTTGCCCAGGAATTTTTTACAGTTATACCAAAAATGACAGAGGAGTTGCCGGCCGAGGAGCGTGCTGAGGCTGAGTTGCCCACAGAATTGCCCACTGAGGCCGAGTTGCCCACAGAGGAGCGCGCCGAGGCTGAGTTGCCCAGCGAGGCCGAGGAGCGCGCCGCGGCTGAGTTGCCCAGCGAGGCCGAGGAGCGCGCCGCGGCTGAGTTGCCCAGCGAGGCCGAGGAGCGCGCCGCGGCTGAGTTGCCCAGCGAGGCCGAGGAGCGCGCCGCGGCTGAGTTGCCCAGCGAGGCCGAGGAGCGCGCCGAGGCTGAGTTGGCCAGCGAGGCCGAGGAGCGCGCCGAGGCTGAGTTGGCCAGCGAGGCCGAGGAGCGCGCCGCGGCTGAGTTGCCCAGCGAGGCCGAGGAGCGCGCCGCGGCTGAGTTGCCCAGCGAGGCCGAGGAGCGCGCCGCGGCTGAGTTGCCCAGCGAGGCCGAGGAGCGCGCCGCGGCTGAGTTGCCCAGCGAGGCCGAGGAGCGCGCCGCGGCTGAGTTGCCCAGCAAGGCCGATTTGCCCGCCGAGGCGCGCGCCGCAGCTGAGTTGCCCAGCGAGGTCGAGGCGCTCGCCGCGGCTGAGTTGCCCAGCGAGGCCGAGGAGCGCGTCGCGGCTGAGTTGCCCAGCGAGGCCGAGGAGCGCGTCGCGGCTGAGTTGCCCAGCGAGGCTGAGGAGCGCGTCGCGGCTGAGTTGCCCAGCGAGGCCGAGGAGCGCGTCGCGGCTGAGTTGCCCAGCGAGGTCGAGGAGCGCGCCGCGGCTGAGTTGCCCAGCGAGGCCGAGGCGCGCGTCGCGGCTGAGTTGCCCAGCGCGGCCGAGGCGCGCGCCGCGGCTGAGATGCCCAGCGAGGCCGAGGCGCGCGCCGCGGCTGAGTTGCCCAGCGAGGCCGAGGCGCGCGCCGCGGCTGAGTTGCCCAGCGAGGCCGAGGCGCGAGCCGCGGCTGAGTTGCCCAGCGAGGCCGAGGAGCGCACGGCGGCTGAGTTGCCCAGCGAGGCCGAGGAGCAATCCGCGGCTGAGTTGCCCAGCGAGCCCGAGGAGCGCGCCGCGGCTGAGTTGCCCAGCGAGGCTGAGTTGCCAGCTGAGGAGCATACCGAGGTGCCCACCAAAGAGCATACCAAGGCGCTCGCCAAGGCTGAATTGCCAGCCAAGGAGTGTCCAGAGCCCGAGTTACCCACTGAGGCAAAGTTGCCTGCCAAGGAGCCCACTGAGGTGGGGTTTCCAGCTGAGGCACCTACCGGGGCGGAGTTTCCAGTTGAGGCGCCCACCAAGGTGGAGATGTCGGCCGAGGAGTGTGTCCAGGCTGTGTTGCCTACCGAGGCTGAGCTGCCCACCGGGGAGCGTGCCGAGGCTGAGTTGCCCACTGAGAAGCATGCCGAGGAGTGTGCCGCGGCTGAGTTGCCCATCGAGGCCATGGCACGCGCCGCGGCTGAGTTGCCCATCGAGGCCATGGCGCGCGCCACTGCTGAGTTGCCCAGCGAGGCTGAGGAGCGCGTCGTGGCTGAGTTGCCCAGCGAGGCCGAGGAGCGCGCCGCGGCTGAGTTGCCTATCGAGACCATGGCGCGCGCCACTGCTGAGTTGCCCAGCGAGGCCGAGGAGCGCATCGCGGCTGAGTTGCCCAGCGAGGCCGAGGAGCGCGTCACGGCTGAGTTGCCCAGCGAGGCCGAGGAGCGCGTTGCGGCTGAGTTGCCCAGCGAAGCCGAGGAACGCGTCGCTGCTGAGTTGCCCAGCGAGGCCGGGGAGCGCGTCGCGGCTGAGTTGCCCAGCGAGGCCGGGGAGCGCGTCGCGGCTGAGTTGCCCAGCGAGGCCGGGGAGCGCGTCGCGGCTGAGTTGCCCAGCGAGGCCGGGGAGCGCGTCGCGGCTGAGTTGCCCAGCGAGGCCGAGGAGCGCGTCGCGGCTGAGTTGCCCAGCGAGGCCGAGGAGCGCGTCGCGGCTGAGTTGCCCAGCGAGGCCGAGGAGCGCGTCGCGGCTGCGCTGCCCAGCGAGGCAGAGGAGCGCGCCGCGGCTGAGCTGCCCAGCGAGGCAGAGGAGCGCGCCGCGGCTGAGCTGCCCAGCGAGGCAGAGGAGCGCGCCGCGGCTGAGCTGCCCAGCGAGGCAGAGGAGCGCGCCGCGGCTGAGCTGCCCAGCGAGGCAGAGGAGCGCGCCGCGGCTGAGCTGCCCAGCGAGGCCGAGGAGCGCGCCGCGGCTGAGCTGCCCAGCGAGGCAGAGGAGCGTGTCGCGGCTGAGCTGCCCAGCGAGGCCGAAGATCACGCAGAGGCCGAGGAGCGCGTCGCGGCTGAGCTGCCCAGCGAGGCCGAGGAGCGCGTCGCGGCTGAGCTGCCCAGCGAGGCCGAGGAGCGCGTCGCGGCTGAGCTGCCCAGCGAGGCCGAGGAGCGCGTCGCGGCTGAGCTGCCCAGCGAGGCCGAGGAGCGCGTCGCGGCTGAGCTGCCCAGCGAGGCCGAGGAGCGCGTCGCGGCTGAGCTGCCGAGCGAGGCCGAGGAGCGCGTCGCGGCTGAGCTGCCGAGCGAGGCCGAGGAGCGCGTCGCGGCTGAGCTGCCGAGCGAGGCCGAGGAGCGCGTCGCGGCTGAGCTGCCGAGCGAGGCCGAGGAGCGCGTCGCGGCTGAGCTGCCGAGCGAGGCCGAGGAGCGCGTCGCGGCTGAGCTGCCGAGCGAGGCCGAGGAGCGCGTCGCAGCTGAGCTGCCGAGCGAGGCCGAGGAGCGCGTCGCAGCTGAGCTGCCGAGCGAGGCCGAGGAGCGCGTCGCGGCTGAGCTGCTGAGCGAGGCAGAGCTGCCAAGCGAGGCCGAAGATCACGCAGAGGCTGAGGATCATGCCGAGGCCGAGCTGCCCAGCGAGGCCGAGGATCGCGCCGAGCTGCCCAGCGAGGCCGAGGATCGCACCGAGGCCGAGCTGCCCAGCGAGTTTGAGGTGCACGGCTCGGCCGAGCTGCCCAGCGAGTTTGAGGTGCGTGCCGAGGCCGAGCTGCCCAGCGAGGCTATTGTAGCAAAAGACCATGAGCTGGTGGACCACAAAATCACTGAGCCAAAAGGTGATGAAGAGTTTCTTGCTGTACAAAAAGAGTCTGAAATAATGCCATCAGAGATTTCCACATATGGTCAGAATGCTGATGCGAAGGTGACAGATGTGCATGGGCCCAGGGAAGTGAAAATGACAGAGGTAAATGTTCCATCTTCTGATGTGGAGATAACTGAGGGGACTGTTCTGTCTACCCATGTGGAGATGACTAATGCAAATGTCCAAAGTGCTGCCCAGGAACTGTCTGAAGGTGAAAATGTTGATAGTGCTCGGGAAACAATTATGACCGAAAAATCTGTAGATTTAAAAAAAACCCTGTGGTTGAATCAGAGGACGTTCCATTTCATACTACTTCAAACCCTTTATCCATCCAGGATGCATCTAAACAGTGTCCTGTGGAGGCTGTTAACTCTTCGTATCCTGAAAGGGAAACTGCCAGTTATGCATGTTCAAGATCCTCTGCAAGCGAAATGTTGCATACAGTAGAGCAAAATCCAATAGAGCTACAAGAAGATATAAAAGTTTATAATGAACAGCTCTTATCGCTTAACAATAGCAGTAGCAAAATCCACAAGACCATAGAGCTAACAGAGAAAGTCGAATTGCATATAGAACATGTGTCGGTTATTAAGCAAGATGAATTCCTTCCAGGCACTATGTCTCCAGAACATCAAACTACAGATAAATTACAGCCTGTTAAAGAAGAGGAAGGCTGTGTAAGAAAAGTGGAGTTGCCTGAAGGTGCTGAAGAAAGTGAAAATGTTGCCTTAGTAGGATCCCGACGAAGAAGATCCTCTTCATCATCCTCCTCATCATCATCCTCTTCCTCCTCTTCTTCCTCCTCTTCCTCATCATCTTCCTCATCCTCTTCTCATTCATCGCGCTCCTCATCAGATAGATCCTCCCCCTCCAGACATAGCTCCCATTCTAAATCCACCTCACCAGAAAGACCGAATCGTATGTCACGGTCGTCAAGGTCATCATCATCGTCTTCATCCTCTTCTAGTGATAAGGTGAGAGTTTTTTCCTGAACTGGAATTTGCCAGGCACTTTGAATTATGTTGAATTTTAACCACTTGTGCTCCGGAGCAATTTTTTTTCACTTTTTGCACACATTAAAAATCTGCATTTATGGCCATAAAATTACATAAAGCCCACAGAACATTATAGATTTTCTGAAAGCAGAGGCCTCCTAGAGTAAAAGGATAGCAATTTTTTGATGTTGTAGGGTATTTGCGCAACAGTTTATCAAATGCATATTTTCAGGAAAAAATAAATAAATAGAATTTTAGTGCATACAAACACAATATAATATCCACTTTTTGGGAAAATATAAAGGATGAGGTTGTGTCAAATGAATAGATGCCAAACGTGCCGAGTCTTAAAATTTCCTTTGCCTGTAATATCATGAAAAACAATGTTGCCCACAAACATCCATAGGTGCTTTAAAAGCATTTTCTACGCATCAGTTTAGAATTAAGCGAGACCTGTAGCACTAGAATTGTTGCTCTCACTCAGACATTTGTGACGATAACTTACGTGTGTGGTGCAGTCACCATTTACATACACATCTGCACCCTGTGCCATGTTTGCATTTGTGGGTAAGTGCAGGGCAATGGGGGTTATTTAATTTTTGCTTTGTTTTTAATTTTATTTTATTAGACATCGTCTCCCAAATATCTCTTCTGACCTCCAAAGCTACTAAGCACAGATCTGCTCGATTAGCTGCTTTCCTAGCTGTATCGGAGTGGGAATGACAGCTGTGATAACACTGAGGAAATTACACTTTGCTACAATGTAAAGTAGTGCGTGTACAGCTTGTATAACAGTGTCAATTTGCGGTCCCCTCAAAATAACTTAACACACAGCCATTACTGTCTAACCTGCTGGCAACAAAAGTGAGTACACCCCTAAGTAAAAATGTCCAAATTGGGCCCAATTAGTCATGTTCCCTCCCCGGTGTCATGTGACTCGTTCGTGTTACAAGGTCTCAGGTGTGAATGGGGAGCAGGTGTGTTACATTTGGTGTTATCTCTCTCACACTCTCATACTGGTCACTGGAAGTTCATCATGGCAAAGAACTCTGAGGGTGTGAAAAAAAAGAATTGTTGCTCTACATAAAGATGGCCTGGGCTATAAGAAGATTGCCAAGACCTTGAAACTGAGCTACAGCACGGTGGCCAAGACCATGCAGCGTTTAACCGGACAGGTTCCACTCAGAACAGACTGAGCCACTGTCCTCAGATGCCTCCCTAGCTGCTTTATGGAAAGGCTGTCTGGCTTGTTGGAGACCTCAGATGACAGGGGAAACAAGTGAGCTGCTATCTGCTCCAGGGTCCATCTTGGATTCTCTTCTTGCGGCTTCTAAGATCCCTGAGGAGGGCTTCTCATGACTGAGAGTACTCTGCTCGGGAGGATACACAATCCTCTGATCTCTTGCATGCTGAAGAATTTGATTTCTGTCCTTTATTGACCAATTATACCCGATTCCTACTTTGGAGCAGCCTGAACAGTCAACAGCCAGGCCATGTTGAGAATTTCCTGGTTTTCAAGGACCATGTGGATACGTGGTTTGAAGCCCTCCTTAAGGCTGGATTCACACCTATGCCGTTTTAGTGCTTTTTGCATTTTGCAGATTTTCACTACAGAACGTGTTCCATAGGAAACCATGTTAAATGGACTGTAGTGCAAATCTGCAAAATGCAAAAAGCACTAAAACGGCATAGGTGTGAATCCAGCCTGAGGCCATGTTTTCTCTGGCTGGTTCTGCTTTGCAATTTGCTGCTGTCACCATATCTGTCACACCTTAGCTGTAAGATGTAAGGTCAATGGCGCAACACTTGGGTTCCATCTGATCTCCATCATTTGGAGTTTTTGCTTGGGGTCTTACAATGCTGCATGAACAGGCTAGTAAACCCTTTTTGCTAAATTTCCAAGATGAACCTTATTTTTGGCGCATATGTGAAAGATTGTTTTGCACAAGAGTGTGTCTGTGCAGCTCCCTTGCAATAAGCCTATTTGGTGACTTCTTGGATACTTGTATCAAGAAAGTCATGAAGAAGAAGAAAGGCAAAGGCACCTTCAGGAATGCCTTCAGTTTGCCAGCCACAACACCTGGATGTTTAAGCATCCTAAGTGATCAAGTCCTTTTGCAGTGAGGGGATGCCCCAACTTGTTAAAGTTTGGAGGCGGGGTAGTGTTTGTCATCTGGGCATAGGACATTTCAGATGCCTAGGTCCAGAACGTTGTCTCTCGGGACTAGAGTTTAGGTCCTTGCCTCCGCCCTGCTTCTTGGTGTCCTCCCCAGAGAAGCAGGCAGGTCTTCGCCCTGTTCTCCAGCAGCTCCTCTGACAGGAGTTCATGCTCTAGTTCTGGAGACTGAAAGGTGTCAGGTTCCACTACAAGTAAATAATAAATGTGTCTCTAACTCAGTACATAATATATACAAAAAAACTGCGTAGTGCAAAATCTTCAAATATCAAAATCAACAAACATCAAATCCATAAATAGAAAGCCCAAAAATTCATATCAGTGTATCAGTGCATGTGCAGAAGTGAATATAGATCCGCAATCTTCAATATCATCTGGACATATAAAAAAGGTAAAAAGTGCAGTGATCAAGTGCAGGAAAAAATCATCAAATTCTTAAGGTTTAATCACACTCTCTTCCACCATCTGTGATCCACTATAGGTGTGCCCCAGCCTCTCACCTCATGTAAATACCTCAATGGGTCTAATGACGCTTCTGGTAAATATCATAAAGATCCTCTCCAATCAAGCAATCTTCTCCTTGTATCAAGCATGACAAGATTAAGCAGCAATGATGGTGGATAAGAAAACAATGTTCTCCCTCTATATTGCATACTTCCTCCTTAAACTCCTCCACTCTCCTCCATATACAACTCATAGAAGAAAAAGGAGATCTCCATAGTGCAGTAATTCGATGGAAAAAGATTTGAAAGCAGCAACTTACATTTAAAATCAGAATATTCTGCATAGATAAACACAGGAACTTCCGCTCTCTGCCACGACTGGATGTAAAACGTCACCCGGCTTGTCCTGATGCGTTGTGTCACATGATCTGGCACAACGCTTCAGCAATGCACTATAGAGGGAGAACATTGTTTTCTTATCCACCATCATTGCTGCTTAATCTTGACATCCCTGATACTCCAAGGAGAGGATTGCTTGATTGGAGAGTATCCTCGTGATATTTACCAGAAGCGTCATTAGACCCGTTGGGGCTGGGGCACACCTATAGTGGATCACAGATGGTGGAAGAGAGTGTGATTTAAGCCTTAACAATTGGATGATTTTTTTTCCTGCACTTGATCACTGCACTTTTTACCTTTTTAATATCCAGATGATATTGAAGATTGCGGATCTATATTCACTCTGCAGATGCACTTTTTATACACGGATATGAATTTTGGACTTTACATTTATGGATTCGATGTTTGTTGATTTTGATATTTGAAGATTTTGCTCTACGCACATTTTTGTATATATTTTGTACTGAGTTAGTGCCACAGTTATCATTTGCTTATTTGTAGGAACACACCTTTTAATGTTGGTTGCCACTCTGAAAATACTTTGAGGTTCACTTGGTTTACGCATTAGTTATTCATTTATAGTTTCTACTACAACCTGTTTGCTGTTCCCAAGGCAAAGGTAGGTATTCACCCCATTGTCGATCTGAAAATTCTTAAAATCTGGTTCAAAAATTCAGCATGGAATCTGCCAGGGTCAGTCATTGCTTCCCTTTAGCCGGAGGACAAGCTGCCATCTCTGATCATGAAGGATGTCTACACACCCCCATTTTGCTTTGCATCAATGCTACCTGCATTGTGCTGTGGGAACACATTTTTGATTTGGCCTGTCCAGTGTGTCTCGGTTCTTCGATCTATTGTGCTCAAAGGATATTCCGATTGTAGAATTCCTGGATGGCCATCTTCTGAACAGTTGGTCTGGGCCTTGTGGGCCAATGTCTGTTGGACAGTGCAGACTCTGGAACTGTCCTACTGCTTGGCGTATCTAGGCTTGATTCTGGACAAGACCCAGTCCAAGGTTTTCCTCCCTTTTCTGACAAAATCCTGGCCCTCCACTCTTACGTTTTAGACCTTGCAGTCCATGGGAATGCCCAGTTTTTCAAGGCAGTAACATATATCCAGTTTCATGCCAGACTGTTGCAACTCAACATTTTTGGTTCTTTTGGAAAAGAAAACTCAGTCTCTAGATTGTCTCATTTGCCTGACTAATAAAACCAGGCTTGCCCAGCGCTGAAATCAGAAGTCCTTTCTCCCCATGTCATGGAAGGTGCTCACAAAAGACACTAGTCTGTTGGGTTGTGGCAAAGTCCTAGAAATCTTCTCAGTATAGGGGACTTGGTTGGCAGTGATGGCCTAGTAGCTCCCAATCAAATTCCTGGAACTCTGGGTGATTTGGTTGTCCTTCCAATGCTTGCCCCTCTCGTCTAAGAGGCCTATCCAGAATTCAGTTGGACAATGCTGTGACTGGCTTATGTCCGTTATCAAGGGGGTACAAGAAGTTTCTATGTTTAAATTAAAGAGAAGCAGATTTCATTTTAGCTTGATATGGCCTTGTTCGCATTGCGCATTTCCAGTGTGGAAAATAGTCTAGTGGCAGGGGAATCTTCCCTTCACACAGAGTTGTTTCAACACCCCTCCCTATTCTTCTAAAAGCTAGGAAATCTAATTCTCATTGTCTGCTTTCCTCCTTGTGTCCTGTTCCAAAGTGTTCAAAGGGAGATTTCTTTCCACTGTAATTCCTTAGGGTCCCCATAGGAGACATCCTTGTTCCATCATTGCCAGCTGAATTAGACGAGTTATCCCCTGAACCTACAGTTTAAAGAGTAAGATCCCCCCCTTTCCAGTTAAGGACCACCATCAGATCTGTCAGTGTTTCCTGGGCTTTTCAGTTTTAGACATTTATTAACTAGATTTGCAGGCTGACACCTGGTCTTCTGTTCACATATTTGCCGAGATTTCTCACCCTCGGCCTTTGGGGATTGTTTACTTCCTGTGCCACAAGACTCCAGGCTGCACCTGTGCATTACACTCCTATTGACTTCTATGGGACTGTCAACCTGGCGAAAAGAGGGGGACATATGGCATGTAAATAATGACCGAAGGTTGTGGGTGATGGATCTAGGTAATTATGGATCTATGGAGGAAGAGGGTGGGATGTTTAGGTTAGGGCACAGGGGCAAAGTACACTTTGTCTGAAAGTGCATTTTTTTTTGTTGTTTTACAAGATGGATGTTCAGACTACTAATGCCAGTTTTGGGTGTAAGGTGCTTCAGGCTGCTCTGACTTATCAACTCTCTTGTTTTCCTTTTTATATCATGGGTCTGTTAGCGTTTTTTGCTATGTTGCTTTGTTTTTGCATCCCAATTGTTTAAAGCTAAGATCCTGTGTCCAGTAATGTGCAACTAAGAAAATGGGATATACGTATACATAGTGTACTTGTAAAATCGATTTCTTGGTGTATATTGCGGCACACAGGACCCCCCCCCCCCCCCCCCCCCCCCGTTATTATGATCCACTGTTTTTTTATTGTGTGCTATTGAACTGAGGCTTGCTGTATGTGGGAGGGTTTTTTTTATGGGCTTGTCCTTGCAACTTTGCCATTGTCCAGTCACCTGAAGGTAGCTGCATTAACGATTTGACTAAAGGCTCGTGCACACTATAAGAAATTCGGGCTAACATTTTTGTCCAAAGAATTTTCGTACAGTGTGTACGTAACTTTCGACAGCTGATTCCGAATTTTCGTACAAAAATTCCCAAAGGGACAAACTCTAAAATTGTTCTTTTACGGGAACAGAAGAAACGATTTTCATTTTAATGTGTACCGTTTTCGTACAAGAAAAAACAAAAAAACAAAGAACCTTTGTTGCGCAAGAATTTTTCATACGAATTTTCATTCATTGGTTCGGATTTTCTATAAAACAACAAGGAAAATCGGATCAACATTTACCCGATTTTCTTATAGTGTGTAACCCGATTAAGATCCTGTGTCCTGAAAAGTACTTCAACGAAAGGATTCTACTTGTAAGTCAAAAATCCTAGTTTCCTGAAGCAAAACTGTGGCCAGACTATAGACACTGATATTTACGTATTCTTAACAGTCAGTAAAACTCCACACATTGCTCTATAGCTACAAACACTGGAGAAATTTACCACTTTAAGACCAGGCCTTTTTTGGAACTTTTTGTTTATAAGTTTCGATTTTGTATATATAATATATATTTTTAGCAGAGACCCTAGCAAAATAAAGGGGTGAACTTTGCAATATTTTATGTCACACCGTATTTGTGCAGCGGCCTTTGAAACAACATTTTTTGGGGAAAAAAATGCACTTTCTTGAATAGAAAAAAAAAACCTTAGCTCAATTTTTTTTGTATAATGTAAAAGATGTTACGCCAAGTAAATAGATACCTAACATCTCATGCTTTAAAATTGCAAACACTCATGGAATGGCACATACTATAGTACTTTAAAACCTCCATAGGTGGTGCTTTAAATTTTTTTACAGGTTTTTTATTTTTACACTGTCCCTTTTTTCTCTTTCTTCTTTTTTTTTCTTTTTTTTTAATTACTTTAACAATGTTAACATCACTTGTAATAGAAATAAGCATGACATGTCCTCTTTATTGAGATATCTGGGGTCAAAAAGAGCTTCGGATATCTCATTTACTTTTTTAAAAGCAAAAAAAAGTAATTTTGCCTTTTAACAGAAAAAAAAGCATCCCTTTAAGTGCACAAGGCAGAAGTGACATCAGCGGTCCTCCACGAGCATAGAGTCGAGTGGGGGCCATCTTGCCCTTACACAACTTCCTGGCCAACCGGATCGCCTTTACTGATCCCTCTGGTAAACGGGGAAACGACCAGGAAGGGGTCCTATCTCCTCTAAAAGTGAAGGTGGATGCGCCGCTGAGACTACTTTGATTTTGTAGACAATCGCCCACAGAACAAGAGGATCCTGGGGTTATGGCAACTAGCTACTGCCATAACAATGGTATTTAGCATCAAAGTTATAATGTAAATATACTTTGGGCGGTCGCCAAGTGGTAGTTCTTAAAAGAGAAGTATGGGTTTTATTTTTATTTACTTAGTATACTTGCCTAGGTGGATACAGCATCAGACCGATGCTGCATCTGTCCCTGTCACCTCTGTACTGAGAACCGAGCCATCAAACATTGCTGATGGCTCGATTCTCTCAGCTCCCCGAGCAGAGAGCTGCTGCCTGTCAGTCAGCAGCTCACCTCTCTGTTCCTCCATACCCATTGGAGCGCTGAGCTGTGGAGGAGCGGGAGCAGCCTTCTCAGTCTCTCAGTGGCTCACTGAGAGACTGAGAACAGGCATCAGTCCAAGCACCCTGCGGATCCAGACTTTGTTGTCGTGATGACATGGTGCCTGGACTGATTCCTCTGATAAAAGCAGAGAGTGGACTTCAGACTGTTCTCTGCTGAAAACGAGTCACAGGACTGCAAAACGAATTGCACTCCTGTGACCCATAGGAAAAGCCCAGCCAAAACAAGTTTAGACTGGACTTCTCCTTTTAAGGGAAGTATTGAAATAATTAAAATTTTGTCTGCTCACTCTGAAAGGGGGAACACAATGAGCTGAGATGAAAGCCTTTTCTGCTGTAAACTTGAGGTTAGATTACTCTAGTGTCCGCAGTGACAGAGGTCATTGCGGGTTTGTTTTAAAACCTTATTTACTGCTTGTTAAAGTGGTTGTAAACCCTTACAAACCACTTTGACCTACAGGTAAGCCTAGATTAAGGCTTACCTGTAGGTCTAAGAAATATCTCCTAAACCTATACGGTTTAGGAGATATTTGCCCGAAGACAGCCACCGCTGTCTACGGCGCATAGGAGATTTTGATGGAGAATATATATGGTATGAAAATCTGATTCTTTTAAAGACCTTCTAGAATGGGAGTATACAATTATTCATAAACCCTAAGAAAATCTGATTTTTTTTTTTTTTTACGATTTTTGACCCTTTGTGCAATAGAACAACCCACATATAAGAGAGCAGCAGGACATTTACTCAACTGTTAGGGTTCATTTGAAAAAAAACATTTTAGTATAATGCCTGCATAGACTTTTCTGTATTTGAATGCAAGGGGTGAGGTATTTAAATAGATTTGTATACGATTTTACATGGGATTTCTAACCTATCTAGTTTGGATGAAGGAAGAAAGGAATGTTAGGGGAGGATTTCATGTGTTGCTGCCTCAATGGTTAGAATTTGATCAAATTTAACCTGGCCTGAAAGATGCCTGTGATCAATGTGGATGTGGGTGTTTAATGTTTTTGTTGTGGCTTTTTATTCTGAAGGAACTACCTTGTAATAAAAGTTCTTCACAAAGGGAAAATCAAGAAACATTGTCTCCTAGAACATTACCTTTAAATTTGGAAGCAACAAATCCAATGCAGGATTCCTCTCCACCTCCATCACCAAAGGTAGCACAGTTTCAGCAAGATGTGCCAACCTTTTCTGAGAGTGCTACATTATCCCTTGAGAGGCATCGGCGGACGCATGAAATGTCTGAGGACACAGAAGAAGAAGTAAGTCAATTGCATTTTAAACCATTCTTCTTTTTATCCCAACCAGCCCCAACACCAACTTGTTACTTTATTATGTTAGTGCTCTATTAACCACTTTCCAGACCGGACCATTTTGCTGGTCAATGACCAGAGGTCTTTTTACAATTTGGCACTGCGCTGCTTTAACTGGTAATTGCGCGGTCATGCAATGTTGTACCCAAACAAAATTTGCGTCCTTTTTTTCCACAAATAGAGCTTTCTTTTAAAGGTATTTGACTGACTCTGCGATTTTTATTTTTTGCGATATAAACGTAAAAGACCGCAAATTTTTAAAAAAAAATGATATTTTCTACTTTTTGTTATTAGAAAAATCCAATAAACTCAATTTTAGTCATACATTTAGGCCAAAATGTATTCAGCCACATGTCTTTGGTAAAAAAAAAAGTCAATAACTGTATATTTATTGGTTTGCGCAAAAGTTGTCACATCTACAAACTAAGGTACGTTTCTGGAATTTACGCAGCTTTTAGTTTTAGTTTATGACTGCCTATCTCATTTCTTGAGGTGCTAAAATGGCAGGGCAGTACAAAACCCCCCCAAATGACCCCATTTTGGAAAGTAGACCCCTAAGGAAATTGATAAGAGGCATGTTGAGCCCATTGAATATTTTATTTTTTTGCCTCAAGCGATTGAATAATGACAAAAAAAAATTTTTTTTTTTTTTTTTTTTACACAAAGTTGTCACTAAATGATATATTGCTCACATGTGCTATGGGCATATGTGAAATGACACCCCAAAATAAATTCTGCTGCTTCTCCTGAGTACGGGGATACCACATATGTGGGACTTTTTGTGAGCCTAGCCGCGTACGGGGCCCCGAAAACCAAGCACCGCCTTCAGGCTTTCTAAGGGCGTAAATTTTTGATTTCACTTCTCACTACCTATTACAGTTTTGAAGGCCATAAAATGCCAAGATGGCACAAAACCCCCACAAATGACCCCATTTTAGAAAGTAGACACCCCAAGCTATTTGCTGAGAGGCATGTTGAGTCCATGGAATATTTTATATTTTGCCACAAGTTGCGGGAAAATTACAAACTTTTTTTTTTTTCACAAAGTTGTCACTAAATGATATATTGCTCACGCATGCCATGGGCATATGTGAAATGACACCCCAAAATAAATTCTGCTGCTTCTCCTGAGTATGGGGATACCACATTTGTGGGACTTTTTGGGAGCCTAGCCGCGTTACGGGGCCCCGAAAACCAAGCACCGTCTTCAGGCTTTCTAAGGGCGTTACAGTTTTGAAGGCCATAAAATGCCAAGATGGCACAAACCCCCCCCAAATGACCCCATTTTGGAAAGTAGACACCCCTAAATTTAGGGGTACACTAGTGAGACTAGGTAATAAATGACGGGTGCCCTGAAACTATAAAAAAATAACTAACCAACCAGCGTCACCTGTAACAGTTATATGGTGATCACTGGTGAAAGGGTTAACTAGGGGGCAATCAGGGGGCTTTATGCGGTAGTATATGGGGGTCCCTGGCGCTATAAAAAGCTGCGGCGAACCTAAATACCTACCTGCCTAACTAGCGTCACCTGTGACACTAATACAGCGATCAGAAAAACGATCGCTTATTAGGCTGGGTTCACACTGGAGCGATGCGGGAACGCCACGAATCCGCGGCAGGTTCCCGCATCGCATGCCTCCCGGCGGCAGTTCACACTGCCCTATGCGAACTGCTGGGAGTGTCAGTGAAATGTTAATGACACCCCCAGATCAGTTCGCATATCGCAGTGCGATCTGCAAACTCGGATCTCATGGCGTGAACACCCATGCGATCCGATTCTGCTGCGGACCAAAAAAAGGGTCCCGTGCGAATTTGCGGCGGGTGCGGCGCGAATTCAGTCATACTATCTGTATGGCTGAACTCGAATCGCACAGAGATCGGATGTGATTTGCACTGCAGTGCGGTGCGAATCACATCCGTTCTCATAAACCGCTGCAATGTGAACCCAGCCTTAGTGACACTGGCGACGGGGGGTGATCACGGGGTTAAACCTTTATTGGGGGGTTAGGGGGGTACATTAGAACTAAACGGGGCTAACCCTAACTGCCCTAACAGTTATTACAGTCACAAATGACACCAATGCAAAAAAAAAAAATGCAATTGGTGTCACTGTGACTGGGGGGCAGGGGTAATTGGGGGGGGGGGGTGAAGGGGGGGTGTGAGAGTGCCTGGCATGTTGTACTGTGTAGTGTCGTGTTGGTGCAACTCACCGATCCTCTCTCCTCGGTGCCGGAACGAAAAATACCGACACGGAGGAGAGATTACATCACTTCCTCTGCCTGTGTTTACATTACAGGAGAGGAAGTGATGTCACGGAGCATTTCCATTCGTCGGGAGCGATCGCGAGGGGGTGGCCATGAATGAATGGCCGCCCCCTCATCCCGGATCGCTCCCGAACGAATACCGACCGCCGTAGGCACCGGGGGGGGGGGGGGCCCGATCGGGCCCCCCACCCTGCGGGAAGGCAGGGACGTATATATACGCCCATATGCCTGCCCGTGCCATTCTGTCGACGTATATCGTCGTGCGGCGGTCGGCAAGTGGTTAATGGTGTATAGTAATTAATATTGCTAAACATAACCACTCATACAACTTGTTTTCCTAACAGATCTATTGCTTGCGCCAACACTAAGTTACACTGTCCTTTACTGTATTCATATGTACATAATGATTAATTATGTTTGTGTTCTGTTTAATTATGGATGATGTTATTTCATATTGCTGAACTATAACCACTGTTTTATAACTACCTGTTTTATAACAAAAATAGTTATTGTTTATTGAGAAACACAGGATTTGAGAGACTGTTGGGTTTTATTGCCACCTACTGCAGGATTTGACACTGGTAAACAAAAACAATAAAAAATAACTAACTGGCCTGATATAACACTTCTTACTGCCAGCATGCCTTTTTGTTTTTTTGTTTTTGTTTTTTGCTGGTGTTCTAGGAGGATGAACACTTTTTTCTGCTCTACAGAGAGAAGCCAAACTTTTTTGGCAAACCTTGACTAACCCAATATGATCCTATCATACTTCCCAGCATGCCTCAGTTTTATGTTACTGTCCTAGGGAGGGTTGGCATATTTTTTTTTCTATGCTCTACTGAGAGACTCGTCTACAAGCTTCTTGAGCTGGTCTGTCTATGCAGCTATCCAGATTAGCATATGCCTCAGCAGTAGCTCGAACCTCACTGGACAGACGATTGCAGGAAATCTTTTTAGATGTGTGTCTACTGTATGGCTTTGCATTGTGGCACATCCAGGACTGCGTTGGATGCAGATCGCTTTTCCAGGTCCAGCTTTTGGTGTGACACTGCCTCTGAAGACCCACTTTGCAAGTAAGCTATGCAGATTGAGCAACGGCGGTTATCTCATTTAAAGAATCATTGGGCACCAATTTTTTCCCCCAATTTTCTGTTGGTTTACCGCAAAGAGCAGGGATTGAGCGCAGGTGTCTTCTGCTAGTTGGAGTGTCGCATGCATGTGCCCTGTTCCCAGTCACTTCTTAGAAACCACCTTCCTCCACTGCCCCTGATTACAAGTGACAAACCAAAGCATGCTGGTAGTAAGAGGAGTTATACTGCCCTGGCCAGTGATTTTTTATTTTTTTTGCCAGTGTCCAGTCCTTCTGTACGTGGCAGTACATCCCAACAGTCTCTGAAATCCCGTGACCCTCAATAAACTCCAAAAAATTTGTTTCAAAAGAAGTAAAAAATCCGATTTATTTCTTGCACCAACGCAAACTCACACTAAGCTTTTCTGTAGCCATGTGTACTTGGTGATTTTTGTATTGGTTACACTGGTCTACAAATTTTGGGTCATTATCGATCTCCGAGATAAAATATGCTAATTCTTGCATATTTTGATTCGATAAATTAGAAAACGGGTGATAAAGGTGCTGATTGGCTAAAGTTTTCAAGATATTTCATAATAAAGATTTATACACAGGCAAATGTATTTGCCTACAAGGGAGGGAGGTGTCGGATGATTATGATGTCTCGTAAATTCTCCACAAAGTTCGGTAGAACAGTGAAAATGGTACCACATGTGTCAGGACCTGTGTCATTGCTTGGGTCACCTGCTCTGGTGGCACTGTTGTTTTTAGAACCAAAGGGTGTAGTTCTGGTGGCCACCAGTGGGTGTTTCCTAGCAGATGGACCATACAGGTAATTAGGCTGCATCTGATAGGTTTGCTGGGTGTATATAAGCCCACCTTGCACGGAGGTCCAGTGCTTCAGTATTTTCCCTTCAAGCCGTGTCCCTGACTTAACCATGATCTGTTCCTTGTCCTGTTCCTTACATTCTGATCCAGAGGCCTGTCCCCTGGAACCTGCTCCCTGCTGCCACTATCTAGTTTCCTGCTCCCCTCATCTCTGCCGGTCTTTCTCATGTGTGTTATCCCCACTTGTATTTAATTAGTTAGGTATAGTTAAGCTATTTACTCAGGATTTTCATTGTTACATTTATTTTCCACTTGCTTGTTTATGATTTACTGATATTAGTATTGGAAGTGTGTCATTATAGTTATTAAGATATCCTGATTCCTTAACCACTTATGGACTGCCTGCTGTCTTTATACATCAGTACTTTGAAGAGAAATATCGTTATGGCAGCAGCTAGCTGCCACAACCCCCGGTATCCTCTTCTTCAGCGGGTGGTCCACTTTCAGATAAAAGTGGTCTCTGCAGCGGATTCGCCATGAGATCACTTTTATCGGCGGTGGGAGAGGGGCCCCTCCAGCCACGCTCTGGAGCCATCGGTAGCGGCGGAGGCGATCGGGTTCTTCTCCCTGTTCAGTATGGAGATGAGTGAGGGGAAGATGGCATGCCTTCCATCGAGTTAAGACCTGAAAAGTGCAGAGAAGTCCGCAGAGATGAAGGGGGAACTTTTCTGGACTTTTCCTGCACCCATATGGACTGCCAGGCAGAATGGAGTGTCCGGAGGCCACTTCTTGTTGGGGGGGGGGGGGGGGGCACGTGCGATCTGTCAGGACCTAGGTCATCTGCTGGTGGCACTGTTGTGTTTAGAACCAAAGGGTGTAATTCTGGTGGCCACCAGCGGGGTATATAAGCCCGCCTTGCACTGAGGTCCAGTGCTCAAGTCATTTCCCTGCAAGCCATGTCCCTGCCTGATCTGTTCCTGTTTCTTGCACCCTGATGCGTAGACCTGCCCCCTGGAACCTGCTTCCTGCTCCCCTTGTCTCTTATCTCTGCTTGTCTTTCTCATGCGTGTGTGTCCCCCCCCCCCCCCCCCCCACTTGTTTTTAATTAGTTTGATATAGTTTGTTAGGCTATTTACTCATTTTTTCATTGTTACATTTATTTTCCACTTGTTTGTTTATGATTTACTAGTATTAGTGTTGGAAGGGTGTCATTATCTTAATAAATATAGTTTCACTTCCTCATCTGGTCCTGATTCCTTAAGGTACAGCCAACTGATCTGACCACCCTTGCTGGATGCCTGCATGTGGTATCCCTGACAACATGGAAGTGTATAAATTTATCTTCACTTTGAGACTAAAGATTATTACCTTACTTTAATTTACTGCTCTTTTATTGCAAGGTACATTTGTCTTGGTCAGATCTACGCATCATACAGTTACATCTGGTGGCTTGTGAAAGTATCATTGCCTAACATTTCCAAGGAACAGTTAACAGTTGCGTGATATTTTCCCTCAGAAACCAAGATGCCTCGAAACTGTGCAAACAACACAGATAACTTTTGCTACATTTGTGGTGAGGTTACCTCTGCATTTCAGAAGTGCAGTATGACGACAGTGGTAAAAAAAGGCATACCCCCTATATTTTGGATTCAAAATGGGGGATCAGGACAAGAGTTGGACCCCTCATTATTTTTGCATTACATGTGCAACTTATCTGCGTCATTGGCTAAACATTAAGAAAAAGTCCATGCCTTTCGCAGTCCCAGTGGTGTGGAGGGAGCATGACAATATTACATGAAAAAACAATAAAATAATGAAGTTATGTTATTGGTATCAATAAAAAGATACATTTGGTGTGGCACCATTCTCATTGCTATATCACATTTTGCAGAAAAGTTATGGAGCATAATCGCACATCCCCCCTTGAAATTTTGAATTATTTTGACGTGTAGCTGTGTCTTGGAAACTAAAGCCAATTAATACTCAGGACTTAATTTTTTACCTTTTAATTAGTAACCCAATTCTGGTAAATTTAGCTACTTTCAATTCCAAGGCTTTCTCCTCGTAGATGAGGGTTATCAACCTATTTGATGGGTGACGAATGTTGATTCAAATTACTGGAAAAAAAAAAATATATATATATATATATATATATATATATATATATATATATATATATATTATATATAATATAATATAATTATGATGTTATTATTATTATTTATTTTTTTATCCAACTCTTTTGCCTCTTTTCTTTTTTGTATTTATTGAAAAAAATATTTCCTTACAAACATATACTATAGAAAAATATCCTAATACAAAATAAACCACATTCAAATAAAAATACAAAAATATCATGCTAAACCCAACATTATAGTTGTAAAACACATTCTAATTTATCCCAGCCGTCTGGGTACGCTTTGAGCAGAATCCATTCTGCTCAAATCTTTTGAAGTTTGTTGAAAGCTCACCTATCTTGAAAAGTCAATTTGCTGGCATTTCAAATTTTACATTGACTGGCAATACCTACTAAGCCCCAATCAGATTATCTTGATTCTTGCCAACCCATATATAATGTATGTGTATATGTACATAGCGTATAACATTTAATTTTAAAAATAGCACTAATATGCTGAAAAACATCCTTGCAATTTCTTAGTAACTTAGGACATCTCCAGAAAAGATGTATGAAATCTAACTGAACTAACTGAAGGCCTGCTCTTTACAGTTAAGTAGTTCTATATAACCTATGGACAATAAATAACACAGTTACTGTCTGAAAGGGATTCGCCCTAATATCTCCAATTATTCACCCTCTTCATCATTGTCTATGACTCGATACTGTTGCTTTCTGCCTTTCAAGGCATATTTAATCAAGTATGTATGAATCAATGTTTTATACATGAGAAATTATACCCTTAGTATAATCTGACATCACCACATCCTCTAATACTGGGATTGAGATTCTATCATTTCTCATAGCTCTCATTGTCTTTTGAGAGATATTGCATGACACAGTTGTAAATACCTGTAGAAACTTTGTTTAGAGAAATCTGTTCTCATATAGAATAGTATAGTATACAAAACTCTGATACTTACATATACATGTATACAGTAAGGATACATATGCTTAGACAAATGGGTCTAAAACAACTAAAGTCCTTTTCTATATTACCGTATATACTCGAGTATAGGCCGACCCGAATATAAGCCGAGGCCCCCAATTTACCCCCAAAAAACTGGAAAACTTATTGACTCGTGTATAAGCCGAGGGTGAGACATGGCTGTCCATCCCTGTGTGTGTGTCCGTCCATCCCTGTGTGTCCATCCATCCCTGTGTGTGTGTCCGTCCATCCATCCCTGTGTGTGTATCCATCCATCCATCCATCCATCCCTGTGTGTGTGTGTGTGTATTCATCCATCCATCCATCCCTGTGTGTGTGTGTGTGTGTGTATCCATCCATCCATCCATCCATCCATCCCTGTGTGTGTGTGTGTGTATCCATCCATCCATCCATCCCTGTGTGTGTGTGTACGTGCAGCCTTGTGTGTGTGTGTGTGTGTGTGTGTGTGTGTGTGTGTGTCCGTGCAGCCTTGTGTGTGTGTCCAGCCTACCTGTGTCCCAAGCCTCCGTCCCGAGCCGCCGTCGTCCCGAGCCTCCTCCGACCCGTGCCGTGCCTCCTCCGTCCCGTGCCTCCTCCGTCCCGTGCCGTGCCTCCTCCTTCCCGTGCCTCCTCCGTCCCGTGCCGTGCCTCCTCCTTCCCGTGCCTCCTCCGTCCCGTGCCGTGCCTCCTCCGTCCCGTGCCTCCTCCGTCCCGTGCCGTGCCGATGGATC
Source organism: Lithobates pipiens (assembly GCF_037356315.1). NCBI lineage: Eukaryota > Metazoa > Chordata > Amphibia > Anura > Ranidae > Lithobates > Lithobates pipiens. The sequence goes on from NW_027507696.1 coordinate 16,253,750, forward strand.
GCCGCTCTTCTCGGCGGCCATTCTACAATTCAAAATTCCGCCTCCGCCTGTGATAGGCGGAACACTCAATTTCCGAGCAGCCTGTGTTCCGCCTATCACGGACATCCTCTCATACTCGTCCGTAGTATGAGAATGAGCGGATGTCCGTGATAGGTGGAACACTGACTGCTGGGAAATTCAGTGTTCCGCCTATCACAGGCGGAGGCGGAGAAGGAGGCGCGGCTTTTAAATTTTAATGTCCGCCGTCTGTCTGCTCGATACGCTGATCGAGCAGTCAGACAGCGGTGACTCGAGTATAAGCCGAGGGGGCACTTTCAGCCTCAAAAAAGAGGCTGAAAATCTCGGCTTATACTCGAGTATATACGGTAGGTTTAAAAAATTATATTTAGCTGCTCTGTGCAGTGTTAAAGCACAGAGCAGCCCCTTGCCTCCTCTGCTGGAGTCCTCTGTCAGTAAGGATGAGCCAAACCCCCCCCTGTTCGGTTCACACCAGAACCTGCGAACAGACCTAAACTTCGTGTGAACTTTAGAACCCTAATAAAGTCTATGGGACTCGAACGTTCACAATCTAAAGTGCTAATTTTAAAGGCTAATATGCAAGTTACTGTCCTAAAAAGTGTCTGGGGACCTGGGTCCTGCCCCAGGGGACATGGATCAATGCAAAGAAAAGTTTTAAATATGGCAGTTTTTTCAGGAGCAGTGATTTTAATAATGATTAAAGCGAAACAATAAAAGTGTAATATTCCGTTAAATGTTGTACCTGGGGGGTGTCTATAGTATGCCTGTGAAGGGGCGCATGTTTCCCGTGCTTAGAACTGTCCCTGCACAAAGTGTCATTTGTGCCGGAAAAAAAGTCTTTTAAAATCACTTGCGGCTATATTGTCGGCTCCCGTAATACAGAGAACACTCAATGAGTGTTCTCTGTATTAGCCGACAATCCATTCATTCATTGATTTAAAAAAAAAAAAAAAAAAGCGTGGGGGTTCCCCTAAATTCAATTACCAGGCTCTTCAGGTCTGGTATGGATATTAAGGGGAACCCTGTGTCAAAAAAAAATAATTGACGTGGGGGCCCCCCTAAATATCCATACCAGACCCTTCAGGTCTGGTATGGATATTAAGGGGAACCCCGCGTCAAATTAAAAAAAAATTGACGTGGGGGTCCCCCTAAAAATCCATATCAGACCCTTTATCTGAGCACCCAACCTGGCAGGCCGCAGGAAAAGGGGGGGGGACGAGAGAGCGCCCCCCCGCCTGAACCGTACCAGGCCACATGCCCTCAACATTGGGAGGATGCTTTGGGGGTCTGTGACCCCCTCAAAGCACCTTGTCCCCATGTTGATGTGGAGAAGGGCCTAATCCCCACAACCCTGAGCGGTGGTTGTGGGGGTCTGCGGGCGGGGGGCTTATCAGAATCTGGAAGCCCCCTTTAACAAGGGGACCCCCAGATCCCGGCCCCCCCTGTTTGAAATAAGGGGGTACAAAAGTACCCCTACCATTTCACAAAGAAAGTGTAAAAATGGTTAAATAAGACAAACACTTTTGAAAAATTCCTTTATTAAAAATAAAAAAAGATTCCAGCGGTGCTAATCAGGTGACGGGTGGCCCCACCCTCCTAATATAAGAAACGTCAATGCTGGGATCCCCGCAGTGTCTCCGCAGTGGAGACAGAAGACGGATGTATGGACAGCGCTTGACTGAGAGATCCCCCGTCGCTGGATATGATCATCCATCGCTGGACCCCGGAGATCCGTCGCTGGATAGCAAGAGTGGATTAGCACCGCTGGAATCTTTTTTTTTTTTTTTCTTTTTTTTTTTAATAAAGGAATTTTTCAAAAGTGTGTTTGTCTTATTTAACCATTTTTACACTTTCTTTGTGAAATGGTAGGGGTACTTTTGTACCCCCTTACCATTTCAAACAGGGGGAGGGGTGCCGGGATCTGGGGGTCCCCTTGTGAAAGGGGGCTTCCAGATTCTGATAAGCCCCCCGCCCGCAGACCCCCACAACCACCGCTCAGGGTTGTGGGGATGAGGCCCTTCTCCACATCAACATGGGGACAAGGTGCTTTGAGGGGTCACAGACCCCCAAAGCATCCTCCCAATGTTGAGGGCATGTTGCCTGGTACGGTTCAGGAGGGGGGGCACTCTCTCGTCCCCCCCTCTTTTCCTGCGGCCTGCCAGGTTGCGTGCTCGGATAAAGGGTCTGGTATAGATTTTTAGGGGGACCCCCACATCAATTTTTTTTTTACATTTGACACGGGGTTCCCCTTAATATCCATACCAGACCTGAAGGGCCTGGTAATTGAATTTAGGGGAACCCCCACGCTTTTTTTTTTTTAAATCAATGAATGAATGAATTGTCGGCTAATACAGAGAACACTCATTGAGTGTTCTCTGTATTACGGGAGCTGACAATATAGCCGCAAGTGATTTTAAAATACTTTTTTTCCTGCACAAATGACACTTTGTACAGGGACAGTTCTAAGCACGGGAAACATGTGCCCCCTTCACAGGCATACTATAGACACCCCCCAGGTACGACATTTAAAGGAATATTACACTTTTATTGTTTCACTTTAATCATTATTAAAATCACTGCTCCTGAAAAAACAGCCATTTTTAAAACTTTTTTTTGCATTAATCCATGTCCCCTGGGGCAGGACCCAGGTCCCCAGACACTTTTTAGGACAGTAACTTGCATATTAGCCTTTAAAATTAGCACTTTAGATTTTTCCCATAGACTTGTATAGGGTGTTCCGGCTTTTCGAATTTGCCGCGAACAGCCCAAATTGTTCGCTGAACAGGCAATGTTCGAGTCGAACATGAGTTTGACTCAAACTCGAAGCTCATCCCTATCTGTCAGCGTTTTGTCCTTTTTCTCCTCACCTTCATCTGCCCCCCATAGTAAGCTGTGTAGGCACACTCTCAGGTTGAGCTGTGTGCATCAATAGATAGCTATACCGCCTTTGTTGGTTATAATATTTCTATATTTGATACAGGGGTTCTTTTGCTCCATATAAGATATTTCAAGATACTCCTTGGTGAATTATGAAGTGCGTGTAATAGAGGCATCCAGCTCATCTTTGTAAGGTTGGATCTGCCAACTATAGACAAAGGTAGTTAAAGGAGTTGTAAAGGCAGAAGGTTTTTTATCTTGATGCATTAAGATATAAAGCCTTCTGTGCATAGCAGCCACCAAAGCACACCCTAATACTTATGTGAGCCCCATCATTATCCAGCGATGTCCACAATCCACGATGTCCACAAGCCATCTGGGACTCTCCCTCCTGATTGGCTGAGGCACAGCAGCTGCGCCATTGGCTCCTGCTGCAGTCAATCAAAGTCAGTTAACCAATCGGGGGGGGGGGGGTGGCAGTTCTGTGTCTGGACCCACAGAGCTGCAGCTTGGATTGGCTGCTTGCTGTGGGGGCAATAGAAAGGAGGGAGGGGCCAGCAGCAGCGAAGAGGGACCCAGACTGCCCTGTGCAAAACCACTGCACAGAGGAGGTAAGTATAAGATGTTGGTAAATTTAAAAAAAAATACTTTACAATCGCTTTAAGTCCATGAATTGCACTGTGCCTGAGATTTGACAATAAGTGGATCCATAGTAATAAAGTAATAAAGCATACATCTGGGGGTATGAAGAAATTGTGACAAATTTTGTATATTTTAAAAAGTACATTGAACATTTAAAAGTCATACATTTATTGGATTTAAAGCCTGACTGGTTGGGATTTCCTTTGCCTCATGTTTACTTCAATGTTCTGCCTCTACAACCACAGCTTGCACTCTATTAATGTTGTTTTTTTTCCCCTTGCCTCTTTCCCCTCTCTGTATAGAATCAGATTAAGAGAATAAGGTTAGAGCCGCAGTCTGAGGTTCAGGACCAAAGCAGCTCGATCCAAAGTGAGCACGAGGTGGGAGAGGAGCAGAGCCCAACGGAAGAGAATGTGTAAGTGGTGCAAAGGTGATAAAAGAGGGAGGGTTGTTCATATTTTTACATAGTGTTGTACACTAAAGCATAGTATTTTTTTCTTTCTAAAACATACAGGACCTAAGCATGGTATACATGAATCAAAATTTGTTCAGTTCAGCAGAACAATTTCAATATGTTTGTATCCCTCTCTGTTCAACAGAAGCCAATCGTTAGACCAGCTTCTGTCAAACGGTCCTGTTGGAAAATAAGCTTTCAATCAGCACATGCAGCCAATGGCTGCTGCACTGATGTGTGTATTCTGACAGTTGAGGAGAGTCCCTGCTTTTAGAATACAGTGGTGTAGTGGTGGAGATTCGTGCATCCACATTGCTTGTGTGGATGTGGGAATTTGTGAGTTTGAGACCTTATTCTTATTGCTGCGTTACCAGGGCATGCTGTAACCTTTATCTTCTGCTTACCCCTAGTTTAGCTGTGGCTCGTGCAATAAAAGCCTTATTCTCTTTTTCTTCAGAGAAAAATAAATCTCAGATTTTTTTTTTTTTTTCAACATGAAAAATCTGTGTGAGGTCTCTTGTTCCTCCCATAGTCTGCTCATTTTGGAGACATTTCCACACTCCTTTCTGTGTTTACACAAGAATTATCCTGCCCAATGGGACACAGATGACCAAAAAAAGGCAGCAAGCATGGCCTGACCTGGACAGTTCTGAAACCAAATGTGACATGCCACAAAAACATTTGTGATGGTATTTGAGAAATGAGTGGACATCATAATTTATGTGACAACCAATGATGATGAGGGGATAAATTGGTTATTTTGACCTTAGATAAGATGGTGCCACACATGTTTTGGCCTGAATTCCTGGGTACGTAAAGTAGAACTAAAGGCAAAGCGTTTTAGCTTAATCATACAGTAAATTGGAACTGTGCTAAGGCCACCCCTACTGCACGCTAATAATAACCTCTCCCACTCCTTTAAACTCCAGTTTTTTTGCTAGTGTAGAAGTTTTCATTTTTAACAGGCATGTGTGGCAATCTAGATACAGAGTCCAATATGTCAAATTAAAGGCATACAAAATAGATCTTCTGTCTTTCCCCCCTCCTTGTCTCCTATCCTAAAATCTGCCAGCATTGACTAAAAGGCAAGCATATGTGCTGGCGGCTGTCTTGGGCCAACTTCAGTCCCAAGGAATGGTTAAACCAGTCCCTCCAGTGGAAAGGTCTTGAAGTTTTCATCCACACCTAATCACAGTCCTCAAACCAGATGGAGGCATCCGTCCCATAATAAACTTAAAATCACTAAACATTTTTTGGGGTATTAAAATTCTGTATGGAACTGGCAAGATCTATCATTGCTTCTTTCAGACAAAATAATTTCTGGCATCAATAGACAAGATGCCCATCTTCTCCCCACAGCAACTCATTCTGTTTTGTTGTGGAAGACCAAATCTTCCAATTTATAGCACTACCATTTGCGTGCTCCTCTGAAACCCAAGGTGCTTGTTCCACCTCTTGCCCTTATGCATACCCAGGGCACTCCCTGTGCCTGTGTGGGTTTCCCCTGGGTACTCTAATTTTTCTCCCACACTCCAGAGAGAGGCTGGTAAGTTAGTTGGCTCCTGTCTAATCTAGCCCTGGTATGTATATGCATGATTGTGAGGTATGGACCTTTTAGATTGTAAGCTTCCTGATGGCAGAGACTGATGTGAATGCACAATAAACAGCAAAGCACTGCGTAAATTGTCAAAGCTAAACACACCCAGGGGTTTTCCCTACACTGCTTGGATCTCTTCAGGGCTGTCAGGGTCTAATTGGCAACCTTGGCTTCTGTTCACAAGTACGAGTTCCTTTTTGTCTTGTGGATCAGACAATTTATTTCAAGCGCCTACGATCTTAAAGTGTTCACCATTTCAGGAAAAATGAAAGGGTGAAAACCATACTTCACCCCTGGTCCCTGCTGTACTTACCTGCGTTGATGCTCAGTGCCCACTCAGCTAGTGCAGTAGTCCAGGGATTTTACATCCCTGCTCTTATACCTCTTTGTGTAGTTTTTTTTCAAGATGGATTAGAGCGATTATCACATTCTGGCCAGAGCCAGGGCTAACCAATCAGAGTTGGAAAAGGAATTCTTCCTTTCCCCTACAAGCTCATTTCCCCAACAAGCTCATTTCCCCAGGTCTGTTTGTCTCTTGGGCTTTCCAGCATCAAGCATCTGTATTCCAGATTTGCATGGCCTCCACCTGGTCCTATACTCTCTAGGTTCTAGCAGGTGGATGTTCAGGCCTCGGCTGTTGCAGTTTTGCCCAGCAACGCACTTCAAGCTGTTATCTGCGTCTACATGGTACCTTAACCCCTATGGGGTTTTTTTTTGGGTTTTTTTGGCAGTCCTGTTTTGTATGTTGATGTCCACCCCTTAGTTTATTGCTTTGGGTTGTCTCGTAGTCTGTGAATACAAGTCCTGTATTGTATGATTAATATAATGGGAATTTTGACTTGCCTGTAAATTCCTTATCTTGGAGTACCTTGCAAGACACAGGCTTTTCCCCTCCTGTCTTTTCTGGTCATGTCTTATTGCTTGCATTAAAACTAGAGTCACATTGAGTGGGTGGTTTTTATACGAGCATGCAGCAGACGTAGCTCCGACAAAGTTTTTTTGCCAATGTCCAATCACCTGAAGGTGACCTGCATTAAACGCAGGGTCTATAAACACAAGTCTATAAACAAGCAAATTGCGCTAAATATCCCCAAATAGCAAACAGCAGCAGCTCAGCTGTAAGATGCACACAGTCAAAGCACAATAAAGGATAAAAGGAAGCTGTGCTAGAACATAACTTAAATGTGAAAGTACATAAAAACGTATTATAGTCCGTGCTAAACACGAACACCAAAATTGCAGAAAGCGTGAAAATCTGTATCACTTTTCAGAGTGAGGGAAAAAAAGTGAAGGTTGGAAGATCGCTTTTCAGAGTCCTTATGTGATGCTAGTGATTCACAAACACAACATGACAAATCCCTCTACCACATAGAATGCACGCTTACAAGATGACAAGCGTTGTGACGCTTGTGTATTAATACCCAACCCGGGCCTTTATCCTCAACAAAAAAATATGATGACAGCTCTTATCTAGAAAGCTTCTCTTATGGTGGAGCAGGGCAGATGGTCTGAGTCTTTACACCGGAGCCAATCTCATTCAATAGGTAGGCTCAAAAAAGGTGACCCAGAAAGGAAAAAAATGCGCCAGTGTAAAAAAACAAATTAAGTTTTAAAAGAAAAAAAGGTAAATGCACTTACTTGTAAGAGCATGAAAAAACAGCATGTGTAAAAAGCCGGCCGGCTAATGTAAACGCCCGTCCTTCCGGGATCGTAACAGTTTGGTGGACGTCAGCACATCCTTCCCCTTGTCCTGGGGCACGGGCGGCGTGCTGACTCACCGTTTAAATATCGTATACACCTGAAACCACACCTCGATCTGAGCCTCGGATGGGCAGACCCAAAATTCGCCATATTTGAGAAGGGAAAACATTTTTTATTAACCCTACTAAAATGCTGTGAATAAATATTGGGTAACTAATAAAAATACATTTAGAAAATAGTTACAATATTAAAACAAAAACCTTGCCACTAAATTTCTAGTGAGAATGAATTTCAAAAGAAAAAAAATTAATCCTGAAGTAACAAACTAATATGGACAGATAAAACCCTAACTATAAATCAGAGACTGATATGATATTAAAACGTTCCTCTTAAATATCTGAACCAACGTATATAAAATTGGGTCATACTAAACTCAAATTAAAAATTCCTGCACCTATGTCCTTTTTTCTTTAGATTGTACCTGCCTCACTCCTCTGGTTCCTCTTTTGTTCCACTGGTCTTTTGAAAGATTCCCAACATGTTATCAATCTTCTATCGGGATATACACCCAAGGAAGGGACGTAGTTAGTGACGGCAGACGTCACTTCATTATAGACGGTCATACCACATGATCAGAGTTTGGATGCTGTAAAATATTATTTGGAGTGATGTTAAAATTTGCCAAGTGGCTACATTTCTTTCATTATGGAACTTCTCGAATTTGAAGCTTCACATAATTACTTTTGGTTTGATAACCAATTTTTTCGCCAGGAAAAAGGAGTGGCCATGAGGGGCCAAATATGCCCCTAGTCTCGCTAATCTCTTCGTGGCCTGATAGCAGGAGAATGTCGTCTATGCCCAACAGAGACCTCAGGTGGTGTTTTAGGCAAGATATATAGAGGACATTCGCCTCCTGTGGGATGGTAGTGGTTCTCAATTGGCTCAATTTGTTCACTCTTTGAACATCAATAACAAGAAGGATACATTTGAGTCATGAACTGAGTAATTTTCTTAGAAAGAAAATAATTTCTTAGATCTTAAAGTGTTTGTTAATCACAAAACAGAAAAAAACAGATCCTGTTCCCTTAACCACTTCAGTCCTGGAAGGATTTGCCCCCTTAATGACCAGCCCATTATTTGCAATACGGTACTGCGTCGCTTTAACCGACCCAAACAAAATTGTCATCCTTTCCCCCCCCCCACAAATAGAGCTTTCTTTTTGTGGTATTTGATCACCTCTACGTTTTTTATTTTTTGCGTTTATAAACAAATAGAGCAACAATTAAAAAAAAAAAAAATAGAATATATATCCAAAAAAATATATATACAAAAAATTATTTATTCATCCGTTTAGGCCGATTATATATTCTTCTACATATATTTGGTAAAAAAAAAATCCCAATAGGCCTATATTAATTGTAGGCGCTATAACTTTTGCGCAAACCAAACTATGGGATAGATTTAGGGACTTTTATTTTATAATTTTTTTTATTAATAATGGCAGCGATCTGCGATTTTTATCGTGGTTGCAGTGGACAGATCAGACACTTTTGACACTATTTTGGGACCATTGACATTTATACAGCATTCGGTGTTATAAAAATTCACTGATTACTGTGTAAATGTCAATGGCAGGGAAGAGGTAAAACACACTAGGGGCAATCAAGGGGTTAAGTATGTTCCCTCAGCGTGTTCTAACTGTAGGGGGGGATGGGCTCACTGGAACATGACAGAGATCACTGCTCCTGATCACTGGGAGCAGTAGATCCTTGTCATGCTGCTAGACAGAACAGGGAAATGCCTGGTTTACATAGGCATCTCTCCGTGCCACGATCGCGGGCCACCGGCTGACCTCAAGTCGGTCAGCAAGTGATTAAAAAGAAATTCCCATTAGAAAGAAATGATACAGCTCATCTAGTTCTGTTTATCACCACTTTCTCTGTCCAATATCAAAGTATTATGCCGCGTACACACGACTGGACTTTTCGAGGGACTAGGTCCGACGGACTTTCGGTGGAGTTCCGACGGACTTTCCGAATGAACGGACTTGGCCACACACAATTGCACCAAAGTCCGATGGATTCGAACGTGATGACGTACGGCCGGACTAGAATAAGGAAGTTCATAGCCAATAGCTGCCTAGCGTCATTTTTTGTCCATCGGACTAGCATACACACGAACAGATTTCTTGGTCCGGCGGAGTTCCGGTGGAAAAATTTAAAACATGTTCTATTTCTAAAGTCCGCCGGATTTTTGGCAAGCAAAGGTTCGATGGAGCCCACACAAGATCGAATTGTCCGACGGACTTGTTCCGTCGGACCTTTGGTGTCAAAAAGTCCAGTCGTGTGTACGCGGCATAAGACATCTTATTCACAAACATTGGCAAATCTTTGGTAATGATAGGGTGTTGAACACTGTCTTACCTACGAAACCCCAAGTGATCGATAGGGGAGCTCCCCCTCTCAGAAATAGATTAGTTCCCAATGTTTTCAACACCCCTGTAAAGAAAGCTAGCTTCTTCCAGAGCCTTACAGGCTTCGTTCAATGTAGGAGATGTTGAGTATGTTCTTTTTAGTGGTTGTAGGAAAAGGAGGACCACTACATTTATCTCCATGAGCACATAGTTTGAGATTAAACCCTTTAGTACTTGTTCTATGACAGGAGTGGTTTATCACATTCAGTGTCTGTGCACACCACAGTATGTGGGCCGGACTAAACGTCCCTTATACGTCCGACTTAATGTACACATTACGAACCTAAAAAAAGACTTTAGATAAGGAATGATTTTTAAACATCATTTATTGGTACATAATTAAGATCTTACAATATGATTTTTTGGGGGATAGGTAAATATAGCCCCCATTAGAGGGGTAGTTCTTTGAGTGAGATCTCTAAACTGAAAATGTCATGGATGCATAGGATCGGATACTATGTTCCATATGGCTTTAATGTTGACGTTGATGTCAATGCTTTTGACAATTCTTGAGTGTAGCCATTTTTGGCCTATCAAAATGAGTTTAGATCAACTCAAATCTTAGTCTCGGGTCGCAGGTTATTCATTTAATATTTTTTTGCCCATTTTGCTACTCCCTATATAGCAGGGGTATCCAAACTTTTTTCAAAGAGTGCCAGATTTGATAAAGCGAATATGCTTGAGGGCCGACCAATTTGCCTGACATTCTTTAAACCATTAAAATTCGGTGTGTTCGCCTGAGCACTAATACACGGCCCAACAAGAATTCACTTGTCTTTGTGCTGTGTGTGTTGAATAGATGAGCTTGGACGTGTTATTTGGATATACCCTATTTATAGGCTTATAACTCGCACCTTAACGTTTAAAAAGGAAGTTTCAGGAAAAAAATCTTGCATTTTAAATAAAGAACTGTGAAACAACATAAGGGTCAGTGCCCATCAATGCAGCCTAATCAGTGCCCATTTGCAACCTCACAAGTGCCATGAATGCAGCGCCCCCACCGTGTTGCCATGAATGCAGCGCCCCCACCGTGTTGCCATGAATGCAGCACCCATATTGACATGAATGCAGACTCACCATTGCCATCAGTGCAGCCAGATTCATGTCCATTTGCAGCCTCGGAGGAGACAGGGAGGGGATGGGACGAGCACCAACAGACATACAAGAGAAACCCCTTTAATTGAAAGTCCCGCCTCCTATGATAGACAAAACAGTTGTCCAATGGCAGCGCAGGAGACGGGACTTCCTTTTACACAGGATGTCGTGTAAACAGGAAATACTCCTCTCCTGTATGCACGGCACTCGTCCCGCCCCCTTCGGGGCAGCCAGCATATCTATCTTTTGTGGCCCCAGGTGCTTGGGGATTCGTTGGGGGCCACAAAGGGTATAAATGTCAAAATTACCAGGCAGGCCGCCTGGAACGTGGGCCGCGATTGGCCCGCAGGCTGGACTTTGGACATGCCTATTAGATAGGCTACTATATTTATTTTTCTTGTTTTTCTTGGAGGGTTATTTTAACATTGCTTCATTGATGTCATTGGTCTTATTAATTATTTGATGGCATGTGTGGATTTAGAGTACAATGATGACCTATTTATCTCTTTTGCTTTGTTGTGGTCCACTGGGGGTTGCTGTGGTACAGCAAGGGCTTCTGATTGTATGGAGGACTATATTGGAACTCTGATTGAAGAAGAGCGATTATCCCTTGTTTAGAACTTGTCTAATTATGGTATACATAAAGTTATAGCTATTAGAATCATATATTACTACTCTTATTTCTTTGGGAGTTGTTCCAAGTGTTGACCACTGGTGGCGGTTGTGGAACGCTCTGATTGGCTTTACCGCACAGATGACGCCGTTGGGCTCTTTCACACTTCTGGTTTAGTATGACCCAATTTTATATATGTTGGTTCAGCTAATTAAGAGGGACTTTTTAATATCATATATCAGTCTCTGATTTATAGTTGGGGTTTTATCTGTCCATATTAGTTTGTTACTTCAGGATTGATTTTTTTTTTCTTTTAAAATTCATTCACACTAGAAATTTAGTGGCGAATTAGGTTTTTGTTTTAATATTGTAACTATTTTCTATGATTTATTTTTATTAGTTACCCAATATTTATATACAGCACTTTAGTAGGGTTAATCAAAAAAATGTCCCTTCTCAGATATGGCGAATAAATGTCATTTGGTTTTTTACACTATGGTTAGTTTTTTTTTCCTTTCTGGGTCACCTTTTTTGAGCCAATCTATTAAATGAGATTGGCTCCTTTTTGGACCCGGTATAAAGACTCAGACCATCTGTCCTGCTCCACCATAAGAGAAGCTTTCCAGTTAAGAGCTGTCATCTGTTTCCTTGCTGAGGATAAAGGCCTGGGTTGGGTATTAAGCCACAAGCATCATATTGCTTGCTATCTGGTAAGTGTGCATTCTATGTGGTGGAGGGATTTGTCACGTTGTGTTTGTGAATCACTAGCATCACACAAGGACTCTGAAAAGCGATCTACCAGCCTTCACTTTTTTTCTCACTCTGAAAAGTGATACGCAGATTTTCGCTCTTTTTCTGCAATTTTAGTGTTCGTGTTTATCACGGACTATAATAAATAGTTTTTATGTACTTTCACGTTTAAGTTTATGTTCTAGCGCAGCTTCCTTTTTTTCCAGTTATAAATAAAAGTCCCCTGTCCTGTACTGTAAGATAAAGGATTCTATAATAAAATCAAAATTACAATTTTCTTAATTGTAGATAGAGTAATGGAGGATTATAGCTGTTGTCGTTTTTTTATTTTTTTTGCCCATCTGTGTCCCATTGGGCAGAGTCTTTCTTTCACTTCTTGTCCCATAGTCAAAACGGGAAGTGAGAGGAAATCCATTAAGTGAGGGAATCCCTGGTTGTCACCCGAATGAATGAAGAGAAAGGATGAGTCTCCTTAACCGCTTCAGCCCTGAAGATTTTACCCCCTTCCTGACCAGAGCACTTTTTGCGATTTGGCACTGTGTCGCTTTAACTGACAATTGCGCGGTTGTGCGACATTGCACCCAAACAAAATTGAAGTCTTTTTTTTTTTTTCTAAACAAATAGACCTTTCTTTTGGTGGTATTTGATCACTTCTGCAGTTTTTATTTTTTGTGCTATAAACAAAAATGGTAAATTTTGGGGGGAAAAAACACACATAATTTTTTACTTTTTGCTATAATAAATATCCCCCAAAAATATATAAAAAAAACGTTTTTTCCCCTCAGTTTAGGCTGATATGTATTCTTCTACATATTTTTGGTAAAAAAAGAAAAAAAAATCGCAATAAGCATATAATGATTGGTTTGCGCAAAAGTTATAGCGTCTACAAAATAGGGGATAGTCTTATGGCATTTTTTTTTCTTTTATTAGTAATGGCGGCGATCTGCTTTTTCTATCGGGACTGCGACATTATGGCGGACACATCGGACAATTTTGACACTATTTTGGGACCATTGTCATTTATACAGCGATCGGTGCTATAAAAATGCACTGATTACTGTGTAAATGCCACTGGCAGTGAAGGGGTTAACCACTAGGGGGCGATGAAGGGGTTAAGTGTGTCCTAGGGAGCGATTCTAACTGTGGGGGGGGAATGGGCTTCAAGTCACATGACAGTGATCACCGCTCCCGATGACAGGGAGCGGTGATCTCAGTCATGACACAAGCCAGAACGGGGAAGTGTCTTGTTTACATGGGCACTTCCCCATTCTGAGGCTCTGACACGATCGCCGGGAGACTGGCGGACATCGAGTCCACCGGTTCCGCGGGCATGATCACGCTGTACGTGGTGGCGTGCGCCTTCTATCCCTGGCTTTTACAGGGGGCGTACAAGTACGCCATTTGCCCACCGCTGCCATTGTGCCAACGTATATTTGCATGCAGCGGAGTCGGCAAGTGGTTAATGGTTTTAACTTTTCTTTCTTTAAATATGCAGCCTCTTCTTGCTTAGCAGTGCTAAACAGTCCTTACAGATTTCTTATTAGAATGCGTTTTTCAGTGTAGCAACTAGCTGAAATTTGTGCACTGTCAAGATCGCCTTGTGTCTCTGTAGCTGGTAATTTAAAGGGGCGAAGTATAGATAGCTACTAGAATCTATAATACTGTTATTAAAGTACAGCAATTAAGTCCAAAACCAGAAAATTTAATTAAAACGATTCTACCTTCTATTTAATTAGATTTAGCAAAGTGTGCCATTTCCTTCTAAATGGTTATTTTGAATGCTGTGTATCAAAGTGCAAAACGTTATTAATTGTGTGATTTAGATCATGTGTTTGTATTCCATCCATGTTAAATGTTTTTTGTAAGGTGTTGTTAAACATTGGGAGTGACCGTATACAGTAATATGATGGCTACACCAAATTCACAAAACTATGGCGTTTGCATAGACATCTCAAACATGCAACATTTTGTCACATGCTTAGATCATTTACCATAGCCATCTGGACAGCAGCATATAAGCTCCAGTGATATGGTAATATTGGTACACAACATACCAAAAATGGCTGTAGGAGTATGGCAGTCACAGTAAGTTGATGCTCTCCATATTTTTCAAAGCCCATCGGCCTTCTGCTAACAACCTCCATTTTTATGAGGACTAAATGCCGCCATGTTCTCATTCTTCAAGGAAAACAAGAAGTCCCATTCAGCTGGGTTATACTACCACTTCCAGAGGGATCGGACTTTGGCAAACAAGAAAATTGTGGGCCAGCCCAGTACAACCCTTCCTTCTCCTAGCATGCCTTGAATTTGTTATTTTTGTTTTGTCTTTGGGGGATGGACAATCTGTGGTTTTCTCTTCAAGCAAGTTTCATATATCTCTGCAGAGGTGGTCTCTTGCAGCAGCTATTTAGATGTGCCTTTCAGAAACCTGCATTTGAAAGGCTATAGCTGGACCCTGCTGAACTGGAAGCTGCAGGGTTAGCCAGGCACGTCATCTTTGGGCACTCCATTGTGGCACTTTTTGTACCCCAGTTTACTGTTAGCCTTGGAGCAGTCTCCGGGTCCAGCAAAGCCCCAGGGGTTAACCTGTCTCTGAAGACTCACTTTGTGAGTATGCTGTGCAGACTGAGTTCTGAAAGCTGACTCAGTACTAGGTCAGCTGGGAACCATTTCAAAAATCACAGTTTATGCTGGTTTGCCACAAAAGGGGTTAGATCTAAGGGATCAAGCATTGATGTCATCTGTTGACACCTGTTTTTAAGGACCCATTGACAAGTGATTGGAGGCCCTCTGTAGGAACTTGGTTCCCTCTGGCAGTCCCTGCATTGCAACCAGTGTTGGCCTTAGCCCAGTCACTTTTTGGCAGACTAAGATCACAGCCATTAGAAGGATTTTCTCTTTTTTTTTTTTTTTTCTCAGCTTGATGGATTTTCTCACTATGGCAGTTTGTCCAGAGGGCTAGGAGCTCATGTCTGCATGTTTTGAACTAAGGCATAGACTGGTTGTTAGAAGTCTTATTCTTTACGTCCAGAGTTTCCGGTCAGTTAACATGAGCAGGACTCTTGGCTAAAGTGTTGGGCTGCAGAACCAGCATGCAAAAAGCCTTTGCTTGGAGAAACTGTGCCTCTTTGGAGCTACCCTGAACACCCCCATCAAGGATTTCACTAGGGAAAGGCTACCAATCTGCTCCAGCAAAACCTAGGGCTTGGTCTGGGAAGGTTCACTCAACCTCGGCGACCAAGAAGTGTTCCCTTTGTTACTCCCAGCCCTCAACCTAAATAGCCAAGGATAAGCCTAGCTCCCAAACCTCCCTCAAACCCTAGACTTTCTAATCCCCTAAACCCTTGGATACATCTTCAGTGTTAAGGGACTGCCTCCAAAGGGCTGGGGGACATTTGTTAGCCTTTGCAGACTTTTAGATGCTTGGGGGTGGGTGGTGGTTCACGGGGACTATAATCTAGAATTTCACTCCCAGCCCTCTCCCTGGTTAATTTCTTCCAATCTAATTGTGTCACCACACAAATTAGCCGATGGAAGATTAACAGCTTGATCTATACCTTTCCTTCTCTGAAATGACTTTTGTGAAAGGTTCGAAAGAAAGGTCATTTGGGTGATCCTCATAGCTCCATACTGACCCAGGTGGATGTAGTATATTAACCAGATCAGACTCCTGGTAGATGCTCTATGCCCAATTTCAGACAGCCTAGATTTTACCATCCTGCTTCATGGTCAATGGCTTTAATGGCATAGATGTTGAAGCTTTGGTTCTTAGAATCAAAGGCATCTCTGAAATGGCAATCTCCACAATTCTCAAATCTGAGAAATCTACATCCCACAAGGTCTGCCATTACTCATGGAAGGTTTACTTTGCTTGGTGCAAGACAAGTAACTTTCCGCCAAGAATTTCTATGTGGGACAAATGCTGGCTCAATTAGCCCCCAATACCAATATGGGTCAGGTCTCTGCACTCGCAGTCATTTTCCAGAGACCACTGGCTTCCTATTCTTTGATCATGACCTTTATGCAGAATGTGACTCCCATTTAATCTGAGGCATCTGAATTGGGTTCAAAGGGCGGTCCTTCGTTTTCTCTGCACTTCAGTCAAGGGTTGCTGCCTTTCTACTCTGAGCAGGTTGAATTTTTTGTTGCCTGGACAAAGCAAGTGTCTGAGCTGGCAACCTTATTCTGCAATGAACCCTTTTTGGTCTTACAAGGTGGAGGTGGGGCCCAGGACTTCCTTCCTAAGATGGTTTTCAGCCTTTCACTGATGGTTTTCATATGGGGGGATCCAACTTCACTTTTCACCATTTTTTTCGGTTGCTTATGCAAACCATTTTTCTAACTTATGATCTTAAGAATTGGGTTCCACGCTTCCCTGTCAAGGCACACTCCTACTAGATCTTTGAGAACTTCTTGGGCTTTTTGGCATTGGGCAACTGTTTTCCAGATTTGCAAGTCTGCCACTTGGTCTTCTGCTTACACATTCACAAGTTCTGCCAGGTGGATGTTCAGGTCTCATGTGATCCCAGGTTCAGGTGGCTCTTTCAGCTTTAGGCAGCCCCCAGTTCTATTTTTTTTCCCCCGTGCCATACTTACTGTTGATACTGCTTTGCCACAAAACTGAGGCATGCTAAGATTATGAGGCTGGCATAAAATGATTTAATTTGCCAGTGTCCAATCCTCCTGTAAGCAGCAGTATGACTTGACTCCATCTGAATTCCTGTATCCCTCAAAAAAAAAGAAAAATGTTTTTATAGTAAGTACAAAAATCTAATTTTCCTGTGGAAATTCCATATATGTGTGGAATTCATGTGCAAAGTAAAATGCAATTATAAAATTATGATGCAGTCTGTTAATAGCATTACACAGTAGACAAATTTTCAGGGTCCACCCTGTAACAGCTTTATTACCTGTTGATCCTACCTATAAGTCTATTATTTTTCAACTTCCTTTAACAGACCAAGCTGTTCAGAAAAGTGGCAGTTGCTCAGGTAGTGAGAGTGCTGTTGATTAAAGCAGTGTTCAGGGTGGCGTGTCGGACCATTGGAGATCTGGGCCGCTAACCTGCTAATGTAAACAAACACCAGGTATTTCTAATCTGCTGGAAAAAAAAATGAAACTTGATTTTAGTCAATGTTTTGGTCTTTGAGAATTAATTCACTGTAAATTTAGATAATGAGGTAATTGGCAGCTTGTTTTAACGCTTTTTACTGCTGGTTAAGATAATAACAAAAAGAAACAAACTGCTCAAAGTGTGGGTACAGAGACACTTTTAAAGCATAAAATAATTGGTCTAGAGTACATGCACTGCGTTTAGGGGAACATGGGAAAACGTGCAAGTACAGAAAAATATCTGTGCCAGACATATAGTATAATCCTACCTTCCTCTTTCACAAAACACTGCTCTGAATTCCTGTGCATGTGGTGTTAGCCTTGCCTTCTTCATTTCTTATGGAATTACTAAGAGCACAGACCTCTAATCTCCATAACCACTCCTCGTGCGTAGACAGAGTGTGCAGGAAGTTACCAGTTCACAAGATTTCAGGCAAAATCAAGAGGTATATTTTACACTTCTCAAATAGATATTTAAAAAACCCTATTAATGGTATATTTAGTAGACCAAAAGGGAACAAACTGAACCAATTTTTAATAGTATATTTAGTAGATTAAAAGCAATCAAATAAGAGAAGGCGGTTGTTAGAAAATACATACCTTTTTAAGGGGTCTACTTATAAAAAAGGAAAAAAAAATGCCATAGCAATTTGCTTAGCGAATCTGTATGTAAATTAATTCTGTGCAAATTGGGGTAAAAAAAAAGTAATTTTCTCTTCTAAGCAAATGTTCTTTTATGGGCAGTAGTAAAATACTGCATATTCTGCATTATGACCACTTGATTTTGCTTGGGGCCATAGAAAATGCATATGTCTTTGTAGCAAGATATACAATGTTAACAATTCTAGAGAATGCTAGAGGCTTGGTTAACACTACTGCAACCTACTGTGCAACTCCCTGTCAACTTGAGCACTATTTTGAAGCAACTTTGTCTTGTACAGGTATGCAGGGATAACAGCATACACGATGATGCCTGTAATGTCAGATCCAAATCCCATCAATATAGAGGAGGATCCGACTTGGAGGCAACTTCCATTAAAGTCTATGGGCACAAGTTGGACAGAAGTAGCCTTGAAGTAGTACAGGAACCTTTTCTAAAGTTGGAGCAACAGTAGTGCTAATTGAGACAACTCTCATTGCCTTGCATGGGATTTCACATGTAATGCGACTTGGGGTCTCACAAGTTGCGGCAGTGTGAACCGAGCCAGAGGGAATTGGTAAATAAATGAAACTTTAAGGAATACCAAGTGCTGGTATCCTGTGAAACAGGTGTGACCAGAAATATATGGACTTGCACAGAGAACGGCAGGCACAAATATAATATAAAAATGTGATTAATTAAGGACAATGCCAGTAAGACCATATATAAACACATCCAATAAACCAAAAATACCAAAACCGCATGAACTTAAACCAGTGAATCTAATGAGTGAAAATGATCACAATAAACTACCTAAACCACCTAACTAGCTAACTATATATATATATATATATATATATATATATATATATATATATATATATATATATATAGATGGCAGGGTAAGGCTAAGAGGAGTAGTCAGTATCAGAACTAAGGTCATACACCGAAGGAAGATCAGGCAGAAGGAGCAGGGGACAAGCCAGGATAGAGAGAGGGAACACCAGAACAGGAACAAGCAGGCTGGCAAAGGATCAGGAATCGGGTAGCAGCTAACGAGGAACATGGATCAAGGGCACACGGCCGAACACTATGCAAGATGGAGTAGCAGAGGAGGGACTTAAATAAGCTCTTAGCAGCTAGCTTCAGATAATGCTGGATGCTGAGAGACACCCACTGGTGGACACTGGAACTACAACCTATATGTCTGGTAGCCAGAGTTCCATCAGAAGGTAATCCAATTCCTGACAGTAACCAAGAATTACATAAAAAGGGGTCAAAGCAAGTATAATCAAGTACATACTAATTGAATAGAGTGCCGGCCTACAGAAATGCTTTGGAGGTAGTGGGATGGTCATACAAAAGGTGGTTATGTATAATAATTGTTCTCGGACTATAGTGTTGATTTACTAAAACTGGAGAGTGCAAAATCTGGTGCAGCTGTGCATGATAGCCAATCAACTTCTAACTTCAGCTCATATAATTCAGCTTTAAAAAAAAAAACTAGAGATGCATTCAACTGAATGTATACTATAGTGTCCTTTTTAAAGGTAAGGTCAAATCTTATTTGTTTTAATATATATAGCAAGATGTAAAAAAATCGTATGCATACACGTATGTCTGTGGTTTACCAAACGTTTTTTTTTTTTTTTCTTTGTTATATGGGGAGAGACATATTTTCTTTATACATATTCAGGTTACCCTTTCTGCTTAGCAGTTCTACACAGAAGTGGTGCTTAACCATTTCAATACAGGGCACCCCCCTCCTGCCCAGGCCAATTCTCTATTACCCCCACCAATCCCCACCCGCCCAGCGCTGTTGTGGTCATGCAACACTGTACCCAAATGTTTATAATTTTGTTCCCAGAAATCAAGCTTTCTCTTGGTGGTATTTGATCACCACTGGATTTTTTTTATTTTTTGCTAAACAAAAAGTCTGAATGTTTTGAAGACAAAAAAAAAAATAATTTCATCGCTTTTGTTATAAAATTTTGTTCGTTCAGTTTTCTCGTTCACTGATGGGCATTGATGAGGCACTAATGGGCACTGATAGGTGGCATTGATAGGTAGCACTGATGGGCACTCAGGTGGCACTAATAGACACCACTGGCAGACATTAATGGGAGCTGATTGGCACCTCCAATGAGCACTGATTGGCATCCCTGGTGGTCATGGGTGGGCATTCTCGGTGGGTCTGCACTGATAATCAATGTGCTGATTATCAGTGCAGACCCTCCCCTGTCAGGAGAGCAGCTGATCAGCTCTCCTCTACCCACGCCTTGTCAGAGAAAATAGAGGAAAAGCCGATAAACGGCACTTCGTGGTTACGATGTGATCGGCTGTGATTGGACACAGCTGATCACATGGTAAAGAGCCTACGTCATAGTCTCTTTACCTAAATCTGTGTTTTCAGACTGACACACCGCGCCACTGATCGCTGCGAGCGGCTTTTCCTGCTGGATGTCATATAGCGTCCAGTCAGGATAATGAAACCACTTTGCAGCTCGGTGAAGAAGAAAAAAAAATTCCGCCTGCAAGGCAAATTAAACATACCCTAAAACGAACCCTTCCAGTGGCATTCTGTCACTGCTGACAGGGCTTCCATCTTCACCTGCTCTTCCGGGTGGGCTTCAATCCTTTGGATGAGCCATGATAACCTCACTCCTGCGCACGCGTGCTGGAGCTGCTGTTCACACAGGGTTCTGAAGGTATGGTATGGTATGGTAAGGGGAATGGTGCACATTTGGAAATGATTTACTGTACCTATACGTAAGCTTTATTATATGTTTACCTGTTGGTAAAAATCAACCAAGAAAGTTGGCTCCCACTTTAAAGCGGTTGTATACCATTCCCCCCCCCCCTCCCCCCGCAGTCCTAATGTGCTAGCACACTATTTGAAACCTACCTTAAAAGGAAGCTGTTCCAGAACTACAATGTCAGCACTGCAGGGGTTCCCATCTTCACCTGTCTCGCTTCTGGGTTCGCAGGCGCCGCACTGATTCAGAGGATGCCATTGCTGGCAACAGCTGCCAGTTTGGCAAGCGGTTTGACATATCAAATCGCATGCCAAATCGTACCAATGTTAACCTAGGCTAAATGGTGCACCTTTAGGAGATATTTACACTACTTGTAGGTAAGCCTTATTATAAGCTTACTTATAGATAAGTCAGTAAAGGAAGTTTACTTCCTCTTTAACCACTTGCCGACCAGCCGCCGCAGTTGTACTGAGGCAGAATGGCATGGCTGGGCAAAACAACGTTATGCAACGGTGCTTTGCCCAGTGGCCACTAGCGGCGCGTGCACCTCCTGCTTGTCCACGGAGTCGATGCGAGTACCCGGAGGTCGCGATCACCAAAAGAAAGCTGTATTTGTGGGAAAAAATTTTGTTTGGGTGCAACATCGCACGACTGCCCAATTTTCGGTTAAAACGACGCAGGGCCGAATCGCAAAAAGTGCTCTGGTCAGGAAGGGGGTAAAATCTTCTGTGACTGAAGTGGTTAACTGCTGCTTATTCTAATACAAGTTTGAGTTATTGAGGCCAATATACTGTAGTTGCTAATATGCTTTGCCTCTAGTTATCTATAAATCTCTGTTTAATGCAATAACAAATATGAATGTGCAATCATGTAAAAATTTTCTTAAAGTGGTTGTAAACCCTTACAAACCACTTTGACCTACAGGTAAGCCTAGATTAAGGCTTACCTGTAGGTCCAATAAATATCTCCTAAATCTACACGGTTTAGGAGATATTTACAAAAAGACAGGCACCGCTGTCTACTGCGCATGCACCGCAGACAGCAGCGCGCAGGTGCACTATCGCCGTTAGCAGCATGGCACTGCTAACGTCGATATGCCGTTGGTGGCGGCTCATGAATCATCTTCCAATGCCATAATAATAAAGAACGGTCTCTTATTAGGGTAAACAAAAGTATAATACCGTATACTTGGAAATTTGCAGGTTGCAAATTGTATGTGCATAAAAGCATGGCTCTATTTATTTTTCTTGAGTGATAAAGGAAATTCTTAGCATTATCTGAATCTTAAAAAAAACACTATACAATTGGAACAAAGCCACTTGTCTGTCTATGCTGATCATAAACGGAAGCTGAAAGACTGGAATTTTAAACACTGTCCCTGCTGCTTCGGGAGATGGGAGTGTGTTTAAATTTGTTCAGCTGGTGATGAGCCAGTGGAAGTGATTCAGGTATGTGTATTATGTCACTGTTGAGTTTGGTTGTTATTTTCCCCAGCTGCTGTGACCAGGGAAAAGGGTAATGAAGCATGATTTCTGCTCTATTCGCTTCAGTGGAGAACAGGGGAGAATCGGGGGTCTAATGGACCCCCGATGTCTCAGTAAAGAGAACCTGTCATTACAGTATGTTATCACATAGAGGGTTATTGGCCCACTGTGATAGCAATAAGGTTAAGTGTGAAAAAAATTATAATATAGTAGCATATTAAAAGCAAACCATTTTTAACTGCCTCCCACCTGCCCAATATACATATGCTGCTGGCAGGACAAGCATCATTATATGTGGACCCACTTTTCACTTGTGCACAGCCTGTGCCTGATCTGTGACCTCTATATCTGGTTAAAGATCGGTGTACTGGGCCACTGTGATTGGCCCTCGTACAATGCGATCACTGTGACCAATCATAGCAATTACATGAAAAGTAGTAAACAATGACTGTCATTCATGACACCATTGCTTACTGATCTTGGTGATTGGTCACTGTGATCACTTGGTGCAGGGCTAATCACAGCTATCCAAGAGTAAACAATTGTGTCATGGATGGATGCCAAGCAGTGTAAATTAGGATTGCTTATTAAAAGTGATGACGACTGTATAAGCAATCCTAATTTTAAAAAAATCCTGATCATCCCCCTAGAGTAGTAAATGTCATCATACTGCTGTGGCTGTGATCATTTACAATGACTGGCTGTTCTGACACTGCTATCATATGTCAGTGCCACCAGCCATTGTTTCTGATGACCACCACAGCTGTACAATGTTACCTGACCAATTCTGCGTGTCAGTATCCCTCATCACCGCTGTTGGTGTCCCTGATCACTGTCACACCTGTCCCAGTGTCACCAGACCAGTGTATGGTCACCAGTGTAAATTGGCAGCAGTGTTCCTGGCTGCTGTCACACTAGTCTCCAATGTCACCAGACCAGTGTAAGCCAGCAACAGTCATGATCTCTGACACACCAGCACAGTGTTTCCTCTGCCTGCACTAACCCTGGCCTGTTTATTGAGCACATTTCTGCCTGCTGCTTGGACTGATCCTTTGCCTATTAGCTGACCAAGTGTCTACCTGTGCCTGAACTGAATCATCTGCACATCCTGCTACATTCCTGCGAGACCTCATCCCAACCATCCCCTGTGGACAACTGCGCTCCTGTAACCAGAGGAATTATTTTGTCCTTCCTTTCTTCAGCCTATACTTCTTGACATGGCATTCCTGGGGACAGCTACATACCAGTAGGCTAGGCTTGCTTGACTTATAGGAACTAGGCCTGCTATAGGTGAGGCTACAATAATCTATATTTTCTAACCACTTTCACAGAGGCATCCATTACAGTACATTGGTTTTGACACAATTGGTTGATTTGTGTGATACACAAAATACAATGTCTGGTACATGATCAGTCCAAACATTGAAAGTCTCACACATATGGTATTGCTACCACATGGGAGAAGTAGTAGAATATGTTTTGGGTTGTAATTAGGGCCAAAACAACTAATCAATTAATCGACTATAAAATAGTTGTCAACTATTTTTTCATAATTGATTAATCAGTCAGACGCTTAGTTGGCCAGCATACAAAATGCATTATTTGTTTACATATCAGGTAATACAGTGCAGAACATACAGCTCAGTACTCCCGTCCATACATGTCAGTAAGTGCCTAAGAACTTGTGAATGTATGAGGAGCAATGCCTCATGGGACATATAGTCCTGAGCAGAAAGTGAGTGGTTCTAAATGCAGAAGTTTTTTTTACCTTGCTATAGAGGGCACTCTATACTATACTTTGCAGCTTGCTGTAGGGGCACTCTGAAGGCAGGAGGACCCTAAAGATCCGGTGGGGGACGAAAAAAGAGGAGAATCAGGACTGCTCTGTGCAAAACCATTACACAGAGCAGGCAAGTATAACATGTTAGTTTAAAAAAAAAAATCACTTTAAAGACTGTACAGGGAAGACCAGAATCTGAACCCAGAGAATCTAGATGCTGCTAGACTGGAGTTAGGCATTACAATTTCATTTGAAGTAAACTTTCACCAGTATTGTGCATTATACTGTATATAAAATGATCATATCCATGAAAACGGTAATATAAAAGATTTATATCCCCCCTCCATACTTTATATAGCTTGATGTCTGACTCCTAGTTAAAATGCCCATATATCCTACTTCTGGACGTATTTATTATCAAATATATTGGTGCTTTTTGCATAAACGCACTACAGTTCATTTAGCATGGTTTCCTATGGGATACGTTCACGTGCTTTTTTCAGCCGCTGCGTATTTGGAATAGGTCAAGGATGTTTTTTAATTAAAAAAAACTTAAGCCCCGGACCATTTTGCTGGCTTAAGAACAGACCACTTTTTGCGATTCTGCACTGCGTTGCTTTAACTGACAATTGCGCGGTCGTACGATGTGGTTCCCAAACAAAATTGACGTCCTTTTTTTCCCACAAATAGAGCTTTCTTTTGGTGGTATTCGATCACAACAAACAAAAATAGAGCGACAATTTTGAAAAAAACGCATTATTTTTTTACTTTGTTATAATAAATATCCCCCAAAAATATATAAAAAAAACATTTTTTTCCCTCAGTTTAGGCCTATACGTATTCTTCTACATATTTTTTGTTTAAAAAAAAAATCGCAATAAGCGATTATTGATTGGTTTGCGCAAAAGTTATAGCGTTTACAAAATAGGAGATAGTTTTATGGCATTTTTATTAATAATTTTGTTTTTACTAGTAATGGCAGCGATCAGCGGTTTTTTTTTTTTTATTGTGACTGCGACATTATGGCGGACATTTTTGACATATTTTTGGGACCATTATCATTTATACAGCAATCACTGCTATACGAATGCAGTGATTCCTGTGTAAATGACACTGGCAGTGAAGGGGTTAACCAGGGGGTGGCAGTGTAGGGGTTAAGTGTTCCTA
The DNA here is from genome assembly GCF_037356315.1 of Lithobates pipiens. NCBI lineage: Eukaryota > Metazoa > Chordata > Amphibia > Anura > Ranidae > Lithobates > Lithobates pipiens. The sequence continues at coordinate 16,278,909 of NW_027507696.1, forward strand.
GGGGTGTGTTACTAACGGTTGGGGGCTGGGCTTTATTTTAGTGAACACTGCAGGGGGCTGACGTCATGCGGCGTACGTGAGAGGGGAGGGGCCTAGCGGCGGCTTCCACGCGACGGGATGGAGGAGGATTCGCCGCACCATCCGGAGCTAAGCGCAGGGAGAGAGCGCGGCGCTCCTAAATGATTCCCGTTCCGGCCCCAGCACCCGCACTCGAACGCCCGCTTGCCCGGTCCAGAGAGCACTCACAGTGTGATCTGGAGGGACACTGGTAGACGGCACGGAGGACCTCGCTGGAGCGAGCGGAGTCCTCGGCTCTACCCCCCCCCCCCCCATACTCTTCCACCAGATGCTGCTGAATGAGAACAGTCCCTGTGAGCTGAAGAGCCAATACACGCTGAAGACTACTAACAGGTCAGACCCTTCCAAACTGCTTTGTTTTTTCCTGGACTGTTACATATCTTCCAGTTAAGTACTGAGTAGGAACAACTAAGGAGCAGGCTGATGGATTTTAATGCAACTCATTGAATAGCAGCACTCTGAATACACATATTAAGATTCACATCCTACTCTATGCCCTGAAAAGTACTGCCCAGGACACTGATGATATATAGCAACTTTTACATGTTATTTAAGCCTTGAAAAGTTCAGTATTGATCTCTGATACAATTCTGATTGGTGGGGCACTTTTTTGTTCCTGTTTTTTTTTTTTTGCTGCTCCTGCTCGAGTTGATTTAAATTAAAGGTAGCCCAGTTTAAGGACCCACGTCTGTTTGTAAGGCAGTCACGGGCAAGACCATATGCCCCCGCTTTGAATGAGTGGAGAAACCGGGGACGACTAAGTCTGAGAGTCGCATGAGGATTCCCCTATCGCAGGAGGGACCAAAGACCCCAAATATAGCATCTGGTAATCCCCCAGAACTAGAAAATTACATTTTCAATTTTATTCTTTTGGGGGAGAATACACCTGTGTGTAAAGGGAGAATAGGGGACCCCTAGTGGCCCGTTTTGGTATTATCTTCCTCTTCTGCTCTCCTCTTGGCCCCTACCGCTCAAAGATATGGACAGTTAAAGGAGACACCCTGGCCTATACTCTTGCCTAAGTAGGGGCGCAGTAGATCTCCCCTTTGCTTACCGTGACCCGAGAGCTTCATGGTCTGATTTCCTGGGAAGAGCTCGCTGTCTCATAGACAGGCCAATAGCTAGCTCAGAGGAAAGGACTTGACTATTTTAGTTTTACTATTACCTGCACCCTTGTCTTTTGCTTGCTTTTTGCAATCCCACAGCCTTTTTCTAAGGTGTCTCCAAGCGAAAGGGAACTCTGGGGAGGAGAAAGCCAAAGAGGGACAACATGAAGGGTAGAAACCCAAAAGTCAATGACTCTAAAGCCCCTAAAGAGAGCCTAAATACAAGCTCGATCCAGAAATATCTTAAAGAGACAAGCCAAAAAAGTCCAGGCCTGGATAAAAAACAAGTGGGCAAGCGAGAGAGGAGGAAGGAGGCTGGAAAAGCAACTGGGATCCAAGGCGACTCCTCTGGTGAAGAAACAGAGTCAGACCTGGATGGTAAAAATAGAGAACAGACAGATATCTCCCAAATACCTACCAAAGGTGAAATACAAGAAATGTTTTTGAAACTGGAAAATTTAATTAAGTCAGAGATCCTAACCGTTAGGGCGGATATGGGTCACCTGTTAAGGAGAATAGAAGAAACGGAGGACCTAATGGGCAAACAGGCTCAGGAATTACTAGACTTAAAAGCGCAGTCTAGAAAAATGCAAGAGGCTCACAGGGACATTTTATACAGACTGGAGGAACAGGAAAACCAGAGCAGACGACAGAACCTGAGGATTAGAGCCTTACCTGAACAACAAGGAGAAGACCTCGGTGCAAAGATGACGAAGCTATTTAACCCTTTACTAGGAAGAGTGGAAGATGAAGAATTAAAAATAGATCGTGTCCATAGAGTAAGGAAACCTCCAGGACTGAGGGTAGAGGTACCCCGAGACGTGATCGTAAAATTTCATCTATACGAGGACAAAACCAAGATTTGGAGGAAACTAAGAGGATTGCCCTCATTACAATATGAAGGGACAACCCTACAAATTTTTGCAGATCTTTCCGCAGGGACCTTGGCTCGGAGAAGACAACTCAAACCCTTACTGGAACAACTGAGAAGTGTCAATATAAGATACAGCTGGGGTTTTCCGACAGCTCTGATTGTTCAGAGAGAGGGAAGGACTTTCAAGTTAAAGTTCCTAGAAGAAATCGAGGTCTTCTGTAATAACTTGGGAATTCCACCCCTTAAGCTCCCCCGAGACTCTCGTGAAAATTAATGGGCTTATTAGGAGGGGAAGAGGGGGTTTCCAGCGCTTATCGCGTGGGCCCTTTGGTTTCTCTGTCTGTTTCTGGTCGTTTTTGTTTTCTTTTCTTATTCTGAGTGTTTTTTTTGGGGTGGGGGCGGGGGGGGGGACCCGGGGGAGGGGCGCGGGGTTGGGTTGGAAGGGAAGACGGATAGGTGAGGCGGATCCGGGCTCCACCACTCCCTGTCTGGAGACGGAGTATCTCTCCCCCTAGGGGTGGGGGGACAGGGGGTGTTGAAGTGGAAGTCCACAGTTGGAGTCACACCCTGGAAGGTATTACTTGCAGAGGGGGGCAGAGCTACCCATTGTCAAGTATAGGCCAGGACAGGGCCAGGGGTGGGGGAGGGGGGTGGGTGAAGGGATGGGGGGGGGCAGGGGCGGGGGAGGGGGGTGGGTGAAGGGATGGGGGGGGGGGCGGGGGGAGGAGTGGGAGGAGAATCGCCTTGTAGTGTGGGGGACCGAAAGAGTCATGAAAATCTTGGGTTGGATAAATAAATATAGATTAAATATGCCAGTAGTCAGTACAGGATGACTGAGGTAAATTTTATATCCTACAATGTAAGAGGATTAAACGCCCTAAACAAAAGGTACAAACTCTTAATGGAATTACATCAATGCAGAGCTGAAGTAGTATTCTTGCAGGAGACCCATCTCTCCCTGGATTCGAATGTTAAGTTATATTCAGACAGCTTCCCGACCTGGTTCTACGGTGATTCCCCAATTAGGAGGGCTAAGGGGGTGGCAATTGGATTCGAGAAACATACACGATTTACTCTGATCGATAGATTGACTGACCCTGAGGGCCGTTACCTGTTCCTTAAGGGTGAGCTAGGAAACAGGGTGTTTACTCTTGCTAACGTATATTGTCCAAATAATAATCCCTTAGGATATATGAAACGGATCCTGCGAAGATTAGCAGAATTTAAATCTGGTGATGTAATCCTAGCAGGGGATTTTAATTTTTGTATGGATTCCGCCATGGACAGTACGTCCCGCGCAAGGGGGACGAATGAGAGGACCCTGAAAATATTGAAACATCGCCTGAAACAACATCAAATGGTGGACGCTTGGCGGACACAACATGAGAAAACGAAGGACTTCTCTTTCTATTCCCCAGTGCACGGGACGTATTCCAGATTGGATTACATATTGGTGGACCATAGGCTGTTAGAGGACGTCGTAGAGACAGGGATAGGAATAGCCTCCCTCTCTGATCACTCTCCTGTGACAATGAAGTTGAGGATACCAGGGCTATACAGACAACCCTTTACTTGGCGATTAAATGAAAATCTTGTTCAGGACAACGATACCATCGAGATAATCCGGAAAGAATTAGAATTCTACTTCTCGACGAACAATACAGGGGATATCTCGGGTGCCTCCCTATGGGAAGGACACAAAGCATATATTAGGGGTATCCTCATCTCCATTGGCACAAATAAAAAAAAAAGCTAAAATTCAGAGAAGGGAGTACCTGATTAAAGAAGTCCATAGATTAGAACAAGAGCACAAAAAACAAAAGGTCCAACAGCCGGAACTTCTTCACCTTTTGATTAATAAAAGGGAGGAACTTAAAGACCTTTTGGATCAGGAAGCAAGGAGGTCACTTGAAGGGAGAATTAGAGAGAGACACTATGGGAAAAATAAAACTGGCAAATACTTAGCGAGACAACTAAAAGGGAGGAGGGAGACCAATTTTATTGATAAAATCCAGGATAAGAACGGGAAGATGGTTCATACCACTAAGGAAATCGCGGAGGTATTTAGACAATACTACAGTGCCCTATATAATGTTGGCCAAAAAGGGAGGTGTGGTAAAGGGGATAAGGAAATTACTAAAGAATTTTTGCATGATACTAACTTACCCCAATTACAAGAGAGTGAAAGAAACAGTATAGACAGACCTATCACTGAGGAGGAAATCTATAGAGCATTAATGGAGACGGAATTGGGCAAAAGTCCCGGGCCTGACGGGTTCACGATTATTTACTATAAAAAATTTAAGGAAATTTTAGTCCCAAGATTATGTCACTATATGAACGGGCTCGGTACACAATACGACATGAACACTGAGGCTTTACGGGCCTCAATTACGGTAATTCCGAAGGAAGGGAAGGATCACTTACTTTGCTCAAGCTATAGGCCAATAGCATTATTGAATGCGGACACAAAATTATTCGCCAAAATACTGGCAGCCAGGCTGAAGAACAAGATGAGTGATCTAGTGCACCCAGATCAGGTCGGATTTATTCCCGAGAGAGAAGGAAGGGACAATGGGGTGAGGGCTTTACTCCTCCTCCAGGCCCTAAAAAATAGTGGGTCCCCAGCTCTATTCCTATCTATAGATGCAGAAAAAGCATTTGACAGGGTAGACTGGGGACTTATGATAGAAACGTTAGAAGTTATGGGTATAGACCCGAGAATGATCCAATGGATCCAGGTCCTCTATAACCACCCGCAGGCCTCTGTCAAAATTAATGGAGAATCCTCCTCTCAATTTCAAATGAGTAACGGCACCAGACAGGGGTGCCCACTGTCTCCACTCCTATTTGCATTATCCCTGGAGCCGTTATTGACTTATATCCGAAAAAATCAGGATATAACGGGGATCAAGTTGGGAGGGGATGAACATAAATTAGCCGCTTATGCGGATGACGTGTTATTCTTCATTACTAAACCTAGGATCACGATTCCGAACTTGCTGAGGGTGTTGGAAAAATTCGGCAAAATATCGAATTTGAAAATAAACCTCAGCAAGTCCGAAGTTATGAATGTTAACATCAGTACCCAGGAAGAGGAGAACCTTCGGACAGAATTCCGTTTCCCATGGCGCAAGGAGATCAAATACTTGGGAATCTATCTGTCGAACACCATTAGGAAAATATTCACGAAGAATTATATCCCCTTACTCGATGAAATCAAAAGAGAAATAAAAAAAATTTCAACATGCTCCCTCTCTTGGTTAGGGCGTATCAATGCAGTTAAAATGATACTAATCCCGAAGATTATATACAAGTTTCAAATGCTTCCCATTCCGCTCTCTTCGGCTTATTTTAGATTAATGAAAAATTTAATTTCGAAGTATATTTGGCAACATAAAAAACCGAGAATTGCCATGGGGGTGTTATGCAGGGGAAAAAGGCAAGGGGGACTGTCTGTCCCGGATCTAAAAAGATACTACAATGCAGTGGTTCTGTCTCGAGTAGTAGAATGGGCGAAAGAGGCAAATAAAAAGAGGTGGGTGAGTGTTGAGAACACAATGTGTCAAGCACTTTTAGGTCGCACAATATGGAACCCTCCACAGTTCAGGTCCATTGGACCTCACGCTCACGAGATAACACGTTTAGCTTTAAAGATTTGGGACCGAACACATTCACAAAACAAGTGGGGGTACAATTCACCCTTGATTTTTCTTAAAGATAATGATTTTTTCACACCGGGCAAACAGGAGGTGGGGGGTAATTGGATTAGGAAAGACACCGCACAATTAAAAGATATATTAGTCAATGGTAAAATAGCTTCATTTCAAGCACTTAGTTTGGACACAGACCTCATGAAAATGGACGGGTGGCGGTTCCTCCAACTTAGCCACTTCATTTCAAATTTACCTCAGCCAATCCGTAGTGAAGAGGAACTGAGACCCCTGGAGCGTCTATGTCTGAGAGAAAAATCAAAAAAAAATATAACGCTTTTATATAAGATTCTTTCTGAGGGGGACGAATTGGAGGACCCGCCATACTTCCAAAAGTGGGAATTAGAGCTGGGGTCACAATGTAGCACACAAACTCGTAATAAGATTTTTAAACTAATTCACTCGGGGATAGTAGATAATAAATTGATAGAAACGAACTACAAGTGCCTTGCAAGGTGGTATGCGACACCCGATAAAATGGCCAAAATGGGACTAGAGCAATCTGCGGATTGCTGGCGTGGGTGTAAAAAAACTGGGACTATGGCCCACATTTGGTGGGACTGCCCCATTATTAAAACTTACTGGAGAAAAATCTTAGAGATAATCAAAGTTGTAACAAAAAAGGAAATAAGAGAAGATCCGTGGATTGTTCTATTTCATGGGACAGACGAACCCATAAAGCAATATAAAACCTCATTAATTCCAATCCTGTTAGACACCGCCAAAAATTTAATCCCAAAAAAATGGAGAGAAAATGAGAGCCCTAAAATATCGGATTGGATTTTCCGTATAAATGAAATACAAAAAATAGAAAATTATAACGAAGGGGATGTTGACTTAATAGCAGAAGAGGGAGGCTCAAACAAATGGGCATCGTGGGAAGAATTTAAATCGTCCTGGAGATATGTGGAGGAAATTACACAATAAACCTCAGAAGAAAATATTACCCGGTTAGAAATAACGGTCACTAAGAGGTAACCCACTAGCGATTCTATAAGGTAAGGGCGGGGTGGGCAGGGGGGGGGGGGTGTGAGGGGGAGAGTAGAGAGGTATTTTAAGTTTACAATGGAGTAGGTTTAAACTAATAATCTCTTTTTTTTTTGGTGTTGTATATATTGTATTTGTATGACTATGTTCCCTCTCCTTTTCATACATGTATTTATTTTGTTATGAAAAAAATTGGATATAAATAAAGAATTAAAAAAAAAAAAAAAATTTTAGTGAACACTGATCTCTGCTCCAATCACATGGAGCAGAGATCAGTGTCACTTGTTGCTAGGCAGAACTGGGAGATGCTGTTTACAACAGCATCTCCTAGTTCAGCCGCCCCGTGTGGCGATCGAGTCCGTGGGACCCGCGACCGGACTCACGGAGGTCCCGACCGGCACACTCGCATGCCGCCGGCGGTGCACTCGTGATGGCAGGGCAGCAAATTTAAAGGGATGTACATCGGCGTGCGCCGGTCAGGAAGTGGTTAATCAGCCCAACAACAAATTGGCCAAAAAAGCATAAAAAAATGCAAATCGCAGAAAAATCACATATGCAAAAATCACAGCAGAAACGGTAAAAAAACAAACAAAAAAATAAATAAATAAATAAAACTGCATGAATGTGAACCGAGCCTTATGCTGACCATACACATTGTCAGGCGGGGATATTCATACGAAAAATCTTTGTACATTCGCTGAATGAAATATTGTTGTTTTGAAAATTTCACTTTAAATATTTAGTTTTAAAATGAATGTAATTTCTGAACAAAAATTCCCGTGACCAAGAAGTTTTCTATTCTGCTCCTTCTAAATTTTCTTGTTACTGTGGTGGAAAACGAACATCGATTTGATTAATGATTCGAAAAATCAAACAAATGTTTTTAAAATGAACATTTTTTATTTTTATTTTTTGAAGGAAGACATTGTTTTTTTTTGTTTGTTTTGTTTTTTATGGCCAGCATAAGTGACAGCAGGCGCAGGGAACTTTTTATCAAGCCACCTGCCTATGACAAGGAAGTCTGTCATACATAATATATTACAGTTCTGTCTAGTAATCACCAAAACAGTCTCTACATTTTTATTAAAACCATATAGTTGGTTATTTATATTTACCACTGCATATAGATATTTAAGAATAAATAGTATTTTTTTAAACTTTACATATTAACTAAATTATACACTACACTTTTTTTTAAGGTTATTGTTTTGAATAATTGGCCAACTAATCGATTATGAAAATAATCGTTAGTTGCAGCCCTAGTTGTAATTCTAAGTTTGCCTATGCTGTGTGTGAGATATCTTGTTAAACTAAAAAATGAAGTCTTCAAAAGATTCACCATGCCTCATAAAAAAATATCTTGGGGTGTTTACTCTCCAAAATGTGGTCATTTCTGGGCTTTTTCTACTATCCTGGTCCTCCACTGCCTCCAAAAATGTGATGGGTAGTCAGGAAATGAGATGTGTACTTTATGTCCCTGGAACGCTTAAAGGTGCTCCTTGGATTTTGGGCCTCTCTGTTGCTAGGCTATGAAAGTCTCATGCATGTGATATAGCCATACATGGGAGGAGTAGAAGAAGGTGTTTTGAGGTGTAATTCCAAGAATACCTATGATGTGTTTAGAAATATCTCACTGGTAACCTTGTATTAAAAAAAAAATAATACGTTTTCCTATTCTTTCATGCAATACCCAAAAACTTTTGCCAAAAAATTACATTTTCAAAAGACGCACAATGCCTTATTAGAAAATACATGGTAGTGTTTGCTTTTCAAAATTGGGTCATCTTGTGGTGATGATGGTTAGAACCTGTTCTATGGCTCGTCCTTCCTATGTTCCATTTGATGCTTTAAAATGGTTGTAAACCTCAGACATGAAATATGAACAAACAAAGAATATCCCTCTGTAGTGAGTACGTGTCTCAATCTAGAACTGCTATTTCTCTATGCTGCCTTGTTCCTCTATCAGTGTCACTTCTTACAAGCTTTCCTGACACCAAGAAAAAAAAGGTGACCGGGAGGGAGCTGCAGCACAAAATCTGTTTTGTTACTGTGTAAAGAGAGCAGTAACAGAGCTTCAAAAAGTGCCGCTCCTAGATGTGCAAAGCTGGTAGAGACATCCCCAAAAAGACTTGCATCTGTAATTGCATTGAAAGATGGTTCTACAAAGTGTTGACTTGGGGGAGGCTGAATACAAATGCACGCCACACATTTATTTGTAAAACCTTTTGAAAGCCATTTATCATTTTCCCTCCACTTCACAATTATGTGCCACAAAAATGCCAATAAAATACATTTTGCGTTTTTGGTTCTAACATGTCAAAATGTGGAAAATTTGAAGTGGCATGAATACTTTTTCAAGGCACTGTATCTCGTGAGATGTGTCAAATCTCATGCATTTGAGACATAAGGAATAATCTAACAAAAAAATATCTTGTTATTCTCTATGACCTTGGGTATCAGTTAGACACTAGTGTGAAGTAACCCAATTTATATACTACTATGTTCTCTTGCTAGCAGAAACTTTATAGTCTCAAACAAGCATTAGTAAAGTGGTTGGTAATTGTTATAGTGGCAAAAATCGTTCAGCTGTGAAAGGGTTAAATAATGATTGTAATTTTTAAGTAATGTTGTACAGCTGCCCAATAAATCCCAGACACTGACCCCACAACTAGTTTTGGTAAGTCCAGGCAGGCAACTCAGAAAACTGTTCTTGGCTGTATGTTTTTCCAGATTAGATGAAGAGTACTTCTGAAAACTGCTGGCTGAATTTGGGCCTGCTTTTTATCCTCTGCCAACTGACAGGCTGCAAGTCATGAAGTGCTTAGTGCGAGATATTTCAATGAGCAGTACTTCAGAATTGCTGGACTCTGTAAAATGTGTGTTGGTAGCATCAACCAATTACCCTGTCCACTGTTGATGCACATCATGCCCTTGACTGTTTTTGTTTTCAAAATCAAAAATATTACCATGGGATGATCATTTTCAATGGTCAGAGTAATGGCCCGTACACACGATCGGACTTTCCGACAACAAAACCGTGGATTTTTGTTTGATGGCTGTTGGCTACACATGGTCACACAAATGTTGGCCAACAATTACGAACGTAGTGCTGTACAAGACGTATCTCCATTACGAATGCTAGTTATATCTCCAGCTCATACCTGATTCCAAGCATGCGTGGACTTTTGTGCGACGGATTTGTGTACACACGACTGGAGAGTCCAAAAACAAACATTTGTTGGTGGGAAATTTGAGAATCTGCTAGCCAACATTTGTTGGCGGAAAGTCCACCAACAAATGTTTGATGGAGCATACACACGGTTGGACTTTCCACCAACAAGCCCACAGCCAACATTTGTTGTTGGAAAATCCGATCGTGTGTACGGGGCATAAGAGTTATTCACAGTCATACAGCCAATAAACCCCCCCCCCCCCCCCCGTGTTGCAGGAACGCACATTCACGCTTGCAGTTTTTGCACGCTTTTCACACAGTAACACGCATCGTGCCTAGGGCAGCCCATTCACTTGAGTGGGCTGTCCTATTTGTGTGACAAATGCCCCAAAGTTGCTCCAGAACATTTTCCTTCATGGAGCATCGTACTTTTTTCTTTTTTTTTTGTCGCAAGACAAAAAGTGCTTACATAATATATAATAATATAAGTGCGACCTATAATTGAATTGAGTTTCCAAAACGTGGCAAAACACACACGTGCACATTTAGCAATTGTGCAGGTGTGATTGTAGCCTTTAGTGCAATCACCCAGCTCTAGTAAACATGGGGTTATACTGCATTACCATGATTGTCCAGTTGAAAATGTTTCTAGCTATCGCCCGTGTAGCTTGGGATACACGGAATTTTCTTCTAGATTTCTAGATATTTTTTTTTTAATCAAATAATAATTTTTTCTTATTATTAAACATACAAACATAATATGCCAAATTAATCCATAAAGTATAATAGGAAAACGCACAAACCAAACAAACCTTGTACCTCTGAGGCCGCGTACACACGCGGGGACTGTCTGCCGAAACTAAGTTCGTCAAACAGTCCGCTCAAACTTTTGAATGAACGAACACGCCCACACACGGCACTTTTTGAGCGGACAAATACGGCAACTTTGTTCGTCGTACTAAGTCCGCGCAACTTTTGAAATGAACGGACTCGCCCACACACGAGGCAACAGTCCGCTCATTTCGAGCGCGTGTGCAGGTAGGCGGGGCCCGCGACGGAGACGTCGCGGGCTCCGCCGCCTGGAATGTACTTAAAGGGGAACCCCAACGCCGAAAAAAATCGGCGTGGGGGTCCCCCCAAAGTCCACAACAGACCCTTGTCCGAGCACGCTACCCGGCCGGCCAGGAAAGGGGGGCGAGCGAGCGCGCCCCCCCTCCCGAGCCGTACCAGGCCGCGTGCCCTCAACATGGGGGGTGCCTTGGGGAAGGGGGGGCCGCGCGGCCCCCCCACTCCAAAGCACCTTGTCCCCATGTTGATGAGGACAAGGGCCTCTTCCCGACAACCCTGGCCGTTGGTTGTCGGGGTCTGCGGGCGGGGGGCTTATCGGAATCCGGGAGCCCCCTTTAATAAGGGGGCCCCGGATACCGGCCCCCCACCCTATGTGAATGAGTATGGGGTACAATGTACCCCTACCCATTCACCTGTAAAATAAAAGTACCCAAAAAAAAACACAACACACGAGATAAAATATTTTATTGCACAGCTCCGGGGGTCTTCTCGCCGGACTCCTCCGCTATTTTCTTGTAGCTCTTTTGCTAGCGGAGGAGTCCGGCTTTCTTCCTCCCCGCCGCCGGCCTCTTCTCCCGACTTCGGGGGTCTTGTCCCCCTCTTCGGTTCTTCTGCCGGGCCACCGCGCCTTCTTATAGCTCTTTTGCAGGCGGTGGCCCGGTCTTCTGTCGCCGCCGCCTTCCGTTCTTCTGCCGGGCCACCGCGCCTTCTTATAGCTCTTTTAGAGGAGGTGGCCCGGTCTTCTGTTGGTCTTCTGTTGGTCACATGGTGACCCCGCCCCCTTACGATGTCATAGTCCCCATGTGACATCAACCCATGTGACCAACCCATGTGACATATACCGAAGAGGGGGACAAGACCCCCGAAGTCGGGAGAAGAGGCCGGCGGCGGGGAGGAAGAAAGCCGGACTCCTCCGCTAGCAAAAGAGCTACAAGAAGATAGCGGAGGAGTCCGGCGAGAAGACCCCCGAAGACGGAAGACCCCCGGAGCTGTGCAATAAAATATTTTATCTCGTGTGTTGTGTTTTTTTTTTGGGTACTTTTATTTTACAGGTGAATGGGTAGGGGTACATTGTACCCCATACTCATTCACATAGGGTGGGGGGCCGGTATCCGGGGGCCCCCTTATTAAAGGGGGCTCCCGGATTCCGATAAGCCCCCCGCCCGCAGACCCAGACAACCAACGGCCAGGGTTGTCGGGAAGAGGCCCTTGTCCTCATCAACATGGGGACAAGGTGCTTTGGGGTGGGGGGGCCGCGCGGCCCCCCCTTCCCCAAGGCACCCCCCATGTTGAGGGCACGCGGCCTGGTACGGCTCGGGAGGGGGGCGCGCTCGCTCGCCCCCCTTTCCTGGCCGGCCGAGTAGCGTTCTCGGACAAGGGTCTGTTGTGGACTTTGGGGGGACCCCCACGCCGATTTTTTTCGGCGTTGGGGTTCCCCTTTAAGTCCATACCAGGCGGCGGGGCCCGCGACGTCTCCTTCGCGGGCCCCGCCTACCTGGAGACGCGCTCGAAATGAGCAGACTTTCCTCCGAGCGGGAACAGTTTGCTCATTTCGAAAGTGGCCTACACACGGGCGGACTGTCCGCTCAAACCAAGTTTCAGCGGACAGTTTTTCGGAATTTCCGAAAAACTTTGTTCGTCAAACTGTCCGCTGAAACTGTCCGCTGAAGCCCCACACCTGAGCGGACTGTCCGCTGAAACACTGTTCAGCGGACAAAGTTGAGCGAACAGTCCGCCCGTGTGTACGCGGCCTCAATCTAAAATAGCTTAACATATAATAAAAATAAATAAATAATAGGAGCATGGTTACAATTTACACATCTAATTGATCACCCCTAATATCAATTATCAGACTATGGCAACTTCCTCTGTGTAGCATCAAAGTATCTTTCTTTTACGTGCTAATTTCTTCTCTTCTACTCCTCACCCCTCTACCTCTTTGCTCCCATCTATCTCCTCTACCTTCACTCCTCTCCACTAAGTAAACCATCATAGAGTTGATTACTAGGTTCTATCTAGCATGACCATATTGTAATATTACTTTGTGGTGTACCTCTATGCTTATATGTTAATTTTTTCTCTTTTAAGTATATAGTCAAGTTTCTCAACCCATTGTTTATGGGTTGGAGGATCAACAAATGACTGTTTTTGTAGAATAACTTTCCGTGTTAAATATAAGGATCTTATCCACATAATATGCATGTCTGGTAACGCTCCATCAGTTATTATTCCCAGTAGTGCAAGTGTGGGTGTCCCTGTTATCTCAGTGGAGCATAATAAATTTAGGGTTATAAATATTTTTTCCCAGTAACGATGAAGCTTTGGACATCTCCAGAGCATGTGGATAAGATAACCATTAGTGAGCATCGCGGGCATAACGGTGTTATATATTTTCCCCAAGCATAGTTTTTGTGGGGTATAATGAGCCTTATGTATGATAAGCTGAGATAGCCGTTGGGAGGGTGAGAGAGATGTCCTGGGAAGTGTTTCCAGGGCAGGTGTCCAGTCCTCATTTAGATCCTCGGTCTCCTTGCCAATGGGCAAAACAATTTTTTATGTTTTTCAGTATTCTCTCTTTGTAAAGTAGAATAAAAGTTTCCTATTAATCCTCGTTTCTTGCAGGTAATCAAAATTGCCTGTGATAGTATTTTAGAGTGTTTATACTGTAACTGGATTTTTGAGCTTTGGATTTGTAATACGTAGCGTATTTGAAGATATTGGTATAAGTTATTATTCGTTAACTGGTAGCGGTCTTTTAATACAGTGGTGTGAAAAAGTGTTTGTCCCCTTCCTCATTTCCTGTTCCTTTGCATGTTTGTCACACTTAAGTGTTTCGGAACATCAAACCAATTTAAACAATAGTCAAGGACAACACAAGTAAACACAAAATGCAATTTGTAAATGAAGGTGTTTATTATTAAAGGTGAAAAAGTGATTGCCCCCCTTGTTAAAACATACTATAACTGTGGTTGTCCACACCTGAGTTCAATTTCTCTAGCCACACCCAGGCCTGATTATTGCCACACCTGTTCACAATCAAGGCATCACTTAAATAGGAGCTGCTTGACACAGTAAGGTCCACCAGAAGATCCTTAAAAGCTACACATCATGCCGAGACCCAAAGAAATTCAGGAACAATTGAGAAAGAAAGTAATTGAGATCTATCAGTCTGGAAAGGGTTATAAAGCCATTTCCAAAGCTTTGGGAATCCAGCGAACCACAGTGAGAGCCATTATACACAAATGGCGAAGACATGGAACAGTGGTGAACCTTCCCAGGAGTGGCCGGCCGCCCAAAATTACCCCAAGAGCGCAGCGACGACTCATCCAAGAAGTCACAAAAGACCCCACAACAACGTCCAAGGAACTGCAGGCCTCACTTGCCTCAGTTAAGGTCAGCGTTCATGCCTCCACCATCAGGAAAAGACTGGGCAAAAATGGCCTGCATGGCAGAGTTCCAAGGAGAAAACCACTGCTGAGCAAAAAGAACATCAAAGCTCGTCTCAATTTCTCCACAACACATCTTGATGATCCCCAAGACTTTTGGGACAACATTCTGTGGACCGATGAGACAAAAGTGGAACTCTTTGGAAGGTGTGTGTCCACGTATATCTGGCGTAGAAGGAACACTGCATTTCATAAAAAGAACATTATACCAACAGTAAAATATGGTGGTGGTAGTGTGATGGTCTGGGGCTGTTTTGCTGCTTCAGGACCTGGAAGACTTGCCGTGATAAAAGGAGCTATGAATTCTGCTGTCTACCAAGAGATCCTGAAGGAGAATGTCCGACCATCTGTTCGTGTACTCAAGCTGAAACGAACTTGGGTTCTGCAGCAGGACAATAATCCTAAACACACCAGCAAGTCCACCACCGAATGGCTGAAGAAAAACAAAATGAAGACTTTGGAGTGGCCTAGCCAAAGTCCTGACCTGAATCCTATTGAGATGTTGTGGTATGACCTTAAAAAGGCCGTTCATGCTCGAAAACCCTCTAATGTAACTGAATTAGGACAATTCTGCAAAGATGAGTGGGCCAAAATTCCTCCAGGACGCTGTAAAAGCCTCATTGCACGTTATCGCAAACGCTTGGTTGCAGTTGTTGCTGCTAAGGGTGGCCCAACCAGTTATTAGGTTTAGGGGGCAATCACTTTTTCACACAGGGCCATGATGGTTTGGATTTTTTTTCACCTTTAATAATAAACACCTTCATTTACAAATTGCATTTTGTGTTTACTTGTGTTGTCCTTGACTATTGTTTAAATTGGTTTGATGTTCCGAAACACTTAAGTGTGACAAACATGCAAAGGAACAGGAAATGAGGAAGGGGGCAAACACTTTTTCACACCACTGTATATTAAAAGGAAGTAAAACATCCCTTTCATATAACTGGTACAAAAATATTATGCCCGTCATTTTCCAATCTGAAAATTCCGAAAGTCTATTCAATTCATAAAGGTAGTAGTCATCCCATATGGGCATGTTTCGTATAACCCCTATGCTGAGTAATATTTTGCACTGCTTCCCATACCCTATGAATCAAGTAGAAAGTAGGGAACCTTCTTTTATTATGAAAGTGGTGAGCTACTTTTAGTTTAACTAAAGGGTCTTTTTTAAATTGAGATATTATTAACCTCTGTGTAGGGTCCTGCATGTCCACTACCTCCCAACCGTGCCAATGTTGTAATTGTGATGCAATAAAGTTTAATCTTGCATTAGGTATCACAATTCCCTCCCTATCTATGGGCTGTTGTAATTTTTCAAATCTAATTCTAGGTTTTCTACCCTTCCACACAAAATCCCTGAAAACTGAGTTGATGGTCCTGAATAATTGTAACCTCAACCATATGGGGCAGTTATGCAATACATATAGCATTTGGGGCATCCACACCATCATGGACAACAAAAATGTACTCCATGTTTTGCTCAGTTATCTAAATTTGACAATAAGAGGGAATATATTCTTATCTGTGTATTCTGTAACATTTGGTGCAATTGCCACTCCCAAATATTTAAATGATGTAACCAGGGCCATGTGATGAGCCTGGCATGGATGCTCCATGCGTGCAGGGTCCAAAAGCAGCATTACAGATTTGTCCCAGTTGATGTATGGATCCCTTTCAGGATTCAATAAGTCTATTAAGTACATAACTGCAGACATGGATGGACCCATATCCCCCAAGAACACTAGAGTATCATCCGTGTAGAGTGCTATCTTATCTCCACCTGTAGATATGCGAAATCCCACAATATGCATAGAAGACCGCATAGCCTCAGCCAGTGGTTCAATGGCCAGAGCAAAAAAAAGCGGCGATAGGGGACATTCCTGCCTCATCCCTCTGGTCAATGAAAAAGGGGCCGACACACCTCTATTCACCTGTACCCTTGCACTTGGGGAATGTATCCATTTAATAAATCTGGGCCAAACCCATATCGTTTTAAGCAATTCCACAAAGACCCACACTATACTGTCAAATGCTTTAGCCACAAGTGATAGTATAGCTCTGTTTCCCATGTTATCTGTTGGAAGTTGTAGACTTAAAAATAGACGTTGGATATTTGCTGTAGATCTATTAGGAATAAAGCCTGATTGATCACAATGGATTCATTTTGAAATGCATCTTGATAATCTAATTACCAGTGCATTTGCCAGAAACTTAATGTCTGATGTTAACAAAGATATTGGGAGGTATGAGTCAGGGTTACTTGGGTCCTTACCAGGCTTCAATAAGATAATAATTACTGCTTCAATCATAGAGGGGGTAATGAACCTACCTCCATGGCATAATTAAAGACATCAAGCAATTTGGGTAACACTTCCCAAAGTGCAGCATTTAACCAATGGTTGTAATGGAAGCAGTGGAGCTAAGCGAAATTGCCTAAGAAGGCATCTGACCAACTTACAGCAAGAGACTGGATCAGCCAAGGAAGGGTGACCTGTTCTCAGGTGCCACAAGGTTAAGACATGTGCTGTTCCTGTCAGAGGATACCTACAGCATGAGACTTCTGCCTGCTGACAATCCAGGGAGGCACGGGGCCCTCCAGCAATGGACCCGCCCCAAGCAGAATATAGGTATACTTTGGATATAGAAAGGTTCATGCATCTGAGGCTACTAATTAAAAAACAGTGCTGAAGAGACAGGAGGGGTTCACGCTCCTTCTTGGTGGTGAAGGCACAGGAGCACCTAGATGATTCTAATGGAATTTAAACACTGAGACCTGCCTAAAGTGGAATCCCACGATGGAGAGGAAAACACATGTAATGGAAGACCAGAAAGTATCCTTTAGGGATAATGGCTGTTCAGTGAGGGAGGCCTCCAAATATGAGGAGAAGAACCCATCACAGCTCCCTGGAGAAGCTGAACAGATGTGACATATTAGTGTCACTGCCAACACAGGATGAAGGATAGAACCTGCCAGAGAAATCTGGGGATTAAGGAGGGTTTCCATAGAATCCTTTAAAACGAAGCACACATCTAATAATAATTGCATGTCTAGTAGTTTTCCTGTTAAAGCAGAGTTCCCCTGAAAAAAAATACATTTAAAAGTCAGCAGCTACAAATACTGCAGCTGCTGACTTTTAAAATCAGGACACTTACCTGTCCAAGGTGCCCGCGATGTCTTTACCCAAAGCCGACCCCTCCTTCGGCTCCCGGGTGAGGCGCCGCCATCTTTACTAAGGGAATCGGGAAGTGAAGCCTTACGGCTTCACAGCCTGGTTCCATACTGCTCATGCGCAAGTCGCTCTGCACATCCTGACTGGTCCATGCTGTCTTCTGTTTCCCAGAAGACACAGGAGGGGGGAGGAACCGGATAAGTGGAAGTTCCATTTTTGGGTGGAACTCCGCTTTAAGGTGGAGCATTGGCAAATCCACAGTGGGTATAGACCACACTTGGCCAACCACCACCAACCTCCCACCACCCAGAAAAGGGGAAAAATTCTAGCATACTCTTTATGCAGTCAGGATGTTTCCAGTCTGCATAAAGGAATGCCTCAAAGTGCTGGGGTGTAATGGAATGGGGTTCTGCATGTACTCTGAAACACCAAAGGCTGGAGACAGAAGGTTAATCCTTCCAATGTAGGATAGTGCATAAATGAGAGGCGGAATTACCTTTTTGTAATTCTGAAGTGACCGTCAAAATGCGGTGCCTCAAAAAGAGAAACTGTTGCTACTCCAAATCAGAGCTAGTCACAGCAACTGGTGACCTGGCATGTTCTACACCTTTGAGAAAGTCAGAGGTACTCTACATAGGAAGCGTGCTTGGAACCTCTGTGGTCAGTATCCATGAGGAATTTGGCTACGTGTGACTGCAGTGGAAGCTCCTGATGACTTGGTAGGGCACTCTGCCTCACCCAACAGAGCTAAGGAAAACTCCAACACTGACCCTATTACCACAGGGTTGCTGGATTCCACATAGATGTTGAAGCCCTCAGAGCGTGCAGTCATTCCAGGAACCATTAGAAGAATATGGGCAGGGATCACTGTGATGTCCGTGAGTGGAGAATGTTAGCTATCAGTTCCTCACTCCTAACCCTTTCTGCAAACTGAGTAGCAGGAAAGTTGCCCAATGGTGCAAACAACGAAGTAGCTCCTGGTGTTTCAGCCTATTCCAACAAAGTAAGTCTTCAAAGCCTAGTTAAGTCCAGAAGTAATTTTAGAGCTGAAAGTGCTCTATAGCAAATTTTACTGATAAAAGTTGGCTGGAGAGTGATACAGATGGAAACCAGTGGTTGCAGATCCAAGAACAAAATTCAGGAAAAAAGACAAGACCAGTGTATAGCTATAAAGAGTTGACACTCACACAACAACACATTCGCTTTTCTATCCTCGTGGAACTCACAGCCAATGTGAAGAGAAGAAACCCTTACCTGCCACCTTTGTTTGTTTTCCGCACAGATTCAGCCTCTCCTGTGTCCCTGATCTTGGGATGCTAAAGGCTTTGATAAGGCAGAGAATCCCTTCTGTGGAACTTTTGGGGTGAAAATGTGGGTGCCAAGTAGCTCCACATATAGCAGTGCAGCAAGGGCTATTTTACGCAGAAGTAATCTCCTTGGCTGGAGCCTGCCTTCCAAGAAACTAGTGGATCCATTGAACTGTGACACTGCATTTCTAAGACCAGTATGTTTTTTCTAATTTTTTGGAATTTATCTGTGAATGTCTTCATAAGATGTATGTTTCATCTCTTCTTGGATAGGTTTCAGCTTCACAGTGGTCCAGTGTGCATTTTAGTGGCCATTGTGGAAGGAAAACCTAAGTGCCTACATACAAGAGAATCCTACATAATGCTGAGCAGGAGAAGTGGATAGATCTCAGATAGGGGCAAACTTAGGTTTGGGCAAGCACTTCCCAGTGCCCATCTTGGAGTTTGATAAAACTGGTTGGAAGCCATATTGAAACTGGGCAAAGGGAGAATTTGGGCAGGTAGTTGGAGGCAGGCAAAAGAGTGGAGGAAAATGGTTTTAAAAACCAGTGCCTTGCAGATAGGGCATCCACGGGCTAGAATTGCATGCCCATAGCTGCAAACCCTGCAGGAACCACCATTTCCTGTTTCCAGCAGATAGATATACCCTTACTCATATCTCCGTTCTGCATTATTATTATTATTATTATACTTGACTATATGTCTGTATTGCAGCTGCCCTGCACTATGAGCTCCCTGCATAACGAAGATGCACATGGTTCCTATAGGTAAGGGTCATCAGACAGCTAAGTATTTTGCTACTGAGAGTGCATTCAGATGCTAACAGACCTCTCTCGCACCTAAAAAAGCCCAGTCTGTCAGGAATATACCGAGAGAAGCACCAATCCTCTTCCAGACTGCAAACCCCAGCGAATGACCCAAGCTGCATTACAATACTGTTGCTGCTGGCAATGTCTATTTATCTCTCTAATTGTTAGAAAGCATCTTTTCTCCACTCATGGCCTCCGCATAACCTCTGGAGGTTCATGGGTCTAGATGTTTTGCACCAGTTGTAGTGGCAGACAGTTCACCATGTTAAAGCCCATGATAGGCATGTTCTGCATCTTGAAGCTCTAAAGGGTTGGACTGGGTTCAGATGCAAGTTTTCCAAGAAATATACATTTATATTGCTTCCCTTCACCTGGGAGACTTTCTGGCCTTTGTGGGCTTTTAAGATAAAGAATGTTTGCCACCCCTTCAGCAATTTCTGTGCCTTGATATAGGGTCCATGCATTACCAATCTGGGCTCCTGCCCCTCATCCTGTACCAGCCTTATTGCCTCCTGAATCATTTTCATGGTGGGATCTTTAGATGATCTCCTGATGAGGTAACAATTGATGCAGGCTCTATCGATCAACCTGACATGCTCCTCCAGGTGTTACAGTAATTTGGATGGGACCAGAACCTTCAGAGAAAGTCACTCAAACTGATTTGCCTTGGGAATATCTAAACGGTCCCACTCACAGCTCGGGAGAAAGTGCTTTTCCTCACTGATAGCTTTACACACTTTAGTTTCAAGATTCAACATTCAAGCTGCCTGAACCAGGAGCCATCTGGCACTTTTTTATATGAGAGTCCTAGAATTGAGGGTAGCTCCATGTGAAGCTAATCCTTTGGTCTAGTTTTACCCCAGGCCTGTGAAGGTGGTGTACATGAATTGTCAGGTGGATCTACAGTTTTGCTGTAGCAATAAAGATGAGATTGGTATCATTGGCAAAACAACAGGCTCCAGCCTTGTCAGGCATGAACATTCCAGGTATGCACAGTGGCAGACAGAATACAGTAGCACCTAAATTTGTGAGAATGATTCCTACCACTGGAGCTATTCCTGGAGGTGTCACTTGTAGGTGTCAACTTGACCACTGGGCACTTAAACACCCTTAATAACCAGACCAATTTTCAGCTTTGTGTGCTCTCACATTTTGAATGACAATTACTCAGCCATGCAACACTGTACCCACATGAAATTTTTGTCATTTTTTTCACACAAATGGAGCTTTCTTTTGGTGGTATTTAATCACCACTGTGTTTTTTATTTTTTGTGCTATAAAAGAAAAAGACAGAAAATTCTGTAATAAAAATAATAATTTTTCTTAGTTTTTTTTAAAATAAAATTTAGCAGATTAGTAATTTTTCTTCATAAATTTTGGCCAAAATCTATACTACTACATATCTTTGGTAAAAATAAGTACAAATTGGTGGATATTATGTGGTCTTTGTGAAAGTTATCGAGTCCACAAGCTATGGTGCCAATATCTGAAAATTGATCACACCTGAAGTACTGACGGCCTATCTCATTTCTTGAGACCCTAACATGCCAGAAAAGTTTAAATACCCCCCAAATGACCCCTTTTTGGAAAGAAGACATTCCAAGGTATTTAGTAAGAGGCATGATGAGTTTTTTGAAGTTGTAATTTTTTCCCAAAATTCTTTGCAAATTCAAGATTTTTTTTTCCTTTTTTTTTTTTCCACAAAATTGTCATATTATCAGGTTATTTCTCATACATAGCATATGCATACCACAAATTACACCCCAAAACACATTCTGCTATTACTCCCGAGTATGGCGATACCACATATGTGAGACTTTTACACAGTGTGGCCATGTAAAGAGGCCCAACATGCAGGGAGCACCATCAGGCGTTCTGGAGCACCCAGGACAATTCTGACATTTCTCTCCTACATGTACAAATCATCATTTATTTGCTAGAAAATTACATAGAACCCCAAAACATTATATATGTTTTTTTTAGCAAAGACCCTAGAGAATACAATGGTGGTCGTTGCAACTTTTTCTCTCGCATGGTATTTGTGCAGCAATTTTTCGAACGCATTTTTTTTGGAAAAAAAAATGTTTTGTGCTTTAAAAAAACAAAACAGTAAAGTTAGCCCAATGTTTTTGCATAATGTGAAAGATGAAGTTATGCCGAGTAAATGGATACCTAACATGTCACCCTTCAAAATAGCACATGCTCGTGGAATGTAAACATCCCTTGTAAGCCCTTGTACACACGGTCGGAAATTCCGACGGAAAATGTCCGATCGGACCATGTTGTCGGATAATCCGACCGCGTGTGGGCTCCATCGGACTGTATGCGTCCGAATATCCGACCGACAAAGTTTTAGAGCAGGGCTATAAAATTTTCCCAAAACATGATCCGATTGGACTTTGTCCGCTCGTTTGTAGAGAATTCCGGTCGGACAAAGTGCCACGCATGCTCAGATCAAATTCCTAGACCAAAGATATTAGCTACTAGCCTGAACGTAGTCCCGTTGTAACAAAATAATGTCATCACCTTCCCAACGATCAGATTTTCTGACAACTTTGTCCGATCGTGTGTATGCAACACCAGTTTCGGACAAAATCCGACGGATTTTGTTGTCGGAAATGTCCGACTGTGTGCAAGGGCTTATAGTAATATGGCATGACAGGTCCTCTTTACAATGAGATATAGGGTCAATAAGACCCCACATCTCACCTGTAGGCTGGGAAGCCTGAAATTAAAAACAAAAATTATTCTGGCTTTGATCATATTGGCAAGTCGGTAGAAGCACCGGAGGGAGGGGGGAGGGTCCCCTCTTGCCTCCTGTAAGAACGATCAAGCAGTGGAACAGCCGCTATGATTGTTCTTATGGTGTAGGGAATCGCCAGCTGAAAAAGCTGATATCTGAATGATGCCTGTAGCTACAGGCATCATTCAGATATCCCCACACAAAGTCAAGGACGTCATATGGCGGCCGGCGGGCGGGAAGTGGTTAAAATGCATTTTTTTTTCTTAACACAAAGTTGTCCATTTATACAATATTTCTAACACATGGCATGTACATACCAAAAATTACACCCCAAAATAGATTCTCCTACTCCTCCTGAGTATGGCGATACCACATGTGTGAGACTTCCACAGCCTGGCCACATACAGAGGCCCAGTACAGCCAAGCATGGCCGGGTATCACCGAGTTTTGCAGGGTATGGCTGGGTATTGCAGGGTATCATAGGTTATGGCTGGGTATTGCAGAGTATCACCGAGTATGGCTGGGTATTGCAGGGTATCAGCGTATGGCTGGGTATTGCAAGGTATCACAGAGTATGGCTGATGCCGCGTACACACGTAGCGGACTACCCGATGGACTTAGTCTGGCGGACTTCCCGTCAGACTGTCCGCCCGACTTTGCGAACGGGCTACTTGCCCACACACGGCACTTTTTCAGCAGACTAATACGCCGTACTATCCGCCCTACTTTTGAAATGAACGGACTTGCCCACACACGCGGAGGAAAGTCCGCTCATTTCAAGCGGGTCTCCAGGTAGGTGGGGCCCGCGAAGGAGACGTCGCTGGCCCCGCCACCTGGTATGGACTTAAAGGGGAACCCCAACGCCGAAAAAATCGGCGTGGGGGTTCCCTCCAGGTCCACATCAGACCCTTGTCCGAGCACGCTACCCGGCCGGCCAGGAAAGGGGGGGGACGAGCGAGCGCCCCCCCCTCCTGAGCCGTACCAGGCCGCGTGCCCTCAACATGGGGGGTGCCTTGGGGAAGGGGGGCCGCGCGGCCCCCCCACCCCAAAGCACCTTGTCCCCATGTTGATGAGGACAAGGGCCTCTTCCCGACAACCCTGGTCGTTGGTTGTCGGGGTCTGCGGACGGGGGGCTTATCGGAATCCGGGAGCCCCCTTTAATAAGGAGGCCCCCGGATACCGGCCCCCCACCCTATGTGAATGAGTATGGGGTACAATGTACCCCTACCCATTCACCTGTGAAAAAAAGTACAAAAAAAAAACACAACACAGGGTAAAAATAGTTTATTGCACAGCTCCGGGGGTCTTCCGTCTTCGGGGGTCTTCAAGCCGGACTCCTCCACTATCTTCTGCTAGCTCTTTTGCTAGCAGAGGAGCCCGGCTTTCTTCCTCGCCGTCGGCCTCTTCTTCCGACTTCGGGGGTCTTGTCCCCCTCTTCTGGGGTCTTGTCCCCCTCTTCGGTTCTTCTGCCGGGCCACCGCGCCTTCTCATAGCTCTTTTACAGGCGGTGGCCCGGTCTTCTGTCGCCCCTTTCTGGCCTTCTGTTCTTCTCTTCAGATGTTGACTCGTCGCATGCTTCGCTTACAATGGCTCCGACGCGATGCGCAGCGACTTGTATAGGGACATCACCGGATGATGTCCCCGCCCATTATGGTGTCACAGTCCCAGCATCCTCTGGGACTGTGACATCATAATAGGCGGGGACATCATCCGGTGATGTCCCTATATAAGTCGCCGTGCATCGCGTCGGAGCCATTGTGAGCGAAGGATGCGACGAGTCAACATCTGAAGAGAAGAACAGAAGGTGGCCGCGGCGGCGACAGAAGACCGGGCCACTGCCTGTAAAAGAGCTATGAGAAGGCGTGGTGGCCTGGCAGAAGAACCGAAGAGGGGGACAAGACCCCGAAGTCGGAAGAAGAGGCCGATGGCGAGGAAGAAAGCCGGGCTCCTCCGCTAACAAAAGATAGCGGAGGAGTCCGGCGAGAAGAACGCGGAAGACCCCCGGAGCTGTGCAATAAACTATTTTTACCCTGTGTTGTGTTTTTTTTTTTTTTTTTGTACTTCTTTTCACAGGTGAATGGGTAGGGGTACATTGTACCCCAAACTTATTCACATAGGGTGGGGGGCCGGTATCCGGGGGCTCCCGGATTCTGATAAGTCCCCCGCCCGCAGACCCCGACAACCAACGGCCAGGGTTGTCGGGAAGAGGCCCTTGTCCTCATCAACATGGGGACAAGGTGCTGTGGGGTGGGGGGGGCGCGCGGCCCACCTTCCCCAAGGCACCCCCCATGTTGAGGGCACGCGGCCTGGTACAGCTCAGGAGGGGGGCCGCTCGCTCGTCCCCCCCTTTCCTGGCCGGCCGGGTAGCGTGCTCGGACAAGGGTCTGATGTGGACCTGGGGGGAACCCCCCCACGCTGATTTTTTTCGGCGTTGGGGTTCCCCTTTAAGTCCATACCAGTTGACGGGGCCAGCGACGTCTCCTTCGCGGGCCTCACCTACCTGGAGAACCGCTCGAAATGAACGGACTTTTCTCCGGGCGGGAAAAGTCCGTTCATTTCAAAAGTACGGCGGACTGGCATATGCACGGCCAGATTGTTCGCCGAAATGCGAGTCCGGCGGGAAGATTGGAGTGCAAAACTACTTTCTAAGTCCGCCGTACTTTCGGGACAAAAAGTATGCCAGAGGCTACACACGGGGGGGGGGGGGGGCGGGTTGTCCGGCGGACTTGAGTTTGCTGGACTTTTCCACCTGATTGTTTGATCGTGTGTACGCGGCATGAGTATCACCGAGTATGGCTGGGTATTGCAGGGTATCACCGACTATGGCTGGGTATTGCAGGGTATCACCGAGTATGGCTGGGTATGGCAATTTATGGCAGAGTATTGGCAGGGTATTGCAGAGTATTTCCCTGCTTGCCACCTAGGCTACTTTCCGCACTGTTCTACTCGAGGCTTAAGGTAATTGTAGCTGTATTAGTGCACTTGCATCCAGAGCTGGTGGGTGCTGTCATTTTTGTTTACGTTGATGTCTAGGTTTTTTGGCATGGGCTTTTGAGGTGTGTCCCGTTGAAGGAGGGGGTGTACCCTGGGGAGTTGGCTGTTGATGTGGATCAGGGGGGTTTTGCAGATGGAGCTCAGTTATTTTTCTACTAGATGGACATTCTGCCTTACCTGAAGCCAGATTCTGGTATAACAAAAATTGGGCTGGCTCTTTGACCAGCCTTGGGTTAAGGCTGGGTTCACACCAGTGTGAATTGGATGTGGGATTCAATTCACAGAGTAGGAGATTGTGACTGTCTCTCTATGGAGCTGGTTCACATATCGCAGCGGCTCTGATGCAAATTTTGACCCATTTCAGGTTTGAATTTAGGCCAAAATTCGGACGTGAAATGATGAATGGAAATGCATCGGACTCCTGCTGTGAACTGCTTTGTGTTCCAGTGTGAGCCCAGCCTAAAGACAGAGTTCCACCCAAAGGGGGAAGCTCCGCTTATTTGTCTCACCCGCAAACTCCCCCCCACTCCTCTGCCGCTGCCACGTTGGGCACCTTCGATCATGCGCAGTAGGGAACCGGCTGTGAAGCAGCACAGCTTTACTTCCGGCTTCCCTTAGTGGAGATAGTGGCTGCAGCACCCGATAGTCTATTGAAAAATCGTCTTGGGGGGAAGACGCTGCTGGATTCCTGGACAGGTAAGTGACCTAACATTAAGCCCAGGTTCACACTGAGCTGCGGGAATGAAGCCATGTGAGTTCAGCTGAACTCACATGCTTTCACTCCCGCATGTCTGTCCCAATTTCGGCCACGATTTCAGAGACCTCTGTTCAGGTTTCTGCACAGATGTCAATGCAAATCACAGCCCGTAATTGCAAAAGGTAGTACAGAAGCTCCTTTTTTAAATTGGTGCAGCGTCACATCAATTAGGATGAGGCCATTGACGCTGATTTATCATCAAATTGCATGTTAAAACGCTCCAGTGTGAACCAGGGCTCAAAGTCAGCTCTCATTACCGTTGTAGTTCTGAAGGTAGGCTCTGTGAAATGTGTGCCACAGCAGTGCCTACTTCCAGGGCCTAATGAATATGTGTCACAGAATTCATGGAAGTAAATGTGTGGGGATCTTCACAAAGGCCCCTTTCAGTTGGGGTGGACTCGATCTAGCGGATCCGCCTGCTCAGGGGGGGGGGATCTCTGCTGATTCCCGCCGAGCAGGTGGATGACAGGACAATGTTTGCTCTGTTGTGCAGAGCAGACATGGATATGGTCCTCTATCCTCTTTGGGGAGGTCGGATGGAAATGTTTCCATTGATCATCTGATCTGCTGGATGCATAGCGGGTCAGATGACAATAGGTGTCGGTGGTCCACCGACACCTACCGTCATCTGATCCGCAATGTGTCCGGCAGATCAGATGATCGATGGAAACATTTCCATCCGACCTCCCCAAAGAGGATAGAGGACCATATCCATGTCTGCTCTGCACAACAGAGCAAACATTGTCCTGTCATCCACCTGCCGCTCCAGAGAGGGCAACGATTGGCCTAATCAGTCCGTCAGTGTGAAAGAGACCCAAGTTTACAAAACGTCAAGATTGTTCCAACCAATAGGATTAGTAATGAAATACAATGTGCAAATGAAAGTGTGATTTTACCCATAGATCCTATTATAATACAGGGTATATACATCTACACACACATTTTAAATTGTATTTTGACCGTCGCCAGTGAAAGGTGTTCCCATTGCAGGATTTTCCCTCTCTTCCTTTTCCAGTGGCTATTGAAAATGTTGCATCTCTCTTGACTTTCTGTTCCAGTGACAAGAGAGTGGGCATGGAATGCAGAGATAGCGATCTTTCCACAGTTTAGCTAGGTGTGTGTATATGAGCGCATAGGTGAGCTAGATGAAAAGAGCCCATGAGCTGAGGTTTCTTCCAGGCATGCGCAGTTTAATGGCTGGCCCGGTGTACTGTATCGGTAACCCGATCGGCCCCTTGGCGCCCACCCACCCGCTGCCTGTGGGAGCAGCCTCCCTCCTCGGCCCTGTCCCCGCCTCCTCCCTGTACGCGGGGCTGCTGGGTAATCACCAAGATGGCCGCAGAGCGTGTTTGAGTAGTGCGCCTTTGCCGGACGCCCGTCGGCGCTGTTTGTTGGAGACCAGAGCGGAGTCCAGGCGGTCACATTAGTCCGTATCTGCTTTTCTGCCCCCCTTTTTTTCCCGTCCCCTGTCTTCCCCTCCCTTATCTCCCTTTCCATTCGACCTCCACAGACTCCTTTCCGCCCACCTCCCCCCCCTCCTTTTCCTTTCAGCCGGCTGCCAGGGAAATGTTATCAGAAAACAAAGACTGGTAAGGGGATTCGGTTCAGGTTTGGTGGCCTTGTTTTCATTCGCAGCCTCGGTGTGGTGGGTTAGCGCGGGGCGGGCGGGGAGGAAGAGGTGTCCTTTGTTGGGTGGCCATGTGATCGGGAGGGGGATGGATGTGCCGCAGTGTGTGTTCGGTACGGCTGGTGGCGCCGAGCCGCCTGGACGGTGCTATCTATGGGAGGGGGGTGAGGCGCTTCTCATACGTGTAGGGGGACGTACGGCATGGGGTGTGCGTGCTGACATACTACTCCTGGTACTACAGTACATCCTACTCAGCAGCTAGGGCCTACTTTCTGCACACCTATTTCCTCCTAATCTGCACCTTTTACTATTCCCCCTGTACAGAGGGAGTGTAAAAGGCTGGCTTTACTGTCTGGCACACTACTTTGATTCCTAGAATGAGAGTTAGAAACTTCCTTTCCTGATCTGCAAGTTTATGGGGATCTATGGCCCAGAAAGTGCTGAAGCCAGAGACCGAACACAAGCCTTTTTTATTTTCTCATTAATCCAGGTTTCCTTTTACACTTTTTAGGGTTATTTTACTACTTGTGGTTCAGTAATTCTCTTTAGTAGTGTTTTTTGCAGTTGCTGGTATTATTGTATTGCTAGATCTAAAGGGACCTTTATAGTAATGTTTTGTGCAATGCCCAGATGCATGTGATTGATATATTTTTGGACTCCTTGCAGATTAAAGCGGAATTCCAGGATCTAGCATAAAACCGCTCCTTGCCTGTCTGCTAACACTTATTCTAGCTATGTAGAAGAGAAGATTTATGTACTTAATCCAGGCATACATAGATTGCTGCTGATCAGCTCAAATTTCAACTAGCCAAGATGTAATCATTTTAAGACCCTTTTCATATTGGGGTCTGCAGTAAACGGCCACTCATTTTGCTTTACCGCAGTTTTCGCAGTGTTTTTTTGGCCACTAACGGGGCATTTTTAACCCCAAAGATGGTTAAAAAAACGCCAGTGTTGCAGTGCTTACAAAGCAAAAAATAACAAATGGAATGATGTAAACACACCCTAAAGAGTTACTCTACAAATATCTATTCGCTAAGAAAAAAGCAAAATTACAAAAATATATTATATACCAACATAAATATCCACACTCCCTGATAAAATACCAGACAAGGATCCCCAAGGGGTGATTATATTATTCCAGAAGTGAAATACTTCTGTGGTTACAGAATCACACTGTTCCCTTCAGGAATTATCCAGTTTAGTTCCTCGCCCCAGGTCACGGGATATTTTTAGGTGCCTATTGGGGGTGTTTATAGTGGGGGAGGGAGGGATGTACCTCACTGCACGATTCACCCTTTTTACAATTTTTGAATCATTGATCTATTTTTGGGGGAATTGTTTCCATGTGAGGTCTTACTCCTTGGGGATCCTTGTCTGGTATTTTACCAGGGAGTGTGGATATTTATGTTGGTATATATTTTTGTAATTTAGCTTTTTTTCTTAGCAAATTAATATTTGTACCGTAACTCTTTAGGATGTGTGTTTATATCGTTCCGTTTGTTCTTTTCTTTAGTTATTTTGATTATACCCCCCCCCTCCCCGCGCGCAATTTGTGCGGTGAGTACTACTATTTTTGCGATTATAGGCAGGATTCACATTTGTTCATATTTTGTTGCACATATGTGCTTCCAAAGCGCCTGAAGAGTGCTGCCCATTCATTGCAATGGGCAGGGGTGTTTTGGGAGCACTGTATACAGCGCTCCCAAAGATGCTGCTTGCAGGACTCTTTCTAACGTTCTGCAAGCGCACTGCCTGGCTGTGAAAGCACTCAGACAACTTGAGAGGCAGTTTACAGGCGCTATTTCTAGCGCTTAAACACCTGAAAACTGCCTCGTGTGAAATGGGTCTATGGGCAGGCTGGTTGTACTTGGTTACAACTAAGGCTGGCCAGGCACGGTTCAAATCTGGGCCTGTTCAGCAGGAACCAGCCCAGATTTGCACCATTAATGGGCAGGCTGAATGTACTAAGTTGATCAATCGCAGTTATCGCAAGTGGTTGCTAGCGATAACCACTTTCTTTCTTGCTGGGAGAAGACAATGGCTCAGCAGGAGGGATTCCCCTGTCAAAACTGACTGTTGATGGATGAATCCTACAAATTTCTTTCCTGCAACCTGTGGTTGCGGGAAATAAGTTTGCACCATATATGGTCTGCATTAACCTTTTTATATACACACAGCCTATTTTTGCCATGGAAAAAGTGGCAAAGTCACGCCGCAATTTGTAGCTGATGGTCAAAACATTCCTATCCTGAACGCAATACTTCTGTGTTCAAGCAAGGGAGGATGAAGCTCCCCCAACCACAGCAGCTCCTAAACTCTAGTAAAAGCCTATGTGTACATTGACACAGATTTCGTTGAGTTTAGGAGCTTCAGCAAAAAAAAAAAGCCAAAAGCTTCTAAACTCAAGTTTAGGAGCTGTAGGATATATAAAGCCTAATGCTGGGAAACAAATTGGCTTGATTCCCCCATCAACACAGACAGTTTACGGGAATCCCTCCCATCAAGTCATTGTGTTTTCTGAGCAGGGGAACCTGCTCTGCCAGGAGAACACAGTGATTATCACTAGCGGCAAGAACAGCCACTAGCTGTCTGCCAGCCTGTTTGTACCCAAGTTGGTTGATCAATCCACTTGGTACATTCAGCCTGCTCATACATGATTCCAATGGTGACCTAACCTGTTGGATTTTACATGGACATACTGCTAGTTGCTAAAGCCTCAAGCAGTAATTTTGTTCTCCCCACGCCCAGCAGAACACAATAGCAATGCGGGAGGCATTCCCCAGTCAACACTAAACACGTTGATGGGGGGTATAAAGGGATTTTCAAAAGAAAATTTGATAATTTATAGGCTGGATTAACTAATCTCGGGGTGCTCCAGTCCAGTCATATGATTATCCCAGCGGTCAGCTTCATGGGAGAGCAGAGTGCGCCCACAACAGATGGAATGCCTGGGCAATGATGTCTCCCATAGGCTCACTATGGGGAATTGGTTGCCTGCTGTCGCTCCTCTCCCCTGAAGCCAGACACTGGGAGCTGATAACGTGACTAGATCAGACGCTCTGGGCAAAAGTGTCTTCCTTCTACAGGGTAGTTATAATAAGTGTTAGAAGGGGACCAAGAGCTGTTTTTAAGCTTGGCTAGGGCCTAGAATTCCACTTTAAAGCCATGTGCACTTGTGATAATTTGTATGTTTGTTGATAACTGTTAACTTTTATTTTGCAGTGCAACCGAGAAAGAGGATACTATAATGGATGCTGTAGAAAATCAAGCGGAGGTTGAGGTCCAGGAAACTGCAAAGTCTGAAAATCAGGAGGAGAGTTGCGAGACAGATGAGAAGAAAGAGGTAAGAGTTGATTTGCACCACAGCCAGACTTTCAGGGGCCTAACACTGAGCTATGAGACCATAATGGGAGCACATGTGTGGGATCGCTCACCCCATTCCTTTCCAGTTTATAGCTGTTTATTTAGCCAATGTCTTAGACAGGGTAACTTTTCCATAGCTTTACTTTCACAGATCAATTAATCAATAAAAATATCCTGCAAGGCATAAATGGGGTGTGAGGCCCAAGACATAACACATGTTCATTGTGAGATATGGGGTGAACTGACATCTCTTATGGGGAGTTTGTATAGATAACACATTAAACGTTTAACTAGGCACTCATCCTAAGCCTATGCCTTGTGATCACCTTTTAGCTATTGCTAATAGTTACGTGCTACTTTTTCATTATGGGTGGGTGGATGGGAGTCTAAAAAGTGAGGTCTCACAATATGGGGTTGTTAGAGGGAGGGGGGAGATGGTGTTTAAAGGTGCTCCCTGCTCTCTCCCACCTCCCTTGTCCACCAGCGAAGCCTGTATAAGTGTGTGTGCCGTTCCTTCCTTCGTAAAGACACCTGTCCCATCGCCCCAGCGCTTCCACCAAAACCCTACTGGACTTCCAGGCACAGCAATATCCAGTCAGAGCCCAGCTTTACCCGGGCAGCCCCGAGGGTGCCGAACAGACGCTACTATGAGTGTAAAGAAAGGAGGGCTGGGTGAGCTACCTGTTTCTTTCTGCAGTTCTTCCAAGAACATTAAACTCAGTGGCACATTGTCACATCAAGCACAAAGACTCTCCAACTTTGAAACAAAAGACTTTCTTTATGAAGTATGTTTATATTTGGGAATACTAATGCTGTAAATGAGTTGGCTGACAAAAGGACTGCTAAGCACCACTTAAGAGCTTGGAACTAAGAGATGGCACAAACATTGGTGGCATTTTGTTTCTGAAGAGAATGTTGTTTCCTAAAATGACTTGATAATCATGACTTATCTGGAGGATTTATATTCAGCTGATATATTATTTGCTGTATCCACAAACGTACAGATTACGGAAGATGTGTTGCTCCCCATATTGCTGCACAGCTTATTGAACTGTTTGTGGAAAAGTTAAAACAGAAGTGGACGTTATTAAAGACTAAACTCAAATGTTTTCTGATCTCTAAAGAGTGCATGACCTAGGTCTCAAGTTTTCAACAGAAATCCTAACCGCAAAGCAAGAAAAAGTAAAGTTATACCCAGAACTGTATAAAGGACTTTGTCTGATGTACTGGAGTAAAGATTTGTTGCACTGTTCATCCATGCTGCAGACCGGAGGCTTGTGTCAAGCTGCTTATCTACTGACCCCCTCTACAATTTACATGGGTCTTTGCTATTTGAAGAAGGAAAAAAAAAAACATCCTGCATCATTGAACTTTTAGCAACACTGACTCTTAAAAGCAAATGAAAAGTGATTTTAAGGCAGCCCCATCACTCACCCACCCTCCTCACCGTTCACCACTTCCCATCTCACCCACCAAAAAACACACGACAAAACCAAATCCAAAATAAGTGGAAGGGTACCGGCTGGCCATTCCTGAGCCACGTGGGAGAGACACACGGGGTACCAGGACACTTCATCATTCCTCTGATTAATCGTTGGTTTCTTTTTATATATTTCAATTTCTTTCCTTAGCCTATTGGATTTTTCCTTTTATTTTACCCTTCCTATTTTTATATATATATTTTTTTTTCATTCTTCTATACTAGTTTTATCTGTTTTAATAAAGCTTTCCACCGGAATCATAAGCTTTTGTATTTGGTAAAGGCTTTCCTCTTTAAAGCAATTGTGTTGCCAAGATCAAAACACTCTGTAAAAGAAGTATAATACTTTTCTGCCACCTGTGCTTTTGAATCTTCATTCTCCTGAACTTTTGTTTGGCAGAAGAATGTTCAGCATCTGAAACTTCCATGAGTTTAGGAGTGGTGGATGCTTGGTCTCCCACTTCGCCCACCAGCTGCTATGTCACTACAAGATTTGGGTGTGACCTAGCATCTGGCAGGTAGAACCATGGTACATTGTGAAGAACCAGGCACATAGCACTTCTAACATGTGTTGTATGCTGAAGATTCATTAGACAGCTTAGGTTTTCAAGAGTGTGAAGATTCAAGGACGTGTGAATATACCCCCCCCCCCCCCCCCCCCCACACAATAGATTTAATATTTAGGATAGCTGTCTTTGCTGAATTGGCTTTCAAAGTTACTTTTTTTTGGACAATCTTCCTATCCAGATTTAATTGTGCAGTGACTCACCAATCTGGATTGAGTATGTAGCCTGAACTCTCCATTCTTGTTCCAGGTCAGGAGCTTGCTGGTTAGGGAAGCCAGGTTCTGGATAATTGCTCCAAAATCTGTAAATGAGTTGGGAATGGCAGCTCTTATATTTTTTTCACAATAATGAAATAAATTGTGTGTGTTTTTTTTTTTTTTTCCTCTGATGTGCAGTGTAACCTCTACCACCAAGTCCAAAGCCCTAAACACTGTTTGTATACCAGTCTGCTTCCTTTTTTTATATACAGGTGGTATGAACGTATATTTTTATTAGAAAATTGGTAAAGGCTTTTATACTGCATCTTATATACCAAACAAGCAGTACTAGTATGCAACAGAGCAGCTGCTATAATCAAACTGGGTTTAATTATAGTGGGCACATAACGGCCATGTAAAAAATAGGATTTCTTCACCAAATACAAGATCTAAGTTTCAAGTGGAGCTTTTTTTAATGAAACTTTTCTTCTTCTTCTTTTATTTTTTAATTTTTTTTATTTTTTTTCCTTCTATCCTTTATCTTAATTTGCTAAAGCACACATTGCAGAACATTAGCTTGGATTGATTTAATTTGTTACTTGAATATATCGCTTCCTTAGCTGTTTTTCTGTTACCTAAACCAGCCTTAAACGAGTTGAAAAGGCAGAAGATTTTTCATCTTGATGCATTCTATGCAATAAGATAAAAAGCCTTCTGTGTACAGCAGCCCCCTTTAATACCTGAGGTTGACCTGTCCAGTGATATCCGGGACTCCCCTCCTGATTGGCTGAGACACAGCAGTGGCGCCATTGGCTCCCACAGCTGTCATTCAAAGTCAGTCAAGGGGGGTGCAAATGTCAGCTTTGTGTCTGCATGGACACATGAAACTGCAGCTTGGCTCAGATACCCCATAGCAAGCTGCTTGCTGTGGGAGCAGACAGGAGGAAGAGGCCAGGAGAGTTGAGGAGGGACCTTAGAGGATCCAGGCTGCTATGAAAATCCACTGCAACCAAGCAGGTAAGTATGTTTATTTAAAAAAAAAAAAAACAGACTTTACAATCACTTTAAAGTCTGGTTCTTGCAGGTGTTTTACTTTATCTATTCTTTCAAGAATATCTTTGTATACATTGTACAGCAAGTTTTGCTAGAGCAAAGTCCCACCGATGAAGGCAGTGTAATCTAAAATCCATCTAGTTTTTAGGTGCCAGAAATCAAATGCTGTAACTGGATTTGTCTAGTCTTTTGTTGAGGAGCAGCAGTTCTGTGTACAATACAAAACCTGCTGTGTTACATACTAATACGTCACAAGGCACTTCTAGTCTTCAGGTATGTGTGCGGGTGCCTCCTGCTGATCAGTACTGTGATTGGACACAACATGAGTTTGTCAGCAGGTTATAGCCAATGATTTTGGCTGTATACTTGCTGATCTGCTGCGGGCAATCACAGCACAAAGTTCGTGTTTGCAAACAGACAGCAGCAATCTGGCTTTCTGCTCTCTGAAATCAACTCTCAGTTCAGAGAGAGAGGACAACCAGGTCCTGCGAGTAAAAGCAGCACACACACACTTGTTAGGCACACAGTTAACCCCTTGATTGCCCATCATGGGAGATGTCTTGTCGTTCTCGGTGAACCTCAAGAGTGATCATCAGCACCCTCGTAGTTTGACACTTTTCCCCAGCTTTTCTAACCATCTGTACAGAGGTGCGGGCAAGAAAGCTGGAATAAGTGTCTACAGGAGCCTGGCATTGCACTCGCAATCCACTGGTCACACACGCTGGCTCCTGGGGAGAGAAAAATAATAATTTGCAAGTCGGGGCTGATGGTATGTAGCTCAGCGTTGTCACTTGAGGGTGAAGAGAGTCAACCACATGTAAGCTCTAACTAGAAATCTGACTTAACCACTCGACCTCCGGAATATTTACCACGCCTACATGAGAAAGCTATTTATGCTTTAAATTAGTCCAGTGCTATAGAACAGTGGTTGTCAACCACTGGGCCACGTATTCCCCCTCCAGACTCTAGCTTTCCTGTTTGTTCTGGAAGTCGCAACCTGGCAGGAGTGTGCTGTCCAGCACCCTAGCTGCCTCCTGGGATCAGGATAAAAAATACCAGGTCTTGGAATGAGGATAAAGACCAGAATCACAGCAAAGTGACGTGCACCAGACTCCAGCGTCTCTGCTAGTACAGAAGGAGCCACAATGTAGCTTTACCTCCATTTCAGGAGTGCGGGACAGCACAAATCTTGGCGTCTGCCTGAGCCTGTGACATTGCAGTGGAGCCCCAGGCTGCAGGCAGTCCCGTTTGACAGCTGGGAAGGGGGGAAAGTGTTTAGTGTGATTGTGTTTTTTTTTTTTCTTTTTCTTCCCTTCCCTTTTGCATTAAAAAGGTTTTAAGCGTATATTGGCCAGCCTTTGACAAGTATGAGTTAAGGAATCAGATTTCTGTTTCTAGTTAGTGTAACGTTCTTGGTGTCTGAGATTCTCATATGAGAGAATTGTAGGATATTAACAATTTGATGAATTTCTAAACAATTTGTCTTAAAATTAGCACATTCAACTTGATTCCATCCAGCTTGTGTTCTGCAATCTCAAATCCTCAAAAATGATAAAGGGTTTGGCTTCTATCTGCAGGTTTTTTTTCTGCTTTTCCCCTACCCTTTTTGCTTTTAATTTTATTTCTGATATCATTCATGGTTTAATTGTCTAACAACTGCCTTTTCTCCCTGGGATGCCATAATGCATCCACCCCCTTCCTTGTGTCTCTACCCTATACCCCTTTTCCATAGAGTACAACGCCACCAAGGACTTTCAAGAGAAAGATCTCTGTTATTTGTAAGTAAAAAATATTCACTTAGTTATGGTTTCATTTTGTTAGGAAAAAAAACTGGGGATCATGTTAAAATGGAAAATCGCACAATTTTTTTTTCACCTGCGAAAAGTCAGGCAGAGGCAGTTCATGAATTTGTACAGATCACATAGGATTGCATTTATACATTTCCTAAACATGTTTGATTATGCAGAATACCTTGCATAATCTTAGAGGCTTTTATATAGTTTTTTTTTTTTTTTTTTTTTTCTGTTTTGTTTTTTCCTCTAGGTTGTAGGAATACTGCCTTTTTGATTGCTTTCTACCAACATTGTGGGATCAAAAAGACCGAAAAGCTGAGGTTCCATTTTTGTGTGACCCTACGCTTAAGGCCCCTTTCACACGGGGCGCATCAGTAATGTTCCGCCCCCTGATGATCCGCTCGCTCAGCGGGGATCACTCCGTTGTCCCCGCTGAGCCGGCGGCGGACAGGGCGGTCTCCGCACACTGTGCAGGGACCGCCCTGTCAGCTCTCCTCTATGGGGATCGGAGGAGCACGGACCGTCTGTCCGTGTTCATCCGATCCGCTCTGCAGACAGATAGAAAAATAGGATTTTCCTCTGTCTGCAGAATCGGACAGTAGCGGAGGCAGACAATAGCGGGTGTCTGCGGATGTTCATCCGCAGACACGCGCTATCCCATAGGGATGCATGTATGTCCGTATTTCATCCGCAATTGGATGGATGAAATACGGACATACTGTCCGCATCTGTGAAAGGGGCCTTAAGATGAGTGATTGGATGGGTTAAAAAACACAAATAGTTTGGTTGTACAAAACAAACAACTTTTAAGAATTTACATTCAGTATTTTGGATGCTTTGTCAAACTTGCATTTAAAGTTGATTAGGTTGATGCAGACAAATGTTTTTGCATTAAAGTTTCGAAGCCAGAAGCGACAAGGATTTTGTCACTTAAGGTTTTGGTCTGTTTTTTTTTCAAGCCATTAATGGCCACAAACATCTGATCAGATTGCATCTCCCAAAATGAAAAAAATGTAGCTAACAGATTGGAAAAGGAGGTCTTGTGCCTCCTCTGGTCATTCAGCCTTCTGTTGCGAATGTACCCGAATAGCAAGAGTGACATTTGACTCAAAAGTATTCCTGCAGAAATCCTGGAGTCAACAGCTTCTGGTATGCTACCTGCTGACTAGAAATTGTAAACATGTTCGCATGACAATATCGTACTCCACTAAAAAAAATAAAGCTGGTCATGATGTGAAATTATGGTTGTATCCTAAAATTGTTAGAGCTTAACTTTATTACCATTTCAGCAGCTACAAAAGGGTCCAGTCAGCCTGCACCTACCACAGGCAGTGATAATGAAGGAACTCATCCAGCTCGCCGCAGGCGCTGGGGGGCCAGCACAGCTACCACTCAAAAGAAACCCTCAATTAGTATATCTACTGAATCTTTAAAGGTAATATCTTTTACAATGTCACTTTTTTTTATAGATACCTGTAAATAAAGATTTCCATTGAATTATCCAGTGGTAACATCTGTTAACATATTGCATGTAAATACTCAATTATTGCTTTTTCTAATGACACACTTGTGTTAGAACTGAAAAAACTTTGCTTATTGGGAGCACAACCTAATTTCATTAGTACTCCATTCTTCATCCAAGCATGGCTGTAATGCACCAGTCCACCCTACTCACCTTTTTGTCAGTAGTCTGACAATCCAAGTGTTTAATGCAGGAGGGATTTTCTCTAATGCACACTCTGCCGGTTGGTTAAAAAAGATAAAAACCTGTGAGCAGTAGCCCCTCTAATATACGGTACTTGCCTGAGGCCCATCCCAATCCAGTGATGTGCACAAGAGCAGCGACTCTCCTGATTCTCTTCTTCCTTCTCATTGGCTGAGCTAGCAGTTCGAGATATTGACTCCAGCTACTGTCAATCCCAGCCAGTGAGCCAATGAGGAGAGAGCAAGGGTGGGGCTGTGCCATGTGTGTAAATGGACACAAAGTAGCAGTTTGGAGGAAGGCGGCCTGCTCGGGTGCCCCCATAGCAAGCTGTTTTTCAGGGTTGCGCTGTGCAGGAAACATTCTGATTTATCGCACAGATGTAGCTTTTGTTGGCTATCATTCACTGGTTAACTTTTCTGCAGTTGCACTTTTTACATTAAAACATTCTCTTTTTAGAGTCTTATACCTGAAATTAAAGAAATAAAGCAAGAAGCAGTTGTAGACCTTCATGCTGAAGATGCCCGTATTTCTGAAGATGAAAGTGAACGAAATGGTGACGACAACTCGCATGATAAAGGATTGAAAATATGCAGGACTGTTACACAAGTAAAATATGCTGTTTCATTTTCCTAACAGGCAAATATGTTTTTGTTTCTTTAAACACGTATTGAATCATACTAATTTAAACCTTTTAGGTAGTTCCTGCAGAAGTTCAAGAAAATGGCCAGGATGACGAGGAGGAAGATAAAAGGTCAGAGGAAGCTACTGAGGTTCCAGACCAAGTTCCTGTCCCTATGGAGACGGAGGCACCACCTCCAAATGAGCAGGAAGTAAAGAAGGCTTTACCAGAAAGCCCAGCACAAGCAGAAGTCAGAGGTAATGCAGATTTACTAAAATGTGTGATTTTTCTAGCATGCTTTATATATATATATAATCTATCTATCTATCAAATGTAACGTTCTTGCTGACTATAAAAATTCTTGATAGTTACATTAGGTGATACCTTACTAAGACGGTCAATCAGCCAGCAGAAAACAAGTGTTTCCATTACAATTGATGACCCGGTTCGCACAGCTTCGCAGCAGCCGTCACCCCCAAGGCGAAAACCTAGTTGTATAGTACACATATGCAATCTGGTAAGTGTATAAAGTTCTTGTTCCTAAGCTGGGTGTACAGAATATTCATTGCAACTTTCTAGACATCAGTGTAGTTTTTAAAGAAGAAGTTTGACCAATGTTTTGGCAATGCTTCTGTGGGTCACATGAGTGCACGTCTCCACTCCTGTCTCCCAGATTCTGCTGAGAGTAGATTTAAGTCTCCTGTCAGCTGATGTCAGAGCCAGCAATAACATAGAGATCTGCCCGGATATTGAACTGGCAGCTTGCTCCACCTCTCAGCATGCGGCTAAGAGCATGAGCCAGCCACTCCTACCCCTCCAGTCTGGCAGCCCAGTAAGTGCTGGAGGGGGGCAGAGCAAAGAGTGCTGACGAGAGTCACCACTCTGTGTTAGAGCAGACCTGAGTACTGAGCGATCAGCAGTCTTTGATCGCTCAGTTCTTGGTGTAGAGCCGGCAGGGGATAGCTGCAGCTCAGATCTTTGCTGCAACCAGTGAGTATGGTAAAATATTTCCACACTTCTCTTTACATGTGACCAGCTATATAGGTAATGTATATAAGATAAATAGTTGCTTTCAGTCAGATGGTTAATTTTTGCAAGTCCTTGTAGTTATGTACCTTTTTTGCACTAGGTCTGGGAATGTAAGGCATTGGCCCATATTCCCTGCAATTGCAACACCTTTTATGGCTATAAAATGGTAATCATTTTTGATGCAGTCCTCTGCAGGGTGCCATAATTCTAGGAGTTCAGTAACAGACAACCTCAGATTTCCAACCAATTGTGGAACTAGTCCCAATTAAATCAGTTGGCTACCTTTACTATCTTTGATGTCCCAATAAGAACAGTTGACTTCCTTAATTTTTTTGACTGAATGCCGGAATGTGTTGGGGCAGCTAGAGACTCGCTGGTTGCTTATCGCTGTTGTAATTTAACTTCTAGTAGTATAGCAACTGAGTAACAAGTTAGATGCTGTATCGTCCTCGAGCTGTTTTTATAGTTTTTTTGGCTTTTAGACCCTAATTATTGTGTCCTGTTACAGGTTCGTCCTTTCACCTTGGGACAACTGAAAGAACTACTTTCACGTACTGGTACTTTAGTAGAGGAGAACTTTTGGATAGACAAAATAAAGTCTCATTGCTATGTCACAGTAAGTTCCTATGACTGATTTTCCTGCAACATTTTCTGCCTTCTTCAGACCATGAGATATAGAGGTGTGTGTGCATAATAATTATATATATATATATATATATATATATTATAATCTCTCTATATCTATATCTCCCCTACCAAATCGTCCCAGAGGGGGCGGGGACAGAACTGTTTAAAGAAACTTTAAAAA
Organism: Lithobates pipiens; assembly: GCF_037356315.1. Lineage (NCBI taxonomy): Eukaryota > Metazoa > Chordata > Amphibia > Anura > Ranidae > Lithobates > Lithobates pipiens. The sequence goes on from NW_027507696.1 coordinate 16,319,373, forward strand.
ACAGTTCTAGCCCCGCCCCCTCTGGGATGCTTTGGTAGGGGGCATTTGTTTACGCCTGACTCCTCATCCTCTTCTCGTCTCATTGTGGCGTGGGGGCACGCAGAATGATCTGGCGGCTGTGTGGGCAGGTTCTGACCAAGGGTATCTCCAAATGCAGTGCAAACGCATCCTCTCAAGAGACCCCAAGCACCATGGGTTGAAACGCATCAGAACTGTTATGCAATAGTCCTATGCTGTGTATAACCCTTATGTTTGCTACCTACTGTATTTGGCATGGGTATATCCCTATTCAAGCTCATTTTTTTGACACTCATGTAATAACCCACCTTTTCTTCCAATAAAGAATTTTTATTCCTAATGTTTTTTTTGAGATATATATATATATATTCTGCCTAAACCACCACCCCCCCCCCCCCATTTCCATTTTATTCTGCCCATATTGGGGTGAGCAGCACCTGTTTCTCCCTAGTATGTCTTCCCTTTGCTAAGAAATATGAAAGTTGCTATTAGCCACACTCTGAATATGCTAGTTGCTCAACATGTGCTTTAGTACTTTGCATTACTATTAGCAAGCATGTAACAAGGAAAAGGAGTTGGAACTCTTGATCTATATCAGGTCAGTTAAGTTTTGGAGCTGCATTGTGGCTAGCATTTTTAGGAAGAGGGATTAGAGATGGCAGAGCTTCTATTATCTCTTTTGGCCAAGCGTTTTTTGCTAATGTTACTTTGTGGTTTCTTGTTAGTATTCTACAGTAGATGAAGCTATTGCGACAAGGAACTCCCTACACGGAGTGAAGTGGCCACAGTCCAATCCAAAATTCTTATCGGTAGACTTTGCAGAGCAAGATGAGGTAAGACATTTGGAACCTGCTATTACTACTTCTCTTCATTTTCACTAAATATGAGAAACCTTTGATTTCTATACTGGTATGTAGCATGTCAAGAAAATTTCTAAAGAAATGGGTCTGTCAATGCTGTTGACCACTTGAAAATGCTAGTTGCCTGGCTATAAATCTTGAATCTCGACTTTTAGTTCTTCTGAAATGCTCACTCAGAACAAACATGCTTATATTTTCTTAATATGCTACATATTGGCTCTGTCAGTCCTATGGTTGAAGCCAGAGAATCTACATGATGTGTAAGTAACATTTTTAGTAGGTCAGCAATAGTGGTACCAGTAATTCTCTCACGATTTTCCTTTAACCACTTGCCGCCCGCCATATAGCTATATGACGCCGGCAAAGTGGTTCTGTTATCCTTACCAGACGTCATATGACGTGATCAGGATGACAAGACGCCGCACAGCGTTTTGAGACACTGTGTGTCAGTCTGACACACTGCATCTCCGATCTCACAGCTGATCATCGCGTGAACCAGGAAGTGCTGGTAAATGGCTTTTCTCGGTTCACGCTGACAGGGAGAGCCGATCTGTGGCTGTCCCTGTCAGAGGGGTCTGTGCTGATAAGCGGCACATTGATTATCAGTGCAGTGCCCATCAGCTGTCAACATGTGCTCCATAAATAACACCTGTCAGTGTCCATCAAAGTGCCAATCGGTGCCCTTCAGATGCGTCTCAGAAATGCCTGTCAGCAGCTCCTCATCAGTGCTGCCTATCCAGTGCCATATCGGTGCCACCTATTAGTGTTCATCGTTTTTTGTTTTGTGTTTTCTCTTTTTAGTTTTGTTTAGCAAAAAATAACCTCAGTGGTGATCAAATACCATCAAAAGAAAGCTCTGTTTGTGGAAAGCAGATTATAAAAATTTAGTTTGGATACAGTGTTGCATGACCAAGCAATTGTCATTGATAGTGCGACAGCACTGAAAATTGTCCTGGGCAGGAAGGGGCGAACGTGTCTGGTATTGATGTGGTTAATTTCGTTTTTTTTTATCTGTCTTAGCTGGACTTCCACAGAGGACTCCTTGTAGCACGTCCCCCAGAACCCAAGCAAGAGGAGCCCCCCCACCCACATTCTCATTCTCATACTCATTCCCACATGCCTCCATTACGAGGAGAGCACAGGGAGCATGATCGGGGAGTCCGAGAACAGTGGGCAGAAAGAGAACGTGAAATGGAGAGGAGGGAACGTACACGCTCTGAAAGGGAATGGGACAGAGATAAAGTGCGGGAAGGGCCCAGATCACGCTCCAGAGACAGGCGACGTAAGGAGCATGCCAAGTCTAAAGAAAAGAAAAACGAGAAGAAGGGTACGTGGAGGGTTTTTCTATTTGCTCTTTTGATTTTCTTTGACTTTAACCTAAATGATTTGTGTAACTTTTTATTTTGCTTGCTATACCATATTCTTATTACTTTATACATAGTTTTCCCCCATAGTAACTGCATTCTTGTGCTGCAGTGTCTGTTTCTCTTAATTGTTCAAATGAATTTTCAGCCATTTATTCTTTAGTTTTCAGTCGTGAGGCCTGACTGGCTGGTAAACTTGCCTTAAAATTGAAACACTAAAGCTCACTGTGCAGCACTACCAGTCAGAGGCAAATAATTCATATGCGGTACAGTAGTTTACAGGTCAGTTATATCCAGTTACCTGCATAATTATAAAATTTTTATGTAGTTTTAGAACAATAACACATTGATAAATTCATGTTGAGTACCTGAAGTGCCATTGAGCATACTTCCAGATGCCTAATTTAAGACAAAAAATACCCTTTCAATGGAATCCATGTCATGCAAGGATCAATTGCTGGGTAAGCTAGGGGCAGAGGAATGGGCAGTAATACTTGCCTTATTCCTTGCTCTGTCAATGCTGGGCAGCTAGTACTTCAAAGCCTTTCTCTAAGGCACTTAGCATTGTCATCACAAAAAAATTGCACAACCAATTGTCAAGCATTGCATGAGGACAGCAAGCACTCGTACACAACTTTAAGCTTGGAAGGGAGAAGTGAACACCAAAAGCATGCCAGAGAGGAAAAAATTAAGCTTTATTCCTCTTCCTTTAACACTAGTCTTAAAAATGTTCCCCCCGCTCATTTTTTTTCTACCTAAACTGCCTAACCTGTTTAAAAAAAAAAAATAAAAAAAAATGTGTATACTTGCCTATTTCCAGTCTGATCTCATGTGTTAATGAGCTGCTGCTGCAGGGAGGAGGGAGAAACTGGGAATTGCTGTAGCATTAATGCCACTCATAGGCTCCCAAGTACCAGCTTCCTCATCTCGGCAGCTTCCGGTGACACATGGAAGCTGGGAATGTGGATTACATGGCTGGAGTGGACTAAAATAGGTACGCATACATACCTTTTTACATAAGATAGGTAGCAGGAGTGGGGAAGGAGAGGGCGGGAAAATTAAGACTAGGTTGGTGTTAGTCTGGAATTCTGATTTAACTCTTGCAGTGCAGAGGTGACCAACTGAATTGATGAACTGAACTGGTTGGTCCAGACCCAAGCACTAGAGTTGGTTAGCATTTACACACCAGAGTGTAACATGGGAAATGTGAATGGCCATGGAGTCTCCTGCTATGGCATTCCACTATTGGTTTGGCAAACTTTTTTTTTTTTGTAACTGATTCACACATTTTTGCAGTCTCTAACATTGTTGTATTTGTCCATTGCAGAGAAAGTGCAGGAAGAACCTCCAGCAAAACTCCTGGATGACTTATTTCACAAAACCAAAGCTGCACCATGTATATATTGGCTACCCCTAACCGATGACCAGGTATAACAAAAGCTTTTTTTTATTTCATTTTTTTGCAGATCAAGTAGACTTAGGTTTGCTGTATGTCAAATAAGATTTAATTTTAGTATCTTGCAAAAACATTGTTTTAAGAGGGCAGTACTGTATTTGTACAGAGTCTTATGATGATCTTGTTTCCACAGGCTTCGAAAAGGGTTGCAGACAGGGCTGAGAGGGCAAAGGAAAGAGAGAAAAGGCGAAAGGAGCTTGAAGAGCAAGAGGAAGAAGAGAGAAAAGAACGGGCTAAAGAGAGGGAGAAGGAAGCGGAAAGAAACCGGGAACGAGCACGAGAGGCAGAGAGAGAAAAACGGAGAGAGCACAGTCGAGAGCACCCTCGTGAGAGGGAACGTAGGGATCCTAAAAGGCACAGTAGAAGCCGCAGCAGGAGTACACCAGTTAGGGATAGGGGAGGGCGACGCTGACCTTCCCTCTGCTGGCTACCCTGCTGCTATGTACATGTCAAGCCCACATATTAGACTCCTAACTCAGCCCTTCACAAGGGAACCGCATATGGAAAAAAAATAGAACTCCGACAAGGAGCTAGTTCCCTTCTAAAGGAATTCTGCTGGCTTCTCCCATCCTCTGGACCGCCCTTTTTCTGAGCTGCTCTGAATTCTGTCATTTTAACTCATCACTGTCTGGAGCTAAACCACAGATTGTCTTTGGCATACCATTGGACATTTCTGAACAATTTGTGCAATGAGTACCCTTATGTATCCTTCTACCTGTCGGAGTGCCAGGAAAAAGGTTACTGTTTTATCCTTTGCCACATGTGGCATCTACCCAATGATATTTTTTTTTCTTTGTGTTCCTTTTTAATTTTTTTTATTATTATAAATGAAGTGAAAAATCAGAAAATAAAATTCTGCATTAGTTTTATATCTTTGTAGTGGTTTAGTCCATTATCCTGTGTAATATATTGTATAATAAGAGTTATGATGCACAGTTGCAACCAGTCTGTTTTTTTTGTTTTTTTTAAGCTCCTTTATACCCGCTAAACCCTTATATTGGTGGACCTTGGCATTTCTGGGACCCCTGCTCTCATGTGTGTTTCCATTTTTCTTAAACCATAAAATTTTGTTTCCATTGTTAACCATGGCATTGTCTGGTACCCATTGAGGATCCTGATCCATAATTAGTGCACTGAAATTCAATACCTGTGACACCCAACCACTTGTTAGTTGCATGGAGTATGATTTGCTGGATCTGAGCATTACCTGCCTGAACAGCTACTGTTTTATACATCTTTCATAAGCATGAACCAAAGCGGTTGCTTAATTTTATATTTTTATTGGTCTTTATCTTACCTTGTAACGTCTGAATTGGGAGACAGAGGAAAAGAGATATAGATAGATAGATATATATATCCATATATATCTATATATATATATATATATATATATATATATATATATATATATATATAATCTCCATCTATCAATTTATTTTAATCTGACCCATACCAGTTTTTCCAAAATTAGATGATTTTTCTCCTAGCCCTGACATTTTACCTTTTGGGTGAAATTTGGTGTCCTCGTTAAGATCTGATTCACTGGAGGCTCTTCACTAACCCCTTTCTATTAATATTTGTTCAGCTATTGCAGCCTCCTTTTTTCACTCTAGGCAAGTTTTCTTTTAGGAGTTTCAAGTATAGACAGAATGGCTGTGCTAGAACACAAGCCTGTTTTTGAATATTCTACAGTGGGCACAACCACTTCTAAATCTAGCATATTTAATAATGTAGAGGTGAAACCAGTCCTTATCAGGCAGAAAGTAATGAAGCCTAGCAAGGCAATAAAGGGTTGGCATCGGAAGAATCTGCAGAAAGATTATTTTCTCTGATCTATTAAGGGACACGGTCATATACTCACTGCTGCCGGCAGGAGGATTGGACAAGCAAATCAAAAATCTGCAAGCCAGTACAGAATAACCCCCCCCCCCCCCTCCCCATCATTCCTCATTTTTTGCTGGTGTCCTAGGGCAGGGGTTTCCAACATCCATCCTCAAGGACCCCCAACAGGCTGTGTTTTGGGGAATTTCTCTTGAATAAAATTGTGATCATGAAGACCAAGTCATTGCAAGTGATTTGCACTTGTTCAAAGTAAAAGAATAACTGAGAACCTGACCTGTTGCGGGTACTTGAGGACTGAGGTTGGGACCAACTTCCCTAGGAGGATGGACATCTGCTCTGCTGAGAAAAGGCAAACAATTTTTTGGTAGCTTCCACCCCCTGACCCTCTACACCCTACTTGAACTGGTCTCTATATGGCAGCTATCTGGGTGTTTCCTCACCTTTGCACTTGAGTGCCATACTGGGCGTTTTGGGGCTAGCCTGGCAGTGACCTTTTAGGCACGGATTTTTCCTTGTGGCCTTTTCCAAACCCAATACTGGTAAGTTTATTGCAGAGTGCTTTTCAGGTTCAGAGCTGGTGGCATTGTCTCTGTGCTTGCCTGGTTTCTGCAGACTCGCTTTGAGTAGGCAGAGCAGGCCGTGCAATAGGATAGCAATGTGTTATTTCCGCCACTGAGCACAGTTTTGCTGTGGAAAGGGTTCATGCTGAGGGACAGACATCGACTACTGGCAGGCATGTTGCGCAAGCTCTGCTTTTTTTCTGTTATTCACTGTAGACCTATCTCCCACTCCTGCTCTGCACAAAAGATGCATGGAACTCTGGTCCATTGCCATTACCCATTTACAGCGACCTTGGTCACCTCCAGTCTTTGAACCCTGCTCAGCCACCATTGCTTGGATTTGTGAGTTCATGGGGCCCTGCTTTGTACCCTGTGGTTAGTTCAATATTACTACTATGCAGTTGCAACGGGTCTTTCTAGACAACCGGTGATACCAGCACAAACTCTGCGATGGGGGTATGTATTCTGTACCCTCTGAAGACACTGACATTTGAAATCTGAAGACCTTATAGTAGTTGGGTCTACACCATTGAAGTCCCCCTTTGCTCTGTTGGGTGATGTGAAGTCCTCTGTTACATTCACACAAGACTGCATGGCCAATTCTTCACAGATGTTGACAGCAGAGGCTCAAAGCATGCTACCACATCTTCTTTTGCAGAATCTAATCTTCATGCGGTCCTAGAAGTGCTACTGTTGTGACCATCTGAGTCCAAACAGTCTCTTCCTGATGACTGTTTTTGAGGAACTACAGTTTTCACCATTACTTCATATGTACAAGAGACCATTTCAGCCCTTATTGATGTTGTCCACTCTGCATATGGAGAATCTGCCTGCCTTTCTCCAGCTTTGGCTTATGGCTGCAAAGCACTTTCAATTGTACCCACTATTTAAGATTTTCTTCTATGTACACTTAAGCACTCCTAAGAGTCTTTGACTCCACCAGAGCATGTGCTGGTTCTGTTGCCATTTGAGATACTGGAATGTGTGTAAATCTGACAATCCAGCTGCTGTACAGCTGCCAACTTGATTCTACGCACCCTGGTACATTCAATCGGTGCTTAATTGGCGTCAATGAGGAGAAATGAGTAATCTCAAAGCTTGTCACAACAAAATCGCATAAGGTGTTTGCTCCCCTATGTGAAATAAAAATGGATAATACACTTAAACTCCAGGGCAGATGTTCTGAACTGGGTTACAGATTTTTTTTTTTTTTTTTTAGAAGTGTAAACCAACCTCCAGGTGACAGTATAACTTGCCAGTATGAGTTCCTTCAATGGACTCCAAGAAAAGGATTTTATGGTAAGTACAAAAATATTTTTATACTCCTAAAAAAAATTTTCTTGGATTCTATTGACGGACACGACATTAACTGTTGGTTATACAGCAGTAGTGGCCACTGGCAGACAAAAACAATGAAGGCCAGCCCAGGATGGCCCCTTTTCCCATCAGAATGCCTGTTTGTAGCAAGCAATACTAACCGCGTGATAATAAAACTCCAATAGGTGGGACGTGTCCAATAATGGACTCTCAGAAAAGCGTTTTATGATTGGCACAAATTTTTTTGATTCATTGAGTGACACGAAGTAATTAACTGTCCAAAATGCAACACAGCAACTAAAACGCACAAAACAAACGGGTCTGCCTGCTGCTATGTTTGCGGACTGAAGGACTTCATGACCAAAAATTGCATGGCATTGGCATCATAAACAAATGTGGGGGAAAAAAAGACCAGGTCTCAGCCTTACAAATCTGGAAAACGGTATCCTTAAGCCCAAGAGGGGCTCAGATTGTGGTAGAGCTGGTCTTGAAAGGAAAAGGAGAACTTCCCTGGAGACCATAAGTTCAGCTAATGGTCTCTGGGCCACCAAGAAATAGTGGAATGAGGAGCCAGCTTGCATATAGCAGCAGCTACATCCAAACAATGAAAGTATATCTCCTGATGAGCTGGAGAGAGATGAAATAACTGTCCTGGATGAGGTGAAAGGTTAAACTACCTTAGGAAGGAAGTGGTGGATTAATGCAAGACAGGAAAGGGTTCTTTCCAGGATAAGACTACCAGTTCAGACGCTTGCCTCATAGAAGCGATGACTAAAACACATGGGTAAGAGTCGAGAGCAGCATCCCCAATAGCTTCACATGGTGACTTTTGAACTACTAAAAGAACCAAATCTAGATCTCAGAAACCCCTGAGTAAGGTTTTGTTCAAAGAATGGGAAGCCAATGGTCACTGGAACAATACAGCAAGCACAGAGAATGTTAGTCCAAACCCACCTGTAAAAAGGAAAGAATTCATTCCATTGAGAATTTTCCTGGGGTGAAACTTCTCACCTCGCGCCACACTAAGTATCCAATCCACATATGGTGATTAGACCCTGCAAGAAGTAGATTGATTCAGAGATTCCCTTGTCCCTCAGAACTTGGGCATCAGCAACCATGAAGGAAGATGGCAAATTGATCCTTGAGCCAAGTGATCTGGAAAAGCCCAAAGAGCATCTACCAGTAGTTTTGGCCAATCCAGAACTTTGAGAATCGCCAGTCTGCCTGCCATCTCAATCCTGAGAAACAAACCAGGAAGAAGTTTCAGGGAAGACAGGTGTAGGATCAGGTTGTACCATCTACTGCCTCTACTAGTGACTCCCTGTACCTGGAAACAAACCTAACCAGTTTATGTCTGAACCTGGATATCAGAAGGTCCACATTAGGGTTGCCAACTGTCAATAAATTCACAGACCGTTTGTAAAATCCCAGATTTTTACATCCGTCTGTGAATGTCTGCTACGAATATGCATGGACATGTAAAAATCATGGATTTTACAAACACTGAATTTACTGATGATTGGCAACCCTGGTAAATAGCCAGTGTGTCCCCACCTGTGACACAACTGCTAGAACACCTCCGGTTGTAGGGACTGCTCCACCGTGTTGTCAGACCATCTAGGCATTCTAGCACTGCAGCAATACCCAAATCACCTGATGCTGCAGGATGTTGATTGGAAAATGAGGTTCCTTCAGCGTTCAATTTCCCTGCTAATGTGCAGTAAATTTTAGCTGTAGGTTCTACAGCCAACTTTTTAGCCAGAAAAGTTCTCATGTGAACTGACAGGCCAGTCTTGACAGACCTGAGACCTGAAAACCTCCAGCAACCTGTCAGCACTGTAGTTCTGAGCGACAGCCATTTGTTGCAAACATTTTATGGCCAAGGGATTAAGGCAATAGTAACTAAATCTCTTCTGATAGCTTAAGACCAGTCCCGTATCTGACAAATCAAGGTCACAGCTAAAAAAAGGATACACAACTTGGCATGCCAGAGATGACAAAGTTCTAGAGGGCCTCTAGTGTCAGTCGGCGAAGATGAGTGCAAATGCCACCAAAATGGTGGTCAATGCAAGGCAGGACACTGCCTAATCCACAAAGGAGGCAGACCACTTTTTTTTTTTTTAACCAAACCCATCCTCAAATGGTTACAGGGCCAACAAAAATTTGGAAGGAACAGTCATCCTGCTTGGATGTTTCCAGTCTCCATAAATGTAAGACTTGGAATTGCAGATGCAACAGGAATGTTTTAGTAGGCTTAGGAGCTCCAAAAGATGGAAGAGTGCTGGTAGACCCAACATACTAATCCTCCAGCGTCATCACATCAACGAAAGCCATAGTGGTAATAGACTGATTTCTCAGAAGCAGGTTTGCCTGGCAAGGACTGGAAAGTCTCCATCATAGTCTCAGCAGTTGATGGTTTAGAAGCTTCCAAAACTGCTGGTGGATCAGTGATAGAATCTGACAGGGAAAGAGCAGAAGCAAGCTTTTGGCCCATCCTTTCAGAGTCGATAAACAATAGTTTTGCAACACTGCAGTAAAACCCTCCCCGAGACAGAGCCGAGTTAGGAGCTATGCCTGAGAGAGCTAGGGTGAACTTGGATGAGGATCTAGAAACAAAGGACACACAGATTTCAGGCTGCCATGGGCTTGCCGTAAGCAGTACTGGGGTAATTTGTGGAAAGTGAGCTGAAGGCACTCTGGTACAGGACTGTCTACAATCAGACATGCTGAAACCATGTAGTGGTAGGACAACTTTGTTTATTATGAGGCAAGACCCCCAGGTACCGCACAGCTTTTACAGAAAACACAGGCACAGCAACAGGGAGCACATGACCCTCTAGCCAGTGGATGAGGTCAGCCTTGGTCCCTCAGAATTAACCTCTTCCTTTCAGAAGCGTGAATTTAAAAGGCTGCCAGTGGAGCTTAGCCTACTCACATAGAGCAAGCTTCTTTTTTTTTTTTTTTTTTTTTTTTTTTTTTTAGACATGTGGAGACATTGCCAATGACTGGAAACTGCTCTGCAGCTTTTTATCAGAATGATGTCTGGAACTAGCAGAACCCAATACCCGAAGGTCACTGCTAGGCTAACCCCGCAATGTCTAACGGGTTCCAGGTACAACACTCTATAGATATGTTGAGGTAAGACCTGTACAGATAGCTGCATAATGAAGTCTAATCTCAATAAGTATGTAAAGAAAAGTCTTGATTGGAAAAAAAATAGTACTAGCAAAAAAAAATCGTATGACTTTTTCCACCAGAGCTGAAGTCATTCATTCTCCTAGGACATGCTGGATATCCTGGGCTACAATTCTTTGCTTGCCTGTGTCCAAACCTGTGGGTAGTAATTTATGGCTTCCTGTGTCCCTCAATGGGCGAGAATAATTTTTTTTTTCCTTTACCTTGTTTGTAGCTGGAATATTAGAGACTATAAATGCAGTGTTTCCTAACCAGTAGTAAATGTTGTTCAGAGGGTTCATCTGACAGGTTCAAGGGTTATTTCTGCTTGCTATTTTTCAAATTTTATACAGATTTAATTCAGCATTTTTGGCTGTTAAGGGGTATTTTAAAAACCTTTTTACACTGGTTGTACAGGCATTAAGTTCACACATCAAAAGATACATGAGAAAAGAATATCTACTACAGGTGGTATTTGCAAACACTGTCTCAAAGGGGTTCATAGTTTAACAAAGTTCAGAAACACATAATGTATGCTACATGTTATTTCTAGAAATTGTTTATGGAATTAATGCCATTTCAGTTGTCTGCTTAGAGTGCCTTGGCGAAATATTAATGCAGCAACCTTTAAAGCATAGAATATTGTATAAAATGTAATGTCATACTGTAACACTGTTGTAATTGTAACACATACACATATGCTGTGCTGTTCTTTAAATGGCTCACTTTTTTATTGTTAAAGCAAACCAGTCAGAATCCTGGCCAGTGTGCTATGTATTCAGATGGCTGGCTCTTCATGTTCAATTATCATGTACAATTTTTCTTTTGATTTCAAAATATATATAAAAAGATGTCAAAATGAAATAATTTTCAATTGTATCCATTTAGACAGGCTTTGCACTACATAGTTTAAGGTAAATCTAAGGGAAAATTGTGCAAGAAAATTAAACATGTATGGCCAGCTTCAAGTCATCCTCTACCTGGGAATGGGGCTAGAGGAATAAGGTGTAATACTTAAATTATGCCTTGCCTTGGCAGAATTCCTCCATGCTGTGCGATTGGTTCTCCATCCGGCTGGTAGTCACACATTGACGTGATCAAGTACAACGCAGGTCAAATAGTACTGCATTGTACACCAGGTCCCACCCACAGCCTATAGCGTTGCCCCTTGACTTCATGAAAATGTAACCTTTGCAGTGCAGGGGGAACTGCAGGCCATTCTTTGTCCTGGAGTTCTGATTTAAAGTATTTGTAAACCAAAATGAAAAAAAAATAAATCATGTTACTGGTTCTTTAATGTCCCTATTTTTTTTATTTCAGACTGCCAGTGTTCTCGAATACCTGGTTGATTCTGTATGCACCTCTTCTGCTGAGAGTAATCTGACCTTGCAAGCATGGCTGCTAATCCATGCTGGCATGGTCAATTTATGTCTTCTGTCATCCTACTGTTTCTACAGGCACGCTGTGCTCTTGCACCTTCCGTAGTTGGTACAAAGCCGTGTCCCCTTGCCTTCCCATTCCTCTTCACAACTACTTTTAAGTCTTGGATGCAGTTAGGCAAATAAAGCTAACGTTAGAAGAATTTGAGTTTTTTGCTTTTCTGGGCTCTGAGCTAAATGCATTTATGGCAGTTACGTAATTGCCCAGAATCATCATGAGGTAGACTCTCCTGTGTGCAGCTTACTTATAATATATGTGGCTGGAATGCTACAGCAGCTTTTTGTATAGAAGGCATCAGCAGAGGGACTGGGTTGCACCTTTGCACATTAAGCGCTTGTGTATTTTACAGGTTAAGAAGAATCTGACTGGTTCTCTTTAAATAGTTTTCTGAAAGACATGTACATATAACTCTTTGTAAACCTGATGTATATAAAGTTTTAATTCTCTAATAAGAGGTAGGTGGAAAATGGCATTCTTGAGCTTTGCCATCTGTTTGTAAAGTCATGTAAACATGCAATAAATACTCTTACTTCTACCATTATATTGCATATTGTCAGGTATGTCTTAAATTTCCACCAAGAGGTGTTTGTGCTTTTAATGCAAAGGAAAAAGCCCTGAAATGTCAACACTAGGGCAGAAAGCTACACAGCCATTCATATCACATGTTTTGTAGCTTGCACTTTATAGACTGTGATGATGTCCAGTAGTTTATGGGGATATAGCTGGATACAGTAGTGTTCAGTCATTGTAGTATTTTCTGCTTCACTGGATAAGCTGTGCTGACATCCACCTGGTTGAGATATTCAACTGCCCATTGTTTTATTTCAACTGGGATCCTGTACATGGGGAAAAAAATAATAATAAACGTTATATCTTAATTGTACAGTACAGGATACATGCACTTTATTTATACACTATGGTATTGATTTACTAAAGGCAAACTGTAAAGGCGGTTGCATTCAGCTTTCCCAGGGCTTAGTGTGAAACTGCTGTTTCCATCATTAACAACTTGCCGACCAGTTGCCGCAGTTATACTGTAGAAGGTTGGCTCGTCTGTGCGAATCGCCATAGGTGTACGTCGTGCTCGTACACGTCAATCTGTGGGTGCGCATGCCGATTGGCCTGAGGGGGGAGCCAATCAGCTGGTCCGACAGACTCGATTTTCGCTGGCTGCTCGCAATCATTCCCCACAGAGACAGAATGGGCATCTGCCAGTGTAAACAAGGCAGATCTGCGTTCTGTCAGGGGATAACACTGAGAGAAGAGATCTTATCTTTCTGCTATGCAGGAAGACGGATCTGTGCGTTGTCCCAGGCAGCCCATCCCCCCACACAGTTAGAAACAATCTTAACTCCTTGATCTCCCCTGATGTTAACCCCTTCCCTGCAAGTTACAAGTACAATCTTGGTGCATATTTTTAGCACTGATCACTGTAATGTCACTGGTTCCCCAAAAATGTCAGTTAGGTGCCCGATCTGTCCGCCGCAATGGCGCAGTCCTACAAATCGCTGATCACCACCGTTACTAGTAAAAATAAATAATAAAATTGCCATAAATCTATCCCCTATTTTGTAGATGTATACTGTAACTTTTGTGCAAACCAATCAATATACGCTTATTCGGTTTTTTTTTTTACCAAAAGTATGTAGCAGAATACAAATTGGCCTAAATTGATGAAGAAATTTGATTTTAAACATTTTTTATTGGGTGTGTGTTATAGCAGAAATGAAAAAAAAATATTTTTTCAAAATTGACGGCCTTTTTTTTTGTTTATAGAGCAAAAATAAAAACAGCAGAGGTGATCAAATACCACCAAAGGAAAGCTCTATTTGTGGGGAAAAAAGGAAATCAATTTAATTTTGGTACAATGTCACACGACCGCACAGTTGTCAGCTGAAGTAACGCAGTGCCGTATAGAAAAAAATGGTCTGGTCATTCTGAGGCTGAAGTGGTTAAATCACATGTAAGCAAAAAATGTTTTGTTTTCTTTTTACCTTGCAACTGATTGGGTATTTTTAAAAAAAAATTAAGCTTCACAACATTCACTAAGCTTAGGTAAAAAGTGCACAGACAATTTCCCTTTAGTATATCAATCCCCTTAGGTTATAGGCACGTACCTTCAGGTGATTGAGCTTTTGAGGATATGCCTCCCCTAGAACCCTAACCCACTCTGTGAGTCCTGCGTTTTGTGCTAGTGTCTGTAGGGTATTTACCTCTTCTTCCCAGGGAGATATTCGCTTCACTAGTGCTATACAGGTGCAGAGCCATGGTCCTTCAATAACAGAACCCAGTCCATAGAGACCCCCACAGAGATATGCCCACTGTTAGGGGTGACAGTATATACAGTCCAGCTTCGTGGACAGGTAAGACAAGGTCATGCTGTATCTCAGACCATTACTGTGTACAATTGGGCTGTTTGGAATGTAGCCACTTTAGCAGATTTTACCCCCGTGATGACCAGGCCATTTTTTACTGCACTTCACTAGTTTAACTAGTAATTGTGCGGTCATGCAATGTTGTACCCAAACACAATTTTATATTATTTTTCTCTTTCGTTCATTGACGGACACGGCTCCATTAATCTTGACCATAGGTTATTACGCCACCTTCAGGAGAGGTGTAGGCAGAACATGTAATACATGTAAAAAACAACAGAACTGTATAGTTCCACCCAGGGGGCAGTCCCTCTGGCAATAACCCCTCAGCCTGCTTCCTGCAGCTCAGTTTTTTTCTGCCTAGTGAAGTAGAAGGACATAGGCTCCCTGCGGGGCCATCGGTCCTGGGAGTTTTTCTGGGTTTCTTGCCTTTTTCGCAAGATTTTAAGATCCTGTGATCTTCTATCAACAGCTGGCTGGGTGACAGGTTGGATAATATAGATCCTTGTAGTCTCCCCAGCCTGGCCATTGAGCGCGTGCAGGCACTAGCTATGTGCTGAGTTGGCCACGACATGCCCCTCAAGCTCCAGAGGCAGCCGGTGAGCTACATGCTCCTGGGCACACATATGACCGGGCTACGGATGACTTTGTCACAGTGTGCCATGGTCCGCAGCCACCCCATACTGCTCAGTTGTGGGTCTGTGATGGGATGCTTCCAGCTCGTTGGGACGATAAGTACAGCTTTCCCTGTCTCGGCAGGTCAGAGCAGCTGGGCAATCCCTGGGAGGTCAATTAGGGGGTCCCTCTTCTCCCTTTCCTCTCTCCCTGTCCCATGTTTCCCCCCCCCCGTGGGGGATGCTACATGACTGGGCTGTAGTGTGGTGTGGGCCAGGGGTCCTCCGGGGGGCTCTGATACTTGATTGGGGGCTGCGCTGGCTGTCTGTCCCTGTGCTGTCATCTGTCTCTCTGCTGGTGTCTGTGGGCTCTGCATGTTCTGCCACCTTAGTGCTGACCGCCTCCATTTTCTGTGTACAGCATGATCATCGGCCATTGTCTGTTAGCCTCAGTGGGAAGCATGGCCGGCGGCCATTTTCCCTTAGCTTTTTTCTATACAAGGATGGCTGTCGGCCATTTTCTTGTGGCCTCAGCGTGGTTTTTCTCCCCAGCGCTGGTTTCTGTACCTCAGAACAGAGTGGTTTTTGTTCCTGGACACCTGTGAGCTGACACGGCGATCAGCAGCGGCACTCGGTCCTGCAGTGAGGCCCCTCAGTCTCTTAGCAGCTAGGAGGGTGGGATTGAGCACCTTGTCCTAAGTCCCCAAGGTTGGCAGACAGGGTGGGTCAGCATGGCGTCAGAAGCTGACGTTTCTTCCCCAGACCTCCCTGCAATTGCTCCTGGCTCGCCTGCAAATAGTGCAGTGCCTTTGGACGCTTTGTCGGCGGTCCTTGAAGCGTTCGTTGCCAGGGTGGACTTGATGTGCGGGCGTAAGGGGGGTAAAAAAGGGCCCGTCCTCCGGGGAGAGCTCTGATTCAGACTCAGCCCCCGCAGTGACTGGCAGCCCCTGTTCTGATGTGTCAGAGGACGCTGACCAGGACCAATCGGACAGTGAGGATGATTCCGGGTCCGCACAGGAAAAAGCGCTAGTTGGAGCACTTACCACTGTGCGTGATACCCTGAAAATATAGGATGCGGCAGGATCCTCTGCCGAGGTGGCGGTCCCTTTTGGGTCCTGTAAGCCAGCCTGTACACCTAAGGTGTTTCTGTATCTGACTTATTTTGATAAATTCATATACAAGGAACGGGGAAGCCCGCAACTGACCTTTTCAATCCCAAAAAGAATGGCGGTGCGTTACCCCTTTGAAGAGAGCCTTCTTAAAAAATGGTTGGCTCCCCCGGTCGTGGACCCCCCAGTATCCAGGTTAAACAAAGTAACCACGATCCCGGTAGAAGGGGCTCCTGCGTTTAAGGACCCTACCGACAGGAGCCCAGAGGCAGTGGTCCGGTCCATGTTTACGGTAGTGGGGTCAGCGCTAAGACCGGTACTGGCCATGGCATTAGTGTCGCAGACCCTTACTGAGTGGGCAAAACTATGGCACTGTGAACTGGAGAAGCAACAGTCTCCTCCAGTCTGCGTGGAACTAGCAGACCAGTTGGTGCACAGCCTTAAGTGTGTCTGTGATGCGGCCCTGGATACACTTCCCTTACTCTCCAGAGCATTAGTATCAGCAGTGGTGCTGCGGCGCCTGATCTGGTTGAAATGCTGGTCTGTGGACCAGGTATCTAAAAAAACCTTGACGGATTTGACCTTCCATAGTAAGCGGCTATTTGGATCCTCGCTGGATGACATTATTAAGAATGTCACAGGCGGAAAGAGCATGTTGCTCCCACAGTCCAGGAAGGGTAAGGAGCCACGCCGCAGGCAAGGGCGCTCCTTTTCCGCTCAAAAGAGGCTTTTTCGTCCACCCGGGACTTCAGGTAAACGATCACACTTTGATGGCCTGAACCTCCCCCGAGGACCTCAGTGTGGTGGTCAGGGGCTCCATCACCAGGGCAAAGAGGAATGGGGACAATGGGCAACCCTGCCCACTGCAAAGAAATCTGATTTCCTCAACCCCAGTCTAATGGCTACTTTGGGGTTTCTGTATAGCATAGAGATCCATTTTCTAAATTGCGGCCCAAATCCCTTGACTTCCAGTACCCTAAACATAAACCTCCAGTCAACAGAATCAAAGGCTTTTTCTATATTTATAGACACTACAATTCTGGTATCTGAGTCAGTAGGTGGGAGTTGCAGGTGAGTGAAAAGTCTCTGTAAGTTTGTGTCTGTCGACTTCCCAGGCATGAACCCCATCTGGTCTATGTTGACTATTGTTGGGATAACTTTAGCTAGTCTAGTCACTAGTATTTTGGTTAGGATCCTGAGACCTGTAATTAAAAGTGCTATGGGGCGATATGATGCACATTCGGTCGAGTCTTTCCCTGGTTTTAATAATAGGATCATATACGCCCCTAACATAGAATTTGGTAGTGAGGAGCTATCCATGCAATATTCAAAAAGCCAGTTAAATCTCATAACCAACTGTTCTACATTAGCTTTGAAAAATCTACGGGAAAACTGTCTGGTCCTGGGGCTTTTTAGGGGGGAAGGCAAAAATCACTGCCTGTATCTCCTTAACCACTACAATACAGGGCACTTTCGCCCCCTTCCTTCCCAGCCCAATTTTCAGCTTTCATCGCTCTCGCACTTTCAATGATAATTGCACGGTCATGCTACACTGTACCCAAATTAAATTTTTAGCATTTTGTTTGCACAAATAGCTTTATTTTGGTGGTATTTATTCAGGACTCCTTTTTTTATTTTTTGCGATATAAGCGCAAAAAAAGCAGAAATTTGGGGGAAAAAAACAATATTTTCTTTTTTCTATTTTAAAAGAAATCCAATAAAATCAAATTTTGTCATAAATTTAAGCCAAAATGTATTCTGCTACATGTTTTTGGTAAAAAAAATTCAGTTAAGTGTATAATAATTGGTTTGTGTGATCACGGACATATGTACGCAAATGATCACGTACATATGTGTGCAGATAATCATTGGAACATGTGATTTTAGTGGGACATATGTGGGGGCATGTGTTTTTTTATTTGGGGACATGTCTTTTTATTATTTGGGGACATGTGTGGTCACATGTGTGTTTACACTGTAGGTTTATACTAGACTAGTGATCAGTGAGTAAAAAGCTGTAAAAACAGCTCATACTCGCTGATCACCAGCCGGCTGCAGCGATCTGCTCTCCTCTCCTCAGCGATGACTTCCATGTGAGGAGAGGAGAGCCGATTGCCTAGCAAACTGCTGTTTGTTTACATCACAAGACGGCTGTGTTTGGACACGGCCGTCATGTGATCAGGATAGCCAATCACAGAGCCCTCCTGCCGATCCGAGATGCGCCATGTCCGGGTGACACAAGCGCATCTGGATCGCGCCGCTGCGATCCCCCTCCTTCTGAAGGACGTTCCTGAACGTCCAGTCAGAAGGAGGCGGCTCCCACCTGACCGTATATGTACATTGGTCGGGTGGGAAGTGGTTAATTGTTATTTTGGCCTCTAGCTCATTACAGTCTTCCTCAGTTTTGGTATGGGCAACCTTGCCAACAGCGAGTCCAGTGCTCCTGAATCATTGCTGGGGATGGGCGAGTATAAAGCTGAAAAGAAATTGATAAACTCCTGCATTATGAGTGATGGATCAGTGACCAGACGCCCCCCCCCCCCTATTTTTTAATAACAGGAATATGTGCAATAGGGTGATGGTCCGCCACCAACATAGCCAAGAATTTACCATTTTTATCCCCTTCTGCAAATACCGTTTGCACAGTTCTTGTAATTTCCGAGCTTGTCAGCCCTTTGACATGGAGAGATAGGAGCCGCCGCCCTCTAGCAGAATCTCATATGAGGCCCCAGTAGGAGATCCCGCATGAGCCTCCGCACATTCTCTCTCCTGCTGTTTTAAAGTATTGAGCTCCTCGTTTTTCATTGACTTGTGCCGTTTTAATGACTGATATACATTCACCTCTAGCTATTGCCTTAAAGGCGTCCCATACCATTGGTGGTTTAGAGGTATCAACATTTGTGGACCAGTATGTCTTAATTGTGTTTTTTAATTGAACTGACACTTGTTTGTTTTGTAACCAGCCCGGAGAGAGACACCATCCTCCCTTCCTTGACCCTGTCATAAAGGACAAAGCAAGGGAGAGAGGATTATAATCTGACAATCCCCCTGCCAAGTATTTAACACTCTCCACGTATTGTAACATTCTGTCATTATCAAAGACCAGATCAATTCTGTCTGCTGATCTGTGTGTCATCAACATGTGGGAGTAGCATCTATCTGTCGGATGTTTCCATCTCCACAACTCGACCAAACCAAGCCATAGAGGCCCATTCACTCAGGTCAGTCGAACTCCCCCTGTTCGGATTAGAGGAGTCCAACACCACGTCCAATATGGCATTGAAATCTCTCATCACAAACATGGGTAAATGTAAGTATTGAGCCAATCGAGTAAGCATGTCATATAACAACTGAGCCTGGAATGGAGGAGGCACGTAGACATTTACCAATAATATTTGACAGTAACACACATCCAATAACACTACCACGTATCTCCCCCCCCGAGTCAGTTATGACTTGGTGGATAGTACATGGGATCCTCTGGCAAAGGTGGAGTAGGTAGAGTGCAAGGCTCTCTGAATCCACTGTTTATGTAGGGTCATTACCCTGCTGCCATCAAGGTGCGTCTCCTGAAAGAAAATTATGTGTGGTTTTGTTTTAAATATTGGAATACCGAGGCCATCTTGAATTTGTGGTTCAGGCCTCTGACATTCCAAGACACAATATTTAGTTTGTCCGCCATTATCCCATACACTGATAAATTCATTACACCAATCCTCAAGTGGAACCCCTCCCTCCTTTACACTAATGACCCTTCCCATTTGTCTGCATCTTAAAAGAAATAACTTCATAGCAGTTTGTGGTGTATGCCAGTAACCAAACCTGAAAAACCAAAATAAGTCTTGGCATTTAGCTTTCTCCTAAAAGCAATCCTGCAAAAACTTGCGGTGAGTTCTAGCCGCATTGATCAAAAGTCTGGCAGAGTTTTCTCTGGTGTTGTCACATCCTCCTTCTGCGCCTACCAAAAACAATATGGTGGAGCTGTACAGCAGATGAAAAACAAAAAAACTGAAGACCAGCAGGGCTAATACTAAAATAATATTTTCAAAGAACTTCACGCTTAATACTTGGGTATAACATGCTATATTGTATCTCCTTTTCACAGAGCCTTCAATATCATTGAAGGAGCGGCATTGTTGTTGAGTGGCTGCAGAAAAGTCGGGAAACAACATCACCCGAGTGTTTTAGTGTTTCAATACCTGATTCTTCCTGGACTGGGCCAAGATCATATCTCTGTCTCTGTAATTCAGAAACCTGACAAGGAATGGTCTAGGGAAAACTCACGGTGGTCTGTGGCCCACGGGGACACTGTGCGCCCTTTTCACAACATAAGTGGGGGTAAATTTTTCAATGAGAGCAAGTTTTTAAATAGGGCTGATCCGTGTGCATTCAGATGACAAGTGGTCAATGCGGCCCATGAGTTCAGACTTACTAGCGTTGATTGCCTCCAGGATTGGTCTGGTAATCACTTCCGTGTCCACCGCTAGTAGCTGTTCATCTGCTGGGTCATTTTCAGAGCTCCTCTCCGCTGTATCACCTGCCTGCGCCATCTTTGCCGTCTTCTGTTTGGCACTCTGCTCAGCTTTCTGTGAAGACAGGATGGTGGGGGTGAAGTCACACGCTGCCTCTTTTGTGGAGCGGGTCTGGCGTTGGTCTTTTTGAGCCTTTTGGTTTTTTTTAGAAGTGCACGAGTGCATGTCCGGACTCCTCTCACCTTCCCCCAGGTGCTGGTGATTAAGTCAGATTAATGTACTCCAATGCGACAGATTAGATCAGAATAGACAGAGCTGTGGAGAGATGCGTGCTGCCTCAATCACATCAGGCCATGCCCCCTGTTCAATAAAGCTTTGACCAAAAAAAAACTGGAAGCTGATTGGTTTCTGTGCAGAGCTGCATCAGAATTTGCACACTCCAGGTTTTGGAAATCAACCCCACTGTGTTCCTTGCCCCAGAGCAGGAACTGGTCTTAACACCATACCAAACCAGTGTCTGAAACTATAACGAAAATACACATACATTAGAGTAGCGTTGTATGTTCCAATACGATAGTGATTCAAAGTGAATAAATTCTAAATAACCACAATGACAATATATATATATATATATATAATGAAATTAAATGAAAAGCAGTCCCAAAGCAAGTCCTTCATATCAGTGTATATGATAGATCACCAATAGCGTCTATGATCCATAATATCCCTCTTCAATGTTCGTGACCACTACCACAGACAATCGGCATGCAAAGTTCAAATGGCTGATAAGGACTCTAGACTTATCCTATGATACTCTTGCTCCAGGGACTTCTAAGACACTCTCCCTCCAACAGTCACTCATAAAAAAAAAAGAATGATCAGCAATAGTGCGGTATACCTTCAAATTTTATGAAAACTATTTAAAATACTCACAAACACAATATGAAATGATACCTTCAATAGTTAAACCAGCCATCAGTGTGCCCACTTTCCCTGCATGAGCCACATTATCAACATCTCACTACCTCAACGTCACTACCAAGTTAGCGTGCTTGCATCACTTCTGGTCCTTCGTTCAGGAATGCCTTGACGCGCATTTCATCCATGAAGGCTGCCTCATAGCGCCAGAACACAATCTACAGCATTTGACAAAAACAGAATTATCTGCATTTATGTCCCAAATTCTAGGACACATTACAGCTTTTTATGCAGCCATCTCTGTCCAGAGCTCAAAAATAACCTGTCTCTTCTACTCTCATTTCTCAACCAGAGTAACACCCTGATATGCCAGTCTAATGCTGAATCAAAGGGAAATAAAGAGGATGTAGAGGCAGTGTTGAAGGATGCTGCAGATGATTTCTTTCCCCCACACTGTCACTTTATTGAAGAGAACGCTTCCTGCAATGTGATTGCTAATGTCTGTAGACAATTGCCCCTCTGGGTACAAAGAGACCCATATCCCTGCAAAACATTTACTGTTCACAAATAGATTCAATGGGCTGTCTATGAAGATTGTTAAACTCCAGAAAGGACCCCCCCCCCCCCAAGAAAAAAATCTTTAGTGAATGCTGTCCAGTTGACAAAGAGTTTACAGAGAATAGTTTATCCTTGTGGTGAACCCTGCAGTCTCTGTCCTAAACAAACATCTTACTGTACCCATTGAGGATGCTCCATCTCTTTACCACCTTCCGTCCAACCAGTGCACTGATACAGCCAGGTAGGAGCAGCGTTGTTCTGGGAGGACCCACAGCTGCATCCTGCCACTTCTGGGATCTGTGACCACTGTGCCTGGATCACTAATTGAGGTACCAGGCCACTGTGATTGGCTCTGGTACCATGTGATTGTTTTGGCAATCACATGAAAGGTAGGTAACAGTGCTGTCATTCATGACGTCATTGCTTACTACAGTGATCTCTTGTGATTGGCCACAGTTACCACATGGTACAGGACCAATCACTGCTGTCACAATAGTAAACAATGCCATCATAAATGGATGCCAAACACAGTGTAAATTATTGTTTATACAGTGATCATCATTGTAATAAGAGATGAAAAAACCCGAAAACCCCAGATCACCCCCCCCCCCCACCCCCAACCAGCACAGTGTCCCTATGGTGACACTGCATTGTTCTGGTGACAGTATATTAGAGAAAAAAAAAAGATATATTATATATATATTTATTTATTTATTATTTACAGCGGGTAAAATAAGTATTTAGCACATCACCATTTTTAGGTAAATATATTTCTAAAGGTGCTATTGACATAACGTCACAACCAATACAATGTAACCATACAAAGAAACTAAAACAAAGTTCAGAAATTAAGTTGTGTGTAATAAAATGAAATGACACAGGGAAAAAGTATTGAAGACGCTAACTGAAATACTTTGTACAAAATCCTTGGTTGATAATGACAGCTTCAAGAAGCCTCCTGTATGGAGAAACTAGTCCTATGCATTGCTCAGCTGTGATTTTGGCTCATTCTTCCACACAAATAGTATATTAAATGTTAGGTGGAGTCATCTTCTATGAATTCTGGTCTTTAGTCTTTTCCATTGATTTTCTATAGGATTCAATTTAGGCGATTGGCTGGGCCATTCTAGTAGCTTTATGTTCTTTATTTGAAACCAATTGAGAGTTTCCTTGGCTTTGTGTTTGGGATCATTGTCTTGCTGAAATGTCCATCCTTGTTTTATCTTCATCATCCAGCAGATTTATCAAGAATGTCTTGGTACATTTTTACATTCATCCTTCCTTCAATGATATGAAGTTTGCCAGTACTGTATGCTGAAAAACAGCCCCGCACCATGATGTTCCCACCTCCAAACTTCACTGTTGGTATTGGAGTGTATTGTGATGTGCAGTGCCATTTGACCTCTAAACATGGTGTGTATTATGGCATTCAAAGACCTCAAGTTTGGTCTCATCTGACAAGACTATATTCTCCCAGTATTTCACAGGCTTGTCTAAAGGTTGTGCAGCAAACTTTACACAAGCTTCAACATGCTTTTTCTTCAGCAATGGAGTCTTGCGTGGTGAGCGTGCATACAGGCCATGACGGTTGAGTGCATTACTTATTGTTTTTTTTTTTTTAACAACTGTACCTGCTAATTCCAGGTCTTTCTGAAGCTTTCCACAAGTTGTCCTTGGCTCTTGGACACCTCTTCTGATAATTCTTTTCACTCCTTGCTCAGAAATCTTGCGAGGAGCACCTGATCATGGGCAATTTATGGTGAAATTATGTTCTTTCCACTTCCAGATGATGGCCCCAATAGTGCTCACTGGAACATTCAGAAGTTTAGAAATCATTCTGTAATCAATGCCATTATTATGTTTGGCGAAAACAAGGTTGCAAAGGTCTTGAGGGAGCTCTTTGTTTTTACCCATTACGAGATGTTTCTTGTGTAACACATTAGACACCTTTTTTATATGCCATGAGTTGAGACTGAACCAGCTGACATTCATTTGCAGTGTCACCAGACAAGTCTAAGCGAACAACAGTGTTCCTAATCACCACCATTCCAGTGCAGTGTGCCTCTGCCCACACTAACCCTGACCTGTTTATTGACCACATTGCTGCCTGAACTATGCTTTGCCTGTTTGCTGACCATGTGTCTGCCTACACTTGAACTCACCCATCTGAACTCCTGTTAACCCACCCTGTTGACTATCTTCCAGCGAGACACTAGTCCCAGCCATCTCCTGTGGACAACTGCATTCCTGGAACCCTAGGGACTCCTTTGTTCTTCCTTTGTTCTTCCTTTATTCAACCTCCTATACTTCCTAGCCAGTGAACATGGCATTCCTGGGGGCAATCAGGTACCAGTAGGCTAGGCTTGCCTGGCCTAAAGGGACTGGGACTGCTATAGGTGACATTAGCTAAGCTATATTCTCTGACTACTTGTGTAGAGGCCACCATTGCATACATTGGTTTTGATCAATTGGTTGATTTGTGTGTTACACAAGATACAATGTCTAGTACATAATCAGCCCAGACACTGAAAAAGTCTCACATGTGGTATCACCACTAGGGATCGGCCAAACACCACCCAGTTTGGTTCGCACCAGAACATGCAAACAGGCAAAAAGTTCTAGCGACCAAGTGAACCCTATTAAAGTCAATGGGACACAAACATGAAAAATCTGGTGCTCATTCTAAAGGCTTATATGCAAGTTATTGACTGAAAAAGTGTATGGGGAACTGGGTACTGCCCCAGGGGACATGTATCAATGCAAAAAAAAAAAGATTTTACAACAACCATTTTTCAGGAGCAGTTATTTGATTAATGCTTAAAGTGAAACAATAAAAATGAAAGATTCCTTTAAATATCATGCCTGTAGGACCCCCTTAGTCTGCCTGTAAAATGGTGCATCTGTGCAATGTGTAGAACAGTGCCGCAGCAAAATGACATTTCTAAAGGGAAAAAATTGAATGTAAACTTGCTTGCAGCTCCCGGCAATATAGATGAAAAATCAAGGAAAAAAAATCGAAGTAGGTTTCCCCTCCCCCAGTCCATACCAGGTCCTTCGGGTCTGTTATGGATTTTAAGAGGAACTCAACACCAAAATCCATCATTGTGACCCTACCCATTCACCAAAAAAAAGTGTCAAAAAGTAAAAACCACAATCATGCCGCCTCGACGGACCCAAAAAATATATTAAAAAAAACCTGCCTCCATTTGAGGATTCCCGGCTTTTCTTTTGGCTTGGACAGCTATTATATAGGCAAGGGCAGAGAGGGGGTCACTCTGTTACTTCACCGGGTGGCCCCTCCCTTGCCTATATAACAGCTGTCACAGCCAAGAAATAGCAGTCGGCGGGAGGCCTCCCCCATCGAGGCAGAGCTTTTTTTCTTCTATCTTTTGGGTCCGCTGGGCGGCGTGATTGAAGATGGATGGACATCGCGGGACACTTTTTTTTTAAATAAAGGAATTGTCAAAAACTGTCTATTGTGTGATTTTTACTTTTTTGGGTGAATGGGTAGAGGTACAATGTACCCCATGTCCATTCACATATGGGGGGGCTGAGATCTGGGGGACCCTTTGGTACAAGGAGGCTTCCAGATTCCAATAAGCCCCCCGCCCACAGACCCTGACATCCAATGGCCAGGGTTGATGGAAAGAAGCTCTTGTCCCCATCAATATGGGGACAAGGTGCTTTGTGGGGACCCCAAAGCACCATCCCCATGTTGAGAGCAAGCGGCCTGGTATGGTTCAGAGGGGGGAGCACTTGGTCGCCCCCCCTTTCCTAGCCTGCCAGACTGCTTGCTCGGATAAGGGTCTGGTATGGATTTTTGGGGGGGGGGACTCCACGCCAATTTATTTTTACATTTTGGCTTTGAGTTCCCCTTAAAATCCATGCCAGACCCAAAGGGCCTGGTATGGATTTTGGGGGAACCCCACCCTGTTTTTTTTTATTTTGGCATGGAGTTCCCCTTAAAATATATACCAGACCCGGAGGGCATGGTATGAATTTTGGGGGGATCCCTTGCCGATTTCTTTCTTAATTCTGTCATAGGGTTCCCCTTAACCACTTCAATGCACTGTATATCCTGCACTGTATTATATATACTACACTGACTGCACTATATACTCTGAACTGCAGTATATATACCATACCGACTGCACTATATACTCTGCAGATAAATTTAAATCACCCATTATAAATAAGGGTACATCAGGGTAGCCCAGATGGTACCTTAGTAAAGCACATAAAATCCCACTATTATACAGTACAGAAAGAAGGAGAAAACCCCCAATAAAACGGGACTTTATAAGTGACTGAAAACACAAGTAACGGATATTATTACAATATTTTATTAAATACAAAAATTCTCTTTAAATATGCATATAAAGCATTTAGAAAAATGCATCATCACAAACAGCACAATATGATGCATAAAATGGCTCAAGCACATGTCCAACCCAAGGGTTGGACATGTGCTTGAGCCATTTTATGTATTGTGCTGTTTGTGATGATGCATTTTTGTATTTAATAAAATATTGTAATAATATGCGTTATTTGTATTTTCAGTCATGTTTTATTGGGGAGTTTTCTCCTTCTTTCTGTACAATCTATTTGGGATGTGGTGACTGAGAACAGTATTCTCTGCGATTATTGGGATTCTTTTTTCCACTATTATACAGGGGCGGAATATAGATAAATACTAAAATACTATTCGGATTATATAAACGGCAAACCAAAAATGTATATCTCCCTTCTGTTTCTATATAGCTATTGACTTCCTGGAAATTCAATGAACTGTGGAAAAACATTCACACCTCTAGAATAGATCATGTGAATGGAGTGGTACTCCTTCCCCATCCATGCAAAGTTTAGATATGACACAGTGGAGGTTATTTACTAAAGGAAAATACACTTTGCAGTGCAAGTGCACTTGGAAGTAAAGTCGCTGTAGATCCGAAGGAAACATATAAGGAAAATAAAAAACAGCATTTTAGCTTGCACATGATTGGATGATAAAATGAGCAGAGCTTCCACTCATTTCATATCTAACCATTAGATTTAGAGCCACCGCACTTCCAAGTGCACTTGCAGTGTTAAGTGGATTTGCCTTTCGTAAATAACCCCCAGTGCCATTTGAGAGGTGAGTTTCCTGTAAGGCACAAATAGCAGGCAAGTGTTTACATAATGCAGTAGATAGCCATAGTATGTTTTAGGATCATGCAGCCCCTGAATATTCCATGAAACAACAGAGACTGTACTCATGTGGGTAGAGAGAATATATGGAAAACAGCATGGAATGTGAGTCTTGCCTGTTTTAGTGGGAAGTATCTTAAAATGGAATGTGAGTCTGGCCTGTGTTAGTGGGAAGTATCTTAAAGTGGTTCTAAAGGCAGAAGGTTTTTTTTATCTTAAAGCGTTTGTTAACCCAAAAAAAAACAAACAGATCCTGTTCCCTTAAAGTGTTTTATACACCACAGTGCTTGTGCTATGTAATTAGGACCCCTGTAACACCTAAAAATACCTGTCTGATCCTGCATGGCTATAACCTACCCTTTGTAAGCTGACCACGGTCTATCATGGCTGCTGAGCCCTGACACATTGGTCCATTTATGTGCCTCTGTCATCCGCAGCCCTGCTCTGTCTCCTCTCTGCTCCTGTGTTCTCTCCCCTCCTTGCCTGTCTGCACGTGTCAGCGCCCCCCCCCCGACTCCTAATGCTCTCATATTAAGTATAAAATGTTCCTATCCCCTCTGTAATATTACAATAAGTACTTTACTAACGTACCAGCTGGGCTACCCTGATGTACCCTTATTTATAATGGGTGCTTTCAAATGCTACTTAGATCCTGTGCCTGTGTTATATAATAAATATGCTTATCTTTACTGCTAACACATCGGCTCCCAACGATCACGTGACTCCTCGGCTGTCTCTCTCCTCCCCGGCTGACATCAGTGGCAGCGCTCAGCCCCACCCACTGGAACCGTCAGCCGGGTGGAGGAGAGGAGAGGGGAGGCACCTGAGCGCCGGTAGATGATGTGTTAGCGGTACAGGTAAGTATATTTATTATATAACACAGGCACAGGGGAACTTATTGTAATATTACAGAGGGGATAGGAGCATTTAATAGAAGTGGGTTAACAACCACTTTAATGCATTCTATACATTAAGATAAAAAACACTGTGTGCAGTATACATGTGCAGAACAGAAAAATGTGTTTAGTTTCGGATAGATTAGTTATTGTATGTTACTAATTTTGTTTCCTTGATGAATTTCGTAATTCATTTTGTTTTGTTAAATTTCATTTAGTTTATAAAGTTTCGAACAAATTCCAAATTGAAAATGATCGACCAATTCAAATTCTGTGTGAAGAATAGCTGGTTGTTAAGAATCTGGCCGGGAAGCAATCCGTTGCATCCTAAACAACTGATAACGCATCAGCTATCAGTGTGAAAATGTAAATAAAAGAATGTCAGCAATAGAAAGCTCAGAAAAAAAAAAACTGTGAGGGGTTCCCCCCAAATCCATGGACCCCATGCCAAAATGAAAAAATAGCGTGGAATCTCCCCCAAAATCCATAACCAGACCCTTATCCTTGAAACGGGGGAAGGTAACCAGCGCCCCCCCCCCCCCAAACCATATTAGGCCACATGCCCTCAACATCCAAATCTCCAAATAACCAAAAATTCATCCGAATTTATATTCAGACCAAAACTAATTGCACATGTCTAGTGTGCAGCAGCCCCCCTCAGCCCCTTAATACTTATCTGAGCCCCATCTCAATCCAGCAATGTTGCACAAGAGCCACGAAGTCCAGGGATTCTCCCTCCTCATTGGCTGAGACAGCAGTGGGTGACATTGGCTGGGAGAGAAGAAGCATAGGAATCTACAAGCCCCCAACTCTGTCAAAGCACATCCAGATAAACGATGGTAAATCATACTGCGGAAGACAACAAGTCTCTCCCGCCACTGGAAACATGGCATTTTTTAGTACAGAAAGCAGGTGATAAAGATGAAGTTGGTAAGCTGTTAAACCAATAGACTCTTTTCACTTTTTCCATAGAAATAATTGAATGTTCCCACATGCACTCACAGAAAAAGTCAAATGCAGATATCATGGTCCTGATGAAATTCGCAAATGAAACATCCAGGAGGAAATGTCATCTCAGTACTCTTCTGTTGACATTCTCCACCTTTAATGAAAGGCATTTCTATTGGCATCAAGCCAGTTAGAGGCCCCTGCAGAATTCTCAGCATTGCATATGAGGCCTGTCATTTCTGAAGGTTTTGCTTGACCATCAAGAATCTTGCTCTCCTCCTCTGGATCTCCACAAAGAAGTCTGGGTAGAATGAGATCCGTACCCTGTTAAACGGTTTTGCTGTTCTGTGCAACTTGCAGTAGTAGTTTAGTAGGCGTGCTAGCATAGTGTGCGTTTGATGGCCGGATTGCAAAGGCAGAGGGGGAACTCTATGTGCCCTCTCCACCGCATACAAGGATGTGAATGCCTCTTTGCCAAAAATGTCCAATACCCAGCATTCCACAAAGCCGGTGGGGTCTCTGCCTTCCACTTTCTCAGGTAGCCCCACAATATGAATATTATTGCGATGATTTTCAATGTCTTCCGTATGCATATTAGTGGCTTTATACAGCCGAGCAGTAGACTGGGACTCCCTAATAAGAGGCAACTGGTCTTCAATTTCACTGATTCTGCTTTCAGCGGCTGTGGTTCTCTCCTTGACCTTCTGCAGATTCTGTCAAATCAGAGCCACTGCCTCCTTCAAACCCTCAAAGTGATCTTTTAGAGTATCCAGAGACAATGCATTTATGGACTGCTCATAAGATTTCTGTTGTGGGTGGGGTGTTCACTTTCCTCCTCACCATTCTCAGTTTCTGATGGCTCTGATTCTGCCTGGTCAGTAATGGCATGGGAAATGTGTTTGTGCCGTTAAGGCTCGTGGTAAGGGGTATGTAATCAATGATTCCGCAGCCGCTGATAGAGTGCTGATAGGGGATGGTACCCATCCTGGGGATCCCCATGACTAAGCTTTGAGGGTGAAGTAAAACACGTTGGGGGTGTGAATGAATGAAATACTTGTATAGCGCACAATGCGAACTGAATCGCCTCTAGGCGCTGTGGCGAGCTTTGATCATCTGCTAAAAGAGGAAGGTCTTGAGTTTTTTTCTAAAAGCCAGGTGATTTTCTTCCTGGCGGATGTTGATTGGTAGAGCATTCCATAGCCGAGGCCCTTGGACAGCGAATCTCCGATCCCCCTTGGATTTATACCAGGCTTTGGGCACGAGGAGGAGGTTTTTGTTGGCTGATCGAAGACTGCGGTTTGGTGTGTAATGATGTATTTTCTCCATTAGGTATTGCGGAGCTTCTCTATGCACGCATTTGTGGGTGAGGCAAAGGGTCTTGAACGTGATCCGATTTTTTACGGTTAGCCAATGTAAGCTCCTCAGCGAAGGAGAGATGGATTCCCAGGGTTTTTTTCCTGTTATCAGCCTTGCCACCGTGTTTTGGATCAGTTGTAATCGCGCAAGTTGATATTGTGGTAATCCTATGTAAAGCGAATTTGCGTAGTCCAGTCGTGAATTAATGATTGTTTCAACTACCACTGCTTTGTCATTCTTTGGGATAAAAGGGATGAGTCTGCGAAGCATGCGCAGCAGATGGTGAGATCCACTGACTATTGCTCCTATTTGCACATCCATTGACATTTGTGCGTCTAAAATAACCCCGAGACTCTTGGCCTTGGTCTTTGGGGAGATGGTCTGCCCAAAGACGGTGGGTGGAGACCAGGAGGTTTTGGTTGCGGGCTTATGATTTGGGTGTAAGATAAGAAACCCTGTCTTTGATTCGTTCAGCTGGAGGGAGTTAGTGGTCATCCAGTCCTCTATTGATTTGAGGCAGTTTTCAAGTTGTTGTTGGTGATCTTTTTTTCCATTGATCCAGAAATAAAGTTGCGTCTCGTCAGCGTAAGAGTGGAAGCAGAGATCTTACCAACTGATGATTTGAAGGAGTGGGCGAATGTAAATGTTGAAGAGAACGGGTGACAAAGGAGAGCCTTGAGGGACTCCGCAGGTGACTGCCCGAGTTTCGGAGAGGAATTTTCCTAGTTTCACTGTCTGTGACCGATTTCCTAGGAAGGACGCAAACCATTGGAGATCTATGTCTTGGACTCCGGCTACTTCTGTGAGGCGGACGAGTAGAGTATTGTGATCTACTGTATCAAATGCTGCACTTAGGTCTAGCAGTATGAGGATACACGACTCTCCGTCATCTGCTGCTTCGAGGGCGTCGTCCCAAATCTTAAGGAGAGCAGTTTCTGTTCCATGACCCGGGCGGAAGCCTGATTGCAGCGGGTCCAGGAGTTTGTGAGTATCCAGGTGGAGTTGTAGCTGATGTACTACAGCTTTCTCCATGATCTTAGAAATGGTGTTGATCCTGAGGGTCCAGGTTTGGTTTCTTGAGTAGAGGTTTGACGATGCCTTGTTTGAGGATGCTGGGAACAATCCCTTTGTGGAATGATCGGTTTATGAGGTGGGTTATGGTTGGAGCCACGATGTCGGAGCATTCTTTCAGTAGTTTTGTGGGGATGATGTCAATAGGTGAGGTACTGTCACGCAGTTTATTAATGATGTTTTTTGCGGTGTCTACGGTAATTGGGTATAGTGAAAATTTTGGCGGTTGCGGTATGTTGCTGCAGACATCCTCTATGTATTTGCTGGCTGAGGTCGGATGTTTTCTTCTGACAGATTGTTTCCCTGATGGTTTTGACTTTATCGATGAAAAAATCCGACAGTTTGTCACAGTAATCCTGGGATTCACTTTCTGGGGGTTCTAGGCACACCGGATTCATTGATTGATTAACCAGTTTAAACAGTTCCCGTGATTGTTTTGCGGCCATTGAGATTGTATATGAGAAGTGGTCCTTTTTGGCTTTGAAGATTGCTTTCAGATAATTCTCTGTGAGACCTTTGTATTTAAAGTGGTTTTCCTCGGTGGTATTTCTTCTCCATGTTCTTTCCGCTCTTCTGCGTTCTTGCTTTAGTACGGCGAGGGAGCTATTAAACCAACTAGAGTTTTTCTTCATGATGAGAGCCCTGCGTTTTGGTGCTACAGAGTCTGCTGATTGCAGCAATGCCCTGTTCAGGGAGTTGAGTGTTTCCTCCGTAGAGTGGTTTAAGGTTATTGTAGTTATCTTGTTGGACAGAGTGTATTTGAAGGTTTCGGAGTACAGTTTTTTTTGCGATCTGGTCCAGTGCGTTGTTGTTACAGGATTCCGTTTTTCGTTGGTGATGTTGGTAGTGATTTTGAATTTGATGGCGTGGTAATTCGTCCATGGCAATGTTATGTTGTCGAGTATGTTGACGTCAATGTTCTGTTTGAAAATGAGGTCGAGGGTGTGTCCTGACCCATGCGTGGGAGTCTTTATCAGTTGCTGGAGACCCAGTTCTTCTAGTTGATAGATGCAGGCAGTCGCGATGGGGTCTTTGGGCTCGTTTGCCCAAAGGTTAAAATCTCAGAGTGCCAGGAAATTTTGGAATTTTAGGGTGTGCATTGCGAAGTATTCCGTGAGGGGTGAAAGCAGATTGGACTTTGGTCCTGGTGGTCTGTAGCACAGTAGAATATGAGTGGTGTCATGGGGTGTTGGTTGAAGATGTAGCGTCAGGGTTTCCATAAAAGGCACTGGGTTCTGAGATGATGGTTTCGTGAGATCCAGGTGACCTTTAAAGATCACTGCTAGGCCTCTTCCTTTTTTCCCTATCCGGTGTTCGGTTAGGATCCTGTAGTTTTCCGGCACCAATTCGGTGAGGATGGTGTTGCAGTCAGAGGTTAACCAGCTTTCGGTGATGAAGAGGCATTCTACATTGTTCTCGATAGTGAAGTCGTGTACTTCCAGTCTATGTTTGACTGCAGACCTGGCGTTAATCAAGGCGCAATCTAATTGTAGTGGACGAGTTTTTAATAGTTGTTCTCTTTGAAGTATTTTTTGTATGGAAGATGGCAATGTGGTGTTGATGTTCCTTAGTCTGTGCAGAACTTCAGCTGAGTATTTGAAGTGGCACATGGTTTGTGGATGCTGTTGATGGTACTATGGGCCTAAGATGATGATCCTGATCAGGGTATTGACCCGGAGGAGGGGCTAGGTATCAGACTTGTCGCCGTGCTTGAGGCTGTTAGCGTGCAAGTTGATCAGGAGATGCCTATATGGACGCAGAAGGAGTTGTTGTATTCGGTTGCTGGCTATTCCGGCTACCTTTACTTCAGGTGAAGGTCCCCGCTCAGAAAAGAAGTCTGGCTGTGATCTGGAGTAGTCGTCCTAGGATAGCGTGAAAATGGAATGGAGGCCAGAGGTAGGGGTATGCTAACCTACGGTTGTTCCTGATTGTTCCAGAGGAAGGCGAAAAAACCCCTGGCAGTGTGGCATGGTTAGAGTCTAGGATGAGGTTACCCCTCCAGAAAATAGTGGGAAGGTTTGGGACCTTGAATGAGACACATGGGGAGTGTGTCTCCATCCCTAGTTCAGTGCTAAAAACAGTAAAGTTGGGACTTTAAATGAGATCATGGACAACCTGTGGGTTCATTTGATGAAAATTATATATTTATTGAAAATAAAGAAATGCATAAACCTGCCAATTGCACCACCACATGAAGGAAAAACATTGTAGTAAATATTGTTCCAAAAATATACACACCCACATAATATGTGTGCATGTAAAAGACATCAAGGGTGATATATATCGCTCAACACCACATAGTGGTCACAACTGATAAGAGAATACACATAATAAATTAATTTATATACAACATAGCAGCATTGTGAAGAGAATAGCATATGTAAATGGAAAAATTAATAAATAAACCATGATTTACAAGTATAAAAATATTCCAAATTGATAGTAAAATATGAACATCTGTCTGCATCATCAATTTTCCGACACGTTTCGTGTAAACCACTCATCAGGGGCAGATGCTGGACGATATCTATATGATATAATGAAATAGAATTAATCTAATGGTAACCAAATATAAGGAAGGGGGGAGGGGGCAGATGAGCCCACCCCATATACTTACAGTAAACCTACTACAAGGAAATGTGAATAACATGTGGAGTCAGGGCTGTAATAGTAGTCCGTGCCAGGAGCTGAGGTAGTGGGGCAGCGCAGTGGCGGGGGGCATACATAAAGGCCCCCCCCCCCCAGGAAAAAACACAGAAAACGACTTGCCAAATTGCATGGTAAGGCAAAGTGCTGTGCCTGTATTAACTGCCACGATGGATCTAAAGTAAGAACATGCGTAATCAGTGTATCATAGTATACTGATACATAAATAGAGAAATATATATAGTGTACAGCTAATGTAGTGAAAAGAAAATGCAGGAGCAAACCACATCCAGATAGCCATAAAGTGTATTGTAAAAAAGAGTAAAAAAAAAACAAGGATAAACCGACTTGCCCACCCAAATGGTAAAAAGGGGGGGACTGGCTGACATGGGTGGTTGATGAAAAAACCCTACAGTCACTTACAAGGGTCCCAAAAATGAATAAAACTAGTTCTGAATAGGAGCGGCTTGAGCCATTTTATGCATCATATTGTGCTGTTTGTGATAATGCATTTTTGTATTTAATAAAATATTGTAATAATATCCGTTATATGTGTTTTCAGTCACTTATAAAGTATCGTTTTATTGGGGGTTTTCTCCTTCTTTCTGTACAATCTACTTTTATGGCCCTGGCTCCACATGTTGTTCACATCTCCCTGTAGTAGGTTTACTGTATGTATATGGGGTGGGCTCATCTGCCCCCTCCCCCCTTCCATATATTTGGTTACCATTAGATTAATTATATTTCATTATATCCTATAGATATCATCCAGCATCTGCCCCTGATGAGTGGTTTACACGAAACGCGTTGGAAAATTGATGCAGACAAATGTTCATATTTTACCATTAATTTTGAATATTTTTATTCTTGTAAATCATGGTTTCTTCATAATGCTGCTATGTTGTATATAAATTAATTTATTATGTGTATTCACTTATCAGTTTTGACCACTATGTGGCGTTAAGCAATATATTATGTACCCTTGATATCTTTTACATGCGCACATATTATATGGGTGTGTATATTTTTGGAACAATATTTACTACAATGTTTTTCCTTCATGTGGTGGTGCAATTGGCATGTTTATGCATTTCTTTATTTTCAATAAATATATAATTTTCATCAAATTCACCCACAAGTTGTCCATGACCTCATTTAAAGTCCCAACTTTCCTGTTTTTAGTATTTACCACTCCAGGAAACCTAGATGTGCAATTTTAAGGGGCCACCCTATTGATTTCTGTGGTCTGTAATGGCGCCCGGCCTAGTGTACTCTCAACTTCCTCCTGCTTTTTTTTTTTTTTTTACAAACAATTAGGTTTTTATTGTTGAGAAGATTATAAAGGTACAGATTATTGACATTGGTAGTACAGTCAGTAGATTAGTATACAAATCAGAATGCATAACATATGTAAACCAACATGTGCATTACTTCATGCATTATACAGAAACAATAGTAATAACAATACATGTATGAATAGCCCAACCATTCAATGCACCACAGATAAAAAGTATTCGTAAGATTAAATATTCAACATTCAGGTAATCATCTGCTTGTTTCCTTGCACGTGGCTGCATTTTCCAACCATGAGTGCCATATTTTCCCGTATTTGGCTGGGCAGCCCATATGGGCATATATTTCCTTTTTGTAGGGTAGGACACTGTTAATAGCAGAAATCCATTCCTGGATTGTCGGTGGAAGTGCCCTTAACCATTTTCTTGCTATGAGTAATCTGGCTGTAAACAGAGATTACTGTAAAAATAGAGTGTGAAATTTGTCTGTATCTGGGTCGGGGAACACTCCCAGTAAGCATTGCTTACGGCATAATTTCAGGGGAGACCCCATCTCATCGTGTATAAATTTTACTATGTGGGACCAATATTCTTGTATAACCGGGCACGACCAGAGAAGATGGAAGAAGGTACTAGAGGGACTATCACATCTGGGGCATAGCAGGCTATGATTGGGTCTATACTTGGCAAGGCGAATGGGAGTCAGATAGGATCTATGCAATATGAATAGTTGTGTAAGCCGTTCCAAAAGCCCAGTGGAGACCTTTTTTCAGGTGCCCAGTGCATCCTCCCATTCATCATCCTCCAGCTCCCCCACGTCGCCAGCCCATCAATCTTTCAATCTATAAGAGAGTGTTGTCACTGTGGGATGGAGGAGAATATTATAAAATACTGAAATAAGTTTTAAGGGGTCTTGTCCCATTATTATATTTAGGTTATCCAATTGATCTAGATTAGGAGGATTATCTTGAAATTGGGTCTGGAGAGCGAGCCGGAGCTGGTGGTAACCAATGTGCATGGAATTGGGAAGGCCAAAGTTGTCTTTTAGCTGTTGGAACGATTTTATGGTCTTATCGGCATAAACATCCAACAGGTTCACCACACCCTGGGAGATCCATAAATTATGGTCTTGTATGGA
Organism: Lithobates pipiens; assembly: GCF_037356315.1. NCBI lineage: Eukaryota > Metazoa > Chordata > Amphibia > Anura > Ranidae > Lithobates > Lithobates pipiens. The sequence continues at coordinate 16,355,984 of NW_027507696.1, forward strand.
TAATAGTTCCCGTAGGCCTGGATTATCCCATAACGGTGTGTGCGAGTGTGTGGTTTCCCATAATTTACATTGGTTGTACAATAACCCCTTGCGGCTGCCCAGAACTTCCTCTTGCTTTGCATCTGAGGCCTCCGGTGGGCACTCAGCTTCTTCATCTACCACCCGCTCTAATGATCCTGACAGTTTTTGGGCAAAGAATCGCATGTCCCGAGGATGGTCTTAGGAGTGTTAGGCTGTTTACTCACAGTATCCTTCTGCTTCTCTGCGCCATGAGGAGTCTTCTGTGGAAGGGCCGCCACAGGGCCATCTTGGCTCTCAGGCTGCGAGGCATCATTCTTGTTTCTCCAGGCCACCATGGTGTACTGGCGGGTAGACAACAGCTCCGGGACCGGAAGCAGGTGTTATAGTGTGGTTGGGTGCCAAGGTCTGGCGTCCACAAGGCTGGGATAGGATCGATGCAGGAGTAATGTCGGGAGCTCTGTGAAAAGCATCCGGTAACATGCGGCTTGTGGCCACACCCCCTTGTTCCCTGATTTTTAACTGAACAGTGTCTGATTGAGTATCTGGAGTACCTGATTGAGTTTAATCTGAGTATTGGTTTTTTAGTTGTGTTCCAGAATAGTTGCTTTTTTCCTTCCCTATTTGTAATGGAGTTATTACTGTGGCATATTGGTTCCCGCCATTATAGGCCCTGTTCTTGACAACACAACTGGAGTACATGTCTTTCTCTTGGTTGTTTTTTTCGCCTAGACTTGCCTGATTTGTGGGATGTTGGCTTTGTTCCACGTTGCTGTTATCCACTGTTTTTTTTAGGATAGATACTGAAGATCTCAGCAATTGTAGTAGTTGCATCTGATGGTTGTAGGAGTTTGAAGAATAAAAAAAATGGGTGGGCTGGGAGCATATTACAGTGCACAGTACTGGTCTAAAGACCCTGCTCTAAAGAAATAAATGAATCAGGATTGCTGTGGCAGTGACCAATTGAATGGGCATAGCCACAGATACAAATGGTGGCAGCCGGCAATAGTAATAAAAGCAATGGGTAAGTGAATAGATGAATAAATCAATAGATGATTAAAAAAATAATCAGCAAAAATTATATAAAGAATGAATGAAGGGTAGCCTGTAGACTGAAAGAACAAACAGACACAAGCTAAAACCCTATAGTGTAGCATGTGATTAAAACAATGTAATGGATGAAAAAATGCACTAAAAAAACAGCATGTGCTGAGCATGGCTTCATAGGTGATGGACAGATCAGGACTGGTGAGTAGGTAACCAGATGAACCTCGGCATTGGCCACCCACTGGGGATGAAGCATGCTGTGATGGAGAGCAGCCGCTGTCACTAGTACTGGAGCTGGAACTCAAACTTGGAAGAGAAACCCTGATGTTGGCTCTTTACACATTCACAATGGAAACAGGGATGAGTTTCAAAGCTGTCAAGGTTCTTCCTTAGTCTGTCTATGCTGACTATCCTCCGCAATACATAGAGCTTGGGGGAGATGGGGCCGCGATTGCTCGGAAGCACGATCTCGAGGTTTAATGAGAAGGCAATACAGTGTAATTGTCTGAAAGTGAGTGTGTTGTCTTATTATGTCATGAAAATATAGAGAAAACAACCATTGCAATAACAATAGCCCTATTTAAAGCTGCTGAACCCTCAGAGTCAATCATTCAAATCCCATGCAGTAAAAATTTATATAGACAGTGCAGTGCTAATGATAGGCCATTTATCAAAAATACACCAATGTGTGATATTTTCAATGGTGCCAAAATATGGTACACATGCAGGTGACTCTGTGGGTAAACCTCCGCCAATGGGAAAAATGGCCGCTCACTTCCCAGCGTAGACCCTTGATTACAGAGGGACACACACTTTCCCTTATAGTGTGTACCAATGTATCAGCGGTCAGCCAAGGAGGACCACAGATCCTGATGGATACCTCTTGATAAGCGGAACCAATGTCCAAAATACCGGATGAAGGAAGCCAAACTCCAGAGCCACAATGAACATGTAAATAAAAACATATACAGTGCTCTCTGCAAACATAGACTATTTTTAAATAGAATACAACTTACAAGTCACTGCAAACCCAGTGCCTGTTATTCAATGAGTTAGCGATGGCCGCGAGTGATGTCACACACGATTATTGATGTTTATTGACAGAATAGTGTCTCGTATCAGTGGGAGGAAAACGTGCCCCTAGGGCCCAAGGAATTCCCTTAAGTTGCAGGGATTTCCACTCACTTCCTGTTTGGCTGTGGGACAGTAAGTGAAGGGAAATCGCTGCAATAGGACATAGATGGTGACAAAAAATCTGATAGGGGTCATACCTTCCCTTACACTATCCAAAATGAAAAAATAAGTTTTGCCTGTAGCTCTACTTCAATGTGGGATTGCCCTCAGGTTATTGCTGTTTGCCTTTGGATTTCTTCATGCTAGATTGACCCTCTATAATTTAGAGGTCTAATTATTCTAGTAAAGAGTGCCTCTATAGGTGGTGTGATATTTCACAAGATTTTCCTGGTGGAGAATTATAATCACAGAATTAGTTGAATACTTTATTTGCCAAATATTCATACATGTTATCGCCACAATACAATATCATTAAGATACAGTGTGAAATATACCTGAGTCCATACTATTTGTGTGGGTAATAAAGATTATTATTCATTCCAATGTCTTGTTGTTCATGCATTCGGCTACACTTTAAAAAAAACAAAAAACTAGGTTGTACAAAATAGAAGTACATTGAATATTGAAAATAATAAAAACTCTTTGGTTTCTGTAACTAAGTTATAGATTGCTTTCAGTGTATTCCAGAAAGGGACAAAAAAACAATACAACAATTAAAACCTGAGGGAAAGATCCCTCGTAAACATTTGTGCTGTGTGCTGCTGTTCATCTCCACATCGGATCATCCAATTGTAATTTCAACTATATCTTGATCTTGTACAGTTATCTGTCTGAATGTATAGTGCTTTCAGAGTTAACCCATTTTCCCCAGACTTTATTGAATTTTTTTTGTTGAGCCTCTGGATTTATATGTCATTTTATACATGGTGACATTAGTTAACCAACTTTTTCCAATCGTTTAATGTAAGACGCTCTCTCCTGATCCAATTAAGTGCAATTTGTTTTCTTACATAATAGAACAGGAACCTTAAGTGTTCTCATATTGTTACTCATAACCTCATCCTCTATAACTCCTAACAATCCTACAAGTGGGCTACATATATTTGGTCAAACGTGTCAGCAATAAATTGGGTTACCTGTGACCATAACGGTCTTATTCTGTCACATTCCCATACCATATGTATAAATGAATCTTCCACTATCAGACACTTATGACATGTGGGGTCATCTTTCCTTCCCATTTTATATAACCTTAGAGGGGTATAGTACATTTGATGTAGATATCTGAGTTGTATCAATTTGTCTCTAGACGAGACAACAGTAGGCAAATATGAGATTAGGACTCCTTCCCACTGTTCCTCTGTGATTTCTGGTACAATCTCTAACCATTTTCCCTTAAGTTTCTTTTCTCTTGAGTTCACCCTTTCAGTTAGTGTGTTATAGTATGTAGATATTATTTTTGTATGATCTGGATCAGCAAGTCATTTTTCCAATTTAGAGTTCTCTAGCGATACTCTACCCATTCAGAATACGTTTATATCAGATTTTAATTTTGAAAATTTTAATATAATAAATTACAGACAAAACAAATATTAAACAACAATAACAAAAAAAATAATACAAAATCTACAATACTTATTAGACATTTCCTTTTCTTTCCTTCTTCCATCTCTTTAAGCAAATATATCAACATCAACAATATTATATTCTGTTCCCTAAATCAGTTTATCATCCACTGCCTCAAAGTGAATTTGAGAGAGGGAGAAAAGAAAAAAAAATTCCAGAGAGAAAGAAAAAGGGATAGGGAAAAGAAAAAAATAAGAGAGTTCCCTTCTCTCTCTCTTCCCCTCCCCCATATGATCAAAAATGTATTTCTGGAACACTATATGCCATCATGTGGCATCCACCATACTCATATAAATCTGTAATAATTTAAATTTTACCCCTTGCCCAAATCAAAAATGTACAATATGAAGAAACGACCATTCACAAAGACTAGAAAACAAAAATACATAGCACGTATTACCCACTCTCCATTTTCATCCTAAATTGGAACATGGGGCATCTATCCATTTTTTCCATATTTTCTGAAATTTCCAAAATGCATTACATTGAAGATAAGTATATTTCTCAAATAGTACATGCTTATCCATTTCTTTTACCCAGTCCCCAAGGGTAGGAGGGTTAGGTGAAATCCATCAAGAGGCTATTCATTTACGTGCCAGAAAAAGCATTCTCATTATGACCACTGCCTCATCATATACTAAATTGTTAAAATTTATATACCCAAGGAGACACACAGGATAGGATCAGGAGTGAGTGAGATGTCATATATAGAATTTAACGTATCTATCACATCCTGCCAATACCGATGCAATTTTGGGCATCTCCAAAACAAGTGTATAAAAGAGCCAGAAGATTTCATACATCTTGGACATTCAGAATTCTCCCTTCTACCTACTCTATGCAGCAGTTCCGGGGTACGGTATGCCCTATATAAAAATAAAAGGTTGGGTCATTCTATGTATTGGAGATAAGGAGACAAGCTGAACTCTTTATTATTTGGTCCCATATTTCTTCTAACTCCACATCAATATTCATCTCCCATTTTGGTCTACATGGAATCGAAAATTTAAGAAGCATTTCAGATAATAATTTCATATATACTTCAGAGATAAGTCCCTTTGTATTATTTGCTTGGACTATGCTGTCCAAGATGGGGACTTTGCTGAAAGGGACGGTCGGGCCATATCTTGTTTTTTAAGAGCATGTCTTAACTATAGGAATTGGAAAAAACACCTTTTATCCAAGCCATTGTCAATACAGAGCTGCTGATAGGTTTTCAACATTCCATATGAATACATTTGCATCAAGGTAGTAATCCCCGCACGTTCCCATCTAGAAAACCCTTTCAAGTGGTAGGCTTCAAAGAATGCCCTATTTGACCACAACAGAATATATCTAGAGTGTCCCTGAATACCTAATATTGTTTTAGTAGACTGCCAGACCTTATATATCAAATGAAATGTGGGGTAAATATATTGATTAAAGGGTGAAATAGAAGAATCAAGAGAAAGTAATGGATTAACATTATCAAATATGGTGCTAAGTGTATCAAAATAAGATGTGTTAAGGCCTGAGTTTCCCAACCCGCAAGATGTTAAAGTTGAGCCGCCAGGAAGTATATCCAAGGATTTGGAACTGAAAGCCCAGCTTGAGCATTAGGATATTGTAGATATTCATATTTAATTCTAGCTGGCTTATTCTGCCTTATCAAGCTCCAAAAGATTTTGCCAAATCTCTTGAAATATTTCTGCAGAATCCAGCGGGGCAAGTTATGTAGATAATACAGTAATTGTGGCATCCATATTATTTTCAAGAGATTAGCATGACCAGCTACAGAAAGTGGCAGTTTACACCAAACTTCATTTTGCGATCTAAATTTCTGAAGTAGTGGTAATACATTTTGGGAAATATATTCCTTAGGTTGGGCAGAGATAGTTACCCCTAAGAATTTAATCTCTGTATCCACCCTAAGTTGTGATACTGCACGGGTGAGACGGTCCCGGAGAGGGTCCAATGGGAGCAGTACACCAAACTTTTCTCTAAAGCAGACATTGCAACAACTAATGATTCCTGAGTATAAAGCTATATAGCTAGATATTGTCTGCATTCAGAGCTATTTTATCTTCATGATTACCTCTGCGGAAAACTCTTACGGCTTCCATTCGCCTCAACGTGAATGAAAGGGGTTCTATCACTATCGAAAACAAAAAGGGTGACAGTGGACACCCTTGTCTAGTACCTCAGGAGAGATTAAAGGGGTCTGACATACTCCCGTTGACTCTTATAGAAGCCTTAGGTGTTGTATATAGGAGTTTGACCCAGTTACCAAAACATTTAAGTACTTCCCATATATAACACCATTCTATACTGGCAAATGCCTTAGCGGCATCTAAAGACAGCAAAGCTCTGATAGTTGAGTTATCAATGGAAGTTTGTATGTTTAACCCCTTCAGAGCCACGCTATAGCCGAATGATGGCTACAGCGTAGACCTACTTTGCCGGGAGGCCATCAATAGACATCCTCCCCTTTACACGCTACCCACGCACCCCCCAAGGCCGGAGTAAGGGTCGATCCCGGTCCCTTACCACGTAATCAGCTGTCAGCCGATGACAGCTGATCACATTATGTAAACAGAAGATCGGTAATCGTTTTTTTTTCTTCTCACATTGACAGTGTGGGGAGAAAAAAAAGCAGCTCACCGGCTTCTCTTGAAAGGGTCCTGAAGAGGAAGAGGTGCCCACCAGTACTGCCTGCCTGTGCCACCTGCCAGTGCCCATTGTGCCATGAATCAGTACCACAAATCAGTGCCCACCAGTACATAAAAGTGCCAGCAATCAGTGCTACCTACCATGCCCACGAGTGCCACCTATCAATGCTCATCAGTGCCACCTAGCAGTGCTGCCTATCAGTGTCACCTACCAGTGCCAATTAGTGCCCATCAGTACCGCCTATCAGTGAGACCTATTAGTGCCCTTCAGTGCCACCTATCAATGCCCTTCAGCACCATTTATCAGTGCCAACCATCAGTGCCACCTCTCATTGCCCACCAATGCTACCTATCAGTGCCCATTAGTGCCACCTCATCAGTGCTGCCTATTAGTGCCCACCAGTACCGCCTTATCAGTGCACATCAATGCAGCCTATCAGTGCCCATCAGTGTAGCCTCATCAGTGTACATCAATGAAGGAGAAAAATTACCTGTTTGCAAAATGTATTAACAAAATGTAAAACGGTTTTGTATTTTTCTTTTTAATTGCGGTCTTTTTACATTTGTTTAACAAAAAATAAAAAACCCGGGGATGATCAAATACCACCAAAAGATAACTATATTTGTGGGGAAAAAAATCTAAAAATGTCATTTGGGTACAGTGTTGTATGACCGCGCAATTGTCATTCAAAGAGTGACAGCGCTAAAAGCTGAAAATTGATCTGGGCAGGAGGGGGGTTTAGGTGCCCAATAAGCAAGTGGTTAAAAAGGTGTCTTACATTTACAGCAGTTGAGGAGTTAGGCATAAAACCTGTTTGATCTATATGAATGATCGATTTGATAAGACGCTTTACTCTATTGGCCATAATCTCAGCTAGTAATTTAATATCAGTATTAAGCAACGATATTGGCCTATAAGAGTCAGGCGATAACATCAACGCTGTATCCTGGCCTAGGCCAACAAGGCCCAGGCCTAGGGCAGCACTTTGCCGGGGGGCAGCATGGAAAGAGTCCCCGCCAGCTTGTGCTGTTAGTTTAGCGCCCCCATAAAGCGGCTTTACTGCTTCCGGTATGCGGGCGATCGGCAATCCGCAACTGTGTGTGTGTGTGTGTGTGTGTGTGTGTGTGTGTGTGTGTGTAGGGGCTGCTTCTAATGATGACTTTCCTATCATTCTGGACCACAAACCTTCCTCACTGTGCTGTGTTTTCTGCTGCACCATTGGCATAGTTATATCTTCTTAGTCCTCTCCATAAAATTATCAGAAATTTAAAGTAGAACTATGGGCAACACTTTTTTTTTCATTTTGGAAAGAGTAAGGGAGGGTTATAGCCCCTGTCAGTTTATTTTTTATCATCCCTGTCCCATTGCAGAGATTTCCCTTCACTTCCTGCCCCATAGCCAAACAGGAAGTGATAGGAAAAATATGCAAATTAAGGGAATCCAAGCCTTATTCTAGGCTTAGCTATAGGAAGAAGTAAAAAAAAATCAGTTTACAACCACTTTAAAGCAGCATTAAAGGTCTGTAACAGAAAGGGTAAAAGTATTTTACTATTTTGGCTATAGACTTCATTAGGGATACCATCTATTCCAGGGGCTTTTCCTTTAAGAAGAGTCACCACAACAGCTTCCAATTCCTCTATAGTAACAGTATAGTCAGTCAACATGCATTTATCAGAATAGGACAAAGTAGGAAAATGAATATCATCTAAGAATTCAGAAAGTTCAGCATTTACATAAGGGGCACTTGAGCTGTATAACTCCTGTTAAAGGGATTTAAAAACAATCAAAATATCTTCTGTTTTAGTACAAATCGCCCCATCCTTTGCTTTTACAACATTTATATAGGAAGCGTTCGTTTGTGATCGGGCAATCACAGCTAGAAGTTTCCCAACTTTTCCCCCCTCTGCCCATACCAAACGTCTATTAAAAAATTGTTTATCCTGCGCTCTTTTTTCCATAAGGAGTTTAAGTTGAGATTGCGCCTCTACCCATAAGGAACAGATTTCAGGAGTTGAATCCTGAACATATGCCACCTCAGCCGCTGTCATCCGCTCGTTTACCAAATTAACTTACTGTCTACTTTTTTGGCCAAACTAATTTCTTTAATAACAAGGCCCCTAAGATAGACCTTCATAGTGTCCCAATCAAGGGGGAGGCGTGGTCAAATACATTTCTAAAAAAAGATTTAAGGCCCTTTGTATATGTGTAGAAATGATCTAAAAGCCAAAGTGGGTTTAGTTTCCACATAGATTGCTTTACTCCAATAGTGTTTTCCATAAGAGTGGCAAGCAAGGGGAAATGGTCAGACACGCCTCTAGGCAAGATATCAATAGAAGAAATATACCTAAATACTTCATAGGATCCCGACATCATATCAATGCGAGATAGGGTTTTATGGGTCTTATGCCACGTACACACAATCGGACTTTCCGGCAGACTTGGTCCGGTGGACTGGAATCCGTCTGACAATTCGATTGTGTGGGCTCCAGCGCACTTTTTTTCCCAAAAGTCCGATGGGCCTAGAAATAAAACATGTTTCAAATCTATCCGAAAGACTAAAAATTGGGAAAACCGTTCACCTGTGTGCTAGTCCGACGGACCAAATATGACACAAGGGCAGCTATTGGCTACTGGCTATTGAATTTCCTTGTTTAGTCCCGTTTACGTCATCATGTTCAAAACTAACGGACTTTCGAACGGACTTAGTCCGGTCGTGTGTGGCCAAGTCTGTTTCATTCAGAATGTCCGTCAGACCTCCGCCTAAAGTCAGTGGGGAAGACCATCGGACCTAGTCCATCGAAAAGTCGTGTGTACGCGGCATTAAAATAACATGTGTATTGCATTTTCCCAAGATATAACTTTCGCCACAAATCATTAATACCAAATTCACCACCTAGGTTGCCCAATGGGGTCAAACATTCTACATTAACATTCCTGGGGCATGGAAACCTATCCTGTTGAATATTAAAGACATTATTAAAATTGCCCATCATAAGGACTGGGAGCGGAAGTATATCAACTATAGCCATCGGTGATCTATGCCCTATAGATATTTGTGAACATTTCTCAGCACAGTTAGCCCTCCAAAAAGAGAGAAAAAAAAGAGGGGGGGGGTGAGGGAGGGAGACAAAGATAAGTAAAAGAGTATGACAGCTCTTCCCTTTCTCCTATATTTAGTTCAGAGGTGCCTAGTGAGATGAGTTAATAATTATTTGTAATGCCTATCCATTCACTCTGTGGCGGCTTTCAGAGTTTCGAAAAAATGAACAGAATTATTTGCTACCACTCTTTTTATTTTTATTATTAATCCTACTTTTTGTGTATGAATTGCACATTGCACTTTAAGCATTACTTTGCCCAATATTTTATTGTGCGATATGAGCACATTATTGCATATGAATTTTGGTGATGAATTAGGCAAATATTGTATGTATTTTTGCATTTAAAGAGACAGTACACTGTTTGTACTTACCACTTTTTCATCCTGGAAATTGCACCTATTTGATGAACTAATCATATATTTGTTGATTTATTAATGTATTTTTTATTTTTTTTTGCACTTCATGATTAACCACTTCCCGACCAGCGCACGACGATGTACGTCGACAGAATGGCACGGGCAGGCATATTGGCGTACAGGTACGTCCAATATTCAATGCCGCCCTGCCATCGGGAGCGCGCCGCCGGCGGCGCGCTCCTGCGCTGGTCGGGACCCCCGTGAGTCCGGTCGCGGGACCCGCGGACTCGATCGCCGCGGGCATCCCCGCGATCGTCTCACGGAGCGGCCGAATGGAGGAAATGCTGTGTAAACAACATTTCTCCATTCTGCCTAGCAACTAGTGACACTGATCTCTGCTCCATGTGATTGGAGCAGAGATCAGTGTTCACTAAATGAAAGCCCAACCCCCCCCACAGTTAGTAACACACCCCTAGGAACACTTAACCCCTACACTGCCACCCACTGTTTAACCCTTTCACTGCCAGTGTCATTTACACAGGAATCACTGCATTTATATAGCAGTGATTATTGTATGAATGACAATGGTCCCAAAAATGTGTCAAAAATGTCCGATGGGTCCCCCACAATGTCGCAGTCACAATAAAAATCGCTGATCGCCGCCATTACTAGTAAAAAAAAAAATTATAAAAAATTATTAATAAAAATGCTATAAAACTATCCCTATTTTGTAAACGCTATAACTTTTGCGCAAACCAATCGATAATCGCTTATTGAGATTTTTTTTTACCAAAAATATGTAGAAGAATACGTATCGGCCTAAACTGAGGGAAAACAATTTTTTATATATTTCTGGGGGATATTTATTATAACAAAAAGTAAAAAATAATGCGTTTTTTTCAAAATTGGCGCTCTATTTTTGTTTATAGCGCAAAAAATAAAAACCGCAGGGGTGATCAAATACCACCAAAAGAAAGCTCTATTTGTGGGAAAAAAAGGACGTCAATTTTGTTTGGGAGCCACTTCGCACGACCGCGCAATTGTCAGTTAAAGCGACGCAGTGCCAAATCGCAAAAAGTGGTCTGGTCTTTGACCAGCAAAATGGTCCGGTCTGCAAGTGGTTAAAAGAGACAGCCCACTCGCTTCCGGGCTATTTTTCAGGTGCTGAGTATTCTAATGTTAAGTTGCAGCAGGCTCTTTTTCCTTGTTTTTTTCTTTTCTTTTTGATCAAGCGCAGTTATTAAAGGATTTTTATTTTTATTCCAGTGTAATTGCCTGCTCCCTGGAGACGCATTGAACCACTTGGGATCGCTAACATCCCATAGATTAAAAACAATTACCTTATGTATATATCAATGTGAACATATTTATGGAAGTAAAGTAATTCTTTCAAACGTATATCTAAAGAATAAATATATAAATTATATATAAAAATATTTGTCATCTTTATTGATTATCCTTATGGACGTAAAATACAATTTCAACAATATTGTAGCTAAAAAGTGTGGCTTATCATTATAGGTGGGTATATGGAGAATTTATATTACTCTTAAAGCTCCGACATGTATGATAGCAATACCAAAGGGGCTTACTGTAATGAGGTGGAGCAGGTAAAGAACCCATCAATAGGGTAGGAGCGGCTTTAGTGGTTCGAAAAGGACTGTTGCTCATGGATGACAAAGGAACATGTAAGGCAAGTATATCTTTTGCATTTGCATATGCTCTTTAATGCCAAGAATGTGGATATGTCCCTGACAGGGGGGACATGTCCTGTGGTAGTTTGCTGGGGGCAAGATATTCTTCACACTTCGAGAACACAACTTTGGGATGTTCCGGTACCTTGGGGCCCAACTTCAGGTCACACTTTAGGATGTTCCAATGTTTTGACAAAGATCACTTGATAGACATATACTTGGTAATGAATTGCGTGCTGAAAATCGGTCTAATGGGCCTAGTAGTGTCGAGAACTGATATGTTGATATATCTTCCCTTGTCTCCGCATTACTGGGGGAGTTGTCATATTTTGCAAGATAACTCTCAAATGCTTGGTTGATGGAGTCTTCACTGTGTCCTTTTTGTGTAAAATCTTTGTTTGAGAATCACCCTTGGGAGATGTAATCTTCCTTTTCACATTGATAGATACATATTTTTTTTAACCAATGGGATGTTGGTGGTCCTGAGTGGTTCTCCAAGGAGCCGAGAATTACACTGCATTGCCTCCTCTTTAAGCATTAAGATGCCACATCTGGGCCATCTTGGCCTCGCTTCCCCCAAGCTCTATGTAATGCAGAGGTTAGCCAGTCTGAGGAAGATGCTTGACAGCTTTGAAAAGCATCCCTGTTTCCATTACATATGTGTAAAGAACCAACTACAGGGTTTCTCTTCCAGGTTCGAGTACCAGCCACGGTAGCAGCAGCAGCTTATTCTTTCCATCATGGCACACTCCACCCTCAGCTGGTGGCCAAGGCTGGGGTTCCCCTGGTTATCTCCTGATGAGTCTTGATCTGTCCATCACCCCCAATGTCATGCTCACACATGCTTTTTTTGTGGGTGCATTTTTATTAATCCATTAAATTGTTTTTAATCACATGTAGGGATGAGCCGAACACCCCCTGGTTCGGTTCGTGGCAGCACATACGAACAGACTAAAAATTTGTGCGAACATGCGAACCCCGTTAAAGTCTATGGGATTTGAACGTAAAAAATCAAAAGTGCTAAGTTTAAAGGCTAATATGCAAGTTATTGTCATTTAAAAGTGTTTGGGGACCTGGGTCCTGCCCCAGGGGACATGAATCAATGCAAAAACATAAAAAAAAAAAACAGAAATTTTTTCGGGAGCAGTGACTTAATAATGCTTAAAGTGAAACAATAAAAGTGTAATATTCCTTTAAAGCGGAGGGCCGTTTAAAAAAATAAAATAAAAAAGTCAGCAGCTGCAAACACTGCAGCTGTTGACTTAATCAGCCCACTTACCTGTCCAGGGCGCCCGCGATGTCGGCCGCCCAAGGCCGACCTGTCCCTCGGCTCTCGGATCCCGGCGTCGCCATTCCTTGCAAGGGAAACAGGCAGTGGAGCCTTACGGCTTCACTGCCGTTTTCTACTGCGCATGCGCGAGTCACGCAGCGCTTTGTGAATGGGACGCGCTGTGTTCTGGAACACACAGTTCCCAGAACACAGCACGACCCATTACCCAGAAGACGCCGCACGGAGGAGAGAAGACAGAAGATCTCCGCGGAGGAGGAAGAGGAAAATTAGGATTATGTGCCTAGCAACAGGCACTTCTGGTAAGTAAAAAAAAAAAAATTTATTTCATTTTTTTTTTTAGATTTTTTTGTAATTTTTAATATTTTTTTTTCAGGGTGGCCCTCCATTTTAAATATCGTGCCTGGGGGGTGTCTATAGTATACTTGTAAAGTGGCGCATTTTTCCTGTGTTTAGAACAGTCCCTGCACAAAATGACATTTCTAAAGGAAAAAAGTAATTTAAAACTGCTTGCGGCTGTAATGTAGTAATGTAATATTTGTGATTTAGCATACACATCAATACACAAAGGTAAAAATAATTCATAACAATTATTGATATTATAATGGAAGGTGCAACAGTTAATAAAAAATTCATAAAAAATATATATTAATAAAATTAGTTGAAAAATAAACAACAAAGTGCAATAGTGCTGAAAGCTGAATTCAAGTGAAAAAAGCACGATTTGAACAATCGTCTAAGGGATCCCCTGATGAAGTCACGTGACCCGTGACGAACATGCGTCGGGAATTACCGCTACCGGAAGTGGCGCTGGTCGAGCTCGCTGCTCGTTTTTACATTGCCTTTTTGCCACTTTATGTTTGTGAGTACCTGAATCTTACTTCTCTAATAAATTTTGCACTTATTCAAAATACTACACTATGGGGCATCCTTCCTTTATGTTTTAATGCTATATACTTGGCATGGGACTACCTACGGCGAATACCCCAAAGTGACTCTTAAAGAGGCCACGCACTATATAGTGAGTAGGAGAGGGACGCCAAACAGGAATTGCCATATTAGGATCCATAAAGGGACAAGACCACCAGGAACACCTAAAGACATACTTAATATATGCTGTAACCTTACAGCAGTAAGGTAAGGGGACATCCATAAATTGACCACCTAGGATCACACCGAACTCCGTTGGATCACCCTAACCATCACCCATTGTTTTAAAAAGAACACTTAGCACGTTATTTACACCTGTAGTTTACTTTATGCGATTTTTTGGATTCTAAGTTCACTTATGCTTTATGCGACTTTTATAGTCGCTACACAACTTATTTGCACCTTATGCGATTTCGTATAGTTAGCACTGTATTCCACTATATGCACCTTTATATGGACATTTGATATAAATATTTTTCCGTCAATTTAGACGATTGTTCAAATCGTGCTTTTTTCACTTGAATTCAGCCTTCAGCACTATTGCACTTTGTTGTTTATTTTTCAACTAATTTTATTAATATATATTTTTTATGAATTTTTTATTAACTGTTGCACCTTCCAATATAATATCAATAATTGTTATGAATTATTTTTACCTTTGTGTATTGATGTGTATGCTAAATCACTGATCCAAGGTTTTATACGATTATTACATTTTATTTCTGTCATATATTAGATTTACTATTAGCCGTTATCCACTTACCTGTACATATGCTTATTTTCTTTCATTCATTATACTCACTCTTGTTGGTTTTACTTGTATTTTATCTACACAAGTTTATACAATACACAACTATTATAGATCTATATATCCCCTAGTACAGCGCACCACTATTTCTTTATCAATCTTTCTCTTCGGGTTCAGACATTTCCCTCCAGTGAGTGCAGCAGTCCCCTATTCCACTAATAACATTTTTCCCATTTTGGCGCAGGAATATCCTTTTTTCAATGCAATATTTGGGTTATTAGGGAAACAAGGATTGGTGATAAAGCATCAGTGGAGACACCTTTTTCCCATATTAACACTTACAGGAGAGTACTTCCCTTCCTAGAGGTAGATTTCCTCTCACTTCCTGTTGTCTCCCTCTGTTTGTAAGTAGGAGTCGTTTGTAAGTCGGATGTTTAAAAATAGGGGACCGCCTGTATATACTACATGGCCTGACCTATACTCTCTACGGAAAATTGGGCCTAAGGTGTTGATGGTACCAGAACACTGTAAGCCCTCAGTTACTCTTGGTGGGCGCAGGAATGGGCCCTACTGTGAAATATTATATTAGGAATTGTAATTACATGTCCCTGTTAAACAGGGGCAGAAACATTGGGACTTAGGCGGTGGTGGTGGTGGTGACACAACAATATAAAGCCTCGCAGTTACTCTTGTTGAGTGCAGGAACAAGCCCTGCTGTGAAATATTAGATCAAAAATTGTAATTACAATACAGTGCAGCCGTAGTGCAGTTGCTACTACTTTTCTGGTGGTGTACACAGTACACAATACAGTGTAGTGCGGTGTTGCAAAACAAAATATACATCATGTGCAGAAGGCCACCAAGGAGAGGCAGATGCTCACAGGCTACTAAAAGAGGGCAAGCGGGCACTGTGTCTACAGTCAACAGTGCTGGTCATGGACACGGTGCATTCTTTTTTTTTGCTGCTGGCCGTGTTATTGAGCCAGAACATGCAAAAGAGTTGGTGGAGTGGATGACAAAGCTGTCCTCATCCTACTCATCCTCTGTCACCCAGGCTCAGAGTAGTTTTCCTTCCTATGCAGCTATCAAAGTGGCCTATTCCACAGGCTCCTTGTCCACAGTCACTCCTGCTGTAGCCCAACCATCATGCACGGATGAGTCCCCCGAACTATTCGACCACAGTGTCAGGTACATGCTGCTGGAGGATGAGCAGCAATTTGAATGCTCCGATGTTGGCTCCCAGGTTGAGGAAGGGAGTAACGTGAGCCTAGAGAGAGGGGGTGCCCAAGAAGGACAAGAAACTGGCAGTCATGTTCCCCCAGCTGCAGCATAGTGCCAAGTTTGCTCCAGTGATGAGGAGGGAGGGGATGATGAGGTCACTGACTCTACTTGGGTGCCTGATAGAGTAGAGGAGGAGGCACAACTCCAATGAGGCAGGATGTCCTCTAGGGGGCAGCTTAAGGGCAGCCACCCTACTGCCTCACACCACAGAGCTCCGCATGTGCAGGGCGCTGCTGACTCCCTGCTGATTTTGAAAAGTCCCTTGGTGTGGGCCTTTTTGGACACATATGCAGCAGATCGCACCGTTGCTGTTCGCAACCTATGTCTGAAGCGGATCTAGCATGGCCACAACAGAAGCCGCTTGGGCACCACATGCTTGACCAGACATATGACAACCTCCCATGCAGTCTTTTTCCCATATTCTATATTTGAGATTTAATATCTCTCAGATATGATTTGGGTTTAATGAAAGTTCTTTGACCATGAGTGAAAGCTTTAACACAATAACAACATTTATTGGTGAGTAGGTGAAAGTCTATCTAACACACAACCCTCTATCTATACTCTTCACCAAGGAAGAAAATAGCTTAAAAATAAGAGAATTACATGAAGGGATACAGAGTATATTCCTGAAAACATTAATCTGCAAACATATTTAGTTACAAGTAAAATTCAGACCTTTCCCGTAATTACCCTTTGCACTAAGGTTCCACTCTGATGGTTTCTCTCCTATAAAAATGTGTGTTTCCCTCCTATCTAGTCTGTGTATATCATTACATGCTGATGCCCCATTGGTTGGCATAGCATGGCTCTGATTGGTGAGCTTCCCTATTCCTGGGTAAGGACTGGCTACATCTCCAATCCCTATACTTTCCATAAGTTAGTCCCCTTTAATACACATCCGTGTGACTATTCTGAGCAGGAGCTTAACTTGAATTTTCCCTGGAAGTTAAGTATTGATTACGGGTTGGCTTCCCTTCAATGCATATCCCAGCATGGGATCCTTTGAAGTGAGTATGTGTAAAACAATGAGGTTTGGATCGCATTGTTTGTATACACAAGCCTAGGCACCAACTTGTCTGGTCTACCAGAGATTTCTCTGAAGATAATATGTTCCGCCCCTACATAGATACAAGCTAAATTAAATATATTCATTAAATATAAATAAATTAAATATTAATTACATATAAATTAAATATATTCATAATTACAATATGTGTTGGCAAAAGCACTTGAAAGACCCACATCAAAGAAAAAGGCGGACTTCTCCTTGCGCCTTATCAGTTGCTAAACCGTAAAAAGAAATTCGGTCCCAGCCATCCACATGCTCACAGTCTGAGTGCTACTACTGCCTTTTCAGCTAGTAGACTCTGCCCCTTTCATGAATTTGTGGAATGTGCTGCACCTCAGTTGCAGGTTCCAAAACGCCATTTATTTTTGTGGAAGGCCATTCCAGCCCTCTTCTGGCATGTGGAAAGCAATGTTTTTGTCTTGTTGGACAGGGCGGTCAGCAGTAAGATGTATATTACCGTAGACTCATGGTCTAGCAGGCATGGGCAGGGATGTTACCTTTCCTTCACGGCACACTGGGTAACTCTGCTGGCAGCTGGAGAGGATGCAGGACAGGGTTCAGTATTGTTGGAGCTTGTTCCTCCACCATGCCTCCAAAATGCTAGCGGGGGTTCTGCCACAGTTTTCTCCTCCACCCTCCTCTTCTTCTTCCTCTATGGACTCTTCTGCAGATTTTTTTCTCTGAACCAGCAGTGCTCTGTAAGCATTCAAGGGGCTACACAAGAACTCAGGAAAAAAGATGCCATGCAGTGCTGGAGTTACATGGTAGGTGAGGTTGAAAAAAGACACAAATCCATCAAGTCCAACCTATGTGTGTGATTATATGTCAGTATTACATTGTATATATGTTGCAGTTGATCAGGTTCTTATCTAATAGTTTTGTGAAACTATCGATGCCTCCCCCGAGACCACCGCCTGTGGAAGGGAATTCCACATCCTTGCCGCTCTTACAGTAAAGAACCTTCTACGTAGTTTAAGGTTAAACCACTGCTTAGGGGACAGAAGCCACACTGGGGCAGAGATTCTGTCAGCTCTGCAGGGGCAGGCTCAGAGGTGTTTGATGCCATGCCAACTTCAGCCGGGAATGGTTGTATGAGATAATTGCATCCAGGGCCGATCCTGGGTGGGGCGCACGGGGTGCTCTGCACCCAGGCTCTGCAGAAGGGGAGGCGCTAAAATGTCAGAGTGCTCCCCTCCTGGCTCTCTCCTCCTCTCCTTGTTCTGTGAAGTAGTGTCGCTATGGGGAAGGCTGCCGCAGTGCAGTCCCCCAGTGAAGTGGCCCTGCTGTGACAAGGGGGAGGTGAGCTGCGAGATGTCAGCATATGTCAGCATATCCCTTCTGCTCGCCCCCCCCCCCCCCTTAACCTGTCAGCAGGACACGGCTCTCATCTTGTTAGCTGCTCAGCTTGGTTCCTGATTTGCTTCCGTCCCCATTAGCCACAGTGGAGTGCCAATCAGAAGATGCTAGCAGTGCATCATGGGACATGTAGTCCTGGAAGATCTGTAAAGAAGTCTGTAAAGTGTAAAGGAAGGCTTCCTCTGCTGTGCCTAGCAAGGTATGTGCAAAGGTGAGTGAGCCTGTTACTTTATCAGTTAGCAGCAGCCAGCAGCAGGACAGAATGTCTGTGTACACTGCAGGCTGCTCAGAACAGCCCAGGAATGAAGGGGGGAGAGGGAGATTGAACGTACCTAAGCTCCTCGCTGACTTCCCCCTGACTTGGTCACCCTTACCATTAATGTAGAAGGCTGTAAAGGGTGAGCAGTAGGCTGATACATAAGCAAGTCACTCAGCTTGTCCACCTGACACTCCCCCCTTACAGACAGTGGGTTGTAAGAAGTTTAATCACAACAACACACAGCATCAACCCTCTACTCCATGCAGTCCTCAGCCCAGCAAAAATGTACAATATGCATTCCTGAACCCTCTTCTGTCTGTGTGTATTGCACTCCTGTGCCATCTGTGCGTATCGCACTCCTGTGCCGTCTGTGCGTATCGCACTCCCGTGCTTTCTGTGTTAACGCACTCCTGTGCTTTCTGTGTAAAACACACTCCTGTGCATTCTGTGTAAAACGCATTGCTGTGCTTTGTGCAGTATGCGCTTCTTATCCCTGTCCTATGTGTAACACAAACTCCTGTGCTCTGTGTGATACTTACTCCTGTGCTCTGTGCGATACTCCCTCTTGTGCCTGCAGCCTGGGCAATGCATACTCCTAAGCCTTGTGTGTTGCACACTCCTGAACCCTGTACCGGCACCTATTCTCTATGAAGAAAAAAAGTCCTGGGTTATGTTTGAAGTCTCTGACCATCTCTAGTATCATGTCTGCAATCTCTGACCATCTCCTGTACTATATCTGCAGTCTCTGACACCTCTTGTATCATGTCTGCAGTCTCTGACCATCTCCTGTACTATGTCTGCAGTCTTTGACCATCTCCCCTAGTATGTCTCTGACCATTTCTTGTATCATGTCTGCAGTCTCTGGCCTTCTCCTGTACTATGTCTGTAATATGTCTGGGGGCTCTTTCTACCAGACTCTCTTACAGAAGCCTTCTCTGTGTCTGTTAGAGAGACCCCCTCCAGGTCCCTTTAGTGTACTCTCTTCCTGTAATATGTTTATTATTTAGAGTTCATGGGAGGATCCCAGGGTAAGGAAGACTCCTTAGGGGAGCATCTTTGAGTTTGAGTTGTTGACATAGAAACAATTGTAACGGGGAGGAGTTAGTAAGATGACCACGCCAATGTGGAGGCACCAGAAATATTTCTGCACCCATGCGTTGGTGACCCTAGGATCGGCCCTGATGGCACCAACCTTCTCTCCGCCCTCCGACAGGGACACTTGACCCCTATTCCATGTTTGGCACACATCCTGAATTTGGTGGTGCAGTGGTTTTTGAGCAGGTACCCAGGCTTACAAGATCTCCTGAGGCAGGCCAGAGAAGTAATTTCCAATGGTCATACAATGCCAGCGTTTGGCGGCTGAAATTCAAAGGGAATGCAACCTGCCCACCAACCGCCTCATTTGTGACGTGTTCACCAAGTCAACGTTGGCAATGCTGCAGCGGCTGTACACACAGCAGAGGGCCATCAATGAGTACCCGTGTGAGTATGGCACCAGGACAGGGTCAGGGGAGCTTGGCTTCCTTTTGCCACGCCAGTGGCTACTGAGGCCACGAGAATGATAAGCAGCGACAATGCTTGCATCAGTGATACTGCCCCTCTTGTCTTCCTGTTGGAGCACATGCTTCATGGAATAATGGACAGGGCACTTGAGGCAGAACAGTGTGAGGAAGAGGAGGACTTCCTTACCTCTCAAGGCCCCCTTTATTCAGATATTATTCCTGCAGGCCTGCCAAACACACAAGAAGAAGAGGAGGAGGATGAGGATTGTGTCAGCATGGACGTGGAGGAAAACACTCAGTAGACGCCTTCAAGGGATGGTTTTCAGTCCCCAGAAACCCAAGGAGTTGTACGTTGCTGGGAGGAAGTTGTTACTGATCATGTGATCCTTAGCGACCCAGAGGACTCAGAATCGAATGCCTCTGCAAACTTTCACAGGAGCAGAGGATGAAACATCTTCAGGAGGCCTTGAAGATTGGTTTGTGCAATGCATTTCCAGACCCTGTGAGGTTACAATTTCCTGGTGATGGACAATGAGTTGCTGAGGCTTCTGTCAGGTCACCTGAGGCCAGGTGACAGATGCACAACGTTGGGGTCAGGAGTTCACCGCAAAGGTAGTGGACCCTATGACTGACTGCTGTGGATGGGAATCTAGGTGGTTAAGGAAGGCAGGTCTGCTGGAACACCAACATGGATCCCACAGGGGCTAGAGCATAAGATTCCCCAGGGCGTGGAGTCTAAGAGCCAGCAGGTGTTCACGAGAGCCTCTAGTGAGGGTGGACTGGGCTGCAACTGGCTCCAGGACGCAACCCCCAGGGTCTCCCAGCTCATGCCCGCAGTAGGCTACAGGAGGACAGAGATAGTAAGGGAATAAGCCAAAGGTCAGGGCGACTAGCAGTAGCCGACAAGGATAAACATAGAACACGTCAAAGGTCAGGGTCACAAGCAGGCAGGGATAGTCTAGAACAAGCCAAGATTGGTAACTGGAATCAGACATAGAAGACACAGCAAGATGCACACGGAAGCTAAACACACAAAGGTTGATCAGCAAGGCAGGCTTGCTGTGCACAGATTAATATAGAGTTCCCCGATAGGGGCTGGGGTGGAGCCATGCTTTGAGGAGAGATTATTTAAGTAGCCAGGTGAGAGTGGCTGGTCTCTAAAGGTGAACACATGGAGGAGAAGTAAGCTGACAGACAAAAATTACTGCATAACCATGGCAGCTTCGTTCATTCAGAGTCACAGTGGAGAAGGTGGCCAGCTGACAGATGCCTTTAGATTTTTTAGTCCTCAGCGCCAAGGTCTGATCGGTTAACCCCCCTGACGGTATTCCCGAGTCTGACTCGGGGTGGATTTTTTATACCAAGAGCGGTATCCCCGAGTCAGACTCGGGACTGCATCGCTGGATCCAGGAGGAGGATTACTTACCTTCTCCCTCGGATCCAGCGTTGTCTCCCCGCTGTACGAGCGAGCCGTGTCTCGCTCGATGCATCACATCGCCGATCTCCGTGCCCTGCGAGCGTTGCGACGCACGGGCACGGAGATCGGCGCCAAATTCAAAAAGTGAAACAAACAGTAAACATACAGTATAATGTAATCTTACAGATTACATTGCTGTATGTAAATATTTCACATCCCCGTTGTCCCTAGTGGTCTGCCCAGTGTCCTGCATGCAGTTTTATATAATAAAAACTGTTCTTTATGCCTGGAAACTGGAGATTGCCCATAGCAACCAAAACTGTCACTGTACATCAAAAATGATTTTAGACCAGCTAGAAAACAGCGATAATAAATTAGAATCACTCGCAGAATTGAGCGATAGCGATTTGTGGGGAGATCCGTCATCAAATACTGAAAAGTAATGACAGTGACAATTCTGCAACTGAGCAAATTTCAGTGTTTTTGATTTGATTACATTATTGAATAATTTTTATTATTGTTATATTATTATTTGGTACAATTATTTATAATTATTTATTATATTATAATTTATGATTTAATTTTTCAAACTTTATCATACCCGGGATGTCTGCTAGACTCTGGTTTGGACAGATTTAAGAGAGTTATTCCTAAGAATTGCAGAACTACAATATAAAACGCCAAATTTTCATGCAAAATAATGGTACCGCTTTTAGCACCTAAAATCCGAAATAATCGTACCGCCAGGGAGGTTAAAGCAACCATCGCCAGCGTCTGCATTACATGGTGCAGGAATATCTAGGGGCAGGAACAAACTTGGAGACCTTTCCAACAGATCATCCACTGGGTTACTGGGTCTTGAGGATGGACCACTGGCCAGAACTTGCTCAATATGCAAATAATCTACCGGCCTGTCCTGCATCCAGCATTCTTTCTGAACACACATTCAGTGCTGCTGGAGGGATTGTAACGGATCATAGAGTGTGCCTGTCCACAAACTCCCTTCATAAGACTCACATTCATAAAAATTAATCAGTCTTGGATCAGCAGCAGCTATCAAGCACCTGATGCTGATGTAACTGATACATTTTTCTATGGATGACGGATCCCTTGAAGACAGCCTATGCTGAGTGACTATCCTATTCCTCCTCAATCTTGATGATGCTAGCTTCCAACAATATTTTTGGTTTAGGGCACCACCACCACTGCTTAAGGCCCAATTTTTCATCCATGTTTAACAGCGGCATGTAATTACAATTTCTGATCTAATATTTCACAGCAGGGCACATTTCTGCGCCCAACAAGAGTATCTGTGAGGGGTTACAGTTTTGTGGCACCACCACCAAAGGCCCAATTTTTCTGTCCCGGTCCCAGCAGCAGAAAAAAGGACAAGCGTGCCCCATGGACACCTGTAGAAGATGCAGAGATGTCCATGACCAGCACTGTGGACTGTAGACACAGAGCCTGCTTGCCCTCTTTTAGTCACCTGTGAGCGTTTGCCTCTTCTTGGTGGCCTTCCGGACATGATGGGGATTTTGTTTTGCAACACCGCACTACACTGTATTGTGTACTGTGTACACCACCAGAAAAGTAGTAGCAACTGCACTATGGGTGCACAGTATTGTGACACCACCAGAAGTCTAATAGCAACTATGGGTGCTTTTTGACGTATGTTTAGGGTCATTGTCCTGCTGGAAGACCCAAGATTTTGGACGCAAACACAGCTTTCTGACACTGGGCTCTACAGTGTGACCCAAAATCCTTTGGTAATCCTCAGATTTCATGATGCCTTGCACACATTCAAGGCACCCAGTGCCAGAGGCAGCAAAACAACTCCAAAATGTCATTGAACCTCCACCATATTTCACTGTAGGTACTGTGTACTTTTCTTTGTAGGCCTCATTCCATTTTCGGTAAACGGTAGAATGATGTGCTTTACCAAAAAGCTCTATCTTGGTCACATCTGTCCACAAGATGTTTTCCCGGAAGGATTTTGGCTTACTCAAGTACATTTTGGCAAACTGTAGTTTTGCTTTTTTTTATGTCTCTGTGTCAGCAGCGTTTCATTTAATTTAAATGTTGACGGATAGTTTGCACTGACACGGATGTTCCCTGAGCCTGCAGAACAGCTTGAATTTCTTTGGAACTTGTTTGGGGCTGCCTATCCACCATCCGGACTATCCTGCATTGCAACCTTGCAACAATTTTTCACTTCCGTCTTGGAAGTGCAGTCTCTTTGGATCTGAGGGGAAGATCTGAAATGAGAGGAAGCTCTGCTGATTTTATCATCCAATCATGTACAAGCAAAAATGCTGTTTTTTATTTTCCTTGCATGTCCCCCTCAGATCTACAGCAACTGCACCTCAAAGTGCACTTGTAGTGCAAAGTGGATTTGCCTTTAGTAAATAAACCCAGTGTCGCTCAATGGATTTCAAGAAAAGGCCTTTATGGTAAATACAAAGATCCTATTTTTTTATGCAGCATCATGGAGGATCAAAACCACACCTATACTGGATTTCAAAAACTTTTAAGAATATCTTATGCTAGAGGTTAACCTACTTTTATCACTCACTATAATTATTAAAAGCCTATTAAGCCTTATGCACACAGGATGTCTGCTTTACTTCTCTGAACGCCAGAACTCCTGGCAGGAAAAAAGCTGCTTAAAAACTGGGCTAAGGCGTGTGTATTGCACAAAGGTTTAGGCATGTAATGCATCTGAGTGTTAATGGATTCCATTCATTGTCCAGAATATTCATTTTTTTTTGGCCATTGGAATGCATAAACCCTCAAACACATCTAAATGAGCCTACAGGCACTTAGGCTCTTTCAGCGTTTTTTTCTGCTCTTCAGTGCCTCTCCTGAATGAGCCCTTGGTGTTTTTTTTGTTTGTTTGTTTCTTTAGCCTATAAATGCTCCTCCTTTAATACGCCTGTAAACGCCTATGTGTGCATGGACACATTGGGGATTATTTACGAAAGGCAAATCCCCTTTGCACTACAAGTGCAAACTACAAGTGCAATGTCCACGTGAAATTGCACTGAAAGTGCACTTGGAAGTGCAGTCGCTGTAATTCTGAGGGGTAGATCTGAAAGGAAGGGAAGCTCTGCTGATTTTATTATCCAATCACGTGCAAGCTAAAATGCTGTTTTTATTTTCCTTGCATCTACAACGACTTAACTTACAAGTGTACTTGTAGTGCAAAGTGAATTTGCCTTTAGTAAATGACCCCCATAGACTAACATAGAGGCTTTACAGGCTAAACAAAATGCCAAATGCCTGTAAAAGTGGTGTTTTTAAGCCAAGTGTGCACGAGGCCTTGTAGCCCTTGTACACGCGGTCGGAGAATCCGACGGAATGTGTCCTATCGGACCATTTTGTCGGATAATCCGACTGTGTGTGGTCTCCATCGGACTGTTTCCGTCAGAATATCCGACGGACCAACTTTTCCAACTTGCCGGTAAAATTTTACGACAAAATGCTCCGATCAGACATACTCCGATCATGTGTAGCCTACTCCGACGGACAAAGTGCCACGCATGCTCAGATCAAATTCCTAGACCAAAGCTATTGGCTACTAGCCTGAACGTAGTCCCGTCGTAACAAAATAACGTCATCACGTTATGTACAATCGGATTTTCCGACAACTTTGTCCGACCGTGTGTAAGCAACATCACTTCCGGACCTCTTCCGGAATTAATCCGTCGGAATTACTCCAACGGATTTGGTTGTCGGAATCTCTGACCGTCTGTACAAGAGCGTAGAGTTACATTTGCTGGTTAAATAGAACTTTTTTATTTTCATTTGAAGATTGAATCCCGTTTTAGAAGCCATTCACGTAGAAACTCTGAGAATTCCTAAAACTTCACAAGTCTCCAAACTGCAATCTAGACAGAGCATAGTGTAGCCAAGCAATAGAATTGATAGAGGGAGGGTGTGTTGCGCTTCCTTAAATACCAAGAGAAAAATAAATAAACAATAAATAAATAAACATAGACAATAAGCTTATGTGATAAAAAGTGACTGTCAATCGTTCACAAAGTATCAAAAAAACTGTGCAAAAAAGTGCATAGAAATGAACATCTGAAAAAAAAAAAATATATATATATAAGTATATTAATAGTGCATCATACCAGTGCCTATATAATAAAGGACAATAAAAAACGGGGGGGACTCCAGCTATACAGTGTAAAAAGTGGATTGCAATAGCTATATAAAATAGAGTGAATCGTCTAAGATAAAACAGAAAAAGGGGGGGAAAAAAAACTAACATCTAAAATAAAACTACAAACATTGTATATCAATAGCTTAGTGTAATAAATAGTCCAAAAAAATATCTATGAATGGTTTAAAGGTGCAAAGACCATAAAAACCAACAGTATGATCCTTAGTGAAAAGAAATAAAAATAGCAAAAAATTGTAACGACAAATGGTGAATCTCGATAGTGTCCCATACACAGTCCAATCGTGCAGATCTAAAATGTGATTTCACAACCAAACAAAGTGCAAATGTGCCAAGGTAGCTCTCCTCCAAACGGTATCCCGTGTTAATGTGGATAATCCTAAATAATTACCTCACAGCTGTAAGGTTACAGCAAGAAAGTAAATTTGCAGGGGAAATTCCAGGGGATCAGATGAGCTGTGACTGGGACTTCTGACAGTGCCACTCTTCCTTGTAGTTTTAGCCGACCAACAATGCTCAAAATAACAAGTAAAAGATATCCTCCATTGTGTAGTAGTTTTAAAAGAACAATTTATTTGTAAAACAAAGTATATCTACTCACAAACAGGAGCGAATAAACAGGCACACACAACTAGACGGATCGATAAAAGATACGAACGTCACTTCCGATTTCCTATGCGTTACGTCTCGAATGGACTTCAACTGGGAACTTTTACATACAAGCAATAGAATCATTGGGGGTTATTTATGAAAGGAAAATCCACTTTGCACTGCAAGTGCACTTGAAAGTGCACTGAAAGTAAACTTGGAAGTGCAGTTGCTCTAAATCTAAGGGGTAGATCTGAAATGAGTGGAAGCTCTGCTGATTTTATCATCCAATTATGTGCAAGCTAAAATGCATTTTTTTTTCTTTGCATGCCCCCCTCGGATCTACAGCGACTTTACTTTCAAGTGCACTTGCAGTGCAAAGTGGATTTTCCTTTAGTAACTAACACCCATTGTGTTCTTTTCAAGCAAATGCTCTTTTTGTGAAATAATAAAAAGTCAAGTTCATGAAAGAATAGATTTTGTACTAAACATTTACAACTAGTGTTAAAAAAAATAATAAAAACCTAAAACCATTTTTTACTTGCAGCTTGTACATTATCGTCTCAGATAAATATTTAGATTTTGACAATATAAAACAGCGTGGGAATCCTTTTCACCCAGTGGTCAGATTATGAAATAATATATTCTTATTTGCATGAGAGCCCAATCAGCTGCAGATATTCATGTCAAAATTGGTTAATATCCGCAAAATACCTGCTTACCTGATGTTTTGCACAGCTTGTATCACATCCTGGCTGCTATTTGCATATTCATAAGTCAAGCTGGGACCATCCGCATAAACCTGAAATCACATTGATAGTCTGATTATTGCACCATTAGGAACAAGTAGTGTGATTCAGACATAAAGTAAAACTCTGAACATACCCGCTGTGGGCTTTTTGCAGTCACACCAGGTTTTTTATATGTGAGGATCAGAATATCATTACTAAGAAGTTCCTATCAGCCAGCAGTCAGATTTACACATTTGAATGGGATTTGTAATAGATCAAGTGGAGACAGAATGTTAGACTGCACAAAGTTCAGGAAGCAGACCCAGTAACCTCACATGTCAGAAGCTCTGTAGAAAATAGCTGCAGTGGAAAACTTAGAATTCAGAATAAAGTAAACAAGAATAAACATTCTTACATCAGCCCAACTGCAGTTTGTTCAAAATAGTAATTGGAGCTGACTGATTTCACTTACAGTCTTCAAAAATTTAAGTCACGTGCCCGGATTAGTACGCAGGTCAGAAATGTGGAAGAAAAGAGTTAAATCAAGTCGCTGGCCAAAAATGGAAAACCATATATTAATTTCCATGTTGTATTTCAATAATTTCTAACCTACTCATATTACTCTGAACAATCTTGAGATTTGTAAACTTAAAGTAGAAATCCACCCTAACACTGAAATCCTTGCATCTACAGACATCCACAAGCTAACACTCACCTATCTAGCCATGTAAAGAAGAAATCAGTATACATACATTTTTTTAAGCTGATCAGACCCGATTCTACGCTGAGACGTCGGTCACAGCTTCGCTGTGGAGGTAGGTGCAGAGGACATGTCCGACAACAGAAGCCCCATAATAAATCTATGGGTGACGTCACGCCCCATTCATTTCACAGTCATAGTCGGCTGTGTCTTCTGCAGAGCTTCAGCCTCTGGAGGCCGGGTCGGATCAACTTAAAAAAAGATACGTATACTGATTTCTTCTTTACAGGGTTAGATAGGTTAATGTTAGATCGTGGATGTCTGTATATGTAACAATTTTAGTGTTGGGCTGGACTAGAGTTGCCACCTCATCCCTTTAAACCCGAACACATATGAATTGAACTGGTTATGAGGCTTATTTAATGCAGATAAGGCACCAAGTGAGTTTAATTACCACCTTAATCAGCCACAGAACCTGTGTAATTAATATGTTAGGTTTTAAAAGGATGAAGTGGCAACCCTAGGCTGGACTTACACATTTATTTCCTTGACACACACAATCACTGTGTTCTGTGAGTAGGCACTGACTGCTGTATTACACATTTCACAGATTCTGCCTTCTGAACTACAGAGGTGCTGAGAGGAGGAGTTTCAGGAAAATAGAAATTGTATGTAAATCAAAGGAATCAGCAGAAGGGAAGCTGCAAAGCATACAGCTAATCTACAAAGCCAGGTCAGGAATCTCTGATTTCAGGCAGCAAGGTACCATGGGAGATGTAGTCCTTAGAAATTTAAATTAAACAGAAGAGGAGAAGCTGCATGGTATGCAGGAAATCCAGTAAATTGTGGAAAGAGATGATGAGGAAGCAGTCAGCACTTAGCCTGGGTTTACACTATTGCACACATAGACATCACATCTGATTCACACCGCATTGCTGTTCTGATCACATGCGATGACTGTGCAATGTGAATTCAGCCATACAGTTGTATGGCCGAACTCGCATTGAATTCGCATTAAAAAGTTGCAGACATTTTTTTCCCCCACACTGGAATCGGATCGCTTGGTTGCTGATTCACTTCAGGAGCCATCCAGGTGGGAGCAGCGGTGTTGCCTAGTACGCAGCAGCCTGAGGCAGCTGGGGTGAGTTCAGCGTTTCCGGCAGCAGAAGCCACTATGGCTAGTAAGGGCATCGCCAGGGGTGGATGGGGTGCGTTTGGCAGATTCCGCAAGATGCGAAGTGTATGTGTGTTTTGAAGAACCTTTGGGTGCTCATTTGAAGCCGGAAGTGAGGGAGCGTATCTGGAAAGGTGAGTATATCGAGATATTCTCTTTGTTGCCCTTGGAGAAGTGTAACTTGGACAAAGTTAAACCAGATGAGAGTAAGAAAGGAGGATGAGGAAGAATGACGATGGTATCGACTGATTCACCGTACGTTTGCAAATTGGTTGCAGGTGTTTGCGATTTTGGCGAGCGTCATCAGCGAAAAGGCCCCTATTTTGCTATTTGGAGGAGCGGAGGAGCCTGGCTTTCTCCTTTGTCGCCACCGCCATCCGGGGGTCTTCTTCTGACTTCAGGGGTCTTGCCCTGCTCTTCGGGGGTCTTGTCCCACTCTTCGGTTCTTCTTGCCGGGCCTCCGCTTTCTTCTTCCAGTTCTTTTACTAGCGTTGGCCCAGTCTTCTGTTGCTGTCGCTGCTGCCTTCTGCTTCTTCTTCTCTTCTTCTACCTTCTTCTTCTCTTCTTCCGATGTTGACACAACGCTCTCTCCGGCCGTAATGCTGGGGGCGCATTCTGCGGCGACTTATATAGGGACAAGGGGCAAGGTCACCGGGTGATTTCACATGGTGACCCCGCCCCTTATGATGTCACAGTCCCAGCATCCTCCGGGCCGCGGCCACAACTGCAACAATGACAGAAGACCAGGCCAATGCTAGAAAAAGAGCTGGAAGAAGAAAGCGGAAGCCCGGCAAGAAGTACCGAAGAGCGGGACAAGACCCCCAAAGAGCAGGACAAGACCCCCGAAGTTGGAAAAGAAGACCCCGGACGGCGGCGGCGATGAAGGAGAAAGCCGGGGCTCCTTCGCTAGTAAAAGAGCTAGCAAAAAAGCAGAAGATAGCGGAGGAGTCCGGCGAGAAGACCCCCGAAGACGGAAGAAGAGAAGACCCCCGGAGCTGTCTAATAAAGTATTTTAAAAACTTGTGTTTTTTTATGTACACTTTTTCCCCCAGGTGAATGGGTAGGGGTACGATTTATTCTACAGCTACAGCTTTCTACAGCTAAAGTTACTGGCGTTTTTATAATGTCCAGTGTGCATGAGGCCTTAGAGCTTCATATTTACTTTTCATTGTATTTTGATTTGCATTTTTGTAGATATATGTTTATTCATGTGAATGTGGTTTAACCTCCCTAGCGGTAATCCCAAGTCTGGCTCGGGCTGCAATTTCAGTACCACTCGCAGTAACCCTGAGCCAGACTCGGGATCGCATCGCTGGATACAGGGAGACTTACTTACCTTGTCCCCTGGATCCAGCAATGTCCTCCACGCTGTGTGTGCGAGCTGTCCTCCGCTCGATTCACACAGTGCCCAAGTGCTGCCAAGCTCCGTTCCCTGCGACGTTTACGACGCACGGGAGCGTAGATCGGTGCCAAATTCAAAAAAGTAAAAATACACAAAACACATACAGTACTGTAATCTTACAGATTACAGTATTGTATAAAAAAAATACACCCTTTGTCCCTAGTGGTCTGTCCAGTGCCCTGCATGCACTTTTATATTACAAATACTGTTTTTTTTCTGCCTGGAATTTGGAGATTGCCCATAGCAACCAAAAAGTGTCCCTTTATGTCAAAAGTGATTTTAGACCAACTAGAAAACAGCGATAATAAATTAGGGGTACTAACCCACATGCATTTAACAATGAAACATGAATCACTGAAGCACTGAACCACATTTAAAAAGAGGGTCTCCGTGAGGAATTGTTACATGTTCATACCAGTTATGTGACAATTTCTTATGCATTGGACAATTTGTAAATAGATTTAGTGCGACTGCACTTCCAAGTGCACTTGCAGTGCAAAGTGGAATTTCCTTTCGTAAATAGCCCCCAATGTTTCCTTATTGATAAAAGAAAAAAAAAATGCTGTTGTTTGCATGTGAATGTCTCTCCTGCAGACACGAGAAAAGTCAGTTTAGAAATATCTACCCAACTTGTCTATCATAGAATTGTAACTTTTTATTTATTTATTTTTTACTTTGCCTGAGTATGTTTGTCCCAATCCTGTTGGAATTCACTTACTGAAGACTCACTAGCTCGGATATTATTAATTAACATTTTAGTTTTGTACTTGCAATTGATAAGAAGCACATTGTGAGCATTTACATTGTTGTTGTATACCTATATACTGTATATTTTGTTGGCAGAAGTAGATGCCTGTATTACACAGACAAGCCATGCTAAATACCATAGTTCTTATCAATTTAAATCTATTGATTGTTTGGACTGTCATTTTGTAACTGAAAATAACATTTGCTTCTGGCAGTTCTATACCTGGTGATATGGTGGTATAAGTGTATATTGCATCTTCCTGGCACTTTCAGCAGACTGAGAATCACTACAGCTACTTTTCCATTCAGTGCTGGAAGTGGAGGTAATCTCTGTCCAGGCACCACAACCCATTTCTTGCTGAACTAGGTCATCTGTAGGGCTATAATCATTTAGATTTCCAGCTGGAAAAAAAAATTAAATTTATAATGAACATGCTTTGTGGATAAGACTGACCATACAGTATCTTGATTTTATGTGTAAATCAGTAAAAACAAAAAAAACTCCAAACTGATTACAAGAGTAGAATCTATTAGTTTATTGTTCCTTAAGAATGTAAGCTCTTGTGAACAGGGACCTCCTAACCCTCTTGTCCTGAACTGTACTGTAACTGTTTTGTCTTTTTGGCTCTGTAAAGAGCTACACAAACTGGGGGCACTATATAAATCCTGTATAATAATAATAATATTTACAAACCAAACAGTGTAGCGCTATATTCTGTATTACAATATATGGTGCAAAATAATGCAATAAATAAGGTTACATAAATTTTCTACTTTCAATATGCAATAAATAAATTCATATTAACATGTGCAATAAATAAATAAATGGTGACATTTCATATATATATATATATATATATATATATATATATATATATATATATATATATATATATATATATATATATATATATATATACAAAAACGTCCATGGAAGAACCCATAAAACAAAAGGGGTTATTTACGAAAGGAAAATCCACTTTGCACTGCAAGTGCACTTGGAGGTGCAGTCGCTGTAAATCTGAGGGGTAGATCTGAAATGAGGGGAAGCTCTGCTGATTTTATCATCCAATCATGTGCAAGCTAAAATACTGTTTTTTATTTTCCTTGCATGTCCCCCTCGGATCTACAGCGACTGCACTTCCAAGTGCACTTTCAGTGCAAAGTGGATTTTCCTTTAGTAAATAACCCCCAAAGAGTCCAAAGACATGCAAATCCACAGAAAGAAGAGGGGAATCTCTTCCAGGTTCAATCTCAGTGGGGGATAGAAAGCCTTCAGATACCAAGTAGCAAGCACATCACACCACCTAAGTGATAGCAGATGGGGGCCTACGAGAGCTTATAGAATCACTAGCATAATGGTCATAACACTTGTGACACTCTGAGAAAATAGCGCATCATCGCAGACATCAGAATGGGATGAGATGTCATCAAAAACAATCTATCACTCCTCAGGAAAAGCCAATACCCTTACATGGGGATCTTGTGACCATTTGTACATCCCAGCACAATAAGAGGGAAGAATAGATTACTCTCCAGTAGTGAAGACCAGCGACAAAATAAAACATTTATTAGGACAATTGCACAATAGCAAAAAAAAACTCCACTTCTAACAAGTAAAAATGTCCATCTGCCAGAAAAAAAAGATGTCCACGATCAATGGGGCATTTTTGGTTGGTGTTTGTCCTGGCTCCGCCCTATGTGTTTTGTCATTTTCCTCTATTTAAATGTGTGGTGGCTACATGTGTCCCGAGCCCCTGATGACATCATCTGTAATGAATCGTGCAGGGATTTGGTTTGTAAATTTTGTATACTTCTAAATATTGTGTTAGTGAATTTCTTTTTTATTTTCTAATAATAATTATTATTATTGTTGTAATGATTTCTATTGGACTTGCCAGTTGACAGCAATCAGAGCTACTATGGCTACTATTTCCCCATATTTTGTCTATTTAAAAATTATGCAAGTACAGAATAATACATACTGATCCTTGTTCTGTTCCACCTAAGTGTATATGTTTGTTAATGCATAATTGTATCTGGTTACCATTGTTCTGTGGTATGCTGATATTCAGTAGCGGTTTAGGGTAACTACATCTTATTTACTATGCAATTTGTTATCTCCCTTCGTCCTCCCCACCTGTTTAGTGCTAGTTAGTTCCTAGCCAGACCCCCTGATTCCCTCAATGTCCCCTCAATCAGTGTTAATGTTTTGTAGAGACAAGGCTTTCGGAGAAGCTGATTGGCTACTGTGCACAGCTGCACCAAATTTTGCACTCTTCAGTTTGAGGAAATCTTCCTCACTATCTTCCTACACTCCAAAAGACTGGAAAAACCCTCTGTACTGCAGTTGTCTAAGGTCAAATTCAACTGGATTCAACTTAAATGGTTACTAAACCCTTGTTTTTTTTTTTTTTTTTTTTTTTTTTATAACAAACATATCATACTTACCTTACCTGTGCAGTTGGTTTTGCACAGAGTGGCCCCGATCCTCCTCTTCTGGGGTCCCTCAGTGGCGCTAGTGGCTCCTCTTCTTCTCGAGTGCCCCGTCGGGGAAACACCCTCCTTTGGGACACCCGTGCAGATATGCTCCCAAGTCCTTCTGCTATGTCTATTGACACAGACAGCAGGACTTGGCCCCACCCCCTGGCGCCCACATTATTGGATTTGATTGACAGCAGCAGGAGCCAATTGCTGTGCTGCTATCAATCTATCCAATCAGGATACGAAACACCTACTTGAGCTGGTGTGCTCTTTCCCATTGTGGGAATTACGGGCTCAGATAAGTAAAAGGGGGGCCCGGGGGTGGCTGTTGCATGACAGGAGGTTTTTCACCTTAATGCATAGACTGCATTAAGGTGAAAAACCTTGAGGGTTTACAACCCCTTTACGTGTCTTATTGAAGAGTTAAACTGCCTGTGGATGGGCCAAGGTGCCAAATCAGCAGGTGACCATATTGTATGAAAAGACTGGGTCTATGGAAGTATTTGACATAAATAATTAAAAACAAGAATTAATGAATTAATGAGTGAATAATGTCTCTAATAGAATAAAGTGCAGTCTTGAATACACAAGATTGTAAAATTTGAAAAAAGTTCCAACAGAATGGAAAGATCCAAAGCTATTCAGCCACCATGAAGGGGAAGAAGTTATTTATATACAAGTGACAAGTAGGGATGAGCCGAACACCCCCCGGTTCGGTTCGCACCAGAACTTTCGAACGGACCCCAAATTCGTATGAATTTTAGAACCCCATTGAAGTCTATGGGACTCGAACGTTCAGTGCTAATTTTAACGGCTAATATGCAAGATACTGTCCTAAAAAGGGTTTGGGGACCTGGCTCCCCTAACCCTAATGCCTAAAATGTTTTTAAAAATGGCCGTTTTGGCGGGAGCACTGATTTTAATGACGATTAAAGTAAAAAAAAAAAGTTAAATATTCCTTTAAATATGGTGCCTGGGGGGTGTCTGTAGTATGCCTGTGAAGTGCCACGCGTTTCCCGTGTTTAGAACAGTCCCTGCACAAAATGACATTAAACGGAAATAACATCATTGAAAACTGCTTGCGGTTTTAATGTTATATCTGGTTCCTGCAATATGGTTGAAAACCATTGAGAAAAATGGCATGGGTAGCCCTCCCTGCCTATTACCAGCCCCTTTGGGTCTTGTACACATATTAAGGGGAACCCCGTACCCATATTAAAAAAAGGAAATGCGTGTGGCCCCCAGGCCCTATATACTCAGAACAGCAGTATACAGGCGGTGCAAACAAGACAGGGACTGTGTAGGTTTGTTGTGTTAAGTTGAATCTGTTTGTAATTTTCAACTGGCACATTTTTAAAGTGTAGCTCCAGTCAAAAAAACTATTTTTAAGCTTTTTGGAAAACATAGGGAAGGGTTATCACCACTGTATAATTTGTTTTGTCGTCCATCTTTTTTCATCTCACTTGCTGTTGTCTCCTTCCGTTTGCAAGTAGGAGTTGTTTGTAAGTTGGATGTTTGAAAGTAGGGGCCTGCCCTATATGCTCTGCAGAAATGGCGGAACAAGGTGTTGGTTTTGCCACAACATTGTAAGCCCTCAAAGTGACTCTTGGTGGGCGCTGGAACGCCCTGCTGTGAACGATTATATCAAGAATTGTAATTACATGCCATTGTTGAACAGTGGTAGAAAAATTGACATTTGGTGGTTGTGGTGCTGGTGCCACAACACTATAAGTCCTCACAGTTACTCTGGGTGGGCACAGGAACGGGCCCTCCTGTGAAATATTATATCAAGAATTGTAATTACATGTCCCTGTTAAACAGGGGCAGAAAAATTGGGCCTTAGGCACTGGTGCTGGTGCCACGACACTGCAACCTCTCCCATATACTCTAGTTTTATTGCAGGAATTAGCCCTGCTGCAAAGCATTGCATCAAAAATTGTAATTAAACGCCCCTGTTAAACAGGGGCAGAAAAATTGGGCCTTAGGCACTGGTGCTGGTGCCACGACACTGCAACCTCTCCCATATACTCTAGTTTTATTGCAGGAATTAGCCCTGCTGCAAAGCATTGCATCAAAAACTGTACTTAAATGCCCCTGTTAAACAGGGGCAGAAAAATTGGGCTGATGGCATCACCCAGAACCAGAAATGTTCTTCCAACATATCAGCAGAGGAGGAAGAGGATAGACAATCAACATAACAGGACAGTCACTCAGCATCAGCATAGGCAGTCTTGAAGGGATGTGATATTTAAAAAAAAAATATTCGGTTACATCAGCTTCAGGTGCTTGGTAGCTGTGGGTGATCCAAGACTGATTCATCTTGATGAAGGTCAGTCGATCAACTGATTCGGTGGACAGGCGCACCCTGTGATCGGTAACAAAGCCACCAGCAGCACTGAAGGTGCGTTCCGAAAGAACGCTGGATGCAGGACAGGCCAGTAGCTCAATTGCATACTGTGCAAGCTCTGGCCAGTGATCCATCCTCAAGACCCAGTAAGCCAGAGGATTTTCGGTGGGAAAGGTGTCCAAGTCTGACCTTGCCCCTAGGTATTCCTGCACCATGTAAATCAGACGCTGGCGATGGTTGCTAGAACCGATCATACCTTGGGGCTGCGGACTAAAAAATTGTCTGAAAGCATCAGTCAGACGGCCACCTTCTCCACCGCTCCTTCTGACCGATGCCTCAGCAACACGTTGTCCAGGACCAGGAGTTTGTAACCTCCCAGTCTCTGGGAACGCGTTGCACAGACCTTTCTGCAAGGCCTCCCGGAGATGTCTCATCCCCTACTCCCTCTGCGATGGCAAGATAAGGTCGGCAACCTTACCCTTGTACCGTGGATCAAGGAGAGTGGCCAGCCAGTAATGGTCCCTCTCCTTGATCCGAAGAATACGAGGATCCTTCCGCAGGCTTTGCAGGATCAGGGAGGCCATGCAGCGTAGGTTAGCTGAGGCATTCGGTCCGGAGTCCTCTGGGTCACTAAGGACAACATGATCCGCAGCTACCTCCTCCCAGCCACGTACAAGTCCATGTGTTTCTTGGGACTGTAAATCATCCCTATAAGACTGCTGATGCTGAGTGCCAGCCTCCACCTCCATGCTGACACAATCATCCTCCTCCTCCTCTTCCTCCTTCTCATCCTCTTCCTGTGTGATGGGTGGCACAGCAGGAACACTGTCTGGATAAAGGGGGCCTTGAGAGGCAAGGAAGTCCTCCTCTTCCTGCCTCTGTTCTGCCTCAAGTGCCCTGTCCATTATTCCATGCAGTGTATGCTCCAAGAGGTGGACAAGAGGTACAGTGTCACTGATGCATGCTCACTGCTCACCATCCTTGTGGCCTCCTCAAACGGTGACAGGACAGTGCATGCATCCCTGATCATGCCCCACTGGCGTGGTGAGAAAAAACCGAGCTCCCCTGACCCTGTCCTGGTGCCGTAGTCGCACAGGTACTCATTGATGGCCCTCTGCTGCGTGTGCAGCCGCTGCAGCATGGCCAACGTTGAGTTCCACCTGGTGGGCATGTCACATATAAGGCGGTTCTTGGGCAGATTCAACTCCTTTTGGAGCTCAGACAGCCGAGCACAGGCATTAAATGATCGGTGGAAATGCACACAGACTTTCCTGGCCTGCTTCAGGACATCCTGTAAGCCCGGGTACCTGCCCAAGAACCGCTGCACCACCAGGTTAAGGACGTGAGCTACACAGGGCACATGGGTCAGTTGTCCCTGTCGGAGGGTGGAGAGGAGGTTGGTGCCATTGTCGCAAACCACCATTCCTGGCTTAAGCTGGCGTGGTGTCAACCACCTCTCGGCCTGCCCCTGCAGAGCTGACAAAACATCCGCCCCAGTGTGGCTCCTGTCCCCCAAACAAACCAGCGCAAGCACGGCATGGCATCGTTTTGCCTGCGTACTTGCGTAGCCCCTGGAACGCCTACGGAGC
Source organism: Lithobates pipiens (assembly GCF_037356315.1). NCBI lineage: Eukaryota > Metazoa > Chordata > Amphibia > Anura > Ranidae > Lithobates > Lithobates pipiens. The sequence goes on from NW_027507696.1 coordinate 16,393,347, forward strand.
ACCGCTGGTTCTGAGGACAGAGCACTGGAAGAGGCCATGGAGGAAGAATAAGAGGAGGGGGTGGAGGAGAGAGGTGTGTCATAACCAATAGTAGCATTTTGGAGGCGTGGTGGCGGAACAACCTCCAACACTACTGTACCTTGTTCTGCATCCTTTCCAGCTGCCAGAAGAGTGACCCAATGGGCCGTGAAAGACAGGTAACGTCCCTGTCCATGCCTGCTGGACCATGAGTCGGCGGTAATATGCACCTTACCGCTGACCGCCCTGTCCAGCGAGGCAATGACATTGCCTTCCACATGCCGGTAGAGAGCCGGAATCGCCTTCCGTGAGAAAAAGTGGCGTTTAGGGACCTGCCACTGAGGAACCGCACATTGTACAAACTCACGGAAGGGGGCCGAGTCTACCAACTGAAAAGGCAGCAGTTGAAGTGCTAGCAATTTAGCCAAGCTAGCATTCAACCGCTGGGCATGTGGATGGCTGGGAGTGAACTTCTTTCGCCAGTCCAACAGCTGGGGCAGGGACATTTGCCTGCTATAATCGGACGTGGGTGTACTGCTAGCAGAGTGCCCGGAAGCACTTGGCTGTGACACACCTAATTCTACACCTTCATTCCTCTCAGAGCAGGTTTCAGAGAGGACTGAAGGTCTAGTGGGGTTGGAGATGCCAGCTGATGAGGAGCAAGGAGAGGTCCGCTTTGTTCTTTGGTGTGGGTCTTTGAGGTACGCTTGCCAACGAGCTGCACGGCAGGTCAACATATGTCTGGTCAAGCATGTGGTGCCCAAGCGGCTGATGTTTTGGCCACGCGAGATACGCTTGAGACATATGTTGCAAATAGCAGCGGTGCGATCTGATGCACTCGTCTCAAAAAAGGCCCACACCAAAGAACTTTTAGAATAACGCGCAGAGGCAGCACCCTGCACAGGCGGAGCTCTGCGGTGTGATTCAGGCGGTGTGTGCTGCCCCTAAGCTGTCCCCTGGAGGGCATCCTTCCTCGTTGGACATGTGCCTCCTCCTCCTCCTTCTCCTCCTCCTCCTCCTCCTCTCTCCTACCAGGCACCCACGTGGAGTCAGTGCCCTCATCATCCCCTCCCTCTTCATCGTTGTAGCAAACCTGGCAGTATGCTGCAGCTTGTGGAACATGACTGCCAGATTGCTGTCCTTCTTGAGCATCCCCTCTCTCTGCGCTCACGCTACTGCCTTCCTCTAGCTGAGTGTCATCATCAGAGCCTACAAAACACTGGGCATCCTCCTGGAGCATGTACCCAACACTGTGCTCAAAGAGTTCAGGAGACTCCTCAGGAGGACGTGGTGGGTCTAGGGAAGGAGTCACTGATGATGACATTGAGAGGAGGGAAGACGATGCGTTGGCAGCTGCTTTGCTAGTACCCTGAGACTGGGTGAGAGAGGATGAGGAGGATGAAGAGGGCTTGGTCATCCACTCTACCAAGTCGTTGGCATGTTGCGGCTCAACATGTCCAGCTGCCGAAAAGAAGGACAAGCGTGTCCCATGGCCACGTGCTGATGACAATGCACCGCGTCCACGACCAGCACTGTTGTCTCTAGACACAGAGCCTGCTTGCCCTCTTTTATCGGCTCGCGCTTGTCTGCCTCTCCTTGCTGGCCTTCCAGACATGGTAATGGCCTGAAGGGAGTTGGGTAAAACAGCAGTGTAATGGAGTCACACAACCCACACTAAGCCCTACAGATGGCTCTATTAGAGAACAGCAATAAACGGTAGATACAGGTGTATATTGTGCTGGAGTCACACAACACCCACTAACTCCGGCAGATGCCTTTATTATAGAACACCAGAGATAAAGGGGTATACTGTAATTGAGTCACACAACACCCACTAAGCCCTGCAGATGCCTCTATTAGAGAACAGCAATAAAGGGTAGATACAGGTGTATATTGTGCTGGAGGCACAAAAAACCCACTAACTCCTGCAGATGCCTTTTTTATAGAACACCAGAGATAAAGGGGTATATACAGATGTATACTGTGCTGTGCTGGAGGCACACACAACTTCCAATAACTCCTGCAGATGGCAAGTGGGCTCAAATAGAGAAGAGCTATGTAGGTGGATATAGCGGTGTGTACTGGGTACAGAGCACGCAGACAGCACGCACAAGCTCCTAACACTACTGACTGCAAGCTCTATTATAAAAGATAGATCACTAGCTATATAGGTGAGGTGAATATAGCGGTGTATACTGCGGCCAGGGCAAGCAGACAACAACCACTACAGAAAAGCAAGATCGAAAATCGGCCGATAACGATCGGTGTGTACTGTGTTGAAGGTACACAGAACACCCACTAACTGCTTCAGACGCCAACACACTACACTAGGCCGCCGCGCTGGCGGCCTTATATAGTGTGGGGCGTGTACTACACAGCCTCAGCTATGATTGGCCACAGGCATCCTGCCTGTGGCCAATCATGGCTCTCCTCGCTGCTGGTGCTGTGATTGGCCAAGCATGCGGGGTCACAGTGCATGCTTGGCCAATCATGAGCCAGCAATGCACTGCGATGAGCCCGAACGGGCGAACAGCCGATGTTCGAGTCGAACGTATGTTTGACTCGAACACGAAGCTCATCCCTAGTGACAAGTATATGGATAACTCCTTTCCCTTGGTGGTGGCTGAATAGCTTTGGATCTTTCCATTCTGCTGGAACTTTTTTCAAATTTTAGAATCTTGTGTATTCAAGACTTCACTTTATTCTATTAGTGACATTATTCACTCTTTAATTAATCAATTCTTGTTTTTAATTATTTATGTCGCTGTTTCAATTCTCACCTGTACTGTTCTAATCACTGGATCACTATTTTTTGGTTTCATTTTAAATAAGCGCAGATTTTTGTATATATAGTTTTGCTTACTATGATGATATCTCATGGTTTTGTCGCTACTGTTTGCTTAGGTATATGATCTTGCTCGGTACACCTTTTTGTATATGGAAGTATGTAAATGCACAAAGCGGAATTTGAAACCGAACACTCCAGCCAGTAAATCAATGAATCGACAACACTGCCGCTGTTGCACTTTAACCTCTTTGTGACTATATTACATCCACTATCAATGCAAAAACTTTCCGTTTACATCTGTTTTTCATCCATTCTGGATTTAGGGCTTTGAACCGTTTAAAAAAAATGGATGTTGACGGATGCTGATGCAAACTGATGTAAATGAATGATAAATTGTTTACATCATATTTTTCCATTGAGATGCATTGATGTCCTTTTTTCATCCGTCAACGGATGGAAGAAAAATGGACAAAAGATCTGCATGTGTGAAAGGGGCCGAATTGTCAGTGGTAGTGTAAATTTCAGTTTGTATCAATGTGTTAGTGGCAATGTTAGAGGGTTTTCACATCACCCATTACGTTGGCGGTAGAACGTCGCTATTTTTTAGCTGCGTTTTACCGTCAGATTTGCAGCGCATTTTGGCTGATAGCTGGGCGCTTTTACCCCCCACTAGCGGCCGAGAAAGGGTTAAAACTGCAGCGTTTTGCCGGCGGTATAGCCGTGCTGCTCCATTGATTTCAATGGGGAGCAGCGGTGGAGGAGTGGTAAACACACCGAATTTGCTGGCAGGACTTTTCCTGATGTCCTGCCAGCGCACCGCTCTGGTGTGAAAGCCCTCAGGCTTTCACACTGGAGTCAATGGTGCAGCTGTTTGAGGGCAGATTGCAGGCGCTATTTTTAACGCTATAGCGCCTGCAAAACACCCTTGGTGTGAAAGGGGCCTTAGGATCAGTGTGTTTTAGGTGCAAAAAAAAGGTTTTATATTTAGTGTCAGTGTGTTTAGGCAGGACAAAAAGACATAAAATCATGCACACGTGAGTTCATCAGAAGTAGAATTCTTTTTGCAGGTTTTTCTGTTGGTGGGTCATGGTAATGGCATCAAAATATAAGGCTAAACTTGAAAATTATTATTATTTTTTTTTTATTTATTTATTTTGGACTAGTATTCCTTTCATAAAACACCAAATGAAAGCCCAATTTGTAGTTGCGATGATAGCTTTACTAACACATGCCAAAGTTGCAAAATTGGGCTTTGCCATTAAGGTTTGTTTTCAACCTTGGTCATGAAGGGGATAAACTCTAGCACTGTTATCAGCCATGCTGGACCAATATAAGGGCTCATGTACACTACAGCTTCTAAACTTAAGTTTAAGAGCTTTCGGTATTTTTTTGCCAATGCTCCTAAATGCAACTCCATAAAAGCCTGTATGTCCATGCACATACATATACACATACACAAGAGTTTAAAAGCAGCTGTGCTTAGGGGAGGTTCAACCGCCCTCTCCTGAATGCTGAAGAATCATGTTCAGGATAGAAACGTTTTGCATTTTCCCACAGCCGGCAGTCAACCTAGTCTGTGTGTACATGAGCCCTAAAGCCTTGTACACACAATCAGATTTTTGTTCGGGAATTGTGTGATGACAGACTGTTTGCCAAAAATCCGACCGTTAGTACGCTCCATCAGACAAAAGTTGGATGGCCGGCTAGTAAATTTTCGGCGGACAACGGTATGTTGTCAGACTTTCATCTTGTGTGTACACAAGTCCGTCACAAAAGTCCAAAGTACAAACAGGAATGCTCGGAAGCAAGGACGAGCTGGAAGCGATTGGTCTTGTAAACTAGCATTTGTAATGGAGAATTAACATTCGTGTCACAGCAAATTAAGAAATCTTGAAATGCAGCGCACATTTTCTTCTTCTTTATTGGGATAATAATGAAGCTGCTTTGCTCGTGATACTGATGGAGTTCTGCAAAACCTATTTTAAAAGGCTTTTATTTTCTAGTGATATCAAGAATAATATTATGCTTGTTTATTTTTTTCTGGGCAAGTTACCACAACACCATTATCCCGTAGTTTTTAAGATCAAAGATACAAACAGACACATAAAAGTATTATTATACACATTTTTTTTAGTGTGCATTAAAAAATAAATAAATAAATAAGAGATGTTATCTGCCATCCAAATATGAAGTGCAAACAAAAAGTGCATTCTATGCAAACAAAATATAGAAAATATAAAGAAAATCATAATTCAACAAAATCATAAAAAAAAAAATAGTAAAGGAGGTAGGGGTGCAAATCCCCAGACCAGTGGTCTTGTTGTAGGTCTTGTGGCTGGTATTGCCACTGACCGCCATGCTGCTGTGGTGGGTGGGTTGGCTGTGGAGGTGTTGGATGTGGAGCCACAAAATCACACAGGTGTGTGTTTTCTTTAATTTGGCCCCTCACCCCTTGTTAAGGAGCTTCAGAATGAGTTCCTCACACCTGCTCCTTTGCTCACCGTCCATCTGCCTTAATTTATTGGCAGGAAGCTCGGCAAATCCCTCAGCCTCATTAGGGTCTGTCCTGAGGGCAGTAGTGGCCTGGCTGAGGAAGGCAGCTGTGGTCTCGTCCAGATTCCTGCTCTTCCTGGGCCCTTTAGCAGGAGGGCTTAGGGTAGGGATCTGGGATTCCCTCTGGCTGCTGGTCATGGGCTCCTCCTGACTGACTCTTTCCTGACTGACTATTGTTCTATCGTAACCACCCCTCTGCTTATCGACTTTATGAATTTTTTTCGGTGGTTGCACGGCAACACAACCCCCCACACCCCGTTTATCAACTTCATTAATTTTTTTGGTAGTTGGACGGCAGCATGCCCCTCCCCCTTATCAACTTCATTAATGTTTTTTAGTGGTTGGACGGCAGCAGATCTTGTATGATCTCAGAGAATTCATACCTGTGACCCGTGATTGTATTATAATGTCATACCTGTGACCCATGATTGTAGTATGATGTCATACCTGTGGCCCATGCTCGTAGTATGATCTCATACTACTACACGTGATGTGCAGAGCCCGGTGTATAATGTGCAGCCTGGTATATGATGTGCAGAGCTTGGTGTATAATGTGCAGCCTGGTATATGATGTGCAGAGCCCTGTGTATAATGTGCAGCCTGGTATATGATGTGCAAAGCTCTGTGTACAATGTGCAGCCTGGTATATGAGGTTCAGAGCCCGGTGTATAATGTGCAGCCTGGCATATGATGTGCAGAGCTTGGTGTATAATGTGCAGCCTGGTATATGATGTGCAGAGCTCTGTGTATAATGTGCAGCCTGGTATATAATGTGCAAAGCTCTGTGTATAATGTGCAGCCTGGTATATGATGTGCAGAGCCCGGTGTATAATGTGCAGCCTGGTATATGATGTGCAGAGCTTGGTGTATAATGTGCAGCCTGGTATATGATGTGCAGAGCTCTGTGTATAATGTGCAGCCTGGTATATGATGTGCAGAGCCCGGTGTATAATGTGCAGCCTGGTATATGATGTGCAGAGTCTGGTGTATAATGTGCAGAGCCCAGTGTATAATGTGCAGCCTGGTATATGATGTGCAGAGCCCGGTGTATAATGTGCAGCCTGGTATATGATGTGTAGAGTCTGGTGTATAATGTGCAGAGCCCGGTGTATAATGTGCAGCCTGGTATATGATGTGCAGACTCCGGTATATGATGTGTAGAGCCCTGTGTATAATACGCAGCCTGGTATATGATGTGCAGAGCCCAGTGTATAATGTGCAGCCTGGTATATGATGTGCAGAGCCCTGTGTATATGATGTGCAGAGCCCGGCGTATAATGTGCAGCCTGGTATATGATGTGCAAAGCTCTGTGTACAATGTGCAGCCTGGTATATGATGTGCAGAGCCCGGTGTATAATGTGCAGCCTGGTATATGATGTGCAGAGCTCTGTGTATAATGTGCAGCCTGGTGTATGATGTGCAGAGCCCTGTGTATAATGTGCAGTCTGGTATATGATGTGCAAAGCTCTGTGTATAATGTGCAGCCTGGTATACGATGTGCAGAGCCCGGTGTATAATGTGCAGCCTGGTATATGATGTGCAGAGCCCGGTGTATAATGTTCAGCCTAGTATATGATTTGCAGAGCTCTGTGTATAATGTGCAGCCTGGTATATGATGTGCAGAGCCCAGTGTATAATGTGCAGCCTGGTATATGATGTGCAGAGCCCCGATGTATAATGTGCAGCCTGGTATATGATGTGCAGAGCCCTGTGTATAATGAGCAGCCTGGTATATGATGTGCAGAGCCCGGTGTATAATGTGTAGCCCGGTGTATAATGTGCAGAGCTCTGTGTATAATGTGCAGCATGGTATATGATGTGCAGAGCCCTGTGTATAATGTGCAGCCTGGTACATGATGTGCAGAGCTCTGTGTATAATGTGCAGCCTGGTATATGATGTGCAGAGCCCGGTGTATAATGTGCAGCCTGGTATATGATATGCAGAGCCCTGTGTATAGTGCGCTGCCTGGTATATGATGTGCAGAGCCCGGTGTATAATGTGCAGCCTGGCATATGATGTGCAGAGTCTGGTGTATAATGTGCAGAGCCCGGTGTATAATGTGCAGCCTGGCATATGATGTGCAGAGTCTGGTGTATAATGTGCAGAGCCCGGTATATAAGGGGCACCCTGGTATATGATGTGCAGAGCAAAGTATATGATGTGCAGAGCCCTGTGTATAATGCACAGCCTGGTATATGATGTGCAGAGCCCAGTGTATAATGTGCAGCCTGGTATATGATGTGCAGAGCTCTGTGTATAATGTGCAGCCTGGTATATGATGTGCAGAGCCCGGTGTATAATGTGCAGCCTGGTATATGATGTGCAGAGCCCGGTGTATAATGTGCAGCCTGGTATATGATGTGCAGAGCTGTGTGTATGATGTGCAGAGCCCAGTGTATAATGTGCAGCCTGGTATATGATGTGCAGAGCCCCGGTGTATAATGTGCAGCCTGGTTTATGATGTGCAGAGCCCTGTGTATAATGAGCAGCCCGGTGTATAATGTGCAGCCCGGTGTATAATGTGCAGAGCTCTGTGTATAATGTGCAGCCTGGTACATGATGTGCAGAGCTCTGTGTATAATGTGCAGCCTGGTATATGATGTACAGAGCCCTGTGTATAATGTGCAGCCTGGTATATGATGTGCAGAACCCTGTGTATATGATGTCCAGAGCCCGGTGTATAATGTGCAGCCTGGTATATGATGTGCAGAGCTCTGTGTATAATGTGCAGCCTGGTATATGATGTGCAGAGCCCGGTGTATAATGTGCAGCCTGGTATATGATGTGCAGAGCTGTGTGTATGATGTGCAGAGCCCAGTGTATAATGTGCAGCCTGGTATATGATGTGCAGAGCCCCGGTGTATAATGTGCAGCCTGGTTTATGATGTGCAGAGCCCTGTGTATAATGAGCAGCCCGGTGTATAATGTGCAGACCGGTGTATAATGTGCAGAGCTCTGTGTATAATGTGCAGCCTGGTACATGATGTGCAGAGCTCTGTGTATAATGTGCAGCCTGGTATATGATGTGCAGAGCCCGGTGTATAATGTGCAGCCTGGTATATGATGTGCAGAGCCCAGTGTATAATGTGCAGCCTGGTATATGATGTGCAGAGCCCCGGTGTATAATGTGCAGCCTGGTATATGATGTGCAGAGCCCTGTGTATAATGAGCAGCCTGGTATATGATGTGCAGAGCCCGGTGTATAATGTGCAGCCCGGTGTATAATGTGCAGAGCTCTGTGTATAATGTGCAGCATGGTATATGATGTGCAGAGCCCTGTGTATAATGTGCAGCCTGGTACATGATGTGCAGAGCTCTGTGTATAATGTGCAGCCTGGTACATGATGTGCAGAGCTCTGTGTATAATGTGCAGCCTGGTATATGATGTGCAGAGCCCGGTGTATAATGTGCAGCCTGGTATATGATGTGCAGAGCCCCGGTGCATAATGTGCAGCCTGGTATATGATATGCAGAGCCCTGTGTATAGTGCGCTGCCTGGTATATGATGTGCAGAGCCTGGTGTATAATGTGCAGCCTGGTATATGATGTACAGAGTCCTGTGTATAATGTGCAGCCTGATATATGATGTGCAGAGCCCTGTGTATAATGTGTAGCCTGGTATATGATGTGGATTTTAAAAGGGGTGTGGCTTATGTGAAGTGGGAGGGGCCAAACATTGAGGGGCGGGTCTTTCCCCCATCCTAAAACTTCAACAGCGGCCACTGGTCTATTGATATGGAAAACACTTTGTTATGGCAGATATATTTTAACAATAACATCTAGTTATCATCATTGTATTTTTGGATACAAATATGTTCAACAATTTTATACCTGGGTCAATCTGGGCTCCTCCACATCTTCATCCTGTGCAGCAGGACTTGCGTGTACCTCTGGAGCTGTGGCCTCAGCAGATGTGGAAGAGAGTGTAGACAGTGATGGCCTGGGGTCTGTCTGGTCAGACAAAAACCGCAGGCTGTGGTAATACCACAGCCTGGGGACATATATATCATCTGCTGATGCTCCCGATCTTTGTGAGTCCATCACCTTGTTGCGCTCCCTTTTAAAAGTACTCCTCAGTTTGAGATTTTTGTCTTGACATAGTTGATGTCTGCCCTGGGGTACACTGGCTTCACCAACTCAAGTAGTTTTTCCAGCACTGCCTTCCTCAAGACTCTTGACCTTCCAGAGACAGGGCAGCTCCCGGTACAGGTCAATGAATTGGGGCAAAAAATCTGGCGATTATCCGTTATGATAAATGATATGATGCCTGCAAGACAAAACATCATGTCTGGCTTAACTAATAAGCTACTACCAATCTAGGCCTCAATCTAAGCAGTATATGCCACTAACCACCTATGCCCCAATCGTCCCATGGTTTTCTGGCTTCTTTCGTGTGCTGGCAATGTTGATCGTTCATCCTCCACTCCAAGATCCTACCTACGGCCGTTCCATCAACTGTGTGTTATGGCTTTATATACACTGCGCATGTGTGAAACTCCGTTTTCAGAGCACCATGACGCTGGGGCGTGACCATCTCTCTTCTGCATGCGTCATGCATGGTGGAACATTCAGGAGGGACAACATGGTGGATTTGGTGGATTCCAGGCAGCCCCACAGCGGTGTAGCTCATATGAGGCACAAAGCAATCCCCATGAGCAAGGATGAGATGGTGGAGATGGTGCGCATCCTAGAGACGCACAACTACAACTGCAAGCTGCGCAATTACAAAAAGGCCCAACGTCCGAAAGGACAGCATTTTGGAGAAGGTCATTGCCGTTTTGCAGGGCGATTTTTCGGTGGATCAAACAAAGGACCAAATCAGAAAATGATAGTCTGATCTCAAACATCGTGAGCAAGACCAGATGGAGTCCATACATAGCATCATCAAAAAAAGTAAGCAAGATTTGTATCTAACCAATATGGATATGTGTAAATTAGCTGTCTGTATATGTGCTTTCTCCAAGTAGCTTGAGAAAATTATATATAATGTTTTCTATAATCTTTGTCTGAATTGTTATTTTAAACATTAAGTAAATTAGAAAGCAGATATGAACATTCTTATTTGGTTCTGTTTTTGGACATTTCTTTATTTTTGGACCTCAATTTTTTCTCTTCTTTCAACAGGGAGGCACCAAAAAATGAGGCAACAGCCAAGCCAGCAGAAGGGGCGAAGGGAGGCTACCCTAGCTCAGGCCCCAACAGGGGAGGCAACAAGGCCATCTTCCCAACAAAAACGTAAGTGACAAGTTAGAAGGCTGGCCGCAGGCTAGCCTGCATTTGTAGGAGGAGTTTGAGGGCTATATATATCCCTCCTCCTCCTCCATCAGGTCCTCGTTGGTTGTTTCTGGGATAGGAGGTGGGGGGTTGGCTCAGTTCACGTCACTTCCGCTACATTTGGCTGCATCTGTCGCGGCGGCGGCGTTCTTCTCTCTGGGCTCATGTCGGGCATTGGCTGGGAGACCGCCCGCCCACCTTCTTTTTCGCCGCAGGGATATCTGGCTCCTCGCGGGCCCCCCCCCCTGCTGCTCCCAGTGTTCCCACCGGGGGTGCTCGGCCACTGGTCTGCTCCCCTCTGTGCGGATCCGGCTCCACGTGGGGGCTGCCCGCCCCCTCCTCCCGTTGTTCATGTCGGGGGAGGGGGGTGTTTGGCCGCTCGTCCACTCCTCTCCTCTCCTCAGGCTGATCCGGTGCCATGAGGGGGCTGCCCGCCGTGGGGAGGGGGGGACGCGCTAGCCTGCCGGTGGCTGCGGGGAGCTGTTTCTCCCGCCAGCCTCCTTCTCCCGGTGTTCCGCCGGGGGGAGGGGGGAGGATGCGCTAGCCTGCCCGGGGGGGTGGGGGTTGGTCCGCCGGGTGGCTACGGGGGAGCAGTGTCTCCCGCCTGCCTCCTTTCTGCTGGGGGAGGACGCGTTATGCTGATTCTGTAAGTGACAAGTGTCATGTTTGGCTTTGTGTCACATTGCCAAGCCTCCCCTTTGTCCCCTGCTTGTACCTCTCCCCAGTGGATCTTCATGTCATGTATCCCTTTGTCCCAGATATCTGTTAACACTGTGAACAAGGTGAGCTTTACTGCATATTGTTTGGAGTTGCCCTGCCCTAGACTCCTCCTTTTTAGCTGGATGCAGTGCTACTCCTGTGCCAATCCATTGCTTAGACATCTATGAGCCGTCAATGGAGGGAACAGGTTTTTTGCTGTTCCGTATTTTCATATAACTACTAAAACTGTTAGGAAACTCTCCGTCATTTGTAGCAGCAATAGGCTTCACCATCATTAACAGTTCCCCAGAGAGTGCTGAGTACCTAATAGCCGCCCCCCCCCGCCTGAGCTCCACGTGGCGGGGTTCTCCCCCCGCCTGAGCTCCACGTGGCGGGGTTCTCCCCCCGCCTGAGCTCCACGTGGCGGGGTTCTCCCCCCGCCTGAACCCGGGATCTCCCCCCGCCTGAGCTCCACGTGGCGGGGTTCTCCCCCCTGCCTGAGCTCCACGTGGCGGGGTTCTCCCCCCTGCCTGAGCTCCACGTGGCGGGGTTCTCCCCCCTGCCTGAGCTCCACGTGGCGGGGTTCTCCCCCCTGCCTGAGCTCCACGTGGCGGGGTTCTCCCCCCTGCCTGAGCTCCACGTGGCGGGGTTCTCCCCCCTGCCTGAGCTCCACGTGGCGGGGTTCTCCCCCCCGCCTGAGCTCCACGTGGCGGGGTTCTCCCCCCCGCCTGAGCTCCACGTGGCGGGGTCCACCCCCGCCTGAGCTCCACGTTCTATGTGCAATTTGCGTTCTTGGGCAATTTGCAGTCTTGTGCAGGTTGCGTTCTTGTGCTATTTATATTCTCGTGCCATTCATGTTCTCGTGCTATTCCCGGTTTTCTCATGCAATTTTACGTTCTTGTGCATTTATGGTTTTCTCATGCGTTTACGGTCTCATGCATTTGCGGTCTTATGCGATTACGGTCTCGGGTCATTCACGTTCTCTAAGTGATTACGTTCTCAAAGCCAGTACGTTCTTCAAAGCGATTACGTTCTCAAAGTGGTTACGTCTTCATGCAGTTGCATTTCCATGCATTTGCATTTTCATGCAGTTATGTTCTCGTTTTCATTTTTCGTTCTCATGCAGTTATGTTCTCGTTTCGGTTTATGTTCTCATGAAGTTATGTTCTCGTTTCGTTTCCGTTCTCATGTAGTTAGGTTCTCGTTTTGTTTACGGTTTCGTTAGTTTACGTTCTCGTTTCGTTACGTTCTCATGCACTTATGTTCTTGTTTCGTTTTATGTTCTCATGCAGTCATGTTCTCATTTCATTTTACGTTCTCATGTAGTTAGGTTCTCGTTTCGTTTATGTTTTCGTTTCGTTTCACGTTCTCGTTTCGTTACGTTCTCATGCAGTCATGTTCTCGTTTCGGTTTATGTTCTCATGCAGTTATGTTCTTGTTTCGTTTTACGTTCTCATGAAGTCATGTTCTCGTTTCATTTTGCGTTCTCATGTAGTTAGGTTCTCGTTTCGTTTTACGTCCTCGTTTTCGTTTTACGTTCTCGTTTCGTTTTACGTTCTCATGCAGTTATGTTCTTGTTTCATTTTACGTTCTCATGAAGTCATGTTCTCATTTCGTTTTACGTTCCCGTTTCGTTTTACGTTCTTATTTCGTTTTACGTTCTCATCCGATTTGTCGTTCTCATGCTTTGTTTTTCACGCACGTTTCGTACTCGTTTTTTTTACGGTTTCACTTGCAATTGCCGTTCTCATGCAATTCACAGGTTATGCAGGGCGTGGTCCAGTCGCTGTGCGGTCCAGGCGCTGCTTTGTCCAGGCAGAGCAGGTCCAGCCTGTAGTCCTGTCATAGTATGTTCTATCATAAGCAGTTTGTCAGCATAATCTGCGTTCATGTTTTAGCGTTTCTGTTCGTTTTCTGTCATAGCGGTCATCTCCAGCATGTTCTGTCATAGCTTGACGGTGCCGTTCAGCCACGGCATTCACTATAGCCATTTCATCGTCATTTCATGTCATCGCGCTTTCAGTGTTCTTCGTACAGCTGGGTTAGTTAGCAGTGCCCACAGCTCATGATCTGTCACGTCTACAGTTCCATATGGGCCGAGGTTTTATTTTCTATGATTGTTCACCACAATCTCCTCGCTCATATACCATTCATCTTACGATGCATGTTCATTTCATTACGCTTATACATCTACCCGCCACGGTCTGTGGGTACTCTTGGCCTGGGGGGCTTTATGTTGCTACCTGTGTTTCTTTATGTTGCTACATTGCATTTCGTTCGTAGTTTTCCTGTCTTTGCATTTCGGTGAGTACTCACATCCAGGATCTGTCATGTCTACGTACCTATACGGGCTGAAGTTTCATTTTTAATTGTTTGTTGTCCACAATCTTCTTGCCCGTATTACATATGTCATACGATGCACGCTCATTTCTTTGCACTTGTACGTCTACCCACCACGGTCTGTGGGTACGCTAGCCCGAGGGTTTGTTTTGCTACCTGTCTCTGTTGTTTTGTCATAGCTTTTCATTTGTGTCATTCCTGTCATAGAATCTCTATCAGCTAGGGCTTACATCCAGGGTCTGTCACGTCTACGGACCCATACAGGCTGAGGTTTCGTTTTTAATTGATTGCCGTCCCACAATCTTCTCGCCTGTATACCATACGTCATACGTGCACGTTCACTATTACACCTTTACTACTACCCACCACGGTCTGTGGGTACATCAGCCCTGAGTGTTCGTTTTTAATTGCCTGTGTTAGCGCCGCAGGTTGCTCGGGCTCACTCATTACATACACTAGTTTGTGTCATCATCAGGTTCACATTTCACGCGCTGTTGGTCTTGTCATTGCTGCACCTACATCCTCATATTTGTTAGGTACGTAGGGGTGTTGTTTCGTGTGTTGGTTTTCTGTTCTCTTTTCTCTAGTTTGTGTTTCCTTAGTTCAGGGCATGCAGGGCGTTTCGGAAGTGGCCTTTTCTCTTTTATCCTCCACTGCTGCATAGGGGTTCAGTGCATGGTAGCACCCCATCATAGGGGTGGGATTATATCAAACCTATAGCTGAGTTATCGCTGGTGTCCCCCTTTCCCAGCCTTAGCTGGGGGGGGGGCAGGGCAGTACTTTAGGTGGTTATTCCCTATTTCTTCCCAACCTCTTCCATCCACCAGCGCAGTACATGTTTCACTGCATCATTTTTCAACCCAGATTCATGCGGTATTTAATGTGCTCTCATCGTCCATGCTACATTGTTAGACAGTATGGAGGGGTCCTTAGCTCGCTTGGCTAATGCTCTAGTGCCAGCTGTGACCCCCCCGTCTCCTGCTCTTCTCAGGGCATCGGCAGGTGATGGGGTTTTCTTCACTGTGGCATGTGGGACTGGGGGGCAAGCCTGGTCCTTAGGTGATCGGCCTGGCCATGGTTCTTTATTCAGAGTTCTCCGTGGATGCCTACCTAGGGGGGAAGGTTCGTAGGTCATGTCTCTGGCTTTCGCTGCATATGGCCTCTGCTTTTTGGCCTCATCTGCCTATACTATCCAGTATCCTGCAGGTGACCAGCATTTCAGGCCCCCACAAACTCCTGTCATTCTGTCCTTTTTTGCAGCTCACCCTCTCAAGCCAGGTCATGGCGTATTCAGAGTTAGTCAGGGAAGCTCTTTTGGTACGGCTACCAGTGAACAGCCAGGTTCCGTGGTGCATTAGATTCCTGTCTCCTACCCATGGCGCAGTTGCCATTTAAGTGTGCTTGGCACTTTTACTTCACTTACTTTTCCCCATTAATTAGAATAGATGGTCACCAGGGGTTGGTGGTCTTATTACCATAACACGGTACAGTGTCGGTTCCAAGCACGGATCCTCCTCTGCATTATTCCCCTGGTCAGCTCTTTCTTCCTTTTGCCCCATGCGTCCTCTCACTATGTCAGTTCGTTCTCATGTCCAGGTTTCTTGCCAATCAAGCTCATATCCTTTACCCCTTTCTGGGTATTCATCTGTATCAGAGGTTACTTGGTAGGTCCCATCAGGACTGTTGGTTGTTGCTGGCCTTTAATTGCAGCTTCACATCACACCTACTTTGTGTCTCTTTTTGCCCTCTTTTAGGCATACTGACCAGACTGGCCAAGGCACACCTCAGGTCTTAGTAGTTAGGACTATCGCATTTCAAGTGAAGACTCTGACTACAAGTTAGAAGGCTGGCCGCAGGCTAGCCTGCATTTGTAGGAGGAGTTTGAGGGCTATATATATCCCTCCTCCTCCTCCATCAGGTCCTCGTTGGTTGTTTCTGGGATCCCACCTACCCGTTCCCCCATTTTTCATAATTTCATTTACATTTCATACTTATTCATTCAGGGTATGCCCTCTTTTAGGCATACTGACCAGACTGGCCAAGGCACACCTCAGGTCTTAGTAGTTAGGACTATCGCATTTCAAGTGAAGACTCTGACTACAACTTCAAACATACTCATTTAGCCACCAACAGGGATGTTTCTAGGTGGGCCAAAGGCCATGGGCTTGGGGTAGAACTTAAGGGGTAAAGAACACTTTCTGGTTGCTGTCTGGCTCATCAGTGCCAAGGCTAGAGGACAGGCGCCAGGGATCACAGTCACACAGAGTCACGCCTGCTAGTATGATCGTCATATATCCCCTATCCCATAGGAGACAAGAGGGGTGGGGGGCAACTGCAGGACTTTTTCAATGCTGGCACTTGTCCAGTGTTTTCCCTGTAAAATGACATCACCTTCCCTTTTCTATGCATTTTTTACTGTAAAAAAACACAGTGCAGCATGGTGGAGTCCACTAGTCAGTAGCAAACATTATCATCAGACCAAGTGCAAGGTTGGCCAACTAATGTAGCAAAATGGATGCTAGAAACAGATGAGACTAGGAGTGGCTTAATGAATGGTGTATTGTTTCTTTTTAGAGCAAAGTGAGTGTGGTCATCTCACCCAGGATGTGGATTTGGAGGCATGGGATCTGACTCCTGGACCCAGCACAGATCTGTCCATTGTGGATGTCAAATCCCCTGATGCAAGTCGCACTTTGGGCCAAAGCGACCCTGAAGAGGAAGAAAGTATTTGAGAGCCTCTTGTTTGCGCAAGTAAAGCCGCGTACACACGGGCGGATTGTATGGCCTACTTAGTCCGTCATACAATCCGACGGACAGTCCGTCCTATTTTCGAATGAACGGACTTGACCACACACGGATGCACAAACAGTCCGTCGAAAGCTTGCGCGATGACGTGTACAGCACGTACGACGGGACTAGAAATAGGAAGTCGAATACACAGCAATGCAACCTTTCGCCGTGTAAATCCTTTCTGAGCATGCGCCATTCTTAGTCCGTCGAACTAGCCTACTGACGAGCGGATTGTCCGCTGAAACCAAAGTATGACGGACAGTATTTAGAAAAATCCAAAATACTTAGTACGCCAGACTGCACGCTGAAAAAGTCAGCTGAAGCCCACATACGAGCGGACTGTCCGCTGAAATGTGTTTCGACGGACTAAGTAGGCCATACAATCCGCCCGTGTGTACGCGGCTTAAGTATTCTTGGAATCTGGCTTCAAATGTATCTACATGTCGAGTGTTTAGCTGAACAAACAAAACACCCACTCCATACATTAGCAAAGTATGTAGTGCCCTAGCATGGAGAAGGAAGAGGTGGAAGGAGCTGTCATTTTTGCTAGGTACCTGAGTTTTGGAGACTCAAGCACCAGGGCCAAGATTACTGAGTAGCTGCAGTGTGTACATTCCTAGTAGTGTAGGTGTGTAAAGGGCAAGCAGGTTGCAAGCAACTATAGACTGGGTAGGTAAGTATTTCCTGAATTTGACTAGTAACTTGACCATAACTCACAGGGCCTCAGCCACTTGACTATAGTTCCCTTAATCAGGGGTCAAGTCCTGGGAAAAAAAGTGTGGGAACTCCCACCCAAGATCCATTCCCCCGCCAAAAAGGTACGCTCATATGCATATATACTTTACAGAAAATACAGTACAACATTTATTGTAAAGTGCCAGTTTACAAAAACAAAATAACGTGTCAAACAAAACAATCAACACAATGGGTGATGATCTTTCCCTCGCAGGGAATTTCTACCACAAATACACCCTGTTACAAATTCTGTTACACAGCCCATTAGAAAATATCCCACAAACAGGAATAAGTATTGGCAGAGTATTGAAGAGTATTGGCAGGGTATTGCAGAGTATTGGCAGGGTATGTATTGAAGAGTATTGGCAGGGTATTGCAGAGTATTGGCAGGGTATGTATTGAAGAGTATTGGCAGAGTATTGCAGAGCATCGGCAGGGTATGTATTGGCAGGGTATTGCAGAGTATTGATAGGGTATTGCAGAGTATTGGCAGGGTATGTATTGCAGAGTATTGGCAGGGTATTGCAGAGTATTGATAGGGTATGTATTGTAGAGTATTGATAGGGTATGTATTGTAGAGTATTGATAGGGTATTGCAGAGTATTGATAGGGTATTGCAGAGTATTGGCAGGGTATGTATGAGTATTGGCAGAGTATTGCAGAGTATTGGCAGGGTATGTATTGCAGAGTATTGGCAGGGTATTGCAGAGTATTGATAGGGTATTTATTGCAGAGTATTGCAGAGTATTGATAGGGTATGTATTGCAGAGTATTGGCAGGGTATTGCAGAGTATTGATAGGGTATGTATTGCAGAGTATTGGCAGGGTATTGCAGAGTATTGGCAGGGTATGTATTGCAGAGCATTGGCGGGGTATTGCAGAGTATTGATAGGGTAGTGCAGAGTATTGGCAGGGTATTGCAGAGTATTGACAGGGTATTGCAGAGTATTGGCAGGGTATTGCAGAGTATTGGCAGGGTATTGCAGAGTATTGATAGGGTATTGCAGAGTATTGGCAGGGTATTGCAGAGTATTGATACTGATAGGGTATTGCAGAGTATTGGCAGGGTATCGCAGAGTATTGATAGGGTATTGCAGAGTATTGCAGAGTATTGATAGGGTATTGCAGAGTATTGATAGGGTATTGCAGAGTATTGGCAGGGTATTGCAGAGTATTGATACTGATAGGGTATTGCAGAGTATTGGCAGGGTATCACAGAGTATTGATAGGGTATTGCAGAGTATTGGCAGGGTATTGCAGAGTATTGATACTGATAGGGTATTGCAGAGTATTGATGAGTATTGGCAGGGTATTGCAGAGTATTGATGAGTATTGGCAGGGTATTGCAGAGTATTGATAGGGTATTGCAGAGTATTGGCAGGGTATTGCAGAGTATTGATAGGGTATTGCAGAGTATTGATAGGGTATCGCAGAGTATTGATAGGGTATCGCAGAGTATTGATAGGGTATTGCAGAGTATTGGCAGGGTATTGCAGAGTATTGATAGGGTATTGCAGAGTATTGATAGGGTATTGCAGAGTATTCGCAGAGTATTGCAGAGTATTGATACTGATAGGGTATTGCAGAGTATTGATGAGTATTGGCAGGGTATTGCAGAGTATTGATGAGTATTGGCAGGGTATTGCAGAGTATTGATGAGTATTGGCAGGGTATTGCAGAGTGCAACTTACACACTAGTGACTAACCTGGTAGAGAAGGAGAAGTAAACTGGAAAAGTGCAGTGTGTGGCCCCAGGAGGCCAGGACTGACTGGCACTGGGTAGAGGGGAGGAGGGGGGGGGGACAGTCCGGAACTCCGGATCCAAGCAGGCGCGCAGCGTGTGTCAGCCTGCCCACTGACTCGCGCCAGTGCGTGCCCATGTGCACGGCCGAAGTCATGTGACCGGTTGCTAGATGTGGAGCGGCCCCTGCCTAGCCACCAGTCACTCGGCGGCTGAGGTGCGGCGGCGAACTACGCGCTGCATAGCCTCAGCCCTCAGGCAGCTAATGGGAACGGCGTTCCCGCTGTGGGAATAGTACGGGAACGCCGTTCCCATGCGTTCCCGCAGGACTCGAGCCCTGCCCTTAATCCTTTTTTGTCTTCTTACTAGGTCATGATCTTCCAAGATGCACAATTGGCCGAATTAGTGCAGATATGGTGCATTGTTTGAAGGATCTGGAGCAAATAAAGGAGGCTGCCACTGCTTTACAGCGAAGAATCAGAGATTTTGTAGACATGCTTGCCAAATTCTAATTTCCTGTTGCCTGTTTGGAAGTTTCTTATTCCACTTGTTGGCTCCTGTTTGCACTTTAAATATTTACCATGTTTTTTTTTACTTTTAAATGAGAAAGTTTAGTGTCCGAACTTAGTGTTTCTCCACTCCACTCCTCTAGGTGCACCACCAGGTCCTGTTTTCTGTATTTTCCTCAGTCTAAAAATGACTGTGTAAATTACTAGCATTGAAAATTACATCACCTGTCCCAAATTCTACAAGTATAGAAAACATGACCTGGGTTTGCATCTTGAGGAGGAGAGTTGGGAAACTCTGCCCTAACTAATGTGAATTGTAATTTTTCTGTGTTTTAAGAATATAAAACCCAAAATTTGAAGGTGCTTCCAAATTGCCTTAACATTCTTATTTCCCTCATGATGCCATGTCTAAAATGTGTGTATTACCATACATCTAGTTTGCCAAAAGACACAAAACACACAGTGGGGGTTATTTACGAAAGGCAAATCCACTTTGCACCACAAGTGCACTGTAAGTGCACTTGGAAGTGCAGTCACTATAAATCTGAGGGGGACATGCAAGGAAAAGAAAAAACAGCATTTTAGCTTGCACATGATTGGATGATAAAATCAGCAGAGCTTCCCCTCATTTCAGATCTACCCCTCAGATTTACAGCGACTGCACTTCCAAGTGCACTCGCAATGCACTTGTAGTGCAAAGTGTATTTGCCTTTGTAAATAACCCCCAGTGTGTCAACATGTGCTATCTACGATCACTGGGTATCAATGGATGCATTTTGGGGGTGCAACCCCTTCCTTATAACTAAAGAAGCTCGGATGAAGGGGTTGCACCCCTCAAACACGTCCATTGATACTCTGTCATGGGAGCTAGCACATGTTGACACCATGTGTGTTTTGTGGGTTTAGGAAAAAAGTTGTTTGTAACTACACACATTTGCAGCATGGGATCGTAAGGGTAATTTAATTTTTATGCCTCAGCTTGTACGTGGCTTCAAATTTTTGGTTTTAAAGGGGTGAGATCACCCATATGAGGAAGGCAACATCCACACAGTCGTGTGATACTAATGTCTCATTTGGTCTTCATTTTACCAAAATGGAACTTTGTAAGTTCCTGAGTTTGGGATGTGTATCTAATGTTTTTGAACATGCCTGTTTAGCCCCAAAAAAGGGGAAATAATGCAAAACATACATGTTATACAACAAGATGTTGGTTTGTTTTAAAACCTTAAAACGCACATGTGAATGTGCACGTGAATGTGAATGTTACAGTGACAACATGTTCTTAAAATGTGGCCAACTCATGCAAATTTTAGTCCTCCAAAAAATGATAAGAGTTGAAAAGGCATAATGTTTTTGAACTTCATGCATTAGATCCATTAAGAACAAAAACATTGTGTGTGTGTATGTGTAGCAGACCCACAGCACACCATAATAGTTAGTGGAAGAAGATATTGTCACCTCATGTAGCAAATAAGGTACATTTGCACTATTAGAGAAAGTGGCCAAAATAAATCCCATTTGTGAACATATTAGACAGACAACAGTAGTTCAAATGAAATGGGAGTTTATGACCAAAGAAATATATTATACCTGATCAGCTTCAATTTGCTGCCAAGCCACTGTCCCTCTACCCACAAAATAATCCAGGTATTTTTGCCATAGATCTCTGGCATTTTGGGAGGGTAATCCAGCACAGTCATTTTCGAGAGACGTCATCACTCCCAGAGATGGCTGAGCTACAGCCTCTTCAGCTGGGCCTGCCACTGCAGGGTCCGCATCATTTGGTATTGAGGGAAGGTAGCTGCTGGCATTCCACAGTAAAAAAAATTATGGAGGATACAGCAGGACAATACCACATGGTTGATTTTGTATAACTCCAGTTTAATTGGTGTTAAAATCAGCCTGAACTGAGAGATGGAGAGATGGAGAGGATGACAAAGGCATTTTAAACCACCCTTCTGGCACAAGAGATCCTGTAATTAAATATTCTCTGCTCTGGGGTCAGGTTCCTCATAGGAAACAACTTCATAATATGTTCTCCAAGAGCAAAGGCCTCGTCTGGAACAAAAACAGAATTGAGGCCCTCAACATTCTCCTGAGCACGTGGCAAGTTTAAGGTGCCATTCTGGAGCCATTTGTGGAACTTGGCCTGCATAATGACTCCTCCATCAGAGTTGCGGCCATTCTTCCCAACATCCAGATACAAGAACTCATATGTGGCAGACACTACAGCTAGCAGGGCTATGCTGCAAAAGCCCTTATAATTAAAATAATATGAGCCCAAGTTGGGTGGTGGGACAATCCGAACCTGCTTTCCATCAATAGCACCACCACAGTTGGGGAAAATACCACTGATGATGGAACTGGGCTGCAATGTTCTGCCATTGCTGTGGGTTTGAAGGAAACTGTGGATTAAAAAAAGAAAACAAAATTACTACTTCTGAACATAACATTGCAAGCAGAATTGACACAAACATGATTAACCAACATAAGGAGAAAACTTAAATGAGTATTTAAAGACAAAATGGTAAGGTCAACTTATCTGATTTGTCTCCCCTTCTGGTGGCCCATTAGCACAATTTTAGGGTGGGGTGAAGAAATAGGTAGATGTTTTGGACAGGTAACCCACTCCACTTCCATGAGAGCTGTTTGCATAAATAATCTGGGATACTTTAGCCAGACCCTCCTTACTCATACTATTGGCAGCCCAGCGGACAGGTAAGAAGTGTCATAATCTAAAAATCTGGATCCAGACTGTCCAAATTGCAGCACATTTTGACATTCAGAAAATACATATGAATATAATAGGAGACAAAAACTGTCTACGTTAGAATTTGTAGGTAATCAGGCAGGCCCTTGCACTACATGGTTGGGTGAATTTATACAGCAATATGACTACAAAAGAGGGATAGTGTGTATGGGTTTTGCAAAGTCAGCAGATAGAGTATTTATATCTGTCGACTTAGCATTTTGGGTGGGGGGAGGGAGGGTTACAAATGAATTTGGGTCTCCAGCACTCTGCCTGAATTGGAGGACAACAATAACATTTGAACACATTTTAGGGGGTGTTTAGGGTAAGCCCAAAAATGTAGCTGACAAAGTACATTGTTAAAGTTATTAGGCTAGGTGTGTATGGGCCCAGGATAGCATGCTAGGGAGATTAGTTAAGGAAAATAATATGCATGTAGGCCAAAAAAGAGCAGTAAAAGCTTACAGCATGCATGAGGACAAAGAGGACATCCGCCACATATTACAATGATGTTAATTATGGAATCAAGAAATTAATATAATACATTAACAAACATTAAATACATAGAATGTGATGTTAAAGGCAAAAACTTACCCAAATATAGTCTTTCTGCAGGACTTAAATAATGCCTGAGCAGGTGTCTGGAATAATGAGTCCCAGAGCCTGGGTAAACTTGAGGTCCTGGAGACTTCTCCCCGTCGCCAATTAACGCAAGATGGCTATGAGCCTTTGCTCAGAAGTGATGGCAAGCCACATGCATGTGTCCTACTTCTTAATATAGGGGGTCACCAATACCAAGAGTCGGTGAAAGCAGGGGTCCGTCATCTGGAGATAATCCCAAAAATCATCTGGATTATTCTCCTGAAGCTCCGGCAGCAAAGGCATATGACATAATTGGTCACAATTAAGCAACCAATTTTTGGTCCAAGAAATCCTCCTCCTCCTGTTTCTGGACTGGACTTGGGTCAAAGCAATAACTCCAAGGCCAATAATAGCACATTCTTCGCTGGTTGACGAACGGCCGTTCAGAAACGAACTGACAAGTACAAACTGAAAAGCATGAGTCAACACTCACCAAACTTCTACTAACATGAAATTAGCAGAAGAAGCCCAAAGAGTGGTGCGTGACAACTGAACTTCCTCTTTATCGGCTTGTAGTACATCTAGTACATCACATGTCTGTTGGCTGACAATTGTGTACCGTTTGTATTAAAGACAAGTTCCTGGCACATGCCCTTTGGACAAAAGTCTGATGCTTTGTCTGCCGAAAATCTGACCGTGTGTACAAGGCTTTAGGCTCCGTGCACACTAGCTTAAAAATCACTACTTCTACAGGAGTTTTATGTTTTGCTTGTTTTGCTTGTAGAAGCAGCTCAATGTTATCCTATGAGGTTAATTTACTAAAGGCAAATCCACTTTACACTACAAGTGCACTGCAAGTGTACTTGGAAGTGCAGTCGCTGTAGATCTGAGGGAAGGATCGAAATGAGTGGAAGCTCTGCTGATTTCTGTCATCCAATCATGTGCAGGCAAAAATGCTGTTTTTTATTTTGCTTGCATGTGCCCCTCAGATCTACAGCAACTGCACTTCCAACTGCACTTGGATTTGTCTTTAGTAAATAAACCCCTATGTGTCTATGCACATTAGGATGATTACAGGCATATTTTGAGCTTAGAGTTTAGAAGCAGGGAAAAAAAATCCTTTTGGTTTGTGTTTTTGATTGGAGTTTTCTGGCAGAAAAAAACACTAAACTCTCCTAAACTCGCCTAAACTGTGTACAAAAATGCTCTCTATGAGCTTTTTTCTGCCACGGAAACTGGGGTCTCCCTTATACGAGTCACGTAAACGACCATGAAGCAAAATTAAATAAAGTATATTTATAATCACTTACACAAAGAGACAATACATGTGCACTGTACTTCACACTCCTTCCAAGCCAGTGATTATGGATGCAGATGTTTTGTACAATGCAATGCATATTCATGATTCCGATCCTAAACTACAGTACATGCTCAAATGTCAATGATATGATCTGCCCACTGGCTTAATAATATTTTCTGATCATCTGTATAATGTTGGTTATTTATGATTATTCTAATCTATTAAGCATAACAGTAGAGAAGATTATATAACCAGCAACATACATTACAGACTGATGTAAAGTACATGAATATAAATATATGTATATAAGTAAATCTATGGTAGGAACATTTCTGACAACTTTTATGCTTACTGCCAGTACGATTATCTGGTGACCCAGTTTATCAGGTACATACTGTATAGTGTGACAGTGAGCTGAATTTCCACCCTAGCATTACAATATGCATTGCCTGCTTTGTTGTAACTATAGGGTGTTCATAGTGCATAGCTACCCCCAATCCATAAATGTTCCTCCCCTTCGTTTACCAGCTCCGTGCTACTGTCTGTGCCGAATAAAGCAGGGTGTTTCTTCCCTTATATATTTATTTTAAACAATGATTGAAGTTACTCTGTAGCAATTATTAAACTTCATAAAAAAGCTGTACTTACAGAAAACAATGAGTACATACCTATCTCTCCTGATGCCTGCACCAAATTCTGAGAGCATTGATCTGCTGGTCCCTGTAGCGTTAATGCTAGCCATACATGAATAAAAATTCAGCGAGTTCAGCAGGATCCGAATGAATTTCGAGGCATGTGTGGTCAGGTTGTTTGTACAGAATTCAATCTACCAATCTACTTCCGTGCAACCAGCATTTTAGTTTTTTCCCTATTGATCAGGCTTTAGCCAGCACCACAGATCAGTGTAGTCTGATAGCAGGGAAGTCTCCCCACTGCCAGAATACAATACCTCATCGGGAAGGATTCCCCCATCCACATTGAGTATGTGGATGGGGGAATGAGGTCATTTTTTTTGTTCAACCAGCACATATTTTTGCAGAAAAAAATATGCATTAATTATTTTTTCCTACAGGAGCCTGTAAAGCATTCAATGGATCACAGGTGCAAAGTCAGCCTCCTGTAGACATTTCCTCCAGCTTTCTTGCCCGTACCTCTGTATGGGCTTTCTGTTTGAAAGCTGGAGGTGTCATTGAACTACAAGGGTGTAATGGGTGTAACATGTAACATGTGAACTTGCTAGTTATAGATTAATCAAATCTTGGTTGGTTCAGCAGGGCCGAGACTTGATTCATCTATGGGCAGGTTGATTGTCAATCAATTGATAGACTTGGTTGCAACCAGCATGTTGGATTTTTATCATGCAATTATTGGCGATAGCCTCTAGCAGTAATTACTGTGTTCTCCTAGCAGGGACAGCTCCCCCCCCCCCCCCCCCTGCAATTTTCTCTTTTGCAATCCCCGGTTGCAGGAAAGAAAATCTCATAATCTATGGCTTGCTTTAGCCTTTAAACATAGAGACAGGACTCCCATTAAGACCTGTGTACCGTAAATTTTCTGTAGGGTGCTTAGATTTAGTTAATGCTTTACCAATGTTCATTAAAGGGGACCCCCCCTTCTCAAGATTGTGAATGCACATTTACAGTCCAAAAACATAACTTGTTCGCTTTTTCAGTATGCTTTGCATTATTTCTCCCCTTGCCTTATTCTCCTGCTCCCCACTCCTGTTCCACCATTTAAATAGAAAATATATCTTCGTAGGCCGGCATCTCTTCCGGGTTCATCAATGACATGCATGCATCTTGCACATGCCCACTAATCCCTTTTTTCCTCCTGGGTGTACACATTTTCATGGTAGTGAAAGCAAATTAAGTTTACCTGCAAGATCTTACAACATTTAGCAGCTTTGCAATGGGATCTCCTGGGGAGGGCAGCTGTGACATGGCCTTCCCAGGGGACATCGGTAAAGCCAGGGCTATTTCACTACTGCCTAGAAGTACCTGTTAGTCTTATAGAGGATGAAGTAAAAAAATATAATTTAAAAAAAGAAAAAAATAGGTGGATGATTGTCGAACAGCTTGCTTAGTAGCATGCAACAGTGGATTCGGTTTTTGGTGGGAAAGGTCCACTTTAAATATAATTCTCCAAATACTAGCCTTAACAAAATAATAGTAACCTGATCCCATCTGTGCTATAACCGATTGACGTCTAATGCATGGACCTACATTGGAGGACGGCCATCAATAGACATCCTCCCCTATGCACGCTCCCCCTGCTGGGTGTGTGCGGCACATGCTGTGATCATAGAGTCAATGAGACTTGGGTGATCACAGATGTCAGCCCCCTACCACATGATCAGCTGCCAGCCAATGACAGCTGATAACGTATTGTAAACAGAAGTTCAGTAATCGTTTTATTTTTCTCCTCATGCTGACAACGTGAGGAGAAAAAAAGCTGATCACCAGCTTCTGTGTAAGGGAGGGACATAAGTCCCGAAGAGGAAGAGGTACATTTGCCTCATCTGTGCCCACCAGCGCCGCCTGCCAGTGCTCACACAGTGTATATTGGTGCCCACCAGTGTATATTAGTGCCACCAATCAGTGGCAACTATCAATGCCCATGAGTGCCACCTATCAATGCCCACCAGTGCTGCCTATAAATGCCCACCAGTGCCCATCAATGCAGTCTATCGATGCCCATCAGCACAGCCTATCAGTGCCCATCAGTGCAGCTTCATCAGTGTACATCTGAAGGATCCAATGAAGAAGAAAAATTACTTGAGCACTAGAGGCGATTCAGTTCGCATTGTGCGCTATACAAGTATTTCATTCATTCATTCATTCACCAGTGGTGCCAATCAATGCCTCATCAGTACCACCTAGCAGTGCTGCCTATCAGTGCCACCTACCAGTGTCCATCACTGCCACCTATCAGTGTCCATCAGTGCCACCTATTAGTGCCCTTCAGTGCCACCTAGCAATGCTCTTCAGTGCTGCCCATCAGTGCCACCTCATCAGTGCCCACCAGTGCTGCCTATAAATGCCCACCAGTGCCCATCAATGCAGTATATCGATGCCCATCAGCACAGCCTATCAGTGCCCATCAGTGCAGCTTCATCAGTGTACATCTGAAGGATCCAATGAAGGAGAAAAATTACTTGTTTGCAAAATTTTATAACACAATATAAAAATGTTTTGTATTTTTATTCAAAACGTCCGTGTTTTTTTTTTTTTCAACAAAAAATAAAAATCCCAGAGGTGATTAACCACTTGTTTACTGGGCACTTAAACCCCCCTCCTGCCCAGACCAATTTTCAGCTTTCAGCGCTGATGCACTTTGAATGACAATTGCGCGGCCATATAACACTGTACCCAAATTAAATTTTTATCATTTTTTTCCCACAAATAGAGCTTTCTTTTGGTGGTATTTAATTACAGCTGGGAGTTTTATTTTTTGCTAAACAAACAATGCGCTGGTGAAGCGGCACTGGTGGGCACTGATAGGCTGCACTTGTGGGCACTGATAGGCTGCACTGGTGAGCACTGATAGGCACAGTTAAGGTGGCACTAATAGGCACAGATAAGGTGGCACTGATAGGGACAGATAAGGCAGTACTGATGGGCACAGATAAGATGGCACTGATGGGTGGCACGGATGGGTGGCAATAAGGGGCACTGATAGGTACCACTGATAGATGGGACTGATGGGCACTGATAGGTGGCACTGATAGGTGGCTCTGATAGGTGGCACTGCTGGGCACTGATGGGCACTGGTAGATGACACTGATGGGCACAGATATGTGGCACTGAGGTGCAGCACTGTTATTGAGGCAGATTGTGGGCACTGATAGGTGGCACTGTGGGCACTGATAGGTGGCACTGTGGGTACTGATGTGTGGCACTGTGGACACTGATGGGTGGCACTTTTTTAATATCTAGGTGGCACTGGCAGGGGGCAGGTGGGCACTGATGAGCTGGCCGTGATCGGGACTGAAGTCCCTCTCACGGCCGCCGGGGATTGGCTCTGTTGTGTCACATGATCAGCTGTCATCGGGATCGACCCCTTGCTCCGATCCGTGATCAGGTGAGTCTCATAGAGAGGCCGCTCGTGCACGGGACGACGTCAATAGACGTAGTCCCGGCAAAGCAGGTCCGTGCTGTAGCCGTAATTCAGCTATAGCGCGGATCTCTAGTGGTTAACCACTTCAATACCCGGCCATAGTCATATGATGGCCACAGATGGGATCTCCCAGCCCATCTGAGTACCTGAGTACCTGTCCCAGCCCACCTGAGTACCTGGCCCAGCCCATCCGAGTACCTGAGTACCTGTCCCAGCCCATCTGAGTACCCGAGTACCTGTCACAGCCCATCTGAGTACCCGAGTACCTGAGTACCTGTCACAACCCATCTAAGTACCCGAATACCTGAGTACCTGTCACAGCCCATCTGAGTACCTGTCACAGTCCATATGAGTACCTGTCACAGTCCATCTGAGTACCTGAGTACCTGTCACAGCCCATCTGAGTACCTGAGTACCTGTCACAGTTCATCTGAGTACCGGAGTACCTGTCACCAGCCCGGAGTACCCAAGTACCTGTCACCAGCCTGGAGTACCCAAGTACCTGTCACCAGCCCGTCAGAGTACCCGAGTACCTTTCACCAGCCCGTCGGAGTACCTGAGTACCTGTCACCAGCCCGTTGGAGTACCCGAGTACCTGTCACCAACCCGTTGGAGTACCCGAGTACCTGTCACCAGCCCGTCAGAGTACCCGAGTACCTATTTGCAGCCCATGCCTCATAGAATACACATTGGGGTGTTTGCTTTCCAAAATGGGGTCATTTTGTGGGTAATTCTATTGTCTTGGTGCTCCAGGACCTTCAAAAGTGTGATAGATAGGAACGAAATGAGATGTGTAATTTATGCTCGTAGAACGCCTGAAGGTACCACTTCCATGTTGGACCTCTGTATATGGCCAGGCTGTGTAAAAGTCTCACACATGTGGTATCGCAATACTCAGGAGGAGTAGCAGAATGTGTTTTGGGGTGTCATTTTTGCTATATACATGCTATGTGTTAGAAATATCTTATAAATGGATGACTTTGTGTAAAAAAAAATATATATTAATTTTCTTTCCACGTTTTCTGAAGACTTGTGTAAAAAAATTAACCACTCAAAAGACTCCCGGCGCTTCCTGCATGTTGGGCCTTGTATGTGGCCAGGCTGTGTAAAAGTCACACACATGTGGTATCGCCATACTCAGGATGAGTAGCAGAATGTATTTTGGGGTGTAATTTTTGCTATGTATATGCTTTGAGTTAGAAATATCTTATAAACTGACCACTTTGTGTAAAAAATTTTTTTTTTAATTTTCTTTCCACATTTTCCCGAAGACTTGTGGAAAAAAAATTAACTGTTCAAAAGACTCATTATGCCTCATAGAATATACGTTGGGGTGTTTGCTTTCCAAAATGGGGTCATTTTGTGGGTAATTCTACTGTCCTGGTGCTCCAGGGCCTTCACAAATGTAATAGGTTGTTAGGAAATTAGAGGTGTAATTTATGCTCCTAGAACCCCTTACGGTGCTCCCTGCATTTTGGACTTCTCTGTGTGGCCAGCCTGTGTAAAAGTCCCACACATGTGGTATCGCCATAATTGTTGAAGAGTTGCAGAATGTATTTTGGGATGTAATTGGAAGTATGCATATGCTGTGTATGAGAAATAACTTGTTATTATGACAATTTTGTAAAAAAAAAAAAAAAACATTCTTCTTTTTCCCAAGAATTGTGGGAAAAAATTACAACTTCAAAAAACTCCCCATGCCTCTTACTAAATACCTTGGACTGTCTACTTTTCAAAAAGGGGTCATTTGGGGGGTATTTTTACTTTTCTGACATTTCAGAGCCTCAAGAATTGAGATAGGCCGTCAGTGCATCAGGTGTGATCAGATGTGATCAATTTTCAATGATTTGCACCATAGCTTGTAGACTCTATAACTTTCAAAGAAACTAAATAATATCCACTAATTTGGTTTATTTTTACCAAAGAGATGTAGCCGTATAAATTTTGGCCCAAATTTATGAACAAAAATGACTTATTTGCAAAATTTTATCATAGAAACTAAAAAAAAAGTGTTTTTTTTTTTCAAAATTTTCGCTCTTTTTTCACTTATGCCGCAAAAAATAAAAAACCCAGTGGTGATTAAATACCACCAAAAGAAAGCTCTATTTGTATGAAAAAAATGATAAAAATTTTGTTTGGGTGCAGTGTTGCATGACTGAGTAACTGGCATTCAAAATGTGAGAGCACTGAAAGCTAAAAATTGGTCTGGTAAGGAAGCTGTATAAATGCCCTGTATTGAAGTGCTTAAATACCACCAAAAGAAAGCTTTATTTGTGGGAAAAAAATAATAAAAAAAATAAATGATGTACAGTATAGCATGACTGCGCAATTGCCATTCAAAGTGTGGCAGCACTGAAAGCTGAAAATTGGTCTGGACAAGAGGGGGGGTTTAGGTGCCCAGTAAGCAAGTGGTTAAAAATGCCTATGTGCACTAAGCATTAACAACATATCTCCCTTCCAACCAAACATAATAAGGGATTTGTTAACTTCTGACATAATTCCACCCTGAATTTGACAATATTTTTAAAGATCGCTATGAATTTTAATAGATTCATCTCTTTTGGCATAAATTGTGACAATCCAGATATAATCAGGATTGAGGTATGTATATTTATGTGTTTTATATTAAATAAAAACTGTATATAATCTTCTCACTCATGATATTCCATATGCTTCAAAGAGTTTTGTGATCGAAGTCAGCAGATTTATTTGTTCTTCCAAACACGCACTCTAATCTCTCTAAATTGCCCGACTCTTAATACGTTGTCAGGGCCAATGGGAATTAGAATTAATGCCGTACTGCAGGTGGCAACTCGTATTAATATCCTACACTCTGAGATATGAAAAAAATCTTCCTAGGTTTTTGTCAGTTTTCTATATAATTAGAACTTGTAGGTTAATTACTGCCTTGTAAATACAGAGGCGGCAAGAGGCTTCTGAGCCCCGTAGAATCATGACTGGCCATTCATTATGCTGTTTTACACTTTGATTTTATTTAACTAACCCCTTGACTAAACTAACGCTAACCTTAGGGGCTGCCCACAGTGCATGCCCAGGGACTTTACATATAGTCATCAGTGAAGTAATTAGTGTACTTTAATACCACTTTCACGTTTCATGCCTGTTATGCCCTGTACACACGGTCGGACATTCCGATGAAAAAATCTGTCTGATTTTTTCTGACGGATTTTGGCCCGAACTTGTCTTGCATACACACGGTCGCACAAAGTTGTTGGAAAATCCGATCATTCAGAAAGAGGTGATGTAAACACGTACGACGGGACTATAAAGAGGCCAGTAGGCAATAGCTTTCGTCTGGTAATTTATTCTGAGCATGCGTGGCACTTTGTCTGTCGGAATTGTCTACACACGATTGGAATTTAAACGATCTGATTTTGTTGTCGGAAAATTTTCAAGCCAGCTCTCAAATTTTGTGTGTTGGAAATTCCGACGGAAAAAGAGCCCACACAAGATTGGATTTTCCGACAACATTTTCCGTCGGAAAGTCCTACCGTGTGTACAGGCCATAACACATTTGTTTTGTATTCTTCATTTTCTTTTATTAATTACCATCGTTTCCTGGTTTTCATGATCTTTCACTTTGCTGAATCCTTGTGTGGTACATTGGCTTTTATTGTAGGATTTTTGGTGATTAAAAAAAAACAAGAACAAAAGCTATATATGCATACCTCCCAACATTTTGAGATGGGAATGAGGGACACCTACTAACAAATGTAAGTAGGCATACCCCCTAAAAGGAAAATTAACACAAAAAAAAGGTTAATTAAGTCCACAAGGGACTTTTATATTGGCTTCTAAAATTTACAAATGCAGCCATTTATAATTTGGATGAAAGGTTTAGCACTGGGAAACATTTTTTGAAAGATAAAAAGTGCATTTTATATACAACTATATAGATCAAACCAAAATGAGGGACAAATGAGGGGGCAAAGAGGGACATTGCTCCAAATCAGGGAAAGTTGGGAGCTATGTATATGCCCTGATTCTTAGGCCTTTTAAACAATTGACATACCTTATCAGTGCCACATTCTCTGTTACTGCAACTAACGCAATGACACCTGATTCCCGAGGCCAGGACCAACTGCTTTCCCTGAAGATAGAAGCTCTATCAGCGGTGGCAATTTTACTTAAAAGAGGACTAACCCCCCAATCCTTTACAGCAAAAGAATCTGCCATCTTAGCCTGCGATGATCTGCAGTTGCCTTGGTGCTGCACATGTGATCAGTTATGACAACAGCAACTTCATGGTTTGACAGTTTGGCTTGAAAGCACAAGCAACTTTGACAGTTATCATTCACAACATGCCTTGAATGTAACTGTTTTGGGAAACAGTTAAATTGAAGGGTTTATTTCCACTTTAAAGCACTTGTGCATTTGTTGTCACGTTGGTTGTGAGCTGTCCCTAATCTTTAGCATCGCTTCTAACTCAGGAAGCAGATTGCCTTCCTCCTGCAGTAGTCATTAAAGAGGAAGTAAACCCTGATGGGTTTACTTCCTCTTTGATTCCCTGCAAAGGTAAAGCATAATGGACTACTATGCATCACATAGTAGTCCATTATGTGTCACTTACCTGACACAGGAGCCAGCAAAGTCACCGCTGTCCCCTGTAGTCCGGAGCCTCCATATTCTTGGTGGGTCTCGCTGCTACGGCACTGTCATTCGTCGGAGCCGTGATGATGTCACTCCCGCGCATGCGCACGGGAGCCGCCACTCGCGGCATATCGCCGTTAACTGCGGCGTTCTCAGTGCGCCTGCGCAACGCTGTCTACGGCATATACGCCGTAGACAGAGGTGCCTGTCTTTTGGCAAATACGGTTTAGGAGATATTTCTTGGACCTACAGGTAAGCCTTAATCTAGGCTTACCTGTAGGTCAAAGTGGTTTGTAAGGGTTTACAACCACTTTAAGCAGAAGTGCATGGACACTCACCTGTATACAAGTTTAAAGGAGCTCCATAAGCAAACCATACACTTCCAATTTATAATATCAGCATTGTAATAGCAATACAAACAATAGTCATTTGTGACAATCCAATATAAGCTTACTTCTCTTTTCATGTTATGAGTTCTGCCAATCTGCTGCCTATCTAGTTCCATAACTTCTTAGACTCCTGCATGCTTTGCAGCTTCCCATCTGCCCATTCGATTTCTGGAGACGACATATCCCTATAGTGCCTCCTAAAACGTCTTCTTTCATGGCCTCTGTATATCAGAAGGTAGGCTCTGTGAAATGTGTGTAGCCAGGGCCGGATTAACATAGGGGCTTTTGGAGCTGCAGCTCCAGGCCCCTCCCTCAATATAGGCCCATGCCAGTGGCTTATCAATATCTGTGTGCCTTCTTGAAGGAAGAGGAGCCCTCTGTGCACTGCACACATGGAGGAGACAAGTGTTAGTCACTGCAGCCAAGACTTGTCTCTGCACATATCTGACTCCTATCACAGGATATGTTACACTCACACAGATCCTCTGTGTCTGGGAGCTGTCTGGGGGAGGGGCGCTGATGTTGTCCTAACCAGCAGGAGCCCGGGAGGAAGGACATCTCCCATGCTGTTGACATAAGGTTAGTAAATTTGTTAGGGAGGTGTTGTGTAATTATTGTTCTAGGAAACACACTGCTGCTTCCCCCCATGTAATGTGCTCTCTTGTGCCCCCATGTAATGTGCTCTCTTGTGCCCCCCATGTAATGTGCTCTCTTGTGCCCAGTGAACACCATGTCATGTGCTGTGCATTGCAGTGACCACCATGCAATGTGCTATGCCCACCATGTCATGTGCTGTGCAATGCAGTGCCCACTATGTAATGTGCAGTGCCCACTAACTATGTCATGTGCAGTGCCCACCATGTCATGCTGTGCCCACCATGTCATGCTGTGCCCACCATGTCATGTCATGTGCATTGCAGTGCCCCCATGTAATGTGCTGCGCCCAGTATGTAATGTGCTATGCATTGCAGTGCTCACTATGTAATGTGCAGTGCCCACTATATTGTGCAGTGCCCAACATGTCATGCTGTGCCCACCATGTCATGTGCATTGCAGTGCCCCCATGTAATGTGCTGTGCCCAATATGTCATGTGCCCTCCATGTAATGTGCTGTGCTTTGCATTGCTCTTCATGTGATGTGCAGTGCCCACTATGTTGTGCTGTGCCTTGCAGTACCCACCATGCAATGTGCTGTGCCCACCATGTCATGTGCTGTTTCATGCAGTGCCCACCATGTCATGTGCAGTTCCCACCATGTCATGTGCCATTCTGTGCCCATCCTGCCATGTGTTGTGCTCAGCATGTAGTGTGTTGTGCCGACTGTGTAATGTGCTGTGCTGTTCAGCAGTGCAAACCATGTAATATGCCATTCCTAACATGTAATGTGCAGTTGCATTGCCCACCATGAAATGTGCTATGCCATGCAGTACCCACCATGTAATGTGTTGTGCCCACCATGTAATGTGCTGTGCCATGCAGTGCCCACCATGTAATGTGATGTGTCATGCAGTGCCCACCATGTTATGTGCAGTGCTCACCATGTAAATTGCTGTGCAGTGCCCACCATGTCATGTGATGTGTTGTGCCCACCATGTCATGTGCTGTGCCATGCAGTGCCTACCATGTAATGTGCTGTACCCACCATGTAATGTGCTGTACATTGTCCACCATGGCATGTGTCATACGGTACCCACAATGGAATGTGCTGTGCAGGGCTCACCATGTCATGTGCGGTGTCCACTGTTTAATGTGCTGTGCTCACAATGTAATTGCTTGTGCTGTGTCATGCAGTGCCCACCAATGTGCCCAATGGAATGTGATGTGCAGGGCTCACCATGTCATGTGCGTTGTCCACCATTTAATGTGCTGTGCTCACAATGTAATGTGCTTTGCTGTGTCGTGCAGTGCCCACCATGTCATGTAGTGCCCACCTTGTCATGTGCTGTGCAGTGCTCACTATTCCATATGCAGTACCCAACATATAATATGCTGTGCCCACCATATAATGTGCTGTGCAGTGCCCACTTGTAATGTGCAGTGCCCACCATGTAATGTGCTCAGCTGTGCCTGCCATGTCATGTGCTGTGCACACCAAATAAGGTCCTATGCGCACCTTGTGCATGTGCTGTGTTGTGCCCACCATGCAATGTGCTGTGTTGTGCAGTACCAACCATGTCATATGCTGTGCCAACCATGTCATGTGCTGTGCCTACCTTGTAATGTGCTGTATTGGGCAGTGGCAACCATGTAATGTTCTGTGCCCACTATGTAATTTGCTGTGCTTTTCCCACCATTAAATGTGCTGTATCCATGTATCCACCATGTAATGTGTTGTGCCAACCATGTAATGTACTGTGCTACCCCCCCCCCCCCCCGTGTAACGTACTATGCTGTGCTGCCCCCCCCCACAGACTCACCCCCTCACTCTCACCCCCCTCTCTGTCTCTCTTTTACCCCCTCACCACCTCTATCTCTCACCTCTCTCTTTCACCCTGCTCTCTCTCTCTCACCACCTTCATCCCCCATTCTCTCTCTCTCTTGCCCCCTTCAACCCACTCTTTCCAACCACCCTCTCTCTCTTTCACTCTCTATTCCCCCTTTTCTCACCCCTTCTCTCTTGTCCCCTCTCTTTCATCCCCTTTCTCTCTCTTTTCCCCTCCCTCTCATCCCCTCTCTTTCAGCCCCCTATCTTGGTATCACCCCCCCTCTCTTTAATTTAAGGTAACTAAATTTTTTTTTGCATTTTCATTTTATTTATTTTCATAAAAAGGCCCACCAAAATCCTTAGCACCAGGCCCATGATGCTCTTAATCTGGCCCTGTGTGTGGAATAGCAGTGCCTACTTACAGGGAATATGCATAGTGAATATTAGTCACAGAAACCAAGAAAGCAATTGCATGGGATTCTTCAAAAAGTACATTTTCAAACTTCAAATTGTGCAGAATAATAGGCATAGGCTAGAAATAAATGAAAACCAATGTAGAAAAGAATATACCGTTTCACATTTTGACTATAGGTACACCTTAAACATTGTTTTAAAAATGATATAGTAAAAGCCCTGTTACCTATATAAGAAGAGAAAAGGAGTTACGAGTATCGCCTCTGGTAAGTATAAAAATACCAATTACCATCATCCACAAATTTTAGGAATCAAAAAGTTTAGTATGGGGGTATTGGGGTAGCCGTTCACGCTAACCTCCTATAACCAACCAATCCTTATTTTCCCTTATGTGATCATACATATTTATTGTTCAAATGATGTTTCAATTTTTTCTATATATTAACTGGCTGATTGCTAATGGTCTGTATATTGTTCATTATAATTCATATAGATATCCTCCTGAAGAAGCGGATGCTCCGCGAAACTAGTAGAGGAGACCTTTGTACGCCACCAGAACTGAACTCTTCCTTGAGTATCTGTAAATGTTAAATGCTCTGGGGTGTACCACAATTTTAATAATGATGTTTTGTGCACTTTTTTCTTTTTTCTTTTTTGTATTTATTAAACATTGTTAAATTTTAATTATTATTTTTTCTTGTTCCTTTATACAAAAAGTACCGGTATAGTCCAAACAGTATTTTTTGGTTTGGGTTGGTTATAGGAGGTTAGCATTAGCTACCCCAATACCCCCATACCAAACTTTTTGGTATATAAGAAGAGAATAAATATTCACTATCCTGCTGCCCACCCAAGAGATTTAAACTCCTGTGTTCACCAGTGGTTTCACCTGCTGGCCTCTACTACTGTGTCCTGTAATGATGTGGAAGTCAGAGTTTCAGTTTCAGAAGAAGACTTTGGGGGACCTGGTTTGCATCGGATTAATGCACTTCAGTAATCTAAGTGCTTACAGCTTGTCCAATATTATTTTATAACAACAGAATTGTATGAAGACATGCACAAAATTACCACTTTCAAGGAACATTTTCATTTATTAAGGGATGTTCTGTTTTATTATGATTGTACTCACTTTGTGCAAGCCTCAGATAATGTTCAATAAAAATGTATTATTTAAAAAAAAAAAAAAGACTGCGGGGGATGGTTCCTTGTGAATTGAACAGAATTCACAGCAGCAAAGGTAAGAGACTTTACTATTTAATTTTCACGATAGAGTCACTTTAAGCACACAGGCGAAGCGTGAGTTTGGTAGATCACAAGTACATGCACTAATGACTTTTGTCCTGAAAGCTGACAATTAAATTCCAAAATCAGTGTTTGAAAAGCTGTACTAATAGGAGAAAAATTGTTAATGATTTAGTTTGACTACTTTGCAATATAAATTTGCAATATTTTGCAATATAAATCAAGAGATGACATCTGGTTTCCAAGCTCAGTGTACTTAAAGCGGAGGTCCACCCTAAAGTGGACCTCCGCTCATCGGAACCCTCCCCCCCTCCGGCGCCACAATTGGCACCTTTCAGGGGGGAGGGGGGTGCAGATACCTGTACAGTACAGGTATTCTGCACCCACTTCCGGGATAGCTCTCTGCGGAAAGGGGCGTATATTACGCCCCTTTCCGCAAGTGCCCCTGCCCCTTTCCGCAAGTGCCCCGCTGCCTGCTGGGAAAAACACAGATCCCAGAGGCAGCGGGGACCGTCCTTATTGCGCAGCGCGATTCGCGCATGCGCAGTAGGGAACCGGGAAATAAAGCCGAAAGGCTCCATTTCCTGATTCCCATACCCAAGATGGCGGCGGCAGCACCCGACATACGATCTACAGATCGGCTTCGGGTGCCGACATCGCGGGCACGCTGGACGGGTAAGTGTCACTATTTTAAAAGTCAGCAGCTGCAGTATTTGTAGCTGCTGGCTTTTAAAAAAAAAAAAAAACGCGGAGTCCCGGTGGACTCCCGCTTTAAAGCTACTGTATATGGAAACAAATAGTGGTTTCTTTTAAAAAATATGTACTTGTTACTGTCCCAGGATGTGACAATCTCCTGGAGAATCTCATAATATATTAAAAGTTGCACCTATTTATTTGTTTATTTTTCACAACATACGTAACTGTTTTAGACACAGGAGGGGACGATTTCCAGAGTGTTTTAACCACCTCAATACAGGACACTTAAACCCCCTTCCTTCCCAGACCAATTTTCAGCTTTCAGTGCTCTCTCACTTTGAATGACAATTACTCAGTCATGCTACACTGTAACCAAATGAATTTTTTATCATTTTGTTCACACAAATAGA
This sequence comes from Lithobates pipiens, assembly GCF_037356315.1. Lineage (NCBI taxonomy): Eukaryota > Metazoa > Chordata > Amphibia > Anura > Ranidae > Lithobates > Lithobates pipiens. Next base: position 16,431,730 of record NW_027507696.1, read on the forward strand.
GCTTTCTTTTGGTGGTATTTATTCACCACTTCATTTATTATTTTTTGTAATATAAGCGAAAAAAGAGCGAATATTTTGAAAAAAAAAACAAAATTTTCCACTTTCTCTTTTAAAAGAAACCAAAAAAATCTAATTTTGGCAAAAATTTAGGCCAAAATGTATTCTACTAAATGTCTTTGGTAAAAAAAATCCTGATAAGTGTATGATCATTGGTTTGTGTGAAAGTTATGGAGCCTACAAGCCATGCTATGCATTATTGAAAATGTATCAATCCTAATGCACTGATGGCCTATCTCAGTTCTTGAGGCCCTAAAATGTCAGGACAGTACAATAACCCCACAAATGACCCCTTTTTGCGGTATTTAGTAAGAGGCATAGTGAATTTTTTGAAGTTGCAATTTTTCCCCCACAATGCTTTGGAAAATTAAGAAATATATATATATTTTTTTTCTTCACTAAATTATCATATTTACAAGTTATTTCTCACACATGGTGCAGGTATAATTGCAATTACACCCCAAAATACATTCTGCTATTCGTCCTGAGTATGGAGATACCCCATGTGTCAGACTTTTCCACAGCCTGGCCACATACAGAGGCCCAACATCCATGTAGCACCATCAGGCGTTCTAAAGGCATAAATTACACATTTCATTTCCTGAGTACCTATCACATTTGTGAAGGCCCTGGAGCACCAGGACAATGGAATTACCCACAAAGTGATGCCATTTTGGAAAGAAAACAACCCAATGTATATTCTGTGAGGCATAATGAGTCTTTTGAACATATAATTTCTTTCCACAAGTTTTTGGAAAATGTGGAAACCTATTTTTTTTCTCACAAAGTTGTCAATTTAGAAGATCTTTCTAAAACATAACATGTACATAGCCAAAATGACACCCCAAAATACATTCTGCTACTCGTCCTGAGTATGGCGATACCCCATGTGTCAGGCTTTTCCACAGCCTGGCCGCATACAGAAGCCCAACATACAAGTACCACCTTCAGGCTTCTAACATATAGCATGTACACACCAAGAATTACACCCCAAAATTCTGCTGAGCAAAGGGTAAAGAAAAGGCTCACCTGTGGTTTTAGCAGGCAGGGACACCGTTCCAGAGCAGTCAAAGCATTTTCTAGACAGCCAAAGGAAATGTCCAGGAATTGTCCAGGCAGCAGACAGATATGGAAAATTATGAACATGGTTCAGTACAGTCCAAGGTTTAGCAGGCAGTTCAGGCATAAGCATGTCCAGTTCAGGTGGCAGGCACAGGCATGGCCAGTTCAGGTGGCAGGCAAAGGCAGGGCCAGTTCAGATGGCAGCAGGCAGCACTTTGTACATTGGGCCTTGGTCAGGTAAGACCCAAGGACTGGGGTAGAGGCTTCTTCCCACCCAAATCTCTACGAAGCCTCCGAGTCTCCAGACCCTAATCCGAGAAAATGAAAAACCTGGAGAAAAATGTTTTCTCCGCTCGGAAAACTTTTTCTGGAGCCCCTCACATGTGAGACCCCTGTGCTGTACAGTGGCAGGGCAAATGATCAGTTCAGGAGGCAGGCAAAAAGCATGGTCATTTAACAGGCGGAGGTCAATTCACATTGAAGGCAGAAACATGTTTGGCAGAGGCATAGTAATTTAACAGTCCGGATCATACACAGAAATGGCAGAAAGTGGAAACTGGAAAGAAATCATCTTCACTTTACTAATAGTGTAGTGAAGTATGATAGCTTTGATAGCAAGTTCCAATGCAGAGGCCTGGCTGGGAGGGACAGTAGTATCGGGTGTCGCGGCAAATTCCTCTACTTGTACACACACAACATTTTTTTGGGGGTTTGCAACCTGTTTGGGTAGGAGGGAGGATGTCGGGAAAGTGCCTTTCATGGAGTCTGGATACTGCATCAGAACGAATTAGTTGAGTGGGTTGGACATGGGGATAGACAAGGGCTGTGATAACATCTTCTTGGAATCTTAGATAGGTCAGGGAACTTTGGGTGCTCTTAGAAAAAATAATATATGAATTGAACATGGCCAGTTGCATCAAGAGGAAGAGATGAGAGCAGTTACACCACTCTCTATTTACATTACATGACGACTGTGATTGGACACAGTCGTCATGTGATCAGGAGGGCCAATCACATGGCCCTCCTGTTGTATACTGCTCTGCAGTCTCCGGGGGTCTCAGGCAGATCGGGATCGCGCCGCTGCGCGGGCACGTGTCGGCGCGATCACCGGTTATCTGCCACCCATCCCCCTTTGTTTACTTTACGATGGCTGTGATTAGATACAGCCATCGTGCGGATCAGGAGGGCAAATTACATTGCCCTCCTGCCAATCCGAGATGCGGCGTGTGCAGAGGACATGCGCGCTTTGGGATCGCGGACGTTCAGGAACGTCCTGTCAGGAGTAGAGAGCTCCCACCCGGCCGTTTATATGCAGTGGCCGGGTGGGAAGTGGTTAAAACATGCCATTTTGGGGGAAAATTAGTAGCCTCGTATTTAGACATTTCTTTGCTGTTTTAGTCCTAGGAACTGACAATCATTTTCCAAACTCATGTAGCACCCTCTAGTGCTAGAATAGTGTAAATAGGTTTGTTAGTGTAGGTAAATTGTTAGCTTGGCTGAGAGCCAGGCTGGGTTGAATCTGGGTCAGGGTGAGTGACTCAAGGAGGCTGAATGACTCATCAAGCAGCAGCTCTAGTACCTCCCCTACTTTCAGGAACCTTGGAGAAGCTTCCAGAAGAATGGGTGGGAGGTTAGGAGGAGCTGCCTGGAGTATTGAGGAGGGCCCCAGCCAATCCTCAGCAAGTGGGCTTGCAGGAAATGGGCACCTCTTAAATACTCTGAGGCATGCCAGCATGGGGGCACTGAGTGTCAGGTGGAATATTTGAGATGGAGTGCTGAGGAGGCTGTCGGAGGCTTTTGAGGGAGCCCGCTAGTCTAGGGGGGTGACCACGGGCCTGGGGCTTGGGTGCTGGAGGGACCCTCTACAACACACAGAGGACATCCTTCCTGGACAGCAGGAACAGGTCAGCATGTTCAGAAAATCTCCGGAGTGGCAGCCTGGGAGGGTTGGGAGACAGTCTGGGAGGACTGGTGAGGGACAGCCTGGAATGGCTGGCAGTGTCAGTCTGTGGAGAGGTAGCCAGGAGGGCTAGTGAAAAGGGCAGCTGCAGCCAGGAGGGCTATCAGAGCCTGAAGAGGTGGTGTTGGGACCAGTGACCACGGGAGGAAGTTTGCGAATTGTGCTAGTGGTGTCACCCCAACCTTTCCAAGTATAGGGTCCCATAATGCCTGCCTGTATTGGGGCTTTGCTACTAACTTTTCCTAGAGTGACACCACTGAGGATCTGCAAGCAACTTTGTGCAGAAGGGAGAAGAGGAGTGTATATAGACTGTATATAGTTGTGTCCCTGAAGAGTTTGCTGAGAAGTCAAGTGGGCATCCCATAATTTCCTCATCCCCATCCAATTTTTTAAATGCCTAAATAAAACACAAACGCAAAGCTGCTGGACTGTTCACTAGCTCCAATGCTCCATACACACGATTGGATTTTCCGACAACAAAACCCTGGATTTTCTTCTGAAGGATGTTGGCTCAAACTTGTCTTGCATACACACGGCCACACAAATGTTGGCCCAAAATTCCGAATGTGAGAACGCGGTGACGTACAACACGTACAATGGGACTATAAAAAGGAAATTCAATAGCCAGTGCGCCACCCTTTGCGCTCCTTCTGCTAATCTCGTGTTTATCTTGTGTTAGTAGAAGTTTGGTGAGAGACAATTCACGCTTTTGAGCCTCCTGTTTTTTTCAGTTCGTTTCTGCTTTTCAGTTTGTGCTTGTGGGTTCGTATGTGTTCTTCAGTGCGTGTTGTCAGTTCGCTTCTGTCTTTCAGTGTGTTCTATATATAGTTTTCTTCTGTTTTTCAGAGCGTTCTTATCCGCTCGTTTCTGATTTTCAGATCGTTCTTCTCAGGTCCTTTCTGATTTTCAGTGCGTTCTGTTAGTGCGCTCTGAACAGCCGACCGTTTTCTAGCCATGTTGTGGTTACATTCTCATCAGAGAGCTTGTGCAGTTGTTGGGCAAGTCCAGTCCATGAACAGGGCGAGGAGGAGTTCTTAGACAAAGAATTGGTTGCTCCAGCGTGACCAATTCTGTCACATGCCTTTGCTACGGGAGATCCAGGAGAATAATCCTGATGATTTCAGGAATTATCTCCGGATGACAAACTCTGTTTTTCACCATCTGCTGGCTTTGCTTGTCCTCATGCATGCTGTAAGCTTTTAATGCTCCTTTTTTGTCCTTCATGCATATTTGCCTTCATTAACCTACCCAGCATGCTATCCTGGGCCCATACACACCTAGCCTAATCACTTAACAATGTATTTTGTCAGCTCCATTGTAGTGCTTACCCTAAACACCCCCTAAAACGTGTACAAATGTTATTGTTGTCCTTAAATTCATGCAGAGTGCAAGAGGCTTTTATTTGGGGGCCAAAACTCATTTGAAACCCTCCCTCCCCCCAACCGTAAGTCAACCAATACCAATACTCTATCTGCTGACTTTGCCAAACCCATACTATATCTACTTCATTTGTGTTCATATTTATGGATGAATTCACCAAAGCATGAAGTGCAAGGGTCTGCCTGAATACTTTCAAATGGTACTGTTTAAAGTTTTATTCTCCTATTATCTTGATAGGTAATTGAAGACAAACTTCAGTTTGTACAGTGTGTATTCATATTTTTGGATTATGAAACTTCTTACCTGTCCAGTAGGCTGCCAGTAGTGTAAGCAAGGAGGGGCTGGCCAAAGTAACACACATTATGTATGCATTCAGCTCTCAATGAAGCGGAAAGGGTTACCTGTCCAAAACATCTCCACCCCTAAAAATTTTACAATGGGCCATTAGAGGGGGTGATGACTCTGATAAGTGTACCTTATACTTTTGACTTTAAATACTAATTTCAATAAATGTTATACTTTTAGTGGGCAAGAATGTTTGTGTCTAATCTGCTTACAATGTTATGTGCAAAAGTGATATTTTTATTCTTTTGACTCCACAGTTTCCTTCAAACCCACCGGAATTGCAGACTGTGGCTTCCCAGTTTGCCCAGCAGTGGGACTTTCCCAACTGCGGTGGTGCAATAGAAGGGAAACACATCCACATCGTCCCACCCCCAACTCGTGGTCATACTATTATAATTATAAGGGGTATAGTAGTATAGTTAGTGTATGTGTAGGGTATCTTTTAATATGTTTGTATAATTTTTGGTTGAATTTCATTAAAATTTATATTTTTTTACCTTAAACCTTGGGTCTGTGTATCAGTGTCTTGATAGTCCATTAGCCCGTCTGGGTGTCTTTGTGTACTGGTCAGCATCAGCAACCATCCTCACATTTTCACCTTCCTATCTTACTATGTGGACACGGGGAAGAATGGGCAGATGTCGGATGGTGGAGTGATCACCCAGACGGAGTTCTGCAGACAGCTCCAGAATGGCAGCTTGGGCTTGCTACCTCCAGAAGACAATATGGCGGGACTCCGATTCATCTTCCTAGCAGATGAAGCATTTTCGCTGGGAGGCCATCTTATGTGGCCATTCCCTTTGAGGACCCTCTCCCTGGACCAGAGGGTTTTTAATTACTGGTTGGTCAGAGCCAGAAGAGTGGATGAAAATGCCTTTGTCATAATGGCCAGCCGGTTCCACCTATTCTTAACTGCAATCAATATGGCTGAATAGAAACTAAATCACATTGTTCTTTCCTGCTGCATTTTACACAACTTTTTATGCAAAAATGCAGCCAACTACGTGGCCTCAATTGCGACTGAGGCCAGCTTACCAGATCAAACTCTGATGCCACTTGAAGCTGGCTGCCCTGGCTTGCCCCCCCCCCCCAAAGCGCCCGCAAAGTGTGGCAAAGCTATCTGGAGTACTTTGCGGGTAGGGGGGCCATTGATATGCCAGATAATGTATAACATCTTTTAAATAAATTGGTTGTTAAAAACTGAACTCATATTTCCTTTGATTTACTGCTTGTGTTTCTTTTAGCTGTCTCGTAGGTTCTCCAATGGGCTTTTTTTGGGCATTTTCTTCAATAGTGTAGTCTTCTACAGCTAACTATTATGTTGTGCTGTGGGTCTGCTACACACACACATTGTGTTTTGTTGGTAATGTATGTAAAGCATTAATGATATACATAATCATCATTTTCAACTCTTGAATTAATTGCTTACAGTCCCTAAAATGGCCTGATTGGGGCACATTTTAGGGCACTGTGGGGGTTATTTTCTAAAGGCAAATCCACTTTGCACTCCAAGTGCACTGAATTTGCACTTGGAGTGCAAAGTGGAGTTGCCTTTAGTAAATAACCCCCATTGTCACTGTAAATCCACCAACTTACTCCAAAAACTGGTATCGAGCATTGAAAGAAGAAGCCACATATTGTTGAGTATAAAACATTTTACTCCAAGCACATTCACATGTGTGTTATAAAAAGTTTTTTTACAAACCAACATCTTTGGTGTATAACATGTATGTGTGACAGTATATAGAATTTTTTTGTGGCTAAACAGGCATGTTTAAAACCATAAAACATCCACAACTCAGGAACTTACAAAGTAAAATTTTGATAAAGTGAAGGCCATATGAGACATTAGTATGTCAAAACTGTGTTGATTTTGCCTTCATCAGATGGGGTGATTTCACCATTGTAAAAGCCAAATTTTAAAGATGCACACAAATTGGGACTCAAAAATGTGGATTTCCATCATGATCTCATGCCTTAAATGTGTGTCTTTTCCCTACATCTATTTTGATAGATGTAGGGAAAATACACACATTGTGTCAACATGTGCTATCTGCCATCATGGGATGTTAATGTACGAGTTTTGTGGATGCAAACCCTTCCTCGCAACTAAAGTAGATGAGAGGAAGGGGTTGACCCACAAAACGTGTACATTGATATCCCATGATGGCTGATAGCACATGTTGACACACTGTGTGCATCTTAAAAATTTGGCTTTCAAATTACTTTTAAATGTATCAAATATTAAAAAATAACAACAACATTGAATATTTTTTGGGGTTAGATTTTGGCTAAAACATAAATGATGTTGGTGAGTCTTTTTTCAACATCATTGATGCTTTCCTTGACCTTCTCTAATTCACGATTGCACACCATTATTTCGCTGATCAGAATCTGTGCACTTGCACTGTTGAAGTGAATTTCTTCTTCCACAACATCCACATCACCTAAAAAAAAAAATACACACCATGTAATATAAATATGCAGACATACATCTATCACCTGAAGCTGTGGTCTCAGACACTGACCTGTTGGGGTGACTATTTCTGATTTTTTCCCTTTCCAAAGCTGGAATACTTATCTGTTTTGTTTTGTTTTGAGCACCTGTGTGGGACACCATAAAAAGGGTGTTCTGGTGTTCCACACTAGTGTCCCTGCATCCAGATGTGTAAACAGCTGCTGAGTGTCCTCTCCTTACACTGAATCAAGTTTGCATTTCATTCTAGTTACAAACACATCTAGACAACAATGTACTAAACTTCTTTTCATACAAATAGGCATGAAGAAATGTAGTTAACCTGCATCTGCCAAAAACGTCATATTAGTAGTCGAGCGAACAATGTTTAATATGAACGATTACTGTGCCCACGAACCTCAAACTTGCCATTTTAACTGTACAACAGTAAAGAAAAGCACATGGACCAGCACTAAAGTACTACTAATAATAGGAACACACGACAAATACTTTTTAGAAGCAGTTTCCTGATCCTTCTGTACTGATCGTGCTAAACATCCCTTGTAATAGGAATATGGCATGATTGGACCTATTTACAGTGAGATATGGGGTCGATAAGACCCCACATGTCACCTCTAGGCTGGGAAGCCTAAAATAAAAAATAAATAAAAATAAAAACGATTACAGCTTCCCAGCCAAGGCGGTGCCGTTATTTTGAATGCAGAGGCCGGGCGTGATGTCATAACATCGCGCCCGGCCTCTGAACGATCATAGCGCCCCCCCTCCCGGCACCCTCCAGTGCTTCTACCGACTCACCGCTTCCATCGGTGAGTCGGACACAGGTTGCGCCGGCCCTGTGGAACAGCCGCTATGATCATTCTTATGGTGCAGGGAATCGCCAGCTGAAAATGCCGATATCTGAATGATGTCTGTAGCCTCAGGCATCATTCAGATATTACACCACAAAGCCTAGGCCGTCATATGACGTACCTTGGGCGCCAAGTGGTTAAGGTGCTGAGGTCACGTGATTCTAGGTTCCGGTCCAGAAGTATGTTCTGACTCCCTGGTCCTCCTGACCAGCCCCCAGAGGCCCTCAGGGCCTGGGGTGCAGATCCATCCGTTTCCAGGTCTCGTGGCTGGCTAGCCTGAGGCACAGTAACTGGAAGGAGGGTTCCAAGGTGGTCCGGTGCCGTCTCAATTTTGGAGGGGCCCAGCAACTGAAAGCGCAACCAGAACAAAGAAAAGGGGGTCCCCTAGGGGTGGACTTTTAAGGCACGTACAAATTATAATAGTATACAAATTATTTTATTACATAAAATCAACAAAAGGTAATTTAATATACAGTATACATTAAAAAGTACACCAACAGGTATATATACAACCAGTATTGATGCTATGTCATATCATTAATTTGAACAGAAACACCCTACGCGTTTCGGAGCTTGGAAAAGCGTGTCCTTCTTCAGGGGTGTGTGGATACAATGTTTCTGTAGAATAAAACTGTTAACATATATGACAATAGCCGCTGGGCACCATTTGATAAAAGAACAAACAATTGTACAGGACCATATGGGTATATTTGACTCTGCCAATGCTCGAGGTATATGCCCCAGTCTATCTCTATTCAATAAAGTGTTGTAGAGATCCTGCAGGAGTGGTGTGAAAACAGGTCTGCAGTCCCCTATTGGGGGAAGAAGATTTTTTTCATATGAACTGGGACTTTTATAGTTGTTTTACCCAGAATAACACTTCACCATATGGAGTTGTGGGAGAGGATGAGAGGTCCGTCCAGCCGGCGTCCTGCCAATAAGGTCCAGGGGAGGACTCTTTAGAAGAGGGCCACACACAGGGCTGGCTGCTCGTTAAGAGCCTGGAAGCTAAGCTGGAAAGGACGCCAACGTGAATCCACATTCTTACGGTATCGCCGGCCCGGCTGCAAGATACTGGTACCGTATGAAAGTTCCTAATTTCATCCTTCAGTTACAACCAAGTCTGTGGCCATTATCTTCCTTGGCAGCCAGGAAGGAGGTGTGTCTTCAGAGAGCTCCGGTGACAGATCAGGACAGCGCCCTATAGTGGCATTCTCTGACACTACACCCTCCGCTACTCCATTGGAGATAGATATATTGGACCCTGTTGACCCTGGAGACGTATGATCCAGCCACTCATATCAGGAGTCCGTGAAAACCGGAGACAGTGCGGTTACCAACGGGGACCTGCCACCGACGCATAACACCTGATTGATACCACCCAGGATTTCAAGCGCATTTGACCCACTGTCATATGACAGATGTGTCCAATTCCTCCGGTAAGAGTATTTAATTCTCTTTAACTCACTCCAGACAAGTCGTTGTTCCAGGTTGAATTGAATTGTGTGGTTGCCTGATTCCATTGCTGAGAAGACCAACACTGACACTTTTCACTACCTAACATACGTGGACTGTTTTGCTGGGATTTATATTTCAGCTGCTGATACCCATCAAGATCTACATGCACTTATATATTGTATCCACATACTTAGCGAATTATTAATTGCATTTATTTTTGTTTTATATATTTTTTACTTTTGCACATTTTGTCACATGTGTGTTTCTTAGTATTGGTTTCATTATCACCCCTTTAATATACATCTTTAGAGTTTTCCACTAATTGATTCACTAGCGCTACACCAATTTTTTCTTATTTTCACTGAAGTCTGTGGTAGAGACTATGCTTATTTGAATCACCTGTCGGTTGCTAAATCCACAAAAAAGGGGATTTATCCGATAGCTGTAACATCCAGTTGCGAATGGCTATTCCCTGGATTGCATAGAGAGAGACATTCAAGTGTCAGCAGTTTCAAGAGTACCTGAGCTTTACTACCCATACCCTCTATTCCTTACTGAGAGACTGTGTTCTGTTCAATGTTCTGCAAATAAAAATCCCTAAAGTGGATTCAAGTGTCGGTCTCTACAGTTTACTGGGTCAGCAACCTCGGGAAAACCCTAGATGCACACGAGGTGGAGAAGGTAACAGTAAGCCCAAAAATAATCAGCCGCTCCTTCGGGGGTCAGTGCTACACTGATTTAACAAAGTGGTTTACATATCAATAGACAAAAGTAGCCAAAAATGATTGGGACAAGAATGAAAAATGCTGGGGTAAGAATGATAGTATTTTCATTTTGGTAACATTCAATTTGCAACAGTCATGAGCTCTAAATTTTGTGTGATTGATGACCAAAAAACTAATACTATGTACCATTTTCATACACAGGAAAGTCTCAGCCAAGAAGAGACTGTGGAAAGTCTTAGCCAGGAGGTGGCCATGGAAAGCAGCCTGATGGAATCCCAGGTTCCTACCTCTGCCTTTCAATAAAAGAACCAGGAAGGTGAGGAACCTGGAGGAGTATCAGGGTTCTGCTCGCACTATGCGAGCGGACCGCCGTTCGCGCATGCGCACAAGCGCCGTTAGGCAGCCTGGGCATCGGCGCGTGTGTGTGCGCGCCTCTGTGCACCCCAGGCACGCACGGTGTTCACATGCACGCGCGGCGCTCACGCTAACGCGATTGCCGCCAGTGGCCCTATTTAAAGGTACAGCTGCAGATGTTCTGTGCTATTTGTCTGCAGCTAGTACCCGAAGAACCCTGTTATCTGTCTGCTGATTCCTGTTATTTGACCCGGCTTCCATTTGACTCTGCTGCTTTCTCCTGCCCCAATCCTGGCTTGCCTAACTTTGCTATGGACTGCTTACTGTTGCTGAACCTCTGCCTGTTGTGACGTTGCACTGTCTACCACCTGTCTGCTTGTCCCAGCCTGCCTGACCTGCCTTGTCTGTACCTACGTTCCGAGACCTTCCAGGATCCGCTGCTGCCTTCCGGGTTCACCGGTCTGCCTGCCCTGCTTCAGCTGCCAGCTCTGCCAGCCATCTCCTGCTTCCACCAGCTCCTGCGGTTCCAGCATCTGGAGGTTCATCTGCTCTGCCTGCATCAGCTGCTGCGCCAGACGCTCCTACCCCGCTGCGCTCACGTACCACTGTTCTCACTCCAGTGGGACTTGAGCCAGAGCCGTAAGAGAGGTCTTCTTCCGTCAAGTCAGGCTCACCACTCAGGTACCTAACAAGTAGTTAGCGACTACTTTAATTCGCCAGGCTATTTCGGTCCTCACAACAACCCCTGGTGGCCCGAGTTGTATGGCTGTCTGACAGCCAGTAAACTGCAACAAAAGGGCCAATGCCTCATCTGTGAGGAGATAATACTTCAGGCCCTAAACAAGGGGATGAAGGGCCAACTCACAACTAAAAGCCACATGTGTGAGTTGGACCATACTCCTCCACCACCTCCAGCAACATCTCCACCACAGCCACCCAACCCACCACAGCAGCATGGAAGGAGGTGTTGAGAGTGATGGCCTCGGTTTGGTGTGGTCTGGCAAAAGATGCAGGCTGTTGTAAGACTACAGCCTCGGGACATATATGTCATCTGCTGCTGCTCCCAGTCTCTCGAAGAGACTCCATTCCTGGGCCTTATTGTGCTCCCTATTAAATGGAATCAGGTTACCAATTTTACCAATTTGGCCTGTAAAATAATTGATGTCTGCCCTGGGGTACAAAGGCTTCACCAATTCCAACTGTTTCTCCAGCATTGCCTTCCTCTTTATTTTTTTAGGATCCCTGATAAATTAAAATTTTTTGTTTTGATAAATACTTGGCTATGTGTTTTACTTCAAAGGACAGTTTGTTTGTGAGTAGGCAGGCACATTTCAAAAATACAATGTCAAATTAACAACAACCAACCTAGTTGAGGTAAAAAAAAATACAGGATAATAATGGTGTTGTTGTATCTTGACACACAAAAACGAAAAATAGTATGGAGATCACTAAATCACAAAAAAAAAAAAAAAAAAAAGGATTATTCTGGAGATCTGGAGAAATAAAAAAAAAAAAAAAAAGGAGATCACTATAAAAAAAACAAGATTTTCTAGAGATCTTAATAAAAAAAAAAAAAAAAAACTAAGATTATTCATGAGATCACGAGAAATAATAAAAAATGTATTTGTCAGAACTAATATAAGCAACTTCATTATTCTAGCATAATAAAGAAGAAGAGAATACGCTGCATTGAAAGATTTCCAAATTTGCAGCATGACCAATGTGCTATCTCCATTACGAACGCTAGTTTTATAAGACCAAGCACTTCCGTCTCATACTTGATTCTGAACATGCGTGGAATTTTGTGCGCGGACTTGTGTGCACAGATCAGACTTTCCGACAGCAAAGTTTTGTTGTCGGAAAATTTGAGAACCTGCTCTCAAACATTTATGTGCGGAAATTCCGACAGCAAATGTATGGAGCATACACAGGGTCGGACTCGCCGACTACAAGCTCACATCCAATATTTCCCATTGGAAAGTGCAATTGTGTGTACGCGACATAAGTGTGCCTGTGAAAATTCAGTGTGTCTGGCTGTGCAGGGTGGGGGATCCCTATTCACCAGCGGCTTCTACGTGGGGTGCGCTACACTCAGAACAGTGAATTTTTCTTTCAGAACTACTATAGGCCTGTTTGTTGAAAATACTCATTGTGTTACAACCTGTAATATTTTAATCAAAAGAGACATAAAACAGAAGATTTTTTGGTTATACTTCTTTTCTGGGTCACAGTAGTGCGTTTACTTGTGCTCTCCTATGACTCAGAATCAGTTGACTGCAGGCTAAAGCCCTCTGTCAACTGACATCACAGAGCCACTCCAGGTTCTGGAAGGAGCTTGAGAGGTGAAGCCAGCTGCACTCGACCCTTCTCCAACCTGGCCCTCCAGTGAGCGCTGGAGGGGCAGAGCAGAGAGCCATGACTGACAGTCTCCGCACTCTGCACCAAGAAGACCGAGAGCTGAATGATCAGCAGTCATGTGATTACACAGTTCTCAGGGTTAGAGCATGCAGGGACAGCTGCAGCATCAGATTGATGCTGCAGCATGGATGCGAGTAGAGAGATTTTTTTTGTTAATTATATACCCCATACTATCCCATCTCCTTTACATAGAGGGGACAATTAAAACTGGAGCAGAAAGAAACTGAACAGCTGTACATGAAAACCAGCCATCTATCTTCAGCTTGTTCGGTTAAGCTTTGAAAATGAAAGATAGAAGCCAATTGGTTGCCATGCACAGCTGCTCCAGATTCTGTCTTCCCAGTTTTGATAAATTGCATCACTTTTGGTGAACAATTTCTTCACAGCCCTGCTGAATATTTTACACTCCATAAAAAGTCCTTTTTGTAAAAAAAAAAAAAGAAGCACCCCAGGCCCTTTAAGGCCAGGCTTCATGGACTGTCATCAAAAGCTGCACTTAAAATCCTTTAGTCCATCCTTTTTTTTTAATCTAGTTTCTGCAGTTAATTAGATGAATGTGCTGTCTCTAGTGCTTGATTCTTTTAGGAAGTTTGCTCTATATGCATAGAGTGTTTAAAACCCATTTAATTGAATTCTAACATCATTTAGTACATAAACTTACTTTAATAATCGTTTAATCAGAGTGATCATAGCAACTCTCTGGCAATCATCCATTCATTTGGCAATACGCCTTGTTTATTTCAAGGGGCTAGAAAGTATGTTGTTCTTTGTATTATTTTAGCAATGTCAGAATCTGTATCCTTCACGTCTGACCTTTGTTTAAGGACGCTGCAATTGGTGCTGCTTGGTGCCAGACACTGGGTGCTTGTCTTTCAATTTTGCATCATATAACCCATGAGAAAACAGTGCAGTGTGATTGCTTCAAAGCTAAACCAACCTTTATAATACAAAGTGGAGGACCGAGACACCCAGGCCAAGATGACGTGTATAAAAGAATGTATAACCTAAATGTTCTCTTATGATAAATGACTATAAAATGAACATAACCCCTTGCCAAAATGGTTTTCCCGACGCCAGCATGGCAGCATACTAGTCATGGCAGCATACTAGTGATAGAGTTCCGTCTCTTGACCCCTCCTCCAGGACCAGTGAATAGCATAAATGTAGGCATGGTTAGCCACCACCCTATTCTTTTTTTCCTCATACCTCCACGCCAGTGATGAAGTAAGGAATTTTATGTCCCCCTCCCTGCCACTGAGTAGTAGCCTTCTTGGTTCGAGCCTCTCCCAGTGCAAAGTTTCAGTGCTCGGGCTGCTAAGATCGCGCTGAAAAGCCTGAGAAACCCTCGTCTGTGTGGTCTTGAGGGGCCCCTGCAGTGTTTCCTCTTTAGGAACAAAATCTGCCATTTAGCATGACTTGGTTATGGAGCTTTTGGGGGGCCAGCCTGTCTTTTCCTTTCCTATGGTTTTCCTTAACCGTCAGACTATGTCTGTACCTGCTTTTTTTTCCCCCAATCATTCCTTTCTCTGGAGGAGCAGGTCGCATCGTGCAATGGGTACTCGGGTCTATCTATTGGCGTGGAGTGGACGCCCAGCACTGTAATTACTGGCCAAGGGCGACCGGATGATGTCATAGGGCTGCACCCCGTTCGCACAAGCGCTCTGGCCGACAGAAACTCAGGATGCCATTTTGGCTCTGGGCAAAATGATTAGTTTTGCCCACAACACCAGGAGGAGCCTGGGGGCGGATTCTTTCAGTCCCAGGATTTAAAATTGTCAGTAGAATGTTGTAGAGTATATTCTTTCCTTTTGGTTTGTTTTGGCTATTTGCCTTATTGTAGTTAGATCTTTTTTTTTTTTTTCTTAGTGTGTGGCGTTAGAAAGTTTTAGCGATCTCCATCCCTGTTGTCTCTCTTTCAGCTATCTCTCTTTTACACTGGCCATCCCTTATTCTCTATTGCCATGAATCAGTCCCCACTTATGCAAGACCCTCAATACTTAAGGTAGGGGGACCACCAGTTGGTAAGTTTTCAGGTGACCTAAAAAGAGAGCCCTCTAATGTGGTTTGCTTTGATTTGTTTCAGCCCCTCGTGATCACACTCTCGGAGTTCAAGGACAAGAGAGGACAGGTGTTCTTCAAAGGAGCATAGCTCCAGACGTCACTCCCGGTCAAGAAAAAATCCTTCAGAGCAATACAGACATCTTTTGCAAGAAATCATGCTGGGCCTGTGGCGCAGTCCCCCTATCCAAAAACCGTATGCAATGACTGTCTTGAAGAGTTTGCAGTGGACAGGGAACAGGACACTGCGCAAGCCTCTGCATTTCTAAAAAAGGTAGTATGAGATTCCTTGTCTGAGTTTACATCAGCCCAGCCTCCCACTCAAGGGGTGCCATTGGAAGATCAGCCAGGGACTTCAGCAAGCAGTATGACTTTGCCCAGTGGGGTGTCCTTACAGTCTACTCAGCCTGCAGAGAAGGATAATTCCTCCTCATCAGAGGAGGACCCAAAACAACTTGGGTTCAGTTTTTCTCTTGTAGGACCCTTCATTCTTGCAATAAAACAGGCAATCGCATTGGGAAGAGGAGGAAGTGACAAAGAAGGCAAAATCCTATTACGCTTTTCTACAGAAACGAAAAAAATATATATTTTCCATTTATGGATGAGATCAAGGGCGTCCTAAAACAGGAGTGACAAAAAAACAAAAAAAGGTTTTCACTCAACCGTATGCAGAAATGATATCCTCTACGGGAGATAGAGGCAATATCACTTGACTCACCACCTATGGTCGATGCGGCAGTCATCCGCTTGGCAAAAAATTTGACTCTACCTATGGAGGATTCATCCTCTTTCAAGGATTTGATGGACAGGAAAATAGACTTAGATCTTAAGAAAGCCTATCAGGCGGCCGGGGCAGCCTGCCATCCAGCTGTAACCTTCACTTCAGTGGCTAGCTCCCTGAAAGTTTGGACTCAGATCATTGCGTCAGCAGTGAAGGAGGGAGCGCCAATGGCGGATATCATTTGAGCTCTGAATGACCTGAAGGTGTCAGCTGATTTTATTGGGGAAGCAGCAATAAAGACAGTTGAGTGCTCCGCCAGGGATATGTTGCACACGGTAACATCAAAGAGGGCCCTATGGCTAAAACCATGGTCAACGGATTCTTCTTTGTAACATTCTTGGTGTAAGATACCTTAAGATGGCAAGTTCCTCTTTGGTTCCAAGATGGAGTCGGCCATCTCGAGAATGTCAGGGGGCAAGTCTGGTCTACTCCCACAAGACAAAAACAGTGAAGATTAAAGCCTTTTCCCAGTAGGTTTTATTCCTTCAGATCCAGAGACTCTAGATTCTCTCAGCAGTCCAGGGCCCCCGGCTGGCGGCTGGAGGGGGGCACAGTCATCTTTCCCTAGAGCCCACAAGCAGAAGACGCTGAGTGCCCCGCAGGAGCCTAGTAAATCTTTTTGACGGTGTGCAGTCCCAGATGCTTCCAGTAGGGGCCATACTGGCGCACTTTGCAAACATCTAGGCAAAAGATTCGACAGATGCATTAGTAAGATCTACGGTCTCACAGGGTCACTCCTGGAGGTTTCTCAGCACGCCCCCTACAGATTGCTTTTTACCCACCAAGATTCCAGAAACGCAGCAGAAAGCAGAAAGCAGCTGTCCTTCTGCAATATGTTCATCCTCTCCCAAAAGCAGAAAGCAGTAATACTGGTTCCCTCCTGGGAAAAGTACACAGGGTTTTACTCCACCCTATTCATGGTACACAAGAAGGATGGGGGGGGGGGGTGGCACCCAGTCATCGACTTGAAGGGTCTAAATCATTTTATTCTGTTGGACAAATTCAAAATGGAGTTCATTCACACCATCATTCAAACCATACAGCTGAGCGACTGGATGCTCTCTGTGGATCTGCAAGATACGTACCTCCATATTCCAATCTTGCCAGCCCTCCAGAGGTACCTAAGGTTTGCAGTCGGCCAGACACATTTACAGTTTACAAGCCTTCTCTTTGGTCTGTGCACGTCCCCGAGAACCTTCACGAAAGTCCTCATTGCCATGCTAGCCCCGCTCAGGGTGCAGGTTCTACGAGTCCACCACTACTTGGATGATGTCCTACTGCTGGCAAGGGATCAAGAAGAATTATTAGCACACAGAGAGATCCTCGTCCATACTCTGTAGAAGTTTGGGTGGATCATCAACTTCAAAAAGAGCCATCTTATCCCAACTCAACAGTTGGTATACCTGGGAGCACTGTTTGACACGAAGAAGGCATCTGTGTCTATTCTTTCCCAGAGAAGGTGAAGGTGATCAGGAAGAGAATTTTAGCAGCAGCAACTTCAACTCACCTTTCAGCCTCTCAGTGCCTCAGTCTTCTAAGCACCATGTCATTGTGCTTTCCAATGGTTCCATGGGCCCACTGGCATCTTTGTCAGTTTCAGCTAGGCTTCCTATCACAGTGGAAGAAGCAGAGCTTAACACAACTGATAATGGAGGAGGAGCCTACAGTGGTGGCTGAGATTGGAATCCCTAAAGAAGTCACGTCCCTTGGGTCCTTTAAGTTGGACCATGGTTATGACCAATGCCAGCGAGGCAGACTGAGGGGCGTACTGCAAAGGTCAGTCAGTCCAGGGCAGGTGGAGCTTCCCCACCAGAGGGTTGGTCTCCAACGTACTGGATATTCCAGCAGCATTTATGGCTGTCCAGGCCATATGCCACAGAATCAAAAATCGTCCAGTTACTCTACAAATGGACAACAGGGCCGCAGTAGCCTGTATTCAACACCAAGGAGGAATGTTGATGATGGAAGTAGAACCCATGATGACTTGGGTGGAAATACACTTACAGTCTTTAAGAGCAGTCTACCTTCCTGAGAGGTTGAATGCGCAGGCGGATCACCTTTCACGGAAATTCCCGGATCAGACAGAATGGGCCTTACATCCCAGAGTATTCCCTCAATTGGTCCACAAGAGGGGTCTACCACAAATTGACCTCTGCTTCTCACAACAACAAACTTCAGAGATTCTTATCCAGATTTCCACATTCCCAGGCAGAAGGAACAGATGCACTGGTTACACTCTGGAATTGCAGCCTGGCTTACGCCTTTCTTCCAACAGCTCTAATCATAAGGTTCCTCCTGAGGCTATTGAGAGAGCAGGTGACAGTTATAGCCACCCTCTCACTCTGGCCAAGGAGACGTTGGTTCCCTTTAGCGATACACTTCAGCAAACAACATCCAAATCCCCTGCCAGTATTTCCACACATACTAGTACAAGGCAAGTTCATGCATCCGAACATACGCAGGCTGGTTCTTTGGGCTTGGCTATTGAGAGAGGGAGGCTGGAGAACTTAAGACTCCTCTCTAGTTATTGCCACATTACTGAGGGCCAGAAAACCCACTACTAATAAAGTCTACGACAAAATCTGAGACTCTTACTAACTGAGAGAGGTCTCGATCCTGCAGTCCCACCTCTATCAGCGGTGTTGGATTTCCTTCAGTCAGGCCTAGACATGGGCTTTAGCCTCAGTTTGTTAAAGGTGCAAATATCTGCAATCTTGGCAATAACAAAGCTAAAATGGGCTGAGCCGCTAATCAAACAATTCTTGAAAGCAGTTGTCAAAATTCACTCTCCGCTTAAAATAATTTTTCCTCAATGGGATCTGTCAGTTGTACTGGACTTTCTGTCAGCCCATCCCTTTTCTCCAACTGAGGATTGTTCCCTTTGGGACATAACATACAAGGCA
Source organism: Lithobates pipiens (assembly GCF_037356315.1). Lineage (NCBI taxonomy): Eukaryota > Metazoa > Chordata > Amphibia > Anura > Ranidae > Lithobates > Lithobates pipiens. The sequence goes on from NW_027507696.1 coordinate 16,450,555, forward strand.
GTTTTCTTAACAGCAATTACATCTGGTAGGAGAGTGTCGGAACGTCAAGCCCTGGGAGTCTCAGAGCAGCATATAAGATTCTTTCCAGATCAGGTCGAACTAAGACCGGTCGACCATTTAATTCCAAAGGTGGCAACGCCCTTCCACCAGACTGGTATTTGGGCCTAACCCAACTTTCCAGAAGAGCGTTCAGGAATTCTACATGAACTAGATGTCTCCGGAACATTAAAGAAATACCTTTCTGTTACTGCACCATTTAGGGCTTTGGAGAAGCTCTTTATAATCCCAACAGGGAGGTTCCAGGAGAAGGAGGCCACTGCAAAAACCTTGGCAGGAAGGATTGTCAAACTCATACACAGAGCGTACAGAGCAAGGGGTGGCGATCTTCCTACAGTGGTGACTGCTCACTTCACCAGGGCGGTGGCTGAGTCCTGGGTGGCCCATTTGAATGTATCTATGGAAACCATCTGTAGTGCAGCATCTTGATCTTCACGAAATACATTCTTAAGACATTATAGAATCGACCCAGGAGCTTTGTCGTCTGTAGATTTCAGAAGGAGGACTATCCAGTCTTCTTTCATGATTTAAAATAAATTTGGTTTGTCAAGCATTACCCACCCTGTCAGCTAGTTATTTATCGCTAGTATGCTGCCATATTGGTGTTAGGAAAATGGAAAATTGTGTCAAATACTTACCCTAATTTTTCCTTTCCTGATGCCAAACCATGGCAGCATATGTGCCCACCCATGTATGTTCCGGTATGTGGCTTGTTACAAAGAATGGGGTGGCGGCTAACCATGCCTTCATTTATGCTATTCACTGGTCCTAGGGGAGGGGTCAAGAGGCAGAACTCTATCACTAGTATGCTGCCATTACTAGTATGCTGCCATGGTTTGGCGTCAGGAAAGGAAAATGACGGTAAGTATACAACATAATTTTCCGTTATATCCAACACATAAAAAAAAGGAACTGAATCAGTTTTAACAGCTTAAATTGAAATATCACTTTTTTTGGGGGGGGGGGGGGGGGGCGTGTTGACCGCTCACTGCGATGGTCGCATAGTAGAAGAGCTCCACTCGGCAGAAAGGGAATCAACAGCATATCGCCCACACTGTGACAGGTACAATCGCCACCTCTCCCCGCCAGACCACCGCCGCTGCACAGAGCATTGAAGGCAATGCGGAGAAGGCACCAGGACCAAACGAAAACATTAAAACTGCCAGATTTCTATCCGGCCATCTCCCGCAGGCTACAGCAAAATGGCGGTGGGGAACAGCTCTCTGGACAGTCCCCCGGAGCTCTAGCGCCAGCAATTCACTCACGTTCAAGCAGGCTGGAGCCTGATACTGATACAGACGCTGCAGCTGTTATGGAAAGTACACAGAGCAGTCAACCCAACTCTCCCTGCAGCTCACCAACAGCAAGGAGCCCAGTGAAATCTAAACCCAGACTGGACCCTGGGGTAATTGCACAAAGCAACAGATACTCTGCACTATCTATGGAGGTGAGTGGCTCACAAACTAATGATCCATCAGCTCAATATAATGCCGATCCAATCGCCATGTTTCCAACTACAGGACAAACAATATCAGACACCACATTGAAAGACATGCTCATGTCCTTGAGAACATCCCTAAAATCCGATATGATATCATGCTTTCAACAGTGCAGGGCTGAGATTAATGAACTTGGAGACAGAGTGCATCAAGTGGAAACAAGGATGTGCGATGTCACAACATCCTTCAACACGTTGGTGGACTCCCACGCGTCGCAACAAGACACCATCTCCAAAATGCAAATGAAATTAGCTGACCTTGAGGATCATTCCTGCTGGAACAACTTGAAAATCCACGGCATACCAGAAACCATTGCAGCACAATAACTACAGCCTTATGTTAGCGCCTTATTCCAGGCTGCCGTACCATCATTGTCCCTAATGGATCTCAGAATCGACATAATCCATAGAGTAGCCAAGCCGTCCTTCCTACCACAAGAGGTCCCAAGAGACGTGCTACTCAGAGTCCACTCTACAAAGAAAAGATTTTGGTAGTTTTCCTCAAAGGGGACAACTTCCCGGAACAAGCCACCAACTTACAAGTGCTTCCGGATCTTTCACAACACACGTTGCAATTATGCCGCAACATGGCGACAGTCACAAAAGCAATAAGAAACCATAAAATAGTTTACAAATGGAAATACCCAGCTAAACTTATCATCTCATACAAGGGCTCCAACCACCTTGTCAACTCGCTGGAGGAATTTACATCTTCTAAAGCAATGGCAAATCATACCATCCGATACAGGAACAGAATCGCTCCCACAACACAAGACTCCTCCTGACAAGATACAACCAGATTGGCAACCCAAGCATCAAAGGAGATCTAGTTCAAAGCGCACATGAGCTCTCCTCACTTAAGCTCCCACCTAAAAGTTCCATTAGGATTCCCCGAATGCTTATGGTACCGACCACCGTACCCTAATACCCACTGTTTGGGCAGCTACGCTGCCTGGTCTATTTGGACTTTGTACGTTCTTCTTTTTAAAATATATAACTAAGATGAAGATGAACATTTTCAAGTTACTTAGTTTGCTTCACGTCACGCTGGGAGTACGACAAAACTCACCTGCTTTACTGAACACTATCCCAGCCCCTGTCCTTGGCATGGATCTTTGGTATTAAACAAACAAAAACAAACTTTCAACCCCCCCCCCACCACTCCTCATGCAAGACACCATGGAATCTTTTTACCAACACGTTCTAAAAGTCTATTCTCTCCACAAAGGAAAACTAATTCCCAAATCATAACTCAACAGGAACGTCCACATCATTCACCATATCATCTGAAATTACTTGAATGAGCATTAGACTCCTCTCTATTAATGCAAGAGGCCTCAATCACCCGGCCAAACAAAGATCTCTCTGGAAAGAGGCTCTCCAACATAAAGCAGACATTGTGGCAGTTCAAGAAATGCATTTCCACAGGTTGGCTACACCCAAATGTTCACACCCGAACTTTCCCCATATTTTTCTTTCTTCTATCACAGCTAAGAAAAGGGGAGTAATGATGGCCATAAGAGACACAGTGGCTTTTGATTTAAAGGAATCATTCATCGACCCAGAAGGACGTTTCATTATTTTGGTCTGTACTATTAACAAACTACCTATTACTTTAACGTGTTTATATGCTCCCAACTCGCATCAAATTAAATTTGTTAAGCAAGTTAGATGGCAAAAATGTGCGAGGGGAGCATATTGATATGTGGTGATTTTAATATGGTTATAGATGATAGACTGGACACTTCCTCTCGAGTTAGGAACCATTATCCAAAGTTCCGGGACATCTTGATAAGAGAGGAATTGTAGGATGTTTGGTGCTGTGAAAAATCATTTAACTATTACTCCCCTAGGTACATTTCTTATTCTAGATTAGACATGTTCTTGTCGGATAAGGTGTTGCTGCAGAGAATTTCCCACTCCTCCATTCATGACATAACGATGTCTGACCACGCTCCTGCAACAGCGCGCTTATGGAGATGCAACGACTCAATAATTCAGGATACAAAACTTCAAAAAGAAATAATTCAACATCTAGAAGAATTTTTTATTTTTAATAACCCTAATGTCACGAATCCCTTTAACAATTGGAATGCCCACAAAACATTTGTACAAGGTATCCTCATTAAAATGAATTCTAGACTACAAAAGGCCCGCTCAGCTAAGATCACAGATCTACTTACAGAAATCTGCATATTAGAAAGAAATAATCAAATACATCCTACCACAGATTTGGCCATGAAGCTATCTAGTCTACGCCTCAAACTTAGAGAACTGTTTTGTGTACAACACGATCAGTTAAACTCAAATTAAACTACTATGCAAATAACAACAAAACAGGTAAATTCTTAGCCAATCGACTAAGGAGCGAAGATCCAAAACAGTGATTCCACATCTATATTACCCTAATACCTCAGTAAAGGTAGAAAACCCACAAGCAATAGCAGACGCTTTTGCAGACTATTACTCGTCTCTCTACAATTTAAAAGAGGATCCCACAGCCATACAACCAAGGGGAGAGGATATAGATAGCTTCTTGGCTAAACTGAAGTTGCCCTTATCGGAAACCCAACTTCATTCATTAAAGTATCCCTTTTCCCCAGCAGAACTAGAAAGACCCATACAATCTCTCCCCCAAACAAAGCCCTGGGACCAGATGGATTATCAAATGGATATTATAAAGCCTTCAGTCAAATCCTAATTCCCAATCTACTGCCATTATCCAACTAGGCCAGGTCAACAGGTACCTTTCCATCAGAAATGCTTAATGCTTATGTGATTACTCTGCCTAAACCAGGTAAATCCCCAGATGTTACAGCCAATTTTCACCCCATATCTCTCTTAAATGGAGATATCAAATTATATGCCAAAATGCTGGCTACTAGATTATATGACATTATACCTGAATTGGTGAGACCAGACCAAACCGGTTTTACCAAAGGACGCCAAGCATCTGATGGCACTACACGTCTATTAAACATTATCCACCATGCTGAAACTCGGAAAAACGCCTTCTCTGCTTCTATCTATAGATGCAGAGACAGTGTTTGATAGAGTCCATTGGGGGTACATGAAGGCGGTCCTACGGGAATATGGATTTCAGCTATCGGCCATAATTGCTCTCTACTCAAACCCCTCAGCACAAGTTTTTACTTCAGGCCTATTGTCAAAATAATTTATAATTACGAATGGAATCTACCAGGGTTGTCTGCTTTTTCCATCTATCTTCAACTTAATGATGGAGCCCCTGGCGGAGACCATTAGAGAACACCTTCACATCTCAGGCTTTAAATTCCACCAGAAAACACAGGTAATTAATCTCTTTGCGGATGACGTTATCCTTCTCCTGACAAACCCTACCGTTTCACTACCATTTACGCATGATATCCTCAATTTGTTCGGCACATTATCCTACTACAAAGTTAATTTCAACAAGTCCTTAATACTAGACCTTGGTATAAATCACCATGCTAGATCACACCTAAAACAAACACTCCCATATGTATGGGCAGAGAAATATATCCCTTATCTGGGCATTTTCCGGATGGCAAAAATATCACAAATGGCAGAAACAAACATTAAGACCCTACTTTTAAACATACGGAAGACATTAAAAAGTATGGCCAAAACCAAACTATCCTGGGCAGGCAAAAATGCATTCTTTAAAATGATTATACTCCCTAAAATATTGTACATATTTAGAACGCTCCCCATTCCATTTAAAGCATCCCACTTCCATGAATTAAATAAAACACTGAAACAGTTCCTCTGGCAAGGGAAGAGAATCCGCTGCTCCCAAACTATCCTCATACAACACAGAAAGTTAAGCAGGATGGGCCTTCGTGATATTAAAGCGGAGGTCCACCCTAAAGTGGACCTTCCACTCATCGGAACCCTCCCCCCCTCCGGCGCCACAATTGGCACCTTTCAGGGGGGAGGGGGGTGCAGATACCTGTACAGTACAGGTATCTGCACCCACTTCCGGGATAGCTCTCTGCGGAAAGGGGCGTAGATTACGCCCCTTTCCGAAAGTCCCCCGCTGCCTGCTGGGAAACACACAGATCCCAGAGGCAGCGGGTCCATCCTTATTGCGCAGCGCGACTCGCGCATGCGCAGAAGGGAACCGGGAAATGAAGCCGAAAGGCTCCACTTCCTGATTCCCATACTCAAGATGGCGGCGGCAGCACACGAGAGACGATCGAGAGATCGGCTTCGGGTGCCGACATCGCGGGCGCGCTGGACAGGTAAGTGTCACTATTTTAAAAGTCAGCAGCTGCAGTATTTGTAGCTGCTGGCTTTTAAAAAAAAAAAAAATGCGGAGTCCCGGCGGACTCCCGCTTTAAGGACTACTATTGGGCATCCACCTTAGCACAAACCAAGCATTGGTTTAGTACACATCCCGTACCTCTCTGGGTGAGTATAGAAGCTACAGTTAATAAAATACACCCCATGAGTCTATTACTTCTCGCAGATTCATGGAAACCTATCTCCTTAACATCCCTCTCCCAAACAACCAAAACCTCGATTTTAGCTTGGAGACACTTAGTGTCCCAACCACGACCAGATACCCCAAATCTTACAATAAAAATTCCATTTCAAATGCTTGAAGTACTACTCCCGTACAGCTCTATTAGCAAATGGCAAGAAAATGGTATAGAGTGGGTGGAAGACCTTCTAGATCAGGGAGTCCTCCAAAACTTTAATCTCTTACAGGCCAAATATAACATATCATGTACAAGTAGCTTATTATACAAACAAATCTTCTCTTTCTTAGCTAAACATCCTCCCCCACAGATTAAAATAAATACCTCAGTGTGGCACTTCTTTACAACCGCCAATAACAAGTGTAAGGGAATATCTCTCATTTACAATACACTCCAATTTAAACAAGAATTTAGTAAATCCCCAGTGATACTGTCATGGGAAAAAGATTTGAACAAAACCTACGATCAAGAACAATGGACCACAGTGTTTCGTTACAACTACTTAGTCACAAGTTGTATCAATCATTGGGAACTAACCCAAAAGATATTAACGAAATGGTACAGAACTCCTTATCAACTGGCTAAAATGTTCCCTACTCACTCCATGTTATGCTGGAGAGAATGTGGTACCCCTGGGACAATATTACATATATTTTGACAATGCAAGAATTTATCTAGTTACTGGAGGAAAATGTTTACTATCCTAACAGACATTACTGGGATACTACAAGCTCCAGACCCAGCACTAGCAGTCCTCCACCTAGGCATAAACAATTATCCTAGTCAATTTCGTATAGTGGTTACCCACATCTTAATCACAGCAAAATTAGTCATAGCCAGACATTGGAGAAGCACCCTCTCTCCGAATCCCTCGGAAGTGATAACACAGGTTAACCTTAACCTCCCTAGCGGTAATCCCGAGTCTGGCTCGGGCTGCAATTTCAGTACCACGAGCGGTAACCCCGAGCCAGACTCGGGATCGCATCTCTGGATACAGGGAGAGGTTACTTACCTTGTCCCCTGGATCCAGCGATGTCCTCCATGCTGTGTGTGCAAGTTGTCCTCCGCTCGATTCACACAGTGCCCGAGTGCTGCCGATCGGCGCCAAATTCAAAAAAGTAAAAATACACAAAACACATACAGTACTGTAATCTTACAGATTACAGTACTGTATAAAAAAAAAAATACACATCCCCTCTGTCCCTAGTGGTCTGTCCAGTGCCCTGCATGCACTTTTATATTATAAATACTGTTTTTTTCTGCCTGGAATTTGGAGATTGTCCATAGCAATCAAAAAGTGTCCCTTTATGTCAAAAGTGATTTTAGGCCAACTAGAAAACAGCAATAATAAATTGGAATCACTTGCAGAATTGAGCGATAGCGATTTGTGGGGAAATTCGTCATCAAACACTAAATCTAATGACAGCGACAATTCTGCAAATGAGCAAATATTTGTGTTTTTGGATATGATTACATTATTGAATAATTTTTATTATTATTTATTATCATTATTTATTATATTATAAATTGTATCATACCCGGGATGTCTACTAGACTCTTGTTTGAACAGATTTAAGAGAGTTATTCCTAAGAATTGCAGGCCTACAATATAAAATGCCAAATTTCCATGCAAAATAATTGTACCGCTTTCAGCACCTAAAATCAGAATAATCATACCGCCAGGGAGGTTAACTACCAATACGAAAGGCTATTAGCAATCTTACAAAACTTTTGCCAAAAATTGGAAATGTTAGAAAGACTGGTACGGGCGATAAACAAATGATGTAAAACAGATAATCAAGTCCCCCCCCCCCCCTCCTTTCCCCCCTTGTTATTCCCACAATAGCATTAAATATACCAGTTTTTATCCAGATTCCATGTGGACAAGGTTACTGTTGAGAGTTTTAACCCAACAGCTATGAATCCGAGTGATCGACTTTTCCTCTGGCAAGCCCCTCCGGCGCAGTTTGCTCCCAGATGGGGCGTCGGAGGTGGCAAGACAGGGCAATAAGGCTCGTTATTTATCTTTGTTTTGGACAATAATACTACCAAATAACATTGCAATATAACACATTTATAGGACAGGACAGTGTTGGTTGTTTGTTGATAATTGTTTCTAACTGTGTTAAAAAGTCATTGTATTGTATCTGTTACAATTCCAATAAAAAATATATATAATACTTTTTCTTTTTTTTTTTTTCTTTTTTTTTTGGTCTGTCACATGCACTCTTATATATAATATATAATATATATAATATAATTGACACTATTTTAGATATGTATTTAGAAGAGCCCTACTGGAGAAATGTTCTTAGATGGTACATTTTTATGACAACTATGTGTAAATATCTGTGATACATGTACACCTACTATAATATAGAAATTGGGGGCATGAGTTACACAATCCGTGTGAAATATACAACATGGGCGCCTAGAACTGATGGATATCTGGAGAAAGACAAGAGGATAATTTAATGGGGGAGAGGGGTGGGGGTCTTTCTGGAGTCGAGATAAGTTAAAAGAAGGCAAGGTGAGTATTGGGTTAACACATTCACGCATACTTCGCTTGAAGTATGTTATTCCAAAAATCCATGATTTTCCATGATAATTTAAAAGACCGGAGGCAATTGGGGACAGGTGGGGAGCTCCATCCCGGCCCTCTCTATCTACACTCCCCCATAGGTTTGCGCTCCATAACAGTTCGGAACTGGGGTGCGCATTAGAAAGTTTATTGCTGTTCTATTAGAGAAGGTTGGGGGGGGGGGGGGTTTATTTTTTTGGACATGGGGTTGGTGAACGTGCTCTCGTTAAATGCAAAAGGAAGACCTACAATGTAGAAAGTCAGATATTGCTTGCATACAGGAGACACATTTTAAGGATGGTAGGTTGCCAGTTTTGAAAAGCAGACATTTCCCAACTGTGTATCATTCTACAAACGAATCTTCCAAAACATGTGGCGTCTCTATAATTATTTCATCAAAGGTACCATGGAACTGTTTGGATGTAAAATCAGACTTTGGGGACGATATCTTTTTTTTAAGGGGTAAGATTTGCGATATTGAAGTAACCTTAGCAAGTATTTATGCACCTAATTCCCATCAAGAGCTTTTTATCACTAAAACTTTGGACCTACTGGCTGATTTTGCCAGGGGCCAACTTATTTTAGGAGGAGACTTTAATATTCCGTTAATACCATCGGAGGATACTTCCTCGGGCCGGTCTTCAATATCCCCTAACTCTCGGAAACAAATTGCTTGAGCGCTATATAAAATGCAATTGATTGATGTATGGCGTCTTCTTCATCCCACGGAAAAGGATTATATTTTCTACTCGTTACCACATAAACAATATTCTAGGATTGATTATTTCTTAATTCCTCACTCTCAATTACAAGAGATACAGGACGTCTTAATTTGGCCTTACTACATGGTCAGACCATGTGCCGGTTGTGCTATCTTATGCGCTAACTGACCATTTTGCTTCAAGGATGAGAACTTGGTGATTAAATGAAAGCGTATTACAAGATGAGGAGATTTAAAGGAGGTTAACAGAGAAGTAGATTTTTATTTTCAAACTAACGATACCCCCAACAGCAACATGGGCATGGTTTGGGAAGCACATAAGGCAGTAATCAGGGGTGTTCTTATTAAACATGGGTCCCATATTAAGAAACAGCATACTGCTCAGTTAACCTCCTTGTTAAAGGATTTAAATATAGCAGAGGCACGACACAAACATGCCCAAACCTCCTCCTTGGAGACTGAATTATTAATTATATGTAAACAAAAATTGCAGATCTAATGTTATTTAAAGCAAAGGCACAAATGAAGATCTGTAGGAGAATATCCTATGAGTCTGGTAATAAATGTGGAAAAATCCTGGCCAAATCTCTTAGAGAACAAGCTCTGGGGAGTTATATCCCTCATATAATTTCATCAAGTGGACAAAAATTCTCATTACCTAAGGATATCACGAGGGAATTCCAAAGATACTATACAACACTATACAATCTCCAGAAGGTCTCTTCCCCCTCTAACTCAGAAGAATATTTAATGAATTCTCAAATGCCCAAATTATCACAGGAGGAAAGTAAATTACTAGTTGAACCTTTTACATTGGAGGAGATTCAAAAGGCGATCGGATCCATGAAAATAGCGAAGGCCCCTGTCTCAGATGGTTTTACCATTGCATATTATAAGATTCTATTTACATCTCTTGGTAAACACATGCAGAAGTTTTTTAATGGACTGGGACTAGATACAACATTCCCTCGTGACACACTTTTATCACAGTAATACCTAAGGAGGGAAAAGATCCTACCGCATGTAGTAGTTATAGGCCGATTTCGGTGCTTAATACCGACCTTAAAATATTTATGAAAATTATAGCCACCAGAATTCAAGAATACATTCCGACCTTGATCCATTTGGATCAGGTCGGTTACATGCCTACTCGTGAAGCTAAAGACAACACAATTAAAGTGTTAAATCTTCTACATGTAGTAAATAAGGAGCATATACCGTGTATATTTTTAGGCACTGAAGCTGAAAAGTCCTTCGATAGGGTTGACTGGCAGTTCATGAAGGCGGTTTTGAGATATGTGGGGATTGGAGACACCATGTTTAATTGCATATGTACATTATACTCTGAACCTTCGGCCCTAGTAAGAGCCAATGGGGTGCTATCGGAACCTTTTATGATAAAAAATGTCACAAAACAAATCTGCCCCCTATCGCCACTCCTATTTGCTTTGTCATTAGAGCCTTTTCTCTGTATGGTCCGGTTAAACCCGGATATAGGTGGAGTGAAGATAGGGGACACCCAACAGAAGGTATCTGCATATGCGGATGATATGTTGTTTTCACTGACAAACCCTATCATTTCTTTGCCGATCCTGCTTCGTGAATTTCAGAGATATGGCATACTGTCAAATCTGAAAATCTATTTTAAAAAGTCGGAGGCAATGGGGGTGGGTATAAGTCATTCCCAGCTTACAAACTTTGAGACCAATTTTAAATTTAAATGGACAACTATAGCCTTGAGGTACTTAGGGACATTTATTCCCCCCCAGTATATCTAAAGTATTCAAGCTAAATTTTCCCGAATTACTAAGAGACAGGGGACTTCCTTAATAAATGGCAATCGGGGATGCATTCGTGATTTGGGAGATGCAACATCTTTAAGATGTGCATTCTTCCTAAATTTTTGTATCTTCTTCAGGCGTTACCAATATACGTCCCTTCTAAATACTTTGACCAAGTAGCAGCAATGTTCGCTGTATTTATCTTAGCTCACAAATGTCCGAGATTGAATAGACAACAACTTTCACTCTATGGTGGACTGGGATTAACCAATATACGGAAATATCAACAGGCGATTCACTTAACTAGGTTGATTGATTGGAATCGTCATCAAATAACTAAACTATGGCCAAGACTGGAACAAGCTCAAAGTAAAAATTTACTTACTAGAGCACCTTGGTGTAATTTATCAAAGTTAGAGGATATAAAGAACCATTCGATAATTGGACTGATGGTGCGAATATGTTCATCGCTATTTACTAAGTACCGTCTTATATCAACATACTCCTCTCTGTTTCTGATATTAGGGAACCCCGCATTCCTATCAGGAACCCAGGACCTAGTTTTTAATTCATTGAAGCAAAAGGTCGCTTTCAGGTATCACACTTTCTGATCAATAATAAATGGCCGACGATATTACAATTAATGGACAACAGGTCTTTTTAAACTGGACCATTGGAGAGCCGTCCAATTGACTTACTTTTTTCGTTCACTACCCTTACCAGACAGTTTCAGTCAGAGCCTTACCAGACATACTGTACAGAGGAGGGCCTCTTCTCCCATGCCCTGTCAACTACATATCAGTTACTGACTAAACCAGCCGAGGACTATCAGCTCCCATGCCTTTGTGCATGGGAGACAGATATAGGATACAAGTTTACAGTACGTCAACGGCAAAACATTCTTAACTTTACACAGGGTTCTTCTATATGCACAAAGACACAGGAGACAAATTATAAAGTGGTCACTAGATCACTAGATGGTATCAAACTCCAGTAAAACTGCAAAAAATATATCCCTCTTTATCTAACTGATGCTGGAGATGTCAGGAAGACAGGGGAACAATTCTCTATGTCTTCTGGCTATGCCCAAAATTGGAAGATTACTGGAAGGCGATCCATCAAATAATTAAAAAATTTGCGGAGAGTAGAATTCCTAACGACCTGGCTTTCTTCCTGCTTCATGCATCCAATATCCCTAATAAAATTTATAAAAAGTCAGTGCTTTAACATCTTCTCGATGCAGCAAAGGCATTCATTCCCTTATGTTGGAAATCTACAAAAGCGCCTTCTATAGGTATGTGGTTTAAAAAGGTAAAGGAAATTAAGATAATGGAAGAATTAATCCTTACCGAACGTTATCAAAAAGAATGCTATAATAGGACCTAGACCTCTTGGAATTTGTATATATTTTTTCTGAAGAGGGAAGGGCCCTATTTAAAAGTGATATGGTAGATTAAATGAATGTAAAATTAAGGGGCCTTTTGGAAGAAAGCTGGAGAGAAAGATTCCTTTTGGACTAAGCAACAACTAAAGGGGAGCAAGTTCACAACCACCATCTCCCTTATAAAAGGAAGGGGAAATTATTATTTTTTTGTCTTGTTTTTGCTTTGTTTTTGTTTTTACTTTATTAAGTTTGAGAAAATTTGAGACACAGGAATATTGTAGGCAACGGGATATAACATGATGGAACGGACAGAGGTATAGAGAAACAATGTGGGTGTCAGGAACTTACCAGCAATAGACAGGTACAGCTGCGTGCACACAGGCGTCGGCGAACGCGTGCGCGTTCGCGTGCGCGTTCGTTTACGCGTTAGTGTGCACGTTCGCGAGTGGCGTTCGTACGCGCGCTCGTCCACGTGGTCGTGCGTGGCGTGCGTGCGCTCCTTCCCGCCACTGAGCGTTTAAAGGACTCTCAAGTGCGCCGGTGCGGCGCTGTTTCGTCTCAGCTTCCGTGTGTCTGAATATCTGATCCTGAACCCGGTTACCTTTGAATACCTGATCCTGAACCTGATTACCTGCTACCGTTATCGACCCGGCTTGCTTGACTTCTCTGCCTTCTCCAATCCCGACCCGGCCTGCCTGACCTCGAAACCTCTTCTGCTTGTGATTCCGTTGCCGACCTCTGCCTGCTTACCGACACCTCTTCTGCCTTCCGTTACCATCAGTCTGCTTACCTTCTGACCCGGACCGTCTGACTCTTCTCCAGCCTGCTGCCAGTTCCAACCTTCGGTCTCTGAAGCTACTGCCTGCATTTCTCAGCTTCCAGCAACCCGCAGTCCACTCAGCCTTCAGAGGGATCTCCGCTCTTCTACCAGCTCCAGCGGCTCTATCCAGCAGGCCCTCCTACCCACTGTGCTCTCGAGACCGCTGTTCCCATTCCAGCGGCTCCTGAACCAGCGCTGTAAGAGAGGTCTCCTCCTACAAGTCGGGCTCCACATCTGGACTCTAACAGTACGAAACAGCCATGACTGAGCCCGCAGGAGAGACCTCTCCCATGAAGGAGATCTGCACGCACCTGTCGGCCCTTACCCAAGCGGTAAAATCGCTTCAAGATAGCTACGCCAGGCTTGAAGGACAGGTCCAGGACCTTACAGATACTGGTCACATGGCCTCTGCTCCTGCCTCCTTATCGGCACAGCCCGTCGCCTCACCATCCGTTGTCATGCTTCCACCTGAACCAAGGGTACCCATTCCGGAAAGGTTTTCTGGGGATCGAACCAAATTTCGGGCTTTTCGGAGCGCTTGTCAACTCTATTTTGCCCTACAACCACGGACTTTCTCCCTGGAAGCCACGAAGGTAGGATTTGTAATCTCCCTCCTACAAGGAGAACCGCAGACCTGGGCCCACCGTTTACTTGAAGGAGATTCACTCGCAACCTTCTCTCTGCAATCCTTCTTTGAGGCCATGGCTCAGCTTTACGAGGACCCCCAAAAGACTGCCACGGCTGAATCTGCTCTGGTTGCGCTCCAGCAGGGCCGCAGACCGGCTGAGGATTATGTCTCGGACTTTCGACGCTGGAGCGCAGACACGGAATGGAATGATGCGGCTTTAAGGCATCAGTTTCGCATGGGGTTATCTGAAGGACTTAAGGACGAACTGGCTCGAGTCGGTATACCAGAAACCCTGGAGGCCCTAATCTCCTTGGCAATCCAGATTGATCGCCGTCTCAGGGAGCGAAGATCAGAGCGCTCCGCTCAGCAAGTCCGTCCAGTCTGGATGACAGCGAGAGCCCCAATGCCTGCTTCTCGCTATGTATCTCCGTCCAGCCCTATTCCGCCCTGCACGGCTCCTGACACCTCCGAGCCCATGCAATTAGGACTACTGCGCCTCGCTTTGCTTCCAGAAGAGCGTGCACGTCGCCGGCAGCAGAATCTCTGCCTCTACTGCGGTGGTTCGGGTCACTATGTCTCTAATTGCCCTGTCAAGACAAGTAAGTGTCTACCTTCTGCTTCTACCAGTCTCTCTGCATTGACTGCCAATTCAACCCACCTTGCTGTTCCTCTCTCACTACAGCTCCAAGGAAGGACGGTGACAGTCAACGCTATCATTGACTCCGGGGCATGCCGCTGCTTCATAGACTCCACCTTTGCGGGCCGACAGGGCATCCCGTTACGAGGCAAGGCTCATGAACTCTCAGTTTTTCTGGCCGATGGGTCTAGCATCAGTTCTGGAAAGGTAACTCAAGAGACTCTCCCTCTACCTGTCATTATCTCCTCTCAACACAAGGAATTCCTGACGTTGGATGTCATCTCCTCTCCAATGTTCCCAATCATTCTGGGCATACCCTGGCTCCAGGCCCACAACCCCTACATCAATTGGGTTACCAGAGAAGTCACATTCCCATCTTCCTATTGCTTGAAACACTGCCTAACAGATTCCACCAAGCCTTCCGCCACCCTTTTATGTGTAGACTCTGATCAAGACCTACTGCAGACTGTGCCCAAGCACTATCATGACTTTATTGATGTGTTCAGTAAAAAGGGAGCAGACACTCTGCCTCCTCATCGTCCCTATGATTGTCCGATCGAACTACTCCCTGGGGCCGAGATTCCTTTCGGACGCATATTCCCTTTATCAGAAAAGGAGCAGGGGGCACTGAAGACCTACTTGGACGAGAACCTAGAGAAGGGGTTCATCCGTCCTTCAACTTCCCCAGCAGGAGCTGGAATCTTTTTTGTCACTAAAAAAGATCAGTCCCTCCGTCCATGTGTGGACTATAGAGACTTAAACAAGATTACGGTTAAGAACCGCTACCCCTTACCCTTGATACCCGAACTCTTTCAGAGACTGAGATCCGCTAAAATATTCACCAAGTTGGATCTAAGGGGGGCGTATAACCTAGTTCGCATCCAGGCCGGGCATGAATGGAAAACAGCCTTCCGGACCCGATTCGGTCATTATGAATATTTAGTGATGCCCTTTGGGCTCTGCAACGCCCCGGCCACATTTCAACACCTAATCAATGACGTGTTTAAGGATTTCCTCGACGTGTTCGTGATTGTCTACCTGGACGACATTTTAATATTTTCCAACTCTCTTGATCAGCATCGAGAACACGTCCGTAAAGTCCTAGACCGCCTTCGCCAGCACCGACTCTACGCAAAGGCTGAGAAATGCGAATTTGAGTTACAGAGCATCCGATTCCTGGGACTAGTGATCTCTCCAACGGGTATCAGGATGGATCCCCAAAAGGTGTCTGCTGTACTAGATTGGCCAGCGCCTCTGGATAAGAAGGGTGTACAACGCTTCATCGGTTTTGCGAACTTTTATAGAAAGTTCATAAGAGACTTTTCAGCTATAATTGCGCCCATCACGCAACTGACCAGACAAAACTTCCGCTTCTGCTGGACTCAGGAGGCCCAGAGTGCTTTCGAAAGACTTAAAAAACTCTTCACGTCCGCCCCAATTCTCAGCCATCCGGACCCGTCTCTACCCTTCATCCTCGAGGTAGACGCCTCTGAAGTGGCCGTAGGAGCGGTCATCTCCCAACGTCAAGGCAACAAGGACCTAATGCATCCCGTGGGGTTCTTCTCCAGGAAACTCTCTTCCGCGGAGAAGAATTACGACGTAGGCGACCGAGAGTTGCTCGCCATTAAGGCCGCCTTGGAGGAGTGGAGATACCTATTGGAGGGCGCTGCTCACCCGGTACTAATATACACAGACCACAAGAACCTAGAATATCTACGGTCTGCCAAGCGACTGAGACCCCGACAAGCCCGCTGGGCCCTGTTCTTTTCACGTTTCTCCTTTCACATCACGTACCGACCCGGATCGAAGAACGTGAAACCGGATGCGCTGTCACGGATGTATGACAATCCTAAGGACTCATCTGTTCCTGACACCATTTTACCTGCCGGGAATTTTTTACTTTTACAGCCTGACCTCCTCTCTCTGATCAGAGAAGCATCCTCTGATTCCTCAAGACCCCCCGGAATCACCTTAATGTCCAGAGATGGCTTGTTCTGGAGGGGAAGTCAAATTTTTGTCCCCAAGAATGTCCGAGTTAAGGTGCTGTCCCTTCTTCATGACCACCCACTGGCAGGCCACTTTGGGGTCCGTAAGACCCTTGATCTGGTACAACGCACGTTCTGGTGGCCCAATTTGAAGGACTTTTGCGAAAAGTACATCAGCTCTTGCCCCGTCTGTATCCAGAACAAGACACCCAGGAACCGGGCTTGGGGACTGCTGAAACCCCTACCTGTACCCGACAGACCCTGGAGAATGATTAGTATGGACTTTATTGTCGAGCTTCCATGTTCTGAGGGATGTTCAACTATTTTTGTGGTTGTAGACCGGCTATCCAAAATGGCCCACTTCTCACCCTTAAAAGGCACCCCATCTGCCGTGGAGACTGCCCACGTGTTCATTAAGGAGATTGTGAGGCTACACGGGATTCCAGCGAATATAGTCTCCGACAGAGGAGTGCAGTTCACCTCACGCTTCTGGAGGGCCTTGTGCGAGATCCTGAAAATTGAGCTGGCACTGTCCTCGGCCTATCATCCCCAAACTAATGGGCAGACAGAAAGGACCAACCAGACTCTTGAGCAGTACATTAGGTGCTTCACATCATTCGTACAGAATGATTGGGTGTCCCTGCTGCCTTTGGCAGAATTTGCCTACAATAATGCTTGTCATTCGGCCACCGGTCAGTCCCCTTTTTTCGCCAATTATGGCTTTCATTTAACCTTTTTGCCTGATTTTCTTCCAGAAACCTCAGTTCCAGCGGTCCAGAAGACAGTGGATTTCCTCAGCCACAATAACCGGGTGTTGCAGGAAGCAGTGGCCAAGGCCCAGGCAGACAGTAAGAGAGCCTTTGACCGGAGAAGAAGAGGGGAACTGATCCTACAACCTGGCGACCAGGTATGGCTTTCTACCAATAACATTAAAATGGCTTGTCCCTCCAGGAAACTTGCACCTAAATTTATGGGACCATTTCCGGTTAAGAGGAAAATTAATGAAGTTTCCTACGAGCTAACCCTGCCTGAGTCGCTTAGGATTCATCCTGTGTTCCATGTGTCACTGCTGAGACCTGCCACCCCTGATCCCTTTCCTGATAGAGGAACTAGACCTCCAGAACCCATCTTAGTGGATGGAAACGAGGAGTACGAGGTGGAGGCCATCCTCGATTGCAGAAGAAGACAGGGACGCATCCAATTTCTGATCAAATGGAAGGGATTTGGGCCAGAGAACAATTCCTGGGAACCAAACAGCAATATCCATGCCAGGCGGTTAATTCACGCATACTTGTCTGCCCATCCAGAAAAGAGGAACCTGTTGGGCATCCGGAGGCTGCCCCTTGGGAGGGGGCAATGTCAGGAACTTACCAGCAATAGACAGGTACAGCTGCGTGCACACAGGCGTCGGCGAACGCGTGCGCGTTCGCGTGCGCGTTCGTTTACGCGTTAGTGTGCACGTTCGCGAGTGGCGTTCGTACGCGCGCTCGTCCACGTGGTCGTGCGTGGCGTGCGTGCGCTCCTTCCCGCCACTGAGCGTTTAAAGGACTCTCAAGTGCGCCGGTGCGGCGCTGTTTCGTCTCAGCTTCCGTGTGTCTGAATATCTGATCCTGAACCCGGTTACCTTTGAATACCTGATCCTGAACCTGATTACCTGCTACCGTTATCGACCCGGCTTGCTTGACTTCTCTGCCTTCTCCAATCCCGACCCGGCCTGCCTGACCTCGAAACCTCTTCTGCTTGTGATTCCGTTGCCGACCTCTGCCTGCTTACCGACACCTCTTCTGCCTTCCGTTACCATCAGTCTGCTTACCTTCTGACCCGGACCGTCTGACTCTTCTCCAGCCTGCTGCCAGTTCCAACCTTCGGTCTCTGAAGCTACTGCCTGCATTTCTCAGCTTCCAGCAACCCGCAGTCCACTCAGCCTTCAGAGGGATCTCCGCTCTTCTACCAGCTCCAGCGGCTCTATCCAGCAGGCCCTCCTACCCACTGTGCTCTCGAGACCGCTGTTCCCATTCCAGCGGCTCCTGAACCAGCGCTGTAAGAGAGGTCTCCTCCTACAAGTCGGGCTCCACATCTGGACTCTAACAGTGGGAAGCTCTGTTGTTCCGTTAAGAGGGGTAGAAATGGTTATTATGTATAATATATTATGATATTTCGAAGCTGATGATTAAGATGAATGATGTCAATTTGATGTACTTGAATTGTTGTTAGAAGATGGCCTTACTACATGGAAGTCTGTTTTCTTCCCTTCTCTTTTCTGTGCTTCTTGAAATAAATAAAAGATTTGAAAAAAAAAGAAATATCACTTTTTAATGGATTGAGCCAACAAATTACACAAATCTGATCAAAATATCTGCTTTGCATTTAAAAAACTTTGAGATTCTTCTTTTTTCTTTGTTTTTGAACCTGCAAAAGTGTCAGTTGGAAGCCTACTGCTAAGGGAAATGCAGGTGTGCTCTAGTTTAGAAAAATGATGCCCACTGTTGCACACAAATATGTCACCATTTTATATTAATCTTCTGCCTTTTCCAGCTGAAAAGATAGTAGAATAGAAGGTTTTACTCACCAGAACTGCTTGAAGAGGAGCTGCTACTGATCTGCAGTAGCACGGTCTGGGAGGTGTAGGCCATTTCACTCTCTTCAGATTCTGAACATGATGAAACAGGATGAAAAATTGTATTTGTCTGCATTAAAAAACACACAAACTTATTGCCACCAACAAGCTTACTTCCCATGATTTCATGGACGTCCAACTGGGCTACAAATGTTTCCTCATTTTGTTTGCAGCCCTCTGTGACCACACAGATCATTGAGTTCAATGTCCTTTTAATGTTATAGAGAAGTCTATTTAAAAAATACTGAAATATTGATTTCCCAAGTAGAAATAAGTCAAGTGATTTTAGCAAGATTTCTTTTAGCTGAAGAGATAGTGGAATAGAGTGAAGGCTTTACTCACTGGCACTGCTTGATGAGGAGCTACTACTGATCTGCCGCAGCACAGTGTGAGAGGTGTAGGCTATTTCCCTTTCTTCGGATTCTGAATGTGTGGATGAAAAAGCATTTGTCTGAATAAAACACACACAAACTCATTTATTGCCACCAACAAGCTTGTATTCCCAGCATTACATGGAAGCCCACTGGGCTGCAAATGTTTCCCCTTTTATTTTGAAGCTCTCTGTGACCACACAGCTCATCAAGTTCAATGCACCTCTAATAATATAGAAGTCTCTTAAACAAATACTGAAATATAGATGCCCCAACTAGAAATAAGTATAGAGTGATTTCAGAAAAAAATGATTTTGCAGTGAAATTATTAATTTTGTCTTTGGAAAACTTTGCATCAAATTTTGACATATTTTGTTTGGGCCCGGCTTGGATATAGAGAGAGAGATGCCGGTACCGTATCGCTAAAATTTAAGAGAAGCCTTGTATTTTTTTCTTCTGATTGAGTGATGTAGAGATTGTGATATCACCCATCGGCATCTCCACCACAGCCAATCAGAGGAAGCTCTGTATTTATTGATAAAAGTAAAGGCTTCCCTTAAATGTTGGAGATGCGGTATGTGCAATTCTTTCTATACGCAGCAGTAGAGGGGAAGTTGCTGCTACTGCTACTGGAAACACAGCATCACTTACTGTGTGTAGCACAAGCTAAAGTATATATTACAATCTAAGCAGCAGGCTTTCAACATTTGGTCCAAGCTGGCTCAGACAAATAATTTAAAGTAAACAAATATATGCCTAATTGTTAAAAACAAAGCATTAACAGCGCTCCATATGAATAGCATAAAATATTCAAAAATATGATAACTCATATACTGCAGTAAAAAGTCCACTCATGTAAGATCATAACATGCATAAACCATGAGCCGTGATTTTCATTGAAATGTCCATCAATCTATTAGCAATCAGCATAAAGAAATGTGTAAAGGCCACTCCTCCTATTGGCAGTTTAATTAAGTGAAATATATAAATAGTCAAGACGTGGTGATATACTTCTGATCCAGACAAAATCTTAAACTGTAAATGATCTGCTGTCACACCTTCACAATTCCACCTTGTGCACACCCCTTTGTGTATTTGCTTACCAGAGGTAAGTGTTAACTGAACCCGTAGAATCCTTCCAACTGTAAGGCTGCTACGTTCTTAATGGGTAATCCGCTCTCCTAAATTATGGGTTCCCTTATCTTTACAATTTTAGCCTCTTGGTCCTCCTGCAGTTTGACTGTGGTGTGACGCACCACAATCAAACTGCAAGAGTAGTGATGGCCGAACGGTTCGCCGGCGGCGAATTTTGGCTCGTCGCGATTCGCCCGATCGGCAGACTATTGCCGCCGTTTGCCCGGCGGACTTCCGTGTTTTCTGTGTAAAAGAACTTTGACCTATGATGACACATCCATCATGGGGTACAGGACAGCCAATTGAGACATTACAGCACATGGACACTTGGACATTCCCCCTAACTTATAAATACACCCGATCCGGCGGCCATTTTACATTCTTTCTTCTTTCACTATAGGGAGAGGTTGCTGTGTGGATCAGGGAGAGATTGCAGTGACCCAAATCGCTAGCTATTTGGTACACAAAAGTTCTTTTCAGGACTGGTATAGGTGTTAGGTGTAGTTCAGGATATAGGTTTGAGGCAGTGCTGTGCTAGTGATTGTTGCAGCAGTCTTAGTGTCTTTTGTCAGTTTAGAGAAAGGGACAGGACGGTGTGTGCTGCAGGGAGAGTCAGTTTAATCATTAGCTGTTACTATCAGGTCCACAAAAGTGCTATTCCAGTAATCAGTTATTGTTCCAGCAGCCTCTGTTTTGTCAGTTTATATAGGGACAGGCAGGAAGCTGTGTGTGAGGCAGTGAGGGTCAGTTTAATCAGTAGCTGTTACTATATTAGGTCCACATAGGTTATTTTCAGGACTGGTATCAGTGGTATGGTAATAGGCTTGTACACGTATAATATTCTTTCTTCCAAATATAGAAAGAATATTATACTTGACTGCTGCCCTTCTGCTGCAGTCTGCTAATCAGTCACAACCTACTTGTTCCACAAAGGTCCTTATAAGGACTGGTAACCTGGTCTAGGGTGCTACAGTACATAGGGTTGAGTGAGGTACAGTCTGCTATTCCGTAAGGACTGGTATAGGTCCACAATACATAGGGTTGAGGTGCACTACTGCTGACCGCTGCCCTATACTGCAACAGTCCTTCATCAGTATAGGGACTGACGTACAGTCTGCTAATCAGTCACACACAACCTACTTGTTCCACAAAGGTCCTTATAAGGACTGGTAAGGTATAGGGTACTACAGTACATAGGGTTGAGTGAGGTACAGTCTGCTATTCTATAAGGACTGGTATAGGTCCACAATACATAGGGTTGAGGTGCACTACTGCTGACCGCTGCCCTATACTGCAGCAGTCCTTCATCAGTATAGGGACTGAGAGTTTTGTCACAGGGTCATTTAAAAAATGACAGGCAGAGGAAGAGGCAGGCCCTTCCCCAGAGGTGGTAGGGGTAGGGCAGGAGCAACAGGCTTGAGCCAAAGTGGGAAGTTGCAGAAGGTGCGTTCAATTACTTTAAAGGACGCACCAGACTTGGTTGAGTGGCTCACTCAGCCTTACTCTTCTGCACCCTCCTCATCCTCTCGATCTGCACCCTCTTCTTCACTCTCTGCTATGTGCACCCCCAAAGACACTACCACCAACAACACCACCACCACCACATACCTTCCGATTGAGTCACAGGAATTATTTTCCGATCCATATCAAGACATTTCTGATGTGCAGCCACTCTTGGTATTGGATCAGGAAGAGGAGGTAGCAACAACTGCTACTCAGCAGTCTGACGACAGTACTCAGATCAGCCCAAGGAGGAGGTTGGTCCCCGGTGTTGCTGCCTACTCCGAGATCTCTACTTATAGCGGTGGGGAAGGTGACGTCGATGATGACGTGTCTACTGATGTCACGTGGGTGCCCACAAGAGAGGAAGAGGAGGGGAGTTCAGAGGGAGATATGGACCAGCAGATAGGGAGGAGAAGCAGGAATAACTTACATTGCATAGGAGGGACAAAGCAGACTGCAAATGTATCAGGAGCGAGTCATCGACCATGTACGGTCACATCTGGCGCTCCCAGGACACCGGCACATGGCTCCACAGTGTGTTTTTTTTTTAACGTGTCCGCTGCTGACAATAGCGTTGCCATCTGCAATCTTTGCAGTCAACGCATTAGTTGCGGTAAGCCCAACACTCACCTAGGGACGACCGCCTTAAGAAGGCACATGAGCAGCCATCACCGAGCCCAGTGGGAGAAACGGAACACACAAAGCCACACTCCAGGCTCCAACCGTCCAGCCTCGTCTTCTACTTCTCCGTCTCCTCTCTCCTCACAATTGTCCTCCACTCCACCTTCCATCACGCCAAGCTCACGTTTTTCTGCAAAAAGGCAGGCTTCCGTGGGCCTAATGTTCGAGCGTAAAAAAATGATGACGCCGGATAACCCTCTTGCCCAACGGTTGACGGCTGGCTTGTCAGAACTCATAGCCCGCCAACTACTGCCATATAAACTGGTGGACTCGGAGGCCTTTCGTAAATTTGTGGCCATTGTGGCCAACACCACAATGGAAGGTCCCAGGAAGGAAGGCCGTCAAGCATGTAACCCGTGGCACCCATGTAGATTTGGTTTTACCGCCAAGGATTGCATGCAGGCCTGGCTCTTCTTCTCCTCCTCCTCCTCCTACTCCATCCTCCTCCATCTCCTCCTCGGCTGACTCCTCCTTTTCCGCTGCTAGCGTCTCTTCCGCTGCGCCGCCCAAGCTCCCCAGAACCTATTCGACATGCCAGGTGAGATGTTGCCATGCCGTGCTGCGTCTGTTGTGACTGGAAGCCAAGAGCCACACTGGCCCGGCACTCCTTTCAGCTTTGCGTTCACAGGCAGATCAGTGGCTAACACCGCTCAATTTGACAGTTGGTAAAGTGGTGTGTGACAACGGTGCCAATCTGCTTAGCGCATTGAAACAGGGCAAAATCACGCACGTGCCATGCATGGCACACCTCTTAAACTTGGTCGTGCAGCGATTCCTTGTCAAATACCCTGGGGTCCAGGACATCTTGCGGCAGGCAAGGAAAATCTCGGCCCATTTCAGAAGATCTTACACGGCCATGGCTCGCCTTGCTGACATTCAGCGGCGACACAATCTGCCAGTCAGACGTCTTATTTGCTATTGCCTGACGTGATGGAACTCAACCTTCTATATACTTGATAGGCTGCTCCAGCAGAAATGTGCAGTTAACGTCTACCTGTATGAACTCTGCGGCAGAACAGGTTCTGGGGAACTGGGGTTTTTTTCACCGCGCCAGTGGCTGCTCATGCGCGACGCATGCAGACTTCTGCGGCCATTTGAGGAGATCACCAAGCTGGTCAGCAGCAGCCATGGCGCCATCAGTGACATGGTACCTTATGCCTTCTTTATGGAGCGTGCATTGCGTTGTGTCATTGATCAAGCTGTGGAGGAGCAGGAGCGGGAAGATGGGGAAGTCGCAATGCTGGATAAATTCCCAGGGGGGCTACTCTATCTGAGACAAGTCAACAACAGTAGTCTGAAGAGGAGTCAGAGGAGGATGGTGCCGGGGCGGATGAGGAGGAGCAAGAAGAGCATGCTTTAAACCTTTCTAGGACCCCTGTTGTGCTTGGATATTATGATATTATGAGGGGCTCCCCTGTGCTATGCTGACATCCTCCTGGGGCTGCTTATTATGAGGGGCTCCCACCATCCCTGTGCTGTGCTGACTTCCTCCTGGGCCTGTACCTCTGCTGTGCATATTATGAGGGGCTCCCACCATCCCTGTGCTATGCTCATTATGAGCCCCTCATAATATGCACAGCAGAGGTACAGCCCCAGGAGAAAGTCAGCACAGCACAGGGATGGTGGGAGCCCCTCATAATAAGCAGCCCCAGGAGGAAGTCAGCACAGCACAGGGGAGCCCCTCATAATAAGCAGAGGTACAGCCCCAGGAGGAAGTCAGTACAGCACAGGGATGGTGGGAGCCCCTCATAATAAGCAGCCCCAGGAGGAAGTCAGCACAGCACAGGGATGGTGGGAGCCCCTCATAATAAGCAGCCCCAGGAGGAAGTCAGCACAGCACAGGGATGGTGTGAGCCCCTCATAATAAGCAGCCCCAGGAGGAAGTCAGCACAGCACAGGGATGGTGGGAGCCCCTCATAATAAGCATAGCACAGGGATGGTGGGAGCCCCTCATAATAAGCATAGCACAGGGATGGTGGGAGCCCCTCATAATATGCACAGCAGAGGTACAGCCCCAGGAGGAAGTCAGCACAGCACAGGGATGGTGGGAGCCCCTCATAATAAGCAGCCCCAGGAGGAAGTCAGCACAGCTCATTATGAGGGGCTTCCACCATCCCTGTGCTATGCTCATTATGAGGGGCTCCCACCATCCCTGTGCTATGCTGCTTACGGTGCAGGTGTCAGTGCTGTATATCACGCTGCTGATGTCAGTGCTCTCTATCACGGTGCTGCTGTCAGTGCTGTATATCACAGTGCTGGTGTTAGTGCTTTATGTCACGCTGCTGATGTCAGTGCTCTCTATCATGGTGCTGGTGTCAGATGACTCTATCACGGTGCAGGTGTCATTGCTGTATGTCAAGCTGCTGGTGATCATCTCCTGCACCCTCTTCTTTGCCTACCCTGGTCCCTGACCTTCCCTCTCCTCCATTGCCTTCATGCGCTCCACAGTCCTGAATTGTCACAACAATTTCCCATATAAAAAAAGAATGCTTGTAGTTGTCGATCCCAGATTCACCTCATACATGTGTTATATCATTGGCCATGTGGTGGGACTATGTTTGCACAGCTATTAATTTTGTGGCTGCAAATTTGACCTGTAGGTTTGCAAAGTTCACCTCCCATTGAAGTCAATGGGGCCCGTTCGCGAAACGTCCCGTCGGAAGTTCGTCCATCACTATGCAAGAGGACCAATATTTTGTCTGGATCAGAAGTATATCACCAGGTCTTAACTTTTTATATATTTCACTCTTGCTAATATCTTGGTGTGCTGCACCACAGTCTATATTGGTTTCCACAATCTAGATTTTCTTGAAACCATTTCCTTACCAGGCATAGATTTTAGGCAGTTCACAAGTGCTTGGTAACTTCTATTAGGGGAAGAAGATGAATCTAAAAGCATCATCTGGAATTAGAAAAATGGAGTTTAAAATGGCCCTCAATGACCATCGTAAACACAGAATTATTTACATATCCATTTGTGCACTCTCCTTAGCATTATTTTCATGCACATTAAAACTAAAATAGATTGAGATTTCAAAGTTGCATGACAAGTTGCGCCCCATTAATTGCATTCTAATCGGTGCAACTCATGTCACTCTTTTTGTACGACTTCAACGCAACTTGCATTGACTTCTGTTAAAGAAGTTGTATGCAAGCCAGAATGAAGTCGTGCAGGGATGTTGGATTCAAAGTCGCGGCAGGTGTAATCCCAGCTTTAAGATTACTGGAGCGTCTGAAAGTGTTTTCATATAATCCAACCTGGACTACTGTCCTTTATATATGAATCCGGATCACAGATGGATACATCAAGATGGAAATCCTACATGGAAAAATAGGCCAACAATCGTACATCAAAAAAATGGTTTGTGGCACTCCGGTGCCACAAACCAGGCACTCCTATAGCACTCCTATAGCTCAAAAGCCTCTAAACATGATGACATCTCTGAGAACCCACCTTACTCATACGAGTTTCATCTGAATGACTTTCTCAGGGGTTACTGAGGAATGACATCTTGACATCCTGGTTTTTAGAAATCATTCATGGTAACCCTACACATCTATAAGCTTACTATATTTACATTAATCACAACTGTCCCAAAAAGTTCACTCTAATTTGAATCTCATATGTTGAACATGTGTAAACACCCCCAGCCGATGTCTGTTGAACCTTTGGTTTAATGTACAAATCAATCAACTCTATCCTTTCAAAGAAAAGCAATTTAAATTACCCATAAAACTCAAAATATTGCCCATCTTTTATAAACAAGATATAAAACATCCACAAAATATGTAACTATTTCCAGAGCTTATCAGAACTGAATATATTATACACATTCACAGTTACGAGGGAAAATATTTTTCACATACGGCAGATTTCCTGTCAACAGACCTTAGGAGGGATATTGCCTGCAATGTTTGATGATGTGGAAAAACAGATTGCATTTCATAACACTGTAAATAGTGTACAAATATGTCAAGGTTTTTAAAAGTATAGTTCTATACTAAGTGTTAGCACTCTTGTTTTGGATCGGGAATTTAATTAACACCAGTGATATCTGCATGTAATTGTGCATTCTCCTTGTGTTTGTATGGGTTTCTTTTAGATCTACTTTTCCCTCAGCAGTAAAAATACTTGGTATTTGGCCTAGCTGGTCCTTGTGTAAGTATGTGTACCTGTATATGTTTGGCAGAGACAGTGACTGTAAGCCTGTGGGGGGCAAGGACTGATGTACATGGTTTTAAGTAGTTCCTAAAATACTGCATATATTGTTAGCATTTTATAAATAATATAAAGTAAATGCAGGTAATTGTTTCTCTGGGGTAACACGAATCTAAAGTTTAAGCTAAAAATGATCAAGCTGTGTATCATATTATCCCAGCTGAATTTCTGTTTTTGACAAGAGATTGCTCATGTTTCTTTTTCTGAGTAAAACTTTCTCTGGGGTAAATGATCAACATCCCAAGCTGGCATATGAGACATGACTATATTTCTAGTAGTAGCAACTATGTGACATAAGTTCAGAGGGCTGACAGTGATTTAGTCTCCACTAGCATATGTGTGAAGGCCATTGCTGCAGAGCGCCTGGATGAATTAGATTCCGTGCATCATCACTGTGAGAGTTGGCTGGATGATAAGATAAGCGTTTTGACTCCAGCATTGCACAGCATATGATACCAGAAAATGCCAACCTAGCACAGCCTCAGCTTCTGTATTCATGTCCAAACTGCTACAAAAGTTATACAGAATTAAGAAAGACATAACGTATTGTAAATAGATACAATTATAATAATGAATAGTTCTGTCAGGCATCTTGTGCAGCAGGTGATCATTTCCGTTTATCAGATGCTCATTCCCGTTCAGCAGGTACTCATTTGGACACATGCGCGTACACATAGGCGTACGCACGCATCCACAGATTCTGGCGCCCAGCAGCCTATTTAAATTGAGAGTCTGCCTGGCTTCAATGCTGGATTGTCTTCAGCTTGGGTTCTTGATTCTAATCCATGTCTGCTAACCTTGTTCCTGACCCAGCTACGTCTGGATCACCCCTGCCTGCTATATCTGTTTCTTGCTTAAGCTACCGACCCCGGCTTGGATTTATGGCTACATCTCCGCTTCCTGATTTGGTACCCTACCACAAGCACGTTACTGAATTCTGCCTGTTTTTGACTTTGAACCTGATCCTGATTCTGCACCTGTCTGCCTGGCTCCCGCTGAACAAGACTTGGGACCGGAATCCACAACACCACTAAAAGGACTCTTGTGTCACTAAGCTGCAGTTCATTCCTACAGCTTTTAGGCACATGTGCCCTTCCACTGCCCAAGCAGTCCCTTTCTCCACTACAAGGGTTGCTTGGATCGTAATTGTGCAAGAGGCCACCCTCTTTATCTTTATCTCGGGCTCAACAGTCAGGTACGTGACAAGTTCACAGAAACAACACAAAACCAGTGCAATAAGGTAGTCACTACTCTTAGGGGCCTATGTTGACAGGCTTTGAGCTTATGTGCATGACTTTAGATTCATGTCAGTTTTGAGAAACTTTTAAGATCATTCAGAATTCACTGACAAGTGCAATTAATCTGCAGCTGACCTGCATTTGACAGCAGGTTTTGCATTCCCATAGACTTTTATTGGATTGCAAAACCCATTTGATGCAAACAAGAGCCCATCTACACAGGTCCTAATGCAGTCTTGCGGGCAGCAAGTACTAAACCTTGTAAGGTAATGTATCCTGCAGCCTTGCCTTTGAACAGTAGTTTGGCTAAAATTCATTTCGCTCCAAGTTCATTATTATCTACACTAGGGGTCTCCAAACTTTCTAAATGAAGGTCCATTTTACTGCCCTTTAGACTTTAGGGGGGCCACACTGTGGCCAGTGGGAGTAGAAAATGGTATCAGTGGGGGGAATAGTGCCCCAATAATGGTAATAGTGGTAGGAATAGTGCCCTATCATTGGGTCATTTGAAGAATAGTGTCCCATCTGTGGTGTCAGTTGGAGGAATAGTTCCTCATCATTGGTGTAATTGGAAGCAATAGGCAAGCAAAGGGCCACATCCAGCACATTGGTTGCAGTTTGGAGACCACTGATCTACACCCTCATTTTTTACACAGTATAACAAATAGTATACATGATCAGTGGCTCCGCTGAGGGGGCAGGGGGTGTGGTCCACACCTGGGTGACACCCGCCAGAGGGTGACACCAGGCTGAGACTGGCACCAATGCCACGGCTCCCTCCTTCTCTTACAGATCTCCTCAGCAGCACGTGATGTCCGGAGGGAGGAGGGGGGAGGGAGGGAGGCAGATCCAGAGGTGCCTGGAGTCTGACACTGATTGTCCCACATGCCGCAATCATCTCTCTCCCCCCGGCTGCACTCAGTGCAGACTGTACTATAGCCACCTCCTCCTCAGCCCTGACGTTCCATGTACATAGACCAGGAGGTAGAGGGACAGAGCACCACAGCACCTGCCAGGACCGAGGTATTGCAGAGGAGGAGAACATCTATTCTGCCAGGAGTCATTTTAGGGAGAGGGGGTTGAGGGTATATACCAGGGGGTGCTTTGTTTTGGGTTAGAAATGGCTTGTGCTAAAAGGAGGGGGGATTCGATGTTTAACCCCCCGAGCACAATTCCTCTCACCTCCCAAAGCACCCCCTAGCACATATCCTCTAAACCCCACCCCCAAAATCAAAGATCCCATCCCAGCTCCATCCACCCCCATCCCATCCCTGCTCCATCCATCCCCCTTTCCATCCCTGCTTCATCCATCCCCCCATACCATCCCTGCTTCACCTACCCCCCATCCCATCCCAGCTCCATCCACCCCCCCGATCCCATCCTTGCTCCATCCACCCTCCTCATCCCATTAGATATATTCCCATACAAGCAGAAGAACAAACTTAGGTCCAACAATTAGGCTTAACTCTAAAATTACGAATGGTGGACAAAGCACAACAATGATTTCCCCTCCTTTAGATTTCCTAACTGATTGGATAAAATTTGGCAGAAAATAAGTGTTGGCCTAACTTGATCCGTGAACCCGCTGCAGTTGAATTACCAGATGAAGTTCGTCAAGAGCT
The DNA here is from genome assembly GCF_037356315.1 of Lithobates pipiens. Taxonomy (NCBI): domain Eukaryota; kingdom Metazoa; phylum Chordata; class Amphibia; order Anura; family Ranidae; genus Lithobates; species Lithobates pipiens. The sequence goes on from NW_027507696.1 coordinate 16,480,516, forward strand.
ATACCAATCAGGAACTTACTAAATTGTGGGATGTTAGGAGACCTAATGAGGTAGCAATGAAATACTTACACACATAAAAATCAGTAAGATATTTGGGAACTATAGTTACCCTTAAATGGCTGACTCTCCTAAAATGGCTGCCGATTACTAGTTGTAATTGCCTTCCCAGAATGGCATCTAGCTATGCTGGAGCTGTGTCCTGCTGTGTCCTGTGTCCTGCCGTCACTGAGGTGTCAGATGATGGGATATCATAGATGATGAGTGTGTAGTCTGATAAAGTGCCCTGAGTGACAATCACAGAGGGGGGTTGGATATTAAGTTAGAAAACCCATATCTACATTTAGGCCGGTATCTTTTGTGTCAAATAGAACTATCATCATATAAATATTAGTTCAAAAGTTTACCTTTCCTGAATAAATTTGAAATTCCCTAACTAAGAAGACATTGATAGTGTGGTCTTTATTAAGTTCCTTGATGGTATGTCTGTGCAAATTCATCCTTGTTCGTAACTTCTGTGCAATTTCCAACACATGAATGTGCTTTAATCGAAACCATTCCATTGTTGCTCTGGATGTTATGTTTTGGGTTGTTGTCCCGCTGGAAGGTGAACCTCCACCCCAGTCTCAAGTCTTTTGCAGACTCCTTCTAAGATTGCCCTGTGTTTGGCTCCATCCATCTTTCCATCAACTCTGACCACCTTCCCTGTCCCTGCTGAAGAAAAGCATTCCCACAACATGATGCTGCCACCACCATGTGTCACAGTGGGGATGGTGTGTTCAGGGTGATGTGCAGTGTCAGTTTTCCACCACACATAGCAATTTTGGTCTCATCTGACCAGAGCACCTTCTTCCACAAATTTGCAGAGTCCACCACATGACTTCTCGCTAGTTGCATCACTAGGGTTGGTGTCACCCGGTGCAGTTAAACATGGTGTCACTCCCCCTGAAATGGATGGTGCCGGGATAGAATCAGGGGAATGGATGGAGGCGGATGGAGTAGGGATGGGATCGGGGGGATGGAGTCAGGATTGGATTGGGGGGATGGATGGAGCCAGGATGGGATCGGGCCGATGGATGGAGCTGAGATGGGATGGGGTGGATGGAGCTGGGATGGCATCAGGGGATGGATGGAGCTGGGATGGGATGGGGTGGTGAATGGAGCCAGGATGGGATTGGGGGATGGATGGAGCTGGGACGGGATGGGGGGTGGATGGAGAAGGGATGGGATTGGGGGGATGGAGCAAGGATGGGATTGGTAGAATGGATGGAGCTAAGATGGGATCAGGGTTGGATGAAGCCGGGATGGGATCAGGGGGATGGATGGAGCTAGGATGGGATGGGGTGGATGGAGCAGGGATGAGATTGGGGGGATGGATGGAGCTGGGATGGGAGGTGGATGGAGAAGGGGCGAGATTGGGGGAGTGGATGGAGTAGGGGTGGGATGGGGGGGGTGGATAGAGCAGGGATAGGATGGGGGGATGGATTTTTAATTTTGAGGGGTGTGGGTTAGAGGATATGTGCTAGGGGCTGTTTTGGGAGGTGAGATGAATTGTGCCAGGGGTTTAACCTTAAAATCTCCCCTCCTTCCTTTTAGCACAAGTCATTTCTAACTCAAAACAAAGCACCCCCTATTACATACCCTCAACCCATCACGCCCTCCCTAAGATGACTCCTGGCAGCATAGATGTCCTCCTCCTCTGCAATACCTCGGCCCCGGGCAGGTGCTGTGACACGCTGTCCCTCTTCCTTCTCCTCGGCTCTTCCTCCTGGTCTGTGTACATGAAATGTCAGAGCCGAGGTGGAGGCGACTATAGTCCCAGGGGAGAGATGATTGCGGCGTATGGGACAATCAGTGTCAGACTCCGGGCACCTCTGTCTCTGCCTCACTCCCTCCTTCCCCACTCTCCCTGCACATCGCATGCAGCTGAGAATATCTGTAAGAGAAGAACGAAGCTGCAGTGCCGGTGTCAGTCTCAGCCTGGTATCACCCTCTGGTGGGTGTCACCCCCGCCCCCCCCCCCAAGCGACGCCACTGCTTCTCACGATGATAGATTGAACAGTGCTCTGTGAGATGTTCAAAGCTTGGGATATTTTTTATAACCTAACCCTGCTTTAAACTTCTCCACAATTTTATCCCTGACTTGTCTGGTGGGTTTCTTGGCCTTCGTGATGCTGTTTGTTCACTAAGGTTCTCTAATAAACCTTTGAGGGCCTCACAGAACAGCTATATTTATACTGAGATTAAATTGCACAGAGGTGGACTCTATTTACTAATTAGGTGACGGTAATTGGTTGATTCCATTAGATTTTAGTCAGGGGTATCAAAGTAAAGGGGGCTGAACACAAATGCACGTCAAACTTTTCAGATACTCATTTGTAAAAAAAACTTTGAATACCATTTCTCATTTTCCTTCCATTTTACAATTATGTGCAATTTTGCGTTGGTCTATAACATAAAATCCCAATAAAATACATTTTATGTTTTTGGTCATAACATGACAAAATGTGGAAAATTTCAAGGGGTGTGAAGCACTTTAAGATAAATAGATAGATAGATAGATAGATAGATAGATAGATAGATAGATAGATAGATAGATAGATAGATAGATAGATAGATAGATAATGTTTGTTCTGGACAGCCAAAATAAACTTCTTACTTGCTGATCAGATAATCTCTCACAATAGGATGTAGCCTCCTTCTCATCCAGGAGATCGTACTCACAGTCCTCTTCTGAATAAAGTAGCGGAGAACATCCATTTCCAAAGGAACCGTGATCTGGGCTTGTCTTTTTGATGCTTCTATCTGAGTGGTAATTCTGGACACATTCTAGAATGCTCTTATCTGCATGTTAAAATGGGGGAATTAGTATTCAGGGAATGTCAAACATTAGACAAGAAAGAAAAGATATGTTCTAATGGAAGAGTAAAAAACGATTGAATAGCTGGGTATGTCACTTTCTTTGTGAACGTTTGTTGCTTTATGGATTTTTTTCCACTTTTTATTAGAGCATGTACGCTATGTACAGTATGTATGTTTTTTTCCCCAATAGGAGACTTATTTTACATTTTCTCACTTTAGAGTATTGTTTTAGAGTTCTTCACTAAAGGCACTTAGCTAATAACTAAAGCCTGCACAGCACAGTTAATTTAAACGTCAGCTACCCTAAAATCTTTTTTAGTAGCAGCATTTATTTTTTTATTTTTTTGCATGTGCATTGTGAATGTTATTCATGGCACTTTTACAAAAAATAAATGGGGTGAATTCATCAAAACTGGAGCAGACAGAATCTAGAGCAGCTGTGAATAGTAACCAATCCATTTAAAATCTTCAGCTTGTTCAGTGATATCAAAGTTAGATTTTTTTTTTTAAATAAAACAGATACAAATAACATTACATACAAGTAATTTTGCAGTGCTATTTTTCAATAAATTTCCTCCTCTGTGTTTACTTATTAAGGCCTCATACACACAGACGTTTTAACCACTTCCCGACCAGCGCACGCCGATGTACGTCGGCAGAATGGCACGGGCAGGCATATTGGCGTACAGCTACGTCCAATATTTAATGCCGCCCTGCCATCATGAGCGTGCCACCGGCGGTGCGCTCATGTGCTGGTCGGGACCCCCGTGAGTCCGGTCGCGGCTCCCGCAGACTTGATCGCTGCGGGCATACCCGCGATCGTCTCACGGGGTAGCTGAACGGAGGGATGCCGTTGTAAACAGCATCTCCCCGTTCTGCCTAGCAACAAGTGACGCTGTGTTCACTAAAAGAAAGCCCAGCCCCCAACAGTTAGTAACACACCCCTAGGAACATTTAACCCCTACACTGCCACCCACTGGCTAACCCCTTCACTGCCAGTGTCATTTACACAGGAATAAGTGCATTTGTATAGCAGTGATTGCTGTATAAATGACAATGGTCCCAAAAATGTGTCAAAAATGTCTGATGTGATGTCGCAGTCACAATAAAAATCTCTGATCGCCACCATTACTAGTAAAAAAAAAAAATATTACTAAAAATGCCATAAAACTATCCTCCATTTTTAATAAACGCTATAACTTTTGCGCAAACCAATCAATAATTGCTTATTGCGATTTTTTTACCAAAAATATGTAGAAGAATACGTATCGGCCTAAACTGAGGGAAAAAATTTTTTTTTTATATATTTTTGGGGGATATTTATTGTAACAAAAAGTAAAAAAGAATGCGTTTTTTTTTCAAAATTGTCGCTCTATTTTTGTTTATAGCGCAAAAAAAAAAAACGCAGGGGTGATCAAATACCACCAAAAGAAAGCTCTATTTGTGGGAAAAAAAGGAAGTCAATTTTGTTTGGGAGCCATGTCGCATGACAGCGCAATTGTCAGTTAAAGCGACGCAGTGCCAAATCGCAAAAAGTGGTCTGGTCTATGGCCAGCAAAATGGTCCGGGGCTGAAGTGGTTAAAAAATGGGCTGTAAAGCTAGTAACAACACTGGGGAAAAAAGCAGCATTAAAAACGCGATTTTATTAGCATTTTGATTTGGCGTCAATTCGCGTTTAACACGTTTTTAAGCGTTAACGCTAAGGCGCGTTTTAAAAAAAAAAAACATCCCTCTGCTATTTTCCACTCCCAAATTACCCACATAAACATTTTTACAGCTTAAAAACGTCGCTATAGCGTTAATGAGCGTTTTTGAGCTTTTTTCGGCATCAGCGTCAAAACTGCTCTAACGCTGGAACTTCTGAAGGCGCTGGTCCTTGGTTTTTTTGGAGCTTAAAAACGACCATGCCTGTTACAGCTCAAAAACGCCATGGTGTGTATGAGCCCATTGAATAACATGGATTTGCCTTCTTAAAGCTCACAAAAGCTGCTGTAAAAACTTCGGTGTGTATGAGGCCTAAAGTTATCTCTCAGATGCTCTGACACACTCCCTGTACCCCAGTCACTTATGAGTCTCCTATATGCATATGCTCCTTCCCTGTACTACAACTCTACATGTAGTCACTGTGAATACTACACACATGGGGGAACATGTGAGGAACGCACACAGCAAACGCTGCTGTCAATCACCATTGTTGAGAAGGACAGGAGTTGTTTTTGTTGTGTGTGTCCCTCTTGTGCTCCCAACGTTTTTAGATGGGAACGAGGGACACCTATTTGCAAACGTATACACGCATAGTACACACCCCCTGCCATGCCCCTTTAACCATTTGCCGACCATCCGCTGCAGTTATACTGCAGAAAGGTGACTCAGCTGCAGGTACAGCGCTTCAAGCACTGGCCTGTGTGGACACGCACCGATTGGCCAGTGGGGGAGCCGATCAGCGGGTTCAGCAGACGCGATGTCCGCTGGCTGCTCGCGATCATTCCCCACAGAGGCAGAATGGGGATGTAAACAAGGCAGATGACTAAGCACCAGTGAGGGTGTGAAACGCGTTAGCTACAGCTGCTCCTGCACTTTTTCTACTGTATGGATTGTCTTTCATACCAATAAGGGTGATTGTATTTGAGTGCGGCTATCTGGATTTTCTTTACTATGTGACCAGGAAAGTAGAATATTCCTCTTTGCAATAGGTCTAAAAGGGTTAATTGCCAGGTCCAGGGGGCTTTGAAAAAATGATTTACTTATCCGATCCTCTGTTCTGTTAGACCAGTCCCTGCAGCGCCTTCTCCCACATGATCCAGCACTCTAAGTTCCTGGCATCACCAAGACCAGTAAAAGGTTCATAGCCCTGCATTTGACATGATGATGCCTAGGATACAGTCCACCTCCAGAGCATAGGAGAGTGCCACCTGCCAGGGGCGCAGAAGACTGAGTAAGTAAAAGTGCTTTTACTCACTTTTAGAATAAATCAACAGCAAACCCTTGTAGTTACTGCTAGGTAAAAACTCCAGAGTTTAGCTTTAAAGAAAATGTAATTCATAGAAATTGCAGCGTTTATGTGTCTCCCAGTACATCCCTATGAATATGGAAATTGAACCTGTTCTGCACCTAGCTTAGAAATGATTCTGTGAACAATATATTATGATATTATTCAGCTATAGTATGATTTTTTATTTATAGTTTAGAGTCTAATTCTGTTCTAAAGCACAATAAACTCGTTTTTTTATTTAAAAAAAGTAGTATTTCCAAGCAGTATTTTTCCTTTCGGCTGGTGATTGTAGCAGTTCCTTCTTTCTCCTCTGTGTGTCACTGCTGTGGTGAGAACAGTGTTTTCTCTGCGCTGACCCAGAATTAAGCTTTGCCTTTAATGTAGCAATATTCTGCCAGCACCATTGAGTAATCAACGTGTATAACTCCTCAATAACACTACAATTCCGCAAGCAAGAGGTTGTGAGAAGTTCAGCGGTTCCACTCTTGCAAACAGTTTTTTATGGAGCAGTTCTGTGCTAGCCAGTGGAAGAGCCATTAATAACTGCTGCAAATGGAAGCATTGACTAAATATCCACAGTAATGGAAAAGCAAACCTTAACAGCTGAAATAACATATTTTTTGGCCATTTGTTATGCCAGGGTTTGCAGGACCTTTTCTATGAGTAAAACAATATATTTAGAAGTTGTGAAAAAAAAGTCATATGAAAACACGTACATTTACAATATATATATATATAACGGGGAAACGATGGGCTACATGTGTAAGGATCACAGAAGATTAAAAGTGAATGTGTTGCTCTAAGCAACAAAATCTGATCGTGTGTACGAGATCAGATTTTCGGACAAACATTTGTATGTTTTTGTTGCATGCTAGGTCTCATGTCGAAAGTGAAGAGATTACTCACCATACGACATAATACAACTTCATAAGTGACATAATGTGTTGAATAGTTTTGTATGTATTCTTTCGTTTCTGAGCATGCGTAGTCTTGCTCTTACGATTTTTTTCAGATGAAAACCGTACTGATTAAATGAAAATCGGACATTGTGTTCACATCCGACAAAAATGTTATAGTCTGCACAACCAGCTTTTGTCGTACGAAAAATCGTAGTCGGCTATCGAAAACACCAAACTAACGATCCGAAAAGGGGCAAATCGTCAGATGAAATTTTACTTCCGATTTTCGTATCGTGTGTACGGGCCTTTAAAGATAGATATGTTTTTTCCACCTCCTTATGGTGTACTTGTAGTGCCATTCATTGCTCATGGTACCCCAAACTCAGAAAGCAAACACACAACAAACATGATAAAGCGTGGTTAAAAAGAAGTGGAAAGCTTAATGCTAAAAAGAAGGTGCATGAGCTACTTTACTGCATTTGTTGGACATAAGAAAATGTTATTTCTTAAGGCTACTTTCACACTGGGGCAGGCGTCTCCATTAAAGCACCGCTATTTTAAGCGTAGTTTTAGCTGCGCTATTCGGCCACTAGTGGGGTCGCTTTTAACCCCCACTAGTGGCTGAAAAAGGGTTAAAGGGTGGTATGGTGGCGCTTCCCCATTGATTTCAGTGTATACACCACTCCTATAGAGCTGCAAAGATGCTGCTTGCAGGACTTTTTTTACCGTCCTGCCAGCACACCGCTCCAGTGTGAAAGCAGTCGGGCTTTCACACTAGAGTGAGAGGAGAGGCTCTTTACAAGCGCTATGCAGGTGCTATTTTTTTTGTGTGAAAGTAGCCTAATGCCGCGTACACACGGGCGGACTGTATGGCGTACTTAGTCCGTCGAAACACATTTCAGCGGACAGTCCGCTCGTGTGTGGGCTTCAGCGGACTTTTTCAGCGTGCAGTCTGGCGTACTAAGTATTTCGGAATTTCCGTAATTCTGTCCGTCATACTTTGGTTTCAGCGGACAATACGGTCGTCAGTGTGCTAGTTGGACGGACTAAGAATGGCGCATGCCCAGAAAGGATTTACACGGCGGAAGGGTGCTTTGCTGTGTATTGGACTTCCTATTTCTAGTCCCGTCGTACGTGCTGTACACGTCATCGCGCAAGCTTTCGAGGGACTGTTCGTGTATCCGTGTGTGGTCAAGTCCGTTCAGTGGAAAGTATGATGGACTGTCCTTCGGATTGTATGACGGACTAAGTAGGCCATACAGTCCTCTCGTGTGTACGCGGCATAAGCCTCATACATACATATTGGATTTTCAGCAGGGAATTGTGTGATGACAGACTGTTTGCCTAAAATCTTACCATTAGTATGCTCCATCAGACAATTGTTGTCCAACTTTCCGCCAACAAATTTTGGATGGCAGGTTAGTTAATTTTTCGGCGGACAACGGTCTGTTGATAGGTTTTTAATATCATCTGTACACAAGTCCATCACACAAAAGTTGAAAGTACAAACACGCAGACTCGGAATCAGCAGAAGGTGCCCAAAGGGTGGTGCTCAAGAGCTGAAATTCCTTGTAGTACGTCACTATGTTTGTGTTTGTTGGCCAACAATTGTGTACCGTTTGTATGCAAGACAAGTTCCTGGGGCACGCCCTTCAGACAAAAGTCTGATGCTTTGTTGGCCAAAAATCCTTTAGCCTGGGTTCACACTTCTGCGAACACAGACATCGCATGTGATTCGCACTGCATTGCTGTGCCGATCACATGTGATGTCAGTGAATTCAGCCTAGGGTTGCCACCTCATCCCTTTAAAAACAAACACATATTACTTACTGATTAAGGTGGTAAATAAACTCACTTGGTGCCTTATCTGCATTAAATTAGCCTCAGAACCTGTGTAATTCATATGTGTTTGGGTTTAAAGGGATGAGGTGGCAACCCCAATTCAGCCATGCAGTTGTATGGCTGAACTTGCATTGGATTTGCGCAAAAAAGGTGCAGGAACCTTTTTTTTCCTGCACTGGAATTGGATTGCATGGGTATTCACACCCATGCGATCCGATTCCTTTTTGAATTCACATGAAAAATATATATACCGTATATACTCGAGTATAAGCCGAGATTTTCAGCCTCTTTTTTGAGGCTGAAAGTGCCCCCCTCGGCTTATACTCGAGTCATCGCTGTCTGCCCGCTCGATCAGCGTGTCGAGCAGACAGACAGCGGCCATTCTGATTCAAAAGCCGCGCCTCCGGCTCCGCCTTCGCCTGTGATAGGCGGAACACTGAATTTCCCAGCAGCCTGTGTTCCGCCTATCACGGGCATCCGCTCATCCTCGTACTACGGACGAGGATGATACGACGTCCGTGATAGGCGGAACACAGGCTGCTGGGAAATTCAGTGTTCCGCCTATCACAGGCGAAGGAGGAGGCGCGGCTTTTGAATTTTACAATGGCCGCCGACGAAGAGGGCACGGGACGGAGGCAAGGCAACGCACGGCACGGGACAGGACGGGACGGGACGGGACGAAGGCAAGGCACGACACGGGACGGAGGCTCGGGACAAAGGCTCGGGACACAGGTAGGCTGGACACACACACACACACACACACACACACACACACACACGGATGGAGACACACACACACGGATGGATGGATGGATGGAGACACACACACACACAGGGATGGATGGATGGATGGATACACACACACACAGGGATGGATGGATGGATGGAGACACACACACACAGGGATGGATGGATGGATGGATGGAGACACACACACACAGGGATGGATGGATGGATGGATGGAGACACACACACACAGGGATGGATGGATGGATGGACACACACACACACACAGGGATGGATGGACGGACACACAGGGATGGACGGACACACAGGGATGGACGGACACACAGGGATGGACGGACACACACACAGGGATGGACAGGCATGTCTCACCCTCGGCTTATACACGAGTCAATAAGTTTGCCAGTTTTTTTGGGGGTAAATTGGGGGCCTCGGCTTATATTCGGGTCGGCCTATACTCGAGTATATACGGTACTAAATATACAAATTTGCGCTGATGGTGTGACAAAAAAAGTTAAATCGGTAAAGTGAAAAAAATTGCAGCTGCTATACACAAAGTGCTAATCACTTGGAAACCATAAAACATATAAATACAGCGCTCGCAAACATGCTAAATAAAAGTGGAAAAATAAATATGATGAACCAACACAAAGTCCAAAAACAAGTAACTCAAGCTGCTCCAATCCAAAGTGAACAAAAGAAAGATGCTTGAAAAACTTCAGGTGCACAACACCCCCTTATGTGTCCCCACTCACCAGATCGGCGTGACCCCCAACTTTTCAGTCTGGTGGGTCAGTTTAGGCTCGGTATGGATGTCTTTGGGATGGTGTGTGGAAAGCCAGGTCAGCACATCCAGGGTTCCTCAATGAAGAGTTTGAGCCAGATAGACACGTGCCCAGAAGTAAACATTTGGAACACACGCTACCAACAACGGTTTCATACAATCTGTTCCATGCTTAATGCTTGTTATAATTCCTCTTTTTGTAAATACCCCTCTTTTGTTTAAATAAACCAATTTTTGCTGGTACTTCACTATTAGTTAAATTTTTTTACTTCTGGGTACGTGTCTATCTGTCATTGATGTTAAAGGGGGCAATACTTTTGATCAGGGTCATTTAGGTAGTTTCTGTTGCCATTGTGATTTAAAAAGAGTAAACAGTTGAAATAATAAATGGCTTCAGCCAAACACTAACCATGAGTGAAAGAAAAGTTTTTGTGTTATCATTCATATTCTCTGAGAAATGGCCAAGAAATCATTAATTCTGCAAGAGTATGTAAACTTATGAGCACAACAGTATCTCACAAAAGTAAGTGCACCCATCACATTTTTGTAAATATTTTATTCTATCTTTTCACGTGACAACACTGAAGAAATTACACTTTGCTACATTGTAAAGTAGTGAGTGTACAGCTTGTATAACAGTGTAAATTTGCTGTCCCCTCAAAATAACTCAACACACAGCCGTTAATGTCTAAACTGCTGGCAACAAAAGTGAGTACACCCCTAAGTGAAAATCCAAATTGGGCCCAATTAGCCATTTTCCCTCTCCATTGTCATGTGACTCGTTAGTATTACAAGGTCTTAGGTGTGAATGGGGAGCTTGTGTGTTAAATTTGGTTTTATTGCGCTCACTCTCTCATACTGGTCACTGGAAGTTCAACATGGCACCTCATGGCAAAGAACTCTGAGGATCTGAAAAAAAAATAGTTGCTCTAAATAAAGATGGCCTAGGCTATAAGAAGAGTGCCAAGACCCTAAAACTGAGCTGCAGCACGGTGGCCAAGACCATACAGCGCTTAACAGGACAGGTTCCCCTCAGAACAGGCCTCGCCATGGTCGATCAAACTTGTGCTCAGCGTCATATCCAGAGGTTGTCTTTTGGGAAATAGATGTATGAGTGCTGCTAGCATTGCTGCAGAGGTTGAAGGGATGGGGGGTCAGCCTGTCAGTGCTCAGACACTGCATCAAATTGGTCTGCATGGCTGTCATCCCAGAATGAAGCTTCTTCTAAAGATGTTGCATAAGAAAGCCCGCAAACAGTTTGCTGAAGACAAGCAGACTGAGGAGGACATGGATTACTGGAACCATGTCCTGTGGTCTGATGAGACCAAGATAAACTTATTTGGTTCAGGTGGTGTCAAGCGTGTGGGGCGGCAACCGGGTGAGGAGTACAAAGACTGGGTCCCTACTGAAGAAGTCAATGCTTTGACGATACGCATCTAGGGGACAAAGCCTGCATATTGACTATGACATCATAGTTACATCGCAGCCATCTTGAGACCTATTGTGTCTGAAATGTGTTTTCAGCTTGCACTGCTTACAGTGCCATCTTTGTGAGTTGTATACCCTACCTTTTTTATATATATAATAAAACATTTTAAATGGAGAGCACTAGATTCTGCCTTCCTTCTTTTGCATATCCATCATATCTGGTGAGATGATCAGGGTTTTTATCCCATGGGAATAAGCGATTTGAGGGAGGAAAATTATTGTCATCACCACGCCGGCCTTCTCTATTATTTCCAGAGGGGAACACTACTGATTTTATTCAGATTTTCTGGTATTTAGGGGGTTAACACAGGTGATGAGAAGGTGATACAACACCTCCTCAACTCCTGTCTATTGCTCTCTGAAGAGTGATGTGAACGAGGATCACGCTTTGAACAGCAAAGCAGGTGTAAAAAAAAGGCCTTACTGACACTTTGCTGGACATCATGAAAAATAACAGACTTGCCTCAGTCACCAGATGAAAATGAAGCAAAAAAAAGGCAATCACTGCATTTAAGTATTGGTAAGCTGCAATATATAATTCTTTTGCTTTTGGCTTTAGATACGCTTTAAGGAACAACTCATTGCAATGTCTATATTTCTGAAAGCAAATGCTTATTTACTAATCACTAGTAAAGCCCTAATCTTCGGATAGATAGTGCTTATGAGCCCTAGGAAACAATGGTTATGCTTGGTTAGATCTTCTTATTCAAAAAGGTAATTGCAGCTAAATAGGAAGGAAGCCAGTACTATCTTAAAATTGAAAACCCTTTAACAACACAGACTAAAATATTATTATATATATATATATATATATATATATATATATATATATATATATATATATATATATATATTGAATGTGTGTGTATTCATATATATGTCAAATTTGTTTACTATAAGCATAAATAGTTAGATTTTTTATTTTATTTAGGAAGAGAAGGCAGTTTCCAAGACATACATATATCAAATAGAATGCTTGAAGGAACCATCAGCAACTATATATCAATACAATTGGCTAGTACTAAAAGAAACAAGGAATAGACCAATGCGGTCCTTCAAGTTACAGAAATATATCAATAAACAACAAGAATGTTACCCTGTTCCAACAAAGGGAGCTTAAGGGGGTATGACCCCAGAGGGCAATGATCTGGCATGTCATGGAGAGGCCCCAGTTAGGCATCCCAAAGTGGGACAACCCCTGGAGGAACCCCTTATGTAGCAGAAAACTGCCAAATTTTACAAGCAAGATGTAAGTAAAAGACAGGAAACGGAAGAAAAGTAGAGTTGGAAAAGAAAGAGCAGGTGCGAGAAGGGAGAGGGGAAGAGAAAAAAAAAAAAGAAGGGGGGTTTTATTAAGTGCCAGTCAGTTGCAGAGGATGGGATACGTTATCTCGATCAACTAATGGGACCTGCATCGATGAGAACCATTCTTTCCTCTGAATAGATAAACATAAGGACCAGGTTTTTATATAAGTCTCTTATTTCTGCTGGGCTGTTCAAACCAGATCTTCCATCTGCTACCTTCCTAAACCACAGCCCAACTGAGGCTGTGTTGGTTTCCAGGTGAGGGGGATGCAAGATTTAACCACGTTCAAAGGGTGGCGAAGTATAGATTTCTTGTAAATTTTGGCAGGGATTTTGGAAACGTGCAACAAGAAGAAGGCCGGTTCCTTGGGTACCTTATAGTTGGTACATCTTTGAGTAATCTTCCAGACCTCTTTCCAGAAACTCTCCAGTTTGGAGCAGGACCAGAAGATGTGTAGTAACGTCCCACACTACTCCTGACATCAGCAGCATTGGTCAGAGGTGTTTGGGAAATGTCTGTGTAGAAGGGATGTGGTACGGTACCACAGAGAAAGAATCTTGAGGACTTTAAGGCAAACTGTGTTATATTGGTTTGTTGCACTTTCGAGAATGTCCTACCCAGGTTAGTTAGCGTTTTTTACAAATAAAACAAATGATATGAAACATCAGTTTATACAAGTTACATAGTAGGTGAGGTTGAAAAAAGACACAAGTCCATCAAGTCCAACCTTACAGATTCCTTTGGCTATATTTATCAGATATTTGGCATTCTTTGAATCTTAAAGTAAAAAGAGAAGAAATTGTTTAAATCCCTACACACATAAGTGGATGTTAGCCTAATGTGACTAGTTACGGTTGAATTGACAGTGATGATATTTTTGTGTAATCTCTACAAGTTCACTAGGATGACATTTTTCTCAAATGGTTATTGTCATTGAAAGAAATCTACCCCTGGCTTTTAAATATTTGCTCAAACTCTTTTGATCTTTTAAAGCAATGAATATAGACTATTTATGTGAGTATTTATGCCATTTTCTAATATATGCAGACCCCCGATATGACCGCAACCACCTCTAAAAAAATTGTTCAGACCTCATGTTAACTTACCATTGGTGGGTGACTGTGGGACTTCCAGTTGACTTCTCTGTGAGGTGCTTGAGGATTCTTTTTCCATTCTTCATTCCATCTTGATGTAAACAGCACCTAATAACATACCAAGGACCAAAAGTAATCAGATCGAGTTCTTAAATGTAGCACCCTCTAGTTGTGCTAGGTGTTATTGTAAATTTCTTTTAGCTGAAATAAGTTGTTATTTTCCACGCTATGGCAAAACAGGTGTGGCTCTAGTCTCCTACTCCGACTCTCCTGTTAACCTTTTTGTGATGGGTTCCCTCCTGCATTGTGTGTGTGCTCCACGCATGTACCACCACGCACCCCTATGAATAAATATAAAAAAGATGAAGCGCTGCCTTAATACTAGGGATGGGCCGAACACCACCCGGTTCGGTTTGCACCAGAACATACCGAACAGGCAAACAATTCGGCAGAACACATGAACACCGTTAAAGTCTATGGGACACGAACATGAATAATAAAAAGTGCACATTTTAAAGGCTTATATATAAGTTATTGTCATAAAAAGTGTTTGGGGACCTGAGTCCTGCTCCAGGGGACATGTATCAATGCAAAAAAAGTTTTAAAAACAGACGTTTTTTCGGGAGCAGTGATTTTAATAATGCTTAAAGTGAAACAATAAAAGTGAAATATTACTTTAAATTTCGTACCTGGGGGGTGTCTATAATATGCCTGTAAATTGGAGCATTTTTCCCATGTTTAGAAAAGTCCCTACATAAAATGACATTTCTAAAGGAAAAAAAGTAATTTAATAGTACTCGCGGCTATAACGAATTGTCTATGGAAGAAATCAAAAGTGCTCATTTTAAAGGCGTATATGCAAGTTATTGTCATAAAGTGTTTGGGGACCTGGGTCCTGTGTGGGGGTCCCCCCAAATTTCATACCAGGCCCTTCAGGTCTGGTATGGATATTAAGGATAACACTGCGTAAATTAAAAAAAAAATGGCGTGGGGGCCACCCAAAATCCATACCAGACCCTTATCCGAGCAAGCAACCAGAGGGGAGGGGACAAGAGAGCGGCCCCTCCTCCTGAACCATGCCAGGCCACATGCCCTCAACATGGGGAGGGTGCTTTGGGGTATCCCCCCAAAGCACCTTGTCCCCATGTTGATGGGGACAAGGGCCTCAGCCCCACAACCCTTGCCCGGTGGTTGTGGGGGTCTATGGGCTGGGGGCTTATCGGAATTAGGAATCTGTACATTGTACCCATTTCATTTCACAAAAAAAAATTCAAAATATTAAAAAAAAAACAAGACACACTTTGGGACAAGTCCTTTATTAAAAAATGAAAGAATAAAAATGTCCCACGAAGTCCATTCATTTTCTGCTCTTGCTCCGCCAACGGACGAAAAAAAACAACTCAACGATTTGCCTCCATGGGAGGCTCTCACCGTCTGATGCATCCTCGCAGGTGACAGTTCTTATATAACTGAGGGCGGGGCCACACAGTGACGTACCCGGGTTACCTCGCCCCCTCTGATGCACAGGGACTTCCCCATGGCTTTCCTGGGGTGTCAGAGAGGGCGGGGCCACCGATCCACCTCCATGGGAGGCTCCCACTGTCTGACGCGTCCTCTCAGGTGACAGTTCTCATATAAACTCTTCCCCCTCTGACGCTACAGGGAAGCCATTGGGAAGTCCCAGTGCGTCAGAAGGGGGTGGGGTCACCGTATATCACCGTGTGGCCCCGCCCTCAGTTATTTAAGAACTTTCACCTGCGAGGACGCATCAGACGGTGGGAGCCTCCCATGGAGGTGGATCAGTGGCGGCCTGCAGGTTTTTTTAAATTTTTCAGTCTATCGGCAGAGCGAGAGAAGTAGATGAATGGACTTCGGGGAATATTTTTATTTTTTAATAAAGGACTTGTCCCAAAATGTGTCTTGTGTTTTTTTTTTTACATTTTGACACTTTTTTTGTGAAATGGTAGGGGTGCAATTTACCCATTACTATTTCAAATGGGGGGGGGGCGGGATCTGGGGGTGCCCTTGTTAAAGCCTCCCACCCGCAGACCCCAACAACCACCAGGCAAGGCATGTGGGGATGAGACCCTTGTCCCCATCAACATGGGGACAAGGTACTTTGGGGGGCTACCCCAAAGCACCCTCCCCATGTTGAGGGCATGTGGCCTGCTGCAGTTCAGGAGGAGGGGGCCGCTCTCTCATCCCCCTCTTTTCCTGTGGCCTGACATGTTGCGTGCTCAGATAAGGGTCTGGTATGGATTTTTGGGGGACCCCATGCCATTTTTTTTTT
Organism: Lithobates pipiens; assembly: GCF_037356315.1. Classification (NCBI taxonomy): domain Eukaryota; kingdom Metazoa; phylum Chordata; class Amphibia; order Anura; family Ranidae; genus Lithobates; species Lithobates pipiens. Next base: position 16,496,815 of record NW_027507696.1, read on the forward strand.
AAATTGTCACAGGGTCCCCCTCAAAATCCATACCAGACCTGAAACAGACCTTAAACAAAACAAAGTCCATATGATAAGTGTGATCTTCTTATGAACAGGTGCAATCCGCAAAGTATCCAACCGTGAATAGAAGGCAAGTTGGTGACAAACACCAAGTGGACCCTCCACCAGTCACACTATGTGCTCACCTCCCAGAATGACCCCCAACTAGGCTTAGTAGTACCTTCCCCTCTTGGGGTCACAATCCGAGATTACTTTGTATATGTTTGTATAATAGTTTTTTGTTACTCATTTAAGCGTGGAGCTATAGATTTTCCAACATGGCGCCGGTGTTGTCAATGCGATTAGATGTGATGTCACTTCCAGAATGGCTTGTGCATGCATAGTGGGTATTCTAGGCGTCCACGCTTCCCCCAGCGTCATTGGACACTGGAGGAAGTGGAGTGGGCATAAAAGGACCCCTTGGAAAGCTATTTTTTGTAGTGGCCTGAACTGGAGGGAAGAGATTTGTGTGGTATCACATTGAGAAGGTAAAAGAAAGGGTCTGGTATTGTTTCAATCCTCTCTCCTGCTGAATGAGGATGAAGTGGATTGTACATTGCTGAACTGTTTTTTCTTTAATTTACTGTTAATATAGGATTATTGCCAGCTTTTGAATTTCACTCTGGAAGTTTCATTCTTTCAACATGAGACAACTGGGAGTTTATCCCTTTTTGGAATGAATATGTTAGAACATTGAGTCACTGACTCTGGATCTTCTGGTAGGTTCGATTTATTGCCTGCATATTTGCATATGTATATATATATTTGCCAATTTTTTTCTAATATTGTCAGGGCTGCGCTCAGCCCTTTCTTCTCAAAGCTCAGCTGTCGGCTGATTGGCAGCTTCTTTCTCTCCACAGTCACTTACCTGTTGATGATATCCTGCTCATCATTCCTGCCTACTTAAGCCATCCAGCCCAGATGATCTCTGCCTTTGCCTTGGTCACATCTCTAGAGACGCTCTTCTGTGTTCCTGTGAAAGACTTGCTTGGCTGACATTCCTTCTGGCTCCAGATCCTGCTTGCTGTTCTACTACGCTCATCTCTGGCTCCCTGAGGTTTTGGCTTGTCTGACTATCCTGGTTTGGTTCCTGAACTCTGGCTATGTTTTGACTATGTTGTTTACTCCATTTACCTTTTTATTATTATTATTATTATTATTATTATTAATAAACAAGTGTGATTTAACTGTACTTCTGTCTCAGTCTGATTCATGGTTTTTGACAAATATCTACATAGTGATGGCCTTTTAGTTAATATCTTCCGATATCCACAGGCCTATTGCCATTGGCATCCCTATGTCCAGCTCTGTGGTATACCAGATATCTTCAAATTATCATTGTCCTCTAGACAACTGGGCCGCAATTTTTATTGACAGGATAGCTATGGTGTCGGGTAGGTATATGCTGAAATTGGCCCTCTGGTTCCATGCTTTTTGAGAGTTTCTTATGTGTTTATTGTCTGTATTGAGATGTTAGCTACTATACATTAATTGTGCATGTCTCTAATATACTGCTTTCAATTTATAGTGACCATACATGCAGTATTTATCGCCTGAGGAAGCCATTGCATGACGAAACATGTAGAACAAGAAAATACTGTTGTTCATCTACAATACGGTTACTGTAGTGTGATATCCTAATGTTTTTATGTATAAATAAATGTGATATTTTTATATATCAGTTTATTTCCGATTTATTTTTGGCACCCTAAAAATCCCATTATGTTCCTTCTATCTATGTACTACAAAGTAAAATAAATTCCCAATTAGACAGTTGTTAGTCGAACAAGTGTCTCTACTGAAAGATTGTTAATGCAAATTTTTGTATTTTACCATTATTTTCTGCCCTGGCGGAAATGGTCATTAAGGGTAAACCTCCGCAGTGGGGGCACAGTCAGCAACAAAAACGTCATAGGTGTTCTAACTCCTAATAACTGTATACAAAGCTAACAACAAAGGATTTGATACACTTGAAGTGAAAGGTACCAGCACTAATGATGACTGGATTACAAACCTAACTGGATACAAATCTATTTTCGTATCCATAACCGGCATGGATAATTTGGATACATTTTGGACACACTGGTATAGTGGGACCAACACAAGGGCCTTGTGACATTGTTTTGTGCAAGTTTATTGACTAGGGGCAGCCACCAGAGGACACATTATTGTGAACGTCAGTGCGTCCTGCAAACAGCAAGATGGAGAGCAATCACAATTTCCAACAGAAGTCATATATCATGTACTATTCTTTGGATATAGAACTGCATGGGAAGATTTTCTGAAAATCTTCCTGAAAGGTAAACTTATACTTTGAATATTTTCTTGTTAATGTTAGAGAGGAAAGGGTATTACCTCTTTACTGTAACTATTGAGACTTCAGTAAAATGTATCTGTAACAAAAGTAAACAGATGTCTCTGCCATATGTTTTGATTCACTATAATATTTGGCTTAGGTTTATTCTTATTTTATTTCTCTACAGCGACACTAAATTACTTCTTGGGGAGGCAATTACTGATATACAGCCTTGGGCGTATTACCTTTTTTTTGGGAAGAAGACTATATGAGGTCCAAACCTGTTCACTAGCCACTCAACTTCTCAACACCTCAGACATCATGGATATCTATAGAATTTGGCTAGAATATACTGTATAGTGCAAGACCTCTTTCACAAATAATCTCTTTGTTTGTCTGCCATAAACACTTGGGGTAACATCAGTTAGAAGTGCTGAAGCAAGGTGGAGGGATACAAGGGCAACTAAGAGCCATTAGAATCTCTGCAGATCGGATAACATGACATCGTGGACCACAAAATCCATAATGGAAACAGACTTCTTTTTTTTGTTTGGGCTAGAATGCATAAACTATCAAAGAATTTGGCTTATATCGCACTCCAGCATTATTATGCTAAAAATTATTCAACACAGACTAGAATCTTACATGAAAGAGAATTACCAGATGTATAAAAGGTAGATTATATAGAGACATGTTACAGAAGTATGCTGGATAATTGAAAAGCCAAGCAGTACAAGATAGAAGTCAACATATGCTTCACTGATTATAGCAAAGCCCTCAATTGGGTTAATCATGTGAAATTCTGGAATGTCCTTAAGAACAATGGTGTACCTGAACATCTCATTGTTCTTATGAAGAACTTCTACACTGATCAAGAAACCACAGTCATAATAAAAACTGGAAACACAGACTGGTCTCAGACAGAAAAAGAGTTAAGGCTGCTTACTCACCATACTTATTTAACCCCTATTCTGAACATATGATGAGAGAAGCAAGGCTGGAGAAGAATGATAGAAGTTTGAATATTGGTAAAAGAAACATCAGCAATCATCGATATGATGATGACACCACGCTCATAGCTGAAAAAGATGGGACTTTAGCTAAATATAATATAAAAAAACAAAGGTTATGCTAACATGAAAGACAGCTAACTTCAAAGCTGACACGGAATACATAGAAATAATAGACAGCCTCTGCTTCTTTGGATCAATTATTAACAAAAAAAGGAACCAGCAGTCAAAACTGCCATTTAGAAGCCCAAGGATGAAAGACCTAGGAAAGAACTTTAATAGAACGTATGTGTCTATAAGGTAATATTAGAACTATGCAGGCTGTTGTGTTTTCTGTCACTTGTCTATGGGTGTGAAAGCTGGACAATGAAGAAGAAAGAAAAAATATTTGTGCCTTTAAACTTTGGCATTTGCAAAGAATTCTTTGAGGAACCTTTAATAAATCCAACCCAACTATTCAATAGAAGACCAGGTGACTAGATTGTTGCTGTGTCCGATTTGTACCATGCTTCATTTCTGTCTATTGCCAGCTTTTGCCACTCCAGGTGTAACCAAGGGCCGCAACCAGACAACTGTCTGCAGCAAAGCCCATCATCCATTGGGAGCTGCTCTAGTGAAAATCAATTCTTTAGACCCTGAGCCTCAGCCCACTCTAGGGCCAATAGGTCACAGAGGGTCAACTGATTCAGTTACAGTTTGCCCAGGCCATGGACTCAAGCAAGGAATGTTTTTGTGAAGGTTCAGAAGGAGGTTCAGAAAGGTGAGGTGAAGTTGAATCAGATCCCTGACACCCTCCTGCAACTTAGTAGGCTTCTGGCCACCGCACCTTCTTTGCAGCTGCTGGCAAAGGATGTGCCTGCACCTGCCTTCAAGACGTATCACTATAAATTTTCAGCTGTTCCTAGAAAATTTCAGTATCGTTTTTAATTAACCCAGTCATGCTTCTTTCTTGGTTTCTGCGATTCTTCATCTATGGCAGAGATTCCAGATGGTTTGACAATATGCTGCCACACTTTAGCCTCTGAATTGGACTGGAACAACCAGTCATTGGTAGAAGTGTTCTAGCAAGGCTTACCTGAGCGCTTTAAGGATGACCTGGTACACAGAGATTTTCTATCCAACTTGGATGGCTTGTTTTTTTTCTTAGAGATCCTGCCCTGTGCTGTTTTGTCACTTGTTAAATTTAGTCACCAAACAATAGGCTTAAATATCTATCAGGTGAACATCAAAGAGTAGAATAAAATCAAAAGTTTCAGCAACATAATCCTTCATCCAGCTTGCTTTTCTTTCACTAAGAATGTATTAAAGATTTTTTTTAAAGAAGACAGCGTACAGCACAATAAAGGAGTGCAAGTAAAAAGGTAAACAGGGGCTTACAGCAAAGAAAATATCCAACTCTCATAGAAATCGACACAAACCAGAGTGAATTACATGCCACATCAATAACAAAAGTTTTGCATGCAATGTTGAAGATGGATATAAATCACAGGCCAGATCTAATGGTACTGTCTGGAAGCTCAACGTCACAGGGAAAAGAAGATAGGTGTGACTGAAGTGATCAGAAAGAATGGTTGGGGAGGAGGGGGGGGGGGGGGGGGGTTGTTAATGAGGAAAAGAAGAGAATAGTTTCTGGACTCATGCAACTAAACAACCTATTTTAGAGAGACATAAAATCCCTGTTGTACCTTTGATTAAACTCCTTCAGGTCTCTGTAGTGAATGGGGCAGTCCTGCCTGGCAGTGTTCAATATGCCACAACACCCCTCAATATGCATTTCAGGTCTTAAAAGCTGTTCTCCTAGGATTTGCTAATTATTACTGCCAGTTTATTAATCATTACTCTCATCCCCACCCTAACCAAGTTGGGGAATAGTGATGGACGAACGTTTCGCCCGGCGGTCGTTTCGCGGCGAATTTCCGACATTCGCGGTCCGCACGTTCGAACGCCTTTTTCCGTCGTTCGCCGCGGCGGACTTACGTGTTTAATGTATACAAGAACTTTAACCTTTGGTGACACGTTTATCATGTGATACAGGACAGCCAATTGAGACATGACAGCACATGGACACTTGGACATTCCCCCTAACCTATAAATACACCCGATCCGGTGGCCATTTTACATTCTTTCTTCTGTTACGATAGGGACAGGTTCCTGTGTGGAGTAGGGAGAGATAAACCACTAGCTATTTGGTACACAAAAGTTCTTTTCAGGACTGGTATAGGTGTTAGGTGTTGATAGGTTTGCTGTGCTGCTGATTCTTGCAGCAGCCTGAGTGTCTTTTGTTAGTTTAGAGAAAGGGAAAGGACGGTGTATGCTACAGGGACAGCCAGATTAGTCTTTCATCATCATCATCATCATCATTAGCTGTTACTATCAAGGTCCACAAAAGAGCTGTTCCAGTAACCACTAATCGTTCTCTTTTTTTGCCAATTTGTATAGGGACAGGAAGGAAGCAGTGTTGTCAGGCAGTGAGGGTAATTTTAAAGACTTGCTGTTATTATTAGTTCCACAAAGGTTCTTTTCAGGACTGGTATCAGTGGTACAGTAATAGGCTTGTACATGTATAATATTCTTTCTTCCAAATATAGAAAGGATATTATACTTGACTGCTGCCCTTCTGCTGCAGTCTGCTAAACATTCACAACTCACTTGTTCCACAAAAGTTCTTATAAGGACTGGTAACTTGGTATAGGGTGCTACGGTACATAGGCTTGAGTGCGGTACAGTCTGCTGTTCTGTAAGGACCGCTATCGGTCCACAATAGATAGGGTTGACGTGCACCACTGCTGACCGCTGCCCTATACTGCAGCAGTCCTTCAGCGGTATAGGGACTGACGTACAGTCTGCTAATCACTAACACACAACCTGCTTGTTCCACAAAAGTTCTTATAAGGACTGGTAACTTGGTATAGGGTGCTACGGTACATAGGCTTGAGTGCGGTACAGTCTGCTGTTCTGTAAGGACCGCTATCGGTCCACAATAGATAGGGTTGACGTGCACCACTGCTGACCGCTGCCCTATACTGCAGCAGTCCTTCAGCGGTATAGGGACTGACGTACAGTCTGCTAATCACTAACACACAACCTGCTTGTTCCACAAAAGTTCTTATAAGGACTGGTAACTTGGTATAGGGTGCTACGGTACATAGGCTTGAGTGCGGTACAGTCTGCTGTTCTGTAAGGACCGCTATCGGTCCACAATAGATAGGGTTGACGTGCACCACTGCTGACCGCTGCCCTATACTGCAGCAGTCCTTCAGCGGTATAGGGACTGACGTACAGTCTGCTAATCACTAACACACAACCTGCTTGTTCCACAAAAGTTCTTATAAGGACTGGTAACTTGGTATAGGGTGCTACGGTACATAGGCTTGAGTGCGGTACAGTCTGCTGTTCTGTAAGGACCGCTATCGGTCCACAATAGATAGGGTTGACGTGCACCACTGCTGACCGCTGCCCTATACTGCAGCAGTCCTTCAGCGGTATAGGGACTGACGTACAGTCTGCTAATCACTAACACACAACCTGCTTGTTCCACAAAAGTTCTTATAAGGACTGGTAACTTGGTATAGGGTGCTACGGTACATAGGCTTGAGTGCGGTACAGTCTGCTGTTCTGTAAGGACCGCTATCGGTCCACAATAGATAGGGTTGACGTGCACCACTGCTGACCGCTGCCCTATACTGCAGCAGTCCTTCAGCGGTATAGGGACTGACGTACAGTCTGCTAATCACTAACACACAACCTGCTTGTTCCACAAAAGTTCTTATAAGGACTGGTAACTTGGTATAGGGTGCTACGGTACATAGGCTTGAGTGCGGTACAGTCTGCTGTTCTGTAAGGACCGCTATCGGTCCACAATAGATAGGGTTGACGTGCACCACTGCTGACCGCTGCCCTATACTGCAGCAGTCCTTCATCGGTATAGGGACTAAGAGTTTTGTCACAGGGTCATTTAAAAAATGACAGGCAGAGGAAGAGGCAGGCCCTTCCGCAGGGGTGGTAGGGGTAGGGCAGGAGCAACAGGCTTGAGCCAAAGTGGGAAGTTGCAGAAGGTGCGTTCAATTACTTTAAAGGATGCACCAGACTTGGTTGAGTGGCTCGCTCAGCCTTACTCTTCTGCACCCTCCTCATCCTCTCGATCTGCACCCTCTTCTTCACTCTCTGCTATGTGCACCCCCAAAGACACTACCACCAACAACACGACCACCACCACCACCACCACATACCTTCCGCTTGAGTCACTGGAATTATTTTCCGATCCATATCAAGAGGACATTTCTGATGCGCAGCCACTCTTGGTATTGGATCAGGAAGAGGAGGTAGCAACAAGCGCTACTCAGCAGTCTGACGACAGTACCCAGATCAGCCCAAGGAGGAGGTTGGTCCCCGGTGTTGCTGCCTACTCCGAGATCTCTACTTATAGCGGTGGGGAAGGTGACGTTGATGATGACGTGTCTAGTGATGTCACGTGGGTGCCCACAAGAGAGGAAGAGGAGGGGAGTTCAGAGGGAGATATGGACCAGCAGATAGGGAGGAGAAGCAGGAATAACTTACATTGCACAGGAGGGACAAAGCAGACTGCAAATGTATCAGGAGCGAGTCATCGACCATGTACGGTCACATCTGGCGCTCCCAGGACACCGGCACATGGCTCCGCAGTGTGGGCTTTTTTTAACGTGTCCGCTGCTGACAATAGCGTTGCCATCTGCAATCTTTGCAGTCAACGCGTTAGTCGCGGTAAGCCCAATACTCACCTAGGGACGACCGCCTTAAGAAGGCACATGAGCAGCCATCACCGAGCCCAGTGGGAGCAACGGAACACACAAAGCCACACTGCAGGCTCTCACCGTCCAGCCTCGTCTTCTACTTCTCCTTCTCCTCTCTCCTCACAATTGTCCTCCACTCCACCTTCCATCACGCCAAGCTCACATTTTTCTGCAAAAAGGCAGGCTTCCGTGGGCCTAATGTTTGAGCGTAAAAAAATGATGACGCCGGATAACCCTCTTGCCCAACGGTTGGCGGCTGGCTTGTCAGAACTCATAGCCCGCCAACTACTGCCATATAAACTGGTGGACTCGGAGGCCTTTCGCAAATTTGTGGCCATTGGAACACCACAATGGAAGGTCCCAGGAAGGAAGTATTTCTCAGAGAAGGGCATCCCAGAGCTATATGGCCATGTTCAGCGGCAAGTGAATGTATCTCTGGCACACAGTGTCGGTGCCAAGATACATCTGACCACAGACACGTGGTCTAGCAAACACGGGCAGGGAAGGTATATCAGTTTTACTGCCCACTGGGTGAACCTTCTGACGGCCGTCAAGCATGTAACCCGTGGCACCCGTGTAGATTTGGTTTTACCGCCACGGATTGCATGCAGGCCTGACTCTTCTTCTCCTCCTCCTACTCCATCCTCCTCCCTCTCCTCCTCAGCTGCCTCCTCCTTTTCCGCTGCTAGCGTCTCTTCCGCTGCACCGCCCAAGCTCCCCAGAACCTATTCCACATGCCAGGTGAGACGTTGCCATGCCGTGCTGCGTCTGTTGTGCCTGGAAGCAAAGAGCCACACTGGCCCGGCACTCCTTTCAGCTTTGCGTTCACAGGCAGATGAGTGGCTAACACCGCTCAATTTGACAGTTGGTAAAGTGGTGTGTGACAACGGTGCCAATCTGCTTAGCGCATTGAAACAGGGCAAAATCACGCACGTGCCGTGCATGGCACACGTCTTAAACTTGGTCGTGCAGCGATTCCTTGTCAAATACCCTGGGGTCCAGGACATCTTGCGGCAGGCAAGGAAAATCTCGGCCCATTTCAGAAGATCTTACACGGCCATGGCTCGCCTTGCTGACATTCAGCGGCGACACCATCTGCCGGTCAGACGTCTTATTTGCGATTGCCCGACGCGATGGAACTCAACCTTCTATATGCTTGATAGGCTGCTCCAGCAGAAACGTGCAGTTAACGTCTACCTGTATGAACTCTGCGAAAGAAACGGTTCTGGGGAGCTGGGTTTTTTTTCACCGCGCCAGTGGCTGCTCATGCGCGACACATGCAGACTTCTGCGGCCATTTGAGGAGATCACCAAACTGGTCAGTCGCAGCCATGGCGCCATCAGTGACATGGTACCTTATGCCTTCTTTCTGGAGCGTGCATTGCGTCGTGTCATTGATCAGGCTGTGGAGGAGCAGGAGCGGGAAGATGAGGAAGTCGCAATGCTGGATGAATTCCCAGGGGGGGCTACTCTGAGACAAGTCAACAACAGGAGTCTGATGAGGAGTCAGAGGAGGATGGTGCCGGGGCGGATGAGCAGGAGCAAGAAGAGCATGCTTTAAACCTTTCTGGGATCCCTGTTGTGCGAGGATGGGGAGAGGAGAATGAAGAGGACGACATTATCCTGGATGATGAGCAGGAGCCAGGCCACCACACCGCTTCCACTTTAGTGCAAATGGGGGCCTTCATGCTCCAGTGTTTTAATAGGGACCCCCGTATAAAAAGCATGAGGGTCAAGGACCAGTACTGGGTGGCAACGTACTTAGACCCCCGGTACAAACACAAAATGGCGGAAATGTTACCGCCGTCGCAGAGGGCTGTCAGAATGCAGCACTTCCAGGCCTTGCTTCGAGAAATGCTGCATTCTGCTTTTGCGTGCGCTGGCAGAGGAGCAATTCCCACTCCCAGAGAAGGATTTGCGGGTACCAATCCAACAGCGCCTGCAAGAAGAGGCCGGTTTGAAGATGTGTTGGTGACTTCGGATATGAGGTCATTCTTTCAGCCGACCCATCGACAGGTGTCATCCGGATCCAGCATCAGGGAACGCCTAGACCGTCAGGTGTCCGACTACATTGGGTTAACGGCCGATGTGGACGCTCTGAGGAGTGATGAACCCCTAGACTACTGGGTGGGCAGGCTTGACCTCTGGCCAGAGCTTGCCCAATTTGCAATCGAACTGTTGGCTTGCCCCTCATCCAGTGTCCTGTCCGAAAGGACGTTCAGCGCAGCAGGGGGGATTGTGACCGATAAGCGTACTCGCCTAGCTCACGACAGTGTTAACTACCTCACATTTCTAAAAATGAATGAGGCATGGATCTCGGAGGAATTCAACACATGTGACCAGTAGACCATGTATATGTCTATAAACTATTTTTTTAATCAAGCACACAGACCTTCTTAATTCATTTGGCTCACTTCCTTGACCCAAAAAAGCACACCGTACTATATGCCCCTACCCTCCTCTTTGAAGAGGTTGAGCGGTGTCATATTTCTACTGGGGCTGCTTATGATATCCCTGTGCTGTGCTGACTTCCTCCTGGGGGTTCTTATTATGAAGGGATCACACTATCCCTGTGCTGTGCTGACTTCCTCCTGGGGGTTCTTATTATGAGGGGATCACACCATCCCTGTGCTGTGCTGACTTCCTCCTGGGGCTGCTTACGGTGCTGCTGTCAGTGCTGTATGTCACGGTGCTGCTGTCAGCGCTGTATGTCACGGTGCTGCTGTCAGCGCTGTATGTCACGGTGCTGCTGTCAGCGCTGTATGTCACGGTGCTGCTGTCAGCGCTGTATGTCACGGTGCTGCTGTCAGCGCTGTATGTCACGGTGCTGCTGTCAGCGCTGTATGTCACGGTGCTGCTGTCAGCGCTGTATGTCACGGTGCTGCTGTCAGCGCTGTATGTTACGGTGCTGCTGTCAGATGCCTCTATCACGGTGCATGTGTCATTCCGGTATGTCACGCTGCTGGTGATCATCTCCTGCACCCTCTTCTTTGCCTACCCTGGTCCCTGACCTTCCCTCTCCTCCATTGCCTTCATTAGCTCCATAGTCCTGAATTGTTAGAACAATTTCCCAAATAAAATAAAAATGCTTGTAGTTATCGATCCCAAATTCACCTCATACATGTATTATGTCATTGTCCAGATGGTGGGACTACGTTTTACCCCCTAATAATTACCACGTGGCCGCAAATTCGACATGAAGGTTTGCAAAGTTCGCCTCCCATTGAAGTCAATGGGGCCCGCGGTGAACGTTCGGTTTCGCGAACGTTTGGGTCCGTTCGCATTTCGCTTTCGCGAAACGTCCCGTCGGAAGTTCGTCCATCACTATTGGGGAACATTTGGCCCCAAGAAGCACTTGAGACCTTTGAACTCCTAACAGAGTATGTTGTATCTGCCCCCTTTGTAGTTCACCCAGATGTTTCCCTGCCTCTTCTTTGGGAGTTGAAACTGTCCTTTTGCAACAAAATGCTTCTTGTAAACACTGTTTCTGTGGATTCTTCAACAAGGAGTTCTTGCCAACTGAGAGAAATTACTCCAAAGGAGACCGGGCGCTACTAGCTGTTAAACTTTCTACTGAAGGGTGGTGGCATCTTCTGGAAGGAGTACATTTTTCTATTATAAATGATATGGATCATTGAAATCTACAGTTTTTTTCAGACAACGCAGAGGCTTACCCCAATTAGGCTGATTGGTCACTGTTCTTTTCCAGGTTTGGTTTAATTTTATCTTACCCCCCAGAGCCAAAAATATTAAAGCTGATGCATTGTCTTAGTCCTTCACAGAGAGAAACTTGGAGCCTGATCCTCGCTTTATAATTGATCCATCCCTGATTCTGCCTAAAGCATCAGTTTTTCTGAACCAGATCCTTCTGAGAATATTTATATATGCAAGAGTATTCAACAGAAAATCCTGCATGGATGAATTTTATGAACCGGCCCACTTTAGCCCTTTAAGTGGTCTTCTATCTGTCCCGAAATTGGCCACATTTTCAAGAGATTTTTCAGCTGCATGGTCTTTCTTCTCATTTAGTTTGAGATAGAGGGCCGAATTTACTTCAAGTTTCTGAAGGAGAATCATCTTTGGGAGATTCAAACCAAGAAGAAGCATCAATTCACATAGCTTTAAATGCCTCCATTCCAAAAGAAACTTGCAAAGAAGTGCAAAAAACACTATAGCCCCTGGGATTTATAAGGGAGTCAATACACTATGCTGGCAACATCAAACTCCTGATGAAGTGAACTGTGTTTCACAAAACACGCAGAGACTATGATGTTCTTAATTTCTCAATATTAATTCTCTAATCACAATAATATGTTATATGGAGCAATATGCATTTATGGATGAAGAAGGGATATCTTTATATGTACATGTTTTGTACTGGTGCAGTCTCTGGTTTTTAATATGGTTTGTAATAAATTATACATTTTTTATGTATACAGTGCCTTGAAAAAGTATTTCATACCCCTTCAAATTGTCCAAATGTTGTCATATTACAGCCAAAAAAGTAAATGTATTTTATTGGAATTTTATGTGATACACCCATACAAAGTGGCACATAATTGTAAAGTGGAAGGAAAATGATAAATGGTTTTCAATTTTTTTTTACAAATAAATATCTGAAAAGTGTGGTGTATTCAGTCCCCTTTACTTTGATACCCATAACTAAAATCTAGTGAAACCAATTGTGTTCAGAAGTCACCTAAATAGTAAATAGAGTCCACCTAAGTGTAATTTAATCTCAGTATAAATACAGCTGTTCGGTGAAGCCCACAAAGGTTTGTTAGAGAACCTTATTGAACAAACATTATCATGAAGGCCAAGAAACACACCAGACAGGTCAAGGATAAAGTTGTGGAGAAGTTCAAAGCAGGGTTAGGTTATAAAAAAAAATATCTCACCGAGCACTGTTCAATTCATTATCCAAAAATGGAAAGAGTATGGCACAACTGCAAACCTACCAAGACATGGCCATCCATTTAAACTGACAGGCCAGTCAAGGAGGGCATTAATCAGAGAAGCAGCCAAGAGGTCTATGGAAATGCTAGAGGAGCTGCAGAGATCCACAGCTCAGGTCGGAGAATCCGTCCACAGGACAGTCATGCACTCCACAAATATGGCCTCTATGGAAGAGTGGCAAGAAGAAAGCCATTGTTGAAAGAAAGTCATAAGAAGTCCCGTTTGAAGTTTGCAAGAAGCCATGAGGGGGACACCGCCGCATACATAGGGAAAAGGGTGCTCTGGTCAGATGAGACCAGAATTTAACTTTTGGCCTAAAAGCAAAACGCTATGTGGGGCTATTGAACTTCCCTTTTCTAGTGCCATCGTACGTCATCATGTTCTAGACGGTCGGACTTTGATGTGATCGTGTGTAGGCAAGTCCGTTTTGGTGGAACTCCGTCGGAACTCCGTCAAAAAGTCCTTCGGAGTTCAGTCCAATGAGAAGTCCGCTTGTGTGTACGCAGCATTAGAGTCTGCAAAAGACTTGAGACTAGGGCAGAGGTGTACAGCCAGAGCTACAATAGAATGGGTTAGATCAAAGCATATTCATGTGTTAGAATGGCTGAGTGCAGACCTAACTCCAATTGAGAATCTGTGGCAAGACTTGAAAATTGCTGTGCACAGACGCTCTCCATCCAATCTGACAGAGCTTGAGCTATTTTGCAAAAAAGAATGGGCAAATGTCACTCTCTAGATGTGCAAAGCTGGTAGAGCCATACCCAAATAGACTTGCAGCTGTAATTGCAGCAAAAGTTGGCTCTACAAATTGTTGACTCAGGTGGGCTGAATACAAATGCATGCCATACTTTTCAGATATTTATTTGTAAAAAGTGTTGAAAACAATTGATCATTTTCTTTCTACTTCACAATTATGTGCCACTTTGTGTTGGTCTATCACATACAATCCCAATAAAATACATTTACGTTTTTGGTTGTAACATGACGAAATGTGGAACATTTCAAGGGGTATGAATACTTTTTCAAGGCACTGTACACTTGTAGTAATTCCATGGGCTTTAGTGTTTTTTGCACTTTGCATCTTCTGGAGATTCACCTGGATTTTGTTGGCTTCTTACCTACAATCCAATGACCAAACAGAGTGAATAAACCAGATTTTGGAGCAATTTCTGTGTCATTATGTATCTGATTTGATTGGTAAGACCATCTCTTGTGGGCAGAGTTTGCGCAATCGGTTTATGAAGCCACTGGGCACAACCTTTTGCACATTGTCTCTTTCCTTTGCTCTAGATTGTCTTCTCCAGTAGTACTGAAATTCCCTCAGCATCTTCTGATATAACTAGCCAGAAGAAGCTCCCTTAACTCTTCTGTAAGAAGGTGGCACTCAACTGCAGTGACAATGCAGATGGGGGAGGAAGTTGAGAGGAACTTGGTTATCTGATTAGATGCTGGCACCCCATGTGACTTTGGAGGCCACCTTGGGTCAGGAAAAATCTATTTAGATTTTGGCACACTTTATGCGAGTGGACAGGTTAGGGAGAGGACCTCTGTCTCTCAGGGACAGTGACAGCAATAGGTTCAGGTGGAGTAAGGATAGAGCAGGGACTACGTCTACCTCTTTAGGAAGCTCCCTGTTTGGGTTGGATCAGCCAGGCCACACATTGCTCCCCATGGCAGACATCATCGGCATTCCAGAGTCTTCTAAAGCTGCCATTCTCTGCATGTCTGTAAGTGGCTCCGGATGGGTGAGCTCTCCACCAGACCTGTTGAGCTGCTGATTTACTACTGTTCAATACAATGCTCTTTGCAAATCAGGACTCTGTGTGTTTACTTCCTGCCACACCATACTGCACTTAACCAACAAGCTGACCTCAGATCACTACAAAAAACAGTGTGACTTCATATTTCTTTCCTGAGATACATTGAAATACATTGAGAAAAACATTTGGGTTATATATGTACATACATTTTGGTGTATACTGTTATGATGCAGCAATAGAATAAGTGGCTGGGATGTGTCACTTAAGGATTAAAGGGGTTGTAAACACTCATTATCATACTTACCTCAACTGTGCAGTTTGTTTTGCACAGAGTTGCCCCGATCCTCGACTTCTGGGGTCCCCCAATGCCGCTCGCTGCTCTTCCCTGCATTGGAAAACCCCCTAGGAGAAGCGTCCTTCCTGGGGGCTACTGTGCAGGCACTCTCCCGAGTCCAGCATTTGCTTTCATAGACACAAAATGCTGGACTCGGCCCTGTCCCCCAGTGCGTCATTGGATTTGATTGACAACAGCGGGAGCCAATGGCTGAGCTACTATCTATCCAATCAATAGCTGAGACCCTGGCCAGAGAGGATTTGAGTGTCTTCAGAGTGGGAATAAACGGGCTCAGGTGAGTAAAACAGGGGGCTGGGGGGGCTTGTCAATGACAGACATTTTTTCACCTTAATGCATAGGATGCATTAAGGTGAAAAAAAAAACAAGGGTTTACAACCCCTTTAATGAATGTGGCATGTGAGTCCTGGAATTAGACTGGGCTGGATAAGTTATTATAGCCATGGGACATACTAATTGTACACTTACAAGTGTATATAGCCCAAGGAATTATTATAATATACTAATCGATTGTTAAATGATGAATATGTAACAATGCTACATTTAAGGTGTAAATAATAAAAAAAAAACTTTACCCCCTGTGCTCAGTGTCAAATAAAAAACTGCAGCAAAGCAAAATATCAAAATATACACTATACACAAAAATAAAATAAAAAATAGATGCACAGTTTCTTTAAATACGGGGCTACGTGCAAAATTAATAATTCATATAAATTAAACTTCAAAATGTGATAACATTTTACATATAATAAATAATAAATATAATATAAATATTAATAAATTAATACAGCAAATATTGCAAAAATATGCAACAATTCATATATCATATGCAAAAAATGAATAGATAAGTGAATAAAGTGAAAACAACATACCTTAATAAGCCAAAGTACAACTTACCCAAACCTAATAAATGCAAACCAATGTGAATAATGCGAATAAATACATAAAAAGTCCCAAATAATATACACTGATTTGGGTTATTTTTACCAAAGATATATAGCAGTATAAATTTTGGTTAAAATTTATGAAGAAAAATTACTAATTTGCAAAATTTTGTAACAGAAACGAAGAAAAAAGCTTTTTTTTACAAAATTTTCGGTCTTTTTTTATTTAAATTTATTAAATTCATTCTTTTACTCTACATTCTACAAACAATACCCCATAATGACAATGTGAAAAACGTTTATTTTAAATCTTAGCAAATTTATTAAAAATAAAAACTTTGGGGCGACATGCTTTCCGTGTTGCGACAATTGCAGCAGACCCGCACCGCGATTTGAGATGTCATTCAAATGAATGGCATCTCAAATGTGAGTCCCTTGATTTGTCATTTTTACATCCGCGCCATCAAATCACGGGCAGATTTGTGGCAAATCTGCCTGCGATTCAAAATGCTGCAGTGTGAATGCAACCTAATAGTGTCTAGTATATCACCATGATTGTAGTGGTCGGCAAACCCCATAGAACTTGTAAATTGGAGGTCTTTTTGCTAGTACTGAAGTCCTTATCTGGCCTGTGGTTCCATGTCAGTGGTCAAAGTATTGAAGCAAGATATTTGACATAAAAAGGCAGGCAACTAGTATTTTTTTGTCAACAATGGCAGCATTTATGATTCTCTCAGGAAAAATCCTTTAAGCATATTGAGCTTCAGTGGCTATACAAAGGTGCTAAATTTCCAAAATTTAATATTTAAATATCTTTTATAAACATTTTATAAATATGCTTTCCATCTACCAAAAGGGTTGTAGATTTCCTATACTTATAAAAGGGCTTTGTAATATGTCTATTTTAGACATAAATATTGCTTAGAGCAGCCTTTCTCAACCTTTTCAACACAGAGGAACCCTTGAAATAATCCTCCGGTCTCGGGGAACCCCTGCTAAAAATTTGAAATCTGCAACTCGTGATACAATAGTGTGATGGCCAGTGGGAAGAATTACCTCCTTACAGATAGCTAAAAAGATCAATGGTGTCAGTGAGAACTTATTTGAGAGGCAGAAATTGCTCAATGCTGAAGGAACGCCTAACAGCCTTTGGAGGAACCTTAGGGTTCCACGGAACCCTGGTTGAGAATCGCTGGCTTAGAGGAACTCTTTAACCTTTTAGTGACCAGGTGTCATTGATCCCTAGATACACAGGTCAAACCTAGCAACATCAACATGTGCCAGCTAACTTACCAATAACTCTAAGGCGGCGTACACACGGGCGGACTGTCTGCCCAAACTAAGTTCGTCAGACAGTCCGCTCAAACTTTTGAATGAACGAACTTGCCCACACACGGCACTTTTTGAGCGGACTAATACGGCAGACTAAGTTCGTCGTACTAAGTCCGCGCAACTTTTGAAATGAACGGACTCGCCCACACACGCGGAGGAAAGTCCGCTCATTTCGAGCGCGTGTCAAGGTAGGCGGGGCCCGCGACGGAGAGGTCGCGGGCCCCACCGCCTGGAATGGACTTAAAGGGGAGCCCCAAAGAAGAAGAAGAAGAAGAAGAAGAAGGGAAGGCGGCGACAGCGGCGACAGAAGACCGGGCCACCGCCTCTAAAAGAGCTATAAGAAGGCGCGGTGGCCCGGCAGAAGAACCGAAGAGGGGGACAAGACCCCCGAAGTCGGGAGAAGAGGCCGGCGGCGGGGAGGAAGAAAGCCGGACTCCTCCGCTAGCAAAAGAGCTACAAGAAGATAGCGGAGGAGTACGGCGAGAAGACCCCCGAATACGGAAGACCCCCGGAGCTGTGCAATAAAGTATTTTAACCCTGTGTTGTGTTTTTTTTTGTACTTTTTTTCACAGGTGAATGGGTAGGGGTACATTGTACCCCATACTCATTCACATAGGGTGGGGGGCCGGTATCCGGGGGCCCCCTTATTAAAGGGGGCTCCCGGATTCCGATAAGCCCCCCGCCCGCAGACCCCGACAACCAACGGCCAGGGTTGTCGGGAAGAGGCCCTTGTCCTCTTTAACATGGGGACAAGGTGCTTTGGGGTGGGGGGGCCGCGCGGCCCCCCCTTCCCCAAGGCACCCCCCATGTTGAGGGCACGCGGCCTGGTACGGCTCAGGAGGGGGGGCGCGCTCGCTCGCCCCCCTTTCCTGGCCGGCCGGGTAGCGTGCTCGGACAAGGGTCTGTTGTGGACTTTGGGGGGACCCCACGCCGATTTTTTTCGGCGTTGGGGTTCCCCTTTAAGTCCATACCAGGCGGCGGGGCCCGCGACGTCTCCTTCGCGGGCCCCGCCTACCTGGAGACGCGCTCGAAATGAGCAGACTTTTCTCCGGGCGGGAACAGTTCGCTCATTTCAAAAGTACAGCGGACTGGCACACACACGGGCGGACTGTCCGCTCAAACCAAGTTTCAGCGGACAGTTTTACGGAAATTCCGTAAGACTTTGTTCGTCAGACAGTCCGCTGAAACTGTCCGCTGAATCCCACACACGAGCGGACTGTCAGCTGAAACACTGTTCAGCGGACAAAGTTGGGCGAACAGTCCGCCCGTGTGTACGCGGCCTAAGATTAATTTGCAAACCTTAGTAATTTTTTACATATATGTTAACCACTTCAGCCCCGGAAGATTTGGCTGCTCAATGACCAGAGCACTTTTTACAATTTGGCACTGCTTTAACTGGTAATTGCACGGTCATGAAATGCTGTGCCCAAATTAAATTTGTGTCCTTTCTCACAAATAGAGCTTTCTTTTGGTGATATTTGATCACCTCTGTGGTTTGTATTTTTTGCCATATAAACGAAAAAAAAGACAGAAAATATTCAAAAAAACTATATTTTCTTTTTGTTATAAAAAAAATCCAATAAACTCAATTTTAGTCATACATTTAGACCAAAATGTATTCAGCCACATGTCAATAAGCGTATATTTATTGGTTTGCACAAAAGTTATAGAGTCTACAAACTAGGGTACATTTCCTGGAATTTATGCAGCTTTTAGTTTATGACTGCCTATCTCATTTCTTGAGATGATAAAATGGCAGGGCAGTACAACCCCCTCCCCCAAATGACTCCATTTTGGAAAGTAGACACCCCACGGAAATTGCTGAGAGGTATATTGAGCCCATTGAATATTTTAATAATAAGTGATTGAAAAATGACAAAAAAAGTTGTCATTAAATTATATATTGCTCACACATGTCATGGTTATATGTGCACTTACACCCCAAAATGCATTCTGCTGCTTCTCCTGAGTATGGGGATACCCCATGTGTAAGACTTTTTGGGAGCCTGAAAACCAAGCACCGCCTTCAGGATTTCTAAGGGCGTTCTTGATTTCACCCCTCACTACCTATCACAGCTTCGAAGGCCATAAAATGCCAAGATAGCACAATCTCCCCCGCCCCCATGACCCCATTTTGGAAAATAGACACCCCAAGCTATTTGCTGAGAGGCATGTTGAGTCCATGGAATATTTTATATTTTGCCACAAGTTTCAGGAAAATGTAAAAAAAAATGTTTACACAAAGTTGTCACTAAATTACATATTGCTTACACACATGATATGGGTATATGTGGAATTGCACCCCAAAATACATTCTGCTGCTTCTCCTGAGTACGGGGATACCACATGTGTGAGACTTTTTGGGAGCCTAGCCGTGTACAGGACCCTGAAACCAATTACCGCCTACAGGCTTTCTAAGGGCGTAAAATGGTGATTTTCACTTCCTCACTATCTATTACAGTTTAGGAGGCCATGAAATGTCAAGATAGCACAACCCCCCCCCCCCCCAAATGACCCCATTTTGGAAAGAAGACACTTCAAGATATTTGCTGAGAGGCATGTTGAGTCCATGGAATATTTTATATTTTGCCACAAGTTTCTGGAAAATGTAAAAAAAAATGTATTTTTGTTTACACAAAGTTGTCACTAAATTGTTCAAACATGACATGGCTATATGTTGAATTACACCCTAAAATACATTCTGTTGCTTCTCCTGAGTATGGGCATACCACATGTGTGAGACTTTTTGGGAGCCTAGCTGTGTACAGGACCCTGAAAACCAATTACCGCCTTCAGGCTTTCTAAGGGCGTACATGTTTTATTTCACTTCACACTGCCTATCACAGTTTCGGAGGCCATGAAATGCCAAAATAGCACAAAACCCCCCGCAAATTACACCATTTTGCAAAGTAGACTGTTTGCTGAGAGAGATGTTGAGTATTTTGCAGATCTCGCTTTGTGTAACAAAGTTTGGAAAATTTAAAAAAGAAAAAAAAATGTATTTTTCTTTTCTTTCTTAATTTTCAAAAGCAAATGAGACCTGCAAAATACTCACCATGCCGCTTAGCAAATACCTGTCTACTTTCCAAAATGGGGTCATGGGGGGTTGTGTTGTGCTATCTGGACATTTCAGGGACATTCTGTAACTATGATAGGTAGTGAGGAGTAAAATCACAATTTTATGCCTTTAGAAACCCTGAAGGCAGTGCTTGATTTTCAGGGCCCTGAACGTGGCTAGGCTCCCAAAAAGTCTCACACATGTGGTATCCCCATACTCAGGAGAAGCAGCAAAATGTATTTTGGGGTGTAATTCCACATATAACCATGCCATGTTTGAACAATATATCATTTAGTGACAATTTTGTCTAAAATAAATAAATAAATAAAAATGTTAATATTCCCGAAACTTGTGGCAAAATAATGGGATTTTTATATACAGCTTACCTGTAAAATCCTTTTCTTGAGAGTACATCACGGGAAACAGGAGCTTCATTACATAGTGGGTTATATAGGCACCTCTGGTGATTGGACACTGGTTGACCCTAATTAAGGAGAATTCCTCCCCTATATAACCCCTCCCATCTGGGAGGCACCTCAGTTTTGTAGCAAAGCAATAAGAAACCACGTAAAACCCAAGAGGGGCGGGAGCCCTGTGTCCCGTGATGTACTCTCAAGAAAAGGATTTTACAGGTAAGCTGTATATAAAAATCCCATTTTCTTGATCATACATCACGGGACACAGGAGCTTCATTACATAGTGGGATGTCCCATAGCAATGCTCAGATTGAGGGGAGGGAGACACAGATCATAATCATAGACTGCCAGGGACCTGAGGACCTAAACTGCAGCCTGCAGTACACTACGCCCGAAGGCGATATCCTCTTGCCCTCTGACATCCACCTGATAGAATCTGGTGAATGTATGGACTGATGACCAAGTCGCAGCCTTACAGATCTGAGCCAGGGAGGCCTGGTGATGCACTGCCCAAGAAGCACTGACAGCCCTAGTAGAGTGCGCTTTCACCTGAAAAGGAGGAATCTTCCCCTTTAAGTCATAGGCCTGAGAAATAACTTGTCTGATCCACCTTGAGAGGGTGGATTTTGACGCTGCCTGACCCTTTCTGGGGCCTTTCGGCAGAATAAATAAACAATCAGTTTTCCTTATCTCAGAAGTTGCCTGAAGATAAACCCTGATTGCTCTAACCACATCCAAAGTGTGAAAAGACTCTTTCTCTGTGGACTGAGGGTCCGGAAAAAAGGATGGTAGGATTACATCCTGATTCAAATGGAAACCCGAAACCACCTTAGGTAGAAAGGACCTGTTGGGGCGCATAACCACCCGGTCCTTATGGATAATTAAATACGGCTCTTTACTGGAAAGAGCTGCCAACTCTGATACTCTTCTAGCCGTGGATATGGCTACTAAGAAGACCAGCTTTTTAGTCAGGAGAGCTAAAGAAGCTATATGCAAAGGTTCAAAAGGTTGCCCCTGTAAGGCCGAGAGAACCAAATTCAGATCCCATGGGCATACCGGAGGTTTAACTGGCGGCTTTGTCCGCATGGCCCCCTGGATAAAAGCCCGTACCAGGGAATGTGATGCAAGTGGTTTTTGAAAAAATACCGACAGGGCCGAAATCTGCACTTTGATAGTGCTTATGGCCAAATTCATTTCTAGGCCTGACTGGAGAAAGGCCAAGATCCTGCTAATGACATACTTTCTAGGATGCCACTTCCTGAGTTCACACCAGGAAACATATGTCCTCCAGATCTTGTAATAAATACGCCTGGAGGCCGGCTTTCTGGCATTGACCAGAGTAGAAAGGACTGGCCCCGAAAGGCCACGGTCTCTCAGAATGTGGGTCTCAGCAGCCAAACCGTCAAATTCAGACTGCGTAAAGCAGGATGGTAGATTGGACCCTGTGAGAGCAGATCTGGCCGGAGAGGGAGGGTCCATGGCCTGCCTACTGCCAACTTCATGATTTCTGCATACCATGGTCGCCTGGGCCAAGCCGAGGCCACCAAAAGGACCGACTTCGTCTCCCTCTTGACCCTTCCCAGGAACCGCGACAGCAGCGGGCTCGGGGGGAAGGCATAGATCAGATTGTACTGATCCCAGGGAACCGTCAGAGCATCTGACCCCTGAGCAAGTGCATCTCTTGTCCTTGACACAAACTTGTCCAGTTTCCTGTTGAACCTGGATGCAAACAGATCTACGTCTGGAGTGCCCCACTTGTGACATATGTTCTGAAACACGTCGGGGTGCAGAGCCCATTCTCCTGGGCACAATTGCTGGCGGCTGAGAAAATCCGCCTGCCAATTCTCCACTCCTGGGATGAAGACTGCAGAAAGACACGGAACATGCTTTTCTGCCCAGTCAAGTATGCGATTCACCTCCTTTTGGGCCACCAGACTTCTGGTACCGCCCTGGTGATTGATATAAGCCACTGCGGTGGCATTGTCGGACTGAACCCGAACCGGGAAACCTCGCAGTCTGTAAGACCACTCTACGAGTGCCATGTAAACTGCCCGAATCTCCAAGATATTTATGGGCAGTAGACTTTCGGTCGCAGACCATTTCCCCTGCGAGCACGTTCCCTCCAATACAGCTCCCCAGCCTGTCAGGCTGGCATCTGTTGTGATAATCTTCCATGAGAGGGGAAGAAAAGTTTTGCCTATCAGCAAATTCCTGGTTTGTAACCACCAGACAAGACTTTTGCGTGTCCTGGGGGATAAACGCATAGGAAGAACCAGGGATTGGGGCTTCCTGTTCCAAGCCGCAAGGATGCCTCTTTGCAGAGGCCTTGAATGGAACTGGGCGAATGGGACGGCCTCGAAGGAGGCGACCATCTTTCCCAATAGTCTCATGCACAACCAAATGGAGGAAGATCTTCTGCCCAGAATCAGGCGCACCAGATCTCCAATGGCCAAGGCCTTTAGCCTTGGAAGAAACACCCTGCCCTGAGCGGTGTCGATAATCATACCTAGGTATTCCAACCTGGTAGTCGGTTGTAGGGACGACTTTTCTAGGTTTATAATCCAACCTAGGCGTTCTAGATGTTCTAGCGTTTTGGTGACGCTGCGACTTAGGAACGCTGCAGTTCTCTCTACGAGAAGCAAGTCGTCTAGATAAGCCATGACGGCTATACCCTGAACTCTTAAGATTGCTAAGAGAGGGTCCAGAATCTTTGTGAAGACTCGAGGGGCTGTAGCAAGCCCGAACGGCAAGGCCACAAATTGAAAATGGCGCTGCTCTACCGCGAACCTTAGAAATTTCTGGTGTGCGGGAAAAATTGGCACATGGAGATATGCATCCTTGATATCTATTGATGCCATGAATTCTCCCCCTTGTAGGGAGGAGACCACAGTGCGGATTGACTGCATACGGAAGGTCTGGATGTGTAAAAACCGGTTTAGGTCTTTCAGATCCAGGATAGGTCTGACACTTCCATTTGGTTTTGGAACGGTGAAGAGATTTGAATAAAACCCTGAACCCTGATCTTTCGGGCTCACTTCTACTATCACACCCTGGGATAGTAACTGATCTAAGGCCAGGAATAGCGGTTTTTGCTTTACTGGATCCCTGGGGATCCTTGACCTTAGGAAACAAGAAGGTGGAATCTCCTGAAACTCTAGCTTGTAGCCCAGAGATACTGAAGAGATCACCCACTTGTCCTGGATCTCTTCCCGCCAGGCGTCTGCAAACTGCAGGAGCCTTCCCCCCACTCTGCCGAGCGGGGGCGCCCCTTCACAAGGAAGTTTTGGGGCTCTGCTTGGCAGGCTTTCGCCCCCAAGTCTTTTTCTGTCCCTGGGCTCGGCCTTGAGCCCTTCTAGCAGTGGAGGACTGAGAAGGCCGTCGCCACTGTTTAGAGCTTGATGCTTCGGGAGAGAGAGCATGCCTAAATGAAGGACGCTTGCTCTTTTTGACTGGAAGGAGTGTAGACTTACCTCCTGAAATATTTTGGACGAATTTATCTAATTCTTCCCCAAACAAACGCTCCCCTTTAAACGGGAACCCAGTCAAATGCTTTTTGCATGACAGCTCAGCAGCCCAATTTTTTAGCCATAGGGCCCTACGCATGTGTACCAACATGAGGGACAAACGTGATGCTTGTTGGACAGAATCCAAAATCGCATCAATTATAAAACACAGGATGTGAGGCAATTCTGCATAATTTTCTACTTCCTCACTGGGAAGGAGCCCAAACATCTGTTTAACTTGTTCCTTGAGGAACTGACACAACCCCACGGCTGCGACTGTAGGTTGCACCACAGCGCCAGCCATGGAAAAGGAGGTTTTTAATAAGGTTTCCAGCCTTTTATCAGTTGGATCCTTGAAAACCTGCGCATTATCCAAAGGACAAGTTAGGTTTTTATTCACACAAGAAACAGCCGCATCGACAGATGGGACCCCCCACTTCTTGGTGAAACTTTCCTCCACAGGATAATGCATGGAAAACCTCTTGGGAGGAGTAAACAGTTTATCGGGATGTCCCCAATCCTCATACCGTATATACTCGAGTATAGGCCGACCCGAATATAAGCCGAGGCCCCCAATTTACCCCCAAAAAAACTGGCAAACTTATTGACTCGTGTATAAGCCGAGGGTAAGACATGCCTGTCCATCCCTGTGTGTGTGTCCGTCCATCCCTGTGTGTCCGTCCATCCCTGTGTGTCCGTCCATCCCTGTGTGTCCGTCCATCCATCCCTGTGTGTGTGTGTGTCCATCCATCCATCCATCCCTGTGTGTGTGTGTCTCCATCCATCCATCCATCCATCCCTGTGTGTGTGTGTCTCCATCCATCCATCCATCCCTGTGTGTGTGTGTGTCCATCCATCCATCCATCCCTGTGTGTGTGTGTCTCCATCCATCCATCCCTGTGTGTGTGTGTCTCCATCCATCCATCCATCCCTGTGTGTGTGTGTATCCATCCGTGTGTGTGTGTGTGTGTGTGTGTGTGTGTGTGTGTGTGTGTGTGTGTGTGTGTGTGTGTGTCCAGCCTACCTGTGTCCCGAGCCTTTGTCCCGAGCCTCCGTCCCGTGCCGAGCCTCCTTGCCTCCGTGCCTCGCCGCCGTGCCTTGCCTCCGTTCCGTCCCGTCCCGTCCCGTGCCGTGCCTTGCCTTGCCTCCGTCCCGTGCCCTCTTCGTTCGTCGGCGCCTCGGCGGCCATTGTAAAATTCAAAAGCTGCGCCGCCGCCTTCGCCTGTGATAGGCGGAACACTGAATTTCCCAGCAGCCTGTGTTCCGCCTATCACGTACATCGTATCATCCTCGTCCGTAGTACGAGGATGATACGATGTCCGTGATAGGCGGAACACAGGCTGCTGGGAAATTCAGTGTTCCGCCTATCACAGGCGAAGGCGGAGCCGGAGGCGCGGCTTTTGAACTATAGAATGGCCGCTGTCTGTCTGCTCGACACGCTGATCGAGCGGGCAGACAGCGATGACTCGAGTATAAGCCGAGGGGGGCACTTTCAGCCTCAAAAAAGAGGCTGAAAATCTCGGCTTATACTCGAGTATATACGGTACATCAATTTATCCATTAAAGGATGAATTGGAAAGGAATAAGCAGTCTGTGGGGCTTTCCTGACTCCCAGGGAAGAAACAGAGGACGTAGCGACTTCAGCAGCAGGCATTCTGAATGTGGTCCGCACCAATTCAGTATAATACTGCACCTGCTTCCTGAGTGCCTGGGAGGAGGGGACTATCTCCTCATCCTCTGACTCATCCGACTGCTCATGATCACTATCCAAAGATAGGGATCCCTCCTCATTTTCAGAAGAACTATCCGAGAGAGGGATACCAGCAGAGGGAGGGGATCTACCCCTTTTCCTGCTATCTTTTAGGGAAGCAGAAATAAAATTCATGATTCTTCCTTCAAAACCCTCCAATGTAGCCCTAAGGGAGTCCTCAGTGACATAAACCGGGGCTGCGACATTAGGAGAGGCTGCAAAACCTGACAGGTGCACTGACTCGTCTTGAGAGGCTGGCTCCAGTCTTGCAGAGGGGGATGGTAATTTACAGGCACTCTTGGAACCCCTGGACCTAGGCGGTGACTTGCCAGTGCTCTTATTACCTCCCCCTGAGATCATCTTACAAGGAGACATAGTACTAAGCTACAAAGCAGAGGTACTAGTACAAGTGCGATCACTGTTGCGCTTAAAGTCTCACAATAAATAAATATATGCTTAAACTGCACAACCTGACGCTGAGTAGGTGTCTTAAGGTTTGCCTGGATCCAATCCCCACGGATGCTTACTGCCCACAGCTCCTGTGTCTCCAGTTACAGCCCCCTGACGCTCTGGGCTTTTTAAAATTGCCGCCTGGTGCCTGCGCAGTACAGCGCCGTGCACACTGACGTGCACGGCTCGCAACCACACCCCCCCCCTCCTCCTCCATAAGGCCGGGAGCGCGCCCGGCGCGCGTGCACGCGCCCGCGCGCGTGCACGAGGACCGCGGAATCCGGGGGGGGGGGGGAGGAGAACCCAAAACGGAGCAGCGTGGGACCCCTGAACTGCGTGGGACCCCTGTTTACCTTCATCTGTGGCAGGGACTGCAATGGAGACGTGAGTAGCTGGAGAAACCAGGCTTTCACTGAGCGTGTTGTATTGAAAGGCATGTAAGTGTGCATCAGGCTGCTCTTACTCCCTCTAGTGGTGGAAACCAGGTAAGACATACAACTACTCACAATGAAGAAATCCATTCATATATTTAAATATATAGGATGACTTCCCTTACCTGTCCCCGCCGCAGGAATTGCTGAAACAGACCAATTCCAGCCTTCACCCATCACGGCGGGTATTGTTAGCCAACCTTCAGGTATATCTGGGGCTCTTACGAAAAGATCCTCCCACCTGGGCCATGTAAAAAGCTCTGCTAGAAACTTTCGGGCGCTCTGTATAAACAGTACCCCAAGCCTGGTTTTCCCAGAGCCCAGTCTTCCAATGGAGAGGACTTACAGGCAAAACCTCGCTTCTTCGGCAGACGAGGCCCGGGTACCATACCATCTTGGGAGTCAAATATCGGCCCGAGATATGGATCCGGTTTGATGTAGCCCTTCGGCCCCGCAGGGACCTGCATAGAGCTAAAGTTTTACGTGACCATCGCCCAGACACTGGCGAAAAAACTGAGGTGCCTCCCAGATGGGAGGGGTTATATAGGGGAGGAATTCTCCTTAATTAGGGTCAACCAGTGTCCAATCACCAGAGGTGCCTATATAACCCACTATGTAATGAAGCTCCTGTGTCCCGTGATGTATGATCAAGAAATAAAATATTCCATGGATACAACATGCATT
Source organism: Lithobates pipiens (assembly GCF_037356315.1). NCBI lineage: Eukaryota > Metazoa > Chordata > Amphibia > Anura > Ranidae > Lithobates > Lithobates pipiens. The sequence continues at coordinate 16,524,507 of NW_027507696.1, forward strand.
TCAGCAAATAAGTTGAAGTGTCTACTTTCCAAAATAGGGTAATTTGTGGGGGTTTTGTGCCGTCTTTACATTTCATGGCCTCCAAAACTGTGATAGGTAGTGAGTAGGGTTGAGCGAACCCGCACTGTAAAGTTTGGGTTCGTACTGGACTTTTGGGTTTTTGGGTCCCGGACCCAAACCCGAACAATTTACTGTATGGCGCTTTTGTAAAAGCTGCAGGGCAGCCAGTTAACATTCATTTAACTTGTGTGCCCTTAGAAGCCACCACAGCCATGCCTACTAATGGCTTGGCTGTGATTGGCCAGTGCAGCATGTGACCCAGCCTCTATATAAGCTAGAGGCACACAGCACAGCACGTCACTCTGCTTTAGATAGTGTAGGGAAAGGTTGCTGCTGCTGTTTTGAGGGAGAGAATTAGATAGGAGTCCTGCTTCAGAAATCTAATTACTCAGCGATCTACCTTGATTTTCTTGTGTGGGTGCAGTGCACAATCTTTTTACACTGCCCTGAGCCCAGTGCCAGAGAAAAGATAGATAATGTAGGGAAAGGTTGCTGCTGCTGTTTTGAGGGAGAGAATTAGATAGGAGTCCTGCTTCAGAAATCTAATTACTCAACGATCTACCTTGATTTAGTTGTGTGGGTGCAGTGCACATTCTTTTTACACTGCCCTGAGCCCAGTGCCAGAGAAAATATAACTTTTATCTCTCTGTTAGTTAGGTTGGCGTCGGCAGGCATTTTATGCAAGTTCAGTGCACCAGCACTGCACATGTTACTGTTGCTCTATTCTGCTACTCTAAAAAAAAACATTTAGGGCAAAAAAAAATATTTTACAGTGTTTTCTGCATATCTGTACATGTGAGATACACACTTTAGATACTGTTCTTCTATTGTGCTATTCAAAAAAATAACAATTTAGGGCAAAAAAATCTTTTTTTGAATAGCATTTCTGCATATCTGTATGTGTGAGATACACCGTTTAGATACTGTTGCTCTATTCTACTATTCTAAAAACACCCATTTAGGGCCAAAATAAATATTTTACAGTGTTTCCTGCATATCTGTACATGTGAGATACACACTTTAGATACTGTTCTTCTATTGTGCTATTCAAAAAAATAATAATTTAGGGCAAAAAATGTTTTTGTTTGAATAGCATTTTCTTCATATATGTATGTGTGAGATACTGTTGCTCTATTCTGCTATTCTAAAAACACCAATTTAGGGCAAAAACAGATATTTTTCAGTGTTTCCTGCATATCTGTACTTGTGAGATACACACTTTAGATACTGTTCTTCTATTCTGCTATTCCCCAAAAAATAATTTAGGGCAACATTTTTTTTTTGAATAACATTTACGTCATATCTGCACATGTGAGATACACCCTTTAGATACTGTTCTTCTATTCTGCTATTCAAAAAACACCCATTTAGGGCTAGATCCTAAATTTGAGAAATATGAGGAGAACGTCAAATAAGGGACATGGCCCCGGTCGTGGTGCTGCTGGTGGAGCTCTTGTTGCAGGGAGAGGACGTGGTCGATCTGTGCCTGCTACATGCACAATTGAAACACCTTCCTCAGGAGCGAGTAGGCGAAAGAGCCTGCAGTGGTATTTGGTCGGGCCTAATGCGGCTCTACGAATGTTGAGGCCAGGACAAGTACAGGCGATAGTAGATTGGGTTGCTGATAGTGCCTCCAGTTCCTTCACATTGTCTCCCACCCAGTCTACTGCTGAAAGATCAGAGTTGGCGTCTGCAGCCGGTGTCCATCAGTCTTTCACCTCACCCCCTTGCACATCAGTAAAGGCCGTCTGAGCCCCAAATCATGCAGCATCTCTTCTGCTTTTTGATGACTCTGTTAGCAGGGTTTCTCAGGGCCATCCACCTAGCCCTGCCCCAGAAGTGGAAGAGATTGAGTGCACTGATGCCCAACCACTTATGTTTGAAGATGAGTACATGGGAGGACCATTGCAGCACGTCTCAGATGATGACAAAACACATGTTCCAACTGCTGCTGCTTTTGCAATTGTGCGGACCGACAAGGAGGGCAGGGGTGAAGACTGGGTGGAAGATGATGTGGAGGATGATGAGGTCCTCGACCCCACATGGAATCAACGTCATGCAGGTGACCTGTGTAGTTGGGAGGAAGAGGCGGTGGTCGCACAGAGCCACCAGCACAGCAGAAGAGGGAGCAGGGTGCAAAAGGGGAGCGTCCATCCCCTAGACAGTATGCCTGCTAATGCCCAATGCAGCAAGGGACTGAGCACACCAAAGCCAGGTCCAAGGAGTTCCCTAGTGTGGCAGTTCTTCAGACAATGTGCTGATGACAAGACACAAGTGGTTTGCACGCGGTGCAATCAGAGCCTGAAGCGAGGCATAAACGTTCTCAACCTGAGCACAACCTGCTTGACCAGGCATTTAGTGCAAAGTACAAGCTGCAGTGGAGTAGACACCTCAAAAACCAAGAAAGATCTCTGGCTCCTCCTGCTTCCTCTTCTGCTGCAGTGTCGGCCTCTTCATCCACCTCTGTAGTGACAGTGGCACCTGCCAACTTGCAAACAGAGGATCTGCCAGCAACACTACCACCTGGGTCTCCAACCATCTCCACAATGTCCCATGGAAGCGTTCAGCTCTCTATCTCCCAAACAATGGAGCGGAAGAGGAAGTACCTCCCCTACCCACCCGCGATCCCTGGCCCTGAATGACAGCATTTCAAAATTCCTGGCCTTTGAAATGCTGTCATTCGGTCTGGTGGAGACGCAGAGTTTTGGCTGTCCCACAGTACGTTGTGCCCAGCCGCCACTACTTTTCCAGGCAAGCCATCCCTTCCCTGCACAACCAAGTGGGGGTCAAAATCAGGTGTGCTCTGCGCAACGCCATTTGTGGCAAGGTCCACCTAACTACAGATACGTGGACCAGTAAGCATGGTCAGGGACGTTATATCTCCCTAACAGCACACTGGGTAAATGCAGTGACGGCGCATGTCCTTCTACCACCGAGGATTGCAGGACTGTCACGTACCTAGTAGGCGAGCCCGGAATGCAGGAAGCGGCCCCTCGTAGCCCCTGGCTGAAGAACCCCTGGAGGTGGTAACAGAAGCTCAAAAGTTCAGGGGGCACAAGTGCCTGGCAGGTAGATGCTGGTCCGGATGGGCAGCAGGACACCAACAGCGAGTAGATGGAGCTGAAGACAATAGGCTGGTGTAGGCAGGCACAAGTGGTAGACTGGCTGGCAGACGGACGTCAGCGGATACAGCAGTCACAGGATATCCAACAGGTAGGTAGAAACAGCAGAGTCGGGTACAGGCCGGGTCAGCAGGTAGCGGTCAACGTGGTACAAGAGGGATGAGGCAGAGGCGTAGTCAGACAAGCAGGAGGTCGTAGGCAGGCAGCAACGGATCAGGGTCAAGGTCAAAGCCGGGTAACAGGAACCAAGGTAACAGATACGGGTATAGGATAGCAGGATCTCCGAGCACGCTGTAGACTGGTCAGCACGGGTGGAAGGGAGCAAGTGCCTTAAGAAGACTGTAGGGCGCCAAACGGTCGCACGACGAGTCAGCGTGCGCGAGTGGACGTGCGCCCGTTCGTGCCCCCACGTGCACGCGTGCGTTCGTTCAAGCCGACGCGAGTGCGTCCGATCGCTCTAGCGCGCGTTAACGGAGCACGACGGGTCTTTGACAACAAGCTTCTGTGGGTAAGTCTCTCGTGCGCAAACGAGACGCCAGGACGATCGTGACAAGGACACTTCAGTTTGCCTCCTGTTGCTAACTCCTCCTACTCCGCTTCATCATCCTCTACCGCCTCCTCATCCGGTCAACATAACACCTTCACCACCAACTGCAGCACAGCCAGGGGTAAACGACAGCAGGCAGTTTTAAAACTGTCAGAAACCATGAATCAGACTGAGACAGAAGTACAATTAAATCACACTTGCTTATTAAATAAAAATAAAAAGTTAAATAGAAAAAGCATAGTCAAAGCCTAGCCAGAGTCCAGTAACCGGATCGAGTAGTCAGCCAGGCCAGAGTTCAATAACTAGATCGGGTAATCAGCCAGGCCAGAAGTCAGGGATCCAAGTAGAGCAACAGCAAGCAAGATAAGGAGCCAGAAAGAATGTCAGCAAGCCAGTCTTAAAACAGAACTGCAGGAGATGGTTTCTTGTGATGTGACCAAGGCGAAGGCAGAGGTGAAGTGAGATGGACAGCTTTAAGTAGGCAGGTCAGACGAGCATGATTAGGAACAGCTGGTAACTGTGGAGAGAAATGAGAGCTGGCAATTAGCCGACAGCTGAGCAGCCAGCCCAGAGAAGGAAGGGCTAAGCCAGCCCTGACAGTACCCCCTCCTCAATGACCCCTCTCCCTCGGAGGGCCACCGGCTTGAGGGGAAACCATCCATGGAACTCACGGAGGAGGACAGGGGCATGTACGTCAGAGGATGAAACCCAGGAGCGTTCCTCCGGACCGTACCCCTTCCAATGCACCAGGTACTGTATGCGCCCACGGAACGTACGGGAGTCAACAATGGATTGTACCTCATACTCCTCATGGTTCTCAACCTGAATAGGGTGAGGGCGTGGCACCGAGGTGGTAAATCGGTTACAGACCAACGGTTTCAATAAGGAGACATGAAACACATTTGAGATGCGCATAATAGGAGGGAGGTCCAACGCGTAAGCCACTGGGTTAATCCTGCGAAGGATACGGAAAGGCCCAATAAACCGAGGTGCAAACTTCAGTGAGGGAACACGAAGCCGGAGGTTGTGAGAGGACAGCCAGACCCTGCCCCCAACCTGGTAGGAAGGCGCAGGCAGGTGTCTGCGGTCAGCATGGAGTCTGTACCTATCATTAGCATGACGCAAAGCCTCCTGAAGTTGTACCCAAGTGGAACGAAGAACACAGAGATGCTCCTCTAACGCAGGAATACTCTGCGGAACAAACGAGTCAGGCAACATGGAAGGTTGGAAACCATAATTCGCCATAAATGGAGACAATCGGGAGGCAGAATTCAAGGCACTGTTGTGAGCAAACTCTGCCCATGGTAATAGGTCTGACCAGTTGTTATGGTGGTCAGAAATATAACAACGTAGGAATTGCTCCAAGGACTGATTGGCTCACTCTGCGGCCCCGTTAGACTGCGGGTGATATGCAGAAGAGAATGCAAGCTGGATTCCCAACTGTGCACAAAAGGCTCGCCAGAACTGGGAGACAAACTGACTGCCCCTGTCCGAGACAATCACCTTGGGTAGCCCATGTAAGCGAAAGATCTCCCGAGCAAAAATGGAAGCCAGTTCCTTAGAGGTAGGCAACTTATTAAGTGGAATATAGAGATGGACGAACTTCCGAAGGGACGTTTCGCGAACCGCGAACGCGGCCAAAAGTTTGCGAACCGCAAAGTTTGCGGCAGGCCCCAGTGACTTCAATGGCAAGCGAACTTTAAAAACCTACAGGTCATATTTCCAGCCACAAAATACTTACTAGCTGTGCACACATAGTCCTACCACATGGTCACTGACATAACACATGTATGAAGTGAATCTGGGGTCGAAAACTACAAGCATTCTTATTTTATCTGTGAAATTTTGACAATTAAGGACACAGGAGCGCATGAAGGCAATGGAGGAGAGGAAAGGTCAGGGTAGGCTTTGAAGAGCGTGCAGGAGATGATCACCAGCACCGTGATATAAAGCACTGACACCAGCACCGTGATATAGAGCACTGACACCAGCACTGTGATATAGAGCACTGACACCAGCACCGCGATAGAGTACACTGACACCAGCACCGCGATAGAGTGCACGGACACCAGCACAGTGATATAGAGCACTGACACCAGCACCGTGATAGAGTGCACTGACACCACTACCGTGATAGTGTGCACTGACACCAGCACCGTGATATAGAGCACTGACACCAGCACCGTGATAGAGTGTACTGACACCAGCACCGTGATAGAGTGCACTGACACCAGCACCGTGATATAGAGCACTGACACCAGCACCGTGATATAGAGCACTGACACCAGCACCGTGATATAGTGCACTGACACCAGCACCGTGATAGAGTGCACTGACACCAGCACCGTGATATAAAGCACTGACACCAGCACCGTGATAGAGTGCACTGACACCAGCACCGTGATAGACAGCACTGACACTAGCACCGTGATAGAGTGCACTGACACCAGCACCGTGATAAAGAGCCCTGACAGCAGCACTGATACCAGCAACTCGCTGCTGGGCCCCAAAAATATGACACCGCTCAACCTCTTCAAACAGGAGGGTACAGGCATATAGTATGGCGTGCTTTTTTTGTACAAGGAAGTGAGCCAAATGTAGAAAAAAGGTCTGTGTGCTCGATTAAATAAATCGTTTATAGAGATATACATGGTCTACTGGTCACATGTGTTGAATTCCTCCGAGATCCATGCCTCATTCAGTTTTAGAAATGTGAGGTAGTCAACACTGTCGTGAGCTAGGCGAGTGCGCTTATCGGTCACGATCCCCCCTGCTGCGCTGAACGTCCTTTCGGACAGGACACTGGACGAGAGGCAAGCCAACAGTTCCATTGCAAATTGGGCAAGCTCTGGCCATAGGTCAAGCCTGCCCACCCAGTAGTCCAGGCGTTCATCACTCCTCAGAGCATCCACATCGGCCGTTAACCCGATGTAGTCAGACACCTGTTGGTCTAGGCATTCCCTGATGCTGGATCCGGATGAGACCTGTCGATGGGTCGGCTGAAAGAATGACCTCATATCAGAAGTCACCAACACATCTTCAAAACCGCCCTCTTCTTGCAGGCGCTGTTGGATTGGTACCCGCAAATCTTTCTCTGGGAGTGGGAATTCCTCCTCTGCCAGCGCACGCAAAAACAGAATGCAGCATTTCTCGAAGCAAGGCCTGGAAGTGCTCCATTCTGACAGCCCTCTGTGACGGTGGTAACATTTCCGCCATTTTGTGTTTGTACCGAGGTCTAAGTTTGTTGCCACCCAGTACTGGTCCTTGACCCCTATGCTTTTTATACGGGGGTCCCTGTTAAAACACTGGAGCATGAAGGCCCCCATTTGCACTAAACTGGAAGCGGTGTGGTGGCCTGGCTCCTGCTCATCATCCAGGATAATGTCGTCCTCCTCGTTCTCCTCTCCCAAACCACGCACAACAACAGGGATCCCAGAAAGGTTTAAAGCATGCTCTTCTTGCTCCTCCTCATCCGCCCTGGCACCATCCACCTCTGACTCCTCTTCAGACTCCTGTTGTTGAATTGTCTCAGATAGAGTAGCCCCCCCCCCGGGAATTCATCAAGCATTGCGACTTCCTCATCTTCCCGCTCCTGCTCCTCCATGGCTTGATCAATGACACGACGCAATGGACGCTCCATAAAGAAGGCATAAGGTGCCATGTCACTGATGGCGCCATGGCTGCGACTGACCAGTTTGGTGATCTTATCAAATGGCCGCAGAAGTCTGCATGCGTCGCGCATGAGCAGCCACTGGCGTGGTGAAAAAACCCCAGCTCCCGAGAACCTGTTCTGCCGCAGATTTCGTACAGGTAGACGTTAACTGCACGTTTCTGCTGGAGCAGCCTATCAAGCATATAGAAAGTTGAGTTCCATCACATCGGGCAATCGCAAATAAGACGTCTGACCGGCAGATTGTGTCGCCGCTGAATGTCAGCAAGGCGAGCCATGGCCGTGTAAGATCTTCTGAAATGGGCCAAGATTTTCCTTGCCTGCCGCAAGATGTCCTGGACCCCAGGGTATTTGACAAAGAATCGCTGCATGACCAAGTTTAAGATGTGTGCCATGCATGGCACTTGCATAATTTTGCCCTGTTTCAATGCGCTAAGCAGATTGGCACCATTGTCACACACCACTTTACCAACTGTCAAATTGAGCGGTGTTAGCCACTGATCTGCCTGTGAACGCAAAGCTGAAAGGAGTGCAGGGCCAGTGTGGCTCTTGGCTTCCAGGCACAACAGACGCAGCACAGCATGGCAACATCTCACCTGGCATGTCGAATAGGTTCTGGGGAGCTTGGGCGGTGCAGTGGAAGAGATGCTAGCAGCAGAAAAGGAGGAGTCAGCCAAGGAGGAGAGGGAGGAGGATGGAGTAGGAGGAGGAGAAGAGGCAGGCCTGCATGCAACCCGTGGCGGTAAAACCAAATCTACATTGGTGCCACGGGTTGCATGCTTGACGGCAGTCAGAAGGTTCACCCAGTGGGCAGTAAAAGTGATATACCTTCCCTGGCCGTGTTTGCTAGACCACGTGTCTGTGGTCAGATGTATCTTGGCATTGACACTGTGTGCCAGAGATACATTCACTTGCCGCTGAACATGGCCATATAGCTCTGGGATGCCCTTCTGTGAGAAATACTTCCTTCCTGGCATCTTCCATTGTGGTGTTCCAATGGCCACAAATTTTCGAAAGGCCTCCAAGTCAGTAGTTGGTGGGCTATCAGTTCTGACAAGCCAGCCATCAACCGTTGGGCAAGAGGGTTATCCGGCGTCATCATTTTTTTTTACGCTCAAACATTTGGCCCACGGAAGCCTGCCTTTTTGCAGAAAAACGTGAGGATGGCATGATGGAAGGTGGAGTAGAGGACAATTGTGAGGAGAGAGGAGAAAGAGAAGTAGAAGACTAGGCTGGACGGTGAGAGCCTGGAGTGTGGCTTTGTGTGCTCCATTGCTCCCACTGGGCTCGGTGATGGCAGCTCATGTGCCCTCTTAAGGCAGTTGTCCCTAGGTGAGTTTTGGGCTTACCACAACTTATGCGTTGACTGCAAAGATTGCAGATGGCAACACTATTGTCGTTAAAAAAAGCCCACACTGCGGAGCCATGTGTCAGCCTCCTGGGAGCGCCAGATGTGACCGTACATGGTTGATGCCTCGCTCCTGATACATTAGCAGTCTGCTTTGTCCCTCCTGTGCAATGTAAGTTCTTCCTGCTTCTCCTCCCTATCTGCTGGTCCATATCTCCCTCTGAACTCCCCTCCTCTTCCTCTCTTGTGGGCACCCATGTGACATCATTAGACACGTCATCATCAACCTCACCTTCCCCATCGCTATAATTAGAGATCTCGGAGTAGGCAGCAATAATGGGGACCAACCAAATCCTTGGGCTGATCACGGTACTGTCGTCAGACTGCTGAGTGGCGGTTGTTGCTACCTCCTCTTCCTGATCCAATGCCAAGAGTGGCTGCGCATCGGAAACGTCTTGATATGGATCGAAAAATAATTCCTGTGACTCAAGCAGAAGGTATATGGTGGTGGTGTTGGTGGTAGTGTCTTTGGGGGTGCACACAGCAGAGAGTGAAGAAGAGGGTGCAGATCGAGAGGATGAAGAGGGTGCAGAAGAGTAAGGCTGAGTGAGCCACTCAACCAAGTCTGGTGCATCCTTTAAAGTAATTGAACGCACCTTCTGCAACTTCCCACTTTGGCTCAAGCCTGTTGCTCCTGCCCTACCCCTACCACCCCTGCGGAAGGGCCTGCCTCTTCCTCTGCCTGTCATTTTTTAAATTACCCTGTGACAAAAGTCTCTAGAGAAGTGCAGTATGTATGTGGAAGAAGGTATATAACACCCCACTTCAATCTGTCGTTTTTGGGGGCCACTGGTCTATCACACCAGTTATAATACTTTTTTTTATTGCGTTTGTCACTCTTTGTAGCATCGCTGCAGAACCGCTCAGCAGTCACAATGCTGCACAGTGGAAACGCACTATACTATGCTTTCTATATGTGCAAGTATTTTATACGTGTATTACACACCTATATACTGCACACCAAATAGTACACCTATACCAGTCCTTAAAAGGACCTTTGTGGACCTAGTAGCAGTGTAGTGATTTGCAGACTGTCCCTCAGTCACTACACTGATAAAAGACTGCTGCAGAATAGGGCAGCAGTCAGCAGCAGTGCACCACAACCCTAAATATTGTACACCTATACCAGTCCTTACAAGGACCTTTGTGGACCTAGTAGCTAGTGATTTGCAGACTGTACCTCAGTCCCTACACTGATAAAAGACTGCTGCAGAAAGCAGAAGTAATCTGCAGCACAGCCCTGCACCAGCACCCTATATATTGTACACCTATACCAGTCCTTACAAGGACCTTTGTGGACCTAGTAGCTAGTGATTTGCAGACTGTCCCTCAGTCCCAACACTGATAAAAGACAGATGCAGAATCGGGCAGCAGTCAAGTATAATATTCTTTCTATATTTGGAAGAAAGTATATTATACGTGTACAACCCTATATACTGTACACCTATACCAGTCCTTAAAGGACCTTTGTGGACCTAATAGTAATAGCTAGCTAGTGATTAAACTGACTGTCCCTGCTCCACACAGCGTCCTGTCCCTCCCTACACTGACAAAAGACAGGCTGCAGCAATCACCAGCACAGCAGTGCACTGAACCCTATATACCAGTGTTGGCACCCCAGATGTTTTGGAACTACATTTCCCATGATGCTCGAATACACTGCAGAGTGCATGAGCATCATGGGAAATGTAGTTCCAAAACATCTGGGGTGCCAAGGTTCGCCATCACTGCTATATACTGTACTACACCTATACCAGTCCTTAAAAGGACTTTTGTGGACCTAATAGCTAGAGATTTGTGTCACTACAGTCTCTCCCTGCTCCACACAGTGTCCTGTCCCTAAACTGACATAAGACAGAATGCAAAATGGCCGCCAGATCAGGTCTATTTATAAGGTAGGGGGGAATGTCCAATTGACCATGTGCTGAAATGTCTCAATTGGCTGTCCTATACCTCATGATGGATGTGTCATCATGGGTCAAAGTTCTTTCACACTGTAAACACATATGTCCGCCGGCAAACAGCGGCAATAGTCCGCCGATCGGGCAAATCGCGAACACGCCAAATACGCGGCGAACCGCCCGCTGGAAAACAGTTCGGCCATCCCTAGTGGAATACAATGACACATCTTTGAGAACCGGTCAACCACCATAAGGATAACAGTGTTGCCTTGGGAGTTGGGCAACTCCACAATGAAATCCATTGACGGGGAGTCCAGGGCCTCTTTCCATTGGGTATGGGTTGTAGGAGGCCCACTGGAAGGTGTCATGGAGTCTTACTCTGAGCACACACGGGACAGGCAGCTACAAAGGCAGTAACATCAGCCCATAGACTAGGCCACCAGAATCGTTTGGGAAATGACCCAAATTAGTTGATTCTTCCCAGGATGGCCAGCTGCCTTAGGAGAATGGTAAGTCTGGATCACAGCAGTACGGAGACTCTCTGGGACAAAGCAGCGTTCACAGGGTTTCTCAGGAGGAGCATGGACCTGAGCAGCAAGAATTTTGTCACCCAAAGGAGAAGTAAGACTGATGCATAGTGCTCTCAGAGTTAGGACGTTGAGACAGAAGGGCGCCAACTCCAGTCTCAGAAGCATCAACTTCTAGGATAAAAGGCAACATAGGATCAGGATCTGCCAACACAGAAGCATAAACAAAGGCAGCCTTGAGAGTCTCAAAGGCCTTAATGGACTCCGGAGACCAACTTTGTGGGTTACCGTCCTTTCTGGTCATATCAGTCAGGGGCTTGCCCGGAGACGAGTAGTTACGAATAAACTTCTGATAGTAGTTGGCAAAACCCAGGAAACGCTGCAGAGGACGTAGGACGTAGGATGTAGGACTGCCAAAAGTTTTCTCTGTGTCCATCGAAAAACCAATAGTGGAAATGACATAGCCCAGGAATGTAAACTGTTCACAATGGAACTCGCACTTCTCCAGTTTACAATAGAGATTGTTCTCTCTTAGTTTCTGAAGCACACAACAGACATCTGTGTGGTGGCTCTCCAGGGACTTAGAAAATATGAGGATATCATCAAGATAAACCACCACACATAACTGCAACAAATCTCGGAGGACATCTTTAATAAATTCCTGGAAAACTGCCAGGGCGTTATAAAGGCCAAAAGGCATTACCAGGTATTCATAATGGCCTGTTCTGGTATTAAACGCAGTTTTCCACTCATCGCCCTGCTTAATGCGCCCAAGATTGTATGCCCCTCTCAAGTCAAGCTTTGTGAAAACCGTTGCTCCCTTGAGGCCGTCGAATAACTCTGTAATCAATGGAATTGGGTAGGCATTCTTAATTGTGACACGATTGAGACCCCTATAATCTGTACAAGGTCTCAGTTCACCGCTCTCTTCTTCTTCACAAAGAAGAAACCAGAACCAGCAGGAGACGAGGATTTGCGGATGAAACTTCAAGACAGTGTGTCAGCAACATACTCCTCCATGGCCTTATCTTCCAAGACCGGCAAAGGGTAACCCCGCCACGAGGAGGTATGGCACCAGGTTGAAAGTCAATTGGGTAATCATAAGACCGGTGTGGAAGCAAACTACTGGCTTGACCTTTATCAAAGACATTGCTAAAATCGCGGTACTCCTTCGGCAAGAAGGGGAGTGAAGAGGTGCACAGGACCTTGGATACCTTCAGGAAGCATGTCTCACTGCATTGTGGTGATCAGGAGAGAACCTTAGCAGGGATAACCAATCAAAAGAGGGGTTGTGCCTCTGTAACCTAGGATAACCAATAACCAGCGGAAACCTGGGTGAGGAAATAACTTGGAATTGTATTATCTCATGGTGAAGAGCCCCTACGGCCATGGACAACGGAACCGTCTCATGAGTCACATGGGCAGGCTGTAAAGGTCTCCAGTCAAGAGCCTCAATGGCAAGTGGAGTGTCACGCAGCTGCAGCGGAATAGAGTGCTGAGAAACAAATGCAGCATCAATGAACAGGCCTGCAGCCCCAGAGTCGATTAGAGCCTGTATCTTGATGGCCGACTCAGCCCAAGAAATTGTGACCGAAACCAGGGGCTTATCCTTCTGGATAACTGGGGACAAAACAACGCCACCTAAGGACTGTCCATGACAGGATCTCAAGGTTCGGGCGTTCCCTGGACGGGTAGGAAAAAACTTCAAAAAGTGACCTGCCTGGCCACAATAAAGGCATAATCTCTCCCTCCTCCTAAAGGCTCTCTCATTCGCAGAGAGACGCGTGAAGCCCAGGTACATGGGTTCATCTTCACTGACCGACTCGGTACCAGGAGGCATGGGAGGTGACGGAGGCATGGGTGGGACTACAAAGCTCAGAGGCAAATGTACAGGAGGCTTCTGCAAGCACTCCTTAAGAGAAAGTCTTTCTCTGAGTCTGGAGTCAATGAAGATGGCAAACGTGATCAAGCGGGTTAGCCCAGGCCAAGGCTCTCTCAGAAAGCAAAGATATCACAAAACCTACTTTGCTTCTGTCCGTGGGAAACGCCTGGAGCAGCAGAATCGGAGCGTGCGGGAACGTCAAATACCCTTTTAAAGGAGGCCACAAACTGAGGGTAATTTAAGAAAACAGGTTTTTGTGTCTCCCATAGAGGGTTAGCCCAGGCCAAGACTCTCTCAGAAAGCAAAGATATCACAAAACCTACTTTGCTTCTGTCCGTGGGAAACGCCTGGGGCAGCATCTCAAAGTATCTCTCAACCTGATTGAAAAACCCTCTGCATTGAACTGGATCACCCCCAAATCGCTGGGGAAGCGGAGCAGAACCAGACATACCTCTTATAGGCCTGCATAGAGACTGGCGCAGCAGCCGGGACGGCCTGCGACTCAGGTTGTACCAGAGCAGCCACCGTGGGGGATTCCAGGTGAGCCGTGTGACTCAGGAGCGTTTGTAATGCCATGACAAACTGATCCATGCGGTGATCTTGCTCATCCAATCTGGAAAAAATATTACCAACAAGTGGATTGACTGTATCTTCTGAATTCATGGAATTCGCCTACTGTCAGAAACCATGAATCAGACTGAGACAGAAGTACAATTAAATCACACTTGTTTATTAAAAAAAATAAAAAGGTAAGTAGAAAAAGTGTAGTCAAAGCATAGCCAGAGTCCAGTAACCGGATCGAGTAGTCAGCCAGGCCAGAGTTCAAGAACCAGATCGGGTAATCAGCCAGGCCAGAAGTCAGGGATCCAAGTAGAGCAACAGCAAGCAGGACAAGGAGTCAGGAGGGGTGTCAGCAAGCCAGTCTTAAAACAGAACCACAGGAGATGGTTTCTTGTGATGCGACCAAGGCGAAGGAAGAGGTTAAGTGAGCCGAACAGCTTTAAGTAGGCAGGTCAGACGAGCATGATCAGGAACAGCTGGTAACTGTGGAGAGAGATGAGAGCTGGCAATTAGCCGATAACTGAGCAGCCAGCCCGGAGAAGGAAGGGCTAAGCCAGCCCTGACAAAAACTTTCCTGTTTGGGGGAAAAACCCCCACACCACGCAGGAGTTGTGGAGGGACATGGAACAACAGACCAATGAATGGCTGGTGGCAGTGAGCCTCAAGCCCGGCCTGGTGGTGTGCAATAATGGGTGAAATCTCGTAGCAGCTCTGGGCCTATCCGGTTTGACGTGCATCCCTTGCCTGGTGCATGTGCTGAACTTGGTGGTCCAGAGGTTCCTTAAAAATTACCCCCATATGCCAGAGCTGCTGCAGAAAGTGCGGGCCGTCTGTGCGCACTTTCGGCGTTCTCACCCCGCTGCTGTTCGCCTGTCAGCGTTGCAGCATAACTTCGGCCTTCCTGCTCACCACCGCATATGTGACGTGCCCACAAGGTGGAACTCCACCTTGCACATGCGAGCAGCAGCAGGCAATAGCGGAGTTTCAGCTGCATCGTGCACGCATGAGTTGCTCTGTGGAACAGGACCACTTCACCACAAATAACTGGGCCTCCATGCGAGACCTGTGTGCCTTTTTGCGCTGTTTTTTGAGTACTCCACCAACATGGCCAGTGCCGATGATGCCGTTCTCAGCGTTACTATCCCAGTTCTATGCCTCCTTGAAAAAACGCTTCAGGGGATGATGGAAGAGGATGTGGAACAGGACGAGGAGGAGGAGGAGGAGGAAGAAGGATAATTTCAAAGGCTTTTAGGGCAGTCATTCACAAGTGCCTCTGAGGGTGGGTTCCTGCACCAACAAACCCCAGGTACACAATTGTCCAACAAGGGCACAGTTCTGGAGGATGACGAGGTGGAGGATGAGAAGGAGGAGATGGAGGAGGAGGAACCATGTTCACAGCAGGGTGGCACCCAGACCAGCTCATGGCCATCACTGGTGCGTGGCTGGGGGGATACAGAGGACACAGACGATACACCTCCCACAGAGGACAGCTTTTCGTTGCCTCTGGGCAGCCTGGCACACATGAGCGATTACATGCTGCAGTGTCTCCGCAACGACCGCCGAGTTGCCCACATTCTAACTGGTGCTGATTACTGGGTGGCCACGCTGCTGGATCCCTATTACAAGGACAACGTACCATCCTTAATTCCCTCACTGGAGCGTGATCGTAAAATGCGCGAATACAAGCGCACACTGGTAGACGCGCTGCTGGTGGCATTCCCACCTGACAGCGGGTGCACAGTGGAAGCGCAAGGCGAAGGCAGAGGAGGAGGAAGAGGTCGCCAGCACCTCAGAAGTCAGGGTTAGCATGGCCGAAATGTGGAAAAGCTTTGTCAGTATGCCACAAGAACCAGCACCACCAGCTAATATGGAACGTGTTAGCAGGAGGCAGCATTTCACCAACATGGTGGAGCAGTTTGTGTGCACACGCCTACACGTACTGAATGACGGGTCTGCCCCCTTCAACTTCTGGGTCTCCAAATTGGGCACATGGCCTGAGCTTGCCCTTTATGCCTTGGAGGTGCTGGCCTGCCGTGCAGCCAGTGTATTATCTGAATGTGTATTTAGAACGGCAGGGGCCTTATCACAGACAAGCGCAGCCGCCTGTCCAGAGCCAATGTGGACAAGCTCACGTTCATTAAAATTAACCAGGCATGGATCCCACAGGACGTGTCCGTACCTTGTGCAGAATAGACATGTATACCGGCCTTACCCAGCCACTGTTGTATTTTTGATCTTTCTCACTCTTTTGGGGTGTACCCTAATTTAAAAAATAAATAAAATTAAAAACAAAAACCAGTGTTGGCTACCTCGTCCTCCTCCACCGCTGCTTCCACCTACATCGCCTCATCCACCACCATCTCAACCTCCTACTCCATATGGACCTCTTCTTCTGAGAAGGGGGCCTCCAACATATTATTTTGAATTTTTAGGTATTTTATGTTATTTTAAGTTATTTCCCTATCTACATTTGTTTGCAGAGCACTTGCCATGCTCTTAACAACATTTTGCTACCATTTGCAGCCCTCTAGCCCTTTCCATTACTTTTTTTTTTTTAACATAAAATTTTATTAAATTTGTACAGTACATGTCAGAACAGCGGTACAATCTCAGCAGTGATCATTATAGCAGTTCACAGCAGTAAATCATGGAAATTGTTAAAACAGAAAAGTCCAGTCTGGGCTAAGCATCACATTAGCATATCATAGTACAACATATATTCAGGTAATGTCCCTGTCAAACCAGAATTACATTCAAAGAGCGAGGTTTGTGGAGTACACAACATCACGGGTGGGATACCTTTGTTTATACTGGACACCAGCCATCCCCATTTAATGTTAGAATGGCAAACAAATTCCCCGGCCCTCCCTACCACCACCACCTTCCTATCTAGAGGTGCTTGTACCGTTTAAAGCTTATGGACTAGGGAAGTGGTCTCTCTTTGGTCCAGGGGCCCCATACCTTATCAAATTTTTTGGGACAGTTCCTTCCTAGGTACATCAATTTATAGAGCGGCAAGGCCATATCAATCAGGGCTTTCCACTGAGAAACGTTTGGGGGACTAGGGTCCTGCCATTTAAGTAGGATAGCTTTCCTAGCATAGAAGGCTGAATAGAATACAAATTGTGTTTTAGCCTGCGATGTTGGGAGCGTGTCCACAATTCCCAATAAAAGGGGTAGTGGCTCACAGGGGACATCAATTCGGCCTATAGAGCTGATCACCGATGACACCCCCCCCCAGAAGGCCTGTAAGTACACATAGGACCATACAATATGGAAAAAAGTGCCAGAGGTCAAACCACGTTTAGGGCACATACCATTTCTGTTAAATCTTGGCCAGACGATCCAGGGAGTAGTAAGCTCGGTGAATAAACCTAAGCTGGGTGTATCTGTCCCTAGAGGATATCATGAGGGGTAGATACTGTTGGACACCCTCCTCCCAGTCCTCCTCCACCAATTCTGGTATATCCCGCTGCCATCTGGAGAACAGACGGGAGACAACAGATGTATCAATACTATTTAAAACAGCATATAGGGTCGACAGCATTTTCCTTTCATTGGAGAGGGCCAGAATGGTCTTCACAGGGGTCGTCTCCAGAGTGATAGCACAAGTAAATTGAGCGCGATAGGCATGCCGAAGCTGGATGCATCTAAAAAACATAGAGTTAGGCAGCCCGTGTCTATGTTTCAGGTCGTCAAGTGGAAGCAGCCCCTGCGGGGAGGAGATATCCGCCAAAGTTTTGATACCACTCCGGGCCCACAACACCGGGTCCAGAATGGTTCGAAAGTGGGGCAGCCGCGGGTTCCCCCACAGTGGAGTATCGGGGGACCAACGGTGTGGTTTCCCTATCTTGGCCTTGACTGCGTCCCATACCCTCAGCGTGGTCCGCATTGATGGAGTAACCCCGGGATTAGACCTAGGGCCTCTGTGGACCAAATTCCGGAGTTCGGAGTAAGAGCCCAGGAGTGCCGCCTCAGGGGTAGCCGCAGTTCCATTACTTTTTAGTCCTCAAAAGTTCGGGTCCCCATTGACTTCAATGGGGTCCCGAACGCAAACTTTTTTGCGAAGTTCGGCCCAACCCGTCGAACCCAAACATCCAGGTGTCCGCTCAACCCTAGTAGTGAGGAACTGAAATCACCATTTTACGCCCTTAGAAAGCCCGAAGACAGTTATTGGTTTACGGGGTCCTGTACACGGCTAGGCTCCCAAAAAGTCTCACACATGTGGTATCCCTGTACTCAGGAGAAGCAGCAGAATGTAATTTGGGGTGTAATTCCACATATGCCCATGGCATGTTTGAGCAATATATCATATATATCATTTAGTGACAACTTTGTGCAAAAATTTTTTTACATTTTCCTGAAACGTGGCAAAATATAAAATATTCCATGGACTCAACATGCCTATCAGCAAATAGCTTGAGGTGTCTACTTTCCAAAAAGGGGTCATTTGGGTGGGGGGTTTGAACTGTCCTGGCATTTTATGGACAGCATTTAGAAGCTTATGTCACACATCTCCCACTCTTCCAACCACTTGAAGACAAAGCCCTTTCTGACACTTTTTGCTTACATGAAAAAAATAAAATTTATACTATAAAATTACTTCGAACTCCCAAACATTATATATTTTTTTAAAGCAAAGGCCCTACACATTAAAATGGTGGGTGTTGCAATTTTTTTTTTTCACACAGTATTTGCGCAGCGATTTTTCAAACACAATTTTTTGGGGGAAAAAAACCGGGACCTCATACTCCGTGAGGCATGGAAGATGGAGAATATTCGCCATGAAGCGGCTTGCCTGATGTATTTTCCGTACTTCTCCGTGGATACCCAAAAGAGGAGGAAGTCATTTGATGCGGTCAAGCAATCCTTCAAGTCCCGAAACCTTAAGTACAGCATGTTGTTTCCTGCTCGTTTGAGGGTGGCTGATGACGAATCGGTCAGATTCTTCAGTACCCCCGAGGATGCCGCACAGTGGGTGAATACTCTTCCACAGGGGTGACCCGCCGATCCGACGAACAAAGAAATTTCCTTCGGGCCCAGTCCACGTGAGTTTGTCCTTGTACTTCCATTTCTAATATGCCCCTGGTGCCTTGAAAATATACCTACGGCCAGTACTTTCCATGTATTTTTATGTGTATTTAACGCTAGATCTCAGACAACTTTGTGAAAAAGCCAAGTGCACGTATACCTTGCTTTTTGATACCTTGCAGTCCCCCCCCCCCTCCAGACGGGGCTCTCGGGCTGCTGAACAGTTATGTTTTATGTTCCGACCTTCAACGAGTATGGAGGGTCTCTTCTACCGATGGCTGAAAAGGAACTTTCCTATAGCACATACACTCCTTCTTATTACTGCACCGCCATCAATAGAATAAGCAAGGGCCCGCTGCCATAATTGGTTCCGGACAGTGTAAATTGCCTATGCGGGTGTGCCAGTGGAAATGCTGCTTGACAGTCCAAGGAAGTTACTGTGTTAACATTTTTATTATTCTACACAACCAGTTTAAGAAATACACCCCTGGTTCAGCCAGGTGAACTCAATAATTCTTGAATTTTGCTCCATTGGCAGCATCTTTGCTGCACCCTACTTGATACATGTTCATGACCCCTGCTGGTCACTGACCATGTTTGTTCAGGGAATTCAGGTGCAATCGAGTTGGTATGACTGCACAGGGAGGGGGAGAGTTGGGGTTTATGTTTGCTGCTGTTTTTCTTTTGTTTTAATGGTCCAGATCTGTTCTTTAAATTTTATGTATGTTCATGATGGAATATTTTACGTATGCATATCATTGAGGCTACAGCTACAGCTACAGCTGTGCCTACCGAAGAGGTGTTGGAGGGAGATTGCTCCATGGGTTGCTGTCTGCAGGGGTCCAGATGTGAGACTGGGGTCCTACTATATACTGCCCGGCCCTCATCCATGGCCCCCCTGACGTTGAGATCATGGAACGTCTGGGGGATGAATTCCAAAATTAAACGTGCCTTAATTTTTACATTTCTTAAAAATGACTCCCCTGATGTATGTATTCTCCAAGAAACTCACCTGGTGGGTGGTAGAGTCCTTAGCCTTAAGAAACCATGGGTCAGTCACTATTACCACGCCACCCACTCTACCTATTCTAGGTGGGTCAGCATATTAGTCCGCAAGTTCCTCCCATTCACGATCCTTGATCTGCATCTGGACCCTGAGGGTTAATATGTAGCTCTCCATGCAAGTATGGATAACTTACCTTTACTACTAGTGGGTCTGTACAACCCTCCCCCGGCCTCCTTAGATCTGCAGAAGATAGCACACGTGTTGACACTACACTCAACGACTTCAGTTATTATAGCTGGAGACTTTACCATGGTACCTTGCCCTAATATGGACAAATTGTCCCCTGACCAGGCCACAGAATCTCCACTATCCCGATGGGCATTGACATTAGGCCTTACAGACGTGTGGAGGTGGAAGTACCCAGATGTCAGGAACTACACATGCAACTCAGCCTCTTATGTCCCGTATAGACCTCATATATGCTAGTAGCCCCGTACTTGCTAAGGTGCAGGAAATCTCCATCCTCCCGAGAGGTATACCGAATCATACTCCCATTCTCCTGAAAATACACACGAGGGTGGCCCCGGGGGATCACTTATGGCGCTTCTCCAGATACTGGGTTTCGGATGAGCGTGTCGAACCTGTGATAGAATCAGCTCTCATGGACTACTGGGCTCCTGACCCTGCGGGCTCGAAGACCCCGACTAGGTGGGAAGGCTTTAAATTCCATATCAGACAGCAGTACAAGGTGGTCATAGAAATGGCACGCTCATCTTTCAAGGCTTCATTAGCTCAGGCTGAGGCAGATGTCCAGAGACTGGAACAGGAGTATATTGGGGGTGGAGTTGAGAGTAGGAGAAGGGACTTACTGGTGGCCCTCAGGGAAGTGCAGCTTATAAAATTTACGGCAGTAAATAAACAACTATTGTATCAATCCCAAAAAAATATTCGAACAGGGGGAGAGATTAGGCCGTATGCTGGCCTGGCTCTCTAGAGAACCCACAGATGCTACCCATATTGCCAACATAAAAAATACCTTGGGCAGATTGCTATCTGACCCAGGCACCATAAATCTATGTTTTGTGGATTACTATAGAGATTTGTACTCCTCCAGGGCAGATCACACACCTATGGAACTCCAATCCTTCCTTGATGGTATACAGTTTCCTGTTCTTTCATTTCATGCGGTTAGAAGCTTCAATTACTGTAGAGGAGGTGCAGGGGGCGATATCTACTATGCAGGCGGGTAAAACTCTGGGAGACGATGACCTCCCAACCGAATTCTTCAAGACTCACTGCGCCTCCCTAGCAACAAGACTTAGGGGAACCCTCCTACGGTCCTTTGAGATGGAAGCTCTCACCTTCCATGATGAGAGCCGTGATTGTAGTCCTCCTTATACCAGGGAAAGACCCCAAACTTTGCTCGTCCTACAGGCCAATTTCACTACTGAATGTGGATGCTAAAATTCGAACCAAAGTACTGGCCACCCGTCTCAACGCAGAGATACTCTCTCTGGTACACGGGGACCAGACAGGCTTTATGCCTGGAAAGGGCACGGATATAAATTTGAGGAGGCTCTACATGGTAATGGACCGAGTGGCTGGGGAGGAGGGAGGAGAGGGGGTGATAGCGCCACTGGACGCCGAGAAAGCCTTTGACTCGGTGGAGTGGGACTACCTATGGAACATACTTCAGAGATTTGGCCTGGGTCCCAATTTCATATCCTGTCTTAAGTTGTTGTACTCAGATCCGACGGCCAGGGTTAGAACTAATGGCATACTCTGCTTCCTTCCCACTCCACCCGGTACCAGGCAGGGTTGCCCCTTCTCCCTGGCCTTATTCACACTTGCTATTGAGCCTTTGGCTATCCTCATCCACTCCTCAAGAAGGATAGCCGGCATATCCGTGCACCCTATTGTAGAGAAAGTGTCAATGTACGCGGATGATACTCTCCTTTACCTAAAAGATCCCCACCAGTCTCTATCAGCAGCCCTGGAGTTAATTGACCTATTTGCCCTGTTTTCAGGGATAAGAATCAACTGGAATAAATCAGTCCTATTTACCCTGCACCAAGGAGGACCCCCCCTAAACCTCCCAGCCCCTCGTCAGTGGGTGGATAATTTTAAGTACTTAGGTATCCAAATTCACAGAAGCTTATCTAAATACCTAGAATCCAGTGTATACCCAATCGTTCACAAATTGGTTAAAAAAACTGCGGCCTGGAAGAATTTACCACTTACCCCTATAGGCAGAGTCAACTTAGTTAAGATGTCCTTCCTCCCCAAATTTCTTAATGTTTTTAGGAACACCCCTGTTTGTATCCCCAACTCTTTCTTTTCTAAATTAGAGAAAATGGTCACAACCTATATATGGCAGGGATCGGTACCAAGCGTGGCTAGGTCCACGCTCCAACTTGGACTATCTGAGGGGGGGCTGACTCTCCCCAACTTTAAGAAATATTACTGGGCAGCGGTCCTTGTGTCTGTAAGGTGGTGGTTCACACAGGACCAGTCTAACCCCTGGGTTAATCTTGAGGCTGCCATCTTAGGTTCTTACTCAGAATTAAGTAATATAGTATACAGGGGGCCCCAATCCAGTGCGCAATGCACCACCCCCATGGTAACTACAGTGAAAGTATGGAAACTAGTCTCGAAATTACGGGAGGAGCCACAGACTTTCTCTCCCCATATACCCCTTTGGGGTAACCCATCATTGCCCAACCTGGGGACGGTGCCTGATCCACAGATATGGGCCAGATATGGGGTGAGAACGCTGAAGGATGTCATGCCGGAGGGACGTTTGCTCCCTTTCGGGAGACTGCGGAGTACATTTGAACTCCCACCCTGGATGTATTTCCGATATTTGCAATTGTGACAATTGGGCGCAATTCCCGGGTGCTGTGAAGCTTGAGCCCCATCAGGTAGAAAGACTATTTACCTCCCATGTTATTGACAAGACACTGTCCTCTATATATCTTAGACTTACATTTTTGTGTAGCTCTGGGGCAACTAGGGCCTTTTTGGCCTGGCAGCGGGACCTTCCAACACTGACTGAGGAGGATTGGTCTGAGAGCATGCAACAGTTTATTCCACTTATGATTTCCACAAAGGATAGATTTGTGTAACTTAAATTTGTTCATAGGGTACACTACACACCCCAAAAGCTGGCATTAATATACAACACCTCCGGTGCATGTCCCAAGTGTGCAGGGGATGTCGGTAACTACATTCACATGGTATGGCTCTGCTCACGTATACAGGAGCTCTGGTCAAAAGTTGCGGAGGACATTTCTCTAATAACTGGAGTACCAGTGGGACTAAATCCCCTGATTTTGCACCAGCACCCATAAGAAAGTGTCTATTTTTTACATGGTGTTCTATGCCAGGAAGACTATTCTGCTCCAATGGAAAATGGCGACCCCACTGCAGATCTCCGCCTGGAGAGGACTGGTGAATGCAGCCCTCCCTCTGTACAAACTTACCTACATGGGTCGTAACTGCCCCAAGAAATTTCATAAAATATGGTCGACATGGGTGGAGGCAAGGGGTCCCACAATATAGCAACAATGAGGGTTCTTTTTCCGACATGTGTGCGCGGGTCCGGGTGGGGATATTCCCCCCCCCAGGTTCTCGCATTCAGGGCAGCTATAAAAATGTGGATGGTGTCCCCCATATCACCCCCCCCCCGTTTCCCCTCCCTGTGGCCCCCCCCCCCCCAGCTCCCTTTGTCCATGAAGGGTATGACGTTGGTCAATATATATTGGGTTGTTCAACTTTAGTGGACGTGTAATCTTCAATGTATACCATAAAAATGAGAACTAACCTCAATTATAGAAATCTTGAAATGTAAATATGTTAATGTTTATGGATAATCTTTTTTCGAAATACGCCAAATTACTCTTATTAGAACAATCATGCTGTTTATTAAAACTTGTCATACACTGTAACGATTGAATATTTTATAAAAAATTCCTTCTGTTAAAATAAAAAAAAAATTAAAAAAAATGGGTAAGGTTGCAGAATTCATACTGCCTTCGCAGTGGGAGCAAAGGGTGAAACATCTTTAGGAGGCCTTGAAGAAAGGTTGGTGCAATGCATTTCTAGACCCTGGGTGGTTACCATTTCCTGGTGCTGGACAACATGTTGGTGAGGCTTTGTTCAGTCAGAGGAAGAGCGGTGGAGAAGGTGGCCATCTGACTGATGCCTTTAAACAATTTTTCAGTCCTCAGCGTCAAGGTCTGAAAGGTTCAAGCAAGCATTGCCAGCATCTGCATTATATGGTGCAGGAATATCTAGGGGTAAGAGCAGACTTGGAGACCTTTCCAACAGGGCATCCACTGGGTAACTGGGTCTTGATGATGGACTACTGGGCAGAACTTGCTAAATTTTCAATTGAGCTACTGGCCTGTTCTGCATCCAGCGTGCTTTCTAAAATGCACATTCAGTGCTGCTGGAGGGTTTGTAACGGATCAAAGAGTGCACCTGTCCACACACTCTGTTGATAGGTTCACATTCATAAAAATGAATGAATTGAATTTGCTATGGATCTGGAATCCTTTGAAGACTGCCTATGCTGACTATCCTATTCCTCCTTAATCTTGATGATGCTAGCTTCCAATAGAGATGAGCCCGATGTTTGAGTCAAACGTAAGTTCGACTCGAACATCAGGTGTTTGCCTGTTCGCTGAATAGCGAACAATCTGGGGTGTTCGTGGCAATTTGGGGTGTTCGCGTTCCTGCACCCAACAAGAGTATCTGTGAGGGATTACGGTGTTGTGGCACCACCACCACTGCCTAATTTTTCTGCCCCTGTCTAACAGGGGCATTTAATTACAATTTTTGATATAATATTTCACAGCAGGGCCCATTTCAGGCCGTATAGTATATATACTGCTGTTCAGAGTATATAGTGGCTACGAGACCCCCACGTCATTTTTTAAAGGTTCCTCTTAATATCCATACCGGATCTGAAGGGCCTGGTATAGATTTTGGGGAGGGACATCCACGCCAATTTTTTTTGGTATTTTTGGTATTTTTATCTATATTGCCGGTATCCGACAATACATTACAGCCGCGAGCAGTTTTAAATGACATTTTTTCCTTTTGAAATTTCATTTTCTTGTGGCACTGTTATAAACTTGGGAAAGGTGTGCTACTTTACAGGCATACTAAGGACACCACCAGGCACGATATTTAAAGGAATATTTGATTTTCATTGTTTCACTTTAAGCATTATTAAAACCACTGCTCCCAAAAAAACAGCCGTTCTTAAAAAATTTTTTTTGCATTGATACATGTCCCCTGGGGCAGGACCTGGGTCCCCAAATACTTTTTATGGCAATAACTTGCATATACCGTATATACTCGAGTATAAGCCGAGATTTTCAGCCTCTTTTTTGAGGCTGAAAGTGCCCCCCTCGGCTTATACTCGAGTCATCGCTGTCTGCCCGCTCGATCAGCGTGTCGAGCAGACAGACAGCGGCCATTCTATTCAAAAGCCGCGCCTCCGGCTCCGCCTTCGCCTGTGATAGGCGGAACACTGAATTTCCCAGCAGCCTGTGTTCCGCCTATCACGGACATCGTATCATCCTCGTACTACGGACGAGGATGATACGACGTCTGTGATAGGCGGAACACAGGCTGCTGGGAAATTCAGTGTTCCGCCTATCACAGGCGAAGGCGGCGGCGCAGCTTTTGAACTTTACAATGGCCGCCGACGAAGAGGGCACGGGACGGCACGGCACGGGACGGGACGGGGGCAAGGCAAGGCACGACACGGGACGGATGCAAGGAGGCAAGGCACGGCACGGGACGGAGGCAAGGAGGCAAGGCACGGGACGGAGGCTCGGGACAAAGGTAGGCTGGACACACACACACACACACACACACACACACACACACATGGATGGAGACACACACAGGGATGGATGGATGGATGGATGGAGACACACACACACAGGGATGGATGGATGGATGGATGGATGGAGACACACACACACAGGGATGGATGGATGGATGGATGGAGACACACACACACAGGGATGGATGGATGGATGGACACACACACACACAGGGATGGATGGACGGACACACAGGGATGGACGGACACACAGGGATGGACGGACACACAGGGATGGACGGACACACACACAGGGATGGACAGGCATGTCTCACCCTCGGCTTATACACGAGTCAATAAGTTTGCCAGTTTTTTTGGGGGTAAATTGGGGGCCTCGGCTTATATTCGGGTCGGCCTATACTCGAGTATATACGGTAAGCCTTAAAAAATTAGCACTTTTGATTTTTCACATAAGTGTCCCATAGACTTTAACAGTGTTCGCACACATTTTTTGCTTGTTGCTTGTTTGCATGTTCTGCTGCGAACCAAACCGGGGGGGGGGGGGGGTGGGGGGGGTGTTCGGCTCATCCATATTAAAGAAATACACTCATCGACCACTTTATTAGGTACACCTTGGCTAGTACCAGGTTGGACCACCTTTTGCCTTCAGAGCTGCCTTAATTCTTCATGGCATAGATTCAACAAGGTGTTGAAAACATTCCACAGAGATTTTGGTCCATATTGACATAATAGCATTATGCAGTTGCTGCAGATTTGTCGGCTGCACATTCACAATGTGAATCTCCCGTTCAACCACATCCCAAAGGTGCGCTATTGGATTGAGATCTGGTGACCGTGGAGGCCATTGGAGTGCACTGACCTCATTGTCATATTCAGAAACCAATTTAAGATGATTTGAGCTTTGTGATATGGTGCATTATCCTGCTGGAAGTAGCCATCAGAAGATGGGTACACTGTAGTCATAAAGGGATGGACATGCTCAGCAACAATACTCGGGTAGGCCGTGGCATTTAAACAATGCTCAATTGATACCAAGGGTAAGTGTGCCAAGAAAATATCCCCCACATCATTACACCACCACCACTATCCCGAACCATTGATGGCAGGATGGATCCACGCAGGATGGATCCAGGATGGATCCATGCTTTCATGTTGCTTATGCCAAATTTGACCCCACCATCTGAATGTCACAGTTCATGAGACCAGGCAATGTTTTTCCAATTTTCTATTGTCCTTCTTTGGTGTTTCTGTGCGAGTTGTAGCCTCAGTTTCCTGTTCTTAGCTGACAGGAGTGGCACCCAGTGTGGTTCCCTGTTGCTGTAGCCCATCTGCTTCAAGGTTTGATTTGTTGTGCATTCAGAGATGGTATTCTGCATACCTTGGTTGTAACATGTTTTTTTTTGAGTTACTGTTGTCTTTTTATCATCTCAAACCAGTCTGCACATTCTCCTCTGACATCAACAAGGCCTTTTTGTCCTCACAACTTCCGCTCACTGGATATTTTCTCTTTTTTGGGACTATTCTCTTTAAACCCTAGAGATGGTTGTGCGTGAAAATCCCAGTAGATCAGCAGTTTTTGAAATACTCAGACCAGCCCGTCTGGCACCAAAAACCATGGCACATTCAGTCACTTAAATCCCCTGTCTTCCTCATTCTGAAGCTAAATTTGAACTTCAGCAATTTGTCTTCACCACGTCTAAATGCATTGAGTTGCTGCCATGTGATTGGCTGATTAGCAATTTGTGTTACCAAGCAATTGAACAGGTGTATCTAAGAAAGTGAGTGTACATGGATATATAAGGTTTTTAATTATTTTATACTTGAACTATTAAATATATGGCACTGTAAATGAACAGTGAATGTGGATATTCATCTGCAGGCTGGAGGCCGTCATTTTTGTCACTGGAGCCTCCAGCGTGCATGCCATAACTATGTCAGTGCTTATATAGTGATCACACGATCAGAAACTACACTACTTCCTAATCGACAGCGGACTTGAGAGCTTGAGCGTGAAGTGTCGCTGCTGGCTCTCATAGGGGAACATGTTTATTAATGTTAATATACAGATTGAAGGGGTTAAAAAAACAAAAAAACAATTGCAAAATAAACTTATGGTTCTATGTCAGGTGTAATTCAGACAGCAATACTAAGCGTGTATAGTTGTAGAAATCATAATCCTAACATTTCAAAAAAGGAAAGAAATGTAAATGGTGCACAGACATTACAGTGCAGACATGATTGCAAAGAAAAAACACCATTATTCAACTGTTTTGATCTATTTAAAAATAAGCATGACCTCATTCTCAGAGCACATCTTCCAGACACACACTTCTTCTTAGTGCCAGCTATCAGAAGACAAATGTAACCTTTTCAAGCAGTCCCATGTAAATACCTGACCTTGGTGATGTACAGAGAATGAAACACTGTTAGAGTAAGTCTGTAGCAGAGTAATAAACATATCTGGTTTTGTAAGATACATTTATTATATATGTTATTATTAATATTTTATGGTTTACTCACATTCATAAATGCAGTTACTCTGCAGAGGGGAACATGATCCTTAAATACATAAATGGTTCATATAGTAAATTCAGCAGACAGTTATTTACAATAAAGTTGAACTCCAGCCAGATATAAATAGCATAAACTAAAGCAGCCCTGTATTTATTAATACATCATTAAATGTATATCTTAATTGTACAGTACAGGATACAGGATAGGTAATTTATAGCCTGTGAGTTAGCTTAGCTGGAAACACCCCCAATGCACCCTCGTATAAAAATGTCCACTCCGTGGAGCTCCATTTTTTGCTAATGTCTTTAGGTGATGGACAATTTTTAAAATTACGTTTTATAAACCATTTGTTTTAATTCTCTTTACTACTTTGACTGACACATCTATCAAGATCCGACTGCTTATTGCCTCAAGGCTCACTTGCAGTGTCAATGCACATCTTGGGGACCAAACCAAGTCCCCACAATAATGGAGCTGGCCTGTAATGTTTGCTTTGGGCACTGAATCCTGCCTTCAGTGTTTCTTAGCACAGAGTGTAAGTAATTGTACAGGTCTGCAAGGCTAATGCGTTTTCGAGAGACGTAATCTCATCTTCAGAGCCCTCTTAAGAAGAAGGCATGTCCCTCAAAACGTGTTAGCACTGCAGACCTGTACAACTCCTACTAGAATTTTTTCACCCCGTCTCTCCCACCCTGCAAAGTTCACCTCAAAGACAGGGAGATTTGTGGGCTGCCCTGAGTCAACTTTGGTAATACAATTTCCTGAAGAGGAGCTTCAAAGGGTTTTACTCAAACCTATTCACAGCCCTGAACCTGAATGGAGGCCTTTGCCTCATTCTGAACCTAAAAACCCCTAAACACATTTCTGCATGTCCCCAAATTTTATACAAGTTCTGCCATCACCTCTCTCATATCAAGGAAATTTCTGGCATCAATGGACATTCAAGATGCTTATCCTTCCATTCCCATTTTTCCTGCACACCAATGTTTTTTAACACTTTTCTGAGGGAGCCCAGCACTTTCAATTTGTCACCCTGACATTTGAGCTCTCCTTTGCACCAAAAATCTTTACAAAAGTGCTTACTTTACCCCTGGCCCTACTCAGATCTCAGAGTATCTGGATCATGGGACACTTGGACAACCTTTTGCTGACGAATTCCTCAGCAATGGCTTCCAACATCCAAAAGATAATCCATTTCCTACAAACTTTTGGATGGCCAATCAACTTCAAGAAGTCTTCCCACCAGCCTTCTCATCACCTCGAATACTGTTCATGGACAAGAGGAAAGAGAAAATTGCTTCTCTGAGATCCAGTTTTCAGACTCTCAGATCAACTAGACATCCCTCAATTTGTTTCTTTGCCTTATAGTGGCCACCTTTAAGGCAGTTTCCTTTGCTCAGTTCAACTCAAGACCTTCACAGTTCAACATTCCTATGATATGGGTCAAGCATATCCCTTCTCTTGATCATCCACTACTTCTGTCCAGCCCAGTGAAAATCTTCCTGTCATGGTGGATTTCCAACTCTAACCCCTTCCTTCCCCCTACCTGGAAGGTATTAATGACAGATACAAGAACGATAGGGTGGGGCTGGGGTCTACAATTCCATGACAGTTCAGGGAACCTGGTCCCTGCAGGAGTCAATGCTCACTATCAACATTCTGGAACTGAGAGCCTTAAGCCTGACTCTCCAACACTGGACCCCTATTCTACACAGTTACCCAGTCAGGGTACAGTCTACATTAACTGTCAAAGGGGTAACAGAAGTTGGGCAGCCATAAAAAAAGAAAGCCTGATTCTCTCATGTGTAGAGAACCATATTTCGACTCTCTCCACTATCCACATATTGGGAGTGGAATATTAGCAGGCGGACTTCCTAAGTTGGTCTCAGTTGAGTGGTCCTCCACCTTGAGATCTTCCTGATGCTCTTTTAGAAATGTGCAACACCCGACATGGACATCATGGCCTTCAGATTCAACAAAATGCTAGACACGTTTGTGGCCAGGTCAATGGATCCACTAGTCTTTGCATTGAATTTCCTGATGATTTCTTAGGCCGCATACACACGGGCGGACTGTTCGCCCAACATAGTTTGTCAAACAATCCGACAAACAGTCCGCTCAAAATTTGCATGAGCGGACTTGACCACACACGATGAACGAACAGTCCGCTGAAACCGTGCGCGATGACGTGAACGGCACGTACGACGGGACGAAAAATACGACGTCCAATACACTGCAATGCAACCTTCGCCGTGTAAATCCTTTCTGAGCATGCGCGACACTTAGTTTGTCGAACAAGCCTACACACGAGCGGACTGTCCGCTCAAACCAAGTTTCAGCGGACTGTCTTACGGGAATTCCGAAAAACTTTGTTCGTCAGACTGTCCGCTGAAACTGTCCGCTGAAGCCCACACATGAGCGGACTGTCCGCTGAAACACTGTTCAGCGGACAAAGTTGGGCGAACAGTCCGCCCGTGTGTACGCGGCCTTAGTCTCCATTTTTACTGGTGTATTCATTTCCTCCAGTGAATATTCTCCTTTGACTGCTCCACAATATAGAGGAAGAACAGATTTCAGAGATCCTCGTCTCTCCAAGTTGGCCTATGAGAATTTGGTACACAGACATACATACAGTGGGGAAAATAATTATATGATCCCCTGCAGATTTTGCAAGTTTGTCCACTTACAAAGAAATCAAGGGTCTATCATTTTTATCATAGGTGTAATTTAAATGATAGAGACAGAATATCAACCAAAAATCCAGAAAAAAACACATAAAACAAATTCTATAAATTAAGTTGATGTTCAGCGAGTAAAATAAGTATTTGATCCCCAAGGAAAACATATCTTAGTACTTGGTGGAGAAACCCTTTTTGGCAAGCACAGAGGTAAGCTGTTTCTTGTAATTGGTGACCGGGTTTGCACACATCTCAGGAGGGATTGTGGTCCATTCTTTTTTACAGATCTTTTCTAAATCCTTAAAGTTTCTTGGCTGTCTCTTGGCAACTCGAAGTTTCAGCTCCCTCCATAAATTATCAATAGGATTAAGGTCTGGGGACTGACTAGGCCACTCCATCACCTTAATGTGCTTCTTTTTGAGCCACTCCTTTGTTGCTTTAGCAGTATGTTTTGGGTCATTGCCGTGCTGGGAGACCCATCCATGACCCATCTTCAGTGTTCTGGCTGAGGGAAGAAGGTTCTCATCCAATATTTTACAAGTCGAGTTAATGCCAAAGAGCTAAATTTTGGTCTTGTCTGACCACAGCACTTTCTCCTAATCCTTCTCTGAATCATTTAGATGTTCATTGGCATAACTGTACTTGAAGAGGGGGACTTGCTGTGTTTGGAGGAAGAAAAATACTGACTATGACCCTAAGAACACCATCCCTACAGCTCTACAGTCAAGCACGGAGGTGGAAACATTATTCTTTGGGGCTGTTTCTCTGCTAAAGGCACAGACCGACTTTGTCGCATTGAGGGGCCAATTGATGGGGCCATGTATTGTAAAATCTTGGATGAGAACCCTCTTCCCTCAGCTAGAACACTGAAGATGGGTCGTGGATGGGTCTTCCAGCATGACAATGTCCTAAAAAACATACCACCAAGGCAACAAAGGAGTGGCTCAAGAAGAGGCAAATTAAGGTCATGGAGTGGCCTAGCCAGTCTCCAGACCTTAATCCTATAGAAAATTTATAGAGGGAGCTGAAACCTCGGGTTGCCAAGCAACAGCCAAGACACTTTAAGGGTTTAGAGCAGATCGACAAAAAAAGAGTGGACTAAAATCCCTCCTGAGATGTGTGTGAACCTGGTCACTAACTGTAAAAAACGTCTTACTGTGCTTGCCAACAAGGGTTTCTCCAACAAGTACTAAGTCAAGTTTTGCTTGGGGATCAAATACTTATTTTACTCACTGAACAGCAACTCAATTTATAACATTTGTATCATGTGTTTTTTCTGGATGTTTGGTTGATATTCTGTTTCTATCATTTAAAATACACTCATGACAGAAATTATAGAGTATACAAACTCTGTAGGGAATCAAATAATTATTTTCCCCGCTGTAGAGTCTTAGAAGTACAAAATAGCAGCACTGGCTCTGGCTATCACCTTAGTGAAATATATATATATATTTAAGTGACATTTATTATATCAGCCTTCTTCAACCAGGGTGCTCTTCAGTGGTGCCTCAGCAAAATGGTTAAAAATTGCCCAAAAACTGTCAGGCTTCATCCACAAGGCGGCGGAGGCGGCGGTGGCGGATGAAGCCTGCCTTTTAGTTACACAAAAGCCACAGGTTTTCATTGTGCACCATTATGACCTTCTAGCTGCCAACCTGCTAACAACCAATGACATCGTCAGTTGATAAGGAAGAGGTCGGTGGCCTGCACAGCATGCTTGTTTGACCCTACCCTGCCTCTCTCCACTAGTTTTGGGTCACATTAGCTGAGCGATAGAGAAAAACTGAGCAAGAAGACAAATATTGGAATACTAGTCAGTACCAATTTGCATCTCTAATCTTGGGTGTCCTACATGTGTGGATGTTGCTGCATTATGTAAAACTATGAGAATAGTTTTCATATTTTAGGATGTGGTGGCTCAAGACTGCCATAATTTTAAAGGGTGCCTCGAGACTGTAGATAATTTGGGGGGGGGGGGGGCTCGAGAATTTAAATAATAATAAAATCAAGCTAAATAAAACATATAACACCCATGCATAAGGGTCACATGAAGCATGATGGTATCAACATATTCCACCCTGGGCTTCATGTGACCTTTATGCATGGGTGTTATATGTTTTATTTAGCTTGATTTTATTATTATTTAACCGTTTTTTTTTTACAACGTTGTGCTTGTGCAATATTATCATGTATTTTGGCCATTAGTGGGTAATACCGCTGGTCCTTTTTTATATATTAAAATTAATATTTCGATCTCAACGGTAATTCACTATTGGAGTCCGTCTTTCTCCCTCTTTCTACCCGCACTCGTGGCCAGCTGGTCCGAGTGTGCGTTTCTCCCTTCTAGATAAGCTGATAAGCTGTCACTTGTTCGGCTGAGAAACCTTGGATCCCTTCCTGGAAAATCACGCTGGATTACAGTGGCGATTGGTGAGTTTGCATGCCAAGTTCACCGCCTACCGCTGTTCGTGTCCCCTCGTTTACTTCCGGATTTGGCCGGTGGAGTTTGTGTACACAGAAGTTCCAGTTGTCCCCATAGAGGGCTGTGTCTCCCTGCCTAGCCGACTCCGCTCATAAGGGAGTCCAACCACTCCGATAAGGACCCTTAGATACCATCACTGGAAGGATTTGTTTTTTGCTGAATACCACTGCCGGGGTTCATCTGAATATTTCTCTCATCCGCATTATTCTCATCAAGGACACTAGTATTATTTGGTGTTTTATTACACTTGAATTAGAAAGGACAATTCATTTGATTGGTCTAATCTGATTTCTTTTTTTGTGAGGGTTTTTTTATTTTATTTTTCATTGTTATCATTATTTTCATTTCACACTTTGTAGCGCAACTTTATTTTTATATTAAAAGCAGCAACAGTCTGAGAATAAAAAGCCTGTCCCCTGCCAGTCAGACCTCAGTAATCAGAAATTGCAATTTGCATTTTCAAAAGGAGGTCAGCCCCAAGGGCAGTCCCAAGTATTTCTTGCAGAGCTGTATATGCTTTGAAAAATCGAAGAAATATACCTTACCCTGAAAAAACCGCAACAGTGCTCAACTATAGAGAAGAAAAGTGAAATAAACTGCTCCTCTATTAATATTTATTGTGTAATTGCTTATTCATACTTGGTCCATTGTTTCGACATTCAGAAAATAATATCCACCAGAAACCTAATGCTCACAGAAATTGGACAAAGATTTTCAAGCGTGCTGAAAATATATGATTACAAAAGCTAGTCAAGTCCCCTGAGTGCTGATAAATCTGGACCCTGCAGTAATTAGGGTCTAGTGCGGGCACAGTGGACAGACTGCCCAGGATTGATAAATTCATATTGGATTCATTGTAATGTAACTTAAAAGCACCATTCAGTTTATTGCCTGTTTCTGTGACCTGCTTTATTAATACATTTTTATGCTCATGTATTCTAGCCGTGAGCGTGAAGTGAGCAATGGCTTTCCATATTTCTGCCCACATTCTGTTAGCAAATGGGAGAAACAAGCAACTTATTAACAAAGATCTTCTGCTTTAACTGCAGAGAGGTTGTGCTCACAACTTTTACAGTCATATATTTCTGGGAGCAGTCTTTGTCGTGACAAATTTTGTTATTGTATGGGAGAAGCATAAAATCATCTTGTTAGGACTTTTAAAACCTCCTGTATAAAGTATATCCTATATGTGATTAGATTATAACGAACTAATATAGGCATGTTTTTGTAGGCGCTAAAAACACATGGTAAGGAGACAATGTCCCAAAGACATTCAATGTCACACACATTCACACAGGTGATTTTTTTTTGTCGTACCTTAAGAAGGATGTACATGATATTTTTGTTTGAACGAAAAAAAAATTGCTAGTTCCTCCATCCACACATTTGAGGTGGATGGGGGAATCCTTCCTGCTGACCTACCATACTGTATTTTGACAGCGGGGAAGCTTCTCCGCTGTCAGAATACAATGATCAGTGTTGCCATCTATAGGCAGTGGCACTGATCGTTTGGTAAAAGCCTGACAGGTTGGTTGCACACAAGTCAATAGATATATTGTTACAGTTACATAGTAGGCAGTAACCAGTTACATAGTAGGCAAGGTTGTAGGCAAGGTAGAAAAAAAGAGTCCAACCAGTTCAACCTGTGTGTATGTGTGTTTATGTTAATAGAATACTGTATACACCTGTATGTTGTGGTAGTTAAGGTACCCATCAAATAGTAGGGATGCACCGAAATTTCGGCCGCCGAAACATATCGGCCGAAAATGGTGTTTTCGGCAAAATGCCGAAAGGAAAATCTTGCCGATAATGGGGCCGAAAATGGGGGCGGAGCCTTGCGGGGCTCCGCCCCCTGGTGCCGCCCATTGCACGGGTGTTTTCCTTGTCCGTCCCCAGTCCTCTGTCCTCCTTTCGTCCCGCCCGACAGTGCGGTGATCTCCGTGTGTCACGGAGCTGTGCACTGAATTGCCCGGGCGGCTGCAGTAACAATGTCCCGCCTCCTGTGACAGACGGTACACTGATCCAATGGCGGGACATTGAATCAGCATGACGTGATTACAGGAGGCGGGACATTGTTACTGCAGCCGCCCGGGCAATTCAATGCACAGCTCCGTGACACACGGAGATCACCGCTCTGATCCGGGCATGGGTGAGGCTGCATTTAGACACTGGCAAGCTGCATGAGGGGGAAAGAGAGTGCCCAGGGCAAGCATTGCAGAGTTTTGTCCGCAGCTAAATTACACGTTTTTTGTGCCCACAGTGCTGCTGCATCCAAAAGTCATTTGTTTGCCTCTGAAACTATCCACCTCTGGCCACTTGTGTGAATGTAGCCATGCTATATAACACCAGGTCACAGGACAAAGGCTGTACTCCCTTTATTGACCATATAATAAAAAATAATAATAACCTTGATTTTGACCCAGCTAGGTTTTTATCCCCATGTGATAGAATGGGGAAGGGTTAAGTTATTGCTAGTCGAGGTAACGATATGAGCATTCCCAATAGAAGTTTGTTGGAACGGAACCAGGTAGCTTGCTTGGGGCCAGTTCATACCAGATGCAGTTCCGTGTGTTTTTTTTTTTTGCACAAAATGCATGCACAGTGTTTTCCATGTCTTCCAATGGCTCTAGTTCACACCATGCAGTCAGTTTCCGCACCGGAAACTGACTGCATGGTGTGAACAACAGCCATTGGAATACATGGAAAACACTGTGAATGTATTTTTATCAGGCAGGCTGCATCTGAGGGGAACCGGTGAGGCTGCTTTGATCTCCTGTACCATGCCTGCAGTCTCTGACCATCTCCTGTACCATGCCTGCAGTCTCTGACCATCTCCTGTACCATGCCTGCAGTCTCTGACCATCTCCTGCACCATGCCTGCAGTCTCTGACCATCTCCTGCACCATGCCTGCAGTCTCTGACCATCTCCTGCACCATGCCTGCAGTCTCTGACCATCTCCTGCACCATGCCTGCAGTCTCTGACCATCTCCTGCACCATGCCTGCAGTCTCTGACCATCTCCTGCACCATGCCTGCAGTCTCTGACCATCTCCTGCACCATGCCTGCAGTCTCTGACCATCTCCTGCACCATGCCTGCAGTCTCTGACCATCTCCTGCACCATGCCTGCAGTCTCTGACCATCTCCTGCACCATGCCTGCAGTCTCTGACCATCTCCTGCACCATGCCTGCAGTCTCTGACCATCTCCTGCACCATGCCTGCAGTCTCTGACCATCTCCTGCACCATGCCTGCAGTCTCTGACCATCTCCTGCACCATGCCTGCAGTCTCTGACCATCTCCTGCACCATGCCTGCAGTCTCTGACCATCTCCTGCACCATGCCTGCAGTCTCTGACCATCTCCTGCACCATGCCTGCAGTCTCTGACCATCTCCTGCACCATGCCTGCAGTCTCTGACCATCTCCTGCACCATGCCTGCAGTCTCTGACCATCTCCTGCACCATGCCTGCAGTCTCTGACCATCTCCTTTACTATGCCTGCAGTCTCTGACCATCTGCTGTATGAAAATATTTTTTAAAAACAGTCATTTTCGGTATTGGTGCTGTTTCGCTATCGGTTTCGGTTTTCGGCCTAGTGTATTTTTCATTTTCGGTATCGGTTTCGGCACCAAAAAAGAATGGGTCTGTGCACCCCTATCAAATAGTATCTTGAAATTATCGATGCTCCCCATTGATACCACTGCTTGTGGAAGAGAATTCCACATCCTTACCGCTCTTAGCCCTTGTACACACGGTCGGAGATTCCGACAACAAAATCCGTCTGAGTAATTCCGACGGATTGATTCCGGAAGAGGTCCGGAAGTGATGTTGCATACACACGGTCGGACTAAGTTGTCGGAAAATCTGATTGTACATAACGTGATGACGTTATTTCATTACGACGGGACTACGTTCAGGCTAGTAGCCAATAGCTTTGGTCTAGGAATTTGATCTGAGCATGCGTGGCACTTTGTCCGTCGGAGTAGGCTACACATGATCGGAGCATGTCCGATAGGAGCATTTTGTTGGAAAATTTTACCGGCAAGTTGGAAAACTTGGTCCGTCGGATATTCAGACGGAAACAGTCTGATGCAGACCACACACAGTCAGAATATCCGACAAAACGGTCCGATAGGTTTTTACATTGATATCATATCCCCTCTCAAGCGTCTCCTCTCCAGAGAGAATAAGTTAATTTCTTGTAGTCTTTCCCCATAGCTGAGATTCTCTGGTCCCTTTATTCGTTTTTTTGCCCTTCTCTGGACCCTTTCCAGTTCCAGCACGTCCCTCCTGAGGACAGGTGTCCAGAACTGGACAGCATACTCCGGGTGCGGCCAGACCAGAATCTTGTAGAGTGGGAGAATTATCGTTTTATCTCTGGAGTTAATCCCCCTTTTACTGCATGCCAATATTCTGTTGGCTTTGCTTGCAGCGGCTTGGCATTGCATGCCATTGCTGGGTCTGTCATCTACTAGGACCCCTAAGTCCTTTTCCATCCTAAATTCCCCCAGGGGTACTTCCCCTAGCGAATAAATTGCAGTCACATTTTTGGCACTAAAATGCATTACTTTACATTAAAAATATAAACTGCTAAATACCCTTTCTCATCAGCAGTATAGAGCAGTCTTGTGACTTCTATCAGTGTCTAGCCAAGCAGCGGTTAAAGCTTGTAGGAGGAGTTTTATGAGTGTCCTTTGAGACTGCAAGACCCCTGAACCTCTGTCTGGACAGTGCTGATTGGCCCTGTGCTGATCACATGCATCCTCCCAAAAGAAAAAGAAAACAAATCTAGCAATACACACCAAACTGAGCATGTGCAGCCTGACTCCATAGACTCTATGTTATCAGGAAATGATTAGGGGGCAGTGGAAGAAGGGAAGGATCAGAGAAGCCAGGATCAAACAGTCTTTTTACAAAATGTGAAGGATTAACCCCTTAGGTTCCACAGTGAGTATAACAAGCATGCTTTACTGCATATACAGACTGCTTTTATTATAGTGGGTTTGGGTTTAGTAACACTTTAATAGTGTGATGGAGAGATTACAATTCCACAACCAAACAGTGCCACAATTTAGTGAGATGGCTATTACAGCATTCAGGCAAGACAAGTTCAAACTAGAGTAATTGTTTAAACAGATGTCCAATGAAAAAATCAGACAGTAGTACAGTCAGCTGATTGAGGGAGTGATCAGACGCAGACAAACAGTTCAAGTTCCAGAGAGGGAAATGGAGCATGGACAGACAATACACAGGTCGATGATCAGGATAACTGCAGAGAAGCTTACTACAACATAGTCCAAACAATACATAAGAATAATTAAATGCATTCTCAGACAGATCAGAAAAAGTTTTTACGCAGGGTATGAAAAAACAGACAAACTTGTTGATCAGGCACAGGCTTGAAGCGATGGTATCGTATTAAAGTCCACTAATGAGGACAGGTGTGCACAACAGAGACCTAAGCTACGACTAGTAGATGGTGAAGCTTAAATAGTTATTTGTAAAATAAAAAAGGGACACAAGCAAAAACACATTATCTGTAAAGTGAGGAAGAGTTAGAACTTCTGACAATGTTTTTATTGTTGCCTGTGTCTCCCTATTCTGGTGAATACCACCCCTCCCCCAATTCTTGTCACAGAGACAAAGTGAAAAAAATCTCCCCAATTGTGTCATAGACAAAAATAAGAACCTATTAAGAGTTTTATCTTTTCCAAACTATGTCCAAAACTTAAAAAGGTTTTGGATGGAGTTAGCACATAAAAAAAAAAGTGAAATGACACAACAAGGGAATGGAGCAGGCCAAGGCTGCGGCAGATTATTACTGGGGCAGTTTGGGAATAGAGAGAGGGAGGGGATGAGAATATATTTCACCTGCTGCCATTCACCTTTAATTATTACCACTGCCTGGATGCTGATTTCCTCTTCTGATTTTGTATAGCAGTCCACACCATTCCCTAGACCCCTCTCAGCATTTTAGATAGGTCTCCTTTTCCTCCAGAGCTGTATGGAACTGCTGACTGCACAGGCAAGTAATAGACAGAACTGTGAGAGTTGCTCCCTGTTCTCTATCCTGGCTGCAGTTTCTGTAGTGTATAGTGTAACTGATCAGTAATGAGATGTATGTAGCAGTAGCACTGCTGTTCTCTGCAATTTAGCTTGAGAGTTCAGGCTCGGGGTCACAGGGTCCTGAATAATTAGCCTTTTGCTATTTCAGGCCTTCTTCCTTCTGTAGGAAATGGTATAAAGCCTTTACTGCACTTATAGAGCAAGTACTTGGGTAATGGGCTTGCAGTCATATTTATTATCCTTTTCACTGTGGTAACTGCAAGTAGATGGATTCCCTAAGTCTCATTAGGGAAAAAGTATTGTTTTGTATGGTTGGTGTAATTCTCAGTTTATGTACATGTTCCAGATCTTTTGTCCTACTACTTGCTTCTCTTGTTATGCTATATTTATAGACACGTTTCTAGGCACTTCCCATGTTCTGTATACTGGGTAGAATTCACATTATCTTTTTCTGTATATTTAAACCCAGTCCAATAGCCATTCTCCAGTTCTGTATGCCATGTCTAATGCTCAGTATCTGCTTGTAGCGCTACTCCCGAAGAAGCCGCTGGATGATTGGGTTCCCTGGTTCTTGGCGATAATGACCCTTCCAGAAGTACCACACTCTCTGACACACCAAGACCAATGGAGAGAAGGATCAACACACCCAGTGGAGCAAATAACAGTGACAATAATCATTAACAGTGGCAAACAAAAGGCAAATAACAGTTGCACTAATGACAATTTACAAGTTTTTATAAAACCCAGTTTCCTGGTGCATCATGACAGCATACATATGGGTTGGGACTCCACCCCCAGAACCTGATAATACTGGTTTAACTATAAATAAAAGACAGATCCAGCTCACAGCATTCTCCTTTTTTCCCTCACCTGATCAGAACTGGAATCGCGAGGTATCCCTTACCGTTTATCGCCCCAGCCAGGTTCAGCCTCTCCTGGTGGAAGTCCTTCCTGTACAGCCTCTGAATGAGCTAGATGGTTCGAGCCCCATTCTGGTGGTGCAGGCTTCTCAAAGAAAGCTTTAAACAAGCTTTGACGTAAGTGACAGCGTTTCCTTTTTTCTTTCCATATGCTTCTTACTTATTTTCTCTGTGTTATGGGCGTTTGCCATTCCCAAGATGGCTGCAACAGTGCAAGT
Source organism: Lithobates pipiens (assembly GCF_037356315.1). NCBI lineage: Eukaryota > Metazoa > Chordata > Amphibia > Anura > Ranidae > Lithobates > Lithobates pipiens. The sequence goes on from NW_027507696.1 coordinate 16,564,959, forward strand.
ATACACTGAGCATGAGAGGCAGGAAGTGATGCGGCCTCTGTGTTTCCTGGCTAGAGCTTTTCCAGGATGGTGATCTGAACAGGCTCAGGCACTGATATCATCAGTAACGGCAAATGTGAGTTTTAAATGGTTTTATGGCATTTTTGGGCAACAGTGTTGCAGCTCTCTACTCATGCATGCTGGATGCTTATGTGGTCATTGTTTGCATGTATGTTTTCCCTTTTTTTTATGGCTTTCACCTATGTTTTTCCCCATCTCCTCTCAGTGTTGCTCTAGGTTCATTGTGCTCTTTATGACATTCACCTGGGCTCTTCTTATCCCCTTTTCAATGCTTGCTCTGGGATCTCTGTGTTGGGCTCAGTTTACACTAGTGTGACCTGTCATTGCAAAGTCGCATGACAAGCCATACCACATGATTTCCAATGAGTACTGTTCATATCTGTGTTCATAGACCTTAAGAATACAACAGGCATTGCTTCAAGTTGCATCAAATTTGTGGCAAAATCATGCGACTTTCAGGTCGCAATAGAGGAGACTTAGCATTATGCTGTTTTTCATTTCAGTCTGCTGCTTTGCTCTGTTTCTATGGTAAATGCTGTCCAGTCAGACCACCCATTGCATTTAAAGCAGGGTTCCACCCTAAAGTGGAACCTCCGCTGATCGGACCCTCCCCCCCTCTGGTGTCACAATTGGCACCTTTTGGGGGGAGGGGGGTGGAGATACCTGTCAAAGACAGGTATTTACACCCACTTCCGGGCATAGACTCCCGTGGGAGTCTACGCCATTTCCTGTCCTGCCGCGCTGTCTGCTGGGACACACATGGGTCTAGGAGACAGCGCGGAGAATTCCTATTGCGCTGCGCGACTCGCGCATGCGCAGTAGGGAACCGGGAAGTGAAGCTGATTCGCTTCACTTCCTGATTCCCTCACCTAGAATGGTGACGGCAGCAGCTGAGAGCCGAGCGATCGATCGGCCTCGGCTGCTGGCATCGCTGAAATGGAGTGTCAATTTATTAAAAGTCAGCAGTTGTAGTATTTATAGCTGCTGGCTTTTAATATTTTATTTTTTTTTGGTGGAATCCCTCTTTAAGGTATAGGGATTAGGTAAGTAGTTAATATTGAGAAAAAGAGAGCCAATATCTATAGTCCTGTAAGGACTACAAGATGGAGGGAGCCTTCTGACGGTCAAGACAAGTCACCATCTAAGAACAGACATCGAGGCAATGTTGATTAAATCTCATCACCTCACCCCCCTGTTTACAAACATCACAATTACCAGCCCCAGGGGTGGACTGACCACTCCTGGGGCTCACGAGCAATAGGAGATTATGGGGCCCCCAGGCAATTCGAGATTATGGGGCCACACAGTATACACACACACAGTATGCAATCACACCGTATACACATACATGTATACACAGACATATTTCTATTGGCTGAGAGGGTACTGGAGAGGTGGGGCACCTATAATCTCAGGATTTTTATACCAAAAGGATGTCGGTAAAGGAAATTTCAGAGACAGATGTTTTTATTGAGGCTGGCAACCCTGATGGGGGCCCCCTTGTGGCTCGGGGCCCTTGGGCAGTGCCCGAGTGAGCCAATGGTCAGTCTGCCCCTGACCAGCCCTAATGGTTGCTGCATTTGTTGTGGAAAGTCATTGCCTGCCAAGCTAGTATGTCAAATCTGCTTGGAACAAGCACTATACAGCCCTGCAAGGACCTCAAGAGGAAGAGAGCCTGCTAAAAGCCAGAACGTCACTGTTCAAAGCGCAGACATTGATCAATGTCATCATCTCACCTATTATTTTGTTTGCTCCCCGTTTACAAACACCACAGTTTACCAGCCCTAATGGTTGCTGCATTCGTGGTAGAAAGTCATTGCTTGACAAGCTACAGTGCATAAATTTCCTAGCATTTCCAACCAGAACCAGTAGGTGGTGTCCAAATAGGAAAGCTGGCCATGAGAAGAAAGCGTTAAAGGGGCCACAAGCTTTGAAGATGGCCTTATAGAGACTTTTTGCAAGGGCAGCTAAGGACGCAATTGCCTGGGTTAAAGTGGAAGAAACTCCCCACAAGGTTAGAAAGTACTAATTTCCTTCACTGAACAACTGAAAGAGTTAATCCAGGAAGAATTGAATGGGCCAGAGAAAAATGCACCTTATAAACAGACTGTCAAAACTGTATACCCTGAAAAAGCTAGAGGTCAACCTGCTGTAGTCATGGATGCATCATGACTGTAGCTGGCAAGACATTTCAAATTCAAGGAGGCTCTAGCCCAAAAATTTGATCTAGCTCTGAAGTGCTCCTACACACTATAGCATCTGCAGGTGCTGGCACACCAGCAATAACCGGCCCATGCGCTAAATGAGTCTAATGGGAGTGGTTTCATAATTGTCAGCCAGCTGCTGCACCTGCAGGACTGAGGAAAGTGGCAGGGTCTGCATCCCTTTAGACATGATTCCCTATTGGGAGTATCTTATCAAAAATTACATTTTTATTGCAGTGGATGCCAAAAAATCTGACTTTTATCTGGGTGCAGACTTCTGGGAAAATCGGTGAACCAGTCCTACAAATAGTAAATTATGTTTCAGGGGGGTGTTCTGTACACATTTTGCGTACAGAGCACCTCCAGATAGTCATGTTTCATCGCATTTTATGAAAAATTGCAGCCCTACAGATTAAAAAAAAAAAGAAAAGAAAAGTGGAGTAACCCTTTTAAATGAGCCCGTGTGGAAGAAGTGAAGAGACAAGTTGGTAACAGCTTTGTAAGAGCTGAAATTGGCGACCTACTCCGTGGTGGATGTGTCAGACATCAATTGATGGCTTTTCAAGAACAGTGTACCCAGCGGTCACGGCAAGGAGTGCATTATGGCTGAAGCCATGGTTGGTGGATCCTTCCAAAAAATAAAAATGGTGCAAGTCACCAGAACACAGATCCAATCTATTTAGGAGTAGACAGTATACAGCCATCTCAAGGGTGACCATTAGCAGGTCAGGGCAAATATCATCTGACAAAAACTGAAAATTCAAAGGTCCAGCATACAGGTGGCGGCTCCCAAGTAGACACCAGGAGGCAAAATCCTACTAACCGAGAAAAAGGTTAGTAAACTAGAGAAGTACCCAATCTTCATTATTGAAGCCTTAAAGATCTAAGGCTCCTGTCTTAGGAGAACAGCGGAAGTGCTTTCTTAAGGGTGCACTAATCCAGGGGGTGCCTGTGTGAAGCTTTATGCCCACACCTGGAGGGAAAACCTTCAGGATCAGTGGGCCATATCAGCTATATTGGTGTGACATTGGTGGAAGTTAAATGGAGGTCTGCCTTTCTGGTACAATAATTTTTATTGAAAAAGTATTAACATGACAAACTCATCCATGCAGGGGCATAATTCAATGAGCATACCAATCCTATAACACTGACAGGTGGGAAGTCCACCTTTCACTCTCTTCCAGTCAGCCAGGCTACAGGTGTTGATGGAAAAGTAAAAATTCTGTTCCAGTTTATAGCTGGATTAAAAGGGGGGGGGGGGGGGGTGAATTAAGAGCAATCGTGAAGGTTCTAGTTACCCACAGGTAATCTGTGGCCAGTGCTAAAGTTAGAAAAATAAATAAATAAAACATTTTGACAATCGGCACAGGAAGTTAGAGTCGTGCAAGATGGAAAACCTCCAATCAACTATATTATTCTTAAATCTGGGAAACTGGATTCTCCCGTAGGTTTATCAGACACCTACTTGTCCCAATTCTTCCTCAATTCCTCTACCAGTTGAGTTCCTCCCCTTCGGTCTGTACATCTCCCCCAGGGCATTCACTAGGTCTTGCTGTCTGCAATAGCGACGGGAAAAATTCCGTAGAACTTGCACAAGGGAATTTCCATCCTCTGATAGAGAAAACCAAAAGTACTTTGGTAGTGAAGTCTCTTCCAGCAGAACAGTGCCGGAGTATCCTTGGTTCTTCGTACCTAACCAATTTGTTTTCAGATGGAACATTATCACATCAGACCCCAGCTAGAAAAGTTGGGCGACACCTTTCAAAGACCAGGCTGCTTAAGGTCATGGGCAGGGGTCAAGTCCTGGGGAAAAAAGTGTGGGAACTCCCACCCAAGATCCACTCCCCCACCAAAAAAAAAAAAAAAAAGATATGCTCATATGCATATATATATATTTTCACATAAAATACAGTGACTGCAAATGCAACATGCTGCAAGAGATGACCAGACTGCGAATGCGACATAGTACAGGAGATGACCAGACTGCGAATGCGACATAGTACAGGAGATGACCAGACTGCGAATGCGACATAGTACAGGAGATGACCAGACTGCGAATGCGACATAGTACAGGAGATGACCAAGTAGCCAGTTTTAAAATTTAAACCTGTCCTCAGCCCCTTTATGGCACCTCCTTTACATTCCTGTCCTCACCCCCTTTGTAGAACCCCCTTCACATTCCTGCCCTGCCTCCCTTTTATATCACCCCTCCTCATTCCTTTCAGTTTCTGATACTTTCCCCCTCCCTCCTTCATAACAGTGCCCTCTTCCCTGTCTTAACTTACACAGGACACAGCAGATGACATCGGAGGCACAGAGCTGACATCGGAAGTGCAGCAAAGGGATGGACAGAGGACGGGACCTGCCCCAGTTAACTGATTGGTTAATAGAACCGCTCTGCATTATATCAACCAATCAGTTAACTGGGCCACCCCCTGCCCTCCGTGCATCGCTGTGCTGCTCTTCCGATGTCAGCTCTGTGAAGACAACACAGCTAGCAGGCTGTGCTAGAGCCTCGGGCGGCTCTGGTCCTGCAAAGGGAACGGCGTTCCTGCTGTGAAAAAAGTGCAGGGACGCCGTTCCCACGCGTTCCCGCAGGACTCGAGCCCTGGTCATGGGATTTTAGACTTATGAGGAATAGTTTTGAATTTTCTGGAACCGAGTAGTGTTCAAAGCACTTTTGTCATTCACTACTTTTAGAAAGAGGAGCAAGATTTGTACTGTGCCTAGACAGCAGTGGAAGGTTAGAATTCTTAGGCCGCGTACACACGGGCGGACTATCCGTCCAACTAAGTCCATCAGACAATCCGACAGACAGTCCGTCCTACTTTTGAATGAACGGACCACACACGACGAACAGACAGTCCGCTGAAAGCTTGCACGATGACGTGTATGGCACGTACGACGGGACTAGAAATTCGACGTCCAATACACTGCAATGCAACCTTCGGCCGTGTAAATCCTTTCTGAGCATGCGCCATACTTAGTCCGTCCACCTAGCCTACTCACGAGCGGACTGTCCGCTGAAACCAAGTTTGGACGGACAATATTACGGAAATTCCGAAAGACTTAGTCCGCCAGACTGTCCGCTGAAAAAGTCCGCTGAAGCCCACACACGAGCGGATTGTCCGCTGAAACACGTTTCAGCGGACCAAGTCCGTCAGACAGTCCGCCCGTGTGTACGTGGCCTTAGGCTTTCAGTGGAGCTTCCTGTATCAATAATTGCAAAATATACTATTTTGGCTTAGGAGGTTTCTCTCTCTCTATCTCTCTCTCTTTCTCTCTCCCTTTCTCTCTCCCTCTCTCCTTTTGATGGCCTGGAAGTTGAGCGGCACTGGCTACCAAGTCAAGTGTGCTCAGTGCAGGTAGTGCCTACCCTGAGGTCTTCATGAATAAGATCTACCTAGGAATATGGGAAAACAATGCAGATCTCACACAGCAAAAGCCTGGAGTCCTTTATCACCTAAACCAGCCAAGGTTCCACAGTTCTTACAACTGGGGCTGAACAGGGGTCTAGGTTCAAATATGTTTAAAGCTCAAAGTTCAGCCTTGTCTGCATTTGCAGGGGGTTAAGGAGTCCTTGACCCTCTAGTGATGCCATTCTTAAAAGGCTTGCATGAAGTTATAGGCCTCCCAGGAAACCATTGTTCCCTATGTGGAACTTGCTTATGGCCCCCATTTCTATCAAGACCTCATTTCTATCCTACAGAATTGACTACACTCTGCAAACCCTAAAAACTGTATTTCTGGTTGCTACAACCTCTGTGAACGATGTCAGAACTGCAGGCTTTGCACTCGGAGAGCCTCACTTATCATTATACCTGGACAGAACAGAATAGTCCTAAAAACTCCAGACTGCTTTTTTTATTATTATTATTATTATTATTATACAGGTTTTATATAGCGCCGACAGTTTACGCAGCGCTTTACAACATTAGGGTAGACATTACAATACAAGACAGGGGGAATAAGAGGGCCCTGCTCGTTAGAGCTTACAATCTAGGAGGGAGGGTCAAGTTATACAAAAGGGTAATAGCTGTGGGGGATGAGCTAATGGAGAAAATAGTGCAGTTGTTAGATGGATGCAGGATAGGCTTCTCTGAAGAGGAAAGTTTTCAGGGATCGCCTAAAAGTGGATAACTTTGGAGACATTCTGACAGATTGGGGTAGTGAGTTCCAGAGGATGGGCGAGGCTCGGGAGAAGTCCTGGAGGCGGATATGGGAGGAGGTGATGAGGGAGCTAGAGAGCAGGTGGTCTTGGGAGGAACGAAGTAGGCAATTTGGTTGGTATTTTGAGACTAGGCTAGTGATGTAGCTGGGGGCAGAGTTGTGGATGGCTTTGTAAGTAAGTGTTAGCATTTTGAATTTAATTTGTTGGGCAAGTGGCAGCCAATGGAGGGATTGGCAGAGAGGGGTAGCAGACACTGTGCAGTTTGTAAGGTGTATGAGTCTGGCAGCCGCATTCATGATGGACTGAAGGGGGGATAGTCTAATTAAAGGTGAGCCAATGAGGAGGGAATTGCAGTAGTCAAGGCGAGAGATAACCAGGGAGTGAATCAGGAGCTTTGTGGTTTCATTGGTTAAAAAGGGGCGTAGTTTAGAGATGTTGCGGAGGTTGAGGCGGCAAGCTTTGGAAAGTGATTGGATGTGGGGCTGAAAGGAGAGTTCAGAGTCCAAGATAACACCTAGCACCCTGACATGGGGATGCGTGGATGGTTGTGCCATTACTCTTGACAGAGAAGTCAGGCGAAGAGGAGCCTGGGGGAAGAAATATTATAAATTCGGTTTTAGTAAGTTGGTGATGCGTGAGGAGACTGATGGGGTGTGTTTCTCCTTTCAATTTAACCAGGATGTCCATTTGCTGTCTTTCTTGAGAGTGAGAGAACCACATCACCTGGATGTTGAGCTAACGCTGGTGACCTGCTTGGCAGCTACCTTTCCATTCAGGAAAGCTGAAATATGTTCTTGGTTCCAGCGTGGCTTAAGACAGGATCAGTCAGCATCAACACATTCAGTCACCTCCTAGATTAAGACAATTAAGAGCCTACTCTCCAGGGCCTTCCTGTTTTGGAGATCTTAGGAGCGCATTTTAACTAGGGCAGTGCCAGCTCTGTGGACAGCTCAGCGCTGAGTGTCTCCTGAGGTCATCTGTTAGTTAGCAATATGGTCCTTCCAGGACACCTTCATTACACTTTTATAGGTGAACCCGGCTCACAACAGTAAAATTTGTTAAAATCATGGTGCATACTTGTGCTACTGATGATTACAAATTTTTCTTGCACCCTCCCGTATGGCGAGTTAGTCCCCATATGTATGCTGCCATGATGCACCAGGAAAACTGAAAATTGTATACTCACCTTTCTGTAATTTTCCTTTCCTGGTGCATCTTCATGGCAGCATACAGATGCCCACCCAAATGGTGAGAGTTACAGAGAATACTGTGAGCCGGGTCTGTCTTTTATTTATAGTTAACCAGTCCTATCAGGTTGTGGGGGGCGGAGTCACAACCCATATGTATGCTGCCATGAAGATGCACCAAGAAAGGAAAATTACAGAAAGGTGAGTATACAATTTTCCGTTTTCACAAGGCACCCAAAACCTGGCCCATGGGGCAAAGGTCACATCTCCTAGCTTATATGAGAACCCATAATATGATATAGATAGATAGATATTTATTAGACATAGGGGTTATACGTCACAGTTCCTTCTTATCCCCTGTCACTAGCCAGTAGTGATGGCTAAAGGTAGGGCCCAAGACTTCATTGGAGCACTCTTAAACAAAGTTTTTGTAATTATAAAAGAAAGAGGAGCAATCCTAAAAAAAAAAAATCCTTGGTGGTCCCAGACTGGGGTGGTGTTGTCTCATTAAGTGGGTGTATAGCAAATATGGTGGCCAATGACCTCCCACTGTTTATTGTTTTGTCTCCACCTTTCATGGGCACACTGACACACAATCAAGCTGCCTCCTGCAGTCCCTGAGGGTTGCAACGGCACCGCTGAGCCCTGTAGCAGTGAGCTCAAGCTGAGCAGCAGATGTTCTGGGTGCAGATGTCTTTTCCCAAAGCTTGCTGGATCCCTTCGGCTCCAGAGTGCAGTCACCTGCACATGCTCAGTGGTCCCTCTAGTAGCAGCAGCCTTTGGATTGAGGCAGCATTGCTGTTCCAGTACAGTTAAAAAAAAAAAAAGATTTCTCTATACCCTGGCTTCCGCTCTTCTTCCTGGGAATCATAGTTCCACATAGTATCCATTTCTTTTAGGAATGCTTCCGGGGGACTACATTTCTCACCAGTCCCTGCAGCTCCCACAGTTCTCCTCTTGCAGTTGTCCTCTTGATGCCTGCAGTCAATTACAGTTCCCTCATTTTTCTCCTCTGGCAGTCCAACTTTGGTCAAGCATCAATGATGGCTCCTCCTCACAACTTCTTGGTATCTCTCCTAGGCACACCTGTGACTGTGGAAAAAGGGAGAGCTGTCTCTCTTGTTTTATATGCTAGGTGTAATCATAGACGTGCGCACAGGGAGTGCCAGATGTGCCTGGGCACACCCTAATTAGATTGTGTGTCGCAGATTCCCCTTGTTTAGACCTCTGATATTTCACCAAAGCCCCCTAATGGGGCTCCTAAAAAAATAATAAAAAATAAAATGCTAATGAATGGTGCTGTGCTGTTACAAATACACTGTACAATATACATAAAATGATAAAAATTAAAAACATATGATAGAAATTCAACTCTTAAGCCCCGTACACACGAGCGGACTTTTCAACATCCAAAGTCTGACGGAATGATTCCGTCAGACTATTCGATCGTGTGTGGCTGCAACGTACTTTTGATTCGCAAAAGTCTGACAGACTTTAGAAAATGGAACATGCTTCAAATTTTTCCGACGGAACTCCGCCAGACCCAGTTCCTACTGAAAAATTTGCTCGTGTGTATGCTATTCCGACGGACTAAAACCGACGCTAGGGCAGCTATTGGCTACTGGCTATGAACTTCCTTATTCGAGTCCAGTCGTACGTCATCACGTTCGAATCCGTTTGAGTTTGGTGTGATTGTGTGTGGCCAAGTCCGCTCATTCGGAAAGTCAGTCAGAACTCCGGCGGAACTCCTTCGGAAGTCTGTCGGACATAAGTCCGCTCGTGTGTACGGGGCTTTAGTGTAAACTGAATGTGACTTCTAAAGTGCAACTTCTAAAGTGCAACAGTGAAGTACTTGAAATGAACACAAGATGGCAGTCAAAACTCCAAAGTCCACTGCATTTAACATTTAACTGCAATAGTGAAAGACACGTCCAGTGCAAATAAGTAAAGTAAGCAAGACTATAAAATCACTAAGTGCTTGATGGATACATAAAGTGCAATAGTGGTGATCTCTAAATTCAATAAACATGATTGTCCCAATCTTGACCATGCAAACAACACAAGTGTGGGGGGGTATCTCTTCTTTCCATGCAGTGACACCTCTAGAAGGGGCAGCCTCTTACCTCACACCTGTAAGGTAACAGCATGGAAATATAGTGATGGTCTTGTATCCTCTGCGGGTCCTTTCCTGGGTGTCTGGTTGATCAAGTAGCCTGGGGGGGGGGGGGGAATGCCCAAATAGTGTAGTATGTTTTTAAAATGTTATTACATAAAAACTGTAAATGGTAACACTCACATTAAGCAATGGTAGAGCAAGTAATTTTCCATGAGCGCCAGGCTCATCACCTGTGTCACTTCCTGGTTGTTCTTGTCAGCCTATCCCAATGCGTATCGTCACATGTCATGTGACTTCATCAGATTCCCTGAGGATACTAGACCATCAGTATATTTCCATGCTGTTACCTTACAGCTGTGAGGTAAGAGACTACCCCTTCTAGAGGTGTCACTGCATGAAAAGAAGAGATACCCACAACACCTGTGTTGTTTGCATTGGGACAATTGCATTTTCACTTCTATTGAATTTAGAGATCATCACTATTGCACTTTATGTATCCATTATCCATAATATATTTTGCTCTATGTTGTGGGTGTAATTCCCAGTATCTGTTTTTCTAATGTATGCGTCATACAATATATATATGCATTCTGGGTGTAATCCTCAGTGTCTGTTTTAATATATGCATGAACACTACATTGTTACACTTCTCTTGCAGAATGAAAATTACACCCAGTATATAACAAGAAAAAGTTATTTTATTCATGTAAGTGGAGGTAAACTTTAATGGTTTTAGGTCAATTTTTCCATTTAACTTTTTTTAAACTGATGTTTTATGTTTATTTTCTATACTGTATGTACACAATCTTTGTATAGAAATAAACATTTAGTACATGACATACAATTCCCAGAGCAATATGGATTTTCCTAAGAGACAAGACGGAGGGATGGGCGAACAGTTCAGGTCGAGCATAAATTCGGCCTGAACATCGCCTGTTCGGGTGTTTGCCGAACACTTGAATTTCTGTGTACTCGGCGGGATGTTAGCCCGTGGATCGCACAGTCAATAGGTTGTTAAGGAGCAGGGCCAGGAAGCTGGCCGCAACATCCTTAACAACCAATGAGTCATCAGCGGGCTTCCCTGCTGACAGCTGAATGTAAAATAAATAATTACTGGCAAAAAAACTAAAATCAGGGAAAAACGCCAAAAAAATAAATAAAACAGTGTGTGGTCCCCCCCCCCCCCCATAATCCATACCAGATCCTTATCTGGAAGGCCAGGAAAGGGGGGAGAAATGAGCACCCCCCTTAACCATACTAGGCCACATCCCCTCAACATGGGGGGGGAGGTGCTGCCCCCACCACAAAGCACCTTGGCCCATGTTGATGGGGACAAGGGCCTCTTCCCTGGGTGGGGGTTGTGGGAGTCTGTGGGCTGGGGGCTTATCGGAATCTGGAAGCCCCTACTCATTCACCAAAAAAGTGTCAAAAATAAATAGACATAAGGGGATGTGGCCTGGTGTGGTTCAGGAGCGCTTTCTTGCTTTGATAAGGGTCTGGTATGGATTTTGGGGGGACCACGCCATTTTCTTCCATAAAATTTAGGTGTGGGGTATTCCCTTAAAATCCATAGCAGACCTAAAGGGCCTGGTATGCGTGGGGGACCCTACACCATTTTTATTTTTGCTGGCAATGGCTTGCAACTGTGAGCCAATTTAAATGTCATTATTTTCTTTAGAAATGTCAGTTTTGCTGCAGCAGGTTCTATACCCAGTACAGATATGCCACTTTACAGGAAGGCTAAGAGACCCCGCAGGCACTATAAATAAAGTAATTTTTCATTTTTACTGCTACACTTTAAGCATCATTAAAATCACTGCTCCCTGTTAAAACAATCTTTTTGGAAAAAAAAATGTTGCATTGATACATGTCCCCCAGGGCAATACCCGGGCCCCCATACCCTTTTTATGGCCAATATCTTGCATATACAGTGATACTGCTATAAAGAAGGAGAGGTTAAACTCTGCTGCAATAGTGGCCACATCCCTAGTAGTTTGAGAGAAAAGGAAAAACTTTCCCTCATATATGGGACTTTAAGGGCTCTAGGAAGGTGCAAACAATCAAAGTTGTATTTTTATTAGTATCATAATTATGTATTAAAAAACACAGTTTAAAAAGGTATCCTCCATACAGTACATAAACAGTCAATCACACAGAGCCCATAACCAAACAACTAGTGATGGAACACTGTCCATGTGTGGGCGTCCTACAACATAGAGGAGCTCACCATTAAGGGTTACTCCCCAATACTCTTCCTCCATGGATGAAGGAGCTCAATCAAGACTTCTCAGTAACCTTTCTAGCTGTGGCTTTCCCGGTCTAGTCTGAACTTTCCCTATGATAAGATATGTAAGGTTGAACGAATACATTCTAACATTATTTAAACAATCATATATACATACATACATTTCCCACTTTTCTTTCCCCCTGTCCATACTAGGTGATCCCTGTGTACCCCAAGTGGTCTGTCCAGTAGCCAACAGGGCCCCATACACCTCTCTTCCTATTTTTGTTTTGTATTCTCTACCAACCTTAATCTTACTATTAGTCAACCTTGTGCTCTGTTCCTTCGCTCAGGCATAGTGAGTAGCTACTGTTGTGCATTTTCATGTTTTTCCATTCTTTTATCCCCACCCCATTTTGTCATCAACGATCAACAATGAATGGTGTAATATATGTTCTGTCTTATAGATTGTATTTCCCAAGAATGTAAAAAAACCTTCCCTGAAGAAGGAGCTCTACAAACTCCAAAACATGTTGGGGTATGGTTTTCTATACTAATCTTTATCAACATCACTGAGCATCATATTCTACATTGGCTTGTGGTTTTGACCATTGTTTTCATGTATGTACTGTATTGGGGATACCTGCATTTTTTAATACTTCATTTTGATACTAATAAAAATATTTTTCATACAACTTTGATTGTTTGCACCTTTCTAGAGCCCTTAACGTCCCATATATGAGGGGAGTTTCTCCTTTTGTCTCATACAGTGATACATTGGTTCACAAACTTCATTTGTGAAATTACTCTGGTCGCGAACCGAATTGGTTGCGAACCAAGGCAAATTTTCCCATAGGGTTCAAAGTAAATCAGGTTAATCTGTTCTGAACTTTTTTTTTGTTTATATATAAAATTATGAAATGTATGTACAGTACAAAATAAGGATTTTAAACATATATTACATAGGTCTTTTATATTAAAATTCCATGTGTACATCTAAAAAAAAAAAAAAAAAACTATAGCTGCTCTTTAATCCTTGTTTGAAACAATCCCAAACCCCAATTAAATTGACTAATCTAGGGGCCAGAAAACAGCACAGTGCTTCCAGGGTAAGATCATCTGAGGACATGATAAAGTTGTAGAATTCATATGAACTGTTTTTCCATGATTTCCAATCAAGTGAGCCCACCCTCATGGTAGCCAGGGGGCAGAAACCCCTATCTGGAGTGGACTGGTTCTCTTAAGACTCTCATCTTGCACTATTCTTCTCAATATGAACGTATCAGGCAGGGAAGATGGCCGCGGCTCGTGTTTGTGAACTGAAGCGGAGTTCGCGTACCGAAGCAAATTTTTGTGAACTCTTCTGTTTGCGAACCGAGTTGTTCATGAACAGAAGCATTTGTGAACCAAGGTATCACTGTAAGCCTTAAGCCCCTATGCGAATTAGATGTGCGTTTCCCCACATAGCAGGAGAATGTGACTGGCTCCCTATGGAGCCGGTTCACATATCTGCGGGGCAGCTGTGGAGCACACTGCTCAAAAACGCTGTGTGTCTTTGGCTCCGTTTCAGGGCCGAATTCAGGCATAGAATCGGCCCTGATCCTTCCCTGAAATGGGGAACAGGGACACACAGCGCTCCTATACGATTTGCAGTGTGTTATAGTGTGAACCCGGGCTAAAAGTAGGAACTTTCATGTGCGGGTACATAGACTTAGAGAAGAAAACTTTCTGATAAAGAATGACTACTCCTAGTTATTCCAGTGTATGTGTTTGCATATGCATGCAGCTTGAGTTATTGAGCTCTATAAACAACAAACTTTTATAGCTGATGCTAAGGAAAATGTGAAAAAATAATTGAAGTGGTTGTAAACCCTTACATATACCAAGCAAAGTGACTGGCCTCAGGTGATACACAGAGATTAAACAAATCCCTCTACATAAGTTGCATACATTTATCTGCAGTCTTCTTCTCCACAGCCATTCCATGTCCACAATTTATAAAGATGTCAGAACTTCCAGAAAACAGAGGACAGTGAGCTGAAATTACACACTACAGGGGCACATCTCCATTCACACAGCACACAGGAACAGAGCAGGAACAGAGCTGAGGATGTCAATCACAAGCTGTATGCTGGAGATAACTCCTCTGTCACCTTTTTTCTCTTGGTGTCAAGAAAACCTGTCAGAAGTGATTCATGCTGGTAGTAGAGAAACAAAGCAGCAGGCAGAAATTACACTTAGTGCTCTTAATTGAGAGAGACCAGTACACACTTTAGAGGTTATGCAGGTCCAGCGCTGCCTATAGGCAAGGTAGGTGCCAGCCTAGAGCGCACATCAGTCGGGGGTGCCGCGAGGGCAGGGGTGGACTAGGCCAGAGAGCAGGGTGGAAATTTCCCCCCCAGGCCACTCTGAGGCTCTGTAAAAATGCTGCCCTTCTGCTCCCAATATAGCAAATGTGGTACTCCTACTTGCTGTGGGCTGCTCGCACACAGAGTCAGACTGACACTTATGAAGAGCTGAGGCGCTGCAGAGGTCGGGGAACCCACGAGACACAGAAAACAAGGGCGGAGCCTGCGAGGCATGCATTTATGGTGAGACTCGAGGAAGGGGTGTGGCCGGCCTAGTTCCCAGCCTGCCTTCTTATCTGGTGCATGTGTGAGACGAAGCTCTGCAGATTGAGATAGAGTGAGAGTGCCAGGGAGGTTACCTGGTAAGTTAGTTCTGTAGTGGCAGGATAAATGATAGAGCACAGAGGGAATCCATAATATTTTAGTAGTGGCTGCTGATCTGATGGCTGGTTGCTAAGGTCATTTCATTTATACATGAGCCCAAATGTTGCTAACCTGTAATGCTCAAACTAAAAATCAATTTACTGCCCTAGCCTGTCCATTTACTGCCCTAGCCTGTCCATTTACTGCCCTAGCCTGTCCATTTACTGCCCTAGCCTGTCCATTTACTGCCCTAGCCTGTCCATTTACTGCCCTAGCCTGTCCATTTACTGCCCTAGCCTGTCCATTTACTGCCCTAGCCTGTCCATTTACTGCCCTAGCCTGTCCATTTACTGCCCTAGCCTGTCCATTTACTGCCCTAGCCTGTCCATTTACTGCCCTAGCCTGTCCATTTACTGCCCTAGCCTGTCCATTTACTGCCCTAGCCTGTCCATATACTGCCCTAGCCTGTCTATATACTATGAGTAATGATGGGACAAAGATGTCTGCAAAAGAGTAGCAATTAGGAGGATCAACCATGATGTAACAAAATTGTGAAAAACTTTTAATGAAAATTCAAGAATAAAATGAATCCACTAAGAGTGTGGTTGCACCCTTATAGTGGAACCATCCCCCAGTGCACCCAGATAAAAACACATATAGAAAAAATGACAACGTTGTCACAATATGGCGCCAATCTCATGTGTGTGGGGCTCTGAGATTGGCGCCATATTGTGACGTTTAATTCTTTCTATAAGTGTTTTTATCTGGGTGCACTGGGGAGATGGTTCCTCTATAAGGGTGCAACCACACTCTAATGCCGCATACACACGATCAGACATTCCAATTACAAAATCAATGGGATTTTTTCTGATGGATGTTGGCTCAAACTTGTCTTGCATACACACGATCACACAATGTTGTCGCAAATTCCGAACGTCAAGAGCGCGGTGATGTACGATGAGCCAAGAAAATTGAAGTTCAATAGGCAGTGCAGCTATTCTGCTTGATTCTGAGCATGTGTAGAACTTTGTGCTCCAGAATTGTGTACACACGATAGGAATCTTACAAAGGATTTTGTAGTCGGAAAATTTGAGAACCAGATCTCAAATTTTGTGCGACGGAAATTCTGATGGAAACTGTCCAATGGAGCCTACACACGGTCCGAATTTCCGACCACAAGCTCCGATCGCACATTTGCCGTCGGAAAGTTCGACCATTAGTGGATTAATTTTATTCTTGAATTTTCAATAAAAGTTTTTCACAATTTTGTGTGGCCATGATTGATCCTCCTAATTGCTACTCTTTTGTAGACATCCCTTTGTCCCATCATTACTAATTATACATTGATATTCTATAGCTTTGGCGGTTGCTAGGCCTCCAAAAGATCTGGGGCTAGAGCCCATAGCAACGAACTAAAGAAAGTCATACGCTTGGGCGGGCATACACATGTATATAATAAACATGTGTGTGTGTGTGTGTGTGTGTGTGTATATATGTGTATGTGTGTATATATATATATATATATATATATATATATATATATATAATATGTTTATATACATATGTGAGTGCGGATCCACCCTTACATCAGGGTCCCCAGAGAGCCCCTCCTTACATCGGGGTCCCCAGAAAGCCCCCCTCATTACACTGGGGTCCCCAGAGAGCCCCCCTCATTACACTGGGGTCCCCAGAAAGCCCCCCTCATTACATCAGGGTCCCCAGAGAGTCTCCCTACTTAGATCAGGGTCCCCAGAGCGCCCCTCATTACATCAGGGGCCCCAGAGAGTCCCCCTTAGATAAGGGTCCCCAGAGAGCCTCCTCCTTACATCAGGGTCCCCAGAGAGCCTCCTCCTTACATCAGGGTCCCCAGAGAGCCTCCTCCTTACATCAGGGTTCCCACAGAGCCTCCTCCTTACATCAGGGTTCCCACAGAGCCTCCTCCTTACATCAGGGTTCCCAGAGAGCCTCCCCCTTACATCAGGGTTCCCAGAGAGCCTCCTCCTTACATCAGGGTTCCCAGAGAGCCTCCTCCTTACATCAGGGTCCCCAGAGAGCCTCTTCCTTACATCAGGGTTTCCAGAGAGCCTCCTCCTTACATCAGGGTCCCCAGAGAGCCTCTTCCTTACATCAGGGTTTCCAGAGAGCCTCCTCCTTACATCGGGGTCCCCAGAGAGCCTCCTCCTTACATCGGGGTCCCCAGATAGCCTCCTCCTTACATCGGGGTCCCCAGAGAGCCTCCTCCTTACATCGGGGTCCCCAGAGAGCCTCCTCCTTACATCGGGGTCCCCAGAGAGCCTCCTCCTTACATCGGGGTCCCCAGAGAGCCTCCTCCTTACATCGGGGTCCCCAGAGAGCCTCCTCCTTACATCGGGGTCCCCAGAGAGCCTCCTCCTTACATCGGGGTCCCCAGAGAGCCTCCTCCTTACATCGGGGTCCCCAGAGAGCCTCCTCCTTACATCGGGGTCCCCAGAGAGCCTCCTCCTTACATCAGGGTCCCCAGAGAGCCTCCTCCTTACATCAGGGTCCTCAGAGAGCCTCCTCCTTACATCAGGGTCCCCAGAGAGCCTCCTCCTTACATCAGGGTCCACAGAGAGCCCCCTTACATCAGGGTCCACAGAGAGCCCCCTTACATCAGGGTCCTCGGAGAGCCTTCCCATACATTTGGTTTTCCAGACAGTCTCCGCATACATCAGGGTCCCCAGAGAGCCTCCTCCTTACATCAGGGTTCCCACAGAGCCTCCTCCTTACATCAGGGTTCCCACAGAGCCTCCTCCTTACATCAGGATCCCCGGAGAGCCCCCCTTACATCAGGATCCCCGGAGAGCCCCCCTTACATCAGGGTTCCCAGAGTGCCCCCTTACATCAGGGTCTCCAGAGAGCCCCCCCATCTCCAGAGAGCCTCCTCCTTAAATCAGAGTCCCCAGGGAGCCCCCCCCTTTACATAAGAGTCCCCATAGAGCCTCCTCCTTACATCAGGTTCCCCGGAGAGCCTCCTCCTTACATCAGGTTCCCCGGAGAGCCTCCTCCTTACATCAGGTTCCCCGGAGAGCCTCCTCCTTACATCAGGGTCCCCGGAGAGCCCCCCTTACATCAGGATCCCCGGAGAGCCCCCCTTACATCAGGATCCCCGGAGAGCCCCCCTTACATCAGGGTCCCCAGAGAGCCCCCTCCTTACATCAGGGTCCCCAGAGTGCCCCCTTACATCAGGGTCTCCAGAGAGCCCCCCCATCTCCAGAGAGCCTCCTCCTTAAATCAGAGTCCCCAGGGAGCCCCCCCCTTTACATCAGGGTCCCCATAGAGCCTCCTCCTTACATCAGGGTCCCCATAGAGCCTCCTCCTTACATCAGGGTCCCCATAGAGCCTACTCCTTACATCAGGGTCCCCAGAGAGCCTCCTCCTTACATCAGGGTCCCCAGAGAGCCTCCCCATACATCAGGGTTCCCAGAGAGCTTGATGGACTGCGTGGGGTCTCTAGTGGTAGCCATGTAGTCCAAGCATAAATGGGCCCTGAGGTCTATGCCCTTGTACACACGGTCGGACATTCCGACAACAAAATCCGTCGGATTTTGTCTGACGGTTGTTGTCCGAAACTTGTGTTGCATACACACGGTCAGACGAAGTTGTCGGAAAATCCGATCGTATGTAACGTGACGACATTATTTCGTTATGACAGGATTACGTTCAGGCTAGTAGCCAATAGCTTTGGTCTAGGAATTTGATCTGAGCATGCGTGGCACTTTGTCCGATCGGAATTCTCTACACAGAATCGGACAAAGTCCTAGCGGATCATGTTGTCGGAAAGTTTTACAGCCCAGCTCTAAAACTTTGTCCAACCGTGTTTACAAGGGCTAAGGGGTTACATTCTTAGATACCAGGAGTTCATGCTTGGACTTGTAGTCCTTCACTAGTTGGGTGGATGTCATGTCCTCGGCTCTGAGGGGTTCATCCTAGGACCTAGCTGTAGTCCTTCCCTTTTTTTGGGAGGTCACATCCAAAACTGAAGGACTGCAAGTCCCAGCATGAACCCCTGAGATCTAAGAATTTACCCCTTTAGATGTCATTGGTTCATGCCTGGGTCCTGTAGTCCTTCACTAGTTAAGGGGGGCGGGGGGTGTCACATCGTCATCTCTGAGGCGCGGTAGATACGCCCCTACATTAATTAGACACTGCTGTTACCAGTAAAAGACACTTGGCTATGGGCCCCAAATTCAGGGCTTTAGCCCCAGTAGCCACCTCCTAGCGACGCCACTGTTTGAAGGTAACAACTAACAATATATGTTACTATTTTCAAGTTTTAGAAAGCGGATCCCATGTTTGCTTTTACTTACACACCCTGATTACCATTTTGATCCCCTTTGGATAAATTCCCTTTGTGGATCCCCCTTTAATTTCACCTATGATTTCCCTCCCAGTATACCCACATTTGACAGGTGTGCAAGAGTGTGAGACTGATTGTCTGTCTCCACGGGACAATGACGTTTGTGATAGGTGATGAATTTGATGCTGAAATAAGAGCCACTTTTAACCGGGATACTGTCGAGGTTGAATCACAGGAACGGGGTGATATTAAACCACTGTTCAAGGAACATAAAAAGCTCATCACTAGATCACTGAATCGAAAGTGGGATAGTCTCTCACTAGAATCCTATATTAGTAATAAGATCATTCCTAGAGGTCTAAGGGAAAAGGTAGTTCCTGCCACCCACCTACAAACAGAGAGGTTCCTCGACAAATGGAGTGTATTGACCATGAGTTAGAGGTAATGAAGCTTATAGTTGAGGAGGAAAAAGAGCAGCTACTAACATTACAAACACAAATTGCAAAGAGTAGCAGAAAAATTGAACCCCAAAGAAAAGCCTGACTGAGAAATGACCTCTTAAAAAAAAAAAATACACAGGACCCCAAAAAATCTAAAAAAATCACTAAACAGTCTAAATTTAAGAGGGATCTATATGACTGAGCTATGGGGGAGATCTTTGACCTCCCCCATAGGGGCAGTAGAAGTCAGTCTTGATGACGCAGGTTCCCTTCATGGATCGACCCCAATGCAGGTACTCTATCCTCTGGTAGTGAGGACAAACTACACCGCTCAGTCACTTTTTTAGAGAAGGACCGCCTGGAATTAGAGGACCCTCTGAAATCCAGGGTTATCTTGAAAGGAGGCAAAATAGGAGCAATAGAAGGAGGCAAAGGAAGAGGAAGCGGGAGAAACAAGGAGGTCGGGGATCTGGGAAAGGTGGACCGCACAACCACAAGGAGCCAAGAGCACTCCCACTAGACAATGCTGTAATTTCAGAGTTGGAAATTACCACCTTAGGCAACATGAAGGTTATCAACCTGTCAGATATTCAACTCAAAGATAGACACTAATGCCGCGTACACACCATCGGATTTTCCAATGGGAAATGTTGGATGTGAGCTTGTTTGCAGTAAGTCCGAACGTGTGTATGCTCCATTGGACATTTGTTGGCGGACTTTCCACCAACAAATGTTGGCTAGCAGGTTCTCAAATTTTCTGCCAACAAGTGTTTGTTTGTCGGACTTTCCGATTGTGTGTACGCAAGTCAGTCAGATAAAAGTCTACGCATGCTCGGAATCATGGTCTTGTAAAACTAGCGTTAATAACGGAGATATCACGTATGTCTTGTACATCACTATGTTCATAATTGTTGGCCAACATCTGTGTGACCGGGTGTATGCAAGACAAGTTGGAGCCAATATCCTTCGAACAAAAATCCACGGTTTTGTTGTCGGATAGTCTGATCGTGTGTACGGGGCATTAGACCTTTTGAGAAAAGGATTGTCCTTCGCCAACATCAAAAATGGACCACTTTGAGTTTTACAAGGATCTATGTCTATTTCTAAGAAAAGTATACTACAAGCTCCTTTACTCAGGGAGACAGGTCATAAATCAACCCTCTGAGGAAATAAATGAAACAGACACAGTGGCCATCGATCAACTAGTGTCCCTATTAGAGGAAGGTGGATTATTGTTGGATGACGAGTAAACCACAGCAATTAAACCTTGGAGAAGGAGCCCGGACCTGAGAATTAGATCAACATTCATGCCTCAATTCCAGAAAAATAAATGGTTGTATGTCTTTCTGGACTTAGTCCAGGAAGACCTTCATAAGGTCAGTTGGACAGCCAACACCATTGACAATCTTTCTTCAAATGAACGTCGAGTGTTAAAGGAACTCCAGGACGCAGAAGCACTCGTAATAAAACCAAGTGATAACGGAAGTAATGTGGTCCTTCCAGGACTTTTTTTCTCAGAGAATAGGTGCAGGAACTCCCCCCTTATGAGCCACCCTTCATCTCTGCCCCTCTACCCACCTCTGAGCACTGTCTCTTGGCTCCACCCCCTACCCACGTCCCAGTACCACTCCTTTTAGAGAGTATAGAACCAAGTATCATTTGGTGCTACTAAATTGTATGGAATTTGATAGATCCCACCCAAGCAGCAACAGACCCCACCACAGCAATAATAGATCCCCCGACACAAAACGACAGTCCGCCCCCCAGCAACAATGGACCTTCCCCGCAGTAAAATACCACCCCAGCAACAATAGACCCCCACAAAAAAAATTGATCAGCAGTGACAATAGATTCCCCAGCAGTCAGCATCAATTGACCCTCTAGCACACCTTGCCATAGAATACATTCAGTGCTGGAGGTGTCTTGGAATTGCGTTCCCACGCATTCCCGCTGAAAAAAAGTCCTAGATCCTTCTATCCACTGATAAATATGAAAAGGTGTGTCGCTTATTAACGGATAAATCTACCTATAAGAGGTTAAATTATAATCCCTTTCCACAACTAGTTGGGTTGATCAATGACAAGCTTCACAGGGTCTTTGAGGCAGATTTACCCACTAAAAAGGAGTTGAACTATTTTAAGGTGGATGACTTTAACACCTCTACATTTTACATCATTCCAAAGATCCATAAAGACTAGGGAGACTCCGCAAGACCGCCAATTGTCTCTGCAATCAGGGGCCCACTTGAACGGGTCAGTAAATACATAGACTCTCTCATTAAGGACCTGGTAAGTGCATTACCTTCATATGTCCGAGACACTGGACCAAAATTAAGGACCTGACCTATCTCCTGGACGTCCTCCTGGTTAGTATTGACATAGAAGCACTATACACATCTATACCACATGAATGGGGTATCTCTGCAGTATATCATTTTTTGGAGAAAAAAATTCCCCACTACGGGGGCCCAAAATGTGTTTATTTTTGAGTTCCTTGACTTGGCATTGAAAAATAACTTTTTCAAATTTTTCTTCATGGGTACTCAAAATATACACTTGACTTATATGGTAGACCCCAGCGAGATCTCCTTCCTCAACCTTTCCATCAGGTTGGGAATGAGCAAATTGGTAACAAAAACCTAAAGGAAGCAGACAGTGACCAACACCCTCCTCTCTGTGGGCAGCCACCATCCTAAAACACTCATTCACGGGATCCTGGTGGGACAGTTCTTGTGCTGTGTAATCTGCCCCCCCCCCCCCTCTAAACTGTAAAAGAACTAAAAAATTGAATCTACCACTTCCTGTATGCCCTCTCTATTCTGACCACAAAAATCAAGACTGCTCAGTCCTGATCAATGGGGTCAAAGTACGTCCCTCCGTCATACGCTGCCCTGCTGAGCTCTCCTCTCTCCCCCCCCCCCCAACCCAATCCCCGCTGCTAATACTATTAGAAATAAAAGCCAACAATGGTCACTGCCAGCCCCTCAATTAGAGGCTGGCATACCACACTAGGCCAGTCTTTTGTAAGAATGAGTAGTCTAAATACCTCTTTAGAGCTGTCTTCAGGCCATTCACGAGACTCGCGGCCGCTTTACGAATATGAGAGAGAGCTTTTACGAATCGGCCACGTGATCTCCCCTGCTGATGTCAGAGGGATATCAAGGCTTCTCCCACAGAAGACATCCATCGGAGCTGTAAAGTGGCCACAAGTCATGTGACTGGCCTGATATTCAGTATTTAGACTGCTAACTTTTTAAAACGAATTACATAGTGTGCTATGCCAGCCTCTAGTAGAGGGGCTGGCATAGTCTTATATAAATGGGTTAACAATTCCTTTAACTCAGATGGCATAAATAAAAATATTGTTAGGATGCACACTGCAGAAAATTAGATTTAAAGTGATACTAAACATACAATGTTTAATTATCATTTTCCATTCTCTTTATGTATAAAGACCATGCCATTTTATTTACCAGTAATTTAATTTAAAAAAATGAATCTGAATACCTTTTTTAATCATTGCTGTTCAGCGGTCACGCGCCATTTTATAAGACTTTCCCATCCTAATAGAAAGATCTGAGAGCAGAGTTTCTAGTACTCTGCTGATGTATGCTCGGGGGTGTCTGGTTTGTGAATTTGTATCTGCACAGCACTGATTGATGCTGTGCCAGTCACATGACATTATAAAACAAAGGCTAGAGAATCAAAATAAATAATTAATGGCAACCAGGTGTTTTTGAAGCATGATACAAATATATATTTCAAAGCAAATGTTTATTATTTTTTTTGCAATAACATGGTGTAGACAGAGTTTAAGTTGACTGACGATAACTTTCACTTTGTTCACAGGGTAAATATATCTGCCGGAGGTTCTGCCAATCACAGGCTGTGTCACACCTCTCCAGCCTGTGTCTATGGTGTGTATGTGCTGGGGCTAACAGGGAGGCAAAGCTTCCATCAATCAAAATCTTGTACCCTCCATCCACAGTGTTTAGCAATACAAGGGCATGGAGGATGAGGGAGGGGACTGTCACATATAGGAAAAAGGAAGAAATGTACTGCTTAGAAGGGAACTGAAACTGGAGCATGCACAGTAGATGTGGCAGCGGCTGGTATACACAGTCTCAGGCTGCAGTGGGGATACAGACAAGGAAGGAGGGACAGTGAACAGCAGGATCAAACTGTTTTTTTTGTTTAAATATTTGTGTTTAATTATACTTTAAAGCTGAGCTCCAAAAAAACTAAATACATTGATGTGTTCAATATATTGGGGCTGTCTTACTTCTTAAAGTATTTTTTTTTTCTGTCTATCCAGCTCTGAGATTTAAACAGCTCTGTCACACTTAGCACAGCTCTATCTGGCAGGACAGAATGCCTATTTTTTTTTCTATTTTTAGGTGTTGTTTTTCATCCATCCTGTGACTGGACAGCAAAAGAATAAGCAGTACTTCTATAAGCGCATCTCTCTTTCACTCTGCTCTGTTCCACTGTCAGCATGTTCATTGTTTGCACATGAAAACATTATACAATCTTCTTGTACAATTTTCCTTTATATTTAACAAAACCATATAATATGAGGTCAAACCTAAATAAGTTCAATTTGTATGCAATCAGGCAGGCCCTTGCACAACAAAGTTGAAGGTAATTCTAAAGGAAATTGAATAATAAAATTGTATAATGTATGGCCAGCCTGTGCCACTTCCTCCTCTACTAGCCTACACTTTGCTGGACAGAGGACATAGTTGGCAACATTTCAAAAACGTTTTAAGGCCGGTGTCAGGAAATGTTCCATCCGCTGATAATATCTGTCTCTTGGCGTGCAGTACTGAGGTCCACCAGCAGGTGTCTCCTGTCAGTTTTGAGCTGTCAGGAGAGCTTTTCCCTGCTGATGCTAGATCATCTTTGGGCCGCAGTACTGGCGTCCACCAGCGGATGGATCCTGGCAGTATGGAGCAGGCAGCACCTCCTGCAATCAGGTGTCACTTGAGGCCAATCACAGGCCTATAAATAGCTGGCAAGCAGTCATATGTTTGCCTCGGTATTGTTCCTTGTGCCCTGACCTGCTGCTTGCGATCCTGAACCTGTTCCTGTTCCTGTTCTTGTTCCTGTTCTTGTTCCTGTTCCTGTTCCTGTTCCTGTACCCCGAACCTGTGACCCATGGCTCTGATCCTGTTTCCCTGTCCTGGTCCCAACCCTGTCCCACCTGTTACCATTATTCCTGTCCTGAAGTCTGATCCATCCATCCTCTCCCTGTCCTGTGTTCCTTACCCCATTTGCTGATCTCCCCGTGTATGACCTTGGCCTGGCTTGTGACTCTGATTCTGGACTGCCCTTGTTTATTTGCTGATCCTCTGTGTATGACCCTGGCCTGCCTATCGTTTACGGTACTTGCATTTCCCATTTATTTTACATATCTGTCTGTTGTTGTTTGGGGGTCTTTGTTGGTTGGTTTATTGCACTGTGTGGTTGTATTCATATTATTCACTTTCTTTAATAAATCGTATTTCACTTATACACGTTTGGGTTTCCTCTGTTGCAGTCCACACAGTTCTGGTCCGCGGCGTTTTCCCGCATCGCATTACTCCCGCCGGCAGTTCACACTGCCCTATGCGGACGGCTGGGAGTGTCAATGATATGTTAATGACACCCCCAGATCCGTCCGCATATCGCAGTGCGATCTGCCGACTCGCACAGGAATCGGATCGCATGGTGTGAACCCCCATGCGATCCGATTCTGTTGCGGACCCAAAAAAGGGTCCCGTGCGAGTTTGCTGCGGGAGCGATGCGAATTCAGCCATACTATCTGTATGGCTGAACTCGCATCGCTACGGAGATCGGATGTGATTTGCGGTGCGAATCACATCCGGATCTTCCCCCGCAGCAGTGTGAACCCGGCCTAAAAGAGACATCTTTTTTTCTGTGTGTCCAGAAAGCCATGGACTTTAATTAGGGGCGTGGCAATGAATCATACAATAATGAATCACAAAAGTGAAAAAACATGTGAAGAAATTTTGAACAATATACAGTGCTGAAAACACAAATGAAAAGTTCCAAAGGTCAAAACCATGTGGGGTAGAACGTAGAAAAAGTCCACCATAAAGCAGAGTTGTTGTTCAGAAGTGGAATGCAATGGCCATGACAGTACACAGAGTACCAGGGATAGTGTGTGTCCTCCACCCAGGGTGAGAGGTGGGGTAGAACGTACAAAAAGTCCCCCATAAAGCAGAGTTGTTGTTCAGAAGTGGAATGCAACGGCCATGGCACAGAGTACCATGGATAGTGTGTGTCCTCCACCCAGGGTGAGGGGTGAATACTCTTAGCCCTTGTACACACGGTTGGACATTCCGACAACAAAATCCGTCGGATTTTGTCCGAAACTTGTGTTGCATACACACGGTCGAACAAAGTTGTAGGAAAATCTGATCGTACATAACGTGATGACATTATTTCGTTACGACGGGACTACGTTCAGGCTAGTAGCCAATAGCTTTGGTCTAGGAATTTGATCTGAGCATGCGTGGCACTTTGTCCGATTGGAATTCTCTACACATTGAAGTGGACTCACAATGCCAGCGACAGTGAGTCAATCATGCTATAAATGCCCTTTCATCGAACTCCAAGGATGGATTGTTGAAAACACAATATACCAAGTGTCACCCTAAGTAGGGAATACACATATACAGTATCTCACAAAAGTGAGTACACCCCTCACATTTGTTAGAGACCTTGTGCTCCTCCACCTTCCCTTTGAGGATGCCCCACAGATGCTCAATAGGGTTTAGAACTGGAGACATGCTTGTCCCGTCCATCACCTTTACCCTCAGCTTCTTTAGCAAGGCAGTGTTAATCTTGGAGGTGTGCTTGGGGTCGTTATCAGGGCTCAAGTCCTGTGGGAACGCATGGGAACAGAGTTCCTGTACTTTTTCCACAACAGAATCTCAGTTCCCGTTAGCAGCGTGTGTCCTGCAAGACTTTGAAGTATGCGAGCTGTGTGGCAGGTGCTACACCAGCAGCTGCCTACACAGCTCACAATAGTAAGTGCCGCACACCAGGGGTGGACTGACCATTCAGGTATTGCCAGTAGTGGGGCTCCATGACAGCTTCCTCTTCGATCTACCTGTCAATCACAGCTAGCTGACGGGTAGATCAGGTCCCTGCTGCTAAGAGATTGTATTTAGTCAGACCTCTCGTGATGCACTCCTCCCCGCCGGCCCCTCCTGATTTTCTGTCTCCTCACCCCCCCCCCCCCCCCCAGTCTCCTGCATACTTGCTCTGTGTGTCCCGCTGAATCCCCCCTCCTCTATCTTCAGTGCCATATGATGAGAGAACCCAGAGGAGGAGCACAGCTATTCTGCTCACAGGACATGCAGGGAGAGAGGTGAGCTGAGGGATGAACATCAGTTTGGGGTGGTAAGCTGAGCACAATACCTCGCAAAGTTTAATGCCAGGAGGGAAGTTTATGTGGAAATATGGGAAGGGTTGGAATAGCAGTGAGTGTGTGTTGGAGCCCTGCAGAGTTTGCAGCCCCCCCCCCCCGAGATAACATACATCTCCTAAGCAGGAACACATCACTATCTCCTCAAGCATTCTGTCCAGATAATGTGCAGTTAATTTATGACCTTTCTGTTTAATCCTGTGTTATCCAAACTCTGTTCAATGAAAAGTGTAAACTCACCACATAAACACTCTATATACAAAATAATATTCCCCAATAAAGATCAGAACATGATATTCACATTTGTATGGAAGCACAATTGAATGAATGCGGATTATTCAGAGAATTACCGTATTTATGTTTATTGAGATTTTTTTTTTTTTTTATGTACTAACAGTTAAGCTTCATACACACAATACGAAAATTGGATGAAAAATACCACTTTTGAAGCGTTCGTGCATATGAGCGTATCATTTTATTTTTTATTTTTTTTTGGTGGGGGAGTGGATCTTGGGTGGGAGTTCCCACACTTTTTTCCCCAGGACTTGACCCCTGGTCATTATCATGCTGGAATACTGCCCTGTGGCCCAGTCTCCGAAAGGAGGGGATCATGCTCTGCTTCAGTATGTCACAATACATGTTGGCATTCATGGTTCCCTCAATGAACTGTAGCTCCCCAGTGCTGGCAGCACTCATGCAGCCCCAAACCATGACACTCCCACAACCATGCTTGACTGTAGGCAAGACACACTTGTCTTTGTACTCCTTACTTGGTTGCTGCCACACATGCTTGACCCCATCTGAACCAAATAAGTTTATCTTGGTCTTATCAGACCACAGGACATGGTTCTAGTAATCCATGTTCATGGTCTGCTTATCTTCAGCAAACTGTTTGCGGGCTTTCTTGCGCATCATCTTTAGAAGAGGCTTTCTTCTGGGACAACAGCCATGCAGACCAATTTGATGCAGTGTGCGGCGTATGTTTTAAACACTGACAGGCTTACCCCCCACCCCTTTAACCTCTAAAGCAATGCTGTCAGCACTCATATGTCTATTTCCCAAAGACAACCTATGAATATGACGCTGAGCATGTGCACTCATCTTCTTTCGTCGACCATGGCGAGGCCTGTTCTGAGTGGAACCTGTCCTGTTAAACCGCTGTATGCAGCTCAGTTTCAGGTGCTTGGTGATCTTCTTATAGCCTAGGCCATCTTTATGTTTAAAACAATAATTTTTTTATATCCTCAGAGAGTTCTTTGCCATGAGGTGCCTTGTTGAACTTCCAGTGACCAGTATGAGAGAGTGAGAGCGATAACACCACATTTCTACACACCTGCTCCCCATTTACACATGAAGCCCTGTAACACTAACGAGTTACATGACACCGGGGAGGGAAAATGGCTAATTGGGCCCAATTTGTACATTTTCACTTGGGGTGTACTCACTTTTGTTGCCAGCGGTTTAGACTTTAATGGCTGCGTGTTGAGTTATTCTGAGGGGACAGCAAATTTACACTGTTATACAAGCTGTACACTCACTACATTGTAGCAAAGTGTCATTTCTTCAGTGTTGTCACATGAAAAGATATAATAAAATATTTACAAAAACGTGAGGGGTGTACTCACTTTTGTGTATTCATGTACATTTAGCAGAAAAATTGTATATTGGAGGACACACACAGACATCTAGCATGTGTAGAAGTCTCTACATACACGTGAATAGAATAAATAGACCAAGAATAGAATAGATGAATTGTATAATATAGCACATAATAAATTAACCTAACCAAAAATGATATCGTCAAATTATGGCATAAAATTTAATCTTGATTAATGAAAGAATTTATGTCCCAATCAACGGTCATACCGAATGGCGAGTAGGACTTGAGCTCATGTATCCAGTATGTTTCAAGGCTGGTGGATGTCGCACACCGCACCATGATTGATTTCTCAATATATCTGTGCTCTATAAATATGTGCAATGTGGGGAAGCCAATGTATGTCCCAGTTGAAGTCCACTGGGACGAAACACGTTGGGCTTGGATTTTCAGCTCCCCACATTACTTTTACTCTGTGATTACAATTTTATATTTTATGGATCAATGTTAGTTTTTCAATAAATCCACAATTTTTGACCTACACCATATGGAGGCAATCCTTTCTTTCCATATTCCCTCTGATGAGAGTGTCTAGCTTACTTCTTCCAGTAACAATATTCACCTCTCACCCTGGGTGGAGGACACACACTATCCCTGGTTTTTCACTTTTGTGATTCATTATTGTATGATTCATTGTTTTATCGCATGTTTGCATATTTTGATATACTGCCGGTATATTGTTTGCTATCACCTTAGCGCTAGATTTAGCTACACCTTTCCATTTGAATTTTGTCACATTCCATGTAGCTACTTTTTTTTTACACACTGGGTCAACGCAGTATTATCCCCCACTTCAACTTTCCATATATGTAGCGCCCACCACTTTAGGTGGGTGCTATTAGTCTAGAAGTTAGGTTAAATTGCCAGTGCCTTACTGTATTTTGTACAGGCCTGGAGGTTTGTTTGGGTTAGGCTGGAGTTATAGGTTAGAGGGGGGTGTGACCACCTGGAAAACACTCCCTTGCTCTCCAGAGGAATCTTCTGCAAAGGAGGCGGGTCAGGCTCTGATGGACTGGCAGTGTGTATGGGCTCTTGCCCAATTGTTAGTTTGCTTGGTTAGGGGCAGTGCCGATACATATATACTGGGGTCACATGTCCCTGGGAGTTGGAGATGGGAAGAGAACTAACCCACACAGTCAGAAAGATGCGACGTTAAGGCCAGGGGCTGGAAGGCCTGGAAGTTCAGAGATTCCAGTGCTGGAAAGCCACAGACCTTTGCCAGAAGGTGATGGAGGTTCGGAGACTCCAGAGCTGGAAGGTTTCCACCATGTTCCGAAGCAAGAAGTAGCTGCAAACCGACCGGAGTGAACCAGGGTTGGGCTGGACCTTTCCTGAGCTGGCCTGAGAAGAAAATAGTAGGAGGATAAGGCAGATGAGGCCTGGGACTGCTAGTGTTTCGTAGTACCACATGCTTTCAGAGGGGCATGTGTGTCAGCTCACTAAAGGAGAGGGACTATTCACTCACACACATTCTAATCCAGAGGCAACTCATATTCTGTGCATCACTGAGGTGATAGTACCTGCCGGAATCTGGAAAAAAGTTAGTTTTGAACTGTTCTACATGTGTTTTGCTTTACTACAGCGGGGGTGGAAGAAGCGGGGGTTAAACCAGCCGTACTGTATGAACTACTAGCACCTCCCAAGGGAGTAGTGCGCTTCATATAAAGGAGGACAGTATAGGGGGATTGCACTAGGTGGCTTCTTTGTTTACCTCTTGTGTATTAGGCTTTCTATTTCCTTATACTCATATTATCCTTTTCTATCCCCCATTAATTATCCCATTACATATTTCTCAATATTATTGAGCACTTTCATGTGTCTTATCCCATATTACTCTTGTCTCAAAGAGAATTATTGCTGTTATCGCTATCTCCCTCCCAGTGCTTCTAAATGATCTTCAGCACCAGACCTTCTCTCCTCCCCGGTCTTTAAATGAGGGAAGTTTAACCACTTAAAGACTAAACCTTTTTGTGACACTTGTTAAAATCAGTATTTTTTGCTAGAAAATTACTTGGAACCCCCAAACATTATAATATACATTTTTAGCAGAGACCCTAGGGAATAAAATGGCATTCATTTCAATATTTTATGTCACACTGTATTTGCGCAGCTGTGTTTCAAATGCAATTTTTTGGGAAAAAATACACTTCAATTAATTTTAAAGAAAAAATAAAGTAACGTTAGCCAAATTTTTTTGTGTAATGTGAAAGATGATGTTACGCCGTGAGAGAATCATGATCTTTATTCTAAGCAAAAAAATTGTGATTCTCATTTTAGCCAGAATGGTGCAGCTGTAATGTGCACCCACCTTTTATATTCGTTGTATTATCATTTATTTTGGGAAAATATTCAGGGAAAGGTAAGGAGGAATAATATGGGGGATATTTAGCAGAAGGTAGAGGGGAATAACATGGGGAAATATTTGGGGGTGAAGATAAACAAGAAAACGTTTGGGGATATTTAGGGTATGGTAGAAGAAATACTATTGAGAAAATAGGGGAAGATAGAAGTGAATAATATAGGATATTTAGGGGAAGGTAGAAAATAATAATTTGGATAATTGTTTAAGGGAAGGTAAAAGGGAATCATATGGGGGAATATTTAAAGTGGATGTAAACCAGATTCATGAAATTTGAGCTGGGCACATATATCTGCAGTGTTTTCTCTCTTCAAAGCAGTCCCATAGCTTTCTCCTGCTCTGTTCTTCTGTTATCAGCCTGATAACTCATGACAAGTTCTCTGTCACATATGATAAAAGCATCCTGAGTTTTGTGTTGGGGAGGATGCTATAAATAGAATAACAGAGCCCCGAACTATTTAGCAAACAGCTCTGAAAGTCTCTCTGCCTATGAGGAGATGGGGTGTGTGCCTTTCCTCCAATCAGCTGTCTTGGCTGTATGCCCAGGCTTCACTGCAGTGTTGAATAGGAAGAGAATATCTCCTAACACGATCTGAACTTTCTAAACAGTATATAAAGATGAACAGGAATGTACTGGCCATTGGGACTACCAGGAGTTTCCTGGTGGGCCAGTTTGATCTGGGGCCTATAGCCGCGAGTCCCAGGGGTCCCCAACCACATGGCTGTGGCCCACTACAGTGCTGTGGCCTCTCTGCAGCTGTGCGGCGGGCAGCACGGGAGAGCCAGAGAGCTGGAAGGCAGCACGGGAGAGCTGGGCAGGCTGGAGAGCAGAGAGATGACATCATCTCTCACCGCCTGCCCTGCATCACCGCTGGTCCGCACTCACTGTGTAGCCGCGAGCAGCAGAGAGATTACATCATCACCCACCCCCTCTCTGGTGACCCTGATGTAAGAAGCAGCTCTCTGGGGATTCTGAGGTAAGGGGGAGGGACTCTCTGGAGACCCTGATGTAAGGGGGGGCTCTCTGGGGACCCTGATGTAAGGGAGGCTCTCTGGGGACCCAGATGTAAGGGGGAGGTTCTCTGGGGACCCTGATGTAAGGGTGGCTCTCTGGGGACCCTAATACAAGGCTGAGGCTCTCTGGGGACTCTGATGTAAGGAGGGGCTCTCTGGGAACTCTGATATAAGGGGGCTCTCTGGGGACTCTGATGTAAAGGGGGGCTCTCTGGGGACCCTGATGTAAGGAAGAGCTCTGTGGGGACTTATATAAGAGGGAGGCTCTCTGGGGACCCTGATGTAAGGGGGGCTCTCGGGGAACCCTGATGAAAGACTGAGGCTCTCTGGGGACTCTGATTTAAGGGGGCTCTCTGGGGACCCTGATACAAGACCGAGGATCTCTGGGGACTATGATGTAAGGGGGGCTCTCTGGGAACTCTGATGTAAGAGGGGCTCTCTGGGGACCGCGATGTAAGGGGGAGGCAATCCGGGGACCCTGATGCAAGGCAGGGGCTCTCTGGGGACTCTGATGTAAGGTGGAGGCTCTCTGGGGACCTTGATGTAAGGGGGAGGCTCTCTGAGACCCTGATGCAAGACTGAGGCTCTCTGGGGACTATGATGTAAGGGGGGCTCTCTTTGGACCATGGTGTAAGGGGAAGGCTCTCTGGGGACTCAGATGTAAGGGGGAGGCAATCTGGGGACCCTGATGTAGGGAGGGGCTCTCTGGGGACCCTGATGCAAGGGGAGGGCTCTCTGGGGATCCTGATGTAAAGGGGAGGCTCTCTGGGGACCCTGATGTAAAGGGGGGCTCTCTGGGGACCCTGATGTAAGGGGTGGGGGCAATCTAGGGACCCAGATGTAAATAGGGGCTCTCTTGGGACCCTGATGCAAGGGGGAAGCTCTCTGGGGACCCTGATGTAAGGGAGAGGCTCTCTGGGGACCCTGGTGTAAAGGGTGGCTCTCTGGGAACCCTGATGCAAGGGGGAGGCTCTCTGTGGTCTCTGATGCAAGTCATAGCTGGGATTAATAGTGGGGAGCAGACAGGAGAATGACTAGAGGACACAGAGGGGACTTAGCCGATGAAGGCATAAAAGAATAATATGGGAACAGATAAACCCTAGGAGGGAGTACAGAGAAAAAGAGTACATTGTACACATTGGATTTCAGCCTAAGAGAAGAAGAGTGTGCACCTAGGTGGTGTATGGAGGAGATGAGTATATTGCACACAGTTGGTGTATACAGGAGGGGAGGAGTACATTGCACACAACTGATGTATACAGGAGGAGAAGAGTACATTGCATACAATTAGTGTATACAGGAGGAGAGGAGTATATTGCAAATATCTCATGTATACAGGAGGAGAGGAGTACATTGCTTCGCAGCTCATGTACAGTGGAAGAGAGGTGTACATTGCACAGTTGGTGTGGTCACCATAGCACTAAGGATACGGCTGTCTGGACCATGTTGCTCTCTCATTCTCCTGAGCCTCAGAATGCACCGGAGAAGGCAGACCACACCCCCTCCCCAAATCCTTCCCAATCAAACTGCTAACCTTGCAAGATGCTCCGCCTCAGGGATGTTCTCAGTAGTGGGTCCCCAATGAGAGTGCTGCCTGATCATATTCTGAGTGAGGAGGGATCTGTGTCCTGCATCTATTCTTCTGTGGGAGTGGACACTGTGACCCCCATCCCGCAGCACACACAGCTCCTCATGCATGCCCCAATGTAAACACTGTCTGTGATTTGTGTGGACACCCCCACAGCACTAACTGTGACTGACTGTTCATGATCAGCCATGATTTCCAGGATGCCGCCCGGGACAAGGTCATGTTGGGACACCTTCTTAAAATCTGTGAGTGTCCCAGCCATATCGGGACAGTTGGCAGCTATGAGAGGATTGCAAGAGGATGCTACAAGGTCAAATCCAAGTACTTGCACTGCTTGCATTAAAAAATACATTTAGTTATTAATGAATACAGAGCTGCAGTTTTAACATGTCATTTTATGTAAGCTGGATTTTGAAAAGCTTGCAAATTAGAATCACTGAAATGCTCTAATCTACTAATTTGTTCTATTATTAGTGTGCATTCAGTTTTAAAATGTTGCTAGCAGTGGCGTAACTAGAACCTTCAGGGCCCCAATGCAAGAAACCATGAAGGGCCCCCCTGAACCCCAGCCAGGGCCCTTCCCTCCGAGTCCGGCGGTGGAACTCCAGGGCGTGGTCACAGGTATGACCTTTGTGAGCCCTGTAGTTCCACCACTGGTATCAGTATTTTTATTTTTATTTATTTTTAGGTGCCCCATTGGGCGACTGTCCCTAGGCAGGATGGGGTCCCCGTCCCCAGAAGAGATGAGGTCCTTTTCTCCAGGGCAGATGAAGTTACTGCCCCCAGGTGAGAAGGGGTCCCTGTCCCCAGGGGAAGTGGGGGTCCCTGTCCCCACGTGAGAAGGGGTCCCTGTCCCCAGGGGGAGATGGAGGGGGTATGTAATGGTGTGTGGGGGATGGGGTCCTCTCACTCACCATGACCAAGCTGTAGGCCATGCACTCATCCATGTTAGCCTGGGCTCCATCCAGTGTGCTGCACGGGCGATCAGCTTATCTCCCAGAAAGACCTTTCATCATCTGTGTATGACAGGGAGGAGGGGGGGCTGGCAGACAAGCCTGCAGTGTCCTCCGGGGAGCCGGCTCTCATAGGGCTGCACTGCATCTTTGTGCTTAAAGTTTGTTTACCCGGGAAAAGTTTGCAGTGCAGAGTGGGCCGGACTCGGGGTGGGCGGGACTCTGGCTGGGGAGAACAGACATCGGACTGAGCGGCAATGCATGGAGCAGGAGAGGGGTACTCTGAGGAGCCGGCTGAGGACACAGGTCATGCGGGGAATGCACAACTAAAGAGCAGCCATATGTAGAGGGGGCTGCATGGGCCCCCTGCATCACAGGGCCCGGTTGCTAGCATAAACTAGTGTCTCTCCTCTTAAAGTAGAAGTCCAGACTAAACCGAATCTAATCTTAATTCTGCCCCCACCCCCTTTTAACTTCCATCTTAAATTGCCTGCAGAAAATATATGCCTATACTTACCTATTCTCAGGGCACTCCAGTCTGATCACAGGAACTCCCCAGAGGCCAGCTTTAGAGGAGAGAACAGTGACAACGGCTGCAATGCCTATGTGGTGACATAACCCATAGACTTCCTATGGGGCATCCATTGTCTGCTGTCCCTCCCTTCCCCTGAAGCCAGCCCCGGGAGGCAATCACATGACCAGATCATAGAGCCATGAGAATAAGTAAGTATACACATCTTTCCTCCACAAGGGTAGTTAGAATAGGAGTTTTAATGGGAGTGGGAGCAGATTTAAGTTTAGATAGATTTAGCCAGGACTTCCACATTAAGCAGTCAAATCTACAATATTTCCCTGTCCTCAAATGACTGTCAAACACTAGATATACAGTTACTGCAATCAATACTTCTTACTAAGCATATATGGTGAATGTACTGTGAATTGGTAATTTTTTTCTCACCTTTGGGGCCGACTGAAGTTACGTGTTCTGTGATGCAACACGTCAGTCCAGAAACGGGATGATGTAATTTCCTGTATGTAGCGCCGGTACTCCTAACGAGTACGCGCTATGTATTTAAATTTAGTTTTTGCTCAAAACTATAGTAAGTTTTGGGGTTAATTGGGCTAAATTGTACTTGGGAATCAGTTTGGCTGGGCTGTATAGAAGTTCTGCCTGGTCATAGGTTGGGTTGTACACCTGTGGGGAGGCTTTAGAATGCAGTCTGGTTGGACGCATTGGGTACCAATCTTCATCTCGGAGCCAATCAGTGGGCGCATTTGTCTCCCTGCGTAATCCGAGAGAGGGTACTTAAGGTGCCAAAGTCACATGGTTCTGGGTTGTTGCTGACTACATGGTCCTGGTCCTCCTGACTAGCCCCCAGGGGCCCTCATGGCCTGGGGTGCGGATCAATCAGTTTCCGAGTCGCAGAACTGGCTAGTTCGAGGCGCAGTAACTGGAGGGAGGATTCTAAGGTGTTCTGGTGCCGTTGGTCACATGGGTTGATGTCACATGGTGACCCCCGCCCCCCTACGATGTCATAGTCCCAGAGGATGCTGGGACTGTCACCATGTGACATCAACCCATGTGACCAACCCATGTGACATCAACCCATGTGACACCGCCCCATTGTCCCTATATAAGTGGCAGCGCAGCGCGTCCCTGGCATTGCGGCCGGAGAGCTCGTCGAGTCAACATCTCCAGGAGAAGAAGAAGGAGAAGAACGGAAGGCAGCGGCGGTGACGGCGGTGACAGAAGACCGGGCCACCGCCTGTAAAAGAGCTATAAGAAGGCGCGGAGGCCCGGCAGAAGAACCGAAGAGGGGGACAAGACCCCCGAAGTCGGGAGAAGAGGCCGGCGGCGCGGAAGAAAGCCGGACTCCTCGGCTAGCAAAAGAGCTACAAGAAGATAGCGGAGGAGTCCGGCGAGAAGACCCCCGAAGACGGAAGACCCCCGGAGCTGTGCAATAAATTATTTTATCTTGTGTGTTGTGTTTTTTTTTTTGTACTCTATTTTACAGGTGAATGGGTAGGGGTACATTGTACCCCATACTCATTCACATAGGGTGGGGGGCCGGTATCCGGGGGCCCCCTTATTAAAGGGGGCTCCCGGATTCCGATAAGCCCCCCGCCCGCAGACCCCGACAACCAACGGCCAGGGTTGTCGGGAAGAGGCCCTTGTCCTCATCGACATGGGAACAAGGTGCTTTGGGGTGGGGGGGACGCACGCCCCCCCTCCCCCAAGGCACCCCCCCATGTTGAGGGCACGTGGCCTGGTACGGCTCAGGAGGGGGGGCCGCCCGCTCGTCCCCACCCCCTTTCCTGGCCGGCCGGGTAGCGTGCTCGGATAAGGGTCTGGTGTGGATCTGGGGGGACCCCCACGCCGTTATTTCGGCGTAGGGGGTTCCCCTTGGAATCCATACCAGACCTAAGGGCCTGGTATGCTCTCAGAGGGGGAACCCACGCCAATTTTTTTTCAGAAATTTGGCGTGGAGTTCCCCCTTCAGAGCTAATAATTCTGTCAAAGTCGCCTCCGTATAGACAGAAATCCGACTTGGAGGCGACCTCCATTGAAATCAATGGGTACCGGTCGCCTACAAGTCGGATTCAAGTAGTACAGGAACTTCTTTTGAAGTCGGAGCGACTTCAGTAGCATGCATTAAGACAGCTCTCATTCACTTACATTGGTTTTTAAATGTTGTCCGACCTGAGGCGACTAGGGGCGACCTGAAGTCGGATCCCAAGTTGCCCCTGTGTGAACGGACTCTAAGAGAGTGGAGTTAGTCACGCTTGCTGAGCTACAAAAAAAGAAGTTCTGAATCACTACGTTCTGTGTCCCTGGTGTGCCATCTATTCCAGGACCTAGGATGCCATCGGTCAGAGGTCCTACCAGCATGCAGATGCCTGGCACTGTACGGACTGACACGGGAATCCGCCTGCTGCAGGGACGGTTCATACTCTATACTGCCGGGGATGTTGAGGCCCCCGGTATACGTTGTGGAGGATGTGGCGGCTTGTTCGCAAGTCCTTGACCGTTTGCTCACTGTCGGAGGTGCGGGGACTATGCTTTTAAAGTGGAGCAGCCTACTGAATAGCCTCAGGCTTATCATATGGACTGGGCCATGGGCGTGGCAACCGAGGAGGCTGTCTTGCATGCTCCGACTGTGAGGCCTACTATTCCGGCTTAATCCACCGTCGCTGATTACTTAAACAAGGCCTTCACCTCGTGGAGACGACCTCGGACATGGACACTATCGCTACAGTTCTGCCTGGCCCAGAGAAGGGAAAGAATCAGAGGACCATTTTCAGTCGAGGTGGCAGGCCGCCCCCGAGTCCAGCTGGACCCAACAAATGGAAGGTGGTTTTCATGGAAAAGCATTGGAGGGCCGTGAGTACTACGGTAAGGAATTACTTACCAGCAGAGGAGTTAACAGACACGGATATAGACTTCAATTCTGATGCGGGAGATGACGAGTACTTTGAGCTTAATAGTCTGGGTTGGCCACAATAACAATGTCCCGCCTCCTGTGATAGACAGTACACCGATCCAATGCTGGGATATTGAATCAGTGTGATGTGATCACAGGAGGTGGGACATTGTTACTGCGGCTGGGAAATTCAAATCCAGCTCCGTGACACGGTGGGAGATTGCAGCTCTAAACCGGACACTTACAAGTACTTTGAGCCTCGGTTACCGTGAGTTGTTTGTTACTTTTAACAGAATAGTGTTTCCTGAGAAAAAAATATACAGTGCTTGAACTTTTCAAACTTTTGCCACATTTCTGGCTTCAAACGTAAAGATATAAAATTTTTATTTTTTGTGAAGTATCACCAACAAGTGGGACACAATTGTGAAGTGGAACGAAATCTATTGGATTTTTGAAACTTTTTTAACTAATAAAAAAATGAAAAGTGGGGCGTGCAAAATTATTCAGCCCCCTTGCGTTAATACTTTGTAGAGCCACCTTTTGCTGCGATTACAGCTGCAAGTCGCTTGGGGTATGTCTCTATCAGTTTTGCACATCGAGAGACTGAAATTCTTGCCCATTCTTCCTTGCAAAACAGCTTGAGCTCAGTGAGGTTGGATGGAGAGCGTTTGTGAACAGCAGTTTTCAGCTCTTTCCACAGATTCTCGATTGGATTCAGGTCTGGACTTTGACTTGGCCATTCTAACACCTGGATACGTTTATTTGTGAACCATTCCTTTGTAGATTTTGCTGTATGTTTGGGATCATTGTCTTGTTGGAAGATAAATCTCTGTCCCAGTTTCAGGTCTTTTTCAGACTCCAACAGGTTTTCATCCAGAATGGTCCTGTATTTGGCTGCATCCTTCTTCCCCTCAATTTTAACCATCTTCCCTGTCCC
The DNA here is from genome assembly GCF_037356315.1 of Lithobates pipiens. Lineage (NCBI taxonomy): Eukaryota > Metazoa > Chordata > Amphibia > Anura > Ranidae > Lithobates > Lithobates pipiens. The sequence continues at coordinate 16,603,754 of NW_027507696.1, forward strand.
TGCTGAAGAAAAGCAGGCCCAAACCATGATGCTGCCACCACCATGTTTGACAGTGGGGATGGTGTGTTGAGGGTGATGAGCTGTGTTGCTTTTACGCTAAACATATCGTTTTGCATTGTGGGCAAAAAGTTTGATTTTGGTTTCATCTGACCAGAGCACCTTCTTCCACATGTTTAGTGTGTCTCCCAGGTGGCTTGTGGCAAACTTTAGACAAGACTTTTTATGGATATCTTTGAGAAATGGCTTTCTTCTTGCCACTCTTCCATAAAGGCCAGATTTGTGCAGTGTACGACTGATTGTTGTCCTATGGACAGACTCTCCCACCTCAGTTGTAGTTCTCTGCAGTTCATCCAGAGTGATCATGGGCCTCTTGGCTGCATCTCTGATCAGTCTTCTCCTTGTCTGAGCTGAAAGTTTAGAGGGACGGCCAGGTCTTGGTAGATTTGCAGTGGTCTAATACTCCTTCCATTTCAAAATGATCGCTTGCACAGTGCTCCTTGGGATGTTTAAAGCTTGGGAAATCTTTTTGTATTACAATCTGGCTTTAAACTTCTCCACAACAGTATTACAGACCTGCCTGGTGTGTTCCTTGGTCTTCATGATGCTCTCTGTGCTTTCAACAGAACCCTGAGATTATCACAGAGCAGGTGCATTTATACAGAGACTTGATTACACACAGGTGGATTCTATTTATCACCATTAGTCATTTAGGACAACATTGGATCATTCAGAGATCCTCGCTGAACTTCTGGAGTGAGTTTGCTGCACTGAAAGTAAAGGGACCGAATAATTTTGCACGCACCACTTTTCAGTTTTTTTATTTGCTAAACAAGTTTAAAATATCCAATAGATTTCGTTCCACTCCACAATTGTGTCTCACTTGTTGGTGATTCTTCACAAAAAATAAAAATTTTATGTTTGAAGCCTGAAATGTAGCAAAAGGTTGAAAAGTTCAAGGGGGCCAAATGCTTTCGCAAGGCACTGTGTGTGTATATATATATATATATATATATATAAACTGCCAGTTAATGACGAGACTTGCCAGGTCTCAGAGACTTCTGAACAAGCAGGTGGCAACAGAGTATGGACTTGAATTTCCTTATGTGCCCAGGGAAATAATGGATATTATTGAGGAAAATCATGAGAAGTGGTATGCAGAAGATGTCTGGAACTACCTTAAAGTTCCAAAGCCACTTCATAAAAAGGCATCCTGCCGGGAGATGTATGAACGTTTTCTGGAATGTCTGCAACACTGGAGCTATGGTTGGCACATTTATGCGGACAAAGTGGTCATTTGCAGGCCAGATAAAGAAAGTGCCATATACTTTATCACTACCGTGGATGAACATGGAAAAGACTTAGTTTTGCCAGATCCCCAGTTTTACTGCTTTTATAAAATAAGGATTATCTGACCTGCTTATGGATCTTTGGTTGAGGTGAGCATACATGCTGGCTGGTGGTAGATCACAGTCACAGTTATTATATCTGAAGTAGGTGTATTTTTCGTTAATAAGTTTCATGTGTGAATTGGCTTTTATTCATCTGCACTGGACTTATATGATTGTTACTGCCATTTAGCTTGGGGCTAATAGGGCAATAGAATTTATACAATTATCCATTTACTATTGCTATTCTATTTATTTTCACTGGTTGGTATATTTATCATATATTTGTATTATGTTTTACTATTTATTGTTTGAAATTATTTTTTATTTGTGATCTTTTATCAATACATGATATTTGACATATCTTTATAATCAGGTATTTTCACCTCTGGTGGGTGTTGGCACCTGTATATACTTTGTTTGATATCCTATTGGGATTTTTGAGAATTTTTATTATGTTTTACTATTGATTGAGTGAAATAATTTTGTATTTATATTTATTGTGCTCTTTTATCAATACATGATATTTGACATATCTTTATAATCAGGTCTTTTCACTTCTGGTGGGTGTTTGCACCTGTATATATTTTGTTTGATATCCTATTGGGATGTACTATGTGATTTATTAGGATTGCATTTACACATATTATATTTATTTAATGATCACAGTTGGAGGTTTGCGCCTCTAACAGATGTTTTGAACTTCTTTAAGATTATTATATAATTTTTCTGTTGTGTGTTTATTGTGTCTGATTTTCACTTTTTTGCTATTGATTGAACGTTATATATTTTTTGGATTAAAGTAAGGAGTGTTAGCACCTCTGTAGGATTTTTATTTGTTGTCTATAGTTGATTATATGTGCAGAGCAACATCATTTTTTTTATTGATCAGACCAGAATGCAGTGCAGGAAAGGCAAATTCCGTGCGCTTTTCCGCACCACAGGTGAACGTACTGCTTTTGTGATCTACATGCGGGTGCCAATGTATTGTTAATGGCTCTCTAAATGCCATTTGCAAATGCAGTGTGTTTGCAAGGCATCAGATCGCATGGTACTGCAGTTCCATATGGTTCAGTGCAGTGTGTTTTTTAAAAGTAGTACGAGCCCTAATTTTTCCACTTTTGCAGCCCAGCTAAACGAATGGGCTGTCAAAATGCACCGCAATGAGAATGTGGATGGAACAGGCCCGTTTAGGTTTGAACTGGCCCTTACTCTGGATTAGTCTTACTGCACCTATGCTATGCATTTTTTTTCATCATCACATGGGGCATATTTATAAAGTAATGGATGTGACTCTTACCAAACATTTACTGGGGGTGAATCAATTACTGTCATTTAAAAATCATGTATTGGTCAAAATGTTTGGAAGAATGATTAGCTGCTTTATAAATACACCATTATAATGTATGGCAATCTTCTAAAGAGACTACAGTTTGACTGCGTGCACATAAAACGACACTGCGTTTAACAAAGGATTATGAAATCAAAGTATCATTACCATCTTTGTTACTTTAGTCCTAAATCTCACATTGGAAACAATGAGGGTGATTAAAATATTACAGTACAATTGAAATCAACAATCACTAAATTCAGAAGAAATGAAACGATGCAATGATTACAAGTTGTATTCCTCCACTTGAAACTTGCATACTATTGTATGGTTGTAATTGTTGACCTTCCCTTTAATCTATTGAAGCAAATTTGAATTAGCTTCATTTTTCATGCTAAAGTCTAATTGCTATTCAGGGTAAATATATCCTTGTTCCCTGAATAACTTTCTAATCTATATTTATCTTGATTATAATATCCACATACGTTACATGACACAGTTTCCCATTTTCTTGAGATTTTAGAGCGCACATCCCAGATCTTTTATGTAGGTGTAAAAGCAGTGACAATAAGAGCACTATGAGTGACTCATTCTAGGACTTCGTGACCTTGAATTATTACTCAAGTATGTCCGCCAATGAGCAACATGTCCTCCGCAGTTCTCTGTGTGTGACTGTTTTTATCTGCATCACATAATGCAGATTTTTTTCATATGCTTCCATGTCTTATTCCTGTGTGCTCTTCAATATGTGCTCCATATTCCTTTGTATCCCTCATGTCCTTGTTTAGCTGTCCTCTTCATCAGAATTTTGACACTTACATCTCCCGTTCCCTAGGATACTGTACTGCCCTTACCGCTTTACAAGGCTAACCGTGTCACATTGCAATATTGGTCAAAGCATGTAAAGCAGCTTGCATGTATAATGAAAGTTAACAACCAATAAAATAAACACCCTTCCTATCTGTGGGTTTACTAAGTCTAAAGACAGTTATGCCAATTTTTTATATCTTAAAGGGCTTTTCTGTCAGCAAATATATTTGATTTCAAGGTAGGTTGTCCTTTGATACAGGTGCAAGTTAATGTTTGATAATTGTTTTTGATGACTTTATAATTTTGTAAATGACTGACTATACTCAACAGGCATTCAATTGCTCACTGCACAATTTTAAATAATATATGAAGAGGCCAATAAATATGTAGGCAGCTAAAATGAACCTGTGATTTTCCCAGGTAGAACAAAGAAATGCGTTGATTTTAATGTCCAGTCCTCCTTTTTCATATTCTATTTCACCATTAGGAGTGAAAAGAATGACCCAGTGCTCTGGGTGATTTTCTAATCTTCCTCCCTTGTGACAGCACTGGTGTTGCCAGGCACCCAGCAATGTCACTTGGGGGCAAGGAAAGGGTCCTCAGATCTGTGTAAGGCCAGCCATAGATGGTTCGAATCTGAGCTGGTTCAGCAGGATCCGGACGAGAAGCGAATCCTGTAGGGGCAGGCTGAATGTATAACTGGTATAGCCGCTAGCAATAATTACTCCTCCCACCAAGTCATTCTATTCTCCTAGTGTAGGGCAACAGAAGCTGTCACCCTAGGAGAATACAATGGCTTGGTGGGAGGAATTCCCCTGTTAACACTGTCTGTGTTGATGGGGAGATTGAGAAAATTTCTTTCCTGCGACCCATGCTTGCAGGAAAGAAATTCACTCCATGTATGGCCTGTCTAAGCTCCATTTAGGTTTCACACAGATTTTAAACAGAGATAAAGTCTTTCTCATGGAGTATTTCCCTCCATGAAAGGGCAAAACACAGGTTTTCTTTAATAAGAGGCTTGTTTTAGGCGGTTGCTGTGCCACCCTCTAACATATTTCCTGGCTGTCAGTGGCTTATAACTGCTTGTGCTCACTTCAACCATCTGAATTCAAAATAAAATGCATTTGAAGAAAAAAAAAGATCCAATCTGCAAAATGTCTTGAATACCACTATTTGATGTACGTTCACGAGAATTATCTTACAAAATGACTTTCAGATGCTTTCAATCCCAAGATATCTCTGTCGTGCTGGAAATGTCAAAACAATATTGGAACATATTTTCACCTATGATACCACTGTCCATTAGTAGCTTTTAGAGTACAGTCAACATCTTTATCTAAATCATTACACAACAAGATGTTAACCTCACCGCTGAACAGGTTCTGTTGAATCTAGATAAAGGTAAAATAATTTAATACAAACATAATAACCTATGTAATAGCTACCACAAGAAAAATTCAAATTCTATCATATTTGAAAAACCCAACTTCTTCATCCATATAAAAAATATATTTTTTTTGAATAAACCAATTCAAACTTTTGGAACACAATAAAAAAGCAATTAACGCTAAAACTCAACACCATACTTTTAGCATCTGGTCTCTTTGGCTTAACTTCAAAACCTTAAATATTTATCAAAACCTAATCAGAAACTCTTAACGGATTACATCTTAACCACTTCAGCCCCGGACCAATTTTCAGCCTAAGGACCAGAGGTCTTTTTACAATTTCGCACTGCACTGCTTTAACTGGTAATTGCGCGGTCATGCAATGTTGTACCCAAACGAAATTTGCGTCCTTTTCTTCCCACAAATAGAGCTTTCTTTTGATGGTATTTGATTGCCTCTGCGATTTTTATTTTTTGCAATATAAATGGAAAAAGTCCGAAAATTTTGAGAAAAAAAGATATTTTCTACTTTTTTCGAATAAACTCAATTTTAGTCATACATTTAGGGCAAAATTTATTCAGCCACATGTCTTTAGTAAAAAAAAATGTCAATAAGCATATATTTATTGGTTTGCGCAAAAGTTATGGCGTCTACAAACTAGAGTACATTTTCTGGAATTTACACAGCTTTTAAAGCGGGAGTCCACCGGGACTCCGCGTTTTTTTTTTTTTTAAAAGCCGGCAGCTACAAATACTGCAGCTGCTGACTTTTAAAATAGTGACACTTACCTGTCCAGCGCGCCCGCGATGTCGGCACCCGAAGCCGATCTCTAGATCGACACTCGAGTGCTGCCGCCGCCATCTTGGGTATGGGAATCAGGAAATGGAGCCTTTCGGCTTCATTTCCCGGTTCCCTACTGCGCATGCGCGAGCCGCGCTGCGCAATGAGGACGTCCCCGCTGCCTCTGGGATCTGTGTGTTTCCCAGCAGGCAGCGGGGCACTTGCGGGAAGGGGCGGGCACTTGCGGAAAGGGGCGTAAGTTACGCCCCTTTCCGTAGAGAGCTATCCCGGAAGTGGGTGCAGTTACCTGGATTATCCAGGTAACTGCACCCCCCTCCCCCCTGAAAGGTGCCGATTGTGGCACCGGAGGGGGGGAGGGTTCCGATGAGCGGAAGGTCCACTTTAGGGTGGACCTCCGCTTTAATTTACGACTGCCTATCTCATTTCTTGAGGTGCTAAAATGGCAGGGCAGTACAAACCCCCCCCCAAATGACCCCATTTTGGAAAGTAGACACCCCAAGGAAATTGCTGAAGGGCATGTTGAGCCCATTGAATATTTTTTTTTTCTTTCGTCCCAAGTGATTGAATAATGACACACAAAAAAAAAAAAGTTTACAAAAAGTTGTCACTAAATGATATATTGCTCACACATGCCATAGTTATATGTGGAATTGCACCCCAAAATATATTCTGCTGCTTCTCCTGAGTATGAGGATACCACATATGTGGGACTTTTTGGGAGTCTAGCTGCGTACGGCACCCCGAAAACCAATCACTGCCTTCAGGGTTTCTAATGCCCCGTACACACGAGAGGGATTAAGTCTGACAGACTTCCGACGGAGTTCTAGCGGAGTTCCGCCGGAGTTCTGGCGGACTTTTCGACCGAACGGACTTGACCACACACCATCACACCAAACTCCGACGGAGTCGAACGTGATGACGTACGACTGGATTCGACGTAGGAAGTTCATAGACAGTAGCCAATAGCTGCCCTAGCGTCGGTTTTAGTCCGTCGGAGTAGCACACACACGAGCAAATTTTTCGAAGGGGACCGGGTCCGGCGGAGTTCCGTCGGGAAAATTTGAAGCATGCTTCATTTCTAAAGTCCGTCAGACTTTTGCGAAGCTAAAGTCCGTTGCAGCCCACACACGAGCGGATAGTCCGCCGGACTCAGTCCGTCGGAGTTTGGATGTCGAAAAGTCCGCTCGTGTGTACGGGGCATAAGGGTGCAAATTTTTGATTTCACTCCTCACTACCTATCACAGTTTCGAAGGCCATAAAATGCCAAAATAGCACAAAACCCCCCCAAATGACCCCATTTTGGAAAGTAGACACCCCAAGCTATTTACTGAGAGGCATGTTGAGTCCATGAAATATTTTATATTTTGCCACAAGTTGAAGGAATATTACAATTTTTTTTTTGCACAAAGTTGTCACTAAATTATATATTGCTCACACATGCTATGGGCACAAGTCAAATTACACCCCAAAATAAATTCTGCTGCTTCTCCCGAGTACGGGGATACCACATGTGGGGGACTTCTTGGGAGCCTAGCCACGTACGGGACCCCGAAAACCAAGCACTGCCTTCCGGATTTAAATATAAAATGCTACCAAAAAAAACTGTTAGCGATCACAGGGATCAGGCCTGACTCTGCGATCTCTGCAGTTATGTGTTTAGTGTTTTGTAAGTGACAGTGATCAATCGATACTGCACTTGGGTGGGCTGGGCGGAGGGGAAAAACGCAGGTGCTAGCAGGTATCTGGGCTGATCCTGCTAACAATGCATTTTTTTGGAACCCTAAACTGCTGGGGTTACGCTAGTATAGATCTGATCAGATCAGATATTGATCTGTTCAGATTCTATACCACTACGGGAGGTTTATGCTTTGCGCGTGGGTGTTAGCGGTACTGGCACTAACCTAGTGCTGCCTGGGGCGACGCAGACCCTGACCCTAAAACCTAATTGATATCACCCGCCGGGTGATCAGGGGGTTAAACCTTTATTGGGTAATAAATGGTGGGTGCCCTGATGCTATAAAAAGCAAACTAATCAGTCACCCGTAACACTTATACGGTGATCACTGGTGAAAGGGTTAACTAGGGGCAATCAGGGGGTTCAAATTTTTATTAGGTAGTATATGGGGGTCCCTGGCGCTATATAAAAACCTGACGGGGAACCTAAATAACTAACTGGTTAACCAGCGTCACCAGTGACACTTATACTGTGATCGCTGGTGAAAGGGTTAACTAGGGGCAATCAGGGGGTTAAAACCGTTATTGGGTAGTATATGGGGGTACCTAGCGCTATAAAAACCTAGCGGTGAACCTAAAAAAATAACTAGCTACCTAGAGACACTAGCGACACTAATGCAGCGATCAGAAAAATGACGCTTAGTGACACTGGCAAAAGGGGGTGAAAGGGTTAACTAGGGGCAATCAGCGGGTAAAACCATTATTGGGTAGTATATCGGGGTACCTAGCGCTATAAAAACCTGGCGGTGAACCTAAAAAAATAACTAGCTACCTAGCGACACTAATGCAGCGATCAGAAAAATGATCGCTTAGTGACACTGGCAAAAGGGGGTGAAAGGGTTAACTAGGGGCAATCAGGGGGTTAAAACCATTATTGGGTAGTATATCGGGGTACCTAGCGCTATAAAAACCTGGCGGTGAACCTAAAAAAATAACTAGCTACCTAGCGACACTAATGCAGCGATCAGAAAAATGATCGCTTAGTGACACTGGCAAAAGGGGGTGAAAGGGTTAACTAGGGGCAATCAGGGGGTTAAAACCATTATTGGGTAGTATATCGGGGTACCTAGTGCTATAAAAACCTGGCGGTGGCGGTGAGGGGGGTCTCGTACTTACCCGCGGGCCTCTCTGACCATGCGCCCCTGGAGGTCACCTTGGGGTTGTCTGATGCCGGGAGTAGAGACTGCTGGCGTTTGGCACCTAAATGGTTGCATGACTCGAGGGTGGGGGAGGAAGTTTCTCCTAAACTAAAACAATACTGGGAGATTAATGAGGACTCAACATCAGCTCAGATAGTCTGGGACGCATTTAAGGCTAACACCAGGGGAGAATACATTTCAGCGATCAAACGGTTCGTTCTGAGATGTCTTGTCAGGTTTAGGCACTTGAGGAGGGGGAGGCTAGAGCAGCCGAGGCCTTCTCTGGCTTGCCGACTCCAGATCACTTCAGTCAGCTAGCTGAGGCGAGAAGAGCTTTGTCTCTGCATCTTGCCGCGGCCACACATCTGGATTTGAACTCTCTGGCCGGGAGGATCTTTGAATCCGGGGACAAAAATGGCAAACTCCTAGCAAATTTAGTTGCGGACTCTAGATCACAGACTGTGGTGTCAGAGATCTGTGGGTCTGATGGTCAGACGATCTCTACTCCTGAGCTAATTTTGGGTGAATTTAGATCCTTCTATGAAAAACTATATGAAGCAGTCCCTGGCTGGCCTGAGGACCGGCGTAGGGAGTTTTTACACTCTCTGCGCCTACCCACTCTTTCGCAGGAGGATCTCGAATTCTTAGATAAAGATTTTACCACCGAGGAGATAGAGGTGGCAATTTGCTCGTTTCCCAGTGGCAAAACACCCGGTCCGGATGGACTACCTGGTGAGTGGTACAGAATGTATGCCTCATTAATTGCACCAAAACTGCTGAAGGTCTTCTCTGAAAGTAAAAAACAGATGTTCTTGCCCCCTTCTATGTACCAGGCACACATAGTCCTCATTCCTAAGCCTGGCAAAGACAAATCCCTCTGTACTTCCTATAGGCCGATCTCCTTGCTAAACTATGATCTCAAAATCTTGACAAAAATATTAGCGACCAGGTTGCGGGTGATTCTTCCATCCCTGATCAATATAGACCAGACAGGATTCATGCCGGGGAAGTCAACAGATATAAATTTACGTAGAGTATTCACACATCTTCAGCTGCCTTCCAGTGAGTCCTCCACGAGGGTAATGGTTTCACTAGACATTGAAAAGGCGTTTGATTCAGTGGCATGGCCTTTTATGTCTTCAGTTCTAGAGGTTATGGGTTTTGGTGCAGAATTCCGTAGGTGGATTGATCTTTTGTATAAGGACCCGACAGCGCAGGTAAAACTCAATGGTGCTTTGTCTATCCTTTTTGGTTAGAAGAGGGACGAGGCAGGGCTGTCCACTATCGCCGGCTCTGTTTTGCCTGGTGATGGAACCCCTTGCCTCAGCCCTTAGGCAGGCTGATGGGGTTAGGGGCATACAGGTGGGAGCCATACATGAAAAAGTAGCTTTATATGCAGATGATCTCATCCTTTTCTTGAATGACCCTGCCCAGTCGCTTCAAGAGACGCTGACCATTCTTTCAAACTTCAGTGGTTGCTCGGGTCTCAAGGTAAACTGGGATAAATCCCAAATTTTACCAATTGATAAGGCTGCAAAGGACATAGCAGACCCCAACCTCCCCTTAATATGGGCAGACAAAATTAAATATCTAGGCATTCACATCTCCACATCTACCTCTGACTATTATACCCTTAACATGGAGCCATTGATACAGTTGATGAGGACTAGATTAAAGGCGTGGGCAAATTTGCCCCTCTCTCTAATCAGCAGGATCAATTTATTTAAGATGAAGCTCCTACCTACCTTTCTTTATGTCCTCAGACATGCCCCTGTCTGGATCCCCAAAAAAGTATTTTGCCTGATTAACTCTATTTTATTATCTTTCCTCTGGGGAACCGGTCAGCCGAGATACAGACTGACGGTGCTGCAGAGACCTTGGGGGGAGGGAGGCCTGGCTTGTCCCGATCTCCACTCCTATTTTTTGGCGGCTCTGTTATCCCACGCCCACAACTGGCTGGTCTCTGATGAGTCCAATGCAGCGGTGGCTCTGGAAGCAGCACATCTGGGATCATATGAGGAGCTAAGGAATCTACTTTACCGGGGTACCAGAGCTTCTTTCCCTCTTACAGCGTCAATGAGAGCGGTCATACGGGCGTGGTTGGTGGCAAAATCAATGCGACCCATGTCCTCTGGACATATATCACCACACAGCCCTCTCTGGTTTAACCCACAATTGCCGGAATTTGGGTCCATTCCTGACCCTAGTGTCTGGGCATGCAAGGGCATTAAATATATAAATCAACTCTGTTTGGAAGGCCGACTGCTGTCATTTGACCGGTTGAAACAACAATATGATTTACCCAACTCACACTTCTTTAGATTCCTGCAGCTTAGGCATGCATTTAACACCCAGTTTGATAATGCTCAGGTTGCTTTTTATACATCAACCCTGGAGACTCTACTCAGGGACGAAGCTCTACCAAAGCCCTTATCCACCATATATAAAGCGATACTTCCTAACATACACACGGGACTAGAAAACCTCCAGGCAAAGTGGGTGGTCGATTTCCCCTCACTAGACGCTGAAGATTGGGAAGAAATCTGGGAGTGTCTCTTTTCACAGCTAGTATCAGCTAGAGATAAATTAGTGCAATTTAAAATAGTACATAGGGTTTATTACACGCCCGCGCGTCTGCACAAAATTTATCCATCTATTGCCGCCTCCTGCTGGAGATGCAACTCGTCCCCAGCAGATTTTATTCACATATTTTGGAGCTGTCCTCAGATCGCAATTTTTTGGTCTGCGGTGACCAACTCTATTACGACCATCACCACGGTACCAGTACCACTGTCTGTAGAGGTATGCCTGCTGGGACTTGTGGAACCCTTGGCCCCAGGCCGGGCAATCAGAACCCTGCTAGGATTATTACTTTATTATGCCCGCAAGTTGATAGTACTCAGATGGAAGGCATCATCTGCGCCCTCCTTAAATTTTTGGAAGAGGTTAGTGAATGCGGCTCTACCACTATACAAGGCTACCTACCTGTCCCGCGGTTGTGCCAAAAAATTCCACAAAGTATGGGATATCTGGACGGACTCACTGTCCACTAATGCTGACTCGATGGACGATTAGTATCGTTCCACTAAGTACCCCAATTGTCCAAGTGGCATCTATGGCCTCATAAACACCCCTGGGTTGCTCAGCCAATAGTTATGGGGAGGGGGGGGAGCGTGAATGCAACTATGTAATTATAATGTACACTTTAACTCCTAAGTATTTCCAGTAAGCCTTGTAGGGGATATGTAGAATCGGCAGGTTGATATGAATATTCTACACTGGTGGTTGAGCGTACAGTGGCTTAGGTAGGTATGCATATTCTATGTAATGCCTTACCCTTTTGTTTTTTTTTTTTGTTTTTTTCTCTCTTAGTTGGTAAGTTGTAGTGATTGAGCCTGGGTATGCCCAATAGGCTCTGTAGTGTTTTGTTCACATCTTGAAATGTCAATAAAGATAACTTAAAAAAAAAAAAAAAAACCTGGCGGTGAACCTAAAAAAATAATTAGCTACCTAGCGACACTAATGCAGCGATCAGAAAAATGATCTCTTAGTGACACTGGCAAAAGGGGGTGAAAGGGTTAACTCTAGGGGCAATCAGGGGGTTAAAACTTTATTGGGGGGTGGTAGGGGGCTACCCTGGACCTAACACTAACTGCCCTGACAGTTTTTACTGTTACAACTGACACTGAATGCAGTGATCAGTAAATAAATGATCACTGCAATCATTGACACTGTGACTGGGGGGGGCAGGGGGTATCAGGGGGCGATCGGGGGGGTTTGTGTACCTATGTGTTAGTGTAGTGTTGGTGCACACTTACTTTCATTTCTCCTCGTAGTCCGGTCAATAAGACTGCCCCGAGGAGAATGACATCACTTCCTGGAGGAAGCTTCTCATTCGCCAGGAGCGATCGAGAGGGGATGGCCAGAAACCAATGGCCATCCCCTCATCCCGGATCGCTCCTGAAGCGATCGGACCCCCCACCCGCTGGAAGGCAAGCACGTACATGTACGTGCTTGTGCCTGTACATGCTATTGTGATGACATACAATGGCATGCGGCGGTCCTTAAGTGGTTAAACTCAAACTTCAACATAACCATACCTTTATTCTCTAAAATTATATGGATTTACCTCAACAGAATCTTACTATCATATAATGGTTTACAACATCTACCATCTAACCAAATATCATTATAAATGAAGTCATTACATTTATACTGTATAACTTCTGTTACCTTTCTTTATATTTATTACAATTTTGTAGCCCTTTTGTTTTTATATTTTGTGCACTCACTATGTTGTGTACTGTGTTGTGTACAACTAAACATAATATTGTAAAAAAAAATAAAAAAATAATAGGCATGTCAATTATTACTGTTTCCTGTTTTCTGAGCATTTAGCCAGCATTGTGGACACCTTCTCACAAACTTCTCAGGGCTCACTAACCATTAAAGTGTCACTTGTACTATGGAAAGTATCTTTCATGGTCAACTTAACCAACTTTAAAGTTTATTGCTAGCTGAAATATCTAAGTTTTAGATAAAGTATATAATGATTAGAACCCCTGACAGTTTTTTTTGACTGTCTGTACTCCCAGTGGGGAGATTCAACTTTACTATATGTCCATGTGACCATTGAAACGATGACCAGCGAAGTGATGGGAAATTCAAAAGTTGAGGGAAAATCTTCCAGTAGGAATGCATCTTCTTGTCTAAACTGTCTAACAGAAAGTCATTATAGGGAGATTTCTACTTCCTGTTGTAAAATAATTTCTTACTCAATCCCCCCCAACATATTTGGCTATACAGATACACTTTAAGGGATAAACATAAAAATTTATGGTGCACCAAAATTTTGGCCGAAAACTGTGTTTTCAGCATTGGCTGAAAGAAGAAAAGGTGCTGATTAACCGCTACAGCCCCGGACCAATAAACACCTTAAGGACCAGAGGTCTTTTTACAATTTCGCACTGCGCTGCTTTAACTGGTAATTGCGCGGTCATGCAATATTGCACCCAAACGAAATTTGCGTCCTTTTCTTCCCACAAATAGAGCTTTCTTTTGATGGTATTTGATTGCCTCTGCGATTTTTATTTTTTGCGATATAAATGGAAAAAGAGCGAAAATTTTGAAAAAAAATGATATTTTCTTCTTTTTGTTATAAGAAAAATCGAATAAACTAAATTTTAGTCACACATTGAGGGCAAAATTTATTCAGCCACATGTCTTTAGTAAAAAAAATGTCAATAAGCGAATATTTTTTGGTTTGCGCAAAAGTTATAGCGTCTACAAACTAGAGTACATTTTCTGGAATTTACACAGCTTTTAATTTATGACTGCCAATCTCATTTCTTGAGGTGCTAAAATGGCAGGGCAGTACAAACCCCCCCCCAAATTACCCCATTTTGGAAAGTAGACACCCCAAGGAAATTGCTGATGGATATGTTGAGCCCATTGAATATTTATTTTTTTTGTCCTAAGGGATTGAATAATGACAAAAAAAAATAAAACATTTACAAAAATTTGTCACTAAATGATATATTGCTCACACATGCCATGGTTATATGTGGAATTGCACCCCAAAATATATTCCGCTACTTCTCCCGAGTATGGGGATACCACATGTGTGGGACTTTTTGGGAGTCTAGTCACGCACAGCACCCCGAAAACCAATCACCACCTTCAGGATTTCTAAGGGTGCAAATTTTTGATTTCACTACTCACTACCTATCACAGTTTTGAAGGCCATAAAATGCCAAAATAGCACAAAACCCCCCAAAATGACCCCATTTTGGAAAGTAGACACCCCAAGCTATTTACTGAGAGGCATGTTGAGTCCATGGAATATTTTATATTTTGCCACAAGTTGCGGGAATATTACAAACTTTTTTTTTTTGCACAAAGTTGTCACTAAATGATATATTGCTCACACATGCTATGGGCATATGTGAAATGACACCCCAAAATACATTCTGCTGCTTCTCCTGAGTACAGGGATACCACATGTGTGGGACTTTTTGGGAGCCTAGCCGCGTACGGGACCCCGAAATCCAAGCACCGCTTTCAGGATTTCTAAGGGCATTCATTTTTTTATTTCACTCCTCACTACCTATCACAGTTTTGAAGGCCATAAAATGCCAAGATGGCACAAAAAAACCCCAAATGACCCCATTTTGGAAAGTAGACACCCCAAGCTATTTGCTGAGGGGCATGTTGAGACCATTGAATATTTTTTTTTTTTTTGGTTCCAAGGATTGAATAATGACAAAAAATAAAAATATTTTGTATAAGTTGTCACTAAATTATATATTGCTCACACATGCCATGGTTATATGTGGAATTGCACCCCAAAATACATTTTGCTGCTTCTCCTGAGTACGGGGATACCACATGTGTGGGACTTTTTGAGAGCCTAGCTGCGTACGGG
Source organism: Lithobates pipiens (assembly GCF_037356315.1). Classification (NCBI taxonomy): domain Eukaryota; kingdom Metazoa; phylum Chordata; class Amphibia; order Anura; family Ranidae; genus Lithobates; species Lithobates pipiens. Next base: position 16,618,765 of record NW_027507696.1, read on the forward strand.
GCCCCAAAAACCAATCGCCACCTTCTGGATTTCTAAGGGTGCAAATTTTTGATTTCACTCCTCACTACCTATTACAGTTTTGAAGGCCATAAAATGCCAAAATAGCACAAACCCCCCCAAATTACCCCATTTTGGAAAGTAGACACCCCAAGCTATTTGCTGAGAGTCATGTTGTCTGAACGAAAAAAAAGAGATTGATCGGTGGGTATGCCCACCATTAGAATACCTCCCTTCATCCACCCACTTCTAATGATGGACATACATGCACCATTTATATATGCCGAAGCATGGGGGCATCCTCCCGCAAGAAAGTTATGCAGCGTACACACAGTCGAACTTTTCCACGGGCAAGCATGCATTGGAATTTCGACCGTATGTACGCGGCATTAGGAGCAAAATCGCTCCTCCACCCCTTATGCCCCCATGCTTCGGCATATATGCTCTTTTTTTTTAACTGTAGTGGTGAAATCACCTCCTACAGCACTGGAGTCGTGGCTTTATGTATCGTGGGAGCAAACGCTGTTGCTGTCAAGATAAATAAATCCACGCTGCAACTGAATGGCGTACCTGCTAAGCAAATTATGGTTAACGTTAAAACAAAGTAACATTACAGTATAACAGTAAAACCTTACCATACCATACCTGCAAAGCAAATGCAAAAAAAAACTGTAAAAAATAAAACATTTTTTAACACAACCTGTGCCTAAAATATATATATGCCGAAGCATGGGGGCATCCTCCCGCAAAAAAGTTATGCCGCGTACATACGTTCAAACTTTTCCACGGGCAAGCCCTCCGTCGGAATTTTGACCGTATGTACGCGGCATTAGGAGCAAAATCGCTCCTCCACCCCTTATGCCCCCATGCTTCGGCATATATGCTCTTTTTTAACTGTGGTGGTGAAATCACCTCCTACAGCACTGGAGTCGCCGCTTTATGTATCGTGGGAGCAAACACTGTTGCTGTCAAGATAAATAAATCCACGCTGCAGCTGAATGGCGTACCTGAAAACATGAAAAATGGTTAACAATAAAACACAGTAAACAGTAAAGTATAAAAAATTAGAGAGAAGAGAGAGAGAGAGAGAGAGAACAATAAAACAACAACTATTTTTGGTTTTTATATTTTATATATTTTTTTGGTTTTTTTATTTTACTTTTTTTTTTTATACACTTTTTTTTGAACTGTAACAACTGTAACATTTCGGGTCTCTCAAAATGCGATGGCATCTTGGGAGACTCTGTGTTAGTGTGCCTAGCCTGTGAAATGCTGTACCCTACGCTAATACTTCACTAGTGTGTGGTAGCGTTCAAAAAACTCACCAAGGCAAAGACCAGGATTGCCAGGACAGCGTGGACAATAACAACGGGTGTCACGCCTAAATCCGCGCTTGGTACAGACACGACATCTTTTTTGGGGGGTTCGTTGGGTAGGGGTACTCGGGAGGACATAAGAATAATGCCTCTCATGCAGCCGGCTTACTGCATTTGGTTGGGAATGGTGAGGTGCAGAACCGTCTGGATACAGAAGCTCTGTGACAACCTCTCTTTGGAAGAAAAGAAAGGTTAAAGTCCCGCCTGAAGTTTTGTATAGCACAAAAGCATTCAGCAAAGCCAATTGAAATAAGTAAGCAGACACTTTTTTGTACCAGCGTCTGGCCTTACGGGAAGCTAGATACGGCGCCAACAACTGGTCATTGAGGTCCACCCCTCCCATATTTTTGTTATATTCGTGGACACAGAGGGGTTTCTCCACAATACCAGTCGCCGTAGAAATTTGGACCGTCGTGTCTGCATGAAGGGAGGTAAGAACGAAAACATTCTTATTATCCCTCCACTTCATAGCGAGCAAATTATTACACCGATAGCAGGCTCTCTCCCCCAGCCTAAGACGGGAATCTACAAGCCGCTGGGGGAAGCCCCAGCGATTAGGTCGCACGGTGCCACATGCTCCAATCTGATTATCAAACAAGTGACTAAACAGTGGCACGCTGGTGTAATAATTGTCCACGTACAAGTGGTACCCCTTTCCGAATAAGGGTGACACCAATTTCCACACTATCTTGCCAGCGCTTCCTATGTAGTCAGGGCAGTTCTCCGGCTCTACGTAACTATCTTTACCCTCATAAACCATAAAGCTCCATGCATAGCCTGTGGCCCTGTCACAGCACTTATAGAGCTTGACTCCGTATCTGGTACGCTTGTTGGGAATGTACTGTTTGAATGACAAGCGACCAGTAAACTAAATCAGGGAGTCATCAACGCAGACAACTTTTTGGGGAGTAAACAAGTCTGCAAAACGTTGGTTGAAGTGGTTTATGAGGGGCCGAATTTTGTAGAGCCGATCGTATTCAGGGTCTCCACGATGACGACAAAGTTCATTGTCACTGAAGTGCATGAACCGCAAGATCTGCTCGTATCGTTTCCTGGACATGGAGTTAGAGAACACGGGCATGTGGTCAGTCGGATGCGTGGACCAATAAGCCCGCAACGTCATGAATTTGTGTGCCCATGTTGAGGGAAAGGCCCAGAAAGGTCTTAAATTGGAAACCGTAACTGGTTTCCAATCTCTGGCAAGAGACGGCAACTAGGGATTAGCGGCGATGTGTTAACCAGCATATAAATTGGTTTGGTCCACAATAGATCTATAGAGATCTTCCGTGAAATACAGAGAATAAAAATCGAGTGGCGTAAAATCATCTGTATCCACCTGAATACCGGGTTGGGCAGTGAATGGGGGAAGTACTGGTGCTGCAGAAGTGGTGGGCACCCAATCAGGATTGGCGAATTCTGCAGGAAGGGCACTATGGGTACGACGGGCCTGTCTTCGTCTTCTTGGTGGCAGTGGGACACTACTTGTGCTTGCCACCTCGCCAGCTTGAACTGCACTTATGGGACTCGCCACGTCACCACGTGATACTGCAGTGCTGGATGTACGTCCAGGGTGTACTAGGCCGCTGGTGCTTGCCAGTTCACCAAAAGGATGGGACTTGCGGTTCCTGCACCTCAACAACATCAGAAGATCGGGGTCGGGTACGCCTGAAGTTAGCAGGGACCTCTTCTTCGTCGTCAGAGCTATCTGACATGGAGACGCTGTCCTCTACAGGTTCGTATTCTGAGCCTGAATCTGACAGATCAGTGTCTTCCTCTTCACTATCTGTCATGCTCAGAAACGTGTAGGCCTCTTCACTAGTGTACCTTCGCTTTGCCATTTTGGGCTCTAAATTTAGGGGTACACTAGTGAGACTCACAGGTAAAAAAGCACCTAGCCTGTCAGCGACTGTATAAAACACTACAAAAAAAACTGTTAGCGATCGCAGGGATCAAGCCTGACTCTGCGAACGCTGCAGTTATGTGTGTTGTGTTTTGTAAGTGACAGTGATCGATCGATACTGCACTTAGGTGGGCTGGGCTGGGCTGGGCAGAGGGGCAAAACGCAGGTGCTAGCAGGTATCTGGATTGATCCTGCTAACAATGCATTTTTTTAGAACCCTAAATTGCTGGGCACGCTAGTATAGATCTGATCAGATCAGATATTGATCTGTTCGGATACTATACCACTAAGGGAGGTGTATGCTTTGCGCGTGGGTGTTAGCGGTACTGGCACTAACCTAGCACTGCCTGGGGCGACGCAGACCCTTTCTGACCCTAAAACCAAATTTATATCACCCGCCGGGTGATCAGGGGGTTAAACCTTTATTAGGTAATAAATGGCGGGTGCCCTGATGCTATAAAAAGCGAACTACCTAACCAGCGTCTCCCGTAACACTTATACGGTGATCACTGGTGAAAGGGTTAACTAAGGGCAATCAGGGGGTTAAAACCTTTATTGGGTATTTATATGGGGGTACCTAAAGCTAAATAAAAACCTGACGGGGAACCTAAATAACTAAATAACTAACTGGCTAACCAACGTCACCAGTGACACTTATGCAGCGATCGCTGGTGAAAGGGTTAACTCTAGGGGCAATCAAGGGGTTAAAACCTTTATTAGGTTATATATCGGGGTACCTAACGCTACAAAAACCTGGCATTGAACCTAAAAAAAAACTAGCTTCCTAGCGGGACCAGTGACACTATTGCAGCGATCAGAAAAACGATCGCTTAGTGACACTGGTAAAAGGGGGTGAAAGGGTTAACTGGGAGGGCAATCAAGGGGTTAAACCTTTATTACGGGGGTAGGGGGCTACCCTGGACCTAAAGGGGCCTAACACTAGCTGCCCTGACACTTTTTACAGTCACAACTGACACTAAATGCAGTGATCAGTAAATAAATGAACACTGCAATTAGTGACACTGTGACTGGGGGGGGGGGGCGGGGGCCGATCGGGGGGGGGGGGGGTCAGGGGGTGACTGGGGTGAAATGTGTGCCTATGTGTACCTATGTGTCAGTGGACTGTTGGTGCACTTACTTGTATGTCTTCACTCCGCGCTGTCCGGTCAAAAAGACCGCCACGAGGAGTGTGACATCACTTCCTCCTCCTGTGTTTACATTTTCACAGGGGAGGAAGTTCGTCATTGGCCAGGAGCGATCGAGAGGGGATGGCCAGAAACCAACGGCCATCCCCTCATCACGGATCGCCCCTGCACCGAATCGGACTGCCGTATCCAGCGGGACGGGGTCCGATCGGACCCCCCACCCGCTGGAAGGCAGGCACGTACATCTACGTGCTTGTGCCTGCCTGTGCCATTGCGATGACGTATAATGGCAATACGGCGGTCCTTAAGTGGTTAATAGAGCCAAAAGGGGCGGATCCGCCCCAGGTGCCACCCATTGCAGGGGTGTCACCTTGGCATGCCCCAGTCCTCCTCTCCCTCCCTCCTCCTCCTCACCTCCTTCCTCCTAACACAGAGCTGCGATCTCTGTGCATCATGAAGCTTAATAGTCTGGGTTGGCCACAATAACAATGTCCCGCCTCCTGTGATAGACGGTACACCGATCCAATGCTGGGATATTGAATCAGTGTGATGTCATCACAGGAGGTGGGACATTGTTACTGCGGCTGGGAAATTCAAATCCAGCTCCGTGACACAGTGGGAGATTGCAGCTCTAATCCGGACACTTACAAGGCTGCATCTGACAGGCACTGGTAAGGCTGCATCTGACAGGAACTGGTGAAGCTGTATCTGACAGGCACTGGTGAGGTTGCATTCGATGGACACTGGTGAGGCTGCATTGATCTCTTGTATCATGCCTGCAGTCCCTGACCATCTCCTGTATTATGTCTGCTAGAGGTGCACCGAATGGAAATTTTGCTAATACTATTAGCAGTGTGTTTAAGTAAGAGACTGCAGACATGATACAGGAGATGGCCAGAGACTGAGGTCATGATACAAGAGATGGTCAGAGACTGAGGACATGATACAAGAGATGGTTAGAGACTGCAGACTGCATTTTTCTTGAGCTTTTCTTGAACTAAAGGTGCCAAAGTTGAATATAATACAATTATATATAAAAATATAAATATATTTTTTTTTAAACTGTAATTTTCGGTTTCGGTTTTCAACTAAGTACATCCTGCATTTTCAGTTTCGGCACCAAAATTTCCATTCGGTGCACCCCTAAAAATGCATTGGATGTCTACAGCTGTAACTATGTTTTAAATATGAAGAGTATTGTCCACAGAACAAGTGTGAAAAATACAGCATGATGCTTTGCATTTTATTTAGGAAGAAGAATCTATTTTTATTCATTGCTTTTTGGGGACTTGAACCTATTCATGTGCAATTTAATGCAATTTGATGCAATTTAATGCTCCATCTGTTCGTTGCAGAAGTGCAAAAGTCTGTTCAAAATATGTCTTATTACGTGTTCATTATTTTTGAATATCTTTTCTCTGTTCCTTGACTGCATTAGTTTCCTTTCTAAATAACTCCATTCTGTAATTTATTCGTTTTTTTTTTTACTTGGAATTTATAAGCAAGAACAAAGAATACAAACGATATTGCACAGCAGGACACAATGGAGGAATGGCAATGAAAATATGGAGTATACACAATACCAGGTTAAGTCCTATTATCAATACTGAATAAAGGATTGTAATTTATAAAATTAATTATAAGCACAATGTAATTTTTAATTTCCATATGACAAACATTTGAAGAGAAAGTACAATTGCAACCAAGTTGGGAGCTGATGTATGTGTCAATACATTTTGAAATGCTTGTTAGTTTTGGTTTTAAAATTTTGCAGCTAGAACAATATAACAAAAAAAAAAACACTTAAAGTATACCTAAAGGCAAAACTTTTTTTAGATTAAACAATCAAAAAAGATGACCCCGTGCTCTCACAATCCCCACAAAAGGATTGTAGTGTCATCAGAACATAAATATACATGTAACTGAAATGTCCATAAGAAAGTCTAATTAAAGTGCTTAGTGCAAAAACTCCAAACGTGGAAAAGGTGACACCAGAAGAAAAATAGTGCTCTTCCTCTCCACCAAATAAGTGCACAGCACACTCACCAGAGATTTATCAGGGGTCTGATGATGTTGTTGAGGAAACACGGTTCCCCCGACATGTCACTTCCGGTGTTTGGGGTGAATTGAAACACAGATCAGCGTTTTTAGTTTCTTTTTCAATGCCTGAGCATTTCTAATTGATGCAAGTGCAATTTTAATCTTTTATCCATTAAACTGAAAGTACTACATTTTGAGAGTCTCCTCTATCTTTCTCTTCATGTCATAGAGATGATTTTAGAGTCTCTTAAAGGCGCACGAGCACCAATAAGTGTATGCTGGTATCCATTTGTCCAAAAGTATGGGATTCTGTGTTGGATGGAACAAAGAGCTGAACTCCACGGCCCAGTGTGAGAGACCGCCAGCTGTATAAAGTGCTTTGTGACTTCCTGTGAGTATCTTTTTTGGTACTTTGATCTCCAGACTTAAAGTGATTGTAAAGCTTGTTTATTTTTTTAAATAACAAACATGCCATACTTATCTCCTCTGTGCAAGGGTTTTGCACAGAGTGGCCCCCGACCCTCCTTTTCTAGGGACTCCCGTGGCACCCCTGGCTCCTCCTCTTTTCCAATGCCCCCATGCTTTTCATGGGGGCACCTGTGCAGGCATGCTCCCGAGACCTGCTGCTGTGTCCATTGACACAGAAAGCGGGGACCCGGCTCCCGTGTTGCTGGATTTGGAGCCAATGGCTCCTGCTGCTATCAATCTATCCAATGAGGACCAAGACAGCGGCTGGAGCTGCTGTACTCATCCCTGTCACTGGAACGATTGGGTTCAGGTAAGAAAATGGGGGGGGGGGGGGTCTGGGGTAGTGCTGCAGTACAAAAGGTTTTTCACCTTAATGCATAGAATGCATTAAGGCGAAAAACCGTGAGGGTTTCCAAATCGTTTAACTTTAGAGGGGTTGTAAACCCCAGTCATGGGTTTTGTACTAAGCACATATATCTGTAGTGTTTACTTGTCTCTCTCCAAAGCTCTAAGTGTAATTTCTCTCTGGTGCTTTGTTCCTCTGTTATCAACATAAGTCACTTCTGAGAAGTTTTCCTGACACATGAGACTAAAATTTGTTAGGAGGGAGGGGGTGGAGAGCTCAGAGAAGAGCTTGTCTATTCACAAAATAGTTCTACTGTGTGTGAAAGGGGATGTGTTCCTTTCCTCCAATCAGCTCTCAGACAGTGTAACCGCAGTCTCTCCACCCTCTGCTTTGTGAGGAGACAGATGAAGAAAGATTTTTTTAACACAATCTAAACTTCTGAAAGGGTGTAGAGAGGGGAAGACTGCAGATAAACTAATAAAACTTATGCAGGGAGATTTGTTTCATCTCTGTGTATCACCTAAGGCTATTCACATCTTTTGGTATATGCGAGGCAGAAAATGTTAGTTTTCATTTCATTCATTTTTTTCTTTTTTCTTTTTTTTGGGTCATTAGTTATGATCGAAATTCGTTATTTTGAACAAATCTGTAAATTCGGAAATTTAGAAATCTGCAAATTTAGAAATCTGCAAATTCTAAATCTGAAAATGAGAAAAAAAAATCCGAAAGAACGAAAATCCCAAAAAGTTTAACATTCAAAAATAAGAAACAAAATTCGAAAATTCGAAAGAATGAAAATCCAAAAACAAGAACGAAAATCTGAAATAATAACCAACTAACTAATAACTAAGAAGTAAGTATGACATGTTTTGTTTTTTGTTTTTTTAACACAAACCTTTACAACCACTTTAAGTTTGGAGCACCAGCACAAGGATCTAACCTGGATGTTTATTTATTATGGACATTTGAGCACTTCATATGCACTTGGGACTTTAGTATTTACAATTCCAAAGTTATTATGTTGCTTTAATAGTACATTGTCACTTTTTTGCATGTTTGATATATGGATTTATTAAATAATTTTGCTGTATTATGTTTATATTTCATGGTTTCATCAGCACTTTTGCATGTATGTTTTTTCTCAACACATATTTATCAGTGCAGCACTTTACAATTTTAGATTTATTTTGCACATTTTTATGGAACTGTGAACAGGGCCAGCAGCTGGAAATTTATTCATATTTATTGATTTATACAATAGTTTTGTTAGCTCGCAAGACTAATTTTATTATTGTAGTTTGAGTATATTTTGATATTTCAGCTCTTTACTTTTAAATGTGCGGGTTTATTTTTTATTTTATTTACTTATTGTGTTTGCATGGGTGTGGGGGATTTGCATTGAGAAAACATTTTCCTGACGCCTTCATGGCAGCACACACTGAGTTGTGACTCCACCCCCACAACCTGACAGGATTGGATTAACTATAAATTTGAAGGGGAGACACCCTGCTGCATTCTCTATTTTATCCTCACCTGACAGGTTGGACGGACGGAGTTTTCCTGTTACAGATGAATAAGCCTCTACCGCATTCACCCCAGCAGGTTCAAGCCTCTCCTGTTTGGAAGTCCCTCCTGTACAGTCTCTAAAGGAGCTTCTATGGAGGGAACCCCCGCTCTGGTGGTCTCAAGGGGCTACTGGATTTCTGGCATTACCAAAGCTTTAAAGAAGCCTTTTTACCTTTGTAGTGGACTCCCCTTCTTCCTTTGCCTATTAATTCCTCTTATTTAAATAATATCCATCTTTTATTCCTATAGTAAGTGGTGGTTTATATTCCCTTTTTTTTCTACCTTTGGGATTGCTGTCTCTTGTAGTCCCCTGTCATGGCCGCCGTTTGTTTCTCCTTCAGTGTTGTTTTCTCTATGCTGTAATTCCAGCCTAGATGGCGCCGTTCGGCCACTCTGAGCACGTGCAGTGCTAGTGTTTTTTTTTTTTTTCCCCTATGTTTTCAATGTGTGTTCCCTTATCCAAAATGGTGCCGGAACACTCGGGACGCTTCTGTGCATGCGCAGAGCGTCAATTAGCCGCCACAATGGCGCTATTTTCAAATACAGAGCTGTATTTCTCTGTGATTCTGCTGTGCAATCTGCAAAACTTAAGCAAGGTTGCTGCCTCTGCATGTAGATCACTCTGCAGTCTCCAGGTAAGTCCCTGTGGGACTCCTATATATATTATTATTATTGTTATTATATTGTTTCTTGCAGATAAACTTTGTTAATAAATAATATATATATTTATATTTATAAGTGAATTGTTTGTGTGTATGTGTATGTAAATATGTGTGTGTGTGTGTGTATATATGTATATATATATGTATATATGTACACATTATTTCTCTCTATATCTCAGACTGTCCTTCACCCCTTTTTTTCTATGGAGTCCACTGCCCACGCAGACCACCATCAGCAAGTTAGGTAAGAGGCTTTACCGGGCAAGGTAAGTATTGAAGGGGAGAAAAAAAGAGTGCCAGACGTTAAATGCTGCATTTTTTTGGCAGCCCGTCTAGATCAAGAGGCGCAAGTTCCAGCCATGGGAGAAGGTCTAGCCATACGTCTAGCAGGATGTCCCGCAGGAGCCGCTCAAGATCTCCTTCATGGCACTGAAGACACAGCCACTCACAACATAGCTACTCACGCCACAGTCGATCAAGTCGCAGGAGATCTCCTTCCTCACAATGTCAAAGCCGCCACACCCAACCTGCAGCAAACGCTTGCTGGGTATGCGGCGCTCCGGCACTGCCAGATAACTTGCCTGTCGCAGACGCAAGAATTGCTACAGACCTCATAAGAGAATCAGTGCGGGAGTCCATACTGGAAACAACAACACCAGCATTAGATAGAGCTGCTCCCAGTACATCTTGAGCAGACCCCCATCTCACTCAGGCATCACAATCTTCCTCTGAAGATGAGGGTCAGGAGATGTCAGTGGGCTTTGATTTTTCCCTGGTGGAACCCTTTACAAAGGGCGTTAAAGAAGCATTCGGCTGGCAAGATGATGCGGCGGAACCTCAGAAAATACGGAAATATTTTCCAAACCTAAAAAGAGATCCGTTATCCTTCCCATTTATAGTGGAGCTGGAGGATCTCATTAAAGACGAGTGGGAGAGGTCTGACAAAAGATCTAGTCTTACAAACAGATTAGCCAAGATGTACCCTTTAAAAGAGTCAAAAGTGAAGCCTTTAATTAATGCTCCCATCATCGATTCCTCATTAATGTGCCTCACCCGCCCCGTCACACTACCAATCGAGGATGCTGTTTCCTTTTGGGATGTGCTCGACCGAAAGATGGACCTAGAATTGAAGAAGGCATATTCCATGGCTGGGGGAGCCTGTAGACCAGCAATTACCACAGCAGCAGTGGCCACAGCCATCTCAGGATGGGCATCTAAAATAGAAAAAGACCTACAGGATGGCATTGAAATAGGAAAGATTAATTCCTCTCTGCAAGAAGTCAAGCTAGCAGAGGCATCAGCAGATATTATAAGATCTTCAGCCAAGGCTATGCTGGCCTCCGTAACAGCGAGAAGAGCGCTATGGCTCAAACCGTGGATGGCCGATACAGCATCAAAAATAAATTGGTGCAGAATTCCATATGATGGCGCAAATCTGTTCGGTGCCAAGTTAGACTCTGCCATATCCAAGGTAACAGGAGGGAAGTCAGGCCTGATCCCCTCCGACAGGAGACCCAAGACGCAGAAGGGACCTGTTTACAGACGTAATCTTCCGGAGAAATATAGAGAGTCCAGGTCCTACTCTCCTGGTAGGGAATTTAGAAGGGACTGGAAAAACACAAAACCTTCTTTTCTAAGGATACAGAAATCTAAGGCCACCCCGGCAGGGGAACAGAAGGAACTTCACCAAGATCTGGTCAGACCATATAAAGGATTTATGGACATTGTCCACAATCCGATTCGGACACAGGTGGAAATTCAAAAACAGACTCCCACCAAATCATTTCCAGGCAACCAGAGTACCATCCTCAGTACCCCAAAGGATTCTGCTAGTAAAGTACGTAGCAGAATTGAAACAAAAGGGAGCAATCCTGGAGGTCCCATCATGCCAAAAGGGAAGAGGGTTCTACTCTTCCTTGTTTCTGCTAAAAGACAGGGGATTTGCGTCCTGTATTAGACCTCAAGATGCTCAACAAGGATATCAAAGTGGAGGCTTTCAAAATGGAAAACCTTCAATCCATACTTCTAGCAATAAATCTGGGCGATTGGATGCTTTCAATAGATTTATCGGACGCTTATCTGCATATACCAATTCATCCGGCCTTTCAAAAGTTTCTCCGGTTAGCCATAAACCAACATCATTTCCAATTCCAGGGCCTCCCATTCGGCATCTCTTCAGCACCCAGGACATTTACAAAAGTATTGTTACCGTTGGTGGCTTTCCTCAGAGAAAAGGGATTACGCGTCCACCATTATCTGGACGACATCCTACTTTTAGCAAAGGATCAAGAGACGTTGATTCATCACCGAGAGATCCTCCTTACAACCCTCCAGAAGTGGGTGGATAATCAATTGGGAAAAGAGCTGTCTGCGACCCACACAAAATATGATATTTTTAGGGGCAGATCTAAACACCAAAACAAACAAGATACAGCTCCCACAAGAGAAGATCCGGCCTCTGATACAGAAAATGCAGAAGCTGCTATCAAGGAATCACTTACCAGCCAGAGCCTGTCTGAGTGTACTAGGGTCCATGTCCGCAACCATACCCATGGTGCGATGGGCACAGTGACACATGAGAACCTTACAGAACTCATTCTTCAGGCAGTGGGATGGAGTCTCAATGTGTCAGCCCATCTTCATCTCCAGATCGGTGAAGCAATCGATATGGTGGTGGGCGCGCCCGAGCAATCTCAGGAAATACAAACCGATAGTCCCTCCAGACCCGGAAGTAGTCACTTCGGATGCCTGCCAGAGCGGTTGGGGGGCCCACTATCAAGACCAGGCAGCCCAGGGCCAGTGGCATATTCAGGCTCAAGGTTTGGTCTCGAACATTTTAGAGCTCAGGTAAGCCGTTTATGCCTTAAGGGCATTTGCACCATTTCTGACGGACAAGAATGTGCTCATTCGAATGGACAACCAAGTAGCAGTGTCTTATGTTCAGAAGCAAGGGGGTACCAGGAGTGCCACCTTGATGGAAGAAGTTCAGCCCATCTTGGAATGGGCTCAGATACATCTAACAAGTTTAAAAGCAGTGTATGTCCCAGCGGCACAGAACATACTACCCGACTGCCTGAGTCAAGAAACGCTATCCTACAACGAGTGGTGGTTGAACCCTCGGACTTTCTCCCTCCTTACGGAAATCTGGGGAACGCCGGAAGTAGATTTAGCAGCCACTCCGACGAATACCAAGTGGCACAGATTCCTGTCAAGAGGTTCATTCCCATCGGTGGAGGGAGTGGACTGTCTAGTTCACCCATGGAACTTCAAGTTGGGGTATATATTCCCTCCAACTCCGTTAATTGTGAGGTTCCTATCCAGGCTTAGGAGATCCTCGGTGACGGTATTTACGATTATTCCACTGTGGCCAAGGAGGCCGTGGTTCACGACTCTTACAGCTCAGCCTTCAACCTCCAGTTCCTCTCCCAATAACTCCGGATCTTCTGTCTCAAGGTCAATTTTTACATCCTGCATCAGAGAAATTGCACCTGATGGCCTGGAGATTGAGAGGGCTAGACTAAGAGCGCAAGGCTGTTCTCATGAAGTCAACCCTGATGCAAGCCAGGAAAGCCACTACCAATACCATCTATTCAAAGGTTTGGGGAAGATTCTGCTTCATGGCACAACAGAAAGGATTGAATTCCCTTTCTCCGCAACCCTCTCAGGTCCTGGAATTCCTCCAGTCGGGGGTCAACAAGGGTCTAAGCTTAAGAACCCTAAAGGTTCAGGTATCAGCTCTGTCAGCTAAAACAGATACTAAGTGGGCATTCCACCCATTGGTAATCCAATTTACAGAGCCTATCTAAACATTAAAGCCCCCAGGAGGCCAGTCTTTCCATTATGGGATCTTTCAATAGTTCTCCATGCTTTCGCTTCTCCTCCGTTTGTTCCATTTGAAACTATCTCTTTATGGGACTTGACTTTAGAACTGTCTTTTCTCATTGTGATTACATCAGCTAGGAGAGTGTCGGAGATCCAAGCATTAAGTTAGTTCTCTTTCCTGACAAAGTAGTCCTCAGACCTTCCGAACACTTCATACCCAAAGTGGCAACTTCCTTCCATTACAACCATCATCCTTCCATCCTTCACGGACGATCAGGGTAATCCTCATTCACTAGATGTCAAAACAACCATCATGAACTACTTAACTGCTACCACCTCTTTTAGGAAAACTAACTCTCTTTTGATCTTTCCCCATGGAACCAGGCGTGGGCAAGCCGCCTCCTCATGCACTATTGCATCCTGGTTAGTCAGAACCATTAAAAAAGCTTACTCCACCCAGCATACGGCGATTCTTGAAGACATCAGGGCTCATTCAACTAGGGCAGTGGCTACCTCTTGGGCAGCGTATTGCAGGGTCTCACCAGAGACAATATGCAGGGCAGCAACGTGGTCCTCCAGGAATCCCTTTATTTCCCACTACAAGGTGGATTCTGCTCATTTATCCATGGCCGACTTCGGCAGATCCGTCATTAGAGCCAATTCTTCAGCATTATAAGGAATAAATATTATTTTACTTGCACCCACCCAACTGGCGAGTTATTTCCCAGTGTGTGCTGCCATGAAGGCGTCAGGAAAATGGAAAATTGTATACTCACCTTTCCGTAATTTTCCTTTCCTGACGCATCTTCATGGCAGCACACAGTTGCCCTCCCTGTTTCTTTTGTGATGATATTTACAGAGAATGCAGCAGGGTGTCTCCCCTTCAAATTTATAGTTAATACAATCCTGTCAGGTTGTGGGGGCGGAGTCACAACCCAGTGTGTGCTGCCATGAAGATGCGTCAGGAAAGGAAAATTACGGAAAGGTGAGTATACAATTTTCCATTTTTAGGTTTGGACAGAGGATTAGAACACTTGGTAGGTTCATAATGCTGCCTGTGCCCCCTTTAGGGAGATTCATTTCTTTACCATTTAAAACTGAAAGTGAAAGTAAATGAAAAGCCAAAATATTGGGTTGTCCACAGAAAAATAATAGAGGGGAAATATTCCAATTCGGACACTAGTTCTGGTAACCTGGGGGGCCCCAGGTCATTACCTTAATTTGCAAGAAGTAAAGGTAAATGCCCTAAATGGAACACATGGGGCAAAAAAACAAAAAAAACTGACAGGGGTTATAACTCTCCCTTAAGCCTCATACACACGATAGGACTTTGTACAAACTTTCCCTTGGATTTTTGTACAAAGGGCGTCGGCCCTGAACTTGTATTGCATACACACAGCAGGACTTTTTCAGCCAACTTTCACCAAATCACTTGGTTTTTCTGCTCTTTACCGCCACCTTTGGTCAACTTCTGTATTGTTGTCTGATCTTTTGCATTGGTTCTGAGTATGCCTGTTTGTACTTTGTACAAAAGTCCTATGGTTTTCTGTACACACGATCAGACTTTGCTCCATCGGACTTTTGTTGCCAGAAAGTTTGTCCGTTCGCACAGCCAACAAAAGTCCGATGAAAACCAAAAAAGTTTGTCTGATGGAGCGTACACACGGTCGGATGTTGCTCCAAAACAGCTAATTTCCATGTTTGTTGTCAAAAAGTCTGATCGTGTGTATGGGCCTTTTCTCTATCAAAATGGAAAAACACAGTTTGCCTATAGTTCTACTTTAAGCATCACAATTGAATATATTCCTTTTATGTAGAGTATATCACAAAAGTGAGTACACACCTTACGTTTTTGTAAATATTTTTTTATATCTTTTCATGTGACAACACTGAACAAATGATCCTTGGTACAATGTAAAGTAGTGAGTGTACAGCTTGTATAACCACTTTCAGACCAGACCATTTTGCTGGCTTAAGACCAGACCACTTTTTTGCGATTCGGCACTGCGTCGCTTTAACCAACAATTGCGCGGTCGTGCAACGTGGCTCCCAAACAAAATTGACGTCCTTTTTTTTCCACAAATAGAGCTTTTTTTTGGTGGTATTTGATCACCCCTGCAATTTTAATTTTTTTCGCTATAAACAAGAAAAGAGCGACAATTTAAAAAAACGCATTTTTTATTTTTTTCTATAATAAATATCCCCCGAAAATATATAAAACATTTTTTTTTCCTCAGTTTAGGCCGATATGTATTCTTCTACATATCTGTGGTAAAAAAAAAATCCCAATCAGTGATTATTGATTGGTTTGCGCAAAATTTATAGCGTTTACAAAATAGGGGATAGTTTTATGGCATTTTTATTAATAATTTATTTTTTAATTTATTAATAATAATTATTAGTAATAATTATTAATAATTTATTTTTTACTAGTAAAGGCGGCGATCATCGATTTTTATTGTGACTGTAACATCATGGCGGACATATTGGACATTTTTGACAAATTTTTGGGACCAATGTCATTTATACAGCAATCAGTGCTATACAAATGCACTGATTCCTGTGTAAATGACACTGGCAGTGAAGGGGTTAACCAGGGGGTGGCAGTGTAGGGGTTAAGTGTGTCCTAGAGGCGTGTTACTAACTGTGGGGGGCTGGGGTGTGTGTTAGTGAACACTGATCTCTGCTCCAATCACAGGGAGCAGAAATCAGTGTACCTTGTTGCTAGGCAGAACATGTTACATTGGCATCTCCCCGTTCAACCTCCCCGTGAGACGATCATGGGTATCCCTGCGGCGATCGAGTCCTCGAGACCCGCGACCGGACTCACGGGGGTCTCGACCGGCGCTGTACATGCGATGGCAGGGCAGCAATTTCAAATGGACGTACCTGTATGCCAATTTGCCTGCCCATGCCATTCTGCCGACGTACATCGTCTTGCGCCGGTCAGGAAGTGGATAACAGTGTAAATTTGCTGTCCCCTAAAAATAACTTAACACACAGGCATTAATGTCTGGGCAACAAAAGTGAGTACACCACTAAGTGAAAATGTCCAGATTGGGCCCAATTAGCCATTTTCCCTCCCCAGTGTCATGTGACTTGTTAGTGTTACAAGGTCTCATGGCAAAGAACTTTGAGGATCTGAAAAAAAGATTTGTTGCTCTACATAAAGATGGCTTAGGCTATAAGAAGATTACCAAGACCCTAAAACTAAGCTGCAGCATAGTGACCAAGACCATACAGTGGTTTAACAGGACAGGTTCCACGCAGAACCGGTCTCGCAATGGTCGACCAAAGAAGTTGAGTGCACGTGCTCAGCGTTATATCCATAGGTTGTCTTTGGGAAATAGAGGTATGAGTGCTGGCAGCATTGCTGTAGAGGTTGAAGGGGTGGGGGGTCAGCTTGTCAGTGCTCAGACTATACGTTGCATACTGCATCAAATTGGTCTTCATGGCTGTTGTCCCAGAAGTAAGCCTCTTCTAAAGATAATGCACAAGAAAGCCTGCAAACTGTTTGCTGAAGACAAGCAGACTAAGGACATGGATTACAGGAACCATGTCCTGTGGTCTGGTCTGATGAGACCAAGATAAACCATTATTTGGTTCTGATGGTGTCAAGCGTGTGTGGCGGCAACCAGGTGAGGAGTACAAAGGCAAGTGTGCCTTGTCTACAGTCAAGCATGGTGGTGGGAGTGCTGCCTGCACTGGGGTGCTACAGTTCATTGAATGCCAACATGTACTGTGCCATACTGAAGCAGAGCATGATCCCCTCCCTTCGGAGACTGGGCCGCAGGGCAGTATTCCGTTATAATAACAAGCCCAAACACACCTCCAAGACGACCACTGCCTTGCTAAAGAAGCTGAGTTTAAAGGTGATGGACTGGCCAAGCATGTCTCCAGACCTAAACCATATTGAGCATCTGTGGGGCATCCTCAAACGGAAGGTGGAGGAGTGCAAGGTCTCCAACATTCACCAGCTCCGTGATGTCGTCATAGAGGAGTGGCAGAGGACTCCAGTGACAACCTGTGAAGCTCTGGTGAACTCCATGCCCAAGAGGGTTAAGGCAGTGCTGGAAAAGAATGGTGGCCACACAAAATATTTTGACACTTTGGGCCCAATTTTTTCACTTAGGAGTGTACTCACTTTTGTTGCCAGCGGTTTAGACATTAATGGCTGTGTGTTGAGTTATTTTGAGTGGGCAGAAAATGTACACTGTTGTACAAGCTGTACACTCACTACTTTACATTGTAGCAAATTGTAATTTCTTCTGTGTTGTCACCAAAAAAGATATAATAAAATAGTTACAAAAATGTGAGGGGTGTACTCACTTTTGTAAATATTCTTCATTTCCAGTAAACCTATCTGTAGATATTTCTATTTCATAATTTAATTAAAAAGAAATAACAATTTATAGACCCAAAACAGTCCATATAATGGCTGACACATAATAAAATTAAATTAAGAACCTCATATCATGTCAATAAACCAAGCAATTGGTCACTCAGGCACATGAAAAACAATCTATGAAAATGTTTTATGGAAGATGTGGGAATGTCCATCAGGACACATTTGTTGGCCATGGATTGGATTTGCTTAAACATGAAACATCTGTAGGCAAGTTGAAATGTGTATAGTTTAGTTAGCCAGCAGCTGGCGAAGGCTGAGCAAAAGGTTAATTGATTCAAGTTTGTTCCTAGCCGGCCCACCTGTGCTTTATAAGGAGACAGCTAGGGTCCAGTGAAGAAACTAGGAATTGCGGAGAACATCCAAGCCATGGACAATGCCATTATGGACTCTCAACTCACAGAAGTATGCATGGGCAACTACATTATTCTAATTAGAATCAGGGAAAGGATTGTTGTTTATATTTTACTGTATGCGGTATCATGTTTAGTAAAGTTACATTAACCATTCTGAGCCTGGTCTGAAGTTATTCAAATGGGTACATGATTGCTTTGGCGTATCAAAAGAACTTGGGTCTGTAAATGCACTACAGGGTATGGAGTAACACTGTTACAAAAGGATAAACTCAGCAATACACAAAGAAGAGGAGTGTAGTTACTATGGGTAACCAAGGAACAAGCTACCAGTCGTTAAACATGGTACCTGGTAAGGCAGGGGTGTCCAAACTTTTTTCAAAGAGGGCCAGATTTGATGAAGTGAACTTCCGTGAGGGCTGACCATTTTGCCTGACATTCTTTGAACCATTACAATTCGGTCTAAGTGTGTTCATTTGAGCACTAATACACTGCTCAACAAGAATTCACTTGCCTTTGTGGCTGTGTGTGAGTAAAGAGATGAGCTCGGGCGTGTTATTTGGATATACCATATTTATTGGCGTATAACACACACCTTAACTTTACGAGGGAAGTTTCAGGAAAAAAACATATATTTGAAATAAAGAACTGTAAAGCAGAATAAGCATCAGTGCACATCTGCAGCCTCCCGAGTGCCATGAATGCAGCCCCACCATTGCCATCAGCGCAGCACCCCAATTGTCATGAATGTGGCACCCCCATTGCCATGAATGCGGCACCCCCATTGCCATCAGTGCAGCACCCCCATTGCCATGAATGCAGCACCCCCATTTCCATCAGTGCAATGCCCCCATTGCCATGAATGTAGCACCCACCATTGCCTGAAATGCAGCACCCACCATTGGCATAAATGCAGCACCCGCCATTTCCAGGAATTCAGCACCCACCATTACCTGGAATGCAGCACCCACCATTTCCAGGAATGCAGCACCCACCTGTAGCAGAGGCTCCTGAAGAGCACTAGCTATGGGTTTTTCCAAAGTTAAAGTTTTGCCTGAACTGCAGTTTGGTTTGAGTACAATTGTCTAAATTAGACTTCAGCATCAGTCTGACTGGACTGTAAGATGTTCGGCCTGGCCACAGAGGGTACTGTCTCTTCTGGCAGGCATGGAACGTTGGTCTGGTTAGGTGCTTAATTTGCTCTCTCTCGGAGCCCGCCCAGTGGGAGTGGCACTCTCGTTTTGCTTTCTGGGAGAGGGTATTTAAGATGCAGACGTCACATGGTTCGGGGTTCTGGTCCAGAATGATGTACTGGCTTCATGGTCCTGGTCCTCCTGACCAGCCCCCAGGAAGGCTATGGCCTGGGGTGCGGATCCACCAGACTTTGATGTCTCAGGGCTGGCTAGCCCAAGGCAAAGAAACTAAAGGAAGGATTCTGAGGTGGTCTCCGGTTCGGGAGAGACCCAGTGACTTCAAGCATTCCAGGGGAGGACTCTTCAGAAGAAGACCACATATGGGTTGGCTTCTTAGTGAGAGCCTGGAAGGGCTGAAGTAACCGAGAGAATCTGGTCTTGTGGATATCGCCAAGCTGGCTGAAAGATCCAGGTATCCTACAAGTGTTTCCAAGTTTAGTTTCTCTACGTGTTCTAGAACAACGTCTGTGGCAGAGACATTATCTTGTATGTTCTACAACAACGTCTGTGGCAGAGACTTGTTCTTGAGTATACACCTTGTTGGCTGCTAGGCCTTGTGAGAGAGGGACTGTCCAACCTGAGTGATCATCCAGTTGCGAATGGCTATTCTCTGGATGCAGTCAAAGTGAGCAAGTTCTTCAACAATTTTACTTTGACACCAAGAGTACCTGAATTTCCTTTCCAACCCTCTGATCCCAATTTAGGAGACTGTTCATTGTCTACGTTTTTGCAAAGAAAATCCATTCAGGTGGATCTGTTGTCAGTCTCTAAGTTACTGGGGCATTTACCACAGGAACCCCTAGACGTGCAACGAGGAAAACAGGAGGTAACAGTAAGCCCAAATCTAACCAGCAGCTCCTTCGGGGGTTAGTGCTACACACCATTGCCATGAATGCAGCACCCACCTTTGTCAGGAATGCAGCACCCACCTTTGTCAGGAATGCAGCACCCACCATTGCCAGGAATGCAGCACCCCCATTGTCATGAATGCAGACTCACCATTGCCATCAGTGCAGCCTGATTTATGCCCATCCATCTGGAGCCTCATTGGGGACAGGGAGAGGGGCGGGACGGGCGCCAAAAGATTACATACAGGTAAAAATCCTGTTTTCTCGGTGGCCTCTTTAATGCAAAGTCCCGCCTCCTATGATGGACAGAACAGACGTCCAATGGCAGCGGAGGAGACGGGACTTCCTATTACAGAGGCTGCCATACACACAGGAAATTCTCCTGTGTGTACGGCACTTCCCGTCCCCGCCAGCATGTATATCTTTTGTGGCCCTGAGAGCTCGTTGGGGGCCACAAAACATATATATGTCCAAATAACCAGGCGGGCTGTTCAAAACCGAAACGCAGGCCGCGATTTGGCCCGCGTGCCAGACTTTGGACATGCCTGTGGCCTAGGCTATAAGAAGATTGTCAAGAGCCTGAAACTGAGCTGCAGCATGGTGGCCAAGACCATACTGTGGACAGGTTCCACTCAGAACAAGCCTAGCCATGGTCGATCAAAGTAGTTGAGTGCACATGCTCAGCGTCCAGGGGTTGTGTTTGGGAAATAGATGTATGAGGGCTGCCAGCATTGCTGCAGAGGTTGAAGGGGGTGGGGGGGGGTCAACCTGTCAGTGCTCAGACCATACATTGCACACTGCATCAAATTGGTCTGCATTGTCATCCCAGAAGGAAGCCCCTTCTAAAGATGATGCACAAGAAAGCCAGCAAACAGTTTTCTGAAGTCAAGCAGACTAAGGACATGGATTACTGGAACCATGTCCTGTGGTCTGATGAGACCAAGATAAACGTATTTGTTTCAGATGGTTTTAAGTGTGTGTCACAGTAAGCAGGTGAGGAGTACAAATTCAAGTGTGTCTTGCCTACAGTCAAGCGTGGTGGTGGGAGTGTCATGGTCTGGGGCTACATGAGTGCTGCCAGCGCTGGGGGGCTACAGTTCATTAAGGGAAACATGAATGTCAGCATGTACTGTGACATACTGAAGCAGAGAATGATCCTCTCCTTTCGGAGACTGGGCCACAGGACAGTATTCCAACATGTTAACGACCCCAAACACACCTCCATGATGACCACTGTCTTGCTAAAGAATCTGGGGGTAAAGGTGATGGACTGGTCAAGCATGTCTCCAGACCTATACCCTATTGAGCATCTGTGGGGCATCCTCAAATGGAAGGTGGAGGAGCACAAGGTCTCTAATATCCACCAGCTCCGTGATGTCATCATGGAGGAGTGGAAAAGACTCCAGTTGCAACCTGTGAAGCTCTGGTGAACTCCATGCCCAAGAGGGTTAAGGCAGTGTTGGAAAATAATGGTGACCACAAAATATTTACACTTTGGGCCCAATTTGGACATTTTCACTTAGGGGCTTATTCACTTTTGTTGCCAGCGGCTTAGAATTAATGGCTGTGTGTTGAGTTATTTTGAGGGGAAAGCAAATTTGCACTGTTATACAAGCTGTACACACTACTTTACATTGTAGAAAAGTGTACTTTCTTCGGTGATGTCACATGAAATGATATAATAAAATATTTACAAAAATGTGAGGGGTGTACTCACTTTTGTGAGATACTGTAAGGCACCAACTGAGTTAATTACCACCTTAATTGGCCATAGAACCTGTGTAATTAATATGTGTTGGGTTTTAAAGAGATGAGGTAGCAACCCTAGCTGAACAGGACGCATGTGAATTTTGTGACACCCATCTTCAGATCCCTAATGGCTCTATGGTTGGCCAGTTGTAAATAGGATTGTGTCTGTTTACATCAGGCTACCTCTGATCTGTCACTTTTGTGTCTGTAAAAACAAAAAATTAAGCAGTCCTTTTGCTTTTATTTTTTACAGACCTGGACAGACTCAGACATGAGTCCCTATACATCAGCCTGCCCATAGAGCTGCATGGAGCTTCCAACAGGTCCACCTGAAAAATTGACAGACGACCTGCTCGAAAAGTCCATTTGAAAGAGACCTCAGGCAAAATATTTATTGAAAATAATGCACCACAGTGGCCCAAAAAATGGAAATCATCATTTTTGCCAATACAATACACCACAACACTGCTAAATTTGTGGGCAATTATGTATCAATGACCTGGTCATGAAGCGGATAATGTAAAACCTAACTTTCCTTTCTACACTGCTTCAGGTTCCTATGATCTTTATTAAGTTAGACTTGTAATACCTGACAGATGCAGTCTGAGTGTTTCTAGAAACCACCAACATCTGAATAAAAATGCAGTAAAGCAAATAATGATAGAAAAGGGGAAAAACAGACAATTAAATATAACTGGGAACATAAAGAGCACTACACTGTGTCACAGAACGGAAACATTATAATACGTGAGCTTGCACCCTAAATACATTATCTGATTGATTTGTACACATCTTTTAAAAAAATGTTACTAAGAACTTAAATTAAATAATTACATTTTAAAACAACAGTACACACATTTGTGGATAGTATGGGTGCTAAGACATCATTTACCACAACTCTAACATCTTTGGTTGTAACAAACAAAAAACTCTGCCGGTATACGGATGCCATTAATCAGCTAAATATAATATAAAGACCTATTTCAAGGTAATAAAAAGTATAAAAAACATAGATATACTTACATAAGTTATCTCATGACAGCATTGCGTGCCTCTAGTACTCTATATAAATTGTAGCCCAGATGTGTTACATTTTGAAATTAGATTTCTGTCCTGTGAACCATACATGCCCTGACATGTTATAGCTGAGAGCAGTTAGCCTGCCTCCCTTTTGACATCGCACATTTACTGTCAGTTGCTGTTCCTTTTCTATGGGATATGCACAAAGCTACATACACCATTAAAATCGTTAAAATCCCTTTAGTGCATGTGTGCACACACAAGCTTTGTTGTACAATACGAAGTGCATCTCAATGTGTGCTAAAACAATCGCCAATGTGCGTCAATGCATGTCAATGTGCTCTTTCGTGCATTCCGATTTACTTTACTGTACACATGTACCTATAAAAAGTAGAGGCATGAATACAGCCAAAGATGTTCACAGAATTCTCCAAGATGCCAGATACTGTCCTCCAAATATACAGTATCTCACAAAAGTGAGTACACCCCTCCCAGCTTTGTAAATATTTTATTATATCTTTTCATGTGACAACACTGAAGAAATTACACTTTGCTACAATGTAAAGTAGTGAGTGTACAGCTTGTATAACAGTGTAAACTTGCTGTGCCCTCAAAATAACTCAACATACAGCCATTAATATCTAAACCGCTGACAACAAAAGTGAGTAGACCCCTAAGGGAAAATGTCCAAATTGGGCCCAATTAGCCATTTTCCTTCCCCGGTGTCTTGTGACTCGTTAGCGTTATAAGGTCTCAGATGTGAATGGGGAGCAGGTGTGTTAAATTTGGTTTTATTGCTCTCACTCTCTCATACTGGTCACTGGAAGTTCAACATTGAACCTCAAGGTAAGAGAACTCACTGAGGATCTGAAAAAAAGATTTGTTACTCCACATAAAGATGGCCTAGGCCAGTGATGGTGAACCTTGGCACCCCAGATGTTTTGGAACTACATTACCCATGATACACGACTACACTGCAGAGTGTATGAGCATCATGGGAAATGTAGTTCCAAAACATCTGGGGTGCCAAGGTTTGCCATCACTGGCCTAGGCTATAAGAAGATTGCTAAGACCCTGAAACTGAGCTGCAGCATGGTGGCCAAGACCATACAGCAATTTAACAGGATGGGTTCCACTCAGGACAGGTTTTTAAGAATTTTAAACACTTTTTTTATTTTTTGGTGGCAACTCCACTTTAAGGACATGGATTACTGGAACTATGTCCTGTGGTCTGTTGAGACCAAGATAAACTGGTCACTGGAAGTTCAACATGGCACCTCATGGCAAAGAACTCTCTGGGGATCTAAAAAAAAAGAATTATTGCTCTACATAAAGATAGCCTAGACCAGGGATATGCAATTAGTGGACCTCCAGCTGTTGCAGAACTACAAGTCCCATGAGGCATAGCAAGACTCTGACACCCACAAGCATGACACCCAGAGGCAGAGGCATGATGGGACTTGTAGTTTTGCAACAGCTGGAGGTCCGCTAATTGCATATCCCTGGCCTAGACTATAAGAAGATTGTCAAGACCCTAAAACTGAGCTGCAGCACAGTGGCCAAGACCATACAGCAGTTTAACAGGACAGGTTCCACTCAGAACAGGCCTCGCCATGGTCGACCAAAGAAGTTGAGTACACATGCTCAGCATAGGGTGCCCACATGTCCCGGATTGCCCGGGATTGTCCCTGATTTTAAATTTTTGTCCTGTGTCCCGGGCACCTTCATTCCGGAACAATACAGTGTCCCGGAATGAAAAAAAACAGTGACCACCAGATCAGTCCGCTCCGCGACTTTGCCTGTCTGCCGCCGCGGCACCGCCACAGTCACACTCACTTCACTCACTTGCATCTCATGGTCACAGCACAGGAGGATGACTCGTCATAGGCTGGCAGTCTGGTTGCTAGGCTAGGGGCCGCCCCGCGTCTAGCAACCAGTGACGTCAGCTGAGGCCTGAGGGGCGGACTGACAGGAACTGGTCTGGCACTGGCAGTCAGTGTGGGCAGTGCACCCCCCCGCAGGCCACCCACACAGTACGTACGTACCCCAGCCAGAGTGACGCCACTGACGACACAGGGACAGAGCGCCACACTTAAATTTGTCTCCTGAGCAGCCAGCCAGCTTGAGTCTCCTTGTCTCAGATTCCTCCTCCAGAGTCCAGGCTCCTTCCGCCCACGAGGTCCCCAAGTTTGCCTGCAGTGATTTAACAGAGATTGACAAACGTCCAGGTTAGTGTACTATTCTGCTGCTGTCCCCCTCCCCCTCCATTCTGCTGCTGACTGTCCCCCCCCATTCTTTCTGCTGCTGTCCCCTCCGTTCTTCCTCTGTGTCCCCCTCTGTTCTTCCTCCGTGTCCCCCTCTGTTCTTCCTCCGTGTCCTCCTCCGTTCTTTCTCCGTGTCCCCCTCCGTTCTTTCTCCGTGTCCCCCTCTGTTCTTCCTCCGTGCCCCCCTCCGTTCTGCTGCTGTCCCCCTCTGTTCTTCCTCCGTGTCCCCCTCCATTATTCCTCCGTGTCCCCCTCCGTTCTTCCTCCGCGTCCCCCTCTGTTCTGCTGCTGTCCCCCTCCGTTCTTCCTCCGCGTCCCCCTCTGTTCTGCTGCTGTCCCCCTCCATTCTTCCTCCGTGTCCCCCTCTGTTCTTCCTCCATGTCCCCCTCTGTTCTGCTGTCCCCCTCTGTTCTTCCTCCGTGTCCCCCTCCGTTCTGCTGCTGTCCCCCTCTGTTCTGCTGTACCCCTCTGTTCCCCCTACGTTCTGCTGCTGTCCTCCTCTATTCTGCTGTCCCCCTCTGTTCTGCTGCTGTCCCCCTCCAGTTTTTCTCCGTGTCCCCCTCTGTTTTTCTGTCCCCCTCTGTTCTTCCTCCATGTCCCCCTCTGTTTTGCTGTCCCCCTCTGTTCTTCTTCCGTGTCCCCCTCCGTTCTGCTGTCCCCCTCCATTCTTTCTCTGTGTTCCCCACTTCCCCTCTGTTCTGCTACTGTCCCCCTTCGTTCTTCCTCCGTGTTTCCCTCTGTTCTTCCTCTGTGTCCCCCTCTGTTCTTCCTCCGTGTTCCCCTCTGTTCTTCCTCCGTGTCCCCCTCTGTTCTTCCTGCGTGTCCCCCTCTGTTCTTCCTCCATTCTGCTGCTGTCCCCCTCCGTTCTTCCTCCGTGTCCCCCTCCGTTCTTCCTCCGTGTCCCCCTCTGTTCTTCCTCCGTGTCCCCCTCCGTTCTTCCTCCGCGTCCCCTCTGTTCTGCTGCTGTGCCCCTCCGTTCTTCCTCTGCGTCCCCCTCTGTTCTGCTGCTGTCCCCCTCTGTTCTTCCTCTGTGTTCCCCTCTGTTCTTCCTCCGTGTTCCCCTCTGTTCTTCCTGCATGTCCCCCTCTGTTCTTCCTCCGTGTCCCCCTCTGTTCTTCCTCCGTGTTCCCCTCTGTTCTTCCTCCGTGTCCCCCTCTGTTCTTCCTCCGTGTCCCCCTCTGTTCTTCCTCCGTGTCCCCCTCTGTTCTTCCTCCGTGTCCCCCTCTGTTCTTCCTCCGTGTCCCCCTCTGTTCTTCCTCCATGCACCCCTCCGTTATGCTGCTGTCCCCTCCATTCTTCCTCCGTGTCCCCCTCTGTTCTTCCTCCGTGTCCCCCTCCGTTCTTCCTCCGCATCCCCCTCTATTCTGCTGCTGTCCCCCTCCGTTCTTCCTCCGCGTCCCCCTCTGTTCTGCTGCTGTCCCCCTCTGTTCTTCCTCCGTGTCCCCCTCTGTTCTTCCTCCGTGTCCCCCTCTGTTCTTCCTCCGTGTCCCACTCCGTTCTGCTGCTGTCCCCCTCCGTTCTGCTGTTGTCCCCCTCTGTTCCCCCTCCGTTCTGCTGCTGTCCTCCTCTGTTCTGCTGTCCCCCTCTGTTCCCCCTCTGTTCTGCTGCTGTCCCCCTCCAGTTTTTCTCCGTGTCCCCCTCTGTTTTGCTGTCCCCCTCTGTTCTTCCTCTGTGTCCCCCTCTGTTTTGCTGTCCCCCTCTGTTCTTCTTTCGTGTCCCCCTCCGTTCTGCTGTCCCCCTCCATTCTTTCTCTGTGTTCCCAACTTCCCCTCTGTTCTGCTGCTGTCCCCCTCCGTTCTTCCTCCATGTCCCCCTCTGTTCTGCTGCTGTCCCCCTCCGTTCTTCCTCCGTGTCCTCCTCCGTTCTTCCTCCATGTCCCCCTCTGTTCTTCCTCCGTGTCCCCCTCTGTTCTGCTGTCCCCCTCCGTTCTTCCTCCATGTCCCCCTCCATTCTGCTGTCCTCCTCCATTCTTCCTCCGTGTCCCCCTCCGTTCTTCCTCCGTGTCCCCCTCTGTTCTTTCTCCGTGTCCCCCTCTGTTCTGTTGTCCACCTCCGTTCTTCCTCCATGTCCCCCTCCATTCTGCTGTCCTCCTCCATTCTTCCTCCGTGTCCCCCTCTGTTCTTCCTCCGTGTTCCACTCCGTTCTTCCTCCATGTCCCCCTCCATTCTGCTGTCCTCCTCCATTCTTCCTCCGTGTCCCCCTCTGTTCTTCCTCCGTGTTTCCCTCCGTTCTTCCTCCATGTCCCCCTCTGTTCTTCCTCCATGTCCCCCTCTACACATTGCATACCACATGTCTAAACTGGTTACCACTGTTTGCTTTTTTTCCCCAAAAACTGGCAATAAAAAGTATCAAAAACCATTGGGTGCAGGGGGGAGGGGGGGGGGCTGTCCCTGAATGGCCATTTGGAAATGTGGTCACCCTAGCTCAGCATCATATCCAGAGGTTGTCTTTGAGAAATAGACTTACACAGTATATATGGCACTAATTTATTTTATATAAATTTTGCGATGGTTTGTTTGTGGCAACTAAACTGATCTTCAGCACTGATATAAATAGTCCATAGAATATACAGTCTCTCAGAATTTGCAGTATATGTTACTAGAAGATGGCTTCTGTTACCAGAGTTAATGTCCCTTTTAGGCAGAGGATGTTCTTGCAGCCTGCACTGGCTCCACATTTTTGCACCCCTAGAGTACATATTCACTCTTCGGCCACTTTATTAGGTACACCTTCCTAGTACTGGGTTGGACTTTAGAACTGCTATAATTCTTTGATTCCTCTGAGATTTTGGTCCATATTGCCATGATAGCATAGCGCAGTTGTTGCAGATTTGTCGGCTGCACATCCATGATGCGAATTTCCCAATCCACCACATCCCAAAGGTGCTCTATTGGATTGAGATCTGGTGACTGTGGAGGCTATTGAAGTATAGTGATCTAATTTTCATGTTCAAGAAACCAGTTTGAGATGATTTGAACTTTGTGACCTGGTGCATTCTCCTGTTAGCAGTAGCCATCAGAAGGTGGGTACACTGTACTCATAAAGGGATGGACATGGTCTGCAACAATCCTTAGGTAGGCCATTTAAACAGCATGTAGGCATTTAAACTATACTCGATTGGTACAAAGGGGCCCAAAACATGCCAAGAAAATACCCCCCACACCATTACACCACCACCAGCCTGAACTGTTGATACAAGGCAGAATGGATTCATGCTTTTATGTTGTTTACGCAAAATTATGACCCTACCATCTGAATGTCACAGCTAAAATTGAGACTCCTCAGACCATGCAACGTTTTTCCGATCTTCTATTGTTCAATTTTGGTGAGCCTGTGTGAATTGTAGCCTCAATTTCCTGTTCTTAGCTGACAAGAGTGGCACCCGGCGTGGTCTTCTGCTACTGTAGCCCATCTGCTTCAAGGTTCAATGTGTTGTGTGTTCAGAGATGGTATTTTGCATACCTTGGTTGTAACGAGTGGTTATTTGAGTTGCTGTTGCCTTTCTAGCATCTCAAACCAGTCTGCCCATTCTCTTCTGACCTCTGACATCAACAAAGCATTTTTTTCATACCATTCTCTGTAAACCCTAGAGATGGTTATGCGTGAAAATCCAAGTAGATCAGCAGTTTTTTTAAATACTCAGACCAGCCTGTCTGGCACCAACAACCATGCCACATTCAACATCACTTAAATCCCCCTTTTTCCCCATTCTGATGCTCGGTTTGAACTTCAGGGGGTCGTCTTCACCAAATCTAGATGCCTAAATGCATTGAGTTGCTGCCATGTGATTGGATGATTAGCAATTTGTGTTACCAAGCAATTCAACAGGTGTACTGGTGAGTGACTGGTGAGTGTATATAGACAAGTAGAAGCCTTCTCTGAGTTATCCCTCCTCTCCAGGAACCTGACCCTGAGCTAATCACTATCCCTCACAAATTCCTCCCCCCCTACCATTCACTCACCAGAAGTACAGCAAAATGACATGACCCCTATTTATTTTCCCTCAGCCAAGATGGCTGCCAAAGGTCATCAGAGGTTATAGCACCAAATCAGACAGTTGCTCCCTCTGAGACACCAATAGAGTGTATTAGGGGACAATTTTCCCTACAAACTCCACTCCATCTGTATGATAGCACAGTGCCACGTACTGGATGGAGGAAAACCTGCAACTGCCTACAAGCTTGCTTCTAATAATGTGGCCTCACCACAGTGCCCTGACTGAGACATACTAGCACCAGATATGAGGCAGATGACCCCGAAGCTTTGGGTGAAAGTCCAGAATACTCTAGCTAAAGGTAAGTATGAAAAAAATAAAAAAATAAATGGGGTAGGGGGATTCCAGGGGGACAAGAGAAGTTGTTGGGGAAAGCTAAAATTTTAAGTGTTGGGGAAAGCTAAAATTTAGGCTAAAGTGTTGGTCTTCAAACAAGTTTAGTATGAGATGCTTACCCAATATGTGTACTGTATGCCAGAGATTAGGAATACTTTGGTATTTTTTTACAGAGGTTTTTAGAATTCCCACACCAAAAACTACTGACATGCTAACATGATTTGGTCATATGCAGGGATGTACAAATCTGACATATACAGATGTGCTCTATCTGGGCAAAACACCTTGGCTAAAATTACCATTTGAGTCATATAAAAACAAAATGCGCAAATGATGAAATTGCTGCATGGCCACATTTCCAGCTGCAAAGGTGCCTGTACAACTTTATTATTGACATATAAATACTTATATCCTATGAGAAATAATAGGCAAGAATGTGAATAAACTCACAAGTGTGGCACTAACCCCCCGAAGGAGCTGCTGGTTTGATTGGGCTTACCGTTACCTTCTTTTCCTCAATTCACGTCTATGGGTGTCCCGTGGTAGATGGCCCAGTAACTTGAGAGATTGACGATAGCTCCGCATAAAGGGATTTTATTTGCAAAAACGTAAACAATGAACAATCTCTTAAATCTGGATCAGAGGGTCAGGAAGGAGTCAATAATGAAGAACTTGCTTACTTTGACTGAATCCAGAGAATAGCCATTCACAACTGGATGTTCACTCAAGTTGGATAATCCCTCTCTCACAAGGTTTAGCAGCCAACAAGGTTTAACTTCAGGAACAAATCTCTGCCACAGAAGTTGTTGTAGAACATACAAGAATAAGTCTCTGCCACAGACTCTGTTGTAGAACACGTAGGAAACTAGGACTTGTAGAACACTTGTAGGATACCTGGATCTTTCAGCCAGCTTGGCGATATCCACAAGACCGGATTCATTTTGGTACTTCAGCCCTTCCAGGCTCTTGCTAAGAAACCAACCCGTAAGTGGTCTTCTTCTGAAGAGTCCTCCCCTGGAATGCTATGAAGCTAATGGGCCTCTCCCAAACCGGAGACGACACCAAAACACCTCAGAATCCTCCTTTAGTTTCCTTGCCTCGCGCTAGCCAGCCTTGAGACAACAAGTTGGGTGGATCTGCACCCCAGGCCATAGCCTTCCTCGGGGCTGGTCAGGAGGACCAGGACCATGAGATCAGCACATCCTTCTGGACCGGAACCCCGGACCACGTGACATCCACATCTTAAATACCCTCTCCCAGAAAGCACAGCAAGAGCGCCACTCCCACTGGGCAGGCTCCAAGAGAGAGTAATCTTAAAGCACCCAACCAGACTGTAGTTCCATGCCTGCCAGAAGAGACAATGCCCCCTGTGGCCAGGCTGAGCATTCCACAGTCCAGTCAGACTGATGCTGAGGTCCAAATTTAGACAATTTCACCCAAACCAAATGGCAGTTCAGGTGTAACCTTAAATTTATAAAAACATAGCGCGTGCTCTTCAGGAGACGGCACTACACAAGCAATCATTCAAACGTATTCGTTTTGAGTGAAGTTTGCCTTTAAAATAAAAGTCCTACATGAACGTTAAAAAAAAGGAAACATTACAGAATTTAGATAGTTAATTATTATAAGCTTATTAAAGATTAAATCCTTCAGGCTGCAAATAGCATGTATTATATAATATAATACAAAAAGAGAACAATATAACGCATAGCACACTTTAAAGGGTAGATGTAATAATGTTTAATGATGAATGAAGCTTCATGAAAACTTTACTGCTTATCTGTGTTATTTCATTTCCTGTGAGCTTTAAAGATTACTAAGGTCTCTATGTAATACATAAATGACTTAAACTGTTGTATGAGGGCTGTTATTGTGAACACCAATATTATACCCCTTTGTTCTTCTTAATTATCTTTTATTCTGAGCAGCCCCCATGTTTGCTGTACATCTGCTCTTACATTAAACCATGTCGGCATTTCTTAGACTCCCTTATATTCCATTCTTTTTATTTTTCCTCGGGCCATTCTTGGTTGGTGCCCTGTACAGAAATAAACAATCCTGTCATCTTGTAAAGGGAGGACTGACCCTATTTTTGTGGTATAAACAATTGCATTCTATACTGTAACTTTATTTTTTTATCTGCTTTTAAAATATCCTTTAAAACAGTGCTCCCCAACATTTTTGGCACCGGGAGCCGGCATTGTGGATGAGAATTGTGCCAAGGCGGGGGGGGGGGGGGGGGGAGGGGGTCTGGGTGACGATGCGGTTTTTCGTGGCCAATTTATCAGGAAATGGCTGGTGTTAGCACTTCAATCATCACAACACCATGGTTAATATGGTGTCAGGATGATTGAAGTGCATTATTTTTATTATTATATTGTAATATAAATTTAAATAGTTCATGCAGATTGCCACAGTCACATGCCACAAGATGCAGATTGCCACATGCCACCAGATGCAGATTGCCACAGTCACTTGCCACATGCCACCAGATGCAGATTGCCACAGTCACTTGCCACATGCCACCAGATGCAGATTGCACATGCCACCAGATGCAGTCTCTTAAATGCAAATTGTCACTAAGCACAGAGGGAGTGGAGTGGAGGGTTCCGCGTGAGAGTGGACAGCAGTGATGCGGGGCGGGCGGTGAGAGATGATGTAATCTCTCTGCTCCCCCACTTCACCTCCAACAGTGTAGCGGCTGGCCTGAAGTGCGGTGATGGCGGTGATCTCTCTGCTCGCCCACCGCCACACCTCAGATACAGACTTCATGTCCTGGCTGTAAACAGGCTGCGGTCCAGTAGTGGGCCCTGGCCCGGGGGTTGGAGACCCCTGCTTTAAAACACTAAAAGAGGGGATTGAAAAGTGAGATTGTTACATGAACCAACAGAAATTGTGAGCTGATGCATCAATCTTGTAATATTTAGGGCAGGGGTAGGCAACCTTTTAGTGGTTGATATCTACCTGGACAACATGGAGGAGATAAAAGATCCCGGGGGGGCATCTATCAAGCTCCTAACAAAAAGATGGCATGAAGAACACATAGGGCAGGCATGTCCAAAGTCCGGCCCGCGGGCCAATTGCGGCCCGCGGCCCGGTTTTGAACGGCCCGCCTGGTTATTTGGACATACATATCTTTTGTGGCCCCCGACGATCTCCCAGCGCCGGGGCCACAAAAGATATATATGCTTCGGAAGGTACAGGGAGGACAGGACCGAGCACCGTACACAGGAGAATTTCCTGTTTACGGGCGGCCTCTGTAATAGGAAGTCCTTCTCCTGCACTGTCATTGGACGACTGTTCTGTCCATCAAAGGAGGCGGGACTTTCTATTAAAGAAGCCGCCGTGTAAACAGGAGATTCTCCTTTGGCACTCGTCAGTGCATTCCTGGCAATGGTGCTATGTTCCTGTCAATGGTGCTGTGTTCCTGGCAATGGTGCTGCGTTCCTGGCAATGGTGCTGCATTCCTGGCAATGGTGCTGCGTTCCTGGCAATGGTGCTGCGTTCCTGGCAATGGTGCTGCGTTCCTGGCAATAGTGAGTCATTCCTGGCAATGGTGCTGCATTCCTGGCAATGGTGCTGCATTCCTGGCAATGGTGAGGCATTTGGGGAGGCATTCCTGGCAATGGTGCTGCGTCCCAGGCAATGGTGCTGCGTCCCTGGCAATGGTGCTGCGTCCCTGGCAATGGTGCTGCGTCCCTGGCAATGGTGCTGCATTCCTGGCAATGGTGAGGCATTTGGGGAGGCATTCCTGGCAATGGTGAGGCATTTGGGGAGGCATTCCTGGCAATGGTGCTGCGTCCCAGGCAATGGTGCTGCGTCCCTGGCAATGGTGCTGCGTCCCTGGCAATGGTGCTGCGTCCCTGGCAATGGTGGGGGAATTCCTGGCTATGGTGGGGGCATTCCTGGCTATGGTGGGGGCATTCCTTGCTATGGTGGGGGCATTCCTTGCTATGGTGGGGGCATTCCTTGCTATGGTGGGGGCATTCCTTGCTATGGGGGGGCATTCCTGGCTATGGGGGGGGCATTCCTGGCTATGGGGGGGCATTCCTGGCTATGGTGGGGGCATTCCTGGCTATGGTGAGTGCATTCCTGGCTGTGGTGGGTGTGTTCCTGGCAAAGGTGGGTCTGCAGATGTGCACTGATTAGGCTGCATTGGTGGGCACTGACCATTATTTTGCTTCACAGTTCTTTATTTAAACATTTTTTTTTTCCTGAAACTTCCCTCTTAAAGTGAAGGTGCGTGTTATACGCCAATTAATACAGTATGTACAAATACGCCCAAGCTCATTTCTTCCCACACACAGCCACAAAGGCAAGAGAATTCCTGTTGGGCAGTGTATTAGAGCCCGAACGAACACACTTAGACCGAATTTTAACGATTCAAAGAATGTCAGGCAAAATGGTCGGCCCTCGCGCATGTTCACTTCATCAAATCCGGCCCTCTTTGAAAAAAGTTTGGACACCCCTGACATAGGGGGTTATTTACAAAAGGTAAATCCACTTTGCACTGGAAGTGCACTTGGTAGTGCACTCGCTCTAAATCTAAGGGGTAGATCTGAAATGAGTGGAAGCTCTGCTGATTTTATCATCCAATCATGTGCAAGCTAAAATGCTGTCTTTTATTTTCCTTATCCCCCTTGGATCTACAACGAGTTTACTTTCAAGTGCACTTGCAGTGCAAAGTGGATTTGCTTTTAGTAAATAACCCCTATAGTCTATCACAGGAGTGTCCTACTCCACACCACCCACTACAGTAGTGTCATCTGCCCCCCCTGTACATTACCATTACCACTACAGTAGTGTCCTCTTCCCCCCTTCATATTACCATTACCACCAAAGTAGTGTCCATTGCCCCCCTCCACATCACCCACTACAGTAGTGTCCTCTTCCACACTGTACATTACCATTACCACCACAGTAGTGTCCTCTGCCCCCATTCACATCACCCACTACAGTAGTGTCCTCTGCCCCCTCCAGATTACCCCCCCCCCCACACACAGTTGTTTCCTCTGTGCCCCTTATCATCACCCAATACAGTAGTGTCCTCTGCCCCCACCACATTACCCCCCCCCCCCCCACAGTGGTGTCCTCTGCCCCCCTTCACATCATCTGCTACAATAGTGTCCTCTGTGCCCTCTGCCCATTTACATTACCCCACACAGTAGTATCTTCTGCCCTCATTCACATAGCCCCCCTTATAGTAGTGTTCCCTGCCCCCCCCCCCGCTCGCCCCATAGCAGTGTCCTCTGCCCCTTTCACATCACCCTCCCATTGTAGTGTTCTCTGCTTTCCATAGCAATGTCCTCTGCCCCTCCTCCCACAGAAGTGTTCTGTACAACCCCAATGTGTCCTCTGTCCTTTCACATTACCCCCCACCATAGTGTCCTCTGCCCCTTCACATCACCCCCCACTGTAGTGTCCCCTGCCCCTCTGCCCGCTCCATAGCAGTGTCATTTGCCCCCATCACATCACCCCCACAGTAGTGTCCCCTGCCCCTCTTCTGCCCATAGCAGTGTCCTCTGCCTACTTCATGTCACCTCTCCAACACTGTAGTGTCCACTGCTCCCCTTTCACCACAATAGTGTAGTGACCTCTGCTCTTTTTTACAATTTTATTTTTTACAATTCATTTTTTTTATTATCTTTTACAATTTATATATTTTTTGTTATTATTATTTTTTTTACAATACTTTCTTTTTTTTTGGGGGGGGGGGGGGAGTGGACAGTGTCAGTGTTTTTTTTTTATTTGTATTTTTTATTATTTTTACAATTTAACCTAATTATTATTTATTAAATCTTTTTTTATTTTTTATTTATCAGCCCTATTGGGGGGGGGGGGGGGGGGGGTTGGTAAGATATCAGGGGTCTAAACAGACCCCTGACATCTCCCCTTTGAGACAAGGAAATGGACTAAGAACAGAGATTCCCCAGTCCCTTTCTCAGCAGCTTCAGCTGTACTGAAGATGAATGGCCAGGAGATAGAGGCTCCTCTGCATTCATAAACTGAAGCATCGTAATCACAGTTAACGACGCTCAGTTATGAATGGACAGAGTCAGTGATGACTAAATGACAGATTTACCGGCCCCTTCCTCCGCTCTCAAACCTGACAGATCGGGGAGGGGGGGGGAACCAGAGGAGGACACTGGTAGCCAGAGGAACACACAGGGGATCATCCGGGGTGATTGGTGCAATGGCGGGGCAGTTAAATCACCAAACCCCCTCTATAGCCTTTTAATAAAGCAACTGACAGCCCTGGGAAGGGGAGGGGGAGAAGCAGCTGTCAGCTGCTTTATTAAAAGGCTATACAGGGGTATTGGTGTTTGTAACTGCCCCATCGCCGCACCGATCACCTGTGAGACTGCCCGGCCCCCCCTACTACACTGAGGATGCCTGGCCCAATACAACAGATATTGGATTAAGCATCAGAGCATTTGCACGAGTACCGATACTCGTGCAAATGTTTGGTATCGGTGCAACCCTAGCAATAATTGAAAGTGACCCATTGTCTATAGTGATACATTCCAATGTGCACTGGACAATGATTGTAAATATTTGAGTTGTTTGCCATGTATAAAACCTATTTTTATTTTCTTACACTCAGTTTTTATTCCTGTGTCTATTAACATTTATGCATTATTAAATGTTGATGTGTATTCCAATTCATTCTAATTCATATTCAGTTTTTGTCACGTAAGACCCAGTCTTCCTTTGTACAAATGCATATTTCAACAACATTCAGTTGTAGACCATAATAAGTGATAGTGTCTAAAATTTATCATATCCCACAACGTTGTTTAGCTTTTCCCCCACGGACCACATAAATTGGTGTCTGGCACACAACTGTATATAGTGCTTCCCGCAGTAATCTCAAACACTGTGGAGGTGAACTACTCAAGCTGATAGCCAACTCAAGTGGTACTCTAGAGGAAAATTTGACTTATTTTATACCATGATATTTCCTCAGTAGGCCAGTTCAAGCCATGAATACAAATGCGTGTTTCTCCCCACAGTCGTGGCTCATTGCAATCCGTACAGCCTACTGTAAATATGTCAGGTCTCTAGTCATCGTAGGCACCTTGGCCAGATCTTTTGTTATTCACTATTAAATGCTCTCAATATTTTATTGAAAGCTTGCAACAATTTCTGCCACTTGGTTATGCAACAACGCTTCACAAATTAGATATTGATGAGATCTCATTTGTGTCACTGTTATCTCAAAGTCAGTTAATGAGTCTCTAATATACAAAAACAAATTACCCAGCAGTAGGTGCAAACAAAGTTTCTACATTTTAATAGCAAACCACTAGAATGAGGAAATGACAATATTTCAAGTGATGCAGAAGAAAGCATCTTCATCACAAAAGGTCACCTTCTCACTGCTATGTGTCAGTAAAGGTAAGCTAATGATCAATTCTTTTTACAATGTTGTTCTCTTGGTGATAAGTACATGCAGCCAAACAGTGCATGGATTGATTTTGGACCACAAAGGATAATATAAAATCAAAGATGTGTGTAGGTATTTTATAGCTGAGGCAATCTGATGTGTTCATTATTTCCATCATGCTAGGGCTGTTCCTACTGTGTTCTCTCTACAGGGCAGCAGATACAAAATGCTTCCACTTTGCCCCACCACACTCTCTGCTGACCCATAATGTCACTTTCAGGAAAGCATGTGATTTCTTCATATCCCTTTCTTCCAAGAAAAGACCTTATGAGATACTGTATCTCTCATGCAGTGTGGGTGTAGGTGGGGAGCAGCATGGAGCGACATTAATAATTCACACAGTCAGGTGCAGGGAAGAACTTGTATTGAAATAGTACATCAACAGTTCACAACAAACCTGGTGGGAAGGTTGCACAACTGGGTGCAGTCACGGTTTCCAGTAATGTGAAGAAAACAGGTAATAACCAGACTGACAGCATCTATTATGAGAGCAGAATGTGGTCTGGCCTTCTTGTGCCCAAACGGGATTAAGTCCAAAGGAGATGCATCCCTACACTTTCTCTCTTAGTCAGGAACTCTACCTTACCAATAGTACTGTCCCTAACAGGCAAAGTACCTGTCCCTACTCTATCAACTTGCAAAAAGCACGCCAAGCCTGGAAGCCAGAGCCTTAAAAAGGCTTTGCCTGACCCAAGATGGCTGCTAGGTCACATGGGGTGACAGCGTCCAATAGGATAGTTTCCTCAGTGACCCAGGAAACCATAGAGAGCAACCCTGTTCCTCTTGACTTCCTCTCTGCTGAAAAGCACCACCTGCAGTGGAGAAAGTAGACTGCACCTGCCTAAATGCAGGTTGGGACATTGGCCAGCTGGGACTGGAATTCTGGCATTAGTCAGAAGGTCTGATATGTAGAGTGCTTCCTAAATATGAGTTTAGCATCCTCTAAGAGCCATATTTTTATTATGTATCACAGTTCTCTGTGGAATATACATGTAGCAATGTGGACTACAAATGCAAAGTACAGTGATCCTCCGTTATGTCCCTCTAGTGCCCAGCATTACTAACTGACATCATATTTGTGAGCCAAACTAAAGGGATTGTGGGGTAGTTTCGCAGAACGCCAATTGCTCCACATGACTATACACCTGGACTACATATCCCAGGGATCTTTGCTACCATCAGGGGGATAGCTGGGAGGAGCTTTTAAAAGAAGCCAGAGACCTTCCCCATGCTCTCTTCCTCCTGGGCCTGACGCATGACAGACCTCTCCGTGTATGAAGAGCGAGGCCATGGCCTACCACGCGGGGTACAACCTTCCAACCCAGATGAGAAGGGCCTAGCACTGCTTGCTTTTCATCAGACATCCATCCAGCACCATCTCGGTCATCCGAAAACCCATGCTTCGGGAGACCCCCACAGCGGATCCGCTGCACAAGCGACGCTCCATGAGTTGCTTTCCAGGAGGCATTGAATCGGCCTGGTCTCTGGTGAGAGGGCATTTGCCTGCCTTTGTAAACCCTCCTTATTATTTCACTGGGACACTGTGTACAGACAGCTTTACCTTGGGAATACTTTACTGCACCTACTTTTGAATACTGTACATAGACATATTTAGCTCCTTCCATTTCAAGACATCACATTGTTCTGTTACTGCACCTTATTGTATATAGTTAATGAGTTCCAACTGCCGATGAAGACCATCAGGCCTGCTACAGGGACATTGCTGTCATTAGCGCTTAAAGGGCCCTCATACCAATTCTATTAAGCCCGATTTCTCATTAGGATTAAAGGTTAATAGACCGGCCTGGGTTTCCCCTTTAGAAGTTTTGCCAGTATAAATACTTAACATTTTCTTATCCTTTCAGGTCAGGTTCAAGTAGTATTATTTTGTACATATTTGTATATGATATACTGTTATCTACAATTATCTTGACTTGTGTTATTTAGAGGTATTCCTCTGCTGAATTAGGACTGTTATCCAAAACTCAGTAGATCTATTGCCTCCTCTGTGTAACAATACCCTCTTTGCACCACTTTAAATTAATAAGTTGTTTATATTCTGTTAACGTTTACTGGAACAATTCAAACATGTCTGAACCCAGAGTGTCAGGTGGGTTGGAATGTTCACAAGGTCATGGCGGTGCAGATGAACAGTTAAATCCAAGCAGTCCCCAAGGGGGTCAAGCTACATACACATTGTAATTTACGCTTTCAGTAGTGCATAAAGTAGCAAAGTGTGGCAGTGCAGTGCCTTCTTGTACTTGTTCCAGGACAGAATTCAATGGTCAAGAGTCAGGAGAATTATGAAAATAAAAACAGGGGAGACATGTTTTAGGCCCTATTCACACCTGAGCGTTTTTGTAAAACGCTCTACTCTGAAGCTCTAAAACGCCCAACAAGCAAAATACCATTAATTTCAATGGCTCCTGTTCACATATGAGCGTTTTGTCGCCCCTAAAGCAAAACACCTGAAGCTCAAAAAAGTACAAGAGCTTCTTTTTGGCAGATTACAGGTGTTTTTGGCCCCATAGACTTCAATAAAAATGGATAACTTGAGCAGAAAAACGCTTGTAAAATGCTCAGATAGCAGCTCCCCATCTCTAATTTCCTCTCCCTCTCCTCCCCCTAGTGCTTTCTATTGGCTAAACTAAAAAGCCTGAAGCTGTAAAACGCTTGTAAGACACTTCTAAAATGTTTTAAAAAAGTATGTAAAAAGCGGAAAAAAAAGCTTAAAAAAGGCAGTATATCGATATGCTCTGGTGTGAATGAAACCTTATGCCCTGTACACACGGTCGGACATTCCGACGGCAAAATTTTTGCAGACGGATTTTGGCCCAAACTTGTCTTGTATACACACGGTCACACATAGTTGTTGTTAAATCAGATTTTTCAAAACAAGGTGACGTAAAACGTGTACGACGGGACTATAAAGAGGCTAGTAGCCAATAGCTTTCATCTCGTAATTCATTCTGAGCATGCGTGGCACTTTGTGCGTCAATAGCGTCTACCCACGATCGGCATTAAAATGATCGAATTTTGTTGTGGGAAAATTTTTGATCCAGATCTCAAACTTTGTGTGTTTGAAATTTCCGACAGAAAAAGTCAGATGGAGCCCACATACGGAATTTCTGACAACACAATCCGATTGCACATTTTCCTTCGGAAAGTCCGACTGTGTGTACAGGGCATTAGAGTTAGGACTTTAGGAACACTGCCGTTTCGGGTGCCACAAAAAGAAAACCCAGTTACTTAGTAGAGACCAACCTAGTTGTTAACAACCAAACCTCCTGCCACACCCCAACCTCCAACACCCAACCATTTGTAAACTGATGTTAAATGTACTGCAGTAGCAAAAAAAAAAAAAAAAAAAACATAAATGGCATTATAAGGAAAACTGTAATGAAATGTGAATTTTGTGCATATAACTCATGCATTCCTCTACTACATTAACAGATCGCGCGTAAACCTATAAAAAAAAAAACTGGCACTTTTTTGGTGAATAAGAGGTACCTACCAATGTCTACCTACCTGGACTGATTTTCTGTAGTTTGCCTCAGTCTTGACTACAGAGAATCAGTTCAGATATCATATGCAACCAGCTTTCATGATCTTCAGCTCTGCCTGCTCTCCTCCGCCTCCTGAGCTTCACTTTTCTATAGTTCATACTAGCATATTATAAGTCAAGATTAGACCAGAAACATAGACACCTTAAAGTGATTGTAAAGCTCCGAGTTTTTTTTTTTAAAATAACAAACATGTCATACTTACCTCCACTGTGCAGTTTGTTTGGCCCCGATCATCCTATTTTGGGGTCCCCCGATGGCACTGGTAGCTCCTCCCAGCATAGTATAACCCCCTAGGAGAAGCGCTGTCCCAGTGGGGTTACCTGGCGGGCTCACTCCCGAGTCTAGCATTCGGCGTCCATAGACACAGAATGTAGGACGCAGCACTGGGTGGGCGGGGCCGCATCATTGGATTTGATTGACAGCAGCGGGAGCCAATCTATTCAATCAAGAGCCGAGAACCCCGGGCAGAGGAAGAGTGCATCTTCACCGTGGGAAATCCCAGGGCTCAGGTAAGTAAAACAGGAGGGTGGTCACTGCCAGCTGTTTTTTCA
This sequence comes from Lithobates pipiens, assembly GCF_037356315.1. Classification (NCBI taxonomy): domain Eukaryota; kingdom Metazoa; phylum Chordata; class Amphibia; order Anura; family Ranidae; genus Lithobates; species Lithobates pipiens. The sequence goes on from NW_027507696.1 coordinate 16,659,813, forward strand.
CCTTAAAGCGGGAGTCCACCGGGACTCCGCGTTTTTTTTTTTTTTTTAAAAGCCAGCAGCTACAAATACTGCGGCTGCTGACTTTTAAATAGTGACACTTACCTGTCCAGCGCGCCCGCGATGTCGGCACCCGAAGCCGATCGCTCGCTCGTGCCGCCACCATCTTGGGTATGGGAATCAGGAAATGGAGCCTTTCGGCTTCATTTCCCGGTTCCCTACTGCGCATGCGCGAGCCGCGCGGCGCAATCCGGATGGTTCCCGCTGCCTCTGGGAGCTGTGTGTTTCCCAGCAGGCAGCGGGGCACTTGCTGAAGGGGGCGGGCGCTTGCGGAAAGGGGCGTAACGTACGCCCCTTTCCGCAGAGAGCTAGCCCGGAAGTGGGTGCAGTTACCTGGATTATCCAGGTAACTGCACCCCCCTCCCCCCTGAAAGGTGCCGATTGTGGCGCCGGAGGGGGGGGGGGATTCCGATGAGCGGAGGTCCATTTTAGGGTGGACCTCCGCTTTAATGCATAGGATGCATTAAGGTGGAAAAACACGAAGGTTTACAACCTCTTTAAGGTACCCGCTTTACACAATAAATTGCTGTTTAAGTTTTTAAGTTATTATGCAACCATCATCTTCCTGAAAAATAATAGATGCTGCTATATTACTTAATGATTGTTTTGAAGTTATAAGCCTATTACTGTCCAATAGCTTCTTCTATTGGTTTCTGTGTCCTAAATGAGAAAAATAGCCAGATCAATACAAACTTAACGCAAAGAAATTTACTGTTCTTATTACTTTTCATTCTGTTTTGGAAACATATTCAGTTCCATTTCTTCATCATTATAGCTTGTTTATCTTGGATTTCCCATTAACCTCACCTGATCTGCTCTGCAGTGCTGGCCCAATGTTTTTGCATTTATTTTGAGATTTTTATCAGAGGCCTTTGCAGCCATCCTAGCTAAGTGGCAAAACTATCTGTAGCCTGCTAGCCAACCAGCATTTAAGCCTTGTACACACAATGAGATTATCGGACAAATGATTGTCCATTTTTTTTTCTTTTATGTCAGTCTCCATATTGAATGTGAATAGGTTACTATAGTAAGAAAATTCTCATATGACGGAACAAAAATTCGGAAGTGATGTAGTGTTAGACATGTGCATTTCGTTTAGTTAATCGAAAATTCGGATGCATTTTTCATTATTCGGAAATTCGGATGCATCCAAATTTCCAAACTACAATATTAACAAATTTAAACAAATCCAAAATAACGTTTTGAATTGAAAAAAGCGAAAAATCAAATCAGTGAAAATCAAATCAACTCGAATTCGAAAGCAAAATTGAATTCGAAAACAAATTAGAAAAAAATAGAAATCGATTTTCTAAAAAATAATACAATAAAATAGAATATAAAATAATAAAGCAATAGGAAAAAAAATAAAAGATGTGTAAAGAATAGAATAGAATTTAATAGAATGTAATAAAATAAAACAGAACATGTCTTCCGAAATTCTAATTTCGAATAGTATAAATTAGAATTTGAGAATAGATTGGAAAATAATTCAAAACAATGGAAATGAAAATAATAGAAAAGAATAGAAAAAATAGAACAGAATAGAAAAAAAAAAATTATATCTAACATCTTCTGAAATTCGAATTTCGTATAGATCAAATTGAACTTGAATAGAAAAGATTAGAATAGAATAGATAAGAATAGAAAAAAATAGCCTAAAAAAACAGAACAGAAGAAAATAATATAATAATTAATAATTCGATTTCATTTATATATATATATATATATATATATATATATATATATATATATATATATTTATATATATATATATATATATATATATATATATATATATATATTATATATATATATATATATATATATATATATCCATTTTCCAAAAATTTAATTGCGTATAGAATGATTTTGAAATCGTATAGAAAAGATTAGAATAGAATAGAAAAACAATAGAACAGAATAGAATAGAATAAAATATAATATATGTTTTTCTAGTCTATTATTTTCTATTCTATTCTAATCTTTTGTATTCAAATTCAAAATCATTCTATATGAAATTCAAATTTCAGAAAATTGTTATATATATGATATTTCTATATATAACCATTTTCTGAAATTCGAATTTCGTATAGAAGGATTTTGAATTTGAATACAAAAGATTAGTATAGAATAGAAAAGAATAGACTAGAAAAAAATATGTTATATTCAATTCTGTTCTATTGTTTTTCTATTTTATTCTTTTCTATTCGTATTTATTCTATATGAAATTAAAATTTTAGAAGCCATCTTCCGAAATTCGAATTTCATATAAAATGAATTTGAATAGAAAAGATTAGAATAGAATAGAAAATAATAGAAAAGAATAGAATAGAAACACAATGGAACAGAATATAACAAGATATTTGAATAGAAAAGATTAGAATAGAATACAAAATAATAGAAAAGAATAGCATAGAAACACAATAGAACAGAATATAATACGATATAATATATTGTATCTTATTATATTCTGTTCCATTGTGTTTCTATGCTATTCTTTTCTATTATTTTCTATTCTATTCTAATCTTTTCTATTCAAATTCGATTTCATTCTATACAAAATTTGAATTTCGGAAGATGTTTTATATAATATTTTTTTTTCTATTCTGTCCTATTGTTTTTCTATTCTTTTCTATTATTTTAGTTTCGGTTGTTTTGAATTATTTTCCAATCTATTCTCAAATTCGAATTTATACTATTCGAAATTCAAATTTCGGAAGACGGTCATGTTCGATTTTATTTCATTACATTCTATTAAATTCTATTCTATTCTTTACTATTTTTTTTATTTTTATTCTATTGTTTTATTATTTTATATTATATTTTATTTCAGAAAATGGTTATAAATATAGTTTACTTTTTCAAATTTGCTAAATTTTTTGCGAATACAGTAGAATTTCGTTCAAATTTGATGAATTTTTTCGAATTCGGCAGATTTTTTTCCGAATGCGGTAGAATTTTTCGATATGTGGGCAATTTTTTTTTCGAATTTGATTGAACTTTTTCAAATTTGATAATTTTTTTCTAATTTGCTAGATTTTTTCAAATGCAGTATGTGGTAGAATTTTTTTCGATATGTGATTTTTTTTTTGAGTTTGATCAAATTTTTTTTTAATTTGGTCGAATTTTTTCTAACTTGAATTGAAACGAAACTAGTCCCGAAAAGGAATGTAATGAAGGCAACTAATTTAACTAAACGAATATAGTTAAATAACGAATCGAAAACGAAAAAAAAAAGAAACATTTTTGTTCATCCTTCATATGTCTATGTAGTGTATTTGTATTGTTTTTTTGAACGAAAACGGTACTGATTAAACTAAACTTGTACAATCTGGTATTGTACAGCTGTGTACTAATGATCAAATTATCATACGATTGCGGGCTTTTTTTTGTTCATCCGGTTTTCTCATCGTGTGTACGAGGCTTAATTCCCTGTACACACGGTCGGACTTTCCGATGGAAAATGTGCGATCAGATCGTGTTGTCGGAAAATCTGATCGTGTGTGGGCTCCATCTGACTTTTTCTGTCGGAATTTCCAACACACAAAGTTTGAGAGCTGGATCTAAAATTTTCCAACAACAAAATCTGATTGTTTAAATTCCGATCGTGTGTACACAATTCCAATGGACAAAGTGTCACAAATGCTCAGAATAAATTACGAGACAAAAACTATTAGCTACTGGCCTGTTTATAGTCCCGGTAGTTAACTTTGTGCCACTGTGTGTATGCTAGACAAGTTTGGGCCAAAATCCATCGGAAAAAATCTGATGGATTTTGTCGTCGGAATGTCTGACCGTGTGTACAGGGCATTAGACTCACACAATAGCAGGATCTGGATGGCATTTGGTATGAGCCTGCATTTTGGGGTGGGATGCAAGGGCAGGGTAATTGATTGGGCGCTGGGTTAGGCGACAGTTCTAGATTTCTATCACAATTGATCCTTTTGAGAAGCTGGGCTCCAAGGTGCTGTTCCATCTTCTGGCTTCTTGTCTGACCTGGAGATGAGCAAACAGGAAAAAATGACAGTATATACCAGGGAAATGCAATTAGCGGACCTCCAGCTGTTGCAGAACTACAAATCCCATGAGACTCTGACAGCCACAAGCATGACACCCAGAGGCAGAGGCATGATGGGACTTGTAGTTTTGCAACAGCTGGAGGTCCGCTAATTGCATATCCCTGATATATACCAATGGTAAGCAATAAGGCTGTGGAAATTAAAGATGAATTCCTTGATTAATCGATTAATGTTTTTGATTGATCAAAATTCCGGCTTCCGGGTCTTCAGGGAGTTCCGTCGGAGATCCGGTGATGTCACAGACATCAACGTCACTGGACTCCTCTCCCCTTCCCCAAATGCCTCCATCTGCTAATGAGGGGAAGGGGGGAGGAGTCCAGTGGAGGCGAAGTTCTGATTGAACGAAGCGCGTATGGGGGAGGAGCTACGCATGACGTCACCCGCTGCTGCCCTACGGAGCTAACACGATTGTTGGCTTTACATGCTGTGTTTAAAAATTAAAGCGGTGAGCACTTAGATCTTTTTTTTCTACCCATGACCTGGTGTCCTTGCTAAGATCTAAGGAGACCGGAGAGAAGTTTATGGTCCGTGTTAACCCTTTTGATACCTGCTTGCATGACCACCTGTTTGCACAGGGGTCCATTCCATAAGGTGAGAGTGATTAGTTAGACCGGAGGTGGAGGGATACTGAGGAAAAAAATGACTTACATCAGTGCTACAGTTTGAATTTAAAACGTATTTGTGTGAACTGTGAAGTTAAGTCATGGATTGTGGAAACCAACTAGTGTCGGGTGATTGTATATAGTGTATACCACATTTACCACTGACTAATGCAGAGTTGCAATGCAAGCAGATCAGCTAAAAGTAGTTGAATCTGTATGTGCGTTATAATTAATCAAAATTAGTTGATTAATCGATAAAAAAAAAAAAGCGATTAATCGAACACAACATTTTTAATCAGTAACAGCCCTAGTAATCAAACATTGGCTCCCTCTGAAGTTTCACCGCAGCTGAAAGTCAAGTTCCACATTCGTGAACACTATCAGTCCCCTGTTGTAAATTATATCTCTTGCAATTAATCTCAACAAATTGGTGCATGTCTTATTGAATATGTTAGCTGACCTGAAGGTGGAGAGCTCCATCCCATTTCATTGTTCATTTCACTTCATTGAGTATTCCTGAATCATAGCAAGGGTGCTGTCACTGAATAAGCCAACAGAATCTGGCAGAAGAAATCACCGATAAGCCTGAGACTGGTGATCGCAAGCTGAACAAGCATATTAGTGAAGAAATGATACCAGAATGTTATTATCTTAGGGGTGTGCTCACAAGGTGACCCGTTAAAAGCTTCAGTACTTAATAATTCCTAAATATAACACCCACCAAAACTGGTCTCGTTCAAAGGTAATCTGCATTTGACAAGTTATGCTTCAGTTTGAATAACACAAATGTAAGGTCAAAATCATAGTAATAATAAATAGCAAAATACCTACTGAAGGGAATGTATAATATTTTAATATTTTTAAATGAACTGTATTATGCTCAAAAGTGATTATTATTTTTTTTTTTACTTTTCTTAAGTGAATATGCAGAAAGTTTGGAGTTTAACCACTTCAGCCCCGGATGAGTTTACCCCTTTTTCACACTTTTTGCGATACGGGACTGTTGTGGATATTTCTATTAATGCATATTGTCAGATACACCCCAACCCCCCGTGTCAGTTTTTCTGTAATACGCTCATGTGAGGGTATTCGCACATACAGACGCTGGTGGAAGACCATTGGATGCGGAAACCTTCCTGTGGACGCGGCGGATCTGTTTGCTCTTTTAAGGATGTTTGTTTATGTCTCACCAGGGAACTGGCCACTGACCGCATTTAAACTCCTAAGTAAGTAGGTCTGTGTACTTGGGAACTATAGTATAACCATACAAAATTATGGCCCACTGGGACATAATGTAGTATGGTTCGCATCATTGATAGCAGTGGGAATGTGCACACGGTTGTGTGCGAAACCATGTGCTTGCCGCATGGTTTTGCAAACCACCATCTGCACACGTCACTACTGCATTTCTTTGGGGGGGGGGGGGGTTATCCTAGCCAATATTACTTCTAATTACTTTATTTTAATCTCTACTTTCCATGTCAGGGTCAGACCTTACAGATATTGTTATTATACTACAGCATTCAGTTTTCCACGTGCATGCTCCTGAAGAGTGGATGAATCCACGAAATGCATAGAGCTACTATATGCCATGTTTTATGCCAACTATATGTTTTACTTACTTAATGATCACTTGTAATATGTGATTTGTATTTTTAGTGGTCAATTGTTATTGCTGTATGTTTATCCATTGAATGGAATATATTGGTCTTCTTGGTGTACTCATGATTACCCTCATGCAACTTACCAATAAATGTAAATGTTTTACACCTGCCTGCTTCATTCAAAGTCCCAACCCCCAGTCATCCTGATTGCTTTACTGCATTTCTATTTGAATATATGCATGTGTGTCATTGGTTCTTTTTAATGAATACAAGTGTCTGATTGGCTGATTCTGGAGTCAGCAGCCTCTTTTGTTATCAATGTGTTTAGTATAAATAAAAGCAGCTTGGCTACCTGGGCAGGATATACTGAGCTCAAGGTAATACCAACATCTGTTTGTGTTACTTGGAGAGATAAACAAACGCGCTTTCCCGAAATTATATGCTTATAGGGAGAAGCTTAGATTTTCCCTGACAGGCACTGCGTCGCTTTAACTGACAATTGCGCAGTTGTGCGACATTGTACCCAAACGAAATTGACATCCTTTTTTTTTCCACAAACAGAACTTTCTTTTGGTGGTTTTTGATCACCCCTGCAGGTTTTATTATAAACAAAAAAAGAGCGTCAATAAAAAAAAAAAAAAAAGCAATATTTTTTACTTTTTGCTATAATAAATATCCCCCAAAAATACATACAATAAGCGTATATTGATTGGTTTACACAAAAGTTATAGCGTCTACAAAATAGGGGATAGATTTATGCAATTTTTTATGGCAATTTCATTATTATAATTTTTTAAAAATTAGTAATGGCATTGATCTGCGATTTTTATCATGACTGCGACATTTTGGTAGACACATCGGACACTTATGACAATAATTTGGGACCATTGTCATTTATACAGCGATCAGTGCTATAAAAATGCACTGATTACTGTGTAAATGACATTGGCAGGGAAGGGGTTAAACACTAGGGGCGATCAAGGGGTTAAGTATGTCCTAGGGAGTGATTCTAACTGTGGGTGGGATGGGCTCACTACAGCATGTTAGAGATCACTGCTCCCGATGACATGGTGCAGTAGATCCCTTTCATGTTGCTTGGCAGAACAGGGGAATGCCTTGTTTACATTTCCCCGTTCTGCTGATCCATGTCAGGATCGCGGGCCCCCAGCGGACATAGAGTCCACGGGACCTGCGGGCACACTCACGGAGTACGCAGCAGGCCACAATGCCGCATCTTAAAGGGGACGTACAGGTACGCCCATTTGCGCAGCCGTGCCATTGTGCCGACGTACATTGTCATGCACTGGTCAGCAAGCGGGTTAAGGGGTATATTATTAAAACAGTAAAGGTGACTTTCATCAAACATTCACTCTGTAATTAAAACATCAAACCTTTCAAGCAGATGGGCCACAGCAGCACAAGACCACACCAAGTGTCACTCCTGTTAGCTAAGAACAGGAAACTGAAGTTACAATACGCACAGGCTCCCCAAAATTGGACAATAGAAAATATTGGACAATTGAAAGAACGTTATAAATAAAGAAAATGCAGCGCTATGTGATAATGACCTCACTAGTGTATTTTTTTTTTTTTTTTTTCGGTCTTTTTTAAAATTTGTTTAGCAAAAAATAAAAACCGCAGAGGTGATCAAATACCACCAAAAGAAAGCTCTATTTGTGGGAACAAATTGATAAAAAGTCTGTTTGTGTACAGTGTAGCATGACCACGTAATTGTCATTTAAACAGTGACAGTGCTGAAAGCTGAAAATTGGCTTGGGCAGGAAGGGGGGTAAGTGCCTGGTATTGACGTGGTTAAGGATAGCAATCACATGAAGACATTTATTATCACATAGTTTTTTGGATCCTTTTTAAATCATAATGATGACAGAAATCACTCAAATGGCCCTGATCAAAAGATGAACTTCATGCCCAAGAAGGTTAAGGCAGTGCTGGAAAATAATGGTGGCCACACAAAATATTGACATTTTGACTTAGGGGTGTACTCACTTTTGTTGCCATTGGTTTAGACATAAATGGCTGTGTGTTGAGTTATTTTAAGGTGACAGCAAATGTACACTGTTATACAAGCTGTACACTCACTACCTTACATTGTAGCAAAGTGTCATTTCTTCAGTGTTGTCACTAGAAAAGATAGAATAAAATATTTACAAAATTGTGAGGGGTGTACTCACTTTTGTGAGATACTGTATATATATATATGTGTGTGTGTGTGTGTAGTGCCCACCCCAATTTTCCAGGAGCTTGGTGGTGGCTCCCAGAGGCAGGGAGGGCTGACATCTTCAGGGTGCAGGTCACTGGGCATGGTGAGGGATTAACACGATAGATATTGGGCGCCAGTCACTTTTATGTATAAATAAAGAAAAGTTTATTTCTCACGACAGGAAAAATGCGGGAGAGAGGGGATAGGGCACAGGACACCCTTAATCAAAAATAGTAACAATCAGCAAATAGGCAGATTGGCAGACTTCTTAGACAAAAATGGTGAGATAAGGTAGACCGCAGTACAGGAAAAGAGCCTTTATTAAGCTGAATCAACACATCTGTACTTTGTAGGATAGGCTGTCTCCTATGGTAACTGAACTTAACTTGCGGAAGGTGTAGGAATTCTATGGATGATTACGGCCCATGCAAGAGTCACCTCTGGTACTTAATCTCAGGTCTCCATCCCTCTTAGAATTGTAACACCTGGCTAGGCCATGGATATGCCTAGCAGCCAGGAGAACACCTGGATAGGCCTCAGGCTTTAGGCATAGCAGCCAGGAGCTGTTTTACACACATCCACCCAGACCGCAGTCTGGTGGGGAAGGAAACTGATCGCATGACTCCTTCCAAATAAATACCTCCTCCCAGCATTCATTGCAGCGTATCTGATTGGCTGAGAAAGGTATGTTTATTCATAACCTGAACACACTGTAGCTTATCATATTAATGTCAAAAGCAACAGCGCCATCTACTGACAAAAAGGAGAAGCCACAGCTAAACAGGATTAGGAAGAAAGCCATTTGACCACTAAACACTACAAATTAGCCAGGCTGGCTACCACCCAGCACAACTAAATTTACGTGTGCCCCTGCTTTAGGACGAGGGTACTACATTCTCCCCCTGCCAAGGAGACTACCTCCTTGGAGTCTGCAAAAAACATAAGCTCCCAAGCCTAAGCCCACGTACACAAGGTCGGAGATTTTGGCAACCAAATCCGTTGGATTTTGCCCGTCGGATTTAGTCCGACGGATTGTGTCTGAAACTGTTGCATACACACGGTCGAGCCAAGTTGTCTGATTTCGCAGTTGCCAAGAACGCGGTGACGTAAGCCGTGTACGGCGGGACTAGAAAAAGGAAGTTCAGCACCACGTCCGGCACCCTTTGGGCTCCTTCTGCTGATCTCGTGTTTTAGTAGAAGTTTGGTGGGAGACGATTCGCGCTTTTCAGATTAGTGATTCAGATCGCTACCGCTCTTCAGTTTGTGCTTGTCTTTGCGTATCTGATAATCAGTGCGTGCAGTCATTAAGTATTTGCTTCTCATTGTGGACTATATCTTGGTATAGTACGCTTTGAAAGGCATTTTTTATTGTCTGCTTGCTTCTGCTATTCAGGTCGTCCTTTCAGGCCTTGCTGTTTATCGGTGCTTTCTGGTGTCTGTTCTGACCAGCCGACCGTTTTCCAAACATGTTTCGTCTACGTACTCATCGTACAGTTTGTGCTGTGCACGGGTTCTTACTTTGACTTTGACACAAGCCCAGTCCATGAACAGGGAGGGGAGGCGTTTGTGGACCAAGAATTGGTTGCGCCAGTGTCACCAGTTCTCCCACATGCCTTTGCTCCGTGAGATCCGCGAGAATAATCCTGATCATTTCTGGATTATTCTCAGGATGACGGACCCCGTTTTTCACTGTCTGCTGGCTTTGCTCACCCCTTATATCACCAGGCAAGATACCTGCATGCGGCAAGCCATCACTCCGGAGCAGAGGCTCATCGCCATGTTGCGCTACTTGGCGACAGGGAGAAGCCTTCAGGACCTCAAGTTCTCTACAGGCATCTCCCCCCAGGCTCTGGGGATCATTATTCCAGAGACCTGTTCTGCCATCATTCAGCTCCTGCAGAAGGACTATATTATGCTAAGTTTTATCCTTAAACATCACATTCTATGTATTTCATGATTGCTAATGTCTTGCATTTCTTTCCTCATTCCCTAATTACCATCATTGCAATATGCTCTAATTCATATGCTCTGCCCCTTTGTCCTCATGCACATTTGCCTCACTAACTTCCCCACCATGCTCTTCTTGGCCCATAAAACTATAGTCTAGTCACTTGACAATGTCTTTTGGCAGCTCCATAGTATTGCTTTCCCCTAAACACCCCCTAAAATCTCTACAAATGTGATGTGTGTGCTTCAATTCATGCAAAGTGACCTTTTTTTGTTTTTTGGAGTTGTGCCAAACTCATTAGTAACCCCCCTCTCCCCAACTGCTACCTCAGCAATCTTCTATCTGATGACTTGACCCAACCCAATACACACTATACCTACCTTTTTCATGATCACATTTATGGACAAATTCACCAAAGCATGTAGTGTAAGGGCCTGCCTCATTACTTTCAAATGCTAGTTTTTTTTTTTTAAAACACATTAATTTTCTTGCTATGTAATAGCAGAATGTCAAAATGCCCTTCCATTTTGTTATTATGACACTTCTTACCTGTCCGGTGGGCTGCCAATAGTGTAACTAAGGAGGGGCTTCACAAAGTATCACACATTATTTAGGCATTCAGCTCTCAATCAAGTGGAGAGCGTTACCTGTCCTAAACATCCCCCCTCATTTTTTATCAAGGGCCCATCAGATGGGGGGGATGGGGGGGATGGGGGGGTTAGGACTCTCATAAGGGGACCTTATACTTTAGGCTTTAAATACTCATTTCAAAAAATGTTATACCAATTTTGTCCAAAAATGTGGGTGTCTAATCTGCTTGCAATGTTGATTTGTCAAATTACTAGTTTTTTTTCTTGTGTCACTACACAGTGTCCTTCAACGCCACAGGAATGGCAGACTGTGGCCTCCCACTTTGCCATTTTTCTTAAAGTTGTGCCTTTTTCACAGTGCAAACCCAAGTTCAGAGCGAGATGAGGGGACAGTCTCTTCTTCAGATAATCTTATTATGTTGTGGGTCTGCTACACACACACCTTCTTTTTGTTAACTAATGTGTAGTGCATTACTGATCTAAATCATGCTCATTTTCAGCACCATGGCAGGAAAATGGCATGATTGTCCAAATTTACACCTCACTGTGGGTGCTTTTTACTAAAGGCACATCCACTATGCACTACAAGTGCACTGCAAAAGTACACCTGAAACTGCACTTGGAGTGCAAAGTGGAGTTTAGTAAATCACACTCCTTCTCAGCACAAACTAAAATTTCACTACAAATAAATTTTAAGCCCAATGAAAAAGGAAGCCACACATTGTTGAGAATTCAACTTTTTAATACAAGCACATTCATATGTGCGTTTAGTAAAGGTTTTTACAACAAACCAACAAATTGTGGGTATCCAAAACAGAGTTTAATCATATTTATTTTTTACTTGTTTTTTGTGTAAACAGGCATGTATCAAACCGTAAAATACAGAACACAGGAACTTACAAAGTTCAACTTGGAAAAGTGAAGACAATATCAGACATGAGTATGTACAAACTGGGCTGATATTGCCTTCATCACATGGGGTGTGAGCCCTGAAAAATACAAATTTGGAAGATGCACACAGTGTGTCAACATGTGCTAACTCCCATCATGGGGAATCAATGTACATGCTTTGGGGTTGCAACCCCTTCATCTCAGACACTTTCCACAAAACATGTACATTGATCACCCATGATGGGAGATAGCGCATGTTTACACACTCTGTGCATCTTCCAAATTTTTAATTATGCAAAATACAACATTTTTATGTTAAAAAGCAAAAATAAAACCCTATCTAGTTTTTTCGTTTTCACACTCTCCCCAAAACATCAATGATGTTCTTCATTTTATTTTTAACATCATTGATGTTTTGTTGTACAATTTCCAAATCCCTATTGCACCCCATTATCTCCCCGATCAAGATCTGGGCACTTTCACTGGTAAAACGGGAATCTTCCTCCACATCACTTAGAAAAAAAACAAACAAACACACCATGTAATCCAAATATGGTGATATACATTGATGAGCTTACCGGAAGCTGTGTTCTCCGACACTCACCTGTTGTGGTGACAATTTGTCCAACCTCCACAATCTCTCCTTCCTCCTCCTCCTCCTGCTCCTGCTCCTCTGTTTCTTCTTTTGGAAGTTGCCCTTCTTTGGGAGGGGTGTGGTCCCTGGTGTCCTCATGGTCCCTGGTGTGCTCATGGTCCCTGGTGTCCTCATACTTGCCGAGTCTTCTCTCCACTATGAGAATGTAAACAAAGATTAATTAGCACACAGAGGGCAGAAATAGGAATCTGAAACATTGCTTGGAAGTGTGGTACAATTGTGTTTTTGGGCCGAGTTACAAGGTGAGAACATTATTGGGGCCACTTTGTTAAGCTGGAATACTTCCCTGCAGAACGATGTTTCATATGAACGAACGAAACCATGACCTTGAAAGTGGCCATTTTAAAATGCACAACATGAAATCCAAGCACATGGAGCATGTATGCAAGCAAGAATAATCATATGAACACACGACAACTACTTACTTTTTTTAAGAACACGCTTGATCCTTAGGTACTGCTCGTGCTCCCTCAGTTTCAGGTCTGACCAGCGTTTTCTCAGTTGATCCTTGGATCGGCGTACCCCAAAATTCTTCAGAAGACTCTTCACAACTTTATTCATGATCTTGGCCTTTCTGATATTTGGGTTTGGGTAAGGACCATACTTCCCATCATAGTCGGTCCTGTTCAATATGTCGACCGTCTCCAACATCTCTCCAAAAGACATATTTGAGGCCTTAAATCTTGTCTTCCTGGATCGGGACGTTTCAGGCTCTGGGCTTTCCTCACCCTCCTCCTCGTTAGTGGAACTATTTGTGCGCACCTGCGTTCTCTCCGCCATGTGCTCTCCCCACTGCGTGGGAAGCGAAGGGGCGGGGAATAGTCTGGAAAGAACGTCAGGGGCGGGCGGAGTTTCACGCATGCGCACTGTATATAAAACGCCACACATGTGTATCGTCCGTACGATCTGGGAGGAGAGTGTGAGTCACGGACGCGGCGAACATGGAAACGAAGGTAACATTTTTAACTTTGTGCTTCACTAGACTAAACTGCTTGGATCTAGGCCGATGTTGGGACAAGATTAGAAGGGATTTTAATTGCATTATTAGTATTTGAGGGTTTGTCTTGTGTTGTGTCTTGCAGACAAAATGGACCCATTCAACAATGCCAACTTTATGGGGCTATTCCTCGAGCTCTACATGGAGATGCCCTGCCTGTGGCAGTTCCACAACAAGTTTTATAATGACAGATCAAAGAGAAACGCAGCACTGGAGAAACTGCTTGCTTTGGTGCAGATCAGGGTCCCCACGGCAGACATGACATATCTGAATCACAAAATTGTGGCCATGAAGCTTACATATTTCAGGGAGAGAAAGAAGCACCTGGAGTCCTTGAGAGCAGGAGATCCAGATGCTGTTTATTACACCAGGATGGTGCACTTTGACAGGCTGCATTTTCTGGTAGACCAAGGGGTGCCCAGGCCACCACTCAGGCCACCACTCTCCAGGCTTCCTCCAAGGCATCCTTCACCCCCAGCTGAGGCTTCTGATATACAACCTGGGCCTTCCAGGCAGCACCATGTGGTGGGGCCCAGCTTGAGACAGGTATTGCATTGTTGAACATATTTCTTGTGTTACATTTAATGATGTTAACTAGATGTTCTTATTGATCAGTAAGTTGAGATTTCTCCAAGTGGTTTACATCTCAATAGACAGTAGTGACCAAAAATGATTGGGACGGGAAAGAAAAATGCTGGTGTCAGAATGATAGTCTGTTCTATTTGGTAACATTCAATTAGCAAAGTAAGTGGCAAGTGGCAGCCAGGAGGTCCACCAAAGCCCTCCTTCTCCTGCCCCAGCCACAGGAGCCCAGCCACAGCCTGGAAGGATGCCTGGTGGGAAGTCACAAAGGAAGACCAGAGAGTGATGGCCTGGGATGAGTCTGGTGTGCCAGAAGATGCAGCCTCTTGAAGATCACCATCCTGGGGACAGAAATGACATCTGAATTTCCTGCTCTCTAGGACTTCAGGAGCAGACTTCTCTCCCTGAGATATCTACTCCTCAGGCCACCAATTTTTTAATATCTCATTTAGTCATGTCTGCCCTGGGGGCCAAAGGCTGCACCAAAGTTAAGAAGTTTCTCCAGTGCTGCGTTCCTAGTTTTATTTTCGAGCAAACAAAATAAATTGTATTTTTGTTTGATGAAATACTTGTGTAATGTGTTTTCCTTCAAAAAGTACAGTTTATTTGTGAGCAGGCAGGTACATTTCCAAAATACAAAGTGAACTAAAGAACAAGGGGTACCAACACTAAACAACCTCCTGTAGATTAAAAAAGAAAAAGAAAATCAAAAAAATACAATAATGTTGTTGTTGTAAGTTTACACCCAAAAATAAAAATTAAAAAATAAGGAGAAATGAGCAGTGTCTTTAACCACTTGGCGCCCGCCCTATAGGCAATTGACGGTGGCAAAGTGGTTTCATAATCCTGATCGGACTTCATATGACGTCCTCAGGATTATGAGCCGCTGCGTGCCCCCGGGGGCGCGCATCGCGGCGATCGTTGTTGCGGGGTGTCACTCTGACACCCGGCAACTACGATCTCGGTAAAGAGTCTCCGACGGAGACTCTTTACCACGTAATCAGCCGTGTCCAATCACGGCTGATCACAGTGTAAATGGGAAGAGCCGTGATCGGCTTTTCCTCACTCGCGTCTGTCAGACGCGAGTAGAGGAGAGCCGATCGGCTGCTCCTCTGACAGGGGGGGTCTGTGCTGATCGATTATCAGCACAGCCCCCCCGAGGATGCCCACACTGGACCACCAGGGATGCCACCAGACCACCAGGGAAAAGGTAATCCTCCCTAGACCACCAGGGATGCCAGTCAGCACAATGGATGCCAATCAGTGCCTATAATGGATGCCAATCAGTGCCCACAATGGGCATCACTGATTGGCATGCATTATTGTTTGGCACTGATTGGCATCCATTAGTACAGTATAACACCAATGCCGCCTATGAGTGCCCACCTGTGCCGCCTATGAGTGCCCACCTGTGCCGCCTATTAGTGCCCACCTGTGCCGCCTATCAGTGCCCACCTGTGCCGCCTATCAGTGCCCACCCATGCCCATCTGTGCCGCCTATCCATGCCCATCTGTGCCGCCTATCCATGCCCATCTGTGCCGCCCATCCATGCCAATACGTGCCGGCCATCCATGCCAATCCGTGCCAGCTATCAGTGGCAATTTGTGCCACCTATCATTGTCCATCCGTGTCGCCCATCCGTGCCGCCTATCAGTGCCGCCTATCAGTGCCACATATCAGTGCCACATATCAGTGTCCATCAATGCCACCTCATCAGTGCCACTTCATTGGTGCCACATCATTGGTGCCCATCAGTGCCGCCTTATCAGTGCCCATCAGTGTAGCCCCATCAGTGCCCATCAGTGAAGGAGTAAACGTACTTATTTACAAATTTTTGAAACTGACACAAAAAAAAAAATTTTTTTCAAAATTTTCGGTATTTTTTTATTTGTAGCGCAAAAAATAAAAACCGTAGAGGTGAACAAATACCACCAAAAGAAAGCTCTATTTGTGGGAAAAAAAATGATAAAACTTTCATTTGGGTACAGTGTAGCATGACCGCGCAATTGTCATTCAAAGTGCGACAGCGCTGAAAGCTCAAAATTGGTCTGGGCAGGAAGGTGTTTAAGTGCCCTGTATTGAAGTGGTTAAAGGAGATTTTAAAAAAAACATCCCAAAAATAAAAAAACAAATCAAACATTGTGTAGATGTGACACAAACTAAAATTGTATTGCTGAAATGGTTAAAAAAGAGTAATGAAATACGTTCGGGAGAAGTGTGTGTGACTATGAGCATCAAAAGAAGTTGGTTCTTGCAGCATTGTAAAGAACAAGAGAATGCGCTTGATGAATGATTTTTTAGCATTGCAGCGTGACGAATGTGCTATATCGCTTACGAGCAGTAGTTTTACCTGAACGAGCGCTTCCGTGTCGGAATTTGAATGTGAGCAAGCGTGGCACTTGTTCCGATGAAAATGCTGTACACATGATCGGATTAGGTCCGTCCGGACCAGTTGGTCGGGAAATATTTCCAACATGTTGGAAAATTGGGTCGGACGGATATTCCGACGGAATCAGTCCGATGCATACCACACACAGTCGGATTATCTGACGACACGGTCCGATAAGACGCATTCCGACAGATTCTCCGACCGTGTGTACATGGCATAAGAGTGGATGTCCTGGCAAAAGGTGGATGGGAAAGGGTAACAGGTAACACGAAAACAGATGAAAAATGCAATAAAGCTAATTACATTACATCCTGTTTAACTCTCTAATATATTATATGATAAGTAATAGAAAATGTTGTTATCAAACCAATTTAAAGCACTGTCTCTCCTCAGCCGAGGAAGACGCAAGTATAGAAGTCCTATCGCACACGTTCCTGGTATATATGGCTCATAAAATGGTGAGTGCTACAGCGATTACCAGTTGGGTCCAGGAAACATCAAACAAGCGCACATATTCGCCAGCACACCATGAATCTGCAATTTTTGTCCAAAAAGTTTTAATTAAAAAAGATCACATCATAAAGGAAGGTGCAAGGTTTTGGAGCTGCGCAGGACCCCTTAGGCCGCGTACACACGCGGGGACTGTTCGCCCAACTTTGTCCGTCAAACAGTTTCGGCAAACAGTCCGCTCAAAATTAGCATGGACGGACATGGCCACACACGACGGACAAACAGTTTGCTGAAACCGTGCGCGATGACGTGAACGGCACGTACGACGGGACGAAAAATACGACGTCCTATACACTGCATTATAACTTTCGGCGTGTAAATCCTTTCTGAGCATGCGCGGAACTTAGTTTGACGAACAAGCCTACACACGAGGGGACTGTTCGCTGAAACAAGGTTTCAGCGGACAGTTTTTCGGAATTTCCGAAAAACCTTGTTCAGCAGACTGTCCGCTGAAACTGTCCGCTGAAAGCCCACACACGAGCGGACTGTTTGCCGAAACACTGTTCAGCGGACAAAGTTGAGCGAACAGTCCCTGCGTGTGTACGCGGCCTTAGTCAGGCATGTGCAAGTATAGAACACACACTACTAAATAACTATTCAATACTAATAGAAAATGACCATTACTGTACAAAATTTTAGATATTGTCTCTCCTTAGCCAAGAAAGATGCAAGTATATATGTATATTTTATTTGGAAACACTCTACACTACAATCTACCATTAAAACAAGATCTATACTAAGACAAACATTTATGTATATGGTTGAAATGTTGCCTATCCTCAGCCGAAGAAGACAATTATTGTCACTATATATTACATTAAAGAAAAACATATCAATATATATTTAATTGGAACATTGGGGGTTATTTACGAAAGGAAAATCCACTTTGCGCTGCAGGTGCACTTGAAAGTGCACTTGGAAGTGCAGTCACTCTAAATCTAAGGGGTAGATCTGAAATGAGTGGAAGCTCTGCTCATTTTATCATCCAATCATGTGCAAGCTAAAATGCTGTTTTTACTTTTCCTTACATGTCCCCCTCGGATCTACAGCGACTTTACTTCCAAGTGCACTTTCAGTGCAAAGTAGATTTTCCTTTAGTAAATAATCAGTCTACTCTCAGCCAAGGAAGACAAAAATGTATAAGGTAAACTCACATTAGCATATCTCAATATATTTTACTCTTTAGCAACTTACTGTACATAGAAGTATCAACATGTGGAAACAGGGCCCACTCCCCTGAATGTGACACAGTTTTTCAAAAAAGAATATATACATCCTATCAATATACTTAAACCATTAAATTGCTAAACATATCACTATTAGAAAATAAACACACTGCTCACTCAGATTGGCTCCTCCGCTGCCATCTGGTGACAGTAAAACAAAAAAGTAACTTGAACATACTTTGCAGTCCACGTAGTGTAGGTTTCAGATGTATGTTTGCCCCAGGCACAAAAGCACAGCCTACCTTACTACCAACTAGATTATCATATTGTCTCTGAAACTCCAGAGTTCAATAGGCCTAGAATTTAATTAAATTCCTTTTTCCTTTGTCCTTGTCGATTCATACTGCCTCTGTATCCCATCCCCAAAGTTCAGTAGGTACAAACTTTAGTGCGAACATTTTTGCTGGCTCTATCACACCAAAGTCCAATAGGTACTTTCCTTAGGTTTAAAGTAACGTCACAGAGTTCCATTATAAAGTAACAACAACTTGTTTTTCCCCAGTCACTGATGTCAGGGACTAAAGACTGGAACTGTAGTGTTTCAGACTTTCAAACAGGCATCACAGAAACTTGAACATAACTCAGCCTCTTGCAGGAGACTGAGGCTATTTTCCTCACACGTGGAGGACAAGGACATGCTGACAATCCAGTGCAACAGATCAGCATATCACTTTTCCGAGTGTGGTATACTGGAAATTCCAATGCAACAGGCCAGTATATTACTTTTAGGGCACTTCCTGCAACCGCTGGTATCAGAAGCACAGTCCAGCAGCAAACAATATAGACAGGAGTGTCCCCACAACAGGATTCCTTCCATGTGAAGTACTACTTCCTGTGGAACAAACACAACTGAACTGAGCAATAAATCTGTGTTCCATGCTGACTGGAGAACAAGAACGGCTTGTGGCATCACCAATAGTAACATGGATCAGGCAGTTAAATTGGCTTCCCAGATAGTGATGTAGTGCCGTAAGTCAGCTTGATTAGGCTGTCTGATGATAACACAGTCTGGGTAAATGCGACGACCATAATCCCAGGTTTGCAAGATTGTAGTGTATCTTCCCGCATTTCTGGGTAACAGATTCTTTACATCACAAACAGCAGAAATTTTCATATAGTCTCTGATGGCAGGAACAATCCACTGTTCTCCTCTACCTTGGATTTCAGCAATCAGAGTCTCTGGTACATATGGGTACGAGTAACCATATTCCTCAGCCACTTTTTTTCATCATAGTGTGTTGCAGCTTAGACAACTTTGGTAGAAGTTTAGGGTCTCCCCAGCCAGGTAACACTAGAGTATCTGGAGCACACTTGACAGGATAACCTGCAATTGTGTCTGGCTTTTGAGAGATGCTTGTGAATGAAGAGGATACTCGCACAGCAGCATTAGTAATTTTAGCACAGTAAGCCCAACGTTACATAGTTACATAGTTAGTCAGGTTGAAAAAAGACACACGTCCATCCAGTTCAACCACAAAAAAAAAAAATGTAATAATAATATCATACAATCCCATATACCCAATTCTATACCCACAGTTGATCCAGAGGAAGGCAAAAAGCCCCAGAAGAGCATGATCCAATTTTCTAAAGCAGGGGAAAAAAATCCTTCCTAATCCCCCCGAGAGGCAATCGGATTTTCCCCGGATCAACTTTACCTATAAATGTTAGTACCCAGTTACTGTATATTATGTACACTTAGGAAATAATACAGGCCCTTCTTAAAGCAATCCACTGAGCTAGCCAGAACCACCTCTGCAGTGAGTCTATTCCACATTTTCACAGCTCTTACTGTGAAGAAACCTTTCCGTATTTGGAGATGAAATCTCTTTTCCTCTAGACGTAAAGAGTGCCCCCTTGTTGACTGTAAAGTGAATAAGTCGACACCAAGTTCACTATATGGACTATATATCCCTTATATATTTGTACATGGTGACAGGGCCGGTGCTACCACTAGGCGGATTAGGCAGCCGCCTAGGGCGCACTTCCGCCTAGGGCGCCTGGCCACTGGTGACCCTCTTCCCTCTGTTTGCAGTCAGCTACTATGTCCATCTTAACACAGCAGGCAGCTGCTCCCGAGGCCCCGTACAGTCTCAGTGGCGACGGGTGGAGAACTCTGGTGCTGCCTGTGACCCATCTAAAGGGATGCCGGGGATGCTCTTCGCCGGTGTTCTCACTTCATCCACAATACATCAGAGCGGAGAACAGATATCCACTAACCCTGGTCACTGGAGGAGAGGGAGGGGGGGGGGACTGAGCACACTCCATCTCTCCTTCCTGGGTTCATACTCAGTCTGGTGCCGGCTGGAGCTCTGTGGGAATCCACTGATGAGAGCCGCATGTGTGATCTCCTGAGAGCTGGAGAGACACAGAGTCCTCCCGCTAGTTGTCATCCGCAGCTGCCTGACTACCCATCACCATGGGGTAAGTGTGTGCCTGGACACCCCCCCCCCCCCCCCCCCACCTGTATATGGTTCAGTCCTCCCACTATCACCTCTATGCAACTTTCTCTACATTTGGTCACCGATGTGTAATAATGGGGTTCCTCCTGTGTAGTGATGGAGGGGTCTACCCTGTGTATTAATGTGGGGTTATCTGTAATAATGGGGGCAACTCTGTGCAGTAATTAAGGGGTCACCCCTGTGTAATAATGGGGGTCAAATATTGCGTAGTGATGAGGGTTACCCCTGTATGTTAATGTGGGCTCACCCCATGTGTACTGATATGTAATAATGGGGTCATCCCATGTGTAGTGATGGGGGGGGGGGGATCACATTCCCTTTTCACTTTATTGAGGACTTGCTCCCTCCGAGGTGTATCAGAGTGTGTGTGTTCCCACGTATCGTGTTTTAGTGCCAGTTCACACTTGTGCGATGCCAGACATCGCATGTAATTCGCAGCGCACTGCTGTTCATATTACATGCGATGTCTGTGCCGTGCGATGTCAGCCATACAGATAGTATGGCTGATATCGCACCGCATTCAGTCCAAACACGCACAGGATGCTTTTTTCTGTTCGGACCAGAATCGGATCGTATGTGTGTTCACATATATGCGATCCGATTCATGTCCAAACTGTCAGTTCGCAGTGCGATATGTGAGCTGAAATGGGGGTGTCGTTAACATATAATGACACTCCCTAGCAGTTCGCATATGGCAGTGTGAACTGCCGTGCGTGTCGTTCGCAGGGTTCTCGCATCGCACTAGTGTGAACTGGCACTTAAGGAAGCCTATTAATATCAATGGGCAGCCGTGTTTGCATGAAACGTGCAATAAAGATGCAAATGTGATTTTTGAAATCGCTTCACACCAATCTGCATTATATTGCAGTACGGTCTGTTTTGGTGGGTATGAATACAAGTGTGTTTGCTGCATGTGTGGGGATGCCATTAAAAAAAAAAAATCAATGGATCCCATAAATGTCTGTATTTTCATGTGGTGTGGGAAAAGTGCAGAAATCATACAATTTGGTATCGTACGCAGAAATTTTTCAAGCATGTCCGATCGTATATATCAGATGAACTGTCATGATTGGCTCTGGAATGCTGTGTACAATCAGATTATCGTACGATCGATTCAAAAGCAATATTTTTTTTCTGATCATGTGTATGGGGCCTAAATAAACAAAAATATTGACTACCTGCTGCTGCCTCTGCAGCTGAAGAGGGTAGCAGTTGAGTGCTCAACCATGGAGATTTATAGTTATGTAGCAGGAGCCGGGCCGGTGCTACCACTAGGCAAACTAAACAGCCCCCTAGGGCGCACTGTTGCCTAGGGGCACCTGGCCACTGGTGTTCCTACTCTTTTCTCTCTGCAGCAAGCAACTTAGCCTCAGCATCACCAGGCCGCCACTGCTCCGTTTGCACAAAGTGTCAGAGGCGCAGCGTTGGCAGAGGACTGTGTCTGTGTCCCAACTCCTGAATGAATGCAAGCAAGCAAACATTCATTGGTAGGCTGCATTGATGGGTGCTTCATTAAAAAGGTGGGGTATACATGGGCATGGCAAAGGGGGTGGAGTCAGGGGTGGAGCCAAGGGGGCGGCAAAATGAGGTTTCGCCTAGGGTGTCAAAAATCCTTGCACCAGCCCTGCATGGTGATCATATCCCCCTTAATCTCCTCTTATCAAGAGTGAATAAATTCAGTTCCTGTAATATAGTTACAAATATTGTTCTAGAGAACTGGCCAGGCAAGGGACAGAAGAGGCTGGGGTGGACAGTTCAGGCCTATTACTGGAGGTACGAGCGGATAAGAGAACATCCTCCTCTGTAGGCTCAATCTGCTGTCCAGTATCACTATCAGTCCATCTCTCTTCAAAGGACACAGTGTCAGAGAATAACTCAGAAATTCTATCTGACAAGGTATCAGAGCCTGACTCTGTGGAAAACTCTTCAGCTGGGAGTAGGTTAGGCCGCGTACACACGGGCGGACTGTCCGCCCAACTAGGTTCGTCAAACAGTTTGACAAACAGTCCGTTCAAAATTAGCATGAACGGACTTGACCACACACGACGAACAAACAGTCCGCTGAAAACTTGTGCGATGACGTGAACGGCACGTACGACGGGACGAGAGATTCGAAGTCCAATACACTGCAATGCAACCTTCGCCGTGTAAATTCTTTCTGAGCATGCGCGAGACTTAGTTTGTCAAACAAGCCTACACACGAGCGGACTGTCCGCTCAAACCAAGTTTCAGCGGACAGTCTTACGGAAATTCCGAAAAACTTTGTTCGTCAGACTGTCCGCTGAAACTGTCCGCTGAAGCCCACACACGAGCGGACTGTCCGCTGAAACACTGTTCAGCGGACAAAGTTGGACGAACAGTCCGCCCGTGTGTACGCGGCCTTAGGCTTTAAACATGCAGTGGCAGACTTTCCTGACTCTGCTCTCTTTGTGACTACAGGTTCCACAGTCCCAACAGGCAAACGGCCCTCATTCACATCAGGCTTACCAAGCTCAGTAGAGATACAAAAAACACAGTCACTTCCAGCGCTAATATGTCTTCCAAGGTGAGGAGTAACAGATGTCAGATAAAATGGTGGTGTAAAAGATATATATGGTATCCCAGAACTAGGTGGATTCTGCCTTCCTCAGATGGTAATCCAAAAGGAACTACAAGAAAAACAGAAATGGAAGGTGCTCACAGCTAGAAATTATTTAATAATTTTTGTATACAAGTGGGTACTCACAAAATGCAACTGACAAAAGGCCATAAACATAGTGCATAGACATGCACAGAACACGGGGTACATTTAACGCATTTTGGGAGCTAGGCTCTGAGGAAGGGGGCCTGCCCCCAAAACACGTTAGCTGTTTTCTCCCTGGGAGGTTCCATCACCGGGAAATGTTATAAAAAGGCCCTGAATAGGGTCAAGAGTACCCCGGTACACTGGGACTTTATAGGCATACAAAAAGGAAATTTTATACCATAAAACGTAATTTATTTAGAAAAACATAATTTTCTTTAAAAGAGCACATGTGTAATAATAACAAACATGTTAATAATTTATACGGTACATTTACAACAAAACATATATTCATGAGTAACCATTGCACAATTCAATGCATGTAAATTTCCTCCTTTTGGCCTAACATGTTTCGGGGAAATTAATTTCCTTCTTCAGAGGCAGTACAAGAGAGAATGTAAGCATTCAGCATTGAACGGTGGATATACTATTCGTGAAAAAGGTTTTGTATTAAAATCTTTTCATAGAAAAATGAACTCTCCACCATCTGTCCCAAATAAGTACAGTAAGCCTGATCTAGGCTCGAAACAACCCTTACAAGGGTCCCCCCACCAAAGTCCCCACGGTACCTTCACACAAAAGATCATGAATGTATAGCATACATCAGGAACCGTGAACACCAGGCTCTCTATACTCAGAAGTAATTATATTCAGAGTAGAGCCACAGCTAAGAGCAGCTGACAGTAACATTGTTTGTCATGATGGGCAGAGAGTTGCAATCTATACCATCACCAGGAATTTAAGAGGACCTTGACCTTGAGGAGGTCACTAAGGCACCTGGCTTTGAAGTAGGCATGGTTACAGTAGGCACGGTTGTAGTAGGCATGGTTGTAGTTGGCACAGTTGTAGTAGTGGACACCTCAGCAGAGAAAACAACCTTGACAGCAACCTCAGGAGCCACTTCCGGAGCAGCAGTAGCAACCCAGTCTACTTGCAGCACTTGTGGTGATAAGGCAAGGAGAGACTACCTCCAGTAGCAATTCCCAGCAGTGGCCGCAGGTGATCCAGGGCCGGATATTTGTAGCCAGGCTTGAGCACTTTGAGCATAGCAGCCCAATTGCTTCGTAGCCTCCCCGTAGAGCACCAGGTTACCTTTGGGGATGCAACGCACTCCGGTGTTGGTAATAGCTTCTTTCGGCCCAACAGGCCCAGGGCTGACACCCGGCGCAAAGACGTTCCAGTCAGCATTGGAAATGCTATACTTGCCTCTCCGTCTCGCAGCACATGGACCCAAGATGGCAGTGCACACAATTGCATCTCCTCCTGTGCAGAGCGGCAACGCCTCCCCCTGCCAAGGGATTGGTCTGGCTGCTCAGCAGAAACTTCAGCGCCTGACTCTTTCTTCCATCAGCACAGAAAAACTCTTCTGGAGTCTGCCTTAACCCCTTTAGCACTGGCGTAAAGTGACAAAAGACCAGGCTGACCCTCTCCCAAGAGCAATAGCACAGTCTCTGAGGTACACAAACATTACTTGCCACTCTCCCACTGAGCTAAATGAAATTCCTATGTAGTTGCAGAGGCAGGAAGGGCTGACATACATTGTCAGGGTACAGGTTACTAGGCATGGTGGGTGATGAACAAGATAGAAATTGGGCGCCATTCACTTTTATGCTTAACCAAAGAGAAGTTTCTTACTCACAATGGGAAAAATGGGGGAAAGAAGGGATAAGGCACAGGACACCCTTAGGGCACTTTCACACTGGGGCGTCATTTTAGCGGTGCTTTTTGGCCGCTGGCAGGATGGTTAAAAGGGCCCGCAAAGCACTGCTGCCGCAATGGCAGGAGCATTTCAGGAGCAGTGTACTCATCGCTCCTGCAATGCCCCAGAAATGGAGAGGCAGGGAAGGTGTTTTTCAGGCACTTTATATGTGCTGTTTTTAGCCCTTTAGCCCCTGAAAAACGCCCCAGTGTGAAAGTAGCCTTAGTCAAACATAGTATGGATCAGCAGACAGGCAGATTGGCAGACTCCTTAGACAAAAATGGTGAGATAAGGTACACAGCAGTAGAGGAAACGAGCCTTTAAGCTGAACCAGCACATCTGTACTTTGTAGGATAGGCTGTCTTCTATGGTATGTGAACTTAACTCACAGAAGGTGTAGGAATTCTATGGATGATTACACCTTGACGCATTCCCAGGCTCTTCATGGGTCCCCGGTCCATGCAAGTGTCACCTCTGGTACTTCATCTCAGGTCTTCATCCTTCTTAGAATTGTTTCCAGATGTTTAGCAGGCTTTTCTCAGAATAATCTCGAACACACGGATAGGCCTTGGATAGTGCTAGTAGCCAGGAAAACAACTGGATAGGCCTAAGGCTTCAGAACTAGCAGCCAGGAGCTGTTTCACACCCATCCACCCAGACCACAGTCTGGGCAGGAAAGACCTCAATCCCCTAACTTCTTCCAAATAAATATATCCTTCCAGCATTCAAAGCAGGAAATCTGATTGGCTGAGAAAGGTATGTTTATTCATAACCTGAACTCACTGTAGCTCATCATATTAATGTCAAAAGCAACAGCGCCATCTACTGACAAAAAGGAGAAGCCACAGCTGAACAGGATTAAGAAAAAAAGCAATTTGACCACTAAACACTACAATTAGCCAGGCTGGCTGCCACCCAGCACAATAAAATTTACCTGTATCCCTGCTTTAGGATGAGGGTGCTACATATATATATATATATATATATATATATATATATATATATATATATATAGATCTCTCTCTCTCACACACACATATACACACACACACTGTATAGATAAAATACAGCATATTAAAAAAGTTTCAATTATATGAAATTGGCCCAAAGCTATTACAGTTTATGTTTAAGAGGAGAAGGATTTTGTCTGTTTAATGGTGCTTATTTTCCAGAGACAGGCAACATTTTTATTCTGCAAATTTCTTCCTTTGAAAGTGGTATATTTATACGGTAAATAACTACCAAATAGCTATAGCTCAAATAAAAGTCTAAAACTATACAGTAACTATCTCTCCAGGATCCAGCAGTCTGCAGAATGTGGCACATACTTCATTATGAGTTACAGTGGTGGCTGGTGCTAAACATTTTTGGGGGGGTGGCAGCAAACAAACCCCCCCCCTAGGTCCATACTCACCCCCTAGTATTTATGGCGCCATGTTTTCCACAGCTTCCACCCAGCCTTCTTTATCGGATGCAGTTCAGTGCAGGACAGTTTATAAAGCGATTCGGCTATCAGTCACTGCAGTTTTGGTGCTGGTGTTCTGCCAAAAACTGTCCCCCCCATCGGATAGTGTCCTCTCCATACTGCGCAGGCTCGGCGCTTGCGCAGTACGGAGGACAAGGAGACTCCGAAAGTCTCCGAAAATGAACAGTCCAGGTTCAAACCCCACCATGCAAGTGGACATACGGTAGCTCTTAGGAGCAGGGCCCCTTGCGGGCTAGCTTCGCTCGCCACGCTTCGCTCGCCACGCTTCAGGCACGGCCTTGCTCCGCTCGGCAATTTTTTATTCTAACTCTGTGTCCACTTGGATGGTGGGGCTTGAACTCAGTGTGTAGGCGCCGTTCATCTTCGGAGTCCTTCAGCGTCTCCTTGTCCTCCGTACTGCGCAAGCGCAGTACAGGGCGGACACTATCCGATGGGGGACAGTATTCGACACAACCATGGGCTCTGGGTCTGTCTGAGCTGATCACTGTCTTTGTGTACTGCTCGCCCGGCAGCAGGTCCTGCGGCTGATTTCACCCCAGAATCCATCCTCAGCTACAGCTAGTTCCACTCGTCCGCTGCGGTACCAGTGCCCCCAACGGCCAGATACCGGCTCTGTCTCTGTCTCCACACTCTGTCCACTCTGTCTCCACTGTCTCCAGGTTCTGCTGGTGCTGATCACTCGCTACAGCTTCAGTGGCAGATTTTACAACTTCTATCACTGCCTTCAGGCAGCTTGAGGCATCCACACCACAAGCACTCTGGTCTGGCTCGTACCTGGTCTCTCAAAACTGAGCTTTCCCCCTGGGATGTTACTCGCCGCCTGTTTTCAACTGCTACCCCCCCCCCCCCCCCCAAATTTGCCAGTATCACAATTGAGAGGGTTCAGGGCGCAGTGCGCCTCTTATGGACCGGCCGCACTGATGAGTTACCCCACTAAAGCTATAGAGCAAAAAAAAAAACTGGCTAAATTTCAACCTTAAAGTATAAATAAAGGCAATTTTTTTTTTAGTTTTCGATCAAGTGCAGAGGGATTAGAATGCGTGTTACTTTTATTGCAGTCTGTGCTATAGGGTGCCATTCCATCCCTTTAAACCTGAACACATATGAATTACACAGGTTCTGAAGCTAATTTAATATAGATAAGGCACCGAGTTTAATTACTACCTTAATCAGCCACAGAACCTGTGTAATTAATATGTGTTTGGGTTTAAAGGGATGAGGTGGCAACCCTACTGTAACCCCGTTAGGGAAATTCACCCTCTCTATTTGTCCTGTTTACCATTTTCATTAACAGTGAAAGTAAAAGAAAAACCCACATTTTGGGTTTTCCCCAAAAAGTAAGGGGACATCTTCCAATGGGGACACTATTTCTGGTGATCATAGGGACAGGACGTGAAGGTAAATCTCCCCATTGGGACAAAGCGGATAAAAAATTAACTTTACAGGGGGCGTGGCCTAACCTCGGGACGGAATGGACGCTTGAGAGCTGAGCTCCTGCCGCGATCCGGTCCTACAGCCGTTAAGGAAGCTTCTTAACACCCTACAATACCTCGAAGATTATGGGAACCGCCTCAAGAACATCATCTGCCTCCCGTTCGCGATCCCCGAGGCGACAGCGCGGCGGCATTAGTCAAACTCTCCCGGAGCTGTTCCGTTCACAGAGAGACAACATGGCGTCTTCCCGCCACACTTCATCGCAGGCCCCAGCCTCCACACAGTCTCCCGCGCTTCACAGCGAAGCTGTTCAGGGTCAGGAGGTTTCACTACACGCTCTTCAACAACAACCGAGTCTCATGGATTTAAGATCGGTAGCAACGGACATCAAAGAGACTCTCACGGCAGCCATAGCGGATCTCCGACTGGATTTGCGCGCCATTGCTGACAGAGTAGTGGAAGTGGAGCACCGCACAACACACCATGAAACGGTCCTTCGTAAAGTTACCCACAAATTGGATGCTCACACGCTGCAATTGAGAGACCTCCAACGTCACCAGGAAGATCTGGACAATAGGGGGAGAAGGCATAATATTCGGGTGAGAGGCCTCCCCGAATCGGTAGACGCGGATCAACTGGAGACGACAGTTATGGATCTATTCAACGATCTTTTGGACCGACCGGCGAGTACCCCGGTGGCCTTCGAGAGAATTCACAGAGCTCTACGACCCAGAGGCCGGGATACAGATCCCCCACGTGATGTGGTCTGCTGCCTGGTGGATTATAGGCTGAAGGAAGACATTTTACGAAAGGCTAGAAATAGGATCCAAATATCTCTAGGGAGTGCTACGATCCACATCTATCAGGACTTATCGGGCATTACCCTACAAAATCGCAGGGACCTGCGACCACTTCTTGATGTACTGCGGGCGAAAGGCATTTCATACAAATGGAAGTTCCCGTTCGGCCTTGCGGCCACCTATCGGGGCCGAACGGCCCTGCTACGAGTCCCGGAGGAACTTCCTTCTTTTTGCGACGCCTTGGAGATTCCCTTGGTTGAAGTTCCCAATTGGTACGCAGCTTTTCGCACTTACAGCCAACCCAGCAGGGAACGAGACCACGCCGAACCGATGGATACTCAGCGCAGCAGGCACCGACGGCGTAGATCGGAATCTAGAAGTCGATCCTATCGTTCTAGAAGAGATTCCCGCCCTGACCGTAGTCCGACGGATTCCCCGCGATCTGGCCGAGCCAGGCGAGACGCTGCTCAGCATCGGGATCGTTCCCCAGGAGTGAGACTCTTCAGCTAAGTTCGTTCATTTCTTTCTTTTGGGTGAAATACCCCTTCTTCGGAGAACTATACCTTCGGGTTTATACCTCTACGGGACGCTTAGTTAGCCTGTTCCAGTCCGGAGCTGGCCTGTTTCTTTCCTAAGTTAGCCAACATCGGTTCTGGAATTGGACCCCGTAGCCTATCGGTTTGAAGTTTTATATAGGCAAATTTTTTCGTTAGCCACGTGTTCACGGTAAAGTAATTTTAGGTAGTATATTTTTACCGATAGGTAGAAATGTGCTGTAGCTAGACTTATTACCTCCTTCCTGGAGAAATACCTTCGGATGCACTGAACTGCTGAACACTACCTTATATTCACGAAATGTTGTATTTTTGTTGTTTGCAAGGTTCCTAGTGCCTGTTATACGGTGGGAGGGTTATAGCTCACATTGCCACGTTCCTTTTAGTTATCTTATTACTGAATAGACGCCCGTACGTTTAGCTGATATTGACATCACTTTTAGGGGTCATTGAGGGTTATGGTTTGCAGACGTGGATGGCCTAATTCTGCTCGTCCCCCCATGCAAATCAACCCCATCGAGTGGCTCGTTCGGAGAGAAGAGACAGGCCTACGTAGCAATGTGCCCGTTCCTATAGTACATCCTGAGGAACTCTTTCCTCCACTCCTTGCACAGTCCCGACTCTCCTTCACTAAGATCCGTAGCAGCGATCTTTGTATTAGTGATTTATCAGTTAATTACTGTTAACAGGGCGCTTCTACGAAGGATGTATATGAATATAGAAGGTTCCTCCTGGTCACCTTCTGTCCACCTCTATGCCTGTACATACTCTTTATGTAGTGAAAATGGCCCATATATACTTGATCTGTTTTACTTGCACTGTTCGTAAGTGATACATCCTCTCAGCTAGGTGGGCGACTTGGTTTATATAAAATTGCAAGCCTTAGATTGAACGCAGAAGAGGTTGCGCCAGTCCGCTTCCTTTGATTAGAATCTATGTATGTTTTTTTTTATTATTGGACCGGATCGCGGTCGCATCTGGAATCTAGAGTATCCACCCTTACCGAGAGATTTGGTTCAACCCCACTGCGGTTGATCGTACGGTGGTGTCCTGTATTATTCCGGACGCTGTCCGCGCGCTCACCGCACACTTCCCGGACGTCTTCGCTTTGAGGGTGAGGCTGGTCCTATATCCTCACAGTGAATGCCTAAGGGTTTATCCCTGTTTCCCGTTATCCTTATTCACGTTCCCCGCTCTTCCCCTCCCCTCTCCCTCCCCTAGCCCTCACATCTTCTAGGACACTTTCAATTTGAACGACCTGTTATACGATCACTTGCACTAAGTAAAGAGGGTGATTTTACATCATGCACAAACGACAATCTCTTATCCCTGACTCTCAGGTTAAATTGTATTCGCTTAACGTGAAAGGCCTTAACAAGCCGGAAAAAAGATCGCAATTATTTCGACTTTTACGAAAAACTAAGGCGGATATAGTGTTTCTCCAGGAAACTCATTTTAGATCTGACAAAATACCTAACTTACGGTCTTCACTTTATCCAACAGTATTTCATGCTACTAACCCATCAGCAAAATCAAAGGGAGTGTCAATTCTTATATCTAAGAATTGCCCCTTCCAGGTGAAAGACTCGTTGTTGGATACGGAAGCACGCTTTGTTTTTCTGAAAGGCGAACTATATTGCAAAACTTTCACATTAGCCAACATTTACGCCCCCAACCAGCAACATGTCCAGTTCTTCAACTCCACGTTGTTGAAACTCACCGCCTTCTATCAGGGCACTCTGGTGGTCGGTGGTGACTTCAATGCAGCCTTAACTCCCGCATTAGATTCTTCAAACGGTACCTCCTCTTTGAAATACAGCGCGCTGAGGGCTATAAAATCCCAACTGACCGTACTGACATTACATGACACATGGCGAACGTTATATCCGACCGCCAGAGACTTCACCTACTATTCACCCCCTCATAACAAATACTCGAGGATCGACTACTTCTTTCTCTCTCAGGCGGACTTGGACTGTTTACTTGTAGCCTCCATCGAACCTATGGTGATCTCTGACCATAATCCAGTCTCGATCACCCTGTCCTTCCCGATCGGAACAGTTAAACCCTATATTTGGCGGTTGGACGGTTCTTTACTCAGCGATTCGGAAGTAGTGCGTTCTATCTCTAATAGTCTAACGAACTACTTTACGGATAATGCTTCCACAGAAATCCATCCCATAACAAGATGGGCAGCTCATAAATGCGTGATTCGGGGGGAGCTGATCTCCCTTGCAGCTAAGAGACGGAAGGATAGGGAGGCCAGACTTGATAAACTGTCAAAGACCATCCACTCGTTAGAACTGACGCACAAAAGAACGCTAGCAGAAAACACACTTCAAGCATTACAACAGGCCAGACTAGATCTCCTGGAGGAACTTAACATTCCAATTAGGAAGAAGTATACCCTTATGCACCGCAATTTTTACGAATTTGGCAACAAATCAGGGAAGTTTCTAGCAAGGGCAATCCAAATGCGAAAAGCAATGTCCACGATTCATCATATACTAAATCCGCAAGGTCTAAAGATTTCCTCACCATCTGGCATAGTGGAACAATTTAAAAAATTTTACTCGAATCTTTACAATCTCCCTAGACATTCTTCGACTACCACACAACACGACAGAACGCAACAGATAACAGACTTTCTTGCCGAGAACTGCCCCGGGACTATATCCGACGATCTTGCTACAGACTTGGAGAAACCAATTTCGACCGAAGAAATACTGACAGCCCTTAAACAGCTTAAACCGGGTAAATGCCCCGGCCCCGACGGCTTCCCCACTGTATATTATAAAACCTTTTCTGACTTGCTTATACCGCACGTTACTGAACTATTTAATAATCTTCCTGACGCACCAGCACTTCACGCAGATCTCCATGAGGCACACATTACTATGATCCCGAAACCAGGGAAAGACGAAGCCTTGGTCCCTAATTATAGGCCGATTTCGTTGATAAATGTAGACATGAAGCTGTACGCGAAAGTCATTGCGAATCGTATTCTCCCCTTTCTGCCTTCCTTGATCTCCCTGGACCAAGTAGGCTTCGTTCCGGGTCGTGAAGCGCGCGATAACACGCTGAAAGCAATCAATGTCCACAAATGGCTTTCGGCCTCTCACAGTCCGGGCTTCTTTTTATCGTTGGACGCGGAGAAGGCGTTCGACCGAGTGGCTTGGGATTACATGCTGGCTACCCTGAGGAAAATGGGTTTTAAAGAACGTACCTTACAATATATCACGGCACTGTATTCTTCACCCACAGCCAGAATTAAAGTTAATGGACATTTGTCGGACGCCTTCTCCCTGTCCAACGGTACGAGACAGGGTTGCCCACTATCCCCGATTTTGTTCATTTTAACGATTGAACCCTTCCTCCACAAACTCCGAACGAACATCAATGTCAAGGGAATACGAATACGGGGCGAGACTTTTAAAATAGCTGCATACGCGGACGATATCCTTTTATTTCTTACTGACCCACTTGTTACTTTACCCAATTTACTCAAGGACTTTGCTCAATTTAGGACAATAGCAAACCTGCAAATTAACTTCCACAAATCGAAGGCCCTTAACATCACTTTACCCGACGACGTTTTGACACACTGCCAGACGAACTTCCCCTTTGGTTGGGAAAAGCACGCTATCACTTATTTGGGGATTCAATTACCGACTAAACTAAAAGACCTATATCCTCGCAACTATTTACCACTACTTAATTCTGTCCGTTCTGATTTGTTGAAATGGAAAATACCCACTATTTCGTGGTTTGGGAGAGCAGCGATTCTTAAAATGAACGTCCTCCCACGGTTCTTATATCTTTTACAAACGATCCCAATCACACTTCCCCCCACCTTTTTTGCAACGTTTCAAACTCTATGCTCCCAATTCGTATGGGCGAACAAAAAAGCTTGCATCAAATGGGAGACCCTGACTCTCCCCAAATTGCGGGGGGGTCTGGGTATCCCGGACTTACGCAAATATCAATGGGCTTGTCACTTGACCAGAATCGTGGACTGGCACCTACATAGACAACACAAAGCTTGGGTGGCGATCGAAGAGGCGTTCGTACAAACACCGATACATTTGCTTCCTTGGATAGGCACAGCCCCAATTCTTCCGAATATCTCAGATCACCCTCTGATTAACACCACGCTTACTATATGGAAAACAGTCTGCCGGAATACTAAAATATCCTCCACGCATGGCCCGCTCACCTCCTTAGAACACAATCCGGACTTCGCCCCTGGTTTTCAAGCTCCACTCCCCACTGATGATATACACAAAGACTACGTTCGTGCAAGATCCTTCTTTGACAAAGGTAGAATGATTACATTTCAAACTCTACTGGCTAGATTCCCGGACAGAAAGATACCTTTCTTTAATTTCTTACAAATCCGACACTTTTTACTACAGGAATCTCCAGCCACTACGTGGTGCAGAGATCTGACCCCGTTTGAACAACTTTGCACTGAAACGACTCCACAAAGACATCTGGTTTCAGAACTCTACTCTGCTCTCTTTCCTACTACGAACGATTCAGTGACATCATTGCGCTCTAAATGGGTGAGAGACACGGGTATAGACCTAACACCAGACGATTGGGAACGGATACTAATAAATGTTCACAAAGGTTCTAGGAATGTATCAGTGCAGGAAAATGGTTTTAAGCTCTATTCCCGATGGTATAGAACCCCCGATATTCTGCATTCCTTCTACCCTTCGGTTTCTCCAGCTTGCTGGAGATGTGGCGAGACTCCGGGAACCCTCCTACATATCTGGTGGGAATGCCCAGCACTTCGCTTGTATTGGCAGACGATCCACCAAGCTATTTCTAATATAACGACTTTCACACTAGATTTTACACCGTCCCAATACTTACTTCATCATACGTCCTTATCTCAGCGCCATTACAGGAAGTCAGTTGTAATACACTTAGTTAATGCAGCCAGGATGTGCATCCCAGTTCATTGGAAGTCAACTACGACCCCTTGTGTCAAGGATTGGTTGCGTAGAGTAAACAGAATAATGGACATGGAAGAACTCACGCATCGAATCCTTGACACATCTCCTAAGTTCACTAACACCTGGGCATGTTGGAAACACTTCCAAACAACCGATGATTACAAACGGTATATGGTAGATTAACGTAATACTCAGCAAGTCGTTGTTACTTGATGCCTCTATGGTCTTTATAGGATGTGATCGGATTAGGCAATATTCCTTACACACCAAAGTACACATGTCCTCCCCTTTCCTTTTCGACCCCCCCCCCCCCCTCCTTCCCCTTATGTTATGATGCTGGTCATCATATATTAGATGTAACATTTCAGACACTTACGATAGAGCAATTCAGAGGTACGGCAACCAATTATTAAACAGTTCGGTTATTCTTCCAATGTTTTCATTTAACTTTATCTGACACATTCCGGTTATCACCTTTCCAGACCTGGTTATGGATCACACGGATCGTGATGTGGAAGCCTTCGTATCCCCAATGAGAAGAACTATGTTAGATTTTCTTAACAATTATTACTGATGGTTTATTAGACATTGTACTGCACTTATAATGGCTTGTTTGTAACATGTTATATGTACCCGCTGTTTCTGATGTATGTCATGACTTCTTCAATAAAAAGATTTATCAAAAAAAAAAAAAAATTAACTTTACAGGGATTATAACAAACAATACCTTACTCTATCCTAAATTTAAAAAAAAGTTTTGCCTATAGTTTTACTTTGAGTGAATATGTTCTTAAAATAGCTTCAGTGTATACTAATACAGACATCCATCCAGAGGAGCCTGCTGCACATAACTTGAGCTATCATTCAGAGAAACCCATAGTCCTCTGTTATGCAAAATCAACTTCATCCAGGAGGTTAGACCATTTTCCTACCCCTACCTCCTGCTCCTGCACTTCTCTATAGGCCATTGGAGCCACCAATGAGCAACCTTGGGATGTAAAAATGGGTGGGTATTCACATAATAGTGTGTTTTCAGGTCTGGGGCTCCTGGGGTGCTCTGGGTTTACATTATTATCTATCTATCTATAATTTTATCTATTACCTCTTGTTTTACTCTCTCTGCATATATGGTACATCACACTGTAACCATTTTTACATATTCTGTTCTGTACAATTTGCTCATCTCCTGTATACACTATGGAGACACCGTCACGCTCTCTGTACAAATAACTAATCAAATACACATGGAAGCTCATTTTTGCTGCACAACTTTAAACACCCAACATCATTCCAGAGTGTTCATTGTATTTCCAATTGGCATAGCTCAGGTTCTTTGTTGTTGTATTACTATCAGCCACTAATAGTATGGGAAGCATCAGCAGTGAATCATTCTGCAGACTCACGGGATAATTTTTTCTTCAATGGACTGCTGCTTCCACATAGCCCAGAATCTAGACTTAAAGCTAAATTGTGAGCACAAATGAAACACAGCAACACATCAGGGTCTTGTCCAGCATCCTTAGATTTCTTAAATTCCAATTTCCTATTTTTCACCCTTCAGTGCAATCAGCTTTTGAATACCATCAATCTTCACCTATCAGGTTCCATTTACTGAGAGCTTACATAGACTCTGGTGGCCATGCAACTCTGACTTTAAGAGGGGTTTTACACACACATAAAGTGTTTCTAAACCCAAAAAATTTAATACCTTAAAGTGTTAGTTAACCAAATAAAAAAACATGTAAAAATAAATATAGCGCTCGCAAAAACACAAATGAGTGAATATAACCCAATGTATATGAAACCAAACAATGTCCAAACAAAAAGTGACAAAAGGTGCTCCAATCCGAAGGAAAACAGTGCAAAAGGCTTCAGAAATATTCAGGTGTACAACACCCTCTCATGTGACCACACTCACCGGATTGAGACGACCCCCAGCTTTTCAGTCTGGTGGGTCACTTAAAGCTTTGTAATGGTGCCCAGGGATGATGGATGTGGTGTCAGATCCTCAAATTCGAAGTTTCTTTAACCACTTGACCACTGGGCATTTAAACCCCCTTCCTAACTAGGACAATTTTTAGCTTTCGGTGCTCTCACACTTTGAATGAAAATCACTTAGTCATGCAAC
This sequence comes from Lithobates pipiens, assembly GCF_037356315.1. Taxonomy (NCBI): domain Eukaryota; kingdom Metazoa; phylum Chordata; class Amphibia; order Anura; family Ranidae; genus Lithobates; species Lithobates pipiens. The sequence continues at coordinate 16,696,471 of NW_027507696.1, forward strand.
ACTGTACCCATATAAAATGTTTGTCCTTTTTTTTCACACAAATAGAGCTTTCTTTTGGTGGTATTTAATCACCGCTGGGTTTTTAATTTTTTGCGCTATAAATGAAAAAAGACCAAAAATTCTGTAAAAAAATTCTTTGTTTCTGTTAACATTTATTGCAGAGTATTGGCAGAGTATTGGCAAGTATTGGCAGAGTATTGGCGAGTATTATCTCAAAACAAACAAAATGACCCTATTTTATATTCCCCACCAAGATAATCTTTAGTGCGAATATAAAGAAATTCCTTTTCTATTTTCTCACCAAAATAAACCGATTTATGTCTCTCCTCCTAATTTTGGGGGATAACACTGTAGCCAATTCACTAGCATAAAAAAAAGGTTTTTTTTCCACCTTAGTATACTCCTAAGAGAAGGGGCAGCCCAAGGTGGCAAAGATGGCTACTTTAGTGTTATTGGACAAATAAAAGATTTGGAGATTAAATATATCCAAAAAAGTTTATTTAGTTAATAAAATTTATACATATAAGATTGACTCTGCTCTATGGCTTACTAAAAGTGCTCTTAATATGCTCTACCTATAAATTTCATAAGTACCCCACAATATTATTCCTACTACGTTGTTCCCTATAAAAACCGACACCAAACAATAGACATACATACAACATAAAACAAATGAGGCGCCTCTAACGGTGCGCATGTACCGATAGCCGTTAGTGCACTAATTATTTTGTGCTATATTATCTGAAATATTTCTCAATCATAAGGCCGCGTACACACGAGAGGATTGTCCGTCCAACTTAGTCCGTTGAAACGTGTTTCAGCGGACAATCCGCTCGTGTGTGGGCTTCAGCGGACTTTTTCAGCGGACAGTCTGGCGGACTAAGTCTTTCGGAATTTCCGTAATTTTGTCCGTCCAAACTTGGACGGACTAAGTATGGCGCATGCTCAGAAAGGATTTACACGCCGAAGGTTGCATTGCAGTGTATTGGACGTCGTATTTCTAGTCCCGTCGTACGTGCTGTACACGTCATCGCGCAAGCTTTCAGCGGACTGTCTGTTCATCGTGTGTGGTCAAGTCCGTTCATTCAAAAGTTGGACGGACTGTCTGTCGGATTGTCTGACGAACTTAGTTGGGCAGACAATCCGCCCGTGTAGCCTACGGCTAAACCACAGCACATGCGCAGCCCCTAGGGTTTGCGGATTCTATAATTTTAATCAAGGATTGCCTACTAAGCGGATCATTTTATCTTGCGGCTATAAAAATTGTAGTTTCTACATTCCCTATGGATTACAATCGAAGGAGAAAGGTTCATATATATTTCCTTTACAAGGATCCGAAAACAGCATTTGCAAAAAAAGTGTTCCGATTTTTTTGTCAGAAAAGGTTATCAATCAATGGAATAAATAAATATACCATCGATATTCCTTTGATGATCATCCCATCATATTAAACGTAATGATGTTATCCAACCACAAAGTAAATTTCATATACCAGAATAATTGCCACCGTCCTCTTCATATGACGCTTTATATATCATTAAAGTACATCACCTTGATTCTGCCTGCCAGGCAGGTGTATGTTGTTGATTTGCAATTTACATTACCCCTCCTTCATGTCTCCGAATCTGGGTATGTTAGTTGTAGTGAGTTCTGCATCAAATAGGACTAGTGATCCGATGGTATTTGTGATCTCTCATGCGGTTACCTAGGTTGGTTTGTCTGATGGTGTATTGTAAATCATTCAATTAGAATTGCAATGTCCACGTTTTTGCTTTGCGCGGCTCGTTTAGCAGTCCATTTCGCGCTTTGCTCTCTAAGGATCGCTTGCCGCTGATAGGTTATGCTCCCGTCATCCTATTGGTAGTCACCCATTGGAGGCGCAACGTCCGTGCTTACGTCAACGCATTTCGCAATGTAACGTTACGTAGCTTCGACTGGACGTGGATTTTTTATTTTTATTTTATTTTTTATTTTTTGCGTTATAAATCAAAAAACCGAAAATTCGGTAAAAAAAATCTTTGTTTCTGTCAAAATTTATTGCAGAGTATTGGCAGAGTATTGGCAAGTATTGGCAGAGTATTGGCGAGTATTAGCAGAGTATCACACAATGTTGCAGAGTATTGGCAGAGTATTACACAGTGTTGCAGAGTATTGGAAGAGTATTGCACAGTATTGGCAGTGTATTGCACATTGATGCAGAGTATGGGCAGAGGATTGTCACTGAGCAGCACTGTGGGCCCTACACATCCAGCCCACAGCGCTTCTGCCATCTCTCCCCCTCTCCCCTCTCACTGTGCCGATCAGTACAGAGAGGGAAGGGAGGAACCGGCGTCATGATGTGACGCCAGCTTGTTTACAAGTGATCGCTCCGTCATTTGACGGAGCGATCACATGGTAAACGGCTGCTATCAGCTGCCGTTTACCATGATCCGTGATGCGCCGGGTGCTCTGGACCCGGTGGTCACAGATGTTCCCAGCTGCGTACCCCAGGGGGTGCGCGGGAGCAAGATTCTGGGAGGGCGTCTCACGGACGTCCACCCAGAATAAGCCGACGCGCTGTAGCCGTCTTTCGGCTATGACCCAGTCTGCATGTGGTTAAGAAGTTTCTCAGCAGAGCAAACAGGTACCCAAAAGTGAAGAAGAAATGGAACTGATAGTGACCATTACCATTACCATTAAAACAAATTTATTTTACAGGGGAGTGGGTACTTACGATTGAACAGGCTTCAAATATAGATCCGAACGTATGAAAACATTGTTCGTAGCGTGCGTTCCACGGCACCGGAAGTGACATCAGTAATACCGGAAATTTCCAGTTTTACTGACGTCACTTCTGATAGCACCTTTTGTCACTTTTTGTTTGGACTCATTGTGTTTGTGAGCGTTATATTTATTTTTACATGTTTTTCACGTGATTAGCACTTTGTGTGTAGCTTATATCAGTACATATCAGCAGATTTTTTACAGAACACAGGCACACATGTTATTAACCAATTGCCGCCTGCCATATAACAAAATGACATCGGCAAAGTGGTTGCGATAGCCTGACCGGACGTCATATGACGTCTTTCAGGATATAAAGCACGTTCCTGTGGGTGCGCATTGCGGCAATCGCTGTTGCAGCGTGTCAGATCTACGATCTACGAACTACGTTCTCAATAAAGAGGCTCTGACAAAGACTCTTTACCAAGTGATCAGCTGGGTCCAATGGCTGATCACGATCTAAACAGGAAGCGCCGTTGATCAGCTTTTCCTCACTCGCGTCTGACAGCCCAGGACCACCAGGATGCTGCCAGGACCACCAGGGATGACGACCACAATGGACCAACCGGTATGCCACCCTAGACCACCAGGGAAATGCCAATCAGTGCCCAGGCAGCTGCCAATCAGTGTCCAAAGTAAAATGCCTGCCAAGGCCACCAGTGATGCCTATCAGTTAAATCTATCAGTTCCAGTCATCAGTGCCCATCAATGCCCATCCTTGCCACCTTTCAGTACCCATCAGTGCTGCCTATCAGTGCCCATAAGTGCTGTCTATCAGTGCCACCCATAAGTACCCATCAGTGCAGCCTTTCAGTGCCCATCTGTGTCGCCTATCAGTGTCCATCAGTGCCCACCAGTGGCACCTATGAGTGCCTATCAGTGCCGCATATCAGTGTCACCTATCAGTGCCCATCAGTGCTACCTATCAGTGCCCATCAGTGCAACCTATCAGTGTCCATAGTCAGTGCCCATCAATGCCACCTCATCAGCGCCACCTCTTCAGTGCCACCTTATCCGTGCCCATCAGTGCAGTTTATCAGTGCCCATCAGTGAAGGAGAAAACGTACTTATTTACAAAATTTTATATCAAAAACAAAGAAAAACTTTTTTTCAAAATTTTCGGCCTTTTTTTATTCATTTAGCAAAAAATTAAAACCGCAGAGTTGAACAAATACCACCAAAAGAAAGCTCTATTTGTGGGAACAAAATTATAAAAATTTAGTTTGAGTACAGTGTAGCATGACCGCGCAATTGTGATTTAAAAAGTGACAGCGCTGAAAGCTGAAAATTGGCTTGGGCAGGAAGGTGCAAAAGTGCCCTGTATTGAAGTGGTTAAGGTACAGAGGGGATAAGAGGATTTTATACAAGTGCATTGGTAATGGACTTTGCTGAATCTAAAGATATGCATTGGTCAGCCTGAGCTAGAATGAACTGGAGCTGTGTACGGAGGAATCTGTGAAAGACTGTTTTACATTAATTCTGTATCTGCAAGAAGTTTACAATAAGTTCCCAAAGTGCCTGGTCTGAAGTACTTTAAGAAAAGGGGTGCATGTAAGGCATAAAAAAGAATAGAGCTTGTAACAGGGGTGAAAAGGAGTTCAGAGAGAATACTACCAAGGATTAGCAATTGGTGAAACTGCCAAAAAAAAGTCTATACTGCCAATGGCATAAGTAACCAGAGGAGTGTCAATTGCTATAGCTGCCTGGCAGCGGATGAATAGTGTCACTTGGCAAGGATGATGGTGTGTGATGGTAGTGAGGTTGTTTTTGAGCTTAATCCCCTTCTTAGCGATTGGTGCCCCATACATGAGACTAATATTGTGGCAGAAATCTGTATTTAAAAAAAAAAATCTATTGCATTGGTTTTTATCCCTCATGCAATGCCCACCTTCCCATGTTTTTTTAGCAGTAGTATACAACCTTACATTCTACATTAAAAATTCAATCCCACTTTAAATATTCAGCTGCTGCTGTTGGTCACCATGTAGTGTCCATAAATAGTAAGTTAAAAAATATGCAGTGTTTGAAACATAACACAAATTGCTCCCTGAAGAGGTTAAAGTGACAAAACACGTTGGGCAGAGCTCTGAACAGTTATGTCATTCCATATATACGGACCACTCTAGAACTGGACCAGGTGGTGGATCTAGCAACCGAACAGGATCAAGCCTAGGACCTGGGTGCTGGGGGGCAGCACTATTATATGCGAATTAGCATTGTTTTTAATATTTCACAGAAATAAAAAAAGGTTTTATGCTATATCACTGTCGCTATCGCTATGTTGTCTTTTCCCTTTGGCCTGCATACCATGAGAGGAACGGTGGCAAAATGGAAAAAAAAACTGTAGGAAAAAATGCAACTTGTTTCATGATTCATAGCACTATTACATCTGGTGCATGGAATAATGGTGGAGGATTGGTGGAAACCCCCTGAGGTGAATAAAGCACAACTTACGTAATATAGGGGGACATTTACTAAAACTGGTGAACACAGAATCTGCTGCAGCTGTGCATAGTGACCAATCAGCTTCTACTGCCCTGCTGACACCATTCATATTTTAATACATTTTAATATGTTTACATTTATTTATAAGAGTGTGTGTATGTGTATATTAGAGCTGCACGATTTTTTTGCTTAGAATAAAAAGATCACGATTCTCACGACGTAAAATCTTTCACATTATACAAAAAAAAATGGGCTAACTTTACTGGTTAGTTTTTTTTAAAATTCATTAAATTAATTTATTAACCTCCCTAGCGGTAATCCCGATTCTGGCTCGGGTTAGGATTTTACAATCATAAGCGGTAACCCCGAGCCAGACTCGGGATCGCATCGCTGGATACAGGGAGGACACAGGGAGAAGTTACTTACCTTGTCCCCTGGATCCAGCGATGTCCTCCGTGCTGTGTGATCGAGCTGTCCTCCGCTCCATTCACACAGTGCCCAAGTGCCGCCGAGCTCCATTCCCTGCGACGTTACGACGCATGGGAGCGGAGATCGGCGCCAAATTCAAAAAAGTTAAAATACACAAAACACACACAGTACTGTAATCTTACAGATTACAGTACTGTATAAAAAAAATACACACCCCCTTTGTCCCTAGTGGTCTGTGCAGTGTCCTGCATGCACTTTTATATTATAAATACTGTTTTTTCTGCCTGGAATTTGGAGATTGCCCATAGCAACCAAAAAGTGTCCCTTTATGTCAAAAGTGATTTTAGACCAACTAGAAAACAGCGATAATAAATTAGAATCACTTGCAGAATTGAGCGATAGCGATTTGTGGGGAAATTCGTCATGGCCAAAAACGTTAATACCACTTAACACTGCGCTATCCCAAAAAAAAACAAATAAAGCTGCTAACACAATCACAAGGATATAAAACAGTGAATAATTTGCATATGTTAAATCATAGTGTAGCGCTAAAAAGAAAGAAAGAGTGACCTTATATATAACCAATCAGTGATCTCACAATATTATACAGATATCAAATCCTGAATTATATAGCATTCATTTAAAAATACACCTTATGTGCATAATTCATTAGTGTAAAAAATCATAAAAAAAACATATAGTGATGCAAGAAAGTCCAAAAAGAGACACAAAAAAGTCTCTCGTAGATAATGATCCAATCCACACGTGAAGCAGAAATCACCGTCCACCTTCTTTATATGAGAATAACATGCAGACACCACGTGGTATTCCCATCACCATTTATGATATAGGCTTACCAGATGTATTAGATCCAAACGAATATACATTCGAAGGATCGCAAAGGCTTGTGCACTCGTATGCAAAATCTTTCAATGATAAACTCTCCAGGGAAGTTTCAGATCAGACTATTCCATTCCAGTACTCAAAAAATGTCAAATCTTCAGCGATTTAATCCAACTCACATTGTCGAACCCATACAAAAAGAAATGAGGGCCACAATAGTATAATTCCGTTTTAAAAGAAAATTTAATAAAAAAGTAATGAACTTACATGTATACAATGAATCAAGCGCTTATTTCATAAAAGACACAGCTGCAGTAGGAGTCCCGATGCGTTTCGTCCTCAAAAGACGTCATCTGGGGTGATGACGTCTTTTGAGGACGAAACGCGTCGGGACTCCTACTGCAGCTGTGTCTTTTATGAAATAAGCGCTTGATTCATTGTATACATGTAAGTTCATTACTTTTTTATTAAATTTTCTTTTAAAACGGAATTATACTATTGTGGCCCTCATTTCTTTTTGTATGGGTTCGACAATGTGAGTTGGATTATATCGCTGAAGATTTGACATTTTTTGAGTACTGGAATGGAATAGTCTGATCTGAAACTTCCCTGGAGAGTTTATCTTTGAAAGATTTTGCATACGAGTGCACAAGCCTTTGCGATGCTTCGAATGTATATTCGTTTGGATCTAATACATCTGGTAAGCCTATATCATAAATGGTGATGGGAATACCACGTGGTGTCTGCATGTTATTCTCATATAAAGAAGGTGGACGGTGATTTCTACTTCACGTGTGGATTGGATCATTATCTACGAGAGACTTTTTTGTGTCTCTTTTTGGACTTTCTTGCATCACTATATGTTTTTTTTATGATTTTTTACACTAATGAATTATGCACATAAGGTGTATTTTTAAATGAATGCTATATAATTCAGGATTTGATATCTGTATAATATTGTGAGATCACTGATTGGTTATATATAAGGTCACTCTTTCTTTCTTTTTAGCGCTACACTATGATTTAACAATGGGAAATTCGTCATCAAACACTAAATCTAATGAGAGCGACAATTCTGCAAATGAGCACATTTCTGTGTTTTTGGATTTGATTACATTATTGAATAATTTTTATTATTATTTATTATATTATAAACTTTATCATACCCGGGTTGTCTGCTAGACTCTGGTTTGAACAGATTTAAGAGAGTTATTCCTAAGAATTACAGGACTACAATATAAAACGCCAAATTTCCAATGCAAAACAATTGTACCGTTTTTAGCACCTAAAACCAGAATGAATCATACCGCCAGGGAGGTTAAAGTAAATTTTTTTTAAACAAAATTGCATTTGAAAAACCACTGCACAAATACAGTGTGACATAAAATATTGCAACAACCACCATTTTATTCTCTAGGGTGTCTACTAAAAGAATATATATAACATTTGGGGGTTCTAAGTAATTTTCAAGCAAAAACAAAAAAAATAATTTTAACTTGAAACCAACAAATGTCAGAAAAGGGTTTAGTGGTTAAACTTATATGTAGCACTGGAATTTTTGCTATGTAAATGCTATATAATAATGTAATGCCTGGGACCTGCGGGTGTGCGCCTGGAAGGGCCGTGGCCTGCTTGGCGTGGAACAAATCCGAGCCACCGGAGAGTGTTTTACCACAGCGTACTGGAGCAGCAGCGTGACTGGACAGCAGGATCCAGAACACGGAAGAAGCCAACCATGGGTCTCTGTCGTCTTGTGGAGTGTGCAGCGTGACGGTGCTAGCTGGCAGTAGGACTGAGATCACTGGAGCAGAGGCATCCAATCATTCAGGCCTGGCGTGGTGAGAGGGCACTTAACACACTATAGACTAGTCACTACAGTGCTGCTGAGACCTGCAGTCTTACGGAACAGTTCCTTCAAATTAGACTGTGTTCAATCAGGCCTCAAAACCTATACTTCATTAGGAACTGACTGACTGTCATCCTCAAAGAAAAGGAAGTTATAAGTGCATTGCATAATTTAAGTAGCTGTTGTTCACTATTTTACGTTACATTACCATTTTCAAACCCTATGGAATACAAACACTGCAGTTAACTGAGCGAGCTGAAGAAAGAAGACAAGAGACTTATCATCCAGTATAAGGCATTTTATACTGCAGTGTGCACAGGGGGAGGTATTGCAATCTAGGGGGAGCCCTTGAGCATTTGTGTCATAACATACTGATATTCAGTGCGGTATAGCAGACTACAAGATGTGTGGGTTTGCATGGCTGTACTGGAAGTGGCAAAGTGTCCAGTGTCACGGGTTTGCCACTCTGTGCACCAATCCCACTTGGAGACACAGTATTTAGTATATCCTCGGGTCTGAATGTTTGACTGCCTTATTATTATTATATGTTCTGACCTTGCATATCACCATTAGTATTGCACTATTTTGTATATTACAATTGTTACTGTGTTTATGATTTTGAACTCAGTTTCCAGTAAAATTACCGGTTGGTTAAAGCACAATTGGTGTGAGATTGTTTCCTATCTTTACAGCAAGAGGAGCTCAGGTAACGGTAAAAATACAATATTTGATGTTATTGTTGGGTTGTTGTTGCCATTGGGTTTCACATCAATAGCACTATACAGCTGTGTCAAGGGGGAGCACGAGCAGAGTACAAGCCTAAATAATTACCAGCAGCTCCTTCGGGGGTAAGTGCTACATATATATATATATATATATATATATATATATATATATATATATATATATATATATATATATATATATATAATATATATATGTAGCACTAGCCCCCGAAGGAGCTGCTGGTTATTTTTGGGCTTACCGTTACCTTCTGTTCTCCTTGTGGCACGTCTAGGAGATGTCCCATGGTAGATGACCCAGTAACTTGAGACTGACAATAGATCCACTTGAATGTATTTTATTTGCAAAACTCAAACCATTGAACAGTCTTTTAACTTGGTATCAGAGGGTTGAAAAGGAAGTTCAGGCACTCTCAATGTCAGAGTCCAAAAACGTTAAAGAACTTGCTTACTTTGACTGCATCCAGATAATAGCTATTCGCAGCTGGATGAGCACTCAGGTTGGACAGTCCCTCTCTCACAAGGCCTAGCAGCCAACAAGGTGCTTACTCAGGAACAAAGTCTTTGTCACAGACGTTGTTGCAGAACATGTTGGGAAACTAAGCTTTAGAACACTTGTAGGATACCTGAATCTTTCAGCCTGCTTGGCGATATCCACAAGACAGCATTCTCTCGGTAACTTCAGCCCTTCCAGGCTCTTGTTAAGAAAACCAACCCATACGTGGTGTTCTTCTAAAGAGTCCACCCCTGGAATGCTCAAAGTACAATGGGTCTCTCCAGAACCAGAGACGGCACTCTACCACCTCAGAATCCTCCTTTAGTTTCCTTGCCCTGGGCTAGCCAGCCCCGAGGCATTACAGTCGGGTGGATCTGCACCCCAGGCCACAGCCTTCCTGGGGGGTGGTCAGGAGAACCAGGACCATGTAATCAGCACATCATACTGGACCGGAACCCCAAACCACGTGATGTCCGCATCTTAAATACCCTCTCCCAGAGGGCACAGCAAGAGGGCCTCTCCCACTGACCTGGCTCCGAGAGAAAGTAATTTAACCACTTGACCACTGGGCACCTAAACACCCTTAATAACCAGACCAATTTCTAGCTTTCGGTGCTCTCACACTTTGAATGACAATTACTCAGTCATGCAACATTGTACCCACATGAAATTTTTGTCCTTTTTTCACACAAATAGAGCTTTCTTTTGGTGGTATATAATCACTGCTGGGTTTTTTATTTTTTGTGCTATAAAAGAAAAAAGACCAAAAATTCTGTAAAAAAAAAATGAATTTTTCTTCGTTTCTGTTATAAAATGTAGCAGATTAGTCATTTTTCTTCATAAATTTTGGCCAAAATTTATACTACTACATATCTTTGTTAAAAATAAGTACAAATTGGTGGATATTATTTGGTCTTGTGAAAGTTATAGAGTCCACAAGCTATGGTGCAAATATCTGGAAATTGATCACACCTGAAGTACTGACGGCCTATCTCATTTCTGGAGACCCTAACATGCCAGAAAAGTACAAATACCCCCAAATGACCCCTTTTTGGAAAGAAGACATTCCAAGGTATTTAGTAAGAGGCATGGTGAGTTTTTTGAAATTGTAATTTTTTCCCACCATTCTTTGCAAAATCAAGATCTTTTTTTTTCACAAAATTGTCATATTATCAGTTTATTTTGTCACACACAACATACCACAAATTACACCCAAAACACATTCTGCTATTACTCCCGAGTACGGCGATACCACATGTGTGAAACTTTTACACAGCGTGGCCACATACAGAGGCCCAACATGCAGGGAGCACCATCAGGCGTTCTGGAGCACCCAGGACAATTCTGACATTTCTCTCCTACATGTAAAAATCATCATTTATTTGCTAGAAAATTACATAGAACCCCAAAACATTATATATATATTTTTAGCAAAGACCCTAGAGAATACAATGGTGGTTGTTGCAACTTTTTATCTTGCACGGTATTTGCGCAGCAATTTTTCGAATGCGTTTTTTTTGAAAAAAAAAAACGTTTCGTGCTTTAAAAAAACCAAAACAGTAAAGTTAGCCCAATGTTTTTGTCACTCTTCAAAATTGCACATGCCCGTGGAATGGCGCCGAACGTCGCTACTTAAAAATCCCCATAGGCAACGCTTTTAAATTTTTTACTGGTTACATGTTTTGAGTTACAGAGAAGGTCTAGGGCCAGAATTATTGCTCTCACTCTAATGTTCGCAGTGATACCTCCCATGTGTGGTTTGAACACTGTTTTCATATGTGGGCGGGACTTACGTATGCATTCGCTTCTGCATGCGAGCACATGGGGACAGGGGCGCTTTAAAAAAAAAATGTTATTATTCATTTTACTTTATTTATTTTAGTTTGACACTTTTTTCCCCAAAAATACATTTTTTGATCACTTTTATTTCTATTACAAGGAATGTAAACATCCCTTGTAATAGGAATATGGCATGACAGGCCTCTTTACAGTGAGATGTGGGGTCAATAAGACCCCACATCTCACCTCTAGGCTGGGAAGCCTGAAATAAAAAATAAAATAAAAAAGATTCTGGCTTTAATTGTATTGGCGAGTCAGTAGAAGCACCAGAGGGCGGCGGGATGGGGGGACATCCCCTCTCGCCTCCTGTAAGAACGATCAAGCAGTGGAACAGCCACAATGATCGTTCTTATGGTGTAGGGAATCGCTGAAAAAGCTGATATCTGATATCCCCGCACAAAGTCAAGGACATCATATGGTGGCCGGCGGGCGGGAAGTGGTTAAAATGCTTTTTTTTTTTTAACAGTTGTCCATTTATACAATATTTCTAACACATAGCATGTACATACCAAAAATGACACCCCAAAATAGATTCTCCTACTCCTCCTGAGTACGGCGATAACACGTGTGTGAGACTTCCGCAGCCTGGCCACATACAGAGGCTGAGTACAGCCAAGCATGGCTGAGTATCACCGAGTATTGCAGGGTATCACTGAGTATGGCTGAGCATGGCCGAGTATGGCTGGGTATTGCAGAGTATGACCGGGTATGGCTGGGTATTGCAGAGTATGGCTGGGTATTGCAGGGTATCATCGAGTATTGCTGGGTATGGCAATTTATGGCAGAGTATTAGCAGGGTATTGCAGGCTATTGCAGAGTATTGCTGGGTATTGCAGATTATTGCTGGGTATTGCAGAGTATTGGCAGGGCATTGCTGAGTATTACAGAGTATTGGCAGGGCATCGCAGACTATTGTCAGGGCATTGCAGAGTATTGTCAGGGCATTGCAGAGTATTGTCAGGGTATTGCAGAGTATTGGCAGGGCATTGCAGAGTATTGGCAGGGTATTGGCACAGTATTGGCAGGGTATTGCAGAGTATTGCAGAGTATTGGCAGGGCATTGCTGGGTATTGCAGAGTATTGTCAGGGCATTGCAGAGTATTGGCAGGGTATTGCAAAGTATTGGCAGGGCATTGCAGAGTATTGGCAGGGTATTGGCAGGGCATTGCTGGGTATTGCAGAGTATTGGCAGGTCATTGCTGGCTATTGCAGAGTGTTGGCAGGGCATTGCTGGGTATTGGCAGTGCATTTCAGAGTATTGGCAGGGCATTGCTGGCTATTGCAGAGTATTGGCAGGGAATTGAGGGGTTAATTGACGGTGAGCAGCGCTGTGGGCACTGCAGATGCAGCCCACATCGCTGCTGACACCGATCTCTCCCCTCTCACTGTACCGATCGGTACAAAGAGGGGAGGGAGGAACCGGCGTCATAACATGACGCAGGTTTGTTTACAAGTGATCGCTCCGTCATTTGATGACCCGGCGGTCACGGATGCTCTTGAGAGCGGAATTTTGGGAGGACGTCATATGACGGCCTCCCTGAGTTAAGCAACCGCCCTGTAGCCGTCATTCGGCTATGGGCCGGTTGTTAACTGGTTAAACACCTGACCAGACCATAGTTCCACGCCTGCCAGAAGAGACAGTGCCCCCTGTGGCCAGGCTGAACATTTCACAGTCCAGTAAAACTGACGTCGAAGTCAAATTTAGACAAATAAACCCAAACCTAACTGCAGTTCAGGTAGAGTTTATCTTTGAAAAACGCATAGCGCGTGTTCTTCAGGAGCCCGCCGCTACTTACATATATATATATATATATATATATATATATATATGTTTATATCTTTTTATAACTAAACACACAGGCATTAATGTCTAAACTGCTGACAACAAAAGTGAGTACACCCCTAAGTGAAAACGTCCAAATTGGGCCCAAAGTGCCAATATTTTGTGTTACCGCCATTATTTGCTTTAACCCTCTTGGGCATGAAGTTCACCAGAGCTTCACAGGTTGCCATTGAACTCCTCTTCCACTTCTCGATGACAACATCACAGACCTGGTGGATGTTAGAGACCTTGTGCTCCTCCACCTTCTGTTTGAGGATGCACCACAGGTGCTCAATAGGGTTTAAGTCTGGAGACATGCTTGGCCATCACCTTTACCCTCAGCTTCTTTAAAAAGGTAGCGGTAGTGTGTTCATGATCTGGGAGGGGATCATGATCATGATCTGCTTCAGTATGTCACAGTACATGTTGGCATTCATGAACTCAATGAACTGTAGCTCCCCAATGTCGGCAGCACTCATGCAGCACCAAACCATGACACTCTCACCACCATGCTTAACTGTAGGCAAGACACACCTGTCTTTGTACTCCTCATCTGGTTGCCGCCACACACGCTTGACACCATCTGAACCAAATAAGTTTAACTTTGTCTCATCAGACCACAGACTAAGGACATGGTTCCAGTAATCCATGTCCTTAGTCTGCTCGTCTTCAGCAAGTGTTTGCAGTCTTTCTTGTGCATCATCTTTAGAAGAAACTTCCTTCTGGGATGACAGCCATGCAGACCAATTTGATGCTGTGTGCGGTGTATGATCTGAGCACTAACAGACTGACCCCCCACCCCTTCAATTTCTGCAGCAATGCTAGCAGCACTCATATGTCTATTTCCCAAAGACAACCTCTGGATATGACCCTGAGCACGTACACTCAACATCTTTGGTCGACCATGGTGAGGCCTGTTCTGAGTGGAACCTGTTCTGTTAAACCGCTGTATCTATCGGCCACCGTGCTGCAGCTCAGTTTAAGGGCAATCTTCTTATAGCCTAGGCCATCTTTATGTAGAGCAACTATTTTGCCATGAGGTGCCATTTTGAACTTCTAGTGACCAGTATGAGAGAGTGAGAGCGATAACACCAAATTTAACACACCTGCTCCCCATTTACACCTGAGACCTTGTAACAATAACAAGTCTCATGACACAGGAAAAAATGCCAAATTGGGCCCAATTTGGACATTTCACTAAGTGGTGTACTCACTTTTGTTGCCAGCGATTTAGACATTACTGGCTGTGTGTTGAGTTATTTTGAGGGGACAGCAAATTTACACTGATATACAAGCTGTACACTCACTACTTTACATTGTAGTAAAGTGTCATATTTTCAGTGTTGTCACATGAAAAGATATGATAAAATATTTACAAAAATGTGAGGGGTGTACTCGCTTTTGTGAGATACTGTGTATATATATATATATATATATATATATATATATATATATATATATATATATATATATATATATATATACATACACACACACATATACAAAAATACACACACGCATTTACGTTTGAGCTTTGGGGTGCACACCCTAATGCAATAGGCTACACACACTTATGGCAAACCATAGACTTCAAAGGGTTTCAGGTTTGGGATCACTGAATTTTGAACAAGATGCACTGAATCTTTGGCAAATTAGACACAGGCAGATTCACCCATCCCTACTGAAAACAGGGCAGCAAAGCCTGAGTGCACAGGAAGTTATCAGCTTAGATGATTTCTGACAGGATCAACAATATTTTTTGCATTTGTTGAACATCTAACATTTTCAATTGTATATTTAACCAAACAAAAGAAAACAAATAAGAGAAGTAACATGTAAGGATTTACGTACACTTTTATATAGGAGAATTAATAACTAACTCTGGATACAATGGCTACTGTGCCAGGGATGGAGAAAAAGGGATACTGAAGGGATAAATGCATTATCTAGTGAACTAGTGAGTAAGGTTTCAGATTTTCATTGGCCACCTAGAATTTCTCTTTAAAGTGTAACTATATTTTTTATAATGCCCCAATCCATAAAATACCCCCGAGCCTTAGGAATACTCCATGCCTAATATCCCCTACCTATGGTATCTATGATAATAATCAGCTTAAAACTGTACAATCACCTAAAATATGATTTTAGTTTTCAATAGAGTGGGCAATGGTTTGAACCCCTGCCAAGTTTTTCTGCTCAGGGGCTCTATTAGCGAGATTAACCCTCGCTAAGTTCCCTTTCACACTGAGGCAGTTTTCAGGCATTTTAGCGCTAGAAATAGTACCTGTAAAGTGACTGAAACCTGCCTCCCATGCCACCTGAATGTGGGATGGTGCACTTGCGGGACATTATAAAAAAAATCCTGCAAGAGGCATCTTTGAGGCAGTTTGGGAGTGTTGTATACAATGAATGGGCAGTGTTTCCGAAGCGTGTGAAAAGAGCTTCAGAAGCTCCTCAACACTGGCATTTTAAACCCCTTCTTCGTGTGCTAGCGGGGGTTAATAGTTAGCAGCTAGCAGCCGAAATGCGTCGCTAAAACAAGCGGCAGTTTACCGCTAACGCACGGGTGGCCCCAGTGTAAAAGGGGTCTTACTAAAAACTTTTAGCAAACAGGAAGTAATAGAAAATCTAATGCAACAAAGACAGAAATATTTTTTTAAAACCCCCAGTCAATTTTGTATTGCTGCCTGTATCTATGTGGCAGATTGTATGGTCAAACAATCTTGTCTGGTAAAACCATTGTCATCGTGAGAGTGACAGGGAAATCTAATGGAGCCCAGGATGGACCTACACTTTAAGTTGCATGATTTGCACAGTGTCAGCAGGCAGCAAAACATTTTGTGCAAAACTTAGCAAGTATATGTGCTGGCATGAAGAAGGGCCATAGGGTCACTTGATGCATGTGCCAATGGGCAGTGCCATATACACTCACTGGCCATTTTATTAGTTATATCTTTCTAGTACCAGGTTGGATCCCTTTTGCCTTCAGAACTGCATTAAGGCCTGATTCACACCTATGCAGTTTTAGTGCTTTTTTCATTTTGCAGATTTGCACTGCAGTCCATGTAACATGGTTTCCTATGGAACACCTTCTGTAGAGCAAATCTGCAAAATGCAAAAAGCACAAACAATGCATAGGTGTGAATCCAGCCTAATTCTTTGTGGCATTAATTGATTTAAGGTGTTGGAAACATTCCTCAGAGATTTTGGTCCATATTGACATGATAGCATCACGCAGTTGCTGCAGATTTGTCGGCTGCACATCCATGACGTGAATCTCCCGTTCCACATCATCCCAAAGGTTCTGTATTGGATTGAGATCTGGTGACTGTGGAGGCCATTGGAGTACAGTGAGCTCATTGTCATGAGTAAAAAAAAAGAGCATGCAATAAGTGCAACAGGGGCCGCCCCCTTGGTCTTTTAAGGCACAAATAAGGGTAATGGAGTAAATAAAAGGCAACCATGTGCCAAATTTATTGAGTACGCAGTATCTGATAAATTTTGTAGTCATAAACAATCACATTAAAATATAAAAAAAGTACACCAATGAAACAATTAATACATAGACATATATCTCAAACCCAAAATGTATAATCCAGGCACTGCCAAAGTCAAGCTGAGGACAATCCGTGAAGATTTGTAGCATACATCCCAACATGTTTCGGAAATTTTATCGGTACATATTTTCCTTCATCAGGGGATATTTATACCTGGGTGAATTTATCTTTATATATAGGGTTTATTGAAAAGACATGGGGGAATGGTAAAAACAAATGCGGGGAATTCACATTGGGTGAAAGAGTCGACATGGACACAAAGATGGACGAGCATGCAACCCAGAGCCAGTCACTGATTCACATCCACAAGAGACGCCCCAATGTTAAACCAGCAAAGGAGTATTGCTGTCTTTCACTGTGCCGATATAGGTGCAGGCATTAGAGTGGCAGTCCTCAGACTAAGACCAGTCTTATACATTTAACCACTTACAGACCGGACCATTTTGCTGGTCAAAGACCAGACCACTTTTTGCCATTCGGCACTGCGTCGCTTTAACTGACAATTGCGCGATCGTGCGACGTGGCTCCCAAACAAAATTTACATACTTTTTTTCCCCACAAATAGAGCTTTCTTTTGGTGGTATTTGATCACCCCTGTGGTTTTTATTTTTTGCGCTATAAACAAAAATAGAGTGACAATTTTGAAAAAAACGCATTATTTTTTACTTTTTGTTATAATAAATATCCCCCAAAAATATATAAAAAAAACATTTTTTTCCCTCAGTTTAGGCCGATACGTATTCTTCTACATATTTTTGGTAAAAAAAAATCGCAATAAGCGATTGATTGGTTTGCGAAAAAGTTATAGCGTTTACAAAATAGGGATAGTTTTATGGCATTTTTATTAATAATTTTTTATTATTTATTTTTTTACTAGTAATGGCGGCGATCAGTGATTTTTATTGTGACTGTGACATTATGGCAGACACATCAGACATTTTTGACACATTTTTGGGACCATTGTCATTTATACAGCAATCACTGCTATATAAATGCAGTGATTCCTGTGTAAATCACACTGGCAGTGAAGGGGTTAACCAGTGGATGGCAGTGTAGGGGTTAAGTGTTCCTAGGGATGTGTTACTAACTGTGGGGGGGCTGGGCTTTCATTTAGTGAACACTGATCTCTGCTTCAATCACATGAAGCAGAGATCAGCATCACTAGTTGCTAGGCAGAATGGAGAAATGCTGTTTACAACAGCATTTCTCCATTCAGCCATCCCGTGAGACGATCGCGGGTATGCCCGCGGCAATTGAGTCCGCGGGACCCGCGACCGGACTCACGGGGCGGCGTGCTCACGATGGCAGGGCGGCATTGAAGATTGGACGTACCTGTACACCAATATGCCTGCCCGTGCCATTCTGCTGACGTAAATCGGCGTGCGCTGGTCGGGAACTGGTTAATTCCCATAAATAGCCTCCGACCTCATTGTCATGTGCAAGAAACCAGTTTGAGATGATTTGAGCTTTGTGCCATGGTGCATTATCCTGCTGGAAGAAGCCATCAGAAGATGGGTACACTGTAGTCATAAGGGGTGGACATGGTCAGCAACAATACACAGGTAGGCCGGGGTGTTTAAACAATGCTCAATTGGTACCCTGTTTCCCCGAAAATAAGACCTAGCGTGATTGTTGGTGATGGCTGTAATATAAGCCCTACCCCCCAAATAAGCCCTAGTTTAAGTCCTTGTAGGTCTTATTTTCAGGGTAGGGCTTATTTTTGGGGAAATAGTGTAGGGCTTATTTTTGGGGAAACAGGGTAGGGCTTATTTTTCGGGGAAATAGGGTAGGGCTTATTTGGGGGGTAGGGCTTGCAGCCATCACTAACAATCATGCTAGGTCTTATTTTCGGGGAAACAGGGTAGTAAGGGACCCAAAGTGTGCCAAGAAAACATCCTCCACATCATTATACCACCACCACTGGCCTGAACGTTAATACAAAGCAGGATGGATCCATGCTTTCATGTTGTTTATGCCAAATTCTGACCCTACCATTGGAATGTCACAGCTGAAATCGAGACTCACCAGACCAGGACACATTTTTTCCAATCTATTGTCCAGTTTTGGTGAACCTGTGTGAATTGTAGCCTTGGTTTCCTGTTATTGGCTGACAGGAGTGGCACCCAGTGTGGTCTTCTGCTGCTGTAGCCCATCTGCTTCAAGTTGCAATGTGTTGTGCGCAGGGGTCAAGTCCTGGGGAAAAAAGTGTGGGAACTCCCACCCAAGATCCACTCCCCCACCAAAAAATAAATAAAAATGATACGCTCATATGCACGAACGCTTCAAAAGTGGTATTTTTCATCCAATTTTCGTACTGTGTGTATGAAGCTTAACTGTTAGCACATTAAAAAAAAAAGAATTCTCAATAAACATAAATCCGGTAATTCTCTGAATAATCAGCATTCATTCAATTGTGCTTCCATGCAAATGTGAGCATCATGTTCTGATCTTTATTGGGGAATTTTATTTTGTATATAGAGTGTTTATGTGGTGAGTTTACACTTTTCATTGAACAGAGTTTGGATAACACTGGGTTAAACGGAAAGGTCATAAATGAACTGCACATTATCTGGACAGAATGCTTGGGGAGATAGTGATGTGTTCCTGCTTAGGAGATGTATGTTATCTTGGGGGGCTGCAAACTCTGCAGGGCTCCGACACACACTCACTGCTATTCCAACCCTTCACATATTTCCACATAAACTTCCCTCCTGGCATTAAACTTTGCCAGGTATTGTGCTCAGCTTACCACCCCAAACTGATGTTCCTCCCTCAGCTCACCTCTCTCCCTGCATGTCCTGTGAGCAGAATAGCTGTGCTCCTCCTCTGGGTTCTCTCATCATATGGCACTGAAGATAGAGGAGGGGGGATTCAGCAGGACACGCAGAGCAAGTATGCAGTAGACTGAAGGGGGGGGGAATGAGGAGACAGAAATTCAGGAGGGGCTGGCGGGGAGGAGCGCATCACGGGAGGTCTGACTAAATACAATCGCTTAGCAACAGGGACCTGATCTACCTGTCAGCTAGCTGTGATTGACAGGTAGATCGAAGCGGAAGCTGTCATGGGGCCCCCTACTGGCAATGCCTGAATAGTCAGGTGTGCGGCACTAAGGCCGCGTACACACGGGCGGATTGTCTGGCCAACTAAGTTCGTCAGACAATCCGACAGACAGTCCGTTCAAAATTTGCATGAACGGACTTGACCACACACGATGAGCAGACAGTCCGCTGAAAGCGTGCGCGATGACGTGTACAGCACGTACGACGGGACTAGAAAAACGACGTCCTATACACTGCAATGCAACCTTCGGCCGTGTAAATCCTTTCTGAGCATGCGCCATACTTAGTCCATCCAACTTGCCTACACACGAGCGGACTGTCCGCTGAAACCAAGTTTGGACGGACAAAACCAAGTTTGGACGGACAAAATTACGAAAATTCCGTAAGACTTTGTTCGTCAGACAGTCCGCTGAAAAAGTCAGATGAAGCCCACACACGAGCGGATTGTCCGCTGAAACACAGTTCAGCGGACTAAGTTGGACAGACAATCCGCCCGTGTGTACGCGGCCTTACTATTGCGAGCTGTGTCGGCGGCTGCTGGTGTAGCACCTGCCACACAACTCGCATACTTCAAAGTCTTACAGGACACGGCTGCTAATGGGAACTGAGTTCCAGTTGTGGAAAAAGTGCAGGAACTCCGTTCCCATGCATTCCCACAGGACTTGAGCCCTGGTTGTGTGTTCAGAGATGGTATTTTGCATACCTTAACAAGTGGGTATTTGCATTACTGTCACCTTTATATCATCTCGGACCATCTCGGATCTATCTATTCTCCTCTGACATCATTTTTGTCCACACAACTACCACTCACTGGATATTTTCTCTTTTCCTGACCATTCTCTATAAGCCCTAGAGATGGTCGTGCTTGAAAATCCCAATAGATCAGCTGTTTTTGAAACATTCAGACCAGCCCATCTGGCAGCAACAACCATGCCACATTCAAAGTCACTGAAATCCCCTGTCTTCCCCATTCTGACGCTCAGTTTGAAGCTCAGAAAGTCGTCTTCACCACGTCTAGATGCCTAAATGCGATGAGTTGCTGCCATGTGATTAGCAATTTGTGTTAGCAAGCAATTGAACAGGTGTACCTAATAAAGTGGCCAGTGAGTGTATTTCTGCTATGCCGCTGAACCACAGATAGGGGGACGGGGGTAATCCTAATGACTGTGGTGCTGGGCTGGGAATAGAAATAAGAGGAGATTTTTTGTTTTCAGGGATCTATTGTGGGATGGGAAAGAGTAACATTTCCAGGGACATTAACCTTGGGAAATGGAATTGCTCCAGGAAAATATAACAGCCAAGCCAGGGATGGAGGCACAAAAACACTGTGGTTTCTAGGGTAAAGTGCGAAAGTCACGGTATATTTGCAAGGCATTGCTAAGTCTGGAAAGGCAGTTTAGAAATTGCAGGTGCAATGTACTTCACTGCAGGGAACAGGGGCACAGGTAATATTACTGGAACACCATGCTGTTGAATGCGAACATGTAGGAGACAAAAAGCTGTTTTTTTATATATAAATGTACACTTTTTTTCTTTTTCATCATTTTACAGTTCAATAAACAGGAACATTTCTGTTCATTTATATAGACTATAATGCGAGGTGTGGGAGCATAATAGAGGGCACTGAATTACAAGCAGTTAAAATTGATCAGTAGGCTGCAGACTTTGATTCCACATGGACAAGATTTGGACATGGTTACAGATGATTTAAATAACCTACTTATCTCCTTATTGACAAACACTGTAGTTAAAATCAGCATATTTAAATTAAACAATTGAATTAAATCTCTTGCTAACAAATGGTGTAAATCGATTCTGTGGTCTAGCTGCGAGAATGTTTTTTTTTTTTTTTAACAATACATTTTTACTGAAAGTTATTAATGAACAGTACAGATTGTCATTCGCTTTAGTCATATGTAACCAGCAAAGTTACATTGGTTCATAAAGATTTTTGCATAATAGTATAATACTTGATAACTTGAACCAGTGTACCCTTAATGAGTTCAAACTGTAGGCATGGACAGGCCACCAAGTAGATAATTGAGTACATAAAATGAAAAACGAAAACAAAACTTGCAAACAAATTAAGAAGGTAGGTCCAAGATGGTAGACTACATCGGAACTATGTAAATATATGACTTAAAGTGGTTGTATACCCTGTACAACCAATTTTACCTACAGGTAAGCCCAGGGGCGGACTGACCATTGGGCCACTCGGGTACTGCCCAAGGGCCCCGAGCCACTAGGGGGCCCCATCAGGGTTGCCAGCCTCAGTAAAACCAGGGGCAGTATGTAAAAATCTGTGTTTTTTTTACTTCTGTCTCTGAAATGTCCCTTACCGACATCCTTTTGGTCTAAAAATCCAGAGATTATAGCTGCCCCACCTCTCCAGTACCTTCTCAGCCAATAGAAACATGTCTGTGTATACTGTGTGTACATGTATGTGTATACTGTGTGATTGTATACTGTGTGTGTATACTGTGTGGCCCCATAATCTCGGATTGCCTGGGGGCCCCATAATCTCCTATTGCCTGGGGGCCCCATGAGTTGTCAGTCCACCCCTGGGTAAGCCTATATTAAGGCTTACCTGTAGGTGCTTGAACTATCTCCTAAACCTCCACAGTTTAGGGGATATTTATAAAAAAGCTGAGCGCTGATGACTACGTCACATTGGCCGATGTCTACGGTGCATGCACCCTTTAGAAGGGGCCCATCCTGCCATTTCTAATAGGGGTCATGCCATGGGTGATGTCACGAGACTACGGCCAGTCACAGAGCCAGAGTTTGCGGGCCCGGAACGAAGAGGGGTGAAGATGAACGCTCGCTGCTAGTGGGGACAGCAGTGACATTGCAGGCTTCAGTTTCAGGTAAGTGACACATAATGGACTACTATGCGATGCATAGTAGTCCATTATGCTTTACCTTTGCAGGGAAATAAAGAGGAAGTAAAACACATCAGAGTTTACTTCCTCTTTAAGGGTATTTCAAACTTATTTAGTAAGTAAGTTACAAATTGCACTCTTTTAAGTAGTTGGATGTTCTAGGACAGTGATGGCGAACCTTGGCACCCCAGATGTTTTGGAACTACATTTCCCATGATGCTCCACTACACTGCAGAGTGCCAGAGCATCATGGGAAATGTAGTTCCAAAACATCTGGGGTGCCAAGGTTCGCCATCACTGTTCTAGGATGAGATAGCCATGCATTCCATTTCTTTTTGAATGTGATGGTGGAGTAGTTTTTATAAGCAAGCATAAGTTCGTACTGAGCTTGAATATGTAGTCTGTCTATAGCAGTCGATAAGTTGGGTGCGTCCCTGGATTTCCAGAGGCTGGTTATAGTGAGCCCTGCTGCTATTAGCGTGTGGATTACTATTGTTTTAAATATTTTAGAGTATATGTTCAAATTTAGGTCAAGTAAGGCTGTGGCCGGGGTAAGTTTTGTTAGGTTTCCTGTTAGATCCGCTATAAAGGAAGCTAATGAATTCCAGAAGCTTTGCAAGTTTTTGCAGCTCCGTAATATGTGCAGAAGGTTGCCTGCTGATCATTACATCTCTCCTCTAAATATGTCAGACGTAGAGGGATACATTTTTCATTTTCAGTATTTTTTGTGCATTCTCCCAGTGTTCAATACGAGCGGAAGATTTATTGGATATATGAATGGCTTTTTTTCCATTGGTCCCAAGAAAATTCTTGAGTCTCTCTCCCATTTAATCATGTGTGCGGTTTTAATATGATTTGGGTAATTAGTTAGTAGTTCATAGAAAAGGGAAATTCATTTTATTGTTTGGCTATTTTGTTGAGTGATAAATTGCCACATTATTGAGGGGATTTCTATAGGATTCTTGGGATTGAACTCTTTTAAACGGGTGTTCCTTGCTAGCTTGCTTAAAATTATAGCTTTAGATTTATATAAATATGGTATCCTTCCCTAACCCATTCATCATCATTTAGGCGTATTCTGCAATAGTTAATTGTTCCGGTCGGTATAGATAGTAGGGATTTATTTTAGATGACCTTAGTTTTAGAAAGTATATGCTTCCACGCTAATAGCGTAGCTCTGGTACTGAGTAAATTAGGTAGGTTAATCTTTGGAAGTATAGAGTAAGTTATTTCCAGGGCATATAAGTCGTGTCTTTTTGTGGCTTCTTTTTCTATGTTTAACCATAGTTTGTCTTTCGTTGAAGAGAACCAAAATGTCATCTGATCTAATAGGGTTGCATAATAATAATTCTTGATGTCAGGTAGATTCATTCCTCTTTCCTGGTGGTTAAAATGGAGAATGCCACCCTGGTTTTTTTTTCCATTCCATAAATAATTTTTTGGTTTTGTATTTAATTGTGTAAAAAATTTGGGTGGGGTTGGGATGGGTAAAGATCTATAATAGTATAATACTGTATTTTTAGGGTTTGCATTGTAAATGCGGCTATTTTCCCTACCCAGAAAAGTTGTGTTTTTTGTATATCTTGTAGATCTTTGTTGACTATATCTAAAAGGTGAGGGTAATTAGCTTTGTATATTTTGGTTGGTGGGTAAGAGAGTTATATCCCTAAATAGGTTATTGAGGAGTTAGTGCTGTGAGAACTTTTTTAATAATGGTTTTGCTATATTCCTTGTAATCAACTCATCTTGGGTTGTGCATTTATTTTCTTTATAACACAGGATTATTTTCTATATTGTTCTAGGGATAATGACCATGTGATCTTTGGTGACAAGATTCCTTTTTTTTTTGCGGATTCCTAACCCTGACAATGTTTACTTCCACAAGAGTCTGGATTTTTTACTAATGGTCATTTAGCCTCTCTGTGTTTTTTACATTTTTAAATAAATACTTGTTCTGCAGTCATCTTGGAGCATAGCTGGCTAGGTCGGCAGTTCTGCCAAGCCAAGGTTGTTTCATGTGGAATTGATTGTGAAGCTGGGGCTGCCATTACCTTTGATACTCTAGTAAAACAGGTATTAATCACAACATCTCACGTTTGATCTATTAAATAATGTTATATTGTACTTATTTAAACTGTGCCATCTGTAAAATACTACATTCATTGCACCACTACAAATGTGATTTTATTTAGTAAGTTGTAAATATGGGAAATAATACAGGCATACCCCACTTTTAAGTACACAATGGGGTGTATTTAATAAAACTGGAAAGTGCAAAATCAGGCTCACTTCTGCATAGAAACCAATGAGCTTCCAGGTTTTATTAGCAAAGCTTAATTGAACAAGCTGGGGTTAGAAGCTCATTGGTTTCTATGCAGAAGTGAGCCTGATTTTGCACCTTCCAGCTTTAGTAAATAAACCCGATTGTGTACTTAAAAGTGGGGTATGCCTGTATGTAGGTGAAACCACCCAGGGATTGAAGAAACACATTTGTAGGCATAATAATATTATCTATAATTTGGTTAGATATGTACATATCATGGGTAGCTGGGTCACATTTATGGGCATTGGCAGAGATTTTTGTTCAAAGCACAATAGTGGCATGGTTTTGTGTTAGCCCCCTCTACCCAAGGGCAGTCAAACCACTTCCCTGTTCTTTGAACCTTTAGTTATGGCAACTTTGGATATTAAAGTTGCAAGAAAAGCATCTGGTTCTTTTTAAATCACTTCATTGTTTCGCCATCACACCTCCATGCAGTAAAGCATTCCACAGACAAACCATTCCTAATTTAAAGAACCCTTTCTAGGTGAATAAACATGTCAACTCTTTGACAACATCAATACCCCATACAGGTCATTATCTTTATGAACTCTGCCACTATAATTCCATTTTGCATTACTGAATGTAACTTCTGCTATGCTATTAAACCTTATTTTACCTTTGACTGTGCTTTTTTTCATATTGCCAGCAGTAACAGTAAATGGAAGAGTCTCCTGTTAATCATCCAGTATGGTCTACCTATTTCTGTATAAGAGATATCTTCCTGCAGGAATTTATGTGAGACCAAACATTGCAATTAAATTGCACAGAACTCACACAGGTTTAATAGCAATCACAGAAATAAGGATATTCAGTGGCAGGACACATGTACAGCAGTAACTACAATATTAAGGGCCTTTTGGTCACAGTACTAATGAGCGATTTCAAAGTGCAACAGCGGCAGAAGAAATGAGAATTTAAATGTATGCACAGATTTAACATGCTGGAATGATACCTGTATAAGCAATGAAGTTATATGTCCAACTATGAATATTAATAATGTCACTCTGATGCTGGTAAGAGTCTGAAGGCCTGCAACCAATCAAACTTACATTAAAGAAAAGTCAAAATTCTAAATATGTTGGTTTCTTCCATTATTCCAGGCGCATTTCAGTTTTTTAAAAGACCTTCTGCTAAAAAAAAAAAAAAAACACAAAAAAATAATAATAATAACTTACTGACAAGCAGTGGTGTCAGTAATATTTGAGTTTAGTACTTTGAGTCACAGAACAAGTATACAGATGAAGAACTGTTATCTGCTTGTCGGTCACATCACTTAGATGTAGGGCAGCAGAGCCACTCTTCATGTGCCAGATGACGTACCTAGTACATGATCCCGCACTTCTAGGTAGGAGGGGGGCACGTGCTGTGCTGTGATTAGGCACAGCACAAGCCGATCAGCAGATGGGGGCCAATGTATGTCTGCCGGGACACCCGCTGATTGGCGAGGAGAGAGACAGGACAGAGCTTTGCCTATGTAAACAAGGCAGAGCTCTGCCCTGTCAGCGGGGATGTGATGGATTTGGATTTAGTGCAAAGCAAGGAATAAAATTCATCACTTCCCTGAGTAAAAGCACTGCACACAGTACACAGAAACACTGGTTAGGCACACATTTAACCCTTTGATAGCCCTAGATGTTTAACTCCTTCCCAACCAGTGTCATTAGTAGAGTGACAGTGTATATTTTAGCACTGATCACTGTATTAGTATCACTAGTTGTTAAAAGTGTCAGTTAGTGTCCGATTGTCCACTGCAATATTATACTAGTATTTAAAAAAAATGCCAGTATATATACCATAGTTTGTAGACACTAAGGGGGTTATCTACTAAAGGCAAATCCACTTTACACTGAAAGTGCACTTGGAAGTGAAGTTACTGTAGATCTGAGGGGGATATGTAAGGAAAATAAAAAACAGCATTTTAGCTTGCACATGATTGGATGATAAAATCAGCAGAGCTTCCACTCATTTTTTTTTTACTAGTAATGGCAGCGATCTGCAATTTTCAGCAGGACTGTGACATTGCGGTGGACAGATCGGACATTTTTGACACTTTTTTGGGACCATTGACATATACGCAGCGATCAATGCTATAAAAATGTGTAAATGTCACTGGTAGGGAAGGGATTAACTCTAGGGGCGATGAAGGGGTTAAATGCATTCCCTGGGAGGTGTTTCTAACTGTAGGGGGATGGGACTGACTGGAGAAGGAGAGAGATCGCTGTTCCTAATCACTAGGAACAGAAATTCTCTCTCTCCTCCCCTGTCAGAATGTCAGAACGGGGATCTGTCTATTTACATTGACAGATCCCCGTTCTGGCTACCTTTCCTGCTATCACGGGTGGCTGGCGGAACATTGCATGCACCTGCTATGGCTCTTAAAGGAGCTGACATACAGCGATGCTGATATGCGGGAACGAGCCGACCTGCACACTTGTTTTGAATCAGTCACACAGAGAACATGTGTGGGAGTTGGAAAAATAAACATTTATAATCACCTCTATGGCTGCAGCATCACTGTGATGCTACAGCTGTTCCCCACTATCTCTAAGCCCAAGAAATTGGTGATCACATGACTGCTGAGCAGCAACTGGGAAAGGGGCAAGAGTAACTGGCATCAGCTCTCAGCAGTGCACTAGAGGCAGGGCTACCTGCCAATAAGGCATCATAGTGGATCCGCATAATATAGTCGGATCCTTTCACAGCCTGGAGCTCCTTTGTGATGTCAGCCGGAAGCGGGATTTAGCCTGCTGTCGGCTGATTCTAGGTCACAGGAGTGCATTACTTCCACAAAAGAAGTATGACCAAAAAAATGTTGCCCATACTTCTCTTTTAAGATGTACTGAAGGCAGTGGGCCAGCATTGCAACCAGGGAACTTGCCTTTTCAGAAGGCCCATGATGGCAGCCTTTGTGTTTTCCACAACAGGTTTATATTTAAAAAAAACAGATATTTTTAAACCTTGGACAACTTTGTTACTCTTTAAAGTGAAACTGTGCCCAGACTATTGACATTATAACTAAAGACAAAGGGGTTTATTTACTAAAGGAAAATCCACTTTGCACTGAAAGTGCACTTGGAAGTAAAGTCGCTGTAGATACGAGGGGGGCATTCAAGGAAAATAAAAAAAAGCATTTTAGCTTGCACATGATTGAATGATAAAATCAGCCAAGCTTCCACTCATTTTGGATCTACCCCTTAGATTGAGAGCGACTGCACTTCCAAGTGCACTTGCAATGCAAAGTGGATTTGCCTTTCGGAAATAACCCCCAAAGCTTTTTTTTATAATTTTTTTATTTCAGGCAGTTTTCTATGGAGAGGGATTAGAACATCAGGTTTTATTGCGGTCTGTCCTCCTGTTGATCAGATTCACGCTCTCTATTTGTCCAGTTTACCATTATCACCAAGAGTGGAAGTGAAAGAAAATCCCAAATTTTGGGTTGTCACCAGAACAGTAATAGAGGGTAAATCTTCCAATGGGCATACTAATTCTGCTGACCATGGTGACAATCAGTGTGAGGAAGTGAAGGGGAATCTCCACAAGGGGACACAGATGGCAAACCCGCCATTTCTTTATCCAAAATGAAAAAAAAAAAAGTTTGCCTTTAGTTCTACTTTAATGTATTCGGTATGTAAAATTTTGAAGGGGACACAAGGGGACACAGATGGCAAACCCACCATTTCTTTATCCAAAATGAAAAAAAAAAGTTTGCCTTTAGTTCTACTTTAATGTATTCGATATGTGAAATTGTGAAGGTAAACACCATTGAAGGGAGGCATATTTCTTCATGATTTCGATCATATGTGAGAGATCAGGGCTTGTGAATATATCTTTGTTTTTACTTTGTATTGAGTCCCTCACAGTCGATTTTGATGCAGGTATTGTACATACTGGCTGGTAATTGCTGATATTTTGTTCAGAGATATAAAAGAAGCTTTCAGCAGAGCTCTTTCCCTGTCCTGGGGAATAGAAGGCTACTCTTTCAGAACTGCTAAAAAAAAAACTGTGTATATAACGTTGCTCGAGAAAAAAAGCATTTTGGAGTTGGTTGGGTCTAGTTCACCGGCAGATTGTTGAGGAACCTGAATATCTTTAGTGTATGCCTAACATTTTCTACTATAGCTGTCCATGTGTCAGTTTGAAAACTCCCTGCGGCTTGTGTATTCTTCATAAGTGTTAGTGTACCTTTACCCCAGAAAAAGTGATCCCACAAGAGTGAATTGTTATAATACAGTTGTAACCAGCAGTAAAAAAAAAACAAAAAAAAAACAGGTACTGTGGCACACAAACTCGAAAGTTGGTTTTACAATTGGTTTCTGAGGGCTTTCTGAGGCCCAGTTCCTTCGATGCAACTGTTTTCACATGTTTCATTTTAAAGCTGTCAATGCACTTTATGCATGGAAAAATAGGCCCTGAGCCATTTTTAATCACAGCACAATGCACAGAACCTACGTGTCTGAGTTGCCGGACACTTTAAGGCAGGTGAGTTTCAGCACATTGTAAATACATTTCTCCACAATACTTTTAGCTACAGGGGTAAATGAGTACTTTTAAAAAAAAGTTTTTTTACTGTGTGTTAAGAACATATAGTGCCCACCCCCAAAGGAGCTTCTATTTCTTCTGGTGCCCTGTCCTCAGTGCCAAATACTCTGGAAGAAGCAACACACTCCCCAACACACCTGTGGCTTTAAATGGGCTTTAAAGAACAAGCAAAAGCTATGCAGGGAAGAAATCAAGTGGAACAACCAAGAATTAAGATACAACTCAATACAGCACCCATTGCAGCACACAATTCTAATAAGGGAGACATTATACAAATTATAACAAGAGAGACAATAAAGAACAGTAAACCATCTAGGGGACCTGATTTAATCTCCCATTGGAGCGCTCACTCTCACACAGAACAGTATTTATATTACAGTAGGAGAAAACTAAAAGGTACAAAGCTGACTCTCTTGACAGGAAGCAAATTTGAACGGCAATAGCATCGTCAAGGTCATTATTATACAAGTGGCCAAAGGGTCTTTTATCAATCCCAATGATGTTGATGCTTCTTTTTGCAACAATTTAGAAATTGGATGAAAGGTTTAGCACAGGGAAACACTTTTTGAAAGATAAATAGTGCATTTTATATACAACTATATAGATTAGACCAAAATCAGGGACAAATGAGGAGAAAAGATTGACGGCAGGGAGACTTTGTTCTAAATGAGGAACAGCCCATCAAAATCATGGACAGTTAGGTGCCATGTAGTTCTTTCTCCTCCTCCTTGCTCTCCAAATCTTAAGATGGACCGTACCCTTCCAAAATGTTGACATTTATTAAACTATTAAACTAAATTCCACCTACTGCCTGTTTCATATTTTACATACTTTTTCATGGTTTTCACCAGGGCCAATATCCCTACAAGCATGTGTGGTGGTCCACCTCTACATAACATATAAATAATTGAATGTAGATAGTCTGAGCAGAAGTGTACTTTAAACATTCAGACCATTGAATAATTAGGTTTTATTGTAATGTACTGTAGCCTCTAGGTATTTTATTTTAATTTGCTTCTAGGATTGACAATCTGATCTTTAATAGAGTTGATTTAATGCTAGTCTACTCTTCCCTATTATTTATTATCACCGTAATGTTTTCTTTGCTCTTCTAGTTTTTCATTAATTTAAAACTCTCTTTTCTTTGCTTTTTCTCCTTCTGTCATAATATCCCATCACATGTAACCCAAGGAATATCATGCAGAGTGCTCAGCATGAAGACTATTTTTTGTTGATTCAATATGATTTGACAATTGGTTCACCAAACAGCAGATTATAGGATACTTTAAAAGTGGCTACCCAGGCACATAGATATAATATTATCTAAATATTGTTATTGACCCCTCTGTGTCCTGTAATTTTCCTTTTCATTTCTATAAAAAATCTATTGAATACTAAAATGAACTGTCATCAGTTGGCTGTCACCTTTCGATGTGTTCATTGAATTAGTTTCCTGCACCTTTAACTGAGGGGTCAGAATCCTGGGAGTCTAATCAGTACATGTGTAGAAATGTTACACATACAGTATCTCACAAAAGTGAGTACACCCCTAAAATCTTTGTAAATATTTTATTATATCTTTTCATGTGACAACACTGAAGAAATGACACTTTGCTACAATGTAAAGTAGTGAGTGTACAGCTTGTATAATGGTGTAAATTTGCTGTCCCCTCAAAATAACTCAACACACAGCCAATAATGTCTAAACCACTGGCACCAAAAGTGAGTACACCTCTAAGTGAAAATGTCCTAATTGGGCCCAATTAGCCATTTTCGCTGGTGTCACGTGATTCATTAGTGTTACAAGATCTCAAGTGTGTTAAATTTGGTTTTATTGCCCTCACTCTCTCAAAGTTCAACATGGCACCTCATGACAAAAAAACTCTCTGAGGATCTGGAAAAAAAGAATTGTTGTTCTACATAAAGATGGTCTAGGCTATAAGAAGATTGCCAAGACCCTAAAACTGAGCTGCAGCACGGTGGCCAAGACCATACAGCAGTTTAACAGGACATATTTCACTCAGAACAGGCCTCACCATGGTTGACCAAAGAAGTATAGTGCACGTGCTCAGTGTCATATCCAGAGATTGTCTTTGGGAAATAGACGTATGAGTTCTGCCAGCATTGCTGCAGAGGTTGAAGGGGTGGGGAGTCAGCCCATCAGTGCTCAGAACATATTCTGCACACTGCATCAAATTGGTCTGCATGGCTGTCATCCCAGAAGGAAGCCTCTTCTAACGATGATGCACAAGAAAGCCCGCAAACAGTCTGCTGAAGACAAGCAGACTAAAGGCATGGATTACTGGAACCATATCCTGTGGTCTAATGAGACCAAGATAAACTTATTTGATTCAGATGGTGTCAAGCGTGTGTCGCGGCAATCAGCTGAGGAGTACAAAGACAAGTGTGTCTTGCCTACAGTCAAGCATGGTCGTGGGAATGTCATGGTCTGGGGCTTCATGAGTGCTGCTGGCACTGGGGAGCTACAGTTCATTGAGGGAACCAAGAATGCTAATATGTACTGTGACATACTGAAGCAGAGAATAATCCACTCCCTTCGGAGACTGGGCCACAGGTCAGTATTCCCACATGATAACGATCCCAAACACACCTTCAAGATAACCACTGCCTTGCTAAAGAAGCTGAAGGTAAATGTGATGGACTTGGCAAGCATGTTTCCAAACGTAAACCCTATTGAGCATCTGTGGGGCATCCTCAAACGGAAAGTGGAGGAGTGCAAGGTCTCTAACATCCACCAGCTCCGTTATATCGACATGGAGGAGTGGAAGAGGACTCCAGAGGCAACCTGTGAAGTTCTGGTGAAGTCCATGCCCAAGAGGGTTACGGCAGTGCTGGAAAATAATGGTGGTCACACAAAATATTGACACTTTGAGCCTAATTTGGACATTTTCACTTAGGGGTGTACTCACTTTTGTTGCCAGTGGTTTAGACATTATTGGCTGTGTGTTGAGTTATTTTAGGGGACAGCAAATTTACACTGTTGTACAAGCTGTACACTCACTACTTTATATTGTAGCAAAGTGTCATTTCTTCAGTGTTGTCACATGAAAAGATATAATAAGATATTTACAAAAAATGTGAAGGGTATACTCACTTTTGTGAGATACTGTATATGTCAAAATGAGAACTTTTTACCCTAGTGTATATAAATGATGAGAACTTTCAGTCTCTCGATTATGCCAAGCCTGATGAAGAAACCTGAACTGTCTCAAAAGCTTTCAGTCTTAATTGAGTCAGCCAGAAAAAGTGTCAATTAACTCTACATTTTCCTGCTTCTATCAAAGCCTAACCCAGTACTACACTCTGCAGGTTTTACTGTAAAATATAATGCTGGCACAGCTTATGTTCCACAGAAATATTAAAAAATGTATAATGAAATTATTATACCTGCAATAAACATGGCAAAACATCCAATCAAAACTGTATTTCCACCAACTGTTATTTAAAATTAGACTTTTCATACAAGCTGGAAAAATAACAGAAAATAAGGGATATATTTAACAGAATGTCAGGGAAAATCTCATAGCCTGCCCCTGACAAGGTCTGCTATAGAATGAAGAATGCCGTAGACTCCAGCAAGATGAAATAGTATATTGAGATTTAATAATTTTGGAGTTTAAGAGGTAAGTATAGGGAACATCCTCCTATTCTTTCAGTGGTGTGTTTTTTAACCTCCGAGCCATGTGGCTTCTCTGTCACTCGGTTCACAG
Source organism: Lithobates pipiens (assembly GCF_037356315.1). NCBI lineage: Eukaryota > Metazoa > Chordata > Amphibia > Anura > Ranidae > Lithobates > Lithobates pipiens. The sequence goes on from NW_027507696.1 coordinate 16,729,788, forward strand.
ACATGGATATAAAGAATGCAAATAATGTGACTCTGTGGTCGTACAGATTGACAGTACCATGACAAAGACATGCAAAGTAATTGTATAGACAAGACAATAAAGAGTAAAAAAAATAGTTTTCATTAAGTACAACCTTGTAAATCAAGAGGATTTTTACCAGTACCTGGATGGGTCCTCTCGTGTTCTGTTGTAAATGACCACAAGGGGTGCAGATTTAGGGAAGGCCTGACCAGTGGAAGAAATAGAGAATAGTCTGTGACATGTTGTTGGTAGGTAATTAACGATATTCTATATTTATTGAAGTAAACCTGTACTGAAAAAAATATGTAGGCTGCCATTGCCAACATAAACTTGTGAAAGTGCTGGTTGCCTGGCTGTTATGCTAATTCTTTAGCTTCAATAATTTCTCTCAGTACAGGTTTTCTTTAACATTTCCTGCACCCTCTAACACATGGGTGCTCAACATGTGGCCCTCCAGCTGTTGCGGAACTACAAGTCCCACGAGGCATTGCAAGGCTGACAGTTACAAGCATGACTCCCAAAGGCAGAGGACTAATGGGACTTGTAGTTCCACAACAGCTGAAGGGACATAGGTTGAGCACCCATGCTCTAACAGGTCCATGAACTGTGGAGGAAGTAAATGCACAGGACGTGAGGTAGGTGGATGCATACACCATACATGTAAATGCAAGTGTGCATTAAAGTTATCTATGACCCAAACTTCCATTTCTATTTTGAACAGGGTAGGGAAGGGTCAAAATCTCAGCTTTTGTTTTTGCTGTCTGTGCACAATTGTGGAAATTTGGACATTTCCCTTTACCTTCTGTTCCAGAGAATCAACAGGAAGTTAGAGAAAAATTTCCCAAAGCTCTTATGCCGCATACACATGATCGGATTATCCGGTGCACGTGTGTGGGCTCGGGCAGACTTTTTCTTTCCAAAAGTCCGGCGGACTTAGAAAGAAGTCTTGACTCAAAATTGTCCACTGGACAAGAGAAGAAGAAGCAGAAGAAGCAGAAGGTGGTGGCGACAGCGTCAGCGACAAGACCGGGCCAACGCTAGTAAAAGAGCTGGAAGAAGAAAGCGGAGGTCCGGCAAGAAGAACCGAAGAGTGGGACAAGACCCCCGTAGAGCGGGACAAGACCCCCGAGGTTGGAAGAAGACCCTCGGACGGCAGCGACGACGAAGGAGAAAGCCGGGCTCCTCCGCTAATAACGGGGGACTAACCCCTACCCATTAGTCCCCTGGAAAAGTCCGGTCGTGTGTGGGCGTGTGTGGGCCGGTCTGCTCATTCGGAAAGTCTGGCGGGTTGTCCGCCGGACTAAGTTCCGCCGGATAGTCTGATCGTGTGTACGCGGCACTAGAGAGCTTTCCCTGGAACTGATATCCCCATTTAAAGTGGTTCTAAAGGCAGAACGTTTTTTTTTACCTTAATGCATTCTCTCAATTTAAGTGAAAAACATTCACATGCAGCCTCCCCCCCCCCCCCCCCCCCCCATGTACTTACCTGAGTGTCTCTCTCCGCTCTCTCCCACCTCAGTCATTGGCTGATAGACATTGGCTCCTGCTGCTGTCAATTACAGCCAATGAGGCGGGGGAAGGGGGTCTCAGCATATAGCTTGCAATAAGAGCACTCGTGGTTGGAGAGGAGCCAGGAGCATCGGTGGGTGACCCAAGAAGAGGAGGACAGAGCAGGTAAATATACCATGTTTGTTAATTGAAACAAAAAAAGAGCTTTTACAAATCACTTTAAAGATTTCCATTTACTTCTTAAACATTTGGATTTTCCCTCACTTTCTTTTTCAGGGACAATGATCACCATTTTAAAGAGAAAGATGGATCTTCCCAATGGGGGTCCAACATTTTCCAACTCTATCTAAAAGTAAAGGTCACCAAAGATCACAAAAAAGGGAAAGAAAAGGGAAAGAAACCTGAAAAAAAAAGAAAACGTATGTAGCCACCTCATCTGAGAACTAGTAAGCTGCATTATATTACATTTTTTTGCAGTGTTAAGATACTTTTTAATTTCAATACACAAAAATCAAAAGGGGTTGACTTCTGAAGAAAGGCATTTTTACCTTAATCTGTGTTCACTTCACATAGGTATCAGGGGAATAAACCAAAAAAAAAGAAAGAAACTGAGATCTCCTAAGAACTGAATTTAAGTATCTACGCTGAATACAGACCAGTGATACTTCTTTGATACATTGGTCCCAGTGTGGTGCAAATAAAGTGTGAAAGGGGCTTTATTCTTATACCATGAAGGCAATAAAAGTCACCTACCGTATGTAGCTGAGTTTTGATATAACTAGTAGTAATATTTTTTACTGATCATGTTCATTCTGCAAATCTCTATGCCAATCCTCCTCAGACTGTTTGTGCATATTAGTAAAATGATTGGCCATTTTACATTTATGGCACATTCGTCCTTTGGCAAAGAAGTGTAACTAGGTATATATGTTCTTACACGTGTCACGTCTTTTGTGACACTTTCATTTTATCAGTGCCTTTTTAAAGTTGAATTTGCCTCTAGGCACTGTACAGTTTACTTTATTCTTGCATATTATCAGATGCATTCATTAACCTTAACTGGGCTTGTGCTGCTTCATGAGTTCCTGCAATGTGAAATGCTTTGTTTAGATTAGAGCAATGCCTTGACATGCAAAGTTCTTTGTTCCAAATCTAATTCAGTCACAGCTAATGTTATTGGTCTTTACGTAACTGTTTACAGTCTTTCACAAGTTGTCCTTTATTAGGATTTGGACTGTATCTAATTTTCTTTATAATTCCAAAGAAACTTGCATAAAATATGCATAATGTATAACTATGACTTTGGTGGAACTGCTATCATAATGAGTAAAGATGCTTGTTGAAGAATTCCCTGATCCCATGATAAGATCTGAATGTTTTCACAGAAAATTATAATTGCGTTAGCAGCAACAAAAAACAGTTATAGTGTTACGGATAGAATCACTTAAACGATTTTGCATGTATAGGTTTCAGCAATAAATAAACTAAAGATTTATTGAAATTCTAATTAAAAATATTGGTTGTACTTGAATAAAATGTAATTTGGATATATCCACAATACCCTACTTGCTAGAAAACTGCTACCATGAATGATCAGGGATAGCGCAGTGCCCATGGTTAAAGTCTTACTGAAGGCAAAACTTTATTTTATATTTGGATAGTGTAAGGGAGGATTATAACTCTTGTCAGGTTTTTTTCATCTGTCATCTATGTCCCATTGCTGAGATTTTCCATGACTTCCTGTCCCATAGCCACAACAGGAAGTGAAGGAATTCCAGGGAGTCATCAAGGTTACCAGATGTCAAGTCATTGGAAGATTTCCCCTCTATTCCTGTTTCGATGTGCTCTGGAATTTCCTACTTTGGACTTGATAAAACACAGTGCACCAATACTAGTAGATGACACAACTCCACAAATCACTGACTGTAGAAACTTCACACTGGACCTCATGCAACTTGGATTCTGTGCCTCCCCACTCTTCCTCCAGACTCTGGGACCTTGATTTACAAATGAAATGCAAAATGTTCCACAGTCTGTGTTGATTTAGGGAGCCATGTCATCTGCTGGCGTTGGTCCAAAGTGTTCCAAAGTCAGCACAACCCTCTATCAGTAAATTCTAGAGCACCTAATGCTTCCCTCTGCTGACCAGCTTTATGGAGATGCTGATTTCATTTTCCAGCAGGACTTGGCACCTGCCCACACTGCCAAAAATACCAATACCTGGTTTAATGATCATGGTATCCCTGTGCTTGATTGGTAAGACCCCTTTCAGACTGGGGCGGTGCGGGTGTCGGCGGTAAAGCGGCGCTATTTCTAGCGCCGCTTTACCATCGTTTTAGCAGCGGTATTCGGCCACTAGCGGGGCAGTTTTAATCCCTGCGGGCGGCTGAAAAAGGGTTAAAACCGCCCACAAATCGCCGCTTTGCCGGCAGTATAGCTATGCTGCCCCATTGATTTCAATGGGTAGGAGCGGTTTAGGAGTGGTGAATACACCGCTCCTTCACCGCTCCAAAGATGCTGCTGGCAGGACTTTTTTTTACCATTCTGCTAGCGCACCGCTCCAGTGTGAAAGCCCTCAGGCTTTCACAATGGAGTGAAAGGAGCCTCTTTTTTGAAGTGCTATACCGGCACTATTTTTAGAGCTGTAGCGCCTGAAAAACGCATCAGTGTGAAAGGGGCCAAAGCAGCGGCGGTCCATCCATAGAGGGCGCATGGGCGCCTATTCGTCTATCCATGTGTCTGGCCCCCTGATTTACATATCAATGGTGCTGGACCATGGATTTCAATGCGGGGAGGGTGCTTTTTTGAAGCATCCGATTAGAGCCAGAGGCTATGAAAGGCTTCAAAAAAGGGTGGCCTCAGATCGCAGAGCATTGCGCTCCGAGGCCACCCAGTTGTGTGATTATAGCAAATACATTTTTGCTATTTTCACACTAAATTTCTTCCTCGCCAATCAGGAGGCAGGTCTGTTAGACCTGTTTCCCGATTGGGCAAAGCGTCAGGCGATCCTATTGGATGGCCAGCGCTTTGGCGGAAGAGGAGACACAGAGGAGGAAACTGGAGGAGCGGACATCGGAGCCGCCACGGACTCCAGGAGAGGAGGAGAGGACACCACAGACCCGCAGGTAAGTGGGGGACCGGGGGTGCTGTTTCAGTGCCTAGCCTCGCTGCTGGGGGGGTGTTCTTTGTTTGCCACCCCCCCAAAAGCAGAACCCACCACTCGCCACTGTTGCAAGCAAACTCGTCTGACCAAAACCCTAGAGAGAATCTGTGGGGTATTGTCTTAAGGAAGATGAGAGGTACCAGACCCAACAATGCAGATGAGCTGAAGGCTGCTATCAAAGCAACTTGGACTTCCAAGCAGCAACTCAGCAGTGCCACAGGCTGATTGCTTCCATGCCACACCGCATCGATGCAGCAATTCATGCAAAACAAGCCCCAACCAAGTATAGAGGGCATATTATACTGTATATGGTCATACTTTTCAATAAGTCAACATGTCTGTATTAAAAATCCTTATTTTATTGGTCTTATGTAATATAACAATTTTCTGAGATACTGAATTTTGGGTTTTCACTAGCTACTCATGAAAATGAAAAGAAAGGAAAGCTTGGAATATATCACTCAGTGTGATAGATATTACTCTGTCATGTAACATATGAGTGTCACTTTTTAAAGTGAATTACTATATATATATATATATATATATATATATATATATATATATATATATATATATATATACATACAGTATCTCACAAAAGTGAGACATTTGACAACACTGACGAAATGACACTTTGCTGCAATGTAAAGTAGTGAGTGTACAGCTTGTATAACAGTGTAAACTTGCTGTTCCCTCAAAATAACTCAACACGCAGTCATTATTGTCTAAACCGTTGGCAACAAAAGTGAGTACAAGTGAAAATGTCCAAATTATCCCCAATTAGCAATTTTTCCTCCTCGGTGTCATGCGACTCGTTAGTGTTACAAGGTCTCAAGTGTGAATTGGGAGCAGGTGTGTTAAATTAAGTGTTATTGCTCTCACTCTATCATACTGGCCAACATGGCACCTCATGGCAAAGAACTCACTTCGGACCTGAAAAAAAGAATTGTTGCTCTACATAAAGATGGCCTAGGCTATAAGAAGATTGCCAAGACCCTGAAAATGAGCTGCAGCACGGTGGCCAAGACCATATAGCGATAGTGGTTTAACAGGACAGGTTACACTCAGGTTCCACTTCAATATGGTCGACCAAAGAAGTTGAGTGCACGTGCTTAGCGTCATATCCAGAGGTCATCTTTGGGAAATAGGCATATGAGTGCTGCCAGTATTACTGCAGAGGTTGAAGGGGTGGGGGGGTCAGCTTGTCAGTGCTCAGACCATATGCTGCACACTGCATCAAATTGATTTGCATGGCTGTCATTCCAGCCTCTTCTAAAAATGATGCACAAGAAAGCCTGCAAACAGTCTGCTGAAGACAAGTAGATTAAGGACATGGATTGCCAGAACCATGTCCTGTGGTCTGATGAGATCAAGATAAACTTATTTGGTGCAGATGGTGTCAAGCATGTGTGGCGGCAACCAGGTGAGGAGTACAAAGACAAGTGTGTCTTGCCTACAGTCATGCATGGTGGTGGGAGTGTCATGGGGCTGCATGAGTGCTGCTGCCACTGGGGAGCTACATTTCACTTAGGGAACCATGAATGCCAACATGTACTGTGACATACTAAAGCAGAGCATGATCCCTCCCTTTGGAGACTGGGCTGCAGGGCAGTATTCCAACATGATAATGACCCCAAACACACCTCCAAGAGGACCACTGCCTTGCTAAAGAAGCTGAGGGTAAAAGGTGATGGACTGGCCAAGCATGTCCCCAGAGCTAAACCCTACTGAGCATCTGTTGAGCATCCTCAAACAGAGGGTGGAGGAGCACAAGGTCTCTAACTTCCACTAGTTCCATGATGTCGTTATGGAGGAGTGGAAGAGGACTCCAGTGGCAACCTGAGAAGCTCTGGCGAAGCCCAAGAGGGTTAAAGCAGTTCTGAAAAATAATGGTGGCCACAGAAAATATTGACACTTTGGGCCTAATTTGGACATTTTCACTTAGGGGTGTACTCACTTTTGTTGCCAGCAATTTAGACATTAATGGCTGTACGTTGAGTTATTTTGAGGTGACAGCATATTTACACAGTTATACAAGCTGTACACTCACTACTTTACATTGTAGCAAAGTGTAATTTCTTCAGTGTTGTCACATGAAAAGATATAATAAAATATTTACAAAAATGTGAGGGGTGTACTCACTTTTGTGAGATACTGTGTATATATATATATATATATATATATATATATATATTTTTTTTTTTTTTTTATTTTTTTTTTTTTCTGAGTAAAACACTTTTACCTGTACAAAAATAGGTTTAGGGGTTGTAAAGTCTAAACATTTTTACCTTAATGCATTCCTTGAATAAAGGTAAAAAATGTTTAAGTGTCAGCATCACCCCCTCAGTCCCTCTTACCTGAAATCCCTTTCAATCCAGCACCATGCACATTGGCAGATCGTTTCTCCCCTCAATTTCGGATCTCGCTCGCTTTGCTGGGGCACTGGGAACCATTGGCTCCCAATGCTGTCAATCAAAGCCAGTGACGATGGAGTGGGGGGCGGGGCTGAGTCCCTCTGTCTGTATCAATGGACACAGCAGAGGGCCTCGGGTGCAAGGTGCCCCCATGGGAAGCCACTTCCCATGGGAGCACTGGACAGAAAGGAGGGGCCAGGTTCGCCGGTGGGGGCCCGAAAAGAGAAGGTTCCTGGCTGCTCTGTGCAATTCCATTGCACAAAGTAGGTACCATAAGTTTAGACATGTTTGTTATTTATTTTAAAATTTTACCTTTACAAACCCTTTAATACTAACAAATGGTTCAGTGCACTGTGAGGCCTCTTTCACATGAGAAGGATTCCGTTCCCATCAGTAGAGATCAGCTCACAGATCCCCTGATCAGAGCACAGATGACATATCTGTGTCCGCTCAGTTTCTTCAGAGCGGTCTAGGACAGAGCCCACTCTGCTGGATGGATCCCCTTCCGTTTTGTTTTTTTAGCGGAGGTAGATGGGTACACCCACCTGTCCATAGGAGTGCATTGACTTTCCGATCAGGTTCACCAGAAAAACTGATAGGCAGACCTAATTGGATCACCCATGTGAAAGGGACCTAAATGAAACAGATTAATTGAGGGCTTGATCAAGTTCTAATAAAGCAACAGCTTTTGCAGCAATAATTTATATCTGGAGCTGTTCCCAACAGACTCCTTTTCTGCCACTAGATGCCTCCAGTTTTCATCATTGAATGATGGGCATTCAGCCCACTTGCTCTGAGCCTAAACTGTTCTCGACTAGACCCCTGGGAGCACGTAATCATTCTGGTCTAGGCTCAAAGTACTATTACACTGAACGGCGCTTTACACATTATTACATGCATGCTATTTAGTGGAGGAAAAAGAAATCTTCCCTTGTTTCTTACGAGGAGAAGAGAAAGAAAATGTGACATCACTGAACTGAACCAGAAAACCCTGATAAAGTCACTTAGCCTGTGACGTAAACGGTAGGACGGAGCCTGGGTGACCAGAAGTGATGTAATTTGAATGCACAGTGGTATTTCCATGTCTTTTAAAGATATACAAATGTTTATTTTGTATGTAATGTGAGTGCAGATTTCACAGATAAATTGCTTTGATCTAAATACTATACCATTGGAGGCTGTTTCTGCTCTCTTGGCATGTTACATCTGAGCACACAGCATGACCGCATGAGTGATAACCAGCCTTTAAGGGACCAGCACACGTTTTATTGGATGACAGCCAAGGAGTGCAAAGTGCGCACTCTAGTGGATAGGAGGTCCTAGTGACTGTTCTACGAGCATACAGACGGACCTATATGGTGGCTATACAGCACGCACTATATGATCTTACATTCCATGTGGGTCATATGATTAAGGTGAGAGCATTGTGAGCACTGTGGTGACAAAGGAGAAATCACAATTCTGTCCCAGCTTTGAGATTCACTTTTTTTTGGGATAGAGGATTTGGGATAACAGCACTAGAAGGCTCAAAAATTGTGTGCATGCACCTGGATATGCATTTACATCCCCTTGGTATTATTTTTATTATGCAGGATTTATATAGCGCCAACAGTTTGCGCAGCGCTTTACAACATTGGGGCAGACAGTACAGTTACAATACAGTTCAATACAGGAGAAATCAGAGGGCCCTGCTCCTTAGAGCTTACAATCTAGAGGAGAGGTTTAAGTGAAACAAAAGGTAATAACTGTGGGGGATGAGCTGATGGAGAAAATGAAAATACAATTGTTAAGTGTGTGTTGGATAGGCTTCTCTGAAGAGGAGGGTTTTCAGAGATTGTCTAAAAGCTAATAGAGTAGGAGATAATCGGACAGATTGAGGTAAGGAGTTCCATAGGATTGGAGAGGTTCTGGAAAAGTCTCATAGGCAAGCATGGGAGGCGGTGATGAGAGCACTAGAGAGCAGGAGGTCTTTAGGACAAGCCTTTGTAAGTCTCTTACCAAAAATGTAATTAATATTGCAGGGGATGCCTAGGATTTTGATTATACCTTAATGCAGACTTCTGAAAAAAAATAGTGATCCAATCACACCAATGATGTACAAAATGCTCCCAGATTGTCATAATGCATTGGATATTTTAACAGTTCTAGAACATTTCAGCAGCTGCAGATTGAAAAGGGTAATTCATATTAATGATAAATTACAAAATGGCTTCTGTAGCAATTTTAAATGCTATATTAATTTTGGAAAAAAAATCAATAAAAAAAAATGAAGTTTTGCTATAAAGGGTAAGTTCAGCTTTTTAGAAAAAATAATGAATGCATATTTTTTTGCAAGTAAAAAAATACGCATTTATTATTTTTTGTTGCAGGAACCTGTAAAGCATTGCACCAGGGATCAGCAGATTGCTGATGCCATACAGGTCTCCTGCAGATCTGTCAGTGTATAGGCTTGCTCGTACCTTGTACAAGGAAGGCGATGCATGCCGACAGGAAGAATGAATGAACTACCACAGTGCTGACAGCACTATTGTAGTTCTTTGAAAACTACAAGCTGACAGCCGCAAAGGTTGCCGGACCTTGTAGTTTTCCATTCACATAGCAATGTGAATGAGTGCCATGGCCGCGTGGCCACGTTTAAAAAAAAATGTTGACAGCTAGCAGGTGGAGAAGATCCCCGCTAGCTGGCACAGTGAGGGAGCGGGAGGTAGGGGGCCTATGGATTCATAACATGTTAGCCCTTGTACACACGGTCGGACATTCCAATGGAAAATGTCTGATAGGACCATGTTGTCGGATAATCCAACAGTGTGTGGGCTCCATCGGACTGATTCCGTCTGAGTATTTGATGGACCAAGTTTTCCAGCTGGGCTATAAAACTTTCCGACAACATGATCCGATCGGACTTTGCCCGATCATGTGTAGAGAATTCCAATCGGACAAAGTGCCACGCATGCTCAGATCAAATTCCTAGACCAAAGCTATTGGCTACTAGCCTGAACGTAGTCCCGTCCTAACGAAATAACGTCATCACGTTAAGTACGATCGGATTTTCCGACGGATTTGGTTGTCGGAATGTCCGACCGTGTGTACAAGGGCTTAGATGTTACACCCCGAATCTGGGTCTAATGTGTAACATGTTATGAAAGGTGAACTTATCCTTTAAAGCAGGGGTCTTCAAACTATGGCCCTCCAGTCCAGGAACTACAATTCCCATCATGCCTAGTCATGTCTGTGAATGTCAGAGCTTTACAATGTCTCATGGGACGTGTAGTTCTGGTAAGCATGGACACCATAAATGTGAGTGCCATGATAGCAATGATAAAACTGACTACTGGGGGGAGCAGTAAACTGAATAAAACCATGGAAGGCCTAAATAAATAAAAAATCAGTTGAGCACGTGTTGTGTAAGTTATGCACTATATAATTATTACAGTATGCCATTCCAACCATTATAAATACTTTTTTTTTTTTTGCATTTTTTTTTATATATCTCACCTACACATTTTTAGTCCATATATCACGTATGTTTGAATGGAAGGTAGGAAATAGATATAAAGAAATGAAAAGTAGAGATTCTTCTGTAATATCACTTAATGCTTAAAACCAGGACATTTAAAAAAAAAAATAATAATTCACAAAAACTGTGTCTGTTAGTAATAACGAGGGACAGCTTGTGCTTCTGTCCTGAGGTACATTAAGCTTCAGGTTGCTTATAAAACAGTGCTATAAGCTATATTACATACTGTAATATAATAATTACAGGAACAGCTGGAAGGGTATCAGCATTATTGGTTCAGCAGCTTTACATATCTGCAGGATAGTACTGATTATAAGGTTTTCCCCACTCTCTCAATGCTTCCCTCATTAGTAAAAAATCAAGACAGGTCTTAAGGATATTGACCCCATTGGCAGCCTTCACCTACCTTGGGTTATGACTGCCAAAACAATGCCATAGGTGGCAACAGCCTAGGTTTTACCATCCAGCGTGAGATCATGGCTGGCAACGTACTTAGACTGTCACTTTATATATTCAACACTTCTGACAACACATCAATTGCTTCTTATATAAAACATGGAGCCTATGCTCAATACTCATTAATCAACACAGAATGTTCATGATTTCTGCCTATAATGAAAATGAACTGGAACTGAACACCATTATATCAAGTATACTTTTTTAATTATTAACTTCCCCCTTGGCCAATCTTGTTTTAGAGTAGCACAATTGATTTTACTGCACTTCAAAGTCATTTAGTAATAAATATTGAATCTTTACTAAACCTTGAAACATTTCATTCCATTATCATTTTCTTTATTGTCACATTGATTTATTCATCAAGTATGCTTCATATCTCTAAAAAGAGTGACTGAGACAGTCACGTGATGGGGAAGAATTTAGGCTGCCGAATGAGCCAATGTAACTGAGATAAGGGCTCTCCACTGATGATTAATGTCCTCTTTAACAGATTGGAGACTGAAGACATGGAGGTTGGAAATAATATTAAAATAGGGGGAGTGATTTGCAGAAAGAAGGCCTGCTTCTTTGCTGTCTTATTACTACAATGGTCTGTTTTATGTGTACAGACTGCAGAGATGTTTGCAAATAGGGCACACTGAACTACTTAACTCCAGACTTTCCCAAATCCACTCATCTTGCAAATTTTAGTCATCATGCTACTGTAATTGTTAGCGATCAATCACTAAATGAAAAGAACAAATAAATTCCTACTATGTAAACTACACAAATGACTTGTCGTAGTGAGTAATCTTATTGGATTTTACAATGCTCCAGTCCTTTGTGATTGATTTCTGCATCATGCTACTATATGTTACCTGTGTAGCTTATACGTTAGGGAGCCATATATTCAGTCTTTTCAGTGATCGGCCACTACAGTTAGCAGTCCATTGCTAGTTATTTTAGTAATGAAACTGAGCTATTAAAAATTGGCTGTGTAGCTCTAGCAAATCTGAACCTTCTCAGTAGTGCCCCTGCTGTGTTCCTCAGTACAGGTGAATGCAAATGATGAGATTGTGTGCTGTTATCTTGCAGTCCCCAGCATTTAGTTGCAATAGTGCAATCTGCCTTGAAATTAAACTCTTTAGCAGTGTTTGATCATATATGATGTTTTCAATTGATTTATGGTATATGCATCATTGTATGAATTTCAGTGTAAACATATTCTAACAAAAATAAATGCTAGTAAGTTTTATTATTTGTTTTTTAATTATGAGATTTTAATCATATTGGAATATCAGTATACATAAACACACATTTTTCCTTGTCTTTTAATGTTTTTGTACTTTAATAATTCTTTTTATTCTTATTGTGTTTAAATATCTAATAATGTTTTTTTTGTTTTGTTTTTTGCTGTACTGTTTTGCATGACATTTAATACTAATAAAGTCCACACCATTTTATTATACTTTGTATTTAAAAACAGCTCCCCATTTTTTGCATTCCGCGAGCACTGTAAGTGGCATAACTACCATCACAGCAGTTTATAAAGTTGCTATGTGACCTGGGGAAAGGGAAGACTTGCTTAGCTCAGGGCAAGTTAGGGTTTAATTAGAATTTTTGTTTATATCTAATGCCCATAGGAAAGCCTCTTTCCTTACTTGAATTGCATGCATTGGCTTAAAAGAACACACTTCTTTATTGCAGATTGGACCGCCTGCCTGTTCAAGAATAGTACCAATACAACCAAGAGGCCGACTGTATGCACAAGCCTTCCTGTTCCTTCAGCAACAGTAGTGAAGGAGCAGAAGACTTTTACTGTAAGGGCCACTGCTAGAAAGACAGATACTTCTCTTGCACTCTATACCCGTTATGCTGGAATGTTATTCTAAGTATGTAAATTTTGCCACTGACCACCAAAATAGCATGGACATTTACACTGACCACAAATATAACAGGGGAAATCACATTGAACACCAGTATAATGGGGGCATCAACATTGATCACTATTGTAACAGGCCATCAACATTGACCATCAATGTAAATGGGGCTATGACTGTGACTACAAGTGTGAAGGCAGCACTGACATAGTTTACTGATGTAAATCATCAATGTAATGGGGGTAATGACACTGACCACCAGTGTAAATGAGGGATCTAGACTGGCCATCAATGTAATAGGGGCAATAACGTTGACCACTAAGCAAATAATGACATTGGCACTGACCATAAACGTAATGAAGACATTGATACTGACCACCAATGTTGAAAAATAGTACATGTAATTTGTAGTTCAGTCCCACTGTCAAATGTCTACTTGAATAATAGTTATGCTCCTGTAGAGTAACTGTATTTTTTTCTATTATGGTGTCTTACTAAGATGTTGCTATGGGGCCCTGTGATTTATAGTAATACCTCTGAGCATTATATTTTATTACTGTAGTTTATAGCCCTGCTCAATTTGCCAATCCATCTTCTAAATCCACATCCAGAATGGAGATGTTAGAACCTATACAAGTCGCACTCCGGAGAAATGATGCTTCAGCCTCCTGTAGTACGTGCAAAGTACGTGCTTCTTTTTTGATCTGCTGAGTATGAAGTATTTAGGTATAGCAAGCTTAATGCATTGCCAAGTTGCCCACTTCCCTTCTTTTGCATCGCACAGAAAAAATAATTGGGATCATGGCAGTTTTTTCTTTGGCCCTATTTTAGCTACATTTAGTTTTCTTTATATTCTGCTGCAGGACTGACCATTGCATATGAAATTAGCCAATGTTACCCCAGTTAAGTCAGGGCTTGTTACATTAGAGATGACTGGCAAGCATACAACAGTCCAAAGAATTTATTTGTTTTTTTATGGCCTCTTCTTTATTCCTGCAGCAGAATTCTAGATTCTTAAAGCTATTTCTAAAGTTCATGTGGTTGGAATCCTTTCCCCCTCCTATAACACTATTGGATAGTAAAAAATAATAATTTGCATACTCTCTACATACTTTTTTTTAAATTTTCCTGCTGTACTTCCTGCACTGATCGCCAAGGGCAGTGATAACGAAGCTTGGCACCCCAGATGTTTTGGAACTACATTTCCCATGATGTTCAACTACACTGCAGAGTGCATGAGCATCATGGGAAATTTAGTTCTAAAACATCTGAGGTGCCAAGGTTCGCCATCACTGGCCTAGGGGAATGATATAGTGCTTGCCCCTATTGATTTCTGGGATATCATTGTTTAGACAGGTTTTTTTTGTTGTCCTTAGAGTTACGTGCTTTGAGAGGGTGGCGACAGGGGGGAAGAGAGTGGAAAGGTGTGTCCATAGGTTCAGGATTAATGCTTTAGAGAGTGGACGAGAGTGAAGAAGGAGGGTGGTAGACATGTCCAGAGGTTCAAGATCAATGCTCAAGAGTATGTTAGAGGGTGGAGAAGGAGGATAGGAGGTGTGTCCAGAGGTTTAGGCTCAATGCTAGAGATTGTGGAGAAGGGTGAAGAAGGAGGGTGGGAGGCAAGTCCAGAGGTTCAGGATCAATATAATGAGAGGGCAGAGGGGCATTTCTTGAGCCACCTGCACATGGGAATAAGAGCAAACCGGGACTGTTTGATCCAGTGATTAGCTTTCATAGGGCACAGCAAGGAGGATTAGAAAGGTACATCTACTGGCAAGGTATGTTGTATGTGTCATCCATATCCCAGAAGCAACAGGTGCTAGCTTCATTTGCCCATACATAAGATGGCTGCCATCACAGCACAGGTGAGTGCTGTACTAATAAATCATTCCATATGCTTAAAAATGTACTCCCTAAATCTCATCAAGAATATCTGTGGTTGCTGCAGCTTTTTTTTTTCTTTGACTGAAGTTCCTCTTGAAGTTATTATCTAAAGACTATTTCTTGCTTCATTCTAGATACTTTTTATTTTTAACTCTTTCCAAATATAAATTAAATTTTTTTAAACAATGCCCAACTTGGCGTGGACAAAACAATACACATACATATTAGACACAATGGGGGAAGGAAGGGAAATAGTTTGAAGGAGAGGCAGATATCATATACATTCCAAACTTAATATACGCCAAACAGAAGATCCATCTCGACCTATTGTCAGGAGGCCGAAGCCTTCTTGAACAGAAAATCTTCCATTGGGAGACAGATTATATACAGAGAACACAATCGTCCCCTACCCCTCACCTCTTTCTCACGCCAACCCCTCATCTCCTCGGGCGAAATCTCACTGCCCAAAGCTAGGGCCATCAGAAATGGGGTAAGGGAACTCTTAGGGGTGAAAGGTAGGGAGGTCACAAAAAATAAAAGGGGGGGGTTCTGGTTGATTCCGGACAGCTTTAGCTTCTACGTACGCCAAACTATTGGCTACATCACGAGGTTCTAAGGGATACACCTTCAGAAGAGAAAATGAACTGGTGCCGAAGTTTTATGTTTTTTTAAAATTTTCCTGTTGTCTCGCAGTGAGCACCAGGTCTTCCATTTTACTAACGTCCTCTACCCTCCGAATCCAGGATGCCACCGATGGTGGGGTTTGGCTTTTCCATTGGAGTGGGATACAGGCTCTAGCGGCATTTACTAGGTGGCATATGACAGATTTTTTGTACCTTTTAGTGGACATTGTGTTTACATGTAAGAGAAAGAAGGCCGGGTCGTTGGGGATATTGTACTCAGTGAACTTTTGAATAATGGTCCTGACTGTAGACCAGAAATAGGAAAGCTTTGAACAGGACCAAAATATATGCAACAATGTGCCCCTTTCCATCTGACATCTCCAGCAAAGTTCTGAGGTGTTCGGGTAGTAAGTCTGTAAAGCTTGAGGGGTTATATACCACCTTGTTAGGAGCTTGTAGTTCGTTTCTTGTACTTTCGTACAAATAGAGGATTTTAGGGCAAACGTTATAATACGTTGAGTCTGGTTCAAAGTAAATGTACAGTTCAACTCCCTCTCCCATTTCTTCAGGAAGGCCAGGTGAGTGTTATCTACGTGGGTGATAAGGAGGTTATACATTGTGGACAGCGTTCTCGGGAGTGCACCGTTTACGGAGCAATATTCTTCAAAGGTAGTCAAGGGTTCATCAAATCGTTGTGAGGATGGTAAAGAGCTGAGGAAGTGTCTAAGTTGGACAGCAGTCCAGAAAGCTAGTTTGAAGGGGCCCATTTTATTACTTAATGTCTCTATGGAAGGCCACGAGTCATTCGTCTGGAAGTGTCATGCTTGTGTGCAATTTATTCTAGACATAGCGTTCATAATTTGGGGGTCCAGCCCTGGAGGGAATTGCGGGTTCCCTATAATAGGGTATAACAGAGAGTTGGATGTGGATAGTGACTGTGTGAAACAGGTCTGTGACCCCACCTGGAGCATCGTCCCTATCAGAGGACGTCTCTTTACATTTGTTGTGAGATGTGTATAGCACCAGGCAGCTCCCTGTAAAGGCACCTGCGTCTGGGCTTGTTCTAGATGAGTCCACAACTTCAGATCCTGGTGTCGGCACCAGTCTATAATTCTATCGAGATGTACCGCTTGGTAGTACTTCCTCACATCTGGAACAGCTAGGCCTCCAATTTTGGGTAAGGAAAGTAATGTCCGGGCTAGTTTTCTATTTGCCCAGATGAATCTATTGAATTGGCTACGCACTTGTCTTGCTTGTAATAAGTATAAGAATTTGGGCAAGATGTACATCTTAATAAGGTTACATCTGCCAAACCAGGAGTGGAGGCCCTTATTCCAGGATTTCAGTAAGGTTTGGGTTCGAAATCAGTAAGGGAGGGAAGTTCAGTTTACAGTAGACATGTGCATTCGTTTTCATCCGAATGCATTTTCATCCGAATTTCAGCTATTTTCGTTTTCGTTTTGACAAACGATAACGAAAGCACAAAATCCGAAAAACGAAAGATCCGACATAAATAAATGCTTTATTTTCGTTTTCATTGTTACAACAGTTCGATATAGAATAGGAGATTCGACATGACTCTGACAACAATCTGTGTCTATAGAACCTGTGGTCGAATGTGCCTAACCTTACCTCTATTAGTCCAAGATTATATAGAGAAAATATTCGACAGAGAAAAAAGATTTGACAGAGAGAAAAGATTCTGCAAGTTACTGTCCTAAAAAGTGTTTGGGGACCCGGGTCCTGCCCCAGGGGACATGTATCAATGCAAAAAAAAGTTTTAAAAACGGCCGTTTTTTCGGGAGCAGTGATTTTAATAATGATTAAAGTGAAACAATAAAAGTGTAATATTCCTTTAAATTTCGTAGGAGGGAGTTGTCTATAGTATGCCTGTGAAGGGGCGCATGTTTCCCGTGCTTAGAACTGTCCCTGCACAAAGTGTCATTTATGCAGGAAAAAAAGTCCTTTAAAATCACTCGCAGCTATTATGAATTGTCGGCTCCCGTAATACAGAGAAAACTCATTGAAAGTTATTGATAAAAAAATAAATAAATAAAAAAGCGTGGGGGTCCCCCAAATTCAATTACCAGGCCCTTCAGGTCTGGTATGGATATTAAGGGGAACCCTGCCTCAAATAAAAAAAAAATTGATGTGGGGTTCCCCCTAAAAATCCATACCAGACCCTTTATCCGAGCACGCAACCTGGCAGGCCGCAGGAAAAGAGGGGGGGACGAGAGAGCGGCCCCCCTCCCTCCTGAACCGTACCAGGCCACATGCCCTCAACATTGGGAGGATGCTTTGGGGGTCTGTGACCCCTCAAAGCACCTTGTCCCCATGTTGATGAGGACAAGGGCCTCATCCCCACAACCCTGGCCGGTGGTTGTGGAGGTCTGCGGGCGGGGGCTTATCAGAATCTGGAAGCCCCCTTTAACAAGGGGACCCCCAGATCCCGCCCCCCCTGTTTGAAATGGTAAGGGGGTACAAAAGTACCCCTACCATTTCACAAAGAAAGTGTAAAAAATGGTTAAATAAAACAAACACACTTTTGAAAAATTCCTTTATTAAAAATAAAAAAATAAAAAAAAGATTCCAGCGGCGGTAATCCACTCTTGCTATCCAGCGACGGACGATCATCTCTCCAGCGATGGCTCATCTCATCCAGCGCAGCGAATACATCCTTCTTCTGTCTCCGTGGAGGAGACACTGCAGGCATTCCGGCGGCTGACGTTTCTTATATACGGAGGGCGGGGCCACCCGTCACCTGACCCCGCCCCCCTCTGACGCAAGGGGAAACCCGGGGTTCCCTGTGACGTATGGGTGACCCCGCACCCCTCTGATGTAACACAGGCAGGTTTCCGTTACATCAGAGGGGGGCGGGGTCACCCATACGTCACGGGGAACCCCGGGTTTCCCCTTGCGTCAGAGGGGGGCGGGGTCAGGTGACGGGTGGCCCCGCCCTCCGTATATAAGAAACGTCAGCCGCCGGAATGCCTGCAGTGTCTCCTCCACGGAGACAGAAGGATGTATTCGCTGCGCTGGATGAGATGAGCCATCGCTGGAGAGATGACCGTCCGTCGCTGGATAGCAAGAGTGGATTACCGCCGCTGGAATCTTTTTTTTATTTTTTTATTTTTAATAAAGGAATTTTTCAAAAGTGTGTTTGTTTTATTTAACCATTTTTTACACTTTCTTTGTGAAATGGTAGGGGTACTTTTGTACCCCCTTACCATTTCAAACAGGGGGGGGCCGGGATCTGGGGTTCCCCTTGTTAAAGGGGGCTTCCAGATTCTGATAAGCCCCCCGCCCGCAGACCTCCACAACCACCGGCCAGGGTTGTGGGGATGAGGCCCTTGTCCTCATCAACATGGGGACAAGGTGCTTTGAGGGGTCACAGACCCCCAAAGCATCCTCCCAATGTTGAGGGCATGTGGCCTGGTACGGTTCAGGAGGGAGGGGGGCCGCTCTCTCGTCCCCCCCTCTTTTCCTGCGGCCTGCCAGGTTGCGTGCTCGGATAAAGGGCCTGGTATGGATTTTTAGGGGGAACCCCACGTCAATTTTTTTTTAAATTTGTCGCGGGGTTCCCCTTAATATCCATACCAGACCTGAAGGGTCTGGTTATGGATATTTAGGGGGAACCCCGCGTCAAATTTTTTCTTAAATTTGAGGCAGGGTTCCCCTTAATATCCATACCAGACCTGAAGGGCCTGGTAATTGAATTTGGGGGACCCCCACGCTTTTTTTATTTATTTATTTATTTATCAATGACTTTCAATGAGTGTTCTCTGTATTACGGGAGCCGACAATTCATAATAGCTGCGAGTGATTTTAAAGGACTTTTTTTCCTGCATAAATGACACTTTGTGCAGGGACAGTTCTAAGCACCAGAAACATGAGCCCCTTCACAGGCATACTATAGACAACCCCCCCTACGAAATTTAAAGGAATATTACACTTTTATTGTTTCACTTTAATCATTATTAAAATAACTGCTCCCGAAAAAACGGCCGTTTTTAAAACTTTTTTTTGCATTGATACATGTCCCCTGGGGCAGGACCCGGGTCCCCAAACACTTTTTAGGACAGTAACTTGCAAATTAGCCTTTAAAATTAGCACTTTAGATTTTGAACGTTGGAGTCCCATAGACTTTAATAGGGTTCTAAAGTATGCTATATACTAGCTCCGTCGAATCTTCTTTATACATTCGACAGACACCATAAGCCTTCAAAGACAGATTTGACCGTAATTCATGTGGATTTTCAGACGAATGCAATTTTTGAACGAAAAACGAAATAAATAAAAACGAATTTCGGGAGTAACTAAATAAATTAAGTTTTCGGACGAAAACGAAATTCCGAAACAAAATATTTTACTCTGCACATGTCTAGTTTACAGTTGTGATTTAAATTTGCTGGGACGGAGGTCCCCAGGTATATCAGGGTCCTGGAGTGCTTGCATGACGGTTTTCAGAATCTCTACACCCACTTAGTATAGTTAATTTTAAGATTAGATATCCGCCCGTATTCATCAAATTCCCAGAGGATATTTGGAAGGGATATTACCAGGTTCGAAAGGGAAAACAGAAAATAGTCCACGTATGCAGAGACCTTGAACTGGGTATCTCCAACCACCAGGCCCTGAATATCAGGATTGTTCCTAATTTTACACAAAAAAGGCTCTAAGAAGAGGGCAAAAAGAAGGGGGGATAATGGGCAGCCCTGTCTAGTCCCATTTTTGATTGGGAGGGGGTCTGATAAGATCCCATTCACTTTCATTTGTGTTGTAGGGGTAGTATATATTTGGGCAATCCATCTAATCATTGTTTTTAACTCTTTCTTTTTATTCTTTTTCACATTACAAAGATTAAAGCCATACAGTATCATAAATTATCATGCAATATTAGAAATTTACAAGAACATTGTTATTATGCTATATCACTTCACCCTCCCTCCAACCCAACCTAGTCCCCCTACCACACATCGCTCAAACATTATCTATGCCTGTCATCATAACAATTATCTAACTCTATAACTGAAGAGAAAGAGGAAAACCTTGCCACTGATAGTTGAAAGATAGGGAGAGACCATATGATAGAGAGAAATGGGGGAGTAAAAAAAGGGGGGACAGTGGAAGCCTCATATGGGCCACCCCACTTCTGTGACTAAGGTCTCCACATTGTCTCAAACTTTCTGAGATTGTCCTGTCTAATATACAGCACTCTCTCACTCCAAACCATGGAATTGATTGTTTCAATCCAACTCTCCACCGTCGGGGTGGCCTGACCCTGCCATTTCTATGCAATTAATTTGCTCGCTTGGAACAGGCTTCTCAACACTACTTCGGTAGTACCGGGCAGGACTCTATCTTCCTCCAAACACCCCAATAGGCATGTTTTGGCTTCAGGTACTAGTGAGCACCTAAATGTTTGGCTTATCCTAGTAATTACCCCCCGCCCCAATATCTAAAGAGCTTTGGACACTTCCATATCATATGAATAAGGTCACCTGTCGCCTTACACCTGGGGCACACGTCATTTTGTTTCCAACCAAGTTTAAACCTTTTTTGGGAGTCATAATAAACTCTATGGATTAGAAACAAACGAGAAAGCTTCTGCGAGGGGGAGATCGAGACCAGGGCTCCTTGTTCTAAAATCTTATCCCATTGTGCCATAGTTATTGTCCCTACGTCTCTCTCCCACCCCTCTTTGTTCTTAAGAGGACCCACCTCGCCTATAATTCTCTCCCCCAGACTAGTATACATCTTGTAAATTAACCCTTCAGTAGAGGCTGAATTGATCATTTTCAAGAGTACGGGGATCTGAGTCCACTCTATAATTTGAGACCTGGACTGTGTTTGGATGGCATGTCTAATCTGCAGGTATTTATAGAACATCTTGTTTGATATGTATGAAATTCCCGCCTTTGATCTAGAAAATACTTCATAAGATTACCCCGTATAACTGAATCAGGCGGCTAATACCTTGCCTTTCCCATTCCCAAGGTCTCTCTATACTCCTTATTTCAACCAAATTTTTATTATACCATGGCGGGGTATATTCTGTTAGCCCATTGTACCCCATTAGTGCCTTCGTTACCTGCCACACTTTACTAACTTATTTTATCATCGGGACTCTATAAGTAAAGGAATCTACCTCTAGTGCCTCCACTAGTGTATTATGTGGGACCCCTTTAATATCATTCTAGATAATTAGTTCTGCCAGGATCCACTACAAACTAGATCTGCAATTTGCTTGCAATAGTATTTTCCCAGTAAAGAAAAGGCTGCATTCTATATACAAAATAGTAAGTAAAGTATCTGATTATGCTTTAGGACTATGTAATGCTCAGGATCCCACTTTCCCTATTGTTACTGCAGTGCCATATGCTAAAAGATCATGAGCAAAGCAAAAACCTATTTTTTTTTCATTAAAAAGGACTCCATTCAATGTATTGTACTTGCCATTTCATTAGAAAAAATCTCTTTGTCTCAAGTAATTTCTCCACAATTCTGCACCTGCCACTTATGGCTTCGGTATTTTTTTAGATATTTTATCAAAGACTTTCCAGATGTTATTCTTATTGTTACTCTCACAAAGCAACATGTGAAATGTGCATGGAATCAAGAAGCACAAGACACACTCAGCTATTGCTTCATCTCTTCTTCTATTCATGTGTACCCCAATCCAGGTAAAGCATTTGAGCTAAACAATGAGACATCCAATAAGGTGGCAGCAACAATTAAAAAAACGGTATTGTTAAACTCGGTTGCCATGAAAAATAGATGTCTGTTTTACAAAATGCTTTCAATTAGAGTAACAATAAAAATCTATAAAACCTACTGAACATAGTGCTAAGAGGCTAAAACCACAACAGACTAGAGAGCTTTTTTGCATTGCATACTGTCCTGTATGCAAGTACAGTATTACAAAACAGATACTTTCTCACATTCATATCCACAGAAACTTGATATAGACAACACACCATCCTCCACCAAAAATATTTTTTCTTCACACCAAATTAATTACCTAAATCAAAGATGCCTCTGTACATGGTTCTTATGTCTGTATGGTGGTCCTTGACTTGAGTCAAGATATCTATCCATCTTAAAGTGTAGGAGTGTAGAGCTATGTTGCCTTATGCCGCGTACACACGGTCAGATTTTCTGATGGGAAATGTTGGATGTGAGCTTGTTGTCAGAAAGTCCGACCATGTGTATGCTCCATCGAACATTTGCTGCCAGACTTTCCACCGACAAATGTTTGCTAGCAAGTTCTCAAATTTTCCACCAACAAAACTTTGTTGTCGGAAAGTCCGATCGTGTGTACACAAGTCTGCGCACAAAAGTCCACGCATGCTCAGAAATAGAAGCGGTCTGTCTTGTAAACTAGTGTTCGTAGTGGAGAATTAACATTTGTGACGTGGCAAATTATTAAATCTCCAAATGCAGTGCACAATTCTCTTCCTCTCTAATTGGCTAGTAATGAAGCTGCTTTGCTGGTGATACTGATGGAGTTATTGCAAACTAATTTACAAAAGCTTTTTTTTTCAAGTGATATCAAGAATAATAATAATAATAATAGAGCAAAATAAAAAATGCAAAAAGAAAAGCACAAATCAACACTCACCAAACTTCTACTAACACAAAATTAGCAGAAGGAGCCCAAAGGGTGGCGCTAAAGAGCTGAAAAACCACGTAGTACGTCTAGTACGTCACTACATTTGTAATTGTTGGCCAACATTTGTGTGACCATGTGTATGCAAGACAAGTTTGAACCAACAACCTTCAAACAAAATTCCATGGTTTTATTGTCGCAAAGTCCATTCTTGTGTACAGGGCATTAGACTTAATTGTGGAATTACCTCCCTTTGAAGATTCACCGCAATTTTTGTGAATGTATAAAATAGCTCACTGCTTATCTTCAAAAATGTTATCAGGCACCAAAAACAATGAATTATTTACTGAAGAAATAGTTATTCCCATTATCTGCCCATCTGAAAATTTCAACAACTGATCTCAGTTTATTAAATTAATTAAAATTCTGGTATACTTTGTAAGTCTCTGAAAATCTTTCTTTCTATGTTCTATGTTTTGATAGATTCAGTAGGGAAGATGGCCTGGAGCTAAATATGAACTGCAGTGTTTTTTATTTTCATTCTTTGTGAAAAGTTTTGTTAATAAAATTAGTATTTTTGGTAAATGTTAACCTAATAATTTAAAATGCATTTTACAGCAGCTTGTTATATTCCACAATAAAGTGATGTATGTAACTATACTATAGTATATTAGACAGGCCCCTTACATCTTTTTACTAAAGCTTCTCCTGATAGCTGAGTCATTGCTAGGATTGTCAAAAACCTGCAGGATGTTTGGACATCCTTAGCAGAGTAATGATGCAGAGTGTGTTGCGTGTCACAGTGATGGTCAGATTTTGCTAACAATGGGGACTTGACTCATAGTTGAGAAAACCTGAGCCTATTTGCTCTAAATAAAGAACACATACTTCCTACAACAATATGTTCGATTATCTCCTACTCTGTTTGCTTTTAGGCTATCCCTAAAAACCATCCTCTTCAGAAAAACCTATCCTGCCTCCACCTAACAACTGTACTTTGATTTTCTCCATCATCTCATCCCCCACAGTAGGGATGAGCCAAACACCCCCCTGTTTGGTTCGCATCCAGAACATGCGAACAGGCAAAAAAATTGTTTGAACACGCGAACACCGTTAAAGTCTATGGGACATGAACAGGAATAATCAAAAGTGCTAATTTTAAAGGCTTATATGCATGGTTTGAAGACATGGGTTCTGCCCCAGGGGACATGTATCAATGCAAAAAAAGTTTTAAAAACTAACGTTTTTCTGGGAGCAGTGATTTTAATAATGCTTAAAGTGAAACAATAAAAGTGTAATATTCCTTTAAATTTTGTATCTGGGAGGTGTCTATAGTATACCTGTAAAGGAGCGCATGTTTCCCGTGTTTAGAACAGTCTGACAGCAAAATGACATTTCTAAAGGAAAAAAAGTAATTTCAACTACTCGTGACTATAATGAATTGGCAACCTGGCAGGCCGCAGGAAAAGAGGGGGGGGGGACAAGAGAGCGCAAAACCCCAACCCCCCCCTAAAGGGTCTGGTATGGATTTTGAGGGGGACCTCCATGCCATTTTTTTATTTTGGTTCGGGGTTCCCCTGTGGGGAAATTCCATGCCGTTTTTATCAATGAGCTGTTATGTGTATTGTCGGACCGACAATTCATCATAGCCACAAGTAGTTTTAAATGAATTTTTTTCCTTTAGAAATGTCATTTTGCTGTCAGACTGTTCTAAACCCAGGAAACATGCGCCCCTTTACAGGCATACTATAGACACCCCCCAGGTACAAAATTTAAAGGAATATTACACTTTTATTCTTTCACTTTAAGCATTATTAAAATCACTGCTCCCGGAAAAACGTTTGTTTTTAAAACTTTTTTTTGCATTGCATACATGTCCCCTGGGGCAGGACCCAGGTCCCCAAACACTTTTTATGCATATAATACGATGCATATAAGCCTTAAAAATTAGCACTTTTGATTTCTCCCATAGACTTTTAAAGGGTGTTCCTCAGCTTTCAAAATTTTCCGCGAACACCCAAAATTGTTCGCTGTTCGGTGAAATGGCGAACAGCCAATGTTCAAGTCGAACTCATGTTTGACTCGAACATAAAACTCATCCCTACATCACCGTTATTCCCTTTTGTATCACTTGACCCTCCCTCCTAGATTTTAAGCTCTAACGAGTAGGGCCTTCTGATTCCTCCTGCATTAAATTATATTCTAACTTTACTGTCTGCCCTAATGTTGTGTGCTGCACAAACTTTTGGTGCTATTTAAATCTTGTTTAATAATAATAATAATAATATTAATAAGCCACAGCCCTTATACCCGCAACATCAGCCTTAATTGCACATACAGTATAAACCTCAGCACAATCATTTAAAAATAATATATAAACTCTTCCATTAAATATGGAAAATAGACAGCCATGGACTGCTTAGCTAACACCAATTGCTTAAACGATGAATGCTAATTTATTAAATACATTTTCAGATCTGTGTATACAAAGGGAAATGGGAAGCTCAAATCCTTAATAGGGATGGTATAGGCATAGCCCCAAATGATTCATAATGGCTCTAACTGACACAGTCCAGGAACATTTAGACAAAATAACGGTGAATAAAGCACTTGTACCAGGTGACTTACACCCAAGGGTCCTCAGAGAGCTGAGTTCTCATATATCCAAGTCATTGTTTCTAATTTTTAGAGACTGTTTAATGACTGGCAAGGTACCACTGGTACGGCCAATGTAAAACCTGTATTTGGATAATCTTTACCAAGTAACTATTGACTGGTTAGCTTAACTTCTATAGTCTGGAAGATATTCGGGTTTTAAGCAATAGTTGGCATAGATTAAAATAGGACCGAAGTTGTCAAACAAATTTCTTTTTATGAGGCGTTAAACAAAAACTTAGACAAAGGATTGGCTGTGGACGGGGTATACTTGGATTTTGCCAAAGCATTTGACACAGTTTTCTACACACGGCTAATGTGTAAACCTTATTCAGAGAGTAATCTCCAAACTTTCTAAGCAAAAGGCCAATTTCCTGTCCTTCAGGCTTTAGGGGGGCCGGACTGTGCCTAGTGGATGTAGAAAATGCCCTGGGATCAGTGCCCCATCATTGGTATTAATGGGAGAAATAGTGCCCCATAGTTGAAATCAATGAGACGGCTAGTGCCCCCTTGCTAGTGCCAGTAGGGGAAATAGTGCCCCATCATTGGTGTCAGTTGATGGAATAGTGCCCCAAGGGCCAGATAAAGGCAAGCAAAGGGCAAAAGTTTGGAGACCACTTGTTTAAGGTTATCAGTGGTGTACCCCAAGGTTCAGTGTTGGGATCCTTACTTTAAAATATACTGTATTTATAAATTATATAGGGTCTGGGATTAAAAGTTCAATTTCAGTGTTTGCAGATGACATCAAGCTATGCAGTGGAATTACACCCTTACAGGATGTCTCCAATTTACAAGCTTATCTCAATATACTACTTAATTGAGAAACTATGTGGAAAATTAGGTTTAATGCTGCTAAATGTTAAAGTGGAGGGCCACCCTGAAAAAAAAAAATACATTAAAAATTAGAAAAAAATCCTAAAAAAAAAAATGAAAAAAATGTTTTTTTTAATTTACCAGAAATGCTTGTTGCTAGGCACATCATCTTAATCTGCCTCTTCCTCCTCCACGGAGATCTTCTTTCTTCTCTCCTCCGCGCGGCGTCTTCTGGGTAATGGGTCACGCTGTGTTCTGGGAACTGTGTGTCCCAGAACACAGCGCGTCCCATTCACAAAGCGCTGCGCGACTCGCGCATGCGCAGTAGGAAACGGGCAGTGAAGCCGCAAAGCTCCACTGCCTGTTTTCCTTAGCAAAAATGGCGGCGCCGGGACCCGAGACCGAGGGACGGGTCAGCCTCGGGCGGCCGGCATCGCGGGCGCCCTGGACAGGTAAGTGTGTTTATTAAAAGTCAGCAGCTACAGTGTTTGCAGCTGCTGACTTTTAATTATTATTTTTTTTTTAAACCGGCCCTCCTCTTTAAGTTATGCACTTGAAAGCTAAAAACATGCATGCATCATACACACTAGTAGAACAGCTGGGGCAGTAAATGGTAAAGAAGGATCTGAGTGTTCTGGTAGATCATAGACTTAATAATAGCATGCAATGCCAGCCTAAATTTTCTAAAACTAGCAAAATCTTTTTTTCTTGTTTTAACCTTTTCTCTGCCTGAGCCATTTTTGCAGGGGTTTTTTTGCACATGTTTAACAAATCATTTTAGGCCTGAAGATAGATTTTTATTTTTTTATTATTATTTTTATGTCACTTGATATTAACGCAAAGGTAAGATTAAACATTAAAGTGAAATTTAGGGCAAAAACATGCAATAAACTACCCAAAGTTTTGGTAAATTATAAAAGATGAGGTTGCAGAGTAGATACCCAACATATCAAACCTTAATTTTGTGTGCAACCGTGAAATGCTGACAAACTTTAGTAACCTATATTTTCTATAGGCAACGCTTCAAAAGCCCCCTATAGGTCATCAGTTTAGTGTTACGGAGGGGGTCTTATGCTAGAATTATTGGTCTCACTCCGGCATGCGCGTGATATATAATATGTGTATAGAAATCAAAGTTGTTGTTTTTTTGCTTAATTTTTTTTTCATCACAAAAAAGTCCCCTTTTCGACAAAAAGTCCCCTAAGTGATGATTTTTAGTTGACAGGTTCTCTTTAATGAGACATGCAGGGTTTAAAAGACCCTGCATCTCTCCTCTGGGCTCCACTGAATGTATTGCAATGCAGATCACATTGCAATACATCCCTTCCTGACTATACATCCCTTCACTGAGAGCCTGACCCAAAAGTGGCATCATACACGTCGCTTTCCAGGTTACAGCAAGAAAAGGAGGAGAGTGGGCCTGTGTCTGCTCTTCTCCTTCCCCTCCACTCTCTGGAACCCACCATATCGGTCCCATGTACATGGTGTGCATGGGGGGGGGCACAGGTACCCGGGGTGTGTGAAGGCATCCACCTGACAGGAGTCTATCTGTCAGTTTTACACACAATCCCGGTGGCTGTACCAACCGGATTATGTGTGAAAACCCCCTACAACATACGTACCTGAGAGTGAAAGGGTTAAAAGAGGTATAGACTCCAGCAGGGCCGGACTTACCATTGGGCTTGACTGGGCTCAAGCCCATGGGCCTTGCCCAATAGGGTGCCCCGCTGGCCCCGTTGAGATACATAGCCGAGTGTACTCGGCTCGGCTCCGCTCACAGTCACGCCCAGTCCTGCCCTATGATGGACATAACACAGGGACTGGGCGTGACTGTGAGCTGAGCCGAGTACACTTGGCTACTCTCGGCTTTGCTTGGGACTGCAAGAGGACCGAGAGCCACTGAAATGACATATTCGGCGACCCATCGTAGTTTGATACGGAAGTGACGTTGCATTGCCGCCTTCTTGCTATACCCCACACTCGTCCACAGTAAGGATACACTAAGAAGAAGTAAAGTGGACATGTTGTTACACCCACCAAAGGTTTGCATTTTAGAGGTATTTATAACATTAAAATTAGTATATAGTGAAATACAGTACTTACAACTCCGTCTGATTACTTAGATGTTGAATTTTAAAAGAAGCAAACTTCTGTCAGATTAGCAAACCTGTGAGATGAGCAGGGTTACCACTGCTTTTAAAATTCAATATCTAAATAGTCAGACGGAGTTCTAAGTCCTGTATTTCACTATATAAACTGACTTTACTGTTATATATATGTGTAAAATGCAAAACTCCAGTGGATGTAACAGCATGTCCACTTTACCCCTTTTTAGTGTATCCTTACTGTGGACGAGTGTGGGATGTACCAAGATGGTGGCGACGGAATGTCACTTCTGTATCAAACTGCGATGGGTCGCTGAATATGTCGTTACACCGCCGAGAGGACCCGAGAGCCATCGAGATACACAGGACTTCAAGACTGCAATGACAAGGCTGCAAATGACACTGGGGCAAGGCTACAAATGACAAGGCTACACTGACAAGGCTGCAAATGACACTGACAAGGCTGCAGATGGATGGACAAGGCTGCAGATGGACACTGATAAGGCTGCATTGATGAGCATTTAAATGTAAGTTTTTTCCTTAAACTTCCCTCCTAAAAGTTTTTTTCCTTAAAATTCCCTCCTAAACTTGGGGTGCGTGTTATACGCTGGCACGTGTTATACGGTAATGTATAGAAGGTCAAGCCTGAAAGTGACTCAAGCCCAGGGGCCCCCACCACCCTAAGTCCTGCCCTGGACACCAGAGAGGGAGATATCATTTTGCCTCTGTACAAATTATTGGTAAGACTGCATCTGGAATATGCAGTTCAGTTTTGGGAACCAACTCACAAAAATGATATCGGCGAACTGCAGTGTTGCCAAACTCCCGCAGCATTTTTTACTGACAAAGCATGTAAGATTTACTGGCGGAGCACATTTTTACTGACAACCTGAGAAAAAATTACAGTACTCTTATTAAAAACGAAGACAACTGGTATTTAAACAGTATAAACACCATATGCAAATGCTGACAATACCCCTAATAAGTAATTTGCCTGGTTTACACTTAAAAAGGCATGACAAATGATCAGTCCTTGATATTTACAGACAGTTGTAAAAAAATCACAGATTTTTACAAACTGTCAGTAAACTTACTGGTTGTTGGCAACCTTGTCAACCAAATTGATAAGAATCATGGAGGTGCTCAGCTATGAGGAAAGATTAGCGGAACTAAATTTATTTTCTCTTAAGAACAGAAGATTAGTGGGGGAATTTGAACACCATGCGTAATTATATATCAGTGGTCCATATAGTGAACTTTGTGTAGAGCTATTTACTTTCAGGTAATTACAGAGGACAAGGGGGCACTCTTAACATCTGAAGGAAGAGAGATTTAACCTTCACGTACGGAAAGGCCTCTTCACAGTAAGAGCTGTGAAAATGAGAAATAGGCTCCCTTAAGAACTGGTTCTGGTCAGCTCAGTAGATTGTTTTAAAAAAAGAGCTTGATGCATTCCTAAGTGCTCAAAATATAACTGGGTATTAATATTTAGATGTACTAATGACGGGGTAGTTGATCCAGAGAATATTGGATTGCTTCATAGGGAATCAGGTTGGACATTTTTTTCCCCCACTTGAGCGAATTGATCATGCATTATTAGAGTTTTTTTGCCTTCCTCTGGATCAACTGTGGCTATAGGATAGTTAACTCTATATATATATATATATGGAGGTTTTCCATCTGTGTGTGTGTGTTTTTTTTTTTTTTTTGGTTGAACTAGATGAATTTGTGTCTTTTTTCAACCTGACTAGATATGTAACACTTTGATTAGGAGTATGTAATATACAGAAAGCATAGGAGTATCAATGTACAGAGAGAAAGGGTTAGCAGTATGTAGCTTACAACATTATGTATAATGCAGGAGTGTGTACAGGGCAATGCTGGGGGAAAGCAGTACCAAGTAATGCTGAACCTGCAATTTTAACAAGTTTCATGTCACTGAAGAGGCTTGGCCACTGTGCCTGCCTGTATGAAAAGCACATCCGCTGGGCAGAGGCCTCAGTAACAATGAGCATGTGGTATTTTCCGGCTCAGTGCTACCAAGCTGTACTGAGAATAGAGTTCCAGAATGGACACTCTGGCTTAAGTTTCACCCTACACCTTATCACCATGAGTGCTACCTGAGGATGTTGCCCTTATGGACAGCACAGCCCTGAATGTGTAATGCATAAAGTACAGGAGTCAAGAGTGTGTAATGCAAAGAGGTTAGGGTTGCATAATGCACAGTTCAGTGATAAGGCATGTGTAACATACAGAATGCGTGGGTCAGGGGTGTGTAATGCAGAGGTGCAGGGGTTAGGGGTGTGCAACAAACATTGTGCAGGGGGTACTAACACACAGAGTACAGTGGTAAAGAGTAAGTAATGCACAGAGTGAAGGGGTCAGGAGTATGTGATGTACACAGTGCAGGAGTATGGAATGTATAATGCAAGAAGTGCAGGGGTCAGGAATGTGTAACAAGCAAAGTACAGGCCTCTGAGGTATGTAACACACAGAGTTCAGGGCACAGGCGTACATATCACACAAATCCCCCTCAAAGCAAAACTCTTCCTCTTTCCCCCTTAGCAAAAAATCCCACCTCCCCGAAACAAAATAGCAAATATCTTTCAACCAACACAAATCTCTTCACTCCCCCACATGCAAAAATCCTCTTTATACCTCTTCTAAGCATAAATGACCTCCCCAAGCTAAACTTCCCCCCTTTACTAATCCCTCCCCTCTGCTTGAAACCCTCCCCCAGCACAAATGTCCTCTTCCCTACATGACGGTCGATGCAGCAGTGCCCCGTAGAGTAAATGTATTTCTCCCAGGCTTCTCCAGACAACTCTATCATGTAACACATCAGAGCCAAGGAGAAACCTAGGAAAGCTAAAGCTTCACCTGACTCTGCATTGCCCATTAGTTTGACAAATCTGAGACCATTGAATCAAATACCATTGAATGCAGTGGCGTGTGGTCACAGCCTTGGGACCCAGGGTCCCAAACAGAAACTGTGGGGCATGTGCCTCGGGTACACATTATTTTAGCAACTGCATTTTCCAGATTATTTTAGAGGAAATGCTCCACGTATGCTTACTATATGCTGTAGCATACTGATGTGGTTTCTTGTGAAACTGCTAGTTATTACTAGTCACATGGTTAAAAGTTGTAACTTGTATGTCTTTTCTAGATACCAGATGTGCAATATGTACACAATAAGCTTAGCTGGTAAAATGCTAAATATTTTTTCCTACAGTTTTTCTTCCCTAATCTGTTTTGTTTGCTTCATACTGATATATATATATATATATATATATATATATATATATATATATTTTTTTTTTTTTTGTGTGTGCGCAGCTTAATAAATTGAAATGTTAAAATTTCTGTGTCTGTCTGCAGACAGGTCTGTGTGTTCTTTTTCTATCCTGGAAAGCACACATGGACCCCAGAGACCCCGTGTCACATTCCACCCAAAACGCACCATGTCAAATGCCCATTCACGAAATACCTATAATCCATCATTGTTTTGCTGCTTGAGTAGCGTAACTATTACTCTGTGACTGTGCCCTCCTGCTGGCTCGCTCCATTTCTATCTAGCTATCTATCTATCTATCTATCTGTCCATCCATCTATCTCTTGCTTTCCAATTTTTCCTTATATACGTCTTGCTGCTGCTTGACCATTGTGAGCTCTGTGTTTATTTCACTCCTTGTCCCTCTGGTTTCTCGCTGTCACTTTGTCTCTGTCTCTCTCTGTTCTTTGTGTCCTCTTGTATTAGTGGAAAGGAGAAAGAGGAAGAAAGAGGAGGAGAGATAGAAAAAGAGAGAGACTGAGGAGGAGGAGGAGGAGGGGGAGAGTGCAGAGGATTTGGGGGGGTGCATGTCAACTCGTATTATCAGCATCACTCGCTCTAAAACCAGAGCAGCATCTGCAGGAACCTGTATCTGCCTGTCTCCCTCTCTTTCTCTGTCTAGCTCCATTAGTCCATCACCCTCACCCTGCATGTCTCATCCTCTCACTCTCTAGCACTGTCTGCACTAACTGTCTCTAACATTGTCTGTTCCTCTCTATCACATGGTCTCTGCAGCAGGGCTCTCACAGATTTCGAGCTGTCTCTGCAGCAGTCTTGTCCTCTCTCACATCTGGAACTCTCTCTGCAGGAGTCTGCCTCACAACTGGAGCAGTCTCTACGGCTCTCTCTCATAGAATAGCATCTATCCCTTCGGTGGTCTTTGGCACCCATGTGAAGCTAGTTCTGCAGAGGTCTTTGCCACATCTTGACCCGTCTTTTGCAGCGGTCTGTCTCATACGTCTGGAGTTATACGGTGCGTTAAAACTTCTGCTTGAGTGTGATGAGTGTATGTGGCATGTGTGTGTGATGGACAGGTAATCTATGTTGTCTGTAGGAGAGGCACAGCCAACACCTGTGAACACATGGAGATTGTGTGCATGACCGTATAGAACGATACATATACATATGTGAGTGTATTTCTGTATGGACGTGTGAGCAGACGTACTCTCCTAAGACTGACGTGAGCGTTCAGATGCACAGCATGCCTAATGTGCACTGCATTCAGGCAGAGCTAATGTGTTTATACACACATGTGAATGTTTCCAATTACATCGGAAAAACATTGAAGAAGCTCAGTTGGGTCCAAGCTGTCTGCATGATCATTTTGCACACAGTGCAACAGCATACACTAGGAGCAGTAGGAGGAGTTCTGGTTACTTGATGTGTTCCAGGAGGTGTTATAGACAGGAGTTCTATTTACCAGTTGTTAGAGTTATGTGGAAGGTTGAACAGAGAGGACATATGGGCTGAGGTGGTAATTGACAGCCACTATTTCCAATGATGGTCAGTTGGAGGAAACGTGAATAAGGAGGAGCTTTGTGGGCAGATAAGGGCAAAAAATAGAAGTTATATGGTGCACGTCTTGTAGAAGGTTAAACGGGGTAAAGGAACCCATTTCTAGGGAGTAATTATGGAGCAATTAGAGAATTTATGTAGAGCAATACCGGATTTATAGGGAAAGGTTATGTGGAGCAATATAAGTAATGGAACAGCTATGGAAAACAGTTTTATGCATTGTAAAAAGGAGATGCAGTGAGAAGAGATTTAACTGAACAATGGGATCAATTGCACCAAATGGAGTAATCAGGCATTACAAGGAGCACTTATGCCAGGCAATAGAAGCTTTATAGGATGCTGAAATGGGATCCAATAAGGAGTTTTAAGGAGCAATAAGATGGGGAGAGAGAGAGATGATCAATGACCCTATCAGAATGTCAAACACAGCATTCCGTACACGCTCCCTGGCAGACAATCCACCTGACATGTATATGTAAGAGTTTAATTCATGTGATGCGCAGATACTGTCTCAAGAAGAAAATTGTCATTTATATGTGAAAGTTAATACCCAGCATCCACCACACTAGAATAATCCACTAAACCCTACAGGGAGAAGAGACATGAATTTTACAAGCAGTTGGAATGAAGATAGCGGGAGGAACGGTAATGTGAAAAAAAAAAGGACAGATCCAGATGGCAGGACACTGGAAATATCTAAATGGAAATGAGTAGAGATAAAGTAAAAGAAATACATCACAGAGTATAAGTTTGTTATGCATAACCCACAGAAAAATAAAAAAAACACACATAAATCATTGAAAGATGAATGCTGTGACTTGTCTTCATTCTGGTCACCTATCTGAGCCTCTAAGGAGTTACTGCAGGATATTTGTTGCTATCACAGAGATGTGTCACCAGATGGTCATGTGTGTCCCTTAGAGCCACAGAACTTCTGCAGTGGCACAAATTGTGTCCAGGCAAGCTGCTGCCATCCTCTACACCCTCCCTAGTCTTCTGCCCTGCCCATGTTTCATGTCCATTCTTTCTTTATTTCTTCTTCTTCATCTTTCCATCCTTTTAGGCATTTTTCTTTCCCTCTTACCCATTTTGTCTGTTTTGTTTTTCTTCTTCTCCTCCTTTATCTCTCCCTTTTTCCATCCCCCTCCCTCTCTGAGTCTCTCTCCCTATGATTTCTTATCCTCTTCTTATTGCAGTAAAGCGTAAAGTGTTGAACATGACGGGCATACAAAGAGACAGAGGGAGAATGGAGAAGCGAGGGGAGAAAGGGAAGGAGAAGTAGAGAGGAGAGACAGATGGTACAATTTGTACACAGCTAAAACCAAACAGGGGAAATAACTTCTAGACAAGGAGGGGGGTGCAATGGGGAGAAGAAACTGAGAGATAAACAGTGGGAATGCTTGAGTGAGAGAACATGAGTTCGAAATAAAACAAAATCTCCTATAGTCAAGGGGAGAAGAGAGAGAGAGGTAAGAAAGAACAGTCAAAACCCTTTCACATAAAAGATCAGGCCTGCAGGGAGAGGGGGGAGAACGCAGAGGAGATCTGGAGAGAGAAAAACAAAAGTGCAGACAAGAGCAGCACAGCTCTGAATATCATTCTTGCTAAGCTTCTTCTGCTTCTATCCTTTTAATTGTGCTTCAGACAAAACTGGAGGCAGTTGACTTCCTAAGTCCACTGCTTCTCATGTACTAATGACAGACACTCCCTGTTATGTCCCAGCTGACCTCAAGGATGCCCATGGCTCACTGCTGCTGCTGTTGACTATACGGCCAAAGGATAATAGTCTACATGCCATTATCAGCATTACTATGCTAGATTTATGAAGTAGTGGCCAAAAAAAAATAAAAAATGGCTGTGCAACACAAGAGGTTAACAAGCGCTGGTAATGGTGAATGCACATAGTCTGCCTTATTTTATTAAGTATTGCAAAAAAAAGTGCAGTAACTAAATGCAACCAATTAAAATGCAAATGCTGGGCCTGATAAAGTGCAGAGCTTGATATATTGCAGTCAGCCATAGTTACTATTAATACAGTAATTTGTAAGAATTAATTAGAACACAGAAAAGATTTTAGAAATAAAAAGTTAATAAACCTATATTCACTGAAAATGCTTTAATGATGAAGGGCAGGCCGAGTAGTCCTACATTGTAACCTTTTCTTCCTCTCTTGCCTTTTTTCTCTGCCAGTCTCACATCACATGGATTGAGGTGCATTGTAAATTTCACCTCTTAACTACATGGAAGGTTTCACCAAACAACAAAGAAGTTACAGTTTGTTGTGACTTCTGTCCACTGGACTTATCATTCTTCGACCGGGTTTGCATCTTCCCAATGCCTGCCCTTCACTTGTGTCCTCTACTCTCTCTGCTTCTTCTGGGCTGCTCCTCCACTGTACCAGTTTTGGAGGACATGTCTCCTGGTCTTAGTGGAGAGGCTGGGTCTCCATCATCTCCTCCTCAGGGGCCTGGACCTCCTCCACGGTCCAAACGTAGTTGGGTCTGGAACCAGTTCTTTGTGATTGAAGAATATGCAGGACCAGAACCTGTGCTAATTGGGAGGGTGAGTATTTATTATTACTATTATTATTACTATTATTATTTTAGTTATATTGTCACTAACTAGTGGTTTCACAAAAGACAGCTTTGCAGGATTTAGTAGTAACTTTCCACCAGGACTAACTTTACAATTGGCAATTCAACATAAGATACATCTTTGTGATTGTGCTATTGCTGAAATATTACTGAGTTACTCAAAATGTACAGTCTATACTCAGGGGTTCTCAAGTTCAGCCCTTGTGGCTATAGGCAGACCTGATTTTTGAAATACTTTTAATTAAGCCCAAATGAGT
Organism: Lithobates pipiens; assembly: GCF_037356315.1. NCBI lineage: Eukaryota > Metazoa > Chordata > Amphibia > Anura > Ranidae > Lithobates > Lithobates pipiens. The sequence continues at coordinate 16,766,119 of NW_027507696.1, forward strand.
TAGTCTGAAGCTTGGTGATTATGACAGCCGCTTGGGCTTAAGCAGAGAAAGAAGTTTTAAATGTTGCCTCTGTTTAGCTGTCACTACAAAGTAGGAAATCTGAGCTTTATGATATTTTTAAGTAGCCTAAGCAAAATGTTGGAACAGTATACCCTGAGGGTACAGTCACACAGTGCTTTTGTTAATGCATTTACAAACAATCTAACCACTGGAATATACTTCATTCTCTCATACAATATCCTGCTGTGATGTTCAACAAACCTTAGGTTAAACATTTTAATTTTTCTACAACAAACCATATGGTTACAAAAATCCTTTACAAAAAAATGTATTCTATAATCATGTTACAGATTCTATGGTCAACTTTTGTTACCTTAATAAAATGATTCTATATAGATACCATTTCCATTTACTGGAAAAAGAAATATGTTTGTTATCGTTATCCAACAAGTACAAATTTGTGGTATCATGTGAGGCATTAATGGATATTTAGGCTTCTCTAATTAAGCAAAATGCAGTAACCTATATCAATTAATCAGCAATTATCTTTCACTCTCTTGAGTGCTCAAAACTGAAGAATGATGATTCTGTTGGCCTCATACATGACATCATCATTGCTCTTTAAACTGCATAATTAAAGGGCCAATCAGCTGAAACGTAAGCTCTCAGTAGATATGGATTGTTTTAATTTTCAATCAGCTTGTTTAATTTTTTAGGGAATCAGGTAGATTCTTTAGCTGAATTCCCTACTCAACCATAACAAGAGAGCCCCAATCTCTCTCTTTATTGAATTTTGCATTGAATTTACATTGTGGAGAATGCAACAGTTGGACCAAAACCCCTGCTTCTCCTGGAGAAGTGAGACTCTTGTATGGGGTTGGGTGGGGCAGCAGAGCCATTAACTGCATTGGATATCTCATCTTTGGATTCCTTGACAAATATGAGTAAGGGCTGATTCACACCAGTAGGTTCACATTTAGTTCTATATATTTTGCACTTTCTGGTGTGTGCTGTGAAAGGGTGGTGCAATGTTTTGTTGCAATGTATCATTCTGCTTACCCTTTTTTCTTTTCTTTATTGAAATGTGACAAATTGACATTTCATTCAACTTTATGTACCTCAGTGCGTTGCATAGGAATGCAACCTGTCACACGTTTTTCAGTGTACACCAGTGCACTGCAATGGCATAAACTGAAACAATTGGACGTAAGGAAAATTTCCTCATGTATGCTTTGGGCTACATTGGGTAATGGTGCCCAATGTATATGGTATAAGTGGGCCCTAAGAGGTTCATTCTAACACACTCAACTCATAACTTTAAATATGTCCATGTATACATGTAAAGTGACTTTTAAGATTTTGGCAGAAGCCACAGAAAATTATACAAATCATACAAATGCTTATAAAAATGTTTCATCCTCAACAGTTAATAAACACAACAATGCTGTTTTATAAGCTTGAGAGTAATTTTCTAATTAGAAATCTTTGTTTGCCTTGTATTTGTCTGCAGTTACATAAAAAAATAGAGGTGTCAGATATAATGAGAAATTAAACATCAACACTGTAAAGAATTTGATTATGTCTACAGAGTTTCTACTGGAGATTGAAAAATCAATATAAAACCACAAACGGTGAATAGCTGTGTCCTTTCTTAGTCATATTAAATGCTTACTGAGTGGAATGTTGTTAACTGTCTGACACTACATCTGGCTGTACACATTAGATAATGCTCGGACTTTGGGCTGTGATCCAACTATCTACAGTTTGTTTTACCACCAATTTACGCTGTAGATAAGTATATCTTTTAGTGGGGATAATGGCTTAGGCCTTATCTGTGTGAACTGACAAAGGGTAAAAACATCTACTCAAAGCTCCCCAATGGATAGACATGTTTGACCTTGTTCCTGGGTTGTCTCTGGTGGACATTCACAGGCACCTACACTTTTCATAATTTTTTTAATCTTTTTTGACATTGATACTAGTGGATGACGAACGATTGCAGTTCCCTTCCCCCCTAAGGAACAATTTCAGCAGTTGTAGCAACTCTGCTCTAGGTGAAATCTGGTATAGTGAGCTGTGTTTTATTTATTGTAGTGCTGTTCGAGCATTATGCTATGTTAGGAATTAATCCATGGAAGCAACATAGCCAACAGAATAAAGTGCAACTGTCTATTATACACATTATTTATTAAGTGCAAAATCCTTAAAAGTATTTTTTGTATGCGACCGCTGGATTCACATCTACATATGATGGATCAGTCCATAGCCACACCACCCAGATCTGGCTACTTCCTCCAGGAGGATTGAATGGTATGTTGAGGCCCCCTTACTTGGCCCTTTAATTTTCACTATACACACCAAAAGGTGGGTTCTATATAGTGCAGGAAATGCCCTGTGCTATATTTTGGCTATGACAAAAGCACAAATCAATAGGAGGTCACTTATAACAATCCCATCAGCACACAGTTACTTGTCTTTAGCTCTCCAACCAAGCTATTCATCCATTGGGAGCAAATGAAAAAAACGAGTGCTTCCACATACACACGGACTAATGTTCTTGTTGATTGGCCCAGAGCTGTCACACAAAAATCATGGAGACAATCCTTTGTTCTTTTGAGTCCCTGACTAGATCTATGCATGGGCAAAGCACCAGTTCACTTTAAGGATGCTAATGGAGCATCGACCAAGGGGAAAATGTGAACATGCTGTAAGAAAAAGAATGTTTTTGAGTGGATTGTCAATGCTGAAGCTGAACTTTGCAAGCATCTATATTGTTCCTATATCTACAGTAAAGCCAGTGTAGCTGTCAAGTGGTCCCTGGTGAAGGGTAGGAACAATATTATACACCTTGTCGAGCTCAACCAGTTTTGTTTTTTCTTGGATAGGTTCACCTATAGAAGATGGCAACAGTAAATTATAAAATAGAAGATTTGCTGTATAATATAGTTTGTAAATTTTACCTGAAAAAAAATCAAATCTGTTTATTTTGCTAATTTGGACCCTATGTGTTTTGTGTGTTTGTTAAGCACAAAGCAAAATATTAAACCAGTCTCATATATTATATAGCAACAAGAAGCACTTACAATTTTTTATGGGGCAATACCTTTGTGTTGTCTATATCCCAAATGATTAGACAAGTTCAAAGGTAAGTCTTACTGTAGACTTATTTTGGTTCTAGCAGAGGCACACACTATGGTACTTAGCAAAGCAGCAAAGAAGAAAGGGGAAAAGATTCTTGTTAAGCATTCTGTGCAGAACTGCAAGGTCAAAAGAAGTCTCTATTGAGGCCAAAATGCCATTATTGTATTGTCTGGTGAAGGTGGATACTGGTGAAAAGGATCCTTAACCAGAACATGTACCAGTTTAACCAGGTTGCTGCTTTTGCTGTAGTGGAATGACAATGTAGTTCTGTGAACCCAACTGCTGCATGAAAAGATATGTGTGTTTTCTAAACAGACGTGCTCTATTAAGATATGTTTTAAGAACTATGGTCACATGTAAGCTATTCCTCCCGTGGGGATAAAGGAGCAGTAAAAAATAAAGACAAAAAAAAAATTTAACCATAGGCAACCTAGGGGTAAAATGCAAAAAGTGCTCAAGATGGCCTTATGTTGTTCACTTGTTAGACATGTTTAGTGGAATTTCATACATTGACTTAAAGGGTTTGGACATCAACTATTCTTAAGAACCTTAAATAACCCTTTAACTGTGCATCTGAAGTAAGATTCTAGTAATAGCAGATAAAAGTGCTGGAAACTGAACAAATAACGTGCTCCAATAGATTCCTGTCTGTTTTATTCAGGAACACAAAATTGTAAAGTGAGGTCATTTGGAGATGTTCAGTTTGAGTATGAAAGCAATCTGTACTCTGTCATTGTGGTCACATTTATTCAAATCATCTAAGAGGTCTTTGGCTGAAAAAAAACAATCTTTCAGGAGAAAATGTCTGGAAGGTTTGGATGGAATAGACTACCTTTTCCTCCAGAAAAGTTTTGGAAGGTGTGGATGGATTAGAATGCCTTGAACCAGGAGGTCCTGTTTGAGGGGAGACCATATGGCTAATCCTCATGCAGTTCTTCTAGCAGTTGCATAAACCAAGCCATTGGTCTTGCTGAAACTATAGATGCCACTATTTTGCGCATCAATATATTTTCAGAACTGTGGAAATCATTGGTATTAAGAGGCAACAAATTACTCAGGGTCTGAAACCTCTTGATCTTAATGGAAAAAAAGGGTTTAAGTACCACAGCGCTGACAGCCTGAACAAATACAATAAAGTGCAACTGTAATGCATACAAAATTAAGTGCAAAATTAATAAAAAAAAAAAAAAAAAAAAAAAAATTATATATATATATATATATATATATATATATATATATAGCATGTAGCCATAGTGAAAGCTTAAAAAACACGTGCAAATATGTATAAACTAGTTGGAAGGTTCCTTTCACTGGTGCCTTCCACAGGTGCTGCTGTGCTAGAAATAGTGCAAATCAATATTAGAAATTAGAGGCACCCGTGGAAGGCACCTGTGACAGGAACCTTCCAACTAGAAGTTTATACATATTTGCACATATTTTTTATGCTTTCACTGGCTACATGCTTGATATATATATATTTTTTAAATTAATTTTGCACTTAATTTTGTATCCACTACAGTTGCACTTTATTGTATTTATTCAGGCTGTCAGCGCTGTGGTACTTATACCTTTTTTTTCCATGCTTTGACTTATGTCATGTACAGCAGCGGCAGGCCAAATCACTAAATAGTATCTTTAGCGCAAGGGATTGTTTTTTCACATCTTGATCATTATGCAATCTAAATGGTGGAGCATCTTTTGTTTGGTTGTTTATACAGTGGTCATCAACCCTTTCCTCAGGGCTCACTAACAGACCAGGTTTTATGTATTACCTTGGGGAGATGCAAACTACAATACTGCAATCACTGAGCAGCAAATGATATCACCTATGATGTATTTCAGTTATCTTGCAAACCTGGCCTGTTAGTGGGCCCTGAGGACAGGGTTGATGACCACTGGTTTACTAGATCTATTTGTGGTGGGAACCATAGGTGGACAATTTCCTGACTGATTTCCTAATTTACAAGTAGGAGGAATTTTTTTCTCAGCTGGTCTGTCAAAACATTATCTACCTTTTTGTATCTGGACTACGCTCAGTGACACTAGGTTCTTATAAACCCATAAAAATGATTTCTGGCACTTTAGAATAAGAGAACGATGTGGTGTCTTCTTGACAGTAACGGGTGTTACATTACCTGTCTGTACAATCACATATCAAGCTAACCCTGAGTTTGCAATGATATAATGGCTTTTCTGACCATCTGTATCTCCTCCCATCTCAAAAACTTTTGATAATTAATGAAGATCTTTCTCTATTGGATCTGGCTAAGAAGGGGTGCACTGCCCAGCAAGGGCTGGACATTACAGGACTAAGTAACCCAGGGGAGCTCCAGTCTGGGCAAACAAAATTAAAAGTCAGCAGCTACAAATACTGTGGCTGTTGACTTTTAATATAAAGACACTTACCTGTCCAGGGACCCCGAGCAGATGCTTCAATCAGTTTCAGGTGCAAGCGCCGGCATCTTCACCTAAGGAAACTGGCAGTGAAGCCTTCAGGCTTCACAGCTATTTTCCTACTGCGCATGTGCGAGTCATGCTGCGTTTTCTGAATGGTTCTGCTTTCTTCTGGGACCTGTATGTGTCCCAGCAGGCAGCAGGGAGGAAGAAGGAGAAGCCAGAAATACTCAATGAATGCAGCGATGATCTTACCTGGAAGCAGGAGCAGGTACCTATGAAAACCAGGTAGCCACTCCCCCTTCTTCCCCAAAAAGTGCCAAATGTGGCAGTGGAGGGTGGGAGTGAACAAACAGAGCTTCCCCTTTTGGGTAGAGCTTCACTTTAAATACCTTTTCTTTGGTTATTGAAGGTGCATGCAGCCATCATCTGAGAGAGTTCCTAGCTTCCATAAAAAATTGTTTTGTGATCTAGTAGGGTTTAATCTTTTTTCAATGCTCAAGAGGTTTCAAGTGAGAAATTGTCAGTATTAGGAGAGACCAACAGTCTTCAGAATGAATTTCAGAACTCTAATAATCATCGTACATTTTTACAGAGGGTCCTCAGTCAAGGGAACCAGTGATCTGTACCTTTTTATGCTCTCCTTTGGCAGGGTCAAAGTAATTTTGAAAAGACTTTACAATTAGGTCAGCAATATGTATGGCAGCAGCAGAGTAATGGGACTTTTTTGTATTCTAACTGCAAGCATTATAGGTAGGTTGAACATTTTGTCCATTTAAAAAAAAAAAAAGATCTTAGGAATTAACTTCCAGTAGCCAGGAAAAAAACCCAAAGGCAGCCAATTGGAACCTCGGTGGGAGATTACCCGTATTGAGTGGAGAAACAACAGTTCCCACTGCCCCCTATTTCCTTGACCTATTTCCTTCACCGACACCTGTGTGCTGACTGGGGATTGTTCCACCATACCTGCTTCAGATTGGGAGGACACTAGTATCATGGATAATCCTTCCATTTAGGACGTTTCCATGGAATGAAATATGCCTCCCATCGAGTCCAGGATCTTCTGGATCCTGTCTGTCCTGGTAGAGTAAGTCCAACTGTTGCTCTCAAGGACATTACTGAGGACCCATGTGAAGATGTTAAGTGTTCTGTTGAGCCTATGGACCCCTTCATGGATACTGTTGCCCACCCAAGTGAGGGTGTTATGCCTGACCACAATAACCCCAATCCCCTGAGGCCTCTGAGCAACCTACAATAACGTTGAGCCAGGGGATGACAGTGGGGTCCTTGTCCCATTAAGTCTAATCGAGGGCAGTTGCCTGTAAAGTATTATGACTATGTTGTATAAAGCTGCTTGTTGTCAATCCATTTGTGTCTTAAGAGAAGTTGTATTTCGCATTTGTGTGCTTCCAATGCCGAGGACAGCATCTGTCAAAAGGGGGGGGGGGGGTCTCAGAAGTGTAGGCAAGTTCAGTTTAAACCTCCCCTCCGTAAGTGGTGCTGTTTTGCTGGCCACTGTACAGAGGGAATGGAGGATGAATGGAGCTTTGTTCCTCTGAAGCCTCAGTAGGTGTCCTCAGGGAAGCAGCTGTCTGATTGGATGTTGCAACACTAGATGATGTCCATTGCCATCTTTAGTGAGGTCTATGCCTATAAAGAGTACTGTCCCACTGCAGTCAGCATGCATTTGCAAAGTGGATAGAGTAGTAACAGGATCCTCGCTTGTTAGGGACAGTGTATTTAGTGCTAGGGAGAGGTTCCAGTCTAGGAGGGACAGAACAGGGATACCTCAACTGGCTCTGCTATCTGGAGACTCTAGAGCTGGGACAAATATTTTTTTATCTGTCTGCTAAGTTCACCTTCACTGCTGCTCTGCCTGTCAGCTATCCCCTTCACTTAAATGCTGCTCTGGTAATGTAAGCATTATTAAAATGACACCTAAAGTGCTAGGGCTGTGTTAAAGTATCGCAAATGTTGCTGAGAACTGTTCTACCCTAGTCACCTGTGTTGTCAAGACTCTGATGCCATATTGTTTTGGGACTGTTAAGTACCGTAAGTCCCTTGCCACTTTTCCCCATGTGTTATTTGTTACTTCTATTTAACCAAATAATAACAGTGCCACTACTTGGTCTCTGTGTGTTTTTACTCCAACTTGCGTACCCGTCAACTGGCCCTGCCCACAGGTGCTTGCATCACATTGAGAGGGCAAAGAGACACATCCTGACTTCCAAGTACCTTAGTGGTGGAATTTTTAATAATTCTAATCTTAGACCTAAATAAATTGTATTTCCTGGACCTCCCCATGTCAGCCCACTATGGGTCAGCTCTGACCCCTCCAGGACCACCTTTTTTATACCAGTGTTCTTTTTTCGTCCTCGCTCCAGATGCCTTTTAAAGTTTATTTTTATTTATTTATTTTTTATTTTTTTTCTCCATCCACCATCCATCCTGTTCGGGTTCAGCCTCTCCCGGATCAGAAGACCCCCCCCCCATATAGGCTGTAAATCTCCCGAGGAGGTGGGTTCCCGTGGTGCTGGGATTGTATGGTACAGTATAAATGACTATGTGTTACTGGCAAAGGTCACTGGCAGTATAAATGACTGTATATACCTTCATTAGGCAGGTGCTGCCACTCTCTCCTTCCATGTTTTTGTATGTTCAGGCAGTGGTTTGGCTCGCTGGGACTTGTAGTTCACCACCTCCACATGTATTCCTTTCAGGAAGCTCATAGTTGAGCAGGTGAGGTCAGAGGTAGCTTCCTCTTTGGGTTGCTTAGCAAACACCCGAATGCTCACTGCTGATTTGCAGCAGGCTCTGTCCTCTAGGCTAATCTCAGCCTCCAGCTGACAAATCTGCTACTCTGCTCTGCTCTGGTAAGCCTGACTTCCAGGACTCTCATTACTTACTGCTGTGTTACTTGTCTGTCAGAGTGTTTTTATTATCCTGTGCCTTTATAGATCTGGGGAGTTTTGCCTGCCTGCCTAGCTGCCTTAGCACTGAATATTTGGATGGAGAAGTTTATTTTATTTATGTATTTATTTATTTTTATTTTATTTATTTCAATTTTTTTTTTTAAAGAAAGCACAGCCTCTGTGTTTTACAGAGAGAAGGGCCCAGTGTGAGCTAAACGCCCACAAAGAGGTTCCTAATCAGCATTCCAGCCTCAAAGGAGTAAAAAGGGGTCTAGACAAGACAAATCGCAGAGTCGCATGCAGCTGGATAGACGCCTGTTGTCACAGCATTCCAGATCTCCCTCGCCCTTACCTCACTTTAGATGCTCAGACCCGAGCCAAGAGAGGTCAAGACATCAGAAAGCCTCTACAAAGTGCAATCCGGGCGCAGACACAGAAGAAGAGCTTCTTCTTCGGATAGGTCTTCAGCGCTAGCCCAGGCAGAAGAAGGATCCTGTTGGGCCTGCTCAGCTGAGGTCCTCAGAGGAAAGCGGGTATGTGCATCTTGCTTCAAGGAAGTGGCTCAGGACAATGCGGCGAAAGCACGCCAGGTTAAATCCTACATTAAGCACACAGTCAATGAATGGTTAAACAGTGTTTCAAGGAATCCTGCTCATCCTGCTGTATCTTCAGCATCTGCAGATTCAGATCATGGGTTTTCAGTGCATTTTAACTCTGAAGTCGATAGCGATTTGGATCCAGGGTGAGATGGCTGAGATGGTCTCAGAATCGGATACGTTTGATTTTTTGCACTGGTCCCCCCTGGTGGAGGCTGTTAAGGATGCGATGAAGTGGCAGGAAGAATTGCCGCCTCCAAAGAAACAGCAGAGATACTACTGTATTTAAAGAAATTGTTACCTTCCTTCCCATTCATTTCTGGAATTAAAGAAGTATTTGACAATGAGTGGGCGGAGCCTGAGAAGAAGCTCAATGTGCATAATAGAGTATCGAAGCTGTAACTCTTGGGACACTACGCCTAAGGTGGATGCTTCATTACGTAGATTCACCCTCCACTTTCCGCTTCCACTGGAGGATTCGGTCTCCTTTAGGCATCCTATGGATTGCAGAATAAACGCAGACCTAAAAAGGTTGTATAGTTTGGCCAGAGCAGCCTGCAGGCTGGAGGTAGTGCTCACTTCTGTGGCAGAAGCACTTGGGTTGGATTCGCATCTGTGCGTTTTTTGGGGCTTTTTGCAGATTTGCACTACCGTTCATTTACCATGGTCTCCTATGGGGCGTGTTCTGTGGTGCGGGTCTGCGGAATGCAGGGAGCACTGGGAGTGCATGGGTGTGAGTGTTACCAGCCTTAGACTGTGGGTAGTGGAGCTGGTGGATGGATGTTCAGATGAAAGTCTGGGAAGTGGCAGTTCTTCTCTTTTGCAGTTTTCAAGATTACTGTAGAGCTTGTGGCTGAAGTGGCTGTCGACCAGGTCAGGGAGCCGGTTCACAAGATGACAGCAAAGATAAAGCCTCATTCCGTCACAGCCCGCAGAGCCTTATGGTTGAAGCATTGGTCGGCCGATAAGGTTTCTAAGCACTGTCAATTTTTTGTTCCATTCGACGGGAAGCTACTCTTGGGGAAGACTTAGAATCAGCAATTCAGCGGGTTTCTGGCAGCAGATCTAGCCTAATACCGCAGAAGAGAAAAAGACAACAGCAGCCCTTTCGGTTTAACAAGAGATCCAAAGAAGGATTCAGAGAGGACAGTGCTTATAGACAGTTTTTCAGAGAGTGGAAGGGAGTTAAATCCTCCAGAAACCTTCCAAGCCAAGGCAATTGAAGCTCCTAAGGCTTCAAATAAGTCCTTCTGAAGGTGTCTCCGCTTAACCCTCTCAAGTAGGAGCAAGACTAGCCCAATTCGGGGGGGGGGGGGGTTTGGGGCGGACAAATTACAGGATGCCTGGATTGTAGCCGTCATTCAATCACATTATTGTCTCATTCAGAACAAGGTCCCCTCAGACCTTGTTTGTAGAAACTGGGCTTCCTAAAGATCTTTGAGATTATATATAGGGGAGCTGTTGGCAGCAAGGGTCATCCTTCCGGTTCCATGGCACAAATTGGGTCAAAGAGTATGTGCAGCTCTGTTTTTGGTCCCAGAGGCTTCAGGGGGTTTCGGACCAGTCTTTGACCTCAAAGTCCTGAATTCTTTCATGAAGGTTCCACCATTCAAAATGGAGTCATTGGAAACGATCGTTTCAGTTGTGGACTCAGGAGACTGGATGCTTTACATTGATCTGGTGGATGCGTATCTTCATGTTTCCATAGACGCATCTCCCCATTGCTTTCTCAGGTTTTCCGTGGAAGGCTCTCATTTTCAATTTTAATGTCTCCCCTTCAGTCTCTGCACAACTCTGAGAATGTTCTCAAAGCTACTGTCTGCTGTCGTCGCGACTCTCAGGGGGGTGCATATATTTCATTATCTAGACAACATGCTATTTCTGGGTCCATCAAATGAGCTCCTTCTACTTCATGTGAATTTCACCTGCAAAACACTAGCTCGTTATGGTTGGTTCTTCAAATTTCGGAAGAGCCAGATGCATCTGACCCAAATGTTGGAGTATTTAGGAGTACAATTCCACATGGATCGGGGTGGTGTTTCTCTTCCTCAGAGGAAGGTCTAGGAGATCCAGTCTCAGACAAAAGCATGATAGCCAGGCCTTCTATGATGGTGAAGGAATGCATGCAGTATCTGGGGGTTCTATCAGCCACAGTTCCAGTAGTCCAGATGGCGCAGAAGGAGGTTTCAATGCAACTTTCTTCTTCAGTGGAATCGTCACTCCTTGTTCCAGAAAATCTATCTGTCATTTCCGATAATCTGGTCCCTGGTTTGGTGGTTAGTAGCTTGCAATCTTTCCAGTGGAGTTCCATTGAAGGCCTCAGAACCAATAGTGGTGACTACCAATGCCAGTCTGGCAGGCTGTGGGGCACACTGCCTGGGACAGCAGGTTCAAGGCCAAAGGAACTTTTGTGGGGCAAAGAGTTCAATTTTCCTGGGATTGGATGCCGTCAGACATGCTCTCTTAGCGTTCCAACCTATGTTGCGAGGTCAAGCTGTCAAGATTCTTTGGAAAACTATGGTGACTTATGTGTCTCATTGAGGGGGCACAAGAAGGCGCCTTCTCCTTCAGGTGGCATGTCAATCTTCCTGTGTGCCAAGAAGAATCTCGGCTCTCTGACAGCATCTTATTTCCCAGGGCCTGGGAATGTTTTAGCAGATCGCTTGAGTCGAGGCTTTGAGGATCACAACGAATGGGGCCTCAATCGTTAGAGCTTATAGCATTGGAGGAGAATTGCCAACTGCCTTGCTTCTTCTCCCAGACGTGGAATCCACAGGCGTTGGGTCAGGGTGCTCTGTCCAGGTCTTGGAACTTCCCCTTGGTGTATGTGTTCTTGCCGCTTCCATTGGCTCTCAAAATCCTGCTGGAGATTCAGTGAGAAAGGGTCACAGCAATAGTAGTCTTACCTTACTGGCTCAGGGAGCTGTGGTTCCCTCAGGCTTGGAAGATAAATTTGGGCTCACCAATCCCACTGCCTCCTTGTCAAAATCTCCTTCTGCGGAGTGGGGCCTGACAACCGAACTGCAGGAGGATGAAGTTAATAACTTGGAAGTGAGAGGGAGGCTTTAACTGGCTTGGGTCTCTTGGTCGGTGTAGTGGAGACATTATTAGAGGCTTGTAAGAGGTCCACGAATGTAACCTATCACCAGATCTGGAATACTACAGAAAGGGGTTGGGACCTTGGATCTCCTTCAGTATCTAACGTTTTGGGAGTTTCTGCAGAGTGGTCTCTAAGGGTTAGCCTATAATTCCCAGAAGGGTCAAATCCCTGCTTTGTTGGCTATGTCGTGTACAATATATGCTCTACATTCTTTGGTGATCTGATTTTTAGGGACAGCCATAGAAATCAGACCTCCATTGAAATAGTTCTTTCCAAAAGAGGACTTAACACTAGTTTTGGGAATATTGCTGGTTTCTCTGTTTGATCAAGCTTTCTCTTGTTCATTATTTCTTTTAACAGTTTTTTGTTTTTGTTTTTTACTAGCCGTTGCCTCAGCCAGAAGAGTCTCCGAGTTGTGCGCCTTCTCATCTAACAAACCATATTGTTTGGTCCTCTCAGAAAAGATAGTCCTGAGACCAATACCAAGCTTACTACCTAAGGTTGCCATATAATTTCATATAAACTGGGAGGTCATTCTCCCAGCCTTTCCGGCGGATACAGCTGATGATGAGTGGAGTAGGTTAGACCTGGTCTCTGCGGTATCAACCTACCTGAAATGGACTAAAAGCTTTTGAAAACTATATTGGCTGTAGTTTTTCCCAATGGGGCCTAAAAGGGTATGCTGGCAACATCCAGAGTTGTGTCTTCCTGATTTGTCAAAGACCATACATATTGCATACAAAATGCTGGGCCTTCCTCCTCCTTCAGAGATCAAAGCGCATTCGACGAGGGGTATGGCAGCATCCTGGGCAGCATATGCAAAGGTCGCCCCTGAGGTAGTTTGCAGAGCAGCAAGCTAGAGCGCGCCTGTTATTAGGCATTACAGCCTTAATTTGGCTTTTTCCGCCTGAGGAAACATTTGGCTCTATAGTTATTATGGTGGCTGCTGCCCATTAAAAATTTGAGTAGCAATGCATTGAGGGTTTGGCTTATTTTTTATCTTCCCTCCCTTTTTAATATTGCTTGGTACATCCCATAGTAGGCTGACATGGGGAGGTCCAGGAATAAGGAAAATTGTTATCCATACTTACCGTAATTTTTCTTTCCTGGATCCTCCCCATGTCAGTCGGAGGATTCCCACCCAGTTTATCCGTTGCGAGGTTGGTATTTTTTGAACACTGGTGTGGGCAGACAGCCGCCCTTTATGGGCTAAGAAAAAGGTGGTTCTGGAGGGGTCAGAGGGGACTGAGCTGACCCATAGTAGGCTGACATGGGGAGGATCCAGGAAAGGAAAATTACGGTAAGTATAGATAACAATTTTCCTTATTCTGACCAAGTGCTCTAAAATTGTGCTTTTCATAGATAAGACTTCAACCAAATGGAGAGGACAAACTTCTGGTGTCATAATTCTTTTGTTTTGCTGTTGCTGACACCTAATTTAAGTTGAATTTGGTAGAAAAAGAAGAGTCTTTTATACATGCATTTCTTCATATTTTCTTAAGTGCTGAGATTTAAATATGAAACAATTGCAGGGGTTTGGAATAGGGTTGCCATCTCATCCCTTTAAACCCGAACACATATTAATTACACAGGTTCTGAGGCTAATTTAATGCAGATAAGGCACAAGTGAGTTTAATTACCACCTTAATCAGATACAGAACCTGTGTAATTGATTTGTGTTCGGTTTTAAAGGGATGAGATGGCAACCCTAATTTGGAATGGACTGGTCCTTATAATATTTTGTTCAGATCCCTGGATGTGGCACATATGGCAAATTTGAATTTTTTTCTTAGTGTATTTCTGCATTCAGAGCAAAGTGTGAGAAACCCCCGTTATATGCTATGTTTTTCCATTCACACAGCATACCTATAAATAACAAAAAAAAAAAACGGATCTTTCTAGTTGTTTCTTTGGAGCAGGTTTATACATAGGAATCTATAGGCAGCATGTATTGTTCAAATTAGCTTGAAATGTATAATTAGGGGGCAGTGGATAAGCATACAATGTACCACCCAAGACTTGAAGCCTTTAACTCTTTCTTAGGACAGGCGTTGTGCACATCTAGTTTACAATTCATAATGAGATCTGCCATCACAGTACAAAGTGAAAAATGGGGGAAAATACTGTGCTGTGACTATGATTTAAAAGCAGCAAACATTACCGAAAGACTGTATAATATTTTTTAATAACCAACACTTATGATATATAGGTCTTTACTTGTATCCGTATGTTTACTGGTATGAATTTGACCTTTTGACATTTATTGTGGTTACTTATAGATTTTCGCATTTTGTGCACATTAGCATTTTTTCTTTTTTTGCCATCACAGTACAGTCCAGGTTAATTATGGTAAACATAACCCCTTAACCAACTCCTTAACCACTTCCCAACCGGCGCACGCCGATGTACGTCGGCAGAATGGCACGGGCAGGCATATTGGTGTACAGGTACGTCCAATTTTAAATGCCGCCCTGCCATCGTGAGCACGCTGCCCCCGTGAGTCCGGTCGCGGGTCCTGCAGACTCGATCACCGCAGGCATACCCGCGAACGTCTCACGGGGCAGCTGAACGAGGAGATGCCATTGTAAACAGCATCTCCCCATTCTGCCTAGCAACAAGTGACGCTGATCTCTGCTCCATTGGAGCAGAGATCAGTGTTCACTAAAACAAAGCCCAGCCCCCCACAGTTAGTAACACGCTCCTAGGAACACTTAATCCCTACACTGCCACCCACTGGTTAACCGCTTCACTGCTAGTGTCATTTACACAGGAATCACTGCATTTGTATAGCAGTAATTGCTGTATAAATGACAATGGTCCCAGAAATGTGTCAAAAATGTCTGATGTGTCCGCCATAATGTCGCAGTCACAATAAAAATCGCTGATCGCCGCCATTACTAGTAAAAAAAAATTATTAATAAAAATGCCATAAAACTATCCCCTATTTTGTAAACGCTATAACTTTTGCGCAAACCAATTAATAATCGCTTATTGCGATTTTTTTTACCAAAAATATGTAGAAGGATACGTATAGGCCTAAATTGAGGGAAAAAAACGTTTTTTTAAATATATTTTTGGGGGATATTTATTATAACAAAAAGTAAAAAATAATGTGTTTTTTTCAAAATTGTCACTCTATTTTTGTTTATAGCGCAAAAAACAAACAAACGCAGGGGTGACCAAATACCACCAAAAGAAAGCTCTATTTGTGGGAAAAAAAGGACGTCAATTTTGTTTGGGAGCCACGTCACACGACCGCAAAATTGTCAGTTAAAGCAACGCTGTGCCGAATCGCAAAAAGTGCTCTGGTCTTAAGCCAGCAAAATGGTCCGGTCTGAAAGTGGTTAAAGGCATAGTTCACCTTTATAAAAAAAAACTGCCTATGCAAGAAAGGGGCGTCTGTAGATAAAAACAAACTGTGAGACTTTGACTAAAGTTAAAAATGCCCTTGCTATGTGTGCACGTGGTAGCGTGTGCAAAAAAAAAGAAATAAAAAGAGGGATTGCTGCACAAAAACCTTTTAATTAAAAATTTAAAACATCAAAGGTATACAGGCAGTCATGATAGTTTGGGCCTGGCATCGATATTAAGGGGAGCTGCATGAAAAAATGTAAAAAAAAATTTGACGTGCCCCCCCCCCCCCCAAAATCCATACAAGACCCTTATCCGAACAAGCAGCCTGGCAGACCAGGAAAGAGGGGGCAAGCGAGCCCCCCTCTCCTGAAACATACCAGGCCGCTTTCCCTCAACATTGGGAGGGTGCGTTGGGGTCCCCCCAAATCACCTTGTTCCCATGTTGATGGTGACAAGAGCCTTGTCCCCAAACCCCTGACCAGGTGGTTGTGGGGACGAGGCCTTTGTCACCGTCAACAAGAGGTCTGCGGGTGGGGGCTTATCGGAATCTGCAAGTTCCCTTTAACAAGAGGGCCCCCAGATCCCGTCCCCTCCCCCTATTTGAATGGGTAGGGAGTATATTGTACCCCTACTCATTCACCAAAAAATGGCAAAAAGTAAAAACCACAATAGACAGATTTGGACAATTCCTTTCTTTAAAAAGAATTAAAAAAAGTTTCCTGCAATGTCCATCCATCTTTATTTACGCCCCCCTGATGGACCCAAAACATAGAAAAAAAAAGGGAGGCTGAGTGACCATGCCCCCTTCTGCTGTCATGTGACATCAGAGGGGGGCAGGGTCATCCGGTTATGTCAGCAGGTGACTCCGCCTTTGATTATATAACAGCTGTCACAGCCAAAAGACAACACTTGCTGAGAGGCCTCCCATGAAGGCAGAGTTTTTTCTTTTCTATTTTTCAGGTCCGTCGGCAGTGTGATTGACGATAGATGTACATTGCGGGACATTTAAAAAAAAAAACTGTCTATTGTCTATCACCACCCCCTCACTTTAGAATGTAAGCTCTACGAGCAGGGCCCTCCTGTACCTTTTGTATTGTACTGCAATTGTGTTTTCCCCCTATACATTGTAAAACGCTGTGTAAACTGTTATATAATTTGTGAATAATAATAATAATAATAATATTGTGGTTTTTACATTTTGACTCTTTTTTTGGTGAATGGCTAGGGGTACAATGTACCCCTACCCATTCACATAAGGTGGCAGGATCTGGTGGCCACCTCGATAAGCCCCCCACCTGCAGACCCCCACAATCACCAGGCCAGGGTTGTGGAAACAAGGTGCTTTGGGAGGGACCCCAAAGCACCCTCCCCATGTTGAGGGCAAGCAGCCTAGTATGGTTCAGGAGGGGGGCGAGCAAGCGTCCCCCCCTTTTCTGGCCTGGCAGGCTGCTTGCTCAGATAAGGGTCTGGTATGGATTTTGGGTGGGACCCCATAACAATTTTTTTTTACATTTTGGCATGGAGTTCCCATTAAAATCTATGCCAGACCCAAAGGGACTGGTATGAATTTTTGGGGGGACCCCGCGCTGTTTTCTTTTTTTTCTTTTTTTTTTTAATAGTTTTTATTCTGATTTTTAAAGTATACAATGGCACCAATAGTCGTTATGTCAATAAACAGTCATTGGCTATAAACCAGGATATTAATCTTTGCAACAATTAAGGGTACATACTGTCATAAATATACTGCATCACCGTTTACCCATTCCAGACCCGAAGGGCCTGGTATGGACTGGGGGGAACCCACGCTGATTTTTTGCTTGATTTTTTGTCTATATTGCCGGGAGCAGGCAATACATTACAGCCACAAGCATATTAAAATTACATTTTTTCCTTTAGAAATATCATTTTGCTGTGCCACTGTTCTACACATCACACAGATGTGCCACATTACAGGCATACTAAGGGGACCCCCCTTCAGGCACGATGTTTAAAGGAATCTTTCATTTTTATTGTTTCACTTTAAGCATTATTAAAATCACTGCTCCTGAAAAAACTGTCATTTTGGAAACTTTTGTTTTTCCCCTGGGGCAGTACCCGGGTCCCCATGAACCATGAACTTTTTATGACAATAACTTGCATATAAGCCTTTAAAATTAGCACTTTTGGTTTTTTGAACCTGCTAATTGCCTCCCACTGTGTCCAATCACAGCAGGTCGCCGCATCATGCGTGCACACCCCAGACCCAGTGCATGAAATTGCATACAGGTACGTGATTTCACGCAGGAGGGCTGCCCTGCATGGGGCGGTTAAGAAGTGATTAAGAGAGTGGTAGGTAGGGCTATAGATGCAGGGAAACATAAGATACTAAACTTTTCTAGAAGTTTTGATAAGAGCCCTATCTGCCGGTGTGCTCAGACCACTTTTTTGTTCAGTTCAATGCTTGGGTTTCCATAACCCCTTTTAGAGAAAGATGTGAGGGAAAAGCTAAGTTAAAATGTAGGTAGCAATAAAAGACACAAATTAATGCAGCTCTGTAATCATTAATACATTTTTCATTTTATTCTTAAATTCAAGAACTTTATGTACCCGAATTGGGCAGTGGCTCAGGCTCCAGCAGTCCCTGAAAGGCAAACTGGGAGGGGGAGAGCAGAGAAGTGGCACGAGGAGCCAATCAGTCCATGTGCTGACAAGAAGCATGTTATTAGGAAGAGAGAGCAGAGTGACAGAGAAATTAGTTAATTATTGTGCTGCTTCTCCTTTTACTGTTCATTCACAGGCTGGACAGGAGAAGTGATTAAAGTGGTTATAAAGCCAAGACATTTTCTCCCTTAATGCATTCTACATTACATAAAAAAGTCCTAATTTGTATTACCCCCCTCACCTCCCTAAATACTCGCTGTACCTGAATTCTATCTCCATCCAGCAGTATGCCCATCTACATTTACGCTAGTCTGTGTTCCTTTTCTAATATACAGGACACAGGGCTCAATTCACTAAAGAGATGAGATAATTTAATCATGTGACACATTTTTTCCAATTATCTCATGTTGAAAATGTCAATTCACTATCACCTTATGAGTTATTTACTTAAAGTCAAAGTTAAAGTGAATTTACTAAAGGAAATACATAAATAAATGAATGAGTTCAAAAAGTTCAGACATGAGGTATTTAAGGAATGTAAAAATATAATAGACAATTTGGAGTAGCCTTTACCTTTTTGGATCAATTTATCTACAGTAATGCATAGAAACCTAAATATGGAAAAACACAGAATTATTATTATTATTATATTGCAACATTTTTTCTTCTTTAGTTTTGGATAGAGTGGAGATGAATTAGACCCACTGTCGGGTTTGTATTGCTGTCTGTGCCCTCCATTAGGGAGACTCACCCTCTCAATTTGTCCTGTTTAATGTTATTATTGAAAGTGAAAGAAAATCCCAGATTTTGGGTTGTCCCCAGAAAAGTAATAGAGTCACAGTTCCTGAAACATTGGGATGAAGCCTGTACACCAGGGCCAGGACAAGGGGTGGGCAGAAGTGACGGCTGCCCTGGGCGCAGTGATATATTTCAGGGTTGGGGTCGCCCTGAGTAGTGACAGCAACATCACTGTTAACCCTAACCTTAAGGGATGGGGGGTGCAGTTTGGCATCTTTGCTCTGGGTGCTGGATGACCTTGCCCCGGCACTGCTGTACACCCTGGCTGTACTAGTTGGGACCATATACAATTGCAGCAATGTTTTGTAAGTAGAGTCTACCAGAGCCGTATTGATAGAAATCGTAGAGAGATTATTTGTGCAGAGTAATAAAAAATATTCTAGTTAATTGCCCAAGATGCTATAAAAATTGTAACTGTAGGTAATTAGGTACTGACACTACAGAAAACTGGTGCAGTCAGCTTGGCGTGGCACACCCCTGAAAGGTTTGTTGATTTTCACAGGCTTCTTTTCCTGAGAGTGTGAGTTTACTTTTGACTGATTGAGTACTGACTAGTTTATACTAATTAATAATTTGCTTTTGTATGCCCTATCAAGAAGCAGAGGGAGAGAAAAAAAAATGTTTTGTGTATTTATAAAAAAATTAAAATTTTTTATACCAATTTGCCCAGTAAAAGTACATTTATATTCAATCTATGTAAATCGGGCAATAAACAAACATTATTAGGCTATTTCCTGTCCTGATCCTCATTTGACCGCTAGATGGCGCTAAGTATTATAGGAATTTCGTATGATACTTAACGCCATCTAGTGGCCACATGCTGTGTTTTCCATCTGAAATCCATGAATGAAATTAGCCAACACAGAAAAGAAACTGATAGCAATCTTTTCTTTTTTTTTTCCTATTCGCACAGAACGAATGTTCATGCACTTTCACTGGGCAAAATGCTATGCAGATTTTTTTACACCATATTGTGTACTGCCATTAGCACCAGAGAAGAGGGTGATATCCATGTTAAATATCATTATTTGCACAGTTTATGCTTACGATATAATAATTAAAAATAAGGGAATGTTTAAAAAAATGAAATTATTGCTGGTACCTTTGAAAATCTTGCATGTTTTAAAAGCTAGAGTTTCTATTTAAATTTGGAATGCGTACGCTGTCTATTTGAGGCTGTGGTACTAATTATTTACATCTGTCATCGTTTGGCAAGGTTGTATAAATAATGTAGCAAATTGTCTGGCTTAGACACTGTCAAGCTTGATAACAACTTAAAAAATCAATATATATATCCATATGTAGGCTGTCGTACAATGGGTATTTTATTGTCTGGTCTGGGACCTTTTGTCTGTCAGTTCCCACGGTATTTGCATATTATATCCACTGTTCTGATTAAAGTTATGGTATAGCTCTTTTTCTGTTCTTGTTTCTTATGTGACTAGGTAGTGTGTCTTTTTTAAATGGATCAATAGAAACTATCCAGTCTTCATCTAAATAGCTGTAAGTGTGTGTTTTGTATTGTAAATTGAGAATATATTTTATTATAAATATACTGTCACACAATGTCACTTATGCAATGTTTCAAAATAATTCAAAATAATTCATTTTAGGCTGTGGAATATGTGACATCGCCATAAATAATTGTTAACCAAATAAACCAGTCTGGTTATACTTCATGAACACAGGAATATTAGAATACTTCTGGCAGAAAAACCCTGTGCGAAAAAATGCTCATTTTGGCGTGTAATTGTGCATGTGAACAGGTGTATAGCGTTAAAGTATAGGCGCATAACCCATTTCATAAAGGCTTATTTACACTTGTCCATCTTGGTTTGCTCTACAGAAGGAAATGGATAGGTGATAAGGAGGTGTTATATTTTAACCCCTAAACACCTGCACCATTGCGCCACAGCCTCATTCTGTTAAATGGGTCACGTTCGGCAGGTGGGGATAAATTTTCCCGCCGGATATGTACAACCCTGTTGACTCTCTGCCCCCTCTTTGAAGAACCATGATGTGCTGTGTGGTTCTCTGAGTGGCCCTATTGGTCTGGCGAAGATGGGGGCTTGTTCCCAATAACCCCCATTATATCCATGTGGGTGTATTTGGAGCAAAGACAGCAGCAAGGGTTTGATGGAATTCAATTCTAATGAAGAGTTTTTCCCTGGTATACTTCTGAGGGTCAATACTGAATGTGTACAGGCATACCCCACTTTTAAGTACACAATGGGGTTTATTTACTAAAGCTGGAAAGTGCAAAATCAGGCTCACTTCTGTATAGAAACCAATCAGCTTCTAACCCCAGCTTGTTCAATTAGGCTTTGGTAATAAAACCTGGAAGCTCATTGGTTTCCATGCAGAAGTGAGCCTGATTTTGCACTTTCCAGCTTTAGTAAATAAACCCCATTGTGTACTTAAAAGTGGGGTATGCCTGTATTATATTTTTTATTGTAGAAAAAAACGTATATACCCCTAAAGAAGACAGAAAAAGAATGTCATTTGAAATGCGTTGGGTGTTTCCATCTTTTAATCAAGTGTTGTTTTAGATGGAGCTTTGTGGGTTTTCCTCAGTATCAGTGGCGGCCCGTAATGCAGGGCACAGGGGCAGCGCCCCCCTATCCATGCATTGAATAGAAAGATTCCCTGACAGGAAGATCACAGTACCCCCCGGTACAGCGGGACTTTTAAGGGAGACCAGTAATGAGTAAAAAATATTACAAATTTATTCACAAAGACAATACAGAATTTTTTTTACAAAAAAGTCTAAAAATCCATGCATATATCAATGCGTGGAATCATATAGGTACATAAAAATATAATCTACACATGACCAAAAAAATTTTTTGGGTGGTCTAATATGTGAACTCCAAAACACCTAACGTGTTTCAGGAAAACATTCCCTTCTTCAGAGGCATATCTATAGGAGAACAAATAGCTGTAGTCTAAAAAGAGATCAAAACAGGGGAGATTTCTTTAACAAACATGTTCAACAAGGTAAGATTCACATAGCTATAGTCATATCAATCCAGGGTACATACCATCTATTTATATATAAGCAAATGTAGTGAGAGTGAATCTCACACCAAGAGTTAAATATCTGTGTGTATATATATATATATATATATATATATGAAATGTATATCAAAATTGTTGTCTGCCAGGATTATTGATGAGTCACCACATGGCAATGCACAATCAAAAGTGCCAGAGAGCCATAGATGGCCCGTACCGAACCCACACAGAGGTCTAAAGAAACAAGAAATAAAAAAGGGGTAACTCATTATTAAACGAGGAACAAAAATCTAAGCAACATAAATTCATTTATCCTGACAATAAAAATCTTATTATAATTGCAGAACCTCAAAAAGTCATTTGAGGGATAATTACTATCCAGAGAGAAGGTGAATAAACAATACCCAAAGAGGAAATTCAATGATATTGAGAGAAGAAGAAGAAGAAAAAAAAAAAGGGGGAATTATTATTAAATTGAACAAGAAAATTATCGAAAACGGCCATAGTGCGAAGGTATCAAATTGGTCATCACCAAAAACCCACCTTATATTGTAACGCTGGAGGAGCACCCTTTCTCCACGTGTGGCGTCTGGGCAGTTAAATAATGCACTGAAGCAGGCGTTCGGCGGCCCTTTTATATCCGCCGGTGCCTGCCCAGTATGAGCTGTGTGTATAGCGCATGCACAGAGCCCACCGGAAGGGAGAAGCTTGCACAGTGCATTCTGGGACCCAAGTGTCCGCAAAGGAGGAAAATACCCACAGGCGGGGAAGCGTCGCAGCACGACTGCATCATAAAACAGCGGCCAAAACCACTGATATAATGGCACCTAGGGAGCGCTCCAAAGGGTAAAAATAAAATTAAATATGAAAATAATGAAAATAAATATAATTATGAAAATAAATAATGAAAATAAAATGAAATGAAAATAAGAAAAAAAAAAAAGACCCACAAAGTTTGGGTATACGCGCACAGGCCAAACAGCGGAACCCTCAAAAAAACATGCATCCGGCCCCCTAATCTACATGCGGGGTGCCGGACGCATGGGTTCCAATGGGGTTTTCTTTTTTTTTTTAAACACATAATTAGAGCCTGAGGCTCTAATAAGCTTCAAAAAAAGAGTGGGCTCAGGGTGCAGAGCACTGTAACACGAGACCACCCAGTTATGTGACAATAGCAAATATATATTCGCTTTTGTCACACTGATTCTCCTCCCAGCCAATCAGGAAGCCGATTGTGAGATCCGTTTCCCGATTGACCAAAAGGAGAAGCGATCCTATTGGCCTAGGAGGAGGAGGGAGGAGACGCATGGCTGCCGTGATGGCGAGGAGGAGACGCAGGGGAAGCTGTCATCTGGAGGGAAGCGCTGCCCGCACTATAGATGGGGTAAGTGTGGGGCTGGTAAGCCGACCGGGGGGTTGGTTTGTGCATTGTTTGCAGTCCCCCCCCCCAAAAAAATATACTGCCCAGTATTCTCTAATCTGTACATGTATGCTTTGGCCACACAATTATTATTTTATGCCTTTTTTTGTGTCTTTTTGTAGAAATAAAGCTTTCATATATTGTTATATAACTGTATACACTTTTAGGCCTAGTTCACAGCTACGCAGTTTTACTTTTGATCCGTATCTGCAGTGCTTTTTGCTGTGCATTTTGCATATGCGATCATACCGCAATTTGCTTTTTTTTTTACTTTTTCTTGGACTAATTTGTTGGGCAAATAAAAAAAAACACAAATCACGGCATGCTTTTCAGCAGCTTCTCTATTAAAGTCTATTGAACCATGAAAGAAAAGAAAAACACTGTTTTGCATTTTAAAAAGTCCCTGACCCTTTCCAAAAAAAGCAAGGGCTGAAAAAAGCATAGATGTGGACGTGTCCCATAGGAAACCATGTTAAATTAACTGTAGTACATTTATGTAAAAAGCACCAAAAAAAGCATAGATGTGGACGTGTGCCATAGGAAACCATGTTAAATGAACTGTAGTACGTTTATGTAAAAAGCACCAAAAAACGCATAAGTGTGAACCAGGCCCAACAAGGAGGGTTGCCTGCTTTTGATGATGATATTGAGGAATGAGGGCATAATACTTTGCTCTTTACAAAATTTGGGGGGGGGGGGTGTTTTACCTGCCCCCAACATAAAGTGTAAACAAGGCCTTAGCTGGAATATTTATTTGTTCACTGGAAATAAAGTACATCCACACACGTGTTTACACTAATTTGTGCATGTTTGCGTAAGTGCATTCGTTGTGTCAGTAAACTAACCTCGAAATGTAATATCCAAATAAGCCACCCTCAACCCCTTTACTGCATTCCACAGATGAAGGATGCCAGTGCACTATGGACTCTGTTGGCTGTTCAGCAATTTAGCATGTCAAAAAAGAGTGAGATTGAAGGGATAGGTATGTATATGAAAAAATTGGTCTGTCAAATCCAAATGGAGAGATAGACAAGAAACACCTAGTGCATATAGAACGTTAAAACCCCTCATAGATTTTTGACAGACAGACCAAAAATGTTGATAAAAAGTATACATTTTATTATAACAACATGATAAAATTGTACAAAACAATAATAAACATCATATAGTATTGATATAAATGTGAATATAAGATCATGATACATAATACCCAAGATAATGCATTCTGTATGTCTAGGACATGCTGCCCATTTATATGGTGGGCTATAGCTGTTGTACATACTGGCGTGGAAACCTTACATGTTTCAGTCCTTCTTCAGGAGGTTTAATGTCAAATGGGTAGTGATAGTTCTACACTATAAATATATCATATTAGTAATATAATTGTTAGGTGCTCGTCTTCTCAGTAATATCAGTTACCCCTGGTTGCCTAGGCTAGGATGGAGGAGCGGAGGTCCCGATCACCGGTGGACAGACACCACACATACACGATTGTACGTGAATAATGACTGCGAAATTTATTAACTCACACATAGCCTTTTATGCAGTACAAGAAAAAGACCCTGCTCCGTAGAAGTCATTACACATAAACATACGTCAGCATTATACTTCCTCAAACAATAGTCCTTGTTAAGAAATATAGACCAAAGGTTAGTAATTTTGTCCTAGCTCGTTACGCTTGCACATCAGTGTCTGCTGACTGACCCCAAATATGTCAAGAGTTCAGCAAAACCATTCTCAACCAGCATTACCTCACCATGCGGTTGGTGTCACAAGTTGAAACAGACAATTGATGTTTGTATAGAAACTTGAGACAGACCTTCTGGTCAGACTTGAGTAATATTTTTTTTTTGTCACGCTACTAATTATCACGTTATCAGTAGTTTGTTACGTACACATAGCCCAGGCTTTGTTACTCATAAAATAAAAGTAAAGCATAAATAAGAAAAGGTACCCTATACCTTATAATCCTCCCTTTGGCCATTCTGTACTATACAGAATGGTCAAAACCTAATCAAGGTTCATGTTCCTGATTCTCATACCAAATATTTGAACTATTGGGAATGGTGGTTAACTTTAGGGTCTCCTGATTTGATACAGTCCCCTTAGCAGAACAAAGACATCCTACAATTCTATAGCAAGCGTATAAAAATAAAATAAAAAACAATATGATCACAATAGTCATGGCTGTGTTTTTTAACCAAGAGGTTATATTTCCAAGACTAAAATTGGCTAGAGGGTCCCATGTTATTGCAATATTCCTAGCCTCGTCTTGGAGTTTATTTACTTCTTTTCTGTGTTGTGCAATTATATTATAGTAATCAGGTATTTCAATGCTAGTATTATGAATCCAGGTACAGCACTCATAGTCTTCCGTAATTTCACAAAGCCCTGTGAGTGCTGCACTCATACTTTCTATGGCCAGTTCATGTAGTTCTAGCTGTTTCCTTATTGCCCTAGTTTCTATGTTTAATTTAGTGATATCGTCGGAATTATTTTCCAAGATCTCATCAATAATTCCAGTATAATTATTCAGTCTCTTCATTAAATCTATTCCCCATCCTGTCCAGGATGGGAACCAGGCCCATGCCATATCTTTTTCTAGGAATATCTTTCTCTTATTACGATGTTTAAGGGGATATCTGGGATGAACACTGGCTTCAAGAAGGTGACTCCCTTCTTTATCCCCCAACACACCCATAATGGGGGCTAGTGCTGCGAGATAACACCATCCCTGGGGTTTTGTGGGGATCCAAGGGTGACAAAGCTTCCCACAACAGATATAAGTATTATTCCCCAAGGCTATGGGGCGCTTGAGGAACACTTTATACAATTTGTCGGAATAGCCAGAAAATGTAAGAGTTGATAAGAGTTGAGCCATAGGGGAAGTGGTGCTGGTATTTAAGAATTGGTACAATGTGGTGTTTAAGGTGGTGTCTTGAGTTCTATAAAAGGTCTCATTTAATGCTGTCATTGAAATATTAAGCTTTGATTGCTTACAAATTTCGGCTCCCTTGGTAGTATTTCCCAACCTAAAACACCAATCTGGATAATGGCTTCTACCTATGATCTGAAAAGTGAGGGTTTTGTTAGAAGCTTTTCTTGTAACATCGGTAAGAACTATTGGGGGTGTGCCTTTAAGGAGAAGGGTGAAATTTAAAGGTATGGCCATCAAAGGAATCCTAGCAGTACTAGGGTGAAGCTTACTACATATCCAGCATTTATCAAAACCTGATTTTTGGGCATAACTGTATTTAAATTTTAATAACAACATTTTATCAGTGTGTTATTTGTCTTGGGGGAGGGAGTCCCACAAATCCCTTTTAATGGTCCCAAATCTTCTGGGTGGTATATACAATTAGCTATCAACCAGGTTGGTAAAAACACTACTAGGGCAGTACAGCATAAGAGGCATAAGGCCTTTCCTGATATTAAAGGTAAAAACATTTCTTATGCTTGTCCGTCTTCCTCGCTATTTTGTTGAGTTTCAAGGGTTAATTGTCCAATGCCTTCCTGAATCTCTTGGAGTTCCGGTGGCTGTTCGGGTGGGTCGGGTTCTTCTTCAACAAGCGGGGGGTCCGGAGTTGCGGGAAGCGGTGGGCACTTTTTCAGCCTGCTGGCGTGGATCCAGGTGTTTCCTTGGTCAGTCAGGACCGCAGTTCTGGACACCTTTTCAACCTTCCAAGGTCCAGAGTAGATTGGTCCGATCCTCTTCTTGTGTGCCAGTTGCTTGACTAGCACTTGATCTCCTGGGATGAAGGGGTGTGTTGGCTCTGTGGGGACAGGAGAGAAGGTGACAGAAACTTGTTCGTTCATTTCATGAAGCATACTTACCAGGTTTTTCACGTACATTTCCTGTTGGGAATAAATGTCAATATCAGTGTCTTGGTCTAATGGGGGTAATTCTATGTTTGCGGGGATTCCCATGAGGACCTCAAAGGGTGATAATTTTGTTCTTGCATGTGGTGTGGTCCTAATTTGGAACAATACAGCAGGCAGATGGTCAAGCCATCCTTTCAACGTGCCTCCTGTGGCCTTTTTTAGTTTATCTTTGATATTCCTATTCATTCTTTCCACTACTCCTGCACTTTGTGGGTGATAGGGGATGTGCAATTTCCATTGCAACCCCAAAAGTTTGGCTACAGTCTGGGTCACAGAGGAACTGAATGCGGGTCCTCTGTCTGACCAAATGGATGTAGGTATGCCGAACCTACAAATCCAGTGATTGAGCAAACACTTTGCTGCTATGTTGGCCGTCTCACCTGTACAGGGGATCGCCTCAACCCATCCTGACCATTTATCCGCGATAACGCAGAGGCATTTCAGATTGCCTTTCTGCTTGGGCATGTGAGTGAAATCTATTTGCAAATCCGTCAGGGGGCCCAAGGGTGGGGGTAGGTGACCATGCAAACCATGTCTCTTCCCCTGGACATTGTTTTGGGCACAGGTTAGACAACTCCTAGTCAGGAGCTTGACCTGTTTGTTCAGATTATTTGTACAAAAGGATTTCATATATATATTGATCAAAGGGGCAGCCCCTATATGTCCTGGACCATGGAGATATGAGAGTATAAGTACACAGTTTGTTTCGGGTATGCCCAGGATCTTCCCCTCTTTTGACCAAAGACCTTCAGGGTCTTTGGTCAATCCTTCCTTTGTTCAAAAATGGACATCATCTTCTGTGGCCATTGATTGCATCTGTGCTATGACAGTTTTAAAGTTAGGTGCTGCGAAGTGTTCCTTGAAAAACATTGTTGTGGGGGCAGGTGGGTTAGGGGAAAAGGCAGCAGCTCTTTTAGCTTCTCTGTCAGCAAGAGCATTCCCTTTTGAAACACGACTGCTGTCAGAGGAGTGTGCCTTTACTTTAATTATGGCTACCTTTTTTGGAAGAAGAATGGCTTGGAGGAGAGCACTAATCTGTGTGGAGTTGGCAATTATTTTGTTGTCTGCTGTTTTAAAACCTCTATTGGCCCATATCACACCAAAATCATGCACCACTCCAAAAGCATATCTACTGTCTGTGTAGACGTTCACCTCTTTACCAGTGAATAGAATGCAGGCTCTGGTGAGAGCTTCCAATTCTGCTACTTGGGCTGAAGAGGGAGGTAGCGGCTTGGCTTCTAGCACCTTGTCTGGTAATTGGACTATCGCATAACCTGTTAGGAAAGTGGAATCAGAGGGGCGGGAGCAACTACCGTCAACGAAAACATCGTCTGCATTGGTAATCGGTACGTCGGTGAGGTCTGGTCTTGGTGATGTGATAGACTCCACTCGTGTTATACAGTCATGAAACTGGTCTGGGTCTTGTGGTAGGCGTAACATGGAGTGCAAGAGACGGACGGCAGGGTTGTTGGCGGGAACATATTTGAGAGACAGATTGTCTGTGTTCATGAGGGAAATCTCATATCCACTGAGTCTTTGTGAGGTCATGTGTTGGGTGTTCATGTTCTGTATGAGGTGGGTGACAGAATGTGTGGTGTAAAGCGTCATCGGGTGTCCCAAGACCATTTTGTTGGCATCTTGTACGGCCATAGCACAGGCGGCTAAATTCTGAAGGCATGATGGCATGCCTTGAACCTGAAGGGGGAGTTTTTTAGATAGGTAGGAGACAGGGCGGTAGCCTGTTCCATGCTGTTGTGTCAAGACCGCGGCAAAAGATTTCCCTGAAACTACACAGTACAGCTGAAAAGCTTTACCATAGTTTACCAATCCCAGGGCGGGTGCACATGACAGACTGTTTAATAGAGCTTGAAAAGCTTGTAGTCTGTCTTCAGTCCAATCTATTAATTTAGGGGCTGTCGAGCCAGTAGCCTCTCTTAGGATACTATCATAATGAGAACAGTCAGGCTTTTGGGGGACTGAGAGCTCGAAGGGCTGCGGCACGTTTGGGGGACACTAGCCTTGTCCCTTCCTTTAGAATGCACCCTAGGTATTCTACCTGTGGCTGGCACCATTGTATTTTCTTCCTTGAGGCTAGATGCCCGGCGTGAGCTAGGTGTTGTAACAGTGATGTTGAATCGACCGCACAATCTTCAGCAGTTCGACTGCACAGGAGCAGGTCGTCCACATACTGTATTAGTACCGACCCACGCTCAGAAGTCCAAGACTTGACAGTCTCGTTGAGTACCATAGAGAAGGCGGCTGGACTGTCTACATACCCTTGCCAGGTTAGTTGGCCCCCGGCCCAGGAGAAAGCAAACATAGGTTGGGCTTCCTCTGCAATGGGAATGCTAAAGAAAGCATTCGCTAAATCAATTACTGTGTAGCATAGAGAGTCTGCCGGTATGCATGAGAAAATAAAAGTGATGTCTGAGACTAGGGGTGGAAGGGGAATCACTTGTTTGTTTACTGCTCTGAGGTCTTGGACGAGTCTCCACTCGCCACTGGCCTTCTTTACAGGGTAAATGGGTGTGTTCCAGGGGCTAATGATTGGTTTTAGGATACCTTTAGATATGTAGTCATCGATCTGGGGGGCAATGCCTTGGGTCTTTTCGGGGGGCAGGGGGTATTGTTTGTGATATTGTGCTTCTGCGTCAGGGCGCATCTAAGGCGAGTAAGGCGTACAGTTAATGAAACCTACGCTACCTTTGTTTTCCGCCCAGATAGCATGTGTTTCGAGAGAGGCGGGGAGTAGCATAAAGAAGCCTCTGTGTGCATGTCGCTTAGGGCCATGTAAGTCACATAATGGTGAACTAGCGGTAAGGGAACCTTCTCTATTAAACTTAATGGTAATACACAGTTGTGCCAAGAGGTCCCGTCCCATAAGGGGCACAGGGCATGAGGACAAGACGGCAAAAGTTTGGGTACATAATTTCTGTCCTTCTGGAGTGGCTACAGTCAGTGGTGGAGTGATGGGATGGGTGACAGGTGTCCCATTAATACCAACAGAGTTTCCCTCGGTGCATTATTTGTGGCTGTGTAGGATATTGGGGTAGTGGTTGACGAGGGTTCTGGTATGGCAGATAACGGGGATACTGTGGGCGGGTCTGGGGGTTAAATCCCCTGCCTCTGCCTCTTGCTCTAATCTGTCCAGTCCTATA
Organism: Lithobates pipiens; assembly: GCF_037356315.1. Classification (NCBI taxonomy): domain Eukaryota; kingdom Metazoa; phylum Chordata; class Amphibia; order Anura; family Ranidae; genus Lithobates; species Lithobates pipiens. Next base: position 16,796,529 of record NW_027507696.1, read on the forward strand.
AGGGCACTGGGATTTCCAATGTCCTTGCTGTCCACAATTGCCTATATTTTCCAAGGCATTTGTTCCATGCACAGAAACAATCCTTCATGTATTGTGGGTCAGCCCCTTTGCAGGGAGGATAAGAATGCTTATGTACCTGACAAATTTTACTGACTTCTTGCCAGTCTTCCTCTGAACAAGGACCTTGGGGTCCTGGGTCATGGATTCCCAATTGGTGACACCTTTCCCGGACTTGTGTCCAAAATGGTTCTACCTGGGGGCCAGGAATCATATTACTGACAAATTCATAGGGTGATGGGGTGGCCATGGCTTGGGTTGCTGCAGAATTCCCCATCTAGTAGTCTGGGCAGTGTGTGTCTAGTGGCAGGACACAGGTGATAACACCTGGTTTGTCCAACAATCCGGTCTCTGGTCTGGGAGTAGGATCCCTGATCTTTTTTTTTTTTTTTTTTTGGGCAGATGGACTTATATAAAACTATGAAGATTTACCCTTAATATACGATGAAGGGTAAATCTTTCCTGGTGGCGGGATATACCCCTCTTACACCAAGTCTGCAAGAGAACCCCCCTGGTCTGGTGGTCAGTAAAATCCACTTGTCATCTATTTTTAGGAAGAGTAGACCTAACGTGCAATGGGGGCAGGCGGATGCTATGTCACTACAAGAGGGCTCCTCATACTCTGCACTCATTTAAACAACAACAATTATTTTCCTTATACTCTATATTAAAACTTATACTCTATATACTTACACACGTACCAAGAGAGAAACAGACATATTCTTAATATACTTTAAGACATGAAATAACCGTATTGCAATACATTTATCAATTTATAGTGCACTTTTTAAAAAAAAAAATTTCAAATGGGCGTCCACTCCACCAATCCCTTTGTCACGGGCGTAATCTACTACTTCCCGTGTTAAAAATACTATCACCAATAGTTTATAGTCAGACCAACCTAGTCGGACTCTCCTAAACCTATAAATTCCTTGCGAGCCCTTTTAACCTTCCGAGGGACCAGCCTAGTCCGCCGCGAAGGCACAGTTACTTCTTTTAAATTTAAACTAAGTTCGTAGCGGCCGCCCGGACAGAGTAAGTGTTTACACCATTCACCAATCAGGTAAAAAGAGTAAAGTGACTTACCTGTCGCAAGACGAACCCCACTTCTGGTACCAAAACTGTTAGGTGCTCGTCTTCTCAGTAATATCAGTTACCCCTGGTTGCCTAGGCTAGGATGGAGGAGCGGAGGTCCCGATCACCGGTGGACAGACACCACACATACACGATTGTACGTGAATAATGACTGCGAAATTTATTAACTCACACATAGCCTTTTATGCAGTACAAGAAAAAGACCCTGCCCCGTAGAAGTCATTACACATAAACATACGTCAGCATTATACTTCCTCAAACAATAGTCCTTGTTAAGAAATATAGACCAAAGGTTAGTAATTTTGTCCTAGCTCGTTACGCTTGCACATCAGTGTCTGCTGACTGACCCCAAATATGTCAAGAGTTCAGCAAAACCATTCTCAACCAGCATTACCTCACCATGCGGTTGGTGTCACAAGTTGAAACAGACAATTGATGCTTGTATAGAAACTTGAGACAGACCTTCTGGTCAGACTTGAGTAATATCTTTTTTTTTTGTCACGCTACTAATTATCACGTTATCAGTAGTTTGTTACGTACACATAGCCCAGGCTTTGTTACTCATAAAATAAAAGTAAAGCATAAATAAGAAAAGGTACCCTATACCTTATAATAATAACATAAGAATGCATATAGAACAGAAAAAAAGTGCATTGGTATATCTATATATAACATAAATCATATGTCATACTTCCAAAATTGCAAAAGCAGACATTGCATATAACTGATGAGTAGGTGGTCAGTTGTTTCCCAGAAAGGGCAGCGCAGACAAACCCCAGTTGGAGCCACAAAGACTGTGAGGAGATGAGCCCAATAATGCACATACAGAGACCCCAGGTATCTGAGCGAAAGCTCCCACCATATAGCGCCAGATAGCCAGTCAATGTTCAATCGTTGAGAGGATTTATTATGATGCTCATCTGTATAGATAAGCAGATATAGGAAAATATTAGTGTAGTGTACAGGTATGCAGAGGCTCACAGACTTTCAATTATAATGTGGGCAAAAGTAGGGTAATTAGAGATTGAACCTGGCCAACATCCAGTTAAATATCTCACAGCTAAAATCAAAAAACTGGCCCAAAATACCGCATATCTTGATCTCCACCACCAGCTCCAGTGCAACCTGCTGCAAGTTGTGTGCTGCAGAATTGGCACACAAGAAGGAGCAGATCTACCCAGCTGGAGGGCTTGTTAATCTAATCTCCAATTGAGTATTTGGGGACACCTGATCGGGCAAGATGGAAAGGCTGGTGCCTAAGTATAGACATCCAGTGTCCATCATGGATCCCTCGGTATCAGGGTGTGTGGCGTGGTTCTGGTGTCCATGAATTGCCAATAGCTACAATTACCACTAGGGAAGGTACCCGTAAGTTTGTATTTTTGGTCTCTCTCTGCTTGGTACTCACTATGCACAAGTTTGTCCTGTAAAGATGAAGACCATTTGTAAGTGATCAAAGGATGGTCAGAGATAAAGGGGGCTAAAGTGGAATCCATACTTAAAAGATGCTAGTATTTCCTAAAAAATACCAATAATTTACTTGTGCTGCCTACAATAATTTGTTATAATTATAGTGGAATTTGTTTCCTGCACCTTTTTTTAAGAAAAGAGTAGCTCATGCCTTGATCTATTTTTCACTTTTTTATATGTTGTTTTAAGGATCTTGTTAGAATATCCTCTTTCGTGTAGTCTGGTTCTTAATGTCTGAGCCTCCTTCTCAAATAGGGCATCGCTTGAGCAGTTGTGTCTGGCAATATGGATGTATTGTCCATATGGGATAGAGGCTATCAAAGGTTTCGGGTGGAAACTAGAGGCCTCAAGTATGGTGTTTCCTGCCTTAGGTTTTCTAAATAGTTCACTAGAAAGATGGCCATTTGAATGTTTATGTATAGTTACATCCAAAAATGTAATAGTGGATGGACTATATGTCATAGTAAATTTGAGGTTGAAGGTGTTATTGGGATTAATATAATCAAGAAATTGATTGAGAAGTGTTATGGAGTCATCCCATAAAAGTAAATATCATTAGTGGCAGTTTTAGGAAATACTGGCACCTTTTAAGTTTGGATTCCACTTTAGCCCCTTTTGTCTCTGACCATCCTTTGATCATTTACAAAAGGGCTTCATCTTTACAGGACAAACTTGTGCATAGTGAGTACCAAGCAGAGAGAGAGAAAAAATTACAAAATTACATTTTTGGCATTAGATCACATTTATGCGAACCCCGGTGGGAGGGGGGAGGTTCAATAAATTACTTTTACAGAGTAAACTAAGATGAATTTACCATCTTAACCACTTGCCAACCGCCGCACGCCGATTTACGTCGGCAGAATGGCACAGGCAGTCAAAAAGGCGTACCTGTATGTCCCTTAAATTTGCTTCCTAGCAGGTGCGCGGTCTCGCTGGCTCGGTATTCGCCGGCGGCCCGCGATTGTGGAAAGGAGAGGCAGAATGGGGAGATGCCTATGTTAATGAGGCATTTCCCTTTTCTGCCTTGCAACATGACAAGGATCTAATTATCATCGGGAGTAGTGATCTCTGTCATTTTGTAGTGAGCCCATCTCCCCTACAGTTAGAACACATCCAGGGAGCACACTTAATCCCTTGATCGCCCCTAGTTTTTAACCCCTTCCCTGTCAGTGTAATTTATACAGTAATCAGTGGCTATTTGTAGCTCTGATTGCTGTATAAATGTCAATGGTCCCAAAAAAGTGTCAAAAGTGTCCGATGTGTCCGCCATAATGTTGCAGTCCTGATAAAAATCACAGATCGCCACCATTACTAGTAAAAAATAATAATAAAAAAATGCCATAAATCTATCCCCTATTTTGTAGACGCTATAACTTTTGCACAAACCAATCAATATACACCTATTGACATTTTTTTTTACCAAAAATATGTAGAAGAATACATATTGGCCTAAATTGTGGAAGAAATTTGTCTTTTTATATATTTTTGGGGGATATTTATTATAGCAAAAAGTTAAAAGCTAAAGCGACGCAGTGCCGAATCGTAAAAAAAAAAAAAAAAAATGCTCTGGTCAGGAAGAGGGTAAATCATTCCCAGGCTGAAGTGGTTAAAGCTACCATGCCACCAGGCCTCAATGAGGCATTCAATTTCAAACCCATTCTATCAGGTTTTCAATCAGGTGTATGTGAACTAAATCTATACTTCTGTATTATTATTTGCACTATTTACAATTTTTTTTTTAATATATATTTTTTATGTTATTTATTATATTTTTTCATTCATCATTCTTTGCTGGGTGTTGTATTTTGACACACTGGTCGAATTGGCTGCTTTATGGGATACACAGTCTGTTGTCCTATGTTTGTTACCAATTTCGGCAATGTGTATAACCAATTCAGTTTGTACAACAAATGGTGTATCCATTACCACCACTAGGGGTCAACCTAGTGTATATGCTGTAGAAGTGTCTATCTGCGATAGATGGTTTCATATCCTTGGATTTGGCATGTGTAGACAGTTTCTCTGTTGGTCCCTGGACGGGTGCCGCTGGATTGAGAGGGTGGAGCCCTCTCTGCACTGCCCTGTGGGTGTGGGTCCATCTCATGCCCCCTTTCTGGGGCGTGGATGGACTTTTTTCTGGTGTGGGGGTCCCCCAAAATCCATACCAGACCCTTAACCGAGCACACAGCCTGGCAGGTCAGGAAAGGGGGTGGGAAGGAGCGATCGCCCCCCTTCCTGAATCGTACCATGCCCCATGCCCTCAATATGGGGTATGAGTGCTTTGGGGCAGGTGGGCCCTGCTCCCCCCCACCTCAAAGCACCTTGTCCACATGTTGATGAGATTAAGGGCCTCTTCCCAACAACCCTGATCGTTGGTTGTCGGAGTCTGCGGGGGTGGGCTTATTGGAATCTGGAAGCCCCCTTTAACAAGGGGGCCCCCAGATCCCGGCCCCCCACCCTATGTGAATGAGTATGGGGTACATTGTATCCCTACCCATTCACCTAAAAAACAAAAAAGTCTAAAAAATAAAACACATTACACATTTTTAAAGTAATTTATTAAGGCAGCTCTGTTGTCTCTTCCGATCTCTTCTGCCTCTTCCGCTGATGTCTTCTCCCCTCTCCGGGTCTTCTCCGCTGATGTCTTCAAGCCCTCTCCGATTCTTCTCCCTCTGTCCACTGTCTTCTGCCCCTTCTGGGTCTTCTTCACTATGTTCTCCCTCTGTTCTTCTTCCGATGTTGACTTGATGCTCTCTCCTGCTTTAATGCTGGGTGCGCAGTGTGCCACTACTTATATTGGCATGGGGCGGAATTTTCTTGTTTGGTGAGCATTGATTCCGAGAATGTGTGTTTGTACTTTCGACTTTTGTGTGACAGATTTGTGTACCATGTGTATGAGGCTTTACTCCTTAAGCCTCGTACACACAGTATGATTGTTGGAAGGGGATTGTCCTGAAATTTTACCGTTAGTACACTCCTTTTGACAATTGTTGTCCAATTTTCGGCCAACAAATGTTGGATGGCAGGCTAGTAAATTTTCGGTGGACACCAGTTTGACGTCAGATTTTTGTATGGTCAGTACACAAATCCGTCACACAAAAGTCGAAAGTACAAACACGCATGCTGGGAATCGGTGCTCACCAAACATGAAATTAGAAGAAGGGGCCAAAAGGGAGGTGCTTAAGAGCTGAAATTCCTCGTAGTACGTCACTACATTTGTGTTTGTAGCGTGACAATTGTGTACCATTAGTATGCAAGACAAGATCCTGGCACATACTCTTTTGACAAAAATCAGACACTCGGCCAACAATCATACTGTGTGTATGAGGCTTAAGGCTAACATATAACATCAGGAAAAGTATCAGGCTAGTACAGATAACATGCTATTGAAAGTAATGACCTCCATCTGGTTTGTACAGCCTTTTTTTTATTGTGAGAAAGATTTACAGAAAAATATTAGTTTGGGATCTCTGGCCAAGTGTACATTCTTCTCTGTGAAAATATCATTTTAATTTTACAAATAGAACAAAAACAGATACACAGTGAGTTATCTGAGACATTAATTGGACTAGCAAGTCTTGCATAATGTGAATGGAGCATGCAGACACTTGGAATATAATTTTATCATGAACGTTTGATGATATACTTATAAAATAAATTTGCATAGCAATCCATCCAGAAAATATGCATGCGCATTCATTCTATGTGAATTGGGCACAAATGAATGTTCTTTAGGCTATTTTCTCTTCTGAATAAATGTTGTTTTGTTATGGACAGTAGTAAAATACTGCATTATGGCCACCAGATGGAGCTGAGGAGCACAGGAAAAACATATGTCTTTGTAACAAGAGACACAATGAGGTTGATTTACTAAAGCCTGCACAAGATTTTACACTCTCCAGTTTTAGTAAATCAACCCAAATGCAACAGTTTCTGAGAATGTTAGAGGGAATTAACAAAATTGATATAAAACCAAAGTTTTGCATTTATTTTTTATTTTTTTTACATGTGTTTGCTAATTCCCTCAAGAGTTATAGGCATTATTTGGCTCACTCAGGTCCAGAAATAGCACCAGTATCAAGTTAACCTTGGCTGTACTGATTACATTTGGTCTTGGCAGCGATCCCAAAGAACCCCCTAATAAATTGCATTTCATGCAACTCTTGAAACTGGGGAAGCCTTCTTTATTACAAATAACTGTATGTTTCTTTAACTGTATGTACTAAGTACCACCTGCCCTTGAGATGACATGATCTCTGGCTGTCCAACTTAAAGATGTCCAAACGTCCACTGTTAAGCCCCATACACACTATCAGATTGTCTGCTGATTTTTTCCTTCAGGTTTACCAAAACCATGTAGTGCAAGGGCCTTCCTGATTGCATACACATTGAAACTCCTAAGGTTTGACCTCCTATTATATGGTTTTGGTAAATCTGATGGAAAAAATCAGCAGACAATCTGATAGTGTGTATGGGGCTTTAGAGATAGACTTTAGAAAAACTCAGGTCCTAATAAAGATGTTAGAGTTTTTAAAGACGGAGTTGTTTGAAACTATAAATAAAACCCAGTAGCAATTAATTTTCTGAAGCCAGGAAGACTTTTAATATACGGTACATAGGTAATCTACAAAACCAGCCTGTATATTTCTATCCACATACTTGGGATCATTAGGCGTAACCATATGTGCATGCGCCCACTTCTAGCATCATCCCCATGATTGATGCATTAAACACAAGAACTCCCACTGATCCTTAGGTGTAGAGCATTTTTTGAGTGCCCACACACAGGTCCTAATTTTTGGAATTCTTAGGGAAGATACATAGGCACCCAATAAAAGTATTTTTTTTTTCACAGAAATTAAGATTGACATTCTGACACATCACCGTCTTTGTGTCATATGCCAACAGTGCATAGCAGAGTCCTTGTTTAAAAAATGGAAAGGAGCACTCCTGATGGCAAAAATACACATAGTTAAAGTAGTTGTCAATTTAGCCTCATCAGCAGAAGACCCTATAACCTGCAACTAGATTAATACCCTACGTCAGTCATCAACATAATGAGCTGTGTGAGTTATAGCTAGCGAGAATATGTAAGAAGAGAACTTAATTCATTTTAAATCCATTTAAATTAATAAATAAATGTAATGAGATTGCCGACTTCACCTTCTATGATAAAATAAATTTTATGTGGCATTTACTGTGAATGTTCATGTGAGCCATCAGCAGTTTCATAGAAATAAAAAAAACTCAGGAAATTATACAGTAGAGGAGTATAGACCAAACTGTTTTCTAACAGGAATTTTGGGATAGTCGAAATGTTTGGGTCCCAAAAACACAGCAAACTGGCAAATGGGCTCTTTAAAAAGTTTGCATAGGTACTCAGGGTCTTGTTTAAATTGTTTAAATCAATTGATTGAATAAATGCGACTCAAGACAACATAGCACAGGTATAGAGAATGCATTTGTTTGTGCACACAAGGGTTTCATCTTATCTGGAATTTCCCAGTCCAAATATTCCACCATGCCACTTACAGACAGTGTCTACGGGATCATTAATAATCCATATGACTTCTCATTTTTGGTCACAATTTAGAAAACCAATGTCACTAGACTAATCCCTAAAGTTCTTGGATGTCCTGCTGTATTGTGATTGAACAAAAGCTGCAGCCAGAATTTACTGTGAGCTTTAATACAACAGTTTATAAACCATGTTAATGAACACCTGATATAGACAGCAGGATTTGCCTAAGGTTTTATGGCAATATTTAGAATACCTGCCATATATTCATAAAATATTGTGCATTGTTCTTGTAATTATTAGCAATGATGTTGACATGTCTTGTTTCTCAGTAGTAGCCGTTGTTAAAGCTTTCTTCCCTTCTGTAGGTTGTTTATTTACTAAAGGCAAATGGGTAGTTCACTTTGCAAGGCAATTTTCCCCACAGCTTAGAGAATGAGTTGAAGCTTTGCAGACTTCTATCACCCATTAACGTGCAAGCAAAAATGCATTTTTTAAAATTTTCCTTGCACATGATTCTTTTTTTCTTTGCAAAGTGAAATCTCATCACATTCACTAAGCTCTGAGATAAATTCCCTTGCAAAATGTAACTTCCATTGTAAAATGAACAGTCTATGGGGGTTATTTACGAAAGGCAAATCCACTTTGCACTGCAAGTGCACTTGGAAGTGCAGTCGCTCTAAATCTAAGGGGTAGATAATAATAAGTGGAAGCTCTGCTGATTTTATCATCCAATCATGTGCAAGCTAAAATGCTGTTTTTTATTTTTCTTGCATGTCGCCCTCAGATATACAGTGAATTTACTTCCAAGTGCACTTGCAGTGCAAAGTGGATTTTCCTTTATCCTTTAGTAAATAACCCCCTATGTGTCTTTAGTAAATCAACTCCATAAACACAATTTTAGCAATTTCTGACCCTTGTTTTCCAATGTGCAACTGTAGGGCAGAGCCTAAAAGAGTAAAGTGCACATCATACTTGTGGCGGAACTGTCCAGCATCCAGCTTGGGTGCTTCCGTCAAGATATGGCTTCCTCCAGTCTGGACCCAGGATCCAGGTATTATAACTGAATATTGCACCCAAGATACTAGACGACACTAGCTTAGGTGCATACTGGAACTCGAACTGACTTTATTGTAAATTCACACAGAATATATACAGCACACAAAAAGAGCTTGATCATGTTATGCAAACAGTAAGATAATTAACATAGATTCCCAAAGTCTCTGTGTCTTGGCGAGACATGGATCCAAATCCAAAGCAAGAGCACTCCAAGGGTCCTCCAGGCACACACCTCCCAAAGAGTAGTGATCCCTTAACCTCCCTGGCGGTATGATTAGGTCAGATTTTTGATGCTCAAAGCGGTACAATGTTTTGCATGGAAATTTGGCATTTTACATTGTAGGTCTGTAATTCTTAGGAATAACTCACTTAAATCTGTCCAAACAAGAGTCTAATAGACATCTCAGGTATGATAAAGTTTGAAACACAAAATTATAATATAATAAATAACTATAAATAATTATAACAATGAATAATATTATAATAATAGAAATTATTCAATAATGTAATCAAATCAAAAACACTGAAATTTGCTCAGTTGCAGAATTGTCGCTGTCGTTACTTTCAGTGTTTGATGACGGATTTCCCCACAAATCACTATCGCTCAATTCTGCAAGTGTTTCCAATTTATTATCGCTGCTTTCTAGCTGGTCTAAAACCACTTTTGATTTAAAGGGACAGTTTTTGGTTGCTATGGACAATCTCCAGTTTCCGGGCAGAAAGAACAGTATATATAATATAAAACTGCATGCAGGGTACTGGACAAAGCATTAGGGACAAAAGGGATGCAAAATAATGTGATACAGTAATGTAATCTGTATTGTGTGTTTTTAACTTTTCGAATTTGGTGCCGTGCTCCATCCCCATGTGTCACAAAGCTCGCATGGAAAGGAGCTCGGCACTGTGATAGATCGAGCGGACACGGCTTGCACATACGGTTCGCACACACAGCGGGGGGACATTGCAGGATCCTGGGGACAAGCTAAGTAACTTTGCCAGGATCCTGCCATGCAGTCCCAAGTGTGGCTCTGTATTACTGCTTTTGGTACTGAAAATTCACCCCAAGTCTCACTCAGGAATACCGCTAGGGAGGTTAAAAGGCCAGGGCCCATATCCAGTAAACAAGACTCCACCCTGCAGTCCCCTCCAAAAGTCTTTGTCCAGGTTGGGTCTGTCACAATGCTATTCAAGTGCTGCTTCACCCAAAAGGAAGAGTGGAAGGTAAGCCAAAGATGGCAAATAGGCAGTACCAGCACCAGTTTCCAGGGTTGTAAATCAGGTACTACAGATGGGAAAAAGATGAAGGGAGCCCAGATAAGAGTTTGAAGTTCCCAAGTAGAACCTAAGCATATGTTATAAAGAGAGCAGGTCCTAATTGTAGATGGCTCCCATAGAATGACTTCATGTAAACCAGGTAAACATGTCACTACACAATTTCTGATCCTAACTGACAGTAATAATGTTTGATTTGACTTCTGCTCTGGTCCACTATATAGATCTTAGCAATTTATTTCTTCTCCCCAGCAGTCATCTTTCAAGCGCTTTTAACAATTGACCAGCAATCAACCTATTGAGTTTTATAGGATAATAGCAAACATGATTTACTTTCATTGCAAGCATGATCAGGCATCAGTCCAGTTTTCAAATGTCAGTGCTGATATTGCAAAATGTAATTTTGACAAAATACTAAGAGCTTTTCACAGATGATGCAACAGATTTGATCATCTCCTTTGATAGCCACAAAGTTTATCTGATACCGAAGCCATAAGTACCTGCAGCATTGGGCGAGAGATGAATCAAGTTGGGGTTTGACTCAGTGATCATTGTCAGAATCCACAGTTCTAGGATCTATCTGCAAACGATCTACTGACATAGAACAACATAAAGTCAGAGTAATAGTCCATTATTCCACTATTATGCTAAATATTAACAACTTTTAACAACTTTAATCAATGCAACTTCTACTCTGCGGAGCCATTAAAGAACTGATAAGTGTTCTTTGGGACCTCTTTTTATCAGTTCATAAACACCCCAGTGGGTTTGATTTTCCATTATTCACCCGTCTCTAATTACTATTACTGTTTGCACTGTCTTATGTATTATATAGCTGAGTTCCCCCTGGTGGGATAGCCTTTAGAATGAATATTGGAACTTTGCCTAATTGCATTTTCACAGTTATGCTGCTAGACAGTCATTATATACAAATACAGGCATACCCCACTTTTAAGTACACAATGGGGTTTATTTACTAAAGCTGGAAATTCAGGCTCACTTCTGCATAGAAACCAATCATCTTCTAACCCCAGCTTGTTCAATTAAACTTTGGTAATAAAACCTGGATCTCATTGGTTTCTATGTAGAAGTGAGCCTGATTTTGCACTTTCCAGCTTTAGTAAATAAACCCCATTGTTTACTTAAAAGAGGGGTATGCCTGTATTCTATTCAAATCAATGGGAAAGGTATCATTATATGGGAAAAAGTGTTTAAAATATATCAGTCATCATGTTACTTTGTTAGCCACAATGGCAAGAACAGATGATGAAAGCATCATGGGTGGTATAACTGCACTTGGTTGTAATGAAAATCACATTGTCTCTTTCATGTAGTAAGCCTAAAGTGCACTTGTGTCCAGACAAGCTATTACAAATTATTCACAAGCAGGAAGAAAAGCTCTAAAACAAGCCATCTGCCCTGACCTCTCTAGATTGTTTGTACTGTGAAGTAATTAATTTGCAAAGATCCTTAATCTCCTAATGCCTGAGGGCTCATTTACACAAGCGTTACTCTCTGAAGAGTGATCTGTGGAGGATCACTTTTCACAGGGCATTTGACAGGCAGTGAGAATATGTTGTCTTCTCAACTGCTTTTTTTAGACACTAAAAGCCTTTACCGTGTGCGTTACTGCAGCATGTTTGACCTTCTCCTTTGGCTGCCTTTGCAGCTCAACTGTCTGTTTTTACTGCCCCCCCTCCAACTCTAAGTGTAAACTAAGCCTGAAAGTAAAACAAATCTTAACTCCTGAATGCAGTTTTGCAACTTTAGCTTGTGTTAGTAAAACTGTAGATATAGCAATTAATCAATGTATCCTGGGGAATTATATCTTGGGTTTTTTTGGGGATAAATTGGACCTTTATTTGGTGGTAAATTGTAATGGTTATCTCCTGATTTAATTTTATTATCAAAGTAACACTGGCCCAAAATAGTAAACAAAAAAAACATTTTTAAATGTAGCTGTATATTAATTGCCATTGCCATGATTCACCACCACAAAAAAACGCTAAATAAATTCTCCTACACCTTACATTCATGGCAATAAGGGTCAAAAAATAGTGCACTTTTTTTATCCTACCCAAAACATAGTGATCCTGCTAGTAAATAAAGTTTTTTTTTTTAATCTTACCTAAAACATACTGAACTTGACCTTTGATCCAAACTTTTGACCTTGACACTGACCTAAACCTTTCTGTTGAGAACTTTGCAGATGAATCACTCCATGGGGCCTTTAGTGACAAAGGTGAATGGGGCTTGTTTTAAAGTGTTTTTACTGCTTGCTCTGAATCTGTAAATGCTTAAAGAGGAGCTCTGGTCTCCCCAAAGAAAATTAAAAGTTAAAAATAAATTTAAAACTTTTAGTATAAGAAAACATACCTGTCCAGGGATCCAGCGATGTCCGAACCCAAAATAATTCATCAATCAGCTTTGGGTACAGGCGCCGGCCTCTTCACTGAAGGCTTCACAGCCAGTTTCCTACTGCGCATGCAAAAGTTGTGCTGCGCTTTCTGTCTCGCCATCTTCTGGGACCTGTGTATCTCCCAGAAGGCAGCGGGGGGAAGGAGGAGGGTCCAGATATACTCAAAGATTACCGCGGCATTCTTACGCGGAAGCGGGAGCAGGTACCTGTCAAAACGAATCCCTAACACAACCCCTTAAAGGCAATCTCTAGGCAGATATTAAAAAAAGCACAAATTAAAGCTGAACTCCAGCTTTTGAAACACTTAACATAGTTCATTTGGGCCAAACTGGGCCAAGATGTTCCTCACTAACATGTGAGGGCGCTGGATGAGCTGTATAAACTGTATGTAGATGAGGCTCCATACAGCATACCGTACTGTGTTTCGGATTTGAGCCAAGACTTCCTGTTTCATACCCAGAACACAATAGAGTCTATCTGATCAGCCTTTCAGAGAAGCAATGTATTCTAGCAATGAATACAAAGCTTCTTTTGATGGGCTGAGTCAGAGAAGCGGGCTGCTGATGTCACAACCTCTGACTGTTACTAGAATACATTGCTTTCTCTGAATGGAGGAGCGACAATCAGTTAGACTCTAATGTGTTCTGGGTATAGGACAGGCAGGTCTCGTCTTGAACCTGGAACAGAGTTTGATATGCTGTATGTAGCCTCCGCTACATACAGTTTATGTAGCACATCCAGCGGCTTAACATGTTAGTGCCGGCAATGGGGTGCGACTTGTCATGCAATTTGGAACTGTCAAATCGCATGACAAATCGCACTGGTGTGAACCAGGGCTTAATGTATGTTTTAAATGCAGACAGTAAAAGTACCCTGAGTTTGATTTGGTATCAGCCTGTTTACAGCCCGTACAGCATGTTTCAGAGAGGGTAGGGAGTACAACAATTTACAAATCTAATGACAAAGAGATGAGCTATTTAGTGTGCTTCTCCTCGATTTACCACCCACTCACAGGGAAGCAGACCTGTAAATTAAAATGAAATTGCAGCAGAGAAATGTCGGGTCTCCTCACCAGCAAGACAGGGATGTGCTGTGGGGCAGAGATTTGTAAATCGCAGGACTGGATGGGAAGAATAACACATTCTTTGTCAGATAAAACAGCTTTCATAAAAACAGAAAAGAGCAGAGGGCGCCTTCATCTGAGTGTAGAGTGTGAAAAACAGCAAATAGTATAATTAAAATAATGCACTGACATATGGTAAAGAAATAGTCAACTTGTCATCTTAGGAGGACTTTTCATCACTGGCAGAGATCAGCAGGCAAGCGGCTGGTGTTATGCAGAGTTCAGGCAGAAAGCTGCTGCCTAACTCTGAATAACATCAACTGACTGCCGAGAAAGTAGAGGACACCCGGAAGCTGCTGCACACCATGCTGCTTGCGTTCCAGCTCTCCAAGCCACAGCGCTTTCCTCCATATCAACTCAGCAGCTTCCTAGCTGAACTCTACATAACACTGGTTGCTTGTCGGCTGATCTCTGCCAGTGATGAAAAGTTCTCCTTAGATGACATGCTGACTCTTCCTCTACCACATGTGAGTGTATTATTTTATTTATACTATTTGCTGGTTTGCGCACTGTACACTCAGATGGAGGCGCCCTCTGCTCTTTTCTGTTTTTATGTTTACTAGATTGACTCAGGATCTATACTGAGGAGCTGTCTCTTTCCTCTGAGAGGCCATATTTAGAACTTCCATTCCCTTTTTTTCCTGACATCCATCCTATTGTATATCTGGGAGGCTACAGCAGCGCCGTAGTCTTTTTCCTTTAAAAAAACTTTCATATATGTATTTATTCTGTGTATGCAGCTGTTTGGCTGGTGTTCAGTTTAAATCTCTAACCTACATTATAAGCATTAACCCCCTTAAATCTAACCCTAAGGCTAGGTTTACACTAGTGCCGGATGTGGCTCACAGGGTGTCCCTGTTTTCCATTTCAAGGACGAAACAGGGCCGAATTTGTGCCTGAATTCAGCCCTAAAACTGAGCCAAAGATGCATAGGACGCCTGTGCAAACCCCAGAGATATGTGAACCGGCTCCATAGAGAGCTGGTTATCTCCTGTCATCATAACCTGCATCTAATTCATACTAGTGTGTAGCCAGCCTCAAACTCAGTACTTGCACCAAAGACACACTGGATGTTATTTACAAAAGGCAAATCCACTTTGCACTGCAAGTGCACTTGGAAGTGCAGTCGCTCTAAATCTAAGGGGTAGATCTGAAATGAGTGGAAGCTCTGCTGATTTTATCATCCAATCATTTGCGAGCTAAAATGCTGTTTTTTATTTTCCTTGCATGTGTCCCTCGGATCTACAGTGACTTTACTTCCAAATGCACTTTCCTGGCCCATCCACCCATCAGCACATAATGGGTTAATACCTCCTTTGGAGCCCCCAATGACCACATATTCCAAGCTCAATATAAAAGACAGCCCCCCCAACTAAGATGTTCCTTTTTTGGTCATGCTCCAGGCCACATGCTGTTTGCAGTTGGTAAGTAATTTGTTTGCTGGATTCCCCCCCTGACGAACCTGCCCCTTCATGTTCAGCCTCTCATCTAAAAACTGAGGTGTTTTTTTGTGCCAAGGTTGCGGGCAAAATTATGCTTAAACAGCATTGATATATTATACAGGTGTGGCATTATAAGAGCTCTGCAATGTCATCATTACCTCTCCCTTTGGGATGTTTTCCTGTCCTTTTATATGCAGTGCACCGCACTGCTCTCTTGGCTTTATTGTCAGTCTGAGAGCGGCTACTGCAGTCCTACCGGGTAAAGGACTTACCTCAGATTCTGGCTGAGTCTCCTGTCTGTCTGTGGATGTCTGTCCTGGCTCCCCTGCTATGCTGTTTACTTCTGTGGGTTTGACAGTCTGACTGTTTTTTTTGACTCGGTCTGGGTCTGCTGTCTGCCTTTGGAAATGCTGCCTGAAGCTCACCTGAAGATACTTCTGAGGTGAGTGGATGAAGACAGATGGGTCTTAAAGAGACAGGGTTCCATGTTTTTTGGTGAGAGGTAAGATGCCTTTCTCTGTATATTTTGTGCATATATGAGCTTTCCACACCTGTTAGTGGCACAGAAGATTAGCAAAGGTAAGAGGGGGCGAGGTGGGACGTGGTTCTTAAAAGAGTGCCCAAGGAAAATATGCAAATTAAGGTGTTTTGCATTATTTTAGGAGCAGAAACCCTGAATGCAAACGCTCCAAAAAACATAAGACCAGCAAGTTTGGGACAAGAGAGATCAATTCTTTCTGGCTTGAACAGCTTTTCTTTGATTGTCAGTGTCTCTCTTCATTTGTTCTCTCCCACCCTGTATTGGCTTTGGCTTATCCCGTTATGTGCCGACAGGAGGATGGGCCAGGAAAATGGAAAATTGTTATCGAATACTTACTGTGATTTTCCTTTCCTGGCCCATCCTCACGTCAGTACAGGACTCCCTGCCTAGTGGCCTGTCGCAGGCTAAGTTATCGAACATCTTTGTTGGGGGGGGCTGTCTTTTATATTCAGCTTGAAACATGTGGTCATCGGGGGCTCCAAAGGAGCTATTAACCCGTTATGTACTTGAGGAAGGGCCAGGAAAGGAAAATTACGGTAAGTATTTTCTAACAATTTTCCATTTTCAGTGCACTTGCAGTGCAATCTGAATTTTCCTTTAGTAAATAACCCCCACAGTGTTGAAAAAGAAAAAAGAAATAAAAAAGAGAAACTATCCATCTACGGGTGGGTTTGCTCAGTCCACAAGATATGCAAGAAGATGAGTATGATTAAACCTGTCATTATCCACACTTACTCTAAATATAATTATGTGTATGGACCTATACTTTAATGAAATTGTTAAGATTTGTTTTTTGTACTGACCTTGAATAAATTTGCATATTATTCTAATCTTCAGTCAGGTCACATATAAGGTGCTTTTTCCAAAGTAAATTTGTCTTTAACTCATCTTTTCCTTTTATTGTATTAACCACAGTAACAGTAAAAAAAAGAAACCCGGTTTTATGGAGAAAATCACATAAATCCACCCTCTCTTTTTTACAACTGTAAGCTCTATAAAATAATTAGCTATAACAGAGCCTCCTATTGTTTACATTCACCAATAATGGTCCTCTGCAGACAAGTACTATAAATGGTGGATGAAAAGTATATCTATTAGACAATTGCCAGTAAAATGTAACCATTACTTTGATCATGACAGGTAACAGATATTACCTTTAAATGATAACAGTCTTTCATGCTACCATTCTTTTGAAAATTTGCGTTAAGAAAAAAATCCAAA
This sequence comes from Lithobates pipiens, assembly GCF_037356315.1. Taxonomy (NCBI): domain Eukaryota; kingdom Metazoa; phylum Chordata; class Amphibia; order Anura; family Ranidae; genus Lithobates; species Lithobates pipiens. Next base: position 16,813,746 of record NW_027507696.1, read on the forward strand.
TAAGGCTCGAGAGACGACCGTTTGCTGCTTTAGCGCCAGTCTCCAATTGAAAAACAACTCACTTAAGCATCTTTTCATCAAAGGTTATTATTCCCTTCACATGGGACAGATAAAGTCTCTTAAACAGCTCAGTGTTGGATGAATGATCCACGCATAGCAGTATGACTTGTATATGTCACTCCGGGATAAATGAGACAAGGTGAAGAATAGACCCCTAATCTCATTTTGTGATAAAATACTTTTTTTTTTTTGTGTGTAAATGTGTTGAATAAACTCTGTAGATATCAGTTTAGAGGGCTGATTACAGTAACACAATCTGCTCAGTGAAGGGAAACAATATCTGCATAAAAATTCTGCTTTGACTGAACATAAAAAGATAACTGCCCCCCTGGTCATTAATTTGGCAGGTATGGAAACATATTCTGAACAATGAACAGTTCAAAGCAATGGAAGACTGCATGTTGTTTTAAAGATAAACAAAGTGCACTCTATCCATCATACAAAAAAAAATTATAAAAAATAAATAAATAAAATAAGACAAGCTAAAAGGAAAAGTACAATAGCTGTACTGCATGACTTATCAGAAGAAATGAAACAAATAATTGTACAAACTATAATGCATGCCATGCAGATTAGACTGTTTAACATACATCTGGGCTCAGGTGGGTGGACCTGGCACAGATACATAAATATTCACACATGCAAAGCTGTCAGTTAAAAAAAACATTTGGAATTGTGCAAGGAAAATTTTGAATGGCTACATGCATAGTCTTTGCACTCGCAAATAATATTTTGATTATGTGTGTGGAGAAATCTGTTACCATGAGTAGGCTAATTACTGGCAGATTATATCTTCATAGGTCATAATAAAAGAAAAAAAAAAGCTAAGGGTTATGCAGTAATGCATAGAAACCTATCAAAATCTATTATGTGCTGGTGACATGGTGAATTCTAATTGGGTAGCACTCTTAGCCCTTGTACGCACGGTCGGACATTCTGAAGGACAATGTCCGATAGGGCCGTGTTGTCGGATAATCCGACAGTGTGTGGGCTCCATCGGACTGTTTCCGTCGGAGTATCCGACGGACCAAATTTTCCAGCTGGGCTATAAAATTTTCCGACAACATGATCCCATCTGACTTTGTCCGATCATGTGTAGAGAATTCCAATCGGACAAAGTGCCACGCATGCTCAGATCAAATTCCTAGACCAAAGCTATTGGTTACTAGCCTGAACGTAGTCCCGTCCTAATGAAATAACGTCATCACGTTAAGTACGATTGGATTTTCTGACAACTTTGTCCGACTGTGTGTATGCAACAGTTTCGGACAAAATCCGACAGATTTGGTTGTCGGAATGTCCGACCGTGTGTACAAGGGCTTACTAAGTAAGACTTAAAATCTGAAAATTAATTTTAGATTATCTAAGTACCTGCAAAACACTCTTGGAAATTGGAAAAAAAACAGCTATGCTAGTCCTGGGCATAGGCTTCACTAAACCTATCCTATGGAGAGAACACCTACTGTATAGCTGTGGCAAAAAGTTTGAGAATGACACAAAAATGTATTTTCACAAAGTCTGCTGCCTCAGTTTTTATGATGACAATTGACATATGCTCCAGAATGTTATGAAGAGTGATCATATGAATTGCAATTAATTGCAAAGGCCCTCTTTGCCATGAAAATGAACTTAATCCCATAGAAAAATTTCCACTGCACTTGTGAAGAAGGTTTTAGGGCACCCAAGAAAGTCCAGCAAGCACCAGGACCATCTCCTACAGTTAATTCAGCTGCGGAATCGGGGCACCACCAGTGTAGAGCTTTCTCAGGAATGGCAGCAGGCAAGTGTGAGTGCATCTACATGTATAGTGAGGCAAAGACTTTTGGAGAAAGGCCTGCTGTCAAGGGCAGAAAAAAAGCCACTTCTCTCCAGGAAAAACATCAGGGACAGACTTATATTCTGCAATAACTGGGGTAAAGTAATTTTCTCTGATGAATCCCCCTTTCCGATTGCTAGGGGCATCTAGAAAAAACCTTGTCCGGAGAAGGAAAGGTGAGCGCTTCCATCAGTCCTGTGTCATGCCAACAGTAAAGCATCCTGAGACCATTCACGTGTCGGGTTGCTTCTCAGCCAAGCCACTCACAATTTTGCCTAAGAACACAGACAAGAATAAAGAATGGTACAAAAACATCCTCCGAGAGCAACTTCATCCAACCATCCAAGAACAGTTTGGTGATAAACAATGCCTTTTCCAGCTTGATGGAGCACATTGCCATAAGGCAAAAATGATAACTTAGTGGCTTGGGGAACAGAACAAAATATCAACATTTTGGGTCCATGGCCAGGAAATTCCCCAGACCTTAATCCCATTGAGAACTTGTGGTCAATTCTCAAGAGGCTGGTGAACAAAAAAAAAAAACCCACATATTCTGGCAAACTCCAAGCATTGATTATGCAAGATATCAGTCGGGATGTGCCCCAGAAGTTGATTGACAGCATGCTAGGGTGAAATGTAAAGATGTAGAAAAAGAAGGGTCAACACTAGGGATGAGCTTCGTGTTCGAGTCGAACATACGTTCGACTCAAAACATCGGCTGTTCGCCCGTTCGGCAAATTCCGAACATTATGGGCCGTTCGTGCCAAATTCGTGTGGCGCTCATGGCCCACAATGCACTGCATCATCGCAGTGCATTGCTGGCTCATGATTGGCCAAGCATGCACTGTGACCCCGCATGCTTGGCCAATCACAGCGCCAGCCGCGAGGAGAGCCATGATTGGCCACAGGCAGGATGCTTGTGGCCAATCATAGCTCAGGCTGTGTAGTACACGCCCCACACTATATAAGGCGGCCAGCGCGGCGGCCTTGTGTAGTGTGTTGGCGTCTGAAGCAATTAGTGGGTGTTCTGTGTACCTTCAACACACTATACACCGTTACTCGAGCACAGCACCGATGCTCCAGCACAGCACAGTATACATCTGTATATACCCCTTTATCTCTGGTGTTCTATAATAAAGGCATCTGCAGGAGTTAGTGGGTGTTCTGTGTACCTTCAACACAGTACACACCGATCGTTTTCGGACGATTTTCGATCTTGCTGTTGTGTAGTGGTTGTTGTCTGCGTGCCCTGACCGCAGTATACACCGCTATATTCACCTCACCTATATAGCTAGTGATCTATCTTTTATAATAGAGCTTGCAGTCAGTAGTGTTAGGAGCTAGTGCGTGCTGTCTGCGTGCTCTGTACCCAGTACATACCGCTATATCCACCTACATAGCTCTTCTCTATTTGAGCCCACTTGCCATCTGCAGGAGTTATTGGAAGTTGTGTGTGCCTCCAGCACAGCACAATATACATCTGTATATACCCCTTTATCTCTGGTGTTCTATAATAAAGGCATCTGCAGGAGTTAGTGGGTGTTTTGTGCCTCCAGCACAATATACACCTGTATCTACCCTTTATTGCTGTTCTCTAATAGAGCCATCTGCAGGGCTTAGTGGGTGTTGTGTGACTCCATTACAGTATACCCCTTTATCTCTGGTGTTCTATAAGAAAGGCATCTGCAGGAGTTAGTGGGTGTTGTGTGCCTCCAGCACAATATACACTACCCAACTGCTGTTTTACCCAACTCCCTTCAGGCCATTACCATGTCTGGAAGGCTAGCAAGGAGAGGCAGACAGGCGCGAGCCGATAAAAGAGGGCAAGCAGGCTCTGTGTCTAGAGACAACAGTGCTGGTCGTGGACGCGGTGCATTGTCATCAGCACGTGGCCATGGGACACGCTTGTCCTTCTTTTTGGCAGCTGGACATGTTGAACCGCAACATGCCAACGACTTGGTAGAGTGGATGACCAAGCCCTCTTCATCCTCCTCATCCTCTCTCACCCAGTCTCAGGGTACTAGCAAAGCAGCTGCCAACGCATCGTCTTCCCTCGTCTCAATGTCATCATCAGTGACTCCTTCCCTAGACCCACCACGTCCTCCTGAGGAGTCTCCTGAACTCTTTGAGCACAGTGTTGTGTACATGCTCCAGGAGGATGCCCAGTGTTTTGTAGCCTCTGATGATGTCACTCAGCTAGAGGAAGGTAGTAGTGTGAATGCAGAGAGAGGGGATGCTCAAGAAGGACAGCAATCTGGCAGTCATGTTCCACAAGCTGCAGCATATTGCCAGGTTTGCTACAGCGATGAAGAGGGAGGGGATGATGAGGGCACTGACTCCACGTGGGTGCCTGGTAGGAGAGAGGAGGTGGAAGAGGAGGAGGAGGAGGAGGCACATGTCCAACGAGGCAGGATGCCCTCCGGGGGCCAGCTTAGGGGCAGCACACCGACTGAATCACACCGCAGAGCTCCGCCTGTGCAGGGCGCTACCTCTGCGCGTTATTCTAAAAGTTCTTTGGTGTGGGCCTTTTTTGAGATGAGTGCATCAGATCGCACCGCTGCCTTTTGCAACATATGTCTCAAGCGTATCTCGCGTGGCCAAAACATCAGCCGCTTGGGCATCACATGCTTGACCAGACATATGTTGACCTGCCATGCAGCTCGTTGGCAAGCGTACCTCAAAGACCCACACCAAAGAACAAAGCGGACCTCTCCTTGCTCCTCATCAGCTGGTATCTCCAACCCCACTAGACCTTCAGTCCTCTCTGAAACCTGCTCTGAGAGGAATGAAGGTGTAGAATTAGGTGTGTCACAGCCAAGTGCTTCCGGGAACTCTGCTAGTGGTACACCCACGTCCGATTATAGCAGGCAAATGTCCCTGCCCCAGCTGCTGGACCGGCGAAAGAAGTTCACTCCCAGCCATCCACATGCCCAGCGGTTGAATGCTAGCTTGGCTAAATTGCTAGCACTTCAACTGCTGCCTTTTCGGTTGGTAGACTCGGCTCCCTTCCGTGAGTTTGTACAATGTGCGGTTCCTCAGTGGCAGGTCCCCAAACGCCACTTTTTCTCACGGAAGGCGATTCCGGCTCTCTACCTGCATGTGGAAGGCAATGTCCTTGCCTCGCTGGACAGGGCGGTCAGCGGTAAGGTGCATATTACCGCTGACTCATGGTCCAGCAGGCATGGACAGGGACGTTACCTGTCTTTCACGGCCCATTGGGTCACTCTTCTGGCAGCTGGGAAGGATGCAGGACAAGGTGCAGTAGTGTTGGAGGTTGTTCCGCCACCACGCCTCCAAAATGCTACTATTGGTTGTGACACACCTCTCTCCTCCACCCCCTCCTCTTCTTCTTCCTCCATGGCCTCTTCCAGTGCTCTGTCCTCAGAACTAGCGGTGCTCCGTAGGCGTTCCAGGGGCTACGCAAGTACGCAGGCAAAATGATGCCATGCCATGCTTGCGCTGGTTTGTTTGGGGGACAGGAGCCACACTGGGGCGGATGTTTTGTCAGCTCTGCAGGGGCAGGCTGAGAGGTGGTTGACGCCACGCCAGCTTAAGCCAGGAATGGTGGTTTGTGACAATGGCACCAACCTCCTCTCCGCCCTCCGACAGGGACAACTGACCCATGTGCCCTGTGTAGCTCACGTCCTTAACCTGGTGGTGCAGCGGTTCTTGGGCAGGTACCCCGGCTTACAGGATGTACTGAAGCAGGCCAGGAAAGTCTGTGTGCATTTCCGCCGATCATTTAATGCCTGTGCTCGGCTGGCTGAGCTCCAAAAGGAGTTGAACCTGCCCAAGAACCGCCTTATATGTGACATGCCCACCAGGTGGAACTCAACGTTGGCCATGCTGCAGCGGCTGCACACGCAGCAGAGGGCCATCAATGAGTACCTGTGCGACTACGGCACCAGGACAGGGTCAGGGGAGCTCGGTTTTTTCTCACCACGCCAGTGGGGCATGATCAGGGATGCATGCACTGTCCTGTCACCGTTTGAGGAGGCCACAAGGATGGTGAGCAGTGACAGTGCATGCATCAGTGACAATGTACCTCTTGTCCACCTCTTGGAGCATACGCTGGGTGGAATAATGGACAGGGCACTTGAGACAGAACAGAGGCAGGAAGAGGAGGACTTCCTTGCCTCTCAAGGCCCCCTTTATCCAGACAGTGTTCCTGCTGTGCCACCCATCACACAGGAAGAGGATGAGGAGGAGGAGGATGATTGTGTCAGCATGGAGGTGGAGGCTAGCACTCAGCATCAGCAGCAGCAGTCTTGTAGGGATGATTTACAGTCCCAAGAAACACGTGGACTTGTACGTGGCTGGGAGGAGGTAGCTGCGGATCATGTTGCCCTTAGTGACCCAGAGGACTCCGGACCGAATGCCTCAGCTAACCTACGCTGCATGGCCTCCCTGATCCTGCAAAGCTTGCGGAAGGATCCTTGTATTCTTCGGATCAAGGAGAGGGCCCATTACTGGCTGGCCACTCTCCTTGATCCACGGTACAAGGGTAAGGTTGCCGACCTTATCTTGCCATCTTAGAGGGAGCAGAGGATGAGACATCTCCGGGAGGCCTTGCAGAAAGGTCTGTGCAACGCGTTCCCAGAGACTGGGAGGTTACAAACTCCTGGTCCTGGACAACGTGTTGCTGAGGCATCGGTCAGAAGGAGCGGTGGAGAAGGTGGCCGTCTGACTGATGCTTTCAGACAATTTTTTAGTCCGCAGCCCCAAGGTATGATCGGTTCCAGCAACCATCGCCAGCGTCTGATTTACATGGTGCAGGAATACCTAGGGGCAAGGTCAGACTTGGACACCTTTCACTGGCCAGAGCTTGCACAGTATGCAATTAAGCTACTGGCCTGTCCTGCATCCAGCGTTCTTTCGGAACGCACCTTCAGTGCTGCTGGTGGCTTTGTTACCGATCACAGGGTGCGCCTGTCCACCGAATCAGTTGATCGACTGACCTTCATCAAGATGAATCAGTCTTGGATCACCCACAGCTACCAAGCACCTGAAGCTGATGTAACCGAATAACTTTTTTTGAAATATCACATCCCTTCAAGACTGCCTATGCTGATGCTGAGTGACTGTCCTGTTATGTTGATTGTCTATCCTCTTCCTCCTCTGCTGATATGTTGGAAGAACATTTCTGGTTCTGGGTGATGCCATTAGCCCAATTTTTCTGCCCCTGTTTAACAGGGGCGTTTAAGTACAATTTTTTATGCAATGCTTTGCAGCAGGGCTAATTCCTGCAATAAAACTAGAGTATATGGGAGAGGTTGCAGTGTCGTGGCACCAGCACCAGTGCCTAAGGCCCAATTTTTCTGCCCCTGTTTAACAGGGACATGTAATTACAATTCTTGATATAATATTTCACAGGAGGGCCCGTTCCTGTGCCCACCCAGAGTAACTGTGAGGACTTATAGTGTTGTGGCACCAGCACCACAACCACCAAAGGTCAATTTTTCTACCACTGTTCAACAATGGCATGTAATTACAATTCTTGATATAATCGTTCACAGCAGGGCGCTCCAGCGCCCAGCAAGAGTCACTTTGAGGGCTTACAATGTTGTGGCAAAACCAACACCTTGTTCCGCCATTTCTGCAGAGCATATAGGGCAGGCCCCTACTTTCAAACATCCAACTTACAAACATCTCCTACTTGCAAACGGAAGGAGACAACAGCAAGTGAGATGAAAAAAGATGGACGACAAAACAAATTATACAGGGGTGATAACCCTTCCCTATGTTTTCCAAAAAGCTTAAAAATAGTTTTTTTGACTGGAGCTACACTTTAAAAATGTACCAGTTGAAAATTACAAACAGATTCAACATAACACAACAAACCTACACAGTCCCTGTCTTGTTTGCACCGCCTGTATACTGCTGTTCTGAGTATATAGGGCCTGGGGGCCACACACATTTCCTTTTTTTAATATGGGTACAGGGTTCCCCTTGATATGCGTACAAGACCCAAAGGGGCTGGTAATGGGCAGGGAGGGCTACCCATGCCATTTTTCTCAATGGTTTTCAACCATATTGCAGGAACCAGATATAACATTAAAACCGCAAGCAGTTTTCAATGATGTTATTTCTGTTTAATGTCATTTTGTGCAGGGACTGTTCTAAACACGGGAAACACGTGGCACTTCACAGGCATACTACAGACACCCCCCAGGCACCATATTTAAAGGAATATTTCACTTTTTTTTTTCACTTTAATCATCATTAAAATCAGTGCTCCCGCCAAAACGGCCATTTTTAAAAACATTTTAGGCATTGACCCATGTCCCCTGGGGCAAGAGCCAGGTCCCCAAACCCTTTTTAGGACAGTATCTTGCATATTAGCCGTTAAAATTAGCACTTTTAATTTCGAACGTTCGAGTCCCATAGACGTCAATGGGGTTCTAAAGTTCGTTGGAATTTGGGGTCTGTTCGAAAGTTCTGGTGCAAACCGAACCGGGGGGTGTTCGGCTCATCCCTACTTGCAGTCCTAACGCTACTAATTTATAAGTGTCTCCACAGTGGAAGTACATGTATGGGATGGATAGATATGGGACAGGTGAGCCCGGAGACTGCCCAAGCCCCCTTAAAGGAACAGGAGCACACTGGACACCCAGTAAGAGCACAATGGCAGAGATGGTACCTACTGTGTTCCCGGACCATATATACAAACAGTAATAAATAACTGGCCACTGGCCCCACCTATAACTGGCCTTCACAGTAAGGAGCACATGGAGGGCACATATAAAATAAAGACAATTCCATAGCTCAACTCACCAACCAGTCTGCTGACCAACCAAATTAACCTGTCTAACCATCTGTTAAAGGCAGGAGTTTAGTTAGCACACATTTGCAAACGCATGTGAAATCTGCAAGGCCTCATCACGGCACCCTGCATTGCTTGCAGTCCTAACACTACAAATTTAAGTGTCTTCATGGTGGAAGCACATGCATGAAATGGATAGATGTGGGACAGGTGAAAGGAGCACACTGAACACCCAGCAAGAGCACAATGGCAGCGAAGGTGCCCAGTGTGTCCCCGGACCATATATACAAACAGTAACAAAAAACTGGCCACTGCTCAAACCCCTAACTGGCCTTCACAGTGAGGAGCACATGGAGGGAATATGGAGGACTGATCTGACACTGTCCCCTGCCCTACTGACACCATCCACTGCCCTAATGACACCATCCACTGCCCTAATGACACCACTCACTGTCCTACTGACACAGTCCACTGCCCTACTGACACCATCCACACACTGTCCACTGATCTACTGACACTGTCCACACACAGGGAGGGGGAATAAAAGCGTAAAAGGAATCATTTTTTTAAAATATTTAAAATAAAAACTGCTCTGCTGACACCATCCACTGCTCTGCTGACACTGTCCACTGCCCTACTGACACTATCCACACACTGTCCACTGCCCTACTGACTGACACAGTCCACTTTTAACATAAGCTAACTATATATATTTACAATGACATTTGTTTTATTATACAGGAAAACCTTGGATTGCGAGCATAATTTGTTATGGAAACATGCTTGTAATCCAAAGCACTGGTATATCAAAGCGAATTTCCCCATAAGAAATAATGGAATCTCTGATTATTCGTTCCACAATCATTTATACACAAGTCTTTCAGTTTATAGTTCATATAAATAGAATATAGCAATGTGATACGTTGTGTAACCATCCACAAATGGCAGTCTCTACAAGGGGATTAGAAGCAACATCCAGCAGGAGCTACAGAGTATAAAAGAGAAGAGAGGCGCCTCTAAGGCTGGCCATACACAGGTCGAATTTCAAAAGAACTTTCTTTCGAAAATCTTATCTAAGAATTTTCGTACGAATTTCGCACCATTAGTGGGCTGCAGCAACGACCGATTTTCGTGCGGCCATCGAATTTTAATAATCGGACATGTTGGAAATTTTTTGAAAAAAACTAACGGTTTTCTAATCAATGATGGGAGAATCGTGCGAGAAATGTAATCGAAATAGAAATGCGCATGTGCAAGAAAAGAATATTCCCGGAAAGAAAAGAAGATTCCCAGACAAGAAAATTCTTTTCTGTAGGAACATGAGGTGAAATTGAAGGTTTGGTTGGTCGAATTTCGAAATCAATGGTGGCACCATCGAATCACAAAATGCACGAATTTTCTGATTTTCAAAAGAAAGTTCTTTCGAAATTCGACTCGTGTATGGCCAGCATAATGTAGCAATATGGTTACATTTAATGAAGGTATAACACTTAGCAACTCACATGGTTGATGATTAAAACAAGCACATCTTAAGCCTCATACACACGATAGGACTTTGTACAAACTTTCCCTTGGATTTTTGTACATTTTGTTCAGGGTGTCGGCCCTGAACTTGTATTGCATACACACAGCAGGACTTTTTCAGCCAACTTTCACCAAATCACGTGGTTTTTCTGCTCTTTACCGCCACCTGTGGTCAACTTCTGTATTGTTGTCTGATCTTTTGCATTGGTTCTGAGCATGCCTGTTTGTACTTTGTACAAAAGTCCTATGGTTTTCTGTACACACGATCAGACTTTGCTCCATCGGACTTTTGTTGCCAGAAAGTTTGTCCGTTCGCACAGCCAACAAAAGTCTGATGAAAACCAAAAAAGTTTGTCCGATGGAGCATACACACGGTCGGATGTTGCTCCAAAACAGCTAATTTGCATGTTTGTTGTCAAAAAGTCTGATCGTGTGTATGGGCCTTAAGTATGCAGGCATCCGGGATAAAGTTGTCCACATAGACTATCCTCCGCACCACTGGCTCTCACCGCTGTCAGTCTGCAATCTTGACCAGGAAGACTACCCTGCAGTAGAGCGATCTGAAAGTGAGGCTTGAATCGCTCCTGAAGCGCAGCGGGTAAGGGATGTCATCGATGGCAGTACAGAGTATGGTCTATGTCTGGGGTGCCCAACCAGTGGCCTGAGGAGTCCTCTGATGTGGCCCACAACCTCCTGCTCTGGGATAGAATAGAAAGAATACAGTTATTAAAGGTCAGTTTATTACTAAAATCACAGTGTATATATGGGCATATCTTTTCTGCAGTGGTTACTGGGCTGCTTTCAAACTGATCCACAGGTGCACAGCAGTTTACCTGCGGGTTACCTGCACTGAGCCTTAGACTAATAGACTATTATTATCTACGAGTTTGGTGACCTTTCTGAAAGTGCACCAAACCTGCAGAATATAATAGAAGTCTATTGCAAACTGCAGGAAAGCCAAAGGTACACTGCGTTGCATATGTGGTTCGGGTAAACCACAGTGCATCAGTGTGAAAGCAGCCTTGGACCCCTTTCACATGGTCAGTCCAACAGTCTGACCAATTGGACCCTCCAGTCACCTCTAAGTAGTGGCAGACATAAACCGACTTGTGTTCTACCTCCAATACGATCTGCTAAAAAGTATCGTGGGCTGTGTCCACGTCCGCTCTGCATATGCAGAGCGGACATGGACATGCCGTCCACCCACTCCGCTCATTGCGGCCTGCGACCGGTTACCAATTTGCTTAAGTGGCCCTCGCTCTTCAAAAGGTTGGGCACCCCTGGTCTATGTGGGCAGCTTTACCCCGGATCCCTGCATATTTAGATGTTCCTGTTTTAATCATCAACCATGTGAGTTGCTAAATGTTGTACCTTCATTAACTACTTAAGGACCCGGCCTCTTTTTCAGACTCTGTGTTTACATGTTTAAAACATTTTTTTTTTGCTAGAAAATTACTTAGAACCCCTAAACATTATATATTGTTTTTTTCTAACACCCTAGAGAATAAAATGACGGTCATTGCAATACTCTTTTTCACACCGTATTTGCGCAGCGGTTTTACAAGCGCACTTTTTTGGGAAAAAAAATCACTTTTTTGAATAAAAACATAAGACACCAGTAAAATTAGCCCAATTTTTTTTATATTGTGAAAGATAATGTTACACTGAGTAAATTCACACCCAACATGTCACGCTTCAAAATTATGTTCACTCGTGGAATGGCGTCAAACTTTTATCCTCAAAAATCTCCATAAGCGCCATTTAAAAAATTCTACAGGTTGCACGTTTTGTGTTACAGAGGAGTTCTAGGGGTAGAATTATTGCTCTCGCTCTACTGATCGCGGTGATACCTCACATGTGTGGTTTGACTACCGTTTTCATATGCGGGTGCTACTCACGTATGCGTTCGCTTCTGCACACGAGCTCGTCGGGACAGGGTGTTTTAAAAAAAAGTTTTTTCCTATTTATTTGAATTGATTTTATTTATTTTTACACTGTTTAAAAAAAAAATGGATCACTTTTATTCCTATTACAAGGAATGTAATCATCCCTTGTAATAGAAAAAAGCATGACAGGTCCTCTTAAATATGAGATCTGGGGTCAAAAAGTCCTCGGATCTCATATTTGGACTTAAATGCAATAAAAAAAAAAAGTAATTTTAAAAAATGACATAAAAAATGTGCCTTTTAAGAGGGATGGGCGGAAGTGACGTTTTGACGTGGCTTCCGCCCTCCTATGGTATAGAGACATGTGAGGGCCATCTTAGCCTCACTCGTCTCCATACCCAGGCACTGAAAGGACCCGATCACCTTCGCCGCTACCGACGGCTCGGGTAAGCGGCGGAGGGGGGGGTGGCACCTCGCCCGCTGCTGATAACGGTGATCTTGTGGCAAACCCGCCGTGGAGACCACCACTATCATACACACAACCGGCGCCTGAAGAGATGGATATCTCGGTTGTGGCAGCAGCTGCTGCCGTTACCGAGATACCCCTCTTCAAAAAATGGACGTACATCATTGTGCGCCAATCGTAAAATGGTTAAATATAACCATATTACTACCCTTAGAGGTGCCTCTCTTCTCTTTTTATACTGAGTCGTGACATGATGCTAATTGTATATCAAGACATTGCTTGTTTATCAAGTCAAAATTTATAAAAAAAATGTAGCTTGTCTTGCAAAACGCTCTTAGACCAAGTTACTCTCAATCCAAGGTTTCTAAGTTTTCCTTACTATTTAGTTAGGCTGTGCTAGTTAAATTCTTTAAAAAAAAGGGTGCCAAACCCTGGTGATCTTTGATCTCTTTCATGTTGTTCAGGTAGATATTCACCTCTAAAAGGTTGCCTACCACTGCTTTAGGAGGGATCAAACCTGCTGAGTCTCTCTCCATCTTCCACAGCAGCCTAGTAAAAACACTTACATGGTGTGATGCATGTCCTTAAAATATTTCTGGCTCTTGATTGTGACATAATGAACTGATTTTTTTTTTATCTAAATAAAATATGCCTTATCTTTTCAACTATAACACTGTGACCACATACAACTGCTTGTTTAATGAGCAGTGAGTAATATTTAGGGCTGCCATGTTTAGAATATCATACTCTATTTGTTTTTCCTTGGCGCAACTCTCCCTCTTACACTCCTGCCCTGGGCCGCAGTAGTTATGCCCCTGGTGTTAAGCTGTCACTTTTGACACAAATAATACTTGGTGGTTTTATTTTTAGTGTGGTAGATTAGAAGTTGAGCAACTTCTCTGACACTGGAAACAGAATGAATGACTCTGAATGCATTACATTTCCAGCTGACTTCAGGCAACCGTGCACACTAACAGGTGCTCTACCTATAGGGTACAATTAACCCTATTTATGGTGCCAATCTGTAAAACCACTCAATTACCTATGCTCTAACACATCTGTTAATTTGCAAAAGGAACAACAGGCCCTAAAAAGAAAAAAAAGTGGAAGAAAAACATGCCAGTAGGAGCTTATATTAAACTTTTATGCTATCGTTTGCTAAAAGAAGGTAGCCTACAAGGAAGATGAGTTTTCCTCCAATGCAGCTTCTTGTGTTTTCATTTTTCTGCATTTACATAAGTACAGAAAACAGTACAGATGCATTATAGGCTTATGTTGTTAAAAGAGGTATACAAATGTATAATTCTGAGACTGTTGATTTATTCACATATAAAACGCATATTAAAAACTTACAGTATCTCACAAAAGTGAGTACACCCCTCACGTTTTTGTAAATATTTTATTATACCTTTTCATGTGACAATACTGAAGAAATGAAACTTTGCTACAATATAAAGTATTGAGTGTACAGCTTGTATAACAGTGTCAATTTTCTGTCCCCTCAAAATAACTCAACACACAGCCATTAATGTCTAAACTGCTGGCAACAAAAGTGAGTACACCCTTAAGTGAAAATGTCCAAATTGGGCCCAATTAGCCATTTTTCCTCCCTGGTGTCATGTGACTCGTTAGTGTTACAAGGTATCAGGTGTGAATGGGGAGCAGGTGTGTTAAATTTGGTGTTATCACTCTCACTCTCTTATACTGGTCACTGGACGTTCAACATGGCATCTCATGGCAAAGAACTCTTTGTGCCTCTGAGGATCTGAAAAAAGAATTGTTGCTCTACATAAAGATGGCCTAGGCTATAACAAGATTGTCAAGACCCTGAAACTAAGCTACAGTATGGTGGCCAAGACCATGCAGCAGTTTAACATGACAGGTTCCACTCAGAACAGGCTTCACCATGGTCGACCAAAGAAGTTGAATGCACGTGCTCAGCGCCATATCCAGAGGCTGTCTTTGGGAAATGGACGTATGAGTGCTGCCAGCATTGCTGCAGAGGTTGAAGGGGTGGGGGGTCAGCCTGTCAGTGCTTAGACCATGCCACGCACACTGCATCAAATTGGTCTGCATGGCTGTTGTGCCAGAAGGAAGCCTCTTCTAAAGATAATGCACAAGAAAGCCTGCAAACAGTTTGTTGAAGACAAGCAGACTAAGGGCATGCATTACTAGAACCATGTCCTGTGGTCTGATGAGACCAAGATAAACTTATTTGGTTCAGATAGTGTCATGTGTGTGTGGCAGCAACCAAGTGAGGAGTACAAAGACAAGTGTGTCTTGCCTACAGTCAAGCATGGTGGTGGAAGTATCATGGTCTGAGGCTGCATGAGTGCTGCCGGCACTGGGGAGCTACAGTTCATTGAGGGAACCATGAATGCCAACATGTAATGTGACATACTGAAGCAGAGCATAATCCCCTCCCTTTGGAGACCAGGCCACAGGGCAGTATTCCAACATGATAAGGACCCCAAACACACCTCCAAGATGACCACTGCCTTGCTAGAGAAGCTGAAGGTAAAGGTGAAGGACTGGCCAAGCATGTCTCCAGACCTAAACCCTATTGAGCATCTGTGGGGCATCCTTAAATGGAAGGTGGAGGAGCACAAGGTCTCTAATATCCACCAGTTCCGTGATGTCATCATGGAGGAGTGGAAGAGGACTCCAGTGGCGACCTGTGAAGCTCTGGTGAACTCCATGCCCAAGAGGGTTAAGGCAGTGCTGGAAAATAATGGTGGCCACACAAAATATTGACACTTTGGACCTAATTTGAACATTTTTACTTAGA
This sequence comes from Lithobates pipiens, assembly GCF_037356315.1. Taxonomy (NCBI): domain Eukaryota; kingdom Metazoa; phylum Chordata; class Amphibia; order Anura; family Ranidae; genus Lithobates; species Lithobates pipiens. The sequence continues at coordinate 16,829,049 of NW_027507696.1, forward strand.
GGTGTACTCACTTTTGCTGCCAGCGGTTTAGACATTAATGACTGTGTGTTGAGTTATTTTGAGGGGACAGCAAATGTAGACTGTTACATAAGCTGTACACTCACTACTTTACATTGTAGCAAAGTGTCATTTCTTCAGTGTTGTCACATGAAAAGATATAATAAAATATTTACAAAAATGTGAGGAGTGTACTCACTTTTGTGAGATACTGTATATTAATGCCCATAAATGCAATGATTGTCATGTTATGCAGGATATGTTGGTTGGCACATTTAATAGCATCTTGAGGATGTTTTGCTAGACCCTGGAACCCAGAACATGTGCTCCAGGTCTCCTACTGCCTCCCCCAGATCCGTCATGCTTATCATGTAATAAATTCATAATTTTACAGTCATGATACATTAAAAAAAAAAAATTATTTAATTGGTGTCTCCACATTATTAAATTACAGTTATGACCGTTTAAGACAAATTTACCTTTTATAAAAATCTACTTTTTACCTCAGATGAATTTACCTTTTATATAAAAAAAAAAAATCTTATATCCAGGTCTAATATGAAAAGCATAGAAAACATGCACTCCATAACCATGTTGTGGTGGAAGCAGTGGTGTTGCAAGGTCCTTTGGGCATCCTTTTAAGTGGCCAGTTTCTCTGGTCTTAGTCCTTGTACACACACGGTCGGATATTCCGATGGACAATGTCCGATAGGACCGTGTTGTCGGATAATCCCACCGTGTGTGGGCTCCATCGGACTGTTTCCGTCGGAATATCCGACGGACCAAGTTTTTCAGCTGGGCTATAAAATTTTCCGACAACATGATCCGATCGGACTTTGTCCGATTGTGTGTAGAAAATTTGGATCGGACAAAGTGCCACGCATGCTCAGATCAAATTCCTAGACCAAAGCTATTGGCTACTAGCCTGAACGTAGTCCCGTTGTAACAAAATAATGTCATCACGTTATGTACGATCGGATTTTCTGACAACTTTGTCCGACTGTGTGTATGCAACAGTTTCGGACAAAATCCGTCGGACAAAATCCAACGGATTTGGTTGTCAGAATGTCCGACCGTGTGTACAAGGGCTAAGACTTCTGTAAGCAAAGGCTGAAGCAGAAATGGCTCAAATTTATGTTAGTGTAGAAAGAAATGGGAAGAGAGAAAGAGAAGAGAAGGGATAGAAAGCAAGAAACAATATTTCAGGTAACCTGAATCTTTTTTAGGACCATAGCAACACCTCTGGCATCTCACACAAAGATCCCACTCTATGAGCTTTTCTTTTTGTTTACTTATTATTTTGCTGTGTTTTCCTTATTCCTCATGAATCAGTGCAGACAGAGGGGTTAGAGGGGACAGTACTAAGCCTCAACATTTACAAATTATAATAACATTTCCTGAATTTTTTTGCATTTATGTTCTTCCTGTGGACATTTGTGGCTAAATTCTGCAAGAAAATAGTAGGGTAAAGGAATGCAGTGGATGTTGTCGGAAAGCTCTTTTTTTTTATTTAGGAAACAGGAACCATCTCGGATTATTTGTTTGTGCAGTTGATAAGTAGCTCTGCATATAAAGCAGACTCCACTCTGACTCCAACAGTGCATTTTAGTAGCAATTTCTATTAACCACTTCAGCCCCAGAAGGATTTGCCCCCTTAATGACCAGTATAATTATGGTGGCTGGTCGGCAAGAGGTTAAAGTAACCATGTTAGACTAGGGACAGAGCTAGTGTTGCCACCTCATCCCTTTAAACCCGGACACATATGAATTACACAGGTTCTGAGGCTAATTTAATGCAGATAAGGCTCCAAGTGAGTTTAATTACCACCTTAATCAGCCACAGAACTTGTGTAATTAATATGTGTTCGGTTTTAAAGGGATGAGATGGCAACCCTAGGCACAGCTTGTATAAAAAAAACTAAAGGCATCAATATTCAGGAGTGCTTAGATCAGCGAGATGTCTAAATACAGCTCTCCTTCCAATACCTGATATTTAAAACTACATGATGACATTTCAAGATTTAAGACACTCTCTTTTGTCTAAAGTCAGAATAATCATATGCAAGGACGAAAAAGGTATTGGGTCCACAAGGAAACGGGACCATCTAGCAAACTTGTTGGTAATGAAGCCTGACAGCCCGTGTTCAAAAATCCAGATAAGGCTAATCTATTTTGCAGTTCATTCCTAGCTTTACATATTGATGTTAATTACAATGTATTTTCATGGTGCAAGTTCAATAAAAATGCAATGAACATATTACTTAAATGTAAAAATCTTAATAAAATAACAAAAAATATCATTATCTCACCACTGGTTGAATATATTCCCAAGTCTAGAGACTTGGTTTATTTCAGCACTACTTTTGCCTGTGTTGTCTCCAATAGTTTGGCACTGAAAGCTGCAATGCTGAAGTATCCAAATTGTTTAAAGGCTAAAAAAAAAATTAAAAACACCTGGCAATGCATCAAAAATTAGAAAAAATATGTGAAAAAGTTCACTTTTCTCAAGGCTTTGTCTTATTTTTATTATGTCTAAGATTGGTGTAAATGAACAAAGAAACTGCCCATACTAGTATTAGAAATAGACAGATCTGTAGTAATTTATTTTATCTCATAAAGATATGGTCAAATATCAATTTCAACATTTTTACATGAGAGCAAAATCAATTTCAGCAGTATATAAATAGGCCCCACAGTGCTTCCATGTGCAGATAGCAGAATCTAGCAATGGATTATTCCGATCACAGCTGAAAGGCACTGACCTTCTCTAAACCTTGCAGCTCTGGAGTGTAAATTGACATATATTGAAGTCCGGGGTGAGGAAAAGGCCAAGAGTAAGAAAGCTGGGGCTAAGCCTAGAGCATGGCATTTTTATCAGACTTGTGTTTTGCTTTGTACATTACAATGACATTGGAGTCTGTCTAGAGCCTACTGGGAGGAGCAAAATGAGGTAGCAGCTTTAAACATATTGCAATAAAATAATGGATCCATAACCATTTTAGGACTGCAGCTCAAGGGCCAGTTGTTACCAGTCCATTGCAGTAATGCACATGCGGTATTGTGCATTTAGCATGCATAGCATTGAGCACATCAGAAATTTTAAATGGGCTGTCAAAACGACACACAACAGAACCTGCAACACTTTGTTTAACATAGCACGAAGCAACACCTAGATCAGTGATGGCGAACCTTGGCATCCCAGATATTTTGGAACTACATTTCCCATGATGCTCTGGCACTCTTCAGTGTGGTTGAGCATCATGGGAAATGTAGTTCCAAAACATCTGGGGGTGCCAAGGTTCGCCATCACTGACCTAGATCGTACATTTTGTTGAGTGTGTTGGAGTGCCATTCAAAGTGAATGTATGTTAGATAAACATAAAGGAATGAAACGGCCATTACTGAATAATGTATACAGCCAATAATTTATAGAATTGAAATACTGTAACCAATTACAGATCAGTTACAGTAGTCTAAAGCTACCAACGGGGATGAGACTATTCTGATCCAGGAGTTTTTGGCTTGACTGGGAAGACATTTTATCTCTGTGGACATGGGAGAGGAAATAGACCCCACCAACTTTTTTTTATTTATTTTTTGCTTTTACACTGGTTTTGGCCCTTGTGGGATCAACACAACCACTAGATCCAGCTTCACTTGCCCACTGCAGAATTACCCCTATATGTGATCCATGCAACATAGATATTATAAGACATCATAGCTATTTACACTCTTGTGTTTTATGAAACAAGTTGCATTAGAGTTTTCATTTTGAATTCATAAGGCCTGACCATGATGGTTTCAGGAAATGTTGGCTGGGGTGAAATGCAACCTAAGCTTTCAAAACAAAAATTGGCATATAGGGGTTGGTTTACTAAAACTGGAGAGTGCAAAATCTGGTATGGCTGTCCATGGTAGCCAATCAACTTCTACCTTCAGGTTGTTCAATTAAGCTTTGACAAAAAAAAAAAAACAGCTGAAAGCTGATTGGTTTCTATGCAGAGCTGCACCAGATTTTGTATTCTCCAGTTTTAGTAAATCAACCCGTTCTATAATAATCCATACAAACCCAACCTATTTTTGTGAGCATTTGGGCTTATTAATCCAAAATTTATTACAGTTACCTACAGACACAGGATGATCCAGGCAGTATTGAAACTGAAAAATTATGCAATGTTTAACTCTTTCACTGCTGGGCCCAGCCTGCCATAATCCACTTCTTGTGGCTGAATTTGGTTTGCCATTTTGTACCTTTTTGCTGTTTTTTTGAGTACAGCTTTGAAAGTTAGCAAAAGGCCCTCCAAACCATATATTTCCTGAAATCACAGCATCTGTAGAACTAAAAGATTGCACCACTGATTTTGTATGTCCTATGATGGTTGCACAACATTTTCTCAAAACTATATTTTCAATAAATTTACACTAAAATCAATCCTCGTTCCCGCAAATACAACATAGCTTTTAAACTTCCCATTAAATCTGTGTTAATGCCAATATCAAACAAATATATTTTTAAACTTTAAATTGAACCTTAAGCAACTTACAGTTTATGAATAACAATGTTTTTCTTTTTACATACAATGCAAGTTAAAAACCTTGAGGCTAGCTTCACACCTATGTGTTGTACTAATTTACAATCTGCAGTGCTATTCATTTTGAATGCCACCTCAATGAATCTTGCCAGGGCATCTCAATGCATATGCATTTCCATGCACAGCAATGCACAGATGGGAACCATCTGTGTGTTGTAGTGTGCTGCATTGAAAAAAAGGATCATGTCTGAATTTACATGCATTGTTCTGTGCTGGTACTTCATTAAAAAAAGAATAGGCTGCCTTAACATAATGCATGTTAAAAAATAAAATAACATTGACTATTCAAAGCAATATGTCCACTGATACTCGCCTGTCCAGTGACCACCCCCTGCCCCTTCCTTCATTACTTGTGCTTACTTAATGTGTGGTAAAAAATATATTTTACTGCACTTTACTATAATGTATAGCAATGCTATGCGGTGAGTGTGACTAGGGATGAGCCGAACACCCCCCGGTTCGGTTCGCACCAGAACTTGCGAACGACCCCCGCGTTCGGTACGAACGTTAGGACCCCATTGAAGTCTATGGGACTCGAACGTTCGAATTGGAAAGTGCTAATTTTAACGGCTAATATGCAAGATAGTGTCCTAAAAAGGGTTTGGGGACCTGCCTCCTGCCTCAGGGGACATGGGTCACTGCAAAAAAAAGTTTTAAAAACGGCCGTTTTGGCGGGAGCACTGATTTTAATGACGATTAAAGTGAAAAAAAAAAAGTGAAATATTCCTTTAAATATGGTGCCTGGGGGGTGTCTGTAGTATGCCTGTGAAGTGCCACGTGTTTCCCGTGTTTAGAACAGTCCCTGCACAAAATGACATTAAACGGAAATAACACCATTTAAAACTGCTTGCGGTTTTAATGTTATATCTGGTTCCTGCAATATGGTTGAAAATCATTGAGAAACATGGCATGGGTAGCCCTCCCTGCCCATTACCAGCCTATTTGGGTCTTGTATGCATATTAAGGGGAACCCCGTACCCATATTAAAAAAAGGAAATGCGTGTGGCCCCCGGGCCCTATATACTCAGAACAGCAGTATACAGGCGGTGCAAACAAGACAGGGACTGTGTAGGTTTGTTGTGTTAAGTTGAATCTGTTTGTCATTTTCAACCGGTACATTTTTAAAGTGTAGCTCCAGTCAAAAAAACTATCTTTAAGCTTTTTGGAAAACATAGGGAAGGGTTATCACCCCTGTATAATTTGTTTTGTCGTCCATCTTTTTTCATCTCACTTGCTGCTGTCTCCTTGCGTTTGCAAGTAGGAGATGTTTGTAAGGTGGATGTTTGAAAGTAGGGGCCTGCCCTATATTATAGCGGTATGTACTGGGTACAGAGCACGCAGACAGCACGCACTATCTCCTAACACTACTGACTGCAAGCTCTATTATTAACCACTTGTTAGCCCAATGTTTGCATAAAGTGAAAGATGAAGTTATGCTGAGTAAATAGATATCAAACATGTCACTCTTCAAAATTGCACATGCCCGTGGAATGGCGCCAAACGTCGCTACCTAAAAAATCCCCATAGGCGACGCTTTAATTTTTTTTTTACTGGTTACATGTTTTGAGTTGCAGAGGAGGTCTAGGACTAGAATTATTGCTCTCGCTCTAACATTCTCGGCGATACCTCACATGTGTGGCACATGCGAGCACATGGGGACATGGGCGCTTTAATTTTTATTTTATTTTTTTATTGTTCATTTTACTTTATTTATTTTAGTTTGACATTTTTTTCCCCAAAAATATATTTTTGATCACTTTTATTCCTATTACAAGAAATGTAAACATCCCTTGTAATAGGAATATGGGGTGACAGGTCCTCTTTACAGTGAAATCTGGGGGGTCAATATGACCCCACATCTCACCTCTAGGCTGGGAAGCCTGAAATAAAAAATAAAAAAAAGATTCTGGCTTTGATCGTACTGGCGAGTTGGTAGAAGCACCGGAGGGCGGTGAGGGGTGGGGGGCGTCTATGGCTGGGTATTTCAGGGTATCACCGAGTATGGCTGGGTATCTCTGAGTATGGCTGGGTATGGCAATTTATGGCAGGGTATTACAGAGTATTGGCGGGGTATTGGCGGGGTACTACAGAGTAATAGCAGGGTACTGCAGAGTATTGGGGGGTACTACAGAGTAATGGCAGGGTACTGCAGAGTATTGGGGGTACTGCAGAGTAATGGCGGGTACTGCAGAGTATTGGGGGGTACTGCAGAGTAATGGGGGTTACTGCAGAGTAATGGGGGGTACTGCAGAGTAATGGCAGGGTACTGCACTGCAGAGTAATGGCAGGGTACTGCAGAGTATTGGGGGTACTGCAGAGTAATGGCGGGTACTGCAGAGTAATGGCGGGTACTGCAGAGTATTGGGGGGTACTGCAGAGTAATGGGGGTTACTGCAGAGTAATGGGGGGTACTGCAGAGTAATGGCAGGGTACTGCACTGCAGAGTAATGGCAGGGTACTGCACTGCAGAGTAATGGCGGGGTACTGCAGAGTAATGGCAGGGTACTGCAGAGTATGCACTGGTATTGCAGAGTATTGGCAGGGAATTGAGGGGTTAAATTTGGTGAGCAGCGATGTGGGCACTGCAGATGCAGCCCACATCGCTGCTGACACCGATCTCTTTCCCCTCCGCTGTACCGATCGGTACAGAGAGGGGAGGGAGGAACAGGCGTCATAACATGACGCCGGTTTGTTTCCAAGTGATCACTCCGTCATTTGACGGAGCAATCACGTGGTAAACGGCCGCTATGAGCGGCCGTTTACCGTGATCCGTGATGCGACCCGGCGGTCACGGATGCTCTCGAGTGCGCACACCTCGGGGCACGCGAGAGCAGAATTCTGGGAGGCCGTTAATTAACGGCCTCTCAGAGTTAAACAACCCCCCTGAAGCCGTTAATCGGCAATGGGCAGTTGTTAAGTGGTTAAAGCTAGATCACTAGCTATATAGGTGAGGTGAATATAGTGGTGTATACTGCAGTCAGGGCACAGACAACAACCACTACACAGCAGCAAGATAGGAAATCAGCCAAAAACGATTGGTGTGTACTGTGTTGAAGGTACACAGAACACCCACTGCTTCAGATGCTAAGTAACACACTACACGAGGCCGCCTCAAAGGCGGCCTTATATAGTGTGGGGCGTGCACTACACAGCCTGAGCTATGATTGGCCACAGGCAGGATGCCTGTGGCCAATCATGGCTCTCCTCGCTGCCGGCGCTGCGATTGGCCAAGCATGCGGGGTCACAGTGCATGCTTGGCCAATCATGGGGCAGCAATGCACTGCGCCACCGCAGTGCATTGTGGTCCGCGCGCGCGTCACTCGAATTTTGACGCGAGCGGCCCAAACGTTCGGAATTCGCCGAACGGCCGAACGGCCAATGTTCGAGTCGAACGTACATTCGACTCGAACACGAAGCTCATCCCTAGCGGTGACATTCATATTGAACACCACCCCAATACTTTAACCAATAGTTCGTAATATACCCACACTGCAGCATATCACATTACACATGCATGCCATGCATTGTTGTGTGCTGCAGGTCATCTTTTCAAATTCACACTTCTGCAATGCACTAATGTGTACAATAACACATATAACATGCGTTGCACTGCAGTTAACCAGTTCCAGTCTGGGCCAATTTTGACATTCCTCTCCTACATGTAAAAATGATAATTTTTTTGCTAGAAAACTACTTAGAACCTCAACGTCAATTCCTCAACATAATACAACATCATCAGTTCCTCTCGCTGTGTTCCAGGAAGCGAATGTCATCAATAGCTGCCTTACCAGGCTCCCTGATTGGATAAGAGAGCCCAATAGAGACAGCGGTGGTGGGAGGTGGGCAACCCATTCTGCCACCTGTAAAAGTGATCCAGTGGCTGTATAGTTGCTTGGATCATTCTGACTAGAAACAGAATCACTGACTCTAAAAAATTATCCCAGGATCATGATTGTAGCCTCAGCCATGATCCCAGTATAACCACTTCAACCATAGGCTGTTTATAAAAAGCCTAAGGGCCAGTTCACACCACATGCAGTCCAGTGCACTTTTTTTTCTGCATCAAAAACACATGGAAAGCAGGTTATATGGTTTCCAATTGCATAGTTCACACCAGTGCATTCAGTTCCAGGGCTTTCCAGTTTCAGGAAAAAAGTAGAACATGCTGCATTTTTCCTGTGCTGGACTGTACTGGAATGCAGTAAAACGCATCAAACACGCACCACAATGCACTGGAATGCTTTAAAAATACACCAGACCACAGTACATTGAAAAAAAAAAACAGGAAAAAAATAAGAAAAAACTTCTGTAATGCATCTGGAAACGCATCAAAAGTGCACTGGAATGTGCCAAAAACACATTAAAAACATGCATACAGAAATGCATATGGAGTGTGTTTTTGTGGCATGAACCAGCCCTAAGCACAGGAAGTGGTTACATTTAAATGGCAACTCAATGCATTAAGGCAGCCTTTCTCAACCTTTTCAAAACAGAGGAACCCTTGAAATAGTTCTCCGGTCTTGGGGAACCCCTGCTAAAAATTAGAAATCTACAACTCATGATACAATAGTGTGATGGTCAGCGGGAAGAAATATCCTTACACTTGTGGTCAGTGGGAAGAATTACCTTCTAATGCCGCGTACACACGGTCGAACTGTTTGACGTACTTAGTCCGTCATACAATCCGACGGACAATCCGTCGTACTTTCCACTGAACGGACTTGACCACACACGGATGCACAAACTGTCTGTCGAAAGCTTGCGCGATGACATGTACAGCACGTACGACGGGACTAGAAATAGGAAGTCCAAGACACAGCAAAGCACCCTTCCGCCGTGTAAATCCTTTCTGGGCATGCGCCATTCTTAGTCCGTCGAACTAGCATACTGACGACCGTATTGTCCACTGAAACCCAAGTACGACGGACAGATTTTTGGAAAATCCGAAAATCTTAGTACTCCGGACTGCACGCTGAAAAAGTCCGCTGAAGCCCACACACGAGCGGATTGTCCGCTGAAATGTGTTTCGACGGACTAAGTACGTCAAACAGTTCGACCGTGTGTACGCGGCATTACAGATGGCTAAAAAGATCAATGGTGTCAGTGGGAACTTATCTCAGAGAAATTGCCCAATGCTGAAGGAACCCCTAGCAACCTTTGGAGGAACCCTAGGGTCACTGCATTAAGGCAACACACCTGCAATGTGTGGTAGTACAAAAAACTGTGCTACAAAAAAAAGGGGTATGTGTATTTGTAAACACATTAGTATCTTTTGGTAGCCCATTTATTTTAATGGGCTGCTTTAAAGTGTTACTAAACCCATAACAGTAAAATCAGTCTGTATATGCAGTAAGCATGCTTGTTATACTCACTGTGGAACCTAAAGCCTCACACACGATTGGATTGTTGGCCAACAAAACCGTGGACTTTTGTCCGAAGGGCATTGGCCCAAACTTGTCTTGCATATAAACGGCAAGGAATTTTTGGCACAACAAATACGAACGTACTGATGTACTATGTGGTTTTTCAGCTTTTTAGCGCCACCCTTTGGGGTCCTTCTGCTAATTTCCTGTTATTAGAAGTTTGGTGAGTGTTGATTCACTCTTTTCATTTCGCACTTTTCATTTTGCGCTTTTCAGTTTGTTGCTGAACGGCCGTTCGTCAACCAGACATGTTGTGGAATCGGAGGAGATAACGTGTTATTTATTATTGGCCTTGGAGTTATTGCTTTGACATAATTTTTTGGGTTGAATAATGATTTGATTTGGTATATTTTCTATATTTTTGGATGCATAGAATGCACTTTTTGGTTAAGTTCTATTGGCAGATAGCATGTCTAATTTTATTTGTTTTCTTTTTTCAATGCACAATAAAAAAATTGTGTAGAATAAAACTTGGCTATGTGTTTTACTTCAAATGACAGTTTGGGAGTAGGCAGTTACATTTAAAAGAATACAATGTAAAATTGATAAGGGACACCAACATAGTTGTATCTTTGATCTTAAAAACTATGGAATAATGGTGTTGTGGTAACTTGCACAAATAATTAAAAAAAAAACATAATATTATTCTTCATATCACTAGAAAAAAAAAAGCCTTTGAAAATTAGTTGCAATAACTCCATCAGTATCACCAGCAAAGTAGCTTCATTATTATCCCACTAAAGAAGAAGAGAATGCGCTGCATTCCGAGATTTCAGAATTTACCACGTGACGAATGTTAATTCTCCATTACGAACGCTAGTTTACAAGACTGACCGCTTCTGGCTCATCCTTGCTTCCAAGCATGAGTGTTTGTACTTTGGACTTTGTCTGACGGACTTGTGTACACACGCTCGGAAAATCCGACAACACACATTTGTGGAAAATTTTAAAACCAGCAATCCAACATTTGTCCGATGGAGCATACACGTGGTCGGCTTTTCCGCCAACAGCCTGTCATCACACATTTCCTGTCTGAAAGTCAAATCGTGTGTATGAGGCTTAAGGTGTTTGTCCTGCACATTGTGTAAAAGGGTTGATTGATCCTGCCTTCTCTGATCTTCCCCCAATCCATTTCCTGATAGTACAGAGCCTTGGGGGCACTCTGCACATGCTCAGTTTGGTGTGTATTGCACAAGGCCTATCAGCACTGTCCAGACAGTGGGTCAGGGGCCTGAAGCTTCATAGGACAGTCAGAGGATAACAAAAACTCCTCCTACAAGCTTTAAGCAGTGCTCGGCGCTGATAGAAGTCACAAGACTGCTATATACTGCTGATGAGAAAAGGTATTGAGCAGTTTATAGTTACTAAAATAATTGCATTTCCATGTTCTGTGTACTGTGGGATACCAGATATAGCGAATGAAGCTGCAGGGAGGAAGCTACCATAGTCTGATGAGTGATATCACGGGAGCATAATTGGATGAGTAAATTGTATTTATGCTTCTATTATGTTTTGGCTATTATATGAGAATGCCACTTTAATACGAGAGGTGCAAGGTTTGTTTGGTCTATGTTTTATGTTTCTTTTTTTCCTTGTTTTGTGTTTTTTTTTCTTTTTTTTAATATACTATTTGATAATTTTTGATATTTAGTAATTTAGTTAATATGGTTTTTTGCTTGTATAATTAAAAAAAAAAAAAGATTTGATTAAAAAAATGTTTTTATTGTGAATGCAGGGTCCTGGGTTTAGTAACACTTTAAAGCAATGCACACTAAAAAGGAATAAAACTCTGATGGGTTTTACTTCCTTTCTTCTACCCTGCAAAGTAAAAGCATAATGTGCTAGTTTGCATCACATACTAGCACATTATGTGATACTTATCTGCTAATGAAGCCCACACCGTCCACACTGCAGGCCGCATCAATGTTTGCCCTTCTTCCTTCAGGGCCCATGGACTCCAGCTCTGTGACTGATGTCTCTTCCGCGCATTCAAACGGGAGCCGCTGGTCAGAGCACTTGCTCATGAAGAAACAGCACGGGGGCCGTTTCTTCACAGTGCATGCACCGATGACATCATTGGCACAGTATACAGTAAATATCTCCTAAACGGCGCACGTTTAGGAGATATTTACAGTACCTATAGGAAAGCCTTATTGTAGGCCTCCCTATAGGTACAACTTGCAAAGGGAGGATTACAACCTCTTTAACTAGCAACATATCGCACCCAGCACTGCATTACTTTTGGTTCAGTTTTATTCTGCAAGAGATCGGTAAACATTACAGTATTGTTTACTGGTCTCCCTGCTCTTCATTCTAAGACAAAAAGCTGTCAATGAGAGCTGGTCTCAATTTCCCGAAAATATAAACAGTGCAGTGACTGGCGAGCAGCAGCATACAGCTGGGGGAGCACAAAAACTTTAAAAAAACATTATAAATGGATGTGATTTGTGACTTGTTAGCCATTGGTCACATCCATGTATCATTCCAGGCAGTCCTGGGCACCAGATGGCTGTACGTACGTTTTTGCAAACACTACAGTATTCTGAGGCATAGTCAACTGTTCAAAGTACATTTTCTTTCTGTTTTGATACTGTTCAGTGCATGATCATACATATACAGCCAAAAAAATCTTTATGGAATGATCTTTCCGTGGTCACGTGTTCAAGCTACCTTGCTAAGACCTCATTTACATCTGAGTAACATTGGAGCATCAATTTTTTCATTCCAAAAACGGTGCATAGTAGCTACTGTACCCTTTTTTTTGGAGTGACCCTGCAAGCCGTATGCTATGGGGGCACACACAGAAGAGGAGTAGTGGACAAAGCTGACAGGGGACCCCAGAAGAGGAGATTCTGGCCTGTCTGCTCTCGGGCCCACCATTGCACAAAGCAGATAACTATAACATGTTTATAATTTTGAACAAAAAATGAACCTTTATAACCGCTTTAAGGCAATATACCAATGTGAACCGGCCCTTGAGCAGCCCATTCAGATGAATGGGCTACCTTTACACAGTGGAAGTTAATGTTCAAAATAATGCATGACAACACACCACAATAGTTTGAACCCACCTGACAGTGACCACAGATATAGGGGGCAGTCAGAAATGCATAGTCCAGCCACATTGCAGCATCTCATTCTCCCATGACCCACATATGAAGAGAGAGGCTGATTTTCTAAAGGAGCTGAGAATCTGTAAACAAAAAAAAGCGTGAACATTCCCACCCATTATCAAATCATGTGAAAAATAAATTCCTGTTCATTTCTTTATCCGCACATGATTGGGTATTTAAAAAAAACAGGAACAATGATTGGATAATTTAAAGGGAATATCACCTCTGCTTGGTCAAGGGTTCCCGAAAATAATAGCAGATACTGCCAAAAATGTGTGCATTGGGTGTCTATAGACACCTTTAATCAGGCCTTTTTTGTCCGCACATGATTGGGTATTCAAAATAAATAGGAACAATGATTGGATAATTTAAAGGGAATATCGCCTCTGCTTGGTCAAGGGTTCCCGAAAATAAGAGCAGATACTGCCAAAAATTAGTGCATTGGGTGTCTATAGAGAGCTTTAATCAGGCCTTTTTTGTCCGCACGTGATTGAGTATTCAAAATAAATAGGAATAATGACTGGATAATTTAAAGGGAATATCGTCTCTGCTTGGTCAAGGGTTCCCGAAAATAAGAGCAGATACTGCCAAAAATTAGTGCATTGGGTGTCTATAGACAGCTTTAATCAGGCCTTTTTTGGGACTTTAAAATTGGAAATTCTATTTTTCGATTTGGGCTGTGGATTATTTTATCCTAAATCATGATGCTAGCATTTCTAGCATTGTTTCTGTTTAAGCACTGTGTAGATTTTTGTTATTTTTTTTTTCTTGCCATCATCATTCTTTGTATTGTTCCTAATTTTTCTTTCTTTAGCGTAACGCTTTCCTTTGTACGGGTCTGTCTTTCTCTGTCACTCTTCTTTTCAGATCAGCTGCAATCACTCAGCTGCACTAAACATGGGTATGCATAGCTCTAGATGGCAGATTTACTCTGAGGGCTGCAGGTGAGAGGGATGCAATCTGCCAGTAATAACACTCTCTGTCATGCCCAGATTTTTTTTTTTTTTTAGCTCTTTCTGTTTCTAGTCATGTCTCTGAGCTTGGCATAGAGATCACAGACAGCGTACGTATACAGTTTTCAGGAGTCCGCAGTAAGCAATGGCAGCAGAGGAATGATTTATTTATTTGCAGCTTTTTTCTTTCCTCCCACTTACACTAGAGGGGAGATCCAGTGTATTACAGTCTGGCCACATGTTGCTCCATTTTGCATTTTCTTTCTCCGATTAACTTACTGCTGATGATTCTTTATGGATTTGTCTATTTTTCAGATTTACATCAGCGTGTCACCGTGTAAGTGCAGTTAAATCTTGTGCCATTAATAGCGGAAGTAAATCTTGCTTTTCTCCTTTTCTTTTTCTTGTAGTCCAGAGCCGACCATAGCCAACTGTACTCTTCCATTATTTACTGAACAAAGACAAGGGGAAAATGTATTACATCCGTGGATATATATTATTTCCATATAAAGGTATAAACTAGACATTAGATTTCATCCGCTGATTAGAAAATCGTATATCCATTTTTTTTTAATACTCGTAAATATAAATGCCTTTATACCAAGGACATCACTTTAGTTATGATCCAAAAGCATTGTGCACATATTTAGACATATGATAGAACAACTGCAGCTGTGGCAAGGTCGGTTGGGCTACTAGACTTAAGCAAAACCGGTATTCTTTTTTAATCAACATTTCATTTTCCATCATGTCAACTGTTTGACATTCATGGAAGTTATTCATAAAAAGAGAAAGAGATTGTACTCCAAAGATAATTAGTGAGATGGGTGATTAGGATAAATAGGACCTTTGAAAATTGTACCTGGGTTGTGAAAGGGTCCCATCACCTGGGCATGTGTCCAACTGCCAATGATATAAATAGTTATCAGTATTTAAAGTGGAAATTCACACTGCTATGAAAAGTGTCTCACAGCATGGGTCCAGCGCGTCACTGTTCTCCATTTCAGGGACGAATCAGGCCCAAATTTTTGCCTGGATTCGGACCTGAAATGGACCAGAAGACGCACAAGACTTTTCTGCAAACCGCTCCACAGCCATCCCAGAGCCGTGTGAATCGGCTCCATTGAGAGCCGGTCACAGTCTTCTGAAATGTGCATTGGATGTGGGGAAACCTACATCCAATTCGCCCTAGTGTGAATCCAACCTTAGAAAATTAAGTTCTGCTAGATCACTTTAGGCTGGCCCCTTTTGCAGGTATACATTGGGGAAAATAATTATTTGATCCCCTGCAGATTTTTCCCACTTACAAAGAAATGACGGGTCTATCATTGTTATCATAAGTGTATTTTTAATGATAGAGATAGAATATCAACCAAAAATCCAAAAAAACACATGATACAAATGTTATAAAATGAGTTGCAGTTCAGTGAGTAAAATAAGTATTTGATCCCCCTACCAATGAACAATAATTCTGGCTCCCACAGACTGGATACAGTTTAGGAAGGTGCTTAGACAAAACTTGTTACGTGTATAAAAGGCACCTGTCCACAGAATCTCTTTCTTCTATTCAAACCCACCAACATGGGCAAGACCAAAGAGCTGTCACAAAGGACGTCAGGAGCAAGATTGTAGACCTGCACACAGCTCCATTGGGCTAAAAGCCCATCAGCAAGGAGCTCGGTGAGAAGGAAACAACTGATGGAGCAATTATTCGCAAATGGAAGAAATACAAAATAACCATCAATCACCCTCAGTCTGCAGCTTCATGCAAGATTTCACCTCATGGGATAAGGATGATTATGAGAAAGGTGAGGGATCAGCCCAGAACTACACGGGAGGAGCTTGTGAATGATCTCAAGGCAGTTGGGACCACAGTCACCAAACTTGTGGTAACACAATGCGCCGCCATGGACTGAAATCCTGCAGCGCCCGTAAAGTACTCCTCCTCAAGAAGGCACAAGTACAGTCATGCCTATGAACATCTAAATGATTTAGAGAAGGATTGGGAGAAAGTGCTGTGATCAGATGGGACCAAATTTGAGCTCTTTGGCATTAACTCGACTCGCCGTGTTTGGAGGAAGAAAAATGCTGACCCTAAGGACACCATCCCTACAGTTAAGTAAGGAGGTGGAAACATTATGTTTTGGGGCTGTTTCTCTGCTAAAGGCACAGGCTGACTTTGAGTTTACAAGCAACAGCCAAGAAACCTTAAGGATTTCGAGAAGATCTGTAAAGAAGAGTGGACCAAAATCCCTCCTGACCTGTGCACCAACCTGGTAACCAACTACAAGAAACGTCCTACCTCTGTGCTTGCCAACAAGGGTTTCCCCACGAAGCACTAAGGCCGGGTTCACACCGCTGCGATGCGGGAACGCCGCGAATCCGCTGCGTTTTCCCGCATCACATGACTCCCGCCGGCAGTTCACACTGCCCTATGCGGACGGGTGGGAGTGTCAATGATATGTTAATGACACCCCCAGATCCGTCCGCATATCGCAGTGCGATCTGCCGACTCGCACAGGAATCGGATCGCATGGTGTGAACCCCCATGCGATCCGATTCTGTTGCGGACCAAAAAAAGGGTCCCGTGCGAGTTTGCTGCGGGACCGATGCGAATTCAGCCATACTATCTGTATGGCTGAACTCGCATCGCTATGGAGATCGGATGTGATTTGCGGTGCGAATCACATCCGGATCTCCCCCCGCAGCAGTGTGAACCCAGCCTAAGTCATGTTTTGTTTGGGGATCAAAAACTTATTTTACTTACTGAACTGCAACTCGATTTTTAGTTGATATTCTATTTCTATCTCTAGAAAAATTATAGACCCTAAACCTACAAGATCTGCAGGGGATCAAATCATTATTTTCCCTACTGTAGCTATGTAAAACATTAAATATAAGTGCCTATAGCAGGGATCTCCAAACAACTGCCCTCCAGCGGAACTAAACGTCTCATGAGGCATTGTAAAACTCTGACATTCACAGACTAGGCATGATGGGAATTGTAATTCCTGAGCAACTGGAGGACCAAAGTTTGGAGACCTCTGGCCTAGTGTTTTCAATCCAGTAATACAGTGGTGTGAAAAAGTGTTTGCCCCCTTCCTCATTTCCTGTTCCTTTGCATGTTTGTCACACTTAAGTGTTTCGGAACATCAAACCAATTTAAACAATAGTCAAGGACAACACAAGTAAACACAAAATGCAATTTGTAAATGAAGGTGTTTATTATTAAAGGTGAAAAAAAATCCAAACCATCATGGCCCTGTGTGAAAAAGTGATTGCCCCCTAAACCTAATAACTGGTTGGGCCACCCTTAGCAGCAACAACTGCAACCAAGCGTTTGCGATAACGTGCAATGAGGCTTTTACAGCGTCCTGGAGGAATTTTGGCCCACTCATCTTTGCAGAATTGTCCTAATTCAGTTACATTAGAGGGTTTTCGAGCATGAACGGCCTTTTTAAGGTCATACCACAACATCTCAATAGGATTCAGGTCAGGACTTTGGCTAGGCCACTCCAAAGTCTTCATTTTGTTTTTCTTCAGCCATTCGGTGGTGGACTTGCTGGTGTGTTTAGGATCATTGTCCTGCTGCAGAACCCAAGTTCGTTTCAGCTTGAGTACACGAACAGATGGTCGGACATTCTCCTTCAGGATCTCTTGGTAGACAGCAGAATTCATAGTTCCTTTTATCACGGCAAGTCTTCCAGGTCCTGAAGCAGCAAAACAGCCCCAGACCATCACACTACCACCACCATATTTTACGGTTGGTATAATGTTCTTTTTATGAAATGCAGTGTTCCTTCTACGCCAGATACACCTTCCAAAGAGTTCCACTTTTGTCTCATCGGTCCACAGAATGTTGTCCCAAAAGTCTTGGGGATCATCAAGATGTGTTGTGGAGAAATTGAGACGAGCTTTGATGTTCTTTTTGCTCAGCAGTGGTTTTCTCCTTGGAACTCTGCCATGCAGGCCATTTTTGCCCAGTCTTTTCCTGATGGTGGAGGCATGAACGCTGACCTTAACTGAGGCAAGTGAGGCCTGCAGTTCCTTGGACGTTGTTGTGGGGTCTTTTGTGACCTCTTGGATGAGTCGTCGCTGCGCTCTTGGGGTAATTTTGGGCGGCCGGCCACTCCTGGGAAGGTTCACCACTGTTCCATGTCTTCGCCATTTGTGGATAATGGCTCTCACTGTGGTTCGCTGGATTCCCAAAGCTTTGGAAATGGCTTTGTAACCCTTTCCAGACTGATAGATCTCAATTACTTTCTTTCTCAATTGTTCCTGAATTTCTTTGGGTCTCGGCATGATGTGTAGCTTTTAAGGATCTTCTGGTGGACCTTACTGTGTCAAGCAGCTCCTATTTAAGTGATGCCTTGATTGTGAACAGGTGTGGCAATAATCAGGCCTGGGTGTGGCTAGAGAAATTGAACTCAGGTGTGGACAACCACAGTTATAGTATGTTTTAACAAGGGGGGCAATCACTTTTCACCTTTAATAATAAACACCTTCATTTACAAATTGCATTTTGTGTTTACTTGTGTTGTCCTTGACTATTGTTTAAATTGGTTTGATGTTCCGAAACACTTAAGTGTGACAAACATGCAAAGGAACAGGAAATGAGGAAGGGGGCAAACACTTTTTCACACCACTGTACTTTGTCTCACCTTACTCAGTTGCTCTCCATTTTTAGGCACTGTCAAGTTTGTAGAGGCCGATCTGCTGACAGCCTTAAAATGGAATTAAACCCTCCTATCCTCTACAGCCAAGGAAGCTCCTTCTGTTTGGTCTGCAACTGCCATGGTGCTTCCCACTTGATCAAATATGGCACGAGCCTTTTAATGGTTTGACAGGTTTGGTTGGGGACGCAAGGAAATATGACAGCAATCCCGGCTTTCCAGGAATGTAACTGTTTTTTGGAAACTGTTAAATCAATGATTTTAGATCCACTTTATGATTTACTGCTGGGGCTCTGGGCTGCAGAAAAATGGCAGCCTCCAGCAAGAAGAAATAAGAGCAGTGCTACAGCACACACTAATTTTGGTAGCATAATTATTAATGTGGAATGTATGTTCCTTGGTAAAGAACAGATTTTTTTATTAAGTTGTTATGGGTTAAGGTCTGCTTTAAATAATTAGGGCATTATATGGTGTCTTACACACATTTCAATTATCTAGAAGTGCCCACATGCCTTTATTCAATTGCAAAAATTCTCAAATGTATATATTAGATATAATGCAATAAACCAAAGCATTAAAAGGTATCATTTCATGCTAGAAAGAATGTTTGTTTGTTTGTGAAGCGAGGGGGAATGCCACAGCAGCAGATGCCCAGGACTATGCTTGGTTCTTCCATAGCATCACTGGACAGACAATAAATTAGTACTTATGTGTGATTATTATTATATATACTTTCCCCCTTCAGCCCCCTTTAATAGGGTATCTTTGACATTTAAGGATTAAGTGTTGATGATCTTCAATTTAATATGTGAAATTTACCTCCCTAAAAGTCTCCCAATTAACCACTTCAGCCCGGACCATTTGGCTGCCCAAAGACCAGAGCATTTTTTGCGATTCGCCGCTGTGTCGCTTTAACTGACAATTGCGCGGTCGTGCTCTCAAACAAAATTGACGTCCTTTTTTCCCCACAAATAGCACTTTCTTTTGGTGGTATTTGATCAGCATTTCCCCGTTCTTCCTCACCATGAGACGATCGCAGGTATCCCTGCGGACATTGAATCTGCGAGACCCGCGATCACACTCACGGAGGCAAATTTAAAGGGACGTACCTGTAAGCCCATTTGCCTGTCCATACCATTCTGCCGATGTAAATGTTCGTGCAGCGGTCGGCAAAGGGTTAAGCAAATTCAACATCTATGAAATGAGTATAACCTGTTTTCCCTGACCAACATCATTAGATACTGTAAATTGTAAAATGTTAAAAATTAGGTGAATCAATGGCATAATAACACAATATTCTGTATGTTATTATAGACGTCAGTAAGGGATCATATGGTACAATAAGGGGTTTAATATCAAACATGATTTTTTATTTTTTTTTGCATAGTTACATTGGCTTAGCTTGGACCAATGTAAGTATGCATGTTCCATACCTGGCTGATCCCTGTAGAAGCATAGAATCACTGTAGTAGCTACCACTACTTTGGTGATCCTCGTTGTCTTCCAGATCCCATACCAAGTGGCTGCCTTGCTACATAGTAGCCACTGGTGGGCTCTAGTGGCCACATGAGGAAATTAACAGGATCACCTAACCCCTTCCAACAAAGACACTTTTATAGTAACCCATCCTGCCCAAAAAATTAAATCATTTTAAGCCTGGTACACACCACTAGATTCTGTTCGTTCAAGTCAGCGGGTTGGACGAAAAAAAAAAAAGCTGATCTCCCCTGCTGTGCTATTGCGTTCTGGCAGGGGGATGGGCCCTTCCAGAACACTCTGTTCAGCATTCTCAGTCATTGGCTGAGAGCGTTCATCGGGAGTCGCTCAACAGACCTTTTTCAGTTGGCTTCTGTCAGACCGGCTGCCATACACATGGGCCAACATTCAACCCGTATTTACTAGGCTTTAATCTTTGAGTCATATACTGTATGTTAGGACCTCTACTATCTGAATGTTGGCCGGTTTTCGATTAAACCAGCCAACATTTAATAGAAACCGGCCGACCTCCGCTATCTGCATGTTGGTCGGTTTCTATTAAACCGGCCGACATTCAACCCGTATGTACAAGGCTTTAATCTTTGAGTCATATACTGTATGTAAGGACCTCCACTATCCGAATGTTGGCTGGTTTCTATTAAACTGCCCGGGATTTAATAGAAACTGGCCTACCTCCACTATCTGAATGTCGGTCGGTTTCTATTAAACCGTCCGACATTCAACCCATATGTACAAGGCTTCAATCTTTGAGTCATATACTGTATGTTAGGACCTCCACTATCCCATTTACATTTGAAACTTTGTGCATTGTTTGGTTATCTTTAATAGCTGGATAAAATGTACCTTGGTAAAATTAAATAAATTACTTGGGGTGTTATTATAGTCAATGCAGCAGTTAGGTCCTCAGGTGCTCTGTTTCTTTGGAGATTTTAAAGCCAGAATAGAACAATGGCTTACTCACACTGGGCATTGATTGGTTTGGTCAACAAATAGATTTGCCAGGAACCAAGAAGTTGATATTTATGTTTCAGGAATCCTTAAACAGTTATCAGTAATATAATTTGCAGTCGTGTTTTTTTGTTTAAGTATTAAGTAGGTGAATGGGTAGGATTTAAACTAATAAACAAAGAGTGTGCAGTGGCTGGAAGATGGGAGGTTATCTGGAACAGTAATTTCTAATTATGTGTCTGACATCCTTTTTGCATTTGATAGTTTTTTTTTTACAATTCCAGCTTTCTACACAGAGATGAATCAATGTCTCTTCAGTCATTTGTAGAGGGCCCCCCAAGATATCTTATAGCTTATATGAATATAATTAAATCACATTTCAAAACAAAAGGACTATAGAATAATGTCAGTATTAGATTACAGCACAGTGAAACCTAAATGGATCATTTTGGTTGGAAATGTAAAACTCTGAGAAGCAAGTGATTCTAACATTATTATTGCTGTATCTGGATGGGTGATCTGTCAATCAAAGTTCCCCCACCAGGGGGCGGCGCTGTATATGATGTTGAGCGGCGGGAACACAGCAATTGAAATGAAATCTGTTATCGCTGTGTTCCCTGCGCTCAGCTCTGAACATCCAGGACGCTCTCCTGTTCCTCTCCTCCCCTGCACAGGTAGGCTGCATGGTGGACACAGGCTGCATGGCGGGCACAGGCTGCATGGTGGACACAGGCTGCATGGTGGACACATGCTGCAAGGCCAGCACAGGCTGCATGGTGGGCACAGGGTAGATGGTGGACACAGGTTACATGGTGGACACAGGCTGCATGGTGCATGGTGGACGCAGGCTGCATGGTGGATGGTGAGCACAGGCTGCATGGTGGACACAGGCTGCATGGTGCATGGTGGACGCAGGCTGCATGGTGGATGGTGGGCACAGGCTGCATGGTGGATGGTGGGCACAGGCTGCATGGCAGGCACAGGCTGCATGGTGGGCACAGGGTGGATGGTGGACACAGGCTGCATGGTGGATGGTGGGCACATGCTACATGGTGGATGGTGGACACAGGCTGCATGGTGCATGGTGGACGCAGGCTGCATGGTGGATGGTGGGCACAGGCTGCATAGTGGATGGTGGGCACAGGCTGCATGGTGGGCACAGGCTGCATGGTGAACACAGGCTGCATGGTGGGCACAGGCTGCATGTTGGATGGTGGGCACAGGCTGCATGGTGGACACAGGCTGCATGGTGGGCACAGGCTGCATGGTGGATGGTGGACACAGGCTGCATGGTGGATGGTGGGCACAGGCTGCACTGGTGGACACAGGCTGGCTGCATTGGTGGGCACAGACAGCTTGCATTGGTGGGCACAGGCAGGCTGCATTGGTGGGCATAGGCAGCTTGCATTGGTGGGCACGAATAAAGTTGTTGTTGTTGTTGTTAATATTTATTTTTATAACTTCATTCTGCATAAAACATTTAAGTGACATTTAATGAGATAATTTATGAGGGCGTGTTTAGGGGTGGAGCGGGCATGTTTAGGGGCATTAGACATTAATAGCTGTGTTGAGTTATTTTATGGGGACAGCAAATTTACACTGTCCAGAACATGACACTCCCACCAACATGATTGACTGTAGGCAAGACACACTTGTCTTTGTACTCCTCGCCTGGTTGCCGCGACACACGCTTGACACCATCTGAACCAAATACGTTTATCTTGGTCTCATCAGACCACAGGACATGGTTCCAGTAATCCATGTCCTTAGTCTGCTTGTCTTCAGCAAACTGTTTGCAGGCTTTCTTGTGCATCATCTTTAGAAGAGGCTTCCTTCTGGGACAACAGTCATGCAGACCAATTTGATGCTGTGTGCGGCGTATGTTCCAAACACTGACAGGCTTCAACCTCTGCAGCAATGCTGTCAGCACTCATACGTCTATTTCCCAAAGACAGACTCTGCATATGACGCTGAGCATGTGAACTCAACTTCTTTTGTTGACCATGGCGAGGCCTGTTCTGAGTTGAACCTGTTCTGTTAAACTGCTGTATGGTCTTGGCCACCGTGCTGCAGTTCAGTTTCAGGGTCCTAGCAATCTTCTTATAGCCTAGGCCACCTATATGTAGAAAACAATTGTTTTTTTCAGATCCTCAGAGAGTTCTTTGCCATAAGATGCCATGTTGAACTTCCAATGACCAGTATGAGAGAGTGAGAGCGATAACACCAAATTTAACACACCTGCTCCCCATTCACACCTTATACCTTGTAACACTAACGAGCCACATGACACCAGGGAGGGAAAATGGCTAAT
The DNA here is from genome assembly GCF_037356315.1 of Lithobates pipiens. Lineage (NCBI taxonomy): Eukaryota > Metazoa > Chordata > Amphibia > Anura > Ranidae > Lithobates > Lithobates pipiens. The sequence goes on from NW_027507696.1 coordinate 16,852,556, forward strand.
TGGGCCCAATTTGGACATTTTCACTTTAGGGTGTACTCACTTTTGTTGCCAGTGCTTTAGACGTCAATGGCTGTGTGTTGAATTATTATTGAGGGGACAGGAAATTTATACAAGCTGTACACTCACTACTTTACATTGTAGCAAAGTGTCATTTCTTCAGTGTTGTCACATGAAAAGATATAATAAAATATTTACAAAAATGTGAGGGGTGTACTCACTTCTGTGAGATACTGTATTTCACAATATAGGAGAGAAGGTCATTTGGGGCTTTCAGGGACTGACCGATAGACATTTGATTGCCATTGGGAGACTGTCATCTAATATTTATGGACACCTTCAAGGAATACTGTCATGAGAGATTAAGGGAGGCTGCTATCACTAAACTCTCCGTTGGGAATACTAGTTCCTTAGCTGTCATTATGATGCTTTGATTATAATGCTGTCACTGACAGAGAACAATTATAGAAATAAGCAGGTGTGATGCCTTTCTGATACCTATTTGCAGCATGCTTGTTCTGGGACTTGTTCTGGTATTTTCAGAAGCAAGCCTGCAATGGCAGCTTCCACACTTCTTTCATGAAAGACTCATTTTAAAGTTGAATTCAAGGCAGATTTAAAAAAATCAGTAAGTAGCTGAATTATGTAAAGCAACCATGGCCAAACCACCACATTAGAAGCTACTCGCAAAGATTACTTTGTGCTTCCTGAACATGGTTTGCGTGTCAATTACTTCGGGAATATGACGGGTCATGTAACAGTGCTTACCTATCTCTGAGTGTTCTGGGCAGTACTATGCAGAGAATATATAGGGGAGGAAAGATAGCAGGAGTTCCACATTAAGCCTTATATTTTATATTATTTTAATACAAGCATACCCCACGTTTAAGTACACAATGGGGTTTATTTACTAAAGCTGGAAAGTGAAAAATCAGCCTCACTTCTGCATAGAAACCAATGAGCTTCCAGGTTTTATGACCAAAGCTTAATTGAACAAGCTGGGGTTAGAAGCTCATTGGTTTCTATGCAGACGTGAGCCTGATTTTGCACTTTCCAGCTTTAGTAAATAAACCCCATTGTGTACTTAAAAGTGGGGTATGCCTGTATTTGTCTGGAGATGAACTTAAAATGTTACAAGTGTATGTAATCCCTGTCTATTCTTCTTTGACCCTACTCATCTCTCCGCATCCGCAGTCTTAACATCCATCTTTTGGATCTATATGCTTTTCCCCATAGGTTATTTTACACCGACATTGAATATTTTTTGTATTATTACCTGGAAGAAAGCCAAGACGTTGATCTTCAGATCCCTCCGTCTACCTATAAAATCAAAAATCTGGGTCTAAAAAGAGGACCCTAATTTATCATTTCCTAATCTGTGCAATTTGTAATTGTAATTACATTATTCTACTTTTGTACGATGTTGACCATCTGTCCGCATCTGATGTACAGTATGTCATTGCCTACAATGTTAACTTGGTTAACTTCTCAATAAACATACAGTATATGCTCTTTTTTGGTCTTTTATATATATATATATATATATATATATATATATATATATATATATATATACACAGTATCATTGAAGGCATATACTGTATATATATATATATATATATAATTATAAGTGTATCCAACTATCAGTGGATCATGGTTGAAATGGTCTGGCTCGTGCAGGTTATGCCTCCAGCAACAGATATGTAGCAAAGTACTAACCTTCAGTTACTGGTGGGTTTTTCCAGCCATTAATAGTTCAACTTTTTACTTTTTGTTCGTTTTGTTCATTCATTTTTTAGTGTTGCATTAAAAAAAAGCAAAAAATAAAATAACATTTGAAAAAAAGCCTTTTTTTTTATTTGTAAATAACTTTGCAACTCTTTGTAACAAAATTGTAATTTTAGTGTAATTTAAACTGTATAAATTATAGACTAAAATGTATATTTTTTACCCATAAAAACACAATCTTTTTTAAAACTAACACAAAGTAAAATACTTTAATTAATATCACAAGAAAAAGCCGTGCTTGCTCAAAAAAATATATGAACTTGTTCTCTTAAGTAATGACAAAGTTATTACTGATTAAACAGGCCCACAGCAAAAGTAAAAAAATGGGGGGTATACAGGTGTGAGAACCGAAACGGTTAAGTTAACCCCATAGCCTTGCATCGTGAAAAGGGGCACTAAAGCACAATCGTTGTATAGCTGGGTATAGCAGGAAGCAGGGCAGGGTTGTAATGAGAAAATATACACTGTCTCATGTATATACACTTAAAATTAACAAATATACTTTGAAATAGGGTTTTTAAAATATTAACACATATTTATAAGAGTATTTAATAAAGCTGATCTTTTGTTCAGAACACTGCAAAGACAAAGTAAACCTATACTGAGAAAATAAGCACCATGCTATTTAAAGTAGTATTAAACACCAAAACAGAATGTATTATATTGCAGATTACCAATTCTTAGTTGTGGTGGGTTCTTTAGTTTTTTTTTAGGCTTTTATTCCTTTATTTTCACCTGGTAGTCCACTTAGAAAATTTATTAATTTCTGACAGACCAAGCTGTCCAGACAAAGTAGCAGTTAGAGGGATGGGACAAGACATTTACTACTGACAGGGTTGCTTGCAATGGTCAGCTTTTATTCATTATAGGGGAGCTAAACTTTCTCAATCAAATTGTAAATGATCACCTTGTAAAACAACCCATTCAATTTTAAAATAGAAATGAAAGGTAAAACATTTGTGTACCATTGTCAAAAAACATCATAAATACCTTTTTTCCTTTTTTTATAAGTGATCACATTCCCTCTGTTCTCAGCTGCATAAGGGCTAGGGGAGGAGAAGCAGAAGTATATTGAGCTTCCCAGTGAATGGCTGTGTCAGGACAAGTCTGATCATTGTATAAAAGCAGGCTGAGTTCCCAATATAGCTAGAAAACAGACCATAGTGTGTTCCCCTGCTTAGTGTGTCAGTTTTTTTAAAGGAAAGCAGAGAGACTAGCAGCACACCACAGATTTCACAGAAAGGAAACAATACAAAGTGAACAGGATACTTTTTCATACAAGTACATGGTACAGCAGGCGCATATAAGGAATATGACGTGTTGGAGTAACAAACACTTTAACTATTTTTTAATCCTTATGGTGATAGCATTAGTAAGTAGTTAGGAAGGTTTATTATATTTACTTGTTTTAAACCTTTTTTGTTTATATTTCTTCAGTTGCTTTCTGATTTCTGGCCTAGGCCAAAATGATGTCATCCGTCCTATTAGGCCGCGTACACACGCGGGGACTGTCTGCCGAAACTAAGTTTGTCAAACAGTCCGCTCAAACTTTTGAATGAACGAACACGCCCACACACGGCACTTTTTGAGCGGACAAATACGGCAAACTTTGTTCGTAGTACTAAGTCCGCGCAACTTTTGAAATGAACGGACTCGCCCACACACGAGGCAACAGTCCGCTCATTTCGAGCGCGTGTGCAGGTAGGCGGGGCCCGCGACGGAGACGTCGCGGGCTCCGCCGCCTGGTATGGACTTAAAGGGGAACCCCAACGCCGAAAAAAATCGGCGTGGGGGTCCCCCCAAAGTCCACAACAGACCCTTGTCCGAGCACACTACCCGGCCGGCCAGGAAAGGGGGGCGAGCGAGCGCGCCCCCCCTCCCGAGCCGTACCAGGCCGCGTGCCCTCAACATGGGGGGTGCCTTGGGGAAGGGGGGGCCGCGCGGCCCCCCCACCCCAAAGCACCTTGTCCCCATGTTGATGAGGACAAGGGCCTCTTCCCGACAACCCTGGCCGTTGGTTTTTGGGGTCTGCGGGCGGGGGGCTTATCGGAATCCGGGAGCCCCCTTTAATAAGGGGGCCCCCGGATACTGGCCCCCCACCCTATGTGAATGAGTATGGGGTACAATGTACCCCTACCCATTCACCTGTAAAATAAAAGTACCCAAAAAAAAAAAACACAACACACGAGATAAAATATTTTATTGCACAGCTCCGGGGGTCTTCCGTCTTCGGGGGTCTTCTCGCCGGACTCCTCCACTATCTTCTTGTAGCTCTTTTGCTAGCGGAGGAGTCCGGCTTTCTTCCTCCCCGCCGCCGGCCTCTTCTCCCGACTTCGGGGGTCTTGTCCCCCTCTTCGGTTCTTCTGCCGGGCCACCGCCTGCAAAAGAGCTATAAGAAGGCGCGGTGGCCACCGCGCCTTCTTATAGCTCTTTTGCAGGCGGTGGCCCGGTCTTCTGTCGCCGCTGTCGCCTTCCGGTCGCCTTCCGTTCTTCTTCTTCTTCTTCTTCTTATTCTCCAGGAGATGTTGACACGTCGCTCTCTCCGGCCGGAATGCCAGAGCCGCGCTGTGCGGCCACTTATATAGTGACAATGGGGCGGTGTCACATGGTATATGTCACATGGGTTGGTCACATGGTGACCCCGCCCCCTTACGATGTCATAGTCCCCATGTGACATCAACCCATGTGACCAACCCATGTGACATATACCATGTGACACCGCCCCATTGTCACTATATAAGTGGCCGCGCAGCGCGGCTCTGGCATTCCGGCCGGAGAGAGCGACGTGTCAACATCTCCTGGAGAAGAAGAAGAACAACAAGAAGAAGAACAAAAGGCGACCGGAAGGCGACAGCGGCAACAGAAGACCGGGCCACCGCCTCTAAAAGAGCTATAAGAAGGCGCGGTGGCCCGGCAGAAGAACCGAAGAGGGGGACAAGACCCCCGAAGTCGGGAGAAGAGGCCGGCGGCGGGGAGGAAGAAAGCCGGACTCCTCCGCTAGCAAAAGAGCTACAAGAAGATAGCGGAGGAGTCTGGCGAGAAGACCCCCGAAGACGGAAGACCCCCGGAGCTGTGCAATAAAATATTTTATCTCGTGTGTTGTGTTTTTTTTTTTGGGTACTTTTATTTTACAGGTGAATGGGTAGGGGTACATTGTACCCCATACTCATTCACATAGGGTGGGGGGCCGGTATCTGGGGGCCCCCTTATTAAAGGGGGCTCCCGGATTCCGATAAGCCCCCCGCCCGCAGACCCCGACAACCAACGGCCAGGGTTGTCGGGAAGAGGCCCTTGTCCTCATCAACATGGGGACAAGGTGCTTTGGGGTGGGGGGGCCGCGCGGCCCCCCCTTCCCCAAGGCACCCCCCATGTTGAGGGCACGCGGCCTGGTACGGCTCGGGAGGGGGGGCGCGCTCGCTCGCCCCCCTTTCCTGGCCGGCCGGGTAGCGTGCTCGGACAAGGGTCTGTTGTGGACTTTGGGGGGACCCCCACGCCGATTTTTTTCGGCGTTGGGGGTTCCCCTTTAAGTCCATACCAGGCGGCGGGGCCCGCGACGTCTCCTTCGCGGGCCCCGCCTACCTGGAGACGCGCTCGAAATGAGCAGACTTTCCTCCGAGCGGGAACAGTTTGCTCATTTCGAAAGTGGCCTACACACGGGCGGACTGTCCGCTCAAACCAAGTTTCAGCGGACAGTTTTTCGGAATTTCCGAAAAACTTTGTTCGTCAAACTGTCCGCTGAAGCCCCACACACGAGCGGACTGTCCGCTGAAACACTGTTCAGCGGACAAAGTTGAGCGAACAGTCCGCCCGTGTGTACGCGGCCTTAGTCTTGGCCATTTTTTTTTCTTTCCTCTGGAAGAGGAAAAGAGGGTCTTTCTAAGCTAAGCACACCCTCCTGCCTGCATGCTTGAAATAAGGACAGATGGATTCTAGGAAGTAAATGCTACAGGAATCATCTGCCATTACCTAAGATGGCCACAGCTAGAAATGCTAGAGAGGTGTATTTCAAAGCAATTTCTCTACCTAATAAAACATGGAGACATAAATGGATTGGTGAGTTTGCTTTGAATATTAAAAATGAATTACATTTTTAAAAAACGTAAAAAAAAATTTTTGTTCAGCTTTAATGCGTTAGTCAACCTCATCTAAAACTTCTAGCGCATCTTATGCCTTGTACACACGGTCGGAAATTCAGACGGAAAAGGTCTGATCTGATTATATTGTCGGAAAATCCGATTGTGCGTGGGCTCTAATGGACCTTTTCTGTCGGATCTCAAATTTTCCGACAAAAAAATCCGATTGGACTTTTTTCAATCGTTTGTAGAGAATTCCAATCGGACAAAGTGCCACACATGCGCAGATCAAATTACGAGACCAAAGCTATTGGCTACTAGCCTCAACGTAGTCCAGTCGTAACGTACGAACGTCATCATGTTCCGAACGATCAGATTTTCCGACAGCTTTGTCCGACCGTGTGTATGCAACACCAGTTTAGGACAAAAATTGTCAGAAAAAATCTGACGGATTTTGTTGTCGGAATGTCCGACTGTGTGTGCAAGCCATAACACTACCTACCCTCCCCTAGACTGGCAAGGTGCCCCATTTGCTCCTTCCTCCAACGTGGGGGCCCTTTAAAACAGGAGGTGTGTTAATGGCCAGATCACTGGGTAAAAACAGATGAAAAAAGCCCCCCAAAAGAAAACGAATGCAGCCACCACATCTAATGATTGGTAAGCTGCAATATATTATATTTTTGATTTTGATTTTCAGACCCACTGATCTGGAACAAGAATTCAAATTAGGAGTTTTGACCTTATTCCCTGGCTTGTTCAACTCATAAAGCATTGAGGTTGAACATATGAAGACATCTAAATAACCCCACCAATTTGTATTCAGACAAGCAGGTCTTTGCACTACTTAGTTGTTGGTAGATCAAAAGGAGATGTACAATCAAGTGGTATAGTGTGTGGCCAGCCACAGAAGGACTAGCCAGCTCTCTCTATTACAAGTTAAATATGCAGGTGGTCTATGGTGCACAGGGTAACAACAACTGCTCATGCAATAAGACAATGCAGAAATTCCATTGTCCCTTTGTAGCAGGAGGCACACTGGTTGGCAGGATCATAATCTAAAATTAGACATAGAAAGGTAATGATCATGAAAAAGACTGCACAAACTGTTGTGGAGCCAAGCTATTACATATAAAATGATGTTATTCTTATTTATATACATTATAAGAGTTCTTGCCGGCTGTTGAAAACTCCTGAGAGCTTCTTGCCCTGCTAAATCTTGTGTTAATAACATAATAAAATAACTCTACCGCCATACCAAATAAGCACTGGCTACAATATACTCAATTTATAGCCCAGTTGAGCTAAGGAAACAGTAGTTACAGACCTGCATGTGGGTCAGTACTTCTTGGCTATGGCTAATTTAGGCCCAGGCTGGCATTGGCAGGATTCAAGTCTCCACTGAGCTGTTAAAGGTTTAGCGTAGATTTATGCCAACTCACAGCCTAGCTGGACTATAGATGATTATGATGGACCTTTAGACATCATTACAAAGTGAAAAGTGCACAACTATTGCACTCAGATGACCTGGCAATAATACAGTATTTAAAGATATGTAGATATTAGAGGGTACATTTATCTTGGCATTACATGTAACAGTCAGCATCGTTGCTGAATGATTTTCAGCAAACAGATCAGAGAACAAGCCATGCAAAGACTTTATTGCTTTGCTTACCCTGTGTGGCTCACTCCATAGGGAGCCATTTGTTCCATCTTTTTAGAGAACAATTGCCACTCCTAGTGATGAGTCCTTCGTTAATTTAGCAACATGATTGAACTGCTAAAAATCCCCCATGTACCCCTAGCCTAATGAGGTGACACAGCAAGTAGTTGCATTAGTCAGGAGCAAGGAGATCCAAATCGCCCATGTAGCTCCAGGTCTAAGTTTGATTTCATCATTCCTAAAGCTTTTAAACTGTTTCTAGTTGTTTGTAGGCTTTAGCTGTAATTTGAGCAATCATATGCAATCATGAATCTGTATTTAGTACACAGAGAATGCATATGTTGTACAAAAATGTGGCAGCCCACAACTATGTACATTATTACAAATAGTAAGGTGGTATTAAACTCCACTTTTACCTACAGGTGAGCCTTTCATAAGACTTACCTGTAGGTACAGGGAATATCTAAACTTGTTTAGGAGATATTCACGCAACTGGTGGCTGGTGACGTCATGCCTGACCTTCATTGTGGCCTCAGCCACTCATACAGCTGGAGAACGCAAACCCAGAAAGGAAGATCGGGTGAAAATGGCAGCATCAGAGATCCAGGACAGCGATGTGCTGGAGGGCTCTGTATATAGATACGTATGTCATAATGTGCTAGTATGTGGAGCAAACTAGTACATTATGACTTAAACCTGAGGGGGGGGGGGCATTGCTTTTTATTTTCTGGAGGTTTACTATCGTTTCAAGTCCTATTAAAAACCAGGAATGGTACAGCGGTATGATGTCCCAGTAGGACATCACACCGTTGTACGATTCCAGGTTCTCAGTGGTTTTCTTGGCTCCTTGGAGAGCTCTAACTTTTCCAGTTGGAGTTGCCTTTTGCTGTTACCTAAGAGGTGTGATTCCAGAGTGGAAGTGCATACACCTGAGGAGGATCTGTGCTCAAGAAACATGCTGTGTCTGCTGTACTTGTTACAGCTCACGGTCTGGTGAGTGTGGATTTTGAATAAGGTGGTGCCACTCAGTGTTTTCGGTACACTACAAGGATCTGCTGGATGGTGAAAGATCTATTTTATTTGAATATATATGGAATTTGAGTTAGGACAAACGTAACTCTTGGCAGCGTAAACACCCTATATTTACTTATTTTGTGTATGTTTTTATTGTATTCACTGGCGCTGCATCATTTCATGATGTTATAAGTGTTTATGTTTGGGTATATAAAACTTTGTTAGCCAGCGGCCGCACATGTTACCACAGCACAGATTCATTACAATATGATTATTTTCACCATAGATTCCCTTCACCATTGGTATTTTGGTTTTTGGGTCCTGACAACCAACCAAAATCACATTTAGAATTAAAGTGATCCTGTACATCCCCTAGCCCTGAACCATAATGGAACACAAAGGTCACCCTTTTTCAGCGCGCTCAACCCATGGCCTGTGGGCCAGAACCCTCCGATGTGGCCCGCAACTTCAAAACAGGGAAGTGCATGCTCAGGGTCAGCAACCCATTAATCACGATTTGGGCTTGCCAACCCACCATCCCAGAGCATCAGGGTACAGTGAGCTGTCTCTGACAGCAGAGGGAGAGGGCTGCCACATAAGCAGATGCTTCTTCTCTAGTGCCGGTATCACGTACCTGGTCGGAGAGAGTGAAAGTGAGAGAGCTCCCCTGAAGGTGATACAGGGAATGCAGTGCCCAAAGAAGCACAGGTTGCCAGCTTTAGTAGTCTGTAGAGCTGAGGAGCCGATCACCAGATGGTAGCAGGAACAGACAGATGCACTGTAGGGCAGGTGTCCTTCAGCAGTTCCAGGCATGCTTGGCAGCGGTGCAAACAGGAAACAATATCAGAAGCCAGGCCAGGGATCATGCACGGTGGATCAGACAGGAGCAGAGGCAGATAGCAGGAACTGGAACAAACTGGGGTCATATACAGTTAAGTCAGATAGCAGCAGAGTCTGTAAAACAGGCCAGGGTCATACACAGGCGATCAGGCAGCCGCAGACTAAGTAATACAGATGATCAGAGCCAGGAATGTAGATAAGACAGGTCAGAGGCAACATGGGTCGGGGTAACAAGTAATCCAAGGTCAGAACACATAGAGACACAGGAACATGGGGGGCTGATGATCATCCAGCAATCTGCTGAGCAGAGCAGCAGTTTTTTATAGGCAGGTTGGCATCAGCATCTATCACGTTCTGCTCATGCCACCGCGCATTTGCCGATTCATGACACCTCCGTGCACATGCATGCGACAATTTGCCCCGGGATTGCGCAGGACGTGGCAATGCCGCGTATTGGCAGTATTGCCAATTCTCTTTTGGTCATTCTCCTGATAACTAGCTCCTGTCTCAGGAGGAGTGATGCCAAGTGCACTCCATCTCTAATCTTTTCAAGCAGCTTGGAGAGCGATGCAAGCAGAAGCTGCAAGAGGAAAAGAAGATCAGGGTATTAAATACATGCGCTAGGCATAATATACAATGGGCACATTGGCACCTATAAAAGGGTTAATAACTATTAGACTGCTTTCATACTGATCCACAGGTGCAGTTCAGTGTACCTGCGGCTTTCCTGTGGGTTAGCTGCACTAAGCCATAGACTTTTATTATATCCTGCGGGTTTAGTGTGCTTTCAGAAAGTACAACCCACCCACAATGTAATAGAAATCTATGGCAAAGCACAGCTAACCTGTAGAAAAGCCACAAGTGCACTGTGCTGCACTCATGATGTTGGTAAACTGCAGCGCATCAGTGTGAAAACAGCCCTATAGGGGGCTCCTGACTGTAAGGACTTATTTTGATTTTTGGTTTGGGGAGGTAAAACCCTATAGTTCATTGTGTCCCGTGACCAGTTACCAAATCACTTAAGTGGCACTTGATCTTCAAAAGGTTGAGTACCCCTGCCTTACACTAAAAACGCGACTCAATAAAGATATAAAACGTTACAGAAGCCCTAAATAAACCCCTAAGCTGCCCCTAATACTTAGCATCTAACCTAACCAGCAGTGTAATATTTACTTAACCTTAAACATGAATCTTAACCAATCCCCTAAAAATGTGACCCTAACCGTAAAGCATAACTCCAGGCATACAGCTAAATGCGAGCCATTTTACCTGCCAAAAGATTGTATTTTTATCCACCTAGTCCTGAATTTTACACAGGTCTGACCTGCAGAAGAGTCCTATCCAGCAGGGGAGGGGATCTGATCTGATCTTCCTCTTCTGCAGTTTCACTTGAAGCTAAACTCCAGTAAATAAAATTTTAGGCACATCATTTACCTCTAATAAAGCAGGTTCTCCTGGCTGCTGCTTAATGTTAAAATCCTCCCTCCGGTGAGGTTTGGACTGTGATTAGGTGATAATTTGCCCCTTTTCCATCCACAGAATACCTTGCATTCTGGGAGACAAACATTATGATGTGAATGGACACGGAGACAAAATTTTGGAAGGCCAATGGCACAAGTCCTTCATATTTAGAGCTGCTGCTCTTAACTCTACAGTGACAAAATACCACTACTGTGGCAGGTATCTGGCATTGTAGGTGGGAGGATTTTTACAGTAGCCAGCAGAACTTAGGATATACTTTTTTAGAGTTAATCTATGTAAAAAATGTTTACTGCTGTTTACCTTTAAACTTACAAGGCTCCTCTCCACCCCTTGCACTGTGACTGCACAGTGAAAAAAGAAGCAGCACACTAAGGTTGGCCATACCGTATGCAATTTTCCTAGATTTATCAAAACCATATAATATGCGGTTAAACCTAAACACTTTCAATTTGTATGCAGTCAGGCAGGCAATTGTACTACATAGTTGTATTTAAATCTAAAGGAAATGGAAGAAGAAAATTGTATAATGTATGGCCAACCTTACATGTTCCTTTTTCCTCCACTCTCCTCCTGATAGCATGCTCTGTGCTTTGCAGCACATGCGAATGGCTCCTTGGTCCACTTCTCCCTCTTTTAGTTTAAGCTCTGCTGTACAGACTATAGAGTAGACTGCAAGAGGCTTACTGCATGCTTGGAAGCAGTGCAAGAGGCTACCTACATTGCTTGCATTAAAAAAAAAAATTTGAATGATATATTATTAATCACTAAGCTGCATTAATGTGTGCCTTTTATATTTGCCTGGGGTTCAACTTTAATTCCTAACCCTAACACAATCCTTAACTTTAACCTATAATACTAAATTACCCCTTAAAAATGTGTACTTACTGTAGTAAGTAAGAGGCCATCTTGTGCTGGGATTGATGCCAAGACTGGTCGAAAAAACAGACAACACTGGTTTGTCAGCAACTTACTGTTAGGTTTGTTTCCTTACTTTCCATCTTGTGCTGGGATTGATGCCAAGACCGGTCGAATAAAACAGGCAACACTAGTTTGCCAGAAACTTATTGTAAGGTTTGTTTCCTTACTTGTCTTTTTAGCACATAACAGTAAAGCTGGCCATACACTGCTTGAATTTCGGCCATGTTCCGATGAACCAAAAATAAGCATTGAGAGGTCTCCCATTGTGTAAAGGGAAATATCCGTGCTAACCCTCTAATAAACGTGCATGTACTTGTATTTAAAAATACTTATGTGTATAAAAACGAGACATGAATTAAGGTATGTGTGTTAACAAAAAACACAAAAAATAGGTGCTGCAAAAATAGAAAACAACTAAATATTTGGCTTGTAGATATGTGTAACAAAAGTCAATTGCGCAACCAAAATGTATTAAAAAATGTGTGATTGACAAGTCCTGTACATCATTTTTTCCAATAAAGACCAACCTTGTTGTTAATTTAAAAAAAATGTGTGAAAATCACATGAATATTGAAATAAAACACAGTTAGTGCTACAAAGTAATTAATAGAGCCACCATATGATTAATGCCACAATGTGATTAATAGTCTATAGCAGGTGTCAATCCACATGGTTCCTATAGAATGGGGCTCTCAAAAAGATGGAACAAATACTCTATTCACTCCACTCTTCAAAGGGGGCAACCAAACAGCAACCGAGGAAGTAATTGGAGATCATTTGGCCTCTTACCAAATCAGGGTTATAGAGATTTTATAGGCATATGCGGTAGGGATCCGTCAACTCAGGACGGTGTGTTCATCCAATCACTCGATATTGAGAACCTCTCCTCCACAAACACTTTGCCAACTGTTGCTGTAACTTTGTTCCATGGAACCCTTAACAGGGTAAGATCGCTCGTGAAGCGTGTTTAGGAAAGGCAGAAAAAAAACGTCATGGTGCAGTACTCAAAAAGGCTTCTTTATTCCAATAAAATGGTAAAGGTAAGTAACTGACATCCAATGAGAAAAACTGTGTATCGATAAGAACTAACAGCTGCGGCTCAAGCCAGCCAGCTGATACGTGATGATGTCCGGTCCTACAGCTCCACCTGGCGCGTTTCTCTGTATGAGGCATTGACTGAGAAAAGAGGCTGTTATTATAGAATACACCACCCCAAGTTGACGGATCCATACCGCATATGCCTATATGATCTCTATAACCTGAGATCCAACTGGTCTGGTAAGCGGCCAATTGGTCTCCAATTACTTCCTCAGTTGCTGTTTGGTTGCCCCATTTGAAGAGTGAATAGAGTATTTGTTCCATCTTTTTGTGAGCCCCACCATGTGGATTGACACCTGCTATGGGCTATTAATCACACTGTGGCATTAATCATATGGTGGCACTATTAATTACTTTGTAGCACTGTGTTTTATTTCAAAATTTATGTGATTTTCACACATTTTTTAATACATTTTGGTTGCGCAATTGAATTTTGTTATACAGAGGTCTCCGATTGCCTGATATCCTTTGATACAAAAATCAACAGAGCTATGTGGATTATTCATGGACAAGCATTGGCTGTGGCCAATCAGTTGTACTGTTACGGTTGCGCAATTGAATTTTGTTATACAGAGGTCTCCCATTGGCTGATATCCTTTGATACAAAAATCAACAGAGCTAGGTGGATTATTCATGGCCAAGCATTGACTGTGGCCAATCAGCTGTAGTTACTGTTTGACAGTGCCCACCCTATTCTGACAGCTGCTTGTCCTGGCCATCAGAATACATGGACCACAGTACTCTGTTTAGGGTAGATGGAGGAATCTGTTAGATTTTTTGCATACAGCCTGCAGACAAAACAAAATAATCTTTTAGTGTAGGGCCAGCTTCACAGCCCTCCTAAATGATGAAGTGATAGATAACAAATTGAATCTTTAGGTATCTTTATGTATTCCCTACATTACAATGAATATATCAGATCTTGCTCATATGTTCTACGTAGGTGCAGGTTTTTCCAGGTACTTTAGCTTTCTTCTACAGGCCAAAGAACTACTGGTAGGTTAATTGGCTTCTGACTAAATGGGCGCCAGGCTGTGTCTTTGTACTTTTGTGGAAGGAAAATTAGATTACAAGCTCCAGTTGGGCAGGCTTATGTCTAAATGAAATTTGCGGCTTGTAAACGGTTCAGTAATAGTTTGGTAGCATACAGGAAAAAAAATAAAGCTGTGATTGCAAAGAACAGTATAATGTAAACAAGATACAATCATTAGGGATTAGATCTGAATAAAACATAGGCCTTTATTTAATAATGCAATGTGCAAAGTGTAATAACCCATAGCAGCTAATCAAAAGAAATCTTATTTACTTGTATTTATTTTATTCATTTATATCGCACCAAAAGATACTGCAACAATTCAAAACAGAACTTTGAACCATTCGCTCTATTCCTTGCATAAAGAGGAGTTTGCTATAAGGTGCCAAACATGGTGCTACAGAACCCCCCCCCCCCCCCAATGTGTTAGAATCTTTGCAAACAGCAGGTACAACTGTTTCATTTAGCTACACATTCGTGAAATTCCTTTTATTTTTATTTTTTTCACCAAATTAACAATTTTTAGTTGTCACTTATACATTTTTGGCATACAGTATTTGTGTGTAGAGAAAAAACATCTCCCAATGGGTGTGTGTTGACTAATACTTACAAAGAAATTTTCTTAATTCAGATCATTTATATAGATAATATAAAATCATTACTAAACTGTCGAGATCTTGCAAAGAGACAATTTTAGATTTTAATCGAAACAAGTTATTAAGTTATTAGGAAGGTATGATTACTTTAAATAAACCTACAGTCAAAAACTACCCCGTGTTTTAAAGTGGCTGTAAATCCTTACATATACCCACTGAATTCTGGTGATACACAGAGATGAAGCAAATACTCCTACATAGGTTGTACCTTTTATCTACAGCCTTTTCTCCTCTACAGCAGTTCGAATTGCCCAGTTTACACTGCCTTTCTCTGCTTCAGAAGGAAGGGGATGGGGTACTGAGGTCACACACTGCACAGTAGAAATCTGAGTGTAATCTGAGACCTGAGTGGAGAGAGATAGAACACACCTCTTTCCTCTACAAAGGGAAACATACACAGCTAAGGCTGTCCGTCACCCACTTTGTACTGGGGGAGGGACAGGGCTGTCTCTGGGATGGTCTAGTATCAGCATAGACCATGTGTGCTCAACCTGTGACCCTCTAGCTGTTGTGGGACTACAATTCCCATCATGCCTCTGCCTTTTAGCGTCATGTTTATAACTGTCAGCTGGAGGGCCACAGTTTAAGCACCCATGGCATAGAATATCAGAGGTGACTCAGGTAGCTAGCAGAGAAGTGAGAAAGGAGACAGAACTCACGCTAAGTGTTTTTGATTGAAGCGTGTACACACTATAGAAGGATATGCTTTGTTAATTTTTCATTTCAGAGGTTTACAATCACTTTATTGCCAAGGCAACAATCTTGTGCTCACTATTAAATAAGATCAAAGTAGAGGCAGAGATGTTTATTGAATTAACGTCATCTTTGGCCATGTGACTAAGTGCCAAGGCATAGCAGAGAAGCTGTTTATGCTGCCAAGGTATATCGTGCCTTGTCAGAGTGGGCAGGATATTTTTACTCTAGACCTGCTTTAAACTACTGAAAGCTGGGTTATGATTGGTTGATATGGATTACTGCACAACTATATTTGCTTAATAGTTTGCTACTAAAGCTTGCTGAGCTTATTACTTTGATAACAGCTTTATGTAACTTATATTATGGCTTTACAGCTTCACACGGATATTGATCGAGGGGAAGGACGAGCCAAATATATCCTGACTGGAGAGGGAGCTGGTTCTGTGTTTGTTATTGATGACAAAACTGGCAATATCCATGTAACTAAGTCCTTGGATCGGGAAGAAAAGGAGGAATATATTCTACTGGCACAAGCTGTGGACAAGGTTACCCTCCGACCACTTGAGCCCCCCTCTCAGTTCATCATCAAGGTGCAAGACATTAATGACAACCCCCCTGTTTTCCTGCACCCTCCCTACCGGGCCTCTGTGCCAGAGATGTCCAACGTAGGTGAGGGGGGAATCTGAGGTCTTTATGTTGAGACATGTATTGAGCAATGGAGATATTAGAAGCCAGAGATTTATGTCTTCACATTGCAGATGTGCCAGTGATAATTACTCATTCTATGAAAGTGACAGTTTGCTAGAGAGAAGGGGCAATGAATTCACACAACATTTAGTGCAGAACTGTTGATTTTAGATAACAGATAAAAGAGATCTGCAAACTGTGTTGACAACTAAAGTCCAATGAGGGTAGGAAGAGATGATTAAACTGAAACAGGACAAAACACATTTGAGCTTACATTTTGTTATAGAATAACTGGAAAGATCTTTTATTTGGTGCCCTGGTATAGTAACACAAATGGATTATACAGGTTTGTTACAACTACTATGGCCAAGATGTGAATGCAAAATTTCCAGATCACTTGTGAGGTTATAGAAGCAATTGTACAACAATTGCATAAAATGGCAGTTGCAGCGATTGGTTAAACGTTTTCATTGTTGAGGATGCTCAAATCCACAAATATATTACACAAAATAAACAAAGGGTGCACTGACCTTATTCTAAGACCAGATATATATTATAGTAAAAAGTGGTAAATATTATACTCACAAAATGGCTATTGTATAAAAGCTCATCACATAATCCATTATGGTTCAATCCATAATTCATCAACTCATATGACAGAAGATGAAGATCCAATAGGCTGACACGTTTCGAGGACTAGCCTCTTCCTCTGTCACATGAGTTGATGAATTATGGATTGAATTATATTGGATTATGTGATGAACTTTTATACAATAGCCATTTTGTGAGTATAATTCTTACCACTTTTTCCTATAATAAACATTTGCTCTTGAGATAATGTATTAGGTCGGTGCGCCCTTTGTTTCTTTTGTGTGGTTTCATTGCTCCAGACTTCCCCGGTCTATGAGGGCAGCAAGATCTTACTTATCCATATAGAACCAGGATGGAGATATATCCTACTCATCTGAAGCGTGCACTTTCCCAAACGCAGGAGATATTGTGTTTTCCACAAATATATCAGCATTTTATTTTGCAATTACAGCAAATTAACTCTAAAGCTGGCCAAACACTATCAGAATTTTGTTTAAAAAAATTTTTTTTGAAGAATTCGTTCAATTTTTTAATGGTAAGTGGGGTTAAGTTGACTTTCATTTTCAACTGCAGTGACAATAAAATTCGAAGGATCAGGAATGGAAATTTTTTCTTTAACGAATGCCTTTCTAACAGTGTATAATGATTTTTCTTTGGGAAATTGCATTCTTTCCAAAATGTGAAGAATCAAAATTGAAGTACTTATGTCAACTCTCTGATGGCATTATCGAATGCACTGGTGAATTTTTTTTGTAAGAACATTCATATGAAAAGCTACAGTGTATTTCCAGCCTAGAATGATTCTGCCCTTAAATCTTTCTAAAGCTAAAATATTTTTGTCAGGTGTTAGAAACTCTAAAACATTTTTCTTGCTGTCTATTTCTAAACTGGAGGGATTTGCACTCTCTACTTGTCCTGGTTACTAATGTCAACGAAATAGAAAATGAGGGAAAAGGCAGCATTTTGAATTGTCATGGCAACATGAAAATCTTCCAATGCGGACACTTCAGTTTAACCAAAATTACTTTTTTCTTGTCTTTTATGGTATGATGGAACACTCTGGCTAAGAAGGTGTTGACCTTTTCCCAATTTCTTTTTTTTTTTGTCTTTCTTTTCCACATACTGCTTAGGGTACCAGTAGGGAATCACTAAATAGAAACTATGATTACCAGTCATAGCAAAAAGGCAGATAGAAAATTTTACATGTTGCTTATGGCAACCTAAGTTTCCATATTGCTTGAAAACACAGACTGTGTAATTGTTATGGGGGAGCCCGTAGGCACCCTGGTAATAACTAGAAAAACAAACACCTTAAGATTTACTGACTACTGAGGGTAAGACAGACAAGTTTCTTTCCTCCAGTTTTTTTTAATCAAATCCAGTTATTATGAAAAAGTCGCAGTGGATGATACAGTATATACAGTTATGGCCAAAAATATTAGCACCGCTGCATTCTCATCAGATAATGCACTAATTTGCCCAGAAAACTGTTGCAATTACAAATGTTTAGGCATTCTCATGTTTATTTATTTTATTTATATTGGTATGACTCAAAAAAAAGTGGAGAAAAAAAGCCAAATCTGACACATTCCACGCAAAACTCCAAAATGCACAGAAATTGTAAGAAATAACTGCATTCCAAGTTTGTGATGTGCCTGTAATTTGTAATTAAACTCACCTGTTTCAGTTAACAGGTGCTGACAATATAGAAATCACACTGACAACCAGTTAAAATGGTGAAAAATTGACTCAACCTTTCCATTGTGTGTCACACGGAGCATAGAGAAGAGAAAGAGCAGCAAATAATTGTCTAAAGGTTTGAGAGCAAAAATTGTGGAAAAGCATGGACAATCTCAAGGTTACAAGTCCATCTTCAGAGACCTTAATGTTCCTGTGTCCACTGTGCGCAACATTGTCAAGAAGTTTACAGCCTGTTGCACTGTAACTAATCTCCCTGGACATGGACAAAAGAGAAAAATTGATCAAAGATTGCAACAAAGGATTGTTCGAATGGTGGATAAAGAACTTTAATCAACTTCAAGACAACTTAAAGCTGACCTTCAGGCACAGGGTATAACTGTGTATACGACGCCATCTGAATCAAAAGGAACACTGTAGTAGGGGACCCAGGAGGACCCCACTGCTAACACAGAAACATCAAAAAGCCAGATTGGAGTTTGCCAAAGCTTACCTGAGGAAGCCAAAGACCTTTTGGGAGAATGTGCTATGGACAGACAAAACAAAAATTACAGCTTTTTGTCAAAGCCCATCATTCTACTGTTTTTAGAAAAAGAAATGAGACCTTTAAAGAAGAGAATACAGTCCCTACAGTCAAGCATGGTAGAGGTTCAATGATGTTTTGGGGATGCTTTGCTGCTTTAGGCACTGGATATCTTGACTGTGTGCATGGTATTATGAAATCTGAAGACTACCAAAGAATTTTTGGGTGCAATGTAGGGCCCAGTGTCAGAAAGTATGGGGCATTGTCAGAGGTCATGAGTCCTACATCCCCAAAGCACATGTCAAAAACAACCCAGAAATGGTTTAAGACAAAGCGCTGGAGAGTACTGAACTGGCCAGCAAAGAGTCCAGACCTAAATGCAATTAGAGCACCTGTGGAGAGATCTCAGAACAGCAATTTGGAAAAGAAACCCTTCCAATCTGAGAGCCCTGAAGCAACTGACAACAGAAGAGTGGTCCAAAATTCCATTAGAGATATGTAAGGATGTAATGATGGTTACAGGAAGCGATTCATTTTGGTTATTGCTTCTAAGGGGTGTGCTAACAAATATTAAATTGAGGATGCCAATAATTTTGTCCAGTCCATTTATGGCAACAATTTTATAGGTAAAGTGGTGCATTATCTGACAGAAATGCAGGGGTGCCAATATTTGTGGCCATGACTGTACTGTACAATAGGAAATGATGTACTGATATTTGGATACTACTACTGTAGATGCATGTTTATGTAAGTGAAGCTTGCTGATAAAAATTAATCAAACTGAATCTCACAGGGACCTCCGTGATCCAAGTGACAGCCAGCGATGCTGATGACCCAACATATGGCAACAGTGCCAGACTTGTGTACACTGTGCTGGAAGGGCAGCCATACTTCTCTGTGGATCCACAAACAGGTACCTTTCAGTGAATATGCTTGTGTGACTAATATAGTTAATATTTCAGAGGTATTTATTAATTCATCAAAGTGTATGTCCACCAGTAAAACATTTTTCAGATGGAAAATGCTTTACTATAATTTTCAGAAATATTCAGATTATTAGATGCTAGTATCCATTTATTAGCTTATAAATTCAAGAGTGGTATTCAAGTTTCCAAGCCTGCTCTTGCTTTTGTCTTTGCAAACTTGGCAACATCACACCAGGGTACACTTAAAAGGGACACATTCATAGCGAGGAAGTACATTGCATTACATCATATTAATCTGATATCCAGTTCTCTTAAGCTATGGAAAAGTCTAATTAATAGCATACTGCCTAATGAGGAGATACAATTTAAAAACATAAGATGTTCAAATACATTTCTGAAAGTGAGGGGGAGGTGGTGCGATACCCCAGATACACTGGTATAAAATAATTACCATATGCCTAATTTATTATTCTTGCCAGGCGTATTACTCTTAACTTTTATGGTGTTTAAGTATTTCTTAAATTTAATTTGAACAATTATTGTCCTTATTTGGTACTCTTTTATAATGATCGTACTGGATTTACCATGCTTGTATAGCATAATATGAAAAAAACATGCACTATTCTGTATGCAATTTAGTGTTAATTTGTTTCAATACTGCATTCTACGCACAACTAAATTATATTCTGGTACAAGCTTATTAATTATAAAATTAGATCTGATAGGATTCACCCAAGCATTTCCTCTCAGGATTAGTCCTTTGTATTATGTATTCACTGGGAAAATCTTGTTAGATCAGATCTTGCTAAGATGAATCTTGGTAGTACAGTAGCAGTTATTTTTCACTTATGCACAGGTCTTTGAAGGAATGAATCTTGTTAATAGGAATTTTCTTTCATTCCATTGCCTACATGCTTTCCATGGTGCTGAAATGGTGAGGGATGTGTAGTGCTTTAACACTAAGAGGGTTAATTAATATTTAAAAGAAATAAACATTTTCAAAAAAATGCATGTAGGTTAATATTGCCATAGCAAGAGAGCTGCAAGCATGCAGCGCCTCTCCTATGCTGACACCCATGCTAGGCACGGTATTATGTGCCCAGGGGCATAGCTAAAGTTTTATGTGCTCATGGAAATATTTGTTTTAAAAAGTTTTAAAAAGGGAATAATGGAAGTTTGTGTGTGGTATCTTTTTTTTTTTTTTTTTTACAATTTTCACTTACTTGCAAACACTAGTGAACTGGTTAGAGATCCAAGGGACCCCTAAAACCAATTCAATATGGACAAGCTGACCGTCTACTTGACCCCCTATGAAGGTAGCATATAGGTGGAACATGGGCCTTCTGTTCACCAATACCCCCTCCTGGACCCTCAGTTTTCGGAAGAAGCACCCCCCAAATGTTGAAGGGCATATGGGCCACTATCAGCATATCATTGGAGTAGCTCTGTTAATATGAGGGTACAAGACCAACATGACTGTCATGGGGGGCTCATTCATTCTAGGAGCGGGGAGATGTTTTTTTTTTCTTTAGAAACACAAGTTCAGCATTCTCCATAAGCAATGAAAAAATACAGCTCCAAAGAAAAGAAGCATTTTTAAATACACATTCCCTACTTCCAATCAAGGAACAGGTTGAATAAGGTGAAAAATAGGTGAATGCTTTGTGAAATTCAGAAGGAAGTTACATTCACTGAATAATAAACAGGATATTGGGTGAATCTTATTTGATGAAATATTCAAATGGTTGAATCTTGTTTGATGCTAATTCTGATGAGTGAATCTTGTTTGATACCATTGCCAATGGGCGAATCTTATTTGAAAACTGTTGGCAAAAAACACTGTGATAAATAGATGGAATCAAGAAATACTTGGTAAAGAAACTGGCTAAGATAGGCTGAATGTTGGTTGAAATGATTAATTTTTGTTTAAATATTGTCTAATGCAATCTTATATGTTACCATATGATAATATATGTTTTCCTGTAAAAAAAATAAATAAAATTTATATAACAAAAAAGAAAGAAAGGAAGGTAACCCATCCATTTATTTGTTATATAGATATAACGAATATCCCCGTCTTTCCAAAATTAAAAAAAATTAAAATAATTTGCCTTGAGTTGGGCTTCAGGTTAGAAAAGAAAAAAACAAAGCAATAACACACACACATATATATATATATATATATATATATATATATATATATATATATATATATATATAAAGCTGCTTTGTACAGTATGTTATTGCTGTGTTTTTTTCTTTTCCACCCTAAAGCCCAACTCCAAGCAAATTTGTGTTGATTTTTCTGCGGTGTGCAACCCTATCGCTTTCTGTCCAGAAGGATTATTTCGTGGTTATTGTTACTGTCTGTGTCTTCCTGGGTTGGTGACAACTGTTCCCCTGATTTCTTGTGTTATTTTCACAGGCACAGGAAGTGAGGTGAAATCTCTCCAGAAGGGTCATGTAATGCAATAAAAACTTGGGAAAAGTATTTACTCTTCTAAAGTCTTTAAAAAGGGTTTTGGTTGTTGTTAGTTTTTCAGACATCGTAATATCTGTTAAATCATGCCTGTTTCTCCAGGTGTGATCCGCACTGCTATCCCAAATATGGACCGTGAGACCCAAGATGAATTCCTTGTTGTCATCCAGGCTAAGGATATGGGAGGCCATGTAGGAGGTCTCTCGGGCTCCACCACAGTTACAGTCACCTTAACAGATGTAAATGACAATCCACCCAAATTTCCCCAAAGTAAGTATTTTTTTTTTTTTCTTGCAAATTATTTTATTGAAAATAATAGGCATTCAAAATACAATAATGCTGCATGGTAAAGTAATAATACAAGAAAATGAGCAAAACAAAACACAATCTTGACCATTAATTGCATATCCCCAAAGTAAGTATTTTTATGCCATCATGTATTTTTATTTCATATTATGTGAATTATGAATGTATAACTTTATGAAACCTTAGCAGAAAGGACAAGCAGAGGTGTTGCCCTTAATGACCAATCTGATATCTTCCCTAGTCAGCACTCGAAGCATGGCAGCTGAAACCATATACAGTACATATGGTTGTGACAGCACACAAAGCTTACTTCAAAAAAATGTTTTTACTTTGAGTTCCAGCTTTGAAACTTATCATATGTAATACCAAAACCTTATAGGCAGTTTTTTCCTTGTGTACATCCTGACTAGTCTGACTTAGCCAGTGGCTGAAGTAGCTCTGATTATGCCAATAAAAGGAATTAAAGCACTTTATCTTAAGCTTAGCTGCTGTGTTTGTGCTTTCTGTTGTAAATTCCAACCCATTAAACCTTGCTATAACAAACCAGCCTGGGATTTTTTTTCCTAATTCTATTTTATTTATACATATACAAGTTTAAATTATAATTGATTAAATAGAGAAAGTTGAAAAAATTGACTTTCCAAGCATAGAAAAATAAGCAATAACTTTTTATTAATAATTAATACAT
The DNA here is from genome assembly GCF_037356315.1 of Lithobates pipiens. Taxonomy (NCBI): domain Eukaryota; kingdom Metazoa; phylum Chordata; class Amphibia; order Anura; family Ranidae; genus Lithobates; species Lithobates pipiens. The sequence continues at coordinate 16,875,709 of NW_027507696.1, forward strand.
ATAGATAAAAGACATTTAAAATACTGCAAACTAATTGAAATAGCAACTAAACCTCTCCAATGTGGATCATGAGTGTCAAAATGTGGGACATGTATGACTATAATAAGAGATACCAAGCTCTACATGTTTCACAAAAATTGTTTCTGCAGGAGCTTGATAAGCATTCTAAGAGAGAAAGAGGCAGTCAATAATTGTAGCAATTATAGTAATGTGTAACAGAAATAGGAAGTCTCAAAAAATGCATGAAACAACACAAAAACGCACTTATAAGTAATTCCTGTAAAGACATTTGGTATCCTTATCAATATACATTGATTGCTCCCTTTTTATGGTCTTTTCTCTCTGTATTGTATACCCTTCTGTGCTGTTGCCTCATACATATTTTTTTTATATTTTTTGACTATTTTCTTTTGATGCATTTCTGTTATTGTAGTGGTATCCGTTTCTGTCTTATGCCACAATTAATGTAATAATGATTATCTGCCTGTGGCACCCCTTGCTTATGTACATTCAATGTTCAAATGTTATTCCATATGTTCGTTTATATTTAGTCTACCTATACTGTTTACATGTGAAATTTCATTACTTATATATTTTCTACCTTTTTAAACTGTTGTAGCTTATCAGTCTTGACAATGCGTGGGACTGCGAGATTGCACTGATGGGCTGGCTTTGCATGGTATGTGGCGTTGTGGGTCATATGTGCGGCCAGTAAGCCGCAGTCTTGTCATATCATTGCAACGGCTCTGCAGCATTGTGGGCCTCAGACTTGTTTTCTCCCTTCAGTTATTACCCATGTTGGCTGCTATCTCATCTAGCACTGCAGCATAGGTCTGTTCCATCCCTACCTTTACAGTGCACACGTCGGTGCACTGTTATTGATGGTGGTTTTACTGGGGGGAGCTCTCAGCTCTCTGGCTTCCACTGGGACGCTCCCCCAATGGATCTTGTGTGTCATTTTGGTCTGCGCATGTGCGAGTTGCGTGTGCACCCCTATCTGGCCGAGTCAGGTGATGCGGAAGCCCCACTGCACACCTCATTGGGATATGCATATAAGGCTAGCCTTACATCATGGCAACCACCCCAAAAGCTGATCCCATTTTGAATCCATTTGTATCCTTCAGTCTTACCTGGCCTGGTATGTACTTGTGTTTGCTCACATTTTCCTTTGACTTTTGAAGTACTTAGTGGTTGTTGTTACTTTTCTAGATGGTGTGGATTTGAAGTTCTGTCTTGGCTTTTTGTGCTGGTACGGCAACATAGTCTATTTTGTTCCCTTATGGTGTTAGTTTCTTTGGGTTCAATGTTGGTCTAATTTCCTGGCCCTGGCATCTTTTATTTACATGAACTACGAGTACCAAGTGAGACTAATGATAATATCTTTTTTAGTTTTCACCTTTTTGAGCCAGTTTATGGAGCTATTCTTAATGCTCTCTCTCTCTCTCTCTCTCTCTATTTTTATTATTATTATTATTATTCATGATATATATAGCGCCAACAATGCTTTACAATATAGAGCACTTACAGTACAGTTCAATGCAGAAGATACAGGAGGGCCCTGCTCATAGAGCTTACAGTCTAAAGGGAGGGGGTGGTGGTACAAAAGGTAATAGATATGGGGCAGGATTTGATGGGGTTGTAAGGTGGGTGTGGTATAGGCTTCCCTGAATAAGTGAGTTTTCAGGGATCTCCTAAAGGGGGACAGGTTCGAGGCTTATCAGATATACCAGGGCAGGGAATTCCAGAGGATGGGAAAGGCTCTGTAGAAGTCCTGAAGGCGAGCATGCGAGGGACATGCAAGGCAACAAGGGAGCTAGAGAGCAGGAGGTCCTGGGAGGATGATTTTGGTGATATCTGCAGATGAGGTTGGTGATGTAGATGGGGGCGATGTTGTGGATGGCCATATATAAATATACATACATATATATGTGTGTGCGTGTGCGTGTAATGTGTGTTTTTTAAGGTAACTTTCTGCTATCGCTATAAAAGCAAAAACTTAAGATCTCAGCTTCATCCATTTTATACAACTTTCATGTTATGCTAAGGTATGCCCAGATAGGCTTACTGTGCTTTTTGCACAATATTATGTTGTGGTGTTGGTTGCCTTATACTTGTGTCACTTTTTCCTTTTGATGTTTATATACAGACGCACATATATTGTTTTTTACCTGGCACGTCCCCACATGTTGCCTAATACGCACATTGCATGCCTTGGTTCGGTCGCCCTTGGGTGCGTTTTTGTGGTTTTATGCATTTTTTGAGACTTACTTTTTATGTTACACATTACAATAATTGCTACATTTATTGATTGCCTCTTTCTCTCCTTAGAATGCTTGTCAAGCTCCTGAAGAAGCAATTTTCGCGAAACATGTAGAGCTTACTTGAATGGTATCTCTTATTATAGTCATACATGTCCCACATGGCATGGTTTTGACACTCATGATCCACATTAGAGAGGTTTAGTTGCTATTGGTTAGCAGTATTTACAATGTCTTTTATCTCTATGTATTAATTGCTAATAAAAAGTTATTGTTTATTTTTCTATGATTGGTGCCTGAAAAGTAAATTTTTCAACTTTCTTTATTTAATCAATTAACATTTAGGATGTGGCACTGCACTACGTTAGGCCCCCACAGTTCCATCCTGTTTTGGTGCTTTTTGCAACTCTTTGATTTAAGTTTAAATTATACAATTAAGAAACAATATGCCTGTGGGCATGGACTGGCCATCTGGAAATTATGACAAATGTAAATCTTGCTATTTGTTGATGACAGCTCAGTCCCAGAAGGTCCTGTCTTAATAGGCCAAGAAAGTACTCTTCAATACATGCATATCCCGCGCTTGGTTCACAATAAGTCAAGGGTTAAAGGTAGCCTCAATTTATAACATGGTCTTTAGTGGTACTTACCAGAAGTCTAATGTGATAGTCCAGTTATGTGAGCTTTCAATTTATCTAGTGTTCAAGTAAAAAATACTTTACTGACAGCTAAACAGAAGAGAGCTATTTCCAAGTGGGAGGGCTCTCAACACCCATCTGTGCCACATCTATTATAAATGGGCCCCAAAGTCTCTTGTGCAGCTGCACAGTCAACACAAATATGTCTGCCACTGGAGATTTTGAATAAATTCAACCACGTACTAATGTAGGTTGACATATTGTATCTTACAAGTTCACCTTTTTTTTTTTTTTTATAAATGCCAGCTTCTCTATGTACCAATATACCATAAATGTACCTCTGCTGCAGAAAATAAAAATCTTTCTCTATTTTCTAAAGCAGACATCACCTCAGCCTTCAGTATCTCCTATAGCAGTGATGGCGAACCTTGGCACCCCAGATGTTTTGGAACTACATTTCCCATGATGCTCATGCACCCTGCAGTGTAGTTGAGCATCATGGGAAATGTACTTCCAAAATATCTGGGGTGCCAAGGTTCGCCATCACTGTCCTATAGAAAGCTCCTCCATTAGTTCCTGTTATTAGTCTTTTGGAACACGAAAACTGTTAAAAGGAAGTCGTTTAGCAGCTGACCTCACTATCACACACCCTGCACATGTCCTCCCTCTCTAGGAGATTGCTCCCACCCACCTCTGCAGCTACATGCAGACATTGTCAGTGAGCATCGATTTTCCTCAATACATACCCAGTGTTTTCTTCTGTTAATCAATCATTTTGTACCTTACTTTCATTTTTGCATAGATCGTTCATTTGACAGATTGTGCAGGAGCTGAGCAATCACATAACAGCTTATGTGGAGCAGAGCTGTAGTACTGAAAACAGGAGAAGTGTGTCCCTGGAAGTCTGTAAAGCTCACCATACACTATACAAAATGATTGTACAAGCTCCTTTAGATCTACCATCAACTATGTAGTGCAAAGACCTGCCTGATTGGATACAGAGTGATTGGATAGATAGGTGTGTTTTCCTAATATAAAGTCTTGGTAAATCTAAAGGAGATTGTACAGAAACTGCACAATCAGATTATATAGTGTGCTTTTAATTGTTAATGACACCTCAAATGCGAAATCAAACAAGCATTTTGCCAAGTATAAAACACGCAACAAACGTGGCAAAATGTGCAGTAAAAAACATGCAAACCGCAACAAGCCAGAGTGTCCCGTGAGCTATTTCGATGCATGTGGGGTGAAGATTCACAGCTGCCATGGGCTAAGTAAGTTATAGATAAGCACACTGGGATGGCTTGGGTAGAAAAGACATTAGAAAAGGCTTCTATTTATTATAAAAAGTGAAACTCTGCCTGAAAAGGTGAACTTATGCCACGTACACACGACATGAATGGACTAGGTCCAACGGTCTTCCCGACGGACTTTCGGCGGAGTTCCAACAGACTTTCTGAATGAACGGTCTTGGCCACACACAATCACACCAAAGTCAGACGGATTCGAACGTGATGACGTACAACCGGACTAGAATAAGGAAGTTCATAGCCAGTAGACAATAGCTGCCCTAGCGTCGATTTTTGGCCGTCGGACTAGCATACACACGAGCGGATTTCTCCATAGGAACTGGGTCCGGCAGAGTTCCGGCATAAAAATTTGAAACATGTTCTATTTCTAAAGTCCATCAGATTTTTGGACAGCAAAGGTCCGATGGAGCCCACACGCGATCGAATTGTTGGACGGATTCGTTCCGTCGGACCTTTGCTGTCGAAAAGTCCGGTCGTGTGTACGCGGCATTAGACTTTAAATGCTTCAGCCAACTTTCCTACTTAGTCTAGCATGATGTTACATTTTAAGAACTGTGTCAAAAACATCCTAAATATGCTGAATACTAAGACCCCTTTCACACTTTTCATAAATAATAGCACCTGTAAAGCTCTTCAAAAAAGCCATGTCTGCAATCCCAGTGTGAAAGCCCTAGTGCTTTCACACTGGAGCGGTGCACTGGCAGGACTCAAACAAAGTCCTGCAAGCAGCTTCTTTGAGGCTCTTTAGGAGTGGTGTATACACCGCTCCTAAAACGCCCCTGTCCATTGAAATCAAAGGGCAGCACCTGCAAAGCGCCTTGGCAGTGATGATTTGGGGTCGCTTTTAACCCTTTATTTGGCTGATAGCGGGGGTTAAAAGTGCCCTGCTAGTGACTGAAAAGCGCAGCAAAAACCACAGTAAATCGCTGCTAAAACTAGTGGCGCTTTACCACTGATGCCCCGGCACTGGCAGTGTGAAAGGGCTCTTATGGAGGTCATAGATATGATCATTTTGGCTAGTTTCCTTAGTTACAGCATTACTTTTTGAAATTCTTTGAAATATACTGGGTTACCAGATGATTAAATAGACATTAGGAGCAATAATGATTAAAATTAAGGATTGAGGCATGAAAAGATTCAATCTGGTTTTTTTTCACAGGCCTGTACCAGTTCACTGTGTTAGAGGACACTGTTCCTGGCTCTCTGATTGGCCGACTGAGAGCATATGACCCAGACATTGGTGAAAATGCAGAAATGTCATATAGTATTTTGGATGGTGATGCTGGAGACACCTTCAGTGTAATGGTAGATGCTGTGGGTCAAGATGGAATTCTTAGAGTACAAAAGGTAAGACTAACACCCCACAGGTGCATTTTTTTCTTTATTATTTAATGATGAGCTTTCCAGTTGGATGAATCAGGATGTAGGATTTTTTTTTTCTTAAATGTCCACATTAAACAGAGAGAAAACTTTCCCCACCTTCCAGCCTGAGCTTACCTGGCCTCTTAAACAAATGGTGGTAGTTGAAACCTAAAATAAAAATGCTTTATATTGCAGCTTACTGATCAATAAATGTGGTGGCTGAATTCATTTTCTTTTCTCATACTTTTTTGGACTTGACTAAATCTGGCCATAGATGGTTCAAAATTTGGCTGGCTCAGCAGGAACTGGCAGAATTTTGATTAATCTATGGCCAGGCTGGTTGAGTCGATCTATTCATTCGATCACTGCCAGTGGTTATATCGGCTGGCAGTGATCGTTGTATTTTGACAGCTAGGAAACCTCCCATTGTCAGAATACAATAGCTCAGCGAGAAGAATTCCCCCAACACTGTCTGTGTTGATGGGGGAATTGAGCAATCCTCTTTTCTTCATGGCTAAAGGAAAAAAATTGAATAATGTATAGCCTGCCTAACAAGTTAAACCCAAACTCCAGTTACCGGTAACACCTTTTAGGCAGTTACAGCATAATTATCTTGTTCCTTTTGGTATAAAGGTTATAAACAAATGAATAAAAACTAAGGACCCAGGTTAATGTTAAAGGGTTTGTCTCAACCTTCTAAATGCTACTTTTGTTGGACAAATGGTCTGCTAAAGGAAGTTGAAAAATAACAGATTTACTAGAAGGATCACCAGGTGAAAATAAAGGGAAAAAGGACTAAAAAACAAGAGTGTTGCAGCCACCACATCTAAGAATTGGTAAGCTGCAATATACGTAATACATTTTTATTTTGTGGTTTAATACTTTTTTAATCTGCAGCACTAAAGGGACTGCGAAATAATTGATACCATAAAAAAGTGTGTTGTGCATAGTCCAACCTGCATCACCAACTATCCAGTTTTTCTACGGTGACATCCTTTTTTGTCTCATCTTTCATTTTTCCAGCCTCTAGATTTTGAGTCACGCCGGTCCTTCACATTCCGTGTGGAAGTGATGAACACTGTTATTGATCCCCAATATATTCGCCGTGGACCTTTTAAAGATGTCACAACAGTAAGAGTAACAGTAGGAGATGTGAACGAGCCACCATATTTCTCCCAAAACCCATATATCCTAAATGTTCAGGAAAACCTCCCTCCTGGAACTCTTGTAGGGGTGGTCGAAGCTAGAGACCCTGACTTACAAAGCAGATCTATAAGGTAAATTATACAAATGTCTGGCAATGTTTTAAATTACATTAGCAGATCTGAAGTATTTTTATATATTAAGAAAAAAAAACTTACATGTAATCTTCATGGACATTTTTAGCAATCCATGAAGGCTAATGACCTACTGACCACATGATACTGTACAAATAATGAATTTTAGTATCAGACTCGTTCATACAGTTTGCAATCTGACCAGCATCCCTTTTGGTTAATAACTAAAGTATAGTGTCTACTTCTTTAGGGAACGTATCAAATATTGTAATTAATGGCCCTAGAATAGTTGCTTTTGCATGGATCCCAAAAAGCAAGTGATAAGTCTATTCATTAAAATAACATGCTTGCCTGTTGTACAAATGATCACCTAGTGCCATAAGCAACAAGCAATATACCTCTACAGACCAAGGTTTTTTGTTCATGTCTTGACTGATTGAACTTAAAGTAGAACAATAGGCAAAACTTTTGTAAGAAAGGGAGGGTTATAACTCCTGTCAGATTTTGTTTCACCATCTGTGTCCCATTGCAGAGATTTAGCCATAGCATAGCCAAACAGGAAGTGAAAAGAAATCTCTGAAAATGAAGGGAATTCCTTGGGGACCCCCAGATCACTAGAACTAGTGTCCCCATTGGAAGGTTTCCTCCCTACCTTTTTTTTGGGGGCAACCCACAATTTAGGATTTTCTTTACGTTCGCTCTCAACAATAATGGTAAATAGAGAGGGTGAATCTTCTTACAGGGGCACAGACAGCAATAAAAACTGACAAGCGTTCAAATCACTCTCCACTCTATCCAACACAAAAAAAGTTTTGCCTTTAGTTATACTTTAAGACCTGTATAGTTAACCTGTGACTGGACAAAGCATGGGTTTACTTTAGTAGCTGCCTCACCAGTTGCATATGCTTACATATCTATTCATTACCTACAGCTCTATTTGGCTACTGAAAACAAAGACAAAAACCCTTTATGAGCTCCAAGTCACACCTTTGAGCTTACACATGGCCAAGGACTTTCTCCTTGCCTCCATTATACAGAGATGGTGCTAAACCTATGAACTGCCCCACACCATTGCTGTCACATAAACATAAGTGGAGTGAGTTACATACTCTCCGTATCCTGAAGTGCCAAGAATTAATCTTAGCTTCCAATGGCCAAAAGAGAACATCAGGCAAGCCAATTGAGGAAATCTATATGCTGCTGGTAGAGGTACCATTAAAGTAACCCTGGTTCTAGAGTTGATTTAAAGAGACCTTGTCACCAACCTATAAAAATGCATGCCAAAACACAGAAAAACAGAAAATTGTTAATACTTACCATAATTTATTTTCCTGGTGCCTATCCATGGTAGCATACCCACGAGAAGCTCCGCCTTGGCTCCTCCCTCAGGACCAGTCAATATTATAAAAGAAAAGGATTAGTGCACTCCCAGCATTCTATGTAATATAACATATCGAGGGTGGGATTGTATGCTGCCATGGATAGGCCCCAGGAAAACAAAATTACAATAGTATGAAACAAATTTCTGTTTTCCTGGTGCCTCCATGGCAGCATAACTGTGACAAATAACTAGCTGAAATGGGTGGGATGATGCATAGTAAAAGATTTATTTGAAAAAAGATTGTTTGGATAAGGGCTCCAGAGTGATAGAGAGATCCCAAGAGGAAAATATTTTTTTTATTGGGTGGGCTTATCTTCTTGACTGTCTTGAGGAATTTGATTATTAAAAGGATCTTCGGCCCATCTCTTGTGGTCACAGTAGAGATTGCCACAAGCTGTATCTTTAAATTGCTTAATCCTAATCCTAAATCAGGTCTGTTTGCAGGAAGTCAAAGAGTTGGGAGGAGGAGGGTACATCAGGATAGAAGTTTTGCCCTTAGCAAAAGATATAAACTTATTCCAAACTTGTCATATGTATTGTTCGTTGAAGGCTCCTGTGCTTTGAGCAGAGTTGAAACAACTCTGGAGGAACATTCTACTGATTAAAGCCTCTGTGTTCTAACATTCTAATGTGAAGGTTCAATCTGTGAGGCTTCTGATGGGTGTGATGCCTCCAGCCAGAAGAAAGGATATCAGAGGAATATTTACCGGAGGTTGGACACTAAGATATATTGCCCTAGGGAATCATGGGTCTCTCTGTAAATATGGCATAACTGTTATCACCGTTATTGTTGATATTGCAAGTCTCGAAAGAATTTGAGGTAAGATGCCAAAATTAGATTGCATGCCCAAGGACTTGACAGGGCATCTATCGCTTCTGCCCAAGGGGGGTAGTAGAACAAACCTCTGCAGCTTGGTATTGCTTGCTGTAGCAAAAGGATGCAGTCCAGGAAAGGTCCGCTGGCCCACAATCCAACTGAATAACTTTGGTTGTAGGGACTATTTGTTGGGATCCAGGAATCCTTGGGATAGGTGATTGGCATTTGTGTTTAAGTGGGCTAGAAGATAGACTACTCCTAAGGACTTCAGATTCCCCTCTGTCCAAATGAAGATGGGCTCCCCTTCCCTTAGTAAGGAACTGTTGTGGGTTCCGCCTTGGTGATGTATGTATGATATTGCAGCTCTATTGTCTATCCAAATCAGAACAGATTTGTAATTGATCTGAGAGAGCAAATGCTGTCAATGCGAGATAAAGATACCTGGATTTCCAGGATATTTGCGATGATGTCTGCTGCATTGACCGCCCATCTCTCTTGAACCATCTTTTTGCAATGTGCCTCCTAGCTTTTTGCATAGGCATCTGTGGTAACTGTGGTCCAGAAGACATACCTTAATGGACGTGGCTTTACAGGCATCTCCCTCTTTGTCCACTAGTGCAGACCCGTGTGCATCAAACTTGTTTGATATATGGACTAGGATAGACGGTTTACTCCATTGCTTCAGGAATTCTAGACAAAAAGGTGCCTGAGGTATCCATGTGTCCATGGGAACATCTGGATACAAATAGATCAAAATCCCTATTAAGTTGAGTTACCTCAAGGCTGTTATGTAGGACCATGTCCTCACTCTCCTTACTTTCTGAATGATCGCTCTTTTTTAGATGGCAGGGACACCGTCCCTTTTGTAGTGTTGAATAAGGCACCTAAACTGGAGAAAAGATAACTCGTTTGATGATTCACCATCCAAACATATCTTGATAGTGTAGGCCTCATCATTCACCTGTGTTTCACTAGCTGTTCTGGATCTTTTGATAAAAGGAGGATATTGTCTCGTTAGTGATAAGAACTGACATCCAGTTCTCATAAAGAAGCTTGGATAGCGATCCGAGCCCTCGTGAGGGCTCTGAGGGAAATGAACGGTCCAAAGGGGAGATTGGATTTATAGATGGACCTGGTCGACCGAAAATCTCAGAAACTTCTGTAACAGTTGTAGTATGCGTGCGTGCAAGCAAGCATCCCTGAATCCCCGGGTACGTCCAATTTTGCTGTTCTGGGGAATCAAGTCTGACTTTCCTCCTGTGACACGGGAAATGGCTTTCTGTAACCTTTCTTCAAAGATTGATTTACCATCAATAAAATAGTATTTATACTAATTTTGTTTTGACACAGTGTCAGCTGCCCGTAGCTCTGACCACAATACCCATATGGCTAGCACAAGTAGTGATATTGCATCCATCACCATCTCACCGGTGAAATCTGTTGAGAGCCATGACTATATTTTTCTTAGGGATATTTTTGATGAATCACTGTTTCCATGTTTTAGGTCCATGCCCGCAGGGCTTTGGATAAAGATAATAAGGCAATTGCTGACTTCCAGGTGTTTACTCACCATTTGGTAAGCTCCTTTAAGTTGGGGACTATTTATCTGTCTAAAGGATCCTCAATTGAGGCTAAATCATTGATTGGTGAGCTGAAATTCTCTTCCTTGTTATATAAACCACTGCTGCATCTACCTCTGGTGGACAGTCAATTGAGAGGAAAAACATTTTTTTCTTTTTTTTCTTCAACAATGTCTGACATCATCCATCAGAGTAATAGTTTCCACTATTGCAACCTGAAAGTTGTGCGATTTCGAAGCGACTTGAAACAATGCCTGTGTATTATTGAGGTCTATGGACCTCAAATCACATCAAAGTGGGACTAAAATAGTGCAGGGACTACCTTGCTGTCGCTGCGACTTGATGTAGCTGCTAATTAAAGTCACACAGATATGAACCATAATAATGGGGTATGGCTTGTCATTCGATTTTGAAGTCGTACCAGCCAAAAGAAGCAAACCTGCTTCTTTAGAAATGGGAAGTACATCTTTGACTTCTCAGATATAATATAGGCTTCCTCTCAGCCAATAGCTGGCCTTACAGCCTGGACATAGGACTAAACTAGGAAAAGATTGGAGTCCAAGGACCGAGCTCTTCTGAGGTATCCTCAGATGGCCCACTATCATCCATCTAGGAGGGATACTTGCTGCGTAGTGGGAGGATTCTCTCGGCAGGAAGAGTTAACTTCTCTGGATGAGGTTGAGATAATTGCTGCAATGGAACTGCTGTTGCTTGTTCCACTATGTAACCCATGCCCAACTTTTGATTAGGACAGCTTACCTGTTAACCCTCTGACTCTCTGTCTGCTGCATAGACTCTAAAACAGCTTTTGCAGACCAATTGGCTGGTAATGAGATTACCCCGCATGCTCGACGTTTAGGGATTCGGGAGTTGGTGAATGTGAAGAACTATGTATTTTCACAGATGGACCCTTGCCGCTTGCATGGTATACTGATCTGGATGGTGTGCCCTGGTTGGGGCCTTCATAGGTCTGTTCATGTCACCTTGATGACCGCTTGGACTTCTTCTGGCATACAAGGCTGAAATACATAAACGTACCAGCAGAATTGATCTCTTTTTTTTTACTCACCTGGATGACGGTCCCTACCTTAAATGTTGGAGAGGGTCTTGTTCGGGTGGCGTAATGCTTATTTTTAGGCAGCAGACAGAAAAAGCAGCTAGAGAAAGATAAAGGAGTTAGCGACTGGTATTTCAGCTGGAGCAAGGAAACGGTATTCCTGGGTAAAAAAAGAAAGAAATTACATTTACTCCCTATCTCATTAGCGCATTTAGCTGCCCAAGAATGGGGACTGCACCTGGGAGAGGTTTGAACACAGCTGGAAGCTGCCAACTGCAGAGGTAAGGGACTTTTGACCACCATTCACTGACCATGAGGTATGAGGGGGAAAAAGGAGAATGCTGGGAGTGCCCTAATCCTTTTCTTTTATAATATTCACTGGTCCTGAGGGAGGAGCGAAGACGGAGCTTGTCAAAGGTATGCTGCCACGGAGGCACCAGGAAAAATGCTTACTTGTGTAGTTTTTTTTTTCGTTCTATTTTTTTACTTTCTTTATTTACTTGTAATGTGCTAGGGCATTTTGACCACTCCAGGAAAATCTATACCCTATCAAAGCCACCGTTCCCCCTCCTTCCTTGCACATCATAACCTCTCTCCTCTATTTAATTGCTGCCTTTGCTGGCCTAATAACTCTGCCCATCCCCTCACATCCTTGCAATATTTTTTATGTAGCCGGTGGGGAAAAACTATAATGGGGTTGATTTACTGAAACTAAAGAGTGCAAAATCTGGTGAAGCTGTGCATGGTAGCCAATCAGCTTCTAATTTCAGCTTGTTCAATTAAGATTTGACAAGAAAAAAGCTGGAAGCCGATTGGTTTCTGTGCAGAGCTGCACCAGATTTTGCCGTTTTAGTAAATCAACCCCAGTGTGTCATTTGAGTGACAGATCTGAGTCTGTTGAGGCTGCTGACATCTTATCCAAATAGTGGTGCCCAGCAGTAGCCTTGGAGCTTTTGAATGTCTTCACAGGGCTTTTATAGGTAAATACAATGCATAAAATAATTGAATTGTACATATAATCTCACAGGGAGATTTTTTTACTAAAATGAATGGTCTGGTGACAGGGTCTCTTTAGGCATGCTTTGCATCTGCAGCACCTTGCAGGTTTTAACCTGAGCTGAAATTGTGCACCTATAATGCTTCACTAATATGTGTTCACTGATACTAAAATCTGATTATTTACGCTGTCTTACAGTCAACTTACATTAGAGACTTTACTTTGACTGATGTGACAACTGCGTATTCTATACACAGAAGTGCTGGCTTCTGCTTGAGCTTAAAAAAAGCTCTGACATAATAATCGGATCATTCAGTCCCCTTTGGTTCAGTATACTGTATGCAGAATTGAAGGAGGGGGACCACCAATGGGAGAGTGCTAAAATAAATCACACAAAACAGTATTTTGTGCCATGGCAACAATATCTGAGTGTTGGTTTGAATATAAAAATATAATGATATGAAAAATAAATCTGCCAATCTATAGGCAGCCCTTATGCCTATGTCTTTAGTGGCTTTAGGCCATTGAAAAGATCTCAAAATTGAAGATTCCTTCAATGATGATATGCATTTTTGCTATCTGAGAACACTTGTTTCAAATTATTTCTACAAGATGATACATTTGATAACATAACCGATACTGAATAGTGAGCTTGAATTTGGCTAGAACCAGCAACTGGTCTATTTTTAAAGCCTAACTCCAGGTTTTCTGTTATTTTAAATAGTTTGTTTGGCCCAAGTTGGCCCAATCAATTCCCTTTACTAATTGCTGCACCCACTGCACATATAGTATACAGGTTAATGTTCCTGAATTGGTACAGGGACTTCCTGTCCTGTTCCTGCAACAAAATCAAGTTGAGCTGAGCTCTGCTTAGCCATTCACAGAAGGCTTTGTATTTTATCAATAAATACAATTCTTCCCCTGATTGCCTGATGTGGCGAGGCAGGTGAATAACATTAAAGTCTATGCCTCAGTCAATCACTGATAAAATACAAGGCAGCACTCATCCCAACTTGATTTTGTTCCTGCAACAGATGGGAAGGCCCTATATCACTGCCGGAACAGAGCACTGCATACTGTATATAGTAGATACTAAATACAATTTATACAGCTCTGAAATCGGAAGCAGCCATTACGGTCTAAAGTATTTTATTTATGCCCAAAGGCTTATTTACCAAAGTATAACTATCGTTACTTACCATGACAACAGTTTCTTTCCGCAAAGACAAATAAGAACCTACAAAAACCAGAACATGTACAGTTTTAATTATAAAAAAAAAAAAAAATAATATTCAGATTCCTTCAATTGCCAGTTATGACCTGTTCTCTTCAAAGTAGAACTAAAGACATAGCTTTTTTTTCATTTTCGGCAGGTTTTCTTTTTTTTGCCATCTATATCTCATTGGTGAAATTTCCATTTCATTTCCATCACAAAGCCAAAGCATGAAGTGGAGAGGAAATCCCTCCAAAGTGAGGGAATCTGTGCTTGTCACCAGAACTAGTGCTCTCAATGGATGATTTCCCTCTATTCCTGTTCTTGGGACAACCCAAAATTAGTGATTTACTTTCACAGCAATAACCATCTAACTGGTGTCCTAATACCTCTGCACTCTACCTAATATTTGATAAAGTTTTGCTGTTTTTTTATACTCTCTGCTCTCTCTAGTCACCGGCTCTCTGCTTTGTCCCTCCAGCGCTCACTGGAGCTCTGAGCTGTGCAGGGGGCGGGAGGGGCTGGCTATGTCTCCCAGTGGCTCACTGTGAAGCTGAGCCAGCTGCCAGTCTATGTTCCTCTGTGGATCCTGTCTGCAAAGTTGGGATTGATCCAATGACTGGACTAGCTGAGTGACGTCAGCATGCTTTAGCCTGCTGTTAGCTGAAAACGGGTCACAGGCGTGCAGAATGAACTGCACTCCTGTGATCCATAGCTTTGGCCCTACTTCTCCTTTAAGCAACATAGAAACGTGTCCTGTTTTATGTCAGCAACAGTGTTTCCAAATAATAAAAAAAAAAAACATTTTGAATCTTTCTTTAATAGATTTCTTCTCAATGCTTTATTTTCCTCTCAGTTACTCTATTGATCCCCTCTCTGACCCTGAGGCTCTCTTCTCTATTGACCCTGAAGATGGAACAATTGGAACAAGTACTTCCTTAGACCGAGAGATCAAGAAAGAGCACAGTATTACTGTAACGGCTACTGAGAACGGTGAGTGAGATCATTTATCAATTATTCTCTAGTTTTAAATTGTTTATTAGAGAGACAATCCATAGTTTGAGGGATTCATTCTGTTAATTTGTCCAATTGGCAAACAAGCCAAGCATATGATGGCAATAGCCACATACAGTAAATTCTGTCAAAATGGCTGGCTATCCAGTTGTATTATACTGTTGGGCTTTTGCTATCTGGCCATATATGCAAGTGATGCAACCAGCCATAGCATTGCTAGTGATATAATTGCTTCTAGATATTTGCAATCAATTAGGCCGCGTACACACGGGCGGACTGTCCGCCCAACTAGGTTCGTCAAACAGTTTGACAAACAGTCCGTTCAAAATTAGCATGAACGGACTTGACCACACACGACGAACGAACAGTCCGCTGAAAACTTGCGCGATGACGTGAACGGCACGTACGACGGGACGAGAAATTCGGCGTCTGATACACTGCAATGCAACCTTCGCCGTGTAAATTCTTTCTGAGCATGCGCGAGACTTCGTTTGCCGAACAAGCCTACACACGAGCGGACTGTCCGCTCAAACCAAGTTTCAGCGGACAGTCTTACGGAAATTCAGAAAAACTTTGTTCGTCAGACTGTCCGCTGAAACTGTCCGCTGAAGCCCACACACGAGCGGACTGTCCGCTGAAACACTGTTCAGCGGACAAAGTTGGACGAACAGTCCGCCCGTGTGTACGCGGCCTTAGGGATCATGCCTCTTTCCCTGCAGAAAAAATGAACATTCCTTTCCATATGGATGTGCCAGTGGAAAACTTCTCCTAAGCCATGGAGAAAGGTTGAGGTAGTTCTTGCATTTTTGTGGTCAGAGTAAAGTCAGGCATGACTCGCTGCCATTTAGCCCTATTTGATCTGTCCTCTGAGAGAGATATTTTCAACTGTAGCTAAATTTTAAAAAATATCAAGCTTCATAGGAATATTTTGTTGTACATCACTTCAAACTGACAAACTGACGCATTTCTCTTTTTTGTGTTGTATGTGTTGTTTTGTGTATTCATATATCGTGTTATTTTATATGTTTCTGTCGTGTGTGTTTCTTTTCGCTATTGGTGTTTTCTTTTCTTTTTTGTTGTGTCTCTTTGTTGTGTCTCTGTGTTGTGTTTTTGTTTCAGACAGCCCCTCCCAGGTGTCACAAGTTGGCGTTGTCATCCAGGTACTAGACGTCAATGACAATCCTCCAACACTCGCTGAAGTATATAAACCACATGTATGTGATAATGCACAACCTGGGCAGGTATGTTCAGCTTGTAAAAAGGAATGCTATATATCAAAAGAAAAAAGTAACGGTAAGACCAGGAGCCAGTGGGATAGACTCCCAATCATGTGATTACTGTAAAAGCCAATTGCAGTGATCACAAGACTGGGAGCTCATTCCACCGACTCCTGATTGATTAAATTGTAACTGGCTGTAGTCCACGGCAGGGTGGGTGTGCTAAGAGCGCCTAGTGAGTGTGGTTCTTGCTGAAAGCTGTGTTGCCAGTGTCCCATCATATAAGGTCCCCCATCAGATAGTGTCCGCTGTGTACTGCGCATGCGCAGTACATAGCAACACAGATTCTGAAAATAGCCAAGGATGAATGGCGCCTGCGCTGTGAGTCCAGGTTCTAGCCCCACCATCCAAGTGGACATAGAGTAGGAATAAAAAAGAGCCGGGCGCAGCGAGGCCGAGCCCGAAGCGTGGCGAGCGAAGCTCGCCCACGAGGGGCCGTCTAATTTTTTCACAACCCTATGTCCGCTTGGATGGTGGGGCTACCACCTCCACTCACGGCGCAGGCGCCGTTCAGCTTCGGAGATTTTCCGAAGCTTCTTCTGCCCCGTACTGCGCATGCGCAGTACGGGGTGGACGCTATATGATGGCAGGACACTATCTGCCAGAACACCGGCTGTACATACATATGACAGTCTGGTGTTAAAGCTGATCTCCAGCTTTTTGTGAAGTTTAAATAGTTTGATTGGACCAAGCAATTTATTTCACTAAGAGATGCAGTATTCTTAGCCATTCACAGGAAGCTCTGTATTTTCTCAATGAATACAAAGCTTCCTCTGAACGGTTGAGGTGGATGGATGACATCACAATCTTCGTCTCAGCCGATCAGAAGAAGCTTTGTAATCATTTATAGAATACAAAGCTTCTTGTGAATGGGTGAACAGCGCTCAGTCCCACTCGATTTTGTCGTGGGAGCAGAATGGAAACACAGCTGGTGGAACACAGCGCTGTATACTGTATGTAGCTGTGACATTTCATATAGTGCATACAACTACTGCATCTCTTAGTGAGATTAGTTTGTATGGACCAGCTATAAACTTCACTAAAAGCTGGAGATTAGCTTCAAATCCCAGTGAAAAAAAAAAAAAAACACATCCAAAAGAAAAAAAAACTTTGTGCATTAAAGTCCAATCCCCCATTTTCAGTGCTATAAAAAAAATTAAGAATCCAGGAGGAACAGGAGGAAGGCTATCTACTTTGAAAAGACATGCAGACCATGGAAAGGATGTGTAGATATCTGACCAATAGGGTCCCAGTTTCTACCAGCAGCTGCCAGAGCTGAAAAATAAGTTTAGCTTAGATTATACCTCTAAACCAGAAAACTGTAAAAGCAGGTTCAGAAAACCTCCTAACAAATGTTTTAAAGTGATATTAGAGGTTTGTTATTTCCTGACTAAAATAATTAACATGTTATACTTACTTGCTCTCTGCTCCCTCCTCACTGGCTGTGATTGGCAATGGCTCCTGCTGTGGCCGAGCCAATGAGGGGGGTGAGAGTCAAGAAGAGAGCCTCTGCTCTCATGCAAGGTATAAAAAAAACTTCTGCATTTAGAACCTCTTGTTTTTTTTTTTTTCATCTGCACACTATATTATTTTACCTCCTTGGTACCTTAGTAAACTTAACTACCCCCCCCCCCCCCCACCAACACCCCACCATCCTTTTAACATTTTTTTTTTAATGTAACTGTATATTTCAATGGTCCATTATCAAATAAAAAAAAAAAATTCCCCTACTCCTGACATGCACAGCTCTACTGCATATGTGTATATTATTTGTTGTCTGGACTTATAGTAGTGCCAAGAAACAATAGTGTGAATTTTGTGTATTTTTTTTATCCTACCAAAAACACACTGACACTCAAAAAAAAAAAAGTTTTTAAACCCCTTTGCTGCCATTTTGCATTTTTAAACACATGTTTAAAAAAGATTGCCCACAAAACATATATTTTCTGAAAGAAGACTCTTTAACCACTTAGCGCCCACACTACGTCTATTGACGTCATGGGCTTTCAGTGGTTATATCTAAATGATGCCCGAGGCCACAGACATCATTCAGATATTGCCGTTTTCAGCCGGCGATTCCCTGCACCATAAGAACGATCATAGCGGCTGTTCCGCCGCTTGATCTTTCTTACGGGCGATGGGAGGGGATGCCCCCCCCTCCCGCCGCCCTCCGGTGCTTCTACCGACTCACCGTTTCCATCGGTGAGTCGGTCACAGGATCCGCCGGCCCCAGCAAGTTACCATAGAGATTTTCGGTGGACTAGATCGTCCCCGGAGTCTCTATGATCGTTCGGAGGCCGGGCGCGATGTTATGACGTCACGCCCGGCCTCTGTATTCAAATTAACGGCGCCGATCTGTCTAGGAAGCCAGGATAGTTTTTTTTTTTATTATTCTTCCCAGCCTAGAGGTGAGATATGGGGTCTTATTGACCCCATATCTCACTGTAAATAGGTCCGATCATGCCATATTCCTATTACAAGGGATGTTTACATTCCTTGTAATAGGAATAAAAGTCAAGTGTAAAAATAAAAAAATAAAAATAAAATTAACAATAAAAAAAAAAAAAAATTTCAAGCGCCCCTGTCTCCGTGAGCTTGCACACAGAAGCGAACGCATACGTAAGTCCCGCCCACATATGAAAACGGTGTTCAAACACATGTGAGGTATCGCCACAAACGGTAGAGCGAGAGCAATAATTCTAGCCCTAGACCTCCTCTATAACCCAAAATATGTAACCAGTAAAAAAATTTAAAGCGTCGCCTATGGGGATTTTTAAATACCAAAGTTTGGCGCCATTCCACGAGCGCGTGCAATTTTGAAGCATGACATGTTGGGTATCTATTTACTCAGCGTATTCTCCTCTTTCACATTATGCAAAAAAATTGGGCTAACTTTACTGTTTTTTGTTTTTTTTAAGAGTGAAACAGTTTTTTTTCTGAAAAAAACGTGTTCGAAAAATTGCTGCGCAAATACCGTGCGAGATAAAAAGTTGCAATGAGCGCCATTGTATTCTCTAGGGTCTTTGCTAAAAAAAATATATAATGTTTGGGGGTTCTATGTAATTTTCCAGCAAAAAAATTTGGAAATTTACATGTAGGAGAGAAATGTCAGAATTGGCCTGGATGCGAAGTGGCTAGAGAATAAAATTGTGGTAGTTCCATTTTTTTATATGTTACACGATATTAGTGCAAAGGTCACAATTTCAGTATTAAATATACTGGAGTTGAGGGGAACACCAATGGAATAAATTACCCAATTTTTGGTAAAATATAAAAGATGAAGTAAAGTAAATCGGTACCCAACATGTCAAACCTTAAAATTGTGTGCACCGGTCAAATGGTGATAAACTTCAGTACTCTGTATTTTCAATAGGCAACGCTTTAAAAGCCCCTACAGGTCACCAATTTAGAGCAGGAATCTTCAAACTACGGCTCTTCAGCTGTTGGGGAACTACACATCCCATGAGGCATTGTAAAATTCTGACATTCACAGACATGACTAGGCATGATAGGAATTGTAGTTCCTGAACAACTGGAGGGCCGTAGTTTGAAGACCATAACATAGGGGCTATCGGAGCTGCAGCTCCAGGCCTCTACCTTAATGTAGACCCAGCAGTGACAGACTAACCATTTGGATACTGCACTGCATGAGACGCTCCTTGTACCTCCTGCATTTGAAAGTCAGGAGTGATCGGTGCGGAGACTGTCAGTCTCCTTCTTTGGCTCTCCATGAAGCAGCTGAAAGTCACTCCACCTCCTCTAGAGGGAGATCGGTGCTTGTAATTACGCCCCCCCCCCCCGCACCGATCACCCCAGACTGTCCATTAAATTCCCCCTGCTCTGGGCCCCCCTGTGTATGCAGTATTGACGCCTTCCACTGCTCCATTCCCCCAAAATTGTGGAAAAAATGTAAAAAATAAAAAAACTGCAACAAATAATAATAAATGAAAAAATAATTTAAAAATTTAATAATTTAAAAAAATGAAGGGCTCGTTCACATTGGTTCTCTTGTGCCTACAGTGTGAATGAGTGGTTTGTTTAAAATATTTCATTTATTTGAAATGTGTTTTCATTTTATTTATTTCCATAAAAATGCCCATCAAAATCCTCAGCACCAGGCCCATGATGCTCTTAATCCGGCCTTGTGCAAAACGACACATCCCATGAGGCAGTGTAAAACTCTGACATTCACAGACATGACTAGGCATGATGGGAATTGTAGTTCCTGAACAACTAGAGGGCTGTAGTTTGAAGACCCCTGGTTTAGAGTTACGCAGGAGCTCTGGTGTTAGAATTATTGCTTTCACTCTGAACTGTGTGGCAATAAGTAACATGTGTATCACAATCAACAATTTAATCTGTAGTTGCCTCAAAATATTTTTTTTTGGGGGGGGGGGGATATTATGTGCTTGGGTGTAACTTACATTTTTTTACAATTTTGAAAAAAAAAATATTTTTTTACCTAATTTTTTTTTTCTTTGTCAAATAGGGGACTAAATATCCCCTATGTGATGATTTTTGGGTGACATGTTCTCTTTAATGAGACACCAGAGGTCTAAAGGATCCCTGATGTCTCACTTATCCGGGAAGTTACGTTTTACCAGTTGATTCTGAGTCAGCAAAGAGAAGGGGAGAAGAGGGGACGCATGTTCACTTGGCTCCTTCACCTCTGCCTGCCAGCATGTGGCATGCCCTGTCTGGGCACGCGGGGGGAGGTGGCCGGTAATGAAGATGTTTGGAAGCAATCGGCAGCTACCCAATTGGCAGTCGGCGTGTCAGTCATACACACATTATTATTGTTGGCTGAAACCCCCCATGTGTAAAACCCCCTACAGACCTGGCAGTAAAATGGTTAACCCTACCTATAACATATCTATCCTCATCTTTACCCTGACACTGACCCCGATACTAGCTTAGATCAAGCTCTGAACAACCTATATAACCTATTTTATCTTTATTTGTTTTCTTTGGAAAAAGATACAATGAGGGGAATGTATCGAAACTGGAGCAAACAGAATCTGGAGCAGCTGTGCATGAAAATCAGCTTCTATCTTTTAAAGATGTGGGTGGGTTGCTAAATGTTCTACCTTCAGTAAATGTAACCATATTGCTACTCTTAGGCCCCTTCCACACATGTGGAATGTATGTCCATATTTCATTCATCTGTTTTCGGATGAAATACAGACATACTGTACATGCATCCCTATGGGATAGCAGGTGTCATCGGATGAACATTCGCTGACACCCGATATCATCTGTCTCCGCTATGGTCCGATTCCGCAGACGGAGGAAAATTCAATTTTTCTATCTGTCTGCAGAGCGGATTGGATGAACACAGACAGATGTGCAGAGACCGCCCTGTCATCCGCCGGCTCAGCGGGGATCAACGGAGCGATCCGCACTGAGCAAGCGGGTGTTCATGGGGTGGTTCATCAGGCTGAGGACCCTTAGGCTGAGTTTACACTGGCATTAAGAGCAGGCATTTGAGAGAAGCGTTTGACAGGCATTAAAACGCTCCTCAAATGCCTATGCACAAGATATAATAGACAGCACATTGTGCTGTTCAAACTAAGCGTTAGCGTCACATTGCTTCAAAATGTAAGCCTTATGTCGAGTCAGGAGGCGTTTGAAGCCTTTCGGCGCCTCCCATTCAAGTCTATGGTAATGCTTTTAAAAAGCTTTGGCAGGCGTTTTGGGTGTGGTTTTGGTGCAGTTGTGGCGTGTTAAATTTTCTGCCACTTTCCATTGTGGAGCAGTTTTAACGCTCATCAAACGCTACCAAGCCGAGCAATTAGGGAGCGTTTTCAACGCTTGTAAAACACCCCATTCTAAAGCTCATTGACGCCTGTCTGACACCCAATCTAACGCCATATGAACGCTATAGGAGCGTTGTTGAGCGTCAGAAATTTAGTCAAGTGTGAACAAGCCCTTATGCCACGTACACACGATCGGATTTTCCAGCAGACTAGGTCTGACAGTCTTCCAGGTATAGACTTTCGGCGGAGGTCCGACGGAATTTTCGGCGGAGGTCCGACGGACTTTCCGAACAAGCGGACTTGCACACACACGAACAGACCTAGTCGACGAATTGACGAACTTCCCGAAGGGACTTTCGGCGGAGTTCCAACGGACTTTCAGAATGAACGGACTTGCCCACACACGGAACTAAAGTCTGTCATTTTGAACATGACTTCAGGTATGACGGGACTAGAAAGGGAAGTCAATCTCGCAACTTTTTATTGGCGAGATTGACACCTTGCGAGCTCCGTTGCCTGGTATGGATTTTAAGCGGAACCCCCTACGCCGAAAAAACATGGGGGGGTGGGTGCTTTGGGGAAGGGGGCGCCCTGTGGCCCCCCCACACCAAAGCACCTTATCCCCATGTTGATGAGGACAATGGCCTCTTCCCGACAACCCTGGCCATTGGTTGTCGGGGTCTGTGGGCGGGGGGCTTATTGGAATCTGGGATCCCCCTTTAATAATGGGGCCCCCAGATCCTGGCCCCCCACCCTATGTGAATAAGTATGGGGTACATCATACCTCTACCCATTCACCTGGGGGAAAAAGTGTCAATAAAAAAATAACACTACACAGGTTTTTAAAGTAGTTTATTAGGCAGCTCCGGGGGTCTTCTTCCAACTTCGTGGGTCTCTTCCGACATTTCTCCGCGCTTTCCAGTTCTTCTCCCACTCTCCTGTTCTTCTGCCGGAAAGTCTGATTGTGTGTACGGGGCATAAGGGGTGCCTCTCTTCTCTTTTATACTCTGTAGCTCCTGCTGGATTTTGCTTCTAATCCCCTGCCATTTGTGGATGGATATTTTATGGTTACACAACCTCTCACATTGCTATAATCTTTTTATATGGACTATAAACTGAAGGACTTGTGGAACGAATCATCTGAGTTTACATTATTTCTTATGGGAAAATTCGCTTTGATATACGAGTGCTTGGATTACATGCATGTTTCCAGAACTAATTATGCTCACAATCCAAGGTTTTACTGTACCTAGATTTATTTCATCCTATAATTTTCACACTGAAATCATTCATTATATTTTTATCTCAGTATGGCAATCTATAGATTGTAATTGTCTGGGGACAAAGTACACCTCTACCAAATGAGCAGTTTGTATGCTAGAATCTACTCTCTCCGCAGTGGTATAATGCTATTGTATTGTATAACAAAACAATGTATTGTGTTGTCATACTAATGACTATTATTCTGTCTATGTGTTCCCAAAGATCATCCAGACTATCAAAGTGAAAGATGCAGATGTTGAGACTGGTGTTTTCTCTATTCGAAGTCCATCTGATGGAAACTTCACTATACAAGACAACAAAGGTGTGCTCATCAGCAACCCCTAAATAATGGTCCTTTTTTCCATTCCCTCTATGCTCCATTAATATATACATTTCTATGCACTCCAATATTTATCCTCTGATCCCTCTCTTCTCACTAGATGGAAGCGCGTCTCTTCTGGTGAAGCACAGCAGCTTCTGGAGATCTCACAAGGACTTCTTTTTAGTGCCCATAGAAATCACTGACAATGGAGATCCCCCACTTAGCAGTACTGATACCCTGACGGTCTCTTTATGTCACTGTGAGGCAGGCGGAGAAGTCCTAACCTGTCATATGACCACAGGGTCAGCTGCTGGACTAAGTACTCCTGCTCTGCTGGCTATCCTGGCTTGTGCATTCAGCCTTTTGGGTAATTATACCATCATCAATTCTTTTATTAGTAAGGCCCCATTCACAAGGGGACATTACCAATTACATGCAAGAGACAGGGGTTGAAAGAAATAGGAGGCTGACAGCACCCGCAGCTAATTGGCTGGAATCCCTGCGGTGTCTCCTGCATGTAATCAGTAGCGGATCTATTTTCAAGTGTACATGGGGGGGGCCTAAAATGTTGTTTACACAATGGAAGAAATTGCTCTACCGTCTCCATGGTGTATGGCTTGTGAATCCAGGGGAACAGTACAATGGTCTGCTTTTCCATTCCTTATGTCCTGCCTCACCTCAATTTTAACCGCTTCAGCCCCGGAAGATTATACCCCCTTCCTGACCAGAGCACTTTTTGCGATTCGGCACTGCGTCGTTTTAACAGACAATTGCGCAGTCGTGCGACTTGCCTCTCAAACAAAATTGACGTCCTTTTTTTCCCCACAAATAGAGCTTTCTTTTGGTGGTATTTGATTACCTCTGCGGTTTTTATTTTTTTGCGCCATAAACAAAAAAAGAGCGCCAATTTTGATAAAAACACATTATTTTTTGCTATAATAAATATCCCGCAAAAATATATATGAAAAAATGTTTTCCTCAGTTTAGGCCGATATGTATTCTTCTACATCAAAAAAATCGCAATAATATTGATTGGTTTGCGCAAAAGTTATAGCGTCTACAAAATAGGGGATAGTTTTATGGCATTTTTATTTTAAAAAATGTTTTATTATTAATGGCGGCGAGCTGCGATTTTTATCAGGACTACGACATTATGGCGGACACATCGTACACTTTTGACACTATTTTGGGACCATTGTCATTTATACAGCGATCAGTGCTATAAAAATGCACTGATTAATGTGTAAATGGCAGTGAAGGGGTTAACCACCCACTGAAGGGGTTAAGTGTGTCCTAGGGAGTGATTCTAACTGTGGGGGGATAGGCTTCAAGTGACATAACAGCTATCACCGCTCCCAATGACAAGGAGCAGTGATCTCTGTCATGACACAAGCCAGAATGGCAAAATGCCTTGTTTACATAGACACTTCCCTGTTCTGAGGCTCCGTGACGCGATTGCTGGGAGACCGGCGGACATCAAGTCCGCCGATCTCGTGGACACGGTCACGCTGTACATGGCGGGCGCGCGCCTGCTATCCCCGCCTCTTAAAGGGGATGTACGGGTATGCTCATTTGCCCATGGCTGCCATTGTGCTGAAGTATATTGGCATGCAGCGGTCAGCAAATGGTTAAAGTATATTTTCACAAAAGAAAAAAAAGTGTAAAATTTTTTTTTTACAATTCAAAGATTTCTGAGAAGGTGACTGTAAAGTTAGCCATACTCTAGTAGATTTTCCCAAAAACTTTTGTACAAATATTTGTATGAACATTCTCAAAAAAAAAATGTAACATCCGATTTTGCAATGAATGAATGTTAGAGTATGAAAACCATATACACTGTTAGAAATTCGTTCACTGAAGAAAAAATTCCTACACCTTCACATTTTCTTGTCTCTACAGCCAAAAAATAGTGTAGATTTGACACCATTATTAACAATTAGAAAATCGAATGGCTGTTCTTAAAATAAAACATTTTAAACTAAATTCTGTTAGTGTATGGCCAGCTTAAAAATGTCTAAATTAGCTCAGCGGGATCTGTTGCAATAGTTGGGCTGGGGACTGGCTGAGTCCAGTTCTCATTAATATAGAGTGGACTGTGTGGAGGGGGGGGGGGGGGGTGTCACTTTCCTCCAATCAGCTCTCAGAGTTCTCCTCACTGAGCTCTGCGGAGTGTAACTTCAGCTCTCTGCCCCCTTTTTTTCTGAACTCTCAGACACGCTTATAAATTCTGGACTTTGAATAGATGCAGAGAGAAGAAGACTGCATATAGACAGATACGACTTATATAGGAGGATTTGTTTCATTTCTGCATATCACCTGAGGATATTCACTTCACTGGGTATACGTAAGGGTTTACAACCACTTTAAGACAGTATTTAATTATAGTACAACTGATGAGATGATATCTGCCTGCACAGTACAGACAAGGTTAAAGTGGTTGTAAACCTCAGTCATGGAATCTGAGCAAAGTACATATATTTGTAAGGTTTACTTTTCTCTCTCCGAATCTCTAAGTGTCATTCCTCTCTGGTACTTCGTTCCTGTTATCAGCATGAGTCACTTCTGAGAAGCTTTCCCAACTCATGAGATAAATTTGTGTCAGAGGGGGAGGGAGAGCTCAGCAGACAGCCTGTCTATTTATAACATAGTTCTGCTGTGTGTGGAGGTGGGGGGGGGGGGGGTGCCTTTCCTCCAATCAGCTGTTAAACAGTGTAACTGAGGTCTCTCCACCCACTCCTATGTACTGCTGATAGATGAAGAAAGATTTTTTAACACAATCTGCACTTTGGAAGGGTGTAGTGTGGAGAAGACTGCAGATATACAAGTAAACCTTACATAAGGGGATTTGTAATCTCTGTGTATCATCTGAGGCTATTCACTTCACTGGGTATATGTGAGGGTTCACAACCACTTTAAGTATGGCAAACACAGTTTCCTAGCCTCCCTCATAACAAATAGAAGTAAGCAGAATTGTTTTTGCTGGAGCAATTTTTTTAAGTTATGCTATTTGAGTGGGAACTTGTAACAAATATAAAGTAGATATTATCCTTTGCTGCAAACATGGAAATACACTTTGATAGTTGCACTATTTGCACTATTTACCCAGGCCTACAAGCCCTATATCACAGAGGCAGTACAGCCATATCCTGCACTGATGAGGGCTACGAAGCGTGAACCAGCTGTATGCAAGTTGGTAATATTGGCTCTGTAAATTTATGGCTATTACTGTACTGTACACCAGTGGTTTTGAATTCACTGATGGCTAAAAGGAGCAAAGGGGAATGATTTGCATGACTCACCAACATTCCCACAAGCCGAGATTGAGCACCTTGTTTTTAGGTCTGGTGCTGGAAGTTAGGACGTGTACTTCCCTTCTGTTATAAGAAGGCAATGCTGTATCTCATTTTTGCACTTTTATAGACTCCAGTGATTCCATACAAAACCTCTTCACTTTGATGAGCAGTTCAGAGCCTTTGGGTTTAATACCACCTGAACTTCCTGGAACTCTTTGTGACCAAAAATATTGGAATATTGGATAAATATTGGAAAAATATACCTCTGCCCTGTTCTTCTTCCAGGACCAGGCAGATAGCCCAGCTTACAATAATTTATTTTCTCTGGAGACGTGGGCAATTTTGTTTCCACAAATCATCCTTGGAGACCTTATTGATAAACTTGATTGGATGACCTCTATTTTATAACATTTGAGACCCATCAAATCCTGCCCTCCCAGACCCTGTAAAACAGGGACAGTGTGCCCCCAACTGGACACCTTTGGGAAAACAGGACCCCGGAACGTCTCATCTGAAGGCTTGGCAGACTAGGAGGATTGATTCTGCTTTCCAGAAGAAAAGAACCCTGAGTGCCCTGGTCTGCAAACCTGGTCTGCAAACCTGGGCATTCCTGAATGGACTGGAAAATGTCCTTGATCGAAAGGAATGTTGGCACCTATTCTTATCTTGTGGAATGAACCCGTTACTCTCTGGAAGGCACCTTCCAAAGTTTTACCAAAGAACATCTTGCCATTGTAGGGAATTTTACAAAGTCCCTGTTTGGCCTCTCAATGTTTCAGCCATAAGGCCCTCTTAGGTGTAACAGCCAGCATCATAATATGGAAGTATACATGAACTAAGTCCACTGTTGCCTCTGCTACACAGGTAACTGTAAGCCATCCAGCACTGTAACTATGGTTAACCTGTCTACCTTGGCCTTCCAGAGCTGTCTAAACATTCTCTTTCTACTTTTTGAATGCTTTAACCACAGTTGTAAGTGTCACGGAAGGCCTGCAAGCTAGGGCTGGATTTTTTATATTGACATGAACACAGTGTTCCATTGGTCCTTGAAGGCAATGGAGTTGTCCAGAAGCAAAGTGACATGTCACACCAGTCTCTGAAAGGAAGCATATATCGAGAGGCAGGAAACCCACAAGGAATTTGTTTTGGAGAACAGATCTCTTTCATGCCATTTGTCTTCAATTATTTGTTAAAATATTGCATAAGTGGAAAGGAAGGCATATATTTATTTAAGGTTGGATAATACTTATGGGCTTTTTTGGCAGCCTCCAGCTCCTCAATCCAATCGAGTGTTTCTTTCACTGTATTGACAAATAGGGGAGTTACAGAGTACTCCAAGCATACAGATCCCCTTCAGACTCAAAAACCTGCAGTCTGGCCTCAGGTCTAAGGTCTTCACTGATACTTGCCGGTGTTGAAGGACCCTCCTTTTCTGCGACTACCACTGTAGAAGATAGCAGGTTTGCTGTTAGAACAGTGCTTCTAGCTCTTCGGTGGCTGGCTGACTCATAATGTTGCAAGGGAAAAAGGCATTAGTTAGGCTAAAAATAAAAGCCAGCAGCAGAAAAACAAAAACAGAATTTGAAATAGACAGGAGACATGACAGAAAGTGATGCCCAGAAGTAACCAATAAAAACCCACAACAGGAGTATAAGTAAAGATTACAAACACACCAGCAGTCTTTACAGCCATTTAGGTAGGCACCATGGGTGCTTCCAGACTAAGGAGGCTTTACTCCCAATACCGAAACCCTCCACACAGCAGAGGCTGATTCTGCATGGGAATTGATAAAGGGAACTTACTGCTAAAATCGGGTTAGCGATCCTGTCCGGAGCTGACCCAAAAGTATGCTGATTTGAGGAGGCATGGAAAACGTGTTTTTAACTCTTCCCCACTCTATTCAAAGCTAAAAAATAGTATTTGCTGGAGTTCTATTTTTATTTCTAGATTGATCTACTTATCTGTTGTCTTTTCTCTTCCTGTTGCATTTTAATGTATTTTATTTTATGAAAAATGCAGTAGGGTGAGTGAGAATTTGTGACATAGACACCAGTGCTGCAACCTCCTTCACTACGATCTTGCAGTACAAATGAAGTAGAAGAAATCTAAAAATCTAATGGTGATTCAGACTGCTGGAAATGGGTGGACTAGCTGTTTACAGACATAGCAATTTCAGATTATTTACACCTCAGCAAGCAATTGCTCACATTGGAAAAAAACATAGGTGTCATTTCCTTCACGGAACCTAGTTACGTCTTGTACGTTCTGTCAGGCAAGCAGTTTTGTTGTATATGCTACGGTATTTGCCCATTTCAACATTTACATAGTTCCTACTGCCAGTGTTTAATATTAATGGTAAAACCTCTGTTTTCTCTCCATAACATATCCATCCATGAACACAACCCCATTATTATTATTATTTTTTTCCCCTTTCATATAACATTTTTCCTATCCTACTCATACTCCTCCACATCAGCCCTAGTGTCCCTCTTCTATTTACAGCGCAGACACAAGCCATCCCCTCTGCCTCTTTGTGAGGATGAGGATATCCGAGAAAACATCATTACTTATGATGATGAAGGTGGAGGAGAACAAGATACTCAAGCATTTGACATGTCAGCCTTGCAGCCTCCCCAAACAGGCCTCGGTGGAGGCTTCTTTCACCCTCCTCGAATGGATGTTCTTCCAAGGGTTCCTCACCAGCCTGCCCCCCGATCACCTCAGCCAGCCCCTGTTGACGTACAACGGTTTCTGGCACTCCGTCTAAGAGAAGCGGAACGAGATCCTGTGGCTCCTCCCTATGACTCCATTCAAGTTTATGGGTTTGAGGGAGGAGGATCCTCAGCTGGATCCCTGAGCTCGCTCACCAGCAGCTCTGGAGGAGCTGGGGAAGATGAAACTATTGGGGATGACATATGGGAATGGGGCCCACATTTCAGGACACTCGCAGAAATCTATGGAGCAAAACGAAGAAATTCTGTTCCGGAAGATTAAAACCGTTGAGTGATTGTTAACCGATTTCTTGTGAATGACATGCAGAAAGATCATTTTCTCTTTTCCATAAAACAGAGTGACATACAATATCAGTGAAAAAGCCCCTACTTCTTCACAGAGATTAGCAGACATGTAAACAAAGACAGGTGGAACCTTTGTTAACCCCTTCCCTGTCAGAGGCCACCTAAAAAAGGGTTCCTAGGGGTCTTGTGACGTTTACAAGATTACATTCAGTTCTTCCAGTCTTCCCACCGCTTGCCGCGGGAGTATCAAATACAGTCCGACGTGTGCCATTTGTGGAAAACAAACATTTTATTTTCAAAATAAAATTGTAAAAGAAACCATTTGTTGTGTGCAATATGTATGTGAGAACATTCTTATACCTGCTGTTTCATATCTATGTATGAATCCCACATTGAAGAGAATAGAAAACAATAGAACATAGAATAGTTTTTTTTCTTTTCGCTGACCATATAAAGTGTTGGTTAAGTATAGGCAACTCTTTTGCCATGATTGGCGCAAGGTTCTATAATTAAGCCAGCCATAGACGGTTCGAAATGTAGATGTCATCAACTCACTAGACTAGAGTATACACGCTGTACCACTCAGTGTATGTGCAGGTGCAATGTGCCTTAGATTTTCTGCCTCGCCAATAGTGGTGTGGTCTACGTAACTCAAAAAGTCATACAGCAAAAAACATCCTTTTAGGGGGTCTTTAACCGCTTAATCTTTTTTGCCATAGATGGTTTCGAACCTCGGCCGGTCCCTGTGGAACCATGTATGGGCAGGCTGAATGAACCCAAGTTGATTAATTGATCAACTTCTGCACAACCAGCCTGTCGGATTTTACATGCAACTATTGCTAGCGGTTATTATAGTCACTAGCAGTATTCTCGATGTTCTCCTGGCAGGGACAGCTCTAGCCATCAATCCCCCCCCCCCCCTTCCTGCTGGGAAAACACAATGGCTCCGTGGGAGGGATTCCCCCATCAATGACTGTGTTGATGGGGCAACCAAGCAATTTTATTTCCTGCAACCCATGGTTGCACGAAAGAAAATTGCTATATCTATGGCTGGCTTTACCCATTCTCCAAAAGAATGAAATAAAAATAAAAATAAAATTCTTTGTTTTGCCCTAGGGCCGATTCAGACTGCGTTGTGTTAATGCAAGGGCAACAACATAACACCTTACTGTATTATTTATAATGACCCAACTATGCACTTTAATGTGTAACTGCATCACAGCAGATTCAGGAGTCCATATGAATAGATGTGATTACAGAGCACATGTGCAGAACCAGCCAGGAAGATTTCTGACCAGTGGCCAGGCGATCCAGAGAGATATTTTGCTGGATTGGGGACAGGTGAGTGTAAAACTGGGAGATGGGCAGGGGGTGCGCAACACACCAATGTGCATTATGATGGGTTGCAGCATGCTACAAAATGAATAGCACCTCATCACTCTAATGCACGTAACGTGCATTACAATACTGTATGATAATGTGTGTAATTCAGCCATAACATAAAGAATGTGGACCTGAAGCTTTTCTTTCTCAATGCAGCATACCATGGCTTGTGCGCTGCACGCTGTAGTGTGAGTGCATTTCCCACTACACACAGTCGCTGTAGATCTGAGGGAGACATGCAAGGAAAATAAAAAGCAGAATTTTTGCTTGTACATGATTGGATGATAAAATCAGCAGAGCTTCCCTTCAGATCTAAAGCGCCTGCACTTCCAAGGGCACTCGTAGTGCAAAGTGGATTTGCCTTTTGTAAATCAACCCCATTGTGATAGCCTTTTTATTTGAATGGTCTGCACACCAAAAAGCATACATGCAGCATTTGCTAGAAGTGGCATTTGGGGTACCGTTCAAACTGAATGAAACTACAGTGTCCTAACACACATTACCATGAGTTTAGGTGGTGCCATTATCGCAGCAAAATGAAGGGCCCTAATCGTGCATCTGGATGTCATTCAAAATGATTGCCACTGCAAGATGCCCTATAACAATCTGCACATTACTACAATCCAAATGTGTGAATGGGCCCTTTAAATTTAACTTGTCATTTTAAATAGTGACAAAGTACATAGGGGGTTATTTACGAAAGGCAACTCCACTTTGCACTGCAAGTGTACTTAGAAGTGCAGTTGCTCTAAATCTAATGCCGCGTACACACGATCGGACTTTCTGGCAGACTAGGTCCGGTGGACCGGAATCCATCGGAGAATTCGATCGTGTGTGGGCGCCAGCGGACTTTTTATTCCCAAAAGTCTGACGGACCTAGAAATAAAACATATTTCAAATCTGTCCGACAGACTCGGCTTTCTAGCGTGCAAATCGTTCGTCTGTGTGCTGGTCCGACGGACCAAATACGACGCAAGGGCAGCTATTGGCTGCTGGCTACTGAACTTCCTTGTTTAGTCCCTTACGTCATCACGTTCAAAATAAATGGACTTTCGAATGGACTTAGTCCGCTTATGTGTGGCCAAGTCAGTTTGTTCAGAAAGTCTGTCGGACCTCCGCCGAAAGTCCTTCAGGAAGACCGTCGGACCTAGTCTGTCAAAGTCCGGTCGTGTGTACGTGGCATAAGGGGAAGATCTGAAATGAGTGGAAGCTCTGTTGATTTTTTCATCCAATCATGTGCAAGCTAAAATGCAGTTTTTTTATTTTCCTTGCATATCCCCCTCGGATCTACAGCGACTGCACTTTCAAGTGCACTTTCAGTGCAAAGTTTTCTTTAGTAAATAACTCCCATAATATTTAATGAGAAATATATATAGGAATTGATAACCTTTGCTTCTGAAAAAGCTAGTTGTCTGTCTACCATGCTAATCCGGTTGGCGCAATACTCTATGAGTCACTGACTCAGCACAAGTATAATCAGATGTTTGGACTTTATATGCTACAAACGTTTTCCAGGTTAGAGGATAAGATTCTACGGAAGCCACATTCGATTTCTTCTATGGCATTTAAGTGGTATTAAATCCAAGAACAAACATTTATTATCTTGCAGCTTACCAATTCTTACATGTGGTGGCTGTATTAGTGTTCTTTTTTAGGCTTTCTTTTATCTGTTTTCATCTGATGATCCAGCAAGTAAGTCTGTTGTTTTTTTAAAAGAATGTATCAGCTACAGAGATGAGACAAACCATTTAACACTGACAGGGGTGCTTAACCACTTGCAGACCGGACCATTTTGCTGGTCAAAGACCAGACCACTTTTTGCGATTCGACACTGCGTCGCTTTAACTGACAATTGCGCGGTCGTGCGACATGGCTCCCAAACAAAATTGACGTCCTTTTTTTCCAACAAATAGAGCTTTCTTTTGGTGGTATTTGATCACCCCTGCGGTTTTTATTTTTTGCGCTATAAACAAAAATAGAGCGACAATTTTGAAAAAAACGCATTCATTTTTACTTTTTGTTATAATAAATATCCCCCAAAAATATATAAGAAAACATTTTTTTCCCTCAGTTTAGGCCGATACGTATTCTTCTACATATTTTTGGTAAAAAAAATCGCAATAAGCGATTATTGATTGGTTTGCACAAAAGTTATAGCGTTTACAAAATTGGGATAGTTTTATAGCATTTTTATTAATAATTTTTTATTATTTTTTTTTTACTAGTAATGGCGGCGATCAGCGATTTTTTTTGTGACTGCGACATTGTGGGGGACCCATCGGACATTTTTGACACATTTTTGGGACCATTGTCATTTATACAGTAATCACTGCTATATAAATGCAGTGATTCCTGTGTAAATGACACTGGCAGTGAAAGGGTTAACCAGTGGGTGGCAGTGTAGGGGTTAAGTGTTCCTAGGGGTGTGTTACTAACTGTGGGGGGTTGGGCT
The DNA here is from genome assembly GCF_037356315.1 of Lithobates pipiens. Lineage (NCBI taxonomy): Eukaryota > Metazoa > Chordata > Amphibia > Anura > Ranidae > Lithobates > Lithobates pipiens. The sequence goes on from NW_027507696.1 coordinate 16,909,376, forward strand.
TTCATTTAGTGAACACTGATCTCTGCTCCAATCACATGGAGCAGAGATCAGCGTCACTAGTTGCTAGGCAGAATGGAGAAATGTTGTTTACACAGCATTTCCTCCATTCGGCCGCTCCGTGAGACGATCGTGGGGATGCCCGCGGCGATCGAGTCCACGGGTCCCGCGACCGGACTCACGGGGGTCCCGACCAGCGTGGGAGCACGCCGCCGGCGCCGCGCTCCCGATGGCAGGGCGGCATTGAATATTGGACGTACCTGTACGCCAATATGCCTGCCCGTGCCATTCTGTCGACGTACATCGTCGTGCGCTGGTCGGGAAGTGGTTAAAGTGATCAGTTTTTTTGTTTTTTTATGTCAACCCTTTATCGCCAAAGGAAAAACAGTTTGCTGTAACTGATTATAAAGTGTAGCACTGTCCCCGTATAGCTTGCTGAGTGTTGACTTCATAGGCCTCTCTCTGGTTACCTGCAGCTGGTTTCTAATAGTTTCCACTTAGTTGCTGAGGGTTTCCACTTGGTTGCTAGGGGTTCCTGTTTGGTTGCTAGGAATTCCCACTTGTCCCACCCTTATTCCCGCTTGCTCATTACTCAAAGACCAGTCCAAGGTATTTGTGTTTTGTATTTTATTTTGGAAATTGGATGGGAGAAGGGATGAGTGAGATACTCCAACTGGAACTATTCACAATGGATAAGGACAACTCTCACTTGACCTCACCGGATTAGCTGTGGAAGCAGAGACACTGCTTTAACCATACAGCTTTAACCATACTTGCTCTCATTACCAGCAGATTCAATGCACTAAATTATTTTTGGGATACTCCATAGCATCCCCTTTACTTACCCCCGTCCACTGACTCTTCTAGCTGAAGGGTGTGGCCCTCACTTAACAGGCCCCAAATACACAGGCCTGTATTCACAGTAGGCAGAATCAGATCCTTCCTGGTGTCTCCCTTCCAGTCAGCTCTGCAGGACCTCTGGGTTCAGCTTCTCTCTTTAGGCCCCAGAGTCGACCACCCAGGGCTGCACAGGCCTCCTCCGCAGAGGAGAGGGCAGCCTCCCTCCTGGACTCTGTTCGCCTTCTCAACTAACTCTGAGCACATGTACTCTGTCTTTATATACAGTATCCCAAAATGCAATGCAGCATTTGTCCTCTGCCAATTACCAGGGCTGTAACAAAGCCTGTGCACTCACTAGTCAGGTCCCCTCCCACTGTCCAATATGCCTTCCTATTGGTCCAGTGGGGGACATTCAGAACAAGCTGAGCCGCACCTGAGTACAATGAGCAGACCTAACCAATAGATCCTGCTTTCTGGTAGGCAGAGAACACTCTAAGTTTTACCTGACCATCTTCCTGGTAAGCAGAAAGATCAAAAACTATACTCTCTTCTAGCACCTACCTAGGAGGGTGCTACATCAGTATTACCTGGAGTTTGGCTTCAATTTGTTAGTGCATTTGAATCTGCTAGTATATCTCATGCTCCCCTCAGACAGACAATGCTGCTGTCTGCTGTGGCCCCTGTACTCCTTCATCCAGAGTGGGAGCGACACCTTCTCACCACCTGTCAAATTCCTCTAAAAAGAGGTCACTTTTCAGAGGGGCAACAAAGTCTGCTGCATATACTGTATAACCACAGCCAAAATTGGATAAAATGTCCTAATTTTTTTTACAGCAAATGTTGTTTTTTGATTTCTAAAATTGACAGTTCAGATTTCCATTGCTTCATATAGTGCGTGTGAACATTTTGAACCACACTACCCAGTTAATACAAACAACACTCAACTATCGGTTGCATTAATGAAAGGACTGTAGATTAATCTGGCCATACACGATCAAATTTTACCCAATCCGTGCTGAATGGGCCAAAGCTTGTTCTGTGGCTGGCCCTCTTGGCACCACTCAGCTTGACATTGTTTAATTAATTGACTTGTTGGGGAAGCCAGCTGGAAAATTCTCTTTAAAACAGCACATGCATCCATTTATATAACTGGATGCAGGCCTTGTTTGGCAGAGAATTTTGGGTATTCTGAAAGCTGCAGTGGCGACTGTCAGAATACAATAGTATACCTTGGATGGGGGGGATCTCATGAGTCTTCTCACTTAGCCCATAGGGCTGAATGAGAGAAATCCTACCAAACTGCTTCCAGTGTTGCAGATGACAAAAAGGTATACAGTATATCAGTTGGATTTAAAGCAGTTATAAAGGCTAAAGGTTTTTTACCCTCATGCTTTTCATGCCTGAAGGTGTAGCAGGATTTTTCTAGCAGAGTAGGAAAATGTAGGCAGGCCTAGCTGGTGGCTAAGCCTGTTTGTTTTCATTCTGGGCTGGGAGTGGCTCAGGGCAGGGTTGGGTGACTCACAGGTAGCATCACTATCACCTCCCTCTTCTTTCAAGAAGGTGCTAAAAAATAAATCAGGAGAGGAGAGGTGGAGCGGCCTGGGGATTGGTCAAGGAGCCTTGACCAATCCCCAACTTGGATTGGCAGGAAGCAAGACTCCTTAAACACACAGGGTTAGCCCAGTCAGAGAGGCGTTGTCGGGGAGGAAGACCTGGAGTGAGAGAGTGTGGAGGCTGTTGGGACCCACTGGAAGCTGGGTAGGGGGGTGACCTTGGGTCAGGGCTCGGGTGCATCCAGGAGGAGGGAAGAGATCCTGGGGGAGAGGCACATGAGAGAGCAAGGAGGGGACAGCGGGAGAGAACACTGCTAAAAGGCTCCAGGGAGGACAACTGGTCACAGTCAGTAGGGCTGGTGAGTGAAGCGCAGTCGGGAGGACTGGAGAGACACGCCTGAGAGAACAGGGAGATTGCAGTTTGAGATGGGTGCAGAACCAGAAGAGAGGTCTGTGGGAAGGGCAGTGAAGAGAGGTCATTGCACCCAGGCTGGCTAGCAGGGCCTGAAGAGAGCTATCTGGGATTGGTAGCTGAATGGAGGACAGTTAGCACCTGAACTATTTCTACACCACAGGGGCCGAGGTCCCTGCCTGCAAAAGGCAGTTCACTGAACCCTGGCGGAATTAGTGTCAGACCTAACCAAGCAGTGCTAGCTAGTCTGGAGGAGAAACAGTCTGCAGCCAGGAAAGTGCTGGTGGAGTAACGATAAGCAGTAAGTGAAGTGGCTGGAGCCGCAATGACGTCACTCCCGCGCATGCGCACGGGAGCTGCCACTAATGGCATATCGCATGCTCCGTTCACCTGCGCACCGCTGTCTACAGCGCATTGCACCTTTTTGCAAATATCTCCTAATCCGTGTAGGTTTAGGAGATATTTTATAGACCTACAGTTAAGCCTTAATCTAGGCTTACCTGTAGGTCAAAGTGGTCTGTAAGGGTTTACAACCACTTTAAGCAAGAGTTTGTGCTGGAGAAAAGATTGTGTATATATATATATATATATATATATATATATATATATATGAGTGTATATATTGGAGTGTATATAGAGGTCCCAAGCAAGTTGCACTGAATGTTCCTGGCATCCCATAATTTCATATTTCTCATCCAAGTTCAATCCCCTCAATAAAACAAAAAAACAAAGCTTATGGACTGTTCTATGTCTCTGAGTGTCTGAGAGATGGATGCCGGGCTGGGCAGGGTGACAGGTGAACCACTACATTCAGCAACCCCTGTGGGGGCATGGCTACGAAGGTAAAAAGCTCTACGAAGCGTGCGACTCTCCCCCCAACCCGCCTTAAGCTGGCCATACACCTATAGATTATCTGCAGATTTTCTATGGTTAGATGGAAAAAGTGGGATATTCCTCCATCCACACAGTTTAGCAAACATTGAGAAATCTGTTGCATTTTTTCCATCTAACCATAGAAAATCTGCAGATAATCTATAGGTGTATGGCCAGCTTTATACTCGCTTGATTTTCTACTTCCACTGACACTGTGGCATTTTCTACTCCCACTGGCACTGGGGCACTTTCTACTTCCACTGACACTGTGGCATTTTCTACTCCCACTGACACTGGGGCATTTTCTACTCCCACTGACACTGTGGCATTTTCTACTCCCACTAACACTGTGGCATTTTCTACTCTCACTGACACTGGTGCATTTTCTACTCCCACTGCCACTGGAGCATTTTCCACTGACACCGGCCATTTTCAGCCCCTGTAAAGTCTAAATGACAGTAAACGAGTCCTGTTTCATTCTGTTTATTAAAGATATTAACAAAAGGTATAAAATAAAAATATTACCAATAGTAAGGCAAAAATGACAATTAAAGCGGGGTTCCACCCTAAAGTGGAGCTTCCGCTCATTGGAACCCTCCCCCCCTCCGGCACCACAATTGGCACCTTTCAGGGGGGAGGGGGGTGCAGGTACCTGTACAGTACAGGTATCTGCACCCATTTCCGGCATAGATATTCGCAGAATCTGCAGATATTTACGCCCCTTTCCGCAGGTCCCCCACTGTCTGCTGGGAAACACACGGATCCCAGAGACAGCAGGGACCATCCTTATTGCGCAGCGTGACTCGCGCATGCGCAGTAGGGAACCGGGAAATGAGGCCACAAGGCTCCACTTCCTGATTTCCATACCCAAGATGGCGGCGGCAGCACCCGAGAGACGATCGAAAGATCGGCTTTGGGTGCCGACATCGTGGGCGCGCTGGGCGGGTAAGTGTCCTTATTTTAAAAGTCAGCAGCTGCAGTATTTGTAGCTGCTGGCTTTTAAAAAAAAAAACGGCGGAACTCCCGCTTTAAGTGGAAACTCCAAGTAAATTAGTCCTTTGTTTAGAAAGTTTGGAGACCCCTTGTCTGTCCCTTTAATGCATATGTCAGATCTGATCATTTCAAAATATAGTTATTTTGTTCATTATCAAGCACTCTGCCTTGGTAAAATGACTTTACCATTTCTAAGATTTCTCATTAGTCAATTTGATTCTTCCCACCCTTGTCTGTGGAACATGACATTTTATATTTTTAACTGACTGAGTATGGGCTATTGCCTCGTTAATTTTATTTGAGAAGGATCATCCCTCTTAACAATACAGCATTCGCTGAGACGTAATTGATTTCAATTCTACACCTTTCCTTTCCTAAACCAGTTGACTGCATTCCCCAGTGCAATGTCGTTTTAGTTACAGTCAAAGAAATCAAATAAATGTGTCTGATATGATCTTCATACAGTCAGTCCAGGCTGTCTTGAATGAATAAGCTATAACATTTTAGATTGTAACATTCTTCAAAGAAGAACATGTGCTCCAGCTTTTGACTGGAGTAACAAAGAGACATTAGAGATTTCTTGAAAAGCCTCCCTGGTTGTCATAGTACTGTTGTGTTCCCTGATATTTCGGACAAGAATTAAAATCTTCTCAAGGAGACAGACTTTTTGCATTGCAATAGATATGCCCCAGCGTAAAGTGGACCATTCATTTAGAACCCCCTCTTCTACATGTCCCAATTTACTGCCCACAAATAGAATTACAGATAAAGTGGACATAAAAAAAGCAGTACTGTATTAAAACCAAAAGGAAACATTTATTATATTGTAGCTTACCAATTCACAGATGTGATAACTGTATTTGTTTCCTTTTTTAGACTTTCTGTCTTCTATTTTCACGTGGTGATCCAGCCAGCAAGTTTGTTGCCTTTCACAAGCCCAAGCTCTCTAGCAGAATGTTTAAGTTTACATGGATGAGACAAGCCTCTTAACATAGACAGGGGTGATTAAAATGATTATCTCTTATTTATTCATGTTGATGGGGACAAGGGCCTCTTCCCCACAACCCCGGTCCGGTGGTTGTGGAGATGCAGCTTATTGGAATCTGGAAGTCCCCTTTAACAAGACCCCCAGATCCTGCCCCCCCCCCCCATGTGAATGATTAGGGGTGCCCCTACTCATTCACCAAAAAAGTGTAAAAAGAAAATAATAATACAACAATTTTTGACACATCCTTTATTAAAAAACTGAAACTATTTAAAAAAAAAAATGTCACGATGTCCGCTGCAACCGCCGACCTGAAGAAAACAGAAAAAGAGTTCTGCACCCAGAGAAGGCTCATGCTGTCCTACAGCTCTGCCGTCTGACATTTCCTAAATAACTGACCGGCGGGGCTCACTAATGATGTCATTGAGTGGCTCCACCCCCTTATGATGTCATTGACCCAGCCTGCCCCCTGGGCAATGGCATCACAAGGTGGCAGAGTCACCACTTATTCGCAAAGGGGGAACCAGATGTTGAGGGTGTGTGGCCTGTTATGGTCCAGGAGGGGGAGTGCTTTTGGAGTGGGGTTGGTGTGGTGTTCCCCCTAAATCCATACCAGACCTGAAGGGCCTGTTATGGATTGGGGGGGACCCAACGTTGTTGTTTTTTCTGAATTTTTATTTGCCGGCAATACTGTTATATTCAGCTGTCAGTGGGGAAGTCTGCTGACAGCTGATGAGTCATCGGTTGATAAGGATGTGGCTTGCTGGCCCACTCCTTAACAACCAGCTATTCTTCACACAGAATTTTAATCCATTTTCAACTGATCCAAATTTAAATAGTTCAGCCGGCTTCTGGTCGATGGGGCATGACCGGTAAAGGTCTACCGCCTGGCTCCTGATCAGTAGTCTCAGCCAATGGTTGAGAGCGTTGACCAGAGTGTTTTGGCTGTACTAACATTGGAGCAGTCAGGTATATTGTTTGTTCAGCTTGGTTGAACAAACAATGGTTTGTTTGTTCAACCATCCTGCTTGGTTGAACGGGGGGGGGGGGAAAAAACAAAAATACTAGTGTGTACTAGGCATTAGTATTTACTCCTTAATCCTCTGCCCCTAGGCTAAATGAGCATATAACCCTTCCAGTGTGGGGAGGTGGGGATTTTTTCATTTCCTGGAGTTGGGCTTTAGGTGACCAAAAATCTCACATGCAATGTAACACTAAATGGATAAAAATTCTCTTGATAAACACCATTGCTAGCTTCCTGAAACAAATAAAAATGCAGTAAGCTCCAGTGGACAGACGCATATGTTAAAAATTAAAACGGAAAAGTGCAAAACATTTTAACTGCCATTGTCAATCAATCATTATTTCAATTTAAAAAATCTTTTAAACAAGTAGTAACACATTGATATAATATTTCACTCCAGTATTCATTTTAATTGACAAGAGAGAGGGTACCTATTAGAAGAGAAATTTGTACCCCTAGCCTGGTGCCTGGCAATTAATATAGGGACCAATCTGCAAACATTTGTCATTGCTAAGATCTGGTTGTTGGTCAGCACGCTATATATTGATCCTATTGTGTGTGTTTGAAGCTGTTGTATTTGGGCTTCAATACTGTGATACACCAGCTGGGACATCTCGTCAGTTTTCATGACATTAGATACTAATAGTATTAGTAACGATGATTTGTTCATTAATTGGACAGTGCATGCAGCAAAAACAGTCAAAACAGATAACTGTTGCACATTTAAAATGTAAGGCTGGGTTAAAAATCATCAGCTAGTTTTACAGCTCAAAGTACTTAAAGCCCAACTGCAGGCAATTTTTTTTCCCCCATGCAATGGGGCTGTGCCTGCACTGCATGGGGTTACTGCTCGTTTTGTCTAGGGATGAACACAGAGCCTATACTCAAACAATCTTTCGATCCTCTGGAAAACGGCGCTGCCCTACATCCAGCAGTGGCCTGTTCATTACATCTTCATATCCAGAGCTGGTCTATGGGTGTGATGTCAGGAACAGTCCACCACACAAGACCACTGGACCGTGGGGAGGCAGGAATCGCAGGGACCGGTCTCACGCGGGGAGGATCAGAGGATTAGGTGAGTATCTTATCTATAACTCGTCTTTTCATACTCCTAGACAAAAATGAGTAGTTAACCCATGCAGTGCAAGCACAGCCCCACTACATGGGAAAAACATTTTTTGCCTAGAGTTCAGCTAAACTAAACTAAACCCTCCTACAGGTGCTATGGTACTGCACATGTGATCAGCTAAGGCACCTTGATGGCTTGACAGTTCCATTAGGAACACAAGCATCTGTGGCAGTTATCATTCATGGCATGCCTTGACTGTAACTGTTTTGGGAAAAGTTCAATCAATAGGTTTAAAGTGATTGCAGTCTTGTTTTTCTTCCATAAAAGTAACAAACATGTTATACTTACCTGCTCTGTTAAATGGTTTTGCACAGAGCAGCCCAGATGCTCCTCTTCTTGGGTCCCTCTTCTGAGCTCCTGGCCCTTCCCTCCTATCAAATGCCCCCACAGCAAGCAGCTTGCCATGGGGACATCCGAGCCGAGTTACAGCTCCCTGTGTCTATCCAGACACAAAGCCCTGATTCAACCCCCTTCCCCCCTCCTGATTGGCTAATCGAGTTTGATTGACAGCAGCAGGAGCCAATGCTGCTGTGTTTCAGCTAATAAGGAGGGAGAGTCCTGGACGACCGAGGCATTCATGGACATAGCTGGATATAGATGGGGCTTAGGTAAGTATTAGGAGGTGCTGAAGTGGCTGCTGCACAAAGAAGGCTTTTTATCATAATGCATAGAATGCATTACGATAAAAAACCTTCTGACATTATAACCACTTGAATTACACTTTAAAGAGGCACTATAGTTCACCATAGTTACGTCTCCTTCAACAGTCTGAAGTCCCTTACCAACACCTTCTACCTGGCTTCTTGTGGGTGCTGGGCTATGGTCATCTCTATTGGCCAGTTTAGGAAGACATCAGTTCAGTCATCCTGGCACACAGGATCTGTTCCTGGATTGTAAACTGAGCTGTGCATTCAATACAAAACAGAGCCTCGGGCATTCCCGGTGCCCATCGAATAGTTCCTGCACATGCGCAGGAGGGAGCCACACTTCAGCTGATTTGCCAATCAGCTGGAGTGACGTGACCCAGGTGCAAGCGCACATTGTAGGTGGCATCTCTCAATGGGAGATACCATTTTATAGCCACAATTTAAACCTATACAAACAGCTGGGGGAGACCGTAGTTCTCACATTGTGCCTCGATGTTGTGGCCAGTTCTGCTTGTGTGAAAAGACGGGTTGCAACATAGACAAAAACAGCTCTTCGACACAGCCACTAGCCGCCCTCCAGCAGCAGTGATGCACAGTCTGAGAACTACGGTCTCTCCCGCTGTTCTATAGGTTTAAAATGTGGCTGCGAAATGGTATTTCCCATCGAGAGATTCCTCCTATGATGTGCGCATGCGCCCTGGTTACGTCAGCCCAGCTGATTGGCAAATCAGCTGTTCCGTATGGCGCATGCGCAGTACATACCTGGCACTTCTCGATAGTGGGCACTTCTCGACAAAACACCGGCTCGAAATACACAATAACAGCAAAAAAAATTAAAATAGAAAGCCTTAAGAGGCACTAAAAAACAATATCTGCTCTGTACAATATACAAAAGTAAATATCACAGCGGCAAAGATCATATAATTGGTGTTCAAGTTACCAATTCGGAAAGGACACAATGGGGGGAAAATGACAGTCCCAACACTGACCCCAAATATTGCAGTTATAAGGGACAAGTAGATATTCCCATCCCAGGGCCTGAAGGGCCATGCAAAAGACAACTCCTGAGAGACAAATGAGATATTTACTGTACATTTCATTAGTGGAAAAGAAATCAAGCCAAAGGTCCCAAACTCTATTATATTTATGAGGGGCGCCCACGAAACAGGTAAGTAACTTTATAAAGGGACATGGCTGTATTAATTAAGGATTTCCAAAAATTGAAGGTAAGTCCTCCTTCAATTTTAATTTTAATGCAATGCCTTCCTAGCATAAAATAACAACAGACATTTGAGGGTTGACAGAAGGTTATAATTAGAGACGTTATTTCCACTGTTCGCCAAAACATTACATTCAAGGCATGCCATGAATAACTGTTACAGTTACTAGTATACGTATACGTTAATTCTCAAATGAACTGTCAAGCCATCAAATGGCTGGTGATCACATGTGGCACCATGGCAACTGCAGATCAAACAGAGGCTAAAACGACAACTTCCTTGGCTTTAGCCCTGCCTTATTAGGCAAATTAAACTCAGCACCAGATTCACTTTGTTCAAAATAAGCAGCAAAAAGGTTGTGTGTTTGTCGAGTGCAAAGCAACTATTAGTTATTGGATAAATTCCACTAAGGTGACCAGATATCTCTGAATGCCATTACAATCAAATGTGCTGAAATACTAATTTCAAGGATACCCACTGCACCTGAAGTCTTGCTAGCATGGAAAAATAAGGAGTATTAGCCTGAAAAACATTTCCTCCCTGAAGGAAAGTTCTAAGTTCCTTCTAGTGCCAGCCATATGACCTAAAGCATTTGAACACAAGATACGTCAGGATGGAGGGTTTCTGAACACTGATCCTCTCCTATAGCAGAGATCCCATGATCAAATGTCTAGGCTCCCACAATTATCAGTGGCACTGGAGGAAATTTGAAAGCAGCATTTTTTCCAGGAAAGAAAAATATTACACCCCTTCTATTCAATTTTTCTTAACATTTCTTTAAATTAACATTCATTAACTCAAGCTGGCTTTATAAAAAGTGCTTAAAAATGCCTTTCTTTGTTTGCCAAACTCACCTGTGTTTACTTTGAAAATGTGAAACTGACTATTCTGATATGCTATGACTTTTTAATTATATAAAATCGCTGCATATGATTTGCAGGATAATTGATTTGTGGGGAAAAATCAAATCAGATAAATATTAAAGCACATTCAACAACATGGTCATAGTAATTGCTGTTATATTTACTTTATCGTGTTAAATGCTAACAGGGTTTATTCCATTTTAGTCAGAATTTAGGAGAGGACAACTGCTGCACACTGTCTTTATCATTTTCTTTTCTTCTTCTATTACACGCTCATACAGTTGTGACAAGTCTTCTCTAGGATCCATTTCACAGCCTCCTTTTCTCACCCAGTACACATCCACTAATCCACCAGAATAGGCATCTCTTCGGCCTGCATGGCACACTGCTCTTCTAGCAAGCTGGCGGGCTTCTTCTTCCTTCATTCCAGGTTTATATCCCTGATCTATAATGCTGTAGGCAAATGGAGAGCCCGATCCAACCGACAGGATATCTGAGCAGAGGCGAGTTCCATCATTATATACATAACAGATGCAAGGGCCATCTCTATCCCAGCCACATAAAGTAACGGCAGCACAGACATCAGTTCCACGGAATGGCATCATCAGGACACTCAGCATTTTTGCTGCTCCTCGTACACTTGGCATGTACCCATTCCGCACCTGGTAGAGCCTGCACTCTCTGGACAAAGCTCTTCTGAAGAAATGGCAATCGGCAGAACTCCCAGAAGTTGTGGCCAGCAAATGACTATGCACAAGGAAGGCTTTACGGCTGTCAGGGCTGCAGACGAGATTTCCGGCAGAGGAACGTGAGTCTGTTGCAACAGCCACACCATCTGCATACTTAAAGGCAAGAGTGGTAGTGCCATGTTCTGGTGGTGGGGGATCAGTGCTGCGATGGTGAGAAGAAGAAAGCTTGTCAGCAGATGGAAGAACACGAGGAGCACCTAACATAAAATTTGGAAATAAACAAAGATTACTTTCTCCTGGTTGACCTGTAGATTCTCTATCCCAGCCACAGACACTCAGCAATGCCATATTACGCATCAAAGGTCTGATAGCTATGAATATGCTTTCCCTTCTTCTCAGTGATTCAGAGGTCCATGTACAAGTATCAAGATAGAGAGGGTTATATCATATACATGTAAAGCACTGAAAGGGGAAATGCTGCAACATATCATTTATCACTGACTGTTTCAAGACACAAGATACTTCAAGGAAGATCTGTTAAGAGCAATTCACCAGGATACCCCTCTGTTGTAATTGACATAGGATACCCAGTATAAGGTGTTAAAAAACAAACTTGAAACTTGAACTCAGAGGAAGGTAATAAATGAGGAGAAGCCGCTTGATGATGCTTTCATATTACCTTTTAATATGATTAATAAGTATTCTGCACATCAAAACACTGTAGCCATACATCAGTGCCACAAGATACTTTACTAAATTATGTTACCAACATTATAAACACATAAAGTGGTTAGCATCCTTCCCTTAAAGCAGTGTTTCTCAACTCCAGTCCTCAAGGCGCCCCAACGGGTTATGATTTCAAGATTTCCCTCAGATGAAACAACTGTGGTAATTACTAAGGCAGTGAAACTGATCAAATCACCTATTCAAAATAATGGATGGCCTGAAAACATGACCTGTTGGGGCACCTTGAGGACTGGAGTTGAGAAACACTGACTTAATGGACTAAGTTTAATTGCCAGGTGGCACTATCTGTGTGGAGGTAATATTGTATGTATTCCCTTATAATTTTTCTCATAATTTACTGGTAAGTAAATCAACATCTACTCATGCCGGCTCTACTGTGTATATGTGTTTGCATGACTGGGTAAGATCATTAGATATTAAAGGATTCTAGTTTGTACCATAAATCATAAGAAAATGAACAAACTAGATAAACAATTATGAGCAACAAGCCACTATTTAACTATAATGGACAGTAAACTAGGAGGCTAAGTACTTGTAGCCCTTACGCCGAAAGAGCTGAAGATGCATAAAGATGCTAGATGACAATGACCCTTCTGGCAATCCCACACCCTCAGACACCCTGAAGAAGAAGGATTTATATGAGAAAGACCAAACAAGCCAAACACCAACCAAGAAAACAATAACTGAATGGCAACAGCAATAAACAAATCAGATAAACAAATTTGTACAATACCGCAAACAATGAGAGGATCAGGTGTCTTTGCACCTGAACCCCGTATCTAGGTGCATCCTAACTAAAGTTATAAACAAGGCCAAGGATAAATCCAGGGAAAAAAAACAAGCTTAGCTTACCAACCAGCTGGCAGACAACCAAGTGAACCTGTCTAACAGTATGCGTTAAAAGCAGGGGTTTAGTCTGCACACATTTGTAAATGCATGCGTAAGCCACAGAGCCCCGTCAAGGCACCCTGGTATCTGTGGTACCTAACACTAACTTATAAGTGTCCCCACATGCATTCTGATGGATAGGTGAGAGCAGGTGGACTGAAGGGGAGCCACCCCTTCTTCCTAACTAAAGAAGTGGTACTGAAAGCTAAAAAGGTCCCTCAGTCTCTCCAAATCTCTCCCACTGGTCAGTATAGTTTTACTGTTGGGGCCTAGAGTTCTGCATTGGCGCACTCAAGTCTAGTTGTAGTCCAAAGGTACAAGGCATATGGTTTCCAAACTACTATATGCCCCAGTTTAGGGTGATGCTGTCCCTTTAGGAGGTGGGTAAGGAAGTTGTGGCCAGCGGCCTCTCACCACTATGCAGTTTGTAATTAAGCTTCTTCGTACTGGAACAGGTGGCATCAGTGGCGACTCTAGGCACTTATCTCTCGTGGAACCTGTGGTGTCCCTCTCCTCCAGTCTTTGGATCTCTGTTGGCTATAATCTCCATGGAAATATGGCAACTCAGTCGCTCTTAGACACTGTGATTAACACTCAAGGTAGGCAGCACCTACAATTCAACAGCACACTCCCCTTGTTACCTCTCATTTTCCTTGCAAGACTGCCCTGACCCCCAGGGTTTTAATTCCTGCTATACTCCGTCCTCCTGGGACTTGCAGTCCCATAAAATAATTAGCTTGATAGCGGCTGTCTCCTGGGGACTACACCCCTCATAGTTCCAAGTGACTCCCAGCAGTCTTTTCCCTAGTCCATGGGTAGGCTTTGCTCACAATGCTCTCCTGCTGTCCCAGGCGGTGGGCAGGGCTATCCTCTGGCTGCTGTGGCTGCTTCCACAGACCTGTCAAACGTCTAAGCAGGAAAATGGCAATCATATGAAATGTTTGTATTATAAGCAGTCCCGACACATAAAGTTAAAGTTTTCTGCACCCTCCTGTGGACTTATAAAAGGCCCTGCCTTGGGCTAATGTGTTAATTGGTTGATGATTATCCATCAAAGTGAATTTGTGTGGCACTCATGCCCAGAAGGAGGCGACAGTTAAACTGCTACTGCTGCAGCTCTAGGTTGCCTATGAAGAAACGTAAGATTTCATCTAAAATCCACAACTCGAATCATGGCCACTCACAAGCTCAATTCCCTTTATGCAGGAGCTTACAAAGGTTACATAAAAATTAAAATTATGGCCAATATATGTTTCTCATGCATCTTAAATGCTCTCTCAAGGCTTACCCTGCACCTTGAATTGTGGAATGGTTGATTATTATGTTAATACTTTAGCTATTACAGATTTTGTTCAGTATCTTTCACTTGAGAGGGTGAGGCATTGGAATAATCATAAATTTGTGAAACCATGCACAGCTAAAGACCTTCAAATGCACTTTGATTCTCGCTACAGCACTGTTTCACTGTCCCCAGTGGCAGCTGCTCACTTATACCTTTCCTCTTGTTTAGTACAGACAGCTGACATCAAAATGCAAAAATAAGCAGGAGTCAGCAAATGAAGCCAGGAAGAGAGGGAATAGGTCTAACACTTGAAGGTGGGACAAACAAGATTATCATAACTTGATGCTCATAGGTTGTATAGTATAATTAATTGAATATCCTTAGATATGCAGTAAAGGGGGGTTAAAAACCCTGCCAGCCATATTCTCAGGGGTTCAAAAAAGTCTTCAAGACAAATCTTTGGTAGACAGCGAGAACGTTATGCAAAGAATGGTTTTATTTGGGATTATATACTAGCAGGGGGCTTCAAGTCCAATCACGGTGGCAATGTAAGCAGGGGCGGACTGACCATTCGGCCACTCGGGCACTGCCGAGGGCCCCGGGTCACTAGGGAGCCCCACCAGGGTTGCCAGCCTCAGTAAAACCAGGGACAGTATGTAAAAATCTGTGTTTTATTTACATCTGTCTCTGAAATGTCCTTTAGCGACATCCTTTTGGTCTAAAAATCCTGAGATTATAGCTGCCCCACCTCTCCAGTACCTTCTCAGCCAATAGAAACATGTCTGTGTATACTGTGTGATTGTATACTGTGTGTGTGTGTTTGTGTATACTGTGTGGCCCCATAATCTCTGATTGCCTGGGGGACCCATAATCTCCTATTGCCCAGAGGCCCCATGAGTTGTCAGTCCGCCCCTGAATGTAAGTTATCTTTTTAAAAGAGAATGTTATGATACCTTAAAGTGGAACTACACTACACTTGAGCACCACAAACAAAAACCTTGTTTAATTCATTTTTAAAAATCAAAGCAAACTCATCCATCCATTCATGTCTCCATACTTTTTTTTGTTTAGAAATCACTTTAAAAACAACTCATTAGAATTTCTAGTCATCTTGAGTAAGGGCAGATGATTCAAGTAGCATTTACTTCCTGGAATCCATTTGCCTTAGCTCAGGCATGTAGGCACTAGTATGTGTTTAGCTGAAAAAAAAACCTCCTTCCCTCCTGAGGACTCCTGGGATGTATGACATCATTTGCAAGGCCTGGAAACCAGGAAGTTACTGCAGAAATGTAAAAAAAAAAAAAAGTTTAAAACAAGTAAATATGATATACTTTCCTATCTATTTACTACTGCTAGCAGCATAATGTCTAAAACTAATCAAAGTTGACTGAGAAAGTGAAGTTCTGTTTTAATTACATATGTTTTCTGTGCAGCTTGCCGTGTTTGGAAATGCACAGATGTGAATGAAGCCTTATTGTCCTTCTGCAAACACAGCAATTTCACTTTCCGGTCATATTCACACCTAGTGTAGTGGAAGAGCATGGTTTTTAACTTCTTTATCATGTGCTTAGAGCATCCTATTGATTTCAATGGGCTGCCCTATATGTGGAAAAGTAGCTCATGAGACATTTTACATACCTCCCAACATTTTGAGATGGAAATGAGGGACACCTACTTCCAAACGTATGTAGGCATAGGACACACCCCTGACACACCCCCTTAAAGGAGATTTAACAAAAAAAAAGGTTAATTAAATCCACAAGGACTTTTTTTTAGCACTCCTATTCCTTTATACTGTATTGGCTTTTAAATTTACAAATGCAGCAATTTAGAAATTGGATGAAAGGTTTAGCATTGGGAAACTATTTTGAAATATAAAAAGTGCATTTTAGATACAACTATTTAGATCAGACCAAAATGAGGGACAAATTAGGGGCAAAGAAGGACAGAGGGACATTGCTCCAAATCAGGGACAGTTGGGAGGTATGCATTTTAGCGTGTTGCAGTTTGCACCTTTTTACTGTGCAATTTGCTGCATTTGTCACTCATTTTTCTCACATTTGATGTTCACAGTGGCTGCATATGATGGGCACAGTGGCTGCATATGATAGGCACAGTGGCTGCATTTGATGGGCACAATGGCTGCATATGATGGGCACAGTGGCTGCATTTGATAGGCACAGTGGCTGCATTTGATGGGCACAGTGGCTGCATTTGATGGGCACAGTGGCTGCATATGATGGGCACAGTGGCTGCATTTGATAGGCACAATGGCTGCATATGATGGGCACAGTGGCTGCATATGCTGGGCACAGTGGCTGCATTTGATAGGCACAGTGGCTGCAAATGATGGGCACAGTGGCTGCATTTGATGGGCACAGTGGCTGCATATGATGGGCACAGTGGCTGCATATGCTGGGCAGAGTGGCTGCATATGCTGGGCACAGTAGCTGCATATGATGGTCACAGTGACTGTATTTGGTGGGCATAGTGGCTGCATTTGCTTGGCACAGTGGCTGCAATTGATGGCACAGTGGCTGCATTTGTTGGGCAAAGTGGCTGAATTTTATAGGCACAGTGAGGCTGCAATTGATGGGGTTTTTTTAAGTATTTTTCAGAATTTTTCAGTTTGTTTGCACCCCCCCAAAAATTTTGAGCACCAGCCGCCACTGCCTTACACAGAAGGATGTGGAACATCCTTGCTAGTAGCAAGTTGTACTTCCTCACTAAAGCTATAGGGAATTTTATCTATAGCTAAACTTCAGCTTTTAGGGTTTAAAATGGTGCATTTCCCAAGACACCAAGGGTAAAAACATCAAGTATAAAGCGAAAACGTGATACAATGAGATTGCAAGATTAAAGTGTTTTGCTAATACAAGCCTGAAGTTCAGCACAATTTTAACTTTCCCAATTGACCTCAATGCACTTCTCCAAGGTGGTGATCATTCATTTTCAGGAATTTCTACATTTTTGCTGAAATATTGGGCAAATGAAAACAGTTATGCCGTGTACACACGACCTAACTTTCCGCAGAAAAGGTCAGACGGAATCATTTCATCGGATATTTCGATCGCGTGTGGGCTTCATCTGACTTTTTTTTTTTCAAAATTCTGACTGACCTAGAAATAGAACATGTTTTAAATTTTATCGACTGACTCAATTCCTATTGGAAAAACCGTTCATCTGTATACTGTTCCAACGAACCAAATATGACGCAAGGGCAGCTATTGGCTACTGGCTATTGAACTTCCTTTTTCTAGTCCTGTCTTACATCGTCACGTTCTAAATGAACGGACTTTGGTGTGATCGTGTGTAGGCAAGTCCGTTTCAGGGGAACTCCGTCGGAATGGAGTTTATTCTGATGGAAAAACCGGTCGTGCTCAGTCCTAGAAATTAGATAAGTGATGATCTCACATTAGGTTAGACAATTTGTCCTGATGGCTGTTTGCCCCTTCGTGATCGGTAGCTCACCTTCTTCCTTCTCACCCCTCCATTCACATAAATGTTAACATTTTGTTATTCCTTTCCTGGAGCCGATTCTAATGTCACCTTCCTCTTCTGATCAACAGCTGTTCCTTCAGCAAACCGGCCTTAGCTACATCACTGACATTGCTGCATATCCACACTCTGAGCTAGAGCCCTTTCCTCTTCTACTATCCTCTCTCCCTCTGCGGAATTTTCCTTTTTTCTGCTTTACGTAGGAGGTATAGCAGAAAATCTGCAATCCTTTTATTAATTTCTAGTTCTCAATACTGAGCTTGCATATTTTTGGTTACATTATTATAATTCGTTCATTTTTATTACTGAGGGGCAGGAAATGCCATTTGAAAGTGATTTCTTAAGCATATAAGGGGGGGGGGGGGGGGGCAGAAAATGCCAATCGCCTATTTACCTCTATGTCAGAAGGAATTGCATTTTTTATTTGTTCATATTCACATAAACAGTAACAATTGTCACAGAGATTAAGCTTATACTGCAAAGTATTACAGTTCTGAGAGAAGGAACATCATGGCAAGACAGAAAGACACATTATTATTCACAGTGAATGCTAAACAGTAGACAATCAGACATGTCCTAATAGCTCCATTCAGCATCCATTGTGAAAACACACGTATATTGCCAACACATTGGCATAGGGTTCAATAAACCCTATGTGGAATGCCATCTGGGCTCTGTTCCCTAAGAGGTTAATGAGTCTAATGCAAGCATATCACACATAAAGGCAAGTGCATACATAATGCATACAGATAATGCATTTTTTTGTTAGCAATTTACCTTAACTTACTGTCTATTTCTTTATACAACTGAATTACTAAACATGTTATCTAACAAATGTTATTCTCGCAAGAAACACATCTGAAGCTAATCTTGTGAATGTACCGATCAGCATCATCCAGCCTGTTCTACCTGATTATCATACCCATTAAAGAACGTTACTGAATGCGCAGATGTCTATGCAAGTCGCACCTGAAATCGGCAAAGGTAGTGCAGGAACTACTTTTTCAAATCGGTGCGGCACCGCAAAGTCAGCGTCGCAATGATTTGAACAGTTCCATTGCCGACAATAGGGTGTGACTTGTCATTAGATTTGACCTGCTAAATTGCATGACAAGTCACACCAATGTGAATGGGGGCTTAGGGCCCATTCAGGACTAGAGATGGGCTGAACACCCCCCTGTTTGGTTCGCAGCAGAACTCCCGAACAGGAGGAAAGTTCTAAACTCCAAGATTGTAAGCTCTAACGAGTAAGGCCCTCTGAATCCTCCTGTATTTTATTGTAATTGTACTGTCTATCCAAATGTTGCAAAGTGCTGCACAAACTGTCGGCGCTATATAATTTCTGTATAATAATAATAATAATCATCCGAATAGCGAACCCTATTAAAGTCTATGGGAGCTGAACAGGAAAAATCAAGGCTTATGTGCAAGTAATTGGCCATAAAAGGGGGTCTAGCTACTGCCCTGAGGAACATGTATCAATGCAAAAAGATTTTTTTTTTAAATATTGTTTTTTTAGTTGTAATGATTTTAATGATGTTTAAAGCAGGGTTCTACCCAGACATGGAACTTCCGTGGATTGGATTCCCCCCCCCCCCCCCCCTCTGGTGCCACATTTTACACCTTTCGGGGGGAGGGGGGAACGGATACCTGTCAAATCCTGGTATCTGCTCCCACCTCTGGGGAAAGATCATCAAACTCAGTGTGGTGAAAGACGCAATGTCTGGCCCCTCCTCCTCCCCCCCTCGCTGCCTTCTGTGAGACACACAGGTCCCAGAAGACAGCAGGGACCATTCAGAACACGTAGTAGGAAACAGGCTGTGAAGCCACAAGGCTTTACTTCCTGTTTCCCTTAGTAAGGACGCCGTCACCTGCAACTGGAGCTGAGGGATGGGTTGGCTTTGGGTGCCGACATCGTGGGCTCCCTGGACAGGTTAGTATCTTTGTATTAACCCCTTCCCATCCATGCTATTGTCGAAGGCTGGCTACAGCACAGACCTACATTGTCGGGAGGCGGTCAATAGACGTCCTCCCCACCTATCAACACCCACCAGTGCTGCCTCATCAGTGCCCACCAGTGCCACCTATCAGTGCCGCGTTATCAGTGCCCATTAGTATCACCTATTAACGCCCATCAGTGCAGCCTATTAGTGTCAATCAGTGCAGCCTCATCAGCATACATCAATTCATCAAGGAGAAAAATTACCTGTTTGCAAAATTATATAACAGTATATAAAACTGTTTTGTTTTGTTTTTCAAAATTTTTGTTCTTTTTTCTTTTTTTTTAACAAAAAATAAAAAATGCAGTGGTGATCAAATGCCACCAAAAGAAAGCTCTATTTGTGGGGAAAAAATTATAAAAATGTAATTTGGGTACAGTGTTGCATGACTGCAGGATCTGGGCAGGAGGGGGGTTTAAGTGCTCCGTCAAGCAAGTGGTTAAAAGCTAGGGATGAGCCGAACACCCCCCCGGTTCGGTTCGCACAGGAACTTTCGAACGGACCCCAAATTCGAATGAACTTTAGAACCCCATTGACGTCTATGGGACTCGAACGTTCGAAATTAAAAGTGCTAATTTTAACGGCTAATATGCAAGATACTGTTATAAAAAGGGTTTGGGGACCTGGCTCTTGCCCCAGGGGACATGGGTCAATGCCTAAAATGTTTTTAAAAATGGCCGTTTTGGCGGGAGCACTGATTTTAATGATGATTAAAGTGAAAAAAAAGTGAAATATTCCTTTAAATATGGTGCCTGGGGGGTGTCTGTAGTATGCCTGTGAAGTGCCACGTGTTTCCCGTGTTTAGAACAGTCCCTGCACAAAATGACATTAAACAGAAATAACATCATTGAAAACTGCTTGCGGTTTTAATGTTATATCTGGTTCCCGCAATATGGTTGAAAACCATTGAGAAAAATGGCATGGGTAGCCCTCCCTGCCCATTACCAGCCCCTTTGGGTCTTGTACGCATATCAAGGGGAACCCTGTACCCATATTAAAAAAAGGAAGTGCGTGTGGCCCCCAGGCCCTATATACTCAGAACAGCAGTATACAGGCGGTGCAAACAAGACAGGGACTGTGTAGGTTTGTTGTGTTAAGTTGAATCTGTTTGTAATTTTCAACTGGTACATTTTTAAAGTGTAGCTCCAGTCAAAAAAACTATTTTTAAGCTTTTTGGAAAACATAGGGAAGGGTTATCACCCCTGTATAATTTGTTTTGTCGTCCATCTTTTTTCATCTCACTTGCTGTTGTCTCCTTCCGTTTGCAAGTAGGAGATGTTTGTAAGTTGGATGTTTGAAAGTAGGGGCCTGCCCTATATGCTCTGCAGAAATGGCGGAACAAGGTGTTGGTTTTGCCACAACATTGTAAGCCCTCAAAGTGACTCTTACTGGGCGCTGGAGCGCCCTGCTGTGAACGATTATATCAAGAATTGTAATTACATGCCATTGTTGAACAGTGGTAGAAAAATTGACCTTTGGTGGTTGTGGTGCTGGTGCCACAACACTATAAGTCCTCACAGTTACTCTGGGTGGGCACAGGAACGGGCCCTCCTGTGAAATATTATATCAAGAATTGTAATTATATGTCCCTGTTAAACAGGGGCAGAAAAATTGGGCCTTAGGCACTGGTGCTGGTGCCACGACACTGCAACCTCTCCCATATACTCTAGTTTTATTGCAGGAATTAGCCCTGCTGCAAAGCATTGCATCAAAAATTGTACTTAAACGCCCCTGTTAAACAGGGGCAGAAAAATTGGGCCTTAGGCACTGGTGCTGGTGCCACGACACTGCAACCTCCCCCATATACTCTAGTTTTATTGCAGGAATTAGCCCTGCTGCAAAGCATTGCATCAAAAATTGTACTTAAACGCCCCTGTTAAACAGGGGCAGAAAAATTGGGCTAATGGCATCACCCAGAACCAGAAATGTTCTTCCAACATATCAGCGGAGGAGGAAGAGGATAGACAATCAACATAACAGGACAGTCACTCAGTATCAGCATAGGCAGTCTTGAAGGGATGTGATATTTCAAAAAAAATTATTCGGTTACATCAGCTTCAGGTGCTTGGTAGCTGTGGGTGATCCAAGACTGATTCATCTTGATGAAGGTCAGTCGATCAACTGATTCGGTGAACAGGCGCACCCTGTGATCGGTAACAAAGCCACCAGCAGCACTGAAGGTGCGTTCCGAAAAGAACGCTGGATGCAGGACAGGCCAGTAGCTCAATTGCATACTGTGCAAGCTCTGGCCAGTGATCCATCCTCAAGACCCAGTAAGCCAGAGGATTTTCGGTGGGAAAGGTGTCCAAGTCTGACCTTGCCCCTAGGTATTCCTGCACCATGTAAATCAGACGCTGGCGATGGTTGCTGGAACCGATCATACCTTGGGGCTGCGGACTAAAAAATTGTCTGAAAGCATCAGTCAGACGGCCATCTTCTCCACCGCTCCTTCTGACCGATGCCTCAGCAACACGTTGTCCAGGACCAGGAGTTTGTAACCTCCCAGTCTCTGGGAACGCGTTGCACAGACCTTTCTGCAAGGCCTTCCGGAGATGTCTCATCCTCTGCTCCCTCTGCGATGACAAGATAAGGTCGGCAACCTTACCCTTGTACCGTGGATCAAGGAGAGTGGCCAGCCAGTAATGGTCCCTCTCCTTGATCCGAAGAATACGAGGATCCTTCCGCAGGCTTTGCAGGATCAGGGAGGCCATGCAGCGTAGGTTAGCTGAGGCATTCGGTCCGGAGTCCTCTGGGTCACTAAGGGCAACATGATCCGCAGCTACCTCCTCCCAGCCACGTACAAGTCCACATGTTTCTTGGGACTGTAAATCATCCCTACAAGACTGCTGCTGCTGCTCCTGCTGATGCTGAGTGCCAGCCTCCACCTCCATGCTGACACAATCATCCTCCTCCTCCTCTTCCTCCTCCTCATCCTCTTCCTGTGTGATGGGTGGCACAGCAGGAACACTGTCTGGATAAAGCGGGCCTTGAGAGGCAAGGAAGTCCTCCTCTTCCTGCCTCTGTTCTGCCTCAAGTGCCCTGTCCATTATCGTATGCTCCAAGAGGTGGACAAGAGGTACAGTGTCACTGATGCATGCACTGTCACTGCTCACCATCCTTGTGGCCTCCTCAAACGGTGACAGGACAGTGCATGCATCCCTGATCATGCCCCACTGGCGTGGTGAGAAAAAACCGAGCTCCCCTGACCCTGTCCTGGTGCCGTAGTCGCACAGGTACTCATTGATGGCCCTCTGCTGCATGTGCAGCCGCTGCAGCATGGCCAACGTTGAGTTCCACCTGGTGGGCATGTCACATATAAGGCGGTTCTTGGGCAGGTTCAACTCCTTTTGGAGCTCAGCCAGCCGAGCACAGGCATTAAATGATCGGTGGAAATGCACACAGACTTTCCTGGCCTGCTTCAGGACATCCTGTAAGCCGGGGTACCTGCCCAAGAACCGCTGCACCACCAGGTTAAGGACGTGAGCTACACAGGGCACATGGGTCAGTTGTCCCTGTCGGAGGGCGGAGAGGAGGTTGGTGCCATTGTCACAAACCACCATTCCTGGCTTAAGCTGGCGTGGCGTCAACCACCTCTCGGCCTGCCCCTGCAGAGCTGACAAAACATCCGCCCCAGTGTGGCTCCTGTCCCCCAAACAAACCAGCGCAAGCACGGCATGGCATCGTTTTGCCTGTGTACTTGCGTAGTCCCTGGAACGCCTACGGAGCACCGCTGGTTCTGAGGACAGAGCACTGGAAGAGGCCATGGAGGAAGAAGAAGAGGAGGGGGTGGAGGAGAGAGGTGTGTCACAACCAATAGTAGCATTTTGGAGGCGTGGTGGCGGAACAACCTCCAACACTACTGCACCTTGTCCTGCATCCTTCCCAGCTGCCAGAAGAGTGACCCAATGGGCTGTGAAAGACAGGTAACGTCCCTGTCCATGCCTGCTGGACCATGAGACAGCGGTAATATGCACCTTACCGCTGACCGCCCTGTCCAGCGAGGCAAGGACATTGCCTTCCACATGCCGGTAGAGAGCCGGAATCGCCTTCCGTGAGAAAAAGTGGCGTTTGGGGACCTGCCACTGAGGAACCGCACATTGTACAAACTCACGGAAGGGGGCCGAGTCTACCAACTGAAAAGGCAGCAGTTGAAGTGCTAGAAATTTAGCCAAGCTAGCATTCAACCGCTGGGCATGTGGATGGCTGGGAGTGAACTTCTTTCGCCGGTCCAGCAGCTGGGGCAGGGACATTTGCCTGCTATAATCGGACGTGGGTGTACCGCTAGCAGAGTTCCCAGAAGCACTTGCCTGTGACACACCTAATTCTACACCTTCATTCCTCTCAGAGCAGGTTTCAGAGAGGACTGAAGGTCTAGTGGGGTTGGAGATGCCAGCTGATGAGGAGCAAGGAGAGGTCCGCTTTGTTCTTTGGTGTGGGTCTTTGAGGTACGCTTGCTAACGAGCTGCATGGCAGGTCAACATATGTCTGGTCAAGCATGTGGTGCCCAAGCGGCTGATGTTTTGGCCACGTGAGATACGCTTGAGACATATGTTGCAAATAGCAGCGGTGCGATCTGATGCACTCATCTCAAAAAAGGCCCACACCAAAAAACTTTTAGAATAACGCGCAGAGGCAGCGCCCTGCACAGGCAGAGCTCTGCGGTGTGATTCAGTCGGTGTGCTGCCCCTAAGCTGGCCCCCGGAGGGCATCCTGCCTCGTTGGACATGTGCCTCCTCCTCCTCCTCCTCCTCCTCCTCTCTCCTACCAGGCACCCACGTGGAGTCAGTGCCCTCATCATCCCCTCCCTCTTCATCGCTGTAGCAAACCTGGCAGTATGCTGCAGCTTGTGGAACATGACTGCCAGATTGCTGTCCTTCTTGAGCATCCCCTCTCTCTGCGCTCACGCTACTGCTTTCCTCTAGCTGAGTGTCATCATCAGAGCCCACAAAACACTGGGCATCCTCCTGGAGCATGTACCCAACACTGTGCTCAAAGAGTTCAGGAGACTCCTCAGGAGGACGTGGTGGGTCTAGGGAAGGAGTCACTGATGATGACATTGAGAGGAGGGAAGAGGATGCGTTGGCAGCTGCTTTGCTAGTACACTGAGACTGGGTGAGAGAGGATGAGGAGGATGAAGAGGGCTTGGTCATCCACTCTACCAAGTCGTTGGCATGTTGCGGTTCAACATGTCCAGCTGCCGAAAAGAAGGACAAGCGTGTCCCATGGCCACGTGCTGATGACAATGCACCGCGTCCACGACCAGCACTGTTGTCTCTAGACACAGAGCCTGCTTGCCCTCTTTTATCGGCTCGCGCCTGTCTGCCTCTCCTTGCTGGCCTTCCAGACATGGTAATGGCCTGAAGGGAGTTGGGTAAAACAGCAGTGTAATGGAGTCACACAACACCCACTAAGCCCTGCAGATGGCTCTATTAGAGAACAGCAATAAACGGTAGATACAGGTGTATATTGTGCTGGAGTCACACAACACCCACTAACTCCTGCAGATGCCTTTGTTATAGAACACCAGAGATAAAGGGGTATACTGTAATTGAGTCACACAACACCCACTAAGCCCTGCAGATGCCTCTATTAGAGAACAGCAATAAAGGGTAGATACAGGTGTATATTGTGCTGGAGGCACAAAAAACCCACTAACTCCTGCAGATGCCTTTTTTATAGAACACCAGAGATAAAGGGGTATATACAGATGTATATTGTGCTGTGCTGGAGGCACACACAACTTCCAATAACTCCTGCAGATGGCAAGTGGGCTCAAATAGAGAAGCTATGTAGGTGGATATAGCGGTGTGTACTGGGTACAGAGCACGCAGACAGCACGCACAAGCTCCTAACACTACTGACTGCAAGCTCTATTATAAAAGATAGATCACTAGCTATATAGGTGAGGTGAATATAGCGGTGTATACTGCGGCCAGGGCAAGCAGACAACAACCACTACACAACAGCAAGATCGAAAATCGGCCGAAAACGATCGGTGTGTACTGTGTTGAAGGTACACAGAACACCCACTAACTGCTTCAGACGCCAACACACTACACTAGGCCGCCGCGCTGGTGGCCTTATATAGTTTGGGGCGTGTACTACACAGCCTGAGCTATGATTGGCCACAGGCATCCTGCCTGTGGCCAATCATGGCTCTCCTCGCTGCTGGCGCTGTGATTGGCCAAGCATGCGGGGTCACAGTGCATGCTTGGCCAATCATGAGCCAGCAATGCACTGCGATGACGCAGTGCATTGTGGGCCGTGGGCGCCACACGAATTTGGCACGAACGGCCCATAACGTTCGGAATTCGCCAAACGGGCGAACAGCCAATGTTCGAGTCGAACGTATGTTCGACTCTAACACGAAGCTCATCCCTATTAAAAGCCAGCAGCTATAAATACTATACTATACAATACTATAAATATATTTATAACTACTGACTTTTTCAGTTTTTTTCCAGGTGGAACTCCACTTTAAAGTGCAACAATAAAAATGAAAAATTCCTTTAAATATAGTGCCTGTGGGGTCCCCTTAGTCTGTCTGTAAAGTGGTGCATCTGTAGCATGCATAGAACATGCTGTAGCAAAAATGCTATTTCTTATCCCTCCCTGGCAGGTCAGGAAAGGGGGGGACGAGCGCGAACCCCCCTTCCAGAACCAAAACAAGGTCACTTGCTTTGGGGTGGGGGGGCTTCCTCCCCACCATCAAAGTTTCTTGTCCCCATGTTGATGGGGACAAGGGTCTCATTCTCACAACCCTGGGCTGTGGGGGATCTGTGAGTGGGGGGCCCCCATATCCCCCCACCCCCATTTTTTTCCTCTTCTTCTTCGGCGGTTTGGCGGGCATCGTGTTTGACAATGGATTTACATTGGGGGACATTGTTTCTTTATTTTTTAATAAGGAATTGTCAAAAACTGTCTTTATGTATTTATTACTTTTTGACACTTTTTTGGTGAATGGGTAGGGTAATTATGTACCCCATACTGATTCACATAGGTGGGCTGGGATCTGGGGACCCCCTTGTTAAAGCGGGCTTCAAGATTCCGATAGGCCCCTTGCCCGCAGACCCCCACAATCACAGCCCAGTATTGTGGAGAAGAGACCCTTGTCCACAGACCCCCACAACCATAGTTCAGGGTTGTGGGGTAGATCCCCCCTGGCGCTCACTTGTCCCCCCCTTTCCATGACTCATCAGTTGTTAAGGTTGCCATGGCTGGCATCCTGGCCCGCTCCTTAACAACCAGCTTTTACTGCACCCTGATTGGATAAAGTGAACACCTGCCAAACACACTGCAAATTCGAGTGTTCCCCAAATGGGACTAACAGCAAATGTTCAGACCCAAAAAAACTGCAGTTTTTAAAACTTTTTTTTTGCATTGATACATGTTCCCTGGGGCAGGATCCGGGTCCTCAAACAGTTTTTACGACAATACCATGCATATAAGCCTTAAAAATTAGCACTTTTGATTTCTCCCATAGACTTTTAAAGGGTGTTTTGCGGCTTTTGAATTTGCCGTGAACACCCCAAATTGTTCGCTATTTGGCAAACAGCCGATGTTCGAGTTGAATCCTATCATCCCTATTCCCCACTCTATCCTAAAAAAGTGAGGATGTAGGGCTTGCTAACCGTGAGTTTTTCAAACAGGTTTCAGGGAGGCCTAAATGGCCTACTAGTAATAAAAATGTAATTAACCACTTGCCGACCGCCGCACGACGATATACGTCGGCAGAATGGCACGGGCAGGCATATGGGCGTATATATAAGTCCCTGCCTGCCCGCGGGTGGGGGGCCCGATCGGGCCCCCCCCCCCCGTGCCTGCGGCGGTCGGCATTCCTTCGAGAGCGATCCGGGATGAGGGGGCGGCCATTCATTCATGGCCACCCCCTCGCGATCGCTCTCGACGAATGGAAATCCCCCGTGACATCACTTCCTCTCCTGTAATGTAAACACAGGAGAGGAAGTGATGTATTCTCTCCTCCGTGTCAGTATTTTTCGTTCCGACACGGATGAGAGCGGATCGGTGAGTTGCACCAACACTCTACACACACAGTAGAACATGCCAGGCACACTCACACCCCCCCTTTACCCCCCGATCACCCCCCCAATTACCCCTGCCCCCCAGTCACAGTGACACCAATGTCATTTTATTTTTATTTTTTTATTTTTTTTGCATTGGTGTCATTTGTGACTGTAATAACTGTTAGGGCAGTTAGAGTTAGCCCCCTTTAGTTCTAATGTACCCCCCTAACCCCCCCAATAAAGGTTTAACCCCGTGATCACCCCCCGTCGCCAGTGTCACTAAGGCTGGGTTCACATTGCAGCGGTTTATGAGAACGAATGTGATTCGCACCGCACTGCAGTGCAAATCACATCCGATCTCTGTGCGATTCGAGTTCAGCCATTCGCCGCACCCGCCGCACCCGCCACACCCGCCGCACCCGCCGCAAATTCGCACGGGACCCTTTTTTTGGCCCGCAGCAGAATCGGATCGCATGGGTGTTCACACCATGCGATCCGAGTTTGCAGATCGCACTGCGATATGCGAACTGATCTGGGGGTGTCAGTAACATTTCACTGACACTCCCAGCAGTTCGCATAGGGCAGTGTGAACTGCCGCCGGGAGGCATGCGATGCGGGAACCCGCCGCGGATTTGCGGCGTTTCCGCATCGCTCCAGTGTGAACCCAGCCTAATAAGCGATCATTTTTCTGATCGCCGTATTAGTGTCACAGGTGACGCTAGTTAGGCAGGTAGGTATTTAGGTTCGCCGCAGCTTTTTATAGCGCCAGGGACCCCCATATACTACCGCATAAAGCCCCCTGATTGCCCCCTAGTTAACCCTTTCACCAGTGATCACCATATAACTGTTACAGGTGACGCTGGTTGGTTAGTTATTTTTTTATAGTTTCAGGGCACCCGCCATTTATTACCTAATAAAGGTTTAACCCCCTGATCAACCGGCGGGTGTCATTTGTGACTAATAACTGTTAGGGCAGTTAGGGTTAGCCCCCTTTAGTTCTAAGGTACCCCCCTAACCCCCCCAATAAAGGTTTAACCCCGTGATCACCCCCCGTCGCCAGTGTCACTAAGGCTGGGTTCACATTGCAGCGGTTTATGAGAACGGATGTGATTCGCACCGCACTGCAGTGCAAATCACATCCGATCTCTGTGCGATTCGAGTTCAGCCATTCGCCGCACCCGCCGCACCCGCCGCACCCGCCGCAAATTCGCACGGGACCCTTTTTTTGGCCCGCAGCAGAATCGGATCGCATGGGTGTTCACACCATGCGATCCGAGTTTGCAGATCGCACTGCGATATGCGAACTGATCTGGGGGTGTCAGTAACATTTCACTGACACTCCCAGCAGTTCGCATAGGGCAGTGTGAACTGCCGCCGGGAGGCATGCGATGCGGGAACCCGCCGCGCATTCGTGGCGTTCCCACATCGCTCCAGTGTGAACCCAGCCTAATAAGCGATCGTTTTTCTGATCGCTGTATTAGTGTCACAGGTGACGCTAGTTAGGCAGGTAGGTATTTAGGTTTGCCGCAGCTTTTTATAGCGCCAGGGACCCCCATATACTACCGCATAAAGCCCCCTGATTGCCCCCTAGTTAACCCTTTCACCAGTGATCACCATATAACTGTTACAGGTGACGCTGGTTGGTTAGTTATTTTTTTATAGTTTCAGGGCACCCGCCATTTATTACCTAGTCTCACTAGTGTACCCCTAAATTTAGGGGTGTCTACTTTCCAAAATGGGGTCATTTGGGGGGGGTTTGTGCCATCTTGGCATTTTATGGCCTTCAAAACTGTAACGCCCTTAGAAAGCCTGAAGGCGGTGCTTGGTTTTCGGGGCCCCGTACGCGGCTAGGCTCCCAAAAAGTCCCACATATGTGGTATCCCCGTACTCAGGAGAAGCAGCAGAATTTATTTTGGGGTGTCATTTCACATATGCCCATGGCATGCGTGAGCAATATATCATTTAGTGACAACTTTGTGAAAAAAAAAAAAAAAAGTTTGTAATTTTCCCGCAACTTGTGGCAAAATATAAAATATTCCATGGACTCAACATGCCTCTCAGCAAATAGCTTGGGGTGTCTACTTTCTAAAATGGGGTCATTTGTGGGGGTTTTATGCCATCTTGGCATTTTATGGCCTTCAAAACTGTAATAGGTAGTGAGAAGTGAACTCAAAAATTTACGCCCTTAGAAAGCCTGAAGGCGGTGCTTGGTTTTCGGGGCCCCGTACACGGCTAGGCTCCCAAAAAGTCCCACATATGTGGTATCCCCGTACTCAGGAGAAGCAGCAGAATTTATTTTGGGGTGTCATTTTACATATGCCCATGGCATGCATGAGCAATATATCATTTAGTGACAACTTTGTGAAAAAAAAAAAAAAAAAAAAAAGTTTGTAATTTTCCCGCAACTTGTGGCAAAATATAAAATATTCCATGAACTCAACATGCCTCTCAGCAAATAGCTTTGGGTGTCTACTTTCTAAAATGGGGTCATTTGTGGGGGTTTTGTGCCATCTTGGCATTTTATGGCCTTCAAAACTGTAATAGGTAGTGAGAAGTGAACTCAAAAATTTACGCCCTTAGAAAGCCTGAAGGCGGTGCTTGGTTTTCGGGGCCCCGTACGCGGCTAGGCTCCCAAAAAGTCCCACATATGTGGTATCCCCGTACTCAGGAGAAGCAGCAGAATTTATTTTGGGGTGTCATTTCACATACGCCCATAGCATGTGTGAGCAATATATCATTTAGTGACAACTTTGTGTGAAAAAAAAAAAATATTTTTTTTTTTGTCATTATTCAATCGCTTGAGGCAAAAAAATAAAATATTCAATGGGCTCAACATGCCTCTTATCAATTTCCTTAGGGGGTCTACTTTCCAAAATGGGGTCATTTGGGGGGGTTTTGTACTGCCCTGCCATTTTAGCACCTCAAGAAATGAGATAGGCAGTCGTAAACTAAAAGCTGCGTAAATTCCAGAAAACGTACCTTAGTTTGTAGATGTGACAACTTTTGCGCAAACCAATAAATATACAATTATTGACTTTTTTTTTACCAAAGACATGTGGCTGAATACATTTTGGCCTAAATGTATGACTAAAATTGAGTTTATTGGATTTTTCTAATAACAAAAAGTAGAAAATATCATTTTTTTTCAAAATTTGCGGTCTTTTTACGTTTATATCGCAAAAAATAAAAATCGCAGAGGCAATCAAATACCATCAAAAGAAAGCTCTATTTGTGGGAAGAAAAGGACGCAAATTTTGTTTGGGTACAACATTGCATGACCGCGCAATTACCAGTTAAAGCAGCGCAGTGCCAAAGTGTAAAAAGACCTCTGGTCATTTACCAGCAAAATGGTCCGGTCTGAAAGTGGTTAATGAATGTTTTATAAATCTGCACATGTTTACAGTTATTAGTGCCCATTTAATTGTTATACCTCCTTTAGGGATCCAAAGGGTGGAGATAATGCCCTTTTATATGCCGGCTGTGGGTGGATCCCTGTGCACTTGGGGTATGGGAGCAGAATACCCCTGATCTGCAGATGTAGTGCTGAATTGGAGCTGAACTATAGAGCCCTCTGCAGGGCTTAACTGCCAGGGTGGTGAGTGAGAACACATTAGGGCCAGCAGAGAAGCTCTGACCCCCTTGACCCTCACCTAGCGGGCCCCATGACTTGGTTTAGAGTGGCCTCCAGGCCTTGTGTGATAAAGGACACCCTGAGCAAGTAACACTTTGCTAAATAGACAATAACATCTGGGGAAGATTTAGGAGATCATTAGGTATTCTGCACCTATGAGACCAATGAACAGCACGGTGTGAGAAAGATGAGAGTGCTCTGCACTGTGAACTGTTATCAGTGAGCCTGAACTGTCAATATGCTGCAATGTTCCTGTAAGTGAAGAATTATGCTGGAGTTACGTTATGCAGTAAAGCAGTGAAATTGCAACTTGTCTGAACATCTTGTTTATTCCAGGTAACAGGCCTCAGGGAGGAAATAACAGTGAGAGTGGGCTTCAGGCCAGAAGAAGGTGAAAAAATATAGTGGAGTTTCTCTAAACCAGCAGGTGAGTTATTCCCCCCTGTAAGAAGAACTTGGGCAGTTCTAGGGTTCACTTGGAGTCAACAGCTAGCCAATGAGGTCCCACTCACTGGGGCCCCTTGACTGCATAGGCTATTGGAAAAGGTGAACTTACCATTTGTAAACATGCCTTTTATTTTGTACCAGCTCATATTATTTTATCCTTGTTTATTCTGAGGCTGCAGTAGAATTCTACCAGCCTAAGCGCATCGGTCTTAGGTACTCCAATTTCACTACCATCACTGACCACAGTAGAACCTTCTGCTCATCGCTCATTATCTGGAATAGTTTCCTCTGATCTCTCTCCACCATCACCTAATTTAAAGGTTCCTCTAACTCTTTGGCTATCTTCTCCCCCAAAGTAAGTAGTTTTATCATTTCTTTAAAGAGGTAGCCCTTCACATTTATTTCTTTCTCTATCTTCTCCCCCAACGGAGCTGTACCTTCCCCATTTAGGTACAGTCTGTCCCTGCTATAGAGCTCTGATGAAAATCGATTGTCAATTGAAATGCGTCAACTAGACGCCCCTATAACTACAGGACTCACATGGACCTGTCCCCATCCTACCCCCTCCATATCTGCTATCTGATCTACTACATCAATAAAGATGTGAAAAGGTATGACTAAAGCTCTCATACACCTGGTGTGTGGCATCCGGCTGCTATGAGCTCAGGGCTCGCCCTGTGTCCAATTTTACTGACTTTACTTTCCAGCGATTGAACGGCTGATTTACCTCACTTACTCACAAGTGGAAGCCAAAGTTTTGAGCTTTGTGGCTGTTGCAACAAGACATCTGCTAATACTGTTGGTTAGACAGAAAGCCCTCAATTTGGAGGCTCTTTTTCTGAACAGACATGGCACCGTCACCAGACGGATATTCAGTTTTTCTGTCCATACACCTACGATCAAACAGCATTAGAAGTCAGCAAGTGAGGTAAGCCTGTACCGGAGCTCAGCTATATGGATGCAGATAAGATAAAGGAATGACGCTGCAAATAATTTGGCTACACTCTGTCTCATTTTTTGACACATGTGCTTCTAATAAGAGAGCTCTCTATACAATCTAAGATTAACTTTGTATCATTATGCATTAAGGTGAAAAACCTTGAGGGTTTACATCTCCTTTAATAATATGCTAGAACCTTACATGCACTCCTTTGAATAACTTCAGACCAGGTTCTGAGCGGTTTAATCAGTTTACTTTTACTGTAATGTAAGCCCCATACAATGCCTTGAAAAAGTATTCATACCCCTTGAAATTTTCCACATTTTGTCATGTTACAACTAAAAAGGTAAATGCATTTTGTAGGGCTGGGAAAATTAAAGATTAACTCCTCAATTAATCGTTAATTTTTTTGATCGATCAAAATTCTTTCGATCGGTACTCACCTCTCTGCCGGCTTCAGGGTCTTCAGGGAGTTCCGTTGGAGAACGCCACATGCCTCCGTCTGCTAACGAAGGGAAGAGGCGAGGAATCCGGTGACGTTGATGTCCGTGACGTCACCGGACAGCCTGGACAGTGATGGTAAATATGGATGTGGTTAACTGGGATCATTCAGTGAGCTAAGTGTAGGCAAATTTGATAACCTCAGTTTTTAACGTTGTAAAAAAATAAATAAAAAAATGTAAACACTCTGGTATGTCTGCGTGAATGGCTAAAGTGATGCCTATTGTAAAGTGACTGACAGTCAATATACTACATAAGTTTTATAATTAAAGTTGACAGTCAATATACTACATACGTTTTATAATTAAAGTTAAACTGACGTTCTATGTTTTTTTCTTAAAGTGTAAAAAAAAAATGACTTACGTCAGTGCTACAGTTTGGATTTAAAACGTATTTGTGTGAACTGTGAAGTTAAGTCATGGATTGTGGAAACTAACTAGTGTCGGGTGATTGTATATAGTGTATACCACATTTACCACTGACTAATGCAGAGTTGCAATGCAAGGAGATCAGATAAAAGTAGTTGGATCTGTATGTGTGTTATAATTAATCGAAATTAGTCGATTAATCGATGAAAAAAAATCAGTTAATTGAACATGAAAATTTTAAACAGTAACAGTCCTAGTATTTTGTTGGGATTTGAGGTGATCAACACAAAATGGCACATAATTGTGAAGCGGAAGGAAAATGATAAATGGTTTTTAAATTTTTACAAATAAATATGTGAAAAGTGTTGCGTGCATTTATATTCAGCCCCCCGAGTCAGTACTTTGTAGAGCCACCTTTCACTGCAGTTACAGCTGCAAGTCTTTTTGGGGATGTCTCTACCAGCTTTGCACATCTAGAGAGTGACATTTTTGCCCATTCTTCTTTGAAAAAGAGCTCAAGCTCTGTCAGATTGGATGAAGAGCGTCTGTGAACAGCAATTTGCAAGTCCTACCACGGATTCTCAATTGGATTTAGGTCTGGACTTTGACTGGGCCATTCTAACATATAAATATGCTTTGATCTAAACCATTCCATTGTAGCTCTGGCTGTATGTTTAGGGTCGTTGTCCTCCTGGAAAGTGAACCTCCGCACCAGTCTCAAGTCTTTTGCAGACTAACAAGTTTTCTTCTAAGATTGCCCTGTATTTGGCCCCAACCACCTTCCCATCAACTCTGACCAGCCTCCCTGACCCTGTTGAAGAAAAGCATCCCCACAACATGACGCTGTCATCACCATGGTTCATGGTAGGGAAGGTGTGGTCAGGGTGATGTGCAGTGTTAGTTTTCCGCCACACATAGTGTTTTGCTTTTAGGCCAAAAAGTTCAATTTTGGTCTCATCTGACCAGAGCACCTTCTTCCACATGTTTGCTGTCTCCCCCAGATGGCTTCTCGTAAACTGCACACAGGACTTCCTATGACTTTCTTTCAACAATGACTTTCTTGCCCCTCTTCCATAAAGGCCAGATTTGTGGAGTGCACGAATAATAGCTGTCCTGTGGACAGATTCTCCCACCTGAGCTGTAGATCTCTGTAGCTCCTCCAGAGTTACCATGGGCCTCTTGGCTGCTTCTCTGATTATTGCTCTCTTAGCCCGGCCTGTCAGTTTAGGTGGATGTCCATGTCTTGGTAGGATTGCAGTTGTGCCATACTCTTTCCATTTTCGGATGATGGATTGAACAGTGCTCCGTGAGATGTTCAAAGCTTGGGATATTTTTTATAAGCTAACCCTTCTTTAAGCTTCTCCACAACTTTATCCCTGAGCTGTCTGGTGTGTTCCTTGGCATTCATGATGCTGTTTGTTTACTAAGGTTCTCTAAAAAACCTCTGAGGGCTTCACAGAACAGCTGTATTTATACTAAAATTAAATTACACACAGGTTGACTCTATTTACTAATTAGGTGACTTATGAAGGCAATTGGTTTCACTAGATTTTAGTTAGGGGGTATCAGGGGGCTGAATACAAATGCATGCCTCACTTTTCAGATATTTATTTGTAAAAAAACAAAATTAAAAGGGTCCTCTGCGTGTTTGGACCGAAGGCGGTGTGATATCAGCCATACTATCTGTATGGCTGACATCGCACCGCACAGACATCGCATGTAATGTGAACAGCAGTGGCGCTGCTAATTACATGCGATGTCTGGCATCGCAATAGTGTGAACCGGCGCATAGGCAGTTTTTCCTGAGAATACCGCCTTGGAGTTCCTTTTCTTCAATATCGCTCCTAAGTCCCTGTAATCATTTTTTATTTCTTAAGGAAGCCATG
The DNA here is from genome assembly GCF_037356315.1 of Lithobates pipiens. NCBI lineage: Eukaryota > Metazoa > Chordata > Amphibia > Anura > Ranidae > Lithobates > Lithobates pipiens. The sequence continues at coordinate 16,944,813 of NW_027507696.1, forward strand.
TGATAAGTACATAAGACTTTATTACAAAGGTAGGTAGAAACATTTTATTATATTGATAATTGCATGTTACAATATTAGAAATTACATTTGTTTTTTATTAGTGATTATAAAGGTGATTATAAGGTAACAGATTTAATAACTGGACAACAGGAAATATGTTTCAGATATTCTGCTGCACCTCATTAGGGGTGCTGATGTCATATTACATTTCTTACAATAAACAAAAAAGCAATCGCCATATTCATTAGTAAAATGTAAAAAAATAAATTGTATATGCTTGTGTTGGGTCCTTTTCATTGATATTTATATTGGCAGAAATATAATTCATGCCATTACACTACAGGCCAAAAATCACTTTTCGGATGCAGTGCGTTGCAGTAGCATTATGTGCATTAGTGTGTTGCGATGCCATTCACTTTGATGGGCATTTGAATGCACTAAGGCAATACATCTCCAAAGCACATACATTGCAGCACACTACAGTGCATAGTAGGGCACTACCCTGCATTGTGCTGCGCTGCGTTGCCAAAAAACGTGCATGTTCGTTTTGTTTTTTAACAGTTTGATAAATTGTCAGCTCATTCATTTGAATAGGCTCCCTTAATGAAATGCATGAATAAAAAATGCATTAATGTATGTGCATTGACGCAATGCACCAATACGCCAAGGTCTGAATGGACCTTTATATGAGAACTACTGTGCACTGGTAAATTAATAATAAATATGGTAAATAAAGTATAAATATTTAATATAATGTTTATTCACCAAGCTGCCTGTAAAAAATTGTATTAGCAAAGAATACATTGCTTCAGGGAATACACTGTACATCTGTGTATATACTGCTGGCATAAACTGTAAACAGCGACATCTTTCCATTGGGAGTCGTAGTCAAGAATGCGGGCTGCAGAGATGTTGACCAACACTGCAGCCTATTTTTAATTTGGCAAAGCAGGATAAAGAGATAACTTACATGAGTGTGCTCATACTGGAAATGTAAAGATACCAAAAGTGAGAGCTTTTATGTTTTAAAGTGGTAATAAACCCCAAAACTAAATTTTAATATATTGCAACTTACCAATACTTAAATGTGTTGGCTGCATTCATTTGTTTTCCCTTTACTTTCCCCTGGTGATCCAGCCAGTAGCACCCTTCCGGTGTCTCCACTCAGGAATGAGAAGCAAGAGACACCTTTGGACAGCAGCATTGTCATTCTGAATAAAGGGTAGTCTAATGCCATGTACACACGTTTTTTCCGTCAGAATAAACTCTGACGTTTTTTCCGACGGAGTTCCGCTGAAAAGGACTTGCCTACACACGATCACACCAAATTCCGATAGTTTAGAACGCAGTGACGTACAACACTTACGACGGGACTAGAAAAAGGAAGTTCAATAGCCAGTAGCCAATAGCTGCCCTTGCGTCGTTTTTTGGTCATACAGATGAACGGATTTCCGGATAGAAATTGATTCAGTCGGAAAGATATAAAACATGTTCTATTTCTAGGTCCGTCAGAATAAAAAAATAAAAAAGTCCACTGAAGCCCACACACGATCGGAATATCCGATTAAATGATTCAGTCGGACCTTTTCTGCCGGAAAGTCCGGTCGTGTGTACGTGGCATTACATGTACTAGCAAATTTAGATTTAGATTTAGCTAACACTTTACAAGCAGTTAGAACATTTTTTTCCCCTTTTGGGATAAAGGTTTAACATAAATGAATACGCGCTGATTATTGTAAGCATCCCTGTCAGTAGTAAATGGTTTGTCTCAACCATCTAACTCACTTCTGAATAGCTTGGTCTTTTAAAAGAAATACAAATAAAAAAAAAAAAGAATAAACTTATTAACCAGATCACCAGGTGAAAATAAAAGAAAAAAGGCTAAAAAAAAAAGAAAACTACTACAGCCAACAAATGAAGAATTGGTAAGCTGCAATATAGTACATTTTTGATGTTGGGTTTAATACTGCTTTAAAATCACATTCAATTAAAAGCTAAATACTAGAAAAATATTGGTGATTAGATATATCACAACACACTTTATATTATATGGTTGTAATAAGCAACTATGGGGGTTATTTACGAAAGGCAAAGCCACTTTGCACTACAAGTGCAAACTACAAGTGCAAAGTGCACTTGAAATTGCACTGAAAGTGCACTTGGAAGTGCAGTCACTATAAATCTAAAGGGGTAGATCTGAAATGAGTGGAAGCTCTGCTGATTTTATCATCCAATCATGTGAAAGCTAAAATGCTGTTTTTTATTTTCCTAGCATGTCCCCCTCGGATCTACAGTGACTGCACTTCCACGTGTACTTTCAGTAGTTTGCACTTGTAGCGCAAAGTTAATTTTCCTTTCGTAAATAACCCCCAATGTGTCCCAAAAATTGATTATAGGGATTATTAAGGAGCTGGCAGCTTCTGAGGTTTGTTTGTCAGGACTTTTTCTTCTACTATACACTCATACAGTTGTGACAAGTCTTCTCTAGGATCCATTTCACAGCCTCCTTCTCTCACCCAGTACACATCCACTAATCCACCAGAATAGGCATCTCTTCGGCCTGCATGGCACACTGCTCTTCTAGCAAGCTGGCGGGCTTCTTCTTCCTTCATTCCAGGTTTGTAACCATCATCAATAATGCTGTAGGCAAATGGAGAGCCAGATCCAACCGACAGGATATCTGAGCAGAGACGAGTCCCATCATTATATACATAACAGATGCAAGGGCCATCTCTATCCCAGCCACATAAAGTAACGGCAGCACAAATTTTTGTTCCCCGAAAAGGCATCATCAGGACGCTCAACATTCTAGCTGCTCCTCGGACACTTGGCATGTACCCATTCCGCACCTGGTACAGTCTGCACTCCCTGGCCAAAACTCGTCCAAAAAACTGGCAATCAGCAGCACTGCCTGAAGTGGTGGCCAGCAAATGACTATGGATAAGAAATGCTTTACGGGTGTCAGGGCTGGAGACAAGCTTTCCAGCAGAGGAACGTGAGTCGGTTGCAACAGCAACACCATCTGCATACAGAAAGGCGAGGGTGGTAGTGCCATGTTCTGGTGGTGGGGGGCCAGTGCTGCGATGGTGAGAAGAAGAAAAGACATGAGCTCTCTGAAGTACACAAGGAGCGTGTGATAAAATCATATTTGGAAAGGGATGGAGGCTATTTCTCGTTGGCTGAACTGAAGAATCTATATCCCAGCCACAGACGTTCTGCAAAGCCATTTTTTGTATAAAATCTCTAACAGCAGTGATTATTGTAATGATTTTCTCCCTCCGCTCAAATGGTCCATGCAGAAGAATCTCAGGATGGCCTCATACATACTTATAAAAACTGGTGTGAATGTAAACAGTACAAACAGTATACGGTTTCATGTATGATGGGTTGTTTAAACACACAAGGGGAAGCTTCATCTGAAGCAGTTCAATACATTTTAGACATCTTCTTGACATAAGATACCTAGAGATAAGGTTTGGAACCAAACGCCTTTGAGTGGAAAATGATAAATGAGAAGCAGCATCATGATGCTTTAAAAAAAAAATGATTATACTCCATAAAATACACAATCCACAGTTCTGCATATGTTGTATATACTATTTATGCAAAGCTAACTGGTTCCATTAAGTAATCACACATTCATTTTTATATAAACGTTTTTTTTGTATTCTTTCTTTACAGTGCATCTTTGCATGCAGTATATGAAAATTGTTGCTGCCCTTAGCCACTAGATTTTTTTTTTTGTAAAGTGAGTTAATATTTTAAACATACCTAACATTATTTAAATTCTGATTATTGCAGTCTGCAGATGTTCCCAAAAGGCTGAAATGTGGAAGCATCTCTCAGCACTAACAGAACTTTGTTTCTATTTTTTTCCAGTGCACATACCAATGCAGGAAATATAACCCTAATTCCAAAAAAGCTGGCACGATGTGTAAAATTTACATTAAAGCGGACCTCCACCCTGAAGTGGAAGTTCCGCTCATCTGAACCCTCCCCCCCTCCGGTGCCACAATCGGCAACTTTCAGGGGGGAGGGGGGTGCAGTTAACTGGATAATCCAGGTATCTGCACCCACTTCCAGGACAAGACCCCCGCAGACCCCCGCAGATGCCCCCCCCCCCTTGTGTTCTGGGAAACACACAGTTTCCAGGACACAGCAGGGACCAGCAGAGACGTGCAGCGCAACTCACGCATGCGCAGTAGGGAACCGGGCAGTGAAGCCCGCAATGCTTCACTTTCCGATTCCCTGACAGAGGATGGCGGCGGGGGCAGCAGAGAGATGAGCGATTGCTCGTCATCTGCCGCCGACATCGCTGGACCCTGGGACAGGTAAGTGTGATTTTATTAAAAGTCAGCAGCTGCAATATTTGTAGCTGCTGGCTTTTAATATTTTTTTTAAAGGCGCAGAACCACTTTAAAAACAGAATTCAATGAGTTGCAAACCTCACAAGCCCGTATTTTATTTACAATATAAAATAGAAAACATATCAAATGTTTAACCACTTCACCCCATAAGAATTTACCCCCTTCCTGACCAGGGCATTTTTTGTGATACGGCACTACGTCGCTTTAACTTACAATTGTGCGGTCGTGCGACGTTGTACCCAAACAAAATTGATGTACTTTTTTCCCCACAAATAGAGCTTTCTTTTAGTGGTATTTGATCACCTCTACAGTTTTTATTTTTTGCGCTATAAACAAAAAATTAAAGCAACAATTAAAAAAAAAACACAATATTTTGTACTTTTTGCTATAATAAATATCCCCCAAAAAAATCCCTCAGTTTAGGCCGGTATGTATTCTTCTACATATTTTTGGTAAAAAAAAAAAAAAAAAAAACACAATAAGCGTATATTGATTGCACAAAAGTTATAGCTTCTACAAAATAGGGGATAGGTTTATGGCATTTTTATTATTATTATTATTTTTTAATAGTAATGACGGTGATCAGAGATTTTTATCGTGACTACGACATTGCGGCGGACAGATTGGACCCTTTTGACACTTTTTTGGGACCAGTGACCATTACTAAAAATAGCCATTGATTACTGTATAAATGTCATTGGTAGAGAAGGGGTTAACACTAGGGGGCGATCAAGGGGTTAACTGTGTTCCCTATGTGTGTTCTAAATGTTGGGGGGATGGAACTGACTAGGGGAGGAGACCAATTGGTGTTCTTACTTAGTAGGAGCGCACGATTTGTCTCTACTCCCCTGAGAGAACCGAGATTTGTGTTTTTACACACACAGATACCGGTACTCACTCTGTCACGAGCATTTGCGGGTGTCCAGCGTTATCGCGCCCGCCGGGCACTCACATCAGCTCCAGGGACATGCTGCGGGTGTGCGCCTGCTAAAGTGTCTTAAAGAGCTGACGTATAGCTACAACAGCTCGTGCAGGGGAGCCAACCTGCCACAGTATAACTGCAGTGGCTGGTCCGGAAGTGGTTAAATTGAGAAACTATACAATTTTAAGAAAAATATGAGGTACTTTTGAACTTGATGGCAGCAAACACATTTCCAAAAAGTTGGAACAGGGTCATGTTTATCACGGCGTAACAACCCCTCTTTTAACAACACTCTGTAAATGTTTTTTTATAAATGAAAAAACATGCAGAAAATGTTGTAAAAAATGCAATTTTCTTTGTTTCAGGTTTTTTTTTGCAAATTAGTAATTTTTCTTCATATATTTTGGCCAAAATTTGTACTGCTACATATATTTAGTAAAAATAATCCAAATCAGTGTTTATTATTTGTTATTTGTGAAAGTTATAGAGTCAACAAGCTATGGTGCCAATCTCTGAAAATGTATCACACATAATGCACTGAAGGCCTATCTAAATTCTTGAGACATTAACAAGCCAGGAAAGTACAAATACCCCCCAAATGACCACTTTTTGGAAAGTAGACATTCCAAAGTATTTAGTAAGAGGCATGGTGAGTATTTTGAAGTTGTATTTTTTCCAACAATTCTTTTCAAAATTAAGTTTTTTTTTTTTTTCTTTTTTTCTTCACAAAACTGTCACATTAACAGGTTATTTCTCTCACATGGCAAATGAATACTTGCAACTACACCCCAAAACACATTCTGCAACTCCTCCTGAGTATGGCGATAGCACATGTGTGAGACTTTTACACAGCCTGGCCACATAGAGAGGCCTAACATGTACGAAGGACCGTCAGGCATTCTAGGAGCATAAATCACATATCTAATTTCTTGACTACCTCTAATGCCCCATACACACGATCGGAAATTCCGCCAGCAAAAGTCCAACGTGAGCTTTTGGTCGGAAATTCCGACTGTGTGTATGTGCCGTTGGACTTTTGCTGGTGCAATCCACGCCAGCAAAAGACTGAGAGCAGGAAAAGGTTGTGATCGGATATTCCTATCGTCTGTACCAATTCCGACGAGCAAAATTCCTATGCAGAAAATCAATCAATGTCAGTTTAGGAACAAATAGGTGTTCCCCCACAGAGCGCAAGGAACCATCACCCGGCAATTGACGGGTGATGGTTCCTTGCGCTCTGTGGGAGAACACCTATTTGTTTCTAAACTGACATTGATTGATTTTCTTTAACATGATGCCTGGGTGAACTGTATTGATATGACTGGCAATACTAATCTTGATATTACGTCTTGAAGACATTAGATACCTTGTTTATATCTTTGAGCTCTCTAGCTACTATTGATTGATTCTATTGTCCATACTCACTACCATTCAGGCCTTTGGGGATGGGGATGTGTTACTCCTTAGCGGCCACTGTTTTTCCAACTGTACCTTATAGGTCCGAAGAGGTTTTATCAGTGGCCTTTTGGTCTACGAAATGAAGAGACTAACCTCTGGAACCCGTTTTTATATGTATTTATTGTGAGCTGTACCATCTATCTCCTGAGGAAGCTTCATTGAGCGAAACATGTTGAGAATAGCAGCTGTGTTTTTATAATAAGATTGGTAACATTTCATGTATCGTTGCTTTGTACCAGGCTTATTGTTATTTTTTGTGTATTGACATTTTTATGATGTCTTCTTTTCTCTATTTTTATTTTTTGTATAAATAAAAATAAAACCTTTTATATTATAATTCCCCTTGATCTTTCAAATTTGGTACCGTTTAAAGTCCCGGGGTTGGTTACTCTCCAGCCCTTTTGGTTTTCTCCCCTTCTTTCCATTTGGACTTCTTAATATGCAATATTTGGGATGTGGTACCTTTACATTTGATCCCTTCATCTCCATGTTTGTTGTGATGTGGCATGGATGAGCACTGATGTGGCATGGCTAGGCCAAATGAGCACTGATGTGGCATGGATGTGCATGAATGAGGCATGGATGGGCATGAATGAGCCATAGATGAGCCTGAATGAGGCATGGATGGGGATGGATGAGCCATGGATGAGCATGAATGAGCTGTGGATGGGGATGGATGAGCCATGGATGAGCATGAATGAGCTGTGGATGGATGAGCCATGGATGAGCATGAATGAGCCATGACTGGGGATGGATAAGCCATGGATGAGCATAAATAAGCCATGGATGGGGATGGATGAGCATAAATGAGCCATGGATGGGGATGGATGAGCATGAATGAGCCATGAATGGGGATGGATGAGCCATGAATGAGCATGAATGAGCTATGGTTGGGGATAGGTAAGCCAGAATGGGGATGGATGAGCCATGAATGGGCACAGATAAGCGTTGTGGGCACTTCAGATCTAGTCCAAAAGCGCTGCTGATCCCGCTCCCTCCTCTTCTCACACACTGTATCGATTGGTGCGAGGAGAGGGGAGGAACTGAACCGGACATGTGACAGTTTGTTGATGTGGTAAAGGGGCGTTGCCATTGGCCCTTTAACCCAACCTGTGAGGAGTTGGGTCTGGAAGACCCGACGTTCGCGGATATTACCGGGTGCACGCGATTCTGGGAGGACGTCATTTTATGTCCTCCCAGAATTACCCAATTCGGCCATTCCACTATGGCCCGGACGGCAAGTGGTTAAGTTGAATTCATATGTAAGTCATGATAGGTACATTTTTTAATGGCGGCTAGTGCCCCAGCTGGGGGGGGGTGGGGGGGGAAACAAACCAGGATGGTTGGTGTAGGCATCAGAGGTATGAAAACAAGCCATGATCTGATGGTACATTTCCTGTGCCCCCGCCCCCCCCCCCCCATCCTTACCTGGCTTGGGGTGCACAAAGGCCTCTTCTCTGTGCACTTGGGCGATGATACAGCTTGCATGGATTCAGTGCTGATCTTGCCTCTTTAGATCCAATCTGCAGCTGATTCCTCTCTTCTTCCAGATGCCCAATCCTTTCCCTTCATGCTCTGGGGAGACGGCAGTGATTGCTGGGAATAAAAGCACAGACATACACGTAGATCGGCGGCTCCCAGACCCAACTCTCAGAATTGGTTCAACATGGAGAATACAGACTAAAGAAGCAAAAAAATAAAACGACCCCTCCGATGAGGACAGGTTCTCCTCTCAGCCAATCACCAATACAGGAGTAATAGTGTAATAATGATAAGGACTCATCCATATGTGTAATGCTCTCTGAAGAGCCATCCATGCTCTGATCACTCTTCAGAGAGCATTTGATAGGCGGTGAGTAGGACACATATGACATATATATAAAACAGTAGTGATTAAAGTATACCTCCCAACTTTTTGAGATGAGAATGAGGGACACCTATCAGCAAAAGTATACAGGCATAGGACACACCCCTTGCCACTCCCCCTTAAAGGAGAATTGTACAAAACAAAAAAGATTAGTTAAACCCACAAGTGCTTTTTTTACCACTACCATTCCTTTATATTGGCTTTTGGGATTTACAAATGCAGCAATTTAGAAATCAGATGAAAGGTTTAGTGCTGGAAAACACTCTTTGATAGATAAAAAGTGCATTTTATATACATCTATATAGATCAGACCAAAATAAGGGACAAATGAGGAGGAGTGAGGGACAGAGGGACATTGCTCCAAATCAGGGACAGTCCCTCGAAGTCAGGGACAGTTGGGAGCTATGATTAAAGTGGTTGTAAACCCTTTTGTTGACTTTTACCTATAAGTAAGCTTACCTATAGGTAGTGGAAATATCTCCTAAACATGCGCCGTTTAGGAGATTTTTCACTTGTAGTGCGCTGGTGTCGTCATCGGCGCATGCCAGTGAAGAAACGGACGTCCGTGCCATTTCTTCCCCCAGCATGTGCTGTGATGGACGGCTCCCGTGCGCATGCGCAGGACTGACGTCACGTGACTCTGGCCAGCCACAAAGCCAGAGTCCATGGACCCAGAAGGAAGAGGGGCAAAGATGGACGCGGCCTGCAAAAGGGACAGCGCAGGCTTCGTTTGCAGGTAAGTGTCATATAATGGGCTGGTATGCAATGCATACCAGCCCATTATGCTTTTCATTTGCAGGCCTTGCGGGGAGCAAAAGAGGAAGTAAATCCCATTGGGGTTTACTTCCTCTTTAAATACCACCAAAAGAAAGCTCTATCTGTCCATAAAAAGGTGATATAAAATGAATGTGAGTACAGTGTTGCATGACTGAGTAATTGTCATTCGAAGTGTAAAAGCTGAAAAATGTCCGGGCGCAGGAAGGGGGGGAAAGTGTCTGGTTTTTGAGTTGGTGAAGGTGTTTCGTCACATATGGTGACCTATCACATTTGGCTACCCGCTGGACTGCGCATGCGCGACGCCACCATATGCGTTCCAACACTGTGGCGATCCGTGCTTGCGTAGAATTTTGTGCCCACACCACTGAGTCCAGGTTCAAGCCCCACCATCCAAGTGGACATAGAGTTAGATTATAATTATGCCGAGCGAGGCCGTGCCTGAAGCGCGGCGAGAGAAGCGAGCCTGCAAGGGGCCCTGTGTTGGAACGCTTATGGCAGCATCACGCATGCGCACGCCACCGGGTAGCAAAATGTGATGGGTAGCTGAATATAACGTGACAAAGGCACCCCTCGCCACATCTTAGAACCCAGGTTGAGAAAGGTTGTGCCATGATACAAATGTTGTGCATTTCCCTCTACTGCATATAAAAACCATACACAAACAAGACTATTTTTTTAGCAGCTACAGCACAACTGCTTTTATGGCATGCAGCCGTAAATCTGGACTGCCACTTTGTTCTCAGCCCGACTAGCGTGTCAACCCCCTACAATTCTTCCCTTCACAAACATGGCGCTGAAAGGCATTGGCCAGCTTTGTCATGCCCTTTTCCAAAATGGCCGCATTAGTGCCTTGTCATAGTGATGTAACAGGCAGGAGACGGGCTGTCCAATAGTCGTAGTCACGCCGGGTGCTTTGCTGGGAGAGAACATGGCGCTAGCTAGTGTTGTGAGATCGGAGGGTCTATCGTGGATGCAGCGGCGGGATAACCCATCGCATTGCGGCCTGGACACCGAGGGCTTGAGCTTCCATGTGCTGCCTGGAGCCGGAGAGGGCACGGCCGATCCTGGGATCGAGTTCTTGCATGGGACCACCACACTGGCCTTCAAGGTGCTGATTACCAGGGAGGAGGATGGGGATTTCTATTGCTGCAATAAGTGCATTTTGTTTCATTCATTTGATTACTAATATGTACCCACGCGTATGATAAATAACGTATATACAGCACTATGGAGGGGGTTACTAAAACTGGAGCAGCCAATCCGCTCCTAGCTTCGAAAATAAAAGCTGGGAGCTGATTGGTTACCATGCACAGTCTTGGTAAGTGCCCTCCATGGTGCCATTTGTATGGGAGATGTAGTGGCCAGTGTATATGGAATGCTGGGTCATACAGAAAAGTCAGCTGCATGGATGAGGCGTTTGAAGTTTTAAGGCCTTGTTCTCACAGTGCGATTGCATGCGTGCCCCATACTGGACCCTGTTTTGCTGGCACATGTATGACCAGGTGTCGCATGCATAACCAAGGTGGCATCCCATTGTTGTCAGGACAGGTGGCTGCCCGGACACAGCCATTGTGCTAGGGTTGCCACCCCATCCCTTTAAACCCGAACACATATGAATTACACAAGTTCTGAGGCTAGTTTCATTCAGATAAGGCGTGTATATAATTACCATGTTAATCAGCCACAGGACCCGTGTATTCGTTATATGTTAGGTTTTAAAGGGATGAGGTGGCAACCCTACGCTGTGTGCCAATATGATGCACACAGGGTCCTGCACCCACAGAGATGTCATGTTGGCACACAACAGGCAGCCACCTGTCTTAATAGACAACAATAGGACACCTGTGCATCCCCGCGGCTGCACAACATGGTCATGCACGGGGCAAGCATGGAATTGCCTTGTGTGAACGAGGCCTACATTTCTATTTAAAGCGGTAGTGAAGTCCGCTTTGCAATTTCTACCTACAGGTAAGCCTAACTACACTGGATGCAGCCAGTGACGTCACCAGCGCATGCGCTCGGAAAATCCAGCATACTGTGGCAGACCTTCAGAGCATTGTGCTGTAACCGAGGACTCACATGCGCATGTAGTGTCATCATCGTGGTTCCAGCCACTCACACAGCCGTAAACCTGGAAGGAAGGTAGGCCGGGGGAAGGTGGAAGCCCTGTCAGAAAGGGCAGCACACTGCTGGAGAGCTTTGTTCTAAGGTAAGTATTTCATAATGTGCATACTAGCACATTATTCCATTGTCTTACAGGGGAAGACAGGTTTTTTTTTTTTTTTTTGTTTTTTTTTCTGCATTGGTTTACAACCTCTTCATCCATGCCCATAGTGCATCATATGTAGATTTATGTCTGATGGCTGTACGCTTCAATTGTTATTTTTGAATCTGATTGATGTTCAGTTCTATAAAAAAAAAAAAAAACAATTGTATCTGCAAACCATCGAATAGCTTAAATTTCTCTTCCAATCATATTTAGACCGTGCTTAGATCAGATTTGATCAAACTGAGTTGATCAGCCAGGGTGGAAATTTATAAACTGTTTTGCATCAGCCAGCAGCATTGATATACTTTGTCCAAGAATGCACTTATATTTCAATCGATCAGATTACATGATGCGATCAATAACTGACAATCATCTTAAAGTGTTAGTAATGTACCTTTTTTTATTTTTTTCCTAGCACCTATAGGTAAGTCTACATAAGGCTTACCTTTTAGGTACAGTGAATATCTCCTAAACATGCATATTCATGCAGCTGGTGAAAAAATGTTAGTTGCCTGGCTGTTGTACTAAAATACTGTCAAAAGGCCTTATCTGCATATATGTTCTAAGACAGTGAGTCAAAGCAGCTGTTAACTCGCTGTACTTTTTCTTGCCTGCAAGGCAAAGGCATAATGTGCTATCATGCATTGCATACTAGCACATTATGTGAAACTTGCCTCCAAAAGGAAGAATTTCGGCAAAGCAATGTCATCACTGGAGACCGTCCATCTTCCCCTAGTCTTTGTTTGGGGTTCGCGGACCCAGGCTCTGTGACTGGCCGGAGCTGCAATGATGTTACGCCCGCGCATTTGGGCAGAAGCTGCCGGTAATGGCACATGGCTCTGAAGAAACGGCACAGGCGGCTCCATTCCTTCAGAGTGCGTGTGCCAGTGATTTCTGCCCTCTTCTATTTTCCACTCCCAAATCCAATTACTACAGCTTAAAAACGCGTAATGCTGTATACAGGGTTTAGCCACTTTGGCAAGAAAAATGCCCTTGTGCGTGAGGCCTTAACATATTCCCCCCCTCCATTCTAAGCCTAATCTATCTAACCCTGTAAAGAATAGATCGCTATACTTGCCTATTTTAAAGTTGCTGCAGCCCCAGGCTGAACTGTCAGCAGCAGCTTTGGCGTGCAGGAGAGGCGGTCTACAACGGAAGCCCCATAGTAAGTCTGAGTGATGTCACTTCCCAGCTATTGTCAGCTTTCTCCTCCACACAAAAGGTGTTGCTGGAGACTGGACCAGCGCAGCAGCAGAACAGGTAAGTATAGCAATCTTTTTATTTTTTTTATTTATGATGCTAAGTAGGAGCTGGGATATTATAAACCCAGTGTGCACGTGAAGCAACATCATCTGGGGTCACAGTGAGGCGATGCCAGTCTAGAATCGGCAACAGTGAGTGTGGATCCAACAACGCCGGAGGAGAGTGAATTAGGATGAAAGTCATAACTGTATATTAGTATTATGACAAGACCCAGCCCCCCCCCCCCCCCCCCCATCCACATGATATACTGAACTCCGGTACACTATGTTTAGTTATGTTTAGCTTCACAGAAACCAACCAAAGCTTAGTACAGTTGTAAAATTTTGACTCCGATGTGTTTGTACCAAACCTGGAGTGATGGTTTTCTGGGCAATGGAGGCATGAGGTTTTCTTACTGTTGAAGGTTCCCCTTTTCCTTAGAGTTGAACTTTAGGAATGATCTGTATTGCAAATTTGCATTGGTCCAGCTTGGCACATCTCATACCTGAGGGACCACCAGGGAAGCCAACAATCGGTGTTAGTAGTCTGGCTACAATAGTAATAGCCACAATCTTCCAGGTCCTGTGTAAGCAGCTTCCCTTCTGCACACTGACCATGGGAGGTTCCTTGGTTGACATTGTCACCATTCATAGAATGTCTTGTATTTTTACTGAATACAAGGCATTCTCTGGTTGGAAGAGATGGAGATTGGAGATCTCCCTGCTCCTCCTCTCTACCTCATCTAATCAGTGAAAGCTTTATATTCAAAGAAAAAAATACAAATACAAGGCCTTCTATAAATTGCTACAGAGCTAAGCAAGTGTCTGCCCCCCCCCCCCCCAAATCCCAGCAGGACCTGAAGATCACAACTATCAATGTTATGGCACTGATTATTGCATGGAGAAGTGTACTTTTATTCATCTCATACTAACCCACCCTCCTCTTTTGTTACTCTATAGCTCCCAACCAGTTGTGAAAACCTAAAGAAGGCAGTCACACCACCTTGCCATGAATTGTGATTTTGTTTAAAGCGTCCATTCAATAAGCCATTATGGACTATTGTATTTAGTTATGATAAACATGATCAAGAAAGGAGTTATGTACAAAAACCCTATAAATTCCCTTTGCTGTCATACAGTTGCAAAAAAAAAAAGTATGTGAACCCTTTTGGAATGATATGGATTTCTGCACAAATTGGTCATAAAATGTGATCTGATCTTCATCCAAGTCACAACAATAGACAATCACAGTCTGCTTAAACCAATAACACACAAAGAATTAAATGTTACCATGTTTTAATTGAACATACCATGTAAACCTTCACAGTGCAGGTGGAAAAAGTATGTGGACTAATGAGATCTCCAAGAGCTAATTGGAGTGAGGAGTCAGCCAGCTGGAGTCCAATCAATGAGATAAGATTGGAGGTGTTGGTTACATCTGCCCTATAAAAAACACACAAGTTCTGAGTTTGCTTTTCACAAGAAGCATTGCCTGATGTGACTGATGCCTCGCACAAAAAGCTTTCAGAAGACCTACGATTAAGAATTGTTGACTTGCATAAAGCTGGAAAGGGTTCTAAAAGTATCTCCAAAAGCCTTGCTGTTCATCAGTACATGGTAAGACAAATTGTCTATAAATGGAGAAAGTTCAGCACTTCTGCTACTCTCCCTAGGAGTGGGCTTCCTGTAAAGATGACTGCAAGAGTACAGCGCAGACTGGTCATTGAGGTTTAGAAGCATCCTAGAGTGTCTGCTTAAAGCCTTACAAAAGTCTCTGGTATTTGCTAACATCCATGTTAGCGAATCTACGATGCATAAAACACGAATGGATTTCATGGGAGGATACCACAGAGGAAGCCACTGCTGTCCAAAAAAAAACATAGCTGCACGTTTACAGTTTGCACAAGAGCACCTGGATGTTTCACAGCAGTACTGGCAAAATATTCTGTGGACAGATGAAACCAAAGTTGAGTTGTTTGGAAGAAACACGCAACACTGTGTGGAGAAAGAGGCACACCAACATCAAAACCTCATCCCAACTGTGAAGTATGGTGGTGGGGGCATCATGGTTTGGGGCTGCTTTGCTGCATCAGGGCCTGGACAGATTGATCGAAACGAAAAATAATTCCCAAGTTTATCAGGACATTTTGCAGGAGAACTTAAGGCCATCTGCCCACCACCTGAAGCTCAACAGAAGATGGGTGTTACAACAGGACAACGACCCAAAGCATAGAAGTAAGTCAACAGAATGGCTGTCAGAGTCCTGACCTCAACCTGATTGAGATGCTGTGGCATGACCTCAAGAAAGCGATTCACACCAGACATCCTAAGAATATTGCTGAACTGAAACAGTTCTGTAAAGAGGAATGGGCAAGAATTACTCCTGACCGTTGTGCATGTCTGATCTGCAACTACAGGAAAGTTTGGTTGAAGTTATTGCTGCCAAAGGAGGTTCAACCAGTTATTAAATCCAAGGGTTCACATACTTTTTCCACCTGCACTGTGAAGGTTTACATGGTGTGTTCAATAAAAACATGGTAACATTTAATTCTTTGTGTGTTATTCGTTTAAGCAGACTGTGATTGTCTATTGCGACTTAGATGAAGATCAGATTTGTGCAGAAATCCATATCATTCCAAAAATGGTTCATGTACTTTTTTTTTATTTATTTTTTTGCAACTAATTCTCAGGGTCCAGTCACACTTATGCATTGTGGCAATACACCTGCATTTTGTATGTTGCGGTGCCATTTATAGTGAATTGTACAGTAGAGCACAATGCACTGCCATGCATATACCACTTGCTGCGTTAAGAGGGTTGTACATGTTTTTTCATTCATTGTGGTGCATTTGTAGCCCATTCACAATAAATAGACTGACTTTACCCAGTCCATGTTTTTATTTTTAAATCAAATTTTTGAGTTTTCACATTTTACAACAAAAGAAAAGAAAATGGATACAATTTTCAACACATGAACACACACATCAAACCAACAACAAACCAAAAAACAAAAAAGTTGTGGGAGTGTTTTTTTTTTTTTTTTTTTTTATCACAAATATTTTTCGAGATTTTATTTTAGATATTGGAAAAATATATTAGGCAAGCAGTGTGATCTGTGTGTGTGTGTGTGTTTTTTTTTATTTTTTTTTTTTTAATACTCTGTCCATGTTTAACAGGTGCCATAATGTGAATTGTGAACAGTTTCAAGGATCCATGTATATATTTCTAATGGTGACGTTTTCTTTTCAGTTTCAACATGGAGTTATTGTGGCTGTTGACTCCCGTGCTACAGCTGGCTCATACATCGCTTCACAGACAGTGAAGAAAGTTATTGAAATCAATCCCTACCTGTTGGGCACAATGGCCGGAGGTGCTGCTGATTGTAGCTTCTGGGAGAGGCTTCTTGCCCGTCAGTGCCGCATCTATGAGCTGCGAAACAAAGAGCGAATATCTGTTGCTGCAGCATCCAAACTGCTGGCTAATATGGTATATCAATACAAAGGCATGGGGCTATCTATGGGAACCATGATCTGTGGATGGGACAAGAGGGGACCAGGTCAGTTGAAAATTTTACTTTAATATTAACAGCACTTATTTTGGTGTTTGTTGTGCCGTTTATTATGAAGCTCCTTTCTTCTTTGTAAAGTAAATCTGGATACCTGCCATCTTGATGGAACTTTTTATTGGCAAGCTACATATTTGGCTTGCCCATAGAGATGGCGCAGGCATAATAAAAGCGATTGTAAAGTCTTAATTTAAAAAAAATAAAAAAACTTGTATAATTACCTGCTCTGTGCAATAAAATTGCACAAAGTGACCCCCCTTCTGGGATCCCCTGCTGCCACTCCTGGCTCCTCCTCTTCTCCATGTGCCCCCATAGAAAGCCACGGGGGCACATATGCTGGCTCGATCCTAAGCCACACTGCCTGCGTCCATTGACACACACAGCATGGCTTGGCCGTCCTCCCTCGCCAGAGGATTTGATTGACAGCAGCAGAAGCCAATGGCTCCCAATGCCTCAAGAAAGCGTGGAGAGAGCACAGGGTAGTGTAGAAAATGCATTAAAGTAAAAAAAATGTTTTTAGGTTTTAGAACCACCTTACGGGGTTAGAAAACATTTAATAGTCTATGTCCATGACTAATGAATTCTTAGTGTTTTTACTTACCTAATAAGCCCTATTTTGCACTTCTGCTTGTAATAATGCCATACAGGCAGCAAAGAACATGAAACAAATATCAGCTGTAAAAGAAAAATTACAATAATTACCTTTCCTGCTAGCTGTTATTCCAGTCTTTTTTTTTTTCTACAGAGCTACACAGCTGGTAGAATCTTTAGCATCTCAGGGTGTGTAGGATGTCTGCATCTCCTGGTTTTTAATGGGCTTCCAGCCATGTGCTTTAATATGCTTATTGCTAACATGTCCACTTATATATGGATTTTGTGATGGTTAACCCTCTGATAGGTTCTCGTAGCAGAAATCTTTCAGTAATGAGGGCTGCATTCTAGTCCCATGACAACTAATGCAGTCACCATACCTAAGGACTGACCAGCTGCAATATTATACATTTTTGTTCCTGAGTTTTTTTGCTATTTTTACCAAACAGTAAATTAGCTTTGCAATAAGCCCTCACTGACCTATGTAGTTGGAGCTACTGTGGAGAAATTAATTCTCAAATTTACAATAGTAGAGAAATGGTGTCAACTGAGATCAAATCTCTTTTTCTCTCTCCTCTTTTTCTCTCTCCTCTTTTTCTCTCTCCTCTTTTTCTCTCTCCTCTTTTTCTCTCTCCTCTTTTTCTCTCTCCTCTTTTTCTCTCTCCTCTTTTTCTCTCTCCTCTTTTTCTCTCTCCTCTTTTTCTCTCTCCTCTTTTTCTCTCTCCCTCCAGTGTTTACATTTGAGATTAGAAAGCTGTCGGGCTTGGCAGCTCACTGCTGGGAGGGGGAGCTGAGCTACCAAGAGGCAGTAGGACCTCATGCACGCATTCTCTTGGGGTCATACAACATAAAAAATTAAGATGTATTTCCTTGCCCAGGAGCCAAAATTTTCTCTGTTGTGTTTAGCGACAACTGCCTATAGAAACAATATACAGATGCGTGTATATTCTGGTACTTATTTATACAACTCTGGATGCAGACTGTCTGCATCCAAGGTGCTATGGCCATATGTGTGTTTACTCGGTTACTGGTTTATACCTGTATACAGCCACATCCTGTAATTAAATTCTATGGGCAGATGTATGCAGCAGCTGTCGCTGAACACCCACGTTTTATGTCACAGCCCCATGTATGCATGGGGCCTAAAAGAAAAGAACTTCCTTTTAACCTTAAGAATAAATTACTCAACTATGGCTGCAGCTACCAAGGTCAGCAACTGGCTGCTTATTTAAATTGAAGCTAAATTATTTCTTGTCATGTTAGTTTAAGCCAAACTGGCCTGAACAGACAATTTTTATTACAGAGTGATGCAGCCACTGCCAATGAATACAAGTGTTCCTCTGGCTGAGGTGGAGATCATGATGCCAATCTCCCTACCTCTCCACCTCCTAACAGAGGAATCCTTGTCTCATGTATTGATTTGTATTGTAAGTGTACTGTCTGCCCTCATATTGTAAAGCGCTGCGCAAACTGTTGGCGCTATATAAATCCTGAATAATAATAGGCACTGATAAAAATACAAGGCTTCTCCTGAGTGGCTGAGAAGCATACAGGAAGTGGCCCGTATTTCTGCCAGAACACAGAGCTATATATTGTATGTAGCTGATGCTACTGCAGTTGATACAGAAGCCACATCACTTAGTAATGGAATTTGTTAATAAAACACTGTTCATCTCCAGGAGTGACAGTGTTAGACCATAGATACAGTATGATGTGTGAGCATAGTTACTGGCAGGATCACCAGTTAAAAATGAACAAAAAAGACAGAATAAGATAAAATGAATAATACAGCCACGACTGCTAAGGACTGGTAAGCAGCTGCTGTGTCATGCTGCCAAAAAGTGACACCATGTGGAATATCTGGCAAGTAGCAGCCAGACATCAGGGTGGCTAAAAATCAGATATTTTTTTTTTTTCTATTAAAATCTGATTTTTTTTTTTTATCACATTTATTTTAATAAAATATTTTTAGATTTTTACTCCATTTAAGGTACACGAAGCTTGGTTATGTAGCATAAGGCTGTATATTCTGCAATATTTACATTTTTGGTAAACCCATTCAATGAATCCAAGATCTGCAAGCTGAGATAACATGCAGTGCATTGATGCAGTCGCACAATTTCACAGTAACCATGAGATAAACCAAAGTTCAGGAATATTCCTTTATACTATTGTTTTTGCAAATCTATGTACACTATAAACTGTATGATTGAATCAGCTCTTTCGCTGTTTTACTAACCTGACAGCTGCTTATTCTAAAGCAGAAACCTTAATTTTGTTTGCAAATATTAAAGATTCTAACTACCAGCAAGAATAAGTCCTTTAAAAGAGCACCTGTCATTTCAGATCCATCATGGCAGAAGTCCTTTAAAAGAGCACCTGTCATTTCAGATCCATCATGGCAGTGCCTCCACTCACCTGCTGCCGCCATGTCCCTCACCTTGTTATATCATTGCCACATCACCAGCCGTCCCATTAGAGCCCATTCACACAGGGGCAACACGACTTGTAGGCGACTTGATCAGGCTACTTGGACACGACTTGACAGCGGCGACTTGGGACGACTTCAAAACGACTTGTGATGACTTCAAGCGCGACTTGGGACGACTTACAAGTCGCCCCAGGCCAGGCGACTTTTGCCGCGGCCAAGCAGAGAATGAGCTCAAGGGGAAACTCCACGGCAAATTTCTGAAAAAAATTTGGCGTGGGTTCCCCCTCCGAGAGCATACCAGGTCCTTAGGTCTGGTATGGATTCCAAGGGGAACCCCCTACGCCGAAAAAACGGCGTGGGGGTCCCCCCCAGATCCACACCAGACCCTTATCCGAGCACGCTACCCGGCCGGCTAGGAAAGGGGGTGGGGACGAGCGGGCGGCCCCCCCCCTCCTGAGCCGTACCAGGCCGCGTGCCCTCAACATGGGGGGGGTGCCTTGGGGGAGGGGGGCGTGCGGCCCCCCCCACCCCAAAGCACCTTGTCCCCATGTTGATGAGGACAAGGGCCTCTTCCCGACAACCCTGGCCGTTGGTTGTCGGGGTCTGCGGGCGGGGGGCTTATCGGAATCCGGGAGCCCCCTTTAATAAGGGGGCCCCCGGATACCGGCCCCCCACCCTATGTGAATGAGTATGGGGTACAATGTACCCCTACCCATTCACCTGTGAAATAAAGTACAATAAAACACACAACACAGAGAAAAAGTATTTTATTGCACAGCCGGGGGTCTTCCGTCTTCGGGGGTCTTCTCGCCGGACTCCTCCGCTATGTGTGTGTAGCTCTTTTGCCAGCGGAGGAGTCCGGCTTTCTTCCTCCCCGCCGCCGGCCTCTTCTCCCGACTTCGGGGGTCTTGTCCCCCTCTTCGGTTCTTCTGCCGGGCCACCGCGCCTGGTCCGGTGGCCCGGTCTTCTGTCGCCGTCTTCCGTTCTTCTGTCGCCGCCTTCGGTTCTTCTGCCGGGCCACCGCGCCTTCTTATAGCTCTTTTACAGGCGGTGGCCCGGTCTTCCGTCGCCGCCGCCGCCGCCTTCCGTTCTTCTCCTTCTTCTTCTCCTGGAGATGTTGACTCGACGAGCTCTCCGGCCACAATGCCAGGGACGCGCTCCGCTGCCTCTTATATAGGGACAATGGGGCGGTGTCACATGGGTTGATGTCACATGGGTTGGTCACATGGGTTGATGTCACATGGTGACCCCGCCCCCTTACCATGTGACATCAACCCATGTGACCAACCCATGTGACATCAACCCATGTGACACCGCCCCATTGTCCCTATATAAGAGGCAGCGGAGCGCGTCCCTGGCATTCCGGCCGGAGAGCTCGTCGAGTCAACATCTCCAGGAGAAGAAGAAGGAGAAGAACGGAAGGCGGCGGCGGCGGCGACGGAAGACCGGGCCACCGCCTGTAAAAGAGCTATAAGAAGGCGCGGTGGCCCGGCAGAAGAACCGAAGGCGGCGACAGAAGAACGGAAGACGGCGACAGAAGACCGGGCCACCGGACCAGGCGCGGTGGCCCGGCAGAAGAACCGAAGAGGGGGACAAGACCCCCGAAGTCGGGAGAAGAGGCCGGCGGCGGGGAGGAAGAAAGCCGGACTCCTCCGCTGGCAAAAGAGCTACACACACATAGCGGAGGAGTCCGGCGAGAAGACCCCCGAAGACGGAAGACCCCCGGCTGTGCAATAAAATACTTTTTCTCTGTGTTGTGTGTTTTATTGTACTTTATTTCACAGGTGAATGGGTAGGGGTACATTGTACCCCATACTCATTCACATAGGGTGGGGGGCCGGTATCCGGGGGCCCCCTTATTAAAGGGGGCTCCCGGATTCCGATAAGCCCCCCGCCCGCAGACCCCGACAACCAACGGCCAGGGTTGTCGGGAAGAGGCCCTTGTCCTCATCAACATGGGGACAAGGTGCTTTGGGGTGGGGGGGCCGCACGCCCCCCCTCCCCCAAGGCACCCCCCCATGTTGAGGGCACGCGGCCTGGTACGGCTCAGGAGGGGGGGGGCCGCCCGCTCGTCCCCACCCCCTTTCCTGGCCGGCCGGGTAGCGTGCTCGGATAAGGGTCTGGTGTGGATCTGGGGGGGACCCCCACGCCGTTTTTTCGGCGTAGGGGGTTCCCCTTGGAATCCATACCAGACCTAAGGGCCTGGTATGCTCTCGGAGGGGGAACCCACGCCGAATTTTTTTCAGAAATTTGCCGTGGAGTTCCCTCTTGAGAGCTGATAATTCTGTCAAAGTCGCCTCCGTATAGACAGAGATCCGACTTGGAGGCGACCTCCATTGAAATCAATGGGTACCGGTCGCCTACAAGTCGGATAGAAGTAGTACAGGAACCTTTTTTGAAGTCGGAGCGACTTCAGTAGTGTGCATTAACACGGCTCTCATTCACTTACATTGATTTTTAAATGTTGTCCGACCTGAGGCGACCTGAGGCGACTAGGGGCGACCTGAAGTCGGATCAGGAGTTGCCCCTGTGTGAATGGGCTCTTAAAGTGAATGGGACTGTCAGAGTCAACAGCAGGTCAGAGGAGGTGCGGCTGCCGGACAGAAATGACAGTTGCTCTTTAAAAATTATTTGATTAAATGATTTAAATCAAACCTTTTTACTAGTGATTTAAATTAGAGGTCGACCGATATATCGGCCGATATTTGCCGTTTTTTAAATAATCGGCATCGGCCGATTTGTTCTGATAAAAAGCCGATAGGGACTTTGAAATGACTTCTGTAAGAAGTCAGTGTAAGTTGCCTGAGTTGTCATAGCAACAATTTCCTCCTCTCTGGGCAGACTGCCAAGAAAAGAACTAAATGATACAATGTTTACACTTCAATGAATTAAGTCATCTCTGTGTGTAGAAGTTCCCAGTTTAACCATTTAAAGACTAAATCTTTTCTGACACTTGTTGCTTACAAGTAAAAATCCTGTATTTTCTGCCAGAAAATCACTTAGACCCCCCAAAAATTATATATATATATATATATTTTTTTAGCAGAGATCCTAGGGAATAAAATAGCGGTTGTTGCAATATTTTATGTCACACGGCATTTGCACAGAGGTCTTTCAAATGCATTTTTTTGGGAAAAAAAGACACTATTTAAAAATAAAATAAAAACAGTAAAGTTAGCCCATTTTTTTTTTTTCGTCCAAAAGTTTTGACTACCTTTTTTTATTTAATAGGTTTTTTTTTTTTTTTTTTTTTTTTTTTTTTTATCTAAATCATACATACAAGTAAACCGATTGGAGGTTTGTTTTGTTTAATAAATGTTTAAATGTAAGAAATTTTCTGTATCACTTATGAAGGCTGCTTCCACACTGGAGCGTTGATGGTAAAACGCAAGTTTTAGCAGCTCTTTACCATCATTTTAGCGGTGCTATTTGGCTGCTAGTGGGGCACATATAACCCAGCTAGCGGCCAAGGAAGAGGTTAAATGCGCCCATGAAGCACTGCTGCCAAATCGCATTGCATGCGCTTCGGCAGTGGTGCCCATTCATATCAATGGGCAGGAGGGGTGGAGGAGCGGTATACACCACTCCAAACGTGCTGCTTGCAGGACTTTTTTTTAAGATCCTGCCAGCGCATCGCCTCAGTGTGAAAGCACTCTGTCTTTCACACAGACTGTAGGGGAGCCATTTTACAGGCGCTATTTTTAGCCCAAAAGCGCCTGAAAAACGCCCCAATGGGAAAGGTGTGTTAGATCAAGGGGGATTAAAAAAAAAAAAAAATAAAGGAAAAAAATAAATAAAATAAAATCGGCCTAACATATCGGCCCAAAAAAATCGGCATCATATATCGGCTATCGGCCGCCATGATTTCTAAATATCGGCATCGGCCAGAGAAAAACCCATATCGGTCGACCTCTAATTTAAATCATGATTTAAATCAAATCCACTCTGCCAGACGTTGATTCTAAATTAAAGATAATTGGTCCTTGGTATAAAAACAAAAATCACTGCGCTGGGGAAGATTTTAACACATAAAGGCAGCCTGCGCCAAAATCTGTGATGCCAAATGTGTGCATAAATCCAAATAGTGTGACGCTGAATCCATACAGCGTCACACTATTAACTAAAATATATCAATAAAAACAAGTCCTAAAGTGAAAAAATATTAAAAGTGCAAATTTTACATTTCATAAACCAATCACCAGGATGTACAAGGAGGGGAAAAAAAGTATTTGATCCCCTGCTGATTTTTGTACGTTGGCCCACTGACAAAGAAATGATCGGTCTAAAATTTTAATGGTAGGTTTATTCTAACAATGAGAGACAGAATAACAAAAAAATGCATTTCAAAAAAAGTTATAAATTGATTTGCATTTTATTGATTGAAATAAGTATTTGACCCCTTCGCAAAACATGTCTTGGTACTTGGTGGCAAAACGCTTGTTGGCAATCAGAGGTCAAACATTTCTTGTAGTTTGCCACCAGGTTTTTACACAGAAGGGATTTTGCAGATCCTCTCCAAGTCATTAAGGTTTCGAGGCTAATGTTTGATAACTCGAGCCTTCAGCTCCCTCCACATATTTTCTATGGGATTAAGGTCTGGAGTTAATATGCTTCGTCTTGAGCCATTCCTTTTGTTGCCTTTGGTGGTGTGTTTTGGGTCATGCTGGAATACCCATCCACGACTCATTTTCAATGCCCTGGCTGAGGGAAGGAGGTTCTCGCCCAAGATTTGCCAGTACATCAGTGTTGCCAACCTACCAGATTGAAATTTACTGACCCAACACCCAAAATTTCCTGGCACAGCAAAGTTTTTACTGGCATTACCAAAAGTTACAAAATTACAGTTTTAAGTGCAAATTTTAGTATTTGGGCTACAAACAAGTACAATATACAATTATCAATGTTAAGGGAGATAGAGCATAAAACATATTTCTGATTTTATATTCGATATAGTAAGTAAGTAGCTCAGGGACAGGAATCAGGGGGGTCAAGAAATTGGATAGGAAGGCGCGCACACACACCTTTAGTTGGTCCCTTTAGTCCACTCCAGACTAAACAGCACTGACAGTCCCACTCCCGACCTGCCCTGTTCCTGTCCTGTAGATGTACACACGGGGCTCTGGCAGCTCTGCTTGGCTCCATTTCACCATGACATCACACGACACGCTCAGACACCGCCTCCAGTAGAGCTGCCAAACACACTGTAGCAGGGACTCGGATGGTCTTGGCCGGCTCTGGACCAAGCCGGACATCAGAACCGTATTTTTTACTGGCAACTTTTTTCTTTTACTGGCAGGAGAAAATTGCCTGTTTATTACTGCCTGCCAGTAAAAATACTGACGGTTGGCAACACTGCAGTACATGGTCCTGTCCATTTGATGCAGTGAAGTTGTCCTGTCCCCTTAGTAGAAAAACATCCCCAAAGCATAATGTTTCCACCTTCATGTTTGACAGTGGGGAGGGTGTTCTTTGGGTCATAGGCAGCATTCCTCCTTCTCCAAACAGGTTGAGTTGATGCCAAAGAGCTAGATTTTGGTCACATCTGACCACAACACTTTTGCCCAGTTTCTCCCCGAACCATTCAGATGTTCATTGGCAAACTTCAGGTGGGCCTGTACATGTGCTTTCTTGAGCGGGGGGACTTTGCGGGCGCTGCAGTATTTCAGTCCTTCAAGGCGTGGTGTGTTACCAATTGTTTTCTTGGTGAATATGGTCCTAGCTGCCTTGAGATCATTGTCAAGATTATCCCATGTAGTTCTGGGCTGATTCCTTACCGTTCTCATGATCATTGAAACTCCACAAGGTGAGATCTTGCATGGAGACTGAGATTTCAGACCAAGAGAGAGTGACAGTTATTTGTGTTTCTTCCATTTGCACATAATTGCACCAACTGTTGTCGCTCTCTCACCAAGCTGTTTGGCGATTTGGTCTTTTAGTCCATTCCAGCCTTGTGTAGGTCTACAATCTTGTCCCGGACAGCTCTATGGTCTTAGCTATGGTGGAGAGATTGGAATTTGATTGCTTCTGTGGACAGGTGTCTTTTATGCAGTTAACAAGCTGAGATTAGGAGCATTCCCTTTTTAACCACTTCCCACCCGGCCAATGCATATATACGGCCGGGTGGGAGCCGTCTACTCCTGATAGGACGTTCAGGAACGTCATTCAGGAGTAGCGGGATCGCGCGCGTGCGCCCGCGCAGCGGCGCGATCCCGATGTGCTCGTGTCACCCGGACACGGCACATCTCAGATCGGCAGGAGGGCTCTGTGATTGGCCCTCCTGATCACATGACGGCCGTGTCCAATCACGGCCGTCATGTGATGTAAACAAACAGCCGGTTGCTAGGCAATCGGCTCTCCTCTCCTCACACGGAAGTCACCGCTGAGGAGAGGAGAGCAGAACGCTGCAGCCGGCTGATGATCAGTGAGTATGAGCTGCTTTTTACAGCTTTTTACTCACTGATCATCAGTGTAGTGTAAACACACAACACACCACACAGTACAAACACAGTCCCCACACATGTCCCCAAAACACACATGTCCCCAAAACATACATGTCCCTAATAATAAAAACATGTCCCCCACATATGTCCCACTAAAATCACATGTCCCAATGATTATCTGCACACATATGTACGTGATCACCTGCACACATATGTACATGATCATTTGCGTACATATGTCCGTGATCACACAAACCAATTATTATACACTTAACGGAATTTTTTTTACCAAAAACATGTAGCAGAATACATTTTGGCTTAAATTTATGACAAAATTTGATTTTATTGGATTTCTTTTCAAATAGAAAAAAGAAAATATTATTTTTTTTCCAAATTTCCGCTATTTTTGCGCTTATATCGCAAAAAAAAAAACTGAGTCGTGAATAAATAACACCAAAATAAAGCTCTATTTGTGCGAACAAAATGATAACAATTTCATTTGGGTACAGTGTAGCATGACCGCGCAATTGTCACTGAAAGCGCTAGAGCGCTGAAAGCTGAAAATTGGGCTGGGAAGGAAGGGGGCGAAAGTGCCCTGTATTGAAGTGGTTAAGTATGCTCCTAATTTCAGCTTGTTACCTGTATAGAAGACACCTGGGAGCCAGAAATATTGCTGATTGATAGGGGATCTTATTTCACTCATTAAAATGCAAATCAATTTTATAACTTTTTTTTTTTTTTTTTTAAATGCGTTGTCTTGCTATTAAAATGATAAACTGATCTTTTTTTTGTCAGTGGGCTAACGTACAAAATGAGTAAGGGATCAAATACTTTTTTCCTCACTGTAAATGAAGTGTATGTAAACCCTAACAAATAACGTCTCTTATTTTCTCCCTTGCCCTGCTAATTACACAAGTGGTTGTAAAGTCAGTTTTTTTTTTTTTTTATCCTAATGCATTAAGATAAAAAGTGTGCCGCAGCTGTCCCATTACCCGCTAATACTTGAGCCCTATCTCTGTCCAGTGATGTCCACTGGTGTCTCAGCCATCTGGGACTCTCCCTCCTGACTGAGACACAGAAGAGACGCCATTGACTCCTGCTGCTGTCAATCAAAGTCAGTTAACCAATCAGGAGAGGGGGCTGGGCCAAACTGCAGCTGTGTGTCTGAATGGACACTCAGAGCTGCAGTTCGGCTTGGGTGCCCCCATAGCAAGCTGCTTGCTTTGGGGGCACTCAACAGGAGGGAGAGGCCAGGAGAACAGAACGGAGCATGTCACCTGATGATTTTTCCAGAATTTTATATATTATACACTTAAAAATAAATCGTGATGTGGGGGAGGTCTTTTTTTTCCCTTGTTATCAATCAGAATTATAGGCAGGGCTGACACCATGGGATTGATCTGCAAAATCTGGTGCAGCTGTGCATGGTAGCCAATGGTTAAGCATCACATTTTGCACACTCCAGTTTTAGTAAATCAACCCCATTGTGTTTAGGAATTCCGAGATGTGTTGTCATGTCAGAGGAAGATACACCAGAGAGGAAGGTAGGAACAATGGAGTTTGAATGGATAAACATGGGGAGGGGGGGTTTGGATTAAATAAGTGGTTTGTTTTTTCCATTTCAAGAATCGTTTTTAAATATGCTAGGTTATGCTTTTATATAAGACCTAGTATAATACATTGGGATACTTTTTATTTTTATTTTTTTATTACTGTAAACTAGAATTGTAGGATGCCTTAGATGAGGTTTCTACAAATATATCTCAATATTAAATATGTGCTCTTCTCTGCCCAGGTCTATACTATGTGGACAGTGAGGGGAACCGTGTGTCTGGCTCTGTATTCTCAGTGGGCTCAGGTTCTATGTATGCCTATGGTGTCCTGGATCGAGGATATGACTATAATATGGAAGCGGAGGAAGCTCAAGAATTGGCACGGCGCTCAATTTACCAAGCCACATACCGTGATGCTTACTCTGGTGGAGTAGTGAATCTCTACCATGTTCGGGAAGATGGTTGGCAGCGTGTGTCTCAAGATGATGTGGCTGATTTACATGAAAAATACAAAGGACTGACTGAGTGAATACACCGTAGAGTAGGAGCATTAAATACCTAAAGAGAACTGTACTGAGGAAAACATACCATTGCTTACCTCCTTAAAATGCTAACATCCTGCTATTTTTGATCTACTTGTTTTTGATCTGTTCCAATCACTGGATCAGCCTTACAAGTCAGGTAACTAGCATTTTGAAGAGGAACGATTGATTTAGCTTTGGTTTGCAATTTTTTTTCTTTCGCTACAGGTTTCCTTTAAATCTTTCTAAACCATACAGGTACAGAAAAGTTGCCTAGTTCTCTCCAGACAGTTTTTTTTTTTTTTTTGGATGTTTTAGGAAAAAATAAAATCTGAAGTTTTACTTGCAGGCTTTCTCATCTGCTGATTTGGCAAAACATCAATACTGGTAATGGTCTCCAAGCTCATTTATGTATGTATGAATAGTTCATAGCAAAGGGTTTTTGACACCATCTGTAAGTTCCAATCTTTACATCATGGAGTTCTTTAAGCAGATCCCTGTTCTTTCCACCCTGTGCAGGTTTTGTTCAGTCTTTGTTGGGAGCAATATTTGAGGCTCCTTGTCACATTTGTATGTGAACGGTTTCATATTGAATAGATGAGCATTGTATGAAAGGAGTTCTGACCCTTGTTTATCATATAAAATCTGTATTATATCCTATTAAACCATTTCTCTAAAACTGTAAGCTTGATTTTATTAAATGTTTAAACGGGAGTACATTTGCTTTAAAATACAAAAGCGTGAATCCAGCCTTAGAGTATAAGATGGTTAATGTGTTGGATTTCAAATTTTACTACTGTTTTCACTAAGACGAATAGGTTGGTACTTGTCCTAGCAGTGAATTCCAATAAGATTGGTTACCTCTGCTGATCTGTGTGCAGTCTCCTGGCTCATATAATATGCAGTGCTGCCAGGGGACAGAGACTGCTCATTCAAAATAAAGCTGGCCATTCACTTGTAGAATTTTTTCCAAAATGTTTGTTTTAAGGACGCTCGTTCCAGTTTTTAATTGTTAGTGGCGTCAAATCAATGTTTGTTTTAAACAGCAATGACAAAATTTTAGAAGGATGACTTATTATTTTTTTTTTTTTATTAAATTAACAAATTCTGTAAATGTGGTTTTCATTCAGGAAATTCCTTTTTTCAAAATCAAATGTTCTCCCCCCTGCACTGATGCGTGCTCACTTCCGAGCCCCGTTCTCCATGTCCATAAGACACAAAGCACGGCTAAACCCCACCCCTGCTCCCTCCTCACTGGCTGCAATTGTCAGCCAATGAGGAGAAGGAGACCTGGGAGAGCCACTGCTCTCGTGCACATTGCTGGATCGAGATCGGGCTTGAGTAAGTATTAGGGGGAGCTGAACACTGAGGGTTTTTTTTGTACCTTCATACATAGAATGCAGCCTTTAGAACCACTTTAAAGGTAGAGGAGAGCTAATGAGGACTGTGTGACCAGGTAATAATGAGTGAAAAAGTAGGTATGCTTGGCAGCATGGAGGCAGGAATTGTATTTTAGGTGGCAGATTTGTAAAGGGTGACGTCCTGCAGGGATTTCGTTTTACACCAGTCTTTCAAGAGCCATGACAATGTCTCTTGAGATTTATGGTGTTGCCAATTTGCCACGGTTGTAATGGTTTGGGCCTGATTCTGCATGTAATTAGAGGAGCAAGTGCATCCAGTGAGAATGTGTGAACTGTTGTAGACAGAGGTGACCAGTAGCAGAATAGATAAGAGAAGGGTAAAAGTGGTGAAGGTTTCTACAATTAATCATTTGCTGCTTGGAGAGATGGGTGATTTGAAGACAAGGATACTGTGCAACTGATGGGATTGAGATCGAGCAAGGAAATGGGGTGTTGGCAAGGTTGCCAGGAGTGCAGAGATGGGGAGAATACAAGGTCAAGGGTATTACAATCAGTGAGTGAAAGTGTGTGTCATTGTATTAGATCAACTGATGAGCTTAAGTTGAGATGTAATCGGGCTGTTAAAATTAACAGGGATGTTGATCACCAAGAATGATAGTGGGTATTTTAGAGGAGAGAAAGTTGGGTAACCGGGCACAAAAATCATTGAAAAAGCGTGATACTGGTCCAGGAGGCAGATAAAGAGCTGCAATCCTCAGGTAAATTGAAGAAAACAGACCGAAACAATGTGTCTTAAAAGAGGAGAGGGATAGAGATGTAGGGGTAGGAAGGACTTGAAAGGTGCTCGGTGGGGATAGAAGGAATCCAACTCCACCTCCTTTATGTCCACTGGGCCTGGCTGACTGAGTCCAGTGGAGGCCACCATGGGAGAGGGCAGTGGGAGAAACAGTCAGAAACTTGAAGACAGGTTTCAGTCATGGCAAGTATGTTACAGCAATTGGAGATAAAAGGGTCATGCCCAAATGTGAATTTGTTACAGACAGCGGGATTCCAGAAGGCATAGTAGATTTGAGGGGCTACTCGTTTTTGTAAACGGGGGTGGATAGAAATTTTAAAATGAGGGGTTGCAGTTGGAATATGGTGCCCCAGGATTGGGGGAAATATCCCTTAGAGATTAGCAGAAGGTAGGTGAAGGAGGAAAGATGGGAGTGGGAAGTATATGAGCACATATATTTCACTGTCCTAGTGTTTTAGGTCAATATTTGGGTTTAGTATTTGCAGGAGGTGATGGGTGCAGTAATAGGGAGAGGATAGGCATGGGGGTGATATGTAGAAGCTGTGGGGTGTTGAGGATGGGTAAAGTCAGAAGTTATTCAATATATGTGAGGGAAGGCATAACCTGCAACTAAGAAGATCATATGCCAGAAGGTCATCACCCCAAAAGGCAAATGTGAAATACTAAAAAAAAAAAAAAGCAGGGAGTGCAAGGATGACTAACAGGTATATTATCCATGCATCAAACAAAAGATATCTTGAAAAAACGTTTTATTGTACAAAATTCATGAAATGTTTATCACAGATTACATATCGTACAGAAAAGCTGGATGTCATAATTGCCACGTTTCACAGTCTGCCACTTCCTCAGGACATAATTTCAAACATGATCGTTTCCTTACAATTTTTGATCTATGAATCAAAGGACAAAAGTAAATTATATTGCCTAGGTATACAAATGATACATAGAAAGCATCAATCCAACAGAGAGGAAAGAACAAGAGGGAAAAATAAACACTTCACCTATCCAACATACTTTCAAAAAGAATGTACTCATGAGGATAGGTGGTTACATCTTTCCAGACTGTGGCGAGTCAAAATACAGGACAACTAATGGAGACACTACCAGGGCTAACTTCAATTCAAATCGAAGAGCCTCGCAGAGACAAACTATATACAGGCATATCCCACTTTTAAGTACATAATGGGGTTTATTTTATACAAAAATTAAATAAAGTAACTTAACTCACACTAGCAAAAAAACACACAAACTATATTTACAAAAAAAAAAAAATGGTCAGTTCACCCTTAGATAGCTGAGTGACCAAAGGGGTGGTATACGGCAGCATGTAATCATATCACACAAGACCTATAAACCTTATCTTTAAATGCATGCCTTAGGATGAAAAAACTCAATCACGGCACAAAGTGATTGGATCTCTCACTATATTCCAACACTAAGCCCGCCATCAGGTATTTGGATCAATTGATCTACAAATAGAAAAAAAAAAAAAACATATATACCGTATTTATCGGCGTATAACATACACATTCATTTCTAAGAGGGAAGTTTCAGGAAAAAACTTACGTTTCTGTGTTGGCGTATAACACGCACACGCTATTTGCACACGATTTTCGTGGTGAAAAAGTGAGTGTTATACGCCAATAAATACAGTAAACAAGAGCGGGGACAAAAAAATAAAAAATACTGTCCCCGGGGGATAAAAATTAAACTGAATGGATTGTGGCTGTTGCCTGAGAAGGAAGGGTGCCAGTTATGGGGGTTGCAGTTGGAAAATGGACCAGGATTCTGGGAAATATACCTTAGAGATAAGGAGGGTGAGGGAGGTAAGATGGGAGTGGGATGTATATGCGCACATATATTTCACTGTCCTGGTGTTTAGGTCAGTATGTGGGTTCAGTATTTGCAGGAGGTTATGGGAGGAGTGGAGAGGAGGGGTAAAGTAAGGCCAATTTTAGGATAGAGAACACTAATGTGAAAAGAGTAGCGGGAATAGAGTGGGAATCGGACTTCATAAGAAATTATTTATCAAGTGTTTGCTTGCAGTCTTTCCAGGGTGCAGCAGAGTTCTTCTTGCTGTAGCTTCATAATGCATTAGTTAACCGCTTAAGGACCGCCTCCTGCACATTTACATCAGCAGAATGGCACAGCTGGGCACAAGCACGTACAGGTACGTTGCTCTTTAAGTGCCCAGACGTGGGTCGCGAGCGGACCGATCACCGCTGGTGTCCCGCAATCGGGCCACAGAGATGAAGAACGAGGAGAGGTCTGTGTAAACAAACCTCTCCCCATGCTTCCTACTGTGGCTGTCACCGATCGTCTGTTCCCTGTTATAGGGAAAGACGATCAGTGACGTGACACATTCCAAGCCACGCCCCCTACAATAAAAAAACAATGTCACACACAGCCCCTCCTCACCCCCTAGTGGTTAACTCACTGCCAGTGTCATTTACACAGGAATCAGTGCATTTAAATAGCACTGATTGCTGTATAAATGACTGGTCCCAAAAATGTCTGGTGTGTCTGCCATAATGTCGCAGTCACAATAAAAAAAACGCTGATCACCGCCATTACTAGTAAAAAAATGAGTAAAAATGCCATAAAACTATCCCCTATTTTGTAAACACTATAACTTTTGCGCAAACCAATCAATAATCGCTAATTGCGTTTTTTTTTTTTTTCAAAAAATATGTAGAAGAATATGTATTGGCCTAAACTGAGGGAAAAAAATGTTTTATATATTTTTTGGGGATAATTATTATAGCAAAGAGTAAAAAATATAGCATTTTTTTCAAAATTGTCGCTTTATTTTTGTTTATAGCGCAAAAAATAAAAACCGCAGAGGTGATCAAATACCACCAAAAGAAAGCTCTATTTGTGGGAAAAAAGGACACCAATTTTGTTTGGGAGCCACGTCGCACGATGGCGCAGTTAAAGCGACCCAGTGCCGAATCGCAAAAAGGGGCCTGGTCCTTTGGCTGCAAATTGGCCTGGGGCTTAAGTGGTTAAACAGCTGTGTTGAAACTGCTATATCAATCAAAAAAAGAAAATAAAATAAAAATCAGGCAAGAAACATGCTGTCTGCAATTTCCTCATAAGCCATCCATAGGGATGTGGGGCAAGGAAGCATTGGTCAATTGATCAATTAGGAACTGATAATTTGGTTTAGCAGATCAGAGTATGATAAATGGAGAAAAGGGTTTTAAGAAGAAAAAAAAGGTACCACATCCTGGTTATCCCACAGTATATTGATTAAAAGAAAGCACCAAAGGGACTTTTAAGGTGCCCAAAAAGATATATAGTTAGAAATATATAATTTTTTGTTGTATAGAATGCATTATATATATATATATATATATATATAGACCAATTAAGAAAATATCCAGCACACATAAATCTCTCCTAATCTACAGCCATGACCAAAAGTTTTGAGAATGACTGACATTTTTACAAAGTCTGCTGCCTCAGTTTTTATGATGGCACTTTACATATACTTCAGAATGTTATAAAGAGTGATCAAATGAATTGGAATTAATTACAAAGTCCCTCTTTGCCATGAAAATTAACTTCACCCCAAAAAAATATTTCCACTGCATTTTGGTCCTTACACAAATGGACCAGCTGACATCATGTCAGTGATAGTGATGGACGAACTTCCGACGGGACGTTTCGCGAACGCGAAACGCGAACGGACACAAACGTTCGCGAAAACGACCGTTCGCCGCGGGCTCCATTGACTTCAATGGGAGGCGAATTTCGCAAACCTTTAGGTCGAATTTGCGGCCACGGGGTAATTATTAGGGGGTAGCACGTAGTCCCACCACCTGGACAATAGCATAATACATGTATGAGGTGAATTTGGGATCGATAACTACAAGCATTTTTTTTTTATTTGGGAAATTGTTCTGACAATTCAGGACTATGGAGCTAATGAAGGCAATGGAGGAGAGGGAAGGTCAGGGACCAGGGTAGGCAAACAAGAGGGTGCAGGAGATACAGAGCACTGACAGCAGCACCGTAATACAGAGCACTGACATCAGCACCGTGACATACAGCGCTGACAGCAGCTCCGTGACATACAGCGCTGACAGCAGCTCCGTGACATACAGCGCTGACAGCAGCTCCGTGACATACAGCGCTGACAGCAGCTCCGTGACATACAGCGCTGACAGCAGCTCCGTGACATACAGCGCTGACAGCAGCACCGTGACATACAGCGCTGACAGCAGCTCCGTGACATACAGCGCTGACAGCAGCTCCGTGACATACAGCGCTGACAGCAGCTCCGTGACATACAGCACTGACAGCAGCTCCGTGACATACAGCGCTGACAGCAGCTCCGTGACATACAGCGCTGACAGCAGCACCGTGACATACAGCGCTGACAGCAGCTCCGTGACATACAGCGCTGACAGCAGCTCCGTGACATACAGCGCTGACAGCAGCTCCGTGACATACAGCGCTGACAGCAGCTCCGTGACATACAGCGCTGACAGCAGCTCCGTGACATACAGCGCTGACAGCAGCTCCGTGACATACAGCGCTGACAGCAGCTCCGTGACATACAGCGCTGACAGCAGCTCCGTGACATACAGCGCTGACAGCAGCTCCGTGACATACAGCGCTGACAGCAGCTCCGTGACATACAGCGCTGACAGCAGCACCGTAAGCAGCCCCAGGAGGAAGTCAGCACAGCACAGGGATGGTGTGATCCCCTCATAATAAGAACCCCCAGGAGGAAGTCAGCACAGCACAGGGATGGTGGGAGCCCCTCATAATAAGAACACCCAGGAGGAAGTCAGCACAGCACAGGGATGGTGGGAACCCCTCATAATAAGCAGCCCCAGTAGAAATATGACACCGCTCAACCTCTTCAAAGAGGAGGGTAGGGGCATATAGTACGGTGTGCTTTTTTGGGTCAGGGAAGTGAGCCAAATGAATTAAGAAGGTCTGTGTGCTTGATTCCAAAAATTGTTTATAGACATATACATGGTCTACTGATCACATGTGTTGAATTCCTCCGAGATCCATGCCTCATTCATTTTTAGAAATGTGAGGTAGTTAACACTGTGGTGAGCTAGGCGAGTACGCTTATCGGTCACAATCCCCCCTGCTGCGCTGAACGTCCTTTCGGACAGGACACTGGATGAGGGGCAAGCCAACAGTTCGATTGCAAATTGGGCAAGCTCTGGCCAGAGGTCAAGCCTGCCCACCCAGTAGTCTAGGGGTTCATCACTCCTCAGAGCGTCCACATCGGCCGTTAACCCAATGTAGTCGGACACCTGACGGTCTAGGCGTTCCCTGATGCTGGATCCGGATGACACCTGTCGATGGGTCGGCTGAAAGAATGACCTCATATCCGAAGTCACCAACACATCTTCAAACCGGCCTCTTCTTGCAGGCGCTGTTGGATTGGTACCCGCAAATCCTTCTCTGGGAGTGGGAATTGCTCCTCTGCCAGCGCACGCAAAAGCAGAATGCAGCATTTCTCGAAGCAAGGCCTGGAAGTGCTGCATTCTGACAGCCCTCTGCGACGGCGGTAACATTTCCGCCATTTTGTGTTTGTACCGGGGGTCTAAGTACGTTGCCACCCAGTACTGGTCCTTGACCCTCATGCTTTTTATACGGGGGTCCCTATTAAAACACTGGAGCATGAAGGCCCCCATTTGCACTAAAGTGGAAGCGGTGTGGTGGCCTGGCTCCTGCTCATCATCCAGGATAATGTCGTCCTCTTCATTCTCCTCTCCCCATCCTCGCACAACAGGGATCCCAGAAAGGTTTAAAGCATGCTCTTCTTGCTCCTGCTCATCCGCCCCGGCACCATCCTCCTCTGACTCCTCATCAGACTCCTGTTGTTGACTTGTCTCAGATAGAGTAGCCCCCCCTGGGAATTCATCCAGCATTGCGACTTCCTCATCTTCCCGCTCCTGCTCCTCCACAGCCTGATCAATGACACGACGCAATGCACGCTCCAGAAAGAAGGCATAAGGTACCATGTCACTGATGGCGCCATGGCTGCGACTGACCAGTTTGGTGATCTCCTCAAATGGCCGCAGAAGTCTGCATGTGTCGCGCATGAGCAGCCACTGGCGCGGTGAAAAAAAACCCAGCTCCCCAGAACCGTTTCTTTCGCAGAGTTCATACAGGTAGACGTTAACTGCACGTTTCTGCTGGAGCAGCCTATCAAGCATATAGAAGGTTGAGTTCCATCGCGTCGGGCAATCGCAAATAAGACGTCTGACCGGCAGATGGTGTCGCCGCTGAATGTCAGCAAGGCGAGCCATGGCCGTGTAAGATCTTCTGAAATGGGCCGAGATTTTCCTTGCCTGCCGCAAGATGTCCTGGACCCCAGGGTATTTGACAAGGAATCGCTGCACGACCAAGTTTAAGACGTGTGCCATGCACGGCACGTGCGTGATTTTGCCCTGTTTCAATGCGCTAAGCAGATTGGCACCGTTGTCACACACCACTTTACCAACTGTCAAATTGAGCGGTGTTAGCCACTCATCTGCCTGTGAACGCAAAGCTGAAAGGAGTGCCGGGCCAGTGTGGCTCTTTGCTTCCAGGCACAACAGACGCAGCACGGCATGGCAACGTCTCACCTGGCATGTGGAATAGGTTCTGGGGAGCTTGGGCGGTGCAGTGGAAGAGACGCTAGCAGCGGAAAAGGAGGAGGCAGCTGAGGAGGAGAGGGAGGAGGATGGAGTAGGAGGAGGAGAAGAAGAGTCAGGCCTGCATGCAATCCGTGGCGGTAAAACCAAATCTACACGGGTGCCACGGGTTACATGCTTGACGGCCGTCAGAAGGTTCACCCAGTGGGCAGTAAAACTGATATACCTTCCCTGCCCGTGTTTGCTAGACCACGTGTCTGTGGTCAGATGTATCTTGGCACCGACACTGTGTGCCAGAGATACATTCACTTGCCGCTGAACATGGCCATATAGCTCTGGGATGCCCTTCTCTGAGAAATACTTCCTTCCTGGGACCTTCCATTGTGGTGTTCCAATGGCCACAAATTTGCGAAAGGCCTCCGAGTCCACCAGTTTATATGGCAGTAGTTGGCGGGCTATGAGTTCTGACAAGCCAGCCGCCAACCGTTGGGCAAGAGGGTTATCCGGCGTCATCATTTTTTTACGCTCAAACATTAGGCCCACGGAAGCCTGCCTTTTTGCAGAAAAATGTGAGCTTGGCGTGATGGAAGGTGGAGTGGAGGACAATTGTGAGGAGAGAGGAGAAGGAGAAGTAGAAGACGAGGCTGGACGGTGAGAGCCTGCAGTGTGGCTTTGTGTGTTCCGTTGCTCCCACTGGGCTCGGTGATGGCTGCTCATGTGCCTTCTTAAGGCGGTCGTCCCTAGGTGAGTATTGGGCTTACCGCGACTAACGCGTTGACTGCAAAGATTGCAGATGGCAACGCTATTGTCAGCAGCGGACACGTTAAAAAAAGCCCACACTGCGGAGCCATGTGCCGGTGTCCTGGGAGCGCCAGATGTGACCGTACATGGTCGATGACTCGCTCCTGATACATTTGCAGTCTGCTTTGTCCCTGCTGTGCAATGTAAGTCATTGCTGCTTCTCCTCCCTATCTGCTGGTCCATATCTCCCTCTGAACTCCCCTCCTCTTCCTCTCTTGTGGGCACCCACGTGACATCACTAGACACGTCATCATCAACGTCACCTTCCCCACCGCTATAAGTAGAGTAGGCAGCAACACCGGGGACCAACCTCCTCCTTGGGCTGATCTGGGTACTGGCGTCAGACTGCTGAGTAGCGCTTGTTGCTACCTCCTCTTCCTGATCCAATACCAAGAGTGGCTGCGCATCAGAAATGTCCTCTTGATATGGATCGGAAAATAATTCCAGTGACTCAAGCGGAAGGTATGTGGTGGTGGTGGTGGTGGTCGTGTTGTTGGTGGTAGTGTCTTTGGGGGTGCACATAGCAGAGAGTGAAGAAGAGGGTGCAGATCGAGAGGATGAGGAGGGTGCAGAAGAGTAAGGCTGAGCGAGCCACTCAACCAAGTCTGGTGCATCCTTTAAAGTAATTGAACGCACCTTCTGCAACTTCCCACTTTGGCTCAAGCCTGTTGCTCCTGCCCTACCCCTACCACCCCTGCGGAAGGGCCTGCCTCTTCCTCTGCATGTCATTTTTTAAATGACCCTGTGACAAAACTCTTAGTCCCTATACCGCTGAAGGACTGCTGCAGTATAGGTGAGCGGTCAGCAGTGGTGCACGTCAACCCTATCTATTGTGGACCTATAGCGGTCCTTACAGAACAGCAGACTGTACCGCACTCAAGCCTATGTACCGTAGCACCCTATACCAAGTTACCAGTCCTTATAAGAACTTTTGTGGACCAAGCAGGTTGTGTATTAGTGTTTAGCAGACTGTACGTCAGTCCCTATACCGCTGAAGGACTGCTGCAGTATAGGGCAGCGGTCAGCAGTGGTGCACGTCAACCCTATCTATTGTGGACCGATAGCGGTCCTTACAGAACAGCAGACTGTACCGCACTCAAGCCTATGTACCGTAGCACCCTATACCAAGTTACCAGTCCTTATAAGAACTTTTGTGGACCAAGCAGGTTGTGTGTTAGTGTTTAGCAGACTGTGCGTCAGTCCCTATACCGCTGAAGGACTGCTGCAGTATAGGGCAGCGGTCAGCAGTAGTGCACGGCAACCCTATGTATTGTGGACCGATAGCGGTCCTTACAGAACAGCAGACTGTAACGCACTCAGGCCTATGTACCGTAGCACCCTATACCAAGTTACCAGTCCTTATAAGAACTTTTGTGGACCAAGCAGGTTGTGTGTTAGTGATTAGCAGACTGTACGTCAGTCCCTATACCAATGAAGGACTGCTGCAGTATAGGGCAGCGGTCAGCAGTAGTGCACGGCAACCCTATGTATTGTGGACCGATAGCGGTCCTTACAGAACAGCAGACTGTAACGCACTCAGGCCTATGTACCGTAGCACCCTATACCAAGTTACCAGTCCTTATAAAAACTTTTGTGGACCAAGCAGGTTGTGTGTTAGTGTTTAGCAGACTGTGCGTCAGTCCCTATACCGCTGAAGGACTGCTGCAGTATAGGGCAGCGGTCAGCAGTGGTGCACGTCAACCCTATCTATTGTGGACCGATAGCGGTCCTTACAGAACAGCAGACTGTACCGCACTCAAGCCTATGTACCGTAGCACCCTATACCAAGTTACCAGTCCTTATAAGAACTTTTGTGGACCAAGCAGGTTGTGTATTAGTGTTTAGCAGACTGTACGTCAGTCCCTATACCGCTGAAGGACTGCTGCAGTATAGGGCAGCGGTCAGCAGTGGTGCACGTCAACCCTATCTATTGTGGACCGATAGCGGTCCTTACAGAACAGCAGACTGTACCGCACTCAAGCCTATGTACCGTAGCACCCTATACCAAGTTACCAGTCCTTATAAGAACTTTTGTGGAACAAGCAGGTTGTGTGTTAGTGATTAGCAGACTGTACGTCAGTCCCTATACCAATGAAGGACTGCTGCAGTATAGGGCAGCGGTCAGCAGTAGTGCACGGCAACCCTATGTATTGTGGACCGATAGCGGTCCTTACAGAACAGCAGACTGTACTGCACTCAGGCCTATGTACCGTAGCACCCTATACCAAGTTACCAGTCCTTATAAGAACTTTTGTGGACCAAGCAGGTTGTGTGTTAGTGTTTAGCAGACTGTGCGTCAGTCCCTATACCGCTGAAGGACTGCTGCAGTATAGGGCAGCGGTCAGCAGTAGTGCACGGCAACCCTATGTATTGTGGACCGATAGCGGTCCTTACAGAACAGCAGACTGTAACGCACTCAGGCCTATGTACCGTAGCACCCTATACCAAGTTACCAGTCCTTATAAGAACTTTTGTGGACCAAGCAGGTTGTGTGTTAGTGATTAGCAGACTGTACGTCAGTCCCTATACCAATGAAGGACTGCTGCAGTATAGGGCAGCGGTCAGCAGTAGTGCACGGCA
Organism: Lithobates pipiens; assembly: GCF_037356315.1. Lineage (NCBI taxonomy): Eukaryota > Metazoa > Chordata > Amphibia > Anura > Ranidae > Lithobates > Lithobates pipiens. Next base: position 16,984,964 of record NW_027507696.1, read on the forward strand.
ACCCTATGTATTGTGGACCGATAGCGGTCCTTACAGAACAGCAGACTGTAACGCACTCAGGCCTATGTACCGTAGCACCCTATACCAAGTTACCAGTCCTTATAAAAACTTTTGTGGACCAAGCAGGTTGTGTGTTAGTGTTTAGCAGACTGTGCGTCAGTCCCTATACCGCTGAAGGACTGCTGCAGTATAGGGCAGCGGTCAGCAGTGGTGCACGTCAACCCTATCTATTGTGGACCGATAGCGGTCCTTACAGAACAGCAGACTGTACCGCACTCAAGCCTATGTACCGTAGCACCCTATACCAAGTTACCAGTCCTTATAAGAACTTTTGTGGACCAAGCAGGTTGTGTATTAGTGTTTAGCAGACTGTACGTCAGTCCCTATACCGCTGAAGGACTGCTGCAGTATAGGGCAGCGGTCAGCAGTGGTGCACGTCAACCCTATCTATTGTGGACCGATAGCGGTCCTTACAGAACAGCAGACTGTACCGCACTCAAGCCTATGTACCGTAGCACCCTATACCAAGTTACCAGTCCTTATAAGAACTTTTGTGGAACAAGCAGGTTGTGTGTTAGTGATTAGCAGACTGTACGTCAGTCCCTATACCAATGAAGGACTGCTGCAGTATAGGGCAGCGGTCAGCAGTAGTGCACGGCAACCCTATGTATTGTGGACCGATAGCGGTCCTTACAGAACAGCAGACTGTAACGCACTCAGGCCTATGTACCGTAGCACCCTATACCAAGTTACCAGTCCTTATAAGAACTTTTGTGGACCAAGCAGGTTGTGTGTTAGTGATTAGCAGACTGTACGTCAGTCCCTATACCAATGAAGGACTGCTGCAGTATAGGGCAGCGGTCAGCAGTAGTGCACGGCAACCCTATGTATTGTGGACCGATAGCGGTCCTTACAGAACAGCAGACTGTACTGCACTCAGGCCTATGTACCGTAGCACCCTATACCAAGTTACCAGTCCTTATAAAAACTTTTGTGGACCAAGCAGGTTGTGTGTTAGTGTTTAGCAGACTGTGCGTCAGTCCCTATACCGCTGAAGGACTGCTGCAGTATAGGGCAGCGGTCAGCAGTAGTGCACGGCAACCCTATGTATTGTGGACCGATAGCGGTCCTTACAGAACAGCAGACTGTAACGCACTCAGGCCTATGTACCGTAGCACCCTATACCAAGTTACCAGTCCTTATAAGAACTTTTGTGGACCAAGCAGGTTGTGTGTTAGTGATTAGCAGACTGTACGTCAGTCCCTATACCAATGAAGGACTGCTGCAGTATAGGGCAGCGGTCAGCAGTAGTGCACGGCAACCCTATGTATTGTGGACCGATAGCGGTCCTTACAGAACAGCAGACTGTACCGCACCCAAGCCTATGTACCGTAGCACCCTAGACAGACCAAGTTACCAGTCCTGATAAAGAGCTTTGTGGAACAAGTGAGTTGTGAATGATTAGCAGACTGCAGCAGAAGGGCAGCAGTCAAGTATAATATTCTTTCTATATTTGGAAGAAAGAATATTATACGTGTACAAGCCTATTACCGTACCACTGATACCAGTCCTGAAAAGAACCTTTGTGGAACTAATAGTAACAGCAAGTCTTTAAAATTATCCTCACTGCCTGACACACTGCTTCCTGCCTGTCCCTATACAAATTGGCAAAAAAGAGTAGGCTGGAACGATTAGCTGGAACAGCTCTTTTGTGGACCTGATAGTAACAGCTAATGATGATGATGATGATGATGATGAAGAAAGACTAATCTGGCTGAGCTGTCCCTAAAATAGCAGCATACAGCGCTCTGTCCCTTTATCTAAACTGACAAAAGAAACTCAGGCTGCTGACCTAACACCTATACCAGTCCTGAAAAGAACTTTTGTGTACCAAATAGCTAGCGTTTTCTCTGTCCCTACTCCACACAGGATCCTTTCCCTACAGTGACAGAAGAAAGAATGTAAAATGGCCACCGGATCGGGTGTATTTATAGGTTAGGGGGAATGTCCAAGTGTCCATGAGCTGTCATGTCTCAATTGGTTGTCCTGTAACACATGATAAACGTGTCACGAAAGGTTAAAGTTCTTGTATACATTAAACACGTAAGTCCGCCGGGGCGAACGACGGAAAAAGGCGTTCGAACCCGCGGACGGCGAAAGTCGGAAATTCGCCGCGAAACGACCGCCGGGCGAACCGTTCGGCCATCACTAGTCAGTGATTCACGCATTACACGGGTGTCACTGTTGAGGAGGACAAGGCTGGAAATCACTCTGTAATGCTGATTGAGTTAGAATAACAGACTGCAAGCTTTAAAAGGAGAGTGGTGCTTGAAATCATTGTTGTCCCTCTGTTAACCATGGTAACCTACAAGAAAACATGTGCAGTCATCATTTCTTTGCACAAAAAGGGATTCACAGGCAAGGATGTTGCGGCTACTAAGATTGCACCTAAATCAACCATTTATTGGATCTTCAAGGAGGGAGGTTCAATTGTGAAGGAGGCTTCAGGGCGCTGAGAAAGTGCAGCATGAGCCAGGACCATCTCCTACAGTTGATTCAGCTGAGGGATTGGGGCACCACCAGTGCAGACCTTGCTCAGGAATGGCAGCACGCAGGTGTGAGTGCATCTGCACACAGTTAGGCAAAGACTTTTAGAGGACGGCCTGGTGTAAAGAAGGGCAGAAAAAAGCAACTTCTCTCCAGGAAAAACCATCAAGGATAGACTGATATTCTTCAAAAGGTGCAGGGTTTGAAATGCTGAGGACTGGGTAAAGTCATTTTCTCTGATGAATCCCCTTTCTGATTGTTTGGAGCACCAGGAAGTCCAGAGAAGAAAAGGAGAGCGCTACCATTAGTCCTGTGTCATGAGACCATTCATGTGTGGGGTTGCTTCTCAGCCAAGGGAGTGGGCTCACTCACAATTATGCCTAAGAACACAGCCATGAATAAAGAATGGTACAAAAATATCCTCCAAGAGCAACTTCTCCCCCCCCCCCCCCCCCAATTCTGGCATTGATTATGCAAGAATGGGCTGCCATCAGTCAGGATGTGGCCCAGAAGCTGATTGACAGCATGCCAGGGCAAATTGCAGAGGTCTTGAAAAAGACTTCAAATATTGAATCTTTGCATAAACTTAATGTAATTGTCAATACAAACCTTTGTCACTTATGAAATGCCTGTAATTATAATTTAGTATACCACAGTAATATCTGACAAAAAGATCTAAACACTAAAGCAGCAGACTTTGTTAAAATTTATATTTGTAAAATTCTCAAAAACGTAATTCTTGGCCACGGCTGTATATGTTACCGGCAATGTGTGAAAAGCAGGCATTGTATAGAATGCCCAGGAAATCTATAGATTGCGTGATGTTTTAAAGCAAAGCAAGAAATGTTTTTTTAGTTTTATAGTTATTTTAATATGCTATATAATTTTCCTAGATATGGCATATAATACCTAGACAGTATACAGAACAAGTACTATTTAGGCAGAATGGCTAGGAAACGTGTGAAAGTTTAATATTTTGATGTTCCATTTTTTTTTCTATACAATGCAATACAATTTCTATACAATGCCTAATTTCACACATTTAAGGTAACATACTGTATACATACAATATAGTGAAATTTTATCCAGAGAGTATGTTGCACCCACAGTACAGGTAAGTATACATACCAATATGTATCCTATACAGTATGTTGTAACAGCCTTTTTTAGAGTATCAACACCATTACAATAACCAGCAGAGAATGAGACAAGCCCTCAACTTGATGCCTTTCCCAGAAACTAGTTCCGTGTCTTCAGGAGTACGGATGAGGTGTGAAATCTAGTATAAAATAAAGATGTACTACAAATCACAAATACAGTGGACAACATAACAAGAGACTAGGTCTACTCCCACACATGTGAATACATACAGATAAGTGGAGTTGGGCGAACAGTTCGAGCTAAGCAAAAGTTCAGCCCAAACATCGCCTGTTCGGCAAACACCCAAATTTGCGGGGAGCTTTGCGGGATGTTTGCCCGACGAGTGCCCCACAATGCACTGCATAGTGCACAGCTGGTTGTAAAGGAGCAGGCCGGGAAGCTGGCCGCTGCATCCTTAACGGATGAGTCATCATCTGTCAACGGGCTTCCCCCTAAACGCTAAATACGTGAGAAAAAAATCCATACCATAACCTTCGGCCCAAATTTGTAAAAAAAAGAACGGCGTGGGGTTCCTCCCCAAATTCCATACCGGACCTTTATCCGAGCATGCAGCCCGGCAGGACAGGAAGGGGGGGCGAGCGAGCCCCATCCACTCCAAAGCACCTTGTTCCCATGTTGATGGGGTTAAGGGCCTCTTCCAGACAACCCTGGGCTGTGGTTGTGGGGGTCTGCAAGCAGGGGGCTTATCAGATTCTGAAAGCCCCCTGTAACAAGGCCCCCCTCCCATGTGAACAAGTATGGACAAATAAAGACAAGAGGCAGTTATTGACAATTCCTATATTAAAAAAAAAAAATAATGTCCCCCAATGTAGATCCATCATCAATTACACCCAAAAAAAAAAAAAAAAAAACGCTCCGTCTGTGATGAAGGCTAATCGCCGAATGCCTGCTCTGCCATTTGACAGTTCTTAAACAGGTAAGAGATAGTAACATGTCACCTGGTGGCACCACCCTCTTGGGATGTCACCGACCCAGCATGCAGCGGTCAGTGATATCACAAGGGGGTGGTGTCACCAGGTCGGCCCACCCCTTACATATTTAAAAACTGTCAAACCGCAGAGCAGGCATTTGGCAGTTAGCCTTTTTTGCGAGCAGATTGTGTTTTTTTTTTGTTTTTTTTCTGGGTTCGGCGGGTGTCGGGATTGATGATGGATTTACATTAGAGGGGGGTGGGGACATTGTTTTTTAATAATGTAAAAAATCTAATCAATATTTGGTGTGACCACCCTTTGCCTTGCTCAAAGTTTTTGAAGGAACTCAGCAGGTAGTTTGTTCCAAACATCTTGGAGAACTAACCACTGTGAATCTGCAGATATAGGCTGCCCTAAAATCCTTCTGTCTCTTCATGTAATCACAGACAGACTCAAAGATGTTGAGAATAGGGCTCTGTGGAGGCAAAACCAACACTTCCAAGACTCCTTGTTTTTCTTTACACTGAAGATAGTTCTTAATTACATTGGTTGTATGTGTGGGGTTATTGTCCTGCTGCAGAATAAATTTGGGGACAATCGCATGCATCCCTGATGGTGTGGCATGATGGATAAGTATCTGCCTGTATTTCTCAGTACCAAGGACACCATTGATCCCAACCAAATCTCCAATTCCATTTGCAGAAATGCAGGTCCAAGCTTGCAAGGAAACTTTATCATGCTTCAATGTTGCCTGCAGACACTCATTACTTAACTGCTTTCCAGCCCTTCAGAAAACTTCAATCATCAGTCAAGAGCACTTGCTGCCATTTTTCTGTACTCCAGTTCCTATGTTTTTGTGCATAGTTGAGTCGCTTAGCCTTGTTTCCACATCGGAGATATGGCTTTTTTCCATAAAGTCCACTTCTGGCTACACATCTCCAGACAGTAGATAAGTGTACCTGGGTCCCAAACCATACTCCCGTTTAAACAGGGAATGCGCACGATCGTGCATGCGCATCCCTGTTTCTTCGGTGGTGGCGTGTCACAGAGACACCGCTCGCCACCGAAGGGGGTGAATAGCCATTGGTTATGGCTGTTTACCACTTGAACTTCATCACGGCCGATAACAGATGATCACACCTCCACTGTGCACAGCGCATGCGCGCGATCGCGAGAACGGGAACACTGCTCGTCACAGACGGTGGTAAACATCCATTGGCCGGCTGTTTACCCACGTGATCGGCTGTGATCCTTTCCATCCGAGTACTTGTCACAGTCCATCCGAGTACCCGAGTACCTGTCACAGCCCATCAGAGTACCCGAGTATCTGTTACAGCCCATCAGAGTACCCGAGTACCTGTCACAGCCCATCAGAGTACCCGAGTACCTGTCACGGCCCATCAGAGTACCCGAGTACCTGTCACGGCACATCAGAGTACCCGAGTACCTGTCACGGCACATCAGAGTACCCGAGTACCTGTCACGGCACATCAGAGTACCCGTGTACCTGTCATGGCACATCAGAGTACCTGAGTACCTGTCACGGTCCATCAGAATACCCGAGTACCTGTCACGGTCCATCAGAGTACCTGAGTACCTGTCACGGTTCATCCGAGTACCTGTCACAGCCCATCTGAGTACCTGGGTACCTGTCCCAGTCCATCTGGGTATCCGAGTACCTGTTACAGTTCATCTGAGTACCTGTCACAGTTCATCTGAGTATCCGAGTACCTGTCACAGTCCATATGAGTACCTGAGTACCTATCACCGCCCTACAGAGTACCCAAATACCAGTCACCAGGCCATCAGAGAACCTGTCACCAGGCCATCAGAGTACCCGAGTACCTGTCACCAGGCCATCAGAGTATCCGAGTACCTGTCACCAGGCCATCAGAGTACCTATCTACAGCCCATGAGAGTACCTATTTGCAGCCCATGCCTCATAGAATATATGTTTGCTTTCCAAAATGGGGTCATTTTGTGGGTAATTTCATTGTCCTGGTGCACCAGGACCTTCAAAAGTGTGATAGGTAGGAATGAAATGAGATGTGTCATTTATGTGTCATTTATGCTCCTAGAACGCCTGAACGTACTACTTCAACGTTCGGCCTCTCTATGTGAACAGTCTGTGTAAAAGTCCTACACATGTGGTATCGCCATACTCGGGAGGAGTAGCAGAATGTATTTTGCGGTGTAATTTTTGCTATATACATGCTATGTGTTAGGAATATCTTATAAATTGACAACTTTGTGTAAAAAAAAAAAATGCATTTTCATTTTTTTCCACATATTCCAAAAACGTCTGGAAAAAAATGAACCGGTCAAAAGACTCATTATGCCTCCCAGATTATACGTTGGGGTGTTTGCTTTCCAAAATGGGTCATTTTATGGGAAATTCCATTGTCCTGGTACTCCAGGGCCTTCAAAAGTGTTGGGGTAGGTGGGAGGGATGAGGGCTGATTTACATATATATATATATATATATATATATATTTTTTTTTTTTTTTTTGAGAAATATGTAGTAGTTGATGGATGTTAGGTATGTTGATGGATGTTTTGTATGTTTTATAATTATAAAGAAATAATAAAGAAAGATTTGAAACAAAAGTGTAATAGGTGGTTGAGAAATGAGATGCGTAATTTTTGCTCGTAGAACATCTGAAGGTACTACTTCAATGTTGGTGCTCTGTATGTGGCCAGGCTGTGTAAAAGTCTCACACATGTGGTATTGCCGTACTCGGGAAGAGTAGCAGAATGTATTTTGGGGTGTAATTTGTTGTATGTATATGCTGTGTGTGAGAAATAACCTGATAATATGACAATTTTGTAAAAAAAAAAAATAGTAATAAAAAAAAAATCTTCATTTTGCAAAGAATTGTGGGAAAAAAATGACAACTTAAAAAAACTCACCATGCTACTTACTTAATACCTTGGAATGTCTATTTTGTAAAAAGGGTCATTTGGGGGGGGGGGGGGGGGGGTATTTGTACTTTCCTGTCTTGTTAGTGTCTCAAGAAATTAGGTACACCTGATGTACTGAAGGCCTGATCAGATGTGATCAATTTTCAGTGATTGGCACCATAGTTTGTAGACTCTATAACTTTCACAAAGACCAAATAATATACACTAATGTGGGTTATTTTTACCAAAGATATGTAGCAGTATACATTTTGGCCAAAATGTATAAAGAAAAATTACTAATTAGCAAAAATTTATGACAGAAACAAAGAAAAAGGTATTTTTTTTACAAAATTTACGTTTTATTTTATTTATAGCACAAAAAATAAAAAACACACTAGTGATTAAATACCACTAAAAGAAAGCTCTATTTGTGTGGAAAAAAGGACGCAAGTTTCATATGGGTACAGTGTTGCATGACTGAGTAATTGTCATTCAAACTGTGAGAGCGCTGAAAGCTGAAAATTGGTCTGGTCAGGAAGGGGGTGTAAGTGCACTGTATTGAGGTGGTTAAAATGAAATATTAAATTGATGATCATGAGCATCTGCATGGTAAAATTGGTTAAACATACACAGAGCGTGCAAGTGTAAGAATTGTTGCTAGTTTGAAGCCAATGGACAGCCACACCTAATATTGATTTGATTTAGATTTTCCTTTTGTTTCAGTGTTTTTATTGAAGATTAACAGACTAATAGATAACAATACAGCCATAGCCCTTTTAAGGTAAATGAAAATGAAGCTTGGAACACATACGAGACAAAAGTAGCATATATTATGAACGTATACAGTAGGTGCAGCAAACCCAAAGAGTGAAGTTACCCTTGAAAGAGAGACACCATATAAAATAAAATAAAAAAGCACGGGAGCTTTACGTTAGCCCCACGGAGGCGGCTCAAGTATACTAATGCCTATTATCTGCTTACGTTTGTTTCAATAGATAACAGACACCAAATGAACAGGGTGCTCATAAGAAGACATTAGTCCATCAAAGGGCAAAGTGTGAAGAGAGGAATAGAAAGGGAAGTAAGAAAGAAAGACAAAAATAAATCGGCCCATGTGCCAGACACAATGATCCCAGCAAAAAAGAATTTATTATTTAGATGGAGACTGTAAGTAATTGATCTACAGGCTCCAGAACCTAGAGGTATTATGTAAGATGCTAACCGTCTTCTCGTTGATCATGATCCACCATGATAAATCCACCACTGTCTCCACAAGGGAGAGATTCATAATACCTATGTCAATTCTCAGAAAGCTTGTTTATCTCTGAGCCTATGCCCCTTTCCCAAGCTAGCATATAGGGAAGCTTACCTGGAGTGGTTAGATTTGTCTTCTGTTGGCTCACATAGCATTTTGTAAATTGATAAAAAAAAAAATATATATAAAAGCATTCTTACTTTACAGCATATCTTCACACATAGCTAAAACATTTGCACAGTACTGTATATATACATAAAATTGTAATAAAAATGCTGAATGCACATGTCAATAACACATACACGCACATGTATATTTACGTATCCATGTGTGATGACGTGTGGGAGTAGACCTATTCATTTGTTATGTTGTCCATTGTAATTGTGATTTGTAATATATGTTTATTTTTTTTTAGCTTGCATACCTCATCTTTACTCCTGAGGAAGCAAAAGTCATTTCTGGGAAACATGTCAAGATGAGGACTAGTCCCAATAAGTGTGGACCGTTAAGGGTGCATAGGCTATTTGTGGCTCTTCCCTCTTGTTACTCTTCAGAGCTCTGTATTCCCATTTCTCTGGCCCGGTGAACTATATATTTACATTTATACACATTATCAGGTATGTTTTTTGTATATACTGATATTAATTCTTTAGTGTGAGTTTTTAGAACAAGGCTGTCTCTTGGATACTAAGTGTGACTAACGTGTTGATCCTTACAGCCCGTTATTTGGCTATTGCCACTAATAAGAATCCACCTCCTGCTACATATGGTGATTCTCTGTTGATCATCCGGGAGATCTCCATGTGGAGACAATCCTGTGCTGACGAGGTAGCTATGTGTGTATATTATGCATGTGTCTATAGCAACAGCTAAAAGTTTTGTTATTGTTATACAATGTCTGATCGAAGTGTTTTATCTTTGATAGTGAGACCTGTTTTCTTTCAACTAACCCCAAGTGTGTCCTAAAGAAGCGATAGCGAAACGCGTTGACGCACAGGGGCTCACTGCCATCCATTTGGTGTTAACTCTTTGTTTACACTAGACACTTATGACCATCAATGTGTATTGTATGTTTTTAATTCTTTTTTCCATTTGACTTGTCTGTTGTGACTCATTGTTAATAAAAATATTTATTTTATTATACTCTTGTCCATTTTGCCTGAAAAGTCCAAACTAGGGCCTCATTGGCTCTTTACCCCTTGCTTCTCCTGCGTTAACATTATACAGATGTGGCCTTAGGAGTGTTTTTTCAATTATTTACCATGGGGCATCTTCTCTGGATGATGTTTCATTATATGTAAACATCAGGAGAGATACATGTATGCTAAATTTTTTCTTAATTATTCTGTATATGACAATATTTGTAATTAATTTGTATACTAAAAATTATAAATATGTAACCATATATATTTTTGGGTACCTTAAATGTCCGTTTGGTTCTTCCTTTTGATCAATATACGGTGTATGGCAGATCGTTACTGATGTTATGTGAACCCTCAGGGGGACTGCAGGGGACATCATGTAGGAAGCATGTAATGGATTTCAAGCTGATCCCAAAGTTAAAGTTACATTACTTCTGCTAAAGCCTCCTACACACAATTGGATTTTCCGCAGATAAAGCGTCAGACATTTGTCAAAACGGTACACAATTGTCAGCCAACAAACACAAACGTAGTGACGTACTAGACGAACTACAAGCCGATAAAGAGGAAGTTCAATTGTCTCTTTGGGCTCCTTCTGCTAATTTCATGTTAGTAGAAGTTTAGTGAGTGTTGATTCATGCTTTTCATGTTGCGCTTTTCAGTTTGTTTCTGAACGGCCATTCTACAACCAGCCATGTTGTGGAATCGGAGATAATATTATTGGCCTTGGAGTTATTGCTTTGACTCAAGTCCAGTCCAGCAACAGGAGAAGGAGGATTTCTTGGACCAAAAATTGGTTGCTTTATTAATCGTGGCCAATTATGTCATATGCCTTTGCTGTGGGAGCTCCAGGAGAATAATCCGGAAGATTTTTGGAACTCTTTGCATTGTTGACACCCTATATTAAGAAGCATGACACATGCCTGAGGCTTTTATTTTTTGGTTAAATAATGATTTGATTTGGTATATTTTCTATATTTTTGGATGCATAGAATGCACTTTTTGCTTAAGTTCTATTGCCAGATAGCATGTCTGTGTGAAATTGTGTAGAATAATACTGTGCTATGTGTTTTACTTCAAATGACAGTTTGGGAGTAGGCAGTTACATTTAAAAAATACAGTGTAATATTAAGAAGGGACACCGACACAGTTGTATCTTTGATCTTAAAAACTACAGGATAATGGTGTTGTGGTAACTTGCCCAAACAAAGAACAAGCATAATAATATTATTCTTGATATCACTAGAAAATAAAAGCCTTTTAAAATATGTTTGGCAGAACTCCATCAGTATCACCAGCAAAGCAGCTTCATTATTATCCCATTAAAGAAGAAGAGAATTGTGAGCTGCATTTGCGAGATTTCATAATTTGCCACGACACAAATGTTAATTCTCCATTATGAACGCTAGTTTACAAGACCGACTGCTTCCGGCTCGTCCTTGCTTCCGAGTATGCGTGTTTGTACTTTGGACTTTTGTACCAGAGCTCGGAAAATCCGACTGTCCGTGGAAAGTCCTGCTGTCTGCAGAAAATGTATAATCCTGCCATCCAAAATTTGTCTACGGAAAACAGGACAACAATTGTCCGATGCAGCATGCAAGCAGTCGGATTTTAGGCCAACAGCCTGTCATCGCACGTTTCCTGTCGGAAAATCCGATTGTGTGTACGAGGCTTTTGAAAGGGGTTATTGCCCTCCTAATTTAGATGTTGATATATTATTCTTTAATGGTTTTGGTTGGATGTAAGTGCCTTGCAATCAAAGAGGAGAAATAATTTCTGGCATATGCTCTCGTTCTTCTAAAATGCAGGAACATCCTTGTCATTCTGAGTATAGTACATATCAGAATATATCCATCCATTTGCATATTTCCTTCACTTTCTGCCTTTCGTAAAGATTTGGAAGTCCTTGCACGGGCTCTCTCCCCTGCAGGGTAAGTTCATAATGTTTAGCGAGAGACATTCTGTAGTGTTTTGAAGAGCAAATGATAATCAATAATTGAGCTCACATTTTTTTAATTCTGTCAACGACAGCGTGATGTGGCCTTTTGTGTGAATTCAGCTTTTTTTTTTCCACACGCATACTTCTCGATTAATGTGGCTTTTTGCCCACACATCCTAGCCTGCAAAGGTGTCCACACATACTCATATGATCATTAAATTGATCATTTGGTGCAACTTAAATTATCACAATAAAAAAGAATTCTAAACCACACACCCTTTATTTGATTTAGGGAGCTTATGATTGATTTCAGCTCTGGCAATTTGATCAGTTGTGGTGGTATTTTATCAGTCGTTTCTGATCAATCAAATGAATATCTGTGTGTGTCAAACAACAGATCTAAAAAATTATTGCTCTTAGTAGATTCTGATCTGATGAGTTTCTGATCAACATTTTTAGTCAATTTGTTGCATTGTTTAAATCGATTAATTGCTTTTTTGCTCATCTCTAGATCAATCTCAAATCAGTACACATATGGCCACCTTTTAGCCTGTGTCTGTATGACTTAGAAGAGTTATTAGGTAAACCCAGTATACTTCTCTTGTTACTCTTTATTGGCTACATAACATAAACATACAGTGCCTTGCAAAAGTATTCACCCCCCTTGGCCTTTTAACCTAAGCCTTTAGTTCATTTTTTTTTTTTAATCTGATTTATATGTGATGGATCAGAACACAATAGTCTAAGTTGGTGAAGTAAAATTAGAAAAGGTAACCCTGGAGGAGCTGCAGAGTTCCACAGCAGAGATTGGAGTATCTGTACATAGGACAACAATAAGCTGTACGCTCCATAAAGTTGGGCTTTATGGCAGAGTGGCCAGAAGAAAGCCATTGCTTTCAGCAAAAAACAAAATGACATGCTTTGAGTTTGCGAAAAGGCATATGGGAGACTCCCAAAATGTATGGAGGAAGGTGCTCTGGTCTGATGAGACTTAAATTTTACTTTTTGGCCATCAAAGAAAACGCTGTGTCTGGCGCAAATCCAACATATCACATCACCCAAAGAACACCATCCTCACAGTGAAACATGGTAGTGACAGCATCATGCTGTGGGGATATTTTTCAGCAGTCGCGACTGGGAAACTGGTCAGAGTTGAGGGAAAGATGGATGGCGCTAAATACAGGGCTAGTCTTGAGCAAAACCTGTACCACTCTGTGTGTGATTTGAGGCTAGGATGGAGGTTCACCTTCCAGCAGGACAATGACCCCAAGCACACTTCTAATGCAACACTTGAGTGGTTTAAGGGGAAACATGTAAATGTGTTGGAATAGCCTAGACAAAGCCCAGACCTCAATCCAATAGAAAGTCTGTGGTCAGACTTAAAGATTACTGTTCACAAGCGCAAACTATCCAACTTGAAGGAGCTGGAGCAGTTTTGAAAGGAGGAATGGGCAAAAATCCCAGTGATAAGATGTGGCAAGCTCATAGAGACGTATCCAAAGCGTCTTGGAGCTGTGATAGCCGCAAAAGGTGGCTCTACAAAGTATTCACTTTAGGGGGGTGAATAGTTATGCACATTGACTTTTCTGTTATTTTGTCCCATTTGCTGCTTGTTTCACAATAAAAAAAAAAAAAAATCTTCAAAGTTGTGGGCATGTTCTGTAAATTAAATGATGGAAATCCTCAAACAATCCATGTTAATTCCAGGCTGTAAGGCAACAAAACGCGAAAAATGCCAAGGGGGTGAATACTTTTGCAAGGCACTGTAGTGTAAAAATTCTGATGTGTTTTGGCTATTACAGCCTTTCTCCTAGCATGCTAAGAGAAAGGCTGTAAAAGCAGAATTGTGTTAGAATTTTTAAACTGTATTTATATTTTGTAGTCAATAAAGAGTAACAAGAGGAGTATAGTGGGTGGTCGGCTCTTTTTCTGCTTTGGATGTACTGCATGGGGGACAGGACATCCCAGCTTGTGCATTTGATATATATCGGTTGAGCTTGGGTATGATCTTGGTTTTCATTTGTATTAGGTACTATGTACTTGGGCAATAGCACAGCATCCATGCTCCATGGTTTTCTAGATGTTTGGCACAGCTGGGCTTGTCTCATTAACAATGCGTTTAGGGTTTATTGAACCAAGTGAGAAGAAGACCCGTGGTGTACATGGATATTTAGCTTAAAGTGATTGTAAGCCCTTACATATACCCTCAGAACTCACAGTGATACACAGAGATGAGACAAATTAGTCTAGATATGTTTTACCTGTTTATCTGCACCTCTCTTCCCTCTACAGCCTCCTAAAGCACACATTTTACACAGCATTTCTGAGTTCTAGCAGGCAGAGGAGGGGATGTGATGTTGTACACTACAGAACTGGGAGCCAAGTGTAACCTGAGACCTCAATGAAGAAAAGGGACACACCCCCTCCATGCAAACTCATAGGCAACTCATGAACAGCTGAGGCTGTCAACCACAGGCTGTGTGTTGGAGCACTCCACTCTTCCACCCCCCTCCCTACTTTGGAGTCTGCAATAGCGGTCAAAAATTACTCAAATTACAGAGCAGGCAGCAGACAGAAATCACATTCAGTGCTTTGTATTGAAGCAAGTACACACTTTAGAAGGATAGGATGTTATTGTTTTTTTTTTTTTGTTTTTTTTATGGCAGATGTTTACAACCATTTTAATGGGCAAATCCAATGCAACCAATACAGGTTCTAGGTCAACTGTGCATACAGGTTTTATTGGGAAAGCTGCTATGTAAGGAAATTAGTCTATTTCATATTTATTCCTATATATAGAGGTCAGTTGTGTTGTTTTTTTATAACATTTTTTTCTTGATTGTACAGGATACAGACATAGTCTTAGACAACCAGGTTATGTGTTGCTATCTTCAGTTGTCTCAGACCATGCCTATGTTCTGTACTGTACTCCAAATAACAGATTCTACAGGTAAGTCAAACATCCTTTTCTCCATGCAAAGGTTGTAACTGTACATAGTGGTAGCCACATTTTCTCACTACATATGAAGACTCTGCTTCTTACAAGAAAACTTCACTGAGGGAAACACATTGACTGACATTACTAACCTCTCCTTGTCAGGAGTTCTGACCTCACTTCCAGCATCCTTGTTTCTGGTTTGTAGCTCACGCCTTAGACCTCCAAACCGCTAGTAGTTTCATAAGATCAGTAATAGTAACCCCATATTTCTGTTTATAGAGATACTAAAAACTACAAAACTACTTCTTGCTATTTAAAGAAGGCACCTTAAAGCAGCCCATAGATGACCTGATTCTCTTTCCTTCTACCACAGGTGGGGAGCAGGGAGCATTCCCGACTGGTAAAACACAATAATTACTGCTAGTTGGCTATAGCCACCGGCAGTAATTGAATGCAAAAAAATCTGACAGGCTGGTTCCAGTCAGCAATCAGCACGGCCATACATGTATTTAATCTTGACCGGTCCCTGCTGAACAGGCTGAATTTCGATCCATGTACAAAGTTCCTAAACCTCCTGGCAGAATGTCTACAGTGTGCCCCATGTAACTTGAATATTGGGTCACTCTTGATGACTTAGCCTGTCTCCTGAGCCCTACTATTGCCCCAGTAATGTTATGGGTGGTTTACTAAGGAATAAATCAGTAATTGTGGCATTCTGTCGCAAATCTGATGTTATAGCCCCTGAAAGTGCCTTAATCACACACTAAATTGTGGTTTTATAGTTTTAGCATCTCTACAAATTAGATTTAGGCAGTCTGGAAAGGGACATTACTATTAACTGAAAGCACTGACATTGGCTATGGAAAGGTTAATGTTTCTTTGATAACCCGTGAAGAGTCAATTTACCCAAATCACACTTTAGTGAGAGGCTGGAAAAATAAACTTCCAACATGTACAAGCTTCAGGGATTCTGCACTTGCGTTCCTATGCCTGCACATCTAATACTGTCATTACAAAGGCGTCCCACTTTTTACTTTTTTAACATGTGTTTTATATTATGGAGGATACTCTACTCCTTGACTCTATATTCTCCATATTTTTCTAAAAATTCTGTGAGGAAAGAAAAAAATAAATAAAAAAAATCCATACTATACTGGATAATTAACGTGTCCAGAAAAAAACATAATAGATTTGAATTTTTTTCTGGAAGGTTCTGAGTAGTTAAGGAACCTGTCACTGAGTCCAGACCTAGGCTATAGCAAGCACTGAGGATAAAAGGAACTGCACACTGTAGATATTGATTCCTGTGATATAATAATTTCACTGATTGAAATCAATCCAAAGTAGCTAAGATCGAGAAGTCTACATCCTTCAGTCATACGTTTCAAAAGGATATAAGAACTCTAGATAACAGTTTTAAATTGTGGCTTGAAAGTCAAATCATTTTATAATTATAGCTCTCCATGTTGGATGGCACCTCAATAACAAATAGAACATTTTGTGACAAAAACAATACCTGGTATATGTTGAGAGTTAAAGCTACCCCACTGATGAAGTCTGAATG
The DNA here is from genome assembly GCF_037356315.1 of Lithobates pipiens. Lineage (NCBI taxonomy): Eukaryota > Metazoa > Chordata > Amphibia > Anura > Ranidae > Lithobates > Lithobates pipiens. The sequence goes on from NW_027507696.1 coordinate 17,001,322, forward strand.
CCAGAGGCTCTATATTATTAGCTAGGCCCCTTTTCTACTGTAGAACCCTGGTGTTTAGGCAGGGTCGCTAACAAATTTAGTCTGCCAGGTAGTAAGTATCCTGGCTACTTGTTAGAGGAGCCACTGTTTTTTCTCCCTAAATCTGGATTTGCCACACTTCTCTCTTCTGTCACTGGGTGGCACTGTTGCCGGTGACATTGGATTGACAAGAGCCTAGCAGAGTCAGACTATGAGTCGATGGGTTGTCTCAGCCAATTGGCAGGGGTTTCTTTAGTCCCTTGGCCTGCTGGGAGAGCCTATTTATTTGGGCGGAGTCAGGTGATCGCTGTTCTGTGCCACGTGGCTGTATGGGTGGATGTGTGTTCTTCTGGCCTGCCCCAGGTTGCTAGGCCTGAAGCCTGAGGCCTATCCTAGGAGTACCTGGTTGCTAGGTTGTCTGAGGCCTATCCAGGAGTAGGAGAAGCAGCGCAGGGTTGGGACTTGGAACCCGCCCAAGTTGCACAGGTTCAGCCGAATGAGGAACCAAGTTGTTGCTATCGGGAAAGATCATTCCAGTTGTCAGCAGCAATCACTGATCAAGGCCTGAGGTAAAGGGAAAGCAATCGCCACTAAGGGACCATCCTTCCTGTTATGAGAGGCCAGTTTAAGGAAGTCTGAAAGAAGTAGCAGAGCAATTATTTTCACTAGCTGTAGACAGTGAAGAATTGGGAAAGCTTCAGCAAGTGCCAAGCCAGGGACCCTGCGGGTTAGCAGGAGTAACGCTTGAGGAGTATACAGCGGGTTAGCTGTGGAAGAGCTCAGGGGATCCAGTGACAACTGGGATCTTGAAGTCTAGTGAGGGACTGGGAGCTCAGTGAAGATCTACAGTGGGACACTGTGAGATGTAAGAAAAGATCTATACCAAGTTACTGTGAGTTACATGTAAGGATAACTATTGACTGTTGCAAGTTCAGATGCCATAAGAGACAGCAGTTCTACAATACAGGGACCGTATCCAGCTGGAAGGCCCTTAACCTACATAGCTGCCTATTTTGTCTCAGAGTCTGACAATTACCATTGCATCTGCCTAAGGGTGTCCTGGCCCTAACCCTCTCTCCTTCAGCTGTTGTTTAGAGACAATAAATCCCTTCTGCTTGCATCCAAAAAGTGACTGGCGCCCAGTCATTCCATCTTGTATTACACCCACTCTACAAGGAAGGATGTCAGCTCTCCGTGATTCTGAAGGTCACCATTAGGCCTTTGGAGATCTGGGCCAGTGCTACAGTACCAAAACAGGATTTACTAAGTGGCAGACCCAGGCCAAGTGGAAATTCGATCTGGACAATCAGCCAGTCAGTTCCTAGCACAGGTGCCCCCCTCCTCTGCAGTGATTGTTTGTAAGGACCTCTGGTACCCTGAGGCCTTGCTCACACAAGATTGCTGAGCCTTCAGCACCCCTCCTCCCAAAACCACACTAGCCCGCTAGGATTTGAAAGCCCTACTTTTCTCCCTCTTCGCTGTCTACTTCCAAGATGGACGAGATGGATTCTAATTGGTCAGCGCCATCAATCAATCTGGTTCGTTGCACAGAGAGGAGGGAGAACAGTGGACATTTTAAGTCCCCGGACCACTGGAGTGGCTACGGGGGTGCTGACAGTTCCATGACCCCAGACCAGAGATAAGTACAGCGAGGACTGGAGAGATGGGGAGGTTGTCCAAGGTTGGCTCACTTTTACATGTTTTCTGTAAAGGGGAACTAACACTTTTAAGATGTATTATTTTTAACACTTATGGTTATCTAAAGTATTTTAGATTTTTTTAAGCACTTCAATAGCGGGCTATACACATATGACGTCCGCAGATCTCACATCCTGGGCGGGCGTCATATGACATCCTTGGTTTCTTGCCGCTCCATAGAGTCACATGCTGTGCCTTCACAGTCAGAAATATGTAATATAAGGACAAACAATCTATTATGAAAAGTAGCAAGGGTGCAGGGATTAGGATACCAGTTGCAAGTTTATGTATAAAACATAGCACATGGAGAAAGACTGTGTCAAGCTCACGTAAATAAATTGTTACTACCGGGTTTCCCCGAAAATAAGACCTACCCTGAAAATAAGACCTACTGTTATTTTCCAGGAGGGCTGCAATATAAGCCCTATACTGAAAATAAGCCCTAGTTTAAAATTCTTGTAAAATCCTAAATTCCACTCTATTACAGTAGTGTATAATGTACAATGTGTGTGTGTTTCTGTAATATAATTGTGACAAATACCTTCGATATTGTACCGCTTGGTGCTCAGCTGACCTCCCGCTGGTCTTCTCCCAGCTGTCAGCGGGGGATCTTGGCCCCCCTCTGCAGTGCTTGGAGCAGGGAAGAGAGCTCCGGTGGGTCACGGAAGTGCCAAGCGGCGCTATAACGAAGGTATTTGGCACAATTATATTACAGAAACACACACATTGTACATTATATACTACTGTAATAAGGTTTGATAATAGGATTTTACAAGCATTTTAACTCGGTTTACACTGGGGATTCCTGACAGGCAGGGAGGGAGAGGGGAGAGAAGATAGCACATTGCATGGTAATATCTACACCAAAAATAAGCCCCACTGTGTCTTTTGTTGCCAAAATTAATTTAAGACCTGGGCTTATTTTCAAGGAAACACAGTAGTATGCTAATTCCTGTGCTCTTGTCACTACATTTCTTCTTCATATTACTGATTGGATTGTCCCCTAATATGTACCAAGGAGCTGTGGGATTGTTTCCTTTGAGGTGCACACCTACATCAGAGACTTTTTCATGATATGGACAACTTTATGTTTATGGATTTGTTAACTGAGCGTTGGATGAACTATCTATGTGCTGTCATTGTACATAGAATATCCTTTTCTGTCCAAACAATCCATTCAATTTGTATCCAATCAGGCAGGCCTTTTCACTACATAATTGATAATAGATATAAATGAGATTGTATAATCATATTGTATAGTGCATGGTCGGTATAACTGAGCAGTTATAACACGACAGGGTGTCTAATCCATCTCTATAAAAAAAAAATATGGCTGCACAATAGCTTTGGAGTTAATAAAATATTTCTGCCTAGGTTTCTTTTAAGAAACTGTCCCTTTTTCAAGGGTTAAATATTTTATCCTCAGCAGAGATCATTTTCATTTCAAAGGTGTTTTTAATCAAACATTAGGGATTCAGAAAGAAGATGAGAAGGGTTATAGTAAAATAAGATGCAGCCAAAAGTAGACTTCTGTCCCCTATTACATTTGCAGAGCAATACAGCTGCTATCTAGTATGGCCTTCCCTTAACCATGGCTTCTTAATGTGGTTGTGAGATTCCTTTTGGGTTTGTCTTCGATTATGAACAGGCAAATTAGAAAGCTGATCACAAAAAAGAGCAGAGTTTGAATCACTCCACCATTCTGATTGCCGTTGAAAGACAGCCTGTTCTTTTTTTGAAAAGGCAGGATAATTTAAAGTCTGATACATTTAAAGCTGGCGGGTGGGAACCTTTTCCAACTTGACAACTGTCCTCAGCATCTCTCTTGGAAAAATTACATAGAATTGTATTTAGAGCTAAGGATGATATTAGAATACTAAGATGCAAGTTCTTTGTAAAGTTAGGGTTATATTTCCAGTTCAAAACAGTTGTCTATGTACAGTGAGGAAAAAAGTGTTTGATCCCCTGCTGATTTTGCCCACTGACAAAGAAATGATCAGTCTATAATTGTAATGGTAGTATTCTAACAGTGAGAAACAGAATAATAACAAAAAAAAATTCAGAAAAACACATTTCAAAAAAAGTTATAAAATCGATTTGCATTTTGGAGAGTGAAATAAGTATTTGACCCTCTATCGATCAGCAAGATTTCTGGCTCCCAGGTGTCTTCTATACAGGTAAGGAGCTGAGATTAGGAGCACTCTCTTAAAGGGAGTGCTCCTAATCTCAGCTTGTTATCTTTATAAAAGACACCTGTCCACAAAAGCAATCAATCAATCAGATTCCAATCTCTCCACCATGGCCAAGACCAAAGTGCTGGCCAAGACCAAAGTGCTGTCCAAGGATGTCGGGGACAAGATTGTAGACCTACACAAGGCTGGAATGGGCTATAAGACCATCACCAAGCAGCTTGGTGAGAGGGTGACAACAGTTGGTGCAATTATTTGCAAATGGAAGAAACACAAAATAACTGTCAATCTCCCTCAGTCTGGGGCTCCATGCAAGATCTCATCTCGTGAAGTTTCAATGATCATAAGAACAGCGAGGAATCAGCCCAGAACTACACAAGATCATTGACAAGATTCTCCAAAGGTAGCAGGGACCATAGTCACCAAGAAAACAATTGGTAATATGCTATGATGTGAAAGACTAAAATCTTGCAGTGCCCGCAAGGTCCCCTTGCTCAAGAAAGCACATGTACAGGTCCAATTGAAGTTTGCTAATGAACATCTGAATGATTCAGAGGAGAACTGGGTGAAAGTATTCTGGTTAGATGAGACTGAAATCAAGCTCTTTGGCATTAACTTAGCTCGCCGTGTTTGGAGCAGGAGGAATGCTGCCTATGACCCCAAGAGCACCATCCGCACCGTCAAACATGGAGGTGGAAACATTATGCTTTGGGGGTGTTTTTCTGCTAAGGGAACAGGACAACTTCACTGCATCAAAGGGATGATATATGGAGCCATGTACCATCAAATCTTGGGTCAGAACCTCCTTCCCTCAGCCAGGGTATTGAAAATGGGTCGTGGATGGGTATTCCAGTACGACAATGACCAAAAACACACGACCAAGGCAACAAAGGAGTGGCTCAAGAAGAAGCACATTAGAAGACATTAATCCCATAGAAAATATGTGGAGGAAGCTGAATGTTCAGTTTACCAAAAGTCAATCTTTAATGACTTGGAGAGAATCTGCAAAGAGGAGTGGAACAAAATCCTTCCTGAGATGTGTGCAAACCTGGTGGCCAATTACAAGAAATGTCTGACCTCTGTAATTGCCAACACGGGTTTTGCCAGCAAGCACTAAGTTATGTTTTGCAAAGGGGTCAAACAATTACAGTATTTAACTCAAAAAATGCAAATCAATTTATAACTTTTTTTAAATGCGATTTTCTGGATATTTTTGGTTATTATTCTGTCTCTCACTGTTAAAATAAACCTACCATTAAAATTATAGACTGACATATCTTTGTCAGTGGGCAAATATACAAAAGCAGCAGGGGATCAAATACTTTTTTTCCCTCACTGTATAAATGTCTGTTTTATTGTAAATAAATCTTGGAGATATAAATTTGAGTTTAGCCTGTTTAAATGGAAGTTCAGTCAAACTAAACTGAATAGTTTTCAAATAACTCACCTCTCTTCTTCCAAACCTCCCATGCCAACCCACAGGCCAGATTTCACTAATCTGGTGGCTCCTAGACCAACTATCATTTGGAAGAGATTATTTCAAATGAAGGAATCAAACACAAACACCTGATAATCATGTAACCCCTACAATATGGACCTGTCAATGCCATTACAACAATATACACAGAGTTAAACAGCCATTCAGAGCTTGCAGCTTTCTATGCTAAATTCCTACCTCCAACTTGCTCAGTGACCTCATTGACTGGACATAACTCGACTGGGGAGGTCTTCCTTGTTATTTCGCTCTTTCTTTAAGCTGGCAGTGCCGTATTTATGTTAGAATAATGACACTATATGACACAATAGACACACTGGGGTTGATTTACGATGGGCAATTAAACTGTTCAGTTGCAAGGACATTTTCCCTAACTTTTGTGAACTAGGTAAAGCTCTACTCACAATCACATGCATGCGAAAATTCCTTTAAAAAATTAAAATAAAAAATTCCTTATACACGATTTAGTACTCTCATGCCACGTACACACGATCGGAATTCCGGACAGAAAAAGACCGATGAGAGATTTTCATCGGAAAATGCGACCGTGTGTATGCTCCATCGGAATTTAGCTGTCCGAATTTCCGCCAGTCAAAAATTGATAGCATGTTCTCAATTTTCCAGACGGAAAAACTTTCTATCGGTAATTCCGATCGTGTGTATGCAATTCCGACACGCCAAAAATCACGCATGCTCAGATTTAACTACAAGACAGAAGCTATTGGCTACTGGCTATTGAACTTCCTTTTTCTAGTCCCGTCGTACGCGTTGTACGTCACCGCATGATAAATGATCGGAATTTGATGTGACCGTGTGTAGGCAAGACAGCTTGAGCCGAATTCCGTTGGCATTCCATCGGGGAAACCATCAGTACTTTTTCCGAAGAGAATTCCGATCGTGTGTACCGGGCATCAGTCCTAATTCACTAAACTAAGTGGAAATTCTCTTTCAAAGTGAACAGCCTATTGTCCTTTAATAAATCATCCCCATTGCTTCACAGTACTGGTACACTCACTGTCAACCAGATTCATCATGCTGGAAATTATGGGAAGCTTACAGTACATTGTGATTCTAATAATTAAATTATTAATATTAACAAAGGTTTGCCCAGAAATATATTATTGCCAGAATTCAATATTTGCACAGCTACTTCTCAGAGCTATGAACAGCTTAGAATGTAGCTTACCTGCATGATTAATAGCGGAGAGATCAGTTTTTCTTGGGTGAGTGAAAAATCACTTGTCGGCCTTATTTGCTACAATCAGGTATATAAATATGATGCTAAATAATTTTTGTTTTTTTTATTGTGAGCCTCAGCTGTCATAGCTGTGATAGGTAGGTGGAATGACATTAGTTTACCATATGGAGAGAATTGCTTGGATCTAGTGAATGGGTGGAAAAGAGAAGCCACTAGGGAGGACTCAAGGTGTTAACACAGAAAAAGGATCTGTAATTTTCAAATCTCAAAAGACTTAACTAAAAATGACTGTCGCTTTTTTCAAAAGAAGGATGCTTATCCTGGCATGTTAGCGTTCTAAATTTAGCCTAATATATTTTAATGGTAGCAGCTGGGTGCTTGTAATTTTCAGCAAACAGCTTCTGGCACAGAGAATGATGCCCAGTCAACCCCATCGGGAGCAGCATCAAGAACTGGAGCTTTGGAAGGGGTACCCTTTTTTTTTTTAAAGCATAAAAAATATCAACCTTTGAAACACTGGAACCGTGTTAAAGTGTATTAGGTGCTGTAAGTCTGCCTTACACAAGCCAGTTGCCCGTAGCCTTTAGTTATAAGATTTGATGTTGTCAAAGTCGATGTACATGAGCTGGATTAATAGCTGTAAATTTTGATGCGATTAGAGCAGCAACTCCGTATGAATATCTGTCTACAAATGCAGCAGAGGATTAATTTGCATGTCCCGACCCACAATTTCTAGAGAGGATTAAATCTTCATTCTTCGGACAGATCTTGTATAAAAAAAAAAAGAAGAAAAAAAAGAAGGGTGTTGCTGTGAAAGGCTTCACTTAGCAATGTAGATTTCCATATTGTTTTCTTTCAGCAAATAGAAATGGAAGCAGCAAATTATATGTCAGGATTGTTTTTATCAAAGCTCCATGAGTGGAGAGGCTAGTGAGCTCTATTAATCTTAGTCGGCATGTTGACCAGCCTATATAGTAACAAATTGAACATAACTAAGTGACAGAATGAGGTCCACTGCCTAAGTGGCTCCAAGCAGCATAGAGTCATGTTCTGTGCCTTCACAATCAGCTCACATGTGGCTGGCACTGAAAAATCTAGGAGTTAGACAAACATTATAGATTCTGCTGTAATGTCTATTTATAATTCATAAGGTTATCCTATAAAGCGCCAAGCAGATGTGCTCTGTTGCTCTGCTACTTTAAATATCAGTGAACAATAGGTTACATGGTCTCTAGTTGTGTTGCTAGAGTATTCTTTTGTTATGCATTAAGTTAAATCTATTTCTCGTAACGATTTCAGAAAAGTAGTTAAACCACAATTCACCTGTCAATTCACCGAAATCGATTTACTCCAGAAATACCGCAGAGTCTGAAGTGAGGCACTATGCAGTTTTTAAAGAAAGACACGAATTTGGTATAACAATGTGGAAATGGAACATGATGTCAGAAATTAAAAATATCAGTTCTGTCCCCCGAGCATAGGTCACTAATAAATGAGAGTACATATTGCAAAGGTCAGAATTTTATAAATTAGGATGCATTTGTAGGTTACACAATGTCACAATGCTTCATCCATCTGTGCATTTTTTAAAAAGCTTAACTCCAGGCAAGTGGCTAAGCACTTGCTTGATATACATAACTTGCTTTAGAAATATATTCAACCAGTCTTGTAATTCAGGTACTCCTACAGCAATGCGGATATGTCAGAGACCAGACTTTTCTCTGCTAGAGTTAAGCAATACAGCAGAGTCACCATCCTGCCCGAAGGCTTCACTAGGAAGATGCACCATAGTGATGATGTTCTCCCCTCCTGTAAACAGATTCAGATTGTTAACTGATAGCACAGACAAAGAAATAAGGCTCTGACTAGCTTAAAGTTCTGATTTTCACAACATCAATGTAAGGCCGCGTACACACGGGCGGACTGTTCGCCCAACTTTGTCCGCTGAACAGTGTTTCAGCGGACAGTCCGCTCGTGTGTGGGCTTCAGCGGACAGTTTCAGCGGACTGTCTGACGAACAAAGTCTTACGGAATTTCCGTAAAACTGTCCGCTGAAACTTGGTTTGAGCGGACAGTCCGCCCGTGTGTGGGCCAGTCCGCTGTACTTTCGAAATGAGCGAACTGTTCCCGCCCGGAGAAAAGTCCGCTCATTTCGAGCGCGTCTCCAGGTAGGCGGGGCCCGCGAAGGAGACTTCGCGGGCCCCGCCGCCTGGTATGGACTTAAAGGGGAACCCCAACGCCGAAAAAAATCGGCGTGGGGGTCCCCCCAAAGTCCACAACAAACCCTTGTCCGAGCACGCTACCCGGCCGGCCAGGAAAGGGGGGCGAGCGCGCCCCCCCTCCTGAGCCGTACCAGGCCGCGTGCCCTCAACATGGGGGGTGCCTTGGGGAAGGGGGGGCCGCGCGGCCCCCCCACCCCAAAGCACCTTGTCCCCATGTTGATGAGGACAAGGGCCTCTTCCCGACAACCCTGGCTGTTGGTTGTCGGGGTCTGCGGGCGGGGGGCTTATCGGAATCTGGGAGCCCCCTTTAATAAGGGGGCCCCCGGATACCGGCCCCCCACCCTATGTGAATGAGTATGGGGTACAATGTACCCCTACCCATTCACCTGTAAAATAAAAGTACCCAAAAAAAAACACAACACACGAGATAAAATATTTTATTGCACAGCTGCGGGGGTCTTCCGTCTTCGGGGGTCCTCTCGCCGGACTCCTCCGCTATCTTCTTGTAGCTCTTTTGCTAGCGGAGGAGTCCGGCTTTCTTCCTCCCCGCCGCCGACCTCTTCTCCCGACTTCGGGGGTCTTGTCCCCCTCTTCGGTTCTTCTGCCGGGCCACCGCGCCTTCTTATAACTCTTTTAGAGGCGGTGGCCCGGTCTTCTGTTGCCGCTGTCGCCGCCGCCGCCTTCCGTTCTTCTTCTTCTTCTTCTTCTTCTCCAGGAGATGTTGACACGACGCTCTCTCCGGCCGGAATGCCAGAGCCGCGCTGTGCGGCCACTTATATAGTGACAATGGGGCGGTGTCACATGGTATATGTCACATGGGTTGGTCACATGGGTTGATGTCACATGGGGACTATGACATCGTAAGGGGGCGGGGTCACCATGTGACCAACCCATGTGACATATACCATGTGACACCGCCCCATTGTCACTATATAAGTGGCCGCACAGCGCGGCTCTGGCATTCCGGCCGGAGAGAGCGTCGTGTCAACATCTCCTGGGGAAGAAGAAGAAGAAGAAGAAGAACGGAAGGCGGCGACAGCGGCGACAGAAGACCGGGCCACCGCCTCTAAAAGAGCTATAAGAAGGCGCGGTGGGGCGTGTCCAGCCGCGGACGAGTGCGGACGTACAGAGGCAGAGCTCCGAGAAGGCGACTGCTATCCGCCGCCATCCGGAGCCCGTACGACTCCGACGACCGTCCATCCCGCACGGGGCAGCTGCGGTATCCATCGGACGACTCCTCGCGGGGTCATTTGGCAGCCGGGCACGGTTGCGGGGCCGCAAGACGCCGCGAGGCGTACGGACTGTCGGGCGCCATCTTGAGGCCTAAGGACAGGCCGCATCGCGCCACACGCCACCAACGCATACCGGGGCCTACGCAGACCAGCGATCCGCCATCCATCCATCCGCCAGCTAAAGGTGCTCACAGAGCGGCCGTGGATCGTCGCCGGCGGGCCCCTCTTTCCACCCGGGGCGGCGTGGATGAAGTAGGCCGCAGCGCGGCAGTTGACTCCCACGGGCGCCATCTTGGGGCCTACGTACCGGCCGTTCCGTGCTACCCTCCACCACCGGGCACCAGATCCACAGGCATCTCCTCACACCAGCAGAGCCGAAGCACCCAACGACCGCTGTTGAGGAGTCCCAGGATACAGCCAGGACCCGCGGAAACGCCAGCCACGACTTGGGCCTTCACCCTGGGCACGCAGTGAGTAACAAAGAGCCCATCTCGCCCCCCCCACCCCCACAGCCACCGTTGCCCAACACCCGGTTCCACCTGTCATCCCTCCCTGCAAGCCCTAGATCACTTGGGGAACAGGAGCTGCCAGTGGGACAACAAGAGCCAGCAGGCCTATTGACAGAGTACCAGCGGCCATATTGCTACACCCTGACTGCTGAACCCACTTCTAAACCTACCTGCAATAGACTGACCTGGCTGTCCGGGACACAAAAGTACACCTGTAAGGGTTGTACATAGGATATACCCCCTTCAATCGCTAATCTGCCACATATTTTCAGAGCTAGCAATAGGGGTAGCGGCCTGGTGTATAGCCTATATGCTATTGATGTAAAACCCTGGTGACCTGGGGACCTGAGAAGTGAAAACGGATCATCTTGACTATGTCAACGCACTCACGGAGAAGTACACATACCCATACCCTACGCTCTCTGGGGACCCCGCAGAGCAGTTCATCATCCGCAAACCTAAGCAAATTTAAATACTCGGGCAGCAGCAAACATACCAAAAAGGCGCCCCCACAGGACAACGGTATCATAGAAGACATGGAAGACGACGAGGTCTCACTGCCTGCTTCTGAAGACTCTATTGCTGGCGCCAATAAGGCTGACCACCTGCTCACCTATGCGGCCATGACTGACATTGCGGCCGACATTAAAAGCTCCTTCACAGCAGCAATAACGGACATTAAAACTGAAATTCTACGCCTAACAGAACAACTGGCAATAACCGATCGGGCAGGGAAGAGAAGAGACAGAGCCCTGATTAGACTGGATGACATCGCAGCCTCGCATTCCCAGCACCTGATTGACATGAATCGACAAATTGAAGATTTAGATAATCGAGGACGCAGAAACAACATAAGAATTAGAGGAGTACCCGAGACTGTCCCCCAAGAGCAAATTAAGCCGACTCTCACAGCCATATTCAATACCCTCATGGAAAGGCCGGAACAATCCCCTATTGATTTTGACAGGGCGCATAGAGCCCTCAGGCCTAGGGCACAAGATGGAAACCCCCCGAGGGACATCATCTGCTGTTTACCCAACTATTGCCTGAAGGAAGACATTCTTCAAAAGGCCAGGGCCAGAGATCGGATTGTACATGAAGACGCTGTGATCCAACTCTTCCAGGATCTGTCGCCAATTACGCTCAAAAACAGGAGAGCCCTGAAGCCACTCCTGGAAGTACTACGGCACAATGGAATTAGTTATAGATGGAAGTTCCCGTTCGCGCTTCAAGCAAACTTCCTGGGGAAGCAACACTTACTCAAAGTACCAGGGGATCTCAACAAATTTTGTGATGAACTTCAGATTGACACCGTAGAGCTCCCGGAGTGGTATGCCGAATTCCGCCCACCCCCAGAAGTGAACAATCCGCAATTCTCGCCGGGACCGGCACATGCGCAGTCGCCCTACCAACCTGGTAGACACCGCAGGAACCCGGATAGGAACAGTTTTGAACCTCCGTACCCTTCCAGAAATGCCAGAAGCCCAAGAGGAAGAGACGCAAGGGACTACTGACCTGATGGGGCTGCTCATAAGTTCTGTACCTACAACCTGGGTTCTGCTGTCACCCATTGAACACGGCGGCCTAAAGAAACATTGCCTAAAGACGATGTGCACAATAATAACGTGAACGCTACACTCATGTGTAACTTGCACTCAGTATGCCACTGGGCAGGGTGATTTACGACTGCACCTGGTCTTCTGATTCCAACTGAACTGTAAGTGCTACACGCCACACCCGCTGATGCCTCTCTGGTGCAGTATGGTAAGGTACACACTCGACCCGGTCAACCGGGTCCCTCTTACAGCTTCCTGAATTTTGTGCAGGTCACCCTGACCCCGCCATAGCGGAGACTTAGGATGCATACGCAGGACTGTAGCTGAATCGTATTAGTATATATTTCGGGCCTACACTCCTTATCCATAGGTTCGATGGGTCCGTTGGTTTGTTAAAGAGTTAAACTATTTACTGTTTGTTGTTCCATACCGGGTTGCAGAATGTTATGCTACCAAGGTCCAATACCTTAGACGATTTTGTACGTTCTTCATGGTTATGCACTGTTGATAAAGGTTTTTTCTTAACATTATCTGTTAAATTAGGCAATGTCCATATGCAGTGTCATTACCCCAAGCGATACCACCTGCGGCTAATACTTCTCACCAACTTAGCCTCCCATCTGATCCCAGACACCCTAATCTCGAGGGGAGAACCCCCCCCCAGCCTGAATTCTTAGGTCCTCAGGTCCCATTGGACCTTCCCGTAGGGTTAACCACTTCTAGTACCACACTGCGCTGCTACACAGCGCAACTCATACCACTACCTGCTATCGCACCTCCCACTACCCCCAGCAGGGGAGGTACCACCGTTCTTTGGAACGGGCCAGACACCGATCTGACCAGTTCCACAGGGTGGGCAGATCGATCTGCCCCACCAAACCACCCTACTTGTTCCACCCCCCCCCCCACTTACCCGTACTCCCTATTTACATAGTCACTCCCTCGCGCCTACACTACCCCTACCCGTTTACACCTCACGATAACAGTGGGTCCGGATCATATTGACTGACTACTTTGTCCCCTTACAACTTATCACTCTAGAAGTCACGCCTTCAACATGGCATACGCTTTCCTGGGGAAAGCTCCTACCATTCTCTCCCACAATGTGAAAGGTCTAAACGTGCCCGAAAACTATTGAGGGAACTTAAAAAAGCCTGACCTTGTCTTCCTACAAGAAACTCACTTTAAAAGCAGTACTATTCCTAGGCTCACTGACAACACCTTCACCACAGTATACCACGCCACCAACTCCCTGGCCAAAACTAAGGGAGTATCCATCCTCTTCCACAAAGACGCTCCCTTTATGCTGCAGCAACAATTGGCAGACCCCGAGGGGCGATTCCTATTCCTCAAAGGCTCATGGGAAGGGTCCCCTATAACCTTTGCGAATGTTTACTTCCCAAATACCTCCCATATATCTTTCTGCAACAAAATCATAGAAGAGCTCAAATGGTTTGCAGAAGGATGTATCCTTCTTGGAGGAGATTTTAATGTCCCCCTAGCACCCCTACAAGATACTTCCACGGGGCACACGCAAGTGCCGTACAGAACACTCAAAATAATAAAAGCCCTCCTGCAATCACTAACACTAGTGGATACATGGAGATCCATGCACCCCACAGGCAGGGACTATTCCTTTTTCTCCGCACCACACAAAAAATACTCGAGAATAGATATGATATTCATTTCGCAAAGGGACCTCGGTAATCTGCTCTCAGCGGAAATAGGCATTATAGCCCTCTCCGACCAGGCACCTACGGCGGTTACACTGCAACTAAAAGCGCCACGCAAGTCTGTATTTAACTGGAGACTAAACTCCAACCTTCTCACTGACCCAATTATAAAAGAGGACATCCTACACGCCATCAACACCTATTTCGATCACAACATTGACTCTGACACAACCCCTCTGAATAATTGGGAGGCACACAAATCTGTGATTAGAGGCGAACTTATTAAATGGGGTGCCAGGAAAAAGAGGGAAAGGGAAAATGAAATTAATAATCTCTCCCAGCAAATAGCAAACCTTGAATTACAACACAAACAGTCCCATTCACTCAAAGTAGAAAACCAATTAACTCAACACAGGACCGCCCTAAGACTCCTGTTAGACATGAAACTCAAACGCTCCCTGTTCTTTAAGAAAAGCATTTTCTACGAACATGGTGACAAGAGTGGTAAACAATTGGCCAAAGCTTTAAAAGACGCCACGCTGGCGAACCATATCCACGCGTTAAAAGATAGGAAAGGCACTTTGAAACACAACCCAGAGGAAATAGCACGTATATTCCATACTTATTATTCTGAACTGTATAAACTCCCAACCCAACACAAACCACCTCACCTTACACACACGAAACGGGATACCATACATGATTTTCTACGGAATAGCGGACTCCCATCACTGTCAGTAGAGGATACAAACGCACTTGAGGACCCCATAACTGCCACTGAAATCTCAAACGTGATTGCAGACTTAAAAGCAGGGAAGAGCCCCGGACCCGACGGCTTCACATCACAATATTATAAAACTTACACCACTGCCCTAATAAAGCCCCTCCGTTCAGCCTTTAATTTCTTGGCAAAAAACCAACACGACTCCCAATCCTTTCTCATGGCGCATATAGCTGTGATTCCCAAGCCCAACAGAGAACACACTGACTGCGCAAACTTTCGACCCATCTCACTCCTTAACATAGACCTAAAACTCCTGCCCAAAATCCTAGCCAACAGACTAAAACCCCTTTTAGCGAACATAATCGGCCCTGAACAAGTGGGGTTCATGCCGGGGAGGGAGGCCCGTGACAACATCATTAAGGCCTTAAACTTGATACATTTTGCGCACAAATCCGGCACTAAGGGCATGCTGCTCTCTACCGATGCCGAGAAGGCCTTTGATAGGGTCTCCTGGGAGTACATGATGGCTACATGCTCGCACATTGGCCTTGGAGGAAACATGTTGTCATGGATCTCTGCTCTCTATCGGAACCCCCAAGCCAAAATCAAAATTAACAATATCTTCTCAGAACCTATATCCATCCATAACGGTACACGACAAGGCTGCCCCTTGTCACCCCTTCTCTTTATTCTGACCCTGGAGCCTTTAATTAGAACTATTAACCTAAACACGGACATAAAGGGATTTACATTAAAGGATGGAGAATATAAAATTGCTGCTTATGCTGATGACCTCCTATTCTTTCTCACTAACCCCCACATCTCGATACCCAACCTACACAAAGTTTTTCAAACATTTGGGTACATTTCCAACTTTAAAATAAACCAGTCTAAATCGGAAGCACTAAATCTCACCCTGCCACAGAACCTCCTCGACAATCTACAAACCAATCACCCCTATAAATGGGAACGGGGCGCCCTTAAGTATTTGGGTATAAAGTTATCCAGCGACATTGAAAATGTATATGATGCAAATTATAAACCCCTACTTGCCACGATTAAAAGAGACCTCCTTAAGTGGAATGCAAAAATGTTTTCCTGGTTTGGGAGGGCCGCCATATTAAAGATGACGGTACTCCCTAAACTTCTGTATGTATTCAACGCCCTACCAATTAAAATCCCAGAACTCTTCTTTAAAACATTAAACCAAATTCAGAGGCGATTTTTGTGGGCTGATAGGAAACCTAGAATCCTATTCCGACACTTAACACTGGCTAAAGGAGATGGGGGTATAGGATTGCCCGACTTCAAAAAATACCACCAGGCCACCCATGTCACAAGAGTAATAGACTGGCACTGCCACTGCCGGAATAAGGATTGGGTCCAAATAGAAAACAATTTGGCAAAACGCGGCACCCTCTACCTCCCATGGTCGCTTCATTCCAGACAGCCCAAACTTATAGATCACCCACTAATTGAAACTACAATAAGGATCTGGCAAACACTGGTAAAGTCACACAAGATCGCAACAAACCCAGGTCCCCTGACGCCAATCGCGAATAACCCCGACTTCATCCCTGGCCTGCACCACAACTTACCACAAGACTTTCTAGTGCACACTTGTATATCAGGTACACGAGTTAAGTCGTTTGAAACTTTGAACGAGGAGGTGGGGGAGCTGTTTCCTGGAAGTTGGTTCTACATCCAATTAAAGGATTTCCTGGTAAATAACAAATACAAAAATCAATTTTGCCTCCCATTGACTCAGATCGAGAATATATGCCTACAGAGATCACCAATCACGAACACCACGTCTCTTGCATATTCATTGCTTAATCAAGCGTCACAAGCTGACAAAAACAAATTCAAAACAAAGTGGGAACGTGATCTCCAGACAAGCATATCTGAGGAGCAATGGAATAAGGCATGCGTGCTGGCACACAAGTGTTCCTTAAGCTCCAAATACCAGGAAATATCCTACAAAATTTTAGCCCAATGGTATATTACACCACAGCAAACCGGGAGATGGTCCCCCTCCACCTCAGACATGTGCTGGAGATGTAAAACTCACAAAGGTACCTTCCTGCACATATGGGGGGAGTGCCCACTAATACAAGCCTATTGGGATGCAATCAAATCCTGGATAAAACACATAACAGAAACTCGCCTAGAATTGAATGCGGCCACGTGCCTGATTAATCTAGTCCCCACCAATTTAAGCCGCTACAAAAAATCATTGTCCAGACACTTACTCACGGCCGCTAAAACACTGATACCAATCCATTGGAAAACAACCAAAACACCGAGCATTACAGACTGGTTAGACAGAGTGCAATATATCTACAAGATGGAGGAGATCGTGGCGACCAAACATGAAAATAGCACGAACTTTATCAAAATATGGCAACCATGGCTGATCTTCACGCTCTCCCCTGAATTCCGCACCCTTAGGGATTAAACTCCTCAGCAGCTTTTGACACTCATCACGGTGGGAGCAAAGCTTAAGCCGACATAGAACCTTTCGAATTAATGGAGTTATGAATGATAGCAATGGGCTGATCACACCCCACACCCACCCCTCCTTGCCCCCACCTCCCCCCCCCCCCCACACCCTCCACACCGTTCTCACCTGTACCCAAACATCAGGCGCCACTTCAATTGTGTTCTTACTCTAACCTTGCCAATAACCGAATCTGAACACAGTGGAGATGTACTTATATGTTATATTGTTTACAGATTGATTGCATTGCTATTTGTATTCAGACTTCAACTGTAAACCTGATCTTATTTTCAATAAAATCTTTGATTGAGAAAAAAAAAAAGAAGGCGCGGTGGCCCGGCAGAAGAACCGAAGAGGGGGACAAGACCCCCGAAGTCGGGAGAAGAGGCCGGCGGCGGGGAGGAAGAAAGCCGGACTCCTCCGCTAGCAAAAGAGCTACAAGAAGATAGCGGAGGAGTCCGGCGAGAAGACCCCCGAAGACGGAAGACCCCCGGAGCTGTGCAATAAAATATTTTATCTCGTGTGTTGTGTTTTCTTTTTGGTACTTTTATTTTACAGGTGAATGGGTAGGGGTACATTGTACCCCATACTCATTCACATAGGGTGGGGGGCCGGTATCCGGGGGCCCCCTTATTAAAGGGGGCTCCCGGATTCCGATAAGCCCCCCGCCCGCAGACCCCGACAACCAACGGCCAGGGTTGTCGGGAAGAGGCCCTTGTCCTCATCAACATGGGGACAAGGTGCTTTGGGGTGGGGTGGGCCACGCGGCTCAGGAGGGGGGGCGCGCTCGCTCGCCCCCCTTTCCTGGCCGGCCGGGTAGCGTGCTCGGACAAGGGTCTGTTGTGGACTTGGGGGGGGACCCCCACGCCGATTTTTTTTCGGCATTGGGGTCCCCTTTAAGTACATTCCAGGCGGCGGAGCCCGCGACGTCTCCGTCGCGGGCCCCGCCTACCTTGACACGCGCTCGAAATGAGCGGACTGTCCTCCGCGTGTGTGGGCGAGTCCGTTCATTTCAAAAGTTGCGCGGACTTAGTACGACGAACTTAGTTTGCCGTATTAGTCCGCTCAAAAAGTGCCGTGTGTGGGCAAGTTCGTTCATTCAAAAGTTTGAGCGTACTGTTTGACGAACTTAGTTTGGGCAGACAGTCCGCCCGTGTGTACGCCCGTGTGTACGCCGCCTTAGTGTTGTGATCCAAAAAAGACAAAATTTAGGTGTCGCTCAGGTAGAGCGGTAAAGTCCAATTAGATGTAAAAAATATACTAAAGCGCTGATGTGAATAAATATTAAAATATGTGAGAAATAAATATTAAAAGATAACTAAATAATATAGCTGCAATTATTTATGTGAACTGGTACACAAAAATAAAATGTTTTAAATGAATAATTGCGCTATATTAACCTACTAATATTGCACAGTGTACCACCAAATTAAGTGAATAATTATGAACATATAGTGAACCATACAAAATACCATACAAAATATATATTTCTTATAGGAATTTCATATTTTTCTTATATTTTGTATGGTTCACTATATGTTCATAATTATTCACTTAATTTGGTGATACAATGTGCAATATTAGTAGGTTACTATTAGCGCAGTTATCCGCTTAAGGACTGCCTCAGGCCGATGTACGACGGCCGAATGGCACGGCTGGGCACAAGCACGTACAGGTACATTGCTCTTTAAGTGCCCAGCCGCGGGTCGCCAGCGGCACACTCGCAACCCGGTCCTGAGCTCCGTGACCGTGGCCGCGGGACCCGATCGCTGCCGGTGTCCCGCGATCGGGTCACAGAGCTAAAGAACGAGGAGAGGTAAGTGTAAACAAACCTCTCCCCGTGCTTCCTACTGAGCCTGTCACTGATCGTCTGTTCCCTGTTATAGGGAAAGACGATCAGTGACGTCAGACGCCAAGCCACCCCCCTACAGTTAAAAAAAACACACACACACACTTAACCCCTACACTACCCCCTAGTGGTTAACTCCTTCACTGCCAGTGACATTTTTACAGTAATCAGTGCATTACTTTTAATTGCACTGATTGCTGTATTAATGCCAATGGTCCCAAAGATGTGTCAAAATTGTCCGACGTGTCCGCCATAATGTCACAGTTACAATAAAAATCGCTGATCGCCGCCATTACTAGTAAAAAAAATTTGTTAATAAAAATGCCATAAAACTACCCCCTATTTTGTAGACGCTATAACTTTTGCGCAAACCAATCAATAAACGCTTATTGTGATTTTTTTTAACCAAAAATATGTAGAAGAATACGTATCAGCCTAAACTGAGGATTTTTTTTTTCATATATATATATATATATATATATATATATATATATATATTTATTTATTTATTTTTTTTTTTTGGGGGGGATATTTATTATAGCAAAATGTAAAAAATAATGCGTTTTTTTCAAAATTGTCGCTATTTTTTTGTTTATAGCGCAAAAAATAAAAACAGCAGGGGTGATCAAATACCACCAAAAGAAAGCTCTATTTGTGGGAAAAAAGGGACGCCAATTTTGTTTCGGAGCCACGTCACACGACCGCGCAATTGTCAGT
The DNA here is from genome assembly GCF_037356315.1 of Lithobates pipiens. Lineage (NCBI taxonomy): Eukaryota > Metazoa > Chordata > Amphibia > Anura > Ranidae > Lithobates > Lithobates pipiens. The sequence goes on from NW_027507696.1 coordinate 17,020,902, forward strand.
TAAAGCGACGCAGTGCCGAATCGCAAAAAGGGGCTTGGTCCGTTAGCTGGAAAATAGTCCGGGGCTTAAATGGTTATTCATTTAAAACAAAAAAAAGTCCAATTAGATCACTGTGAGTGCAGGTAGGGACAGGGAGCTTGTCCTAGCTCCAAGCTGCAGCAATGTTAAAGGGAAAGATCCATAAGCCACACATCATGAAGCAGACCCAAATGTATGAAGTGAGATGAATGGCAGCCTCAGCTCGGACTCCAGCCGGGTCACACTCCACCCCTTGGAGCTTAATCATGGGGATCACAAATGTGAGTGCTGCTATGCAATAGATTACAGGACTCAACTATTTTTCCTAGTGCTACTTATAGTCAGGGCCACCTTTAACGTATTGCAAAAGGAGCAGCTGCCCTGGGCCCAGTCTTTGTTATGGGGCCCAAAGCAGCTGAGCTTCCCTTGATCCCACGCTGCCTGGAAAAACCTTGTCTGGGAGAGTGCTTGTCAGTCCTGGGCACAGTCACACTGACCCCTTTCCATCACCAGTCTGACAAGCCGCAGACTGTCGGTCCGCCAAAGAACTTCTTTATCAGAGAGTTCAGCAGGGTGTGCCTGGTGTTCACCTGACATCCTCTGGACCAGGGCTCAAGTCCTGCGGGAACGGAGTTCCTGTACTTTTTCCACAACAGGAACTCAGTTCCCATTAGCAGCAGCGTCCTGCAAGACTTTGAAGTATGCAAGCTGTTTGGCAGGTGCTACACCAGCAGCTGCCGACACAGCTCGCAATAGTAAATGCCGCAAACCTGACCATTCAGGCATTGCCAGTAGGGGGTCCCATGACAGCTTCCTCTTCGATCTACCTGTCAATCACAGCTAGCTGATGGGTAGATCAGGTCTAGGTCTAGCTGATGGGTAGATCAGTTATTCTGCTCACAGGACATGCAGGGAGAGAGGTGAGCTGAGGGAGTAACATCAGTTTGGAGTGGTAAGCTGAGCACAATACCTGGCAAAGTTTAATGCCAGGAGGGAAGTTTATGTGGACATATGTGAAGGGTTGGAATAGCAGCGAGTGTGTGTCGGAGCCCTGCAGAGTTTGCAGCCCCCCAAGCTAACATACATCTCCTAAGCAGGAACACATCACTATCTCCCCAAGAATTCTGTCCAGATAATATGCAGTTAATTTATGACCTTTCCATTTAAACCTGTGTTATCCAAACTCTGTTCAATGAAAAGTGTAAACTCACCACATAAACACTCTATATACAAAATAAAATTCCCCAATAAAGATCAGAACATGATGTTCACATTTCCATGGAAGCACAATTGAATGAATGCTGATTATTCCTAGAATTACCGTATTTATGTTTATTGAGGATTGTTTTTTTTTATGTACTAACAGTTAAGCTTCATACACACAATACGAAAATTGGATGAAAAATACCACTTTTGAAGTGTTCATGCATATGAGCGTATCATTTGTTTTTTTTTGGTGGGGGAGTGGATCTTGGGTGGGAGTTCCCACACTTTTTTTCCCCAGGACTTGACCCCTGCTCTGGACACTGTCAAGATGAGACCACGGGGGGGGTTGTCAATGCAGAGGTCTGTGGAGGGAGGGGGTCTTGTGTAGTGATGGGAGTTAGTAAGGCGGAGAAGGTCATGTGTAATGTGAGAGTGAAACTGCATGGGGGGGGGCAATTTTTTTTTTACCTAGTGTCCAATCAATATTAAAGGTGGCCCTGCCTAAAGTACAACTAAAGGAGGCACAGACTGCTATAGGAAGTATATATTTTGTATTCTTTATAGGTAGTGCTTTTAGTTATACTTTCATATAGTAGCACCCTGGCCTGGGCTAGATAAATGTTGTTTATGGCTCTGCTGTACCCAGCTTACTACCTAGCGGTAGTAAACTGTGAAAAAAACACCCAAAAAATCTTCTCCCTAAAAATGCATCGAATACTAGCACATTATGAAAGACTTACCTGAAAATAAAGCCCTTCACTGCAGACAGGGCTTCCATCTGCACCCGGTCTTCCTTCTGGGTTTGAGGAAAGCTGCCGTTTGACTGGTGGAGCTACGACGACATCACGGCCGTGGCATGGCTCTCTCTATGGATGGCACACCCTCCATTGAGAGGCAGTGTGCATGCGCTGGTGACATCACCGGCGCTGCTAAAGTAATCATCTCCTAAATAATGTGCGTTTCGGAGATATTTACTGTACTTACAGGTAAGCCTTATTATAGGCTTACCTGTAGGTATAAATCAAAAAGAAGCCTTTACTACCACTTTAACTATCAGCACAAGGCAAATTACCAAATCATTGCTGGCATGTAGATTGATTAGCTAGGCTTGGATCTTTTGACAAAAATAAGAATTTGATAGAACAACTTTGTTAAACATGATGCCTGACGAACCAATTCAGGATGCTAGGATAAAAGCAGTATTAAAAGGCTAGGCTTAATAATTTGAGCAACAGGTAAGTGAGTACAGGTAAGTGAACAAAGCTTTCAGGTATAACTAAATGACGCCTGTCGGCACACTGCCTAAGCATATAGTGATCTCCTCTTAGTAAAAAATAGCTTCAGCTTGGTCTCAAAATTGATCTATTATTGTCTGGCAAGAATTTTGAGTTTTTATAGCCATTGAAAGCTTGTTTGACAGAAAAATAACTTTTACAAGGAGGAAATGTATTCAGCCTAAGAACAAAAGCACCTACTGTTTTAAGTAGATGATTGTAAAAAAAGAAATTGTTTCATTACAAACACACAACTGCAAAGATAGTTTGCTCAGATGGTCTTCCAAAACAATAACCAAAGTCTTTGCTGAAGGAAATTCTTTTTTTTCATGTGGTCAAATACTCGGCTCATGTACTCGGGGGCAATAGAATATTTTATGCATCCTATTAACTTCCATCCGACAGTCGATTAAACTGCACCTCATCCATTCAGGAACAGCCATGCTGTCTTTTCCAATGAATGCAAGGCATTCTCTGGCTGATATGGGGGCATCATCTGCCCACCTCTTCACCTCAGCTAAGTGACTCATAGCAGCGGGGAAAGTTGGTTGTATGCCTACTGGAATACAGCAGCGTTTATTGTATGTAGCAAATGCTACTGCAGTATTTAGAGCTGCCCCAATGGCCATATCATTTTGGCATGGTAAGAATTTATTTTAACCAACCTGGCTCAGAGTATTTAAAGTGACAGGAAACCTAGAGTTCTTCTTCTTTAAGATTTGAGTAGACTGACAACATTTGTCTGAAAGATTCATTATAGTAAAACCAAACTACACTGCCAAAATTTTTGTATGCTTCAAAGAAGGATTTATAATGTTGGAGTAAGCCCCTGATTTTTTCCAGGTGTCTTTCCCTGAAAATTCTTGCAAAAATGGAGAATGATTGAAGCCAATTAATAAAAGTTCTGACACTTGGGCTACACCCACGCTCATATAGTTTTTTTTCATTCTTTTTATCACTTTTAAATATAAATTCGAAAAGAGTACACAGTAAATCTATAAATTCTTCTCTGCATATTTTTTTCTTTAACTAAGAGAGGTAAATGAAATCCTAAAGGAAATATTTCACAAGGTAAAACCTCTTTATAACAAACCTCAGGGATACTGTGCAATGTACTAAGATCAATAAGTTTGTTAATGCAGAGAGTATCAGATACATTGTTAAATAAATTAACAGGATTGGTAATGCTGACCGATAAAAGAATGGGTGTAGCAATAGAAATGTTTCTTTGGTTATTAGATATCCGTGATCAAATAAGCATCGTTAACACCCATAGTGTTAGTAGAAGTAAGTATAGAAGAAATGTTTCCAACAATCTTAGCCCTTGTACACACGGTCGGACATTCCGATGGACAATGTCCGATAGGACCATGTTGTCGGATAATCCGACAGTGTGTGGGCTCCATCAGACTGTTTCCGTCGGAGTATCCGACGGACCAAGTTTTCCAGCTGGGCTATAAAATTTTCCGACAACATGCTCCGATCGGACTTTGTCCGATCATGTGTAGAGAATTCCGAACGGAAAAAGTGCCACGCATGCTCAGATCAAATTCCTAGATCAAAGCTATTGGCTACTAGCCTGAACGTAGTCCCGTCCTAACGAAATAACGTCATCACGTTAAGTACGATCGGATTTTCTGACAACTTTGTCCGACTGTGTGTATGCAACAGTTTCAGACAAAATCCGTCAGACATCACGTACATCACGTTAAGTACGATCGGATTTTCTGACAACTTTGTCCGACTGTGTGTATGCAACAGTTTCAGACAAAATCCGTCGGACAAAATCTGATGGATTTGGTTGTCAGAATGTCCGACCGTGTGTACAAGGGCTTAGAGAACGAATTACCTAAACGATTAAGAATATCTGACCTAACTCACTAGCTGACAGAACATTTCTGTGCTAAGGTACTGAAACTTCCCCACTGGTAAAAGGAATATGAGTGGGAAGATATAGGTGGAGAAGATCTCCCACCTAGGGTTTAAGTCGGAGGCTTGCAAAGATGTGAATGGCTGCTCCTTGCTGGGGATTATTTCCAACTAAAGCAGGTACGTTGCAGAAAAATTTTACTGGTGACTAGCTCAGCCTGGGTGGTTGAGGGATGCTCCACTAGCCTGAAAGCTAGAAACTCTGCCATGCCTGTGGGGAATGCTTGCAGCTAGAGAAGGATCTCCTGCTCCATGTCCACCCACCATTAGGACATTGTGAGAAGGCCCTTCTCTTCTAACTAATGCACTTGGTGGGCCCTCCTTTAATGTTGGAATAATTTGTCTCCTCCTCCTGCTGACATAGATACACTTTCCACCTTACTATGTCTGTGCTGCCATCCTGGAACGTAGATACCCTGGAGGGTGGCTCTGCTGAAATCAGTAATGCTGCAGATGATGCAGGTACCACTGCTGAAGATCTTGTCACTCTTAAAGTATAACTAAAGGCAAAACTTTTTTTTATTTTCGGATAGAGTAGAGAAGGATTAGAGCCCCTGTCAATTTTTCTTGCTGTCTGTGCCCCCATTAAGGAGAGTCGTCCTCTCTATTTATTCTGTGCACATTATCATTGAAAGTGAAAGTAAAAAGAAAACCCCACATTTTGGGTTGTCCCCAGAAAAGTAATAAATGGGAAATCTTCCAATGGGCACATTAGTTCGGGTGAGCTAGGGGTCCCCAAGAAATTCCTTTAACTTCCCTGGCGGTATGATTATTTCAGATTTTAGGTGCTGAAAGCGGTACCATTATTTTGCATGGAAATATGGCGTTTTATATTGTAGGCCTGTAATTCTTAGGAATAACTCACTGAAATCTGTCCAAACCAGAGACTAGTAGACATCTCGGGTATGATAAAGTTTGAAACACAAAATCATAAATTATAATATAATAAATAACTGTAAATAATAACAAATAATATAATAATAATAATACTTTTTATTTAATACATTTTAGTAAATAATATAATCAAAAACACTGAATTTTTTTTTTGCCAAACAAGGGTGCAATATTGGTAGACATATTGCTTCAGTAAACGTCCCGGGTATGGAAAATTTTAAAACATGGTACAGCACAAAGTCCAATGTCACAGTCAGGACAGTAAAATCTGGTTTCTTTTCTGATTTTCCTTCCAGTGTCGTCACACTTAGAGCAGCAAACCACACACATCCTTGTGGGTGCTGCCTTCTTTTCCATTGGTGGAATGTGGTTTATAAAGTGCCGACCAGTCAGGCGTTCTGGGTTCACAACATCAGCAGCACGACGTCCAGATCTGTTTACAGTCGTCGGTGTTTGGTGCTTGATAAATATAAGTTCGGCAACTTTACAAACAAAGTTCGCATGAACAACAGGCTTGTCACTCTTTTTTTTTAGAAGAATGAAAGTATTCCACAGGCACTGCTCCAGAAGGTGCCTGAAGATTTTTATGTAATAGTTTTTCTGTTGCTTCCTCATGGCTGGGTAAAAAGTCATGGCCTGGTCAGCTCGGTCAACACCTCCCATAGTATGGTTGTAGTCCATCACGACTTGGGGTTTCATTATGTCTTTTCCACCTTTTGTGTGTACCATGACAGTAGAGGTGTTGTGAATAGTACTCATTAGGCACACATCTTTTTTGTCGCGCCATCTCAGTGCCATCATTTTGCCTTTCTGCCAGGCAACTATTTCTCCTGCCTTGAGTTTTTCATTGCCAAAGGTTGGTGGCATGTCACGCCGGTTAGCTCTAACGGTCCCGTATGCATCTGTCTTATGCTGAAAAAGGAACTCATAGAGTTCTGGAGAACTTTAAAAATGATATGTGGTTACACAGTAGCCCTGATTCAGCAGTCGTTCAAACAAAGTAAGAACGGAAGTGGTTGCCAGTCCATAGTTACCGAATCTTTATTGAACTTGGTTCCTTTCCCGGTGTAAAGGATCACATTCCATATGTAACCAGTGCTGGATTCACAGAGCATAAATGATTTTATGCCAAAACGTGCCCTCTTAGACGCAATATACTGTATCCAGCTGAGTCTTCCTTTGTAGGCTATCAGACTTTCGTTGATACTGATGTCTCTATCGGGTACATAAGTCTTCTGGAAATTTTGCTGAATAATTTGATATACCCCCCAAATCTTTTTGAGTTTTGGTGCTGGATGAGAAGTCTCGTCAAACTCTTCATTATTCTCAAAGTGCAAATATTTCATAATAAGAGAAAATTTGTACTCCGACATGACGATGCCAAAAAAAGGAGTGGCTAGTAATTTGTTAGTGGTCCAGTACCACTTCTGCAGGGGTTTCCCTACCACTCCCTGAAGAATTATGAGGCCCAGAAACTTCCAGGTGCCCTCCTTGGTTACTGGTTCCCACTTTCTGCTCCTTGCAAACCTCTGATGCGTAGAAGCTTGTTGTTCCTGGTACCGATTTGTCTCCGTAACAATTTTTCCTATAACCTCATCGGTCAAAAAGAGTTGGAGGTATGCCAATGGGTTGTCATCTTCCACATCCACTTTGATACCAGGTGTTCCAGTAATTGGGAATCTTGGGGGCGCTGCGTGCTCCGTACCGCAGTCAATCGAGCACCAAGTCCGCACATCACTGGGCAAAGTCGCAGGATCATCGCTAAAATCGATTTCCGTGCCTGATGACGAACTTCCCCATGAATCGCTATCACTCACTTCTGCAAGCGATTCTAAATCGCTGTCGCTGTTTTCCAACAGGTCATATGCCACTTTTGAGGTAGAGGCGCGCTTTTTTGATGCCATGGTCGCTCTGCAGTTTCCAGACACAAAGTACAGTAAAACTGCAGGCAAGGGCACTGGATAAAGCACTGGGGGCAAGCTAAGGTCAATTTTATTTTATTTAAAAAATTTAGTCATTTAGGGCTTTATTCTGCCACAGACAGTGTTTATTTTAGTATTAACCCTTTATGTGTTGTAGGCAGAGATGCATCATAGGAAATATATTGTGCTAAGCACCTTGCCATGCCTAATATGCACATTAGACTGATTTTAGATTGATTTTATCTTTTGGTGCAGGCATGTGCTTAATTTCTACATTTTTTTTACAGTGGCTAAATGGTCAGCACTTCCACCTAGCAATGTTGGTACTCCAGTTTTCTCCCACACTTCCAAAACATGTAGGTTAATTGACTTCTGTCTAAATTGGCTCTAGTATCTGTATGTATGAATGTGAGTTAGGAACCTTCGATTGTAAGCTTCTTGAGGGAAGGGACTGATTTGAATGTAGAAAATATGTGCAAAGTGCTGCATAAATTGACGGCACTATACACAGTGCCTTAAAAAAGTATTCATACCCCTTATAAATTTCCACATTTTGTCATGTTACAACCAAAAACGTCAAAGTGTATTTTATTGGGATTTTATGTGATAGACCAACACAAATTGGCACATAATTGTAAACTGGAAGGAAATTGATCAATTGTTTTCAATATTTTTTACAAATAAATGTTTGAAAAGTGTGGCTTGCATTTGTATTCAGCCCCCCTTTACTCAGATACCCCTAACTAAAATCTAGTGGAATCAATTACCTTCAGAAGTCACCGAATTATTAAATAGAGTCCACCTATGTGTAATTTAATCTCAGTATACATACAGCTGTTCTGTGAAGCCCGCAGAGGTTTGTTTGAGAACCTTAGTGAACAAACAGCATCATGAAGGCCAATGAACACACCAGACAGGTCAGGGAGTTGTGGAGAGGTTTAAAGCAGGGTTTGGTTACAAAAAAATATCCCAAGCTTTGAACATCTCACGGAGCACTGTTTAATCATCCGAAAATGGAAAGAGTATGGCACAACTGCAAACCTATCAAGACATGGCCGTCCACCTAAACTGACAGGCCAGGCAAGGAGATCATTAATCAGAGAAGCCCATGGTAACTGGAGGAGCTGCAGAGATCCACAGCTCAGGTGGGAGAATCTATCCACAGGACAACTATTAGTTGTGCACTCCACAAATGTGGCCTTTATGAAAGAGTGGCAAGAAGAAAGCCATTGTTGAAAGAAAGCCATAAGAAGTCCAGTTTTCGGTTTGTTAAAAGCCATTTTGGGGACACAGGAAACGTGGAAGAAGGTGATATTGTTAGATGAGACCAAAATTGGGCTAAAAGCAAAACGCTATGTGTGGTGGAAAACTAACACTGTATATCACCCTGAACACACCCTCTCCACCGTGAAAAGCGGTGATGGCAGCATCATGTTGTGGTGATGTTTTTCTTCAGCAGGGATAGGGAAGCTGGTCAGAGTTGAAAGGAGGAGGGATGAAGCCAAATACAGGGCAATCTTACAAGAAAACCTGTTGGAGAATGCAAAAGACTTGAGACTGGGGCAGAGGTTCACCTTCCAGCAGGACAACAACTCTAAACATACCCTAGACAGGGCCGGACTGGCCTACCGGGATACCGGGAGATTTCCCGGTAGGCCGCCTGCCATGGGGCCGTTTTCGGCTGCACTGCTCCTCTCTCCTTCTGTGTATCACAGAGCTGGCTGGCTGTGTTCGGCGGCCATGCTATAACACGGCCCCACCCCCCTAGACCTGCTTGTGTGATAGGTGGAGTATTGATTCTATCTACTATCACACAAGCAGGTCTAGGGGGGCGGGGCCGTGTTATAGCATGGCCGCCGAACACAGCCAGCCAGCTCTGTGATACACAGTAAGAGATGCCGCCCTGTGTGCCTGGATAGGAGGAGAAGCAGGACATATAGAGGAGATGAGCTCTCTATATTCCTCCATGCAGCCGCTGCTTCTCCTCCTATCCAATCCAACTTCTTTTGCTGCCCCCTCCAGTTATCCTTGTGCTCCCTGCCCCCCTCTCCTGCTCTCCTCCCTCACCACACTCTCCAGCCACCCCCCTACAGTACTCTCTAGCGCCCCCACATTGCTGTCCACCCCCCCCCACAGTGCTGACCACCCCCCCACAGTGCTGTCCAGCCCCCCACTGTGCTGTCCAGCCCCCCACAGTGCTCTCCAGCCCCCCACAGTGCTGTCCAGCCCCCCACAGTGCTCTCCAGCCCCCCCTACAGTGCTGTCCAGCCACCCCCCTACAGTGCTGTCCAGCCACCCCCCTACAGTGCTGTCCAGCCACCCCCCTACAGTGCTGTCCAGCCCCCCCACAGTGCTGTCCATCCCCCCCCCCCACAGTGCTCTCCAGCCCCCCACAGTGCTCTCCAGCCCGCCCCCACAGTGCTCTCCAGCTCCAGCCCCCCCACCACAGTGCTCTCCAGCCCCCCCACAGTGCTGTCCACCCCCCCACAGTGCTCTCCAGCCCGCCCCCCCAGTGCTCTCTACCCCCCCAGTGCTCTCTACCCCCCCTCGGTGCTCTCTACCCCCCCAGTGCTCTCTACCCCCCCTCAGTGCTCTCTACCCCCCCCAGTGCTCTCCAGCCCCCCACAGTGCTCTCTAGCCCCCACAGTGGTCTCCACCCCCCTCACAGTGGTCTCCACCTCCCCCCACAGTGGTCTCCACCTCCCCCCACAGTGGTCTCTAGCCCCCACAGTGCTCTCCACCCCCCCACAGTGGTCTCCAGCTCCCACAGTGCTCTCCAGCCCCCCATGCTCCCCACCCCTGTTCTTTCTGCACCCAGCACTCTCTGCCCCCGTGCTCTCCAACCCTGTTCTTTTTGGCTCCCCCTCCAGTGCTCTCTCAAGCTCCCCCCAGCACTCTCCGCTCCTCACCCCTGTACTCTCCACTCCCCCCCTGCATTTTGCCCCCACCCATGTGCTCTCCAACTCTGCCAGTCCTCTCCGCCCCCCCATAGCGCTCTCCAGTCCCCCGTGCTTTCCACCCCTGTTCTTTCTGGCCCCCACTGGTGCTCTCAAGCTCCCCCCATTTCTCTCCACTCCTCCCTGCTCTTTGTACCCCCAGTGCTCTCCAGCCCTGTTTTTCTTCCCCCCAGTAGTCTCAAGCTCCCCCCCAGTGCTCTTCACTACCCCACACTCTTAGCCCCCCCAGTACTCTCAGCCTTCCGTGCTCTCCACCCCTGTTCTTTTTGGCCCCCACCATTGCTCTCAAGTCCCCCCCAGCACTCCCCACCCCTGTGATCTCCACTCGCCCCTGCTCTTTGCCTCCACCCATGTGCTCTCCAACCCCACCAGTACTCTCTGCTCCCCCTTCTCTTCACCACCCCACACTCTTAGCCCCCCAGTGCTCTCAGCCTCCCATGCTCTCCACCCCTGTTCTTTTTGGCCCCCACCATTGCTCTCAAGTCCCTCCCAGCACTCTCCGCTTCCCATCCCTGTACTCTCTACTCCCCCTGCATTTTGCCCCCACCCATATGCTCTCCAACCCCGCCAGTGCTCTCCGTCCTCCATAGTGCTCGCCAGTCCCCCGTGCTTTCCGCGCCTGTTCTTTCTGCCCCCCACTGGTGCTCTCAAGCTCCCCCAATTGCTCTCCACTCCAACCTGCTCTTTGTACCCCCCAGTGCTCTCCAGCCCTGTTTTTTTGCCCCCCCAGTACTCTCAAGCTCCCCCCCAGTGCTCTTCACTACCCCACACTCTTAGCCCCCCCCCCCCAGTACTCTCAGCCTTCCGTGCTCTCCACCCCTGTTCTTTTTGGCCCCCACCATTGCTCTCAAGTCCCCCCCAGCACTCCCCACCCCTGTGATCTCCACTCGCCCCTGCTCTTTGCCTCCACCCATGTGCTCTCCAACCCCACCAGTACTCTCTGCTCCCCCTTCTCTCCAGCTCCCACTCAGTGCTCTCCACTTCCCCAGGACCAGGGGACAGGCTGACTGGGGCCGAAAAATAACGACGGCTGAAGGTGCAGGTGGCCAAGGACCACTCCATCTCACAGCAAACAGATCCTCTGGAAGGAGCACCGTCCCCATCCAAAACGAGAACAGGCTCTGGCTGCTGCTGGCCGTCATGGATATCCTGCTGACATGCAAGGTACTGTACCGAGCATCAACAGCACACCTTCCCACAGACAGGGACTGCAGACTGGGACATGCGGCACAGGAGAGGCTGCAACGATGGGCACAGTGAGGCTGCAATGATGGGCACAGTGAGGCTGCAATGATGGGCACAGTGAGGCTGCATTTGATGGGCACAGTGAGGCCGCATTTGATGGGCACAGTGAGGCCGCATTCATGGGCACAGTGAGGCCGCATTCATGGGCACAGTGAGGCCGCATTGATGGGCACAGTGAGGCTGCAATGGTGGGCACAGTGAGGCTGCAATGATGTGCACAGTGAGGCTGCAATGGTGGGCACAGTGAGACTGCATTTGAAAAGCACAGTGAGGCTGCATTGATGGGCACAGTGAGGCCGCATTCATGGGCACAGTGAGACTGCATTTGATGAGCACAGTGAGGTTGCATTGATGGGCACAGTGAGGTTGCAATGGTGGGCACAGTGAGGCTGCAATGATGTGCACAGTGAGGCTGCAATGGTGGGCACAGTGAGGCCGCCTTCATGGGCACAGTGAGACTGCATTTGAAAAGCACAGTGAGGCTGCATTTGATGAGAACAGTGAGGCAGCATTGATGGGCACAGTGGGGCTGCATTTGATGGGCACTGGTGAGGCTGCATTGAGCTCTTGTATCATGTCTGCAGTCTCTGACCATCTCCGGTATTATGTCTGCAGTCTCTGACCATCTCCTGTATCATGTCTGTAGTCTCTGAGGGAGTCTGGAGAGGAGTCAGGATGGGGGTCATGGGAGAAGTCAGACTTGTGTGGACTGTGAAGAGGAGACTATAGGATAAAACCAGAGCCAACCAAGCTGGAGCTGACTGACTGAGCCCTGCATGGTGCACCTGAGAGGTCGTCAGTGACAGCACTACCAGGCCAGTCTGAAGGGGGGTCACTGATGTAAGGGGGGAGTGAATACAATAATGGCACTGATATAAAGGGTTTCCCCCTTATATCAGTAACCCCCCCCCCTTACCTTAGTGTATTCTTTCTGCAGAAGATGGTTCCCCCCCCCCCCCCATGTTCTGAGTTCCTGGGGTCACCCTTGATGATTGACCACTTTTAACTGGAATTTGCTTATTTATATATATACATACAATACATATAAATCCCTTTGTGATTTCATATCTGTCTTATCTATATATAATACACTCTTCAAATGTGCTTTAAAATGTGTGCTTTTCCTTTTTATTAACATAAAATAATGACGTTATACTGTTGCGCTGGTATAATAATGCTGTGGGGCTGGTATGAAATTTTTTCCAGGGCTGGATTTTATTCCCTGTCCGGCCCTGACCCTAGACATACAGCTAAAGCTACAGTGGAATAGTTTAGATAAAAGCATATCATGTGTTAGAATGGCCCAGTCAAAGTTCAGACCTAAATCCAATTGAGAATCTGTGGCGAGACTTGAAAATTACTGTTCACAGATGCTCCCCATCCAACCTGACAGAGCTTGAGCTATTTTGCAGAGAAGAATGGGCAAAAAGTTCACTCTCTAGATGTGCAAAGCTGGTAGAAACATCCCCCAAAAAAGACTTGCAGCTGTAATTGAAGTGAAATGTGGTTCTACAAAGTATTGACTCAGGGGGGCCGAACATAAACACAAGCCAAACTTTTTAGATATTTATTTGTAAAAGATTTTGAAAGCAATTTATAATTTTCCTTACATTTCACAATAATGTGCCACCTTGTGTTGGTCTATCACATAAAATCCCAATAAAACACATTTAGGTTTTTGGTTGTAACATTACAAAATGTGGAAAGTTTCAAGGGGAATGAATACTTTATCAAGGCACTGTAAGTACCTGTAATAAAATAAATAACTAAATAAAAACATGAAACTTCACAACCTCTAAAGGTATGATTTATCACATGTATTTTACTAAATTCACAAAATACTTAAAGCGGTTCTTCACCCTAAAGGGGAAGTTCCGCTAATCTAATCCAGGTATCTGCACCCACTTCCGGGCAGACCGCCGCAGTCGTCCCCCCCCCCCCCCCCCCCGTTGTGTTCTGGGAAACACACAGTTCCCAGGACACAGCGGGGGACCAGAAGAGACGCGCAGCGCGACTCGAGCATGCGCAGTAGGGAACAGGGCAGTGATGCCCCAATGTTTCACCTCCCGATTCCCTGACAGAGGATGGCGGCGGGGGCAGCAGCAAGACGAGCGATCGCTCGCCACCTGCCGCCGACATCGCTGGACCCTGGGACAGGCAAGTGTGATTTTATTAAAAGTCAGCAGCTGCAATATTAGTAGCTGCTGGCTTTTAATATTTTTTTTTAGGTGCAGAACCGCTTTAAGGCTTGTTCACACCAGGTTTGTTGGGGCTGCGCTGATACAGCCTTGCCCAGGGTTGTCCCAATCTACTGCAGGAAGTCTTGTTCCCTAAGAGGCCAGTTAACACTACTGTGTTACAGGGGTACGCACTGAACAAAAGTACTGCAGGCACCGTGCTGCTGGTAATAGAACTGTTCTACAAAAAAAGAAAAAAACTGTAAATACTGTGATGCGCCTGGATTGTTTCCTTCCAGTGCACACAAGCAGTTATGCATACGGTGTGGGTTGCTCGTGTGAACAATCTCTTAAGCCTCGTACACACGATCGGATTTTCGGCAGGGAATTGTGTGATGACAGGCTGTTGTCCAGCTTTCCGCCAACAAATGTTGGATGGCAGGCTAGTAAATGTTCGGCAGTATTGTGTGTGCACAAGTTCGTCATACAAACGTTCAAGGTACAAACACGCATGCTCGGAATCAATGCTCAATAGACATTAGCAGAAGGTGCCCAATGGGTGGCGCTCAAGAGCTGAAATTCCACGTAGTACGTCACTATGTTCGTGTTTGTTGGCAGACAATTATGTACTGTTTGTATGCAAGACAAGTTCCTGGCCAGCAATTGTATTGCGTGTATGAGGCTTTAAAATTAGCCTTGTCAACAAGACATTTTGAATCTTCCATAACTGTACTGTGCAAAGAATAATATCAAGCTCCCGTTTGGCCAATGTGCCTTACAGTATGTAATTTGTTAGCATGTAAACCAATGTCTTGTCTTTCTCTAAAGTATGAAGAATTGAAATACAAATGTTTCTCTATCTCCAAAATAGGTAAATTCTGGGCAACCAGGTATAAGGAAAATACTGAAATACAGGGAAATAACTTACATAAAATTCATTAAATGCACACAAAATCTAATAGGAAGATTGTTGTTGAAATTGATGGTCTAGCAATGGGTTCTCTTTAACCGCTTAAGGACCGCCTCCTGCACATATACTTTGGCAGAATGGCACGGCTGGGCACAAGCATGTACCTGTACGTTGCTCTTTAACCACTTAACAACCGCCCATTGCCGATTAACGGCTTCAGGGCGGTTCTTTAACTCTGAGAGGCCGTTAATTAACGGCCTCCCAGAATTCTGCTCTCGCGCGCCCCCTGGGGCGCGCACACGAGATCATCCGTGACCACACGAGATCATCACGGATCACGGTAAACAGCCGCTCGTCGCGGCCGTTTACCACGCAATCGCTCTGTCAAATGACGGAGTGATCACTTGTAAACAAACCTCCCTCCCCCTCTCTGTACCGATCGGTACAGCGGAGGGGAAAGAGATCGGTGTTAGCAGCGCTGTGGGCTGCATCTGCAGTGCCCACATCACTGCTCACCGAATTTAACCCCTCAATTCCCTGCCAATACTCGGCAATACCCTGCAATACTCTGCAGTACCCTGCCATTACTCTGCAGTACTCCCCATTACTCTGCAATACCCTGCCATTACTCTGCAGTACCCCCCATTACTCTGCAGTACCCTGCCATTACTCTGCAGTACCCCCCAATACTCTGCAGTACCTGCCATTACTCTGCAGTACCCCCCAATACTCTGCAGTACCCCCCAATACTCTGCAGTACCCGCCATTACTCTGCAGTACCCCCCATTACTCTGCAGTACCCCGCCAATACTCTGCAGTACCCGCCATTACTCTGCAGTACCCCCCATTACTCTGCAGTACCCCGCCATTACTCTGCAGTACCCTGCCATTACTCTGCAGTACCCCCCAATACTCTGCAGTACCCTACCATTACTCTGCAGTACCCCCAATACTCTGCAGTACCCTGCCATTACTCTGCAGTACCCCCCATTACTCTGCAGTACCCCCCAATACTCTGCAGTACCCTGCCATTACTCTGCAGTACCCCCCAATACTCTGCAGTTCCCCCCCCCAATACTCTGCAATACCCCCCAATACTCTGCAATACCCCCCAATACCCGCCAATACCCCGCCAATACTCTGCAATACCCTGACATAAATTGCCATACCCAGCCATACTCGGTGATACCCTGCAATACCCAGCCATAGACGCCCCCCCCACCCCTCACCGCCCTCCGGTGCTTCTACCAACTCGCCAGTACAATCAAAGCCAGAATCTTTTTTTATTTTTTTATTTTTATTTCAGGCTTCCCAGCCTAGAGGTGAGATGTGGGGTCATATTGACCCCCAGATTTCACTGTAAAGAGGTCCTGTCACCCCATATTCCTATTACAAGGGATGTTTACATTCCTTGTAATAGGAATAAAAGTGATCAAAAATTTATTTTTGGGGAAGAAAATGTCAAACTAAAATAAATAAAGTAAAATGAACAATAAAAAAAAAAAAATTTTAAAGCGCCCCTGTCCCCATGTGCTCGCATGCAGAAGCGAACGCATATGTAAGCCCCGCCCACATATGAAAACGGTGTTCAAACCACACATGTGAGGTATCGCCGCGAACGTTAGAGTGAGAGCAATAATTCTAGCCCTAGACCTCCTCTGTAACTCAAAACATGTAACCAGTAAAAATAATTTAAAGCGTCACCTATGGGGATTTTTAAGTAGCGACGCTTGGCGCCATTCCACGGGCATGTGCAATTTTGAAGAGTGACATGTTAGATATCTATTTACTCAGCATAACTTCATCTTTCACTTTATGCAAAAATTGGGCTAACTTTACTGTGTTTTTTTTTTTTTAAGCACAAAACTGTTTTTCCCCCCAAAAAACGCGTTCGGAAAATTGCTGCGCAAATACCGTGTGAGATAAAAATTTGCAACGACCACCATTGTATTCTCCAGGGTCTTTGCTAAAAATATATATATAATGTTTTGGGGTTCTCTGTAATTTTCTAGCAAATAAATGATGATTTTTACATGTAGGAGAGAAATGTCAGAATTGTCCTGGGTGCTCCAGAACGCCTGATGGCGCTCCCTGCATGTTGGGCCTCTGTATGTGGCCACACTGTGTAAAAGTCTCACACATGTGGTATCGCCGTACTCGGGAGTAATAGCAGAATGTGTTTTGGGGTGTAATTTGTGGTATGCATATGCTGTGTGTGAGAAATAACCTGATAATATGACAATTTTGTGAAAAAAAAAAAAAAAGGAAAAAAAATCTTGATTTTGCAAAGAATTGTGGGAAAAAATGACAACTTCAAAAAACTCATCATGCCTCTTACTAAATACATTGGAATGTCTTCTTTCCAAAAAGGGGTCATTTTGGGGGTATCTGTACTTTTCTGGTATGTTAGGGTCTCAAGAATTGAAATAGGCCGTCAGTCCTTCAGGTGTGATCAATTTTCAGATATTGGCACCATAGCTTGTGGACTCTATAACTTTCACAAAGACCAAATAATATCCACCAATTTGTACTTTTTTTTTACCAAAGATATGTAGTAGTATAAATTTTGGCCAAAATTAATGAAGAAAAAATTACTAATCTGCTAAATTTTATAACAGAAACAAAGAAAAATTCTTTTTTTCGCAGAATTTTTGGTCTTTTTTCTTTTATAGCACAAAAAATAAAAAACTGAGAGGTGATTAAATACCACCAAAATAAAGCTCTATTTGTGTGAAAAAAAGGACAAAAATTTCATATAGGTCCAGTGTTGCATGACTGAGTAATTGTCATTCAAAATGTGAGAGCACCAAAAGCTGAAAATTGGTCTGGTTATTAAGGGTGTTTAAGTGCCCAGTGGTCAAGTGGTTAAGTGCCCAGCCGTGGGTCACGAGCGTGCCGCCGACGGCGCGCTCCCGACCCGGTCCTGAACTCCGTGACCATGGCCGCGGGACCAGCGGACCCGATCGTTGGTGTCCCGCGATCGGGTCACAGAGCTGAAGAACGAGGAGAGGTAAGTGTAAACAAACCTCTCCTCAGGCTTAATACTGAGCCTGTCACTGATCGCCTGTTCCCTGTTATAGGGAAAGACGATCAGTGACGTCAGGCGCCAAGCCATGCCCCCTACAGTTAAAAAAAAAAATACACAAACACACACACTTAAACCCTCCCTGGCCCCTAGTGGTTAACTCCTTCACTGCCAGTGTCATTTACACAGGAATCAGTGCATTTAAATAGCACTAATTGCTGTATAAAGGACAATGGTCCCAAAAATGTGTCAAAAATGTCCGATGTGTCCGCCATAATGTAGCAGTCACAAAAAAAATCCCTGATCGCAACCATTACTAGTAAAAAAAAATATTAATAAAAATGCTATAAAACTATCCCCTATTTTGTAAGCGCTATAACTTTTGCGCAAACCAATCAATAATCGCTAATTGTGATTTTTTTTACTAAAAATATGTAGAAGAATACGTATCGGTCTAAACTGAGGAAAAAAATGTTTTTTTTATATATGTTTTGGGGATATTTATTATAGTAAAAAGTAAAAAATATTGCATTTTTTTCAAAATTGTCGCTCTATTTTTGTTTATAGCGCAAAAAATAAAAACCGCAGGGGTGATCAAATACCACTAAAAGAAAGCTCTATTTGTGGGAAAAAAAGACCCCAACTTTGTTTGGGAGCCACGTCGCACGACCGCACAATTGTCAGTTAAAGCGATGCAGTGCCGAATCGCAAAAAGGGGCCTGGTCCTTTGGCTGCAAATTGGTCTGGGGCTTAAGTGGTTAAAGATACAGTCACTCTGCCATGACTTTTGATAACCCATTGTTCAGCAAGGTATAATTACCCATCCACACCCTGTTGTCACCTCCCAACTGCAGGAGTCCTCCCAGAATAAACTGCGTTGTTTGCTGTTGTCAGGACCTACTCAGATGGATGATGTTACATCCCCCCTGTATTCAGGCCTGGCAGTTGATAGCTCAAACCCCAGTTCTATCACATAGAGGAAGTCACATGCTCTCCTATATCCAGGAGCTCGCTCTGTTAGTGCTCATTCAATGGGTGGGCAGGAGGGACAGCTGCCCAGGTCACTATGGTAGTATGAGGGGAGGGGGGTTTGTGCTAGGAGGGGATTTTTTTGGGGGGGGGTGTGCTAGTAGGGACAATTGTGGGTATTTGTGCTAGGAGGGGAAATTTGTGAGGGCAAGATATATACTAGGAAGGGTGGATGGGGGGCATTTGTGCTGGTAGGGGGGATTTGGATTGGGAGGAGAGGATGAGTGTTTTGGGGGTGGGGGGAGATTTGCAGAGAGAGAGAGAGAGGGGATTTGAGCTGGGGGGGGGGGGGGTATCAGAGATTTGTGCAAGATGCGGTGGATTTGTCCTGGGAGGAGGAGGAATTGATGCTTAGGAGGAAAGCATGCAGATAGATGCTCAATTTATTTACCTATTTTTTTGGGGGGGGGGGGGGGCAATTTTTGCTGACTTATAAGGCTCATACATCTTGATGGGGGGGGCACAGTTTGCCACATGCGCCCTGGACTCTAAATGACCTTGTCCCGCCACTGTCCCTCTGAGAAGCAATCTGTGTTTCAGAGAGCAGTAGGGCAGTGGCTGCCAGGCATTTAAGAGGGCATACTGCCACTCTCCTAAATGCCTGTTTTTTTGACAGCTAAATGGGGATTGTGTATGTAAATATTGGTTTAGGATTTGTATGTAAATTTTGGTCTTTATTCTCTAGCAGAATAAAGGCTGTTCCCATCTAATAAACTGATTATATTTTATTTTATTGAGAGTTGGAGAGATTGGTGTATTTCTGAAAGCATATTGCATTGTGTAACCAGTAATAACCTTTTATCTGTAAGCTACTGCTTAGGTAATGAAACAACTTTAGTTAACTGCACAGATAATTGCTCATGCGCCCAATGATCATGATTTATGTATAAGGGCATCCCCAACAGGAGAAGACAATGATTCTTGCTAGGGGATATAGCAGCTGCTTGCGATAATCACAAGCGAATCCGGCAGGCTGGGCAACTTGATCAATCTACCCTGTTTCCCCTAAAATAAGACCTAGCCTGATTGTCGGTGTTGGCTGCAATATAAGCCCTACCACCCAAATAAGCCCTACCCTGAAAAGAAGACCTACAAGGACTTAACTAGGGCTTATTTGGGGGGTAGGGCTTTTATTGCAGCTATCACCGACAATCACACTAGGTCTTATTTTAGGGGAAATAGGGTATGAACTTGGTACATTCAGCCTTCCCATTAATGGTTTAAGATTCAAACCATATATGGACGGCCTTAGGGTACTTTTACACCACTCTGTAGAAAAATCGTGGTAAAAATGCAAATGCGCTTTTACAGCAATTTTGCTGTGTTCAGGTGTGTTTTTGGGTTGCCTGCACCTGTGATAAATGGACATGTGACTCATAAACACACCATAAATGCAATATCACGGTGTGTTTTTACCTTGATTTTACTGCGATTTTGCTGCAATTTCCATTCATTTCAATAGGAAGCTAGGTTTTTGGTGCATTTTTCAAAACCACACCAAAGATGCAGCATAACGGACTTTTAAAACGCACTGCACCTGTAAGCAGGGGTGTGAAATGTCCCATAGGATTTAAAGGGAAACGTTTTTTTTTTGCTTTTTTTCTTGCAAGGAAAAAATGCAGGAAAAGCGTATCAGTGTGAAAGGGCCGTTTTTAAAAATGTTTCCCTTCAAGGGCTGATTAACATCACAAAAGCATACTCCAGATCTGTTCCAGATGCATTTCTACATGCACTTTTTTAGTCCAGTGCGTTTTTGATGCGTTTCCAGATGCATTCCAGAAATTGCTTCTTTTCTTCTTTTTTCCTGTTTTATTTTACTGTACTGGGGTCCAGTTTTTATACTTTCTGGTGCATTTCAGTGTGTTTTACCCCATTCCAGTACAGTCCAGTGCAGGAAAAATGCAGCATGTTCTACTTTTTTTTTTTTTCTGGAACTGACCGCATTGGTGTGAACTATGCCATTGGACACCATATAACCTACTTTCCATGCATTTTTGATGCAGAAAAAAATGCACAAGACTGCATGTGGGGTGAAGCGGCCCTCAATCCTATGGGACTTTCCACACTGGGTGCGGTGCGTTTTTAAAAGTCCTGCATTCTGCATCTTTGGTGCGGTTCCACAGCTTCCTATTGAAATGAATGGAAATCTCAGCAAAATCACGGTAAATCGCAGTAAAAACGCACCCACAATTTGTTTTTGGTGCGCTTTTGAGTCACATATCTGTTTTTCACAGGTGCAGGCAGACCAAAAATGCACCAGAAATGCATGGGAATGGTTTCAGATGTGAGGTATTCAACCCTGATTTGTATGTAGTTCTGTGTCCATTAAGGCCCCTTACACATGTGCGGACCCTTCAAATTCGCCTGTCAGTTTTTTAGGCGGATCTGAACAGGCGCTCCATACAGCTCTATGGAGCGTCGGATGTCAGTGGTGCCATGTCCACTGACATCCGATCCGCCCCGATCCAATCCGCTCTTATCTGCAATATCCAGATGGATGGAAACCCTATTTTCCATCTTTTTTTCTGGCGGATCGGATGAAAACAGACAGGCGGTCCGTAATCATCCGATTCCCCCCCCGTAGAGGAGAGTGGTTTCTCTGACAGGTCCATCTCCGCACAGAGTGCAGCGACGGACTTATCATCCGCCAGCTCAGAGGGGATTAATGGAGCGATCCCCACTGAGCAAGCGGCTGCTAAATACGGAAAGCCCGTGTGAAAGGGGCCTAACTGTATGCAAGATACTCGTATTCCATTAAGGATTGAGCGATGCTTGCTCCCAATGCATAACTGTGTGTTTTACTGTTTGTTGTGCATTGTAAATAAATAAAAATTTACCCTTTAAAAAAAAATAAACGCAACTGAAAAACAGCAAAATTGCGGTAACCGCGATTTTGCTACAGAGCAGTGTAAAAGGGGCCTTAGGCTCAGTTGACACTTGTGACTGGGGGGGGCTGTAAAAACCGTTGGTTTAACTGCAATTTTACCCCTCCCCAAATTGACCACAGCGACTGAAAGGGGTTATACACATGCCACAATTGTGATGCCAAAATGAAACCCCCTCTTATGTTCAGTGGGCAATACCAGCCTTAGACCTATTCAAGTGACTGCGACAGAACATCATGCAATGCACGCAGTTGCAGCGCAGTGGTGTAGGATTTACAGGAATAAAACAGTCGGTGAGGTGAGATTATGCCTCCCAGTCGCCCGTCAAATCCATTTAGAAAAGGGATCCATGGATAACTCTTCAGAGGGCAAATGCAAATGTAATGTTTGCAAAGTAGAACTATGTCAGCCCATTGTGTAATATTATCTAGGGGCGGAGGAAAAAAAAATAGGAGGAATGAAGAAAAAAATAATAATCATTTAAAGTATTATGAAGCCTGTTTTTTTTTTTTTTGCTCATAAAAGGCAGAGAAACATACCTACCTTGGAGTATTTATATGTATTTGAACTAAATTTTCGATGTTTAAAGTTGAAGCATTCTTCTACTAGTTTGAAAGGCTATTGTTTGCTTCACATACTGGAAGTCTGGCTATGGTGTTTGAAAACGGGAGGAGCACAAGGTTACTTGCAGTGAATGGGTTAAGAGTCTGCATTGCAGATCTGTGTGTATGGCTGTGTTTGTGTGCTAGGCACGTTTTAAGAGTGTGAATAAGAGAAAGGACTGTTAGCGAAGCAGCGAAAGGGTGGGATTTGCTTTCAGTACACGCTCTGATGCTCTCAAACCTGTGAGGAGGAAAAATTAAGAATTATTTCCCCATCACCGAAATCATCTGTCATCATTTTACACGCCGCCTGCGTCCTACAGAGCGCAGTAGGCAGCTATGGGGAGCAGAGCTAATGTAATGGGTTCTGCAAGCCTATAGCTCTCCTGGATTAGTGTACACTCTAGAATTACATTGTACTACCATGCAAAAAAAAAAAAAAGTAGTCAAGCAATGAAAAACACAGTGGGAGGAGCTTGACTACCTTTGTCAGTCTAAGCTGTCAAATTAGTTATGAATTGATATGGCATGGGTGAACCAGAAGCCCCAGCTGGCAGCTGTACTCCAACAGGTCTGTCTCTAAATCGATATGGTGTAATGCAAGCATTAAATATGATCAGAATATATTTTAAGACAGAGGGGCGAAGTATATGTTTGACACTTTTATGGTATGAAATTCTAAGTTTGCCACTCCAGAGGACTTCTGAGTCCTTTTTTCCGTATTCGATCTTATTATGCTGTGTTTTACAGAAACCAATGGGGAATCTTCAGAAAAACAATTACAGTGCAGCCTGCTGGTCACAGGATAACTGGAGTAGGAAGTGCTTGCGCAGGTATTTTAGAATAGAATCACGCAAGATCAGAGGAAATGAATCGAACTAGTCGTTAGTTCCCTTCATTACAAACAATTTAAATAACTTAAAAGTCTTAAAATTCGTCCCACTATCAATTTGCCCATTCTACCCCCCTAGAGCGCGAACAGTGGGGGTTATTTATTAAAGGCAAATTCACTTTGCACTACAAGTGCAAACTACAAGTGCAAAGTGCACATGAAATTGCACTGAAAGTGCACTTGGAAGTGCAGTCGTTGTAAATCTGAGGGGGGCATGCAAGGAAAATAAAAAACAGAATTTTAGCTTGCACATGTTTGGATAATAAAATCAGCAGAGCTTCCCCTCATTTCAGATCTACCCCTCAGATTTACAGCGACTGCACTTCCAAGTGCACTTTCAAGTGCACTTTGCACTTGTAGTGCAAAGTGGATTTGCCTTTCTTAAATAACCCCGAATGTTTCCTCTGCAGACTATTTTTTTTTTTTTGTAAAGAAAAATCTGAGAAAAATACTGGCTTTACTTTTTTGATACACATCTAGAAAAATGTCTGCTTAAAATCATATGGAGAAAACTGTGTTTTGCTAAGCCCCGTGGGGTAAATTTTGGCAATTTGTTTTGTGTAAAATTGGCTTGCAAGCAGCTGATGCTAGATATGAAAATTCCTTTAGAGAAACACCATTGGGTAACTCCAGCAGGGCAGCCAAGGATTAAGAAGAAGAAAAAAAAGATTGTTTTTCTTGAAGCTGTGCTACATAGGGATAGACTGTGCTCCTGGCCTGAGCATGAAAGAAGAAATGCATTTTTTATTTTTTAGCAAAAATGTTTAAACCACACAAGCAGCAGCAATAGTAATAGGTGGGAGTGGAGGCTGGCATAAATAGAAAAATATATAGATAGCCAGTCTCGATCCCTTCACATATCTTGCATATACATCAACCTAAACTTTTTAAATGTATTTGGGGGTCCACTCAGCCCCGAATTAGTAAACGGGATTTGTCTGCTCGCAGTATCAATGGTGGCCTCTCAGTTCCAAACATTCAAGTTTATTACTTGACGGCTAATATCGCCCCTTTGTCTCCCTTACATGAAACCTATCAACTCCCACTGTGGGCTACTATTGATTTTGTGGACTCCTACCCTGTACCTCTATCTTTCCTACCTTGGCTTCCCCCTATCCACCTCCCCAATACGTTAGAACCTTGTTTACTGCACTCTATCCACCTCTGGGATTCAGTAACATTTTCTGCCGGGCTGATATCCCCGCATCTACCTTTGCATTGCCTCTTCTATCGCCCACTTTTCCCCTGGGGTTAGATGACCCGAGGCAATTCTCCTGGTGGACAGACAATGGTTTTGTTGACATTCACTCCCTTCTCACTCCCACCAGGATTTTGACATTCGATGCCCTTAGGTCCTCTTACTAGTATCTACAACTTCATCATTTTATCCAACAACTCCTGTGGCCCCCAGTCTACCCCCTATGCTTTAACTCCATTTGAGAGTCTTTGTAGGTCTTGGCTCCATTTATCTGCCCTTATTTCATAAATTTTTTTCCCAAATAATTTCCTCTACAAGTCCACCGTTGCGGCACCACCACCTTCAATGGGAAAGTGAATTGGGGAAGAGGTTGGACCCAGAGGACTGGCAGATCATGAACCTAGCACTTTCTAAAATCTCTAGGAATGTACTTATACTGGAGAATGCTTGTAAGGTATTGCATGGATGGTATTATACGCCAGCCAGACTGACTCGCTTCGTTCCAGCTTATTCTCCACTCCAAGGATGTTCACAGGTGGGTACCATGGCACATATCTGGTGGTCTTGTCCGAAGACTATGTGTCAGGGTTTATGCTCTGCTTCACACTTTACTCCATACTGACCTTAAAAAAGATCTATATGATGCCCATCTTTGCAAACCAATTGCTGAACTGCTTCGTCCTCAACGGCAGCTGGCTCTGCATCTCTGTACTGCTATTAACTATTGTGAAATCTTGGAAACTTAGTTTTGAAGCTGTCAAAAACCACATGAATGACATTATGGTCAATGAAAAATTGCCAGCCATAGTTACTGACACCCATATAAAATCCTGGATTGCTTATGCCCAGCCCCCTCGATTTGCTAATACTCTCCTTTCGATTTAGTAATCTCCCGGTGCAGTCCTCACGGGACTCCTCTTTTTTTCTCTCTCCCTCTTCTTTTTTTTCCCTCCTTTTTCTATTTCTTCTTTCTCGTGTCTTCTGATTTTTTTATCTCGTTTTGGACTACAAGTTTATCTGGCCACCAGGCATAGTCCTGTTCTAGATAGTTACTTTATTTGCATTTCTTTTATGATTCTGTTTATCGTATTATTTCTAGGCCCTTTATTAGTGGGCATTTTGTGTAGTTATACCCAACCATAACAAAAAACTGGCCACTGCCCACACCAATAACTGGCCTTCACAGTAAGGAGCACATGGAGGGCATATACATGTAAGACAAAAACAATTCCATAGCTCAACTCACCAACCACTCTGCTGACCAACCAAATTAATCTATCTAACCATCTGTTAAAAGCAGGGGTTTAGTTAGCACACATTTGCAAACGCATGTGAAAGCTGCAAGGCCTCGTCACAGCACCCTGCGTTGCTTGCAGTTCCAACACTACAAATTTTGGTGTGGGTAGTGGCCAGTTTTTTTGTTACTGTTCGTATATATGGTCCGGGGACACACTGGGCACCTTCACTGCCACTGTGTTCTTGCTGGGTGTCCAGTGTGCGCTGTTCCTTTAAGGGGGCTTGGGCAGCCTCCAGGCCCACCTGTCCCACATCTATCCATTCCATGCATGTGTTTCCACTGTGGAGACACTTATAAATTTATTTATACCCAACTATGTGGTTGGTTGGTTTCATATGCTATATTGTGACAGGATTTAGGAATAATTTTGAGTGCACCTTTTATAATGTTATAAGCTAATGCGGTAAGCCTTGAATGTGTACTTCTACATATATATAGATAAATAAATGGGGAAGCATGAAACACTGGTCCAGTTTACAGACCCAGAAATGTGTTCCTCTTTGACTAGGAGCAATATTTAAAATATAGCTACAAGAAAACAGTTTTTGGGGATATTCCCTCTCTCCCACTCACCAAGAGTGAAAATGAAAGAAAATCCCAAATTTCTGTTTTGCTACTAGAACAGGAATAGAGGAGAAATCTTCCAATAGTTACCCTGGAGACAATCAGGAATCCTCTCACTTCAGAGGGATTTCCTTCCACTTCCTATTGTAGCTAAGGGAGATGAAGTAAAGGGAAATCTCCCTATTGGGACACGGATGGCTAAAAAAAAAAAAAACTAAATAAATAAATAAAATAAACAGATTTTAACCCTCCCTTACTCTATCCAAAACGGAAAGAAAAAGTTTATTTTTTATGTTTCAAATTTTTTTTTTTTTAATATATAAGGCTAGACAGAGTAAAAAGCCTTGCTGAGTCATGTATAAGTATGAAATTAAAGACTCATACATTAATCACGACCAAGTTACAAAATAGACATACTGTTATCCAAAATAGTTTATTCCAGCAAAAGTCAGGCATTGAAAACTGACATTTAGGAAACAATCACTAGCTGCCATAACCCTGATATTGCCGTGTTCGGCTGGCGGTCCAGTTTAAGATAAAAGCGGTCTCTGTGGTGGAAATGCTGCCAGATTTATCGGGAGAGGTCCCCCCCTCCAGCCGCGACCCGGTGCCCTCCACCGCTTACCCGAGCCGTCGACAGCGGAGGAGGCGATCAGATCCTTTCACATGGAGACGAGCGAGGGGAAGATTTTTTTTTTTTATTAGTGCATTTTAGTGTAAATATGAGATCTGAGGTCTGTTTGGCCTCAGATCTTATATTTAAGAGGTCCCGTCATGATTATTTTCTATTACAAGGGATATTTACATTCCTTGTAATGCCGCGTACAAACGACCGGACTTTTCGAGGGACTAGGTCCGACAGACTTTCGACAGAGTTCTGACGGAGTTCTGACAGAGTTCTGATGGACTTTCCAAATGAACGGACTTGGCCACACACAATCACACCAAAGTCCGACGGATTCGAACGTGATGACGCACGACTGGACTAGAATAAGGAAGTTCATAGCCAGTAGCCAATAGCTGCCCTCGCATCGGTTTTTGTCCGGCGGAAAAATTTGAAACATGTTCCATTTCTAAAGTCTGTCAGACTTTTGCAAATCAAAAGTCCGCTGCAGCCCACACACGATCGAATGGTCTGCCGGAATCATTCCGTCGGACTTTTGATGTTGAAAAGTCCGGTCGTGTGTATGCGGCATAAGAGGAAGAAAAGTGACACCAGTGTAAAAATAAAAGGTAAATACATTTTTAATGTGCCCCGTCCCGCCAAGCTTGCGTGCAGAAGCGAACGCATATGTGAGTAGAGCCCACATATGAAAAAAGGTGTTTAAACCACACATGTGAGGTATCACCACGATCAGTAGAGGGAGAGCAATAATTCTAGCCCCAGACCTCCTCTGTAACACAAAACATGCAACCTGTAGAATTTTTTAAATGTCGCCTATGGAGGTTTTTTTTAGGGTAAAAGTTTATCACCATTCCACGAGCAATTTTGAAGCGTGACATGTTCGGTATCACTTTACTCGACAAAATATTATCTTTCACAATATAAACAAAAAATTGGGTTAACTTTACTGTTGTCTTATTTTTTAATTCAAAAAAGTGTATTTTTTTTTTTAAATGCGCTTGTAAGACCGCTGCGCAAATATGGTGTGACAGAAAGTATTGCAACGACTGCCATTTTATTCTCTAGGGTGTTAGAACCCCCAAACATTATACATTTTTTTTCTAAGTAATTTTCTAGCAAAAAAACAAACAAACCCGTTTTTAACTTGTAAACAACACATCTAAAAAAGAGGCCCAGCCCTTAAGTGTTACTTAAAGTGGTTGTAAACCCTTACAAACCACTTTGACCTACAGGTAAGTCTAGATTAAGGCTTACCTGTAGGTCCAAGAAATATCTCCTAAACCTATACGGTTTAGGAGATATTTACAAAAAGACAGGCACCGTCTACGGCGCATGCGCACTGAGCCGGCCGCAGATCACTGCGATATGCTGCTCGTGTTGGCTCCCGTGCGCATGCACGGGAGTGACGTCATCGCGGCTCTGGTGAATCACAGTGCCGAAGCAGCGAGACCCGGAAGTCACTCCGGGATACATGGCAGCGGCAAAGATGAAGACTGAGGAACGATTCAGGGGCTTCGTTCTCAGGTAAGTTATTCATAATGAGCTAGTATGCTATGCATACTAGCTCATTATGCCTTTGCCTTGCAGGTTGCCTTTTTTTTTAATAGCCTTTACTTCCTCTTTAATACATTACAGGGCATTTTGTTTTGGAGTAGCTCATGTTAACCCATCCCTTTTTTCCATTGACCATAATTAGGATGATGGTACCCACCCCTACTTTTCCTTCTATACATTAAGTGAGGCAATACCAGCTTAATCTGGTCTTTAATTGGTTAAAAGATGCCATCGGGCCGAACAATGAGTGCTGAAGATGGGCCCAAGTTTTCCAAGTGGTAATAGTGCTGTCTGAAAGAGGTAGATAGTTTAGGGAATATAGACAAGTAGGGTCTCTGAATCCCCAAGTATGTGAAAGCCTTATCCTTCCATTAAAAAACAATATTCTGCTGTAGATCTCTCACCCCCTCCATAGCCAAAGGCACATTTAACACTTCCGATTTAGAGTAATTGACCTTTAAAATTACTTAGCATCCCAAACTTAGAGAAACAAAATATACCTGGGCTCAGATCCAAAAAGCTTGTCCATGCATATAATCTACCAGGTGTTAAAGGGGTGTGACCAGGTTAACATTAAAAATACTGGATGAACCTTCTGCACACTGCTATACCCTTTCACGCAAACTTTGTTACAAAAAAAATAGGGATATTTAGTTCACACATTGTGCAATACATGTTTAGGTTTGCCAATTGCGTCAAAGTAATCCTCTTTGCTTGAAAGGGTACTGTATAGTAGTGTGCAGAGGGTTCATCCAGTATGTTTAGTGTTAATGTGATCACAGCCCTTTAGCACCTGGTAGATTATAGGCATTGACAAGCTATTGGGTAGGGATGAGCTTCGTGTTCGAGTCGAACGTACGTTCGACTCGAACATTGGCTGTTCGTCCGTTCGGCGAAATCCGAACATTTTGGTCCGTTCGCGTCAAATTCGTGTGGCGCTCACGGCCCACAATGCACTGCGATGGCGCAAGTGCATTGCTGGCTCATGATTGGCCAAGCATGCACTGTGACCCCGCATGCTTGGCCAATCGCAGCGCCAGCAGCGAGGAGAGCCATGATTGGCCCCAGGCAGGATGCCTGTGGCCAATCATAGCTCAGGCTGTGTAGTGCACGCCCCACACTATATAAGGCCGCCATCGTGGCGGCCTCGTGTAGTGTGTTGGCGTCTGAAGCAGTGAGTGTTCTGTGTACCTTCAACACAGTACATACCGATCGTTTTCGGCCGCTTTTCTATCTTGCTGTTGTGTAGTGGTTATTGTCTGCGTGCCCTGACCGCAGTATACACCGCTATATTCACCTCACCTATATAGCTAGTGATCTATCTTTAATAATAGAGCTTGCAGTCAGTAGTGTTAGGAGATAGTGCGTGCTGTCTGCGTGCTCTGTACCCAGTACATACCGCTATATCCACCTACATAGCTGTTCTCTATTTGAGCCCACTTGCCATCTGCAGGAGTTATTGGAAGTTGTGTGTGCCTCCAGCACAGCACAGTATACATCTATATATATACCCCTTTATCTCTGGTGTTCTATAATAAAGGCATCTGCAGGAGTTAGTGGGTGTTGTGTGCCTCCAGCACAATATACACTACCCAACTGCTGTTTTACCCAACTCCCTTCAGGCCATTACCATGTCTGGAAGGCCAGCAAGGAGAGGCAGACAGGCACGAGCCGATAAAAGAGGGCAAGCAGGCTCTGTGTCTAGAGACAACAGTGCTGGTCGTGGACGCGGTGCATTGTCATCAGCACGTGGCCATGGGACATGCTTGTCCTTCTTTTCGGCAGCTGGACATGTTGAACCGCAACATGCCAACGACTTGGTAGAGTGGATGACCAAGCCCTCTTCATCCTCCTCATCCTCTCTCACCCAGTCTCAGGGTAGTAGCAAAGCAGCTGCCAACGCATCGTCTTCCCTCCTCTCAATGTCATCATCAGTGACTCCTTCCCTAGACCCACCACGTCCTCCTGAGGAGTCTCCTGAACTCTTTGAGCACAGTGTTGGGTACATGCTCCAGGAGGATGCCCAGTGTTTTGTGGGCTCTGATGATGACACTCAGCTAGAGGAAGGCAGTAGCGTGAGCGCAGAGAGAGGGGATGCTCAAGAAGGACAGCAATCTGGCAGTCATGTTCCACAAGCTGCAGCATACTGCCAGGTTTGCTACAGCGATGAAGAGGGAGGGGATGATGAGGGCACTGACTCCACGTGGGTGCCTGGAAGGAGGGAGGAGGAGGAGGAGGAGGAGGCACATGTCCAACGAGGCAGGATGCCCTCCGGGGGCCAGCTTAGGGGCAGCACACCGACTGAATCACGCCTGTGCAGAGCGCTGCCTCTGCGCGTTATTCTAAAAGTTCTTTGGTGTGGGCCTTTTTTGAGACGAGTGCATCAGATCGCACTGCTGCTATTTGCAACATATGTCTCAAGCGTATCTCACGTGGCCAAAACATCAGCCGCTTGGGCACCACATGCTTGACCAGACATATGTTGATCTGCCATGCAGCTCATTGGCAAGCGTACCTCAAAGACCCACACCAAAGAACAAAGTGGACCTCTCCTTGCTCCTCATCAGCTGGCATCTCCAACCCCACTAGACCTTCAGTCCTCTCTGAAACCTGCTCTGAGAGGAATGAAGGTGTAGAATTAGGTGTGTCACAGCCAAGTGCTTCCGGGAACTCTGCTAGCGGTACACCCACGTCCGATTATAGCAGGCAAATGTCCCTGCCCCAGCTGCTGGACCGGCGGAAGAAGTTCACTCCCAGCCATCCACATGCCCAGCGGTTGAATGCTAGCTTGGCTAAATTGCTAGCACTTCAACTGCTGCCTTTTCAGTTGGTAGACTCGGCCCCCTTCCGTGAGTTTGTACAATGTGCGGTTCCTCAGTGGCAGGTCCCCAAACGCCACTTTTTCTCACGGAAGGCGATTCCGGCTCTCTACCGGCATGTGGAAGGCAATGTCCTTGCCTCGCTGGACAGGGCGGTCAGCGGTAAGGTGCATATTACCGCTGACTCATGGTCCAGCAGGCATGGACAGGGACGTTACCTGTCTTTCACGGCCCATTGGGTCACTCTTCTGGCAGCTGGGAAGGATGCAGGACAAGGTGCAGTAGTGTTGGAGGTTGTTCCGCCACCACGCCTCCAAAATGCTACTATTGGTTGTGACACACCTCTCTCCTCCACCCCCTCCTCTTCTTCTTCCTCCATGGCCTCTTCCAGTGCTCTGTCCTCAGAACCAGCGGTGCTCCGTAGGCGTTCCAGGGGCTACGCAAGTACGCAGGCCAAACGATGCCATGCCGTGCTTGCGCTGGTTTGTTTGGGGGACAGGAGCCACACTGGGGCGGATGTTTTGTCAGCTCTGCAGGGGCAGGCCGAGAGGTGGTTGACGCCACGCCAGCTTAAGCCTAGGAATGGCGGTTTGCGACAATGGCACCAACCTCCTCTCCGCCCTCCGACAGGGACAACTGACCCATGTGCCCTGTGTAGCTCACATCCTTAACCTGGTGGTGCAGCGGTTCTTGGGCAGGTACCCCGGCTTACAGGATGTCCTGAAGCAGGCC
This sequence comes from Lithobates pipiens, assembly GCF_037356315.1. Classification (NCBI taxonomy): domain Eukaryota; kingdom Metazoa; phylum Chordata; class Amphibia; order Anura; family Ranidae; genus Lithobates; species Lithobates pipiens. The sequence continues at coordinate 17,052,656 of NW_027507696.1, forward strand.
AGGAAAGTCTGTGTGCATTTCCGCCGATCATTTAATGCCTGTGCTCGGCTGGCTGAGCTCCAAAAGGAGTTGAACCTGCCCAAGAACAGCCTTATATGTGACATGCCCACCAGATGGAACTCAACATTGGCCATGCTGCAGCGGCTGCACACGCAGCAGAGGGCCATCAATGAGTACCTGTGCGACTACGGCACCAGGACAGGGTCAGGGGAGCTCGGTTTTTTCTCACCACGCCAGTGGGGCATGATCAGGGATGCATGCACTGTCCTGTCACCGTTTGAGGAGGCCACAAGGATGGTGAGCAGTGACAGTGCATGCATCAGTGACACTGTACCTCTTGTCCACCTCTTGGAGCATACGCTGCGTGGAATAATGGACAGGGCACTTGAGGCAGAACAGAGGCAGGAAGAGGAAGACTTCCTTGCCTCTCAAGGCCCCCTTTATCCAGACAGTGTTCCTGCTGTGCCACCCATCACACAGGAAGAGGATGAGGAGGAGGAAGAGGAGGAGGAGGATGATTGTGTCAGCATGGAGGTGGAGGCTGGCACTCAGCATCAGCAGCAGCAGTCTTGTAGGGATGATTTACAGTCCCAAGAAACACGTGGACTTGTACGTGGCTGGGAGGAGGTAGCTGTGGATCATGTTGTCCTTAGTGACCCAGAGGACTCCGGACCGAATGCCTCAGCTAACCTACGCTGCATGGCCTCCCTGATCCTGCAAAGCCTGCGGAAGGATCCTCGTATTCTTCGGATCAAGGAGAGGGACCATTACTGGCTGGCCACTCTCCTTGATCCACGGTACAAGGGTAAGGTTGCCGACCTTATCTTGCCATCGCAGAGGGAGCAGAGGATGAGACATCTCCGGGAGGCCTTGCAGAAAGGTCTGTGCAACGCGTTCCCAGAGACTGGGAGGTTACAAACTCCTGGTCCTGGACAACGTGTTGCTGAGGCATCGGTCAGAAGGAGCGGTGGAGAAGGTGGCCGTCTGACTGATGCTTTCAGACAATTTTTTAGTCCGCAGCCCCAAGGTATGATCGGTTCCAGCACCCATCGCCAGCGTCTGATTTACATGGTGCAGGAATACCTAGGGGCAAGGTCAGACTTGGACACCTTTCCCACCGAAAATCCTCTGGCTTACTGGGTCTTGAGGATGGATCACTGGTCAGAGCTTGCACAGTATGCAATTGAGCTACTGGCCTGTCCTGCATCCAGCGTTCTTTCGGAACGCACCTTCAGTGCTGCTGGTGGCTTTGTTACCGATCACAGGGTGCGCCTGTCCACCGAATCAGTTGATCGACTGACCTTCATCAAGATGAATCAGTCTTGGATCACCCACAGCTACCAAGCACCTGAAGCTGATGTAACCGAATAATTTTTTTTGAAATACCACATCCCTTCAAGACTGCCTATGCTGATGCTGAGTGACTGTCCTGTTATGTTGATTGTCTATCCTCTTCCTCCTCCGCTGATATGTTGGAAGAACATTTCTGGTTCTGGTTGATGCCATCAGCCCAATTTTTCTGCCCCTGTTTAACAGGGGCGTTTAAGTACAATTTTTGATGCAATGCTTTGCAGCAGGGCTAATTCCTGCAATCAAACAAGAGTATATGGGAGAGGTTGCAGTGTGGTGGCACCAGCACCAGTGCCTTAGGCCAAATTTTTCTGCCCCGGTTTAACAGGGGCGTTTAATTACAATTTTTGATGCAATGCTTTGCAGCAGGGCTAATTCCTGCATTAAAACTAGAGTATATGGCAGAGGTTGCAGTGTGGTGGCACCAGCACCAGTGCCTAAGGCCCAATTTTTCTGCCCCTGTTTAACAGGGACATGTAATTACAATTCTTGATATAATATTTCACAGGAGGGCCCCTTCCTGTGCCCACCCAGAGTAACGGTGAGGACTTATAGTGTTGTGGCACCAGCACCACAACCACCAAAGGTCAATTTTTCTACCACTGTTCAACAATGGCATGTAATTACAATTCTTGGTATAATCGTTCACAGCAGGGCGCTCCAGCGCCCAGCAAGAGTCACTTTGAGGGCTTACAATGTTGTGGCAAAACCAACACCTTGTTCCGCCATTTCTGCAGAGCATATAGGGCAGGCCCCTACTTTCAAACATCCAACTTACAAACATCTCCTACTTGCAAACGGAAGGAGACAACAGCAAGTGAGATGAAAAAAGATGGACGACAAAACAAATTATACAGGGGTGATAACCCTTCCCTATGTTTTCCAAAAAGCTTAAAAATAGTTTTTTTGACTGGAGCTACACTTTAAAAATGTACCAGTTGAAAATTACAAACAGATTCAACTTAACACAACAAACCTACACAGTCCCTGTCTTGTTTGCACCGCCTATATACTTCTGTTCTGAGTATATAGGGCCTGGGGACCACACGCATTTCCTTTTTTTAATATGGGTACGGGGTTCCCCTTAATATGCGTACAAGACCTAAAGGGGCTGGTAATGGGCAGGGAGGGCTACCCATGCCATTTTTCTCAATGATTTTCAACCATATTGCAGGAACCAGATATAGCATTAAAACCGCAAGCAGTTTTAAATGGTGTTATTTCCGTTTAATGTCATTTTGTGCAGGGACTGTTCTAAACACGGGAAACACGTGGCACTTCACAGGCATACTACAGACACCCCCCAGGCACCATATTTAAAGGAATATTTCACTTTTTTTTTTTCACTTTAATCGTCATTAAAATCAGTGCTCCCGCCAAAACGTCCGTTTTTAAAACTTTTTTTTGCATTGACCCATGTCCCCTGGGGCAGGAGCCAGGTCCCCAAACCCTTTTTAGGACAGTATCTTGCATATTAGCCGTTAAAATTAGCACTTTTCATTTTGAACGTTCGAGTCCCATAGACTTCAATGGGGTTCTAACGTTCGTTCGAATTTGGGGTCCGTTCGAAAGTTCTGGTGCGAACCGAACCAGGGGGGTGTTCGGCTCATCCCTACTATTGGGATATGAGCACAGGTATATCTTGTTTCTGTTGTATTGCAGGTCAGTGGCCAGACCTAAACCGTGTAGCCAGTGGCGGCTGGTGAAGTTTTAGGATGGGGGTGGTGCCAGACCCCGTCCTTCCTTTTTGACCCCTCCCACTTATCATAAGCCCCACCCCTTATAGAATCCACCCACTCTGTCCCCTGTATTTCACTTGCTTCCACCCATAGTGTCAGAAATATACAGCCCAAGCATCACAGGACAGAGTATATAGCTCAGCTTCACAGATCAGGGTATATAGCTCAGCCTCACAGATCAGGGTATACAGCTCATCCTCATAGATCAGGGTATACAGCTCATCCTCATAGATCAGGGTATACAGCTCATCCTCATAGATCAGGGTATACAGCTCAGCCTCACAGATCAGGGTATACAGCTCAGTGTATACAGCTCAGCATCACAGATCAGGGTATACAGCTCAGGTTATACAGCTCAGCATCACAGATCAGGGTATACAGCTCAGGGTATACAGCTCAGCATCACAGCTCAGGGTATACACCTCAGCATCACAGCTCGGGGTATACAGATCAGCCTCACAGATCAGGGTATACAGCTCGGGTATGCAGCTCAACATCACGGATCAGGGTATACAGCTCAAGCAAGTGGTGTATGGGTCTCCTTCTCCAGCAACCAATATCCATAGCTGCACTGGGCAACTGCTGATCCACGTTCCAGCACTGACAGCAACCATCCTCATCCTCCCCCCCGCGTGGCCAGTCCAGTCCAGCGGCACTTACCCCTCATGTGGCAGGGATCTCCTCCTCCTCTCCAGTCTCCTCCTCTCCTGAAACAGCAGCTCCAGTGTCCGCTCTGGCGGCGCCCATGCACCCACAATGCACGGGCTGCCACTGATCAGTTGTCACCATTCATCAGGTTCCCCCATCACAGTGTCCCCATTCATCAGGTTCCCTCATCGGTGACCCTATTCATCAGACATCCCTATCACCGTGTACCCTTATTTCAAGTGTCCCCATCACAGTGCCCCCATACATCTGATTCCCCATCAGTGTCCCCATTCCTCAGATGTCCCCATCACAGTGTCCCCAGCCATCAAGTGTCTCCATCACAGTGCCCCCATACATCCTGATTTCCCCATCAGTGTCCCCATCTATCAGGTTCCCCCATCACAGTGTCCCCATTCATCAGATTCCCTTATCAGTGTCCCCATTCATCAGATATCCCCATCACAGTGTACAGCCAGATCCAGGTCATACATGATCAGTGCAGAGGAAGGAGATTCGGGTCAGGTCAGTGCTGTCAGGATATCCAGATCACACACCATCCCCATACACTGACAGATAAGATGAAGATGTGTGTGGCGCCATCAGACGTGTGGATGGACAAGTCAGGTGAAATGTCAAATGCCAATGCCAGTGTGATCGGAGGAGATCATGAGATGTCAGCTCCTGTTGAATCATCTACAAAGTTTATCCCAAGCTAGAAAGGACAGATCGCAGTGATTGCCTGGACTCATCATCACTACACATGTTCCTGGCCCTGCACCCTAGTGAAGGATGGTCAGTGCTGCTTAGCTAACTAACTTAGCTTACCTCCTTCAGGCCGTGCTCTCCAAGTGGTAGAGAAACCAAAAGTGATGGTTCCGCGATAAGCCCTGCCTACCATCCTCTGGACCCACCAATCAGGTGCAACAGGTTGGAATCTGGAATGAATGGATGTAGAGCGTGGAACTGGTAGTGTTCAGGACGCATTGCCTGCGCCCTATTTACACTCCAAACACCGCCCAATGAAACTTTTCAGCTGCAATCACCTGAACTGTAACAGTCAAGTTTCTAGTGGACAGCTCAGTGTCAGGTGATCAGACGCTCTTAAAGGACCACTTCTTTTTTGCTTTGGGGGGGTGGCGCCCGAGCGCCCCCTATTTATGGGCCACCACTGTGTGTAGCTCTCCCCCATTTTGTGTCTCTTTACCCCAGGTTGCCATTGTGTTCACAGTGGTAAAACAGACAGAGTAGGAATGGCTAAAGAGGGATTACTTTAATGAAATTGGCCAGCTTAAACATGTATTGCAATATGTGTGAACTAAATATCCCTATTTTATATTGCAAAGTTTGCTTGAAAGGGTATAGCAGTGTGCAGGGGATCCATCCAAACTTAGAGAATTCAACCAATAACTGTTGGAAAGCAACAAGAGGGTTAGCAACATAAAGCAACAGATCATTTGCATATAAAACCATTTTGTAATCTAATGGCCCAATGGTAAGTCCACAGATATATGGATTTTTACACATGGCAACCGCAAAGTGTTCCATAGCTAGAATATAAAGATATGGAGACAGGGGATACAATTGGTCGGTGCCATTAAATACTGTATATGGACATGAGGTGACAAAACCTATTCTCCTTAATCCTGACAGTTTGATGGTGATAAAAAGTCTGAATCCTTGAGAGCATAACAGGGAGTATACATATGTGGGCCAAAGTAAAGAACAGAAAGGACCAACTGGAATGATCAAATGCCTTTTTTGCATCTACAAATAAAAGACACAAAGAATTCTTATGCAGTTGAGCGTATCAAGAAGTGTCAATGTTTTTATGGTATTGTCCCTTGCTTGCTTGGGGATAAACTCTACCTGTTCTCTATGGATTAATCAGGGAATAAATAGAGTTTCAAAGCTATAATTTTAACATAAATCATCAGGTCTACATTAATAAGAGACATGGGTCTATAACTGGAGCATTGGACGAATCCTTATTTGGCTTGAGAAGGAGAGTGATATGGGCTTCTTGGGTTTAATCAGTGAAGTGACAATCAGATGCATGGCAATAAAGGTGGTTGTCAACATGGGGGTAAGGTCTGCACAAAGGGATTTATAGAAACAGCCGGTAAACCCATGAGGGCTAGAGATTTTACCCGCAGGGAGTGATTTAATATCTTTGAGAATTTCTTTGGTAAAGGGGACTGCCAGAGCATCCACAGCATAAGGATCTCGGTTGACCAGGGTAGGGTGGGCAGTGTCTGCAATATAAGAACTCAGATGAGGCATTACTTGTGGATTCAAAGACCTCTCAATTGCATATGAAATATTATAGAAATCAGAGTAATAAGTGTGGAAGGCTTAGGCAGTTTAATCAGACTAATGTACAAGCTGGTTCGCAGTCTTTCTTACCTTGGATATAAAAGTGCATGAGACACATTTGTCCCGGTGTTCGTAAAGATGTTATAAAGGTTCTCTAAGTTTCGGGGCACTTTGATTAAGTAGCTCCAATAAAGCAGGACATTTCTGCAATAATTCCTGAGAAACAGACCTATTGCGTATGGCTTTATGTGCAAGTTCTAGTACATGGATCTCTCAAAAGAAGATTAGTCAGAGTTAATGATTTCTCTTTTTTAATACGGGACTTATTATCAGAACACCTCACAACATGCACTTAAACCTGGATTCACACGTCAGCGGTGAGAAAAATCGCATGTGATTCAGACAGGTTTCAGACCGCATTCTTTGCAGTGCAAGTTGAGCTCATTTGTTTTGTATTGCTCATTTCGCACCTCAACCGTGCAAAAAAGGTGCAGGCATCTTTTTTTGCCACCCTGCGTTCACAACCATGTAATCCGATTCTTGCAATCGCACTGCATTTTGCAACATGTTTCAGGGTGTCGTTAATTTAACATTGTCACCGGTGCATGAGCAGAGTACAATTTCAAGATTTGTTGCGTTTCCCACACCGCATATATGTGAACAGGGGCTAAGGGCACAGGGGGACACAGGAAAATTAATAATGTCTGTGGAGGGTGTATTTTGGACCGTAGAATCTGCAAGAAGGGTGTCATTAAAGGACCAGCAGGGAGTACTCACAGGCATATGAGGCATTATTATAGTAATATATAATGGGGAATGGTCGCACCAGATCCTAGGGCCTATACAAAAGACCGGTGCCACCCCAGTAAGATACAAAAAGGTGGTCTATTCCGCTATATGTACCATGGGATGCAGAATAGTGAGAATAATCTTTAGTTGTCAGGTGCAAAACACGTCAAAGATTGATCAATTGAAAATGATGGAGTCTGTTTCATAGTAAATTGATGTCTATGAATATGATACAACATTTGGGATCTTTGATTGTGAACTTTGAGGTCCCTTGGGTTAAGAGAACAAACTTTAAGAGATGCCATCTAGAAAAATGTAAGGTCACAGAAGTATGCCTCAACTAACGAGCCACATCGTCCGACCATGTGCCCAGAACAGAAAGGGGTTAGAACAACTACTTTTTTGGAGCTCACTGCTGGCCTAGGATACATTGAACATGTAAGATTATAAAATAATCATTACTAGAGATAAATGCTGTGAGTAGCAAACAACTGTTAATGTTAACAACCAGAACACCCTATTACAATAAGAAAAACCAACACATGTAGCATCAGTAACAATTACCTATAAGATATAAAAAGTAGGGGGAAGGGGGGATTGAAGACAAGGGGAAAAGAAAAAAATGAAGACATCTATGGCAATAATAACTCTCATCCAATACCTGCAACACAACAGGCTGTAAGCAGCTTAAAGTGGAGGTCCGCCGACCATTATTTTATTTTTTTTCAGCCATTCTGACACTTTGCTAAAAACTATATAACACTCACTTGTTTAGTGTATTAATTCCCCTGATGTCCGTTTTCAATTAGAAAAGAAACTTATAAAATCTTATGATGGCCGGTTCCATCTTGCTTGTGGGCATGTGAAGCCCACAAGCATTGATTTCTGGGATGCGATGAATGCTGAGCTCCCAGCATTCACCGCTCTTTCTCGCACATGCTCAGTGTTTACGGCGTGGAGCACCGTAAACTTCCAGATCGCCACCACAACGGGCGTCGTTGTCTGAAGTTCTCTCCCCGTTGTGATGGCAACCAAACAAAGAGATTCTGTGGCAGCGCTCTGCACTGACTCCTGGGAAGACTGATACTTAGCGCCAGGGAAAAGCTATATAAACGCCTACTCCCGCAGGAGTGAAATATTTATTGCCTGAAGAACTTTAGACAGGAGAGGAGTTAGAGCATGGGAAACTCCTAACGGTTTTATAGTAACAGGACGACACTTTTCTCTAGGCTCACTTATAGAGGGATGGTCAGTACTCTCAGACCCTATGAGAGCCGTCTCAGTCCATAGCTACCTTGTGCATTTACATCCCAAAACAAACAGTCACCAGGGATTACAATTCAGGGTCAGTAATCACAAGTCTCCAGGATAACTGCACACCCAGCTTCCTCCGCATATAGCCCAGTGAGGGAGACAAACCTTCTCCAAAGTAGATCCCTTATGGTACAGTCCCACAACCAGCTCCTCAAAAAGATTGCTTCAGGCTCTCAGCTCTGACACAGCTGAGGCATTAAAACCTGGTACACAATCTACAGGCTGCCTCAGGGGACCGCAGCCCCAGAGGCTCTGGAACCCTCCTTGACAAGGAAAGAACGATCTTTCCAGGGCTCTAGACCATTTATCACTTCCACTGCCAGCTTCTGGACAATCCCCTTCAGAGACTGGCTAAGGCATGATAAATCATCAGTCTAGTCATTTGACTCCCCCAACCTCAGAAGCAGGTGGAAACAGCCAAACTCCCAACCTGTTAAACCCTGGACAGACTGGAGCAGTTAGTCACTGCTTCCTTGACTACAGAAGAAGCCAAAAATTAAATTTACTACATTAATAAGAGATAGGGAGGATTATTTGATAGAGCAGCACGCATAGTAGCATGGCCTAAAGAAAGGAGGAAAGGAGAACACAAAAGAGGAACAAAAATAATATATCGCTAACACCTTGTGGGCCTAGAGAAGAGCAAGGCCAAGGTATCAGATCATGGTCAAGAGGGCTACAAGTTTGCAAACAATAGTACGGTGAAATATATAGAGGGTAAAAAGACACCTATTGTTACCATACCATTGCCGATAGAAAAGTATTAAGTAGCAAGTTAACCCAGGCACATTGAGATGGAAAGATAAAGACTCTAAAAGCCTATGAGGACATGGAGTCTACGCTGTTTATGTTGTGGCCACTGAGGAGGTCTTTTCGTGTCTGTAAGAGCCCATTGGTCAGGAATAGAGTTTTCTTGAAATTTGAGACAAGGTGGGTCCAGCCACATTTCCAATTCCACAGATCCCTGTTGCAGAGCCTTAGTAAAGAAGGGCAAGTTTTCAGGTGAATGACGGAAAGTAGTCTTGTCATTTCTGTGTACCGCTAGCTGCTAGATGAAAGCGATAACCCCAGCTATATGATATGTACTTTTCTCGTAAAAACCATGTAAGTGCTCCAATTAGAAATACAGGCCAGAGGTGCAGCAGCCCTTACTCAGCTCTTAGTTTTACTGTTATTATTACTAAAATGTGTAGTATTTTTAGGAAGTTGCTTATTGGCTAGGTTGGGTTGTTCATTATGTAAATTAAACTGTAATGGTTTATGGAGGCAACAAAGGCAGTGCAGTAACAGTGGGAAGCAGAGAGGGGACTCAGGATCAGCAATGGGTCACCCAGCTGCTTATTTAGCAAAAGCTTCTGGAACCTGCATTAAGAATCTTTAACAGGTCTAAAATTAAGAATCTTTACGGTCTAAAATCATAGCTATTCAGTAGTCTTCTCAGTAAATTGAGCCTGTGGAGAGAAAAATATTGGTGCTTCCATTGCAGCCAAGTTCCAGGACTGTCATTCCAATCCTGGCTTTTATGATCTAGTGAGTCAGTGATCTAAACAAGCACAGATTCTACCCCTAAATCATTTTTAGAACTGTATTCATACACCTTGAAATTTTCCACATTTTGCCATGTTACAACCAAAAATGTAAATGTATTATATTGGGATTTTACGCGATAGACCAACACAAAGCGGCACATAATTGTGAAGTGAAAGGAAAATGATAAACGTTTTTTCAAATTTTTTTACACATAAATATCTGAAAAGTTTGGTGTGCATTTGTATTCAGCCCCCTTTACTCTGATACCCCCAACTAAAATCTAGTGGAACAAATTGCCTTCAGAAGTCACCTAATTAGTACATAGAGTCCACCTGTGTGTAATTTAATCTCAATATATACAGCTGTTCTGTGAAGCCCTCAGAGGTTTGCTAGAGAACCTTAGTGAGCAAACAGCATCATAAAGGCCAAGGAACATACCAGACAGGTCAGGGATAAAGTTATGGAGAAGTTTAAAGCAGAGTTATTAAAAAAAAATTCCCAAGCTTTGAACATCTCACGGAGAACTGTTCAATCCATCATCTAAAAATGGCAAGAGTATGGCACAACTGCACACCTAGGAAGACATGGCCGTCAACTTAAACTGACAAGCCGGGCAAGGAGAGCATTATTTAGAGAAGCAGCCATGGTAACTATGGAAGAGCTGCAGAGATCCACAGCTCAGGTGAGAGAATCTGTCCACAGGACAACTATTAATTGTGCACTCCACAAATCTGGCCTTTATGGAAGAGTGGCAAGAGGAAAGCCATTGTTGAAAGAAAGCCATAAGAAGTCCCGTTTGCAGCTTGTGAGAAGCCATGTGGGGGGCACAGCAAACATGTGGAAGAAGGTGCTCTAGTCAGATGAGACCAAAATTGAACTTTTCGGCCCAAAAGCAAAATTCTATCTGTGGTGGAAAACTAATACTGCACATTATCCTGAATACACCATCCCCACTGTGAAACGTGGTGGCAGCATCATGTTGTGGGGATGCTTTTCTTCAGCAGGGACAGGGAAGCTGGTCAGAGTTGATGGGAAGATGGATGGAGCCACATACAGGGCAATCTTAGAAGAAAACCTGTTAGAGTCTGCAAAAGAGTTGAGACTGGGCGGGAGGTTCATCTTCGAGCAGGACAACGACCCTAAACATACAGCCAGAGTTACAATGAAATGCTTTAGATCAAAGCATATTCATATGTTAGAATGGCCCAGTCAATGTCCAGACATAAATCCAATTGAGAATCTGTGTCAATACTTGAAAATTGCTGTTCACAGACCCTCTCCATCCAATGTAACAGAGCTTGAGCTATTTTGCAAAAAATAATGGGCACAATATTCATTCTATAGATGTGCAAAGCTGGTAGAGACATACCCAAAAATTGCAGCAAAGGGTGGTTCTACAAAAGATATTTAAAAACAGAGGGTGCAATCAGCTCAAAAATATATAAGATATAGTATAAAACACAACCCCCCCCCCCCCCCCAACATATGTAAGCTGAACACTAAATAGAATTTTCACAAAAAATCCAAAATGGCAAATGTTATATCAGGGTATAAGTGCAGTGCAAACCAAACAATCCAAAACATTGATAAACAACAAGTCCCAGAATGTAATGTCAGTGCAATAATGAGAGTTGATGGACAACAGGTCCCAGAAAACCTTCACCAGTGATGATGTAATCCAAAGTAGGTGACAGTCCCTCCACCTCCGATCTTATTTTCTACTCTCACCTTAAGGCATGGACTCCTGAACTAACAGGTAGTCATGCAAGCAGATCCCAATATATCAATGGGTTGAAACGAATCACACACTCCTTTCCAGACTCCTCGAAACTCAGTAAGGGTGCCAGACCATAAATTATAAAAAGGAGTAGATCTAAGTGCTTACTGTATAATTTTAAAATATTATACAGTAAGCACTTAGATCGTCTCCTTTGTTATCATTTATGGTCTGGCGCCCTTACTGAGTTTCGAGGAGTCTGGAAAGGAGTGTGTGATTCGCTACAAAAGATATTGTCTGAATACAAATGCGTGCCAGACTTCGCACATATTTATTTTGTAAAAAATTCTGAAAACCATTTATCATTTTCCTTCCACTTCACTATTATGTGCCACTTTGTTTTGGTCTAATGGTCAGATAAAATCCCAATAAAATACATATACATTTGATGTGGTGCATCATTGCTGCAGGCAATTAACTAGTTAATCTAATAGGAAGTAAAAGGCAAAAACCTTCCTTGGGCATTTCCATTGCTGCAGATATCAGTAATGACATGCACAGTGGTAATTTCATGAACCATGCTACTTTGCCAAAGACATGTGCACAAGATCTGCAGTCTGTTCCCATAATTTGCAATAAAATCATCTTTGCCATTCTGAAGCTTCTCTCCAACCACTTTGCATATTATTTCATATATACTGTGATTCAGTATTTGCCTAATATGCTACAGAAATCTCCCTCCACTGAGTCTGGCTGCAACCATTTTAACTGTGGGCAGCTGAAGCTGCTGCTTGTTCCACTTCCTGAATTTACACAGACGCACACCTCCAGCTCTGCAGCTCTCATTTGCTCTCTTATGGCTCTTCCCCCTCTCCTTTCCTGGGAAACTCTCACAAGATTGAGAGAGAGAGAGAGCTGTGCATGATTTCATAAACCTAGGCTTTTTACCAGACAAGAAACAGGAAGTGGGCTGTGTAAGGTAATGTCTCGCATAAAAAAAATGTTATTATCCAAAGTTAAAACAACAAGGGCAGACGATTTAATAGATGGAAAGTTGAAAAAATAACTGAAGGCCCACTTTAAGGTATAATAATAAAGAGTAATTGACAAAGCAGTGACTACACCACTGGCATCCACCACTTCCCGGAAGTGACGTCATCCCTTGGCTCCCTGTGCATTCCAGATTAAGGAAGTGTCGGCAACCACCGGCGCAGCCCACTCTGAGCCATCAGCGATGCAAGCCGCATGGATGCACCCTCTCCACAGACACCCTTCCATTTGTACCCAATGCCTGTGTTACTTCACTCTTGTGAGTACCTACTTTCATTTGTGCAATAAATTCACTCTTATACTACACTTAGATTGGCACCTGTGCTTTATCCTCAGCTGTTCCAGAAGTTTCTTCCTACTTTCCACTGGGCTGCCTCTCCGGATTCTATAACATGGACTATATGGACTTTCATTCGTCAATTTTAACGCTTTTGACCATTACCATTCCCCTATGATGTCCAACAGGCTGGCGTGCTAATACTCAGCTTGATGCAAGCGCCGACTTCTCTATGTGGGTATCTTCATCAGGGAATGACTGGGGAAATATTTCTGTTGCCTGTTCAGGCAATGCGTAAAGATGGAACAGCAGAAGATGGAGAAGGGCTGGGCAGGAGCAGACTGAGAACTCATGGGGCCCCCGGGCAATAGGAGATTATGGGGCCCCCAGACAATCAGAGATTATGGGGCCACACAATATACACAAACACACACAGTATACAATCACACAGTATGCACAGACATGTTTCTATTGGCTGAGAAAGTACTGGAGAGGTGGGGCAGCTATAATCTCGGGATTTTTAGACCAAAAGGATGTCGGTAAGTGACATTTCAGAGACAGATGTAAAAAAAACACAAATTTTTACATACTGTCCCTGGTTTTACTGAGGCTGGCAACCCTGATGGGGCCCCCTAGTGGCATGGGGCCCTCGGGCAGTGCCCGAGTGGCCCAATGGTCAGTCCGCCCCTGGGGCTGGGTAACAACAACTGAAGATAATGATATCCTCTTGGCAGAGCTACTGTCTGATTGATTGGCTATGCCTTTCAGCACAAAGCTGAAACCCAGAGCCAGCTGTGCCCACCTCCTCCACAGCCCAGTGCTTCAATGAGCACTGGAGGAGCAGAGTAGAGAGCGATAAGTAACAATCACTGATCTCCACTGGGTCAGACTGAGCACTCAGTGATTAACAATCATGAGATTGCATAGTTCTCAGTGTTGGAGCTGGTGTGGGACAGTTGCAGCATCAAACAGATGGCATGAAGGTAATTATGGTGTTTGTTTTTTGTATACATCCCGTACTTTTTCTTTAAATTTTGGCAAAGGCTGCACTATGTTTGATCTTGATAAGTAAAGCTTAGTCTTGCATATGCTCCAGAGCAGCTTTCTATAGAAGCAGCTTTGCTTTCATATATTTGTATTGTCTTTTATTAGTCAAAAACCATATCATTCGTTATCCACATCACCTGAGTGGTTGCTTATACACAGTATTACTAGAGTCTAGTGCTCCTTGCTCCATCACCTTTTCCCTACCACTGCACCCAACAGCACAATCACTGTCAACCAAAAATTGTTTGAATTGCAATGCTTTCCCACTACTCATTACTGGATAAGGTGGCAGCGTTTTCCAGTGCCGCTTCTACTGGTTCACTTCTTTTTAGACAGTGATGTGTTTTTAGTTGCTCTTCACAAGTCATAACGCACATGTATGCATTATAATTGTATTTGACTCGACAGCCTCCATAAGAAAGTGAGTGTCTTATTTACTCTGATTTTCAAGAGACTTTAGAAAGAGCTAAGGAACAATGTGATCAGTATCTGTTAACCAACAGTGAATTATTTATTTACAAGTAGACAGGTTGTGATCCAGATCTATAAGCCTTGAAACACAGATGAATGTCTGTTCTTACTGGGGTTTTAGATAGAGGTGAGCTACTATGCTCTGTAATTACTGTAAAGACTGGTCTATGGGAGCAAGCATTGCTGGATTTTAAGATTTGACTTAACTTTCTGCAATCAACTTTTAATGGTCGCCATATTTAAAAAAGCAAAAGTGAAGTTGTATTTATTTAAAAGGTTTCAGGACTTCGATATGTAGGATTATTTAACCCCCTTCAGTGCCAGATGTAGCAGCTACCAGACACTGATCCATATTCCTACATACACAAAAGATAAAATGTTTATATGTACAGTTTAATAGCATATTCGATTTAGTATATCAGTTCTGCCACCCCTTTTTTCCTCATCATTGTAATGGCTTTCATCCCATCTCTGTTTGCCTGGAGGTGACTCATAGACTTTGATCTCGCTCTTTTAGTAGGCCAAAAACATCTGATACAAGGCAGCTAAAGCCATCAGCACATATGTTTTGGATGTGCTCTGGAAGAGATAAGGTGTTGAATCTCCAGCAGCAGGCGGCACAAATATACTTAATTTCCTCCACTCCCACAGCAGTGCGAACCTTGAGGTTGTCAAGATTGTTATGCCTATTAGTGGTGACTGTCAACTGTGGCATCAAAAAGAAGGTTGGAGGCTTCAGTGGTGAGCTTTAGCATCTTTCATGTCCGTCTTTCTTTCTCTCTCTTTCTTTTCCTTGTGTCCAAATGCAAAGCACTCTCAGCCAAGCTTTGGGAATTCTCATAAGTCAGAGATGAGGTGCAGAAGAACTCGTTGTCCAAAGAGCTTTGTAAATGAACCTCATTAGATGTTGCCTCTCTTTAAAAACTATGAGGTGTGTAGATTTGTGTCCAATGGTCTTTTTTTTAGACAACTACCAAATAATGTTAAATGGTTGGGATTGCAGGCTATACGTTATCACAGACTCTTTTCAGAGACCGGATATCCCAATTATGTAATTCACAAAATTATTAAGTGCATCAATGCTTCTGGCACTAGCTGTCTATGTTGCTTCCCTGAACTTCCGGTCTTGTCAGGAAAGGAGTTAACAGTGGACAGAGCAGTCTCAAGCAAATCTGTTAGCTTGGACAAGGAAGGGGGAGAATGCAGTAACAGGGGAGTGCCTTGCTATCCTAGGCTATGGAGCTGAGTGTTTCTATTGATGAACACAGTATAGAGAGACACAACCTTAATCCTAGCATGCAAGAGTGATTCCATAGGATGCTGATAGGGAAAGCAGCCACTATGAAACAGGAAACCTGGGACCCTGGCATTAGCTTAAACTCAAATATAGGCAAGGATTAAAATATAAAGAAGGTGATTAAATCAGCTGCAGAAAGGGCTTAAAATTTGAGACATGAATATCACTTGAAGTAAAGTCCACCTAATCTATGGTACAGCGCACAGTTTAAATCATTTGAAGATTCACTGCACTCTGATGTAGCAAGAGTCACTGGCCCTCATTAACCACTTCAGCCCCCGAAGGATTTCCCCACTTCCTGACCAGGCAATTTTTTGCAATACTGCACTGCGTTACTGACAATTGCACGATGCTGTACCCAAATAAAATGTATGTCCTTTTTTTAGAGCTTTCTTTTAGTGGTATTTGATTACCCCTACAGTTTTTTTTTTTTTTCGCTATAAACAAAAAAAGACAGACGATTTTGAAAAAAAAAACAATATAATTTTTTACTATCTGCTATAAAAAAATGAAAAAATCTAATTTCTTCATAAATTTAGACCAACATGTATTCTGCTACATATTTTTGGTAAAAAAACAAAACAATATGTGTATATTGATTGGTTTGCACAAAGGTTATATTGTCTACAAAATAGGGGATAGATTTATGGCATTTTATGTCATTTTCTTTTTTTTTTTCTAGTAATGGCGGTTATCAGCCATTTTTAGAGGGACAGATCAGACACCTAGCTGACATTTTTGACACTTTTTTGGGAACCAGTGACATTATTACAGTGATCACTGCTAAAAATATGCACTGATATTGTACTAATGACACTGGCAGGGAAGGGATTAACATCAGGGGCAATCAAGGGGTTAAATGTGCGTTTATAACTGTTTGGGGGGATGGGCTGCCTGGGACAACACACAGATCTGTCTTCCTGAATAGCAGAAAGACAGTATCGGTGTGTGATCCCTTGTCAGAACGGAGATCTGCCTTGTTTACTATGGCAGATCCCCATTCTGTCACTGCGGGGAACAATTGCAGGCGGCCGGCAGACATCTAGCCTGCCGGACCCGCTCGCCAATAGGCGCACTCATGCACCTCTGGTGATACACGCATGACCACAGATCGCCGTGTACAAACCCGACATACACCTATGGTGATTTGCACAGCCGAGCCAACCTACCGCAGTATAATTGCAGCGGCTGGTCGGCAAGTGGTTAAATGACTTATACTTTGATAGTTTCTATGGTACATTGCAGCTACCCTTTCTTGCCCCCCAGTACAGAGCTGCCCACCCAATCTAAAGGCCTGAGGGGTGTGTTGTAGGTGTGCTGAAGGGTTTTATAATGCCCAACAGATAGACCCTTAAAGGAGAAGTCCAGCCTAAGCTTGTTTGGTCAGCAGCTCTCTGCTCAGGGAGCCGTGAGAACCAAGCCATCTGTGATTTTCGATTGCTCGGTTCCCAGTGTAGAGGTGCCGGGGGGACAGATGCAGCATCGCACTGATGCTGCATCCACCTAGGTATACAGTGGTGTGAAAAAGTGTTTGCCCCCTTCCTCATTTCCTGTTCCTTTGCATGTTTGTCACACTTAAGTGTTTCGGAACATCAAACCAATTTAAACAATAGTCAAGGACAACACAAGTAAACACAAAATGCAATTTGTAAATGAAGGTGTTTATTATTAAAGGTGAAAAAAAAAAAAACCATCATGGCCCTGTGTAAAAAAGTAATTGCCCCCCCTTGTTAAAACATACTATAACTGTGGTTGTTCACACCTGAGTTCAATTTCTCTAGCCACACCCAGGCCTGATTATTGCCACACCTGTTCACAATCAAGGCATCACTTAAATAGGAGCTGCTTGACACAGTAAGGTCCACCAGAAGATCCTTAAAAGCTACACATCATGCCGAGACCCAAAGAAATTCAGGAACAATTGAGAAAGAAAGTAATTGAGATCTATCAGTCTGGAAAGGGTTATAAAGCCATTTCCAAAGCTTTGGGAATCCAGCGAACCACAGTGAGAGCCATTATCCACAAATGGCGAAGACATGGAACAGTGGTGAACCTTCCCAGGAGTGGCCGGCCGCCCAAAATTACCCCAAGAGCGCAGCGACGACTCATCCAAGAGGTCACAAAAGACCCCACAACAACGTCCAAGGAACTGCAGGCCTCACTTGCCTCAGTTAAGGTCAGCGTTCATGCCTCCACCATCAGGAAAAGACTGGGCAAAAATGGCCTGCATGGCAGAGTTCCAAGGAGAAAACCACTGCTGAGCAAAAAGAACATCAAAGCTCGTCTCAATTTCTCCACAACACATCTTGATGATCCCCAAGACTTTTGGGACAACATTCTGTGGACCGATGAGACAAAAGTGGAACTCTTTGGAAGGTGTGTGTCCAAGTATATCTGGCGTAGAAGGAACACTGCATTTCATAAAAAGAACATTATACCAACAGTAAAATATGGTGGTGGTAGTGTGATGGTCTGGGGCTGTTTTGCTGCTTCAGGACCTGGAAGACTTGCCGTGATAAAAGGAACTATGAATTCTGCTGTCTACCAAGAGATCCTGAAGGAGAATGTCCGACCATCTGTTCGTGTACTCAAGCTGAAACGAACTTGGGTTCTGCAGCAGGACAATGATCCTAAACACACCAGCAAGTCCACCACCGAATGGCTGAAGAAAAACAAAATGAAGACTTTGGAGTGGCCTAGCCAAAGTCCTGACCTGAATCCTATTGAGATGTTGTGGTATGACCTTAAAAAGGCTGTTCATGCTCGAAAACCATCTAATGTAACTGAATTAGGACAATTCTGCAAAGATGAGTGGGCCAAAATTCCTCCAGGACGCTGTAAAAGCCTCATTGCACGTTATCGCAAACGCTTGGTTCCAGTTGTTGCTGCTAAGAGTGGCCCAAACAGTTATTAGGTTTAGGGGGCAATCACTTTTTCACACAGGGCCATGATGGTTTGGATTTTATTTCACCTTTAATAATAAACACCTTCATTTACAAATTGCATTTTGTGTTTACTTGTGTTGTCCTTGACTATTGTTTAAATTGGTTTGATGTTCCGAAACACTTAAGTGTGACAAACATGCAAAGGAACAGGAAATGAGGAAGGGGGCAAACACTTTTTCACACCACTGTATATATTGTGGGAAATACCCCAAAACTCATACCTTTCTTTTCTTTTCACATTTTTTATTGGTAACAATCAGATAACAGATTATAACATTATCAGAATGGCATACAGAGTTCGGAACATACAGAGTATATTCAACTAGGTTGGTGTGGTTTTAACATACTGTGATAAGTATATCTAAACAACATACTGTGAACCGCTTATGCATTCTAGTGCTGCTAGCTGTAGTTGTTGTCTAGTCGGGGGTCAAAGCCCCATGGGCAAGCAGTTTGCACTCAAACTAGTACTCTGCAGGGATAAAAAGGGAGAGGGGGGAACAGCCATTCATTAAATACAAAAATTTGTGTTACCTGGGCTTTGTGGGGGCAAAGGAGAGGGGGTGGAAAGAAAGGGGGAGAAGAAAAGAAAACAGAAAGACAAGAGGTCTGAGTAGGTGGCATCTAAAAAGATGAAATAAAGAGAGTGGTTATGGTCAGGGGGGCTCGTCCTAGACTCCAGCTACCCCCCTCCCGAGTCTCTTTTCATTTGAAAGAATCAAGGCTTCAGTAGGCTTGAATCAAAATTAGGGGGGAGGAATTGCTCAACCCATGGTTGCCAGACTTTAAGATGTTGAGGGATCCTATCTAGAGTTATAGCGTCAATTTTATCGTGGATCATGGCCTGAGTGACCCTATTTTTGACCTCAGTAATATTTAGAGTTGGAGAACTCCAAGCCCTAGCTATTGTTTGCTTTACTGCAGTTATGAGTTGGAGAAGTAGCTGTGTTTGAGTCCGTGTGAGGTCCTGTGAGGGGAGGTTCAATATAGCGAAGATCAGGTCTGGGTCAAGTTTAACCTGAGATAGGGCCGAAGCCATTTGGAATATGATCCCCCAGAAAAGTTGCGCCGCCGGACCACCATATGTGTTCATGCGTACCTCTTTCGCAGCATTCTCTGAAGCATTCCGGAGGATAGGATGGAGCTCTAGAAGGAAGCGTCCTCCATGTCGAGCCTCACGCATGCACCCCTAATACTTTTCTTTTAATGCTAACTATTCTGGGTACATCTATATTTCCATATGAAAATGTTTCTTAGTTGGAAAGATTATTTAGCACAATGAAAATATGACTTGTTAGATACTAGATATGACAGATCTGTGATGCATCTTTTTCCTAGGAGGTCTAATATGTCTTATTATCCTTTTGGACCTTGTAATTTAGTAATTTTTGGTATATGAATGGTATCTTCTTCTAACGCTGGGATTAGCAAACATTTCTAATTAAAGCAGAAGTAAACCCATCCATAAAATAGTTTATATTACGGCACGTGCCGGAAATGTAACACTCCCATTGGTGGTGCTGTCAACCAAACTGTCAAACCATCCAATGGCTGGTGTCATAACTCACGATCACACATGCATCATCATGGCAGTTGTAGATTAAACAGAGACCAAGATGGCAGCTTCCTTAGCTGAAAACGATAGGAGGGTTTACTTACACTTTAAAAGAGCCATGTATATTGCTACATGAACGTAGGTTGTGTATTTCTTCCAGATCTGTGCAGTAATTTGGTGTATAACCTTGCCTCTGTGCAGGAGCTTCCTGTAATAAAGACCGGCCACTACTGCTCTCTCTACTTGTGTAGGATGAATGGTCTTGTCTCTGACCCCTCCCAGAGTTTTTAGTAGCAGACAGCCTATAGTCGTGGGCTTGCTGGGTCCCTTCCAGAGCACTGTCCTTTGCACAGGCTTTGTGCAGCACAGTGATGATGTTACTGTTAATTTTACAAGGTAATATCTGAGTTTGCAGAGGCATCTGTTCACACAAAGTGGATTTATATCCTATGTGGCTATTGAGAAATACATTAAAATGTAAGTGTTTGTGCCCGGAGTTCAGCTTTAAGCCCCCATTCACACCAGTGTGACTTGTAATGCGATTTGACAGGTTTAAATCTCATGAAAAGTCAAACCCTATTGTCGGCAATGGAACTGTTCAAATTGGTGCAACGTCGACTTTGCGGTGCCGCAACTATTTTAATTTTTTTGTCATTTCAAGTGCCTAAGTTACACTGACCTGTGGCTTTGAAATTGTGCCATTTTAAGTGAAGTTGCATGATTTCAAAGTCGGATTCGTTGTGAATGGGGGCTAAATTTCACTGCAGACTATTTATGACAGGGAAAACTAAGGCAAAGTCCCATTGAAATAAAGTCCATATATCAAACAATGAACACCCATCCATATAAAAGTGGTAATTAGCAGTGAAAAAATCAGTGAAGAGATCCTTCGTATAAGTGCATCTAACTCCACACCCAGGTGAGAAAGTAATCTGCTTACCAGATCGCCCTGACCACTAATCAGTGATCCCACCAAGCTCAGGGAATGGTTAGGTCTCCGCAGGACATTTAAAAGGCTGTTTGGAACTATAGCTGGTGCCAATTGTACTCAAAAAACATAAAGAGAAAAGCTCCCATAGCATAATACTGAATAAGATTTAACGAAGCAGATAAATTTGCACTTACAAAATAGAAAAATGGAACCACAGCATCTCCAGAGACTTCTGTTCACTTCCTGTGTAATTTGCCCATCCACCTCCTGGGAAAAACGTGATGATGCCAGCGTCGTAGGCTCCCCCTACGCGTTTTGTCACTAGCGGACATCAACTGGGGAATGGCCAGATGAGATGTCATCAAGTTTGCTCGTTATATACACCACTGGCGCCATCTTGACTACTGAATGCTGGATCTGTGTAATAGGTGGAATAGCCAAGCAGCCATTTTAACTACTGGCCAAGATTCAAGGCAATGTAAAAGAGGAATTGTGAGAACTGGATAAAATAGAACACTGCCATCTAGTGGTGGAAATAGAAAAAGAATAGATTAGTTAATTAAATGGATGGCGTCACAAAGGAAGAGAACAGTCATGCAGACACTGCATATTAACCTCCCTGGCGGTACAATTATTTTGGATTTTAGGTGCTAAAAGCGGTACAATTATTTTGCATGAATATTTGGTGTTTTATATTGTAGTCCTGTAATTCTTAGCAATAACTCACTTAAATCTGTCCAAACCAGAGTCTAGAAGACATCCCGGGTATGATAAAGTTTGAAAAATTAAATCATAAATTATAATATAATAAATAATTATACCAAATAATAATATAACAATAATAAAAATGATTCAATAATGTAATCAAATCAAAAACACTGAAATTTGCTCAGTTTCAGAATTGTCACTGTCATTACTTTTCAGTATTTAATGACGGATCTCCCCACAAATCGCTATCGCTCAATTCTGCGAGTGATTCCAATTTATTATCGCTGTTTTCTAGCTGGTCTAAAACCGATTTTGATGTAAAGGGACAGTTTTGGTTGCTATGGACAATCTCCAGTTTCCAGACATAAAGAACAGTTTTTATTATATAAAACTGCATGCAGGACACTGGGCAGACCACTAGGGACAAAGGGAATGTGAAATAATTACATACAGCAATGTAATCTGTAAGATTACATTATACTGTGTGTTTCACTTTTTGAATTTGGCGCCGATCTCTGCCCCCGTGCGTCGCAATGCTCGCAGGGAACGGAGATCGGCTCCGTGATGAATCGAGCGGACGACGAGCCGCTCGTACAGCGGGGGGACATCGCTGGATCCAAGGGAGAAGGTAAGTAAACCTCCTCCTGCATACAGCGATGCGGTCCCGAGTCTGGCTCGGGTTTACTGCTTTTGGTACAAAAATTCCACCCCGAGCCAGACTCGGGAATACCGCTAGGGGGGTTAAAAGCAAGAATGCTCAACATGATTGATAATTTAAACAAATTCATGAAATAATGTGCAAATTGCAGAGAGAGGTCCCTATTTAAACGATACACATACATAAAAAAGGAAAAATGAATAAAAAATAAAAAAATATATAAAACAAATAATTTTAAAAAATTCTCTGTTGCGCCCTAAAATCGATAATAACTAGGCATTGTTTTATAAAACAATTAATATCCCAGTCGACATTTAAGCCAAATGAAACATAAGATTTCAAATCAAAAATCCACCTAGTCTCAAGTCTTGAGGTTGGATTTTGTCAAGGGCCACAAACAAGGTTCCTTTAAGCTTCTTGTCATGGTGTTTAGCATAATGTCTAGAGGTTGTGCTTTTTAAAACCTCTCTTGATATTCCCTACATGTTCAGATAAGCGTACATGTAGTTTTCTTTTTGTATGTTCAATATATTGTTTGGAAAATGGACATTGTATCATGTACACAACATATTGGGTAGAGCAGGTAATGAATGACTATATATTATATGTCCTGTTAGTCTGGGTAGATTGGAAAGTCTCACATTTCCGCCCTCTGAATGAATTAATCTGGCAAATACTGCATTTTCGACATAGGAAGAAACCTTTCATGGATTGAAAGAATGAAATGGTCTTTGGGGGTCAACTACATTTGAGGAGATACTATGCCTTAAGGAAGGGGCTCCTCTGTAAATCACTACTGGGCGGTCTGGGATGACAGGACCAAGCACTTTGTCATTCTTTAGTATGTCCCAATGCTTATTGAGAATTTTTTTTAGAGAAAAGTGTTGATTTAAATATCCTGTAATCATAGACCATCCAAATTTACTGTCTGGTACATGTTTGGTCCCTTTAGTTTTATTTAGCATAGTACCCCTGTTCATATTAGCAACTTGGTCGATAGTTACACTAATATCACTTTCAGAATAGCCTTTATCCAAAAATATTAGCCTAATTCGTTGAAACTAGCCTTTAGGGACCGCACTTAACCAAGACTTATGATGACAACTATATAAAGGAATGAACGCATTTCTATCAGTATCTTTAAAAAATTTTAATACATCTTTAATAATATTTTTTAAAATTTTGGGGTTACGTTGGCCTTAGGGCCTCCTTTTTTTCAATATCTATTTATGACAGGGCCTCATTAGACTTCTTTCAAAGATTTTGGGCTATTTGAGGATCATGATACCTCTAGATTCCTTCTAACTAGACTGCTGTTTTGGCCATCGAGGGCCGTGTATACCCCAGGTGTTTTGTGCATCCCTGTGCAGGCAGTCCCATTGATGTCAATCGGGACACAGTGACTGCATGGAGACAGTCCCTGCTCCCAATGTGACATCCATGTGAGTGCGGGTGCATGTGTGTGGGTGTGTGTCCCCTAATTTACAGTGTGAGTTTGGGGACACGTAACTGCACCCACACAGATGTCAATTTGGGAGCAGTAGCACTGAAACTGCCTTCATATGGATGCATGGAACACCTGTGTGGGTAAACACAGCCCTCCAGGGAAGCACGCTTTAGTACACGCTGGTTGATCGAGGCCACCACAGATGCTTGAGCGTGGTAAGTTCATGCCTGAAAATCTGGCTGCCCTATAATGTCTAAGAACAACTTTACCTCAACATGCCTGAAACCATTGAATGCAGAAGAGCTTAGATGGCCCAGGAACTGTAGGAGAGGTCTACTGTGGAAAAGCCTTTAAAACTGATATCTTCTGGACTAGTGAATTTTAAATAGTTGCTCTAAACAAACTATTTACTAAGAGATGCTGAGGCAGAGACATGACATCATGCACCATCACCACCTCAGTCCATTACAGGAAGCTTTGTATTTAATTCAGAAAATACAAAGCTTTCTATGAATGGCTGAGCAGAGCTCAGCCTGACCCAATTTTGTATTGGGTTTGGAAAGAGAAGTCCCCTGCCCACTACCAAAACAGCGCTGTATACTGTAGGCAGCTGAGGCTACCTACAGTCCATACAGTGCTGTGAGCCACTGCATTCTTGGTGAAATAAATACTTAGCTTGGTCTTAATGAACTATTTAAACTTCACTAATCAGCTTTAAATCCAATTTATTAAATAAAACAGAATAATAAATGAGAGTATTAGATCTTCTTTTTTTATTTAAGTGCTGGTGCTTTAGCACTATCCCAAACCTCAGGATTCTGGCAGAAGGTTGATAATAACAAAGCCACAGTGCGTTGTGTGAACACACCAATCTGACATGCCCCCTGCCTTCTCACAAGTATGTCTCTCCATCCAGCAAAGCTCCCACTCTTCAAGCTATTTGTTTTCAAAGAAGATACAGTTGCTTTAATCAGAGCACAAATATAGGTCAGCTTTGTTCAAGAAAACTTTAATATTATTTTAAGTCATTTGTTTGATACTAACAAGAACTTCTTTTTGGTTTGCATTTTATTTACTGTTATATTTAATTAAAGCAAAAGGGTAGTTCCACTTGTCTTCTTCCTCCACGCCTCCTCTTTAATTTTTGGCACTTGATTTTTTTGGAGGGAGGGGAGCCGGTACCTGTTTTTGACAGGTGCCCACTCCCACTTCTGATCCACTTCTGAGTGGATCGCCGTGCCCTCCATTCCCCAAAGCCTATTAGGACACATCACAGGTCCAAGAAAGCTGTGGGAGCTTTTCACAAAGCACGGCCTGAACATATGTAGTGGGAAACCGGTTGTGAAGCCACAAGCAGTCACAGCTGGCTTCCCAAAGTAAACATGCCGTATTTGTAGCTGCTTACTTTTACTTTTCTGCTTTAAGGTTGAAGAACTGCTCTATCTTTTCTACCTGTCGGTACTTTACACCCCTTTAAAATAGTTAGTTATCTGGTTCTGGGGCCACTGACCTAAAACAAATATACAGTTTACCAGAGCGAAGTCAGAATCAAATCAGAACTGATCTGCATGCTTGTTCCACATTAGCCACTGGATCAAAATGACAGCCAGGCAACTAGCATTTTTAGAAACTGGTGTCTACAGTGACAGCCCCTGTATTTCTAAAAGTTACTTAAAAGTCAACCTTCTACATGTATGACAAGGTCAGCATCGAAGGATATACCACCAGCTTCATTTATTATAATTTTTAAATTCATTCTGTCATTACTGAGTATTCTCAGGAATCGCTTTCTTTATGAATTTCCGATTACAAAACAGAAAGCTTTCACCAATAATCTGTGCCTGGATATTGCAGATAATTATTCAAAATGGTTATGCCTAGAATGGATTCTTTATTACATAGTAACAAACCGGACAAAAAAGTACAGGTACAAATGCAGGAGAGTCATTGTAAATGATTGCCTTGTGAAACAACCTTTTCAGTTTAAAATAGAAACGAAAAGCAAAACGTTTGTGTATAGATATTAAAAAAAACATTATAAATAAAATTTTTCCCTTTTTTATAAGTGATCACATTCCCTCTGTTCTCAGCTGCATAAGAGCTGGGGGAGGAGAAGCAGCAGCACACTGATCTTCCTAGTGAAAGGCTGTGCAGGGGAGGCATGTCTGGACAAGCCTGATCATTGGAGGAGGGCAGGCTGAGTTTCCAGCATAGCTAGAGAACTGACCAAAGTGTGTTTTACCTGCTTAGTGTGGTCAGTATTTAAAGCTGTAGTAAACCACTAGGTGTTTTTTTTTTTTCTAACCTGAAACTACTAGCATATTATGTTAAACGTACATGAAAACAAAACCTTTCAGCGCTGAGCTGTCACTGCCACAGTCTCCTCCATTTTACACCTGGTCTCCCTTCTAGATCTGAGGACTCCAGCTGTGTGCCTGGTCAGAGCCACAGTGACGTCACTCCCACGCACGCACACGGAGCTGCCATTTGCGGTACAAGACTCTGAAGGAAGGCTTACCTATAGGTAAAAGTCAGAGATGGGTGTTTACTCCCACTTTAATAAGAAAGCAGTTATGTTGCGTGTTATATGGAGATAAATATGGGTATTTATTTCAAGTGAAGCCCTTAGAAACAGGAAATTTGAAGCAACATGACATATAATATATAAAAATGAAAGGATAAGTTCACCTTTCTGAACATGTTACACCCATATTTAGAGTGTAACATGTTCCACATCTGACCCCTATCCCCCCAATCCCCCCCCCTTCTCCTTGTGACAGCGAGCCAGGAATCTTCAAGCCCGTAATCGACGTTACAATTCAAAGAGAGTGCAGTCGGGCAGGGCTTCGGCCACGCGGCTGCATTATTGATTTACAAATCCCTGTGAAATAATGAACTACAAGGACCATCATCCTTTGCGGCTGACAGCTTGTAGTTCTTAAATAACTACCAGGATACTGATGAGCACTCTAGGTAGTTCACTGAACTTCCTGTCATTCAGTAACTGCCTTCCCATAATGGATGTACGGGCAGACAGCTACATAGGAGCACAGCGTGCACAATTGTGGGTGCAATGCTTTACAGGCTCCTAGCAAAAAAATAAATGAAATAAATGCACAATTTTTTAATTGCAAAATAGTGTGCATTTATTTTATTTATTAATTTTTTTTGTAAAAGTGAACTTATCCTTTAAAAAGCTTGAGTTCCTTCTCTTTCAGTGTTTTTTAATGGTTTCCGAGGAATGCAATACAAATCATGCATCATTTCTATGTGGAACAAACCGAGATCCAGCAGATATAATACAACAATTCTACACATAGCTTATTGACATATATTCTGTATCTGGAACTGTTATATTTTTTTCAAATGATAAAATCTTGTGCTTGCAGTTAATAAAGATGAATCTCCAATCCAGTGTTGTCTGCATATTTCTCCAATCAATCTAGATTTAAAATCAGTACGTCGGGTCGACTGGTATGATATTGCATCAGTTAGGAAAATTAGCTGAACAGAGAAAAAAAAGTGTTTCCAACAGTAAAATAATGCAGTTAAGAAGAAAAAGAATCCTCTAACACAGAAAATATTGGAGGTACTGTGTTAGTCTGAACTACATAAAAAAAGATTTGGGGTGCCCTTTTTAGATGATTATAAAATGAGAAAACATTGGGGCCTGGCAGGAGAAAGAGTAAATATGATTCTGGGGTACTTTACTCCAGCAGAAGGAACCATGGGGTGTAGGCTTTTCTGTCACATCTGTGCCCATTCAACTATTTTGCGTGCATTTTGACAGTGGACTGTGGCAGATGTATAGGCTGCCTGATGTAAACAGCCTTGTTTCTGTCTATGTCAGGCTACATCTGATCTGCCACATTTAGGTCTGCAAAAACATCAAAGGATGCAGTCCTTTTCCTTTTTTTTGGACCTGGCGGACTCAGAGGTAGGCTGATGTAAACTAACAAAAAGACCTGCATGGAGTTTTGGATCAGGTGTGCATGAAAAACTGACAGGTGGGCCTCATCAGAAAGCCAGAATCAGCAGAGGATCTGCTCACCAATCCACCACTGAACAGGCCAGAGCAAAAGGCCCCCAATTGTTTGCATTGCAAACAGCTGATATTTAGGGCTTTAAAAAAATAGCATCAAGGTCTCTTTAACCACTTGCCAACCACGCTATAGCCAAATGACGGCTGCAGAGCTGCCGGCAAGTTCTGAAAGGCCATCATATAATCACAGATTGAGGTAAAGAACCAATCAGTGGCTCTTTACCACGTGATCAGTTGTGTCCAATCACAGCTGATCACAATGTAAACAAAAGCCAGTTATTGGCACTTCTTTCCTCCTGATTATCAGTGCAGTCCCAACAGTTCCCACCTGTGCTGCCAATCTGTACCCACCAGTGCTGCCAATCCGTGTCCATCAGTGATCATCAGTGTTGCCTATCAGTGCAGCTTCATCAGTGCCCATCAGAGCCAGTACAAAAGGAGCGGATGCCCTGGGCGGTACAATTTATTGGGGGTGGGGGGGCACAGTAAAGTGAAGAACCGCCTTTGCTGACAACAATGCTGCTGCAGCCATAATCTCCGGCCAGGAGTGGTTTAACATTTCCTGTGTACTCCATGGCAAAGAAGTGGAGAGAGAGGATGGAGCGTGGTAGGGAGGAGGCGGGGCCAGTACTGTGTTGTCGGGGTAGGAGAGGAGGAGGAGGAGGGGGAGGAGGTAGGGATTAAATACTAAATAACAAACACCAAAGGAAAGCTATATTTGTGCAAAGAAAAATTATGATAAAAATTACATATGGGTACAGTGTTGCATGACCATGCCATTGTCATTCAAGGTGTGACAACACTGAAAGCTGAAACTCTGCCTGGGCAGGAAGGGGGTAAAAGTGCCCAGTAGGCAAGTAGTTAAACCTGCTTGGGATAAACATAGGTCTATCAGCTACAAAGTGTTCTTTTTCTGCCATTTGTCTTCTATGTATCATTTCTACTAGGTAGAAAAACAGAATTTCATCTCATGTTCTTATATTATAAACTGTATCAAGGGACCGTATGTGCCTGAAGGAAGAAGTGTGCTTGTGGAGGGTCTGATTGGTTACAAAGGGAAAAAGCTGCCTGGTTACTGTGGGAAAAAAAAACAATTCTTTTTTTACACACTTTTGATTAACTTTTGTAAAAATTATTCAAAAGACCATGATATAAACCAAGGTTGTTAGAGGTTATCAGATGATCATGGTCAAAAAAAGATGACCACGTTTATTCTGGATTTTAAAAGATAACACAGCTCCCTGGATAGCAGAAATCCAAGACCAAATATAGTCAGATGTGTTCACAGGTTGCCACGATCATAAAGAACGAATCTTTAATATGGTAATGCCACCGGGCACTGCTGTGATAGCTTGGGGCAAATGGGTAGCACTTTTGATCCTATGGTACAGACACAGAGCTAGTGTCAAAAAGTGAGTCAAGAGTATGATACAACAGAATAATTGGCAGCCACATTACAAAACAGGATCCTGCTTTCTTAAAAATATAATATTAAACAGTAAGAATCTTACATTAGTTATTGGAGTCTCAGCCCCCAGGCATATTTAATATTAGGCCAAGACAAATTATCCAGTCGACTAAGCACACCAAACAGCGACTGCTAGAACTGAGCCCAACAAATATAAGCTCACAGAAATGTGGAAATGAACTTTAATATACATAGAGACTAGCTGCTTACTGCCTTTGGTTCTCCAGGGATCATGACATCACCAAGAAAGGAAACATAGATTTTTGGAAATAAAAAAAGAAAGTTACAGCACTGCAATTGAGGCTCAATGCAAGTGCACATGGGAAACAATTGTTTCCTAAACACCCTGTTCACACCACACCACTGCATCGAGGTGGGCTGCAATCCACTGGGTAAAAATGCAGACAATGCACCTTGCCGTATGTCAGTCCAGCAGTGGTCCATAGAAATGAATTAAATGTAATTTTGAAACATTTCAATAAAGTTAAAAAATGCAAGGCCTTTATGCAAAGGCTCCTTCCAGGCTCACCTGCCCTCTGCCTATCTATTAAAATGCATGGGCTCCCATTGTGGAGACTTAAAAGTTAGAATTAGGGACTACAGGATACAGGTCGCCTTGATGGGGCCTGTAGATTATGCATGTATTTACAAATATGTGTAACTAAAGCCCTGTTCTTAACGCATATTTTTAGACAGGTTAAATCGATGGCTGGTTTTGAGTTTGAGCTTGGAAATCTCTCTGTATTTGTTTTGACATACATCGCCCTTCTGGTGCTCCTTGCTGCAAAGACCAGTTATAGGTGGAGGGAGTGACCACTTGTTTGTATTTTGATTATTTTGGTCAGGCAACACACAGACATCTTTGCTGCCATAGTGCTATTAGCTGTGTGTTCAGTGTGCCCCTGTACCTTTAAGGAGAAGTGGGCTCCTTCCAGGCTCACCTGCCCTCTACCTATCCATTAAAAAGCATTTGCTCCCATTGTGGAGACTTAGAAGTTAAAGTTAGGGACTACAGAAAACAGGGTGCCTTGAAGAGGCCTGTAGCTTACGCATGTATTTGCAATTGTGTGCAGACTAAACCCCTGTTCTTAACGCATGTTGTTAGACAGGTCAATTCGGTATGTCGCTGGCTGGTTGGTAAGTTTGAGCTTGGAAATCTCTTTGTATTTGTTTGACACTTAGGTTTCTGTTTACTATTTCTCTTAAATGAAGATATGTTTGTAGAGTGTGAAAAACAATAAATCCCTAACAAAAAGAAAACTAATGGGACTTTTAAGGTACCACAGCAAAAAATGTAATTCACATTTTTACTTGTACAAACATATTAAAATAATTTTAAAATACAAAAAAAACCTTGGCAAGTAGGTGCTAATTAACCACTTCCGATGTATGTCGGCAGAATGGCACGGGCGGGCATATTGGCGTACAGGCATGTCCAATCTTAAATGCCGCCCTGCGTGCCGGTCGGGACCCCTGTGAGTCCGGTCGCGGGTTCCGTGGACTCGCCGTGGGCATACCCGCAATCGTCTCACGGGGTGGCTGAACTGGGAGATGCCGTTGTAAACAGCATCTCCCCGTTCTGCCTAGCAACAAGTGAAGCTGATCTCTGCTCCATGTGATTGGAGCAGAGATCAGTGTTCACTAAAAGAATGCCCAGCCCCCAACAGTTAGTAACACGCTCCTAGGAACACTTAACCCCTACAATGCCACCCACTGGTTAACCCCAACACTGCCAGTGTCATTTACACAGGAATCACTGCATTTGTATAGCAGTGATTGCTGTATAAATGACAATGGTCCCAAAAATGTGTCAAAAATGTCCGATGTGTCCGCTACAATGTCGAAGTCACAATAAAAATCACTGATCCCCGCCATTACTAGTAAAAAAAAAAAAATTATTAATAAAAATGCCATAAAACTATCCCCTATTTTGTAAACGCTATAACTTTTGCGCAAACCAATCAATAATCGCTTATTGTGATTTTTTTACCAAAAATATGTAGAATAATAAGAAGAAGAATACGTATTGGCCTAAACTGAGGGAAAAAATTTTTTTTATATATTTTTGGGGGATATTTATTATAACAAAAAGTAAAAAATAATGCGTTTTTTTCAAAATTGTCACTTTATTTTTGTTTATAGCACAAAAAATTTAATCCGCAGGGGGGATCAAATACCACCAAAAGAAAGCTCTATTTGTGGGGAAAAAAAAGATGTCAATTTTGTTTCGGAGCCACATCGCACGACCGCACAATTGCCAGTTAAAACGACACAGTACCAAATCGCAAAAAGTGGTCTGGTCTTAAGCCAGCAAAATGGTCCAGTCTGTAAGTGGTTAATAAAACAACTTCAATTACAAATGGACAAATCCCCAGATGGTAAGATAGGATATTCCATAGAAATGCTTCAAAACACGTTTCCCAGGGGCAAAGCCCGCTTCCTCAGGGAAGACTGGCAAACCTCCTGTCAAAATAATTCATACAGTCTGAACCAGGAAATTGAAACTGCGGCCACTGCATATCAGGGGGTGCCCTATCAGGAACTATTTACATGGGGGAATATCAATGCTGACTCAGTGACTTTGGACCAGAGAACCACATTATTGAGGCATCTTTAGTGGAGCCTTTAAATATTTTTTCTTTCAATAGATTTTTTTTTTTTTTTTTTTTTGCCTTTAAATATTTTTATTCAAACAACTAGACTAATTTAAGGGACAATATTTATCCTCCATTGCATAACTTGTATATATCTTGAGGTGTGGTGGGTTCTCCCTCATATGCAGTGACCTCAGTTCCACTTTCCTGGTTCAGACTGCATACATTCTCAATATTTCTGACAGAGCCTTTTACCAGTCTTCCCTGGGGAAGCAGGTTTTTCTCCCGCCAAACGCATTTTCTAGAATACCCCATATTACCATCTAGGGGTTTGTCCATCTGTAACTGCCAAAATACACTATATTACCAAAAGTATTGGGACACCTGTCTTTACACGCACATGAACTTTAATGGCCTCCCAGTCTTAGTCCGTAGGGTTCAATATTGAGTTGGCCCACCCTTTGCAGCTATAACAGCTTCAACTCTTTTGAGAAGGTTGTCCACAAGGTTTAGGAGTATGTCTATGGGACTCTTTGACCATTCTTCCAAAAGCGCATTTGTGAGGTCAGGCACTGATGTTGGATGAGGCCTGGCTCATAGTCTATGCTCTAATTCATCCCAAAGTTGTTCTATCGGGTTGAGGTCAGGATTCTGTGAAGCCCCATCAAGCTCATCTACACCAAACCCGCTCATTCCATGTCTTTATGGACGTTACTTGTGCACTGGTGCGCAGTCATGTTGGAACAGAAAGGAGCCATCCCCAAACTGTTCCCACAAAGTTGGAAGCCTGAAATCGTCCAAAATTACTTGGTATGCTGATGCCTTAAGTGTTACCTTCACTGAAACTAAGCACACAATATAATCCCCCCTTCAACAAATAATTTGGACCAGTGCACAAAGCAAGGTCCATAAAGACATGGATGAGTGAGTGTGGGGTGGAGGAACTTGACTGGCCTGCACAGAGTCCTGACCTCAACCCAATAGAACACCTTTGGGATGAATTAGAGCGGAGACTGTGAGCCAGGCCTTCTTGTCCAACATCAGTGCCTAACCTCACAAATGCATTTCTGAAAAAGAATTGTGAAACATTCCCATAGGCACACTCCTAAACCTTGCGCACAGCCTTCCCAGAAGGGTTGAAGCTGTTATTGCTGCAAAGGGTGGGCCAACTCAATATTGAACCCTATGGACTAAGACTGGGATGCCATTAAAATTCATGTGCATGTAAAGGCAGGTGTCCCAATACTTATGGTAACATAGTGTACGTAACTGCAGTTCTTTTATTAATTAACACCAAGGATGTGCCAAGGATGTTTTTTGTATTTTAACATTCTTTGAATATGTTTGCACCAATAAAAAAATGTGAATTTACATTTTTGTGTCATACCATTTGTTTTCTTTTTGTTAGGGATTTATTGTTCTTCAGTATCATATATAGAGGGATGTGGTACTTGTAAAACCATGTGAACAATAGTTTTGTAGCAGTCTCCTTCCCATCCTTTATTTCTAATGTTGGTAGAGAGCTAGATTAGGATTTTGGCAGGTATTTAGATCTGTTGATATTTTAGTTGAGAGGCTGCTGCCAAAGATATGATGGGTCCAAAGAAGAAATAGGGTAGGTAGGGTGAAAATTACACCAGTGGTATGGTTGGGAGTCCAGTTTGATATTTATTCATCATAAGAGTAAAAAAGGATACCGTATATACTCGAGTATAGGCCGACCCGAATATAAGCCGAGGCCCCCAATTTACCCCCAAAAAAACTGGCAAACTTATTGACTCGTGTATAAGCCGAGGGTGAGACATGCCTGTCCATCCCTGTGTGTGTGTCCGTCCATCCCTGTGTGTCCGTCCATCCCTGTGTGTCCGTCCATCCCTGTGTGTCCGTCCATCCCTGTGTGTCCGTCCATCCATCCCTGTGTGTGTGTGTGTCCATCCATCCATCCCTGTGTGTGTGTGTCTCCATCCATCCATCCATCCATCCCTGTGTGTGTGTGTCTCCATCCATCCATCCATCCATCCATCCCTGTGTGTGTGTGTCTCCATCCATCCATCCATCCATCCCTGTGTGTGTCTCCATCCATGTGTGTGTGTGTGTGTGTGTGTGTGTGTGTGTGTGTGTGTGTGTGTGTGTGTCCAGCCTACCTTTGTCCCGAGCCTCCGTCCCGTGCCTTGCCTCCTTGCCTCCGTCCCGTGCCGTGCCTTGCCTCCTTGCATCCGTCCCGTGTCGTGCCTTGCCTTGCCCCCGTCCCGTCCCGTGCCGTGCCGTCCCGTGCCCTCTTCGTCGGCGGCCATTGTAAAGTTCAAAAGCTGCGCCGCCGCCTTCGCCTGTGATAGGCGGAACACTGAATTTCCCAGCAGCCTGTGTTCCGCCTATCACAGACGTCGTATCATCCTCGTCCGTAGTACGAGGATGATACGACGTCCGTGATAGGCGGAACACAGGCTGCTGGGAAATTCAGTGTTCCGCCTATCACAGGCGAAGGCGGAGCCGGAGGCGCGGCTTTTGAATAGAATGGCCGCTGTCTGTCTGCTCGACGCGCTGATCGAGCGGGCAGACAGCGATCACTCGAGTATAAGCCGAGGGGGGCACTTTCAGCCTCAAAAAAGAGGCTGAAAATCTCGGCTTATACTCGAGTATATACGGTAGCTGGTTATTACTAGCTTAATGCAACACACCAATGAAACCCCAATAGCGACTGGGAAACTAAAAGAGCACTTCTGGCATAGAATTGTTGGCCTGAGTTAAAATAACATTCTCTTTCTTTTTTATTAGTGGTGTTGCTAGCAACCACATTGTTCTGGTGACTACTTCTTATGCCGCGTACACACGAGCGGATTGTATGGCGTACTTAGTCCGTCATACAATCCGACGGACAGT
Source organism: Lithobates pipiens (assembly GCF_037356315.1). Classification (NCBI taxonomy): domain Eukaryota; kingdom Metazoa; phylum Chordata; class Amphibia; order Anura; family Ranidae; genus Lithobates; species Lithobates pipiens. The sequence continues at coordinate 17,087,426 of NW_027507696.1, forward strand.
CCGTCGTACTTTCCACTGAACGGACTTGACCACACACGGATACACAAACAGTCCGTCGAAAGCTTGCGCGATGACGTGTACAGCACGTACGACGGGACTAGAAATAGGAAGTCCAAGACACAGCAAAGCACCCTTCCGCCGTGTAAATCCTTTCTGGGCATGCGCCATTCTTAGTCCGTCGAACTAGCATACTGACGACCGTATTGTCCGCTGAAACCAAAGTACGACGGACAGAATTTCGAAAAAACCGAAATACTTAGTACTCCGGACTGCACGCTGAAAAAGTCAGCTGAAGCCCACACACGAGCGGATTGTCCGCTGAAATGTGTTTCGACGGACTAAGTACGCCATACAATCCGCCCGTGTGTACGCGGCATTAGATAAATATGAGCAATGTGCTATTTTGTCTCCTAAGAAAAATCATTTAGAGAGTTTATTGTACAATACAAACAACAAAACATGTTTACAATAATTCCATTATTGTACAATACCTAACAGATATCAATGGATGTAACTGGTATATTAATAAACAGTAATGCAGCAATAATTTTAACATCTGTTGGATCAATAAACAATTGTATTCGACATGCCTTGTAAAAAAATATATATAAAAAAAAGAAAAAGCAAAACAGACCATCAATATGTACTAAGCTACCTGTAGCTAACTCAGCTTTATGCTCTCATTTTAAAAGACAATTTAGTAATCTGTAAAACTTTCTGAAAGGATGCCAAAACAAGTTACATAATTAATATTACAAGACAGGCAACTAAAGCAGTGATTTAAAAGTCAGCATGGACTAAGTATCATCATGAAGTTAAGATTCATAAATTATTCCAAGAAATCTGTACTGTGACATAGAACAATTTATAACTTTAGATTTCAAATTCAAAGTCAACTCGGTCAGCAAGTTCTGAAGGCTAGAGCCCAGATGGAATATTAGTGTAACACTAGAAATTATGAAGAGCATAATTGTAGCCATTTTGGACCATGTGGTCTCTATAGGGTCCAGCAGCGCACAATGGTATAAGGCTACATTCACACTTGAGCTGAGTATCTTTGATTGTTCTGCAGGCATTGTCTTTGTTTGTACAGGCATTGCTGTGGGTATACAAGGTTTGAGCGTTTTGTTTTTTAAATAATTTTTAGCTATTGGAAAATGAGTCACTAGTAGGTAAAAAATATATGCATTTTCATTTTTTTTGTTAACTTTGCACATTTGTAGGTGCTCCCATTAAAGTCTATTGGAGCCAAAAACGCTTGAAAAAAGCCAATGCATAGACAGGTGCCTTCTTAAAGTTAAGTTGAGAGCGACTTCAGGAACTTAATATGTACAGTCTGGAGGAAAGAAGTCATGACTGAAACCTTTAAATGCATCAATGGGATGAATAAGGTTCAGGAGGACAGTTTTTTCAATATGAAACCAAAATCAAGAACACAGAGGCATAACCTCAAACTAACTGGAGGGAAGTTCAAAACAAATCTTAGAAATGTATTATTTTACTGAAAGGGTAGTTGACGCTTGGAATAAACTACCAGCAGAGGTAGCAAGACAGTCAACAGTAGATGGCTTCAAACATGCTTGGGACAAACATAGAGCTATAGTCAGACAATAAAGTTAACGAAAACAAAAAAAAATGGGCAGACTTGATGGACTACTCTCTTTTTTACTGCCATCACTTTTCTGTTAATACTAATACTGTTTCAGACCTGGCTGGTGCTGCAGACATATGGTTTTTTTTCTTATTGTGATAAGTCTTCTCTGTAGTCGGATTCACTTTCCTTTGTGAGGTGATATCTACAGGGGAGGATCAACCTCATGATGGAGCCCAGCATGGAAGTAATGCAGTGAGGATCTGTTATACTATGTGACCTGTTATTGTGGTGATGTTACCCTTTCATGGGACCTGGTTGCAGATTCCTGGAAGATGGACTTTAAGCTATTAATTTTAGAGGGACTTTTCAACAATAACATAAGTTATAGACAGCACCACAGGATATAGCACAGCTAGCTGCACAGGGTATGGAACTCCAACTTGTCCCTGTAAGCTCTAGTATGTCCCTGGGCAGCTGCAAAGACTGTCAGACATCCCCCTACTTGAAGAAGTAGGAGCGCCCAATCACTGCAAAGTGGGTTTGGAGCCTGATTTGGCCAGCTTGGAAGTCCAGGGTCTGCAATAAAATTGGATGCCAGACTAGGACATGCAGCATAGATCTGGAAGGGATGAAAGAATCTCTTCTGAAACCTGGAAGGTGCAAACTTACCCATGAGGGCCTTGCAATCTAAAAGACAGGCTCTTACTGCTTTTAACCTCCTAGGAGGAGTCTAGCTGCTCAAAGAAAATATGTTCCCCTCACAAAGACATTTTCTGCAGGTGTTAAATCAGTTTGAGGGTGTCTCCAACGCTGTCCATACAATACTGCAAGGCAGCCAGTAGAATATCAAAGGGCCTCAGGTTGGAAGGATATGTGAGAATGGAACACGTTTCCTGGGCCATGCACTTAGACCAGAGTATCTAATGCAACTCCATAGCCACAATCGTAGGCTGCATGGCAATGCCAAAGTCCCAATGAAGCTATGCAGTCGCACAGCGAAATGCGTTGACGTCATCAACCTCGGAGACGCCACCCACAGTATCCCCTGCAGTGTTGGCGAGCTGTGTGAGGAGGATATGTCGTTCACGGAGTGGATCCAGAGACAGTCACCATAGACACCTATCTAGCTGGCCTTGTAGGTGCACGATACAGGCTCTATCAGTACTCAGCACAGGGTGTTGTGACTACATGCATCTATACTCAGCCCCATTATTCCCTACAGTCTCCTATAATGCCTATACACTCCTTGGAAGGGATAATACTGGACTAATTGAATTAATTCCATATCCATACACAGCATTGCTGCAAGTGGTGAAGGGATTATTCAACACCTGTTAGGTGTTATCCTCATCTATCGACACCTGCTGGGTCCCAGTACAGAACCCTTTCATCTAACTTCCCACACCAGCATAGGCTCATGAGCTATCAGTAACACCAATTATCACTGGAGCATTTCCCATCCAGGGTTCTGCTTACTCTCTATGTGAACCATCTCCTGCCCTACTCGTACCACTGGACTTGGCGGAATGACTTACCTACTATGCTATCTCCTCTCCTAACTATTTAGAAAGGCATCCACTCCATGCCAGCACTTTTCAGTCACCATTTAGTAATCATCCACCTGCCAATACGCGGTCGTGCAACACTGTACCCAAAAAAAAAAAAATTATATAATTGTTTTCCCCTAGCTTTTGGTGGTATTTGATCACCACTACAGTCTATTTTTTTTTGCGCTATAAACAAAAAACAACTGATATTTGTTTTGTTTTTGTTTGTTTTTCTTTGTTATTTTTAATTATTTTTTAAAGTTTTAAAAATCGAATTTCGTCATAAATTTAGGCCAATATGTATTCTGCTACATATGTATAATTTTTTGTTGTTTTATCTTGTTTTTTTCCACAGGCTTTAACCAGTGACGGCCTATCTATACAGGGAGCAGGGGCCATGCCCCCCCAGTGCATGCATCCGGCCCCTAATCTACATGAAGGGTGCTGGACGCATGGATTCCAATGGTTTTTTTTTTTGTTTGTTTTTTAAAGCACATAATTAGAGCCAGAGGCTCTGGTTGGCTTGTGTGACAATAGCAAATTAATATTCACTATTGTCTTCCTGATTCTCCTCCCAGCCAATCAGGAAGCTGGTCCTGAGTCCTGATTGGCCAGGGTGTCTTAGGACCCACTTCTTGTTCGGTCAGGAGAAGGACCCGGAGCAAGGGAAAAGCCATAATAGAAACAATGTGTGCAGCAGGGACTGCTCAACCGCGGCCACATCCAGCACTCCTGAGAAGGGGAGATCACAACGGCATCCTGGCCAGGACTTGTCACTTGCCTCCTAAGGTAAGGAGGCCTCTGCTGACTTCCCGTTCATCCATCCATTTCGGGGAGGGTTTTTTTTCGTTGGTTTGCTGCCCCCCCCCTAAAAAAAAATAATAATTGAGCAACAGCGGCCACTTGGTATAACACTGCCCCAGAGTAAGATCAACAAAGGCACACTAAGATTTGTGAAACTATGGAAACATTCTAGGGGCTCATTTATACATAGTTACTCAGGTTGAAAAAAGAAAGTCCATCTAGTTCGATAGAAAAAAAGAAAGAAAACATCCATATGCACAGTCCTATATTGGTTATTTCCTGATTCAGCAATCTCTGGTGTTATTACCTATGCATGTTAATATCCAGTTATATTTTTGCATTTAGGAATGCATCCAGCTTTTTAAAAACACTCTAGTTAATTGGCTAGAACTAGTTCTTGAAGGAGAGTATACCACATTTTCACAGCTCTTACTGTGAAGCAGCTTTTCCATATGTAAAGGTTAAACCTCTCTTCCTCTATATATAAAGAGCACTCCCTCTGTTCTCTGTAATGACCTCAAAGTGAATAGCTATATGGACCACCTATGTATTTATACATAGTGATCGTATCCCTCTTAAAGGGTTAGTTCACCTTTACCAAAAAAAAAAAAAACTGCCTATGCAGATAAGGGGTATCTGTAGATGTAAACAAATTGTGTAGCTTTATCCAAAATTGAATAATGCCAGTGCTATAGGTGTAGGCCAGGGATGTCCAAACTTTTTTCAAAGAGGGCCAGATTTGATGAAGTGAACATGCGCGAGGGCCGACCATTTTGCCTGACATTCTTTGAACCATTAAAATTCGGTCTAAGTGTGTTCGTCTGAGCACTAATACACTTCCCCACAAGAATTATCTTGCCTTTGTGGCTGTGTGTGGTGTATTATTTGGATACACTGTATTTATTGGTGTATAACACGCACCTTCACTTTAAGCCCTTGTACACATGGTCGGAGAATCCATCGGAATGTGTCCTATCGGACCGTGTTGTCGGATAATCCGACTGTGTGTGTTATGCATCGGACTGATTCCGTCGGAATATCCGTCGGACCCAATTTTCCAACTTGTTGGAAATATTTTCCGACAAACTGGTCCGATCGGACATACTCCGATCATGTGTAGAGAATTCCGATCGGACAAAGTGCCACGCATGCTCAGATCAAATTCCTACACCAAAGCTATTGGCTACTAGCCTGAACATAGTCCCGTCGAAATGAAATAACGTCATCACGTTCTGAACGATCGGATTTTCCGACAACTTGGTCCGACCGTGTGTATGCAACAGTTTCGGACACAATCCGTCGGACAAAATCCGTCGGACAAAATCCAACGGATTTGGTTGGCAGAATGTCCGACCGTGTGTACAAGGGGCTAAGAGGGAAGTTTCAGGAAAAAAAAAACTTAACATTTTAAATAAAGAACTGTGAAGCAAAATAAGGGTCAGTGTCCATCTGCAGACCCACAATTGCCAGGAATGCAGCACCCACCATTGCCAGGGATGCACCCACCATTGCCAGGAATGCACTCACCATTGCCAGGAATGCACTCACCATTGCCAGCAATGCACCCACCATTGCCAGGAATGCACCCACCATTGCCAGGAATGCACTCACCATTGCCAGCAATGCACCCACCATTGCCAGAAATGCACCCACCATTGCCAGGAATTCACTCACCGTTGCCAGGAATTCACTCACCGTTGCCAGGAATTCACTCACCGTTGCCGGGAATGCAGCCACCATTGCCGGGAATGCAGCCACCATTGCCGGGAATGCAGCCACCATTGCCGGGAATGCAGCCACCATTGCCAGTAATGCTGCCACCATTGCCAGTAATGCTGCCACCATTGCCAGGAATGCAGCCACCATTGCTAGGGATTCACCCGCCATTGCCAGGAATTCACTCACCATTGCCAGGTATGCTGCCACCATTGCCAGGAATGCTGCCACCATTGCTAGGAATGCAGCCACCATTGCTAGGAATGCAGCCACCATTGCCAGGAATGCAGCCACCATTGCTGGTAATTTCACCCACCATTGCCAGGAATGCAGCCACCATTGCTGGGAATTTCACCCACCATTGCCAGGAATGCAGGCACCATTGCCAGGAATGCAGCCACCATTGCCGGGAATTTCACCCACCATTGCCAGGAATGCAACCACCCTTGCTAGGAATTCACTCACCATTGCCAGGAATGCAGCCACCATTGCCAGGAATGCAGCTCCACAATTGCAATTGCCAGGAATGCAGCCACCATTACCATCAGTACAGCCATGGAGGGCAGGACGAGCGCCAAAGAGATCTTACAGGAGAATCTCCTGTTTACACAATGGCCTCTTTAAGAGAAAGTCCCACCTTCTTTGATGGACAGCACAGTCGTCCAATGGCAGAGACGGGACTTCCTATTACAGAGGCTGCCGTGTAAACAGGAAATTCTCCTCTTGTGTGCACGGCACTCGTCCCGCCTCTTCCCTCTAACGCAGCCAGACTATATATCTTTTGTGGCCCCGGCACTGGGAGAAGAATATGAATCATTAATCACTACTCTTTGAATACGATCTTTTAACCAGTTTTCTATCAATTTACAAAATTGCATTTATAAACCTGTTAGACTTTAACTTGAACATTAGCGATGTGTGGAGAACTGTGTCAAATGCTTTTGAAAATCCAAGTATACCACATCCACTATATCCATAGTCACTCTTTTCTAAGTGTTTTTGCTTACTACTTTATAAGAAATCAAATTCAACAACTTCAGTCTTTCTTAAATCCAGGCTTCCTATTGCTTAAAATTTAGTTTTCTATTAAAAAACCTCTTCTATGTGGTCTTTCTTAAACTCGTAAGTATCTTCCCAAGTATAGAAGTTAAACAAAACGGCCTGTAGCTACTTGGTAGAGACTCACGGACGCAGCACGTGTGCACCCCATCTGCTGCCTTTGCAGCTTAAGAGGGAGTGGTTGGGGGCTAGTAAAAAATGCAGCCGTGTTCTTTTCATATACTGGCCATTTTCTTCATTCTTAAAATATCAAATGTCTGTCCCACGAGATAATTAACATTTGACTTTTAATGAAGCTTTGTTGTTATTTATCTCACATTCAATATTTTTTTATTCAGGGATTGACTCTTGACTCTGCAGAATTACACTGCATCTGAACACAATAAAGCAAAAATGCAATTTCATTGATTTTTATTATTTAAAACAAACCCACCCACCCATCCATGTCTCCATGCTTTATTTAGCTGAGAAACCACTTTGAAAAACACCCCCTAGCATTTGTAGCTGTGGCCATCTTGAGTAAGGACAGATAACTCGTGTAGCATTGACTTCCTGGAATCCATATGCCCTTAGTACAGGCCTACAAGCAGGTTGTGCTTAGCTGAGAAAGCCCCTCCTCCCCTTCAGAAGACTCCTGGGATGTATGACATAATTTGCCTAGGCAAGAAATCAGGAAGTAACTGAAGAAATGTAAAACAACTTTAAAACAAGTAAATATGATATATGTTCCTATCTATTTACTAATGCTAGCAGGATAATGATTAAAAATAGTCAATGTTGATTAAGAGAGTGAAGTTCCACTTTAACCGCTTGCCGACCGTCCACTGCAGTTATAATGTGGCAGAATGGCACAGGCAGGCGAATTGCTGTCATTGTACGGCAGGCGCACGCGCGTGCCCCCTCCACCAGCCGCGACAATTGGATTAGTTCAGGAACCAATCAATCCCCAGGTCTAGGCTAGATTTAATTTCCTCAGTGATCGCGCCTGACGAATGATATCCTTCCCCTGTCTATGTAACTGTAAACACTGACAGGGGAAGTGATGTCATCTCTCCTCATGTCAGTCTTTTCGTTCCGGACCGAGAGAAGAGAACATCAGAACAGTGAGTTGCACAACAATACAGTGACACTAGGTCACATAGGCACACATTCACCCCTCGATCACCCCCCCCCCCCCATTAACCCCTTCGCCACCTGTCACTGTGTCACCCAGTACAGCAATCAGATTTTTTTTGATCGCTGTACTAGTGTCATTAGTGACACTAATCAGTGTTAGGGTAATTAATATTAGGCTCAGATAGGTTTAGGGACCCCCCCCCAACTCCCCCAATAAAGGTTTAACCCCTTGATTACCCCCCGCTACCTGTGATCACAGTATAAGTGTCACGGGTGACACAGTTTAGCTAGATTTTTTTTATAGCATCAGGGCACCCGCCATATTTTACCCAATAAAAGTTTAACCCCCTAATCACCCGGCGGGTGATCAAAGTTAGGTGTTAGCATCAGATAGGGTCTGCGTCGCCCCAGGCAGCATCAGATTAGTGCCAGTAACGCTAACACCCACGCACGCACCATACGCCTCCCTTAGTAGTATAGTGTCTGAACGGATCGATATCTGATCTGATCCGAGCTATACTAGCTCCCCCAACAGTTTAGGGTTCCAAAAAACGCAGTGTTAGTGGGATCAGCCTAGATAGCTGCTAGCACCTACATTTAGCCCCTTCGCTCCGCCCACCCAAGTGCAGTATCAAACGATCACTGTCACTTACAAAACACACATAACTGCAGTGTTCGCAGAGTCAGGCCTGATCCCTGCAAACACTTTTTTTGGTAGCATTTGAATCAGTCGCCAACAGTCAGGAGACTTTTTACCTGTGAGTCTCACTAGTGTACCAGTAAATTTAGAGACCAACATGTCAAATCGAAGGTACAGTAGTGAAGAGGCCTACATGTTTCTGAGCATGACAGATAGTGAAGAGGAAGTCACTCATCTGTCAGATTCAGGCTCAGAATACGAACCTGTAGACAGCAATGGCATCCTGACAGATAGCTCTGACGACGGAGTTGTGGTCCCTGCCAAAATCAGGCGTACCAGACCCCAATCTTCTTCTGCTGTCATTGAGGTGCCGCAGGTCCCTTGTATGGAGCAGAGAGCCAGTACTAGTGCCGCTATTCCTTCTGGTGAACTGGCAAGCACCAGTGGCCTAGTACATCCTAGTCATACATCCAGCACTGCAGTAACACTTGGTGACGTGGCAAGTCCCATAAATGAAGTTCGAGCTGGCGAGGTGGCAAGCACAAGTAGTGTCCCGCTGCCACCAAGAAGACAAAGACAGCCCTGTCTAGCCCATAGTGCCCTTCCTGCTGCATTCGCCAATCCTAATTGGGAACCCACCACTTCTGCAGCACCCGTACTTCCCCCATTCCATGACCAACCTGGATCTAGTGGACCAAAGCAATTTATATGCTGGTCAATTTATCGCCGCTAACCCCCAGCTGACCCTTGCCAGAGATTGGAGACCAATTACAGTCTCCGAATTTAAGACCTTTCTGGGCCTGTACCTCCTCATGGCCGTAAATAAAAAGAGTGAGTTGCGGTCATATTGGTCCACTTACCCAAATCACCATATGCCTGTGTTCTCTGCCTCCATGACCAGGACACGATACGAGCAGATGCACATGCATTTCAACAACAATAAACTTTGTCGTCCTCGGGGGACCCTGAATTTGATCGGCTCTAAAAAATTTGGCACCTCGTAAACCACTTCAACCAACGTTTTGCAGCCTTGTTTACTCTCCATCAAGTTGTCTATGTTGATGAGTCCCTGATTCAATTTTCTGCCCGCTTGTCATTCAAACAGTATCTTCCCAGCAAGCGTGCCAGATATGGGGTCAAGATGTATAAGCTCTGTGACAGTGCCACAGGCTATACATGTAGTTTTATGGTTTACAAGGGAAGAGATGGTCACTTAGAGCCGGAGAACTGCCCTGACTACATAGGGAACCCTGGTAAGATTGTGTGGTACTTGGTGTCACCCTTATTCGGAAAGGGGTACCACTTGTATGTGGACAATTATTACACAAACGTGCCACTTTTTAGTCACTTGTTTGATCATCAAATTGGTGCATGTGGCACCGTGCGATCTAATTGCTGGGGCTTTCCCCAGCGGCTTGTAGATTCCCGTCTTAGGCTGGGGGAGAGAGCCTGCTTGAGATGTAATAATTTGCTCACTGTGCAGTGGAGGGGTAATAAGAATATTTTTGTTCTTTCCTCCCTTCACGCAGACACGACAGTTCAAATTTCTACAGCAACTAGGCACAGATTGCGTTAAAACATTTTTTCTTTTTTACTATTTTTTTCATATTTGCTTTGCGGGTATGGTATGTCTTATGCCTTGTACACACGGTCAGACATTTGGACGGAAAATGTCCGATCGGATCATGTTGTCTGAAAATCCGACCGTGTGTGGGCTTCATCTGACTTTTTCCGTCTGAATTTCCGACCCACAAAGTTTGAGAGCTGGATCTCAAATTTTTCGACAACATGATCCAATCACATCAATTCCGATTGTGTGTAGCCTAGTCTGACGGACAAAGTGCCACGCATGCTCAGAATAAATTCTGAGACGGAAGCACTCGGTCAGGTAAAACTAGCGTTCGTAATCGATATAGCACATTCATCACGCTGCAATGTTAAAAAATGTTTAATGCAGCGCATTCTCTTTTTCTTTTTAATGCTAGAAGAATTAAGTTGTTTTGCTGCTCATATTTACACAGACTTCTGCAAAATGTATTTCTTTATTCTTTTTCCTGATTTCATGAATATAATATTTTTATTCGTTAGATCTCCTGAATCATTTTTTTATTTTAATTTTATTTTGTGGTTGGTTTTTTAATCAATATCTCCTTTTTTTACATTTTGCTCTTTGCAATTATTTTGGTGTGTTTTGTGTGTCAACTTACCACAACACCATTTTTATCTTTTTATTTTATTGTTCTATTTTTTAATCTTTGTTTAGTGTTGGTGCCCCTTGTCAATTTGACTTTGTATTTTTGAAATGTACCTGTCTACTCACAAATAAACTGTCCTTTTTGAAGTAAAACACATAGGCAGTATTTCTTGAACCAAAAAAAACTTTATTAGGTGTCATAAACAAATAAAGAGGGAGGCAACGCTGGAGAAACTGGCGAAGCCTTTGGCCCCCAGGGCAGACATCAATTATTTAAAGGAAAAAATTGGTGGCCTGAGGAGTCCATATCTAAGGGAGAACAATCTGGTCCAGAAGTCCAAGAGATCAGGAACAGCAGCAAATGACATCTATGTCCCCAGGCTGTGGTCATATAAGAACCTGCATCTTCTGTCAGACCAGACTGAACCCAGGTCATCACACTCCGGTCTTCCTTCCACGCTTCCTTCCAAGCTGTGGCTGTGGTGTTGGAAGTGTGGCAGAAGGAGGAGGAGGAGCACGGTCAAAGTCACACAAGTGTGTTTTTTGTGTAATTTGGCCCAACAACCCCTTATTTAAAGTTTTCATGATGATTTCCTCACACATGAGGCATTGCCCCTCCTCCATTTCATGCAGTTTACATGCAGCCAAGGCAGCAAATGCCTCTTGATAAGTGGGGGTAGCTTTGAGGGCTGCAGAAGCCTCCCCAATTAGCCTGAGCGCTGACTCCTCCACATTCCCCCCCTTCCTGGCCCTTTTGGGTGGAAGAGAGGGACCTGTGATTCAGTCAGGCTCCTAGGCCTGCCCACATCTTCGCTGCCACTTAACCCTAACTCCTCCTGGCTGCCACATTCCACAGCCACCTCCTGGCTGCCACATTCCACACCCTTCTCCTAGCTGAGGTCTTCCTGTGTATGAAAAAGGGACATAGTTTTAGTTTATGGTTCATCAAACACACACAATTTTCAGCTCTTGACAGTTGCATATTGTTAACAAATAGAAAAGACTATCATTCTGAGCCCAGCATTTTTCATTCTTGGCCCAAATATTTTGCCACTACTGTCTATTGATATGTAAAACACTATATAAAATCAGCAATTAGTGAGCAAAAATCAAGTTAACATCATTCATTTTTACTCCAAAAATATGTAGAACAATACTATACCTGGCTAAAGTTGTGAAGAGCCTTCAGCAGAATTTTGGGGTACAACGATTCAAGGTCAGCTAAGAAAAAGCTGGTTAGACCTGACACTGAGGGAGCACGATCAGTACAGAAGGATCAAGCGAGTTCTTCAAAAAAGTAAGTAGTTGTCATGTGTTCATATTATTATTATTGCTTGCATACTGCTCCATGTGCTTTGATTTAATGTTGTACAGTTTAAAATGGCCACTTTCATGTTCATGGGTTCAATCATTCATAATAAACATTGTTCGTTCATCCACTTCAAAGACAATGTTTTGGCAAGTTGCACTTAACTACATTTGTTCAGGCCTATTTCTAGTCAAAGGAAGTTTGTTGTCTAGAGGGGTTTGTAATAGAATGAAATGCAAACTTGATTCAGTGTAAAGGAGAAGACACTCAGTAGCTGTTTACACATCTGGACTCAGGCGCACTAGTGTAGGACACCAGAACACCCTTTTTATTAGGGTGTCCCAAACACGTGCTGCGGTAGATACTATAGGGGTGTTTCCATCTGTCAAACTTGCACAAAACAGGTAAGTACTCCAGCTTTAGAAAGTGTCAAAAATAATGTTTTCAATTTTGAACTCTGCCAAAAAACACAATTGTACGACACTTCCAAGAAATGTTTTATATTCCTATTTCTGCCCTCAAATATCAGTGTGTTAAGTATTCCTTTTTTACATTCTCATAGGGGAGAGAAGACTCTGGACATCTGAGGACACCAGGGACCCCACACCTCCCAAAGAAGGGGAAAGGAAATACCAAAAGCACAAGCAGAGGAGGAGGAGAAGGAGATTGTTAAAATTGGCAAAATTAGCACCATAACACGTGAGTGTCTGAGACCACAGATTCAGGTAAAGTAATCAATGTATGTCTGCATATTTATAATACACTGTTTTCTTTTTGGTTTATTTTTAGGTGATGTGGGTATTGTGGAAGAAGAATTGCATTTTACCAGTGAAAGTGCACAGATCATCATCGGGGAGATAATGGGGTGCAATCGCGATTTAGATAATCTCAAGAAAAACATCAATGATGTTCAACAAAAAATTAAGAACATCATTGATGTTTTAGGGAGAATCTGAAACACCCAAAACTAGCTAGCATCCATTTTAGTTTTTAAAAAACACTTTTATATTTTTTAAAAAGCCAAATTTGGAAGATGCACACAGTGTGTCAACATGTGCTATCTCCCATCATGGGGGATCAATGTACGTGTTTTGTGGGTGCAACCCCTTCCTCGCTACTAAAGTGGCTGAGATGAAGGGGTTGCACCCCCAAAACATGTACATTGATCCCCCATGATGGGAGATAGTAAATGTTGACATTAGCCATGGGATCAGGAGGAAAATGCCCAGTTTGATTCACAATTTGTGTGCATCTTCCAAATTTGGCTTTTAAAGGGGTGACACTCCATTTGATGAAGGCAATATCAAGACAGTTTGGACATACTCATGTCTGATATTGTCTTCACTTTTCAAAGTTGAACTTTGTAAGTTCCTGTATTCTGTATGTTATGCTTTGATACATGCCTGTTTCCACAAAAACGGCAAGTTATATTATTAATGTTACCAAAAATAATGTTATATACACCAAATATGTTGGTTTGTTGTATAAGGGGACAGCAAAGCCAGCAGACGGTGAAAAACGAGGTCCGTCATCCGGAGATAATTCCTGAAATCATCAGGATTATTCTCCTGGATCTCATGAAGCAAAGGCATGTGTGAGAATTGGTCACGCTGGAGCAACCAATTCTTGCTCCATGAACTCCTCCTTGCCCTGTTCATGGACTGGGCTTGTGTCAAAGCTAAAAGCCCAGCACAGCTGTAAATGTAAATTTTTGATTTCACTCCTCACTGTCTATCACCGTTTCGGAGGCCAGATGGCACCCCCCCCATTTTGTAAAGTAGACACCCCAAGCTATTTGCTGAGAGGAATGGTGAGTATTTTGCAGACCTTGCTTTTTGTCACAAAGTTTTGAAATTTGAAAAAATAAAAAAAAAATACATTTTTCTTTTCTTTCTTCATTTTTAAAAACAAATGAGAGCTGCAACATACTCACCATGCCTCTCAGCAAATAGCTTGGGGAGTTTTCTTTCCAAAATAGGGTAATTTGGGGGGGGGGGGGTTGTGCTATCTTGGCATTTTATGGCCTTCGAAGCTGTCATAGGTAGTGAGGAGTGAAATCAAAAATTTACGCCCTTAGAAATCCTGAAGGCAGGGATTGGTTTTCGGGGGCTCCGTTCATGACTAAACAGGGGAAGAAAAATTGGGTCTTAGGCAGTGGTGCCACAACCCTGTAAACCCTCACAGATACTCTTGTTGAGCGCAGGAACAGGCCCTGCTGTAAAATATTAGAGCAAATATTGTAATTACATGCCCCTATTAAACAGGGGCAGAAAAATTGGGCCTTAGGCGCTGGTGGTGGTGCCACAACACTGCAACCCCTCAGAGATACTCTAGTTGAACACAAGAAGGAGCTCTGCTGCAAAATATTACAGCAAAAATTATAATTATACGTCCCTGTTAAACAGGGGCAGAAAAATTGGACCTTAGGCACTGGTGGTGGTGCAGTGAAACAAAAATGTTCTTAGAAGCTATCAACATGAACATTGAGGAGGAATAGTATAGTCACTCAGCATAACAGGATAGTCACTCAGCATAGGCAGTCTTCAAGGGATCTTACATTCATAGAAAAATTAATCGGTTACATCAGCATCAGGTGCTTGGTAGCTGGTGATCCAAGACTGATTAATTTTTATGAAGGTGAGCAGGCGCACTCTGTGATCGGTTAAAAAGCCTCCAGAAGCACTGAATGTGCGTTCAGAAAGAATGTTCGATGCAGAAGAGGCCAGTAGCTTAATTGCATATGGTGCAAGTTTTGGCCAGTGATCCGCCCTCAAGACCCAGTAACTCAGTGGATTTTCGGTTGGAAAGGTCTCCAAGTCTGATCTTGCCTCTAGGTATTCCTGCACCATGTAAATCAGACACTGGCGATGGTTGCTGGAACTGATCAGACCTTGGGGCTGCGGACTAAAGAATTGTCTGAACGCATCGATCAGGCGGCCACCTTCTCCACCGCTCCTTCTTTGACTGAGCGAAGCCTCAGCAACATGTTGTCCAGGAAGACCAGGAAATTGTCACCTCCCAGGCTCTGGAAACGCATTGCACAAACCTTTCTACAAGGCCTCCCAAAGATGTTTCATCCTCTGCGAAGCCTGGATAAGTTCCGCAACCTTACCCTTGTAACGTGGATCAAGAAAGGTTGCCAGCCAGTAATGATCCCTCTCCTTGATACCAAGAACCCGAGGGTCCATTCGCAGGCTTTGCAGGATCAGAGAGGCCATGCAGCGAAGGTTTGCTAAGGCATTCAATCCAGAGTCCTCTGGGTCACTAAGGATGACATGATCCACAGCCACCTCCTCCCAGCCCGTACAAGTCCATGGGTTTCTGGGGACTGAAAACGATCTCTTGAAGACTGCTGCTGATGCCGAGTGCTAGGCTCCACCTCCATGCTGACACAATCCTCATCCTCTACCTGTGTGATCGGTGAGCCTGCAGGAATACTGTCTGGATAAAGGGGGCCCTGAGAGGTAAGGAAGTCCTCCTCTTCCTCCCTCTGTTCTGCCTCAAGTGCCCTGTCCATTACTCCACGAAGCGTGTGCTCCAACAGGAAGACAAGAGGGACAGTATCACTGATGCATGCACCGTCACTGCTCACCATGCTCGTGGCCTCCTCAAATGGTGACAGGACAGTGCATGTATCCTTGATCAGTAGCCACTGGTGTGGCGAAAAAATCCAGGCTCCCCATGCTCACACAGGTAGCCATTGACGGCCCTCTGCTGCGTGTGGAGCCGCTGAAGCATTGCCAACATTGAGTTCCACCTGGTTGGCATGTCACAAATGAGGCGGTTCTTGGGCAGTTTGCATTCCTTTTGAAGGTCAGCCAGCCGAGCACTGGTATTATATGACCGGTGGAAATGCCCAATGCCAATTATCAGCCAAGGTTTTCGCGAAGAGGCCCTTGTCCCCATCAACATTGGGGCAAGGTTCTTTGGGGTGGGGGGCGCAGAGCCCCCCCTGCCCCAAAGCACCCACCCCCCATGTGGAGGGCATGTAGCCTGGTATGGTTCAGGAGGGGGGGTGGGTGTATGGATTTTGGGGGGACCTCACACCATTTTTAGTACTGATTTTGGGGGGGGGGCCCATGCCATCTTTTAACATTTTGGTGTGGGGGTCCCCTCCAGATCCATACTAGACCCAAAGGGCCTGGTATGGACCTGGGGGGTACCCCACACCGTTTTTTTGGAATTTTTTATTTCTACATTTAGCGGTCAGTGGGGAACCCTGCTGACAGCTGATGACTCATCAGTTGTTAAGGATGCGACAGCCCCCTCCTTAGCAACCAGCTATATACAGTGTGTTTAATGGGGGAAAAGAAAAAAAAAGGGTTTAAGCGTATCTTCTGCTAACATCCATTTTTCGTTATGTTTTTGTCTTCCGTCATAAAGAACTGAGCTTATCAGAGACGGATATCAGTGGATAATCATCCGCTATCCCATAAAGATACATGTATGTCTGTTTTTCATCTATCAACTGATGGATGAAAAACGGACATATGGAACAGCCGTTTTGAAAGGGGCCTTAGGTGTATTATTATACACGATTTATATAGCGCCAACAAGCCCTTTACAACATAAGGACAGACAGTACAGTTACAATACAATTCAATACAGGAGGAATCAAGAGGGTTCTGCTCATTAGCGCTTACAACCTAGAAGGGAGGGTCAAGTGATACAAAAGGTAATAACTGTAGGGGATGAACTGATGAGAAAATAAAAGTACAGTTGTTAGGCAGGGGCAGAATAGGTTTCTCTGAAGAGATGAGTTTTTCAGGGAGCGTTTGAAAGTGGACAGAGTAGGAGATAGACAGATTGGAGTAGAGGTTCCAGAGGATGGGAAAGGCTCTGGAGAAGTCCTGGAGGTGAGCATGGGAAGAGGTGACAAGGAGCTAGAGAGCAAGAAGTATTGGGAGGAACATAGAGATTGATTTGATTGGCATTTTGAAACTAGGTTAGTGAAGTAGATGGGGGTTGAGTTGTAAATGGCTTTATAAGTTGCTGTTAGTATCTTGAATTTAATTTGTTGGGTGAGTGGAAGCCAGTGGAGGGATTGACAAAGAGGGGTAGCAGAACTAAGCGGTTAGTAAGGTGGAAGAGTATGGCACCAGCATTCATGATGGATTGAAGGGGGATAGCATATGTAAAGGTAATCCAGTTAGGAGGGAGTTACAGTAGTCAAGACAGAGAGATAACCAGGGAGTGAACTAGGAGCTTTGTGGTGTGACTGGTTAGGACGGGACGTATTCTGGAGATTTTGCGGAGTTTGAGGCAGCAAGATTTGTACAGCAATTGGCTGTGGGGCTGAAAGGATAGTTGAGAGTGCAGGGTTATACCTAGAACCTTGGCATGTGGGAACGGGCTGATGGTAGTGCTATCGACCTTGACAGAGAAATCAGGGGAATCAGGCAGTCAAAGGCAGCAGAGAGGTCCAGGAGTAGGAGAACAGAATAGTGTCCATTGGATTTAGCTGTTAGCAGATCATTTGAGGTTTTAGGAGAGCAGTTTCTTTGGAGTGTTGAGGGCGGAATCCAGACTGAAGGGGATTAGGAAGGTTATTCTTGGCAAGGTGGACGCTCAGACCAGATGTTCAAGGAGTTTGGATAAAAAGGAGAGCAAGTAGATGGGGCATAGGTTAAGATTGGTGCGGTCAAGTGAGGGCTTTTTTTAAGTATGGGGGTGACTAGTGCAAGTTTTAGAGAGTTGGAGAAGATGCCAGAAGTGACCGAAAGATTGAAGATGTGAGTTAGAGAGTATAGAATAGGGCCAGAGGGCGAACGTAGCATTTACAATGGAACAGGGTCCAGGGGGAGGTTAGAGAAAAGTTAAGCAACCGTGTCTATAGTGGCAGAGTTGAATGAAGGAAGCAATAATTGTACCTGTGGGCATGGGTTGTTAGGCAGAGAAGATATCTGTACAGTAGAGATCTCCTCACAAATTTTATCACTCTTATATTTGAAGTGATCGGTGATCTCCTGGGCAGTGAGTTAGTGGGTTGAGGACGAACTACAGAGTTAAAGGTAGAGAAGAGCTGATGGGGATGGGATGATAAGTTGTTAATGAGAGTGGTAAAATAGGTCTGCTTAGCTGTGAGGAGGCAGGAATTGTATTTCTGGAGGGCAGATTTATATTTGTTAAAATCTTCCTTAGACTAAAGCCTCGTGCATACGGTACCACAGCTGCTCAAGAGCACGGCTATGTTTTTTTAAGACTTCTGGTGTCATCAACTTGTCATAGTTGTAGGGGTCTAGGCCTGATTCTGTGTGTAGCGAGGGGGGCCAGTGTATCCAGGGAGAATGATAGTGAGCTGTTGTAGACAGAAGTGGCTAAGTTGGGGCAGGACAGGGATGAGATTTTGTCATAGTGGTAGTCAGTAGCAGAGGAGAGGGCTGAGGTGGTAAAGGTTTCTACAGCTAATTGTTAGGCAGTTGGAGGAAGGGGAGGTGAAATATAGTGAAATTAATAAAGGTAGTGGTCAGAGAGAGGAAAAGGATTTTTGGAGAGGTTGCATGGAGTATATGCTAGATTGGCAAAAGTATTGGGACACCTGCCTTTACACACAGTCTTAGTCCATAGGGTTCAATATTGAGTTGGTCCACCCTTTGCATAACAGCTTCAACTCTTCTGGGAAGGCTGTCCACAGGGTTTAGGATGTTTGACCATTCTTCCAGAAGCGCATTTGGAGAGGTCAGGCACTGATGTTGGATGGAGAAGGCCTGGCTCGCAGTCTCTGTTCTTGCTTTGTGCACAGTTGTGTTGGAACAGGAAGGGGCCATCTCCCAAACGGTTTCCACAAAGTTGGCAGCATGAAATTGTCCAAAATGTCTTGGTACACTGACACATTTAAGCCCCATACACACGGTCGGACTTGTACAAACTTTTCCGTGGACTTTTGTACAAAGTGTGTTGTCCACAAGTTTGTATTGCATACACACGGTCGGACTTTTTGACAACAAACACGAACGTAATGACGTCACAACGTACTGACGCCGCTTCAAAAGAGGACGTTCAATGACTCCAGCGCCACCTTTGGTCAACTTCTGTATTGTAGTCTGATCGTTTGCAATGGTTCTGAGCATGCGTGTTTGTACCTTGTACAAAAGTCCGATGCTTTTGCATACACACGGTCGGACTTTGCTCCATCGGACTTCTGTTGTCAAAAAGTTTGTCCGTTCGCAGAGCCAACAAAAGTCCGATGAAAACAGAAAAAGTTTGTCCGATGGAGCGTACACACAGTCGGATGTTGCTCCAAAACAGCTAATTTGCATGTTTGTTGTCAAAAAGTCCGACCGTGTGTACGGGCCTTAAGAGTTCCCATCACTGGAACTAAAAGACCAAGTCCAATCCCTAAAAAACCACCCCCCCCCCCCTTCGCCAAATGCTTTGGAACAGTGCACAAAGCAAGGTCCATAAAGACATGGATGAGCGACTTTGGGGTGGAGGAACGTGACTGACTCCTGACCTCAACCTGATAGATTACCTTTGGGATGATTTAGAGCGGAGACTGCCAGGCCTTCTTATCCAACATCAGTGCCTGACCTCACAAATGCGCTTCTGGAAGAATGGTAAAACATTCCCATAGATACACTCCTAAACCTTGTGGACAGCCCAAAAGGGTGGGCCAACTCAATATTGAACCCTACAGACTAAGACTGTGATGCCATTAAAGTTCATGTGTGTGTATAGGCAAGTGCTCCAATACTTTTGGCAATATAGTGTAGGTGGAAAAAAACAAGGTCAAGGGTGTTAACATCAGAGTGTAGCTTACACTTGTGGCTAGGTAGGCTGTAAAAGCATGTGGGTTTTTACTGCCCGCTTTAGAGGCTGCCAGGGCAGCCGTATAGGGTATATACTTGGCACAGCAGAAATTATCTCCCTTGTCTTGTTCAGTACTGCCACCCGAACACAACCCATTCAAGTGAATGGGGCTGCAGCACAACCGTGTACAATACACATGGTTGCAATGCAGGCACCCCCCCTGACCGCCTGTTAAATGCCCCCCCGAAAAGCAATCCACCACATATTGTTCTTCAGAGTGCTCTGCATGCGTAAAAAAAAAAAAAAAACCCTTAGGGTAGATCTAGACATCGTTCCATTCCATATGGGGCTGCCATATCCATGCGCCCAGCACCTCATTTACATGCAGTGTAGCAGACGCATGGATTCCATTGGTAGTTTTTTTTTTTTTTTAAGACACGCAATTAGAGCCAGAGCCTCTAACTGGCTTCAAAAAAGGGTGGGCTCAGGGAGCAGAGCACTGTGCCCCAGGCCCACCAAGTTGTGGGACAATAGCGAATGAATATTCCTGATTCTCCTCCCTGCCAATCCTGGCTCAGGACCCGATTGGCTGAGAGGAGAAGCGATCTGAGGAGGAGGAGACGCAGGGGAAGCTGTGCTGGAGACGTAGGGTGAAGTTGCTGCTAAGAGTAAGCCTTCGATCTAGATTGGTTAAGTGCGGGAGGACTGACGGATTGCAGCCCTCCCAAAATATACCACCAGCTGCCACTGGATTTAGGCGTGTGGCTAAGTCTCCCTATCCTCTGAAGGGGTCGATCAATGTTCTGATTACGCTTCAAGGGCTACTGTCAGGCGGTGAGGAAGCGTTACAATGCCTCCTCACCTCCTGTTTTAACCCCAATTTTGCTGACAAACACCCATTGCACGCGGCTGTGGAGTGTTTGTGGCGCTTCCTCATTTGCTTGAGCGTGTAGTGTTCAGCAGGCAGAAATTGCTACATATCAGGTAAACTTTACCGCGGACATCACTGCAGCATGTAAACACCCCTGTCTGCTGCCTATTGCAGCTTAAGGGCAGGGGCAGTTGCCGGGTGGCGAAAATGAAGCTCGGCCGTGCATTTTTGCCGTCCCCACAACCGCACGTCTAAAAAAAAAAAAAAAAGCCTTCATGAGGTTTTTACGTACGTGTATTTACCACCATGTTTACACTTGCCTAAAAAGAAATAAAATGTATGCAAGTATGCAGTGTTTTGTGCATGTCCCCTGAAGGGCCCCTGTACACAGTGCAGTGTGCCCCCACCTCCTCCCTCTCTCCTCAGCCAGAAGAGGCGTGTACAAACTGTGCACTCGCCTGTGCACACACAGCTCCAAGAATACAAAGGGGACACGCTGACCTTCATGTATCCTTTCCTAGAAGCCAGCTGATTGGGGATTTCTCCTAGGGTCACCTCTCCCCGTGTGTTCTGAGGTATTTTCCCATGTCTTGTGTGCTATATTCCTGTACCCTGCCGGTCCAGTGTGCGCTGTGGTGTGTGTATGGATGGGAGTGGGCCGGCTCAGGTGTTGCTGCTTTTGCCTCACGCTCGTAGGGCTCAATAGGGGGGGAGATGCGAATGGCACGGTGTACAGGTGCCGCCGTGTAACTTTCTATAGACTGTGGGGGGAGCAGGGTTAATGCGGCGGTTATACGAGCTGTGTGCGCCTCCCCTCACAGTGACTACGCCGTAGGCTGACTGAGGCGCTTCCTGCTACTGTTCATCTTCCTGCGCTCGGCTGCTGCTTGTCCCGTGAGTTCAGCCGCCTAGACAGTTTCTGCAGGTTTTCCAGCATTACTGGCAGCCGAGGGGTTAACACGTAGCTGGGACCAGAAGCAGCATCGCGTTCGACGTAACTACACCGGTGGAGTCTGATTGGACGTAGCTGTTATTGACGGCATGGATTAGCGAATCGCAGAGCGCTTACGTGCGGCCAATCGGAAACTGTGTGTGAGCGCGATGTACACGGCTCTCAGTAAGTCGCGTACACCCTGGACGTCACGTGGTGCGGTGGTTAGCGTGTACTGACCACGCCTCCTGCTTTGAAGTTTGGATGCGCGGTAGAGGGCTTGTAGGAGGGAGTAATGTACTGCGCAACACGCGTATGAATAGGATAGCAAAGTGAAATGTGTGACCTAGACAGGCCTATTTATACCATACCTCCCAACGTTTTGAGAGGGGAATGAGGGGCACCTACTAGCAAACGTATGTAGGCTTAGGACACGCCCCCGCCACACCCATTAAAGGGGAAATAACCCCAAAAAAGGTTAAATAAATCCACAAGTGCTTTTTTACCACTACTATTCCTTTATATTGGCTTTTATAATTGAACAATTCAGCAATTTAGAAAGTGAATGAAAGGTTTAGCGCTGGGAAACATTGAAAGATAAAAAGTGCATTTTATATACAACTATATGGATGACCAAAATAAAGGACATTGTTCCAAATCAGGGACAGTACCTCAAAATCAGGGACAGTTGGGAGCTATGTCTATACGAGTCTAGTCGTTTATTATAATACCCAAGATTTTGTTAACCCGCACTCCTGCGATTCATTGTTAACCACTTGAAGACCAGGCCTCTTCTGGAACTTTTTTGTTTAAGGCTGGGTTCACACTAGTGTGCTGTCAGACATCGCATGTGATTCCCACGGCATTAGCTGTGCAGATCACATGCGATGTCTGCGATGCGATTTTAGCCATACAAACTGTATGGCTGAATCGCATCAGCACTAAAATGGTGTAGGCCCCCCTTTTTTTTTTTGGTCCTCACTGGAATCAAGTCGCATGGGTGTTCACACCTATGCGATCCGATTCCTGCACCATTTTACAGTTTGCACTGCGAACCGATCTGTGGGTGTCCGCCCGCGGGACCACTTTTATCTAAAGAGAATCGGCCATAGTAAAAAAAATACTGGGGTTATGTCAGCTAGTTGCTGTCAGGGGTTTAATCAGAATCTGGACCAAAAACTGTGTGTGTTTTTATTACTTTGACACTTTTTTGGTGAATGGGTAGGGGTACTATGTACCTGGTACTCATTCACATGGGGGGAATTCTGGGGGCGACCCTTCTTAAAGGGGGCTTCCAGATTCCGATTAGCCCCCTGCCCACCAACTCACACAACCACCGGCCAGCATTGTGGGGATAAGTCCCTTGTGCAGAGCCCTCCTGCCTCAAAGCACCCCCCCTCCCCATGTTGAGGGCATGTGGCCTGGTATGGCTCAGGAGGGGGTGAGGGGTAATTCTACGGCTGTAGAGTCATCGGTTGTTAAGGACATGGCAGCTGGCATCCCAGCCCGCTCCCAGTCCGCATCCCAGCCCGCTCCTTAGCAACCAAAACTGTTTTTTCACAAATCCCAGCCCGCTCCTTCGCAACCAGCTCAAAGCAGTAAATTACCGCATTGATTAATATTTCAATTTTGGTAGTTAATGCAAAATTCTTAGGCTACATTCACACTGAGGTGCTTTACTGGTGTTTTAGCACTAAAATTAGCGCCTGTAAAGTGCCTCTCCTGTCACTCCAGTGCGAAAGCCAGAGTGCTTTCAGACTGGAGCGGTGCTCTGGCAGGATGTTAAAAAAAAAAGTCCTGCAAGCAGCATCTTTGGGGGGGGGGGGGGGGGGGGGGGGGGCTTTTCGGAGCGGTGTATACACCGCTCCTAAAACATCCTGCCCATTGAAATCAATGGGTAGCGCTGCCGAAGAGCCTGCAAAGCACTTCAGCAGTGGCGGTTTGTGGGTGCTATTAACCCTTTCATCGGCCCCCCGCCCCAGTGTGAAAGTGCCCTTAGTGAATTGACCCCAAAGTGTCCAAAAAAATTTGGTAGGTATTTTGAGAACAGGCTGTGATGTAGCTGGGGGCTGAGTTGTTGATGGCTTTGTAAGCTATTGTTAGTATCTTGAATTTAATTCGTTGGGTTAGATGAAACCAGTGGAGGGATTGGCAGAGAGGAGTTGCAGACCCTGAGCCGTTTGTAAGGTGGAAGAGTCTGGTAGCAGCATTCATGGTGAACTGAAGGGGGGATAGTCTATTTAGAGGTAAGCCAATGAGGGGGGAGTTGCAGTAATTGTGGTGAGAGATGACCAGGGAGTGAATTAGGAGCTTTGTGGTGTCATTGGCGAGGAAGGGGTGTATCTTGGGGATGGTGGAGGTTGAGGCGTCAAGCTTTGGACAATGATTGGATGTGGGGGCAAAAGCATAGGTCAGAGTCCAGGATTACACCGCATGGGGGGGGGGGTTGACAGAGAAAATCAGGAAGAGGCATGTGGGGGAGGAAATATTATGAGCATGGTTTTGGACAGATTGAGTTTGAGGTAGTCGTGTGATATCCACACTGATATGTCTGTTAGTAAATTGGTGATGCGTGAGGAGACTGATGGAGTGAGCTGAGGGGGGTAGAGAGATAGATTTGGGCTTCATCAGCATATAAATGGTATTAAAAGCCATGGGAGGCGATCAGCTGACCCTGGGAGGAGGTTTAGATTGAGAATAGGAGAGGTATAAGAACAGAACCTTGGGGGACCCCAACGGAGAAAGGGAGAGGAGTCAGAAGAATTGTAAGTGACACTGAAGGAGCGGTGGGTTAGGTAGGATGAGAACCAGCAAAGAGTACAGTTACGGAGACTAAAGAAGTGACATTTTTGGAGAAGGAGTGGGTGGTCCACTGTGTCAAAGGCAGCAGAGAGGTCCAGCAGGAATAGTATGGAATAGTGTCCGTTGGTTTTTAGCCGTTAGTAGGTCATTTGTGAGTTTAAGGAGAGCAGTTTCCATGGAGTGTGGAGGGTGAAATCCAGACTGAAGGGGATCAAGAAGTTTCTTCTCAGTCAGATAGTTGCCCAGCCAGTTGTAGACCAGAAGTTGTACATGTAAACAAAAAGTGGCAGAAAAGGCCTGGTCTTAAAGTGACTTGGCACAACACACATTAAAACGTAAAAAATGTAAGTGGCAACACAAGTTCCCGCTAAGCTCAAGTCTGAATGGGGCCTTATGCCCCATAAACATGATCGGATTTTCCAACAACAAATGTTGGATGTGAGCTTGTTGGCTGAAAGTCCGACCATGTGTATGCTCCCATCGAACATTTTTTGTCGGACTTTCCGCCAACAAATGTTGGCTAGCAGGTTCTCAGATTTTCCGGCAACAAAACTTTGTCGTCAGAATTTCCGATCATGTGTATACAAGTCCAACGCACAAAAGTATACGCATGCTCGGGAATCAAGCAGAAGGAGCCGTACTGGCTACTGAACTTCCTTTTTCTCGGCTTGTCGTACATCTTGTACATCACCTCATTCCCACGTTTGTAATTGTTGGCCAACATTTGTGTGACCGTGTGTATGCAAAACAAGTTGGAGCCAACAACCTTCAAACAAAATTCCACATTTGTTGTTGGAAAGTCTGATCGTGTGTACGGGGCATTAGAGTCCTTGCACAGGGTCCTTTTGCATCTTTTTTTTTAATTGTTGCAGAAACCGAACATAGGGGGCAAAAGTATATTCAAAAATAGTTTCTTGCCTTAGAATCTGTTCACAGTGGATAGAACACAGTGCAGGAAAGGCGCACTCTGAGTGTGTTCACTCCACAGAAACGCGCTGTCCTTGCGAGATGTGCAGGTGCCAATAATTTGTTACTGGCACCCCAAATGCCCAAGGTCGGCAAGCCATTGATGGCAATCTGGATTTGTTGACTCACTATCCCGGAGCATCAGAGTGCATTAAGCTGGTGCCGGCAGAGGGAACAGGAGCCACATAAGCTGCTGGGTCTCCTGGGTCCTTGCTTTCAGTTATTCTTTTTGGGGGTTTATAGTAATCTCTAGCAAGCAATGCAGATTTTAATGTGTGCAAAAAAAAGAGAGAATTTCTCCTAGCAGACAAGTGGTTAAAGTGAAGGTACAATTACACTTATAAAACCCCACTAACCCACCTTTCAGTCTTTCATAATGGGGTACTGTTCTGTACACCTGCGCAAACGGCCACGTTTACCTGCATGAGAGATACAGGTGTTCCATGCAGCCATATGCAGGCAGCCTCTTAAAACCAATGGTTGGTGGACACCTGCATGGATCTCCAAGCACATACCTGAGTGTACATCTGTGCAGGACAGAAGCATGTCCCAGAACACCTGTGCCTTCCATGCAGGTAAACTTGACTTGTTGTACAGAACACTACGCCCGTGGGAATGAGGCCCTATACTCATTTGTCCAAAATCACGCAAAATATTAGGCTCCATTCACATTTGGCGTTTTGGGATTTCAGTGATTTGAGATCCTGTGATCTCAGATCGCACTGCAGTCACAAAACGCAGGTTCAGGTGCCATTCATTTTTACACATGACACTTACAATGCAGTGCAGTTTTGCCACGATTGTCACAGCAAACCGCAACGTACGCAGCTTGTCACCCAAAAATGAGCAGGAGCTTCTTTTGGTCAACAAGCTTTGCAGTTTGCTGTGATTGCTGCACGATTTATTGCTACAAAATCGCAATGTTTTCGGTGCCATTGAAAACGAATGGCAGCCAAATCTGCCATTTGATTGTAGTGCAGTTTGAGACCGCAGGCAGAATCGCTGCTATTCTGCCTGCAATCCCAAAACGCCAAATGTGATCGGAGCCTTAATGACTAGATTGCACAACAGCTGTTGATAGACATTTAGTAGCAGTTTCTATTAAAGTGGTTCTAAAGGCTGAAGGATTTTTACCTTTATGCATTCTGTGCATGAAGGTTAAAAACCTTCTGTATGCTGTGGCTCCTCCCAACCTCCCCAATCCTTACCCAAGCCCCCTCCAATCCAGCGATATTCACAATCGCCTCAGCTGCATGGGGACTCTCCCTCCTCATTGGCTGAGACAGCAGTGGGAGTCCGTTGGCTCCCACTGCTGTCAATCACAGCCAATCAGGAGAGGGGGGTGTCCCCAGGGTAAGTGGCTTTCTCTGGAGGCACTGCTTGAGGGAGAGGAGCCAGGAGCACCGGGGGACCCCAAAAGAAAAGCATCAGAGCTGCTCTTTGCAAAACCACCACACAGAGCAGGTAAGTATAATTTTTTTTTTTTTTAAATGCAAAAAAACAAAAACAGCTTTAATATCACTTTACCTCTATTAATATTTGCCTGCCTTATTGTTTTTTTTTTTTTTTTTAGGAAATTACATTATTATTATTATATCTGGCAAGTACAATAATAAACAGAGACACACTGCTATCTGCAGGCTTAGGCCGCGTACACACGGGCGGACTGTTCGCCCAACCTTGTCCGCTGAACAGTGTTTGGGCGGACAGTCCGCTCGTGTGTGGGCTTTCAGCGGACAGTTTCAGCGGACAGTTGGACGGACAAAGTCTTTCGGAAATTCCGAAAAACTGTCCGCTGAAACCGTGTTTGAGCGAACAGTCCGCCCGTGTGTGGGCCTGTCCGCTGTACTTTCGAAATGAGCGGACTGTTCCCGCTCGGAAAGTCCGCCCATTTCGAGCGCGTGTACAGGTAGGCGGGGCCCGCGAAGGAGACGTCGCGGGCTCCGCCGCCTGGAATGGGCTTAAAGGGGAACCCCAACGCCGAAAAAAATCGGCGTGGGGGTTCCCCCAAAGTCCACACCAGACCCTTGTCCGAGCACGCTACCCGGCCGGCCAGGAAAGGGGGGCGAGCGCGCCCCCCCTCCTGAGCCGTACCAGGCCGCGTGCCCTCAACATGGGGGGGTGCCTTGGGGAAGGGGGGGCCGCGCGGCCCCCCCACCCCAAAAGCACCTTGTCCCCATGTTGATGAGGACAAGGGCCTCTTCCCGACAACCCTGGCCGTTGGTTGTCGGGGTCTGCGGGCGGGGGGCTTATCGGAATCCGGGAGCCCCCTTTAAGAAGGGGGCCCCCGGATACCGGCCCCCCACCCTATGTGAATGAGTATGGGGTACAATGTACCCCTACCCATTCACCTGTGAAATAAAGTACAAAAAAAAACACAACACAGGGAAAAAATATTTTATTGCACAGCTCCGGGGGTCTTCCGTCTTCGGGGGTCTTCTCGCCGGACTCCTCCGCTATGTGTGTGTAGCTCTTTTACTAGCGGAGGAGTCCGGCTTTCTTCCTCCCCGCCGCCGGCCTCTTCTCCCGACTTCGGGGGTCTTGTCCCCCTCTTCGGTTCTTCTGCCGGGCCACCGCGCCTTCTTGTAGCTCTTTTACAGGCGGTGGCCCGGTCTTCTGTCGCCGCTGTCGTCGCCGCCGCCGCCGCCTTCCGTTCTTGTTCTTCTTCTTGTTCTTCTTCTTCTTCCCCAGGAGATGTTGACTCGACGAGCTCTCCGGCCGGAATGCCAGAGCCGCGCTGTGCGGTCACTTATATAGTGACAATGGGGCGGTGTCACATGGTATATGTCACATGGGTTGGTCACATGGTGACCCCGCCCCCTTACGATGTCATAGTCCCCATGTGACATCAACCCATGTGACCAACCCATGTGACATATACCATGTGACACCGCCCCATTGTCACTATATAAGTGACCGCACAGCGCGGCTCTGGCATTCCGGCCGGAGAGCTCGTCGAGTCAACATCTCCTGGGGAAGAAGAAGAAGAACAAGAACGGAAGGCGGCGGCGGCGGCGACAGAAGACCGGGCCACCGCCTGTAAAAGAGCTACAAGAAGGTGCGGTGGCCCGGCAGAAGAACCGAAGGCGGCGACAGAAGAACGGAAGGCAGCGGCGACAGAAGACCGGGCCACCGCCTGCAAAAGAGCTACAAGAAGGCGCGGTGGCCCGGCAGAAGAACCGAAGAGGGGGACAAGACCCCCGAAGTCGGGAGAAGAGGCCGGCGGCGGGGAGGAAGAAAGCCGGACTCCTCCGCTAGTAAAAGAGCTACACACAGATAGCGGAGGAGTCCGGCGAGAAGACCCCCGAAGACGGAAGACCCCCGGAGCTGTGCAATAAAATATTTTTTCCCTGTGTTGTGTTTTTTTTTGTACTTTATTTCACAGGTGAATGGGTAGGGGTACATTGTACCCCATACTCATTCACATAGGGTGGGGGGCTTGTCCTCATCAACATGGGGACAAGGTGCTTTGGGGTGGGGGGGCCGCGCGGCCCCCCCTTCCCCAAGGCACCCCCCCATGTTGAGGGCACGCGGCCTGGTACGGCTCAGGAGGGGGGGCGCGCTCGCTCGCCCCCCTTTCCTGGCCGGCCGGGTAGCGTGCTCGGACAAGGGTCTGGTGTGGACTTTGGGGGAACCCCCACGCCGATTTTTTTTCGGCATTGGGGTTCCCCTTTAAGCCCATTCCAGGCGGCGGAGCCCGCGACGTCTCCTTCGCGGGCCCCGCCTACCTGTACACGCGCTCGAAATGGGCGGATTTGCCTCCGCCTTACGTGGGCGAGTCCGTTCATTTCAAAAGTTGAGCGGACTGTTTGGCAAACAGTTCGTTGAAACAGTCCGCTCGTGTGTGGGCAAGTCCGCTCATGCAAATTTTGAGCGGACTGTTTGCCGAAACTGTTTGACGAACAAGGTTGGGCAAACAGTCCGCGCGTGTGTACGCGGCCTTAAAGCGGTATTAAACCCCAAACCAAAAATGTAATATATTGCAGCTTACCAATCAATGTGGTGGCTGCAGTATTTTTCTTTTTTTCCCCCCTCTTCTTTTCACCTGATGATTTGGCCAGTAGCACTCCTCTGTATTAGCCCTTGTACACATGGTCGGAGATTCCGACGGAATGTGTCCTATCGGACCGTTTTGTGGCATAATCCGACTGTGTGTGGTCTCCATCGGACTGTTTCCGACAGACCAAGTTTTCCAACTTGTCCATAAATTTTTTTGACAAAATGCTCCGATCGGACATACTCCGATCATGTGTAGCCTACTCTGACAGACAAAGTGCCACGCATGCTCAGATCAAATTCCTAGACCAAAGCTATTGGCTACTAGCCTGAACGTAGTCCCATCGTAACGAAATAACGTCATCGTTATAACGTCAACGTTATGTACAATCGGATTTTCCGACAACTTTGTTCGACCGTGTGTATGCAACAGTTTTGGACAAAATCCGTCAGACAAAATCTAACAGATTTGGTTGTCAGAATGTCCGACCGTGTGTACAAGGGTTTAGAGTGCCCCCATTCTGAATTGATGAGTACAGGGAGCACAGCAGACAGCAGAATTGTCAGTCTTGGGGAGGTTAATGTTAAATGGTCTAAGGCCACATACACACTATCAGATTTATGGTCGGAAAAAGATCTGATGGTTTTCCCGACGGAATTCCGCTCAAGCTGTCTTGCCTACACACGGTGACACCAAATTCTGACTGTCAAGAATGCTGTGACGTACAACGGGACTAGAAAAAGGAAGTTCAATAGCCACTAGCCAATGGCTTCTATCTCGTAGTTGAATCTGAGCATGCGTGAGTTTTTGCGTATCGGAATTGCATACATATGATTGGAATTTCCAATAGAAAGTTTTTCCATCGGCAAAACTGAGAACATGCTCTCAAATTTTTGCTGGCAGGAATTCAGCCAGCTAAATTCCGATGGAGCATACACATGGTCGTATTTGCCGATGAAAACCTCTCATCGGTCTTTTGCTGGCCGAAATTCCGATTGTGTGTATGCGGCATAACAGATTCAAACACACTAAACAAATTAAAGCCAAACTCCAGCTCACGCTTTATAAATCAGTTAGAGCAAACCATTTTTTTTTCCTTTTGGGATAAAATTTTTACAAATAAATAAAACACTGATCTTAACAAGCACCCCATGCCAGTTGTAAGTGGTTTGTCTCATCCCTGTAAACTGATACTTCTGGAAGAGGGCTTGTTTTTTTTAAATAATAGGCCACTTACAGGCCAGATCACCAGATGAAAATGTAGGAAAGATAAAAAAAAGAAAAAAAAGAAAGAAACAAAAAACGAATGCAGCCATCACATTTAAGAATTGGTAAGTGGCAATATAATAAGTGTTTGCTTTTGGGTTTATTACCTCTTTAAGAGTTTACGAATGAAACTCCAGCCTGGATATGATCACCATTGACTGTGGAGTCTGAGAACAAAGAACTTGTACAATTTCCTAGTTCTCATGCTCTCATGGAACAGGGGTATAGGATTGCCACTGTTCTTGAAGTGAAATGGATACTTTGTTTTTTTTTAAGCCCGGGTTCACACTATAACCCGCTGCGGAACGCACAGGAGCGCTGTGCGTCCCTGTTCCCTGTTACAGGGATGAATTCTATGCCTGAATTTGGCCCTGAAACTGAGCCAAAGACGCACATGTTTTTTTCTGCAGTGCGCTCCGCAGCCGCCCTGGAGATATGTGAACTGGCTCCATAGGGAGCCAGTCACATTCTCCTACTATGCGAACTAGATGCGGGGAAACGCGCATCTAATTCGCATAGGTGTGAACGGGGGCTAATTGTTTTCAGTTTTTTTTTCAAATTTGAGGTCCAGTTCACACTAGAAAAGCAGTCTGGATGCGTTCCAGATGCTTTTCTGCATGTGTGTTTTTGATGCGTTCCAGTGCATTTTTGATGCAGTCTAGTGCAATCCCCCCCCCCCCCTCTTTTTTCTTAACCTTAAGAGCCAGTTCACACCACATGCAGTCCAGTGTGTTTTTTCTTCTGCATGAATAACGCATGGAAAGTAGGTTATATGGTTTTCAATGGCATAGTTCACATCAGTGCTTGCAGTTCCACTTCCAGGGAAAAAAAAGTAGAACATGTTGCATTTTTTTCTGCACTGGAATGCTGTAAAATGCACTGGAACGCACCTTAATGCACCAAAAAATGCACCAAAAGTGCACTGTAACACATCAAAAACGCACCAAAAACACCCATGCAGAAAAGCTCCTGGAACGCATCCGGACTGTGATTCTATGGTGTGAACTGGCCCTAAATAAGGACATGTGCGTTTTTGGTCTGTTCCAGTACAGTCCAGGAAAAACACATCACACAATACCAGGCATTAACAGGACAGCAGGGACACACTGCTGACTGGAGCCTCAATTGCTTTTCCAGTGGCACCGTCACACCTTCCAGTAAGAAAAAGAGCCAGAGAACACTGGTGGAGCTGGGAGATGGGCATGTTGTTATCTCTCATCTTTCTCCAAGTAACACATACAAAGCACAGTTTGAATAAAAATGCTGGGAGGCAAGAAGTGAGACAGATGATATACCGCTGTGCTAACTGACAGGTAGGACTAAACACAACCAGTTGCTTAAATCTATTTGCCACGGTGCTCTTTTTGCATGTAGATGCCATTGACAAACATATTGGCTAGGATCAGTTCTGAATAATTTCAAAATTCAAACTATTGTAATGTTTGAGGTTAATTTAGCTTAGTGTAGAGCTTACCAGTGAGTTCACCCCAGTTGTGCCATTTAAGGGCTTGTTGGCCCATTTTTATTAAACAAAACGAAAAAGTCCATACAGGAGTCCCTCTGTACATGATCTGCCATACCACTGTACCACCCTGCTCATCTGCCCCACCACTGTACCTTCTGCACAGCTGTCCCACCTCTGTTCCCCCTGCTCTTCTGCCCCACCACTGTAACCCCCTGCTCATGTGATCCACCACTGTACCTCCTTTCTCCTGTGCACCCCACCGCTGTAATCCCTTGCTCATCTGTCCCACCAATGTACCTCCTTTCTCCTCTGCCCCAACACTGAAACCCCCCTGCTCATCTTTTCCACCATTGTAATCCCCTTCTCATCTGGCCCAACTCTGAACCCCCCCCCCTGCTCATTTTTCATACCACTGTAACACCCTGCTCATCTACACTATCACTGTACCCCCCTGCTTTTCTGTCCCACCGCTGAACCCTCTTCTCATCCCTTCCACCACTGTACCTACTGCTCATCTGCCTCACCACTGTACCTCCCTGCACATCTGCTCCACTGCCATAACCCCATGCTCTTCTGGGGCAGATGATCAGGGGGTTACAATAATGGGACAGAAGAGCAGGGTGGTACAATGGTGAGGCAGATGAAAAAGGGGGTATATTGGTGGGACAGGTGAGCAGGGGTTACAGTGGTGGGTCAGATGAGCAGGGGGTACAGTGGTGAAACAGGTTTGCAGGGCCTACAGTGATCTGAGGTGCAAAGGTGCAGGAATTGGGGCTGATCTGAGGCGTGAGAGTGCAGAATGTTAATGTCTCACTACTAAAGTAGTTTACAACATTTATTTTATAAAAAATCCTTTTCATGATTGAGAGTGTGAAGTTGACATTTTTTTGTTATAAAATCGGCACGCTCAATTTCTTTGAAAACATTTTTCAGCACACTGTGCTCAAAAGGTTGCCTACTCCTGCTTTAGCATTTGCCCTGTCTCATGAGTATCACTCTGTAAGTAGGCCACTCTGGCTGAGTATTAGGAGTGACGTTGTTTTACTGCTTGATGCCTTTTGAAATATCCGTTTTCTGTCAGTAAACTGTGGAAGGGGTTAATGTTGAGGGACTGAGCTCTAGTGTCATCCACACATCCAATGGGGTGTTTCATGTGTGATCCATGCTCTCCTTCCTGCCATACAGCAGAGACAATTTAGGTATGCATCTTTCTGAAGCTAAAGGATTAGCCTGTTGCTTCTGTCAGTGCTGTGCCCAGTCTTAGATTATTTAGAGCTCCTAAGATCGCCAGTACCTTCCAGGTGCACCCACTGTTCCAAATTTTTGTTTATGGAGACCAGAAATGTCCAGACAGGATGTTTGTTCCCCCTTCTAAACAAAGCGACCACCATTCCAAATACCTTGTTACAGCTGTGGATGGCTAGCATTTGGCCCTCAGCACTAGGGGTTGTAAAGGTTTGTTTTTTATTTTCTAAATAGGTTCCTTTAAGCTAGTGCATTGTTGGTTCACTTACCCTTTCCATCAATTTCCCTTCTAAATGTTTTTTTCTCCGCTCGGATGATGGTGTGATGTTTAGGCTCGGTTCACACAGGGGGCGACACGAGGCGACACGACTTGCCGTGCTGTGACCTGACAAGTCGCCCCCGTTCTGTACTACGGAACCGTTCTAAGAGGAGCGACTCGAGTCGCTCCGACTTAGAAAAAAGGTTCCTGTACTACTTTTGGGCGACCTCTGGGCGACTTTCATTGACTTCTATACAGAAGTCATTTGCAAGTCGCCGCTGAGGTCGTGGCAGGTCGCGGCACGGCAAGTCGTGTCGCCTCGCATCGCCCCCTGTGTGAACCGAGCCTTACTGAGGAGAATCAGGAAGTGAGAAATTCAGACAAAGAAAAAAAACATTTAGAAGGGAAATCGAAGGAAAACGTAAGTGAACCAACAATGCACTAGCTTAAAGGAACCTATTTAGAAAATAAAAAACAAAGCTTTACAACCCCTTTAAGAGTAAAATATCTGCTCTTGTTGTCTTGTTCCGAATTGCCTTTTTTTTAAGGTGTCCCCTAGGACTCCTTGCAGATCTTAATTTGTTCTTCAGAGGACCTCAAAAACTGCCCTTTAAATCTTTCAGGATTGTTCCTCAGCCCACTCTCATCCATAAGGTGATGTTTCTTGTAGCCCAGTGGTCATGAACCCTGTCCTCAGGGCCCACTAACAGGCCAGGTTTGCAAGATAACTGAAATACATGACAGGTGATCTCATTTGCTGCTCAGTGATTGCAGTATTCTAGTCTGCATCTCACCAAGTTAATACATAAAACCTGGCCTGTTAGTGGGTCCTGAGGACAGGGTTGATGACCACTGTTGTAGCCATCACTTCTCCAAGGCAAGTGTCTGAGCTGTCAGCTTTATCCTGTAAAAAAGTTTTATTGGTCTTGCTCAAGGACAAGGTGGTGTTGAGACCCAGAATCTTCTTCCTACCTAAAGTAGTTTCGGCCTCTCACATCAACCAGGACATTGTTCTTTCATCCATGTGTCAGGCTCCAATTTATCAGAAGGAGATTAATCTCTATTTCCTGCATGAAATTTGGGCTATGAGAGTTTAAGCCTTGGCCATTGCTTGCTTCTTTCTTCAGAAAGACTGTCTTTGTCATTTCAAATAGTCCCCAAAAGGCGAACCTGGTTCTTGTTTCACCATTTTTTGGTGTCTCAGACAGACTTATCCAAGCTTATGGTCACAAAGTAAGATTTTCATCTTTTCCTTTCACACTGTAATAGATTTGTGAGTGTCTCTTGGGCTTTTCTGCTTTAGGCTTTTTTTCAGATTTTCAAGGCTTGCAACTATTCTTCTGTTCACTCATTTTCCAAGTTCCAACAAGTAGATGTTCAGGCCCCATCTGATTCCAGCTTAGGACATTCAGTACTCGTGTACTCTGATGTACTCGAGTACCTGTCTCCTGTCATTTAGGCAGCTATTTGAGCTGCAGACTGGATTTGTAGATGTCATTAAAAACCTTATCAGTAAACCCTGC
Source organism: Lithobates pipiens (assembly GCF_037356315.1). Taxonomy (NCBI): domain Eukaryota; kingdom Metazoa; phylum Chordata; class Amphibia; order Anura; family Ranidae; genus Lithobates; species Lithobates pipiens. The sequence goes on from NW_027507696.1 coordinate 17,122,479, forward strand.
TGGCATAACCATTACATTTGAGATACATTCACTTTTGATCATTTTCTAAAAACATAAAGGCGCACTAAGGTGTATTGGCTTCTCAGAATAATGTAAAAAGTCTAACAAAAGTCTCTAAAACTCAATAAAGTCTATTCACTTGGTTAGGCTCTCCAGGTGCAGAACCAGGCTCTGTGTAGACAATAAGAGAAAAAAAGGAAAGTGCGTCTAAGTGCAGCAAGGACTAACTTTATTAAAACCCTCAATAGGGCTACTAACATGATCTAAAAGTATACAAGCTCAATAATAAATGTAACCGCTCTGTGCTGTAGGCATCCCCCTGCCACCTGGCCTGCACTGTGTAACCAAGTTGTGGACTCACGGGGGGGATCTATGGTGTGTTCAATTCTGGAAACCACTGTGAAACACCCCGGAAGTGGAGGTGATGTGTGGGCTGTGGCAAAGTGTTTTGGAGTATGCACACTCCTTTTTCAAACCAGAACGATGGACAAGAGCCGCAATTTATGTGAGAGTCACAGTGAGACGACAGCGCCTAGCTGAGCCATAAATTATATAAAAATACATGCAAAAAGAGACTTAGAATCCACATCTCAACTCTTAAATCTCAACTACAGAAAAAAAGTTGAAAACCATTTATAATTTTTCCACTTCCACTTCACAATTATGCACCACTTTGTGTTGGTCACATAAAATACCTTTTACATGTTTGGTTGTAACATGACAAAATGTGGAAAATTTCAAGGGGTATGAATACATTTCCAAGGTACTGTAAGAAGCCAGGTTTTTCAGTGACTAGTAAATTAATTAGCTCTTTTTAGTTTTCTTCAGGCAGTTTGTAATGGGTTTAACCGCTTGTTGCCAGCCGGCCGTCATATGATGGCCAGGCGGCACAGCTCTCATTCTGGTGGAGCATCATATGACGCCCGTCCATTTAAACAGGGCATGCGCACGGTCGTGTACACGCAGCCCTTTACCTTCAGTGACGGCTTGTCACGGAGACACCGCTCGCCACTGAGGGCGTGAACAACCATTAAGCATGGCTGTTTACCACGTGATCAGCTGTGATGAAGTCACAGCCAATCACAGATGGTACCGCCCCGCTTTGCACGACGCATTCGCGTGAGCACGTTGGTGGCAGTGTGTTCCCGGGAACACTGCTCTTCACTGACGCTGGTAAATGGCCATTGGCCGGCGGCTGTTTACCATGTGATCGGCTGTGATCCTTTCACAGCCGATCACTAAATGTAAAAACAGAGCGGTAACGAGATGTTACCGGGTTCTACTCCTCACACACGATGAGGAGATTGTGGTAACATCTTGTTACTGCCTACAGTGTACACCAATCACACTGATTGCTCCCCTCCCTCTAATAAAGAGGACCTGCCACCACCCATCAAAGTACCTGTCACAGTTCATCTGAGTACCTGTCACAGTTCATCTGAGTACCTGTCACAGTTTATATGAGTACTTGAGTACCTGTCACAGTCCATCTGAGTACCTGTCAGCACCCTTCAGAGTATCCGAATACCAGTCACCAGCCCATCGGAGTACCCGAGTACCTGTCACCAGCCCATCGGAGTACCCGAGTACCTGTCACCAGCCCATCGGAGTACCCGAGTACCTGTCACCAGCCCATCGGAGTACCCGAGTACTTGTCACCAGCCCATAAAGTTACTTGAGTACCTGTCTCCAGCCCACCAGTGTACCTGAGTACCTATCTGCAGCCCATGCCTCATAGAATATACGTTGGGGTGTTTGCTTTCCAAAATGGGGTACTTTTGTGGGTAATTCCACTGTCCTGGTGCTCAAGGACGTTCAAAAGTGTGATAGGTGGGAATGAAATAAGATGTGTAATTTATGCTCCTAGTACATCTGAAGGTACTACTTCAATGTTGGGCCTCTGTATGTGGCCAGGCTGTGTAAAAGTCTCACACATGTGGTATGGCCATACTCGAGAAGAATAGCAGAATGTGTTTTGGGGTGTAATTTTTGCTATATACATGCTATGTGTTAGAAATATCTTTTAAATTGACAATTTTGCGTTTGCGTTTCATTTTTTTCCCCACATTTTCCAAAAACTTCTGGAAAAAAATGAACCGTTCAAAAGACTCATATGATGCCTCATAGATTATACATTGGGGTGTTTACTTTCCAAAATGGGCTCATTTTGTGGGCAATTCCATTGTTCTGGTGCTCCAGGGCCTTCAAGACTGCTCGTAGAATGCATGAAGGTGCTACTTCAGTGTTGGGCCTGTGCATGTGTCCAGGCTGTGTAAAGTCTCACACGTGTGGTATCACCATACTTGGGAAGAGTATCAGAATGAATTTTGGGCTCTAATTTGTTGTATGCATATGCTGTGTGTGAGAAATAACCTGATAATATGACAATTTTGTGAAAAAAAATTAATAAATACATTTTTCAAAGAATTGTGGGAAAAAATTACAACTTAAAAAAACTCGCCATGCTACTTACTTAATACCTTGGTATGTCTATTTCCTAAAAAGGATAATTTGGGGGGTATTTGTACTTTCCTGACTTGTTAGGGTCTCAAGAAATGAGATTCACCTGATGTACTGAAGGTACATGAAGTGAAGTGATTGGCACCGTAGTTTGTAGACTCTATAACTTCCACAAAGACCAAATAATATACACTAATTTGGGTTATTTTTACCAAAGCTATGTAGCAACTTAAAGTGGAGTTGCCCCCCAAAAAATAAAACTACTTAAAATTCTTTAAAAAAAATCAAAAAAAAATAATTGGCAAAAAAAAAAATTTTTACTCACCTCTAAATACCGGTTGCTAGGGGGTCCCTCGTAGTCTGCCTTCTTCATTGCCCGGGCTGGTGACATCACTTCCCCTCGCGCCGCACATTCACCTGGGACCTGTCACGTGTCCCAGGTGACTGTACGGCGTATCACGGCGCCCTGCGCCGCTCGCGCATGCGCAGTGGGTGCCCGGCTGTGAAGCCACAGCCGGGTGCCCACAGTATGCATGACGGCGCCGCGAGCGGAGCGGGGAGCGAGGGGGGGGGGCTTCGTTCCCCCGCATCGCTGGAACCCGGGACAGGTAAGTGTCCGATTATTAAAAGCCAGCAGCTGCAGTATTTGTAGCTGCTGACTTTTAATTTTTTTTTTTTAGGGGGTACCCCACTTTAACTCATAGATGTGAATGGGCCTTAAATAAATGTGTTTGTGCCTGGAGTTTAGCTTTAAGCGCTGAAGGATTCACTTAATAACCTTTAGGGCTGGTTCACACAAGAATGTGGAAAGGCACATTACATGCGCGTTTCTTGCACTGCTCTCAAACACAATACCCTTGCAATTTGCTGCAGGTGGCAATGTAATTTTAATGGCACCCCACAGGTGCGCAGTGCATTTGTGGGCACCAAATCTCATGGTGCCATAGTACTATGTAACTTGGTGCAGCACATATTAAAGGTAGCGCATGCACCACTATTTTGCGTTCCAGTGCAATTTGCAACCTACTAAAATGAATGGGTGCATGCGGGAATCACACGGGAACATGGAACACATTCCTGTGCAATCTAATGTGACACGATCCTTGGGCCCTCTGAGTGACTCGCACAATCCTGTAATTCTGGATCGCTCTAAAATTGCAGCAAAACACACAACATTCCTAATGGCACCACAAATGTCCTATAAAAACGGGCAAAAAATGTACCAGAGTCAACTCCAAAAAAGGGTACAGGAGCTACTTTGGCACATTTTTGGAGTGGAGCCCCCTCAATTGAATGGTGTCTCTCCAAAAACCGTGCAAAAAAACGCACTGTGCTTGCATCACTGGATGTGAATGGCGCCTTATACTTTTAAATATGCAAGACTAAAAGCCTTGTATTTATAGGACCACTGAACTCTGATGAAATCCAAATGTTCTTATCATTTATAGAAGGAGTACATATATGAAGGTAGATTTTCAAACCTGTTGTCTGCAACATCTGAGTTATTGTTTTGGGAAAGATATGCTGATCTACACTGAGTTGCTTTTATGGATTATGCTATTCAAATAATATTCAAAGAGGAATAACGACTTAATTTTATGTGCCTAAACTGTTGTTCTCCTAAGTTGATTTACCAATGTTTTCTTAACCTGCCATCACAGATTTCTCCCAGAAACTTCAGCCATCTGAACATTTCAATAATTCATCATGCTACCAATTCTTCCACAAGAAGGCAACAAGCGTAAATGAAAGCAGCTGCATAATTCCTTCAAGACTTCCAATACCTCTAAATAAAGGAGCTGGGATTTAGAAAAGAAATTCTGTTTGGGGAAAACATAAATCTTGTGGGATGTTTTTTCTAGCTTGAGAGTATGAGTAGCAAATATTCCCAGAAGAAACTGTGACAATAATAAAAAACATATTAAGAACATATTAAATAATACATCACAGAGACAGATGATAAACCGTAGTAGCGCCTTACTTGGACTTGAATTATTTAGTTGTAATATTCCATTTCATATGCAGTCACAGAAAACCTTATAATGGAGGGTTTCTAGATTGTAAGTTTCTCAAATATTTGTTTCACTCCAGATTCTCATGCTATAGCCAAAGTAACCAATACTAACTTTGGTTAGTTTGGGTTATAAGCAGCGCAGTTTAACAGTGAAGCGAACATTTGCGCTGTTTGAGAATATGTCCTTTAGTGCCACCATCCTCTTCACACCTCCGGCAGGGCAAAGCGATGCCAAATGTGAATGCAAAACTGAAAGCACTCAAGGTGGCTCTTTGATTGTTGATGGACCAACTCCAGTTACGGTTACTGGGCAAGGAGTTTCAGTACAAGGATGTGATCAGCTTCTGCATCTTATATATCAGCGTGTGGAAAAAGCAGTTGGACTTGCCGAAGCTGCTCTTAATGTGGCCAAAGCAAACAGTAGTCTACTGAGCCAACTACAGGATGAAGTGAGCAGTTTACGGAATATGCATGAAAGGTCAGAGAGACCAAAGTCACCTGATATCACTGCAAGATGTAAGTTGTCAGAAGAGGAAGAAGTTGAAGAGATCAGAGGAGTGCAGGTTGTCATAGAGGAGCTCAGACAGCTGGGTGCAGCATCTGCATCATTAGTTCCTGGACTTCATCCACCAACCCTGGAAAGGACAAAAGAAATTTGCTTGCCTACGTGCCCTCCAAATGAGACGCAATCACTTCTAAGTCCTATTCATATGCCGGTAAGTGAAGACATTCATCCGCCGGTAAGTGAAGACATTCATCCATTAAGAGATACAATACATATGTTTAGGTCCACCTGAGCTGGATTTATGCCATTAGTCTTCAAAGCAGTCCACAGAAAAAGTACTGACTGGATTTGAATAAAGTAGTTTGAATACAGTTAATCTCAACTCATTACAAGGGGAAGAGTAGATCAACCAAATTGGTAAGAGAATGGGTTTGAGGGACATGCATGGGTTGCAGATTTTTATTTTTTAATTTGAAATTGTTTTGTATTTTTTTTTTTTTTATTATGGTATCAAATGAAATACAAGGAAACCAAACGCATTGTACATGGATCCCTAAAACATTTAATTATATAATCCTAAATCCCTCATTCTGGCAGCATGAGTTTTCACACAGTACAGTATACCATGCAGTGATATGGTTTGATCTGAACATTGATATTGGGCCTATATAATTGTTTATTAACTTGGGGTGTCCTATAGTAGTTCAGATAAAGTGGATTGGAGATTTAAAGCATTGGTACATGTTTGGGTGATATTTAGAACCAAAGGTTTAGGTGGGTGGAAGATATGTAATTTACAGAAGGTCCAAAATGTCAGTGAAAGGGCCAGTTGTAAGAAATTGGGGCTTAGGAGTGTATACATCCCCAATTCACAGCCAATCTCAAATTATAAGATGGGCATCATAAGTAACAGGGCCCTACCTAGGCCCTGTAATTGGTGAAGGGGGGGGGGGGAGGCGCCACCTACACGATGCTTAATTGGTCTTTAGATAAACTTTAAATCAAGGAAAATGTCCATCTAGTAAAGCCCCATACACACTATCAGATTTTCTGCTGATTTTTGTCTTCAGATTTACCAAAACCATGTAGTGCAAAGGCCTGCCTGATTGCATACAAATTGAAACTCCTAAGGTTTGACCTCATATTATACGGTTTTGGTAAATCTGAAGTAAAAAAATCAGCAGAAAATCTGATAGTGTGTATGGGGCTTTAGGGATAGTGAGCAATCATAGCAGCATACAAACAGGTGCAATAAGTATATTTCACACCCTCATCACTGTTGGTCAAAGGTGGGCGATTATACATAGAAATTGTTCTGACAAGATAATTTCCTGTAGCCCACTGCAACCAATCAGAATCCTTTTTTTTTTTTATTTTAAACTCTACATGGAAGAAGTAACAGTTGGAAGGTAATTGGTTTCTATGGACAATAAAAACACTTTTTTCATACATAAGTCTTGCATCTTGTTTCTTGATTAAAACATCCCTTGACCGCATCCACCACTACTAGTACTCCCATTTAAAGGTAAAATATCTACAGTGGTTATCATAAATTTAGCACATGTATGCTGTATTGTCAGGACCATGAGAAGTAACACATCCTCTTATTAAGATGTCTTTCATTTGCTCCTAAAATCTGCCTAAATTCCATTGTGTTTGAGTATTTGTGAGTAAAGACACACAATTTCGGCAGGGAATTGTGTGATGACAGACTGTTTGCCTAAAATCTGACCATTAGTCGTTAGTACGCTCCATCAATTGTTGTCCAACTTTCCGCCAACAAATGTTGGATGGTAGGCTAATACATTTTCGGCAGACAACGGTCTGTTGTCAGATTTTCCTATCGTCTGTACACAAGTCCGTCACACAAAAGTCCAACGTACAAACCCGCATGCTCGGAATCAGTGATTCAAACATGACATTGGCAGAAGGTGCCCAAAGGGTGGCTCTCAAGAGCTGAAATTCCTCGTAGTACGTCACTACGTTTGTGTTTGTTGGCCGACAACTGTGTACTGTTTTGTATGGAAGACAAGTTCCTGGCACACACCCTTCGGTCAAAAGTCTGACGCTTTGTCTTCTGAAAGTCTAATCGTGTGTACGAGACTTTAGTCTGAAATGTGGTATATAAGTCAGCATGTGCAACAGTGGAATTAAAGCAGAACTTCTGCTCATCCGCTCCTTCCCCCAGCCTGTAACTGGTTCAGTTTTTGTCGGTACTGGATTCATCTTCCTCAGTCCTTGCTAAAGTGAGGATAACTTTGCCATGTCCTGCTCCCCTTCCTGCCTACAGCCTTCTAAAACACATCATACATCCCAAGAGGCTACAGGCTACCTGTGCCACACGATCTTATGCATGTGATGTAGTTAGCCGACTGTGATTCATCAGGAAGTTACAAGTTATGCCACATACACACAACCGTTTTTTCCATCATAAACTCTGATGGTTTTTCTGACGGAGTTCCGCTGAAACGGACTTGCCTACACGTGATCACACCAAAGTCCGATCGTTTAGAACATGGTGACGTACAACACGTACGATGGGACTAGAAAAAGAAAGTTTAATAGCCAGTAACCAATAGCTGCCCTTGCGTCGTTTTTGGTCCGTCGGAACAGCATACAGACGAACTGTTTTCCCGATAGAAATTGATTCCGTCGGAAAGATTTAAAACATGTTCTATTTCTAGGTCTGTCAGAATTTTCGAAAAAAAAAAAAGTCAGCTGAAGCCCACACACACGATCAGGATATCCAATGAAATGATTCCGTCTGACTTTTTCTGCCGGAAAGTTCGACCGTGTGTACACGGCATTAGAGTGCAGCCTCATCAGCGCACATCATTGAAGAAAAAAACATACTTATTTTGAAATTTTATACCAGAAAATATGAAAAGCATTCTTCAAAATTTTCAATCTTTTTTCGTTTGTTTAGCAAAGAATAAAAAATCCAGTAGTGATTAAATACCATCATAAGAAAGCTCTATCTGTCTCAAAAATGAATTTGGATACAGTGTTGCATGACCACGCAATTGTCATTCAAAATGTGACGTGCTTTTTTGACGGACCGTTTTTAAGACACTGCAGTGTGTTTGCGCATTGTAAAACAAAGCTTCACTTGGATTGCTTTGGGGAAAAGTGTAGTGATTTCATCATCTTACCAGATCATTGTCATTTGCCTTCTTGATTCTTTAATACAGCCTTTACCTAGTACATTTAGTTCCTTATAGGTTGTAGACCTTACTGGAAGTTTCCTACAATGCTTGTCAAAAGCTTGTACCAACATACTTGATTACACAAGTAGCTTCCAGTCTTATGACCTAAACTAGGAATGGCTGGAAGCAAATGTCTGAAATCCTTGTATCCTTAAAGTGAAAGCATGTCAAGAGCATTAACAGAATAACAAATCTTCATATGACAGAAGAAATAATGTGAATTTTAATGCATGAACATTGTTTAGTTTGTTTCTACCAAATACTGGCTTCTTTTTATTGGGGTGATGACTATAATTAACATGTGAAACATAAGTGGTCTACCATTACCTACTGCATATCTGTCATTTGTTAGGAAATAATTAGTCCACTGATTTGTATTGATTTCAAGATACACATATACACTTGAGCTTTCATATCCTACAAGGTTTAATGGGCAATGAACTTAGGCTGCATTCACACTTCAGCATTTTGAATCGCAGGCAAATTTGCCACTAATTGAAAGCGCTGATGTTTGAATGGAAAATTGCAGGACTCGCATTTGAGATGCCATTCATTTGAATGACACCTCAAATCGCAGCACAGGTCTTCTGCGATTGTAGCACGATAAATCGCGCTGCAGTCACGGCAACACACATCATGGGAAGCATGACGCCCAAAAAAAGTTAGGGATCTACCTATTGGCGACATGCTTCCCGCGATGCATGTTGCTGCGATTTATCGATTTGAGGTGCCATTCATAGTTACATCGTTAGGTTGAAAAAAGACACAAATCCATCCAGTCCAACCACAACCAAAAAATAAAAAATAATGTACAATCCAATATACCCAATTCTATATGCCACAGTTGATCCAGAGTAAGGCGAAAAACCCCAGCAGAGCATGATCCAATTTGCTAAAGCAGGGGAAAAAATTCCTTCCTGATCCCCCGAGAGGCACTCGGATTTTGCCCGGATCAACTTTACCTATAAATGTTAGTACCCAGTTATATTATGTACACTTAGGAAATAATCCAGGCTTTTCTTAAAGCAATCTACTGAGCTGGCCAGAACCACCTCTGCATATTCAAATGAATGGCATCTCAAATGCGAGTCACGTGATTTGCAATTCACACATCAGCGATTTCAAATAGTGGGAAGATTCATGGCAAATCTGTCCATGATTCAAAACGCTGAAGTGTGAATGCAGCCTTAAAGTGTTACTAATGTCAAAGATTTTATTTTTAATAACAAACATGTTATACTTACCAGCTCAGTGCAGTGGTATTACACAGAGTGGCCCCGATCATCCTCTTCTGGGTTCCAAGGAGACGATCTTGGCTCCTCCTCTTCTTATGACGGACCAGCCACTGGCTATGGGGAGAGCATAGTCTGCGCGCCCCCGACCTGTGTGTCTATGGAGCCGCGCTCCATAGACTTACACAGCGGGACTTAGGCCCGCCCCCCACTTCCTCTTCATTGCATCTGATTGACAGCAGCAAGAGCCAATGGCTCCTGCTGCTGCTGCTCAAATGCTGTTTAAAGAGGAAAAGAGAGGAGAATCAATGCAGCTGTGCACAGCACTGATCTCTTCTCCCCTCTCTTCCCTTTCACATAGGAGAAGGAGGCACAGAGAAACGTAAAAAGTTTTTTACCTTAAAGTGTTACAAAATCCAGTAATATGAAAATAGTTCATCTGCTCCCCTCCCCCCACACAGTGCCCAATGGACCACTGATAGTGCATGAGAATATTTTGGTGGTCCCCAGGGGTTCTGCCGCAAATCAACATTGTGTCGGATGTATACCGCCCAATGTTGTTCTCAGTGCGCACTGACAGTCAATACTATCAGCGTGCATTGATACCTGATGCCTCTTCTGTTGTTTCCGGCTCCTGTGAACTCGGGGGGAGGCGCCAGCAGGGGCGTACCTAGAGCATTTGGCACCCGGGGCGGATCCTATATCTGGCACCCCCCCACCATAAAATTTAAAAACACCCACCGTGTCCCCTGCACACCTCTGCATCCTTCAATATCTTTTTGTCACTACTGTGTACCCCCCCCTCTCCACAACTGCACCTCTGGACCCCTTTAAATTACACAGCACCCTGCACCTCTGGACCCCTTTACATTACACAGGACCTTGCACCTAAGGATCTCTACATTACACAGCCCCCTGCACCTCTGGACCCCTTTACATTACACAGCAGCCTGCACCTCTGGACCCCTTTACATTACACAGCTCTTGTACCACTAGACCCCTTTACATAACATAGCACCCTGAACCTCCTGACCCCTTTACATTACACAGCGCCCTGCACCTCTGGACCCCTTTACATTACACAGGACCTTGCGCCTAAGGACCTCTTTACATTACACAGCAGCCTGCACCTCTGGACCCCTTTACATTACACAGCTCTTGTACCTCTGGACCCCTTTACATAACATAGCACCCTGAACCTCCTGACCCCTTTACATTACACAGCCCTTGTACCCATGGATCCCTTTACATTACACAGCACCCTGAACCTCTGGACCCCTTTACATTACACAGCCCTTGTACCTCTGGACCCCTTTACATTACACAGCACCCTGCACCTCTGCACCCCTTTACATTACACAGCCCCTCACAGCTCTGGACCCTCTGCATGTTACACAGATCCCCTACAGTGCAGACCCCCCTCCCTACCATACAGACCCCCATCTACAGTGTAGACCCCCCTACAGTACAGAATCCTCCCCTACAGTGCAGACCCTCCTACAGTACAGACCCCTCCACCCTATAGCGCAGACCCCCCCCCTACAGTGCAGACCCTCCTACAGTACAGACCCACCCCCCTACAGCGCAGACTCCCCTACAGTACAGACTCCCCTACAGTACAGAATCCTCACCTACAGTACAGACCCCCCTACAGTGCAGAATCTTCCCCTACAGTACAGACCCCCCCCCCCCTACAGTGCAGGACCCCTTCTACAGTGCAGGACCCCCCTACAGTGCAGGACCCCCTACAGTGCAGGACCCCCTACAGTGCAGGACCCCCTACAGTGCAGGACCCCTTCTACAGTGCAGGACCCCTTCTACAGTGCAGGACCCCCTACAGTGCAGGACCCCCCCTACAGTGCAGGACCCCCCCTACAGTGCAGGACCCCCCTACAGTGCAGACCCCCTACAGTGCAGGACCCCCTTCTACAGTGCAGGACCCCTTCTACAGTGCAGGACCCCTTCTACAGTGCAGGACCCCCCCTACAGTGCAGGACCCCCTACAGTGCAGGACCCCCCCTACAGTGCAGGACCCACCACAGTAAAGAACCCCCCTACAGTGCAGGACCCCCCCTACAGTGCAGGACCCCCCTACAGTGCAGGACCCCCCTACAGTGCAGGACCCCCCCCTACAGTGCAGACTCCCTACAGTGCAGGACCCACCACAGTAAAGAACCCCTAGTGTACCTGGAGCCCAAGGCAGCGGCATTGCAGGGGGGAGGTGCGAGCAGCACCCGAGTGAAGTGTCACCGCGCGCCGTTCAGATCAGTCTCGGGCAGCGGCTGTCACTCACAGCCGAGCAGAGTGAAGCCGCCTCCCCCTCCTTGTCTACACAGTGCTGTGCATGGAGGAGGGGGAGGCGGCTTCACTCTGCTCGGCTGTGAGTGACAGCCGCTGCCCGAGACTGATCAGAACGGCAGCGCGACGCGACCACAGAGAGAAGGGGAGCTGGGTCCCGGATCACTGAGCCTGCACATGTCACTCCACTCAGGTGCTGCTCGCACCCCCCCCAATGCCGCCCACTGCCAGTGCCTCGGGCTCCTCACGGCGCTGTCTGACACTTCAGTTGCGGAGAGGGGAGGGGGGGCGCTGGCCTGACACCCCCCCCCCAGTGTGTGGCACCCGGGGCGGCACGCCCCCCCGCCCCCCCACTTAGTACGCCCCTGGGCGCCAGGGGTAGTTCAGACAGAGGAAGGTGGGGAAGGAGGGGACATCCAATGGCAGCACTGTTCACAGACTGTAGGAGCACAGAGCTTGAGCACATGACTGGAAAATGAGCTGAGATCTAATGATGAGTCTGTGTAAGGCAGCAGTGTGATGCAGAATGCAGGGGGGCAGGGAGCCAGAGCAGTGTGTGTACAAGGCAGCAGTGTGATCTGGGGGAGTGGGGTCAGAGAGCTGGAGCATTGTATGTACAAGGCAGCAATGTGATCCAGGGGGAGGGGGGGGCAGAGAACCGGAGCATTGTGTGAGTATGAGGCAGCAGTGTGATCCAGGGGGAGGGGGGTAGAGAGGTGGAGCATTGTGTGCATAAGGCAGCAGTGTGATCAAGGGGGAGGGGGCAGAGAGCCAGAGCATTTTGTGTAAAAGGCAGAAGTGCGATCAACGGGGGGGTGGGGTAAAGAGTCAGAGCATTGCATGTATAAGGCAGCAGTGTGATCAAGGGGAAGGGGGGCAGAGAGCCGGAGCATAGTAAGGCATGTAAAATTCATGTCAGTGGTCCACAGGATTCATAATTGTGAGTTTAATGGTCTGTGAGGTCCAAAAGGTTGGGGACCACTGGTCCATAGAGATAGCAGGCAGCAATGCTAACTGATAACAGTCCACAGGCAGAAAGTACAGGCAGTTACTAGCTCACAAGATTTCTGTCTGGATGAAGAGCTACTTTTTTTTTTTTCAGCTGATATAATGAAACCAATATTTTATTTAAAGTCTTTGTTAACCCATATATAATTAATACTGCCAGCCCCTCTATTAGAGCTAGGCATAGCACACTATGCATGTCTTTTATAAAAACGAGGCATGTAAATATCTTTTTAGAATGATCTTTAGGCCGGTCACATGACTTGCGACCGCTTTACATCTCCGATACATGGCTTCTGCAAGAGGGGCCGAGATCTCCATCTGACATAACCCGGGGAGGTCAAATGGCCACTCATCCCCTCCTGCAGTAGCCCTGGAAACTGACTGAGAGTTATGTGACCGGCCTGAAGATCGCTCTAAAAATATATTTACATGCCTCGTTTTTTATAAAGGACTAATACAGTGTGGTATGCCTGACTAAAATAGAGCGGGTGGCAGTGACCATTTATAATGTTTTATTTGTACTAATAACCGTGGGGGGGGGGGGGGGCGGAGACAGAAAACAGAGCTGAGAGGCAGGGAGGAGAGAGGAGAGCAGGGGAGCTGCCGATGACGTAGAGATGTACGCTGACCACGGCGGTCAGGGCTCAGCAGCCCTGATTATCGTGGTCAGAGCAGAGAGGGGATACAGGAAGTGGCAATATCAGCCAGGTTTTTTTTTGTTTTTTTAGAGAGGGGCAGATTACACAGCACAAGCACTGTGCTGTGTAATCTGCTTTAAGGGACCAGGATCTATATGTATTTTTTTTCTTTGGGTTAACAAACACTTTAACAGAGCATGATGAAACAAATAGGAGGAAATTATTGTTAGCGTTTACATACAATTTTACCAAGGTAACCAAATTGTGGACAAACATGTTATAGAAAGAAAGTATGCTCAAATGTATTTTCCCGAAATGTGTGCTTACTTACCAGAGTGCAATGTTACCCAAATATTTTCCTGACACCATTGATGGCTTGGCATGACCGTTTTAACGGGAGTGTAAACAGGGCTGGCCGTGATCTTTTTACACTTGCAGCAGTTAACCAAAACCCAATATAATGAAGCATAGGTTTTAGCGCTTTGCTCAGTGGCCTCGTATTCCTTTGGCTTAATGCCCCCTTTGCTGCCTGCCATGTGTATGTGTACATAATATATCAACTCACAGCCTGTGTATGCTTAGTCTCCATTCAACTTCATTCCAGTGGGAGACGCAGTCTGTCACTTTTAATAGGGACAGCTTCTGTTTGCAGTAATTCTGGCAGGTGTATTATCTTCATACCATCTGTTGTGTGCATGCTCAGTGCCTATGTTTCCTCACCACCCGTCATCTATCTGTATATTAACACAGTAGCTGCCATTAAAAGTTTTATTTTTATGAAATATTTTTTATTATTCCCTATAGAGATAGTTTTATCTGGATATAGCATTACAACAATGATTTTATTCTTTCAGGCTATTGATGATTTTTTAACTCCAGAATCAACAGCTCAAAGGATTTTGCCACCCAACTTTGTGAAGCAAGTGACTGATTCACATCCTCATAGGGACACAGTGGAAGTTCTAAATGAAGCAACTCCTCCAATTCTGAAGTCAGCACATTCCCATCTTCGAATACAGAAGGATGGCTCTCTTAGTCCTGGTGGCTTGATTATGGCAGAGACTTCTTCAGATGAGATGAGGCCTCCCGTGTCGCCACCATTTGTGGCATATTATACTGGAACAAGCTCGCGCCAACGAAGCCATGGCCAGAAATGTTCTAGAAGAAAACGAGACCTAGTTTTGTCTGTAAGTATGTATAGTGTATATCTGGGAAATCCACCACATTTGTCTTACTGAGAAAAAAAAAAAAAAAAATACAATGAAGTGTTGAAATGTTGACGCCAAAAAAAAGAAAAAGAAATCCTGTTCCCTTAACCGCTTTTGAACCACCTACCGCATATATACTGCGGCAGTTTTGTGCACGCAGTGTAGGGGGGTGCGCGCTCACGGAGCACTGCTCCTGCTGTGATTGGACACAGCGGGAGCCAATCAGCAGGTCTGGAAGGCGATCGTTCAGTGGAGAGACGGAGTAGCGGTGTGCCTATGTAAACAAGGCAAACTGCTGATCTGTCAGGGAGCAAATGAGACCTTGTGTTTCAAATAAGCTGAAACACAGATCTCTCTTTTTCTCCAGTGTATCCGTCCCTCCACACAGTTAGTAAGCACCTCCCAGGGACACACATAACCCCTTGATCACCTTTGGTGTTAACCCCTTCCCTGCCAGTGTCATTTATACTGTGGCTGTGCATTTTATTTAGCACTGATCCCAGTATTGGTGTCACTCGTCCCCAAAAAGTGTCGCTTGGTGTCCAATTTGTCCACCGTAATGTCGCTTTCCCGCTAAAAATGTTTGATCGCTGCCATTACTAGTAAAAAAAAAAAATAAAAAGTCCCTAAATCTATCCCATAGTTGTAGACGCTATAGCGTTTGCGCAAATCAATCAATATACGCGTATTGATTTTTTTTTTTTTTTTTTACCAAAAACATGTAGCAGAATAGATATTGGCTTAAATTGATGAAGAAATTTATATTTTTTTTACGTTTTTTTTATTGGGAATGTTTTATTGTTTATTAAAAACTGTTGGTCTTTTTTGTTTTTGTTTATAGCGCAAAAAATAAAAACCACAGTGGTGATCAAGTACCACCAAAAGAAATCGCTATTTCTGGGAAAAAGGAACATTCATTTTATTTGGGTGCAGCGTCGCACGACCACGCATTGTTAGTTAAAGCAATGCAGTGCCGTATCGCATAAAAAATGGCCTGGTCAGGAAGTGGGTAAAACCTTCTGGAGCTGATGTGGTTAAAGCATGTTACACAGCATGGTGCTTGTGCTGTGTCATTTGGCCCCCTGTATAACCTAAAAAAAAACCTGACTGATCCTGCTTGGTTCTGCCCTCCCCCCTGTAAACTGACCACGGTTTATCATAGCTGCTGAGCCGCGACACCGTCATCTGCAGCCCTGCGTTGTCCTCCCCCCTCCCCCCTCCCTACCTGCCTGTTAGCTCAAGACACCCCCCGCTGCTTTAAAAACTATAATCTTTTCATAAATAGTAAATATGCAAATCATGGTGCGCTTATTCAACACTGTGAACTATATAACACTGAAAACTGTATATTATCTCCACAGCTTAAGTGAATATAAATAAAGTGCAACATTGAAAAACCACAAAAAAAATAAAATAAAATATGCAAAGAAAGTGCTAAAATTGTGATGATTCTGAAGTGAGCAGATATCCTTCTCACTTGCAGGTAAAAATGCAATTCGTGCTTTAAGTTAAATGTGCATTTACCACCACCATCCAGAACCGGATCCAGAACATTCCCAAATGGTGGTCATCCAGAAAACTAGAAATTACAGGAGACTGGTAAAACTAAAATGAATCAGTGATCATAGTTCTCAACAATCAAAGCGCTTCATCAGAAGCTGCTTTTTGTCGCACTGTTTGAGCAACATTTCGAGAAATCTTTTTCCAAAGAGAGAGTGTGTACTTTATTATCGGAGTTGATTTCCCTGACTATCGAGAATCTTCCTACACTTTTAAACAAGGCTTGAATAGACCCTGGTGGGTCTTTCTTTGAGGCGAGCGGCCAATTCACTCAAAGGTGGATGGTGGTGGTGATTGCACATTTATGTTAACCACTTAAGCCCCGGACCATTTTGCTGGCCAAAGACCAAAGCACATTTTACGATTCGGCACTGCGTCCCTTTAACTGACAATTGCGCGGTCATGCAACGTTGCTCCCAGACAAAATTGACTTTTTTCCCACAAATAGAGCTTTCTTTTGGTGGTATTTGATCACCTCTGCGGTTTTTATTTTTTGCGCTATAAACAAAAATAAAGCGACCATTTTGAAAAAAAATGATTATTTTTTACTTTTTGCTATAATAAATGTCCCCAAAAAATATATAAAAAAATTTTTTTTCCTCAATTTAGGCCAATACGTATTCTTCTACATATTTTTGGTAAAAAAAATCGCAACAAGCGTTTATTCATTGGTTTGCGCAAAAGTTATAGCATCTACAAAATAGGGAATTTTTATTATAATAGTAATGGCGGCGATTTTCGTCAGGACTGCAACATTATGGCGGACACCTCGGACAATTTTGACACATTTTTGGAACCAGTAATTTTTACAGCGATCAATGCTATAAATTGCACTGATTACTGTAAAAATGACACTGGCAGTAAAGGGGTTAACCACTAAAGGGCTAGGGAGGGGTTAAATGTGTCTGGGTCGTGTTTCTAACTGTTATGGGGCTTGGCTATGAATAACACTTCACTGATCATGGCTCCTGATCACAGGGAGTGCTAATCGGTGACAGTGTCACTAGGTAGAACGGGGAGATGCTTGTTTACATTAGCATCTCCCCGTTCTTCAGCTCCGTGAGATGATCGCGGCTATCCCCGCGAACATCGAGTCTGCGGGACCAGCAATCCTGCTCACGGCAGGGTCGCACGCCTGCTGTCAGCGGCGTGCACGTGACCACATGGCGGCAAATTCAAAGGGACGTACCTGAACGCCCATTTGCCCAGCCGTACCATTCTGCCGACGTAAATCTACATGCGGCGGTCGGCAAGTGGTTAAAGCACGAATTGCATTTTTACCTGCAAGTTTGAAGGATATCTGCTTTTTATATTTTTTGTGGTTTTTAATTTTTGCACTTTATTTATATTCACTTAAGCTGTGGAGATAATATACAGTTTTCAGTGTTATATAGTTTACAATGGCCCGGGGGCCACATGTGGCCTGTGGAGCCCTCTGATGTGGCCTGCGCCCTCTTGTTCTGGGATGGTGGTTTGGCCAGCCCAGATCGCAGGTTGCCGACCCGCCATCCCAGAGCAACTGTATTGCGAATGAAGCGGGCAGGAGAGAAAGCAAGCAGCTGCAGAGAAGAGCCACATAAGCCAATGCTTCCTGTATAGCGCCAGCTCCTGTCACAATTGATACCAAATGCACTCTGCATGGGACAGCAACACCCTGGGAAAACGAAATAGAAGGTTATTAAAGGTAAGTTTATTACTGAAATCACAGTGTATATATGGGCATATCTGTTTTGCAGTGGTTACTAGGCTGCTTTCAAACTAATCCACAGGTGCAGAGCACCTACAGGTTACCTGCACTGAGCCATAGACTTCTGTTTATTACCTGTGGGTTTGGTGCGCTTTCAGAAATTGCACCACACCTGTAGGATATAATAGAAGTCTATGGCAAAGTGCAGCTAACCTGCAGGAAAGCCACAGGTGCATGTGGTGCATCAGCGTGAAAGCAGCCTTAGGACCCAATTGGACCCTCCATTCACCTCTTATATCCATTTACCCCCCCTTGCCTCCAATCCGATCCGCTAATAAGATTGCGCTGGAAACATTCTCGCGGGCAGGTGCTGTAGTTGCTATTGCGTCGTAGTTGGTCCGTCGGACCAGCATATGGACTTCCCGACAGGAACTGGCTCCGGCGGGATGATTTAAAACATGTTTTATTTCTATATATACAGAAAACCGGCACAAAATAAAACAAAATATCTGCACAACAGAAAAAATGAAAAATGAGAAATAATAATAATAAGAAATAATTTGCAGCTGCTTTAAAAAGAGTGCTAAAACTTCAAGAAATGCTATACCAGTGAAACCAGCGCTAGCAATAGTGACAAAATAAATATACTCAAAAGTGAAAAATTAGTGACCACGAAAAATGATGTTCATCATAATTGTGCCCAAATTGTCATCATAAACGTGTCCAAAAGAAATATAATATATACAAATAATGGTGATCAGCTCCGGTTGCCTGTTTGGTGAGTTCAGCCCAAGAAGGGGATTATTTACGAAAGGCAAATCCACTTTGCACTGCAAGTGCACTTGGAAGTGCAGTCGCTCTAAATCTGAGGGGTAGATCTAAAATCAGTGGAAGCTCTGCTGATTTTATCATCCAATCATGTGCAAGCTAAAATGCTGTTTTTTATTTTCTTTGCATATCCCCCTCGGATCTACAGTGACTTTACTTTTAAGTGTACTTGCAGTGCAAAGCGGAGTTGCCTTTAGTAAATAAACCCCATTGTGTTGCACGTTATAGTATGCTGGACACCTTATTAATTAAATTTTTGATGGACACTATATCACCATTTCTTGTATATATTATATCTCTTTTGGACACGTTTATGATGAAACTTTGGGCACAATTATGACGAACATAATTTTTCGTGGTCACTCATTTTTCACTTTTGAGTATATTTATTTTGTCACTATTGCTAGCGCTGTTTTCACTGGTATAGCATGTTTTATTTCTAGGTCCGCTGGACTTTTGGGAAGAAAAAGTCCACTGGAGCTCACACACGATTGAATTGTCCGATGGACTCTGGTCTGCTGGAACGTCAGATCGTGTGTACGCGGCATTAGGGTAGCAAATGCTTTAAGGTAAAAAAACAAACAAACCTTGAGGCAACTTTAGAACCTCTTTAAGCCAGCATCTCAGTGTAAGAATGAAATACTCTTCGTAATACCATAAAAGAAGATGGGCAGCACAATGGTGTAGTGGTTAGCACTTTCACCTAGCAACAATAGGGTCACTGGTTCCATCTGCCTGGAGTTTGCATGTTCTCCCTGTGCCTGCGTGGGTTTCTTCTGGGTACTCCAATTTCCTCCCCCACTCCAATGGAATGTACTTTTCATTAGCTTTTTTTGCAATTGTATTTTGTTTGCACTTTTCAGCATAGACTTTTTTTATACACAAATAATATACAGTATGTCTCATATATATGGGATATATGGGCTTTGTTGCACGGATTCCTTTTGCACAATGTGTGTCGGGATATATGAATTTTTATTTATGCGTTTATAGCTTTTGATTTGAACACCTACTGTAGGGTAAGTGCAGATTTCCATTTATGTTACTGCTGGAGTGTTTGCTAGCAAAGCTTATTGAATTGGAGGGAGGGGGCGGAGCTAATTGATGTGTTTACATTCGCTATCTTTGGGTACATGCGTATAGGCCTTGTTTTCCTACATGTGCTGTGTGTTTGAATTGGAGGGAGGGGGCAGAGCTAATTAATGTGTTTACATTCGCTATCTTTGGGTACATGCGTATAGGCCTTGTTTTCCTACATGTGCTGTGTGTTTGAATTGGAGGGAGGGGGCAGAGCTAATTAATGTGTTTACATTCGCTATCTTTGGGTACATGCGTATAAGCCTTGTTTTCCTACATGTGCTGTGTGTTTGAAGAACACGTTAAATGCAAATTTGCAGATTCTAAATTAAATTACTTCAGTGGTGTGGGGTGTATGACTGTCCTGAAGATGTATTATTATTATTTCTTTTTTTATTGAGTATTATTTATTTTGACAGAGCAGCAAAAAGTAAAAAAATAAAAGGTCACCTTAAAGTGTTACTAAACCCACAACAGTAAAATCAGTCTGTATATGCAATAAAGCATGCTTGTTATACTAGCTGTTTTTCTGATCCTCCTCTTCTTCCACTGACTCCAGACCATGTCCTGATAGAACAGAGCATTAGGGGACAAGCTGCACATGCTCAGTTTGGCGTATATTTCTAGAGAGTTTTAATGGGAGAGTGCATATGGTCAGCACAGGGTCAATCAGCACTGTCCAGACAGAGGGTCAGGGGGGAAATGAAAACTCCTCCTACAAGCTTTAAGCAGACAGTGATAAGTCGCAAGGCTGCTCTAACTGCTGATGAGAAAGAGTATTTAGCAGTTTATATTTACTACAACTATTGCATTTCCATGTGCTGTGTACTGTAGGAGATCAGATATAGTGAATGCAGGGTCCTGGGTTTGGTAACACCTTAAAGTGGTTGTTAAGCCACTATCTCCTCTTTATATCATCCCCTCTGTCAGATAAAAAGCTGTGTCCTAGTGCCTGTGCTTTAAAAAAATAAATAAAAATGATTTCTACATGTTTTAACAGTGTCTTTCAGTGATGAGATGACTCCAGGCTCTTAGCTCTCCCCATGTGATATCTCCAGTGGGTGGGGCCAAGATTCCCCTGCTGATGTCAGCCAGGGAGGTGGGGAGGAGAAGAGAACCTGGAGTCATGTGATTGCTGGAAGACACTGTTAAATAAGGTAGAAATCTTTTTTTTTTTAAATAAAGCACAGGCACTAGAACACAGCTTTTTATCTGACGGAGGGGATACTATACAGATCAGTTAGTTTTGAAGCAGTGGCGAAAGGAGCAGATCAGCGATAGTGAGAGATGACAGGCAGGGAGGGTAGGGGGAGGAGGAGGACAGAGGAGACACAAGAGAGCTGCAGATAGCAGCTTATGACGGAGGCACTTACACCGACAACGGTGTCAGGGCTCAGCAGCCCTGATGTATTGGGAACCAAAATACAGGGGGAGGTAGAAACTGGCAAGATCAGGCAGGTATTTCAGGTGATAGAGGGGGCTAAATGAGACAGCGCAAGCACTGTGATGTATAACATGCTTTAAAAGAACAGGGTCTATATTTTATTGTTTTGGGTTAACAAACGCTTTAAGTTTGGGCCACATAGGGCCTTGCAACTAAACAACAATTGATAGGTGATCTAGAAAACAGATACCTACTACCTACAAAACAGTCCATCCTAACAAACAAACCAATCACCCCCCGCCCCTTCCCTTGTCCCCCATATTCAAACTCAACTCCCTTCCATCTTTGCAGCCCCAAAGGGGCTGAATGAATGAATGAAGTGATACATATTTATTCATAGTTCAGGTGCACAGTAACTGGATGATCCCTCAGGCTAACTGGAGCTATAAGTACCATGCTAGATGGATTCACAGATATTATCTCAAACACATAAAAAATAGAGGACGCTAGTGGTCTGGAAATGTATTTGACCTGCACCTGGTTGTGTTTTTTGAACGCAGCAGATCCTATTAGGATGCATTTTCAGTGCAGAAGATACGGCTTTTGCTGAATTTTGCATTCAATTGCATGCATTTGACCTGTGATATGTTGAAATGCAAAAGCAGCATTTGGCAAAAAACACCCATTTACATGAGCCCTAATATAGGCAAGGGGCACCAAGTCTACAGAATTGCAGGTTTTGAAGCATGTCATAGCCTAAGGCTCGGTTCACACAGGGGCAACACAACTTTTGGAGGCAACTTGGACGTGACTTGACTTGACGTGACTTGACGTGACTTGGACGCGACTTACAACACTACTTTAAGTCGCCCCAGGCCAGGCGACTTGCCGTGGCCAATTAGAGAATGAGCTCTCAGGGGGGAACTCCTTTTGAGAGCTGATAATTCTCTGAGAGTCGCCTCTGTATAGACGGCGACCTCCATTGAAATCAATGGGTACCAGTCGCCTACAAGTCGGATTGAAGTAGTACAGGAACCTTTTCTGAAGTCGGAGCGACTTCAGTAGTGTGCATTAAGACAGCTCTCATTCACTCACATTGATTTCTACATGTTGTGCGACCTGAGGTGACTTGGGGCGACTTGAAGTCAGATCTGAGTCGCCCCTGTGTGAACCGGCACTTAGCCACTCTAGAAGAGTTGTTATGATTGGGGCAGAATTGTACCTGCATTACTTTACCAATCATTCAGCAGTTAAATGGTTTATATATGCATGTTTCTGCTGCGTATTTGGCTGCTTGTTGCTAAATGTAAGTAAAAGGTTAATTGCTAACTGGTCTGGCTATGTTTCCATTCAAAAAAATATCTCCTAATAGCATGTGATGATATATTGTAGACTGATTCGTAAAGGAATCCAGGTAGGATATGGAGGAACATAGTGATTTTACAACAGCAGGATAGCCACAGCTTGTCTTCCTCTGCTCTAATAAAGATACCACAGGTTATTCAGAAAAAAGAAAGAAAACATTTTTTTTAAGTCCGTATCTATATCCTCCGTGTGGTAACTAAATAGAGCTTGCTGTTGTATTTCATGAAAGTGCCAAAAAAAAAAAGAAATGATTTAGTCAAGTACACAGCTAAACAAATGGCACTATCAATAGTGTGGAGGAGCCAGACCGCTTAAAGACAATTTGTAATTTATTGTTGTACGGTACTGTGGGAGTCTGTAGTTTTGCACTCCGTTCTTTTTCTTTAGTAACACAAAAATACCAGTTTAAATTTTTTTGAAGCAGCATGACCCAATAAACCAAAGTCTTACTCACAGCAGTGTTTTTTATATACGAAGCCAATGCTTTCCGCCTGCACAGTAACTTCATCTAAAATAAGAAAAAATGTAATACAATCCCACATTTCTAAGTAGCTGTAATTGAATATAGAATCATTTTAAATTGTCAAAACTTGATTATATACAGTGCTAAAATACTAAGCACTACTAATAAATGAATATTACAAACCTAAATATTATAAACATTCACTTACATAGTTGGTAAGGTTGACACCAGCCCATCCAGTTCAACCTGTGTGGGTGTGTGACTATTGTTTTCTATATCCCTGTAAATTGGGTTCGCTAAGAAATACATCTAAATGTTTTTTGAACTTATCCACACTCTGCGCTGGCATCACCAACTGTGGAAGGGAGTTCCACATCCTTACCATCCTAACAGTAAAAAGACCTTGCACAGTTTAAGATTGAACTGCTTCTCATCCAGCTCCATTATGTGGTCTTGTATTTAAAGCGGGAGTGCACCTAAAAAAAACAAATTATTAAAAGCCAGCAGCTACAAATACTGCAGCTGCTGACTTTTAATAAATGGACACTTACCTTTCCTGGAGTCCAGCGATGTTGGCAGCTCGAAGCCAATCAATCGCTCGGCTTTTGGCTGCTGCCGCCGCCATTCTCGGTGAGGGGATCAGGAAGTGAAGCGTTATGGCTTCACTTCCCAGTTCCCTACTGCGCATGCGCGAGTCGCTCTGCGCATCTTAAATGGTCCCGCTTATGTGAAGGAGATTCCTGTAATAAAGACCCGTCACTGATGCTCTCTCTCTCTTTGTGCTGAGTGACTGGTCTTGTCTCCACCCCTTCCTGCAGTTTTTTGCAGGGCACATGTAGTGGGTTGGGCTTACTGGGCCCCGCCCACAGCTCTGCACAGCTCAGCTATGTACAGCACAGTTATGATGTCACTGCATGTTTCCCAGGAAACGGGGGGGGGGGGGGTGAGGGAAGGGGAATGACTCCCACGGGAGTCTATTCCCAGAAGTGGCACTGGTTTAAAGAGGAGTTCCACTCAAAAGTGGAACTTCCGCTCATTTGATTCCTCCCCCACTCCGGTGCCACATTTGGCACCTTTCAGGGGGGAGGGGGGTGCAGATACCCCTCCCCCCTGAAAGGTGCCAAATGTGGCACCGGAGGGGGGGAGGAATCAGATGAGTGGAAGTTCCACTTTTGGGTGGAACTCCGCTTTAAACCAGTGCCAGTGTCCAGAAACAGATCTGATAACTAACATTTATTATTATTACTACAGGTACTTATATAACGCTATAAATTTACACAGCGCTTTACATACTGTATGCATTGTACTTTCACATCAGTTCCTGCCCTCATGGAGCTTACAATCTAAGGTCCCTAATTTGCATTCCTACATATATATACTAGGGCCAATTTAAACAGGAGCCAATTAATCTACCAGTATGTCTTTGGAGTGTGGGAGGAAACAGGAGTACCCGGAGAACACCCATGCGGGCACAGGGAGAACATGCAAACTCCAGGCAGGTAGTGCCATGGTTGCAATTCGAACTGATGACCCTAGTGCTGCTAGGCAGACGTGATAACCACTTGACCACTCAAGCAGGAACTCCAGGCACAAAAAAAATATATAAATACACTTTGTGTGCAACAAATGCTTTTGTACAAGTAGCAGTGACATCATTACTGTGCTGTACATAGCTTGTGCAGAGAGCAGAGCTGTGGAAAGGGCCCAGTAGGCCCAACCCACTACACGTGTCTTGCAAAAAACTGCAGGAAGGGGTGGAGACAAGACCAGTCACTCAGCACAAAGAGAGAGAGCATCAGTGACAGGTCTTTATTACAGGAATCTCCTTCACATAAGTGAAATTTTACACAGAATTACTGAACAGATCTGGAAGAAATACACAAAGCACACCAAGATTCAAGGAAGAATACACAGGATTCTTGAATTTAGACAATATTTTCTTATCCTGGAGTTCAACTCTAAGTAATCTGCTCAATAATGTGCCGTGCAAAGCCTCCGTATATAAATGAACAGATGAATCTCTGCTCAAATCCCTCACAAGTGCTTCTCTTGAAAGCCAATAAACTTACCATCCCTCTATTATATACTAATATATACCCTTATGCAGGAAGATCTTTCCTTTCAGTGTGTACCTATCACAGCCTTCCTTTATTCTCAAGTGGTTTTATTATATCAGCCATTTAGGAGACGAACATACATAAAATAAACTTGTACAGTGTACTAGATTTTATTTAACAAATATATCAGTATAAACAAATCTTACATTAAAAGGCAATTACTGCTTACATGCCACTCGTAATCAAACAGGAGTGATGATGTCCCGTTCACTTCCCAACTTGTTTCATTTTTACCAGACTTCATCAGGGAAAAAAATAAGTTACATTCCTATAGAAACATAAAGCGGAGCTCCACCCCATTTAACATGTTTTGCTTAATCACATGCCATAAAACTATTCAGTAATAAACTGAATTTTTTTTTTCCTTTTGTACCTGTGTTTTTGTAGAAGTCCTCCTCTGCTTCCTCTCTTAGCTCTCTGCGGATATGGGTGGGTAATCTGCGGTTTTTACATCATTTCATCTTTTCAAGCAATGTCTCCTGGGAGCTCCTGTCATTATTCCCAGGAGTCATTGCGGATGCCTGCCGCAAATTTGCGCGGGATTTAGACGCCGCCGCTGTGATGGCAGACCCTCAAGTTTACAGCTCTGCTCACTGAAAACACTGAGCATGCGCTGGAAATAGCGGTGAATGCTGGAAGCTCAGCATTCACCATATCAGGAAATCCATGCTTGTGGGCTTCACATGCCCACAAACAAGATGGGAACGGCCACAATCTTTTTTTATAAATATTTATTTAAAACGAAAACGGACAGCAACAGCAAAAAGAAACGATACAGTGAGTGTATTTATGATTTTACATTTATCTCGATGACTGGAAAAAAAAAAAAAGGAATGGTCGCTGGAACCGCGCTATAAATACACCACTCTCTAAATACTTCTAAAGGTGAGGTCATAGAAGCATACAAAGTAACCTTCCAGGTACCCCAAAAATGGAAGCATGCAAATAACATAAACTGAAATAGAAAATGATGCTGTTTTTATATAGCATGATGGGGGTATCTGGATCACAAGACTGGCTTTCAAAAGTTCCGAATGCTTTGGCAGATAAAGCAGTTTACATGTTGTTGCAGGTAGGGTCCGTATCACTGCCTTAAATGGCAGTCTAGGCCAGGAAACAAGCACACTAATGGTGCAGCTGTGTGCTGCGTTTATGTAGGACGTAGAGGTGAGTAGCTTCACCCTCCAGATGGGGTCAGTGTATAAAGGGAGCTGTGAGGGGCACATCGCCTCGTACTGTCCAGGTCAGGATAGACAAAGGCCTGAGCCTGTGAGGATGTAGCAGCTGGGAGCTGCAGGAGAAACCGAGCTCACAAAGGTACAATGTTTTGTGCACAAGCACTGGGATTGTGTGTTTGACGGTCTAGAAGACCAAGGCAGGAGGTCTGAGCAGTGTAGCTGCAAAAAAAGATGTTTATCGCATTGATGTTAGAGCTGCACGATTCTGGCTAAAATGAGAATCATGATTTTTTTGCTTAGAAGATAGATCATGATTCTCTCACGATTTTCGTGGCGTAACATCATCTTTCACATTAAAACAAAACAATCGGGCTAACTTTACTGTTTCGTTTCTTTTTTTTTTATTGATTAAAGTGTATTTTTTTCCCAAAAAATTTCGTTTGAAAGACTGCTGGGCAAATACAGTGCAACATAAAATATTGCAGCAATTGACATTTTATTCCCTAGGGTCTCTGCTGAAATATATATAATGTTTGGGGGTTCCAAATAATTTTCTAGCAAAAAATATTGATTTTAACTTAAACAAGTGTCAGAAAATGATTTAGGGCCGGTTCACACAGCGAGGCGAGGCGAGGCGACACGGCTCGCCTCGCCTCGCTCCCGCAAGTCGCCCCCGTTCTGTACAATGGAACCGTTCTGAGAGGAGCGACTCGAGTCGCTCCGACTCAGAAAAAAGGTTCCTGTACTACTTCGGGGCGACTTCGGGGGCGACTTGCATTGACTTCTATACAGAAGTCCTCTGCAAGTCGCCGCTGAGCTCCCCGCAGGTCGCGGCGAGGTAAGTCGGAGACGCCTCGCCGCGCCTCGCTGTGTGAACCGGCCCTAAGACTTTAAGTGGTTAAACTTCCTGCATTTACACATTGTTTAAAAACCTGGCAGACTGCCTGGATTTTTTTTTCACACAGAAGTTTATCCCTTTGATCTAAGAAGGAAGAGTTAGTTACAATGTTTCATGTTAAAAACTTGGCAGACTGCCTTGATGTTTTCTTTTGACAGCTGAGTGAGCAGATAATTCTCTCCACTTGTTATATGAAAGAATCGGCAAACTGCAATAGAGATGTGGGGGGTTGAATTGATATTACGATTTTTTAACAATTAATTGTGCAGCTCTAAATTATGGTGAGAAAATATCATGTGAACTTTTGTGTTTTTTTTCTTTGTTTCAACTAAAAGTGGGCAGAAAAGCCCTGAAACTACAAATTCCCCAACTTGTTTCAATGTATATATTTCATCAGTGTATTTGGCTGTTTTCTTTAACGTGTTACTAAGGCCCCTTTCAGACTTGTGCGATTTTTTCCTACGACTTTGAACATCAGAGTCAAGTCAACCCCATGATTTCCAATGATAACTATTCATATCTGAATAGCTGCAACTTCAAGTAGTCCCTGTACTACTTTGGTTTGATTTTGATGCTAGTTGAGGTCCATAGACCTCAAGCTTACACAGGCATTCCCTGAAATCGCATCAAAATCACGTCAAAATTCCAGCTGCAAAATCACAGTAAAGTCACGGCAGTGTGAAAGGGGCCTAAACCCACAACAGTAAAAGCAGTCTGTATGTTATACCCACTGTGGGACCTAAGGAGTTAATCCTGTCTTTTCTGATCCTTCCCTTCTTCCACAGTCCCCAAACCATCTGCTGATAGAACAGAAGCTAGGGGACAAGCTGAAAATGCTCAGTTTGATAGGGTTTTTATTTACTTGGGAGAGTGCATGTGATCTGCACAGAGCCAATCAACACTGTCCAGACAGAGGGTCAGAGGTCCTGTATCCTCATAGGACAGTCAGAGGAGAATGAAAACTCCTACAACCAGACACTGATAGAAGTCACAAGACTGCTATACACTGCTAATGAGAAAAGGTATTTAGCAGGTTATATTTACTAAAACGATTGCATTTCTATGTTCTGTGTACTGTGGGAGACCAGATATAGTGAATGCAGGGTCCTGGGTTTTGTAACACTTTAGACTCTGCTATAAGAGAACCGTTTGTCATTAAACTTCATATTAACTGTACTTATTATTTCTTTTTTAGAAACTGGTGCATAACATTCACAATCACATTTCTAATAACAGACGCTTCAATGGCTCAGAAAGGTGAGGATAACTTTGTGTGTTCGATGTCTAATATCATTTGCAGTAGATGATTTAGTAGTAAGCATGCATGCCTGTGCAATTGATAATTTGGCTTGTACATGTTTTGATCACTGTGTGTTATATTCTATTGCAGCATCAAGTCATCATGGAATATTTCGGTTTTAAAATTCTTGGTGGAAAAACTGAAACAAGAGCTGGTGTCCAGTGCCAATCATTACACCGACAAGGAACTAAAAGGTAATGCGGCTACCATTCAGCATATGTATACACTGCTTTGTAAGATGCACAGCCCAAACATTTAAATGTCACAAACAGGCATTTTAATTACAGTAAACTGTTAATGTCCTTGTTTGAATAAAAAAATATTTATTTTTTCACTACATTTTCATAGAAAGATAGTTGACCCACCTGGGGTTTAAAGGGGAAGTCCAGCCTAAGCTCGTATGTGCCACAGGAGTGTAATTAGTTTTGCAGTCCTGTGACCCATTTTCAGCCGAGTAAGGTCTGAAGTCCGCTCTCTGCTGACATCACAGGAATCAGTGCAGGCACCGCGTAATCCCGACAACAAAGTCTGGATCCGCCAGGTGCCTAGACTGACACCTGTCTCAGCCTCTCAGAGCCACTGAGTGCCAGAGACAGCCGCTCCCCGCCCCTCCATAGAACAGCGCTCCAATGAGCATGGAGGAGCAGAGCGGAGAGATGCTGATTGACAGTCAGCAGCTCTCCGCTCAGGAAGCTGTGAGAACCGAGCCATCGGCGATGTTTGATCACTCGGTTCTCAGTGCAGAGACGCCGGGGGACAGATGCAGCATCCACCGAGGTAAGTATGATCCTGGGAAAAAACTGATTCCCATACTTCTTTTGAATGTGCCTTTCTAGGCCTATGATGTGAATGTATAATAAATATGTAAAGCGCTGCGTAAATTGACGGTGCTCTACAAGTACCTGTAATAAAAAAATAATCTTTACCATGCATCCATGGTAAATGCATCCTTTGTAGGCAGACATCAATTACCCTGAAAATGAAAATTCACATATATAATGATTAACGTTGGTTGTAGATATAGATACCCCCATCAAATCATTCTCTGCAGCTATTACCTTTTGTACCACCACCCCCTCCCTTTAGAATGTAAGCTCTACGAGCAGGGTCCTCCTGTACCTTTTGTATTGTACTGTAATTGTGTTGTCCCCCCTATACATTATAAAGCGCTGCGTAAACTGTTGGCACTATATATATCGTGTATAATAATAATAATAAAATAATAATAATGATGATACTAACGTTCTTGAAAAAATAAATATGACTCTGCAAGTATTTTTAAGAATTAGCCCAGTCTATCGGTCACTAGAACATTGTAGATGTATGAAATAAGGTAGTTATTCACAGGCAGGAGACTCCCTCTAGTGTTGAAAAAATTGTAAAATACACAAGCCTAGTCTGCATTGCTGTGCGGTTGTATAATCTCAGCTTTTAAAGTGCATGTAAAGGGAAAAAAAAATCTTACGTTTTGTAGGGGAGGATTAGATTGTTTTTTATTGTTGTCTGTGTCCTCCTCTACTTGCCCTGATGACCTTTGTCACCGAAGCATTACCACTTAAGCTCCAGGAAATTTGACCCCCTTTACAACCAGGCCTTTTTTTTTGCCATTTAGTATTGCGCTACGTTAATTGGTAACTGCGCAGTCATGCAACGCTGTACCCAAACAAAATTTTAATATTTTTTTTTACACAAATTTTTTTTTATTATTTTTATGGTATTTAATTACCACAGTTTTATTTTAATTTTTTCCCCATATAAAAGAAAAAGACTGAAAATTAAAAAAAAAAAAAACCTATTTGTTACTTTTTGCTATAAAACATATCCAGTAGAAAATTTAAAAAAAATTTAATTTCTTTATAAATGTTAGCCCAAATGGATTCTGGTACATGTTTTTGATACAATAAGTGTATGTTGATTGGTTTGCGTGAAAGTAATAGCACCTACAAACTATACACAATAAACAAACTATAAACAACAAAACAAAACAGCCTCTGTCAAACAAGAATTTTCTTACAAATTTTCGTTCATCGATTTTCCTTGTTGTTTCACAGCAAATTAGAACAGGACAGTGTGTACTTTCTTATAGTGTGTATCCCATTAGATAGCTGGGGGTGGAGACTCCAGAGGGGCAGGTCAGCAGGACGCAGAGAAACAGCAGTAGACTGATCTTCCCAGTGATTAGTACAGATGGGCTTGTCAGCACAAGTTTGGGCTGTGCTCTCAAGTGGAATTCGAGGAAGAAAACTGACCACACTGGGATGGATGTGTTACCATGCCTGGCATGGTCAGTTTAAAATAGAAATGCAAAGGAAATGGCAGGATCACCAGATATTTCACAAAAAGAAAGCAATAGAAAGATGAACAGGATACTTCCTAATACAAGTGCATGGTACAAGAGACAGGGGAATATGAAATATTGGGGTAACATACACTTTAACCCTTACTCTGACCCTACTCTATATAAAAGCAAAATAAAAAAGTTTTGGTTGTACATAGGTTTTAATTTGAATACGCAAGTGTGTAGTATGGGAAAGCTTTGTAACTTTTCATGGACTAAAATAATTGGACAATGTTTTTGTGGTTAGCACATGTGAGTGGAACAAACGTGAACCATAGACGTTCACGGATATGTATTCTAAACCTATAGACACAGTGCGGTTGGTTTACTAAAACTGGAGAGTGCAAAATCTGGTGCCGCTGTGCATGGTAGCCAATCAGCTTCTAACTTCAGTTTGTTCAATTAAGCTTTGGCAAAATTCTTGGAAGCTGATTGGTTTCTTTGCACAGCGGCATGAGATTTTGCACTCTCCACTTTTAGTAAATCAACCCCTAGGTGGTTAATTTCTTTTGTGTTTTCCCTATGCTTTACCCTCACCTTATACATAAGAATTACATAAACCTAATACAAAAATGTCATACACACTTAGGCTGGGTTCATATTAGTGTGAATTGGTTGCAGGTTATCCCGCATCCTATTCGCATGTCAGCAGATGGTGACAGGCTCTCAGTTCACACATCTCCAAAGTGACTCCGGTGCAAATTGCTCAGGAGTCCTGTACGTCTTCTGGTCTGATTCAGGTCAGAATTCAGCCAACATCCGATCGTTCAGAACGCGTTGACGTAGAACACGTACGACGGGACTATAAATGGGTCAGTAGCCAATAGCTTTATTCTCGTAATTTATTCTGAGCATGGGTGGCACTTTGTCCGCCGGAATTATCTACACACGATCGGAATTTAAACGATCAGATTTTGTTGTTGGAAAATTTTAGATCCAGTTCTCAAACTTTGTGTGTCTGAAATTCCGACAGAAAAAGTCAGATGGAGCCCACACACGATCGGACTTTCCGACAACACAATTCGATCGCACATTTTCCGTCGGAAAGTCCGACCGTGTGTACAGGGCATTAGAGTCCTTTAAATGCAATTGTAATTTAAAGCTGAACTCGGAGATAAACAAATATTGTCTAACTAGAAGAGCTATATGTATTTTTATTTGAATCATTGTTTATTCCTTTCAGATCTGTGTAATAATCCACATCATAAAACTTTGCCAGGATCTTCCTGTAATAAAGATCGGTCACTGCTGCTCTCTCTACTTGTGTGGGGTGACTGGTCTTGTCTCCGCCCCTTCTTGTAGATTTCTGCAGACAACTTGTAGTGGATGGAACCTGCTGGGTCCCTCCCACAGCTTCACATAGGCTTAGTACATCACACTGATGAGGTCACTACAATTTTTACAAGGCTATAACTAAGTTTACAAAGGCATTTGGTGAATACGAAGAGGATTATAACCTTTGTGTCTTAGCCCTTGTACACACGGTCGGAGAATCCGTCGGAATGTGTCTTATCGGACCGTGTCGTCGGATAATCCGACTGTGTGTGGTATGCATCGGACTGATTCCGTCGGAATATCCGTCGGACCCAATTCTCCAACATGTTGGAAATATTTCCCCGACCAACTGGGCCGATCGGACATACTCCGATCATGTGTAGAGAATTTTGATCGGACCAAGTGCCACGCATGCTCAGATCAAATTCCTACATCAAAGCTATTGGCTACTAGCCTGAATGTAGTCCCATCGTAACGAAATTACGTCATCACGTTCTGAAAGATCGGATTTTTTCGCCAACTTTGTCCGACCGTGTGTATGCAACAGTTTCGGACAAGATCTGAC
The DNA here is from genome assembly GCF_037356315.1 of Lithobates pipiens. NCBI lineage: Eukaryota > Metazoa > Chordata > Amphibia > Anura > Ranidae > Lithobates > Lithobates pipiens. Next base: position 17,155,083 of record NW_027507696.1, read on the forward strand.
AGACAAAATCCGACGGATTTGGTTGTGGAAATCTCCGACCGTGTGTACAGGGGCTTACAGAGGAATATATTAAAATAAAAATCTTTGTGCCTGTAGTTCAGCTTTAAGGATTGTAGCAGAATATAATATGAAATCGGTTGTTTGTGAGTTTTTATTTTTTTGTTTATAGGTTTGTTCAAATCGTTTTTTTTCTTCTTTGGCAGGAAGTAAAGGCACTTTTTTATTTTAAATGCAACCTGCAAGGCAAAGGCATAATGAGCTAGTATGCATAGCATACTAGCTCATTATGAATAACTGACCTGAGAACGAAGCCCCCGAAGCGGTCCTCCTCCTTTTATCTTCACCACTGCCATGTATCCCGGAGTGACTTCCGGGTCTCGCTGCTCCAGCGCTGTGATTCGCCGGAGCCACGATGACGTCACTCCTGCGCATGCGCACAGGAGCCGACACGAGCGGCATATTGGCGTGATCTGCGGCGTGCTCAGCGCGCCTGCGCGCCGCTATCTACGGCGCATGCGGTGTAGACAGCGGTGCCTGTCTTTTTGTAAATATCTCCTAAACCATGTAGGTTTAGAAGATATTTCTTGGACCTACAGGTAAGCCTTAATCTAGGCTTAACTGTAGGTCAAAGTGGTTTGTAAGGGTTTACAACCACTTTAAGGAGTTGGGCACGCATTTCTGACACCTGTCAAACAGTGAAATGACAAGTGTGTACTAAGTGAAGTGAAATAGTACACACCTTGTGGTTGGGGGTGCTTGGGAAATGATTGTACGTTCTTGTCTGTGCCTAAGAGCGATCCAGCTGGTGGCAGAAGGCATCTTTTAAAGCATACTATAAATGGGAGTCAGAATGGTATTAAAATGACATTAGTAGGAAGAGAGGACATGTTAGGGGTGTCCATAACAGCTACTTGTTTGCTATATACAGGCAGAGTTTTAAAAGCTCCAGAATGCGCATCATAATCCTTCACATGCTGAAAATGAAGGAAGTTCTGCATCACTGAAATATATTTAACTGAGTACAGATGTTTAATATGATGAGCTAATTGAAAGAAACATTAGATTTGCACTAAACTGTGTAATCGATAAATAGCTGTAGGTCTTCATTTTTATTATGATGCTTTATTGAGTAGCCAGGTGGCAGTGCAGTTCTAAGAGCCTTTTAAAATAAAGTATGTCTGTTACATATTGATAGCAAAGACACAGATCCAATAAATAAGATGAGTCACAAATACACCGGTCTGCCTGCCACATACAGAAAACCGTATTAATAGAAAACCCTGCTTTGTTTATGGATATCACACAACATGTATTAATTAATTAGTATTAAAGATGCTATTTTGTAATTTAATATTAATAACAATATTTTTTAGTTTTAAACACTTGCCGTCTGCCCAAAGTACATTTACTGTGGGCGGGTGGCAGCTGCAGGCTGAGCCACATACTGGTACATCACTGGCACGTCCCCTGGGGCACGCAGTAGCACGATCATGGGTCTACTGTGTCCACCTCACAGTGCTCGGGTATCTGAGTGGTGACCGATCATAGCGATTACTAGGGATGAGCTCAGGCGTGTTCGCATGGACCACGTGCTGAGCCCGCCAGGAAGTCGGCGCAGCGCTGCGCTAATCACAGGCAGTGAGACATTGCCCCGATGTGCAGCTGCAGAGATCGGGAAATGTCTCACTGCCTGTGATTAGCGAAGCTCTGCGTCGACTTCCTGCAAGTGGTCCATGCAAACACGCCTGAGCTCATCCCTAGCGATTACATGTAAGCAAAACTGCCATGAATGGAAGCCATTGTTTGTTTTTGTTTGTTTGTATCGCAAAAAAAATGCCCTGGTTATGAAGGGTTGGGTAAATCTTCCGGAGGTCAAGTGGTTAATCACCACAGTTTAACTTTAGAAAAGGTTCCTGCACTACTTTGGTCTAACTTTTGTCCGTTTTCAGCCCATCAATATCATTGAAGTCAGATCCACACAGTGCTAAAAAAAATATGCAATGTCACTGTACTAATGACACTGTCAGGCAAGGAATTATCAGGGGCAATCAAGGGGTTAACTGTGTGCCTAGACAGTGCCTAGTGCTTTGACTAGGGGAAAACACAGGATCAATGCCTTCCCTACTCACAGAACGATGACCTGCCTTGTTTACATCTGGCTCTCTGCCTAATGATCGGCGGGTGCCGGCAGACATAGAGTCCACGGTACTTGCTGATCAGCTCCCGCTGTGTATAATCACATGAGAGTGTGTCGCTGGAAGCACACATGCATGCCCCAGACTCGGAAGTGCAGGATCACATACTAGGTACATGATCCTGTGCAGAAGAGTCACCTTACCGCTGTATATGTAAGTTATACGGTCGTCAAGAGTTAAATGACACCAAGATAAAGCTCTATTTGTATAAATAAGTGATATCAATTTCATATGCATACATCCGGGGAATTGCCGGGTAAAATCACAGTCTTGAATAGCAAAAAATGGTCTGGTCATGAAGGGTGTAAAACCTTCCGAGGTCAAGTGGTTAATCTACAACCAGCTATGAGATTCTATAGTTGGCAAAGAATATATATTTCCTATCTTTGCAGCCATAGCAACAGTATATAAAGTGTATCTAAACCCAAGAACAAAATGTGCAATATTGCAGCTTAACAGTCCTGCTGCAGCCATGATCCTGGTATCATTCTTTAGAGCAGGCAAATGGCTTTCTGGTGAAAGTGATCAGAGCAGCCTAACTGATGCCCAATCACTTTTACAGGTAGCAGAAGAGGGCCCCGGTGGGATGGGAGAACCCTGGACCAATGCGACCTGTCACATTGGATGCACTGTAAAGACTGGGAGGAACTTCCGCTGTTCCTCCACCTCTGTGAAACTAGGAACTAGGAGGCCATTGTCACTTCTGGTTTGGGTTTGTTTGTTTACAAGCTGTTACTGGCTTATAAAGTAGTAGTTTGTCTGACTGCTTTGGCTCCATAAAGAGAACCTGTCGCAGCCCATGCTATCACAAAGGAATGTTGCTCATACCTTGTGATAGCAATAAAGTTCAATGAAAAAAAAACAGAGACAGTGTAAAAAAAATGTATTCAAATAAATAATAAAAGAAAAACGAAAAAGCGCCCCTGTGCTCACAAACAAATGCAAACACACACAATAGTTTAATTTAAACTGGTAACCTGTAAAGGCTTTTAAAGTGCCGCCTATGGATAATTATTTTTACAGTATTTCGCCATTCCGTAGGCATGCACAATTTAAAGCATGTCATGTTGGGTATCTATTTATTTGGCATAATATAATTTTTATTTTACCAAAAATCTGGGCATTATATTGGGTTTGTGTTCACTAACATTCATTAAAATTTATTTTTTCCCTGAAAATTGGCATTTGATAAATCGCTATGCAAATATTGTGCAACATACAAAATTGCAACACATGCCAGTTTATTCTCCAGGGCCTCTGCTTTCAGAAAATATATAATGTTTAGCAAAAAAATGCTGATTTTTACATGTATGTAAGAAATGTCAGAATTGGCACGGGTGGCAAGTGGTTAAAATATTAATCTTATCCTGAAAAAAAGAAAACGAATGCAGCCACCAAAGCTATGGACTGGTAAGCTGCAATATATATTTTTCATTTTTAGGTTTAGATATGCTTTAAAGTTGTAGGCAGCATTTCCAGAATCCATGTCCTGTAATTTTTCTCTGAAGCCTGCATAGAACCTAAAGAGTAACTTCACTTTTGTTGAGAAAAACATTCCCCTCTGGGTGATCTACAGACCTTGCAGGGATTTTATTACATTTTGTTGGATTCCTACCTATTTTGAAGAAATAGATGTTTGTCTGTGTTCATGTGCATGGGAGTAATGGGAGTCAGCTGCTGCACCTGCAGGGCTCTGAACAAAGGGGCAGGGTCTGCATCCCTTTTTAGATGTGATTCCCTTTGGGAGTATCTCACCAAAAATAAAAATTTTGTTGCAGGGGATGCCTGAAATATGACTTGTATCTTAGTGTAGACTTCTGGCAAAATCAGTGAGCCAATCACAGAAACAGGAAATTATATTTCCAGGGGACGTAATCTGTGTACAGAACGCCTCCAGGTTACCATATTGCATTGCATTTTACAACATGCAGAAACTGCAATGGGGGCAAACAGAGCAGTAACTATTTGAGACTGTTTTTTCTTTTATTATTGGAATGTTCATATGTAGATCACTGGAGCAATTATATGTTGAGATCTCCCTTACCCTTGATGAAAGAGAAAACTCTGAAATGCGTTGGAGGGTATATCATTCGATAACAATATTTTCTTCAGTTGACGTATATTTTTTATTGCTCAGACTATGTACATTCCATGTTATCTGTTTTTATGAAATAAGTGTTTATAATAAAATTATTTTATTACTCACTTAGTGGTACTATGAGTCAAGTACCTATAAAGTCCCACTTTAGGGGTTTGTCCGCTTTCCATTGTTTAATGTAGGGATGTGGCACATTAAGAAGTGAATCACCGATACCCTTTACAAACAGTGTTTCTAATGCCGTGTACACACGACCGGACTTTCCGGCAGACTAGGTCCAAAGGGATTTGTCCGGACAATCCGATTGTGTGTGGGCTAGTCCGATCGTTTTTCGAAATAAAAATCAGACGGACCTAGAAATAGAACATGTTTCAAATCTATCCAACGGACTAAAATCCGTTTGTCTATATGCTGGTCCGACGGACCAAACATGACGCAAGGGAAGCTATTGGCTACTGGCTATTGAACTTCCTTGTCTAGTCCCGTTTACGTCATCGCGTTCAAAACGGACAGACTTTCGAACTGACTTAGTCCGTTCGTGTGTGGCCAAGTCCGTTCGCTCGGAAAGTCTGTTGGAACTCCACCGAAAGTCCGTCGGGAACACCGCCGGACCTAGTCTGCAGGAAAGTCCGGTCGTGTGTAGCATTAGTAATACCTGGATCAGGTAAACACTCAACATTCAGGTTAGCATTGATTTTTCTAAGTTACTGTTGCAAGCGGGACTGGCATAACCTAGAGCAATATGTACACAGCATAAGTTGGTAAGGCGTTTGGGACATTCATCAAATGTATTAATGTACTGATAAACTGCAATTTTATTAGTAGATTGTGAACGAATTTGTGAAATGTGAAGATTTTTAAAGCTAACATTTTTAGGTATGGTTTTCTATTTTTTTTCTGCAGTTATATTGGTCCAGCATAATAAGTATGCATGCGCCATACTTGGCCGATCCCTTTGGAAACAGAGACTCACTGTAGTAGGCACCGCTACTACAGGGATCACTGCTAAAATGGGGGTCCTGTGCTGAGCAGCTGCCCTGCTGCATAGTGATCACAGGGGGTTTGCATGCTTGGCACAGCACCATTCAGAGAACCCTTTGCATTTTCCCAGTGAATTTTCCCAGTGAATTTTCCCAGGTCTGCTTGTGCAATCAAAGCGTTCTCTGATTGAACCAGGTGGAGAGACGGAACAGTGAGGTAACAATCTCCATTTCATCCAATCAGAGAACACCTGGTATTCTTTAAAAAAAAAAACTGCAAGGCATTATGCGAATGACACCCATACTGAGTTAGTGTACCCCCTGTGTTCACTATACAGCAGGACAACCTTTCGGCACTGGACCCAAAAGCTAGTGCGTATCACTGTAGTAGCGGTGCCTACTACAGTGATTTCCAACTTCTGCAGAGATCGCCCGGTATGGCACATACATAATTACATTGGTCCAAGCTAGAAAAAAAATAAATAAATACCTAAACATCAGCTTTAACATCTGGTCATAGTCATAAATCACGTGTACATATTTATTTCTCTGCTCATGGATCAGTACTATTCCTGCAGGTGCCTGTGTTGCCTACTTTTTGACAAAAAGGAGAGAATATCGAAACTCCATGAATCCGTTTAAGAGTCTGCGAGAGAAAGAAGAAAAGAAGCTGAGGAGCCGACGATACAGGGTCAGGGAGCTAAAGAAGTCTGCAATTTATTTTGTGTGTGACATAACTGACCTTTACTAGGGCTCATTCACATGGACAATTAAGGGGACGGGCAGCTGTTTGAGTCATGGTTTTAGCACCCCCAGGCCACCCACTTAAACAGTAATGCAGCTGCACAGGGCTGTACCCAGAATCAAATAGCATTTTGCATTCAGAAGGGGGTACTCCACCAAACATGGCCCATTCAAGTGAATGGGGCTAAGATTGTGTTACGGTAGGTCAGCATTGTGAAAATTAAAGCAGGCAGTGAGGAGGTGACATAGCACTGCCCCACCGCCTGTCAAAAGCCTCTTAAAAGCGATCCACTGCAGATGCAATGCAGCACATGTGAAGGAGCCCATAAAGAACTAACTGAGTAACTCACTGCAACAAATAACATGCCTCATTTTAGCAAATAAAAGGAAACTGGTGATGGGTTGCTATGAGAAACTCAGACAAATATGCTTTCAGACTGATAAATGAAGCTAAATATGCCATAACAGTTGTTCTTCTAGCTAATGCACATTTGTCTAGAACATTGCCACATTCTGCAGTCCCTGTCTTTTGCATTATCCTTTAATTCTTTAGCATGCACTAGTAGTAGTGACCCATTGTCTCTCTTTTCTTTCCACTGTCATTACAGTCTCTTTATACATCACTCTTTGTCACCGTGCCTACTTCTATTACTGGAACTACAAGCTGAATTTGACCTTAAAGGACAATTAAAATGTGTTCTTTACCAAGAGGCTTAGAACTGCCTGGGCAGATTTTCAACCCACTTAAAGGACCATTAAACTTAAAATGAAGAAGTTACAGTATGTGAAAGACCTTCTCAAAACATTTACAATGTGTGTAAAATTGTTCTGGTGTAAAGAGCCAGCTCAGCCAAATAAATGTTGATTGCAACTCATCTCGGCTTGTCACAGTGATAAACTGTTAAGACAGTACTGGCTTCCTGGTCTGCTTCTGCTATCATGTGTGATGGTCAGCAGTGTTGTGCAGCATCCCCATCCTCATCCCCATCTCCATCCCCATCCCTTCCTAATTTTTTAGCCCTGGAACCACACTGATGATTGCCTAACTATTATTTATTCCAATGCAAAAATGTAATATGTTGCAGCACGCCATTCATTACATGCGATGGCTGCATTTGTTTTATTTATTCGGTAGAACATTTTCAGCAGGTACAGAAATACCTGATTTTGCCAGAAATACATGGGTTGATTTACTAAAACTGGAGAGTGCAAAATCTTGAAAATCTAGAAACCACTCAGCTTCCATTTTTTTTGCCAAAGCTTAAAGGGATTGTAAAATCTCATTTTTTTTTTATTTTTAGGTAAAGATAACAAACATGTTATACTTAACTGCCCTATGCAGTGGTTTTGCACAGAGCACACCAGATCCTCCTCTTCTCGGGTCCTTCCCCCCTGTTGAGTGCCCCCACAGCAAGCAGCTTGCTATGGAGGCACCCGAGCCGAGCCGCAGGTCCGTGTGTCCATTTAGACTTGGAGCTGCGGCCCGTCCCCTTTCTCTCCTTATTGGCTGGCTGACTTTGATTGACAACAGTGGGAGTTAATGTCGCCATGCTGCTGTCTCAGCCAATGAGGAGGGGAGTCCTGGGCAGCTAAGATACTACTGCAACATTTCTGGATCTAGAGGGACCTCAGGTAAGTATTGGGGGGTGAGTGGGACTGCTACACACAGAAGGATTTTTATCCTAATGCATAGAATGCATTGAGATAAAAAAACTTCTGCCTTTACAATCACTAAAAAATAAATAAAAAGAACCCTGTAAGACAAAGGCATAATGATCTAATTTGCATCGCATACTAGCTCATTATGAAATACCTTAGAAAGAAGCGCTCCAGCAGCACCCGCACACTACTGTGGCAGCTGACATCTACCACAGTGTTTCTTCTGGGTTTGTGGGCTCCGGCGATGCGAGTGGCCACAGCCGCCATTTACGTCATGGGCTCTGAAGGTTCAGCATGGTAAGCTGGATTTTCAGAACGCATGCGCCGATGATGTCCTCAACTGCATGCACTCTGAATATCTCCTAAACTGTGCATGTTTAGGAGATATGCAGGGTACCTACAGGTAAACCTTACCTGTAGGTACAATTAAAATATAAGTCTTTAATTCCTCTTTAATTGAAGAAGCTGAAGTTAGAAGCTGATTGGCATGCACAGCTGCACCAGATTTTACTCTCTAGTTTTAGTAAATAAACCCCACAGTGCCCTGGTCACCTCCGGCAAACTGACTTGGAAGCATAAAACTTTATTTCCCTAATTACATGAACTACTCATCTCATCACCACCTTGTAATGGAGATAAATAAAGGCAGACATGCCCAATATTCCCCTATTTGGAGGGCGAGAAATATGGCTTCTTCCGTAGATACGTTAGAGGATTGAGCAGAGCCACCCGGTGGCACAAGGTGTATTATTTGTAGGATTACCAAGTAAAAATGGGAAAAATGCCTGAAAAAAGAAAACATATGCAACAATCTCATCTATGTACTGGTAAACTTTAGGCCTCATGCACACTGGACATTAAAATAACCTTATAAAAATGGCAGTAGCCTTGCAATGAGTTTCAACTTTTTTTCAAAGTTTTTGCAATAGTTTTTTTCAGCATTTTTTTATTTATTTTTTAAAGAATTTTTTTTTTCCAATGGATCAAAAACTTTAAACGCTGGTGAGTGAAATTTTTGAGCGTTTTTCTACGCTTATCAGCGTTAGAGCATTTTTACAGCTGAAAAACGTCTCTCAGGACCCACTAGTTTTGGGGTTTTTTTACTGCTCAAAAAGGCCACTGCCCAAAACTTCTGATAACAGCCTATGTGTGCATGTACACATAGGATAACATGATGGAGAGCTTAACCACTTAAGCCCCAGACCAATTTGCAGCCAACAGACCAGGCCTCTTTTTGCGATTCAGCACTGCATAGATTTAACTAACAATTGCGTGGTTGTGCGACGTGGCTCCCAAACAAAATTGGCATCCTTTTTTTCCCACAGTAATGACGCCGATCAGCAATTTTATTGTGACTGCGACATTATGGCGGACACATTGGAAATTTTTCACACATTTTTGGGACCATTGTCATTTATACGGAAATTGGTACTATTTAAATGCACTGATTAAATGCACATGTGTTTTTTTTTTTTTTTACTGTTGGGGGGCGTGGCTTGGCATGTGATGTCACTGATCATCTTTCCCTATAACAGGGAACAGACGATCAGTGACAGCCACAGTAGGAAGCATGGGGAGAGGTTTGTTTACACAGACCTCTCCTTGTTCTTCAGCTCTGTGGCCCGATCGCGGGACACCAGCGGCAATCGGGTCCACGGGTCCCGCGGCCACGGAGCTCAGGACCGAGTCGTGAGTGCGCCATCGGCGGCGCGCGACCCATGGCTGGCCACTTAAAGAGCCACGTACAGGTACGTGATTGTGCCATTCTGCCGACGCAAATGTGCAGGAGGCGGTCCTTAAGCGGTTAATGACTGTAGGAAAAAGTCTGCTGCCAAAAACCGCTGCTGTACAAACGTCCAAAAACGTCCAGTGTGCATGAGGCCTAAATGTATTATGTTTACATTTTGGGATTTGGTTACACTTTATAGTCTGGCAAAATTTTAGAGGTCATGAGGCAAAGCTGAAAAGTACAAAGTGATCTCTCTTTTCAGTTCAGCAGGATCGTCTGCAAAATAGGTAGTAAATATGTTTCTTAAAAGATAAGGTACTAACAATGGTCTTATCTCTTATTTGTACAGCTTTTTGCAAACAGATCATGGGGTGTGCAACAATTTTCTCCTGAAGACCAAGCCCTGTGGGAGGGTGTTACGGAAGAGTTAATGTCTGATGAAGAGGACAGCCTGTCTGAGCCGGGGGTATGGGTAGCCCGGCCACCTCGTTTCCGATCACCAGAGCTCTCAAGACTCTGTTACAGCATTGACTCGCATTCTAAACATGGCAATAAAACCAATCGTGTCTACGGTTCTCTCTCTGACCGACTGCCTTCTGCTGAGATTCAGCTATTGCCCCCTCACCTTTATAATCCTGACTGGGAAAGGGAGGTGAATGAAGAGGAACTGACGGGAGGTGCACGGGGAAGAAAATCCTTTTGTCCGGATCTCAATTCCTTTATACAGATAAAAGTGGAAAAAGATGAATAAGACGTTATGAACGATAAATGCACAAACTTTTCTTTTTAGCAGAGGTTACACAATACAACACTGTGAAAGAAGGCATTAACAGCGAAGGTGAGCTATGTGAAAGGGCTAATGTCCATGGCAAATATTAATAAAAACTGCATTTGTGTTCATGACATCGGTGCAGCAGTGCTTCGATTTGATGAAAGCAAAATAAAATGTTATTTTTTACATTCTGTTTCTTTATTTGCAAAAGCTTATCTCTTTTCTGCATGGTTTGTTGTAAAATATGTAACCAAGATTTGCATGCTGTATGTCTAGACATAGTATAAATATAAGTGAATAGAAATTCATGATGGTCATGGGTACTTGGCAATAGCCTTTCAGCAGATCAAGATAATCCTATTTCCTTCAATTATTTGCAGACATGGTTCATTTGTGGAATCTGTTATTTAATAAGATCATCATCACTCCTATATATTAGATCAAGATTGATCAGGGAAAAGGAGTCAATGGCTTCTAAACAACCATTTTGGTTTATTTTGACTTAAAGCAATTTGTTCTTTAAGGGACACTGGAATTCTAATACTGTTAGGCTATATTGCTGTCTACAGGAGAATTTGGCACTAACCAACAAAAATCTGTAGGCTAGCTCCAAGATAACCCTTCCTCTACCCAATATGCCATGGTTTTATGCTAGTGTCCTAGGAGAATTGACTTCTTTCTTCCATATTTTGCTCATTGGAGAACAATTATTCCTGGAGGTATTTTCTGGTCTTCCCGAACAAGTGGTTTATTTTCCATCATAAGACCCCACTTTGGACAGGTCTCCTGGTTTGGACTCTATTGGGCACCATCTAGGCATCCTCCAACAGTAGAGGTAGGCTGATTCCTACTCTGGATACTACCATGAGTCTCAGTACTGATTATACTAAGGATAATCCCTTCCTCCCAACTGGTAGTCTCAGGAAACGGACAAGTGGGTAACGCACTTAGTGGCACCTCAGATCATGTGTGGCATTCGGAGGCTGGAGGACCCTGTGCCTTCCTGGATAGTCAACAGGGAGAACACACTGATCTCCTGCTGCTGATATGCCTTAACAGGAGCAAAGTCTTAATGACTGTGGGACTTGGCCACATTCTTCTTTGGCAAAGCCGCAGTATCTTCAGGATTTATTCCCTTGGTCTGCCCTTAATATACTCATAGTGGTGCCGTTAAGATTTTTGTCCTTTGCTACACAGCAGTTGATGCTTTGCTAGATCTTTGCTGGAATCAGGATCTTTCTTAGACCTATAGCTTGAGGTAAGAGATAAGCTTTGCAGTTCTTCAGCAGTATCCTTCTAGAATGACCCAGCAGCACCTCTTGTGTGCCAAAAAGGATATATAAGCTTCATCATCGTGCCTATCTGGTTGTTCCTATCTCAGCAGTCTAGGTTTGTGATGGGTTTTTGTTTGATCACCTTTTCGCTGGTTCAAGTTCAGGGTTCCTTTCACATGGAGTATTTTCCCTCTGGTGGTGACCTTTCTATTTAGGTCTTGAGCATCAGGCTGATTCTTTGTGCACTCCCTCTGGTCATGTGGGCAGATTCACCATGTCTGCATGTCTGGTTGGGGGCTCAACTTAATTTAGTTCAGATCTGGACATTGGTCTTTCCAGGTGGCTCTTGGGCTGCAGGTAGTCCCCAGTTCTCTTTATTGAGCCTGTTAGTGGTAGTTGTGCTGTTGCCCACACCATAGCTGGACTGCTTTTGAATCAACAGTATCTGAACTCCTGTGCGCCTCAATGGACGAGAAAAAAAAAATGATTTTAACTTCAAGCTCTAAGTAAAAATCCTTTTCTTGGAATCCATTGAGGGAAAACTGGTTGCATCCATTTGTTGTTATTATTATACAGGATTTATATAGCGCCAACCGTTATTATGTTCATGCTCTTGGTACTGCTTGCTACAAACTGAGGCATGCTGGGTAGAGGAGAGGTCATCCTGGCCTAAAGTTTTTTTTTTTCCAGTGTCCCATCCTACTCTAGGCAGCATTTTTTTTTTATAAATATACCCTTTTGTTTTAAATAGACTTTAAATGACAAACAATTTATATCCAAACTACAGATAATAGTTTGAAAGCAGGTACAGTACATTTTTTTTTCTTTTGGAATAAAAGCTGATCATCAGTATCATAAGGGTTGTCACAACTCCTGTAGCTAATACTTTTGCTGGACAGCTTGACCTGTTAGGGTATTTTTTCCCATTTCCTTTGTTTCCCCTAAAATAAGACCTAGCGTGATTGTCGTGATGGCTGCAATATAAGCCTTACCCCCCAAATAAGCCCTAGTTAAAGTCCTTGTAGGTCTTATTTTCAGGGTAAGGCTTATTTTCAGGGAAACAGGGTAGGGCTTATTTGGGGGGTAGGGCTTATATTGCAGCCAACACCGACAATCAAGCTAGGTCTTATTTTAGGGGAAACAGGATAACATCAACTGGAAATAAACAATATGACAATGAGGACTCGGAATAAAAGAAACCTCTGTGTTAATGCAGTATATAAGAGGTGTGTCTGAAAACTTTGGTGAATGGTATCAGAAAACAAACAAAACAGAAGATACAAACAAATGACCTTTATTGGACTTCAAAATAATCACCATCCTTCAAAACACACTTTTGTCAGCATTCATAAAGCTTCTGGAAACTATCAGCAAAGGCCTCTTTTAGGAATCGATCACAGAACCGCTGTCACACATTCTTGGATTGCCGCCACATCCACAAAACGTGCGACTTTCATGACGCTCTTCAGGCAGGGAAACAGAAAGAAGTCTGCAAGTGCCATTCCATCAATTACCACTTTGATACCAGATGGAACTGGTGGCACCAGATCTCATCTCCTGTGACGATGGTTTGCAGAAAGGATGGCTCCTGGTCACACATGGTAATTAAATCTCCAGAGGTTTCTGTCTGTTTTGCTTTCTGTTTGTCTGTCGGCTTGTCTGGCACAAACGTCACTGTTTTCCCCAATTTGTAGCAGAACTTGATGTTCACTCATTGCTCCATTGCACTGATCCTACCTCTCACACTGACTATGTTCACCTGCCTGCAGCGGGTTTACCCTGACAGTTACGTGCACTCCAAGCTAGGTGGTGCTTCTTACTGTGTCTCTGGATAGCCATGTGCATGCGCGTGCAGATGGCCCCTTTTAGACACACCTTGTATAATGTTCAGTTTTGACCATAGTTCCACTTCAACCACTTGCTGCACAGTTATATACACGTGATTATGTTCAAGTGGTTATACAGGTAACGTGGCTGCAGCTGTAATCCATAACCCTGGTTTTAAATTTTCAGCTGGCGATTCTCTACCCCTCTGTAAAAGTGGTGCTACAGGCAGCGGGAGGGGTTGACCCCCAACAAGCTTCAAGCTTTTCCAATCAGGAAGCCTGGGACTGAAGCCGATCATCTCTACGGTCTAGGACAGTGATTGCGAACCTTGGCACCCCAGATTTTTTGGAACTACATTTCCCATGATGCTCAACAACACTGCAGAGTGCACGAGCATCATGGGAAATGTAGTTCCAAAACATCTGGAGTGCAAGGTTTGCCATCACTGGTCTAGGAGACTAGAAGCAATGAAAAGTGCAAATGTAAACAGACCTTTTTTTTTTGTGGAACACATGAGTCCATTGTTTATTTTATGCATTCAAGGGTAGGGGAGAGATCTGGGATCTCCCTTCCCTAATAGTGATTTTTAACCACTTTAGGACCGCCCACAAAACATATACTGCAGCAGGTTGGCTCTATTGCGCAAAACGATGCACCTGTACATCGTTTTGTGTAATAGATACAGGGCGTGCACGGCGCAGCAGCCGCTACTCGTGCCTAGCACCCACAATGACCGCCGGCCACCCGCGATCGCTCCTCACAGAGGCAGAACTGGGGATCTGGGGACCTGCTCCCATTACAAATGGACACAGCGGGGGCCAATCAGCGGATCTGGCGGCTGCCGGAAACCGCAGATCGTTTGCTGGAGAGGCAGACCGTCTTTCTGTCAGAGAGGAAGAGAGAGATCTTGTGTTACGTTTGTGGTAATCAGAGCACAGATGTCGCTCTTCCTCCAGTAAGTCCGCCCCCACACAGTTAGAAATCACTCCCTAGGAACACACTTAACCCCTTCCCTGCCAGTGTCATTTATAAAGTGACGGCATTTTTTTTATTAGCACTGATCACTGTATTATGCTGGCCATACACTATAAGGAAAATTGTTCAAACCCATTTTTGAAAAACAAACATTCGACCATGGGTAACACTTTAACCAGTTGCCGACCAGCTGCCGCAATTATAATGTGCAAGTTGGCTCAGCTGCATAGTTTGACATACTGGTACGTCAGTTCGTGCACTGATTTTTGCAGGTGCGCTCCGTGGGAGTTTGCCCACGGGTTCGGCAGGGTCGATGTCCGCCGGCCACCCGCAATCACGGGAAAGAGAGGCTGAACTCGGAGAGGGGAGGAGAGAGAGATCAGCTGTTCCTAGTAATCAGTAACAGTGATCTCTCTCTCCCCCCAGTCAGTCTGTCCCCCTGTCAGTTAGAAAGCCCCCCCTAGGGAACACTTAAACCTTTGATCACCTCTAGTGTTAACCCTTTCCCTTCCACTGCCATTTATACAGTGATCAGTGCATTTTTATAGTACTGATCACTGTATTGGTGTCACTGGTCACCATAAAGTGTTACTTAGGGTCCGATTTGTCTGCTGCAATGTTGCAGTCCTGCTAAAAATCGCTGATCTCTGCGATCTCTGTGCAAACCAATCAATATATGCTGATTGGGATTTCATTTTTACCAAAAATATGTAGAAGAATACATATTGGCCTAAACTGAAAATTTGTTTTTTTTTGTTTTTTACTGGAGATTTTAGCAAATGTAAAAAATATTGTTTTTTATTTTCAAAATTGTCAGTCTTTTTTTGTTTATAGTGCAAAAAATAAAAATGGCACAGGTGATCAAATACCACCAAAAGAAAGGACAGAATATTATTTGGATACAACGTCGCATTTCTGCGCAATTGTCAGTTAAAGTAACGCAGTGCTGTATCGCAAAAAATTGCCTGGTCATTAAGGGGTTAAATCCTTCTAGGGCTGAAGTGGTTAATCATCGTAATTTGTTGCCATTCCATTTCAAAGTTATATCTTTTTTTTTTTTTTTTTTGCATTAAAATTAATTAAAGTGCATTAAAAAAAAATAAAAAAAAACACAGCTGTGCAAATACTGTGGGACATGAGAAATTTTAACAACCACCATTTTATTCTCTACGGCCTCTGCTAAATATATATATATATATATATATATATATATATATATATATATATATATATATGTAGCATTTTGGGGAGTTCTAAATAATTTTCCAGCAAAAAATACAGTTTTTTTACTTGTAAACACAAAGGGATTGATTTACCAAAACTGGAAAGTGCAAAATTTGCAGCTGTAAATTGTAGCCAATCAGCTTCTAACCAGCTTATTACAGTAAGTTAAAGGGGAGGGTCAGCTGAAATTTTTTTTTTTTAAGTCAGCAGCTACAAACACTGTAGCTGCTGACTTTTAATAAGCACACTTACCTGTCCAGGGCGTCCGCGATGTCGGCCGCCCGAGGCCGACCCGTCCCTCGGCTCTCGGGTCCCGGCGCCGCCATTCTATCTAAGGGAAACAGGCAGTGGAGCCTTGCGGCTTCACTTCCCATTTCCTACTGCTCATGCGTGAATCGTGCATCGCTTTGTGAATGAGGCACGCTGTGTTATGGTACACACATTTCCCAGAACACAGCGCGACCCATTACCCAGAAGGCAACGTGAGGAAGAGAGAAGACTGCAGATCACCGTGGAGTAGGAAAAGGGAGATTAGGACGATCTGCCTAGCAACAGGCATTTATGGTAAGTTTAACCACCTCAATACAGTGCAGTTACACCCCCTTCCTGACCAGACCAATTTTCAGCTTTCAGCGCTCTCACAGTTTGAATGACAATTACTCAGTCATGCAACATTGTACCCATATGAAACTTGCGTCCTTTTTTCCACACAAATAGAGCTTTCTTTTAATGGTATTTAATCACTAGTGAGTTTTTTATTTTTTGTGCTATAAATAAAATAAAACGTAAATTTTGTGAAAAAAATGCCTTTTTCTTTGTTTTTGTCATAAATTTTTGCTAATTAGTAATTTTTCTTCATAAATTTTGGCCAAAATTTATACTGTTACCTATCTTTGGTAAAAATAACCCACGTTAGTGTATATTATTTGTTTTTTGTGAAAGTTATAGAGTCTATAAACTATGGTGCCAATCACTGAAAATTGATCACATCTGATCAGGCCTTCAGTACATCAGGTGTATCTCATTTCTTGAGACACTAACAAGTCAGGAAAGTACAAATACCCCCCAAATGACCCCTTTTTACAAAGTAGACATTCCAAGGTATTAAGTAAGTAGCATGGTGAGTTTTTTTAAGTTGTAATTTTTTTCCCACAATTCTTTGCAAAATGAAGATTTTTTTTTTATTATTATTTTTTTTTACAAAATTGTCATATTATCAGGTTATTTCTCACACACAACATATGCATACCACAAATTACACCCCAAAATACATTCTGCTACTCTTCCCGAGTACGGCGATACCACATGTGTGAGACTTTTACACAGCCTGGCCACATACAGAGCACCAACATTGATGTAGTACCTTCAGACGTTCTACGAGCAAAAATTACGCATCTCATTTCTCAACCACCTATTACACTTTTGAAGGCCCTGGAGTACCAGGACAATGGAATTGCCCATAAAATGACCCCATTTTGGAAAGCAAACACCCCAACGTATAATCTGGGAGGCATAATTAGTCTTTTGAATGGTTAATTTTTTTCCAGAAGTTTTTGGAATATGTGGAAAAAAATTAAAACGCATTTTTTTTAAAACAAAATTGTTAATTTATAAGATATTTCTAACACATAGCATGTATATAGCAAAAATTACACCTCAAAACACATTCTGCTACTCCTCCCGAGTATGGCGATACCACATGTGTAGGACTTTTACACAGCCTGGCCACATACAGAGGCCGAACATTGAAGTAGTACGTTCAGGCATTCTAGGAGCATAAATGACACATCTCATTTCATTCCTACCCATCACACTTTTGAAGGTCCTGGAGCACCAGGACAGTGAAATTACCCACAAAATGACCCCATTTTGGAAAGCAAACACCCCAACGTATATTCTATAAGGCATGGGCTGCAAATAGGTACTGGGGTACTCTGATGGGCTGGAGATAGGTACTCTGGTACTCTGATGGCCTGGTGACAGGTACTCGGGTACTCTGATGGCCTGGTGACAGGTACTCTGATGGCTTGGTGACTGGTATTTGGGTACTCTGAAGGGCAGTGACAGGTACTCATATGGACTGTGACAGGTACTCGGGTACTCAGATGAACTGTGACAGGTACTCGGGCACTCAGATGAACTGTGACAGGTACTCGGGTACTCAGATGGACTGGGACAGGTACTCGGGTACTCAGATGAACTGTGACAGGTACTCGGGTACTCAGATGAACTGTGACAGGTACTCAGATGAACTGTGACAGGTACTCGGGTACTCAGATGGACTGTGACAGGTACTCGGGTACTCTGATGGGCTGTGACAGGTACTCGGGTACTTTGATGGGCTGTGACAGGTACTCGGGTACATTGATGGGCTGTGACAGGTACTCGGGTCCACTGTTAAACCGTGACAGGTACTCAGGTACCCTGATGGACTGTGACACGTACTCGGGTACTCTGATGGACCGTGACAGGTACTCGGATACCCTGATGTGCCGTGACAGGTACTCGGGTACCCTGATGTGCCGTGACAGGTACTCGGGTACTCTGATGGGCCGTGATAGGTACTCGGGTACTCTGATGGGCCGTGACAGGTATTCGGGTACTCTGATGGCCCGTGACAGGTACTCGGGTACTCTGATGTGCTGGGACAGGTACTCGGGTACTCTGATGTGCCGTGACAGGTACTCGGGTACTCTGATGGGCTGGAACAGGTACTCGGGTACTCAGATGGACTGGGACATGTACTCGGGTACTCTGATTGGCTGTGACAGGTACTCAAATACTCTGTTGGACTGTGACAGGTACTCTGATGGAGTGTGATTGACAGGTACTATGAGGGGTGGTGACAGGTCCTCTTTATTGGGGGGGGGGGCGCAATCAGTGTGATTGGTGTACACTAGACGGTAACGAGATGTTACCGCAATCTCCTCCTCACACACGATCGGTGTGTGAGGAGAACAACCCGGTAACATCTCGTTACCGCGGTTTGTTTACATTTTAGTGATCGGCTGTGATCGTGGGTAAACAGCCGGCCAATGGCTGTTTACCAGCGTCGGTGACGAGCAGTGTTCCCGGGGAACACGCCGCCACCGACGTGCACGTGCTCGCGATCGGGCGCATGCGCCGTGCACAGCCGGGGTGTGACCATCTGTGATCGGCCCTGACTTCATCACAGCCGATCACGTGGTAAACAGCCATAACCAATGACTGTTCACCCCCTTCGGTGGCAAGCGGTGTCTCCGTGACACGCCGCCACCGAAGAAACAGGGATGCGCGCGCCCGATCACGCGCATTCCCTGTTTAAATGGGAGGCCGTCATATGACGGCCTCCCGCCACAATAGGTGCGCCGCCTGGCCTTCATTTGACGGCCGGCGGTCAGCATCTAGTTAAAAAATATGTTTTTCAGGGTGGTCCTCCACTTTAAGCTTTGAGAAAAAAAAACCTGGAAGCTGAAGAGATCCCCACGCTGAGCAAGCAGGTTGCACTTAGCGGAGGTGCCCATGTGAAAGGGCAAACAAATGTCCATCAACACAGGCCTTTTCACTCTTGGGCTAGGTTTAGTCGGTTTAGTCACTGCTCCTCTGAAGAGCGATCTGAATTTGATGGACAGGTGGTGAGGAGGCAATCTGATGCCTCCCCCCTGCCTATTTTAACCAGATTTTTGCCAAACAAATGTGCATTGCAGGGCATTTGCGACACTTCCTTATTCATGTGAATGGGTCACTTAAGCCTATTGGGATAGGCTGGATCATTTTTGCTAGGGCATGTAAACACCCCCTTCCGCCGCTTAAGCAGTAGGGGGTTGGTGCACTAAAAGCACGGCTCAACTAAGCATTTTTAATGACCCCTCAACTGCACATCTAAACAGCCTAAATAGAGAGAGTAAATTTGCCCAATGGGGACATTAAAAGAAGTAAAAACCTAAAGGGTCCTTTCACACTTTTTCAAGTGCTTTTGCGTTAAGAAAATGCTCAAGAAAAATGCTTCCCCTTAAAATCTATGAATGTGTTCACACTCAGGCGGTTCGCTTCCGTTGCGGTGTCAAAAAATCATGCTTGCAGCATTTTTGGAGCATGTTTGGGGAGTTAAAAAAAACTGCACCATAAACACTCCTCCACTTTGAAATGAATGGGAACTGCTTCAAAATCACTCCTGCTTAGCGTTTTTGAGTCACATGTCCTTTAAAAACCACACTGCAAACGCTGCAAGAGCGCAGCAAAAACACTCCATTAACCACTTCAGCCCTGGAAGAACTTACTCCTGGAAGAACTCCTGACCAGACCGCTTTTTGCAATTCGGCACTGTGTCGCTTTAACTGACAATTGCACGGTCGTGCGACGCGGCTCCCAAACAAAATTGACGTCCTTTTTTTCCCACAAATAGAGATTTCTTTTGTTGTTTTTTTGCGCTATAAAAAAAATAGCGACAATTTTGAAAAAAGCACATTATTTTTTACTTTTTGCTATAATGAATATCCCCAAAAAATATATAAAAAAAAGTTTTTTTCCCTCAGTTTAGGCCGATACGTATTCTTCTACATATTTTTGGTAAAGAAAATCAAAATAAGCGATTGTTTGGTTGGTTTGCACAAAAGTTATAGAGTTTACAAAATAGGGGATATTTTTATGGCATTTTTATTGATTCTTTTTTTTTACTAGTAATGGCGGCGATCAGCGATCTTTTTATTGTGACTGCGACATTATGGCGGACACATTGGACAATTTGACACATTTTTGGGACCATTGGCATTAATACAGCGATCAATGTTAAAAAAATCGCATTGATTACTGTAAAAATGTCACTGGCAGTGAAGGGGTTAACCACTAGGTGGCACTGTAGGGGTTAAGTGTATCCTAGGAAGTGATTCTAACTGTGGGGGGTAGGGGCTGTGTGTGACACATCACTGATCACCGCTCCCGATTACAGGGAGAGCTGATCAGTGACACTGTCACTAGGCAGAACGGGGAGATGCTTGTTTACATTAGCAGCTCCCCATTCTTCCTCACCGTGAGATGGTCGCGGGTATCCCCGCGGATATCGGGTCCGCGGGACCCGCGATCGCGGTCACAGGGCTCCCGGCGGGCGCGCCCACGAGCCGCCTCTTAAAGGGCAATGTACAGAAACCTTAATTTGCCTGCACATGCCCTTCTGCCTCAGTATATCTGCGTGAGGCGGTCGGGAAGTGGTTAACGCATAGGCGTTTTACTGGCAGTTTTGCAGTGAACCAGTGTGAACGTGCCCAAAGATTGAACAAAATCCAGCACTCCAACTAGGGTTGCCACTTTTTCTTCAAGCCAAACCCGAACATTTTAGCGATGCGAAGTAAACATTTTTTTTAGTATACACTATAGGATTGTAACAGACCTGGGGCGCCTTTGGGCGCTCCAAAGAGAATTGTAATACTGCGCACATAGTGCCCCCTCTCACTCCTGCCCTGTACTGAAACCCGGACACATGATTCAAAACCCGGACTGTCCGGGTGAATCTTGGTGGCAACCCTAACTCCAACTGAACATCCAGGATGGCTGAAGACCCCTATCATTAAAAATATATATATATATTCAGGGTCCGCAGATGCTCTTTTTCAAGGTGGCAGCTCTGTCCTGTTGTCATCATGGAAACATTGGTGTTTTGGTTAGGGTTGCCACTTCATCCCTTTAAAACCAAACACATATTAAAGGGGTGTTCCAGCCTTTAAATTTTTTTTTTTTAAAGTCAGCAGCTACAAACACTGTAGCTGCTAACTTTTAATAAGGACACTTACCTGGCCCCCGTGATGTCGCCCCCCCCCCCCCCCCCCGAGGCCGATACGTCCCTCGTATTGTGTTCTGGCGCCGCCATTCTCACTAAGGGAAACAGGCAGTGGCAAACAGTGCCTGTTTCCTACTGCGCATGCGCGAGTCGCACAACACTTTGAGACTGGCCCCGTTGTGTTCTGGGACGTACACATGTCCCAGGAGGCAACGGAGCCGCTTGACGAAAAGGAGGAAGCGCCGTGGAATAGCAAGAGGCAGATTAGGAAGACTGCCTAGCAACAGGGGTTTCTGGTAAATTAAAAAAAATCTTTTTTCATTTTTTTTTTAAGATTTTTTTTCAACATTTTAATGTAGTTTTGTTATTCTTGGTGGCCCTCCACTTTAAGCTTTGAGAAAAAAAAACTGCAAGTTGATAGGTTTCTATGCAGAGCTGCACCAGATTTTCCACTCTCCAGTTTTAGTTAATCAACTCCAAGATGTCAGATGTCAGTTTTTTAAGATTATTAATGCTATTTTTATTTTTAGGATGGCCCTCCACTTTAATTACACAGGTTCTGTGGCTGATTAAAGCGGTTGTATACCCTAATTTTTATTTTTTACCTACAGGTAAGCCTATAAGGGGTTAACACTGGGGGGGCGATCAAGGGGTTAACTGTGTTCCTCCAGTGTTGTGCGGGGAAGGGAATGACTAGGAAACATGACAGATCGCTGTCCCTACTTTGTTGGAACTCACGATCTGTCTCCTCTCCTCTGATAGCACAGGGATTTGTTTGTCTACACACACAAATCCCCGTACTGGCTCTCGAGCACGTGATCGCGCCCGCCAGCCACATGCATCTGGTCCCCCCGCTGTGCAGCTTGTGTACTTCCGGCAGTGCTTGCGCACCCTCTGGTGGCTCTCCTGGACAAAGCCGTATATATATATATATATATATATATATATATATATATATATATATACATACAGGATTTCACCCAGGAGAGCCATTGCGCCACAGTATATCTATGCGAGCCGTTGAAAAAAAAATGAAGGCCTAAAATGGGTTCTGACACCACACCACTCTCTCCAAGACAAGCACAAGAAAGTTTGGGCTTTATATACACTTTAACGTTGGCAGTTCATGTGGAGATAACGTGTGGGCTCAGAAAAGTAGATAACATCGATTCCTGGCGGTCTATTATTGGCGAATGTTATTTATACAGAAGAAAACTTCACTTCCAAGGTAGAGGCCGTGTTCCCGTAGAAGACAAAGGGAAGGGCTCCCTCTAGTGTCTGGATTGCCGCTCGCTTCCTGACAGCCAGCACGCCTACTGATGACGTCACTAGCAGGGCGACACCGCCGTACAAATCTCCCGCGGAATAACGATCGGCGCTGTGCTGGGTGTACCGAATGTTATGGGAGCGGGCGGGCATGGAGTCTCTATAGAGTCTACACATCGTCCGAGGACTGGCGGTATACTTCATAGTGAGCATGGCATCCCGGACTGTGCAGTATGGTGAGAACTTACTGAGCTCATCCAGCCAATCAGACAGCGATCGTACATCCATAGAACGCTCCCACACACTTCCCAGGGGTTATTTTCCTATTCTCGGGGTGTAAGAAAGGAATACACGTCACATCCTTGTCATGGAGACATAGACCTTCAGAGCTTACCCACCTGCCTTGTATTCCATGCACAGCAATTCCATTACACTGGGCAAGTTTACTAAACACAGCTAGACTGCTGGTGATTTCCATCAGCCAATCATGTGCAAGCAAAATTCAGTTTTATTTTATTTTTTTTAATCAAATTTTATTTTAATAAAATGCTTTTGGAGTAAAAATCTATCTAAACGATAGTTTTCTATTTGAGATACATTAATAATTTAGTTTATTCAGCATAAAATGGAGCTTAGTTATGTAGGATGAGGCTGTATATTCTGCAATATTTACATTTTTGGTAAACGTATTCAATGAATGCAAGCGGCGATAACAGTGCATTAATGCATTCACACAATTTCCCAGTAACCATGAGATAAAGCAAAGTTCAGGAATATGCTACCCGCTGAACTATTGTGTTCTAACAGCACAGGATGTTAAAACACCTAAACATATTTAGAAATATGGGGATTTGGTCACACCGTATGGCCATATAGTGCTAAGTGTCAAAGTACCCCCATGCAAACTGTAAAGCGCAAATCAACACTCACCAAACTTTCACTAACACAAAATTAGCAGAAGGAGCCCAAAGGGTGGTGCTAATGAGCTGAAAAACCACAGAACGTCACTGCATTCGTGTTTGTTGGCCTACAATTCCCTGCCGCTTGTATGCAAGACAAAATCGACGCACACACCTTCAGACAAAAGTCTGAGGTTTTGTCTGCAGAAAATCCAATCCTGTGCACAAGGCTTAAGAGTGCTGACAGCAAACCCCTTTTCTACCCCCTTCTGTAAAAAATCCTGAACACATGGGATAGAAAACAAGTCCACTCCAGCACTTTTTTTTTGCCAGGCTACAAAGGTCTTCCAAACTTTACCATAAATCTTCCTTGTGACTCATTTATGGCTGTCTAGAATAGTCTCAATAACCCGAAGACCCCTTTCACACCAAGCTGCCTAGGGCGTCAGCGTTAAAGCAGTGCTATTCGGTTTTAACCCCCCACTAGCGTCCGAAAAGGGGTTAAACCTGCCTGCAAACCGCCGCCAGAGCGGTGTTTTCCCGGCGGTATCGCATCGCTGCCCCACTGATTTCAATGTGGCGGAGTGGTGAGTTCACCGTTCCAAAGAAGCTGCTGGCAGGACTTTTTGTGACGCCCTGCAAGCGCACCGCTCCAGTATGAAACCCCTTGGGCTTTCACACTGGAGTGAGGGTGGATGCAAACAGATCCACTTTGGGCATCCCCCACCTTACAACTAACTCCCGGAAGGTTTCCTGGTTCAGCTCCCAACTGCTGGAGCTGATATTCACGATGCTCAGATAATCTGCCAGAACATTTGTCGTCCCACTGATGTGGACCACTCCGATTGAGGAAACGTCTTCCGCCCAGGAAAGTACTGTATTTATTGGCATATAACACACACCTCAATTTTAAGAGGAAAGTTTCAGGGGGAAAAAAAAAAACCCTTACATTTTAAATAAAGAATTTTGAAGCAAAATAAGGGTCGGTGCCCATCTGCAGACTCTCCATTGCCCATCATTGCAGGCTGATCAGTGGCCATCTGCAGCCTTGCCCATCACTGCAGCCTAATCGGTGCCCATCTGCAGCCTTGTTATTGCCAAAATAGACAGGCGGATCTCCTGTGTGCTAGGCTGGGTGTTATGCCCAGTCTCGCCCCCTGGCCCAGCTCCTATGATGGACATAACACCAGTCCAATGGCGGGACATCAATACTAGGAGGTGGGACTGGGTGTAACTGAGCCGAGTACACAGGAGATTGCGGCTCTGTATATTGGCAGCACCTGTTCCCTCCTTCCCCTCTGAGGCAGCCCTATGTTGGTGTATAACACGCATGCACACACATGATTTTCCCCCTGATTTTAAGGGGGAGAAGTGTGTGTTATACACCAATAAATGCGGTATTTTCTGATTTAATACTAGCAGATTGTCTGAGCAAGTGCCCCCCTGTTGTGGTATTGTCTGATAAAATAAAAAAATCAACAGGTCCCTTGCATGAACTCTTGTTTTCAAAACGACTATCCTACCTCTAATAGCTCCCTGAAGTTTGAAGATTGGGCTGCCTCCTCTGGCCACCAAGCTCCCTGAGCCTGCCAGTCTTCTGAGTGAGCTCCCCAACCCCACAGGCTGGCCCAGTCTTTGAAAGGTCTGCAGAACTACTTGTAGATCCTGACCATGGTTCTCTTTTGGGCAAAGATCAAAAAGTCATCCAACTATGGGACGATTGGAGATTTTTTGTAAACAAAAAAGGCCATGACTTCGGCCATTATTTTTCGTAAAGATTCTTGGGGCTGCTGAGAGACCAAAAGGAAGGGCCCTGAATTGCCAATGACGTGGGCTGTTTTTTCGTGAGGATTGCAAACCTCAAGAATCTCTGATGATCCTGGCATATTGGTACATGAAGGTAAGCTTCCTGAAGATCCAGGGTTACCATAAAATACCTCTGGTTTCTGGAGCGAGTAAATGCTTTCCATCTGGAAACGCCTGTAAATTAAGAATCTGTTCAGGAGGCTTAGATTGATGACCATCTGAAATCCTCCGGATTCCTTTCTTACCAGGAAAACATGAGAATAAAACCCTTGGAATTTCTGATCCTCTGGATCAGGGGAAATAACCCCTTCTGATAACCCCTTCAGCGTAGCTAAAAGTGCCTCAGGTACCAGTGCGCCCATGGCACCATCTTCTATAGTTCCAATCAAGCTCAGACATCCAGATGCTGAGAGATGATGGGTTGAATTAATTTTCCATGTTATCTTGTGGCGGGGTAAGGCAACTGTCCCCTGCGCCATATTGAAAAGTGCTCAGAGATAGCCCGCTTACACCTACTCCTGGAGATGGTCTCTTTGTTGGTCATTAACCATCTGAAGTCTGACAGGGTTGATGTGAGAATCATCCTGTGAGACAACAGCTGGGTTTGGTTCTTTGCTAATAGAAGAATGTCATCTAAATAGTGGAAGACTGAGACCTCTTTCTCTTAAGGGAGCAAGTATTGAGATTAGTACCTTTTTGAAGAAGCTCTCAGGGGAGGTGCAGAACCCGAAAGGCAGGCTCCGGGAACTGAAGGTGCAGTTGTCCCACTGCAAATCTCAGATTTCTGAAAAGCTGTAAGAATCGGAACATGTAAGTAAGCGTCCTTGAGATCTATGGATATCATCCAGTCTCTTGGTTGAAGGCCTGTATGAACTTTTTGATTTAGTCTTTTCTATTACCGGTCTCCTGCCCCCATTTTTTTTTTTGGGGGGGGGGGGGATGAGGAAGAGGGTGGAGTAAAAACCAGAAAACCTTTCTATCGAGGGAACTGGGATTGCCACTTTCTGAGCCTGCAGGGAAACTAGGACATTGTGCAGGGCTTCTGCCTTTTAGAGGAGAATTTGGGATTCTAGTTGGAGAGAAGTCTTGAGGAGGCTGGTCTGTGAAGGTCTAGAAGTGGCTGAAGCACACTGCAGAGACCACCCAGTGGTCCATGTTTCGGCGTTGCCAAATCTTGGAGAACATTTGAAGTCTAGTGCCGACCTGGAACGACTGGGACAGCTCGGAGTCAAAAGGACTTGGAGGCATCCTGAGCGTTAGGAAGGACCTGTTTGTTTTATTTCAGAAAGGTTGCTTGCGTGCTCCTCCAATTCTTGGAATCCCTAACTTGTCTGAAACCTCTCTTTCTTGATGGTTGGGCCCTAGACGTAAAGATCCTAGATCTCCTCATCCTTCTATCCTCCTGTCATCCCACCCATTATGCGTGTAATGGCTTTTTCAAGTTTTTCCTCGAACAGCGCTTTTCCTTTTAATGGGATCCTACACCAATTGTGTTTGGACATGGCATCTGCTGCACAGGGCTTCCGCCACAGAGCTTGTTTAGCCATGATTGTATGAAGCATAGTTCTGGCTGCACATATTATGATGTTGATGGAGGCTTCTCTGACGAAATCTGCTGAAAGCTTGAGCTCTTCTAATGCCTTTACTATGTCTTCCTTGGGAACCTCTTGTTGGATTGCTATTTCCACAGTGTCTGTCCACACTCGGATGGCATTAGACACTGACTTCAGGGCATTTGCAGGTCCACATGCTCCCCCTACTGTTTGCTAGGCATATAAACACTGATCTAAAGATGGTGGAATCATCCATGGGTACCTGCATTTTTAGCATACTACAGCGGCATCCACAACCGTAAGGGAATCAATCGACCCCCTCATCCTTTTCTGCCAAGGGGTATAATCACTAATCCACTTTTCACTTCATCCATCAGAGGAAAGAAAGGCGAGCGTTTTTTAATTTATTTTTTTTTAAACAGAAAATGGCTTCTGGCTTAGTACGTGTTCCCCTTCATTTTCTGTATGTTGAGGAGCTTGCTGCGATTGCAGGGAAGCCGTAAGCTCAGTGACAGACCAGCTTGTCAGCCAGCGGGGTTGCACCGCATGCCCAGCACTTTCTGGATCTTTTGCGGCCAACCAAATGGGATGAGCGATGGCCCCCTGAGGACTTATGACCGCCAGATGAATGGCGTCTGGACGAGTGACCATGACTGTCTTGGCTGGTGTCTCTAGAATCATGCCTGGAGTTCTTCTTGGACGTTCTCGGGTGTACATGACTAGGGAGACAGACCCAGTGAAAATGCACTGGAAAAGAATGAAGCAGAGCCTTATACTCCTGGGGGGATCCTTTAAAAAGGTATCCAGCATGTGTACTGCAGAGTGCAAGGTGCTGCACAGTTTTAGAACAGCCGGGAAAGAAATTAGGAAGAAGGGGTAACAAACACCAGGGTAAAAAGTCAAATACTCGCAGAGCTGCTGGCAGTCTGGCTCTTAAAAAGAACAGCAAATTGATCCTAAAAAGACCCACAGAAGGGACTTGGGAGAGGCTGAACCCAGATGGCAGTTGCCTGATGTAGAGGTAAGGACTGTTGCGATGTCACTAAGGTATGGGGGGGGGAGACTGATGGAGTCACTAACCTTATACTATTAATGATGGGCTCCGCCCTCAGGAAACTGACTATCACTAGTATGCTCCCATGGATGCACCAGGAAATAGTTTTGCCTATAGTTCTACTTTAAGCTGGCAATATGCATTAGGAAGTTACTGGATTTCCCCATGTACACCAAACGGGTTGGGTGGAAGAATCTGCAGTGCCAAAATTTGTGTATGGCGAGCTTTAGGCTGGGTTCACGCTAGTGCGAATTGGATGTGTGTGTTTTTTTTTTTTTTTGTTTGTTTTTTTTCTCCCCCAAATCCAATTCGCACAGCAGGAGATTGCCCGTCTCTCTATGGAGCCGGTTCACATATCTCCGCCGCGACTCCAGTGTGATTTTTGCACAGGAACCCTGTGTGTCTTTTTGTTAGTTTCAGGTCCAAATTCGGGCTGAAATCAGACCTTAAACGGGCCCCAATCTTAGGTTCTTGTCCCAGAAGGGTGTGCCAATGTCTCGGTGTGTTCAAAGCTGTTTCCAATGTTGAGAAAATATCAGGTGCTATCTGTTAATTGCCTTTTTTTATTCTACTTGTATTTTCAGTAAACGGTCATCTTCCAATGCTCCAGCTAGAGGAGGAGGATCTAGAGAAGAATCCACAGTTTAGTAAGCTTTTGCTGGAACTATGTCAGATTTTGGAGCCAAGTGGTGGAAGCACCACCTTAAGTCGTGAATTGGAAGAGGTAACCAATCTGGTTTTTATATGAAGAATCTACAGTTACTGATGGTAACATCCATATAAAGATTGCTAGAAACAATGGGCTTCATATAGCACTACATCTGACCTCCTTTCTCTTTTTTTTTTTTTTTTTTTTTTTTTTTTAATACTGTATTTATCGGCGTATAACATGCACCTTAATTTTAAGAGGGAAGTTTCAGGGAAAAATTTTAGATAACTTTGAAGCAAAATAAGGGTCAGCGCCCATCATTGCAGCCTTGCCCCTCTGCAGCGTGATCAGTGCGCATCTGCAGCCTTATTATTGCCGAAATAGAGCCGGATCTCCTGTGTACCCGGCTCTTATGATGGACATAACACCAGTCCAGTGGAAGAACGTTAATGCTAGGAGGCGGGACTGGGCATGACTGCGAGCAGAGCCGAGTACACAGGAGATTCAGCTCTGTCTATTTCCCCTCCTTCCTGTCTGAGGCAGCCGTTTAGTGTATAACGCGCACACTCAAGGGGGTAAGTGCATGTTATATGCTGATAAATTATATATATATATATATATATATATCATGTACCTATTGTTCTCAGCTGCAGGAGGGGGTGTGTCAGCAGGCGACAGAGTGAAGAGGGGGGTGCAGGGGGGTGTCGGCACAAGTTTTGGCCATTGGAGTGCAAGCAGGCTGTTCTCTGAGCCCAGCCAGAAAACTGACCACGCTGAATAGATGTGCTCTTATGCCTAGCATGGTCAGTTTAAAATAGGAGTAGCAGAATCACTGGGTATTTCACACAAGAGAACAGGATACTTTTAAACACAAGTATAGGATAGAACTTACACGTATCAAGAATATGAAATTTTGGGGTAACATACACTTTAAATCGGCCACAAGAAAAACAGAAATGGAAGGCGCCCACACCTAGTGCATTACCAGAGATAATTTAATAATAAAAATGTTTTATATAAAAGTGGGCACTCACAAAAAGTCATAAAAACAATGCAAGGACAAGTATACCCCGTGTTCTGTGCATGTCCATGCATTGTTTTATGGCCTTTTGTCAGTTGCAGTTTGTGAGTACCCACTTTTATATAAAATATTTATTTTTATTAAATTTATCTCTGGTAATGCACTAGGTGAGCGCACCTTCCATTTCTGTTTTTTCTTGTAGTTCCTTTCGGATTACCTCATTTGCGGAAGGCAGCATCCACCTAGTTTTGTATACGATATCTACCTTTCACACCACCATTTTATTTGATATCTGTTATGCCACATCTTGGAAGACCTATTAGCGCTGAAAGTGACTGTTTTTTGTATCTCTACTTTAAATCAGCCATCTGCATCACTAACCTAGTCTCAAAATACCAACCTAATCATTCTCGTCATTCCTCCCAAGACCTCCTGCTCTCCAACTTCCTCGTCACCTCCTCACGTGCTTTCCTCCAGGACTTTTCAAGAGCTTCTCCTATCCTTTCAAACTCTCTACCCCAATCTGTCCCAATTATCTGCTACTCTGTTTGCTTTTAGACGATCCCTGAAAACCTTCCTCTTAAGAGAAGCCCATCCTTCCCACACCTAAAAACTACTTTTATTTTCTCCATCAGGTCATCCCCCACAGTTATTACCTTTTTTGTATCACTTGACCCTCCCTTCTAGGTTGTAAGATCTAACCAGCAGGGCCATCGGATTCCTCCTGTATTGAATTGTATTGTTACTGTACTGTCTAGAAGTCGCTTTCACACTGGATCGTGCGGGCGTTGACAGTAAAACGCTGGCAGTTTTAGCTGTGCTTTACCGTAATTTTAGCGGCGCTATTCGGCTGCTAGCGGGGCACTTATAATCCAGCTAGCGGCCAAGGAAGGGGTTAAATGTGCCCGTGAAGCGCTGCTGCCAAAATCGCATTGCAGGTGCTTTGGCAGCAGTGCCCATTTATTTCAATCGGCAGGAGTGGTGGAGGAGCGGTATACACCACTCCAAAGATGCTGCTTGCAGGACTTTTTTTTTGTTTTGTTTTTAACGTCCTGCCAGAACATCGCCTCAGTGTGAAAGCACTCAGGCTTCCACACAGACTGCAGGGGAGCCGTTTTGCAGGTGCTTTACAGGTGGTATTTTTAGCCCAAAAGCTCCTGAAAAACTCCCCAGTGTGAAAGCTGTCTGTTAGATTTTATGAGATGAAGGGGAAAAAAACGAAATAAAAAAAAATCGGCCTAACCTATCGGCCCAAAAAAATCGGCATCATATATCGGCCGTGGCGATTTCTAAATATCGGCCAGAGAAAAACCCATATCGGTTGACCTCTAGTACTGTCTGCCCTCATGTTATAAAGCACTGTGCAAACTGGCGCTATATAAATCGTGCATAATAACTGGAGAGTCATGGATGACATGGCTTAATGTAATTGATACGTGAATAGCAACTGTGCATCATGCTTGCTATATGTGAATGGGATGTGATCTTTAACCACTTACCGACCGCCGCACGATGATGTGCGTCCCTTTTTTGAAGAGCGATATCTTGGTAACGGCAGCTGCTAACACAACCGATGTATCCATCTCTTCAGGTGGCGGTTCGGTAAACAATAATGGTGGTCCCTGCGGTAGATTCGCTGCAAGATCACCATTATCGGTGGGAAGAGAGGGGTTCCCACGCCCTCCGCCACTTACCGGAGCCATCTGCAGAGGTGATCGAGTCCAATCCTTGGCTGGGTATGGAGACAAGTGAGGCTAAGATGGCCCCCACCCTTCTCCATACCATAGCAGGGTGGAATTTTTATATTATTTTTATTATTAAAATAAAGTCCAAATATGAGATCTGTGGTCGTTTTACATTCCTTGTAATAGGAATAAAAGTGACCCAAATTCTTTTTAATTTTTCTGTGTAAAAATAAATAAGAAAAAAAAAAAAAAAAAATATATATATATATATATATATATATATATATATATATATATATATATATATATATATATATATATATATATATATATATATATATATATACATATACATATACATATACATATATATATATATATATATATATATATGTCTTTCTTTTAAAGCACCCCGTCCCGACGAGCTCCAACACAGGTGAACGCATACGTGAGTAGTGCCCACATATGAAAACGGTCAAACCACACGTGAGGTGTCGCCGCAATCGTTAGAGCGAAAACAATAATTCTAGCCCAAGACCTCCTCTGTAACTCAAAACATGCAACCTGTAGAATTTTTTAAATGTCGCCTATGGAGATTTTTAAGGGTAAAAGTTTTGGCGCCATTCCACGAGCGGGTGCAATTTTGAAGCGTGACATGTTGGGTATCAATTTACTCGGCGTACCATTATCGTTCACAATATAAAAAATAAATTGGACTAACTTTACTGTTGTAATAAAATATATAATATTTTTTTTTTTTCTAGAAAACTCTGAGTCTGAAAAAAAAGGCCTGGTCTTTATGTGGTTAATAACCACTTCCTTAGTAGGAATTTTAACTTTGCTATTTTTTTGTATACACTTTTTTTTATTTTTTTGGTACCAAGGTGCAAAGAGAGCTACGGCTGCAAAGGAAGGTGTGGTTGAGATCAGAAGTCCTTCACAGGCTGATACAGGAGATGTTACTGGAGTTACAGGTCAGGAAGCAGGAAGGCAAGACAACTGATGAGGAGAACAAGGTAGCTTTCAATTTCGTTTTACATGTTTTATCTTTGTTTCTGTCGCCATATTTTTTTATTTTATTTGTGTCTCACCCTTGCTTTCTTTGTACAGTTTCTGGATGGGCTACAACAGTGCTTATTGGTCACGCAGTGTTCAGGCCTCCTGCCTTCCAATAATGATGCGGGATCTATAGCTCTTCTTGGGTTGGAAAAACAAGATTTGCTAAACCTTCTACCTTCAAACACGGTATAATATTCTCATTCTTAGACTAAATTAGATTTTATATTTTAATGACTGACCACCCTCTGTATGTTTAGGATATTCTCTGGATACGAGAGAGACTACATAAGCAGCTGGAGGACGCTCTGCGGAAGAAATGTTTCACTTTCTTGTCATTCCATCAGCCTGAAACAGGTGTGCTCGCAATCTTTACCTATGCAATCCTTTTTAATTTACCACAGATGGGTATCAAATTCCAGTAATTTACTGTTTTGGTGTGAATGTGATTTCATCTTGAATAAATATTCCATATTTTGTTTATTTGAAGTTGAAGAGGTGACATAAGCTGTACCCAGTGGCCATTGATGTAGGTCACAGGAAAGCTTTACATCCTTGTTTCCCCTTTTTTGTATAAAAGCATCTGGTCTTATGAGCTACACTTTCAGGGTGCTAAAACCGTACTATCTCAAAGCCGCATCCTAGCCCATTTTTTGTGGTTGGTCCTGGAAGACATTGTAGTAATGATCAGCAGAAGACGTTTTGGGAAAATCTTTTCTTCTATGTAAATTACTTTTCTATTGGGTAGAATAGGGAATTCCAGTAAGGGATGTCATGTCAATGAATTCACTGAGTGATTGCAATCCATCATGTGAATTAAACCTGTCAAGAAGCTCAAAATAAAAGCTGAAATATATTACATCTTAAAGTACAAATGTCATGGGAAAACAAACTGTCAATTCTGACTTCCTTCAGAAAATGGCAGTTGTCTAAATTTACTAAAACTGGGGGGTGCAAAATTTGATGCTGCTGTGCATGGTAGCCAATCGGCTTCTAACCTGAGCTTGTTCAATTACATTTTTTACAAAAAATGCTGATTGGTTTCTCTGCACAACTGCAACAGATTTTGCACTCTCTGGGTTTAGTTAATCAACCCCTCTGAGTTTTGGATTGGCACAGTGTCCACGCCACAAGTCCTTAACTGCTCTGTGTCAGACTTAAAAGCAATGAAACAAGAGGATGACAGGCAGGCAACTAACATTATCTGAAGTACATGACACAAATGGCATTTGCCATTATAGGCTTTCATGCATACGTTTTTATTATTGAATATACTTGTAAGATGGCCTTTCTCAACCTCTTCAAAGAGGAACCCTTAAAATATCTTTCCATTCTCCAGAAACCCCTGCCAATAATCATATCTACAACTGGTGACACATTAGTGTGATGGTCAGTGGGAAGAATGCTACTCACACTTGTCATTGGGAAGAATTAGCCCCTTACAGAGAGTTAAAAAAGATCAATGGTGTCAGTGGGAACTTATCTGAGGGGCAGAAATTTCTCAAGGAATCCCTAGCAACCTCTGGAGGAACTTTCAACTTCCATGGAAACCTGGTTTAGAAACCTTGTTCTAAGGTGTGGACTGCTAGATCATGAAAATGCAAAGAAAACCTGAACATGGAGCGATACAAATTCTGCCATTCATGATCTACTGAATTTTGCTAGTTGCCTGGCTGTCTCTAGCTTTATGACTGTGTCCTTTGGACTGGAACAAGCAGAAGCAGAGATGGCAAAGGAGTCTGAGATGATTCAGAATTGTGTTTTTTTTTTTATTTTTTTTTTTTATCCTCCATAGTGAATAAGAAAGTATTAGCTATTGCGTAACTATACCAACTGTGCAGCTAGCATTTTCAGCTGGAGTGGACAGCAATAACGGCCCATGTTTTTCTCTGGGTATAATTTCACTTTAGCAGTTTCATTACTGATCAAATTCCATTGTATATGGCCAGAATGGAAACAAATGTTTTGTTCAAGCTTCTAAATTCAATCCTGTTTTTGTGTTGTCTTCCTGCCTCAGATGAAGAGAGTGAAGTCCTTCGGGCTGCAAAAGCGTTGCGTTTGGCCAGTACGTTGGAAGACGAAAAGAGAAGGTTGCAGACCGAGGAGGAGAAGCACCAAGAAATAGGAGCATTACTGGAAAGGCAGCAGGAAATGTACCCTCATGTGCGTATATTGGGTATTTTTTGGCTTATATCGCCTAAAGAACCAATATCTGTCAGCAGACACATGTAAATGCCCTTATCTTTTTTACTTTTTATATTAAGGTGCTCTTGCGCTGCCTTTCCCTCCTCAGACAAGCTGCTTCTGATCTTCGTCTACAAGCACAATCAGAAATTGATTGCATGAATGCTGAATACTTGGAAGCCAAGAGTAATGCGCTATTCTTAAAGCTCCGGTAAGATGTGCTCTGACCACTTTGTGCCGTTGCATGGTGATTGAGACGCCTTACTTCATTTTAACGCACCGTCATTTTATATTTTTTTAAATGCAGAGTGGAAGAAATGCAAGTCCTCACTGACACTTACTCCCCTGAGAAAGTTGCTGTTCATAAGTACATCAGGTACGACTTATTAAGCTTCCATTAAAGCATATGTTAAGGAAAAAGAAAAACTTAAAAAAATGTTGTAGGCCTCTGCAATACATGC
Organism: Lithobates pipiens; assembly: GCF_037356315.1. Lineage (NCBI taxonomy): Eukaryota > Metazoa > Chordata > Amphibia > Anura > Ranidae > Lithobates > Lithobates pipiens. The sequence goes on from NW_027507696.1 coordinate 17,189,946, forward strand.
ACATTTCCCCATATTTCATTACTTTTAAAGTGGAACTTTTAGTCAGACAAGTCATGCTAGATCATGTCAGGCTGGCCCCTTTTACAGGCTTAAAAATAAGTGCCTATACTGTTTAAAATCTAGTAATACTCCGTCTCGCCCTACTTTGCACATGCTCAGTTGCTCTCTCTTTTTAGGCACTGCCGAATTTGTAGAGGCCGATCTGCTGACAGTCTTAATGTGGAATTAAACCCTCCTATCCTTTACAGCCAAGGAAGCTGCTTCTGTTTGATCTGTGGCTACCATGGTGCTGCACATGTGATCAGTTATGGCACCAGCTATTTGATTGTTTTGACAGTTTGGTTGAGGACACAAGCAAATGTGACATTTAGCAACCCCGACATTCCAGGAATGTAGCTGGCTTTTTAAACTGTTAAATCGGTGGGTTTAGTTCCGCTTTATGATTTACTGCTGTTCAGGGGCTCTGGGCTTCAGTAAAATGGCAGCCTCCAGCAAGAAGAAACGGGAGGCAATTTACAGCACACACTAATTTTGGTAGCATAATTATTGTGGGATGCATGTTCCTTGCCAAAAAAATAAAAAAAAAACATTATTTTTATCATGTTGTTATGGGTAAAGTTCTCAGCCTTCAAGTAAAAATGCTTGTCGATTTGGCAGAAATGGATTTGACTTATAATGCGGATCTAAACCCTGCTGTCCTTTACAGCCAAGGAAGCTGCCATCTTAGCCTATGTCTGATCTGCATTTGCCATGATGATACACATGTGATCAGCTATGACTACAGACATTTGATGACATGACGGTTCAGTTGTGAGAATAAGCAACCGTAACCGTTCTCCTTCATGGCAGCGTGCCTTGAATATTAATGTTTTTTGGGACACCGCATGATATTGAATACAAAGGGGGGTTTCTTTATTACCCCATTTGAGTTCTCCAGACAATCGGGTAACCCCAGAAGATAATGCAGCGAGTACTATAGTTTCAAGTATATAGAAAGCTTCTTGTCTAGACTCTAGAGCTTGCTAGATACAAGCCATGTAACTCTACCCCTTTCTATTTTTTGTTTGACGCTTGTAAATAGATTTTATTAATTTTTTTTCCCCCTTGTTGAAAAATTCCAATCTATCTAAAAAAAAAAAATAGAATCTCAAAGGCCCATGGCTCAAAAATGCTCATAAATGTGTTTTTCAGCATTTGTTTTAGACCCCCTTCACACTGGGGCGGCATTGGCGGTAAAGCGCCACTATTTTAGCGGAGCTTTACTGTTGTATTGGCCACTAGCGGGACGCTTTCAACCCCCACTAGCAGCTGAAAAAGGGTTAAAACCACCCGCAAAGGGCTGCTGCAGCAGCACTTTGTCAGCACTATAGCCACGCTGCCCCATTGATTTCAAAGGGCAGGAGCGGTGGAAGAGCGCTCCAGGACTTTTTTTTTTTTTTTTTTTTTTTTTAGCATCCTGCCAGCACACCGCTCCAGTGTAAAAGCCCTTTGCTGGAGACACAGGAGCTCTTTCAGGTTGCTTTGCCATCGCTATTTTTAGTGCTATAGCGCCTGCAATGCGCCCCAGTGTGAAAAGGGTCTTGGAGGTAGAGCAGTTTTACAGCTGAAAAACCTTTCAAACCTACTAGTTCTGGGTAGTGTATATTTACCTTTTTTTTTTTTTTTCTAAAATAACTTCATTGTTAGGATTTACACTTTATGTCTGGGTTCACACTATTGTGAATTGGATGTGAGTTTCCCCGCATACAGTTCGAATGTCAGGAGCGGCTCCAGAGTGAATTGCACAGGAGTCCTGTGCATCTTCTGGTCTGAATTCAGCCAAAAATGTGGACTGAAATCGGACCTAAGACAGCGAACAGCTGTGAGCCACTCCGTGTGACGGTATGAACCCAGCCTAAAAGATAGTGATGCTTTATCTTTTTCAACAGTGTTTTTTTTTTTCCTGCTTCTCTACAGGTCTAGTTTAGAGGCTGCAGTGAAGACTGAGAAGAATGAACTGGCTGCATCTAAGCAGATTCTTTCTTCATATGAATTCCTTGGCACAAAATTTGAGGAGCTAGTCCAGGAATATACTCGCCTTAAGGATAAAATTAAAGATAATCGCTGGGCAATTCAAGAGCTGAGCAAGACGTTACCCTGAGCAAAAGGAAGTCGAGTGGGTGGACTGTCTTTAGAAGAAAAATCGACAAGGCTTTCCTTCTGTTTAACAGAACATATCTGAGCTGACATTAAATTCTTGTTTCATGTGCTGTAATGTGAAACTGTTTGAAATCTGGTATTCCCTACCAAAAAAAAAAAAAAACTGAATGGAAGCACAAAAGACTTGTTTACACAGTGGTTATATTTGTATTTGTTGGGGGTCTGTTCACATTTTGGTCCAGTAAAACAAGAACTATGAAAAATGTTTTTTGTGTTACAATCTGCACATAAACAAAATTTTAACAGTAATTTAAGCTAGTTATTTGAGGTATTGTGCTGTCAGTTTTATGCAGCGCTTTACATCTTTTTATTGTACATTCACTTCTGTCCCTGCCCTCAAGGAGCTTACATTTTTAACTTCAAATTCATACATACTAGGGCCAAGTTACCTACCAGCATGTGTTTGGAGTGTGGGCGCAAACCCATGCAGGCACAGGGAGAACATGCCAACTCCAGGCAATGCCGTGGTTGGCATTTGAATAGTTACCCTAGTGCTGTTAAGTGGAAATGCTAACCACTTGGCCACTGTGGTGACAGAGGGCTGATGTGTATGACCTACGTGTGAAAATGCTATTTGGTATACTTCAGCGCTTTTGAGTCACCAACCTAGAATAAGTAGGCAGATCCGAAAAGTCTGGAAAAAGTGTTTTTCTGTACAGTTTAAAGTTCCTGCTTCTCGGGATTGCAACAGGAGTCAACAAGATGACAGCCAGGGAACCTGCATTTTTAAAAGGTGAGGCCTGACTTGGTAAGCTCCACATTTCTTTTGTATGAGGTGCTAGCTTATCTGTTAAAGCATATTTCTTGGTGCTATAATTAAAGGCACTACGATAGGTGCACTGTCTAAGGGTTTTTCACACTGGGACAGTGCCGGCGTTAGCAGTGAAGTGCTGCTAGTGGCTTAAGAAAGGGTTAAAAGCGTCTGTGTTGCAGCACTGCTGAAACGCTTTCCAGGCGTTTCAGCAGCACTGTCCATTCATTTCAATGGGCAGGGCGTTTTGGGAGCAATGTATACACCACCCTGAAGATGCTGTTTGCAGGACTTTTTTTTTCCCCTGTCCTGCAAGCGCATTGCCCCAGTGTGAAAGCAATCGAGCTTTCATGCTGGGGAGGCATGAGAGGTGCTATTTTTAGCGCTAAAATGCCTGAAAAGCACCTCGGTGTGAAAGTACCCTAAGAGCTACTAGTAGTTTTCTCAAGGTACTTGTAAGGCTTCATGCATGTGGCTGCCTGCAGCTGTACAATGTGGGCATATTTTCTTTCTTGGGAGCTAAAGGTGCTATGTACAGCCACCAATGGAAATCAATGGCTGTACAAGGGTATACTCCAGTAATTGCATTAACACACCCATGCATACAGCCGGATGCAGACACTCTGCATTCAGAGTCTTATATCTGTAAACGTGCATGTCTAAGAAAGTACTGATATACAGCCATTGATTCCTGTGGGTGGCTATAAACAGCACCTCTGCCTCCCTAGCAAGAAAATGCACCCAAATTGTAGTTGTAAAGCCCCACCATTCCTCATCTCTGCAGCGCTGCCAGGATGGACCAGAGTGACGCTCTGGGCTGGCACTGACCAATCAGAATCGTGCTGCACAGAGAAGAGCAGGGATTTTAAATCGGGGACACTGACAACGCTGCATCCCCAGAAGTAAGCCGGCTGGGGGCGGGGGGTTAAATTTTAAGTAGCTTGCCTCCTACTTTCCTCCATGTCACAAGCCAGCAGCACATCTAGTTTATAATCAAATCCTCAAAAGCCCATTCAACTAAATTTGCTTTACTAATCAAATCAGCCTTCTAATAAGCATAGACCAAAAATGCCAACAGGAAGGGGAATTTTATTTTAATTTCTGTATTTACCACGTTGATGAATTTTCTCTTGGCAGACATGAGTATGAACATCCCTGTTTGATGTTTAGAATGCACTCGCTCTGTTTTGTGATAAAGATTATAGGCGCACTATAGAGAAAAATATTATATTCTGGTAGCTGTATGTGGTTAATATCTGTAATAATAGTATTAAACTGTCCAGCAGAAGTGATGATAGACTAGAGGTACATGGGCGATTTAATCTCTTGCTACTGACAGATGTAACTACTTGCTGGCAATCGCCTGAATTAGCTGCAGCTACACGTTTAGTTTAGTAGCTGTAACCTGCTATTATAATCGCCAGTGATTCATTTGTGGGCATAACAAATCATTGCTAAACGGAGGGATCCCTATGGAGTGAGCTACAAAAGTAACATGTAGTTGCATCTTGTAAAGAGCAAGCGTATATCAGTGTAATGATGTGAAATTGATTGCTACTTGTGTAGCTTGCGTCATAGGGTGCCAGTTCTTCATCCAATCTGGCCATACACAATACATTTGTAATTGTACAATCTCTTTTAGATTTACTGAATCTATATATTATGAAAACAAGCCTTAACAATCAATTCTACTAAATAGTTGATGCTTGATCTAAAGCAGATTGTACAATCAGATTATATAGTGTATGGTTTGCCTAATGATGGGCACACACTTTGATATTATCTCGTGTGATTTGATGAAATCCACAAACAGGCTAGCCATAACTTTCCTTCCAGGCGATTTAACTTAGAATCAATCAAACTCAGTGAATCGGTCTGCTGCTTCGTTCCTCTGTTAGCACAAATCACTTCTGACAATTTTTCCTAATGCAAAGAGAAAAAAGGTGACAGGGGAGAGACCTCCAGCTGCTTAACAGCCTCAGCTCTGTTTCTGTGAGCTGTGTGCAGACGGTGTGTGTCGCTTCCTCCAATCAGCTTTCAGAGCTTGCCTTACTGAGCTCTGCAGAGTGTAACCTTAGATCTCCATCCTCCCTTTTTTTTTTTTTTTTTTATTCCCAAACAAGCTGAGCTGTAAATTCTGCACTTTGAACAGATGTGGAGAAGACTGAAGCTAAATGGGTACAACTTATGTAGGAGGATTTTTTAATCTCTGAATATCACCTGAGGCCAGCCACTTCCCTGGATATACAGTGCTTTACATTTTGTTATGTTATAGCCTTATTATAAAATGGATTAAATTCACTATTTTCCTCAAAATTCTACAAACAATACCCCATAATGTCAACAAGAAGTTTGTTTGAAATCTTTGAAAATTTATAAAAAAAAAAAAAAAAAAATCATGTGTACATAAGTATTCACAACCTTTGCTCAAAACTGTGTTAAAGCACCTTTGGCACCAATTACAGCCTCAAGACTTTGCGTATGACGCCACAAGCTTGGCACACTTATTTTTGGGCAGTTTCTCCCATTCTTTGCAGGACCTCATAAGTTCCATCAGGTTGAATAGGTAGCGTCGGTGTACAGCCATTTTCAGATCTCTCCAGAGATGTTCAAGTCTGGGCCTCTCAAAGACATTCAGAGAGTTGTCCTGTGGCCACTCCTTTGTTATCTTGGCTATGTGCTTTGGGCCATTGTCCTGTTGGAAGAGGCATCTTTGCCCCAGTCTGGGGTCCAAAGCGCTCTGGAGCAGGTTTTCTTCAAGGATGTCTCTGTACATTGCTGCATTCATCTTTCCCTCGATCCTGACTAGTTTCCCAGTTCCTGTTGCTGAAAAACATCCCCACAGCATGATGCTGCCACCACCATGCTTTACTGTAGGGATGGTATTGACCAGGTGATAAGCAGTGCCTGTTTCCTCCAGACGTGACGCTTGACATTCATGCCAAATAGTTCCTTGTTTCATCAGACCAGAGAATTTTGTTTCTCATGGTCTGTGAGTCCTTCAGGTGCCTTTTGGCAAACTCCAGGTGTCCTGTGCCTTTTACTAAGCAGTGGCTTCCGCCTGGCCACTCTACCATACAGGCCTGATTGGTGGAGTGCTGCAGAGATGGTTGTTGTTCTGGAAGGTTCTCCTCTCTCCACAGAGAAACTCTGGAGCTCTGTCAGTGACCATCAGGTTCTTGGTTACCTCCCTAAGGCCCTTCTCCCCTGATCACTCAGTTTGGCTGGGCGGGCCAGCTCTAGGAAGAGTCCTGGTGGTTCCAAACTTCTTCCATTTACAAGTGATGGAGGCCATTCAGTGCTCACTGGGACCTTCAATGCTGTATACATTTTTCTGTACCCTTCCCCAGATCTGTGCCTCGTTGCAATCCTGGCTCTGAGGTCTACAGAAAATTCCTTGGACTTCATGGCTTGGTTTGTGCTCTTACATGCACTGTTAACTGTGGGACCTTATACAGACAGGTATATGCCTTTCCAAAGCATGTCCAATCTGCATTTACCACAGGTATCTCTGTATTTGAGGACAATACTAAGCTAAGCAGGGCAATAACTTCTCCACGGGATGTGGAAACCTTGTAAAAAGATCTGAACAAATAAATGGGATAAGCAACTAAATGGCAAATGAGGTTCAATGTAAAATAATGCATTTGGGTGTCAAAAATATGAATGCAATCTACTCACTGGGGGGGGGGGGGGGACCTCTGGGGGAATCTAGGATGGAAAAGGACCTGAGGGTCCTAATAGATGATAGGCTCAGCAATGGCATGTAATACCAAGCTGTTGCTAACAAAGCAAACAGAATATTGACATGCATTTAAGAGGGGTTTAACTCCAGATATAAAACAATAATTGTCCCGCTCTACAAAGCTCTGGTCTGGCCGCACCTGGAGTATGCTGTCCAGTTCTGGGCACAAATCCTCAGGAAAGCCTCATACACACGATCGGACTTTGTACAAACTTTCCTGTGTACTTTTGTACAAAGGGCGTAGTCCACAAGTTTGTATTGCATACACACGATTGGACTTTTTAGGCAACAAACACGAATGTAGTGACGTTTCAACGTACTGATGACATTTCAAAAGAGGACGTTCAATTACTCCAGCGCCACCCTTTGGTCAACTTCTGTATTGTTGTCTGATCTTTTGCATTGGTTCTGAGCATGCGTGTTTGTACCTTGTACAAAAGTCTGATGGTTTTGCGTACACACGATTGGACTTTGCTCCATCGGGCTTATGTTGTCAAAAAGTTTGTCCGTTCGCACAGCCAACAAAAGTCAGATGAAAATGGAAAAAGTTTGTCCGATGGAGAGTACACACGGTCGGATGTTGCTCCAAAACAGCTAATTTGCATGTTTGTTGTCAAAAAGTCAGATCGTGTGTATGGGCCTGAAGGATGTACTGGAAATGGAGCGAGTACAAAGAAGGGCAACAAAGCTAATAAAGGGTCTGGAGTACATTAGTTATGAGGAAAGGTTGCGAGCCCTGAACTTATTCTCTCTGGAGAAGAGACACTTGAGAGGGATATGATTTCAATATACAAATACTGTACTGGTCACCCCACAATAGGGATAAAACTTTTTTGCAGAAGTGAGTTTAACAAGACTGGTGGCCGCTCAATAAAATTAGAAGAAAAGAGGTTTAACTTTAAACTACATAGAAGGTTCTTTACTGTAAGAGCGGCAAGGATGTGGAATTCCCTTCCACAGGCGGTGGTCTCAGTGGAGGGGGGGTCATTGATAGTTTTAAAGAAACTATTAGATAAGCACCTGAACGACCACAACATACCAGGATGTACAATGTAATACTGACATATAATCACACACATAGGTTGGACTTGTGTCTTTTTTCAACCTCAGCTACAATGTAACTATGTAGGTGGACTCCAATCAGGTTGTAGCAACATCTCAAGGATGATCGGTGGAAAAGGGATGAACCTGAGCTCAATTTTCATGGAGTGTCATGGCAAAGGCTGTGAATACTTCTGTAAATGTGATTTTTTTAAAATACATTTCCAAAGATTTCAAACAAATACCTTTCACGTTGTCATTATGGGTTATTGTTTGTGGAATTTTGAGGAAAATAATGAATCCAATCCACTTTGGAATAAGGCTGTGACATAATAAAATGTGGAAAAGGTTAAGCTCTGTGAATACTTTCTGCATGCACTGTATGTAAGGATTTACAACCATTTTAATTGAGTACAATATTGGGGGGGGGGGGGGTACAGTGTTGGATCACACTACAGAGAAAAAAGATTTGGGAGTACATATTGGAAGGGATTGCAAATTAAGCAGTGTGGCCAGGCAGTGGGAATAGGGAACAGGAGGAAAGCGCTCCTGAGTCACCTATGTAGATCCTTCATGTTTTTTAAAATCACTTACAAAAATATATTGATGAGATAGAACAAGCCCAGAGATGGGTAACAAATTGGTGAAAAGTCTGAGGGATAAAATATATCAGGAAAGACTTCAGGAATTTGATATGTACAATCTGAAGCAAGGTTTCTCAACATTTTTATCTTGGAGGAACCCTTAAAGTGGAAGTAAACCCATCGATCTAACAGTTTGAAAAAACCGTTACATTCCCCGGCATGCCGGAAATGCTAACTTTCACACTGGTTGTGCTCTCAACCAAACTGTCAAACTATCCAATGGCTGGTGTCATAACTGATCACATGTGCAGCACCATGACAGTTAAAGATTAAACAGAGGCCAAGATGGCAGCTTCCTTGGCTGAAAACGATAGGAGGATTTACTTCCACTTTAACAAAAAGTTTGAGATCTTGAGGACCACTGAAATAATGTCCAGATCTACATATCACAGAAGATTGGGGTGATCAGCAAGCTGTTGATATAATTAATTTTAGAAATAGCATTATGGGGTAAATATTAAAACGTATCTATTTAATGTGAAACGTGCTTGCTTTTTTTCTGTACAGATGCTTAACCACTTCAGCCCCGGAAGGTTTTACCCCCTTCCTGACCAGGCCATTTTTTGCGATATGGCACTGTGTTGCTTTAACCGACAAATGAGCAAATGTGTGACGCTGTACCCACACAAAATTGATGTCCTTTTTTTCCCCAACAAATAGAGCTTTCTTTTGGGGGTATTTGATCACCTCTGCGTTTTTTTTTTTTCCCCCTATCAACAAACAAAAAAAAATCGACATCGTTGGGAAAAAAAACTATTTTTTACTTTCTGCTATAAAACATAGGCAATAAATTTTTTTGAAAAAAATCTAATTTCTTCATCAGTTCCAATTCTATCTGATGCCAGAGTTTGCACTGTGTCTTGCGAACCGATCTTTGGGTGTCATTAACTTTAAATTGACACCCACAGCAGAGAGCAGTGTGAAATTCCTGCAATTCAGATACAATATGGAAACCGCACAGGAATCGTTGTAGTTTCCGCATTGTGCCAGTGCGAGTCCTGCTTTAGCCCTAGTAGAAAAAAAATAATTCTACTTAATAAAACATCAGCTGAAAGTCTTTAAAACGTTTTGGGACAACTAGAAGAACTACACCTCTGAGTACCTAAAAAATACCAATCCGAGCCAGCCAGGAGTCGAACCTAGAATCTTCTGATCCGTAGTCAGACGCGTTATCCATTGCGCCACTGGCCCATTGACGAAAGTTTCTTCCCCTAGTATGTCTGCTAAAGAAAACCTCCTTCGATTTTTATTGGTGCGCATTCATGTTACTATGGTTGCTGTAAAGGCGTGGTCGAACGCACAGTAAAGCCCATTTCTGAAAACGTCAACGCCCCTCATTGACTTCTCCTTCATCTAATTGGTCTGCGCCGCTAGCCTCATGCCACCGTCGACCAGCGGCAAAGCCGGATGACGTGATTGGATTTTTCCTCTGACGCCCATATACGCTTCTCATTGGCCGGCAGTGACAGTTGTCACGAGTAGGGGGCGTGACCCTTGTAGCGCGCGTGGAGTGAGTCTGTGGTCAAGATGGCGGCGGCTGGCAGCGGGGGAGGCCGGGTGTCCAGCGGACGGGATCTGAGCTGTGTCTCGGAGGTGCCGGACACATTGGGAGCTGTAGCCAAACAAGGGTGAGCGTGTGGAGTCCGCTGTAGCGGCGGCGGCCATGTTTGCTGTGATAAGGTGGAGGAGGAGAGAAAACGTGGAGAGGAGACATGTGCCGGTGTGAACAGAGCCTTGTATACACGGGGAGGGATGTGTGTACAGGACCCCCCAGCACTCTATATAGGACATTCATTACTGTGGGCTATGTTATAGGGCGGCCCTGACATCACACAGGGAGAACACGTGTACTGTATGGAGATCTACCACATCCTTCCATTGTATACCTGCTGATCACATGACCAGCACTGCCCATGGAATACACTGGGGGGCTCTGATACCTGCACCCCATACTGTCCATGAATGGTCATCACATCCTTCCATTGTATACCTGCTGATCACATGACCAGCACTGCCCATGGAATACACTGGGGGGCTCTGATACCTGCACCCCATACTGTCCATGAATGGTCATCACATCCTTCCATTGTATACCTGCTGATCACATGACCAGCACTGCCCATGGAATACACTGGGGGGGGCTCTGATACCTGCACCCCATACTGTCCATGAATGGTCATCACATCCTTCCATTGTATACCTGCTGATCACATGACCAGCACTGCCCATGGAATACACTGGGGGGCTCTGATACCTGCACCCCATGCTGTCCATGAATGGTCATCACATCCTTCCATTGTATACCTGCCGATCACGTGACCAGCACTGCCCATGGAATACACTGGGGGGGCTCTGATACCTGCACCCTATACTGTCCATGAATGGTCATCACCTCCCATTGTATACCTGCTGATCACATGACTAGCACTGCCCATGGAATACACTGGGGGGGCTCTGATACCTGCACCCCATACTGTCCATGAATGGTCATCACCTCCCATTGTATACCTGCTGATCACATGACTAGCATTGCCCATTGGAATACATCGGAGGGGCTCAGATACCTGCACCCCATACTGTCCATACCGCCCATTGGTCCAGCTTGGCACTGTGTCTCCTACCTGCGCGATCCATCACTGATATATACGTGGTTCTGTGTCCAGTGGCTTTCCCTCTGCAAGCTGACCACTTGGCACTGCCGCCTTTCATAGAATGTGTCCAGAAAGAGAATTTTGTTTCAAAATAAAAAAATTGCAACATTTTCTAAATAATGGCAGTGATCCCCCTTATGGTCAGTGTGCAGAGGGGAAGCTGTTCAGCAACAATCTGGCCAAATCACAGAATGCCTTGTATTTAAAGGTGAACTTTCCCCATAACTTGATTTAAAAAAAAAAAAACGTTCTTTAGCAAGGAACATATATCCCGCATTAATCATTAGGCTACCAAAATTTGCGTATGTGCTGTAAATTGCCTCCAATGCTGCTCCTGTCTCTTCTTGCTGGAGGCTGCCATTTTGCTGAAGCCCAGAACCCCAGCAGTAAATCATAAAGCGGAGCTAAAACTTACCAATTTCAATGGGTTTAAAAAGTTGCATTCCTGGAATGCTGGGATTGCTAACTGTCACATTGGCTTGTGTCCTCAACCAAACTATCCAACCATCAAATGGCTGGTGTCAAGCCTGATCACATGTGCTGCATCATGGCAGTGGCAGATCAAACAGAAGCGGCTTCCTTGGCTGTAAAGGATAGGAAGGGTTTAATTCAGTTTTAAGGCTGTCAGCAGATCGGCCTCTACAAACTCACCAGTGCCTTTAAAATATAGAGCAACTGAGCATGTGCAGAGCAAGGTGAAGGTGTATTACTGGATTTTAAACTGTATAAGCACTTATTTTTTTATTTTAGATAAACCTGCAAAAGGGGCCACCCTAAAGTGATCTTGCAAGACTTTAGTCAGAAAATTAAGTTCTACTTTAACCACTTGCCTACCAGGCGCTAACACCCCCTTCCTGCTCAGGCCATTTTTCAGCGCTGTCGCACTTTGACAATTGCGCGGTCATGCTACACTGTATGAAAGCTTTTTTTTTTTTTTTTTTTTTTTTATCATTTCCTTCACACAAATAGAGCTTTCTTCTGGTGGTATTTAATCACTGCTGGATTTTTTTTTTCTCAGTACATTTTGTAACTAAGTAGTTTTTCACCTTCACTGATGTGTGCTGATGAGGTGGTGCCAATGGGCACTGGTAGGCATTTGAGGTGGCACTTATTGGCACTGATGAGGAGGCACTAATATGCTGCACTGATAGGTGGCACTGACTAGCATGGCTAATGGGCACTGATTGCTGCCACTGGTGGGCACCAGAGTTGCACAATTAATCTTCAAGAATAGTTATCGCAATCTTGAGTAAAGTGTTTCACAATTCTTTCTATGCACAGAATTCTCTCTGCTTTTCTGAAGCCACAGCCATCAAAAGAAAGGAAGAGAAAAACTGGGCAGTCTGCCAAGAATCAAAACATTCTTTATGGCCTCATGCACACGGACGTTTTTACAGCCGCTTTTTTGAGCTTTTTTTGCAGCTTAAAAACGGCTGTCCATGTTAGTCTATGGCTTCATGCCCACCTAGGTGTCTTTGAGCTGCAAATGGCATAGGCGTTTTTAAGCTGTAAAAAAAAACCAGGACCAGTGTGTTCCGTGGCGTGGAGCTAGAGCTGTAGAAACTCGGGAAAACGCGCACAAACGCGCATAAACGCGCAACATATTTTCTTTGTTTTCTGAGTGCTATAGCCAAGAGATGTGTTTCTTAAAAAACGCGCAAAAACGCCAATGCAAAACGCGGTAAAAATCAAGTTTTTAACGACTATTTTTCCAGGCGTCGGAGCTAGCTTTGCAGCCAGTTTTTTAAAACGTCTGTGTGCATGAGCACTATCAGTTGAACTTAAGTATAAACATTGTAACAATTTGTTGATGGAATAGACTGTGTGTAAGTGAAAAAAGTTTAACCACTTACAGTGGGGTGCCCCAAAACAATTAAGTCAGCAGCTACAGATACTGTAGCTGCTGACTTTTAATAATCTGACACTTACCTGTCCCAGGGTCCAGCGATGCGGGGGGACGAAGCCCCCCCCTCGTTCCCCACTCCGCTCGCAGCACCGTCATTCGTACTGTGGGCACCCGGCTGTGGCTTCAAAGCCGGGCACCCACTGCGCGAGTGGCGCAGGGTGCCGTGATACGCGCACAGTCAAGGAAGAAGGCAGACTACGAGGGACCCCCTAGCAACAGGTATTTAGAGGTGAGTAAAAAATTTTTTTTTAAGAATTTTAAACACTTTTTTTTTATTTTTTGGTGGCAACACCACTTTAAACATTAAACCTTTATCGTTTCAAGTTAAAATCATCTTTTTTTTTTTTTTTTTTTTTGCTAGAGAATTACTTGGAACCCCAGAATATATGTGTATGTATATACAGTGCCTTGCGAAAGTATTCGGCCCCCTTGAACTTTTCAACCTTTTGCCACATTTCAGGCTTCAAACATAAAGATATAACATTTTAATTTTTTGTGAAGAATCGCCAACAAGTGGGACACAATTGTGAAGTGGAACGAAATCTATTGGATATTTTAAACTTTTTTAGCAAATAAAAAAACGGAAAAGTGGTGCGTGCAAAATTATTCGGCCCCTTTAATTTCAGTGCAGCAAACTCACTCCAGAAGTTCAGCGAGGATCTCTGAATGATCCAATGTTGTCCTAAATGACTGATGGGGATACATAGAATCCACCTGTGTGTAATCAAGTCTCTGTATAAATGCACCTGCTCTGTGATAGTCTCAGGGTTCTGTTGAAAGCGCAGAGAGCATCATGAAGACCAAGGAACACACCAGGCAGGTCCGTAATACTGTTGTGGAGAAGTTTAAAGCCGGATTTGGATACAAAAAGATTTCCCAAGCTTTAAACATCCCAAGGAGCACTGTGCAAGCGATCATTTTGAAATGGAAGGAGTATCAGACCACTGCAAATCTACCAAGACCTGGCCGTCCCTCTAAACTTTCAGCTCAGACAAGGAGAAGACTGATCAGAGATGCAGCCAAGAGGCCCATGATCACTCTGGATGAACTGCAGAGAACTACAGCTGAGGTGGGAGAGTCTGTCCATAGGACAACAATCAGTCGTACACTGCACAAATCTGGCCTTTATGGAAGAGTGGAAGGAAGAAAGCCATTTCTCAAAGATATCCATAAAAAGTCTTGTCTAAAGTTTGCCACAAGCCACCTGGGAGACACACCAAACATGTGGAAGAAGGTGCTCTGGTCAGATGAAACCAAAATCGAACTTTTTGCCCACAATGCAAAACGATATGTTTGGCGTAAAAGCAACACAGCTCATCACCCTCAACACTCCATCCCCACTGTCAAACATGGTGGTGGCAGCATCATGGTTTGGGCCTGCTTTTCTTCAGCAGGGACAGGGAAGATGGTTAAAATTGAGGGGAAGATGGATGCAGCCAAATACAGGACCATTCTGGATGAAAACCTGTTGGAGTCTGCAAAAGACCTGAAATTGGGACGGAGATTTATCTTCCAACAAGACAATGATCCCAAACATACAGCAAAATCTACAAAGGAATGGTTCACAAATAAACGTATCCAGGTGTTAGAATGGCCAAGTCAAAGTCCAGACCTGAATCCAATCGAGAATCTGTGGAAAGAGCTGAAAACTGCTGTTCACAAACGCTCTCCAACCTCACTGAGCTCGAGCTGTTTTGCAAGGAAGAATGGGCAAGAATTTCAGTCTCTCGATGTGCAAAACTGATAGAGACATACCCCAAGCAACTTGCAGCTGTAATCGCAGCAAAAGGTGACTCTACAAAGTATTAACGCAAGGGAGCCGAATAATTTTGCACGCCCCACTTTTCATTTTTTTTATTATTAGTTAAAGTTTCAAAAATCCAATAGATTTCGTTCCACTTCACAATTGTGTCCCACTTGTTGGTGATTCTTCACAAAAAATAAAAATTTTATATCTTTGTTTGAAGCCTGAAATGTGGCAAAAGGTTGAAAAGTTCAAGGGGGCCGAATACTTTCGCAAGGCTGTGTGTGTGTGTGTGTGTGTGTGTGTGTGTGTACATATAAGCACACATATATTTTATTAATTTTTTATTTTTTTGAAACACCCTAGAGAATAAAATGGTGGTTGTTGCAATATTTTGTCACACTGTATTTGCGCAGCGGTCTTTCAAATGCAATTTTTTGGGGAAAAAATTACTTTAATGCACGCCCTTGCGGGCGTGAGAGAGTGGTCGTTCTGGGCCGCCATCAGAACAAGAGCTGCACTGCCCCACTGTCATTTGACAGTCATGGTGGCAAGCAGTTAAAGAAAATACAAAGTGTTCTATGATAAGTGAGCGAAAGCCTCCTGGAATATCGCAGTGGTAGGGCCGACAACAGTAATTGTTTCCTGAGCAAAAATATATATATATATATATATATATATATATATATATATATATATATATATATATATATATATATATATATATATATATATATATATATATATATATATAATTTTTTTTTTTTTTTCGTTTTAATCAGTACAGCTGTCGTTTGAAAATGCATTACAACACATGACATCACTTCCGCATTTTTATTCTGTCGTGTGGGAATTTTCGTGACTTTAGAAAACTCATGGAATTTGATCTGAGCTTACAATGCAAAAAAAAAAAAAAGTGTCTGATAATCTCATAGTGTGTACCAAGCATAACTGTGGGACCTTATATAGGCAGGTGTGTCTTTCCAAATCATGTCCAATCAACTCAATTTACCACAGGTGGACTCCAAGTTGTAGAAACATCTCAAGGCTCATCGGTGGAAACAGGATGCACCTGAACTCAATTGTGAGTGTCATGGCAAAGGCTGTGAATACTTATGTACATGGGATATATCATTTTATTCAAAAAAAAAAAAATTTGCAAAGATTTCAAACAAATATCTTTCATGTTGTCATTATGGGGTATTGTTTGTAGAATTTTGAGGAAAATAATGAATTTAATCCATTTTGGAATAAGGCTGTGACATAACAAAATTGTGTAAAAAGTGAAGCACTGGGAATACTTTCCGGATGCACCATATTCTGATGGCGGGCAATTCCCGCAGCGCAGCAGGTAGGATTTCCTCATCCAACTTAAATGTGTGGCTGGAGGAAAAAGAGCTGTCTAAAGCCCCATACATGCTATTAGATTTTTGTCTGCGGATTTACCAAAACCATGTAGTGCAAGGGCCTGCCTGATTGCATGCAAATTGAAACTCTTAGAGTCGGTTCACACAGGGGCGACAGGACTTCCCGGACGACTTTGTGAGGCAACTTTGAGACGACTTGAACACAACTTAGACATGACCTGGGGTGACTTACAACATGACCTTAAGTCGCCCCAGGCCAGGCGACTTTTGCCGTGGCCAATCAGAGAATGAGCTCTGGGGTGGGGGGCTGGGATCTGGGGGCCCCCCTTATTAAAGGGGGCTCCCGGATTCCGATAAGCCCCCCGCCCGCAGACCCCGACAACCAACGGTCAGGGTTGTCGGGAAGAGGCCCTTGTCCTCATCAACATGGGGACAAGGTGCTTTGGGGTGGGGGGGGCCACAAGGCACCCCCCATGTTGAGGGCACGTGGCCTGGTACGGCTCAGGAGGGGGGCTCGCTCGTCCCCACCCCCTTTCCTGGCCGGCTGGGTAGCGTGCTCGGATAAGGATCTGGGGGGGTCCCCCATGCCGTTTTTTCGGTGTAGGGGGTTCCCCTTAGAATACATACCAGACTACCAGACCTAAGGGCCTGGAATGCTCTTGGAGGGGGAACCCACGCCAATTTTATTTTTATTTATTTTTTTATATAAATTTGGCGTGGAGTTCCCTCTTGAGAGCTGATAATTCTGTGAGAGTTGCCTCCGTATAGACAGAGATCCGACTTATAGGCGACCTCCATTGAAATCAATGGGTACCAGTTGCCTACAAGTCAGATTGAAGTAGTACAGGAACCTTTTCTGAAGTCGGAGCGACTTCAGTAGTGTGCATTAAGATGGCTCTCATTCACTTACATTGATTTTTACATGTTGTCCGACCTGAGGCGACTAGGGGCGACCTAAAGTCGGATCTGAGTCGCCCCTGTGTGAACCGGCTCTTAGGCCTCATGCACACTGGTCGTTATAAAAAAAAAAAAAAAAAAAACAGTAGTTTTGCAGTGAGGGGTTTTTACAATCGCGTTTTTCCGTGTTAGAAGTTGGTTTGTGTTTTTTTTTTTTTTTTTTTTTTTTTTTTTTTTTTTTTTCAATGGATCAAAAACGTTAAACACTGGTGAGCGTTTATCGATGTTAGAGCGTTTTTACAGCAGAAACATGTCTCTCAGAACCAAATAGTGTGTGTGGTTTTATGAATAAAAAAAAAAGCTGAACATTGTAATCACCCCTGTTAGTGGTAAATGGTTTGTCTCAACCCTCTACTACCGTATATACTCGAGTATAGGCCGACCCGAGTATAAGCCGAGGCCCCCAATTTACCCCCAAAAAACTGGGAAACCTATTGACTCGTGTATAAGCCGAGGGTGAGATATGCCTGTCCATCCCTGTGTGTGTGTGTCCATCCATCCATCCCTGTGTGTGTGTGTCCATCCATCCATCCCTGTGTGTGTGTGTGTCCATCCATCCATCCCTGTGTGTGTGTGTGTGTGTCCATCCATCCCTGTGTGTGTGTGTGTCCATCCATCCATCCATCCATCCCTGTGTGTGTGTGTGTCCATCCATCCATCCCTGTGTGTGTGTGTCCATCCATCCATCCCTGTGTGTGTGTGTCCATCCATCCATCCATCCCTGTGTGTGTGTGTGTCCATCCATCCATCCCTGTGTGTGCGTGTGTGTCCATCCATCCATCCCTGTGTGTGTGTCCATCCATCCATCCATCCCTGTGTGTGTGTGTGTCCATCCATCCATCCATCCCTGTGTGTGTGTGTGTCCATCCATCCATCCCTGTGTGTGTGTGTGTCCATCCATCCATCCATCCCTGTGTGTGTGTGTGTCCATCCATCCATCCCTGTGTGTGTGTGTGTGTGTGTCCATCCATCCATCCCTGTGTGTGTGTGTGTCCATCCATCCATCCATCCCTGTGTGTGTGTGTGTGTGTGTGTGTGTGTGTCCATCCATCCATCCATCCCTGTGTGTGTGTGTGTGTCCATCCATCCATCCATCCATCCCTGTGTGTGTGTGTGTCCATCCATCCATCCCTGTGTGTGTGTGTGTGTGTGTGTGTCCATCCATCCATCCATCCCTGTGTGTGTGTGTGTGTGTGTGTGTCCATCCATCCCTGTGTGTGTGTGTGTCCATCCATCCATCCCTGTGTGTGTGTGTGTGTGTGTGTGTCCATCCTTGTGTGTCCAGCCTACCTGTGTCCCGAGCCTCCGTCCGGTCCCGTCCCGTCCCGAGCCTCCGTCCGGTCCCGTCCCGTCCCGAGCCTCCGTCCGGTCCCGAGCCGAGCCGAGCCTCCGTCCGGTCCCGTCCCAGGATCACCGCTCTTCGTCGGCGCCCATTCCCCTGTTCAAATGCCGCGCCTCCCTGTCTGTGATAGGCGGAACACAATTTCCCAGCAGTCTGTGTTCCGCCTATCACGGACATCCTCTTATCCTCGTCCGTAGTATGAGGATGAGCGGATGTCCGTGATAGGCGGAACACAGACTGCTGGGAAATTGTGTTCCGCCTATCACAGACAGGGAGGCGCGGCTTTTGAAAGTTAGAATGGCCGCTGTCTGTCTGCTCGACACGCTGTTCGGGCAGACAGACGGCGATGACTCGAGTATAAGCCGAGGGGGGCACTTTCAGCCTCAAAAAAGAGGCTGAAAATCTCGGCTTATACTCGAGTATATACGGTACTTTTGTTGGACAGCTCAGTCTGTTAACCACTTGCTTACTGGGCACTTAAACCCCCCTCAGTCCCAGACCAATTTTCAGCTTTCAGCGCTGATGCACTTTGAGTGACAATTACGCGGTCATACAACACTGTACCCAAATGAAATTTTTATCATTTTTTTCCCACAAATAGAGCTTTCTTTTGGTGGTATTTAGTTACAGCTGGGAGTTTTATTTTTTGCTAAACAAAAAACAAAAAAAAAAATCATGTTTAATAGTTTGTTATAAAATTTTGCAAACGGGTCATTTTTCTCCTTCATTGAAGTGCGCTGATGAGGCGGCACTGATAGGCTGCACTGATGGGCTGCACCGATAGGCGGCACTGGTGGGCACGGATAGGCGGCACTGGGGTGCAGCACCGTTGAGGCAGATTGTGGGCACTGATGGGTGGCACTGACAGGGGGCACTTATTTATTCCTGAGGTGGCACTGGCAGGGGGCAGGTGGGCACTGGTAAGCTGGCCGTGATTGGGACTGATGTCCCGATCACGGCCACCGGTGATCGGCTTTTTTTTTTTTGTTCTGACAGCACGAGGAGGAAAAATAGCCGATTACCGGCTCCGTTGCTCCGTTGTATCACTTGATCAGCTGTCATTGGCTGACAGCTGATCACGTGGTAAGGGGTCGGGATCGACCCCTTGCTCGGATCCGTGATCAGGCGAGTCTCAGACTCGCCGATCAGGGGGCGCGCAGGCCGCTCGTGCACGGGACGACGTCAATAGACGTCGTCCCGGCAAAGGAGGTCCGCGCTGTAGCCGTCATTTGGCTATAGCGTGGATCTCTAGTGGTTAAATGCCAAACTGCAATCTTTGAGAAAAGAAATGTGATCATATAAGCCAGGGCTCGACAAAACCCGGGCGCCAGGTCGCAGCTGAGAGTTTTATTTTTTGCTAAACAAACAAAAAAAGATGCAAAAAAAAAAATCATGTTTTAATAGTTTGTTATAAAATTTTGCAAACGGGTCATTTTTCTCCTTCATTGAAGTGCGCTGATTAGGCGGCACTGATGGGCTGCATTGGTGGGCACTGATGGGCTGCATTGGTGGGCACTGATGGGCTGCATTGGTGGGCACTGATGGGCTGCATTGGTGGGCACTGATGGGCTGCATTGGTGGGCACTGATGGGCTGCATTGGTGGGCACTGATGGGCTGCATTGGTGGGCACTGATGGGCTGCATTGGTGGGCACTGATGGGCTGCATTGGTGGGCACTGATGGGCTGCATTGGTGGGCACTGATGGGCTGCATTGGTGGGCACTGATGGGCTGCATTGGTGGGCACTGATGGGCTGCATTGGTGGGCACTGATGGGCTGCATTGGTGGGCACTGATGGGCTGCATTGGTGGGCACTGATGGGCTGCATTGGTGGGCACTGATGGGCTGCATTGGTGGGCACTGATGGGCTGCATTGGTGGGCACTGATGGGCTGCATTGGTGGGCACTGATGGGCTGCATTGGTGGGCACTGATGGGCTGCATTGGTGGGCACTGATGGGCTGCATTGGTGGGCACTGATGGGCTGCATTGGTGGGCACTGATGGGCTGCATTGGTGGGCACTGATGGGCTGCATTGGTGGGCACTGATGGGCTGCATTGGTGGGCACTGATGGGCTGCATTGGTGGGCACTGATGGGCTGCATTGGTGGGCACTGATAGGCATAGTTAAGGCGGCACTAATAGGCACAGATAAGGCGGCAAAGATGGGCACAGATAAGATGGCACGGATGGGTGGCACGGATAAGTGGCACGGATGGGCACTGATAGGTACCACAGATAGATGGGACTGATGGGCACTGATAGGTGGCACTGATAGGTGGCTCTGCTGGGCACTGATGGGCGGCACTGCTGGGCACTGATGGGCGGCACTGGGGTGCAGCACCTTTGAGGCAGATTTTGGGTGGCACTGCTGGGTGGCACTGTGGGCACTGCTGGGTGGCACTGTGGGCACTGCTGGGTGGCACTGTGGGCACTGCTGGGTGGCACTGTGGGCACTGCTGGGTGGCACTGTGGGCACTGCTGGGTGGCACTGTGGGCACTATGGGCACTGCTGGGTGGCACTGACAGGGGGGCACTTACTTTATTTCAGGATGGCACTGCGGGTGGCAGGTGGGCACTGGCAGGGGGCAGGTGTCCGTTTAAATTGCTGGCCGTGATCGGGACTGATGTCCCGAACACGGCCGCCGGCGATCGGCTTTTTTTTTTTCTCCTCGCGCTGTCAGCGCGAGGAGGAATACTAGCCGATTACCGGCTCCGTTTTATCACATGATCAGCTGTCATTGGCTGACAGCTGATCACGTGATAAGGGGTCGGGATCGACCCCTTACACGGATCGGTGATCAGGCGAGTCTCACGGACTCGCCGATCACAGAGCGCGCCGCGCGCGCCCCTCAGGGGGCGCGCAGGCCGCTCGTAACCGGGACTACGTCAATAGACGTAGTCCCGAAAATGTGGGTCCGCGCTATTGCCGTCATTTTGCAATAGCGCGGATCCCAAGTGGTTAAAGGAAGTATAAAAAAAGGCTTACTGGCTTGATCAGCAGGTGGAAATAAAGGAAAACACCTTAACGACAATGAATGCAGCCTAGGCTGCATTCTCGGCAGAACAATTGTTCAGATGGTTTCAGTATTTTGTGTGGGGGGGGGGGGGGTTCCCATGCATTTTAGAAGCATATCAAGTGTTTTCCATGTGATTTAACTAGGGGTGCACCGAATGTTGTTGTTTTTTTTGTTTGTTTTTTTGTTTTTTTGTGCCGATACCGAAAATGAAAAATACACTAGGCCGGAAACCGAAACCATATTTAAAAAAATATATATTTTTTATACAGGAGATGGTCAGACTGGGGACGTGAGATCAATGCAGCCTCACCAGTGCTCGTCAGATACAGCCAGCCAGAGTGTCCCCCATTGCAGCCAACCTGTGAAGGGAAGAGAGGAGAGCGACCTCCGCTGCCTGTTGGATCACAGCGCCGGGAACATCACAGCTTTCAGTTCAATAGCTGTGTGTTCCCGGCCACGCACCGTCACGTACAGCCCCTCCCCCTTGTCCGGGCATTTTGATAGACAGATCATCCGTCCAATACTGCGGGTGTTCTGCCTATCAAAGTGCCTGGACAAGGGGGAGGGGCTGTACGTGAGGGGGCGTGGCCGGGAACACACAGCTATTGAAATGAAAGCTGTGATGTAACCGCACTGTGATCAAACAGGTGGTGGAGGCGGCTCTCCTGCACTATAGCATGATATAGCTTTTCATGATGGGCGGCACCGGGGACGGGGCCCAACCCCCTACCTAGGCCACGCTCCATTATCGGCCGTTTTTCTCTTTCGGCAAATTGCCGAAAAGGCCATTTTCGGCCAATATGTTTAGGCGGCCGAAATTTCAGTGTTTCCCTAGATTTAACACTTCAGGCATTTTTGTATTAGCCAACAAAAAGCATTAGAGGAGGCCAGTTATTACAAGCTAAACACCTGAAAAATGCCCAAAAATACTTGATTTGTGCGTGTGTGTTTTTTTTTTTTTTATTTTTTTTTTTTGGTCCTATAGATCTCAATGGGAATGCCTATAAACTCTCAAATCTGCCTCAAATGTAGTTTCAAGCATCAGGTATTAAGCTATAGGTGTCCGAGTGCTCATTTTGTGAACAGCCACTATTCAAATACGTGAAATTTAGGTTGTTGAGAGTTTTGGAGCTTTGAACTATGAAAGGGTCCTTAAAGGGGTTGTAACTTTTTTTTTTTTTTTTTTTAAATGCCTGTTCCCTAATAGCAGGTTAACCACTTCCTGCCCAAAGATTTCGTATGGGAATATCTGAATGATGCCTGCAGCTTTAGCCGGCGATTCTGTGCACCAGAAGAACGATCCATAGCGGTGGCGTTCCACTGCTTGATCATTCTTACAGGTGACAGAAGGGGATATATTCTCTCCCCCCCCCCCCCCCCCCGCCACCGTCTGGTGCTTCTCTGGGCTCTCCCATGCCATCGGGGACCCAGAGAAAGAATCGCCGAATGAGGACCATAGAGATTTTCGGTGACCATATGGTCACCAGTCATCTGACCATCGACGGCCCGGGCGTGACGTTCTAACGTCATGTCCGGGCCACGGGTGTAAACGAACCGATCTCTGCTAGTAAGCATGAGATTGGATTTTTTTTTTTTTTCCCCCACCGATCTCGTGCTTTCCAGCTAGGAGGAGAGATGCAGGGTCTTATTGACCCCACATCTCTCCATAAAGAGGACCTGTCACGAACGATTCCTATTACAAGGGATGTTTACATTCCTTGTAATAGGAATAAAAGTGATCAAAAAACAAATTTAAAGTGTAAAAAGAAGAGAAAAAATTAAAACGCCCCTGTCCCCGGTAGCTTGCGCTCAGAAGCGAACGCACATGTAAGTCCCGCCCACAAATGTAAATTCTGTTCAAACCACACGTGAGGTTTTGCCGCGTGCGTTACAGCGCGAGCAACAATTCTAGCACTAGACCTCTGTAACTTTAAACGTGCAACCTGTAAACTTTTTTTTTTAAAGCATAGCCTTTGGAGATTTGTAAGTACCGAAGTTTGGCGTCCTTCCATGAGTGTGCGCAAATTCATCCCGCTGCTGTCCTTAACGTCCCTGTCGGTATCATTATTTCGGATGCTGAAAGCGGTACCATTATTTTGCATGGTAATTTTATATACATGCCGTTTTAAATTGTAGGCCTGTAATTCTTAGGGATAACTCACTTAAATCTGTCCAAACCAGAGTCTAGTAGACATCCCGGGTATGATAAAGTTTGAAAAATTAAATCATAAATTATAATATACCAAATAATAAAAATATTCAATAATGTAATCAAATCAAAAACACATTTTTTCTCAGTTGCAGAATTGTCACTGTCATTACTTTCAGAATTTGACGGATTTCCCCACAAATCGCTATCCCTCAATTCTGCGAGTGATTCCATTTATTATTGCTGTTTTCTAGCTGGTCTAAAACCAGTTTTGGTGTAAAGGGACAGTTTTGGTTGCTATGGACAATCTCCAGTTTCCAGGCAGAACGTTTATATAATATAAAACTACATGCAGGACACTGGGCAGACGACTAGGGACAAAGGGGATGTGAAATGATTACATACAGCAATGTAATCTGTAAGATTACATTATACTCTATGAATTGTGTGTGGGTTTTTTTATTTGGCGCCGTTCTCCGTCCCGGTGCGTCGCAACGCTCGCAGGGAACGGGGCTCGGCTCCGTGATCGAGCGGAGGACGAGCCGCTCGCACAGCGGGGGGACATCGCTGGATCCAGGGGACAAGGTAAGTAAACTCATCCTGGATCCAGCGATGTGATCTTGAGTCTGGCTTGGGGTTAACGCTAATGGCACTGAATACCGCCGGGGGGGTGTTAACTAAGGAAGTGTGATTTGAACATGGTCTGGGAAACGGATTCCCGCGCAGTGTTCTGCGAGCCAGCGCTTTTAAAAAGTGGGGATCACAAAGACAACAGTAGTATGTATTTACTTGTGCGTGCAAATCCGTTATTTTAGATTTTATTTTTAATTTTTTTCCACTGCTTAAGGAATATTTAAACTAAGCCAAGCCTTCAAAGAAAAGGTTTAACACCCATCCACCCCCCCCCCCCCCTTCTTATATTAGGATTGGGTTTTATTGATATTGTTGACTGCAAAACATAAAACTAAAGCAGGCTTTGTTAATGTTTTTTTTTTTTTTTTTTCTCTTGTACTTCTCTGCAGATTTGATTTTCTGTGTATGCCAATCTTCCATCCACGATTTAAAAGAGAATTTTACAGAGAACCTGCCAAGTCTCGATGTGGGCCCAAGACTCGCTCAGACCTCCTACTTTCTGGACGAGGTATGGATGTTTTTGGGGGAGGACATTTCCAGATCCTCTATTGCTAGGATAGTGTTCTCAGACAGTGGGAAAATCCTAGCACCATAGCAATTGTCCAAGAAAATGTATTTAACATGGCACTAAAGTCTTTTACAAAAAAATTGCTAGTAGGTAGGCTTATTCCAGAAGAGTTTCTTCAATGAAAGGTCTTTTCTGCTTGTTAGCAGTTTTTCTGATTGCACATTCTCTGCATGCCTTGGCTACTGGGATGAAGTGACTGCTGTGCTCATGCTTGGGAGTTGAAACATCCTAGGCTGGCCCATCAATATAGCTGAAGGTGCAGAGCACGGAAGAAGGCTGGGCAAAGATGACAGGACAGTGAGGGAAAGCACGGATGATGCATCACTGGAGGGGACAGTACTTTTGGGAGGCAAATATACTGTGCATAGATGCACATTATTGCAAAATCACCACCCAGCCAGGAAACTCAATTTTTTTTTTTTTTTTTTTTTTTTTTTTTTTTATAAAATGCTTTCAGTGTAAAAATGTATCTAAAGAGTTTTCTATTAAGATATATTAGTTTATTCAGCATGAAATTGAGCTTGGTTATGTAGCATGAGGCTGTATATTCTGAAATATTTAATTTTTTGTAAACTTGTTCAATGAATGCAAGCTGAAATAACATGCAGTGCATTGATGCATTCACACAATTTCACAGTAACCATGAGATAAAGCAAGGTTCAGGAATATTCCTTTATTCCATTGTTTTGCAAATCTATGTACACTAAAAACTGTATGATTGAATCGGTTCTGATATCGCTGTTTTACTGACCTGACAGCTTATTATAAACAAGGAATCTTAATTTTGTTTGCAAATATTAACGATTCAAACTACCAGCAAGAATAAGTCTTTACACTTAAAGAGCACACCATTTCAGATCCATCAGGACAGCACCTGTTAGCGGGCATCAACTCACCTGCTACCGATACGTCCCTCACCTTGTAGTGTCCCTGCCGCTTCACTAGCTGTTCCATTAAAGTAAATGAGACTGAGGAGCAGCCTCTGGGGGACAGGGATGACAGTTGCTCTTTAAAAGTAATGATTTAAATCGAGTTGATTTAAACCAAGCCTTTTTACTAGTGATTTTTAAATCAAATCCACCCTGCTGCAGGAGTATATCATCTTTCATCTGTACTTTCTATGTGGGTTGTTTGTTTTTGTTTTAGCAATAGGAAGAAAAAATATTGCTTTTATACATTCCCACACACCAATAAAGGGCTGGAAAACAGTACAGTAACAATGCTTACTTGATAATGATCATATAGTGTTGTCTGTCTGGTCCCAATTGTTGATTTTTGTATAACGTTTTCCCCACAGATTGGAATACACTTATTGTAGGGAAGCTGTCTGAATGGATAAAGGTGGATGCAGAAGTTCCAGAAATCCGCAAAACTTCAGAAGCTGTAAGAACAAGAAAAAGTTGTGGGGGTTCTGTTTACTTCTATACCTTGAATATACTGGTAACTAAACTTAAAAGTATCAGAGCAGGGACAGGCTCACGTGATACATAATGGGGTTACCTAAAACGGGTGCAACAGTGTAGTGGTCATTTAGGTTTGCACAGACATTTGCTTCTTAACCCCTTTAAGACTGGCTGTTGTAATGAAATGGCATTTTGAGTGGTGCTCTGTACGTTGTGACCTTTGACCAATCGGATGTACATGCTGGTGATGATGCACAACAAGCTTTCCCTTCCTGCCTTTCACGCAGCGCTGCAGCCAGTGTCACTGTGCACAAATCCGGGCTCCTTGCCTGATGACAGCCAGAGCTTCCAGTGTTTCCTTTTTTTTTTTTTTTTTTTTTAATCTTGGGGTGGCTGTTTTCTAAAATGTAGTAAATTTGTGTGTTTCAAATGTCCTGTCCCTCAAAAACCTAAAGGTGCTCCTTGGATTTTGCAGCATAGTTTAACTGAGGAGCCCAAAGAGTCTCCCACAGGTAGTATCCTCCTATTCGGGAAGAGTATCAGAATGTGTTTTTTGGGTGTAAGTGTAAATATACCCATACTGTATGAAGACTTATTAAAAAATGACAACATTGTGACAAAAAAATCAGTTTTCTTTGAAATTGTGGCAAAAAATTATAACTTCTAAATCTTGCCTCTTGCCAAACGCCTTTGGGTGTCGTTACAAAAAAGTGTCTTTTGGGGGTGTGTTTGTATTCAATGGTGATTAAACCCCACCAAAAGAAAGCTCTGTCTCAAAAAAAGAAACATTTGGGTTCAGTGTTGCATGACTAATTTCAGTCAAGTGTGTGTGTGTGTGTGTGTGTGTGTGTGTGTGTGTTTCAGCAAGGGGAAAAAAATTAAAAAACTTAAAGCCGTATTAATACCAAAAAATGTAATGTTGCAGCTTTCCAATCATCACATGGGGTGGCTGCATTGGCTTTCTATCCCATCGTTAGTCTGGGGGAGAGGAGTGTTGTGCTAGCAGATTTAAATACTCTAAAACAATGAAGCTGAACTCCAGCTAATACTTAATAAGCAGTAACCTGCAACACTTCCCCAGTCACCACCTCTATTTGTCCTGGTGGTCATTGTCACTGAGACAGTGATGGGAACATCTATTTTGGTAACAACTCTAAGAGGGTAGTTTTGTTTTCTCTGTAGGAGATTTCATCTCCCTTCCTAGTGTGTCTGGGGAGAACAGGAAGTGAAGGGAAATGTATTTATTTATTTTTACTTGGGAAAAGAAAAGCCAGATGTACTTTGACCTTTCTCTACTCTGAATCCTCTCTTGCAGCACACTCATTTCACCGTGGATCTGGTCCTTATATTTATTTTTTTTCTGTTCCTCTTAGGGTCCTTTCACACGGGGCGGATCAGTGCTGATCCGCCCCTAGTATCAAATGGAAACCTTGTGTAATTTTCCATGCAGCACTTTTGTAGAGATCATCGTTGGTCTTATTAACCTCTTGCTTACTGGGCACTTAGACCCCCCTCCTCCCCAGACCAATTTTCAGCTTTCAGCGCTGATGCACTTTGAATGACAATTGCGCGGGCATACAACACTGTACTCAAATTAAATTTTTATCATTTTTTTCCCACAAATAGAGCTTTCTTTTGGTGGTATTGAATTACAGCTGGGAGTTTTATTTTTTGCTAAACAAAAAACAAAAAAAAAAAATCATGTTTAATAGTTTGTTATAAAATTTTGCAAACGGGTCATTTTTCTCCTTCATTGAAGTGCGCTGATGGGCTGCACTGATGGGCTGCACCGATAGGCGGCACTGGTGGGCACGGATAGGCGGCACTGGGGTGCAGCACCGTTGAGGCAGATTGTGGGCACTGATGGGTGGCACTGACAGGGGGCACTTATTTATTCCTGAGGTGGCAGGGGGCAGGTGGGCACTGGTAAGCTGGCCGTGATTGGGACTGATGTCCCGATCACGGCCACCGGTGATCGGCTTTTTTTTTTTTTTTTTTTTTTTTGTTCTGACAGCACGAGGAGGAAAAATAGCCGATTACCGGCTCCGTTGTATCACTTGATCAGCTGTCATTGGCTGACAGCTGATCACGTGGTAAGGGGTCGGGATCGACCCCTTGCTCGGATCCGTGATCAGGCGAGTCTCAGACTCGCCGATCAGGGGGCGCGCAGGCCGCTCGTGCACGGGACGACGTCAATAGACGTCGTCCCGGCAAAGGAGGTCCGCGCTGTAGCCGTCATTTGGCTATAGCGTGGATCTCTAGTGGTTAAATGGCAAACTGCAATCTTTGAGAAAAGAAATGTGATCATATAAGCCAGGGCTCGACAAAACCCGGGCGCCAGGTCGCATTGGCGACTAGAATTAGCGATTGGCGCCTCGGGCAGCACAGCTGGGGGTATCCTGTGTCCGTGGACCCCCCGGTGTGATCGTGTCAGGCCGCGCCGCCGGCGGCCGGTAATTGAGCCCCCGGCTTTGAGGCCTTCTGTGATCCTATTCCTTCTGGAATCTGGCGCCCTCTTGTGGTGGCCGTTGGAATTACAACCAGCAATGCTAATGGAGATATTTACTTAGAACACCTAAGCGTATGCATGTACACACACACATATACTTTTTTTTTTTTTTTTTTTTTTTTATTCTAACACCCTAGAGTAAAATGGTGGTCGTTGCAATAATGTCTGTCACACCATATTTGCACAGCGGACTTACAAGCGCACTTTTTTGGGGGAAAAATAATTTATTTAATAAAAAAAATAAGACAATAGTAAAGTCAGCCCAATTTTTTTTTTTATATTGTGAAAGATAATGTTACGCTGAGTAAATTGATACCCGACATGTCATGCTTTAAAATTGCGCCCGCTCATGGAATGGCGACAAACTTTTACCCTTTAAAATCTCCATAGTCGACGTTTAAAAAATTCTACAGGTTGCACCTTTTGAGTTAGAGAAGGTCTGGGGCAAGAATTATTGCTCTTACTCTACCGATCGCAGCGATACTTCACATGTGTGGTTTGAACATCGCTTTCATATATGCGTTCGCTTCTGCATGCAAGCTGGGCGGGACAGGGCGCATTTAAAAATCTTTTTTTTTCTTTATTTTAAACTTTTATTTTTTCACTGTTCTTTTAAAAAAAAAAAGTGTATCACTTTTATTCCTATTACAAGGAATGTAAAAATCCCTTGTAATAGAAAAAAGCATGACAGGTCCTCTTATATATAAGATCTGGGGTCAGAGAGACCTCACATCTCATATTTACACTAAAATGCAATTAAAAAAAAAAATCGTCATTTGAAAAAAATAAAAAAAATAAAATGTCCCTCTAAGAGCTATGGGCAATGACTTGGAGACAGGTGGGGGGGGGCGGCTATCTTCCCCCTCACTCGTCTCCATGTCAGGCCAGGGACAGGTCCGGATCGCCGTCACGGACCTGGCTCCTAACTTTTTTAGCTGGCTCCTAGATTCCAAGCAAATTTGTCAACCCCTGATATAAGCCACACTGCTGCATCCAAAAAACACAAATAAAATATATCTGTAGATTATTTGTGATCGTTTAGTCTAAAACGCAACATAAATCGTTGGTTAAGAAAAAACAAAGTGAAATTCAAAATTTTTGCATGCAAATGGTGGGTGTGTCCATTCCCTAGCATCTATGAAATTAAAACTTCATAAAACCACTTATTTCTTTTTTGTTACAGGCTTTGCTACAAGAGTTAAATTTTTCAGCATACCTAGGACTTCCTGCATTTCTTATACCTCTTACAAACGAGGACAACAGCAACTTGGCTCGGCTCCTAACAAATCACATTCACACTGGTCATCATTCCACAATGGTAGGACTAATACTGTCTTTTAATACAGTGCTTGCTCTATTTACAATTGCTTAGAACCTCATTGTCTGCTTACTAGTTCTGGCTGCGAGTACCATTAATGACGCCAGATGATCTGCGAGAAGACCTCATAGACAATGAACCATTACCTCAGTCTGAAGGGGAGGATAATGATGGAGAAGAAAGGACTTGGCTTTGGTAAGATGACATAAATGGCAATGTGTGACACATTTTCAGATAATTGGTGCTTATAAACATAACATATCTCCTAGGTGGCATCATTTCCGGACCCTATGTGATTACAACAAAAGAATTGCTTTAGGTGAGAGATCCAAGTACATTCTGTTGTAAACTGTGACACATTCTATGCATCGTAGAAGGGACCTGTAAGGTTAGAAATATTGAGAATAATCTTGACTTACTAAGATGTTGTGTTAGCGTGCAGGTCAGGCATTTCTACCTTACCAACGGCAAGCCTGTATTGGGATAGCGAATTGACGAGCTGTGAATTAAAGTAGAACTATAGGCAAATTTGTGTGTGTGGGGTTGTTGTTTTTTTTTTTTTTTTTTTTTGTCCCCCTATTCTAGAGCTGCACGATTCTGGCCAAAATGAGAATCACAATTTCTCTTGTATTCACCGACTGACACAACTCTTCTCTAAATAAATGGGTTTGTTAGCCTGCCATTAGGTGAACTAGACAAAAATTGTAACACAATACACAGAACTTTAGTCCCGCCCTGGGGGCAGACCCTGTGCTAACAACCCTCCCTGCTCCCAGGCAGAACTCCATTTTATTTTGCCTAGTGAAGGAGAATGACCTAGGAACTCTGCGGGCCCTTTGGTCCATTTTTGTGATGCAGGTTTCATGTTTTTTTGCGCAAGATAGAAGATCCCAGGATCTTTCATCAACTGCCGGCTGGGTGACAGGCTGGTTAAGTTATCCTTGTAGTCTTCCCAGTCTGGCCATCGAGCATGTGCAGGCCTCAGCTAAGGCTCGGCAGGCCACGACATACCTCAGCTCCAGAGGTGGTCGGTGAGCTTCAATGCTCCGGGGTATACATATGACCGGGCTACTGATGTCTGGATCACAGTATACCGGGCCAGCAGCTACCCTGTAACTGCGCAGGAGTAGGTCTGATATGTCTCCCAGCTCTTCAGGACTGGTAAGTATGGCTCTCCCTGTTTCGGTGGGGTGAGCAGCTGGGCATTCCCTGGGAGGTCGATTCGGGGGCCACCTCCTTCTCTTCTCTCCCACATCCCTATCTCCACACACCAACCGCCCGGATGGGGTAGGTGTAGGGGTGTGTGTGTGTGGGGGGGGGGGGGGGGGAGGTTTGCTGGGTCTCTCACCAGTAGGGGGCTCTGTGCAGCTAGCGTCGGTCCTGGTCCCGGTCTGGGGGGTCCCAAAAGGTGTCTGGAGGTGTTCTTGCTGAATGCAGGCAGCACTGTTCTGTTTTTTTCCCTGTCGCCTCATGGCTCTGATGGCAAAAGATGGTTCCCCTTGTGCAAGTACATTCTGTTGTAAACTGACACATTCTATGCATCGTAGAAGGGACCTGTAAGGTTAGAAATATGAAGCAGCCATTTTCTATAGGTTTTTCCTATTAGTTGCATTGGCGGTCCTTTTTTTTTTTTTTTTTTTGAAGCCTGAGTGCTCTTTTCACCGCAGCTCTCTTGCGACAGCTTTACATGTGCTCTCACATGCTGTTTGCTGTGTCCTCTGTGTATACAGGACGCTGGATGGCTCTTCCCTGAACGCTGGTGCAAGCTCTGCAGATCGTTTCACTGCTATTCTATACAGCTGCTGCCGACAGTTTCTTCACTCTGCAACTGGGTAACCTCCTAGGGACTACAGGCATGGCTAGTAACCTTCACAGAACGCCCCAGGGTGGTGAGTCTGGAGCTAGGTACACCCCCCCCCCCACGCCGAAGGAGGATGGGACCTTCACTGTCCTAAGTTCCCTTGCGGGTGGCAGACATGGTAGGGTCATCATGGCTTCAGAAACTGGTTTCTTCCCCCGAAATCCAGGCTATTGCAACCGGGTCACCTGCGGATAGTGCTGTGCCCATGGACACACTGACGGCGGTCCTTAACTCTTTTGTTGCTAAAATAGAGGCGGTGCGTGGAAGGTGCTCTGATGCAGACTCGGGCCCTGCTGCGGCTGGTGACCCCTGCTCTGACCTATCAGACGAGGCTGACAAGGACCTTTCAGACAGTGAGGATGATTCCCCGTCCGGACGCGTCAAAGCGCTTGTTGGAGCACTTATCACAGCTGCGCGTGATATCCTGAAGATACGGGAGCCAGCAGATCCCTCTGCTGATGTATCAGTCCCTTTTGGGTCCCGCAAGCCAGCGCGTTCACCTAAGGTGTTCCTGTATTTGGCTTATTTTGACAAGTTCAACTACAGGGAATGGGGTCTGCTGCGAAGGACCTTTTCGGTCCCCAAGAACGTGGCGGTGCGTTACCCCTTAGAGGAAAGCCTTCTCAAGAAATGGTCGACGACTCTGGTCGTGGACCCCCCAGTATCCAGGTTAAATAAAGTAACCACGATCCCGGTAGAGGGGGACTCCTGCATTCAAGGATCCCACGGACAGGAAGGCTGAGGAAGTGGCTGGTTCTTGTTTACGGTTGTGGGGTCAGCCGTGCAACCATTACTGGCATCTGCACTGGTGTCTCAGACACTGACTGAGTGGGCAAAACCTTTGCACCGCGAATTGGGAGAGCAAAACGCCTCCCCCTGTCTGCGTGGAACTAGCAGACCAACTAGTGCAAGGCCTTAAGTACGTTTGACGCGGCCTTGGATACTCTCCCTCTGTTATCCAGGGCTTCAGTGTCAGCTGTGGTGCTGAGGCGCCTGATTTGACTTAAATGCTGGTCTGCTGACCAGGCTTCCAAAAAAGCCCTGACGGATCTTCCCTTCCTTGGCGACCGGCTCTTTGGAGCTTTGTTGAATGACATTATTAATTAAATGCCACGAGCGGTAAGAGTACACTACTCCCACAGGCCAGCAAGGCTAAGGAGCCACGCCGCAGGTCTTTTTCCGCTCACAATCGGCTTTTTCGTCCGCCCGGTGCTTCGACAAAACGCTCCCAGCCCGGCAGGACGTCCACGAACGGTCAAAAGCGCCCCTGGAACCGCAAGCCTGCGAACAAAAGTGCTACTGCGTGAAGGTTTGCCCCCACCTGATTCGGGAGTTTGCAGCCCGGTGGACCTCCTGGTTATCCGACCAATGGGTCTGGGACCTGATTTCCACAGGCTACAAGATAGTTTCTCTCTTGGCTGCCAAACAGATTCTTCCCCTCCAGCATACCCACGTCCCGGTTCGCCGGGAGGCCCTTCTAGGGGCAGTAAGGGACTTGCTGAATCAGGGGGTGATTGTACCAGTTCCGGAATCGGCACGCTTCCAGGGCTACTCAAATCTGTTTGTGGTTCCCAAGAAGGAAGGCGTACGTCCAATCTTGGACTTAAAAGCCCTCAATCACTTTTTAAAAAGTGCAAGAGGTTCAGAATGGAATCGGTTCGCTCAGTAGTCGCTGCACTCCATCAAGGGGACTCCCTGGCGTCTTTGGGCATCCAGGATGCGTACCTGCATAAACCCATATGCCTTCGGCATCAAAAATTTGTGTTTGGCAGTCGAAAGCCCATTACCAATTTGACGCTCTTCCCTTCCCTGGCATCAGCCCCCCTGAGTCTTTACCAAAGTACTGGCTCCAGTATTGGCGTTGCTGCGACAACGTGGGATCGCGATAGTGTGTTACCTAGACTATCTCCTCCTGAGAGCATTTTCCGCCTCAGAATTGAAGGAGGATGTGGGGGGGATCACCATGCAGACTCTGCGAGAAATTGGGTGGCTGTTGAACCTAAAGAAGTCGGTGGTTGTGCGTCTGGAGTACCTGGGTTTACTATTGGACTCCAGGGAAGTGGTCGTCGCGCCGTCTTTTTTTTTTTTTTTTGTTTTTTTTTTAAAAAAAAAAAACTTTATTTATATCACATGAGTCCAGAGGGGTGGAACAACAATTACGGGGAGCAAAGACATTCATTTCTCACATAAATATATCTTATATCCTATAGAGCATAATCCATTTTCCTCTTCTTTTATATAAATAAAACCAAATTATTTCATTTACACATTACATATTCCAATTTATATATATATTATCTATCTATTCCATTCTTATCCATTATAATTCTTATTTCCCCCAGTTACAACTCCCCCAGACTTCCCTCATCTTTTATCTATTTTCCCGTTGCCCAACTAACGGAAAGGAAAAAAAAAAAAAATATATATATATAAAAAAAATAAATAAAAATAAGAAATTATTATTATTGTTTACCCCCATCCCCCCCCCCCCTCCCTCCTCCCTCCTCCTCTCCCTCTCCTCTATCCCCTCACCCACCCCACAAGAGACAAGTACTTCCCAGCCCCCATAGGGGGGTTCAAACGCATTCAAGTATGTGCGGACTCACTCCTCTGCTATATTCCCCATAAGATTCTTCCCTTCCTCAGAATTCATAAAAGAGTTCTAAGATCTCCAAGTTTCATCATATTGATCCTTTCTATCTTGGGCAGAGAGAATTAAGTCCTCTATGGCACCTACGTTTCTTACTCTATTTAGCCACATTGCAATTGAAGGTGGTCTGGGGTCTTTCCATCTGAGTGCAATGCCTACCTTAGCTGCATTAACTAGATGGCATATCACCGATTTCCTATATGTTTGTAAAGGTATTTCTGTACAGTGAAGCAAAAAAAAAGGCCGGATCTTCTGGGATCTGGTATGATGTAAATTTTTGAGAGATCTTTTGTACTTCAAGCCAATATTGTCTTATCTTAGGGCATTGCCAAAATATATGCATCAAAATCCCCCGTTCCTTTTTACAAGCCTCTGGAAAGAACTTACAGAGTTTTGACCGGGTATAATACCACTGCGTCAATATCTTATAATTAGATTCCTGAGTCCGCGAACAGATCGATGAGTTCAATGCCAGATATATAATCTTCTGCCGTTGTGTGGGTGAAAAAGTCTTTCCCAGGTCTTTCTCCCATTTCTCAATTCCAGGCATTTTAAAACCTTCTGGAGGGGCATTCAGCAATTCATATATCTTAGAGATTACCCGTGAAAGGGGCTCTTTCTCCTCAAAATATATCTCAAACTTTGTCAGTTGTCTTTGATAGTTCGTCGCCGGTCCTAGTGTTTGAAGAAAATGTCGCAACTGTAATGCCTCCCAAAAATGTATTTCATATCGACCTCCTTGTTGCGTCAATGTGGCGATCGAAGGCCATGTTTCCAATTGTAGAAAGTGCGATGCTTGTGTATAGCCCCTTTCTATAAGCCCCTGAAATGCTCCTGGTTCCATTCCCGGTAAAAAAAACTAGGGTTACCCAGAATGGGAAATAGTGGTGAATTTGTTGTAGAGAATTGAGGATTTCGACAGATCTTAGCCCCTATCCGCAACGTTGGACCTATAAGTGGGTGTTTTTTAAGCAATTCTGGTAATGTTGTATAACACCAGATTGCTCTGCGTAGGGGTATTGAACTGCATTTTTGTTCTATTTCTGTCCATAATTTAGATTCTGTATGTCTACACCAGTCTATCGCTCTGCCAATGTGTACTGCCTGGTAATATTTAAACATATCTGGTACTGCCAGGCCGCCGTAGCATTTAGGAGCTCTCATGATGTTTCTATTGATCCTTGGTCGTTTGTTTGCCCATATAAATTTAGTGAAAAGAGTATCTATCTGGCGGAAAAAAGGTGTTGGAATATCTATAGGTAAGGTCTGAAATAGATATAACAGTTTTTTGGCAGTATGTTCATTTTTATAATATTACATCTGGCGAACCACGAGTGTAATCCCTGTTTCCATTTGTCTAATAGTACCCGAATTTCCTGTAGTAACGGGGGGAAATTTACTTTAAAAGTCTTTTCCATCTTATCTGGTATATATGTACCTAAATACTTAAGTGCTACATTCACCCATTTAAAGCTATAATTAGGCCGTATAGTCTGTTGTACCCCTATAGGCAGAGCTACCCCCATTGCCTCCGATTTTGTATAATTTATTTTTAGATTTGATATCTCCCCATATCTTACAATTTCCTCCATAAGGTTTGGTAAGGAGATGTGTGGTCTGGATAGGGAAAACAAAAGGTCATCCGCATATGCTGATATTTTGTAGTTATGCCCCCCTATTTGGAGTCCCTGGATATCTGGGTTTTGTCGGATTTTATTCAATAGTGGTTCTAATGAAAGGACAAACAATAGGGGTGAGAGAGGACAGCCCTGGCGGGTTCCATTTGAGATCTTAAATGGTTCTTTACCTTCACTAAAGCCTGTGGGGAGGCATATATCCCAGAAATCCACCGTAGCATAACCTCTCCCACCCCCATGTGTCTTAATACCGCAAACATAAATCTCCAATTGACTCGGTCAAATGCCTTTTCTGCATCCGTACTTAGACACTCGGGGTTTTTGTTAGGTTGGAAAAATGTACCAAGTTTAATACTTTGATTACGTTATCTCTCGCTTCATGCGAGGGGATAAACCCTACTTGGTCCAAATGTACCAGCTGATGTAAGTGCGATTGTAGACGGGAGGCCAATATTTTAGTGAAAAGTTTTAAATCCACGTTTAGCAATGAGATCGGCCGGTAACTGCCGCACTCCGCCGGGTCCTTCCCTTCCTTTGGAATAACCGAAATATGTGCCCTAAGCATATCCGGAGGGGGTGCGGCAGTCCGGCCAAGCGCATTGAAAACCTTTACCATATGTGGGCCTAATGTTGAAAAGAAGTTCCTATAATATTGTATTGTATATCTGTCCGGACCTGGTGTCTTCCCTTTTTTGACTGATTTTATTGCTACAATTAGTTCTTCAACAGTTATTGGGATTTCTAAGCTGTTACGGACCGGAGAGGGCAATCTATGAAGACCTGCTGAGGCTAAATAGTCCTCCACTTTGGCCATGGGGAAGGAAGGGGATGTCAGATTATAGAGGGCCGCATAGTATTCTTTGAACCTCTGCGCTATATCTTTGGGCATTGTAATTGGCTGTCCATTTCTTCCCTTTATATTGGGTACATAGATTGTCCTCCCCTTCTCCTTAACCACTTTCAGACCGGACCATTTTGCTGGTAAATGACCAGAGGTCTTTTTACACTTTGGCACTGCGCTGCTTTAACTGGTAATTGCGCGGTCATGCAATGTTGTACCCAAACAAAATTTGCGTCCTTTTCTTCCCACAAATAGAGCTTTCTTTTGATGGTATTTGATTGCCTCTGCGATTTTTATTTTTTGCGATATAAACGTAAAAAGACCGCAAATTTTGAAAAAAAATGATATTTTCTACTTTTTGTTATTAGAAAAATCCAATAAACTCAATTTTAGTCATACATTTAGGCCAAAATGTATTCAGCCACATGTCTTTGGTAAAAAAAAAAGTCAATAATTGTATATTTATTGGTTTGCGCAAAAGTTGTCACATCTACAAACTAAGGTGCGTTTTCTGGAATTTACGCAGCTTTTAGTTTACGACTGCCTATCTCATTTCTTGAGGTGCTAAAATGGCAGGGCAGTACAAAACCCCCCCAAATGACCCCATTTTGGAAAGTAGACCCCCTAAGGAAATTGATAAGAGGCATGTTGAGCCCATTGAATATTTTATTTTTTTGCCTCAAGCGATTGAATAATGACAAAAAAAAAATATTTTTTTTTTTTTACACAAAGTTGTCACTAAATGATATATTGCTCACACATGCTATGGGCGTATGTGAAATTACACCCCAAAATAAATTCTGCTGCTTCTCCTGAGTACGGGGATACCACATATGTGGGACTTTTTGGGAGCCTAGCCGCGTACGGGGCCCCGAAAACCAAGCACCGCCTTCAGGCTTTCTAAGGGCGTTACAGTTTTGAAGGCCATAAAATGCCAAGATGGCACAAACCCCCCCAAATGACCCTATTTTGGAAAGTAGACACCCCTAAATTTAGGGGTACACTAGTGAGACTAGGTAATAAATGGCGGGTGCCCTGAAACTATAAAAAAATAACTAACCAACCAGCGTCACCTGTAACAGTTATATGGTGATCACTGGTGAAAGGGTTAACTAGGGGGCAATCAGGGGGCTTTATGCGGTAGTATATGGGGGTCCCTGGCGCTATAAAAAGCTGCGGCGAACCTAAATACCTACCTGCCTAACTAGCGTCACCTGTGACACTAATACAGCGATCAGAAAAACGATCGCTTATTAGGCTGGGTTCACACTGGAGCGATGCGGGAACGCCACGAATGTGCGGCGGGTTCCCGCATCGCATGCCTCCCGGCGGCAGTTCACACTGCCCTATGCGAACTGCTGGGAGTGTCAGTGAAATGTTAATGACACCCCCAGATCAGTTCGCATATCGCAGT
The DNA here is from genome assembly GCF_037356315.1 of Lithobates pipiens. Taxonomy (NCBI): domain Eukaryota; kingdom Metazoa; phylum Chordata; class Amphibia; order Anura; family Ranidae; genus Lithobates; species Lithobates pipiens. The sequence goes on from NW_027507696.1 coordinate 17,228,295, forward strand.
GCGATCTGCAAACTCGGATCGCATGGTGTGAACACCCATGCGATCCGATTCTGCTGCGGGCCAAAAAAAGGGTCCCGTGCGAATTTGCGGCGGGTGCGGCGAATGGCTGAACTCGAATCGCACAGAGATCGGATGTGATTTGCACTGCGGTGCGAATCACATTCGTTCTCATAAACCGCTGCAATGTGAACCCAGCCTTAGTGACACTGGCGACGGGGGGTGATCACGGGGTTAAACCTTTATTGGGGGGGTTAGGGGGGTACATTAGAACTAAAGGGGGCTAACTCTAACTGCCCTAACAGTTATTACAGTCACAAATGACACCAATGCAAAAAAAAAAAAAATGACATTGGTGTCACTGTGACTGGGGGGCAGGGGTAATTGGGGGGGTGATCGGGGGGTAAAGGGGGGGTGTGAGTGTGCCTGGCATGTTCTACTGTGTGTGTAGAGTGTTGGTGCAACTCACCGATCCGCTCTCCTCCGTGTCGGAACGAAAAATACCGACACGGAGCAGAGAATACATCACTTCCTCTCCTGTGTTTACAGGAGAGGAAGTGATGTCACGGGGGATTTCTATTCGTCGGGAGCGATCGCGAGGGGGTGGCCATGAATGAATGGCTGCCCCCTCGTCCCGGATCGCTCCCGGACGAAAACCGACCGCCGCAGGCACCGGGCGGGGGCCCGATCGGGCCCCCGACCCGCGGGAGGCAAGGGACGTACATGTAAGCCCTTATGCCTGCCCGTGCCATTCTGCCGACGTACATCGGCGTGCGGCGGTCGGCAACTGGTTAAGCTTCCCCGCCAACACTCTACCACACTTATCTCCTAGTTCATACCCTGTTCTCTTCCCTGCCTGTATCACCGCTTTCGCCTTATAGCGGAGAAGGTCTGTCATCTGCCTCCTCAAATGTGCCAAATCTTTCCCTAGGAGTGGTGTCTGTACTTTCTTATGTTGCATTTCAAGTTTTTGAATTTCTTCCGATATTTTTATCTGCGCTTCTCGTGCTTTTTTCATTTGGGAGCCATGTTTAATCAAAATCCCCCGCATGACCACCTTATGTGCCTCCCATATCATGCCCGGGTCGCTCCCCGGGGTGTCGTTGGTCTGAAAGTATGCCATCATTTCCTTTATAATATCCTCCTGTATATCTGCTTTCTGTAGCAGACTTTCATTCAAACGCCAACTACGTCCCGAGGAGCGAGCCGGGCTAGACAGGGAGATCTGCAATGTAACCGGTGCATGGTCTGACCAGGTTATATTTCCTATCGTCACCTCTATTACCGACGTGAGTAGATAGTGTGGCACAAGAAATAGATCAATACGGGAGTATTGTTGATGCGGGTTGGAAAAAAAAGTATAATCCTTTTCTCCTGCGTGAAAAATCCGCCATACATCTACCAACTGCATCTCCCGTTTGACCCTCTTCCTAACACCGTCTGGGGTTGAGGATGAGCCCATAGAGGTATCCATTCCGGGGTCCAAGGAGATAAAGTCTCCTCCCAGAATCAACTTTCCTTCTACAAATTCTGCTAGTTTTCTCAAAATTTTATTTAAGAAAGCATCTTGTTGTATGTTTGGTGCATATATTGTAGCCAAAGTTACTTTTACTCCATCAATATGGCCTTTAAGAAATAGGAAGCGTCCATTCCCATCCACTTGTTTGTCCAAAAGGGACCAAGATATCCGATTAGATATGAGAATGGACACCCCCTTAGATTTTGCTTCTTGATTGTGTGCGTGATAAACACAGGGAAAAAATCTGTTCTGAAGTAAGGGGGAGTCCACCCGTCCTAAAATGCGTTTCCTGTACAAATGCTACATCTGTACGATGACGTTTCAAATCATTTAATAACATCCTTCTTTTTTCAGGGACATTAAGTCCCTTAACATTCATAGAGGTCACCCTTATCCCCTCCATCCTGGGGGAGGGGAGGAGAGAGAGGGAGAGAAGAAAAAAAAAAAAACCCCACAGAAAAAAAAACAAAAAAAAAGGGGAAACCCAAATACCCCTAAGAGACACCCCCCTCTGAGCCTCCGACCGTCTGGCTCAGGTGGGTGTAAACCTAATTTGGGGTTCGGCCTGGATTTGGCACAGAACCGAGAGCTCTGTTCCCAGTCCCCTCCACCCAGTCCTATAGCCCCCATCTAGGGCTACCTTTCCATGTTACCTCGCCTTTTTACCTATACCTACATGCCTTCCTTCCTTCCCCTCCTCCCATTGCATCTTCCATCCCACCATCCCCCAAGGGGTAGTGATAATCTTCTCCCACATTCCTCATTCTTACCCTTTCCCCTTTCTAACCCTCTCTTGCTTCCTCCTAATTACCGTTACCGTGTGTTCCATCTTAGATTCCCTAAAGTTCCCATCTTGTTTAAGCTGTCGGTATGAACAGATCTGGTACGTTCTCCCCTCTTATTTATTATTTATATCTTCCCTCCAGATTTTCCTGTTTTTCCCGTTTATTCCATATATTTCAAAACTTTATCAGAATATTCCCCCCTAATATTCCATATACACATACCAAGTTGTATAGTGCCACCTAAATTATGCAAAAAAAAAAAAAATACAGTGCTAGTTTCCTTATTTCATAACATAATTACAATCTAATAATATAATTACAATAGAAACAATAATATCACTCCTCTTATATTTTCCATTGCACTCTGGAATTTTTTCTTTCCCCGTGTATATAAACCAACCTATCCGTTCCTATAAACACACATCTGTGTGTGCGCACTCATTGACATAAAAAAAAAAAAAAAAACACCCCTCTTTACCCATTGCCTTCTCCCCCCCCACCTCCTAAAAAAAAAAAATAAAAAAAAAAAACCCAAAAAAACGTGTTTTTAAATAGGGGTGCCATTTCTATTAGACACCATCGAATTGTACAGTGATACCAGAGTAATATAATATTAATTTTCACGGCAAACAAACACACAAAAAAAAAAAAAAAAACATTCCTCAAATGTGTCCCTGTTATATCTTCCCCAAATACCCTATATACTCCCCCTTCCAGTGTAACCACCTCCCACCTCTCCCTCTTATAAAACTCTCTGTGCGCCTACTACCTCCATTTTCCTGCCCCAAATGAACCAAACCCCCCATACCAAAAAAAAAAAAACACACAACACACCAAAAAAACAAACCCCCCCCCCCCCAAAAAAAAGGGAATACAATGCTAGTTTCCTTATTTCATAACATAATTACAATCTAATAATATATTTACAATAGAAACAATAATATCACTCCTCTTATATTTTCCATTACACTCTGGAATTTTTTCTTTCCCCGTGTATATAAACCAACCTATCCATTCCTATAAACACACATCTGTGTGTGCGTACCCACTGACATCAATAATAAAAAAAAAAAAAGTGGGTTCCTTCCTTCATCTCGGGTATATAAAGGGGTGATATCTGAGTTCTAAGATCTAAAGCATTAACGGGTCAACTATCCATCTCCCCACTCAGGGAGAGCCCGGGTGAACCGGGGGGGGACAAAGGAGAGAAAAAATCCCCCCCTTAACCCCCCTTCCGTCCCCCCCCCCCCCCCCAGACACCTGCTCCACCCAGCCCTCCCCAAGGGGAAAAAAAAATGGGGAAAGGGGAAGTCAAAAAAAAAAAAAAAAGGGTGGGGTCCGGAGGGAGCAACCCCTTTTTAGCTAAAAAAAAAAAAGGGGACCATAATAGAGAGGCATCCCGTCCGAATCCCATATCTTCCCTTCTGTTTAAACAGTGAGATTGTCCTTTCTCTTGTCAGTCAATCTTTTTCTGGAATACATGGTCTTCCTTCTCTACTAGCGACCTTATTTCTTAAAGTGTTTACTATTGGCTGCAGCCAGTTCTGTATCCCAAACGTCTCCACTTCAAGGAAGGCAAATAATTCCGGGAGTTCCGACGGGTATCGCAAGGTAAATGTCTTTGAATTTTTTTTATAATTAACGCCATGGGGTAACCCCACCTATAGGACCCCCCCATCATCTTGATTTTATCCAAAAGTGGGCGCAACATTGCCCTGCGCTGCAGGGTGGCCCGTGAGAGATCAGGCAGTATTTTCACCAAGGCCCCGTCCTGTTCTAAATCTCCACTTTCCCAAGCCTTACGGCTTATTAACTCCTTCTGTGCAAAACGGAAAAAACGACATATCACATCCCTTGGTCTATTTGTGTTTGTCACCGGGGGACCCGGGGCTCTATGCACTCTTTCAAATTCCAAAGGTTGGGAGAGGGGACCAGCTAATTTTTCACATATTGAAGAAATTGTAGCCTGCAGCATATCCCGTCCTATAGCCTCCGGGACCCCCCTAAACCGTAAGTTCTGACGTCTACTACGGTCTTCTAACTCTTCCAGCCGTAATTGCATAGCAGAGACCTGGGAGGATTGTACATTCTGTACCTGTTCTAGATGGTAAACTCGGTTTTCCAGGGAGGACCATGCCGTCTCCCCAGTCTCTGTCAGCTGCTGAACTTCTGCCTGTACTGCCTTGAGCTCTCTGCGGTGCATCTCCTCCAAACGGGCCACCATCGCCTCCATGTCCGTTCGAGTTGGTAATGCCAGCAGGTCTGCACGGGTAGGGAGAGCTTGTAGTAATGTTCTCAGGTCCAGCTCTCCCACTCTCCCTCCTTTATGTCCCTCGTGCTCAGCATGTTCCTCCATGTCACACTCTGCTGATACAGTGGAGGAAGACCACACCGGCTCTCTCACTTCCTGGTGTGTCACGTGCACCGCTCGTCCCTCAGCGTTCTCTGTATCAGGCTCTGCTTGTCTCCGTGAGGCTCGTGTACGGGGAAAAAACAATTCAATCTCAGGCTGTGCTGTCTGTCTCCTCTGCCTCTCTTCTATTCATCCCTGTGCAGGTTACTGCATGTAGGCTACCGCCTCATGGCTTAGCACTCCAGGTAATCAATCACCGTCTAATGACCAGGTGGAGGGTCAGGGCTCCCAGAGCGTGTCTCACTCCTCCACCATCTCCAAGCTCCACCCTCCAAGAACGGAAATTTTTTTTTTCGTCGCTCCGTCTTTTATTTATTTTTTATTTATTTATTTTTTTCCCCCAATGCGAGTACTGGGGCTCATGGTAGCCTCATTCGAGGCAGTACCTTATGCCCAGTTCCACATCAGAGTCCTGCAGAAGGAGATTTTGACAAAATGGGACAAATCTCCGACAGGTCCAGGTGAGCCAGCCAGTCAGGGACTCTCTGATCTGTTGGTTGAGGTCCCCGGTGATTCAGTCCGGAAAATCGTTTCTTCCTCTGAAATGGATGGTGATGACTACAGACGCCAGTCTTTCTGGCTGGGGTGGAGTGATGGGGATTCAGTCGGCTCAGGGCCTCTGGTCGACGGACAAATACAGGTTGCTGATCAATCTGCTCGAATTGAGAGCGATCGGGCTTTGCCTCCACACGTGATCGACGTGTCTTCAAGGATGTCTGACCAGGATACAGTCAGACAACCCCAAGGCTGTGGCGTACATAAATCGCCAAGGGGGAACAAGAAGCTCGGGAGGTCGCTCACATACTTCGGTGGGCAGAGCGACACTTTCCGGCTCTCAGCCGTTTACATTCCGGGGGTGGAAAATTGACAGGCGGACTAATCATCAGATGCTGGACCCAGGAGAATGGGCGTTGCATACGGAGATATTCAGGCTGCTGTGCCTGAAATGGGGCACACCAGATGTGGATCTATTGGCCTCCCGTCTCAATCAGAAGGTGCCGAGATTCGTGTCCAGGACTAGAGATCTGTGGGCGGACGCGTCAGGCGCGCTGGTGGCTCCGTGGGATCAGTACCAGCTGATCTACGCCTTTCCTCCACTAAAACTGTTGCCACGTCTGCTTCGCATAGTGGAAGCCGAGGGGATCCCAGTAATCCTGGTTGCCCCAGATTGGCCTCAGCGGTTATCCACAGGGATAAGGTGGTGTTGGGTCCGCAACCGTCCTTTCTACCGAAGGTGGTCTCGGCTCCTCATATCAATGAGGACATTGTAATACCATCGCTGTGTCCTAAGCCGAAGCACCCTAAAGAGGTGGCCATTCACGCTCTCGACGTGGTTAGGGCTCTGAAGGTCTATTTGTCTGCCACGGCTCCCTTTTTAAAAAGTCAGACTCGCTATTTGTTTCGGTAGCCGGTCTCGTCGGCCACCATTTCCAGGTGGGTCAGACAGATTGTAGTACAAGCTTAAGCCTTGAAGGGGCAGGTGCCTCCCTTTCCAGTCATGGCCCACTCTTCAAGGGCAATCTGAACGTCTTGGACCTTCCGACACCAATCGTCGGTCGCTCAGGTGTGTAAGGCAGCGACCTGGTCGTCTATACGTTTACCAAGTTCTACAAGGTAGACGTCAGTGCATCGGCTGATGCCTGTTTTGGCCGCAAAGTTTTGCAGTGTAGTTGCAATTGAATATGCAACCGATAATTTAATTTAATTTTTTCTTCCTGGTTTTTCGAAAAAACACAGTACTGTTATGTTAATGCACTACTTCCGCAGTTGGCTGCGGTCTTGGGGTTCACTGATGTTGAGGATACCCTGTGGTTTTGTGGTGGTTTTTCCACGTACTGCTGTTTTTTGTGGGTTTAGTTTCACTAGTTCCCACCTGCCATGGTGGATGAAGGTGTGTGTTTTTTTTTTTTTTTTTTTTTCTCCTTCCCCCCCCCCCCCCCCCCCCCCCACCCCTCGTTTGGCACTGCTTGGGGATGTCCCAGTATGTTAGAGAGGAGCTGTGTCGGTCGGTGAATATAAGAGAAAATAGGATTTTTGTACTTGCCATAAAATCCTTTTCTCTAATTCACCGACCGACACAGCACCTGCCCCTCCTCCTCCCTTTTTTTAAATTTTTTTTTTTTTTCCCCTTTTCTCTTTACGTTATACTGCTTGTTGGCAGACTATGGGGATTGTAGCCTAGGGACCGCCCCCTGGGCAGAACTAAAAGTTCTGAAGTGTTGTATTACAACTTTGCCTAGTAATCTCCAGTGATAGGGCTAAACAATTTTGTTAGAGAGGAGCTGTCGGTCTGTGAATTGTAGAAAATGATTTTACGGTGAGTACAAAAATCCTATTTATAAGCTTTTTGGATAGCATAGAGAAGGGTTAACACCCCTGCAACGCTTGTTTTTGTGGTCTGTGCCCCTGTTCAGAAGATTTCACCTCACTTTCTGTCCCAATGACAATTGGATTTTGAAAATTGTGGGTTGTGGAAACAAGCCTTTGTGATAAAGTACCAGTGGAGACACCTTTTTTCCCCATATTAACTCTTACAGGACAATTTCCCTTCTTAGGGGTAGATTCCCTCTGTAAGTAGGAGTCATTTGTAAGTTGGATGTTTGTAAGTAGGGGACCGCCTGTATACAAAAAAAGGGGGGCGTGGGGTGGTGTTTTTATTTTTTTCCAAAAAAAAAATGCATTTAAAAGACCACTGCACAAATACAGTGTGACAACATAAAATATTGCAACAACCAACCACCATTTTTTTCTCTAGGTTGTCTACTAAAGAGTGTGTGTGTGTGTGTGTGTGTGTGTGTGTGTGTGTGTATTGTTTGGGGGTTCTAACTAATTTGAAAACAACGAATGTCAGAAAAAGGTTTAGTGTTTTAAGGATGCAATTTATAAGATTCTTAACTGTACATCTTAGTTTTAAACCTTGTCTGACCGGATCTATTATTCCATTATACCCATAGCTATTGAGATGGGTGCTGACCTGCCTAGTAGCAGTATTATCGACCGTTGGTTGGGAGAACCCATCAAGGCAGCCATTCTCCCTACCTGCATTTTTCTAACCAACAAGAAAGGATTTCCTGTTCTGTCCAAAGTGCACCAGCACCTTATCTTTCGATTATTTAAGGTAAGACCGTGTACATTATTAGAGCATGAGTTTAACACTAGCCATACATGCACATATTTCTTTGGTTCAGGCCACAGGTGAAATGAGCAAAATCTACAGTAGTGCAGTTGGAGAAATCTCCACTGATGACAATTTTATGTGGACAGCCAGCACTCGCATCTGTCTGAATACCCGAATGATGACTGCATCCTATTGGCTGACAGTTTTCCACCCAGCTTCTTCAGTTTTTGCAGTCGAAGTTTGAGAAAATTCAAGCCTTGGGTGGCCCTGTTGACACCACCCAAATTTACTGATTGCCTAAATCGGCCAAAATGTGTGCCATGTATGGTAGGTTTAAGTGTTTGCTGCTTATACTGATCTTTTGTTTCTCTGCTTTGCAGCTGGAGGTGCAGTTTGTGATTTCGGGCTCACATCATCACTCGGAGAAAGATTTTTGTTCATATTTACAGTATCTAGAGTATTTAAGTCAAAACCGACCTCCTCCAAATGCTTATGAGATGTTTGCCAAAGGATATGAGGATTATTTGCAATCCCCACTACAGGTAATCATTTTATTCAATAAAAGAATGCTGACCTCTCCTAGAAATTTCTAGTTGGTGTGTCACGCTAATGTTTTTAGCTTCAGTACTTTGACTTCCAAACCCCAGAGCAAGGGTAAAGTCAGACTTTGAGACATGTTTCATGTCCTCTAAGCGTTAACCCTTCCCTGCCTGACAACGTTGTATCCTGCCCTAGGCCGACAAGGCCTACGGCAGCACGGATAGGGTCTAGGTTGAAAGGCAAATTAGTCTATCGCCCCCATAAAGCTGCCGCACTGCTTCCGGTAGGCGGGCGGCTGGCATTGCGCCACGCCGCTTCTAATTTTGACTGTCCTCTCATCCTGGACCAAAAACATTTCTCACTGTGCTATGCTTTCTGCTGCACCATTGGCATGGTTATATCTTCTTGGTCCTCTCCATAAAATTATCAGAAATTTGTGCTTAAAGTAGAACTATAGGCAACACTTCTTCTTCTTTTTCTTTTTTCTTTTTCTTTTTCTTTTTCTTCTTCTTTTTCTTTTTTTTTTTTTTTTTTTTTATTATTATTTTTTTTTTTTTCTTTCCCATCCTTGTCCTATTGCAGAGATTTTCCCTTCACTTCCTGCCCCATAGCCAAACAGGAAGAGAGAGGAAATTATGCAAATTAAGGGAACTTGAAAATTTCAGGGCAGGTCTTAAACAGCAAGGGGTGTGGCCTTGACAGGAAGATGTGGGCCCTAATTAAATTAGGGGGTGCACGAGTTTAGTCGGGCCTAGTACACCACAAAACCTAAATGCACTACTACCTGCCATGGTGTCCCCTTAAAAGGGTCTGAATTGGCTGTCCGTGATCATGCCATTGGGAGCTGGTACCACCCATTACAAGTCATTAGCAGGGACAAGTTGTCTTTTAACAGCCCGATCTCTGTGCTGTAAGCACGCTTTCAACACAGAAATTACAGCCTCCTAGCAACACATGGGAGCCCACCCTTTTGCCCATGCACATATTATGTGGTTTTAAAGGGGTTAAAGCCTGAGTTCTGGGGAGCTAGCATGTTCAGAAGCAGGCCAGTAATGGCAGGCTCTCATGGCTGTTGTACTTTAATAAACTGTAATTTTGACGAATACACATGTATATATTTTTTATTTTATTTTTTTTAGCCTTTGATGGATAATTTGGAGTCTCAGACATATGAAGTATTTGAGAAGGATCCAGTGAAATACTCGCAGTACCAACAGGTACAGTTGCATGTTACCCTAGACATTTTGTTTGGCTTGAGTACATGATTAGGTATACTGTTTTTACCATGTATTTCCTTGATAAAATGTTACACTCCACTGAGGCTACAAAATGAGTTTAGGGAACATGTCCTGCTTGCCCAGGGTGGCTTCTTCATTTAGACCCTGTTCACACTGAGGTGCTTTTCAGGCACTTTCACATTTAAAAAAAGCACCTGAAAAGCTCACGAAAACCTATTTCCATTATAATCAATTCATTCTTTCACACTGGGGCAGTGGGCTGGCAGAGCAATGAAAAAAACGCCCCTCTCCATTGACATTAATGGAAAGCTCTTCAAAAGAGCTCAAATATTTTACTGGCAGTTTAGAAGCGCCTAAGTGTGAAAGGGGCCTTGGGCATAGCTGCAGTGCACTAGGTAAAGCAATAACTTGCAACTGTTATGTTGCCCTTATCGTAGTGTTACTTTTTTTTTTTTTTCCTCTATTTTTAGATGAGTGGTTGGGATATTCCCATCCCCACATTTGTAGTTAATGGAGGGGTTGGAAATCATGCTACATGGATGTTATCACGTCATCGCACAACCCCTTTCCTTAACAAGGTTAAAGCCTAGTACACACTGGCCAAATGTCAGGCAGCATTCTATTTAACTGGCCGACATTCATCTCGTGTATGGCAGCCAGGCCAGCTTCTGTCGAGGGATCATTACCGAAAAAGATCTGCTGTCCGGCTCCCGAACATCGCTCTCGGCCAATGTGGCTTAGAGCACTGACCCGAGTGTCTTGGCGGGGGGCTGTCCCCCTGTCAGAACACGCTAGTACAGCAGGGGAAAGCGCGGTATTAACATTGGATTGTTAGTATAGTGGCTCCTACCTGAGCTGTCAGTTTTTTTTTTTTTTTTTTGTTTTTTTTTTCATTCTGAGTTCAGTGAAGGGGGGATCGTAGTGTGTGAGGCTTTAGTTGTTGCAGCATGACTCTGCCAGAGAGGCTTCTTGTATTCTAAAAAAACAGCAGATGTCAGATTAAAGGGATCTCTACTCCTCCGTCAATGGGTTCAGTGTTATTTGTGCAGCCTAAAACCCCACACTGTTATCCTAGCAACCATGAGCCTGTGGTTAATACACGTACTTTTATAGCGCCATCAGTTAAAGGGGAAGTAAACCCCGATGTCTTTGATTCCCGGTAAAGCATAATGGACTACTATGCATCGCATAATAGTCCATTATGTGTCACTTACCTGACACAGGAGCCAGCGAAGTCACCGCTGTCCCCTTGTGTACGGAGCCTCCATCTTCTTGGTGGGTCTCGCTGCTCCAGCGCTGTCATTCGTCGGAGCCGTGATGACGTCGCTCCCGCGGACGGGAGCCGCCACTCGCGGCATGTCGACGTTAACTGCGGCTTTTTGTCTTTCGGCAAATATCTCCTAACTAAATCGTGTAGGTTTAGGAGCTATTTCTTAGACCTACAGGTAAGTCTTAGTCTAGGCTTACCTGTAAGTCAAAGTGTGTTGTAAGGGTTTACTAACAGATATATTCTCTCTATCTATATCTCTGTTTATTATAATATTTATATTATATGTGTAATATATTCACATTAGTCCTTGCCCTCAAGGAGCTTAGTCAAAGGTCCCTAATTAACATTCATACATATACTAGGGCCAATTTTAGACAGCAGTCAATTGACCTACTAGTATGTCTTTGGAATGTGGGAGGAAACTAGAGTACCCAGAGGAAACCTACACAGGGAGAACATGCAAATTCCAGGCAGTTAGTGCTATAGTTGTGATTTGAACGGATGGCCCTAGTGCTGCTAGGCTGAAGTACTAACCACTTGGAAACTAGTGAACTATTGGTATGAGGGCACACCCAATTGAGAATTGAGTTCTCTGGAAAGTGTCACAACCAGCCAACATTCTTTTTTAAATGAGCAATTGCCGTCTGTGTTGTAATAGATTTTCTTTAAAACCTCACTCTGGGACCAGGAGGCAGAGTACTCGTGTGAGTAAATTTGACTTCAAAATGAAATGGCAAAAAAATGCTTACTATAATGGGTTAGAGGAGGGAAGGTTAAAAAGGGAAAAAAAGGTTTTAGCCCAAAGTGGGGCTTTAATATGAAACGTCTGACAGTTTGTTTACTATTCAGGCTGTGTATAAGTGTTTGCTGGACAGAGTCCCAGAGGAAGAAAAGGATACCAACATACAGTAAGTGTGCTTTTGATTGGTATGAATTTATCAGATTGTACTGCCTTTGCAGTCAGGTCAGTCTTTATATTGTATGTTTTGTGTGTGTGTGTGGTGTTTTTTTTTTTTCTTTTTTTTTTTTTTTTTTTTGCCCCTATTACTAATGTAGAATTCCAGCCTCAGCCCAACTAGTCTTCTTCCTAACACATATACTGACCCCTGCAAAAAAGCTGTATATATTTATGAATGTATTTGCTGCCCCCCAAAAAAATAAAAAATAAATTGCGCCCTCCAAACGGCCCCCACATTCATTATTTTATATACTCGGAGTGAGTAGGAGCATGTATCCATTGCTTCAGGTCAAAGGAGGAGGTTAGACTGAGACGTTTGGAAGTTGCAAGAATGTTGCTATTAGGGATGATAAAGTCCCCCGAGGATGATTGTGGGGATTTCAGAAGAGAAAGTAGGGTCGCCAGGCAGAGAAGTCATCAAGAAAGGTTGATGCTGTACCAGGGGGCTGGTAGATCACAGCCTTAGAGAAACTGGGGAGAAGAAACAAGTACAACAGCAGCTGGGAGTTTCAGCATAGTTGGAGAACTGACCAGTGTGTTCTCCTATTTAGTGTGGTCAGTTATTAAGCACTTGAAAACCAGAATTTTTCTGGCACTCTGTGTACAAGTTTAAAGCAGTTGCATACCTGCGCAGATTTTTTTTTTTATTATTATTATTTATTTATTTATTTTTTTAACAAAAAAAACTGCAAGGCAAAGGCGTAATGAGCTAGTATGCTGCTAATGCTAGCGTATTATAAAATGCTCGCCATACTACGAGGCCTCGACCTCTGATCCCAGTCCAGGCAGAGGGAGTTGACATGTTACCTCAGCATTTCTTTGGATATCGTGGCTCCAGTGCTGTGAGTGTCCGAAACCGTGATTGCGTCACTCCCGCACATGCACGTGGGAGTCTTCTTCCCGGCAGGGTATGGCAGCTGGACCTTCACAGCGCATGCACTGTACAGATATTGATTTTTACCTACAGATAAGCCTTATAGGATTGCCTGTAGGTAAAAAGGTGGTGTGTGTTTGTTTGTTTTAAAACATCCCTTGTAATTCCACAAAGGATGGCCAGTCATCTTTATGAAGAGATCGGTGGTCGAAGACCCCAAATCTCTTCTATAGCCAGCTGAAAAAATTACTGGGATTATGGATAACGTTGGCCATAATCCCATAAAATATAAAAAATTAATATTTTCTGGGATTATGGCTAAAGTTATCTGCCATAATCCCAGTATTGTTTTTTTTCATATGTATATAGTATTGCGGTCGACAAGTGGTTAGTCCCTCTGCTTTCCTATTATCGGGAACACCAGTCATTTGTCCACGTGGAAGCAATACACAGAACATGTCACATCGGAAATATGAAATGCTGGGTTTACATATTCCTTAAAAATCCTTGCAACTTCCATTTCTGGCGCTGTGAGAGGAGACTATCCTGGAGGCTCCATACAGCCTGTAGCAAAATCTGCCTATAAAGTCCTGGCGCAGCCTGCCCCCCAGATGGCCGGAAACAACTTGCACCGCTCCCGCACACTGCCGCAGATGGAGTGGTATTTTTCCCAGTCACGATCCCGCTCTGGGTCTAGGTAATAGGACGGATCTCCCTCAGGGATACATATGCCGCCTAAGATGGCCGCCGCATCGCCAGTGTCGGCTCCTACACAGAGCGCACAGGCATCCCTCGCTGATACACTAGTGAGGGGGGGACATGCGAACAAGGGGATGGACATCCCGAACTCAGACAACCCAGACGATCCTAACACCCCTGATAAGCTAGCCCAAGCAGTTGCCTCACTGATCCTGCCAACACTGACAGCTGCAGTTGACAAGGCAGTGATGGAAGGCATACAACAACTGCGGAAAGAGCTAGGGGAACAATCCAAACGGCTGACCTCCAGTAGAGCAGTGTATATCTTCCATAGAGGATAACCCATACACCATGAATGCTGAGCTTGAAAAATTCATCCGAGATCAACCACACCTGCACGATCGAATGGAAGACCTCGAGAATCGCTCCAGAAGGAACAATTTGCGCATTGTCGGTGTTCTGGAGTCGCATAAACAGGACTCGCTACTAAACTTCTAACACCATTGTTCCGGAAGCACTTGGCCTAAAGTGCCACTGCATGGTAGAAAGAGCGCATCGGATCGGAGACCCCTCGACTGACAACAAACGCCCGTGAGCGGTAATTCCTAAATATCTCAATTACATTGATCGCACGGATATTCTTCAAAGCTTCAGAAAATCGCGATCCATCATTAGAGGGCACCAAACTGCTCCTATTTGCAGATTACTCTGCAGAAGTCTCCAGCAAACGCAAGGAATGCCAACTGATCTGTGCAGAACTCTACAAAAGAAACATCCATTCCACTCTGGCATACCCAGCAACCCTACGCTTCCAAGCTTTGGACAGAGAACTCCTCTTCCAGTCACCGGAAAAGGCAACTGCGTTTCTCCGCACGCCACTGCCAAAACAACCCGCCTCTGATTCATACGCAAAGTTAAACATGAACCGAGAGATCAACTGAGTCCCAGGAAAGATATATGCTACAGACTGGGAAGAGAAAAGAGAAGTCACTCAGTTACTGTATAGTTGACCCTTACTATCCCTGTTACCCCTTTTTTTTTTTTCTCACCCTTTTTCCTCTCCTCAGGGAAAGGAAGGTTCTCTCGATCACCTAAATAAACATATTGCTTCACATATTTCACTATTTGGGTTTTTGTCCACTCCACTGTAGCTAGGATACACTCCCCCCCCCCCCCCCCCCCAATATGGCATTACATCATGGAATGTGAAGGGGCTACGCTATCCTGGAAAACACATGGCTGTGCTCAGGCAACTAAAGAGGCTAAACGTAGACGTAGCCTTACGCCAGGAGTCAAACCTGGAGGAACACGACTTCCCCCGCATGAAAAGGCTATGGGTGGGAACAGTAATGGGCTTGGCCTCTAAAGGCCGAAAAGCTGGCACACTCATTCTATTACATAAGAGCTTGAAGTCTTACTCTCCATTAATAGCGATACATAAGGTAGACTTATTTCTGTACGCCTCAAACTAACCAACGTATATGCCCGTAATTCCCCCGACAAGACCTACTTCAGTGAACTGACAGCCACCTTGGCGAATGACCTTGACACGCCACACCTCCATAGGCGGTGACTTTAACTCGACCGTCAGCGACGGAGAGGACAGGTCGTACTCAACTCTACGACCCCCCCCCCCCCCCCAACCAACACTCACATCTATATCACATGATCCAAACCCTGATAGACATTTGGAGACTCTCTCATCCTTTGGAGAAAGAATTTCTCACAAATCATTTGCAAGACTTGACTACTTTTTTTTTGCTCCCAGTCTTTAATCCGCAAAGTCAGCAACTCGTATATTAATGATTTGACCATATCGGATCACCCTAGACGATCTTAGACAAAGACAATGGAGGTTTCCGACATACCTTTCATGCAACGACGCGTTCAACCAGATGCTCACTGCAGCGTGGCTCGAGTATACGCAAAACAAGAGCCCACACTTGGAAAACCTAAATTTATTTTGGGAGTCATACAAAGCATTTCTAAGAGGAAAGATAATTTTTCACCTCGGCCCACAAAAAGTCCTTAAATACCAAGAAGCAAGTGCGCTAGTCTGAATGGCCCAAACACAACTCCAAGAGCAAAACTCTGAAGAAAATCATAAATCATGGAGACATGCAAAGAATCTTTTTGATTCCTGGGCACACACCATAGAACAGATGAAAATGTCATGTGTACAATTGCAATACCACAACCACGGTAATAAAGCAGGGAAGTTATTGGCCAGGCTCACTAGAAATACATTTACCCCTACTCGCATCATGGCCCTGCGTAACCCTGATGGCACCTTATCCACGTCTCCCAAAGAAATTAACATCACACTAGAAAAATGTGATCCTAATCTATACGCCCAGGAACCTATGGATCCACATACCGATACCAAATGGCTTGATTCCACTCCCCTCCCTCAGATCAACCACTGCCATCTAGACATGTTAAACGCCCCAAACACCGAGGAGGAAACTTGTAAAGACATTAGATGCCTAACAAACTGCAAATCCCCAGAACCCGACGGCTATTTGTCCGAATTTTATAAGATTATAAAAAAATCACTCCCACATTGCTTACGGTGTTTAATGCAATCTGGAATGGAGGTCCTTGCCTTCCAACTGGTCATCAGGCTCACATAAAACTTATCGCTAAAGGAAAAGACCCACACGATCCTAGATCCCTACCGCCCTATATCTTTACTGAACCTAGATTCTAAAATTGTGTCCAAAATCCTAGCTACACGATTAGCTAACATAATGCCTTCACTTATTTAGCATGCACAATCAGGCTTTACCAAGGGTAGATCGGCAGCATCCAATCGGTGATAGCCGCAGGCATTCAATCCAACCCAATACGGCTGCACAAAGGTATGAGACAGGGATGCCCTCTTCCCCCCCCCCCTACTTTTCAACTTGGCTATTGAGCCCCTATCGCCACACCTCAGCACCACACAATCTATTCACGGAATCCCACTTGGACAAGAGAATTTTTGGGCTGCCTAATTTTTACCACCTCTCCACTATCAGACGTACCCATCATTCAGGAAATTTTTGACTTACCGCAAATGCTCGGGCCTGAAACGAAATTTTAATAAAAGTGAAATTCTTTCCCTAGGGGCCAAACCGCCAAAATCATGGTTAACGTCTTCCCCTTTCCCCATCAACACAAAACCTCACTTATCTGGGTATACAAACTGGTAAAGAACCTTCCTCTCTATTCACTGAACTTTCCCCCACTGCTTATGAAAATCCTGGGCGAGCTGGAAACCTAGACGAAATTACTGTTGTCACCCTTTGTGAGATGCACCCTATTCAAAATGGTTAGCTTTGCTCAAATTTTATACCTCCTCCAAACGCTACTCTTACTGCTAAAACATAAAGATGTTCACTCAACAAGGCAATCGCGAAATTCCTCTGGAAGGGCGGCAAACCAAGAATAGCCTTATCCAAATTATATCTCCCGAAGAGGGACAGCGGTGCCAACCTCCCCAATATTAGAGCATACAACATCGCTTGTCTGTTAAGAAATGGGGTAGACTGGATTCTTTTAATCGTCTAAATATTCCAACTATGCTTTAGAGTCGTCGATGGCACACCCATTTGACCTAGCCGCAATCCTCCATAGTAATCTACAGAAACTTCCACTCAACCTTAAACAGAACCTACTGCTTAGAGATACGATTGTGGCTTGGAGAGAGATGAGAAAAAAACTGGGCTTGTCCCCATTTGTCTCAAGTTCTTACCAATCTAAAACAATCCTATGTTCCAACTGGGGCTACAATATGAACCATTCTCTAAATGGAGAGAAAAGGGCCAGACCAAAGCTTACTCTTTACCAGGAGATCGATCACACCACCCTTAAAACGTTTGCAAGCATCGCAGAGGAATTCAGTCTACCTCATCACCACTTTCTCAATGTAATGCAATTTGCAGGTTACATCACCAAGTCATGCCCGAACAATACAATACGGTTCAAAACCTTTTTCTTTCATTGATACCTTAATTGCAGAAAACCGATATACCATATCAGACACTTACCATCCTCATGAGAAATGCAATAGACACCACCTCCATGTCCTCCTGGTTATCTGACCTTCTGGGGCAACTAGACATAACCAGTATACTCAAGGGATATCTGATGACCAGGAAAATCACCAGATATGAAACCTGGAGAGAAACTCAATTAAGATGCATAGAGCCCATTTATCCCTCCCCCCTCCTGCAGGACCTGCCTGCCCATAGTGCTCACACCACAAGCCCTCTTTACTACACCGATTATGGACATGCACACGAATAGACCTACATTGGTCTTCTATTCTCCAATTCATCCAGGACACAACGACCTTCCTACCCACAAAAAAGCCAATTCTTTTGGTTTCCCCCCACAGAACAGGCTCTATGCTGCCAACGAACGTGATCCCACATGGCCTCCTCCAGTGGATACTCCTTGCTCTGCTTATAGCCCAGCACTGGATCTCATCGACACCTCCAGAATTAACCAAAACCATCAATGGCCTAAAGATGTTGCCATACCAGGAGCAATTGGACACAACAATCTGCAAACGACCTACTAAACCACCTCACAAGAAATGGTCACACTTTGTCAAACGCTGCTTGACAGCCCAGGAACAAAGTCATCTATCAAACAATCCTGTTTGATCCACCAACTAATACAGAGTATCGAAGACAGCCATCGCCAGCCTACGTATAAGTCTATTATCCACTATTAGCGTTGGTGCAATATTTAAGCACTCATCGACCACTCCAAACATATTTCCAGATTTAGCACGTTTGTAATTAAACGGATTGTATACTTGATACAATGTAACTTGATTGTACTATGTTTGATCTTCTATACATACATACATACATACATACATACATATTTTTTTTTTTTTTGATGCATTGGCAGACCCCCAACTTATAATGCAACATACTATTTGCTCTACATCTCCCTCAATCAACCATTTCTCCTCTGGTTATCCCATAACCCTTCTCCCCACCGCTTACACCCCACACACCCCCTTATTCTCCCTATATTTCTCTCCTATCCCCTTCAGGCTGTAAAAGATTATACCGCCATATACACCCTCTTTTCTTCAACCTACCCATCCCTTCTTACTCAGCCCCCCTCCCTGACCTAGAAAAATGTACTCAATTGATTTTACATCTTTCGGATACAGTTTAAGTGCCATTGCGCACAGATTTTTTTCGCTTTATTTGTATTCCCTGTTTTCTCCATAACATATATTTAAAAAATAAAAAAATCCTTGCTTTAAATCTGAACTTTGAGATACTACAGTAGTGAAGGAAAGACCACCTTGACCGTCCTAATAGATTCAGTCTTGGGTCTTCCCTGTGTTCTTGCACTTAATGCCCATCTAAACCCAAAAATGGTATATATTTACCAATCCTTAGATGTTATTTGGTTAGTCTGTGTCTCCCACCCCCTTGTTAACCACTTGCCTACTAGGCACTTTCACCCCCTTCCTTCCCAGGCCAATTTTCAGCTTTCAGTGCTGTCACACTTTGACAATTGCAGTCATGCAGCACTGTACAGATGACATTTTTATTAAAGAAATCCACACAAATAGGGCTTTCTTTTGGTGGCATTTACACAAAGCGTGCTAGATGTGTGTCCCAAGGAGGCGCACAGTGGGCCATGGTTCCCGGACGACATAAATGGATGCCCTTGTGAAACTGAGCCACCCTGTAGCCGTATTTCTGCTAAAGCGCATTAAGGAAGAGTGATTAAAAGAATTTGAACAATAACAGCAGGATCAGCAGGTTAAAAATTAGAAATACTGAAGACTGCTTTATGAATGCTAGTGTCGGACTGCATTATACATGCCATTTATGATTTTGCCTTTTAGTACCACTTAAATATTCACTTTTTGTTCATAGGATTTTGATGGTTCTTGGAGCAGGCCGGGGACCTCTGGTAAATGCATCCCTGAGAGCTGCCAAGCAAGCAGAGCGTAAGATTAAAGTATATGCTGTGGAGAAGAATCCTAATGCAGTGATCACGTGAGTTTGAGAAACCAAATTCTCTGATTACCAACATCGTAGCGCCCCCTTCTTTTACTTACCATTTCTGATATGTTTTGCAGGTTGGAAGGGTGGCGCTATGAAGAATGGGGTAGTCAAGTAACTGTTGTGTCCAATGACATGCGAGAATGGAATCCTCCAGAGAAAGCCGATATTATTGTCAGTGAACTCTTGGGGTCATTTGGAGACAATGAACTGTCCCCTGAGTGTCTGGATGGAGCCCAGCATTTCCTTAAAGGTTTTTAACTTTCACTTTTGTTTAGGGCTTGTTCACTTTTATCTGTCCATGGAAACGCACCTCAGCATATGTTAATATGTATAGCTACGCATTTTAATGGGCTTTCATATTGCATCAGTGAGCACACTGATTTTATAATGTTACTTGTTTTGAGGTTTCTGATTTTCAATAGAAAATGCACGTGGCAAATATGAAAAAGTGAGCGTTTTTAGGGTGTTGAATATCAGACTTTCTAGGACAAACCTATTTTCATGACCCATTCCTGTTGCTTCACTCAGACTTTCTTGTTTTAACAGAGGGTGGTGTTAGTATTCCTGGAGAATACACGTCTTACTTGGCTCCAATCTCTTCCTCTAAACTTTACAATGAAGTCAGAGCATGCAGAGAAAAAGACAGAGACCCAGAGGTGAGTCAGAAACTAGTAATTGTCAGTTTGAAGCACCTCCTGAGACTTATGGCAAAAAAGTCTGTGTGTATATATGTATGTATGTATGTATATATATATATATGTGTGTGTGTATATATATATATATATATATATATATATATATTATTATTATTATTATTATTATTATTATTATTATTATTATTATTATTCTCCCATGGGTTGCAGGGAAGAAAATAATTTAACTGATTGTGTTGATGGGGGAATCCCTCCCATGGCGCTGCTGTGTTCTCCGGGAGGGGGGGGGGGGTTCTTGCTAGAATGCAGTGATTATTGCTAGCAGCTATAGCCACTGGCAATTTGCATGCTAACAATCCAAAATGCTGGTTGTACCCAAGTCAATTGAGCCTGCCCATATATGGTTTGAATCTGTTGGCCCCTGCTGCAATTGCCAGGATTCAAACTATGGTCTGCTTTATTTTACGAAGTACTCCTGTCAAATCAGTCCTCAACATTTAGGGTGTCCTTTTTAATACTTTGTTTGTGAATAGGATGAAATTTCTGCTAGTCTGACAAACACACACCTAAAATGAGTCCCAGGAGAGACTCATTCCATTTCTCTGCCAAGAGGGCTCTCTATGTATTTTCAGTAAGACCGAATGTAAGCGCTAGTGAGCAGGGCTCTTATTCCTCTTGTACCAAATTATAATGTAACTAATGTCTGCCTTAATTTTAAGCGCTACGCATACTGTTAGCACTATATAAATCTGTATAATAATATGGATAGCATGTATTGTATGCAAAATAAAATTCTATACATATAACAAAAAATAGGGGAAAAAAAATCCTGTAGTAATCTATTCTATGGTTTGGCACTTGGTTTATAGTATTTGTCATTGCCACAAAGTATGGAACAGATTCCTCAAGCATACCTTTCTGTAACTTTACAGGCTGTAATATGTAGTGGCTGATGTCACAATATATACAGTAATTTTTAATATGTTTACTAGGCTAAAATGTCATCTGCTTGCTGTAGACAGAAGCAGATGACATTTTAGCCTAGCAAACATTTTTACTAGGCTAAATTTCTTTCAGTGATCAGACTGCAACATGGTAACCTTGGGGTGAAGGCCTGCAGCAGGGGGATGATCTCTGTCAGACATGTGTGAATATGGCAAAGAACTCTACAGGTTCCAGGATTACATGATTGTCATATCTGTGCCACTATCTCAGGAGGTAGCTATTGATACCCAAAATGGCTAACAAAGATACTGCCAATCTTCGGAGAATAGCAGATTAAGGCCTGGTTCACACTACTGCGGCTCTACAAGCCTCACTTCACATGAGCATAGCAGTCATTTAGGCTGCTGTGCTACTGAAAATTCAGGGAAAAGGTCCTTCATACTTGTAAGTGTTTAGCTGGTCATACTTGGATTGAAATTTGGTTGGTTCAGCAGGGACCAGACAAGATTCGATCCATCCATGGGCAGGTTGATTGTACCCAAATTGCTCCAGCGATCAACTTGGGTCCAACCAGCCTGTTGGATTTTCTACATGCGAATACTGCCAATAGCAGTAATCATTGTGTTGGGTCCACAACCACCCAAACCCCCCCCCCCCCCTCGCTGGCAGAACACAATAGCACTGTGGGAGCCAACCCCCCACCTCATCAATGCTGATAGAAGAAAAGAAAATTGAATCGGCTGCTTTACACATTGCTTTGCATGCATGTACTATACGTGAAAAAAAAAAATATATGAGGCTATGTTCTATTTAGTCAAATTATAGCCTATATCTATTAGATCCATGTGCACTTTCTTCCCAGTTCTTCCCAGTGCTGTAAAACTTTCAGTGAAGGCTTTGGTTCACCCGTCTAAAAGTAGGAGTCCTCTTTGGGGAACAATTAACATGAACAGGTGCTGGCGTGTTGGTGTCAAGCAGCAGGCATCATCCATTCAAGTACAAAGTGAAGAAACTGCTTCACTACATGCTTGCACACATGAAATATTTTGAGTTAATATATTTAGGTCTTGGGGGGCCCTAGTGAAGCTGCGTGTATGGAACCTAATCAATATTTTATTTTGCTTTCTACCTTTATTCAGTGTAAGCTTGCCTAGCTACCTAGATACTCACCAGATGCTTTAAAAATATATAATTTGCCAATAGCAGTGATCGTATAGCTATTATAGTATGTTTCATGCTTTTTCTGAGTTAATCATCTTTTGTATCCCTTTTATGTTGCAGGCCCAGTTTGAGATGCCCTATGTTGTTCGACTGCACAACTTCCACCAGCTCGCAGAACCATTGCAGTGTTTCACATTCAAACATCCAAATACAGGTGAGGGGGAAATATGGTTTACTATACACAGAGAATAGCAGACTTAGTTTTTTTTGTAATGCTTTTAAAAAGTTTTTGATGTAATTTGATTCTTTAACGGCTTTTATCAAAGCATAAAATGCAATGAAAAGACAAATGGGGAAAACCCCCAGGCCATACAAAACAAAAATACAAAATCATAGAGAAAAAAAACATAATCCTACACGGTTACAGATCTAGAACATAATGAAGAGAACCATATTAACCTCTTCTAAGAAGACTCCCTGCCACCTAAACTGGTTTCTCCTGCCACAGAAACAGGGTTTGCCTTTCAGTGTATGAAGGACTGCATTTCTGAACTCTGGGGGAAAGGGGGGGGGGGGGGGGGGGGAGGCGGGCTGGGAAGTGGGGAAGGATAGGAGGATTTTTTTCTTTTGTCAATTTACACATGGAGCTTTGGCTCGCCCATTCTCATTGGTTCACTGGCTGTGATTGACAGTAGCAGGAGCCAATCAGTCCCCCGAGAGCCGAGGCTCTCATGCACATTGCTGGTGGGTGATGGGGCTCAAGTAGGTATTGGGGGGGGGGGGGGTTTACACCTGCTTCAAAACATGGCTTTGGACACGCTTTGTTAAAGCTCTCTGAACACCAGTCAAAGCTCCTGTCACTAAATTAAATGGTTGCCTTACAGTCCTGTTTTACACCTGCTTTTGCTTGGCGCTTTGAATGCGCATTGCCATAGACTTCTATGGAGGCTTTGAAGACTCTTTTGAAGCTGCATGGGGTATCATTTTTGAAGCAAAAGCAGGTGTAAACAGGACTGTAAGCTATTTTATTTAGTGACATTGTTCAGAGAGCAAAAAAGGGGTTGTAAACCCTCATGCATTTTCACTTTAATGCACAGTGGAGGTAAATATCACATGTTTAAAAAAACAAAGCCTGTCCGAAGCCTTGCTTTGAAGCAAGGGTAAAATTAGTCGTTCATGTGCAAGGGTAAACGAGACCTTAGTGCTCATTTACCCTTGCTTCAGGCTTCAACGCACATTGAAGCTCCTACTGCTTCAACAAGCTTTTGTGTGTTTGATTTGAGGCTTTGTTGAAGCTTGGCAGATTCCCTGTGTGTGCTGATATCTCACACCTGCAATTTCTCCAAAGCAAAGCTAAAGCTGTATTAAAGCCTCTCAAAAGCTGCAGGTGCTTCAAGCGAGCTTCAAACTAATTTTGTCATAGAGCTCTATGGAGGCTTTAAAGCTACACGGGGTGTAATTTTTGAAGCAAAGCCAAAGCAAACACAAGGTGTAAACAGGACTGTAGGGCTAGTTTACACTTGCTTCAAAGCCTGTCTGAAGCCTTGTTTTGTTAAAGCTTTCTGAATGCCAGTAAACATCCCTGTCACTTAATAAAATGGCTAGCCTACAGTCCTGTTTACATTTTGCTTTGCTTCAAAATGATACCCCCATATTGCTTAAGTGGTGTTTCAAAGCCTCCATAGAACTGACAAAGTTGGCTTGATGCTTTCTTGCAGCATCTGCAGCTTTTAAGAGGCTTTAATTCAGCTTTAGCTTCCCTTTGTTTTGGAGAAATTGCAGGCATGAGATATCGGCGCACACAGGGAATCTGCCAAGCTTCAACAAAGCCTCAAATCATCAAACACATACAAGCTTGTTGAAGCAGTAGGAGCTTTAATGTGCGTTGAAGCCCTAAGGTCTCGTTTGCCCTTGCACATGGACTAGTTTACACTTGCTTCAAAGCTAGACTTCGGACAGGCTTTGTTTTTTTTTAAACATGTCATACTTGCCTCCACTGTGCATTAAAGTGAAAATGCATGAGGGTTTACAACCCCTTTTTTACACGCACACACACACCGGTAGGCACTTTAATGTGTGAAGCTGAAGCAAGTGTAAATGAGCCCCCCCCCCCCCCCCCCCCCCGAGTGGGTTTGGGTAAAGTATAAAAAAACAAACTAAAGCAAACCTTTGGTGCTTTTTTGACTTGGAGAGGACTGGAAGCAGCTCTGTATAAATATCTGGTCATAAATTCATTGAATTATCTAATGTGTGTTCTCTTTCTAGATGCCGTGATCGATAATAACCGTTACCGCTGCCTTAGGTACTCTGTAAAGCTGAATACAGTGCTGCATGGGTTTGCAGGATATTTCCAGACTGTGCTCTACAAAGATGTTACTCTGAGTTAGTATTGCATTGTTTTTATCTTCATTATGTGGCCACACACAACTTGACAGCATATGTGTCATGACTTTCTTTTACGTTTTTTATATTATATTTTACATTTTTTAATTTTATGTTTTCATTGTCCTTTGCAGGCATCTGCCCTGAGACCCATTCCCCAGGAATGTTTTCTTGGTTTCCTATTCTGTTTCCAATCAAGGTAAGTTGTAACATAGGTGGCAAAAAATATATTGATCAATTACCAATGTTTATATGATCTAGTATCCCGCAGCCTAATTAAAATTTGATTCCAAAACTCATTTTTTATTTTTTTAACAGACCTCAGAGCTTATATTTACACTTAAATGCATTAAAAAAATTTTTTAAATAAATTAAAAATGTCCCATTAAGAGCTGTGGGTGGAAGTGAAGTTGGATGGGGGCCATCTTCCCCTCTCGTCTTAATTGATATGCTATTCTCTTAATGGAGCTGAGTTGGCCATTATCTGTACCTTTTCTTGAGGGGGGAAAAAAAAAAGTAATGCATCCCTTTAACCACTTAAAGTGGAGGGCCACCCTAAAAATAAAAAAACAGCATTAATATTGTTAAAATGAAAAATTTGAGAATATTTTTTTTTTTACCTTACTTAGAAACCCCTGTTGCTAGGCAGTCTTTCTAATCTGCCTCTTCCTACTCCGTGGTGATCTTTGGACTTCTCTCCTCCTTGCGTTGTGTTCTGGGAACTGTGTGTTTCCTAACACAGCTCGTCCCATTCACAAAGGACCGAACGACTCGCGCATGTGCAGTAGGAAACGGGCAGTGAAGCTGCAAGGCTTCACTGCCTGTTTCCCTTTGAGGATGGTGGCTCAGGGAGCTGAGGGACAGGTCGGCCTCGGGAGGCTGACATCACGGGTGCC
This sequence comes from Lithobates pipiens, assembly GCF_037356315.1. Lineage (NCBI taxonomy): Eukaryota > Metazoa > Chordata > Amphibia > Anura > Ranidae > Lithobates > Lithobates pipiens. Next base: position 17,253,772 of record NW_027507696.1, read on the forward strand.
CTGGAAAGGTAAGTGTCATTATTAAAAGTCAGCAGCTACTTTTTATTTTATTTTTTAGCTGCTGGAAAAAAAAAAATCCCTGCTGGAACACCCCTTTTTAAGGACCTCTTTTAGAGATTGGTGTTTACAAGTTAAAAACGTGTAGGTTTTTTTTTTTTTTTCCAAAAAAAAATAAAATTACTTGGAACCCCCAAACATCTTTTTTTTATATTTATTTTACTTTTTATTTTTACACTTTAAAAAAAAAATTGGCACTTTTATTCCTTACAAGGAATGTAAACATCCCTTGTAATAGAAAAAAAGCATGACAGGACCTCTTAAATATGAGATCTGGGGTGAAAAAGACCTCAGATCTCATATTTACACTTAAATGCAAGGAATACGCCGCAGAGACCACTCTTATCAGAAACTGGACTGCTGGGTGAACAAGAGGATACCAGGGTTATGGCACCTAGCTAGTGCCATAACGATATCCCCTGTCAAAATAAGGACGTATATCGGCGTGCAGCTGTCCGGAAGTGGTTAAATGCTATGTATGTCTTTACACTGGTCCATTGCGCTTCCCTTGTGGTGTTTAAAAAATGCAGCAAGATTTTTATTTATTTTTTTTATCGGATAAAATGCCAAAAATGTGCCTACCCTTGAAATGCCTTAAATGCAGCAAGAATATATCAATAACGCACCCGTGTTTTTGATGCGTTTAAGTCACATGACCTATGAAAAACACCTGAACCATCATAAAATCACGGAATAGTCGCATGCATTTTCGGCACTATTATCTGCACATTTTCTCTCTAGGCAAAATGCTGAAAACACTATTTTCGGACACTATTTTCGGACACTATTTTCGGACACTATTTTCGGACACTATTTTCGGACACTATTTTCGGACACTATTTTCGGACACTATTTTCGGACACTATTTTCGGACACTATTTTCGGACACTATTTTCGGACACTATTTTCGGACACTATTTTCGGACACTATTTTCGGACACTATTTTCGTGCATCTCTAGGCCAGACTGTAGATGCGTGTGTTCAGCCGTCAACATGAGTGTGGATGCTAAGGTTGATACACAGTCGTGTCTGAGTGGGTTTTAGGAACCATTGCATGTGAAATGCAAATTCACCTACTTTCTCTCTCTATGGTACTTGTTTCTATTTTATTTGTACCCATATTGGTCTGATAAATATTTGGAAGAATGTGTCAGGTCAGTAATTACATTGTTTTATGTAATTACTGACCTGACACATTCTAACAAATATTTATCATTTAGGCTCCTTTCACACTTGAAGCAATGCCTGTGTAATCCTTGAGGTCTATGGACTTTGAATCACATCAAAATAGTGCAGGGACTACTTTGAAGTTGCTGTGACTTGAAGTCGCACAGATATGAATGGTACTCCACACTAGCAGGTGTGTGTGTGTGTGTGTGTGTGTGTGTGTGTGTTTGTTTTTTTTTTGTTTTTTGTTTTTTTTTTGCTCATAGAAGCCAAGTTAGTATTATGTGTCCATGCACACTACTTTAGACTGAGTTTTTTGAGCTTCAGAGCGTCTAGAAGCAGAAAAAAATGTTTTTTGTATAGTTTCTTGGAGTGTTTGTTTTTCCCCCCGCCCTCTTTTTTTGCTACTAAAACGTTTTGACAAAAAGCTATTACCAGTGCTTTTTTCATTAAGCTTTTTTCCAGTGCCTTTTAGCTTAAACACTAGTGTGAATGGAGCCTTAGTGTGTGCAGTGGTGCTTGTATTATATTATGTTTATTTGTTTTTGATATACAGACTTCTATGTATTTAAAGTTTCAATGTCCTAAATTTTGTAGCTTGCTACTTTAATTAATGGTATTTTCTGTTTATACAGCAACCTATTCCTCTTCGAGAGGGTGACACTGTATGTGTACGGTTCTGGCGTTGTAACAATGGAAAAAAGGTCTGGTATGAGTGGGCGGTGACATCCCCTGTCTGCTCTGCTATTCACAATCCCACTGGCCGTTCATACACCATCGGACTGTAGAAAGCCATCTCACAAGACTTTTCTTGATCCTATTTATTACTGCAAAGTAGTCTGATGCAGAGCATGTCATGGGCAGAAATGTGCTGTGCTTCAAACAGCTTACTCTGAAAGACTGTGGAATTTAGAAGCTACAGCAGTACAGGATAGATGGTTCATTCTTGGCACTGTTTTATATTATTACATGTTAATAGAACAAATAAACTGAATGCAGTTGCTTTTGTCATAAATGCACTTTCTATTTGTCGTCCTGCTTTTTTTTTTCTCTCTTCCCCCCCCCCCTCCCCCCTCCCTTCTCTCCACTGTTGCTCTATAAAACACCAGTGCTGTACGTTGATTCTGTGCCATATGTCATGCATTCCTTCTGGAGTAAGACCAGCCCTAAACCTTGTGGAAAGTGAAATACAGTGGTGTTGAAATTCCAGACTCGACCTGCATGAGAAGTACATTAAGGGCTTGCCTATATATATATATATATATATATATATATATATATATATATATATATATATATATATATATATATATATCTCTATCTATCTATCTTTTCTAAAATGGCATTTAAAATTAAAAAGTACTAGCTTTGTAATTGTGGATGAATGGATTCTATGCGGTTCCAGTGCTCAGAGGCTGTTTAACAGTGTGCTTAGTTTCTGGAACAAGCTGAAGGTTTACAGATTTGATTGAAAGTGCCCTGTAGTTACCGGTCAGTTCCCAGCATTAGCGCATGAGGAGGTGATAAGGAAAGTGGGTGGTTCCTGATAATATGATCACTATTGTTAGGAAAAGGATTCCAATAACACTTTCTGCTGCTTCATATCTTTCCTGTGAGAGGAGATGAGCCGGACACCCAGAAAACCTAAAGCAATTTTGATGCCTTAAAATTAAATAAAATATAAACGACTCATTGCTCGTCCTGGAATGTTTGTTCTGTTGCAAAATAAATTCTCATGCATATCCAAAGATCATCCAGTTGTTTTGGATGCCTGCAGACGATGTGCCATCTGCTGGCCAGAATAAGTTTGGCACCCAGAATTCATTTTTTTATTTTTATTTTTTTGAAAATGAGCCCTCTAACCAACTACAAAACTTCTCGGAACTGTGTAGCAAATACAAGATTAAGATGGCAAAGATTTTTCAGGGTGTTTGAACATTTTATTTTTCGTAACTCTTCATTTCAAAATGTTTGTAGCCCCATTTTTTTTTTTAATTGGTGTTTTGAACTGCTCTTGTTGCTTTAACCACTTGCTGACCAGCTGCTGTCATACTGTGTCATTTTGGCTCTCTTGCGCTAATCGCCATGGCTGTATGTCAGTTTGTGCAATAGCTACAGCGGGCGCGTGCGACTGCTCCAGAGCCAGAACGGGATCTGTCAATGTAAACAAACAGATACCTGTTCTGACGGGAATAGAGAGATTGTCTGTTCCTAGTGATCAGGAACAGCGATCTCTCCTCCTAGACAGTCCACTCCCCCCCACAGTTAGAAACACATTTAACCCCTTGATCACCAGTAGTGTTAACCCCTTACCTGCCAGTGTAATTTATACAGTAATAAGTGCACTTTTACAGCACTGATCACTATAGGTTTCACTGGTCCCAAAAAAGTGGCCGCTCTGTCTGCAACAATCCCGCTAAAAAATGCCAGCTTTATGGAGATGCCGATTTTTCATTTTCCAGCAGGTCTGGGCACCTGCTCACACTGCCGGAAGTACCAATACCTGGTTTGATGATCATTATATCATTGTGCTTGATTGGCCAGCAAACTCACCTGCTGTAAACCCCATAGAGAATCCATGGTGTATTGTCAAGAGGAAGATGAGACACCAGACCCAACAATACAGCTGAGTTGAATGCTGCTATCAAAGCAACCTGGGCTTCCAAAACACCTCAGCGCTGTCACAGGCTGATCACCTCCATGCCAGGCTGCATTGATGCAGTAATTCATGCAAAGGGAGCCCTGACCAAGTATTGCGTGCATACTATACTAGACATAGAGAAATGTTGGCTTACGTAAAAGTATTGTGTGAATAGCCATAACTGTTAGAATAAGCATTTTTCTTTTGTGTAAAATATATAAAATAAGAGTTTCTCTTTTTGAATTGCTGAAATAACATTTTAACTTTATTAATATGTTCATTTATGAGATGCACCTGCATATCAGTTAGGTCAGGCATGCTTTATAACTCCACAGAAGGGATTTCCCTGATGTCTGGGTAAAACTGTGTCCCATATACAGTTAGACTGACATGGAGTAATGTGGGAACTGCATATACTGTAAAGTGTTTAAATGCGATTTATTAAAATAGAGTGAGATGCACATCTAATCTGTCTACAGGTAGTGTAGTGCAGCTTTAAAGAGTGTAAACAAGCTGTATGTTTTTCCTATAAGAACTTTTGGTTGGCCTCTGCGGAAAACTAGCAGATGAACCATGCAAGACTAGAATGAGATGCATGAGGTTCATTTGCCAGTCTTCCTCAGAGGCATCTGCACATCACTGATGGCGTTTGTGGGATTATATTTGTTTACGATAGAGATATATATATATATATATATATATCTATCTCTCTCTATCCATCTATGTGCGGGGATGTTGGCCAACCAGCTGCCGCAGTTATACTGTGGCAGGTTGGTGCGGCTGCACAAATTGCTGTAGATATACGTCACTCTTTTTTTATATATATTCTTTATTTTTCTTTTTCGTACATTATTCAAACGTCATTATACAAATCTTGAGTGGAGTCGTACAGTGTATTACAGAGATACAAACTCCTTACACCTCTCATCTTACATAGTACCCTTAAAAACCCCCCTCCTCCCCGACCCCCCCCCCCCCTCGGGCATAACAAAAAATAAAATAAACGGGCGGAGCTGTGCCCCCCATTCTCCGCCCGTGTCCTTCGCCCTCCTCCCCTGTTCCTATTAATCAGACATGGCAGTTCCCACTCTCTATGAATGTCAGCCATTGTTGCCATTTCCCTTGGATTTCACTTTCTGGCTCCTGGGTTTTAGTGATCGAGTCTTCAATCAGTCTACTCTGCTCCACCCTCTGCACCCACTCAAGAATTGTCGGCCCCTGGGGGTCTCCCCAATGGTTTGGTATTAAGGCTTTGGCTGCATTCAAGAGATAAGGGATGAGAGTGGCTTTGTATTGCCTTACTCCCATGTCTGTATCGTGGAACAGGCAAGCCCATGGACATTTCCTAATCCTCTTTCCGGTTATCAAGTATGTTTTCAATTATCTTATCCCAAAAAGGTCTTATTTTTGGGCAATCCCACCATATGTGTTTGAACGTGCCTTGTTCTTTACATTCCCTCCAACACATCAAATCCTCACCCCTTCTTAACTTCTGCATTCTTATGGGTGTCATGTACCACCTCGCTATTAATTTGTATGCCATTTCATATGTTCGTGAATCTTTCGCTAGTGCATATGTCATTGTTAATAATTTTCTTCTGTGTTCATCATTTCTAAGTATCCCCAGTTCCCCTTCCCATTTCCCTAAATATACAGGTAATTCCCCTTCTCCCTCTCCTCTTAGTATTTTGTATAATTTAGATACCCTTTTCACTATACTGTGTGGGTCCTTAAATAATTTTTCTAGTGGCCTTAACTCATTCATTCCTCGTAGGGGATGTGGAAGCCCTTGTGTGAAGTGTAATAATTGATTATATCTCCATTTGTCTAAAGGTCTGTGTCCCCATTGTTGAGTGATTTCCCTATATGTTAGGATCTTATCCCCTTTCATCACCTCTCCCAGTGTTACTTCTACTTTCTGTGCCCATCTGCTATAATACATCTGCTCTTCCATTCCTGGCAAAAAATATTTTGTCTAGTAGTGACATTAAGGGAGAATTACATGTCCAGTTGTGTGACTTATTTATTTTATCCCATGTTCTCAATGTGTGCCTTGTGATTGTGCTAGTGCCTGATCCTAAGTTCCTTACTTGGGCTGGTATCCAAATCATTTTTACTAAGTCTGTCCCACTTAATCTTGTTTCCAGCTCTGCCCAGCTCTTCCCCTCTAAGTTGTGTATCCAATCTACTATCCTGGATAATATTATGGCTTCATAATATTTTTTAAAGTCTGGGAGACCCACTCCTCCTTTTTCCTTCTCCTTTACAAGGACCTTATGTGCGATACGTGTTTTTTTTTTTGGGTGCCATATGAATGCAAGAACAAGAGATTTTAATTTTCTAAAAAAAACTTCCCGGCAGGGAGATGGGGACCATTTGAAATGTATATAATACCGTCGGCAGTATGAACATTTTTATTACGTTCACTCTGCCTATCCACGATATTCTTTTATGTTTCATATTTTCCATTTGGGATTTTATTTTATTAAGTAGAGGTATATAATTTGCTTCGTACAAATTCGTCCTTTTTACCGTTAATTTTATCCCTAGATAGCTCAGTTCCCCTCCACTCCATTTAAAAGGTAGGCTTGCGGTTAAATCTCTCTCTCTGATCTTCTTCAGATAGATTCAGATTTAGTATTTCTGTTTTAGATAGATTGATTTTAAAGTTAGATATTCAGCCATATTGTTCCATTTCCTTCATTATCGCTGGGATTGATATTCTAGGGTGTGTCACATACAATAGCAGATCATCCGCAAATGCAGAGACCTTATACTCTCTACCTCCCACTGCGATTCCCCGTATGTCCTGACTGCCCCGGATCGCCGCCAATAACGGCTCCAAGGCAATCACGAAGAGGATCGGGGACAAGGGGCATCCCTGTCTCGTCCCGTTGCATAATTCAAGGGGGCGAGACAGGGAGCCATTCACCTTGATCCTAGCTGTCGGTTTGTTATACAATGCTTTTACCCTCTGCATCATTCTCCCACCCAGCCCCATATATTCTAAGGTCTCATTTATAAACTCCCAATCTGCTCTATTAAGTGCCTTTTCGGCATCCACCGACAAGAGCAGCGTGGGAGTCTCTCTTCTAGTTGCTTCCTGTATCAGCATTATTGACTTCAGAGTTATCCCTCCTCTCTCGTCCCCTAACAAATCCCACCTGATCGGTATGGATCCACTCGGGGAGGAGTGTTTTCAATCGCTCGGCTAAAATTTTCGCATAGATCTTTACATCCGTATTCAATAATGAAATCGGCCTGTAACTCTCCATCGCTGCTGGGTCCTTTCCTTCTTTCAAAATCAATGTGATGTGGGCGAGCAGGGCCTCTTCACGGAAAGCCCCCCCGTCCCCCACCTCATTGAAATATTCACAGAGCTTTGGTGCTAGAAAATTTTGAAATTTTTTATAATATAAAATAGAGTAGCCATCCGGTCCGGGGCTTCCCCCCATAGCTGTTTCTTTAATTGCCCTTTCCACTTCCGTAACTGAGATAGGGGTCTCTAGTTCCTGTAATTCATCACGTATCACTTTTAAGCAGTTAAGCTTCTCTAGGTATTCCCTGATCGTTTCTTTCCTTTTCTCCCTTTCCTCCCTTCTCATGCCTATGTTATGTTATATAAGGCGCTATAGTATGACTGGAAGTTCTCTGCAATGTCCGGTGTTGCAAACTTCATCTCCCCCTCTTTATCTCTAATCTTCGGTATATAGGTCCTATTTTTCTGTTCTTTTACTCTTCTGGCTAGCCACTTGCTTGACTTATTGCCCCACAGATGTCTCTCCCTATTTATTTTATGGAAAGCTGTCCTCTCTTGTTCTAGAAATTCTTCTAGCTCTCTTTTTTTTATTTTGTAGTTCCTGGGATTCCTGGAACCCTCTGGGTCTGGTCATTTGTTCTAATTCCTCAATCTTATATAGCTGTACCTTCGCCTTCTCCCTGTCTTTTTTTCTTTTTTCCCTGCACCAATTCCAATCAAAATCCCTCTAATAACCGCCTTATGTGTCTCCCAAATAGTAGCCTTTGAGCATTCTCCTGTGTCATTCGTCTCATAGAAATCGCTTAATTCCTGCAGGATTTTTATGCTTACATCTTGCTCTTGAATAAGTGAGTCATTCAATTTCCATGCACTTCCTGTCCCCATATGACCCTGTATTTCTAGTTGGATTTTTACCGGGGCATGATCGGACAAAGTGATTGACTTAATTTCTGCTTTTTTTTAAATTGGCTACCAATTGTTGTCCTACAAAAATATAGTCTAGTCTTGTAAAGGTTTTGTGTACTGAGGAGAAATGGGTATAGTCCCGTTCTTTCTGATGGGTAATCCTCCAACCGTCGTGTAGCTGAGCGTTGGTAAATGCTTTATTTATTTTTCTATACCGGTGTTCTGCCCCCCGTATACCACCCCCTGAGGAGTCCAGCTTAGGGTCTAAACACCAATTTAAATCACCTGCTAAGATTACCATGCCCATTCTAAATTCTTCCAGTTTACTTAATACTCTCAACAAAAATTTCTCTTGGTTACTATTTGGTGCATACACATTGACAATCGTACATTGCATACTTCCCAATTTGCCCTTTAAAAATAAATATCTCCCCTCTGGGTCAGTCAGTCGGTCCTCGATTTCAAATCTTACTGATTTTTCAAAGCCAATTGCTACTCCTCTGGAGTGCGCTGAAGTGGTGTCTCCGTAGAACCACATTGGGAATTGGTAAGATGATAAATTTATCCCTGAGCTACTAGTGATATGTTTCTTGGAGACCTAAGTTTCCCCCCCATAAATTGGAGTTCTTTGTTGATTTTATACCTTTTTTCCCTTGTGTTTAATCCCCCTCACATTGTATGTTATCACGTTAATAAGAACCATTGGCCTCTATTATGTTATTCTATCGTTTCCCGAGCGCTGACCCAGAGGGGGCTTCCCCATTCCAGCGGACCAGGAGGACGCGAAGGACACCATAAAAAAAACGATGTATGAAACCCCATACCCCCCTCCCTCCCTCTCCCCCAACTCTGCAACTGCAGCCGTTGGTGGGGGGGTCTCTCCCCCCTTTTTGTGTGTACATGAACCCGACCCTATCTCTCTGACAGCGTCTATTCATGTCTACCCGGGGGTTCGTACCTGGTAGCACCTACCCAGCGACGACAACTCCCCCCCCTCCTTCCCACCGGACCCCTCTGACCCTCAACATTGCTGCCCCCTGTTTCTATTATCTCCCTCTCCATCACTCCTCTCTTTAATTCTCCTTCTCTGCCATCTTGGCTTTCTTTGGGGAGGGTGTGTGTCTATTTCTTCCTGCCAACCTGGTAACGGAGGGGGGGTGATCTCTAGGCTCTCACAGAACCCTCTCAAGTCCTCCGGAAAGCGGAGCACCGCCGAGCGGCCATCTCTTCGCCCCCTCAAACACGCTGGGAAACCCCACTGATATGGGATGCCCGCCGCGTTCATAGCTTCCGTTAAGGGTTTTTAGCAGTCTTCTTCTCCTTAGCGTTTCTGGGGCTAAATCTGAAAACACTCGCAGCTCTGTATCCTCGAAGGGAATCTCTGACACTGCCCTTAGTTTTTCCATTATTTGCCCCTTCTCCTCTACGTAGTGAAACCTGACTATCGCATCCCGTATTGCTTCCCTACTTACTCCTCCCCTGACTGCGATCCTGTGAACCCTATCTAATTTTATGCTTTAGGTTGGCTCCCTTTGTAATAGCGGATTGAAAACCTGCTGCACTATTTTACCCAACTCTGCGGCGCCATATTTTTCAGGGATACCTTTTAATGTGTACATTCTTCCTCCTACTCCTGTTCTCCTGATCTTCTAATTTGTAAAGGAGGGACCTATTTGTTCTCTGTAGGTTCTGTACCTGTTCTACTATCTCCTCTATCCTCAGCTCCTGGTTGTCCATTCTCTCTTCAATCTCCTCTACCCTCTCTAGAACTCTACCTATATCTGCACGCACTCCCGCTATTTCTGTCTTTAGGGCCGCCTCCATTTTTGCGAACATTTCCCCCAGCATCTCTTTTATCGGGGTGGGATCCACTTGGGGGCTGGGTCGCAGGGTTTCTTCCTCGGGGATAGATTCTCCCATTTCTCTCCTTGGCCTCTGTTCAAGCTTTGAATTGTGGTGCTTGTACTTATCTCTTTCGTCCCCCCACTTCTAGCCCCGTCTGCTTTTGCACCTTTACCTTCCTCTCCTAACTTCTGTCTACTCGGAGCTGACCTCCTTCCCCCTCCTTGTTTTGGGCTTTCCTGCCCCTCTTCCAGCGTACTGGTATTTACATTGTTACATGCCATATATCTCTGTATCCCTCCGGGGCTGGATATCGGGGGGGCGCTTTTACCTGATTTTGTCTTCCCCCTCATTTTCCCTTGCTTTTTTTCCCCCTTCCCCTCCTTTTTTTTTTTTTTTTTTTTTTTTAACCCTCCTCCCTACTTCCTTTCCTAATCTATTCCTTCGATTGTCCCACCTATCTAATTCCTAAATTCCTTTCTGATGGACTCGTCCAGCCCAAGGTTGGCCCTTTTTGGGGTCCACCTGTGCTCCCTTTACATACACAAAAATATACGAAAATGTCAATATAAACCTCCAGTATACCCAAAGGAAGAATACAGAAATATGGGGGTAGTGTTCTTTCCAGTCAATTCAGCTCGGCTGACGAAATTGTCTCCTGGAGGGGTCAAAGGGCACAAACAGATAGTCTATACTAGTGTATGTTGGAACTGGGGGGGTCTTCTAAAGTTTCTCCGGTTATCCAGTGTATACTTTCCTATCTCTTGCACGATTTCCTCCTCTTAGGCAGGGTGGTATTCCATATCGCTATCTCTGTGCTTCTCCCTTCGGGTCGGTAGATAAGATGGTCGAGACTGGCGTCCTGCTACTTCCAGGGAGAGGTATTAATACCCTCTTACTCTGCTGAAGCGGGGTTTTAAGGAGGCGAACACAAAGGGGGCAAGGGGGTATGAGTATCCCAGTCAAAGCTTGTCCATACACTTGGAGAGAGGCCCTCTAATCCACCGATTACTAAGGAGGATACAGACACTCTAACTCCCCACTTTAACAAATCCAGGGAAATCACTTCCTTGCAGTTCCCTCTGTCCTTTATCTCACCTTTCGGGCGGGGGGTACCTTCACTCTTGGGAGGGGGTCTGGTCAGAGTATCGTTTGAACTCCTTCTAGGAGTATTCACCATCCACCCATATATTTCCGGGATGGCCTATGGAATTTCAGAGCTAGTCACAGTCCTTGTCTTTCTTGCTTCTTGCATGGTATACCTGGTGCACCTTGGCATCTAGGGGGTAGTCATGTACTGTGTATAAAACAGCTTGTGGGTAAAATAAGACCTTGTTAGCCGACCATGATCAGCCAATTTGACTCATATCTCTAAACATCATTAGCAATCGTCTCTGTAACAGTCTTTATTTAGTGAGCCCTTTCCAAAAACAATCTACTCACTTCCTATCATATTCCTGGTCATTCTCCCCCTCCCCGTCCGGTACCTTTCCTCTGTGGCTCCGTCCCGTGCTGCTTCCGCCCACCGGGTCCTTGCTTGGCACTCCCGCCTGTAATGGGTTACCGTTTGGGATCCGACCGGCTGACTCCTATGCCTTTTAACTCGTCTTCCCGTCTGCCGAGCTGTCGGGTTGCTCCACCCCTCTAGTGGGTCAGGGGACACTGTTACTGGGTCGCGGCTCTCTTTCTTTCTCCCCGCAGCGTTCGCCGTGCAGCCACTCGGTCCTTCCGAGCGTCTCAGCCTCGCTCTCGGGCCCGGCGTCGTCGCTCACCTCATACGTCTGCACTCATCATAGGCTGCTGCTTAACGCGGGGATCCTGTGGGTCAGACGGAGGAGGGAGGCGGGCGGAGGGAATCGTCCTCACCGCGCGCCTACGTCATGGTGCTCCACCCCCCGTATATACGTCACTCTTTTAAGTTTGTGGGCTCAATGTCCACCGGGCACCCGTGATCACTCGGGACGGGGATGTGTGTGTACGCTCAAATCCTGGTTCTCTCGGGATCATTCATACTAAGTAAGAACACCGATCAATCTCCTCCCCCAGTCAGTCCCATCCCCCTAGTGTTAACCCCTTCCCTGCCAGTGACACTTATACAGTAATCTTTGGCTATTTTTATCTCTGATCGCTGTATATGTCAATGGTCCCAAAATGGTGTCAAAAGTGTCTGATTTCCCTCCTGCAATGTCAGTCGATAAAAATCGCAGATTGCTGTCATTACTAGTAAAAATATAAAAATGACAATCCATCTATCCCCTATGTTGTAGACGCTGCAACTTTTGCGCAAACCGATCAACCAATTTTTATTTTTAACAAATATGTAGAAGAATATATATCGGCCTAAACTGATGAAGAAATTATTTTTTTTTCTTTATAATAGCATAAAGTACAAAATATAGTGTGTGTGTTTGTGTGTGGTGTTTTTATTTTATTTTTTTTCCCTGAATTTTTACGTTTTTTTTTTTTTTTTTAACTGCGGAGGTGATCAAATACCGCCAAAAAGCTCTTTTGTGGGGGGAGAACATAAATTTTGTTTGGGTACCATGTCCCATTCCCGTACAATTGTCCGTTAAAGCAACGCAGTGCCTTACTGAAAAAAGGGCCTGGTCAGAAAGGGGGCAAACCCCTTCTGGGCTGAAGTGGTTAGCGATTCACATTTGTTATAGGCTAGCATCATTTTAGGTTGGGAATTGCAAAATATATAATTATTTTTTTTTTTTTTTTTGGCTAATTTTCTCTGTTCAACTCCTGATGCTGGCTACTCTTCCCTACTGACTGCCCCCCATAGCAAGACTATTTTGGTCTTTTTCTGCAACTCTAAAGCTGACAGTAAGCAAACGTTTGTAGAGTGGGCAGTGTATCTAGGGCAAAAGATTTTGCTCCTTAACCAGGAACTTTGCACAATTTGGAAGGGGAGAGAGCTCGGGGCCACTGTAGTACCACTAACCAGCTTTTAAGCAGGACATTGTTTGCAAGTCCTCTCAGACAATGTGATAGCTGCTAAGGCATATGGCCTAAAGCAGGGAGGAATCGGAAACTACATCCTTTTGACTGCAGCTTAGGTAAATTTGTATTGGTCAGAAAAGAACCTTGGTTTGGATGGCACTGCAGCAGATTATCTGCAAAAAATACATTTGGGGACGCCTCTATGCCTCGTGAACATGTGATAAACGGGAAGGTTCAAAGATTCTATTCCCTGAGCAAATAGGATGCAGCTCTCAGCATGGATGCTTTAGCTCAATCATGGAAAGTCCATTTGTACTATATGTCCCGTGCCTCCCCCCCAGTACTGGCGATTCATGCACTAGCTTTTGTTGGCTGAGCGCACTCCAATTGGCCTGGGGGAGAACCAATCAGTGGGTCTGGCAGACTCCATGTCTACCTGCCACCCATGATTGTTCCCTGCAGAGACAGAACGGGGATCTGCCTTGTATACTTCAGCAGAGCTCCGTTCTGTCAGGGTGACATGGAGATTTGTTTTTCTTGCAGGAAGACAGGTCTGTGGGTTTCCACAGTCACGCAGTCCCCCATACAGAAAAACCACTTTCAAACTAAGGTGCTTTACAGGCGCCCCTGCCCCTTGAAATCAATGGGCAGCGGCGTTTTGCAGATGCTTTTAAACGTTTCTGCGGCCGTTGGCTGGGGTTAAAAGCACCCCGCTAGTGGCTGAAAAGCGCAACTCAAACAGTAAAAGACTGCTAAAAATAGTGGTGCCCCTGCTCCTCAGTGTGAGCGCGCTTACAAAACAAACGGAACACTTTTAAGCCCTTGATTGCCCCTAATGTTAACCCCTTCCCTGCCAGTACCACATCAGTGCTTATTTTTAGCACCGATCACTAATAATGTCACTGCTTCCCCAAAAATGTCAGGTGTCTGTCGCAGTCCCACTAAAGATCGCTGATCACCACCATTACTAGTAAAAAAATAAAAATGCCATAAAGCTATCCCCTATTTTGTAGACGCTATAACTTTTGCGCAAAACAATCACTATACACTTATTGGGATTTTTTTTTACCAAAAATATGTAGAATACACATTGGCCTAAGCTGATGAATACATTTTTTATATATATTTTATTTTGGATATACATTACGGCAGAAAGTAAAAAATATATATTTTTATTTTTTCCAAAATTTTACGTTTTTTTTTTGTTTATAGCGCAAAAAATAAAAAGCGCAGAAGTGATCAAATACCAACAGAAAAAAAAGCTCTATTTGTGGAGAAAAATTTTTTGTTTGGCTACAACTTTGCACGATTGTCAGTTTAAATAACACAGTGCTGTATCACAAGAAAAAAATGGACTGGTCATTAAGGGGGTAAATCCTTCTGGGGCTGAAGTGGTTAACCACTTGCTGACCATCTGCCGCAGCTGTACTGTGGCAGAATGGCACAGCTGGGTGAAACAACGTTATGTAACGTTGCTTCACCCTGTGGCCATTAGGGGGCGCGTCCCCTGCTTGCCCACGGAGCCGATGCAAGTGCCTGGTGGTCACGATCGCTCGGGACACACGGAGAACCGGGATCTGTGTGTGTAAACCGGTTCTCTGAGGGGAGAAGTGACAGATCATCTGTTCATGCAGAGTATGAACAGCGATTTATCTCTTTCTCTACACAGTCCTCTCCCCCTTTCAGTTAAAACACACAATAGGGAACACATTAACCCCTTGATTGCCCCCCTAGTGGTTAACCTCTTCACTGCCAGTGACATTTTTACAGTAATCAATGCATTTTTATAGCACTGATTGCTGTAAAAATGCCAATGGTCCCAAAAATATGTCAAAATTGTATGACTTGTCTGCCATAATGTCGCAGTCCCGAATAAAAATCGCAGATCACTACCATTACAAATAAAATAATAATAAAGATCTGCCCTATTTTGTAGACGCTATAACTTTTGCCCAAACCAATCAATATACGCTTATTGCGACTTTTTTTTTTTTTACCAAAACTATGTCGAAGAATATATATCGGCCTAACCTGATGAAAGAAATCTTTTTTTTTAATATATATATTTTTGGGAGATATTTATTATAGCAAACAGTAAAAAATAATGCATATTTTTTCAAAATTATCTTTTTTTTTTTGTTTTTAGCGCAAAAAAATAAAAACTGCAGAGGTGATCAAATACCACCAAAAGAAAGTTCTATTTGTGGGGAAAAAAAGGACGTCAATTTTGTTTGGGTTAATTGTCAGTTAAAGCGACGTAGCGCAGAATCGCAAAAAGTGCTCTGGTCAGGAAGGGGGTAAAATCTTCCAGGGCTGAAGTGGTTAAACTCATTCTACAGGTTATCAGAAAATTGCAGAAGGAGGCACCATCCCTTTTTCTGATGGTGGGGGGGCGGGGGGGCAGTCCCCCTCAGACTAAAATAGCTCAGTGGGGCGATCACTGCACTAACATAGGATATGTCAGTATGGCAATCTATACGTTTTGGGGTTTCTTTTTTTTTTCATTCAGCCTGCTGCATTGAACAACAAAAAAAAACAGTTTGTACCCAGCATAAGTATGGATGTTTTTTTTTGTTTTTTTTATATGATCTCTACAAGTTTTTACCATTCCTAGGATACTGTCCTTTCAAACTACAGTGCTAGTCTGTCCTGACAACAGGAAGAATCCTATCACAAAGAAAGAGGAAAAGAGGGTGCACCAATCTTGTGCCTTAACAAAGATAAAATGTATTAAAAACCTGTAACAGTAGTAGTCATACAAACAAATGTGTTTAAAAAATACTTATCAGTACATCAGCAAATGGAACCGTGTCTCTAGACACCTGCAACCTGGGCCGGGTGTTGAAAGGGACCCGATAGCATCGCAAACGGCTAACGCATTTCTTGGGAGAGCCCTCTTCCTCAGAGCCAAAGCGGTGAATGAATCAACAGGCATTCCATCTGTTATGCAGAGGGTTGGCTGCACCACTTATCTATTGACTGGCCCTCAAGCGCATAAGATGCTGTTGTGTTGTTTAATTAGAGTCCTATCACAGTCTGGAGGTGAGAAAATTCTTGCAGAAGTCCACAAATACTTACATCCACTCCAGCAATGAAACATCTATAACAGTGATGGCGAACCTTGGCACCCCAGATGTTTTGGAACTACATTTCCCATGATGCTCAACAGCACTGTAGAGTGCATGAGCATCATGGGAAATGTAGTTCCAAAACATCTGGGGTGCCGAGGTTCACCATCACTGATCTATAAGCTACCTTGTGGGCACCAAGTTCTTCTTTCAGGGGCCAGGTCATTGGCTACCTTGATGGGATCCGGGATCAGTGGCAAAGCTAGACATTCCTTCACCTGGGGCAAAGACTCAGCTTGGAGACACCCCCCCTCCCCCAGAGAGAAGTTATCCACACAGCTCCCTGCCTAGAGAGAGAAGTTCAAGCATAATAAATACAGTAGATAAAAAAAACATAATATGCTAGTCATAGATATATACTGTATATATAGTCATTTAAAATTTTTGGTTATAGTGACCTGCTCTGTAAAAAAAAAAAAAGTGTCAGTAGGGCAGTGGACGGTGTCAGTAGACAGTGCCAGCAGGGCAGAGGTTTGTGTCAGTAGGGCAGTGGATGGGGTCAGTTGAGCAGTGGACAGTGCCAGTAGGGCAGTGGACGGTGCCAGTAGGGCAGAGGACGCAATAGAGCGGTATTAGAATACTATGAGGGTTGCTAACTCTTTAACCACTTCAGCCCTGGAAGGATTTACCCTCTTAATGACCAGAGCATTTTTTACAATTTGGCACTGTGCTTCTTTACCTGGTAATTGCGCGATCATGCAATGCTATACCCAAACAAAATTTGCGTCCTTTTTTTCCCACAAATAGAGCTTTCTTTTGGTGGTATTTGATCACCTCTGCGTTTTTTTTTTTTTTTTTTTTTTTTTTGTGATATAAACGAAAAAAAAGACCGAAAATTTTGAAAATAAATGAGATTTTCGACTTTTTGTTTTAAAAGAAAAATACAATAAACTACATTTTAGTCATACATTTAGGCCAAAATGCATTCAGCCACATTTCTCTGGTAAAAAAAAAAATGCAATGAACGTATAAATTTATTTGTTTGCACAAAAGTTATAGTGCCTACAAACTAGGGTACATTTTCTTGAATTTACGCAGAGAAGTTTAACTGCCTATCTCATTTCTTAAGGTGCTATAATGGAAGGGCAATACAACACACACCCCCCCCCCGACTCCATTTTGGAGAGTAGACACCCCAAGGAATTTGCTGAGAGGCTTGTTGAGCACATTGGATATTTTATTTTTTTGTCACAAGTGATTGAAAAACGACAAAAAAATAAAAACATTACACAAAGTTGTCACTAAAATTATATTTTGCTCAAACATGCCTTGGGTATATGTGAAATTACACCCCAAAATACATTCTGCTGCTTCTCCTGAGTACAGGCATACCACATGTGTGGGACTTTTTGGCAGTCTAGCCGCAAACAGGACCCCGAAATCCAATCACCGCCTTCAGGCTTTCTAAGGGCGTATATTTTTGATTTCACTCCTCACAGCCTATCACAGTTTTGGAGGCCATGAAATGCCAAGATAGCACAATTCCCCCCCCCCCCCCCCCCCCCCAATGAATCAAGGGCTCTTGATGACGTCAGCAGGAAAAAACCGGTAGGCATGGCTATAGAGAAGTGACCTCTTTTGAATACACTGCAGCAGCTGGTAGTGTGAGAATTTCTTATAGTGAATCTTGCTCTAATAAGATGTGAGTAGTTTTCTGTTGTCAATAAACCTTTCTTAGAGACATACTACACTATGGATTCTCCTCCTTTTTACATGTAACGTTTAAATGAGAATCTAAACTGTGGATGGATGAATAATCAAGTTCCCAGGGAGATGCCAGAGAGCGACACAGGGGCTATGCACTGTGAAGGCGGTTTTCCCCACTGGTGAGCGCAATATAATTTATTTTCACCAAAGTGCACCGGGGATTTTCTTTGGATATTTGCACGAGGAACCATTTGGATTATGAACTGTTTAATATATTACAAAGGACTTGTCGGCATTTTATGTTTATAGGATAATAATATTGCATTTATTTGTTTATTTCAGTATTTTTCACTAGGTGTATATTACCAATTTTTTTTTTTTCAAATAACTTTTTTCTTTATTCGTTTAATACAATGCGATATACGTCATACTGTACACTGCAGCATTTAGAGTAACACAAAAAAGAAAAGTGGCAATTAGTCCATGCATGTCGACCTATTGAGTATGACCCCCTGGAGTAGGTACGGACCAGTCCGAGGGGGCTCCACCGCGGTCATTAGGGCCCTCACTGATATTCAGCCTATATATCCTCAGGTCTCTACTACCATTGTAAGAGCCCATTCGGAAGTAGGAGGTATCATCTTATGGTACTATCTGCCCGTGTGAACCTTTAACAAATTACTCTCAGGAGAGAGAATAAAAAACAAGAAGAGAAAAGAAAGAAAGGGAAAAAGGAAACCAGATAAAAGAGAAAGAGGGAGAAGCCAGGAGAGAGAAAAGAGGGGACTAGAGGGGGATAGGGGGAAAAGGTAAGGATTGATAGTCACCTCAAGTGTTTCATGCGCCCGATCATGGGCGACTTTCCCAGAGATTCCAGGGACCCCACACCACATCATGCGCTTCCAACCGGTCCTGTATCCTGGCGGTCATCTTTTCCATTAGCTCCACGTTTCTTTTTTTTTTTTTTTTATTGTTTCACAACCTTTATTGGTATGGATGTATAACTGTTGAACCAATTGCACGGATTAGGAATAATTTTATTAATTAATAGAGTTCCACACATTGACACACATTTTATTTAAGGGTATAGCGCCAATTCTACCTGACTTTTTTTCCACACCCCAAGCTATCTGCTGAGAGGCATGTTGAGTATTTTGCAGATCTCACTTTTTGTCACAGTTTTGAAAATTTCAAACATTTTTTTTTTTTTCTTCCAAAACAATCTAGAGCTGCAAAATACTCACCATGCCTCTTAGCAAATAGCTTGAGGTGTCTGCAGAAGCAGTAGAATGTATTTTGGGGTGTAATTCCGCATATACCCATGGCATGTTCGAGCAATATATCATTTAATGACAACTTTGTGCAAAAAATCAAAATTGTTTCTAATTTTCCCGAAACTTGTGGCAAAATATAAAATATTACATGGACAAAACATGCCTCTCAGCACATAGCTTGAGGTGTCTACTTTCCATAATGGGGTCATTTGGAGGGGGAGGTTTGTGCTATCTTGGCATTTCATGGCCTCCAAAACTGTGACAGGTAGTGAGGAAGTGAAATCGCAATTTTACGCCCTTAAAAAGCCTGACTGCAGTGATTGGTTTTCAGGGTCCTGTACGTGGCTAGGCTCCCAAAAAGTCTCACACACATGGTATATCCGTACCCAGGAGAAGCAGCAGAATGTATTTTGGGGTGTAATTTCACATATACCCATGCCATGTGTGAGCAATATATCATTTAGTGACAACTTTGTGTAAAAAAAAAAAAGACTGGGCAAAATATAAAATATTCCATGGACTCAACATGTCTATCATATGGGTCATTTGGGGGGGTTGAACTGTCCTGGAATTTTATGCACAACATTAGAAGCTTATGCCACACTATTGTAACCACTTGATGACGCTTGTGTTCGTCTAGCATGGGGGTATAGGGGTGATTTATTTATTTTTTATAATTTTTTTTGTTTTTACAGGGAATGTAAATATCCCCTATGATAGCTATAAATAGTGACAGGTACTTATTTTTTTTAAAAATTGGGGTCTTTTAGACTCTAGATATCTCCTCTGCCCACACCAAGATCGGTGTGATAAGATGCTTTCTCAATTTCCAAACGGCGCTGTTTATCTCCAGCGAAACCAAAGTCATGAAATGTTTGTAGCTTACGGTTTCTTAGGCCATAGAGATGATTGGAGCCATTCTGGTCTCTAGATAAATCAATCTATAACTAGATCAGCTCTATTGTCAGCTGGCGGAACCACTAGCTGCATTCTCAGGTTCCCCCGGTGGGACATGAGAGCCAGAGAAAACCATGGCAGACGGTGGGGGGGGGGTTGTTCCCGCCCACTGCTTGTAAAAGCAGTCTAGCCGCTAGGATTGCTTTTACATGAAAGCCAACCACCGGCTAAAAAGAACAATACCAAGATGATATCTAAACCTGAAGACATCATTCCGGTATAACCACTCATAACTACTTAATACCAGTACATTGCTGGTCCTTGTTGGGCATATATTGTCCTGTGGGCTGAACAAAAAAAGAGACTGATCGGTGGGTATGCTCACTATTAGAATACCGCCACCCACTTCTAATGATGGGCATACATGCACCGTTTTTTTTTAAATGTGGTGGTGAAATCACATCCTACAGTGCTGGAGTCGCTGATTTATGTATCGTGAGAGCAAACCCTGCTGCTGTCAAAATAAATAAATCTGTGCTGCAGCTGAATGGCGTACCTGAAAAGCAAACAATGGTAATAATAAAACATTAACTCAATAAAATAACCACAATCTGTGCCAAAAAAAAGAGTAAAAAATACAGTATCTCACAAAAGTGAGCACACCCCTCACATTTTCGTAAATATTTTATTATATCTTTTCATGTGACAACACTGAAGAAATGACACTTTGCTGCAATGTACAGCAGGGGTGCCCAACCGCTGGGCTGTGGGACACATGTGGCCTGCGTCGCCCCCTGAAGTGGCCCACCTCCTGCTCTGGGATGGAGGGTCAGCAAGCACAGATCACTGGTTCTTGACCCACCATCCCTGAGCATCTGTGTGAAGAACGGAGCTGGCACTAGAGGAAGCATGTGGCTACAGTAGATAGCAAAGGAGATGCTTCCGGTATAGTGCTGGCCCCTGTCACAGGTGGAGTGATACCAAATGCACTCTGCCTGGGACAGCAGCTGCCAGAGATACCTGCCAGTGGTATCTGCTAGCAGTACCCACCAGCAATACTCACCCAGGGGGACAGCCAGCAGTACCTGCCAGTCATACCTGCCCTGGGGGACACCCAGTAGCATCTGCCAGCCATACTCACCCTGGGAGACAGCCAGCAGCAGCCGCCAGCCATACCCGCAGGGGGGACAGCAGCAGCCGCCAGCAATACCCACATGGGAGACAGCAGCAGCAGCCAGGCATACCTGCTCTGGGGGAAAGCAGCAGCTACCAGCCATACCCGCCTGGGAGACAGCAGCAGCCACCAGCCACATCTGCCTGGGAGACAGCAGCCGCCAACCATGCCCGTCTGAGGGACAGCAGCAGCCAGAGATACCTCCAGGAATCGTAGGGAAGAAGTGAAGATTGAGGTAAGTTTTTAATTAAAATCAAACAGCAATGGGCATACAGTGCCTTTCAAAATTTTGCCCCCCTTGGCATTTTTCATGTTTTGTTGCCTCACAACCTGGAATTAACATGGATTGTTTGAGGATTTGCATCATTTAATTTTTCAGAACATGCCCACAACTTTGAAGTTTTTTTTTTTTATTGTGAAGCAAACAACAAATAGGACAAAATAACAGAAAAAGTCAATGTACATAACTATTCACCCCCCTAAAGTCAGTACTTTGTAGAGCCACCTTTTGCGGCTATCACAGCTCCAAGTTGCTTTGGATAAGTCTCTATGATCTTGCCACATCTTACCTCTGGGATTTTTTCTGTTCCTCCTTGCAAAAATGCTCCAGCTCCTTCAAGTTGGATGGTTTGTGCTTGTAAACAGCAATCTTTAAGTCTGACCACATATTTTCTATTGGATTTAGGTCTGGGCTTTGACTAGGCCATTCCAACACATTTACATGTTTCCCCTTAAACCACTCAAGTGTCGCTTTAGCAGTGTGTTTGGGGTCATTGTCCTGCTGGAAGGTGAACCTCCATTCTAGCCTCAAATCACACATAGAGTGGTACAAGTTTTGTTTAAGAATATCCCTGTATTTAGCACCATCCATTTTTCCCTCAACACAGAGCGGAACGGGTGGCATGTGAGTGTGGGTGACACAGACATTCCAAGACACACTTACTTAAAGCATCAGGCTGAGCTTAATAGCAGCAGCAGTTGCTGGACTATTGCTCAGCAGCAGGTGCATTTTTTTGGTGCTACCTCTGCGTTTGTGCTCAGCACTATGACCAGAGGGGGTGGTTCAAATGCCACAAAGATCAAGGACACAAAGGGGTCACCCTCAGGTCCTAAAGACCCTCCCTCTGCAACACCATCCCATTCTAAGGAGGCTGGTCAAAGCGAGCCATCAGGGTCATCAGGGGCTGCAATTGCTTCCGACACTTCAGCCCCTGTCTATATAACTGAGCAGGTTTTCTCCTCAGCTATGAGTGGTTTAGAGGAAAGATTAGTGTGTTTAATCACGTCTTCACAGAATGGAAGAAAGCGCATTAGGTCCCCTTCTACCACCCAGGATCCTCAAACGGAGGAACTGTGGGAGGGGGAAGATGAATCCCCCTCAGGGGTCCGTGAACAGGCTGATGATTCCTTTTCCGAGGAATCAAATGAGGAAGGACCTTCTTCAGCTTCACTGAGAAGTTGCTGGTGCATTCTCTTACTGAAATGGTCCACACCACATTTAAGCTACCCTTAACAGTCAGTTGAAGAGCCCACTTCCTGCTTGGGTTCACTAAAGCCTCCACAAGCCTTGCATGCCTTTCCTGTCCAATCATTACTAGAAAAGCTTATGTATTCTGAGTGGAATCACCCAGATAAGCACTTTTTTCCTCCTAAAAACACTTTATCCTATGGAGGAAAAATTTACTAAGATGTGGAGTATACCAGCAATTGACGCTGCTATATCCTCTGTAAATAAAAGTTTGACTTGTCCAGTTGACAATGCGCAAATGCTTAGGGATCCAACTGATGGATCCCTAATTGGAATTTTTCTCCCTGGCAGGTTCAGTGGCTCAACCTGCAGTGGCAGCGATTGGGGTATGTCAGTCCTTGAGATATCATTTATTTTTATTTTTTTGCATAATCTTTATTTTTGTAAAGAAACATATAACAGGACAAGTCCAACATAGAATGACATCATTGACCCAACAGGGTCTTGCATATGTAGACAATATGAGAATACAGGTTCAACAGATAAACAAGTACAACAAAAGCGATGTTTATGGATTTTGTGTTAGAAGACCTAGGGGCCTTCCCAAATTAGTAGGTTTAAAGAGGGTGTCTTATGCCCCGTACACACGATCGGACTATCCGGCGGACCAGAATCCGCCAGACAATCCGCCCCTGTGTGGGTTCCGGCGGACTTTTTCTTCCCAAAACTTAGAAAGAAGTTTTGACTCAAAATTGTCCGCCGGACACAATCCGCCCATCTGTGTGCTAGTCTAGATACCCTCTAGCCTAGATACAGCTTTGCTGGAACTGGCAGAACCATCCTTTAAAACCCACAGGCAATTAAGAATCTAGAGGAGGGGAAACCAACCCCCTGACTGACAGCAGCTGCTGGAGTTCATCTATACTGTTGGCTCTGTTCGGAGGTGGTGTGCTCAGTGTGGCCACGATCAAGGCTTCCTACAAGAATGCAGGTACGATCGGTTCGCTCCCTTCCCATCCCCCTTCTTTCCTTTCCCTCATCCCTTCTCTCTTTTCCCCCTCTCTTCTTCCTTATGTACACCTAAAAAGATATACGCTTCTTTTGTTATATTGTTGTCAGTTAAATATCTAAATGATATGCTGCTGGCGGACACAGCGGCATAGAGCCTCTGCGCTCACGAGACAGACCCTTGATTTACAGGGGGCACTGGATGTCCCATCTGAGCGTATATTATTGTTCTCTGGTGCCCCGGCTGCACGGCGGGGGTTAGAGGGTAGTTTGATGGCGGCTATTGGGACCCCCCTCCGCCCCTGTCCACTGGTCATTCACATCGGGTGGGGTGCCGGGATCTGGGGGCCCCCTTATTAAAGGGGGCTCCTGGATTCCGATAAGCCCCCGCCCGCAGACCTCGACAACCAACGGCCAGGGTTGTCGGGAAGAGGCCCTTGTCCTCATCAACATGGGGACAAGGTGCTTTGGGGTGGGGGGGCCGCAGGGCCCCCCTTCCCAAAGCACCCCCCATGTTGAGGGCACGCGGCGCGGCTCAGGAGGGGGGGCTCGCTCGTCCCCACCCCCTTTCCTGACCGGCCGGGCTGATCGGATAAGGGTCTGATATGGACCTTGGGGGGACCCGCGAATGCCGTTTTTTCTGCGTAGGACTTCCCCTTTAAGTCCATACCAGGCAACAGGATTAGTGAGGTGTCATTCTTGCCGATGGAGGCAGCGACATTGACTTCCCTCGCTAGTCCCGTCTACCTGGAGCCACGTTCGAAATGAATGGACTTTTCTCCGTGTGTGGGCAAGTCCGTTCATTTCAAAAGTCCGGCAGGCTCCCGCCATAGTCCGGCGGATTCTCCGTCGGAACTATTCCACCGAAAAAGTCCGGTCGTGTGTGGGCAGGTGCACTCATTCCGAAAGTCCAGCGGTTTGTCCGCCTGACTAAGTCCGCCGGATATTCCGATTGTGTGTACGTGGCATTAAGAATAATGATATAAACAGCTGCAGCGGTATAAAGTGAAGGTATTGTATATCGGCCTTCCTGTATTACAGCCCTTCCCCTGGTGGTGAGCCGGGGGGGGGCTGTCCAGTGGACAGGGGCTGAGGGGGGGTCCCAATAGCCACCATCAAACCACCCTCTAACCCCCGCGCACAGCCGGGGCAACAGAGAAAAACAATATACGCTCAAACGGGACATACAGTGCCCCGTGTAAATCAAGGATCTGTCCCATGAGCGCAGAGGCTCTATGCCGCTGTGTCTGCCAGCGGCATATCATTTAGACATTTAACCGAAAATATAACAAAAGAAGCGTATATCTTTTGAGGTGTACATAAAGAAGAAGAGAGGGGGGAAAGCGAGAAGGGATGAGGGAAAGGAAAGAAGGGGGATGGGAAGGGAGCGAACCGATCGTACCTGCAGTCTTGCAGGAAGCCTTGATCGTGGCCACACTGAGCACACCACCTCCGAACAGAGCCAACAGTATAGATGAACTCCAGCAGCTGCTGTCAGTCAGGGGGTTGGTTTCCCCTCCTCTAGGTTATAAATTGCCTGTGGGCTATAAGGGATGGTTCTGCCAGTTCCAGCAAAGCTGTATCTAGGCTAGAGGGTACATATCTAGAGTCTGTGACATATTCCGTCCAGGGTGTCCAGACACAGATAAACCGGTCCCGGGAGCCCCGGCAGTTTGTTATCCAGTCCTCGGCCTCTCGGGCTGCACTGACCCCGCTGGTCCACTCTTCCCTAGTAGGGATTCTGGGCTGCTTCCAATAAGTTGGAAGTAGGCGCCTCGCTGCATTCAGCAGGTGGGGCAGCACGTTCTTTTTATATTGGCTGAGTGGGGTCGGGAGGGCATGCAGGAGGAAGTGTGCCAGAGAGAAAGGGACGTCTATCCCTGTTATAATTTTTAATTGGTCTGTGACGTCTTTCCAGAAGGGTATGATTGGGGGCACTCCCACCATATGTGTATGAGCGTACCCGCTCCAGCATAGCTCTGACTCGGTGGGGTATATACGTGCCATGTCAGCTGGCACGCGGTACCAGCGGGACATTATCTTATAGTTTGTTTCTTGTGTTTTGGAGTCTATGGAGGATGAGTGGGTAAGGCGGTATAAGTGGGTTAATTTTGTGCCTGTGAGCTCTTGCTCTAAGTCTCTGTCCCATCTCCGAATATAAGCGGGTTTAGACTGGTGGGTAGCTGAGCCTAGGTGAGCCTATTCCGACACCAGGTGGGGAGTAGGGTCTTCATTTATAAAGAGGCACTCAAACAGGGTGAGGGAAGAAAGGTCTCTAATTGAGTGGCCCTGTGTCTCAAAAAAATGGTGTAACTGTCTGTACCTCCAAAAGTTCATTCGTGAGCCCTGATGCCTGGCTTGTAGAGCGTCAAAGCTCAGGAGCTTATCCTCTTTCATAAGTTTGCCGCAGCTGGCATTTCCATCATCCACCCATGACCCAAACAAGGCCATCTGTTCGCCTGGTGGAAACCACAGGAACCCACCCAATGGGGCCAGCGGGGGGGCTATTTTTTAGCAGCGGGTTAATCCAGTCCCAAACTGAGAGCACCTGAGCTGTCAGTGGGGAGGTTGTCGCAGATAGTCCCCTATGTTCCCAGGGCAGCCATGGTGCATAGGATAAATTCCTGCCCGCCAGAGATTTCTCCAGGGAGACCTAGGGAGACCCAGAGTTTTGAATGAGTATGAAAACGCCAGTTAAGTATACTTTGGAGGACTATAGCTCGGTAATATCGTCTTCTATCTGGGATTCCCAGGACACCATCATGTTTTGGCCACCTTAGTACTCTAAGCCCTTGTACACACGGTCGGACATTCCGACGGAAAATGTCCGATCGGACCGTGTTGTCGGATAATCCGACTGTGTGTGGGCTCCATCGGACTGTTTCCGTTGGAATATCCGACGGACAAAGTTTTAGAGCTGGGCTATAAAACTTTCTGACAACATGATCCGATCGGACTTTGTCCGATTGTGTGTAGAGAATTCCGATTGGACAAAGTGCCACGCATGCTCAGATCAAATTCCTAGACCAAAGCTATTGGCTACTAGCCTGAACGTAGTCCCGTCGTAATGAAATAGCGTCATCACGTTCCGAACTATCGGATTTCCCGACAACTTTGTCCGACCGTGTGTATGCAACACAAGTTTCGGACAAAATCTGAGGATTTTGTTGTCGGAATGTCTGACCGTGTGTACAAGGGCTTAGAGCTATTCTGGGTTTTCGTGCGTTCCATACAAACTTAGACAGCGTACTGGACAAATGGTCAAAGAAAAGTCTGGGTAGGGGGGTCGGTAGCATTTGTAAGTAGAAGAATATTCATGGTAGTATGTTCATTTTTATGATATTCACCCATCATAACCATGTGAAGGCCGTCTGCATCCATTGTGAGAGATCTTTTTAGACCATGGTAAGCAGTGGGGGGTAGTTGGCCTTGTATAAAGCAATCCGTAAGTTGCACATCCAGGTATCGCAGGGACGACGTGGCCCAGGTGAAAGAGAAGGCCGCCTTAAGACTCGTGGTTAATGGAGGGGGGGGGGGGGGGGGTAAACAGATGGGAATAATTTCAGATTTTGTAACATTTATCTTAAAATCAGATATTGATCCAAAGTGCTTGAGTTCCGTCATCAGGTTAGGCAATGAGATCAGGGGGTCTGAAAGGTGGAATAGGACATCGTCAGCATATGCCGAGAGTTTGTGTTCCGTGTTGCCAACCTGTAGGCCCTTAATGTCTTTATTAGCTCGTACAGTGAGAAGCAATGGCTCCAGCACAAGGGCGAATAAGAAGGGTGAAAAAGCTGCAGGAACAGTTCCCACAGCTCAGTCAGTTTCTTCAGTGCTTCAGGGCCCCCACTTGCTTTGTGTTGGAGTTCAGATTTTTGAAGGGCTGTGTGTACTCTTTGGAAGTCTGCCCGGCGAGCCCGTTTAAGTCTAGGCCCTTGAGAGATCATCTCTCCCCTGGCTATAGCCTTATGGGCTTCCCATATTATGCCCTCGTTGACGTCTTCAGTAGAATTTTCTCTAAAGTAATGGGTCAAGGTGTCAGTCTTCTCCTTAACCACCGCCACGTCATCCAGTGGACTGTCATTCAGCCTCCACGTCCAGGCCCTATGTGAGCCTGAAGGGAGGGCGAAGGCAGCCGTGACTGGGGTATGGTCAGAAATAGTGATGTTGCCAATGGACGCAGACTGTAGGTGCTCCAGGGTATTGTGGTCCACATATATGTGGTGGTCTATACGCGTGTAAACATTGTATATCTTGGAATAGTAACTAAAGTCTCGGTCTGAGGGGTGTAGTACTCTCCAGCTATCCATCAGGAGTTGGGATTGGAGTGTCTTGCGGAAATGCTTGAGAAACACATAGGAACGTGGGGGTCTCGCATGGGACGTGTCTAGCATGGGGTCTGGGCTGATGTTGAAGTGCCCTCCGAGGATCAAGAGGCCTTGGGGGAGGAAACCCGCAAGACAGAACGCTAAAGCCATTTTTATGAAGGAGCGCCCCCCCCGCGCTCGAGTGGGGGTAAGACTTCTGCAGTTTCTCAATGGTCTGGCAGGAAGAATTTCAGGACAGATGTCCGGATGGTCTCCACAGTAGCTCTAGGGTACAAACTAGAGTTCCGAGAATTCCCCGTCTCCTCAGGTCAAATGTCTTCAAAGATCTAAAGAAAAAGAAGTTTCTCTTTCTAGCATTAGCCCCCATACACACTATCAGATTTTCTGCTGATTTTTGTCTTCAGATTTACCAAAACCATGTAGTAGAAGGACCTGCCTGATTGCATACAAATTGAAACTCCTAAGGTTTGACCTCATATTATATGGTTTTGGTAAATCTGAAGGAAAAAATCAGCAGAAAATCTGATAGTGTGTATGGGGCTTTAGACCGACTTTTGTCACAAAAATTGTCCCCGTGGAAGAGCAGGGGTCAGGGTTTTATTCAAACCTTTTCACGGTACCAAAACCAAATGGGGTTGTCAGACCCATTCTAGATCTCAAAGATCAGTTACTGAAGATTCGCTCTTTCCACATGGAATCAATCCGATCAGTAGTCTCCATCCTACAAGGGGGAGAGCTTCTGGCATCAATCGACATCAAGGATGCATACCTGCATGTACCTATTTTCCCCACTCACCAGAAGTATCTGCGTTCCGAAGTAGAAGGACTTCATTTTCAGTTTTTAGCCTTGCCTTTCGGTCTAGCTACTGTACCTTGGGTGTTTACAAAATTTCTGGCCCTTGCCCTGGCCAGATTAAGGACTCAAGGTATAACAATAATAGCATACCTGGACGACCTGCTCTTACTAGACCGGTCGGTAGTTCGCTTGGACCAAAACGTGGTCACCACAGACAGCTACCTGGAATACCTAGGTTGGATCATCAACCTAGAGAAATCTTCTTTAAAGCTAGTAAGAAGATTAGATTACTTGGGTCTGGTCAAAAATACAGCCTAGAAGAAGGTGTTTTTACCCCAGGCAAAGATCAGTGCCATAAAGGAGCTGCTCCAAGGGGTCAGGGCAAAGAAGGGTCCTTCCATTCGCCTTAGCATGAGGTTGTTGGGGAAGATGGTGATTGCATTCAAAGCAGTTCACTATGCTTAGTTTCATTTGAGACTGCTGCAAAAACAGTATCCTTGTGGCCTAGAACAAGAAGATTCAGGCACTAGATTTTCCAATGCATTTGTCTCTAAAAGTGCGCCAGAGCCTCAGTTGGTGGAGGATATCCAAGAATCTGCAGAAGGGGAAATCCTTCTTACTGGTTACCTGGAAGGTGATAACAGATGCCAGCCTTTCAGGTTGGGGAGCAGTCCTGAAAGAAGCGTCTGTCCAAGGAAAACGGTCCAGAACCAAAAGAACCTTGCCCATCAACATTGTAGAAATTCAGGCAGCGTGTCTAGCCCTAAGGGCCTGCACATTCAGGTTGCAGAATTCTCCTGTCAGGATTCAATCCGACAATGCCACAGCAGTGGCTTATATCAATCACCAAGGGGACACCAGAAGTCAGGCAGCCCAGGGAGAGGTAAACCATATCGTAACCTGGGCAGAAAAACATGTGCCGTGCATTTCGTCAATCTTCATTCCAGGGGTAGAGAACTGGCAGGCAGACTACTTAAATCGCCAGCAGCTGTTCCCAGGGGAATGGTCCTTTCACCCAGATATCTCCCTGGCTATATGCCAAAGATGGGGAATCCCAGATGTAGATCTGTTTTGCATCCAGGTTCGACAAAGTCAACAAATTTGTGCCAAGAACAAGGGATCCACTCGCATGCAGAACAGATGCTTTGGTGACCACGTGGGATCAGTTCTCACTGATTTATGCATTCCCTTCTATTCTGCTGCTACCTCGACTTCTTCACAGGATCAAGCAGGAAAGGAAGTCAGTAGTTCTTGTGGCCCCAGCGTGGCCCAGAAGATCTTAGTATGCAGAAATAGTAAAGATGGTGGTAGGGGTTCCATGGCCCCTACCACCAAATCCAGACTTGCTATCCCAGGGACCAGAGTTCCATCCTACTTTACAAATGCTAAACGGTTTGACTATTGAAACCCACATTCTAAGGAATCGTGGGCTTTCAGGCTCAATGATACCTACCTTGATTAATTTAAGGAAGCTAGCTTCCAGAGTAATTTGATATAGAGTCTGGAAGGCATATGTTTCCTGGTGTGAATCCAGGGGTTGGCATCCTAGGAGGTATGTCATAGGTAGAATTCTTGCTTTTCTGCAAATGAGGCTAGAGATGGCCTTGGGTACTATTAAGGGCCAGGTCTTGGCCTTAACAGTACTGTTTCAGCATCTGCTTGGTTCGCATTCTTTGATCCAAAGCTTTTTACAGGGGGTAACGCGGCTTAATCCACCAGTTAGGGCACCCCTAAACCCTTGGGACTTGAATTTAGTTCTGTCGGCATTACGGAAACAGCCTTTTGAGCCGATACAACATATTGCTTTAGTCCTTTTGACAAGGGAGCTAGTTTTTCTTGTAGCCATATCTTCTGCAAGAAGGGTATCAGAGTTGCCGGCTCTTTCTTGTAAAGAGCCATATTTAATTGTTCACAAGGATAGAGTAGTATTGTATCCTCATCCTAGCATTCTGCCTGGTGGTTTCAGGTTTTCACCTAAACCAGGATGTTGTTTTATCTTCATTTTTTCCATAGCCCTGTTCTAAGGAAGACAAGCCATTGCACTCTTTGGATGTAGTGAGAGCAGTCAAGATCTATTTGAAGGCGACTGCTCAGATTTGGAAAACAGATGCTTTGTTCGTGTTGCCTGAAGGTCCTAGGAAAGGACAGACAGCATTGAAATCCACTATTGGCAAATGGATTCGGCAGGTAATTAGCTTATGGCTTGAAGAAGGTTCCACCTTTTCAGGTCAAACCGCACTCCACCAGGGCTGTTAGTGCTTCGTGCATCACCAAGCCTCCATGGCTCAAATCTGCAAGGCCGCAACCAGCTCTTCAGTCCATACATTCACCAGATTCTATCGGGTGGATGTAAGAAGGCATGAGAATATCACCTTTGGGTGCAGTGTGCTGCAGGCAGCGGTATAGGTCCTCAGGTCTGATTGCACCTTACTTTTGTTTGTGTCCCCTCCCCACAGGTGGCATCGCTCTGGGATATCCCATACAGTTATTACTGTGGCTCTGTGTTCTGTGAAGAAAATAGGATTTTATAACAGCTTACCTGTAAAATCCTTTTCTTGGAGTACATCACGGGACACAGAGGTCCCTCCTCTCTTTCTGGTTACACGTGTATTGCTTTGCTACAAAATTGAGGTACTCCCAGTAAGGGAAGGGGTTATATGGGGAATTGACCTTCCTGTTTAGGGTGTGCCAGTGTCCATCACCTGAAGGTTCCATTTAACCCAGTTATTACTGTGGCTCTGTGTCCTGTGATGTACTCCAAGTAAAGGATTTTACAGGTAAGCTGTTATAAAAATCCTATTTTTAGTCTTATCAGACTAGAACACCTTCCTCCATACATTCTGGGAGTCTCCCACATGTCTTTTTGCAAACTCAAAACGTACCATTTTGTTTTTTGCTGAAAATAATGGCTTTCTTCTGGCCACTCTGCCATAAAGCCCAACTCTATGGAGCGTACGGCTTATTGTCGTGTACAGATACTCCAGTCTCTGCTGTGGAACGCTTCAGCTCCTCCAGGGTTACCTTAGGTCTCTGTGCTGCCTCTCTGATTAATGCCCTACTTGCCCGGTCGGTGAGTTTTGGTGTGCGGCCGTCTTGCTGTTGTGCCATGTTCTTTCCATTTGGTTATGATAGATTTGATGGTGCTCCTAGGGATCATCAAAGATATGAATTATTTTTTATAACCTAACCCTGATTTGTACTTCTCAACAACATTGTCCCTTACTTGTTTGGAGAGTTCCTTGGTCTTCAAGGCAGTGTTTGGTTAGTGGTGCCTCTTGCTTAGGTGTTGCAGCCTCTGGGGGCTTTCAAAAATGTGTGTATCTGTAATGACAGATCATGTGACACTTAGATTGCACATAGGTGGACATCATTTCACTAATTATATGACTTCTGAAGGTAATTGGTTGCACTGGAGCTTTTTATGGGCTTCATAACAATGGGGGTGAATAGTGATGGCCGAACGGTTCGCCCGGCGGTCGTTTCGCGGCGAATTTCCGACTTTCGCCGTCCGCGGGTTCGAACGCCTTTTTCCGTCGTTCGCCCCGGCGGACTTACGTGTTTAATGTATACAAGAACTTTAACCTTTCGTGACACGTTTATCATGTGTTACAGGACAACCAATTGAGACATGACAGCTCATGGACACTTGGACATTCCCCCTAACCTATAAATACACCCGATCCGGTGGCCATTTTACATTCTTTCTTCTGTCACTGTAGGGAAAGGATCCTGTGTGGAGTAGGGACAGAGAAAACGCTAGCTATTTGGTACACAAAAGTTCTTTTCAGGACTGGTATAGGTGTTAGGTCAGCAGCCTGAGTTTCTTTTGTCAGTTTAGATAAAGGGACAGAGCGCTGTATGCTGCTATTTTAGGGACAGCTCAGCCAGATTAGTCTTTCTTCATCATCATCATCATCATCATCATTAGCTGTTACTATCAGGTCCACAAAAGAGCTGTTCCAGCTAATCGTTCCAGCCTACTCTTTTTTGCCAATTTGTATAGGGACAGGCAGGAAGCAGTGTGTCAGGCAGTGAGGATAATTTTAAAGACTTGCTGTTACTATTAGTTCCACAAAGGTTCTTTTCAGGACTGGTATCAGTGGTACGGTAATAGGCTTGTACACGTATAATATTCTTTCTTCCAAATATAGAAAGAATATTATACTTGACTGCTGCCCTTCTGCTGCAGTCTGCTAATCATTCACAACTCACTTGTTCCACAAAGCTCTTTATCAGGACTGGTAACTTGGTCTGTCTAGGGTGCTACGGTACATAGGCTTGGGTGCGGTACAGTCTGCTGTTCTGTAAGGACCGCTATCGGTCCACAATACATAGGGTTGCCGTGCACTACTGCTGACCGCTGCCCTATACTGCAGCAGTCCTTCATTGGTATAGGGACTGACGTACAGTCTGCTAATCACTAACACACAACCTGCTTGGTCCACAAAAGTTCTTATAAGGACTGGTAACTTGGTATAGGGTGCTACGGTACATAGGCCTGAGTGCGTTACAGTCTGCTGTTCTGTAAGGACCGCTATCGGTCCACAATACATAGGGTTGCCGTGCACTACTGCTGACCGCTGCCCTATACTGCAGCAGTCCTTCAGCGGTATAGGGACTGACGCACAGTCTGCTAAACACTAACACACAACCTGCTTGGTCCACAAAAGTTTTTATAAGGACTGGTAACTTGGTATAGGGTGCTACGGTACATAGGCCTGAGTGCAGTACAGTCTGCTGTTCTGTAAGGACCGCTATCGGTCCACAATACATAGGGTTGCCGTGCACTACTGCTGACCGCTGCCCTATACTGCAGCAGTCCTTCATTGGTATAGGGACTGACGTACAGTCTGCTAATCACTAACACACAACCTGCTTGGTCCACAAAAGTTCTTATAAGGACTGGTAACTTGGTATAGGGTGCTACGGTACATAGGCCTGAGTGCGTTACAGTCTGCTGTTCTGTAAGGACCGCTATCGGTCCACAATACATAGGGTTGCCGTGCACTACTGCTGACCGCTGCCCTATACTGCAGCAGTCCTTCATTGGTATAGGGACTGACGTACAGTCTGCTAATCACTAACACACAACCTGCTTGTTCCACAAAAGTTCTTATAAGGACTGGTAACTTGGTATAGGGTGCTACGGTACATAGGCCTGAGTGCGTTACAGTCTGCTGTTCTGTAAGGACCGCTATCGGTCCACAATACATAGGGTTGCCGTGCACTACTGCTGACCGCTGCCCTATACTGCAGCAGTCCTTCATTGGTATAGGGACTGACGTACAGTCTGCTAATCACTAACACACAACCTGCTTGGTCCACAAAAGTTCTTATAAGGACTGGTAACTTGGTATAGGGTGCTACGGTACATAGGCCTGAGTGCGTTACAGTCTGCTGTTCTGTAAGGACCGCTATCGGTCCACAATACATAGGGTTGCCGTGCACTACTGCTGACCGCTGCCCTATACTGCAGCAGTCCTTCAGCGGTATAGGGACTGACGCACAGTCTGCTAAACACTAACACACAACCTGCTTGGTCCACAAAAGTTTTTATAAGGACTGGTAACTTGGTATAGGGTGCTACGGTACATAGGCCTGAGTGCGTTACAGTCTGCTGTTCTGTAAGGACCGCTATCGGTCCACAATACATAGGGTTGCCGTGCACTACTGCTGACCGCTGCCCTATACTGCAGCAGTCCTTCATTGGTATAGGGACTGACGTACAGTCTGCTAATCACTAACACACAACCTGCTTGGTCCACAAAAGTTCTTATAAGGACTGGTAACTTGGTATAGGGTGCTACGGTACATAGGCCTGAGTGCGTTACAGTCTGCTGTTCTGTAAGGACCGCTATCGGTCCACAATACATAGGGTTGCCGTGCACTACTGCTGACCGCTGCCCTATACTGCAGCAGTCCTTCAGCGGTATAGGGACTGACGCACAGTCTGCTAAACACTAACACACAACCTGCTTGGTCCACAAAAGTTTTTATAAGGACTGGTAACTTGGTATAGGGTGCTACGGTACATAGGCCTGAGTGCAGTACAGTCTGCTGTTCTGTAAGGACCGCTATCGGTCCACAATACATAGGGTTGCCGTGCACTACTGCTGACCGCTGCCCTATACTGCAGCAGTCCTTCATTGGTATAGGGACTGACGTACAGTCTGCTAATCACTAACACACAACCTGCTTGTTCCACAAAAGTTCTTATAAGGACTGGTAACTTGGTATAGGGTGCTACGGTACATAGGCTTGAGTGCGGTACAGTCTGCTGTTCTGTAAGGACCGCTATCGGTCCAC
This sequence comes from Lithobates pipiens, assembly GCF_037356315.1. Taxonomy (NCBI): domain Eukaryota; kingdom Metazoa; phylum Chordata; class Amphibia; order Anura; family Ranidae; genus Lithobates; species Lithobates pipiens. The sequence continues at coordinate 17,288,617 of NW_027507696.1, forward strand.
AATAGATAGGGTTGACGTGCACCACTGCTGACCGCTGCCCTATACTGCAGCAGTCCTTCAGCGGTATAGGGACTGACGCACAGTCTGCTAAACACTAACACACAACCTGCTTGGTCCACAAAAGTTTTTATAAGGACTGGTAACTTGGTATAGGGTGCTACGGTACATAGGCCTGAGTGCGTTACAGTCTGCTGTTCTGTAAGGACCGCTATCGGTCCACAATACATAGGGTTGCCGTGCACTACTGCTGACCGCTGCCCTATACTGCAGCAGTCCTTCATTGGTATAGGGACTGACGTACAGTCTGCTAATCACTAACACACAACCTGCTTGGTCCACAAAAGTTCTTATAAGGACTGGTAACTTGGTATAGGGTGCTACGGTACATAGGCCTGAGTGCGTTACAGTCTGCTGTTCTGTAAGGACCGCTATCGGTCCACAATACATAGGGTTGCCGTGCACTACTGCTGACCGCTGCCCTATACTGCAGCAGTCCTTCATTGGTATAGGGACTGACGTACAGTCTGCTAATCACTAACACACAACCTGCTTGTTCCACAAAAGTTCTTATAAGGACTGGTAACTTGGTATAGGGTGCTACGGTACATAGGCCTGAGTGCGTTACAGTCTGCTGTTCTGTAAGGACCGCTATCGGTCCACAATACATAGGGTTGCCGTGCACTACTGCTGACCGCTGCCCTATACTGCAGCAGTCCTTCATTGGTATAGGGACTGACGTACAGTCTGCTAATCACTAACACACAACCTGCTTGGTCCACAAAAGTTCTTATAAGGACTGGTAACTTGGTATAGGGTGCTACGGTACATAGGCCTGAGTGCGTTACAGTCTGCTGTTCTGTAAGGACCGCTATCGGTCCACAATACATAGGGTTGCCGTGCACTACTGCTGACCGCTGCCCTATACTGCAGCAGTCCTTCAGCGGTATAGGGACTGACGCACAGTCTGCTAAACACTAACACACAACCTGCTTGGTCCACAAAAGTTTTTATAAGGACTGGTAACTTGGTATAGGGTGCTACGGTACATAGGCCTGAGTGCGTTACAGTCTGCTGTTCTGTAAGGACCGCTATCGGTCCACAATACATAGGGTTGCCGTGCACTACTGCTGACCGCTGCCCTATACTGCAGCAGTCCTTCATTGGTATAGGGACTGACGTACAGTCTGCTAATCACTAACACACAACCTGCTTGGTCCACAAAAGTTCTTATAAGGACTGGTAACTTGGTATAGGGTGCTACGGTACATAGGCCTGAGTGCGTTACAGTCTGCTGTTCTGTAAGGACCGCTATCGGTCCACAATACATAGGGTTGCCGTGCACTACTGCTGACCGCTGCCCTATACTGCAGCAGTCCTTCAGCGGTATAGGGACTGACGCACAGTCTGCTAAACACTAACACACAACCTGCTTGGTCCACAAAAGTTTTTATAAGGACTGGTAACTTGGTATAGGGTGCTACGGTACATAGGCCTGAGTGCAGTACAGTCTGCTGTTCTGTAAGGACCGCTATCGGTCCACAATACATAGGGTTGCCGTGCACTACTGCTGACCGCTGCCCTATACTGCAGCAGTCCTTCATTGGTATAGGGACTGACGTACAGTCTGCTAATCACTAACACACAACCTGCTTGTTCCACAAAAGTTCTTATAAGGACTGGTAACTTGGTATAGGGTGCTACGGTACATAGGCTTGAGTGCGGTACAGTCTGCTGTTCTGTAAGGACCGCTATCGGTCCACAATAGATAGGGTTGACGTGCACCACTGCTGACCGCTGCCCTATACTGCAGCAGTCCTTCAGCGGTATAGGGACTGACGCACAGTCTGCTAAACACTAACACACAACCTGCTTGGTCCACAAAAGTTTTTATAAGGACTGGTAACTTGGTATAGGGTGCTACGGTACATAGGCCTGAGTGCGTTACAGTCTGCTGTTCTGTAAGGACCGCTATCGGTCCACAATACATAGGGTTGCCGTGCACTACTGCTGACCGCTGCCCTATACTGCAGCAGTCCTTCATTGGTATAGGGACTGACGTACAGTCTGCTAATCACTAACACACAACCTGCTTGGTCCACAAAAGTTCTTATAAGGACTGGTAACTTGGTATAGGGTGCTACGGTACATAGGCCTGAGTGCGTTACAGTCTGCTGTTCTGTAAGGACCGCTATCGGTCCACAATACATAGGGTTGCCGTGCACTACTGCTGACCGCTGCCCTATACTGCAGCAGTCCTTCAGCGGTATAGGGACTGACGCACAGTCTGCTAAACACTAACACACAACCTGCTTGGTCCACAAAAGTTCTTATAAGGACTGGTAACTTGGTATAGGGTGCTACGGTACATAGGCTTGAGTGCGGTACAGTCTGCTGTTCTGTAAGGACCGCTATCGGTCCACAATAGATAGGGTTGACGTGCACCACTGCTGACCGCTGCCCTATACTGCAGCAGTCCTTCAGCGGTATAGGGACTGACGTACAGTCTGCTAAACACTAATACACAACCTGCTTGGTCCACAAAAGTTCTTATAAGGACTGGTAACTTGGTATAGGGTGCTACGGTACATAGGCTTGAGTGCGGTACAGTCTGCTGTTCTGTAAGGACCGCTATAGGTCCACAATAGATAGGGTTGACGTGCACCACTGCTGACCGCTCACCTATACTGCAGCAGTCCTTCAGCGGTATAGGGACTAAGAGTTTTGTCACAGGGTCATTTAAAAAATGACATGCAGAGGAAGAGGCAGGCCCTTCCGCAGGGGTGGTAGGGGTAGGGCAGGAGCAACAGGCTTGAGCCAAAGTGGGAAGTTGCAGAAGGTGCGTTCAATTACTTTAAAGGATGCACCAGACTTGGTTGAGTGGCTCGCTCAGCCTTACTCTTCTGCACCCTCCTCATCCTCTCGATCTGCACCCTCTTCTTCACTCTCTGCTATGTGCACCCCCAAAGACACTACCACCAACAACACGACCACCACCACCACCACCACATACCTTCCGCTTGAGTCACTGGAATTATTTTCCGATCCATATCAAGAGGACATTTCTGATGCGCAGCCACTCTTGGTATTGGATCAGGAAGAGGAGGTAGCAACAAGCGCTACTCAGCAGTCTGACGCCAGTACCCAGATCAGCCCAAGGAGGAGGTTGGTCCCCGGTGTTGCTGCCTACTCTACTTATAGCGGTGGGGAAGGTGACGTTGATGATGACGTGTCTAGTGATGTCACGTGGGTGCCCACAAGAGAGGAAGAGGAGGGGAGTTCAGAGGGAGATATGGACCAGCAGATAGGGAGGAGAAGCAGCAATGACTTACATTGCACAGCAGGGACAAAGCAGACTGCAAATGTATCAGGAGCGAGTCATCGACCATGTACGGTCACATCTGGCGCTCCCAGGACACCGGCACATGGCTCCGCAGTGTGGGCTTTTTTTAACGTGTCCGCTGCTGACAATAGCGTTGCCATCTGCAATCTTTGCAGTCAACGCGTTAGTCGCGGTAAGCCCAATACTCACCTAGGGACGACCGCCTTAAGAAGGCACATGAGCAGCCATCACCGAGCCCAGTGGGAGCAACGGAACACACAAAGCCACACTGCAGGCTCTCACCGTCCAGCCTCGTCTTCTACTTCTCCTTCTCCTCTCTCCTCACAATTGTCCTCCACTCCACCTTCCATCACGCCAAGCTCACATTTTTCTGCAAAAAGGCAGGCTTCCGTGGGCCTAATGTTTGAGCGTAAAAAAATGATGACGCCGGATAACCCTCTTGCCCAACGGTTGGCGGCTGGCTTGTCAGAACTCATAGCCCGCCAACTACTGCCATATAAACTGGTGGACTCGGAGGCCTTTCGCAAATTTGTGGCCATTGGAACACCACAATGGAAGGTCCCAGGAAGGAAGTATTTCTCAGAGAAGGGCATCCCAGAGCTATATGGCCATGTTCAGCGGCAAGTGAATGTATCTCTGGCACACAGTGTCGGTGCCAAGATACATCTGACCACAGACACGTGGTCTAGCAAACACGGGCAGGGAAGGTATATCAGTTTTACTGCCCACTGGGTGAACCTTCTGACGGCCGTCAAGCATGTAACCCGTGGCACCCGTGTAGATTTGGTTTTACCGCCACGGATTGCATGCAGGCCTGACTCTTCTTCTCCTCCTCCTACTCCATCCTCCTCCCTCTCCTCCTCAGCTGCCTCCTCCTTTTCCGCTGCTAGCGTCTCTTCCACTGCACCGCCCAAGCTCCCCAGAACCTATTCCACATGCCAGGTGAGACGTTGCCATGCCGTGCTGCGTCTGTTGTGCCTGGAAGCAAAGAGCCACACTGGCCCGGCACTCCTTTCAGCTTTGCGTTCACAGGCAGATGAGTGGCTAACACCGCTCAATTTGACAGTTGGTAAAGTGGTGTGTGACAACGGTGCCAATCTGCTTAGCGCATTGAAACAGGGCAAAATCACGCACGTGCCGTGCATGGCACACGTCTTAAACTTGGTCGTGCAGCGATTCCTTGTCAAATACCCTGGGGTCCAGGACATCTTGCGGCAGGCAAGGAAAATCTCGGCCCATTTCAGAAGATCTTACACGGCCATGGCTCGCCTTGCTGACATTCAGCGGCGACACCATCTGCCGGTCAGACGTCTTATTTGCGATTGCCCGACGCGATGGAACTCAACCTTCTATATGCTTGATAGGCTGCTCCAGCAGAAACGTGCAGTTAACGTCTACCTGTATGAACTCTGCGAAAGAAACGGTTCTGGGGAGCTGGGTTTTTTTTCACCGCGCCAGTGGCTGCTCATGCGCGACACATGCAGACTTCTGCGGCCATTTGAGGAGATCACCAAACTGGTCAGTCGCAGCCATGGCGCCATCAGTGACATGGTACCTTATGCCTTCTTTCTGGAGCGTGCATTGCGTCGTGTCATTGATCAGGCTGTGGAGGAGCAGGAGCGGGAAGATGAGGAAGTCGCAATGCTGGATGAATTCCCAGGGGGGGCTACTCTATCTGAGACAAGTCAACAACAGGAGTCTGATGAGGAGTCAGAGGAGGATGGTGCCGGGGCGGATGAGCAGGAGCAAGAAGAGCATGCTTTAAACCTTTCTGGGATCCCTGTTGTGCGAGGATGGGGAGAGGAGAATGAAGAGGACGACATTATCCTGGATGATGAGCAGGAGCCAGGCCACCACACCGCTTCCACTTTAGTGCAAATGGGGGCCTTCATGCTCCAGTGTTTTAATAGGGACCCCCGTATAAAAAGCATGAGGGTCAAGGACCAGTACTGGGTGGCAACGTACTTAGACCCCCGGTACAAACACAAAATGGCGGAAATGTTACCGCCGTCGCAGAGGGCTGTCAGAATGCAGCACTTCCAGGCCTTGCTTCGAGAAATGCTGCATTCTGCTTTTGCGTGCGCTGGCAGAGGAGCAATTCCCACTCCCAGAGAAGGATTTGCGGGTACCAATCCAACAGCGCCTGCAAGAAGAGGCCGGTTTGAAGATGTGTTGGTGACTTCGGATATGAGGTCATTCTTTCAGCCGACCCATCGACAGGTGTCATCCGGATCCAGCATCAGGGAACGCCTAGACCGTCAGGTGTCCGACTACATTGGGTTAACGGCCGATGTGGACGCTCTGAGGAGTGATGAACCCCTAGACTACTGGGTGGGCAGGCTTGACCTCTGGCCAGAGCTTGCCCAATTTGCAATCGAACTGTTGGCTTGCCCCTCATCCAGTGTCCTGTCCGAAAGGACGTTCAGCGCAGCAGGGGGGATTGTGACCGATAAGCGTACTCGCCTAGCTCACCACAGTGTTAACTACCTCACATTTCTAAAAATGAATGAGGCATGGATCTCGGAGGAATTCAACACATGTGATCAGTAGACCATGTATATGTCTATAAACAATTTTTGGAATCAAGCACACAGACCTTCTTAATTCATTTGGCTCACTTCCCTGACCCAAAAAAGCACACCGTACTATATGCCCCTACCCTCCTCTTTGAAGAGGTTGAGCGGTGTCATATTTCTACTGGGGCTGCTTATTATGAGGGGTTCCCACCATCCCTGTGCTGTGCTGACTTCCTCCTGGGTGTTCTTATTATGAGGGGCTCCCACCATCCCTGTGCTGTGCTGACTTCCTCCTGGGGGTTCTTATTATGAGGGGATCACACCATCCCTGTGCTGTGCTGACTTCCTCCTGGGGCTGCTTACGGTGCTGCTGTCAGCGCTGTATGTCACGGAGCTGCTGTCAGCGCTGTATGTCACGGAGCTGCTGTCAGCGCTGTATGTCACGGAGCTGCTGTCAGCGCTGTATGTCACGGAGCTGCTGTCAGCGCTGTATGTCACGGAGCTGCTGTCAGCGCTGTATGTCACGGAGCTGCTGTCAGCGCTGTATGTCACGGAGCTGCTGTCAGCGCTGTATGTCACGGAGCTGCTGTCAGCGCTGTATGTCACGGAGCTGCTGTCAGCGCTGTATGTCACGGAGCTGCTGTCAGCGCTGTATGTCACGGTGCTGCTGTCAGCGCTGTATGTCACGGAGCTGCTGTCAGCGCTGTATGTCACGGAGCTGCTGTCAGTGCTGTATGTCACGGAGCTGCTGTCAGCGCTGTATGTCACGGAGCTGCTGTCAGCGCTGTATGTCACGGAGCTGCTGTCAGCGCTGTATGTCACGGTGCTGCTGTCAGCGCTGTATGTCACGGAGCTGCTGTCAGCGCTGTATGTCACGGAGCTGCTGTCAGCGCTGTATGTCACGGAGCTGCTGTCAGCGCTGTATGTCACGGAGCTGCTGTCAGCGCTGTATGTCACGGAGCTGCTGTCAGCGCTGTATGTCACGGTGCTGATGTCAGTGCTCTGTATTACGGTGCTGCTGTCAGTGCTCTGTATCTCCTGCACCCTCTTGTTTGCCTACCCTGGTCCCTGACCTTCCCTCTCCTCCATTGCCTTCATTAGCTCCATAGTCCTGAATTGTCAGAACAATTTCCCAAATAAAAAAAAAATGCTTGTAGTTATCGATCCCAAATTCACCTCATACATGTATTATGCTATTGTCCAGGTGGTGGGACTACGTGCTACCCCCTAATAATTACCCCGTGGCCGCAAATTCGACCTAAAGGTTTGCGAAATTCGCCTCCCATTGAAGTCAATGGAGCCCGCGGCGAACGGTCGTTTTCGCGAACGTTTGTGTCCGTTCGCGTTTCGCGTTCGCGAAACGTCCCGTCGGAAGTTCGTCCATCACTAGGGGTGAATACATACGCACATACTAATTATCAGTTTTTTATTTCTGAATGTATATCTTTTTCTAATTATACTTTACCAACTTAGACTATTGTGTTCCAATCCATCACATATAATTCAGATTAAAAAAACATTGAACCAAAGGCTGTAATGTAACAAAATAGGTAAAAAGTCAAGGAGGTGGATACTTTTGCAAGGCGCTGTATCTATTCTCTACACTGGTACACTAGCTACACTGGGCTGCTTTCAAATTGATCCGCAGGTGCAGTGCATCTGCGTGTATCTGCACTGAGTCATAGACTTCTGTTTTTACCTGCGGATTTGCTGCTCTTTCAGAAAGTGCACCACACCTACAAGATGTAATAGAATTCTATGGCAAAGTGTGCTTACCTGTAGCAAAACCATGGGTGCGTTGAGCTCCCATCAGTGTGGAAGCAGCCTTAGGCCCCTCTCACGCAAACAATCCGATCGGGTCCACCTAAAAAAACAGACAGGCACACCCAATCAGACCCTCCATTCACCTCTGTGGAGCAGCAGATGTAAATGGCATTTGTGTACTTTTACACCCCTCTACCTCCAATCCGATCCATAAAAAAAAAAAAAAAAAAAAAAATAAACACAACACAGAAGGGGATCCTTCCCCTTTTGTCTGGGAGATAGGATTGGAGGGCCCATAGAGGAGAGCGGGCTGTGTCCATGTTTTCTCTGCATATGCGGAGTGGACATGGACCCGTCATCCGCCCACTCTGCTCACTGTAGTCCACGACTGGTTACCAAGTTGCTTAAGTAGCCCTCACTCTTCAAACAGTTGAGCACCCCTGTGTAAATTTGCTGTCCCCTCAAAATAACTCAACGCACAGCCATTAATGCCTAAACCGCTGGCAACAAAAATGAGTACATGAGTAAAAATGTCCAAATTGGGCCCAATTAGCCATTTTCCCTCTCTGGTGTCATGTGACTCATTAGTGTTACAAGGTATCAGCTGTGAATGGGGAGCAAGTGTGTTAAATTTGGTGTTCTCACTCTTATTCTCTCATACTGATCACTGGAAGTTCAACATGGCACCTCATGGCAAAGAACTCTCTGAGGATTTGAAAAAAAGAATTGTTGCTCTACATAAAGATGGCCTAAGCTATAAGAAGATTGCCAAGACCCTGAAACTGAGCTGCAGCACGGTGCCCATGACCATACAGCGGTTTAACAGGACAGGTTCCACTCAGAACAGGCCTTGCCATAGTCGATCAAAGAAGTTGAGCGCACTTGCTCAGCGTCATATCCAGGGGATGTCTTTGGGAAATAGACATATGAGTGCTGCCAGCATTGATGCAGAGGTTGAAAGGGGGGGGGGGGGGCGGGGTCAGCCTGTCAGTTCTCAGACCATACACCCAACACCAGACCACACTGCATCAAATTGGTTTGCATGGCTGTCATCTCAGAAGGAAGTCTCTTCTAAAGATGATGCACAAGAAAGCCCGCAAAACAGTTTGCTGATGACAAGCAGACTAAGGCCATGGATTACTGGACCCATGTCCTGTGGTCTGTGATGAGACCAAGATAAAATTATTTGGCTCAGATGGTGTCAAGCGTGTGTGGCGGCAACCAGAGTGAGAAGTACAAAGACAAGTGTGTCTTGCCTACAGTCAAGCATGGTGGTGGGAGTGTTATGGTCTGGGGCTGCATGAGTGCTGCCCCAGCACTGGGGAGCTACAGTTCATTGAGGGAACCATGAATGCCAACATGTACTGTGACATACTGAAGCAGAGCATGATCCCCTCCCTTCAGAGACTGTGTATGAAGGGCAGTATTTAAAGCGGAGGTCCACCCTAAAGTGGACCTTCCGCTCATCGGAACCCTCCCCCCCTCCGGTGCCACAATCGGCACCTTTCAGGGGGGAGGGGGGTGCAGTTACCTGGATAATCCAGGTAACTGCACCCACTTCCGGGATAGCTCTCTGCGGAAAGGGGCGTAACTTACGCCCCTTTCCGCAAGTGCCCGCCCCTTCCCGCAAGTGCCCCGCTGCCTGCTGGGAAACACACAGATCCCAGAGGCAGCGGGGAGCGTCCTTATTGCGCAGCGCGATTCGCGCATGCGCAGTAGGGAACCGGGAAATGAAGCCGAAAGGCTCCATTTCCTGATTCCCATACCCAAGATGGCGGCGGCAGGACCCGACAGGCGACCTAGAGATCGGCTTCGGGTGCCGACATCGCGGGCGCGCTGGACAGGTAAGTGTCACTATTTTAAAAGTCAGCAGCTGCAGTATTTGTAGCTGCTGGCTTTAAAAAAAAAAAAAAAAACGCGGAGTCCCGGTGGACTCCCGCTTTAAACATGAAAAAGACCCCAATCACCCCTCCAAGATGACCACTGCCTTGCTAAAGAATCTAAGGGTAAAGCATTTCTCCAGACCTAAACCCTATTGAGCATCTGTGGGGCATTCTCAAATCGAAGGTGGAGGAGCGCAAGATCTCTAACATTCATCAGCTCTGTGATGTCATCATGGAGGGGTGAAAGAGGAATCCAGTGGCAATCTGTGAAGCTCTGGTGAACTGCATGCCCAAGTGGGTTAAAGCAGAGCTGGAAAATAATGGTGGCCACACAAAATATTAACACTTTGTGTGTTGAATTATTTTGAGGATAGATCTACGGGGAAACCCTGCCGCGTGCCTTCTCCATCTGACAGACCGGCCCATCCAGAAATATAAACAGACCTTGACAATGCAACTATTGAACACGGCGCGTGTATGCATCCTAGCGATGTGGAGGCAACCTCACCCCCCTACGAGAACCTTGTGGTACTCTAAAGTTAATTATGTTCTCCAGATGGGGGAACTGATCGCCACTCTCTATAACACAGAGGAAAAGTTCTGCGAGAAATGTAGACCCTGCAGATATTTTACTGGAACTCAAGCATACCTGCATGAGGTTGCGTCTGCGGCCGACTTGGTGACCGCCTGAATGCCTCTGTTGGCGCTTATGCCTGGGAAATTGGACACGGGGCCCTAGGCCACCTAGTATGGAAGGAGTTGGTGTCCCCCTGATGCTTATTCCCGTCACACCCCCCCCCCCCCCCTTTTTTTTTTCCTCTCCCTCCCTCTTCTTCTCTCTCCTCTTCATTTCTCTTTCTCCTTTCCTGGTTCGTCTTTTCTGACCCGCCAAGCAATATCTACGTAGGGCCGTGGCGTTTTTCGCAGACCTGCATAGACCACACAGACATCGAAAAGCTGATCTGTACTGTTGCTCTCGGGGTGGCGCCTTATGGATACTACGGACCCCCTGGTTACCAGTTCTCCTAACTTGGACGGTAAGGTCCATCCCTGCGGATCAGCGCTCATGCATATGATATTTGTGTTATAACGTTTCAGCATACGGTTGCCTGTCTTTGCTGTCTCTACATGAAAATGAAGTGTATGACCGAAAATTCCATAAGATTTTATTGTTTGCTGTGTATGTCTTGCACTGAAACCTTAATAAAAGAATAAAAAAAAAAATTATTTTGAGGGGACACCAAATTTACACTGTTGTACAAACTGTACACAAACTACTTTACATTGTAGCAAAGTGTAATTTCTTCAGTGTTATCACATAAAAAGATATAATAAAATATTTACAAATACATGAAGGGTCTACTTTTCTGAGATACTGTATATGCCAAAGCACGGTGGCAATCCGCCCCTAATGTTAGGGGCAAATTGTCCCTCCACCCCTGCCCCCATGAAATCACCTCCTACAGCACTAGAGTCGCTGATTTATGCATCGTGAGAGTAAACGCTGTTGCTGCCAAGATAAATAAATCGGTGCTGCAGCTTAAAGTGGTTGTAAACCCTTACAACACACTTTGGCCTACAGGTAAGTCAAGATTAAGGCTTACCTGTAGGTCCAAGAAATATCTCCTAAACCTACACGGTTTAGGAGATATTTGCCGAAAGACAGGCGCATGTGCCGTAGACAGCGGCGCGCAGGCGCACTGAGCGCAGCACCGTCAATGGCGAATATGGCGGCTCCCGTGCGCATGCGTGGGAGTGATGTCATCGCGGCTTCGCCGAATGACAGTGGCGGAGCAGCGAGACCCATCGAGAAGATGGATGTGCCGGACTACAGGGGACAGCGGTGACTTCGCTGGCTCCTGTGTCAGGTAAGTGACACATAATGGACTACTATATGATGCATAGTAGTCCATTATGCTTTACCTTTGCAGGGAATGAAAGAGGAAGTAAACTCATCAGGGTTTACTTCCTCTTTAATAGCATTCCTGAAAAGAAAATAATGGTTAGCAATAAAACACAGTAAACAGTATAAAAGAATTACATACCTGAAAAAATCAAAAAGTATACCAAGACTCCATCACAGGATGGTACTGCGGGGGTCTTAAAGATGGAGCAGTGCCACGTCCTATAGAACAATTTTAGATCAAAAAGCACATAAGGAGAAAAAATTTACTTTATAGGCACCAATTATAAAAATAGCATAATCATTTAGGGAATTTTCATTAAAACTTATTTTGCAAAGTCAATACATGCAAAAGTGTGTTGTTGCTTTTACTCTCTAAAACAGCAAAAAAAATTATACCAAACATCATATTAGTCCTGCAACAGTATATGGTATGTAATAACATGCTTGCTCTACATGTTTCGCATATGAATGCTTCATCGGGAGCTTAATAGCTGTTCTACAAAAGAAGAGGAGGGGAGAGACATATAAGCATATACAAATCCAAAAAACAATACATAATCTAACATTGGTAGAGTGTTCCACATTTTTTAGCAGAATTCATCCAAAAGGTAAATATGCAGCAGATAGCCATAAGTGACATGCAGCTGGAGATTTGAGGTTGAACATGGGGGTGTGCCAGTTAGAAAACAGAAAAAAATAGGAAAAAGTAATAAATATTTGTAAAAAACAGCAAGGGTATGTATCCCCATATCAAAGCATCCATTATTTGAGAAAAGATAGTAAAGATAGCAAATTTGAAAAGAAAAACAATTCCTGCACAAAAGCATAAAAACATACCTGAAAAGAAAACATGATAAAACATAGTAACGATAAAACATTGCAGTTAAGCATAAAATACAGTAAAACAGAGCAGAACAATAGAGAGAGAAGAACAATAAAATGACAACTTGGCTTTTTTATTTTGTATACATATTTTTTTTTTTTTTTACACTTTTATTTGTAACTGTAACGATTTCAGGTTTGGGTCTCTCAAAATGCGATGGCATCTTTGGAGACCCTTTGAAAGTGTGCCCTAGACTGTGCAGTGCTGTACCCTATGCTAATACTCCACTAGTATGTGGTAGCGTTGCAAATATTCACCGATGCAAAGACCAGGTTGGCCAGGACAGCAGGGACAATAATATCGGCTGTCATTACTATATATGCTTTTCCTACAGACACAAAATGTTCTTTGGAGGGTTCGTGGGTAAGGGTACCAGGGATGGCATACAGAAAATACCTCTCATGCTGCCGGCTCACTGCATTTGCACTGGGAAGTTGGGGCACAGCACCATCTGGAAACAGAAGGGCTGTGACGATCTCTTCCTGGAATTTAAGGAAGGATCCAGTTCGTCCTGACGCTTTGTATAGCACATAAGCGTTAAGCAGAGCCAATTGAAATAGGTATACAGACACTTTTTTGTATCAGCACCTGGCATTACGGGCAATTAATTATGGCGCCATCAACTGGTCATTGAAGTCCACCCCTCCCATATCAAAGTTGTATTCATGGACACAGAGGGGTTTTATGACTAAGGCCTTATAGGCTGAAACGCGTCAACTGACTTGATCTGCGTTTGTTCACTGTGGCTATTCACTAAAATTAAGAACACCAGTCGCCGTTGAAATTTGGACAGTCGTATCTGCGTGAACGGAGGACAGAATGAAAACATTCCAATTATCCCTCAACTTCACTCTGAGCAAATTATTACACTTCAAGCAGGCTTTCTCCCCCTGTCTAAGTCTGGATTCTACAAGCCATTGGGGGAAGCCCCAGCGATTAGATTACACGGTGTCACATGTGCCAATTTGTCATGTACCTGGTGGTGGAGCCGCATATGCAGGGAGAGGACTCTCTTACAACTCTGACTTGAGAACCCCTGATAGGGCAGACAGGAGGCTTGAGAGTACAGAGTGGCACAAGTGCCTGGCAGAAACCCTGGTGCTGGAGCTGAGCTGCACTTCAGAAGACTCCACGAAGATACTGACGGTCCAGAAGATCGCTGGAGCTGCAGACTGGCTGAAGAAAGGAACAACTGGAAGCTGGACACAGCAGTCAGAGAGGGAGGTGTCCTGCAGATTGGAGCACTTGGAGGTGAAGACAGGTCGGGTCGGTAGCAGGCGGGAGAGTCAGGTACAAGTTCAGAGGCAAAAGCAGAGTCGTTAGCAGGCAGGTAGAAGCATAGTCAGGACAAGCCGGGATCAAAGGCAGGCAGAAGGCAGGGATCGTCAGGAACAGGTTGAGTCAAACAGGAACAGGTATGCAGGAACAAGCAGGTAGCAGGAGTTTCCATAAAACGCTGTAGACCAGACAGCAAGAGCCCTGGGCGTCAGTCTCCAGTCACAATGCGTGCATGCGCCAAATGACTCTTCTTGCGGGAGGCCTATGCACAGGTGTTCTTCTGCCATCTTGGTTGCTGGCTTGCCCTTCTTGACACAATTCCACAATCAAACAGGTGACAGGTGACTAAAAAGTGGCACACTCGTGTAATAATTGTCCATGTACAACCGGTACCCCTTTCTGAATAAGGGTGACACCAAGTCCCAAACAATCTTGCCAGCACTCCCTATGTAGTCTGAACAGTTGGGGGGCTCCACATGGCTGTCTTTTCCCTCATAAACCATAAAAATATATGTATAGCCTGTGGCCCTGTCACAGAGCTTATACATCTTGACCCCATATCTGGCACGCTTGTTGGGAAGATGCTGTTTGAAAGACAAATGGCCGTCTTTACGATGGGAGTCTTCGGAACTTGGGGGAGGCGGGACTACATCAAGCATCCCACTTTAGTACAGGGGGGCGCTGGGAAACGACGGCGGAATTACTAGACCCTGCAGGCCTGTTCCGACTAGACTTCCTGAGGGCACTCCAACTTACACATTTCCTCTCTACGATCCCACCCCCCCGGAGAGACGCCCAGACGCTCACGGCCCTGGAAGTGCTCTGCACTGACGCGGGTGTCCTGTCGCACACACTCTCACTGACTTATAATCTTCTAAACTCTCCCTCAGCAGACTTTCTTCCTCCGGGCCTACTTAAATGGGAGGAGGAGTTAGATTGCCAATTCAACAGCACCAAGAGACAGCGTATACTCAGATTTACCCACAAATCTTCGATCTGTGCCAAGATCCAAGAAACAAATTACAAAATTATCTCACGTTGGTATAGGACCCCTTCAGTACTCCATCAGCTCTACCCGAATACGTCAGACCGGTGTTGGCGATGCCTCACAGACAAAGGGACTCTGCTGCATATCTTTTGGTCCTGCCCGAAACTCGCACACTTTTGGAAAGTGGTGCGGGAGACAATTCAACAATTCACGGCCCTGCCTCTCACAGACGACCCAGCTCTTTATCTCTTACATGCCTCCGACGTGCCCGACAGGAAATACCAGAAATCGGTAATCCGCCACCTACTTGATGCGGCTAAAGCCTGCATACCACTCCATTGGAAATCGCCCCTACCACCGACCATCGACCTCTGGCTGCGTAAAGTGGAAGACATTAGGAAAATGGAGGATCTTATCCTCACAGCACAAAATAGGGAAGAAACTTTCACTAAAACCTGGCAAGGTTGGACTGCGTTCATATACTCGGCTGAGGGCCAGGCCCTGAGACGGGTGGACGCAGACGGGTGATACTGTATGTAGCACCCAAGATCCGCTGAGCCTGGGGACCATGGAGATGGGCCCCACATCCGTAATTCAGTATGGTCATATGCGCACTCCATGATTGGGTAGCACACCTTGCTCCCCCCCTTCTTACATTCCCTCCCCCCTTTGTACCCCATACTCGTTTTACCCCCTTGTCCTCCCTTCGCCCCTCTGTCCCTCCCTCCCCTAATGCTTCACCTATCCCCCCCCCCCGTACACTGGCAGTGGTATCGATAGGGATACCTAGTCAGTTTAAAAGAAACTGGGAAGTGGGACCACAGGACGAAGTGGAATCTCGAATCCACATACTGCTGTTTATCTTCTTGGCGATAATGCCCACGGATTTTTGATGTTGTACTTCAGATATTGTTTCGCTATCTGTAAACTATGTGGAAAGTTTGTAATCTGTTGGTCTGTGTGGACCCATTTCCTGATATAAATAAAAAATTAAAAAAAAAAAAAAAAGAAAAAAAAAGAAAGACAAATGGCCAGAAAACTTCAATCAAATCAGGGACTCCTCAACGCAGACAACTTGATCGGAAGTAAACAAGGCTGCAAACTGTTGGTTGAAGTGGTTTACAAGGGGCCGAATATTGTGGAGCCGAACAAATTCAGGGTCACCCTTAGGACGACAGAGTTCATTGTCATTAAAATGCATGAACCTGCAAGATCTGCTCGTATCATGTCCTGGTTATGGAAGCAGAGAACAAGGGCATATGGTGAATTGGGTCAGTGGACCAATATGACTGCAACTCACGTTTTTTGTTATGCCCATGAGGACAGATAGGCCTAGAAAGGTCTTAAAATTGGAAACCGTAATAGGTTTCCATTCTCTGGTAAGGGTCAAATGAGGATTAGCAGCGATGAATTGACCAGCATACAAATTGCTTTGGTCCACAATAGATCTATAGAGATCTTTGTGAAAAAGAGTGAATAAAAATCAAGTGACGTAAAATCAACTGTTTCCATCTGAATTCTGGGTTGGCCAGTGAATGGGGGAAGTACAAGTGCTGCAAAAGTGGTGGGCTCTCAAGCAGGATTGTCAAATGCAGTGGGAAGGACACTATGGGCTTGACAGGCCTGTCTTTGTCTTCTTAGTGGCTGCGGGACACTACTTGTGCTAGCCACCGCACCAGCTTGAACTGCACTTATGGGACTCGCCACATCACCAGGTGATACTGCAGTGCTGGTTTGTCTACGACCAGGATGTACTAGACTCCCGGAGCTTGCCAGTTCACCAGAAGGGTGAACGGCACTAGTACTGGCTCTCTCCTCCATACGAGAGCCCCGCGGTTCTCGCACCTCAACAAGAGAAGAATGGGGTTGGGTACGCCTGACCTCAGCAGGGACCACTACTCCGTCATCAGAGCTTTCTGTCAGGGTACTGCTGCTCTCTACTGGTTTGAATACTGAGCCTGAATCTGACAGTGAAGAGGCTTCCCCATTGCTCTAATCTGTCATGCTCAGCAATGTGTAGGCATTGCTCAGCAATGTGTAGGCATCTTCACTAGTGTACTGCTGTTTGGACTTTTTGGCCTCTAAATTTATAGGTACAACCAGTGCGACTCACAGGTAAAAGAGCGCCCGATTATCAGAGCCTGCTTCAATCGCTAAAAAAACTGTTACAGCGTTCGCAGGGATCAGGCCTAACTCTTCGAATGCTGCTGTTATGTGTGTTGTGCTTTGTAAGTGATAGTGATCAATTGATACTGCACTTGGGTGGGCTGGGCTGGGCTGGGCTGGGCGGAGGGGCTAAAGGCAGGTGCTAGCAGGTGTCTGAGCTGATCCCGTTTTTGAGAAAAGCTAAACTACTGGGGATGCTAATATAGTTCTGATCAAATCAAAGATATTGATCCGTTCAGACACTATACTAGTAAGGGAGGTGTATGGTGCATGCGTAGGTGTTAGCGCTACTGGTACTAATCTGACGCTGCCTGGGACTGACGCTGACCCTAACTGATGCTAAAACTTAACTGATGTCACCCGCTGGTTGATCAGGGGGTTAAACCTTTATTGGGTACCGTGACACTATAAAAAATTAACTAACTAACCAGCGTCACCTGTGACACTAATACGGCGATCAGAACATAGATCTGTACACTATACTAGTGACACTGGTGACAGGGGGTAAAAGGGTTAACTGGGGGGCAATCAAGGGGTTAAACCTTTATTGGGGGATAATGGGGGTATCCTAAAGCTACCTGGGCCTACTACTAACTGCCCTAAAAACTGATTAGTGTCACAAATGACACCAGTACAGTGATCAGTGAAATCTGAAAACTACACTTGGTGACGACACTGTGACAGGGAGTGAAGGGGTTAACTGGGGGGGGGGGGTGCGATGGGTGCCTACATGTACTGTGTCAGTGTAGTGTTGGCGCAACTCACTTATAGATGTTCTCCCTCCTCTCTGGAACTGAAAAGGATTCCACAAGGGGAGATTACATCACTTCCTCTGCCTGTGTTTACATTACACAGGCAAAGAAGGCATTCCATTTGTCAAAACCGATCTGCAGGTCCAGGCCAGAAATCATTGGCCTAAACCGTAAGACTGATCGGTTCTGTAACTAATCTGATCGGGCACGGCTGGGGGCAAGTGCCATATGGGTATGGCGATTCACACAGCAGTGCCACTCTGTCACCGTATATTGGCGTGAGCCGGTCAGCAAGGGGCTAATAACATTGGAGCCAAGTCCTTTAGGAGATATCCAGTGCAGGTTGGTGAACACTCAATAGACTGAAACATGAAAGTGTGACAAGATAAATAAATGGTGAGATTTTAGTGTGTAGCACTCACTCTTTCCTTCTGCCTCCTCTGTTGGTTCAGCCTCCAGTAACATGGCCTCTCTTCTCTTCGGCACCACCCACTTCCTCTAGTGCTGTGCTCCTCCTATGTGGGGCTCCCGTCCTCACGCAGCCAGGACACTTGACAGCACGCCGTCAAGGAAACTGGACTAACTTCCTGCTTCTTTATCCACATGACTAGTGATGGGAAGTCCGGATATTTAAAGTGAATCGGTTCATTTCGAACTGCTCACTTTTCATTTAGGCTCTGTTTCCACTTGTGCAAATTGTCCTGCGACTTGGGACTTCAAAGTTCCATGACAAGAAGTACCCGATTTCCAATGAGTACCATTCATATCTGTGCGACTTCAAGTCACAGCGACTTCAAAGTAGTCCCTGCACTACTTTGGTCCCATTTTAATGTGACTTGAGGTCCATAAACCTCCAGAATACACAGGCATTGCTTCAAGTCACGGCAGAATCGTGCAATTTTATGGCTTTTCAGGCTAACGCAGCCTGAAAGTTGCACAATTATGTCGCAATTTTGATGCGACTTTAAAGCAATGCCTGTGTATTCCGGAGGTCGATGGATCTCAAGTTGCATCCAAGTGGGACCAAAGTAGTGCAGGGACTACTTTGAAGTCGCACAGATACGAATAATACTCATTGGAAATCATAGAGTACAAAGTCGCAGGACAAGTTGCACAAGTGGAAATGGAGCCTAAATGAAAAGTGGGTTTTTGTGCATGTGAACTGCATTCTGATGGGCCAACTTCACAGTTAACATTGCTAGCCATCAGATTTGCCTGTAGCCATTACAGCGCATGCGCAGGAATGATGATCAGATTTTACTACCACTACCATGGGCGAAGTACCCCTGGTAGTAAAATTCAATCGTTAAGGCTATTTTCACACTTGTGCGACTTGAAAGTCAAGTGCTTTTGCCATGATTTTTGCCACGACTTGAAGCAATGTCTGTGTAATCTTGATGTCTCTGCCACAAGTCACATCAAAGTCGGACAAAAGTAGTACAAAAACTACTTTGAAGTCACACAGATATGAACTGAACTCGTTGGAAATCATGGGGTGTGACTTGTCATGTGACTTTGCAGTCTCAAGTCGCAGGACAAGTCGCACGAGTGTGAAAGGGCCTTAGGCTGTCCGTACCACCTGATCACTGCTGCTACCTCATTGGTTTAGTGCAGGAGTCTCCAAACTGCGGTCCGAGGGCCGGATGCGGCCCTTTACTTGCCTTTATCCAGACCTTGGGACACTAATCCTCCCACTGATACGAGACACTATTTTGCCATCTAATGCCAACAATGGAGCACCAATTCTACCACTGACACTAATAATAGGGCACTATTCCTCCTTATGACACCAATGATGGGGTACTATTCCTCTAACCCAAATGTGTGTTTGCTCCTACTGATGACAAACACTCCCGCTGGCCACGATCTGGCCCTCCTGAAGTCTGAAGGACAGTAAAGCGGCCCTTTGTTTAGAAAGTTTGGAGACCCTTGGTTTAGTGTATTAAAACTGATATGATTCTTTAACTCAGTAACTTGTATGATTCTTTAACTCGGTAACTTGTATGATTCTTTAACTCGGTGTACTGTGTACTCCTGACTCTTGTTTTAAGTTTGTATCCAGTTCTTGAGTGTCACTGTGCTTTGAGTCAGCTGATTGGTTGCAGGGAGGGGCGGAGCTCTCTCACTCTAGGATCATATTACCAGGCCTGCTCTGCTATGTATTGAGTCCATAGTGAACTGTTTCAAACGAATCAGTTCACTCAGATGAATCAATTCATCCAGTTCACTGAAAAGAATCGATTCAAACGTTCATGAACTGAACATCACTACACATGACTCCCTGGCGACCAATGGCAGTGCCACCCGGGGTTCTAGAAGTGGTGGGACTTATGAGAAGTGAGACTAACAGGCTGGGGACATTGCTGATAGTCCGCTCTGCACAGCATGTTTGTAAAGGAAGAAAATGGCTCCAATGTCCCTCAGCACCCCCCTTTTAGCCATGACTATGTAGACCCTTGGCCCCGGGTACTGCTGTTGCCACCTGCCTGGATCCCAAGTTCATCAGCAGGGCTGATTCTCACTCGACCCCCCCCCCAGCCGGATATCTTCAGGAACACAGCAGCAGCCAGCAGGTCTCGATCCCAGCTCCCCCGCCTTGCGATCAGTGGCAGTGGAAGCTTTGCCTCACTGTCACATCGAGCAGCCACCCAGGTTCGGCAGTTCTCTTCAGGTTTAGGCGGCAGATCAGCTCCGGCCAGTGAGTCTGACTGCAGCAGTCTATCCCTATCCAACCAGCCGGCAGCCGCCACAGCCTTCTCCCTGCTAGTGTAAGCTGGCAACTGCCGAGTGCCGACAGGCATCTCCCAATTTGGCTCCCAGGGTGGACGGCGCCCCTCTGAAGTTGGCGCTCAGGGCATATGCCCCCCCCCAGTTTCCCGGATGGGATGATGTTAATTTATTACAGTATCCTCAGATCCTGTAAATACAGTGTAAATAAGAGTGTGCGGAGAAAGGTAAAAAGACTTTATCAAAAGGAGAGATCTAGTATGCCTCTTCTGTAATAAATATCCTTCCTGCGTGTAGTTAGGCCACAGTTCTATAAGTTGTATGTAACACACTGCAGACAAATGAAATAGAGCTCCTTACAAGTGAAAATCTGTGTAATGCTGTTAACTATAGTGCTGACACATTCATACATTATTCTTTCTGTATGTGAAAAATTAGAAGGGGTTCTATAATGGGTGGCTTTACAAATGTATCTCCTGCATTAAAAGAGAAGTATGGGATTTCTTTTTTTTTTGCTTAATCCTAATCCTTATGCGCTGCTAGTATCTACAAATCTTTCCTGCCCTCTGCGAAGTGTACCGTTTCTGTTCAAATAAAGTTAAAGGGGTTGTAAACCCTCATTTTTTTTTTTTTAAATAACAAACATGTTATACTTACCTCCACTGTGCAGTTCGTTTTGCACAGAGTGGCCCCGGTCTTCCTCTTCCACTCCTCCCCACATCAAGTGCCCACGCTGGAGAAGGCTCTCCTAAGGTGGACACCTGTGCAGGCACACACCCGAGTCCTGCTTCTGTGTCCAATCACACAGAATGCAGGACTCGGCCCTGGTGTCCGAGTCCAGACATCCCAACCTGCAAAAACTCATTTCACTCATTTCAGGGAGGTGGGTTGCCCAGTCCCCCCCCCCCCCCCGCCCCCCACACAAAAATATTTTTTAAATCACTTTCTCAATATTTTTTCACAGTGCTTCTGGGGAAGGAGGTGGGGGTAGATGGCAATGGATGGTGTCAGTAGTTTTTTTATTTTTAATAATTGATTTTTTTACAATTGAATTTGTTTTTATTTTTATTTTTTTCACAATGCTTTTTAGGGGGAGGGGGTTAGGGCAGTGGACAGTGTTGGTAGGGCAGGGGAGGGTGGTGTCAGTAGTTTATTTTATTTTTTTATTTTCTAAACAGACCTCTGACATCTCCCCTTTGAGACCGACAAAGGGACTGAGGACACATTCCCCAGTCCCTTTCTCAGCACTAAAGATGAATGAACAGGAGGCAGAAGCTCCTTTCCATTCATAAACTGAGGAGAGTAAACACAGTTTACTCTGCTCAGTAATCACAGGACACAGGAGCGATCTCGCTCACTGTGTCCTATTATTGGTTATTATGGCGGGAGAGGGGGGGGGGATGGAGGAGAACATGGGGATGGAGAAGGACATGGAGGGGCCCGGAGGAGGAGCACACAGGGAGCAGCTGGGGATGATCGGTGAGGCTGGAGGGACAGCTGTGATCACTGATCTCCCTATATAGCTTTTTAACAGTTAGCAACGGGAGGGAGAGAACGAGAAGCGACTGTCAGCTAAAAATCTATACAAAGGAGATTGTGACCACAGCTGATCCCCGCCGCACTGATCATTCCCAGGAGATTGGGAGGCGCTTGCAGGTGTGCAGGAGCCACTGCAGAAATGCGGAAGGTGATGTTCACACTGTCCTTCAGGGAACTCACAACCAGCAGAAACACTCAGAGGCAGGCAGATTAAATCCTTTTCATGGGCTGACATGTTATAACCATAAATGAAATAAAAATTCCACATAGTGTGAATCAACATAACAAATAAATGTATTTAAAATTTGAGGAACACTCACATTTGAGTAGATAAAAAAAGCGCTTGTAAGAAGACAAAGTTTAATGCAATAGCATCAGCAGGCTCGTACTGACGCGTTTCGTCTAGGGAGACATCATCTGGGGTGTAGACATGCTGTGGCCAACGCGTTTATATAGGCATAGAACCCCAATAATAAGATACAAAGCTGCGGGTAATCGGTCATGCAAAAATGCAATCACCCCTCCTGGTTCTCAAAATGGCAGCGGTGCTTGCCACTCATGTCTCGCTATGCTTAGGGCAGCACAGTGGTGTAGTGGTTAGCACTCTCACCTAGCAGTAACAAGGTCGCTGGTTCAAATCCCAACCACGACACTACCTGCCTGGAGTTTGCATGTTCTCCCTGTGCCTGCGTGGGTTTCCTTCGGGTACTCCGGTTTCCTCCCACAATCCAAAGACATGCAGGTAGGTTAATTGGCTTCTGTCCAAAATTGGCCCTAGTATATGAATGAGGACCTTGGATTGTGGGCTCCTTGAGGGTAGGGACCAATGTGGGTGTGCAATGTACAGGGATAGGGACAATTGTAGACACTCACTCAGGTTGAACTGGATGGACTGGTGTCTTTATTCAACCTAACTATGAAACTAGTGTCAGTGGTGAAGCTGAGTGCCTGACAAGTGAAGCAGCCACGAAGTGCTGATTGTTTTATACATCCGGTTTATTCCTGCCGCTGAACGCCATCAAGGGCTGCGCAGAGGGGGATCTGGTCAGTGCAAACCCTACTATAAGAGTGGATGGACGTCTAAGGATTACAGACCAGGGGAAATACATCCTACCCCACTTCCTATGTGGTGAGGAGACAAGCCGTTTCTGATTGGGAATCCGGTAAGCCTAATTCATATAGGTGGTGGATACACAGCATGGTGAAACATTGAGGATTCGGCACCGGGTGTCTTCCTTCTGTACTTCACGGATTTGACTTTCTATTTATTTTATATATTCATTTATGAACTTTATTTTGGACTCTCTTCCGTACACTTTGTGTCATCTTTATATAAAAAATTTTGTGCGTCATCAACGTGGATACTGGGGATTTATACTATATATATTTTATATAGATTGTGAGTGGTCTTCATTTATTCCATCACTATTTTTAGCGCAGCTTCATTTTTTCTATGCGTTGATAGTGCTGTATACCACTTTAAAGGGGTTGTTAAGGTAAATGTTTTTTCACCTTAATGCATTCTATGCATTAAGGTGAAAAAACCATCTCACAGTGCCGGCGCCCCCAGCCCCCCCGTTTTGCTTACCTCACCCCTCGAAAGTCCCGCACTCGCCCCCGACTTCCTCTTCACCACTCAGCCTGGCCGCTGATTGGCTGGAGTGGATGGATTGAAGGCAGCGCAGCCATTGGCTCACGCTGCTGTCAATCACATCCAATGACGTGGCGCGCGGGGGGCGGGGCCGTGTGATACAGTGAGCGGCTATAGCCGCTGGCTGTATCACGGGAGCGCGCCCGCTGGTGCTTCTCACCATGCGAGGGAGCTTGCATGAACGTGAGAAGTACCTGCGGGAAGAAGCAGAGACAGCCGCCGAGGGACCCCAGAAGAGCAGGTTCGGGGCCACTCTGTGCAAAACGAGCTGCACAGTGGAGGTAAGTATAACATGTTTGTTATTTTAAGAAAAAAAAATTACTTTACAATCCCTTTAAGTTGCAGCTCCTTTACTAATTCTTTATAGCGCATTTTTTTTCTAGACAAACTATGAATAGCGAATCAGCATAAATACAAAGTCATCCATCTTCCTATAGACTTACGATGTGTGCACCAAGCCTCAATATCTAACCTGTAAGTGAATGGTCATGAGAAAATACAATCACTTCCTGGTCTGGAACATAGCGGCAACACATGCGATTCATGCCTCGCTATGGATAGCGAGTCGGCATACGGACTAAAGAGGTCATCAGGCTTTTGCCTAGGTGTGTAGTGTGCTCACCAAGCCTCACTTAAGGATGCCCAATGTCCTCCTGATCCCTCAGCGGTAATGGTAATTGGTCCACCCACACTCAGTCATGGGTGTAGGACCGAACACCACCGAATCAGCAATCCTGAAGAAACGGACGTCTGCTAGCGATGCCTCTCTATGAAACAGCTAAAAGACCCACGCATCATTGGCTGAATGTCGCTCTAATTTGTATAATAAAAATATCATAGGACAATACCAAAAAGCTACATTATAATAGCATTACTATTGTACCAAATGAGTATGGAAGGTGAAAAAGAAACGATTTAGATGATATATTGCAAATATATGTAAAATGCCAAACAGGGTTGAATCTTAACTGGGGTATAATCCGCTGCAATTTTAAACATAAAAATATACATTCACATGAATCTAAAATGTCTAACATGCAGAGCTACATGGAAGTACAAAAACTTGAAAAAAAAACATGAAAAAAATACTAGATATTGAGAAGGGTGGTCATTATGCCTTACAGGTGAACCTCTCTGATATTGACCTCCCTGTTCTTGGTGGTGATGGGTCCTGGAGTTGTGTTGATTACCCCTAGGATGGCCCCTTCCACCCCTATTGGAATTATTGCATCTACCTCTATATGGCCTGGTTGGAGTGTGCATACAGGGATGTCGTCCCCTCTGATAGGGCGAATTCTCCCTATGATTGGGCCCTCCAATCTCAGGCATATGTACTGGTTTAGCATTAGGATTAGCTACCTGCCCTGAATTGGCTGGTCCATTCATAGGACCTAACCGAGCTGTTGGCGTTTCAATAGTATGATCAGGATCTGATGGCTTCTGCCATGCAAAAACCACTCCAGATTTATAGTCTCCTCCTCATCCTTGGAGTACTTTTTGTGTTTTTTATTTTGTTGGTCCTTATCTTCTTTTTTAAGATGGGCCTGAAGGTTAGATGACAGTGAATGGTACTCTATAGAGCTTTTAAAAGACAGAAGTTTTGTTTTCAGTTCCTTAATCTCTCTATCAATGACAGAGAGTCTATTATTCTTCCTTGTAATGAGGAAGTTGAGGAACTTAGTACCGGCCTCATTAAAATATTTGAACCAAGACTCGAGATCCGTGTCTCCTTGTTGGGGATGGACATCCCATCTGAGGCTCCTAGGTACCATAAGTACATACTGTTCAAGGAATAATAAATCCCACTGAAGATGCAATTCAGATACCATGATGTTCTTTATTCTTAAAAATAAACCGCCAATTTCAGTTTCACTCCCTGTCACAATAAAGACACCCTTGGTGTTAACTGTACAGGATGCTCTGTACTCAAAAACATCCATGGTAAGTGAATGATACAAATCAGTGAGAGACTGCAGCAGTATAAAGTCAAAAAAAGGTAAACAATGTGAAAAAGTAAACAATACCTAAACACCTAAACACAAGACAGCAACCAGCACAGCAAATGACAATCGCAAGTGACAAAATTATATATAAATATGCAGCAAAATACTCTAAAAGTGGATAGACGTTCCTTGTTGGTAGTGAAACCCCATCAGGATTCTAACAAATCTTTCAAATGGTCAATGTGACAACATACTCTGTGCAACATAAGCAGGTAAAGTCTATATTTAACAAACACTGGAGTGCACTGAAAAGCGATCGGGTTTTGGGCTCCTTGGTGCCAGATCAAGCTAAAGTTGTATATAGGGGAGCTCCCTCTTTACAGATTGATATATTGCCTCCAATATCATCAACCCACCGGTCCGACCCTCCTTTTTTGGTAACATGGTAGGTTACTGGACTTTATGGACTTGTGTCTTTTTTCAACCTCACCTACTATGTAACTATCCATGTAAAAAATGTGGCATCAGTCAATACAACAACCGTGGCAGATGTAAGACCAAAGAGTTTAGGTCAACAACCACTAATCAAATGTATCCTATTAAACATTTTTGCACTTGCGCCACTAAGAATGTCGTATACCTACTTACTTGCCCCTGTGGCAAACAATTTTACCATCAGGTCCTTCACGATAAGGATTAATGAACACATAGCTAAAATTAAGAAGGGCAGTATCAAACATACTGTACCTAGATACCATCGACAATATCATAATAGAAATCCAAAGGGTACTGAATTTTTGATCATAAATAAGTATATTCCCCCCTGGAGGGATAGAGCTATGACCAGGGGCATTTCACAACTCGAAACCTACTAGATTTATGAGTTACAGTCCCACTCTCCATTTGGAATGAATGTAGAGTGGGACATTAATGCCTTTCTCAATAAGACATAATTGTAACCCCTTTATTTTTCAGTATATTTATTTTTTATATTTATTCATTGTTATTCCATTGGTATTAGCCGTGTTCTGATTTTATTGTATTCTTTTTTTCATGTTTTTTTTGTACTTCCATGTAACTCTACCTTAGACATTTTAGATTCATGTGAATGTATATTTTTAAGTTTATAATTGCAGTGGATTATTACCCCAGTTAAGATTCAACTCTGTGTGGCACTTAACATATATTAGCAATATACCATCTAAATTGTTTCTTTTTCACCTTCCATACTCATTTGATACAATAGTAACGCTATTATAATGTAGCTTTTAGGTATTGTCCTATGATATTTTTACTATACAAATTAGAATGACGTTCAGCCAATGATATGTAGTTACAGGCTCTTCTATCTGTTTCATAGCAAGGCGTGGCCTGCAGACATCCATGTTTTCAGGATCGCTGAATCGCACGTGCTGCTGCTATGTTCCAAACCAGGAAGTGATTGCATTTTCTCATGACCAATCACCTACGGGTTTGATATTGAGGTCAGATGACCTTGTCTGTATTTACACTGATTCGCTATTCATAGCGTGGAATGCACCGCCGCCATTTTGAGAACCAGGACGTGATTGCATTTTTGCATGACCAATTACACACAGGTTTGTATCTTGTTATTGAGGTTCTATGCCTATATAAACACAATGGCCACAGCACGTCTACACCCCAGATGATGTCTCCTTAGACTAAACGCATTTGGACGAGCCTACTAAGGCCATTGCGTTAAACTTTCAGTATTCTTACAAGTGCTTTTTTTTATCTACTTAAATGTGAGTGTTTCTCAAATGTTTTATAAATTTCCTTGTTATGGGGATTCACACTATGTGGAATTTTTATTTCATTTATGGTTACAACATGTTAGCCCATGAAAAGGATTTAATCTGCCTGCCTCTGTGTGTTCCTCCTGGTTGCGAGTTCCCTGAAGGACAGTGTGAACATCACCTTCCTGTGACAACATTCCCAAACGTGGATGTCCTGTGTATTGGTGCGTTGTCACCACAAGTCTTGACGACTTATTGGGTGTATGTCTTGCTGAGTTCATTAGCTCTGAAAAGCCTCTCTTATGTTGGTGGTGGCTTCTCCCATTAACTTCTCTTCACATTAGTTTTCCTATTGACATCTGGAAGTTGATATTCATCTAACTGGATCAACAGTTTAGTCTCTTATTTGTGGATTATTTTCAATTAATCACTATCACAGTGTAGGCTTTAATTGATATGCTTATTGATGTTTAGAGTGTTTAACATTAATTATTTGTATACAGTCCTATTTATTATGACTGTTCTTATTTAGCACTGCACATTTACATATCATTTTTTCACTTGCAATTGTCATTTGCTGTGCTGGCTGCTGTCTTGTGTTTAGGTGACAGCATGGTATTGTTTACTTTTTCACAATGTGAGTGAGCAGAGATCCAGTGACACACTGGGGAGGGGGCAAAGATCACAGGTGTATTGTAGAGGGAGGGAGGACAGGCTTTCCCAGAGCTGTGTACACTGACTGCAACTTCACCACACCAGCCACAGTACTTGTATTATGTTTGCAGTCTGTGACTGACTCCTGTACAATGCCTGCAGTCTCTGACTAACTCCTGTACCATGCCTGCAGTCTCTGACTGTCCCCTGTACCACGTCTGCAGTCTCTGGCTGTCCCCTGTACCACGTCTGCAGTCTCTGGCTGTCCCCTGTACCACATCTGCAGTCTCTGACTGTCCCCTGTACCACGTCTGCAGTCTCTGGCTGTCCCCTGTACCACATCTGCAGTCTCTGACTGTCCCCTGTACCACGTCTGCAGTCTATGACTGTCCCCTGTACCACGTCTGCAGTCTCTGGCTGTCCCCTGTACCACGTCTGCAGTCTATGACTGTCCCCTGTACCACGTCTGCAGTCTCTGACTGTCCCCTGTACCACGTCTGCAGTCTATGACTGTCCCCTGTACCACGTCTGCAGTCTCTGACTGTCCCCTGTACCACGTCTGCAGTCTCTGGCTGTCCCCTGTACCACGTCTGCAGTCTCTGGCTGTCCCCTGTACCACGTCTGCAGTCTCTGGCTGTGCCCTGTACCACGTCTGCAGTCTCTGACCGTCCCCTGTATCATGTCTGTAGTCTCTGACCTTCCCCTGTATCATGTCTGCAGTCTCTGACCTTCCCCTGTATCATGTCTGCAGTCTCTGACCGTCCCCTGTACCACGTCTGCAGTCTCTGACCTTCCCCTGTATCATGTCTGCAGTCGCTGACCGTCCCCTGTACCACGTCTGCAGTCTCTGACCTTCCCCTGTACCATGTCTGCAATTTCTGACCGTCTCCTGTATCATGCCTGCAGTCTCTGACCATCCCTGTATCATGCCTGCAGTCTCTGACTGTCTCCTGTATCATGCCTGCAGTCTCTGACCGTCTCCTGTATCATGCCTGCAGTCTCTGACCGTCTCCTGTATCATGCCTGCAGTCTCTGACCGTCTCCTGTATCATGCCTGCAGTCTCTGACCGTTAGGGATGAGCTCCGGCATGTTCACATGCTCCACGTGCAGAGCCTGCCAGGAAGTCGGAGCAGCGCTGCGCCTCGGGGCAATGTCTCACTGCCTGTGATTAGCGCAGCGCTGTGCCAGCTTCCTGGCGGGCTCTGCACATGGACCAGGCAAACACGCCTGAGCTCATCCTTACTGACCGTCTCCTGTATCATGTCTGCAGTCGCTGCCTGTGTCCTCATTCTTCCCCTCCACCAGCTGTCACCTATGTCCCCATATCTCCCGAAGACCCTCCCATCCTCTCCACCCCCCTCCAGCAATCACGACCTTTTCCATCCCAACTCTACCACCCCACAATCTCTATTTCACCCCACCCTCAACTACCGCCCAGCTTACCCCTCTACTACCCCCTCACCCCACCCCTCTGCCTACTCTTCCTAGGCGATAGGTATCTGTAACCGGTATCGGTGAGTACTTGAATAAAGTATTGGTACTTAAAAAAAAATGCTATTGGTGCATCCCTATTTACCATCGTTTGTAGACACTGGAACTTGCACACAATCCAATTTATGTACACTTATTGGGATTTTTTTTTTTTTTTTAACCAAAGACATGTAGCAGAATACATCTTGGCCTAAAACTTTGAAAAAAAAAATCTGTCTTTTTTAATTTTCTATCATATATCATTCATGTTGCAAAAAATAATAAAACAGTGGTGACCAAATACCACCAAAAGAAAGCTCTACCTGTGTGGAAACAAATGATACAAATGTCATTTGGGTACAGTTCTGCATGACAGCAATTACCAGTTAAAGTAGCGCAGTGCTGAATAGCAAAAAAAATATACCCTGGTCATGAAGGGGGGGGGGGGGGGGGGGAGTTACAACCTTCCAGAGGTCAAGCGCCACAAAAATAACAAACAGCTACTGGCCAAACCGCTTTCAGTCCTACGTTGTCCAATCACCATTCCTCAGGCTTTTCTATGTGTAACAGGAAATAAAATCAAACCCCGCCTTCCTCACACATCCCTTTTTTTTTCTTATTGGTCGCCGATTTGCTGACTCCCGTGCCTTTATTGGTTTTGTCGTCTTGCCCCGCCTCATTTCCCGACGGTAGCGAAACTCTATTGGTTGGTTCCCCTTGTTCCGTGAGGGGAAGATTCTGGAACGTAAAGAACGGTCGCCATTTTGTTGCGTTGCGTACGGAGGGGGTTACTGGAGCGGGTGAGTGCTGTAGGCGGATGGGTTTGA
This sequence comes from Lithobates pipiens, assembly GCF_037356315.1. Classification (NCBI taxonomy): domain Eukaryota; kingdom Metazoa; phylum Chordata; class Amphibia; order Anura; family Ranidae; genus Lithobates; species Lithobates pipiens. Next base: position 17,318,662 of record NW_027507696.1, read on the forward strand.
GCGGTGGCGGGCCTGAGGACGGTTGTTCATTGTGTACAGAGCTTGTTGTATGGGGCGGAAGGAGAAATGTGCGCGCTGAGGGGGTGGAAGGAGATGGCGGCAGTCGTTATGAGAGCCGTGTTTGCAGGGAGAGGCGATCATTGTGTGTTTAGTCCTGTCTGTGACTTCCTTCTCCCCCCTCCTTCCACAATAGAGGTCACCTCCTCTGCACACTTCATACCTCCAGGTGTACAAGGCAATATAAAGTCATGTGTCTTTCTACAAATATCACACGGGCTGCAGGCCTTGTTTGGCCTATACAACAGTAGTCTTCTGCTTGGGTTCATTCTTCTATTTCCAAGGCATTGTATTTAAAGTGGAACTAAGGTCTGCAATACTTGCTGTCTCTTTCAATGGCCCTAGGCCAGTGATGGCGAATCTTGGCATCCCAGATATTTTGGAAACTACATTTCCCATGATGCTCATCCACTCTGCAGTGTAGTTGAGCATCATGGGAAATGTAGTTCCAAAACATCTGGGGTGCCAAGGTTCGCTATCGCTGGCCTAGGGTTTCCACCTCATCCCTTTAAACCCGAACACATATGAATTACACAGGTTCTGAGGTTACTTTAACCGCTTAAGGACTGGGCCTCTCTTTCAGACTGTGATAAAAACATATTTTTTTTTTTTGGCTAGAAAATTACTTAGAACCCCCAAATGTTATACTTTTTTTTTTCTAACACCCTAGAGAATAAAATGGCGGTTGTTGCAATACTTTCTGTCACACCGTATTCGCGCAGCGGTCTTAAAAGCGCACTTTAAAAAAAAAGACACTTTTTTTTAAATTTAAAAAAATAAGACAACAGTAAAGTTAGCACAATTTTTTTTATTTTGTGAAAGATAATGTTACGCCAAGTAAATTGATACCCATGTCAGGCTTCAAAATTGCAACTTTTTGTTATAAAAACCATTGTGTAAAAAAAATCTAATTTCATCAATTTAGGCCAATATCTATTCTACATGTTTTTTGAGAAAACAAAATGCCAATAAGCGTATATAGATTTTTGCAAAAGTTATAGCATACTATGGGATAGATTTCTGGACTTCAACTTTTTTTTTTTTTTTTTTTTTTTTACTAGTAATGGTGGATATCAGCGATTTTTAGTGGGACTGCTACTTTGTGGCGGATAAATCTGACACTAAGTTACACTTTTTGGGGACCAGTGACCCCAATACAGTGATCAGTGCTTAAATGACACTGACTGGAGGAAGACGGAGAAACACGAGATCGCCATATTCCTCCCGCACAGAACGGTGGTCTGCCTTGTTTACCTAGGCAGACCGCCGTTCTGCCTCTCCTGTGAATGATCGGTAGGTCCCGCTGTGTCAACAGCCCTGGATCCGAAGAGAGGAATCGCACACAGGTACATGATTTTGCACTTAAGGGTAGGGCTGAAACAACTAATCGATTAATCGACAACTAATCGGTTATGAAATTAATAGATTAGTATTTTCATAATCGATTAATCGGCCAGTAACATAATGGGGTTAAAAAAAAACTAAAATTAGCCCTTTATAGTACAAAAATATAATCACTACTGTAAATATTACTTTCACTGTTCTACAGCAAAAATTGAACCCCTTCCAGTAGTGATTATCTGCTTTTTGTTGTACTATAAAGGGCTAATTCTAGTCTTTTTAACCCCATTATGTTACTAAACGTCTTAGACCTGGTTCACATCTATGTTTATTGGTGCTTTTTACAGAAACGCACTAGTTCATTTACATGGCTTCCTATGGGACACGTTCACATCTGAAAGGGTCAGGGACTTTTAATGCGAAACGGTGCTTTTTTGGTTCAATGTACTTCAATGGAGAAGCTGCAGAAAAGCATGTAATGCATTTTTGCAGCAATTTGTGTTTTTTAATCTGCCCAAAAAAATGCAAAAAACGCAAATTGCAGTAAAATCACGTGCGCAAAAAGCACTGCAGAAACAGATCAAAAGAAAAAACTGCATAGGTGTGTACCAAGCCTTATGCTGGCCTCACGGATCAATTTTCAGGTGAGAATATTCAGATGAAAAATCTTTGTACATTTGCTGAATGAAAGAATTTTGTTTGAAATTTTCAGTTCATTTCTTAACAAAAACCACATACATTGTCTGAAAATTCCTTTGACCAATACATTTTCTATTATTTACAAATTTTCCTGTCACTGTAGCATGAGTAAGCACTACGTTTAGTGTGAAACGCATCAGCTGTTTTTGGTTCTGTATTACTTTACTGTGATATGTACAGTGTGATCCTGATGTTCTAATAAAGGCGTGAGAAATTTTATTTGTTGTGCAGCTGTCCAGAATTTTCTATTCGCCTTGATTTAGTAGATGAGTAGATCAGTCTTTCAGCAATTGTGTCCTGACATGTTTCGCCTGCTGGGGCTTCCTCAGGGTCTATTTGTTGAAAGACAAAAATAGATGTCGCTGCGCGCTGATGTTGAGCCAAAAAATAGAATAGAGAGACGGGCACTGGGCTGCACTCAAGAGGTTGGCCAGAGAAGGACCAAGGCTGGGGCTAATGGACCACAGACAAGGTCTCAGAAAAAAAGGGGGATGTCAGGGGTGCCAACATATAATGCAGCCTGATCTTGTATAAAGAGATGTAACGAGCATGGCAACCCCCTCCCGTGACTGCGCTACTCTATGGGCAGTGCTTTAAAAAAATTCTACAGGTTACCTGTTTTAGTTACAGAGGAGGGTATAGTGTTAGAATTCTTGGTCTCGCTCAGGTGTTCGCTGTGATACTTCACGTGTGGTGCAAACTCTGTTTACATATGTCGGCATGACCTGCATATCTGTTTATCACGGCGCCCAGGGGAGCTTTAAAAATTTAAATTATTTATTTAAAGTGGAAGTAAACCCATGGATTTAAACAGTTAAAGCGGAGCTCCACCCTAAAGTGGACCTTCCGCTCATTGGAACCCTCCCCCCCCTCCGGCGCCACAATTGGCACCTTTCAGGGGGGAGGGGGTGCAGGTACCTGTACAGTACAGGTATCTGCACCCACTTCCGGCGTAGATTCTGCAGAAGGTACGCCCCTTTCCGAAGGTCCCCCGCTGCCTGCTGGGAAACACACGGATCCCAGAGACAGCGGGGACCATACTTATTGCGCAGCGCAACTCGCGCATGCGCAGTAGGGAACCGAGAAATGAAGCCGAAAGGCTCCACTTCCTGATTCCCATACCCAAGATGGCGGCGGCAGCACCCGAAAGATCGGCTTTGGGTGCCGACATCGCGGGCGGGTAAGTGTCATTATTTTAAAAGTCCGCAGCTGCAGTATTTGTAGCTGCTGGCCTTTAAAAAAAAAAAAACGGCGGACTCCCGCTTTAAAAAAAAAAAAGGCATGCCGGGAATGCTAATTGCACATTGGCTGTGCTCTCAGCCAAATTAGCAAACCATCCAATGGCTGGTGTCATAACGAATCACATGTGCAGCACCATAGCAGTTGAACATTAAACCAAGGCAAAGATGGCAGCTTCCTTGGCTGAAAACTATAGGGGAGTTTACTTCCACTTTAACTTTTTTTTTTTTTACACTGTCCCTTTAAAAAAAAGTTCTTTGATCACTTTTATTGCTACCGTAAGAAATGGTAGCATCCCTTCCGATGACAGGTCCTCTTTATTGAGAGATCTTGGGTCTAAACGACCCCAAATCTTTCCTTTTACCCTTTAAAAGCAGAAGATCAAAAAACAAAATTTGCTTTAACCTCCCTGGCGGTGATCCCGAGTCTGGCTCGGGTTGGGATTTTACTATCATAAGTGGTAACCCCGAGACAGACTCGGGATTGCATCGCTGGATACAGGGAGAGGTTACTTACCTTGTCCCCTGGATCCAGCGATGTCCTCCGCGCTGTGTGATCGAGCTGTGCTCCGCTCGATTCACACAGTGCCCGAATGGCGGAGATCGGCGCCAAATTCAAAAAAATCTTACAGATTGCAGTACTGTATAAAAAAAATTACACACCCCCTTTGTCCCTAGTGGTCTGTGCAGTGCCCTGCATGCACTTTTATATTATAAATACAGTTTTTTCTGCCTGGAATTTGGAGATTGCCCATAGCAAACAAAAAGTGTCCCTTTATGTCAAAAGTGATTTTAGACCAACTAGAAAACAGAGATAATAAATTATAATCACTTGCAGAATTGAGCGATAGCGATTTGTGGGGAAATTCGTCATCAAACACTAAATCTAATGACAGTGACATTTCTGCAAATGAGCAAATTTCAGTGTTTTTGGATTTGATTACATTATTGAATAATTTTTATTATTATATTATAAACTTTATCATACCTGGGATGTCTGCTAGACTCTGGTTTGAACAGATTTAAGAGGGTTATTTCTAAGAATTACAGGACTACAATATAAAACGCCAAATTTCCATGTAAAATAATTGTACCGCTTTCAGCACCTAAATCCAGACTGAATCATACTGCCAGGGAGGTTAAGGAAAAAAAAAACATGTTTTCACGACCCGAGGACTGGAAATGACATTGCTCCAGGCCTCCAAGGGCATAAAGATGAGTGGTGGCCATCTTGCCATCGCTTCTTTCTAGAGATGGGCTTGGAATCCCAAGGAAGCCGACACTGCACAGGGCTAATTGCAGCCAGTCAGACGTTTCCCAATCTGCAGCTGCGGCCCGGGAAATTACTCTCTGCCTGTGATTAGCTGTGTGCAGTGTTGGCTTCCTGGCAGGATCAGGCAGGTGGGATCCTGATGATGCCCAGAGCCCATTCCTATGTCTCTCTATGGGAAAAGACTGCCGATACCGGATGGTTCCCGGGTTCACTGATCGTTAACCTAAGTCCAGAAACCACGGGGGAGGACACCTCTCCCGCTACTTCTACAAGTGATCCCGTGGCAAATTGGCGAGGGCAACCCCAAATGGACCCTCTAGTCTCCTCAGTGTGTAGTTGGATGTAAACAGACTTTTGTGTTCTTTAAACCCAGCTACCTCCGATTCAATCCGGCAGAAACAAGTATGGGGAGAAGTTTGGGCACACACATAAACAGACAGGTCTGGACCTGCATGGCACCAGCTGGCAATAAAGTGATCTATGCATAAGAATTCACAAAAGGATGTGATTTATACGCTCTGTCTATGGCCAGGCATATAATACAAAAAAAAATACTCCTACCCAACCCCTTATCTATAAAAACAACCTTTAATTGCATGGAAACCTACATTTTTTCCAAATCTAATAAAGAAATTCCTTGTACTAAAGTACCAACTCAGACAAGAATAGTAGAATAAAACATAACAAGTGATTGGGTAAAGCAAGGATTTCAAACCTACCGATATCTACCAGATCATCACAAAAACATAGTCGAAAATAAAGAACAAAAACAACCACTTAAAAAATTAAAACTAGAAGACATAACTATTCCCCTGATAATCTGGGAGTACTTAACAGATAACCGTTTAAATTAAAAAAGGGGGGGGGGGGGGAGGGGAAGAATCTTTTATACCTCCCTTTCATCCATCTCTACAATGGGGAAAAATCCCAACATGTTGATCCATCTCTACAAATGGGAAAAATCCCAACATGTTGAAATGGTAGGAATACCTCTCACAAACATTCTCATGGAAAAAGAAGCTATAACAACAACTAAAACATCTGCTTGCATTGAACATTGAGACAATTCTGAAAAAATCCTTAATAGGTGATGTGATATATAGATTGGTAAAAATATTCCCATCCATATCTCCATTATGTTGGAGGTGTTATGAGTCTTCAGGTAACCTATACCATACTCTATGGGCCTGCAAACATTTTGGAATAGATATTTTATAGATAGGCAACTCCTATCCTCATATTGATTAGTGGTTCCATATTAATAACTACTACTGCAGTAGGGAACAGACAAAAAAGATACACTCAGCATCTTTCCAAATAACTGTTTTACTTTATTATAATGCATTTGAAGGTTTTTATACACATGATTAATATTACAGTTGTACGTTTATGGTAACAAGGGGCATTACATAGGCAGGCTAATTCTAATCAGGTCTCGAAAGAATGCAAAACATGTACTGAAAACATTAATAGTGCCGTGTGCACAGTGAGGGCATTGTGCAATGCATATAAAATAGAATACAATTTTATATACAGAACTTACAGATTTCCATTGCACATTTAACAAGTTTTTGGAATGCTCTCTCCTCTTTTATAGCAGACCTCACAGGCATGTTAATAGATTTGACACCAAAAATGGCCTTACTAGGAATAAATCTGGATAGATACCCAATATGTTTTAAGACAATAGTAAAGCACATACTGTACTCTGGTAGCAGCGCTAGAATAAACATTCAAGCCCAATATGAGCTTCTTCTAGCTCAGAAAAAACATATAAATTTATGGTTGTTAACCACTAGGGATCCGCGCTATAGCCGAATGACGGCTACAGAGCGGACCTGCTTTGCCGGGACGTCTATCGACGACATCCCGTGCACGAACGGCCTGTGCGCCCAGTGATCACGGATCGAAGCAAGGGGTCGATCCCGACCCCTTACCACGTGATCAGCTGTCAGCCAATGACAGCTGATCATGTGATCACAACAGAGCCGGTAATCGGGTATTTTCTGCCTCACGCTGACAGCGCGAGGAGAAAAAAAAAGCCGATCACTGGCGGCCGTGAGAGGGACTTCAGGCCAAGTCGTCGGTGCCCACCTGCCCCCTGCCAGTGCAACCTAATTAAAGTAAAAGTGCCATCCATCAGTGCCCACAATCTGCCTCAACAGTGCTGCACCTCATATGCCACATATCCGTGCCCATCAGTGTCACCTACCAGTGCCTATCAGAGCAACCCATCCGTGCCACCCATCCGTGACTTCTTATCTGTGCCTATCGGTACCGCCTCATCAGCGCATTTCAATGGAGAAAAATGACCTGTTTGCAAAATGTTATAACAAACTATTAAACATGTTTTTTTTTTTAATCTTTTTTTGTTTGTTTAGCAAAAAATAAAACTCCCAGCTGTAATTAAATACCACCAAAAGAAAGCTCTATTTGAGGGGAAAAAAATGATAAAAATTTAATTTGGGTACAGTGTTGTATGACCGCGCAATTGTCATTCAAAGTGCATCAGCACTGAAAGCTAAAAATTGGTCTGGGCAAGAGGGGGGTTTAAGTGCCCAGTAAGCAAGTGGTTAAATAATGTTAACCATAACATACTGTAACTAAGAATGTTCACACTTTTTGGATTGCTCTTTATGAAGCTAAAAAAAAATAAAAAAATGATCCATGCACGTTATCGTAATTCAGCAAGTTGCAATGCATTGAATGAATGTAAATTTTAGAAAGTAATGGACACTGGTGTGAACAGGCCTTTTGTAGTCAATTGGCTCCTAACTTCAGCTTGTTCAATTAATCTTTGACAATAAAGCCTGGAAGCTGATTGGTTTCTAGTCAGTGCAGCACCCCCCCCCCCCCCCCCCGAAGACCCCTTTCGCACAGGGCGTTTTGAAGGCGTTATAGCGTTAGAAATAGCGCCCGCAATCCGCCCTAAAGAAGCTGCACCATTGTGGGCTTTTACACTACAGCGGTGCTCTGGCAGGACGTTATGGAAAAGTCCTGCCAGCAGCTTCTAAGGAGCGATGAAGGGGCTGTGTGTTTACCGCTACTCCCCATTGAAATCAATGGGGCAGCGCTGTAATACTGCTGGCAAAACGCTGCTATACCCTTTAACCCTTTCTTGGCCGCTAGCGGGGGTAAAAGCGCACCGCTAGCGGCCGAAATGCGCCACAAATCCGCTGGTAAAACGACACTAAAAATAGCGGCGTTTTACCACCCATGCTATGGGCGATGTGGTGTGAAAGGGGTCTTGGTGTGCAATACCACAATGTGCTTCACACCTACTCCTTGTGGTCACATGATTTACAGTACTTTAGGTGTTGTGATGACATGATCCAGCCTTATATTTCATAGCAATGCAGATTACAATGCATAGCAATGTATTACAGTGTGCTGCTACTTATAGCGTTGACTGAATGTAATTTACAAAAAAGTTTGAACCCGCTGGAATGCTGCACCACCCTGAAACACATATTGTGCATTACTATGGTGTGTGAGGTGCACATGTGTACCTTTTTGTGGGGGGAGTCTGAGTGAAATATCAGGGATGTTCAGATGTGAACTTAGTCTCCTTCCTTGCAGCTGCCCTCGCTAACACTGAACACAGTATTCTGTTCATCTGCCAATTAAAGTGAACAGCACTGAACACTGTAGTGTTCATTTAGGTCAGACACACAAAGGATCAGGAATAGTGAAACACGTGTTTACTGATCCTCTGCTAGGGCATCCTGAAAGATTTCTTGCTATGTCACTATGGTAAAACTGAGCTATTCTGATGACCGGATGTTAACTTTTTTTTTCTCTTAAAAAAGAAAAAAAAAAAAAAAACATTAAAAATTATTTCTTTGAGATAGGCTGTCAGTACACCAGGATTGATCAGTTTTCAAATATACTTACCATAGTAGACGCTAAGGCCCCTTTCAGACCTGCGGATCCATATTTAGCCATCTGCTTACTCAGTGGGGATCGCTCCGTTGATCCACACTGAGCCGGCGGATGACAAGTCTGTCTCTGCACACTGCACAGGGACGGACCTGTCAGAGAGACCACTCTCCTCAGTGGGGGATCGGATGATTATGGACCGCCTGATTATATATATCTTTTTATAGGCATATATTGATTGATTTGTGCAAAAGTTATTGTCTACAAATTATGGGATAGATTTAGGGACTTTTGTTATTAGTTATTCTTACTGGTAATGTCGGTGATCTGCGATTTATTTATTTATTTCGGGATTGCCGCGGACTAATCTGACCCCAAATGTCACTAGTCCCCAAAAAGTGTATTATTACATTGATCAGTGCTATAAAAATGTACTGATCAAAGTAAAAATGACACTGACAGGAAAGGGGTTAACACTAGGGGTCGATCAAGGGGTTAAGTGTGTTCCTTAATTGTGTTTTAACTGTAGGGGGGGTGAGCTCACTGGGACATGACAGAGATCAATGTTCGCTGGGAACAGAAGATCTAATATGTCACCAGTCAGAACGGAGATCCGGTTGTTGACACTGTCGGATCCCCGTTCTCCCTCTGTACTAGGTGATTGCAGGTCGCCGGCGAACATCGAGCACGCCACTGGCAACTGCGCAATGTGCCGTACGGGGATTTGCGCTGCCAACCTGCCGCAGTATATGCGGTAGCTCAGTGCTGAATAGAAAAAAAAATGCTCAGATTCTAAAGAGTAAAACCTTCCGAGGGTCAGTTGCTTAATGAGGGGGGGGGGGGGGGGGCTGGGGAACCTCTGCCAGAAATGCACCCTACTCTTAAAGAGGAAGTAAACCCTGATGGGTTTACTTCCTCTTTCATTCCCTGCAAAGGCAAAGCATAATGGACTACTATGCATCGCATAGTAGCCCATTATGTGTCACCTACCTGACACAGGAGCCAGCGAAGTCACCGCTGTCCCCTGTAGTCCGCCGCATCCATCTTGTTGGTGGGGTCTCGCAGCCCCGCCGCTGTCATTCGGCGAAGCCGCGATGATGTCACTCCCGCGGATGCGTACGGGAGCCGACGCGCGCGGTAGCTCCGTCGCCGAGAATGCCGCGCTCAGTGCGCCTGCGCACCGCTGTCTACGGGGCATGCGTCGTAGACAGCGGTGCCCGTTTTCGGGCAAATATCTCCTAAACCATATAGGTTTAGGAGATATTGCTTGGACCTACAGGTAAGCCTTAATCTAGGCTTACCTGTAGGTCAAAGTGGTTTGTAAGGGTTTACAACCACTTTAAGTCCTATTGTGTGCTGACAGCATAGCAATTAAACAGACCAAAAGGGAAGATATAAGAGTATTTCACGGTTGGGGTTTACATATGACTGGATGATCAAATGTTTGTATGTTCCACTATGGTGATATTGTTTCTTTATTCTTTTGTTTAGAATATAAACTCATTGGTTAGCAGACATGGCATCAGATGACTTTGATATTGTGATTGAAGCAATGCTGGAGGCACCTTATAAAAACCAAGAGAGGGAGGTAAGTCTAAGAAGTGACATAAAAAGAAAAAAAAATCAAACCTTTTTCATTTTTTTTTTTTTTTTTCTAGGTTAAATACTAGAGGTGCATTTCTTCTATTGGCATGCACTGTATGAAAGCAGTAATGTATATTCTGCTGGCTGAATACAGGGTTTTTTTTATTTTTTTTTTATTCTGAGTTCCTTTTCTGTCAGTTTCTTAAAGCCAAGTCCATAACCTGCTGTATATGAAGAGATGATTTGTGATCACTTCCGCAGCGGTAAAAAAAAAATGGTGTTGAACACAGCGGAAAATCATTGCAAATCAGATTCTATTAACAATATTAGTTCAGTTTGGTCATTCTTACTCTATACTAGTCTTTCTGCATGAAGCTGATGGTGGTTGGCTTATGTACAGAACTCGTCTGGTTAGATTGTTCTTATTTTTATAGAGACCGCATAGTTCTGCTGTTGGCCCATCTGCTAGAATAACTTTAGGCTTGTAGATACATGCAGCATTTCCTGTTTTTGACATGCATTTTAAACACTTGTCAACAGATTCCTATTTACTTTTAATAGTGCTTGTAAAATTAGAGTTTTGAAGCTGCATTTGACCAGAGACCCTATAGGCAGTAGGACTTGCTGCATCTATAGAAACAAAAAGCTGGTCAACTATAGCCTCAGAACGATCAACCACATGGCACTATTAAAGTAAGTGGGAATTTGCAGACCTATGTTTGACATATACATTTGAAATGGCTGTCAAAACTGTCTGACTCAAATAAAAAAAAGCTGAATCTTTAAAAGGAGTGAAAGTAGTGGGCAACCATTCTAAGAAACTCACATGACTAATGCAAGGAAGATGGTTGCTGACAGATGAGCTTGGGGGGTAAACATTCAGAGAAAGATAGCCAGTCAAAGGCTTTCCCTAACCACAAAGCACCACATCAACAGAGTGTCACCAATGTCATTGCATTTGTACTGCGACAGTCTCTTGGGTAGTAGTCCAGTCACTTTTTCTAAAAAAAAAAAAAAAAACTTTACCTTTATGCAACTTCAGCAAAATAATGTTCTAACTCTGGGGTGCGTTCTGATATCTTGCGCATAGATGTTTCTGTGTTGCGGTTTAGTAAAAACTTTAACACAGCATAGTTGTATTTTTTTGAATTTTAGATGCACGTACCTCAATGCTTTATTAGATTAGACTATAAGCCAACTTCACTGAAGGCTTTAAAAGAAGATACTAAAACTTTGCAGCCTCCATCTACCTAGAAACAGGTGTATTTGAATGTGATAGAAAACATGGCTAAAGAGAACCTATGTAGCAGTAGGTTAGGACTTGGTTAATGAGAAACTGCTCTAAATGGGAATGCTTAGTTATACCAGTTAATGAAATCTGAAATAACTATAGCTCTTTTCACTAAGAATTGTTAGGGTATATACATGTTTCAAACATACAGTATATAACTTATCCAGTTCTTGTCCTCATACCACTTCAATTTATCCATGTGGACATCAGTAGTGCTGTTCTGTGTCTAGTGCTTTCTAAAATATCAGAATCAAAGGCATCCTTGCAAAGAAAAGGGTAAATTGCACTGCTGATCTCTGCTGTATTTACAGGCTCCATGGCAGTCGGGCATCCAGCAGGTTCTGTAGATTTTATAGACCCTGGATACCTGGGCTGCAGGAGGGGTGTGTGTATTAATCATTTATACTCTCACCAGATTTATTTCACCCTTAACGCTTAAAAACAGTTCATATAAAGCTCGATAACTACTCCAGATGTATTTATTCTCTCCTTGTCTGCTTCTCCACTTTCAGATCTGCATGGGTGGATAGGATGCATAAGGGAGATGGTACACTCAATGAGGTTTACACTTTTGGTTATGGCTTTATGCAGGCGCAATTTTATAAATGATTTAATAGTTCATTGTGTGCCATACTACACTATAGTTTTATTTTTTTGGTTGCACCTGCTGGAGGCTGGGAAGTGTAGAGGCACAGACCACAAGGAGGGATTCAAGACTTTTGGCGTTGTTCATTGAGGTCTATAATCTGTTTTTTTTATGTGTTAAGAGTGAAAGAAATCTAGTGAGAGTTTGATATATGTTTTATTTTTCCCACGGGACAGAGAAAGATAGTGTTACAATGTAGCACTTTGTTTTGACTATAAAAGACGTTTTAGGGACCTTTTTATATACATTTTGTAAATATTTTATTATATCTTTTCATGTGACAATGCTGAAGAAATTACACTTTGCTGCAATATAAAGTAGTGAGTTTGCATAGGAGTGTAAATTTGCTGTCCCCTCAAAATAACTCCATAATGGTGGCCACCATTTTTTTCCAGCTCTGCCTTAACCCACTTGGGCATGGAGTTCACCAGAACTTCACAGGTTGCCACTGGAGTCCTCTTTCACTCCTCCATGACAACATCACGGAGCTGGTGGATGTTAGAGACCTTGCGCTCCTCCACCTTCCATTTTTGAGGATGCCCCACAGATGCTCAATAGGGTTTAGGTCTGGAGACCTGCTTGGCCAGTCCATCACCTTTTACCCTTCTTTAGTAAGGCAGTTGTCATCTTGGAGGTGTGTTTATGTCGTTATCATGTTGGAATACTGCCCTGTGGCCCAGTCTCTGAAGGGAGAGGATCATGCTCTGCTTTAGTATGTCACCGTACATGTTGGCATTCATGGTTCCCTCAATGAACTGTAGCTCCCAAGTGACGGCAGCCCCAAACCATAACACTCCCACCACCATGCTTGACTGTAGGCAAAACACACTTCTTTGTACTCCTCACCTGGTTGCCACCACAAATGCTTGACACCATCTGAACTAAATAAGTTTATCTTGGTCTCCTCAGACCACAGGACATGGTTCCAGTAATCCATGTTCTTAGTCTGCTTGTCTTCAGCAGACTGTTTGCGGGCTTTCTTGTGCATCATCTTTAGATGCAGTGTGCGGCGTATGGCCTTCATTGTAGAAAAGTGTAATTTCTTCAGTGTTTTCACATGAAAGGGTATAATAAAATATTTACAAAAAATGTGAGTGGTGATACTTCCCCCTTTTTTTTTTTTTTTTTTTTCCTTTATCAGATGCTGTGTAAGCGCTGGAATTTATATATTCATAATCACTCTAAGATGCTAGTCCATTTCTAGAAAAGCAAAAATATATATTTTTTAATGCAAAAAAGTAGCATAAAAGGGAGTTGCTTTATTTCCTATTTCAATCCTTTTCTATTTAAAGTAAGAACATGCAGGTGCACATACCCAAAGGCTCCATTCACACTTGTGCGATTTTGTTATGCGACTTTGGACATCATAGTCACAGCCCATTTCTTTCTCAATTGTATAATTTCAAGTTGCAGCAACTTTATGTACAATACTTTGGTGTGACTTAGAACCACTAAGTGTAAAGTCAGATCAAGGTCACGTTGGAAATCATGCGACTTTGGAGATGCTCCAATGTGAATGGAGCCTCACACTGATGATTCTGAAACTGCAAATGGTAGTAGCATAACCTTTACTACAAGATGCCTGTCCAATAAGGTCATTTGAACAATTGAACTTTTGCTTTAAGAAGCTTTACAATTTTGATAGAGGGATAAACCAAGAACAGTAATTCATTTAATGCTCTTTTTGATTATCTTCACAGATAACTTGGGAACCTCAAAAATAAAGTTGAATTACTGTTCTTACTATTGGTAGTTGGTTTCTAAGTTTTCACTGCTGGTGCTCCTCGCCCACTTACCTGTTATAAAGAGAGCCTGTCAGTCAATCAATAACGCACTGCTCCCTTTCTCTTCATAGAACCTAGTCCTCCCTGCCCTGCTCTTCCGGGGAAGGGCCTTGAACAATGTTTGACGTCAAGACTACCACAGGACCAAAGCAAAGATCTGTTTGTGGGATAGGGGTTTAGCTCCTTCGGCCAGAGGTGGTTCTGCAATACAAGGGGCAACAAATTTTAATAACTTAAAAGAGCATGGCTTAAATTGTACAAGTTGTACTTTTCTGATATTTACACAGAGCTACGGACATTGCTGCATTAGCCATAGATGTTTAGAGTCCCGTGTTGAATAATTTGTGAATATATAACTACTGCTGAGAAAAGTAAGTGATCCAGCTCTCCCAATGCTTACCTGTACCCAGTGTTTTATCATATTGTGGTCATTAGTGTTAGAATTGTTGAAAGCATTGTGACAGAATAAAAGCTCCCTTGGTTTCATTGGTGTGTAAGGGACACCCACATGAATGGTGCTTTTATGTGTTTGCCCTTTGCAGTGAATGTAGCATAACTGTTAAGAATGGGTTCCAAACAGCTGAAATGTGATGTACATATCGCATATATACATCTTTTGTTTGGGAAGAAGTGAAAAAAGACATTCTTGATCACTGCCACCTATTTACTTCCAGGGGATTCATTTTATATAGTTAGGTGACACAGTAGAGACTGCCATACGCTGCTGGAATTTAAATCTATTCACTTTTAACCAGACCAAATTCAAGCCATGGGTGTCCCTGTCAACACCAGCCAGCTTAACAAAAGTTAATTGAATAATTCAATTAAAAAGTGCTAAAGAAAGCCGCACTAAGGTATGTGATTGGTTGCTGCCGCCCTACGAGTCCTCAGCCCCCACCTGAAGGCTGTGGATATACAGATGTTTTATAAGAAAATAATAGGGCCCTAGGCGCTACCTCAGAGGGATATTTTATGAGCTAAACCGGTATTTTATGGGTGTCCTCTGAAACCTCTCTGCTACACGAGGTCAATGACCCACCTGCACTAAGGGAAGTCCTCAAAATCTTCTCTAGTAGTGAGATTACACTAGTTTATCTTTTGTCTGACTAAATGTCCAGTGAGGCTACCAGAGTTGTGTACAATATTCCCCTATATTAGGTTCATATACAATTGACACTTAAAGAAAAGCACCCCGTTCTCTGCATACAGCCTATTTAGTATAAATCAATACTGGGTGTTGGGATAAATTAGACCAGTGAGATGTAGTATATAATTATAAGCACAGAAAAAAATTCTGAAACACAGAAAACAATTATAGAAAAAAGTTACTATGAGGATTTTCACATTTATAATTTGATCCACAATCAGTGTTTCTGTAAAATTCGTTAAGTCCACAATATATAGCTCAATGTGTAAGGGCTAAAAAACATCACTAATACATCCAATGTGGTATTAGAGTCCAAATAATGTGCAAAACAATGTGCAAGAACGCACGCATACAGTACTCCAAGTTCCTTAAAGTGCAATGTGCACAGAAATGCAAAAAGACTTGTGTAAAAGAATATTATAACACCAACTAATTTTATATCCCAACATGGCTACTAAAAAATCTATAAAAAGAAAATATGTGAAAAATAATAGTAAAAATAATAAATCCAGGTAGATATAGAGTGCACAGTCAATGTGTAGCAAATCTCCAGCCGGATCAGAAAAGGTGACTTTAGTGCTCATTCAAAAAGGTCCAGTAACTTCCGTGCTCACCCCCTCGGGTCCCCACTCACCAGATCTTTGTCCCACTGAGGGGTTGCGTGCGCTTAGTTCCTCAGTCTCCAACCGCTTTATGCTCAATTTCTCCACCTTCTTTCACTGTTTTATATCTAGGATGGTGGAGAAATTGAGCGTAAAGCGGTTGGAGACTGAGGAACTACATGCACGCAACCCCCCAGGGGGACAAAGATCTGGTGAGTGGGGACCCGAGGGGGTGAGCACGGAAGTCACTGGACCTTTTTGAATGAGCACTAAAGTCACCTTTTCTGATCCGGCTGGAGATTTGCTACACATTGACTGTGCACTCTATATCTACCTCGATTTATTATTTTTACTATTATTTTTCACATATTTTCTTTTTATAGAATTTTTTTTAGTAGCCATGTTGGGATATAAAATTAGTTGGAGTTATATTCTTTTACACAAGTCTTTTTGCATTTCTGTGCACATTGCACTTTAAGGAACTTGGAGTACTGTATGTGTGTGTTCTTGCACATTGTTTTGTGTGTTATTTGGACTTGAATGCCACATTGGATGTATTAGTGATGTTTTTTAGGCCTTACACATGGAGATATATATTGTGAATTTTACAGAAACGCTGTGATTGAGGATTTTCACATTTTATAATTTGATCTACATAGTAACTTTTTTCTGTGCTTAGAATTATATACTAAATCTCACTGGTCTAATTTATCCCAATACCCAGTATTGATTTATACTAATGGGCTGTATGCAGAGAATGGGGTGCTTTTCTTTAAGTGTCAATTGTATATGCACCTAATATAGGGGAATATTGTACACAACTCTGGTAGCCTCACTGGACATTTAGTCCGACAAAAGATAAACTAGTGTAATCTCACTACTAGAGAAGATTTTGTGGTCTTCCCTTGGTGCAGGTGGGTCATTGACCTCGTGTAGCAGAGGGGTTTCAGAGGACCCTCATAAAATACTGGTTTAGCTCCTAAATATCCCTCTGAGGTAGTGCCCAGGGCCCTATTATTTTAATGGAATAATTGATTCACAGGGGCCTGGTAGAAAATTGTTAGCTGAACAATATCTGCATCCAATCAGATGCAGGCGATATTGGGGGTGTCAGAATAAAATAGAAGCAGGGGGATTCCTCCATCCACCCTGTATAGGGTGGATAAAGGAATCAGATTTTTATTTCATTCAGCCCAAGGATCCAGTTGTATAACCTGCTTAAGCAGCACTGCTAATGTGTTCATGGCATAATGCAGATAACAAGTTTAAATGTGTTGCCCCCTTAAACTGAATTCCAGGTGTGGTGATTTTTGCATAGTTAGATTGGTCCAGCTTGAATCAATGTAACTATGTATGTTGTATACCTGGCCCCAATCTCTGTGGAAGCTGGAAATCATGCACCGATGCTACAGTGATTGCCGCTGGATTCCAGGTCCCATGCCGAGTGACTGCCCTTCTGCTTAGTGAACATGAGAGGTTGCTGGCTAGCTAGGCATGGGTACCATTCAGAGAACACTTTGCATTTTCTCAGCGAATACAAAGTAATCTCATTGAGATGGTGGCAGCCGTGACAGCACCGCCCCACCTCTCCACTTTGTGCTATCGGAGAAGGTTTTGCATGTATTGAAAAATGCAAAGCGTTATTTGGTGCCAATGCCAAGCAAGTGATTACTAAGCAGCAGTTCAACCACGCCACATGGGACCCGGAAGCCAGTGGCAAACTCTGTAATAGCAGTGCTTAGTACAGTGATTTCCAGGTTTTGCAGAGTATGGCACATAACCTAGTTACGTTGGTCCAAGCTAGATGAATAATATGCAAAAATAGCCACAGCTGAAATTCAGCTTTAACGTATGTACTTGTTTTAATTTAATTTAAAAAAAGTGCCTTTTTTGCTGGCTACTAAAGCCTAGAACTGAGGGGGAAATTATGGTGCTAAGGGGATGCCTCTACACTATTACATGCTAGTCATTGTGTGTGTCTGTAGCTCACATCTATGCTTAATTACTTTGCTCTCAGTGTGTACTTGCTAAAAATCATAAAGCAATATGCCCTCTGTTTGCTCCAGGCCGAGGAATTTGAGAGACAAGATACAGTGGGAAATAACCCATAATTACTAATTTTTGTATCAGGTAAGGTATATAATTAGAGGTGCACTCTGCTGATCTGTTCATCCTCCATGTAAGGTCATGTATTAATGTCAAGAAATTATGTAGGTACCGTAGTTTGGAAATTTGATCCACTGGCTGAGCTTTCAAAAGTCCCACTCCTTTTTATAGCAGTAACTACTGTTTTTAATTCCTAGCTAATAATTTTTTGTTTTTGTTTTTTTGTGTTCTGTCTTTTTGCTGTTTCCCTACTCTGCCGCATTATCTTCCATGTAATTCTATGTTGGGACCTCCCTGACCATCTTCTGTCGGTGTGGCATTTTTTGTTGGGCTGAACAGGAAGAAACTCCCAATCAAGAGACAAACAATGAACAGGCAAAAGAGACAAACAATAATGAGGCAAAAGAGACCAACAATGAACAGGTGAAAGAGACAAGCAGCAGCCGGTCTGGAAATGCCAGTAGCAGCAGCAGGTGGGGTATACCTTTACCATCAGGGATTCTTTCCCTCTGTTATGTTATTTTATTTTATCTGTGGTCCCTGTACTGCACAGTATGTAATTGCATGTATTCTTTGTTTGTAGGAGAAGTAGAAGCAGGAAAAGGAGCAGGAGCAGAAGTCATGATCGACGTAGAAGGTACTGTATTTATCAGGGTATAACACGCACCCTAAGCTTAGGAGGGGATTTTAAAGAAAAAAACTTTTAGGAGGGACGTTTAAAGTGGTTGTAAACCCTTACAACCAACTTTGACCTACAGGTAAGCCTAGATTAAGGCTTACCTGTAGGTCCAAGAGATATTTGCTGAAAGACAGGCACCGCTGTCTACGGCACATGCGGCGTAGACAGCAGCGTGCAGGCGCACTGAGCGCGCCGCGGTCAACGGTGATATGCTGCGAGTGGCGGCTCCCGTGCGCATGCGCGGGAGTGACGTCATCGCGGCTTCGCCGAATGACAGCGGCGGGGCTGCGAGACCCCACCAACAAGATGGATGCGGCGGACTACAGGGGACAGCGGTGACTTCGCTGGCTCCTGTGTCAGGTAGGTGACACATAATGGGCTACTATGCGATGCATAGTAGTCTATTATGCTTTACCTTTGCAGGGAATGTAAGAGGAAGTAAACTCATCAGGGTTTACTTCCTCTTTAAGGGAAAAAAAAACTTACATTTATATGCCCATCAATGCAGCCTTGTCAGTCATTTGCAGCCTTGCATGTCAGTTTCTTTTGCAGGCTTTCCGTTTTAAAAATGGCGCGGCCGAGATACAGAGCGGATGTCCTGTGTATCTCGGCGGTGCTCGGTAGCTCTCGGCTTTTTTCGGCTGTTCTCGGCGGCCGAAAATAGCCGAGAGCGGCAAAAGGCAGAAGGGCGGGTGATCGGCGTATAACACGCACCCACGATTTTCCCCTTATTTTAAGGGGAAAAAAGTGCGTGAGATACGCCGATAAATACGGTAGGTGTATACTTCCTTTGAAAGTGAATTTTAACAACAGTTTCCAGGAATATATACCATGTTTCCCTTTTACTAATTATGATGTTAACCCTCCCCTTACTCTGCAATGCTGCTCCATGCCACAGTATTGAGAAATGAAATATAGCGGCCTTTGCTACCTTTTTATGATAGTTACTCGGGAATGTTTTGTAACCACTTCAGCCCCAGAAGATTTTGCCTCATTCCTGACTAGAGCACTTTTTACAATTTGGCACTGCGTTGCTTTAACCACTTTGCGCCCGTGCTATAGCCAAAAGACGGCTACAGCGCGGATGCTAACTGCCGGGAGGGCGTCCCTGGACGTCCTCCTATTTACTTCCCCTCTGCGTACTGCCGCGGGCGCGCATCTTGGAAGTTCGGTGCTGGCCGTGTCCCTTGGACACAGCCAGTCACAGATAACTGTAAACGGCCAATCACAGCGGCCGTTTACAGCACAATCGGCGTGCCCAATGGGAGATGATCTCATATGTAAACATATGAGATCACCTCTCGTCGCCGGCTCTCCCTCCTCACACAGCGTGTGAGGAGGAAGAGATGAACCGCTGCAGAGATGCAGTGGTTAGTGAAAAAAATAAATAAAAAAATAAAACGAAAATAAAGTGCCCCACTGCCACGTGTCAGTGCCCACCTGCCCCCACTTCCACGTGTTAGTGCCACGTGTCATCAGTGCCACGTCGGTGTCATGTGTCATTGCCCTGGTGCTCCAGGGCCTTCAAAAATTTAATAGGTAGTCAACAATTTAGATGTGTGATTTATGCTCCTAGAACACGTGACGGTGCTCCCTGCATGTTGGGCCTCTCTAAGTGGCTAGGCTGTGAAAAAGTCCCACATGTGGTATCGTAATACTCAGGAGTAGCAGAATGTATTTTGGGGCATTTATTTGTGGTATGCACATGCCATGTGAGAGAAATAACCTATTACAATGACAATTTTGTGGGGAAAAAATGTAATAAAATCATCATTTTGCAAAGAATTGCGGGAAAAAAATCAGAAACCTCACCATGCCTCTTACTAAATAACTTGGAATGTCTACTTTCAAAAAAGGGGTAATTTGGGGGTTATTTGTACTTTCCTGGCTTGTTCGGGTCGCAAGAAATGAGATAGGCCACCAGTACATCAGGTGTGATCAATTTTCTATGATTCGCACCATAGCTTGTAGACTCTCTAACTTTCACAAAGACCAAATAATATCCACTAATTTGGGTTATTTTTACCAAAGATATGTAGCAGTATAAATTGTGGCCAAAATTTATGAAGAAAATTTTTTGCAAATTATTAATTTATCACAGAAACAAAGAAAAATGCGTTGTTTTTTTCAAAATTTTCGGTCTTTTTTTTTTTTTTTTCAGTTATAGCGCAAAAAAAAAAAAACCCCAAAGGTGATCAAATGCCACCAAAAGCAAGCTCTATTTGTGGGGGAAAAAAAGGACAAAAAATTCATTTTTCTTACAGTGTTATTGTACTAATTGTCATTCAACGTGTGAGAGCACCGAAAGCTGAAAATTGGTCTGGGCAGGAGTGGGGTTTAAGTGTCCTTTTTTTTTATTTATTTTTTTTTTTTTTCACATCAATAGAGCTTTCTTTTGATTGTAATTGATCACCTCTGCTGTTTTTATTTTTGTGCTATAAAGAAAAAAAGGGAGCGACAATCTTGGGAAAATTTTTTTTTTTTTTTTTTTTTTTTTACATTTTTTTGCTATAATATCCCCCAAATAGAAAAAAAAACACATTTCTTCATCAGTTTAGACCGATATATATATTCTTATTTTTGGTAAAAAAAAAAAAAAATCACAATAAGCTTTTATTGATTGGTTTGCGCAAAAGTTACAGCGCCTATAGACTATGGGAAAGATTTGTGGCATTTTTATTTTACTAGTAATGGCGGTGATCTGCGATTTTTAGAGGTATTGAGAGGCAACGAACAGATCGGACACTTTTTTTTATGACACATTTTTGGGATCATTGACAATTCTACAGAGAACACTGCTATACAAATGCATTGATTACTGTGTAAATGTCACTGGCAGGGAAGGGGTTAACACTAGGCAGCAATCAAGTGGTTAAATGTGTGTTCTGAGGGGTAGGACTGAGTAAGAGAGGAGACATTGCTGTTCCTACTTGCTAGGAACAAACGACATGTCTCCTCTGACAGCACAGGGATTTGTGTTTACACACAAAGATCCCCATGCTTGCACTTGTGACCAGCGGTGGTTGGTCACGCGCATTGGGTCCCCCGCCGTGCAGTGGGTTTGCACCCTCTGGTGGCCGAAAAAAGGTGAAGGACATACCCATACGGGATTTCCCCCAGGAGAGGCATTCTGCCGCAGTATAGCTGTGTGAGCTGGTCGGGAACCGGTTAAAGCATAAAGGACACTTCAGGATTTTATGTGAACTTCAGCCTTTGCATTTTTATCATGGTTGTGAGGGATACAAGCGTCAAACTTTTGAGGCTGATATCCAGAGGTATAGTCAATTACTTTTATGGTGCACATAGGTTTACGTTTCTTCCACTGTGCTATAGGAGCACTAAAACTCAGAGGGCTCAGTTATGTCAATGGCTAGAACTTAAAAGCTCAAGCTCTGGACCCACACATAGAGCTATTGGACATGCAATGTGATCAGCGGCCTCATCAGGGACCACGCCACAACTTCCATGATGCAAAACTTTTGGGGATTTTTCAAATGGATGTACATTTTAAATCTATTACCTTCTTGTTACTCAGCCATAGTCGGAGTAGGGACCGGCACAGACGTCGGGGCAGCAGGGATAGACACCGAAGCCGTGAGCGCAGGCACAGAAGCCGCAGCCGAGGAAGACGATACAGCTCAAGGAGTCGTGATCGCCGACGAGATGAACGTTCCAGACACCGTAGTCCTGGGTGAGAAACTGACCATGAGGAGGAGTTGTGGTGTTTTTTTTTTTTTTTTTTTTTCTGTGCGATTCAGTGCAGTGTTTATGGGCTGAAATCGCATTGGATCGCACCAAAAGTAGTGCATGAACTACTTTTTAAAACACTGCAACTGAATTGCATGATACTGCGGTACCATGTGATCCAGTGCAGCAAACACACTGCATTTGCATTCTGTTATTGTGTGTTGGGAGTACGTTGACACAGCAGACCACACACCCAGTATGTTTTATACGCAGTGCGGGAATCTTGCAGAGTTTCCCATGCTGCGTTCTGGTGTGAATGGGGCCCTAAGTGTGTATTTTAATTACATGAAAAGTAATTTATCCTTTTCATGCCTAAGCCTATTTCTGACATTTGTTGCGTACAAGTTAAAATCTGTATTGTTTGCTACAAAATTACTTAGAACCCCCAAACATGTATACATATATATAATATAATTTAGCAGAGACCCTAGAGAATAAAAGGGTGATTGTTACAATTTTTTAATTTTATTTTTTATCATATATTTGCCCAGCAGTCTTTCAAATAAACATTTTTGTGGAAAAAGACACTTTCATGAATTAAGATTAAACTATAAACAATAAAGTTAGCCCAATTTTTTTATATTTTGTATAATGTGAAAGTAAATAGATGCCTAGGGTGTCGTTCTTTGAAATTGTGCACACTCGTGGAATGGCGACAAACTACGGTACCCATAATCTCCATAGGCTACTTAACTAACAGTTACCAGATTAGAGTTAGAGGAGGTATTTTGCTAGAATTATTGCTCTCACTCTGACTATCACAACGATATCTGACATGTGATTTGAACACTGTTTACATTTGCGGGCTTGACTTGCGTATGCGTTTTTTCTTTGTTGCACGGGGCACTTTCAATTTTAATTTTTTTATATTTAACATTGTCCCTTTTTAAAAAAACACTTGTTCACTTTTATTGCTATCACAAGGAATGTCCCCTCCCACTCCTTTTAGGATAACAGCCCAGCGTCGGTTGTTATCAATAAAAAGCCAAACACTGGCTCTAAAAGACGGTAACGCTATAACCCCTTCAAGCCATGAACGCATATTTGCGCATGGTCAGCGTGAAGGGGTTAAGTACAGGTATACTACTTTTGCTGAACTACATCAACCGAACCACCCTCCTGCACCCCCCCAGGGGATTAAATGGAGCCATTCACCCCTCTCAAGCCTATGGAGGGACTTTGTTTTCAGGCACGGTCAATATTGAGAAGATTTTCCTAGGATATGCTGTTAATTATCCAAGGAGGCTTCTGCTCCTCCATTGTCCTTTTTAAATATGAAATGTAATGCATATACTGTTTGTGAACAGAACAATACTTTTTGGCAAGAAGATTGCTGTAAGCGATTAAAATAAATATGGAAATATTATTTTAACTACAGCTTTTTTTCACTCAATTGTAGAGGTTTACATTTTTAAGTGAAAATTTAAAAAAATATATAATTTTTTTTCCTCTTGATATTTCATGATGTGCAGTAGGACTATTTTATAACCCACCTACAATGAAATTCGCTTATGAAAAAAATACTTGTGTAATAATAGCTCTTTAGTATTTTTAATGTTTTTGTGTGAACAAAAATGAACTGCTAATCAAAATAAATGCTTAATTTAACAGGCGGCGCCACACACGTAGCAAAAGTCGCAGCCCCAGACATAAGGAAAAAAGTCCTATCAGGTATTTTTTGTTTTATATTGCAAAAAGTGTTTTGTTTAAAAATGTTAGTTTTGCATTATTCTTATTTTGCTGTGGTTTCTATGGGTGCAGTGCATCCGGAAAGTATTCACGGCGCTTCACCTTTTCCACATTTTGTTATGTTACAGCCTTATTCCAAAATGGATTCAATTAATTATTTTCCTCAATTCTACAAACCATACCCTGTAATGACAAAGTTTGTTTGAAATCTTTGCAAATTTATAAAAAAAAAAATGAAGAAAAATCCCATGTACATAAGTATTCACAGCCTTTGCTCAATACTTTGTTGAAGCACCATTGGCACTAATTACAGCCTCAAGTCTTTTTGAGTGTGATGCTACAATCTTGGCACACATTTTGGGCAGTTTCTCCCATTTTTCTTTCTTTTGGAGGACCTCTCAAGCTCTATCACGTTGGATGGGGGAGCGTTGATTCTACAGCCATTTTTTAGATCTCTCCAGAGATATTCAATCAGGTTCAAGTCTGGGCTCTGGCTGGGCCACTTAAAGACGTTCAGAGTTTTCCTGTAGCCACTCCTTTTTGTTATCTTGGCTGTGTGCTTATGGTTGTTATCCTGTTGGAAGATGAACCTTCGCTCCAGTCTGAGGTCAAAAGCACTCTGGAGCAGGTTTTCATCAAGGTTTTCTCTGTACATTGCTGCATTCACCTTTCCCTTGATCCTGACTAGTCTCACAGTTCCTGATGGTTAAAAACATCCCAACATGATGCTGCTGCCACTACCATGCTTCACTGTAGGGGATGGTATTGGCCAGTTGATGACAAGTGCCTGGTTTCCTCCAGACATGATGCTTGCCGGTCAGGCAAAAGAGATCAATCTCTGTTCAAAAGTGGCTTTTGTCTGGTCACTCTACCATACAGGCCTGAATGGTGGAGTAACAAACAAATGACCCCTGCCCCAACCTATAACTGACCTTGACAGCAAAGAGCACATGGAAGGGCAAAAACATGGAAAAACATTCCATAGCTCAACTCACAGACCATTCTGCTGACCAACCAAATTAACCTGTCCAATAGTCTGTGCTAAAAACAAGGGTTTTAGTTGGCACTCTGTGTGTGCTTGCAGTCCTAACACTACTGAATATGGTCCAGGACACACTGGGCACCTTTGCTGCCATTGTGCTTGGTGTCCAGTGTGCTCCTGTTCCTTTTTAATGGGGGTTTGGCTTGCCTCCAGGCCCACCTGCCCCTCATCTATCCTTTAGAATGCATGTGCTCCCACTGTGGAGACGCTCATAAATTCAGTAGCGTTAGGACTGCAAGCATACACAGGGTGCCGTAAAGAGGCCTTGCAACTTATGCATGCATTTGCAAATGTATGCTAACTAAATCCCTGTTTTTAACACAGACTGTTGGACAGGTTAATTTGGTTGCTCAGCAGACTTGTTGGTGAGTTGAGCTATGGAATGTTCTTTTTTTCGTCTTTCTGAATGGTTGAGTGCTGTGGAGATGGTGGTTCTTCTTGAAGGTTCACCTTTACTGGAGCTCTGTCAGAGTAACCATGTAGTTCTTGGTCATCTCCCTGACTAACACTCAGTTTGGCCAGGCAGCCCACCATAGGAAGAGTCCTGGTCCTTTATTGGGTGATTGAGGCCACTGGGCTCATTGGGACCTTCAATGCTGCAGAAATGTTCTTGTGCCTCAATACAATCCTGTCTAGGAGGTCTACAGACCATCCCTTGGACTTCATGGCTTGGCTTGTGATCTGACATGCACTGTTAACTGTGGGACCTTTTATATAGACACGTGCGTGCCTTTCCAAATCATGTCCAATCAACTGAATTTACCATAGGTGGACTCCAAGTTGTAGAAACATCCCAAGGATGATCAGTGGAAACGGGACGCGCATGAGGTCAATTTTGAGTGTCATGGCGAAGGCCAAGAATACCTAGACCCCCTTCAGCGCTTTCACGCCAAAAAAAGCACCTGAAAAGCTCCCGAAATCCTATTTCCATTCAAATAAATTAATGCTTTCACACTGGGGCGGTGAAAACTCCTGCAAGCAGCATCTTTGGACCATGTTTGGAGAGCTAAAAATAGAATGCCTCAAATGTCCCTCCTACATTGAAATGAATGAAAAGCGCTCAGTGTTTCACTGCCAGTTGAGAAGTGCCTCAGTATAAAAGTACCCTAAATATTTTTTTTTATATAAATTTGCAAAGATTTCAAACAATCTTCTTTTCACGTTGTCATTATAGGGTATTGTTTTTTGTAGAATTTTCAGAAACATTAATTTAATCCATTTTGAAATAAGGCTGTAACAAAATGTGGAAAAAGTGAAGCGATGTGACTGCTTGATGCGCTGTATAGTAACACCTGGCAAATGTACCTGCTCGGTTAGCTATGAGAATCCCAGCTCGTGGAGGGGGCAGGCAGCTAATCATGCCCACTCGTATGTAATCGCTCATGCAGCAAGCACGTGCTAGTGATCAGCCCTGGGCGCAGGCAGTCAGCGTCCAGGGCTGATCACTCGCATGTGCTCACTGCATGAGCGATTACATGTATGCGATTGCTTTTAATGGGGCTGCCTATTCACCAAGAGGGGTGCATTCAAAATGCCACCTGCTTTGCCAGTCTGGAATACTTTGTATGTTGAGTGTTGTGGGTTTTTTAATTATTTTTTTTATAGTGCTTCTGGAGTACTCCAGAAGATTTATGGTAGCTTTTGGTGCCGATTGTTTCAGTGGTTGGCTCATAGCTTCAGGGTTATGCTTTGGCACAAGGTACTGTCCTTAGACCTAAGATGTTGTGATGACATACAACTATACATTTTATTTGTTTTAACCCCTTCATGATCTTAATGCCTGGACAAAATTCTCCAACTTTGACACATGTTAGGAACACTGTACATATTATTGCAGCTACTTGTGTGTCCAGGCGGATTATATCTTAATCTTTTTTTGGACAAATTGGGCTTTCATTTGGTTGTAAATGGTAACATATCTCCTTACCACCAAAGAACCCCAAAAAATTATTCTACTCCTGATTCCAGCAATACCACATGTGTACATTGTTTTTTTTTTGTTTGTACCAGTAGGGCCCAGAAACAATGGTTTACATTTTTCTCCCCTAGCAAGGGGAGAAACATACAATGTGTCTTTCAAGAGGAGGAAAAAAAAAACACATGGCTGGGCTGCACAGTGACTGATGGCCAATCTGAGACTATCACAGCAATCGGGCACTTGGAGTCCCGGTTCCTGATTTGTTAGTACCGGACCCTGGGCTCTTGGTGAGAGCCTGGTCTCCATGCTTGTAGCTCACTATGCAGTGTGCTCCCAGCAAAAACACTGGTATGCATATATGTGGCCTCACAGAAGAAGTCCCACTTAGTTGAGGCCACTTATGTGTACAGGCGGCGGGAAGAGGTTAAATTTAATGTGTGTATGACACTCTATTCATGTCTAACTACATATGAATTTGTTTAACACTTGTTTAAATCCCTACCAGGCAACCGGAACCCATCCTAACTCCAGAAGAACGTGATGCAAGAACAGTATTTTGTATGCAGCTGGCTGCTCGCATTCGTCCACGTGACTTGGAGGACTTTTTCTCTGCTGTAGGAAAAGTAAGATGATAATAATAAAAGCTTGTCTGTTTATTCATGTGTTTATTCAAAAATCCTTTAGCTTGTTGTTGTTTTTTTTTTTTTTTTTTTTAGGTACGAGATGTGAGAATTATTGCAGACAGAAACTCTCGCAGATCAAAGGGCATTGCATATGTTGAATTTGTAGCTATCCAGTCTGTACCTTTGGCCATTGGCCTAACTGGCCAGAGACTGCTAGGTGTACCAATCATGGTACAGGCTTCACAGGTAGGCATTGTTCATTTCCTACAGATTTGTGTTTTGTTTTTTTGCCCATTTTTTTTACATTGGATCTCTGTGCTTTACAGGGCAGAGGAAAAACTTTTATTTCTGATGTTTGACCTACAGGTAAGCCTAGATTAAGGCTAACCCTGTATATCCAAGAAATATCTCCTAAACCTACATGGTTTAGGAGATATTTGCCGCAAGACAGGCACCGCTGTCTACGGCGCATGCGCCGCTGTCACCGGCAATATCCCGCGAGTGGCGACTCCCGTGCGCATGCGTGGGAGTAACATCATTGCGGCGTCGCCGAATGACAGCGGCGGAGCAGCGAGACCCACCCAGAAGATGGATGCTCCGAACTACAGGGGACAGCGGTGACTTCGCTGGCTCCTGTGTCAGGTAAGTGACACATAATGGACTACTATGCGATGCATAGTAGTCCATTATGCTTTACCTTTGCAGGGAATCAAAGAGGAAGTAAACCCATTAGGGTTTACTTCCTCTTTAAGGCTTTGCATCATTTAAGTGTTCATAGCAATTAACATGAATCATATTACCTGTGTTTGTGTTCCCCCCCCCCCCCCCAAGTACATGTGCAAGGTCTCTTTTTTTTAGCCTAGGAATGTTTGTGCTGGTCACTGTACCGTCTTTTATCAAGATCCATACTGTTCTGCATAACCGTTCATATTTACAGTAGTTTTGTCAGTTGCAAAGAGTGTTAGCACAAGGTAATTTTCATTATTGGGTAAAGCCTCAGAATAAATATGTGAAAGCATTGTGAAAAAAGAGAGCAGATTTGTACAGGTGTGACTGTGCTGTATTTGTTTTGAACTTTTTTTTTTTTTTTTTTTTTTTAAAGGCTGAGAAGAACCGTTTGGCTGCTATGGCAAATAATCTGCAGAGAGGAAATGCTGGACCCATGCGCCTCTATGTAGGCTCTCTGCACTTCAATATCACAGAGGACATGCTAAAAGGAATTTTTGAACCTTTTGGAAAGGTTATTTGCGCTTTTCATTTGAATGTACAATCTATAATTGACTTTTGTTTTTAGTTGTGGCTGTCAATGCTGAAGGAAGAATAATTTTATTTTTCAGATTGAGAACATTCAGCTTCTTAGAGAACCTGATACTGGGAGATCCAAGGGTTATGGATTTATCACGGTAAAATCTTTGTTTTTCTGTAAATATTATTGGCTTGCAAAGTTACGTTTTTTTTTAATATTTTTTTTATTTTTATTTTTTTTGCTTCGACATGCTGGTAGCTTCCTACATTTGCTTTATGCAGATAGAATTATCTAGTGCTAATTAGAATATGTAAAGCCAAGGTAGAGTCTAATATTTAAACCTTTTTGCTGCCAGGGCAGTTTTTGCACACCAATGCCCAAAATATTTTCTGAAAACAGATACGCTAGAGAAGGGAGAAGCAACCTTTATAAGGTGGAGATCTACCTGAACAACATTTGAGGAGATCAGAGATCATCAGGATTTGGCCCCCTTCTTCCCTGTTTTTTGCTTTTTTACACTGTGTGCAGTTACTTGCATAATATCGCTTTTCACTGGATGTCCCTGCATGTCGGCACACAGCAAACGCAATGCACCATGCTGCTGTGTGGTGACAAATAAGGGAAACTGATATGCTTAAATGTGCATTACACGTCCCACCTACCAGCGGTTCACTGCAGCTGAAACGGACAGATGCCTGCACACTAAACCGTTTTGGTTTTGTGTGCAATCAGTGTGAACGGGCTCTTAAAGAAATGAACTAAAAAAATATAAACTTGGCCTACCTTTAAAGGTAGCTTCAGTGACCGAGGTCAGTTTTCTGTATTGCAGTGTACAGGGGTCAGTAGAGCAGAAGACTGTCAGTCATTTGGGCAGTGGACGGTGTCAATAGGGCCGAGTTGTCTGGCAATACAAGGGTTAATTGTGAGTCACCCACTTGGCTCTCTGCAGGGTTAAATCTGTGTGTGGTTACTCAACTCAGCTCACCTCTCCTCATACAGACTGCCCTTGGAATCGTGTGTTCTGTGTATACCCGTGAGATTGTCTCTGCTCGGCTCTTTCACTGGACGCAGTTCTCAATCTTGCGCATGAAATTGTGTACCCTCGGGCCTCTGATCTTGCTCGGCATAGTTGCTTTCACTTTGTGCGCAATACTTCTGCTCCTTCGCCTGCTGTGAAATGCTTCACCCTCTGCGCATGTGCCGGCTCCCGAGAAGACCGAGAAGAGGTTGGGCATGCGCAGAGGGTGAAGAATTTCACAGGAGGCAGAGAAAGCAGTGCAGACCGGGGGTTGGGAAGACAGGAACGTGGTCTACCTGTCACCTGCCGGTCATCGACGGGTATCCCGCGATCAATGGGTTGCTGACCCCCGCCCTAGAGTATAAACTACTGGTAGTTCCAATTTTTTTAATGTATGTTTAAATACTTTACTGCAAAGGTCTGGGAAATGCAACATTTCACTAAAGTTAATTTTAAAGCGCACAAAGGCAATAAATGACCCAATATTTTGATGAAATATAAAAGATTAACAGAACAGGTTCCTCTCAGAACAGGCCTCGCCATGGTCGACCAAAAGTTGAGTGCACGTGCTCAGCGTCATATCCAGAGGTTGTCTTTAGGAAATTGACATATGAGTGCTGCCAGCATTGCTGCAGAGGGGTGGGGGGTAAGCATGTCAGTGCTCAGACCATATGCCGCACACTGCATCAAATTGGTCTTCATGGCTGTCATCCCAGAAGGAAGCCTCTTCTAAAGATGATGCACAAGAAAGCCTGCAAACAGTTTGCTGAAGACAAGCAGATTAAGGACATGGATTACTGGAACCGTGTCTCGTGGTCTGATGAGACCAAGATAAATGTATTTGGTTCAGATGGTGTCAAGTGTGTGTGGCGGCAACCAGGTGAGGAATAGAAAAGACAAGTGTGTCTTGTCATGGTCTAGGGCTGCGTGAGTGCTGCCGGCACTGGGGAGCTATAGTTCGGTATGTTACAGTTCATATTGGCATTCATGGTTACCTCAATGAAGAGCATGATCCTCTCCCTTTTTTGGAGGTTGGGCCGCAGGGCAGTATTCCAACAAAACGACCCCGACGCACACTTGCCTTGCTAAAGAAGCTGAGGGTAAAGGTGATGGACTGGCCAAGCATGTCTCCCGACCTAAACCCTATTGAGCATCTGTGGGGCATCCTCAAATGGAAGGTGGAGGAGCGCAAGGTCTCTAATATCCACCAGCTCCGTAATGTCCTGGAGGAGTAGAAGAGAGGGCTCTAGTGGCAACCTGTGAAGCTCTGGCGAACTCCATGCTCGAGAGGGATAAAGCAGTGCTGGAAAATAATAGTGACTACACACAATATTAGAGGTCGGCTGATATTTGGCCATTTTGGAGAAATCTGCAGATTATTATCCAAATTAGATCGATATTGAACACTGGCTGTACCTCTGCCAGCAGAGTGCGGAGAAGGAACACTCTGTTGGCAGAGCGGTGCCGCTGTATGGGGAGAGAGAGGGAGGAGCTGTCAAAATATAGGTTGGATGTCGGGGGGATGGCGGGACCTAGCTATCCAACACCAGCCAATGGGATCTGGGCGGGTTGCTACGTGTATCTGACCCTGCCCCTTTCTTAGCAGACTAATCATTGGCTGGATAGCTGATAGGTCCCACCCACCTCCGACATCGCACTGAATTTGTCAGCTTCTCTCTCTCCCTCTCTTTCCCTCCAGCTTCACACACCGCGGCGCTGCAGAGAGCATTGGGTTTCAGCTACACTATTGGCTGTGAAACCTGCCATCTGCAATCGATGGCACCTGCCCAAAAAAAAAATGGGCTGCAAAAATCGGCATTGGCCAAAAAAAAACATATTCGTCAACCTCTAATAACAATTTGGGCCTAATTTACACTATTGCCTGAGAATCCTGCCATTGCCAATTAGTGCCATCTGTCAGTACCATCTGCCAGTGCCATCCAGCGCCACCTGCCAATCTGTGCCACCTTCCAAAAAAAAAAAAAACATCATATATCGGCCCGAGGAAAAACCCATATCGGTCGACCTCTAACATTAACACTTGGGGCCCAATTTGGACATTTTCACTTAGGGGTGTACTCACTTTTGTTGCCAGCGGTTTAGATATTAATGGCTGTATTAGTTTGAGGGGACAGCAAATTTACAGTTATAAAAGCTGTATACACACTACTTTTACATTGTAGCAAAGTTTCATTTCTTCAGTGTTGTAATATGAAAAGCTAGAATAAAATATTACAAAAATGTGAGGGGTGTACTCACTTTTGTGAGATACTGTATATCCAATGGGTGATTGCCAAGCATATGTCCAGAGACTTCAACATCTAGATCAGCTAAAGTCTCTACGCCCAGAGATGTTTTAGTACCTTTGTCACACTTTGAGGATGCTGGACAATGTACTGGTCATGTTTGTTCCTAGGAACAGGGATTCTCATGGTCTAGCAGACGTGGTGGATGCTCTGTTTACTCCATGGGATCAGTACACCCTGTTTTCTCTTCCTCTACTGAATCTTCTCCCTCAGCTATTTCACATGATTGAGATGGGGGGGGGGGGGGGGGGTGCGGCTTTCTTGTGACCCTCACTGTTTTGGAATGGCTCAAGCCATGTGGTAAGACTACTGGCAGAAAGTACGTGTGCTGGATCTTTGGGATCTTCTGTCCCAAGGACCTATTTTACTATCTTGCTTCAGTCACTGGCTTAAATAACATGACTGTTGGAAGTGCAGGTTTTGAGTGAGAGAGGCATATCTAATTCTGTGCATCTGATGCTGAAAACTAGGTAGGCTACTTTTGGCAAGTCCTGTCAATGGTCATGGAAGGCATACTCTGGGCTTCCACCTTAAGAGTTTCTCTGTGGGACAAATTACCTCCTCCCTACAAGTGGGTCTGGACCAACATTTTGCTCCCTGCGCTGTCCTGGGCCAGGGTTTTGCCCTTTCTTGTATTCAGAGTGCCCTACTCCTTTCTAAGACCTTGTACAGGAGTCTTTAATTTAGCTCCCTCCATCCGTTTCCCCCCCCCCCCCCCCCCCCAGTTCTCTGTACTTCAGAAACTCTTTGAACCCATTAGGGACATTCCTTTTTTTCTACTACTCTCGCCCATAAGTTGATATTTCTTGTAGCCAAATGTCTGCAAATGGAGTGTAAGGAATCCTTTCTTGCTGGAATGGTTGAGACCCAGGACTCTTTTTGCCAGAGGTAGTTTCTGCCTTTTCATCGTTTTTTTGCTAAAGGAAATTTTGTTCCTATTGTCTGGATGTTCAGACTGTGAGAATCTGTTACTTCTTCTTCCTAAAGTCCTATTCCTTTTCTGTCTTCTTGGATGTACCCCATAAATGTGCTCTGCCGCCTTGTTATACTATCTCTCTAGGAGTCTCAGGCAGACCATAATTCACCTCTAGGTGGCTCAGGCAGACCATCATCCTAGCCTATGTTTTATAGGATCTTGTTCTACCCTTTCCTATCAAGGCCCACTCTACTAGACCTGCTGTGAGTGAGACCTTTTTCATCATCGAGCAACTGTTTCCCCACTTAAACTGCAAAAAGAATTGTTTACCTGATTGTATTTGTTTACCTTGCCTTCTTCTTTTCCCACATTCTCTAATATCAGATGGATGTTTTGGCCTCAATTTTCATGCATAGGTTCTTCAGGCAGCTGATTGAGTTGCAGGCAGGCCCCATTTTTGTTTCTTGGACCTTAGTGTTTGCTGTGTTTCCCACTCCTCTGTTGGGCTGCTTTTAGACTTCCTAACTTCTGTGTCCCTCTGTGAGCGAGTAACTGTGTTTTTAGTATTTTGCAAAAGTAAAAAAATCTATTTTGTAAGTAAATACTGTATGCAGTTATGGTTACCAGGAGGAAACTGCCCTTGGCTGGTAACTTTTATGCCTGGAGTTGCGCTTTAAGTGCTCATTTTGATTTTGCTCTAGTTTTCAGATGCAGAGTGTGCTCGGCGAGCCCTGGATCAGTTGAATGGATTTGAATTGGCAGGTCGACCTATGAAAGTTGGTCATGTGACAGATCGTGGTGATGGCAGTACAGATGTTTCGTTCCTTGATAATGATGATCTTGAACGCAGTGGGATTGATCTGGGGGCAACTGGAAGATTGCAGCTCATGGCTAAACTGGCAGAGGGTAAGTTTACAGTTATTGATATTTTGTTATCCACAATTCAGGCTGCAATTAAATAAAAAAATTTTTTTTTTTCTTGTGGCTGCAGGTATGTTTTTAGTAAGAATGATTGTGTATGTATGTGTGTATGTATATGCTTTTAGCAACCCGCTTTTCAAGTTTTGCGGGCAGCTGCCGCTCGGCAGAGCCACGATGTCAGTCGCAGCATGGCTCTCTCTGCTAAAGTAGGTATCTCCTAAACAGTACACGTTTAGGGAATATTTGCTGCTCCTACAGGTAAGCCTAAAATAAAGCCCTTACTACCACTTCAAGAAGGCTTTCAAGAAATAGAAGTGTTGAAGCAGTTGTAAACCGTGGGGGGGGGGGGGGGGGGCGGGTGACGCAAAGCAATGTCATAATGTGCTAATATGCATCACATACGAGCACACAATGATAGACTTGCCTCAGAATAAGGCCCTCCAGCGCCACGACAGCTGACATCTTCACTCTGTCTTCCTTCCTGGGTTTGTGGCCTCTGGCTACATAAGTGGCACTGTGAGCTGGACCTTCAGAGCACATGCGACGATGTCATCGGCTGCATGCGCTGTGAATATCTCCTAAACTGTGCATGTTTAGGAGATGATATTCACTGTACCTACAAGTAAGCCTTATTATAGGCTTGCCTGTGGGTACAAGTGGTGTAACAGAGTTTACAACCACTTTTAATAGGTTACATTTTGTGAATTGCAAAAAAAAGAAAACTAACCAAAGAGGAATCGAAATCGAGTCCAATATAAGGTGTGACCATCCTTTGCCTTCAATGCTGGTATGAAGCCAAACGGTAGTACCACCAAAGGCGAGAAACTTTATCACTGCGCCAAGCCGCTCTTTCAAATGTGAGGAGTGCTGAGCCAATTGCCTAACAACCCGCTTTGTTTGCAATACACGATGGCTAGGATTGGACACGACCGTCATGTGATTAGGAGGGCCAATCACAGATTAGAGATGTGCCGTGTGCCCGTGAGATGAGTGCATCGGTATCTTGCTGCTGCGTGTGCGATCCCCCTCCTTCTGAGGGACGTTTTTGAACGTCCACTCAGGAGAGAGCGCCCACCCGGCCGTTTGTGTACATTGGCTGGGTGGGAAGTAGTTAAAGTGTGTTTGTTTGTTTAGTTTGATGTTTGGCTGCAGTTAAAGTACTGAAATTGTTGTTAAATCCATTTCCTGGCTATTTTATGAGTAAATGATCATTGTATTTCCTTGTATCAGGTACTGGTCTGCATATTCCAATTGCTGCTCTGCAGCTAAATGGAGGCATTTCACTGACTGCCCTGAATCCTGCCCTTTCAGGTATAAGCATTAAAAAAAAAAAAATTTTTTTGATGGATTTCTGATCATAAAAAAATGACCTGTACTGTAATGATGTATTTATTTATTTCAGCTCTTAACCCGGCTTTGAATTTGGGAACCCAGTCATTTTCTTCACAGTGTTTCCCACTATCGCAACTCTTCAATCCACAGACCATGTACGTTGGACTCATGTAACATTTGTATAATGCAGCGTTCTTTGGAGTTTTAAGAAATGTAAAATGCCTGTTTGTGCTTAGACGCATTTCCATTTCTAGATGCCTTCATAGTCAGTGTTTTAATTCTCCATATAGAATTTTACTGTGTGTGTGTGTGGGGGGGGGGGGTGGAGATTTATTTTGAAGGACATTTCTCAAGATTTTCAATAATTTTATTAAATGGGAATTTAGAAGCAGTGGGGAGAGAGCGCTTCTATTACCTAAAGGATTACCCTGCCTACAATTCAAGAATTGTTAGGTTTAGTATGTGTTGGATAACTGGTGGCCCCCAATACCCTAACATAATTTGATGTTAAAAGTATACATCAAAGTAGTATAGCTTTCTTTTTGCTGCATAGAAACATGTGCTGAGAGAATTTGCAAGTTGTCATTCCTGACCTCCATCTGAAAAAGTTGCCGTGTCTTTGAGACTCTGACCTAAAAAACTAGCATGCAGTTGTGTACATCTTTTAAAAAAGAAAGTATAGCATCACAATCGAGCAAGAATCCACTTCCTCCGCAGCACTCAGGAATGGTCTATTGTTCATTCCTGAGTGGGGGGGGGGGGGGGGCTGCGCTGGCTGGCAGTGTCCTGTGATGTGTGTGTGTGTGTGGTTTTTTATTTATTTTTTTATTTCCCTGGAGGTGCCTGTGAGGTTGTGTCTGATCTCTGCAGCGCTGGTCACTGCCATTTTCAGTCACTATACCTGGTTTTTCAGTGGCCATCTTGGGTATGGCCAAGGGACGGCATGCTCTCCTGTTGCCCGGCTGCCATTTTCTAAAAGCCTGAGCATGTTTTTTCAGATTTCCCTAGAGACAGCATGTGTCCTTGTAGTCTGGCGGTCATTTCCCCAGTGTTTTATGTCCTTATGCTGGACGTTTTGGCGGCCATTTTCTTTGAGCCCAAGCACATTGCAGAGCTGTTTCAGCACCATAAGCGGCAGCTTTGAATGACAGAGCGAATTCCTCTGCACCTGGGCACTGTCAGAACACGGGCACTACTTTCTGGACAGCGCAGAACCTGTCAGGGTGGTGAGTCCTGTGGGAAAGAGCCCCTCAGCCAGCAGCAGTAAGGAGGGTGGGACTTTCACTGTCCTAAGTTCCCCAACAGGTGGCAGACAGGGTAGGGTCAGCATGCCTTCAGAAACTGGTGTTTCTTCCCCCAAATCCAGGCAATTACAACCGGTTCGCCTGCGGAATGCGCAGTGCCCATGGACGCTTTGACGGCGGTCCTCAATCCGTTCGTTGCCAAGATGGAGGCGGTGCGGGGTGCTATAAAGCGGCCCCCACCCTCCGTGGAGAGCTCTAATGCAGACTTTGGCCTGCTGAGGCTGGTCACCCCTGCTCTGTCGTTTTCAGATGACGCTGACCAGGACCATTCGGACAGTGAGAATGAGTTCCCGTCCGGGTCCGTGCACGATAAAGCGTTTGTTGGAGCACTTATCACAGCTGTGCGTGATACCCTGAAAATTCAGGAGCCAGCAGATCCCTCTGCTGATGTAACGGTCCCTTTTGGGTCCCGTAAGCCAGCCCGTTCACCTAAGGTGTTCCCGTATCTAACTTATTTTGACATGTTCATTTACAAGGAATGGGGTCAACCACAACGGACCTTTTCGGTCCCCAATTATATGGCGGTACGTTACCCCTTTTTGAGGAAAGCCTTCTCAAGAAGTGGTCGGCTCCTTCATTCGTGGACCCCCCAGTATCCAGGTTAAACAAAGTAACCACTATCCCGATAGAGGGGACTCCTGCATTTAAGGATCCCACGGACAGGAAGGCAGTGGCTTGTTACTTGTTTACGGTTGTGGGGTCAACCATACGATCAGTACTGGCATCCACATTTGTGTCGCAGACACTGAGTGCACAAAACTATTGCACCATGAATTGGGAGAACAGGCTTCTCCTGTCTGCGTGGAACTAGCAGACCAACTAATGCAGGCCTTAAGTATGTTTGTGACGTGACACTGGTTAAAATGCTGGTCGGCTGACCAGGCATCCAAGAAAGCCTTGACGGATCTACCCTTCCTTGGCGACTGGCTCTTTGGAGCCTCTTTGGATGACATTATTAAAAATGCCACAGGTGGTCAGAGTACTGGCTAGGAAGGCTAAGGAGCCATGCCGTAGGCAAGGGCCCTCATTTTCCGCTCACAAATGGCTTTCGTCCGCCCGACGCTTCAGGCAAACGTCCCCAGCCCAACAGGACGACTTCTGAAGAACAAAAGCATCCCTGGAACCGCAAGCCTAACAAGCCTGCGAGCAAAAGTGCTACCGCATGAAGGTTTGCCCCCACTCGCAACTCGGTGGGGGGGGGTCGCCTTTGGGAGTTTGCAGCCCAGTGGACCTTGTGGCTGTCCGACCAATGGGTCTGCGATCTGATTTCCTCTGGCTACAAGATGGAGTTCCTCTCTTGCCTGCAAAACAGATTCTTTTCCCCGCCAGCATACCCGTACTCCCGGTTCGCCAGGAGGCCCTCTTGGGGACGGTAAGAGAGCTGTTGAATAAGGGGTTCTACTCAAACTGTAGTCCCCAAGAAGGAAGGGGTACGTCCAATCTTGGACCTAAAAGCCCTCAATTACTTTGTAAAAGTACAGGGGTTCAGAATGTAATCAGTTCCCTCAGTAGTCACTGCACTCCATCAAGGGGACTCCCTGGCATCTTTGGACATCTAGGATGCGTACCTGCACGTATCCTTATTCCTTCAGGATCAGAGGTTTCTGCGATTCGCAGTTGGGGAAGCCCACTACCAGTTTGTGGCTCTTCACTGTGGTTTGGCATCAGCCCCCCCCCCCCCCCCCCCCCCCCAAGTCTTTACCAAGGTATTGGCTCCTGTTTTGGCATTGCTGTGACAGCGCGGGATCGTGAGTTACCTAGATCTCCTCCTGGGAGCATCTTCCACCTCAGAGTTAGAGGAGAATGTGGCGATCACCATGCGGACCCTGCAGGAATTTGAGTGGCTGTTGAACCTAAAGAAGTCGGTGATTGTACCGACTCAGCATTTGGAGTACCTAAGCTTGCTGCTGGACTCCATAGAAGCGAGAGTGTTTCTCCCTTTAGACAAGCTGCAGACTTTCAGAGCTGCGGTAAAACTGCTGATGAACCGCAGTACCATATGCCCAGTTCCACACCAGAGTTCTGCAGAAGGAGTTTTTGACGAAGTGGGACAAATCTCCATTGTCCCTGGATCAACAGATTCAGGTGAGCCAGTTAGTCAGGGATTCCCTGATCTGGTGGCTGAGGTCCCTGATACTTCAGACCGGGAAGTCGTTCTTACCTCTGAAATGGACGGTGATCACAATGGACGCCAGCTTAACCGTCTGGGGTGCAGTAATGGGAGTTCAGTGGAGTCAGGGTCTCTGGTCGACGGAGGAATCCAAGTTGCTGATCAGGCTATGCCTCTCCACATGGTCGATGAGACTGCGAGGGCATCCGATCAGGATCCAGTCTGATAACGCCACGGCTGTGGCATATGTCAATCACCAAGGAAGAACAAGAAGCTCGGCCGCTGCACGGGAGGTCGCTCACATACTTCGGTGGGCAGACCGACATGTACCGGCCCTGTCGGCCATTTATATCCCGGTAGTGGAGAACGGGCAGGCGGACTATCTAAGTCGCCAGATGCTGGACCCAGGAGAATGGGCGTTGCATCCGGAGGTGTTCAGGTTACTGTGCCTGGGGTGCGACACACCAGACGTGATTCTTATGGCCTCCCGTCTCAGAAGGTGCCGAGATTCGTGTCCAGGACAAGGGATCCGTGGGCAGAAGTATCAGATGCGCTGGTGGCTCCGTTGGATCAGTACCAGCTGATCTACGCCTTTCCTCCACTAAAACTGTTACCATGTCTGCTTCGAAGAGTGGAAGCAGAGGGGATCCCATTAATACTGATTGCCCCAGATTGGCCTCAGCGTCCTTGGTACGCAGACCTAGTGCGCCTGGTGGTAGATGCTTCCTGGCGACTGCCGTTGCGAGAGGACCTTCTGTCTCAAGGTCCGATTCTCCATCCTGCCTTACTATCGCCCGCTTTATCTGCATGGGTATTGAGAGCCAGGTGTTGTTGAGCGGGGGTCTTTCGGACTCTGTGATCCCAACTATGCTGAGAGCACGGAAATCTTCTCGGAAGATATATCATCGTACTTGGAAGGTCTACATCTCCAGGTGTGAGGAGAAAGGATGGCATCCGTGCTCCTTTTCTGTATCCAGGATCCTGCGGTTTCTACAGCAAGGTGTAGACCAGAAATTGGTTTTAAGCACCATTAAGGGACAAATATCAGCCTTGGCTGTCTTTTTTTTCAGCGACCCCTGGCGTCTCGCTCTCATGTGAGCACTTTTGTTCAAGGGGTCTGAAGTGTAGTTCCACCGGTGCGTCCACCGTTACCCCCGTGCAGTCTGAATCTGGTGTTAGCTGCGCTTCAGAAACCGCCAGTTGAATATATCAGAGATTCACCTGTTGACTCTTTCCCAGAAAGTGGTCTTTCTAGTGGCCATCACTTGGCCAGGAGGGTTTCGAAACTGGCGGCCTTGTCTTGCAAGTTGCCCTATCTGGTTATCCACAGGATAGGGTGGTGTTGCATCCGCAACCATCTTTTTTCTGTTGTGTGTTTTCGGCGTTCCACATCAATGAAGCATTGTTACCATCTCTGTCCTAAGCCGGCACATCCTAAGGAGGTGGCCCTCCATTCCCATGGTTCGGGCTCTGTGGGGTGTTTGTCACGGCTCCCTTCTGGAAGTCAGACCCCTTGTTTGTTTCGGTGACTGGTCCGAAAAAGGGCATGGCGGTCTCGTCGTCCACCTTTTCCAGATGGATTAGACAGATTGTTGTACAGGCCAATGCCTTGAAGGGGCAGGTGCCCCCTTTTCGGTCACGCCCCACGCTACAAGGACAATCGGAATGTCTTGGGCCTTCCGACATCAATCGCCTGTCACTCAAGTGTGTAAAGCAGTGACCTGGTCGTCTGTTCACACTTTTACAAAATTCTACAAGGTAAATGTCAGTGGATTGGCTGATGCCTGTTTTGGCCTCAAAGTATTGCAGGCAGCTGTATAATTGCAATTGCACATACAATTTTTTTTCCTTTTGGGTAAAACGCAGTACATTTTTAAGTTAAACTGCACAAAAAACTGTGGAAACAAATGCAACAGTGCATTAACTTAAAAAGGTACCGAGAAGCACTACCCTCAAACTGCACCAAAACTGGAAACAAATTACAACAGTGCATTAAGGGTAGTGCTTCTCTGTTGATGAACCCTGTGTGTTTGTTTTATTTATTTATTTTTTATGGTGGTTTATCCACACACTAGTTTTTTGTGGGTAAAGTTTGTACTGGCTCCCACATACCATGGTGGATGACGTTTTTTTTGCTCTTTTCCCACCCCTCGTTTTGGCACTGCTTAGGGACATCCCAATGGTCTAAAGAGGAGCTGTGTCAGTCGGTGAATATAAGAGAAAATAGGATTTTTTGTACTCGCCGTAAAATCCTTTTCTCTGTGATTCACCGACTGACACCGCACTCTCCCCTCCTATTTTTCTTCGTTATACTGCTTGTTGGCGTACTGAGGCCGCAGTAGCATCCTGAGGGGTTGTTACCTAAGGGACTTCCCATTGGGCTGAACTAGAAAGTTCTAGTTTTATTATCGCATGTTAACATGTAATGCCTAGCCCTCTCCTGAAGGTGGCATAACAACCCAATAGTCTAAAGAGAGGAGCTGTCAGTCTGTGAATTACAGAGAAAAGGATTTTACAGTGAGTACAAAAAATCCTATTACACAAAAAGCTGCTATTACCGTATAAAAGCAATTGTATAAATAAGGTGTTTAAGGAAAATAAACACTAGCAGCACTGAAACAGTAGGGGACTCAGTCTATTTGTTGAAACACCTTATATCAATACTG
Organism: Lithobates pipiens; assembly: GCF_037356315.1. Lineage (NCBI taxonomy): Eukaryota > Metazoa > Chordata > Amphibia > Anura > Ranidae > Lithobates > Lithobates pipiens. The sequence continues at coordinate 17,359,826 of NW_027507696.1, forward strand.
CATCCTTCAAAGCAGAGCTGACACACTGCTGGTAATTCACGTCCGGTTGATTAAACACATCAGTTGTGTACATCTGTTAAATCAGAACTCCTATTCTGTGTATAACAGAGTGAAGCGCCTATAATCACTAAAAAACAGCATAAATACAGGGAAAAGTCCAAAAACATCCAGTGTGAATCAGATGTCACCAATTGGTGTGAATGATAAATTCAGCATAGATGTAAACGATTTGCACAATCCCCACCACCAAGGGACAAGTCAGCCTCTCAAATATGAAACAACCAGACAAATATGACCCTTGAACGAACAGGAAAGTCAAACAAAGCATTCCACTCTGGGGGAAAATCCAAACGGGCCCACTGCTGAACTCCGCTTTTGGTGTAGTGCTTCAGTATCAGACTCGCTGGGCATAAGAAATTAGAGAACCAGACTAATGGTGCGCTCTGTTTTAAAATTTGACACAAAAATATAAAAACACACTTACTGTAAAAGCACTGCCCCCAGTGCAAGTAACAAGGCATCCCACCCAGGACACAATGCGTACGGAAGTTGGAACCATTTGAATGATATCATCCACGGCTATCTCAAGATCTTTTTGTATTGTATGCCTATCACCTTGATGCATGTACTGGGAGCAGTGCTTTTACAGTAAGTGTGTTTTTATCCTTTTGTGCCAATCAATGCTAAAACCGCAAGCATTATTAGTTTGTTTCTTATTCCATATGCCCACCGAGTATAATATTCAACCACTACACCCAAATCGGTAGTAGTCCTGTACAGGATGTTGATTCCAGGGGCCTCAAGCTTGAATTATTCTTGCAGCCCCCTCCTATGTATTCCAACCTGCCTTTGTCACTACATAGAATAGCATTTCTGTGCTGCCCTTCTGTTCTAGCATGTTCACAGTTCTCTAAGACCCCTTTCTCACTGAGGCACTTTACAAGAAAAATAGCACCTATGAACTGGCTCTTTTGCAGCCCCAGTGTGAAAGCTTAAGTGCTGCAAACAGCATATTTGGGGCAGTGCAGGAGTGGTGTATACAGTGCTCCTCCACCACCCCTGAAGTGAATGGGAGCCGCTTTCAAATCGCCTGCACCACCTCCAGTGTGAAAGGGTTCTAAACAGTAGCTGGTGCCTGCCCCATTCTTGGATATCAAGACTTTTTTTTTTTTTTTTTTTTTTTTTTTTAAATGGTTGATGTTTTTGTTTCCCCATTTTGTTTTTAGGTAACACTTGGAAATACAGATCTACTGACCAATCGAGATGCATCTTTGACTTGCTAAGTTGCACAGATGTGGTGTATGGACTCTTTCAAATTTCTACCCTAATTGAAGACGTACACCCAGAAATATAAATCCATCCTTGTGCAGACATCTTGTAAGGTGCTTGTTGGGGGACGTTGAGCAGTTTCTTGAAGACCTGAGTCACTGTACATTGGGGAAAGCAGCCTTTTGTAAATATGTTCTTTTGGTGTACCTAATAAAACAGTTATTGTTCTTCGACTATTGTAGCATTTCCCCAGTGTTTTGTAAATATTTTTTCAATGTGCTGTGTAGCAACAAGGTTGTCTTTATGGTTATCGTCATAACAGCGTGGTACTGGAAGGGCCTAGGACTGTTGATTATGTAAATAGGCGATTGGTGCAATCTCTGTAAATACAATATGTAATAAAAATTGTTCCAAGTGTAATACAGAAATTGGATTTATTTAAACATGGGATCCTGAAAATTTGAGGTTTCTTGAAACACAAAAAACAACGGCATACTTATTCTCATCTGTGCTGCACCATATGGAGCATACAGTGACATAAAATTGCTTCCCGATTGCTTGTATGGATTTTCTATCGGAATAGTGAAGACACTCCGTTTTGATGAAGTCGCCACACCTTACAATCTGACCATACAATCTTGTACAGTAAACTTTAGATCACCAGTACTGTGTAATATGAGCACCTGCCAAATCTAACAAATTTGTGTCCAGTCAGGCAGGCTCTTGCACTATGTAGCTTTTGGTAGATCTAAGGGGTGTACAATCAGAATGTAAGCTGTGTGGTGAGCTTTAGGGTAGAAATACTACCTCAATACCAGCAGTTAAAGTGTGCATTGTAGCATAGCGTTTGCTCTTACCTAAACAGTATGTTGTGTATTTCCTTACTCTCCTACTGTCACATGAATATAACTGCTGTCTAAAAGTCTTTGTTCTTACAATGGTGCCATTTTTTTTTTTTTTTTGTTCCTGCACCACTTTATAAGTTCTAGTTTTTGTATTTGTTGATATGCTTCTAAATTGTTGTAAGTGGAAATGACAGTATAGAACGGGGATATGCAATTATTGGACCTCCAGCTGTTGCAGAACTGCAAGTCCCATGAGGTGTAGCAAGACTCTGACAGCCACAAGCATGACACCTGGAGGCAGAGCATGATGGGACTTGTAGTTTTGCAACAGCTGGAGGTCCACGAATTGCATATCCCTGGTATTGAAGATGTTAGGCTGATAAATGAGAATCCACTCTAGGTAGGAGTGGGGTAGCAGGGGCGACTTGAAATGCAGGAGGTATTTGGAGTTTGTGAGGCTAAACCCTGTCATCTGTAAGTATCTCTAGGACCTCCTGTGTGTTGTATTTGCCACCTTTCTGTGTAAAGCATTTAGTATTATTATATCCTACTTGCCCCTAACTTACAAAATGTGTAGTCCTTCTTTTTTTTTTTTTTTTTTTTTTTTTCTCTTGCAAAGTACTGAAAATGTCTTTTGCTTTTTTCAATTACATTTGTTAATGTCCAATTTTTTTATTCTTTAGTAAAACAAAAAAATAAAATAACAGTTATTATAGCAACTGTTTTGCTCTTCTTCTTTTAATTTTTAATTTTTTTTTTTTTTTTTGCTGTATCTTGGTTATATCTATGCAGCATGTTTGTGAATATCTGTGGTAGTAAATGCATCAGCTGACAGCAAAACCAGCCCTTTTTAAAGGATAAGTTAACCTTTTACAAAAAAAATCAATGCATTTTTTTTTCTTTTGCAGGTAAATATGCATTTATTGTTTTTTTTTTTTTTTTTTTTTTTTTTGTATTGGACCTGTAAATCATTGCACCCACAATCAGCAGATAATGGATGTAATACCACGTTCCTGCAGACTGTGTATCTGTCTGGCCGTATCTCTGATACAGCCAGGCAGTTACTGTGACAGGAAGACTTAACCTCTTTAAGAGGTTTATGATGCCGAAGCTTGGCTTAATATCACATGGCTGTTGCGGTGATCACGTGATTCGAAAACTCCTGATCGCATGGAGTGATCAGGAGCTTTTTACAGATTGTGATAGCTAGTGTGAGAGAGAAGATCCCCTACTAACAGTCAGACTGGGGTTGTGGGGGTCGGTGTATCTATAAACTGTTACACCCTGAATATGGGTGTAATGTTACGAAAGGTGAATTTATCCTTGAATGCCCCTTTCAGACAGAGCAGATCTGCACACTCAACAGGGGATATCCCAGCAGGCAGGTCTGTTTGAGCTCTGCTATGCAGAGCGGACATTGATACAGCCCTCTCTCCTCTATGGGGCGGTCAGAAGAAAATGGACTACATGTTCGTTTTTTCCATCTGATTGTTATCCGATCCACCAAAGTGATGGCAAATGTATCCCTACCTGTCTTTCTTTTTTATTTATTCTTTTATCATTTGCCACCCTGTAGAGAAAAATGGATGGTCCGATTGGGTCCACCTAAAAAAAAAACAGACGGGTGAATTCAATCGGTCTGCTGGTGTCAAAGGTGCCTAAAAGTGAAACTACACGGCATCTAAGAACCAAAAACACAATTTAGTTCATTTTTAATATGCAAAGCAAACTCACCTAGCCATCCATGCTTTATTTTGTTGAGAAATATAACGTAATATAGGTTTTTAATAATTATAGATTCACAAGAAGCTTTAGTAATGTTTTTGTTAATTATGGTAGTTTATAGAGGGTGTGTGTGTGTGTATAAGACAAAAAAAAAAAAATCCCATAGCTCAGCTCTCCAACCAGTCTGCTGACCAACCAAATTTACCTCTCAAACCGTTTGTTAAAAGCATGTGTTTAGTTGGCACACATTTGCAAACGTATGTGAAAGCTGCAAGGCCTCGTAAGGGCAGCGAAGGTGCCCAGTGTGTCCCTGGACCATATATGTATTTATGTGTATGTGTATGTATATATATATATATATATATATATATATATATATAATTCTGCGTAAATTGGCAGCGCCATATAAAAGTACCTGTAATATACAGTACTGTGCAAAAGTTTTAGTAGGCAAGTGTACAGAAATGCTGTGAAGCAAGCATGCCAAGGAAACTTAATGCAGCAGATGAGACACCTCATGCTTTCATCCCTTTCACAGTGAAAAATGTTCAACTGTGCCATCTGCACAGAACTGGTGGGACCCAGGTACACCCATCTACAGAACTGTCCAGAGAAGTCTTACTGAAAATCGTCTTCATGGAAGAATTGCAGCCAAAAACCTCCCCCATCCCCCCCCAACTGGAAATGACGCAATAAGTAACGAGTGTCTTCAGGCAACGATGAAGCATGGTGCAGGTTTTGTTCACGTTTGGGGCTGCACAGAGTTGGAGAATTGGTCAGAATCAGTGATGTCCTCAATGCTGAGAAATACAAGTGTCATGCCATACATTTAGGGAGGCATGTGATTGGTCCCAAATTAATTTTTCAGCAGGATAATGCCCTCAAACATGAAGTCAATGTCATTAAGGCCCCTTTAACCCGTGTGTTCCGTTTGTCCATTTTTCATCCATCTTATGAAAAAAAAAAAATTATCATCAATTTACATTTGTTTTTCCATAGAGATGCATTGATGTCAGGTTGTTTTTTTTTTTATAAAACAGAACGCCCATGTAAAAGGGGCCTAAGAAATCAACTCCACTATGATGAGATCGGGGCTCCGTGGGGGCCAAGCCATCCCTTCCAGGACTCTTTGTTACACTGAATATTGTTCTTAATGACATAGCTATATTTCTGGGGTCGTTGTCCTGCTGCGGAATAAATTTGGGGCCAATCGTATGTATCCATGATGGATAAGTGTCTTCCTGTATTTGTTAGTATTGAGGACACCATGATCCTGACCAAATCTCCAACATCATTTGAAGAAATGCAGCTCCAAACTTCCTCCACCACACTCCACTATCTTCAGCGTAAGGAAGAACAAGGAGTCTTGGAAGTGATGGTTTAGCCCTCATAGAACCCTGATCTCAATATATGATTATATGAAGAGACAGAAGGATTTAAGACGGCCTACAGCCACAAAAGAGGTGTGGTTTGTTCCGCAAGATGTTTGAAACAACCAATATGCTGAGTTCCTTCAAAAACTGTGCGCAAGTGTACCTAGAAGAATTGATGCTGTTTTGAAGGTAGAGTGGTCACACCAAATATTAATTTGATTTGGATTCCTTTTACTTTCTAGTGCGATCTTCAGTGCTTTTTGCAGCTGGTAGGGATGCTCAGTTGGAGTCTCTCTCAGCTGCCTGAGAGGCAGGACTGCAGCCAACGAACATCGGCACTACTTCTGGCGGATGTGGGCTATAGTTGCAGCTAGACATGCAAAAAAGTTGTTTCGGATAGATTCGTTATGTTACTAATTCTGGAATTTGTTTTTTTTTTAAATTTTGTTTTGTTCTAGTGAATGGCAAATTTTCAGAATGATACGAATTCAGATCGGTTGAAAAACTCAACCGATTTCAAATTCTGTGAGAAGAGTAGCTGGTTAAAGACTTAGCCGCCGGCTTGCTCCTTAACAATTGATGACTCATCAGCTGTCAGCGGGCTTCCCTGCTGGGAGCTGAAATATAAATAAAATAATGCTGGCAATTGGTCAGAAAAAAAACAGGTGGGGTCCCCCCCAAAATCGTCCAGACCCTTAACTGAGCATGCAGCCTGGCAGGTCAGGAAAAAGGGGGGGGGGGCGAGCAAGCACCCCCCTCTCCTGAACCATACCAGGCCACATGCCCTCTACATGGGGGGGTGATTTGGGGGCATGGGCCTCTTTCCCACAACCCTGGGTGGTGGTTGTGGGGGGAGGAGGGCTTATTGGAATCTGGAAGCCCCCTTTTAACAAGCCACCAGATCCAACCCCTCCATTGACCAAAAGTGAATAAAAACAGTACACAAGAGTTTGACAATTCCTTTATTAAAGCGGTGGTCCACCCTAAAATGGACCTCCGCTCATCGGAATCCCCCCCCCTCCGGCGCCACAATCGGCACCTTTCAGGGGGGAGGGGGGTGCAGTTACCTGGATAATCCAGGTAACTGCACCCACTTCCGGGCTAGCTCTCTGCGGAAAGGGGCGTACGTTACGCCCCTTTCCGCAAGCGCCCGCCCCCTTCAGCAAGTGCCCCACTGCCTGCTGGGAAACACACAGCTCCCAGAGGCAGCGGGGACCGTCCGGATTGCGCCGGGCGGTAGGGAACCGGGAAATGAAGCCGAAAGGCTCCATTTCCTGATTCCCATACCCAAGATGGCGGCGGCAGGACCCGATAGACGAGCGAGCGATCGGCTTCGGGTGCCGACATCGCGGGGGCGCTGGACAGGTAAGTGTCACTATTTAAAAGTCAGCAGCTGCAGTATTTGTAGCTGCTGGCTTTTAAAAAAAAAAAAAAAAACGCGGAGTCCCGGTGGACTCCCGCTTTAACCACTTCCTGCCATCGCTATAACCGAAAAGATGGCTACAGAGCTGGCCTAGTTTGCCGGGAGGGCGCCGATGGACGTCATCTTGCGATCGCACTGCTCGTGCTAGCAGTGCCCTCTAAGTCCTTTTGGACTCAGCTGGTTACAGATCAGGGTAAAGTACAAATCGTAGCGACCCTTTACCACGTGATCAGCTGTGTCCAATGACAGCTGTTTGAGGAAGTAAACACAAGCCTTTTATCGGCTTTTATTTCCTTGGGCTGACAGATCACAATAACCAGCTTGTGTTAAAGGGACATCGGTACTGATTATCGGGGTCGCCTACCAGTGCCTCCTTATCAGCGCACACAGGTGATGGAGAAATTTTTTTGCAAAATTTTATAACAAACTGAAAAAAATAAATATATATTTTTCAAACTTTTTTTTATTTGTTTAGAAAAAATAAATGCAGTGGTGATCAAATACCACCGAAAGAAAGCGCTATTTGTGTGGAAATAAATAAAAATTTCATATTTGTAGTGTTACATGACCGCGCAATTGTCGTTCAAAGTGTGACAGCACTGAAAGCTGAAAATTGGCCTGGGCAGCAAAAGGCTAAGTGGCCAGTAGGCAAGCTGTTAAAAAAAAAATGCCCCCTGATGTAGATCCATCTTCAATTACGCCACTGCCAGACCCTGGGAAAAAAAAAACTGCCTCGTTGAAGCCTCCCCTCATACTGCCTGCTTGTCTGACGTTTCTCAAATCGGTAAGGAGTGGGGTTACCTGATGACATCATCGACTCAGCATGCCCCAGTCTGTGATGTCATTGGGTAACTCCGCCCCTTACCTATTTAAGAAATGTCAGACGGAGGAGCAGACATTCGGTTATGATGAGCCTTCGACGAGGCCGAAGGTTTTTATTTTTTTCTTCAGGTGCAGCGTGAATGATTGAAGATGAAATACTCTTTGCTTTATTGGTGAATGGGAAGGCGTGGTGCTTTAACCACTTCAGCCCCGGACCAATTAACAGCCTAAGGACCAGAGGTCTTTTTACAATTTCGCACTGCACTGCTTTAACTGGTAATTGCGCGGCCATGCAATGTTGTACCCAAACGAAATTTGCGTCCTTTTCTTCCCACAAATAGAGCTTTCTTTTGATGGTATTTGATTGCCTCTGCGATTTTTTTTATTTTTTGCGATATAAATGGAAAAAGACCGAAAATTTTGAGAAAAAATATTTTCTACTTTTTGTTATAAGAAAAATCGAATAAACTCAATTTTAGTCATACATTTAGGGCAAAATTTATTCAGCCACATGTCTTTAGTAAAAAAAAATGTCAATAAGCGTATATTTATTGGTTTGCGCAAAAGTTATAGCGTCTACAAACTAGAGTACATTTTCTGGAATTTACACAGCTTTTAATTTACGACTGCCTATCTAATTTCTTGAGGTGGTAAAATGGCAGGGCAGTACAAACCCCCCCCAAATGACCCCATTTTGGAAAGTGGACACCCCAAGAAAGTTGTGGAGAGGCATGTTGAGCCCATTGAACATTTTTTTTTTTGTCCCAAGTGATTGAATAATGACAAAAAAAAAAGTTTACAAAAAGTTGGCACTAAATGATATATTGCTCACACATGCCATAGTTATATGTGGAATTGCACCCCAAAATATATTCTGCTGCTTATCCTGAGTACGAGAATACCACATATGTGGGACTTTTTGGGAGTCTAGCTGCGTACGGCACCCCGAAAACCAATCACTGCCTTCAGGGTTTCTAAGGGTGCAAATTTTTGATTTCACTCCTCACTACCTATCACAGTTTCGAAGGCCATAAAATGCCAAAATAGCACAAAACCCCCCCCAAATGACCCCATTTTGGAAAGTAGACACCTCAAGCTATTTAGTGAGAGGCATGTTGAGTCCATGAAATATTTTATATTTTGCAACAAGTTGCAGGAATTTTACAATTTATTTTTTTTTTTTTTTGCACAAAGTTGTCACTAAATGATATATTGCTCACACATGCTATGGGCATAAGTCAAAATACACCCCAAAATAAATTCTGCTGCTTCTCCCGAGTATGGGGATACCACATGTGGGGGACTTTTTGGGAGCCTAACCACGTACGGGACCCCGAAAACCAAGCACTGCCTTCCGGATTTAAATATAAAATGCTACCAAAAAAAACTTTTAGCGATCGCAGGGATCAGGCCTGACTCTGCGATCGCTGCAGTTATGTGTTTAGTGTTTTGTAAGTGACAGTGATCGATCGATACTGCACTGTGTGGGTGGGCTGGGCAGAGGGGCAAAATGCAGGTGCCAGCAGGTATCTGGGCTGATCCCGCTAACAATGCGTTTTTTTGGAACCCTAAACTGCTGGGGATGCTAGTATAGATCTGATCAGATCAGATATTGATCTGTTCAGATTCTATACCATTACGGGAGGTTTATGCTTTGCGTGTGGGTGTTAGCGGTACTGGCACTAACCTAGCGCTGCCTGGGGCGACGCAGACCCTGACCCTAAAACCTAATTGATATCACCCGCCGGGTGATCAGGGGGTTAAACATTTATTGGGTAATAAATGGTGGGTGCCCTGATGCTATAAAAAGCAAACTAACCAGAGTCACCCGTAACACTTATACGGTGATCACTGGTGAAAGGGTTAACTAGGGGCAATCAGGGGGTTAAAATTTTTATTAGGTAGTGTATGGGGGTCCCTGGCGCTATATAAAAACCTGACGGGGAACCTAAATAACTAACTGGCTAACCAGCGTCACCAGTGACACTTAACCCTTTCACCAGCGATCACAGTATAACTAGGGGCAATCGGGGTTAAAACCATTATTGGGTAGTATATGGGGGTACCTAGCGCTATAAAAACCTGGCGGTGAACCTAAAAAAATAACTAACTACCTAGTGACAGTGACACTAATGCAGAGATCAGAAAAACGATCGCTTAGTGATACTGGCAACAGGGGGTGAAAGGGTTAACTAGGGGCAATCGGGAGGTTAAAACCATTATTGGGTAGTATATCGGGGTACCTAGCGCTATAAAAACCTGACGGTGAACCTAAAAAAATAACTAGCTACCTAGCGACACTAATGCAGCGATCAGAAAAATGATCGCTTAGTGATACTGGCAAAAGGGGGTGAAAGGGTTAACTAGGGGCAATCAGGGGGTTAAAACCATTATTGGGTAGTATATCGGGGTACCTAGCGCTATAAAAACCTGGCGGTGAACCTAAAAAAATAACTAACTACCTAGTGACATCAGTGACACTAATGCAGCGATCAGAAAAACGATCGCTTAGTGATACTGGCAAAAGGGGGTGACTGGGGGGGAGGGGGATCGGGGGGGGGGGGGTTTGTGTGCCTGTGTGTGCCTACATGTCAGTGTAGTGATTGGTGCACTTACTTTCTGTCTTCTCCTCGTAGTCCGGTCAAAAAGACCGCCCCGAGGAGAATGACATCACTTCCTCCCTGCCTGTGTTTACTATACACAGAGGGAGGAAGCTTCTCATTCGCCAGGAGCGATCGAGAGGGGATGGCCAGAAACCAACGGCCATCCCCTCATCTCGGATCGCTCCTGAAGCGAAACGGACCTCCGTATCCAGCGGGAGGGGGTCCGATCGGACCCCCCACCCGCTGGAAGGCAAGCACGTACATGTACGTGCTTGTGCCTGCCGGTGCCATTGTGATGACGTACAATGGCAATACGGCGGTCCTTAAGTGGTTAAGGTGCCAGGGCTGCATGCTCAGATAAGGGTCCGGTATGGATTTTTTTTTGGGGGGGAGGGGTGCCCACGCCATTCTTTTTGTTTTTACTTTATTTTTTTAATTTTATTTTTGAATCCATACCAGATCCCACGCTTTTAAGGAGTGGGCTTCCCGGATAGCATGAGTGTCAGTGCTGGGGGAAGTTCTGAACAGTCAACTTAGGTGGTCTTTATCAAGGTCATCTGCTGATCTGAGAACTGTAGTGGGGGCTTTTAATGGCTTCACTGTGGCTCCAGCTTTGTGGTATCTCACAGCAATGACATTATGCCAAAATCAGGAGATGGGTGTGTCCTCCAGCCCCTCCCATTTCACATTGCTCACCAGTCTGCTGACCTCTAGTCTCCTCCCCCCAGCCATGCCATGAACTGAATGAATGGCTCCAGGGACAGCCCAGCTGGGCGGCCGCAAGAAGGCTTGGAGAGCGGTGTGTGCTTCAGGGACAGCCCAGGATTCAGGGACCCCTGGCAAATCGTCATTTGATCCTTCGAGGGGGTCCTGACCCCCATGTTGAGAACCACTGTCCTAAGGTGATGGACCTCGAGTCCCAGTACCTTTTTGAAACAACACTGGGATCAGGTGCTTTTTAACCACTTTGCATCCAGGCCAATTCTGACATTTCTCTCCTACATGTAAAATTCATATTTTTTTTGCTAGAAAATTACACAGAACCCCCAAACATTATATATGTGTTTTTAGCAAAGACCCTAGAGAATACAATGACTTTTTATCTCGCACGGTATTTGCGCAGCAATTTTTCTAACACTTTTTTTTTCTGAAAAAAAAACAGTTTCATGCTTAAAAAAAAAGAACAGTAAAGTTAGCCCAATCTTTTTTGAATAATGTGAAAGAGGAAGATACGCCAAGTAAATAGATACACAACATGTCATGCTTCAAAATTGCACACGCTCGTGGAATGGCGCCAAACATTGGTATTTAAAAAATCCCCATAGGCGACGCTTTCAATTTTTTTTTTTTACTGGTCACATGTTTTGGGTTACAGAGGAGCTCTAGGGCTAGAATTATTGCTCTCGCTCTAACGTTCGCGACGATACCTCACGTGTGATTTGAACACCGTTTTCATATGTGGGCAGGACTTACGTATGCATTCGCTTCTGCGTACGAGCTCACGGGGACAGGGGCGCTTTAAATTTATTTAAAATTTTTTTTATTGCTAATTTTATATTTATTTTTTTCGTTTAACACTTTAAAAAAAAAAAAAGTGATTACTTTTATTCCTATTATAAGGAATGTAAACATCCCTTGTAATAGGAATATGGCATGATCGGACCCATTTACAGTGAGATATGGGGTCAATAAGACCCCATATCTCACCTCTAGGGTGGGAACCCTAAAATAAAAAAAATAAAAAACGATCCTGGCTTCCCAGCCAAAGCGATGCTGTTAATTTGAATGCAGAGGCTGGGCGTGACGTCATAACATTGCGCCCGGCCTCCGAACGATCATAGAGACTCCGGGGACCGTCTGGTCCGCCGGAAATCTCTATGGTATCATCCGGGGGCTGGCGGATCCTGTGACCGACTCACCGATGGAAGCGGTGAGTCGGTACAAGCACCGGAGGGCGGCGGGAGCGTCCCCCCCCGGTGCCCGTAAGAATGATAAAGCGGTGGAACAGCCGCTATGATCATTCTTATGGTGCAGGGAATCGCCGGCTGAAAATGCCGATATCTGAATGATGTCTGTAACCTCAGGCATCATTCAGATATTGCACCACAAAGCCCACAACGTCATATGACGTAGCTTGGGCGCCAAGTGGTTAAAGCGGGGTTCCACTGCCTAAATCTTTTTTTTTGTTTTGTTTTTTAAATACAATGACATTGATTATCTTATTTAGAATTAGTACTCACTTGTTCCATTTGTGAAGTCTTTAACCTCCTCGCGCCCGCCCTATAGCCGAATGACGGCCGTAGAGCAGGCGCTTTCGTCCGGGAGGTTGTCCCTGGACGTCCTGTTATTTACTTCCGCAATGCACACTGCCCCGGGCGCGCATCGGGGAAGTTCTGTGTTTGCCGTGTCTCCCGGAGACAGGCAAACACAGAGCGATGTAAACGGTCAATCACAGCGGCCGTTTACAGCGCGATCGGCGTGTCCAATGGGAGATGATCTCATATGTAAACATATGAAATCATCTCTCAGCGCCGCTCTCCCTCCTCACACAGACAGCGTGTGAGGAGGGAGAGATGAACGGCTGCAGCGGCCGTGAGTGTAAAAAAAAAAAAAAAAAATGCCATCCTGCCCCAGTGCCATCCACCCCAGTGCCACCTTTTAGTGCCATCTGTTGTCAGTGCCATTTGTCATCAGTGCCACGTATAAGTGCCATTTGTCATCAGTGCCACCTGTCAGTGTCACGTGTCATCAATGCCACTTATCAGTGTCATCTGTCATCAGTGTCATGCGTCATCGGTGCCATGTATTAGTGCCATCTGTCATCGGTGGCACGTATTAGTGCCATCTGTCTTCAGTGCCACATATTAGTGCCACGTGTCATCAGTGCCACGTATAAGTGTCATCAGTGCCACATATTAGTGCCATCTGTCATCAGTGCCACGTATAAGTGTCACCATTGCCACGTATCAGTGCCATCTGTCATCAGTGTCACGTGTCATTGTCCTGGTGCTCCAGGGCCTTCAAAAGTGTAATAGGTTGTCAACAAGTTAGATGTGTGATTTATGCTCTTAGAACACCTGATGGCGCTCCCTGCATGTTGGGTCTCTCTAAGTGGCCAGGCTGTGAAAAAGTCCCACACATGTGGTATTGTAATACTCAGAAGGAGTAGCAGAATTTTTTTGGGGGTGTCATTTGTGGTATACACATGCCATGTGAGAGAAATAACCTATTACAATGACAATTTTGTGGAAAAAAATGAAAAATCTTAATTTTGCAAAGAATTGTGGGAAAAAAATGACAACATCAAAAAGCTCACCATGCCTCTTACTAAATACCTTGGAATGTCTACTTTCCAAAAAGGGGTCATTTGGGGGGTATTTGTACTTTCCTGACTTGTTCGGGTCACAAGAAGCGAGAGAGGCCACCAGTACATCAGATGTGATCAATTTTGTATGATTCGCACCACAGCTTGTAGACTCTCTAACTTTCACAAAGACCAAATAATATCCACTAATTTGGGTTATTTTTACCAAAGATATGTAGCAGTATAAATTGTGGCCAAAATTTATGAAGAAAAATTTATAATTTGCATAATTCTGTCACAGAAACAAAGAAATATGCGTTTTTTTTTCAAATTTTTCGGTCTTTTTTTCATTTATAGCGCAAAAAATAAAAACCCCAGAGGTGATCAAATACCACCAAAAGAAAGCTCTATTTGTGGGAAAAAAAGGACAAAAAATTCATTTGGGTACAGTTTTGCATGACTGAGTAATTGTCATTCAAAGTGTGAGAGTACCGAAAGCTGAAAATTGGTCTGGGCAGGAAGGGTGTTTAACCACTTCCCGACCAGCGCACCAGGATGTACGTTGACAGAATGGCACGGGCAGGCATATTGGCGTACATGTACGTCCAATCTTCAATGCCGCCCTGCCATCGGGAGTGCGCCACTGGCGGCGCGCTCCCGCGCCGGTCGGGACCCCCTGAGTGCGGTCGCGGGACCCGCGGACTCGATCGCCGCGGGCATACCCGCGATCGTCTCACGGGACGGCTGAATGGAGGAAATGCCGTGTAAACAGAATTTCTCCATTCTGCCTAGCAACTAGTGACACTGATCTCTGCTCCATGTGATTGGAGCAGAGATCAGTGTTCACTAAATGAAAGCCCAACCCCCCCACAGTTAGTAACACACCCCTAGGAACACCTAACCCCTACACTGCCACCCACTGGTTAACCCTTTCACTGCCAGTGTCATTTACACAGGAATCACTGCATTTATATAGCAGTGATTACTGTATAAATGACAATGGCCCCAAAAATGTGTCAAAAATGTCCGATGTGTCCCCCACAATGTCGCAGTCACAATAAAAATCGCTGATCGCCGCCATTACTAGTAAAAAAATAATAATAAAAAATTCTTAATAAAAATGCTATAAAACTATCCCTATTTTGTAAACGCTATAACTTTTGCGCAAACCAATCAATAATCGCTTATTGCAATTTTTTTTACCAAAAATATGTAGAAGAATACGTATCGGCCTAAACTGAGGGAAAAAAGTGTTTTTTTATATATTTTTGTGGGATATTTATTATAAAAAAAAGTAAAAAATTATTCGTTTTTTTTCAAAATTTTCGCTCTATTTTTGTTTATAGCGCAAAAAATAAAAACCGCAGGGGTGATCAAATACCACCAAAAGAAAGCTCTATTTGTGGGAAAAAAAGGACGTCAATTTTGTTTGTGAGCCACGTCGCACGGCCGCACAATTGTCAGTTAAAGAGACACAGTGCCGAATCGCAAAAAGTGGTCTGGTCTTTGACCAGCAAAATGGTCCGGTCTGAAAGTGGTTAAGTGCCCAGTAAGCAAGTGGTTAAGATATCTATTTTATCAATAGAAATTAAGTTATATTGCGTCTTTTCAGTGGTTCTCATTTTGCCTGTGGGCATGTGAAGCCCACAGGCATCCTCTTCCAGGATATAGTGTCACTGATGTCCCAGCATGCACTGTGCGCTGTAGCTCCGATCTTGCGCATGCGCAGTGACTTAAATTCGGAGCGCACAGACTCCTGGGACCAATGAGAAAAGATCCCAGGAGACAGTGCGAGTTGCGGAAATGACTAAATAGCCGCACAAACCCCGCCCATATCTGCAAGACACACATTCAGGAAGAAGAGAGATTACAAAGAAAAAAAAAAGTGCATGTTCCATTTTAGAATTAGAACATCTATGTGATCACTAAGAGCTATTATATATAAAATGGGTGAAGCTCCGCTTTAAACACATTCCAGGCTGCTAAACCAGCTGAGTGTGTGTGTGTACATTTGTAAAGCTGACTGTTGGCTTTCAGGTGGAAGTGATATGGGCAGCTATGAAGCCACCCGATCACTTCCACAACTCTGGTAACATGCTGCATTCCCCCCCCACCATATATACTGGGCTCCGCTATCCCACCTTCGGGCCCAGTGTGGTCATGGCAGATGTCACTGGAAGGGGTGGCAGGAGCTCTATGAACAGTCATTTGTAGATCCTCCTTCCTGTAAATGGATCAGGAAGCAACATTTTTTTACATCACTTCCTGTTCCAACGCTGTCATTCCCCAGGATAATTTCCCCAGGAAAGCAGCTGATGGAGAATGATCTAGTTGCAGTGGATTACAAGGGAGACATCCGGACCCCAGATGTCTCCATAAAGAGAACCTGTCACCTTTATGCTATAACATAGGGAGCTATTGGCTATGTGATAGCAATAAAGTTATGTAAAAAAAAAAAAGTTTAAACATTTGAAGAGACAGATAAAAAAACAAAATTGGCGATAATGGCGGTGGGATGGTGAGCAGGGAGAGACACCCGGTAGCACGGAACAGGTACCCATGCCTGCTGCAAGAAAAGCCACAGCCGCTGTGAGTCGTCCTACAGAAGGCTGTTGGCTGACTGTCCTGTGCTGAGCCTGACTTCTTATGCCGCGTACACACGTAGCCGATTATCCGACGGACTTAGTCTGGCGGACTTCCGACTTTCCGAACGGGCTACTTGCCCACACACGGCACTTTTTCAGCGGACTAATACGGCGTACTAAGTCCGCCGTACTATCCACCCTACTTTTGAAATGAACGGACTCACCCACACACGCGGAGGAAAGTCCGCTCATTTCGAGCGGGTCTCCAGGTAGGCGGGGCCTGCGAAGGAGACGTCGCTGGCCCTGCCACCTGGTATAGACTTAAAGGGGAACCCCAATGCTGAAAAAAATCAGCGTGGGGGTTCCCCCCAGGTCCACATCAGACCCTTGTCCGAGCACGCTACCCGGCCGACCAGGAAAGGGGGTGACGAGCGAGCGCCCCCCCTCTTGAGCCGTACCAGGCCGCGTGCCCACCCACCCCAAAGCACCTTGTCCCCATGTTGATGAGGACAAGGGCCTCTTCCCGACAACCCTGGCCGTTGGTTGTCAGGGTCTGTGGGCGGGGGGCTTAACGGAATCTGGGAGCCCCCTTTAATAAGGGGGCCCCCGGATACCGGCCCCCCACCCTATGTGAAAGTGTACGGGGTACAATGTAACCCTACCCATTCACCTGTGAAAAAAAAGTACAAAAAAAAACAACACAGGGTAAAAATAGTTTATTGCACAGCTCCGTCTTCCGTCTTCGGGGGTCTTCTCGCCGGACTCCTCCGCTATCTTCTGCTAGCTCTTTTGCTAGCGGAGGAGCCCGACTTTCTTCCTCGCCGCCGGCCTCTTCTTCCGACTTCGGGGGTCTTGTCCCCCTCTTCTGGGGTCTTGTCCCCCTCTTCGGTTCTTCTGCCGGGCCACCGAGCCTTCTTCTAGCTCTTTTACAGGCCTTCTGTTCTTCTAGTCTTCTCTTCAGATGTTGACTCGTCGCATGCTTCGCTCACAATGGCTCCGACGCGTTGCGTGGCGACTTATATAGGGACATCACCGGATGATGTCCCCGCCTATTATGATGTCACAGTCCCAGAGGATGCTGTCCCTAGACACTAGCTTCATTATCACAATAAAGACCTGTCAGGTACCCAGTTCCAGATCATTGATAAATGTATTCCTCATTGGAGAGGTGATTCTAGCCTTAGAGGATCTTGTCTAGAAACGTTCTGGATCTATGAACTGAAATCTTATTTGCCTTTTGGCATTGAATGGCATTGAATGTCGATTGGGACATCAATGCCTTTATCAATCGAGCATAGTGTCCCGCCTCCTTTAATTCCATTCATTTTCATTTTTATTTTCTCTCTGAGTAGGTTGCGGTTGTTTTCTTTCTTTGTTATATTCTTCTTTTTTGTTATATTAAAAAAAGAAAGAGGGGCATTGGGAATTTAAATGAGGCAGTTGACAGATTGGTGTAGAAACAAAAAATCTAATTTATTGCATATAAGTAATACTGGTTAGGGATGGCCGAACGTTTCGCCCGGCGGTCGTTTCGCAGCGAATTTCGGCTGTTCGCGGTCCGCCCGATCGGCGGCCTATTGCCGCTGTTCGCCCGGCGGACTTCCGTGTTTACTGTGTAAAAGAACTTTGACCTATGATGACACATCCATCATGTGGTACAGGACAGCCAATTGAGACATTACGGCACATGGACACTTGGACATTCCCCCTAACTTATAAATAGACCCGATCCGGTGGCCATTTTACATTCTTTCGTATGTCACTATAGGGAGAGGTTGCTGTGTGGAGCAGGGAGAGACTGCAGTGACCCAAATCACTAGCTATTAGGTCCACAAAAGTTCTTTTAGGGACTGGTATGGTATAGGTGTAGCTCAGGATATAGGTTTGAGGCACTGCTATTCAAGTCATTGTTGCAGCAGCCTGTCTTTTGTCAGTGTAGAGAGAGGGACAGGACGCTGTGTGCAGCAGGGACAGTCAGTTTAATCATTAGCTGTTACTATTAGGTCCACAAAAGTCCAGGACTAGTATGGTAAAGTAGTACAGGATATAGTTTTGAGTGCTATTCAAGTTATTGTTGCAGCAGCCTGTGTTTTGCTATTCCTTAACCACTTGAGGACCGCCGTATTGCCATTGTACGTCAGCACAATGGCACAGGCAGGCATAATCACGTACATCTACGTGATTGCCTTCCAGCGGGTGGGGGGTCCCATCGGACCCCCTCCCGCTGGTTACGGCGGTCCGATTCGGTCCAGGAGCGCTCCGTGATGAGGGGATGGCCGTTCGTTTTCGGCCACCCCCTCTGGATCGCTCCTGGCCAATGAGAAGCTTCCTCCCCTGTGTATTGTTTACACAGGAAGGAGGAAGTGATGTCATTCTCCTCGGGGCGGTCTTTTTGACCGGACTACGAGGAGAAGAGTAAAAGTAAGTCTGCACGAACACTACACTGACATGTAGGTACACACAGGCACACAAACCCCCCCCGATCCCCCCCCCGATCGCCCCCCGATCCCCCCCCGCCCCCCCTCCCCCCCCAGTCACAGTGTCACTGATTGCATTGATCATTTCTTTACTGATCAATGCATTCAGTGTCAGTTGTGACAGTAAAAACTGTCAGGACAGTTAGTGTTAGGTCCAGGGTAGCCCCCTATCACCCCCCAATAAAGATTTAACCCCCTGATTGCCCCTAGAGTTAACCCTTTCACCCCCTTTTGCCAGTGTCACTAAGCGATCATTTTTCTGATCGCTGCATGTGTCGCTAGTGTCGCTAGGTAGCTAGTTATTTTTTTAGGTTCACCGCCAGGTTTTTATATCGCTAGGTACCCCGATATACTACCCAATAATGTTTTTAACCCCCTGATTGCCGCTAGTTAACCCTTTCACCCCCTTTTGCCAGTGTCACTAAGCGATCGTTTTTCTGATCGCTGCATTAGTGTCGCTACAGTCGCTAGGTAGCTAGTTATTTTTTTAGGTTCACCGCCAGGTTTTTATAGCGCTAGGTACCCCGATATACTACCCAATAATGTTTTTAACCCCCTGATTGCCGCTAGTTAACCCTTTCACCCCCTTTTGCCAGTGTCACTAAGCGATCATTTTTCTGATCGCTGCATGTGTCGCTAGGTAGCTAGTTATTTTTTTAGGTTCACCGCCAGGTTTTTATATCGCTAGGTACCCCGATATACTACCCAATAATGTTTTTAACCCCCTGATTGCCGCTAGTTAACCCTTTCACCCCCTTTTGCCAGTGTCACTAAGCGATCGTTTTTCTGATCGCTGCATTAGTGTCGCTACAGTCGCTAGGTAGCTAGTTATTTTTTTAGGTTCACCGCCAGGTTTTTATAGCGCTAGGTACCCCGATATACTACCCAATAATGGTTTTAACCCCCTGATTTCCGCTAGTTAACCCTTTCACCCCCTTTTGCCAGTGTCACTAAGCGATAATTTTTCTGAACGCTGCATCAGTGTCGCTAGTGTCGCTAGGTAGCTAGTTAACTAGGCTCCCAAAAAGTCCCCCACATGTGGTATCCCCGTACTCGGGAGAAGCAGCAGAATTTATTTTGGGGTGTAATTTGACTTCTGCCCATAGCATGTGTGAGCAATATATCATTTAGTGACAACTTTGTGCAAAAAAAAAAAGTTTGTAATATTCCCGCAACTTTTGGCAAAATATAAAATATTCCATGGACTCAACATGCCTCTCAGTAAATAGCTTGGGGTGTCTACTTTCCAAAATGGGGTCATTTGGGGGGGTTTTGTGCTATTTTGGCATTTTATGGCCTTCGAAACTGTGATAGGTAGTGAGGAGTTAAATCAAAAATTTGCACCCTTAGAAATCCTGAAGGTGGTGATTGGTTTTCGGGGTGCCGTGCGCGACTAGACTCCCAAAAAGTCCCACACATGTGGTATCCCCGTACTCGGGAGAAGCAGCAGAATGTATTTTGGGGTGTCATTTCACATATAACCATGGCATGTGTGAGCAATATATCATTTAGTGACAACTTTTTGTAAAAAAAATTTTTTTTTTTTTTTTTGTCATTATTCAATCCCTTAGGACAAAAAAAATAAATATTCAATGGGCTCAACATACCCATCAGCAATTTCCTTGGGGTGTCTACTTTCCAAAATGGGGTCATTTGGGGGGGATTTGTACTGCCCTGCCATTTTAGCACCTCAAGAAATGAGATCGGCAGTCATAAATTAAAAGCTGTGTAAATTCCAGAAAATGTACTCTAGTTTGTAGACGCTATAACTTTTGCGCAAACCAAAAAATATACGCTTATTGACATTTTTTTTACTAAAGACATGTGGCTGAATAAATTTTGCCCTCAATGTATGACTAAAATTTAGTTTATTCGATTTTTCTTATAACAAAAAGAAGAAAATATCTTTTTTTTTCAAAATTTTCGCTCTTTTTTCATTTATATCGCAAAAAAAAAAAATCGCAGAGGCAATCAAATACCATCAAAAGAAAGCTCTATTTGTGGGAAGAAAAGGACGCAAATTTCGTTTGGGTGCAATATTGCATGACCGCGCAATTACCAGTTAAAGCAGCGCAGTGCGAAATTGCAAAAAGACCTCTGGTCCTTAAGGTGTTTATTGGTCCGGAACTGAAGTGGTTAAGGACTGGTATAGGTCCACAATATATAGGGTTGAGGTGCACTACTGCTGACTGCTGCCCTATTCTGCAGCAGTCCTTTATGAGTATAGGGACTGAGGTACAGTCTGCTAATCACAACCTACTAGTTCCACAAAGGTCCTTATAAGGACTGGTAAGGTATAGTGTACTACGGTACATAGGGTTGAGTGAGGTACAGTCTGCTATTCCTTAAGAACTGGTATAGGTCCACAATATATAGGGTTGAGGTGCACTACTGCTGACTGCTGCCCTATACTGCAGCAGTCCTTTATCAGTATAGGGACTGAGGTACAGTCTGCTAATCACAACCTACTAGTTCCACAAAGGTCCTTATAAGGACTGGTAAGGTATAGTGTACTACAGTACATAGGGTTGAGTGAGGTACAATCTGCTATTCCTTAAGGACTGGTATAGGTCCACAATATATCAGGCCCCACCCTGGTGACACCATTGAGCACTGGCACAATGTGGCAGCAAACTTTGTGACATCTGAATGATCAGGGCTCAACATTTCAAGTCCTGAGCTACTAGCCAGTCCTCAAGTGTTACTCGCAACCAGCTTCCCCACCCAACCCCTACCATGCCCCGCCCCTTACCCCACCCCTAAACACTCTCTCATAAATTATCTCATGAAATTACACTTAAATGTTTTATGCAGAATTACGTTATAAAAATAGATATTACCAACTTTATTGGTGTCCCCAACGCAGGTATGTGTCTCCAATGCAGCCCGTGTCCCCAATGCAGCTGTGTTACCAGTGCAGCCTGTGTCCCCAATGCAAGCTGTGCTTGCCAGTGCAGCCTGTGTCCACCAGTGCAGCCTGTGCCCGCCAGTGCAGCTATGTGTCCCCAGTGCAGCATGTGCCTGCCAGTGCAGGCTGTGTCCCCAATGCAGCCATGTGTCCCCAATGCAGCTCTGTGTCCCCAATGCAGTCCTGTGTCCCCAATGCAGCCATGTGTCCCCAATGCAACCTACCTGTGTAGGGGAAGGGAGAGGAGTGCCACTGCCACTTGGTTGATCAGAGGGGAACATAACAGCTTTAATTTCAATAGCTGTGTGTTCCCCATCGCTCACCGTCATATACAGCCCCTCCCCCTTGTCTGGGCACTTAGATCCTGGGATGGGTGATGTGTCTATCAACGTGCCCGGACAAGGGGGAGGGGCTGTATATGACGGCGCGTGGCGGGGAACACACAGCTATTGAAATTAAAGCTGTTATGTTCCCTGCTCTTTAATTATCCAGGCAGCGGAGGCGGCTCTCCCCTCCCTTCCCCTACGATCGCTTCGACAAACCCAGGCTGCCAGCGGTGATCGGCCCCAGGCAGCCCACACTATTTTTTGAGGGCTGTGAATGTTTCTTGGCTGGGGACGCTGGGCAGGTAGGGCCTCCCAGGCAAGTGGGACCCCGGGCAACTGCCCAGCGTGCCCATGCAAAAAGATGGCCCTGGTTGTCCTCAGTCCTGGACTTACAGGGAAATTCTGCAGAATGTCACACCACATAAAGAAATGGCACCACTCTGCAGAATATAACTTTGGATCTATTGACAGTCGTGGGCTGGATTAATAGACTGAATTACCCCTGTGTTTCTTTCTGTTAGATAGCTGAAACTGATTGGATATCTGCACATTTAATTTCAAATGTTTAGCACCCATAGAACTGGGTAGAGATACTAAGTATCACAGCTTTTGCTTTTATCTCAATTTTTTCATAATTATTTTACCAGCAGATTAATTTTCTAGAATGTTCACGCAACCATTACTGTGGACCTAGCACTAGCATCAAATATATATTTCCCTGTTAAGTGTATGCTAAGTGCTGTGTAGGTGTAACACATAGGTGTTTATTAACCCTCACTGAGATCACAGTATGCTCCCTCACAATGCTTTCTGCTGCTTTTCTTTTCTTAGAGCCATCTTCATTCGGATATGATTTATGGTCCCGAATGAAGTCCTAACTCTGTTATGTAACAATCATGTAAACCATGGTGTCTGTGCAGTTCTTGGCAAATTCTTCAATGTCTGACAGTTTATCTCCCTGCTGTAGCCTCTGATCTTGTGACTTCAATGTTGCAGTCAGATTACTGGGGGAAAGGAGACTAAGGCAATGCTTCTCCCATCTGCAGTATACTGATCATATTGTAAAGTGCATCTTTAGCCAAAACTTTTTATTCTAGTTTTGGTAGAGCTGGGAAAGGTTATAGAACCATTGTCAGGTTTTTTATTGCTGTCTGTGTCCCCACTAAGGAAATTATCCCTATTTGCCCTGGTCACCAATACAAAAAGTGTAAATGGGCAGAAAATCTCTAACAGCAGTGGAACCTGATATGATATGCTGTTGTAGCTTGTCCTTTTCAAGGTTTGACATGTTCATTCAGAGGTGCCCTTGAGTACAAACACTGTTCTAAAGTACATTTGTAAGCTTCTGCCAGCATGAACAAGTCTGGCAATTCTCGTTTGACAGTTTTCTCTAATAAGTGTTTTTTCATCCACAAAAGTACGGCTTTTATCAATAGACTTTGTATTTTAGCTCTTGGAACTGTTCATTTTTCATCATGGAGCTTTCAGTGCAGAGAACATGTATAAATCCTGCAGCTCACTCTATGTTAGGTCCGTATGTTATAAAGGATTTCTTAAAAAAAAGCACCCCTCAACACACTTCCCCTCCTTTTACTTGAAACCCTAAACCCTTGTACACACGGTCGGACATTCCGACGGAAAATGTCCGATCGGACTGTGTTGTCGGATAATCCGACCATGTGTGGGCTCCAGCGGACTGTTTCCGTCAGAATATCCGACCGACAAAGTTTTAGAGCTGGGCGATAAAATTTTCCGACAACATGATCCGATCGGACTTTGTCCAATCGTTTGGAGAGAATTCCTAGACCAAAGCTATTGGCTACTAGCCTGAACGTAGTCCCGTCGTAACGAAATAATGTCATCACGTTCCCGGACGATTGGATTTTCCGACAACTTTGTCCAACCGTGTATATGCAACACCAGTTTCAGACAAAATCCGTCAGACAAAATCCGACGGATTTTGTTGTCGGAATGTCCAAACGTGTGTACATTGCTAACACTGTACCTAAATCTTACAATAATATCTTAACACTTAACAAGCTCCTCTCCCTTCCTTAACCCACAACTATTAACATATGATACTGTGAAGATCAAGGTATAAGAATAAAAAAATGGTTGACAGTATATTTCTTATTAATGCTTATCTCGTCTGTTTTCAGTAGTTTTAAAGACATCATTCTTAAAGGCCGGATGGGTGCCGTCACATCCAGCCACGTACACACAAAGAGGAAGCCAGGTCATAAGGGTCAACTAATGCGTCAGCTTTAAGAACAGAAGACATTGCCTTTTATAGAAATTGTTTTGTTTTAACATTTTTAACGTCTGTCTTTCCTTTGTGTATATAAGAGCCGTGTGTGATAATAAAACTCAGAGTAAGCAAGTGCGACGGTCTGAGCAGATATACTGAGAAGTTTTCCGTGTCTCCTTGCTTAGATAAGACTCTAATAATAATTGGGAAACGGTAACATAACTTGTGAATAGGTGACTTGCAGTAGTCACACCTAACATTTTTGGCGCACGAACAAGGGACTTCGCTAAAGAAACTACAAGAGGCGAATGAACATAAGGACGGAACAAAAAGGTCGGGCATATCAGGAACCACAGACAAATCCTGCGCAGGTAAGAAAAGCTTTATTTTCTTATAAACTCTGTGCTTCTTAGATTTGTGCCCACCCGATCTGTCTGTATTGTTCTTCAGGTAAAACCAACCTCTGTAGTAAGCGGGTCTTGAATTTAATATTTGACTTATGTTACCGTTGTTTCTTGTCTGTCTCCTTGTCGTCTGTCTGTTGTGACTGAGATAAGCCCTGTTTGTATGGTGTGAATTGAAACATATATCATCCCAATGGGTAACGGAATGCGCCCTTAACTCGTAAGAGTACTTGGGGGTCCGACACTTAAGTTTGATATACGCTTTTTGATTCATGAGCCTAAAAACGGGTTGAAAGTATAAGTCCTGACTGCCTCAATAAAGCAGGAATAAGAAACGATTGCTGAGAGATTCCATGGTAATGGGACGGGAATAAGGTCTCCACAAAGCCCGGAGATCTAGTTATATGTGTTTGGCCACCAAAGGGAATGCTTGTATATGTTGTAGCTGTCAGTCTGGTCATAATATTTGTCAGTTGGCTAGCATATAAAGTAATTCGATTTCAGAAATCTCATCCAGGAGAGGTTTTTAGTATTTTGGCACCCTAGGAGGAGAAGGCAACGAGACACTTAGTAAGTGATCCAAACGCCACCTAGGCAGGACTGTCAAAATGGGCCAGACACATGGTAAACCCCAGGAGGAATCTCAGAAATGTTATGCTGTTAAAGACATAATTACAATGTTGTATGGGAAGGACAAGGCACAGGGCACGAATAGGGTTCTCAAGAAATTTGGAATGGATGGAGAAAATGGGCTAAGTGTAGAAGGTTGGGAGAATATAAAGAGAGACAGACAGGGGGAGGTCCTGCAGAACAGATGGGTATCACAAATACAATGTTTAATTAAGGTTTCCAACAGGGCTAAAGAGGAGGGATGGAAGTATTGTCATGAACAGGGTGGATGGGATATGAAGGTCCGACGTAAGAGTCTCCCTTCTGCTCCCGAGGATGGAGTAAAAACAGAAGGTACTCCACCTCCTTATACCACTACCACACCAGGTAGCGAAAGACCAAAACTTTATCCTTCCTTAAGAGGAAGAGGATGGGTATGCTGAGTATGCGGTACCCAGAATACAGACTGGGCACAGGAATGTGTATATTGCGGAGCTCAAAGACCAGAGTCCGTAGCTCCAGTCCACAGTCGGACTAGGGTAATACAAGTAAATAATCCAAATGCGGGTCAAGCAGGACAGCCACCTACAGTGACTCGACAAGTCGTTCTGAGGACATGGACACCTTGGTCGGCTGACACTCTTATGGCATTAATACAGAATGCTCCTGATCCCGTAGCAAAACCTGCCGCATTCTGTAGATTCGTGACACAATTACTAGACACACATGAAGCAACTTGGCAAGATGGGGAAGATTTGTGTAGACATAAAATGACACTAACGATGTTTAATCAATTTATGAATGAAATTGCTCCACATAGACCACAAGGGGATCCAGCGACAGATCCACCAGGAATACACCCCCGTCATATAGACTCTAGACCCCTGTTTATTAATCAGTTACGAGAATTTTGCCAAGGGAAACAGCAGGAAAGGGGTTCGACAGCGCCCATAAAACAGGCCCCAGGTCAGACTGTTACAGAATTTTACCTCAACATGGAAAGCATGATGGCTGACGAAGGTCTAGATTTAGCCTTACCCGTCACCATTAGGGCTTTCAATCGACAGTTTATGGAAGGACTAGTACCCCAAATAGGTGACAAACTGAAGGCATGTACTCCCGAATGGAGAGCCATACGGGACAGAGGAACATTGTTGCAGAAAGCACAAGGCATAGAGGCTGATTTAGCAGAAACTAAACCCAGAAGGACACCGGGAGTTAACACTGTTGCCCGGGTCAATGAAGGAGGGAATTCCTCCCGTAAACCTCTTACCTGTTATTACTGCAACAAGGTGGGACATATAAAAAGAGACTGTAGGAAAAGAATAAAAGACGAACAGGAAGGAAACACGGACAGAGACACGAGGGACTACAGACAGAGGCGTACCAATGATAGGGACGATCCGACCGCATGACTTGCCCCAGTCCTAGCTGAATCAGAGAATAAAATGCTCCACATATTGATGAAGGTGGAAGGTAAACATGTTCCTTGTTTAGTTGACACAGGAGCATCACGCAGCTTATTATCTGATTCAGTAGTCCCTCCACACATGACATCCCGTGACACCATACCCATAAGTGGTTATGACGGTCTTTTGTCCGATGCCCCACTGACT
Organism: Lithobates pipiens; assembly: GCF_037356315.1. Classification (NCBI taxonomy): domain Eukaryota; kingdom Metazoa; phylum Chordata; class Amphibia; order Anura; family Ranidae; genus Lithobates; species Lithobates pipiens. The sequence continues at coordinate 17,386,363 of NW_027507696.1, forward strand.
AAACCTTTAAAAGTAAAAATAGGGAATCACATGTTTTTGTCACGCTTTTTGATTTCCAGAGGAGCCCCTACTAATTTATTAGGAGCAGATATTCTTCAGAAAATAGGAGCAAACATTACTTATCATCCAGATGGTATGGTCACCTTAGCAATAGGAGACGACCCAGAGGGTATAGAAATCTGTAATAAAATACAATGTTTGGAAGTAGAACCAGAACTGTCCAATACACCCTCGCCGGAAATAGATCAAATTCTGTCTAGCCTTCCGGAAGGGCTATGGGAAACACATCCAGCAGACGTTGGACTTTTGCCCATACCCCCGGTTACTCTACAGCTGATTCCAGGAGCAGTTCTCCCCCAGCAGAAACAGTACCCACTCAGTGCGCCCCAGGAAGCAGCTATAGAACTACAAGTGGAGGCTCTACTCAAAAGTGGAGCATTAAAAGAAATACAGTCACCAGCCAATACCCCATTGTATCCGGTCAAGAAAAAGACATTGGGGGATGGCCCAGTAAAGTATAGAATGGTACAAGACCTAAGGGCGGTAAACAAAATATTGGTCCCAATAACGCCACTAGTACCAAACCCGCATACTTTACTTTCAGAAGTACCATCAGATAGCTCCTCATTTACTGTTATAGACTTGGCTAATGCTTTCTTTTCTGTACCCCTGGCGGAGGAATGTCAACCGTGGTTTGCGTTCCGTCTCAAAAACCGCCAGTTGACCTGGACACGCCTACCGCAAGGAATGGCGCATTCGCCAACTCTATACTCGCAAGCCCTACAGACAGTGTTGGGGGAATGGCAACCACCTGACACTTGTGTATTGTTGCAATATGTAGATGACCTATTGTTATGTTGTCCGGATAACGATACTTGTTTAAAAGCCACTCTATCATTGTTACAATTCCTGGCTGAAAAAGGGTGCAAAGTGAATAGAACTAAGTTACAGGTATGCCAGAAAAAGGTTGTCTTTTTGGGCCACTGTATATCCCAGGGTACTCGACACCTCACTGAAGAACGAGTCCAGGCCATAAGACAAATGAATGTCCCACGCAACTTTAAGCAACTTCGTATGTTTCTGGGAATGGTATCATATTGTAGACAATGGATACCACATGCCAGTTCTCTGATGCAGCCATTATATGATTGCTTGAAAATAGTACCCTATGTACTCACAGAAGCAGGTCATAAGTCTTTTAGCACCTTAAGAAAGTTACTAATTTTGGCACCTGCGATCGGGATCCCTGACTATACCAAAACATTTCATTTGTACATTGCTGAAATCACGGGACACGCAACAGGGGTGTTGACACAACAACACATCAAACAAAGGCCGGTAGCATATTTCTCAGCGGCTCTCGATCCTGTCTCTAGAGGATCACCGTCCTGTGTACGAGCAGTCGCAGCAGTGTCAATTATCATTGACAAATCCTCAGAAATTGTCTTAGACAATCCTGTAGTGGTACATACCACACATGACATACACGCCATCTTGTCACAAGTTCAGCCAAAACACATATCAATGGCGAGGCAGCTGCGTCTGCAATGCACCTTGCTCCTACCTCCCAATGTTACCTTCCAGCGATGCACTTCCTTTAACTTAGCACAACTTCTACCCTTACAGACAGATTTGACAGGGGGGAGTAATGGTGAAGGCACAGCACAAGAAACTCAGGATTCTGACACACTTTCATTTCATGACATAACATCTGATGAACACGATTGTTTTCAACTTATGGAACAAGAGATCACGGGGTTCCCACATGTCACAGACACACCCATTGCAAATGCAGAACACACACTGTACATAGATGGTAGTAGATTTGCCGATGACAAAGGTAAATATCACACAGGTTATGCTGTGGTAACGGACACACAGGTAATTGAGGCAAAGTCATTACCAGCACACATGTCGGCACAAGAAGCGGAACTAACGGCCTTAGAAAAAGCCTTAGAACACTTAGAGGGACAAGAAGGGAACATTTACACTGACTCTGCCTATGCTTATGGTGTTGCACATGATTATGGCCACATATGGAAAGCTAGAGGTTACCTTACAGCAGCAGGCACACCTGTTAAACATGGTGAAGGAATCAAAAGAGTCCTGAACAATCTTCAAAAAGTTAGAAGAGTAGCCATTATGAAGATAGCGGCACACACGAGCGCAAAAACAATTGAGGCAAAAGGAAATGCATTTGCAGATTTAACTGCAAAACAAGCAGCTCTAGGGGAAGTAAGCCCTGAGACCTTAGCTACGGTAAAGGTGAGCATCCCAGAACCGACATGGCAGCAGATGAGTAAACTACAGGAGCAAGCAGGAGAGAGCGAGAAAGATAGATGGGTAAAAATGGGAGCAGCACCAGGCCTTGACAATATATGGAGGGAAGGAGGCAGAATATGCCTACCTGCCTCTCTATACCCAGCAATGGCAGCGGCTGTCCACTTGCCCACTCATGTCAGCTCCAATTCTATGTATAGGATTGTAAGCCAAGGATGGCTAGCTCCTGGATTCAGTAGTACTGCAAGGAACTACTGTGCTGCATGCCAAATCTGTCTGTTAAATAACCCAGGACAGAGAGTGAAAACCCCACGTAAACATCAGGTTCGGGCCCAGTATCCCTTTCAGAGACTGCAAATTGACTATATCCAAATGCCTAAGAGCGGCCCATTTGAATTTTGTCTCGTGTGCATCTGCTTATTTTCAGGCTGGCCAGAAAGTTATCCAGTGAAATCAGCTACAGCGAAAGCCACAGCGAAGAAACTGATTACAGAGTTAATACCTAGGTTTGGTCTTCCTGAAACCATAGAATCAGATAGGGGAACACACTTTACAGGAGAAATCATGCAGAATGTAATGGCTATGTTAGGGGTTCAACAAAGTTTCCACACCCCTTACCACCCACAGAGTTCAGGATCAGTAGAAAGAGTAAATGGGTTAAAAATACAAAAAGCTATGCAAGAGTTAAATAAACCTTGGCCAGAATGTCTGCCTTTAGCTTTGTTCTCCATAAGGTATACTCCAACGGGAAAAACAGGGTTATCCCCATATGAAATACTTTTTGGGAATGCACCCAGACTAGGTTTATACTTTCCACAGAGTATGCAATTGCAATGTGGTAGTTTGACTGCATATGTGATACAATTACAACAGCATCTAACTAAGATCCACAAAAGTGTGTATTCTTCTCTTCCAGACCCTAACTCAATAGCAGGTACTCATTCACTGAGCCCCGGAGATTGGGTCTATGTAAAGAAACATACCAGAAAAGCTTTAGAGCCACGGTTTGAAGGACCATATCAAGTACTGCTGACCACTCCCACATCGGTCAAGTTGGAGGGTAAAGCAGCCTGGATCCACGCTTCACACTGTAAAAAGGAGCCAGTTGGCAAATGACAACATGTATCTTTTTATTCTTTTTGTTTCAGTAATCCTGACCAATAGTTTGGTTACCTCACAGAATGAAATTCACAAGGATGAAGGATTTTCTAAAAAAATGTTATTACTGAAGTTTAAATATGCTTATGCTCGGAAGTCAGGATATGAGAAATGTTGGATTTGCAGTAAATTACACCCCAGTACAGCAAACATACCACTGATGGCAGTTCCTATAAATTATACTGACCTTGCTAACAGTAGCATTAACATAACTGGAACAAATATCAGCAAGACAGTAATGTTTAAATCAAATGGTCTCGCCTTTCCCCCTGCCTGGTGTTTCAACTTAGGGAACACAACGGGAGAAAATGGAGAATGCCAAGACAGCAAGTTTAATTTGTCCATTGTCGTATTAAATGGAAGCTTCTATCCCAGTAATTCCAGCACACACCAGACATTATCTGACTTCCTCACTAACATTGTGGATAATAATGTTAGGTGGTTAGTATCCAACTTATCTCTCTATGGATACACCTCTCGTTATAGACATGATATCAGTTCAAGATCAGTAGCTCTAGGAAACAATATATACATCTGTTGTGGGGATAAGTGTTATACCTGGATACCTAGAAGGGCTCAGGGATGGTGCTACCTCGCAAGTTTGGTACCAGTAATGGGAGTAGTGGGTGATGAACGAGGTGATCACCTACTAGAAGCTAGTATGCACCCCAGATATCCCCTCAGATATCGTAGCAAAAGAGAAATATTTTTAGAGCAGGACATGGCATGGGCTTGGTTCCCGTCCTGGACAGGATGGGGTATAGACTTAATGAAGCGACTAAATAACTATACTGGAATAATTCATGATATTTTGGAGAAAAACTCTGATGACATTACTAAGTTAAATCTAGAGACCAGAGCCATCACAAAACAAATAGAATTACATGAGTTAGCGATTGAAAGTATGAGTGCAGCATTAACAGGACTCTGTGAGACCACAGAAGACTATGAATGTTGTACTTGGATACATAACACCAGCATCGAAGTACCCGATTATTATGACATCATTGCACAACACCGCACGGAAGTAAAGGATCTACAGGAGAAGGCCCGTAATATTGGCCGTGACTGGGATCCTTTTGGTGGAACTTTTAGTTTCTCAGGGTTATTTTCTTGGTTCAAGAAGGCAGCAATGATGATTATAGTAGTGCTTATATTCATATTTCTCATTTATTTGTGTTTTAAGTTGTTTATGTGCTTTTGCAAGAAAGCCAAGGTAAATGCTGTAGAAAAGATGGAACTTTTGTAAGTTGATAAGTTGGATAAGATAGGTGGATTTAGTTTCTTGACATCACCCATCTGTCAGAAAAGCCACTCTTCCTGAATTTTAGATGTTGGTACTATCCAGGGGGATGGGTGTATACCCCTCTGACAACTCGCGGTCAGGGAGAGTACTTTGGACATAGGCCGACTAGAACTTGTTCAGGTGGACCCAGGGTAAGAGGGAGGGGTGATGTCAAAGGGGGAAGTTGTGAAGATCAAGGTATAAGAATAAAAAAATGGTTGACAGTATATTTCTTATTAATGCTTATCTCGTCTGTTTTCAGTAGTTTTAAAGACATCATTCTTAAAGGCCGGATGGGTGCCGTCACATCCAGCCACGTACACACAAAGAGGAAGCCAGGTCATAAGGGTCAACTAATGCGTCAGCTTTAAGAACAGAAGACATTGCCTTTTATAGAAATTGTTTTGTTTTAACATTTTTAACGTCTGTCTTTCCTTTGTGTATATAAGAGCCGTGTGTGATAATAAAACTCAGAGTAAGCAAGTGCGACGGTCTGAGCAGATATACTGAGAAGTTTTCCGTGTCTCCTTGCTTAGATAAGACTCTAATAATAATTGGGAAACGGTAACATAACTTGTGAATAGGTGACTTGCAGTAGTCACACCTAACAATACGATAAAAAAAATAATAATATATATATATATATATATATATATATATATATATGATATGATAAAAAAATGTCCCTGCATTGGAGGCATCACCAAAAAGAAAAAAGGCCCTGAGTCAGTGGTGTCACTGAAATGAAAAAAAGTCTCTGCGTCGGTGGTGACACTGAAGGGAATTAAATGTCCCTACGCTGGTGGTGTCACTGAAAAGACAATATATCCTGTGTCAGTGCCATCATTGGAAGAAACAGCACTACTAAGCTCATCCCTCACTCCCAGTGCAGAGCTCAACCCCGATCCCTCCTTTCTTCACTACAAAATTCACCCCCCTTTAGCAGAGAGCATCCCATCCTCACCTCACAGGGCTCCCCCCTCCTTCCTCTCCACCAATACACAGAGCTCCCCCCTCCTCCTTCTCCCCCCAGTACACAGAGCTCCCGCAATCCTCCTTCTCCCCCCAGTACACAGAGCCCCCTCCTCCCTCTTCCCCCAGTACACAGGACTCCCCCCTCTTCCCCTCCCCCAGTACACAGAGCTCCCCCCTCCTCCTTCTCCCCTCAGTACACAGAGCTCCCGCAATCCTCCTTCTCCCCCCAGTACACAGAGCCTCTTCCCCCAGTACACAGGACTCCCCCCTCTTCCCCTCCCCCAGTACACAGAGCTCCCCCCTGTACACAGAGCTCCCACTTCCTCCTTCTCCTCCCCAGTACACAGAGCTCCCGCCTCCTCCTTCTCCCCCCAGTACACAGCGCCCCCTCCTCCCTCTTCCCCCAGTACACAGGACTCCCCCCTCTTCCCCTCCCCCAGTACACAGAGCTCCCCCCTGTACACAGAGCTCCCACCTCCTCCTTCTCCCCCAATACACAGAGCTCCCGCCTCCTCCTTCTCCCCCCAGTACACAGCGCCCCCTCCTCCCTCTTCCCCCAGTACACAGGACTCCCCAATCTTTCCCTCCCCCAGTACACAGAGCTCCCCCCTGTACACAGAGCTCCCACCTCCTCTTTCTCCCCCCAATACACAGAGCTCCCACCTCCTCCCCCCAGTACACAGCGCCCCCCTCCTCCCTCTTCCCCCAGTACACAGGACTCCCCCCTCTTTCCCTCCCCCAGTACACAGAGCTCCCCCCTGTACACAGAGCTCCCACCTCCTCCTTCTCCCCCCAATACACAGAGCTCCCGCCTCCTCCTTCTCCCCCCAGTACACAGCGGCCCCCTCCTCCCTCTTCCCCCAGTACACAGGGCTTCCCCCTCTTCCCCTCCCCCAGTACACAGGGCTCACCCCCATGAAGGTGGGGCTTAACGTGCCCCAATGGGGACACTGCAGAGCTGCGCAATTGCACTTGCTAATGCCTGAATCACAGGCAATGAGCCGCTGTCATAAAAAAGAAAACATTAAGACAGTATTCCAGCTCAGAAGTGAGCAGCACTTGCACGGTTAACTCTTTGTAACCCAAGGCTGAACTTCTATACAGTATTGACACTGAAGCACTTCAGACATTCCTTCTGTCAGAGAACACCTCTCCCTCCCGTTGTGCAGCACTTCTCAGCCATGGAGAATGCACCAACTCAGAAAATCTGTCACTTCACTCCTAGTGGCTAATCCCAGTGTTGCTACTGGATACAGGAAACACACTTTCTCCATTCTCTGTGCCTGTTTGTCACGCTGAGGCCTCACTACTTCAACTCTTTCTCCCGTGACTCAAGCCTGAGTCCCTAGGCACCCTGTGCCACAGATATAGTCCCAGCCAAGCACATAACTCCCTTCACTACCAGAGTAGCCATCACCTTGGCCAAGTCACCTGTCTCCTAGCTGGTTGTTTGCTTTAGCATTTGACAGAGACACGGTAGACATTAGCAACAACATTCTAGCTTCATCTGGACAGCTTTCTGCTCGTTAGACCTCTGTGCTGTATCTTCTCTAACTCCAGTCTCCTTGTTGTAAGCCATGGTCTTTTGATATGCCATGCAGGCACCCCTAGTTCATTCACACTTATGCGACTTAAAAATCACAGCGATTTCCATAGTGCCTTTACTATACGACTTGATGTGATTTTAATGCGACTTTGGATCAGTGCGACTTTGTTAAAACTTGACCAATGTGATTGTGTTGATTGTGCTCTACAAAGACGCTAGACCTGTGCAGAGCAGAAACATTAACTTAGTTTAGTTTGGTTTCTTTATTTTCTAACAAATTCCAAATTTTCAGAACCATTCGGGTTTGAATCAGTCGAAAATTGATTGCAAGCTCCGCTGTCTGACAGATCTTAAATAACTAAGGGGTGGTGACCCTGCCCACTTATGATGTCACTGCCCCAGCATGCCCTTGGCCGACAAGAGGGCAGGGTAATTTAAAATTCCAGATGGTGGAGCTGTAAGACGGCGGGAGCCTTTGTTGGGACCATAGGCAATCCTTTCAAGGCAAAAGTCCATTCAAGCAATAAATCCACAAGAGGCAACAATAGTCCCTTAGGGTCCATGATTTTGCAATAATCCATAAAGGTAATAAGTCCATAATGGGCTACATGTGGCACTTTCCCTAGGAACTCTCCAGGGCACTAAGTGAACTCTTTTTTATACGGTATGACCTGCAGGGGACAGTAACCTTGCTGAAAAGTGCAGGAAAATGTTAACTTTTTGGCTCAATCATTCCCAGATCAGTAAGTCAGCCAGAGGACACAGTAGAACAGGCATGTCCAAAGTCCGGCCCGCGGGCCAATTGCGGCCCGCGGTCCGGTTTTGAACGGCCCGCCTGGTCTTTCTCAATTTATTGTGCTGCGGGATCAGGGCTGTCAGATGAGCCGATCCCCGGCACTGTGAGAAGCTCCATGAGCTTCAAAAGTGAAAGTAAAGTGCAGAGGATTGTGCTGTGCTCTCTGCTTCCCCCTACAGTGCAGTACCCGGCTGAATGAGGAAGCTGCAAAGGTACTGTACTACAAGCTAGATTAGTGTTAAAAAGGTCTTTATTCATGTGTGTGTATGTATGTATGTGTATGCATGTGTCTGTATTTGTGTGCACATGTGTCTGTATGTGTGTGTGTGCACATGTGTCTGTATGTGTGTGTGTGCACATGTGTCTGTGTGTGTGTGTGTGTTCACATGTGTCTGTGTGTGTGTGTGTGTGTGTGTGTGTGCACATGTGTCTGTGTGTGTGTGTGTGCACATGTGTCTGTGTGTGTGTGTGTGCGCACATGTGTCTGTGTGTGTGTGTGTGTGCACATGTGTCTGTGTGTGTGTGTGTGTGTGTGCACATGTGTCTGTGTGTGTGCACGTGTGTCTGTCTGTGTGTGTGTGTGTGTGTGTATGTGCACATGTGTATGTATGTTTGTGTGTGTGCACATGTGTATGTATGTGTGTGTGCACATGTGTCTGTATGTGTGTGTGCACATGTGTCTGTATGTGTGCACATGTGTCTGTATGTGTGTGTGTGCACATGTGTCTGTATGTGTGTGTGCACATGTGTCTGTGTGTGTGCACGTTTCTGTATGTGTTTGTGCACATGTTTCTGTATGTGTGTCTGTGTGTGTGCACATGTTTCTGTCTGTGTGTGTGCACATGTTTCTGTATGTGTGTGTGTGCATGTGTCTGTGTGTGTGTGTGTGTGTGTGTGTGTGTGTGTGTGTGTGTGCACATGTGTATGTGTGTGTGTGTGTGCACATGTGTCTGTATGTATGTGTGTGTGCACATGTGTCTGTATGTGTGTACACGTGTCTGTATGTGTGTGTGCACGTGTGTGTGTGTGTGTATGTGTCTGTGTGTGTGTGTGCACATGTGTCTGTATGTGTGTGTGTGTGTGTGTGTGTGTGTGCACATGTGTCTGTGTGTGTGTGCACATGTGTCTGTATGTCTGTATGTGTGTGTGCACATGTGTCTGTATGTATGTGTGTGTGCACATGTGTCAGTATGTATGTGTGTGTGTGTGTATGTGTATGTGTGTGTATGTATATACAGTGGTGTGAAAAAGTGTTTGCCCCCTTCCTCATTTCCTGTTCCTTTGCATGTTTGTCACACTTAAGTGTTTCGGAACATCAAACCAATTTAAACAATAGTCAAGGACAACACAAGTAAACACAAAATGCAATTTGTAAATGAAGGTGTTTATTATTAAAGGTGAAAAAAAATCCAAACCATCATGGCCCTGTGTGAAAAAGTGATTGCCCCCTAAACCTAATAACTGGTTGGGCCACCCTTAGCAGCAACAACTGCAACCAAGCGTTTGCGATAACGTGCAATGAGGCTTTTACAGCGTCCTGGAGGAATTTTGGCCCACTCATCTTTGCAGAATTGTCCTAATTCAGTTACATTAGAGGGTTTTCGAGCATGAACGGCCTTTTTAAGGTCATACCACAACATCTCAATAGGATTCAGGTCAGGACTTTGGCTAGGCCACTCCAAAGTCTTCATTTTGTTTTTATTCAGCCATTCGGTGGTGGACTTGCTGGTGTGTTTAGGATCATTGTCCTGCTGCAGAACCCAAGTTCGTTTCAGCTTGAGTACACGAACAGATGGTCGGACATTCTCCTTCAGGATCTCTTGGTAGACAGCAGAATTCATAGTTCCTTTTATCACGGCAAGTCTTCCAGGTCCTGAAGCAGCAAAACAGCCCCAGACCATCACACTACCACCACCATATTTTACTGTTGGTATAATGTTCTTTTTATGAAATGCAGTGTTCCTTCTACGCCAGATATACTTGGACACACACCTTCCAAAGAGTTCCACTTTTGTCTCATCGGTCCACAGAATGTTGTCCCAAAAGTCTTGGGGATCATCAAGATGTGTTGTGGAGAAATTGAGACGAGCTTTGATGTTCTTTTTGCTCAGCAGTGGTTTTCTCCTTGGAACTCTGCCATGCAGGCCCTTTTTGCCCAGTCTTTTCCTGATGGTGGAGGCATGAACGCTGACCTTAACTGAGGCAAGTGAGGCCTGCAGTTCCTTGGACGTTGTTGTGGGGTCTTTTGTGACCTCTTGGATGAGTCGTCGCTGCGCTCTTGGGGTAATTTTGGGCGGCCGACCACTCCTGGGAAGGTTCACCACTGTTCCATGTCTTCGCCATTTGTGGATAATGGCTCTCACTGTGGTTCGCTGGATTCCCAAAGCTTTGGAAATGGCTTTATAACCCTTTCCAGACTGATAGATCTCAATTACTTTCTTTCTCAATTGTTCCTGAATTTCTTTGGGTCTCGGCATGATGTGTAGCTTTTAAGGATCTTCTGGTGGACCTTACTGTGTCAAGCAGCTCCTATTTAAGTGATGCCTTGATTGTGAACAGGTGTGGCAATAATCAGGCCTGGGTGTGGCTAGAGAAATTGAACTCAGGTGTGGACAACCACAGTTATAGTATGTTTTAACAAGAGGGGCAATCACTTTTTCACACAGGGCCATGATGGTTTGGATTTTTTTTCACCTTTAATAATAAACACCTTCATTTACAAATTACATTTTGTGTTTACTTGTGTTGTCCTTGACTATTGTTTAAATTGGTTTGATGTTCCGAAACACTTAAGTGTGACAAACATGCAAAGGAACAGGAAATGAGGAAGGGGGCAAACACTTTTTCACACCACTGTATGTCTGTATGTACGTGTGTGTGCACATGTGTCTGTATGTATTTCTGTATGTGTCTGTAAGTATGTGTATGTGTTTCTGTATGTGTATGCATGTGTCTGTATGTGTGTGTGTGTGTGTGTGTGTGTGTGTGTGTGTGTGTGTGTGTGTGTGTGTGTATGTGTGTGTGTGTATGTATGTGTGTGTGCACGTGTCTGTATGTGTGTGCATATATGTCTGTATGTATGTGTATGCATGTGTCTGTATGTGTGTGCGGCGTGCATTTGTCTGTATGTGGGCCTGCATTTGTGTGCTTGTGTGTATGTTACTTTTAATCCGGACCCCCCTCCCCCCATTCTTATACCATCAAAACTGCTTTTGTAGGGCTTGTGTGTGATATTAGCCAGGACTCCTGCTCCTCTGAAAAGCAATCCATGCACAGATCTCTTTGCAGAGGCATTTGAATGGCAGTAAAGAGGCATTATGTTGCCTCCTCACCACCTGTTTTAAGCCTGTAAATGCAACATCTGTGTGGCTGTGTACTGTGTGTAGGGCAGCCCATTAATTTCAATGGACTTCCCTACTCACAAAAATGCAGGGAAAGAAGTTCCCGAGCTTTTTTTTTTTTTTTTTTTTTTCTTATTGCACTGCACCAAAAGCACCCTACATTTTCCAATGTGTGGGGTACCATTAAGAATTAACGGTGCCCCCTAAAGTGCAGAGCATTCGTCTGTGTGTTGGGAACGAGTGTGACAAAGGCAAGAGAATTCTTGTTGGGCCGTGTATTAGTGCTCGGATGGACACACTTAGACCGAATTTTCAACGGTTCAAAGAATGTCAGGCAAAATGGTCGGCCCTCAGGCATGTTCACTTCATCAAATCTGGCCCTCTTTGAAAAAAGTTTGGACACCCCTGCAGTAGAACATAAAAGAGGTTGTAAACCTCCAAAAAAACAAAAACAAAAAAAAAACTGCAATACAAAGGCATAATGAGCTAGTATGCATTGCATATTAGCTCATTATGAAATTCTTACCATAGAACCATGCCCTGGATTGGTGCCAGCATGCTGACAGGGCTGACATGTTTCCCGGAGTTGCTTTCAGGTTCGTGGGCTCTGGCACTATGATTGGCCTGAGCCACGATTACATCACTCCTGCGCATGCGCATGGGAGCCACCGGTCACGGCACGGGCCCTGAAGAAAGGGCACAAGCAGGCTGTTCCTTCAGTGCGTAGCGTACACAGTAAATATCTCCTAAACAGTGCAAGTTTAGGAGATATATAAAGTACCTGCAGGTAAGCCTTATTATAGGCTTACCTGTAGGTACAATTAAAGAAGAAGACTTTACTTTATCTTTAAAGGGGTTGTAAACCTATGTGTTTTTTCACCTTAATGCATCCTATGCATTAAGGTAAAAAAAACACCTGGCAGTGACCCCCCCTTTTTACTTACCTGAGCCCTAGAACTTGACCCAACGGGGACGCGCTGTCTCTCTGCCCGGGGGTTCTTGGCTCTTGATTGGATAGATTGATAGCAGCACAGCCATTGGCTCTCGCTGCTGTCAATCAAATCCAATGACGCGTGTGCAGGGGGGCAGGGCCGAGTCCTGCATTCGGCCTGTATGGATGTCGAATGCTGGTTTTGGGAGAGTGGTCACAAGATAACCCACCCCCGGGAGAGTGCTTCTCCTAGGGGGTTATCTGATGTGGGGAGGGGCCTCGAGAGCCGCTGAGGGACCCCAGAAGAGCAGGTTTCGGGGCCACGCTGTGCAAAATGAGCTGCACAGTGGAGGTAAGTATAATATGTTTGTTATTTAAAAAAAAAAAAAAAAAAAACGAACCCTTACAATCACTTTAAGACATGAGCACAGACAGGAAAAACACATTACCCTTTTGGAGGGACCTGCCTACACATATATCACCTTATTCATTAGCCACTCGGCAAAACAAGCAGCAAATCCACTGAGTGGGAAGTGAGGCCCACTGCCTTTACTCCTAACCCCACAATACTTAAAGTATAACCAAAGGCAAAACTTTTTTCTTTTAGCTTTGGATGGAGGGGAGAGGGATTAGAATGCGTGTCAGTTTTTATTGCTGTCTGTGCCCCTGTTAAAGCAGAGTTCCACCCAAAAATAGAACTTTCACTGTTCCGGTTCCTCACCCCCTGGTGTCAGGGGGAAGAATGGAGCAGATACCTGTCTAATACAGGTATTTGCTCCCACTCCCGTGGCAATCTACACCATGTCCGGCCTCTCCTCCACCCCCCCGCTGTCTTCTGGGAGACACATAGGTCCCAGACGACAGCAGGGACTAGTGAGGACGCGATATAGAGAGTAAACCACACTATTCTAAAAAATATAAATAAATTCCCAACCCTAATCGTAATACTCCGATAACAGACTAAATAGGTGAAAAAAGTGAGCTGCGCTAAAAAAAACTCTAATCAGAAAAAATTATTCTAATCACAAAGATTCATCAGTAATCACAAGAAAAAAATAGTGACAAAAAGGGATACAAACAATTGAATTATATCAGTGAGTAATATCTTTTCAACATATAAGTGACAAAAAAATTAATCAGTGCCCATAATATAATTAGCATAAATTGCATACCCCTTATATATAAATCACATAAATTGTCAGTATTAAAGAAAATAAACCGACACACCCCCAAATTAGTTATAATAAATGAACAGAAAAACCCAACAAAAAAAATTATTTAATTAAAGAAAAAAAATCAGAAAAAGTCCCAGAAATAATATCCAAAGGGTAGTGTTGATTCTTCCAAAGTGAAAATATGGAATTAACACCCACAATGTTCTGTGTTAAAGAAAATCCAAGCAATCACCTCCACCAGTGAGAAGGGGGGCCGCTTACCAGAATTATAGATCTCAGTGTCAATGAGATCAACAGGGCAAAAGCACAGAAGTTCTGGATGAACCGTCACATGAGCCACACAGCCTTTATCCCTGATGCAAAGCCTCCAGACAAGGAACGAGGATATCGTGGATCATATAAAAAATCAGAAAGGCACTCGCATAGCGTAAAACCTCTTAGTTTAATGGAAATTAAAAAAAGAAACAGTATTGCACTCACATGTACACAGAAGAATACGATCGTATAATACAGAAAAACGAGCCGGCCGGGTCTCGTATGCTGCCCGCACTTCCTAGCTGGGCGTAGAACGCGGAAACGTCAGAACGCCTACCTCACTACGCGCGTTTCGTCACAAACGGACGTGTTCACGGGATGCGTCATAGTGAGGACGCGCAGCACAACTCGCGCATCTGCAGTAGGGAACCAGGCTGTGAAGCCACCAGGCTTCACTTCTTGATTCTCTTACTGAAGATGCCAGCGCCTGCACCCAGGAGCAGAGGGACAGATCAGCTTCGGGTGAGGACATCGCAGGTGCCCTGGACTAGGGCTGTGGGACAGGAAGTGAAGGGAGATGTGCAGGGAAATCTGCGACACAGATGGGGGGGGAATCTAACAGGGGTTATAACCCTCCCTTGCTCTATCCATAATGAAAAAAAGCAGAAAATTGTTTCATACTTACCGTAATTTTATGTTCCTGGTGTCTATCCATGGCAGCATACCTGTGATAAGCTCCGCCTTGGCTCCTCCCTCAGGATCAGTGAATATTATAAAAGAAAAGGATTAGGGCACTCCCAGCAGTCTACGTAATATAACATACAGAGGGAGGGATTGTATGCTGACATGGATAAGCACCAGGAAAAGAAAAGTACGGTAAGTATGAAACAATTTTCTGTTGTCCTGGTGGCTCCATGGCAGCATACCTGTGACTAGGGATGAGCTTCGTGTTCGAGTCGAACGCATGTTCGACTCGAACATCGGTCGTTCGTGCGTTCGCCGAATTCCGAACGTTTGGGCCGTTCGCGGCAAAATTCGTGTGGCCCACAATGCACTGCGATGGCGCAATGCATTGCTGTCTCACGATTGGCCAAGCATGCACTGTGACCCCGCATGCTTGGCCAATCGCAGCGCCAGTAGCGAGGAGAGCAATGGTTGGCCACAGGCATCCTGCCTGTGGCCAATCATAGCTCAGACTGTGTAGTGCACGCTCCACACTATATAAAGCTGCCTTTCAGGCGGCCTCGTGTAGTGTTTGTTAGCATCTGAAGCAGTGGGTGTTCTGTGTACCTTCAACACAGTTACACACCAATCGTTTTTGGCTGATTTACTATTTTGCTCTTGTGTAGTGGTTACTGTCTGTGCCCTGACCGCAGTATACACCACTATATTCACCTCACCTATATAGCTAGTGATCTAGCTTTAATAATAGAGCTTGCAGTCAGTAGTGTTAGTGCGTGCTGTCTGCGTGCTCTGTACCCAGTACATACCACTATATACACCTACAAAGCTGTTCTCTATTTGAGCCCGATTGTCATTTGCTGGAGTTATTGGAAGTTGTGTGTGCCTCCAGCACAGCACAGTATACATCTGTATATACACCTTTAACTCTGCTGTTTTCTTGTTATTGTCTGCGTGCCCTGACCGCAGTATACACCGTGATATTCACCTCACCTATATAGCTAGTGGTCCATCTTTAACAATAGAGCTTGCAGTCAGCAGTGTCACTCAGGAGATAGTGCGTGCTGTGTGCCTGCTCTGTACCCAGTACATACCGCTATTATCCACCTACATAGCTGTTCTCTATTTGGGCCCGATTGACATCTGCTGGAGTTATTGGAAGTTGTGTGTGCTTCCAGCACAGCACAGTATACATCTGTATATACCCCTTTAACTCTGCTGTTTTCTTGTTATTGTCTGCGTGCCCTGACCGCAGTATACACCGTGATATTCACCTCACCTATATAGCTAGTGGTCCATCTTTAACAATAGAGCTTGCAGTCAGTAGTGTCACTCATGAGATAGTGCGTGCTGTGTGCCTGCTCTGTACCCAGTACATACCGCTATTATCCACCTACATAGCTGTTCTCTATTTGGGCCCGATTGACATCTGCTGGAGTTATTGGAAGTTGTGTGTGCTTCCAGCACAGCACAGTATACATCTGTATATACCCCTTTAACTCTGCTGTTTTCTTGTTATTGTCTGCGTGCCCTGACCGCAGTATACACCGTGATAGTCACCTCACCTATATAGCTAGTGGTCCATCTTTAACAATAGAGCTTGCAGTCAGCAGTGTCACTCAGGAGATAGTGCGTGCTGTGTGCCTGCTCTGTACCCAGTACATACCGCTATTATCCACCTACATAGCTGTTCTTTATTTGGGCCCGATTGGCATCTGCTGGAGTTATTGGAAGTTGTGTGTGCTTCCAGCACAGCACAGTATACATCTGTATATACCCCTTTAACTCTGCTGTTCTATAAAAAAGGCATCTGCAGGAGTTAGTGGGTGTTGTGTGCCTCCAGCACAATATAAACTACCCAACTACTGTTTTACCCAACTCCCTTCAGGCCATTACCATGTCTGGAAGGCCAGCAAGGAGAGGCAGACAGGCGCGAGACGATAAAAGAGGGCAAGCAGGCTCTGTGTCTAGAGACAACAGTGCTGGTCGTGGACGCGGTGCATTGTCATCAGCACGTGGCCATGGGACATGCTTGTCCTTCTTTTCTGCAGCTGGACATGTTGAACCGCAACATGCCAACGACTTGGTAGAGTGGATGACCAAGCCCTCTTCATCCTCCTCATCCTCTCTCACCCAGTCTCAGGGTAGTAGAAAAGCAGCTGCCAACACATCGTCGTCCCTCCTCTCAATGTCATCATCAGTGACTCCTTCCCTAGACCCACCACGTCCTCCTGAGGAGTCTCCTGAACTCTTTGAGCACAGTGTTGGGTACATGCTCCAGGAGGATGCCCAGTGTTTGGTGGGCTCTGATGATGACACTCAGCTAGAGGAAGGCAGTAGCGTGAGCACAGAGAGAGGGGATGCTCAAGAAGGACAGCAATCTGGCAGTCATGTTCCCCAAGCTGCAGCATACTGCCAGGTTTGCTACAGCGATGAAGAGGGAGGGGATGATGAGGGCACTGACTCCACGTGGGTGCCTGGAAGGAGGGAGGAGGAGGAGGAGGAGGCACATGTCCAACGAGGCAGGATGCCCTCCGGGGGCCAGCTTAGGGGCAGCACACCGACTGAATCACACCGCAGAGCTCCGCCTGCGCAGAGCGCTTCCTCTGCACAGAGCGCTTCCTCTGCGCGTTATTCTAAAAGTTCTTTGGTGTGGGCCTTTTTTGAGACGAGTGCATCAGATCGCACCGCTGCTATTTGCAACATATGTCTCAAGCGTATCTCACGTGGCCAAAACATCAGCCGCTTGGGCACCACATGCTTGACCAGACATATGTTGACCTGCCATGCAGCTCGTTGGCAAGCATACCTCAAAGACCCACACCAAAGAACAAAGCGGACCTCTCCTTGCTCCTCATCAGCTGGCATCTCCAACCCCACTAGACCTTCAGTCCTCTCTGAAACCTGCTCTGAGAGGAATGAAGGTGTAGAATTAGGTGTGTCACAGCCAAGTGCTTCCGGGAACTCTGCTAGTGGTACATCCACGTCCGATTATAGCAGACAAATGTCCCTGCCCCAGCTGCTGGACCGGCGGAAGAAATTTACTCCCAGCCATCCACATGCCCAGCGGTTGAATGCTAGCTTGGCTAAATTGCTAGCACTTCAACTGCTGCCTTTTCAGTTGGTAGACTCGGCCCCCTTCCGTGAGTTTGTACAATGTGCGGTTCCTCAGTGGCAGGTCCCCAAACGCCACTTTTTCTCACGGAAGGCAATTCCGGCTCTCTACCGGCATGTGGAAGGCAATGTCCTTGCCTCGCTGGACAGGGCGGTCAGCGGTAAGGTGCATATTACCGCTGACTCATGGTCCAGCAGGCATGGACAGGGACGTTACCTGTCTTTCACGGCCCATTGGGTCACTCTTCTGGCTGCTGGGAAGGATGCAGGACAAGGTGCAGTAGTATTGGAGGTTGTTCCGCCACCACTCCTCCAAAATGCTACTATTGGTTGTGACACACCTCTCTCCTCCACCCCCTCCTCTTCTTCTTCCTCCATGGCCTCTTCCAGTGCTCTGTCCTCAGAACCAGCGGTGCTCCGTAGGCGTTGCAGGGGCTACGCAAGTACGCAGGCAAAACGATGCCATGCCGTGCTTGCGCTGGTTTGTTTGGGGGACAGGAGCCACACTGGGGCGGATGTTTTGTCAGCTCTGCAGGGGCAGGCCGAGAGGTGGTTGACGCCACGCCAGCTTAAGCCAGGAATGGTGGTTTGCGACAATGGCACCAACCTCCTCTCCGCCCTCCGACAGGGACAACTGACCCATGTGCCCTGTGTAGCTCACGTCCTTAACCTGGTGGTGCAGCGGTTCTTGGGCAGGTACCCCGGCTTACAGGATGTCCTGAAACAGGCCAGGAGAGTCTGTGTGCATTTCCGCCGATCATTTAATGCCTGTGCTCGGCTGGCTGAGCTCCAAAAGGAGTTGAACCTGCCCAAGAACCGCCTTATATGTGACATGCCCACCAGATGGAACTCAACATTGGCCATGCTGCAGCGGCTGCACACGCAGCAGAGGGCCATCAATGAGTACCTGTGCGACTACGGCACCAGGACAGGGTCAGGAGAGCTTGGTTTTTTCTCACCACACCAGTGGGGCATGATCAGGGATGCATGCACTGTCCTGTCACCGTTTGAGGAGGCCACAAGGATGGTGAGCAGTGACAGTGCATGCATCAGTGACACTATACCTCTTGTCCACCTCTTGGAGCATACGCTGCGTGGAATAATGGACAGGGCACTTGAGGCAGAACAGAGGCAGGAAGAGGAGGACTTCCTTGCCTCTCAAGGCCCCCTTTATCCAGACAGTGTTCCTGCTGTGCCACCCATCACACAGGAAGAGGGTGAGGAGGAGGAAGAGGAGGAGGAGGATGATTGTGTCAGCATGGAGGTGGAGGCTGGCACTCAGCATCAGCAGCAGCAGTCTTATAGGGATGATTTACAGTCCCAAGAAACACGTGGACTTGTACGTGGCTGGGAGGAGGTAGCTGCGGATCATGTTGTCCTTAGTGACCCAGAGGACTCCGGACCGAATGCCTCAGCTAACCTACGCTGCATGGCCTCCCTGATCCTGCAAAGCCTGCGGAAGGATCCTCGTATTCTTCGGATCAAGGAGAGGGACCATTACTGGCTGGCCACTCTCCTTGATCCACGGTACAAGGGTAAGGTTGCCGACCTTATCTTGCCATCGCAGAGGGAGCAGAGGATGAGACATCTCCGGGAGGCCTTGCAGAAAGCTCTGTGCAACGCGTTCCCAGAGACTGGGAGGTCACAAACTCCTGGTCCTGGACAACGTGTTGCTGAGGCATCAGTCAGAAGGAGCGGTGGAGAAGGTGGCCGTCTGACTGATGCTTTCAGACAATTTTTTAGTCCGCAGCCCCAAGGTATGATTGGTTCCAGCACCCATCGCCAGCGTCTAATTTACATGGTGCAGGAATACCTAGGGGCAAGGTCAGACTTGGACACCTTTCCCACTGAAAATCCTCTGGCTTACTGGGTCTTGAGGATGGATCACTGGCCAGAGCTTGCACAGTATGCAATTGAGCTACTGGCCTGTCCTGCATCCAGCGTTCTTTCGGAACGCACCTTCAGTGCTGCTGGTGGCTTTGTTACCGATCACAGGGTGCGCCTGTCCACCGAATCAGTTGATCGACTGACCTTCATCAAGATGAATCAGTCTTGGATCACCCACAGCTACCAAGCACCTGAAGCTGATGTAACCGAATAATTTTTTTTGAAATACCACATCCCTTCAAGACTGCCTATGCTGATGCTGAGTGACTGTCCTGTTATGTTGATTGTCTATCCTCTTCCTCCTCCGCTGATATGTTGGAAGAACATTTTTGGTTCTGGGTGATGCCAGCAGCCCAATTTTTCTGCCCCTGTTTAACAGGGGCGTTTAAGTACAATTTTTGATGCAATGCTTTGCAGCAGGGCTAATTCCTGCAAAAAAACTAGAGTGTATGGCAGAGGTTGCAGTGTGATGGCACCAGTGCCTAAGGCCCAATTTTTCTACCCCTGTTTAACAGGGGCGTTTAAGTACAATTTTTGATGCAATGCTTTGCAGCAGGGCTAATTCCTGCAAAAAAACTAGAGTGTATGGCAGAGGTTGCAGTGTGATGGCACCAGTGCCTAAGGCCCAATTTTTCTGCCCCTGTTTAACAGGGGCGTTTAAGTACAATTTTTGATGCAATCCTTTGCAGCAGGGCTAATTCCTGCAAAAAAACTAGAGTGTATGGCAGAGGTTGCAGTGTGATGGCACCAGTGCCTAAGGCCCAATTTTTCTGCCCCTGTTTAACAGGGGCGTTTAAGTACAATTTTTGATGCAATGCTTTGCAGCAGGGCTAATTCCTGCAAAAAAACTAGAGTGTATGGCAGAGGTTGCAGTGTGATGGCACCAGTGCCTAAGGCCCAATTTTTCTGCCCCTGTTTAACAGGGACATGTAATTACAATTCTTGATATAATATTTCACAGGAGGGCCCCTTCCTGTGCCCACCCAGAGTAACTGTGAGGACTTATAGTGTTGTGGCACCAGCACCACAACCACCAAAGGTCAATTTTTCTACCACTGTTCAACAATGGCATGTAATTACAATTCTTGATATAATCGTTCACAGCAGGGCGCTCCAGCGCCCACCAAGAGTCACTTTGAGGGCTTACAATGTTGTTGCAAAACCAACACCTTGTTCCGCCATTTCTGCAGAGCATATAGGGCAGGCCCCTACTTTCAAACAT
Source organism: Lithobates pipiens (assembly GCF_037356315.1). NCBI lineage: Eukaryota > Metazoa > Chordata > Amphibia > Anura > Ranidae > Lithobates > Lithobates pipiens. The sequence goes on from NW_027507696.1 coordinate 17,407,009, forward strand.
CCAACTTACAAACATCTCCTACTTGCAAACGGAAGGAGACAACAGCAAGTGAGATGAAAAAAGATGGACGACAAAACAAATTATACAGGGGTGATAACCCTTCCCTATGTTTTCCAAAAAGCTTAAAAATATTTTTTTTGACTGGAGCTACACTTTAAAAATGTACCAGTTGAAAATTACAAACAGATTCAACTTAACACAACAAACCTACACAGTCCCAGTCTTGTTTGCACCGCCTGTATACTGCTGTTCTGAGTATATAGGGCCTGGGGGCCACACGCATTTCCTTTTTTTAATATGGGTACAGGGTTCCCCTTAATATGCGTACAAGACCCAAATAGGCTGGTAATGGGCAGGGAGGGCTACCCATGCCATTTTTCTGAATGATTTTCAACCATATTGCAGGAACCAGATATAACATTAAAACCGCAAGCAGTTTTAAATGGTGTTATTTCCGCTTAATGTCATTTTGTGCAGGGACTGTTCTAAACACGGGAAACACGTGGCACTTCACAGGCATACTACAGACACCCACCAGGCACCATATTTAAAGGAATATTTCACTTTTTTTTTTTCACTTTAATCGTCATTAAAATCAGTACTCCCACCAAAACGGTAGTTTTTAAAACTTTTTTTTGCAGTGACCCATGTCCCCTGAGGCAGGAGGCAGGTCGCCAAACCCTTTTTAGGACACTATCTTGCATATTAGCCGTTAAAATTAGCACTTTCCAATTCGAACGTTCGAGGCCCATAGACTTCAATGGGGTTCTAACGTTCATACCGAACGCGGGGGTCGTTCGCAAGTTCTGGTGCGAACCGAACCGGGGGGTGTTCGGCTCATCCCTACCTGTGACAAATAACTAGCTGAAATGGGTGGGATGATGCATAGTAAAACATTTATTTGAAAAATAATTTAAAATAGGCAAATGTGGGCCTGATAGCCTGTCTGCCAGTTTCCACAGATGAGAAAGCTGCCGAGTCTACTCTGTAATGTCTTGTAAACGCATTTTGGGATGACCATGATGCTACCCTTTAGATCGTTTTGATGGATACGTCTGTTCTGGCCATCCAAGAAGCAAAAAACAACCGGGTGGCATACAGCCCAACTGAAGAGGGGGTTCCAGTCCCTTATCCCTTTACACCTTCTGAACCAACTTGATTATCCATTAACCACAAGCCGACCGGGCCATACCCAAAAGACGGCTACAGCGCGGTCGGCTTATTCTGGGAGGGCGTCCATGGACCCGGCGCATCACGATCCAGAGGATCCGGTGCATCACAGTAAACAGCCGCTGATCGCGGCCGTTTACCACGTGATCGCTCCGTCAAATGACGGAGCGATCACTTGTAAGCAAACCGGCGTCACGTCATGACGCTGGTTCCTCCCTCCCCTCACTGTACTGATTGGTACAGTGAGAGGGGAGAGGGGGAGAGATGGCAGCAGTGGGCTGGATGTGAAGTGCCCACAGCGCTGCTCAGTGCCAATACTGTGCAATACTCTGCCCATACTGTGCAATACTCTGCCAATACTCTGCAACACTCTGCCAATACTCTACCAATACTCTGCAACACTGCAAAACTCTGCAATAATCTGCCAATACTCGCCAATACTCTGCAACACTACAAAAATCTGCCAATACTTTGCCAATACTCTGCCAATACTCGCCAATACTCTGCAAATATTCTGCAAATACTCTGCAATAACTTTTAAAAGAAACACAGAATTTTTATATTTTTTTATAGAATTTTCAGTCTTTTTTGATTAATAGCCCAATTTTTTAAAAAAAGCTCTATTTGTCTGAAAAAAAGGACAAAAATTTAATTTGGGTACAGTGTTGCATGACTGAGTAATTGTCATTCAAATTGTGAGAGCACCAAAAGCTGAAAATTGGTCAGGTTAGGAGGGGTGTTTAAGTGCCCAGTGGTCAAGTGGTTAAACTATTGTACTAGAGCAGGAATTTGCAAACTATGGCTCCCCAGCAGCCGCAGAACCACATGTCCTATGAGGTATTGTAAAGCTCTGATATTCACAGACATGACTAGTATCTTAGTTCCAAAGTAATATCGTCTTTTTGAAGAAGGTAAAAATTGGATCTGAAAAGATTGGCAGGGCCCAAGGCTCAGAGATAGTAGAGGAAGAGAAGAACTAAGGGATGAATCCATGTACCGTTCTAAGTTCCACTCTATCGGAGTACAAAAAATAATATTATTGTCTTCTGATCCCAGAGCCTGAAGTCCTGATACACCCCAGCCCAATGCCATCGCCACAAAGAAAAATAGTTTCCAAGTGAGATTCCACAAGGATGCTAAATCAGATGGGAAAAAAAGGCTGTTTGGATAAGAGCTCCAGAGTGATAGAGAGATCCCAAGTTGGAAAGATTTGTTTTAATGGATGGACTTATCTTCTTGACTGTCTTGAAGAATTTGATTATTAACCACTTCAGCCCCGGAAGAATTTACCCCCTTCCTGACCAGAGCACTTTTTGCGATTCGGCACTGCGTCGCTTTAACCACTTCAGCCCCGGACCAATTAACAGCCTAAGGACCAGAGGTCTTTTTACAATTTCGCACTGCACTGCTTTAACTGGTAATTGCACGGTCATGCAATGTTGTACCCAAACGAAATTTGCGTCCTTTTCTTCCCACAAATAGAGCTTTCTTTTGGTGGTATTTGATTGCCTCTGCGATTTTTATTTTTTGCGATATAAATGGAAAAAGACTGAAAATTTTGAGAAAAAAAGATATTTTCTACTTTTTGTTATAAGAAAAATCGAATAAACTCAATTTTAGTCATACATTTAGGGCAAAATGTATTCAGCCACATGTCTTTAGTAAAAAAAAAATGTCAGTAAGCGTATATTTTTTGGTTTGCGCAAAAGTTATAGCGTCTACAAACTAGAGTACATTTTCTGGAATTTACACAGCTTTTAATTTATGACTGCCTATCTCATTTCTTGAGTTGCTAAAATGGCAGGGCAGTACAAACTCCCCCCCCAAATGACCCAATTTTGGAAAGTAGACACCCCAAGGAAATTTCTGAGAGGCATGTTGAGCCCATTGAATATTTTTTTTTTTGTCCCAAGTGATTGAATAATGACACAAAAAAAAAAAAAGTTTACAAAAAGTTGTCACTAAATGATATATTGCTCACACATGCCATAGTTATATGTGGAATTGCACCCCAAAATATATTCTGCTGCTTCTCCTGAGTACGGGGATACCACATATGTGGGACTTTTTGGGAGTCTAGCCGTGTACGGCACCCCAAAAACCAATCACTGCCTTCAGGGTTTCTAAGGGTGCAAATTTTTGATTTCACTCCTCACTACCTATCACAGTTTCGAAGGCCATAAAATACCAAAATAACACAAAGCCCCCCCAAATGACCCCATTTTGGAAAGTAGACACCCCAAGCTATTTACTGAGAGGCATGTTGAGTCTCTTATGCTATGGGCATAAGTCAAATTACACCCCAAAATAAATTCTGCTGCTTCTCCCGAGTACAGGGATACCACATGTGGGGGACTTTTTGGGAGCCTAGCCACGTACTGGACCCCGAAAACCAAGCACTGCCTTCCGGATTTAAATATAAAACGCTACCAAAAAAACTGTTAGCGATCGCAGGAATCAGGCCTGACTCTGCGATCGCTGTAGTTATGTGTTTAGTGTTTTGTAAGTGACAGTGATCGATCGATACTGCACTTGGGTGGGCTGGGCAGAGGGGCAAAACGCAGGTGCTAGCAGGTATCTGGGCTGATCCCGCTAACAATGCATTTTTTTGGAACCCTAAACTGCTGGGGACGCTAGTATAGATCTGATCAGATCAGATATTGATCTGTTTAGATTCTATACCACTACGGGAGGTGTATGCTTTGCGCGTGGGTGTTAGCGGTACTGGCACTAACCTAGCACTGCCTGGGGCGACGCAGACCCTGACCCTAAAACCTAATTGATATCACCCACCGGGTGATCAGGGGGTTAAACCTTTATTGGGTAATAAATGGTGGGTGCCCTGATGCTATAAAAAGCAAACTAACCAGTCACCCGTAACACTTATACGGTGACCACTGGTGAAAGGGTTAACTAGGGGCAATCAGGGGGTTCAAATTTTTATTAGGTAGTATATGGGGGTCCCTGGCGCTATATAAAAACCTGACGGGGAACCTAAATAACGAACTGGCTAACCAGCATCACCAGTGACACTTATACGGTGATCGCTGGTGAAAGGGTTAACTAGGGGCAATCAGGGGGTTAAAACCATTATTGGGTAGTATATGGGGGTACCTAGCGCTATAAAAACCTGGCGGTGAACCTAAAAAAATAACTAGCTACCTAGCGACACTAATGCAGTGATCAGAAAAATGGTCACTTAGTGACACTGGCAAAAGGGGGTGAAAGGGTTAACTAGGGGCAATCAGGGGGTTAAAACCATTATTGGGTAGTATATCGGGGTACCTAGCGCTATAAAAACCTGGCGGTGAACCTAAAAAAAAACTAGCTACCTAGCGACACTTGCGACACTAATGCAGCGATCAGAAAAATGATCGCTTAGTGACACTGGCAAAAGGGGGTGAAAGGGTTAACTCTAAGGGCAATCAGGGGGCTAAATCTTTATTGGGGGGTGGTAGGGGGCTACCCTGGATCTAACACTAACTGCCCTGACAGTTTTTACTTTTACAACTGACACTGAATGCAGTGATCAGTAAATAAATGATCACTGCAATCAGTGACACTGTGACTGGGGGGGAGGGGGCGGGGGGACATCGGGGGGCGATCGGGGGGGTGATCGGGGGGGTTTGTGTGCCTATGTGTTAGTTAGTGTCAGTGTAGTGTTTGGTGCAGACTTACTGTGTCTTCTCCTCGTAGTCCGGTCAATAAGACCGCCCCGAGGAGAATGACATCACTTCCTCCCTGCCTGTGTATACAATACACAGTGGGAGGAAGCTTCTCATTCGCCAGGAGCGATCGAGAGGGGATGGCCAGAAACCAACGGCCATCCCCTCATCACGGATCGCTCCTGAAGCGAACCGGTCTGACGCATCCAGCGGGAGGGGGTCTGATCGGACCCCCCACCCGCTGGAAGCCAAGCACGTACATGTACGTGCTTGTGCCTGTACATGCCATTGCAATGACGTACATTGGCATGCGGCGGTCCTTAAGTGGTTAACTGACAATTGCACAGACGTGCGATGTGGCTCCCAGACAAAATTTACGTCCTTTTTTCCCATAAATAGAGCTTTCTTTTGGTGGTATTTGATCACCCCTGCGGTTTTTATTTTTTGCGCTATAAATAAAAAAAATTGACAATTTTGAAAAAAGCATTATTTTTTACTTTTTTTTTAATTCTTTATTTATAAAGGTTAAAGAATCGCATACAAACATATGATTGTACATTATTCATTGCAGAAATTATTTAAAACAATGCGTACAACCCATCCACATATGACCACATCCTAAAACCTCAGATAATGGCTAGTGCAGGAGAAACCCCATTCTCCAGATTCATAAGTAAAAATGCTCTCTAAAAGGCCTAGGAGCCCTCTGAATTCCGCTTGCGTCAGTTATCATTCCATGGATTTTTAATAGGGATTAAGGTACTGCTCTTAGGTTATCCCCAAGGTAAGAGAACTGGAAATTAAACCTGCTGATAATTCGAATGAATAGGGGGAAGTGGGAAGGAAGAGGGGACAAATGAGAAAAAAAAAAAAGTGGGGGAGGGGGGAACTAGTCCGCCTCTGGTCTCCCCACCAGAACACCGGTGCTCATCCGAGACTTCCAGCCATCGCTGGCAATTTACACCATTTGTCTTGCATATTCCTCCGAGTAGTAGAACTCCATCCAATGGTACCACTTTTTCAGAAACTGGTCTCACAGACCCCTTTCTGTTGCTACTAGATCCTCCATTTTGTGGATCTCTGCCACTTTCTTCAGCCAGACATCCACTCCCGGAGGCTCCGCCCACTTTCACCACAGGGGGATACAGATTTTTGCCACCGTGACCAGGAGAGGAAGGATAGATTTCTTGTATGCCCTGCCCGGGATTTCATGGTGGTGTAAAAGAAAGAACTCCGGGGTCCTGGGCAACTCCCGGTCAGTGAACCATTGAATGATGCCATCGACCTTTGTCCAGAACGGAGCGATAGCCCTACAGGACCAGAAAATGTGCAGGAGCGAGCCCGCTTCCTCACCGCATAGGTCTGAGCACTGGGGGGAACATCCTACCCAGCCTGGTCGGGGTATAGTACCACCTAGACAGTACCTTGAACCCGGATTCCTGCAGGTTGGCGCACACTGAGGTCTTATATGTGAAGACGAATAACCTCTCCACCTGTCTCTCTGTAAGCTGTACCCCCAGGTCCCCTTCTCATTGGGCTATGTACGGAGGTCTGTACCCCTCTGGTGGAGCTATAAGGAGTGGATATGTTAGCGAGATCGTGTGGCGGACCGGCTCTTGTTCCGTGCATAGCAGCTCGAAAACTGTCAGATCCCTCTCGTATGGTGTTGGGGCAGGCTATGAGCCTATGAAGTGGGCCAATTGTAGCTTTTGCCAGAAAGTGAGATTCTGAAGGAAAGGGTCTTCCATGATATGGTCCCTGGTCATCCACCTTCCATTGCTGATAAAGTGGCTGAGTTGGCATAAGCAGAGAGGGGCTTGGAGCGACTGAATGTTCTCGGCCCAGCTTTTGGATTGTCCTCCAAGTTTCCCCCACCGTAGTTTGGTGTAATACCCCACAGGGGGTGCCCTTCTGACACCAGGGCAGTCCCCCCAGCTCCACTCCCACAAGGCACTGCTCCACCTGGACCCATTGCTTTATTGTTCCATGTCGGCACTAGTCTACAACTCTTACCATGTAACATGCCTTATGATACAGGTTCACATCAGGGAGAGCCATACCTCCCCTCAACTTTGGGAGACGCAGGATAGACTGTGCCAACCTAGGTGGCTTTTGGGCCCAAAAAAACCCAGTTAGAGCTTGATTTACCGCTCTAAGATAGGTGCTCGGAATTTTTACCGGGAGGGCCTGCAGATAATACAAGAATCTTGGCATAACCTTCATTTTTATAATGCTGCTACGCCCAAACCAAGAGAACATGCCCCTCAGCCAGGTCTGGAGGTCTTTTTTAATTTCTATCAGCGGGGGGGGGGGGGGAATTCAGAGGGAAAACTTCCTCCATCTTGGATGGCAAGTTTATGCCCAGGTATGTAATGCTTGTTCTAGCCCATTTGAAAGGAAAGTCCGCCCTCAGCAATCTCGCCATTGGGGTTGGCAGGGAGACATTTAGCGCCTCTAATTTCTGATAGTTCACTTTAAAAAAAGAAAGTGCTCCGTACTTCTGTAGTTCTGCCAGAAGATTCAGTATCGATACCATCTGATTGGTTATAAAAAATAATAAATCGTCAGCAAAGGCTGCGATTTTAGGGGCCATCGCTAAGATGAAGACCTGAGATGTCAGGGTTATCCCTTACTGTCCGGAGGAAGGGTTCTAGGGTCAAGATGAATATCAATGGCGACAAGGGGCAGCCCTGTCTCGTTCCGTTAGCTATCCCAAAAGAAGGGGACAGCAGGCTGTTAACCTTCACTCGAGCCGAGGGTCTCGAGTAAATTGCCAGTAGCCAATTCATCGCCCGCCAGCCCAGGCCCATATGGCGTAAGGTCTCGAAAAGAAAGGGCCAGTTCACTCGATCAAACGCCTTTTCAGTGTCGGTCGAGAGGAGGAGCATTTGGATGTTTCGCGTTTTGGCCGCATGAATGAGATTAATAGCCTTTGTGGTATTGTCCCTCGCTTCTCTTGAGGGCACAGAACTGACCCGATCCAAGTGAACCAGCGATGGAATCCATTCCGTCAAACGCAAAGAAAGAGCCTTAGTGAAAATCTTTAGGTCGACGTTAAGGAGGGATATAGGTCTATAATTCTGCCAGTTATGGGGGTCCTTGCCCTCTTTGGGAATCACCATGATGATAGCCCGTAAGGTGTCTTCCGGAAGGGCCACTCCCTCCCCGGCCTCGTTAAAAGCCGTGAGAATGTGTGGCCCAAAAGACCCCCAAAGGTCTTATAGTAGGTAAGCGTATAGCCGCCTGGGCCCAGGGCTTTGCTGTTCTGCATGTTGTTCATGGCCAGCGCTCATCCCCAGTAAGGGGAGCCTCCAACGCCTCCAGGGCCTCATCAGGCAACCGGGGTAGGCCTGATTTGCGTAGGTAGTTTTGAATGTCTTCCCGTTCCGAGGATTTATCCCTCTCCGTAGATTTCTGCGGTAGGTTATACAAAGATGTATAATACTTGCGGAATAGTTCCGCAATGTCCTCCGTGGCATGCACCCTAGCGTTTCCTTCCCCCATTAGTTCGGGGATAAAGGCCCAAGCCCATTGCACCCGCAGAGCCCTAGCCAATATCTTGCCGTATTTGTTGCCATGTTCATAAAAAGTGCGTTTACACTTCACGATAACGGCTTTGGCTCTGAACAATGCCAATTATTTCAACTGGTTTCTCAAAGTAGTGAGCTCAGCCAGCGTCCGGGTGGCCAACATTTGCTTGTGGGTGGCTTCCAGGGCCCTAATTTTATCCATAAGAGCAAGCATTTGCTGGGATCTCTCTTTCTTAAATTGCGCGCCAATCATTATCAGTAAACCCCTGATGGCACACTTGTGGGCCTCCCAGACCATCAAGGGGAACTACTGGAATCTGCGTTTGCGGCGAAGAAATTCCTCAGCTCCCTAGAATCCTTTGCCATGACCTCCGGGGTCTGGATCAGGGTTTCATTCAACTTCCATTGCCACTGTTTGGGGACTGGGGGTAAAATGTCTATATCCGCGAATACCGGGGCGTGGTCAAAGAACGTAATAGAACCTATACCTATAGAGATTGGGGCAACATAAATAGGTTGATTCTGGTGTAAGAGTCATGGGGGTGCGAATAGAAGGATATATTCTCTCATGGTGGGATGAAGGATCCTCCAGACATCCACCAACTGGAAAGAATAGAAAGAATAGAGAGGGGAAGAGGGAAAGAGGGGGCGAAAGACAAGTAGCAGAAGAAGGGTAACTGAGCTAGCAGTCCACCCCAAAAACTAAAACGCCACAGGCATGTTAGAGAACTAATCTCACTGCACCCCTAAGGCTCCGATAGGGGGCCCTCAAAAGGGTGCCTACCTATGTGGGTTAGGTGGTCAGGTACAGCGGGATTCAGGAGCTCTGTAACCAGACCCAAATTGTCCGCTAACATAAAAAATATCAAACTAAGGCTGCTTTCACACTGGGGCGGGAGCGGCGTCCGCGGTAAAGCACCGCTATTTTTAGCGGCGCTTTACCGTCGTTTTAGCGGCGGTCTGCGGGCGCTAGCGGGGTGGTTTTAACCCCCGCTAGCGGCCGAAAAAGGGTTAAACCAAACCCGCCCGCAAAACGCCGCTGCGGCGGCGCTTTGCCGGCGGTATTGCCGCGGTGTCCTATTGATTTCAATGGGTAGGAGCGGTATAGGAGCGGTGAATACACCGCTCCTTCACCGCTCCAAAGATGCGGCTAGCAGGACTTTTTTCACCGTCCTGCCAGCGCATCGCTCCAGTGTGAAAGCCCTCCGGCTTTCACACTGAAGGGAAAGGGGCCGTTTTTTTTCAGGCGCTACACAGGCGCTATTTTTAGCACTGTAACGCCTGAATACCGCCCCAGTGTGAAAGCAGCCTAACAGAGGTAAACCAGTAAATCACTTAAGTGATAACAGCCAACATTCGCTCCACCTGTTGCTAGGCATCCCCATCCGAACAAGAGGTACCTCCTCACGAGATCCCTCGTGGGGACCCCCGGGGTGGACCAATGGGGATGGAGACCAACCCGTTTCAATCAGCCCCCCCATGAAGTGGCAATAACCAATATTCCAACAGTTCAACAATTATAAGGTCCCCCTTGAGCTGTAGCGTGTGAAGGGTTAGTACATCATTAAACAAGCCCCTAGGACCCACTTCCACCCCTCTCCCCCCTCCCAAATGTAGCAAGAACATTGTTATGACCATCCTATATGACCGCTGTGGTCTAGTGTCCTGTCCCATCGACTCCCTGGGGGGGCCCACTCCGGAACGGTCCACCCCAGGCCCCAGCCGAGGCCCTGCGAGTGCCCCGTGCAATGCGCACATGGATCAGGATTGTCCCCCCCGTTGAGCCCTGGGCAGCCCGGACTCCAAACCATCACTTACAAAGCGCACCTTCCAGCCCTCCCTCCCCCCAGACCACAGCCGCTAGGATAGAAGATGTGATGCGGGCATACAGAACTGTGTCTAGAAAAATCCATAAGCTCCATTGTATAAGGGCATCTCATGTGAGACTTACTTAAACTGGGCCAGTCCCGCCCTGTAGCACCTGGCAGTGGCATTGTCAGCTTCAACCATTGGGGCCAAAGTCAGTGTAGGAGCCTCATATCTACGCCCAACAGATACGGACCCCGGGTGAGCCGATCCCGACTCCCGGACTCTACAGTGTTCTCCTTGTAAAGGGGCATACTCCTTCAGAACTCTTGGGGACCCCCAAGGGAGCTGTCCACGACTGCGGGGGCTAGAGCGCCTCAGGGTGAAGCTGTCCTGATTCTCTGAGGGGGGGGGGTGGTCTATCTCGTTTAGTCAACTGATCCCAGGTCAGAGGATCAACGGGGTTTCGGGGAAACAGGCATGGCCCAATGGCCGGTGGTAATCCGTCTGAAGGGTAAGGGGGAACAGCCAGCTAGGGACCAGTAATGTCCTGGAAAGGATGCCACTTACATGAGGGTGTCCAAGGGGTTCACGGCTCCAGGTCGCCCCTCCTGATTGGAGTGGACTCCCTCCGTCTCCTTCTAGATGACCAGCGGGACCGCTCTCAACACCGGCCGGGCTCCCTAGTAGGCAGTGGGCTCAGCCAGTCCTGCAGTGGAATCCGCCCCATCTCCAAGAAGGCGAACAAGTCCGGGAGATCCACGTGTCTTCTTAAAGTGAAGGAGTCGGCTCCCTTGCGTACTGACAACTGAATGGGGAAGCCCCACCGATATGGCAGGGCAGCGGGGGAGAGTCTTTCAAGCAAGGGCTTCAGCATCGCTCTTCTGATAAGCGTTGCCCGAGAGACATCCGGAAAGATTGAGACCTGCACCCCATCAAAGTCCACTGGGCCCTTAAAGCGGGCTGCTTGCATGATCCGCAAGTGACAGATTACATTGCGGGGTCTGTCCACTTCCGTAGGTCTGGGGCCCAGTGCCCTATGCACCCTGTCGAATTCCATGGCCGCTGGGGGGTCTCCCTCCAGAACCCTGATGAGGATTGCCTGTACCGTCTCCTTGAGGTTCTCGGGCCCTGTCGCCTCTGGAATCCCGTGGAACTGCAGGTTTTGGCGGTGGCTCCTGTTCTCCAGGTCCTCTGCATGCAATTGTAACTCCGCCAACTGTTCCTGGCTCCTCTGGTGAGCCTTTTCTAGCTGGGCCACTCACGTCTCCAAGTAATTTATCGATGCTTCCTCCCTGGACAGCCGCTCATCTATCCCGGTCACCTCTGTGCGGATTTCCTGAAGGTCTCGGCGGTGTTGCTCCTCCACTCACCGCACCATGGCCTCCATATCAGCCTTTGTGGGGAGAGCCCTTAATAGGGCTCGGATGTCAGAGTCATCCCCCGGTGACTGAGACAGATTCTCCATTGCAGGCTGACTTCTGGTCAGGGAGCTTAGGAGTGCCGGAGTCCCCGTCAGGGGTTGAGAGCTTGTTTGTTGCGGGGCGGCCATAGCTCCCGAGGGGGAAGAAGACGGTCCTGCCACGCTACGTGTCGTTTTGGCCTGGGCCGCTGGACCTCTGCAGGCTCCTTGCGTGAGGAAGCGCTCGATCTGGTTCCCTGTGGCCACCTTGGATGATCCCCTGTGCTTGCCTCTTTTTTTGTAGCTCATGGCCGTGTGAAGCTTTACAGGATTAGGGCATTTCCTCCGCGATCGGCGGGTCTGGTAACGGGAGCTCAGGCAGTGTGCGACCTCACTCCGCCATAGCCAAGCCATGCCCCCTTATTTTTTACTTTTTGCTATAATAAATATCCCCCAAAAATATATATATAAAACAAAAAATTTTCCTCAGTTTAAGCCGATTACGTATTCTTCTACATATTTTTGGTAAAAAAATTGCAATAAGCGATTATTGATTGGTTCGCGCAAAAGTTATAGCGTTTACAAAAGAGGGGATCGTTTTATGGCATTTTTATTATTTATTTTTTTAAATGGCAGTGATCAGCGATTTTTATTGTGACTGCGTCATTATGGCGGACACATCGGACATTTTTGACACATTTTTGGGACCATTGTCATTTATACAGCAATCAGTGCTATACAAATGCACTGATTCCTGTGTAAATGACACTGGCAGTGAAGGGGTTAACCACTAGGTGGCAGTGTAGGGGTTAAGTGTGTCCTAGGGACATGTCACTGATCTCTGCTCCGATCACATGGAGCAGAGATCAGTGACACTGTCACTAAGCAGAATGGGGAGATGCTTGTTTACATTAGCATCTCCCCGTTCTTCCTTCCTGTGAGGCGATCCCTCTTAAAAGGCAACATGCAGGTATGTGATTCTGCCTGTACGAGCCCTTCTGCCGATGTATATCGGCATGAGGCGGTCAGCAAGCGGGTAATTGAAAATAAATGGGAGGTTAAATCCAAAATTTGCCGCTGGACCTAAACCCTCCTATTATTTTGTTGCGTTTGATCTAAAATACACATTTTTTCTATAAGACTGTGATAAAAACGAGTCTGATTGCTAGTCTAACAGAGATCAGGTTTGTCTGAGGATGTTTCTCAAACGAATGCCTTGGTAACAATGGGAACTGTTGACAGTTGGAAGTTTGGTTGTTTTGTAACCATTGTCAACAAACTGGTAAAGAAAAGCCTAAATAAAAGGAGCAGTAGAGACTGATAGTGGAAGCCACTCAACATGGATTAACATCGCAGGACACTCAAATCTGTAATCAGCGAACAAGAAGGTGCCTGATCTCCAGGAACAACAGAGATCATGAGCACAGTAACTGGAGCTAAGTAAGTTTTAAGTGTATTTATACTGTTACAGACTATAGGTTGTTTATTTGCTAGGCATTTTGCTTGTTATAGATATCTGTCAGTCTTGTATTGTATTCATAATATTATTGTAATAGTTTTGTATGTACAGCATCTTTGTGTAGTAAAAGCACATTTACACAATGCAGAGGTCTCAGCTTCCTTGCTTATACCACAAAGTAAGCTTGCTAGATAGACACAAAAATAACAATTTAGGGGCTCGTCCGGGATCTGTGCTATAATTCAATTGAAGCAGACCTGTTTTTCTGTGGTGGTGTGTTGTGTAACTTGCGCTAGGTAAAGTGCTGCTTAAGCTGTTTAGGAAAAGCAAGGCTGCAGAGGGTTCTGGTGGCCAGAAGAAAGTGTGCAGCTTACCTATCTGGGCCAGAGACAATGAATGAGAGCCTCTTGCTAAAGAATTTGTGAAGTATGCTTCTCCCTTAAATATGACTTGGGGTGATAAAATCTCAGATCATTTTGTAGATTTTAGCCTTAAGGGGTTGGATTTAAGTAAAAGATAGAAGAGGACAGTGTACACAGTCCAAAAGAAAGTACTGAGAGCAAAACCCATTGGATTTTGGTCCAAGCAACTTACAGGGGCACAGAAGAGATATACGCCCCTAGAGAAGTACCTGTTTGGGGCCTACACAGCACTTTAATATGTAGAGACCTTTACAGGAAAGGACTCAGTCACCATCCATACTGCACTGCCAATAGCAGGATGGGTGAAAGATAATGGACTGACTACTAGGGCAGCTGTAGCCCAGAACCAAACACTGATAAAATAGAAGTGGTATCTTCAAGAAAGAGGGGGTATTACAGCTGGGGATGTCAGAGACATTTAAAAACAGTTGGCTGGGCTTGTTATTTTAACCAGCTTCCAGCCAGAAGAATATCTCCCGTTCAAGAGGCTCCACCCTTTGAGTCTCTGTCAGAAGACATGAAGGAGTCAGCGTGGTTCACTGATGGTTCAGCCATAGTCGCCTCATCTGGGTGTAAATGGACAACCGCATCCTACATCCCAAGTACAGACACAGTCCAGCAAGAGAACGTAATTAGAGGGTCCAATCAGTATGCAGAGTTGAAAGCTGTAGTGATGGCTCTTCGGGAGGATCCTTCTTCCCATGTCACTATCTACACAGACAGCTGGGCGGTATTTAACCACTTCCCGACCAGCGCACGACGATGTACGTCGACAGAATGGCACGGGCAGGCATATTGGCGTACAGGTATGTCCAATATTCAATGCCGCCCTGCCACCGGGAGCGCGCCGCTGGCGGCACGCTCCCGCGCTGGTCGGGACCCCCGTGAGTCCGGTCGCGGGACCCGCGGACTCGATCGCCGCGGGCATCCCCGCGATCGTCTCACGGAGCGGCCGAATGGAGGAAATGCAATAACTTTTGCGCAAACCAATCAATAATCGCTTATTGCGATTTTTTTTACCAAAAATATGTAGAAGAATACGTATCGGCCTAAACTGAGGGAAAAAAATGTTTTTTTATATATTTTTGGGGGATATTTATTATAACAAAAAGTAAAAATAATGCGTTTTTTTCAAAATTGTCGCTCTATTTTTGGTTATAGCGCAAAAAATAAAAACCGCAGGGGTAATCAAATACCACCAAAAGAAAGCTCTATTTGTGGGAAAAAAAGGACGTCAATTTTGTTTGGGAGCCACGTCGCACGACCGCGCAATTGTCAGTTAAAGAGACGCAGTGCCGAATCGCAAAAATGGGTCTGGTCTTTGACCAGCAAATTGGTCCGGTCTGCAAGTGGTTAAAGGACTGACAACTGGATGCCCACGTAAAAAGCCCAATGAATGGATGATTCCTTGCCTCCTCACACCACCTTTTCATGGGAAGGTGGTGTGGGGAGGCAAGGAAGTCTGGGACTACATCTGGAAGGAAGCTTACTCCAGGAACAATAAAAGTAGGGCATGTTAATATACATGTGCCCCTTGTCCCAGACTTTGAGAACTATAACAGTGTGGCAGATGAAATTGCCAAAGTGAATGCAGTTGTGCCAATTGATCCCATTTTGATGAACTTGGGCCCACAAGCAATCTGGACATTTGGGGCAGAAAGCAACATATGAATGGGCACAGCTGAGAGGATTGCCTATATCCATGGACATGATAAAGACTGTAATAGGGAACTGTACAGTGTGTGGAGAAGTGCGACAATGGCCATTGCAAAAGTACTCCACCTGGTCGATTAAGGGGGTGAGAGGCCTGTAGAGATATTGTTGACACCTGTTCAGGACTTATGATTGTTCATCCCTGTAAACCTGCAGATCAAGCCGCAATGCTTCAACTGCTCCAGAAACTTGTCGTTGTTTATGGTTGTCCCAAACAAGTCCAAAGTGATAATGGCTTGCACTTCACCGGATCAATAGTACAACAGTGGGCCAAAGATTCTGGAGTGTACTGGTTGAGCCACAATCCATACCATCCACAGGCAGCACTGGTTATATTGAAAGACACAATGGGCTATTGAAGGACCAGATATGCAAACTTACACCCACACATACCCTAAGGGGGCGGGATCGGGTCCTCACACAGGCAGTCATGTTGTTAAATTCTAGGCCAATAGTCAAAAGCACACCATATGAATGGATGGTAGGGGCTGGGGCACAGATTCCACAGCTGGAGTGCAGAGTTCAGTATTTAGGTAAGGTCCGGAAAGAACAGGGCTTAACAGATACCATGCTACTGCTTCCCATGACATAGAAACCAAAAGTGGCGTATCTGAGGCTGAAGCTTATTTAGGAATGAGAGGGAATCTGGCAGGAAGATTTAAAGTTATATTTGCATTGGCTGATGAGCTTCAAGACAGTGGCTGGGACTCTGACTGGTTAGTGGATACTTCTCAGCAGGAGTGGATTGTGAGGCTACATAACATCAAACCTTCCAAAATAAACAGCAGTGATCTTCTGGGAAATATCAGTATATTTCCTCTTCTCCCTATTGATGTTCTTTGGGAGGGTCAGAAGGGGATACAGGCAGGTGGCAAAGTATTGGTCAGATATCTAGGCAAGAAGCCATTCAGAGGAGAGATTGTAGCTGAAGGGCCGGGATCTACTGTTTATTTATTATTAGAACGAACAAATAATCCACTTTGTTTTCCACTCCACAGGCTGTCTCCGATTTGATCCATAGGAAGACCAGAGAAAAGTGGTTACATGATGGACAGAATGATGGAAGACCGCAAGAACTGTGGAGAGCAAGGCCTTTGATGTATTACAAGCCTGGACTTGTTTCTAAAGAACTTTAGAATGGACTTTTTAATGAACTTTTAGGCAAAGACTAAAAAACAACTTCTTAGTGACATAAATATGGGAGGGGGTTGCATTCATGGAAATTAATACGTAGAATGATTTATTAGATATGAAGAGATTTTGTGTGTAGTCTGAGAGAAAAATCAAGGGCGGAATGTGTTGCGTTTGATATAAAATATACCCTTTTTTTATAGGACTGTGATAGAATAGCAATCAGACTAGTTTTTTTTTTCCCAATAAAATTTTTATTCAAGTGAAGTAACATAACAGGCAAAAGAAATCACATTATGCAATTTCAATAAACAAATATTGCGTGACAATTATAAATGTCTATTCCGGTTACATTAACATAAACATGGACTCAAGATCTCAAACCATCTGAGACATCATTTGTAAAAAGGAAAACCGGAAAGACTTATGTAATATCACCTTCATAAACAGTACGATATCCTGAGAACTGATATCACAGCCTATCTGTAGGTTACGTGGTTAATAAGGGGGGGGAGGTATAGGGGGACACAAAAGGAGGGTAGAAAAGAATAGAATAGAAATAGAAATAGAAAAGGAGCAAGACTGTATTCCAAGGCCACCTTCACAGAGGGGTTCTCACCATCGCCTTCCGATAAGGGCCAGACATAGACCTAGGTAGACGATCCGCTAAGGTCAAGGAGCCCCTCAACCCGTGGACAAGCTATCAAATGCGTCTGAGTACTAAAACTGTACCCATGGGGACCATGTTTTGTGAAATTTTTCAGAAGATTCATTGGCTATAGCCAGAGTCTCTTCCATTGCAAATATACGATTTACCTCCCTCAGCCATTCTCCAACTGTGGGGATTAAAGTCGACTTCCAATACCTAGGGATCAGGGATTTAGCAGCAATGAGGAGGTGTTTAGTTAGGGACCTTTTGTATCTACCAAGGGGACAATCAGAAATATGTAGCAAGCAACATGCCGGTGTAAGTCGTAGAGTCATGCTCGTAATGCGTAAAATTAGGTCACAGATTTTTCCCCAAAATACAGAAATCCGGGAGCAATTCCACCATATGTGCAACATGTCTCCTTTAGCCTCACCACACCTCCAGCAGAGGTCTGTAGAAGCAGGGTACCATCTCTTTACTTTCTCTGGGGTGGCATACCATTGTGACAAGAGCTTGTAAGAATTTTCCTGTAGCCTAGTGCTAATAGAGCACTAATCAGACTAGTTTTTAACAGAGATCAGGTTTTCTGAGGATGTTTCTCAAACAAATGCTTTGGTAACAATGGGAACTGTTGACAGTTGGAAGTTTGGTTGTTTTGTAACCATTGTCAACAAACTGGTAAAGAAAAGCCCAAATAAAAGGAGCAGTAGAGACTGATAGTGGAAGCCACTCAACATGGATTAACACCGAAGGACACTTGAATCTGTAATCAACGAACAAGAAGGTGCCTGATCTCCATGAGCAACCGAGATCATGAACACAGTAACTGGAGCTAAGTAAATTTTAAGTGAATTTCTACTGTTACAGACTATAGGTTGTTTATTTGCTAGGCATTATGTTTGTTATAAATATTTGTCAGTCTTATATTGTATTCCTAATATTGTAATAGTTTTCTATGTACAGCATCTTTGTATAGTAAAAGCACATTTACACACTGCCGAGGTCTCAGTTTCCTTCCTTATAAGGTTATATAAAGTAACCTTGCTAGATAGACGCAAGCAAAACAATCATTTATAGCCATGGAAGCTGCTGTCTTAGCCTTGTTTGATCTGCAGTTTCCACGGAGCTGCACATATGATTAGTTATGACACCTGCCATTTGATGGTTTGACTGTTCAATTGAGAGCACAAACAATTGTTATAGTTATCATTCATGTCATTCATTGAATTTAACTGCTATGTAAATTAGTCAAAATCGATAGATTTAATTCCACTTTTATGAGACACAGATGACTAAAGAAAAACTAAAAGTGGTTTTACCCTGCCCTACTCTATTTAAAGTGAAAAAAGTTTTGGCTTTTGATATCCTTTAACTATTAACCTTTGCCTATACACTTATTCCCCCCCCCCAAACTTTAAATGTACCCCCCTATAATTATAACCTATTCCTGAACTCTTTCTCCTTAACCTAAGCCCTAAGTGTACTGCTTATATAACAGTGTAAATTTGCTGTCAACTCAAAATAACTCACACAGCCATTAATGTCTAAACCACTGGCAACAAAAGTGAGTACACCCCTAAGTGAAAATGTCCAAATTGGTCCCAAAGTGTCAATATTTTGTGTGGCCACCATTATTTTCCAGCACTGCCTTAACAATCTTGGGCATGGAGTTCACCAGAGCTTCACATGTGGCCACTAGAGTCCTCTTCCACTCCTCCGTGACAACATCACGGAGCTGGTAGATGTTAGAGACCTTGCGCTCTTCCACCTTCCATTTAAGTATGCCCCACAGATGCTCAATAGGGTTTAGGTCTGTAGACATGCTTGGTCAGTCCATCACCTTTACCCTCAGCTTCTTTAGCCAGGCAGTGGTCATCTTGCAGGTGTGTTTGGGGTCGTTATCATGTTGGAATACTGCCCTGCAACCCAGTCTCTGAAGGAAGGGGATCATGCTCTGCTTCAGTATGTCATAGTACATGTTGGCATTCATGGTTCCCTCAATGAACTGTAGCTCCCCAGTGCCAGCAGCACTCATGCAGCCCCAGACCATTACACTTCCACCACCAAGCTTGACTGTAGGCAAGACATACTTGTCTTTGTACTCCTCACCTTGTTGCCGCCGCACACACTTGACACCATCTGAACTAAATACATTTATCTTGGTCTCATCAGACTACAGAACATGGTTTCAGTAATCCATGTCCTTATTCTGCTTGTCTTCAGCAAATAGTTTTCGAGGCTTTCTTGTGCATTTTCTTTAGAAGAGGCTTCCTTCTGGGATGACAGTCATGCAGGCCAATTTGATGCAGTTTGTGGCGCATGGTCTGAGCACTGACAGGCTGACCCCCCCACCCCTTCAACCTCGGCACCAATGCTGGCAGCACTTATATGTCTATTCCTAAAGACAACTTCTGGATATGACGCTGAGCACGTGCACTCAGCTTCTTTCTGAGTGGAACGTGTGCTGTTAAACTGCTGTATGGTCTTGGCCACCATGCTGCAACTCAATTACAGGGTATTGGCAATCTTTTTATAGCCTAGGCCATCTTTATGTAGAGCAACAATTCCTTTTTTGAGATCCTCAGAGAGTTCTTTGAAATGAGATGCCATGTTGAACTTCCAGTGACCACTATAAGAGAGTAAGAGCAATAACACCAAATTTAACACACCTGCTCCCCATTCACACCTGAGACCTTGTAACACTAATGAGTCACATGAAACAGAGGAAGGAAAATGGATAATTGGGCTCAATTTGGACATTTTCACTTAAAGGTGTACTCACTGTTGTTGACAACGGTTTAGACATTAATGGCTGTTTGTTGAGTTATTTTGAGGGAACAGCAAATTTGCACTGGTAGACAAGCTGTACAATCACTACTTTACATTGTAGCAAAGTGTCATTTCTTCAGTGTTGTCACATAAAAAGATATAATAAAATATTTACAAAGATTTGAGGGGGTATACTCACCTCTGTGAGATACTGTATATACAATTACCATTGAAAAATTGTTTTGTAATATCTGATTGATAAGTGTAGTGCATATCCCCGCAGGAACCACTGGCTATGATGGGTTCTCTATTATGCCATGAGTTTTTAAGCTGCTCGATCTCCACTGACACACCTGTGTAACTTAAATGTTAGTATGCTACCACTCTATAATAATGCATAGGCCACGAGCAACTGGATGGTAGATTAAATGGATGTATTATGGCAAGGCAGTTAAAGAGGAGGGCCACCTTAAAAAAATTATCAGACGAATGATCGTCCATTATTTTTTGCATGCTAATCTCAGATCGAATCTGAAGAGTTTACTAAAGTTCTCTTACAATAGAATAAAAAATCAGAAGTGATGTCATGTGTTGTAATGCATTTGTATTGCATTTTCAAATGACAGCTGTACTGATTAAACGAAAATCGTACGATGTCCAATCAAATAATATCGGATGAACTGTCATGATCGGCTCTCGAAAGCTCTGTACTAATGATACGATTATTGTATGATCGTTTTGAAATCTGCATTTTTCATACGATTTTCTGATCGTGTGTACGGAGCTTAACCCTCCTTGCGATAATCCCGAGTGTAGCTCGGGGGTAAATTTCAGTCCCATTAGCGGTAACCCAGAGCCACACTTGGGATTGCATTGCAGAATCCTGGTCCAGGTAATTTACCTTGTCCCCAAGATCCTGCGATGTCCCCCCGCTGTGTCCCCCGCTGGATCCTCCGCCTGATGCTCTGTGTTTCAGGATCCATTCCATGAGAGCGTCGCGACACAAGGGGAAGAAGCCCGGTGGCAAATTCAAAAAGTGCAAAATACATAACACATACAGCACACTGTAATCTTACAGATTACATTACTGTATCAAATCATTTCACCTCTCTTTTGTTCCTAATGCTTTGTCCAGTGCCCTGCATGCAGTTTTATATTATAATATATATATATATATATATATATATATATATATATATACTGTTCTTTCTGCCTGGAAACTTGAGGTTGTCCATGGCAACCAAAAAGTATCCTGTCAAAAGGGGTTTTAGACCAGATAGAAAACAGCCATAGTAAATTAGGACGCATAATTGAGCGATAGTGATGCGCGGGGAAATTAATTTTATCATTATTATATTATTATTTTTTATAATTATTTATAGTTATCTATTATATTATAATTCATAATTTCGTGTTTCAATTTTTATCATACCCAGGATGTATGACTACGAGACTCTTGTTTGGAGACAGATTCAAAGCATTTGATAACCCCCCCCAAAAAATGGATCCTTCTCCTTTAAAGCATGCTATATGACACAGTGCTTGTCCTGTGTCATTTGGCCTCCTGTAACACCTAAAAAAACTGTCTGATCCTGCCAGTTTCTCCCTACCCCTCTGTAAACCGACCACAGTATATCATGGCTGCTGAGCCCTGACACCGTGGTCAGTTTAAGTGCCTCTGTCATCAGCAGCCTGCTCTCTCCTCCTCCCCTCCAGACTGACTTTCCAGAGGAATCTCAGCCCAAACCACTGCATCTCTCAGAGGAGCAAAGGCCAGCCATGTGATCGCAATCTCGGCAGTGAAATTAGGTATTTGCAGCATTTATTTTTATAAATCACACACAGAGTGGGATACTACCATAGGAGGCAGTGCTGATGGTGTATACAGGTTAGAGTGACTTAACAACCACTTTAAGTATGGAAGGCTATGAGAGATCAGGCTAGTGAGAAGGAGCACCAGGAGGGTGCTGTGCTTCTCTAGAGAATGTTGTGTTTGTCAAGATGTAGAGAAAACTGAGCTGTAGGGAGTTAGTGAGGTGTAGCAATATAGGGCAGAGCAACCAAGAACAGTGTCCAAAACTTCAGAGCAACATCATATACAGAGCTTCTGAGCGTAAGACTACTCACTCCAGAGAGACTGACTGCAGATAGCTAGTGGCAGACAGAAGACAGAGCAGCAAGTACTGAGTGTCCAGAGATCAGGTAGAAAAGAAGGCCTCAAATCCAGCTGGCGGGGAGGGGGCGTGGCCGGCAGCCGAGGAGAATGGCCGCGTTGTAAGGGAGCTCCGTCCACCGCAAGTTACCGGAGCTTATAACAACGTACCTGGGCGGTAGATCTCGGCGGTTTTTCCCTCAACTAGGTCGGGCAGCAGTGGAGATTATGTCCCGCCGCAGGAAGGAAGCAAAACGGCTGCATAAAATGACGGATTTCTACCTCCAGCCTCGCAGCATGCAGGCCCAAGATGGCGCTGGTAAGGGACACGTCAGGGAGCCTGGCGGGCACTCAGAGAGACATTCCCCTGTTATCGACCGTGCGTCTTCCCGGTCAGGTTCCTCCCCAGAGAACAAACTTCTGTCCCCCACAGCATCCTCCACCTCTAGTCCTGTGAAGGCTAAGCAGCCACATCTTCAAGGGGGAGAGGAGGCAGACCTGAGCAATGCATCTCTAAATGATACCAGAGAGCTCCAGGACTCCATCTTGGATTTCCCCACTAGCAACCAGCCAGTGATTGATTCCACTCTAAAGGACATGCTGGTGTCCCTCCGTAGCACGTTGCATGCTGATATAATGTCACTTGCCAACAACTTCAAAGAAGAAGTCAAAGCAGTAAGAGACAGAGTTTCTCATATAGAACATAAAATGTCCGAGTTTGCAGGCACCATAAATGAAGTCATTGACGCGCATAATGAAAAAGATGATGAGGTATCCTTCATGAAAGAAAAATTAGCAGACCTTGAAGACCGCTCGAGGAGAAATAATATAAAGATCAGAGGGATTCCAGAATCGGTCAAAAATCCTGACTTACAAGTTTACTTCCAGAAAATCATGCAGGATGCTTTGCCGGACGCCTCGGAAACCGATCTAGCTATTGACCGGATCCACAGATTGCCTAAACCTAGGCACATCCCTGAACATCTGCTGAGAGACACTATTGTGCGGATCCATTTTTTCCAAACCAAAGAGAAGTTCCTTCTCCAGATGAGGAATTCGGAAACTATACCTGAGTCAGCCCATAACTTGTCCTTTTTTCCCGATTTTTCGGCATTCACGATGCAGAAGAGAAGGAGCATGGCGACCATTACGAAGCCTCTGAGGAATCATCACATCCCATATAAATGGGCCTATCCAGCCAAGCTTCTAGTTTCTAAAGAAGGGAGAACAATCCCCATCAAGTCAGTGGAAGAAGGAATTCGCCTTCTGCGCGACTGGAACATTCTTGCTGGAGAAGAAAATGCGCACTCTTCCGATTCATCTCCGCCTCAAGGTTCCCATACCTGGCCGAGACCCATTTCAGATTGACTGCCCAGGTAATCAGTATTTTGTATTCTCATAGAGCTCCGGGACATGGTGGAACATGCTTTGCTCTCTTGAAGCCCTCCATAGTTTAAGGGTCAAATCCCTACAGATTCTATTGAATCGCCTGTTTTTACGAGTTTTTTTCTCTTTTTTTTGTGTTATGTTTTTTGTTTCCTGTTTTTTTTTGATTTTCTTTTGCAGCGCATTACCACTTGCACATTATTGATCCCCTCTGGATAAAGCATCGATAGAAGACGGATAAGATACTCACACGGGTCTATTGGTCATAACTGGTGGAACCCAATTGGATCGGTAGACTGTTTCTTTTTTTCTTTTCTTTTTTTTTTTTTTTTCCTTTTTTCTTGTTGACTTTTTATTTTGTTTCTGTTTGACACCTCATTGGTATTTCCCTGCCCACGATTACTACGGTGTAAATTGACTGGTCTCGTTTTTCTAGTCACAAAGCTGTTCAAGTGGTCAGTACTTTATTCTAGTGTCTGGTAAAATGGGTTTTAAAATTACCTCTTTTAATGTTAGAGGGCTGAATAGCCCACAAAAACGTGGTCTTCTTTTTAGAGAAGCGAAAAAATTGCAGAGTGACATATTATGTCTACAAGAAACTCATCTTTGTGCTTCTAAACACCCTCAACTTCGGAATAGCCATTTCCCTACTGTTTATTACTCAAACGCACAGAAGAAGCATAGAGGAGTGGCTATTCTGTTTGGGAAATCGATTTCATTTAATTGCACTCATGTTGAAAATGATCAGGCAGGTAGATTTATTATTTTGGTAGGGGAAATCAATAACACTGTATACACCTTTGTAAATCTTTACTTGCCTAATACTAAGCAACTTTCCTTCTTGCAGAAGTTGTGGAAGAGGGTCGTTGCGGTGCGCAGGGGTTACCTGGTAGTCTGTGGCGATTTTAATGCCATACCTAATCAAGCCTTAGATGTTTCACCGAGTCCTAGGGTATGCAGGGACAGGGTCACCCTTGCGCGCTTCATGTCCTCTGAAAATTTGTTTGACGTGTGGAGATGTCAGCACTCCACAGAACGTGATTATTCATACTATTCGAAAGTGCACAACTCCTACTCGAGAATAGATGTCTTTCTAACTGATAAATTCCTGCTTCAAAAAATTAGCTCCTCAGTTATTCACAACATATCATGGTCAGACCATGCACCAATTTCCATTGTGGTGGAGGGGTGGGGCACGGAAACCAGGGCCAACCGATGGAAAAACGACACTTTTCTTTTTTCAAATCCGAAATTTAGTAAAGAAGTTGCCTCTGAATTAAGAGGTTTTTTTGAGATTAATGCCCGCTCTGTGTCAGACCCCTTCATCCTTTGGAACTCCCATAAAGCTTTTGTACGAGGCATTCTCATTAAAATGAGTAGCTTGGCTAGAAAACAGTCTATGTTGAAGACTCAAACGCTTCTCTCCCAAATAGATCAGTTAGAGTCAGCGAATAAAAAGTTACCCGACCCTGCCACGAGCTCTGAGCTTGACAATTTACGTCACGAACTGCGTTTACTACTGATTTCACAACAAGAGCGAGCATTTAAAAAGTGGAAAGCTCGCCTTTACTACCAGGGGAATCGTGCGGGAAAACTTCTAGCCAGACAAATAAAAGGAAGATCTGACCAACAGAGGATTCCCTTTGTTTATCACCCAATTACGGGCTCTAAATTGTCCAACCCTAGACATATTGCTAATGCTTTCCGGGATTACTACAGTACCCTTTACAATTTAAAAGATGACTCAAATATTCCACAACCGTCCGCAGATGTGATACGCTCGTTTTTGGATAAAATCTCCCTTCCCAAGATCTCCCAGGACCAATTGGACACCCTAAATGTTCCTATTTCTTTAAGTGAACTGTCTAAAACAATATTAGCTATGCCGTTGAATAAATCACCGGGTCCAGACGGTTTCTCGGTGGAATATTACCGAGCATTCTACCCAATTATAGGTCAATACCTTCTTGAAACCTTTAATAAAGCCACAGCAAACTCTTCTTTTCCAACGGAAATGCTAGCTGCTACCATAGTTACCCTTCCAAAGCCAGGCAAACCTCCAGATAGACCGCAGAACTTCAGGCCCATCTCGTTACTAAATGTGGACCTGAAGGTCTTTGCAAAAATTTTGGCTAACAGATTGTCGAAAGTTATGTCCTCCTTGGTCGGCAACGATCAAGTGGGATTTATACCGGGGCGTCAGGCACCTGATGCAACTAGGAGGATTATAAATCTGATTCACGCGGCAGAAGCATGTGGGGAGCCTTCTCTGCTTCTCACGTTAGACGCAGAGAAGGCTTTTGATAGGGTCCATTGGGGATACCTGGAGCAGGTGCTTGCCAAATTCGGTCTCTTGGGGACCATTAATTCAGCTATTTCAGCTCTCTATTCCAATCCCTCAGCTATGGTGTTTACTGACGGTATGTTCTCTGATTCATTCCACATCACCAATGCCACTCGTCAGGGGTGCCCGATGTCACCCCTGATTTTCGCCCTCCTCATAGAACCTCTGGCGGAAACGATCCGTACACATCCTTGCATCTCCGGCATTTCGACGCCTAAACATTCACACTCCATTACACTATTTGCAGATGATGTTATTTTAACCTTAAGGGACCCTGTCTCCTCCTTGCAAGCAGTGCACGACACCCTTGGAGAATTCAATAAAATCTCATACTACAAGGTGAATTCATCCAAATCCAACATTTTAGCAATTAAAGTTAGTGACAGCATCAGATCGCTATTAGCCTCCCGATTTCCCTACCCTTGGTCTGACAAACCCATCCAATATTTAGGAATCTTTCTGGCCTCTCCAAGCGCTAATATTTTCAAAATCAATTTCTTACCCCTCCTATCCTCGCTACAACAAGAACTCAACAGAATGGCGAAGTTTTATTTGTCTTGGATGGGCAGATTGGCAGCATACAAAATGTTAATTCTCCCAAAGTTGTTATACCATTTTAGGGCCCTTCCTGTTCATATCCCCATGTCATTTTTTAAATCTGCCCAAGCACAGTTAAATAGGTTTGTGTGGGGGGACAAAAAACCCAGATGTTCACATTTATACTTACTTAGAAAGAAGGACATAGGGGGCATGGGTCTTCCTATTCTTAAAGACTATTATGTTGCGAGCTTGTTGGACCAAATGAAATATTGGATAAATCCTCCAGTGGAGAAGCAGTGGGCTCTGATTGAGGGCTCATGGCTTTTGCCTGGGACGCCACTTTCCACCTTATTAGCCGCGACCTATGTCAATCAGACATCTAAATCAGAATTTCCTATCATACAGCTGGTACTAAATACTTGGAGATATTTCTTAAATAATGTCGAAGTGTCACGTCACTCTATTAACATTGACATTCCACTTACCTCTATCAGTACTTGCATTCAAGACCTGGACTTGGATATTTGGGTAGAGAAGGGTATTTTAACGGTTTCAAACATAGTGGAGAACGGGAGACTTATCTCATTTGCATCGATTGTGGATAAATTTGGTGTTCCTAGTTCGGAATACTTTACTTATTTAAGAATTCGGTCTTTTTTTTCTCAATCTAGGGGTACTTGTGTGACAATCCCTCAACAGGCATGGGCGTTCTGGTGGGACAACTCGAAAACCAAAGGGGGAATTTCGCTCTTTTACAGTCTTCTACAAAGCAAAAATGTATTTAAGAAACTTTCCCCCCTGCACAAATGGGAGACTGAATTGAATAATCGGTTTTCAGATATGCAGTGGGGAAAGGCCATCAGAAACAACAGTAGATTTATCAGATCAGTAACACAATGGGAAGTTTCCCAAAAAATGTTACTTAGGTGGTACTATACGCCCTTTATAACAGCAAAGTTCACTCAAGGTAGTTCCAATGCATGCTGGAGAGGTTGTGGAAGAGTTGGAACACTTCTTCACATGTTATGGGAATGCCCTCACCTCAGGAGCTTCTGGCGAGGAGTATTTGCCCTGCTTGCTAGAGTTACTGGCATTCTTAGAACAGGTTCACCTGCAATGGCTATCTTGAATTTAGACGTAGATCAGTACCCGCCCCAATTTAGAATGCTAGTGGTTCAGTTACTGTCCACAGCCAGACTTATGGTGGTTAAACATTGGAAATCCTCTTGCTCCCCTAACATAGGGGAGTTGGTCAGAAGAGTTGATGAGACTTTCAAATATGAGCAAATTATGGCCAACTTGGAAGGTAGATACTCCCGTTTCGCTGCACAGTGGGCCCCTTGGTCTGAATTCAGGAAAATATTCTAAACTGTTTTTCATACCTTAGGTTCTTATTCTGTTACGGTATATTTGACATCACCGTCAAATGTTTGTGTTCGTTTACTTTGTTTTTTTTATGCAAATGTATTCTATAGGTAAAATGTGAGGCTTGCAAACCCTCTGGATCTCAGTGGGTTGACCTGTGTTATCGTACTAAGTAGTTGGAGACTATAAGATGTAAAGGATTTCCTTATGTCTGTTGGTTGTTTGTAAGTTTCTTCTTTGTACCATGCAAGCCTTTTAATAAAAAATTAATATAAAAAAAAAAAAAATCCAGCTGGCGGCGGCTTGAGAGGGTTTTCCTGTGAGCGTGGCATTAGCTCTTGCTTGGCCCTCAGGATGAACTTTAACCAGTACTTTTAGTGAGGGACTGATTGGCCATCTGCGGTTACAGTACCTTATTGCCTGTTCGTCTAAATTTCTGTTTTCACTAAGATTGAGCGTTCTAACTGGAGATCCAGAACCTCAACACTAGCAGACTCTATTTTGTCCCACTTGCCTTTGGCGTAGATGGGTACTTTTTTTTACAGATAGACAAGAACTATAATACCTTTATCATTTTAGATCCACCTGTACCTGGATCTACATGTGGTTTACTGCCGTAAATAATACCTTTTATTCTGCAGGGCAGGTCATCAGCAATGATGTGCAGCTGCCACTGGGGTGAGTGTATGTAAACAAAAAAAGGGTTAATTCACTAAAACTGGAGAGTGAAAAAATGTGCTGCAGCTGTGCATAGTAGCCAATCAGCATCTAACTTCAGCTTGTTCAATTAACCACTTGCCCACCCGCCCACCGTCAAATGACGGAGGGACGCTACGGCTCTCGTTCTGGGTGGACGCCATATCACGGCGCACCCGAACACCCGATCCCGCGGGGGCACGCGGCGTGGGGATCGTGGCCAGGCTGTGTTGCTAGGACATGGCATGACGCGGCTCTTTAACCATGTGATCGGCTGTGTCCAATCACAGCCGGTCACATGTAAATACAGGAAGTGGCGTTAATCGTCTCTTATCGCCTCACACTGACAGAATGTGTGGTGGGGAGAGACGATCAGCGGCATCTCCTCGCAGGGGACATCAGAAAAGATAATCAGGGCACTGATCATTAGTGCCCTGATCACAAAAAAGCGCAACCAGTGCCCACCAGTGCCAGCAATCCTTGCCCACCAGTGCCAGCAGTGCCCACCAATGCCAGCAATCAGTGCCCATTAGTGATGCCAGTCAGTGCTGGCTTTCAGTGCCCATCAGTGCCACCCATCAATGCCCATCAGTGACACCTATCTGTGATGCCTATCAGTTCCCACCAGTGCCAGCGCTGTCCATCAGTGCCCACCAGTGCCGCCTCTCAGTTCTCATCAGTGCCAGATATCAGTGCATATTAGTGCCTCCTCATCACTGCCACCTAATCAGTGCCCATAAGTATTGCCTCATCAGTGCCCATAAGTGTCACCTCATCAGTGCCCATCAGTGCAGCCTCATCAGTTCACATCGGTGAAGGAGAAAAATTACTTATTTACAAAATTTACTAACAGAAACTAAGAAAAAATGTTTTTCTTTTCAAAATTTGTGTAAAAAAAAAAAAAAATCTGCGGTTATCAAACACCACCAAAAGAAAGCTCTATTTGTGGTAACAAAATTATAAAGACCTCGATTGGGTACAGTGTAGCATGACCGAGCAATTGTCTTTGAAAGTATGACAGCGCTGAAAGCTGAAAAATGGCCTGTGTAGGGAGGGGGTGTAAGTGCACTGTATTGAGATGATTAAGCGTTGCCCAAAAAAAAAAAACCTAGAAGCTGATTTCTGTTTTTTTATGCAGAGCTGCACCAGACTTTGCACTCTCCAGTTTTAGTAAATCAACCTAAAAATGTCTAAGGGAAAGTTCACACCACATGCAGTCCAGTGCGTTTTTTTTTCTGCATCAAAAGTGCGTTTTTTTTCTGCATCAAAAATGCATATGTAGCAGGTGTCTTGGTTCTCCTGCGACCCTGCAAAGCTAGCACCACAATGTACACAGGCTTTCCAGCCTGAAAGAGGGAGAGAGCTGCCTGTCATGTCTGCAAGGGGCTTTTTCACCCCCTCCATCTCCCTGTTTCAATGACTCACTAAGTTTACCCACTTGACCACTGGGCACTTAAACACCCTTAATAACCAGACCAATTTTCAGCTTTCGGTGCTCTCACATTTTGAATGACAATTACTCAGTCATGCAACACTGGACCTATATGAAATTTTTGTCCTTTTTTTCACACAAATGGAGCTTTCTTTTGGTGGTATTTAATCACCGCTGGGTTTTTTATTTTTTGTGCTATAAAAGAAAAAATACAGAAAATTCTGTAAAAAAATGAATTTTTCTTTGTTTCTGTTATAAAATTTAGCAGATTAGTAATTTTTTCTTCATAAATTTTGGCCAAAATTTATACTACTACATATCTTTGGTAAAAATAAGTACACATTGGTGGATATTATTTGGTCTTTGTGAAAGTTATAGAGTCCACAAGCTATGGTGCCAATATCTGAAAATTGATCACACCTGAAGGACTGACGGCCTATTTCAATTCTTGAGACCCTAACATGCCAGAAAAGTACAAAAAACCCCAAAATGACCCCTTTTTGGAAAGAAGACATTCCAAGGTATTTAGTAAGAGGCATGATGAGTTTTTTGAAGTTGTCATTTTTTCCCACAATTCTTTGCAAAATCAAGATTTTTTTTACTTTTTTTTTTCCACAAAATTGTCATATTATCAGTTTATTTCTCACACACAGCATATGCATACCCCAAATACACCCCAAAACACATTCTGCTATTACTCCAGAGTACGGCGATACCACATGTGTGAGACTTTTACACAGTGTGGCCACATACAGAGGCCCAACATGCAGGGAGCACCATCAGGCGTTCTGGAGCACCCAGGACAATTCTGACATTTCTCTCCTACATGTAAAAATCATCATTTATTTGCTAGAAAATTACATAGAATCCCAAAACATTATATATGTTTTTTTAGCAAACACCCTGGAGAATACAATCGAGGTCGTTGCAACTTTTTATCTCGCATGGTATTTGCGCAGCAATTTTTCGAATGTTTTTTTTGGGGGAAAAAAACTGTTTTGTGCTTAAAAAAAAAAAAAACACAGTAAAGTTAGC
This sequence comes from Lithobates pipiens, assembly GCF_037356315.1. NCBI lineage: Eukaryota > Metazoa > Chordata > Amphibia > Anura > Ranidae > Lithobates > Lithobates pipiens. Next base: position 17,437,675 of record NW_027507696.1, read on the forward strand.
CCAATTTTTGCATAATGTGAAAGATGAAGTTACGCTGAGTAAATAGATACCTAACATGTCACTCTTCAAAATTGCACACGCTCGTGGAATGGCGCCAAACGTCGCTACTTAAAAATCCCCAAAGGCGACGATTTAATTTTTTTTTACTGGTTATATGTTTTGAGTTACAGAGGAGGTCTAGGGCTAGAATTATTGCTCTCTCTCTAACGTTCGCAGCGATACCTCACATGTGTGGTTTGAACACCATTTTCATATGTGGGCGGGACTTACGTATGCGTTCGCTTCTGCATGCGAGCACATGGGGACAGGGGCGCTTTAAACATTTTTATTTTTTATTGTTCATTTTACTTTATTTATTTTAGTTTGACATTTTTTTACCCAAAAATACATTTTTGATCACTTTTATTCCTATTACAAGGAATGTAAACATCCCTTGTAATAGGAATATGGCATGACAGGTCCTCTTTACAGTGAGATATGGGGTCAATAAGACCCCGCATCTCACCTGTAGTCTGGGAAGCCTGAAAAAAAAAAAAAAAAAAAAAGATTCTGGCTTTGATCGTATTGGCGAGTCGGTAGAAGCACCGGAGGGCGGCGGGGGGGGGGGGGGGGTGTCTATGGCTGGGTATTGCAGGGTATCACCGACTATGGCTGGGTATCTCAGAGTATGGCTGGGTATCTCAGAGTATGGCATTGCAGAGTATTGCGTTGCAGAGCATTGCAGGGTATTGGCGGGTGTTGCAGAGCATTGCAGAATGTTGCAGGGTATTGGAGGGTGTTGCAGAGCATTGCAGAGTGTTGCAGGGTATTGGCGGGTGTTGCAGAGCATTGCAGAGTGTTGCAGGGTATTGGCGGGTGTTTCAGAGCATTGCAGAGTGTTGCAGGGTATTGCAGAGTGTTGCAGGGCATTGCAGTGTTGCAGGGCATTGCAGAGTGTTGCAGGGCATTGGCGGGTGTTGCAGAGCATTGCAGGGTGTTGCCGGGTATTGCAGAGTGTTGCAGGGTATTGCAGGGTGTTACAGAGCATTGCAGAGTGTTGCAGGGTATTGCAGAGTGTTGCAGGGTATTGCAGAGTGTTGCAGGGTGTTGCAGAGTATTGCAGAGTAATGGCAGGGTATTGCAGAGTGTTGCAGGGTATTGCAGAGTGTTGCAGGGTATTGCAGAGTAATGGCAGGGTATTGCAGAGTAATGGCAGGGTATTGCAGAGTATTGCAGAGTAATGGCAGGGTATTGCAGGGTATTGCAGAGTGTTGCAGGGTATTGCAGAGTGTTGCAGGGTATTGCAGAGTATTGCAGGGTATTGCAGAGTAATGGCAGGGTATTGCAGAGTATTAGCTGGCATTGCAGAGTATTGCAGAGTAATGGCAGGGAATTGAGGGGTTAATTTTCGGTGAGCAGCGATGGGGGCACTGCAGATGCAGCCCACATCGCTGCTGACACCGATCTCTTCCCCCTCCGCTGTACCGATCGGTACAGAGAGGGGGAGGAAGGAACCGGCGTCATGTTATGACGCCGGTTTGTTTACAAGTGATCACTCCGTCATTTGACGGAGCGATCACGTGGTAAACGGCCGCGATGAGCGGCCGTTTACCGTGATCCGTGATGTGCCGGGTCCTGTGGACCCGGCGGTCACGGATGCTCTCGAGTGCGCGCGAGAGCGGAATTCTGGGAGGACGTCATATGACGGCCTCCCAGAGTTAAACAACCGCCCTGTAGCCGTCATTCGGCTATGGGCCGGTTGTTAAGCGGTTAATGTAATGTGAGCTGACTCACACAGGATAATCTGTTCCTTCCTGTGTTCCTATTGGCAGGAGGAAGAAAGCCAATTAAAGGAGCAGTTACAGGAACCAATCGATGGGGCTTTAACAAGCAGCTGATGCAAAGGATTCTGGAATGTGTAGTCCCTATCTAAAATGGCCCCATAGATTTCTATGGGGACAGAAATAAAAGAGCCAGGGTGCTCTAGGAGGCAGGAAACAAAATACTGCAATCTTGTGTATCTGAGGAGATTCTCAGTGACCATGAGGTAGTGAAAGAGATCAGACCTGAAGGAGAGATGCTGTCTCTCAGATGATCTCCCCGTGCGATTAAGGCCTCCACCGCCAGTCAGGACATCCGGCCTGAGAGAGGGGGATTCCAGGTGCATATCAAGGCGCACCTGCTCCGACAGTGACGGTTCCAGTGTGAGGTGACTAATTGGGTCACCAGGAAAGCCTGCTGTTCCAGGATGTTTGTTTGGGCCTTGACCACAGGATTTGGTGAGAGGGCATTTTGCCCATCTGCAGGGAACAGAGACACTGCACCATAGAAGGAGTATGAACACTGTATACAGACATTGTTGCTGGTAGTCATTTTGCTGACACTTGTAGTGCCACAGGGATAAGGCGATCCATTTTTGGGACACTGTATACAGACATCATTGTCCTCTCACCTTGCTGAGGAGGATCCTGCCTGTTTCAATTGATTAAGCTGTGCCAGTTGTGTTGTTTGGGCCGCTATATAGGAGTTTAAGTGCACCAACAATTTGTGTTTTATCATAACGTGTGTGTTCTCATTGGTCATTGCATTTACACTATTGCCAGGTGTGCCAAAGGGGCAGAGACTGTTTTTAGGGTTGAGAGGCAGAGTAACGGACTGAACTAACTTAGGCAGTCCCTGCGGGGGTATCGCTACACATATAAAGTAGGTTATATGGTTTTCAATGGCATAGTTCTAGTTCATAGTGGTTATATGTCAGTATTACATTGTATATCTCTGTATGTTGTGGTCATTCAGGTGCTTATCTAATAGTTTCAAAAAATGATTGATGCTCCCCGCTGAGACCACCGCCTGTGGAAGTCCACATCCCTGCCGCTCTTACAGTAAAGAACCCTCTACGCTGTTTAAGGTTAAAGTGATTGTAAGGGTTATATCATACCTCCATTGTGCAGCTCGTTTTGCACAGAGTGGTCATAAACCTCATTTTCTGGGGTCCTCTGGCGGCTCTCGCGGGTCCTCCCCACATCAGATAACCCCTTTGGAGAAGCTCTCTCCCAAAGGGATTACCTTGCGGGCGCACTCCTGAGTCAGCACTCGGCGTCCATAGCCGGTGAATGTATGACTCGGCCTCGCCCCCCCCAGTGCCCGCGTCATTGGATTCAATTGACAGCAGCGGGAGCCAATGGCTGCGCTGTTATCAATCTATTCAATCAGGACACGAGACACAAGCCGGAGTTGGTGTGTTTGTTCCCTTAGCGCAAATTTCGAGGCTCGGGTAAGTATAAGGGGGGCTCGGGGGGTGCTGCTGCATTAAAAAATATTTTTCACCTTAATGCATTAAGGTGAAAAACGGCGAGGGTTTGCAACCCCTTTAAACCTCTTTTCTTCTCATTTTAATGAGTGACCGGAAAAGTTTCATCCCTATTGTGGGGTCACCCGTATTTGTAAATTGAAATCATATCCCCTCTCAAGCGTCTCTTCTCCAGAGAGAATAAGTTCAGTGCTCGAAACCTTTCCTCATAACTAATATCCTACAGACACTTTATTAGATTTGTTGCCCTACATTCATTTAACCACTTCAATACTGGGCACTTACAGTGCCTTGCGAAAGTATTCGGCCCCTTGAACTTTTCAACCTTTTGCCACATTTCAGGCTTCAAACATAAAGATATAAAATTTTTATTTTTTGTGAAGAATCACCAACAAGTGGGACACAATTGTGAAGTGGAACGAAATCTATTGGATTTTTGAAACTTTTTTAACTAATAAAAAAAATTAAAAGTGGGGCGTGCAAAATTATTCGGCCCCCTTGCGTTAATACTTTGTAGAGCCACCTTTTGCTGCGATTACAGCTGCAAGTCGCTTGGGGTATGTCTCTATCAGTTTTGCACATCGAGAGACTGAAATTCTGGCCCATTCTTCTTTGCAAAACAGCTCGAGCTCAGTGAGGTTGGATGGAGAGCGTTTGTGAACAGCAGTTTTCAGCTCTTTCCACAGATTCTCGATTGGATTCAGGTCTAGACTTTGACTTGGCCATTCTAACACCTGGATACGTTTATTTGTGAAGCATTCCTTTGTAGATTTTGCTGTATGTTTGGGATCATTGTCTTGTTGGAAGATAAATCTCTGTCCCAGTTTCAGGTCTTTTGCAGACTCCAACAGGTTTTCATCCAGAATGGTCCTGTATTTGGCTGCATCCATCTTCCCCTCAATTTTAACCATCTTCCCTGTCCCTGCTGAAGAAAAGCAGGCCCAAACCATGATGCTGCCACCACCATGTTTGACAGTGGGGATGGTGTGTTGAGGGTGATGAGCTGTGTTGCTTTTACGCCAAACATATCGTTTTGCATTGTGGGCAAAAAGTTCGATTTTGGTTTCATCTGACCAGAGCACCTTCTTCCACATGTTTGGTGTGTCTCCCAGGTGGCTTGTGGCAAACTTTAGACGAGACTTTTTATGGATATCTTTGAGAAATGGCTTTCTTCTTGCCACTCTTCCATAAAGGCCAGATTTGTGCAGTGTACAACTGATTGTTGTCCTATGGACAGACTCTCCCACCTCAGCTGTAGTTCTCTGCAGTTCATCCAGAGTGATCATGGGCCTCTTGGCTGCATCTCTGATCAGTCTTCTCCTTGTCTGATCTGAAAGTTTAGAGGGACGGCCAGGTCTTGGTAGATTTGCAGTGGTCTGATACTCCTTCCATTTCAAAATGATCGCTTGCACAGTGCTCCTTGGGATGTTTAAAGCTTGGGAAATCTTTTTGTATCCAAATCCGGCTTTAAACTTCTCCACAACAGTATTACGGACCTGCCTAGTGTGTTCCTTGGTCTTCATGATGCTCTCTGCGCTTTCAACAGAACCCTGAGACTATCACAGAGCAGGTGCATTTATACAGAGACTTGATTAAACACAGGTGGATTCTATTTATCACCATCAGTCATTTAGGACAACATTGGATCATTCAGAGATCCTCGCTGAACTTCTGGAGTGAGTTTGCTGCACTGAAAGTAAAGGGGCCGAATAATTTTGCACGCACCACTTTTCAGTTTTTTATTTGCTAAAATTTTTTAAATTATCCAATAGATTTCGTTCCACTTCACAATTGTGTACCACTTGTTGGTGATTCTTCACAAAAAATTAAAATTTTATATCTTTATGTTTGAAGCCTGAAATGTGGCAAAAGGTTGAAAAGTTCAAGGGGGCCGAATACTTTCTCAAGGCACTGTATACACCTTCCTGCCCAGATGAATTTTGAGCTTTCAGCTCTGTCGCACTTTGAATGACAATTGCGCGGTCATGCTACACTGTACCCAAGCTAAATTTTTATCATTTTGTTCCCACAAATAGAGCTTTCTTTTGGTGGTATTTGATCACCTCTGGGATTTTTCTTTTCTACTAAACAAATAAAAAAAGGCCAAAAATTCTGAAAAAAACATTTTTTTTGTTTCAGTTACAAAACTTTGTAAATAAGTAAATTTTCTCCTTCACTGATGGGCACTGACGGGGCCGCAGTGACTGGCACTGATGGGCACCAATAATGTAGCATCAATGAAGTGGCACTGATAGGCAGCAACGATAGACGGCACTGATATGCGACACAGATAGACACTGATAGGTGGCACAAATAGGCACTGATAAGTGGCATGGATTGTCATGGATAGATGGCACGAATTGGCATGGATGGGTGGCATGGATGGGCATGGATAGGCGGCACAGATGGGCATGGATGGGCACTGATAGGCGGCATGGATGGGCACTGATAGGTGGCATGGATGGGCACTGATAGGCGGCACGGATGGGCATTGTAGTATACAATATTGTATAGGGATGGATGCCAATCAGTGCCAAACAAAAATGCATGCCAATCAGTGATGCCCATTGTGGGCACTGATTGGCATCCATTATGGGCACTGATTGGCATCCATTGTGGGCACTGACTGGCATTCCTGGTTGTCTAGGGGGGCATACCTGTTGCTGGGCATCCCTGGTGGTCTGGTGGTGTCCCTGGTGGTCCAGTGAGGGCATCCTCGGGGGGGCTGTGCTGATAATCGATCAGCACAGACCCCCCCTGTCAGAGGAGCAGCTGATTGGCTCTCCTCTACTCGCATCTGACAGACGCGAGTGAGGAAAAGCCGATCACCGGCTCTTCCTATTTACACTGTGATCAGCCGTGATTGGACACAGCTTATCCCATGGTAAAGAGTCTCCGTCAGAGACTCTTTACTGAGATCGTAGTTGCGGGGTGTCAGACTGACATCCCGCAACAACGAGCGCCGCAATGTGCACCCCCAGGGGCGCGCAGCGGCTTAATATCCTGATCATGTCATATGATGTCCAGTCAGGATATTAAAACCACTTTGCCACCGTTATTTTGCTATATGGTGGGTGGCAAGTGGTTAAAAAAGGTGAACTTATCCTTTAATAACAGGCAGTGGGTGGGCAGGAAGCCTGGTATTCGGCTTCCGTAGTTTTGTGCTAGGCCTGTGCGGCTACGCCCTTCCACCGCACCTCAGGGCACACTGTGCATGCCGATGCAGAGCTTTTATAGAATCCTGGGGCTTCCATAGTGTTGGACCTGCACAGCTGTAAGCTTTCACCTCAAAGTGCGCACCGACGCACGGTCCTTACTGAAGCCTGCCAAATAAAATCAAATGCCAGGCTTCCCCAGCATTATGCCTGTGTGGCTGCACCCTTTCAAATTTGGACACATGGTGCTGCCCTCAGCACCAGGCCCATGATACCCTTAATCCAGCCCTGACTTCAGGCCTCTTCATTGGCCAGCGCAGGATGGCGTAACTCCCATCACTCAGAGACCGGCACAATGCTGTAAGCTGAGCTACATATGCACGGTTCAGTTTACAGCACCTGAGAAGACCGCGAGCAGGCAGGTAGAGGAATTTTATGGCAGAAGAGACATTGCAAGTCTCTTCTGCAATAAAAGCCTGCCTGCTCACTGTTTTTTTTTTTTGTTTTTTTTTACAGCGTAACTTAAATTTCGCTTTAATATACTTATGTAGTATATGTTTGCTATCAGTAAACATGTGGCATGAATTCCCTCAGATGCTTTATAACCAGTCTTTGATTCTGTGCGCTTTCAGAAAGAGCTTCAGCGCCTTTCTTGCAACATAATCTAATAATGTACATGAGCCAGCAACACAAGGCCTTGAGATGACTGCTTACAGAGTAATTTGGTTATTTGTGTTCCTCTCACTCTTATCACAATAGCCTTCTCTGTGGTATGGGGTGCCGTGTATGAGTCGCCATGGCAACGTCTCCCCCAGATACAGGGGGAGCTATGGAAATATAGTTGGTTTGTAGTCTCCATGGTAACAAAGCCTGTTCGGATGAATTTCTCCTTTTAAGGTTGGAAGACAGGAAAATTGCTTTGGGGAGGGGGTAGGAGTAAGGTAATACTCAGAGGAAAAGGTAGTATGAAGACAGGGTGACAGAGAGGTGGGTGAAGAAAAGCCATAAATATCATCTATTTTATGTTGTATATTCGCATAGTTAGGTCCTGTCAGTTTATGCAGATTCCCTTACTGTACACCATGCTGGTAAAGCATTTCTGTTACACACACTTGCTGATGTGAAATGTGTTTATTTGTTGCTTTAACATTACATTACCATCATTCTCAGGGCATGCTAGAACACACCAAACTGTTCCGATTTTCGGCAAAGCCACAAAAAAAAAGAAAAAGAAAGAAAAAAACATACAAACAAAAAAAAAAAAAAACAGCCATCCCTCCTCTCCTAAGTGCTCTTTTCACCTTTACCAGAGATGGCATTGTTATCTACATTTCCATTATTCTCAGGGTATGCCAAAACACACCTTGAATACACACCAAATCTGTTCAAAATTTTGGCAAAGCCACAAAAAACAAAACAAAAAGAAACAAAAAAAAAAAAAAAAAACAGCCATCCCTCCCCTCCTAAGTGCTCTTTTCATCTTTACCAGAGATGACATTGTTATCTACATTACCATTATTCTCAGGGCATGCCAAAACACACCTTGAAAGACACACCAAATCTGTTCAGATTTTTGGCATAGTCACAAAAAATAAAAAAATAAAAATAAAACAGCCATCCCTCCAGTCCGAAGTGCTCTTTTCACCTTTAAAAGAGATGACATGGGGGGATATTTATTAAAACTGGATTATTCAGAATCTGGTGCAGCTGTGCATGGTAGCCAATTAGCTTCTAACTTCAGCCTGTTCAATAAAGCTTTGACAATAAAACGTGGAAGCTGATTGGTTTAGTTGCAAAGCTGTACCAGATTTTGCACTCCCCGGTTTTAGTAGATCCCCACCATTGTTAGGTCTTGGAAGTATTGAATCATAAAAAGACAAATGACATTAGTTGCCGTCATCTGTCATTTATTTTCCTTTTCGTTTATACTGCTTTCCTAACGTACAAGTCTAAATGGCGCCACTTTTGTGCGACTGAACAAAACCATCCTTTCTATCCCGCTGCCAAACCATTCTATGTAAGCATTATGAGTCATGTTCTGTGAGTTTATGTTGTGTCTGGTGCAATGACTGAAATGTAGGCAGAATGCAGTAATAGAGCAATAAATAGGTACGAGCTGGTGGTTGCTTGAAAGGCATCTGGTTGAAGCCCATGGAATATGAAAAAGCCCAGCACCGGCCACATGATCTGTGTGTAGCACTACCATATATTCAGGCCTAAATCATGCCTTACTGATTCATGGCTCATTCCTGAAGTCAGGGCTGTCTTTAAAATGGGGCAAAAGGGCAGCTGCCCCGGGCCCAGTCATTGTTGTGGGATTTAAAGCAGCTGCCCCTTGAACCCCCCCGCCTGCAAATATTTAATACGTAGGTTCGGGAGGGCCCAAAAAAAAGTTTGCCTGGGGTCCAATAAATATTAAAGACAGCCCTGCCTGAAGTCAAGGTCTTTGACAAAGTGGTGACCTAACTGATAAAAAATTGAGCATGACAATGCACAATTCTAATGGCAAATTTAACTTTCTCTTGGCTAAGTATCTATATCATATAGCATATAGATAACACCTGTCTTTTACACGGATCACTGAGCAGAATATTATAAGATGCTGTAGATGCACTTTAATTATTGATTTGGCTTTTTTTTTTGTTTATTATTATTATAAAGAGATGCCTACTAGTTTATAAAATGTGTTGAACACATGATGGTTGGCCAAGCAAAACTGGATTACAAAAATAAAGCTACAATAAAGTCCTGGCTGAGTGGTTAACACTCCTCCCTTGTAGTGATTGGTCCTTGGTTCATCTTGCATTTGGAATACAGCATGAAGTTTGTACGTCTTATTTGTTGTTTTCTTCACACAGCCCAAAAACATGCTGGGTTAACTGGGATCTGAGCAAATCGGAATTTCCTACTCGATTACAGCTGGTCAGAAGCCTAAAAGCTGGCCATACACTGTGAGATTTCTCTCAAGGGTAGGGTTGCCACCTCATCCCTTTACAACCGAACACATATGAATTACACAGGTTCTGAGGTCAATTTATTGCAGGTAAGGCACCAAGTAGGTTTAATTGCCCCCTTAATCAGCAACGAAACCTGAGTGTTTGGGTTTAAAGGGATGAGATGGCAACCCTACTCACGGGCCAAACAAGTGAAATCTCTTGATTCCCTTATCCATTCTAAACAGCGTGAGAGGACGAATCTCCCCTGCCGGTGATTGTATTCTGACAGCCAGCAGAATACCCCAACAGCGGCTGCATCTGATTGGATACAGCTGCTGTTCAGCCAACCATTTTCCATCTGAATCCTTTGATTTTCAGATCGAAGGATGGAGGGGAGATGCCGATAGGACCACCCACATCAGTCCAGCTAAAATTTACTCTGTGTATGACCAGCTTTATTTGGAAAGCAGGAGGTTGAGTGCTGAGCTTGAAACTTGGGCCATAAAAACCAATAACCACTAAAGAGACAGCCAACTTGATGCCTTGTGTACCCAGTAGCATAAACAAAACCAATACATATTTGATTTTTCTTTCTCTATGATCTCAAAATATGGATAATAAAATATCAGAAAACATGTTATTTGTACTGGACAATAAGTTCATATATAGCTGTAACATATACATAAAGGGCATTATCAAGGGCCTTCCCTTATGTAATGGCATTATTTTATCCACATGGCATCTGACCAATTCTCATATCTAGTGACTGCATTTATTTTTTATTTTATTTTCATCTGATGATCCAAACATTAAGGCCATTTTCATACTGGGGCGTTTTACAGACATTTTCGTGCTTTTGTGAAAAGCTCCTGTAAACTGCCTCTTCTTCAGCCCCAGTGTGAAAGCCCAAGTGCTCTCACACTGGCGCGGTGTGCTTGCAGGATGGGAAAAAAGTCCTGCAAGCAGCATCTTTGGGGCGGTTTAGGAGCGGTGAATACAGCGATCCCAAAACGCCCCACAATTGAAATCAATGGCCAGTGCTGCCGAAGCGATTTGACAGCGGTGTTTTTTAACCCTTTTTTGGCCTCTAGCGAGGGTTAAAAGTGCCCGCTAGCAGCCGAAAAGCGTTGCTAAATCGACGATAAAGTGGCACTAAAACTAGCAGTGCTTTACCATCAATGCGGCCAGCGCCTCAGTGTGAAAGTGGCCTAACACACTTCCTGTGTTAGGGTGGCTACATTCAGCCCTCCACTGTATTTATGGAGGAGCACAGCAGCCACCCTTGGACAGCTGCATGGTCAACATGTGGAGAGGGTAGTGTTCAATGAACTAATACATTTGTATGAACTTTAGATAAGTGACTAACTGTCCCCGCCGGGAGAAGACACTGATTATCACTAGCGGCTATAGCAGCAGCTACAGGGCTGGTGCAAGGTTTTTTGACACCCTAGGCGAAACCTCATTTTGCAGCCCCATTGGCTCCACCCCTGACTCCACCACCTTTGCCCTGCCCACAGGACAGGAGGTGGCGATATAGAGGAAGCATCGGCTCTGCTTCCTCTAGCGCTGGCTCCAGTGCTGCACTGCACCTCCAATTACACTATCAGTTGGAGGGAGCAGCTGCCTGAGACTGATTTAGTTACATGCTGCAGGGTGAATAGCATGCAGATGCAGGGGGAAATCAGTGGTCAGGTGCCCCTAGGCAGCAGTGCTCCCTAGGCAGTTGCCTAGTTTGCCTAGTGGTAGCAACGGGCCTGAGCAGCTAGCAATAGTTGTAAGAGAATCCGGCAGGCTGGTTGTACCTAAGTTGATCGATTGATCGACTTGGTACATTCAGCCTGCCCACTAACGATTCAAATCTTGGCCAGTACCTGCTGAACCCGCCAAGATTCAAACCATGTATGGCCAGTGTCCTATCATATATGGTCCCCCATCGGATAGCATGCGCAGTACACACAGATTCCGAACATACCCGAGGATGAACGGCGCCTGCGCCGTGAGTCCAGGTTCTATTTCCACCATCCAAGTGGACATAGAGTAGGAATATAAAAGAGCCGAGCGCAGCGAGGCCGACCCCAATGTGTGGCGAACGAAGCTCGCCCGCGAGGGGCCCTCTAATTTTCACAACCCTATGTCCGCTTGGATGGTGAGGCTACCACCTACACTCACGGCGCAGGCGCCGTTCAGCTTCAGAGATTTTCCGAAGCTTCTTCCGCTCCGTACTGCGCATACGCAGTACGGGGCGGACACTATATGATGGCAGGACACTATCTGCCAGAACACCAGCCTTAGTTTTTGCTTTTGGGATAAAGGTTTTAAATAAATTGATAAAAGCTGGCCATTGTAAGCATCCCTGTCAGTGGTAAATGCTTTGTCTTAACGCTTTCTAATCCACTAACATCCACTTTTTCTGGACAGCTTGGTCTGTAAAGGATATAAAAAAATAAAATAACCGACTTACTGCCCAGATTACAGGTAATAAAACAACATTGCAGGGTGGACACAGGAAAACAAACACATGCTGTGTTAATACCTTTGACAGATTGCATCATATATGTATATTTTGATTTTGCCCATAGTTCTGCTTTAAAGTGGTTGTAAACCTCAGACATGAAATCCCAACAAGAATGTATTTCTATAGTGTTTACTTGCCTCTCTCCAAAGCACTGTATTATTTCTCTCTGCTGTCTAGTTCCTCTGTTATCTGCACAAGTCACTTCAACAAATTTTCCTGACACCAAGAGAAAAAAATGTGACAAGGAAGGAAGCTTAACCACTTCCATGCCACTGAACATCATATGACGTCCTCGGTTTTCAGTGGTAATATCTGAATGATGCCTGCAGCTGTAGGCATCATTCAGGTATCATTTTTTTCAGCCAGCAATTCCCTTCACCGTAACAACAAACATATCGGCTGTTCAGTCGCATGATCGTTCTTACAGGCGGTGAGAGGGGAGGTCCGCCCTCCGGTGCTTCTCCAGGCTCGCCCGTGCATTCGGCGAGCTGGAGAAGGAATCTGCCAGCCCCTGGAAGAAAGTCATAGAGAAATCCGAGGGACAGATGGTCCCTGGCAATTATGACATCCGGGCCAGCGGAAATAAACAGTGCCGGGGACCCGGCAGGAAAGCCTAAGATCGTTTTTTTTTTTATCTCATCCTTTCCTGCTTGGAGGACCTGTCACACACTATTCCTATTACACGGGATGTTTACATAGGAAAAAAAGTGACCAAAAAATTTTTTTTAAAGGGAAAGTGTAAAAATCATTTTTTTAAATAAAATAAACAATAAAAAAATTTTAAGCACACCCTTCCCCGCGTGCCCACACGCAGAAGCGAATGTACATGTAGGTTGCGTCCGCATATGTAAATGATGTTCAAACCACACATGTGAGGTATCGCCACGAACATTAGCGCAAGAGCAAAAATTCTAGCCCTAGATCTCCTCTGCAACTCTAAACATGTAACCTGCAAAAAAAATGTAAGCGTAACCTATGGAGATTTTTAAGATTTTTTTAGATTTTAAGTTTGGCGCCATTCCAATTTTAAAGCATGACATGCGAGGTATCTATTTACTCAGTGTAACATCATTATACAAAACAATTGGGTTAACTTTACTGTTTTTTTATTTATTCATTAAAGTGTTTTTTTCCCCAAAAATTTGCGTTTGAAAAATTGCTGCGCAAATACCGTGTGACATAAAAAGTTGCAATGGACGCCATTTTAATCCGTACGGTCTCTGCTTTGGGTTATGAGTAATTTTCTATAAAAAAAAATGATGATATTTTCATGTAGGAGAGGAGTGCTGGAATTTGCACAGTATGGAAGTGGTTAAGCAGATTAACAGTCTCAGCTGTGGTCCTGTGTGTTGTGTGAAGGGGTGTGTATCCCTTTCCTCCAATCAGCTCTCAGATCTCTTGTACAGTGTGTAGCTGCAGCTCTCCACCCCCTGCTTTGTGAGTCTATGAAAAATCCTTTTCCTCTCAGAGTTTTACAAGGATGTACAGGACAAATTACCGCAGATAAACAGGTACAACTTATGTAGGAGGATTTGTTTTACCTCTGTGTATCACCCAAGACCATTCACTACTTAGGTATAGGTAGGGTTGCCTGCTGATCCCTTTAAACCCGGACACATTAACCACTTAAGCCCCGGACCAATTTGCAGCCAAAGCACCAAGCCCCTTTTTGCGATACGGCACTGCGTTGCTTTAACTGACAATTGCGCGGTCGTGCGACGTGGCTCCCAAACAAAATTGTCGTCTTTTTTTTCCCACAAATAGAGCTTTCTTTTGGTGGTATTTGATCACCTCTGCGGTTTTTATTTTTGCGCTATAAGGTATTTGATCACCTCTGCGGTTTTTATTTTTGTGCTATAAACAAAACTAGAGCGACAATTTTGAAAAATTCGTGCGACGTGGCTCCCAAACAAAATTGGCGTCCTTTTTTTCCCACAAATAGAGCTTTCTTTTGGTGGTATTTGATCACCTCTGCGGTTTTTATTTTTGCGCTATAAGGTATTTGATCACCCCTGCGGTTTTTATTTTTGCACTATAAACAAAACTAGAGCGACAATTTTGAAAAAAATGCAATATTTTTTACTTTTTGCTATAATAAATATCCCCCAAAAATATATATAAAAAAAAATGTTTCCCTCAATTTAGGCCGATATGTATTCTTCTACATATTTTTGGTAAAAAAAAACGCATTTAGCGATTATTGATTGGTTTGCTCAAAAGATATAGCGTTTACAAAATAGGGGATCGTTTTATAGCATTTTTATAGTAATGACGGCGATCAGCGATTTTTATTGTGACTGTGACTGCGACATTATGGTGGACACATCGGACATTTTTGACACATTTTTGGGACCACTGTCATTTATACAGCAATCAGTGCTATTTAAATGTACTGATTCCTGTGTAAATGACACTGGCAGTGAAGGAGTTAACCACTAGGGGGCAGTGTAGGGGTTATGTATGACGTTATGTGGTTTTTTATTGTAGGGGGGCGTGGCCTGGCATGTGACGTCACTAATCGTCTTTCCCTATGTCAGGGAACAGACAATCGGTGACAGCTACAGTAGGAAGCACGGGGAGAGGTTTGTTTACACAGACCTCTCCTCGTTCTTCAGCTCTGTGACCAGATCGCGGGGCACCAGTGGTGATCGGGTCCACTGGTCGCCGCGGCCACGGAGCTCAGGACCGTGTCGGGAGAGCGCCGCCGGCGGCGCGCTCCTGACCCGCGGCTGGGCACTTAAAGAGCCATGTACAGGTAAGTGATTGTGCCCAGCCGTACCATTCTGCCGATGTATATGTGCAGGAGGCGGTCCTTAAGTGGTTAATTACACAGGTTCTGTGGCAGATTAAGGTGGTAATTAAACTCACTTAGTGCCTTACCTGCATTCAATTAGCCACAGAACCCATGTAATTATTATGTGTTTGGGTTTAAAGGGATGAGGTGGCAACTCTAGGTATAAGTAGGGGTTTACAACCACTTTAAGCCCTCCTTTGGAACACAAGTATTCTTAACTTGTATTCTCATGGACATATTGTTACAGTCTTGGTAACTGTACAGTATAATTGCCTATAATTGGAGATTTTATACATTATTTTTCAATGGGGTTATACCAGGTTGTGTGCTTTATCTCTAAGGCCGCGTACACACGCGCGGACTGTTGGCCCAACTTTGTCCGTCCAACAGTTTGAGCGAACAGTCCGCTCAAACTTAGCATGGACGGACATGGCCACACACGACGGACGAACAGTTTGCTGAAACCGTGCGCGATGACGTGAACGGCACGTACGACGGGACGAAAAATACGACGTCCTATACACTGCAATGCAACCTTCCGACGTGGAAATCCTTTCTGAGCATGCGCGAGACTTAGTTGGCCGAACAAGCCTACACACGAGCGAACAGTCCGCTGAAACCTTGTTTCAGCGGACAGTTTTTCGGAATTTCCGTAAGACCTTGTTCGGCCAACTGTCCGCTGAAACTGTCCGCTGAAGCCCCACACACGAGCGGACTGTCCGCCCAAACACTGTTCAGCGGACAAGGTTGGGCGAACAGTCCGCGCGTGTGTACGCGGCCTTAGTTTTCTCATAATGTTGCTGTTATTTTGTCTCAGATCGGGGTTCATAGAAATATCAGTTTATGCGCCCATGTTCTGTTCATTTGGTTCCATATAAGATAGTCAAAAGTTTTCCGACTTCTGTGGCAGGCACGAGGTCATGTGGCCAGTCCGACTTCCTTATGGCACATGGACAAGATAGTTCACTAGTCACAGGACAGAAAGGTCATGGCATGATTTCGACCTCTGCTTGAAGAAACCTTTATGTTTTCCCATAATCCCCTGCAAAAGTCGCCTTGCTCTTTTGGTCAGACTCTCTCTGCGACCTGGTGGTAGGAGGGTGGCTGGCTGGGGATTGTGTTGTACGTCATCTTTTCGAAGGCGAATCTGTCTGACAACCCCCTCAAGCAACTCTTGTGTATTATGGTGAAGGGCAGCAGATGTCTCTGTGTACTTACAGCTTAGCATGCCTGCCAGGGAGCGTCCCTCTGAAAGAAAAAAGAGAATACAGTGTACACAACGGCATCAAACAAAGTTGGAGTATAGCACAATATGAGCTGACTCTCTAATGTCCATGGTGACAGATTAAATAGGAGCCTGATTTGTCTGAATATGCTTTTTTTTGTGTCTGTAAGCAGGAGTAAGACATTCATTCATATAAGAACCTCATCAGAAGACTATACAGCTGTGCCCATTTCACTTTCACCAAAATTGTTACATCTCTATATTGTGCAAGCCCATGTATTACGTATACCAGCGTTTAACGCCTACTTTCTCTTTAACCACTTGACCTCTGAAAGATTTAACGCCCTTCATGATCAGGCCATTTTTTGCGATCCAGAACTGCGTTATTTTAACTGAAAATTGTGCTGTCGTGAAATAAAATTGATGTCCTTTTTTCCCACGATTAGAGCTTTCTTTTAGTGGTGTTTGATCAGCTTATTTTTTTGCACTATACCACAAAAAAGACAGACAATTTTTAAAAAAAACTAAATTTTTTACTTTCTGCTATAAAACATATCCAATAAAATTAAAGAAAAACAAAACAAATGTCTTCATAAATTTAGGCCATTATGTATTCTTCTACATGTTTTTGGTAAAGAAATCCCAATAAGTGTATATTGATTGGTTTACACAACTTTTATAGCATCTACAAACTTTGGGATATTTTATGGAATTTGTGTTTTATTTTTTTACGCTAGTAATGGCAGCGATCAGTGATATCGCGGGGCTACGATATTGCAGTGGACATTCTCACATTAACTGACACTTTTGACACTTTGGGGGTTATTTACTAAAGGTAAATACACTTTGTACTGCAAGTTCACTGAAAGTGCACTTGGAAGTGCAGTCGCTGTAGATCCGAGGGGGACATGCAAGGAAAATAAAAAACAGTATTTTATCTTGCACATGCTTGGATGATAAAATCAGCAGAGCTCCCACTCATTCCCTGAGATCTACAGCGATCTACAGCGACTGCACTTCCAAGTGCACTTTCAGTGTACTTGTAGTACAAAGTGAATTTGCCTTTAGTAAATCAACCCCTTTGTCTGGAACCTAACACAATGACAGTGATCAGTGCTAAAAATACTGTATGCACTGTACTAATGACACTGGCTGGGAAGGGGTAAACATCTAGGGCGCTCAAGGGGTTAACTGTGCCTAGCCAGTGTTTGTGTGTTAACTGTGTGCTGCTTTTACTAAGGGAAGTAATGGATTTGTCCCTGCTTTGTAGGAACACAGAATTTATTCCTTCACCCCTGTCAGAACTGAGATATGCCATGTTTACATATGGCATATATACATACATAAGGCATATCCCAATTCCCTGTGTATTGCCAACGATTGGTGGGTGCTGGAGGACATTGAGCACCTGGCACCTCCAGATCGGCTTCTGCTGTGAACTATCATAGCAAAAGCAGCCCGCCGATGCCGCGCACCCACCCTGTGCAGGCGGCAGTCTGGAATCACTTGTATATGCGTGATCTGGTACACAGCTTTACTATAGGGCATGTCGGCAAGTGGTTAAAGGGAGGAGAAGATAGAAGAGCATTTTAAAACCAAGCTTCATTTTTGCAATAGTTGATTACTTATATTAGTGCACATTAACAAAGTGTCACTATGTGCATTTCAAATAAAGTTGTCATGAAAAAAAATATGAACTGTGTGATGTGCTGAAATGCGCATCACACCACCCCTTACCGCTGACTCACTGCAGCCGGAGCGGACAGTTGGCTGCATACTAAACCGCTGCTGTGCGCGTTTGTGCATTTAGCGTGCATTTAGTATGAATGGGCCCTTAAACAGGACAGAAGAATGCTGCAGAGGTTCTCGTGAGCCATTGTTTACACCTGAACTGCTTTTCTTCCCAATACAAGTCACTGAAAATGCAAAAGTAACTCAAGCAAACCGAGAAGTAACACAAAACGCCAGAAAGTTAGAAGTCAAATTAACTTAGACGTACATGAACGTTAACTAATTTTGACCTGCTTGTGAGTCTGATACTCTCCTTAGTTGCAAAGATAAATAAGAACACCTCTACTTGGGCTATTTCTTCCTCAACAATTCAGGCTCAGGCGCATTAGTTAAGTAATGCAAGTCCATTACTCTTGTCAAACAAACTTAGATATTAATATAATATTGTGTGGTCAGAGAACATGCTGACATTATGTCTAATCACCTACTGCAATGCAAGCAATTTGTATTATACTAGTAATACACAGTATCATACTAGTTAAAGTGTTTGTAACCCTAAATGATTTTTTCTTAAATGGATCGTGTTCCTTTAAAGCATGTTATACAGCACAGTGCTTGTGCTTTATAATTTGGCCCCTTGTATCACCTGAAATACCTGGCTGATCTTGCCTGGTTCTGCCCTCCCCCTGTAAACTGACCACGGTTTATCATGGCTGCTGAGCCCTGACACTGTGGTCAGTTTACGTGCCTCCGTCATCCAAAGCTCTCCTCTGTCTTGCCGCCCTTCTCCTCCCTGCCTGTCAGCTAATGACAGTGCCTGACCCTCCCCTCCTGCTGCTATTGTAACTGTGTCAAATGCCTACAATCTCATCTGTTATATTAAATGATGTGCCTCAATGTATGTTTTTTTTTTTTTAAATAAGACACTGTAAACCTTTTTCATAGCAACGCTCGGTGCTCACGTGACCGCCCACCTCTCTCGTCCTCTCCTCCCCTTCTCCCAACTGACATCAGGGGAGGATTCTCAGCCCCTCCCACTGTAGCTGTCAGATCGGGAGAGGGAGCAGCGTGCAGTTATAATCGCCTAGAGGCGATTCAGTTCGCATTGTGCGCTATATAAGTATTTCATTCATTCATTCAGTTATGTGAGCGCCGAGCGTGGCTACAAAATAAGGTAGAAATTGGCATTATTTTTACAAAGAACCTACACTGGAGCATAGAACGTTATCTAACAGAGGGGATTGTATGTACTTCATAAAGTGGCTTTACGACTAATTTAAGTAGTTTACTGGTAAACTAGAATCATATTTTATAAAACTTTCCATTCATTGTAGTGAAGTGTAAACTTGAACTCAAATTTACAAATCTATAAACTGGAGTTTTGTAGCATTTTATCAATACAGAGTGTATCCATGGCACTCGGCTTATAAAGCATGCTGAACGTGCAATACTTTCATGATTGTTGTGTAAAATTGACTGAGCCAGATGTTCTATCTCTACTAGGATAAATAAAAAAAAGGGATTCCCCCCTCTTATTCAACACTCCACATTATGGGATCCCTCCTACAGTTCAGGTCTGCTTTAAAGCCCAATTAAATAAAATAGGCTATAGTTAGCTGTACTCTAGCCTGGAGCTCTCTACCTTGGGGCTAGTATGCGGTAAGTATCAAATATTCATATTTAATATATGACAGATTAAAAAGAAATAACACTATACTTTTTTTTTTTTTTAATCTATACTCTAGGTTAGCCATGTTTCTACCTCTGAGTCTCTAAAAAGGCTTCTTTTGGTAAAGCCACCCTCTGTTGTAAATTAAAAGCATAGGTAAACCACAAAAATAAACTTCTCTTGTTTTCTCCCATTTGGTCTGTTAAAGGTAAATACCATTGACAGTGTATTGTGGATTATTTTGACAACTGCAAAAAAAAAAACCCAATGGTCCTGCTATAAATCTTTTAAACTACAAGACACTATCCTGCTATATTATGGAGAGGCGAGGGCTAGGTGTTATTCGGTCCTAATTGACTTTCTCTCTTATGGTGACAATACACCTCCGGTCCCCCATAGAACAATGAGTGAGCACTGTCATCCTAGGAGAGGAAGTGTGTTACTGGCAGAATCACCAGCTGAAAATAAAGCAAAAAAAAAGAAAAGAAAATGAATGCAGCCAACAAATCTAAGGACTGGTAAGCTACAATATACACCGATCAGACATACAGTGTCTCTCAAAAGTGAGTACACCCCTCACATTTTTGTAAGTATTTTATTATATCTTTTCATGTGACAACACTAAAGAAATTACACTTTCCTACAATGTAAAGAAGTGAGTGTACAGCTTGTATAATTTGCTGTCAATTTGCTGTCCCCTCAAAATAACTCAACACACAGCCATTAATGTCTAAACCACTGGCTACAAAAGTGAATACACCTCTAAGTGAAAATGTCCTAATAGGGCCCAATTAGCCATTTTCCCTCCCTGGTGTCATGTGACTCATTAGTGTTACAAGGTCTCAGGTGTGAATGGGGAGGTGCGTTCAATTTGGTGTTATCGCTCTCGCCATGGTCGACCAAAGAAGTTGAGTGCACATGCTCAGCGTCATATCCAGAGGGGGGGGGTCAACCTGTCAGTGCTCAGACCATATGCTGCACACTGCATCAAATTGGTCTGCATGGCAGTTGTCCCAGAAGGAAGCCTCTTCTAAAGATGATGCACAAGAAAGCCCATAAACAGTTTGCTGAAGACAAGCAGACTAAGCACATGGATTACTGGAACCATTTTCTGTGGTCTGATGAGACCAAGATAAACTTATTTGGTTCAGATGGTGTCCAGCATATGTGGCGGCAACCAGGTGAAGAGTACAAAGACAAGTGTGTCTTGCCTACAGTCAAACATGGTGGTGGGAGTGTCATGGTCTGGGGCTGCATGAGTGCTGCTAGCACTGGGGAGCTACAGTTCATTGAGGGAACCATGAATGCCAACATGTGCTGTGACACATTGAAGCAGAGCATGATCCCTCCCTTCAGAGACTGGGCTGCAGGGCAGTATTCCAACATGATAACAACCCCAAATACACCTCCAAGACAAACACTGCCTGGCTAAAGAAGCTGATGGTAAAGGTGGTGGACTGGCCAAGCATGTCTCCAGACCCAGACCCTATTGAGCATCTGTCGGGCATCCTCAAATTGAAGGTGGAGGAGCGCAAGATCTCTAACATCCACCAGCTCTGTGATGTCGTCATGGAGGAGTGGAAGAGGACTCTGGTGGCAACCTGTGAAGCTCTGGTGAACTCCATGCCCAAGAGGGTTAAGATCTGCTGGTAAATAATGGTGGCCACAGAAAATATTGACACTTTGGGCCCAATTTGGACATTTTCACTCACTTTTGTTGCCAGCAGTTTTTAACTTATTTTGATAGGACAGAAAATGTACAATGTTATACAAGCTGTACACTCACTACATTGTAGCAAAGTGTCATTTCTTCAGGGTTGTCACATGAAAAAGATATAATAAAATATTTACAAAATTGTGAGGGGTGTACTTTTGTGAGATACTGTTACTCTTTGACCACCCACCCAATATTGAGTTGGTCCCCCTTTTGTCATTGAAAAAGCCGTTACCTTCGAGGCATGGATACCACAAGACCTCTGAAGGTATGCTGTGGTATCTGGCACCATGATGTCAGTAGCAGATCCTTTAAGCCCTGTAATTTGCAAAGTGGGGTCTCTGTGGATCAAACTTGTATTTTCAGCAAATCCCACTGATACTCGATTTTAATGAGATCTGGAGAATCAGGAGGCCATGTCAACAACTTAAACTAATTTTTGTGTTCCTCAAACCATTCTTTAACCATTTTTGTAGTGTGCCATTCTCCAGCTGGAAGATGTCACTGCCATCACAGAATACCATTTCCTTGAAGGGGTATGCTTGATTAGCAACAATGTTTTGGTAGGTGGTAAGTGTCAAAGTAGCATCTACATCAGGGAACCTCAAACTATGGCCCTCCAGCTGTTGCAAAACTACACATCCCATGAAGCATTGTAAAACTCTGACATTCACAGACATGACTAGGCATGATGGGAATTGTAGTTCCTGAACAACTGGAGAGCCATAGTTTGAAGACCGATGATCTACATGAATGACTAGGCCAAGGTTTCCTAGCAGAACATTGCCCAAAGCATCACACTGCCTCCTCTTATGCAGCAGCCTGGTGCCATTTCTTCCACAGGTATGTGACACACACACCTGACCATCCACAAGAAAACGTGATTAATTAGACCAGGCCACCTAATTTCATTACTCCATAGTCCAGTTCTGATGCTCATGTTCCCATTGTAGGTACTTTTGGCTGTGGACACGGGTCAGCATAGGCACCCTGACTGGTCTTCAGCTATGCAGCCCCATACACGACAAACTGCGATGTACTGTGTATTCTGATGCATTTCTACGGGAACCAGCATTCACTTTTTCAGAAATTTGAGCTACAGTGGCTCTTCTGTTTAATTGGACTAGACAAGCCAGTCTTTGCTCCCCACGTGCATCAATGAGCCTTGGTCAGCCATGACCCAGTCACTGGTTCAATGGTTTTCCTTCCTTGGACCACTTTTGATAGGTCCTGACCACTGCAGACCGGGAACATCCTAATAGAGCTGCAGTTTGGGAGTTGGTCTGACCCAGTCCTCTTGCCATTACAATTTGGCCCTTGTCAAAGTCACTCAAATCCTTATGCTTGCCCACTGTTTCTGCTTTCAACACATCAACTTCAAGGACAACATTTTCACCTGCTGTATAATGTACCCCACTGATTTTTAAATGCCATTGTAATGAGCTAATCGATGTTATTAACTTTACCTGCCAGTGGTCATAAAGTTATAGCTGATTATTGTATTGCATTTTGTTCTTGGGGTTAGATGTGTTCTTATCACCATTTATTATATTGCTGTATTTACATGTGTATAGCTAATCAGCTGATAGGAAAGATGTTCAAGAGTGATATACAGTATATACAGTGGAGAAAATAATTATTTGATCCCCTGCAGATTTTGTAAGTTTACCCACTTACAGTATAAAGAAATGAAGGGTCTATAATTTTTATCATAGGTGTATTTTAAATGCTAGAGAAAGAATATCAACCAAAAATCCAGAAAAACACATCGTACAAATGTTATAAATATGAGAAATGCAGTTCAGTAAAATAAGTATTCGATCCCAAAGCAAAACATGGTACCTGGTACCTGGTGGAGAAACCCTTGTTGGCAACCACAGAGGTAAGATGTTTCTTGTAGTTAAAGACCAAGTTTGCACACATCTCAGGAGGGATTTTGGTCCACTCTTTTTTACAGATCTTCTGTAAATCCTTAAGGTTTCTTGGCTGTCACTTGGCAAACTCGAAGTTTCAGATTGCACCATACATTTTATACAGTATCAATGTCTGGAGGCCACTCCATGACCTTAATTTGCTTCTTCTGGAGCCACTCCTTTGTTGCCTTAGCAGTATGTTTTGGGTCAATGTCATGCTGAAAGACCCATCCATTAACCATCTTCAGTGTTCTGGCTGAGGGAAGAAGGTTTTCATCCAATATTTTACAGTACATGGCCCCATTCATTGGCCCCTCAATGCAGCAAAGTTGGTCTGTAACTTTAGCAGAGAAACAGCCACAAAGCATAATGTTTCCACCTCTGTGCTTGACTGTAGAGATAATGTTCTCATGTACAGTCATGCCAATGAACATCTAAATGATTCAGAGAAGGATTGGGAGAAAGTGCTTATAATCCACCACAAAGCATAATGTTTCCACCTCCGTGCTTGACTGTAGGGATAATGTTCTCATGTACAGTCATGCCAATGAACATCTAAATGATTCAGAGAAGGATTGGGAGAAAGTGATGTGGTCAGATGAGACCAAAATTGAGCTCTTTGGCATTAATGTGACTCGCCGTATTTGAAGGGGAGAAAAATGCTGACTATGACCCTAAGAACTCCATCCCTACGGTCAAACACGGAGGTGGAAATATGATGTTTTGGAGCTTTTTCTCTGGATGGGAACATGTATTGTAAAATCTTGGATGAGAGCCTCAGCTAGAACACTAAGAATGGGTCATGGATGGGTCTTTCAGCATGACAATGATCCAAAACATAGCACCAAGGCAACAAAGGAGTGGCTCAAGAAGAAGTACATTAAAGTGGTTGTAAACCCTCCCCCACAACTTTGTCCCATGCAAATCAGCATAAATAACCCTGATGAACACTGCTTGTAGATATCTCCTTACTTGCTTAGTATTGTTGTAATCCTTGTTGTTCTGTAGAATGAAGTCACTGAGCATGCCCAGATCTCCCCTTATTTACGGCACACTCTCTAGGTGCTTATCTATCTGTTATCAAGACTTCCTACTGCACACCACTGAACTCTGCTAATCACTCAGAGCTTCCTCCTACACACCATGTGACCATGTGACCTCACATACAGTCTAAACTTGGCCATTACTGCAGTCATATCAGCTGAAGCTGATAAGTCTGACAAAGGCAAACATTAGACATCGGCACAAGTAAATACTATGAAATAAACATGTAAGCTATGAACAGGGAAGCAGGGTTGCCATG
Source organism: Lithobates pipiens (assembly GCF_037356315.1). NCBI lineage: Eukaryota > Metazoa > Chordata > Amphibia > Anura > Ranidae > Lithobates > Lithobates pipiens. The sequence continues at coordinate 17,461,919 of NW_027507696.1, forward strand.
GAAACGTTGGATTGAGAAGGAGGCTTGGTTAACAGTACAGGAAGTGCTCAATATAAGGGAGGAAATACACTCCACTGTGGACTCAGAAAACAATACTTAAGATGGCGCTGCCTAACCCCTGGAAACAAGTTTTTTTAAAGTTTCTTTAAACAGTAAGTAATATGTGATTTGGGCTGGATTACAGTGGCTATAATCTGATAATTACTTATTATAATGGACTAAATGAAAAGAAGCATCAGAGTGGGAGAGTTTACTTCCTCTTTAAGGTCATGGAGTGGTCTAGTCAGTCTCCAGACCTTAATCCTATAGAAACTTTATGGAGGGAGCTGAAACTTCAAGTTTTCAAGGGACAACCAAGAAACCCTAAGGATTTAGAGAAGATCTGTAAAGAAGAGTGGACCAACCCCCCCCCCCCCCCCCCCCCCCCCCCTGAGATGTATGCAAACCTGGTCACCAACTACAATAAACATCATACCTCTGTGCTTGCCAACAAGGGTTTCTCCACCAAGTACTAAGTCATGTTTTGCTTGGGGGGTCAAATACTTATTTTACTCATTGAACTGCAACTGCATAATGTATAACATTTGTTTTATGTGTTTTTTTGGGGGGATTTTTGGTTGATATTCTGTCTCTATTGAAAATACACCTCTGATAAAAATTATAGACCCTTCATTTTTTTGTGGGTAAACTTACAAAATCTGAAGGGGATCAAATAATTATTTTCCAAGATGTAGCTACACCCAGTGCCCTCTCTATCAAATCTAACCAACAGTTGGGCACTTATCCTGTCGTTGTGTCTACACTGTGTGAAGGACTAAACCCATCCATGTCAATGTAATATCATGGTAAATCTTTATATTGTCACTGGTAGGCCACTATATTGGCTTTGTGCAGTGATATTCAGAGACTTTTCTTTCACCAAAAAGGCCAGTGTTGAAACCATGCTATGTTACATGTAGAACCAGAAACATCATATTTATATACTCTATATGTATATATAATTTCAGTAATTTCTGACTTTTGGTAATTCTATGGACCAACTTCTGAGCACTATGACTGAAAGCATTTTTTCCATAAAATTTGCTTATTGTGACCTACAGGGTAAGTCATACTATCTTTCCTAAACCCATACTATTATGACTTTTGAGTGTGAGAGGAAGCCCACACAACATGAAGATATTATCCTGGCTTAAATTAGAAGGACCCCAGTACTACAAGGCAGAGCTAACCACTAGACCACTGGAGATCCCTTTCTACATGTCTTCCTTCTGGCCTTTGGTGCCACCGCCGTGTCTCAGGGGTATACCACCTCAGTTCCCAGGGATGATGTTTTATCTAGCGATATTCCATTATGGTCACCATTTACAATATTTTTACCCATTTACTATAACTAGGTAAGAGTGGTTGGGATCTTTTTTGCTCCCCCTCTTCCTTTTATGTTTTATATTTTGTTTCTTACTATATCATTTTTGGTAATTTTTTCTAGACATTCCCAAAACCCTGCATCTGCTCCTGACAAGTGGTATAATAACCACCAAACACGTAGAGTTTTCCTATGATTCGACGTCACAGTTTCCCATGTTTTACCATTTTACCTGATTACCATCACAATACTATTATGAACCAATTCATCATTGTTTATATATTTATATGTTACCATCACAATCTGGTTTACATACCCTAGGTCCATTATTATGTTTATTGTCTAGAGTTTAATATGTAATATTTACCGATTTTACATACAAGTTCTATATGTGACCTATTATTGATTATGATATTTTAATCTATTTATACTATGTTACAATGTTATGTATGACATGTGTACTAAATAAATAATGTTTACATTGATTGGCTCTAATTATGTTATGTAGCAGTGTGCCTCATATAAAGTCCCAAATCTCTCTTCTTATTTCAAATTATCGGGGATGGAGGTAAATCGTAGCTATTGCCTCATATAAAGTCCCAATTCCATTTCCTCTTTTTCAATTCAATAGGGAGGGAAGCACACTGCTACACCATTTTATCCTCAATACCATCTGTGACTTAACTTACCTATTTTATTTTTATTCCATACAGGGGCACCACTCTGTTAGTCGGGGTTGGGTAATCATCCATTGTCCCCGGGAGCTGCGACCCCCACCACGTACTTCCCCTCCCTTGTCTGGGGGGCAGGGCAGTCTCCTGCTGTGGGCCGACGCCACGCTTGCATGTCATGCTTCACAACGTCAGTTATGACGTTGCGGCTCTGATGTGTATATCTATTCTGTGTGTACGATGAGGGAGGTTGTCATGCCATTATGCCAAGCGTCGTTTTTTTGCTCAGAAGATGGTGCCGCCCTCCCTTTTCACGCTGCGTGTCATTGGTGGTTGCCCTCAGTTGATCGGCTGCAATTCACATCTATATGCGCCGCGCCATCATCCTTGATTTGTTCATCTCCCCTTCACCTTTGCACCTCTAGTCATTCCTCCTTTTTACCATTCCAGGTATCCTATACTTTATCACTCATTATACTTCTTTCGCCTGGCTGGTTTCCCACTATACTACCTATTTAACCATTTCATACCTTTTTTGTCACTATATATCAAGCACATTTGGTTGTGGTTTTCATCCCTCCTTTACAGCTACTTCTTTATCTCACAGGCTATCATGCTTAGTTACCTCAATACACAATGATTCTCAGTCACAACCTTTGGTCTGATTTATGTTACTTTCACACCTATTTTTCCATCTCATTTGTTTTCTCAACGTCCACTTGGTTGTGGTTTCCCCTCTCCAGCTTTCAGCTATACCATCAGCTGATCGTTCAATTACCTAACTTTACAGAAATTCTTTGTAATTATCTACATTTTGAACATTATACATTACCTATTATACAGATTACAGCTGAAGTACTGGAGATCCCTTTCTACATGCCTTCCTTCTGGCCTTTGGTGCCACCGCTGTGTCTCAGGGGTATACCACCTCCTTTCCCAGGGATGATGTTTTATCTAGCGATATTCCATTATGGTCACCATTTACAATATTTTTAGCCATTTACTATAACTAGGTAAGAGTGGTTGGGATCTTTTTTGCTCCCCCTCTTCCTTTTATGTTTTATATTTTTTTTCTTACTATATCATTTTTTCTAGACATTCCCAAAACCCTGCATCTGCTCCTGACGAGTGGTATAATAACCACGAAACACGTAGAGCTTTCCTATGATGCGACGTCACAGTTTCCCATGTTTTACCATCTTACCTGATTACCATCACAATACTATTTTGAACCAATTCATCATTATTTATATATTTATATGTTACTATCACAATCTAGTTTACATACCCTAGGTCCATTATTATTATTATTATTATACACGATTTATATAGCGCCAACAGTTTACGCATCGCTTTACAATGTATAGGGGGGACAACACAATTACAGTACAATACAAGAGGTACAGGAGGGCCCTGCTCGTAGAGCTTACATTATAAAGGGAGGGGGTCCATTATTATGTTTATTGTCTTGAGTTTAATATATAATATTTACCGATTTTACATACAAGTTCTATATGTGACCTATTATTCATTATGCTATTTTAATCTATTTATACTATGTTTCAATGTTATGTATGCCATCTGTACTAAATAAATAATTACATTGATTGGCTCTAATTATGTTATGTAGCAGTGTGCCTCATATAAAGTCCCAAATCTCTCTTATTCCGGAGCTAACCACTAAGCCACAGTGGTGCCCTTGAAACAGGGGTACACTTTTCCTAAAAAAAAGCAGAGGCTATCTTTTAAAGACAGCTGATTTATTCAGTTTTTAAGCTACATTTGCACAGGTCACTAGTGCTGGTGCAAATGATAGCAGTAATCTACTGATTCCTGTCGCTGTTTCAGCCACCAGTGGGCACCTATCTGTGGCCACTGAGCCCTGTACATTACAATGACAGGTCGGCGGTGGCCACAGTTATCCGTGGCTGTCCACCCGGTCAGAAAATACCTATGGTGATCGCTGCTGGAAGCACGCATGCACGCAGTGATCACCAGAGGTAATCGAAGGCTGGGAGGGCAGCCATGGATGGCTTGGTAGCTACAGCGAGCCACACACAAGTCCCTGAAACAGCTACAAGAATCAGAAGATTTCTGCCGCTGTCATTCGCCCTGGTTATAGTCGCCACTGCAAATGTAGCCTAATGGATAAAAGTTAAATAGCACATCATTCATCTCTGCAATGAGACCTCATAAACAAGTAGCAAATGTAAGAGCATGCAGGTTTTTTGGCTTTTTCAAGGTGATACCATTAAACAGTATTTCCAAGCAGCACCTAAATATACTTCCAAACCTCCCTATAACCCTGTAGAACACGTGTCAAATACAAGGCCCATGGTCTGAATCCGGCACACCAGGCCATTTTATGTGGCCCTTGTACCTCTCCTGCACCTGCGGCACTCCCTTGTCTCCCCCTCCACCTTGTTTCAGCAGTCGGCAGGAGAGAGGAGGACAGAACTCCTCTGCCAGATCCTGTGCTTCATCACGCAGCCGCAGACAGGCTTGTTCCTCCCCCCCCCCCCCCCCGTGTCAACTGCAACTGCAGAGAGTAGGCAACTGCAGAGAGTAGGACAGAACTCTCCCTTCTACAGACTCTGTACCTCTCTGTGCAGTCGCAGCACCTCCTCATCTCTGCCTCCCCTGGCCTCAGCATATAGTAGATTCCTGCAGCTGACTCCTGCCCTCTTCTGGTTCTTCTCCATACCCTGTAATTCTGGCTCCCAGCTCTGCCCCCAGCTTCTTCTCCGCAGCAGCAAAAAGTGAGGAGGATGCACTGTGATGTAAAGAAGGGTGGGGGACTCTTGGCTGCTGATGGTGGGGGAAAGGGACTCTTGATATCTGATGTAAGGGGGAGGGTGGGGTGCTCTGGACATCTGATTATGGTTATTAGGAAAATAATACATTTGAATTTGAGTTGAAAAGGAGGGTCTCACTCTACTGGCATCATCCACAGATTCCACAACAACTTTTATAGGAGACTGCTCAGACAGAACACCATGGCAGAACAACATTATGTCTGAGCAGTCTCATAAAGTTTCTTGTGGATGATACCAGTGGTGTGCACCCCTTTTCAGACTTGCATCATCTGCTACAAAAGATACAACCAGCACTTTGAGGGCAACCATAATGCTGATATGGCCCATGTTAAAATTTAGTTTTATACCCCTGATCTAGAACATGTGCCACCCTCTTTATATTTAACCTTGTTCCTGTACTGAGAAGCAGCTTTTATAATAACTTATGACATCATCGTCAGGCTTGAAAATTTCTTGCAGGGGCAGCTGCTATGAACTCAGCGCTTAATGGCATAGGCACACCCCTACAACTACATCTCTCATGAACCCTTTGCTTACACACGGGTTGATTTATAAAAAACAACTAGGCTGTTCAGTTAGCTTAGTGAATGAGGTGAAGCTATGCTGACTTTCATCATCCAGTCATGTGCAAACAAAATAATTTTTTCCTTGCATTTGATTCTTTCTAAACAGAACTTTTGGCACATTCATAAAGCTATGGAAAAATGTCTCTGCCCCATGTGACTCTGGGCCTCACACAGCCACAGGCCTCTGACATGACGGCATCTAGCCAGCATGTCAGCATGGATCCTGAGCCAACCTTTAAAGATATACTAGCTGCTGTCACTGTCTGTAACTTCTCAATTGCAGATCTTACAGGGTAGGTGAAAGGTGTATACATCTGCTGTGGAGGGGCGTATTAGCACTCTCGAGGATGACTGGCAGCCATTGCAGAGAGATGTTAAATTTGTTCATTCTGTGGCCTCTGCTAAGGCATCTAGGTTAGAGGACATGGAAAACTGCCTTTGCAGAAACAACGTGCATGCAGTAGGCATCCCTAAGATAGGCAAGAACCCTGTGGTGTTTATTAAAGCATGACTAGCTGACACTTTTGGGTGAGACACTTTTTCACCTATGTTTGTAGTTGAGAGAGCCCATAGAGTCCTAACGCATCCCCCACTGCAGCGAGCACCACCAAGAACCTTCCTGTTCCTTCTTCTCAACTACAGAGACAGGGATACCATACTATCTAAAGCCAGAACAGCTGCCTCTCTCAAAGTGGATAAAAAGCAAAGTCAGTATTATCATCTCTCTACAGGAAGTTAGAAGCGCACTTGACTTCTTGCAGATCAACAAGCATTTGTACAGGGATAAAACATGGGAAACGTGCATGTATTGTACATTAAATGTATACAATAACTTTTATTTTACCCAAACATACACTCTAAGTAGTTGGCATTCTAAACTTCTCAAGCTATTCAACATCAAAAACGTCCACTTCCCCCCTAATGTAGAAGTAAAAGCATTCAACGAGCATGCATGTTCTGTATACTTTTTATACAAAATAGGTCTTTTTTTAATCTATCAATGTTGGAGGTTGCGGTCATCTTTTCTTACCAGTAAATGGCCCTGCTATCATCCAAACTTGTTGATGTTAAAGGTATCAGATAGTCATCAAATATATTACATGTACTTTATTTTAGCAAATACAATGGTTCTATGCATTCTGATAGTAAGGCTAGTTCTGCACTAATTAGGAGTGCCCACTGTGTTTGCAGCCAGATGAACCAAATATACTGTTTTGGATTGTTATGTCATTGTGAAACTGGACTGCCAGATCACTAATCTCACCTGTACTGGTACTGATACTGCACGGCCCTGGGACATTTTTGTTTACTAGGGAGTGTTGGAGCACTACTATGTAATGTACTCATAACCACCAGGATCCATACTGATATTTTTTAAAACACCCTTATTTGCACCCACATGTTCTTTCCTAGGCTAATGGGTATTTATGTTAAAGTGTCATTAAATCCATACAATAAAAAAACTCTAATTACATGTTTTTCATGCTATGTTACTCACAATATATATACTCACAAAGCCACTAAAGCATTAGTTTTGTGTAGAGTGAAATATACCTGGCTGATCCTGCCTTCAGCTGTCCGTCCCATATTCCCTGTGTCCCCGCTGCAGGTTTAGATTGTGTAGACCAGCTGGTGTCCTCTACTGAGTATGCTCAGGTTCAGTTCCCTCATTTCCTCCTTTTTCATATCTGTGCAGCCCACATAACTATAGAGTCACACATGTGGGCATATACACGGTAGTAAATGACACTCCCCTCCCTCTCTCCTCCTCCATGTCCTTCTATTGCAAAACACTATGGGTGTGGAATATAGAATGCTGATTAATTACATTTACTAAGAAACTCACAAAAGAGCATAGTTTTAATATAGATCAGTATTAAATATATTTAATATAATTGCTAATACCTCTAAAGTAAAAAAAGAGCCTTGGATGTAGATGCTGTCTGAACAAAAGTAAAGCTAGTGGTAATCATCTCTGACACCGTCTACACCATATTAATGCACAAAAATACACATTTAATGTTCAATAAAGATTGATTGGGAGCTGTAAATCAACTATTTGACATTTATAATCTAATTTGAATTGCTCTTCTGGAACTATTTTTTTTAGTCATGTGACTGGCACAGCACCAATCATGGCTGGCCAGACACAGAGTCACACTGTACAGAGCATACATCAGTAGAGTAGAATTCCCCCAAGGATCTTTCCCTGCAGAGTCCAAAGAACAGGGAAAGATCATGTGACCACATAACAGTGCTGCAGAAATAAGGTGCTTAGAGCATTTAACAAAAAAACAGAATACAGTGCCATGATATACATGATTTATGTCAATGAATTATGGCAATGATCACTTTTCTGTTTAGTATTACTTTCACTCTGTTTGTCAATACCTTCCATGCTGACCTCTCTGGAGCGAGCTAGATCTCCCTTATTGCCAACAAAAATGACTGGAATGTGGCGGTGTGGACGAGCAGACCGCAGTTTCAGAAGAAGACCAGGTAGATGCTGAAAGCTACTTCTGTCTGTCACTGAAAAGATTAGAAGGAAGGCATCCCCCATTTCTAGACAGCTTTCTTGCATCCAAGTGCGGGGACCTACCTGAGAAGGTAAAGACCACTATGATTAAAAAAAAAAAAAGAATTGTGATTTTGATATAGTAAGTTTACAACCAGCACTACTTTTCGGAAATTAGACATTTTAAGGAAGAATATTGGATCTTTGCAAAAATTCTTACCTGTTCCCAGATATCATATACAATTAATGTTGTCTTTTCTCCATCTACCATCAGATCTATCTCATATGTATCCTCTGGAAATGACAAGAAGATCTGTTCACAATCATATCAGGTCAAGAACACACATTTAACCCACACCCTAATAACATTTCCTATAAATCACCTGGATGTTCAGCTTCATGTGGGAAAGTATCTTTTAGGCCTCCAAATATCCCAGCAAGGGTTGTCTTTCCTACTCCGGTGTCACCAACCAACATAACTTTGTAGGATCCAGGCTCTGGATTACTGTCTGAGGACCTTACAGAGTCAGATGACCCTGAATGGACACTTGGCCAGTCAAGCTCATCAACAGCTTGTGTACGTCTCAGCTGGTGTTTGTAGGGCAGGGGCATGCTGCCACGCCGGTGTGAGTCAACAGAAATTGGAAGACTTCCTCGATGTTGCCGTAGACCACCCAGCTTCTCTATTTTGTTTAGTGTCATGGTAGGGGCTGTAATAGAATCAACAAAACAAATCATTAGTAGTATAACAAAATTAGCAAACCCATGCTTAAAAAACAACATTCTAACATGTCAAAATTAAAATAGTTTCATGCCTTAAACTCCACTAAACCTTAAAGTCAATTATAGTTATGGTGAACGTGAGAGTAAGTGGGCCTGAGTTTTTGACCACAGAAGCTGGTCAAGAGTTGCGTAATAGTATCTAAAATATTAAAAATGTTAAAAGTTAGCTTAATTGATGGCATTAAAGTGGATAATGTATACTGCACTGGTCCCCAACCATTGTTTTCCAACTCATATGTGGCATGAAGCTGGTCCTATTTAGATAAGGCCATACAAATACTTAAAGCGGTAGTAAACCCAGTTTCAAAAAACACTTACATTCCCGGCATGCCGGAAATGCTAACTTTCACATTGGCTGTGCTCTCAACCAAACTTTCAAGCAATCCAATGGCTGGTTTCATAACTGATCACATGTGCAGCATTATGGCAGTTTAAGAATCATTAGAGGCTAAGATGGCAGCTTCCTTGACTGAAAACTATAGAAGGGTTTACTTCCACTTTAAATTGGTTCTAAAGGTTCAAGGTTTTTACCTTCTATGCATGAAGGTAAAAAACCTTCTCTGTGCACCAGCCCCCCTAATACTTATCTGAGCTTGATCTTCCTCCAGTGCTATGCATGAGAGCCTCAGCTCTCCAGGGAATTTCCCTCCTCATTGGATGGAACAGGAGCCGGAGCCACAGCCAGCCACTGAGCCAATGAGGCGACAGAGAAGCTGGGCTTGTCTGGGTACTACTATAGCAAGCTGCTCTCTGTGGGGGCACTCAGCGGGAAGGAGGGGAAAAGAGAAGAGGATCTGGGCTTTTCTGTGCAAAACCACTGCACAGGTCAGGTAATTATGACATGTTTGTCATTTTAATGTGAAAAAAACGGAAGCCTTAATATCACCTTAAAGAGTAACGTAACTTTTGCTGAGAAAAAACAAACCCTTCTGGGTGATCAATGTACATTTTACAAACTTTGCAGCAGATTCCTACCTTTGGTTGCTGTGAAGAAATAGCTGTTTGTTTTGCCAGACTGATCACATACTCATTTTAAAATGGAAGTGACTGGTTTGTTGTTAATCAGATAATGCACTTGTGTTCTTTTGCAATCATTTTTATTATTTTTTTTCCAATAAAAAAAAAAGAGGGGGTTATACAAAACATAGTGAAATTGACACAGAAGTACAGTTGTCCCCCATACATAGAAAAAGCAAGAAATAAAGAAAACATCATATAAAAGGGAAGAAAAAGCAATTGCAAGCCAAATTTCACAACTTAGGTTGTAGGCAGCCAGTGACACACACAGTGTATGCAACTTCAAATGTTAGAGCCAGCGAGTACAAAATCTACAGGCAAACAATGTAACATCAAATGGATGGGACCCTACTGGCCCCATCCTGTATGTGTGAAAAAAATTTTTTCCAATCCAATGTGTCAACCTGAGAAGAGGAGATTAAGGGGGGGTAGGATCAATATGTACTGTATAAATACATAAGTGGTCCATATAGTGAACTTGGTGTTGAGTTATTCACTTTAAGATCATCACAGAGAACAAGGGGGCACTCTTTACATCTAGAGGAAAAGGGATTTCATCTCCAAATACGGAAAGGTTTCTTCACAGTAAGAGCTGTGAAAATGTGGAATAGACTCCCTCCATAGGTGCTTCTGGCCAGCTCAGTAGCTTGCTTTAAAAAAAGGCCTGGATTCTTTCCTATATAATATGTACATATTATAACTGGATAATAAAATTTATAGGTAAAGTATATCCAATTGCCTCTCGATGGGTCAGGAAGGTATTTTTTCCCCTGCTAGAGCAAATTGGATCATACTTTGCTGGGGGTTTTTTGCCTTCATCTGGATCAATTGTGGGTATAGAACAAGAAAACCCCCTAAATGGGACAGACCACCAACACATTAAATAGGACTAATAAAATATTGTTTTTATTAATACAAAAATTCAAAACTACACAGGCTAAAAACAGACGACTAGCATCTAAACGTTGTGCCATACAATACAAATCGACACTAGGACATCACAAAAACACTTATGCTCTCATTAGGGTAGAGCGCATAAGTGTTTTTGTGATGTCCTATTGTATTGCACATTGTTCAGAAGCTAGTCGTCTGTTTTTAGCCTGTGTAGTTTTGACTTTTTGTATTAATAAAAACAACATTTTATTAGTCCTATTTAATATGTTGGTGGTCTGTCAGAGTCCCATTTAGGGAGTTTTCTTGTTCTATCGATTCCAGGGATGGAATCACCACACTGTCGTCTCTGACACAGTGGGAGCCTTCTTTTTTTGTCAACTGTGGGTATAGGACTGTGTATATGGGATTGTGTGATATATCCCCCCCCCCCCTTTTTATAGGTTAAACTAGACGGACTTTTTCTTTTTTTTTTTCAACCAGAATAACTATGTAACTGTAAACACTTTCTGTGTTTTAATGAGGAAAGTTGCAGGGTCTGCATTCCTGTAGAATTGATTAACCTTTGGGGGGTATATTACTAAAATTTATTTTGCAGGGGGTGCCGAAAATATGACTTGTAGCTTAGAGCTGACCTTTGGAAAAATCAGTGAGCCAATCACACAAGCAGTAAATTACATTGTTGGAAAAGTTCCCCAGGTTGAATTTTACAAAAAAAAAAATACAGATTGAAAAGGAAAGGTAAGTTTTAATAACATTAACTGACAACATGACTTCTGTAGGAATTGTATATGATATAGTCTTTTAATTAGCTTTTTTCCCAACAAAAGTGGAGTTACCCTTTAAAAATATCATGGACAAAGGTTGACTCGATGTTTCATACCGTTATCTGGAAAAGTTGCAGAACACTTTTCTGCATTTACGCATGATATGATCATAGTCTTTGTCATAATAATGTATAGCCTTTTTTTTAGGAAACTACACAAGAAAACACATTTTGGTGTACCTACTTTTCACAACAGAATTCGATTGAAGTGTGATATAGCCTGATCCAAGAAGAGTTGTTGAAGCTGGGAAAGATTACAAAAAAATATCATAAAATTTGTGTCTCAGTCAATCTCTAGATCATTTACGGAAGATATTTAGCACCACTGTCACTCACACTGGACATCTAGCAAAGATCAGTACAAAAGCATCTTCAAATGAGTGACAACTCTAATGCCCTGTACACACAGTCGGACATTCCGACAACAAAATCCGTCAGATTTTTTCAGACGGATTTTGGCCCAAACTTGTCTTGCATACACACGGTCACACAAAGTTGTCAGAAAATCTGATCGTTCAGAACGTGGTGACGTAGAACACGTACGCTGGGACTATAAACGGGCCAGTAGCCAATAGCTTTTGTCTGGTAATTTTCTTCTGAGCATGCGCAGCACTTTGTCCGTTGGAATTGTCTACACACGATCGGAATTTAAACGATCGGATTTTGTTGTCGGAAAATTTTAGATCCTGCTCTCAAACTTTGTGTGTCGGAAATTCCGATGGAAAAAGTCAGATGGAGCCCACACACGATCGGATTTTCCGACAACAAGATCCAATCGTACATTTTCCATCGGAAAGTACAACCGTGCGTACAGGGCATTAGGTGACAGCTAAGAATTTATCAGCATCTCTTGCTATTGACAACAATCTGCTCTCATTTGGTGTTTTACATAACGAAACTCACTGTGTTTAAAAAAAAAAAAAAAAACCTTGCTACTCATTCCAAATTTTCTAAAGGCTGTGTGGATGTTTTGCATCACCACTGCAACAATATTTTGTTGTCACCTGAAACACAAGCTTGGAAATGTTTTTTCTCACGACAGCGCTGAGTTATAGGAATCCCTTGCTTATTTCCCATGTCTTATTTTTCTCTACACTGATATCCATGCCAAGCTGTTCAATAGGGGCTGATGGGGGTTGGCACAAACTATACACTTCTGGGGTGTTGAACAGTTGCAGCAAGAACGTATAAAAAAAATGAAATTTGGAAATAAAAGGTCACCGCAGGCAGCATCTCTACCAGGGCATAGTTAGTCCCCAGCCCCTGTCACTTTTCCTGAACCATTTGGTCTGCATGTCAATGTTCAGAAAAATATAAAGGAATGTTAAATATAAAGGAGATCTATAGACAGAATATATAACTATAATACATATACTGTACATGTATTAACAGCATACAGTTATCAGAATACACATTTTCACTAAAATACATCAATTTAGTAGATATAAGGTACCCCATATATTTTTACTTTCCCACCCATGAGATGTGTCATTATTTTTGAGAAAACACTTGGTGGGGAACTGTAATAAGCTAGTATGTCAAAAAGATATTTTATGCACATTGACCTTAAAAATATGCTATTATCCTAAATTCTAGTTTTAGCTGTTCAAAGCTTGTAAGAAAGAAATACCCCGATAAGGAATATTGTGCACTCTGCTAATTATGTTATCTACAGACTAACTATTCCTCACTATTACTGTAATACCATAGAATTATATAATCACACTTCTGCCTCCTTTTAATCCAGGATGATCTCCAATCAGTATCCAGGACAAACAGAGATTACATGCTCCAATCCTATCAATTTAGTGGGTATCTATTTTGAGGAAAGCATCATTTTTGTATTTCAAAAATAAAATATTTTGTAATGGTACTGTTGTATAAGAACTGCTGTTTTTAATGCTGGGAATCCATTAAACAGTCAAATATAATGTGTTATGAGACCATTCTATTAGTGATACAGGTAATTTTAACAACCACAGCGGTTGTTTAATCCAATTTTTTTCTGTTAATACAATTGCTGTTGAAGAATATACTTTTTTGGTAAGCCCCCCCCCCCTTTTTTTAGGGTATGAGGTTTTAAATACTTATCAATCAAATTGTATTGAATGTTCTGTGGATTATTCGTGAGTATAATAATGTGCAATGTATAAACCTAAATTTAATATTATACGCCCCTCCCTATTAGATTCTAAGCTGTCACGACCAGGGCCCTCCTATCTCGAACTGTGTTGTAACTCTACCATCTCTCTTGTAAAGTGCTGCGTAGACTGCGCAATCCTGTATAATAATAATTAAAAAAAATTAAAAATGAAAGTATATATATATATATATATATATATATATATATATATATATAAATATATAAATTTAAAAAAAAAACGTTTTTTTATATAGGGTGGGAGGAACATTGCATTGTTGCCCCCACCCTTTCAAGTCACAACATTTAGCAGGTATCATACTTCTAAGGTGATCATGGTCCATCCACAGTCCATGACTGGTCTCTTTTCAATATGCAATTATGCTAAGGGTAGGCACCTGCCAAGGCAACGTGTTCTGTGCATGTGACAGCTCACATCTCTGCAGCAGCAGCACTGTCAGTCATGCCACTCAGCCATTTAGTCAAATATGTTCCTTTCCATGGAACGAAGGTGATATGTGCGACTCGATGTCATTGACTACATGGTGTCTAAAAGTTAGCAAGAGTTGCACCTTAAACTCAACACATACGTTGCAATCTGATCGTATAATTTTCTTTGGATCAACCAACAACTATGTGGTGTAGATGCCTGTCTGATTGTATACAAATTGATTGGTTAGATCCTCATATTCCATACTAAATTTAAATTTGATTTACAATACTTGTATTACCAGGATGTAATGTGCATGTTGGATCTTAAGCTCTGCATCAGCCTTGGCTCCTTTGGGAGCATCGGTTAATAGAATTCGAGGACCAGTTTTCCCTAAGGAATCTGCAAACTGGTGGATAATTGATTCTTTGCCACCAGCATTTACTAAAACTATCCTTATCCTGGGAGCGCTCTGCATACCATTGCTAGGCTTATTGACATGCATATTTCCATCTCCTGTGGTAAAAGCATTGATGAAAGGCACAGTCTTTAAACAGATCGTGCAATAATTGCCATCATTAACTACTTCACTGCCTGAGCACATTATAGCCGATTAGGCAGCTACACCCTTCCATGCTAGACGTCCAACGATTACAGTGTTTAATACATTTCAAGCTGTGAGGATCTATCATTTTTAATGGTGATATTGTATAGATCATCATGCCACTCTTTACAATAGTCTGGCACTAATCCCTGCTATTAGAGTTGCAAACTATTTCTATGTCACAAAACCCAACAATGCTGATCAGCCATGATGCCTGGGGAAAAAAAAATTGCTCCAATTTACGCTTTTGTCACATACATCTTTTTCCTAGGGATGTACTGAATAATCACGTCGCCTAGAACGACTGGCAGCCATTAACCCCTTACTTGCCCAATGAGCATCCTTTAACTTTAAAGTGTCTTTTGTACACTGTTGCGTGCAATGTTTTAGATGTTCTATATTGATCAGGTTTAGGTTGATGCAAAACTCTGTATGCAAAGAATGTGTAGACTTAGTCTTAGTCTATGGTGATTTGTAAAATCAGATTAACTCAGGGATTACACAGCAAGCCCAGCAAACACCAACTGGCACTGTCTCACTACATATGCTTCTATAATATATCTGTGCCACCTACCTGTATTGCTCAATGTTCTCCCCCTGTCTCTGACACCAAAGCCCTGTCTTCTGCCTGGGTCTTCTCTGTGACAGATGCTCGCCTCCATCTGCTCTGTCCCTCCCCATCCCTTTAAATATTCCCCACTAGACACACACCATGGGCTGGGGAGACCCTCCCTCTGCTGATGATATATATGGAAATCAGGCAGTGATGTCAAAGGGATTCCCCTCCACACACCACATGATGCTCCCTGTCCCCCGCACTAGCCCTGTGCTGGGTACCTTTCCTGCCAGCTGTCCAGATGTGACTGGGGGTGCAGCTGCTTAGTGCACACTGAGGAAGGGGACACAGCTGCTTGGGCAGAAAGGTTGGAATTTATATGAACCTGACCACTGCTGCCTACAGCTCCACAATAGCCTGTGTTAAGCTGGAATTGCTATTTTTTATCATGTACAGTATGTGCTGAAACAGAAGTAATATCCTTTATAACCCAGTCTGTACCCCTGCTGCGCCACATCAAAGTATCTTCTCCGAACTGCAAACTAATTTTCACATATCAGGATAAATCTTTATTTTTTTTTGTATAAACATACACGCTCATACACTCATATATATATATATATATATATATATATATATATATATATATAATATATATATATATATATATATATATATATATATATATATATATATATATATATATATATATATATATACACATATATATATATACACAGTGCAGATTTATAAGTGGGGCCAAAGGGGGTGATTGCCCAGGTCCCCTGCCATAAAGAAAATGCAATAGTTAAGTATTAATTATTTGCGTAGAGTAGAACTGACAGTTCTGGTGACCCTGGGGGGCAATCAGGGGTTCCCTCACTTTGGAGGCATTTTCCAGTTATAGAGGTGTTTCATCACATATGGCAACCCATCACATTTGGCTACCCGCTGGACTGCGCATGCACGACGCCGGCATATGCATTCCAACACTGTAACGATCCGCACTTGTGCAAAATTTTGTGGCCACACCCCTGAGTCCACGTTCAAGCCCCACCATCCATGTGGACATAGAGCCAGATTATAATTATGCCGAGCGAAGCGAGGCCGTGCCTGAAGCGTGGCGAGGGGCCCTGTGGCAAAGTGGTCTTACAAGAGAAGTAATATCCAGCGGGTAGCAAAATGTGATGGGTAGCCGTATGTGACGTGACAGAGACAGTGAAAGGAAATTTCCCCAATGAAACACAGATTGCAAAAAAAAGGCACAGGTTAAAACCCTCCATTACTTTATCTAAAATAAAAATAAAAAAAGTTATGGCTGCTTTATAACTGACCTTTGGAATCAATATGTTGCCTGCAATTATCTGTAAAATTTTTTTTTACTTTGGTATATTTTATCAGTTTTAAGTGAATTCTGGTAGGTAACATGCACTTATCATTTCATTGAAAGTTCCCCATTTTCCCCTCCTATGGACTACACGTCCCATAATTCCACGGCCACTGTGATGATTCAACATGCAGCACTTTTTAAATGCCTGGCTGCATTTCCCCCCTCCTTAGTGCATGTTCCATAATTACACCATGGTTACTGCCCATGCTTGCCCTGTCTTTTCCTTCCTAACTGCTTTCCCCCTCCTTGGGACTATATGCCCTAAAATGCTACCATGGCAAATGTATGTTTTGCATATTCCTCCTTGACTGCATTTCACCCTCCTTAGGACCATACAGTGTATCAGGAAAGTATTCATAATTCTTCACTTTTTCCACATTTTGTTATGTTACAGCCTTATTCCAAAATTGATTAAATTAATTATGTTTAAAAACTGCATATTTATTAAATATAAAAAACAAAAAAAATCCATGTACAGAAGTATTCACAGCCTTTGCCATGACACTCAAAATTGAGCTCAGGTGCATCCTGTTTCCACTGATCATCCTTGAGATGTTTCTACAACTTGATTGGAGTCCACCTATGGTAAATTCAGTTTATTGGACATGATTTGGAAAGGCACACACCTGTCTATATAATGTCCCACAGTTAACATGTCAGAGCACAAACCAAACCATGAAGTCCAAGGAATTGTTTCTAGACCTCTGAGACAGGATTGTATCAAGGCACAGATCTGGGGAAGGGTACGGAAAAATGTCTGCAGCATCGAAGGGGGAGAAGGGCCTTAGTCAAGGAAAATTACCAAGAACCAGATGGTCACTTTGACAGAGCTCCAGCATTTCTCTGTGGAGAGGACAACCTTCCAGAAGAACAACCATCTCTGCAACACTCCACCAATCAGGCCTGTATGGTAGAGTGGTCAGACCCAGTTCCAGGACAAGGTCAAACGGCGCCCCCCTCCTCCGTTCATAATGTGCAAGCTTAGAGGGTCATACACAGGGCCAGACTGGCCTACCGGGATCCCGGGACATTTCCCGGTAGGCTGCCTGCCCTGGGGCCACTTTGAGTTATGCTGTGGCTGCAGCGTTGCTCAAAGCAGAGTGCCCTTGTGTCATGGAGTTCAGTGTGAAGTCTCGCTGTGACAAAAGTCCCGCCCCCCTCCTAGACCAGCTCATGTGATAGACGCAGTGTTCTGTTTATCACACGAGCTGGTCTAGGAGGGGGGTGGGACTTTTGTCACAGCGAGACTGAACCTTTCACACTGAGCTCCGTGACACAGCGTGAGATGCGCGCTGTGCCTGTACATAATCCACTGGCACTAACTAGGAGGCGGCAATGATTAGCACGGTAAGACAGCAATGATGGGCACAGTAAGGCTGTAATGATTGGCAAGGTGATGTGGCAATGATGGGCACGGTGATGGTACATTGATTGGCATGGTGAGGTGGCAATGATGGGCAAAGTAAGGCTGCAATGATGGGCACGGTAAGATGGCAATGATGGGCATGGTGATGCTACATTGATTGGCGTGGTGAGGCGGCAATGATTGGCATGATGAGGCGGCGATTATTGGCACGGTAAGGTGGCAATGATGGGTAAAGTAAGGCTGCAATGATGGGAGCAGTGAGGCGGCAATGATGGGCACAATGAGGCTGCATTGATTGGCATGGTGAGGCGGCAATGATGGGCATAGTGAGGCTACATTGATTGCCATGGTGAGGTGGCAATGAGGGGAACAGTAAGGCTGCAATGATGGGCATGGTGAGGCACCAATGATGGGCACAGTAAGGCTGCAATGATGGCCATTGTGATGCTGCAACGATGGGCACGGCAATGATGGGCACAGTGACAGTGATGCTACATTGATTGGCATGGTGAGGTGGCAATGATTGGCATGGTAAGGTGGCAATGATGGGCAAAGTAAGGCTGCAATGATGGGCATGGTGAGGCTACATTGATTGGCACGGTGAGGCGACATTGATTGGCACGGTGAGGCTACATTGATTGGCACAGTGAGACGGCAATGATTGGCACGGTAAGGTGGCAATGATGAGCACAGTGACGCTGCATTGACGTGCACAGTGACGCTGCATTGACGTGCACGGTGAGGCTGCATTGACGTGCACGGTGAGGCTGCATTGACGTGCACGGTGAGGCTGCATGGATGGGCACAGTGAGGCTGCGTTGATGGGCACAATGAGGCTGCGTTGATGGGGACAGTGAGGCTGCATTGATGGGCACTGGTGAGGCTGCATTGACGGGCACGGTGAGGCTGCATGGATGGGCACAGTGAGGCTGCATTGACGGGTACAGTGAGGCTGCGTTGATGGGCACAATGAGGCTGCGTTGATGGGGACAGTGAGGCTGCATTGATGGGCACTGGTGAGGCTGCAGTTTTTTATTTTTAATAAATTTGCAAAGATTTCAAACAAACTTTGTTCATATTGTCATTATGGGGTATTGTTTGTAGAATTTTGAGGAAAATAATGAACCTAATCCATTGTGGAATAAGGCTGTAATATAGCAAAATGTGTAAAAAGTGAAACTCTGTGTGTCCGGATGCACTGTATGTCTCTTAATGCCACTGTAGATGTATGTCCCTTATATTCCTTCCCGACTGCTTTCAACCTTCTCACAACTATATGTTCCATATGTACAATCTTCCGTGTATACCTTTCTGACTATGTTCCCCCTTCTCTGGACTATATGTCTCATAATGCCATCGTAGCAACTGCCCATGCATGTCTCGTATTTTTCTTCCTGACTCCACTCCCCCAACTTGGGACTATATGCATATCTCCCAACTTTCTGAGATTGGAATGGGGGACACCTAGTATGTAGGCATAGGACACACCACCCTGCCACACCCACTTAGGGGAGAATCGTACAAAAAAAAGATTGGTTAAAACCCACAAGTACATTTTACTATTTCTTTATACTGGCTTTTTGGAGTTTACACATGCAGCAATTTAGAAATCAGATGAAAGGTTTAGCACTGTAAAAAAAAACTTTTTGATAGCTAAGTAGCACATTTTATATACAACTATATAAATCAGACCAAAATGAGGGACAAATGAAGAGGAAAGAGGGACAGGGGGACTTTGTACCAAATGAGGCACTGTCTCTCGAAATCAGGGACAGTTGGGAGCTGTGTTGAGAACAGGCCTGGCAATGGTCGACCAACCAGGTGAGGAGTACAAAAACAAGTGTGTCTTGCCTACAGTCAAGCATGGTGGTGGGAGTGTCATGGTCTGCTGGTGTAGTGTCATATTTTGCTGCCTATCACAGAATGCTACGGAAGTGACGTTGCCGCCAGAAATTGCGTACTGCACATGCGCAAAGTGTTCCAAACACTCGCGCCGTGCGTTCCAACATAGTTTAGGCAATACAGTTCAGCGAAACCATCACATAATGTTACGGAAGTGACGTTACACACAACACAAACACTGGGCCGTGCGTTACAACACTAATACTTCCCTTGTTACCTAGTCTCATTTTTTACCAACCATGCTGAGCTACGTGCGGTGTTAGGTTCTGCATTGCTGGGACTTGTAGTGCCTATCCTTATCCCCATGCTTCAATGTTCAGTGTCCTCATCGAAGCAGGGGGATAAGGATGAGGACACTGAACATTGAAGCACAGGGATAAGGATGAGGACACTGAACATTGAAGCACGGGGATAAGGATGAGGACACTGAACATTGAAGCCCGGGGATAGGGATGAGGACACTAAACATTGAAGCTCGGGGATAGGGATGAGGACACTGAACATTGAAGCACAGGGATAAGGATGAGGACACTGGACATTGAAGCACAGGGATAAGGATGAGGACACTGAACATTGAAGCAGGGGGATAGGGATGAGGACACTGAACATTGAAGCACAGGGATAAGGATGAGGACACTGAACATTGAAGCATGGGGATAAGGATGAGGACACTGAACATTGAAGCAGGGGGATAGGGATGAGGACACTGAACATTGAAGCCCGGGGATAGGGATGAGGATACTGAACATTGAAGCACAGGGACAAGGATGAGGGGATGAGGACACTGAACATTGAAGCACGGGGATAGGGATGAGGACACTGAACATTGAAGCTCGGGGATAGGGATGAGGACACTGAACATTGAAGCATGGGGATAAGGATGAGGACACTGAACATTGAAGCAGGGGGATAGGATGAGGACACTGAACATTGAAGCAGGGGGATAGGGATGAGGATACTGAACATTGAAGCATGGGGATCAGGATGAGGACACTGAACATTGAAGCATGGGGATAAGGATGAGGACACTGAACATTGAAGCAGGGGGATAGGGATGAGGACACTGAATGTTGAAGCCCGGGGATAGGGATGAGGACACTGAATGTTGAAGCCCGGGGATAAGGATGAGGACATTGAACATTGAAGCACGGGGATAGGGATGAGGACACTGAACGTTGAAGCTCGGGGATAGGGATGAGGACACTGAACATTGAAGCTCGGGGATAGGGATGAGGACACTGAACATTGAAGCATGGGGATAGGGATGAGGACACTGAACATTGAAGCAGGGGGATAGGGATGAGGACACTGAACATTGAAGCATGGGGATCAGATGAGGACATTGAACATTGAAGCCCAGGGATAGGGATGAGGACACTGAACATTGAAGCAGGGGGATAAGGATGAGGACACTGAACATTGAAGCAGGGGGATAGGGATGAGGACACTGAACATTGAAGCAGGGGGATAAGGATGAGGACACTGAACATTGAAGCACAGGGATAAGGATGAGGACACTGAACATTGAAGCACAGGGATAGGGATGAGGACACTGAACATTGAAGCACGGGGATAAGGATGAGGACACTGAACATTGAAGCAGGGGGATAAGGATGAGGACACTGAACATTGAAGCACGGGGATAAGGATGAGGACACTGAACATTGAAGCAGGGGGATAAGGATGAGGACATTGAACATTGAAGCAGGGGGATAAGGATGAGGACACTGAACATTGAAGCAGGGGGATAAGGATGAGGACAATAAACATTGAAGCAGGGGGATAAGGATGAGGACACTGAACATTGAAGCAAGGGGATAAGGATGAGGACACTGAACATTGAAGCACAGGGATAGGGATGAGGACACTGAACATTGAAGCACGGGGATAAGGATGAGGACACTGAACATTGAAGCACAGGGATAGGGATGAGGACACTGAACATTGAAGCATGGGGATAAGGATAGGCACTACAAGTCCCAGCAATGCAGAACCTAACACGGCACGTAGCTCAGCATGGTTGGTAAAAAATGATACTAGGTAACAAGGGAAGTATTAGTGTTGTAACGCACGGCCCAGTGTTTGTGTTGTCTGTAACGTCACGTCTGTAACATTATGTGATGGTTTCGCTGAACTGTATTGCCGAAACTATGTTGGAACGCACGGCGCGAGTGTTTGGAACGCACGGCGCATGCGCAGTACGCAATTTCTGGCGGCAACGTCACTTCCGTAGCATTCTGTAATAGGCAGCAAAATATGACACTACAGCGGCACTGGGGAGCTACAGTTCACTGAGGAAACCATGAATACCAACATGTACTGTGACATACTGAAGCAGAGCATGATCCCCTCCCTTCGGAGACCAGGCCACAGGGCAGTATTCCAACATAACGACCCCAAACACACCTCCAAGATGACCACTGCCTTGCTAAAGAAGCTGAGGGTAAAGGTGATGGACTGGCCAAGCATGTTTTCAGATCTAAACCCTATTGAGCATCTGTGGGGCATCCTTAAATGGAAGATGGAGGAGCGCAAGGTCTCTAACATTTACCAGCTCCGTGATGTCATCATGGAGGAGTGGAAGAGGACTCCAGTGCCAACCTGTGAAGCTCCATGCCCAAGAGGTTAAAGCAGTGATGAAAAATAATGGTGGTTACACAAAATATTGACACTTTGGGCCCAATTTGGACATTTTCACTTAGAGGTGTACTCACTTTTGTTGCCAGCGGATTAGACATCATTGGCTGTGTGTTGAGTTATTTTGAAGGGACAGCAAATTTACACTGTTATACAAGCTGTACACTCACTACTTTACATTGTAGCAAAGTGTCATTTCTTCAGTGTTGTCACATGAAAAGATATAATAAAATATTTACAAAGATTTGAGGGGTGTACTCACTTTTTATGAGATACTGTACATGTCCCATAATACCACTGCCGATGCATGTCTTTTCCTCCCTGACTGCATTCCTCTTTCTTGGGACAATATGTGGATGTAGATGTACTTGGAGTTTTTCTGATATGTATTTAGATGTATACACGCAGGGGCAGACTGACCATTGGGCCCCATGCCACTAGGGGGCCCCATCAGGGTTGCCAGCTTCAGTAAAACCAGGGACAGTATGTAAAAATCCGTTTTTTTTTACATCTGTCTCTGAAATGTCCCTTACCGTCATCCTTTTGGTCTAAAAATCCTGAGATTATAGCTGCCCCACCTCTCCAGTACCTTCTCAGCCAATAGAAACATGTCTGTGTATACTGTGTGTACATTTATGTGTATACTGTGTGATTGTATACTGTGTATGTGTGTGTGTATACTGTGTGGCTCCATAAACTCGGATTTCCGGGGGGCCCCATAATCTCCTATTGTCTGGGGACCCCATGATTTGTCAGTCCGCCCCTGTATACACGTATTTATGTCAGATTTATTACTCATTTAACCTTTCTATGTATAACGTCAATTACAGTGACATGCAATAAATGGCCTTAACCCTTTCCATGCCACTGGGGGGTTGGTTTACAAACACTACAGGCTGCTACAGCAGCTGGGGAAGTGTAAATATGACAAGCCGAATGTCAGCTGTTCGATCTCTCCCACACACCCCGGTAAAAGTTGATTTTCCCTTCCCCCGAGTATCCCCACATTGTTTGCCAGGCTTCCCATTTTCATCAGTGGATCCAGGACCAGCATGGCAGGTATAGTTGGGTGGACATCTGTTGACTATAAAAAGAATAAGTGCACTTTCTCCAAAAGTGCACTTTAAAAGGTTAGAAGTCTTTTTTTAACTTAATGCATTCTTTGCATTGATGTAAAAAACATTTCATGGTCAGCCCCTTCAGCCCCCGCTAAATACTTACCTGAGCTCGATCTTAATCCAGTGGTGTCCCCGTTAGCAGCGGTCCTGCTCTCTCCTCAATGGACATGGAGGCAGCCATTGGCTCTTGCAAATATCAATGTCCTGTGAGGAGGGAGCAAGGGGTGGGGCCAAGCCATGCTGTGTGTGTCAATAGGCGCACACAGCTCGGCTTCGGATCGAGCCTGCATAAGTGCCCCCAATAAGTGCTACTGGTTTGCTATGGGGCACTTGGGAGGGAGGAGGAGCCAAGAGCACCTGCGGGGGACCCCAGAAGAGGAGGTTCAGGGTCACTCTGTGCAAAACCATTAAATGTTTATTTAAAAAATAACTTTACAATCACTGAACTATGCAGATATAAAATGTTCTGCCTCAACATTTTTCTGTGTTGCTTTGCAATGCTTCAAGTTATTATTGTTAATTAGTATGCTGACATCTAGTGGCCGTTTCTAGTAACTTCAACTTGTTTACAATGTAAAATCTTCCCGTCTCCCTCTCCTCTTCAGTGGTAGTTAGCTTTGTCCTAGCTAGACCCTTCCTATTTCTTCTGTGTTCCCTCAGTCAGTGTTCATTTTTAACAGAGACAGGACTTAGGAAAGACATTGTCTTTTTACATGTCAAAATACTGGAAAAACATCCTCTGTACTGCAATTAGATGAAGCAAAATTGTGTTAGATTTAACTTTTGTGTCTTATTGTAGCGTTAAGCTGCCTATGTATAGTGCCAAGTTAGCAGGGGATTATACAGTTTGGACAGACTGGGTCTAAGGAGATATGTCAATGTGTACAGTGGCATTTGAAACCAGTGGCGGCTGGTGGTACTTTTTTTTGGGGGGGGGGGGGCAGAAAACAATCCCCTGCGTCTCCTCCTCTTCCTTAGCAGCCAATAGGATCGCTTCGCCTCTCTGCCAATCGGGTGACAGGTCTCAGGACCCACTTCCTGATTGGCTAGGAGGAGAATCAGGAAGACAATAGCGAATATTTGCTATTGTCACACAACTGGGTGGGCTCAAGGTGCAGTGCTCTGTGCCCCCAGCCCTCCCTTTATTGAAGCCTATTCAAGCCTCTGGCTCTAATCACATGCTTTTGAAAAAAAAGAAAAAAACCTCATTGGAATCCCTGCGTTTGGCGCCCCACATGGAAATTGGGGGGCCGGACGCATGGATTAGGGGGGCAGCAGAGGCCCTGCATTACGGTCTGCCACTGTTTGAAACAGAACATAAAAGACAAGCATATACATATGTAATATTATTTAATAGCAAGTTGTGTAAATACCAGAATTTGACTTGTTATCAGGCTCATGCAATCCCCTGTACAGCAGAGCTCAGACTAGTACAATGAATCAGTCAGCCGCAGAGACAAGAAAACAAAGTCTACAGTAGAATTGTGACAAGTTCCCCAGGATGCTTGGAACAACCTGCCACGTAATTACCTTTCAGAATCTGCATGCAGGTGTACCTAATGGCGCGTACACATGACCAGACTTTTCGATGGACTAGATCCGACGCAACAAAACCGCCGGATACTTCGATTGCGTGGGCTTCATCGGACCTTTGCTGTCTAAAAATCAGACGGTCTTTAGATTTAAAACATGTTTCCAATCTTTCCGATGGACTCAAGTCCGGTCGAAAAATCCATTCGTGTGTATGCTAGTCCGACAGACAAAAACCGACTCTAGGGCAGCTATTGGCTACTGGCTATGAACTTCCTTATTCTAGTCCGGTCATACGTCATCACGTTCTAATCCGTCGGACTTTGGTGAGCTTGTGCGTGGCCAAGTCTGTTAGTCCATAAAAAAGCTGGCGGAACGCCGCCAAAAGTCCGTCGGGAAGACCGCCGGGCCTAGTCCGTCGAAAAGTAAGCTCATGTGTACGCGGCATAAAAGGATCGCTGCTGTTTTATAAGGGTGGAAATAAAATATATTTTCTTTTCATTTTCGTTGACTGTACGTACTTGGAAGTTCGATTACTAAAAACGATTGATAGCATATTTTAAAACGCTCACACTTTACGGTATATTAAGGCTTTTGTAGCACTACAAGATACGGGGCAGCCATATTTGTTCATTAGATAGACTTTGTTTCATGCTTGGTAGTGCCGTACTCCTTTTACCTCGCAAATTTATGGATCAGATCTGATATCAATGGAAACAATGCACTTTCTATCCTGTACACAGGCTTTGCCTTCCTGCATATGACTTTCATTTGAAGTGCACTTAATCACAAGTCTACAGATCCCTAGGTACTTTAATCATGTGGCTTGGATGACGGTTGTAGGTTACATTTGATGTTTCTTAAAGCAGTGTTCCAGCCGCAAAAATGTTTTTCTCAAAAGTCAGCAGCTACAAACACTGTAGCTGCTGATTTTTAATAAGGACACTTACCTGTCCAGGGAGCCTGTGATGTCGCCCCCCCCCCCCCCCCCCCCCGAGGCTGATACATCCATCGGCTCGGGTGCAGGCACCGCCAACTAAGGGAAACCGGCAGTGGAGCCTTGTGGCTTCACTGCAGGTTTCCAACTGCGCATGCCCTAGTTGCGTGGCGCTTTGTGAATGGCCAGCTTGTTTTCTGGGACAACACAGGTCCCAGAAGACAACGGGGGGCTCGCTGCAGAAGAGTATGCCAAAATAAGTACTAAAGAAAGATTTTTTTTTTTTTTTAAATATCCAGAAACGAGGGGTGGAGAGGTGGTTTTTCGTTTAAGACCACCTCTCAATACTGGGTGGAACTCCGCTTTAAGTTTAGATAGTGAGATGATATCTGTTTGCATTGCAAAGCTGCTTTAGAATGTAAACTGAAGGATTCATAAGCAAAGCGCATGTAAGAAAAATGTATCTTATTTCAATAGGTGTAATGCACGGTTGCTATTCACAATTTCTGATATAGTGAATGCCACTAGAGGGTGCAGTTATATATTTGCATAGGAATACATTAAAAATGCAACAAAAAGAAAGTAAACGTTTAAAAATTAAAAATACATCTGCAGTAATCATAATCACCATAACCAGTCAACACTTATCTTTTATTTTTATTGTTTTTGACAACTCCAAAACCAATGCTATACAGTATCTCACAAAAGTCAGTACACCCCTCACATTTTTGTAAATATTTTATTATATCTTTTAATGTGACAACACTGAAGAAATGCCACTTTGCTACAATGTAAAGTAGTGATTGTACAACTTGTATAACAGTGTAAATTTGCTGTCTCCTCAAAATAACTCAACACACAGCCATTAATGTCTAAACCGCTGGTAACAAAAGTGAGTACACCCCTAAGTGAAAATGTCCAAATTGGGAACAATTAGCCATTTTCCCTCTCTGGTGTCTTGTGACTCGTTACAAGGTCTTAGGTGTGAATGGGGAGCAGGTGTGTTAAATTTGTTGTTATCACTCTCACTCTCTCATACTGGTCACTGGAAGTTCAACATGGCACCTCATGGCAAAGAACTCTCTAAAGATCTGAAAAAAGAATTGCTGCTCTACATAAAGATGGCATAGGCTATAAGAAGATTGCCAAGACCCTGAAACTGAGCTGTAGCACGGTGACCAAGAACAAACAGCGTTTTAACAAGACAGGTTCCACGCAGAACAGGCCTTGCCATGGTCGGCCAAAGAAGTTGAGCGCACATGCTCAGCATCATATCCAGAGGATGTCTTTGGGAAATAGATGTATGAGTGCTGCCAGCATTGCTGCAAAGGTTGAAGGGGTGGAGGGTCAGCCTGTCAGTGTTCAGACCATACGCTGCACACTGCATCAAATTGGTCTGCATGACTGTCGTCCCAGAAGGAAGCCTCTTCTAAAGATGATGCACAAGAAAGCCCGGAACAGTTCGTTGAAGACAAGTAGACTAAGAACATGGATTACTGGAACCATGTCCTGTGGTCTGATGAGACCAAGATAAACGTATTTGGTTCAGATGGTGTCAAGCGTGTGTGGCGGCAACCAGGTGAGGAGTACAAAGACAAGTGTGTCTTGCCTACAGTCAAGCATGGTGGCGGGAGTGTCATGGTCTGGGGCTGCATGAGAGCTTCCGGCACTTAGGAGCTACAGTTCATTGAATAAACCATGAATGCCAACATGTACTGTGACATGCTGAAGCAGAGCATGATCCCCCCCCCTTCGGAGACTGGGCCGCAGGGCAGTATTCCAACATGATAACGACCCAAAACACACCTCCAGGACGACCGCTGCCATGCTAAAGAAGCAGAGGGTAAAGGTGATGGACTGGCCAAGCATGTCTCCGGACCTAAACCCTATTGAGGATTAGGGATGGTCCTGATGTTTGGGTCGAACGTAAGTTCAACTCGAACATCGGGTGTTCACCGAATAGTGAACAATTTGGGGTGTTCGCGGCAAATTCGAAAGCCGTGGAACACCCTTTAAAAGTCTATGAGAGAAATCAAAAGTGCTAATTTTAAAGGCTATGCATGGTATTGTCATAAAAAGTGTTTGGGGACCTGGGTCCTGCCCCAGGGGACATGTATCAATGCAAATTATTTTTTAAAAAATGGCTGTTTTTTCGAGAGCAGTGATTTTAATAATGTTTAAAGTGAAACAATAAAAGTGTAATATTCCTTTAAATTTCCTACCTGGGGGGTGTGTATAGTATGCCTGTAAGGGGGCGCATTTTTCCCATGCTTAGAACTGTCCCTGCACAAAGTGTCATTTCTGAAGGAAAAAAAGTAATTTAAAAGTACCCATGGCTATAATGAATTGTCAGTCCCGGCAATACACATAAAAGTTCATTGATAAAAACGGCATGGGATTCCCCCACAGGGCAACCCCGAAACAAAATTAAAAAAATTAAATGCGTAGGGGTCCCCCCAAAATCCATACCAGGCCCTTCAGGTCTGGGGGTCCCATCAGGTCTGGTATGGATTTTAAGGGGAACCTTACGCCAAAATAAAAAAAATCCATACCAGACCCTTATCTGAGCACGCAACCTGGCAGGTCGCAGGAAAAGAGGGAGGACGAGAGAGTACCCCCCGAACCGTACCAGGCCACATGCCCTCAACATTGGGGGGGCTGCTACCCCAAAGCACCTAGTCCCCATGCTCATCCCCACAACCCTTGCCTGGTGGTTGTGGGGGTCTGTGGGCGGGGTGCTTATCTGAATCTGGAAGCCCCCTTTAACAAGGGGACCCCCAGATCCCGGCCCCCCTGTGTGAAATGGTAACGGGATACAAAAGTACCCTTACCATTTCACAAAAAATGTGTGAAAATGGTAAAAAAAAAGACAACACACGCCTTGGGACAATTCCTTTATTAAAAAAAAAATAATAATAAAACTGTCCCACGGGGTCTTCTTCTTCTTCTCGCGCTCCGACGCACCGAAAAAGCGTGAGTGCCAAGGAGTGGTTAATGAGCTGGGTTGCATTGGTGAGATGCGACTTCAGGCCATCGTCAGCAACAGCCAGGGTGGGACAGGAATAATTGTTGTGTCGGCACCAGGCTCCTGCTGGAAAAACAAACTAAGATTGAAACGAGACAGAGCATCAGCTGCGATTTCACATTTGTTTGGAATAGGTCTACAGAAGATATTAAACCAATGACGGAGTGACAGCTGCGTGGGCCTGCACAGGAAGGACATGATGGGCCACGGCCTGATTGTCCTTGGTGAAGAGCACCGTCTGTCCTGTTCAATTGAGGCTCCAGACCTGGGCAGCTGTCATGATGGGATACAGCTCAAAGAGTGATGAAGACTTGGCGAAAGCAGAAATTTAAGAGAATTTCTGGGGACCAAGGTTCGGCGAATCAGTGGTGGCTGAAAAAAGCCAGCGAAGCGCGAGGAGGCAGCGGCAGCTGTGACCACCCATGGTGGCTTGGCTAGCACTGCCGGGATTAACATTGAAATGCCGTTCCAGCTGGTGAGGAGCTTGTCCCACATAGCTAAGTCTGCTACTGCTGCTTGGTCTAGTTTGAGAACTTGGTCTGGATCTTGCACTGGTGTGTGCAAAACTATCGTTCAGCGAAGTTCAGCATTCATAGTAAGAATTGCGACTGACTCCTGGTGCACCCTTGTGACCAGGTGAAGTTGTGGATAACTGTCCTGGTATGGGCTAGTTTTTTGGGGGGCAGGCTATGGCACGTGTGTCCAGAGTGACACCTAGGAATGTGATAGAGTGTGCAGGGGCTTTCACTTTTTGCTCAGCTCTGGACACATTGAAATTGCTGAACACAATCCTCTACTTGTCTAGATCTGATGGTGATGTGCCTGGTTGTTCGGTGAGCAGGGAGTCATTGAGGTGGTGGATAACCATCTGACAGAGAAAAGATGCCAATATTGGAGACAACTAATGGTAACGAATTGATAGGACATAAAGAATGTGGTAGCAAATCTTACTTGCGACAGTGGGCCATGCAAGTGAGTTTGTGTGCCACTGGAGATGAATGACCAACTAGGTGCCGCTGCGTGTTTGTGTGACTGATTGTTTGTCACTGAGGTGTGTTTGCAAGTTAGTTTGTATGCAGGTTTGCAAGTAGGTGCATGCCGCAAAGTGTTTTATACTACTGGAGACAATATTGCATGGTTGCAAAGGTGTCAGTGAGTGTCAGGTTCCTGGGACAATATTGCGTGGTTGCAGGGGTCTCAATGAGTATAAAGGTTTGTTTTTTGAGACGATATTGCGTAGTCACAAGGGTCTCAGTCTGGTTTTGCTGAGATCATATTGTGTGGTTGCAAGGGTCTCAATAAGTATGAAGTTGTTTTGAGACGATATTGCGTGGTTGCAAGGGTCTCAAAGAGTATAAGGTTTCTTTTCTTTTTTTATTTTTATGATGAAATTGCGTGGGTCTCGACGAGTGAGGGGTTGCTGAGATGATATTGCATTTTGCAAGGGTCTCAAATGAGTGTCAGGCTGCTGAGACGATTTTGTATGGCTGCAAGGGTCTGAACAGGTGTCAGGTTGCTTAGACAAGATTAAGTGGTCCCATTTTTTTAATTTTTTTTTGCGATCCAAAAAGCTTTTAAACTCAACTGCATAGATACTACTATAAACTACCTCATGTACATGTACTGATAAGATAACATAGAGGAGAGCTCAGGAGCAGCTGAAAAAAAAAAATGACCGGCTGCTCCAAAACGTCTGTTTACCAGCAGCAGTGTATATGAGGCCTAAGACAATTTGGCTGTAAGGGTCTCAATGAATGTTGGGTTGTTGGGGCGAGACTGCGTGGTCACAAAGGTCTTGAAGAGTGGGAGGTTGCTCGAGATGGAACTAAAACACACAGCATGGGCGAATCAACGAATGACAATGGTAGAAAATATGCAATGTATCTGATACCAATCGGTTGCAAAGAGAAATAACTCATACGAATCGGTTGTAAAATGTATGAAATTTATCCCAATCCGGGCAGGGCAATCATGTCAGCAAGAGCAATTTGGCCACACCCACTGCGCTGCTGCACGCTATACCCACCGCATTACTACTCTCCTTGTTCAGGTTTGGCTTTAAAAAAAGGTGGCAACCCTAGTGCGCACTCATGTTGGAACAGGAAGGGGCCATCCCACAAAGTTGGGAGCATGAAATTGTCCAAAACTTCTTGGTTTTCTGAGGCCTTAAGAGTTCCCTTCACTGGAACTAAGGGGCCAAGCCCAACCCTTGAAAAACAACCCCACACCATAATCCCCCCTCCACCAAATGATTTGAACCAGTGCACAAGGCAAGGTCCATAAAAAAATTTAGGGTGGGAGAACTTGACTGACCTCAACCTGATAGAACACCTTTGGGATGAATTAGAGTGGAGACTGCGAGCCAGACCTTCTAGTCCAACATCAGTGCTCGACCTCACAAATGTGCTTCTTGAAGAATGGTCAAACATTCCCATAGACACACTCCTAAACCGTGTGGACAGCCTCCTCAGAAGAGTTCAAGCTGTTAAAGCTGTAAAGGGTGGAGGACCAACTCAATATTAAACCCTACAGACTAAGACTGGGGTGCCATTAGTTCATGGGCATGTAAAGACAGGCATCCCAATACTTGTAGTTATATATATATATATATATATATATATATATATATATATATATATATATATATATATATATATATATGCAGCAGTTAAAATAAGTATTGAAAACGTCACCATTTTTCTAGGTAAATATATTTCTAAGGGTGCTATTGACATGAAATGTTCACCACATGTCAGAAACAACCAATACAAACCATGCATACAAAGAAACCAAACAAATAAGTTCAGAAATTAAGTTATGTATAATAAAATGGAATGACACAGGGATAAAGTATTGAACATATGCAGAAATGGAGGTGCAAAAAGGCATGGGAAGCCAAAACACCAGCTGAAATCTATCAGTAATTAGAAAGCAATCCTGCCCCTTATCAGTGGAAATTAATATCAGCTGGGTCAGTCTCAACTGATGGCCTATAAAAAGGTGTCTCATTACCAAGGTGTTGCACAAGATCCATCCCATAATGGGTAAAAGCAAAGAGCTCTCTCAAGACCTTGCCATGGCCTGTATGCACGCTCACCACACAAGACTACATTGCTGAAGCAAAAGCATGTTGAAGCTCGTTTTAAAGTTTGCTACATAACATTTAGACAAGCCTGTGAAATACTGGGAGAATATAGTCTTGTCAGGTGAGACCAAAATTGTACTGCTTGGATGCCATAATACACACCATGTTTGGAGGTCAAATGGCACTGCACATCACCCCAAAAACACCCCAATGCCAAGAGTGAAGTTTGGAGGTGGGAACATCGTGGTGTGGGGCTGTTATTCAGCATACAGTACTGGCAAACTTCATATCATTGAAGGAAGGATGAATGGAAAAATGTACCAAGACATTCTTGATAAAGATCTGCTGCCATCTACCAGGATGATGAATATGATACAAGGGTGGACATTTCAGCAAGACAATGATCCTAAACACAAAGCCAAGGAAACTCTCAATTGATTTCAAAGAAAGTAAATGAAGCTGCAAGAATGGCCTAGCCAATCACCTGACTTGAATCCAATATAAAATCTATAGAACTAAAGATCAGTGTTCATAGAAGAGTCCCACGGAACGTTCAAGATTTGAAGACTGCTTGTGTGGAAGAATGGGCCAAAATCACATCTGAGCAATGCATGCAACTAGTTTCTTCATACAGGAGGTATCTTGAAGATGTCATTACCAACAAAGGATTTTGTACGAAGTATTAAATACATTTCAGTTAGGGTGGTCAATACTTTTTCCCTGTCATTCCATTTTATTACACAACTTTAATTCTGAACTTATTTGTTTTGGTTTCTTTGTATTAGGGTTGTCCCGATACCACTTTTTTAAGATCGTATACAAGTACCTATACTTTTTTTTCAAGTACTCGCCGATACTGAATACTGATACATTTTTTTAATGTCATGTGACGGTTTGACTGATGGGCACTGATAGGCAGCACTTATGGACACTGATAGGCGGCACTGACAGGTGTATGGCATTGACTGATGGGCACTGATAGATGGCACTGACAGGCGGAAATTATGAGCAGGCACTGAAATGTAGCACTGAGTGACAATTGCATAATAAATGGCACGAATGAGAGGAAAGGAAGGATTTTGCAATGCTATATGGCATATATCAATATCATTCATATAATTTAACATTTAACATCTTGTAAATATGCTAATATGCCCATATTGGTACACCTTGCACTCGGCTGCAGTAAGCCAGCAGCGGACATCTTGTTACACCCAGTAGTCCAAACTATATGGGCTGGGTGTAAAAATATGTCCACTGCTGGCTTACTGCAGCCGAGTGCAGGGTGTACCAATATGGGCGTCATGATGTTTACCCTCCGGCGGAGACACAGAACATCACTTCCTGTACCGAATGTGACGGGCACTGCCTGAGGGCCCCGGGCCACTAGGGGGCCCCATCAGGGTTGCCAGCCTCAGTAAAACCAGGGACAGTATGTAAAAAATCTGTCTTTTTTTTTTTTTACATCTGTCCCTGAAATGTCCCTTACCGACATCATTTTGGTCTAAAAATCCTGAGATTATAGCTGCCCCACCTCTCCAGTACCTTCTCAGCCAATAGAAACATGTCTGTATATACTGTGTGTACATGTATGTGTATACTGTGTGATTATATACTGTGTGTGTGTGTATACTGTGTGGCCTCATAATCTCTGATTGCCCGGGGGCTCCATGAGTTGTCAGTCTGCCCCTGGGTGCCCTGCATCTCTGCCCCGGCCGGCTTACCCCTAGTTCCACTGCTGCCAGACCGATCTTCGCTCCGCCCTCTGACTTCCGGTTGCAGGTATCGGATTAGGCATCAGGAGCATTTTGTACGAGTACAAGTACATGCACAAATGCTCAGTATCGGTCCCGATACTAGAATCTGTATCGGGACAACCCTACTTTGTATGTGTGGAGTGCATAGGTTGTTACTGACATGTGGTGAAAATTTCATGTCAATAGACTTTAGACCTTTACAAATATATTTACTTGGTGACGTGTTCAGTACTTAGTACTTATTTTACCTGCTTCATATATATATATATGTATATACAGTGCTGTGAAAAAGCATTCATGTTTGACTGTTGGTATGATGTTCTTTTTATAAAATGCTGTGGTAGTTTTACTCCAGATGTAACGGGACGCATGCCTTCCAAAAGTTCAACTTTTGTCTCATGAGTCCACAAAATATTTACCCAAAAGTTTTGGGGATAATCAAGATGTTTTTTGGCAAATATGAGATGAGCCTTTGTGTAATTTTTGGTCGGCAGTGGCTTTCGTCTTGGAATTCTCCAATGGATGACATTTTTTTTTCCAGTTTCTTTCTTATTGTTGAATCATAAACACTGACCTTAACTGAGGCAAGTGAGGCCTGCAGTTCTTTAGATGTGGTTCTGGCTTCTTTATGACCTTCTGGATGAGTCATCTTTGTGCTCTTGGAGTAATTTTGGTAGGCTGGCCACTCCTGGGAAGGTTCACCACTGTTCCACGTTTTCTCCATTCGTGGATAACGGCTGTAACTGTGGTCTGAGGGAGTTCCAAAGCCTTAGAAATGGCCTTGTAACCCTTTTCAGACTGATACATGTCAATTACATTGTTTCTAATCCATTCTTGAATTTCTTTAGATCGCGGCATGATGTGTTGCATTTTGAGATCTTTTAGCATACTTCACTTTGTCAAACAGCTTTTTTTTAAGTGATTTCTTGATTCAACAGGTCTGGCAGTAGTCAGTAAAACAATAGCAAGAGAAGGGCGCACCAACCTATCTGTTATGGCTGACGCGTTTCAAAGGCTTCTTCAGTGCCGGATGGGTGGGAGAGCCCCCCCTCCTGCCTTTCCCCGGTGGTCTCTTACTGGAGCCGTCGGTAGAGGCGGAGACAATCGGGTCCTTTCCTCTGAGATACATGGAGTCAAGTGAAGGAATGATGGCCCCCACTCGGTTGCATACCACTGGATGATGGAAGCGACATCAAACGTCACTTCCATCCAATGGTCCTAAAGGGGATTTTTTTTAAATTTAAACAAAAATATTGTTTCTTTAAATGTTTATTTTTTTACTGCATTTTAGTGTAAATGTGAGATCTGAGGTATTTTTGACCCCAGATCTCACATTAAAGAGGTCCTGTCATGCTTTTGTTCTATTACAAGGGATGTTTACATCCCTTGTAATAGGAATAAAAGTGACCCAAACATTATTTTTTTTTTAAATGGGCAGTGTAAAAATAAAAAATAAAAAGTAAAATAAATAATAATAAAAAATGTTGTTAAAGTGCCCCGTCCCGCCGAGCTTGCATGCAGAAGCCAACGCATACATAAGTCACGCCCGCATATGAAAACAGTCTTCAACCCACACATGTGAGGTTCGCCACCATCGAGTGAGAGCAATAATTCTAGCAAAAGACCTCCTCTGTAACTCAAAACTGGTAAACTGTAGAAATTTTTAAACATCGCCTATGGAGATTTTTAAGGGTCAAAGTTTGTCACCATTCCACGAGCGGGGGCAATTTTGAAGCATGACATGTTGGGTATCAATTTACTCGGTGTAACATTATCTTTCACAATATAAAAATAAAATTGGGCTAACTTTACTGTTTTCTTATTTTTTAATTTAATTTTTTAATACAAATACTGTGTGACATAAAGTATTGTAACAACCGCCATTTTATTCTCTAGGGTATCTGAAAAAAATATATAATGTTTCGGTGTTCTAAGTAATTTTCTAGCAAACAAAAAAAAAATGATTTTAACTTGTAAACAACAGATCTCAAAAAGAGGCTCGGTCCTTAAGTTGTTAAACAGCTGTTTTGGTTTCAATTAACCACTTAACAACCGCCCTATAGCCGAATGACGGCTACAGGGCGGTTTCTTAACTCTGGGAGGCCGTCATATGACGTCCTCCCAGAATTCCGCTCTCGTGTGCCCCCTGGGGCCCGCACTCGAGAGCATCCGTGACCATCACGGATCACGGTAAACGGCCGCTCATAGCGGCCGTTTACCATGTGATCGCTCCGTCAAATGACGGAGTGATCACTTGTAAACAAACCGGCGTCTCTGTACCGATCGGAACAGCGGAGGGGGAAGAGATCGGTGTCAGCAGCGATGTGGGCTGCATCTGCAGTGCCCACATCGCTGCTCACCGACAATTAACCCCTCAATTCCCTGCCAATACTCTGCAATACTCTGCCATTACTCTGCATTACTCTGCATTACTCTGCAATACCCTGCATTACTCTGCAATACTCTGCAATACTCTGCATTACTCTGCAATACTCTGCATTACTCTGCATTACTCTGCAATACTCTGCAATACTCTGCATTACTCTGCAATACCCTGCATTACTCTGCAATACCCTGCATTACTCTGCATTACTCTGCAATACTCTGCAATACTCTGCAATACCCTGCAATACTCTGCATTACCCTGCAATACTCTGCATTACCCTGCATTACCCTGCAATACCCTGCAATACTCTGCATTACCCTGCAATACCCTGCAATACTTTGCAATACTCTGCAATACCCTGCAATACTCTGCAACACTCTGCAATACCCTGCAACACTCTGCAATACCCTGCAACACTCTGCAATGCTCTGCAACACCCGCCAATACCCTGCAACACTCTGCAATGCTCTGCAACACCCGCCAATATCCTGCAATGCTCTGCAACACAATACTCTGCAACGCCATACTCTGAGATACCCAGCCATACTCTGAGATACCCAGCCATACCCAGCCATAGTCGGTGATACCCTGCAATACTCAGCCATAAACACCCCCCCCTCCTGCCGCCCTCCGGTGCTTCTACCGACTTGCCAATATGATCCAATCCAGAATATTTTTTTTTTTTCAGGCTTCCCAGCTTAGAGGTGAGATGTGGGGTCTTATTGACCCCATATCTCACTGTAAAGAGGACCTGTCATGCCATATTCCTATTACAAGGGATGTTTACATTCCTTGTAATAGGAATAAAAGTGATCAAAAAATTTATTTTTGGGGGAAAAAAATGTCAAACTAAAATAAATAAAGTAAAATGAACAATAAATTTTTTTTTTTTTAAAGCGCCCCTGTCCCCATGTGCTCGCATGCAGAAGCGAACAAATACGTAAGTCCCGCCCACATATGAAAACGGTGTTCAAACCACACATGTGAGGTATCGCTGCGAACGTTAGAGCGAGAGCAATAATTCTAGCCCTAGACATCCTCTGTAACTCAAAACATATAACCAGTAAAAAAAAATCGTCACCTATGGGGATTTTTAAGTAGCGATGTTTGGCGCCATTCCACGAGCCTGTGCAATTTTGAAGAGTGACATGTTAGGTATCTATTTACTCGGTGTAACTTCATCTTTCACATTATGCAAAAATTGGGCTAACTTTACTGTGTCTTTTTTTTTTTTTAAGCGCAAAACTGTTTTTTTTCCAAAAAAAAGCATTCGAAAAATTGCTGCGCAAATACCATGCGAGATAAAAAGTTGCAACGACCACCATTGTATTCTCCAGGGTCTTTTCTAAAAAAACATATATAATGTTTTGGGATTCGATGTAATTTTCTAGCAAATAAATGATGATTTTTACATGTAGGAGAGAAATGTCAGAATTGTCCTGGGTGCTCCAGAACGCCTGATGGCGCTCCCTGCATGTTGGGCCTCTGTATGTGGCCACACTGTGTAAAAGTCTCACACATGTGGTATCGCCGTACTCGGGAGTAATAGCAGAATGTGTTTTGGGGTGTATTTGGGGTATGCATATGCTGTGTGAGAAATAAACTGATAATATGACAATTTTGTGAAAAAAAAAAAAAAGTAAAAAAAATCTTGATTTTGCAAAGAATTGTGGGAAAAAATGACAACTTCAAAAAACTCATCATGCCTCTTACTAAATACCTTGGAATGTCTTCTTTCCAAAAAGGGGTCATTTGGGGGGTATTTGTACTTTTCTGGCATGTTAGGGTCTCAAGAATTGAAATAGGCCGTCAGTACTTCAGGTGTGATCAATTTTCAGATATTGGCACCATAGTTTGTGGACTCTATAACTTTCACAAAGACCAAATAATATCCACCAATTTGTACTTATTTTTACCAAAGATATGTAGTAGTATAAATTTTGGCCAAAATTTATGAAGAAAAAATTACTAATCTGCTAAATTTTATAACAGAAACAAAGAAAAATTCATTTTTTTACAGAATTTTCTGTATTTTTTCTTTTATAGCACAAAAAATAAAAAACCCAGTGGTGATTAAATACCACCAAAAGAAAGCTCCATTTGTGTGAAAAAAGGACAAAAATTTCATATAGGTCCAGTGTTGCATGACTGAGTAATTGTCATTCAAAAATGTGAGAGCACCGAAAGCTGAAAATTGGTCTGGTTATTAAGGGTGTTTAAGTGCCCAGTGGTCAAGTGGTTAATGACTGTGTTTCAACCTACATATGAAATTGATGTTCATTAGCACTTGCTTGGTATAATTGCTTAACTATACACATGACTCTAATCCTAAAAAATCCCTGACTTTGTGCAAGTGTAAGAATTGGTGCTGGTTTGAAGCCAAAGGGAAGTCACAACAAATATTGATTTTTCTTCAGTTTGCTCACTTTGAATTTTGTAAATTGATAAAAATAAATAATTAAAATATATTTTTGGAAGCAATATTTCATTCACACCTACCTAAAACTACTGTACATTATATTTCTCATTTATTCATTCTGTATGTTGACAGAATGGGGTTGATTTACTAAGGGAAAATAGACTGTGCACTTTGCAAGAGCAGTTGCAGTTGCTCCAGAGCTTATTAAATTATCTGAAGCTCTGCTGACTTCCATCATCCAATCACATACAAGCAAAAATTCATTTGTTTAAATTTTCCTTGCACATGATTGGTTATTCTTTGCCAAATTAAGCTTTACCTCATTTACTAAACTCTGTAGCAACTGCACAGTACCCTGAAGGCCACATTTACTTCCTTAAAGAGGTTATAAACTTCCGAAAAAAAATGCCCCCCCCCAAAAAACCCTGCAAGACAAAGGCATAATGAGCTAGTATGCATTGCACTATTCATTGCAATGGGCAGGGCGTTTTGGGAGCGCTATTTACAGTGCTCCTAAACTGCCCCAAAGATGCTGCTTGCAGGATTTTTCATAACGTCCTGCAAGCGCACCGCCCCAGTGTGAAAAGACACACTGCAATGAATGGGAGGTGGTTTTCAAAGGCTATTTCTAGCACTAAAGCGCCTGAAAACCACCTCAGAAAGTGGTCTTATTCTAACTCGATCAGCATTACAAAATGATTTCCAGCCTTGTCCTCACCAACACTGACACCTGTGTTAACGAGAGAATCACTGACATGATGTCAGCTAGACATTTTGTGGCAGGGCTGAAATGCATTGGAAATGTTTTTTTGGGGGGGATTAAGTTAATTTTCATGGCAAAGAGGGACTTTGCAATTCATCTGATCACACTTCATGACATTCTGGAGAATATGCAAATTGCCATCATAAAAACAGAGGCAGCAGACTTTGTGAAAATTAATATTTGTGTCATTCTCACAACTTTTGGCCAAGGCTGTACATGCATGGGTCCAGGATCTCCACAGGGGCCTAGGATTTGAGCACTAAAACAAATACTTGCAGGTCTCAAAGGGTTACTGAATAATAACAGAACGG
The DNA here is from genome assembly GCF_037356315.1 of Lithobates pipiens. Classification (NCBI taxonomy): domain Eukaryota; kingdom Metazoa; phylum Chordata; class Amphibia; order Anura; family Ranidae; genus Lithobates; species Lithobates pipiens. Next base: position 17,501,723 of record NW_027507696.1, read on the forward strand.
TTATCTTTACAATTTTAGACAATTGCAGGTTCATGTACAGTTGCATGAAGTATTTCTTTTTTACAATATTCCACTTTCATGTCTGTGTGAATTTTAAATGGCACGGTCTTAAACGAAATTATGTAATTTAAAATAAATTACCTTGCTCATTTTGCATGAAGAATAAAGGAATGGAATTATGATTATAAGACTGCTGAAATGCCAAACATAAATGTTTTTTTTTTTTTTTTTAAACCAAATATATGCAACATTGTCACAATGCTACTGTCATTATTATGTGGTGATTTCAGCAATGTGTGAAAAATTTTTTTTATACCGATCCACAAATATGTGCTATCTGCTTAGTTAATTCGACTTTAGTGTCTCACAGGTGCTTAAGTACCTCACGCTCGTTTACTTAAAGGACTGTCTCCTATCAGTAATTGGGAACAAGAAATAATTAGACAATTAGCAAAAACAACAAAATCATGCTCTAATTGGCATGAAATTACAGGCAAACTAGGGAGAAGCAATAGAGATAGAAGGACATGGAAACAGATAGGAGGGTTATGAAAAAGACAGTGTAGACCCACTATTTAACATTATTGAAATGGACAAACTGTAGAAACTACTACATTCAATGCTTCTACAGTGCCTTGCGAAAGTATTCGGCCCCCTTGAACTTTTCAACCTTTTGCCACATTTCAGGCTTCAAACATAAAGATATAAAATTTTTATTTTTTGTGAAGAATCACCAACAAGTGGGACACAATTGTGAAGTGGAACGAAATCGATTGGATTTTTGAAACTTTTTTAACTAATAAAAAAAATGAAAAGTGGGGCGTGCAAAATTATTCGGCCCCCTTGCGTTAATACTTTGTAGAGCCACCTTTTGCTGCGATTACAGCTGCAAGTCGCTTGGGGTATGTCTCTATCAGTTTTGCACATCGAGAGACTGAAATTCTTGCCCATTCTTCCTTGCAAAACAGCTCGAGCTCAGTGAGGTTGGATGGAGAGCATTTGTGAACAGCAGTTTTCAGCTCTTTCCAGAGATTCTCAATTGGATTCAGGTCTGGACTTTGACTTGGCCATTCTAACACCTGGATACGTTTATTTGTGAACAATTCCTTTGTAGATTTTGCTGTATTTTTGGGATCATTGTCTTGTTGGAAGATAAATCTCCATCCCAATTTCAGGTCTTTTGCAGACTTCAACAGGTTTTCATCCAGAATGGTCCTGTATTTGGCTGCATCCATCTTCCCCTCAATTTTAACCATCTTCCCTGTCCCTGCTGAAGAAAAGCAGGCCCAAACCATGATGCTGCCACCACCATGTTTGACAGTGGGGATGGTGTGTTGAGGGTGATGAGCTGTGTTGCTTTTACGCCAAACATATCGTTTTGCATTGTGGGCAAAAAGTTTGATTTTGGTTTCATCTGACCAGAGCACCTTCTTCCACATGTTTGGTGTGTCTCCCAGGTGGCTTGTGGCAAACTTTAGACAAGACTTTTTATGGATATCTTTGAGAAATGGCTTTCTTCTTGCCACTCCTCCATAAAGGCCAGATTTGTGCAGTGTACGACTGATTGTTGTCCTATGGACAGACTCTCCCACCTCAGCTGTAGTTCTCTGCAGTTCATCCAGAGTGATCATGGGCCTCTTGGCTGCATCTCTGATCAGTCTTCTCCTTGTCTGAGCTGAAAGTTTAGAGGGACGGCCAGGTCTTGGTAGATTTGCAGTGGTCTGATACTCCTTCCATTTCTTTTATCAATTGTGTTTTTATTGAAAAGATTTTCAGAGAGAATATACACAGGGAAGTGCAACAACAATTAATTGTCAGTGTCAATGTTACAAATAAAAGGCCAAAGAGCAAGAAAAAAGAAATAAATACACACACAGAAAAATAAAAATCATAATGGTCAGGCAATATCTAGTCATAGGCACAATTAAAGCAGCAATTCACCCAGCAATAGGGGGGACGGGGGGGGGGAAGCGTCAGGAGGGGGGGAGGAGGTAGGGAAGGATCCAGTGGGTGGGTATGCCAGGTACATGAGTGCCTGCAAAGAAAGCAGAGCCAGCCATTGGATCTGGGGTACGCTCAGTTCCCGGGGGAGCCTATACCAGACTGAGGCAACCTCGGGGAGAGACATGTACAGGTGGAGGGGTAAGGGAAAATATCAAGGAATCTCGAACGGTCCATAGGTAGGGGGGTAACGGGACTGCTCTCCCGTACCTCCGCTCAAGAGGGTCAGCAATTGTAGGGTGGGCTGTAGGAAGTCCTGGATTAAGCTGGGAATGGTCCCATAAGTCCCAAACTCGGAAGAACCTAGGCAATGTGTCGTGAATAATAGCGGTAAGGTGCTCCATTCTATGGATCTGTTCCAGAGTATGTAGTACCTGTGGGAGCGTTGGCGGAGACTGCGATAACCATCTGACTGGTATGGCCCGTCTCGCTGCCAGTAGAATAAAACCTAAAAGTTTCTGGACATTTGCAGGGAGGCCAGGAAAGAGTAAGCCTAACAGAAAGTGAATTGGGGTTAGAGGGAGAGTAGTGTTGGAGAGGTCACTCCTTCCATTTCAAAATGATCGCTTGCACAGTGCTCCTTGGGATGTTTAAAGCTTGGGAAATCTTTTTGTATCTGAATCTGGCTTCAAACTTCTCCACAACAGTATTACGGACCTGCCTGGTGTGTTCCTTGGTCTTCATGATGCTCTCTGCGCTTTCAACAGAACCCTGAGATTATCACAGAGCAGGTGCATTTATACAGAGACTTGATCACAGACAGGGGGATTCTATTTATCACCATCAGTCATTTAGGACAACATTGGATCATTCAGAGATCCTCGCTGAACTTCTGGAGTGAGTTTGCTGCACTGAAAGTAAAGGGGCCGAATAATTTTGCACGCACCACTTTTCAGTTTTTTTATTTGCTAAAAAAGTTTAAATTATCCAATAGATTTCGTTCCACTTCACAATTGTGTCCCACTTGGTGATTCTTCACAAAAAAATTTAATTTTATATCTTTATGTTTGAAGCCTGAAATGTGGCAAAAGGTTGAAAAGTTCAAGGGGGCCGAATACTTTCACAAGCCACTGTATACAGTACATGGATGGAATATGGCATCATTTGTTTTTCATTAAATTTATTTACTTTGGGGGATTAAGGTGGACGTTTAAAGGATAAGTTCACTTTTTTTTAAAGGATAAGAACAAGCAAAAAAAAAAAAAATAGGTGTACTTCACCTGAACCCAGTGTAACCCGTCCTAGGACTAAATTATTGGATGCCTGACGGGTTTCTGGGGGCAAGCCTCCTTCCTCTGAGCTAAGCTCTGAGGAAGAGGCCTTGTCCCCTAAAAGGCATCAGCCATCCAATCATTTGACCCTAGGACAGGTTACACTGTGTTCGGCTGAAGTACACCAGTTTTTTGCTTGTTGTTCTTATCCTTTTCACAAAAGTGAACTTATCCTTGAACCCTCCACCTTATGCCCATTTTAGCATATTGTTCATCTTTTGTAAACTCTGGATCACTTGCCTTTTAACCAATAAAGTATAATCAGGGCCGTCTTAAGAACATCATGGGCCTGGTGCTGAGGATTATTGTGGGGCTTTTTATTAAAAAATAAAAATAAAAAAAAATAATGAAAAATGCAAACAATTTTTTGTTATAACAAATTAAATTAAATAGAGAGAGGGAGGATGAGAGAGAGGTGAGGGGTAAGGGAGGGAGGATGAGAGATAGAGGGGGGATTAGAGAGAGAGGATGCAAATGATCATGCGTGGAAGTGACAGCAACATAGCCCGGCCTAGGCAAGTGACTGAAGGCACAGAACCTGGAAGGAAGACAGGGTGAAGATGGAACAAAAGTGTGCCCATTCTAGAGCTGGTAACATTGAGGATACACTGTTTAGGAGATATTTGCCAAAAGACAGGCACCGCTGTCTACGGCGCATGCGCCGTAGACAGCGGCGAGCAGGCGCACTGAGCGAGCCACGGTCAACGGCAATATGCCGCGAGTGGCAGCTCCCGTGCGCATGCACGGGAGTGACATCATCGTGGCTTCGCCGAATGACAACGGCGGAGCAGCGAGACCCACCGAGAAGATGGATGCGCCGGACTATGCGATGCATAGTAGTCCATTATGCTTTACCTTTGCAGGGAATGAAAGAGGAAGTAAACTCATCAGGGTTTACTTCCTCTTTAAAGAACTGTTTTTGTGTGTAAGAAGCATAGGGGAGGAGTATGGATGGTATATAAGTGGGAAGTATGTGCAGGTGAGGGAGAGGAATGTGAAGGGTATAACATTGGGCACTATGTACAGGAGTGTGGAGGGTATGCCAGTGGGCAGTATGTAAAGGAGAGGAGTGTGGAGGGTATGATAGGGGCAGTATGTACAGGAGAGGAGTGTGGAAGGTATTATGAGGGTGGTATTTACAGGAGAGGAGTGTGGATGGTATGACAGTGGGCAGTATGTACAGGAAAGGAGTGTGGAGGGTATAACCGTGGGCAGTATGTACAGGAAAGGAGTGTGGAGGGTATAACCGTGGGCAGTATGTACAGGAAAGGAGTGTGGAGGGTATGGCAGTGAGCAGTATGTACAGGAGAGGAGTGTGGAGAGTATGACAGTAAGCAGTATGTACAGGAAAGTAATGTGGAGGGTATGACAGTGGGCAGTATGTACAGGAGAGTAATGTGGAGGGTATGACAGTGGGCAGTATGTACAGGAAAGTAATGTGGAGGGTATGACAGTGGGCAGTATGTACAGGAGAGTAATGTGGAGGGTATGGCAGTGGGCAGTATGTACAGGAGAGGAGTGTGGAGGGTATGACAGTGGGCAGTATGTACAGGAGAGGAGTGTGGAGGGTATGACAGTGGGCACTATGTACAGGTGAGAAGGATGTAGGAATCTGGGAAGGAAAAATGTAAAGGTTTGTGGAAGGATGTTTAGGAACTGTGTAGTGGTTAAGCGGGCCATACATGGATTGAAATTAAGCCAATTAAGTAGAGACCAGCTATAGTTGATCTATGTATGGGCTAGCTGGTTGTACACAAGTCAATCTATTAATGTACTTGAGTACAACCAGCCTGTCAGGTTTTTCCCAAAACAGTCAGTGCTGCCAGCTATAGATCATTGTATTCTCTGGGTTTGGGAAGGCTCCCCACAGGCAGAACACAATAACACTGCAGGATTGATTCCCCCATCCACAAGTCATCAGGTGAGAAGGTGTGTGGGGACAGGCTGGGGAGAGAGCTCTGTCAGCAGGGGGGTGTGAGGTGGCCATGGAGGGATATCAATCAGCGGGTCGGGGGGAGTAACTGGGAGTGATATCTTTGGGAGTAGGGTCTGTCATCTGCAGGTTAGGAAATGGTCACCTGTGATATAAGTTGAAGGGAGGTGGCTAACATGGAAAGTGGCTGGGGAGTGACCTGGTTGGTGGTGAGTGTGAAATGGATGATGCGTTTCAAGTTTCTTTCACATTTTCAGTAATGCTTACTGCCCTCTGAAAAGTGATCTTTGATGTATTGCTTTTCAATGAGTGGTATAGCAGCAGCTGACAGGCGTTCATGAGGTGCTACTGCCGCCTCATTTTTTATTTTTATTTTTTTACATTGCTGAATGGCAGTTTTACATTGTTGGACTATGCTGCTACTGCGAGCGAGTTTGACAGGCTGTGCTACCTGTCAAACTCTGCAGACTCCAAGCTGTCCATTGAACTCAGTGCCTCTGACAAGAAGTGAGGAGAGGCACTGTGAGCTCATCCTCTCAGTCTGCTGCAAACAGAGTGTTCCAGCTTGTGTTTAAACTGGCCACTCTCTATGTAGCTTCTGACAAACTGCACAAGGATCCCTGTATCTCCAGGACCATAGGTGATAGGAGCTCCAAATTTTGACCAGTATTTGGGTAGACCTTTAGCTACATACCCCCTAAATATGGGCTCTATGGGACCCCTGGTCACGAGCCATGACCCTCAAAGGCAATTGGTTTTTTTTGGGCGGGGGGGGGGGGGGTTAAATGAGTAACCACACCAGAAAAAATAAATAAAGCCCCTCCTTACTTTCTCTGAGTGAACTACAAATGGTCTTACACACATCGATGCACCACAATTCTGTATACAGTAAAACCTTGGTTTGAGAGTGACTTGGTTTAAGAGCGTTTTGCAAGACAAATAAAATTATTTAATAACTTTTGACTTGATATACAAGAAATGTCTTGATATATACAAGTAGCGTCGTGCACAACTGAGTATAAAAGAGAAGAAAGGCGCCTCTAAGTGTAGCAATACAGTTACATTTAATGAAGGTACAACATTTAGAAATACACATGGTTGATGATTAAAACAGGCACATCTAAATATGCAGGCACCTGGGGTAAAGCTGTCCACATAGACCATCCTCCTCACCGCCATTGACGTTGTCCTTTCCACACTGCGCTCCACAAGTGCTTTAAGATCGCTCTACTGCAGGGTAGTCTTTCCAGTCACGATTGCAGGCAACTTTACCCCGGATGCCTGTATACATAGATGTGCCTGTTTTAATCATCAACCATGTGAGTTGCTAAATGTTGTACCTTCATTAAATGTAACCATATTGCTACACTTAGAGGCGCCTCTCTTCTCTTTTATACTCTGTAGCTCCTGCTGGATTTTTCTTCTAATCCCCTTGTGGAGGCTTCCATTTGTGGATGGACATTTTATGGTTACACAACGTATCACATTGCTATAATCTTTTTATATGGACTATAAACTGAAAGACCTATGAATAAATGGTTGTGGAACGAATCACTTGAGTTTACATTATTTCTTATGGGGAAATTCGCTTTGATATACGAGTGCTTTGGATTACAAGCATGTTTCTGGAACTAATTATGCTCACAATCCAAGGTTTTACTGTAGATGGAAAAGGTGCCTATTGTAGAATAGTCATTGAAAAGTGTTACCAGTAAAAGTATTTCCATACTTCCACATCCTCCTCTGTTTCAGCCCAGGCACAAAGTGAAATATTTGTGGAAGAACCATAGCTGTCAGGACTTTGCAACCATTGAATAATTAGCGTTTGATACAAGTATGGCTATTTGCTCACATTGCAGCTTTACAGATTTCATTCTACTGAAGCCATAACACTTTCCATGCAGAGAGCTGAGACTGCCTGGTATAGTCATCACTAATGTAGTCCTAAAAGCATAATTTAACCCAAGAATAAAAATTGATTAGATGTGGTGGCTGCTTTAGTTTTCATTTTTCAGACTAAGAACTTTTTCAGCAAGTACAGAAAATACCTGTTGATGTTCCTAGAAGTTGCCCTTGTAACTTCCTGAAAAATATACTGAAAGAAAAAATGTTATCTTGTTTGCATAAACTACTAATCTCCCTATCCTTAATGTAATGGAGAAAAACAAAGGCAAACATAGTTGTAGTCCATAGTTGAGTGAGCATAGCACCCAGGTACAAGAGGTTTGCCGTTGGCTCCCTCTGCTGTCAATCACAGCCAGTGAGTCAATGAGAAGAAATGGGGGTGGGCCAGCCGAGGTGCATCTCTGTGTCTGAATGGACACGCAGAGCAGTGGCTTGGGAGCAAGACTGCTCGGATGGACTTGGTAGGAGGGTGGAGCCAGGAGCGCCAGCGGGGGACCTGAGAAGAGGAGGATTGGGACCGACCTGTGTAAAACTACTCCACAGAGCAGGTAACGTGATTGTTATTTAAAAAAAAAAAAAAAAAAAAAAAACACTGACTTTAACCACTTGACCTGTGGAAGATTTACCCCTCTTCCTGACCAGGCCATTTTTTGCGATACAGCATTGTGTTACTTTAGCTGACAATTGCACGGTCATGCAACATGGTACCCAAATAACATTTATGTCCTTTTTTTCCCCACAAATAGAGCTCTCTTTTGGTGGTATTTGATCGCCTCTGCTCTCTATTTTTTGCACTAAAAACGAACAGACCGACAATTTTGAAAAAAAAAAAAAAAACAATATTTTTTACTTTCTGCTATAAAATATATCCAATAAAAAAAATCTAGTTTATTCATAAATTTAGGCCAATATTTATTCTGATACATATTTTGGTAAAAAAAATATTGCCAATAAGCGTATATTGATTATTTACACAATAGTTATAGCCTCTGCAATCTATGGTATATTTTTATGAAATCTTAATTTTTTTTTTTTTTTTTACTATTAATGGTGGCAATCGGCAACTTATAGCGGAGCTGCGATATTGCGGCGGAGAGTCGGGACACTAACTAATACTTTTGACACTTTTTGGGGACCAGTGACACCAATACAGTGATCAGTGGTAAAAAAAAATAAAAAATTGCACAGTCACTGTACTAATGACAATAGCTGGAAAGAGGTTAACATCGGGGGCAATCTAAGGGTTAAATGTGTTCTTAGCCTGTGCTTTACTAAACTGTGGAAGGTTCTTGTACCAGGGGGAGGTGGAGATCCATGTTCCTGCTCATCAGGAACACAGGATCAATGTCTTCCCCACTGACAGAATGACAATCTAGTGCCACGATACTTGCTGATCAGCTCCCACTGTGAATAGTCACAGTGGGAGGGGGCCAGCGGCTGCGCATCCCCCACCCTGAAAGTGTGCAGTAGAGCTTCCTTACCGTCGTATATATACAGTCGGCAAGCGGTAATATCACTTCAATACCTACTGCAGTGTAATCGGTGGTGATGGTACATTTGAATAATGCCGAATAATACAACCAAGAGGTAACTCCTAATGCTTTTGCCTGACTGGCTCTATTTACTAAGTGGGCCTTCAGAAACAGGGTAACACCTGAGACTGTGCCAGGGCTCTGAACTCGGAAAGTGCTCTGGAGGAGAATACTGTACACAAGGGTCTTAAAAGCACCACACTGCAGAGCCCAATGCCTGAAAGTCACATTCTAGGGTAGCCTCACAAGCTTCCAGTCTAGTGTCCGAGGATGGCCTCCAAAGCTGTTGCTGAGGATACGTTGATCTGGATAGTTGTTATGTATACCCCAATTCCAAAAACGCTGTGTAAAATCTACAAAAACAGAATGCAAATCTCATAAACCCATGTTTTATTCACAATAGAAAATAGAACACGTATCAAATGTAAAAACTGAGAAAATTTACCATTTTATGAAAAAAAAATAGGGAATTTTGAAATTGATGGCAGCAACACATCTCAAAAAAGTTGGGACAGGGCCATGTTTACCATTTCCTCACAGGTGAAGAAAAGGTCCCACCCTTTTAAGACACTAGCAAAAGAGGTGTGATGGGCAGGTTTATATGGGGACTGGCTTCCACTTTTTTTTTTTGCCAGTGTCCCATCCATGTATAATCAGTTTCAGAATTCCTGTGTCCCTCAATAGACGATAAAGAAACATTTTTTTTTTTTTCAAGAATGTTATATTTATTGTAGAGCGCTTCACCAAATTTACTAAGCTCAATGAAGATTTTTTTTTTTTCCTAATTAGTCTAAAATCCTTTCGCACTATAACCCCATAGTCTAAGCCTTGGTCCGCATCCCACAACATTAACTAAAGGGTTCCTCTAGTAGTCCAAAAGCAAGACAGGACTAGACGCATATAGTTTCAAGCGTGGTAAAAGCTTTATAGCACTGGATAGACACAACATGGAGCCCTGCCTGGGATCTCCTTCAATGACTTGTTTTACTTACAAATGGGCTTAATCTATCTCTAATTAAACCCATTTGTGGGTGAAACATCTCAGAGAAGGTCCCAAGCAGATTTTCATGTTGTATCTGTCTAGTAGCTTTCTCCACGCTGGAAACTGTGTGCAGTTGGTCTTTTTTTCGATTGTGGCCTTTCCTTGCCAGGCCAAGTTCCTTTCCAGTGTGAGCACCCAACAGCTCAGTGCGCAAGCCAATTTAAAGTGGATCTGTAACCTTTAAAAAAAAAAAAAAAAAAATTGCAAACTCAAAAGGTATTTTTATTATTAGACAGACAGACATACCATCACATACTATGTCTCTTCTGCAAAAAAAAAAAAAAAAAAGTTGTCACAATTTTCTTTACACTGTACACTTAACTGTGTATGCATATCTCAGTGTACAATTCCAGCATCTGCCAGGTGTTAGGATGCATTATCTCCCATGCCCATGTGCAGGAGTTACATCATCCCACACCAGCCAATCAAAATGGTCACACACTTGGAAGTTAAGGATCCTGCGACTGTTGCATTGCTGGAACAGAGGTGTTTGCAGACTGTAATTAAGGGCATGGGAGCCACGTTTTTCATTTTATGATTCTTCAGTAGTGTTTGAGAATTGTAGGTCTTAGCCCTTGTTCACATTGCAGAGACCAGTCAAATTGCACGACAAGTTGCAGCCTATTCCCAGCAATAGCACCGATCCAAATCGGTGCAACGCCGTGATGATTTACATTTGACGATTTTGGGTGCAACTTCAATAGACAGCTGTGCATGAAGCCGCACAGATGTCTATAAAGTCGGACCCACCAATGCAGCTTTGAAATCGTGCATTTTAAGATGAAGTTGCAGGATTTCAAAGCAGCGTTCAATGTGAATATGTGCTTTGTAGCCCTTCTACCACCCTTTGCTGATACATCAGCAGCATTTGCAAATGTATGTATAGTGCATGATCTTTTTTTTTTTTTTTTTTTTCAGTGCAGCCCAGTGCAAAGCACATTTCATGTTGTAAACTGTGGTGCTTGTGGAAGTGCAGTGGGATGCCATTAAAAATGAATGGCATTGCACATCACCACGTGCATGTTGTGTATGTGAACGTTTTAGCACACATTACTGCAAAGCACCAGTGTGCATGAACTCTTAATGCACTTGTGTGTTACTGTAAACATAATTTAATGTATTACTGTATACAACTAGTACATGTACCTAAATCTGCCGTCATATCACTCCGTTACCCCCTGTATAGCAGCAGTCAAACTGGGAGAGGCCAGAGCAGTATTAGTAGCCAATCAAGCACTGCTGCATGCATACAGTATGTGCTCACAGGTGGAGAGAGCAAAGTTGATGACATCAATGTGTTGCTGCTCTTTCATTGTACAGTCAGCAGGCTGTAGTAGGGAGGTGACAGCACTTTATTCCTTTCCTCTACCTGGGCATATATCTGGGCATAGAAATGTGACAAGTTAACATGTGGGTCAGCAAGGCTATAGCATTAATGTGTGCTCAAGATGCGTTTCACATTAATGGTGCGCTAACAAACATTGACCAAACCTCACCTCTGGTTTTCATTTTTTTTTTTTCAAAAGGTAAAGCAAGTGCATCAAAAACGTGTGTTGCAATAGAGGACTTCAATGGAGGCAGCAGCTTGCAACAAAGTCTAGGAAACACGACAAGCCCTAGAATCCTTGATGTGACACCCTAACACATGTGTACTGTCCCACCTGCCTGTCATTGTTTTAACTACCTAGTGTGTTGGCAGGGGAACAGAACGGGGGGAAAAAAAACAAAAAAAAACACACACACACACGTAAAATGTTTATTGACACATCTCCAGACCCACGTGAGAGAGGCCATAGAGAAAGTGGAGTCACACTTCTGACTGTCATGTTTGGCATAGGAGTACAAATCACAAAAGTGAACACACAATGGTGAACCAGTTGGCAAATACAGTATGTAGATGTCAGCTTTAACATTTTGTGCAGGCTGATCAAGAAAAACTCACAAAAATGTTTTAGCACTATAGAGATTTATTTCTTTTTTTACATAACCACAGAAAAATAAATAATTTAGACAGCCCTGCATACAATCCCACACCAATCATTAATTCATTCTTTGATACAATGAAAGCCAGCCAGAACATCATACAATTTTAGGAGTTGTTTGTATGTTGGCTATATGTGATGTATATCTGCAATTCCTGTGTGAACGATCCACTTGCAGACAGGAAGCTGTGTCAATGTGGTGTGGGCCTCATCATGTCTGGTTCATGGGAGATAAAAGGAATACTTGAGAATACTTTTTTTTTTTTTTTTCGATAGAAAAATATATATGTTTAATTTGTTTCCACACAAACAACCTTGAGAAGACCTGCTCAAAATATCTCCTTTTTGGAGTGATAGTGAGGAAATCAAAAAGAAATTTCAACCATCTGATTGTCGCTACAAACTGCGTTTCTGGAAATTGAAAGAACCAAAGTGAAAGCAGACAAGCAGTGAATTTTAGATTTCACCAAAAAAAAAAAAAAATACAGGATATTAAATTAACATTAGGATTGCATTAACAGAAAAGGCTCGTTGGAAGAAAAAAAAAAAATCTCAATGTATACTTGGCACAATCCTGAACAATTTAAACCAAAAGGTACGTTTAAAAAATGCATACGCTAACGTTACTATCAGTGAAAGGCAAGTGTCAGAATAACTTATACAACCAGAGATTAAAGGTATTGATGTTATATGCAAATCTCAACTTGGCAAAAGCAAAGCTTGGTCTTATCCCTTCTTACTTCCCTACTGATAGTTGTTGATCACAATAAAAATCTATAAAAGGCAGCAAAGATAGGTGAATGGTGGGAAACAGTTGAGATTTGCATATCTTTATTTAGCTTTCTGTTCTGCATCTGCTTTGTGTTCAACATATAAAAGTAAATCTGTGACAAAACATTCACACATCTTTACCGGCTTCAAAATACAGCCATACAATGGGGTGGATTTACTAACTTTGCAAGTGCAGTTGCTCTAGAGCTTAGTAAATGAGGGGGAAGATCCGCTGACTTCCATCATCCAATCACGTGCAAGCAAAAATGCGTTTGTTTTTTAAATTTGACTTGCATGTGATTGGGTATTCTTTGCAAAGTGAAGCTTCAACTCATTACTAAACTCTAGTCCATTTGCCTTTATTAAATCAACCCCAGTGTATATACACATTACACACACTCACACACATGGGGGATTTTTTTAAGGCAGTGTGGAAGAGAGGTCTATCCAGTACAAATGCTGACAAAATGTATTTATCAACAGATTTGTAACATTACTCATTAAAGCGGTAGTAAACGCATGTCTTAACCACTTGCCGACCGCCTCACGCCGATGTACGTCGGCAGAATGGCACGGGCAGGCATAAGCACGTACATGTACGTGCTTTGCCTCCCGCGGGTCGGGGGCCCGATCGGGCCCCCGCCCGGTGCCTGCGGCGGTCGGTTTTCGTTCGGGAGCGATCCCGGACGAGGGGACGGCCATTCATTCATGGCCACCCCCTCGCGATCGCTCCCGACGAATGGAAATCCCCGGTGACATCACTTCCTCTCCTGTAATGTAAACACAGGAGAGGAAGTGATGTATTCTCTCCTCCGTGTCGGTATTTTTCGTTCCGACACGGAGGAGAGCGGATCAGTGAGTTGCACCAACACATCCCACACACAGTAGAACATGCCAGGCACACTCACACCCCCCCTTTACCCCCCCCCAATTACCCCTGCCCCCCAGTCACAGTGACACCAATGTCATTTTTTTTTTTTTTTTTTTTTTTTTTTTGCATTGGTGTCATTTGTGACTGTAATAACTGTTAGGGCAGTTAGGGTTAGCCCCCTTTAGTTCTAATGTACCCCCCTAACCCCCCCAATAAAGGTTTAACCCCGTGATCACCCCCCGTCGCCAGTGTCACTAAGGCTGGGTTCACATTGCAGCGGTTTATGAGAACGAATGTGATTCGCACCGCACTGCAGTGCAAATCACATCCGATCTCTGTGCGATTCGAGTTCAGCAATTCGCCGCACCCGCCGCACCCGCCACACCCGCCGCAAATTCGCACGGGACCCTTTTTTTGGCCCGCAGCAGAATCGGATCGCATGGGTGTTCACACCATGCGATCCGAGTTTGCAGATCGCACTGCGATATGCGAACTGATCTGGGGGTGTCAGTAACATTTCACTGACACTCCCAGCAGTTCGCATAGGGCAGTGTGAACTGCCGCCGGGAGGCATGCGATGCGGGAACCCGCCGCGGATTCGCGGCGTTTCCGCATCGCTCCAGTGTGAACCCAGCCTAATAAGCGATCATTTTTCTGATCGCCGTATTAGTGTCACAGGTGACGCTAGTTAGGCAGGTAGGTATTTAGGTTCGCCGCAGCTTTTTATAGCGCTAGGGACCCCCATATACTACCGCATAAAGCCCCCTGATTGCCCCCTAGTTAACCCTTTCACCAGTGATCACCATATAACTGTTACAGGTGACGCTGGTTGGTTAGTTATTTTTTTATAGTTTCAGGGCACCCGCCATTTATTACCTAATAAAGGTTTAACCCCCTGATCACCCGGCAGGTGTCATTTGTGACTAATAACTGTTAGGGCAGTTAGGGTTAGCCCCCTTTAGTTCTAAGGTACCCCCCTAACCCCCCCAATAAAGGTTTAACCCCGTGATCACCCCCCGTCGCCAGTGTCACTAAGGCTGGGTTCACATTGCAGCGGTTTATGAGAACGGATGTGATTCGCACCGCACTGCAGTGCAAATCACATCCGATCTCTGTGCGATTCGAGTTCAGCTATACAGATAGTATGGCTGAATTCGTGTCGCACCCGCCGCACCCGCCGCAAACTCGCACGGGACCCTTTTTTTGGTCCGCAGCAGAATCGGATCGCATGGGTGTTCACACCATGCGATCCAAGTTTGCAGATCGCACTGCGATATGCGAACTGATCTGGGGGTGTCATTAACATTTCACTGACACTCCCAGCAGTTCGCATAGGGCAGTGTGAACTGCCGCCGGGAGGCATGCGATGCGGGAACCCGCCGCGCATTCGTGGCGTTCCCGCATCGCTCCAGTGTGAACCCAGCCTAATAAGCGATCGTTTTTCTGATCGCTGTATTAGTGTCACAGGTGACGCTAGTTAGGCAGGTAGGTATTTAGGTTCGCCGCAGCTTTTTATAGCGCCAGGGACCCCCATATACTACCGCATAAAGCCCCCTGATTGCCCCCTAGTTAACCCTTTCACCAGTGATCACCATATAACTGTTACAGGTGACGCTGGTTGGTTAGTTATTTTTTTATAGTTTCAGGGCACCCGCCATTTATTACCTAGTCTCACTAGTGTACCCCTAAATTTAGGGGTGTCTACTTTCTAAAATGGGGTCATTTGGGGGGGGGGGTTTGTGCCATCTTGGCATTTTATGGCCTTCAAAACTGTAACGCCCTTAGAAAGCCTGAAGGCGGTGCTTGGTTTTTGGGGCCCCGTACGCGGCTAGGCTCCCAAAAAGTCCCACATATGTGGTATCCCCGTACTCAGGAGAAGCAGCAGAATTTATTTTGGGGTGTCATTTCACATATGCCCATGGCATGCGTGAGCAATATATCATTTAGTGACAACTTTGTGAAAAAAAAAAAAAGTTTGTAATTTTCCCGCAACTTGTGGCAAAATATAAAATATTCCATGGACTCAACATGCCTCTCAGCAAATAGCTTGGGGTGTCTACTTTCTAAAATGGGGTCATTTGTGGGGGTTTTGTGCCATCTTGGCATTTTATGGCCTTCAAAACTGTAATAGGTAGTGAGGCGTGAAATCAAAAATTTACGCCCTTAGAAAGCCTGAAGGCGGTGCTTGGTTTTCGGGGCCCTGTACGCGGCTAGGCTCCCAAAAAGTCCCACATATGTGGTATCCCCGTACTCAGGAGAAGCAGCAGAATTTATTTTGGGGTGTCATTTCACATACGCCCATAGCATGTGTGAGCAATATATCATTTAGTGACAACTTTGTGTAAAAAAAAAAAAAAAATTTTTTTTTTGTCATTATTCAATCGCTTGAGGCAAAAAAATAAAATATTCAATGGGCTCAACATGCCTCTTATCAATTTCCTTAGGGGGTCTACTTTCCAAAATGGGGTCATTTGGGGGGGTTTTGTACTGCCCTGTCATTTTAGCACCTCAAGAAATGAGATAGACAGTCGTAAACTAAAAGCTGCGTAAATTCCAGAAAACGTACCTTAGTTTGTAGATGTGACAACTTTTGCGCAAACCAATAAATATACAATTATTGACTTTTTTTTTACCAAAGACATGTGGCTGAATACATTTTGGCCTAAATGTATGACTAAAATTGAGTTTATTGGATTTTTCTAATAACAAAAAGTAGAAAATATCATTTTTTTTCAAAATTTGCGGTCTTTTTACGTTTATATCGCAAAAAATAAAAATCGCAGAGGCAATCAAATACCATCAAAAGAAAGCTCTATTTGTGGGAAGAAAAGGACGCAAATTTTGTTTGGGTACAACATTGCATGACCGCGCAATTACCAGTTAAAGCAGCGCAGTGCCAAAGTGTAAAAAGACCTCTGGTCATTTACCAGCAAAATGGTCCGGTCTGAAAGTGGTTAAAAATATAAAAAGCTGGTCCCGCTGCAGGTTTTAAGTCATAATGTACTAGTTTGCACTGCATTCTAGTACATTAGGACAGACTTGCCTGCAAACACAGCCCCCTCCAGCACAGCACTGTCACAGCTCCCCCGGCACTTTCCTCTTTGCCCGGTCTTCCTTCCGGGTTTCGTTTCTTTTGCCGCTTGAATGGCCGGGCTGCAGTGAGATCACTCCCGCACATGCGCATGGAGGTTACATCACTGCGGCACACAGAGTGGGAGCGTAAATGTGATCCGAGCTGTGCATATACGGCTCAGATGAGATTACCCACTTTTATATATCATGACCTTACTACTACTTTAACAGGAATCCGAGAAGACAGCAACATGGAGGCTGACATTGCCAACTTGATTTTAAAAAGGTGGAGGCTCCAGGGTTCTCATCATGAACCTTGCTTCAACAGCTACAGAGTAACTCGCCTGGAACAAATAGGCAAGAGAGATAATTGGACTTTTCACACTTCACTGGTCGCATACTTGTTCCAGGTCAGAGATTCATCAGGTGGTAAAGAAACATTTAGGATGAGAGCCCCCAGAGCCTGCATCTTTAAAGTGGTTGTAAACCCTTACAACACACTTTGACCTACAGGTAAGCCTAGATTAAGGCTTACCTGTAGGTCCAAGAAATATCTCCTAAACGAGATATTTGCCCGAAGACAGGCACCGCTGTCTACGGCACATGGGCCGTAGACAGCAGCGCGCAGGCGCACTGAGCGCGGCACCGTCAACGACGGAGATGTCGCGTGTCGGCTCCTGTGCGCATGCGCGGGAGTGACGTCATCGCGGCTTTGCCGAATGACAGCGGCGGAGCTGCGAGACCCCACCGAGAAGATGGATGCGCTGGACTACAGGGGATAGCGGTGACATCACTGGCTCCTGTGTCAGGTAAGTGACACATAATGGACTACTATGCGATGCATAGTAGTCCATTATGCTTTGCATGGAATGAAAGAGGAAGTAAACTCATCAGGGTTTACTTCCTCTTTAAGAACAAGCAATTGCAACTCCCAAATTGCTATCTGAACAGGTTCACATTAATGCTCACCCCTTATGCCAGTTATTTTAATGCACTGCATACATTTTTCACCATTTTACTTTTTACTTCAAACCGATTCACAGGACCTGCAAGGTTTTAATTAGTGCAATTTAACTTCTGATCACTAGAGGGATTCCCAGCAAAGCTGCAAACGTCACTTGATCTTAGTCAAAAAGCAGACAAGCCGGTAGAATTGTCTCAACCGCTGCACACAGCTGTTCTGCATGGTCTTCCCTATAGGAGTTATAAATTCCCCACGCTACCTTTCTATTTTTACACCAAAGGATTTATGCCCTCTCAGGCATTCAGTCACACTCAGCTCCGCACTGCCCCTGAATATTGCAGAGCTCTGCTCCGTTTATTAGTAGTTAGCACTGTGTTCTAAATCCTTTTTAAAAAGATGTACACTGCTGATGTGAGGACATCTGGACCCTTACCTGTATCGAGCACCCCCGGCACATCACAAGCTCAGTTAAGCATTATTTATTTCGTCACAAGAGGACCAATGAGAAAGAAAAAAAAAAAAAAAAAAAATTTTAACTCAACAAACATGATCACCAACATGCCAAAGTATGTTTGTGCTCCAGTGTCCTGTCCCAGTGCATTATGCTGCATATCTATGTTCCCAAAACATTAGCAGGATGCCAAAAAAAAACACCATTGAAAATGTATATACAAACCATGGCATTCCTATTACAGCAGGAAATTTAAAAGGCTCTCCATAGTAATTGCCATCCCACTGTCCTGGTAGCTCCTACTTCTGCCAAGTGCCGTCAGCACCTTGAGAAGAACCTTGTATCTAAAAAACCAGACTACAAAAAAAAAAAAAAACCTGTGCAGTCAAAGGAGCGGCAATAGAGTCTAAGCAATATAAAGCAGCCCGATGAGGCAACTGATCAAAATATGAGGCATGGTCAAAAAAAATACTAAGGGAAGACATGGATAGCTAAAAAGATAAAAATCTAAAATCATTAAAATACCTAGGCTTTATTATACATATGAGCAGGGGTGGGACATTTACAACACTCTGCCATAGGTCCTATTGCAATATATATATATATATATATATATATATATATATATATAGGATCCATGTATTGTGGTACTGGTGTCACAATTTGCCTGCTGAATGTTCCGAAATGTAGCAGTTATTTTTTCTCTTGTGACTAATAAAACAGCTCTTAACTGTGCTTTTGATGTGTGATGATCTTTGTTTTTGAAGATACTAGAAGGCAGCGCCATCCACCTTTTGTTCACTTCAGCATTTGCTTTAACTATGCCACCGCACTCTTTACTCCCCATCTGTATCCGACTCTTTCAAATCAGATGCTACAAGACCTTGGCCCCCACACTGATTTAAATGAGCCCCATGTTCACAATCTAGAGGTGTACACTTACACTTATGTACACTCAAAACCCAGTAAACAGCTGCAGGTGGGGCATAGTTCTGTGCCTCGTCTGGGAGCAAATATATAGAAGCAGGCCCCTTATATCCATAAATCACCACGGAAAACGTATGCTTACATTTTTTCATCATTGCCAAAGTCTATGAGACACAGACAGTAAAACAATATATTGGTCATCTGCTCAGTCTTTGATGCAGAGGTACATCCACCACCTGGGAACAATATCCAGATCAAGAAGACATCCCTTTATTTCTTTTTGACCGTTTTCTTTTCAGTTTTTTTCCCCCTCCATCTATGTGGCTGTCATGAATCACATGTTGCAAGGAGAGGTGGGGATAAGAGGTTGGGTGAGATCCACTGAGCACTGTAGTTAGGAGTGTGTTATTAGTGTGGGCTGAATTAAAAAGCCCTCCACTTTGTGCAAAGGTGTATAGAGAGGATAGAACAAAAAGCAGTGTTAACATGAAATCAAGCTTACATCTTCTGACTCGCTGTCTAAGCCTTCCGCCAGTGGTAGCAACAGCATTTCATCCTCTTCTTCAGGCCTGTCTATCTCCACACCACACTCAGCTCTTTCCGCACCAAAGTGTTCCACTCCACTTCGTGGGAGTAAAATTCTTTCCCTGACCACCTGCACCATTCCCATCATCAGTCCACTCCTATCCTCAGCGGGATCATTTGGTAAAGGAGAAACAGCAGAATCAGTCTGGGAAACAGAAAAATCAGAAGTTTCTAAAGGGGTCTTGACAGGAAGCAGTGGAGCTGAAGAAGGATCATTGCCCTCTGACACCAACTGCGACGAGCCTGTATTCTGATTTTGATGGGTCTCGGTCTGTGTCCCTTGGGTACGAGGAGGAAGGAGTCCCCAACGCCTGAGCCGACGGAGGAGGCGTCTGACAGGACGTGGTGGACGTCTTCGTGTTGGCAACTCGTTTAGGCCTCCAGCGGGGTGTGGTTGAGTCTGATGTAAAAACTGCAGTAGGCTTCGGAGATTTCCCATTAATGATCCCTATAGTAAGAAAATAGAAAATGGTGATCAATAGTACAGTGCCATTGTAAAATCACAGCAACCCTGAAAAATAAAGTTATACTTTAAGTACAGAGCCTTCATGACAAAGGGGAGAAGTGACTTTTCTTCATATATACTATGACTGACTTGTTATGGAATCTGGCCACCTTTTCTTGTTTATATTCATTCACCCTCCTTTCTATTCACCATGACCATTCCTTGACTATTTTTTTCAAGGTCCTACCCGAGGAGGGATTGTAGAAATGTGTTTCCATGTGACTGGAGGTATAATAAATTATATATTCCTTATTGCTATTGGAGTGTGCAAGTGTCTTCATTATTTTACTTGGATTATGTAATGGGGCAGGCTTTGAACGCCTATTGTAAAATTATGAATGTTTCCAACTATTCTAATGAAAATAAATAATTTGATGGCAAGGGCCTTTTTTTCTCAGCCCTGCCCGATTCTTTATAGGACTTCTTACTGGTAGAGATATTGCTTTAGTTTCAGCTCCTAAAAAAAAAAAAAAAAAAAAAAAAAAAAAAAAAAAAATGAAGCTATTCTATAGGATGAAGGAGACTTGTGCATCAAAAGCTTTCAACCTTACTTCACGCCCACGTTCACATTCGGCCAATTTGGCATGCGATTTGACATCTTAAATCGCATTCCAAAATCAAAGCCTATTGCCACTAATGACACCATCCAAACCAGTGTGACACCAACTTTGCAGGGCCATTCCGATTCCCAAAAGTAGTTTCTGCACTACTTTTAGTGACTTTGGGGCCGATTTCAATAGACATCTGTGCATGAATCCACATAGATGTCTGTCAAATCGCCCCCAAAGTTGTACTGAAATGCTGGTTTGAAATTGTGCGAGGTCAGCTGAACCCACCCTCAGTGTGAACAAGGGCTCAAACAGGGAAGTATACACTCACCAGATGCTTAATTAGGTACACCTGTTCACTTTGCTTGATAACATTAATTGCTAATCAGCCAATCACATGGCAGCAACTCAATGCATTCAAGCATTAAGATGTGGTGAAGACAACTTGCTGAAGTTCAAACTGAGCATCAGAATGGAGAACAAAGGGGATTTAAAGTGACTTTGAATGTGGCATGGTTGTTGATGCCAGACAGGCTGGTCTGAGTATTTAAAAAATCTGCTGATCTATTGGGATTTTCACGCACAACCATCGCTAGGGTTTACAGAAAATGGTTCAGAAAAAGAGAAAATATCCAGTGAGTGGCAGTTGTGTGGATGAAAATTCCTTGTTGATGTCAGAAGTGAATGGGAAGACTGGTTCAAGATGATAGAAAGGAAACAGTAACTCAAATAATCACTCATTACAACCAAGGTAAGCAGAATACCATCTCTGAACATACAACACATTGAACCTTGAAGAAGGGCTACAGCAGCAGAAGACCACACTGGTTGCCATTCCTGTGATGTAAGAACAGGAAACTGAGGCTACAATTCGCAAAAGGCTCACCAAAATTGGACAATAGAAGATTGAAAAAACGTTGCCAGGTCTGAGGAGTCTCAATTTCAGCTGTGACATTCATATGTGGTAGGTAATAATTTGGCGTAAACAACATGAAAGCATCACACATCCTGCCTTGTATCAGTGGTTAAGGCAGGAGGCAATGGTGTGGGGGATATTTTATTGGCACACTTTTGCCCCCTTAGTACCAATTGAGCATTGTTTAAATGCCATGGCCTACCTGAGTATTGTTGCTGACCATGTCCATCCCTTTATGACTACAGTGTACCCATCTTCTGATGGCTACTTCCAGCAGGATAATGCACCATGTCACAAAAATCAAATCATCTCACCACTGGTTTCTTGAACATGAAAATTAGTTCACTATACTCCAGTGGCCTCCACAGTCAAGAGATCTCAATCTAATAGGGAACCTTTGGGATGTGATGGAACGGGATATTCACTCCATGGATGTGCAGCCGACAAATCTGCAGAAACTGTGTGATGCTCTCATGTCAACACGGACCAAAATCTCTGAGGAATGTTTCCAACTCCTTGCTGAATCTATGCCACGAAGAAATAAGGTAGTTCTGTAGGAAAAAGGGGATCCAACCCAGTAAAAGCAAGGTATACCTAATAAAGTCGCGGGTGATTGTATATAAATAAATAAAAAAGTAGAAATGTAGCCGAACACACAGCAAGCCTGGCCCTTTCACCCAGAAGCTGACAGTGAGTTAAAGACCAGTAAGCTTCCATTCTCAGCAGCCAGTAGAGGGAGCACAAGGCATCATCTCAATGACAGGTACAATGTGTTCTGGGAAACTGCCTTTTTTTTACGAGTATAATTGGCAGTCATTAAAATGATTGGTAGTGTCAGTGTGTGACTCTCTGGGAATGACTGTGTGTGTGCACGCTTCTCTCTTTTGTTCCTCCTCTTTGTGTGCATTTCTATTCTAAAACCTTCCTGTAGGTGTCTATGCATTTCTGCTGCCTCCATAAAGTGAGTGAGTTCTCCGACTCCCAACCCCCCCGGTTTCCTGTCCCATCACACATACTACCCACTCAACGCTCTCTCCCACTACTTCTAAAGCTGCACACTCTGGGCAGCTTACCTCTTATACTCGAATCAAGAAATGTCAGAGAGCTCACTAATAAACCTCTATATTCTAAACAGATTCATGAAATAAAGTATGAATGCTTTATTCTATCTTTTTTTTTAGAGATTGTAAGCTCTAACGAGCAGGGCCCTCTGATTTCCCCTGTATAGATTTGTATTGTAATTGTACTGTCTGCCCTCATGTTGTAAAGTGCAGCGCAAACTGTTGGTGCTATATAAATCCTGTATTATAATAGTAATAAAAAACATCTCACCAGATGATTTAGAATATACTGTGTCAATATATTGATTTCAGGCTGCAGAAAACAACAATTTTTAAATATATCTGATCACTGCCAATGGCTGTGACTGGTTCTTAGTTGATATTCTTTGGTTTTCGACATTTCCAGGCACTTAAATGCCACAGTACGTCTAGAAGCAACACGAGTCAGATTCAGCTGCTGTTCCATACCGAAATCAAGATTTGTAAGAGAAAAGGCCAGGCATTCAAATGGATTTCACAACGACATTCAAGGAGCTTTTGCCACCTTTACACAGTAACACTTCACTAAATGGCAACAATACAGGTGAGGAACCTCACCATCAGTGGTCCCGAGACTAGTCACAGATATATGACTAAACACACACTGCTAGTATTAACCACTTGAGACCCGCGCTATAGCCGAATGACGGCTACAGCGCGGACCTCCTTTGCCGGGACGACGTCTATTGACGTCGTCCCGTGCACGAGCGGCCTGGCGCGCTCTGTGATCGGCGAGTATATGAGACTCGCCTGATCACTGATCCGAGCAAGGGGTCGTTCCCGACCCCTTATCACGTGATCAGCTGTCAGCCAATGGCTATTATTCCTATGCCAGTGCCCACCTGCCCCCTGCCAGTGCCACCTCATTAAAAAATAAGTGCCCCCGTCAGTGCCACCCAGCAGTGCCCACAGTGCCACCCAGCAGTGCCCAAAATCTGCCTCAACAAAAGGTGCTGCACCCCAGTGCCACATATCCGTGCCCATCAGTGTCATCTACCAGTGCCCATCAGTGCCACCTATCAGTGTCCATCAGTCCCATCTATCAGTGGTACCTATCAGTGCCCCTTAGTGCCACCCATCCATGCCATCTTATCTGTGCCCATCAGTGCAGCCTATCAGTGCCGCCTATCAGTGTAGCATGTCTTAAATGCGCTGATCAGGTCTGCAATAAAAACCTTAACCCTTCCTGCAAAGACTTGACAACAAACATATGGCTACTGAAGCACTTAAATGGCAATGTGCAGGCTCCTAGAGACTATTAAAGTGATTCTAAGGGTGTGATATATATATATATATATATATATATATATATATATATATATATATATATATATATATATATATATATATATATATATATATATATATATATATATATACACACACACCCCCATTATTTGGTACACCTTGGACCCCCTTTTGCCTTCAGAACTGCCTTAATTCTTCTTGGCATAGATTCAACAAGATGTGGGAAACATTCATCAGGGATTTTGGTCCATAATGACATCATAGCATCACACAGTTGCTGGAGATTTGTTGGCTGCACATCAATAATGTGAATCTCCACACCCCAAAGTTGCTCTACTGGAATGAGATCTGGTGAGTGTGGAGGACATTAGAGTACTCATTGTCATGTTCAAGAAACCAGTGGTAAGATGATTTGAGTTTTGTGACATGGTGCATTATCCTGCCGGAAGGACCCCGTACGGTAACGTCTTCCTCTTTAAGAGCCGCCAGAGGGCACACGTGCGCATTCGCTGCGGGGCAGGGGACCCAGATGCACGTGGCCGGTGGGCGCGATCGCCATCGGCCACAAGCAATTGTGTGCACAAGTGTTATCACAGGGATTTCTGCGTGTAAACACACAAATCCCTGTTCTGTCAGGGAAGAGGAGACATATCGTTTATTCCTACTAAGAACAACGATATATGTCTCCTCCCCCAGTCAGGCCTATCCCCATACAGTTAGAACACATCTAGGGAACACACATTTAACTCTTTGATCACCCCCTAGTGTTTACCTCTTCCCTACCAGTGACATTTACATAATAAGTGCATATTTATAGCACTGATCGCTGTATAAAAATGTCAATGGTCCCAAAAAAAAAAAAAAAAAAAAAAAAAAAGTAGCACTAACCCCCGAAGGAGCTGCTGGTTATTTTTGGGCTTACCGGTCCCCTCCGTTCTCCTTGTTGCACATCTAAGGGATGTCCCGTGGTAGATGGCCCAGTAACTTGAGACCGACAATAGATCCACTTGAATGGATTTTATTTACAAAACTCAGACAATTGAACAGTCTTTCAACTTGGGATCAGCGGGTTGGAAGGGAAATTCAGGTACTCTTCGTGTCAAAGTCAAAAACACATTGAAGAACTTGCTTACTTTGACTGCATCCAGAGAATAGCCATTCGCAGATGGATGGTCACTCAAGTTGGACAGTCCCTCTCTCACAAGGCCTAGCAGCCAACTTGGTGCTTACTTAGGAACAAAGTCTTTGCCACAGACGTTGTTGTAGAACCCGTAGGAAAACTAAGCTGTAGAACACTTGTAGGATACCTGAATCTTTCAGCCTGCTTGGGGATAACCGATTCTCTCGGTTACTTCAGCCCTTCCAGGCTTTTGTTAAGAAAACCAATCCATACGTGGTGTTCTTCTGAAGAGTCCTCCCCTGGAATGCTCGAAGTACCCTGGGTCTCTCCCGAACCCGAAGACGGCACCCAACCACCTCAGAATCCCCCTTTAGTTTCCTTGCCTTGGGCTAGCCAGCCCCAAGACATTAAAGTCAGGTGGATCCGCACCCCAGGTCATAGCCTTCCTGGGGGCTGGTCAGGAGGACAGGACCATGTAGTCAGCGCATCATACTGGACCGGAAACCCCGAACCACGTGACCTCTGCACCTTAAGTACCTTCTCCCAGAAAGCACAGCGAGAACGCCCCTCCCACTGGGCAGGCTCCGAGAGAGAGTAACTTAAGCACCTGACAAGACCATAGTTCCATGCCTGCCAGAAGAGACAGCGCCCAATGTGGCCAGGCCGAACATCTCGCAGTCCAGCCAGACTGATGCTGAGGCCCAATTTAGATAATTACACCCAAACCAAACTGCAGTTTAGGCAACTTTAATTTTAGAAAAACCCACATAGCGCGTGCTCTTCAGAAAAAAAAAAAAAAAAAAAAAAAAAAAAAAGACAGTTTGGGTTCAGTATTCCATGGTCGTGCAATTGTCAGTTAAAGCGATGCAGTGCCAAATTGTAAAAAGTGCCCTGGTCAGGAAGGGGGTAAAATCTTCTAGGGCTGAAGTGGTTAAACAATGCTCAGGGGCCCAAAGTGTGCCAAGAAAATATCCCCCACACCATTACACCACCAGCCTGAACTGTTGATGCAAATCATGATGGATCCATGCTTTCATGCTTATGCCAAATTCTGATGCTACAATCTGAATGTCGCAGCTGAAATTGAGACTCTTCAGACCACATTTTTCCAATCTTCTGTTGTTCAATTGTGGTGTGCCTGCGCGAGTTGTAACCTCAGTTTCCTGTTCTTAGCTGACAGGAGTGGCACCCAGTGTGGTCTTTTGCTGCTGTAGCCCATCTGCTTCAATGTTCAATGTGTTGTGCATTCAGAGATGGTATTCTGCATACCTT
This sequence comes from Lithobates pipiens, assembly GCF_037356315.1. NCBI lineage: Eukaryota > Metazoa > Chordata > Amphibia > Anura > Ranidae > Lithobates > Lithobates pipiens. The sequence goes on from NW_027507696.1 coordinate 17,527,739, forward strand.
CCTTGTAACAAGTGATTATTTGAGTTACTATTGCCTTTCTATCATCTTGATCTAGTCTGCCCATTCTCCTCTGACCTCAAAGCATTTTTGTCCACTCAACAGCCGCTCACTGGATATTTTCTCTTTTTTGTACCATTCTCTGTAAACCCTAGAGATGGTGGTGTGTGAAAATCCCTGTAGTCTAGCAGTTTTTGAAATTCTCAGACCAGCCCATCTGGCACCATCCACCATGCCACATTCAAAGTCACTTAAATCCCCTTTCTTCCCCATTCTGATACTCAGTTCGAAATTCAGCAGGTCATCTTCACCACGTCTAGATGCCTAAATGCACAAGTTGCTGCCATGTGCAATTTGTGTTACCAAGCAATAGAACAGGTGTACCTAATAAAATGGCTGGTGAGTATATATAATTTTTTAAAAAACAAACATGTTATACTTACCTGCTCGGTGTAGTGGTTTTGCACAGAGCAGTCCTAATCCTCCTCTTTTGTTGTCCCCTGCCAGCACTCTGGGCTCCACACACCTACCGAGTGACCACTTACTACGGGGAAGGGGACTGGTGCATGCTCACTTTCGAGCCATGCGCTGTGTATCTCAGCTCCGCCCCTGCTCCCTCCTCACTGACTGATTTAGGGCAGTGGGAGCCAATGAGGAGGGAGAAAGCCAGGAGAGCAGCTGCTCTCGAGTATGTCCCTGGATTGAGATCAAGAACTCTGGCTTCAGAAACCTGCAGCATGTAGCAGGTTAAATAGCAGCTCCCGATTTATTGTATATACTTGTTCTAGGTCAGTGAGGTATCAGCATGGATGCCAGGTAGTTAGCTTTTTCAAAAAGGAGGAGGACAGCAATGGCAGTGTAAGGATTTTTCTTTTGTACAGGTTTCCTGCACTTTTTAAAGCCAACTAAATGCCCTCCTAATGGAGCTTGCTGTAGCCTGACTCACAAGATACAGATTCCCTGACAGTGAAGTACTGGTTGATCATCACTACAATTACACCTTTTACATAAACTAGCCCATGCAGCCCCTAGTTTAAAATGCACTGCACGGTTTGTAAAAGTGTTGTTTAAAGTGTTTGTTAAGGCATTAGTAAAAGTCTATGCCAGTCCCTCTATTAGAGGCTGGCATAGCACACTGTGTATGTTGTAAAAACGAGCGCTATAAATACCCAATATCAGCTGTCTTCAGGCCGGTCTCATCACTCGTGGCCGCTTTCCAGCTCTGATAGATGTTTTCTATGGGAAGGGCCGTGATCTCCCTCTGACGTCAGAGGGAGATCACGTGGCTGCTAATCTTCTCCACCCATCGGAGTTGGAAAGCGGCCACGAGTCACGTGACTGGCATGAAGACACCTGATATTCAGTATTTACAGTGCTCGTTTTTAAATAAAACATACACAGTGAGGCTGGCAATGACAGCATTTTATATTTTAATATTAAAATAACGGCTGCGGGGTGGGGGGTGCGGTGCCAGGACGGAGACAGACAGAGAGGACGCTGACAGGGAGGAAGGAGGGGGGGGAGAGAGGAGAACAGAGCAGGCAGTCTATCACAGAGGGAGTCACTTTGACTACAGTTATCAGGGCGGAGCTGCCCTGGTTATTCTTTTGCTTTCCCCATGACTCAGAATCCAGAAACGTCAGTGCAGCACTGGATGAAAGATGTAAGGGTCTGTCAGGAGTCCAGAAACTTATTGGCCTTTTATATACACACAATAATTACAAGGAAACAGATCACAGGCGAGGATGGTTTCCTTTAATAACCATTCAAACCCCTTTGTGTCAACTTGTGTGCATGTTATCAGGCCAAAATCACCAGGGTATATAAACTTTTGATCAGGGTCATTTGGGTAGTTTCTGTTGCTATTATCATTTAAAAAGAGTAAACACAGTTGATTTATAATAAATGGCTTTAGTCAAACACCAACCACGAGTGAAAGAAATGTTTTTGTGTTATTCATATTCTCTGAAAAATGGCCAACAAAATCATACATTCTACCAGGGTATGTAAACTTATGAGCACAACAGTATCTATGCTCATATGCATATACTAGAGCAAAATACTGACCAGGAACGCAGATTTTCCTTTTTCTTAAGAATACATATAACTTGTTTATGTGCCTGTGTGTATAGGCACATTGTAAACAATGGACTTCATTTTAGTTCAGTCAAAAAAAATAAAAAAATAAAAATAAAACCTGCTGTACTGAGCCTTTTCAACCTGCAGTGTGCAAGAGACCTAATGCTGTCTGTGTCCCTCTGGGCAGATTCAAGACATCTTGGGCACTTGTTCTGGTGCTTTCCATTCACTTCCTTTTATTTCTCACTGTGTACTCACATAAAAGCTGCTAAGGCTACAAGGACAATGTGTATGGTTGTGCAACAGCTAAATAAACAGTTCAAGAGACTCTTGCCAGGGGGATGTGGGTAGGGAGCCAAGTAGCTGCTACATCTTAAAAGGAGTTGTAAAGGCAGAAGGCTTTTTTATCTTAATGCATTCTATGCATTATAATAAAAAAAACCTGTGTGTAGCAGCCCCCCAATTATCTTCTCTCCCCAGCAATGTCCATGATCCCCTCAGACACTCCTCCTCATTGGCTGGGACAGAGCAGCAGCACTACTGGCTCCTGCACCTGTCAATCAAATCGGTCAGGCAATCAGGGGAGAGAGGGGAATGGGACCAGGTCGAGGCTCCATTGCTGAATGGATACACAGTACTATTACTCGGCTCAGGTGCCCCCTGTAGCAAGCTGCTGGCTGAGGGACACTCAAAAGGAGAGAGAGGCCAGGAGCAGCAAAGAGGGACCCGAGAAGAGGAGGATTTGGGCTGCTCTGTGCAAAACCAACCGCGCAAAAAATGTAAGTATAACATGTTTGTTATTTTTTTTTTAACAAGCCTTTACAAATCACTTTAAAGCGGTGTTCCGCTTAAAAAAAAAAAAAAAAAATACTACAAATACTGCAGCTGCTGACTTTTAATAATCAGACACTTAACTATCCCAGGTTCCAGCAATGTGGGGGAATCGAAGCCCCACTCGTCTCTCCCCGTCGCCGACATTTTACCAGCCGGGCACCTACGCCCTGTGACTGGGCACGCAATCATCTGGGACCTGTCACATGTCCCAGATGATTGACAAGAGGGAGGGGAGAGCTCCCCCTTCCTGTGCTGAGGGAAGCGACGTCAGGAGCCCAGGCACCAAAGGAGACAGACTACGAGGGACCCCCTAGCATCAGGCATTTAGAGGTGAGTAAAAAAAACTCCACTTTAAAGTTCTATACGACGAGTAATTAATAGGTACGTTTAAAAAAATAAATACAAATAAAAGAAGCTACTTTATATATTGTCAAGGTTGTTTCCTAAACTTCTAGACAATAGAAAGTGTTTTAGACAACTTGGCATTTGCTTGAAAATCTCCATATGGAGCCCGATCCTCTCTCTCTGGCATTGAGGTCAAAGTACCAAGAACACACTTCTGTCATCACTGAAAAAGTATAGCAATGAAATCATAATATTTGTTCAGTGGTGGGCAAGTTTCTCCTTGACAAACATATAAAAAAGGGAAATTAATTCTAACGGGGAAATTAATTCTAACTTCCAAAACATAAAATGCTGCTCCACTCAACATCTTTCGACTGAAAAATTGAAGGAGGAAAATCATCAGCTGAACAGCAGCTGCATCCAAGCAGATACAAAGAAACACAGGGGGGTGCCAGACTAAGGCCCCTTTCACATTGGAGGCGGTTTCAGGTTCTTTTTAGCACTAAAAGCCTCATCTGAAGTCCCAGTGTGAAAGCCCGAGTGCTTTCACACTGGGGCGCTGCGCTGGCAGGACATCGAGTCCTGCAAGCAGCATCTTTGCGGAGCACCTGCCCATTGAAATCAATGGGCAGCGAAGCACCTGCAAAGCGCCTCTGCAGTGGCGCTTTGAACCCTTTATTCGGCCACTAGTGAGGGTTAAAACCTCCCCGTTAGCGGCCGAAAAGCGCCTCCGTAACGACGGCAAAGCGCTGCTAAAACTAGCGCCACTTTACCACTAACGCGGTCATGCTGTCAGTGTGAAAGGGCTCTAAGGGGCACAGCAGAAGATCAAAGGGGATCCTGCCACCGCAGCCCCATATACAGATTGATGGTTTGCTTAATTTTTATGTATGTTGCCAATTGGCCATGCAATAAATCCATTATTTTTTTATTGCCGCCGTAGAGTGCCATAGAGTGAAGCAAACCCTGTAGGAGATTAAAAAACAAAACAAAAAAAAAAAAAAACAGTCTATGGGGACCTGCCACTAGTGTGGTGTAAAGTTTCTGTTTATTCTATTCATACATGGGATTTATGGACATGATATACCTTATATTGCCAAAAGTATTGTGACGCCTGCCTTTACACACACATGAAATTTAAATGGCATTCCAGTCTTAGTCCAATATTGAGTTGGCCCACCCTTTGCAGCTATAACAGCATCAACTCTTCTGGGAAGGCTGTCCACAAGGTTTAGGTTTTTTTTTTTTTTGTCTATGGGAATGTTTGACCATTCTTCCAGAAGTGCATTTGTGAGGTCAGGCACTGATGTTGGAAGAGAAGGCCTGGCTTGCAGTCTCCGCTCTAATTCATCCCAAATGTGTTCTATCAGGTTGAGGTCAGGACTCTGTGCAGGCCAGTCAAGTTCCTCCACTCCAAACTCGCTCATCCATATCTTTATGGACCTTGCTTTGTGCACTGGTCCAAATCATTTGGTGGAGGGGGGGGTTATGGTTGTGGGGTTGAGCTTGGCCCCTTAGTTCCAGTGAAGGGAACTCTTAATGTATCAGCATACCAAGACATTTTTGGACAATTTCATGCTCCTAACTTTGTGCAAACAGTTTGGGGGTGGGCCCTTCCTGTTCCAACATGAGTGCGCACCAGTGCACAAAGCAAGGTTCGTGGATGAGCAAGTTTGGGGTGGAGGAACTTGACCGGCCTGCACAGGAGTCCTGACTTCAACCCAATAGAACACCTTTGCAATGGATTAAATCGGTTTTATAGTGTATATGGATTTACAAGACCAATTAATCCCTATCTGCCACACCAGCACCATTCATCCATTTCTTTACTATCCAAGCAGATGCAACCACTGTTCAGGTGTTCTGACTCCTGCCTTCTGCCTGAGCACAATTGCCTGTAGATTTGTCGATCCATGCTCTACAACATATGGAGAAATCTGTAAGGCCTGCCGGCTGGACAAAAAGTACTCAGTATATGGCTAACTTATGCAAAGTGAAAAACATAAAAAAAAAAAAAAAAAAAAAGATAATGTATAATATAAATGAATATTACAGAGCATATATATCCAGAAGGAATCCATATTAGGGGTACTCACATCACTTGGACTCTCAGTTGGGAAGTCATCTACAGGAGGGATAGCTCCTTGAGCAATCAATTGCCCATAAGATGGAGGAGCTTGCTGCTGGATCAATTCTGCATCGATCCGAGACAGAGGAGCAAAGATGCTGTAGAAAAATGAAAAAAAAGTTAGATCTGATGCTGGTTCCTGGATTTACAATGCTTTTTCTTAAAGCGAACCCATCATTAAAATTCAAACTCCCCATAAACAGGATACATATTAACATTACCAAACCGTTATTGTTCTTGTGATGTGAAAAAATAAAATAAAAACCTTCTTTGCTATGAATGAAGAAATAATATCTCTGTACCTAAGCTGTGTAACTTAGGCACCTTTCACACTGGGACGGAAAGGGGCGTTGGCGGTAAAGCGCCACCATTTTTAGAGGTGCTTTACTGTTGGATTTGCGGCGGTGGCTTTTAACCCCTTCTTGGACGATAGCAGGGGTAAAACTGCCCCGCTAGCGGCCGAGAAAGGGTTAAAAGCCACCGCAAAGCGCTTCAGCAGAGGCGCTGTGCTGGCAGTATAGCCGCGCTGCCCCATCAATTTCAAGCGGTGTTATACGATGCTCCTTTACCGCTCCAAAGATGCAGCTAGCAGGATTTTTTTTTACTGTCCTGCTAGCGCACCGCTCCAGTGTGAAAGCCCTCGGGCAATAGTGCCTGCAAAACAACCCAGTGTGAAAGGGGTCTTAGGGCTGGTTCAAACCACAAAAATGCATATCAGATCCGTTCCGGATGCATTTGTGCATGCACATATTTTTGGGCAATTCCAGATTCTTTTTTTTTTCCCACTGTTCTGGGGGCCGGAGTGATTTTGATGCGTTTTACTGCGTTCCAGTACAGTCCAGTGCAAGAAAAATGCAGCATGGAACTGGAAAGCCCTGGAACTGACTGCACTGGTGTGAACTATGCCATTGGAAACCATACTTTCCATGCAGTTTTGATACAGAAAAACAAAACAAAACAAAAAACACACTGGACTGCATGTGGTGTGAACTGGCCCTTAAGCAGAACTTCACCCTCTCAATCAACATTGACAATTTTTTTATCCTTAGGCCTCATACACACTGGACATTATAAAAACACAAGTAGCGATAGCTTTAGAATGTCGTGATAAAAACGCTAGTTTTGCAGCTTTTTTGCATTGGCGCTTTCTAGTGTCGTGCCGCGTTTAAGCTCCTTAGCAAAAATACTCCCACAAAAGCTTCAAGAGGAAGTAAACCCTGATGGGTTTTACTTCCTCTTTATTTTCCTGCAAAGGTAAAGCATAATGGACTACTATGCATCGCATAGTAGCCCATTATGTGTCCCTCACCTGAAATCAATGCCCGCAATGTCACCGCTGTCCCCACTAGCTGCCAGCATCCATCTTCATCCCTCTTCCTTCCGGGGGCCGCCAACTCTGGCTCAGCGAGTGGCCGGGGTAGCGTGACGTCAGTCACGACATAACCCCCTTTAGAAACGGCATGATCTTACCCTTTCTAAAGTACGCATGTGCCGTAGACATCGGCGCACGGCTTTATCGTACACGGTTTAGGAGATATTTCCAGCACCTACAGGTAAGCCTTAATATAGGCTTACCTGTAGGTAAAAGTGGTTGTACAGGGTGTACAACCACTTTAAAGCTCCACACACACACACACACACACACACATGCCATATAGCCATGTTTTCAGCATTTTTTTAAAGGACAAAAAGATTGGATGGCAGCACTCCCACACGATGAGGACTTGTCATCCCCCTGCCTGTCTGTGCTTGGTTGTTTTATGGATTCTTGTTTACTTCAATAAAGCCGAATTGCATCGTGTGGGAGTGCTGCCATCCAATCTTTTTGTCCTTAGTGGGTTTGAAGAGGATTTTTTCAGCTGAAAAACATGGCTATGTGGCATTTGAGCATGTGTTGAGCTTTAAAGTGGTTGTGCAATTTTTTTGTTTGCATTGTATCTGTTAGCAGTGACAGGATTATGGCCGTAGCTACTCACTTGTGAGCAGCAGAACTTCTTTCCTTCAAACCCACTAATTTTGGTGGGGTTTTTCAGCCTGAAAACCCCCCTGACAAAAATTGCTGATAAAAGCCTGTGTGTGCATGGACACATAGGATAACAGGCTGCGGAGTTTACCAACTGCAAAAAAATAAAAATAAAAAAAATGCCCAGTGTGCATGAGGCCTTATGCTGCTAGTATTAGTAAATAGATAGGGAAGTATATAATATTTACTTGTTTTAAACTTTTTTTTTTTTTTACATTTCTTCAGTTACTTCCTGGGCAAATTATGTCATTACATCCCAGGAATCTTCAGTAGGAGAGGAGGGGGTTTTCTCAGCTAAGCACACCCTCTCCTGCTTGCATACCTGAACTAAGGGCAGATGGATTCCAGGAAGTAAATGCTACATAAATCATCTGCCCTTGCTCAAGATGGTCACGCCAGAAATGCTAGAGGGTGTTTTTTGGGGACATGGATGGATGGGGAAATTTTGCTTTGAATATTAAAAATGAAATAAAATAGCATTTTTTGGGACTGTGGTGCTCAGATGAAGTGTAGTTCCACTTTAAGGCATAGACAGCTTAGATGACGAGGTCTCTGCCTACTAGAAACATTGTGGGTGATTCATATCGTCAGACAGCAGAGAATTTGTGGCATTCAATGAGATATGCCCTGTGTGGCAGGCTTCCTGTTAGGAGGATTTAATTAGCACATATGGCCACTACCATCAACACATAACTGAAGTTTTTTTAAAACTTTACATACATTGATTATTTAAATCATGCTGAACCCTTCCACATGCACGTTTAAAACCTTATGAAAAAAATGCATTTCCTCTGTAAAGCCCAATTTTTCTTACCTATATTCCCGCGCTCGTGAAGTATACAGTCGGCAAGTACATCCAAGAGCTACAACCAGTAATGTAGCACATATCAAGCTTCCGATCACAGCTGCAGCAATCACTTTCCTTGGAAGTGTGTAACCACAGTTTTTCTCATCGCTTCCATCTCGACAGTCAGCTTGACCATCACACACCCAAGCTTCATAAACACAGCGTTCGATGTCACAATGGAAGCCTCCAGGCTGACATCCACGGCAGCCTCTTTCATCTGTTCCATCTTGGCAAGATGTCTGGTAGTTACACCTTTCAGCGAGGGGATAACAAGCTCGGCTAATGGCACAGGGATAGTGACCTTCTGCACAGCCAGAACAATTAGCTTCATCTCTGCCATTGGCACAGTCCCAAACACCATCACAACGCTGTGAATCTGAAAAACATCCTCCCCCTACTTCCATTCCATCCTCCCACAAAAGACCTGGACTGGAACCACAAGGCTGGTCCCAAGGGAGGCAGTAGCCATGTACACGGTAAGTGGCATTAAAACGAGGCAGAAAAGAGTTACGACCACCATAGCCAGGAAAGCGAGAACGAGAGGGAGGTAAACCCATCTGGTCGAAGAAACGTGAACCTGGCTCATGAACCAAAGAGCTGGGAAGCCGAAATCTGCTGTCATAAGTTACAGGATACCCAATATTGGGGATGCGAGGGGAGCTTGGGTGGTACTGATAAACAACCAAGACTCGTCCACCAGAAGACTCCACGGTGACAGATTTACCATTACTGTGTTGATCTAAGGCACGGAGAAGGTGTGGAAATTCTCCAACACTATTCTCATAAACTACTAGAGCATCTTGCTCAGACAGATCTAGGGCAGAGAACTGCAGGACAAGCCCTCGGCTATCTTCAGAATCAATTAACCAACGACAATAAAAAGGCATTGAAGAGGATGGAGTAAATGGATATCCAAGAGGAGAGAAGACACCATAGAAGTCCTTTAGAGTAAAGTTGCAGTTTGAAGAGCATGCTAACTCATCAGATTGATCCTCACAGTCAAAGGAACCATCGCAGAGAGTATATAGTGGAAGACATCCAGAGTTGCACTGAAAAAAACCTGGGTAGCAGGAGGATGATTCTGATAAACAAAAGAAAAAAGGAGAGAAAGATTTTAATTTGTTCCTTCTTTATAAAACCACAAGATTTGTATGTAGCATTGTACATAAAGATGATCAAATCCAATAAAATATGAAAAAAAAAAAAAAAAGTGCATCATGGACGATATCAATCATTTTCCAAATTAAATTGTGACAAAAAAAAATTACAACTTTAAAAAAACTCGCCATACCTCTTACTAAATACTTTGTCTACTTTCCAAAAATTGGGTCATTTAAGGGATACTTGTTCTATCCTGCCATTTTAGGACCTCAAGAAATAATAGGCAGTGAGAACATCAGGACCGATAAAAAATAAAATAAATGTATGTATGTATGTATGTATGTATGTATGTATGTATGTATGTATGTATGTATATATATATATATATATATATATATATATATAAATTGGACAATATATAAGAGTAAATAATATACACCGATTTTTTTATTTCTTTCACCAAAGAATTTGGGCTCAAATTGAGGCGAGATTCATTATTTTCAAAATTGTATAACAGGCACCAAGACATTTATTTTTTATTTTTTGGTCCCTTAATATATTAAGTAAAAAATAACAGGTGATTAAATACCAGCACAAAAGAAAGTTCTATCTGTCTCACCAAAATTAATTTGGTTATAGTGTTGCATGACTGCGTAATTGATATTCAAAGTCTGAAAGCGCTGAAAGTTGAAAAATGGCCTGGCCAGGAAGGGGGTGTAACAGTCTTGACACCGTGAGCTGACCAAAAGTAGGTTACATGATGCCTGGCATCATACACAACCCAGAGGACAAGTACTTTTGGATTTGTGATCTGGTGAGTCTGTGGGGGGGCGCGAGAAATCAGATCTTCTGCTCTTTTATTTTTAGTAACTGCACGGGACCAGTAAAAGTAAATGTTTGGTCAAGCTGGAGCTTTATTGAGGACAGGCACAGATTATCTTTGGCACCCTGTACTTGTACTGTAGGCTGTGACTCGGCTCGGTCCCTGCCAGAGCTAGGACTTGCAATTTTTTTGAATAAATATTGCATGTGATAAATGGAATATAAAAAATTCAAGAAATAAAAAATAAAAATAAAAAAAAGGACAGATTAAACCAATACCGCTATGGTGGGGTGCAACAATTTTAAATAGGACTATCTTCTAACCCAGTAATTGAATACAAAAAAAAAAAAACCCATACACTATCAACTGTAATTTTCATAGCTTTTTGCAAAAAATAAAATAAAAAAATCACAGCTCTCAGAGCAATAGGCTGCGCATAGCCAAGTTACACAAAAATCAAACTGTAGGTGTCTGTGAATGTGTGGAAAAGGTCTTCTAATTATGACATGGTTTGTGGGTTTCAGCCTGGTGCAACAAACAATACACTGAGGTGCCCATACACATCATTAGAATTGTGTGCATGACTCACTCAAGTCCTATTACTTTACAATAGTTGACAGACAGCAAAACCATGTTTCTTTACATTCCTGACACATCTGATCATTGAAAGGTGAGGCACGAAAACAAATGTCGCTTAAGTTGTTTATTAGCCATTTTAATATCTAGATTCAATGATGAATAGATAAATTCATTCATTCATGCATACTAAACCTGCAGTTGAGAGAAATATAGAAGCTGCCATTGCCGATTTTCCTCCGAAAATAGTAGCGGCTAGGCTGCTTTACTGAACCTTTTTTTTTTCCCTGAGTCACTAACCCAGAGTTTGTATGAAGATCAGAGAAGTGAGACGTTAATTGCAAACTTGCTCTGGGTCAGTGAAATGTACGACACAGCGGACACATGGACACAGTCATAGAGACTTACTGGGAAGAGGGTGGAACCAGCTTTAAGTTATTGCAAGTTACGTTGTTTTTAACCGATCCACTTAGAGAATTTGGTGAATATGAAGTGTATGTGATTTAGGAACTGTGTTGTTATGTGGAAAGTGATTGAGGCTGTTAACTGTACATTATATGCTCACTCCAGCCCAGCACTATTATTATTTGACTGACTTTAAGCCAGTGGTGAGGCCAGTTTGTGCAATGCTGCTCACACACCCTGGAAGCACGCTGATATTCTAATAACACATGTAGAAACTACCATTTACATTACCTTTGTGTACTTTTTTTTGTAGATCTGAGACTTAAAAAAAAAAAAAAAAAAACTTACCGTAAGCGGAAACTCCAATTACAAATACCAGATGTCCTGAAGGGGAAGCAAGAAAAAGGACAAGTCAGTCAAAAACCTAATTGGGTTATAATGCTCCTAAGCATACAATTTCAAATAGTATTTTACTAAACAGAAATCCTGATAATATGCGATTAACCCTGGGAATAGTGTAGTAGATTAAGAAAAAAAACAAAACAAACAAAAGACACTAGCTAATGCAATAAAATGACACATTGTACTCTGGTCTAGGCACGCTAATTTAGAAAGCATTTTGTGGGCAGTTAGCATGCAGCACATTTACTTGAGTATGGACCAAAAGTGGCAATTCTCTATATTCTATACTATTAGTTAGCTAAGGGCCGGTTCACACAGGGGGCGACACGAGGCGACACGACTTGCCGTGCCGCGACCTGCCGCGACCTCAGTGGCGACTTGCTGAAGGGGGCGGGCGCTTGCGGAACGGGGGCGTAACGTACGCCCCGTTCCGCAGAGAGCTAGCCCGGAAGTGGGTGCACTCCGGACGGTCCCCGCTGCCTCTGGGAGCTGTGTGTTTCCAAGCAGGCAGCGGGGCACTTGCTGATGGATTGAGAAGGAGGCTTGGTTAACAGTAGAGGAAGTGCTCAATGTAAGGGCGGAAATACACTCCACTGTGGACTCAGAAAACAATACTTAAGATGGCGCTGCCTAACCCCTGGAAACACGTTTTTTAAAGTTTCTTTAAACAGTAAGTAATATGCAATTTGGGCTGGATTACAGTGGTTATAGTTTGATAATTACTTATTATAATGGACTAAAATAAAATAAGCATCAGAGTAGGAGAGTTTACTTCCTCTTTAAATACCACCAAAAGAAAGCTCTATTTGTGTAAAGAAAATGATAAAAAAATTAGTTTGGGTACAGTGTAGCATGACTGCGCAATTGAAAAATGGCCTGGGCAGGAAGGGGGTGTAAGTGCCCAGTAGGCAAGTGGTTAAATTCACCGTGAATGCCCACTTCTGATGCACTGCATATATGTGAACCAACTCCATAGAAAGACGGTTTGGTTCCCATATCATGCGAATCGGATGTGGTTTAAAACGCATACATGTGAACGGAGCCTTAGCCCTTGTACAAACGGTCGGAGATTCCGATGGAATGTGTCCTATCGGACCGTTTTATCGGATATTCCGACTGTGTGTGGTCTCCATCGGACTGTTTCCATCGGAATATCCGACGGACCAACTTTTCCAACTTGCCGGTAAAATTTTCCGACACATTGCTCCGATCGGACATACTCCGATCATGTGTAGCCTACTCCGACGGACAAAGTGCCACGCATGCTCAGATCAAATTCCTAGACCAAAGCTATTGGCTACTAGCCTGAACGCAGTCCCGTCGTAACGAAATAATGTCATCACGTTATGTACAATCGGATTTTCCGACAACTTTGTCCGACCATGTGTATGCAACATCACTTCCGGACCTCTTAATTACTCCGACGGATTTGGTTGTCAGAATCTCCAACCGTGTGTACAAGGGCTTAGACAACCAAAAAAGTTTTCACTATCATGCAGCATTTAGCACACAGGGATAGATTTCAGAGATTCTGGATGAGAAACAAACCCATTTAAAAAGAGCGGAATGGTAAACCTGGAGCAGACATGGAGCTGCTGTCCAGAGAAATAAGATTTAAAATATTCAACCGGATTGTCTTCACATGTAATGTAACCACAATGGATTTAAAGCTGGAAGAAATTTTGACCCAACGTCGTAACACATTTATAGAAATAGCTCAGCCAGTCTAGGAGCTCAAAGACATCCACAGAAGTCGCTCAAAAACATTTAGCTCCCAGCTTTAATTGCATTTAGGACAAATAACTTTTGTGCTGCACTTGTCCTGCAGAAAACCTGCACTGTACAAGCAAGATTTAAATAAAATACAAAAGTCGTTTTCAAGTATTCACTTGTAAATGCCAACATTCTTTTCACTGCTTCTCATATGAAAGCCAGGACAGCTTGTTCTAAAGGGAAAGCAAATGGACACTCTGGCTTTGTTATAGATACTGTTCCTACCCAGAATGCTCAAGTATAAACACAAAGCATTGTGGGTATTTGTTTACAAAACACTGCAGGAGATGTAGAGTATAAACACAACCCAGCAGTCGGCGTGGTCAGGAACGTTCTTCAAAGCAAAAACAGTCAACTTAATTCTGCATCAGACATACAAATTCACTGAGAACAATGGGCTCAATTTGAATGGAAGACAACCCACCATCATGGTAAAGGATAACTGAAGGACAAACTTCAAAGTATTCAGAATACCAGTTTTTATTGCGGTCTGTGTCCCAGTTAGGGAGATTCACCGCCTTCATTTTCCTGGTGACTGCCATAAGTGAAAAGAAATTTTAAGTGGTCACTAGAGCAGGAGAAATCTTCAGTGAGGACACTAGTTCTGGCGATTACCAGAGATTCCCTCACTTAGGAGGGACTTCCTTTCACTTCCTGCATTGGCCAAGAGACAGGAAGTGAAGAGAAATCTCCCCAATGGGATACACATAGCAATAACCTGACAGGTGTTATAACTAGGGGTGCAATGGATCAAAAAGCTCACGGGTCGGATCGTTCTTCGGATCAGAGTCATGGATCAGGATTATTTTTCGGATCAGAAAATAATAACTGAATTTGCAAAAACCTGTGAAAATTCCACCACCATACAGTCCCCACTGTAATATCCACATCTCCCCCACTGTAATATTGGCTGAGTATGGCTGGCTACAGCTGAGCATGGCTGGATATTACTGAATTACCGTGTTGCCACAAAAAAAAAAAAATAATTGGGAAAAAAAATAAAAAATTTTACTCACCTGTAAATGCCTGTTGATAGGGGGTCCCTCGTAGTCTGCCTTCTTCAATGCCCGGGCTGGTGACATCACTTCCCCTCACGCCACACAGTCGCCCTGCACACTCACGCATCCGCAGTGGGTGCCCGGCTGTGAAGCCACAGCCGGGTGCCCACAGTAAGAATGCCGGCGCCGCGAGCGGAGCGGGAACGGGGGGGGGGGGGGTTTAAAGAGGTTGTAAACCTCCGCAGGGAAGTTGTACCTATAGGGAAGCCTATAATAAGGCTTCCCTATTAGGTACTGTAAATATCTCCTAAATGTGCACCGTTCAGGAGATATTTACTGTTTACTACACCGATGAGGTCATCGGCGCATGCACGCTGACAGAACAGCCACCAGTGCAATTTCTTCAGTCGAGTGTGCCGTGACTGGCGGCTCCCGTGCGCAATGCACGGGAGTGACACCACGCAGCTCCAGGAAGTCACAGAATTGGAGTCTACAGCCTCGGAAGGAAGACGGGAGAAGATGAATGCGGCCTGCAGCAGGGACGGCGCGGGCTTCCTTTGCAGGCAAGTGTCATAATGTGCTAGTATGCAATGCATACTAGCACATTATACCTCTACTTTGCAGAAAGGAAAAAAAAAAAAAAAAAAAAAAAAAAAAAAACACACACCAGGGTTTACTTCCTCTTTAACCCCTGGTTCACATTGCTGACATTTGACATGTCAAATCGGCGGCAATGGCACCATCCTAACTGGTGTCATGTCGCACAGATTTCAAAAAGTAGTTGCTAAACTACTTTTTGCGATTTTGGAGTGTGATTTCCATTGACATCTGTGCAGAAACCCGCACAGATGTCTGTGAAATCGCAGCCGATATAGGGACTGACATACTGGAGTGAAATCGTGCGAGTTGCTGAACTGGCATGGCTTCATTCCCGCAGCTCAAAGATAATAATACTTTTGTGAAGTAATCCTTTAATCCTCCCCACCCAAAAAAAATAAATAAATAATATCTTCTAACCACCTATCCCAGCTTCCATCGGATTCATGCTGCGTGCAACCATTATGGCACATTATACAATTTTCTTGTACCATTTTTCTTTAGATTTACCAAAACCATATACTGTGAGGTCAAACCTAAACACTTTCAATTGATATGCAATCAGGCAGGTCCTTGCACTACATAGTTGAAGGTAAATCTAAAGGCAATTCAATAAGAAAATAGTATAATGTATGGCCAACTTTAGCCAGGAGTGATTTCAGTGGTGACTGTGCTGTCCCCAGGGTCCACACAGCTTGGATAGGCAAGTAGAAAACTTTGGAGGGTAAGGGTTGGGGAGGTAAATTAAAGGATAAACATTAGGGGGCAGTTTAGGATTATATGAAGAACTCATTAAAGCTGGCTACTTAAAGCGGAGTAAAAAAATTTAAAAAGTCAGCAGCTGCAAATACTGTAGCTGCTGACTTTTAATATATGGACACTTACCTGTCTAGGGAATCCGCAATGTCGGCACCCAAAGCTGACCCATCCCTTGGCTCCTGGTGCAGGCACCGGCATCCTTACTAAAGGAAACAGGAAGTGAAGCTTTGCCCCTTCACAGCATGTTTCCTACTGCACGTGAGCGAGTCGCACTGCGCTTTCTGAATGGTCCCTGCTGTCTTCTGGGACCTGTGCGTGTCTCCCAGAAGGCAGCAGGAGGGGGGAGTTTCGGGGGAGTAGGAGGGCCGGACATTGCATAGTTCGTTGCACAATATTGCAGTGATCTTT
Source organism: Lithobates pipiens (assembly GCF_037356315.1). Lineage (NCBI taxonomy): Eukaryota > Metazoa > Chordata > Amphibia > Anura > Ranidae > Lithobates > Lithobates pipiens. Next base: position 17,543,834 of record NW_027507696.1, read on the forward strand.
CCCTGGAAGTGGGAGCAGATACCTGCATTTGACAGGTTCCCCTCCGAAAGGTGCCAAATGTGGCACCAATCTGCGGAAGTTCCATTTCTGGGTGGAACTTCGCTTTAAATACAGTAGCACTACCAAACAGTGACTGCAACTGCTCAGTCACTAATGCCATGTACACACAGCCAGACTTATCGACAGCAAAGATCCGATGGAACGAATCCGGACAATTAGACCGTGTGTGGGCTTCATCGGACCTTTGCTGTCGAAAAAAATCAGACGGACTTTAGATTTAGAACATGTTTCAAATCTTTCCGATGGACTTGAGACCGGTTGAAAAATTAGTTCGCCTGTGTGCTAGTCCGACGGACGAAAACTGTCGCTAGGGCAGCTATTGGGTACTGGTTATGAACTTCCTTATTCTAGTCGGGTCATACGTCATCACGGTCGAATCCGTTGGACTTTGGTGTGATTGTGTGTAGACAAGTCCGTCAGGAAGACATGATCAGATTTTCCAACAACAAAATGTTGGATGTGAGCTTGTTGGCAGAAAGTCCGACCGTGTGTGTGCTCCATCGATTATTTGTTGTTGGATTTACCACCAACAAAATGTTGGCTAGCATGTTCTCAAATTTTCTGCCAACAAATTTTGTTGTTGGACTTTCCGATTGTGTGTACACAAGTCCATCGCACAAAAGTCCACACATGCTCGGAATCAATGCTCACCAAACTCAACATTAGCAGAAGGAACCCAAAGGGTGGTGCATGACTATTGAACTTCCTTTTTATCGGCTCGCAGTACGTCTTTTACGTCACCACATTCTCACGTGTAATTGTTGGCCAACATTTGTGTGACCGTGTGTATTCGAGACAAGTTTGAACCAACAGCCTTCGAACAAAAATCCACGGTTTTGTTGTCGGAAAGTCTGATCGTGTGTATGGGGCGTAAGGCCGATCATCTGTCACCCAGCTCCTTCAATTTTAAAATAGACCTTTATTCTGCCAGGCATGCCAACATGGTCTACCACCTGAATTTCATCCAATTAAGCTGAAATTTGAACTGTGACTTATGCAGCCCATAGATTATGACATTTTCTTTCCCTCCACCACAGGTGGAAGGAAAGAAAAAAACGCTTGAGTCCCCCAATAACACAGTCAGAGTTGATGGGGGGGATCCTGCAGCGCAATTGTGTTCTTCCGGCAGGGAGGTGTGGGGAGCTTTCCAGGCCAGCAGAACACAATGATTACTATAGCCGCCAGCAGTAATGGCCTGTAACAAATCTGAAAGGCAGGTTGACTCCATTGCTCGACTTGGGTAAACCAGCCTGCCCATAGAGGGACTGAATCTCGGATGGTCCCTGCTGAACTGGCTGAGAATTGATCCATCTATGGCCAGCTTTACAGAAAATTGTTTTTTTTGTATAAGGATATTTACTCCTTACTCCACTCCACCTACAAACACACTAGAAGAGGTAAATGCGGGGACCATGGAGCGGCTGTTACAAAACCTGTGTTTTCATTAAAGCTAACCCTAACCCAAGCAGGCAATCAGCTGAACACACAGTTTAAAATGTATATATGTAAAGATGAGCTTGGGCGTGTTCGCACACTCCACGTGTAGAGCCCGCCAGGAAGTCGGAACAGAGTTGCGCTAATCACAGGCAGTGAGACATTGTCCTGATACGCAGCTGCAGAAATCGGGAAATGTCTCACTGCCTGTGATTAGCGTTGCGCCGACTTCCTGGTGGGCTCTGCATGTGGAGTGTGAGAACACGCCCGAGCTCATCCTTATATGTGAGCCGTTTTAACAATCAAAAGGAACTTCGGCCAGCAAAAGACAGATGAGAGCTTTTCATTGGAAAATGTGACCATGTGTATGCCCCATCGGAATTTAGCTGGCTGAATTCCCACCAGCAAGAATTTGATAGCATGTTCTCAATGGAAAAACTTTCTATCGGAATTTTCGAATGTGTGTATGCAATTCTGACGCGCAAAAACTCACGCATGCTCAGATTCAACTATGAGATGGAAGCCATTGGCTGCTAGGTATTGAACTTCCTTTTTGCTAGGCCCGTGTTGTACATCACTGTGTTCTTGGCAGCCGGAATTTGGTGTGACCGTGTGTAGGCAAGACAGCTTGAGTGGAATTCCGACGGGAAAACCATCAGAGCTTTTTCCGAAGAGAATTCCGATCGTGTGTACGCGGCATAATACTGTTCATCCAGTCGCCAATCTGGGTCTGTTTGACAACTCTAATCTTCAATTAAGGCTTCAATGATGCAGCATATCCTGATCCAGTACCCAGCCCAGCTTCCAACTGGATCAAAAAGGAGCAGCACACAGAAGAGATCATTCTGTGCACTGTCTTGCTGTTTATAATGTAAAGCCCCATACACAATATTAGATTGCCTTCAGATATACCAAAACCACATAATATGAGGTCAAACCTTAGGAGTTTCAATTTGTATGCAATCAGGCAGGCCCTTACACTACATTGAATTGGTAAATCTGAAGACAAAAATCTGCAGAAAATCTAAGTGTGTATGGGGGGCTTAGGGTCAAAATACACTTGAAATCTTGTCCATAGCTACAGTACTGCTAGAAAGGGCAGAGAGAAAGCTAGCCTTGCACACAATAATAGCTGATTGGTTGCTATGGGCCATGAAGGCTTCCTTGCTTGGGCACACCTGGCATAGGTCAGGCCCATGATGGCAATGGCAGATCACGTGACCTCACCTACCTAGAAGTGACCACACACAGAGGTAATAAGGTCCTCCATGGTATTCTCACTCGGTGACCCCTGAGACACCACAGGAAGCCTATGGAGAGCACAGTTCTGCCCCTGGGTGGGGGAGGGCTATGTACACAACTCTCTTACCGTATAGAAGTGTGAAGAGCAGAGACATGGTGCTGGCTCGGGCACAGTCACTTCTTCAGTATGTTATGCCTGTGTGTAGGAGAAGAGAAGTCCGGCCACGGGCTGTGGAACTTTGTGGAAGTGTAATATTGGAGGTCCGGAGCTCTACACTCCCTGTGTGTGTCTCTTCCTGTCTCTTATTTTTCTCTCCACTTCCTTCTCCCAAAACACACGGCTCTTCCGGCTCTCCGCTGCCCCCTACCGGCGCGACTGCTCGCTGCAGGTCCGCCTCCTGACTGCTGTGCAATGCTCAGCTCCTGTCTAGACTGGAAAACCTGTCCTGGAACAGATGTCATGAGAACTGATCCTGTAATAAAGAAGCTTTTTATGGCCTGGAAAATATCCACATTATACAGGTTGTAAAACTAGTACAGAGGTTTGCAAAGTTGGATGATTTCTTAGCAGTTTCTGTCTCCCAGATAAAGTCTCTAAACTGAAGTGCTATTCCTGTTCTGAAAATGCAAGGTGTTTGGCTGTTATGCTGACCCACACTCCTCAGAAGGTTCTGAGCCACTGACCAAGAACAAGCATGTACAAAGTGAATTAGGAGGGAAGTCACACCCTGACCTGCAAATGTGTGCGGAGAGCAGTACGTGTAGAGGAGGTGCGCAGAGGGTATGGCAGTGGGCAATATATGCCTAGGAAGAGTGCAGAGGGTATGGCAGTGGGCAGTATGTGTGCAGGAGGTGTGAAGAGGGTATAGCAGTGGGCAGTATGTGTGCAGAGGATATGGCAGTGGGCAATATATGCCTAGGAGGAGTGCAGAGGATATAGCAGTGGACAGTATGTGCACTGGAGGAGTGCAGAGGGTATGGCAGTGAGCAGTATGTGCATTGGAGGAGTGCAGAGGGTATGGCAGTGGGCAGTATGTGTGCAGGAGATGTGAAGAGGGTATAGCAGTGGGCAGTATGTGTGCAGAGGATATAGCAGTGGGCAATATATGCCTAGGAGGAGTGCAGAGGATATGGCAGTGGGCAGTATGTACATTGGAGGTGTGCGGAGGGTATGACAGTGGGCAGTATGTGTACAGGAGGCGTGCAGAGGGTAGGACAATAGATGGTATGTGCAGAGGGTAGGACAGCAGGCAGTATGTGTACAGAGGGTATGGCAGTGGGCAGTATATGTAAAGGAGGTGAGCAGAGGGTATGGCAGTGGGCAATATATGCCTAGGAGGACTGCAGAGGATATGACAGTGGGCAGTGTGTGCAGAGGGTAGGACAGTGGGCAGTATGTGTATAGGTGGTGTGTGGAGAGTATGACAGTAGGTCATATGGTCGTAGGCTGTATGGCAGTATGTACAATAGTGTAGAGGGTATAACAGTGGGCAGTATGTGCATATGTGCGTGGATAGTGGGCAGTATGTGCAGAGGAGGTTTGCAGAGGGTATGACAGTGAGCAGTATATGCAGAGCAGGCGTGCAGAGGATATTACGGTGGGCAGTATGGCATTGTGCAGAGTAGAAGTGTGGATGGTATGACAGTGAGCAGTATGTGCATAGCAGGTGGGTAGAGGGTATGACAGTGGGCAATATGGGAATATGCAGAGAAGTGTGGAGGGTATGACAGTGGGCAGCATGTGCATAGGAAGTGTGTGGAAGGTATGACAGTACGCAGTTTGGCAATGTGCAGACGAGGAGTGTGGAGAGTAAGACAGTGGGCAGTATGTGCAGAGGATAGGACAGCAGGCAGTATGTACAGTGGAGGAGTGCAGAGGGTATGATAGTGGGCAGTAGCTGTATAAGTGGTGTGTGGAGAATATGACAGTAGGCAGTATGTGTATAGATGTGTGGAGGGTATGACAGTGGACAGTGTGTACATAGGTGTGTGGAGGTTATGACAGTGGGTAGTGTATGCATAGGTGTGTGGAGGGTAAGCCAGTGGGCAGTATGTGTAGAGGAGGTGTGCATAGGGTATGAGTGTGAGCATTTTGTGCATAGGAGGACGGTGGAGGGTATGACAGTGGGCAGTATGCATAGAAGGAGTGCAGAGGGTATGACAGTGGGCAATATGTGCATTGGAGGTGTGTGGAGGTTATGATAGTGGACCTTTTGTACATAGGAGGAGTGTGGAGGATATGACAGTGAGCAGTATATGCAGAGCAGGCATGCAGAGGGTTTGACAGTGGGCAGTATGTGCATAGGAAGTGTGTAGAAGGTATGACAGTGGGCAGTATGGCAATGTTCAGAGGAGTAATGTGGAGGGTATGGCAGCAGACAGTATGTGCATAAGAGGAGTGCAGAGGGTATGACAGTGAGTAGTATGTGGAGTGGATAGGTACAGAAGTTGTGGGAAAATGGTATGACAGTGGACATAACTATTTTGTCAAAAGTATTGGGACACCTGCCTTTACACGCACATGAACTTTAATGGCATCCCAGTCTTAGTCCGTAGGGTTTAATATTGAGTTGGCCCACCCTTTGCCGCTATAACAGCTTGAACTCTTCTGGGAAGGCTTTCCATAAGGTTTAGGAGTGTGTCTATGGGAATGTCTGACCATTCTTCCAGAAGCGCATTTGTGAGGTCAGGCAGTGATGTTGGACGTGAACATCTGGCTTGCAGTCTCCACTCTAATTCATCCCAAAGGCGTTCTATCGAGTTGAAGTCAGGACTCTGTACAAAGATTTTCCAGCTTGCAGGACCACAATCTACGTACCAGCTGACTGAGAGCAATCATTGCTGGGTATGGTTAACTTTTCAATTAAGCCCTTATACCCAAAATCAATCGCTCCCACCAGATATTTTTATTATAAAATATCAAGCGTTCACACTAATTAACAATTAGCAATAACAATTGGAATTAAAATAAATGCCTGTAACACATGCTGTCACCACAGACAGATATATCCAGATTTACCATATAGTAGCGCTCTTCAAAGAGTCAAGTATTGTTTAAGTACTGCATTAGAGACAATATTAACAATTTTGAAAACATTGTTTAAAAAAAAAACATTTTTTGAACTGTTTAACAGTTTTGTTTTTTTTAACAAAATATTTACAGAAAAAAGTTATTACAAAAGGAAAAAGAGACATTAATGCAACAAATAAAAAGGGTTTAGGAGTAAAAATACTTAACAAAGTCCAGTTCTGGAGTTTTGGCAAAGTCCAATCAATTAGCAAGATGGATCAGTGGCTCTCCTAAATTCTCGTACACACAGTCAGATTTTCCGCAGACAAAACTTCGGACTTTTGTCCAAAGGTGTGTGCCTGGATTTTGTTTTGCATACAAACAGGAAGGAATTGTCAGCCAACAAACACGAGCGTAGTGATGTACTATGTGGTTTTTCAGCTCTTTAGGGCCACCCTTTGGGCTCCTTCTGCTAATTTCGTGCTAGTTAAAGTTTGGTGATTGTTGAGTCGCACTTTTCATTTCTCACTTTTCAGTTTGTTTCTGAAGGGCTGTTCGTCAACCAGACTTGTTGTGGAAAACGACCCTATGTACACGTACTGATAAAATATCATAAAGGAGAGTTCAGGGGCAGCTGAAAAAACGTACAACTGTTTCTAAACGTCCGTTTACCAGCAGTAGTGTACATGAAGCCTAAAAGGGGAGCCCCTGACTGTTGATAGAGCCCCTCTTTTCTGGTCCTTGAGAAGGGTGTGGACAGAAATGATCTGACCAAGGAGAAGGTCTGAGAAGGGGTCGATGGGATGTCACCATGTTTATGACCATGTAGCGTTCACGCCTTAAAATGCAGTTTTATACCAGTATTAACAGCTTAAAATACTTACAGGTTGCATCTGGGTAAATGGGTATATTATTGTCTAGCGGGGAATTTCCATTCCAGAGATACTAAACATGATATCCCTCAGACAGGTCTGTCATTTCTGAGGTGGGAAACAGTTTTCTCTAGGCTTGTGCAACTCGTTTCGTAATGAATCAAAATTCAACTGAATTTTGCATCTTTCGGACATTCGGATGCATCCAAATGTCCGAATAAAAAAATAACGAATTTCAGCGAATACAAAAGAAATTATAGCGGATATAACGAATTAATTTGTCATGATTCGGTAATTCGTTAAAGATCTAATGAAACAAAAGGTCAACTTAAAGTAAATCTTATGTCGCCTACACAGGATCAGATTTCTCGTCAGAAAAAGATATGATGGCTTTTCCCACGGGATTCCGGTCAAGTTTGCCTTGCATACACACGGTCACACAAAAGTTCGCTGAAATTACGACCATCAAGAACGCGGTGATGTACAACACTACAACGAGCCAAGAAAATGAAGTTCAATGCTTCCGAGCATGCGTAGGAATCTTGCACGTCGGAATTATCACAGACGATCGCATTTTCGGATAGGAACTGTTCCTGATCAAAAAATTGAAAGCATTCTCTCAATCTTTTGTTGGTTGGAATTCGGCCAGCAAAAGACCGATGGAGCATACACACGGTAGCATTTTCCGCCGAAAAACTCATCGGTCTTTTGCGGGCCAAAATTTTGAACGTGTGTATGTGGCATTACAGTCCAATCAGCTGATTAATGATGTGCTGGAGGTTGGATTACTGCCAAAGTGTATTCCTGAGAACTGAGTTAGAAGGGTGTTGTATTGTATTTGAGCAGAGGAGAAGAGATATTGTCATTTTGTGTGTTAAAAGATTCAATAAACAAACGACTTTCCAAACTACGAATTATTATCAAACATATATATATATATATATATATATATATATATATATATATATATATATATATATATATATATAAATATCGAATTTCAATGAATACGAACTAAATTGTAGTGCATATAACGAATGAATTCGACATGATTCAAGATTCACTATAATGAATATCGACACTACAGAAATAACGAATTATCCGAAAACGTACTAACTTAACATAACTAATATAACAGAGCGAAATTATGTATTTTATTAATGACAACAAACCGAAACTAAACAAAATTTTCCGTTGTGCACAAGTCTAGTTTTCTCGTCTTCTGTTTACAATAGCCTAGTCATGTGTGATCTTGATCAGTTCAGTATTTTTCTTCCACATTCAAATATTTAATCAATAGCGCTGTAGCTTTTATAAATGATGAAAATAATATAATGAAAAGGCTGATTTATAAATGATTTATATACAAATGATGTGTTTAGATTTTGAAACTGAATTGGAGGAAGGGTCTTTTGCCAATAAAATAGGATACCTGTCAGCTTAGATCAGGCCTAAATGCTTTTACGAAACCAACTAGCCTGGTAAGATATTTTGACCATTTTTCTATGAAAAAAGTATATGATGAGGATCAATCAATTTTCGAGAATGCTGTAGATGCATGCACCAGATTGTTCATTTGGGTTATATATACTCCAAAGTTTTTTCATTGTCCCCCCAACACCACATAAATAATTACCAGTTAAAGCATATCTAACCCCCCCCCCCCCACCATCAGTTCTATCAGAAGAATTGACTATATTAGTTTTATGTTTTATTTTTTTTATAATTTTTTCCTTTATTTTCACCTGGTGATCTGAGCAGTAACACAATTCTTGTCTACACTCACTCCTCCACTATATCTATGTGGTATAACTATACCACATCTTTAAAGTGATAGTAAAGTTTTTTTGTTTTTTTTTAAATAACATACATATTACACTTACCTGCTCTGTGCAGTGGTTTTGCACAGAGCAGTGGTTTTGCACAGAGTGGGCCCAATCCTTCTTTTCTGGGGTCCCCTGTCGTCTCTCCAGGCTCCTCTTTACCTCAATCACTAAGTTCTGGGGAAAATACCCCAAATTATTACAAAATAGATCCCTAAGTGATCTCCTTGAAACACTTCCTTTGCAAAGTCTATTTGCCTATTAGTAAATTAACCCCTTGGTTTCCAAAATCAACACAGCCTTGTTGAAGGCACTTAAGGCAACCTGTAGATGTGGAACAGATCATACGGAACTGTACTAACACAAGGATGAGATTTAAAAAAATATTCAGACTATGGTAAAACAACTACCAAAGGACTAATTTTGCTATTTTTCACCTTCCTTTTGATATTGTCCTTGGATCGAATGTTACTAAATCATTCCATTTGATATTGTACTTAGATGAAAAACATATGAACCACATTTTAACTGCAGCTAGATGTTTAGATATCCCCCTTGAAAGCGGCAAACATCTTAACAGTGACAGATTTTTTATTTTTTTACAAGGTGTCTACATTATGCAGCCAGAAACTATGAATGTGCCATTTAAAAAAAAAAGAATCACTTGGACAGAATTTGGTCACAATGACACTTTTTTCACATAATTTTTATTACTAAAGAAAAGTTTTCCCGAAACCTAGTGTGAAAACTGTTTTTTTTTTTTTTTTTTAGCTTTATATGTTGTACTTTGCTGTGAGATGTGTACTTTTGTTACATTATAAAATGTTGCTTTGAAGCTTGAACAATTATTTTTTGTTGCTTATTTGTCATTTTCACACAGGGACTCTATATAAATAGTTACAAATAAAAATTGTTTCAAATAGTGGTAACACACCTTCTTTTGATTTTAATATCGCTTTAAAAAACATTAGTGCTACCTTCAGTGGCACAGTAGACTGAAATCATACTGACCACACATCATATAGATCATGGGCATAGAAATATCATGGTATTCAAGAGACCTTACTATAATCTGAGCCATCTAAAAGTGTGATAAAGTAAGAAGTAAATCCTAACTCAATGACTCAATGTCTTTAAAGTGTTACTAAACCCACGACAATAAAATCAGTCTGTATATGCAGTAAAGCATGCTTGTTATACTCACTATGGAACCTAAGGGGTTAATCTCTGATCCTCCCCTTCTTCCACAGTCCCAATCCATCCTCTGATAGAACAGAGCCATGGGGGCACTCTGCACATGCTCAGTTGGGTGTTTATTGCTAGAGAGTTTTTTTCTTGAGAGGGTGCATGTGATTAGCACATGGCCAATCAGCACTGTACAGACAGAGGGTCAGGGGTCCTGCAGTCTCATAGGACTATCAGGGGAGAAGGAAAACTCTTTCTGCAAGCTTTAACCAGACCCTGATAGAAGTCACAAGACTGCTATATACCGCTCAGGAGAAAAGGTATTTAGCAGTTTATATTTACTAAAATGATTGCATTTCCATGTTCTGTGTAATGTGGGAGACCAGATATATGAATGCAGGCTCCTGGGTTTAGTAACTCTTTTAAGTTTGCTAACACACTCAGCATGCTGTAAACAAAATCTTTTTTTTAATTGAAAACTGTTTTCAATTTTCAATTTTTTTTTCAAATTTTTTTTGCTCCATCTCTGTCCAGCTGAACTCCTGCAGCCTCTTCAAGTCCACATACATACTGTATGTACTCCAGTGATGGTTGCGTGGCATTTCTCAGTTCCCTGATGGTGACAACAGTAGATAATGCCTGCATTATGTGTAGAAAATTGAACAATCACACTATAAAAAGATGTGCCTGACCAAAACTCTTTCATGGCAGGATTACCAGATACTACTTTATTTTAAACACAGTCTTTAAATTTGTAGAACAGGCACTGGGCTGCACGATTGAAGCTATAAATCCACAAAATCACATTGAAAGCCTGCCAAAAGTAATCGATCTGCCCAACTGCGCCTGCCACGTGTCTCGAACTATATTGTCCCACCTGCAGACCCAGGACCAACATGGCAGGTGTCAGCAGGTGGAGTGTACGGATACCAGTGAGCCACCATTTATTGATCTTCCCTCCAGTGAATCAACATGGAAGCAACATGAATTACATCATTTCCAGGTTTGACTGTCACTTTTCCTGACTGCAGTGGTCAAGGGAGAAGCAAATGGAGCACAATTTGTGCTCCATTAGCTTAAGTGGTAGGCAAGGGAGACATCAGGGATCTAATAGACCCGCAATGGTTTAGTAAAGAGAACCTGTGACACCTATGTGACAGCAAGTTAAAGTTAAAAAAAATAAAGTTAAACTATAAAGTATCATATACATTTAAAAGAAAAAAAAACATTTATTAAAGTTTTTCAGCCCCCATGTACACGCACATAAGAACATAAAAATGTACGTCTAGGTACAAAAATGATGATTGCACTACACATGTTATATATACCACTGTGAACATCAGAGTGAGAAAAATACTTTCAGGGTCATTATTCATGGTTAATTCTAAACTAACAGCCTGTAAAGACTTCGAAAGTAATACCTATAGATAATTATGGGTACCAAAAGTTTGTCGGCATTTCACGTTTTTTTCAATTTTAAGTCTTGACATGTTGGGTATCTATTTACTCATCACAACCTCGTATTTTATGGTTTACAATTTTTTTTTATAATATATTGTGTTTGTGTGCACAAAATTTTACTTTAGTGTATTTTTATTAAAGATTTGCCTTTGATAAACATGCAGTAATATCATCTGACATAAAATCTTACAACCTCCAGGGTCTTTACTTTCATAAAATATACTGTTTTTGGGTGGGTGGTTGGGTAACAAATCTTCAGGCCTAAAGTGTGCATTTTACCGTGTGCAAATAAAATGGCCCTGGTAGACCACTGGTTAATGAAAGTTGCAAATTTAAAACAATTAAAATTGACTTATTACATTTACTTTATTTACATATTTTAACAGGAAAACAGTATTAAAAAGAGAGAACATCAGAAAAGCTGTCTAATAAATAAAATCATAAACTAATATTTTGAATTAAAACTGTAATTCAGCTGAACACAAATAGGGACAGGCAGTAATATCAAAGTTGAACTTACAGTTCCCATGTACTGTGGAATGTTGCCAGAGTATTCATCAGCCAAGAACTAAAGGCTATTACCCATTTGAAGCCAGTTTCCTCAATCCTAACTCATTACTATGAAATCTATTAGTTACCACGGTGTTACCAGGGACCTGGGGTAAATATTCCTATTTTATTAACATGGTGAATATTTACTTTTCATAAACTGTAAAGCGCCTGAGATAAAGAGTGAATCATTATGGTAACTTGTGAAGTCAGGGCTGCTGCATTGTGTTCTACACTCATAAAATCTATGACACATCAAAGTTAAATTTATCACCTTACACAAAGCTTTATCCAGCAATTTCCTACATTCATTGCCAAACTGGAAACTCTACTTTTTTCTAATTACTTATTTGATCAACATATTTAAATTGTACAGTTTCTTTATTTTATTTTTTTATCTGAGCATGCTAAAATGATGGATCATTGAAAAATGGTTTAAATCTATAGAGCAGTAGTGGCAAACTTGCCAGCTATAGGAGAACTCAAATGAGTCTGCAATTAAATGTATATGCTTCTAGCATATGCAAAAGAATAATGTGGCCCAAAATATTTTACATACTTATTAAACCATTTCATTTGGTGTCTCATCAAATTTGGTTACACTGTTCCCATGTTCCCAGTCATAGTAATAGTGGTCTTTAAAGCTATGGTAGGGCATCAAGGACAGTTGGTCCAGTTTTAAGAATGAACCACTTCAATTACATTCCTGGCAGTGCAAATGCCTGGATTCTGCCTGACCTAAGTTTTACCTGGTACCAAAAGATCAGCAAATTATTCAGCAATGCAAATGCTGCCTCCAAATCTCTAATGGGCCGTACACACAATAGGATTTTCCGACAACAAATGTTGGAGTGAGCTTGTTGTCGGAAAGTCCAACCGTGTTTATGCTCGATAGAACATTTGTTGTCGGAATTTCCACCAACAAATGTTTGAAAGCAGGTTCTCAAATTTTCCGACAACAAGACTTATTGACGGAAATTCCGAGCGTGCGTACACAATTCCGATGCACAAATCATGTCAACACATGCTCAGAATCAGACAGAAGAGCCGCACTGGCTATTGAACTTACTCTTTCTCAGCTCGTCGTACCTGTTGTACGTCACCGCGTTCTTGATGTTTGGAATTTCCAACAACATTTGTGTGACTGTGTGTATGCAAGACAAGTTTCAACCAACATCCTTCGCAAAAAAATCCATGGTTTTGTTGTCGGAAAATCCTATTGTGTGTACATAGCTTTACATTTAACTGCTGCAGTAATACCAACTTTTTAAGGCTGTGGCAGTGGGAATAATTGAGCAGATACAGGGTGCTGGAAATTGAATGGTTAAAGGCCCAGCTATTTGTTTTTATTTGAATTGCACCAGTTTGACAAGTGAAAAATATGTGGCAACACCAAGCATCCAGTGCAGGAGAATACATAAAACTCACGTGATTGAATGATCTTGAGCATAGGCTCACTTTCCCTTATTCTATTGCACTAAACATTGTCAGGGTCACAGTATACTGAATGTCTGTTAAGGTTACTTATGTGTGCACAGTTTTGTAGTGCATTTGTGTATACCTTCTTGAGTTCCTGTCTCGAGGATACCAAGAACAGGCATCCAGCAGCAGGGATTACCAGGTCTGTGTAGCTGCACTTAGGAAACTGAAATCAGATTGTGTATAACAGGGGTGTCCAAACTTTTCACCTTTCTGGGCCACATTGAAAGAAGAGAAATTTTCTTGGACCGCACATAAAACACACTAACAATAAGCATTGCTCATAAGCAGTTCCTCCTGCGGGTCTAAGTGGGTAGGTGTGGCCGTCGGGCTCATTCTCTATAATAATAAGGTCGTTGCACCTATTCATGGCTACACAGCCAGCAATTACCTGCGTCCAGCAGTGATCACTGCAGGTAATTGCTAGCTGTTTAGAGAGCCGTGAATAGGCGGCAAACAGAATATAGAGCAAACACAAAGATATAAGTGAACAATAACCCCAGTGACAAAATACCTAACTTGCAAACTAACAGACAAAAAATAGAACTAGCAAACAAACTATAATACGTTACATACAAAATAGGGAACACAGATCAACGCAGTAAAACTGGAGGTGCGAGGAATAGTCAGGAAGTTGTCAGAACCAGAATCAGGAGCAAGGACAGCAGTGAAAAGGCAGCAGGGAACAGGATAAAGGTACAGGGCAGGAGCGGAATCAGGATCAGGATCAGGAATAAGGCTCAGGATGAATCAGCAAGTGGAATCTGGCTAGAAGGCAAAACACTCAAGCAATAGGGACAAATGAAGGTGGGACTAAATACACCCCCCCCCCCTCCCCAGCACCCAGGTGAAGACAAATTGCTAAGATCTGCTGGCTGCTGGGAGAAACCCGCTGGTGGAAACTGGAACTACAACCTTCTGGTCTGGAAACAACAGTGCCACAAGCAGTTGATCCAGTTTCTGACTCCCTGGTTCCTTGGAAGCCTTTGTTGCTCCACCATTGAAATAATTGAATCCTAATGCCAGGCACCAAAGAATGAGACTTAAGGCCAGATCATGTTTGATAAGCAATCTATCCCACAAGGCCAATGAATGTACTAAAAAGAACACAGAATCAAAGATCTGCATTACTAAACATTTGGAGATATTATAAACAGGAGAATGTCATTATCAAAGAATGGGCATTTGCGTTCTACAGATCCACAGGAAATTTGCATATTATCTGGGTTGTTTCAATAGCTAAGAGTTCAGGTGCCAATATAAACAGTAGTGGAGATTGTGGTCCCCCTTCTGTGCAATTGAGGTGCGGGGGTGACTGACTCTCCCTTGTTACCTGAGGCACGCCTCCCTGAGTAGGCTACTCTGAAGGACTGGGGTTTGGGGATTTATGCTGGACTCCAGTTTGGGGGTTCTGCGGGGTGGGCGAGGCTTTTGACTCCTGGGATGCTTGCTTTTCTCGTATCCCCTATGGTTAGTTTTTCAGTACTCTCCTGGAACATCCGGGGATTAAACTCAGCGATTAAACGTTCCCTGGTTTTTAATTTTCTAAAAAAGTACACTCCCCAAATTTGTATTTTGCAGGAGACTCACCTTGTGGGTTCTCGAGTTCATAGTCTCAGAAGAGCATGGATAAGTTCACATTGCCATGCTACATATTCTAGCTATTCCCGGGTGTGAGCATATTGGTTCACAGATCCCTCCCTTTTCAGCTCAATAATATTAAGACTGAACCGGGCGGAAGGTACATCATTATGCATGTCACAAAAGCCAACGTAGAATATGTACTAGTAGGATTATATCTCCCACCTCCTGCGGATATTTCCCTCTTGTATGATATTATGCGATTTGTCATACAATATGGGAGGCAGAATGTCATGTTGCTGGGGGACTTTAATTTGGCTCTGTGTCCAGCCCTGGACAGGCTCCCCCAGTTGACCCGAAGAACACCTGATCTCATGCAATGGGCTAATACTTTTGAGTTAATCGACGCTTGGCGTCATTACAACCCCTCTGAAAGAGTGTACACTTGTTACTCACCCACGTTTCGAACCCTCTCCCGCATTGACCTGGGGTTTGTCACACGGGCGATGCTGCAGTGGGTATCGAAGGTACAAATTCTCCCTAGAAGCATCTCCGATCATGCACCTCTTATGATCACCGCACTACTGGGGCCCCCTTCTGGGCGGAAGCTGTGGAGACTGTCTGGGCACTGGATAGTGGACCCTAAGGTTCAGGAAGACACGCCGGAGGCTTTATGTCATTATTGGCTTGAAAATGCTGACTCCACGAAGCCATTGGTGGTTTGGGATGCCTTTAAGGGATGGCTGAGGGGGGAATATATATCCCGTATTACTAACAGTCGTAAGCAGTCTGTGCTGTTGCTGGAGGAGCTGGAAGGTGATCTCGGTGACAAAGAAGCTAGGTATGTTGCTGCTCCTACCCCCCTCAACTATGGGGCTTGGCAATATGCACTCATTGTTGTTGAACATCATAGGTTAGACATGACTAAAAAATCTATGCTCAGTATGGCCCAACAAATTTTTGAGTATGGAGATAAAAATGGCAAATTGTTATCGTGGTTATCCCGACAGTAATTCTCCAGCACTCATATTGGCAGCATTCGAGATGAGGGAGGTGCCCCCCTTACAAGCCCTGATGAAATGCTTGCTAGATTTATGCGCTATTATAGCTAGGGTAGATTATGGAATGTCAGATCTCTGGCCCTACTTGGATGGGGTTGATTTTCCTACCCTGTCTCAGGAAGCCAGGGGGAACCTAGAATAGGATATTTCCCTGGAGGAGGTCCAGACTGCTATGGCCCAAATACAACATGGCAAAGCCCCCGAAACAGATGGAATTCTGATCGAATTCTATTCCACATACCAGGATATCCTGGCCCCCAGGCTCACTATGCTGTTTGCTCAGTTCCCCAAAATAGGGTCATTACTGGAATCCATGTCCGAAGCTGTGATTGTGTTGGTGCCCAAACCGGGGAAGGACCCCAAGGACTGTGCGTCATATAGACCGATTTCATTAATTAATGTGAACGCAAAGCTGCTGGCCAAGATACTGGCCAACCGGTTGACGCAGGTCCTGGATGAGCTCATCCATGTGGACTAGATGGGGTTCATACCCAGCAAGGGTACCGACATCAATCTAAGAAGGCTCCATCTCAACCTGTCCATTCCCCACGCTAACGCTGGATCTAGAGTCATTGCCTCTTTGGACGCCGAAAAGGTTGAGTGGGGCTACCTTTGGGAAGTACTGGGTAGATATACTTTTGGCCCTCAATTTCTGAAATGGCTGCAGTTACTCTATCAAAAGCCTTCAGCTTGTATACGGACTAATGGTAGGCTCTCTGAGAGGTTTTCGCTACAACGTGGCACACGTCAGGGATGCCCCCTTTCCCCTTCCTTTTTTGCTCTGGTGTTGGAATCCCTGGCCATCTGACTTGTATTCAGGGTGTCTCGGAGGGTGGAGGGGCTGCGGATCGGCCCATTGGAGGAGAAGGTGTCGTCATACGCCGACGATGCCCTGTTGTTTCTACATGATGCAGACTCCTCCCTGTGGGCTGCTCTGGAGCTCTTCGAAGAGTTTGGCCATTTTTCAGGGGTTAGAATAAATTGGACGAAATCTGTACTTTTTCCCTTAGACCCCAAGTCGAGGGTTGCTGCGGCCGCCACCCAGCTGCAATGGGTTACGGGTTTTAAATACCTGGGTTTCCAGGTGAGTCGCGATCCCTCTGACTTTTATGAGCTTAATCTGCGCCCCGTGTTGCTACAGCTGTACTACTGGGCAGCCATTTTGGTGTCGGTCCGCTGGTGGTTCATTCGCTCCAGAGCCAATGCTGTGGTATGCCTCGAAGCAGCTTTTTTGGGTTCCCTCGGTGACCTGGGGAATCTAGTGTATAGGGGCGCTGGGGCATATGCCAATCTCCCACCTCTGACTAGGACAACACTCAGGGTGTGGGTAGTCACTAGGAAACGGTTTCATAAACCAAATGTATGGTCACCATTTCAACCTCTATGGGGCAATCCTAACTTTCCACACTTCTGTACAATCCCGGACCCACAGGTCTGGGCAAAGTATGGGGTGAGGGCCCTTAGCAATATTATGCTGCAAGGAACGTTACTGGCATATAAAGACCTCTCAACCACATTTAATTTGCCCAGATGGATATACTTTTGCTATCACCAATTGTGTCATGCAGCAAGGGCGCAGTTTCCGGGACCTATTATCCTCTCCATGGAACCATAGAGGAGCTTTTGGCTTATGAATCGCTTTTCAAGCCTCTATCTTCCCTCTATATGTCGTTGCTCAGTTTGGACTCTCCCAGGCTGGAGACACATGGAAGACTGATATCCCCACACTGGAAAAGGAGGATTGGAATGATTGTTTTGAGGATAGCTCAGGGCTGGTTATCTTTTCTAGAGATAAGGTGATACAAACTAAGTTTCTTCATAGGGTGTACTACACCCCACAGCGGCTGCACAGACTGTACCCTCTGAGAGATCCCCTCTGTAATCCGTTTCGACAAGATGTAGGGACATACTACCATATGTTCTGGAGCTGCCCTGGAATGACCTGATTCTGGGCTTCAGTGTTTGAAGCCATTAATGAACGCCTTGGGCTGTCATTAGTTCAGTCCCCGGAACTAGTACTGCTTGGAATACTGGAGGACGATCAGAGGCCACGATATACCAAACTTCTGATCGCTCTTCTACTCTACTATGCCAAAAAAAAGATTTTTATTAAATGGAACTCTACATATCCCCCCACAATGACTCGTTGGGAGGATGCCATAAACAAGGTTTTACCGCTGTATAAAATGACCTACCTCAATAGGTGTCCCAAAAAGTTTGATGGTATTTGGTTACCTTGGACGGCACAAAGACATTGAGTGCCACAGTAATATACCAGGGATAGACCCCCCCTTCCTTTTCCTATGCTGCCCTTCCCCTTCCCCCCCCGTCTACCTTCCTTATCTTGTCCAGTACAGTTCGCTGAAAGACCAGTTTGATTTTATTACACTGATAACTGTTATACCTGTTCTGGAAATTAGCTCAAACGGTAACTGTACCTCATCAAGAAGTCCATTTAACCTCTTTAATATGTTGTGTACTATAATAACTGCCATCTACTTTTCTGTCTTGTACCATGCTTGTTCTCTTTCATTAATAAATTGATATTTTTAACTGTGGAAACAGTAGTGGAGACAAATGCCAACCCTGTCTTGTACCCTTGTATATATTTAGAGCAGGGGTGTCAAGCTCAATTTCGTTGCGTGCCGCATTAGCAGTATGGCTGCCCTCAAAGGACCAATTGTATCTGGGATGTGCTACGCACAAAGTTCAGCATTCAGGAGTGCATTATGCACAGAGTGCAGGGTTCAGGGGTGTGCTATGTACAGAGTGCAGGGTTCAGGAGTGCGTTACATGCAGAGTTCAGGGCTGTGCTGTGTACAAAGTGCTGGTCCTTGTATACAGAAGGTTTCTGTGCTTACGAGTGACAGCGGGGAGCTATAGCAGAGGGTGAGTGCCAGTGGCAATAGAGTTCCAGTAGAATGCAGCTCCAAACCTGGTGTGAGGGCCACATGGCAAGGCCTAGAGAGCTGCATTTGGCCGCGGGCCTCGTGTTTGACATATGTGATTTAGAGGTTTAGATTTACCTTTAACAGAGATTCATGCTATGCGTGTGTCAAACAAGATCCCAAGAGTATGTAGAAAGATTGGTTCAAATCCATAAGGCTAATGGATGGCTGGGAGGTATTCCCAAGATATGTTATCAAATGCTTTATGCAAGCCAATGGATAAAAGCATAGCCTGTAGTTTTGGATGTGTGTTCCAATTTGACTGAACCACAGAAAAAAGATCTTCTGCGCATCTTGTATAATCTGGGCCAGTCCTGCCTGATCTTTATAGACATATTGTTCAAGAAAGGAATTCATATGCACTGCCAAAGCCTTTGTTTTGACCTTCACAATTTAGAAGGAAAACATCTAAAATTGGATACATCCAATAAGTCTTTAAGTCTTTACCTGGTTTGAGGATTGCATTGATAAAGGCAAAATTACTAGCTATTCCCAATAGTTATTTTAGCATTAAAGGAACAGCACAGGTAAGGAGACAGCATACATTTTTTAAGAGCAGTTATAAAAGTCATCTGGACCTGGGGATTTTCCCTTTTTTTTCATTCTTGATAACCACTAACATTTCAGCAACTCTTCTTACATTAGGTTCACATGGCTTTAATATATTATTGGAGGATCTAGTGATTGTAGACATTTTCTATATGTGCCTTTGCGAAAGGGCTTAGAATGGTCATATAGAGTGGCATAAAAACAGTAGAATTCACCCAAACTAAATGGGAATTTTGCAATAAAACCCCATTATCTGCCTAATCTTTGGAATGGCAGATGATAAAGGTGTTGAGTTAAGTTTACAGGCTAATGGTGTACCTGATATATCTTCTTGGGTAAAGAATCATTGGTTGACCTATCTAAGCCCTTGTACACACGGTCTGAGAATCTGTCGGAATGAGTCTTATCGGACCGCGTCGTCAGATAATCCGACTGTGTGTGGTATGCATCGGACTGATTCCGTCCGAATCTCTGTCCGATCCAAATTTCCAACATGTTGGAAAGATTTCCCGACCAACTGGGCCGGACGGACCTAACCCGATCGATCATGTGTACAGCATTTTCATCGGACCAAGTGCCACGCATGCTCACATTCAAATTCCGACACGGAAGTGCTCGTTCAGATAAAACTACTGCTCGTAAGCGATATAGCACATTCGTCACGCTGCAATGTTAAAAAATCAGTCATCAATCGCATTCTCTTGATCTTTAACAATGCTGCAAGAACGAACTTCTTTTGATGCTCATAGTCACACACACTTCTCCCGAACTGATTTCATTACTCTTTTTTAACCATTTCAGCAATACAATTTTAGTTTAAGTCACATCTACACAATGTTTGTTTTTTTTTGTTTTTTTTGGATGTTTTTTTTTGGGGGGGGGGGGGGGATTCCCTAAAAAACTCCTTTAAAGACACTGGTCATTTCTCCTTTTTTGAACTTTTTATTTTTGGGTGTAAACTTATAACAACAACATTATTGTATTTTTTAGATTTTATTTTTTAATCTACAGGAGGTTGTTTAGTGTTGGTACCCCTTGTTATTTATTTTACTTTGTATTTTGGAAATGTACCTGCCTGCTCACAAATAAACTCTACTTTTTGAAGGAAAACACATTACACAAGTATTTCATCAAGCAAAAATACAATTTATTTTTTTTGCTTGAAAAGAAAACTAGGAACGCAGCACTGGAGAAACTTATTAACTTTGGTGCAGCCTTTGGCCCCCAGGGCAGACATGAATAAATGGGATATAAAAAAATTGGTGGCCTGAGGAGTAGATATCTCAGGGAGAGAAATCTGCTCCTGAAGTCCTCGAGAGCAGGAAATTCAGATGCCCAGGATGGTAATCTTGAAGAGGCTGCATCTTCTGGCACACCAGACTCATCCCAGGCCATCACTCTCTGGTCTTCCTTTGGGACTTCCCACCAGGCATCCTTCCAGGCTGTGGCTGGGCTCCTCTAGCTGGGGCAGGAGGAGGAGGGCGTTGTTGGACCTCCTGGCTGCCACTTGCCACAGCCTCCCCCCGACTGAGGTCTTCCTGTGTATGAAAAGGGGACATCGTTTTAGTTTTTTGATCATCAATCACAACATTTTGTGCTCCTGGCTTTTGCTATTTGACTGTTACCAAATAGAACAGACTATCATTCTGACACCAGCATTTTTCTTTCCCGTCCCAATCATTTTTGGTCACTACTGTCTATTGAGATGTAAACCACTTGGAGAAATCTCAACTTACTGATCAATAAGAACATCTAGTTAACATCATTAAATGTAACACAAGAAATATGTTCAACAATGCAATACCTGTCTCAAGCTGGGCCCCACCACATGGTGCTGCCTGGATGGCCCAGGTTGGTCATCAGAAGCCTCAGCTGGGGGTGAAGGATGCCTTGGGGGAAGCATGGAGAGTGGTGGCCTGAGTGGTGGCCTGAGTGGTGGCCTGGGTACCCCCTGGTCTAACAGAAAATGCAGCCTGTCAAAGTGCACCATCCTGGGGTAGTAAACAGCATCTGGATCTCCTGCTCTCAAGGACTCCAGGTGCTTCTTCCTCTCCCTGAAATATGTAAGCTTCATGGCCACAATTTTGCGATTCAGATAGGTCATGTCTGCCGTGGGGACCCTGATCTGCACCAAAGCAAGCAGTTTCTCCAGTGCTGCGTTCCTCTTGGATCTGTCATAATAAAATGTGTTGTGGAACTGCCACAGGCAGGGCATCTCCATGTATAGCTCGAGGAAGAGCCCCATAAAGTTGGGATTGGTGAATAGGTCCATTTTCTCTGCAAGACACAACACAAGACAAACCCTCAAATACTAATAATGCAATTAAAATCCCTCCTAATCTTGTCCCAACAGCGGCCTAGATACAAGCAGTCTAGTCTAGTGAAGCACAAATTTAAAAATGTTACCTTCGTTTCGACGTTCGCCGCGTCCGTGCCTCACACTCTCCTCCCAGATCGTACGGACGATACACATGTGTGGCGTTTTATATACAGTGCGCATGCGTGAAACTCCGCCCGCCCCTGACGTTCTTTCCAGACTATTCCCCGCCCCTTCGCTTCCCGCGCAGTGGGGAGAGCACATGGCGGAGAGAACGCAGGTGCGCAATAATAGTTCCACTAACGAGGAGGAGGGTGAGGAAAGCCCGGAGCCTGAAATGTCCCGATCCAGGAAGACAAGATTTAAGGCCTCAAATATGTCTTTTGGAGAGATGTTGGAGATGGTCGACATATTGAACAGGACCGACTATGATGGGAAGTATGGACCTTACCCAAACCCAAATATCAGAAAGGCCAAGATCATGAATAAAGTTGTGAAGAGTCTTCTGAAGAATTTTGGTGTACGCCGATCCAAGGATCAACTGAGAAAACGCTGGTCAGACCTGAAACTGAGAGAGCACGAGCAGTACCTAAGGATCAAGCGTGTTCTTAAAAAAGTAAGTAGTTGTCGTGTGTTCATATCATTATTCTTGCTTGCATACATGCTCCATGTGCTTTGATTTCATGTTGTGTATTTTAAAATGGCCACTTTCAAGGTCATGGTTTCGTTCGTTCGTATGAAACATCGTTCTGCAGGGAAGTATTCCAGCTTAACAAAGTGGCACCAATAATGTTCTCACCTTGTAACTCGGCCCAAAAAAATAATTGGACAACACTTCCAAGCAATGTTTCATATTCCTATTTATGCCCTCTGTGTGCTAATTAATCTTTGTTTACATTCTCATAGGGGAGAGAAGACTCGGCAAGTATGAGGACACCAGGGACCATGAGGACACTAGGGACCACACCCCTCCCAAAGAAGGGCAACTTCCAAAAGCAGAAACAGAGGAGCAGGAGCAGGAGGAGGAGGAAGAAGGAGAGATTGTGGAGGTTGGCCAAATTGTCACCACAACAGGTGAGTGTCGGAGAACACAGCTTCCGGTAAGCTCATCAATGTATATCACCATATTTGGATTACATGGTGTGTTTGTTTGTTTTTTTTCTAGGTCATGTGGAGGAAGATTCCCGTTGTACCAGTGAAAGTGCCCAGATCTTGATCGGGGAGATAATGGGGTGCAATAGGGATTTGGAAATTGTACAACAAAACATCAATGATGTTAAAAATAAAATGAAGAACATCATTGATGTTTTGGGGAGAGTGTGAAAACGAAAAAACTACATAGGGTTTTATTTTTGTTTTAGAAAATAAAAAAGGTGGATTTAGCATAATTCCAAATTTGGAAGATGCACAGAGTGTGTAAACATGCGCTATCTCCCATCATGGGGGATCAATGTACATGTTTTGTGTAAAGTGTCTGAGATGAAGGGGTTGCAGCCCCAAAGCATGTACATTGATCCCCCATGATGGGAGGTAGCACATGTTGACACACTGTGTGCATCTTCCAAATTTGTATTTGCCATGTGATGAAGGCAATATCAGCCCAGTTTGTACATACTCATGTCTGATATTGGGTCCTTTCACATGGGGCGGATCAGAACTGATCCGCCCCGTGGATATCCGTTTGCTCAGCGGGGATCACTCCGCCGATCCCCGCTGAGCAGGGAGATGACAGGTCCGTCTCTGCACACTGCGCAGGGACAGACCTGTCACAGCGCCGCTCTCCCCTATGGGAGATCGGATGACGACGGACCGCAGTGCCCATCGTCACCCGATCCGATCCGCAGATGGATGGAAAAATAGCTTTTTCCTCCGTTACACTTTTTCGGATCGGATCGGGTCGGATGTCAGCGGACATGTCACCGCTGACATCTGACGCTCCATAGAGCTCTATGGAGCACCCGTTCAGGTCCGCCTGAAAAACTGACAGGCGAGCCTGAACGGAACGTCAGTGTGAAAGGGGCCTTAGTCTTCACTTTTCCAAGTTGAACTTTGTAAGTTTCTGTGTTCTGTATTTTACGGTTTGATACATGCCTGTTTACACAAAAAAACAACTCACAAATAAATATTATTAAACTCGGTTTTGGATACCCAAAATATCTTGGTTGTGTTGTAAAAACCTTTACTAAACGCACATATGAATGTGCTTGTATTAAAAAGTTTCATTCTCAACAATGTGTGGCTTCCTTTTTCATTGGGATTACAATGTATTTGTAGTGAAATTTGAGTTTGTGCTGAGAAGGAGTGTGATTTACTAAAGGCAACTCCACTTTGCACTCCAAGTGCAGTTTCAGGTGTACTTTTGCAGTGCACTTGTAGTGCATAGTGGATGTGCCTTTAGTAAAAAGCACCCACAGTGAGGTGTAAATTTGGACAATCATGCCATTTTCCTGCCAGGGTGCTGAAAATGAGCATGATTTAGATCAGTAATGCACTACACATTAGTTAACAAAAAGAAGGTGTGTGTGTAGCAGACCAACAACATAATAAGATTATCTGAAGAAGAGACTGTCCCCTCATCTCGCTCTGAACTTGGGTTTGCACTGTTGCTGAAAAAGGCACAACTTGTCAAAAAATGGCAAAGTGGGAGGCCACAGTCTGCCATTCCTGTTGCGTTGAAGGACACTGTGTAGTGACACAAGAAAAAAAACTAGTAATTTGACAAATCAACATTGCATGCAGATTAGACACCCACATTTTTGAAGACAATTAGTATAAAAAAATTTAAAATGAGTATTTAAAGCCTAAAGTATAAGGTCCCCTTATGAGAGTCCTAACCCCCCCATCCCCCCCATCTGATGGGCCCTTGATAAAAATGAGGGAGGGTGTTTAGGACAGGTAACCCTCTCCACTTCATTGAGAGCTGAATGGCTAAATAATGTGTGATACTTTGTGAAGCCCCTCCTTAGTTACACTATTGGCAGCCCACCGGACAGGTAAGAAGTGTCATAATAACAAAATGGAAGGACATTTTGACATTATTCTATTACATAGCAATAAAATTAATATGTTTAAAAAATAAAACTAGCATTTGAAAGTATTGAGGCAGGCCCTTGCACTACATGCTTTGGTGAATTTGTCCATAAATGTGATCATGAAAAAAGTATTTAGAGTGTGTATTGGGTTGGGTCAAGTCATGAGATAGAAGATTGCTATCAGCTGAGGTAACAGTTGGGGAGAGGGGGGTTACTAATGAGTTTGGCACAACTCCAAAAAACAATAAAAAGGTCACTTTGCATGAATTGAAGCACACACATCACATTTGTAGAGATTTTAGGGGGTGTTTAGGGAAAAGCAATACTATGGAGCTGACAAAAGACATTGTCAAGTGACTAGACTCTAGTTTTAGGGGCCAAGAAGAGCATGGTGGGGAAGTTAGTGAGGCAAATCCGCATGAGGACAAAGGGGCAGAGCATATGAATTAGAGCATATTGCAATGATGGTAATTAGGGAATGAGGAAAGAAATGCAAGACATTAGCAATCATGAAATACATAGAATGTGATGTTTACGGTTAAAAATTAGCATAATATAGTCCTTCAGCAGGAGCTGAATGATGGCAGAACAGGTCTCTGGAATAATGATCCCCAGAGCCTGGGGGGGAGATGCCTGTAGAGAACTTGAGGTCCTGAAGGTTTGTCTACGTCCTCATCATACAGTTTGTGCTGTGCAGGGGTTCTTACTTTGACTTTGACACAAGCCTTTTGGCTTGTGTCAAAGTCAAAGTAAGAACCCCTGCACAGCACAAGCTGTACGATGAGGATGTAGACGAAACCTGTTTGGAAAATGGTCGGGTGGTCAGAACGGACACCAGAAAGCAACGCTAAACAGCAAGGCCTGAAAGGACGACCTGAATAGCAGAAGCAAGCAGACAATAAAAAATGCCTTTCAAAGCGTACTATACCAAGATAGAGTCCACAATGAGAAGCAAATACTTAATGACTGCACGCACTGATTATCAGATATGCAAAGACAATCAGAAACTTAAGAGCAGTAGCGATCTAAATCACTAATCTGAAAAGCGCGAATTGTCTTTCACCAAACTTCTACTAAAACACGAGATCAGCAGAAGGAGCACAAAGGGTGCCGGACGTGGTGCTGAACTTCTTTTCTAGTCCCGCCGTACACGGCTTACGTCACCGCGTTCTTGGCAACCGCGAAATCAGACAACTTGGCCCGACCGCGTGTATGCAACAGTTTCAGGCACAATCCATCGGACTCAATCCGACGGGCAAAATCCGACGGATTTGGTTGCCGAAATCTCCGACAGTGTGTACGTGGGCTTAATGTTTTTTAAATGAGAGTGGTAAGACATACATTTATGCTGTGTACACACGAGCGGAATGTCCAACAGAAAAATCAGGCGGAATCTTTTCATCGTGTATTCCGATCGTGTGTATGCCTCATCAGACTTTTTTTTATGAAAATTCTGACAGACCTATAAATAGAACATGTCTTAAATCTTTCCAACGGAACTAATTCCTATCAGGAAAACCGTTAGTTTGTATGCTGTTCCGACGGACCAAAAACGACGCATGCTCTGAAGCAAGTACGAGACGGATGCTATTGACTACTGGCTATTGAACTTCCTTTCTCTAGTCCCGCTGTATGTGTTGTACATCACCACATTCTCAACGATCGGACTTTGGTGTGATCGTGTGTACGCACGACAGTTTCAGCGGAACTCTGTCAGAACTCCATCATTAAAACCTTTGGAACTTATTCCGATGGGAAAACCGGTCGTGTCTAAGCGGCATTAGGTTTCGTACAAGTTTGTTCAATCTGTACTCATGCGGGTCATTATGAGGGTTACATTTGGGTTCTTGTAAGAGAGTTACTAGCCTTTTAAGCCCAGAAGCTTATTTGATTATATGGTCTCTAATATTGGCTTTATAAGTAACTTCCAGTGAAATTTGTGCAAAAGAATTTCTTAATATATAGAAAAATTAAATTATCGAACATAGCGTTATTCAGCAAGAATTAATTGAGTCACAAGTAAAACTGGTTTACCTTTGTGCCTAAGCCTACTAAATGTATCATGATACCTAACCCTTAAAACAAGGCCTTAATACCTAACCCCATTCCCCCACCCCTCCACCCCCATTCTTAACTCAAATGAGTCCTTACAACTTAATCCTATCCCTTAAAACATATATATATATATTAGGATGTCGGCAGTTCCATACACTCACTTCCCAAACAATATTTTTCTCTATCCCTTAAAACTGTTGCTTACCCATCAAAATCAAACTGAAAGTATCATGAAAGAAAGGAGGAGGAATGCTCATCCTTCCAGTTTGTAGCATATTGAATCTTCATTCTCTTAAGGATCTTATGCTTATTGTTGAGTAGGACTATACTGGCCAGCAGGGACTAGCAATCTGATATACCTGGAATTGTTGGATAGCAGTCAAGCCCTGAAGAGAGAGAAGATTCAAGGCACCACCCACTGAAAAATGTACTCCTTTTCTAGATGGGTAATTTTAGTTTGATTCAGCTGGATAAGTAACATTGTCACCTAAGTATTGCCTGCCCTTTACACCTCAACCCCCCCCCCCCTCCCCAATACTTACAGAGTTTGTCTAGGCTTTACTCAAATGTAACCCCCAACCTTCGACTTTCCCTTTAAAGCATGCCCTAACACATTCATGGAGTTTGCATATTCTCCCTGTGTTTGCTTGAGTTTCGTCTGAGTAGACTGGTTTACTCTCACATGCCGAATACATGTTGGCAGGTTTAATGGCTCCCATTTAACTTGGCCCTAAAATGTGCGTGCCTGTGGTTGTAACTTTGATTGTAAGCTCCTTGAGGGCACGGGCTGATGTAATTGTGCAATATGTAAAGCACTGCATAATTATTGCGTGCTATGTAAATAAAGAAATAAATATTACCTGCTGCAGTCTAACACAGTCTTATGCCGTGTACACACGATCGGACTTTCCGACAACAAAACCGTGGAATTTTGTTCGAAGAGTGTTGGCTCCAACTTGTCTTGCATACAGTCACACAAATGTTGCCCAACAATTCCGAACAGAGTTATGTACAAGACGTACATGAGATCTCCATTACGAACGCTAGTTTTACAAGTCTGAGCGCTTCCGGCTCGTCCTTGATTCTGAGCATGCGTGTTTGTACTTTGGACAGACTTGTGTACACATGATCGGAAAGTCAGACAACAAACATTTGTTGGGGAAAAATGTAAGAACATGCTAGCCAACATTTGTTGGCGGAAAGTCTGACAACAAATGTCCGATAGAGCATACACATGGTCGGACTTATCGCCAACAAGCTCACATCCAACATTTCCCGTGGAAAAATCCGATCATGTGTACACGGCATTAGAGGTCTATTTATAAATGTTTTCACACAAGATTCACAAAATGTTCATTCAGGATTCACATTTCTTTCTAATTGGATTTAATCAAAAAAAGTGTGAACCCTGAGTGAAAGTTGTGTGAATCCATAAAAACACCCTTGTGTTATTAAAGCTTTGCTTTTATGGTGCTATATGTGCGTGTGTAAGCAGATTGCCTACAGGTATGCTAGTTTAGCTAGTGGCTGGCCCAGGCTAGGGGAAAGAGTTAATGTGTGTTGTGCAGTTCTTGGGCTTTTTGGATCCAGCCTACCCACCGGTAGTATAAATATGGGGAAGACTGGGTTTATGGCTCTGGTCCTGCCGCACTATGCAGGAGGTGTAGTGACTTCTGTGGAGGAGTACTGCTGCACCTTGAAGTCTGTCTGAGGGATCCAGAGATCAGCCAAGACTTGGAGAATGACAGCTATGGACTACTAGCTTGTAGCAGTAGGCCTGAGCAGCAAGCTACGAAAAGTTAGGAATATTCTGAATATTTTAAGTAAAATTGCATCACATGATCTGAGCTTGGTCTGAAGTTATTTAAAAAGGGTGCAAACCAAACCTGTGTTACGGTGATCCATGACCTGGGAGTGAGGTAACAGAGGTACGCTGGACTGGTGGAGAGGGCACAGGCTCTACAGCGTCCCTCCTAAATGCAATATACATCAGACAACAGTGTTTAGTAAAATGGGACCGTCAGAAACCATGAAATCAGATCGAGACAGAAGTACAGTTAAATCACACTTGTTTAATAATAAAAGAAAAAAGAACAAACTTAGTCAATACATAGCCAGAGTTCAGGAACCGGAACAGATAGTCAGACAAGCCAAACATCAGGGAGCTGGAGATGAGCTTAGTAAAATAGCAAGCAGGATCTAGAGCCAGAAGGGATGTCAGTCAAGCAAGTCTTTTAACAGGAATGCAGGAGAGCGTCTCTATGATGTTGACTAAGGCGAAGGCAGAGCTACTCTGGACTGGATGGCTTAAGTAGGCAGGACTGACGAGCAGGATATCATCAACAGCTGAGTAACTGTGGAGAGATAGGAGCTGGCAATTAGCAGACAGCTGAGCAGCCAGCGCAGAGAAGGAAGGGCTGAGCCCAGCCCTGACAGTACCCCCCAACGACCCTTCCCCCTCGGAGGTCCACCAGGCTTGAGGGGAAAACATCTATGGAAATCATGGAGGAGGACAGGGACATATACGTGCGAGGATGAGACCTAAGAGTGTTCCTCCGGACCATACCCTTTCCAATGTACCAGGTACTGTATTCGCCTATGGAACCTACGTGAGTCAACAATGGACTGTACTTCATACTCCTCTTGGTTCTCAATCTGTACAGGGTGAGAACGTGGCACGGAGGCGGTAAAGCGGTTGCAGACCAAAGGTTTTAATAAGGAGACATGAAATACATTCAAAATACGCATATTAGAAGGAAGGTCTAATGCGTAAGCCACTGGGTTAATTCTGCGAAGAATACGGAAAGGCCCAATAAACCGAGGTGCGAACTTCAGTGAGGCAACACAGTCGGAGGTTGCGAGATGACAGCCAGACCCTGTCCCAAACCTGGTAGGAAGGTGCAGGCAGGTGTCTACGGTCAGCATGGAGTCTGCATCTATCATTAGCACGTCGCAAAGCCTCCTGGACTTGTGCCCAAGTGTAACAAAGACCACAGAGATGTTCCTCTAACGCAGGAATACTATGCGGAACAAACGAGTCAGGCAACATGGAAAGTTAGAAACCACAATTCGCCATAAACAGGGACAATCGGGAAGCAGAATTCAAGGCACTGTTGTGAGCAAACGCTGCCCACGGTAATAGGTCTGACCAGTTGTTATGATGGTCAGAAATATAACAACGTAGGAATTGCTCCAAGTACTGATTGGCTCGTTCTGCGGCCCCATTAGGCTGCGGGTGATACGCAGAGGAGAAAGCAAGCTGAATTCCCAACTGTGCACAAAAGGCTTGCCAGAACCGGGACACAAACTGACTACTCCTGTCCGAGATAATCACCTTAGGTAGCCCATGTAAGCGAAAAGTCTCCCGCGCAAAAATGGAAGCCAGTTCCTTCGAAGTGGGCAACTTTTTTGAGTGGAATACAATGACACATCTTTGAGAACCGGTCAACCACCATAAGGATAGCAGTGTTGCCTTGGGAGTTGGGCAACTCCACAATGAAATCCATTGACAGGTGGGTCCAGGGCCTCTCTCCATTGGGTATGGGTTGTAAGAGGCCCACTGGAAGGTGTCGTGGAGTCTTACTCTGAGCACACACGGGACAGGCAGCTACGAAGGCAGTAACATCAGCCCGTAGACTAGGCCACCAGAATTGTTGGGAAATCGCCCAAATGAGTTGATTCTTCCCAGGATGGCCAGCTGCCTTGGGAGAATGGTAAGTCTGGAGCACAGCAGTACGGAGACTCTCTGGGACAAAGCAGCGGTCACAAGGTTTATCAGGAGGAGCATGGACCTGAGCAGCAAGAAGTTTGTCACCCAAAGGAGAAGTAAGACTGGTGCGAACCGTAGCCAAGATATGATCAGGAGGAATCATAGGAACCGGAACCAGCTCCGACTTGGAAGTGGAGGAAAATTGTTGTGACAAGGCATCAGCCTCAATGGCAAGTGGAGTGTCACGCAGCTGCAGCTGAATTGAGTACTTTGATACAAAGGCAGCATCAACAAACAGGCCTGCAGCCCCAGAGTCGATTACAGCCTCCACCTGTATCTCGACGGACGACTCCCAGAAAGGGTAACCCGAACCAGGGGCGTATCCTTCTGGATAACTGGGGATGAAACAACGCCACCTAAAGTCTGTCTGTGACAGGACCTCAAGGTTCGGGCGTTCCCTGGACGGGTAGGGAAAGACTTCAAAAAGTGACCTGCCTGGCCACAATAAAGGCACAATCTCTCCCTCCTCCTAAGGGTTCTCTCATCCGCAGAGAGACGCGTGAAGCCCAAGTGCTTGGGTTCACCTTCACTGACTGACTCGGTACCAGGAGTCATGGGAGGTGAGGGAGGCACGGGTGGCACTGCAAAGCTCGGAGACAAATGTACAGGAGGCTTCCTCAAGCGCTCCTTAAACCAGAGCCTTTCTCTGAGCCTGGAGTCAATGAGGATGGCAAACAATCAACTTCTCCAGCTCAGTGGGTATATCTTGGGCTGCTATCTCATCCTTGATGGCATCTGAGAGTCCATGAGAAAAAGCAGTCACAAGGGCCTCATTGTTCCAAGCAACCTCTGCTGCCAGAGTACGGAATTCAATGGCATAGTCGGCAACAGTTCTTGTACTCTGTTCAATGGACACGAGGCACTTCGCAGCAGAAGCGGAGCGTGCGGGAATGTCAAATATCCTTTTAAACAAAGCCAAAAACTCAGGGTAGCTCAAGACAACAGGGTTTTGCGTCTCCCATAGAGGGTTTGCCCAGGCCAAGGCTCTCTCAGAAAGCAAAGATATCCCAAAACCTACATTGCTTCTGTGCGTGGGAAACACCTGGGGCAGCATCTCAAAGTATATCTCAACCTGATTGAGAAACCCTCTGCATTGGACTGGATCGCCCCCAAATCGATGGGGAAGCACAGCGGAACCAGACAATCCTCTTATAGAGGTAATACTCGAGGTGGGTGCCTGCACAGAAACTGGAGCAGCAACAGGGTTGGCCTGCAACACAGGTTGTACCGGGGTGGCTACAGTGGGAGATTCCAGGTGAGCCATGGGATTCAGAAGTGTTTGTAATGCCATGGCAAACTGATCTATGCTGTGATCAAGTTCATCCAATCTAGAAAAAATATTACCAACAAGTGGATTGACTACATCTTCAGAATTCATGGCCTTCCCCTACTGTCAGAAACCATGAAATCAGACCGAGACAGAAGTACAGTTAAATCACACTTGTTTAATAATAAAAGTAAAAATAACAAATATAGTCAAAACATAGCCAGAGTTCAGGAACCAGAATGGATAGTCAGACAAGCCAAATGTCAGGGAGCCAGAGATGAGCGTAGAAAAAGAGTAAGCAGGATCTGGAGCCAGAAGGAATGTCAGCCAAGCAAGTCTTTTAACAGGAATGCAGGTGAGCGTCTCTGTGATGTTCACTAAGGCAAAGGCAGAGCTCCTCTGGACTGGACAGCTTAAGTAGGCAGGACTGACGAGCAGGATATCATTAACAGCTAATTGTGGAGAGATAGGAGCTGGCAATTAGCTGACAGCTAAGCAGCCAGCTCAGATGGAAGGCCTGAGCCCAGCCCTGACAGGGACATTCATTTTCAGACGATACATTGACATAGCTCATCTCTAAGTTGGAGAACTGCCATAATGGTTGATTCTTACATGACTGCAGTCCCCGCCTGGTCCCGGGCATTGATGAGCACATGCAGGGTGAGTGGCCCCACCCACACATACCACAAAAAAGTCTATGACCAGCATAAAATAAAATTCACAGAAAATACTAGTATGGCTTCCATTTTTCCAATCTTAAAGCCACCACTATAGATCTCAGTCACTAGTACTCTGCACCCTACAGTACTGCAATATCTCCCAACATTTTGAGATGGGAATGAGGGACACCTACTAACAAACATATGTAGGACACGCCCCCTGCCACACCCCCTTAAAGGAGAATAACCTCAAGAAAAGATTAATTAAATCCACATACCACTACTATTCCTTTATATTGGCCTTTAAATTGCACAAATGCAAGAATAAAAAAATTGGATGAAAGGTTTAGCACAAGGAAACACTTTTTGAAAGATAAAAAGTGCATTTTATATACAATTATATGGATCAGACCAAAATGAGGGACAAATGAGGGGGAAAGAGGGACAGCAGGACATTGTTCCAAATCAGGGACAGTCCCTCGAAATCAGGGACAGTTGGGAGCTATGTACTGCACACTAAAGTTACATTTTTACTAGCCTCAATAAAAACAATGTAATCCATTTATCTATGTATCGTTCCTGGTGAAGAGAATAGTGCAACCCAAAGAAACCAGCCAGATATATGTTTGAATTGTCTGAAAACAAGAAATATTGTTTGTGTGTTGTTGAATTTCCTATTGTATAAATGCAGGCATGCCCCATTTTTAAGTACACAATGGGGTTTATTTACAAAAGATGGAAAGTGCAAAATCAGGCGCACTTCTGCATAGAAACCAATGAGCTTCTAACCCCAGCTTGTTCAATTAAGCTTTGGTAAAAAAAAAACCTGGAAACTCATTGGTTTCTATGCAGAAGTGAGCTTGAGTTTGCACTTTCCAGCTTTAGTACATAAACCCCATTGTGTACTTAGAAGTGGGGTATGCCTGTAGTCTCTCTACAAAGCCATCTTCTGTCGTTTCCACTAGGTGTCACTACAGTCTAGTTGAAACATTGAAGTACTCTTGTGTCTTTTGCAAGGCTTGATAAATGTATATAAAAGCATAATGTTAATATGTAGTGATTCTTAGCTCTTCAGTCATTTCTTTGAAGCAAAAGTCTTCACTAAATCAGATCCATGATGCACATACTACTTCAGTTGAGGCAAAGAAGTAGACATACGGAAGACTGCATTTAATACTAGGATACCAGGTCACTACAATATCTTGTAATCCATTTCGGACTCTGTAATTCCCCTGCAGTCTTCCAGCACTTCATTAACAAAATCGTCTATCTAAGGGGTCTTCAGTCTTCAGTATGAGGATATATCTGTCCCCCCTTTCACATCGGAAGCATCCCATCGCATTAGAGTCCCCCCTTTACATCAGAAGCTCACCATCACATAAGAGTACCCCTTTCACATCAAATACCCCTTTCAAATAAGAAGCCCTCCTTCACATGAGAGCATCCCCTTCACATCAGATGCCCTCTTTCACATGAGAAGCCCCTCATCACATCAGAGCCCCCTCCCCCCACTTTACACCAGAAGCCCCCATTACATCAGTGTTGTTGTAGGCCAGAAAAATCTTGAAGCAGGCCAGATATGGCCCTTGGGTCAAAGTATGAAGACCCCTGTTCTAGGTGATTTCAACTAAGAATGAGGTTCAGGTTACAGCCATGTTAAGTTCCACTTGAACAGTACATGCCTAAACTTTTGCAGGTCACAAAATCTGGAAACACCCTTTGAAAAAAGGGTCCCTCAATGTTCCCCAAGGTAAAAGAGTAAAGGGTACATGGTACCCCTGGTTATACATTCACAAAATAAAGATACAAATGTCCCCCAATGGCAAGCTACCAATTTCCATTTTAGAAGATTCAGTTCCCTTACTGTATACCTTATTGGGATTTGCTGTTATGTTCAGGGTTCACAAATTATTTCAAATGTTAGTCTAACATTCAACAAGCTGAATTTTGCTCAGTTTTCTCATTACTATTCTCTACAAGTATGTTGTCGTCTAGCTGGATTATATACTAATTTTCTCCCCAAACCTGCTCACACACAGATGCCATGTTCATTGAGATTTGAAGTGTCTCTGTGAAAACTGACTTATGTTAGGGTGTCTTTCTGAGCACCTTATACTCTAAAAATTATCTTTCCATGGACTCTGAGAAAGTTCCTGATATTTTCTACTGGCCTCTGCCCAATGTTCTCAAAGCTACACAGAGCTTTCCAGGATTCACTAACTACTGCCAGTATTTCATCAACAACTACTTTGTTCTCTCAGAAAGATGCCTAACCTCAAGCACTGGTCTCCCTATGCAATTGAAGCATTTCATGTCTTGAGGTGAGCCTTCCATTTTGGTCCTGTGCTAACAAGATCAGATATCACTAAACCCTTTTGCATTAAGGTTTATGCGTCATTGGTGTGGAGTGGATGCCATCTTTTTTCAGTCCCCCATGAGGGGGAAGTACCCCTGCATCATTTTCCCTAAAACATCTCCCCAACAGAAGAATTATTTTGGGGTTGAGATGTGCTCACTATCAAACTGGCTCTTGAGAGATCACCTCATCAGATTACTGTCTTCTAAATCCCAGGCAAGCCCACTGTTTCTTGTTCTTTGACTAATAATGACTTTCAAGCCCAGGACTGCCAACTCTGATGATATTTCACTCTCTTTTGACTCTCAAGACTTCAAAGCTCCTTCTCAACTAGAATTCATTACTCTATCCACTCATATCATATCTATCCACTCATATCTTGACTGTGACCTCTAGTGCCGGTAAAAGTTCATCTAGTGCCCAGGGAGAAGATGGCAAACTGTCCCCCCCCATTGGTGGAGGAAGGGATTGAGGCTAATAGTGGCATGCTGTCATGATTATGCAATAGAGTTTATCTGTCAGCTTACCTCTCACCATGTGTTCATCGCTAGAGACCAGCCACTCTCACCTGACTGCTTTTATAATCTCTCCTCTAAGCATAGCTCCACCCCAGTTCCTATCAGAGAACTCTATATTAACCTGTGCACTGCAGGCCAGCTGTGCTGATCAACATTGTGTGTTTGCTGCTTGCCGTGTGCTCTTTGTTTGTCTGTTACCGTCCTTGGCGTGTTCTCGACTATTCCTATCTGCTCGTGACCCTGACCTTTTGGCGTGTCCCCGACTATCTCTGTTTGCCTGTGACCCTGAACCTTTGGCATGTACTCTGTTGTCCTTGTCTGCTAGTGGCCCTGACCTTGGCTTATTCCCTTACTATCCTTATCCTCCTGTTACCTACTGTGGGCCTTCCCTTTTACAGGAGTGACATTACAGCCATTCCTATCAATGAGGAGTGGGACAAGTGACCAGATTACCTAGGATGTCCCCCCTCAACACAGTCCCTTTGTTTTTCTAGACCTATCATCCACAAACAAATAGACAAAATCAGTGGATGAATCAATCCTTGGAACAATATCTTGACGCCCTAGTGTCTGCCCATTATGCCTTGCCCATCTGGATGTCTGTGTAACCCTCCTGCCTTGGACAGATTTTCTCACAATAAGCATTTTAAAGTGACAATAAAGAATACTTTTTTCTTCAAAAAAATCCATACACCTCCACTACTTAATGGTCCTGTAATCTATTTTTGATGACACTTTTTTTGCCTTTTCATTGTATTTTTCTGCCTCCTTGTAATGTCCTCTGTGAGCTCAATATCTCTCCTATTTGCCCTCACTTTCATTTGTTTGGAACTAGCAGTGCACATTAGTTGCTGTCATGTGCACTGCTCTATGCACACTTCAAATCCCATAGTCCGTAGTCCATATAGGGAGTAAGCAAGAAAAAGTGGCTATATTTCTACATGCAGTAGGACAGTGGAGAATGAATTTAGGCACCCTCCAACAGGAAGTCAGATTTTAGCAGCAAAAAACAAAACAAAACAAAAAGGAATCTGGAGAGGCTGAATGAAGGTACTTTTCTGAATTAAAGTGGTCCTAAAAGTTATACGTTTTTTTAAAGGTAAAAAAACCTTCTGCATCTAGTCGCCCCCGCCCCCCCACCGTCCTCCATAAATACTTACCTGAATCTGATCTCGACTCAGCGAATGTACATGAGAGCAGTGTTCCTTTCAGCTCTTTCTCCTCATTCAACAGTGAGGCAGCAGCAGGAGCCAATGGCTCCTGCTGCTGTCAATCACAGCCAGTGAGGAAAGGGGGGGCGAGTCCGAGCTGTGCTTTGTGTGTCAATGAACACACAGAGCAGGCTTGGGAGCAAGCATGCATAAATGCCCCCAGAGTAATCAGCTGGCTGTGGGGGCTCCCAGAAGGGGGGAGGAGCCAGGAGTGCTGGCGGAAGGCCCAAAGTAGGAGGAGCGGGGCTGCTCTGTTCAAAACGATTGCACAAAGCAGGTAAGTACTACATATTTTCTAAACTATGCCTTTACAATCACTTCAAGGATACATACTTGAATAGTTTTGTTTTTTTTAAACAGAGTATGCTTTCACTTTAATGCTAACATCCTATTTCTCACAGTCTACAATAAACATTCATGTCTTCCATTGCCAATACCATATTCACTAAAGGTTCCCACACTGTATGTTCTGCAGAAAGACTTTAAAAGATAAGTTTGGGGTTTAAAAGAAATAAACCTACATACTCATCTAGGTGGATGCAGCATGGGTCCAATGCTGAGTCTGTCCTCTGCCACATTAAAAATTGAGAAGTGAGCAATTAACGACTGCTGATCACTCAGTTCTCAGTCATCAGTGAACAGAGAGACGGTGACTGTCAGGAAGTGGCTGGCTCAGGCTCTTAGCGGCTCCCTTTCAAGCCCAGACCTGCTGAGTGATGTCAGCTGACAGCATAATTTAGCCTGCTGTTTCCTGAATATGGGTAGCAGGAGTGCAGAATACAGTCCACTTCTGTAACCCACAGGAGAAGAGCTTTGGCCCTACTTCTCCTTTAACTAAATGTGATCCTGGACTCTGGATTGACACCAGTACTGTGCTCCCAGACACAGGTTTTTAGGGAAATACTATGGAAGCACTCCTCTTCCTTAAGCCAGGGATAAAGTGTGGCTTGCCACCAGAAATATTCACCTCAAGGTTCCCTCTATGAAAGTTATATCAGGCTATATGTAATCCTTACTAAGATCAATTCAGACTCCACATCTCAAGTTAGCAAACTCTTTCATTGCTCAAATCTCTGATCCTGATAGTATGTCACCATCATTGATTCTACTAGGTATGTACAGTATCTCACAAAAAGGAGTACACTCCTCACAGTCTTGTATTTGTTTTTATTATACCTTTTCATATGACAACACTGAAGAAATTACACTTTGCTACAATGTAAAGTAGTGAGTGTACAGCTTGTATAACAGTGTAAATTTGCTGTCCCCTCAAAATAACTCAACACACAGCCATTAATGTCTAAACCGCTGGCAACAAAAGTGAGGACACCCCTAAGTGAAAATGTCCAAATTGGGCCCAATTAGCCATTTTACCTCCCTGGTTTCATGTGACTCATTAGTGTTACAAGGTCTGAGGTGTGAATGGAGAGCAGGTGTTATTGCTCTCACTCTCTTATACTGGTCACTGAAAGTTCAACATGGAACAGCATGGAAAATAACTCTTTGAGATCTGAAAAAAATAGGGCTGCGGAAATTAACGGTCAATTGTTTAATTAATCGTTAATTTCTTTGATCAATCAAAATAATTTTGATCGAGGACGATCCGCGGAGTGAGCTCCGCGGTCTCGCCCATAGGAAAGGTCGCAGCTTTGGCCTAGCTCCGGAGCCACGACCATCTTGGTCCACCCAACGGCGGCTTAGACGCACGCGCTGACGTCATCATCGCCCGCCTGCTTGTGTCGTCTACTCTGAGGACGGACGGGTCTGCCTGCTGTCTATTCCGGACAGAGCAGACAATCGTGAATGGGGGAGATGTGGACAGTACAGCATGGGGGGAGATGTGGACAGTACAGCATGGGGGGAGATGTGGACAGTACAGCATGGGGGGAGATATGGGGAGATTTGGACAGTACAGTATGGGGGAGATGTGGACAGTACAGCATGGGGGGAGATGTGGACAGTACAGCATGGGGGGAGATGTGGACAGTACAGTATGGAGGAGATGTGGACAGTACAGCATGGGGGCAGATGTGGGGAGATGTGGACAGTACAGTATGGGGGAGATGTGGACATTACAATATGGGGGAGATGTGGACAGTATAGTATGGGGGAGATGTGGACATTA
Source organism: Lithobates pipiens (assembly GCF_037356315.1). Lineage (NCBI taxonomy): Eukaryota > Metazoa > Chordata > Amphibia > Anura > Ranidae > Lithobates > Lithobates pipiens. The sequence continues at coordinate 17,582,397 of NW_027507696.1, forward strand.
CAGTTAAAGTTAAACTAACTTTGTACGTTTTTCTTAAGGTTTAATAATTTTTTTTTTTTTAAACTGTATGTGCGTTATAATTAATCTAAATTAGTCAATTAATCGATTAAAAAAAACAGGAAAATTTTAATCAGTAACAGCCCTAGAAAAAAATAATTGTTGCTCTACATAAAGATGGCCATAAGAAGATTACCAAGACACTGAAACTGAGCTGCAGCAAAGTGGCCAAGACTATACAGCGATTTAACAGGACAAATTCCACTCAGAACAGGCCTCGCCATGGTCAATCAAAGAAGCCATATCTGGCTTCTTTGGTTGACCATGGAAAAGCAGCATCATATCCAGAGGTTGTTTTTGGGAAATAGACATATGAGTGCTGCATGAATTGCTGCAGAGATTGAAGGGGTGTCACTGTCAGTGCTCAGACGATATGCCATTCACTGCATCAAATTGGTCTTCATGGCTGTCATCTCAGAAGGAAGCCTCTAGATGATTCACAAGAAAGCCTGCAAACAGTTTGCTGAAGACAAGAAGACCAAGGAACATGGATAACTGGAATCATGTCCTGTGGTCTGATGAGACCCAGAGAAATTTATTTGGTCAGATGGTGTCAAGCATGTGTGGTGGCAACCAGGTGAGGAGTACAAAGACAAATGTGTCTTGCCTACACTCAAGCATGGCGGTGGGAGTGTCATGGCCTGGGGCTGCATGAGTGCTGAGGCACTGGGGAGCTACAGTTCATTGAGGGAACCAGAGCATGATCCCCTCCCTTTGGAGACTGGGCTGCAGGACAGTATTCCAACATGATAATGACCCCAAACACACCTCCAAGACGATCACTGCCTTGCTAAAGAACCTGAGGGAAAAGGTGATGGACTGGCCAAGCATGTCTCCAGACCTAAACCCTATTGAGCATCTGTGGGGCATTGTCAGGTGCGTGTATGGAGATCGAGATGCTAAGAGGGCTCTGCTTGTGGCTAGGTGCAGCGTGCTCCTGAAGTTGGGAACAGGAAGATCGGTGCCCAAAGAGGCATGGGTGGCCAGGGGCTTGCGTGTAGTTCGATGAGCTCAGCCGCTGCGGGATGGATGGAGCAGGCAGAGCTGAACTTGCTGTGTTCAGATGAACAGAGAAACCAGGAGCCAGGCCAGAAGTCATGCACAGATAGATCAGTCCAAAGAATACACAGGGGCGAGCCAAGGTCAAACACAGGCAGGGTCCAGATAGAAGCCAAAGGTCAAGCCGGGAGATCAGGAAGCAGAAGCAGAGTCCAGGAACAGGCCAAGGGTCAGATTAGGAGATCAGGAAGCAAGGTCGAAGGCAAGTCGGGTCACAACGGTAACTCAGATCAGGAAGCAAGATCAAGGTACACAAGACAGCTGAGGAGATAATCCAGCAAGGTCCTGTAGTTGCAGGCTGGCTTAAATAGGGCCACTGGCACCAGCGTTATTCACGCCAGTTATGCGCCATCACGCACGCGCAGTATGCGCCAAATTGCGCTGATGCGCACCAGTATACGCTGATGCGCGCTGATGCTCACCGGCATGCGCCAATGCGCGCTGATGCACGGCGCACGCTCATGCAAGTCTTTGGACTCTCTGTGGGTCCTCCATGGGTGTTCATGAGTGTTCAGGGCGACATTGCCAGTACCGTGACCGCCATGTCCCTGACAGGCATCCTCAGTTATACAAGCTGTACACTCACTACTTTACATTGTAGCAAAGTGTAATTTCTTCAGTGTTGTCACATGAAAAGATATAATAAAATATTTACAAAAGTGAGGGGTGTACTCAGTATGTGGTCATCCCTTTGCAGCCACGTTATTCTATCAAAATGTCACAGATGCAAAAGAAACTTTCATTATTACACACTCATATTACTAAGTAGTTTGACACATCTGATTCTTTGTAACAAGTGCAATGTTACATTTGTAAAACAGAACAGACATAACAAAAAAAAAAAGAGCGAATCTCCACAGACACAGCATAACAGGAAAATAATTGTACACCTGTGGGACATTTCTCACAACCAGACCGCTCTATGGAGGACATTCATGTCATGGCTCGTAAAGGAAATTTCAAAACCATTCAGGAAAGGAAAACTTTCAGACTAAGAATGGTAATTGATTTAGACACACAAATTCATGGACTCATTGTCTAATTTTAGTCAGCTAAATTGCTTTTGGATAGCTTTGTGACTCTGCCTCCTCTTCTTCTATAACCTACTCCTTATCCGGCTTATTTTTTACCCTGTTTTATCACACTTCTCTAATGCAAGTATAGCACTAGCTCTTTAGGAGCCACTCATTTAACTGGTTCTTTCCCAGACAATGCAGAAGCCATCAGTCTCACAAGCAACAGTCCATTTCCTCTGGCTCCAATAAACAGCCTAGGGGTTGTCTCTTTGTAGTTTATTGCTTATAGAAGTTGGGATGGGAGAGGGATGAGGGTGGTATGGGATAGTCAAGGCACACTGAATAGTAACAGGAGGACACTCTTGACTAGGCTAGGCTTCTGTGAACAGTCTTTCAGCCAAGGGTTAATAGGGATGGCCAGAATTGAGACACTGTAAGAGCTGTCTCAGAAAGAGCTGCTGGTACTTATCCTTCAAAACAGCACACAGTTACTTGGGTCTATAGCTCAGGACTATTCTCAAAATGTCTTTCCAGGATAGCTGAACCCCCCAGGTTCCTTCAGACATCCTTATACTTCAGGATAACTGCTCAGTTCTTAGTTTCCACCAGACACTCTTCAATGAGGGAGACATTAATATTCTCAAAGCCACAGGACAACTGAACACTTTCAAGTTTTCACCCGCCACTCTTTAGTGAGTCCTACAGGCCAGATCCTTAGGTCACTGCTTGGTTTGACTGCTTAATTAGCTCCAAAGATGATTAGGAATAGGCCCCCCAGCTCTGCCACAGCGGGGACCTTGATGAACATAAGCAAACTCCTGTAAATCTGCCTCAGAGGGGTAGAGCCTCCCAGGCTGGGAACTTCTCCAGCCAGACAAGATATGGCTGCTCCAGGCCCCAGACTATTTATGTTTCCCTCCAGCCAACTATTAGGCACACCTCTGCAGGGATTGGTTGCAGCACAATAAATATCCAAGCTACCTATTTGACTCTTGCATCCCACTGTGTTCTAGGAGCTTCTAGAGGGCAGGGGACAGCAATCAAATGTGCAGCCTTTGAGATCCAGAACAGCCCAAAGAAATCAACAGCTGCTCCATTGATTACAGAAGAGTCAAAAAAGGACTACATTTACCTAACATCCTAGCAACATATCCAGGATGGTGCTACACTAGCCATATAGAGCTAGCTTAGGGAAGTTGTTAACAAAGCAGTCGATTCCCTGGTGAGAAATCTCCACTGCTGTCTATTGTATTCAGGCAACCATGGCTGATAGGATGCAGTCACTGTTCAACCAATCATTTTCCACTAGGCGCAGTCAATTTTTGTAGATAGTTGAGACTGGTGGGCTTGAATTTCAGCTGAAATCAGCATAAACTTGCTGAGATTCAAGCTGAGCCATCTATGGCCAGCATAACATTCACCGACTGTTGTGTTAATTACAGGTTTTATCTTAGCACTTAGTTAAACCTTTGCTTTCCAGTATTGAACTGAATCAACTGTTAGGGTAAATTAAATAAAAGTATCACACATACTGTAGAAAATAACTGGTGTTATAGGTGCACTAATGCAGACAATTACCATACTTAAGTTTTTATTAACGCCTTAGAAGGCTTCAGAAGGACTTCTGCTTCAAATATAATTCAAAAAAAGATACATTTTGCAAATGTGTGCCCTTCCTTTCCTTTCCTTTCCTTTGGGAGATATGAATTAGGGAGATCTTGTAAAAAATGTGAGTCTCCCACCCAAACAGGAATAGTGCACAATACATACAGTGTTTGTCAAAGCAAAAATGTTTTGCCTAAGGCTGGGTTCACCCTATTGCGAATGGATTGCGGATTTCCCACATCCAATTCGCAATAGCAGGAGATTTTGACCGGCTCTCTATGGAGCCGGTTCACATATCTCCGCTGCTACTCCAGCATGAATTTGAACAGGGGTCCTGTGCGTCTTTTGGTCTGTTTCAGGTCAGAATTCAGCCAAAAATTCGGACTCAAATTGGACCTGAAACAGTGAACGGGGACCCCCTGGTGTGAGCCTCATGATAGATAGATAGTGTGAACTCAGCCTTAGGCTGCATTCACACATGATTTCAAATGGCTGCAAAATACAGGACTATTGTGATGCCATTACTTCTAATAGCACCCCAATTGTGCTGGGATTTTGGCGGGAATGTCACATGGTAAATCGTGCTGCAATCGAAACGTGCAACGCTTGTCGCTCACAAGAAACATGAGCTTTTTTTGGTCCTCAGCTTTGCGATTTGTTACAGAGATCGCACCAAAATCGTGGCCTGATTGGGGTGCCATTAGAGGTAATGGCATCGCAAATACGTCCTGTGTTTTGCAGCTATTTAAAATCATGGGGGGGGGGGGCAATTGTGGCACTTTCATCCGCGATCATGTGTGAATGTAGCCTAATTTTAGAATGTTATTTCTCTATGTGTGTGAAAGGTGGTTTGCTACCTTTTCCCCCTGTTCAGTTCCTCCTTTCTGTATAAAGTTGCCTTGTTGCCCTTTTCTGAGGGATTGCAGTACTCAACAAATACCTACTGCTGACGTCTAATGTGCAATTGCCATTTTGAATTAGATGGTATCAGTTTTGAATACAGTCATGGCCGAAATTGTTGGCACTCCAGAAAATCAAGTATTTCTAACAGAAACGTATTGCAGTAACACATGTTTATTCCCTTTGTGTGTATTGGAACAAAACAAAAAAAGGGAGGAAAAAAAGCAAATTGGACATAATGTCACACAAAATTCCAAAAATGGGCTGGTCAAAATTCTTGGCACCCTTTCAAAATTGTGGATAAATAAGATTGTTTCAAGCATGTGATGCTCCTTTAACCACTTCCCGACCGCCGCACGACGATGTACGTCGACAGAATGGCACGGGCAGGCATAAGGGCTTACATGTATGTCCTTGCCTGCCCGCGGGTCGGGGGCCCGATCGGGCCCCCGCCCGGTGCCTGCGGCGGTCGGTATTCGTTCGGGAGCGATCCCGGACGAGGGGACGGCCATTCATTCATTGCCACCCCCTCGCGATCGCTCCCGACGAATGAAAATGCTCCGTGACATCACTTCCTCTCCTGTAATGTAAACACAGGAGAGGAAGTGATGTAATCTCTCCTCCGTGTCGGTATTTTTCGTTCCGACACCGAGGAGAGAGGATCGGTGAGTTGCACCAACACGACACTACACAGTAGAACATGCCAGGCACACTCACACCCCCCCGATCACCCCCCCCAATTACCCCTGCCCCCCAGTCACAGTGACACCAATGTCATTTTTTTTTTTTTTGCATTGGTGTCATTTGTGACTGTAATAACTGTTAGGGCAGTTAGGGTTAGCCCCCCTTTAGTTCTAATGTACCCCCCTAACCCCCCCCAATAAAGGTTTAACCCCGTGATCACCCCCCGTCGCCAGTGTCACTAAGGCTGGGTTCACATTGCAGCGGTTTATGAGAACGAATGTGATTCGCACCGCACTGCAGTGCAAATCACATCCGATCTCTGTGCGATTCGAGTTCAGCCATACAGATAGTATGGCTGAATTCGCATCGCACCCGCCGCAAATTCGCATGGGACCCTTTTTTTGGCCCGCAGCAGAATCGGATCGCATGGGTGTTCACACCATGCGATCCGAGTTTGCAGATCGCACTGCGATATGCGAACTGATCTGGGGGTGTCATTAACATTTCACTGACACTCCCAGCAGTTCGCATAGGGCAGTGTGAACTGCCGCCGGGAGGCATGCGATGCGGGAACCCGCCGCGGATTCGTGGCGTTCCCGCATCGCTCCAGTGTGAACCCAGCCTAATAAGCGATCATTTTTATGATCGCTGTATTAGTGTCACAGGTGACGCTAGTTAGGCAGGTAGGTATTTAGGTTCGCCGCAGCTTTTTATAGCGCCAGGGACCCCCATATACTACCGCATAAAGCCCCCTGATTGCCCCCTAGTTAACCCTTTCACCAGTGATCACCATATAACTGTTACAGGTGACGCTGGTTGGTTAGTTATTTTTTTATAGTTTCAGGGCACCCGCCATTTATTACCTAATAAAGGTTTAACCCCCTGATCACCCGGCGGGTGTCATTTGTGACTGTAATAACTGTTAGGGCAGTTAGGGTTAGCCCCCTTTAGTTCTAAGGTACCCCCCTAACCCCCCCAATAAAGGTTTAACCCCGTGATCACCCCCCGTCGCCAGTGTCACTAAGGCTGGGTTCACATTGCAGCGGTTTATGAGAACGGATGTGATTCGCACCGCACTGCAGTGCAAATCACATCCGATCTCTGTGCGATTCGAGTTCAGCCATACAGATAGTATGGCTGAATTCGTGTCGCACCCGCCGCAAACTCGCACGGGACCCTTTTTTTGGTCCGCAGCAGAATCGGATCGCATGGGTGTTCACACCATGCGATCCGAGTTTGCAGATCGCACTGCGATATGCGAACTGATCTGGGGGTGTCATTAACATTTCACTGACACTCCCAGCAGTTCGCATAGGGCAGTGTGAACTGCCGCCGGGAGGCATGTGATGCGGGAACCCGCCGCGGATTCGTGGCGTTCCCGCATCGCTCCAGTGTGAACCCAGCCTAATAAGCGATCGTTTTTCTGATCGCTGTATTAGTGTCACAGGTGACGCTAGTTAGGCAGGTAGGTATTTAGGTTCGCCGCAGCTTTTTATAGCGCCAGGGACCCCCATATACTACCGCATAAAGCCCCCTGATTGCCCCCTAGTTAACCCTTTCACCAGTGATCACCATATAACTGTTACAGGTGACGCTGGTTGGTTAGTTATTTTTTTATAGTTTCAGGGCACCCGCCATTTATTACCTAGTCTCACTAGTGTACCCCTAAATTTAGGGGTGTCTACTTTCCAAAATGGGGTCATTTGGGGGGGGTTTGTGCCATCTTGGCATTTTATGGCCTTCAAAACTGTAACGCCCTTAGAAAGCCTGAAGGCGGTGCTTGGTTTTCGGGGCCCCGTACGCGGCTAGGCTCCCAAAAAGTCCCACATATGTGGTATCCCCGTACTCAGGAGAAGCAGCAGAATTTATTTTGGGGTGTCATTTCACATATGCCCATGGCATGCATGAGCAATATATCATTTAGTGACAACTTTGTGAAAAAAAAAAAAAAGTTTGTAATTTTCCCGCAACTTGTGGCAAAATATAAAATATTCCATGGACTCAACATGCCTCTCAGCAAATAGCTTGGGGTGTCTACTTTCTAAAATGGGGTCATTTGTGGGGGTTTTGTGCCATCTTGGCATTTTATGGCCTTCAAAACTGTAATAGGTAGTGAGGAGTGAAGTCAAATATTTACGCCCTTAGAAAACCTGAAGGCGGTTCTTGGTTTTCGGGGCCCCGTACGCGGCTAGGCTCCCAAAAAATCCCACACATGTGGTATCCCTGTACTCAGGAGAAGCAGGAGAATTTATTTTGGGGTGCCATTTCACATTTGCCCATAGCATGTGTGAGCAATATATCATTTAGTGACAACTTTGTGAAAAAAAAAAAAAAAAAAATTAAAGTTTGTAATTTTCCCGCAACTTGTGGCAAAATATAAAATATTCCATGGACTCAAAATGCCTCTCAGCAAATAGCTTGGGGTGTCTACTTTCTAAAATGGGGTCATTTGTGGGGGTTTTGTGCCATCTTGGCATTTTATGGCCTTCAAAACTGTAATAGGTAGTGAGAAGTGAAATCAAAAATTTATGCCCTTAGAAAGCCTGAAGGCGGTGCTTGGTTTTCGGGGCCCCGTACGCGGCTAGGCTCCCAAAAAGTCCCACATATGTGGTATCCCCGTACTCAGGAGAAGCAGCAGAATTTATTTTGGGGTGTCATTTCACATATGCCCATAGCATGTGTGAGCAATATATCATTTAGTGACAACTTTGTGTAAAAAAAAAAAAAAAAAAAAAAGTTTGTAATTTTCCCGCAACTTGTGGCAAAATATAAAATATTCCATGGACTCAACATGCCTCTCAGCAAATAGCTTGGGGTGTCTACTTTCTAAAATGGGGTCATTTGTGGGGGTTTTGTGCCATCTTGGCATTTTATGGCCTTCAAAACTGTAATAGGTAGTGAGGAGTGAAGTCAAATATTTACGCCCTTAGAAAACCTGAAGGCGGTTCTTGGTTTTCGGGGCCCCGTACGCGGCTAGGCTCCCAAAAAATCCCACACATGTGGTATCCCTGTACTCAGGAGAAGCAGCAGAATTTATTTTGGGGTGCCATTTCACATTTGCCCATAGCATGTGTGAGCAATATATCATTTAGTGACAACTTTGTGAAAAAAAAAAAAAAATAATTAAAGTTTGTAATTTTCCCGCAACTTGTGGCAAAATATAAAATATTCCATGGACTCAAAATGCCTCTCAGCAAATAGCTTGGGGTGTCTACTTTCTAAAATGGGGTCATTTGTGGGGGTTTTGTGCCATCTTGGCATTTTATGGCCTTCAAAACTGTAATAGGTAGTGAGAAGTGAAATCAAAAATTTACGCCCTTAGAAAGCCTGAAGGCGGTGCTTGGTTTTCGGGGCCCCGTACGCGGGTAGGCTCCCAAAAAGTCACACATATGTGGTATCCCCGTACTCAGGAGAAGCAGCAGAATTTATTTTGGGGTGTCATTTCACATATGCCCATAGCATGTGTGAGCAATATATCATTTAGTGACAACTTTGTGTAAAAAAAAAAAAAAAAATTTTTTGTCATTATTCAATCGCTTGAGGCAAAAAAATAAAATATTCAATGGGCTCAACATGCCTCTTATCAATTTCCTTAGGGGGTCTACTTTCCAAAATGGGGTCATTTGGGGGGGTTTTGTACTGCCCTGCCATTTTAGCACCTCAAGAAATGAGATAGGCAGTCGTAAACTAAAAGCTGCGTAAATTCCAGAAAACGTACCTTAGTTTGTAGATGTGACAACTTTTGCGCAAACCAATAAATATACAATTATTGACTTTTTTTTTACCAAAGACATGTGGCTGAATACATTTTGGCCTAAATGTATGACTAAAATTGAGTTTATTGGATTTTTCTAATAACAAAAAGTAGAAAATATCATTTTTTTTCAACATTTTCGGTCTTTTTACGTTTATATCGCAAAAAATAAAAATCGCAGAGGCAATCAAATACCATCAAAAGAAAGCTCTATTTGTGGGAAGAAAAGGACGCAACTTTTGTTTGGGTACAACATTGCATGACCGCGCAATTACCAGTTAAAACAGCGCAGTGCCAAATTGTAAAAAGACCTCTGGTCATTTACCAGCAAAATGGTCCGGTCTGAAAGTGGTTAAACTCACCTGGGCAAGTAACAGGTGTGGGCAATATAAAAATCACACCTGAAAGCAGATAAAAAGGAGAGAAGTTCACTTAGTCTTTGCATTGTGCGTCTGTGTGTACCATACTAAGCATGGGCAACAGAAAGAGGAGAAGAGAACTGTCTGAGGGCTTGAAAACCATAAATTGTGGAAAAATATCAACAATCTCAAGGTTACAAGCCCATCTCCAGAGATCTAGATTTGCCTTTGTCCACAGTCCGCAATATTATCAAGAAGTTTGCAACCCATGGCACTGTAGCTAATCTCTCTGGGCGTGGACTGAAGAGAAAAATCGATGAACGGTTGCAACGCAGGATAGTCTGGATGGTGAATAAGCAGCCCCAAACAAGTTCCAAAGAAAGTCAAGCTGTCCTGCAGGCTCAGGGAGCATCAGTGTCAGCGCGAACTATCATTCGAAATTTAAATGAAATGAAACGCTATGGCAGGAGACCCAGGAGGACCCCACTGCTGACACAGAGACATAAAAAAGCAAGACTAGAGTTTGCCAAAATGTACTTGAGTAAGCCAAAATCCTTCTGGGAAAACATCTTGTGGACAAATGAGACCAAGATAGAGCGTTTTGGTAAAGCACATCATTTTACTGTTTACCGAAAATGGAATGAGGCCTACAAAGAAAAGAACACAGTACCTACAGTGAAATATGGTTGAGGGTTAGTGATGTTTTGGGGTTGTTTTGCTGCCTCTGGCACTGGGTGCCCTGAATGTCTGCAAGGCATCATGAAATCTGAGGATTACCAAAGGATTTTGGGTCGCACTCTAGAGCCCAGTGTCAGAAAGCTGGGTTTGCGTCTGAGATCTTGGGTCTTCCAACAGGACAATGACCCCAAACATACGTCAAAAAGCACCCAGAAATGGATGGCAACAAAGCGCTGGAGAGTTCTAAAGTGGCCAGCAATGAGTCCAGATCTAAATCCCATTGCACACCTGTGGAGAGATCTTAAAATTGCTGTTGGGAAAAGGCGCCCTTCCAATAAGAGAAACCTGGAGCAGTTTGCAAAGGAAAAGTGGTCCAAAATTCCGGATGAGAGGTGTAAGAAGCTTATGATGATTATAGACAGCAACTGATTTCAGTTATTTTTTTCAAAGTGTGTGCAACCAAATATTAAGTTAAGGGTGCCAAGAATTTTGACCGGCAAATTTTTGGAGTTTTGTGTGACATTATGTCCAATTTGCTTTTTTTTCTCCCTTTTTTTTGTTTTGTTCCAATACACACAAAGGGAATAAACATGTGTATAGCAAAACATGTGTTACTGCAATACTTTTCTGTGAGAAATACTTGATTTTCTGGCAAAAAATTTCTGGGGTGCCAACAATTTCGGCCATGACTGTATGTACTGCATTTTCCAAGTGTTTTGCCCTGCAAGATGTGGTGGAAGACTAAAGCCTTGTACACACGATCGGATTGTTGGCCAACAGAGTGTCAGACTTTTGTCCGAAGGGCGTGTGCCAGGAACTTGTCTTGCATACTAACGGCATACAATTGTCGGCCAACAAACCGAACGTAGTGACATACTATGTGGAATTTCAGCTCTTGAGCGCCACCCTTCGGGCACCATCTACTAATATTGTGTTTGGTGAACATTGATTCTGAACATGCGTGTTTGTACATTGGACTTTTGTGTGATGGACTTGTGTACACACGATATGAAAATCTGACAACAGACCGCTGTCCGCCGAAAATATTTTAGCCTGCCATCCAACATTTGTTGGTGGAAAGTTGGACAACAATTGTCTGAAGGAGCGTACAAACGGTCAGATTTTAGGAAAACAGTCTGTCATCACACAATTCCCTGCCGAAAATCCAATCGTGTGTACAAGGCTTTAGGCATCATTCACATGGGCATGCAATTATATGCATTTATAGGACTTTTCTAAACGAAATTTAAATGAATGTAACTATTTTAAAGAGGAGCTAAAGTCTGCAATACTTACCTTTCATTCAACAGTTTGAGGTCTCTTGCCGGTGTTGTGTCGAATACTGTCCCCCTTTGGATAATGTCCGCCCTGTACTGCGCTTGCGCAGTACGGAGGACAAGGAGATGCCGAAAGTCTCCGAAGATGAAAGGTGCCTGCGCAGTCCAAGTTCAAGCCCCACCATCCAAGTGGACATAGAGTTAGAATAAAAAATTGCAGAATTAAGCGAGGCCGTGCCCGAAGTGCGGCGAGTGAAGCGAGCCCACAAGGGGCCCTGTTAATAAGTCCTACCGTATGTCCACTTGTATGGTGGGGCTTGAACCTGGACTCAGTGCTCACTCGCCGTTCATCTTCAGAGACTTTCGGAGTCTCCTTGTCCTCCGTACTGCGCAAGTGCTGCGCCTGCACAGTACGGGGCGGACACTATCCGATGGGGGGACAGTTTTTGCCAGAACACCGGCTCTGGCATCTTCTCCTTGACTTCTTCTGGGTGCCAGTCTTTGGCCGTCTTGCTTGATCTATGTAGGAAGACGTCTCTTCCATCACAGGAATTCAGTCATCCCAGGCACTTTGCCTGAATGTTATTTTTCAGTGTTTGTGTCCTGCTGTGGAAATTTCCCTTTGCATATGAGAAGAACTCTCTCCAAGAAAAGGGGAATTCCCATATCAGCAAGCTGTCTCCAAAACATTTGTTCCTACTGAAAGATTTCTCCCTCACCTCTTTCTTTTCTGACAACTCTGAAATGTAGCATTTACACTTACTTTGTCTTGGTGACAATGGTCACCAGGACAAATAGAAGGGTGAACCTCCCCAGGGGGGACACAGACTGTAATAAAAACTTGGCCAAGAGTCTAACCCTTTCCAACTCTATCCAAAATATCATTTACACTTTAACATGGACTGCAGCTTGGCAACCTAGCACTATTGAACAAGCTTCCTGGAAAGCGTGGTACTTTTTACAAATTGGAGAGAATGAGAAGAGGGAGCCAATTCCCCAATGGAAATTAAAAGCACTTGCTTGAAACATGCCTATCCCACAAGTTTTTAACAGATGAATCAGACTTGGGAATTCAGCCAGGATGCATAATGCTAAGGTCAAATATGGCCATATGTATAATATACAGTATATATTTTCAGTGTCACTCAGTGTTCGGGAGAAAATCTTGCTGTTATTTCTATGGAAAGAAAACAGGTCTCATGCCCATTAATTAAACTGGCAACATGTTCCCGTTTTATCTGCCGGGTGGTCATCCTATCGGGAGGATGGATGATGCACATTTTCAATACTGAAAATGATCAGACATAACAGAATGGTGTCACGTGATTCCACAGCCCTGACTTAGGTCATATCTGTGTCCTGATCAAGAGCATGGAGGTTTTTCCACTCATAGTGAAAGGTCCTAATTAGGCTATTGCCAGGGAAGTGTTTGACCCTCCTACATAAAGAGCCAGAATAAATATATGCTATGAAATGAAGTAGACATCAGACCAGGCTAAACTGGATGCATATCTGTGCATCTCTGTTTTATGAGCTCATGCTAATTAGTACCCAACAGAGGTGAGCAGGCTGGAGGAGGGTTGTTATGGAGACCGCCACAAGACTGACCACATCCACAGGATGCCATCCCACACAAGTCACAGCAAAATAAATTAACTCTTTCAGCTATTAGTCCTAGTTGCAGTATAAACTTCTCTACTGAACGGAAGGAGCAGATTATTATTCAGGATTTAGCACCAACATTTTTCCTTTAACTAATAAAGGGAGAGAGTACCCTTAAGGCTCATGCACATCAAGCGCAGTGACCTACAATTTTCCACACCAGATCATCACAAGTCATTGCAAAGGTGTCTAGAATACACTGGTTTTCTATGTGCCTCATTCACATCACAATGTTGTGTAAACATGCACTGCATTAATATGCAACCCCTGGAAATCAGAGTAAAGCTATAAAGAATAAATTGTCATTGGTATTAAGACCCTTCTAGGCTTCCTAATGGATGACACAAAATCACTATGGGGGTTATTTACGAAAGGTAACTCCACTTTGCACTGCAAGTGCACTTGGAAGTGCAGTCGCTCTAAATCTAAGCCCTTGTACACACGGTCGGACATTCTGACAACCAAATCCATTGGATTTTGTCCAACGGATTTGTCTGACGGATTTTGTCTGAAACTGTTGCATACACACGGTCGGACAAAGTTGTCGGAAAATCCGATTGTACATAACGTGATGACGTTATTTCGTTAGGACGGGACTACGTTCAGGCTAGTAGCCAATAGCTTTGGTCTAGGAATTTGATCTGAGCATGCGCGGCACTTTGTCCGTCGGAGTAGGCTACACACGATCGGAGTATAGCCGATCGGAGCATTTTGTCAGAAAATTTTACCGGCAAGTTGGAAAAGTTGGTCCGTCGGATATTCCGATGGAAACAGTCCGATGGAGACCACACACAGACGGATTATCCGACAAAACGGTCTGATAGGACACATTCCGTCGGAATCTCCGACCGTGTGTACAAAGGCTAAGGGGTAGATCTGAAATGAGGGGAAGCGCTGCTGATTTTATCATCCAATCATGTGCAAGCTAAAATGCTGTTTTTTATTTTACCTTGCATGTACAGAACATATCAATACAGGAGGACTCTACTTATGAAAACTTACAATCTAAAAGGAAAGGGAAAAAGCTACAACAGTTAATAACTAAGGATGAGCTGATGGGGAAAGTAGAAATAAAGTTTTTAGGTGGAGGCAGGATAGGCTTCCCAAAAGAGATGAGTTATAAGGGATTGCCTAAAGGTGGACAGAGTGAGAGATAGCCTGATAGATTGCAGTAGGGCGTTCCAGAGGGTGGAAAAGGCTCTGGAGAGAATGTGAAGGCGATCATAGCAGGAGGTGATGAGGGAACCAAAGAGCAGGAGGTCTTGGGAGGAGCAGAGTATGCGGTTTGGGTGATATTTACACATTCTTTCCATTTGAATGGAAATCTGTTTGTAGTAGTGAAGTAGTTAATGCTTACTCGGCAACAAGGAAAATCATTATCCAGTGTTTTGTGTAACTATCTGGAAAGACATCCTTGCTGAAGAGAGCATGCATTGTTCTCTTGGTCTTTGGGAGGAAAAGGAATCAGCACACTGCATGTTACTAAGAGGGAAGGGTCCATTCTGCACACTCACATTCACAGTATATATTTATATACATTGTTCTGGGCTGCAGAGGGAGCTTCCGCAGCATTTCCTTGTTTCCAAAATACTGGCGCCTAAGGGCACATCCTCTGATGTCATTTCCTTATGCTTGTTCTTCTGCCACCTGTCTGCCCTGCAGAGATGTCTGGGTTCTTTCTTAGAAAACACTGGCTTGTCCAGATATGGAAGACAAATGACCACTGAAGTCAGATAGGGGGTTGTTTTAAGAAAGGCAAATCCACTTTGCCCTACAAATGCAAAGTGCACTTGAAATTGCATTGAAAGTGCACTTGGAAGGGCAGTCGGTGTAAATCTGAAGGGTAGATCTGAAATGAAGGGAAGCTCTGCTGATTTTATTATCCAGTCATGTGCAAGCTAAAAATGCTGTTTTTTATTTTCCTTGCATGTGCTCCGCGGATCTACAGCGACTGCACTTCCAAGTGCACTTTCACTGCAATTTCAAGTGCACTTTGCTCTTGTAGTGCAAAGTTGATTTTCCTTTAGTAAATAACCCCCATTGCTAGTCAAAGAACACATACCAAATGCTAAAGCAAACTGTAAAGAATGGTCACCAGCAGCAATCACTGCTAGTTTTTTCTTATTTGGACTTTTCTAAACTTCTGTAAATCAGGATCTTTTTGGTTGCCATGGGGTATTGCACACAACTGCTCATTGCACTGCCTGGTTAATTAAACAAGCAGGTCCATAATTCCTGACCGTATACTTGACAGCTTTGTTAGTAATTTGGGAGACTCACACAGTAATTTGCCACCCAATCTGTTTCTCAATCTCGATTGACCAAAACGAGGAGGAAATTAATTAAAACTACTGCAGTACCCTTCAGAAGGCATTTCCAATTGATTTCCAAGTCAGCTTCAATCATCTGGTCACTTAGAACCAGGAAACAATTGCAATCATAAGTAGCAAATTGCTTTGGTAAAAGCTTAAAAGCACCACAAAATGGCATGGAATACTGGCTATATACACAGAGCAATGATTTATGGCTTTCAGCAAGAGTGAGTATACATGGAAGGAACATGGCTGCTTTAATTCAAACCCTTTTGTGTTTGGAAGTTGGTCAAAAAGTGCTAGAGAACCATCTATGTATATTATCAGCATTACAGATGAGGTAAAAGCAGTTATAAAAAACCTTATACTAAGTATACTATAGGATGGAATCATTTATAGCTGAGAATTCTGCTCTTTGTTGGTTGGTTAAAGTATGTAGCTATGCCTATACCTTCCAACTTTTTGAGATGAGAAAGAGGAACACAAGTATGTAAAAGGTATGTAGGTGAAGTACACACCCCTGTGATGCACAAATTTACATGAACCATTAAGAATTGGTATGCACAAATGATTGGTCAAATCCATAAGTACATTTCTGCATAGAGGGACAAATGAGGTTTAATGACAGATAAAGGGATTTGGTTCCAAAAGTGGGACAGTCCTTCCAAAACAGGAACAGTTGGGAGCTATGGATATGCTTCTGTGCTAATGTAAGGGCAATGGACTGTAACTACATAGTATGTTGGCCCTGTTTCTAAACAAATAAAATGCACTATTCAGGCACATTGGACCAGAAATTCTAAAAAGTGATAAAGTGGAACTAAACCCACCCAATTAACTGTTTGCCAAAAGAAAACTCAAGTTAGAAATGGTCAATAGATATTTTTAAATTCTTAATCAAACATACCATTTTTTTTTCTGCCAGGGGCAACTCCAGACAATGTTTGGGGGGGGTTGCTGTGCTGGTGCTGGGATGGGGTGCGAATGCAGCTTATGATGCGTCATCTTCTGTGCATTTGTGAATTTGCCCAAAAGTGGGAGTGGTCAGCAAGGGGTAGTTTCTTCATGATATATGGCTCGTTGTGTGACATTTTTCTCCCTTTGTATAACCCAAATGAGGTCTTGGGGTGAACTGAAGAGACTGTAAGAATAATATAAGCCCAGTTGGGGCCAAGAAATGATAACCCCATCTTCTGTCAGGTTCAGGTTCAGTAACCCCAACACATCAAAATAATTAACTCCCAGCTCTGCACAATATTTAACCCCTGGTTTAACACAGTAAATAACCCCCAGAGCAGCACAGTAATTAACCAGGGTACAGCTCAATGACACAGTATCTAACCCCCATCATTGTACAGCAATAAAACCCCAGCACAACACAATAATAAACTCAGAGCACAACACAGTAATTAACCTCCAGCACAGTAATTGACCCACAGCATTGCAAAATATTACACCTCTAGGACTGCACAATGGTAAGCTCCCAGCAGTATAGCAGTCATTGTGCCCCCTTCATTGTGCAACATACATCAGTGGTCAGTGTGCATTTGCACGATGGTGGTTAGTGTGCACTGTGTACAGTGGTGGTCAATATATCCCCTTTATACTAGTAACCAGTGGCCCTGTATGTATACTGTTGGTCAGTCGCCCTGCATACTGGTGGTTGGTGGCCCTGCATACTGATTGTCAGTTCCCCTGCATACTGGTGGTCATTTCCTCTGTTTGCTGTTGGTCAGTGTGTCCCTGTATATCAATGGTCAGTTCTCCTGCACACTGAGGGTCAATGCCACTGTATACTGGTGGTCAGTCCCCTTGTACAGTGGTGGTAAGTTCTCCTGTATATTGGTAGACAGTTCCCCTGTATACTGTTGGGACTGTTGGTCCCTTTATATTTGGGGTCAGTCCCCTATATACTGGTAGATAGCCACCCTGCATATTGGTGGTCAGTCCCTGTATACTGGTAGTCATTCCTTCTTGTACAATGGTGGTCAGTGAATTGGGTCTCTCACTCTCTCCCCGAAACAGTCTGTGCAGCCGGAACTAGAAGAAGAATATTGGAACCTATGGCTCTAAGCCGCTGTATCCTTGCACAGAAGGTTCCTGCCCACTCACATTGCTTTGCAAGTTTGCATCAATGCAAGGTGGATTGATGCAATTGTGCGAAGTAATGTGCGTGGTCCAGGCAGGTGCGTTCATGAGGGTGCTGGAGACATTTGTGGGGGGGGGGGGGGGGGGCTTTAACACACCCAATCACCCCCTTAGCTCCACTCCTAATTAGTTTTAATTTCCATTCTGCCTACAAGCACATGCACAGTGTATGATACATTCCAAGCATGCACCTGGCTATGCACTCTTCTCCAGCATTACCGTCTTTATTGAACATTCAGCGCTTGTGCAGACATGCCGCAAGCCTTTGCCAGATCTATGGGGTATTACATCAATCCAGCGTGCTGTGCCTGGCTCATGGTCTACTCTCATTACTAGTCTGAGAGCAGGAGGAGCCATTGGCTTCAACTGCTGTCAGTCAAATTTGGTGATTAGAGAGTAGGGGGCAGGGCTGAGCCACACTGGTCACGCTGTGTGTGTCTATGGACACACTTCACAACTCAGGAGTGAGCACTCATGTCTGCTTCCATAGCAAGCGGCTTGCTTTGAGAGAAGAAACAGGAGAGGAGGAGTAAAGATCACTGCGAAGCAACCCCAAAATAAAAGTTCAGGGCCGCTCTGTGCAAAACTATTGCATAGAGCAGGTGAGTATAACATTTATTTATTATGTTATTATTATTTTAACACCTTCCTGCCCAGCCTATAGCAGATTGACAGCCAGCTGGGGGCTTTGCCATCCTGACTGGACATAATATGACGTCCTTCACATCGTGCCCTTACATGCGTTCTGCTCGAGGGCGCGGAGTGCGGCAATCAGTAGTGAGCTGTGAGTTCTCCTTCAGACACAGCGCAACACTGATCAAGGTAAACAGCTGATAAAGTAGGCTCTTTTCCATGTGATTAGCTGTGTCCAATCACAGCGGATCACATGTAACATGTAAACAAATGTTGGTTATCAGCAATTCCTTTTCTCAGCACTGTCAGTGTCTGGGGAAAGGAAAGCTGATAAACCCTGACTGTGTCTGCTGTCTGCCTTTGGAAGTGCTGTCTGAAGCTCACTTGCTGTGGCTTCTGAAGTGAGTGGATGAAGGCAGATGGCTCTTAAGGAGACAGGGTACCATGTTTTTTTTTTTATGAGAGGTAATATGCTTTTCTCTATATATTTTGTGCAAATATGAGCTTGTCACACCTGTTAGTAGCTGTAGTAAGAGGAGCCGGCAACACTGTAATCCTTGAAGTGTTGTTTATTGGTACATCAGAGTGACAGTAAATCAATAAACTGGCGCGTTTCGGCAATAGCCTTAGTTGTTGTTGTTGGCACCTGTTAGTAGCACAGAAGATTAGCAAAGGTAGGAGGGGGCAACGTGGGACATGATTTATAAAAGAGTGCTCAAGGAAATTATGCAAATGAAGGTGCTTTGCATTATTTTAGAAGCAGAAACCCTGAATGCAAACACTCCAAAAAACATAAGACCCGCCAACGATCATTTTTATCCTGACCAGGTGATACTTAACAGGTTGTCACATTCATTAAGCATGTGGTGAAAAGATCCAGGAAATTGGCACATGCCTTTATGCCAGCATGCCTCACCAAGCTCAGGAAAATGCCTCATCAACCTGCATTTTGGGCCTGCATGCAGTCTGCAGTGGCAGAGAAATGAAATTGCACAGGTTGCCTCACAAGAATGTGGTTGTGCACAATTCTAAGCCCTATTAAGGCGACTATAGCAGAAAGTATGCTGCAAATATCCACGCCACAAGCAACACCCATAATGATAGAGCGTATAGTATGTTGGCCCTGTTTCTAAACAAATAAAATGCACTATTCAGGCACATTGGACCAGAAATTCTAAAAAGTGATAAAGTGGAACTAAACCCACCCAATTAACTGTTTGCCAAAAGAAAACTCAAGTTAGAAATGGTCAATAGATATTTTTAAATTCTTAATCAAACATACCATTTTTTTTTCTGCCAGGGGCAACTCCAGACAATGTTTGGGGGGGTTGCTGTGCTGGTGCTGGGATGGGGTGCAAATGCAGCTTATGATGCGTCATCTTCTGTGCACTTGTGAATTTGCCCAAAAGTGGGAGTGGTCAGCAAGGGGTAGTTTCTTCATGATATATGGCTCGTTGTGTGACATTTTTCTCCCTTTGTATAACCCAAATGAGGTCTTGGGGTGAACTGAAGAGACTGTAAGAATAATATAAGCCCAGTTGGGGCCAAGAAATGATAACCCCATCTTCTGTCAGGTTCAGGTTCAGTAACCCCAACACATCAAAATAATTAACTCCCAGCTCTGCACAATATTTAACCCCTGGTTTAACACAGTAAATAACCCCCAGAGCAGCACAGTAATTAACCAGGGTACAGCTCAATGACACAGTATCTAACCCCCATCATTGTACAGCAATAAAACCCCAGCACAACACAATAATAAACTCAGAGCACAACACAGTAATTAACCTCCAGCACAGTAATTGACCCACAGCATTGCAAAATATTACACCTCTAGGACTGCACAATGGTAAGCTCCCAGCAGTATAGCAGTCATTGTGCCCCCTTCATTGTGCAACATACATCAGTGGTCAGTGTGCATTTGCACGATGGTGGTTAGTGTGCACTGTGTACAGTGGTGGTCAATATATCCCCTTTATACTAGTAACCAGTGGCCCTGTATGTATACTGTTGGTCAGTCGCCCTGCATACTGGTGGTTGGTGGCCCTGCATACTGATTGTCAGTTCCCCTGCATACTGGTGGTCATTTCCTCTGTTTGCTGATGGTCAGTGTGTCCCTGTATATCAATGGTCAGTTCTCCTGCACACTGAGGGTCAATGCCACTGTATACTGGTGGTCAGTCCCCTTGTACAGTGGTGGTAAGTTCTCCTGTATATTGGTAGACAGTTCCCCTGTATACTGTTGGGACTGTTGGTCCCTTTATATTTGGGGTCAGTCCCCTATATACTGGTAGATAGCCACCCTGCATATTGGTGGTCAGTCCCTGTATACTGGTAGTCATTCCTTCTTGTACAATGGTGGTCAGTGAATTGGGTCTCTCACTCTCTCCCCGAAACAGTCTGTGCAGCCGGAACTAGAAGAAGAATATTGGAACCTATGGCTCTAAGCCGCTGTATCCTTGCACAGAAGGTTCCTGCCCACTCACATTGCTTTGCAAGTTTGCATCAATCCAAGGTGGATTGATGCAATTGTGCGAAGTAATGTGCGTGGTCCAGGCAGGTGCGTTCATGAGGGTGCTGGAGACATTTGTGGGGGGGGGGGCTTTAACACACCCAATCACCCCCTTAGCTCCACTCCTAATTAGTTTTAATTTCCATTCTGCCTACAAGCACATGCACAGTGTATGATACATTCCAAGCATGCACCTGGCTATGCACTCTTCTCCAGCATTACCGTCTTTATTGAACATTCAGCGCTTGTGCAGACATGCCGCAAGCCTTTGCCAGATCTATGGGGTATTACATCAATCCAGCGTGCTGTGCCTGGCTCATGGTCTACTCTCATTACTAGTCTGAGAGCAGGAGGAGCCATTGGCTTCAACTGCTGTCAGTCAAATTTGGTGATTAGAGAGTAGGGGGCAGGGCTGAGCCACACTGGTCACGCTGTGTGTGTCTATGGACACACTTCACAACTCAGGAGTGAGCACTCATGTCTGCTTCCATAGCAAGCGGCTTGCTTTGAGAGAAGAAACAGGAGAGGAGGAGTAAAGATCACTGCGAAGCAACCCCAAAATAAAAGTTCAGGGCCGCTCTGTGCAAAACTATTGCATAGAGCAGGTGAGTATAACATTTATTTATTATGTTATTATTATTTTAACACCTTCCTGCCCAGCCTATAGCAGATTGACAGCCAGGTGGGGGCTTTGCCATCCTGACTGGACATAATATGACGTCCTTCACATCATGCCCTTACATGCGTTCTGCTCGAGGGCGCGGAGTGCGGCAATCAGTAGTGAGCTGTGAGTTCTCCTTCAGACACAGCGCAACACTGATCAAGGTAAACAGCTGATAAAGTAGGCTCTTTTCCATGTGATTAGCTGTGTCCAATCACAGCGGATCACATGTAACATGTAAACAAATGTTGGTTATCAGCAATTCCTTTTCTCAGCACTGTCAGTGTCTGGGGAAAGGAAAGCTGATAAACCCTGACTGTGTCTGCTGTCTGCCTTTGGAAGTGCTGTCTGAAGCTCACTTGCTGTGGCTTCTGAAGTGAGTGGATGAAGGCAGATGGCTCTTAAGGAGACAGGGTACCATGTTTTTTTTTTTATGAGAGGTAATATGCTTTTCTCTATATATTTTGTGCAAATATGAGCTTGTCACACCTGTTAGTAGCTGTAGTAAGAGGAGCCGGCAACACTGTAATCCTTGAAGTGTTGTTTATTGGTACATCAGAGTGACAGTAAATCAATAAACTGGCGCGTTTCGGCAATAGCCTTAGTTGTTGTTGTTGGCACCTGTTAGTAGCACAGAAGATTAGCAAAGGTAGGAGGGGGCAACGTGGGACATGATTTATAAAAGAGTGCTCAAGGAAATTATGCAAATGAAGGTGCTTTGCATTATTTTAGAAGCAGAAACCCTGAATGCAAACACTCCAAAAAACATAAGACCCGCCAACGATCATTTTTATCCTGACCAGGTGATACTTAACAGGTTGTCACATTCATTAAGCATGTGGTGAAAAGATCCAGGAAATTGGCACATGCCTTTATGCCAGCATGCCTCACCAAGCTCAGGAAAATGCCTCATCAACCTGCATTTTGGGCCTGCATGCAGTCTGCAGTGGCAGAGAAATGAAATTGCACAGGTTGCCTCACAAGAATGTGGTTGTGCACAATTCTAAGCCCTATTAAGGCGACTATAGCAGAAAGT
Source organism: Lithobates pipiens (assembly GCF_037356315.1). NCBI lineage: Eukaryota > Metazoa > Chordata > Amphibia > Anura > Ranidae > Lithobates > Lithobates pipiens. The sequence goes on from NW_027507696.1 coordinate 17,604,750, forward strand.
ATGCTGCAAATATCCACGCCGCAAGCAACACCCATAATGATAGAGCGTATAGTATGTTGGCCCTGTTTCTAAACAAATAAAATGCACTATTCAGGCACATTGGACCAGAAATTCTAAAAAGTGATAAAGTGGAACTAAACCCACCCAATTAACTGTTTGCCAAAAGAAAACTCAAGTTAGAAATGGTCAATAGATATTTTTAAATTCTTAATCAAACATACCATTTTTTTTTCTGCCAGGGGCAACTCCAGACAATGTTTGGGGAGGTTGCTGTGCTGGTGCTGGGATGGGGTGCAAATGCAGCTTATGATGCGTCATCTTCTGTGCACTTGTGAATTTGCCCAAAAGTGGGAGTGGTCAGCAAGGGGTAGTTTCTTCATGATATATGGCTCGTTGTGTGACATTTTTCTCCCTTTGTATAACCCAAATGAGGTCTTGGGGTGAACTGAAGAGACTGTAAGAATAATATAAGCCCAGTTGGGGCCAAGAAATGATAACCCCATCTTCTGTCAGGTCCAGGTTCAGTAACCCCAACACATCAAAATAATTAACTCCCAGCTCTGCACAATATTTAACCCCTGGTTTAACACAGTAAATAACCCCCAGAGCAGCACAGTAATTAACCAGGGTACAGCTCAATGACACAGTATCTAACCCCCATCATTGTACAGCAATAAAACCCCAGCACAACACAATAATAAACTCAGAGCACAACACAGTAATTAACCTCCAGCACAGTAATTGACCCACAGCATTGCAAAATATTACACCTCTAGGACTGCACAATGGTAAGCTCCCAGCAGTATAGCAGTCATTGTGCCCCCTTCATTGTGCAACATACATCAGTGGTCAGTGTGCATTTGCACGATGGTGGTTAGTGTGCACTGTGTACAGTGGTGGTCAATATATCCCCTTTATACTAGTAACCAGTGGCCCTGTATGTATACTGTTGGTCAGTCGCCCTGCATACTGGTGGTTGGTGGCCCTGCATACTGATTGTCAGTTCCCCTGCATACTGGTGGTCATTTCCTCTGTTTGCTGATGGTCAGTGTGTCCCTGTATATCAATGGTCAGTTCTCCTGCACACTGAGGGTCAATGCCACTGTATACTGGTGGTCAGTCCCCTTGTACAGTGGTGGTAAGTTCTCCTGTATATCTTTTCCTATAATGATAGAGTGTAAAGCGGTCGTTGATGAAGGGTGGTCTTTTTCCATAATGATAGAGCGTAAAGTGCTCGTTGATGGAGGATGGTCTTTTCCCATAAGTATAAAGTGTAAATCGCTCGTTGATGAAGGATGACTTTGTCAGAAGACCAATTTACAGTAATAGGTTCTCTAAGCTTTATCCATATAAGATGACTGATGTATGTTTATGCACTGCACTTCCAGGGGTGGATGCCGCCTTCTAGTGTCTGGTGCAGCAAGTGTCTTTGCCTCTTTATAACTCAGTTGCCTTCAGGGATTCTATGGATGAGAAAGTGGACATGTTCACACCAGATGCGGTCCAGTGTGTTTTTATTCTGCATCAAGAATGCATGGACAGTGTTTAACTTTCATTCCAATTACCTAGTTCACACCAGTACAGCGCATTCTAATGCAGTCAACAAAGGTAGAAAGTTGCATTGTTTCTGTATGGAACACATCTGGAAAGTGGCAAAACGCATTGAGAATGCATTAAAAACACTCATGCAAAAAACACATCTGGAACACACAAATTGTGGTGATCTGGCCACCAGGCTTGCACAGAATCTATACAGTGACAGATTTTGCCTGCCAACCAGCAATAGTTAACTTCAGTATATAAACTTTAGAAATGGCATTACATTCAACACTGGAAACTGCAAGAATTGGCGCAGTTTCTAGAAAGAGTGGCACCTGGCAACTGACTTTTAGTTGATGCTTTTGATAGACCTAGTACAATCGCTGGCGCACTCAGTCACTGCTATGAGAGCATTGTGGTGACACCACTGAAGGTCAGGCGGAACTTCTACACAAGCCTTCAACATTTTCAATAATGGGAGGTTATTGTTTGACCAAACGCTGAACAACGCAATTAAGCGAATGACAGGAGGAAAAATCTGGACTGTGGCCACAGACTAGTAAGAGGAAGCCGCCATCCTTCACTCAAGCCCAGTGAACTTCAGTGGATGCAGGAGGACAAATCTTATAGGACAGGCTGCAGATTTAATAGGTCACAGTGGAGGTGTCTCAAAGTTACTTTTGACATGAAATCAAGTCCAGAGCAAGCTGCTAAGATGTCTGGAAAGTCTTTTTTGAAGGTGCGTCCAACCAGTCTCTTCCAGTTGGGGTCAGGGGGCCTGAGTGAGGTTGATGATTGTAGCCTCCTTCTGGTGGGTTTGGATGATAATCATCAAAGACCAGTGAGTCCAGAAGACAGGTGGGAGTACAATTGAGCATTCCAAAGCTGACCACTGAATCCATTTAATTTATGTCCAACAGATCTCAGAAGACATTTGTTTACTGCTACATGGCCATCATGCCAGTGATACTGAAAACATAGAATCATCTGGGGCCTTTTCCCCCAGTTTTTGTAGTACCTAAGGCAGGAGCCTTCTGGCCTGATTCAGTTTGAAGGAATCAAATGTGTTAATATACACCAAGAGGTTCAAGAGGAAGTCCATGCAGACAGTCACAGGGATGGTTCAGCAGGTGGACAAGTTGACTCATACTTCCATGTACCGATCATTGCTGAGCACCAGAGGCATGTGAGATTTGCGGTGGCCAGATGTCACTTCCAGTTCGGGTGTCTGCCTTTTACAGAATTGGCACAGCCCCAGGAATCTTTTTGAATATTGTTGGCAGTGGTAGTACCTTGGGCCAGGTGGCACATGAGGGTGTTTCAATTTGCCTTCTTTAGCCACTGAGCTGGGCTGTCTATAAATCAGAAAAGCTTTGTGCCTATACAAATTCAACAAGAACTGGAATTTTGGACATCGCTACTGTGCTTCTTTCGGAGACATGCCTCTCAGCCCAGAAGATAGGATGATTCTGAAGCCAGATGCCAGTCTCTGGGGCTGGGGAGTCCACAATCTGAAGAAACAAGTGCAAGGCAATTGGAGCGAGGTGAAGCACAGACTCCCCAAGTATCTTTAATGGAAGGAAGCCTTTTTCTAGCATTGCGAGCCTTTGCATTGCGAGCCTTTCAGGATCTTCAAGGGGGCCTGAGTAAGGTTGAAAACAAAACAGTAGTAGCCTACATTGCTTGACAAGGGGACACTAAGTGCTCATGCACACGGACGTTTTAAAAAACTGGCTGCAAAGCTAGCTCCGATGCCTGGAAAAATTGTTGTTAAAAACGTGATTTTTACCGCGTTTTGCATTGGCGTTTTTGCGCGTTTTTGCGCGTTTTTTAGCGTTAGCGTTAAGTAGCTTTTTTTAAGAAGCACATCTCTTGGCTATAGGACTCAGAAAACAAAGAAAATATGTTGCGCGTTTATGCGCGTTTGTGCGCGTTTTTGCGCGTTTTCCCGCGATTCGCATTTTTACAGCTCTAGCTCCACGCCACGGAACGCACTGGTCCTGGGTTTTTTTTACAGCTTAAAAACGCCTATGCCATTTGCAGCTCAAAAACGTCTAGGTGGGCATGAAGCCATAGACTAACATGGACAGCCGTTTTTAAGCTGCAAAAAAAGCTCAAAAAAGCGGCTGTAAAAACGTCCGTGTGCATGAGGCCTAATAGTTTTTTCTTGTTACATCTTGCAAAGAAACTTTTTGAGGGGCTGAGAACACTTACAGTCATGTTGAATAAAATCAGCAAAAAGGATAGTGGAGCCGGCCGACTCTCAATCTCAGCCCGTGATGATGTCCTTTGTAGTGATGAAATGCATAGGGAGGAGTGGCGTGCTCACGTCACCCTCTGCTGCGCTAGTCCCGGAAGGAACGGGCTGTGATCGAGAGCCGGCCAGCTCGATTATCCTTTTTGCTGATTTTATTCAACATGACTGTAAGTGTCCATTCATCTTTTAATGATAAATAAATGTTAAAGGTTTTTACACTATGCAAGCCTTTTCTTATTTTATGGGGATCTAACCATTTTGTTCCTCTCGGATGAGGAATATCGCTGCTGAGAGTGACGAGTTTGGTGCATGCCATTGAGACCCTAGGCTGGGTTATAGGCCAATTGCGCTCCTGGGTCCCCTGTAATCAGGGACCATATCGTTCTGGTAAGCGGCAGCATGTGCTTAGTTAAGCACTTTCCTACTTCTTCACATTTTCTGGGGTGCTTGGATTCATGTCACCGTGAACAAATCACCTATACATTGTGCATGGACTTTTTTTTCTTTTTGATAGTTTTTTTATCAGTTACCACGTTATATGGACTTATCGTTTGTTATACATTTTTAATAATTGTCACTCACCTTTTTAACCACTTTTTTATTATTGTTATATACAATTATCCTCATTAGTTATCACTCATATTATAACAAGATTGGGTTTTATCATTCATTTTTTTTCAGATGCTCTGTGTTCTTTGTGATTTCAATTCTCTGTATCTGCTTCATTGCTTTATTAGTGTATTAGGCACTTCCCTTTCTTTTCAGTTGATTCACACAACGATATACTGGTCTTTGCCAGTTTTGGCACATCAACCGTATACCAGTGGTGAGCGCATTGGTTTATTTCCCATGGTTTGCATCTCACAGGTCAATTTTTAACGCAGCTTCATATCTTTTATATTTCTGTCCAGTGTCGTATAACACCTTGAGCTGCAGCTTGGTTTTGTTTTATTTGTAATAGCGCAGTTTTTTTTCTTACCAGAATATTTTTTCAACAAGTGCCTCATACCAATATTGGCCCTATGGTGCGTTCCAGCAGTACTTCTCAGGGAGACTTCACTGAACATCCAGCTTCTGAAATTTGCAACAGGATACCAATACAAAGACTCTGTCATACAAGATAGGTTCACAGTGCCATGGAATTTTCTGTTTAATCTTTGTCTCTGGTCAAATGAAATCTTTTATGGCAAGGTCGGTAACAGCACTCCAATCCAATGAGACTACTTTTAATTGCCTAGCTATGGAATAAGCTTCACTAGAGGTGCAGGGATTCACATCTGAGGTTGTTCAGACCTTGGTGACCAGAAGATCATCCATGAACAATACATAGGAGAGGATATGAAAGAAGTCTGTTTTGTCTTCTCAGCAAAAGCTTTCTCTCCTGTGTTCCGTGCTCTAGCCCAATATCCTTGACATTTTACAGTCAGCGCTAGAGGTTGGTCTGGCATACAACTCAGTTTAAGGTACAGATCTCTATCTTTTCACAGGCGGCAGATGGGTGCAAAAGCCAGTGACCAGATGCTTCTTCCAGATGACAATCCACATGACCTTGAGGAAAATCCTTTTTCCCTCTGTGGGACCTAAGCTTAGATCTGAGAGCACCCTTTGCTCCGATAGATTTAATTTCCTTTGAAGTACCTCACGGTAAAACTAAAACTTCTCCTGACAGCAACTACTTCAGACAGAAGGATGTTGATGATCGCAACTTTCCTGCAAGGGCCCTTTGGTGTCTTTTTTTCCCCCCTTTTTACCAGAGATAGGGATACCGCGTATCTCCAAAGTTCAATTTTAAAGTGGTATCCAGTTTCCAAAAAAACTGGGAAGTAGTCCCTCTGAGTTTTCACACGAGGTAGGCACTGAGTGCACAACAGGAAGACTTCAATTTTCTTACACATGGTCAAGTTACTAACAATGTACTTGGATAAAGGAGGAAAGTGTACAATCTTTTCATTTAGCCATCAGGCCCTCAATAGTCATCCAATCTTGGGTTACCAGGATGATTACATTGGCATGCAGGAAATAGGCCTTTCTGCTCTGAAACAATTGCAAGCCTATTTGACTAGAGGGGTGGCAGCCTTTGGGGCGGTTATGCCAGAATTGCTTGGAAGATATCGGTAAGAACTAGTTCGAAGGCCTTCATTCAACATTACAAACTAAATATGCGACCAGCAAGTTTGGAACAAGAGAGATCAATTCTTTCTGGCTTTAGCAGCTTTGCTTTCATTGTCAGTGTCTCTTTTCATTTGTTCTCTCCCACCCTATATTGGCTTTGGTATATTATGTTATGTGCTGACATGGGGTGGGCTAGGAAACCTTAAAATTGTTGTCACTTATCGTAATTTTCCTTTCCTGGCCCATCCTCACGTCACCTTAGTGGCCTGTCGCAGTCTAGGCTATCAAATATCTTAGTTGGGGTGGGGCTGTCTTTTATTCAGCTTGGAACATGTGATCATGTGGGGCTCCAAAGGAGCTGTTAACCCGTTATGTGCTGACGTGAGGATGGGCCAGGAAAGGAAAATTATGGTAAGTGATAAAAGTTTTCAGATTTTCAGTTACAGGAGACATTTACACTGATAATCAAGGTGCTAATCATCATTGCCCTGATTATCAGTGCAGCTTATCAGTGTCTATCAGTGCAACATATCATTGTCCATGGGTGCCCTATCAGTACCACCAATCAGTGCCTGTTAGTACCGACTATCAGTGCCCATCACCACCTTATCAGGATAGCCTCACTGGTACCCATCAGTGCAGACTTATCAGTGCTAATCAGCGCAGCTTATCAGTGCCCATCTGTGCTGCCTCATCGGTGCAGCCTCATCAGTGCCCATCATTGCAGCCTCCTCAGTGCTCATTAGTGCAGCATATCAGTGCCCATCAATGCTGCATATCAGTGTCCATCAGTGCAGCATATCAATATCCATCAGTGCAGCATATCAGTGCTGCCTATCAGTGCGATCTTATGAGTGTCGCCTCGACATTGCGGCCTCATCAGTGCCAATCAGTGCAGCATACCAGTGCCTGTCAGTGCCCCCTATCAGTGCCGCCTTATCAGTGTCCATCAGTGCAGCCTCATATGCGCACATCAGTGAAGAAGAAAAATTACTTATTTGCAAAATTGTGTAAGAGGAATGAGGAAAAAGTTTTAGTTTTTTTTTTCAAAATGTTCAGTCTTTTTTCATTTGTTTAGCAAAAAAAAAAAAAATCCAGTAGTGATTAAATACCACTGAAAGAAAGCTCTATCTGTCTCAAAAAAAACATAAAAATGTTATTTAGGTACAGTGTTGCATGACCGCACAATTGTCACTTAAAGTGCGACAGCATTGAGAGCTAAAAATTGGCCTGGGCAGGAAAGGGGTGAAAATGCCCAGTATTGATGTGGTAATATAAAAATCTGTCTTCAGAAAGCTTTAAGTACTGTGGTTTATCACAACTTTTGCCTCTTTGCATTTTGGCAGTCTGGCTGGTAAAAACGGGAACTTATAGACCATAGGCATTTTTCTCAAAAAAAGGTAGCCCTCCCTTAGGGGACATAAACTTATACATTTCAAAGATTTTTTCTCGTTCGACTGTAAACTCTCAGAAATGTGATTTTGTTTTGTGAATCCTTGACATCATGTAGTGGCTGGGACATCACATTTATAATTGTCATTTCCTCATCCCTGCTGTTGAAATATCCAATTGTGCAATACAGTACATTTTCAGAAAAAGATCTTGTATGTCTTGTTGGGATGGATGGATCAAACAAACTTGTCCTCATGGTGAATGTGAAAAGTACCAATAAAAATGAGCTGGGTGAGTCACTGTCATCAGCTGACTTTCTGTCTCGAAAAAAATTCAGTAGATAATATGTGTAAACATATATTATTATCCTTTCTTAACATCTGGCCTGCTGCATTTTATATAATATATATATATATATATATATATATATATATATATCTTGTACCTCATAAAAGTGAGTACACCCATCACATTTTTGTAAATATTTATTATAGCTTTTCATGTGACAGCACTGAAGAAATTACACATTGCTACAATGTAAAGTAGTGAGTGTACAGCTTGTATAACAGTGTAAATCTGCTGTCCCCTCAAAATAACTCACAGCCATTAATGTCTAAACCGCTGGCAACAAAAGTGAGTACACCCCTAAGTGAAAATGTCCAAATTGGGCCCAAAATGTCAATATTTTGTGTGGCCACCATTATTTTCCAGCACTGCCGTAACCCTCTCAGGCATGGAGTTCACCAGAGCTTCACAGGTTGCCACTGGAGTCCTCTTTCACTCCTCCATGACTACATCACGGAGCTGGTGGATATTAGAGACCTTGCGCTCCTCCACTTTCCGTTTGAGGATGTCCCACAGATGCTCAATAGGGTTTAGGTCTGGAGACATGTTTGTCCAGTCCATCACCTTTACCCTCAGCTTATTTAGCAAGGCAGTGGTTGTCGTTATCATGTTGGAATACTGCCCTGTGGCCCAGTCACCAGAGGGAGGGGATTATGCTCTGCGTCAGTGTGTCACAGTACATGTTGGCATTCTTGGTTCCCTCAATGAACTGTAGCTCCTCAGTGGCGGCAGCACTCATGAAGACCCAGACCATGACACTCTCACCACCATGCTTGACTGTAGGCAAGACACACTTGTCTTTGTACTCCTCACCTGGTTGCCACCACACACACTTCACACCATCTAAACCAAATACCTTTATCTTGGTCTCATCAGACCACAGGACATGGTTCCAGTAATCCATGTCCTTAGTCTACTTGTCTTCAGCAAACTGTTTGCGGGCTTTCTTGTGCATCAACTTTAGAAGAGGCTTCCTTCTGGGACGATAGCCATGCAGACCAATTTGATGCAGTTTGCTGCGTATGGTCTGAGCACTGACAGGCTGACCCCCCCCCCCCCCACCCCACCCCTTCAACCTCAGCAGCAATGCTGGCAGCACTCATACGTCTATTTCCCAAAGACATCCTCTGGATATGACGTTTAGCACTTGCACTCAACTGACCATGGCGAGGCCTGTTCTGAATGTAACCTGTCCTGTTAAACTGCTGTGTGGTATTGGCCACCATGCTGCAGCTCAGTTCCAGGGTCCTGGCAATCTTCTTATAGCCTAGGCCATCTTTATGTAGAGCAACAATTATTTTTTTCAGATCCTCAGAGAGTTCTTTGCCATGAGGTGCCATGTTCAACTTCCAGTGCCCAGCATGAGAGAGTGAGAGCAAAAACACCAAATTTAACAAACCTGCTCCCCATTCACACCTGAGATCTTGTAACACGAATCAGTCACATGACACCGGGAGGGAAAATGGCTAATTGGGACCAATTTGGACATTTTCACTTAGGGGTGTACTCACTTTTGTTGCTAACGGTTTAGACATTAATGGCTGTATGTTGAGTTACTTTGAGGGGACAGCAAATTTACACTGTTATACAAGCTGTACACTCACTACTTTACATTGTAGCAGTGGCGGATGGTGCTCAAAATTCTGAAAAGAAAAAAACCATCAAATACACCCACTGTGCCCATCAAACGCAGCCACTGTGCCCATCAAATGCAGCCACTGTGCCCATCAAATGCTCCCACTATGCCATAAAATGCTGCCACTGTGCCATCAAATGCTCCCACTGTGCCCATCAAATGCTGCCACTGTGCCCATCAAATGCTCCCACTGTGCCATCAAATGCTACCATTGTGCCCATCAAATGCTCCCACTGTTTCCATCAAATGCTCCCACTGTGTCCATTAAATGCTCCCACTGTGTCCATCAAATGCTCCCACTGTGTCCATCAAATGCTCCCACTGTGCCATCAAATGCTGCCACTGTGCCCATCAAATACTGCCACTGTGCCCATCAAATGCTACCATTGTGTCCATCGAATGCTCCAACTGTGCCCATCAAATGCAGCCACTGTGCCCATCGAATGCTCCCACTGTGCCCATCGAATGCTCCCACTGTGCCCATCGAATGCTCCCACTGTGCGCGCCTGCCCCCTGTCTGCCCGGCAGTCAGATGGGGGCAGTGGGTGACAACGGTGGGTGGCGAGCGGTGTTCGCTCTTTCATGCCCTCGATGTTACCTTCTGTCCACTCCTGTAATTAGATGCCTGATAGACATCAAATCACAGCGCCTGTCATTTCAGCCAATCAGGTGACGGGTAACAGACCCGAGAACTTGATTGGTGGAGAGGCGGTTCAGTGTTAGGAAAGGGAATATATATTCGCTTTTCTAACATAGCTGGGTGTACTGCAAGCACCAAGCATGGCGCTCGCTGTTTATCTTTTTGGACACCTATTAGAGCCTATGGCTCTAATTGGGTGCTTCAAAAACACCCCCCGCCGCTGTAATTCAGATGCCCGAAGAGGGGCTGGGCACCTAAATAGGGGGGTAACAGCAGTGGCAATGGATAGATTCATGCAATGATGCATGATCTATCTATTGGTGATAGAGGGGGTGGATGGAGAGAGGGGGCGGAGCCCGTGCGCCCTTATGGACGTACCGCCACTGCATTGTAGCAAAGTGTAATTTCTTCAGTGTTGTCACATGAAAAGATATAATAAAATATTTACAAAAATCTGAGAAGTGTACTCACTTTTGTGAAATACTGTATATGCGGTGGCAGAAAAAGTGAATGCTCAGCCACTGCACATGTGTCCTTGATGGGCTGAGGTTATGTGCTAGGAGAGTTCTCACTGCCTGCTCCCAGAATACTGACAAGCTGTTGCTGACAGCTTTCTGCCACAGCTTCTGATGAGGAGGCGGCAGGACAGGCTCCTGATCATGTGACCACTGGGAGAGTCATTATAGATCAAATGCACATATCTGTAAGCACACCACAGGTCATGAAATAGCATCCAAATCATTATTGAAGGACGATCACATCACAGAGAACAGTGCAACATTTCAAATCCATACAGGACTCCTTCATCAGGGATGTAACTGACAAAGGGGTCCTGCATGGCTCGGAAACGTTGTGCTCTTCAATGTTATCATTCATCAATAAAGATTTGGACACTATTTGATGGTCCGTGTGCATTTGATCTATGATGTCTCCAGTTCCAGCTGTTTGTTGCTTCAGCACTCACCACTCCCAAAGCCTCATTCAGGAAAGTGTGGGATGGAAATATTGACATTACACTGTGAGAGCCAATCACAGCAGTCACATTATATAAGTTGCATGTTTGATCCCAGTGACCTGCGGTTGTAATGCTACCACACAAGCATTTGAGGTTCCATTCTAATCCAGCTTCTGCAGCCTGTACAAAGTGTTGGACCTATTTAACCTCTTCAGCCCCGGTAGAATTTACCCCTTTCCTGACCAGGCCATTTTTTGCGTCTCTTTAACTAACAATTGTGCAGTCCTGCCACGTTGTACCCAAACAAAGTGTATGTCCTTTTTTTTCCCACAAATAGAGCTGTCTTTTGATGGTATTTGATCACCTCTGCGGTTTTTGTTTTTTGCCCTATAAACAAAAAAATAGTGACAATTTTGAAAAAAACACAATATTTTGTACTTTTTGCTATAATAAATATCCCCCCCCCCCCAAAAAAAAGTCTTCATCAGTTTAGGCTTATATATATTCTTTTACATATTTTCGGTACAAAAATTGCAATAAGCGTATATTGATTGGTTTGCGCAAAAGTTATAGCGTCTACAAAATAAGGGATAGATTTATGGAATTTTTATTATTATTTTTTATTTTTTACTAGCAATGGCGGTGATCTGCAATTGTTATCAGGACTGCAACATTGCAATGGACACATCGGGCACTTTTGACACTTTTTTGGGACCAGTGACATTTATACAGCGATCAGAGCTAAAAATAGCCACTGATTACTGCATAAATGTCACTGGCAGGGAAGGGGTTAACACTAGGGGGCGATCAAGGGGTTAAATGTGTTCCCTAGATGTGTTCTATCTGTGGGAGGAATGTGGCTGACTAGAGGAGGAGAGAGATTGTTGTTCCTACTTAGTAGGAACACACGATCTCTCTCCTCTCCCCTGCCAGAACCGGGATTTATGTGTTTAAACACACAGATACCATTTTTCGCTCTCTCACCAGCGATCGCAGGTGCCCGGTGGTCATCGCACCTGCCGGGCACTCGTGTTGGCTCTGGGGACATGGTGCGGGTGCGCAGCTACGACGGCTTATGCAGAGGAGCCAACCTGCTGCAGTATAACTGTGTCGGCTAGTCGGGAAGGGGTTAAAGAAGACCATAAACACTGAGGCTGAGGAGGAGCTGATCTGATTGATCCAAGGTAGAGATGATTAAACACTTAAGCAACCCATAGATGATTTTTTTTTTTTTTTATCAACTAGCGGCTTGAACGAGAAAAAAAAAAGACCCAATTCCCCCATCCACACATTTGAGGTTGTCAGAATACACTGATCAGCGCTGTGGATAAAGCCGGCGGCACTGATCGAACAGCAAAAATCCGACAACTTCTGTACAATCACCCTGAACCAGACAAATTTCGATCCATGTATGGCTGGCTTTAAGCTGATCAAAATTCAGCCAGCCACTTTAAGTAATTTTATTTGTATTAGTAGAGAAGAGTTACATTTTCTGCAAGATCTTTGTTTCAGTTTGTGACCTTATGGTGATATTTTCCCTAATTTCCTGTCCTTGTAATGCCAAAAAAAGAAATGGAAGGAGATGGGTGCTATTGTAATTAGGAAAGGAAAACAAGCCATTGTCAGAATGTCTTTTTGTTTGTATCCCTATTGGATCAACATCTCTGCAACAGGGACGTAGACAGCAATAACAACCCCAGGGTGTAACTTTAATTGGCAAAAAAACAAAGTACAACGTAAAACGTTTTACATGAAGTTTGACTTTAAGATCTCTGACATCTTTTTTCTTTGGTATTTGTGAAAACTGGCAGGTTTTATCACCTGAGAATTTCCCTGGGGATCCTAAGGTTACCTTTACTATGGATCTCTTTTGTTTAGCTTTATGCCAAGGCATGTGATTGCTTGTCTCTGCGGGATTCATTACCGGAATGTATGGGGAAAACATGACTGGCCTTTATTGGAAGCTCTTCTAAATACTGGAACTCTGGAAATCTGTGTTTTCCCTGATGTTGGCCATATGCTATATTTTATATACTACACAATGTTAAAATAAAGGCTTTAATTTATGTTTCTTATTGCGGTGTTCTGACATCTTCGGTCTCATGTACACTGCTGCTGCTAAATGGACATTTAGGAGCAGTTGTGCGTTTTTTTTCAGCTGCCCCTGAACTCTCCTCTATTGCCGTGTACACACGATCGGACTATCCGGCGGACTTATTTCTTAGACAATTCGACCATGTGTGGGCTCCGGCAGACTTAGAAAGAAGACTTGACTCAAAATTGTCCACCGGACTTGGCTTTCTAGTGGACAATCTGCTTGTCTGTGTGCTAGTCTGCTGGACTTTCCAAATGAACGGACTTGCCCACACACGGACTAAAGTCCGTTCATTTTGAACGTGACTTCAGGTACGATGGGACTAGAGAAGGAAGTCAATGTCGCCACGTCCATTGGCGAGATTGACACCTTGCGAGCCCCGTCACCCGGTATGGGTTTTAAGGGTAACCCCTACGCCGAAAAACGGCATGGGGGTCCTCCCAAAGTCCATACCAGACCCTTATCCGAGCACGCAGCCCGACAACCAACGGCCAGGGTTGTAGGGGGTCTGTGGGCGGGGGGCTTATCTGAATCCTGGAGCCCCCTTTAATAAGGGGGCCCCCAGATTCCTGCCCCCCACCCTATGTGAATGAGTATGGTGTACGTCGTACCCCTACCCATTCACCTGGGGGAAAAAGTGTCAATAAAAAAACACACTACACAGGTTTTTAAAGTAGTTTATTAGGCAGCTCCAGGGGTCTTCTTCCGACTTCGGGGGCCTTCTTCCGACTTCTCCGTGCTTTCCGGCCTCTTCTCCGGTTCTTCTACCGGCTCCTCCGCTATCTTCTTCCAGCTCTTTTACTAGCGTTGGCCTGGTCTTCTCATTCGTCGTCGCCATTGCCGTTGCCTTCTTCTTCTTCTTCCTTCTTCTCTACTTCCAATTTTGACACAACGCTCTCTCCCGCTGTAATGCTGGGACTGTGATGTCATAAGGGGTGGGGTCACCATGTGACATCACCCGGTGACCCCGTCCCTTATGGAAGAAGGAAGAAGGAGGAGGAGGAGGAGGAAGAAGAGGTGGAAGAGGAAGAAGAGTGTAGTGTTTTTTTTTATTGACACTTTTTCCCCAGGTGAATGGGTAGGGGTACGATGTACCCCATACTCATTCACATAGGGTGGGGGGCTGGGATCTGGTGTCCCCCTTATTAAAGGGGCTCCTGGATTCCAATAAGCCCTCCGCCCGCAAACCCTGCCAACCAAGGGCCAGGGTTGTCGGAAAGAGGCCCTTGTCCTCATCAACATGGAGACAAGGTGCTTTGGGGTGGGGGGGCGCAGGGCGCCCCCCTTCCCCAAAGCACCCACCCCCATGTTGAGAACATGTGGCCTGGTACGGTTCAGGAAGGGGAGCGCTCGCTCACCCCCACCCCCTTTTCTGACCAGCCAGGCTGCATGCTCGGATAAGGGTCTGGTATGAACTTTGGGGGGACCCTCCTGCAGTTTTTCGGTGTAGAGGTTACCCTTAAAACTCATACCAGGCGACGGGGCTTGCAAGGTGTCAATCTCACCGATGGAAGCGGTGACATTGACTTCCTTCACTAGTCCCATCGTACCTGAAGTACGTGTGTGGGCAAGTCCGTTCATTTCGAAAGTCCGGCGGAACTCCGCCAAAAGTCCGGTGGATTATCCGCCGGAAAGTCAGTTCATGTGTGGTCGTGTGTGTGCAAGTCCGCTCATTCAGAAAGTCCGGCGGACCTCCGCTGCAAAGTCCGGCAGATTGTCCGCCGGATAGTCCGATCGTGTGTACGGGGCATAAGTTATCTTATCAGTACATGTACACTTTATCAGTACATGTACACTTTTTGTAGTTTATAGTCGTTTCTAGGCAGTTGAGTTTAGAGGCATTTTTTGGAATGCAAAAAAATGCGTTCCGGACAGATGTTCAGAGGCGTTTGAAACGCCAAATGCCTGTGACAGCTTCTAAACACGGTAACTTGCGTTTAGCCGCGTTTCATTTATAGACGTTTTTCATTTTTGGCTATTTGAAGAAAAAAAGAAAAAAGCTTCTAAACGCTAATATGGGAAGGTTCCCCCAGAAAGGGTTTTTTTAGCAGCAAAATACAGAGGTATCAAAAGATTTGAAAAATTCCAAAAGAAGTATTTTAATTAGTAAAAGTTTATTGGTGTATTATATACACTGAAGGTTAAAATATGACCTTAGCACGGGGGTATACCCATGAGGTGCAAATATTACAACATAAAAATATACATGGCATTACATAGCAAACATGTCAAAAACTGGCGCATTTCTACCCATTTGATTTGGGTCTTCTTCAGAGAATATGTTTGCTGCAAAGAGACTACATTTAGCATGTAGAATGGGAAACACGCACAAGAGATCATAAAAGCGCAATAAATAGCCACTTCATATATTTACCTATATGCATGCGGAGGGGACCTCCCAACCGAGATTCACAAACAAACTGTCAGAGCAAATCTACGTGCCGACAGGCCGGAAGACACACTAGGGTAGGAACGAACCCCGCTCCGTGCAACTTACAAGGAGTCACACACTGTTGCTCACGCTTCTAAACGCTAAACGAAAATGAAACAACATCCCCTGGTGATGGACTTTTAAGGCACAGACGCTAAACGCTGCACATAAGCGTGGCAAAACGGATGTTTTAAATGTCGGTTACTATCTGTCAAGTTAAATTGTTCAGGAGAGGTTGTAAAAACGTCCCGTGTACATGAAGCTGTGCAACTTGTTTTCTGCACAGCTCACTTATATTTCTAATCTTGGTTGTCTGCCAATCCCACAGGTTCACCATATTAAATTCTAGAATACACTTGGAATAACATGCGATTTCCTGCGGTGAGCATGTATGTGCGTTGGACGATGGGGTGACGGATGAGAGACTGGGGGTGGCTCTGCTGGGGGTATCTTTGTCTGGTTTCATTTCCTGGATGTGGTTTTGTATGCCTCACACAGAGATGGCGATGAAACATCTTAGAAAAACCTAGAAGAAAGGAAACGAGGAAGGAAGAGCATGTGTCATGAGAATTATACGTTTATTTTTAGAATCGGCAAAATGTCTTCCACAGAAAATCTTGTTTTCCTTAGCGTCATATTGGGGTAGAAAGCAGAAGGCAAATGTGCCTAAACAGCACATGACATTCCTCTCACAAAGAAAAGAGGAATTTGATTTGCTGTCCAGAATTATGAAGAAATGTAAATAGAAATTTCACAATGCAAATTACCCAATCTGATTGTGCCACCTTATTTAGATCTGCAAACAGCAATCTCCATTAAGCTGGCCATACACAAACAGAAATACTTCATCAGGACTGGCTCAACACCCTCCTGTCCAACATCCTACAATCTGTATACTGAAGCGGCAAGACAGAAAATTGTTGGCCGAATAGCGGCTGCATCCACTCAGATTCAGTACTTGTTCTGGGATGCAGGGTTGTCAGAACACAATAGCAATCAGGAGAGGTTCTTCCATCCACACTGTTTAGCGTGAATGACGGAAGATTTCTTTTGTTCTGACTGGTGCTGAATGAGAGAAATCTTAAAGTGGTTCTAGGTAAAGTGGTTATGGCAAAAAAAAAAAAAACTTCTATGCCAGAGGATATCCCCCAGCTCGCTCTTATGCCGCGTACACACGACCGGACTTTCTGGCAGACTAGGTCCGACGGTTTTACCGACGGACTTTCGGCGGAGTTCCGACGGACTTTCAGAACGAACGGACTTGGCCACACACAAGCACACCAAAGTCCGACGGATTCGAACATGATGACGTATAACCGAAATAGAATAAGGAAGTTCATAGCCAGTAGGCAATAGCTACCCTAGCGCCGCTTTTCGTCCGTCGGAACAGCATACAAACTGATTTTTCAACCGTAAACACCTCTACACCGAAAACTCGAGTCCGTCGCAAAGATTTGAAACATGTTTTAAATTTAAAGTCCGTCTGATTTCTAGACAGCAAAAAGTCTGATGAAGCCCACACATGATCGAATTTTCCAGCGGATTCATTCCGTCAGACCTTTGCTGTCAAAGTACGGTCGTGTGTACGCGGCATAATGCTTACCGGAGCACAATCTCAATCCAGCATTGTGCATGAGAGCAGCAGCTCTCTCCCTTCTCACTGGGCAGACTGGCTCCTGCTGCTGTCAATCAAATTCTCTGAAAAAAGGAGTGGGGCTGAGCCGCTCTGTCTGTGTCTATTGACACAGGCAGTGTGGCTTGAAATGAAGTCCGAATGAGCGCCCCCATAGAAAGCGGCTTTCTATCAGAGCACTCGCCAAAGAAGAGGAGCCAAGAGCACCAGTGGGGGCCCCAGAAAAAGAAGAATAGGGCTGCTCTGTGAAAAGCTATTGCTCAGAGCAGATAAATATAACATGTTTATTATTCTATTTAGGCTGGGTTCACACCTATCCGATTTGGATGCGTGTTTCTCCGCATCCTATTTGCATAGCAGGAGAATATGACCGTCTCTCTATGGAGCCGGTTCACATGTCTCCGGGGGGGGGGGGGGGCTGCGGAGAGCACTGCACAGAAACGTTGTGCGTCTTTGCCTCCATTTCAAGGCCGAATTCAGGCAAAGATTCTGCCCTGATTCGACCCTGAAACTGAGAAACGTTGCCTTGCGATCTGCGGCCAGTTTAGGTGTGAACTGAGCCTCAAAAAATTAAAGCTTTACAATCATTTTAAGGTGCCCATAAATGGATCGCAAATTTACTTGGTTTAGCAAGGACTGGCCAAATTTTAATCCGTGTGTGGCCACTGCAATTGAACAGAAGACGATCTACTGTTTGACTTCTGTTCAACTGCCCTGTCAGATAAATGCTGCTTGATCAGTGCTGCAGCCAATGGCTGCAGCACTGATGTGTTTAATCTGACAGCAGGGAAGTCTCCCCACTGTCAGAATACAATAGCCCAGCGGGGAGGATTCCCTCATCCAGGGTCGTCTTTATTGCGGGGCAAAAGGGGCAGCTGCCCAGGGCCCTGTCATTGTTGGGCCCCCTGCTGCACGTCAGAGTTCAACCACCTCCAGTGCTGGTCGCATGCTGGCTGCTCGCTAATGTCACTTAGAAATACAGAAGTGCGGAGGAGGAGGGGGGCGGGGAATCTGCACAGAGGAAGCTGCTTCTGGAACTGGCAGGCTGCACAGACATTGCTGTGTGTAGCATTTGGGATAGAGGAAAACTCTGTACTGGAATGGGAGCTTTGTGGGAGGAGAGTCTTGCCTTGTACTTGGGGGAGTGGAGTGTGGAGCTCTGTACTGGAATCTTGGGGGGGAGAAGAGCCGAGCACCCCTGCACTCTGCACCCACCTCACCCCCTGCACTCTGCACTCAATCCCTGCACTCTACACCCACCTCACCTCCTGCACTCTGCACTCACCTCACCCCCTGCACTCTGCACCCACTTCACCCCCTGCATTCTGCACCCACATCACCCCCTGCATTCTGCACACACCTCACCCCCTGAACTCTGCACTCACCTCACCCCCTGCACTCTGCACTCACCTCACCCTCTGCATTCTGCACCCACCTCACCCCCTGCACTCTGCACGCACCTCACCCCCTGCACTCTGCACGTACCTCACCCCCTGAACTCTGCACTCACCTCACCCCCTGCACTCTGCACCCACCTCACCCCCTGCACTCTGCACCCACCTCACCCTCTGCACTCTGCACCCACCTCACCCTCTGCACCCACCTCACTTCTGCACTTTGCACCCACCTCACCCCCTGCACTCTGCACCCACCTCACCCCCTGCACACTGCACCAACCTCACTCCTGCACTCTGCACCCACCTCACCCTCTGCATTCTGCACCCACCTCACCCCCTGCACACTGCACCCACCTCAACCCCTGCACTCTGCACGCACCTCACCCCCTAAACTCTGCACCCACTTCATCCCTGCACCTAGTGCACCCTGCACTCTGTACATAGCTCAACCCTGAACCCTGCACACTGTATGTAGCGCACCCATGAACCCTGCACTCTGCACATAGTGTTCCCCTCAACCCACCATTTCGTATGTAGCACACCTTTCAACTATGCACTCGTTATGTAGTGCACCCCTCAACACTGCACTCTGTACATAATGCACCCTCAATGCTAGTGCGGTTTGGCCACACCCACAATGTGATGCAGAGTTTAGGATGTGCAGTAACCTCTAGCAACCAATCAGTGAGCAATAATGAGCAATAGTGAGCACTCACCTCACCCCTGCACTCTGCACTCACCCCCTGCACTCTGCACTCACCTCACCCCCTGCACTCTGCACCCACCTCACCCCCTGCACTCTGCACCCACCTCACCCCCAGCACTCTGCACCCACCTCACCCCCAGCACTCAGCACCCACCTCACCCCCTGCCCTCTGCACCCACCTCACTCCTTGCACTCTGCACCCACCTCACCCCCTGCACTCTGCACCCACCTCACCCTCTGCACTCTGCACCCACCTCACCCCCTACACTCTGCACCCACCTCATCCCCTGCACACTGAACCCACCCCACCCCCTGAACTTTGCACCCACCTCACCCCTGCACCTAGTGCACCCTGCACCCCTTAACCCTGCACTCTGTACATAGTTCACCCCTGAACCCTGCACTCTGTATGTAGCACATCCATGAACCTCGCACTCTGCACATAGCACACCCCTGAACCCAGTATTCTGCATTTAACGCACCCCTCGACCTTGCACTCTGCACCTAGAACACCCCCCAAGCCTGCACTCTGTAAATAGCGCATTCCTGCACTCTGTACCTAGCGTATCCCTAACGCTGCATTCAAAACTGTATGTAGCAAACCTTTCAACTATGCACTTGTTATGTAGTGCATCCCTCAACCCTGCACTCTGTACATGTAGTGCACCCTCAATGCTAGTGTAGTTTGGCCACACCCACAATTTGATGCAGAGGTTATGATGTGCAGTAACCTCTACAAATCAATCAGTGAGCAGTAATGATGTTTTGTAACCTCTAGCAACCAAGCCGCAAGCAGAAATTATGTGCTGTAACCTCTAGCAGCCAGTCACAATCGCTACCTGATCTGCTGCAGTAAACTCATTTTGGGTCTAGCTGAGGGGCCCAAAAAAATGTTTGCCCAGGGTCCAATCAATATTAAAGATGGTCCTGCCCTCATCTACCTCGAATGTGTGGATGGAGGTCTCGGTTCAGTTTTTATGAAGGAAAAGTTAAAAAGAAAAAAAGATTCTTAAAAGATATCAGATTAGTCCTTCCTTTTCTACCAAAGTCACAGCTGGTTAACAGCCTGTGTTTTTTTTTTTTTTACGTACATGAAAGTGTGCGTCCAATGTAAGTGAGTGATTTTCAATTCACTTTTAACAGATTTCAGTTAGGAAGCTGTATTTGACCTGCTTTGCATTTATTTGGTCGCACTGAGATCCTTTTGGGTTGCAGGTCAATTGCAGCCCTCGCACCCAAGCATGTGTTAGAGTATTCCTGCTTTCTAACACAAAACACTTTTTGGAAACAAAGCCCTAAAGAAAACCTATACTGTGAAAATACAAAACAACATTGATGTCAGTGGAGGCTGGTGCTCAATGTTCTTGGGGGGGGACTCGTTTAATCACTGCTTCCCCCCGTCGCTCGATTACTGCATCACTTGGCCGTTGCCCGCCAAGCCCCCGCCAGCCCCGCACTTACCCCGTCCAGGTCGTGCCTTTGGTGACTTCCCCCATGTCTCCTCCCGAGTCCCTGCAGTCACTTCTCCTCCCGGCCAATCCGGACTTAGGAGTCCCGGCCAATCGGTTCTCAGGACCCACTTTCTGATTGCCAGGGAGGAGAAACAGGAACACATTAGCGAATATGAATTCACTAAAGTCACACAACTGGGTGAGCCTCTGCGCCCCAAGCACACCCTTTTTGAAGCCAAGTAGAGCCTCAGACTCTAATTATGTGCTTCTAAAAAAAAAAACATTGGAATACATGCGTCCGGTGCCCTGCATGTAGATTAGGAGCCGAGCGCATGGATTAGGGGGGCCGCGCCCCTGTGCCCTGCACAATCAGCGGCCACTGATTGATGTACTAGCCGTGTGAAAATACTAGTTGGTAGACTGGCTGTTGTGTTGACTCAAAGGGTTCAATATTGAGCCTTCATTTAGATCTGCCTCAAAAAATGACAGGCAGATCGGTTTGGAATGCCCGTGTGAAAAAGCCCCAAGTAGATCATCTTAAAATTCTGACTTTTGCTAACTTCCATGGATTCCATTCCCTGGGATCAGCAGTCACCTAACCCATTTCAATTTTTGTCTGGAGATGCTTTAGTGCAGCTGAAGAAGGTTTCTGACAACTCCAAAAAACAAATCTTAAGGCCTGAAAAGACGATAAGAAGATTGGAAGAACATTTTGTATGACAAACGATCAGCCAGTTATCTGATCGTTAGTATAGTGCTTTCGACAGATGATTCCTACATTTTGGAAGACAAAACCTGAAGTTTCAAATGAGGGATAGAGCCGGCAACTCCGAAGTCCATATACAGTGCCTTGAAAAAGTATATGATAAACCAACAACCAACACAAAGTGGCACATAATTGTGAAGTGAAAGGAAAATGAAAAATGGTTTTCACATTTTTTTACAAATAAATATGTGAAAAGTGTGGCGTGCATTCAGGGCTGGTGCAAGGATTTTTGACACCCTAGGCGAAATCTCATTTTGCCGCCCCCCCCCCCCCCCCACAGCCTCACCAGCGCCCATCAATGCCACTTCACCAGCGCCCATCAATGCCACCTCACCAGCGCCCATCAATGCCACCTCACCAGTGCCCATCAATGCCACTTCACCAGCGCCCATCAATGCCACTTCACCAGCGCCCATCAATGCAGCCTCACCAGCGGCCATCAAAGTCGCTTCACCAGCGCCCATCAATGCCACTTCACCAAGCCCATCAATGCAGCCTCACCAGCGCCCATCAAATCCGCTTCACCAGCGCCCATCAAAGCCGCTTCACCAGCGTCCATCAATGCCACTTCACCGGCGCCCATCAATGCAGCCTCACCAGCGCCCATCAAAGTCACTTCACCAGCGCCCATCAATGCCACTTCACCAGCGCCCATCAGTGCAGCCTCACCAGCGCCCATCAAATCCGCTTCACCAGCGCCCATCAAAGCCGCCTTCACCAGCGCCCATCAATGCCACTTCACCAGCGTCCATCAAATCCGCTTCACCAGCGCCCATCAAAGCCGCCTTCACCAGCGCCCATCAATGTTGCCTCACCAGCGCCCATCAAAGCTGCTTCACCAGCGCCCATCAATGCCACTTCACCAGCGACCATCAATGCCACTTCACCAGCGACCATCAATGCCACTTCACCAGCGACCATCAATGCTACCTCACCAGCGCCCATCAAAGCCGCTTCACCAGTGCCCATGAATGCATCCTCACCAGCGCCCATTAATGCCACTTAACCAGCGCCCATCAAATACAGACTCGGGGGGGACATTTGGCATATCAGTCAACAGTTAATATAATACATATACACTCACATTTTAACATTACATTTCATGGTCATCACATTCACATATACAGTCTCATTAACTCAGAGAGAAAGCAACAGTTTTTTACTTACCACACCAGTAACACCTGCTTGCTGGCACCAACTCTACTGTAATTGCCAGCCTGTGTACCTGCGTTGTGTGGTGCTTCTTCAGCCAACCCAGGCTGCACGCACTTGACCCCAAGCCCAGAGAGCGGCCGTCAGGCGCCACGCCGTCATGCTGTATCCCATGATGCATGCATCCATCCTCCATCCATACTCCGTTCCAGGAGAGCGTGGGGGGGCGGGGCCAAGGGTGCTATGCTGCTGGACTGACATGGCATGGACTGTGACACACACTGACACTGTAGAGCGCTGCGGAGAGCTGCCTCGGCAAGATGTCATATTACATGTGTCACAGGCCGGGCGGACTGACAGTCAGAGAGCGGAGAGTTGAGAGGGGGGAGAGCGGAGAGGGGGGCCGGCTGCTGTCTGACACTGAGACACTGAGAGCGCCCTGGTGGTTGCTGCAGCGGAACAGTGACCTGGACATATTACTGGCTCACTGCGTGATAGCAGAACAGAGAGGAGGATTACTGTCTGTGTAAACACATCAGCGGAAAGCCAGAGCGCGGTGGGGGGGGGGGGCGATGGCGCTGCTGCTTGACATGGCACTGACAGCTGCAAGCACAGTACAGGAATAAAATACCCAGCGGCCAGGCGCCCTAGGCGGCAGTGCGCCCTAGACGGTTGCCTAGTCCGCCTAGTGGTAGCGCCGGCCCTGCGTGCATTTGTATTCAGCCCCCCCCGAGTCAATACTTTGTAGTACCACCTTTTGCTGTAAGTCTATTTGGATATCTCTCTACCAGCTTTGCACTTTAGTGAAGTTCAGCTTTAAGGAGCAGAAGGATAGGTGGAAGGAGAACAGATGCACAGGATAGATGAAGCAGAGGCTAGGGCTTCCATTACAGGTCCTCAGGTACAGCTTTTTCTCCAGTAAGGATATCAGGGAACACCACAGTAGTAACATCACTAAATCTCACTGAAAATATCATGAGACTGGGAGTCATGGGCAGATATCCAGCTATCAGACTTTTGGCATAGAAGTGCATAGGAAGTGCTACAGTAGTTTGAATAAGTAATTTAAGACAAAAATGTAAAGTTCTCAGGGTATTGCTTATGCATTATTAATGGGAGAGGAAATCTACACTTTTTGAGTTTAGATCCACTTTAATGAAACAATAAAACACACAGTGGCTTTGGGCATAGTTCAACAACTCATAACAACTAATCAAAAACCATCTAGTACAACTGAAATATAACTGTTCCCCTGCTGCATATTGCATACAAGTCAATGTATTACATTACACAAGCCCAAAAATTGAGGAATCCAGAGTACTTGCTCTTCTGTTTAATCCCATAGACAATAAATTATATTACAGTCTGATGTATTTCCCTTCACTATTTTCCTATGCTAACTAATGTATCTCTGCAGAACAACCCCTATAATCTGTATGTTACTTATGTTTTCGCCATCTATAATTATAATGTCTCTCCCTTAAATACCTTTTTTATGTTTCTCTGCTTCAAAGCTTCAGAGACTTCTTAACCTCATTACGCTGGACTCTCCCATCATTTTCATTGCCAAATGCTTCCCTCCCATATGAAAGCCTGTACTGCATCATATCTATACAGTTTTAACACTCTTATTAGCTATTAGCAGTGTGTTCCTAGGTATGTCTGTAGTCTTTCATGGATCTCTCAGACTTTGATTAATACACAAGGTCATTTCAGGTTAGGGTACCATGATTTTTTATTTTTCTGTTTCAGTTGAATTTTGCTGACCAGAGAATGAATAAAAGATAGCAACTATTGAACCCTGTGGGGAAGGTGCCTGCCACTGACCTTTCAGGTTCAAAGTGACAGCTGATTGCCCTACAGACATCTAGTGAAAGCCTGTTCACGAAACCTTGGGTACACTGACTGCCAATGTCTGCCAGTAGGGCTCAATGGATCCTGTGTGCAAGCCTCACCGACCTTGTGTGAACAAAATCAGCTCAGCCAGGACATACAAACAAAGAATCCATTACATGAGTCCCTAGGTTGTCCAGCTCCATAACATTTTGGTTTTTAGAAATTATTCTTAAATCCTCAAATATGCTCAATGCCTAAAATCTGCTAGTTTGATCAGTTCAAAAGACAGTGGAGCTATTAGTGTAATTGCATTGTGTTTCGATACCATAGCCTTTTAAAGGAGTAGTACCCCCCTCCTGGAGTTGGAGTGTTTCTGGCAGAGAGATGCAGTGTCCAGTCCCCCTGCAGCATAGCTCCCAACTGTCGCTGTTTCCACCTCATTTGTCCCTCATTTTGGTCTGATCCATATAGTTGTATATAAAATGCACTTTTTATTTTTCAAAAAGTGTTTCCCAGTGCCTAACCTTTCATCCAATTTCTAAATTGCTGCATTTGTACATTTCAAAAGTCAATATAAAGAAATAGTAGTGGTAAAGAGAAAAGTATTTGTGGGTTTACCATCATTTTTTGTATACTTCTCCTTTAAGGGAGCGTGGCAGGGTGTGTGTCCTGCGTCTACAAAACTTTTTTTAATAAGTGTCCCTCGTTCCCATCTCAAAATGTTGGGAGGTATGCTCAAGGCAGCCTGTCAAGTTTATGGCAGACCGCATCTGAACAGGGTTGAACATTGTACTGAATGGTACTTAGGTTTGGGGCCCTGTATAATCAGGGATGAAGGTCCGGAATGCAGGTCTGCTCAGTGCTCGGATCACTCCCCCTGTTCCAAAGTGCCCTATTCATTGTTATGTTAAAAGAAGAATTAGCAACACAGCTTAAAAAAAATATTTGTTGAATACCCGAGCGGACAGAGAGTATGTAGCACTTGCTCCAGTTCTCATCTGTGGTCACATTGTCCAATAAAGCGCATTTATTCTCTGTTTCTGTTGGCTGTCGTCTCCTCCCAAGGCTGCAGCCCAATTCATGGGCTTTCCTTTTGGGGAGCTACAGCATAGCATTAGCCACTTCCTCCTCTCCTCATCTCATTACCCACAGATCATCTCTGTTGTGCTGTACCCTGTACCCCTGCATCTGAACCTTCAGAGTAGCGCTGCCCACAATCCTGTGTATGTGTGTATCCATGCCCCCATAGGGGTTGCTGTATGTAGTAGTTCATCTGTCACCCTGCCCAGCCATACATCCATACCAGTCACAGAAACAGAAACCAGTCCATTATTTTGTTTTGTTTATTTGAGGGGATTAAACTTGGATGGGGATTTGAGAATTATGGGATGCCCAGGAAGATTTAGTGCAAAGTTGCTTAGGACTCCCATATACACTCCTGTATATACGCTTCACTCTTCTCTCTCCAGCACAAACACTTGCTGCTCAATTTTCCTCCTCCAGCAATTCACTTGGTGTAGACTGTTCCTCCACCAGCACTTCCCTTGCTGCAGGCTGTCACTCCTCAAGAATAGCTAGCACCGCATGGGTAGGCCTGAAGCTACTTCAGCCAGGCCTCAATGAACTGCCTTTTTCGGGCAGGGAACTCGGGCCCTTGTGGTGTAGAATAGTCCAGGTGCTAGCTGCCCTCTACTTGGCTACCACACCCAGATAGCTCCACACATGGCAGAATGAAAGAAAATTGATTAATCTATGGCTTCCCTTAATTCTTTATCAATAAAGATAAGTGAATCAGCAGTGGAGCAGATCCCATTCTTTGATTCTTTGACTAATGAAACTAAAAATCTACCAGCCCATTCTCCTAACAGAAAACACAAAGCTGGCCACACATGGATCGAAATTCGGCCAGGACCAGCCAAATTTCGACCAATGTATGGGCAAGCTGATTGTACCAAAGTTGATCCATTGATGGACTTGGGAAGAACCACCCATTTGATTTTTCTTCGTGCAATTACTGCTGTTGACGTGAGGATTTGAGCTATTTTTCTTTCCTTCTATTGTGGTGGAAGAAAAGAAATTTGAGTAACCTATGAGCTGCATAAGCTTCTTCTCAGTCCACTACATGAACAAGGAAGATCCTGCTTTTCATGACACTGGTGGTTAATTCCAACCAATCCCCTGTCACACCACTGACCTAGTAAGGGAAGTATTATGCCCCGTACACGCGTACCGATTATCGGACCACAAAAGTCGCTTTCGGACAGATCTTTCGATAATCTGATCGTTAGTACGCAGCTTTCGACAGCCGATCACAACAGTCCGTCCAACCAAATCCGAAGGGACAAACAGGAGACTACCCATCGTAGGACAATCGTGTAGTCAGTACAGTATGCATCCGATAAAAGTCATTCGACAAACACCACGCATGATCAGAAAAATGAAAATAAACCAGAAGGACACACAGGTCACACGTATTTGACATCATTTAAAATACGTAGCTATGCACAATGGAAGATTTTTCCAGAATCGTACGACAAAAATCTTACACACATTTTGCACTGTTGTATTCGATCTTAGTTGTATGCAACAAAATGTGAACGATCTGTCTTCCGATAATCGGAACGTGTGTACGGGGCATTATCCTTGTTTTTGTTTCTATAATTAAGGTGCAGCGCTTATAAAATAAAGTCCATAAAACTCAATCCAGGAACAGGTGTCCAAATACAGTTCAATCAGTGGTAGGCAGGTGTTAAATATATGACAGAGGAAACCATCACCGGCACCCAACCACACAGCCACTTACCCTCTTTAGTGGGCCCTCATCACAAAGGCCACATCAGCATATATACGATATAGTATATAGGAAGCCCATCAATTTTCATATACTTTTGTGACAGCAGACCAGATAATGGATGCAGCAAAGCCAGGTGCAGCTCTCCTTGTTCAATATCCACTCCAGCAATAGTCACCACATAAATGTCATCCAAATTTATTGTCTGCTCTTTACAACTCTACTCTGTTGCAAGCCTGATTCAGATGTGAATACTTTTTTGTTGCCATCCTAACACAGATGTAAGTGCTGCCTTGATAGGGAAATAATGTCACACAAGAAATATTGGGGAGGGGAGGACCTGATACCACTCAATTAATATGTCATATATTGTGTACATATCAGTTAATTAAATATGCTTCTCATATCCCAGTTAGCTTTTCTACATATACACCATCCTCCCACTCCACTCTATTGGTGTGACCTATTTTAAGGCTAAAACCACCAGGCTGAGTGGCCTAGTAGCTGCTTGGTTACAACAAAGGCAAGATCTCCAAACCTGAATTTCCATCTGCCTCCACTTGTTGTGGCCATTGCAAAGGCCCCAACATGGGATGCCAGATTTATTTTACTTTTGAAGCATCCGGCAGGAGGAGTAATGCCTAAGGGCAGAGCGAGGTATTCTTTGCAGTTTTGTCAACAGGCATTATGGCTTCTCGCAGCCTCTTCAGCAATCCACCCCTCATAGAACTGCGTACCTTAGCTGTCAAGAATTGCCATAATCTTAACTAACTAACTTTACACATATTAAATTTCACCTATAATTAGCTATAATTTGCTCCATGGGTGGCCCTGTCACCACCATCTGGATGGACAACAGTTGATTTTTTAATCAAAATTTGTTAAATGTGCCGGGTAGAAAATTGTTGACCAAACAGTGCCTGTTGGAATTACTGTACAATAGCACGCAGGGGAGAGTAGTCCATCTGCACTGTTAGTGTAGATAGAGTAGCCTGTTTATCCTCATGTATGGCCAGCTTTATTTGACTTGCTCAAAGACAGCATACTGTATACTTTGTTACATGTGATGGGGTAACAGTAGGGAAATGGAAAAATCAACCTGATCTCTAGGACAATTCTACAGTATATCTTCTTCCTGGTATGTTTGCCAAACTTTATGGATCATAGCATGCCTCACCTAGGGGCAGGCCACTTAGAGACATTTTAAACCAAATAATTTATGCCACCTGATTAGGTTCATGATGCCAGAGACCTGGGGGAGGTACATTGGTGGGCTTTTTAATTAAAGTGCACTTATCCTTTAAATCATTTTAGTCTTTAACTGTACATTTTATCATGACTACCAATGATCAATGGGTGAGGTAACGATGCGCTTTACTACCAATGTGCAAACTAGGTTTGTGCATACTTTTGCATACTTATAAGTGGTATTTTGCACTTAAAGGGGCAGCTGCCTTAATAGATGTAGCACCCTCCTAGGTAGGTGCTAGAGTAAGTGTACTGTATATAGTTTTTGGTTTCTCTGCTTAACAGGGAGACAGCTAGGCAAATGTATCTGCTGTCTGCTTAACAGAAAGCTGTGATTGATTGGTAGAGTCTTCTCAGTGTGTTCTGGTGTAGCTCATGCTGTCTTGAAAGTTTCACACTGGTCTGGTAGCTATGGTATGTACTGGACAATAGGAGGAAACCTTAAAAGATGAGGGCATGGGCGTCTATCCAGCCCTGGCCAATTAGAAGGGGTTGTGCCCCAAGGCATGCTGGGTAACTGTATTTATGTCTAGCGAGCACATAGGCTCTGGGTTTTCCTCTAGAGAGAGAGGTCCAGGTGGGGGAGGGGGCTGTTGTTTTTCCCCAGCTCAGGATGCCATGTAGCCTTAGGTGGGCGACCCGAGGGCCTGAAACATTGAAGCTGCAACCCATGGTTCTTGTGAGAGCTGACTGAGGGAGGATGTCTGCGGATCCTGTCTGGTACTACTAAGGATGAGTTCAGGCGTGTTCACAAACAACACGTGCAGATTCCGCCAGGAAGTCGGCACTGCACAGTGCTAATCACAAGCAGTGAGACATTGTCCCGATTCGTGGCTGCAGAGCTTGTGAAATGTCTCACTGCCTGTGATTAGCGCTGTGCAGTGCCAACTTCCTAGTGGGCACTGCACGTGCTGTTTGCGAACACCCTGAGCTCATCCTTACTACTGAGGAAGGCTGCCATTGGTGCTTCAAGAGTCTTGTGAGTACAGAACCACACAGGGGATCCCTGGGGCTTGTGCTGTTAGATCCCCCTCTGAGTGCTAGAAGTCAGCCGCTGGGGGCAAGCTAAAAGGGGACACTGGCTAATGTCTTGAAGAGGCCAAGTTCACTGGGTTCCTTCAGCTACAAAGAGACTTGTTCATACCATACTGCTGCTGTATGGTCCTACTGATACTCTGCTACAGAGTCCTATTGAGAGAGTTGTCCTCACCAGTGAATAGTTATTTTGGCGTGTCCTACTAAATCACTTCTCCTATCCAAGTTCTCCAAATAAAATACAAATCCCCTAGACTGGTCATTGTAAATAACGAGCGGAAAAGTGTGTACACCTGGCTGTGTGAAAGTACCCTGTAACTGGCTGTGAATTATTCAATGGGAGGCCCGGGCAAACTAATATCCAAGCAGCTCCTGCAGGGGCACGGCTACATAAGGTAAGAGGTATTACTATCGTTGGGGCTGGCGCCCTCTGATGCTTTTTAATACCAATATAACTGGATACTCCATTCTCTTGGGAGCCACATGCAGGGGTAGCCACAGTCAGCCATTTTTTTTATTCTGCCTAGAATAACTGAGGCTTTTGCCTTTATTTAGGCATAATCTAAACAGAACCTTGCATAATAGAAGACAAAAATCTGTTTTCATCTTTTTAAATCAATGTGTCGTCATCGCTTCTCATTACTGCATGTACTAAATGCGCTAAATGACCGTTTCTGCTTCTCATCAGTCTTCATGTCTGGTGGTTTGTATTCCCTCCCTACATCAGCAATTCTCTCCCGTCTTTCTTTTTCTGCATCTATGGTTCCCCCTTTCTATATATCCTGACTCCTCACCCCCCCTCCCCCCTTTCCCTATTTTCCATATTTTCCCCATCATCCTCTTTGTTTTGTGATGCTGGAGTCACGAGTTTGGATAGTTCTGTTTCCATTTTCTGTGGAATGTTGGCAGCTTTTCTGATCACAGGACACAGACCCCTGGCCAGGAAGAGAAGAAGAAGGGAGGGGGGGATCACAAGCTGAGGAGGAAAGCTGATGGGAGAAAGAAAGACAGGAAGACATCAATGAGCAAATGCAGCAAGAAATGTATTTGTAGAGCGGAGAATACAATAACACAGCTGAACAAA
Source organism: Lithobates pipiens (assembly GCF_037356315.1). NCBI lineage: Eukaryota > Metazoa > Chordata > Amphibia > Anura > Ranidae > Lithobates > Lithobates pipiens. Next base: position 17,635,251 of record NW_027507696.1, read on the forward strand.
TGTTTAATGTCTGACAGCACGTGATAGGCTTTCTGGATACATTATACTGGTGTCATTATAGTTCTAATTTGATTCAGTTTTTCTGTTGCATGCTTTAACTGTTTCGGTGCTACAGGATGCGTGCCATATTTTTTTCATTTATTTTCTTTTATTTCTTTTTACGCGAGTATTAAGTAGACAACACAGTCAGCAAAATAGTATGCGTACAGGAAGACAATTATCTCATGCAACGTCTTGACAATCAAGTGACCCTAAGCCCTTGTACACACGGTCGGACATTCCGACCACAAAATCCGTCTGATTTTGTCCGAAACTGGTGTTGCATACACGCGGTCGGACAAAGTTGTCGGAAAATCCGATCGTTCGGAACGTGATGACGTTCATTGGTTACGACGGGACTACGTTCAGGCTAGTAGCCAATAGCTTTGGTCTCGTAATTTGATATGAGAATGCGTGGCATTAGAAATCTCTACAAACGATCGGACAAAGTCCGATCGGATCATGTTGCCGGAAAATCTTATATCCAGCTCTCAAACTTTGTTGGTCAGACATTCCGACAGAAAAAGTCCGATGGAGCCCACACACGGTCGGATTATCCGACAACACGGTCCAATCAGATATTTTCCGTCGGAATTTCCGACCGTATGTACAAGGGCTTACAGGGACCAAAGAGGACCAGGGTAGAGATTAGGTAAGTATTGCAAGCAATACTGCACTGTCCCTTAAGAGATATCAGTCTCTGTCCAATAGCCTTCATTTCAGGAATGAAGAGAAAATGAAAGGGACAGAGGAGGAAGAAAAAGAGAGAGCGAGAGAGGTCGCAATAGAGGGTGAGTAACACGGACGCGGGACCTGCACAAGCGAGGTTTACAGTCGACCATAGCTAGTCGGGGGCATGAGTAACTTTGTTTTACATATTTTTATTCAGCGTTGTGAAATTCCATTTTTATATATCTAATGTACAGAATATGGTCAGTGCTTTAGAAGAGACATTCCAACCTTTGTTTTGATAGTATATTTAAAGGGACAATGTGGAAAAATTGCACTTTTTCGTGTTCTTCCTTTTGCAACTTATAGAAAAAGCTTCCTTTGTTTATTCTGAAACCCCTACAGTTTACAGGCATGCCAAAAATGTTAGCCATTTTATGGTCATTATAAACTAAGCCTACACAAGAATACATATTCATGTTATTTTGCATTTATTTTAGAAGGACTTCATAAACAGAGCTAAGGGACACATGAATGAGCCTAGTCATTAAAGACACAATGTATGGTGTCAGAAATGGTGCTGGGAGCAGACGTGTATGAGCTCCCAAGGACCGGCCCCAAATCCTTCCTTTATTAGGTGCAGATTCACCAAAAAAGGTACTCCTGTGCTCCCCCAGCCTCAGCAGCCTCTCTGGGGCATGCACAGGAGAAAATCCCACCAGAAATCCTGCAAAAAGGCCGCGATGCCGGAGATCGCGGGCAAGGCCACAGACGCGGCCTCGCCCAAAACTCCTGCCCCAATCGAGAACCAGGCCAAAGACCCAGAGCAGCTGCCTGTTACGACAGCCGACTTTAAAGCGGTCATGCAGGCCATAACCACCCTGACTGACAAGGTGGACCACATACAGGCCAACGTGGAGTTCATTAGAAAGGATTTTGATACCTTCCATGGCCGCATGAATGAGGTGGAACAGAGGGTCTCTCAGACTGAAGATACGGCACATGAACAGGGGCTGATTTGCATTCATTGAAAACTAAGGTTAAAGCACTGGAGGCCCGCGCTGAAGATGCCGAAAATTGCAATAAAATAAACAATTTGCGTGTTCTGGGCCTTCTGGAGGGGGCGAGGGTGCAGACCACACCACATTTGCTGAACGTTTATGACAATAGCTGCTCCCCTCAGCACATGTTTCTCCATTTTTTACTGTGGAGAGGGCCCATTGCATACCCTCCACAGGGGGCCGCAGGGAGCACCACCCCGCACTTTCATCTTTAAGTTACTCCACTTCTGTGACCGTGACACAGTAATGAAGGAAGCGAGATCTCAAGGCGAATTGCGATTTGAAAATGCTAAACTCCTGATCTTTCCAGATTACTCGCTGGAAACTCAGAGGCAATGTAAATCCCATGAGGCAGTGAGGGCCAGACTCCACTCCAAGCACATCAAATACAGGATGCTGTTCCCAGCCAGATTGCGGGTGGAAGATGGAGAATCAGTCTGATTTCTTTACAACTCCCGAGGAGGCCTCCATGTGGCTCGACACACTACCCCACAGATAAGTAGCAATACTGTTGAAAATCTACTTACATGAGCCACGGCCATTTGATGCCTTATAGACGTGCCTCTTTTGTATACTGACTCGTGCTTACCTCCTTGATCCTGGAAGTTCCCACGTGTCAGCACGTACCCCACCCCATGGCTTCCAGGGGTCTGGGGGCCATTGTTCCATAATACTCCCTGCGGTTTGTTTGGGAACCCTGTCTGGAGGTTAAACTATGTGTCTTCTTATTTTTACATCCTCCTTCCTTCCCCTCTCCCCTCTCCTTTGGCCAAGACCCCTACGTTTGGCAGCTCATGCAACGCTACTGTTCAAGTCTATGCCCCCGGAAGTTGCTGGGAGACTGCACCCATATATTTGATCCGTTCCCCAGCAAAGGTACTAAATGTGTGTCACCTGATTGCTGGACTGTGGATGCCATTCCGCACGCGTTTCCCCATTACAGGCGTGTTCGCCTTGGTTCTGCGTTTGGATCCTGAGCCTCCCCCAAGTTGGGACTAGGGTTGGTGGGGTGGTGGGTGGGGGGTTGGTTGGGACTGTTTTGTTATAATTTGTTTTTTTACTGTTTTTTCACAAGTGATGTACTCATATATGTATTTGGATACTTGGTGTGCCATATCCTGATCTGTGCAGTGGTTCGGATTTTGCACCTAGGCCCAGAAGACAGGTTTTGGTTTAATGATGTGATACTGGATACCTACGGCTGAATGTAATATAATATCATGGTACACCAGGGGCTTGAATTCCTCTGTGAAGAGGTCACTGGTGTTTAAATTTCTTAATACATACCGTCCCCAGATTTGTATCCCGCAACAGACTCACTTGACAAGTAGTAAACTTTTGAGTCTTAGGAGGCCCTGGGTGGAACAACACTACCACTCCACTTAAACTAATTATTCCAGAGGGGTCAGCGTCCTTATACACAAATCCCTACCATTTAGACTGTTGGCACTAAAGCTAGATCCAGACAGCCGATATGTCATATTTCATGCTATGGTGGACAGATTGGTGGTGGTGGGGTTGTACCTACCCCCTCCCCCCGGGCCTCCATGAGATTACTCAATCAGCTGATTTCCTAAATTGCTGCCTTTGCTACAGATAATGTGATGATACTGGGAGATTTTAACCTGGTCCCGGAGTCTGGGATGGACAGACTTTCCGCCAGAGCGGCTTGTCTTCTGAGCTGCTCACCTGGGCGGATGCCTCCAACCTGACTGACATGAGGAGAAGGTGGCGTTACCCTTCTCGATAGGCTTACACATGTCACTCAACCTCACACAAAACCTTTTCACGCATAGACCTTGCCTATGCAGGGGGGCTCTGTCCTCTACAGGGCTCGGGACAGCTCCATCCTCCCCGAGGCATATCAGACCAGATTCAAGGGTCTCTGAGCCATATATATCGGAGGTGCTACACTACTGGCGGGACCTTGACCATTCTATATCCTTGACCACATCCCGGGGCAGCTTGTGGTCACATATGCGCAGGATCCAGAGGGATTTGAGGGAAGATACCTTGAAGGCTGAGGAAAGGGTAGCCGCACTTGAAGTGGAATACTCCATAACCAGGGCTCCCAGGGTATACTCTGACTTTCAGGCAGCACTGAGGGATGTCCTCCTGCTCCAAACGTCTGCCACAAAAAACAAATTTCTACATCAATCTCAAAGAATATTTGAACACGGGGAGAAGATGGGTAGTATGCTGGCAAGGTTGGCAAGGGAAAGCTCCTCTCCAGTGACTATCTCCACTATATGTGATTCTGATGGGATGCTGCTGACCGACCCCACTTCCATTAATGACAGATTTGCGTCATTCTACCAAGAGCTTTTCAGCTCCCGGATGGTATGTACGGATCAGGAGCTAACAGCGTACCTGGGGGAGATAGAACTCCCTTGCTTGACATCTACCTACAGGGAAGCATTAGATGGGCCTGTTACGCTAAAGAAACTTCAGAGGGCGGTGGCCTCCCTGCAAAACGGTAAAACTTCAGGTCCATACGGAGTCCCCGCCAAACTTTTTAAAACATATGCGGAAGAGCTGCGCCCTACATTTAACCTCATGCTCCAAACAGCCATGGAGGAGAATTGTCTTCCCCCGACTATGGCTTAGGCGGTTATTGTTGTCATCCTTAAGCCTGGTAAGCCTCCAGAGCAGTGTTCCTCGTACCGACCAATATCTCTCCTAAATGTGGACGCCAAGTTGTTGGCCAAGGTATTGCCCGGATGTCTGAACACTGTGATCACCACATTGGTGCATGCAGACCAATCTGGATTTATGTCAGGTACTGGAACGGACATTAACATCCGACGGCTCCTCATGCATCTTTCCCAGGTGGGCGGGGACGGTTTGAAGGTGGTGACGCCGAGAAGGCGTTTGACTCGGTGGAGTGGCGCTACCTCTGGACCGTCCTACAAGGAGTTTGGCCCTCGATTCATCAGATGGGTTCAGATTCTCTATCACAGCCCCACGGCCCGTATATGCACAAACAACTCGCTGTCGTCTCCCTTCCCCCTGACCAGGGGTACCAGACAGCACTGTCCGTGTTCCCCTGGCCTGTTTGCATTAGCCATGGAACCCATGGCGGCCCATATTAGATCTGCCCCCTCGGTGGAGGGAATTCAGGTGGGGGTGATTACAGATAAAATATCCTTATATGCTGATGATACTCTCCTCTTCCTTAAAGACATCTCCTCCCTCCCACCAGCATTCCACATAGTGGATGTGTTTGGCTCATTTGCAGGCATCAGAGTCAACTGGGGGAAGTCACTCCTCTTCTCGCTAAACATGTCAGACCATCATCCACCAACAGGCATCCCCCTGAACTGGACATCTGAGTTTAAATATCTGGGGGTGAGGATTGGAACTCCGCTGTCCTCATATTTTGAGCTGAACCTCCAACCACTACTCAAGAATTTCTCATAGAAATGCTTGGCCTGGAAGTCTCTTCCACTCTCACCGGTGAGTAGAGTGAACCTGGTTAAGATGGTATACCTGCCTAAAATCCTCTACTTCTTCCGTAATTCCCCTATGCCTGCCTCATTTTTTGCAAAACTAAAAGGTATAATATCCTCCTTTGTTTGGAATAAAAAGCCCCCACGGTTGGCCATCTCCACCTTACAGATTCCTAACAGTTAGATGGTGGTTCTCTCAGCCCCACAAAAACCCGTCGGTGACCCTGGAGGTGGCCATTATGGGATCATACCCCTCCCTTAGCAACGTGGTGTTCAGAGGGCTGAGATCTCACCCTGGCATCACGGAATTAATACTCACAACAATCTCGGTATGGCACAGGGCTAGGACCCGCTTTAGCTCCCCCGGGACGTTCTCACCCCATATTCCCCTTTGGGGCAACCCTAATCTCCCACATATGAACAAAATTCCAGATCCATAGCTCACCGGCGGTAAACTGCGATCATTCCCCGATCTCAGGGATGCCTACTCACTGCTGAGGTGGATGCTGTTCTGCTACTACCAACTCCACCATGCATATAGGAAACAGTTCCCACCTTCTCTTACTCTAGAATCAGACTCTGTGGAGGGACTACTTATTGCAAAAACTATAGACAAACCTTTATCCTCCATATATTTCCGTCTGTCCATAGCTCCCACAAAGAAACTGGAAAAAAACCTTGGACGAATGGAAGGTGGGCAATCCTGATGACAGAGGAAGAATGGGAAACATGTGTATCCTCCTTCGTCGCCAATATGATCTCAGCTAGAGATCGCTTTATACAGGTCAAGTTCCTCCACAGAGCCTACTACACTCTGAAACGACTGACAATTATGAATCCCATATGTGACATGCGGGCTGCCTCCTTCTTTCACATGGTCTGGTCCTGCTACCACCTCGAGGACCATTTGTCAGGTATAGTGGATAGCCTTGACCAGATTACCTCCCTAACTTTAGGATCTGACCCCAGGTTGATGCTGCTTAATGTCTTTGACACTAGTGTTCGGGGCAGATACACCAGACTGTTCCTAAGCTATGCCACATTCTATGCGTGTAGGGAGATATTTCTCCATTGGAAGGACGCTACACCTCCCACGGTATTGAATTCAGTGTTACCACTGTATAAGATTACCTATATCAATCAAAACTGCCCTAGCAAATTCGACAAAATATGGTCAAAATGGATAGATGATTGGGGAGCGGCGCTCTTAGATGACGATCAGGGCATTGATGTTGAAGTTGTTCCACAATAATAGACCACTGGTTGGCTCTCCTGAATGCTGGTAACCATCTATAAGATGTCATCTAACTATTTAGATGAGGTCCCTTTGCCCCCCCGAACCCCTGCCCCCCATTCTCCTCCCCTCCTCTCCCCTGGACCTCCTTAAGTAATTATGTTGGAATCTATTGCTACTAAACCAGTATCTTATTGTTATGTTATGTAAGGATTTTGCTCACCTCTCTCCTGTGGATATTAACAAAACTGTTTTTCTATGGTAATCCATACAATAATGCAACTATGACTAATTGTGTGTATGTATCGCTTGTACTGTAAAGATTTGAATAAACATTTTTCTTGTGAAAAAAAGACACAATGTACAACCCAGTGGGCCCCATTTTGTACACCAAAGAAGTTTTGTTTTGATGGTGTGGTGATTGCGAATATCATACCTGTGGTCTAGCCTACCCTGGGATTTGATATTGGAAGGTTGGCAAGCATTGTCTACAATCTACAATCACTGTAGGAGGGGTAGTCACAAACAACAACAAATAAGCACTGTTCCTCTTGTCAATTTCCCAAAATGTAACATTCTGCTTTAGATATACCTATATAACAGTGATGACTAGCTCTAATGACTCTTTTTTTGCCCTGCCATAGTGTGCACATTTTTTCTTCATATATATGGACAAAGCACATAGACAGTCAAATCATAGGGGGTCCACCCCACAAGACATATACATTCACTATTCAGTGCAAACTGGAAGATCCCACATTACTGCCTGTAGGATAATATCACATGACAAAACCTTACCTCTATTAATCCTTTAGAAATAAAACAAAAAGCAGACAGAAATGTATTGCATCTCTCGGGAAGCTGATGCTTGTATCCTAATGCAAGTGTCCTGATCCATATATGACTCAATTGACATAGTGTTTTTTATATATCAAATGAGCTCATTGATATTTTATGGACCAGGAAGAAAGTTTCTTCCAATATCTCCATTTCATGACAGGACAACATTAAGTCCAGGACCTCTCTACCTCTCAGTCCCATATAAGAGTAACCTATTAGATATTCCCTTGTGGAGATGTGTATATCTTTAGATCGATGTAACCATATGGTGCCTTAAACCAACTGAGACCACTATATTGAGATCAATGGAACATAGATAGATATGGATGTCTTGTAACCCATTCCTATCTGTGAAATGGGACACTCAGTATAGTGTATATATACATATAATTGGCCTTTGTTGTTTTTCACAAAAATAATGTTGTAATGAGCATCATGTGCTCATTTTAATTTGTGTATGTTGTGATTAATATTTTGGAAATCATTTTTATACGCATATGTTGAATCTGTATGCATGTTATAGTCATATAATAACATATAATAAGTACTGTGCAAAGTTTTAGGCAGGTGTGTACATTTTAGGCATTCTGTAAAGTAAGAATACTTGCAATTATATATATTTTATTGTTTATTAATAATTTACAAATTTTACAGGTAGCGAATGGAAGAAAAATCTAAATCAATTCAATATTTTCTGAGACTACCCCTTGGCTTCAAACCAGCATAAATTCTTACAATTGCACACTTTGTACCCTTGCACAGGATTTTGTAGGATTAGAGTCAGGTATATGATTAAACAATTATACCAAGCAGGTGCTAATGATCATCTATTTGTTTCACTGTAGATTGAAACACAGGCATTAACCAAAACAGAAACAGCTGTGTAGGAGGCTTAAAACTGGGTGAGGAACAGCCAATCTCTGCTACTAAGTTGAGGTAAGGACAGTTTCATGTCACAGGTCATACACCATGGCAAGACACAAGGTATACTGCATCAGCGAGGTCTCTTCCAGGCAAAGATTTCAAAGCAGATTGGGCTTTCAAGATGTGCTGTTCAAGCTCTTTTGAAGAAGCACAAAGAAAAGGGCAATGTTGAAGATCGTACATGCATTGGTCAACCAAGAAAACTTAGAGCAGCAGATGAAAAACACATCATGCTTACTTCCCTTTGACATCAGAAGATGTCCAATAGTGCCATCAGCAGCAACCAGTGGGACCCAGGTACACCCATCTACAGTCGGGAGAAGTCTAGCCAGCAGTCTGGAAGTGTCTCAACATCATCAAGTCTGTCTGGGATTACATGAAGAGACAGAAGGATTTGAGGCAGCCTACATCCACAGATGATCTGTGGTTAGTTTTCCAAGATGTTTGGTACAACCTACCTGCTGAGTTCCTTCAAAAACTGTATGCAAGTGTACCTGAAAGAATTGATGCTGTTTTGAATGCAAAGGGTGGACACACCAGATATTGATTTGATTTGGATTTCTCTTTTGTTAATTTACTTTCCATTTTGGTAATTGCTAAAAAATAAACTATTAACACTTCTGTTTCTGAGGGCATTCATAATTTACAAAAAATATTGACACCTGCCTAAAACTTTTTGCACAGTAGTGTATTTCAAGTTGTAATCACTTACAATAAAGTAACCATCCATGCCAATTTGCTGGGGCTATCATTCAGGAAACTATGGGGTTGATTTACTAAAACCAGAGAGGCAAAATCTGGTGTAGCTGTGCATGGTAGCCAATCGGCTTCTAACTTCAATTAGGCTTTGACAAAAAATCTGGAAGCTGATTGGTTTCTTTGTAGAGCTGCGCCAGATTTTGCACTCTCCAGTTTTAGTAAGTCAACCCTTTGTTGTCCTCAGTTGCTTTTTATTCCAAGCAAAGATCCCAAAAGGGGAACTCACTATGTTACTGGACATGAGCACAATCTTCCGAATTCAAAATACCTTCTTTATCCCTAAAGTTCCTATGCCAAGCAAAGATCCTTAAAGGTGAACTCACTAAGATACCGGACATGTTCACAATCTTTCAGAGGCTTTCACTAAGACCTGGCAAGGTCACTCTCTCACAGCCTAGAAGCTTGGTGTCACCTGGCCAGCACATGACTCTGTGACAGCCTGGCATGTGCATGCAACATTGACTGGGATTTCTGTTTGCCAACCCTATTATGTTATGTACGTTAGAAAGCATATTAAAAAGTTTGATAATCTTATCTTCCCATGTATGGCCTTTATTAGATACTGCAAAATATCATTATTTTATCCATGATGGCCACTTCATACAGGAGCCAGATTACACATTTTGTTGATTTTCTTCATGATAAGAAGTTTAAACTTCTGCAGCTAAAACTTTTTCCTCCTCTTTCTAGTGTAGGAAAGGTTTACAACCTGTACAGGAAAGGGTTACAACCTGTGGGGGGTTAATGTGGTCTTGTACGTCCACACATTAACAAGATTTCCTCTGACTTCTTGTTTCCTTTACTACTGGGGCAGGATGTAAGGTGAAATCTTTCCAGCAGGCACATATATAGCAATAATAACCGATTTTGTAGCACTATAGAGAAGTCTGGAAACTTCCATGAGGTCTTTCCTACCATCTTTGTCCCCAGTGAGGACACTTTCTTTCCGTGGCTAGTGTGTTAGTCAAAAATTTTATGTATGGGCCCACATAAGTGTATACAATTACTAGGACTTTAGCTGCATTAACACCCAAGTACTGAATGTATCACGATGACCAGCAGAATGGATAATCTTTAACTCAAGTAGGTTTCCAGTGGGCTTTGAAGCATTAAAGCCCAATTCCAGCTTTAGCAAAAAATGGAAACAATTGACTTCCAAGCTTCCTGCAAAAAATGAAAAAGCAGCGCTGGCTGTTTTACTCAGGGCTGTCCCAGGCAGGTTCACCTGCACACCAATCCACCACCACTCCTCTTCTGGGTCGAATGAAGCCTAGCATCATTTGACCCACTTTCTGTGAAGCCAGGGCATCAAACTCTGCCCCCACTCTGGACTCACAGAAGAATGCTCCAGAAAGCTACACTATAGCATTACATGTCTACTCTTCTTTGGTCTGTGATTGTAAATAAGATGTATTACAGAGCATTCAAAAAATTTTATTAGCCATCTTCTGCTTTAGTAGGCACACATGCTAATATACTTATGTCACTTGTTTATTTATACAGTACATATGACATGTCTTCTCATAATTGGTTTTAAGGCGTGCCAAAAAAGGTCTATGTAATGCAAGTGTTTGTCATTGCAGAAATATATATTTTTTTGTCTCGCTGGCTGTACCACTGAATGCTTCTCTGTCCTCTGGAAATGGTGCCTCAAAGTCATTGTAGATGTTAGTGATGTAAGGGAGGAACCAGTGGAAGCTGTGGAGGACCCAGGAGATCTTCATTCCTAAAAGTATGGCTTATTATAGCTCCTTTATCCACTTTTTTTAAGACGTAAGCGGTTGATTTTGTGGAATGTTTTTTAAATAATTGCGTTGGAATATCTGCACTCTTCTGTGCCACTGATTATGCACTAAGCATAATCTGGTAGCCGTCTTTACTTAAATTAGATTAACACCTAACAGGTCAATCAACTTGGACCTAGTGGAACAGGAAAGGGAACCCAAAATGTTGCCACCTGTTATGTTGAATAAGGTTAAAAAATAGCAAAAACATTGTTTTAGTTAAGTCAAGAGGGAGTTTTTAGCGGGACTTTTTAGGTGCTGAATATACTGAAAAGCCATATACAATAAAAAAAAAAAAATCACTTTTAATTTAAGACATATAAAACACAGATATTCAGTGTCAGATAAGGTATACATTGGTACAACTGGTATGGAGAAATGCCAGGTATGGAAAAAGATATCTTGTTGTGCGGGTGGTGGTACTATTTACCATATCCATTTATTTAGGGATAGGCTTTTCAGTATATTCTGCACCTAAAAAGTCCAGCTAAAAATTCCCTCTTGTCTACACTGCTCATTTAGGGATGCTGGTGCATCTTTTGAACCTATCACGACTCCAAAGCACCACCCATGTATTGTTTTAGTTAAGTTTTACCTTCTACCTGGGAAAACATAAAATTGGACCAGGGGTCCTCACACTTTTGCATTACACTGCATTTAATGTTGTTATTAATTACCTGAAGAATTATTTTTCTTTGTTTTTTTTTTTCAAAATGTAGTGAATATTTCACAGTTGGAATGATATTTTCTGAAAGATGACCGTTAAAAAGCAACAAATGTCTATGTATTAAGAAATGTATCTAATTTATCGCTACTTAATGGAGCCCAGTGTTTTAGTTCTGACTGTGTATTCCCTTTAAACCTCAAGAGTATCAACAATGATTCCCATGGTTTGTGGAATATTTCATTGGATGAGGCGCAAATCGCTTCTACAAAGTCTTGTAAAAACATTCTGAACTTGTATATTTTTAGGGAGAGGCCACTGTTATCCCTCTGAGTTGACAATCTCAAAAGAAAGAAAAACACGTTTTAAATCTGATTCACATGTGTAGCTTTGTGTTCTCAAGCATATAAACATGTAAAAATGATACTGTTTAATAATCACACTGTGCAATAGATGTATGCATGTGAATATGAAAATGTGAAGCCAAGATACTCTGATCAAAAATCTCCATTCTTCATATTTGCAATCTTTAAACCCTAGATTTACTGTACAACTCTTGAGCAATTTCTAGCAGATGCCAAAACTCTTTGCGTAGCTATTTTGTTGGTAGAAATAATTGAATCACAACCAATGAAATGTTTTTTCTTACATCGACTTTTAGCTCAGTTATTGTAATTGCCATTCTAATCATTTAAAAAAAATTAAACATTTAATACATGTCAATAGAATCTATGAGCACCATTGGTTAACTAAAGAGACAGCACAGCAATAATGGTCTGCCTTAAAGCTTGCCTTGTCTAACTGAATCCTTAAATGCAGATGAGTTACTCCTTTGATTCAGTAGAAAAGAATAATATAATTCCCCAGCATACTTTTACTCCTCTGATTCACTTGTGTATGTAAATTCCAACTTGAGCTACTGAACTTGGTAAACTGGCTTTTTTAGCAAAAAAAAAAAAAGTCAGGGGACACTGTGGAATAGAACTGAGATTAGCACTTCCTGTCTGCGATGAAGTAAAATATTCATATTTATCTAAGAAAGAAAAACATATTTAAATCCTATATGAACTTTCAGTTTGAAGGGCAGTTCCAGTGTTGTGGAAGAAAAATATAGCCAATAAAAAAATAGGATATACAGTTGCTACACAAGCTATATTATAATTTAATGCTATTAAAAATGATGCTCCCTTTTTAAACTGCAGCACAGTAATTTTCTGTAAAATTAATTTCAATAGGGCAATATGCACCTTTGATGTACAGAACAATTCCAAAAATGTAATTTCCTGCTTTAACTTAGCATTAAGATACAAGTCTGGTTTTAGGCATCTTTTGCAACAGAAATTTCACTTTTGGTGTAATACTCGCTAAGGTCGGCCATACACAGTTCAAATCTTGGCCTAGATTCAAACCGTTAATGGACAGGCTGAAGGTACCAAGTTGATCAATTGAACAATTTGGGTACAACCAGCCTGCCAGAGCCTCCTGCGATCACTGTTTGATCCCAATGGGGCAGCTCCCCCCCCCCTTCTTGCTGGAAGAAGACAATAACCCAGCAGGAGGGATTCCTGCATCAACACTGACAGTGTTGATGGGTAAATCAAGCTAATTTTTTCCCTGCATAATCACGGTGTTCTCTATTCGGGGTGGCTTTCCCTGGGAGGGTGCATTTATTAGCAAAAGACCAATTAGCACTGTCCAAACAGAAGGTCAAGAGTCTGGCAGCCTCATAGGACAGTCAGAATAGAATGAAAATTCCTCCTACAAGTTTTAACCAGACACTGATAGAAGTCAAGACTGCTATATACAGCTGATGAAAAAAGGTATATTTAATAAATAATTGCATTTCCATGTTCTGTGTACTGTGGGAGGCCAGATTTAGTGAATGCAGGGCCTTGGGTTTAGTAACACTTTAAGGGTCCATTCACACAGGGGCAACTCAGATCCGACTTCAGATCGCCCCTAGTCGCCTCAGGTCGGACAACATGTAAAAATCAATGTAAGTGAATGAAAGCCGTCTTAATGCACACTACTGAAGTCGCTCCGACTTCAGAAAAGGTTCCTGTACTACTTCAATCTGACTTGTAGGCGACCGGTATCCATTGATTTCAATGGAGGTCGCCTCCAAGTCGGATCTCCGTCTATACGGAGGCGACTCTTACAGAATTATCAGCTCTCAAGTGGGAACTCCACGCCAAATTTATGAAAAAAATTTGGCGTGGGTTCCCCCTCCGAGAGCATACCAGACCCTTAGGTGTGGTATGGATTTTAAGGGGTACCCCCTACGCCGAAAAAACGGCGTGGGGTCCCCCCCAGATCCATACCAGACCCTTATCTTAGCACGCTACCCGGCCGGCCAGGAAAGGGGTGGGGACGAGCGAGTCCCAGTCCTCTGGAACTGTGACATCATAATGGGCGGGGACATCATCCAGTGATGTCCCTATATAAGTCGCCGCGCGCCGCGTCCCTGCCATTGTAAAAGGAGGCAGCGACGAGGCAACATCTGAAGAGAAGAACAGAAGAACAGAAGACGGCGACAGCGGCGACAGAAGACCGGGCCACCGCTTGTAAAAGAGCTAGAAAAAGGCGCGGTGGCCCGGCAAGAAGAACCGAAGAGGGGGACAAGACCCCCGAAGTCGGAAGAAGAGGGCGGTGGCAGCGGCGAAGAAGAATGCTGGGCTCCTCCGCTAGTAAAAGAGCTAGCAGAAGATAGCGGAGGAGTGCGACGAGAAGACCCCCGGAGCTGTGCAATAAACTATTTTAACCCTGTGTTGTGTTTTTTTTTTACTTTTTATTCACAGGTGAATGGGTAGGGGTACATTGTAACCCATACTCATTCACATAGGGTGGGGGGCCGGGATCCGGGGGCTCCCAGATTCTGATAAGCCCCCCGCCCACAGACCCCGACAACCAACGGCCAGGGTTGTCGGGAAGAGGCCCTTGTCCTCATCAACATGGGGACAAGGTGCTTTGGGGTGGGGGGGCCGTGCCCCCCCTTCCCCAAGGCACCCCCCATGTTGAGGGCCTGGTACGGCTCAGGAGGGGGAGCGCTCGCTCGTCCCCACCCCCTTTCCTGGCCGGCCGGGTAGCGTGCTCGGATAAGGGTCTGGTATGGATCTGGGGGGGACCCCCACGCCGTTTTTTCGGCGTATGGGGTTCCCCTTAAAATCCATACCAGACCTAAGGGCCTGGTATGCTCTCGGAGGGGGAACCCACGCCAACTTTTTTTCATAAATTTGACGTGGAGTTCCCTCTTGAGAGCTCATTCTCTGATTGGCCGCGGCAAAAGTCGCCTGGCCTGGGGCGACTTATTGTAAGTCACCCCAAGTCGTGTTCAGGTCGTGTCCAAGTTGCCTCCAAAAGTTGAATTGAAAGTTGTGTTGCCCCTGTGTGAACGGACCCTAACTGAACAAGCTGAAGTTAGAGGCTGATTTGTTAATATGCACAGCTGCACCAGATTCTGTGTGCACTGATTTTAGTAAATCCCCCGCCCCCCCCATTGCATCTCTCTTTACCAAGATATATGTATTTCCTATGATCCTGAGTTCCATTAACCTCCTTAGCGGTATTCCCTAGTGTGGCTCGGGGTCAATTTTCACTACCAAAAGCAGTAACCCTGAGCCACAATCGGGATTGCATCGCAGGAGCCCAGCGGCAAATTCAAAAAGTGAAAAATATGTAACACACTATAATCTGTAATCATTTCACCTCCCTTTTGTCCCTAATGCTTTGTCCAGTGCCCTGCATGCACTTTTATATTATATATATATACTGTTCATTCTGGCTGGAAACTTGAAAATGTCCATGGCATCCAAAAAGCGCCCCTTTACGTCAAAAGCGGATTTTGACCAGCTGGAAAACAGCGATAGTGAATTAGAATCGCTTGCAGAATTGAGCGATAGTGAATTGTGGGGAAATTTGTCATCAGACACTGAAAGTAATGACAGTGACAATTCTGCAACTGAGCTAATTTCTGTGTGTTTGATTTGATTACATTATTGAATAAAATCTATTATTATTATATTATTATTTGTTATAACTATTTATAGTTATGTACTATATTATAATTTATGATTTTGCGTTTCAAACTTTATCATACCTGGGATGTCTACTAGACTCTGGCTTGGACAGATTTAAATGTGTTATTACTAAGAATTACAGACCTACAATATAAAATGGTAAATTTCTATGCAAAACATTGTACCCATTTGAGATTCAAAAATCTGACATAATCATATCACCAGGACGGTTAATGGTCATAATGCAGTATTTTACTACTGCCTATATAAAAAAAAACATCCTTTGTTCGGAAGAGAGAATAGTCTATAAAGAACATACATTTTTGAACAGAACAAATGGACAGATTTGCTGGACAATGGCTATATTCAATACATCCCATAATGTTTTAATGTACTTGGGATACACTGTGTTCAAAATCTGTTCACCTTGATTTTAGAGCAGACCTAAAATCAAGGGCTTGCACAAAACCAAAGGTGGTTTCACAATATAACCAATATATGTTTTTATGGTGGTGGAGTCAGTCACCGAATTTTGGCAGGAGCTACCACCCACCGATCACAACCCATTCAAGTGACTGAGGCTGGTCTGCAACAGCCCCACAACTGTGTACAATGCAATGCACACAGTTGTTGTGCACTAGTGCAGGATTCAATTAGGTAAAGCAGGCGGTGAGGAGGTGATAAAACATCTTCTTACCGCCTGTCTAATGCTCTCTAAAAAGCAATCCAAGTGTTTATTGCTCTTCAGAGAGCACAGCTAGTGTGAAGGAGCCCTAAGCAAGCAGATGAAGCAAGCAGAGGGATGGATGGACAGAACACACAGATCCTGCATTCTTTTCTCCCAATCAGGGAGTCTCATGTTTACATTTATCATACAGGATCCATGATTTATTCTAGTAGAAAGGAATACTTGGTGTCTGTGTTCCCTCTGACTCTGTTTCTGAGGTTTTTTAACATCAGCCTCCTGGTGAGTGGATAAACAGAACATTTAGAGAGAATGCTTGCCTCTGCTCCCTCCACGGCCTGCACTAAAACAAGGAACTGTGACTATCCAGGCTGTTGCACAAGGTGATTTTCCCCTCCTGGAAGCATTGTGCAGAAAAAAGAGTTTGAGAGCTTAGGGCTCATTTTAACATCTTCTTGCTCTGCTCTGGTATTGATAATCAAAAATGGCAGCAGAGGAAGGGGAGGGGTTTCAGCATGGGCGCAGGCTGATTGGATAAGCCTGAGAACCTTCCCTCCCTATGCAGGTTCGGGCAGTGAAATGGTATCGTCTAACTCTGCATCTGACTTGTTTGCCATTTTCCCAGCCCGACCCTGAGCAGATGAGAGATCTGTTTTGCATACATGGGGTGGGCCGGGGCATAGGAACGATGCTGGTATCAGGAGCTGGGTCTGCCTGAGGTCATTTGGACAAGCAAGAGACCCGGGCTCCAAACAGTGATTATCTTCCCAGAGCACCCATGCGGCTGCTAATAGGGGTGCTATGAGACATTTTTGGGGAGCTAAAGCACCCCCAAGTACCCACCTGGTGCCACCCCTGGCCAGTACCTGTTCTGTCAGCTTTCTCCTGCCAAAGTCAGGTTGCTGCTGGAGAGAGGTCAGAGTAGAATCCTCCCTCCAGCAGCTGTTGCAGCCTTGCTGTGTGCTGCGTTCTCCAGCTGTCTCAAACGACAGCATGATCACTCCTCCCATTCCGACAGATCAAGAATGAAGCACTGACTAGCTCTCCGCGTCCCTCCATCACAGGTAGTACCCCATATTCTCAAGGGATTGGGTGTTGCACGAACAACCAGCTTGGAACTGGTCCATCACAGGACCACACAGCTGGTGTCACCACTGTGGCGGACCAGGCAGGGTGTCCCCGTCTAATGTACGCTCTAGGCTGGTGCCTACCTTGCCTGTAGCTAGCGTCGGCCCTTCACGTGGGAGTGGACCAGAGTGGCTAAAGAAAAAGTAAGTACATAGATTTCTTCTTTACAGGGCTAGATAGATTAGGTTTAGAATGTGGCTGTGAGTAGGTTTTAGATTTTGGCTGAACTTCTACTTTAGGTTGAGTTCACACTATTGCCAATTGGATGCAGTTTTCGCCGCATCCAATTCAAATGTCAGGAGATTGTGACCGGCTCTCAGTGGAGCCGGTTCACACATATCTGGGATTGACTGCAGAGTGAATTGCACAGGAGTCCTATGCGTCTTCTGGTCTGTTTCAGGTCCGAATTCAACCAAAAATTCAGTTCGAAATCGGACCTGAAATGGTGAACAGGGACGCATTGGACTCCTGCTGTGAGCCGCTCCAGAAAGCAGTGTGAACATAGCCTTAAAGTGTAACTAAAGGCAAAAGTATTTTTTTTTAATTTTGTATAAAGTAAGGGTTATAACCTCCATCAAATATTTTTTTGCAGTGTGGTTAGACTACACTGATCAGCACTGCAGGCTGTAGACTGCGGAAATGTTCCAGCAGGCTGGTTGAACAGAAGTTCAACCACAGTGCCCATACATGGATCCAAACTGAACCACCTGAAATTTGATCCATGCAGTTTAAGTGTTACCTAACTGCAATAGATAAAAATGGGTCTCCTGCATTGCCAGCCAAGGCTTTATTGTCTAGCAAAGCTGCATAGAACTCGGAACTGGATGGATAGAAATGTAAATCCTATGACAGTTAAAACAACCCCCGTATCTGTATTTCACCTGTATTTTAGCTTTTTTTTTCCAGTAGTTCAGCTCAAATGGTATGACACACTGGGTGTAGCCTAAAGTTTTTGATAAATTATCTGTACAAAATACATTTGAAAAATTAGCAATAATACGTTTGGATTGGATTTCCAATCAAAAAGGATCAGTGGCTATATTCATTATGCTAATCCTATCCAAAACGTGTCTATGTCATTTGTATTCAGTCTAACACAATAACATTTTAACACCCTTTTATTTTTCAGCAAACTTAGGGAAAATTGTACTAAGTGTCCCACTTTAGCTGTTCATTCCGTTGTGCTTATGAAGTTTTGATGACAAAGGAGGATACATACCATCTGCATTATGTTGTCAAAGATGAATGACTATTAACGACAAGCAGGGCTAAAAAAAAAACATTGTGAGCAATTTGGATCAACCTAAAAATGCAATTATGTGAAATTTTCACAAATGTACAGTATATACAATGCACAATTGTGAATATAATACATAGTTATTTAACCAACATGGACTTGTATCACGGTCCAGTCCTCTCAAACAATATTGGGAGCTCCAATCAGTAAGAAACCTTTCCTGGCAATCATTTTGGCATGTGAACTACAATTCTGACAAATAGACTATATTACCAAGAGTATTGGGACACCTGCCTTTACACGCACATGAACTTTAATGGCATCCCAGTCTTCGTCTGTAGGGTTCAATATTGAGTTGGCTCACTCTTTGCAACTATAACAGATTCAACTCTTCTGGGAAGGCTGTCCACAAGGTTTAGGAGTGTGTTTATGGAAATGTTTGACCATTCTTCCAGAAGCACATTTGTGAGGTCAGGCAGTGATGTGAGTGAGAAGGCCTGGCTCACAGTCTCCGCTCTAATTCTCACTCATCCATGTCTTTATGGACCTTGCTTTGTGCACTGGTGCACAGTCACGTTGAAACAGGAAGGGGCCATCCCCAAACTGCTACCACAAAGTTGGGAGCATGAAATTGTCCAAAATGTCTGGATGCTGACATCTTAAGCGTTCCCTTCACTGGAACTAAGGGGCCAAACCCAACCTCTGAAAAACAACCCCACCCCATAATCCCCCCTCCACCAAATGATTTGGACCAGTGCACAAACCAAGTTGCATAAAGACATGGATGAGAGAGTTTGGGGTGGAGGAACTTGACTGGTCTGCGCAGAGTCCTCACCTCAACCCGATAGAATGCCTTTGGGATTATTTAGTGTGGAGACTTCGAGCCAGGCCTTCTTGTCCACATCAGTGCCTGACCTCACAAATGCACTTCTGGAACAATGGTCAAACATTCCCATAGACACACTCCTAAACCTTGTTGACAGCCTTCCCAGAAGAGTTGAAGCTGTTATAGCTGCAAAGGGTGGGCCAACTCACTATTGAACCCTACGGACTAAGACTGGGATGCCATTAAAGTTCATGTGCGTGTAAAGGCACGTGTCCTTCCTGACCACAAGAATTCCATGGATCCGTTTTTTCACTATTGAATGTGTTTTTGGAGACATTTTTATAAAGAAGAGACCATTATTTATAGATATTGTCACACTTGTCTTTCTATAGTGCTTTCCTCTTCTCTATTTCTTAGTCTAGGTCCTTAGGTTCCCCTTACATGACATGGTTTTTGTCATATAAATAATTACTGGTGGCACCTACTGTAAGTTAACATCATTTGAGAATATGATTGTAAGTTCATTTGAGAATATGATTGTAAGTTGCAATTAGTGATAACCCTCTACACTATCTACTTGACTGATAACCCGATAAATCAGAATAAACATGGCCATCAAAAGAATGTGCTCCGAGGTAATTCTACAGGTGGTAGAGGGGATAGGCAATATCCTGAAACATCTGTCCTTCCATGTCCCATTTTGTTAATAAAAAAATCCATCCAAATCACTTATACATTTCTCTTTAATAGAATGTTTTAATTTTTTTTTCATTCAATAATGCAGGAGATCAAATTTACAGCACTGGAAAATAAGATGTCTTACATGGAGACAAAGCTATACTTGCAGCCACTTTCAAAGGGTCGATGATGATGTGCACCACCAACACTTCAGAATCACGCTGTAGATTTTATTGCAGTTATCACAATTCATTTTTTTTTCTTTTAATCACACTGTAGTAGCTGGTCCTAATGTTTTAGAGATGGACGTTTGAGTATTTATCCATACTTTATTTCTTTTGTTTTCTTTATCTATACATCCCATTTCTTCAAAATTGTAACATGTTACCGTTATTGTTATTCTTGAAATAAAAAAATAAAAAAATCTATTCAGATATTTACCTGTGGCTGGTGTTAGGTTTACCAATCTTATACCAAGCTTTGTGGCTGTATTTGCAGTATGTATCCAGTTGACTTTCTGTCCTAGGGAAGCTTCAAACCTTTGCGTATAGAAATGCAAATGGATAGACAAGCACCTATGTAGATTCCTAATATCTTGTAGAGTGCTGGGCCGACAGCCTGGCTGCTCCAACTAGCTTAAGCCAGCCATACATGGATTGCCATAAATGCCTGCAATGCTGGTCAGTGTATTCTGACGGCAGGGAAATCCCCTGCCGTCAGAATCCAATAGATCAACGGGGAAGATTCCCCAATCCACAACGATTGTGTGAATTGGGGAATTATGTTTTTTTTTTTCTTGTTTAATCAATTTGACTCATCTATGGGCTGTTTTATTCTCTGGAAAGCTGCATAAGCTTTAAGCATAAATAAATAATAGTCACCCAGATTTCAGTCATAAAATGCAGTGAACACATTTTGGGTATATGTAAATTCTCTTCCATTGTGCCACTGCAAAGTTTTAAACCCTGTGGAGGCTTTATGCATATACAAGCGTGGGTTCTGTCATCTGTACTGCTATATATATGTGTGCTTCCTCACTGTCCTCCTCTGTAGCGATTAAACACTTTCCTATTGAGTGTTAACAAAGTGGCATTTTAAAGCTTTAACCCATGATAAAGGGCCAAACAGTGTTTGGTAATTAAGTCATATTATGCATACTTAACCCCACATCCCTCATAAATCCTTCTAAGGGCCTATTGACACTTGCAGATTAGTAATACAGTTTTCATGAGTTATGAATGTATAGAAACATTTACCAGCCATCTGAGATGGGCGATCAGCATGCTGCATCCTCCTCATGAAGCTATTCCTAACTCGTTTTACCCAAAATAATATTCTGTCTCAATCCTTGTAACCGCTGTATATTGCGTGGGTTTATAGCTTGTTTGTTGTTGTAGCCTCCGCACTGCGCTTATAATTGCTAGGGGAGTGAAAGTGAAGTGTCATTTTGGAAATAGTCTACCACTTCCACAAAAGAGGCTCTTCACAAAGGCGCATGCCGAAAATTGGACAAACAGCTTCACGGTAAGCTACTGCAGTGCCTTTCAGCTCAGTGTGATATTGCACACCAGAAGTACAGAAAGTCAGAGCTATAACTTAAATGGATTTTCCATATAGTACAGGGAAAGAATTCCTGGAAAGATTGCTTTCTTCGCAACACTAAGCCCAAGTCTTAAGGTCTCAGAGGAGACTGACATCATTTTTAGACAGAATGTAAGATATTCATCTATTCGTTTTCTCTCCTCTACCTTCAGCATCGTTATTAAGTTCAAACATTTTTGCATATAGCCTTAAAGCACAGCAGAATACAATACACATTTCAAATTATAGTACAATGCACAAATCTATTTTTTCCCATTTTTTCCTGAAAAAACCTGCCCAGACAAAAATGCACGCTAGATGACAATTCTGATTCATTAATTATGTATGTTTATCCCATAGTTCCTTTATACATTTTAAAAAATGTGAATCACTTTACTGCATTGATCACTTAGCAGTAACAGTAAAAAACATGGAAAAACACAGTCTTTCTTTGCCAGTAAAAGGCCATATGCGTATATGCTTTGTGATGCAAAATGTGGGAAATGTGTGGCGTTAAAATTGGATTAGAAGATTACCAAAAATTATAAGGGAAGGAAACACAAAAAGCACAATTCAGGAAAATATAAAATGTATAAAGGTATGATGGTCACTCAACTAAATGTTGAAGCTTATGAAGTTCCACGCTTGGTTAAAATGTACTACTTAGTGTATGTGAGATAAATGAACACAGATAAAGCTCTGTTTTTATATTTTTTATATTTCTAATATTAAAAAAAACATAGGTCCATAACAAATAATTTCTGGTAGATTTTTTTTAAAAAAGACTTCAGGAAATAATAAAATAAAAAACACAACTTTGTCCACATGAGAGAAGCTTTAATTAATTCCATTTGGTAGATCTCCCACACCCCTCCACGCACATATTAAAATAAGGGAATGTTGCACATTTTAGGTTTGAGGTTACAGGTGATATAAGGCACTTGGGGGTTAGGTTAGAAAGGGCACATGCTTCTCTTTGCCCCCATAATCTTGTGCAAGCCCTGACCCCAAGCCCCATGCTTGGAGGGGAGGGGTGAAGAGGTTACCCACTCACTGCTAGAGGGACCAGTGGAACAAGAATGATCCTTCTGGCAGTGGACAGGTGGGAGATGCAAAGCGGCCTGACCTGCAGGAGCTGCCTTAATATCAAATAATAATAATTATAATAATCAAATATAAACAAAAAAAATAAGAAGATGGGAAACAAGACAGGAAATGTGACCCCCACCCCCTGACCGTACCATGTGATTGCCCTTCTTAACCTCACCCCGACAGAAACCTGCAGAGCTGTGAATAACTCCTTCCCTGCACATGAGATTCACAGAGCACTGATGTTTCTTTTCGTCAATTACAGGGGCACTAAGCAACCATGATTAACCCCACCACAGCCAGAGACCTGCAGAGCAATTGTTAACATTTATTTTGGACTGAAACATTGTGAGCCCAGTCCTTTCTCTGACAAGAGAACTGCAAGAATCTTTCAGAGCAGTGATCAACCCCTTACATCACAGAAAGCCAACACAATGCTGCCTCTGCCAGGACCTGAAAGTAGTGACTAAACCAAGTATATATAAGTATCTATCTACATCATCTAAGTCAGATACCAGGAGAAGACCCTGAGATTGAATACTTTTCCTTCTATACTCATAAGAATAGAGCATATAGGCATCGTAGAAGTACAATGGATGGGTTTACAGGGCATTTTTCAAGGCACTCTGGGAGTTGGGTGGCACTGACCTTAAACTTGTCCCTCTTTTTTCTCCAGGTACAGATTCCTGCTCTGCAAAAATACACTTACCTATGTCAGCTTCCTCTAGATCATATATCACAAACAGTACTTGAAAATCCAAAGGACAAACCATTATTGTCCTTGTCACACATGTTTGGTTACTATGAAAACATATTTTTTCCTATTTTTTTTCAACTTAAATTGGACCTTAGGCCCTTATATTTTACCAAATTATTATAAATGCTTTTGTCACCAAAGTCTGGAACATTGTACCCCATTACACAGCTGCGACCCAGGTTATATGTAGAAGTCAATATCTTCTTACTGACTAACAATGTCCTTCTGTTGACACTTAGTAAAGCTAGCTGTGCTTTTGGCAGCATGGCACAGAGGAAACAACCTTTGGACAAAAGCTCACATGGCCAGACAGGGTGGTCTTCCCCCACTTGCAATTCCATGTACCCCAGTCATGACTAAGGTTCACGCTGGGTGCTCTTAGCATAAAACTATTCATCTTAGCAAGGGACTGTAGTGTTCTGAAAAGAATGAACACACAACTTAAGGTAATGTCTCCAGACCCTTTAAAAGGGTGTCCATCTCTGCTCTGACTCCTGCAAGTGGTGGCTATACTGAGAGCACTTCCCAACCAATTACTAATGAAAAACTACAACTTGTACCCGTGCAATAACCATTATGGAAGACATGGCTCCAGTCTGGCAATGGAGGGGTTAAATGCAATGATGTGTGCCACATAAATAGCGGCAAAGATGGTGCAAACTGCCTCTCTCCCTTCCTCCCTCCCCAGGAGGCTATTACTGCTCCCCATGAAATCTGTGTGAGGGAGGCATGGGAGGGCCAGAGAGACAGCAATGGGGGGGAGGGTCCAGATATGTGAAGTCTCACACTTTGTCCAGCAGGGATCGCTGCCAGTATAGAAGCCTTTTGGGAGTGCCATACTGCCTGAAGATAAAGACGGCCAGTCCAAGGAACAGGACACAAAGCAAAAGGAGCACTGGAACTACAACAGCTGCCATGCTTATTCCTCCGCTGGCTTCATCGACTTCAATGATTACTACTTCTCTGTCATCATTAACATCATTATCTTCAGGTTGCTTGACGGCCCTGCAACCCATCCAGTCTTGCAGAACAGACTTTGGAAAACCAGATTCTGTCTTCAACTGCTGGTTATTAAACTTCCAGTACTTGTTACCCTTGTAGAAATAGGTAAAGGCTGCAACACATAAAAGGAAAGAGAACTTAAGAATTAAGACATGCTACAGTAAAATAAAAAGATTAATGAAACCCACCCAGACCCTCGTCTTAAAGCATATCTAAACCCCAAAACTATTTAAAGTAAAAATCTACCTAGTTTTAAAAATGCTCCCATTCCCCTCCTAGCACCTATGCTAACTTGTGTAAAAAAAGATGTATATACTTACCTATTTGCAACCTGTTCCGATCCGGTCATGTGATCCTCTGTGTCAGCCAGCAATGACTGCAGGGGAGAGCAGAGAGCACTTGACAGTAGATGGGAATGCCTTGGGAGTGGTGGTGTTACCAGAAGACTGCCATGGCCCACCCATTGTTGGCAGTCCCTCCTCTCCCCTGCAGTCATCGCTGACTGACATGACACAAGGTAGCCAAAGCAGGCTGAAAATAGGTATGTGTGCATTTCTTTCTTACTCAAGTTAGTCAGCATAGATGTTAGAAGGGGTGGAGGGAGTCTTTTTAAGAATAGTTAGGTTTAGGCTGGAATTCCACTTCAGTATATAGCAGCTTACCAGTCCTTAGGTTTGCTGGCTATATTTGTTTTCCCTTGTCATGCATATAACATTTTCAAAAAGTAGAGTAAATGCACTAAAGTTGTCACTTCCTGTGAGATTAAAAGTCCAGCCCTTGTGACAACCATGGCATCCTCCACTCTTACAGTGGAGAAATAAGTGTAGACATAATGGGATGAAGTTTGTTATTAGAAGATGAAAGTAAAGGACAAAAGGGCTAAAAATGAATTTGGCCATCACATATGACGACTTGTAAGTTAGAACTAAACTAACCAAAGATACTAGAGGGTGGTTGAATGTACAGGAAAACCCAAACCATGGGCATCTGTGCCAGCCAGCACTTCCAGCCATCCGTGCCAGCCAGCACTTCCCTTAACATAAACGATCACATGTTTATGGCTATTGAGAGATGGGGGGAGGCATACACAGCAAGCATTTCTGGTTCTTTCCATGAGGTGCCAGTTAAGATATATGAAACAACATAAAATTATTTTAACCTTTTATAAGTCTATTAAAACTAGTTCATTAATCCTTAAAACACACATTTACAAGCCTCTTTAAGGCTGTTGATAATACAGTTTTCACCATCCACAATAAAGAGACTATCAGACAACAGATACATCTATTCCTTCACAACGTACACTGATTACCCTCACTCTTCAGCATCTTGTATTCATCTCTAACAAAGCTTTAGGTAATAATTGTAGTGTAATGCTGGTCAAATGGTGTAGTTCTGGCGAATACAACATGTTTCATGGATTATTAGATCAACTTTATCAGAATCTGTGAAGGATAATATTGCCTCCTTGACTGAGAGATCAACCAAGTATAAGGAGACCTCCACCTCATCAAACCACACTCCCGGCAGGAGAGCAAACCAGATCCCACTAGCGAGGGGGTTCAGACATCAGCAAGTCTTATGTGGTACAGGAGACAGAAGATTCAAGATTTACCTATCTTATGGTATCCCTTGGTTTAGGCTTAATAGACAAAAAACTTTTAGAAACAAGATACGTTATCTTTAGAGTCAAGGAGACATATCGGTAGATACCTCCAAACTGAACCTTTTCACCATAAACACACTGTACAATCAGCAAAGACGGTTATAGGACAGGAGGTCTAGCTGCACGCTGATTGAAATATCAACACTGAAGATGTGATACAAGAAGGTTTTAACCAGATTTAGTACCTTTGGGAAGGAAAAGAAGGTGGAAGGTATGGTATCCCTCCCCGACACTGTTTAAACCCAGTTGGGGTGTAGAGGGAGACCAGACTATACGCCTAACCTAGTTTCCGACTGTTAATATGGTACACTCTGTTTAAAATGTCCGTTCATATATACCTACACCCTATTGTACCAATTGTATCTAACCATGTGCCTCGCTCATTATGGGATCTCAATGTCTGATAATGTATACAATTGTTCTTATGTTGTATGACCTCTGTTATCTGTAATCCTCTCAATAAACATTATTGAAATAAAA
Organism: Lithobates pipiens; assembly: GCF_037356315.1. Lineage (NCBI taxonomy): Eukaryota > Metazoa > Chordata > Amphibia > Anura > Ranidae > Lithobates > Lithobates pipiens. The sequence continues at coordinate 17,661,819 of NW_027507696.1, forward strand.
AAAAAACTTTTGGAAACAACAAGAGGCATGTGCTGTGTTACCCAGCTTTACTTTTTGTTTTAGATACCTTGGACGTGGCTTATCAAGGAGTAAACAATATCCATCTGAAAAAATGTTCATACCCTGTCTCAACTATTACTGGCACTGACCCTGGCACTAGTTATAGAAATTAAAAGATATTAAAAGTAATAACTGACATTAAATGTAACCCAGAAATTGTTGGATTGAGCTACAATATTGTGTGTATGGGCAGATGGGTTCGAAAACTTGCCTTCAAATTTTGATGCCACTTGTGTCTTGCAGCCTCTCCTTCCCACTCCCCCTTGAGTCAAACAAACCTGAACTTACATGTTTATGGAGTGCTCTGCAGATCCTGCCCTCTAGTCTATAGGCAGATGTAGTGAGTTCAACAATGTTACAAAGTCGGTCAGGGCTCTTAAACATTAGAGAACATAGTATGTTCAAAACTCTCAGGATAAACCACCATTTTAACATGGTGTATGCAAATGGTTTTGTACATATGTGCGAATACATGACAAATTAATTCCTCATAACTTTTAAGAATGTTTTCCTTACCTCCATCACTTCCCATAAATGCTCCTCGAACAGAATCAGGGATCCCTTCCCATACTTTGATATTCTTTGGGTAATCAGAATCTACAGCCCTCATCTCATCATTAAACCGATAGTACCTGAAAGAAACAGGAGACAAAATATGTGAATAATATCTCAAAATATTTCTAAAAACAAAGCTGTGCTTTGTCTATGCAGAGCTTTAATTCCCTTCCACCAAAGCAGCATACTGTATACTCACCCTTTTTTAACTTATCCATTGCTTTTTTTTTTAGGGAAAAATACCTGAAACTTCTGAGTATGGGGTAGCGTTTGACTAACTCTATGTTACTGCCATTAGAGCTATACCAGTACTTGTGGTTGTTGATTGAGTCAGCACTGTCAAATGTGAATAGGTAGAGTCCTCAGCCCTGGTATAGCTGTAATTGCAGCAATGTGGAGCTTACACCGAGATGGGTTTCATTCCCAGAAACTGAACAGAGGGGTGGAGAAGCAAAGAAATGGTATATGCTGATGGCCTGAAGGGGCAGTAAAACAAATTTGTTGCTTTGCCCTGCATGGTTAAAGCGCAGGTTTTAAAGAGGAAGTAAACTCTCCCACTCTGATGCTTCTTTTCATTTAGTCCATTATAATAAGTAATTATCAGACCATAGCCACTGTAATCCAGCCCAAATCGCATATTAATTACTGTTTAAAGAAACTTTAAAAAACTTGTTTCCAGGGGTTAGGCAGCTCCATCTTAAGTATTGTTTTCTGAGTCCACAGTGGAGTATATTTCCGCCCTTACATTGAGCACTTCCTGTACTGTTAACCAAGCCTCCTTCTCAATACAATGTTTCTATGGCAACCCTGCTTCCCTTTTCATAGCTTACTTGTTTATTTCATAGTACTTGTGCCAATGTCTAATGTTTGCCTTTGTCAAACTTATCCGCTTCAGCTGATAAGACTGCAGTAATGGCCAAGTTTAGACTGTATGTGAGGTTACATGGTCATATGGTGCGTAGGAGGAAGCTCTGAGTGATTAGCAGAGTTCAGTGGTGTGCCATAGGAAGTCCTGATAACAGATAGATAAGCACATATAGAGTGTGCCGTAAATCAGGGGAGATCTGGGCATGCTCAGTGACTTCATTCTATAGAACGCCAAGGATTACAACAATATTAAGCAAGTAAGGAGATATCTACAAGCAATGTTCATTATGGTTTTTTTATGCTGATTTACATGGGACAAAGTTGTGCGGGAGGCTTTACAACCACTTTAACTTAAAGGGTTATACAAAAAAGAAAAACATACATATCTACCTCAATGCTGCAGCTTCATTGTGTTGCTGCAGCTCTCCCACATCAGCTCTAAAACCAAGAACTGAGCGATCATATGACCACTGATCATTCAGTTCTTGGTCTTCTTGAAGCGTAGAGCAGTGACTGTCACCCTCCACTCTGCTCCTCCAGTTCTCACTGGAGTGCCAGGTAAGAAAAAGACAGGCACAGCTGGCCTTGGCTCTCAGCTGCATGCTGAGAGCCGCAACCAGCTGTCAATCAGGCAGCCGGATGAAACCTGGCAATATCCTTTCATAGCCCACAAGAGAAGTAAGACCAAAAAAGCTTTGGCCATACTTCTCGTTTAAATAATAACTCATTATGCAATAATAAGTTAACCTACAAATTATTTTAAAAAGTCAGCTGGTGTAATATCATAAACGCTGTCTTTATAATGAATTGTCAACTAATATTTGGTATGTAGGCTTACAGTGGAAATGCCTGCTGTGTAAGCTGATAAACAGCAGTGGGAAGTTTGAAAGGCTTACAGGTGAGAGTGAGCTTAGTGTGGGCATCAACAACATAGTAGTATTCAGTTAAAGTCAAAAGAAGCCTGCACAGTTACAGTATAGGCTCTAAAAAGTGCAGTCACCTTGAGTATGTTATCCATCCGTCATAACTGGTCATAAAACATGATCATTTCTTTAGAAATCTATTGGCATTGGCATGTAAAAGAGCTTCTACATGTTTTTCTTGTATGGAATTACCTGTTTGGCAGTTGTCTTTTTAATTTAGACATTAGATACAGAAATGCCCTATATCTCCTCCCTTCAATGCACAAAATCACTTACTTGTTTCCTCTGAAGAAATAGGTCTTTCCATTTGGCATCCAGTACAGGGCAGCATCAATCCTATCAGTTGGTAATCCTCGACCCATTTCTTTCAATGTTCTGGGGTATCCAGGCTCAAGGATTGCTTCATCAAATACCCAGTATTTATCCCCTGAACACACACACAAAAAAAAGACATAAAAAATAATGATAAATACAAATATCTCAAAATGATTATAACAACATATGTGTCTTGTTTTTATTATTAATTGATAGTTAATAATTTTTTTAATTAAACACTGAAAAATCCACACTATTGACTAATTACCCTTGAAGAAGACAAATTTTCCATCTTTTCGTTCATATGCCGAATTTATTGAGTTTGGGAGCCCACGCCAGAAGTGTCCAATGGGCAGTGGGTAACCATCCATTACACGATTATTGCGCACACGCCAGAACCATTTATCCTGCAGAGATATTTTGTTTAAATCAAGAGATAGATGTTAACCTATTCTTTAAATGAAGAAAGATTGCTAACCACAAACCTTAAACACAAACATCTCCCCTCTCAACACAGCAATGGTGTCAAAATTGCCTTGACAGATATCTGGTCCATATGGAGGAACATTTGGGTCATCAGGGACATCTGGACGGTATCGTGGAGTAGGCTGAGGTGCACGTGTGGGACGTGGTGCGCGTGTTGGTGGTTCGTCTCCATGGCCTAAGAATAAATGCAAAGTCAGTAACTTAGTAAGCTTAGTTATCCCCCAGTTACCTATATAGAAAGTGACTTTCTTTAAGGCTGGCCATAGACACTTGAACTTGGCCAGCAGGGACCTGCCAAATTTTGATTAGTTTGTGGTCATCCCTGTTTTACAGAAGGCGATAAGTAGATTGACTTCTGCTCAATGAGCAAGTTGGAAAATGTTTGTTGATCAGCATATTCTGACAGGGTTGGGTCCTGCTGTCTGAATGCAATGTCCCAATGAGGGGGGGGGGGGGGGAGGGGGGGATTAGGCATTTTTCCACCCACCTGGTTTGGGTGGATGTAAGAATCTGTTCATGTTTTTCAGTTCAGCCCCCTGGCTGAACCAAAAACAACTAACCAACTATGGCCACATTAACTTTCGGACAAAACATAGGAGTAAACAATCTTTAAATTATGTACATGTTCTATTGATTTATGCGCAATTGTAAAGATTCACATATTGTTTATATACAGCATATGGATTCCTAAAACGCTATTCAACTAATATATCTCCTTTTTACATGGCTTGTAGTATTTAATTTAACTGTGCTGTCTCCAGCCTCTTACCACTTCCATATATCTGCTGAACTCCTCTACGGTCATCATCTGGTAGCTGAAAGTTCTGGGTGTCCATCCACTGATAAAATGGGGCCATGATTGCTGATGGATCATTGGAATGTTCTAATCCCAGCGCGTGTCCAAGTTCATGAACAGCCACAAGAAACAGATCATTGCCTAAGTAAACAGAAGTATTAACATTTGCATTACTGATATCACTGATTCCTTTTTAATCTGTTTATGTTGTATAAACATTGCTCAATCTGAGTGTGACTTTGTCCTTACCATCTAAATCATCATTTCTGGATGTCCATGGCTCTGCAGAATCAAAGTGAGTGTCTCCTCCAATACCTGGCCCAGGAAAGTATGCATGTGCCAGAAAGCCCCCTTCTCCATCAAAAGGGGTACTGTCCCCATGAAACCCCTCAGCAAAGAAGATCATGATGTCAGCATGCTTTGCATGTCCATCTTGAATGTCCACGTATCGAACCTCACTGAAACGCAGTGGAGTTACTGCTTGCCAAACAGAAAAGGCTCTCCGGATGGCTTGATATGTCTCATATTCGCCAACTTTAGGTGTGTAGTTCTGTATGCTGGAAGAAAACAAGCGTTATACTAAAAGTAAGGCTAAAAGGTAATATAAACAAATTGTCCTTCTAAATATATTTTTTTGCTATACCAGAAAGTGATGTCCTTGTGCTGCCATTTTAGACCTTGGATGGCATATCTTTTCCTCCTCACATTGGCTTTGATTTCAGCACCAAATTTATCTGGGACACCGCAGCGTGGCCTTTTCATAGCCCTAAAGATAACCAGGTATTAGTATGTAAGAATAAATATAACATAGCGAATATATCTATATATATTTATGTGTCATTATGCACAATTGAATGCTTCTAGATGTTTGATATACACTGCCACCATGTGAGAAGCACAAGACTGAAATAATTTATGTTTGAGGCATGCCAAACATGTGTCTCTATAACAAATACATCATACACAAATGATATATATATATTATGCTTTATTATGCTTTAAATTTATTATCAACATCTAAAGCTAATCCAGTGATCTGGACAGTCTTACATCTTCAAATATAGCACTAGTAATCATAATACAATGCTAACAATATAAACCTGGGGAAAATGTTATGATGGTCCAGTAACCAGTACAAGTTGTACCGGTCATATATACACATTGATAAACGTGTAAATTTTGCTTTTGGAATGCTGGTATGAGACACATTTTGCATGATTGATAATGTAAACTAGATAAATGAAATTATAGCATCGGATTCCCACTATCTGCATGTTTGTGGTTAACTCTAATATTTATTTATTTATACTTTTTTAACAATTTGTTATGCTGCTCCGGTTACTTTTGTTCAGGCCAAAAAAAATTAATTTAGAGAAAGATACCATACCTTTCTGTGTCACTGTCCATCTTCCCTGTCACTGGCAACCCATAGAACCTTTGCATAGCAGAAATGGCTTCAGACATAGACTGTGGGGAGCGTAATGTGTGTGTTCTGAGGTCACCTGGAGGCAGATAGCCATACTGCTGAAGCCAGCCCTGTGGATACAGAAAAATGTGAATCCAAATCAGAATATGATATCACACACTTAAATATATATACAACATACATAATTGTAATAATCTTATTATGTAGCACCCAAATAAACAATGATTATTACTACTGACTTATTTCTGACCTATGAGATCTTAATGTGGGCAAACATATTATATATTTTATATATAATATATAATTTTTTATATATATATATATATATATATATATATATATATATATATATATATATATATATATATATATATATATATTATAATAATAATATATATATAATTTATATATATTTATATGTATATAGCTCTGACAATTTATGCAACGCTTTACATACAGTGCATTCACATCAGTCCTTGCCCTCAGTGAACTTACAAGATAGATTCCTATCTCACATCCATGCATACGCGCTCACACATATTAGTGCCAATTTAGACAAGAGCTGATTAACCAACCAGCATGTCTTTGGAATGTGGAAGGAAACGTGGAGTACGTGGAGAAAACCCACAAGTACCTGGAATAAACCTATGCAAGCACAGGGAGAACAAAAATTCCACATAGATAGGGGACTCCAGTGCTGCAAGGTAGAATGGCTAACCAATAGGCCACTGTGTTGACCAACATATTTTTTTGTATGATTCCTCATAATTAACAGAAAAGGGATTAAATTGCCACCTGTAACATATTAGAACATTTAACTCTCTGTTGTGTGTTTGGTGAAAATAGTGCTGTGCAAGGACATGCTTCTTTGTTTATCACAACCATGCATTTAAATCCAAGCTCACTAAAGCCATGGGGCTTGAAGCTGATTCTCTTGGATGCAGATATGCAGCAATGAAAGAATGGAACACTTTTTGGCGAGCCAAAGGAATTTTTTTTTTCTGTTTGGCAGGGAGTGCTATATGGACTCCACAGGCAGGAAAAAAAAAACTGCTGCACAGCTGTTAATGTGAGGTCAGTGAGCTCACTCCCGCCTTACAAATCTGGAAGAGGGTGTGTATGAATAAGGAAAAAAAAACAGCACACCCAATCAGCTCCTGGTTCTTTGTTCTGTTTCTGATTTCCATCTAGTTTAACTAATTGGAAAAATTCCCAGAAAGCACATAAAATGTAAACAAAGAGAATAGTGTATTTATTAGAAACATAGAGATGACCTACAGCAGTTCAGACACCCTCATTTTGCCAACTCCCTCTGTATAGCCAATCCATTTTTTGCCATAAGACTAGCATGGTCAACTTGTAGCCAGTATTCTTTTTAAGGAATAACTCCAACGTACTCTGTCAGCTAGCGTAACTCTAGATATGCATGGCCGTATTTGTAAACTGGAAACCTGTGGGCCAGTGTCTTGGGCAATAGCTTGGTGTGTGTGTGTGTGGGGTCACCCTCAGTGGGAATACATGGCCCATAGAAATGCATCCCATTGGCAACAGTACATACCCAAGTGCCAAGTCAAATCTGTGTGGCCTACAGTTGATCTCCTCAACCATCTGATCTCCTTGATCGTCTCTCCTCACCAAAGGCTTGGCTGTGCTGCTGGTTGTTGACGGCACAACCTAATATACCACATAGTGCCCACACTACCCAGACCCAGGTTTAGAGTGAAGAGGCATTAGCAGGCTTATGCGCGGGATAAACAAAATCCAAAAGCATTGTTCCATAGCAGGGATAGAGTACCAGTGGGCCTGCAAACTGTATTGGAATTACAATTTTTGTATGCATATCCTCACTTGAGTAATAACACCCCTTCATACCAAGCAATGTTATTATTGAGCCCACTTTTCTGTTCCCTTCCACCTACGACATGGTTACTGATGCAAACCTAAAATCAGCGAAATGTGACAGGGCTTCAATCCTTTATGTTCATACCATGAGGTATGAGCATGTGCGTGAGACTTGATTCAAACTATGTGATCCGGCTCTGGGAAGTGAGAAAAGCTGCCTTATTAAACCATGTTCTTCAGTCTTTAATGCACATATAATGAGAAACATTAGATGTGGAGGCTCTCTCTTATTTGCAGTGGGAACATTGATAATTCTGTACTTGCTGTTGTGATCATCTAATGTTTTGTCTGCAAAAGGAGCAGCTTAAAAGCGATGCAACTTGTTTGGGTTCAAAAATGCATTTATCGTTCTTGATGGCTTCAATATCATTCTAAAAAAGGAAAATTGCTAAAAAACATATAACAGTCCTAACATAAGTTGCACAATGGTAAGTGGAGCTGTCATTACAGAGTACAGTTCGCCTTATTTAACATCGGGAGAGTACCGGAAGAGTGGAGAAAACAATCTGAAGATGTGAAAGACGTCAGAGAAGGATGGGAAATGGATGTCAGATCCTTCTTAGCTCCACTTTGAGTCAATGTTATTCTGTATACGCAGATTTTACTTGGCTCGTATACCTGTAATATTCTTACTTAATGCAGTATAATTATTAGTCATCTAATGGTGGCAGCTGAGTCTTTATTCAACTACATTTCATAATAGGCTAATAGAGTCGCTAGGTGGTGCTATAAGTTGAAACCACATTTCTTTGTTGAATTTTTTTTTTTTTTTCATTTTAGGCAAAGCGGGCGAGGCAGGAAAAATTAACCTAATTGTAATACAATATGAGCACACAATTGAAAAAATGTAACAGCTGTTATATTCAATCCTGAGCTCACATATCAATATGACAAAAACTAACACCAGAATCAATTTTATTCACTACAATGCTGACCATTTTAATTCCTTAATTTTATACACAAAGTAACAATGACACTTAAAGTTCAGAAACTTGGAAAATAGTTTTCAAAACATCTACATGTTAATAACCAATGCAGTGATAATGCATTTAGCAATTCTTGTTCATAGTGCAATATTATCAATTGTCATTATCTGTTTTCCCAGGGAGCGGAATCTGTAAAATACAACTTGATCCAAGAAAGGTAATGTGTCTAGGTGAATTTCCAAGAAAATGGCAGTAATGGAGGCCAGGTCACTTTAGGTTCTATAGTAGATATATTGGCTAATGTCATTGATGAATACCAATATGTATAGCAAAGTTGTAAAAAATAAATAAATAAAACCTTTTACCAGCTACCCTGAACAACTGTGAAGACTACAATTTGACTAAAAGGGTGACATAAATTTTCAGCAGTTCACTGTACAAGAGTTAATGGATCTAGACTAATGAGCCTTTACGTCATCTCTCTTCAAGGCCAGCAGCTTCTTGTGAAAGGAAAATTATCTCTAATATTCCTTGAAGCTTCATCGGCAAACTAGTTCTACAGATCCCACAAAACAGGAAACCCCCAACATTATCTAAGGATAATAACCATAATAACCATAAAGGAACATGGGTTCAAAAGTGGCTCATGGGAAAATATAAATCTCCTCTACTTGGGAAATATAAAAAAAATAAAATAAAAAATAGATATGTCTGGAAAAAAGGTGAACAATGAGAACAATAAAGCATGAAATTCTACATAAGCATTGTATGTGATGTGTTTATTAGAGCTGCAGTCCTATTCTGGAAATACAAAAACACAAGATCACCACTCCCAGTAACATTTCTAGGGGTCATTTATAAGTCTGAATGATAAGTCCACAGGCAGGACATGGAAAACGATGACCTATATGGAAAACATACTCTTGGCAGTTTTGTGCAAAGTAGAACTGGGTCCTCCCTGATAAGGTGGATGATAAGAGGATTAAGAACCCCTGTTGTTTTGAATAGTGGTAATAGAGTGACTAGTATAAACATGAAATAAGAAAACTACTGAGGATATACAGTAACTGCACCTGAAAATTTTTCGCTCCCTGGCCGTCTCCCTGACCTTCTGGCTTGATACTTTGACCAAGTAAAAGTATGCACATAAGATCTTAAGTATTAAAGTAATCTTCAGTTTGAGCACTAAATGTAAAAAATACTCCTTGGCAGCTTAAAAAAATAACAAAGCAACTACAGTTATTATCCTTACCTGATTTTCAGTGCTGTCCCTGGTAGACTCACCGATCCTGCAAGGTGGTGCCCCTCCTCTTTTGGGTCGAATGACACCTATCATCATTCAACCCACTTCCTGTGAGCTGAGGTTGTGAAGGCTCTGCCCACCACCCTGGACTTCCAAGAGAATTATGCATAGAGCAGTGGCATGCCATTACGCAGCATGGCTCTCTGTAGCATTTAGAATCTGCCCACTGTCTATATACTCGGGTGCTGGTCTGGTCCACAGAGGCAAATTGTCCAAACAAAACAATCTTGCAAACTTTATTGAGTATATAACATGTCAAAGCAACATCACAACTCCAGATGGATAGGGAACAGCTTTTAACGCGTTTCACACAATCTGCACTTAATCATAGCAAGAGCACACCCCTCATAGGTCCACTTAAATACTGAAAAATCAGCTGAAACCAATGAGTGACTCTCATTCCCTATAAACATGAAAGTTCTCTAAAAAGTCTGTCAACCAAAAAGAATCAATACAACACATACAAATACCAATACACATACAAAGCAGCAAAACAAATAATAATGAAAAAAAGTTTCTTTTTTTTGCCTTTGTTTTGTTGCTTTTAATTGTATGTTTATTGATATTTGCATGTGTTGTATTGATTCTTTTTTGGTTTACAGACCTTTTAGACTATTTTTAAAAATAGAATTTTCAAAAGAAGGTCAATAATGGCAGCCTTCATATTTTTCTGAAGTTGTTTTTTTTTTTTTTACTTAAAATAATCTTAAAACTAGGGTTGCACCGATACCATTTTTTTTAACAGCGAGTACAAGTACCGATATTTTATCGATATTGAGTACCAATACTTTGCGGTGTCATTTACGTCAATACAATAAAAATAAAAGCAAATTGCACTTCAAAGAATCGCATGCATTTTCCGTGTTTATATAGAAGCGCCATTTGGCGGGCAGTTTAGAACTCTGAACAGACTGAGAACATTAGGTAATTTGATCACAAGCCCATGCAGGGAGATGGTAGCGTGCCAGCGAGGCTCTGGAGGTTATTTACTAAAGGCAAATCCATGCACTAAAAGTGCACTTGCAAGTAAAGTCACTGTAGATCCGAAGGGGACATGCAAGGAAAATAAAAAACAGCATTTTAGCTTGCACATGATTGGATGATAAAATCAGCAGAGCTTCCACTCATTTCAGATCTGCCCCTTAGATTTAGAGCGACTGCACTTCCAAGTGCACTTGCAGTACAAAGTGGATTTGCCTTTTCGTAAATAACCCCCACTGTGTCTCACAGGTTCCATAGTTGACTCTGCTGAGCTTGGTGGAATGAATAGCTGCCTCTAACCCTAGAGCTCCTGGGGGCAAGCAGTGAGCCAAATGGATGCCAATTCAACGGACATAGCCGGCTATGGCCGGCGCACCCAGAAATGACGGCTGCGGTCACGGCTCGTCACCACCGACCTGGGGAAATGCCAGGAGCTCCACTGTGGGGACGTCCATCGATCCAAAAGTATTGGTATCAAGAGCATTTGGGCGAGTACCGATACCCCCTCAAATGCCTGGCATCAGTGCGTTCCTATTTAAAACTATTAAGAAAGACTGTAACAATAAAAAGTAAAACCCTGCTAGACCCTTGTCTAAAGTGACTAGCTCTATTTAGTTGCTGTTAGTTGAGCTACCCTTCATCAAATGGAATATCACGAACAAAAACAAAATAAAGACCATCAAATGTGAAATCATTACACCTAGACAGGTAATAAGTAGTATTAGGCAACATAATATTATGTAGGCACAAACAGATGAATTCAAAGGGAACAGTTTTAGGTTTGGCAGTCCATTGGCAGGCAAGGGGTTAACAGCAATGTTATTGCCTCTTCAAAGAGAGGTTGTTGGGGGATGTTCCTGATGCTGTGTATATATCTCCCCTGGGGCTACATATAATGGATGTGAAACTTCAAAGTGTGTGTGGGGGAGGGATGTTATGGTACTGGGCATAAAGGAAGCCGTTTAAAGTTACAGGAAAACCTTATACAGATGCAGGACAGGAGAGAAGGGGCCGGTAGTAAAGGGAAAGGAGTTGTTGTTGAGACTAGTGAAGATACTGTCACATGAACAGTTGCACAAGCTGTACAATTTAAGCTTTTGCGCAATCACCCCACACCCCCACACTTTCATCTACTTCCACTTCATTATAAATTAAAGTACAATATGTGCAATGCAACAAGAAAATAGTTGACTCTTATCCCATCCCGACACAATTAGCTGTTTATTTATATGGCGCCAATACATTATGTCATTCTTTAATGAATGTATATAGCTATTTACACTTTGCCCCTAAAGGAACTTATGATCTAATGTTCCTATTACATGCATAGACACTGTAGGACAAACTTACTCGATGAAGATATTGTCCCTGGAGGACCCAGTGCACTTGGAAGTGCAGTCGCTCTAAATCTAAGGGGTAGATCTGAAATGAGTGGAAGCTCTGCAGATTTTATCATCCAATCATGTGCAAGCTAAAATGCTGTTTTTTATTCTCCTTGCATGTCCCCCTCGGATCTACAGTGACTTTACTTCCAATGCACTTTCAGTGTACTTTCAAGTGCACTTGCAGTGCAAAGTGGATTTTCCTTTAGAAAATAACCCCCATTATATACTATATTTAACGGACCAAATGGGATGCAAATAGGAATCTTTATTGAAGTTTACACCCTAAGTATCTGCTTTGCTTTGTTATAGTTAAAGTGGAACTAAAAATGTCAATGAAACTGTTTCCCAAAACAGTTACGTTCAAGGAATGCCATGCATGATAACTGTCACAGTTGCTTGTGCTCACAACCAAACTGTCAAGCCATCAAATGACTGGTGTCAAATCTGACCACATGTGCAGCACCATGGTAACTGCAGATCAAACAAAAGCTAAGATGGCAGCTACCTTGGCTGTGAAGGGTAGGAGGGAACTCCTTTAATTTCATGTGGTAATGCTTGGTTTCTGTCTCTACTGTGCTCTCAGTTTGGGCGATTGTGGTGTTTGCTCTGTTCTCTGTTGATCCCCTCTTTCCTTAACCTTGAGTTATCTCCCTGGCTCACCTGCTTTTGCACCTCTGATTCCTTCTCTGTATTATTCCCTCTGTTAACATCTACAGTGTTTTAAAGTGGAATTTCACTCTCAACTTTGACAATTTTTAATCCTTATGCTGCTAACACTAGTAAATCAATAGGAAGGTAGAGTATCTCACAAAAGTGAGCACACCCCTTACATTTTTGTAAATATTTTATGATATCTTTTTATGTGACAACACTGAAGAAAGATACTTTGCTTCAATGTAAAGTAGTGAGTGTACAGCTCAAAACAACTCAACACACAGCCAATAATGTCTAAACCGCTGGCAACAAAAGTGAGTACACCCCTAAGGGAAAATGTCCGAATTGGGACCAAACTGGAGGTGGAGGAGCACAAGGTCTCCAACATTCACCAGCTCCATGATGTCATCATGGAGGAGTGGAAGAGGACTCCAATGGCTCTGGTGAACTCCATGCCCAAGAAGGTTAAGGCAGTGCTGGAAAATAATGTTGGCCACAAAAAATATTGACAGTTTGGTCCCAATTTGAACATTTTTACTTAGGGGTGTACTCTTTTTTGTTGCAAGAGGTTTAGACATTAATGGCTGTGTGAATTATTTTGAGTGGACAGCACATTTACACTGTTATACAAGCTGTACACTCGCTACTTTACATTGTAGCTAAGTGTAATTTCTTCAAAAAAGAAAAGCAAAGATATAATAAAATATTTACAAAAAGGTGAGGGGTGTATTCACTTTTGTGGGATACTGTATATCATATTTACCTGTTTTGAAACATTTTTTTTAACATTTCTTAAGTTACTTCCTGGTTTTCAGGCCTACGGAAATGATGTAATTTATCCCAAGAGTCTACAAGAGGAGTGGAGGGGTTCTTGTCAGCTAAGCACACCCTTCTAATTGCATGCCCGGGCAGGTGGATTCCAGGAAGTAAATACTACATGAATCATCAGCCGTTACTCAAGATGGCCACGGCTAGAAATGCTAAGGGGGTGTTTTTCCAAGTGATTTTTAGAAAAATAAAGCATGGTGACATGAATGAATGGGTGAGTTCCCTTTCAATGTTAAAAATGAATTGACTCGCTTTGTTGGTTTGCAGTGTTCAGATGCAGTGAAGTCCTGCATTAGTTGGCTTCAAGTTTGACCATTGCTAGGTTCAGCTTGTATTATGCTTTATCCAGTAAAGCTTATCAGTGGATGGGATAAAGCTTTCACAGTCCCTTTGTTTTATTATCTATCTGTCTCTGGCATGTCACCAGTGAGGGGACACATCCTGGGAGTGTGAAATTCACAATTCCATCACCGGGAGCTCTGACAAAGACTAGGCATTCTCATGTCCTGCCACCACCCCCAACACGGAGGCCTTTTCTGATGACACAACTTCTGGTTGTCTTTCTTTCAGTCTCTATTTGTGTGATATTGTTGTCTTGGTAACATGTTACCCCCCGCTCTTAGACGACTTCCTCCTCTGGTGTTTGACCCTTGGCACCTCCTGAGACAATCTTGTACGTTTCCTTCCTTCAACGATAGGAGTGCCCAGCTTTCCCTAACAAGACCAACAATCACTCGCTCACAATTATACACATGATGTCATCAAGTGATTGCATCTATCCTCCTCACTATTCATGTCCCATTGTTCCCTATAAGCTATTGCCCAGAGGTACAAGCCTATAACAAATGGCCATACATGGTTCAAATCTCAGGCAGTTCAGCAGGGACCAGCCGAAACTCGCACCATTAATAAGCAAGCTGAATGTACCAAGTTGATTGATGGATCAACTTGGGTACAACCAGCCTGTTGGATAAGCTGGATTCTCTTGCGATTATCGCCGCTGGCAATAATCAGTGTCTTCTCCCAGTGCAGATGGCTTCCCCTACCCTGCCTGCTCCCCCCCCCCCCCCCGCCAGGGAGAAGAAAATGGCACTGGCAGCAGAGATTTCTACATTAACACTGTCTGTGTTGATGGGGAAATTTAGCAAATTTCTTTCCTGCTACCTGTGGTTTCAGGAAACAAATTCGCTCCATGTATGGCTGGCCCAAAGCTGGCCATAGATCGCTTGATTCCCCCGTCAATACAGTCAGTGTTGATGGGGGAATCCCTCCGACAGAGCTATTTTTTTCTCCAGGAAGGGGGTAAGGGGAGGGGTGCATTGGGAGCTGTCCCTGATGGGAAAATACAGTGATTATTGCTAGCAGCTATAGCCGCTGGAAATAATAGCATAGAAATGTCCAGCATGCTGGATGAATCAACTTGGGGACATTCAGCTTGCCCATAGATGGTTCAAATCCCAGCCGATCCCTGCTGAGCTTGATGAGATTCTAACTATCTATAGCTGGCTTAAGCTGCCACGATGGTTATTATTTCTATGGTTCCATTAAGTTGTATTTTCTGCATTTTTTTGACTCAACAACCTTTCTATCAACAATCAAAACATACAAGTACTTATAGAAACTTATAGAAAACCCCATCTGAATCCCAGATAAATATTACTAAAATTGTTATTATTCTGTGAACTGCCCATTTGCATAGTATAGTGTAAATGGTATATTAGCATACATTATAAACTTAAAGCGTTTGTTACCCCAACACTTCACATTCCTTAGATATGCCTGCTGTTCCATCAACTTGTATGAGAACATATCCTGATCTCTTTGTATTGCTTCCTTTATGTGAAATCCCTGGTGTTTCTGCCAGTCCCTCTGCTTTCTAATTAAAAGCTGATCACACTAAGTAGGAGAGCACACTGTGGTCAGTTCTCTAGCTATGCCGGGAATTTAGCGTGCTCTTCTCCAATGATCAGACTTGTCCTGACACGCCCCCGCTGCACAGCCATTCACTGGGGATCTCAGTGTACTGCTGCTTCACCTCCTCATATAAGCCCTTATGCAGCTGAGAACAGAGGGAATGTGATCAATTATAAAAACTGTAAAAAAGGTATTTAAGTTATTTTTATTTTATATCTATACAAAAATGTTTTGCCTTTAATTTCTATTTTAAACGGAATGGGCTGTTTTACAAGGTTATCATTGACAATCACTTTAAGCACTTGCAGTGCCTACGGTGCCATGGGAGCCAACTTATAAATAACATTAGTGGCCACCTAAAGCTTTACATTTATACAAACATAGTAGTAATGTACAGTATATGCCACTGAGCCTCAGCGCCAGACCTACAGGTGATTCCATCAGTTACAAAAAAAATGGAAGCATATGAGAATTACCTTTGATACTCAAGTGGGGAATACAAAGGATAAAAACGCTTTGCCATCCCCATTTGTTCTTTATATATATTTTTATTATGCATGTCTATCTAAGCTCCACCTATTAAAGTCTATTACCTATTTTATAACTGATCTCTAAAAAAGAACCATTGGGTCTGAAAAAGTTGGTTACTGCTTTGCTGTTTTTTCCTGTATTTGTGGATAGTTGTACACTCATACTCATACAAATAATTATGCAAATACTTGCATATAAAGGCATATAGCCACGTACAGCTACCATAGAAAAATATAGATGGGTAGATAGCTAGATATTTGTCCATCATTGTAGAAACCACCAATGCATCTGATCACTTCTTTTTTGGCTTGTGTAAATTTTGGTGACATGCATGAGCAGTCAATAGATTTAGAAATGCCTGTCTATATTACAAGGGATTTTGCATGCTTGAAAGGTTTGCTAATTTTTTGCTTGTCTCCGTTTATTACCCAGGGCTTCTGCTCCTGTTTTATAGAAGGGGGTGCAGAAGAAGAATTTCTACCCAGCCTAATCTCTCTCGGGTTACATTCTTGAAGAAATACACCATATTACTGATAATAAACAAAAATGCACAAGATAGTATAGTAATTGCATTTGAGTATAAAATGATTCCATGTCCACAGACCTGGCTACATAGCCATGGGTTAGCACAGTGTTTCTCAACTCCAGTCCTCAAGGCACCCCAACAGTTCATGTTTTCAGGATTTCCATTGTTTTGCACAGGTGATTTGATCAGTTTCACTGCCTTAGTAATTACCACGGCCATTTCATCTGAGGGAAATCCTGAAGCCATGACCCATTGGGGCGCCTTGAGGACTGGAGTTGAGAAACACTGGGTTAGCAAGTTGAGCACCTGTATAGTTTCCTGTAAAGAGAGAAAGAATCTCCAATTGCTTAGAGAAAGAATTATATGCATAGACGTTTCCACATCTCAGCAGACATCCAGACACAAATCAAGAACCAACATAGCTTATTATGTACAGCCACAACACCACAGAACACTACCCACTGCTTGGCTGAGACAATAATGCTAATTAAGAGGTTGCTGCCCCTTTTAATGCTATTTCCACTCTGCTCCCCACCTTGACAATTCTTTTGCCTATCTCTGCCATATGTATGCTCCAGCCAGGCTGTGTTTAGTTATTGGAAACTGCAGCAGATTCTCCATGCTTATTCGGTATATCAGGGATTTGCAATTAGCGGACCTCCAGCTGTTGCAGAACTACAAGTCCGATGAGGCATAGCAAGACTCTGACAGCCACAAGCATGGCACCCAAAGACAGAGGCACGATGGGACTTGTAGTTTTGCAACAGCTGGTGGTAATTGCATATCCCTGCTGTATATAATGTTTCCAAATTCAGAGGAATTAATCAATGACATTTTTGTCCATAAAACAAGGGAATTATTACAAATAGCTTATCCTAAAGGGCCTGCGTTATATTTCTTGAGTCCAAATCTGACTATTTTTTTTTTTCAAGGTTTGTATATATATTTAAAGGAAGTCTTGTAATTTACACTATAATAAAATAATAATAAAATGCTACTTTACACTGTTTTATGAGTGTATTTATAACATTTTCTCAATTCTAGATAATGGAAGAAATCACTGAGTGCAACAGGGGACACCTGTTTAACTTTTACGGAAGTGTCAGTTTATAAGATCCTTTGATCACCGATTTGTCTTTATCACAGTGGCATTCAGTGGCAGCAGTGGTAAATACTCACAATTTTTCTTCCCATGCACATTGATCATTGAGACTTTCATTTTTGAGACAGAGTTTCTTTAAATAGAGTTGGAAAGGATTAGAACCTCTGTATTTTTTTATTGCTCTCCGTGATTCCACTAGAAAGGTTTTTCCCAAATGTTATCCCCCTGACCTCAGGACAAGAAATGGGAGGAAGAGGAGGGCACTGACAGCAATAGCAGCCTCAGAGAGTTCCTAACTAGGGATGAGCTTGGGTTTGGTCCACACCTGTAAGTAAGCTTTCAGTTTTGGCTTAATCGGCTGTGGTGGATGTATTTCCGGCTCCTCAGCTGCACATATACAGAGGGGCCAGGGATATATGTGGCATTATTGACCTATTTTGGAATCATGACCTTATTCGGCCAATGTAAATTGACATTATGTGGCCATGAGATCAAATCAGGTCAATGTTGTCATCAGCATCCTCACCCCTTTGTGCACATGCAGCTGTGGGGCAGGAAATGGTTAGCTTCCTTATGGGTTCAGCTGAACATGAGTTTGGACTGAACACAATCTCATCCTTATTCCTAGCCATTCACTAATCTTCTGAAAAAAGCGTGTCTCCACTGGAAAGATTTCCCATCATTTCCTGTCCATTTGATGTTGCATAAACAGAAAACAGGGATATAAGAAATTTAAAGTTTTAGCTTGGGTTGAGCTTTTAAAGGAGAAGAATAGCCAAAGCTTTTTTGGCTATATATCTCCTGCAGGTCACAGGAGTGCAGTTTGTTCTGCACTCCTGTGACCCTTTTCCAGCTGACAGTGGGTTAAAGTCTTCTTTCAACTGACGTTACTCGGTCCAGGCTCTGGAAAGATGCCGACCATATGGTCAGAGTGGAGGGGAAGAACTAAGCAATCAGCGAGGTTGGATCACTCAGTTCTCACTGCAGAGGCGGTGGAGGACAGATGTAGCATCCGATCAATGCTGCATCCACCTAGGTGAGTATGTTTGTTTTTTTCTAAGTTCATACTTCTATTTTAAAGTGCTTGTATAATCAAAAATTTCACTGGACAGGAAGTCAAAGTAAATCTCCCCAACAGGACACAGACTAATGAACCAAAACCAAAAAGTTTTGGATAGACATATACACAGCATTAGAGTAAATAATTGCAGAACTGTTGCTCAATTACAAACTACCATGACGCATGGAAAAGGCAACATCCTTTTGTATTTTGTAATCTATTCCTGATAGAAAAAAAAAGCCTACAACAATTTAGCAAGCACAAAATATAAAGAATGAATTATTGTTACTTCCAGTGCTTCCTTCAGGGCAGTGGCTAACGAAAACCAGACTCTCAATCTGCTTTCTATGCATGTGTGTTTTTACTACCCCCAGTAATTCAGATTCCACTCAGCTCTTCGTGTTTTATGCTGGCTCACAATGAAGTGCAGGTTTCGACCTGCAGGAGTGCAGATCCTGACAAGCCACAAATAATAAGTGAAGTCTGAGTTTAGACTGCAGAAACTACACACCGGCCAGAGACCTGTGATTTTTTCTTATACATTTACCCTATAGCACTATTTCCACATACTACTGTCCTATCACCTTACAATCCATCGGCATTTTTGAACTAATAGAAAACTTTACATATTGGGTCTTAAGCTGCTCATACATGGATTAAAACTCAGCTGGTTCAACAGGGACTGGTCGAATTTTGATCCATGCGTGGGCACTGTGGTTGAACAGAAGTCAATCTATCAATAAACTTCCGTTCAACTGCCTTTTTAGAACATTTTTGCTCGATCGGCACGGCAGATTATAGAGAAGTCTCCTTGCTGTCAGAATACAAAAACACAGCGCAGAAGACTCCTGCATCCACATCAAGTGCGTGGATGGGGGAATTGGGTCAGTATTTTTCCTTCAACCTGCAGGTTGAACAAGAACAAAACTGGCTCATGTATGGGCTGCCTTACCTATCACTACCAAACACAATTCACTTTATTTAAGCTAGCCATACACCATAGCTCCAAATTGTCCCTGATTTGGAGGGACTGTCCCTCTTTTAGAACCAAATTATTTCTGTCCATCTTTCCTCCTCAGATGTCCCTCCTTTTCGTTTGGTTTATAAACCTCTATAACAGTAATGCGCTATTTAAAGGATACGTAAATAACACAAACTGCAATTATCCTTTATACCCTGACCTAACCAAACCCACCCTCCCCCTTCACAGATGTATACTTAACTTGATCTGATAACCGTAGCCTTTGGTGTTCTCATACATGTTGGCGGCAGTTGCGCATTACAGCCCCATAGAATTCTATACGACTGCCTTTCTTTGTCTACACTACAGCCTTGACCCTCATAGAAGTTTATGGAGTTGTAATGCACATCCAGGATAGGTTAGGCCAGGGAAAGAAGACAAAGAATAAGTGAAATTTGTCTTAAAGTGCACTCATCCTTTAAATACCCAATGAGTAAAACTACACCAAGAGGGTCTTTTTATAAATAAAATGTATGTGATTGTCTCAGCATTTGCCCAGACTTTGCGAATAATCCCCGTAATGTTTCTAGTATGTTTATTTCTTATGATTTACTAGTGGATATAATGTGGCATTTTTCCAAAATACCTCAATCAGAAAAATATTGCATTATGGCCACTAAATGGAACTGACAATCACAGAAAATAAACATAACAAACACATTATGGGGATCTGACAGGAAATGATCCGACAGGAAATGCAACAGATGTGCATTTGTTTTTTTTAGAAATAGATCTCTACACCTGTCATCCAACCTCTATATTACTGCATTTGTTATTTTGAAAAGCCGGTATAAAATGTATAAGCGGGCTGAAGGTACCCAAGTTGATTGATCGATCAACTTGGGTACAATCAGCCTGTTGGATTTTACATGCAATTATTGTTAGCGGCTATTATAGCCGCTACTAGTAATCACTGTGTTCTCCCCGCGGGGACAGCTTCCCCCCCCACTGAGAAAACACAATAGCTCTGCGGGAGGGATTTCCCCATCATTACTGACTGTGTTGATGGGGGAATCAAGAGATTTGGCTTTGCTTCGTATATGGCTGGCTTTAGGCCAAGGTTGATTGGATGCTTGGCACTTGGCACTTTGCTGCTTGTCCTTGCACTATTTTTTATTGAATAAACCTGTACATGTAAACTTCACTGAGTTTTGAACAGAAAAAAATCAAGGTAAAAATATTGCATTTTGTGAAACAAAAAAATAAAATAAAAATATTGCATCAACATTATTTCTTCTCATAACTACATACTATGATATTTAAATGTATCTAAAGCACTCTCTTTTTTTTTTTTTTAACGAAAGAGCAATGAAGGCATTGAAGCTTTGCTGGGTTTTTATCACCGGCTGTGTCCTCATTATGGAGATACACCCTCTCTATTTGCTCTAGTATTTCTTCTGGAGGTCATTATCATCAGGACAGAAAGTGGGGAAAATCTAAAATGTTTAATTGTCACCAGAGCTATGAAAGAGGGTAAATCTTTTAATGGTGACACCTGATATGATGACAACTATGAGGTCATTTCCCTCAGGTTAGAGAGATTTCCAGGTGAAGTGACGAGAAAATGACCACAATGGCATACAGATGACACCTGACACATTTTAGGCTGACATCACACTGTCACGCTGTCTGCGGTGCACGTGTATTATGTCATGTGTTAACATGGGTTGCATTAATGCACTAAAACACATAAAAAAAGGAGCATGCAGCATTTTCAGCAGCACAACACACAGCAATGCATGTTAGTCCATTGCTGTGTCTTATGCGCGACAATGCAAATGCATTTAGAAAGTGTCTTGGAGTTTCATTCAGAATGAATGCCATAGCATCATACTAACATCCATAGTGCATTACCGCATCACAACAATGCCAATGGGGCCCTAATCACTCCCTACTCTAAATGAAAAGCAAGGTTTTCACTTTAGAAATAATCTAGACAATCTGCAATATCTAAATACTAGAACAAAGATATTTCTAGGGATAAAACTTCAAAAAAGACAATATAGGGAAAATGGGCCATGCAGCAGTTGCTATGGTTTTTACTGGCCGGGGAATTATTTTTACTTGTTTATTGTCATTAATTGAGATTGAATCTGTGAGCGCTGATGAAAAAAAGGCTTCCATTTGGTACTCGCCATGATACTGTATATTTCAACTGTGGAAGAAGGAGAGTCCATACAGTACACTTGTTCCATAGTGCACTCCCTCCCTGGCCACTGCACACTGATAGCCAGATGGAGGAGCAGATTTGTAGTAGGGGTGGGCAGAGTCTGATAGGGACTAGCCCCCTATCAGATCCTCCTTACTTTTATTTGACAGCACATAGCAGTAGGTGAATTGATAGCCGATATTTAGTCCAATCTGCCAACTGTGCTATCAATCACAAACAAGGCAAAACTGATGTTGTACTAGTCTCCGGGTTCCCCATCAGGCTCTGCCCACCCAACAAGCGCAGCAGCTGTGAATATTAGTTGTTGGGTGGACGACGCCTGATGGGAAACTCTGAGATTAGTTCCCCATCAGGTCCACCTTGCGCTGATTGACAGCGCAGTAGGCAGATTCTAAAGCCTATTGAACTAAATATTGAACTAAACAGTGGGTGGCAGTGGATGGATTCCAAGGCCACTATTGAACTAAATAGGAAAAAAAAAATAGAAATATGGAATCTGCACAGTGTCGTTCACTGTCAATCCCAGGCAAAACAGACCTGAAGGGGAACTAGTCTCTCAGAGTTCCCCGTCAGGTACCAGCCCCCAAAAACTTAGTGTGATTCATTGACTTCTAGAACGCGTGCGGCCTTTGTCCTAGTAAGCAATGATGTGAATGTAAAACACATTCAATGCAATTTTTATTCAGGATGCAGAGTTTGATAGGCAGCACACTACACCACAAATGCGAGTAATGCTATGTACACACAAGCGGAATTTCCGACAGAAAAAGTCACAGGAGCTTTTCATCAAATATTCCGATCGTGTGTATGCCCCCATCAGGCCGCGTACACACGCGCGGACTGTTGGCCCAACTTTGTCCGTCCAACAGTTTGAGCGAACAGTCCGCTCAAACTTAGCATGGACGGACATGGCCACACACGACGGACGAACAGTTTGCTGAAACCGTGCGCGATGACGTGAACGGCACGTACGACGGGACGAAAAATACGACGTCCTATACACTGCAATGCAACCTTCCGACGTGGAAATCCTTTCTGAGCATGCGCGAGACTTAGTTGGCCGAACAAGCCTACACACGAGCGAACAGTCCGCTGAAACCTTGTTTCAGCGGACAGTTTTTCGGAATTTCCGTAAGACCTTGTTCGGCCAACTGTCCGCTGAAACTGTCCGCTGAAGCCCCACACACGAGCGGACTGTCCGCCCAAACACTGTTCAGCGGACAAGGTTGGGCGAACAGTCCGCGCGTGTGTACGCGGCCTCAGACTTTTACGTTGAAAATTCTGACGGACCTAGAAAGAGAAAATGTTCTAAATTTTTCCGCCGGAACAAATTCCTATCAGGAAAACCAATCATCTGTATGCTGTTCCGACGTACCAAAAACGATGCATGCTCTGAAGCAAGTACGAAACAGAAGCTATTGGCTACTGGCTATTGAACTTCCTTTTTCTAGTCCCGACATACGTGTTGTACGTCACAGAGTTCTTGACGGTCGGACTTTGGTGTGACCGTGTATATGCAAGACAGCTTGAGTGGAATTCCATCTGAGAAACCTTCAGAGTTTATTCCGACGGTAAAAACGCTTGTGTGTACACAGCATAAGGCATACTTAGCTCACAGTTGCAGCTTAGTTCTGCAATGTAAAATTGCAGTTGGAGAATTAAAAAAAGAAGAAAAGTATAAAAAAAAGAAGGCAGCAGTAGCATCTCCTGGACACCTAGAAGCTGCTGCTATACAGTCCTTTGAAGAGTGACCCACCGCAGATTGTTTTCAGCCCTAGTATAATTTCATACAGATATGTACTTTACACCACAAAGAGGACAACTGAGGAGGAATGAAGGACAAAGGGATTTGGTTCCAAAAGGGGGACAGTCCCTCCAAGTCAGGGACAGTTGGGAGATATTCCTACACTCATCCAGTACCTCTAATAATGGCATCTCTGTATGGTTATAGGGCAGTCTATATGGTACAGCAAATACTATAACTTCAGAAAAACTGAAGTGGAAGAAATATGTTTAAGAAAACCTATACTGAGACATCTATGGAGGATGCCATTGTTGACCTCCAGAAAACTCTAGTTGCTTGCTCTGGTTTAAGGACTTTATAAATCACAGGTCCGGGAACAAGCAAGCAAATTGGAAATATCAGCATTTACTTGTTCTAGGTCCATTGCTTAGAATGCACTGATGCCACTGGATTACAGCTAGGAAACTAGTAACTACAGGAAGGGGCATGGTGCTGTGATACTGTATAGGGCTGTGTACAATAGTTTGTAGGGATGTTGTCATATAAATAATCCATAGAAACCTGAGTTATATCCTATAACAACTATTTTTTGATGTACATAAAGAGGCAACATTTGCCATTAAATTCCTTACAGCTGCACTTGATATCACAGTGATTTTACCACATGCATTCCAGTAAATAGTAATGGAAAGGTGTGCCGATGAAGATATGTTCAAGTCCCTAGTGAGTAACTCTCCCAGTATTTCATTTTTCTCATGACGATATAAGGTGCGGCTGTACTATGTCAGAGCAGATGCTATCTATTACTATTTTCATCCCCCTGAAGGTATGCCAGAAGCATATAAAGATAAGAAAAATGTTTTACCAACATTACAGGGAGAAAAAAAGGCAACCAAAAATATATTTCATGCCAAAAACATCCAGTGATAATTTTTCTAGTACAGTTTAGAAAATGAAAAACAATACCAAACTGGTTACCATAAGGATTTTCGACCTATATATTACATTGTTCGCGTGCTGATACACTGAAGTAGCACAAATTTAGATTTGCTAAATTGTACATAGTATTTTGATCCCCCTCAAATCCTAACTACAGCTAAAATGTTTTGTATTAAATAAAACAGGGAGGTTTAGAACCTCTTGGGTTTTTATTACTGTTCTGGTCTACTTTTGAGGGAGATTTTTGTAAAGGGACCATAGACAGCAGGTGAACGGAGGGTAGGCAGGGCTATATGTACAACAATGACACTCATGGGTCAGTGCTTAGGGCTACATGGTTAAAGAGGGGCAGCACTGAGCTTAAAAACTAACCAGTTGAGAGTTTTACATGTGATTACTGCCAGCTGCTATAGCCGCTAGTAATAATCACTGTGTGCTCCCGGCAAGGATGGCTTCCTGCTCCCCCCTGCCGGGAGAACACATAGCTCCACAGAAAAGGATTCCCCCATTAACACTGACTGTATTAATGGGGGAAGGATAGAAAATCGCATCATCCATGGCCTGCATTATGGAGAGCATTCAGTAGGCTTTATATTAGGGGTCTTCAAACTATGGCCCTCCAGTTGTTCAGGAACTACAATTCCCATCATGCCTAGTCATGTCTGTGAATGTCAGAGTTTCACAATGCCTCATGGAATGTGTAGTTTTGCAACAGCTGGAGGGCCGTAGTTTGAGGATCCCTGCTTTATATAGTTCAGAAAACATAAATCTATCTCTTGTTTGGTGGTCTCTACACTTAAAGAGTAGTTCTGTACATTAAGCAGATCACATGCTGTCTCTGTTTACAATAATTAGTGTAAAGCTGGCCATACAAGGCTCATTTTTGTTTGCTCAGCCAGCTGGCTGAACAAAAAAAACTGAATCGATTTTCCCATCCACATATTCAAGGTGGATGGGGAAATCCTCCCCGCTGTGTCTTTGC
Source organism: Lithobates pipiens (assembly GCF_037356315.1). Classification (NCBI taxonomy): domain Eukaryota; kingdom Metazoa; phylum Chordata; class Amphibia; order Anura; family Ranidae; genus Lithobates; species Lithobates pipiens. The sequence continues at coordinate 17,687,215 of NW_027507696.1, forward strand.
ATTCTGACAGCAAGACCTCGCTCGTCATCAGAATACACTGATCAGTGCTGCAGCCCATTGGCTGCATGTGCTGATCAAATGCTGGTTTTTCAGCAAGACCGTACAACAGAAGCAGGTCTAATGACTGGCTTCTGTTGCCCAGAGAGGGCTACACCTGGATCGAAATTCATCAAGTTCTCACTGAACCAGAAACATTTTATTCCATGTATGGCCAGCTTAACATTCCTCTGTGGGAGGTTGAAGATGATCCCCCAAAGAATGTTGTGGCAGGCTAGCATTTCACTTCTCAAGGTGTTATCTTTGACTTATTGTGGGGAAAATATAAAGTTGGACACAAGGCACTTTAGTCTTTTCAAGTTTTTTTTTTTTTTGAACAATATTTAAAAATTTTGCATAGTAGTAACAATTATCAGATGACGGAAAATTGTAAATTGTTGTGTGTTGTATATCTCAAGTAAAATATCTGGCAGTCTCTGGAAGAGCAAAAGAATAAATACATGGCAGAGTAAATCATTAGTACAATACAAGATTACTTATGAGCACTGCGCCATTATATCTGGTTAGGTGACAATACACTGTATACAGTAACGTCAGCGCAAATTTTAGGCAAGATTAGATTACAGTGCCAAAAATTTTCCAATAAGAACATATAAAAAAGAGGGAAATAGATAAACAGAAATACCAGAAACAAGGAATGCCATGTGCCAAGAGCCAAGGAGCTCCTAGGACCTATCTGACAAGTATAATATTACACCATTAACCACTTGCTTACTGGGCACTTAAACCCCCCTCCTGCCCAGACCAATTTTCAGCTTTCAGCGCTGATGCACTTTGAATGACAATTGCGCGGTCATACAACACTGTACCCAAATTAAATTTTTATCATTTTTTTCCCACAAATAGAGCTTTCTTTTGGTGGTATTTAGTTACAGCTCGGAGTTTTATTTTTTGCTAAACAAACAAAAAAAGATGCAAAAAAAAAAAAAAAAAAATCATGTTTTAATAGTTTGTTATAAAATTTTGCAAACGGGTCATTTTTCTCCTTCATTGAAGTGCGCTGATAAGGCGGCACTGATAGGCTGCATTGGTGGGCACTGATGGGCTGCATTGGTGGGCACTGATAGGCTGCATTGGTGGGCACTGATAGGCTGCACTGGTGGGCACTGATAGGCATAGTTAAGGCGGCACTAATAGGCACAGATAAGGCGGCACCGATGGGCACAGATAAGGCGGCACTGATGGGCAAAGATGGGCACAGATAAGATGGCACGGATGGGTGGCACAGATAAGTGGCACGGATGGGTGGCACGGATGGGCACTGATAGGTACCACAGATAGATGGGACTGATGGGCACTGATAGGTGGCACTGATAGGTGGCTCTGATAGGTGGCACTGCTGGGCACTGATGGGCGGCACTGCTGGGCACTGATGGGCGGCACTGCTGGGCACTGATGGGCGGCACTGGGGTGCAGCACCTTTGAGGCAGATTGGGTGGCACTGTGGGTGGCACTGTGGGTGGCACTGTGGGTGGCACTGTGGGGTGGCACTGTGGGTGGCACTGTGGGTGGCACTGTGGGCACTATGGGCACAGACGGGGGGCACTTACTTTTACTTTTAGTTCTACTTGAGGATTGCACTGCGGGAGGCAGGTGGGCACTGGCAGGTGGCATGTGGTGCCTTGCATTGCTGGCCGTGATCGGGACTGATGTCCCGATCACGGCCGCCGGTGATCGGCTTTTTTTTTTTCTCCTCGCGCTGTCAGCGCGAGGAGGAATAATAGCCGATTACCGGCTCCGTTCTATCACATGATCAGCTGTCATTGGCTGACAGCTGATCACGTGATAAGGGGTCGGGATCGACCCCTTACACGGATCGGTGATCAGGCGAGTCTCACGGACTCCCCGATCACAGAGCGCGCCGCGCGCCCCCCTCAGGGGGCGCGCAGGCCGCTCGTAACCGGGACGACGTCAATAGACGTAGTCCCGGAAATCTAGGTCCGCGCTAATGCCGTCATTCGGCAATAGCGCGGATCCCAAGTGGTTAAGGATCTTCCTTAAGTTGGCTACACACCATACAATTTTTATACAATTTTCTTGTACAACTTTCCTTTAGATTTAACAAAACCATATAATATGAGGTCAAAATTAAACACTTTCAAATTGTATGCAATAAAACAGGCCCTTGCTCTACATAGATGAAAGTAACTCTAAAGGAAATTGAACAACAAAAATTGTGTAATATGTATCCAGCTTTAGTGTGCCAAACATTTTACTATTTGTAGAACAAGGTAAAAACGTGACTATTGCAGGCCATATATGGGTCGAATTCTGAACAAATTTTCATTCGAAAATCTGAAATTTAGTGCGTTTTGTGATCTGATTGTGCCACCCTTGTTTAGGAAAATTAAGGCAACTGAGCTTTCAATTTAAACTCATGTTGCTACAGAAAAGAATTGGACCCATGTCTGGCCGGCTTTAAACTTTATCATGTGCAGCGGTTGTGAACCCTGCCATGTATTGGCTATTTAAACATAGAAAATTGAAGAATGTGGGAAAAGAGATGCTGAATTTAAAGTGATTGTAAATGCAGAATATTTTTTATCTTAATGCATTCTATGCATTAAGATAAAAAGCCTTCTGTGTGCAGCAGCCCCCCTGAGCCCCCTAATACTTACCTGAGCCCCATCTAGATCCAGCGATGTTGTATGATTGTCTCAGCTGCCCGGGACTCCCCTCCTCATGGGCTGAGACAACAGCATGGCACCATTAGCTCCCACTGCTGTCAATCAAAGTCAGTCAGCCAATGAGGATAGAAAGGGGAGGGCCAATCCGAGGCAGAGTGTCTGAATAGATAATGTGGCTTGGTTTGGATGCCCCCATAGCAAGCTGCTGCTGAGGGAGCACTCAACAGGAGGAAGGGGCCAGGAGCACTTAAGAGAGACCCAAGAAGAGGAGGATCCACGCTGCTCTGTGCACATCCACTGCACAGAGCAGGTAGTTATGACATGTTTGTTATTTTTAACTAAAGAACCACAAGACTTTACAATCACTTTAACAACTTCCGGACCAGCCGCCAGTTTTACTATGGCAGGTTGGCTCAGCTGGGCAAATCAACATTACCTTACGCCGCCTCACCTTTTGGCCACTAGAGGCCTGCCCACAGCATGTGCCCGGAGCCAATGCAAGTGCCCTTCCGCGTTCGCTCATGACAGAGCGAGAACCGGGATCTGTGTGTTTAAACACACAGATCCCGGTTCTCTCAGGGGAGAGGAGACAGATTATGTGTTCATACTAAGTATGAACAACGATCTCTCTCTTCCCCAGTCCCATCCCCCCTGCAGTTAGAACACAGTTAACCCCTTGATCGCCCCCTAGTGTTAACCCCTTCCCTACCAGTGACATTTATACAGTAATCAGTGCATTTTTATAGCACTGATAACTGTATAATTGTCAATGGTCCCAAAAATGTGTCAAAAGTGTCCAATTTGTCCACTGCAATATCGCAGTCCCGATAAAAATCACAATATCGCCGTCATTACTAGTAAAAAAAAAAATAATAATAATAAAAATGACATAAATCTATCCCCTATTTTGTAGATGCTATACATTTTGCGCAAACCAATCAATATAGGCTTATTGCAATTTTATTTACCAATAATATGTAGAATAATACATATCGGCCTAAACTGAGGAAAAACATTGTTTTTTTGAAATGTGAGGTATTTATTATAGCAAAAAGTAAAAGATATTGGAGGTTATTTATGAAAGGCAAATCCGCTTTGCACTGCAAGTGCACTTGGAAGTGCAGTCACTGTAAATCTGAGGGGTGGATCTAAAATGAGGGGAAGCTCTGCTGATTTTATCATTCAATCATCCAATCATGTGCAAGCTAAAATGCTGTTTTTTATTTTCCTTGCATGTCCCCCTCGGATCTACAGTGACTGCACTTCCAAGTGCACTTGCAGTGCAAAGTGGATTTTCCTTTAGTAAATAACCCCCACTGTGTTTTTTTCAAAATTGTTGCTTTCTTTTGTTTATAGCGCAAAAAATAAAAACTGCAGAGGTGATCAAATACCACCAAAAGAAAGCTCTATTTGTGGGGAAAAAAATGGACGTCAATTTTGTTTGGGTACAGCGCTGCCCGACCGTGCAATTGTCAGGTAAAGCGCCGCAGCGCCGAATCACAAAAAATGGCCTGATCATTGAGCAGCCAAATGTTCCGGCGCTGAAGTGGTTAAGGATGTACATCAAGAGTAGAAGCAGAAAGGATAGGAAAGGAAGTTTAATATCATGAGTCCAGCAAACTATTGCATTGTGATAGGTTGGGGAGGGGGGTTCCTACCTATGCCAAAGTGTCAGGATGTAAGCTCTAGCAGCATTTACGAGGTGAATCAAAAGCAAGCGTTTATATATTTTCTGTGGGATAGCACTATGATGAAGCAGGAAAAAGACCAGGCCATGGGGCATTTGAAAATCTATACATTGTGTGCAATTCATTCTATGACCTGGGGCTGGCAGATTTTTATCAACCAGCTGACTTCTGCATAAAGCACTTATAAAATAGTCTTACATGTAAACCACAACCAATGCAATTACCAAAATTCAGCTGATACCTAGAAAAAATTTTCAAATCAAACAAAAATTTTTAATAGCAAGTTTTCAATCACTAGCTGATACCACTAGGCAGAAATAGTTGTTAGAAAAGCGAAAACATGTATAACTATGCTTATGAATATTTTTTATTATGAATGAATTATGAATTATTTTTATTGATATTGTAAAGAACAAGGAAAAAGTCACAAAGGCAAGGATATACTTTGAAATTGGGAAGGAAACAATAGGACACATCCAGTTTTTAAACTATTTCTCTCCTGTTTTCAAGTTCATCCTGTTTGACAAATCCAGTAAAGATAATGCTGGCAAGCTGACCATTGCATTTTGGTCTGCATCAGTTTCATGACTTTCGTTCAATAATACTGTATATTAAACACTACTCCATGTCTGTGTATTAGTGAATACATATTCAAAGCCTAAACCCAGGTAATCAACATAAGAAGATTTGCTATACCTGCCTCACTTTTTGGAGTACTGTGCTCAGGACAGCCTGGTCAAGAACTCTAGCCAGACTGCCCAGCTTGCTGATTGGACAATGAAGAAGCAGCAGAACACTGAAAAGGTAATTCAACAATAATTCTTTCTTGTTCCTTTCAAATATTTAGTCATATCTATTATCCACAACTCTGCCCCCAGCTACTACATCACTAGCCTAGTCTCAAAATACCAACCAAACCGTCCTCTTTGTTCCTCCCAAGACCCCCTGCTCTCTAGCTCCCTCATCATCTTCTCCCATACTCGCCTCCAGGACTTCTCCCGAGCTTCTCCCATTCCCTACCCCAATCTGTCAGATTATGTCCAAATCTATCCACTTATAGGAGATCCCAGAAAACGTTTCTCTTCAGAGAAGCCTATCCTGCCTCCACGTAACAACTGTACTTTCATTGTATTCATTAGATAATCCCCCACAGTTTTTTACCCTTTTGTTTCACTTAACCCTCCCTCCTAGATTGTAAGCTCTAATGAGCAGGGCCCTCTGATTACTCCTGTACTAAATTGTATTGTAATTGTACTGTCTACCCTAACACTGTAAAGCACTGCGCAAACAGTTGGCGCTATATAAATCCTGTATAATAATAATAATAAATATCTATATTTCAAGAAATACAGTACAGGCATACCCCACTTTTAAACACACAATGGGGTTTATTTACTAAAGCTAGAAAGTGCAAAATCAGTCTCACTTCTGCATAGAAACCAATGAGCTTCTAACCCCAGCTTGTTCAATGAAGCTTTTGTAATAAAACCTGGAAACTCATTGGTTTCTATGCAGAAGTGAGTCTGATTTTGCACTTTCCAACTTTCGTAAATAAACACCATTGTGTACTTAAAAGTGGCGTATGTCTGTACTTGGCAAAATGTGCTTTATGTTGACTGATTTTTTACAGCTGCAATGTTTGCATTTTATTTAAGGTACTCTCTACAGTTAAACAAAATGATTTGCCTGTCACTTACAGGTTACAGCATGAAAGAGAAACAACGTCAAGATGGCTACACATATATAGATTTCAAACAGATTTTTCTATCCACACTTACAGTGCAGATGGACAAATCTTCCGCTCTGGGCTATAGTATTCTGCCAGTTGGCACTGCCAGCTGTCAGAATACCCAAACAGTGCCTGCATCTGATCAGCTGACAATTTTCTACACAGCTCCTTTAACAAAAGTCATTTGAGAAATCAACTTTTGTCAATCTAGATGTGGTGGGCTCTAGTGTGCTCTGGTGGGCTGCTAAGATTTAAACAGAACTTGTATTATTTTTTTAGTAACCAGTCTTACATACAAATGTCTGAAATACTATATATGTCAGGATTGCCATTCAGGTACTTGTTTCAAGATATGTATTATATTGTACCATTACATTATGTAGGAGTAGACCCTTTAATATACAAACGCACATTTTTTATTTAGTTATTAAACTTTGCTATAGAACAGGGGAGATTCTATATTAAGGCTGTACAAAGAGTTCTCATGAAAACAGAGGAATCCCGACGCTTGCCTAATATAGAATGTAATAAAAAGGGAAATTTGTAATGTAAATAATGTGTGCCTTTAGTGCACTAACATTCACTGAACCTTTTAAAGTGTATGACTCAGTGAAAGAATATTTCTCAGTATATCACGGTCATCAGGTCTTAAAAAAAAAAGAAAAAAGGGGATCAAGACTCAACATGACGCAGAGTTCTATACAGGTCACTTGTGGTAAAAAGAACAAAGCTATGTGCGTACATGGTCAGTGTCTAACCTACTATCTGTTAACAATGACTCATTCTACACCACTGATTATCTGGTGCCCAGGATGAATATGTGCATGGACCTAGACAGCCTGTTAGAGGCAAGCCAGCCATCTTTTTACAGTCAACACCTTATAAGTGGAGATCACTGACCACCCAGGCTCCTTTAATCTGCTCTTCTTCCTAATAAAGCATGGCCCATTCTCCTTTTGCCACGTTATGCCATAGATCAAAAGGAGTTGGAGAGACCCTTAAAGAAAGAAAAATACCTCCTTCGTGTAGTAACATACGGTAGTCCCACCAGACCTTTAAAAAACATATTTTAACCACATTATTTGATTGACTGGGTTACTGCAGAGAAATACATTTTCCTGTAGACAAACACTACGTTTTTCAAAGTCTAATTGTAAAATACAGTAAGACAGTTAGCAGCTGTAGTTTTTGACAAGTTCAGCTCTGAAAGTGACCCAGGCTGTCTTGCCAATCAGTCAATAAGAAGACATAACTTCTATGCAGAGGGAGTTTGGGTGGTTGGCCTGTGTGGGGCCAGCATAACAGCTGAGCTGAACTTCAGGCAAGTATCAAAAAAAAACCCACACAATTGAAACCAGTTATCCATTCATTAAAGAATTTACATAAGCACCAGAATCTGCTTTCCCCTTAGCATTTTTAACTCCCTCTCCCTGCACACCAAACCTCAGAAGAAAGAGAGGAAAAGCCAATGCTCTAGCCAGCACCATGTTATGTCTTTAGGTGGTTTTAGGCTAGCCTTGCATTTGAAAAGACTCATCAAAGCAGAACTACACTGCATCTGAGCACCACCAATCAAAAACACTATTAAATTCATTTTTAATATTCAAAGCAAACTCCCCCATCCTCCATGTCTCCAGGCTTTATTTTGCTGAGAAATCACTTAGAAAACACCCCCCAGCATTTCTGCCTAAAGCCATTTTGAGCAAGGGCAGATGAATCATGTAGCACTTACTTACTGGAAACCATCTGCCCTTAGCTTAGGCATTTAGGAAGGAAGGTGTGCTTAGCTGAGAAAATCCCTTCTCCTCTCCTAAAGACTCCTGGGATGTATGACACCATTTGCACAGGCCTGGAAACCACTAAGTAACTGAAGAAATTAAAAAAACACCCTCTAGCATTTCTGGTTAAAGCCATCTTGAGTAAGGGCAGATGATTCATGTAGCATTTACTTTCTGGAATCCATCTGCCCTTAACTCTGGCATTTAGGATGGAATGTGTGCTTAGCTGAGAAAATCCCTTCTACCCTCCTGAAGACTCCTGGAATGTATGACACCATTCGCCTAGGCCGGGAAACCAGGAAGTAACTGAAGAAATAAAAAAATAAAAAAGAGTTGAAAACAAGTTAAATTGATATACTTTCCTATCTATTCCCATCCTCTGGAACTCACTACCTCCACCTGTCCAGCTATCCCCTACTCTTCTACCTTCAGGTGATCCCTGAAAACTCATCTCTTCAGGAAAGCCTATCACGCCTGCAACTAATCTTTTACCACTTCCATCAGCTCATTCCCCACAGTTACAACCTTTTATACCACCTGCCCCACCCTATTAGACTCTAAGCTCTTCTGAGCAGGGCCCCCTTAATTCTCTTGTATTTTATTGTATTATAACTGTATTGTCTCCCTTTTATATTGTATAGCGCTGCATAAACTGTTGGCGGTATATAAATCCTGTATAATAATAATAATCTATTTACTAATGCATCAGCATAAAGATTAAAATAGTCAATGTTGATTGAGAGAGTTCCACCTTAGGTCTCATGGGCCTTGCATATTTCATGGTTGAACCTGTTAAGTTATTTCTCTAGATGTACCTCTTATATTTATTACCATGCTTATGGACTATAATGTAGAGTTTTTCATTTACATGTTTGATCTTTCTATTTGTATGCACCCATACTGGACCTCCTGGATGGTTCAACCCTGTTGTTATGATCCCTTTTATTTTATTTTTGTGGACCAACTGTACCATGTTTACACAGCTATATAAAAATTGTTTTGTTGTCCTGCTTTGAATTTGTTCTCCCTCTTTTGTCACTTAACAAAGAACAATTTTATAAAAACTATTGAAAAAGAGAGATTGAAGTTCCACTTTAAAGGTGTGATGTTCTAATATCATTGGAATTATCATATATAGAGAATTAGGCAAACATTTATTTTGAGATGGTTTTGCATGATTTGTACAGTCATTTCCAATCATCTGAATTTCAGTGAGCTCCAAACACGTATATATATATATATATATATATATATATATATATATATATAAAACATATCCAAAAATGAAAGGAAATTATAGCTGTAAACTCATTTTGATTAATATCTTAGCAGTAATAAGTGATCATATTTGGGCCTAGAAACTTACAATTGCATTAGTGTTTGTTGAAGCTTTCCAGACTATATTAAAACTGAGAGTTCAATTAACTACAAACATGAACTTGGCAAGGGCAATGATCAACTGCCCAGACAGATTGCATGAGAAGTCTCAGTCATTTCAGTCTGCATAAATGGGTCAGGTAAGGTCACAACCAGAACCATTCTTCATGACCTACTTTTGGGTCTCATGATTACTATGAAAGGCCACTCGTCACACTGTTTGGTCAGTTATGAGTCACTAAAGGTAAAAGGAGGTGAGGCCAAGTCGTTATTACAATTTTAAGACTTCCCTTGGCTTTGGGGCTGCCAAGATGATCGAGAAGCTGACTGAGGGAAAGTGCAGTCTTCTGGCACTGCCTACTAAACCAATATATAGGTATTTTACAAAACTGGCAATGGTTAGAGAAAATAATTTACCATGAAGTACCCCTGAACCTGTAAAGAGTTCACTGAAGGTTGTGTAAACTACAAGTGGAGAAAGAGTGGTCTAGCTATATTCCCTGTTTCACACCTGACAGCTGGATTTGTGGTCCTTTCTCAAATCCCATTATCATCGTGACAGATCCAAGGAGTAGTAATGATAGGGCAAGGCCACGCCTCTGATAAAAAGGCAGATACAGAACTTGGTGGGGGGAAGACTACAATGCACTTGATAAATGAGGTGGATGGAAAACATTTAATGAACCACTGTGGCTGCCATTAAAAAATAACATTTGGAAATGTATTTGGATTGATTGTGTCAAATCAGCAAGTTTTACATCACATGGCAGAGCATGGCAGTGTAGATAGAAATTTTGAACTATTAAACCAGAGGATTGGTATGACTCACCCAAAATGGCATGGTGACCCACTTCCTAGACCACAAGCCATAAAATAAAAAACATCTGGTCTAGTGTATTCAATGGGCAAAATATTGAGACTCCTATTCTTCTAGGGGAGAAGGGGAGAACCTCAGGTCTTATCTAAGACAGGTCACAAGCAGATCTCTCAGGCAGCAGTGAATGAATTGTTCCCTTTTCTTTGGAGAGAAGAAAACAATCCCATGTCAAGTCCCGAAATCTTCATGATGATAGAATGCTTGCTGCCTTTGAATATTAGCAGCTGTATGCTGACCACTGCTCTAGCCATTTAACATCAGCCTGGGTTGGTTGCATTGCTATTGAATATCAAGCCATGGTTTGGCTAGGCATTACCACAATAAAAATCCTACAGAATGGACCTGTTCACATAAAACTAAAATTCTGTTGCTGAAATCCTCTCCCTTACATGAAATCTCTATACTCTGATGTTTTGTATTCTCATCACAGAGGCTGTAGCAAGAAGTATGAGACTCCCCTTGCTGCAGTCTCTCTGAACATGAAGAAAACAGTGCTAGAAAGACTTCCTGGAAATGGGCATGACCAGTGGGTAAACCTAGAGGGATCTCCTTCTACTGACAGGTAAGATAAGTTAACTGAGGCTAGTAGCCACCCAGGTATAGAATTCTCTTTCCACGCTAAACATCTTTAAAGAACCTCCCTTGCTTGCTATTGTTTTGGATTGGATGCAGTCACTGTTCAGCTGATATTTTTCCACTTGGCTCCTTCGACAAAAGTCAATAAAAAATTTTTTCCATGCCAGGTGGTGCCAACAGGGCCACCCATAGATTGCTTTTCGGCCGATTCAGCAGGAATTGGCCATAGTTTGAGCCAGGTTTGACTTTTGGATTGCCGATCCCTTTAAGTATATTAGATACTGGCAAAACAGATGCATCTTTGTGGATGGATACCTTTGTCGGAGGCTATCAGTGTCATGATGTTAGTATGTATCTACAGTCTGCTTTGACCTCTATTGTATATAAAGGCTATCAAACACAAAGGGAATTGCAGCATTACAAATTATGTCCAATTTGCACAAATCTACATTTATGTGCTCAAGGAGAGGTCCTGTCACCTGACCCGCACTCTCATACCCATGGAGGTAAATACAGGCCATATGCAGTCAAGTGTATGCACAGCAGCACCAAGTGGCAACTGAATAGTAGGGATCGCAGCATGCCTTTGTGTGAATTACTGCTAAATTTGGTAATGTCTTGATGAGAAATCATAAAAATTTGTTTAGTACAGGTTAGGGCCGGTTCACACAGCGATGCGCGGCGAGGCGTCTCCGACTTGCCTCGCCGCGACCTGCACGGACCTCAGCGGCGACTTGCAGAGGACTTCTGTATAGAAGTCAATGCAAGTCGCCCCCGAAGTCGCCCCAAAGTAGTACAGGAACCTTTTTTCTGAGTCGGAGCGACTCGAGTCGCTCCTCTCAGAACGGTTCCATTGTACAGAATGGGGGCGACTTGCCCTTACACCCACTGGAACCCTAAATGTATTATACCATTATACATTGTATCATCCTGGTTTAAATAGCCTTCAGTGGTTAATTATAATTTCTGCAGCAAATAGGTTAGCTTTAAGTAATATAAGTCCAAAGTTAAAATGTTTAAAGTGAATTTGTGGCAAGGAAGTGGGCATTCATGTTTTTACATATCCTTTGCAAGCAGCTAACAAGCTTTTAAACTAATCTCTGTAGCTGTAGGCACTGTACAGAAATGTAACCTCAAAGTTTACAGCAGAAGCATTAAAGCATATCTATGGTCAAAATTAAAAATCTAATTTGAGTTCCACATTGTCTGTAAACTTACTTGCTCTGTGAGTAGGCAATGATGAGTTTCATAAAGCACAGTCAGTCTAGGAATCACTGCTGGTAGGCAGCAATGTACCATGGGATATGTAGTCCTTAGTAAACAAAAACAAACAGCAGAGGAGAACTGTAGAGCATGCAGAGAATCCAGGAAGTTGTGGAAGCAGATGGCCAGTAGATAGACCTCACAACATGAAAGGAGATTTTTCAGGTAAGCTTATGTGGGATTGTCAATAAGAACTATTGTTTGTATTGCTAAAATATTACAATGCTCATGTTATAAAGGTGTTTGCTTTGACAATAGACCTCTTTTATGGTTGTAAATTGTGTGTTCCCCCTGCTCCTCTTTTCAGTTCTCTTTACATTAGAAATTAGGAGGCAGCACGGCTGCCAAATCACTGCTGGAAGGGTTAGCAGGGTAAGATGAACTACTGAGAGAACAACTTGAAGGATTGCAGTGTCTCTGCTGTGAACTTTGAGGATGAATTGCTTCCCAGTGTCTGCATCTATAGAGGTCAGTGAGGGGTTGTTTTGAAGCTCATTTACTATATGTTAAGAGTAATAAAATACTTGAATGTCCATAACCTGGCCATAGGTTCAGTTTAAGGCCCCTCTTTCCCCCTTTTTAAGTTAAAGCAGCCTCATCTCCTAGAAACGTGTTATATGGTAGGATGGGCACGTGGCAAAGTTTATTAATACTTCCTTCATGCCTGTGGCAGGAAGCAGAATAGTAAGTACACTGCATGCAGCTAAACCCTGAGATCAATCATAAGCCAGCAGTATGCAGTACAGACTGCATTTTGTCTGTAAAGCTTCAGCATGCAGAATTTGAGGAGCTCTGAGAAGTATGGTTGCTTGACCATTCCATGCAAAACAAGGCATTGGGGTGCGGCTTTAAAAAAATTGGGGAATTAAAAGGGGGATGTGGGTGACAGATACACCAGATGAAAAAACTGTCTAGCTAGTAGCATACTATCTATGCTACAAATGCTACGATGAATTCAAGCTTTAATGACAACCCTTTCAAGATGCTTTCCTATGCCGACGTAGCACATAGCTAAGGACAGTTATGGTTGGAGACAGATTGGGTGGTTAGAGCATACAAATCTAATTTATAACACTGCCCTTTGCCAAGAGTATCTGGTCCAGGAAAATGCAGAAGAAGTTAAGCACATACTGAAAAAACTGAAGTATAATGCTGTCTGCAATCAAATTAGGTGAGTACAATGTTAAAATGAAAACTTTCAGACAAGAACAATGGAATAAAGAAAATGGAAAACAATCATATGTGTTTCTTATCCAATGACTTAGAATGCAACAGATGCTTCTATAGGTAATTTTAAAGCACAGACTGCAACTGCACACTGAATTTCAAACTATTACTGGAGCAGTTCAAACCAGACATTCAGCTGTGAATGACTTGGCCAAATACCTGGACCAGTACCGAAACCGTGGAGCTAACCCTTGCTGCAAAATTATAAAACATCTATGAAATGAGTTTAAAATGAATTCCATTATGCAATGAATAACTACGTAAATGGAGTCGCCATGCAGCATTTACAAGACACATAGCCCTGTTGTTGAGCCTCATGTCTCTGGTTAGCTAGGACAAGGAGACCAAAGAGAAGCTGCCTGCCCAAATGGAAGATCCTCCAAGTGGCCTCTCTCTCCTCCTTTTTCTCCCACAATGGCTCTCCTCATTCCCTTTTCTCTGCACCCTTTCTTCCCTGGTAGAACCTCTCTGTAGAATTTTTAATTCAGCCCTTTGATACCAAGGCCAAGTCCATACAATGACACTGTGGGTCATAAAGCAGAAAAGAAACAATTTTTTAAATATACTTGGAATAGAATTAAGGCTTTGACTTAGGATGCATGGCTTCTTTCCTCCAAAGCCTCTCACTGTACTGCCTGCCCGTTATCCCTCCCCTCTCTCTACCCTTCTGTCACCCTCTGGACTGGACTACTATATGACATCAACCGCTCTCAAAGTGAGTTTCATCCAGAAAAATTGTTCTGAGTATTTTATGATGAAAGTCAAACAGGATATTGGCTACAATGGTCTCATCTACAAATGTTAACATCCCATAAATACAGATTTATGTACAGTTTCATGATTTTCTCTTTGAGGATCAGTTATAAAATTGGCACAGTTAATTTTGTTGTTGTAAGTGCAGTATTATGATTGGAAATAGGTCCAATAGGTCCAATCAAACAAAATCAAATTTTAACTTACAGTCTCTAATTCTGCAAAATGAACCAAAGCATCCAAAGGTTTGAAATTGGCATTAGCTGGTGGTCTCTTTTTCTTGAACCTAATTTATTTTTATTTTTTTTAATAAAGGAGTCCCAATTTCGCCTTTCATACTGAGTCTCCCTCTCTAGTTTTTTTTTTTAACTCTTTTTTTTCCTGAGAAAATAGCAATCTTCAAGTGTGCTCTCACAATAGTGTGAGCGCCTAACCCAACCCCTCCTCCCCAATACACTTTCTTGCTGGATCTTTTCCTTCTTCGTTCACTCTAAACACTGAATCTTTTCCAGAGAGCAATTCCAGATTTTAACAGGATTCATGTGTGACCTCAGATTCCAGGGAGAGCCCAGAAAGGCTTCTCCAGGAAAAAAAAAGGAAGGGAGGGAAAGGAGCAAAGGGTTTCAAGGGGAAAAAGAGTGCATGAAAATATTGATACAATTGGACTTACACAATAATCAGGACAGAGAGCAAATCAGAAAAAAAAGTGGTAAAATATAGCACTGGATTTCTGTTTCGTGAAGTTAGAATGCAGAGAGAAATTTTTGCTATAGGTGACTTCTTAACTGGGATAATGATGTAATAAAGGATGCCTATACACAAAGACCGACCAATAGATAAATAGACAGATACATAAGTAAGGTTACTTACCTCTGGGCTGAACTTTGCAATACTGGATTTGTATACCGTGCAGAGCAGGAGCCATATCCAGACAATTCTCAGAGAGTCCATCCTGAGGGTCAGGGACTGCACACAAGTCTTTGAGACTATTGGAGGTGAGGAGTTGGAAACCTCAAAAAATTATGGACCTTTAGTCCTTGCTCTCCCACCTCCACCCTTTTCAGTTACCGTCTCCTGACCCTCTTCCTTCTTTAACTATTGTGTGCTTGGTCTACTTTCACTGTCATTTACTTTTCTTCTGCCCCTCCATCCACTCTTTGTTACCCTCCTCTATCACACACTCTCTCCAAAGCTTCTGTGTATCTCTCAATTTTTTTTTTTTCTTCACTCCCTCCCAACTCCCACTTTCCAAGCCTCCTGTGTGCCCTCCCCTCTGCTTCTTTATCCAGACTGCAGACGTGGTCTGTTCAACCACTGGAGATTGAAGGGTTTTCTTCAATGCTTTCATTATGCCCTCTAGAGGGGAACACAAAAAACAAGCTATTCAGCAAACTACAGACCTTTCCCACCTACATTCTTCAAAGTAAACCAAAGAACAAAGAAAAGACTAAAGGAAGATTTGATGGGCTTTTGTATTGTAGGTTTTAAGATAACTGATATTGTTTAATGAAAAATAATCACACATATTTTTCAAATAAAAAAAAAAAAACCTTTAAAACTAAAATAAAGCATTATTATAAAATAAATAAAATATCTGACATTGTCCACAAAGAGAACTGATGTTTAAGTTAAGGAGGAACTCTTCTCAAACTTGCAGCATGTCTGACCTTCAGCCCAGGTTCACACTGACAGCGGGAATGAAATTGTACGAGTTCAGCTGTACTTGCACGATTTATTTCCCACATGTCAGTCCCGACTTCCGACGCGATTTTAGAGACATCTGTGTGGATTGCTGCAATGTTAATCCCACCCCGAAGTCCCCAAAAGTAGTACAGAAACTACTTTTGGGAATCGGTACGGTGCCGCAAATGCCATTGCTGGCAATTGCCGCCGATTTGGCATGCGATTTGACATGTCAAATCACATGCCAAATCGCTCCAATGTGAATCAGTGTGCAGAATGGACCTCCTGACTAATAAGGATCTGTAAAGCAGAATTTTGGTCCCAAAAGGAATTTTCCCCCCTGCAGCCTGCTCCACCACCTTCTGCAAAATTAAATAGTTTTTTTTACATTTTTTTTTTTTTTAACTGTGGCCCTGCCACTTTTGTCACATTGGCTTTATCACGTTTGATATCCCAGGATTTTGCATGAGCAGTGACAAGTAAGCGGGCCTGGCACGCATCATCAGGGGTTGGCCTCCTGAACACAGAAGGGGCAGCTGCGCTCCAGATGATGTCGGATTGAAAGACAGTGGCACAGGACCCAGGCTGCAGATAACAGCAGGACAATGCTGAATTTGATAACAACAGGACAGTGCTGAATTTGCTGGGCAGGTGATTATCTGAGTTGAGGACAACCCGTGATAACAGGTGAGAGGGAAGAAAAAAAGCAGGGAGGAGGGACTGAAGTGCAATGAAAAACTGACTTTCCTACTCTGCCAATATGCTCAACTAGCATACTTAGTAGTAAATTTCCCCATTGGAAGGAATCTTTAACGAGGAACTTGACCCATCCCCTCCATTTTATCTTTTTTTAATCCCCTCTGGCATTGTTTGCTGGGTTATCCTCGAGACCCTGCAAATCCAGCATTGTACTTCTGCAATTTGCTGATCCACTGCATGCCGGGTCTCATGCTGTCATCTTCTTTACTTACGTCATCAGGGGACTGCTGTCTCTTCTGGGCTCTTGCAGCCACCCCATCCTGCTGACATGCATGTATCATTAGGGGGCAGATGCAAGTGTCTGACGGCTGACATCCCAGAGCCAGTCCAGGCTCGGGAAAGATCGTGACCATATGGTCGGGATCCACCCACATGCCTGTACCGGCACCCGGCTCAACCTCTCAGCCAGCCGCTAGGGGCCTGAGCCGGCTGCTCCTACCCCCTCCACAGCCCAGCACTCCAGTGAGCGTGGGGGCAGAGCAGAGAGATGGTGACTGACAGTCATGGGCTCTCTGCTTAGGGAGCTCTGAAAAACAAGCAATCAGCAGTGTTTAATCACTTAGTTCTAAGCCTCAGACCTGAGTATGATTAAAAAAATAAATTCCCATACTTCTCTTTTAATCTCAGTTTGGTATAATCCACTGCAGAGAACATCTTACAAAGTCACTGAAAGTCACATCAATCAGAGATAAAAAGGTTTATCTCTGATTGATGGCTATAAAGCCTCGTGCACACTGGACATTATAATAAGGCTCCATGCACACTGAAGCTGATAAACTGCAGTTTATTGGAGTTTGGGCGTTTTTTGTAAAAGCCCATAAACTCCACTCTATGTTAGCCTATGTGTCCATGCACACATGGACGTTTTTCAGCTTTAATGAGCAGTGGAGTTTATGGGCTTTTTTCTGAACGCCAGAAATTCGCGTTCAAAGTGCCGTTTTTCAGCGGCAAAAAACGACAAACGCTCATTAACGCTCATTAACGCTCATTAACGCTCGTTCATTAGTGTTCGGCATTCTATTTTTCAATGCATTGTGGGATTTTTGGAGTGTCCTCTGTGTATTTTTATAAAAAACGCCCATTAACGCTAACGCTGTAAAACGCTCATTAACGCTCATTAACGCTAGTATAAAACGCTGTTAAAAGCAGGTTTTTCAACCAGCGTTTTCTGCCAGCAATCTGGCGTCCAGAAATAGCTTTTTTGAGCTTCAGTGTGCATGGAGCCTAACGGTATAAAAACGGCAGTAGCTTTGCATTGAGTTTCCAACGTTATTCAGCGTTTTTGCAATAACGTTTTTTAGCGTTCATTAGTGTTAGCGTTTTTAAGTGTTTTTTTCAATGCCTTTAAAAATATTAAAAAACACTGGTGAGCCACGTTTTTCAGCGGTTATCTGCATTTTGATGCATTTTTTGACATTAGTGCGTTTTTACAGCTGAAAAACTCCTCTGTGAACCAACTAGTTTTTAGTTTTTTTAACGGCCAAAAAATGCCACTCCGCTGAGAACCCACTAGTTTTTTTTTTTAACGGCCAAAAAACGCCTACTACGGCTACACATCTCAAGGTAAAATTTTACATTTTGGTTACAATGAATCTTTTAATATTCAAGTGGCTTTCTGGATTTGCAAATGTTTTGCACTATGCTTCTATGCATATTTGCCAGACTTCGGAACATAGAATTTTGGTGAGATTCTCACTTTGGGAAAGGCAGCTTTGTTTACTTTTACGTGCTGTCATAGGGGGGAAGAATGTGCTTATGTAATGAGTATAACAAAGGTATAACAGACCTGTATTGGCTATTTTCTCCGCTAAAACCAGACGGATGCAAACCCTATTTTTCATCCGTCTGGTGGATTGGATCGGATGAAAATGGAGAGGCGGTCCGTAATCATCTGATCCCCCATAGGGGAGAGCGGGGCTCGGACAGGCCCATCCCTGCACAGAGTGCAGAGGTGGACTTGTCATCCGCCGGCTCAGCGGGGATCAACGGAGCGATCCCCGCTGAGCTATTTACAGGCTCAATGCGGACAGCCCCGTGTGAAAGGGCCCTTAAAGTAGAACTGAACTCAAATAGTAAGCATTTGCTATGTTATAGGGAAAATCTAGAAATATTAATTGTGCTTTAGCAGCACCCTGAAATCTGTACCCTTCGTCTAGAATTCTTAACGAATACCAGTGCCCTTCCTGATATATGGGAGTACCTACAGCCTCATAGATGTTGAACAACAGTGTGAGATCTAGGGCACTGCTGTCTCTGACTGCTGGTCTCATAAGAACTGCAGTGAGATTTGAGGATATCATTGCTGTGCTGCTTACTTCGTGCTTGCTATAGAGGCTCTCATATGCGGAAGGGAAGTCCTGCCTCTACCAAGATGGCCACTTCAACAAATTTAATTTAGGACATAAAAATAAATAAAAGTAAGTAAAATAAAAGCCGACAAAATTTTCAAACCATTTCCACTCAATTCATAATGAATTAAAAATTATTTACAGGAGTTCCAATTTAATAAGTGACAAGGTATTGGGTATATATTTGGTAAAACACTTGCGCCTTGGATTTAAATAAACTTATATATGTGGGCCTGCTGCTGTCCAGATTATCCCCACAAGGTAGGGTATGTACATATCAAATAAATAAAACAGCGCTGGCTCTTCCTAGTTATTATTATGTTCTAATGATTGATAACCTGGGAATTGAGGGTGCAATCTAATCCTAAATATTAAAACAAAATTGACAAGCTTTGTTTTTTATAGGCAGTTCAAACAACACATAAACTCTTCTTACCAGTATAAGACAGTCCTTTTAAATAATGCTCAGCATCCCAGCCACAGCATATAACATAGCAAAGTCCCAGTTCAGAGGAGCTAACCCAGCAGGATCAAGTCAGTCGTCCAGCTTCAAGCTCCTCTCAGCTTTGATAGCTCAACAGCCATCTCTCTCCAAACACACTTCTCCTCTCTGACATTTTCAACTCAGCTGGCAATAAGAAAGTCTGAAGTGGAAGTACCTGCCCTCTTCAATTAACCCCTTCTTAACCCTGCCGCACACAAACTATAAAATAACTTCCATCATGGTAAGACCAATGCCACTACTATAAGTTAGTGCATTCAATGGCCCCTTTAGTCAGTGGAGACGTGGTGGTGGTTCCGCAATTCAGCGTCTGTTCCATTCTCCTGGCCAGAAGTGACGTTCAACAGAGAGTCACTTGACGCGTTTCGTCATAGGGGGTGCAACGTTTTCAAATGCAGGGTATTGGGTATGGCATAAAAAGTTAACTTCATACGACTTTTAAAAACCCAACTCTAGAACCCTCTTCCACTCTCCATAGACATAATGAGGATTTAGCCATTCATTAGCCATTTATTAATTTTACTTGAGTTA
Source organism: Lithobates pipiens (assembly GCF_037356315.1). Taxonomy (NCBI): domain Eukaryota; kingdom Metazoa; phylum Chordata; class Amphibia; order Anura; family Ranidae; genus Lithobates; species Lithobates pipiens. The sequence goes on from NW_027507696.1 coordinate 17,706,990, forward strand.
AAGAGGAGTTCTAGCCTGTATTAAAAAAAAATGTTAGCAGCTACATATACTGTAGCTGCTGACTTTTAATACAAGGACACTTACCTGTCCAGGGAGCCTGCGATGTCGGCACCCGAAGCCGACCTGTCCATCGGCATTCGGGTGAAGGCACCGGCATCCTTACTAAGGGAAGCAGGAAGTAAAATCTTGCGGCTTCACAACCTGTTTCCTACTGCGCATGCGCGAGTCACGCCGCACTTTCTGAATGTTCCCGCAGAACCCTTATACGGAAGTGGAGGCGAGTACCTGTTTTTGACAGGTACCCGCTCCCCCCAATAGGTGTCAAATGAGGCACCAGAGCGAGGGGAGGAAGCCAATAACTGGCGCTTTCACTTTTGGGTGGAACTCCACTTTAAGCTGGCTACACACTATGCAATTTACACTATACAATTTTATACAATTTTCTTGTACAACTTTAGATTTACCATAACCATATAATATGAGGTCAAACCTAAACACTTTCAAATCGTATGCAATCAGGAAAGAACTTGCACTACATAGTTTAAGGTAAGACTAAAGAAAATTGACCAACAAAAATTGCATAATGTGTATCCAGCTTTAGGCTTCAAAGCCCTTCTCTGAGTTAAAACGAACCCCCTCCTACACTCCTCTAAGAGATCGCTATAGAAAAAAAATCTGAATGCCCTTTGTAATCCCGGCCATACACGGTTCGAATTTTCGAAAGAATTTTCTTTCGAAAATCATATCTAAGAATTTTCGTATGAATTTCGCACCATTAGTGGGCTGCAGCAACAGCCAATTTCCGTGCGTAAAAAAAAAATTTGAGGAATCGGACATGTTGGAAATTTTTTGAAAAACAAACGATTTTCTAATCAATGATGGGAGAATCGTGCGAGAAATGTAATAAGAAAAGAAAATTTACGGAGATAAAAGAAAATTTACGGAGAGGAAAGAAGATTCCCGGCCAAGAAAATTCGGTAACAACATGAGGTGAAATTGAAGGCTTGGTCGGCCGAATTTCAAAAATCAATGGTGGCATCATCGGATCACAAAAAAAACGAATTTTCTGATTTTGAAAAGGAAATTAGTTCGAAATTCGACCATGTATGGCCTGCATAACTCACCAGAAGCCGTGATCACATGACACAGCCAGCCTGAAACTTCTCCTTTTATGCAAGGGTTCTTCATCGGTGCAGAGAGGTGGAATGGCCGCCAGCAGGGTCCTATTAGAAGAGAGAAGAGGACTACTTTATAACAGGGCAACAGCAGGGGACTGATTACCTTGGGGGACCATTGCAGTCCTAGATCAGCAGTCCCCTGCACCAGAAACCAGCAGTAGGTGAGTATTTCAGCAAAGTTTACCTGACATGTAGTGCTACTCGCCTAATACTACACATTCAAGTAAATGGGCTGTAAACACACCACAACTTTGTGCAAGGCATACAGTTGTGGTGCATTTGTTGGTAAAAATGGGGTTAAGGCAGGCAGTGAGGAGGCGCTGTATCGTTTCCTCACTGCCTGTCAATAGCCTCTGGAGCACAATTCGAACATTGATCGGGCTTCAGAGGAAAGGAAGATTTAGACGCATGTATCCTACCCTAAGAGGATGGGTTAGAGGGGTTGGGAGGGAGGTATAGTTAAAAGTTAGTCTTTGCCCGGGGCTGTAAGGTACCACTGCTTACAAGTTACACATAGTATAATGGGTACATTTTATTTGTGTACACATAAACACAGTATGGTGCTACAAAAAAAATCCTTTACAATCCTTATTAGGTATTACAAATTAAAAAAATTACTAAAAAGTTTTAGCACCAGTATAAGCATTAGGCCTCCTTAACAAGGGTGATTATGTGCACATAACCTTTTGAAGAGCAAGGACCACTTAAAGTGGTTGTAAACCCTTACAACACACTTTGACCTACAGGTAAGCCTAGATTAAGGCTAACCTGTAGGTCCAAGAAATATCTCCTAAACCTACATGGTTTAGGAGATATTTGCAGAAAGACAGGCACCACTGTCTATGGTGCATGCGCTGTAGACAGCGGCACGCAGGCGCACTGAGCGCGCCGCCGTCAACGGCGATATGCCGCGTGTGGCGGCTCCCATGCACATGCGCGGGAGTGACGTCATCACGGCTTTGCCGAATGACAGCGGCGGAGCGACGAGACCCACCGAGAAGATGGATGGGCCGGACTACAGGGGACAGCGGTGACTTCGCTGGCTCCTGTGTCAGGTAAGTGACACATAATGGACTACTATGTGATGCATAGTAGTCCATTATGCTTTACCTTTGCAGGGAATGAAAGAGGAAGTAAACTCATCAGGGTTTACTTCCTCTTTAAGGCTGGGTTCACACCTATGCAAATTGGATGCAGGTTTCTCCGCATCCAATTTGCATAGCAGGAGAATATGACCGGCTCTCTTTGCCTCTGTTTTAGGGCCGAATTCAGGCAAAGATTTTGCCCTGATTCCTCCCTGAAACAGAAAACAGGGATGGACAGCATTGCTGTGCGATCCGCGCCCAGTTTAGGTGTGAACTGAGCATAAGTGATTTGGTAACAGGTCACTGGCCCAATGAAATATTGGGGTTTAACCACCCCCAAACTGCAAATGTAAACAAGCCCTTACTGTCCTAATCCCCCTATAAGGCTGCTTTCACACTAATGCACTGTCGGCTGAGATGAGCTGTTGCTATGTATTCACGCCAAATATTCAAATAATATAATCTATTATTGAAGGGGGGAGGCGTGATATACACACGTGCGAACTGTCGCATACAGTATTCATATATACTGGTGTATATATAAACCTAGCATGACTCCCTTGGGGACTGCTGAGAATTACCTGTTCATCTGCATGGCCATGACCAAGTGAACCTTCCAACCCACCTGACACTCTGGGTTCAGACATCCTGTTAACACTATAAAGCAAGAATCAAACAACTCAGTAGTATAAGGTTCTGAAATATTTTACTTGAACCCAAACTGGAAAAGTTATTTCACAAAAGGAAGGAATAGATCCGCTGAGCTGGGATAACAACACCAATTCAGCAAACAGATTCCTCCTGAAGACACACCAATGGATAAATGATGGACAATGCTATACACACAAGTGTACACTATATTCAGACCCAAAGTTACCTCCTAGTGGATGTTTCTGTTAACTACATATGTGGTCACACTTAGATGTAATCTAGACAGCCTATGCTATTCTAATGAGAGAGCTAATCTCCCACTGGTGTTTTATATATATATATATATATATATATATATATATATATATATATATATATATATATTTAGGCTTCCTATAAGTAATGGCAATGGAGTTCACGCTGCAGATCTGTTAATCTTTGCTAGCTAGTTGGAGCTTGTTAACTGTAATCCATTTGGTTGTAGATGAAACAATAGGTTTTGAGTGGTGATGGTCTAAGGCATCTGAGCACAGTGTTCCAGAAATGCAGTAAAGTGTTCTTGGGTAGAGATGTGTGCGCACTGTGTTCTGTACTGGTGGTAGTGAATAGATAAAGATTGAGCAGTTTGCTCTCTCACCAACGACCCAAATCGATCCAAGGTCTTCTAGACAGGAACACAGATTGCAACATTCCGGCAATGGATCCTCTGTCTCGACCTTCTCTAGTGACTTTCCCCACACATCCACACTGATGGGCAGGCACTGTAAGTGATACTAGTAACAGGATGTCCAACAGCGGGTAACAGGAGTGGGCCTCTTAGGCCTCATGGTGGGAGTAGCGTTCCGCGTGGTAGGCCTCGACCTCTCTCTCTCTGTCATACATTGAGGTCTTGTGTCAGGCCCAGGAGGAAGAGACCATGCACGGGCTTCTCAGCTCCTTTTATCATCTCTCCCAGCAACCTTCAGGCCACTGTAAGGGTGCCTGGGATTTGTAGTCTTAGGCTACATGGATGCATAGCAGCGGATTCAAAGAGGACTACATGCCCCATAACTCACTCTGTTGGCACACAGATATGAGGTCATTGGCTGTACGAATAATCACGGGGACAAACAAAGTTCAGAACACTGAAAGGTACAAAGCTTTCTGGTAACAACCCATATCGCTACATAAAAATACATACCAGTAACACAGATTTTTGTATTTTTATTTTACTGATCTAAATGTGGTGCATTTTTACTGTACATCTGTGTACAGGTCTATTAAAAGCAAAGGGCTGCATTCAGATACATTAAAAAAAGGTCTGTGTTCCTAAAAACCTGTGTGCAAGAGCCCTAGATGTTCCTTGTGCTACCAAAAGTTTTGTTTTTGTCTGGACCCTCGTTGGAGAGATTTCCCATTATGTTCTATCCTAAGGCTGGGTTCACAGATATGCGAATTGGATGCAAGTTTCCCTGCATCATCCGTCGCATGACAGGCAAGTGTGACCGGCTCTCAATTGAGCCGTTCACACATGTCCGGGACGTCCGTGGTCCAGATTGAAAAAGGGTCTGGTGCGTCTTTGAGTCCGGTTTAGGTGCAAATTCAGGCTAAAATTTGGGCCTGAATCACACCTGAACCAGTGTACAGGAATGCATCAGACCTCAAGCACGAACGCACGGCCGAAATATGTGTGAACCCGGACTTAGGAAGTGATGGCCCCTAACAGGGACACAGATAGCAATTAAAACCTGACTGTCTCCCTGATCTATTCAGAACTATAGCGTTTTGGATGGACTTTTTTTTCGTTTTAGAATGCCTGGTTGACGATGCAGGTCAAAGAAAAAAGATATGTAGATTGTTATCCGGCACACAGAACATATTGTAATCGGTAATGGATCATGACCCTGTCACAGCAAAATATTTTTATGGGACAAACAGCACATAGGAAATGAGGGTCAGCTGCCAGTAATGCTGAACTGAGAGATTCTTATTTTCCTGTACTCAGCAACACGCCAGATACACCTATGGAGTTAATATTAATACAATAACATATGACACATAAAGGAATCTTTTACAGGGTCACGCAAGGGCACAGACAGGAGGCAGTCCAAATTCTAAAATATCTGTGCTAAGCATCCCTCTGTGTGGCAAACTAAAGTTGGAAAAGTGCTTTGTAGACAGCAGTGGTCATTTAAAAATCCCTCCTCTCAGCAGCTCTGACCAACAGACCTTCAGGGAATGAGAAGAAAAAAAAATGTGCATTTCACCTTTCGGTAGAGAAGAGGTTACACAACAAAGTCCCCCTTCCCCCCCTTCGCCATTTCTTCTCCACGGCATCCCATGATATGTTAGCCCCCACCGAGCACTTGGCAAGGTGCCTTCCCCACACCGCTCAACCCCAGAAATCCTGTCTCAGCACAAACTCTGGGTGTGTTTCTTGCTGAGCCGTGATTTCTGCTCCCCCCACCTTTCTTCCTTATGATCCCCATTTCCTGAAAACTCCGGCCTACTTTTCCTCCCACACCCCTCCTTACTTTCATCCCCCCTTTCATTTTCTTTGTGTCTCCGTCTTTGCCCTTCCTATAGCCTCTCTCTCCCGTCTTCTGTGCACATCTACGCTGACCGCATATTGTATATGGCCAGATGAGGAGGGCTTGAAGCCAGACTTTTCTTTCCAAGCGAAATCGCAGGGAAATGCAGCTGACAGACTCAGATGGTGGAGATGTGAAAGGGCCCAGAGCAGCTGATGCCTATTGCGATTATGGAGCCATCGATTGCCATATTTGGCGAATAGTGACTTCAACTAAGTCATGTGATGCGCTTTGAAAGCGTTCCATGAGGAAATCCATAACAGGGAAAAGAAGTAAAGAGCTCGTTTACACTATCTGTGGTGACCTGAGCGTTTCCGCACTAGATAAACGCAGTTCACTGCTGGGGCACAAGGGAGACACATTGCAGTGCAGAAAAATGCAGCATGCCAGCATTTTTCCACACGGCACTGGATGGCCACACAGAGGTACCACGCACCGCACACCATGCTGCTGTGCAATGACCTGAATAAAGTGTCACTATGGGGTTGATTTTCTAAAACTGGAGAGTGCAAAATCTGGTGCATTCCATTTTTTTTTTGCCAAAGTTTAATTGAACAAGCTGAAATTAGAAGCTGATTGACTACTATGTACAACTGTACCAGATTTTATTAAATAAATCTGCGTTTATCTGGTACAAAAAAGTGCTGATATGATCTGAATGAGTACTAAGGCTTTTTGCACACACGTGAAAAAGAAAAGGCGCGTTTGTAGCCGTGTTGCATTTTTTTTCTTTTACTAGTCTGAACAAGACAGCAGGACAAACAGAGGATGAATCTCCCCTTTGAGGACACAGATAGCAATAAAAATCTGACAGAGGTTCTAACCCTTCACTAATCTAAAAGCTTTTAGTCATATAAAGTATACTTACTGTGTAAGCAATAAATAGATCTGTGAAAACATATACAATAATATCAGGCGTATTGGTTGCTACAGCCCCGGTTGTATTCCCACACTTCAATACCACAAGAAGCCAGCTGTTACATTAATTTGCTGGAAAAGCCTCTTTTTCCACCTTTGCGTTAGTTCCACTTTATAACTGTGTAGCACTACCCGTGAAGGAGCAGCTTGTTAATTTTGAGTTCTCTGTTCTGCTCCTCAACTCAACTCCAAGAACAACCTCAGCCCCTCTGACACACCTGGTTGAATAAAAGTCACTGCAAACACATATAAGGACATGAGTATACTGTATATATCAGTGGAAAAGAAGTATTCCTGCGCCACGTCAGGGAAATAGAAGGAGATAGGGTACTGCTGCACACACTGAAAGGGAAATATCTGAACCCCGGGGAATAATGAGTAAGAAGGGTAGTGGTGCGCTGTAGACAAGGAGGATATATCTATTGATAAAAGCAGTATATAAAATTCGCAATGGGGGGATATCCAGTATACAATACAGGTCTGGGTATGTCTATGTGACTAGTTTAAACAGCAACACTCATTTCTACTAATAGTCCACAACATAAATACATAAAATAGGGAAAATTCATATAAAATCCAAAGTGTAACGTGTTGCGATCCTGTAGTCGCATAAAAGTGCAAATATTCCAATGTGCCGCTGTGGCTGATAAAACAATAATGCTTGTTGCTATTAGTGTAAAATCTACAACATAAAACCGTGAAATAATAAAAACAAGAAGAAAGAAAAAACACAATATAACATTCAAAAAGTGCAGCGTGTTGCGATCCTAAAATCGCATAAAGTGCAGGTGTTCTGCTGTGGTGCACATAGGCAAACCTTCAAACATAAATGATAATTAAGTGACAAAAAATATAAGTGTATCAGACAAAAAGTCAGTTTTCAGTGCAAAGTGCTGCGATTATTCTCAAAATCGCATAGGATGTGACTTCTTCAACAAGATATACGATGTGGAGCTGTTGCAATGGGAAGGGCAGTGGTGCTGGTGGAAGGGGATATGGCCTTGGTGGTCCCGTATATACCAGTAATGGATGTCCCCTTACCTTACCGCTGTAAGGTAACAGCGTATATATAGAGAGCTTTTTGGGATCCTTTAGCGGAATTTTCCCTTTAATGTGGGGTGCCCAGGTCCTGACCAATGATATGGTCCCTTTAAGGGGGTTTCCTCTGTGGTATTGCAGTCAGGGTTCCTCAGTGGTATGGCATATACATGGGTTTAAGCAGAGATGGAGGAAGAATACTCCATAGTGTAAAGTGCTTCAACAGGTTTATTGTTATTAAAACAGTTTAAAAATACTCACAAACAGACAGTCTGTACAAGCAGTGTATAAACGAGCTGCGGGCTCAGTCTACGTCACTTCCTGGTCGCTGTGTCCCGACGCGTGTTCGTCACGGGTCACGTGACTTCATCAGGGGATAAACACAACAGTAGGAAGTGTCCTTAACCACCTCAGTACAGTGCAGTTACACCCCCTTCCTGACCAGACCAATTTTCAGCTTTCAGCGCTCTCACAGTTTGAATGACAATTACTCAGTCATGTAACACTGTACCCATATGAAACTTGCGTCCTTTTTTCCACACAAATAGAGCTTTCTTTTAGTGGTATTTAATCACTAGTGGGGTTTTTATTTTTTGTGCTATAAATAAAATAAAACGTAAATTTTGTGAAAAAAATGCCTTTTTCTTAGTTTCTGTCATAAATTATTGCTAATTAGTAATTTTTCTTCATAAATTTTGGCCAAAATTTATACTGCTACATATCTTTGCTACAAATAACCCACATTAGTATATATTATTTGGTCTTTGTGAAAGTTATAGAGTCTACAAACTATGGTGCCAATCACTGAAAATTGATCACTTCTGATCAGACCTTCAGTACATCAGGTGTATCTCATTTCTTGAGACACTAACAAGTCAGGAAAGTACAAATACCCCCTAAATGACCCCTTTTTACAAAGTAGACATCCCAAGGTATTAAGTAAGTAGCATGGTGAGTTTTTTTAAGTTGTCATTTTTTCCCACAATTCTTTGCAAAATGAAGATTTTTTTTTTTTTTTTTTTTTTTTTTTACTAAATTGTCATATTATCAGGTTATTTCTCACACACAGCATATGCATACAACAAATTACACCCCAAAATACATTCCGCTACTCTTCCCGAGTACGGCGATACCACATGTGTGAGACTTTTACACAGCCTGGCCACATACAGAGGCCCAACATTGATGTAGTACCTTCAGACGTTCTACGAGCAAAAATGACGCATCTCATTTCTCAACCACCTATTACACTTTTGAAGTCCCTGGAGTACCAGGACAATGGAATTTCCCATAAAAATGACCCCATTTTGGAAAGCAAACACCCCAACGTATAATCTGTGAGGCATAATGAGTCTTTTGAATGGTTAATTTTTTTCCAGAAGTTTTTGGAATATGTGGAAAAAAATTAAAACGCATTTTTTTTTTACACAAGTTTGTCAATTTATAAGATATTTCTAACACATAGCATGTATATAGCAAAAATTACATCCCAAAATACATTCTGCTACTCTTCCCGAGTACGGCAATACCACATGTGTGATACTTTTACACAGCCTGGCCACATACAGAGCACTAACATTGATGTAGTACCTTCAGACGTTCTACGAGCAAAAATTACGCATCTCGTTTCTCAACCACCTATTACACTTTTGAAGGCCCTGGAGTACCAGGACAATGGAATTTCCCATAAAATGACCCCATTTTAGAAAGCAAACACCCCAACGTATAATCTGTGTGGCATAATGAGTCTTTTGAATGGTTATTTATTTTCCAGAAGTTTTTGGAATATGTGGAAAAAAATTAAAACGCATTTTTTTTTACACAAAATTGTCAATTTATAAGATATTTCTAACACATAGCATGTCTATAGCAAAAATTACACCCCAAAATACATTCTGCTACTCCTCCCGAGTACGGCAATACCACATGTGTGTGACTTTTACACAGCCTGGCCACATAGAGAGGCCGAACATTGAAGTAGTACGTTCAGGCGTTCTAGGAGCATAAATGACACATCTTATTTCATTCCTACCCATCACACTTTTGAAGGTCCTGGACCACCAGGACAGTGCAATTACCCACAAAATGACCCCATTTTGGAAAGCAAACACCCCAACGTATATTCTATGAGACATGGGCTGCAAATAGGTACTCGGGTACTCTGATGGGCTGGAGATAGGTACTCGGGTACTCTGATGGCCTGGTGACAGGTACTCGGGTACTCTGATGGCCTGGTGACAGGTACTCGGGTACTCTGATGGCCTGGTGACAGGTACTCGGGTACTCTGATGGCCTGGTGATAGGTACTCGGGTACTCCGATGGCCTGGTGATAGGTACACGGGTACTCCGATGGCCTGGTGACAGGTACTCGCGTACTCTGATGGCCTGGTGACAGGTACTCGGGTACTCTGATGGCCTGGTGACAAGTACTCAGGTACTCTGATGGCCTGGTGACAAGTACTCAGGTACTCTGATGGCCTGGTGACAAGTACTCAGGTACTCTGATGGCCTGGTGACAAGTACTCAGGTACTCTGATGACCTGGTGACAAGTACTCTGATGGTTTGGTGACTGGTATTTGGGTACTCTGAAGGGCGGTGACAGGTACTCATATGGACTGTGACAGGTACTCGGGTACTCAGATGGACTGTGACAGGTACTCGGGTACTCAGATGGACTGTGACAGGTACTCTGGTACACAGATGGACTGGAACAGGTACTCGGGTACTCAGATGGACTGTGACAGGTACTCGGGTACCCTGATGGACTGTGACAGGTACTCGGGTACCCTGATGGACTGTGACAGGTACTCGGTACTCTAATGGACTGTGACAGGTACTCGGTACTCTAATGGACTGTGACCGGTACTCGGTACTCTAATGGACTGTGACAGGTACTCGGTACTCTAATGGACTGTGACAGGTACTCGGGTACCCTGATGGACTGTGACAGGTACTCGGGTACTCAGATGGGCTGTGACAGGTACTCGGGTACCCTGATGGACTGTGACAGGTACTTGGTACTCTAATGGACTGTGACAGGTACTCGGGTACTCTAATGGACTGTGACAGGTACTCGGGTACCCTGATGGGCCGTGACAGGTACTCGGGTACCCTGATGTGCCGTGACAGGTACTCGGGTACCCTGATGTGCCGTGACAGGTACTCGGGTACCCTGATGTGCCGTGACAGGTACTCGGGTACCCTGATGTGCAGTGACAGGTACTCGGATACTCTGATGTGCCGGGACAGGTACTCGGGTACTCTGATGTGCCGGGACGGGTACTCGGGTACTCTGATGTGCCGGGACGGGTACTCGGGTACTCTGATGTGCCGGGACGGGTACTCGGGTACTCTGATGGGCCGGGACGGGTACTCGGGTACTCTGATGGGCCGGGACGGGTACTCGGGTACTCTGATGGGCCGGGACGGGTACTCGGGTACTCTGATGGGCCGGGACAGGTACTCGGGTACTCTGATGGGCCGGGACAGGTACTCGGGTACTCTGATGGGCCGGGACAGGTACTCGGGTACTCTGATGGGCCGGGACAGGTACTCGGGTACTCTGATGGGCCGTGACAGGTACTCAAATACTCTGATGGGCTGTGACAGGTACTCAAATACTCTGATGGGCTGTGACAGGTACTCTGATGGACTGTGATTGACAGGTACTATGAGGGGTGGTGACAGGTCCTCTTTATTGGGGGGGGGGCAATCAGTATGTTTGGTGTACACTGTATGCGGTAACGAGATGTTACCGCAATCTCCTCCTCACACACGATCGGTGTGTGAGGAGGAGAACCCGGTAACATTCCGTTACCGCGGTTTGTTTACATTTGAGTGATCGGCTGTGAAAGGATCACAGCCGATCACGTGGGTAAACAGCCGGCCAATGGCTGTTTACCAGCGTCGGTGACGAGCAGTGTTCCCGCATGCGCCGTGCATGTTCGGGGTGTTACCATCTGTGATCGGCCGTGACTTCATCACGGCCGATCACGTGGTAAACAGCCATAACGAATGGCTGTTCACCCCCTTCGGTGGCGAGCGGTGTCTCCGTGACACGCCGCCACCGAAGAAACAGGGATGCGCGCGCACGATCGCGCGCATTCCCTGTTTAAACGGCAGGCCGTCATATGACGGCCTCCCGCCACAATAGCTGCGCCGCCTGGCCGTCATTTGACGGCCGGCGGTCAGCTACTAGTTAAATAGCTTAAACAGCGCTAGTATAAACTATAGTAACTAAAAAGCGGGATCAAAAAACTTACGAAAAGGAATGACCTTGTCATACGCCCAGCGGACAAAGGTAGTGGTATAGTCATACTATCTAAAGAACAATACCATCTAAGTATGAACAAGCTCCTGGAAGACCAAGAGACATACACTCGGCTCCTTAGCAACCCAATGTTCAAGTGCAGGAAAGCACTTGAGCAGGTTGTACATCTAGGTCTTAAAAAAGAGATCTTGAATAAAAAAGAGGCAAACTACCTTATACCACAAGCATGTAGAACCCCCAGCATTTACTCTCTCCCAAAGATACATAAAGACAAAGAAAATCCACCTCCTAGGCCAATAGTAAATGGGATCGACTCGTTGACGCCAAGAATGGGCCAATATATTGACTATTACCTGCAACCAGCGGTACAAGAAACCCAGGCATACCTTAGGGATACAAAACATGTACTACAAATTATCGACAATGTACCAATAGATGATGGGCCATGGTGGCTAGCCACGGCAGATGTCGCTTCACTTTACACAATAATACGACACCATCAGGCCTGCGAAGCAACAAAGTGGGGACTTAGGAAGCACACAAAGTTACCATGCATCCAGAGAAAATTCCTGGTTAAATGCTCAGATTTTTGCCTTCTGGTACGACCGCAATTATTACCACCAAAAAACAGGCGTCGCCATGGAAGCAAAATTCACCCCCAGCGTTGCAGGGCTGTTTATGGCACAGTGGGAGGAAGAAAGCGTTTTCACCAACCCCCCGGAGGAGTTACGTGTATATAAAAGATATATAGATGATGTCATAATCCTGTGGAAAGGTGAACAGACCAAACTCAACGATTTCTTAGAAAAACTGAATAGAAACGATAGAAATATTAAACTGTCTTGGGAAACTAGCAGTGAATCGATCACCTTCCTAGATTTGGAGATAGGACAAATTAATAATAGACTTTCATCTAAAACACACTTCAAAAGTGTGGATAGGAACAGCTACCTCCCACTACAAAGTTGCCATCATAAGAACTGGCTGTTCAATATCCCGAAAGGCCAACTAATGCGGTTAAGACGCAATTGCACTGAGGATAGCCACTTCTTTGACCAAGCCGCACACATGCGACAAAGATTTATAGAAAAAGGCTATAAAAAAGATTTCATTGACCAAAAGATTACAGAAGTAGTAAAACTAAGTTGTGAAAACATGATAAAGGAGAAATCCAACAAAGTGACACCACAGAATACGATTCCAATTATCTTGGATTATAACATCCAACATAAACAGATTGAAAGGATTATTAAGCGCAATTGGAAAATACTAAAAGCCGATAAACTCTTGAACGACATCTTACCCACTTGCCCTAAATTCATCTATAAAAGAGCTCCTACCATTAGGGACAAGATTGTGAAGAGCATCCCAGATCCCCCAGGGAGAGGACTTACTTTTTTCACAGGGAAGGGTTTCTTCCCCTGTAAGAGGTGTTTTGCCTGCACAAAAACTAAGCGCCCCAACGAAAAGAAAAAGGAGTTCACTTCCACAAGCACTGGTGATACCTATACCATCACTGAATTCATCTGCTGCAACACAGTGGGTGTCGTGTATGCCTTGGAGTGCAGTTGTGGACTACAGTACATTGGGCGCACTAAAAGACCACTAAGAACACGCATAAAAGAACACGTGCAAAACATATTAAAAGGCTTCAACAAACACAACGTGTCCAAACATTTCTTAATCCACCACAACAAAGACCCGTCACAACTAAAATTTTGGGGGATTGAGCCCTACGTGAAACATTGGCGTGGTGGACATAAGGTCCGCACCTTGAGCCAACTCGAATCCAAATGGATATATACATTAGATACATTGACGCCAAATGGATTGAACATTGAGTTTGACCTCAATTGCTTTATTAGCGACTTTTAAATCGCACCAGCAAGTTTTTTCCAGGAAAACAGAAAAAAAAAAAAATCAATCTACTCTTCCTTAGGTGGTTTATTGAATATAGGAGAATCGTAGGCACATTCGGGACACTCCCCCCACTATGGATAGGCTTCAATTGTTTTATTAGCGACTTTTAAAATCGCACCAGCAAGTTTTTTTCCAGGATAACAGAAAAATCAATCTACTTTGCCTTAGGTGGTTTATTGAATATAGGAGAATCGTAGGCACATTCGGGGCACTCCCCCCACTATGGATAGGCTTTTCACATCTTTTTATAGTCATCTTCCCTTCCCCCTCCCCCTCTTATGATTAATGATTGTTATTATGTCCATTATCTTTCTCATGGTTTAATATAACTGTTAGATGAATGGTTTTATTCACTCGGCGATATACGTCATTTCCGGGTACGTCTATATTAATTTTTTTTTATATATTTATTAATTATGCGACTTTTACGCTAGTGCTTTATTAATTTTAAAAAATTCCTCTAATATTTTAAAGATTTTCTCCAGGAATTTTTTATAATTTCTTTCCTTTCCCCTCCGATTATATTAAATGTATTTTTATTTTTATTTTTATTTTTCCATTATAGTTATATATATACCTATTGGTATATACATACACATATTTATTTATATATTTTTCATATCTTAACAGTGTATGGTTTATTCAGTGCCACATAACTCAATACGTCCCTTAACTAGCAATCTTGCTTGTTTTATCTGTGTTCACATTTCTTTATTTATATTTACATATGTAAAACGGTCCTCTATATCCAGTATGTTCACTAACCATTCTGTGACATATAACTAACCATATCAATGGCGCCGGCCGCATTTCCTGTTTAATGGATAGATGGGCGGGTGCCTTCTATCCATTTCCGGGTTTTAAAACACAATAAGTATGCCAGACACCCAAAAAATGGCCGCGGTGCCCTTTCCAGCGACATTATCAACAAAATGGCCGCCGGCCGACTTCCGGGTCTTCATAATAATGGCTGCCATATACTAGCGCTGTTTAAGCTATTTAAGGACACTTCCTACTGTTGTGTTTATCCCCTGATGAAGTCAACGAGTCGATCCCATTTACTATTGGCCTAGGAGGTGGATTTTCTTTGTCTTTATGTATCTTTGGGAGAGAGTAAATGATGGGGGTTCTACATGCTTGTGGTATAAGGTAGTTTGCCTCTTTTTTATTCAAGATCTCTTTTTTAAGACCTAGATGTACAACCTGCTCAAGTGATTTCCTGCACTTGAACATTGGGTTGCTAAGAAGCCGTGTGTATGTCTCTTGGTCTTCCAGGAGCTTGTTCATACTTAGATGGTATTGTTCTTTAGATAGTATGACTATACCACCCCCTTTGTCCGCTGGGCGTATGACAAGGTCATTCCTTTTCGTAAGTTTTTTGATCCCGCTTTTTAGTTACTATAGTTTATACTAGCACTGTTTAAGCTATTTAAGGACACTTCCTACTGTTGTGTTTATCCCCTGATGAAGTCACGTGACCCGTGACGAACACGCGTCGGGACACAGCGACCAGGAAGTGACGTAGACCGAGCCCGCAGCTCGTTTATACACTGCTTTTACAGACTGTCTGTTTGTGAGTATTTTTAAACTGTTTTAATAACAATAAACCTGTTGAAGCACTTTACACTATGGAGTATTCTTCCTCCATCTCTGCTTAAACCCATGTATATGCCATACCACTGAGGAACCCTGACTGCAATACCACAGAGGAAACCCCCTTAACGGACCATATCATTGGTCAGGACCTGGGCACCCCACATTAAAGGGAAAATTCCGCTAAAGGATCCCAAAAAGCTCTCTATATATACACTGTTACCTTACAGCGGTAAGGTAAGGGGACATCCATTACTGGTATATACGGGACCACCAAGGCCATATCCCCTTCCACCAGCACCACTGCCCTTCCCATTGCAACAGCTCCACATCGTATATCTTGTTAAAGAAGTCACATCCTATGCGATTTTGAGAATAATCGCAGCACTTTGCACTGAAAACGGACTTTTTGTCTGATACACTTATATTTTTTGTCACTTAATTATCATTTATGTTTGAAGGTTTGCCTATGTGCACCACAGCAGAACACCTGCACTTTATGCGATTTTAGGATCGCAACACGCTGCACTTTTTGAATGTTATATTCTGTTTTTTGTTTCTTCTTTTTATTGTTCTTTTTATTATTTCACGGTTTTATGTTGTAGATTTTACACTAATAGCAACGAGCATTATTGTTTTATCAGCCACAGCGGCACATTGGAATATTTGCACTTTTATGCGACTACAGGATCGCAACACGTTGCACTTTGGATTTTATATGAATTTTCACTATTTTATGTATTTATGTTGTGGACTATTAGTAGAAATGAGTGTTGCTGTTTAAACTAGTCACATAGACATACCCAGACCTGTATTGTTGACTGGATATCCCCCCATTGCGAATTTTATATACTGCTTTTATCAATAGATATATCCTCCTTGTGTACAGCGCACCACTACCTTTCTTATTCATTATACTGTATATATCTTTAACCTGGTTATGGGTTACTACCAGAAAATAGACACAAGACTGTTTAGTGGTAGATGAACTCAATATATTGATACGGGTCAAAAAAAAAAAAAGCGGGTTGAACATAAATTAACACACACAAGTAAATTTGGACACAGTCTGCTAGATAGAGTAATAGCTATTCCAAAGTAACTTAGAATCGGGTTCTGTACCACTAAACAGGAATCAACACATGAATCAGTAAATTCAGCAATAAACAGTGCATAAAATGTTAACTGCAATGTAAATAATAACCCCACAACTGAGCTAGAGTGCACTCTCATGGAATGACTATGGTAGGAAATAAAGCGCATTAACGGGGCTATTGGACCCCAATGCTAGCCAGCTGAAGAGTCAGGACTAAAGACTGCCCTTACAGTCACTAAGGCCTGCAGGCAGCTATATAGCTATAAAATAGCTGTGTAGTCAGTTCCTAAGGGCTCAGTCTCCAATGGTAGCAAAAAGTCATGGCAGCGAGGCCCTCTCACTAAACCTGGAGACACAGTGGCAGTGGTCGCTCTGGTTAGGTGTCCACTCACTCTGGGTTGCCTGGGGTGACTCTGGTCTGTAGCACAGAAAAATATGTATTCTGGCAGTGGCTCCGTCCCTCCACACCCAGGTCACAGCTCTGTGATCTCTGGTTTCCCCACACAGCAATGGCTCTGCAGTGGTTCAGTCTCTCTTTATTTTGGGATGGTCTAGAGAGCCCGATCCTCTCACTACCTCTGCCCACACTGCACTGACCCCCCGAAGAACTTTTTTGCTTGAGAAAATCCTGTTCTTTTCTCCCTCTTTAGGCAGGGCTCTATGTTAGCTGTAGTACAGAGCCCATAGTCTCCAATGAGTAGTGCTCCTGAGGCGACTACATGTCTCAGTCTCCTTTGCCTGCTTGCATCATCGGGGAAGGGGAGAAGGAGCAGTTGCACTCCAATCCTCTTCCTTTTCAATTGACCTTACTGCTGAGGAGAGGAGGAAGTGGGGGCGAGCGAGTGAGCAGCAGAGCAAGAAAGGCAGCACCCGGGTACACCTACATCCCTGGTTATATACCTGGCAACTGAGGCACTTTCATTGAAATGTGGAAAGACATTTGGTAGGGCTTAGTCATAAAATTAAGGAAAGTAAGGCTCCATTGGCAAAGTGAAACTAAATCAGAGAGGGATACAGAATAGGTCTTTCTGGCTTTACAAAGGTAACAGCTGGCATTGTGTTGGGTCTGCCCCATATCACGAGGACTGGTTTTATAATTTTAACGCTGCATTCTGGATAAAAAAAAGAGTTACCCTTGTAGTCAGGAGGGGGACCAACTGCAAGGGTAAATCTTCCTTTTCTCCAGTTTTAAAATGAAAAACCAAACTCTAAACTGCATGTTTTGCTTAGAAAATGATGATGAAAAAGGTTGATTTATTTACCAAATATACTCTCGCTGGGCAGCTGGTGCTCCTATTTACTATCTTACTATGGCCTCTTTCACACTGATGTCCCGTTCAGGCCCGCCTGTCAGTTTTTCAGGCGGACCTGAACGGGTGCTCCATAGAGGTCTATGGAGCGTCGGATGTCAGCGGTGACATGTCCGCTGACATCCGACCCGCTCCGATCCGAAAAAGTGTAACGGAGGAAAAAGCTATTTTTCCATCCGTCTGCGGATCGGATCGGGTGACGACGGGCACTGCGGTCCGTCGTCATCCGATCTCCCATAGGGGAGAGCGGCGCTGTGACAGATCCGTCCCTGCGCAGTGTGCAGAGACGGAGCTGTCATCTCCCTGCTCAGCGGGGATCGGCGGAGTGATCCCCGCTGAGCAAACGGATATCCACGGGGCGGATCAGAACTGATCCGCCTCGTGTGAAAGGACCCTATCTGTAATGTGGTCGGGCTGTCACCATTTTCTCATTCAATGCTTTTTGGTTGGACTGCATGGGCCTCAACCTTCCAACAGCTCTGGGACAGACACCGGTTGGTGGTCCCGACGCATTAACTGTTCTGGTTTTACTTTTCCCACTTACATCCCACTCCTGGTTAAGTGAAATAATATTCAAAAAACATGATTCATGATATAACCCAGCCATTCATTGGTTTCACTGGTCACATGAAGCAGAAGACGCTTGTGGGAGCAAGGAATGACGTAATAACATAACTTACCAATCGTCACCCAGGCAAAACAAGCAGTTAACCCTTGAAGTGGGGAGGGGGACTCACTGAAAGGGTAAATCCTTTTTTTTCTATGGAGATCAGCTTTAAAATTAAAGCGGGATTCCACTGCGTTTTTTTTTTTTTTTTTACCTGTGTCACTGTTGGGCGATTCTTACGGTGTCTTTGCAGCCACGATCGGCGTCTTTTTAACCCCCGGCGTGACGATTTCATTGCTAAGGAAAACTTTTAAAAAAGCAGTCCGGCGGTTTCCATTTTCACTGTGGGCGTTTGAAGCCCACAGGCATTTACTTCCTGGATGCGATGACACTGAGCTCCCAGCATCCACCGCTCCATCTCGCACATGCTCATTGAGTGTCCTCTTTGTTTTCCTTCCTTTTGCCTCATGTGCTATAGTGGTAATGGCTGATAGAGCTGCCTGCCCACTTTCAAAATGGCAATTTCGGCTTGACTGTGTCCCCCACGGATTCCTGGGAAATAGCTAAAAAAAGTTCCCAGGGACCATTGCGAAGCCGATAAACACGCCTACTCCCACGGGAGGAGAGCCCGGAAGTCGGCATAAACATTAAAAATAAAAGGTAAATACTGCATATTATTTTATTTCAATGGTCATAAATGCATCTATGTTCCAAAGCCATTTGAATAAGATGAACTTGCAATTTTCTGTACCAAACCGCTTTAAGTACAGGTTCATTACATGTACATTGCGTTGCTCACATATACATAGATGCACTAGAGTTTCTCATATTTTGGGTGCACCAGAGGTGTAAAGTTGAAATAAGACCTGCACCCCCGATCATCTAAAGTCCTGTATATGGCCACATACACAGCACTTTTTTGGCTTTTAAAAAAAAAAATTAAAATGTAATACTTTAGGAATGGCTTTAACCACCTGCCACCATTTTCATCTAGGCAAGAATGACTCGGCTACCTCATCAACCCTCCTGGGATTCCATATCACATATCCTAGGATGCTGTAAGCTCTTGTACACACGGTCGGACATTCTGACAACCAAATCCGTTGGATTTTGTTTGACGGATTTTGTCCCAAACTGTTGCATACACATGGTCGGACAAAGTTGTCAGAAAATCCAATTGTACATAATGTGATGATATTATTTCATTACGACAGGACTACGTTCAGGCTAGTAGCCAATAGCTTTGGTCTAGGAATTTGATCTGAGCATGCGTGGCACTTTGTCCGTCGGAGTAGGCTACACATGATCGGTGTATGTCCGATCGGAGCATGTTGTCGGAAAATTTTATAGACAAGTTGGAAAACTTGATCCGTCGGATATTCCGACAGAAACAGTCCGATGGAGACCACACACAGTCGGATTATCCGACAATACAGTCCGATCGGACACATTCCGTCGGAATCTCCGACCATGTGTACAAGGGCTAATAGTATGGAATAACAGTGGCTGGTGGGTGGAGATTTGGTCATCATGGTGGCCGACTTCAGTTGACTTGTGAGAACCAAGATGGCGGCACGAGACCTGGGCTGTTGCACCTGTTCAGTGGATCTTAGCAGGACAACACTGGATCTCCAGAGCAGGTGAGTATCTGAATACAGTGATATACATCACAACTTTTTGAGATGGGAACAAGGGACACCTATTAGCAAAAGTATGTGAAAAATCCCCTACGCAGCTTAAGGTTAAATGGCTTCTCCTCCAGTCTCATTGTGTGGCCCTGTGTCTTCTAACACTGCTCGAGACTGAAAAGTTTCCTTCCTACGCTGGGATCACCATTAAGGAATTTGTATTTGCATACTACTATCATATCTCCTCTCAAGCGTCTCTTCTCCAGGGAGAACAAATTCAGTGCTTGCAGTCATTCCTCGTAATTGAGGTCCTCCAATCCGCTTACCAATTTAGTTGCCCTTCTCTGGACTCTCTCCAGCTCCACCACGTCCCTCCCGAAGACTGGAGACCAGAACTGGACAGAATACTCCAGATGTGGCCGGACCAGAGATTTATAAAGTGGCAGGATAATCGCTTATATCTCTGGAGTAAATTCCTTTTGTATACAAGCTAATAGTCTGCTGGCTTTAATAGTCTGCTGGCTTTGCTTGCTGCAGCTTGACATTGCCTGCTTTTGCTCAATCTGTCTTCTATCAGGACCCCCAGATCTTTCTCCACTCTGATTCCTCCAGAGGTGCTCCCCCTAGTGAATAGTTTGCATTTACATTCTTAGCCCCCAAGTGCATCACTTTACATTTTTCAACATTAAACCTCATTTGCCATGTAATTGCCCACCCCATTATTTTATTCCGTTTTTTTGGAAAATTTCTATATCCTGATGTGAATTTATTGCCCTGGTTACTTTTGTGTCATCCGCAAAAACTGAGATTACCTATCTGTACTGACCTCTATGTAATTTATGAATAAACAGAATTGGTCCCAGGACAGAGCCTTGGAGTGCCCCGATATACCACTCGAGACTAGTCTGAGTATACATTATTTCTCACCACCCTTTGGACGCGCCCCTGTAATGTGTTTTCTATCCATGAAAAAAAATCTATGGTCTATGCCTACAGACCTCAGTTTGTAGATTAGGCGTTTATGGGGAACTGTATCGAATGCTTTTGCAAAATCCAGATATGCCACATCCACTGGCCTTCCCTAATCTAGATGACAGCCCATTTCCTCATAGAATGTTAACAGATTGATCTGGCAGGAACGACCCTTCGTAAACCCATGCTGATTTCTGCTGATGATACTGTTTTCATCAACAAATTCTTGGATATAGTCCCTTATCATCCCCTCCAACAGTTTACATACTATTGACGTTAGGCTGACTGACCTGTAGTTTCCCAGTATATGTCTCTGCCTTTTTTGAATATTAGTACCACATATGCTGTCCATAAAGACTAGGAACAATGGTCTGGCTATAACCTGACTGAGTTCTTGGAGGACTCTCTTGTGTAAGCCATCCAGTCCTGGTGATTTATTTGTGTTAAAGCGGTAGTAAACCCGCTGAAAAAAATATATATTTTTTTCATACCTGCAAGGGAAAAGGCATAATGAGCTAGTATGCACCGCATACTAGCTCATTATGAAATAGTTACCTTAGAACGAGGCCCCAACATCTCGCCCGATACACCCAAGGGAGCTGACATGTTCCCTCAGCGTGTCTTCCGGATATCGTGGCTCCGGCGCTGTGAGTGGCTGGAGTGGCGATATCATCACTTATGCGCGCAGGAGATTTCTTTCCGGCAGGGTCCGGCATCTGTCGGAAATTCCAGCCGAGAAACCCCTGTGCGCATGCGCTGCTGCAATCAGCAGCTCTATGCCAGGGCAATATCTCCTAAATCATACAGGTTTAGGAGATATTTTTTTTTCCTACAGGTAAGCCTTATTATAGGCTTCCCTGTAAGTAAAAGTGAAAAAAAAAGACTATACAACCGCTTTAAGCTTTTCTAGTCTTATCAGGACAACGGCTTCTGTTAGCCACAATGTGTTACTAACTATACAGTTGTGGTCAGTACACACCTCCTTTTCCTATGTAAAAACTGAGGGAAGAAAGCATTTAGTACAGTTGCCTTCTCTGTGTCATCTGTAACCATCCTCCCTTTATCGCCTTTTATGTGGCCAATGTGCTCTGACCTCGCTTTTTTACTGGGAATATATCTAAAAAAAATTGGGCGATTTTTTTACTCTCCTCTGCGATGAGGCTCTGATAGTCTTTTTTAGATGCCCTGATTGCGTTCATACACTTCTTATTGCATTCCTTGTACTGTTGAAATTCTGATGATGACCCATCCCCCATGATTTTTAAATTCCATTTTTTTCTCTTTAATAAGACTTTTTATGTTACGGTTTAGCCACCCAGGTTTAACCTTTGCTCTTCTATATTTATTGCCCATTGGAATGCACCTTTGTTTAATATGTTCCTAAAGCATTCCCATGTTTCCTCCGTGTTCAATGTGTCTAGGATTTGGTCCCAATCGATGTCTTTTAGTATTGAGCGCAATTCAGAAAAGTTTGCTTTTGACACCGTTGTCCTTCTAACAATGGAAGCTTTCATAGAGGAGTAGAGAGTTGAGTGATGACCTCACTAGTGTGCTGCTGCTCACTCCTTGTCTAATTACAAGCTAGGGTAAATCTTGGCCAGACTATTTTGCGCAATGCTCTATTGTTTGGAGAGATGCCCAGGAGTTGGCTGTGCTATATGGCAAGGGTTGTCTGGATCACAAGCCCAATAGAAATATAAGCCATTTGGCAGGTGGGACTGTTCACATATATATTTTTGGTTTCGTTCAG
Organism: Lithobates pipiens; assembly: GCF_037356315.1. NCBI lineage: Eukaryota > Metazoa > Chordata > Amphibia > Anura > Ranidae > Lithobates > Lithobates pipiens. The sequence continues at coordinate 17,729,578 of NW_027507696.1, forward strand.
CTGTTTGCCTGGACTTCATTTTAAATTATGAATAGGTATTGTAAATTATTTAGAGGGTGGAAACAGGAAGTCTGCCCTAGGAAAGGTTGACCCCAGCCTCATTAAAAAGAATAATGCAAAATGGTTGTGTGATCCCCCAGCTGTACTAGGGGACTGTAGGAGCAGACAAAACACTGATGTCATCCTAAACAGTTTTGAGTTATTTTCCATTTGTTTGACCCTTCCTATTCTTTCTCTCTCATCAACCTATACTTATCATTTGAGATTCATTTTGTCTACATTTATAAATGTCCTGTGTACTTTGGCTGCGTTCCTTAAGAACCTCTAACCTGCATTTTCATCTACAGTTTGGCTCGTAAAACTGTGTCATGATGATTGAAATTCTTTGTTGAATTTCACTATCTTGGCTTATTTTAATATTTCCTTTCCTAAGCCTCTTACTGACCAGACATGTTGACAAAGATATTTCACACCTTTTTTTGAGTTTTTTCCTCTAGCGCGTAAGTCCAGTTTCCAAAGGAATTTCCTATTTCCATTTAACCCAATGCGCTGTCATCTGAGGAAGTGTAGTATAACCATGTCCTGTCTAATCACTTCCTTTCTCATGGTTAAGTGGTTGCTGAACTTTAGCTGAGTCACAAGAGTGCCCTTTGGTAATTTGAAATAAGCTTTAATTTCCTACAGAATATGCTGGTCTTACTTTGCGTTTGATGGCGGCTTTTCATCTGTGATCTGTGCACCATTCATCAATCTGTCTATGACTCCTGTGTCACTGCATGAGTTCAGGATGTAACCGAAATACCAACACCTGGATGAACAAGGAATAAAATGTTTGATGAAAGGAATGTTTTCCACATTTATAGCAAATGCTATGCATTTCATTTATACAGCTTTTTATTTTGGTTTTAAAGCTTCTTTGTATCCCCTTTGAAAAACACTCTGAAGTATCCTTAATTGATCTTCCTTTAGTATCATGTGAGAATTTATTCCACAAACTAATACAGAGTACAACAAGGATGTGATAAATACAGTAAGGGGATACACATCTATGTGCTTGCATTAATATGTGGCAAAACTTGTGTTTTAACATGTTACTGCAATGCATTGTAATATTATGGGGGTTTCGCTCAAGTGTAGTGTTTTGTCATTAGAGCGGAACTTTACCCAGAACAACTTTTCTTTAGCAAGGAACATGTATTCCATATTAATAATTATGTTACCAAAGTTAGTGTGTGCAGCCTCCAGCATTACCCCTGTCTTCTTGGCGGAGGCTGCCAATTTGCTGAAGCCCAGAGCCCCTGAGCAGCAGTAAATCTTTAGGCAGGCAGCAGATTGACCTCTAGTGGCTGTGATTTTCAGCACAATGGCAAAAAATTAATAAAATGGAGAGCAACAGAGCCAGGGTGAGACAATGTATCACTGTATTCTTAACAGTATACACAGGTATTACACAGCTATACCTGCAAAAGGAGCCAGCCTGAAGTAATCTAGCAGGATTTAATTTTCTGACTAAGGCAGGCTATAGATGATGCAAAGAGAATTGCTCAAATCCCCCATTAACACAGCCAGCGTTGATGGAGGAATCCCTCCTGTGGAGCTATTGTGTTCTCATGGGAAGGGGGGAGGGGGGCGTTTTGCAGGAATCCGCCCCTGCCAGGAGAACACAGTGATTATTGCTAGTGGCTATAGCTAGGGGAAAGGAGCAGTCCCTTGACTGCTCCAGCTCCTTGACTTAAAGCGGGAGTCCGCCGTTTAAAAAAAAAAAAAAAAGCCAGCAGCTACAAATACTGCAGCTGCTGACTTTTAAAATAATGACACTTACCCGCCCAGCGCTCCCGCGATGTCGGCACCCGAAGCCGATCTCTCGATCGTCTCTCGGGTGCTGCCGCTGCCATCTTGGGTATGGGAATCAGGAAGTGGAGCCTTGCGGCTTCATTTCCCGGTTCCCTACTGCACATCCGCGAGTCGCGCTGCGCAATAAGGATGGTCCCCGCTGTCTCTGGGATCCGTGTGTTTCCCAGCAGACAGTGGCGGACCTTCGGAAAGGGGCGTAGATTCTGCGGAAAGGGGCGTACCTTCTGCAGATATCTATGCCGGAAGTGGGTGCAGATATCTGTACTGTACAGGTATCTGCACCCCCCTCCCCCCTGAAAGGTGGCAATTGTGGCGCTGGAGGGGGGAGGGTTCCAATGAGCGGAAGCTCCACTTTAGGGTGGACCTCCGCTTTAAAAAACTGTGCACACCTGCTCACTTAGGCTGCTGGTTTCCACTTAGACTCTTTGAAGTCTCTGAACTCTAGAACCCAATCAGGAGTTGCCAATCCTGGAAACTATTAGAAAAAAATATTATATTCGTTCAGAATAGACATTCTGGAGCCCCTTAACCTGCATCAGTGTAAACCCTGTGTTACTTTTACCTCTTCTAAAACCGTGGCAGGGCACAGCACTGTCACAACATGGTAACACGCTGTATAAGTGCGTTGCGATACATTTCCTTTTATTCTTAACTCTAAAGATGGACATACACTAAACAAAATGCATCCAGTTGAGTAGGAATTGGCCGAAATTGAATGTGTCTGGTCATCCCCGCTCGAAGAAAGTCAACCACTTCTTATGCCGCGTACACACTATCGGAGAATCCGTCGGAATGCGTCTTATCGGACCATGTCGTCAGATAATCCGGCTGTGTGTGGTATGCATCGGACTGATTACGTCCGAATCTCCGTCCGACCCAATTTTCCAACATGTTGGAAATATTTCCCGACCAACTGGGCCGGACGGACCTAATCCGATCATGTGTACAGCATTTTCATCGGACCAAGTGCCACGCATGCTCAGATCAAATTCCTACATCAAAGCTATTGGCTACTAGCCTGAATGTAGTCCCATCGTAACGAAATTACGTCATCACGTTCTGAAAGATCGGATTTTTCAACAACTTAGTCCGACCGTGTGTATGCAACAGTTTCGGACACAATCCGTCAGACTAAATCTGACGGACAAAATCCGACGGATTTGGTTGGCAGAATCTCCGAACGTGTGTACAGAGGCTTAGACTTCTGTCATAGGGACATGCTGGAAAATGTTGTCAATGATTGCAGCTACTGATCAGTGTATTCTGACAACAGTGGGTCCTATTGTCAGAATACAATGTCCTAGTGGGGGAGGGTCCTCCTTCCATCTTGCTTGTGTGGATTGAGGAATCTGTTATACTGTATATATACAGTAAGACTACAGTTGTGTTGGCCAAGAAGAGTGCAGGTACATGTTTTCATGCATTGGGGCTGCCTTAACGCAACGCACATCAATGTTAAAGAAAAGTGAATGTGTTAACACACACAAAGGTGTGAATACAGTATCAAGCTTAACAACTTATTGCTTGATTATGTAACTGAAAACTGTCCGCTATTAGTTACTGCACTTTACAACCCTGGTTACTTTGTGTGCCACACAATAACACTATTCAAGAAAATGTAAATCTGGCCATGCATGTAAAAATATTCACTTGTTCGACATGGATGGAGGAATCTAGTGCTGCTGGCTATTGTATTCTGGCATCAGGAGCTCTCGGAATACTTGAGTGACGGTAGCTACTCTCAATGTTTGGATGACTTTTTACCACCTTTGATTTCTCAACCGAGGTTTGTTGAGATGGGTAGTGTCAGCCAGTCCACCCATGGGTTGAATCCTGTCCGATTCCCAAGAATCAACTAAAATTGAAGCCTTTTTGGGCCAGCTTTAGCGCATTCATCAAACTTTTTTCTGAAGCCAAACCCCATCATGCCTTCCACACATTTCTATTGGCCTGTTAGACAGCTCATCATAGTGATAGGCCAAATGGATTCTATGAGCAGGCATAAGAGAAAGTCAAGTTTAAAGGTCGACCCATATATCGGCCGATATTTGGTGGTTTTTAATTAATATGCATCTGCCAATTGTGCTGATAAAAAAAGGCAGATTTAAAACTTCAGCGCAACTTGCAAATGACTTCTGTAATAGAAGTCAATCCAAGTTGCCTGAAGTCTTCCTGTGGAGAAGTTATGCCGCGTACACACGACCAGACTTTTCGAGGGACTAAGTCTGACAGACTTTCGACGGAGTTCTGACGGAGTTCTGACAGAGTTCTGACGGACTTTCCGAATGAACGGACTTGGCCACACACAATCACACCAAAGTCCGACGGATTCGAACGTGATGACATACGACTGGACTAGAATAAGGAAGTTCATAGCCAGTAGCCAGTAGCTGCCCTAGCGTCGGTTTTTGTCCGTCGGACTAGCACACACACGAGCGGATTTCTCAGTAGGTACTGGGTCCGGCAGAGTTCTGTTGGAAAAATTTGAAACATGTTCCATTTCTAAAGTCTGTCAGACTTTTGCAAATCAAAAGTCCGCTGCAGCCCACACACGTTCGAATAGTCTGCCGGAATCATTCCGTCAGACTTTTGATGTTGAAAAGTCTGGTCGTGTGTACGGGGCATTACTTGTGTCTCCTATCTGGGCAGCCTGCCAAGTCTGAGAAAAGAAGCTAAAGAGATACAATGTTTATACTTATCAATGGACTCAACTCCTGTGTAGGAGTTCTCAGTTTAACCATTTAACCACTTTTAGACCGGATCATTTTGCTGGTCAAAGACCAGACCACTTTTTGCAATTCGGCACTGCGTCGCTTTAACTGACAATTGCGCGGTCGTGCGACGTGGCTCCCAAACAAAATTGACGTCCTTTTTTCCCACAAATAGAGCTTTCTTTTGGTGGTATTTGATCACCCCTGCGGTTTTTATTTTTTGCGCTATAAACAAAAATAGAGCGACAATTTTGAAAAAAACGCATTATTTTTTACTTTTTGTTATAATAAATATCCCCCAAAAATATATAAAAAAACATTTTTTTCCCTCAGTTTAGGCCGATACGTATTCTTCTACATATTTTTGGTAAAAAAAATCGCAATAAGCGATTATTGATTGGTTTGCGCAAAGTTATAGCGTTTACAAAATAGGGATAGTTTTATAGCATTTTTATTAATAATTTTTTATTATTTTTTTTTACTAGTAATGGCGGTGATCAGCGATTTTTATTGTGACTGCGACATTGTGGGGGACCCATCGGACATTTTTGACACATTTTTGGGACCATTGTCATTTATACAGTAATCACTGTGTAAATGACACTGGCAGTGAAGGGGTTAACCAGTGGATGGCAGTGTAGGGGTTAAGTGTTCCTAGGGGTGTGTTACTAACTGTGGGGGGGTTGGGCTTTCATTAAGTGAACACTGATCTCTGCTCCAATCACATGGAGCAGAGATCAGCGTCACTAGTTGCTAGGCAGAATGGAGAAATGCTGTTTACACAGTATTTACTCCATTCAGCCGTCCCATGAGACGATCGCGGGGATGCCCGCGGCAATCGAGTCCGCGGGTCCCGCGACCGGACTCACGGGGGTCCCAACCGGCGCGGGTACGCGCCGCCGCCGGCGCGCTCCCGATGGCAGGGCGGCATTGAAGATTGGACGTACATGTACGCCAATATGCCTGCCCGTGCCATTCTGTCGACGTACATCGTCGTGCGCTGGTCGGGAAGTGGTTAAAGACTAAATCTTTTCTGACACTTATTGCTTACAAGGAAAAATCCTATATTGTCTGCTAGAAAATCACTTAGAACCCCCAAACATTATATATATTTTTTTTTTCAGAGACCCTAGCCTAGGGAATAAAATATCGGTTGTTGCAATATTTTATGTCACACGGCACTTTGCACATCGGTCTTTCAAACACAATTTTTTTGGAAAAAATACACGAATTAATAAAAAAAAAAAAAAAAAACTAAAACAGTAGTTAGCCCATTTTTTTTTTGTCCAAAAGTTTTGATTACCTCTTTTTGTGTATTTAATATTTAAGATATAGTTTTTTTTTTTAATCTAAATTATACATACAAGTGAACTGATTAGAGGTTTGTTTTGTTTAATAAATGTTTAAATATTACTTAAGGCTGCTTACACACTGGAGCAGGCAGGCGTTGCCGGTAAAACGCTGCTAGTTTTAGCTGCGCTTTACCGTCATTTTAGCAGTGCTATTCGGCTGCTAGCGAGGTGCTTATAACCTGGCTAGCGGCTGATGAAGGGGTTAAATGCACCCGTGTAGTGCTGCTGCTGAATCGCTTAGCAGGCACTTCAGCAGCGGTGCCCATTCATTTCAATTGGCAGGAGTGGTGGAAGAGTGGTATACACCGCCCCAAAGATGCTGCTTGCAGGACTTATTTTTTAACATCCTGCCAGCGCATCGCCTCAGTGTGAAAGCACTCGGGCTTTCACATTGAGACTGCAGGGGAGACGTTTTGCAGGCTCTTTTCAGGTGCTATTTTTAACCCAAAAGCGCCTGAAAAATGTGTGAAAGGGGTCTAATTGTTAGATTTTATGAGATGAAGGGGGAAAAAAAAAAGAAAAAAAATTCGGCATCATATATCACCCATCAGCCGCCACGATTTCTAAATATCGGCATCGGCCAGAGAAAAACCCATATCGGTCAACCTCTAGTCAAGTTCCAACACTACTAGAAAGAGTCCAAGCCCACGTACACACGGTCGGAGATTTTGCCAACCAAATCCGTCGGATTTTGCCCGTCGGATTTAGTCCGACGGATTGTGTCCGAAACTGTTGCATACACACGGTCGGGCCAAGTTGGCGAAAAATCCGATCTTTCAGAACGTGATGACGTAATTTCGTTACAATTCGTTACTACATTCAGGCTAGTAGCCAATAGCTTTGATGTAGGAATTTGATCTGAGCATACGTGGCACTTGGTCCGATCAAAATGCTCTACACATGATCGGATTAGGTCCGTCCGGCCTAGTTGGTCGGGAAATATTTCCAACATGTTGGAAAATTGGGTCGGACGGAGATTCGGACGGAATCAGTCCGATGCATAACACACACAGTTGGATTATCTGACGACACGGTCCGATAAGACTCATTCCGACAGATTCTCTGACCGTGTGTACAAGGGCCTAGACTTGTCTGATTGGAATGGCCTGGTGTTCAGCCAGAGTGAGGCTGTATGTGCAGACACTTTTAGGTGCCAACACAATATACATATCAGCAGTTTTTTTTTTTCCTTTTTTGTGTAAAAGTGGACAGTCAATTTATAGTGTATATAAGCAAAAAAATTATGCCATACACTATATAACCAAAAGTATTGTGACACCTGCCTAGACACACTCCTAAACCTTGTGGAATGTGGAAAGACTGCCACATATAGCAAGCTTTCAAAGGACAGCTTAAAGTGATTGTTAACCCACTGTAAGAATTTTATATAATCCTCTTTGTCTCCTAACGATAGGTGCTCCTGTGTCTGTGTTTTATTAAAAAAAATGCAGTGTATACCTCATTTCAGAGCGCCGATCGGTGGTCACGTGACTGGACGGCTCTCTCATCTCCCCGGCTGACAGATGCAGTGGGAGGGGCCAAGATTCCCCCATTGACACCAGTCTGAAGGGGAGGAGAGGAGAGAGCTAGCTGTTCACGTGCGCACCAAATCGGCACTCTGAAATGGGGTATATACTGCATTTTTTTATAAAACACAGACACAGGAGCACCTATCATTAGGCGACAAGGAGGATTATACTGTATATGATATGAAATGTTATTTCAGCAGCAGGAGGGGAGGGCCGTGACACAGGAGCCGACAGGCAGGGAGGGAGGAGGAAAAGGAGGACAGTAGAGACAGGAGAGCTGCGGATGACGGAGACACATAAACTGACCACAGTGTCAGGGCTCACCAGCCATGATATACCGTGGTCAGTTTACAGAGGAGAGGCCTTACACAGCACAACCACTGTGCTATATAACATGCTTTAAGGGATCAGCATCCAATTTTTTTTTAGGTTAACAAACCCTTTAACCCTTTTATCCCTTGTCCTAGGAGATCTTTCAAACGGCCAGGTGGGCTGGTAAACAAGCAGCCAGGAGGGCTGTTAGTACCTGCAAGTGGTGGAGCTGGGAGCAGTTGTACAAGAGGAGAGGAGGTACTACTTCATGCAGTTCTGCAACGTTTGTGCTATTTTCCAAAGGGGACTAAGAGCTCCTAGTCTGCAAGGGACTTTTGCCACTGATCCTTTAAGAGTGATTGTGTCCAGGAAGGAGATTAGTCCAGGATTTTTTTCCTGTACATTGGAACATCGCCCCCATCTGTTGTTTTAGTCAAGTTGGGCATCCAATAACCCCTTTTACCCCATCCAAGTTGTCATCCCTAATAAAAACAACAAAAACAGTGCACAGGGACTGCTTTCTTGTGCCCAGATGTAAATGGAAAAATGTGTGTTACCTGGCTGTGCAGAAATAGGGGATCCAGTTACCAGCAGCCCCTGCAGGAGTAGTACTACATTATTGCTAAATCTTTTTATACAGGTAAGAGCATTGCTGCATTTACTGATATTGTTAAACCAGATAATCAGGAAAGCAGTCACATGGCTTCCCTACCCTGGTAACAATCTGAGGTAAGGTGAAGGGCACGTGAAGCTGGTTTGCATGTTTCTGCATGCATTTTACCTGTGTTTATTTTTTTCTGCCAAGGCCTGTCTTTTACACCTTTCTACAATGTTACATGTAAGGCCGCGTACACACGCGCGGACTGTTTGCCCAACCTTGTTCGTCAAACAGTTTCGGCAAACAGTCCGCTCAAAATTTGCATGAGCGGACTTGCCCACACACGAGCGGACTGTTTGACGAACAAGGTTGGGCAAACAGTTCGCTCAACTTTTGAAATGAACGGACTCGCCCACGTAAGGAGGAGGCAAATCCGCCCATTTCGAGCGCGTGTACAGGTAGGCGGGGCCCGCGAAGGAGACGTCGCGGGCTCCGCCGCCTGGAATGGGCTTAAAGGGGAACCCCAACGCCGAAAAAAATCGGCGTGGGGGTTCCCCCCAAGTCCAGACCAGACCCTTGTCCGAGCACGCTACCCGGCCGGCCAGGAAAGGGGGGCGAGCGAGCGCGCCCCCCCTCCTGAGCCGTACCAGGCCGCGTGCCCTCAACATGGGGGGTGCCTTGGGGAAGGGGGGGCCGTGCGGCCCCCCCACCCCAAAGCACCTTGTCCCCATGTTGATGAGGACAAGGGCCTCTTCCCGACAACCCTGGCCGTTGGTTGTCGGGGTCTGCGGGCGGGGGGCTTATCGGAATCCGGGAGCCCCCTTTAAGAAGGGGGCCCCCGGATACCGGCCCCCCACCCTATGTGAATGAGTATGGGGTACAATGTACCCCTACCCATTCACCTGTGAAATAAAGTACAAAAAAAAACACAACACATGGAAAAAGTATTTTATTGCACAGCTCCGGGGGTCTTCCGTCTTCGGGGGTCTTCTCGCCGGACTCCTCCGCTATGTGTGTGTAGCTCTTTTACTAGCGGAGGAGTCCGGCTTTCTTCCTCCCCGCCGCCGGCCTCTTCTCCCGACTTCGGGGGTCTTGTCCCCCTCTTCGGTTCTTCTGCCGGGCCACCGCGCCTGGTCCGGTGGCCCGGTCTTCTGTCGCCGTCTTCCGTTCTTCTGTCGCCGCCTTCGGTTCTTCTGCCGGGCCACCGCGCCTTCTTGTAGCTCTTTTACAGGCGGTGGCCCGGTCTTCTGTCGCCGCCGCTGTCGTCGTCGTCGCCGCCGCCGCCGCCGCCGCCGCCTTCCGTTCTTGTTCTTCTTCTTGTTCTTCTTCTTCTTCTCCTGGAGATGTTGACTCGACGAGCTCTCCGGCCGGAATGCCAGGGACACGCTCCGCTGCCACTTATATAGTGACAATGGGGCGGTGTCACATGGTATATGTCACATGGGTTGGTCACATGGGTTGATGTCACATGGGGACTATGACATCGTAAGGGGGCGGGGTCACCATGTGACCAACCCATGTGACATATACCATGTGACACCGCCCCATTGTCACTATATAAGTGACCGCACAGCGCGGCTCTGGCATTCCGGCCGGAGAGATCGTCGAGTCAACATCTCCAGGAGAAGAACAAGAAGAAGAACAAGAAGAAGAACAAGAACGGAAGGCGGCGGCGGCGGCGGCGGCGGCGGCGACGACGACAGCGGCGGCGACAGAAGACCGGGCCACCGCCTGTAAAAGAGCTACAAGAAGGCGCGGTGGCCCGGCAGAAGAACCGAAGGCGGCGACAGAAGAACGGAAGACGGCGACAGAAGACCGGGCCACCGGACCAGGCGCGGTGGCCCGGCAGAAGAACCGAAGAGGGGGACAAGACCCCCGAAGTCGGGAGAAGAGGCCGGCGGCGGGGAGGAAGAAAGCCGGACTCCTCCGCTAGTAAAAGAGCTACACACACATAGCGGAGGAGTCCGGCGAGAAGACCCCCGAAGACGGAAGACCCCCGGAGCTGTGCAATAAAATACTTTTTCCATGTGTTGTGTTTTTTTTTGTACTTTATTTCACAGGTGAATGGGTAGGGGTACATTGTACCCCATACTCATTCACATAGGGTGGGGGGCCGGTATCCGGGGGCCCCCTTCTTATAGGGGGCTCCCGGATTCCGATAAGCCCCCCGCCCGCAGACCCCGACAACCAACGGCCAGGGTTGTCGGGAAGAGGCCCTTGTCCTCATCAACATGGGGACAAGGTGCTTTGGGGTGGGGGGGCCGCGCGGCCCCCCCTTCCCCAAGGCACCCCCCATGTTGAGGGCACGCGGCCTGGTACGGCTCAGGAGGGGGGGCGCGCTCGCTCGCCCCCCTTTCCTGGCCGGCCGGGTAGCGTGCTCGGACAAGGGTCTGGTCTGGACTTGGGGGGAACCCCCACGCCGATTTTTTTCGGCGTTGGGGTTCCCCTTTAAGCCCATTCCAGGCGGCGGAGCCCGCGACGTCTCCTTCGCGGGCCCCGCCTACCTGTACACGCGCTCGAAATGGGCGGACTTTCCGAGCGGGAACAGTCCGCTCATTTCGAAAGTACAGCGGACAAGCCCACACACGGGCGGACTGTTCGCTCAAACACAGTTTCAGCGGACAGTTTTTCGGAATTTCCGAAAGACTTTGTCCGTCCAACTGTCCGCTGAAACTGTCCGCTGAAAGCCCACACACGAGCGGACTGTCCGCCCAAACACTGTTCAGTGGACAAGGTTGGGCGAACAGTCCGCCCGTGTGTACGCGGCCTCAGTCTTTGTAATCAGACCATGGCCCTGATTTATGCCATATAGCTTTCCAAAGTCTGTGACCAAATATTGGGGGGGGGGGGAAATAAGGTCCTACTGAGCTGATTCTGATTTATTTTGTGTTTGTACACTAATGCCCCATACACGCGGTCGGATTTTCCGTCGGAAAATGTGTGATCGGATCATGTTGTCAGAAAATCCGACCATGTGTGGGCTCCATCTGACTTTTTCCATTGCATTTTCCGACGCACAAAGTTTAAGAGCAGGATCTAAAATTTTCCGACAACAAAATCCGATCGCATAAATTGCGATCGTTTGTACACAATTCCGACGGACAAAGTGCCACGCATGCTCAGAATAAACTAAGAGACGAAAGCTATTGGCTACTAGCCTGTTTATAGTCCCGATGTACGTGTTTGACGTCCCCTCGTTCAGAACGATCAGATTTTCCGACAACTTTGTGAGACCGTGCGTATGCAAGACAAGTTTCGAACAAAATCCGTTGGAAAAAATCAGACGGATTTTGTGGTCGGAATATCCGACCGTGTGTATGGGGCATATTTCTTTCACAGTTGTTGAGTAATACTTGACTGCAAATTACCACAGACCTCATAGTAGAAAAATGGTTGTATATAAAGTTACATACAGTTTCATACAGTACAATTTCAATAACTAGTTTATCTACATGCCATGTAAGGTATACCTTTTCAACCATGTATTAGAAAGCAGTGCTTGTACCTCTGTGGTAACCTTTTTTGACCAGGGTGCCTTGGAAAAATGCCTAAAAATTGCCCCAATTGAATACTAGCTGGTGAGTGGATGAAACCTGCCTTTTAATTTCACAATTCAAAATTGAGGATATACATTAGCGCAGAGTGGTGCTGCGGACATATTGTGATAAGTTGTGCCACGTCCTTAATAGTAAAATATTGGAAAAGGGAGAAATATGGTACGATACACTATGAATATGTTTAAAAATGTAAACTGTATTTGAATTTTTCACAAAAAAAAATCTTAAAACGTGGATTACATTATAAAAATATCAAATGGAATAGGAATTGTGCTATGATATTTTTATAATGTAATCCATGTTTTAAGATCTTTTTTTGTGATAGTTTCAATAACATTTACATTTTTAAAGAGTAACTCCACTTTTGTTGAAAAAAAAATCCATTCCCCTCTGGATGTACATTGCAGGGATTTTAACAATTGTTGTTGCAGATTCCTACCTTTTGTTATTCTGAAGAAATCCCTGTGTGTTTATCTGTGTCCATGTTCACAGTGTATCTAATGAGAGTGGTTTCATAATTATCAATCAGCTTCTGCACTTGCAAGGCTCTAATGAGGAAAAATACACAGTCTGCATCCCTTTGGATGTGATTTCCTATTGGGAGTATATCACCAAAAATGACATTCTTGTTGCAGGGGATGCCTGATAGCTGACTTTTTTTCTGCAGACTTCTGGAAAAAATCAGTTAGCCAATCACACAAGCAGGAAATTAAGTTTCTAGGGGGCGTTCTGTACACATTCTGTGTACAGAACAACTCCAGGGTGCCATATTACCTTGCAATTTACAGAAAACGACAGAGCTGGCTGCAGATTGAAAAGGAAAGGTAATTGTTCATAACAATATGACTTGTGTCGCAATTGCCTACGCTATATTATTTTTTTTTATTTGCTATTTTTTTTCCCCATGAAAGTGGAGTTACCCTTTAAGTATTAATAAATTCAGTAGTTAAATCTTTACACACACCAATGGTAGCCACCACCATGTGTTTTAACAGAAACACGCACCATTGACAGCATTTACTGTAGCCAGGACTGTGCCTCCCATGAGGTCAATTGAGGCATCTACCATAGGCAGCACTCATGAAGATATAGCACCAAGGCTAGAATGTCTGTACTGGATGCTCAGTCCTCAGCGCAGCTCAGTAACTCTTAGGTAAATTAACTGAGCCCCCTGCTACCTGAACTCTCTGGGCGGAATTTAATAAAGCTATTGCGCCACTTTTCTGTCAGTGATCCCTCTTGTTAATGTATTCATAAAGCATTTGAGACAGTTTTGGCTTTGATAGCAAATAAAATGCACCACTTTTACATTGTGCCACAATGAATGCGCCAAATTCAAAATAAAATACCGACAATTCGTCTCTTCCGAACGTGGAGCTCATTAAGACCAACTCTTTTGTTTTGCACAAAGCAAGGTCCATAAAGACATGGATGAGCGAGTCTGGGGTGGAGGAGCTTGACTGGCCTGCACAGAGTCCCCACCTCAACCTGATAGAACACCTTTGGGATGAATTAGAGCGCAGTATACACTGCTATATTCACCTCACCTATATAGCTAGTGATCTATCTTTAATAATAGAGCTTGCAGTCAGTAGTGTTAGGAGATAGTGCGTGCTGTCTGCGTGCTCTGTACCCAGTACATACCGCTATATCCACCTACATAGCTGTTCTCTATTTGAGCCCACTTGCCATCTGCAGGAGTTATTGGAAGTTGTGTGTGCCTCCAGCACAGCACAGTATACATCTGTATATACCCCTTTATCTCTGGTGTTCTCTGGTCATTGTCTGCGTTCCCTGACCGCAGTATACACCGCTATATTCACCTCACCTATATAGCTAGTAGTAGTGATCTATCTTTTATAATAGAGCTTGCAGTCAGTAGTGTTAGGAGATAGTGCGTGCTGTCTGCGTGCTCTGTACCCAGTAGTGTTAGGAGATAGTGCGTGCTGTCTGCGTGCTCTGTACCCAGTACATACCGCTATATCCACCTACATAGCTGTTCTCTATTTGAGCCCACTTGCCATCTGCAGGAGTTATTGGAAGTTGTGTGTGCCTCCAGCACAGCACAGTATACATCTGTATATACCCCTTTATCTCTGGTGTTCTATAATAAAGGCATCTGCAGGAGTTAGTGGGTGTTGTGTGCCTCCAGCACAATATACACTACCCAACTGCTGTTTTACCCAACTCCCTTCAGGCCATTACCATGTCTGGAAGGCCAGCAAGGAGAGGCAGACAGGCGCGAGCCGATAAAAGAGGGCAAGCAGGCTCTGTGTCTAGAGACAACAGTGCTGATCGTGGACGCGGTGCATTGTCATCAGCACGTGGCCATGGGACATGCTTGTCCTTCTTTTCGGCAGCTGGACATGTTGAACCGCAACATGCCAACGACTTGGTAGAGTGGATGACCAAGCACTCTTCATCCTCCTCATCCTCTCTCACCCAGTCTCAGGGTAGTAGCAAAGCAGCTGCCAACGCATCGTCTTCCCTCCTCTCAATGTCATCATCAGTGACTCCTTCCCTAGACCCACCACGTCCTCCTGAGGAGTCTCCTGAACTCTTTGAGCACAGTGTTGGGTACATGCTCCAGGAGGATGCCCAGTGTTTTGTGGGCTCTGATGATGACACTCAGCTAAAGGAAGGCAGTAGCGTGAGCGCAGAGAGAGGGGATGCTCAAGAAGGACAACAATCTGGCAGTCATGTTCCACAAGCTGCAGCATACTGCCAGGTTTGCTACAGCGATGAAGAGGGAGGGGATGATGAGGGCACTGACTCCACGTGGGTGCCTGGAAGGAGGGAGGAGGAGGAGGAGGAGGAGGCACATGTCCAACGAGGCAGGATGCCCTCCGGGGGCCAGCTTAGGGGCAGCACACCGACTGAATCACACCGCAGAGCTCCGCCTGTGCAGAGCGCTGCCTCTGCGCGTTATTCTAAAAGTTCTTTGGTGTGGGCCTTTTTTGAGACGAGTGCATCAGATCGCACCACTGCTATTTGCAACATATGTCTCAAGCGTATCTCACGTGGCCAAAACATCAGCCGCTTGGGCACCACATGCTTGACCAGACATATGTTGACCTGCCATGCAGCTCGTTGGCAAGCGTACCTCAAAGACCCACACCAAAGAACAAAGCGGACCTCTCCTTGCTCCTCATCAGCTGGCATCTCCAACCCCACTAGACCTTCAGTCCTCTCTGAAACCTGCTCTGAGAGGAATGAAGGTGTAGAATTAGGTGTGTCACAGCCAAGTGCTTCCGGGAACTCTGCTAGCGGTACACCCACGTCCGATTATAGCAGGCAAATGTCCCTGCCCCAGCTGCTGGACCGGCGGAAGAAGTTCACTCCCAGCCATCCACATGCCCAGCGGTTGAATGCTAGCTTGGCTAAATTGCTAGCACTTCAACTGCTGCCTTTTCAGTTGGTAGACTCGGCCCCCTTCCGTGAGTTTGTACAATGTGCGGTTCCTCAGTGGCAGGTCCCCAAACGCCACTTTTTCTCATGGAAGGCGATTCCGGCTCTCTACCGGCATGTGGAAGGCAATGTCCTTGCCTCGCTGGACAGGGCGGTCAGTGGTAAGGTGCATATTACCGCTGACTCATGGTCCAGCAGGCATGGACAGGGACGTTACCTGTCTTTCACGGCCCATTGGGTCACTCTTCTGGCAGCTGGGAAGGATGCAGGACAAGGTGCAGTAGTGTTGGAGGTTGTTCCGCCACCACGCCTCCAAAATGCTACTATTGGTTGTGACACACCTCTCTCCTCCACCCCCTCCTCTTCTTCTTCCTCCATGGCCTCTTCCAGTGTTCTGTCCTCAGAACCAGCGGTGCTCCGTAGGCGTTCCAGGGGCTACGCAAGTACGCAGGCAAAACGATGCCATGCCGTTCTTGCGCTGGTTTGTTTGGGGGACAGGAGCCACACTGGGGCGGATGTTTTGTCAGCTCTGCAGGGGCAGGCCGAGAGGTGGTTGACGCCACGCCAGCTTAAGCCAGGAATGGTGTTTTGCGACAATGGCACCAACCTCCTCTCCGCCCTCCGACAGGGACAACTGACCCATGTGCCCTGTGTAGCTCACGTCCTTAACCTGGTGGTGCAGCGGTTCTTGGGCAGGTACCCCGGCTTACAGGATGTCCTGAAGCAGGCCAGGAAAGTCTGTGTGCATTTCCGCCGATCATTTAATGCCTGTGCTCGGCTGGCTGAGCTCCAAAAGGAGTTGAACCTGCCCAAGAACCGCCTTATATGTGACATGCCCACCAGATGGAACTCAACATTGGCCATGCTGCAGCGGCTGCACATGCAGCAGAGGGCCATCAATGAGTACCTGTGCGACTACGGCACCAGGACAGGGTCAGGGGAGCTCGGTTTCTTCTCACCACGCCAGTGGGGCATGATCAGGGATGCATGCAC
Source organism: Lithobates pipiens (assembly GCF_037356315.1). Taxonomy (NCBI): domain Eukaryota; kingdom Metazoa; phylum Chordata; class Amphibia; order Anura; family Ranidae; genus Lithobates; species Lithobates pipiens. The sequence goes on from NW_027507696.1 coordinate 17,745,892, forward strand.
TGTCCTGTCACCGTTTGAGGAGGCCACAAGGATGGTGAGCAGTGACAGTGCATGCATCAGTGACACTGTACCTCTTGTCCACCTCTTGGAGCATACGCTGCGTGGAATAATGGACAGGACTTCCTTGCCTCTCAAGGCCCCCTTTATCCAGACAGTGTTCCTGCTGTGCCACCCATCACAGAGGAAGAGGATGAGGAGGAGGAAGAGGAGGAGGATGATGATTGTGTCAGCATGGAGGTGGAGGCTGGCACTCAGCAGCAGCAGCAGCAGCAGTCTTGTAGGGATGATTTACAGTCCCAAGAAACACGTGGACTTGTACGTGGCTGGGAGGAGGTAGCTGCGGATCATGTTGTCCTTAGTGACCCAGAGGACTCCGGACCGAATGCCTCAGCTAACCTACGCTGCATGGCCTCCCTGATCCTGCAAAGCCTGCGGAAGGATCCTCGTATTCTTCGGATCAAGGAGAGGGACCATTACTGGCTGGCCACTCTCCTTGATCCATGGTACAAGGGTAAGGTTGCCGACCTTATCTTGCCATCGCAGAGGGAGCAGAGGATGAGACATCTCCGGGAGGCCTTGCAGAAAGGTCTGTGCAACGCGTTCCCAGAGACTGGGAGGTTACAAACTCCTGGTCCTGGACAACGTGTTGCTGAGGCATCGGTCAGAAGGAGCGGTGGAGAAGGTGGCCGTCTGACTGATGCTTTCAGACAATTTTTTAGTCCGCAGCCCCAAGGTATGATCGGTTCCAGCACCCATCGCCAGCGTCTGATTTACATGGTGCAGGAATACCTAGGGGCAAGGTCAGACTTGGACACCTTTCCCACCGAAAATCCTCTGGCTTACTGGGTCTTGAGGATGGATCACTGGCCAGAGCTTGCACAGTATGCAATTGAGCTACTGGCCTGTCCTGCATCCAGCGTTCTTTCGGAACGCACCTTCAGTGCTGCTGGTGGCTTTGTTACCGATCACAGGGTGCGCCTGTCCACCGAATCAGTTGATCGACTGACCTTCATCAAGATGAATCAGTCTTGGATCACCCACAGCTACCAAGCACCTGAAGCTGATGTAACCGAATAATTTTTTTTGAAATACCACGTCCCTTCAAGACTGCCTATGCTGATGCTGAGTGACTGTCCTGTTATGTTGATTGTCTATCCTCTTCCTCCTCCACTGATATGTTGGAAGAACATTTCTGGTTCTGGTTGATGCCATCAGCCCAATTTTTCTGCCCCTGTTTAACAGGGGCGTTTAAGTACAATTTTTGATGCAATGCTTTGCAGCAGGGCTAATTCCTGCAATCAAACAAGAGTATATGGGAGAGGTTGCAGTGTGGTGGCACCAGCACCAGTGCCTAAGGCCCAATTTTTCTGCCCCTGTTTAACAGGGGCGATTAATTACAATTTTTGATGCAATGCTTTGCAGCAGGGCTAATTCCTGCATTAAAACTAGAGTATATGGCAGAGGTTGCAGTGTGGTGGCACCAGCACCAGTGCCTAAGGCCCAATTTTTCTGCCCCTGTTTAACAGGGGCGTTTAAGTACAATTTTTGATGCAATGCTTTGCAGCAGGGCTAATTCCTGCAATCAAACACGAGTATATGGGAGAGGTTGCAGTGTGGTGGCACCAGCACCAGTGCCTAAGGCCCAATTTTTCTGCCCCTGTTTAACAGGGGCGTTTAATTACAATTTTTGATGCAATGCTTTGCAGCAGGGCTAATTCCTGCATTAAAACTAGAGTATATGGCAGAGGTTGCAGTGTGGTGGCACCAGCACCAGTGCCTAAGGCCCAATTTTTCTGCCCCTGTTTAACAGGGGCGTTTAAGTACAATTTTTGATGCAATGCTTTGCAGCAGGGCTAATTCCTGCAATAAAACTAGAGTATATGGAAGACGTTGCAGTGTGGTGGCACCAGCAGCAGTGCCTAAGGCCAAATTTTTCTGCCCCTGTTTAACAGGGACATGTAATTACAATTCTTGATATAATATTTCACAGGAGGGCCCCTTCCTGTGCCCACCCAGAGTAACGGTGAGGACTTATAGTGTTGTGGCACCAGCACCACAACCACCAAAGGTCAATTTTTCTACCACTGTTCAACAATGGCATGTAATTACAATTCTTGATATAATCGTTCACAGCAGGGCGCTCCAGCACCCACCAAGAGTCACTTTCAGGGCTTACAATGTTGTGGCAAAACCAACACCTTGTTCCGCCATTTCTGCAGAGCATATAGGGCAGGCCCCTACTTTCAAACATCCAACTTACAAACATCTCCTACTTGCAAACGGAAGGAGACAACAGCAAGTGAGATGAAAAAAGATGGACGAGAAAACAAATTATATAGGGTGATAACCCTTCCCTATGTTTTCCAAAAAGCTTAAAAATAGTTTTTTTGACTGGAGCTACACTTTAAAAATGTACCAGTTGAAAATTACAAACAGATTCAACTTAACACAACAAACCTACACAGTCCCTGTCTTGTTTGCACCGCCTGTATACTGCTGTTCTGAGTATATAGGGCCTGGGGGCCACACGCATTTCCTTTTTTTAATATGGGTACGGGGTTCCCCTTAATATGCGTACAAGACCCAAATAGGCTGGTAATGGGCAGGGAGGGCTACCCATGCCATTTTTCTCAATGATTTTCAACCATATTGCAGGAACCAGATATAACATTAAAACCGCAAGCAGTTTTAAATGGTGTTATTTCCGTTTAATGTCATTTTGTGCAGGGACTGTTTTAAACACGGGAAACACGTGGCACTTCACAGGCATACTACAGACACCCCCCAGGCACCATATTTAAAGAAATAAAACTTTTTTTTTTTCACTTTAATCGTCATTAAAATCAGTGCTCCCGCCAAAACGGCCATTTTTAAAAACATTTTAGGCATTGACCCATGTCCCCTGGGGCAGGAGCCAGGTCCCCAAACCCTTTTTAGGACAATATCTTGCATATTAGCCGTTAAAATTAGCACTTTTCATTTCGAACGTTCGAGTCCCATAGACTTCAATGGGGTTCTAAAGTTCGTTCGAATTTGGAGTCCGTTCGAAAGTTCTGGTGCGAACCGAACCGGGGGGTGTTCGGCTCATCCCTACTCCTTACACTTATGTACATTTTGGAAGAATTACCACCTTATAGATAGCTAAAAGGTTCAATGGTGTCAGTGGGACCTTATCTGAGGAGCAAAGAATGCTCATTGCTAAAGGCACCCCCTAGCAACCTCTGAGGGAACCCTAGGGTTTCATGTAACTCTGGTTGAGAAACCCTGCTCTAGAGGATGTCAATGAGTCAATCCCTATGCTATCAAAAGAGCTGAGGGGTGTAATGCAGGAGTGCTACAGTGTTTAATAAAACTTAATAAAACTATATCTATATATTTCCAAATGACCAGCTTTACAATTCAACAACTAACATTTTGAATGAACAGAATGAAATTACTTTTTGTCAGACACCAAACTTTGTAAATACCAAAGGTTTTTTTCTCCTAGGGTGGTTCAATGCCCCCATCAGGGTCCTTTACCTGGTAATATAGGCGTGTTTGGTGTCCACCTGTTTTTATTTTTTATACCTTAGCGTAGTAATTTTTTAGTAATTAAATTCTATCGTAATTCACTTCAGTTAAAAAAAAACAGACTGGCAAATGTGTATTCCGGAGTCACTTACCAGATGTGAATTTTACAACATAACTCAGAAGACTTTGGCTCAATTGAATTTTATGACATATTGCTAATGACATTTAAGGACACTCCTGCATTCTCTTAGCTGCCTGTGTCCTGTCAAAGATAATTTAACTAGAATATTTTAATGTAAATGATGATGGCTCTACTTTGTGTCTTTAGCTGACTGTGGTTTCAGTCTGGAAATTTCAATCTGACCACCTTCGTGGCTGACTTGCAAATTTTAGAGAAATGATGGTGGCATTGTTTTCAGTAAGACAGTGGGATTTCATCACACATCCTTAACCACTTCAGCCCCGGACCAATAAACACCTTAAGGACCAGAGGTCTTTTTCCAATTTCGCACTGCGCTGCTTTAACTGGTAATTGCGCGGTCATGCAATATTGCACCCAAACGAAATTTGCGTCCTTTTCTTCCCACAAATAGAGCTTTCTTTTGATGGTATTTGATTGCCTCTGCGATTTTTATTTTTTGCGATATAAATGGAAAATTTTTGAAAAAAAAAGATATTTTCTTCTTTTTGTTATAAGATAAATCGAATAAACTAAATTTTAGTCATACATTGAGGGCAAAATTTATTCAGCCACATGTCTTTAGTAAAAAAAATGTCAATAAGCGTATATTTTTTGGTTTGCGCAAAAGTTATAGCGTCTACAAACTAGAGTACATTTTCTGGAATTTACACAGCTTTTAATTTATGACTGCCTATCTCATTTCTTGAGGTGCTAAAATGGCAGGGCAGTACAAACCCCCCCCCCAAATGACCCCATTTTGGAAAGTAGACACCCCAAGGAAATTGCTGATGGGTATGTTGAGCCCATTGAATATTTATTTTTTTTGTCCTAAGGGATTGAATAATGACAAAAAAAATAAAAATTTTTACAAAAAGTTGTCACTAAATGATATATTGCTCACACATGCCATGGGCATATGTGAAATGACACCCCAAAATACATTCTGCTGCTTCTCCTGAGTACAGGGATACCACATGTGTGGGACTTTTTGGGAGCCTAGCCGCGTACGGGACCCCGAAATCCAAAATATGCTTTGCGTGTGGGTGTTAGCGGTACTGGCACTAACCTAGCGCTGCCTGGGGCGACGCAGACCCTGACCCTAAAACCTAATTGATATCACCCGCCGGGTGATCAGGGGGTTAAACCTTTATTGGGTAATAAATGGTGGGTGCCCTGATGCTATAAAAAACAAACTTACCAGAGTCACCCGTAACACTTATGCGGTGATCAGTGGTGAAAGGGTTAACTAGGGGCAATCAGGGGGTTCAAATTGTTATTAGGTAGTATATGGGGGTCCCTGGCGCTATATAAAAACCTGACGGGGAACCTAAATAACTAACTGGCTAACCAGCGTCACCAGTGACACTTATACTGTGATCGCTGGTGAAAGGGTTAACTAGGGGCAATTGGGTAGTATATGGGGGTACCTAGCGCTATAAAAACCTGGCGGTGAACCTAAAAAAATAACTAGCTACCTAGCGACAGTAGCGACACTAATGCAGCGATCAGAAAAATGATCGCTTAGTGACACTGGCAAAAGGGGGTGAAAGGGTTAACTAGCGGCAATCAGGGGGTTAAAACCATAATTGGGTAGTATATCGGGGTACCTAGCACTATAAAAACCTGGCGGTGAACCTAAAAAAATAACTAGCTACCTAGCGACACTAGCGACACTAATGCAGCGATCAGAAAAATGATCGCTTAGTGACACTGGCAAAAGGGGGTGAAAGGGTTAACTAGCAGCAATCAGGGGGTTAAAACCATTATTGGGTAGTATATCGGGGTACCTAGCGCTATAAAAACCTGGCGGTGAACCTAAAAAAATAACTAGCTACCTAGCGACACTAGCGACACTGATGCAGCGATCAGAAAAATTATCGCTTAGTGACACTGGCAAAAGGGGGTGAAAGGGTTAACTAGCGGCAATCAGGGGGTTAAAACCATTATTGGGTAGTATATCGGGGTACCCAGCGCTATAAAAACCTGGCGGTGAACCTAAAAAAATAACTAGCTACCTAGCGACTGTAGCGACACTAATGCAGCGATCAGAAAAACGATCGCTTAGTGACACTGGCAAAAGGGGGTGAAAGGGTTAACTAGGGGCAATCAGGGGGTTAAAACCATTATTGGGTAGTATATCGGGGTACCTAGCGATATAAAAACCTGGCGGTGAACCTAAAAAAATAACTAGCTACATAGCGACACTAGCGACACATGCAGCGATCAGAAAAATGATCGCTTAGTGACACTGGCAAAAGGGGGTGAAAGGGTTAACTAGCGGCAATCAGGGGGTTAAAACCATTATTGGGTAGTATATCGGGGTACCTAGCGCTATAAAAACCTGGCAGTGAACCTAAAAAAATAATTAGCTACCTAGCGACTGTAGCGACACTAATGCAGCGATCAGAAAAACGATCGCTTAGTGACACTGGCAAAAGGGGGTGAAAGGGTTAACTAGCGGCAATCAGGGGGTTAAAACCATTATTGGGTAGTATAACGGGGTACCTAGTGATATAAAAACCTGGCGGTGAACCTAAAAAAATAACTAGCTACCTAGTGACACTAGCGACACATGCAGCGATCAGAAAAATGATCGCTTAGTGACACTGGCAAAAGGGGGTGAAAGGGTTAACTCTAGGGGCAATCAGGGGGTTAAATCTTTATTGGGGGGTGATAGGGGGCTACCCTGGACCTAACACTAACTGTCCTGACAGTTTTTACTGTCACAACTGACACTGAATGCAGTGATCAGTAAAGAAATGATCAATGCAATCAGTGACACTGTGACTGGGGGGGGGGGGGGGGGCGGGGGCGATCGGGGGGCGATCGGGGGGGGATCGGGGGGGGTTTGTGTGCCGGTGTGTACCTACATGTCAGTATAGTGTTGGTGCACACTTACTTTGTGTGTTCTCCTCGTAGTCCGGTCAAAAAGACCGCCTCGAGGAGAATGACATCACTTCCTCCTTCCTGTGTAAACAATACACAGTGGGAGGAAGCTTCTCATTGGCCAGGAGCGATCCAGAGGGGGTGGCCGAAAACCAATGGCCATCCCCTCATCACGGAACGCTCCTGGAGCGAACCGGACCGTCGTATCCAGCGGGAGGGGGTCCGATCGGACCCCCCACCCGCTGGAAGGCAGGCACGTACATCTACGTGATTGTGCCTGCCTGTGCCATTGTGATGACGTACAATGGCAATACGGCGGTCCTTAAGTGGTTAACATCGCACATCATTATCAGACCTCATTTTTATATATAGTACTGCTAAATTTACACTTACTTTATCCAAATTTACAAAAAAAAAAACTTGGTTAAAGCTAGTTAGTTCCACCCATTTAAAAGTCAGTAGCTATAAAAAGTGTAGCTGCTGACTTTTAATTATAGAACACTCACATGTCCCACGGTCCAGCGATGCAGGTGCAGGATGCCCCGCTCCTCTCCCCCTTCTCTCCACAGCGCTGGCATTCTAACTGTGGGCGTCCAGCTGTGGCTTAACTGCCGGGAGCCCACTGTGTGCTGTGCAATCTTCTGGGACCTGGGACGTGTCCCAGAAGATTGCAGGGAGGGAGGGGGTAGAGGGGATCTTCCTTCCAGTGCCGCGGCGCCAGGGGATGAAGTGGGAGCTGGGTGCCCCTAAAAACAGGGTACCCGCTCCCCCCCCCCCGAAAAAATGACATTCCAAATGTGGCATGTCAAGGGGTCACCAGCACATTAAGCGGAAGTTCCATCTTTGGGTGGAACTCCACTTTAAATACCCTCCAGTGATGCAGTCAAAACTGACAACCAGGCATAGAGGGAGAACAACATACTTGTTCAGAGCCTGACCCCAACATTTCATATTCCTGATATGTGCCTGTTGTACCATGTACATGTGTGAACAAGTATCCTGTTCTCTTTGTATTGCTTCCTTTATGTGAAATCCCTGGTATTCCTGCCTGTCCTTTTCCTTTTCTATTAAAAACGTACCACACTAAGCAGGAGAACACACAGTGGTCAGTTCTCTAGCTATGCTGGGAACTCAATGTACTCTCCTCCAAAGATCAGACTTGTCCTGTCACACCCCCTCTGCATAGCCTCTCAGTGGAAATCTCCTCCCCCCAGCTGTTATGCAGCTGAGAGCAAACGAAATGTGATCAAATACTCTGAGTAAAACCAGCTGGGGCAGGAGAGTTTGGGTGGAAGATTGCAGATGGAGTGTTAGGAGGTTATCGGTGGACCCTTGAGGGTAACCCCCTAGATGGGGTGCAGGAGAAATCCTCTACAACCCAAGAGGTATACTGTCCAATGGCACAGGAGCAGGTGTGAGCACAACAGGAACCAGTGAGCTTATCCAGGAGATCCTCAAGGAGAAGACAGCCAAATGGGCTGGTGAGTTTTAGCCCTTGTACACACGATCGGAAATTCCGATGGAAAATGTCTGATCGGACCGTGTTGTCAGATAATCTGACCATGTGTGGGCTACACCGGACTTTTTCCGTCGGAATGTCTGACCAACAAAGTTTGAGAGCTGGATATAAAATTTTCAGAACAACATGATCCGATCGGACTTTGTCCGGTTGTTTGTAGAGAATTCCGATCGGACAAAGTGCCACGCATGCTCAGATCAAATTACGAGACCAAAGCTATTGACTACTAGCCTGAACGTAGTCCCATCGCAACCAACGAACGTCATCACGTTCCGAATGATCAGATTTTCCGGCAACTTTGTCCGACCGTGTGTGTGCAACACCAGTTTCGGAAAAAATCCATCGGAAAAAATCAGACGGATTTTGTTGTCGGAATGTCCGACCGTGTGTACAAGGGCTTACAGTCGGGGTGGACTGAGAGGCAGCCTGAGAGTACTGGGTGAGAGCAGTCTGAGATGGATACAAAGTAAGTCTGGGAGGTCTCTGGAAGTTTAGCCAAGAGGGCTAGAAAAAGGGGCAGCTGCAGCACAGAAGGACAGCTGGGCACTAAGACTTTCCTGCACTACCAAAGGAGCCCACGGTCCCTGCCTGTAAAGGCAATTTTCTACTAATCTGACTGACCGCCTGTCCATTGCCATCCGATCCAATCAGCTGGACAGATGGGGAACAGGACCAACATCTGTCCATTTTTAACGGACAGGATTGGATGGTGGTAGGTGTCAGTGAACACGTGTCTGCTGACATTTACCACTCCATGAAAGAGACTGGAGGCTCCGATCAGGTCCATCTGTCTGTGTGAAAGGGGCCTAATACTTACCTCTCCTGTTTGTGCTGCAGAATGCTGTGCTGATGAGGGCACAGTAGTGGTGTAGGGGTTAATAGGAGGAACCACTGAGTTCCGCAGGAACACAGGAGATTAGCACTCCCAGAAATGTCTCTCTCTACAGATAATTAGAGGGACGATTCCTTCAGTGTGTGGCGGAATGGCAAGTGGAAGAGGTAAGTATTAACCTTCTTGGTGTTACCATAGCAACAGAATCACTTTTAAGAATTTGTACTTTTCCAAAACATACCTGTTGCCTCTACCATACAGAAAGCATTAGCTTAGATTACTCATTTCATTTGTTGAAATAGCTCTTTAAATGTCTGTTTCTGTTACAATTCTTTTTGGCATCCAATGCCAGAAAGCACGTTCTTACAAGTAATTAGAGCTAACTTGTTTGCATGGGTGTAGCTGTGGATTTATGGATAGAGCATGAAAAATGCCATACTTCTTTTATGCCAGTAAATAAACGTCCCGAACAATGTGCTATAACTTAAAGTTTCTTCTTTACCATCCTCTAAAAACAACACAGAGGACCAAACATTATTTGGAAATACTGTTAATGTAAGGAATGTCTATTGGAAATGTCTTTCTTCAGAACATGTTGGTACAAGTATTAGGCCTCCTTCACATGGACGAACACTTGCAGACACCAGATTTCAGCATCAAGAATCAGCAGATCCTTGCGGCTGGAGTGACAAGTGCATTTAGCGACTGCCGCTCAGCTAGTACAATGTATAGGCAGAACCTATTTGGCAATTCTTAGAATGGCAATGGCAATTCTTTGGCAATTAATACAATGCAAGCCTTCGTAGAGCCTACTGCATCCCTCAAAGACTCAACAAGCTGAACCCTACAGTTTTAACTGCTTGCTGGTCCTGTAGTCAAGTGGATTGAGAATTCTTCCACATCTTTTGGACTTGCCCTAAAATCTCAAACTCTCAATGTCTTCTAAGACCCAGTTGTCATTTAGGCTAAGTAGCTGGCTTGGCTTAGCTTAGCCCCAGTCACTTAGCCCAGTGGCGGCCTGTCCATAGTGGGTGATTATCATCCACGGCCGGCTTTGTGATAGGCGAACGGCAGCACTTAATCAAAGTTTTGGAGGTTGGACAGCAGCCCCCCCCCCCCCCTCCACTTAAGAAATCTTGGTTTAATGTATGTTATGGTGCAGGTTGTAACACCTGCATTATACATGATGTGTAAAAATGAACTCCTACACATCTATTGATTTTAAAGCAAATTTTTATCAAAGACAACATTTTTTAAAGCACACAACTGCCATGTGCCACTCTGCTAAATTGAATACAGCTGACGATATGATTTTTAATTTTTTGTAAGAAATGTTAAGATTGAAGGATAGACTGCCCCAGGCAGTCAAAAATTTTTTTTATTTAAACATGTCCTTTTAAGATTTTTTTTTTAAAAAAGGTCCTTATGTGTACTGTGTCCCGGCGCAGTGCAATATTGGAAGCGCCACATCTATGCAATCACAAGATTGCAGACGAGGCTCTTCATTTGCCCCAAAAAAACTCGCTCTGTGGCGCGGTCGATCGCAATCTTGTGATTGCATAGACGTAACGCTTCCAATATTGCACTGTGTCTGGCGCTGGGACACAATGCACATAAGGACCCTTTTAAAAAAAAAAATTCTTAAAGGGACATGTGGCGCAGTCGATAGCGAATGCAGATATGCATCATTGAAGAAATTACTTGGGACCCCCCCCCCATGGTGACAGATGACTATGCTTTATTTTGCTGGTGAACCCCCCCTCTTCTACCTCTATGCACACCTTGTGTGCAAAGCTACTCCCCCTTTTTGAGAAAAGGACTGGAGAGGCTGTTGCACTTTATTTCTACTTATTATACCTACGCATTGCACCAATCTCTATGAGTTTATGAGTGTATGTATGTTTGCTCCCAGTGGACCACCCCTCCAAGGAAGAGACCTTGTGGAGTTTGAGTTTGTACTACTCTACTGTTCTATGAAAAGCAATAAATCAGATATCGTTGGTGACCAGTTGTCACTTATGCTTAATATCCAGTGAGCCTTTTGGGTTTTTTTTGTCTTGTAAGCAGCCATGTCCCCCATACTGATCAACATTACTATAATAATTTGTACTTATGAAGTTATTTTTACTGATGGCCAAACAGAAATTACCTTTAAAAAAGAAAAATTCCAGATTGCTTGTCTGATATTAAACTATGAAGTCTGACGCTCTTGGGGATATTTAGCCATTTAAACTTAGCAAAGGTGTGAAAATGACTAAGATGTATGTCACTCATGACACAGTTAAAGAGCAAATGCTTTTAAGACCGCGGCAATCTTTTATCTAAATATACAATTTTTATACCTTAATTTTCAAAATGATTATTTAATAAATAATGGCTGTATAGCTATGGGAATTTAGGTGCCTGAAATGTAAGGTTGATGATAAACACGTACTAATGGAAGTTAGCTAGTCTCGCATAACACTAACATTTATTTTGATTCTTAGAATAATTAACCACTCATATCTCCTTTAAATTACCCACTGCTGGCAAAGTCATATGTGGCCCTTAAGGTGTCTGACATTTTACTAGGGCAAAACCTTTTTTTTTCATTTTGAATAGAACAAGGGAGCGTCATGACCCCTGTCAGATCTTTGGTCGCCATCTGTGTCCCATTTCAGGGATTTCCTTTAATTTCCTGTCCAACAACCAAACAGGAAGTGAGAGAAAATCCCTGCAAATTAACCACTTCAGCCCTGGAAGGTTAGGCTGCTCAATGACCAGAGCACTTTTTACAGTTTGGCACTGTGTCGCGTTAACTGGGAATTGTGCAGTCATGCAATGTTGTACCCAAACAAAATTTGCCATCTTTTTTTCCACAAATAGAGCTTTCTTTTGATGGTATTTGATCGACTGCAATTTTTTTTTTTTGCAATATAAATGGAAAAATACCGATTTTTTTTTTTTTTAAATGATATTTTCTAATTTTTGTTATAAGAAAAATCCAATAAAGTCAATTTTAGTCATACATTTAGGCCAAAATGTATTTAGCCACATGTCTTTGGTAAAATAAAATAAAAAGTCAATAAGCGTATATTTATTGGTTTGCACAAAAGTTATAGTATCTACAAACTATGGTACATTTTCTGGAATTTATGCAGCTTTTAGTTTATGACTGCCTATCTCATTTCTTGAGGCATGGCAGTAACCCCCCCCCCCCCCAAATGACTGACCCCATTTTGGAAAGTAGATGCCCCAAAGAAATTGGAGAAAGGCTTGTTGAGCCCATTGAATTTTTTTTTTGTCACAAGTGATTGAAAAATTACGAAAAAAAAAAATTACACAAAGTTGTCACTAAATGATATATTGCTTACACATGCCATGGATATATGTGGAATTACACCCCCGAAATACATTCTGCTGCTTCTCCTGAGTACGGGGATACCACATGTGTGAGACATTTTGGGAGTCTAGCCACGCACAGGACCCTGAAATCGTTCAGGATTTCTAAGGGCGTAATTTTTAGATTTCACACCTCAGTTTCGAAGGCCATAAAATGCCAAGATAGCAAAACCCCCCCAAATGACCCCATTTTGGAAAGTAGACATCCCAAGCTATTTGCTGAGAGGCATGTTGAATCCCTGGAATATTTTATATTTTGCCACAAATTGCGGGAAAATTACAAACTTTTTTTTTTTTGCACAAAGTTGTCACTAAATGATATATTGCTCAAACATATCATGGACACATGTGGAATTACACCCCAAAATAAATTTTTCTGCTTTTCCTGAGTAGTAGTACAGGACCCCGAAAACCAATCACCACCTTCAGGCTTTCTAAGGACGTACATTTTTGATTTCACTCCTCACAGCCTATCACAATTTCGAAGGCCATAAAATGACAAGATAGCACAACCCCCCCCCCCCCCCAAATGAGGCATGTTGAGTCCATGGATTATTTTATATTTTGATATAGGAAATTAATTTATTTTATTTTTTTGCACAAAGTTGTCACTAAATGATATATTGCTCAAACATGCCATTGTTATATATAGAATTACATCCCAAAATAAATTTTGCTGCTTCTCCTGAGTACGGAGATACCACATGTGTGAGACTTTTTGGGAGCCTAGCCGTGTACAGGACCCCGAAAACCAACCACCGCCTTCAGGCTTTCAAAGGGTCGTAAAATTGTGATTTTACTCTTCACTACCTATCACAGTTATGGAGGCCCTAAAATGTCCAGATAGCACAACCCCCCCCCCAAAATGACCCCATTTTGGAAAGTAGACACCCCAACAATTTGCTAAGAGGTATGGTGAGTATTTTGCAGCTCTCATTTGTTTTTGAAAATGAAAAAAATAAAATATTTTTTTTTTTTTAATTTTCAAAACTTTGTGACAAAAAGCGAGCTCTGCAAAATACTCAACATGCCTCTCAGCAAATAGCTTGGGGTATCTACTTTCCAAAATGGGATCATTTGGGGGGTTTTGTGCTATCTGGGCTTTTCATGGCCTCCGAAAACTGTGATAGGCAGTGAGGAATGAAATCCAAAAATTTACGCCCTTAGAAAGCCTGAAGGCGGTGATTGGTTTTTGTGCCCTGATCGCCGCTTCCTTTCACTTTCTCTGAGCCCTCCTGACTTCTCTGTTGTGGCCCCGCCCCAATGAGAAAAGGGGGCGGGGCCACAACGGATAAGTCGGGAGGGCTCTGAGAAAGTGAAAGGAAGCGGCGATCAGGGCACCTCCCCCTTCCCGGGAACCCCACACAGAGGAAGCTGCAGCGCCATCCTCAGATCACAGCACACACGGCTGGGATGTGTTCCTGGACAGCACTTTATACAATCTCCCACTATTGAGACATCTAGTGGTCAAGAAGGAATTTGTTGTGATATCATGAAGGCTCAAACTGTTTGAAATTTTGGTGAGTGCATCCCCAAAGGGGGCTCTCGTTTTGGAGCACAAAGGTGGATCATGAGGCGGAAGCTGTTTGTATCTTTCCTCTTTCACAAACTGAATTGAATCCAATCACCATTTCTTCATGAGCACTTAATGAAGGTCCTTTGAATGGACGTGCATGTTTATGCGCTGCTATATATGATAAGGGGACTCTTGATATCAGAATTTGAACTTTTTATTCATGAGAAGTAGATTCTTGATTTCAGGATTGGAACTTTTTATATATTTTCTAAAAAACTGTAAACTGTGAATGTTCCAGAGTAGGGTCTCTCTAAATGTGATTGCCATCTTATCTTTCAAGACCCTGTGCCCTAGGACTGTGTGCCCTAGGACTGTGTAGTGCTGTACCCTACGCTAATACTCAACGAGTGTGTTGTAACGTTTGATTCAAGACAGGAGGGACAATAAAAGCGGGTGTTACACCTAAATCCGCGTTTTCTGCAGACACAACGTCTTCTTTGGGGTGTTCTTTGGGTAGGGGTACCAAGTAGGACATACGGAAAATGCCTCTCATGCAGCTGGCTCACTGCATTTGCATTGGCAAGGTGGGCCATAACAACGTCTGGAAACAGAAGGGCTGTGACAATCTCTTCCTAGAATATTAGTAAGGTTCCAGAAGGATCCAGTTTGTCCTGAAGCTTTGTGTAGCACAAAAGCGTTCAGCAGAGCCAATTGAAATAAGTATACAGACACTTTTTTGTACCAGCGCCTGGCCTTACAGGCAATTAGGTACATCAACAACAACTGGTCGTTGAGGTCCACCCCTCCCATGTTAATGTTGTTTTCGTGGACACAGAGGGGTTTCTCCACAACACCAGTCCCCGTAGGAATTTGGACTGTCGTATCTGCGGGAAGGGAAGACAGAACTTCAAGCAGGCACTCTCCCCCTGTCTTAGACTGGATTCTACAAGCCTTTTCGGGGAAGCCCCAGTGATTAGATCACACAGTGCCATATGCGCCAATTCCATAATCAAAAAGGTGACTAAAAAGTGTCACGCTCGTGTAATAATTGTCCACGTACAAGTGGTACCCCTTTCTGAATAAGGGTGACACCAAGTCCCACACAATCTTACCAGCACTCCCTATGTAGTCTAGGCAGTTTTCCAGCTCTACATGTATATCTTTTCCCTCGTAAACCATAAAACGATATGTATAGCCTGTTGCCCTGTCACAGAGCTTATACACCTTGACCCCATATCTGGCACGCTTTCTGGGAAGATACTGTTTGATAGACAAGCGGCCAGAAAACTTAATCAGGGGCTCATCAATGCAGAAAACTGGATCTGGAGTAAACAAGGCTGCAAACTGTTGGTTGAAGTGGTTTATAAGGGGCCTAATTTTGTAGAGCCGATCAAATCCAGGGTCACCCTGGGGACCACAGAGTTCATTATCATTGAAGTGCATGAACCGCAAGATCTGCTCATATCGTGTCCTGATAATGGAAGCAGAGAACACGGGCATATGGTGAATTGGGTCAGTGGACAAATAAGCCCGCAACTCACTCTTTTAGTTATGCCCATGAGGAGGGATAGGCCCAGAAATGTCTTAAATTCAGAGACCGTAATAGGTCTACAATCTCTGGCAAGGGTCAACTGGGATTAGCGGCGATGAATTGGCCAGCATACAAATTGCTTTGGTTCACAATAGAATCTATAGAGCTCTAATGTGAAAAACAGCAGAAAAAAATCAACTGTTTCCACCTGAATTCCGAGTTGGCCAGTGAATGGGTGAAGTACGGGTGCTGCAGAAGTGGTGGGCTCCCAATTAGGATTGGCAAATGCAGCAGGAAGGGCACTATGTGTTCGACGGGCCTGTGTTTGGTGGCTGCGGGACACTACTCCTGCTAGCCACTTCACCAGCTTGAACTGCACTTATGGGAATCGCCACGTCACCAAGTGTTACTGCAGTGCTGGATGTATGACCAGGATGTATTAGGCCGCTGGTGCTTGCCAGTTCACCAGAAGGATGATTGGCACTACTGTACCTTCGCTTTTACATTTTGGTCTCTAAATTTACTGGTACAGTAGTGAGACTCACAGGAAAAAGAGCTTGTGACTGTCAGCGACTGCTTCAAATGTTACAAAAAAAAAAAACTGTTAGCGTTCACAGGGATCAGGCCTGACTCTGCGAATGCTGCAGTTATGTGTTTAGTGTTTTGGTGAGTGACAGTGATCAATTGATACTGCACTTGGGTGGGCTGGGCTGGGTGGAAGGGCTAAAAGCAGGTCCTAGCAGGTATGTGGACTGATCCCGCTAACACTGCAATTTTGGGAATCCTAAACTGCTGAGGAAGCTAGTGTAGATCTAATCAGATATCGATCCATTCAGAAACTATACTACTAAGGGAGGTGTATGGTGCGTGTGCGTGGGTGTTAGAGCTACTGGCACTAATCTGACGCTGCCTGGGGCGACGCAGACCCTATCTGACACTAAAACCTAACTGATATCACCCTACCATTGGAAGGTTGCTAGAATCCTTAAAGGATTGCTCTGATGATATGCCATTTACCAATCTCATTCTGGTGAGTGTGCATTAGTGAAGGGAACTGCACTGAAGGCACTTTTCTACATAGAAGCACGTTTGGCACTTTATATGGTGTATTGGAGAATATTGAGCTTAATACAACTTGTGAGTATACTTTTATTAGATGATCTTTTATATTTTTTGGACACTAATGGGACATAATGGACTATTTGTGGACTGCTATAAGGTCACATATTACATCTATAGGATCTATTTTTATATATATTTATGTTGTTGTTTTTATGATTGATACTTTGTAGCACTGCACTTTTTTTATGAAAGTGTATATGGTTTGACCTCATATTATATGGTTTTGGTAAATCTAAAGGAAAATTGTATAATGTATGGCCAGCCTAAGTCTCTGTGCATGCAACTACCATGTCCAGTAGGTGTATTCTCCATGCATTGGGGGAGAGAAGCAGTTGGCAGAGCTTACATTTGAAATAAAGCAAATCAGGCTTTTAGTAATACAGTAAAGCTAGCTGTCTAGGGGTGCTCAGAGGAAGCACTTCTGGATAGTAAAAGTAACAACAGGCTCTTGGCATTTGATCTTAAACAGGTGAAATAATCTGAGAGGACAATAAAAAAAAGCTTGCCATTAAACTAACATCCTGGTCTCAAGCTAGTAAGTCAGTAAGTCAGTGGCCTAAAACAAATATGCAGCCTTAACTGTCCAGCATGCTTGATCTAGGTCAGTGGGGTGGGGTTAGCCCTAGTGCCTGCTCTGGCTGTATGTTTAGGGTCGTTGTCCTGCTGGAAGGTGAACCTCCGCCCCAGTCTCAAGTTTTTTGCTGACTCTAATAGGTTTTCTTCTAAGATTGCCCTGTATTTTGCTCCATCCATCTTCCATCAACTCTGACCAGCTTCCCTGTCTTTACTGAAGAAAAGCATCCCCACAACATGATGCTGCTGGTGTGTTCAGGGTGATATGCAGTTTTAGTTTTCTGCCACACATAGCATTTTGCTTTTAGGCCATAAATTTCAATTTTGGTCTCATCTAACCAGAGCACCTTCTTCCACATGTTTGCTGTGTCCCCCACATGGCTTCTCACAAACGGCAATCTGGACTTCTTATGGCTTTCTTTCAACAATGGCTTTCTTATTGCCCTCTTCCAAAAAGGCCAGATTTTTGGAAGAGAGATTTTTCAAGACACTGTACATGGACCATATAAACTACATCAAGGCACAGAGGTGTGAACAGGACATTAAATGACATCATGTAGAGGACAAACCAAATACTGTGAATGAACGTTAGTCAGAAAAGTTGGCTAATCCATGGAAGGAAGTACCAAATTTTCTTGTCATCAGCCTACGCCAATCCTTAGATGGCTATAAATGTAATGGACTACTCATACAAGAAACTTGCATGCTAATGAATGATGCTACTGTTCCTGTTTAAAATGATCACACAGATCCTCTTTGTTGCAGCTCTGCTCATTCAGAACATTATTTCCAGAACAATAATGTTCCCAAATATCAGATCTGTTGGGAGTTATGGAGTCTGCCTAATACACTTTAATAATATTGCTGTTGTAATTTCTGTACATATTATCTTCTAAAGACATGCATATATCCTTATAACAGTGACAGAGCTGATTCAATACTGCCATCTCATACTCTAAATGACCTCACGAATAATGACGCAGAAATAAATCTGAGCGCATTTCAATAAAAAGCCAGTAAATAACATACACAGCACATATTATGTGCTTCCTGAAAAAGAGAAGCCAGTGACTGTAGAGCAGGGGCTCTCAGCTTTGCAGGCCATGGACCACATTGCT
The DNA here is from genome assembly GCF_037356315.1 of Lithobates pipiens. Lineage (NCBI taxonomy): Eukaryota > Metazoa > Chordata > Amphibia > Anura > Ranidae > Lithobates > Lithobates pipiens. Next base: position 17,764,061 of record NW_027507696.1, read on the forward strand.
GCTGATGAGTCCACCAATGTATACATCACCAGCAATAACCACATTTTAAAAATATAAGATGTAGCAAATATTCAGGCACACATATCCTACGCACCTACTAGGGTGTTTCTGAGCACATTCAGGCTAGGGCTAGACAGCGACTTCTATAAATTAAGGGCTATTTAAAAAAAATGAACTTTTTTACAGTTAAAAAAATGCGCATGAATTAGTTTTGAGCCTGCAGAGCAATGCCAGGATCCTGCAAACAGTCAATACAGATGTCCGCCCGTACATCCCATATGGGCATACAGTGTCAATGAACTACACGGGTGCTCATCTAAGCCATTGTAGTTCATTGAGAACTACAATCCATCTGCTGCAGCGGTGACAGGGACTTGTAGTTAATTCATTCACAGATCTGTGTTACTGAATGATGGGACTGTGTGGGCGGAGCCCCACACAGCCATGCTGTTTTTAAATTGTAACAGTGGGTGCAGGTAGAACATCAGCCAACCACTGTCACAATGAGGGATCAGGGGGTGAGCGCTGCTCCATTAGTAGCATGTTACACCCTAAATACAGATGTAAGGCCGCGTACACACGCGGAGACTGTTCGCTCAACTTTGTCCGTCAAACAGTTTCAGCAAACAGTCCGCTCAAAATTAGCATGGACGGACTTGCCCACACACGACGAACGAACAGTTTGCTGAAACTGTGCGCGATGACGTGAACGGCACGTACGACGGGACGGAAAATACGACGTCCTATACACTGCATTACAACTTTTGGCGTGTAAATCCTTTCTGAGCATGCGCGGAACTTAGTTTGACGAACAAGCCTACACACGAGGGGACTGTTCGCTGAAACCAAGTTTCAGCGGACAGTTTTTCGGAATTTCCGAAAAACTTTGTTCAGCAGACTGTTCGCTGAAACTGTCCGCTGAAAGCCCACACACGGGCGGACTGTCCGCCGAAACACTGTTCAGTGGACAAAGTTGGGCGAACAGTCCCCGCGTGTGTACGCGGCCTCACATGTTACTAAAGGTGAACTTATCCTTCAAAAGTCACCTATTTAACAGTACACTGATTTAGGTGTGCTTTGAATCATGTGGCTGCCAACTGGCAAAAGTCTCTGTAACAAGAAATTAAAATTGCCTGTATAGCCCTAAGTGCAAATGTAGCCACACGCCACATGTGAGTGCCAAGTTGCTGGCTGGGATTATAGTGGTGGTATACAGTGCAGTGTTTTCTTTAGGCTACATTCATATGAGCGTTGAGGCCTGCACAGCATGAACAAGCAGTTTGTTTATGCAGCTCTAGCCATGTATATTACTGAACAGAGATGGACCGGCTGTGCAGACACAGCTGCATGTCCTAATTAGACAGGCATGCAGGGGCTGATGCTCAGCCCAAAATGCACACTGTCTGCACTTAGGGCCCTCCTGCTACACGCCTGCCAAATTAGGATGTGCGACCGTGTCCAAACAGCCACTGCGCTCCTATTCAGTAACTTAGGCTGCCTGCACGCAGCTCCAGCTGCATTAAAAATAGATTCATTCCTGCTGTACAGGCCTCAGCACCTGTGTGACTGAAGCATTATTTCTAATAGAGAGGAAACTAAGGGGTGTAGTTATAAAAAAAAAAAATGAAAGTGGTTCTATATAATTGCCTGTACCTTTGTTCTGTCCAAATGGGGCAAAAAAAAAATTATGTTATTAGGCTATTGTGCTGTTTGAATGTTTTTCATTGATTTAAACAGAAAATACCACATTTAGCCACTAGATGGTGACATGCATCACAGAAAATTCCTATAATACTCAGTCCTTCTCTGTGTACCTTGCATTAGGGAAAGCTGCTCTCCTTTGCTGTGAAAGGAATTGTGGCATTGATTCAGTAGTTATTGCTGCAGCTCATGGTCAGAAAGAAGAAACACCATGTACATACAAACTGATAGCATTTATACACTGCGTTGTCATGTCAAAAAGTAAGGTAGGAGCATACTAGATTTCTGGCACATCAACAGTTAGTTTTCTGTACTTGCAGCATGTTTAAAGGGATACAACATGGGGAAACACATATGTACAGCACAGATGTTCTAAAATAGTCTCAATTCTCTAACCTATTATGATAGATATTTCCATAATGCTTCAGTACAATTGAAAATAACAATTGTTATGGAAAATAAGCCATGCCTTATAGCAGGGGTCTCCAAACTTTCTAAACAAAGAACCAATGTACCGTCCTTCAGAATTTAGGGAGGCCCGACTGTTGGCAGTGGGAGTAGAAAATGTCCATGGGGGTCACTGGGAGTAAACAGTGGCCCATCTTTGATATTGGAGGTAGACTGGTGTGTTTTATCAGTGGGAGGAATAGTGCCTCACTGTTAGTGTCAGTGGAAGGAATAGTGTCTCATATCAATGGAAGGAATAGTGCCCCATTGTTGGTGTCAGTGGAAGGAATAGTGTCTCATATCAGTGGAAGGAATAGTGCCCCATTGTTGGTGTCAGTGGAAGGAATAGTGCCCCATTGTTGGTGTCAGTGGAAGGAATAGTGTCTCATATCAGTGGAAGGAATAGTGCCCCATTGTTGGTGTCAGTGGAAGGAATAGTGCCTCATATCAGTGGAAGGAATAGTGCCTCATATCAGTGGAAGGAATGGTGCCCCAAGAGCCAGATAAAGGCATGCAAAGTACCACATTCAGCCCCTGGGCTGATCCGTTGATCATGTGATACAACGGAGCCGGTAATCGGCTATTATTCCGAAAAAAAAAGAGCCGATCACCGGCGGCCGTGATCGGGACATCAGTCCCGATCACGGCCAGCCCTGCCAGTGCCCACCTGCCCCCTGCCAGTGCCACCTCATTAAAAAATAAGTGCCCCCCGTCAGTGCCACCCAGCAGTGCCCATAGTGCCACCCAGCAGTGCCCACAGTGCCACCCAGCAGTGCCAACAGTGCCACCCAGCAGTGCCCACAATCTGCCTCAACAACGGTGCTGCACCCCAGTGCCACATATCCGTGCAGATCAGTGTCATCTACCAGTGCCCATCAGTGCCCATCAGTGCCACCTATCAGAGCCACCTATCAGTGCCACCTATCAGTGCCCATCAGTCCCATCTATAAGTGGTACCTATCAGTGCCCCTTAGTGCCACCCATCCGTGCCACCCATCCGTGCCATCTTATCTGTGCCCATCTTTGCCCATCAGTGCCGCCTTATCTCTGCCCATCAGTACTGCCTTATCTGTGCCTATCGGTGCCACCTTATCTGTGCCTATTAGTGCCGCCTTAATGATGCCTATCAGTGCCCACCAGTGCAGCTTATCAGTGCCCACCAGTGCAGCTTATCAGTGCCCACCAATGCAGCCTATCAGTGCCTCCTCATCAGCGCACTTCAATGAAGGAGAAAAATGACCTGTTTGCAAAATTTTATAACAAACTATTAAACAAGATTTTTTTTTTTTTTGCATCTTTTTTTGTTTGTTTAGCAAAAAATAAAACTCCCAGCTGTAATTAAATACCACCAAAAGAAAGCTCTATTTGTGGGGAAAAAATGATAAAAATTTCATTTGGGTACAGTGTTGTATGACCGCGCAATTGTCATTCAAAGTGCATCAGCGCTGAAAGCTGAAAATTGGTCTGGGACTGAGGGGGGTTTAAGTGCCCAGTAAGCAAGTGGTTAACATAGTATATTGAATAAAATATGGTGACGTCAGGCCGATATTAGGAAGAACACCAATGACTGCAGTTATGAATTTATTACATATACAGTAATCTGTAAATCTATTTTCTATGCAACTAGTGGAAATAACTGCCTTGTAATCCTCTGTACAGCAGCATTGAATTGTAGAGGAAAATGCAGCACTAGGATCCAGGCAGATGACCTGCATTCAGGTGTGCTTTCAAGGAACATGTCCGCAGGAGGAGTAAGAAAATCACACTACTCCTACACTTTCCCGTCACAAGTTGGGGCAGAAAGGTGACCAAGCTTTGTTGCTTAATGAGGAACTCTACCATGGGTTTTCTCTTAACCTCTTCCTACTTTACCACTGGGTTCATTTAAAATAGAATACTAAACTGCTCAACAAATTAAGCACTACCCTACCATGAGCCGCAGATCCCTGCAGCTCACTGGTTCCAGTACCACCATTTTATTTTTCTTTACGCCTGAGTGGTGGCTGTATCTTATGGGTTCTAGCAGTCAGCCCCCTGATGACATGCACTGGGTATGTGTTTTATTGGGAAAGTGGCCCTAAAGCCTCTTGGGATGCATTATGTTGTCTCGGGATGCTGCGGGCAGCAGGGAAAATATAGTTTTCGCCTAGGTGAGAAATACAGAAGTCCTGTGTGACAAGTTAAGAAATGTTTTTTTTCATAAAATCAAATAAACCCATGGCTGTGTGAAGGGGTTCAGGGGGAGCAATAAAATGTAAAGTTAAGTAACTGGGTGAAGATCCACTTTAAAGTGGTAGTAAAGTTCCTCTGGACACGTCAACTTACAGGTAAGCTTATAATAAAGCAAGGAATAACTCCTGTATACCTGTAAGTACAAGGAATAACTCCTGAACATGCACTGTCCCTGCAGCCAGTGATGTCACTGGCACAAGCGCCCTGAAGAGATGGCATACCCATACCATTCCTTCAGAGCCCTGTGCCACACAGTGACTCCCTCGGGCATGCGTGGGAGTGACGCCATTATGGCTCGGAAAGGAAGACCGGTAGAAGATCGATGCTCCGTCAGCGTGCCACTGGAGGGCTTCGTTTCCAAGGTATGCTTTTCATAATGTGCTAGTTAGCATTGCATACTAACACATTATGAGGTTACCTTGCAGGTTTTTTCTGTTTTTTTTTTTTCACTTTAACTGCAGCAGAGAAAAGTCAGGTTACCAGGCTTTCAACCAGTGCTGTGTTGGCAAATATTTTGGTAGGTTAAAGCTCCAGCATGTGTATTTAGTTGTTTGCCTGGAAATCAGCATTTATTATTCATGATGATAGTATGGAATTCTGCACTAGAAAAACATTGCCTGTAATAGTAGTTACTTTTTACACTCATTGATATTCTTGTCAGGCTTATTTCACTTTTTTTAGATATTTTGACAGTTTTTAGGTTGGAGTCCTAAGTGCTGCTTCTTTTTCTTGCCACATCTATTCTTAGCTGATAAAGCCATCAACATTTTTCAAATGAAATTAAAACACATTTCATTCATTTAATTTAAAGCATTTTCTTTTCTACATAATACACACTATATACTGTGCATGCATATACACTATATTGCCAAAAGTATTATGCTGCATACACACAACCAGACTTTCCGGCAGACTAAGTCTGACGGTCTTCCCGATGGACTTTTGGCGGAGTTCCGACGGACCTTCCGAACGAACGGACTTGCTCACACATGAATGGACTAAGTCTGTTCAAAAGTCTGTTAGTTTTGAACGTGATGATGTAAAGCCTCATACACACGGTCGGACTTGTACAAACTTTTCCGTGGACTTTTGTACAAAGGGCGTGGTCCACAAGTTTGTATTGCATACACACGGTCTGACTTTTTGACAACAAACACGAACGTAATGACGTCACAACGTACTGACGCCGCTTCAAAAGAGGACGTTTAATGACTCCAGCGCCACCTTTGGTCAACTTCTGTATTGTAGTCTGATCTTTTGCATTGGTTCTGAGCATGCGTGTTTGTACCGTGTACAAAAGTCTGATGCTTTTGCGTACACACGGTCGGACTTTGCTCCATCGGACTTTTGTTGCCAGAAAGTTTGTCCGTTCGCACAGCCAACAAAAGTCCGATGAAAACAGAAAAAGTTTGTCCGATGGAGCGTACACACAGTCGGATGTTGCTCCAAAACAGCTAATTTGCATGTTTGTTGTCAAAAAGTCCGACCGTGTGTACGGGCCTTAACAGTTTTCCCGATAGGAATTGAGTCCGTCGGACAGATTTAAAACATGTTCTATTTCTTGGTCCGTTGGATTTTTTTAATGAAAAATGATCAGATTAGCCCACACACGATTGGATTGTCCGACGGACTGATTCCGTAGGACCTAGGCTGCGGGAAAGTCTGGTCGTGTGTACGTGGCATCAGTCGGTAAGGTTCAATATTGAGTTGGGCCACCCTTTGCAGATATAACAGCTTTAAAAATAAATACCGTATAAAAAATATTGGTGTTGCGCTGTTCTATCACTAAATTATTAGTCTGGGAAGTATATTTCTATCTCCCACCTCTAGCACCAATAATCATAAATGTAAACATACACAGAATAAGAGGTAGAATGTTGTGCAAAAAATATGTATAAATTAAAATAAAAGTAAAAATAAAAATGAAAATCCAATGCTTAATAAACAAGCTATGTGGCCAAAATATTAAACAAATAATTGCATAAGTATGCTGTAAACAACCAAACTTCTATCTGTATCCATGAAGTGCAAAGTGACCCAATATTAATCAAATAATGGCATAAATATGCTGTAAACAACGGTACTTCTATCAACATCCAAAAAAGTGCAAAGTGTCCCAATAAAAAGTGACTTCATCAGGGGATCAGTGGGCGTGACATCACGCGTAGGGACGGGAAAGACGCTCGACTTTGATGCACACAACTCGCTGCTCGTTTGGAGATAAGCAGTTTTTAATGAAAATTTATGTGAGTCCCCTGTGAGATAATACTTAACCACTTCCCACCCGGCCGATGCATATATACGGCCGGGTGGGAGCCGTCTACTCCTGATATGACGTTCAGGAACGTCATTCAGGAGTAGCGGGATCGCGCGCGCGCGCGCCCGCGCAGCGGCGCGATCCCGATGTGCTCGTGTCACCCGGACACGGCACATCTCAGATCGGCAGGAGGGCTCTGTGATTGGCCCTCCTGATCACATGACGGCCGTGTCCAATCACGGCCGTCATGTGATGTAAACAAACAGCCGGTTGCTAGGCAATCGGCTCTCCTCTCCTCACACGGAAGTCACCGCTGAGGAGAGGAGAGCAGAACGCTGCAGCCGGCTGATGATCAGTGAGTATGGGCTGCTTTTTACAGCTTTTTACTCACTGATCATCAGTGTAGTGTAAACACACAACACACCACACAGTACAAACACAGTCCCCACATATGTCCCCAAAACACACATGTCCCCAAAACATACATGTCCCCAAATAATAAAAACACATGTCCCTAATAATAAAAACATGTCCCCCACATATGTCCCACTAAAATCACATGTCCCAATGATTATCTGCACACATATGTACGTGATCACCTGCACACATATGTACATGATCATTTGCGTACATATGTCCGTGATCACACAAACCAATTATTATACACTTAACGGAATTTTTTTTACCAAAAACATGTAGCAGAATACATTTTGGCTTAAATTTATGACAAAATTTGATTTTATTGGATTTCTTTTCAAATAGAAAAAAGAAAATATTTTTTTTTTCCAAATTTCCGCTATTTTTGCGCTTATATCGCAAAAAAAAAAAAACGGAGTCGTGAATAAATAACACCAAAATAAAGCTCTATTTGTGCGAACAAAATGATAACAATTTCATTTGGGTACAGTGTAGCACGACCGCGCAATTGTCACTGAAAGCACTAGAGCGCTGAAAGCTGAAAATTGGGCTGGGAAGGAAGGGGGTGAAAGTGCCCTGTATTGTAGTGGTTAATAAACCTTACGATTGTTTTAAATTACTACACTATGATACTCCTCCTCTATTGATTTATCCTTGCTCCCACCGCGAGCTAAAGACATTAAAGGAGAAGTAGTATTTATGAATCTAGGGAGAAGAGTTCGAAAAGATCCAGTGGGCTTATATTTATATGCAGTTATCGCCTTACTGCAAGGTAAGGGGCCATTGCCTACCAACGTGTGGGTTCACGGAGTGATAAAACACCTGGACGTTGTCACCTTCTGGAGATTGCACATTTTGCCCAGTGAAGCACTTGCACTTAAAGAAGCTTGCCTTGCACCGTTTATGAACAATTTTCAGATCTGAATATTGAAATGTGGACTGATATTCACTTGTATATTTTGGATTGATTTTTATTTTTTTTGGCTGCCTTTGCAGTGTGTTTGCTTATTTGCACAAATTGGGTGTATAGTGCATTGTTATATGCACTTTTTGCACGATACTAGCAGATACACTTTTTATTGGGACACTTTGCACTTTATGGATGTTGATAGAAGTACCATTGTTTACAACATATTTATGCCATTATTTGATTAATATTGGGTCACTTTGCACTTCATGGATACTGATAGAAGTTTGGTTGGTTACAGCATACGCATGCAATTATTTGTTTAATATTTTGGCTTTATTAAGCATTGGATTTTCATTTTTATTTTTACTTTTATTTATGCATATTTCTTGCACAATATTCTACCGCTTATTCTGTGTATGTTTACATTTATGATTATTGGTCCTAGAGGTGGGAGATAGAAATAAACTACCCAGATTAACGATTTAGTGATAGAACAGCGCGACACCAATATTTTTTATATTTATTTTTATGTATAGCAGATATGGTTTGATCCATTTCGGTGTACGCGGCATTTCTTATATAAATTCACTGTTTTGGTAGCGCAGGAATATTCTTTTACGATATAACAGCTTTAACACTTCTGGGAAGGCTGTCCACAAGGTTTAGGAGTGTGTCTATGGGAATATTTGCCCATTCTTCCAGAAGCCCATTTGTGAGGTCAGGCATTGATTTTGGACAAGAAGGCCTGGCTCACAGTCTCCACTCGAATTCATCCCAAAGGTGTTCTATCAGGTGTTCACCAGTGCACAAAGCAAGGTCCATAACGACATGGATAAGTGAGTTTGGGGTGGAGGAACTTGACTGGCCTGCCTCAACTGGCTAGAACACCTTTAGGATGAATTGGAGCAGAGACTGCGAGCCAGGCCAACATAAGTGCCTGACCTCACAAATGCTCTTCAAGACGCCTCCTGTATGGAGAAACTAGTCACATGCATTGCTCTGGTGTGATTTTGGCCCATTCTTCCACACGTCTTCAAATCTTGAAGGTTCTGTGGACCTCTTTTATGAACTCTGATCTTTAGTTCCTTACATCAGTGGTCATCAACCCTTTCCTCAGGGCTCACAGACAGGCCAGGTTTGCAAGATAACTGAAATACATGACAGGTGATATCATTTGCTGCTCAGTGATTGCAGTATTCTAGTCTGCATCTCCCCAAGGTAATACATGAAACCTGGCCTGTTAGTGGGCCCTGAGGACAGGGTTGATGACCACTAGTGATGGACGAACTTCCGACGGGATGTTTCGCGAACGCGGACCGCGAACGGGGCCGACCGTTCGCGAAACCGAATGTGGGCCCCATTGACTTCAATGGGAGGCGAACGTTTTAAACCTTTAGGTCGAATTTGCTGCCACAGGATAATTATTAGGTGGGCAAACATAGTCCCACCACATGGCCAATGACGTAACACATGTATGGGGTGAATTTGGGATCGATAACTACAAGCATTCTTTTTTTATATGGAAAATTGTTCTGACAATTCAGGACTGTGGCGCGCATGAAGGCAATGGAGGAGAGGGAAGGTCAGGGACCAGGGTAGGCAGAGAAGAGGGTGCAGGAGATGATCACCAGCAGCGTGACATACAGCAATGACACATGCACCGTGATAGAGGCATCTGACAACAGCACCGTGATAGAGGGCACTGACATCAGCAGCGTGACATAAAGCATTAACACCAGTACCGTGACATACAGCATTGACAGCAACACCGTGATAGAGAGCACTGACATCAGAAGCATGACATACAGCACTGACATCAGCACCGTGATATACAGCACTGACAGCAGCACCGTGACATACAGCACTGACATCAGAAGCGTGACATACAGCACTGACATCAGCACCGTGATATACAGCACTGACAGCAGCACCGTGACAGAGAGCACTGACATCAGAAGCGTGACATTAAGCACTCACACCAGCACCGTGATATGCAGCACTGACAGCAGCACCGTAAGCAGCCCCAGGAGGAAGTCAGCACAGCACAGGGATGGTGGGAGCCCCTCATAATAAGAACCCCCAGGAGGAAGTCAGCACAGCACAGGGATGGTGTGATCCCCTCATAATAAGAACCCCCAGGAGGAAGTCAGCACAGCACAGGGATGGTGTGATCCCCTCATAAGCAGCCCCAGTAGAAATATGACACCACTCAACCTCTTCAAAAAGGAGGGTAGGGGCATATAGTACGGTGTGCTTTTTTGGGACAAGGAAGTGAGCCAAATGAAGAAAGAAGGTCTGTGTGCTTGATTAAAAAAAATAGTTTATAGACATATACATGGTCTACTGGTCACATGTGTTGAATTCCTCCGAGATCCATGCCTCATTCATTTTTAGAAATGTGAGGTAGTTAACACTGTCGTGAGTTAGGCGAGTACGCTTATCGGTCACGATCCCCCCTGCTGCGCTGAACGTCCTTTCGGACAGGACACTGGATGAGGGGCAAGCCAACAGTTCGATTGCAAATTGGGCAAGCTCTGGCCAGAGGTCAAGCCTGCCCACCCAGTAGTCCAGGGGTTCATCACTCCTCAGAGCTTCCACATCGGCCGTTAACCCAATGTAGTCGGACACCTGACGGTCTAGGCGTTCCCTGATGCTGGATCCGGATGACACCTGTCGATGGGTCGGCTGAAAGAATGACCTCATATCCGAATTCACCAACACATCTTCAAACCGGCCTCTTCTTGCAGGCGCTGTTGGATTGGTACCCGCAACTCCTTCTCTGGGAGTGGGAATTGCTCCTCTGCCAGCGAACGCAAAAGCAGAATGCAGCATTTCTCAAAGCAAGGCCTGGAAGTGCTGCATTCTGACAGCCCTCTGCGACGGCGGTAACATTTCCGCCATTTTGTGTTTGTACCGGGGGTCTAAGTACGTTGCCACCCAGTACTGGTCCTTGACCCTTATGCTTTTTATACGGGGGTCCCTATTAAAACACTGGAGCATGAAGGCCCCCATTTGCACTAAAGTAGAAGCGGTGTGGTGGCCTGGCTCCTGCTCATCATCCAGGATAATGTCATCCTCTACATTCTCCTCTCCCCATCCACGCACAACAGGGATCCCAGAAAGGTTTAAAGCACGCTCTTCTTGCTCCTCCTCATCCGCCTCGGCACCATCCTCCTCTGACTCCTCTTCAGACTCCTGTTGTTGACTTGTCTCAGATAGAGTAGCCCCCCCTGGGAATTCATCCAGCATTGCGACTTCCTCATCTTCCCGCTCCTGCTCCTCCACAGCTTGATCAATGACACGACGCAATGCACGCTCCATAAAGAAGGCATAAGGTACCATGTCACTGATGGCGCCATGGCTGCGACTGACCAGTTTGGTGATCTCCTCAAATGGCCGCAGAAGTCTGCATGCATCGCGCATGAGCAGCCACTGGCGCGGTGAAAAAAAACCCAGCTCCCCAGAACCGTTTCTTTCGCAGAGTTCATACAGGTAGACGTTAACTGCACGTTTCTGCTGGAGCAGCCTATCAAGCATATAGAAGGTTGAGTTCCATCGCGTCGGGCAATCGCAAATAAGACGTCTGACCGGCAGATGGTGTCGCCGCTGAATGTCAGCAAGGCGAGCCATGGCCGTGTAAGATCTTCTGAAATGGGCCGAGATTTTCCTTGCCTGCCGCAAGATGTCCTGGACCCCAGGGTATTTGACAAGGAATCGCTGCACGACCAAGTTTAAGACGTGTGCCATGCATGGCACATGCGTGATTTTGCCCTGTTTCAATGCGCTAAGCAGATTGGCACCGTTGTCACACACCACTTTACCAACTGTCAAATTGAGCGGTGTTAGCCACTGATCTGCCTGTGAACGCAAAGCTGAAAGGAGTGCCGGGCCAGTGTGGCTCTTGGCTTCCAGGCACAACAGACGCAGCACGGCATGGCAACGTCTCACCTGGCATGTGGAATAGGTTCTGGGGAGCTTGGGCGGTGCAGCGGAAGAGACGCTAGCAGCGGAAAAGGAGGAGCCAGCTGAGGAGGAGAGGGAGGAGGATGGAGTAGGAGGAGGAGGAGAAGAAGAGTCAGGCCTGCATGCAATCCGTGGCGGTAAAACCAAATCTACACGGGTGCCACGGGTTACATGCTTGACGGCCGTCAGAAGGTTCACCCAGTGGGCAGTAAAACTGATATACCTTCCCTGCCCGTGTTTGCTAGACCACGTGTCTGTGGTCAGATGTATCTTGGCACCGACACTGTGTGCCAGAGATACATTCACTTGCCGCTGAACATGGCCATATAGCTCTGGGATGCCCTTCTCCGAGAAATACTTCCTTCCTGGGACCTTCCATTGTGGTGTTCCAATGGCCACAAATTTGCGAAAGGCCTCCGAGTCCACCAGTTTATATGGCAGTAGTTGGCGGGCTATCAGTTCTGACAAGCCAGCCGTCAACCGTTGGGCAAGAGGGTTATCCGGCGTCATCATTTTTTTACGCTCGAACATTAGGCCCACGGAAGCCTGCCTTTTTGCAGAAAAACGTGAGCTTGGCGTGATGGAAGGTGGAGTGGAGGACAATTGTGAGGAGAGAGGAGAAGTAGAAGACGAGGCTGGATGGTGAGAGCCTGCAGTGTGGCTTTGAGTGTTCCGTTGCTCCCACTCGGCTCGGTGATGGCTGCTCATGTGCCTTCTTAAGGCGGTCGTCCCTAGGTGAGTGTTGGGCTTACCGCGACTAATGCGTTGACTGCAAAGATTGCAGATGGCAACGCTATTGTCAGCAGCGGACACGTTAAAAAAAGCCCACACTGCGGAGCCATGTGCCGGTGTCCTGGGAGCGCCAGATATGACCGTACATGGTCGATGACTCGCTCCTGATACATTTGCAGTCTGCTTTGTCCCTCCTGTGCAATGTAAGTTAGTCCTGCTTCTCCTCCCTATCTGCTGGTCCATATCTCCCTCTGAACTCCCCTCCTCTTCCTCTCTTGTGGGCACCCACGTGACATCACTAGACACGTCATCATCAACGTCACCTTCCCCACCGCTATAAGTAGAGATCTCGGAGTAGGCAGCAACACCGGGGACCAACCTCCTCCTTGGGCTGATCTGGGTACTGTCGTCAGACTGCTGAGTAGCGGTTGTTGCTACCTCCTCTTCCTGATCCAATACCAAGAGTGGCTGCGCATCAGAAATGTCCTCTTGATATGGATCGGAAAATAATTCCTGTGACTCAAGCGGAAGGTATGTGGTGGTGGTGGTGGTGGTGGTGTTGTTGGTGGTAGTGTCTTTGGGGGTGCACATAGCAGAGAGTGAAGAAGAGGGTGCAGATCGAGAGGATGAGGAGGGTGCAGAAGAGTAAGGCTGAGTGAGCCACTCAATCAAGTCTGGTGCATCCTTTAAAGTAATTGAACGCGCCTTCTGCAACTTCCCACTTTGGCTCAAGGCTGTTGCTCCTGCCCTACCCCTACCACCCCTGCGGAAGGGCCTGCCTCTTCCTCTGCCTGTCATTTTTTAAATGACCCTGTGACAAAACTCTTAGTCCCTATACCGATGAAGGACTGCTGCAGTATAGGGCAGCGGTCAGCAGTGGTGCACCTCAACCCTATCTATTGTGGACCGATACCGGTCCTTACAGAACAGCAGACTGTGCCTCACTCAACCCTATGTACTGTAGCACCCTTCACCAAGTTACCAGTCCTTATAAGGACCTTTGTGGACCAAGTAGGTTGTGTGTGACTGATTAGCAGACTGTACGTCAGTCCCTATACCGCTGAAGGACTGCTGCAGTATAGGGCAGCGGTCAGCAGTGGTGCACCTCAACCCTATGTATTGTGGACCGATAACAGTCCTTATAGAATAGCAGACTGTACCTCACTCAACCCTATGTACTGTAGCACCCTAGACCAAGTTACCAGTCCTTATAAGAACTTTTGTGGACCAAGCAGGTTGTGTGTTAGTGATTAGCAGACTGTACTTCAGTCCCTATACCAATGAAGGACTGCTGCAGTATAGGGCAGCGGTCAGCAGTGGTGCACCTCAACTCTATCTATTGTGGACCGATAGCGGTCCTTACAGAACAGCAGACTGTACCTCACTCAACCCTATGTACTGTAGCACCCTAGACAAAGTTACCAGTCCTTATAAGAACTTTTGTGGACCAAGCAGGTTCTGTGTTAGTGATTAGCAGACTGTACGTCAGTCCCTATACCAATGAAGGACTGCTGCAGTATAGGGCAGCGGTCAGCAGTGGTGCACCTCAACCCTATCTATTGTGGACCGATAGCGGTCCTTAAAGAACAGCAGACTGTACCGCACTCAACCCTATGTACTGTAGCACCCTACACAGACCAAGTTACCAGTCCTGATAAAGAGCTTTGTGGAACAAGTGAGTTGTGAATGTTTAGCAGACTGCAGCAGAAGGGCAGCAGTCAAGTATAATATTCTTTCTATATTTGGAAGAAAGAATATTATACGTGTACAAGCCTATTACCGTACCACTGATACCAGTCCTGAAAAGAACCTTTGTGGAACTAATAGTAACAGCAAGGCCGCGTACACACGGGCGGACTGTTCGCCCAACTTTGTCCGCTGAACAGTGTTTGGGCGGACAGTCCGCTCGTGTGTGGGCTTTCAGCGGACAGTTTCAGCGGACAGTTTGACGGACAAGGTTTTTCGGAAATTCCGTAAAACTGTCCGCTGAAACCTTGTTTCAGCGAACAGTCCGCTCGTGTGTGGGCTTTCAGCGGACAGTTTCAGCGGACAGTTTGACGGACAAGGTTTTTCGGAAATTCCGTAAAACTGTCCGCTGAAACCTTGTTTCAGCGAACAGTCCGCTCGTGTGTAGGCTTGTTCGTCAAACAAAGTTGCGCGCATGCTCAGAAAGGATTTTCACGCCGAAAGTTATAATGCAGTGTATAGGACGTCGTATTTTTCGTCCCGTCGTACGTGCCGTTCACGTCATCGCGCACGGTTTCAGCAAACTGTTCGTTCGTCGTGTGTGGCCATGTCCGTCCATGCTAATTTTGAGCGGACTGTTTGCCGAAACTGTTGGACGGACAAAGTTGGGCGAACAGTCCGCGCGTGTGTACGCGGCCCAAGTCTTTAAACTGACCCTCACTGCCTGACAACACTGCTTCCTTCCTGTCCCTATACAAAGTGGCAAAAAAGAGTAGACTGGAACGATTAGTGGTTACTGGAACAGCTCTTTTGTGGACCTGATAGTAACAGCTAATGATGATGATGATGATGATGATGAAAGACTAATCTGGCTGTCCCTGTAGCACACACCGTCCTTTCCCTTTCTCTAAACTGACAAAAGACACTCAGGCTGCTGCAAGAATCAGTAGCACAGCAAACCTATATACACCTAACACCTATACCAGTCCTGAAAATAACTTTTGTGTACCAAATAGCTAGCGTTTTATCTGTCCCTACTCCACACAGCAACCTTTCCCTATAGTGACAGAAGAAAGAATGTAAAATGGCCACCGGATCGGGTGTATTTATAGGTTAGGGGGAATGTCCAAGTGTCCATGTGCTGTCATGTCTCAATTGGCTGTCCTGTACCCCATGATAGACGTGTCATCATAGGTCAAAGTTCTTTTACACATTAAACACCTAAGTCCGCCGGGGCGAACAACAGGAAAAGGCGAGCGAACGAGCGGACCGCGAACGACCGAAATTCGCCGCGAAACGACCGCCGGGCGAACCGTTCGGCCATCACTGATGACCACTGCCTTACATAGACTTTCTATTGGATTCAAGTCAGGTGATTGACTGGGCCATTCTAGCAGCTTTATTTTCTTTCTTTGAAACCAATTGAGAGTCCTTGGCTTAGTGTTTGGGATCATCGTCTTGCTGAAATGTCCACCCTCATTTCATTTTCATCACCCTTGGTAGATGGCAGCAGACTTTTATCAAGAATGTCTTGGTACATTTTTCCATTCATCCTTCCTTCAATGATACAAAGTTTGCCAGTCCCTTTCCAGAAAAACAGCCCTGCAGCATGATATTTCCACCTCCAAACTTCACTGTTGGTATGGTGTTTTTGGGGTGATGTGCAGTGCCTTTTGACCGCTGCATGGCAATGTACGTTGACACAATGGTACCGACAGGCACAAGCACGTACATGTACGTGCTTGCCTTCCAGCGGGTGGGGGGGGGGTCCGATCGGACCCCCTCCCTCTGGCTGCGGCGGTCCGTTTCGCTTCAGGAGCGATCCGGGATGAGGGGATGGCTGTTGGTTTCTGGCCATCCCCTCTCGATCGCTCCTGGCAAATGAGAAGCTTCCCCCGCCTGTGTAATGTAAACACAGGCAGGGAGGAAGTGATGTCATTCTCCTCGGGGCGGTCTTTTTGACCGGACTATGAGGAGAACACAATAGTAAGTGCACCAACACTACACTGACATGTAGGTACACATAGGCACGCAATTTTGCCAGTGTCACTAAGCGATCGATTTTCTGATCGCTGCATTAGTGTCACTGGTGCCGCTAGGTAGCTAGTTATTTTTGTAGGTTCACCGCCAGGTTTTTATAGCGTTAGGTACCCCCATATACTACCCAATAATGGTTTTAACCCCCTGATTGCCCCTAGTTAACCCTTTCACCAGCGATCAACGTATAAGTGCCACTGGTGGCGCTGGTTAGCCAGTTAGATATTTAGGTTCCCCGTCAGGTTTTTATATAGCGTCAGGGACCCCCATATACTACCTAATAAAGATTTTAACCCCCTGATTGCCCCTAGTTAACCCTTTCACCAGTGATCACCGTTTAAGTGTTACGGTTGACTCTGGTTAGTTAGTTTGCTTTTTATAGTATCAGGGCACCTACCATTTATTACTCAATAAAGGTTTAACCCCCTGATCACCCGGCGGGTGATATCAATTAGATTTTAGGGTCAGGGTCTGCGTCGCCCCAGGCAGCGCTAGGTTAGTGCCAGTACCGCTAACACCCACGCGCAAAGCATACACCTCCCGTAGTGGTATAGTATCTGAACAGATCAATATATGATCTGATCAGATCTATACTAGCGTCCCCAGCAGTTTAGGGTTCCAAAAAAATGTATTGTTAGCAGGATCAGCCCAGATACCTGTTAGCACCTGCGTTTTGCCCCTCCACCCAGCCCACCCAAGTGCAGTATCGATCGATCACTGTCACTTACAAAACACTAAACACATAACTGCAGCGTTCGCAGAGTCAGGCCTGATCCCTGCGATCGCTAACAGTTTTTTTATTAGCTTTTTATATTTAAATCCTGAAGGCAGTGCTTGGCTTTCGGGTCCTGTACGTGGCTAGGCTTCCAAAAAGTCCCCCCACATGTGGTATCCCCGTACTCGGGAGAAGCAGCAGAATTTATTTTGGCAATATATTATTTAGTGACAACTTTGTGCAAAAAAAAAAAAAAAAAAAATTTTTTTATATTCCTGCAACTTGTGGCAAAATATATAATATTTCATGGACTCAACATGCCTCTCAGTAAATGGCTTGGGGTGTCTCCTTTCCAAAATGGGGTCATTTGGGGGGGTTTTGTGCTATTTTGGCATTTTATGGCCTTCGAAACTGTGATAGGTAGTAAGGAGTGAAATCAAAAATTTGCACCCTTAGAAATCCTGAAGGCAGTGATTGGATTTCGGGGTGCCGTACGCGGCTAGACTCCCAAAAAGTCCCACATATGTGGTATCCCCATACTCAGGAGAAGCAGCAGAATATATTTTGGGGTGCAATTCCACATATAACTATGGCATGTGTGAGCAATATATCATTTAGTGACAACTTTTTGTAAACTTTTTTTTTGTCATTATTCAATCACTTGGGACAAAAAAAAAATATTCAATGGGCTCAACATGCCCCTCAGCAATTTCCTTGGGGTGTCTACTTTCCAAAATGGGGTCATTTGGGGGGGGGGGGGTTGTACTGCCCTGCCATTTTAGCACCTCAAGAAATGAGATAGGCAGTCGTAAAGTAAAAGCTGTGTAAATTCCAGAAAATGTACTCTAGTTTGTAGACGCTATAACTTTTGCGCAAACCAATATACACTTATTGACATTTTTTTTTACTAAAGACATGTGGCTGAATAAATTTTGGCCTAAATGTATGACTAAAATTTAGTTAATTTGATTTTTCTTATAACAAAAAGTAGAAAATATCTTTTTTTTTTTTTTTTTAATTTTCAGTCTTTTTCCTTTTATAGCGTAAAAAATAAATATCGCAGAGGCAATCAAATACCATCAAAAGAAAGCTCTATTTGTGGGAAGAAAAGGACACAAATTTCGTTTGGGTACAACATTGCATGACCGCGCAATTACCAGTTAAAGCAGTGCAGTGCAAAAATGTAAAAAGACCTCTGGTCCTTAGGCTGACAATTGGTCCGGGGCTGAAGTGGTTAAACAAGCTTTAGCTTTTTCTTCAGCAATGGAGTCTTGCATGGTGGGCGTGCATACAGGCCATGGGGGTTGAGTGCATTATTGTTTTCTTGAAACAATTGTACCTGCTTATTTCAGGTCTTTCTGAAGCTGTCCACAAGTGGTCCTTGGCTCTTGGACAACTCTTCTAAATATTCTTTTCAATCCTCTGTCAGTGAACCATGACCAGAAGCACCTTGGCGTGGCTGGTTTAGGGCAAGTTCACAATGTTCTCCGACTTCCAGAGCACAAGTCTCATGACGTCAAAAGCAATGGTTCCCTATGAAATCTGTCTTAACTGGTCTGACGTTGAAAATGCTCCCTGCACTACTTTGGTCCAACTTGGGCATGATTTCAGCCCAGTTGCATCCAAGTCGGATCATCATCTTAACTGATCTGACTTGTGGCATGCGACTTGTGCTCTGAGGATATTGAGGGAGAACCCCACACCAAAATTGAAAAAAAAATTCAGCGTGGTCACCCCCCCCCCCCCCCCCCCAGATCCAGACCAGGCCCTTGGAGTCACAAGGAGGCTAGGTCTCCGCATGATGTCTCCCAGATGGCCGTGTCCCATTGCTATATAAGAAATGGCAGACGCTGGACATGACATAACAGCAGGAGTCAGTGTCATGGGAAGAAGTCATCTGCCAAGGGGGAAAAAGAGGGAGAAGAAGCAGAGCAAGATGGGAGGAAGAAGACACGGAGCTACGGTGGGAGACATTCTTCATAAAGGACTTTATAAGGACTGATAAGCCTTCTGCCCGCAGACCCTCACAATCACCCGGCCAGGGTTGTCAGGCAGAGGCCCTTGTCCCAAATCAACACGGGGACAAGGTGCTCTAGGGTGGGGGGCACAGAGCCCCCCCTGCACCAAATCACCCAACCCTCATGTTGAGGGCATGTGGCCTGGTATTCTCCAGGAGGAGGGGCACTGGCTCATTTCCCCCTGACCTTTCCTGACCTGTCAGGCTGCATGCTTGGATAAGGTTCTGGTATGGGTTTTGGGGGATTGGGACTCCCTCTCCGTTTTTTTTTTGGCATGGAGTTCCCCCTCAAGATGCTTATCAGGCTCAAAATCAGATCCCGTTCATTGAAGACAGACATGAAGTGGCAGGAAAAAGTCAGATCAGAAGTGGTGCAACTTCTGTGTTGGAACAGTGCCTCATGGTGAAATTATGTTCGTTACACTTCCAGATTATGGCCCCAACAGTGCTTACTGGAACATTCAGACATTTAGAAATCCTTCTGTAACCAATAACATGAGTATGTTTTGCAACAATAAGGTTATGAAGGTCTTGAGAGAGCTCTTTGCTTTTACCCATCATGAGAAGTTTTTTGTGTGACACCTTGGTAATGAGACACCTTTTTATAGGCCATCAGTTGAGACTGAAAAAGCCAATATTAATTTGCACTGACAAGGGGCAGGATTGCTTTCCAATTACTTATTAATATCTGCTGGTGTCTTGGCTTCCCATGCCTTTTTACACCTCTCTTTTTTCATGTGTTCAATACTTTTTCCCTGCATCATTCCATTTTCCACTTAATTTCTGAACTTAGTTATTTTGGTTTCTTTATATGTATGGAATGCATAGGTTGTTACCGCTGTGGTGAACATCTCATATCAATAGCACCTTTAGAAATTAATTTACCAAGAAAAAATTGTGACGTGTTCAATACTCATTTTAACTGCTGTATACACATACAAACCAGTGGCAGAAAGCTAGCATTGCTACTCACACTGCTCTGGCTCCCACTCATCCTCCCATCTGCTGCGGCAATCTCCTCCTCGGGGGCCAATACACGCTCCTGGCCCAGGCTTTTGCTATGGGCTCTGCTAGGAGTACGGCACAGGCTCTATGGAGCCGGCGATCAGTGCCCAGGGGCCATTGCTTCTACTCGCGGCCGAACAGTAAGTGGGTCCTGAGACCTGATTGGCCAGGAGTCCTAAGACTTACAGGCCAATTGGTTCTCAGGACCTGCTTCCTGATTGGCCCGGGAGGAGAAGCAGGAAGACATTAGCGAATATTAATTCGCTAATGTCACACAACTGGGTGAGCTCAGGGCGCAGTTTGGGGATGGCTTCTCCCTGTTCCAAGATGGCTGCGTACCAAGGCACAAAGCAAGGTCCATAAAGAGATGGATGAGCGAGTTTGGGCTGAAGGAACTTGACTGGCTTGCACAGAGTCCTGACCTCAACCCAATAAAACACCATTGGGGTAAATTAGAGCAGAGACTGCAAGCCAGGCCTTCTCGTCCAACATCAGTGCCTGACCTCACAAACGCGCTTCTGGAAGAATAGGCAAACATTCCCATAGATACACTCCTAAACCTTGTGGACAGCCTTCCCAGAAGAGTTGAAGCTGTTATAGCTCCAAAGGGTGTGCCAATTCACTATTGGACTCTAAGGACTAAGACTTGGAATGTCATTAAAGTTCATGTGTGTGTAAAGGCAGGCGTCACAATAGTTTTGGTAATATAGTGTATATATACCATGACCTTGATGTCATGAACAACAGTGCTGCAAAACATTTAACTTCTAAATCCACAAACAGATGTAGTCCATATGCACATTCCACTGAACCCATATCCGTATGCACCACCACAGACACCAGGAATTGCTGTAGCATCAGCTGCAAATCACAGGAGGGAAATCTGACTCAGTTAAACTTCCCCTAAAAGTTGTGTGCAATATGTATCCATCAGGTGTGTCATCTGTACTTTAGCTGTCTCAGAATGATTTTCTCAAGTGTAGAAAGAATAATAATGCCTTTGAAGCTCTGTAAAGAAAAAGGTATTTTATTCTCGAATGCACAGTAAGCTATCAAAATATGGAGACCCAGTGTAAAGACTTTAACCACTTGCCAAGCGCCTAACGTACTTGTACTGCGGCAGGTCGGCTCTACTGCGGGAAATCACATACCTGTGCGTAATTTCGTGCAATAGCCACTTCGGGGGCCCCCCCCCCCCCAGAGGCACGATTGCATGCTGATTGGACAGAGGGGAAGCCAATCATTCCCAAGAGAGGCAGAACAGCAGTCTGCCTATGTAAAGAAGGCAGACCGCGATTTTTACAGGGAAGAAGATAGAGATCTTCATGGATCTCTGTCTTTACCCAGTCAGGGCACCCCCCACAGTAAACAAGCACCCACTAGGGACACATTTAACCCCTTCCCTGCCAGTGTCATTACTACAGCAACAGTGCTTATTTTTAGCACTGAGCACTGTAATACTGTCACTGGTCCCCAAAAAAAAGTGTCAGGTGTCCGTTTTGTCCGACGCAGTTCCAAAAAAAAATTATCGCTAATCGCCGCCATTACTAATAAAAAAAAATCATAAAAATATCCCATAATTTGTAGACACAATAACTTCTGCGCAAATCAATATATGCTTATGGGGATTTTTTTCTCTACTTAAAATATGTAACCAAATACATATTGGCTAAATTGAAGAAGAAATTCGATTTTTTTTTTATTGGATGTGTAGCAGAAAGTAAAAAAAATATTTTGTTTCAAAATTGTCGCTTTTTTTTTGTTTATAGCTCAAAAAATACGAACCGCAGAGGTGATCAAATACCACCAAAAGAAAGCTCTATTTGTTGGGAAAAAAACTGAAGTTAGTACTCACCGGTAACTCCTTTTCCGGTGGTCTTCCAGGACAGCCCTTGAGAGATGGAGTCCCTCCCATCAACCCAGGAAACACAATGCCACAGTTCAAAAGGCGGTCCCTCAGTTCCCTGGTCAGTCATTTACCAAGAACCAAAGGATAGAACTGTAAAACATATAAACCACAACAGGTAATAACATTAGTACATTAATATAATAAAAAAAAGGGTGGGACCGTGCTGTCCTGGAAGACCACCGGAAAAGGAGTTACCGGTGATTGCTAACTCCAGTTTTCCCAAGTGTTCTTCAAGGACAGCCCTTGAGAGGATCCCCAAGTACTCACCAGATTAGGGGGGACCACGGCTTGGAGGACTTTCCTCCTAAAGGCCTGATCCTGACTAGACATTAAGTCCAGTCCATAATGCCTTGTAAAGGTGGAAAAGCTTGACCATGTGGCTGCTTTACATACTTGCTCCGGGGTGGCACCAGCTCTTTCTGCCCAGGATGCCGATAATGCCCTTGTGGAGTGGCTTTAATACCCCCGGAGGATATTTGTTCAAAGCTTTATACCCCTCTGCTATAGCTAGCCTAATCCACCTAGCTATGGTTACCTTTGAAACTTTTTGCCCCCTACGCTGCCCGGAAAAAAGGACAAAAAGAGAATCAGAGATTCTGAATGGATTTGTTACCTTTAGGTATTCTAGGATACACCTCCTTACCTCTAACAAATGAAACCGATCTTCTTTCTCATTTGATGCATTCTGGCAAAATGATGGGAGGACAATATCTTGTGACCTATGGAAACTAGATGCTATCTTTGGTAAGAACCCGGGGTCTGTCTTTAGGGTGACTCTGTCCTCTAGAATCTGTAAAAATGGTTCTCTGATGGAAAGGGCTTGGATTTTACTAACCCTACGGGCTGAAGTGATTGCCACAAGAAATACTCTCTTAAACGTAATAAGTCTAAGCCCTTGTACACACGTTCGGACATTCCGACAACAAAATCTGTCGGATTTTGTCCGAAACTGTTGCATACACGCAGTCGGACAAAGTTGTCAGAAAATCCGATCGTACTTAATGTGATGACGTTATTTCGTTAGGACGGGACTACGTTCAGGCTAGTAGCCAATATCTTTGGTCTAGGAATTTGATCTGAGCATGCGTGGCACTTTGTCCGATCGGAATTCTCTACACATGATCGGACAAAGTCCGATCAGATCATGTTGTTGGAAAATTTTATAGCCCAGCTGGAAAACTTGGTCCGTCGGATACTCCGACGGAAACAGTCTGATGAAGCCAAGACACTGTCGGATTATCCGACAACACGGTCCTATCGGACATTGTCCATCGGAATGTCTGACCGTGTGTACAAGGGCTTAGAGAGGCTTCTGACATAGGGTCACCTTTTGAACCTAACAAGGCTTTTAGCACAATTGCTATATCCCAGGATGGAGCTCTGTTGACTCTGATCGATTTACATCTAGAAACTGCCTTACAGAATCTAGCGATGAAAGGATTTTCCTGTAACCATTTATCTAGGTATGCACTTAAGATAGCTATCTGCACCTTAATAGTACTAAGAGTTAACCCTTTGTCTATCCCCTCCTGGAGAAATTGTAGGATATTAGCTGTATCCATGTTTTTCTTCCTACGGCTGTTCATCCAGCTATTAAACTTCCTCCAGACTTTCCTGTAAATGGCTCTGGTGACTGGTTTTCGACTCTGTAGTAAGGTCGCAATTACCCCTTCTGTCAGGCCCTTACTCCTCAAAATCTCCTCCTCAGTAACCAGCATGGCCACCTGCGGATGACAGAGAGGTCCCTGCAACAGGAGGTCCTGTCTGCAGGGAAGTCTTAGAGGAGGATGGTCTGTCAACTGTAGCAATGTTGTGAACCATGGTCTCCTGGGCCAAAATGGTGCTACTAGAATTAAACAGGTTTCCTCTGCGAGGAATTTTGCTAGGACCCTCGGGATGAGGTAAAGAGGGGGAAATGCATACGCCAGGCTGAAGGTCCATGGAGTCTGTAAGGCATCCACTGCCAAGGGCCGATCTCCTGGGTGTAGCGAGCAAAAACTGTGAACTTTTGCATTCTCTTTGTTTGCAAAAAGGTCCACTACCGGTTTTCCCCAATAAGCTGTTATAAGATTGAATACTTCCGGGTGCAGAGACCATTCCTGATTCGAAACTCGTTGTCGACTCAAGAAGTCCACAGTGTTGTTCAGAAATGGATCCTAGATTGGATTCTGCCCACTGGAATATGTATCTGGCCACCAACATTAAATGAGGACTTCTGGTACCTCCCTGTTTGTTTATATAAGCTACAGCCGTATATTGTCTGAGCGGACTTGTAGATGGTGACCCTGTATTATGGTCTGAAAAGCTAAAATAGCTCTGAGGATTGCTGTTAGCTCCTTCCAATTGGAGGAGAAACATTTCTCTTCTGGGGTCCACCAGCCCTGGGCCCAGTTCGAGCTGAGATGGGCTCCCCAGCCCCAACTGCTCACGTCCGTGGTCAGTGTGGATGCGATAGGCAGGACCCAGAGAGCCCCTTTGTTTAGGTTCTCTGTGTCTTTCCACCACCAGAGGGAGCGTTTTATTTTTGAGGGGATCGATACCTCTTCCTCCAGACCTCTGCCCTTTAACTGTTCCAACAAGAACCTCTGAAGGTCCCTTTGGTGGAACCTGGCCCATTGTACGGCTGGAATGGCTGCTGTTATAAGGCCTAGCGCTGACATTACCTCCTTTAGTGTACATTTGGGGCTGCTTTGAAGAAAAGACCTTCTCTGCCGCAGATTCAATATCTTTTCTTCCGGCCGGGCTATTCTCTGGTCTACAAACATGGTCCTGTAACCGAAGTACAGGATCTCCTGTTTTGGGGTCGTTTTGGATTTTTCCTGACTGATAATCCACCCCAATCGACTCAGGCTGAGCTGTGTCAACTCTAAGTCCTGAGAAAGCCGACTCTCCGAGTGGGCTGTGAGTAGTAAGTCGTCTAGATAGGTAGGGAATAATCGAGACCGACTGGAGTCTTAACGGCACTAGTGCCTCCCCGAGAACCTTGGTAAAAGATCCTCGGGGAGGATGACAGTCCGAAGGGAAGTGCACTGAAAATGATAAACTTTCGTGTCTATCTGAACCACCATCCAAAGGAATTTCTGGCATTCCTTCCTTATTGGGATATGCAGATAAGCGTCCCTTAGATCCAGGGTAGCCATAAACATTTCTTTCTGGAGAAGATTCTTTATTTAATAAATGGACTTCATCCATCATTTTTTGTAACGGATGGAGTGGTTCAGAGGTTCGCGATTAGTCTGAACCTCCCTGACGGCTTTTTTACCACAAAAACGTGTGAGTAAAAACCGTCCCCCTGTTCCTGAATAAGGACTGGTGTCAATACCTCTTGATCCACCATCTCCCCTATTAGTAATGGCAAGGCCCTGGCCTTTTCTGAGTGACTTGGAAGTTTTGTCACCACACATTTTGAGGGTGGGCTGCTGTGAAATTTCAGCGCATATCCTCTTTTTATTATATTTAAGACAAACTTGTTTGAGGTTATCTTTTCCCACTGTGGAAGAAAATTGTTCAATCTTCCCCCCACAGGGACCCTGACGTCACTGGGGCTTGGGGTTTTGATTGGGGCGGGTTAAAAAGTATGCCCCCTTTTCCTTTACGTCCCGACCAGTGTTTTTTTTGTTTGAACTCCTTCTGTGACTTGGAGGGTTCCTTAGAGGGACGAAAAAAAATTTCTTTGAAAATTTTTCTTTTTTTGTGGGAAAGGTTTTCTTTTTATCCGTCATCCTTTCTAAGGCGGTATCTAACACAGGCCCGAAGACTAAGTCTCCTGTAAGAGGGACACTGCACAAGTTTTCATCCATACTGACCTCCTTGCTGCGACTGAGAGTGCTGCTGATTTAGCCGTAAACTTTACAGAATCATTGGATGTGTCAGAGATGAAACTTGTGGCCTTGAAAAGCATAGGGAAGGTTTTTAAGAGCTCCCTCCTAGGAGTGCTTGCTTTTAGGTGTTCTTGTAGTTGTGACCAGAACTCCAGGTTTCTAGCTACACAATAAGTGACTAGTGTTGGTTTCAAGCCTGCCATAGAGGCATCCCAGGCCCTCTTTAAGACTATGTCTGTTCTCCTGTCCATTGGGTCTTTTAAATTACCCATATCCTCAAAAGCCAGATCCGACTGTTTTAAGACCTTGGACAGAGGGGCGTCTAGTTTAGGGTTTTTATTCCAGACAGCCTCTGGGCTCTCATCAAAAGGAAACCTTCTTTTAAGGGAATTAGGAAAGAAGACCTTCTTATCCGGTTCAGACCACTCCTTACGGACAAGGTCAGAAAGCACTTTATGTATTGGAAAGACGTTTGCCTTCTTTTTCCCCAGAGCCTCATACATTTTATCATGTCTGGTCAATTGAGTTTTCTCCTCCTCAATTTCCAGTGTATCATAAATAGCGCTCAACAGCTCATCTACCTCCTCAAGAGACAGCTTGTATTTTGAGACTTTGTTAGCTGCAGCCTGATCCTCATCCTGGTCTGAATCTGCAACAGAGGATTCAGGGCTAACTAACCTGGGGCTATGCTCCCTGACTATACAGGGCTCCCCAGAGCTGGGTGTTGTAAGGCATGGTGAAGAGGAAATTGCAGCTGCTCTACTGGTGGAGGCAGCTGTGCCTACATCCCTGAGGGATTTAAAAGTCGATGACATTTCATCCTTAAAGGAGCCAAGGAATTTAGCCAAGGGAGAACCTGCCTCAGTTTTAAGTAAGCCTGCAATGCATTGCTTGCATAAGGCTTTGTTAGAGCCTGAAGACAATCTATTTCCACAATTGGGGCACTTTTTGCCCCTGCCTCGTCTTCCCTTGGGGCCTCCTTAGCCTGAAATAAAGAATAGACATTCTTAACATCAAAACTTGTATCCCTCCTTAGAGACACTAACCACTGCACATATCCTGGACTCTGATGTAACCAACACCATGGGGCACTACAGATTCCAGTCTTACAAACACCACAACCCCAAACCACCAGAGTAATGGCTTGCCCCGCAGCCTACCTGGGATTGGCTGGTGCCTGCATCCGCTGGAGTGTCTTGGGGATTAGCCTCCATGGTCCCCCTCTCAAGCTCTGGATCCCGCCGCTAGTCCGGTATAGCTGGACGCTGGTCGGGACTATGTAGGCACAGCGTGGGCTTTTCCCCTCCTCCTTGTGCCCCTAGAGACCCGGAGGTCTCGGCACACAGCGATGACGCGGTTCCGTCGGAAATGACACTCGGCGTCTCCAACCCCCACCACGCAACAAGGAGCTGAAATGGACGGATCCAATCACCGCTCCTGGGGGGAACCGGCGTCATTCTGCCACTGGCACATCACTGGAAGGAGGGGGGGGGTAACGGGTCTGCTCCGATCAGCTGGACGGTACCCGAGCCCTTAAGAGAGTAGGTAAGGACTACACTGGAGCCACCAGATAGGACCCGGTTCCCTTGTGCGGCTCCAGACTCTTCAGGCAGCCCCTGAGAGATGAGTCCTTCTCCTGGTTCCTGGCAACATGTTCTTCCGACGGAGGAAACACAAATTACTGACCAGGGACCGCCTTTTGAACTGTGGCAATGTGTTTCCTGGGTCGATGGGAGGGACTCCATCTCTCAAGGGCTGTCCTGGAAGAACACTTGGGAAAAAGGGACATCAATTTTGTTAACAGCGTTGCGCCACTGCACAATTGTCAGTTGATGTAATGCAGTGCCGTATCACAAAAAATGGCCTGATCATTAAGAGGGTAAAACCTTTCCGGGGCTGAGGTGGTTAAAGGGCGCCTTCTTTATATGCTTATTCCTGACAGATCTGTTTGGTGCAGGCTCTTTTCCTACACTCAACAGGGGTTATAGTAACCAGCTTATCGTGTACGAGACAGCTCTTGAAAGCAGTATAATACAGCTTGATAAGAGAAGGGCTAGCCACCTGCAATATAGGCTACATTCAGAAGCCACACTGTCTATACAAAAATTAAACTTGCATCCCTTGCATACGTCATTGTCTAGATGCAGTGCATACCTTATTGCGCTCTAATGTAGCATCCAGATACATTGCCTGCAGCCTTTTAACCACTAAACAACTGGGCACTTAAACCCCCCTCCTGCCCAGACCAATTTTCAGCTTTCAGTGCTCTCACACTTTGAATGACACTCAGTCATGTAACACTGTACCCAAATTAATTTTATGTCCCTTTTTTCCCACAAACAGAGCTTTCTTTTGGTGGTATTTGATCACCTCTGTTTTTTTTTTATTTTTTGCGCTATAAATGAAAAAAGACCAATTATTAATTTTTCTTCTTAAATTTTGGCCACAATTTATACTGCTACATATCTTTGGTACAAATAACCAAAATTGGTGGATATTATTTGGTCTTTGTGAAAGTTAGAGAGTCCACAAGCTGTGGTGCAAATCATACAAAATTGATCACACCTGATGTACTGGTGGCCTATATCATTTCTTGCAACCCAAACAAGCCAGGAAAGTACAAATACCCCCCAAATGACCCCTTTTTTTGAAAGTAGACATTCCAAGGTATTTAGTAAGAGGCATGGTGAGCTTTTTGATGTTGTAATTTTTTCCCCACAATTCTTTGTAAAATGAAGATTTTTTATTTTATTT
This sequence comes from Lithobates pipiens, assembly GCF_037356315.1. NCBI lineage: Eukaryota > Metazoa > Chordata > Amphibia > Anura > Ranidae > Lithobates > Lithobates pipiens. Next base: position 17,792,664 of record NW_027507696.1, read on the forward strand.
CCACAAAATTGTCATTGTAATAGGTTATTTCTCTCACTTGGCATGTGTATAGCACAAATAATGCCCCAACATAAATTCTGCTACTCCTCCTGAGTATTATACCACATGTGGGACTTTTCCACAGCCTGGCCACTTAGAGAGGCCCAACATGCAGGGAGCACTGTCACGTGTTCTAGGAGCATAAATTACATATCTAACTTGTTGACTACCTATTACACTTTTGAAGGCCCTGGAGCACCAGGACAATGACACCGACATGGCACTGATGACAGGTGCCACTGATACGTGGCACTGACAGATGCCACTAATACATGGCACTGATGACACATGACACTGATATGCGGCACTGATGACAGATGGCACTTATGACACATGGCACTAATACATGGCTCCGATGACAGATGGCACTGATACCTGGCATTGATGACATGTGACACTGATAACAGATGGCACGTGACACTGACAGGTGGCACTGATGAAACATGGCACTATGTGGCACTGGGAACAGGTGGGCACTTTATTTTTGTTTTTTTATTATCTTTTTTTTCCACTAACCGCTGCATCTCTCAGTGGTTCATCTCTCCCTCCTCACACGCTGTATGTGTAAGGAGGGAGAGTTGGCGATATGAGATCATCTCTCATTCGACACGCCGATCATGCTGTGATTGGCCATTTACAGCGATCTGTGACTGGCTGTGTTCAAGGGACACGGCCAGCACAGAACTTCCCCGATGCGCGCCGGCAGCGGCACGCAGAGGGGAAGTAGACAGGAGGACGTCCAGGGATGCCCTCCCGGCAGTTAGCGTCCGCGCTGTAGCCGTCTTTTGGCTATAACGCGGGCATGAAGTGGTTAAAGTCTATGTCAGGCTGTGGCTGAATGGGGCTTAATGCTGTAACAAATGGTACCCATGTTTACATCCTTATGTGTTCGGGGACAAATGCACAGAATGCAGGAGACCTGCATTCATCTTTGAATGCATAGGGGCCTAAATGCTGCTGCTACCACTTGGTACAGCGTTCAACCCCATCCAGCCACAGCCTGGCAGACTTTGACAGGTTGCAGGGCTGGATGCTGCACCTATCAATCATGGGTTCACTGCCGAAAGACATCCCCAGGTGCAAGGGGCCTAATTCAGAGCATCAGAAAGATCCAACAGGAAGGTGTCAGAGGAACATAGAGAAGAACCTGTGTATCCACTTGAAGACCACAACATGTACTTTTACATCTGTACTTCAAGTGGTTATACCAGGATGATACCTGCAACTACAGGCATGATCCCGGTACTGGTTAATCCAGGAGGTGATCGGCTTTTTTGTAAAAGCCATCCAAGCAGCCAATTAGCCGCTCGAGTGCTTTTACAGGTGGCAGGAATGGTCGACCCACGGTTGCCTCTCCACGCTCGCCCACCAGAGAACCCAGCGGTTCCTCTGGCTTACCATAGAGCTTTTTGAGGATCGAAAGCAACCTGTACTTTGTCAATTCTGGTTTTCCATGAAGTAAATGCCATTTTTAAAAATTGAAAGCATCTGATCACACTGATCTTGGTATGATCAAATGCTTTTAAAGGGCAGAGGAGAGATCTGAGGTCTAATAGAGCCCAGATACCTCCCAAAGAGTAAGTGTCACAAGGGATGTTTCCATTTCTTGTGACAGCAATAAGTGTTAATAAAAAGGAAAGAAAAAAAATGTAAAGAAACAAACGTTTAAAAGTGTCCCCATTCCCCATGCACAAAGGCAAACACATGCGCTGGTTCCACACACATATGTAAATGGCGATCACACCACACATAAGAGGTATTGCCATGAACGTCAGAGCGAGAACAATAATTCTAGCACCAGACCTTCTGTGGAGCTCCAAACTGGTAACCAGTAAAGGCTTTTAAAGCGTTGCCTATGGAGATTTTAAATACCATAGTTCCACGAGCGTGCACAATTTTGAAGCGTGACATGTTGGGTATCTATCTACTCAGCGTAACACCATCTCTTATAATTTACCAATTAGGTTTTATATTGTGTGCATTAAATTTCATACAAAAGTATATTTTTACTAAATAATGTGCATTAGAAAAACCGCAACCGCTTCACAAATACCATGTGACAAATTTCAAAACCCACCATATTTATTCTCTTTGACCTCTGCTAAAAAAATATTATACACACACACACACACACACACACATATATATATATATATATATATATTTTTTATTTTTTTGGGGGGGGGGGGGGGGGGGGGGTTCCAAGTAATTTTCTAGCAAAAAAATTAATTTTATATGTGAACAAAAAGTGTTAAAAAAGGCCTGGTCTTAAAGTGGGTATACAAGCACTTTTTGTGGTGAGAAATAAACAAAAGCATTCATATTTAAAGGTTTATTTAGAGCTTGGTGTTTTATGAAATAATGACTTAGACTTCAGTTCGGTCTTCTGTTTTAAATGTTTTTTTTGTTTGAGGTTTTCCTGTTTCTCAGACCACGTCTTCATTCCTTCATCAATTTCATTACTGAGAAGAACAATTCGGCTCTGTAATGAGGGGAGGGAGATAAGTTATATAGTACAGCCAAGCCAGACAGTAAAACAAACAATAAAAATGCAACAACTACTGATATTAATTACTATGGGTTCTTTTTTTTGTTTGTTTTGTTTTTTTAAAACAAACATGTCATACATCCACTGTGCAGTTAGTTTTGCAGAGTGGTCCCAAACGTCCTCTTCTGGGGTCCCACAGCAGCTCTCGCGGCTTCCCCCCCATAAGTGCTAACCCCCCCCCCCCCCTCTGGGAAGCTCTCTCCCGATGGGGTTACCTTTGCGGACGCCAAGTGTATGAATGGGCTCCATCCCCGATGCGCCACATCATTGATTTGATTGACAACAACGGGAGCCAATGGCTGCACTGCTATCAATCATCCAATAAAAAGCCAACTAGAGCTCAATGAAAGCAACATGGGATTTGGGTCTCAAGTAAAACGGGGGCTGGGGGGCGGTGACTGCAAGGTGTTTTTTCACCTTAATGCATAGGATGCTTTACAACCCCTTTAAGGCCTTATGCACACGGAGCATTCTAAAAACAGCAGTTGTGTTAGCTGTAGAATGCATTTTTCAGCTTTTTTTTTTTTTTAAACAAAAAAATTATACTCCTACAAAAGTTTATGGCTCAAAAATGCAGATAAAAGCCAAATAGCCATGTTTTCAGTGTTTTCTGGTTAGAGTGTTTTTACAGCAGAAAAACTCTTAAAACCCACTAGTTCTGGGTTTTTTCCAGTCAGAAAATGCCCCTGCCAAAAACTGCTGATAACAGCCTATGTGTGCATGGACACATAAGATAACATGCTGGGTGGGGAGTTTAATGGCTGCAGAAAAAATAAAAAATAAATAAAAAGTCTGAAGCCAAAAACAGCAGCTGTAAAAACGTCCTGTGTGCCTGAGGCCTAACTTTTAGGCCTCATGCACACTGGATGTGAGAAAAAAAAAAACGCTTGTAGTGTTAGCTGTAGAAAGCTATAGAATGAGTTTTGCAGTTTGTGTATTTCAGAGTTTTTTTTTTTAGCAAAACTATACTCCCACAAAAGCTTATGGCTCAAAAACAAAGATAAATGCTGAATAACCTTGTTTGTCAGCTTTAATCAGAGATGGAGCATTTTTACAGCTGAAAAATAGGATTTTTGTATTCACTGTAAAATCCTTTTCTCTGAAGTTCACTGACTGACAATGCACCCTCACCTCCTATTGGTTTACGTTATACTGCTTGTAGACGTACTGAGCTGCAGGAGGCAGGCTGAGTGGATATTACTGGAGGGACCACCCCCTGGGCGAAACTGTAAAGTTCTGTTTTTTTTTACATGTATAACATGTTCTGCCTAGTCCTCTCCTGAAGGTGGCGTAACAACCCTATGGTAAAGATTAATGGAGCTGTGTCAGTCAGTGGATGGAAGAGAAACTTCTCTTAAAACCCTACGCCCCTTCCAAAAAATGCTGATAACAGCCTATGTGTGCATGGACACATAGGATAACATGCTGGGGAGTTAATTGGCTGTAGAAAAAAAAAAAACAGCAGCTGTAAAAACATTGTGTGCATGAGTCCATAAAGCCACGCAAAGGGAAAATAGCAAAGTCGACACATTGGGGTTTTTAGTGAAATCCTAGTAACATTAATTCTGATTACTTGTGCCACATTTGATATTTCTCATATTTCAGCAAGATCCATAACAAAGGGTCAGAGGAAAGAGGAAAAAAAAAAAAAAACCAACACCTCACACACATACAAGGGAAGGAGAACAAAAAAACAAAAAAAAAAAACAAAGAAAAGTCATTTGAAAGCGGAGCGCCACCCACAAGGGAAAGCTTTTCTTGTTTCTTCCTCCTACAGGTACTTGCTCCTATTTCCGGGTGACTTTGCCACAGCGAAGTCACTCGGAAGTTCGCCCCCCCCGATGGATCGCTCACAAAGAGCAGTCCAGTTCACGCATTTGCAGTAGGAAATCGGCTGTGGTGCCACAAGGCGCCATGGTGGCGGAAGTGCCCGAGAGCGGACAAAAAAGAAGAGAAGTGTCCGAAAAAAAAAATTACAAGTCAGTAGCTACAGTATTTGTAGCTGCTGACTTAATTTTTTGGGTGGAAGGAAAGATTGCTTGAATTCCCCATCACCACAGTCAGTGTTGATGAGGGAATGCCTCCCGCTGCGCTATTGTATTCTGCATGGGGAGTATTTCCAGCCAGAATACAATGGTTATTGCTAGCGGCTATAGCCACGGGCAGTAACCGTATGTAGAAAAATCCAACATGCTGGTTGTACCCAGGTTGATCGACTTGGGTACAATCTGCCTGCCCAGACATGGTTTGAGTCTCAGCTGGTTCAAACTGTCTATGAATGGCCTATCCAAAGGGATATTGTCTGTATAGGCCTAAAAACAGTTACCAATACTATATTAATATTTACAATGATTTCTTTGCATTTTCTTTGCATTTTACAACAGAAAAAATAGATTGGCACATTTTGGAAAACCCCTGCCTACGCCATAAAACTTAATTCTGCTTTTTTTTCTAACTAGGGAACATGACAAATGTCTGCAGCCTCTTATGTTTCCTGTTCTGGCGGCCCATTAGTGATTTTAAGATTTCTTTAAATCCTTGTCAACATGGTACGGGGGTACCATGTAAACTGGGGTTTAATGTTGCACCTTTTGACAGTGAATATGCTTCTTTTTTAGGTATGTCCTGAACATGAACAATTTCAAGAGTTGACTTTGGGTCACTGGAGTTGGAGGAAAAGTAAAATGGGATTATGTTTTTCTGCACTGTGAGTTCAGAGATTATGTTGTTGCTTTTGCCATACGTAGCCGATATCTCTAAACCAGTGGTGGTCAACTTAAATATTGAAGGCAGAGTGTGCCTTGATCATGTGCGAAGCTTTGTTTTTGTAAATTTTCTGAAGCACCCCCAAGGGGTGTGTCCATGACACTGTGGGCCCACATGAAGGGAGTTATATTATGCTGGCCATCATTCACCCTGGAAGATAAACCAGCAGGGATAAAAAGGGATTGCCAAAAAAGCAGTCTTCTTTTGTTCTGTTCTGTGTAAAATGCCTGGATTAATTAAAATTATATACACACACACACACACACACACACTCACAAAAGTGAGTACACCTCTCACACTTTTGTAAATATTTTATTATATCTTTTCATGTGACAACACTGAAGAAATTACACTTTGCTACAATGTAAAGTAGTGAGTGTACAGCTTGTATAACAATGAAAAATTTGCTGTCCCCTCAAAATAACACAACAGCCTGTCAGTACTCAGACCATATGCCGCACATTGCATCAAATTGGTCTGCATGGCTGTCATCCCAGAAGGAATCCTCTTCTAAAGATGATGCAAAAGAAAGCCTGCAAACAGTTTTCTGAAGACAAGCAGACTAAGGACATGGATTACTGGGAACCATGTCCTGTGGTCTGATGAGACCAAGATAAACGTATTTGGTTTAGATGGGGTCAATCGTGTGTGGTGGCAACTAGGTGAGGAGTACAAAGACAAGTGTGTCTTGCCTTCAGTCAAGCATGGTGGTGAGTGTGTCATGGTCTGGGGCTGCATTAGTGCTACCGGGGAGCTACAGTTCATTGAGGGAACCATGAATTCCAACATGTACTGTGACATACTGAAGCAGAGCATGAGCTCCTCCCTTTGGAGACTGGGCCGCAGGGCAGTATTCCAAAATGATAACAACCACTGCCCTGCTAAAGAAGCTGAGCATAAAGGTGATGGACTGTCCAAGCATGTCTCCAGACCTAAATCCTATTGATCATCTGTGGGGTATCCTCAAACATAAGGTGGAGGAGCGCAAGGTCTGTAACATCCACCAGCTCCATGATGTTGTCATGAAGGAGTGGGAGAGGACACCAGTGGCAACCTGTGAAGCTCTGGTGAACTCCATGCCTAAGAGGGTTAGGCCTTGCTGGTAAATAACGGTGGCCACACAAAATATTGACACTTTGGTCCCAATTTGGACATTTTCACTTAGGGGTGTACTAACTTTTGTTGCCAGCAGTTTAGACATGAAATGGCTGTGTATTGAGTTATTTTGAGGGGACAGAAAATTGACACTGTTATACAAGCTGTACACTTACTATTTTACATTGTAGCAAAGTGTATTTTTTTTTCCATTATTGTCACAAAAAAGAAAAGATCTATTTATAAAAATGTGAGGGGTATACTCACTCTTGTGAGAATATAAAAAAATGTGTATATATATATATATATATATATATATATATATATATATATATATATATATATATATATATATATATATATACACACACACACATACATATATATATATATACACATACATATATGTATGTATGTATGTATGTATGTAACAAGTTCATTCATAGCATGCAAAGCTTTTTGTCCTCACCTGCTGACCGATATATGAATATTTTTTTCATTTTAAAATCCTTTCATACGTTTAAAATGGGTCTGCAGATAAACACCCAATTCATACCAGTAATCCTCAGACTGTTGCATTGTGGGTGTTGGGGAAGTGAGAGGAGCAGTCCAACAGGGAAACCAGTGGCTGCGAGAAATCTGACTGGTGAGAGCATGGGTGGGAGAAGAGCTGTTGACCAGAAAGAGGTGGTCAGGAAGTATGGAAGCAGAAAGGTACATGTAGTGGGATAAACAAACCTGCAAACTGCCAATAGAAAATCTACTGAAAGAGGAAAAAAAATTGGATTTTTATAACAGCTTACCTGTAAAATCCTTTTCTTTTGGAGGTACATCACAGACACAGAGACTCAGTAATTACTGATGGGTTATAGGGTATCACTAGGTGATTGGACACTGGCACACCCTAGACAGGAAGTTCAATCCCCCATATAACCCCTCCCCCTACTGGAGGTACCTCAGTTTTGTAGCAAAGCAATAGTGTATTAGAAGTGGGGAGGGACCTCTGTGTCCTTTGATATACCTCAAAAGAAAAGGATTTTACAGGTAAGCTGTTATAAAAATCCTATTTTCTTTCTCATACATCAAGGGACACAGAGACTCAGTAATTACTGATGGGATGTCCCAGAGAAAGGCAATCTGAGGGGAGGGGAACCACACAACATAGGGTGTAATCAGACCTGAGGACCCTGTACCGCTGCCTGCAGCACACTAAAAGGCAATATCCTCATGCCTTCTCACATCCACCTGATAAAATTTGTTGAATGTACGAACTGATGACCAGGTTGCGGCCTTGCATTTGAGCCATGGAGGCCTGGTGATGCACTGCCCACGAAGCACTAATAGCCCTAGTGGAGTGCGCCTTGATTTGAAAAGGTGGAATCTTTTGCTTCAAACCATAAGCTTGAACAATTACTGGTTGGATCCATTTAGCAATGGTAGATTTCGACGCTGCCTGTTCTCTCTTAGGAAACTCTGGCAATACGAACAAAACATCCGTTTTGCGAACCTGAGCAGTGCTTCCAGATAGGCTTTGACTGCTCTCACTACATCCAAAGAATGTAGTGACTTCTCTTCCATAGAGCAGGGATTTGGAAAAAAGGAAGGCAGAACAATATCTTGGTTTAGATGAAAACCTGAGACCACCTTCGGAAGAAAACTAGGATGAGGTCGTACCACCACTCTATCCTTGTGCATTATCAGATACGGTTCTTTACAAGAGAGGGCCGCTAATTCTGATACTCTTCTGGCAGAAGAAATGGTCACCAGAGAAATTTCCTTGTCAACAGAACTAAGGGAATTTGATGCATCGGTTCAAAAGGCTGCTTCTGTAAAGCTGACAGAACCAAATTCAAATCACAGGGGTTCAGAGGCACCCTAACTGAAGGATTAAGGCGCGTTACCCCTTGTATAAAGCTTCGGAGCAAAGAATGCGAAGCAAGTGGATGTTGAAACAGAACTGATAAGGCTGAGACTTGACCCTTGATGGTACTCAAGGCCAGTTTCATCTCTAACCCATTTTGCAGAAATTCGAGTATTCTGCTTATGACACATTTTCTGGGGTGCCAACCCCTGGATTTATACCAGGAGACATATGCTTTCCAGACTCTGTGATAAATCATTCTGGAAGCTGGCTTTCTTGCATTAATCAAGGTAGATATCACAGGGCCTGGAAGCCCACTATTCTTCAGAATGTGGGTTTCAATAGCCAAACCGTTAAATTTAGCGTTTGTAAGGTAGGATGGAATACTGGTCCCTGGGATAGCCGGTCTGGACGGGACGTAGGGTCCAAGGAGAGCCTACCACCATCTTCACTATTTCTGCATACCAAGCTCTTCTGGGCCATTCTGGGGCCACCAGAAGCACCGACATCTTTTCCTGCCTGATCCTGCAAATAAGTCTTGGCAGTATCAGAATAGGAGGGAATGCATAAACCAGAGAGAACTGATGCCACGGAGTTACCAACGCATCTGTCCCGCATGCAAGAGGATTCCTTGTTCTTGACACAAAGTTGTCGATCTTGAACCTCCCCCCCAGCATATGGCCAAGAAAACAGAGTGAAGACACCATTCCCCTGGGACTAACTGCTGGCGGCTCAAGTAGTCTGCCGATATGCATGACACGTCTTTCTGCCCAGATTAAGATCTGGTTTACTTCTCCCTGAGCTGCACTACTCTTGGTGCCCCCTTGGTGATTGATATAAGCCACTGCTGTGGCATTGTTGGACTGGATCCTAACAGAGCAACCCTGCAACCTGAATGTCCAGGCTTTTAGATCTAGATACGCCACATGGATCTCTAGAATGTTGATGGGTAAGGCCCTCTCGGTCTTGGACCATCTCCCTTGGACAGTCGACTGTTCCAGGACTGCCCCCCAACCCGAAAGACTGGCATCTGTTACCACTGTCCAGGTACCTGGTAAAAAGGATTTTCTGGTATCAACCACCAGCTGAGGCTTCGACGCGTTGTAGGGGACAAACCCTAATGCCTGAACCTTCTTGTTCCAGGCCGATAGGATACTGTTTTGCAGCAGCCTTGAATCAAACTGAGCATAGGGAACTGCATCGAATGAAGCCACCATCTTCCCCAACAACCTCACACAAAGACGAATAGAAGGACCCTTCTTTGCCCTGACTACCTGAATCAGTTCTCTTATAGCACTGATCTTTTCTTGGGGTACAAATACCCTCTGCTGGGCTGTATCTATGACCAGACCCAAATACTCTAGTCTTCTTACTCTACTTTAAAGAAGACTAAGTTGAGGACCCAACCTAGGCATTCCAGGTAGTTGATTGTGGTGACCAAATTTTGGTCCAGACGGGCTACCGACCGGTCTATGAAGAGCAAGTCGTCTAGGTATACAAATTATTGTTATACCTTGGGCCCTTAAACTGGCCCAAGGAGGGGCCAAGATCTTTGTAAACACCCGAGGTGCAGTAGCTAGCCCGAAAGGCAGAGCTACAAACTGAAAGTGGTATTTTTCTACTTCGAAACGCAAGAATTTTTGACGAGCAGGGAAAATAGGTACATGCAGGTACGCATCCTTGATGTCTATCGACGCCAGAAGTTCTCTTCCTTGCAGGATGGATACTACCGATAGGATCGATTCCATGCGAAAGGACCGTATCTTTAGAAATTGGTTTAGATCTTTGAGATCTAGAATGGGTCTGACATCTCCGTTTGGCTTTGGTACCGTGAAAAGGTTTGAACAAAACCCCATTCCCTGCTCTTGCATGGGAACTACCATGATAACTTTTTGAGACAATAGGCACTCCAACGCTAGTAGGAGAGACTTCTTTTTCTCTGGGTACATTTGATCTGAGGAAACAAGGAGAAGGGAATTCTAGTTTGTAACGTAGAGTTAGTTTGGCGATCACCCATTTGTCCCAAAATTCCTCCTGCCAGAGCCCTGTTAATAGTCTTCCCCCCACTCGAGTGAGCAGGGGAGCCCCTTCATAAGGAGGTCTTAGCGTTTTGTCTTGAAGACCTGCTCCCCCAGGACTACTTTTGTCCCTGGGGTTGATTCTGAGTTTTAACCTTTGAGCCTGACGGAGGAGGCCGTCGTGGCAGCCTGGAGGCTGATGACCCTGGCACTGGAGAAAGCACCCGTTTAAAGGAGGGACGTTTACGCCTCTTCTTGACTGGTAAAAGGGTGCTTTTCCCACTAGAGATCCTTTGGATATAATTGTCCAAACAGTTTTGCACCACAAAAGGGAAATCCCGCCATGAGTTTCTTACATGGTGATTCAGTTGACCAATTTTTTAGCCATAAGATTCAACGCATGTGTACCCACCCAAGCGTAAGGCGAGAGGTCTGAAGGATAGAATCTCCGATAGCATCAACAAAAAAACACAAAGCCGCTGGTAGGTTAGCTAACCCCCGGGCTTGATGTTCAGGTAAAGCTTTAAGCACCTGTTTAACATGGTCTCTGAAATATTGACAGACTCCAATTGCTGCCAATGCAGGTTGAGCTACTGAACCTGCCAAGGAGAAAACGTTTTTTTAATAGGAATTCCAATTTTTTTTATCAGTTGGATCCCTAAGCATCTGAACGTTGAAAGGAAATGGCGGCATCAACTGCCGGTATACCCCACATCTTAGTACATTTTTCCTCCATAGGATAAAGTGTAGGAAAAAAAAAAAAATGTTTATCTGGGTGATCCCACTCAGACTAGATAAGCTTTTCCAGTAAACCATGAACAGGAAAGGCATGTGCAGTTTGAGGAGGTTTCAGTGAACCCAGAGAAGAAGTGGGTTCTTTAACTGACTCAGGTACGGGTAACTTAAATGTGGAAGGCACCAATCCAGCAAGAATTTGCACCAACATCTTCTCATCCTGAGAAGCTGAAGAGGGCCCTTCACTAGATTCCTCAGAAATGGAATCAGTCTCCTCTCGATCCTCTGTGGGAGATTTCTCTCCTTTATCCCAGAGTTCCTCACTCTGAGGGTCCCGGGTGACAGAGGGGCCTAGTCATTTTCTTCCACTGAGTGAAGACGCGATCAAGGCCACTAATATTTCCTCTAAACCATTTATGGTTGAGGAAAAAACCTCCTGTGTAATGTATACAGGGGCTGAAGTGCCAAAAGCAGCTGCAGCCCCTGATCCAGACGGCTCTCCCTGACCAGCCTCCCTGGGTCCTGCATGGGGGGGGGGAGGTGCTCAGAGCCTGAAGGGGACCCCTTTGAGCCCCTATTCTTCGGGGGAATGTGTACCTCTTCTACCCATAGTGCAAGGCAACAAAACGTAGAGGTACCACAAAAAAAACGCACTGACTGTTGAGCACTGTAGTTCAGCAACTGCCGCTGCTACCAAGACTCAGTCTTCGTGCCTAAGTAAATGCTGCCTGGGAATACCTGTGTCCTCCACACTCACATATGCCTGTCAGCTCTGTGTCCCTCCACAGGCTGTGTGCATCTGAAAAAAAGAGTACACTTTAAAGCCTGTGTAGCCTAGTGCTCCGCCCCCCTCCTCCGACCATTTTTTTTTTTAAACGAGCATTTCCCGCGCGAGCAGAGGCTCTAACCCTGCTGAGAAGCTTGGAGGGGAGGCTGGGGCAGAGAAGAGGGAAGGGCCGTTGGAGGTGAAGCCTCTGTAATGGCGGCGGCGAACGGTGGTGCGGTATGTTACCACTCTCTGCCCAGGACTGTCTCAGTCCCTTAATCCATGGAGAGAGAATCCCAGAAGGAAAAAACCCTTACCTTCATCCTTTCTGGACCATGGCTGGAGGAGCATAGAGCGTGGACATCAAAGGTATGTGCTCTTGGCAGGCCCCGGTGGAGACTAGAGACTATAGGCATAGCATACATTTACTTAAAAGGAGAAAACCTACTAGAATTAGAAATATTCTTGGAGTCTCCCTTACCTTATCCAGCTGCAGGGTTTGAACAACAGACCCAATCTTCACCTCTCATGGTGGGCTCCGTTAGGAAAAAAAAAAACCTTCAGAGACTGGGGCCCCCTTGAGTAGGGGAATCCGCAGTTCAGGGCCCGTAAAGCACCCTGCCAGGAATATGGATGAAAAAAAAATATATACTGGGTCCCAGCTCTCTAAAAAGAGAAGAGTTACAGGTAAAACCTTGTTTCTTCGGACACAAGGCCCGGGTACCATCCAAATCGGTCTGGAAAAGACACTTTGAATAGATCCGGTTGCATAGCTGGCCCCAGTAAGGAATATTCCAGCGGAGCTCAGCACAGCACATCTTTACTTGTGACCAACACCTAAGACACTGGCGAAAAAACAGAGTTACCTCCAGTAGGGGGAGAGGTTATATGAGGGATTGAACTTCCTGTCTAGGGTGTGCCAGTGTCCAATCACCTAGTGATACCCTATAACCCATCAGTAATTACTGAGTCTCTGTGTCCCGTGATGTACGAGAAAGAAATATGATTTCACCAAAAGCAATGGAAGGGAGCATTAACACATACATGAATACAGTGTTGCATGATATTCCATGATATGCGTCTGTACATTAGAAGAAACCATGCATAGAGTTGTGCCGTTTGTGCCAATTAACATACAGGGGGAAAACCAAAAAAAATGTACTGGCCTTCAGACAAACTATTACAATCTATAAAACAGACATAAAACCATTAGTGTATCTACCTGTGGGTGGATTCACTGAAGAAATACAATATTTTATTAGCACAAGAGTTCTACAGAAAGAATGTCCTCAGTAAGTCAATAACTTCAAGTGGATTTAGCATTCCTGCAATTAGCAGTTTCTTTAGTACCGTTGTAGTAGCAGAGTTTAAAGATTTAGCAATCCCAAAACAGGGCATATCATACCAGTTTGTAACACTTACAGCCAAAGCCTTGTTTTCCTCTTGTCTCCTGATCTGGCCTTTCCACGGTGGGGATGGACGTCCATCTATGAATGTGAATATTCAGTTTAAAAGACTTGAAATAAGATCAGTTTTGTGTAGTTAGCAAAGCCATACTGCAAGCTTTAAAGTAAAGTCACGCCTAGAAATACCTGCTATTACCTAGATTAGTCAGAAAGCCTCTCCTGTACTTATTCAGGTTCTCCATTATTGGTACCAGGCTTTCTCAATTCAAAGATATACCCCTTTTCAGAAGACTGCCATCTACACTAATCATGTTCCAGGAAAGGATGGCAAAGGAGCATCCCTCAAGAGGCAGAGATATCTGCAATAAAAAAAAAAAAAGTAACAGGGTTCCACTAAAAGGGACGAAGATGAAAGGAAATATATGAGTTTTCCTCCAAGACCACTATGCCAATGTTGTGCATACAATGCTGTATTGGAATTACAGAATGAAAATGGAAAGGAAGTCATAAAATGCAAAAGGGTTATAGTGAGACAAACTTTGTGATGGGTAATAGTGACACATATTTAGGGAACCTGTGGGTGTGCTGGTAGTGAGTATGGATTTGTTTAGATAAAACAAACCACCATGCTTTTGCTAAATGAAGATTACAAAACATTAAATTTACTCTCCCTGGAGAAGAGATGCTTGAGAGGAGATATGATAGCGATATTCAAATACCTGCACAGGGAGGAAACGATTCAGTCTTAGGAAGTGTAAGAAGACAAGCAGCAACCCAATGAAAGCAGTTAATATCAACATTAAACTGCATTGGTGGTCTACTGTTATGCCGCATACACATCTGATTCTCCAACGGCAAATGTTCGATGGGAGCTTTTTGTCGGAAATTCTGACCGTGTGTAGGCTCCTTCAGAATTTCCAACACACAAAATTTGAGATCTGGATCCAATCGTGTGTACACAGTTCCGAAGCACAAAGTTCTACGCATGCTCGTTATCAAGCAGAAGAGCCGCACTGGCTATTGAACTTCAATTTTCTCGGCTCGACATACATCACCACGTTCTTGACGTTCAGAATTTCCATCAACAATGTGTGACCGTTTGTATGCAAGACAAGTTTGAGCCAACATCCGTCGGAAAAAATTCCATGGATTTTTTTGTTGGAATGTCCGATCGTGTGTAAGCGGCATTAGAGTGGTAAGGATGTGGAACGCCCTTCCACAATCAGTGGTGTCAGCGGAAAGTGTTGATCATTTTAGATGGGCATCTTAGTAAACGTAATATACAGGAATATGGGCAATGGTATTGAGAAACATGCACAAGTTGAACTAGATTGACTGGTGTTTTCATTAAACCTTACTAACTACGAAACTATATAATGAGCCTTTGCCAAGGTTAATAAAGAACCTTTGAGAATAAAATGATCCAGGTATATAATTACTGCAAAGCCGTGGGAGTGTTGTCACACTCAAATGCTTGAGGGACTGAAAACAGGCTGTAGGAGGCCCTGGAAGGCAAACACTGAGATACTGTTACAGTTCTCTTCAGATGGGAAAATGTAAGCAAGCATCCTTTATTTTAGGCTGAGAAAGTCCCTTAAAGCACAACTGAACAGCTATTAAAAAAAAAAAACATTATGATCCTGTACAAGAAGCTCCTGAAAAAAAAATCCAGTTTCCAGCAAAAACGACTGCAGCCTCCTGACTCAGAGTACTTCCTCCTTTGCTTTGGAAAACCTGCTCCCAGTACAGGCTTCTCATTCTGTGCAAAGCAGAACAGGTCCCCATGTCTCTAAAAGCGGTCTACCAGTGGTTGCCAAGAACAGGTTGTTTAAAGCAATATAAATGCAGCGTAGAGTCTGGCCACACTACACTGTTGAAGAAGCCACTACACTAAAAGTGAATCCCTAGTATTTTGTTTTAGATAGCATTTGAAAGGGTTAGAACAGCTGTCAGATTTGTATAAACTGTCTGAGCTGTCAACCGGAAGAACTCCTGGGGTGGGTAACAGCGAGGGCTTTCAAATCTGACAGATGAAAGGAACCCCCTTTATGAAAACCACTATGAGCATTACTTAGAAACTCTTGCTTGTTTAATGCTGTAGAACAGGACAGTTTTCCTCATTGTCTAACAAAGAGGACAAAGTGATAGAAAGGCTTTTGCATTTAACACAATGTCAAAAACAATTTTGAAATTAAAAGGTCATGAGATGGTTATGAGTAGAAGGATATTCTGTAGCTTTTGATATAGTCCATAGCTGAAACCAAGGTTTGTCAAACCTTTAAAGGGTGTATGAAAAAAAAGCACTCTTTCTGAAAAGCCCAGAAAATATGTTGTATTTTTGGTCTGCAGGTAGGTCTGGTGGCAAAATGCATATTCGGATCAAGGCTAACAGGCATACTACTATATACAGTAGGTACAGGCCTAAGCTAAATATGTTTTCAGGATTTAGTCCAAGGCAGATAGTACAGTTAAGCACTTCCTGCTAAAAACAAAACAAAAAAGGAAAAAAAGAAAAGAAAGTGGAACCGCAGATTCTGGCACTGGGATGCCAGCCATGTACCGGGATGCCAGCCATGTACCATATGTTAGGCGACAGGAAGAGTTGGTCTTGGGTATAAAGAATCGCAACACAGAAATGAGCAGTATGAAAATCAAGGAACAACATTTACTTGAGGCTGGTTAGTGTTACGGTTAAGGTTACAGGGAGGTTTGACGTGAAGGGGGCCTTAAAGTATCACCACAGAGGAGAAAAGTTTAATCATTAACAAGGCAACCTAGGCAGAAGCCTAGGTCCTGGTGGTTATCCAGGGGGCCCAGCTAAAATATTCATCCTCATGCAGTAAACCAGGAGTTAGTTTAAATGATCATCTCTGGAACCTTCCTGTAACTTCTCAAGGGAGGATGCACTTGCAGGCAGTCAGCATCTGATGGGCCATGCCAGTACAAAGCAAATGGGGGGGGGGGGGGGTGACTACTCTGTGCTTATTGCAATCCTTATCAATGTCAAAGGGTTGGGTGGGTTTGAACCAATGGCCTCATTCTGTCTTAATCCATCTTTTCCAGAAAGTACAGTTTGATAAACTCCACCATAAAGTCCAAAAAACAGGTGCACTTTAACTGTGTCATCCATCATAGGAAAGTCACAAACTAATGCACTCAACTTTACTGAAATGTTCCTTTGGATTTGGGGAAAGGGATTTATATCCCACTATGTGAGAAGGTGCCAAGACTCTGAGGCGTTCTGTCAAAATTAGATAACTGACACGGTTTCATATGCACCAATTAGATGTCATTCTGTTATAGCTTACAAAGTAGACAGGACATTGCTAAAGAAGCAAGATGTAAAACCATTAAGGACTGTCAAAATTATATTTATAAATCATACCATCACAGTTGATGTATACTTAGAACTTGCATATACTTGGCTACTCTATCTAGGAGCCAGCTGAAAAAGTTAGGAGCCAGTTTTTTAAATCCTCTGCCCAGAACTGCATGTCTGGGGCATCGGGCAATAAGAATTGCTCATGCCTGATGCCAAGCGAAAAAATAATATTTTTAAAAAAATGAACTTTTGTTTTGGTTTGTTATAAGATTTTGCAAATATGTTTTTTTTTTTCTCCTTCACTGATGTGCTCTGATAGGCTGCACTAATGGGCACCGGAAATTGACGAGCCCTGAAAGTAAAGTAAGATGAGTGTTGTTTGGTTTACTAAATATGCCTGCAAGAGTTACTGTTTAAATGTGCAAGCACTGGTGTTGAGCAGCACAAAAAGGCACATGAACTGTGCGGTGATTAACAGGCGAGTGAGCCACCTAGTGGTTATGGTAAAAATCGTAGTTTACCAGCTCACACCTTTCTATATTCTTTTTATATATATAAAAAGGGGAAATTTGCACCCTCTCCCCAGGAAAAAATAAATACATTTATAATGTTTGTATATATATATATATATATTTCTCGCTGTGGGCCATTGGAAGCCGCCAATAAAAATACCAAAGGTAGATTCTCCTAAATGGTATCGGCGTGAGCATCATTATGTATGCATGTTATTTGTCCCTTGTACACGTATAAGGGCCGAGATACAATAGCACTAACTTATATCAAGCCCTGATCTAATTATTATTTTGTATTTATATAGCGCCAACAGTTTGCACCGTGCTTTACAAAATGAACGCTGCCAGTAGTTATAATACAATTTGGTACAAGAGGAATCCGAGAGCCCTGCTTGTTAGACCTTACAATTTAAGAAACCATTTTAGCTTTGCTTTAAATTGCATCTGCTCCAGACTAGGAAATTACCCTCAATGTATCCTTTGCTCCGTTCTGAAGGAGAAAGCAAGTACAGGGGTAGGTTTAATGGATCAGATGTACAAGACCTGGAGCCATCAGAGCTCAGTCTCTCCACTGTTAGCATGCTATGGAGTGCACTTTCTGCACATATATGTGGCACCTCAGAAAGCGGCTCACCTCCATGACACCACATATATGTAGGACACCGGTGTCAACAGATTAACAAAATTGGACAGTTTTTATTCTTATTTTGGCATTCTTGTACATTAAACATTGAAAAAGATAAACAGATAACAAAAACACTAAAGTTCTGTTTTATATGGGACTTATGAAATGTATGCATGTACACATTAAAAAAAAAAAAAAAAAACACACACAGAAAAAAAAAAAATACATCAAGAAAAAAATCAATGTGCTTGGTATAACGCTTGAATGAAATTTT
This sequence comes from Lithobates pipiens, assembly GCF_037356315.1. Classification (NCBI taxonomy): domain Eukaryota; kingdom Metazoa; phylum Chordata; class Amphibia; order Anura; family Ranidae; genus Lithobates; species Lithobates pipiens. The sequence continues at coordinate 17,810,631 of NW_027507696.1, forward strand.
GTGTTTAAATTAAGCAACTTTTCATCTAATGCATAATGTTATTGTGCAAGTATCTCGGTGAATCTGACAAAATGAATCACATCCCTCTTAATTTACCTGCAAAGCTCCAGTCTGGAAGGTCTGTCAAGGGTCCATACTCTGAATCACTGCGAGCAAAGCCGTGCCTGTGTGTAGGACATAATAAAATGTAAGTATTCCTTTCCTAATAATACATTCTACAGATGAAAAAACAGGATATCTGCAGTCTGTAATTTTGTGTTTATCAATCCACCAGCTATTAGCAAAGCCTAGCAGCCACTGACCAGGTGGATTGTGAATTCACAACGGAGACCTCATTTATTTTTAAAGTACAAATCATATGAAAAAACAAAAACGCCCGATAGATATTCTTTTTTTCTTCCCTTCCAACATATTTGAACAGGGAAACATCAAATATTCAATTTTAAACGGTGTCTACATACAACCCCAATTCCAAAAATGTTGGCACACTGTAAAATCTACATAAAAATATAAATGCAATGATTCGCAAATATCATAAACCCATATTTCATTCACAATAGCAAATAGAAAAATATCAAATGTTTAAACTGAGAAAAAAAATAAAAAATGTACCATTTAATGAAAAAAAAAAAAAAAAAAGGGGGATTTTAAAATTTATGGCAACCACACATCTCAAAAACAGGACCATGTTTAGCACGATGTGGCACCTCCTCTTTTAACAATTTGTAAATGTCTGGGAACTGTGGAGACCAGTCGCTGGAGTTTTGGGAGAGGAATGTTGTCCCATTCTTGCCTGATATAGTATTCTAACTGCTCCAATGGTCTTCTTTGTTGTATTTCTCATTTCAAGATGTGCAAAAGCTTCTTCAAGCTAACATACTGTCTGAAAGCTGCACTGTCCAGCTAACTCTTAGCACTGAGAGCAAGAGCCGAGGAACGTTGTAAACTGCAAGTGCTGGGGTAAAAATTTTAAATAATAGTTTTTGTTGGAAAATTAGAGTTACGCTTACCGGTAACGTCTTTTCCAGTAGTCTTTCAGGACAGCCACTATGAGAGATAGACTCCTCCTCTTCCTCTGGAAACACTGCGCCAGCCCATAAATTCTTACTTCCCCTGCCGGACCTCAGTTTATATCGAGAATACCTCCGGCCAGCTGGGGAGACACAAGAACACATTAATAACATATTTATCAAATACCATTATCTTGCTGCGCTCTGGTCTTTTGTAAGACTCCCCCCAATTTTCGGGTGGGAACTAGGGCTGTCCTGAAAGACTACTGGAAAAGACGTTACCGGTAAGCGTAACTCTAATTTTCCCTAATCGTCTTTCAGGACAGCCACTATGAGAGGATAAGCGAGCACTTACCAGTTAGGGTGGGACTACAGCTTGCAAAACCTTTCGCCCCAAGGTTTGCTCACCTGCCGACACCAAATCCACTCTGTAGTGTTTTACAAAAGTGGAATAGCTGGACCATGTTGCTGCTCTGCAAATCTGCTCTGGCGTTGCTCCCGCTCTTTCTGCCTGGGAGGCTGCCATAGCTCTAGTGGAGTGTGCTTTAATACCCACTGGGATTTCTTTCCCTGCAACTAAATAAGCCTGCTCAATGGCTACTCTGAGCCACCTAGCAATAGTGCGCCGGGACGCTTTACAACCTTTTCTGGCCCCGGAAAATAAAACAAATAAGGAATCTGACCTTCTGAATGCCTTGGTCAGTTCCAGATAGTGTAGGATACATCTCCTAACATCTAAATAATGAAACTTTAGTTCCTTCTCACCGGAGGGATTGGGACAAAAGGAGGGCAAAACAATTTCCTGGCTTCTATGAAAGCTGGATGCCACCTTCGGCAAAAAGGCTGGATCGGTCTTTAAAACTATCCGATCCGGAAAGATAACACAAAAGGGAGCCCTGACTGATAAGGCCTCCATCTCACTGACCCTCCTGGCAGTTGTTACTGCTACCAGGAACACTGTCTTCAGAGTAAGCTCTCTCAGAAAACACTCCTTTAAAGGCTCAAAGGGGGGTCCAGTTAAGCTCTGAAAAACTAAAGATAAATCCCATCTGGGAAAGGACAGACCCTGGACCGGTCTCTGTCTGGACAGGGACCTAAAGAACCTGACTACCCATGGGTTGGCAGCCAAATGATCCTCCAAATAAACACTGAGGGCTGATACTTGACCCCTAAGGGTACTAATGGATAAGCCCTTATCTGCCCCGCATTGTAAAAATTCCAACACTGCGGAGGAGCTTCGTACTGGGAAAAAGCTCTCTGCGCACCACTTGTTGAAACGTAACCAGACCCTTTCATAGATCTGGCGAGTTTCCTTCTTCCTACTGTCCAGGAGGGTAGAAACTATTTGTCTCTCTGAGAATCCTTTAGATTTTAATAAACCCTCCTCAGTAGCCAGGCCGCTAACTTCCACTGGCGTACCTGTGGGCATAGGACTGGCCCCTGAGAGAGGAGATCCTCCCGAGGGGGCAAGAGCAGGGGAGGTTCTACCGCCAACTGCTTTAGCACTGAGAACCATGCTCTCTTTGGCCAATGTGGAGCCACCAGAATCAGAGATGTGCTTTCCATCTGAAACTTTCTCAGAACTGCTGGCAACAACACTGGAGGTGGGAAGGCATAGCAAGTTCTGAAATGCCAATTCTGGCTCAAAGCGTCCACCCCTAGAGCTCCCTCTCCCCTTTTTAGGGAGAAAAAACAGTGGGTTTTTGCATTGTTTTTGGACGCGAACAGGTCCACCTCTGGAGACCCCCATCTCTTTACTATGAGATTGAAGACCTCCTGGTTGAGAACCCAATCTCCCTCCCTCAGCCTCTTTCGGCTGAGAAAATCTGCTACTACGTTTTCCTCTCCCCTCAGGAAAACGGCTGAGAGCGAAAGGGTGTAGGTTTCGGCCCAGGACAGAATCTCTGTCGCTAAAGACAACAGGGCTCCGCTTCTGGTGCCACCCTGTTTGTTCACATAGGCCACTACGGAAGAGTTGTCCGACCGCACCTGAATGTGGTGACCCCGGAGCTCTTCTTTGAAGAATCTGAGGGCTAGTTCCACTGCCCTTAGTTCTTTCCAATTGGACGATCGAGTCAACTCGCCGTCCTCCCAAGTGCCCTGGGCTAGAAGGGAACCCAAATGTGCCCCCCAACCTTTTCCACTTGCATCTGTGGTTACTACCCGAGAAACCGGGATGAGCCACAGACGACCTTGCGACAGATTTGTCACTTTCCTCCACCACCAGAGGGATCTCTTTACCTGGTGGGGAATATGTACTAGGGTGTCTAGGGCCTCCTGACTGTGGTCCCACACCCCTAGGATGAAGGTCTGTAGGGGACGAAAGTGTAACCCTGCCCACTGCACTGCTGGAAGGGTGGATGTAAGAAGACCCAGTACTGACATCAGAACCCTTATGGAAACCAGCTGGTTGCTCTGAAGAGAGGCCACCGCACTGTCCAGTTTTCGTACCTTTTCTCTTGGCAGAAAAACTCTCAACAGTGTTGAGTCCAACAGGAAACCTAGATAGGAGATCTGTTGTGAGGGGATCAGGCTGGACTTTTCCAAGTTCAGAAGCCACCCCAGGTCTGTAAGGACCCTTTTGGTTAGATCCAGGTCCTTGACCAACTGTGTTGGGGATGCTGCAAATAGAAGCAGGTCGTCCAGGTAGGCAATTATACATACCCCCTGGAGCCGAAGAAAGGCCATGGCTTCTGCCAGGACTTTGGTAAAAATGCGGGGTGCAGAGGATAGCCCGAATGGCAGGGCCTGAAACTGAAAGTGTACTGTTTCTCCGCCCAGATCTATGGCAAGGCGTAGAAACTTCTGCGAGGCCTCTGCTATAGGGATGTGTAAATACGCGTCCCTTAAGTCCAGAGATACCATGAAGCAGTTGTGGGGGAGAAGCGCTTTTACTGAAAAGATCGATTCCATGCGGAATCTTTTGTATGTCACTGAAGCGTTCAGGGGCTTTAAGTTCAGAATCAACCTGAACTTCCCTGAGGGTTTTTTCACTATGAAGATGTGAGAATAAAACCCCCTTCCCTCTTCTGCTTTTGGGACCCTGAGAATAACATCCTGATTCTCCAATTCCCTCAGAGCTTCTAGCAAGGCCTCGGCCTTTATCATGCACCTGGGTAGATGCGTGACAAGGAGCCTTTGAGGGGGTGGTCTTAGGAATTCCAAGAGGTACCCCCTTCTTATTACCCCTAAAATAAATTGATTGGGGGATATTGTCTCCCACTGAGGAAGAAAGGCCCCCAGTCTTCCTCCCACTGTAGCTGGAAAGTCACTGGGTTTTACGGGGCTGGATAGGAGGGCGAAAAATCGCCCCTCCTCTGCCCCTGCCTTTTTGGGGCCAGGTTTTCTTTTTCCCCTCCGGTTTAGAGGTTTCCCTACGCCCCTGCGGGCGAAACCCCTTTTTTGTTGGTACGGGGGTTTTCCGTTTGAGAGGAAAGGACTTTTTCCTGTCCGCTGTCCGGTCTAGAACCGTCTCTAGCCCTGGGCCAAACAGGAGGTCCCCCGTCAGGGGTATCCCACATAGCTTTATCTTGGAGGCATTATCCCCTGGCCATGTTTTTAACCAGAGGGCCCTTCTGGCCGAATTGGCTAGAGCCGCCGTTCTGCCCGACATGCGGACGGACTCAGCAGAGGCATCAGCTATGTAAGTGATCCCTCGCAGCATAGTAGGGAAGGATGACAGAATGGTTTCCTTATCTGTGCCTGCCTCAATATGTTGTTGGATCTGTGAGAGCCAGTGCTCTAAATTGCGAGCCACAACTGTAACTGCCATTTCAGGCTTTAAATTGCCGATAGCCGAGTCCCACGTCTTTTTAAGCAGGGAGTCAATCCTTTTGTCCATGACATCTGCCAAGGCCCCCATGTCTTCAAACGCCAAATCTGTGTGTCTGGAGACCTGGGAGAACGCGGCATCCAATTTGGGACTTTTATTCCAAAGGCATGCCGGGTCCTCTGAAAATGGGAACCTTCTTTTGAGGGATCTAGATAAAAAGGGTTTTCTCTCCGGATCCTGCCACTCTTTTCTAACTGTTTCCATTAAAACTTCGTGTACTGGAAACACCCTTCTTTTTGGCTCCCCTAAACCTGAATACATTTGGTCATGCAGGGTTAGGGGCTTTTTATCCGTCTGGATACCGAGGGTTGCATAAATTGCCTTTAAGAGGTCCTCTACCTCATCAAGGGATAACTTATATCTGGAGGCTTTCCTGGACCCGTCCTGGTCCTCCCCCTCGGAACCCTCCTGGGAATCGGAAGAGGAACTGTCTGGAAGTTCCCTACCTGTCCCTGAAGGGCCTGCAACCTCTGTTCCCCCTGTACTAGCAGGTTGGACTGGAGCAGAACTCTGTGCTAGAGGTGGGGTTGTATCCTGGGGAGATGGACCCGTGGGAAGCTGAAATTTCTCAAAAAGGGACCTAAAAGAAGAGAAGGTGGACGAGAGCTCCTTGACTGAAGCTGCTAGTCCTGACTCCTGTTCAGATTCCCTTTCCCTAACGAGGGAGTCAATACAGCCTTTGCACAACACTTTGGTCCAAGATTCCCCTAAAATGTCCCTACAGGAGGCACACTTCTTTTTAGAGCTATGCGTAGACCTAGCTTTTTCCGTAGCTTTCTAAAAAAAAGGAAAAAAGAAAAAAACAGAAAAGACAAAGTCAATCAAAAGCTCGGGATACAACCCTGGGAGTGCACTAGACCCTTTTTTAAAACGAAGGGATCTGAGCCTCCCCTCCCCCCCGGCCACCCAGGGGGTCTGCCCCCCCCACCCATGATAGAACCATACATTGGGGTGGGGGGATCCTAGATAGAGAGTACCCCTCCCCAGGGCGCTCTTACCTTAGGAATGCTGGAGATAGAGTCTGTCGTTTGAGCCTCAGCTTCCGACATGACTGCAGGTGGCTGCTTGCTACAGAGTTCCACGTTGCCTGTGCACGTTCTGAACTCATCTCCAGCTTGTGCCCGGCCCTCCTATCAGCTCCACGACCCGGAACCGGAAGTCGATCGTATTTCGAGGTCAAGCCTTCGTTTCCGCCGGATACGACGTCGCCCGTCGTTCGGCCCGCTTGGTTCAAAGAAAAAAAGGGGCGGACTGTACCCATGTACAGGGAAATCATCCGAACGGCTTGCCAGCTGCGTCCCTGTAGACGCGATAGGAGTCCCCCACGACCTGAAGCCGCGCTCGACTCGGAAGGGGTGGCAGTACCTGGTGAGGTAAGTAAACCGTTCGACCCGTCCGACACGCGGACGTTGGTTTCGAACGGTTTGAACCCAGCTTTCTCCAAACGAAGCCCCTGCTTCTTTCAACCGGGTTCTTTTAATGACAAAACGGCCACAGCCTCCCCAGCTGATCGGCCTGGTTCCTTGCACAGTGTCTCCCCGCCGGAGGAAACACTAATAACTGAGGTCCGGCAGGGGAAGTAAGAATTTATGGGCTGGCGCAGTGTTTCCAGAGGAAGAGGAGGAGTCTATCTCTCATAGTGGCTGTCCTGAAAGACGATTAGGGAAATGTTTATTTTACTGTGCGCAATCTGTTAACCGCTTGCTGACCACCGCACACAGATGTACGTCGGCTGAATGGCACAGGCAGGCAAATTGGCGTACCTGTACATCCCTTTAAATGTGCCGCCTGTCGGGCATGTGCGCCGCCGTACACCGTGGGAGCAGGTCCCGGGAACTCGATGTTGGCCCGCGATTGTGATGTGGAGAGGTAGAAGGGGGAGATGCCTATGTAAACAAGGCATTTCCCCATTCTGCCTAGTGACATGACAGGGATCTACTGCTCCCTGTCATGTGAGTGGTAGCCCACCCCCCCCCCCCACAGTTAGAACACCTCCCTAGGACACACTTAACCCCTTTATCACCCCCTAGTGTTCAACCCCCTTCCCTGCCAGTGTCATTTACAGTTGATTGCTGTATAAAATGACAATGGTCCCAAAATAGTGTCAAAAGTGTCCGATGTGTCCACCATAATGTTGCAGTCACGATAAAAACCGCAGATCGCCGCCATTACTAATAAAAATATATATATATATATATATATATATATATATATATATATATATATATATATATATAAAAATGCCATAAATCTATCCCCTATTTTGTAGACGCTATAACTTTTGCGCAAACCAATCAATATACGCTTATTGAGATTTTTGTTTACCAAAAATATGTAGAAGAATACATATCAGCATAAACTGAGAGACTTTTTTTTTTGGGGATAGCAAAAAGTAAAAAATATTGCTTTGTTTTCAAAAATGTCGCTTTTTTCTTTGTTTATAGCGTAAAAAATAAAAACCGCAGAGGTGATCAAATACCACCTAAAGAAAGCTCTATTTGTGGGGAAAAAAAAAAGGATGTCAATTTTGTTCGTGCAATTGTCAGCTAAAGCGACAGTGCAGAATCACAAAAAATGCTCGTTAGGAAGGGGGTAAAATCTTCCGGGACTGAAGTGGTTAGGCTAAAAAATAAATGCATTTTGTTTTTAATACTTACTAAACATTAATGGTGATTTAAGAGCTACTCACTGTTTTCTCCAGTCTTGCCCTGCAAAAGCACAGAGTTGTTCTGCAAGCTTCTTTTAAATGTCCATAATACAGATGTCCTGTGCACACCTCGCCGCATGCATGTCACTAGAAACATAAACATACAAGTTCTCTGAGTGAAAACTGTCCAAGTATGAGATTGCAATCACAGATGATTTTATTGTAGTTTTGTTTATGGAGGAGGAGGAGGACCGGGGGACGACGACGACGGGGGGGGGGGAGAGAAGAGGACGACGACGACGACGGGGGGGGGGGGAGAGAGAAGAGGAGGAGGACCGGGGGGGAGAAGAGGAGGAGGATGGGGGGGGGGGGGGAGAGAAGAGGAGGACAGGGGGGGGGGGGGGAGAGAAGAGGAGGACAGGGGGGGGGGGGGGAGAAGAGGAGGAGGACGGGGGGGGGAGAGAGAGAGAGAAGAGGAGGAGGACGGGGGGGGGAGAGAGAGAAGAGGAGGAGGACGGGGGGGGAGAGAGAGAAGAGGAGGAGGACGGGGGGGGAGAGAAAAGAGGAGGAGGACGGGGGGGGGGGAGAGAGAAGAGGACGACGACGGGGGGGAGAGAAGAGGACGACGGGGGGGGGGAGAGAAGAGGACGACGACGACGGGGGGGGGAGAGAAGAGGACGACGACGACGGGGGGGGGGAGAGAAGAGGACGACGACGACGACGACGGGGGGGGGGGGGAGAGAGAAGAGGAGGAGGACCGGGGGGAGAAGAGGAGGAGGATGGGGGGGGGGGGGGAGAGAAGAGGAGGACGGGGGGGGGGGGGGGGGAGAAGAGGAGGAGGACGGGGGGGGGGAGAGAGAGAAGAGGACGGGGGGGGGAGAGAGAGAAGAGGAGGAGGACGGGGGGGGAGAGAGAGAGAGGAGGAGGACGGGGGGGGAGAGAGAGAAGAGGAGGAGGACGGGGGGGGAGAGAAAAGAGGAGGAGGACGGGGGGGGGGAGAGAGAAGAGGACGACGACGGGGGGAGAGAAGAGGACGACGGGGGGGGGGGGAGAGAAGAGGACGACGACGACGGGGGGGGGGGAGAGAAGAGGACGACGACGACGGGGGGGGGGGGGGGGGAGAGAAGAGGACGACGACGACGGGGGGGGGGAGAGAAGAGGACGACGACGACGGGGGGGGGGAGAGAAGAGGACGACGACGACGGGGGGGGGGAGAGAAGAGGACGACGACGACGGGGGGGGGGGGAGAGAAGAGGACGACGACGACGGGGGGGGGGGAGAGAAGAGGACGACGACGACGGGGGGGGGGGGGAGAGAAGAGGACGACGACGACGGGGGGGGAGAGAAGAGGACGACGACGACGGGGGGGGGGGGGAGAGAAGAGGACGACGACGACGGGGGGGGGGAGAGAAGAGGACGACGACGACGGGGGGGGGGGAGAGAAGAGGACGACGACGACGGGGGGGGGGGGGAGAGAAGAGGACGACGACGACGGGGGGGGGGAGAGAAGAGGACGACGACGACGGGGGGGGGGGGGGGGGAGAGAAGAGGACGACGACGACGGGGGGGGGGGGAGAGAAGAGGACGACGACGACGGGGGGGGGGGAGAGAAGAGGACGACGACGACGGGGGGGGGGGAGAGAAGAGGACGACGACGACGGGGGGGGGGGGGATGGGAGAGAAGAGGACGACGACGACGGGGGGGGGGGGGGAGAGAAGAGGACGACGGGGAGAGAAGAGGACGACGACGACGGGGGGGGGGGAGAGAAGAGGACGACGACGACGGGCGGGGGGGAGAGAAGAGGACGACGACGACGGGGGGGGGGGGGGGGGAGAAGAGGACGACGACGACGGGGGGGGGGGGGGGGGAGAGAAGAGGACGACGACGACGGGGGGGGGGGGTTGGGGGAGAGAAGAGGACGACGACGACGACGGGGGGGGGGAGAGAAGAGGACGACGACGACGACGGGGGGGGGGGGGGGGAGAGAGAGGACGACGACGGGGGGGGGAGAGAGAAGAGGACGACGACGACGGGGGGGGGGGGGGGGAGAGAGAAGAGGACGACGACGACGGGGGGGGGGGGGAGAGAGAAGAGGACGACGGGGGGGGGGAGAGAGAAGAGGACGACGACGACGGGGGGGGGGGGGAGAGAGAAGAGGACGACGACGACGGGGGGGGGGGGAGAGAGAAGAGGACGACGACGGGGGGGGGGGAGAGAGAAGAGGACGACGACGAGGGGGGGGGAGAGAGAAGAGGACGACGACGACGGGGGGGGGGAGAGAGAAGAGGACGACGACGACGGGGGGGGGAGAGAGAAGAGGACGACGACGACGGGGGGGGGAGAGAGAAGAGGACGACGACGACGGGGGGGAGAGAGAGAAGAGGACGACGACGACGGGGGGGGGGGAGAGAGAGAGGACGACGGGGGGGGAGAGAGAAGAGGACGACGACCGACGGGGGGGGGGAGAGAGAAGAGGACGACGACGACGGGGGGGGGGGGAGAGAGAAGAGGACGACGACGACGGGGGGGGAGAGAGAAGAGGACGACGACGACGGGGGGGGGGGAGAGAGAAGAGGACGACGACGACGGGGGGGGGGAGAGAAGAGGACCGACGACGACGGGGGGGGGGGGAGAGAAGAGGACGACGACGACGGGGGGGGGGAGAGAAGAGGACGACGACGACGGGGGGGAGAGAGAGAGACGACGACGACGGGGGGGGGAGAGAAGAGGAGGAGGACGGGGGGGGAGAGAGAGAAGAGGAGGAGGATGGGGGGGGGGGAGAGAAGAGGAGGAGGACGGGGGGGAGAGGAGAAGAGGAGGAGGACGGGGGGGGGAGAAGAGAAGAGAGGAGGACGGGGGGGGGAGAAGAGGAGGAGGACGGGGGGGGGAGAGAGAAGAGGAGGAGGAACGGGGGGAGAGAGAGAAGAGAAGGAGGACGGGGGGGAGAGAGAGAAGGAGGAGGACGGGGGGGGGAGAGAGAAGAGAAGGAGGACGGGGGGGGGAGAAGAGAAGGAGGACGGGGGGGGAGGAGAAGAGAGGAGACGGGGGGGGGGGAGAGAAGAGAGGAGGACGGGGGGGAGAGAGAGAAGAGAAGGAGGACGGGGGGGGAGAGAAGAGAAGGAGGACGGGGGGGGGGGGAGAGAAGAGAAGGAGGACGGGGGGGGAGAGAAGAGAAGAGAGGAGGACGGGGGGGGAGAGAAGAGAAGGAGGACGGGGGAGAGAAAGAGAAGGAGGACGGGAGAGAAGAGAAGGAGGACGGGGGGGAGAGAAGAGAAGAGAAGGAGGACGGGGGGGGGAGAAGAGAAGGAGGACGGGGGGGGGAGAGAAGAGAAGGAGGACGGGGGGGGGAGAGAGAAGAGAAGGAGGACGGGGGGGGGGGGAGAGAAGAGAAGGAGGACGGGGGGGGGGAGAGAAGAGAAGGAGGACGGGGGGGGGAGAGAAGAGAAGGAGGACGGGGGGGGGGAGAGAAGAGAAGGAGGACGGGGGGGGGGGGAGAGAAGAGAAGGAGGACGGGGGGGAGAGAAGAGAAGGAGAAGGAGGACGGGGGGGAGGGGGGGAGAGAAGAGAAGGAGGACGGGGGGGGGAGAGAAGAGAAGGAGGACGGGGGGGGGGGGGGAGAGAAGAGAAGGAGGACGGGGGGGGGGGGAGAGAAGAGAAGGAGGACGGGGGGGGGAGAGAAGAGAAGGAGGACGGGGGGGGGAGAGAAGAGAAGGAGGACGGGGGGGGGGGAGAGAAGAGAAGGACGACGGGGGGGGGGGAGAGAAGAGAAGGAGGACGGGGGGGGGGGAGAGAAGAGAAGGACGACGGGGGGGGGGGGAGAGAAGAGAAGGAGGACGGGGGGGGGGAGAGAAGAGAAGGAGGACGGGGGGGGGGGAGAGAAGAGAAGGAGGACGGGGGGGGGAGAGAAGAGAAGGAGGACGGGGGGGGGGAGAGAGAAGAGAAGGAGGACGGGGGGGGGAGAGAGAAGAGAAGGAGGACGGGGGGGGGGAGAGAGAAGAGAAGGAGGACGGGGGGGGAGAGAAGAGAAGGAGGACGGGGGGGAGAGGGGAGAGAAGAGAAGGAGGACGGGGGGGGGAGAGAAGAGAAGGAGGACGGGGGGGGGAGAGAAGAGAAGGAGGACGGGGGGGAGAGGGGAGAGAAGAGAAGGAGGACGGGGGGAGAGAAGAGAAGGAGGACGGGGGGGGGAGAAGAGAAGGAGGACGGGGGGGGGGGGAGAGAAGAGGAGGACGGGGGGGGGGGGGGAGAGAAGAGGAGGACGGGGGGGGGGGGGGAGAGAAGAGGAGGACGGGGGGGGGGAGAGAAGAGGAGGACGGGGGGGAGAGAAGAGAAGGACGGGGGGGAGAGAAGAGAAGGACGGGGGGGGGGGGGGAGAGAAGAGAAGGACGACGGGGGGGGGGGGGGGGGGGAGAGAGAAGAGAAGGACGACGGGGGGGGGGAGAGAAGGGAAGGACGACGGGGGGGGGGGAGAGAAGAGAAGGAGGACGGGGGAGGGGGGAGAGAAGAGAAGGAGGACGGGGGGGGGGGGGAGAGAAGAGAAGGAGGACGGGGGGGGGGAGAGAAGAGAAGGAGGACGGGGGGGGGAGAGAAGAGAAGGAGGACGGGGGGGGGGGGGGAGAGAAGAGGAGGAGGGAAGAGATTACCGGCTCTTGCTTTAGTACAGGTGATTGAACATAGCCAATCACATGATTAAAGAGCAGCTTCAGAGATCGGGGTCGCGCCATGTCCTAGGGACGTGATGTGGTCGCCACGCGCAGCCGTTATATGACGTCCACCCAGAACGAGAGCCGCACCGTCCTGCCGTCATTTGACGGTGGCCGGGTGGCAACTGGTTAAACATGTGGGCAACAAATGGAATAACGGCTGGCACCGAAAAGGTTTGAGGGGTTATAACCTTCCATTACTCTATCCAAAACCAGAAAAAAAAGGGGGGGGGGGGGAGAGAAGAGGACGACGACGACGACGACGGGGGGGGGGGGGGGGGAGAGAAGAGGACGACGACGACGGGGGGGGTAGGGGGGAGAGAAGAGGACGACGACGACGACGGGGGGGGGGGAGAGAAGAGGACGACGACGGGGGGGGGGGGGAGAGAAGAGGACGACGACGACGACGGGGGGGGGGGGAGAGAAGAGGACGACGACGACGACGGGGGGGGGGGAGAGAAGAGGACGACGACGACGACGGGGGGGGGAGAGAAGAGGACGACGACGACGACGGGGGGGGGAGAGAAGAGGACGACGACGACGGGGGGGGGAGAGAGAAGAGGACGACGACGACGGGGGGGGGGAGAGAGAAGAGGACGACGACGACGGGGGGGGGAGAGAGAAGAGGACGACGACGACGGGGGGGGGAGAGAGAAGAGGACGACGACGACGGGGGGGGGGAGAGAGAAGAGGACGACGACGACGGGGGGGGGGGAGAGAGAAGAGGACGACGACGACGGGGGGGGGGAGAGAGAAGAGGACGACGGGGGGGGAGAGAGAGAAGAGGACGACGGGGGGGGAGAGAGAAGAGGACGACGGGGGGGGGAGAGAGAAGAGGACGACGACGACGGGGGGGGGAGAGAGAAGAGGACGACGACGACGGGGGGGGGGAGAGAGAGAAGAGGACGACGACGACGGGGGGGGGGAGAGAGAGAAGAGGACGGGGGGGGGGAGAGAAGAGGAGGAGGACGGGGGGGGGGGGAGAGAAGAGGAGGAGGACGGGGGGGGGGGGAGAGAGAAGAGGACGGGGGGGGGGAGAGAAGAGGAGGAGGACGGGGGGGGGGAGAGAAGAGGAGGAGGACGGGGGGGGGGGGAGAGAAGAGGAGGAGGACGGGGGGGGGGGGAGAGAAGAGGAGGAGGACGGGGGGGAGAGAAGAGGAGGAGGACGGGGGGGAGAGAAGAGGAGGAGGACGGGGGGGAGAGAAGAGGAGGAGGACGGGGGGGAGAGAGAGAAGAGGAGGAGGACGGGGGGAGAGAGAGAAGAGGAGGAGGACGGGGGGAGAGAGAGAAGAGGAGGAGGACGGGGGAGAGAGAAGAGGACGACGACGACGGGGGGGGGGGGGGAGAGAAGAGGAGGAGGACGGGGGGGAGAGAAGAGGAGGAGGACGGGGGGGAGAGAAGAGGAGGAGGACGGGGGGGAGAGAAGAGGAGGAGGACGGGGGGGAGAGAAGAGGAGGAGGACGGGGGGGAGAGAAGAGGAGGAGGACGGGGGGGAGAGAAGAGGAGGAGGACGGGGGGGAGAGAAGAGGAGGAGGACGGGGGGGAGAGAAGAGGAGGAGGACGGGGGGGAGAGAAGAGGAGGAGGACGGGGGGGAGAGAAGAGGAGGAGGACGGGGGGAGAGAAGAGGAGGAGGACGGGGGGGAGAGAAGAGGAGGAGGACGGGGGGGAGAGAAGAGGAGGAGGACGGGGGGGGGGGGAGAGAGAAGAGGAGGAGGACGGGGGGGGGGGAGAGAGAAGAGGAGGAGGACGGGGGGGGGGGGAGAGAGAAGAGGAGGAGGACGGGGGGGGGGAGAGAGAAGAGGAGGAGGACGGGGGGGGGGAGAGAGAAGAGGAGGAGGACGGGGGGGAGAGAGAAGAGGAGGAGGACGGGGGGGGAGAGAGAAGAGGAGGACGGGGGGGGGGGGGGGAGAGAGAAGAGGAGGAGGACGGGGGGGGGGGGGGGAGAAGAGAAGGAGGACGGGGGGGGAGAGAAGAGAAGAGAAGGAGGACGGGGGGGAGAGAAGAGAAGGAGGACGGGGGGGAGAGAAGAGAAGGAGGACGGGGGGGGGGAGAGAAGAGAAGGAGGACGGGGGGGGGGGAGAGAAGAGAAGGAGGACGGGGGGGGGGGAGAGAAGAGAAGGAGGACGGGGGGGAGAGAAGAGAAGGAGGACGGGGGGGAGGAGAGAAGAGAAGGAGGACGGGGGGGAGAGAAGAGAAGGAGGACGGGGGGGAGAGAAGAGAAGGAGGACGGGGGGGAGAGAAGAGAAGGAGGACGGGGGGGGAGAGAAGAGAAGGAGGACGGGGGGGGGGAGAGAAGAGAAGGAGGACGGGGGGGGGGGAGAGAAGAGAAGGAGGACGGGGGGGGAGAGAAGAGAAGAGAAGGAGGACGGGGGGGAGAGAAGAGAAGAGAAGGAGGACGGGGGGGGGAGAGAAGAGAAGGAGGACGGGGGGGGGGAGAGAAGAGAAGGAGGACGGGGGGGGGGGGGAGAGAAGAGAAGGAGGACGGGGGGGGGAGAGAAGAGAAGGAGGACGGGGGGGGGGAGAGAAGAGAAGGAGGACGGGGGGGGGGGGAGAGAAGAGAAGGAGGAAGGGGGGGAGAGAAGAGAAGGAGGACGGGGGGGAGAGAAGAGAAGGAGGACGGGGGGGGGGGGAGAGAAGAGAAGAGAAGGAGGACGGGGGGGGAGAAGAGAAGGAGGACGGGGGGGGGAGAAGAGAAGGAGGACGGGGGGGGGAGAAGAGAAGGAGGACGGGGGGGGGAGAAGAGAAGGAGGACGGGGGGGGGAGAAGAGAAGGAGGACGGGGGGGGGAGAAGAGAAGGAGGACGGGGGGGGGAGAAGAGAAGGAGGACGGGGGGGGGGGAGAGAAGAGAAGGAGGACGGGGGGGGGGAGAGAAGAGAAGGAGGACGGGGGGGGGGGGGGGGGGGGAGAGAAGAGAAGGAGGACGGGGGGGGGGGGGGGGGAGAAGAGAAGGAGGACGGGGGGGGGGAGAAGAGAAGGAGGACGGGGGGGGAGAGAAGAGAAGGAGGACGGGGGGGGGAGAGAAGAGAAGGAGGACGGGGGGGGGGAGAGAAGAGAAGGAGGACGGGGGGGGGGAGAGAAGAGAAGGAGGACGGGGGGGGGAGAGAAGAGAAGGAGGACGGGGGGGGGGGAGAGAAGAGAAGGAGGACGGGGGGGGGGGAGAGAAGAGAAGGAGGACGGGGGGGGGGGAGAGAAGAGAAGGAGGACAGGGGGGGGGGGAGAGAAGAGAAGGAGGACGGGGGGGGGAGAGAAGAGAAGGAGGACGGGGGGGGGAGAGAAGAGAAGGAGGACGGGGGGGGGAGAGAAGAGAAGGAGGACGGGGGGGGGAGAGAAGAGAAGGAGGACGGGGGGGGGGGGGGGAGAAGAGAAGGAGGACGGGGGGGGAGAGAAGAGAAGGAGGACGGGGGGGGAGAGAAGAGAAGGAGGACGGGGGGGAGGGGGGGAGAGAAGAGAAGGAGGACGGGGGGGGGAGAGAAGAGAAGGAGGACGGGGGGGGGGGGAGAGAAGAGAAGGAGGACGGGGGGGGGGGGGGGGGAGAGAAGAGAAGGAGGACGGGGGGGGGAGAGAAGAGAAGGAGGACGGGGGGGGAGAGAAGAGAAGGAGGACGGGGGGGGGGAGAGAAGAGAAGGAGGACGGGGGGGGGGAGAGAAGAGAAGGAGGACGGGGGGGGGGAGAGAAGAGAAGGAGGACGGGGGGGGAGAGAAGAGAAGGAGGACGGGGGGGGGAGAGAAGAGAAGGAGGACGGGGGGGGGGAGAGAAGAGAAGGAGGACGGGGGGGGGAGAGAAGAGAAGGAGGACGGGGGGGGAGAGAAGAGAAGGAGGACGGGGGGGGGAGAGAAGAGAAGGACGACGGGGGGGGGGGGGGGGGGGGGAGAGAAGAGAAGGACGACGGGGGGGGGGGGGGAGAGAAGAGAAGGAGGACGGGGGGGGAGAGAGAAGAGAAGGAGGACGGGGGGGGGAGAGAAGAGAAGGAGGACGGGGGGGGGGGAGAGAAGAGAAGGAGGACGGGGGGGGGAGAGAAGAGAAGGAGGACGGGGGGGGGAGAGAAGAGAAGGAGGACGGGGGGGGGAGAGAAGAGAAGGACGACGGGGGGGGGGGGGGGGGGGGGGGGGAGAGAAGAGAAGGACGACGGGGGGGGGGGAGAGAAGAGAAGGAGGACGGGGGGGGAGAGAGAAGAGAAGGAGGACGGGGGGGGGAGAGAGAAGAGAAGGAGGACGGGGGGGGGGAGAGAGAAGAGAAGGAGGACGGGGGGGGAGAGAAGAGAAGGAGGACGGGGGGGGAGAGAAGAGAAGGAGGACGGGGGGAGAGGGGAGAGAAGAGAAGGAGGACGGGGGGGGGAGAGAAGAGAAGGGAGGACGGGGGGGGAGAGAAGAGAAGGAGGACGGGGGGAGAGGGGAGAGAAGAGAAGGAGGACGGGGGGGAGAGAAGAGAAGGAGGACGGGGGGGGAGAGAAGAGAAGGAGGACGGGGGGGGGGGAGAAGAGAAGGAGGACGGGGGGGG
Organism: Lithobates pipiens; assembly: GCF_037356315.1. NCBI lineage: Eukaryota > Metazoa > Chordata > Amphibia > Anura > Ranidae > Lithobates > Lithobates pipiens. The sequence continues at coordinate 17,827,319 of NW_027507696.1, forward strand.
GGGGGGAGAGAAGAGGAGGACGGGGGGGAGAGAAGAGGAGGACGGGGGGGGGACAGAAGAGAAGGACGGGGGGGGGGAGAGAAGAGGAGGATGGGGGGGGGGGGAGAGAAGAGAAGGACGGGGGGGGGGAGAGAAGAGAAGGACGACGGGGGGGGGGGAGAGAGAAGAGAAGGACGACGGGGGGGGGGGGGGAGAGAAGGGAAGGACGACGGGGGGGGGGGGGGGGGGGAGAGAAGAGAAGGACGGGGGGGGGGGGGAGAGAAGAGAAGGAGGACGGGGGGGGAGAGAGAGAGAAGGAGGACGGGGGGGGAGAGAGAAGAGAAGGAGGACGGGGGGGGGGAGAGAGAAGAGAAGGAGGACGGGGGGGGAGAGAAGAGAAGGAGGACGGGGGGGAGAGGGGAGAGAAGAGAAGGAGGACGGGGGGGGGAGAGAAGAGAAGGGAGGACGGGGGGGGAGAGAAGAGAAGGAGGACGGGGGGAGAGGGGAGAGAAGAGAAGGAGGACGGGGGGGGAGAGAAGAGAAGGAGGACGGGGGGGGGGGGAGAAGAGAAGGAGGACGGGGGGGGGGGGAGAGAAGAGGAGGACGGGGGGGAGAGAAGAGGAGGACGGGGGGGGGGACAGAAGAGAAGGACGGGGGGGGGGGAGAGAAGAGGAGGATGGGGGGGGGGGAGAGAAGAGAAGGACGGGGGGGGGGAGAGAAGAGAAGGACGACGGGGGGGGGGGGGGGAGAGAGAGAAGAGAAGGACGACGGGGGGAGAGAAGGGAAGGACGACGGGGGGGGGGGGGGGGGGGAGAGAAGAGAAGGAGGACGGGGGAGGGGGGAGAGAAGAGAAGGAGGGCGGGGGGGGGAGAGAAGAGAAGGAGGACGGGGGGGGGGGGGGGAGAGAGAAGAGAAGGAGGACGGGGGGGGGGGGAGAGAAGAGGAGGAGGGAAGAGATCACCGGCTCTTGCTTTAGTACAGGTGATTGAACATAGCCAATCACATGATTAAAGAGCAGCTTCAGAGATCGGGGTCGCGCCATGTCCTAGGGACGTGATGTGGTCGCCACGCGCAGCCGTTATATGACGTCCACCCAGAACGAGAGCCGCACCGTCCTGCCGTCATTTGACGGTGGCCGGGTGGCAACTGGTTAAACATGTGGGCAACAAATGGAATAACGGCTGGCACCGAAAAGGTTTGAGGGGTTATAACCTTCCATTACTCTATCCAAAACCAGAAAAAAAAGGGGGGGGGGGAGATTTTGCCTTTAGTTCTATTATAAACACACCTCCAGAGCTGTGAAAGGCTAAAGCTGGCTGTACACTATACAATGTGATTGTACAATCTGCTGCTTTAGATTTACTATCGACTTTGTAGTGTAAGGACCTGTCTGTATACAAATTGAATTATTTGTTTGGCTTCACCCTTCCATTACAATGTTTTAGTAAATCTAAAGAAGATCGTACACTCTGATTGTATAGTGTATGACCTCTCCCACTCAGGACAGTACAAGCAGCCGATCACACCGAGCCTCCCTGTTTGGTGTATTCTCTATATCGTACTGCATTCAGCTCGGTTATAAAGACTTCGGACTCGTCACCCATCGCTGAGGAATACCAAAACACAGCTCATACAATCACAGAACACATAACTCATGCCTCCTCCTCACCCAAGGGCGCCGCCATCTTCCCGGCTCAGCTCCGCCCCCTAAGTCACATGGACGTCAGTGTCAGGTGACCGTAGTAAGAAGAGTGAAGGTGCCTAAAGGCCTCTGATTGGCTGCATGTAGAGCCGACACTGCTGGGATATAGCAGGCAGTTTCAATACAGTCAGGGCTTACAGGTTCTCTCATGCATGTAAAAAAACGTTTTTGGGGATAGAAAATGACCTCACCCCCATCATATATTTTTTTTAAGCAGAGACCCTGGAGAAATAAAAAGGTGGTTGTTGAAATTTTTATGTCACGTTATATTTGCTCAGCAGTTTATTAACCACTTCAATACCGGACACTTAGACCCCTTTCACACTGGGGCGTTTTTTAGGCGTTTATCATGCATTTTAGCATTAAAAAAATCTGCAATCCCAATGTGAAAGCCAGTGCTTTCACACTGAGGCACTGCGCTTGCAGGGCGTCAAAATAGTCCTGCAAGCAGCTTCTTTGCAGCGCTTTTGGAGCAATGAATACACCGCTCCTGGCAGCGGCATTTTGTAGGTGCTTTTAACCCTTTATTTGGCCTCTAGCAAGGGTTAAAAGAGCCCCGCTAGCGCGCAAAAAAACGCTGGTAAAGTCCCGCTAGTTTAAGCTGCGCTTTACCAGCATTTTTCAGGACGCTGGCAGTGTAAAAGGGCTCTTAAAGCATTAGGCTTTCACATTGGGATTGCAGATAAGGCTTCTTTCAAGCACTTTACAGGCGCCTTTTTTAACGCTAAAGTGCTTGAAAAACGCCCCAGTGTGAAAGGGGTCTTATACACCTTACTGCCCAGACCAATTTTCAGCTTTCAACACACTCACATTTTGAATGACAATTACACGGTCATGATACACTGTACCTAAACCAAATTTTTACATTTTTTTCCCCACAAATAGAGCTTTCTTTTAGTAGTATTTGATCACCTCTATATTTTTTATACAAATAAAAAAAAGATGAAAATAAAAAAAAAAAAAAGTTTTTCTTTGTTTCTGATACAAAACTTTGTGAATAGGTAAGTTTTCTCCTTTACTGATGAGGCTGCACTGAGGAGGCAGTACTGATGAGGTGAAACTGATGATGAGGCACTTATAGACAGCACTGATAGGCGGCACTGACGGGCACTGATATGCAGCACTGATCAGCACTCATAGTGGGCACTGATAGGTGCACTGAGCACAGATAGGCAGCACTGATAGGTGCCACTTGTGGGCACTTATAGGTGGCACTGGTGGGCGGCACTGTTCGGCAGCACTGATCAGGGGGCATTGGCGGGCATCACTGATGGGCACAGTGCCATCTCTACTGGGACTAAAAGATATAAACCTTAGCCCCTTTGGATAAAATAACTGATCATCAAACTCCAGCTGCAGTAAAAAAACTCGCTAATAAGCAAATGGCAAAGAAGCAAAGTGAGAATATAAAAACAGTTTGCTGCACTTATGTTTGATCACGTTCATGTAAACAAGCAGAACACACAAAAAATTTATAAGAATTCATTCATTCGGTGATGATTACAAAGTGCTCATGCTTGAATTAAAGAGGAAGTAAACCCTGATGAGTTTACTTCCTCTTTCATTCCCTGCAAAGGCAAAGCATAATGGACTACTATGCATCGCATAGTAGCCCATTATGTGTCACTTACCTGACACAGGAGCCAGCGAAGTCACTGCTGTCCCCTGTAGTCCAGCGCATCCATCTTCTTGGTGGGGTCTCGCAGCTCGGCCGCTGTCATTCGGCGAAGCCGCGATGACGTCACTCCCGCGCATGCGCACGGGAGCCGACACGTGCGGCAGCTCCATTGTTGGAAATGCCGCGCTCAGTGAGCCTGCGCGTCGCTGTCTACGGCGCATGCACCGTAGACAGCGGTGCCTGTCTTCGGGCAAATATCTCCTAAACCGTATAGGTTTAGGAGATATTTCTTGGACCTACAGGCAATGCCGTAAAACCAGGTTTATTAAATACGCAAATTATATAACAATTCACTCAGATTTAAAAGTGCCTTATATTCCTGGCACCTGGCGTGTGTAGCCGGTGATTGTTAAGGGTAATCGGCCCTGATAGGAAAACCTGGCTTTTGCCGGCTTTCAGCTTGATTCCGGGTAGGTTCGTATGGGTGGAAGTAACGTGATGACGCGGTGTAACCTTCAATGTTTCGGCCTATCACAAAGCCATTTTTAGGAAGTGGTCCCCTCTCTATTGGGCACTGATTGCCATACCTGGTGGTCATAGGTGGGCATCCCTGGTGGTCCTGGGTGGGTGTCCTCAGGGGACTGCACTGAATTAGTGCAGACCCGCCTGTCAGGAGAGCAGCCGATCGGCTCTCCTCTACTCGTGTCTGTCAGCGCGAGTGGAGGAAAAGCCGATATACGGCTCTTCTGTTTACACTGTGATCAGCTGTGATTGGACACAGCTAATCACATGGTAAAGAGCCTCTGTCAGAGGCTCTTTACCTCGATCGGAGATGCGGTGTGTCAGACTGAGACACCACACCAGCGATCGCCCATGGGCACGCGTTGCGGCTTATCCTGCTGGACGTCATATGGCGTGACATGTTAGGTATCTATTTACTTGGGGTAACATCATCTTTCACATCAGTGGTTGCTGGTAATCAAAAAATTTTGGGGGGGGCAAAAACAAACTGAAAAGAAAACCCTATCAATTGCAGCCTCACTGTGCCATCAAATGCAGCCACTGTGCCCATCAAATGTCACCACTGTGCCCATCAAACGCTGCCACTGTGACATCAAATGCTCCCACTGTGCCATCAAATGCTCCCACTGTGCCCATCAAATACTCCCACTGTGCCCATCGAATTCTGCCACTGTGCCCCCCCCCCCCCCACCGCCTGCCCGGCACTTACCCTGTCTCGGTGGGGCAGCGGGTGACGGAGGCGGGTGATTTCTTCCATGTCCTCGATGTCTTCTCCGTCCGTTCCTCCCGCCCTCTCCTATGATTGGACGCCTGATAGGTGTCCAATCACAGTGCCTGTCATTTCAGCCAATAAGGTGACGGGTAAATAGACCCATGCACTTGCTTAGCGAAGTGGCAGTTCAGTGTTAGAAAGCAAATATTCATTCACTTTTCTAACACAGCTGAGTGAACTACGAGCGCCAAGCATGACGCTTGTTTTTTTCCCTTTTTGGACGCCCATTAGAGCCTTGGCTCTAATCAGGTGCTTCAAAAAATACACTGCTGCTGTAATTCAAGCGACCGACACCTGAAAAGGGGCCGGGTGCCTGAATAGGGGGTGGCAGTGGCGGCCATAGATAGAAATGCATGAATCTATCTATTAGTGATAGAGTGTTGGCTGGAGAGAGGGGGTGGCACCCGTGCGCCCATATGGACACACCACCATTGTTTCACATTATACAAAAATCGGGCTAACTTTATCATTTTTTTTTCTATTAAACTTTTTTTTTCCCCCCCCAAAAAACATGTTTGAAAGATTGCTGTGTTACATAAAAAGTTGCAACGACCACCATTTTATTCCCTAGGGCAGTGATGGCGAACCTTTTTGAGTCTGAGTGCCCAAACTGAAATAAATAAGTTGGTTTTGTGTTGTAAAGTGCCAACACGGCAATTCGCGAGAGAGGGGTGCTGAGCAAAAGAGAGGGGGTGTGTGAGAGAGATGGGGGTGTGTGTAAGAGAGAGGGGGGTTGTGAGAGAGAGAGAAAGGGGGGTGTGAGAGAGAGAGGACACATAGAGAAAGGTGACAGAGAGTGAGGGGGGACAGATAGATAGAGATAGGGGACACACACAGAGAGGGGGGACACACGGGGGGGCAGAGAGAGAGGGGGGACAGAGAGATGGGGGGCACAGAGAGGGGAGGGGGGACAGAGGGGGGAGGGAGGACAGAGGGGGAGGGGTGTGAGATGCTGAGAGAGATGGGACAGAGAGAGAGAGAGAGAGATGGGAGAGAGAGAGATGGGACAGAGAGAGAGGATATGGGACAGATAAAGGGGAGAGGGGAGGGCACAGTGACAGAGAGAGAGGGGACAGAGAGAGAGAGAGGTGACAGAGTGAGGGGGGGACAAATAGATAGAGATAGGGGACACACACAGAGAGGGGGACACACGGGGGGGCAGAGAGAGAGGGGGGACAGAGAGATGGGGGGAACACAGAGGGGGAGGAGTGTGAGAGATGCTGAGAGAGAGAGAGGGGGCAGAGAGAGAGAGATATGGGACAGAGATAAAGGGGAGGGCACAAAGAGAGAGAGGGGACAGAGAGAGAGGGGAGGGCACAGAGAAAGAGAGAGAGAGGGGACAGAGAGAGAGAGAGAGGGGGCACAGAGAGACAGGGGGGACAGAGAGAGAGAAAGGGGGGGACAGAGAGAGAGAGGGGAGGACACAGAGAGAGAGGGGAGGACAGAGAGAGAGAGAGGGGGGACAGAGAGAGGGGGGAAAGAGAGAGAGGGGGGACAGAGAGAGAGAGAGAGGGGGGACACAGAGAGAGGGGGCACAGAGAGGGGGAGCAGAAAGAGGGGGACACGGGGGCTGAAAAAGAGGAGAGCTGAGAGAAAGGGAGACCTCTAGCTCTGTCTTTATCTGCAATCCCTGCTCTGCCTCCCTGCCCCAGTCTTTGTCTGCAGGTATTCAGTGTATAATTGTGCCCGGTACCTGTCTCCATCCCTGTTCCATCCAGCGGCTCCCTCACAGCCTGCGCCTCTCGCCTGTCCTTGTCTTCTGGGCCCATGGTCAGTCTGTTCTCCGGGCCTCACTGTTGAAGGAGGTTTGAGGAGTCCAAGCTCCGGAAGGCGACAGGGATGCTGCGCCCCTCTTCAGCCATACAATGAAGCAGTGAAGCTCTTCTCTCCCTCCCATGCGTGCTGTCAGGCCTGTAGCCTACCACGTGGAGAATGTGGGGCCGCCCACTCAGTCATGCAGACAGTTTCCCGCACCTCGCCGCTGCTTGCTTCTCTCCCTCGCGTGCTCTCAGGTCTGTAGCCTTCCGCGCGGAGGCTGCGGAGCCACCCACCCACCCACTCACTCACTCATGCAGTTAATTTCCTGCACCTCGCCGCTGTTTGCTGCCATGTTCTTCCCACCGTGAACCAGGACCCTCTCGCGTGCCCACAGAGATGGCTCTGCGTGCCATAGGTTCGCCATCACTGCCCTAGGGTGTCTGCTAAAAAAAAATATATATATATATATATATATATATATATATATATATATATATATATATATATATATATTGTTTGGGGGTTCTGAGTACTTTTCGAGCAAAAAAAAAATGTTGATGTTTACATGTAGGAGAGAAGTGTCAGAATTGGCCTTGGTGGCAAGGGGTTAATTACCATAAGTAAGTAATATACAAACAATTATTATATATTGGTTTAAGACCCCTTTCACACTGAGGTGCTTTACAGGCAATATAGCGCTAAAAACAGTGCCTGCAAAGCGCTTCTCCTCTCACTCCAGTGTGAAAGCCTGAGTGCTTTCACACTGGAGCGGTGCGCTGGCAGGATATAAAAGAAAAGTCCTGCAAGCAGCTTCTTTGAGGCGCTTTAGGAGCGGTGTATACACTGCTCCTAAAGCACCCCTGCCCATTGAAATCAATGGGCAGCACCGCCAAAGATCCGCTTTGAACCCTTTTTTGGCTGCTAGCGGGGGTTAAAAGCTCCCTGCTAGCGGGCGAAAAGCACCGCTAAAACGACGGTGAAGCACCGCTAAAAATAACTGTGCTTTACCGCCGACGCCCGGGCACTGTGTGTGTGAAAGTGCCCTTTAAGTAATTTACTATATTTTCAAAAACTGTACTCAAGCAGGTGCCTTAACGGACAAATTACTGAAGTTTTACGTTATAACTTCAAACCAGTAATTTCACAGTAAATAGATTATTATTTTTACATGATTTATATAGTGCCCACTGTTTACGCAGTGCTTTACAATGTAGAGGGGTACAGGACAATTACAGTACAGTTCAATACAAAAGGTACAGGAGGGCCCTGCTCGTAGAGCTTACATTCTAAAGGGAGGGGGTGGTGGTACAAAAGGTAATAGCAATGCAGGGACGTACAGAAGTTGAACAACCCCCCCCCCCCCCCCCCCATCCAGAGCATCAGTGCAGAAGTAGTAATGTTATGTGTGCTTCAACTACATTGCCGTTCTTGGCAGGCACTGACTTGCACATGCTGTTGTTGTGTGCTGCCGGAGCCTGCTATTACACCGTCCGACCACTGGGGTGCGCCAGCCTGGGATGTTGGATTGGCTTGGGCTGGCACGGTAAGTCTTTCTGTCAATAGTTACACACTGCCTGTATACAGTAGACCCTGTTATGCTATGTAATTTCCTGTAGTCGCAACCGCAGTCTCTGGTCATTCCTTGTAGTCACATCCACAGTCTCAGGTCATTCCCTGTAGTCGCAGCCAGTCTCTGGTCATTCCTTGTAGTCTCATCCACAGTCTCAGGTCATCTCCTGTAGTCGCAGCCGCAATCTAAGGTCATCTCCTGTAATCGCAGCCACAGTCTCTGCTCACTCCCTGTAGTTGCAGTCTCAGGTCATCTCCTGTAGCCACAGCCGCAGTCTCTGGTCATTTCCTGCAGCCGCAGTCTCTGGTAATTTCCTGTAGTCGCAGCTGCAGTCTCTGGTCATTCCCTGTAGTCGCAGACACAGTCTCTAATCATTCCCTGTAGTCGCAGCCGCAGTCTCAGGTAATTTCCTGTTGTCAGAGATGCAGTCTCTGGTAATTTCCTGTTGTCACAGATGCAGTCTCTGGTAATTTCCTGTAGTAGCAGCCACAGTCTCTGATCATTCCCTGTAGTCAAATCCGCGGTCTCTGGTCATTTCCTGTAGTCGCATTTACAGTCTCTAGTCATTCCCTGTAGTCGTAGAGGCAGTCCCAGGTCATTTCTTGTAGTCGATCCGCAGTTTCAGGTCATTTCCTGTAGTCACTGCCGCAGTCTCTGGTGATTTCCTATAGTTGCAGCCACAGTCTCTGGTCATTCCCTGTAGTCGCAGCCACAGTCTCTGGTCATTTCCTGTTGTCGCAGCCACAGTCTCTGGTCGTTCCCTGTAATCGTATCTGCAGTCTCTGGTCATTTCCTGTAGTCGCCGCCACAGTCTCTGGTCATTTCCTTCAGTCACAGCTGCAGTCTCTGGTCATTCCCTGTAATCGTATCCCCAGTCACTGGTCATTCCCTGTAGTCGCATCCGCAGTCTCTGGTCATTTCTTGTAGTCGCAACTGCAGTCTCTGGTCATTCCTGTAGTTGCATCCGCAGACTCTGGTCATTTCCTGTAGCCGCAGCCAGAGTTTCTGGTCAGTTCCTGAAGTCACATCCGCAGTCTCTGGTCATTTCCTGTAGTCGCAGCCACAGTCTCTGGTCATTCCCTGTAATCATATCCGCAGTCACTGGTCATTCCCTGTAGTCGAATCCGCAGTCTCTAGTCATTTCTTGTAGCCACGACCACAGTCTCTGGTCATTCCCTGTAGTCGCAGACACAGTCTCTGGTCATTCCCTGTAGTCGCAGACACAGTCTCTAATCATTCCCTGTAGTCACAGCCGCAGTCTCTGGTCATTCCCTGTAGTCGCAGATGCAGTCTCTGATCATTCACTGTAGTCGTAGATGCAGTCTCAGGTCATTTCCTGTAGTCGCATGCGCAGTCTCTGGTCATTTCCAGTAGTCGCAGCTGCAGTCTCTGGTAATTTCCTATAGTCGAAGCCACCGTCTCTGGTCATTCCCTGTAATCGTATCCACAGTCCTTGGTCATTTCCTGTAGTCGCAGCCACAGTCTCTGGTCATTTCCTTCAGTCACAGCCGCAGTTTCTGGTCATTCCCTGTAATTGTATCTGCAGTCGCTGGTCATTCCCCGTAGTCGCATCTGCAGTCTCTGGTAATTTCCTTTTGTCGCATCTGCAGTCTCTGGTCATTCCTTGTAGTCGCATCCGCAGTCTCTGGTAATTTCCTGTAATATTAATAATATGTTTATTTAGAGGTAGGTGGTCAAGGGGTGGTTCTGTTTAACTATCCCCTTTGAGTCCTCGTTCACATTGACTGTGGCTTTGAAATAGTGCATCTTCATCTGAAATCGCATGATTTCAAAGTCGCATGTGAGCCTGACTTCGGGTGTGAAAGCCTGTGCGGCTTCATGCATGGATGTCTATGCATCTGAAATCACCATAAGTAGTGCAGGAACTAGTTTTTCAAATCAGTGCAGCATTTGAACATGGCCATTGCCAACAATAGGGTGTGACTTGTCATGCGATTTGACAGGTCAAATTGCGCAAGTTGCTCCAATGTGAACAGGGGGCTTAGGCCATTCTTATACCCAATTTGCTCATGCCCACTACTCTCTGCGGCATCCTCAACAGAATTTGTTTTTCAACTGTATCCCAGGAGGGCTGGTATTTTTTTTTACTGCTGTAATCTCTAACAACCAATCAATGAACGGTAAAGATAAGCAGTAATCTATCACTACCAATCAGTGAGCAGTAATGTGCAGTAGCCTCTAGCAGCCAATCAGTGAGCAGTAATGATGTGCAGTAACTTCTAGCAACTTATAAGTCAGCCGTAACGCATGCTGTAACCTCTAGCAGCCAGTCAGTGAGCAGTAAGGATACACTGTAACCTCTGGCAACCAATCACAATCTCTGCCTGATCTGCCGCAATAAACTGATTTTGAAAATGTTTGGCCATTGTCCATTTAATTTTAAAGCAGGTCCTGGCTTTACCATTGGTCCAATGCTCCAAGCTGTTCATTAGCTCAGTGCTTCTGACAAGAAGTCAGAGGCACTGTGAGCTCATCCTCTCAGTCTGCTGGAAACAGAGTTTCCAGCTATAGGTAAGTATAGGTATGTTTGTTAGTTTTATTTAAAAAAAAAAAAAGGTTTACAACCACTTTAAAGTCCCACCTTTTTGTTTTTTATTTGGCTTTTTTTATAACAAAAATCCTCATCGCTTCCAGTTTATGATGCCACACAGTGGGTGGAACAACATCAGTTCCTCTCAATGTGTGCCCAGAGAGCCAATGCTGCTGGTCTCATCTTTTCTGGGCTCCCTCATGGGATGGAAGAGCCTGGTAAAGGCAGCTGCGGCTGGGGGGCGGGTGGGGGGAGCCAACTTCTACCACCTGCAAAAGCGATCCAGAGGCTGTTTAGCCACTTGGATCACTTTTACATACAAGAATCCCCAGCTGAAAAGAAAAATACCAGGATCATAGCTGTAGCTGCAGCCATGATCCTGGTATAACCAATAAATATAATGGGGGTTATTTACTATGGGAAAATCCACTTTGCACTGAAAGTGCACTTGGAAGTAAAGTCGCTGTAGATCCGAGGGGGACATGCAAGGAAAATAAAAAAACAACATTTTAGCTTGCACATGATTGGATGATAAAATCAGCAGAGCTTCCCCTCTTTTTAGATCTACCCCTTAGATTTAGAGCGACTGCACTTCCAAGTGCACTTTCAGTGCAAAGTGGATTTGCCTTTCGTAAATAACCCACAATGATAAAGACTATGGGGGTTATTTATGAAAGGCAAATCCACTTTGCACTACAAGTGCAAAGAGCACTTGAAAATGCACTGAAAGTGCACTTGGAAGTGCAGTCGCTGTAAATCTGAGGGGTAGATCTGAAATGAGTGGAAGCTCTGCTGTTATTATCATCCAATCATGTGCAAGCTAAAATACTGTTTTTTATTTTCCTTGCATGTCCCCTTCGGATCTACAGCGACTGCACTTTCAGTGCAATTTCAAGTGCACTTGTAGTGCAAAGTGGAGTTGCAGTTCGTAAATAACCCCCTGTGTGTCATACCTCAGGGAGAGGCTGCTACCGTATCATTTTGTAGTGTGCATTGGGGAAATGGCAGTTGGCATTTGAATAAACTGAACACTGAAACAATCATCTGCAGAGCATTGTGACGACCCCATCACACACCACATTGCCAAAAACTGCGTTTTTGTATGTGTTGGTGAATTACCAGTCTATTCATATGAATTATGAGATTATGGGATTATGGGATTTCAGGGGGAAAATGACAAACAGCAGTTTTAATGCAGAAGAGATATCATTTGTCTCCTCTGCATTAAAGTCCCTTTCCTGCCTGTACACCCTATATGTTGAGCTGCGCACGCAAAGCTCAGTGTACCATTTCAACAATGCTGAGATGCATGAACTTCCGCACATTCCAGCTGAACATGTCAGCGTCCAGCCAAGAGCTCCAGGACACCACAGCACTGGAAAGGAGGTGAGTAATAGTTCCCGCTTTAAAATAGACCTCACTTCGCTTCCTGTTCCATAGCCAAAACTGGAAGTGAGGAGAAATCCCTCCAAAGTGAGGGAATCCTTGGTTGTCACCAAAACTTGTGTCTCCATTGGAACATTTTGACTTTATTCTTGTGTGGGTGGGGCCTACTTGCCCTGCACGTGGGCTCACCTTTCTCATATACATGTTCACTAATACCTGGAACCAGGCGGGGCCATGTTCATGTGAAAGTCAACATTAAAGTGATTGTTACCCCAACACTTCATATTCCTGATATATGCCTGTTGTACCATGTACTTATATGATAAAGTATCCTGTTCTCTTCGTATTGCTTCATTTATGTGAAATCCCTGGTATTCCTGCCAGTCCCCTTGCTTTACTATTAAAAACTGACCACGCTAAGCAGGAGAGCACATTGTGGTCCATTGTCCTGACACACCCCAGCTGCACAGCCATTCACTGGGAAGCTCAGTGCACTGCTGCTTCTCCTCCCCCCCCCCCCCCCCCAGCTCTTATGCAACTGAGAACAGAGGGAATGTGATCATTTATAAAAATAAAAAAAAAAGAGGAAAAAAGGTATTTATAATGTTTTTTTTAATACCTTACAAAAATGAAATTTGTCTTTCATTTCTGTTTTAAACTGAATGGGTTGTTTTACAAGGTGATTGTTTACAATCATTTTAAGGATTAGAAGTCAACCACATACTTGCGCAGATGTGAAGCAACATGCAGATTCTTTCTGTTGCACACTCCATATGATTTTGCTGCACACTAAACTTCTCAAATCAATGCGATACAGTTTGTTCCTGTCTAACTAAACCCAGGCTACCCAGTGAGTACCTTCCCAGAGGTAAGAGTCCTTAAGAGACAAAGTCCTTGTTCAGGAAGGTTTCTATAGTGAGGTCCAGGAGTTGCTTATGGCTACATGTTTATGGGAATCCAAAAATACAAATTTTTATGCATACGAATTCTGTATGAAATACGAAATTTCGTTCACGAATTTCGGATCCAAATTCATAATATAAATTTGTAATTGTTACGAAAAGTTAACGAACCTAAGTTAAAACCCCAGGAAGTCAGCACAGCACAGGGATGGTTGGAACCCCTCATCATGATAAATTCATCATAACAAAAATTCGTAATTGTTTTACGAAAAGTTAATGAACCTAAAAGTTAAAACCCCAGGAAGTCAGCACAGGGATGGAGGGAACCCCTCATAATGGGCACAGCGGGTGTACACTCAGACCCGGGAACTCAGCACAGGGATGGTGGGAACCCCTCATAATGGACACACAGCAGGTGTACAGACCTGGGAACTCAGCACAGGGATGGTGGGAACCCTATGGGAATTTCTATGCTTACGAATTTTATACGAAATACAAAATTTAGTTAACGAATTTCAGAATTTCGGATCCAAATTCCATTACAACAGAAACGTGACTGGTGTTTTGTTCACCAATCAGAGGAAGTCAGCACAGCACAGGGATGGTGGGAACCCCTCATAATGAAAAACTCATCATAACAAACATTCGTTATTTTTACGAAAAGATAACGAACATAAAGGTTAAAAACCCAGAAAGTCAGCACAGCACAGGGGTGGTGGGAGCCCCTCGTAATGATAAATTCATCATAACGAACTTTCATTATTTTACGAAAAGTTTACGAATCTAACGCAAATTCGTATTTCATACAAAACCGAATTGAATTTCGGACACGAATTACGAAATACAAATTCATTTTCGTACAAAATGCAACAAAACGCAACAAATTTATCGAAGGCGCACATGTCTAATCCCCAGCATATATCTACCTTTCCTTTGCTCCTCCCGCCATTCTATTCACAGTCAAAAGCAGAAGAATTTCCTGGTATTTCCAGGTATGGAGACATCTTACTTATGTCGAAGGGGCATGTGTCTGGGCTGGGCTCAGTCCTTCCTTCTCAGAGCCCTGTGCTCAGCTGTTGGTTAATTGCCAGTACTCTTCATTCCACAGTGACTCACCTGATCTTCATTTTCTGCTGGTCAGCTAGCCCTGCTGGCTATTTAAACTGCCTGGATCAGATCTCCTGTGCCTTCGCCTAGTCAACATATCCAGATAATCTCTGCTGTGTTTTCCTGTTAAAGACTTTTGCCTGGCTGACTTCCCTTCTGATTCCTGATCCTGCTTACTACCTCTGCCACGCTGATCTCTGGATTCCTGTTTCACAGGCTCGTTCCGACTACCTGCTCTGGTTACCGAACCCTGGCTATGTTTTGACTGCATTAGCTCTGTTTGTACCATTTTATTAAAAAGTTTTATTTTTACTGCACTTCTGTCTCAGTCTGATTCATGGTTCCTGACAGTTAAAAAGGGTAACCGGAACCAGGGGCTTATCCTTCTGGATAACTGGTGAGGTAACATCGCCACCTAAGGTCTGTCCATGACAGCACCTCAGGTGCAACCTTCCTCCCGGATGGGTAGGACAAGAATTCAGGAAGTGACCTGCCTGGCCACAATAAAGGCACAATCTCTTCCTCCTCCTAAAAGCTCTCTCCTCTGCAAAGAGACGTGTGAAGCCCAACTGCATGGGTTCTACTTCACTGGCAGACTCAGTACCAGGAGGCATAGGAGGTGAGGGAGAGAAGGGTGGGACTGCAAAGCTCGGAGCCAATCATACAGGAGGCTTCTGCAAGCACTGCTTAAAGGAAGGTCTCTCTCTCTGAGTCTGGAGTCAATGAGAATGGCAAAAGTGATCAATTTCTCCAGCTCAGTGGGTATATCTCAGGCTGCTCTCTCATCTTTGATGGTATCCGAGAGACCATGAGAAAAAGCAGCCACGGGAGCTTCATTGTTCCAAGCAATCTCTGCTGCCAGAGTATGAAATTCAATAGTGTAATTGGCAACAGTTCTCGTACTCTGATGGACACAAGGCTCTTGACAGCAGAAGTGGAGCATGCGGGAATGTCAAATACCCTTTTAAAGGAAGCCAAAAACTCTGAGTAACTCAGGACGACACGGTTTTTGCATCTTCCATAGAGGGTTTGCCCAGGCCAATTCTCTCTCAGAAAGCAAAGGAATCATAAAGCCTACTTTTCTTCTTTCCATGGGAAAGGCCCGGACAGCATCTCAAAGTATATCTGAACAACCTGGTTGAGAAATTCTCTGCATTGAACTGGATCACCCCCAAATCACTGGGGAATCGGAGTGGAACCAGGCATACCTCTTATAGAGGGAATATTCGAGGTGGGTGCCTGCACAGAGACTGGAGCAACAGCAAGGTTGTACCGGAATAGCCAAAACAGCCTCAGTGGGAGGATCCAGGTGAGCAGTGCGAATCAGGAGCGTCCGTAGTGCTATGGCAAACTGATCCATGCAGTAATCCTGCTCATTCAATCTGGAAAAAATATTACCAATAAGTGGATTGCCTGCATCTTCTGAATTCATGGTCTTCGCCTACTGTCAGGAACCATGAATCAGACTGAGACAGAAGTGCAGTAAAAATCACACTTTTTTAATAAAATGATACAAACAGAGCAAACGTAGTCAAAACATAGCTAGGGTTCTGTAACCAAAGCGGGTAGTTGGAACAAGCCAGTGAAACAGGAATCCAGAGATCAGCATATTAGAGGCAGTAAACAGGATCAGGAACCAGAAGGGAAGTCAGCCTGGCAAAAGTCTTTAACAGGAAAACACAGCAGAGAGTATCAGATATGTTGACCAGGCAAAGGCACAGGAGAACTGCTCCAGGCAGTTTAAATAGCCAGCAG
Source organism: Lithobates pipiens (assembly GCF_037356315.1). Classification (NCBI taxonomy): domain Eukaryota; kingdom Metazoa; phylum Chordata; class Amphibia; order Anura; family Ranidae; genus Lithobates; species Lithobates pipiens. The sequence continues at coordinate 17,842,941 of NW_027507696.1, forward strand.
GGCTAGCTGACAAGCAGGAAATGAAGATCAGATGAGTCACTGTGGAATGAAGAGTACTGGCAATTAACTGACAGCTGAGCACAGGGCTCTAAAAAAAGGAAGGGCTGAGCCCTGACAGCATAACCAAAAAAAGTCTGGCGATCGGCTCCTGATCAGCGCTCTCAGCCAATGTCCCCCTCTATTTTCACCTCTATTTCTTCTGGTGACTGTTGTCAATGAGACAGAAAAGAAGGGGAGAGCTACTATTTTAGAGATGTCACCAGAAAACAAGGTACAGTAAAACCTTTGATTGCAAGCATAATTCATTCCAGAAACATGCTTGTAATCCAAAGTGCTTGTATATCAAACTGAATTTCCCCATAAGAAATAATGGAAACTCAAATGATTCATTCCACAACCATTTATTCATAGGTCCTTCAGTTAATAGTCCATATAAAAAGATTATAGAAATGTGATAGGTTGTGTAACCATAAAATGTCCATCCACAAAGGGAAGCCTACACAAGGGGATTAGAAGCAAAATTCAGCAGGAGCTACAGAGTATAAAAGAGAAGAGAGGCGCCTCTAATGCCGCGTACACACGAGCGAATTGTCCGGCGTACTTAGTCCGGCAAACAATCCGGCGGACTTTCTACCGAACGGACTTGGCCACACACGGACACACAGAAAGTCCGGCGTTTGCTAGAGCGATGACATACAGCACGTACGACGGGACTAGAAAAAGGAAGTTCAATAGCCAGTAGCCAATAGCTTCCTTTTTTCATTTTGGAAAGATTGGAGTGCAAAACTACTTTCTAAGTCCGCCGGACTTTACGCTGGAAAAGTCAGCTGAAGCCCACACACGATCGAATTGTCCGCTGAAATGCGTTTCGGCGGACTAATTTAGCTCGTGTGTGCGCGGCATTAGTGTAGCAATATGTTGCTAAATGTTGTACCTTCATTAACCACTTGCTTACTGGGCACTTAAACCCCCCTCAGTCCCAGACCAATTTTCAGCTTTCAGCGCTGATGCACTTTGAGTGACAATTGCGCGGGCATACAACACTGTACCCAAATGAAATTTCTATCATTTTTTTCCCACAAATAGAGCTTTCTTTTGGTGGTATTTAGTTACAGCTCGGAGTTTTATTTTTTGCTAAACAAACAAAAAAAGATGCAAAAAAAAAAAAAAAAAAATCATGTTTTAATAGTTTGTTATAAAATTTTGCAAACGGGTCATTTTTCTCCTTCATTGAAGTGCGCTGATTAGGCGGCACTGATGGCTGCATTGGTGGGCACTGATGGGCTGCATTGGTGGGCACTGATGGGCTGCATTGGTGGGCACTGATGGGCTGCACTGGTGGGCACTGATAGGCATAGTTAAGGCGGCACTAATAGGCACAGATAAGGCGGCACCGATGGGCACAGATAAGGCGGCACTGATGGGCAAAGATGGGCACAGATAAGATGGCACGGATGGGTGGCACGGATAAGTGGCACGGATGGGTGGCACGGATGGGCACTGATAGGTACCACAGATAGATGGGACTGATGGGCACTGATAGGTGGCACTGATAGGTGGCTCTGATAGGTGGCACTGCTGGGCACTGATGGGCGGCACTGCTGGGCACTGATGGGCGGCACTGCTGGGCACTGATGGGCGGCACTGGGGTGCAGCACCTTTGAGGCAGATTGGGTGGCACTGTGGGTGGCACTGTGGGGTGGCACTGTGGGTGGCACTGTGGGTGGCACTGTGGGTGGCACTGTGGGTGGCACTGTGGGCACTATGGGCACTGACAGGGGGCACTGACGGGGGGCACTTACTTTCTCTTTTATTTTACTTCAGGATGGCACTGCGGGAGGCAGGTGGGCACAGGCAACTGGCAGGTGGGACCTTGTATTGATGGCCGTGATCGGGACTGATGTCCCGATCACGGCCGCCGGTGATCGGCTTTTTTTTTCTCTCCTCGCGCTGTCAGCGCGAGGAGGAATAATAGCCGATTACCGGCTCCGTTCTATCACATGATCAGCTGTCATTGGCTGACAGCTGATCACGTGATAAGGGGTCGGGATCGACCCCTTACACGGATCGGTGATCAGGCGAGTCTCACGGACTCGCCGATCACAGAGCGCGCCGCGCGCGCCCCTCAGGGGGCGCGCAGGCCGCTCGTAACCAGGACGACGTCAATAGACGTAGTCCTGGAAATCTAGGTCCGCGCTAATGCCGTCATTTGGCAATAGCGCGGATCTGTAGTGGTTAAATGTAACCATATTGCTACACTTAGAGGCGCCTCTCTTTTTTATACTCAGTTGTGACATGACGCTACCTGTATATCAAGACATCGCTCATATATCAAGTCAAAATGTATTTAAAAATGTTGCTTGTCTTGCAAAACGCTCTCAAACCAAGTTACTCTCAAACCAAGGTTTTACTGTAAAGGTAAAATTATCCAATGGGAACACCTATCCTGGTGACAACTGTCTAAGATGGGAATTTCCTTCACTTTGGGAAGATTTTCTTCAGTTTTATGTTGCATCACCACAGAGGTAGTGAAGGGAAATTTCCCCATTGAGACGCAGGAGTCAAAGATGTTCTGATTCTTGCACATTACCATTCGTGAGTGGTTGTTCTTGTAGTGTATGTCAAGGTAGTTTTAGATAGAATACAGAAGGGTAAAACCCGACAGGTTATTTTTGCTGTTTGTTTCCCAGGGAGATGATTTCCCTCACTTCTTACCTGATGCAACAGAAAAATGAGAGGAAATCTCCCTGATATTAAGGGAATTTGCCTCTTAGACAGCAGAACATTTGACCCCTATGGATTTGTTGTCACTTCTTCCTCTGTTCAAAAAATGGCCACTGCCCCCACTGATAGGCTTGTGCTATGACCAATCACAGCTGGTGCACCTGGAGCAGAATCACATATATATAGGCAAAAAGTTTTCTTTGGTTTTGGACAGAGTGGGGAGGGATTAGAACACCTGTCAGTTCGTATTTCTGTCTGTTCTCCTGTTAGGGAGATTCACTCTGTCTATTTGTCCCGTTTAACCACTTAAGGACCGCCGCATGGCAATGTACGTCTGCGCAATGGCACCGACAGGCACAAGCACATATATGTACGTGCTTGCCTTCCAGCCGGTGGGGGGTCCGATCGGACCCCCTCCTGCTGGATGCGGCGGTCGGTTTCGCTTCAGGAGCGATCCTGGCGAATGAGAAGCTTCCCCCGCTGTGTATTGTAAACACAGGCAGGGAGGAAGTGATGTCATTCTCCTCGGGGCGGTCTTTTTGACCGGACTGCAAGGAGAACAGAGAAAGTAAGTGCACTAAACACTACACTGCCATGTAGGTACACATGTACACATGTGTGGCCAAGTCTGTTCAGTAGAAAGTCCGCCGGACTATCCGCCGGATTGTTTGCCGGACTAAGTACGCCGGCCAATTCGCTCGTGTGTACGCGGCATTAGTGTCACTGGTGCCGCTAGGTAGCTAGTTATTTTTTAGGTTCACCGCCAGGTTTTTATAGCGCTAGGTACCCCCATATACTACCCAATAATGGTTTTAACCCCCTGATTGCCCCTAGTTAACCCTTTCACCCCCTTTTGCCAGTATCACTAAGTGATCGTTTTTCTGATCGCTGCATTAGTGTCACTGGTGCCGCTAGGTAGCTAGTTATTTTTTTAGGTTCACTGCCAGGTTTTTATAGCGCTAGGTACCCCCATATACTACCCAATAACGGTTTTAACCCCCTGATTGCCCCTAGTTAACCCTTTCGCCCCCTTTTGCCAGTGTCACTAAGCGATCGTTTTTCTGATCGCTGCATTAGTGTCACTGGTGCCCTTAGGTAGCTAGTTATTTTTTAGGTTCACCGCCAGGTTTTTATAGCGCTAGGTACCCCCATATACTACCCAATAATGGTTTTAACCCCCTGATTGCCCCTAGTTAACCCTTTCACCAGCGATCACCGTATAAGTGCCACTGGTGACGCTGGTTAGCAAGTTAGTTATTTAGGTTCCCCGTCAGGTTTTTATATAGCGCCAGGGACCCCCATATACTACCTAATAAAGATTTTTAACCCCCTGATTGCCCCTAGTTAACCCTTTCACCAGTGATCACTGTATAAGTGTTACGGGTGACTCTGGTTAGTTAGTTTGATTTTTATTGCATCAGGGCACCCACCATTTATTACCCAATAAAGGTTTAACCCCCTGATCACCCGGCGGGTGATATCAATTAGGTTTTAGGGTCAGGGTCTGTGTCGCCCCAGGCAGCGCTAGGTTAGTGCCAGTACCGCTAACACCCACGTGCAAAGCATAAACCTCCCGTAGTGGTATAGAATCTGAACAGATCAATATCTGATCTGATCAGATCTATACTAGCGTCCCCAGCAGTTTAGGGTTCCAAAAAAATGCATTGTTAGCGGGATCAGCCCAGATACCTGCTGGCACCTGTGTTTTGCCCCTCCGCCCAGCCCACCCAAGTGCAGTATCGATCGATCACTGTCACTTACAAAACACAACACACACAACTGCAGTGTTCGTAGAGTCAGGCCTGATCCCTGCGATCGTTAACAGTTTTTTTTGGTAGCATTTTATATTTAAATCCTGAAGGCAGTGCTTGGTTTTCGGGGGTCCCGTACGTGGCTAGGCTCCCAAAAAGTCCCCCACATGTGGTATCCCGGTACTCGGGAGAAGCAGCAGAATTTATTTTGTGGTGTAATTTCACTTATGCCCATAGCATGTGTGAGCAATATATCATTTAGTGACAACTTTGTGCAAAAAATAAATAAAAAAAATTGTAATATTCCTGCAACTTGTGGCAAAATATAAAATATTTCATGGACTCAACATGCCCCTCAGTAAATAGCTTGGGGTGTCTACTTTCCAAAATGGGGTCATTTGGGGGGTTTTGTGCTATTTTGGCATTTTATGTTTGTAGATTTTTCCTGTGTATGAAAAGGGGACATAGTTTTAGTTTTTTGATCATCAATCACACCATTTTGTGCTCCTGGCTTTTGCTAATTGAATGTTACCAAATAGAACAGACTATCATTCTGACACCAGCATTTTTCTTTCCTGTCCCAATCATTTTTGGTCACTACTGTCTATTGAGATGTAAACCACTTTGAGAAATCTCAACTTACTGATTAATAAGAACATCTAGTTAACATCATTAAATGTAACACAAGAAATATGTTCAACAATGCAATACCTGTCTCAAGCTGGGCCCCACCACATGGTGCTGCCTGGAAGGCCCATGTTGGACATCAGAAGCCTCAGCTGGGGGTGAAGGATGCCTTGGAGGAAGCATGGAGAGTGGTGGCCTGAGTGGTGGCCTGGGCACCCCCTGGTCTACCAGAAAATGCAGCCTGTCAAAGTGCACCATCCTGGGGTAATAAACAGCATCTGGATCTCCTGCTCTCAAGGACTCCAGGTGCTTCTTTCTCTCCCTGAAATATGTAAGCTTCATTGCCACAATTGTGCGATTCAGATATGTCATGTCTGCCGTGGGGACCCTGATCTGCACCAAAGCAAGCAGTTTCTCCAGTGCTGCGTTCCTCTTTGATCTGTCATTATAAAACTTGTTGTGGAACTGCCACAGGCAGGGCATCTCCATGTAGAGGTCGAGGAATAGCCCCATAAAGTTGGCATTGTTGAATGGGTCCATTTTGTCTGCAAGACACAACACAAGACAAACCCTCAAATACTAATAATGCAATTAAAATCCCTCCTAATCTTGTCCCAACATCGGCCTAGATACAAGCAGTCTAGTCTAGTGAAGCAGAAAGTTAAAAATGTTACCTTCGTTTCGATGTTCGCCGCGTCTGTGACTCAAAATCTCCTCCCAGATCGTACGGATGATACACATGTGTGGCGTTTTATATACAGTGCGCATGCGTCAAACTCCGCCCGCCCCTGATGTTCTTTGCAGACTATTCCCCGCCCCTTCGCTCCCCGCACAGTGGGGAGAGCACATGGCGGAGAGAACGCAGGTGCGCAATAATAGTTCCACTAACGAGGAGGAGGGTGAGGAAAGCCCGGAGCCTGAAACGTCCCGATCCAGGAAGAGAAGATTTAAGGCCTCAAATATGTCTTTTGGAGAGATGTTGGAGATGGTCGACATATTGAACAGGACCGACTATGATGGGAAGTATGGACCTTACCCAAACCCAAATATCAGAAAGGCCAAGATCATGAATAAAGTTGTGAAGAGTCTTCTGAAGAATTTTGGGGTACGCCGATCCAAGGATCAACTGAGAAAACGCTGGTCAGACCTGAAACTGAGGGAGCACGAGCAGTACCTAAGGATCAAGCGTGTTCTTAAAAAAAGTAAGTAGTTGTCGTGTGTTCATATGATTATTCTTGCTTGCATACATGCTCCATGTGCTTTGATTTCATGTTGTGCATTTTAAAATGGCCATTTTCAAGGTCATGGTTTTGTTCGTTCGTATGAAACATCGTTCTGCAGGGAAGTATTCCAGCTTAACAAAGTGGCCCCAATAATGTTCTCACCTTGTAACTTGGCCCAAAAACACAATTGTACAACACTTCCAAGCAATGTTTCAGATTCCTATTTCTGCCCTCTGTGTGCTAATTAATCTTTGTTTACATTCTCATAGGGGAGAGAAGACTCGGCAAGTATGAGGACACCAGGGACCACACCCCTCCCAAAGAAGGACAACCTCCAAAAGAAGAAACAGAGGAGCAGGAGCAGGAGCAGGAGGAGGAGGAAGAAGGAGAGATTGTGGAGGTTGGCCAAATTGTCACCACAACAGGTGAGTGTCGGAGAACACAGCTTCTGGTAAGCTCATCAATGTATATCACCATATTTGGATTACATGGTGTGTTTGTTTTTTTTTCTTCTAGGTGATGTGGAGGAAGATTCCCATTTTACCAGTGAAAGTGCCCAGATCTTGATTGGGGAGATAATGGGGTGCAATAGGGATTTGGAAATTGTACAACAAAACATCAATGATGTTAAAAATAAAATGAAGAACATCATTGATGTTTTGAGGAGAGTGGGAAAACGGAAAAAATAGATAGGGTGTTGTATTTTGCATAATTCCAAATTTGGAAGATGCACAGACTCAAGCCGCGTACACACGGGCGGACTGTATGGCCTACTTAGTCCGTCGAAACACATTTCAGCGGACAGTCCGCTCGTGTGTGGGCTTCAGCGGACTTTTTCAGCGTGCAGTCTGGCGTACTAAGTATTTCGGAATTTTCGAAATTCTGTCCGTCATACTTTGGTTTCAGCGGACAATCCGCTCGTCAGTAGGCTAGTTCGACGGACTAAGAATGGCGCATGCTCAGAAAGGATTTACACGGCGAAAGGTTGCATTGCTGTGTATTGGACTTCCTATTTCTAGTCCCGTCATACGTGCTGTACACGTCATCACGCAAGCTTTCGACGGACTGTTTGGCTATCCGTGTGTGGTCAAGTCCGTTCGTTCGAAAGTAGGACGGACTGTCCGTCGGATTGTATGACGGACTAAGTAGGCCATACAGTCCGCCCGTGTGTACGCGGCTTCAGAGTGTGTAAACATGCGCTATCTCCCATCATGGGGGATCAATGTACGTGTTTTGTGTAAAGTGTCTGAGATGAAGGGGTTGCAGCCCCAAAGCATGTAGATTAATCCCCCATGATGGGAGATAGCACATGTTGACACACTGTGTGCATCTTCCAAATTTGTATTTTTCAGGGGTGACACCCCATGTGATGAAGGCAATATCAGCCCAGTTTGTACATACTCGTGTCTGATATTGTCTTCACTTTTCCAAGTTGAACTTTGTAAGTTCCTGTGTTCTATATTTTACGGTTTGATACATGCCTGTTTACACAAAAAAACAAGTAAAAAATAAATATGATTAAACTCGGTTTTGGATACCCAAAATATCGTGGTTTGTTGTAAAAACCTTTACTAAACGCACATATGAATGTGCTTGTATTAAAAAGTTGAATTCTCACCAATGTGTGGCTTCCTTTTTCATTGGGATTAAAATGTATTTGTAGTGAAATTTGAGTTTGTGCTGAGAAGGAGTGTGATTTACTAAAGGCAACTCCACTTTGCACTCCAAGTGCAGTTTCAGGTGTACTTTTGCAGTGCACTTGTAGTGCATAGTGGATGTGCCTTTAGTAAAAAAGCACCCAGAGTGAGGTGTAAATTTGGACAATCATGCCATTTTCCTGCCATGGTGCTGAAAATTAGCATGATTTTGATCAGTAATGCACTACACATTAGTTAACAAAAAGAAGGTGTGTGTGTAGCAGACCCACAACATAGTAAGATTATCTGAAGAAGAGACTGTCCCCTCATCTCGCTCTGAACTTGGGTTTGCACTGTTGGTGAAAAAGGCACAACTTTACTAAAAATGGCAAAGTGGGAGGCCACAGTCTGCCATTCCTGTGGCGTTGAAGGACACTGTGTAGTGACACAAGAAAAAAAAAATAGTAATTTGACAAATCAACATTGCATGCAGATTAGACACCCACATTTTTGGGCAAAATTAGTATAACATTTTTTGAAATGAGTATTTAAAGCCTAAAGTATAAGGTCCCCTTATGAGAGTCATAACCCCCCCATCCCCCCCATCTGATGGGCCCTTGCTAAAAAATGAGGGGGGGATGTTTAGGACAGGTAACCCTCTCCATTTGATTAAGAGCTGAATGCCTAAATAATGTGTGATACTTTGTGAAGCCCCTCCTTAGTTACACTATTGGCAGCCCACCGGACAGGTAAGAAGTGTCATAATAACAAAATGGAAGGACATTTTGACATTCTGCTATTCCATAGCAAGAAAATGAATGTGTTTAAAACAAAAAACTAGCATTTGAAAGTATTGAGGCCCTTACACTACATGCTTTGGTGAATTTGTCCATAAATGTGATCATGAAAAAGGTATTTAGAGTGTGTATTGAGTTGGGTCAAGTCATCAGATAGAAGATTGCTATCAGCTGAGCTAGCAGTTGGGGGGAGGGGGGTTCCTAATGAGTTTGGCCCAACTCCAAAAAACCCAAAAAAGGTCACTTTGCATGAATTGAAGCACACACATAACATTTGTAGAGATTTTATGGGGTGTTTAGGGGAAAGCAATACTATGGAGCTGCCAAAAGACATTGTCAAGTGACTAGACTATAGTTTTAGGGGCCAAGAAGAGCATGGTGGGGAAGTTAGTGAGGCAAATATGCATGAGGACAAAGGGGCAGAGCATATGAATTAGAGCATATTGCAATGATGGTAATTAGGGAATGAGGAAAGAAATGCAAGACATTAGCAATCATGAAATACATAGAATGTGATGTTTAATGCCGCGTACACACGAGCGGATTGTATGGCGTACTTAGTCCGTCATACAATCCGACGGACAATCCGTCGTAGTTTCCACTGAACGAACTTGACCACACACGGATACACAAACAGTCCGTCGAAAGCTTGCGCGATGACGTGTACAGCACGTACGACGGGACTAGAAATAGGAAGTCCAAGACACAGCAAAGCACCCTTCCGCCGTGTAAATCCTTTCTGGGCATGCGCCATTCTTAGTCCGTCGAACTAGCATACTGACGACCGTATTGTCCGCTGAAACCAAAGTACGACGGACAGAATTTCGACAAAAACGAAATTCTTAGTATTCCGGACTGCACGCTGAAAAAGTCCGCTGAAGCCCACACACGAGCGGATTGTCCGCTGAAATGTGTTTCGACGGACTAAGTACGCCATACAATCCGCTCGTGTGTACGCGGCATAAGGATAAAACTTAGCAGAATATAGTCCTTCTGCAGGAGCTGAATGATGGCAGAACAGGTCTCTGGAATAATGATCCCCAGAGCCTGGGGGGAGATGCCTGTAGAGAACTTGAGGTCCTGAAGGCTTCTCCCTGTCGCCAAGTAGCGCAACGTGGCGATGAGCCTCTGCTCCGGAGTGATGGCTTGCTGCATGCAGGTATCCTGCCTGGTGATATAAGGGGACAGCAAAGCCAGCAGACAGTGAAAAACGGGGTCCGTCATCCTGAGAATAATCCAGAAATGATCAGGATTATTCTTGCGGATCTCACGGAGCAAAGGCATGTGGGAGAACTGGTGACGCTGGCGCAACCAATTCTTGGTCGTCCAAACATGTTTCGTCTACGTACTCATCGTACAGTTTGTGCTGTGCAGGGGTTCTTCCTTTGACTTTGACTTTGACACAAGCCCTTTGGCTTGTGTCAAAGTCAAAGTAAGAACCCCTGCACAGCACAAACTGTAAGATGAGTACGTAGACGAAACATGTTTGGAAAACGGTCGGCTGGTCAGAACGGACACTAGAAAGCACCGATAAACAGCAAGGCCTGAAAGGATGACCTGAATAGCAGAAGCATGCAGACAATAAAAAATGCCTTTCAAAGCGTATACCAAGATAGAGTCCATAATGAGAAGCAAATACTTAATGACTGCACGCACTGATTATCAGATACGCAAAGACAAGCACAAACTGAAGAGCAGTAGCGATCTGAATCACTAATCTGAAAAGCTTGAATCATCTCTCCCCAAACTTCTACTAACACGAGATCAGCAGAAGGAGCCCAAAGGGTGCTGGACGTGGTGCTGAACTTCCCTTTTCTAGTCCCGCCATACACGGCTTACCGCGTTCTTGGCAACCGCTAAATCCGAAAACTGGGTCCGACCGTGTGTATGCAACAGTTTCGGACACAATCTGTCGGACAAAATCCGACGGATTTGGTTGGCAGAATGTCCGACCGTGTGTACGGGGGCTTACACCTAGCAAAATCACTAACACTCTGTGCCCAGTACTGGCTCTGCTCCTGTATACAAGCAGCTTCTAGTGATGTCATAGCGACAGTTATTTTATTTTTATTTTTTTCAACTGACAGTTATTTTTAGCTCAGTGCAGTTAGATTTGAATTTGTTAACCCCTTCCTGGTGACTTATGCATAATGTCAAAAAATATTTTCACAGCTGTTTATCAAACACAAGTTTTCAGGAAAATAATACACTTGAGTGAATTGTAGTGCACATAGACACAATGCAATAACCATACAAGATGAGGCTGCATCAAATAGAAATAGAAATACCAAATGTGTCAAGATTAGGGATGAGCTTCGAGTTCGAGTCGAACTCATGTTCTACTCGAACATTGCCTGTTCGCCTGTTCAGCGAACAGTGAACAATTTGGGCTGTTCGCAGCAAATTTGAAAAGCCGGAACACCCTATACAAGTCTATGGGAGAAATCTAAAGTGCTCATTTTAAAGGGTAATATGCAGGTTACTGTCCTAAAAAGTGTTTGGGGACCCGGGTCCTGCCCCAGGGGACATGGATCAATGCAAAAAAAAGTTTTAAAAACTGACGTTTTTTCAGGAGCAGTGATTTAATAATGATTAAAGTCAAACAATAAAAGTGTAATATTCCTTTAATTTCGTAGCTGGGGGGTATCTATAGTATGCCTGTGAAAGGGGCGCATGTTTCCTGTGCTTAGAACTGTCCCTGCACAAAGTGTCATTTGTGCAGGAAAAAAAGTCTTTTAAAATCCCTTGCGGCTAAATTGTCGGCTCCCCGTAATACAGAGAACACTCAATGAGTGTTCTCTGTATTAGCCGACAATTCATTCATTCATTGATTAAAAAAAAAAAAAGCGTGGGGGTTCCCCTAAATTCAATTACCAGGCCCTTCAGGTCTGACATGGATATTAAGGGGAACCCCGTGTCAAATTTAAAAAAAAATTGACGTGGGGGTCCCCCTAAATATCCATACCAGACCCTTCAGGTCTGATATGGATATTAAGGGGAACCCCGCATCAAATTTAAAAAAAATTGACGTGGGGGTCCCCCTAAAAATCCTTACCAGACCCTTTATCCGAGCATGCAACCTGGCCGGCCGCAGGAAAAGAGGGGGGGACGAGAGAGCGGCCCCCCCTCCCTCCTGAACCGTACCAGGCCACATACCCTCAACATTGGGAGGATGCTTTGGGGGTCTGTGACCCCTCAAAGCACCTTGTCCCCATGTTGATGAGGACAAGGGCCTCATCCTCACAACCCTGGCCGGTGGTTGTGAGGGTCTGCGGGTGGGGGGCTTATCAGAATCTGGAAGCCCCCTTTAACAAGGGGACCCCCAGATCCCGCCCCCCCCCTGTTTGAAATGGTAAGGGGGTACAAAAGTACCCCTACCATTTCACAAAGAAAGTGTCAAAATGGTTAAATAAGACAAACACACTTTTGAAAAATTCCTTTATTAAAAATAAAAAAAATAAAAAAAAGATTCCAGAGGTGCTAATCCACTCTTGCTATCCAGCGACGGATCTCCGGGGTCCAGCGATGGATGATCACATCCAGCGACGGGGGATCTCAGTCCAGCGCTGTCCATACATCCTTCTTCTGTCTCCACTGCGGAGACTGCGGAGATCCCAGCGCTGATGTTTCTTATATTAGGAGGGCGGGGCCACCCGTCACCTGACCCCGTCCCTCTGACGCTGGAGAGGGAAGCCAGGGGTTCCCCAGTGACGTGTGGGTGACCCCGCCCCCTCTGATGTAATGCAGGTTTCCGTTACATCAGAGGGGGCGGGGTCACCCACACGTCACTGGGGAACCCCTGGCTCCCTTCACCATCGTCAGAGGGGGCGGGGTCAGGTGACGAGTGGCCCCGCCCTCCTAATATAAGAAACGTCAGCGCTGGGATCTCCCCAGTCTCCGCAGTGGAGCCAGAAGAAGGATGTATGGACAGCGCTGGACTGAGAGATCCCCCGTCGCTGGATATGATCATCCATCGCTGGACCCCGGAGATTCGTCGCTGGATAGCAAGAGTGGATTAGCACCGCTGGAATCTTTTTTTATTTTTATTTTTTTAATAAAGGAATTTTTCAAAAGTGTGTTTGTCTTATTTAACCATTTTGACACTTTCTTTGTGAAACGGTAGGGGTACTTTTGTACCCCCTTACCATTTCAAACAGGGGGGGCCGGGATCTGGGGGTCCCCTTGTTAAAGGGGGCTTCCAGATTCTGATAAGCCCCCCGCCCGCAGACCCTCACAACCACCGGCCAGGGTTGTGAGGATGAGGCCCTTTTCCTCATCAACATGGGGACAAGGTGCTTTGAGGGGTCACAGACCCCCAAAGCATCCTCCCAATGTTGAGGGTATGTGGCCTGGTACGGTTCAGGAGGGAGGGGGGCCGCTCTCTCGTCCCCCCCTCTTTTCCTGCGGCCGGCCAGGTTGCGTGCTCGGATAAAGGGTCTGGTATGGATTTTTAGGGGGACCCCCACGTCAATTTTTTTTTTAAATTTGATGCGGGGTTCCCCATAATATCCATATCAGACCTGAAGGGTCTGGTATGGATATTAAGGGGGAGCCCCACGTCAATTTTTTTTTTTTAATTTGACACGGGGTTCCCCTTAATATCCATGTCAGACCTGAAGGGCCTGGTAATTGAATTTAGGGGAACCCCCATGCTTTTTTTTTTTTTTATCAATGAATGAATGAATTGTCGGCTAATACAGAGAACACTCATTGAGTGTTCTCTGTATTACGGGAGCCGACAATTTAGCCGCAAGTGATTTTAAAAGACTTTTTTTCCTGCACAAATTACACTTTGTGCAGGGACAGTTCTAAGCACCAGAAACATGCGCCCCTTCACAGGCATACTATAGATACCCCCCAGCTACGAAATTTAAAGGAATATTACACTTTTATTGTTTCACTTTAATCATTATTAAAATCACTGCTCCTGAAAAAACTGCAGTTTTTAAAACTTTTTTTTGCATTGATCCATGTCCCCTGGGGCAGGACCCAGGCCCCCAAACACTTTTTAGGACAGTAACTTGCATATTACCCTTTAAAATGAGCCCTTTAGATTTCTCCCATAGACTTGTATAGAGTGTTCCGGCTTTTCGAATTTGCTGCGAACAGCCCAAATTGTTCACTGTTCGCTGAACAGGCGAACAGGCAATGTTCGAGTAGAACATGAGTTCGACTCGAACTCGAAGCTCATCCCTACCCAGCAGCTCCCAAGGGAGTAGTGCGCTACATATATATACACGTGTAAACATGCATATATGCGTGTAAATTACTGCACTTATACATAAAACTTTCCAGTTTTGTTTGATGGCGCTGTACTCTATCACGTTCTTTACTCCCGTGTGCAAGAGGCTTTATGGCTCTGTACTCATCGCACTATTACTCATCTATATGCAGTTGTGTGTATGGTTCCATAGACAACAATGCATCTATATTCAGATCAGTAACATCACATTTTTACATGCATTGTAGTCTATGGAACCATACACACAACTGCATAAAGATAATTAATAGTGCAATGAGTACAGAGCCATAAAGCCTCTTGCACACGGGAGTAAAGAACATGATGTGATAGAGTGATGAGTACAGCGCTGTAAAAGAAAAATAGAAAATGTTATGCTTGAGTGCAATAATTTACGCGTGTTTATGCGCTTATGCATATATTGCAATACTGACAATGAAGAATTTTAACACTTGTATACACGTACACGCTTTTACACTACTTTATGTACATTTGCGCAAGGTCTTTATGAAACATTTTCAGGATCATTTTGACAACAAGATCCTTAATATAAATATCAATAAATTTTTACATCCATGTGCAACTGGTCTAAAGCCTGCTAAATTGGTCAAATTTCGATCCATCTATGGGTAGGCTGGTTGTACCAAATCATATCATATCATAAATGATAATGTGTTCTGGTGCCTTATAATGTCATGCCTCCATCCTCTATTTGCATATACTAAAAACATTTTCCATGGGATTTTAAATGATGGACAACATTTGCATAAAAAGATTTATTAAGCAATAGATGAAAATATTTTACATGAATAAGATTTTTTTTTAAAACAGCAGGCTTTGTAAACACTACCATGTATCTGCATAAAATCAACATAATATTAATTTAATGATACATATACAGGTTCCACGCTTCCAAGTTTTTAACAAAACATAATGATGGGTACATTCTTTATCTCAACATGTTTCGTGACAATAATCTCACTTCTTCAGGAACAGATGTTCATTGGAAAATCTGCAAATCAAAAAACAGCTTCATAGAGTATGTTCAAAAATTCCCTCAAAGCAGGGGAAGGGTGGAGATGATGTGATATTTTTACATATAGATGTCCATTAATAGAATAATACTTACAACTCAGCTATAGAACAAGCTAAGATAACACATCCAAATAGAAACCGCCGCAAAGTGTCTGGCTTGGGAGCTGTGGGGGAAAGACATGGCACCCCAATGGGAAAAACGAGGAGCAGCACCTACAATTATATGAATGGGATTAGAACGCCTATTGTCCATCAGAAACAGACAAAGAAGCCTATGTACATGTACATCAGCAAATGGAATAACTTGCTATATATATATATATATATATATATATATATATATATATATACACACATATATATATATATATATATATATATATATATATATATATATATATACAGTATATAAGATAAATATTAAACACGTCACCATTTTTTGATGTACATCTATTTTTAAAGATGCTATTGTCGGTAAAAACCCATGCAATCCATACATACAAAGAAACCTAAACAAATACGTTCAGAAATAAAGTTATATGTAATAAAATGGAATGATACAGGGAAAAAGTATTGAAGACGCTAACGGAAATGTATTTAATTCATAAACACATTAAATTATTAATATACTGTATAATTCATATTATAAACATGCTCACCAACTACATCGGGATGCATAAACATGAAGGAGCATAATAATTAAATGTGTTTATTAAGGATGAGCCGAACACCCCCATGTAACGGAAACCTGTGTTACATCAGAGGGGGGCGGGGTCACCCATACGTCATTGGGGAACCCCTGGCTTCCCTCGCTAGCATCAGAGGGGGCGGGGTCAGGTGACGGGTGGACCCGCCCTCCTAATATAACAAACGTCAGCATTGGGATCCCCGCAGTGTCTCCTCAGTGGAGACAGAAGACGGATGCATGCATGGACTGCGCTGGACTGAAAATCACCCGTCGCTGGATCAGATCAGCCATCGCTGGACCCCCCGGAGAGATGATCATCCATCGCTGGATAGCAAGAGTGGATTAACACCGCTGGAATCTTTTTTTTATTTTTTTTATTTTTAATAAAGGAATTTTTCAAAAGTGTGTTTGTCTTATTAAACCATTTTTTACACTTTCTTTGTGAAATGGTAGGGGTACTTTTCTACCCCCTTACCATTTCAAACAGGGGGGGGCGGGATCTGGGGGATTCTGATAAGCCCCCCGCCTGCAGACCCCCACAACCACCGGCCAGGGTTGTGGGGATGAGGCCCTTGTCCCCATCAACATGGGGACATGGTGCTTTGAGGGGTCACAGACCCCCAAGGCATCCTCCCAATGTTGAGGGCATGTGGCCTGGTACGGTTCAGGAGGGGGGGGCACTCTCTCATCCCCCCTGCGGCCTGCCAGGTTGCGTGCTCGGATAAAGGGTCTGGTATGGATTTTTAGGGGGACCCCACGTCAATTTTGTTTTTTAATTTGACGCGGGGTTCCCCTTAATATCCATACCAGACCTGAAGAGCCTGGTAATTGAATTTAGGGGAACCCCACGCTTCTTTTTTTTTTGTATCAATGAATGAATTGTTGGCTCCATAATACAGAAACCACTCATTGAGTGTCTCTGTATTACGGGAGCCGACAATTCAAAGTGATTTTAAAAGACTTTTTCTCCTTGCGAAATGACACTTTTGACAGTTCTAAGCACGGGAAACATGCGCCCCTTCACAGGCATACTATAGACACCCCCAGGTACGAAATTTAAAGGAATATTACACTTTTATTGTTTCACTTTAATCATTATTAAAATCACTGCTCCTGAAAAAACGGCCATTTTTAAAACTTTTTTTTGCATTGATCCATGTCCCCTGGGGCAGGACCCAGGTCCCCAAACACTTTTTAGGACAGTAACTTGCATATTAGCCTTTAAAATTGGTTTTAAAAACTTTGACTCGAACTCGAAGCTCATCCCTAGTGTTTATGAATTCATGTCTTAGCATAGCGTAATAATAATGGAAATAATAATGGTATCCTTCTTAATTTAATGATAATTAGATAGAATGTGAAATTCCCTGTATAAGCGAGGACATTACTTTGTGAAACGCGTTGGCTTATTCGACTTGTATCAACTGTCTTTGAGCATGTGAAATGCATATCATTATTTTATACCATGCTATGCTATTTGATCATATTTAGGAGATATGAGTATTTTTGTATGTGTTTTTACAATTTTCAATAAATTATTTCTACTTAACACTGTGTACTCACCTCAGTGTAAGCCCCACATCCTTGAAAGTCCTATTTTATAGGCTTTCCCGAACATACACATTTTATTAAGAATGTCTTGGTACATTTTTCCATTCATCCTTCCTTCACTGATATGAAGTTTGCCAGTACTGTATGCTGAAAAACAGCCCCACACCATGATTTTCCCACCTCCAAACTTCACTGTTGGCATGGGGGTGTTTTTGGGGTGATGTTCAGTGCCATTTGACCTCCAAACATAGTGTGCATTATGGCATCCAAAGAGTTAAATTTTTGTCTGCTCTGACCAGACTATAGTCTCCCAGTTTTTCACAGACTTGTCTAAATGTTGTGCAGAAAAACTTTAAATGAGCTTCAACATGCTTTTTCTTCAGCAATGGAGTCTTGTATGGTGAACGTTTATACAGACCATGGGGGTTGAGTGCATTACTTATTGTTTTCTTTGAAACAATTGTACCTGCTAATTCCAGTCTTTCTGAAGCTTTCCACAAGTGGTCCATGGCTCTTGGACAACTCTTCTGATAATTCTTTTCACTCCTCTGCAGAAATCTTGCGAGGATCACCTGGTCATGGCCGGTTTATGATGAAATGTTGTTTTTTTCACTCCTGAATTATGGCCCCAACAGTGCTCATTGGAACATGTAGAAGTTTAGAAAGCCTTCTGTAACCAACACCATCAGTATGTTTTGCAACAATAAGGTTGCAAAGGTCTTGAGAGTGCTTTTTGCTTTTACCCATCCTTAGATGTTTCTTGTGTGACACCTTGGTAATGAGACATCTTTTTATAGGCCATCATTTGAGATTATTATATTATTATATTCATTTGCTATCTAATTACTGATAGATTTCATCTGGGGTCTTGGCTTTCCATGCCTTTTTGCACCTCCCTTTCTTCACGTGTTCAATACTTTTTCCCTGTGTTATTCCATTTTATTACACATGTAGCGCCCTGCTCTTGATGAGCAGACACTATTGTTCTTTTTTCAAATCTAATTGTCTGAAGCTGTAGTTTGGCTCAGACTAATTACTCAAAGTTCTGGTTTCTGTACCAATTCAGCTGGGTTGCATTGATTCCCACCTGACCATAGGTGTCGCTATCACCGTCAGTGGGTGTGGAACAGCAGCAGGCTGGATGCATTGAATTGCCACCTCTTGCTCGGAAATGGTTCTGTGGGTGTGGTTTCCCTGCTGTGAATTCTGGGAGAGGGTATTTAAGGTACTGACGCCATTTTTTGGGGTTAGTTTTCCGGGGTCCGTGATCCCAACCCCAGGGCCCTCCTGGACTGGGGCCTGTGTCGCATGGTCTAACGCCTCGGGCAAACTGGCCCGAGGCCTCACAACTGAGAGTGTAGGCTCAGGAATGTCTTGGGGCCTGCTGATCCAGGGGTGGTCCTGTGCTGTCTTGCCTGTGGGGAGAAGCCAAGAAAGCTGGAGGATCCAGGAGAGGACTTTTCCAGTGGAGGAACGAGCACAAGGCTGGTGTCTCCGGAGGAGCCTGGAAACTCAGTTTGAGGACGCAACCCGGATCAGTATCCTTACAGTATAGCCAGGTTGGCTGAAAGAATCTGGTACTGTATAGTAGTTCTTTCTATAAACTCTCAAAACCTCTAAGTTCAAGTAACAAGTTTGTGGCAGAGACTTTGTTGTGTATCTACTCTCAAAACTTCTAAGTTCATTTAACAAGTCTGTGGCAGAGACTTTGTTTAGCATCTCATCAGCTGCTAGGTCAAGTGAGAGGGGCCTATCCGGTGACTGCTGGATCCAGCCTGTGGAGCCGTTTGTCCTCTGGATCTGACTAATGCCTCTAAGGCCTCTTTCACACTACCGCTCCGTTCAGGTCCACCTGTCAGTTTTTTAGGCGGACCTGAACGGATGCTCCATAGAGGTCTATGAAACGTTGGATGTCAGTGATGACATCCGACCCGCTCCGATCCAAAAAAGTGTGACGGAGGAAAAACCTATTGGGTGACGAAGTACTCTGCGGTCCGTCATCATCCAATCCCCCATAGGGGAGAGTGGCACTCTAACAGGTCTGTCCTTGCACACTTCTGTCATCTTCCTGATCAGCGGGGATCAACGGAGCAAGTGGATATCCACGGGGCAGATCATCACTGATCCGCCCCATGTGCAAGAACTGTTTCCCCCTGCAATTACCAGATGCCTGAACTCCCCCTTATCCTCTAACCCTCTATTGAAAGACTGTGTCTTGTGTCATTCTTTGGTGTTGCCCCCAAATAAATCTTCAAAAAGGACCACGTGTCTGATCTATCATCATTTGGGCTACTTTCCACAGGCCCCCCTAAGATGAGCAGGTGAGGTAACGGTAAGCCGGAATAAAACTAGCAGCTCCTTCAGGCGTTAGTGCTACACACATAACTTAATTTCTGAACGTATTTGTTTTGGTTTCTTTGTATGTATGGATTGCATGGGTTGTTACCCGCATGTGGTGAAAATTTCATGTCAATGGCACCTTTAGAAATATATTTACCTAGACAGATGGTGACGTGTTAAATACTTATTTTACTCACTGTACATATAGTATAATACAAAGAAAATATCTAAACACTTGAATTCTGAAATGTAAAAGGTTTCCTTGCCCCCTGGACTGAACGTAAAGTAAATGTTCTGAATGCCTTTCTTTTTAAAATACTGTTCTATCGTAAGAGCTGTTAGCAAAGAGGGTGGAGATAACTAAGATAAAGCATTGCAGGGAAATTTGCTAAAAAGAAAACATACTTTTAAATGAATACTAACCTACCTACCTACCAACATGCCTCTCAGTAAATAGCTTGGGGTGTCTACTTTCCAAATTGGGGTAATTTGGGGGGGTTTTGTGCTATTTTGGCATTTTATGGCCTTCGAAACTGTGATAGGTAGTGAGGAGTGAAATCAAAAATTTGCACCCTTAGAAATCCTGAAGGCAGTGATTGGATTTCGGGGTGCCGTACGCGGCTAGACTCCCAAAAAGTCCCACATATGTAGTATTCCCGTACTCAGGAGAAGCAGCAGAATATATTTTGGGGTGCAATTCCACATATAACTATGGCATGTGTGAGCAATATATCATTTAGTGACAACTTTTTGTAAACTTTTTTTTTTTTTTGTGTCATTATTCAATCACTTGGGACAAAAAAAAAATATTCAATGGGCTTAACATGCCCCTCAGCAATTTCCTTGGGGTGTCTACTTTCCAAAATGGGGTCATTTGGGGGGGGGGGTTGTGTTTTTTTTTGCATTTTATGGCCTTCGAAACTGTGTTAGGTAGTGAGGAGTGAAATCAAAAATTTGCACCCTTAGAAATCCTGAAGGCAGTGATTGGTTTTCGGGGTGCCGTACGCGGCTAGACTCCCAAAAAGTCCCACATATGTGGTATCCCCATACTCAGGAGAAGCAGCAGAACATATTTTGGGGTGCAATTCCACATATAACTATGGCATGTGTGAGCAATATATCATTTAGTGACAACTTTTTGTAAACTTTTTTTTTGTGTCATTATTCAATCACTTGAGACAAAAAAAAAAAAATATTCAATGGGTTCAGCAATTTCCTTGGGGTCTCTACTTTCCAAAATGGGGTCATTTGGGGGGGGGGGGGGTTGTACTGCCCTGCCATTTTAGCACCTCAAGAAATGAGATAGGCAGTCGTAAATTAAAAGCTGTGTAAATTCCAGAAAATGTACTCTAGTTTGTAGACGCTATAACTTTTGCGCAAACCAATAAATATACACTTATTGAACTTTTTTTTACTAAAGACATGTGGCCTAAATGTATGACTAAATTGAGTTTATTCGATTTTTCTTATAACAAAAAGTAGAAAATATATTTTTTTCTCAAAATATTCGGTCTTTTTCCATTTATATCGCAAAAAATAAAAATCGCAGAGGCAATCAAATACCATCAAAAGAAAGCTCTATTTGTGGGAAGAAAAGGACGCAAATTTCATTTGGGTACAACATTGCATGACCACGCAATTACCAGTTAAAGCAGTGCAGTGCGAAATTGTAAAAAGACCTCTGGTCCTTAGGCTGAAAATTGGTCCGGGGCTGAAGTGGTTAATTGGTTACCAATTAATCTGGGCAGCAGCGATCCATCAGATCATTGATTCATATTCAGAATATCCATTTGTGGTGCTGTTACTCTAATAGATAGATAAGACTGGGGTGCCATTATTATTATTATTCAGGATTTATATAGCGCCAGCAATTTACGCAGCGCTTTACAATATAACAAGGAGACAATACAGTTACAATACAATAAAATACAAGAGGATTAAGAGGGGCCTGCTCAGAAGAGCTTACAATCTAATAAGGTGGGGCAGGTGGTACAAAAGGTTATAACTGTGGGGAATGAGCTGATGGAAGTGGTAGGAGATTAGTTGGAGACATGATAGACTTCCCTGAATAGATGAGTTCTCAGGGATCACCTCAAGGTAGCAAGGGTAGGGGATAGCCAGACCAGTGGAGGTAGCGAGTTCCAGAGGATTGGAGAGGCTCTGGAGAAATCCTGGAGACGAGTGTGGGAGGAGGAAACGAGAGAGCTCATGTCCTCAGTCTCTAACCATTTCTTGTATCATGTCCTCAATCTCTAACCATCTCTTGTATCATGTCCTCAGTCTCTAACCATCTTCTGTATCATGGCCTCAGTCTCTAACCATCTCCTGTATCATGTCCTCGGTCTCTAACCATCTCTGGTATCATGCCTGCAATCTCCTGCTTAAACTTAAAAACACTGCTAATAGTATTAGCAAAATTACCATTTGGTGCCCCTCTAGCAGACATGATACAGGGGATGGTCAGAGACTGCAGACATGATACAGGAAATGGTCAGAGACTGCAGACATAGTACAGGAGATGGTCAGAAACTGCACACATGATACAAGAGATCAATGCAGCCTCACTATTTTCTGTCAGATGCAGCCTGCCTGTGCCCATCATGTTACCTCACAAGTGCCCGTCACGCAGCCTGCCTGTATCTGTCACGCAGCCTCACCAGTGCCCATCATGCAGCCTCACCAGTGCCCATCATACTGCCTGTCAATGTTTGTGGATGCAGCCTCACTAGTACCTGTCATGCAGCCTGCCAATGTCTGTGGATGCAGCCTTGCCAGTGCCTGTCATGCAGCCTGTCAGTGTCTGTGGATGCAGCCTCACCAGTGCCTGTCATGCAGCCTGCCAGTGTCTGTGGATGCAGCCTCACCAGTGCCCATCATGCAGCCTGCCAGTGTCTGTGGATGCAGCCTTAAAGCGGGAGTCCGCCAGGAGTCCGCGTTTTAAAAAAAAAAAGCCAGCAGCTACAAATACTGCAGCTGCTGACTTTTAAAATAGTGACACTTACCTGTCCAGCGCGCCCGCGATGTCGGCACCCGAAGCCGATCTCTCGATCGTCTCTCGGGTGCTGCCGCCGCCATCTTGGGTATAGGAATCAGGAAGTGGAGCCTTTCGGCTTCATTTCCCGGTTCCCTACTGTGAAAGCGCGAGTCGCGCTGCGCAATAAGGATGGACCTGCTGCCTCTGGGATCTGTGTGTTTCCCAGCAGGCAGCGGGGGACTTTCGGAAAGGGGCGTAATCTACGCCCCTTTCCGCAGAGAGCTATCCCGGAAGTGGGTGCAGATACCTGTACTGTAGGATTCTAATGAGCGGAAGGTCCACTTTAGGGTGGACCTCCGCTTTAACTGTGCCCATCATGCAGCCTGCCAGTGTCTGTGGATGCATCCTCACCAGTGTCCATCATGCAGCCTGCCAGCGCCCAGATCAGAGTCTCTGTGTATCACGGAGCTGTATTTGAATTGCTCGGTTCACAGTAACAATGTCCAGCCTCCTGTGATCATGTCACACTGATTCAATGTCCCACCATTGGATCAGTGTGCCATCCGTCACAGGAGGCGGGACTTTGTTACTGCAGCCCCTGCAATTCAGCTCTGTGACACACGGAGATCGCTGCTCTGTGGGATGGAGGAGAGGAGGAGGGAGGGGAGGACTGGGGCTTGCCAGGATGACACCCCCGCAATGGGTGCCACCAGGGCCCCATTTTCGGCTCCATTATCTGCAATATTTTCCTTTTGGCACTGAGCAGAAAACACAATTTTCGCCAGTTTTTTTGGCCGCCAAAATTTGGTGCATGCCTAATTGTGTATATGAGTAAATCCCAGCCACACTGTTAGTTTATGTGTAACTTGCATCCTTTAGCTGTATACAGCAGGTTTCTGTGTCTGTGATGTCACTTCCCCTCCTGGATGCATTTCAAAGTTTTCTGACTTCCTGTTTCCTTCCTTTTCCAGTCCTGATGTTACATGTCCCATGACCCCTTGAGCCTCTGCTTCAGGGTTGGCTATTGGAGTCACTTGTAGCAGTTCTGGGAGTTGATGTGGATGGGTCCTAGAGTTACTGTGGGTGTTTCTGGGCCTTCATGTGGGTGGTGAAAGGTGTAAATGTGTCATAATTCCTTCTGTGTCAATCCTGTCTTCCAGCATGCCAAAGAATAATGGTTTACTGCAAGACTACAGAGGAAGGGCTATGGCAGGGTATTATGAAGGTGTTTCCTTCATATGTAAATTGATCACTTCGCTGAGTGCAGGGCTCTGAGAGGGTGGGACCTGAGGGGTGTGACTCTCCCTGTTCATACTGGTTGGCATCAGTAGTTTATTTAGGTTTTGTGCTGCCCTAGGCCTGACTAAACTCATATACCCCCTAATTTAAATATGACCCACCCCTTCCTGTCAAGGCCACACCCCTTGCTGTTTAAGACCCGTCCTGAAATTTTGCGAGTGGGGACACTAGTTCTGAGGGCCTGGGGGGGGGGGGGGGGGGGCAATGGATTCCCTTAATATGCATAGATTTCCTCTTCCCTTCCTGTTTGGCTATGAGGCAGGGAGTGAAGGGAAATCTCTGCAATGGGACAGGGATGGTAAAAAATAAACTGACAGGGGCTGTAACCCTCCCTTACTCTATCCAAAATGAAAAAATAAAGTGTTGCCTATAGTTCTACTTTAAGCACAACTTTTGGATAATTTTATGGAGAGGACTAAGAAGATATAACCATGCCAATGGTGCAGCAGAAAACATATAGCACAGTGAGGAAGGTTTGTGGTCCAGGATGATAGGAAATTCAAAATTAGAAGTGGCGCATACCGGAAGCAGTGGGACCGCTTTATGTTGACTCTAGACTAATTTGCCCCTCAGCCCAGTCCACCCAGTAAGACTGGTGTCACACTAAGCCCCTGTACACACGGTCTGACATTCCGACCACAAAATCCGATTTTTTTCAGATGGATTTTGTCCGAAACTGATGTTGCGGACAAAGTTGTCGGAAAATCCGATCATGATGATGTCCGTTCGTTACTATGGGACTACGTTCAGGCTAGTAGCCCATAACTTTGGTCTCGTAATTTGATCTGAGCGTGCGTGGCACTTTGTCCAATCTTAATTCTCTACAAACGATCGGACAAAGTCCGATCGGATTTTGTTGTCGGAAAATTTAAGATCATGCTCTCACATTTTTTCCGTCTGAATTTCCGACGGAAAAAGTCCGATAGAGCCCACACGATTGGATTTTCCGACAATATAATCCGATCGACCTTTTCCGTCTGAATTTCTGACCGTGTGTACAAGGCATAACAGTGTAGCGCAAGCCGGCTGGGACTATTTCGTGCTGCCCCCCTGCAAAGTGCTGGCCTAGGCCAGGATACAGCGTTGGTTGGCAATTTACTGGACAGGATTACATTCTAATTGTGATCCATTCAATCCTGTCCAGCAGCACAGCTACCCTGTTTCCCCGAAAATAAGACCTAGCGTGATTGTCGGTAATGGCTGCAATATAAGCCCTACCCCCCAAATAAGCCCTACCCTGTTTCCCCAAAAATAATCCCTACCCTGGAAATAAGACCTACAAGGATTTTAACTAGGGCTTATTTGGGGGGTAGGGCTTATATTGCAGCCACCACCGACAATCACGCTAGGTCTTATTTTCGGGGAAACAGGGTAGCTATCAGAATAGGCTGTGTATGAAGGGGGTTCCTTCTGGAATTATGCTGTGATCTGCGAGGAGGAACTTGAGAGGTTTGGACTCTTCCTGTAGGTGTGACTGGGTGGGATTGAATTCTATTTAGGATGTATTCAATCCCATCCACCATAAGAGCTGTGAAGGAAGTTACATCATTTGCAGTGAAAGACCAAAAGGGAGTGTTAAAGACTCTAGCTGCTGCACGAAGTGTCTGTGGAAGAGACAGAGTATATCAGCAACATAGTTGCCAACATTGTAAAAAAAAAAATACGGGACACTTTTTTGGCAGTAGGCGGAGTTTTATTATAATTCGAGGGCGGGGCATGCAGTTATAGGTGTGGCATATAAAAAGGTGAAAAATGGGCGTGGTTTGCGTAAAATAGTGGGCGTGGCTTACATGGGCATAGCTCAAAGGGGTGTGGTTAGAGTCTGAGATTCAAAGGGGGAGAGGGAAAGGAGGGGGGAGAGGGAAAGGAGGGGAGAGGGAAAGGAGAGACAGCAGCCCCCCGATCCTACACCACAATAGCAATATGTGTTTGCCAGAGTTTGACAATCAGCAGATAAAGATACTCCAAATACCTGGTGTTAGCGCTTCAATCATCCCGGCGCCATGATTGTTATGGTGTCAGGATGATTGAAGCACATTATTTCTATTATTACATTGTAATATGAAATGAAATCATTCAACTCACCATAATGCAGAATCAGTGGGAGCCATGAGCGCTTCACTAGCCACGTTGCCTGCCACCAGATGCCATCAGGTGTCCCAAGCGGAGTCTGTCCTTACATCAGGTGCCCCATCAGAGGTACCTTCCTCACATCTGCGTACATCAGCGGAGCCCCTCCTTACATCTGGTGCCCCTCTGACATCCAGACTGACCGGCCCCCACAGACTGGCCCCCACATCCACAGACTGGCCCCGGCATCCACAGACTGGCCCCCGCATCCACACACTGGCCCTCACATACTCACTGCACGGACTCCCCCGACAGGACATTACATCCCCTGGCCTCCAATGGGCAGCCGTCGTTGCCACGCTGACTTTGAACTGTGGCGCCGCCCACTGCTCTTCACACACACTGGCAGCGGGGGTGGGCGATGCCACAGGTTCTCTATTGAAGACCAGCTTCTGGTCTTCTTAAAAATGGCGGCCGGCGGAGACATTGGCAAAAAACTGGGAAGTTCAATTTCCTGGGACAAACCGAATTTCCCGGGACATTTCCCGGGACAAATTTAATTTGGGACAAATGTTCTAATCCCGGGAATGTCCCGGGAAATTCGGGACAGTTGGCAACTATGCAGCAAGATATACAGAATGTCACATGATACAAAGCCACAACTAAACCCAGAATATTAGGGGATCTGCAGACAACTGAGCAATTCATCTTTAAGGTAAAAACATTTAAACTTTAGAACCACTACTTCAACCACTTCCTACCAGCCGTATGTGGAATAATGGCCGCAGGGTGGTTCTATTATCCTGACTTGGTGTCATATGAAGTCCAGCAGGATAACCCGCTCAGACACATCTCCAATCTTGGTAAAGAGTGTATGACGTAGGCTCTTTACCATGTGATCAGCTGTGTCCAATCACAGCTGGTCACATCGTAACCAAGAAGTGTTGTTTATCGTCTTTTTCTCTATTTGCGCTGACAAGGAGCGGGTAGAGGAGAGCCGGTCAACGGCTTTCCTGACAGGGGTGGTCTGTGCTCATAATCTGTGCTCATAATTAGCGCATTGATTATCAGTGCAGACCCATCAAGGATGCCCACTAGAGCCAAACCAGGGATACCAACCCGTGCCCATCAGGGATGTCGATCAGTGCCCATAAAGGATGCCAATCAGTGCCCATTAGAGATGCCAATCAGTGCCCGTTAGTAATGCCTGTCAGTGCCTCTTCATTAGTGCTGCCTATCAGTGCCCTCTATCAGTGCCCATCAGTGCCACCCATCAGTCCTGCCTATCAGTGCCCATCAGTGCCACCTTTAATGCCCATCAGTGCGGCCTATTAGTGCCACCTATGATTGCCCATCAGTGCCACCTATAAGTGCCCATCAATGCCACCTCATCAGTGTCCATGAGCGCTGCCTTATCAGTGCCGCCTCATCGGTGCTCATCAGTGAAGGATAACATTTACTTACAGTGGGGATGGAAAGTATTCAGACCCCCTTACATTTTTCACTCTTTGTTATATTGCAGACATTTGCTAAAATCATTTAAGTTATTTTTTTCATCATTAATGTACACACAGCACCCCATATTGACAGAAAAACACATAATTGTTGAAATTTTTGCAGATTTATTAAAAAAGAAAAACTGAAATATCACATGGTCCTAAGTATTCAGACCCTTTGCTGAGACACTCATATATTTAACTCAGGTGCTGTCAATTTCTTCTGATCATCCTTGAGATGGTTCTACACCTTCATTTGAGTCCAGCTGTGTTTGATTATACTGATTAGACTTGATTAGGGAAGTCACACACCTATATAAGACCTTACAGCTCACAGTGCATGTCAGAGCAAATGAGAATCATGAGGTCATAGGAACTGCCTGAAGAGCTCAGAGACAGAATTATGGCAAGGCACAGATCTGGCCAAGGTTACAAAAAAAAATTCTGCTGCACTTATGGTTCCTAAGAGCACAGTGGCCTCCATAATTCTTAAATGCAAGACGTTTGGGATGACCAGAAACCTTCCTAGAGCTGGACGTCCGGCCGAACTGAGCTATCGGGGGAGAAGAACCTTGGTGAGAGAGGTAAAGAAGAACCCAGAGATCACTGTGGCTGAGCTCCAGAGATGCAGTTGGGAAATGGGAGAAAGTCAACCATCACTGCAGCCCTACACCAGTCGGGCTTTATGGCAGAGTGGCTCGACAGAAGCCTCTCCTTAGTGCAAGACACATGAAAGCCTGCATGGAGTTTGCTAAAAAAACAGCTGAAGGACTCCAAGATGGTGAGAAATACAATTATTTGGTCTGATGAGACCAAGATAGAACTTTTTTTTTTTTTGGCCTTAATTCTAAGCGGTATGTGTGGAGAAAACCAGGCACTGCTCATCACCTGTCCAATACAGTCCCAACAGTGAAGCATGGTGGTGGCAGCAGCATGCTGTGGGGGTATTTTTCAGCTGCAGGGACAGGACAACTGGTTGCATTTCAGATGCTGATGCTGATAAGCGTATATTAATTGGTTTGAGCAAACGTTATAACGTCTACAAACTATGGGATGTATACTAGAATTTTTATTCATTTACTTAATGTTTATACTAGTAATGGCGGCGACCAGCGACTTATAATGGGACTGCTATAGTAGGGCAGGCAGTCTGACACTAAGGCTCCATGCACACTGGCTTAAAAATCGCTGCTTCTGCATGAGTTTTGTGTTTTACCTGTAGAAGCAGCTCAACGTTACCCTATGTGTCCATGCACATTAGGACAATTATAGGCATATTTTAAACTCAGTGTTTAGAGGCAGGAAAAAAAAAACTTCTGGTTTGCGTTTCTTATTGGAGCTTTCTGGCAGAAAAAAAAAATGCTAAACCCACCTAAACTGTGTACAAAAATGCTCTACATGAAAAAATAAAATAATTCTGCTAAAGGGAAATGGCATTTCCTTTAAAGAGGAAGTAAAGGGAAAAAAAATAAAAAACACACCCTGCAAGGCAAAGGCATAATGAGCTAGTATGCATAGCTCATTATGCATACTAGCTCATTATGAATAACTTAACTGATCTGCGGCCTGCCCAGTGCGCCTGCGTGCCGCTGTCTATGGCGCATGCGCCGTAGACAGCGGTGGCTGTCTTCGGGTAAATATCTCCTAAACCGTATAGGTTTAGGAGATATTTCTTGGACCTACAGGTAAGCCTTAATCTAGGCTTACCTGTAGGTCAAAGTGGTTTGTAAGGGTTTACAACCAGTAATTCCAGTGTGCATGGAGCCTAAAGCCGCGTACACACGGGCGGACTGTCTGTCCAACTTAGTCCGCTGAAACACATTTCAGCGGACAGTCCGCTCGTGTGTGGGCTTCAGCGGACTTTTTCAGCGGACAGTCTGGCGGACTAAGTCTTTCGGAATTTCCGTAATATTGTCCGTCCAACTTTGGTTTCAGCGGACAGTCCGCTCGTGAGTAGGCAAGTTGGACGGACTAAGTATGGCGCATGCTCAGAAAGGATTTACACGGCCGAAGGTTGCATTGCAGTGTATTGGACGTCGTATTTCTAGTCCCGTCGTACGTGCTGTACACGTCATCGCGCAAGCTTTCAACGGACTGTCTGTTCATCGTGTGTGGTCAAGTCCGTTCATTCAAAAGTAGGACGGACTGTCTGTCGGATTGTCTGACGGACTTAGTTGGCCAGACAGTCCGCCCGTGTGTACGCGGCTTAACTGATACTTTTGACACTTTGTGGGACAGTTATACAGTGATCAGTGCAAAAAATGTACACTGTCGCTGTACTAATGACACTGGCTGGGAAGGGGTTAAACATCTAGGGTAATCAAAGGGTTAAATGTGTGCCTAACTAGTGTTTATGTGTTTACTGTAAGGTTCATTCGCTAAGGGATGTTCTGGGTTTTATTCCCTGCTTTGCAAGGAAACAAAAAAACAGCACATCCCTGCTGACAGGACAGAGCTCTATAATGTTTACATAGACATAGCTCTGTCCTGTCTTCTTCCTCGCCGATCAACGGGTGTTGGTGGTCATCCTTTGGCCGGGACCCACTGGCCACCTATAACTGGTCTTTGTAGCACGGAGCACTGAAAGGGCAACGTATGTCAAACAAATTTAAAGAGATTTCCAAGCTCAAATTTGCCAACCAGCCAGCGACCAACCGAATTGACCTGTCTAACAATGTGCGTTAAGAACAGAGGTTTAGTTGCACACATTTGCAAATACATGCGTAAGCTACAGGCCCCACCAAGGCACCCTGTTTCCTGCAGTCTATAACTACTGAAAGTCTCCATCTTGGTAGCTCATGCATTTATAATGGATAGGTAGGGGACAGGTGAGCCTGGAACTTTTTTGTACCTTGAATATATTGGCTAGGCAACGCACTGATGCCCTTGCTGCCATAGTGATATATGCTTGGTGTTCAGTGTGACCCTGTACCTTTTAAGGTGTGGTGGGCTCCTTCCAGGCTCACCTGTCCTCTACCTCTCCATTATAAATACATGTGCTTCCAAGATGGAGACTTTTCTAGTAGTTAGGGACTGCAGGAAACAGGGTGCCTTGGCGGGGCCTGCAGCTTACGCATGTATTTGCAAATGTGTGCAACTAAACCCGTTCTTAACGCATATTGTTAGACAGGTCAATTCGATTGGTTGCTGGCTGGTTGGTAAACTTGAGCTTGGAAATCTCTTTATATTTGTTTGACTTCTTCCTCTGTTGAAAAATAGAGAGGTAAATCTCACCGGTGGTGACAAAGACAGTAATAAAAACTTGACAGGGTATCTAACTCTTCCCAAGTCTCAGATTAAAAAACTTTCTGACTTTACATTTTTTTTTTGGGGCAGTACAGGTTTTCTTTTTTCTTGATATTCTTATTTCAAGTTGACTAAACTCACGAACGACTATCATTGCTTGGCCACGACCCTTAACCACTTCAGCCCCTGGAGGATTTTACCCCCTTCCTGACCAGAGCACTTTTTGCAATTCGTTCAAAAAGTGACAATTGTACGGTCATGCAACGTTGTACCCAAACAAAACTGACATAATTTTTTTCCCACAAATAGAGCTTTCTTTTGGTGGTATTTCATCACCTCTGTGGTTTTTATTTTTTGCGCTATAAACAAAAACAGAGGGTCAATTTAAAAAAAACACAATATTTTTTACTTTTTGCTATAATAAATACCCCCCAAAAATATATAAAAAAACAATTTTTTCCCTAAGTTTAGGCCGATAGGTATTCTTCTACATATTTTTGGTAAAAAAAAATCACAATAAGCCTATATTGATTGGTTTGTGCAAAATTTATAGCATCTACAAAATAGGGGATAGTTTTATGGCATTTTTCTTTATTAGTAATGGCGGCGATCTTCGTTTTTATTTTTTTGGGACTGCGACATTATGGGGGACATATCGGACATTTGTTACACTATTTTGGGACCATTGTCATTTATACAGCGATCACTGCTATAAAAATGCCTTGATTAGTGTGTAAATGACACTGGCAGTGAAGGTTTTAACCACTAGAGGGCAGTGAAGGGGTTAAGTGTGTCCTAGAGAGTAATTCTAACTGTTAGGGGGCTGGACTTCAACGCTATGACTAGGCAGAATGGGGAAATGCTTTGTTTACAAAAGCATCTCCCCGTTCTTCCTCTCCGTGTCCGCAGGATCCAGGGTCACGGAGACCGCGGCAGGCCCGCAACACCATGCCGATGGCTGCGCGCGTGACACCACTTCTTTAAGGGGACGTACCTTTGCGCCCTTTTGCCTACCAGCGCCATTCTGCTGACTTACAGCGGCGTGCGCTGGTCAGCATGCGGTTAAAACCTCCACTTCCAAATTACCCTAAAAACTGCTGTTTCAGTTTTATTTTTTTGAAGTGTCTTAAAAATGTAAACATAATAAGGAGAGGAAAAAGCACAAGTTGAAATACTAAGGGGTTTATTTACTAAAACTGGAGAGTGCAAAATCTGGTGCAGCTCTGCACAGAAACAAATCAGCTTCTAGTTTCTTAATTAAAGCGTAACCCCACTTTTGTTGAGAAAATTTTTTTTGCGCCTGGGTGATCTGTGTACATTGCAAGGATTATAATGACTTTGTTGCAGATTCCTACCTTTTTGTTATTCTGAAGAAATCGATGTGTGTTTGTCTGTGCCTCTGGGTCTGATGGGAGTGGTTTCATAATTCAGTCAGCTGTGGCAGCTGCAGGGCACTAATGAGGAAATCTGCAGGGCCTGCATCCCTTTGGCCGTGTTCCTACTGGAAGCATCTCCCCAAAAATAAAATTTTTGTTGCAGGAGATGCCTGAAATCTGACTTAAGTATCTTAGGCAGACTTCTGGGAAAATTGGTAAACTAAATCACACAAGCAGAAAATTATGTTTCTGGGGAGTGGTGAGTACACATTCTGTATATGGAACAACTCCATGTAGCCATATTGCATTGCATTGCATTAATAGAAAATTACAGCGGCTGCAGATTGAAAAGGAAAAGTAATTTTTAATAAAATTCAGTTACAAAATGATTTGTATCGCAACTGTACACGCTATATATTTTTTTCTTTATTTGCTATTTTTTTCCCCCCAAGATTGTGGAGTTACCCTTTAATTGAACGAGCTGAATTTAGAAGCTGATTGGCTAGAATAAACAGCTGCACCAGATTTTGCACTCTACAGTTTTAATAAATCAACCCCTAAGAATTTTTCATCATATCTGCAGACAAACAGAGGGAAGGGTCACTTTGGCAGGCCATAGACGATGCTTTTCGGTTACCCGAAAAACATAATCTATGGCCAACCCAGCCGGTGTTGATGGTGGGATACCTCTTGCGGAGCTTTAGTATTCTCCCAGGGGGGGCATGCATAGATGTTCTTGCTAGGTGACCATCATCATTATTGCTACCGTAGCAGCTATAGCCGCTGGCAATATTTGCATGTTAAAATTTTACATTTGGGTACAATCAGCCTGCCTATGGATGGTTCGAATCTCAGCCAGTGCGCGCTGAACCGGCCAAGGTTGGAACCATCCATGGTTTTCCTTTGTCTCTATTCCAGAATTCTTTACCTGCCTTGTTCAGAACTTAATTTGCACATTTTTAACAAAAGAAAATCCACCTATTTCAATCCTTAGAAGCCCAATCAGCAGATAAGAGATAAAAGGATCAGAAGGAAAGAAAAAGGCTGCTTTATTCTGTACATGTTATTTCAACACATATAATAAAGATAAATAAAGAGATATAGCAATCTTGGTTGAGCCCCATGACTTTATAGGCCCAGGAACAGTTGTAGCCACTGCAGTAACACACCAGTGTGCAAGGAAGCTTACCTATAACTCTGTTTGACTTAAACAATATCAAACTCTTCGAAAACATATTCTAATAATCTAAAAGCATTATTATTTCCTGTCTCTAAACCATCTTTTTGTACATATTCAGTATACAAGAAAACAACCATTTATCAAGGTTTAAAGTTTTATTAGGTGCTGAAAATGCACAGTTGTATGTTATAGGCCTCTTAGTGCAACCTAGACTAAGGTTGGGCACTCTGTATGGTGTGTTCACAGGCAGATTTCCAATAAGTCACACTTCAAGTTTTCCAGATGGTGGAGCCAAGCTTATGAAGGCAGACTCTTTGCATCTCTCTCTTTGGCTTCTGCAATGAAAACATACATCAGTGCAACATTTTTTTTTTTTTACATACACATAATATACATGCCATTTTTTTTTTCTTTTACATTTTTGTTGCCACTCTGAATGTTCGCTATCTATTGGTTCTGAAATTTACAGAGTTATGCAGACTTTTTCTCTCACACACTTTTCCACTTTCAGCTGTGTGCTTCTGCACTTCCCTTCTCCCTATATTTCTCTACATTGCATTTGTGAAAAGACTATACTGCTTCTCTAGAACACCTTAACTGCATGCATGTTCATCAAATCTGTTGTTAAGTGCATCAATGCTCTTAAAGGGGCCCCAACGATAGCCGATAGAGGAAACAACTTAAGGACTGCCTGTTTATTTAACCATCCTGCATACTACTGTCTCTACCTCTCTATGCTTGCACTTCACTGATCAGTTACTAACAGTCAGTATTAGTCAGTATTACTATTACTATTACTATTAGTATTACTATTAGTCAGTATTAGGCCTAGCATAGCTGTCTTTAGTATGCTTCGGCAGCCTGGCTCCATAGGTTTATAATTCAAGCCTTACCACTGCTCGCTGTTTCACTCTGGGTAACTTTGTAACTGTTTATGCTGATCTGGACAGCTGTGTCATTTTATGCCCTGTCTTTATTGTTGTTTACCTTGTATATTAAAGTGTATTACTACCATTCTTATTATTTTTTTTCCTCCTTTTCCCCTTTGTTAACTTGTTATTGATTTTATCTGGGTGACAATATATCACATTTGCTTTTACTGCTTGATTTTGTGCCCGTTCTTTTAAAAATAGCATCATGACTGCGTGTTTTGCGAACAGTGATTTCTTATGATATTTTGTGCTTGTGTACTCAGCCTAGAGTCTTTGCGTAGGTCAAGGCCAACAGCAGAGGACCTATCTTCCAGTGGCTCCTTTGAGAATAGCATTACATCAGCATACCAGAGGGCTACTGTAGATGCCCTACCTAATTTTCAATTAGCTAGGTTGACTGATACTCCATTTACATTTTGAGATTTTGGAGGTGGACACATGGCATTACTATCTTAGAATTTCTTTCTTCAGAAGGTAATTTTTATTAACTGACCTTCATACATTTTGTATAGAGTGGTAAAGGATTTGAACCCCCACCAGGTTGCTACTGCTATTGGGACTCCGTTAGGAAGTTTACGCTCACTTCTGTCCCATTGACATGGACAATAGTTTTGCCAATCAGAAAGTGAGGTACAATTTGCATCAGGGACACAGAAATTAATAAAAAATGTTGCAGGAGTTCTAGCCTTCCCATACACTACAAAAAAAAAACATTTTCTGTCTGTGTTTCTCTTGAATTCCTGTCTGGCATAACTATTTCATCGGGACAGGAAATACGATGTTGAGACCATCCCTCACTCCTACAAATGTAAGAAGAAAAATAGGATTTTTGACTTTCCATCAAATTCTTGGAGTACTTTAAGGAACACAGGATGTACTCAGGAAAATAGGGTTATGCAGCTACCTTTCAGGAGATTGGACAGTTGCAAACAAAGCTGTGAGGAAAGCCAACATTACCCTTCCAACCATGCCTCAGTTTTGTAGCAGGCAATAGTAATAGTGGACCATAAGAACAGAGGGGTAGGACCTTTAATGCCCCCCCAGGAAAAAGATTTTACGGTAGGTATTTTCTTAATCGTAGGTTAAGGGACATGTATTATTAACTATGTATTAAGCTACATAGGGACACCCAAAAGCAGTCTAACTGAGGGTTTGGCAACACAGAAAACAATGTGCTAACAGGCCCACATGAGTAACAGGATAACAGAAGAGACTGAGTAGAGCTCACAGAGTCACCTGAAGAACATTACGACTGAAGCTGGCATCAGCATGAGGTTGAACACTCACTTGGTAAAACTTATAAAAGATGTATTAAACAGAAGACCAGGTGGTAGCCTTGCAAAATATGAGAAACAGATGTCAGATGCTGAAAGCTCATAAAGCACTAACCGGTCTAACAAAGTGCTCTTTGAAAGACAAAAGTGGAACCTTAGCCTTAAGTCTGGAGGGTCAAATGAGGAGCTGAGGAATCTACCCCAAGATAATGGAATGAGAAGTAGGCTGTTCTCTAAAGTTACCCTCAGGAATGACGATTAAAAGAATCAGTCTGTCAGAAAGAGGCTGTAGCTCAGCTATACACTCTAACAGTGCATACCATATCCAGACAGTGGAGGAAAACCTTGGGATGTTGTGAATCATAGAGATGGGAGAACAATGTCCTTGTTATGGTGGAAGGAAGAAACCAGCTTGGGAAGAAAAGAGGATTTCTGTCTCAAAACAACCTTATGTTTATGTAGCAGAAGAAAGGGTTCCTTGAAGGTTAAGGCTGCCAATTCAGAACGTTTGGCAGAGGTGACGGCAAGAAGGAAAGCAACCTTGTGAGTAATAGTAGGCAGGGAAATAACACTGATTGGCTCAAAGGATGGTTTCTGGAGAACCAAAATAACCAGGCTGAGATCTCACAAAGTCACTGGGGAATGTATAGGGGGAACAATACGTACAATATCCTGCATTAAAGCGGATGTCCTTCGACCATTCATTTATTTATTTTTTTCTGGCATTCTGACACTTGCTTAATATCAATATAACACTCATGCGTTTGCTGTAATAATTCTCCCGATGTCTGTTTTCATATCGCATGCTCAGTGTGTGGGGATTTCACAGCGGCATTCAGCATTGACTCCTGGGAAGCCTGACACTTAGCTCCCAGGAGACAGTGCGCCTCAGGGGGAAAATAAAATACATGCCTACTCCCACAGGAATTAAATACAGGAAGTGGCTGAATAAAGAACGATTCTAAGGTAAATACATGACCAAAAAATATGTTTTCTTTTTATTTGCACATCTGCTCATAGCGCTGATGAGGTTAAGGTTAATTTAATAAATTGTGTGGACCTCTGCTTTAATGCTTTCATTAAAGAGTTGGAGACAGTCATAGAATTAAAATCACTCGGGCCAAAATTTGATGGTACTCAAGGCCAGATATTGATTCAGACGAGCCTGGAGAAAAGACAGAAATAATCCTGAGAAATTCCTGGATTGGAAATTCCTTGCCTTTCATGGGAGAAAAATTATTTCTGTGTGCGATAATAGACTTGGCGAGAAGTTGACTTCCTAGCATTTCAGGGCATAGGGATAACTGAATCAGGTGAGCCCCTGTATTTCAGGTACTAGGCTTTAAAGGTTTTGTAGACATTGACTGACAGGGTGTGTTGTGACTGTTCCCTCAGTAGAAGTTTTTGAGCCAAAGGGACCTCGGCATGCTTATCAAAAGGAGACTTATTCTGCATATTAGGGGTATAATATCCATCTATCCATCACAGTAAAGCAGAACAACTGCCATGAGCTCCAACTGTTGGAGGACAGAAGGGTCCATTAGAATAGATCCAGGATCCTGAAATATATCCTTGGACCAATTGGCCAAGGTGGGACATTGTGGCAATGGCCAGATGCAAGTCAGGGCCTGTGAGGGAGAATAAGGCATTGGAATAGGCTTTTAGACTCTTGGCCACTAGATCTTTAACCACTTGGGACCCGCGCTATTGCAAAATGACGGCAATAGCGCGGACCCACATTTTCGGGACTACGTCTATTGACGTAGTCCCGGTTACGAGCGGCCTGCGCGCCCCCTGAGGGGCGCGCGCGGCGCGCTCTGTGATCGGCGAGTCCGTGAGACTCGCCTGATCACCGATCCGTGTAAGGGGTCGATCCCGACCCCTTATCACGTGATCAGCTGTCAGCCAATGACAGCTGATCATGTGATAAAACGGAGCCGGTAATCGGCTAGTATTCCTCCTCGCGCTGACAGCGCGAGGAGAAAAAAAAAAAGCCGATCGCCGGCGGCCGTGTTCGGGACATCAGTCCCGATCACGGCCAGCAATTTAAAAGGACACCTGCCCCCTGCCAGTGCCCACCTGCCACCCGCAGTGCCATCCTGAATAAAGTAAGTGCCCCCCTGTCAGTGCCACCCAGCAGTGCCCATAGTGCCCACAGTGCCACCCAGCAGTGCCCACAGTGCCACCCAGCAGTGCCCACAGTGCCACCCACAGTGCCACCCAGCAGTGCCACCCACAGTGCCACCCAAAATCTGCCTCAGGTGCTGCACCCCAGTGCCGCCCATCAGTGCCCAGCAGTGCCGCCCATCAGTGCCCAGCAGTGCCGCCCATTAGTGCCCAGCAGTGCCACCTATCAGAGCCACCTATCAGTGCCACCTATCAGTGCCCATCAGTCCCATCTATCTGTGGTACCTATCAGTGCCCATCCGTGCCACCCATCCGTGCCACTTATCCATGCCACCCATCCGTGCCATCTTATCTGTGCCCATCTTTGCCCATCAGTGCCGCCTTATCTGTGCCCATCGGTGCCGCCTTATCTGTGCCTATTAGTGCCGCCTTAACTATGCCTATCAGTGCCCACCAGTGCAGCCTATCAGTGCCCACCAATGCAGCCCATCAGTGCCCACCAATGCAGCCCATCAGTGCCCACCAATGCAGCCTATCAGTGCCGCCTAATCAGCGCACTTCAATGAAGGAGAAAAATGACCCGTTTGCAAAATTTTATAACAAACTATTAAAACATGATTTTTTTTTTTTTTTTTTTTGCATCTTTTTTTGTTTGTTTAGCAAAAAATAAAACTCCGAGCTGTAACTAAATACCACCAAAAGAAAGCTCTATTTGTAGGAAAAAAATGATAAAAATTTCATTTGGGTACAGTGTTGTATGACCGCGCAATTGTCACTCAAAGTGCATCAGCGCTGAAAGCTGAAAATTGGTCTGGGACTGAGGGGGGTTTAAGTGCCCAGTAAGCAAGTGGTTAAGCACTAGGATGTTGTCAAATTCAAAAACTTGTTAAGACAGAAAATGGCTAGATCCACTATAGGGATGGTCCACTTTTTAAGAGCTCCCTCAATTAGATATTGCTTAACAACTTAGGAGGAGTAAAGACTTTCTTCGGATTAGGAAAATTACTGTATAAAACAGATTGAAATAGTGAGTGTACAGGAAACTTTTAACAGGCTGGGGACCTTAAAGACAGCCCAGACTGGTAACCTTGGGTATGGCTGACACAGACTGTGCCAGGTCTAGACACGTGCACTGCATCAATAAGGATACCATTTTGGTCCTTAAGTGTTGGAGTGATGTCTGTAAATGTACACTCCTGCATTCTATATCAGCAAACATGGCTGAAATTCTACCCATAAACTCAGACACAGTAGCTGAGAACTCCTCCCTGGATAAAAAGGAAAGGGAAGCCACCCCTGAAGAGGTTATAGAAGTCTCTTAGGGGTGCTGCAATGAGGCATGGGGCAGTGGTCTAGGCTATTGGTGTCAGGTAATTTTGATGTAATATTACAATCCACCCCACAACTGTCAGTAGATTATAAACTGACAAGGCTGGCAGGACTGAACCCCTTTGGGCTAATGTTTATACTGATGTTAATGAGAGATTTTCACAAGGGGTATTCACAAGCATCTGCAGAGCAGGAAGGGTTAAAGCCATCTGTGACCTTGTCATTGGAGACAGCAAGGAGCACAATACATGTGAGGATTTTAGGGTGCCACAGTGGAGAAGGCAGGAAACGATGTTCACAGACTTGCTTAGAGACCAGCATATTCTAGAAAAATGGCATGTGCAGTCACATTGTTCGCAGTGAAAAAGAGACTGTGCAGACTTAGTGGAGACATACAGGCAGTAAGGCCTGTTTAATGGCATCATATTAAAAATGTCACAGTGCCTTCTACATTTGCTAGCATGTAACCAAAAGTGTCACGGCCAGAACTCCCTTTGGGGACTCTAGGAGCAGTTAAGATACAAGGCACCTAGTTTCTGATAAGGGCAAAGCCCTCACTTGCTATAGTGTTGGTCCCGAGTCAGCTTCTGGTCCCCTCCAAGTAAATGGCAACACGAGGCTGGATCTGGGGGACACTCAGACACCCTTCATCCTCCCAGTGGGAAGACCTGTAAATCACTTTGCGGGTAACTCATATTACACTGAGGGTATCTGGAAGAGCTTCTTGATTAGTTTCTAATGCAGAGCCAGTGCTCAGAGGACACATTAGAGGATGGTCCAGCTTCTTTCGCACAGTGGGATCTGGGTTTGGTGTCCAAGGCTATGCCAAGGATCAATTGACCCAGAAACTATACAATGAACCCCAGCGGCTCAGCAGCAACTGAAAAATCTTGTTAGAAGAAAAAGGTCTTGATTAAAAAAAAAAAAGTCTTGATAAAAAGCATAAAAAGTAGGAAATGGTTTTCTTCTCTCAGAGTACAAAGAAGACATCCATTCTCATAAGGACACTAGCAAAAAACTAAGACATGATGGGAGTGGGAGGGGTTTTACTGGGTTGCCTTTACAATGTTTGTTTTCCTTGTGCCCAATATAAGCATATGTACCTGAATACAGTACATCCTGTGTCCCCTAATGCACAATCAAGAAAAAGTTTTGGCTTGACATATACTTTAGCAAATTTTGAGGGGTGCGGTGTGAGAATTCCTGAAAGGCCCTAATCCTTGACAATGCATGAGTGAATATAGAAGTGCTTCAGATGATATGGATTCCCCAGGAACTGCACCTCTTGAAGGCAGATAACAGGGACAGAAAAATATATCTTCTCCACAGAAGAATCTTTTTCATTTTCTATTTTTGCAACAGGGTTGTTATAAATGAAACTCTGTCATAATGATTTTTTTTAATATTACCATGATAGTGTTGCATTGCATGTATTCAATGATTGATTATTCTGTAGCAAGGCAAATATTTTATATTCTTGTAACTGTGCAAGAAGTTGTAATAAACACATTTGCTATGTTCTGTTTAAATGGAATTGGAGTCAGCTGTATATGGGGGTGGACTGTTGCTCCTTGTACCTCCACACACACACAAGTCAGATTATCCCCAGAGCCTTCATTCTCAGCATACAAGGAGTAAGCTGGAACTGTACACTACTTGGAGCATACAGGTAATTTTTTTATATTACCTTTAAACCTTACCTGGTTTTAGCTTTTTTTTCTGTGAGTTTGTTTAGAACTTACCAGCCATGTGGCGTAGTCCACGTTGCAAGGCATCACCTGTCTGAGGCATTTTCTGTTCATTTGTGTGCAGTGTAATACCTGCTCCAGTCACTAGAACAAAATATCATAGCTAATCTCTCTATATATTAAAATACAGGGAAAAAATACTTAAAGAGCCACAGCTACCTTCCCTAAAGTTAACCCCTGATACTCATCTTGCCAGCACTCCCTCACCACTCCTGCTTCTGTCACAACCAGTGGGAATTCCCAGTGCTTTTCCCAGTACAGAGAAGTATGTGACCTCCTCCCATGTGAGTGTTCAGGTTTAGCAGCCAACCGCTAGGTCTGAGCACTGTCATATGACGTGTCCACTCCCCTTAGCATCCGAAACCAGCCGAACTAGACATTTTAGGGCTGCGACAGAGCTAGGAGCAGAGAGGGAGTGCTGGCAAGCATTAAACCTTTAAGGGTCAGCCCTAAAAATGGGAAAAGTGATAACGGGTGTTATTTATGAAAGGCAAATCCACTTTGCACTACAAGTGCACTCACTGTAGATCTGAGGAGAAGATCTGAAATAAGGGGAATCTCTGTTGATTTTATCATCCAATCACGTGCAAGCTAAAATGCTGTTTTTAATTTTCCTTGCATGTCCCCATCAGATCTACAGCGACTGCACTTGAAAGTGCACTTTCAAGTGCAAAGTGGATTTGCCTTTCGTAAATAACACCCAGTGTCTCTTATATTTAAATCTAGTTGTGTTACCTTTCTTAATTCTTCTTGCCTACCCATGGAACATCAAGCTATCCTTGTGCTTTGCAAATAATATGGCCGAGGTAGCTAATTTACAGTGAACCTGTGCTTGGCCAATGCTGGGAGATAGAGGAAAGTCCTCTGTAAGCTAAAATTCACTGGTCAGTTTTCCATATGATAGCTCTGATTGACCCAGTGCTGTCCTATGTAGTTAATCACATGTTTCTCAATACCCAGAAGTACAAAGAGTATTTCTTTGGCTTCGTGTCATGAAAGGAGGATTGGGGGAGGGGAGGAAATGTAATGCCATGTACACACGGCCGGACTTTGACAGAAAAGGTCAGATGGAATGAATCCGTCGGACAATTCAACCGTGTGTGACCATTGCTGTCGAAAAATCAGGCGGACCTTAGATTTAGAACATGTTTCAGATCTTTCCAACGGACTCGTGTCCGGTCAAAAAATCCTTTCGTCTGTATGCTAGTCCGACGGACGAAAACCGACACTAGGGCAGCTAGTGGCTACTGGCTATGAACTTCCTTATTCTAATCCGGTCGTACGTCATCACGGTCGAATCCGTCGGACTTTGGTGTAATTGTGTGTAGACAAGTCAGTTTTGGCGGAACTCCGTCATAACTCCGTCGAACTCGGTCAAAAAGTCCGGCCATGTGTACACGGCATAAGGATACATTGATGGCTATAGGGTGCTATAGCAAACTCATTACTTTGCCCTAAATTGGCAAAGAACAAGTTTGATTAAGGTGCTGACCAGAACAGCCAATTTGTTTTTTATGGGCTAGTTATTAAACAGTTAGGGAAAATTTTACTTTTTCTTCTTGTTTTCATATATCTGTATCAGTGATGTTTAGCTGGACCCAAACATAATTATATCTTGTCATGGGATTTTTATGAACCATGCTCTTCAAAAAAGAAAACAATTATGTCTCTAAACAGTGAGCTGCAATCATATCTCCGTTGCTCTGCCCACTGTATGTGTACATTATTATGTTTTCTTATTATGTTATAAAAAGATCTCACCAGAAGTTGGCGCTTCAGCTGAATCACATGACTGCATCCTTCGAGATCGCTGAGGCTTAAGAGGAGGCCTACGCACAGGTGGTGCACCATCTAATGAAAGCATTTTTTAAAAAAGTAAGGGATTACATTGCAGAGCAAGGGTTGCTGTAAGTCACAGTAGAATGGAAAGAGAGAGGGCACACAAATAGCAAAATATAATGGATAGCAAACGTCAGAAATGAAAACAAATGCAGAATGTAGAGATAAACAGCAAGGCTGAATGCATTTACAAACCAAAACTGAGAAAGCGGTAACAGATATAGGCAGCAAAAATGCAGACTTGGGTAAACGTGGGTGAGAGAGTGTGTACTGCATGCTGTGTAGTCTTTGCAATGGGCTGTTCCCACCTCCCGCTGGGGGGGCCGCCTCTTTCACAGGTTCTCTGATTCTTGGTCTGGGCACTGGAATTTCCTTCCTCGCCTCTTCCGGACATTCGGTATCACCTTGCCCCCCCCCACAAGACACTTTCCTACCCCGTGGGGCAGCAATTGGCCGCAGTTCTGCAGAATGGGGGCAGGAAACAGTAAGACCCCCCTGGAAAAACAAGGGACGGGAATGTGCAGTGAATGGGAAGTAAACATTATCTGTTACCCTGTTATTTGGGGGACAGATTGCTTCATATTAAAATAATGTAGATCAAACTACCCCATCACTCAGTTCTGTTACACGCTATTGACATTTTCTATATTTCATAGTAACATGCAAGATGCAAAAGATATAGTGATGGCAATAAAAGCTAAATTATTTTCTGTATAGTAGATGACCCAACCACCACACTATTCATTACCAGATGGTCCCTACTTTTCCAGTGCGTGGATGAACAAAGTTTATATAAACATATTTAACTTGAAAGAACACAGAATCAATTACCGTTCAACTTAGTTCTGCTACAGAGCTAGAATGGGTGCAGTTCAAATGATGGTTTTCAGCCCAAAGCAAAAATCAGATGTGATAAATGTAAACTGCATCTGCATTCCAATATCTGCAAGTTTGGTAAGTTGTCTTAAACAATGGTGCAGTATAAGGATACACAAAGCCCCTCACACATCAATGCTTAATCATAGCATTGATTACATGATTCATAGGCTGTATGATTAGGCACTGATATGTTGAATGAGTTAACACTGCATTACATTGCACAGAAACAGATTTTTTGAACCATACAAATTCAGAAGAATTCATCAGAATAATTGTAAAGCTAGCCATAGATACTAGGGGGGTGACCACTAAAGGCTAGTGGCATGCTATGTAAATACTGTTTTTATAGTATCATTATCAAGTGTTATTAATTCTATAAGATAATTGAATTATTATTCTATTATCTTATTTTTTTCAAAGATTGTAGATTTACACAGTTAGATTACCAGTCTTGGTACTCAAAGAAAGAAAAGTGGTATCTCTATGGCTGGACAGTAGGCAATGTCAACCCTTAAACCTGCCATGGTGATATTGTGCAGCGTGCCCTTCATCAGTTAAGGGATATAAATAAGTAATGTTGCCAGATACTGACAGGCTCAGATTCTTCTGTACCATTGGTACCCAAGAAAAAAAATGGTATTGAGAAATTATGTGTAAACCACCTACCTACCCTCTAGGTGTTAAGTAGTTTGCAACCTTTGCCATGTAAAAACCTGTAGTGCCAAAGATTCTTTGTGCACATTCTGAAAAAGTTCACTGGCCAGTATCTCCTCAATTCAATTTAGTGTCTCTAGATACTTACCTTAGCCCAGGTTCTGATATAAGAAGGAGATGGGCCAGTTGATGTTGGATAAATTAAGTGAAATGTAGAATAAACTTTACTTTTTTTTATAAGACGGATTTAAGTTTTTTGTGTTTTTAGCCTCAAAGTTTAATGGGTAAGAACTCTTTAGTAGATTATCGAGTAAGTTAGTTGCACAATAATGTTTCTTTTGATTTTTGAAACACTTTTCCACTGCCAGAATTG
The DNA here is from genome assembly GCF_037356315.1 of Lithobates pipiens. NCBI lineage: Eukaryota > Metazoa > Chordata > Amphibia > Anura > Ranidae > Lithobates > Lithobates pipiens. The sequence continues at coordinate 17,887,349 of NW_027507696.1, forward strand.
GAGTCAAAAGGTATGTATGTTTTGGGAGCAGTGCCACTTTTCACTTCATCACTTTTTAAGCAATCCTTTAATGTTCAAGGACATGCAGGCTAGGATATGCATGGTGGGGAAGGGGCATACATTTTCTATCTCCTTGCCATAGGATACCAACTTACATGCCTAGTGTACCAGATTTCATTTGTTATCCATAAAAGTGTCAAATTAAAATGTAAAGATAACTGAAAACAAAAATGATGAGGACGTCTCTTTGCTTTAATGAGATTTTGAGGATTTTTTAACTAGATGAGTCTTCTTTCTCGTGATGTCTCCATTCCCTCATTGTTTACACTTCCTCTACTGGAAAATAAGTATGCCCTTGCCTTCATCCCAGTGGTGACTGAGTGACCAAACTGCAGGCACTGGAATTTCCAAGTGGGGTGCAGATGGACATGCACATGCTTATGCATATAGCGACTTTGAGATAGTTTCTATTTGCATAGGCACTTCAGGAGAGCTGAAGACAGCAAGGCTTGAATACCTCATAAAAGGAAGAGGTATCTGCTACCCATGTTAGTTACCCACAGGTACACTTTAAGCACAGCACTCCTATTGTAACATGACATGTTTGAAATAGGTGGAAAGCTAAAGTGATCTTTAAAGCACAAATTTAGCCTTTTTACCTAGTCAAATGTGAATGAGTGAATCAGGTGTTAAATTTACAAAGAAATTAATTACACCTGCAACTTTTTCCTCTGATAAATCAAACAATAATATCACATGTGATGCCTCTTAACATGCCACATTCAGCATACAATAGGTTGTGTAGCAGCGTGAAGAATCAAACCAGATGGCAGTCAGCTGTGGCCCCCTGAGCGATATATATATATATATTTTTTAAACTGATTAAAGCATAGACATGTATGCTAATCTTGCATATTTATACATGTCCGTGCATTGAGTATAGACACATACTATCTCATGTAACAATATCTATTATCTGACCAAATCCACGCCTGCCAATCATGTTTTTCTCTCAGAGAGACTGAATCAGATGCCAGTCATCTACCGTTGGTACCTCTAAAATTACCTTCACAGACCAATGTCTTTTTACTTAACAAAGCCCCAATCTCCTGCCAAAGCAATAAAACAGTGATTATGATTTTTGTAGATTGAACAAATACACATCTCCAGGGTCTCATTATAATGCTATATTCATGTTTTTTTAAATTAAGCAGCACTTTTAAATTAAGCATTAAAGCTTTTGCATGATAACCAAATGCAAATTCTAACTAGGACCATAATTTTCTTTTCTGTCTACACTTACGATCAGTTCTCCCACCAGCCTGAGTTGGCCAAAACAGCTTTACAATAGAAAAACATTTATTTCATTGTTTTATTGTATTTTTCTTATATGTCAAGCATTGTGATTAGGAAATTCATTGTTACTGCCTGTTGATTGTTTATTTTAAGGTTTGAATTTTTAGCACTACCAAAGTCTTTGTCTTGTATATTTACATGCAAAATATTTCATTTTGGTTTTTACAGATTTTAGATCATAATAAATTGCTACAGTTTCTTCCACTTATAGTGAATACATGAGAAATTATCTGGATTAGCCAATGCACACAAAAACTGATCTCGTATATCTGATGGCTTCCTTGCATTGCATTATTTTGGGTCACCACCTCTTTCCTTTTATATCCCTGACTCTGCAAAACTTTCAATGTTAGGATTACCTCTTCTCTTGATAAATTCTTCTGATTGTTCCTGTCTCCGTTGGAAAAACAAGGCTGTCTGTCCTCAAACGTAGCACCCTCCTCTGAGAGACAGAGAGAGAGAGCGAGAGACAGAGAGAGAAGAAACAGGAAGGGAAAGTGTAGGGAAAGGCAAAGAGGGAAACATTGCACATACAGAAAGGAAGCACATAGACAGTGGAAAATAGGTGGGGAGAAACACCAGAAAAAAGACAGAGCAAGCATGGATTGAATTGCTCATGGGGAAAAGAGAATGAGATTTCAGAGTTATGGAAAAGTACAGATAGAGAACATAGGGTGGAATAGATATTTACCCCCATCCCCAGAAGAGCGTCTTCTGTCCTCTGAAGCACAGTTAGTACTTCCTGGTGCATCAATCTGAAAATGATATGTAGCATTTTAGAACTCAATAAAGCACTGTAAATGTCAAAACATATTAGAAAAGGTAATAATGCCCCTCCTTGACATACCTCCTTCCATTGCCGGACACCATCCATCCCTGGAAGTGGAACGCCTCGTACTCTTGCTGGTTGTACTTCCTCTAGCCTTTGCTCACAGGACTGAAAACAGACATTTTTACATAATATTTGTTGATTACAGCATGATCAACCGATAATTGTCAATCATCTCTCAGAATTTTCAGAAATTCATTCAATGTTTGTTTACTATTGTGTGTAACGTGAAAATGTTTGTTTTTTATTTTATTTTAATTTCAATTTATTTTATTGTAATATGTGCTAGAAAATCTACAAGATGGGATAAAAACTTCAGACTTCAGGCAGTAAAGTGAGATAAAAGTAAACCTGTCACTACTTAAAGAATGATAGACCAGCAATGCTAGTTTGTCCGAATTATGCTGCAGGGTGCACAGGAGCCTTATGTGTATGTACTGTGCAAATGTCAACTTTTGAGCAAATTGGGGGTGAAGGATGCCCCACTGCACCCCATATAGAAATGCAGAGGCCTTCCAATGAGTCCTCCAGGTACCTGCATTGTGGGATGTGGGGGGACTTCCCCAGAGATAGGTTCTCCAAAGGTTAAAATTTACATGCTGCCGATGTAAAGTAGCAAACTTTTTACAAACTAGCACTATCAATCAGTACCTGCTTTTCACATGCAAAGTCAATTAGTTATTGTTTCTCAAAATGAATATAATGTATCAAAAAGGGATTGACAGTTTTGCCATGGGTAGCATTGAGCTTCCCTTGTGTAAATGTCTCAGGCTTTGCACTACAGTCATATTAACTCTAATGCATTGTGTCTGGCGTAACAACTCCTGATGAACACGGTATTTTAGACTGTTTTATACCATTGCCCAGGTCATGGTGGAATGGTACTGTCACAATACTATGGTTGTCGTCAATGTCTGCTTCTCCAAACTCAAAGTATCAGTCCACTATGTTGTTGCTTTAAACTTAGGGCACATGCTGCTGTATTATATTAAAGGATATATGGAGTGGTGCTCTCAGAGCAAAAAATACACTCAAAACACCTCTGTGGAGTGTGAAAGTAGCATTTTTCCACACATAAAACTGGCTTATGTATGTTCATATAAGTTATATTCGATACAGAGTTCTAATATCATCTAGCATTGGTTTGTAAAAACCTCCTTGTGACCTATTGTTTGTATATTGCCAGCTATACTTTGCACTTTGTCAGGTGCTGCTTACCGGTGTTCCTCGGCCAGGTAACCCCCTGACTCCACCAATACTATGTGTTTCAGCTCCATTGCTGATGGAAGTTCCATTTGTTATTGAGTATCCTTCAATTTTCACATGATCTGATGTTTCTGGGCCTGGGGAAGGGGGAGGAGCAATTCTCCCTCTGTCTTGTTCCCTCTTTGGGGTTCGACTTCTACGGAAATGGAACAGGCTGCGACGCCTTCTTTTTGGAGGTGCATCTGTATCACCTTGACCTGAAGAGACACTGAAAGGACATAAAATGACAGGTGATAACTCACTTTTCCATTATTTTTCATAGTGTAAGACATAGCTATAGCTGTAGCTCTACTTTAACAAATGCAGAATATGTAGAATTAGGGATATTGTACAACACCTATTTGACTGAGTCAACACTGTGCGATGGAAAAATTCATCAAGGCCCTCATCTAAGGCAGGATCAGGACGCTCAGAATCAGAAGCTGGGCCCCGCACCTAAATTAAAATACAAAAGCATCAGCTTGCCTATATAACCATACTGATCAAGGTCTTCTTAAGTGGACATTTCATCTGATAAAAAAAAATAGTAGTAAATGATTGTTGTTCCATAAAATGATTAAAACGTTTGCTCTAATACAAACAAAACTCCACCCAGTGACTTTCATGTGTAAGGTGTCAAATAGGTGTAAAAAAGGTGTAAAATATTAGCTGGTTCATTAAAAATATCTGCTTGGTTTAGTGGAAATACAATTTTACTGCTACAATACACATAAGTGAAATAAAAAAATAAAAAAATCTGCAAAAGCCCACTTTGTCATACTGTGTAAAGCAACTGGTTCACTTTAATGCGGACTTCCCTAGCAGCAAACACTTATCTGCTTTTCACTCCTAAACTATTCTGTTCAATCACCAGTATTATAATGAAAGCTACGAGTCCTCAGAGTCATAGCAGACACAGGGCTATGGATTCCCCTTTCTGACAGCGTTGATGGAACCAAAATCTGTCACTTGGCCTCCATACTCGACCATGTATGAGCAAAGCACAGTTTATCTTTAGGGTTCCTCTACACAGGTAATTATTTCTTTAAATTAGAATGCTTTCTGATTAGAGATATTAAACAACCAGGGTGGTAAATGCTTTGGTTAGATATGTGCAATGTTTTTCGGTCCGAATCTAAATTCATACAAACTTTTGGTTATTCATATATTCAGCTGTATCTGAATTTCCGGATAACAATAGTTAACAATAACAATAGTTATTGTTAAATAACTATTGTTAAAATTTGCTTCATTTCATTTTGGTTATTCGTTTTCGAACAAATTACAAATTTTCGGAATCATTCAAATTAGAATCAGTCGAAAATGTATTCACCCGCCTGAATTCTATGTTGACGAATAGCTGGTTGTTAAGGAGCAGACAGGCCCGGAAGCTGACTGCTGCGTCCTTAACAACCGGTGACTCATTAGCTGTCAGCAGGTTTCCCCAATGATAGCTGAATGTAAACATTAGAATTCCAGCAATGAAAAATAAAGAAAAAAAATCAGTGCGGGGTCCTCACACCCTATCTATACTAGGATAAGCTGAGCTTGTAGCCTGGCAGGTCAGGAAAGGGGGGGGGGGGGTGAGCGAGCAGCCCCTCCCTCCTGAACCATACCAGGCCACATGCCCTCAACATGGGGGGAAGGGTGCTCCCAAAGCACCCTGTCCCCATGTTGATGAGGACAAGGGCCTCTTCCTCACAACTATGTCTGCAGGCAGGGAGGCTTATCAGAACCTCAGAACCTGGAAGCCCCCAGATCCCAGCCCTCCATGTGAATGATTATGGGGTACATTTTACCCCTACTTATTCACCAAAAAAAGTGTCAAAAATAAATAAAAATACAGGGACAGTTTTTGATAATTCCTTTATTTAAAAAAAAAAAAAAACATGTCCCCCAAAGTAAATCCAGCATCAGTCATTATAAATGCCACCGCTGGCTGGGAGAAAAAAAAAAAAAAAGATCTGCACCTGCTGAAGGCTCCTGTCGTCTGACAGCTCCGTCATCTGACAGTTCTTCTATAACAATGGGGCAGGGTCACCGATGATGTTGCTGGGTGACCCCTTAGTGATGTCATTGACTGGTGCATATGGCCTGGTATGGTTTGGGGGGAGGGGGCTGCTCGCTCATTCCCCCCTTTTCCTGACCTGCCAGACTGCATGCTCAGATAAGCGTCTGGGATGGATTTTGGAGAGGACCTATGCAATTTTTTTATTTTATTTTGGTGTGGGGTTCCCTTTAAAATCCATACCAAACTCAAAAGGCCTGGTATGGATGGAGGAGGGGGACCCCACACTGTTTTTTTCTTTGTTTTTCATTACTACCCCACGCTGTTTTTTTCTTTGTTTTTCATTACTGGTACTCTTTTGTTTCCATATAGCTGTCAGTGGGAAACTCTCTGACAGTTGATGAGTCATCGTTAAGGACGCTTCCCGGTTCACTCCTTACCAACCAGCTATTCTTCACACAGAATTTGGATCGAATCTTTCTGAAAATTTGGAACTCGTTAGAAAATGAATAAGAAAAAAACAAAACTAAATGAAGCAAAACGAAACAAATTCTGAAACAAAATTAGTAACATAACAAATTTATCTGAAATGAAACACATTTTTCCATTCTGGACAGGCCTAGCTTCGATGCCCTGAACCCTATGGAGTTTGCATGGGACCATTTCCATAGTCCAAATACTTAAAAGCTGAATCTCTTATTTGGCCATAATGATATTCAAGGATGACTTGAATGGTTTTATATGAACATGTTTTAATTAGGGTGTTTTTATCTCCTCAACCTCCGCTTTCTCTTACCTTTCCTCCTCCTGGCGCTCTACGTGACTGTTGCTTCGGCCTGTCCCGGGTTTGATGCTGCAGCTTACTCCCTTCTGTGGGTAGTTCAGAAAGACCTTCTAGTGACACGCTTAGAGAGCGAGAGAGCTGACTGCTAGCGGATGAGGAGAGCGCAGGTGGAGAATTGAGTTCACGGGAGCCAGGGGACCCCAAATCTAGTGTCTTGGGGCTTAATTCCTGCTCACTCACACCTACCAAATGAGGGGCATACAGATTTAGTTAATATTCTACAACAGAAAGATTTTATAGTTGAACAATAAAGGGATGTTTCCCACAAAACATGTTGCATGGAAATGTTTATGTTAGCGTTGTGCGTGAAAACTTGGAAATAGTATATATATCAGAGATCTCACTGATAAATGCAGACACAGGGCGAATTTTTCTGCCTTGGAGACGCTTCTTTATTACCATGGTATCCTGCAGAGATACAAATAAGGACATTAGTAAAGAGGGGAAATAAAGCAATATTAAACCCAAAACCAAAAATGTATCATATTGCCATATTGCAGCTTACCAATCATTACATGTAATGGCTGCATTCGTTTTATTTTTTTCCCTTGGTTTTCATCTGGTGAGCTAAGTAGTAAATTACCTCCTGTATTAGAGTGCCCCCTCTCTGGATGAATGAACACATGGGGTACTGCAGACAGGAACATTGTTAATCTAGGTGGAGGGTAGTATTAGGTATACTATCAGATTTCTAACTAACAAATTGAAGCTGAACTTTAGCTAACAATTAATAAGCAGTTACAGCAAACAGTTGTTTTTTTTTTTTTTTTTTTTTCCGTTTTGGGTAAACATTTTAAATGAATAAGTAAAGGCTGACCATTGTAAGTACCCCCTGTCAGTGTAAATGGTTTGTCTCAACCTTGGAACTGCTATATTTGCAGAATAGCTTGTTTTGTTGAAAAACAACTGACTTACTGGTAGGTTTGCCACCTCATCCCTTTAAACCCAAACACATATTGTTTACACAGGTTCTGTGGCTGATTAAGGTGGTAATTATACTCACTTAGTGCATTATCTGCATTAAATTAGCCTCAGAACCTGTGTAAATTATATGTGTGCAGGTTTAAAGGGATGAGGTGGCAACCCTACTTACTGGCCAGATAACCAGATGAAAATAAAGGAAAGAAAACCTAAAAAAGAAAACAAATGTAGCCATCACATCTAATAATTGGTAAGCTATAATATAATAGGTGTTTGCTTTTGGGATTAATACCATTTTACTGTTTTGTATCTGAAGTGTTAAAGGCCAGTACATAAGGTCCTGGGAAGTGCATGTAACTGATATAATGCCAGGCAGAGATGTACAAATGGGACTTAACTATAATGGTATTAATAGGACAGAGAAAACCAAATTTTATGAAGGCTTGGGGCTTGATAAAACTTAATACTCAAGGCCCAGATTTGCCATCCCCATGGTATTCACTGATCCATTCTTCACTGTTACACTTGTTACATATGGCATATGTTACATATGGCTCTCCTCCATCAACTCAATCTGTCCAAATGCAGCTCATAGATACCATAAAATAAACATTTGCTGGTCAGGGATTGCATTAGGTTGACCTTAAAAAAACACGATGTTATGGATAGTAAAAATCACAAAGGTTAGCATACTGAAATGAAAAGGGATTTATCCACTTACAATACTAGAATACATCTCTCCCTCGTGTGTCTCCTGTTTATTCCTTGGTGGTGTCTGCGGGAGATATCCCATCAGCCTCTGCTCTTCTTCCATAATACTCTGCAGCTGAGATCTGTGACGAGCCTATTAAAGTTTATGGGGAAAAAAAAGAACGAGACGTGTTATTTTTCTGATCCAATGAGTACCCTGAGGCCTGTTTATTGCATTTATTGCAAGGCATGCATAATCACTGAGGTCCATTTCAATGCAGGAAGTACATGTCATTAAAAAATAAAAGAGCTGCTCTCTTATGTTGTCACAAAATCTGCAAACATATTCCATCCCTCCGCCCCCGGTCCACCCCTGTAATGCATTTCACCCATCTGGGCTTAGTCGTAGAGATATTTATGACTTAGCCCAGATGGGTGAAATGTGTTAGAGGGGTGGACCTAGGGTTGAAGATGCTGTATGCACTGTCTAACAAATAAACTTCTGTATTTTATGAGGTCATCTGAGCATAGCTCCCAGATTTCGAGAGACGGTCCCTGATTTGGAGCAATGTCCCTCTGTCCCTCTTTACTCCTCATTTGTCCCTCATTGTGGTCTAATATATATAGTTGTATATAAAATGCACTTTTGCACATCCAATTTCTAAATCGCTGAATATGTCAATTTTATAAGCCAATTTAAAGGAATACTAGTGGTAAAAAAGCACTTGTGGGTTTAATTAACCTTTTTTTTGGTTATGTTCCCTTTAAGGGGCATGTCCTATGCCTACATACATATGCTAGTCCCTCATTCCCATCTCAAAATGTTGAGAGGTATGATCTGAGTGGGCCCCCTTCCTTCTTTTTTTTTTTTTTTAACAAAGAATTTTTATTTATGTTTCAAACAAAAAAAAAACAGAAAACAGACATGCGTCAGCAAGGTACATACATATTTTGAGTAGACAGATAATCAAATGTATCACATATAAGCACAGATAGTTCTTAGCAATATATAGAGTCACTAATCATTGCAACATAAAATATAAAACCTCCCCGAGACCTCCCCCCACCACACAAAAAACCACATAAATTACAAAAAAAGGGGAAACCCCCCTCCCTCCCCCCACCCTCCACTCCCCCTAGCCTAAACAATAGTCAAATGCTTCGCCTCAACCCAAGCCGCCCAAATCTTCCCAAATTTCCCAGGGCAGTTCCTGCCCAGATATGTAAGTTTATAAAGCGGCAAAGCCGCGTTCACCAGGGACTGCCACAGTTGTTTAGTAGGAGGGAGAGGTTGATTCCATTGCAGTAGTATGGCTTTCCTCGCATAGAGTGTAGTGTAAAAAATAAACAGTTTCTTCCCCCAGGAGATATCCAGAAAATCACAGATACCCAGCAGGAGAGGTATCGGGCTAAGTGGAATCGTAAGCTCCCCCACTGCATTAATATCGGCCAGGACCCCTCTCCAAAATCCCCCTACCCCAGGGCAGGACCAGACCATGTGGAAAAAGTCAGCATCATCTTCTTTGCATCTGGGGCAGGTAGTCAATCGGTCAGGGTAAATCCTTGCCAGGCGTGCCGGTGAAAAATATACCCGGTGGAGGAACTTCAATTGTATAAACCTGTCCCTTGCAGAAATCGCAAGGGTCAGGTATTGCTGTAAACCCTCCTCCCAGTCCTCCTCAGTAAGTTCCGGAATGTCGCCTTGCCAGAGCTCAAACAAATGGGAGATCCTAGTCTCCTCCGATACGGTCAACGCGGCATACACCATGGACAGTGTGCGCGTCCCTCCCCCCTCAGGACCAAGCGCCTCCTCCACCGCCGACACCCCAAGAGTCGCTCTAGATGGGAATTGAGATCGGAAGGCGTGTCGCAACTGCAGGAATCTGAAAAACATATGGTTCGGGAGGTCCCTGGCCTGTTTAATAGCATCGAAGGAGAGTAGCTGCCCCTGGGACACTATGTCCCCCAGTGTTATAACTCCATGCCTGGCCCAAACAATCGGATCCGGGATGGATTGAAAGTGGGGCAAGCGGGGGTTCCCCCAAAGGGGAGTCCCCGGGGCCCACACCCCTGCGCCCACCAACCTTTTGTTCACCAGATCCCATATTTTAAGCGTCGTACGCATCGGGAGGGTTATCCCAGGGTTAGATCGTGGTCCCCTATAGATCAGGTTCCTGAGTTCCGCATGAGAGCCCAACAACGCCGCCTCCAACGAGGACGCAGGGTTGACCGGGCCCTCGGAGAGCCACCACCTGACAGTCACTAGGACTGCCGCCCAGTAGTATTTCAGAAAACAGGGCAGTGCCAGACCGCCCCTCACAAGGGGCCGTTGGAGGGTTGTTTTAGCTATTCTAGGGGGCCTACCATTCCAGACGAAGGACGAAACAATGCCATCTAATTTCTTAAAAAATCTAAGCGGGATGTGGACTGGGGTCTGACGGAAGAGATAGGTAAACCGAGGAAGGACCGACATTTTAATTAAATTGACCCGTCCCACTGGCGAAAGCGGCAAGGACCTCCACCCAGTACACCTCTGGGTCAACTGGGTAACCACCGGACTCAGGTTAAGGGTAATAAATTGTTTCAAGTCTCTGTGTATTTCCACCCCTAGATATTTAAATTGAGAAACCCTCTGCAGTTGCCCATCTACTCGGGGACCACCCTCACCATCATGTAGTGGGAATAGAATTGATTTCGCCCAATTTATACGTATACCCGAGAACTGTCCGAACCGGTCTATATGCGACAGTGCCGCCTGTAGGGAGGCTCCGTCGTCCTTGAGATACAACAAGGTATCATCAGCGTATAAGGAAACTTTTTCCTGCAAAGGACCCCGGACAATACCCCGAACCTCAGGAGAGGAGCGGAGAATAGCCGCCATAGGTTCAATTGCCAGTGCAAAAAGCCCCGGGGACAGTGGGCACCCCTGCCTGGTTCCCCTATGGAGGGGAAAGAGCGGGGAGAGGACCGCACCCGTACGCACTCTGGCCGTGGGAGCTCTGTACACCGCCCTGACCCACGAGATAAAGGCTGGACCGAATCCAAATCTACGGAGGACTGCCCACAAATAGTCCCACTCCACTGAATCAAAGGCCTTCTCCGCGTCTAGAGAGACCACAACCTCCTCCCCACCTTCTGCATCCCCCGAGGCCAAAACAGTAAAGAGCCTGCGAATATTAATATCTGTCCCCTTCCCTGGCATAAAGCCAGACTGATCCTCATGGATCAAGGTAAGTATAACCTCGTTCAGTCGCCTGGCAAGGATTTTGGTCAGCACTTTCGCGTCCGAGTTGAGTAGGGAAATGGGTCGGTATGACGAGCACAACTGGGGGTCTTTCCCAGGTTTAGGGATCACCACTATGATGGCTTGTGCCATAGATGGAGGAAGTTCCCCCTCACGAAGGGACGCGGTGAGCATATCATGCATTCTAACTGACATCTCCTCTAGGTAATACTTGTAAAATTCCGGGGGTATCCCATCCTCCCCAGGGGTCTTCCCCGGCTGCATGGACCCCAGCGCCACCCGGACTTCCGCCAGAGTAATCGGGGAGTCCAGACCGTCCCTGGCCTCAGAAGTAAGGGCAGGGAGTGTCACCCCCTCTAAAAAAGCACTTAACTCCTGCGCTGAGTACTGCACCCTAGATGAATAAAGGGCGGAGTAGAACTCTGCAAAGCAAGCGTTGATGGCAAGGGGATCCGTCACCATTGTCCCAGCACTATTCTGTATTCGAGGGATAGTGGAGATTGGGGCCTGCTCCCTCGAGATCCAGGCCAACAATCTCCCCGTCTTTTCGCCCTGTTCAAAAATCCTCTGCGTCTGAGCCAGTTGACGTTTGCTTGTTTTAGCCACCCTAAGGAGCACCACCTCTCTATACGCTACTTTCATATCCTGAGCCGTGAGCGGGTTACCCGTGAGGGTGAACCGGGTCTCCAGTTCCTGGGCCCTGGCCTCTGCCTCCTCTACCGTGATCTTATCATTCCTGCGCTCCCGACCAATGGAGGAGAGGTAGCACCCCCTCATATAGGCCTTGAAGGCATCCCAGACCATCCCCCCAGAAGCCGTGCCAACATTTGAGGCCCAAAATCCCCGGATTTCACCGCCCATCTCAAAGGCAATAGTGGGATGCTCAATCCAGTACCTAGACAAGCGCCATAGTCTATCCCTCTGAGGGGTAGAGGTTTGCAATGTACACAGCAGTGGGGAGTGGTCAGAGATGCCCCGAGGAAGTAACTCTATTCCAAGGACCCTGGGAAGCATGGGGGCACCAGCATAGACTAGGTCAATACGGGAGAGTGTGTTGTGGGAGGAGGAGTGGCACGTAAACTGGCGATCTGATGGGTGTTTCCACCTCCAGACATCCTCCAGCCCAAACACCTGTGCCCAGCGAGAAACTGGAGAGTCTGTGGCCCGGTCAGGCGTCAACCTATCCAGGGAAGGATTAGGAGGAATATTAAAGTCCCCTGCTATAACCACATTGTCAGTCTGGAATTGGGCTATCAGGGCAGTCAGTTTATGTAGTAGAGACAGATCCGCAGGAGGAGGCATATAAAGACCCACCAGCACCATTTCTATCATGTCAATTGTGGCATGGACCAGTACGTATCTCCCGTCCTTATCTGTGACTATATCAAGAGGCTCAAAATTAAGGGACCTATGGATAAGGACGCTAACCCCCCGGGCATAGCCGGAGTATGTGGCATGATAGTGGTATCCCACCCAGGGCCTCTTCAATCCCATAATCCTTCCCCCCACTAGGTGCGTCTCCTGAAGAATACAGATATGCGGAGCATATTTTTTCATGTAGTCAAAAACAAGAGAGCGTTTAATCTTCTGGTTAAGCCCCCTAACATTCCAGGAGAGGATCTTCAACGGAGCCATAATCTGGAAGGGCAGGGGGGACCAACGGATACGACCACCCGGCCAGGGTCGGGGCACAAATATCTCATCTTAAGTAATGCAATGATATACCTTATACATTCATTATAGTAGCGCTGTCTATACCAGAAAACATGAAAGCATGTAACAAAAAAACAACAAAAAAAACAGAAAAAAAAACAGAACTCCCCTCCCTTCCCACCCCACACCCCAGAAAAACAGCCCCAGGGTGTTTGAGAACCCAAACCAAACATAATCAAACCCATTTAAAGGAGAAATCTCCCGTGGGGGCGGTGCGTATCAACCAGCACACCTAGGACAGAGTCTCCTGCGCAGAGTAGACAAACTCCAGCGCAGCCGCTTCCTGGAGGCAAAGGAAAAGAAAAAACAAGACAAAAGGGAACAAATCGTAGTGTATGTGGCGCCTCAGATTGAAGTGCAAAATTCTCTTGGAATGTTCCAAGGGCCCATTCTTAGTAGCAACTCATCCAACAGGACGACAACATCGGAGTAGCGGGGTCCAGCATCATCAGTACAGAGTATTCACATCCAGAAGTAATCTTGCAGACCCCCCCGGGTATAAACTAGGGAGGGGGTAGGGCCCTAAGGCCCGTTAGACAGAAATGTGAAGACATGAACCTGTAGACCCCCCCTGAGGAGCATCAGAATATCAGGTCGGCTCCTCGCCCCCTGCCCAAAACCAGTATTGAAAAGGAGAGGGGCACTCCGACCTGCCCTCCAAGTTCCAAAATGGAGGGACAGAGCTGGGGGGGGGGGAAATCCGATCCGCGTGACACTGGGCAAAGCTTGTGATGCTTGTGGACCCCAGTCAGGTAATCACCATCAAAAAATTATCTCTGCTGGGGAAGGGAATCAATCCATCTGGAGGCCTCACTCGGGGCGGTAAAGAAACGAACGGATTCTCCGTCAATCACTCTGAGTTTCGCGGGGAACATCATGTTGTACTTGAGACCTTTGGTGCGCAGCTGGGCCTTGACTTGGTCGAATGTCCTGCGTTGCCTCTGCGTCTCCACAGAATAATCAGGAAAAAGCATTAATTTAGCATTTTCAAAGCGCAGGTCCCCCACCTTCCTCGCCTCCCGAAGAACCAGGTCTCTGTCTCTAAAGTTCAAAAGGCGGAAAATAAACGTGCGTGGCGGGGCGCCCGGTGGGCCACGAACCGACGGCATTCTGTGCGCTCGTTCCACGACAAAATGGGGGGAGAACTCAGCGAGCGGGAGAAGTGTACGTAGCAAACGTTCGGTAAAGGCTTCGGTGTCACGGCCCTCCGACCCCTCCGGGAGGCCCACCAACCTCAGGTTGTTCCTCCTATTCCTGTTCTCGTGGTCCTCGGCCCTGGATTCCAGCGCCTTCACCCGCACCTGCAGGGTACGGAGGGAGGCATCATGGTCGCGGGTAACATCTTCCACGTCTCCAACCCTCCGCTCCACCTCGGCAAGCCGCTCCCGGTGTTTATCCATATCTCGCCGGATAAGCCCCATGTCGAGCTGTATCTGCTCTATCTTAGTGGTTAGGGTAGTCTGGCAACCAGTGATCGCTTGCATAAGTGCTTGAAATTGATCATCACCCATCGGTGGCGTGTCGGCGTGGTCCGTTTGAGACGCCATGTTGGTGTAGGCCTGCCCGCGTGCCGCGCGGGTCTGTAGTGGAGTTCCCGGCGGGGTTCCCGGGACCGTATGCTTCTTCCTATGGGAACCGGAGCTACCCCTGCGCATCCCCGAGCCTCACCACCGCTTCACCGGCCCACGGGGAGAGATATATGTCCCTAAATGCCGGATAAATAGCCTGCCAGGTGCGGAGCTCTCTGCAAACACGTCCTAGCTGGTTGCCATCTTGGCCACGCCCCCGCCCCCTTCCTTCTTAACATCATGTCTCACACAGAATGTGAATGGGTTCCCTGGCACCACTCTGTCTGTCCACACTATCAGTTTTTGTTATTTTATACATACCAATTTTCTGTGTGTTCTTTGCATTTCCTGTAGAACTTGCTCCAAAACTGAGTTACTGAGACGAGTCATGAGGGAAAGCTGGGCACCTCTGGAATTATAAAACATCATAGTAGACCCAATTATTAAAACAGTTTTCTTTTGAACAGTTCCCACTGTTCCTATTTAACCAGCCATATTTAGGCTTTGACTCTCCTCATGACATTTTTTTCAGTCCAAGTTTGAACCTGATAGGCAGTGGCGGCTGCCCCATAAGGGGCCTAGGGCGCTGCCCCCCTATCCAATGCATCTGGCCCCCTGATATACGTACAGGGCGGCAGACACATGGATTCCAATGGCGGAGGTGTGTTTTTTTGAAGCACGTGATTAGAACCAGAGGCTCTAATACAACAGGGTGGGTTCAGGGCACAGAGCACTGCACCCTGATCCCACCCGGTTGTGTGACACTAGCAAATTAATATTTGCTATTCTTCCTCATTTTCCTCTGGCCAATCAGGAAGCCCCTATTGGCTAGGGAGTCTTAGGACTCCATGGCCAATCATGTTTCAGGACACACTTCCGGTTTCTAATCAGCTGGAAGGAGAATGTCTTCTGTGTGCTCGCCAGAGCGGCACCGGCTCTTTATTCTCTCTGCCTCCATAAGGTAAGGCACCCTCTTACTGTGGGGGGTGATTGCCACCACCGCCCATCTCCCGCAGGTGATTGCCCCCGTCTTTGTCTCCCATGGGGGGGTGGTTGTTATATGGGTTTGGTATGGATTTTTTTGGGGGGACCCCATGTCATTTTATTTTTTTACATTTTGGCACTGGGGTTCCCCTTAAAATCCATACTAGACCTTAAGGGTCTGGTATGAATTTTGAGGGGGATCCCACGCCATTTTTTTTAAAATTTGGCACAGAGTTCCCCTTAATATCCATACCAGACCTAAAGGGCCTGTTATGGAATTTAGGGGGACCCTCACGCATTTTTTTATCTTATTTTGGTTCGGGGTTCCCCTGCGGGGAAATTCGGTGCAGTTTTTATCAATAAACTTTCATGTGTATTGTCGGACTGACAATTCATTATAGCCGCAAGTAGTTTTAAATGGCTTTTTTTCCTTTAGAAATGTAATTTTGCAATCAGACTGTTCTAAACACAGGAAACATGTGCCCCTTTACAGGCATACTATAGACACCCCCCAGGTACAAAATTTAAAGGAATATTACACTTTTATTGTTTCACTTTAAGCATTATTAAAATCACTGCTGCCGAAAAAACAGCCATTTTTAAAACTTTTTTTGCATTAATACATGTCCCCTGGGGCAGGACCCAGGTCCCCAAACACTTTTTATGACAATACCATGCATATAAGACTTTTAAATTAGCACTGTTGATTTCTCCCATAGACTTTTAAAGGGTGTTCCGCGGCTTTCGAATTTGCCGCAAACACCCAAAATTGTTCGCTGTTCGGCTGTTCGGCCAATGTTCGAGTCAAACTCATGTTCGACGCGAACATAAAGCTCATCCCTAATTGTGGGCAAGCTTGACTTGGCACCCTTGAATGTAGACTCAACGCGTTTCATGGCGTTTACAGCCAATTATCAGGAGTATGATGCATGCATTTCACTACAAAATTAAATAGATAGATGAGTAAATAAAGTAACAAATGGTATACTATGCTCTCTTCATGAAGGGAAGGAGAGCGAGATCTGGCAATTTATACTTTGTCCTATAGAGTGACATATAGTGGGAATAAAAGATGGCTTGGAGTGAATTATCTCATTCGGGGTTGAGACGGGAGGCCCCCTCTTTCTCTCTCCCCCAACTTCCCCGGATAACCGGGTAGACCAGATGGAGGACCATGGGATGCAGCAGCCAAGGAGCAGGCCGGACAGCCACAACACAACATCAGGATTGGAGGTGTATACACACAGGACATAGGCCCTGTCTTGCGAATAAATATTAATGAATGAGTGAGGACAGATTTGCTAAAAAACGAAATAAAGAATGAAATAAAAGATATATAAAATATATATAAAATAATAAAATAAATAAAATAAAGGAAAAATAAAGTGAAATAAGGATAAAAGTAAAAAAAAACAATAAACTGAAATAAAATAAAAATAATAAAAATATAAAAATAATAATAATAAAAATAAATAAAATTAGAATTGAAAGAAAAGGAGAATAAGAAAATTATGTGATTCTGTGAATAGAACAACAATGTTTCCCCAATGTGAGCGTAGTTTAGACTTGAATAATGTGCATATAGTTGCACCTATGATTACCATTGGGTGCATACTATGTGTCAACAGAAAAGTGCGTGTTGATAAGAAGGGAAGTGAATGTGGTTAATTAATGTGGACACATCCAACAATGAAGTGTCAATGTGCTAACAATATAGGCACATAGGTGTATGTATATGCATAAGTGTGTAAATGTGTGTGTGTGTGAGTGTGTGTGTGTGTGTGCGTGCGTGTGTGTGTAGTCCTAGGGGATCTGCTGGCGGGGACCCACCCCAAGCCGTGGGTACATCAGCCAGGACGAGCCAGTGGCTCACTGTACCTGTTTCAATCATGAGGAGACGATCTTTGCATCTCCTCCTTACACTTTAGGTATGGAGGGGATCCCCAAGGACACAGACACACAGACACACACATTTACACACACGTTCACATACACACTTATGCATATACTTATGTGCCTGTATTGTTAGCACATTGATACTCCATTGTTGGATGTGTCCACATTCACTTCTCTTCTTATCAACACACACTTTTCTGTTTTCTGTTGAATAGTATGCACCCAATGGCTATATACACATTATTTAAGTCTAACATATGCTCACATTGGGGAAACATTGTTGTTCTATTCACAGAATCACGTAATTTTCTTATTCTCCTTTTTCTTTTGATTATAAGTTTAATTTATTTTTATTATTATTATTTTAATATATTTTTATTATTTTTATTTTTATTTATTTTATTGTATTTTTTTTTACTTTTATCCTTATTTCACTTAATTTTTTCCATTTTTTTTATTTATTTACTTTACTTTTTTTTATCTTATTTCATATATATTTTATATATCTTTTATTTCAGTCTTTATATTGTTTTTTAGCATATCCATCCTCACTCATTCATTAATATTTATTCACAAAACTGGGACTATGTCCTGTGTGTATACACCTCCAATCCTGATGTCATGTTGTGGCTGTCCGGCCCGCTTAGTCCCATGGTCTACCCGGTTATCCGGGGAAGTTAGAGGAGAGAAAAAGCCTCAACCCCAGACAAGATAGTTCACTCCAAGCCATCTTTTAATCCCACTATAGGAGCTGCTGGGTTATACCTATGGGTAATGCTATAGGTAAAGTATAAATTGCCAGATCTCTCTCCCCTTCTCTTCATCTAGAGAACATAGTATATCATTTGTCACTTTATTTACCCATCTATCTATTTAATTTTGTAGTTAAATTCATGCATCCTAATCCTGATAATTGTCTGTAATCCCATGAAACGCGTTGATCCTTCATTCAAAGATGCCAAGTCAAGCTTGCCCACAATCATGAATTTGTTCTTTTGTGCCATATATTGCTTCTATTTATTATGATAATTATGTTTATTTGATTCATATGCTCATTATATTTATTGCTGCTGTCTGTACCAATCATGACCATTTATGATTAACATTAAATATGTTATTATTATTATTACATTAATTATGGTTTTCTTCATATACCCCATGCATTGTATATTTTTATACTATGCATTATATATCATATTTATCAATTTATTAAAACCATTAATTTAATATATTATACTTCCAGGAACTACCCCTCAGGGATTGTGACATTCAACCTATTTATAATTAGGTATTTCATTCATTCATTTTTAAGAAACAAAGACAAGCCCCATGTAAAGTTCCAAATCCATTTGTTTCCTTTTTTTAGACAATTAAATAAGTAGCTTTTCATTTTTTTTTTTTTCAAAACTAGCTTTTTCATTTAGTGAAAAATCTTTGGAAATCAGGTTTTACATTTGCAAGGAAAAATATCATGTATAAAACTCCCCTTGAAAACTTGCAGGTAATAAAAATGACTGAAACTGTACTTTTCTTGATGAATCAAGCTTGGTGATAAACCCTATACTTACACTTTAAGTGTATTATGCATTATTATGTTGTATGTAATACTGCAACTTCGTGCGTCATGACCGTATTATCCATAAGGACAAGGATACACCAGTGTTATAGGACTGAAGGTGATTATTGCAGCCTGAGCTGCTTTTTTAAACCTATACCTTGTCTTGGGTCCATTTTATTGAAAATGTCTGCCCGGGGTTGGACTTTAAGGCTTTAGTACTGTTAGATCAATATCCCAACAAAAGTATACAGATCTGGAGTTCAGAATTGACTATGATTTTCCTGGTCTCTATGCTTCTACTGGGTCCATGACCCAAGAAGTATTGAAGCCAGAGACGTTCTTTACTGTTGGAACAGGTTTATGTTTCTGTAGCTCTTTTCTTCAGTATTTTGTGGAAATTACTACAGTCCTTACCTTAACTTGTTGTGTATGTCGCTCCCCACTTGGCGAAGCATATCTCGGATGTGAGGTGGGCTGAGTCCATGTTGTTCTCTAAGTCTGCAAAGCATTGCTCCTCCTCGCTGAGCATCCCGTGCTGCTCCAGGGAAAAGATCCTGAGTAGCCTCCCACATGGTATCTGCAATGTTCTAGGAAAGAAAATTAAAAGTCAGTCTGTTATTTTAGAAGGGTATAAAATGCCATGGTATATGAGTGCATGTCTTTATAGGAATGTGGTCCAAAACCTATATACCAATACCTATATATGCACAAACTAAAACTGCTAAAATGTGATTAAAAGCACAGTCAGTCTTATGCTTAAAAATGTGCCTTGCTATAATAAATATCCCCAACATTTAAAAAAAAAACAAATTTCTTCATCAGTTTAGGCCAATATATATTTTTCTACATATTTGTGGTAAAAAAAAAACCGCAATAAGCGTATATATTGATTGGTTTGCGCAAAAGTTATAATGTCTACAAACTATGGGAAAGATTTATGGCATTTATATTATTATTATTTTTTTAACTGCGATTGGTAGCGGTACTGCGACATTGCGACAGACAGCTCAGACACTTTTGACACATTTTTGGGCCCATTGACATTTATACAGTGATCAGTGCTATAAAAAAGGCACTGATTACTGTGTAAATGTCACTGATAGTGAAGGGGTTAACACTAGGGGGGCGAAAAAGGGGTTAACTGTGTGTTCCCTCAATGTGTTCTAACTGTATGGGGATAGGACTGATTAGGAGAGGAGACATATCGCTGTTCCTACTTAGTAGGAACACGCAATGGTGGTTATAATTTACGAAAGACAAATCTACTTTGCACTGCAAGTGCACTTGGAAGTGCAGTTGCTCTAAATCTAAGGGGTAGATCTGAAATGAGGGGAAGCTCTGCTGATTTTATCATCCAATCATGTGCAAGCTAAAATGCTGTTTTTTATTTTCCTTGCATGTCCCCCTCGGATCTACAGCGACTTTACTTCCATGTGCACTTGCAGTGCAAAGTGGATTTTCCATTAGTAAATAACCCCCAATATATCTTCTCTGTTTACACACACAATAATCCCTGTGCTGGCGCTCATGCACATGATCAAGTCCCCCCACCGTGCAGCTGGCACCCTCTGGTGGCCGAAAAGGGGAAGTATGTACCCATATGAGATTTTGCCCAGGAGAGCCCTTGTGACACAGTATATCTGCGTGAGCTGATCGGGAACCAGCTACATATAATTTTTCCTAGTGCAGATATGAATGAAAGAGGAAATGTCTCATAGGTTGCCATATGGAAAAAAAATATATATATATATAATCTGTAGACAAAGATCAAATATATAACTGCTCATTTTGTTACACACAAAAAAAAATCAGTTGTATTATTTTTTTAATAATTCATATTCATTTTGTAATGACATTTTTGTAATCTTGTAATAATAATTTTATAATAGGATACCAAAATACATAGAAAATAATACACAACATAACAGGGCACTGAAAACTGTATGTTCCAAATGTGTGGAAATACTCAATTCCCTAGTAAGATAAAGCCTAAGTCCGTCCATTTTTTTGTTTTGGATTGAGTGGAAAGGAGTTTACTTGTTTGTCAGCTTTTTATTTCTGTCTTTACAACAAATGTGGGATGTGGTCATTACGAGAAGACACAGACAGCAATGAAAACATCGCCAGATGTTCTAACTTTTCCCCAGTCCACTAAGATTGAGTTTCTATTGATGTCTGTGTCCTTGTTAGGAAGGTTTCTCAACAAGTCTAGTCCCAACAAGAAATCAGAGGAAATCTCCCCAATGGGGCTGCGGGCAGCAAAAAAACATTCCAAAACTTTGCTCTATGCAAAATAAAACATAAAGTCTTGGCTAGAGTTAGGCTTTTCTTTCAAACTTCCTGTGTAGATAATCCAGTGCTAAACTAGAAACAGTCTACGTTTATATATCTTAATAAAGCAAGATTCCAACAGCACATGGGATCCCAATACTAAAGGTATATGCTAAAGTTAAACTGTGGCCTTAAAAAATCAATTATGAGAAGGAAGGTATTTTATCACAGAAAAGACATTCTATGTCTCTTCTACAATAAAGGGTTCATACCTTCAACATCTCAATCTTCTGTACATTGTATATTGAGCTACGAATGTGCTACAATTCCAAGTGATAGAATGAAATCGTTCCCATGCACATGTGCGGGTGTTACATCATCCCAGGACAGCCATGTTGGCACCAGCTACAGAGCTTGCAGATGTAGCATAGTTGGAATGAATGTATTTGTGGACTTTGATTCCCCTTTAGGAACATAGACAGTTTAATCACCAAACAGGTATGCAGCCATAATTATGCTCAATTTACAAAGCTTCTACATACTATGAGGATTTTTATTGTAATTTTCAAATGTTATTGGTTCATGAGTTGAGCTTTGTGTGTAGATAAAGTAGACTCAGCCAGTACAGAAGACATGGAACCATGGGTTGCCGGACTTGTTTCATGTACTGTATACAAAATTCACATGCAAGTGCTTGCATATGATTGGATGGTTGAAGTCAGAACAGTTTCATCTCAATCACTGTGATAAGTGAATTTTCTCTCTGTAAAGTACAATTTTATTTACTTTAGGGTATCAGGCAAAGCAGTGCTGACTACAATAATCTAATCATGGGTGAGCAATAGTCCTGTTTCTTTTTTTCTTGCACATTTTTCAGCATTCTTTGCAAAGTGAATTTTCATTCACTAAGATAAGTGAAAATTAACTTTCCAAAGTGAATATGTTTTACTCCTTTAGTAAATCAACCAAGTTCAAAGTGAGAAATTATCCTTTTCTCTTACCTTAAAGTGTTAAAGGATAAGTTCACCGTTGGGAACATGTTACATGTTACACCCACTTTTAGGGGGAACATGTAACATGTTCCCACTGCTGCAGCCTCTCCCCACTGCCTTCTATCCCTGTGACAGCAGTACAGGGAGAAGTTGAAAACAGAGTTCTGTGTATAAAAGAACTACAAGTACTGACACCCTTTGAGGCTGTCAGCTTATAGTTCTCAATGAACTACCACAGCGCTGTTGAGTGTTCTGGTAGTTCATTGATTCTTCCTGTCAGTGTGAAACTGCCTGGTCGTATGCTGTACGGGCAGGCAGCTCACACTGACTGTCTGCAGGAGACCTGCATTCTATCAGCGATCTGCTGATGGCTGGTGCAATGCTTTCCAGAATCCTAAAAGAAATTGTAAATGCATATTTTTTTACCTGCAAAAAAATGTGCATTTTTTTAAATTTAGTTAAACATAACAATCTACACTGAAGAGAAGTTAAATATGACAGCAAATTGGACACAAAGGGAAAGAAAGATGGAGATGTCACGTTTGAAACAATGCTTTTTCAGTACCTGCAGTTCTCTATCCACTGCTCGAGACAGTTCATATGAGACCGTTTCGAGGAGGCGCTGAGCGGGGCCAGAAGGAGACAGCCAGCTGCCCGCTTCCAGGAGACGTGGTAATAGCTGGTGACGAGAACGGAAAAGTGTCAGGGTTAGAAAGAGATACACTGAAAAGGATGTATAAGACTATGGCATTAAATATCTCCCTCTTGGAAGGAAGATTACTTCCAGTGTGTGGGTCATTAAAGGAAAAAAAATGTTACCAGCGCTATTTAATTAAGGGTCTTTCAGCATACATAATTGCTTAATATTTGTAGATCAATAGCTTTATTATGACATCATACTGTAATATGACAGTATATTACATCATTCCAGATAAGGTTGTTGCCATTAATATTGTTAGTGCCAATAATCTCTCCAAAGAATCCTCCAGAGGAACCACGTGAGAGGTGGCGAAACTAGTAGAGGTGGAGCCTGGCGGTGGACTGATCGTTACAGAGTGAGATTTATCAGATTTGTATCTATACTTTTAATCATTTTAATAAATG
This sequence comes from Lithobates pipiens, assembly GCF_037356315.1. Taxonomy (NCBI): domain Eukaryota; kingdom Metazoa; phylum Chordata; class Amphibia; order Anura; family Ranidae; genus Lithobates; species Lithobates pipiens. Next base: position 17,910,572 of record NW_027507696.1, read on the forward strand.
TGAGTTTATTGCTGGCTGGGATTTCTAATCCCTCAGATACTGCACTATAGGGGGCACTTTTTCTTGTCTTTTTTATGTATTTCTGCATCTGCTGGTCTCTAATATGGATTGAGGTTTAAAGCAGCACAGTGGATGGAACCTTTGCTGGCCATAGACCATTTGTCTATACCTTGAGCAAAGTAAAGATCTCAGAGGATTCTTTGGAGAGATTATTGGCAGTAAGTTCAAGGCGTGTTTGACCCCCTGGGGTCGTATTAAGGAGGTGATCGGCCATTGCATGCGGTGGTGGAAGCACTCTGGATAAGGAGTCCTTTAGAAGAAGCATCACATTTGTTTTTTTCTATATCACTGAAGAAATTATCATTCATTGTTTATTGGACTCTGTTTCACTTTTTTTTTTTTTTTTTATTAGCTCATATATTGCACTGTTAGTTGAATTGTTGATTTATTGTATACAGATTGTAATATTGCAGTGCTATCGCATTTTTCAATATTTTTATTGTTATCTGTGGGAGCACAATAGTGATAGCTGCCAGCAACCTTAAGCAATTTTAGGTTTATCATTACTTTATCTATCAAAATCTTTACATATTAGCGTGCCGCTACTCTATTTTTCATTCATAATTACACATTATTCGATTATATATCCCCATGTGCTTAACATGTGGCATTCTGTATTTTCTTATATTCATTTATATATTTTATATTATATTATGGTTTCTTTTTAACAGTAAAAAATAATTGCTGGTCTGTGATTCAGGCAACAGCATGACTCGTGTGGATTAGTTTAGGAGAGGCTTACGGCCCGACAGTTCTTGGCATCTCGGAGAAGCTGTCTTGCGCATATGATATCTTCTTGGACAGTTTCCAGATCACATGACCGCAAAGCATTAATGTGATCATGTATCAACATCGATAGTGTCTGCAGCATCTAATAGTGGGAGGTGGATAAAGGCAGAGAGAAAGACTGTTAAATTATGCAATTAAGGGATGCAATAGTGAAATGGGACTTCTATTACCTGTTCTGCACTACTTGCTACTCCCTGTTGAAGTCGCAGTGCTCTTTGATCAGAGGCAACCAAAGTCTGAGAGTTTCGAAGGAGACAGCTATGTATCTGAGAAAAAGATTACATTATTGGATTGTTCTGTTCCTGTTCTAAAATCCATCCCCTAGCACCCATTATCTGGGGCAATCAGTGTCAGTTTCTCATCTCTTCTCCTTTGAGATAATTCTCCCCTTTCTCCCCAATGCCATTAGAGTATGTCACTTATTTTCCTAAAGAACACATTTTTTAACATACGTTTTCCTTCTGTTCCTGATCTGCTACTCCCCAACTGCACATTTCTTTGTTTACCTCTACTACAGCTTTCCACTTTAGCCTCACATATGAGTGTGCTTAGTCTTCCAATCCAAGGCTGCTCTCCATTTCTCATCTTCAGGCTCCTATACTACATACATTTCATCAGCTCTCCCCAAAAATACCATTAATGTCCCAGCTTTATCCAATTTTCATTAACTCTGTCATATCTCCGACATAATGCACATCCCCACTGTCCTGTGTCTCCAAAAAGTGATCCTAATAAAGTTTTCTCTCTCTCTTTGCTACACCATCAGCACCCACTTCACTTTCCACTATCAATTCCCATCCCCAGACCATCTACCACCCTTTCTACTATACAGGTTTATCCGTATACCCCTTCAACCACCAGTTTCCATTCCCTGTCACATCATTACCTTTCATTCTACCCACTTCATCAAAAATTTTCATCCACTATTCCTAGCACCTTCGTAGCATATATAAAATATCAAACCATTTTTCTTTAATTTAGTCTTTTACAGGACAGATTTAAATAAAAAACAATTTGGGCGTTTCTTACCTTTCAAGGTCATAAAGAACACTAACAATCAGATCTCGATAGTAACATATCTGCATAAATGTCTTTTAATTTGGTGGGCCCATCCCCTTGATTTGCTCTACCAGTTCTGTTTTACTAAATAGGCAAAAAATATAGGTCTCCACAAATGTCAAAAAACAGGCTTCCATGAACCAGCCATTTACCTTCCTCCAGGCACTTTCTGCTCTCTCAGGGTGTCTCTGGTAAGCCTGGCAGATGTCTCCCACAGGAAAGGACATGAAGCGAAGTGTTTTATTTCTAGTTTGAATAAAAAGTAGTAATAATATCATTATGGTTTATTTAAGCCTCCAAGTGCATACATGAAAAGCCCCATTTTGCCAACTCACTTTTCAAGTGCTCTTGCCACATCCATAAACCCAGAAGCTGACACTGCATTCCTGTCCCAAAGCACAGATCTGGAGAAGGAGAAGGCATATTTTAGACAGGAGATTAAATACCATAAATGGAAGTCAGTCTCTTATCTTTTATCAAGCTGTAAGCACAATATCCTACAATATTCAGAGCAGGCCTTTAAGAGCATCAGACATATAATATATAGAGCTTTTTCTAGTTTGTTAGCAAACATATTAGAAAGAATAATAAAGATGACCAGTGGGATTTTTTTAGTCCTAATGTCAATTCCTCCTTTTGTAACATTCTCCAATTAATCAGCTGTTTAATTAGAAACCTGGTCCAACAGGAGGTATATTAATGACATTAATTGGATTTTTTCAGGGCTCAATTCTATACTACTTCCCTCTGGGGCCAAAAGTCTTGTTCAAAAGTCTACTGCTTAGCCTTAGTGTCATACTAAGGCTGTGAGAAACTATTGGTCCACTCTGTGTCAGTATGCCTAGGTCCAATGACAGAAGGGTAGGCCAAAGTGTTGCCCTACTCTTCTAGCAATTTGGTCCTAGAAATGCAGACCTAGACTTGGTGAACTGTAAGCCCATGATTGGAGATTCCGACGGAATGTGTCCGATCGGAGCGTTTTGTCGGATATTCCGACTGTGTGTGGTCTGCATCGGACTGTTTTGCGTCGGAATATCCGTCAGACCAAATTTTCCAACTTGCCGGAAATATTTTCCGACAAAATGCTCCGATCATACATACTCCGATCATGTGTAGAGAATTTCCGATCAAAGACAAAGTGCCACGCATGCTCAGATCAAATTCCTACATCAAAGCTATTGGCTACTAGCCTGAACATGGTCCCGTCATAACGAAATAACGTCATCACGTTCTGAACGATCAGATTTTCCGACAACTTCGTGCGACCGTGTGTATGCAACAGTTTCGAACAAAATCCGACGGACAAAATCCGACGGATTTGGTTGTCGGAATCGTGTGTACAAGGGCTAAGTATCCAGTATACTTTCCACCAATACACTGCAGACCAGTCTGGAATATATTATATATTTTATTTATTATCTATTATATATGAGAATAACAATCAGCATCTGTGCTGCCCAAGCATGGACTATTTAGGCACCCAGCCTTCTAAATTCTATAGTAGAACTCACCGTAGAGTACTGTTTATCTGTAAGGTTTTTCCTAGCATCTTCGCTCCAATATCTGACATTCCGTTGCCGCTGATATCCAACTCTTGAAGAGATGTGTTGCTCCCAAGAGCATTAAGCACGATACAAGTGCGAGATTTTAGACGAGAGTCTGCGATAGACAGAGATTGCAGGCACTGCAGAAACATAGAAAAAAATCTATGTGACAATGCAAATTTACACAGTATTAGATCTCTGAATATTCAATTATTTATTAGTGTATATATTTTTTTATAAGAGAACTAAAGTGCAATAATCTATAACAGCCAATGAAACGTTTGCCTGTGACAGTTCAGTGTATCCAGATTAATTGAAGCTGATCTGATTTCTGATTAGCTGATCAGATCAGAATAACCGCACTTGCTCCTGTGTTCTGAAAACAAATGAACCTATGCGCCACATAAAAAAGTGCAATGCCTTTAAAGGTGCCCTAAATCAGTCATTACAGTTCATCTATTTACTAGTGATGAGTGACTGAAATTGAGAGTTTTAATTTCCCCAAATAATCAGCATAAAATGTAGGATTTAGTAAAAAATTTTGCCGTATTGGTGAAATGCATTGAAGTCAATTGGAAAAGCAAAATAAAAATGTTTTTCCTGGCTTTAAATGGTGCAGTGGGCTTTTAATGGCTCCTGCGAGTTATGAATGGCCCATTTTAACTATCCTGGACCTGTACTTGTATCAAAAAACCCTTTATTATATTATTTTTTCCCAAAAACATACAACTTGGCCAGTGAAAAAAGTACAGCCAAATTAAATAAATAAAGTAAATGAAAGAAATTAAACCATCCACAATACAGCAACCAAAAAAAGTATATTGGTTTCAATGAGCTAACCTGAGAGTTGCCACTTTGGCAAAATTCCCCCAATGTTGAAATCCATTTTTCTGAAATCACCCGTTCCTACTACTTACAGTGTTTGCTAAACTTTTATTATGTCTTAACCCTCTCCAGTGTCCTAAAATGGATGTTTCTAGTATCAAGTGAAAGCAATGGATAGGACCAATGTGCAGGCTAAGGCAGTAGAAACATCCATTTTAGGACCCTGGAGAGGGTTAAGACATAATAAACGTTTAGCAAACACTGGGGGTGTAAATAGTAGGAACTGTGCAGGCTAAGGCACTGATTAGCTAGCTCTGTGCAACTGGTGACTCTATCTACACATTTATCCCCCCAGCCTACATGTTGTTGTTTGGATCCACCCTGTTACCACTGAGAAGGGCCAAACTTGCTGAAAGGTAAATATTCCAGCAAGATTTTCATTAGGTTAGGTCAGGTTAGCAGCAATACTCAGTTATTGTTACACAATCTTTCTGCTAAATGATCTCATAAGTGCTTAAATATGAAAAGTACAATTTTATAAAAGTAAATTTTGCCACATGAAGAACACTACATCCCTATCCTAAACGGTTAACATTAGTTAATAAAAAAAACTCTTTGGTGACTTCTGAAGTTGGCCACATGTCTCCTGTGTAAGATTCTATGACTCAAGTCAAAGAGAGCTGTTCATTTTTATTTCATCTGAGTCATTAATTCCCTGCTGGGGCTTCCTGCTTTATGCTAATGTATTTTATATTTAAGAGGATATTTGTCGCTGTTACTTTGGGAAAAATAATTGACAAGTTCATTTAAGGACCTAAAATACACAGGTCTCTTTAGTAAAGCAAACAATGATGTACCAAGGGTATTAACCTAATGCAACATGTTGGATTTAATCCTTCCCTAGTCTGACTTCTGTAGAGTGAAATCAGGTTCTATGGTTTACTGCCCTTTTAACATCACAGGTAAGGCGTGTGTGCTCAGTCTTGTTCTACAACATCCACGCCATCCTGAAACCTAATTGATAGCCATCCCTGACAAGTAGTACTTTAACAAATTTGGGGAAAGCTTACCATCATATTGCAGAAAATATACCAATGCCTACTATTATTACATCTGATTATTAAACATAAACACTCACCAAGCAATTGATTAGACACACTATATACTAATACTGGTTAAGGCCTCCCTTTGTTCGTAAGGCTGGATTCACTCCTATGCATTTTTAGTGCCTTTTGCATTTTTCAGATTTGCACTACAGAACGTGTTCCATAGGAAACCAATGTTAGATGGACTGTAGTGCAAATTTGAAAAATGCAAAAATCACTACAAATGTGTAGATGTGAATCCAGCCTTAAACAACTTTTGTGGCATGGATTCCCCATTCCCCAAACATTCATCAATGATTCTGGTCCACACTGACATCATTGAATCATGCAGTTTCTGCATGATGCTGCACATTAATTCTGCAAATCTCCTCTTTTATCACATCCCAAAGGTGTTTTTATTGAATTCAGATCTAGTGACTAACCTACTATCTGTGTGCCTCAGCAGAATTTGGATTCAGCAGACCAGTCTAAGTTTTTACAGTCCTCAACTCTCTTTGGTTGCCTATCCAAGTTTTGGGGAGCCTTTGCCAATGTCATTTCAACCTTCTGTTCTTGTTTGACAGGTGTAGACCTCAACGTGGTCTTCTGCTGTTGTAGCCCAATGGCCTCAATATGTTGTGCATTCGGAGGATGCCAGTCACAATCCCTGAAATCAAATTTTTCCCCATTCTAGCGTTTGATGTGAACACTAAATTAAGCTTCTGGCCTGTATCTGCATGATTTAATGTGCTACGCTGCTGCCACATGATTGGCTAATTAGATAATTGCATAAATAAGGAGGTGTGTGAATGTTTCTAATAAATTGCTCAATGACTGTAATATTAAAGCTGAAGCTTAGTTAAATCATTATTTTGTTATACAGCAACAGGGATGTACCTTACTTCTAATGAAGTGTGTTCCATGTCTGGCTGGCTGCTGGATAGCATCAAAATCTGCTCCTCACTGCTATTGTGCCCCCCCCACAGAGCTGCTCTTCCAGCACTGCTGAGTTAAAGTGAGCCGCATATTAAAAATGTTATACTGCTCATCTGCCTCCTCCGATCATTGAGCTCATACCGTTCTTTCCCAGAATGCAAAGCATTTTGTGACTGGAAAACAGGCAGATGAATGATAAGATCTGCCTCATCCAATCACAGTACACTTTGAATTCTGGGAAAGAATACTACATGATCTATGAATAAAGGAGGCATGTTGAATGGGACAAGCAAGGTGCACAACTCAAACTTGAAGCATCTGATGTTAACTTCATAAGCGGCAGAAAATCAACATTGTGGGGAGGACCCAGCGGCACAGGGGAAAAGATTATTACACTATGCAGCAGCTAACCAGGCATGGGACACACTTTGTTACAGGTTAGCAATATCTCTGGTGATGCATAGCAAAAAAATAAATAAATGAAAGTTGGACTCCAGGCAAGCAGCTAAATACACAGTTGAAATCTAACAAATGACATTTGACATTTAAAACACCTCCACCAGACAATACAGCAAGGATGGCGATGCTGCTTTTTCCATTAGAGCTAAGAAATGGAGTGGGGTAATTTCCCTCCCTACAGCTTGCTGATTGGACAATTAAGGACATTATTATGGTCACTATGCTCTCTCCATCCATCAGTGATTTTCTTATCAGCCCATGTGCATGGCATAAATTCTAACTGGCACTGCTCCAGGAGATGCTAATTTTTATTAGCTTTATATATGGTAAAAATTGATTTTATTCCCCAAAATAATGTCATTATATATTTTGAAAGGAAGTGCCTCAATCTGATTAAGTAGATAAAAGTAGGGGTGGGTACCATAATCCTTACGCTTACAGTGATGAAGGTATAGGGGATGTCAGGAGCTACTCCAAAAAATGCCCCATGACAAAGAGATTGTTAATGACTATCTCGGTACTCAGGGAATGGACAATTAGATATAAAAAATATATATTTTATTATAGAAAACAAACTTGATACACATTAATCCAAGCAATATATAAAAGATTGGTTGCATACAATAGAAATATGATACAGACTAAACAGTGGGAACCCCACAGAGTAGTAGAGCCTCCGAAGATGTAGGTTCAAAACGTGATCCTCTACATTTTTCACAAAATTATTCGCTTCTGTTAAATAAATATTTTGGATATTCCACAAAATGCTTTTGACATACTGTAGTTCTATTTAATCCTTATAATAGAGATTGCTCAATGGGTGATATCCTTCACTTTAAATATTTGTTAATTGCATCCCTTAGATTGTTTAGTACATGGATGTGCTTAGACAAACATAAGCATGGGCATAGATGTGTGTGAAAGCAAGTATTTTGCCATCAATGAAGTATCAACGATGCTCGGCATTTCCAGCGCATACTGGTACATTAGGCCCAAAACATACTGTATTCCTTTTGTAGTCTAAAAATGTATCAGTTTATACTATTGATAGCAACTGGGTTCTAAAAAAAATAACTATTTGTTCGTGTACCAGTTAGACAAATTTTAGACACGTTATTTGGGTGATAGCAATAGCATCACTTTTTATATAATTTGTTCATTTTATATTTTATTCAGTTTAGTGTCGATGTATTAATAAATACTTTAAAAAGCCCAAGGAAAAAATGTATATTCCCATTAATGACGATTTGCCGGATTTTAACATGGGTCCACATGGTATTTCAGTTTCTTCATCCTTCCAAATGGCAACTCTAAATATACCCCGTTTGCTTGAAAGGCTTGTTAATAGACTTATGTGGTTAAAAAATAGCACAAAATTGAAAGAAATTGCAAGCAGTACTTCATATTGGGAGCTTTGCCTACTTTTATCATGTTGTCTGCACTTATCTAATCACTATTTTATATAACCTCCAAAATGTTTAAATACATTTTATATTATGAGAACCTACAATTGTTTAGTTTTTCTAACCAACAATAAAACTGTAATATATATGGCCAGCATTTAAAATAAAGCCGGGTGAATCCATATTCATCTAGCTATCTTGGAAATTTTATATAAGGCTAGGTTCGGATTGGGAATGCTTACAAAATCACATGCATTCTCGACCCACAGACAAGCAGAGGTGCCATTAAGTCTTAATGGCACCCCCATGCATCGGCAAACACAGCACGTTTTCACGTGTACTAAATCTCATGTGCTTTGTGCAGTGCGATTTAAAGGAAGAGTCAGGGAATTCCGTCTCTCCATTTCTGTGGGTAGGGCAAGCCTATTGAAATAAATGGACTACTTACATGAAGAAAACAGGTGGTACGAGTGTGAAACTAGCCTAATATTGATAATATTTTAATTATTGAATAATTACGGTATATGTATCTAATATATTTTTTGAGGAATGCTTTGTAGCTGTCTATTTTGTTAATATGTTTATATCCTGGCTGCTATAGGGCCCAGAAGTGTAGGTGCCCATATCAGTACAGCTACATAGTAATTATGCAGACAGCAATAGCAATTATTGAATACATCTTGATAACATTTATGTATGCATTGTTTGGAAACCTCAACTTGATTGCTACTAAATTAGTATTTCTCTAGAGCAGCCTTTCTCAACTTGTTTACCCCTTAGGAACCCTTGAAATAATTATCATGTCCTAAGGAACTCCTGCTAAAGCAATTCATTGGTGTCTGTAGGAATGATGCTTCTTATATTGGTTGTCGGTGGGAAGAATTCTGCCCTTACGGTGATGGCCAGAATGCCACCCTTACAGGCAGGTGAAAAAACTTAATTGGTATCATGCAGTTGGCTCTGCAAAGTGATGTTGAACCCTGAACTATGCAGGCACCATCGAATAGGAATATATACTATATATTTTATACTTTTGTGCTGGCTGCTTATTGTGTAGACAACGCAGTATATTTTGTTATTTACCATCGAATAGGAGGCTAATCAGCCATAACATAAGGAACCTCTGGAAAGCTCTGGAGGAACCCTAGTTGTCCATGTCCTCACTGGGGCTATTTTTCCTCAGTTTCTTTCCTGGTAATAACAAATGGGGTTTATTTACTAAAGCTGGAGGAGTGCAAAATAAGGCCAATCGGCTTCTAGTTTTTTTTGCCAAAGCTTAACTGAACAAGCTGAGGTTAGAAGCTCATTGGTTTCTATGCAGAAGTGAGCCTGATTTTGCACTCTCCAGCTTTAGTAAATAATCCCCAATGTGTCATGGTCAGACATTGGGGAAATGAAGAAAGTTCTGCATTAAGATCATGGCAAACTTTTTAACCTGTTATTACACTGTCCGAAACGTAATAAGGATTGGCTGGAGTTGGGGAATAATTATAAACTGATAACGTACAAAGATATGCACTGAAAGATTTTACTGGTGGTTGGAGATGACCTTTAATAATAATAAATAAAATAAAAATCACAAACAGCTTATTTACTAACCGGATATGGTAATTATACAGCTCTGTATATCTAGCTATCCTCCATAACATTGCTCTACAGGAAGAAATACACAAACAGCATGAATTGTTTTCTCCCTAGGGGATGCATAAATAGTAATACAGAAGCATAACATAGCATCTGACTCAGTGGGTAGAGCTCACCCCAGGAAACTACATAACACAGTTGAAGGGAAAAACATCAGCACCTCCTCCTTCAGAATTACATGTGTCACTTCACTTCCAATCAAAGAGTGATGAATCACACAGTCATTTTATTTGAGAAGCTCTGCAAGAGACTCTTTATGCAAGCCTCTGGCAATACATGGATCACACATTCATTGCAATAGCCTGCAATACACAGCATATTTTATAAGCAAACATATTGCTTTTACAGTGTGCAATGCTGCAGTGTGTTCCCCAGATTGTAATAATTTTGTCATAATCTTCAATATATTTTTTTGACAGTGAACCGCTATAGCAAAAATGTTGTATTCTGATAATTGTGACCACATGTAATGATTTAGTATATAAAATATTTTTTATGCTACCTGCCCTTATTTATCTAATGTAAATGCAGATCAAGCTGTTCAGCCAAGTGACAGTGATTTAACCCTTTCACAAACAAAATGATTAATGTTAAGTACACATTACTCTTCAAATAATATAACATATTAATGAATTATGTAAATTCAGCAGCAGATTTATTTGTTATTTCAGGAAGTTGTGGGCAGGCCTGTAAATCAGCAGTGACAAGGGTAATAGTCACAGCCACTTCCACATTTTCTCTGGTTCAATCATTTTTATTGAAAATATTTTTGGGGGAAATCATAGAAACAAGTACAAGAACAGCAGTTTCATAATACAATCTCTGATGTCATGGTAATAAGTACATCTGGACGAGGCTACATACCATTAGTAAGCACATACTGTGCAGGAGTTATCTGTGAAATACAACCACAACCACTATAATGTTATCTGCCTATTGCAGTCTCTTTACTTCAAAATTGTAAACTAATAATCTATAAAGAAAGTGAGCAATCAGAGTCAAAGGTGTGTGCCAAACCCTAATTTAGAAGTATATTGGTATAGGGCCCAAAAACCGTTTCTAAAGCAAGATATGCTTCCTGGAATATGATTCCATTTTCTAAAAATTGAGATATCAAATCTATAATAGCTATATAAAAGAGAGTGTGTTCAAGGTATTGTATTCAGCATACATCAGAGGAGGAGAGAACGAAAAAGAAAAAAGAATAGTGGAAGGAAAAAAAGGGCTAGACTTGGCCCACACAAACAACGCCTGCCCCAACAAAGCCCACCATAGGATGGCAAATGAAGGTAATTAATCCAGGGATTTCAAACCCTCTCAAATCTGGGCTGTTTGGTGCATAGGATGCTGTCTAATTTTTTCCTGAAGCATAATCCAATATTTTTTTAGTTTAGTGGCTGCATAATTGACTGTAGGGATTTTCCACACTCTGGCAATAGTCACCCTAGTTGCTAGGAAAATAAAGAAAGTTAAGGTGCGAAGTTGTCTGAGGGTCCCTCTGGGAGGTCACTAAAAATAAGCAATAAGGCCTGGGACTGAGTATATAAGGTTAAAGATTCAGTTCCAATAACACCAGACCTTCAGACAAGACCACAGACATGGTATATGGTGCTTTCCTGTTTACAGCCTCTAAAGCACAGGGAAGATTTGGCAGGGAACATTTTTGCAAGTCTCGATTGAACTATGTACCAATTTGGAAAGCACTTTGTAGTTAGCTTCGACTAGAGTTGTATTGAGAATCCCCTTGTGTGCCATAATCGATCACTGAACCCAGTCCTTCTCCTCAATTTCCACCCCCAGTTCCACACCCTTATGTTCCTGGACACCACAGACATCTATTTTCAAAAGTGAGTTAAGTGTATTCAAAAAGTGAGTTATTTGGCAGAAGTGGAATGTATTGTGGGGAGGCATTTCTAGAGTTTGGGTAAAATACTCAAGGGGCCTAACCCCTTTGTGATCAAGAAAGTGCACAATCCTAGTGAGCAAGGTCCACAAGGCTGAAACGTGTGTTTACATTTGGGTTCTGACACTATGTTTTTTATGGACAATAAATTCTGAAGTCTTTGTTAGGCCACCACTGGAACTTCTGGGCGGTTTGACCCAGGGAAACAGTTGATTATTACAGAGAGGGGAATTGGGTATATGAGGAGATTAAAGGGAATACATTTTGAAGCCATGCCCCAAAGGCAGAGGCAATGCGATAATGTGGGGCACAGAATTGCCTGACAAACTTTGGGTGGGAGCCTAAAGAAGAGGTCTATAAGATGCGGGTTGCCCACCTGAGCTTCGAGCCTACTCCAATCTAGTCTATAATTGGTGGAATTAGTTGCGCAGCCCTGCTATATTTTTGGAGGTAAGAGACTCCCAAGCCCCCACAGGATTTGGAGGTATACAAAGTCGAGCGGGTTACACAGCATCCACTAGATCCCTAAATAAATTTGAAAAACAGTGATTGAAGTTTGTTCAGGTAAGAGGATGGCACCAATATTAGGAGTTGGGGAAAGTAATATAGTACTCTAGGGAGAGCGGTCCATTTTTTATCGTGGCTATCCTGCCTATTCAGGTATGGGGGTGAGTGTGCCACATGTGCAGTTCAGTTTCTAATTAAGTGTAGAGGGGGCCATAATTCACCTGTAACAGTAAGGAAAAGTCTGAGGTAAGTTGTATTCCCAGGTAAGGAAGTGCATGGGTGCACCATTTGAACAGGAAGGAGGCCTTAATAGACACCAAGATTGGGCCATCAAGGTAATGTTTAGAGATTCTGATTTCGTATGGTTCATCTTCAAACTGGATATAGCACCAAACTCTGATAAAAGTTTAAGTAAGTTAGACAAAGTTAATAACGGTTCTGTAATAAACAAGTCATCAGCGATTAAGGTGCATTTATGGAGTCTTGGTAATGATATTAACCCTGTACCCCGATCACAGATCATGCTGCTGAGTGCTCCCAAGGGCGCACGAGCAGGAGGACATATACGTACATCCTCCTAGAATAAGGTGTGTTCTGCCTGGCCTTATATGTACAGTGGCTGGGCGGGAAGCGGTAAAAAGCAGTATTATTGGAACTTAACATTTCTTAGATGTGATGGCTGCATTTGTTTTCCTTTTTAGGCTTTCTTTCCTTTATTTTCACTTAATGGCTTGGCCAGTAAGTCTGTTGTTTTTCAAAAGTATAGCAACTGCAGATGTAGCAGTTAGATGGATGAGACAAACCATTTAACACTGACAAGGGTGCTTACAATGGTTAGATTTATTTATTATGTAAAACCTTTATCCCAAAAGGAGAAAAAAAATGTTGTTGTGACTACTTGTAAAGTGTTAGCTGGAATTTGGTTTCAATTTGTTCAGTGTATCTAAATATGTAAGTTAATCTAACACTCCCCAGCCTGAAAGTGACGCTGTGCAAAAGTGCCCCTGTTCTCCTTCATCCAGAGCGGGGACACTCTAATACAGGAGGTGTGTTACTTTCCAGATCACTTGGTGGAAATAGAGGGCAAAATACCTTAAAAAAGAAATCAAATGCAACCACCACATCTAATGATTGGTAGTCTGCAATATATTATTTTTTGTTTTGGGTTTAGTATTGCTTTAAGTGCTGCAACACTTAGTTAATGGGAGGCCATAGTACTACTTTAAAGTATATCTCCAGTCAAATTTTTATTTTTAGCTTATGATACTATGGAGAAAAGGTGGAACCTGCTGTGCCCTAAGGCCTCGCTGGGGGATTTGCTCTTACTTTACAGTATGTTCTGGTGACAATGTTGATACCACTACAGATAGTGGTAAAAAATCTGCAACAATGACACCAATGGCAATGAAAATATTATTTTAATCAAACTAGGAAATGATCAGTCTGCCTTTTATTGTCTCTGTCCATGTTAAATATATACTGTTATATATACCGTTACTTCATGAGTATGGAAGTCTCTCCATTGGCAACATGTCTGTATCATGAGAACAATTATAAGCTATACTTGAAAACATTTTTTTTTTCCAGTTGTGGATATCTCAGGAGCACTTACACAGTCTTCATCCTGAAGAACATTTACAATCCTCTGCAGAATCTCTTCAAGGACTCTAAGTGAAACATTTTAAAGAAGAATGAGCATGAGCAATAAAGCATTAAATACAATTCCATACATTCATGTCTAAATACCTTTAATAACCTCTCCAATAAAATGGTATTGAAATGTGAAAAACATGCATTCTCCATTCCTTATTTTTGAGCTTATCTGCTCTTTCCCTGAGGCCCAGTTTTGATTGATAGATGGAAGGAATTTCTCTTTTATAAGCAGACTGTGGTTCACATTTATTTCCTTTTTTGTGACTAACTTTTGAGCTGGACAACCCCCCCCCCTCCCCCCCGCGGGAGACACAGACAGTGGCAATACCTCCGCAGCACCAACCACCCTCCCTCCGAAAATACAGGAGCGGCAATAACCCCTGTAGCACCAAACCCCCCCCCCCCCCGCAGGTGACACAGGCAGCAACGATTACCCGCAACACCAACAACTCCCCCTCCCCGCGGGAGACACAGTCAGCGGCGATCACCTGCAGTACCATCAACTCCCCCATAGGAGACACAGGCAGCAGTGATCACCCGCAGTACCAACAACCCCCCCACGGGAGACACCGGCAGCGGAGATCACCTGCAGTACCAACAACTCCCTCATAGGAGACACAGGCAGCAGTGATCACCTGCAGTAGCAACAACCCCCCCGCGGGAGACACAGGTAGCGGCGATCACCTGCAGTACCAACAACTCCCCCATAGGAGACACAGGCAGCAGTGATCACCCGCAGTACCAACAGCCCCCCCCGCGGGAGACACAGGCAGCGCCGATCACCTTACCTAGTGGAGGCATGGAGGAGACATGGAGGCAGGGAGAATGAAGAACCGGCCGCTCCAGCCAGGACACAGACATTCTCCTTTCAGCCGATTGGAATCCAGAAGTGTGTGCTGAGACATGATTGGTCAGGGAGTCATAAGACTCCCTGGCCAATAGGGGCTTCCTGGTTGTCCGGGAGGGGAATGTGGCAGAATAGCGAATATTCATGTGCTAGTGTCATACAACTGGATTGGATCAGGGCGCACTCTTTGTGCCTCGAGCTCACCCTATTTTGAAGCCTATTAGAGCCTCTGGCTCTAATCAGGTGCTTCAAAAGACACACCCTGCCTATCCCTGCAATTGTAATTTATGCGCCTGGCATCCTGAAAGGGGCCAGGCGCATTGATAGGGAGGGCGGCGGCAGTGTTGGGGGGAATGGCGCCCGTGCACCCACAATGCATGGGCCGCTACTGAAGAGATATATTTTACACAAATGTTTTATGCAATGGGGGCAGCACTACGGTATAACACAATCATAATAACAGATAACATAAGATAGAAAATAAAACAAATGCCTTTCTTGCTGTCTATTTCAAAAGAGAAAACACCCTTACCGTGACTTAACTGAGAAATTTTTGCCCATGGAGAGATGCTTAAGGTGTCTACTTCTGCCCAGAGCTGGGACAAGTGAGAGCAAATGAGAATCCAAGCCTGACAGAGATTAAAAAGAAAATCACATAGATTATTTGAAAAGTGGAAAACTGCACCAAAAAAAAAAGAAAAAAAAGAAAAAGCAAATGCTGCGAGCTAGGCCTGTTTGTTTTGATCTAGGCGCAGGGGAGTGGTTTAGTGTAACAGCAGGTGACTGACATTTGTTTCAGCTCTTGAGCGCCTCCTTTGGTTTTCAGAAGGTTCTGGAAAAGAGGCAGGGCAGAGAGCTGGAGTGACATGGGGTGTATGTAGGAGCCCTGACCAATCTCCAAATAGGATTGGCAGGGGGCAGGCCTCCTATATATAACCATGGCCAGCCTGCTGTGGGAAGAGTTGTTGGGTGGAAGAACTGAATGATGGAGTGTTAGACTGTCATTGTCTGAGGGAACCCCCTTTCTGGGGGGGGTGTACCTCAGGCCTGGAGCTCGGGAGCTGGGAGGGAGCCTCTCTGAAGTCATTCAGGAGGGATCCATGCCGGGGTCGGTGAGTGAGAAGAACAGTGTGAAGCTCTGGGAGAGCCATGCCAGCAGTTGGATGTGGAGCCAGAGGGAGAGACTGTGGTGTTTTGGAGTCAAGTCGTTGCAGGTACGAGAGCTGGCAGGATTTGCATCGGACGTGCTGGTTTAGTTATCCATCAAGTGTCAGTAAGCACATTTATTCTTCTATACTAAATTGGTTGCTACCACAAAGGGGACTGCAGACCCCTGCCTATAATGGGCTATTAGGAAAATGTTAGGACTTATTCAGAGTGAGGCCTAGCCACATGCTAATGGAGACAGGAACCCACGGGGGTACCGCTACATGGGAAAATGTTAGGACTTATTCAGAGTGAGGCCTAGCCACATGCTAATGGATACAGGAACCTAGATTTGGACAGTGAAGTGAAGCAAGTGATCTCAAGTAGTGTGCTGGAGGAGGTGCAGAGGAAGAGACTGGCAAATCTAGACTCAACCAATATTAATTTCTTTGAGAAGTATTCATTATCTGGGCATTCCATGTCCCTTTTCCCCATCCAAGTTTAATCCCCTAATAAAAACAACAAAAACAAGCAAGAGACTGTTCATTGCCTGGTAAAGTGTGCCAAAATGGATGTCTGACCAGCAGGGTGAAATATGTGGATGCTACAATGCTATAATGTAGCAAAAAAAATATATATACAGTAGATATCAGTAGAATAGGTAGTACTACCCTGTTTCCCCCGAAAATAAGACCTAGCGTGATTGTCGGTGACGGCTGCAATATAAGCCCTACCCCCCTGAATAAGCCCTAGTTAAAGTCCTTGTAGGTCTTCTTTTCGGGGAAACAGGGTAGGGCTTATTTTCGGGGAAACAGGGTAGGGCTTACTTGGAGGGTAGGGCTTATATTGCAGCCATCACTGACAATCACGCTAGGTCTTATTTTCTGGGAAACAGGGTATTATTTACATTGCACTTTTGGAGCTGTGGTGAATGATGTTATAACCAAGAGTAGATATCACTGATACATAAAAAATCTAGAGCAACAAGTGCACATGTACAGCATAAACAAGGTATAGTAGAAATGATGACCCTGCACTGAAAAATTATTATTGAAAGATAAAAATGAGAAAATTAGTAAGACCACCCATGAACATAAGGCAGAAGTCAGAGAGATGCAGTTGATTTCAATCAAAAATTATCTTTTCACAGATCTATTACATATTTAGGTAATCAAGCTGTCATATACAGTACTATTAAAGGTGAATTCTCTACATAGCACTGCCACATGAGCATTTTTTGTAAGTTTTTTTTTGTTGTTTTTTGGTAAATGTATACTGTTTAAGAGACAATTCAGGAGATGATTTATACAAGTCTTCTGAACCTTATGACTGGGAGCACAAAATGGGCAGTCAGTAAAAATAATATATTAAACCCAGATTTTATGCATGCTTCACAAGCTTAGCTATAAGGGAGTTTAGAGGCCTTAAGGTTTAGAAAGTGCAGAAAAACACAATGAAGAGTTTCCAAAGAAAAAGGAGGTTCTCATGAGAAGAATTGAGGGGTCAGATTAAAATAGGGCCCAGTGGGAAAGAGAAGAGAAATGTACAGTACTGTATATGTAGCACAGACAGCAGAAATAAATAAGTTATTAAAGCAAAACATTTCTCACCATTATCAGATATATTCAGACTTCCTACACTGCTGATGGGAGGAAAATGGTCCTGTAATATCTGAGCACCTGCAGCACGTAACTGAAACCATATGGAAGCACTGGCATAAGTTGGTTGGTTTTCAAATAGTCAAAAAGTAAATTTAAACAATACAACTCATGAAAAATTATGATGCCAAATATTTATTTAGAAATTGCAATGCTAAAAATGAGAATAGCAACACATTTTACAATTTTACGTCCAAATCTAAAAATTCATGTAAGCTGAAGAAGGCCCTGTTTATAACATTAGCATTTTACTGTAAATACACAAATGTGTAATAATTACTACAGCAATGTAGTAAATCTTACACATTTGTGTTATAATGCCACCTTTAGGACGTTGGGACACTGGCAAACAAAAAACATTAAAGTGATTGTCAAGTCTCTTTTTTTGTCTTTAAAAATAACAAACATGTTATACTTACCTGCTCTGTATAGTGGTTTTGCACAGAGCAGCCCAGATCCTCCGCTTCGCAGGTCCCTCTTCAGTGCTCCTGGCCCCTGCTTCCTGACTCAAGCTGCAGCTCCGTGGGTCCATTCAGACACGGAGCTGCGGTTCAACCCTGCCCCCTCACTCTCCTCATTGGCTTACTTCCTTTGACAGCAGCGGGAGCCGATGGGGCCCCTGATATGTCTCAAGCCTGGATGGACAAGGCACACGTGTACATCGTTGGATTGAATTGGGGCTCAGGTTAGTTTAGGGTGGCTGAGGGGGGCTGCTGCACTCAGAAAGTTTTTTATCTTAATGCATTAAGATAAAAAAACGTTTGCCTTTGTAGCCACTTTAAGCCAGCTCCTGTATAACCCCATCTCCAAATTCCATGTCTCATTTTTGTAGGCAAGAACTACAAAAGGCCAAAAATACAGAGGGGACCAGCCTCCCTCAATAGACTTTAGGTAAAAGATCTTGTTTTCTTTATCATCCACTGAGGGACACGGAAATGCAGTATTTCTTAGACATTGGGGATGTCTAACAGCAGTTTAGCTGAGGGTTGAGTGATAGCCACTGAGATATCCAATAAGTATGGAGATCATACTACCAGGGAATCCCAACAGATCAGCACCTGAACGAAGGTTGGATAAAGAAGGGCCAATCAAATATGAAGAAGGTGGCTCAACCAGGTGCTCCAGTTCAGGACAGGTAGATACTACTGATGGCAAACTGCAAAAGATTAGCCTCAATTACCAATGTGAAGTATGACCAATTGTTCACCATAATGAAAATAGGTGGAACAAGCTAACTGAATGGGAGAAAAACTCTAAACCAATAGGTAAGGTGGTAAACAAATGAATATCCTCAACCTTTGACATTAGGGAAAGCAAGGTTTATTAGAAGGATGTGAGAAGCCTCTCAAATATAAAATCTAAAGGACGTTTTTGGTGATTAACGACATCAGTAAAAAAAGGGTAGGCAGGGGTGAGGATGTAACATAAAGTAAGCTGGAGTATAAAGACATCCCAACCAAAATGATGGGGATGAGTCCTTCCAACCAACACCCATAGATGTTTAGAGGTGTGGTAACTATATTGCAAATCTGACCAATGATTAAATATCCATTTCGAAAAATCATTAAACTTAGCCCAACTCCTCTGTAGAGGAGTTGGGTGTAGAAATCCCAGTACTGGTACTAGGAATAGTATCCTGATAGATGAAGAGAAGTATAGCTCAATGCCCTAGTCAGACCAAATATTTTTTGCCTCTGCTGTACTCAGAGGAGCAGCAATCTATTTTCTGGTCAGGTTTCCCTAGGCTTGGTGGTTGATTTCTCCTATCTGCCTCTGGTATAAGCTTCCAGAAATAGAGTAGGAGGGTCAGCCACTGAGTTATGAATATTTATCTGACCTCAGCCAATTGTTGGGACTGGGCACCAAAAAGAAGGCTGGGGAGAAGATAAATGTTTGGCTTGTTCTGCAGGGTTTTTCTTCAGGGGCTACTCCCCCTGGAAGGCAGCCGATGTACTGAAGAGCTGTTGCTAGGCCTCAGCATGTGCTTTGCTGGAGGACACTACCTTAGGGAGCTAGGATGGGGAAGGACTCCTATATCATTGAACAGTGTTGCATGGAAGCTAGTTGGTGACAATTATCCTTGACTCTCAGATTAGTTGACTATCCAATCTACCTCCAGCAAAGGCTGCTGCTAATATATTTGTGCTTGTGTATCTGTTCTCCTGTACTTGCTGGCATTCTTGAAGTATTCTGTACCCTCTTACCTCTCTCCTGTTCAGTTTCTGCAATACAACTATAAAAACACATCCTCTAAATGGAACCTGTGTTGTTTGTCAGTGTGCTTGGAACTGTTGTCTCGGCTGGGCATTTTCAAACAGGTAGGAGAGACCTGGGTTATTTCCAGCGGTCCCTCCAGGTTTGAGCACTACAAATGGGGGCTCGTTCTGGAAATCTCCACTAGTTCATGCTACCATTGCCCATAGCAACAGACAGACAATTGTGGATTTTTGTCTGTTTTGTGCTTATGGACTGACCAACTGAGGGATTTCCTGAAAAATTGCAAGGCTGTTTATGCCATAAAATCAAACTCAGGGATTAGACAGGATGATATAATCTTTAAGACAGGGATCTCCATCCTACAGCCCTCCAGCTGTTGTGGAACTACACATCCCATGAGGCATTGTAAAACTCTGACATTCACAGACATGACTAGGCATGATGGAAATTGTAGCTCCTGAACAACTGGTGGGCCATAGTTTGGAGACCCATGCCTTAGGAGAATCCTCCCAGGATAAGGGAAAAGGGATAATGCTCACCCTCCAGCTTAGTGCCTTGCCAAAATATCAGATTCTCGAATTGAGAAGGAAATTTTAAAAAGAACTGTGGGACAGTATAGGAAGGGGGAGTACATGAAATTAAGTTTCTAACAATCCCACAAACCCCTAAGAAGTGAATGGCAAAGAATCTGCTGACATCAGTGCTTATCTCCTTCAGTCTTAACCATCATGACAGTAAGATGGTAATGGTGGGAATTTTAAAATGCCAACTGTGAAGTAGTTCCCACAGATACTGCGTCACACCAGAAGCTGTGTCACAGTTCTGAAACTAGACAGTGCTCTGCAGCTAACTAACCCAGTATACAAAGGTCTTAAAAGCACCACAATGCAGAGCCTAGTGCCCGAAGGCTAACTTTGACACATCCAGAGGCCTATTCGCTACACAATTCTTCAGAGACTGGGTCACACCAGAGGCTGTGCCATAGCTCTGGATTTTCGAGGATGCGTGTTCTACAGTTACCTAACACAGTACTCAAATGTCTAAAAAGTGCCACAGTTCAGAGCCCAGTGCTCAAATGTCATATTCCAGGAAGGCTCTGCAAGATTTCAGTCCAGTTGGGTCCTGGTATGGCCTTCAAAGCTATTGCTGAGAGTTTGCCAATTGTATAGTTGCTATGTAAACCCAAGTAGGGTTTTTGAAGTCAAAAAAGAAAAAAAAATGGCTGTGTAAAAGTCAACTTGACTGAGGAAAAAAAATATATATATAAAAATAAAAAGGCTTCTAAAAATATAGTTAGATTTTATTTCACCATAGTCGAAGAAGAGGCTTCCAACCTCCTAGGAAGCTAACAAGAAAACAAACTGAGGCACAGAAGTTGAAGACAGGGATAAACAAAGTCTGACAATGTTTTCTGTTTGCCAGTGCCCAAACCTCCTGAAGGCAGCAGTATAACCCAGATTTCAAAAAATGACCACATGCAGAAGAAAGAAGAAAGAAAGAAGAAAAATGTTTGAAAAAAAAATCTTAACATTGGCCATTCAAATTCACATAAAAATGCAAAATGCTCTTTACAGTCACCTAGCTAAATCTTACCTCGCAGCTGCTTAAGTCAAGGTGAACATCCTGGAGGTGAGTGTTAGAACATAAACCCTGCAACATGGCCCTGGAAGAGAAACACTGAGTTAATTATATCAGCTTACTGCTTAATGTAGCCTTCATTCAAGTCACTAAAGACTTCTACAGTGTTATGTCTACTTGCATATATGAAAACATTTTAAATCTCTATAAATCTCTGCAAGTGCAGTATCATGTACAAACAATATTTGAATTCTGCCTCTCTTCAGGGCTTAACCACATTAATATGTTTTTGCATCCCAGGGCACATGAAACATCCATCCTAAACATCGCTGTTAATCTAGGCATATAAAAGATGCAACAGAACACATCAAAGTGTGTGTATATAAGGTCCTAAGGTACATGCATTCTGATGCTTTCAACAAGCAGAGTGGCGTGAATAAGCGATGTACTCCCACCTGTAATTGCTTTTGTGGACATGGAGGAGGGATATAAAGAATCTGACTAGCATGAGAACTGGACACTGCACTAGCTGTGCTGATTAAAATTCAACGCAACACAATTGCCAGATGGCAGAATACATTATGTCAGATCTTTCAAGGATCATAGTGGATAAACAAGATATGTGGTGCGCATAAGGTAAGCTCTGGTACATTAATAAATATATAACATTCTTGCAGTTGAGTTGCACTTCTGGATTTCTTTTTTTTTATAATCATCTAACTCCTATAACATACTATGGTGAACACTAAACAGTATCATGTCAGGTTATGTTTAAAATCTTAAGGACCTATTTTAAAAGCAGAACGGATACTGCAATCTGCTAGGCACTTCAGACACAACATTGCGCCTGATTTTTACAAATGATTCATAAAATGTAGGCTAGGGTATAGAGAATATAACATTGCAGAGCACACTCCATGACTGACAGATCATCTGCCCTGCCTCTTCTCTCCCCTTAACATTTTCTCCTCATTCATAAAAATAAATGGAGCTTTGCCTGCTTCAGAGCACTAAAGCAATTAAAGAGCTAAGCAAATTTGTGGAGCACAGGGCTTTATAAATGTGCCTTTTTTTAAATTTTATTAAGCAGCGATATGACCGTGGCAAGGTCATATCGCTGCGTTAAAATTGGGCCCCTTATTGTTCTTGCTTTTTGTCAAAGGTATGGCTAAAGACAGTTTTAGTTTTTCATTTTCATGTAGTTTTCAAAGGTCAGACTGTCTCCAGATGCCAGAGGAAAAAAACACAATAGCAGCCATACTATATAAATGAACAAATATATTAGGTGTTAGTTTTGCCTGTGGCAAAACACCAAACGCCTGAACTACTGTCTAATGAGTTGCAAAGCTGATTCAGTTTTGCATGCCATACACTATCCGTTTAATGCTGCTATTGCCTGGAAATGTTGTACCATAATGAGTTAATATCTCATTGGTGTGCCTTTTAAAACATCATAGTTAAGAAGCTGAATTCTTATGATAATTCAACAGGGCTTGAGATAGAAACAATTGCATTGCATTGTAAGAAATATTGATATGTTGGAAACAATTGCCCAGTGCTCATCGTTTTTCCTTTACAGCAGGAAACAGTTACTATATGTAGGTCATGTACCTGGCTATTGCATACAAGTATATGGGACATGCGACTGTACGCACACAGCCGCTATGTCCCAATATGATATCTGTGAGGGTGTGGCTCCCTGAATGCACACAGGGTGAGTTTAGGGACTTGCACTTGCAAGTCATATTGAGACACAGCACCTATTCTGTGCAGCTGCATGTCCCAATCGATGACAAGGAGACTCCGGCACGGGAATGCATGCAACATCTCTACACCCCTTGTGCGAGCAAAACATAGCCTTGCGCAGGGCACGCATGTAATCATCCTGTGTCAATGAGGCCTAACTGTAATTTGCAATTTATTAAATGGGTAATTATCTTCTGATTGTCCTGAAACAACATCCTTCTGAGTAAAGTCCAGGGTAGATCTGGTGATAAGTGGACAGTTGGAGGGCTCCAAGGACAAAGGGTAACCTCACTGGAACTGTGGAACTGGAGTACTCTGGGTGCAATCAGGGAAGGGCTCATACAGTAGCTGGGTGGAAAGGGAGAATCTGCATTCTATTAGGCTCTGGCTCAGCTGACTGTATGCTGGTTCTGACAATGGAGGGCCTCTCACTTGGCTGAAGATTACTTGTCCAGCTATCTCTGCCTCATCATGTGTGGCCTCTCTAAGCTGTTGAGGCAGGTATGTTTAGGAATTTTTTATTCCCTGGGTGTGCCCAGGAACCCAAGAAGCAGTACCAGGACAAGGTCAATTAGTGAGGGAAAGAGATATACCTCCGACCAGTCACATCATCTCCATCCAGGGAGCCTCCAGGTTCGCCGCACCATGGGGAAACTAAGCCACCAGCTCCCCATATTCCTCAGAGTAGGCAAATTTGTGCCAATAAAACTATTTTTTTTTTGAGAATTGCTCACTGTGGCCTTTCTCCGTGGCCACCAAGTTATCCATTGCCTTGATCTCCACTACCCCAATGGGGTTGTGTCTGCTTCCAGAGTAGGGGGATGCAGCTTTTCACCACTGTAAGCAGGAGAGGCAATATGGATCTCCTATAAACCTTACTAGGAATTCCTTGATAATGCCGGCGGAAGAACTCGGGGGATGCTGGTACCTCCCGGTCAGTGAATTTTTGAACTATGCGATGTCCAGAAGGGTTGAAGAATGCGACAAGACCAGAAGATGTGAAGGAGCGATCCAACCGCCTCCCCACATCTCCAGCAAAGGTTCGTACTCTGAGGGAACATCTTCTGGATTTTTTCCAGAGTGTAGTACCACCGGGACAGTATTTTAAATCCCACCTCCTGATGTCTGGCACAGATAGAAGTTTTGTGGGAAAAAAGGAGGAGCCAATCAATTTGCCTCTAATTTTGTCCAACAGACTGACAATCTGTTGCTCTCTAGCTTTCTTGATTCGGGATCCTGGGGAGGGGGGGCAGAAAAAGGGGGAAGAGAAGAGAAGAGGGGGAAAGAGGGGTGGGGTGAAGAAGGGGGAAAGGAGGAAAGAAGGGAAGATAGGGTGAGGGTGGGAGAGCGTGAAAGGAGGGGAAAGCAAGGGAAGGGGAGGGGGAAAGGGTGGGCAGAAGGAGGGGGGGCAGAAGAAGGGGAAGGCCAGGAGGGCAGAAAGGAGGAGACTCAGGAGAACCTAGTGGGAGGGAGGATCCATGCACACAGCACAGGAAGACCCGATTTCCTGTACACGATGGATGAGTCTAACTCGGCATTCATCTACCATAAAACATTACATATAGTGCATGGAGAGTCCAGTACCTACCACATCAAATGACTAGGCTCAGAAAGCATCCAAAGCAGAGCAAGACCCCCTGGAGCATCCCACCAGCCCCAACCCACTCCTCTCCCCCCGCTATGAGCAGGATAGTCCAGCCGGAAATCAGTTAACATCCCACACCTGGAATGAGAAATGGCCAGTACTGGAGAGGCCTGTGGATAGTTCAAGGCACTGCCTCTAGTTTTGTGCTGTGACAAATGGGCTTTGGAGTCTCTCCAGGCAACTGGGAGGAAGAGGGTGCTCTATGGAATCCAGGGAGAGAGGTTGGGATTGATCGCACGGTGGGAGCAGGGGGGATCACAGGGTCACTGGATGTGGGGCTATGGGACCTCCCCCCAGCACAGTTAACCATGTTGAAGGCACAAAAAGTACCTGAGCTGTGGGCCGGGCCGGCCGTGTACAGCCCAAGACAGGTGTCAGTTAGGGTTGTCACTTCCAGGGCTCACATTTCGGACTCATGCACCGGCGCCGGCGTCTGGTCTCCTCTCCTATGTTTGGTGGAGTGGTGGGGCAGATCCGGTCTGGGGGCCCGAGGTGCAGAGCGGGAGTCCCTGGTAGGCAGCGGGCTCAGCCAGTCTAGAAGGGGTATTGGCTCCATGTTCAGGAAGGCGAACAGGTCCGGGAGATCCAAGTGGCATCGCAGGGTGAAGGAAGAACTATCCTTGCAGTTGAAATCCCTAGCAATAAGGCAGTAGGTTTCGCAGTAGTATCGGCTCAAGCAGGGGTTTCAACATGGCTCGCCTTTTCAGGTTGGCCCTAGATACGTCTGGGTAGATGGAGATTTGAGCACCATCAAAATCAATCTAGCCCTTAGACCATGCAGCACAGAGAATTAGGATCTTCTGGGCGTATTGATGGAGACGGCAGATCAAAGTGCCCGGGGCCTTAGGTCCCAGTGCCTGGTGCACCCGATCAAACTCCTCAGGTAATCCCCGGATACGTAAATTGTTGCAGCGCCTCCAGTTCTCTAAATCCTCCACATGGAGCTGTACTCCCGGCAGATGTTCTTGGAATGCTGTGTGTTCCCTCTCCAGGTGGGAAACACGGAGCTCCAGTGTGCTCACCTCTAATTCCTCTTTCCTCAGTCAGTTATCCAACCCATGGACCTCAAAGAGGAGTCTGTGGAAGTCGCAATGACCAGTGCCGCCATGTCTCCTTTAGTTGGAAGTGCACGAAGCAGGGCCCTGATGTCGGCATTGGCATGGGACGATTGTGTGGGGGTTCCCGAGGTTCTCGGAGTGCTGGGAGATTGGTTCAGGAGCGATGGTAGCCCCTTCAGGGAGCTAAGCACAGGGCTAAGCACGAGGCAGCCATGGATGGGGAAGGTGAGTCCATGAGCCCCCTCCTGCCACGTGTCACCTCCGGGGAGGCCATAGAACATGCTCTATCCTGGAAGAACCGACTGATTGGGGATGCTGATACAGCTTTTGATGATCCCCTGGTTCTCCTGCATTTTCGGTAGGTCATGGCAGGTCAAAAGAAGGTGTTAGGTGGGCATTTCAGCCATTTTCTAGCAGTGAACGTTTTCACTCTGCCATGACCAAGCCACGCCCCCAAGCTGTAATACTTACCTTATTCCTCACCCTAGCAGGCTTCCACCACTCTGTGCAAACAGGACCACCAAAACCTCTACAGAGCTCTGGCCGTCAGTCTCATTCTGACATCATTAAATGTAATGCAGAACCAATAGCCCCCCCCACATGGAAATACCCCATGGCCAGAGCAGGTGCCCCTCCTGTCGTCCCCTTGTCCCAGCACTGCCAGGAAGCAGTGAGACATGGAGTAAAAGGAGTCTGCACTTGAATTTGAGAAAGGTGAGTAAATGGGCATCCCTTTACACTTCTATATAGACAAATAGAAAACAAAATTTCTTACCTCAAGAGTTCTGGGGGCACTTTGGTTCCACTCAGTGATATGTGGGACAGTGACAAAGAGCTGCCGAAAAACTTCTCCACAGATGGCAGTGTCTCCGGTGTACGCCTGTCAGGAATCAATTATTTGATTTTTTTTTAGGTATACAGTACATGTGCAATAACTCAGCTGGATGTAAAGTCATGATGAAAGTCATATTTTGTTGCCGCATATGCAGGTTCTGAACCTTACCCAAGCAAAACATCTATAGTATATTACATAGTTTAAACAAAGATTTGAAATGTGCAGTTTCTAGCAGGACTGGTGCAAGGATTTTTGACACCCTAGGCAAAACCTAATTTTTCCAACCTATTGGCTCCACTATTGGAGCATGCAGACGTGGAGGGAAACCAGTGGCTGAGCGCCCTTAGGCAGCAGTGCGTCCTAGGCAGCTGCCTAGTTTGCCTAGTGGTAGCACCGGCCCTGGTTTCTAGCATACCTTGCAATCCTTGTACTCATCCTGCAGTCCTGCACAATACTGCTAACACTGTAATGTCACATACCAGAATAATAAATACTTGCAGAAGTAGCACAGTAGGCAGGATAGTGTTTATTCCCCATGCCTATTGCATTAGTGTGTGCACCCAAAAGCTCAAACACATATGCACGTGTGCATGTGTATATATACTTTCTACTGTCAGTAGAGCAGTGGACAGTGTCATAAGGTCAGAGATTGGTGTCAGTAGGGCAGTGGACAGTGTCAGTAGTTTATATTTAAATTTTTATTATTTTTTACAATTTTATTTTTTTACAATTATTTTAGGAGCCCCATTAGAGGGCTTTGGTGAAATATCAGGGGTCTAAACAGAGGAAATCTGCACTATACATGATTTTTTGTTATGTATTATATTATGCTGTTTGTTATCATACATTTTTTTCAAATGCTTTATATGTATTTAAAAAATGTTGTACTCAATAAAATATTGTATTAATACTAGATATCAGTGCTTTCAGTCACTTATAAAGTCCCGCTTTACTGGGGGATTGTTCTCTCTTTTTTTGAACAATTAACCCTGGGATGTGGTGACTGATAACACTATTACTCTTGTTTGATTGTTGTTGTTTTTTTTCTACATGGTGATTAGGGTGTGCCCAGGTACACCCTGTGCGCACGCCCATGGTTCATTCCTTTTAACAGCTGAAGATATAGTGTTTTAAGCTAACTTTTGCTGGCCCTCTGAAAGCATTCTGCAGGGGATCCCATTTCAAAGCTGTTTGATAGTCAGTGAGGAGGCAATATGTCACTTGCTTATTATCTGTTTTAATCCCATAAATGCCACACCACCACACTGCAACCATGTGCATTTCACAGGGTTGCGGGGTGGCTGCGGCATGGCCCAGTTCACTTGAATTGCTCTTGTTCGACGGTGACACTGCTTGCCAAATGCCACAACACAAAGCTGCCTTTGCAGCTTATAGAGGATCAGGGGGAAGGGAGGCATAGAAATTTGGCTCAACTGCCTATTTTTGTTGCCACCCAGCCACTTGTTTAATCAAGCACTAACTGTTGGACTGCAAGACAAAGAGCACACAGCAGAGCTGAGGAAAAGTTATATATATGCTGTATATGTTATTATTATTACCGAAAAATGTAATTTACATATGACGTCTCTACTAGTTCATTTGATCTATCTAAAAACAATGGATAGTGCTTATTTATTTTCTCTGATAAGCAGCTGGATGAAGCATTAACATATCCATAGATGAAAAAATGATGGAACAACAAATATGTACAATGTACATGTACAATAAACACATACAAAAATTATTTAAGGTAAATATTACAATAATATCTAAAAATATATATTACCTGTTATTGCACTATACTATAGCATAATCATCATTATCATCAACAGTGAGGATTTGGACAGCATTGAATGTAAAATCCAAACCTCATCTCTAAATATAAAATATACCGGTAATTGTTTAAGGAAACTTACCGGTGTGATATAGAGTTCTTAGAGAGATCAAGATGTGAGAGACAGGAGCAGCAACCAAGAGCCAATGCCCCGAATATCTGAAAGGAAAGATCATACTGCATTGAGATCTCCATGCCAATGAACTAATATCCTAATTACACTAATTTATTCTTCACCTAAACACTCCTTATGCAAAGAAAACCTCACACTTCTGCCACCATCACATTTGCAAACATTCAGACACTTGTACAGCTCTTTTCCGCCATTCCCAAAACAGTCAAGAGACATTAACTATAGGCATACAGCTGTCATCCATAACCCATATCACTGCTCCCATTCCCTTACAGTGTCTACAGCACAGTCTGTTCCTGAGAGATCCAAATAAACCAACGAATTTGGATGAGACAGAAAAGTGTAAAGTGCCTGGGAAAACAGAGATGTATTAGTTATTAGGAGTGTGCAGAAGAGAAAGGTTTAAATGTAAGTGGATTGTAAAGTAGCAGGAAGGATAGGTGTTACAACATGGAGACAAAGGATGAATTTCAAAAAGGTTTCTTTATAGAAAACCAAGTAGCAAAGATTTCCATGGAATCATATCATGGATATATTAGCAATGGATGAGCATTTTACAGAGGGTTTACTAAGCTGTAGATATCTGAGAATGGGATTATCCATGCAATATTTACCATATAGAGAGAGAATAAGAGACATACTTTATCTATGGCACACTAGGAGAAAGCTTCTGTTCATTATTAGTACTGCTATAGGTAAGGACACTTAGACATTTAAAATACATAACTGGTTGATAATTTCTTCTCTTGTACTGCTGTCATGGTACTAATAAAAATATTTTAATATAGACATTCTTCAGACATGATTTGTTCAAGTTCTAAGGTAATGTACTCAAAACACATGTTTCTGAAAATGGCTAAAAAATAAGTGGATGCTGTAGCGACCACTGGCTGGAGACTGGAAGGACCTCAAGGCAAGAAATATCACCAGCACACCAGGGAACTCCATAAAATGGTCCAACGCTTTATTAATTGATCACATCACGGCAGAAGAAAGCAACATTTCTTGGAGAAGGTGAGTCCTTCTCCAAGAAATGTTGCTATCTTCTGCTGTAGTGTGATCAATCAACAAGTGTTAGACCCTTTTATGAGGTTCCCTGCTGTGCTGGTGATATATTTCTTGCCTGTTCAAGTTCTAATCTGAACCTCTTCCTATGTACTACATGGAAGTGGCTGGTGAGATATCTGTTATTCTTTATTTGCAGCAGTGGCAAAATTAATTTCACAACTGTACAAAGCTGGGCACCTTCTTAATAAGCCCTTCTCACCCAATCAACTTAGAAAGCTTCTGCAACTTTAGCACTGTGTAATACAAAACAAGTAGACCACCCAATCCAATATAAGGGCCATGTCATTTCCTCCCCGTGTAACTGTCCAGCCTCCCAACAAAATCATGGAATAGGTTATGAATTGGAAGTTTGTATGACACTATAATATAACAGGGCATGCCAATAAAATATTAACAGACTGCAATATTTGTTGCAGGCTGCATCTGTAGCATAACCCTCAATACAAATACTTTGCGTCCACTTTAGTCAAATTTAATTTTACACATATTTAGTACCAATTTTGTATTGGTTTTTAAACAGCTTGAGTAATTGAAAGAAAGAACACTGCATTCTAAATAACATGTAGCGGCCTAACTACAGGAGAATTAAAATGAATGAATGAAAACAATTTAGGAAGATGTTCCATAATTTGCAAGCATACATGCATTGTATATATAGGATACAGTGTGGAAATGACCAGTTGGCATGCAAGAAAGTAGATAGTAACTGGAAGGCTTGTGCTATAAATTAGGTATTGATAGATAGATGAATGATGAAAGCATGCATTATATCTGCTTTTGGTTGTTAAGGGGCAGTCTCACATTGGTCTCCTCACTCCCGAGAAGTCCAGGGTTCTTACTGAGGGTCAGAGAGTGCAGCGAGGAGGAGAAGAGAGCATTCTGGCAGAGAGACTGACACAGAGAGAGTGCTCCTACAGAAAGAAAGTTCCACAGTAATATACACTCATACACTACATTATACAGGCACAAAGGTGTCATTTGCAGTGCATCAGCCACCCATTCCTGACATTGTTTCCTTTTATACATAGTAAAAAAATTGCAAACACCATTAGTTACCATAATTAAATATCAAAAAGTCACACGCAATATCAATCACCCTTGTACCTCTAGAAGTAATATTTGTTTTGCTCAGGTTGAGGCTCCGAAGTCCGGCATGAAAATAGAGAAACTGCTGAGAGAGCGCCGAGATTCCTAGAGGATAGCGATAAAATAAAATCCAAGGTTATTAATAAATAATAACAATTAATAATACTTTAATGATAAATCTGTCTAATGAGTTCATAACTGTATGACCAGCAGAGAGTAAATGATGGACGTGATTTAATTTTTCCATGACATGTGACACTGACATGTATGTACAGCGCAGAAGTTGGATTACCTCGGTCTTCCAGTGGGTTGTGTGATAGGTTCAGTGAATGCAATGAGGAGGCTGAGTTATCTGCCAACACAGAGGCCAAGCGGAGAGCAAAATCACTGCAGGAGAGAGAAGGACAGAGAGAGGAGGAATGGAGAGAGAGAGAGATAAGGGGTGAGAGAGAGAGGGAGTACTGTGCTATTGGACATAACAAAACTAGCCTGACACCATATTTATTAATTCACACTTTATCTCATCCAGTCATCCTGTCATGCTCTTTGACTGTGTAGCACTAAGTTTCCCCTCTACTCCATATTGAATTAAATTATTCCACTCTGACAATGCCTTTGAGATAGGTACTCTTAATAACTAGGCAATCCCTCACACAATATGCTGAACAACAGACTCTTGATTGTGTCACTCTTAAGAGGCCATGCTTTTTTTACCCATAATTCTGTCCCTTTCCCTTTGACTACAATGCTAATTTTTCAATCTATTTTTGAATCCACCCAACTTGCCCCTGTGTTCCTATCTCCCTCTCTCCCCTTATCTCGGTATCCCATCTATATAACCCTCCTTCTCTGTCTCCCTCTCTCACGCTCTCAGTCCGCAGTCCTCAAGGATTAGCTCCTCTAGGTGCTGCGATCGGCCGACGCAGTGCAGGATCTGCTCTGTCACCTCCGATCCCTACAATAAAAAAAATATATTAAAATTAAAATTTAACCAGATATGAACAGATGCTAATTATTTCCCAAAAAAATATGTACGGTCTATTCCGTGTTTACCAGTTTGAGATTTGCGGCCTGGAGCCTGAGAAAATACTGATTGTATGCAAGAGCGGCAACAACCAGAGCCAGGTCCCTGTGAAACAAAAAAGGTATGGTGTAACTAGGAAAAAATTCAGCCAATGAATGTTCACACTGCATTTTTACCTTGACCCTCTGACCTGCTTTCCAGATGGCTAAAGTCTTGCAGGTTAAACTCCCGGCTGTCCTGAGAGTGATAAATCATATCCACATCCTAAAAAAAGACACAGCTTTTTATGCATTTGGCCAATTATTACCTATATATGGGTGATATCTCATTTGTTTAAACAGAATCCGTTATATATTAATTACAGATATTTATTTAGCACTGAAAATGTACACAGAGCTTTACATATAAATGTATACAGATACTTCTCGTTCAATGACTTACCTGTTTTACAACCACTCGGACTTATGACCAGCACTCCCAACCCAAGCGATGCACTGTATATCATTGTATTGCACAGTACAGTACAGAATTGTTGTTGTTTATATGTTTGTGTTCTGTATTTATGCAAATTAGCACAATGTTATGGAGCTGGAGTTTTGTGTTTAGACCTTTTTTTCAGAATACAGTACAGTAGTTAAGAATGCAAAAAATATTGATTCCTCGTTTAATGACCAATATGTTTAACAACCTGGTCGCTGGAATGGAACCTGGTCATTA
Source organism: Lithobates pipiens (assembly GCF_037356315.1). Lineage (NCBI taxonomy): Eukaryota > Metazoa > Chordata > Amphibia > Anura > Ranidae > Lithobates > Lithobates pipiens. The sequence continues at coordinate 17,943,031 of NW_027507696.1, forward strand.
AGTGAGGATAGCATGTATTGTACATTCACATTAGTCCTTGTCCTCAAGGAGCTTACAGTCTAAGGTACCTAGCCCTACATATATACATACACGTCTAGGGCCAATTTAGACAAGATCCAATTAAGCGGCCTGCATGCCTTTCGAGTGTGGGAAGACACTGGAGTAGCCCACACAAGCACAGGCACACTCTATGTAGTGTCCTGACTTGGGCTCAAATGGAAGCCCACAGAGCTTTAAAGCATACGTGCTAACCTTAGCTTCTGACAGAATCCTGCATTGTTTGAATCACAGGCCACATCCTAGATCTAGAGCAGTGACTTGAGTGAAGCCAAGTGCAATCAGCTACACTGCCCTATGAGAAGAGCAAGAAACAATGGCAGCTTTCATCAGAGGTTGCAATTAAAACCCTTAAAAGTGGAAATACTCCCACTCACGTGCACAACTTCTGGAACCAAGTGAGGAACATTATTTTCAAACTGACCAATGTTTGCTTTGGAGACAACCCCATGGCCTTCGTCCTCCACTTTACACCTTTGTCAGTAAAGCAGTATACACGTTACTCTTGATATATCTTTTGAATGTGGCTAAATTGTGCATTCGTCTGGAAATAGATGACCCCACTTTCCATCAGAGTCTGTATCTCCAAAGTTAATGAGATCAAAACTATGGAAGATGTCTTGGCCTCTGCAAACATAGAGATGACCAATTTTGGAAATCGTGGTTTTATTGGTTGTATTTTACTGGCTTTTCTGAATTTGGAGCTTTGATGTCACGTCTTTGAAGGTTTATTCTCTCTCAAAGCCCTAAACCAGGGGTAGGGAACCTTGGCTCTCCAGCTGTTTTGAAACTACAAATCCCATCATGCCTCTGCCTCTAGGAGTTATGTCTGTGATTGTTAGGGTCTTGCAATGTCTCATGGGACTTGTAGTTTCAAAACAGCTGGAGAGCCGAACTTCCCTACCCGTGCCTTAAACCCATTTCCTCTCCCCCATTAATACCACCCCCCACACACACCTTTTTTTCTTTCCTCTCTTCCTTGTCCTCTCTCAGGGGCTTACTTTCCTGTTCCTTTCACCTTGGGGTTCCTGGGTAGGATTTTCCCCTTTGTGTTTCAAGGGAATCCACTCAACTCTAGCGCTCTGTGTAATAGTTTATATGTGGAATAAGTGGTATCTGGGTTAACTCATTCATGGATAGTAGTGCACACGTTTCAATTGATATCTAGGATCTAGAGAATTCATCTCTTCTCTAACGGGAGCCAGTCTTGGGTCATTATGTGAAACTGAATAAATTGAAATAATGTTGGTTATGTTTTCTTATTTGCCCTTAGGATTATACAGTTAAAGGATAAGTTCCCCTTTAAGAAAAAATAATAAATGCACATATTTTTGCAGATAAAAAAGGGCATTTATTATATTTTTCACAGAAGCCTGCAGAGCATTGCACCTATAATCAGTGGATTTCGGGTGCAATGTCAGGCTCCTGAAAACACCTACAGCTCAGCCTACTACTCTGTGCTAGTACTTCTGTTTGGGCTATCAGTCTTAGAGCTGTAGGAAGTGTCAATGGACTACAAGCCATCCATTGAAAATGATAAGCCATCTGCTGCATTGGTAAACAGGACTTCTTTATTTTCTTTAGTTTCCTTATTTACAGATTACTGTAAATGAATGACACAGCTGTGCCGATTTTAAAATGTGACAGTGGCTGTGGGGCAGAGGAACCTCCACTCACTGTTACAGGGGAAGCCATTAGGGGAAAATGGAGGCTGGGCCTGGAAAGATGTAACATGTTACACCCTAAATATGGGTGTAACATGTAACATGTTCAAAAAGGTGAACTTATTCTTTAATGTACCCTGGTACTCTTCATATGCGATTCTGAAACAAGATATGTTTCTGCTTGTACACCATTATTTTCTGCATTGCTTTGTTATTAAAATGAAAAATATAGAGTTAAAAAAAAAAGTTGAAATACATATTTTTTTTTATTAACCCATTAAATGCTTTGGGAATATTTGGCAAACTTTATGACCCATATTGTCTACCACACTATACAGCCAGGCAGCTAACACTGCATTTCTAGTGCAGTTGTGCAGGCTCCTAGATCATCTTTGTGGCTCCTGCCTGTTTACCAGACTATGAATTAGCATCCTAGGTGAGCAGTGCAAATCACAATACTAAATGAAGGCAATTATAAATTTTTTGGGAGGTAACAAAGTCATCATCACGTTTTTTCAACTTTTGTTTAGCTGCTGGCTTGATGTTTCAGTTTAATGGGATTTGCTTACCCACTGCACCTCTTCTCTGCAACACACACCATTGTAGTCGCATAGAGCAGCGTATGTCTCTGAAAAGCCACCTAGAGAAATGACAGTAGTTATAAAAAAAGATTAGTACTGGTCCAATGTCTAAAAAAATAATCAGTTCACTACTTCTACATAGGTTATATATTTATGATTAATAATTTTACGAGACATATACATGCCTTTTTTTTATGAAGCGTAATGTAGATTTACTTTCTTAGTTTTAGGTGTAATTGAAATAATATTTGTGTTTATGTCTCCCCAGCCCCACCATCCAGAAGATGACCAACAAAAAAATCGTTGGCCTGGCCAGGGATTTTAGCAGCATCTTTTAGATCCAGCGGGCTGCATGTACCCAAATCGGTTCAGAAGTCCATAGATCTGTTCATTAGCTGGGAGGTGAGGGGTCCAGTGGGGGACAACATCATTTATTTCAGTTTTGCTTTAATCAGCAGCTTCAATATTAAATATAAGCTTTTATTTTCACATCTGCTATGAAAAGCTAAATTTAGAATGCTGCAAGGTACATTTTTACATTTTTTTTGTTGTTCTTACTTTCTCAAATCTCTGATAATAATCTATTAGGTTAATGTATTAATTTATCTAGTAAGCTATTCACTTGTAAATTGTACTCTGCAAGCGGATTTTCCCCAGAATGAGGTAAAATTTCACTTTGCAAAGTATACCTAATTACGTACAAATAAAATAACATTAAAAAACTGTATTTCTTCTTGCACAAGACTGGATGATGAAATAAGCAGAGCTCCACCTCATTCACTAAGCTCTGGGGAAAATGACCTATCAAAGTGCAAATTCCTTGCAAAGTGAACAGTCTGATTGTCTTTAGTAAACCATCACCTATATGGCTGACAGAAACCAGGTAAGCCAGATGTATACATTTTAACACAATATTGACTTACAGAGCTACCTGATATTTATTGAAACACGATCAATAAGTAAAGAGAAGCTGATTAAAATTTTTTGTAAAAAACATAATTGCAAGTTTTTATTGAATTAATTGATCCAGGGTGTGCTGCCTTTGCTGGACGTGAGAGGACATTTGAGACAATAATTGAGGCTAATAATGAGATAATTTGAGTTGTTGTGGTAATCAATGAAATGTCAGTCAGATGTGAACACAAATGATGATTCTAGGCGTACCGAAACAACATGTCTACCCCTCACAAAAATACACTCTTTCATGACTGTTCTTCCCGGCGCAAGTAGTTGCACTGAATTATTTCCCCCCAAAAAATTGTCTTATAAATGTTTTGATGCTCAAGAGACTAGCGTTTGTTTTAGAACCCCCAGCTGGTACAGTGAGCTCTGTTACTGTAAGCCAGAGTTTCCCAATCTTTGCTCAGTTGTATACCACCATGATAAAGCCACCTGTCCCATCTACTTACATCCACAATCTAGTCAGGACATTGCCACTGTCTTGGGCTGCTCATAGATGGATAGAATTTCAAGTGAAATTTCTTAGCAAAAGTCTTAGCAAAATTCACATGAAAATTCTCAGAACATTCAAATGTCGTTCAAAAGATTTTGCTTGCTTTTTACATTTGAATTTGAAATGAATGGACTTTACCAAACAAAAAGCACATATACTGTTATAAAATTTCATTGTACAAAACATTTTTCCATCCTGCTCCTTTGAATTTTGTCACTGCAGTCAAAAACGACCGTTGATTTGACCAAACTAATGATTAAAGAAATGAACAAATCTATTTATTATGTGTACTTATATAGCACCACCAATTTATGCAGCGCTTTACATATTAATTATACATTCACATCAGTCCCTGCCCTCAAGACGCTTACACTCTAAGGTCCCTAACTCACATTCACACATACTAAGGCCAATTTAGAGAGGAGCCAATTAACCCACCAGCATGTCTTTGGAGTGTGGGAGGAAACCACTTCTTAGAACATTCTTTTCCTAAGATTTTTTGTTTGAAATTCTATCCATCTATGGCCAGCTTAACTTTCACAAACTGAGAATATTTACTTATCTAAATTAATAGCTATGTTTACTTTAACCCCTTTCTGACCAGCCGCCGTCACTATAATGCGGCAGGTCGGCACATTTCCGCGATTCACCGTAGCTGTACGTTGGTCCTTTAACCACTCCCCGACTGGCACACACCAACGTACGTTGGCAGAATGGCATGGACAGGCAAATGGGCGTACAGGTACGTCCCTTTAAATTTGCCACCGTGCCATCGCGTGCGTGCCGCCGCCGATACTGGGTCCCGTAGACTCGATTGTCGCGGGGATACCCACGATCGTCTCACAGGGAGGAAGAATGGGGAGATGCTAAAGTAAACAAGCATCTCCCTGTTCTGCCTAGCAGCAGGGACACTGATCTCTGCTCCCTGTGATTGGAGCAGAGATCATTGATGTGTAAAACACAGCCACGCCCCCCACAGTTAGCAACACGCCCCTAGGACACACTTCACCCCTACACTGCCACCTAGTGGTTAACCCCTTCACTGCCAGTGTCATTTACACAGGAATCAGTGCATTTGTATAGCACTGATTGCTGTATAAATGACAATGGTCCCAAAAATGTGTCAAAAATGTCTGATGTGTCCGCCTTAATGTCGCAGTCACGATAAAAATCGCTGTTCGCCGCCATTACTAGTAAAAAAAAAAAAAATGAATAAAAATGCCATAAAACTATCCCCTATTTTGTAAACGCTATAACTTTTGCGCAAACCAATCAATAATCGCTTATTGCGATTATTTTTTACCAAAAATATGTAGAAGAATATGTATTGGCCTAAACTGAGGGAAAAAAAATAGTTTTTATAAATTTTTGGGGGATATTTATTATAGCAAAAAGTACAAAATAATGCTTTTTTTTTCAAAATTGACACTCTTTTTTTGTTTATAGCGCAAAAAATAAAAGACGCAGGGGTGATCAAATACCACCAAAAGAAAGCTCTATTTGTGGTAAAAAAAGGACGTCAATTTTTTTTGGGAACCACGTCGTGCGTCCACGCAATTGTCAGTTAAAGCGACACAGTGCCGAATCGCAAAAAGTGGTCTGGTCTTTGGCCAGCAAAATGGTCCGGGGCTTATGTGGTTAAACAGCTTTAGCAGGCTGCATGACGGGGGAAATGATTCGCGTGTCCGACGACCGCGATGTCTGCCGGCCACTTGTTATCGCGGGCACAAGAGCCAGAATGGGGACGTGTCTGTGTGTAAATCTATCTATCTAGGCGAATTAGAGTTGGGTATAAACAGACAGTCGAGTACATTTACGTTCAGCCGCTCATAGAGAAATGTGGGCTCTGTCCATGTGTGCTCTGTATAAACTGAGCTGTCACAGACCTGTCATTGGCACACTCTACTCTGATCTGAAATCAGCGGAAAGATACCCTGCTGATCAAGTCAAAAGTGACTGTGCCCATGTAAAAGGGGCTTTAGGCTTTATGCACATGCAAAAAATAAACACCATTTTTCATTTTTTATTGCCTCTTAGTGCAGATCTATTGCAGCCAGTGTGTTGATGCATATTGTGGCATTACGATCTATATTTTACAGCATTTTAGGGCATATAACTGCCAAAACATGTGTGCAGAGAGTGGCTTACTGGCATAAATTACACACTTACACACGCAAACGTCTAAAGGTGCGCATGTGCATTTAAGATTCCAAATTATTATTCTAACCAATAGAATAGAGTTTCCACACATACACGTCTAAATGTTATAAAAAAATTTATGCTGGATTTATTGGAAGGTTCTTGCAGAAAGATTCAGTGTAGAAGGCAGTATTTTAACACACCTGTGTTCATAAGTCCTTATTCATCAGATTAAGTGATCGTTCTCTATGCTAGGAGCTGATTTACTAGAGGAGTAAAGAATTATCACAGGGAAAGTACCCAATTATGTGCCTGTGAAATTTAAAAAAAACAACAGAATTTTTGCTAGCACAAGATTAGGCATTCAAAGAAAATACCAGTTCATCATATTTCTAACATTCACATTGCTGATTGAACAGCCTCTACTATTTTAGTTATTCAAATTCAAATGTAGAATGTGAAATTTACATTGCAAAGTGAAAATTGTCCACTCTTTAGTAAATCAACCCCAAAATCTTATCTGTAAGTCTGCTGGAACACATAAAGACCATCCAATTTTTCACCAGGCCCCTTGGGACATCTGTCCCTGTCGATAGGCCTACATAGTAAACTGTTCACCCACCACCAAGGTTAATAGGTTACAGCAGGTGACATCAGAACAACTGGAACTGTAAAGCTGCCCTAGGCTGGTAGATTTCTCCCTAATATTAAGCGCAGAAGATATCTGTCTATCCTGAAACGTGTTGCAATTTCAGGACCTGCAGCAATTATTGCATGATAGAAACAATGGCACATATTTGGCACCTTGATCCTTCCATCTGCTCTCTGTTCCATAGCAAAGTGAACAATCAGACTGCTCAGGGGCCATTTTTCAAAAAGTTGGTGCTTACCATCACCCAATAGCCCATCAGACATATCCAGCAATGTTCTGAATTACCAATACTGTGTGTTACTACGAAGAGGTTTATGTTATCCCTAGGTATCTTTACTCATGAATTTTTCTATGTTTGTTGTAGCAAAATTATGTTATGGTATGCCCCCTCTGTTTCTTTTTTTTTTGTTTGACAGTACTGACAGCGCGCCAAGCTCACCAGCTTCATATAATAAGGCAAAGAAAGCAGACATTAATGGTTTAATGCCATTCTGCACATAGTGTATTTGGTTAACAAGCTTTAGAGACTGAAATTGGTCTGAAAGAAACAGCCTTTTTTTTATTATCATTATCCGCAGACCAAACACAAAAACAACTTATAACAGGAACCAAATAATCAGCTTATTCTTATCTGCTTTGTGACCTTCTTAAAAAAGAAAGCTGATTAGACAGGCACCAGAGTCTAAACATAGAGCTCTTCCAATATCATTTTCGCAAGTTGGAATTATATTTTTCAGGACTAATCTTACAAGCTTGTTGCTGTTTCGTTTTTATGTGTGTGAAATGTATCTATATATTAATACATGATTCCTGGGTCTTGTTTTAACTCTTGCTGTGCCTGTTAGTTTTGGATAGTGGATAGTTAGGATGCCTGTCAGATTATACATGGCTTTTTACCCTTGGGGAGAATGCTTCACACTTCCTGTCTCAGTGACCACCTATCACCGGAACAGGGAATTAGGAAAAATCTTACCAACACAGTTATAATACCCCAATGAAGTTCTAATCTTTCCCACAAAAAGAGTTGGCCTTTGTTAAACGTTAAAAAGTGTTTTAGTCTATTACATAGTTACTTTATATATGAATTCGTATTTTTTTATTTTTAGTTCAAATAAAGTATTCTTGATACACCTGCCGAAGTGTACAATCTTGTAACTATATTCATAGTAGACCCTCCAGTTGGAGTAGGGCCAAGTACTATTGGGCTTCATAATGATTTATTTAAGTAACAGTAGCATTTCGAAGTAAAATTTGGAGAGAAGTCATTCACGTTTAATCCAATTACCTCTACAGAAAGATGTGAAACCAGTTAGTAAACCCCAAAATATGAAGCTGGATTGCATTTAAGATGGAGGTTGGTGTCAGTGGGCCCTATAACTGTTTTTGATAAAGCTGGGACATATTATATACTGTATATATAAAAATATTTTGCTCTCGGGGCGTGTCCGGAAGCCGAGCTGGAAGGACGCTGTGAGTGAGAGCTCTCCTCCAGCCCAGCACTACATCGGCGTATATCGGGGGTTCTCCGTCGCTGTCCATGGGGAGATCACGGGCCACCAGGTCCTCTTCCGCCCGGGGGTCGTCCCAACCGCCCCCGGGCTCCTCGGCCTCTCTGAAGGCCTTCTTTATTCAGCCGGGAGGATCGCCGAGCGGGGGCCGCAAGATGGCGCCGGCCGACCCAGCCACGCTGCGGAGGGGTCCGGCCTCGCCTCCTCCCCCGCTGCACCCGAGGGACCTCTTCGTGGAGCACCATACGGCCCCACTCCGGGACGTGACCAGCCCGCACTACACCGCTGACCCCCCCCGCGGATCCCGGAGCACCCAGGCCGAGCAGGGGGACAGGCCGCGATCCGGCGTAGGCCGCGACCTCAAGATGGCGTCGGGGACGCAGCATGGGCGCTCTCCTCCACTGCCTGCGAGCAGCCGATCGGACCCCCAGGATGGCCGCTGGTCCCCACAGGAGCCGCCGCACGCTGGAGGAAAGCCAGGGGTGAGTGATGGTTCCCCCTCCCCCACCCCATCTTCTGCTGTGCTGGGACTGCGAGCTGCAGCCCCACTGACCCCCCCTTCCTCTACTCAGTGCTCTGAGGCCTTCCCCCGCTTGCTGCGGACGGCCTCGGACCCGGCCATAGTGGGGTCTTTCTCTTCCTATCTGCTGGGGGCCACGGAGGACCCCTCCCGTCCCGCTGGAGCCGAAGCACCCCCCCTGGCTGAAGGGGGGGCCCCACCTATGCAGCAGCCACCCGTTCCCCCCAAGGCCCAAAGACTGCCTCGATCCAGGGACGCCAGCCTGCCCCGACCCCGAGTAGCCAGTCACCCTACCTATGCTCAGGTGGTCCGTCCTCACTCCCCACTTCCGCTAGAAGTCCGTCAGGACCCCTTATCCGGATCTCCCCATGTCACGTCCTGGTCGGACCATCTGGATCCCCCACCGTCCTGGCCCCCATCTTTGGCAGCAAGGCCGCGACAGGGAGGTTCCCCTCGTCGCCCGTCACCACCCCTTTCCCCGCCGAGGCATCACGACGGTGATTATCCCCCCTGGCATGCCTATTTGACAGCCATCCCCACAAAAGAAGACTTTAAACAACTTGTAGCAGATGTGAAGGCTACCTGTCGCTCTGAAATCCAGTCACTGCACGCCGGCCTCAAACACCTAGCGGAAAGGGTCGAGATGGCTGAGGAGGAGATCCAGGAGACAAAGCTGGCTGTCCATCGCACCCAGGTGGAGAACTCAGATCACCGGCTCCTACTACGTGATATGCAGCGCCATGTGGAAGATCTCGACAACCGGGGTCGGCGGAACAACATCCGCGTCCGCGGCCTCCCCGAAGCCGAGGGCCCTGAGGATCTGCAGGCCTCCTTGCAAGCTCTCTTCAACGGGATGTTGGGGGAAGACCCAGCCAAACCCATAGAAATGGACAGGGCCCACCGCGCACTCCGACCCAAAGGTCCTGCCTCCAAGCCGAGGGATGTCATTTGCCGGATCCATTCTTTTCCCCTCAAGGAAGACATCATGCGTAAATCCCGCTCCATCCGCAACCTTATGTTCGACAATGCTCCGATCCAGATCTACCCGGATGTCTCCTGGATAACCCTTCAAAAACGGCGGTTGCTGATGCCCCTTCTTCGAGCCTTGCAGGACCAGGACATACCCTACCGTTGGGGATTCCCCTTCTGTCTTACGACCAGAAACCAGGGGAAATCTGCATCCCTCCGATTCCCGGAGGACCTGGCCCCCTTTTGTGACACCCTGGGCCTGCCAGTCCCCACGTTACCCGACTGGGACCTGATTGCCTCCCCGCCACCTCCGCCGGTGATCTGGCAGAAAGTTCCCTCCACCAAGCGGCACAGAGGACCGGAGCCGGCTCGCAACTCACCTTTACATCAGTGACTTGGACGGGCCCAGTCCAGTGGTCGTCTCCCCTTGGCAGCTTTAGCTTCCCCCTGTCTTAGGGGGGTTCCTTTTTTTTTTGAATTTTTTTCTCTCCTCCCCCCGATTGCCGAAGCTACACCTGATTTTTCTATCCCTGGGCTGATTCCGGTTGAGTTCCAGGACGGTTTCTGCCCCCCCCCCCCCCCGTGGTTTTTGCACTAGTTGGTTCCTTTTGTGGTGTGGACTGTTGGTGCCTCCCTGACCCGGGTTCTTTTTTCCTGGATTTTTTGGTCAGGGAGTCGATAAGGAACTGTACAGATCCGGTGTCCCTATAGGACCCCCGGACCTGTTGTTTGATAATGTTCTCCTTTTTTTTGTATTCTGTTACTGTTTTTCTTCTTTCTCTTCTTTCTAGGCTTTCTCCCCCCCTGGTCTTACCTATGACGCTCTGCCAGCGGTTCTCCCGGTCGCCGCCTCTCCTCCAGTGGTCGCCGCTCCTTCCGAGGCATCCAGGCCTCCATCTCCGTAAGCTAAGTATGCCCTGTACCCCACCCTTACTTGATCATGGCTAAGATCTTGTCCCTTAATGTACACGGCCTGAACTCCAACAAAAAACGCCACCTAGCGCTTAGGGAGTTCCGGCAGGCAGGGGCGGATATAGTGCTGGTCCAAGAAACACATTTTGACCGGGGTGACTCCTTTACATTTGCCTCCAGATATTTCCCTCAGGTCTATCAGGCTTTTAACCCACGGAAGAGGGCAGGAGTCGCAATTCTTTTTCGACAGGGTACCCCCTTTACTTGCACCTCCGTATACCTGGACCCACGAGGCCACTACATCATTCTCCGCGGTCTGTGGCGCACACAGGCCCTGACCCTCTGCGTCATCTATGCCCCTAATGTCCGTCAACACCAATTTCTGTCCAGGGTGCTTTCCCGCCTGTTCAAGACACCCCCCGGACTTCTGGTGATAGGAAGGGACTGGCTGTAGACCTTCGGGCACCCCAGGCCAGGACCTCCAGAGACTCTAGGCTGTTCCGCCAGATCACCAGAAGGCGGGGACTGTTTGACGCCTGGCGTGCTTTGCACCCACAGGACCGCCAATACACTTTTTACTCGGCCCCCCACAGCACACACTCGCGTATCGATTATTTTTTTGTCAACAACGCGACGCTTAGGGCGGCTCGCTCTGCACATATACTCCCCATCACCTGGTCTGACCACGCCCCCATAACTCTGACCCTAGACTTGGACCCCCCCCTCCGTAAGCCCTGTACCTGGAGGCTGAACAATTATCTCCTGCAGCATGTCCCAGCAAAGGCGGAGCTGGAGGTTTCGCTCCGGCACTACTTTGTAGAGAACGCTACGCCAGACATCTCCCTCACTACCCTCTGGGCTGCCCACAAGGCGGTCATCCGGGGGCGTTGTATTGCCCTGTCCTCGGCCTTGAAGCGAGACGCACGGGCCGCTGGGTTACTGGCCGAGAAACGACTCGCGACCTTAGAGGCCCGTCTTGCGGCATCCCCCTCCCTATCCACTCTTAAGCAAATTGTCCAGGCTAGGCAGACGCTTCGGGACCTGGCGTTGGGGTCGGTAGAGAAAGCACTGGTCCGCCTACGTCAACTCTACTACGACAAGGGAAACAAAGCACAGTCACTGTTGGCTCGGAAGTTGGCAGACCGCACAGTGTCCTCCACTCCGGCCCAAGTTAAAAATAGGGGGGGAGACCTTTTGACCCACCCCCAAGCGATAGTGGACGCGTTCGCGGACTTCTACACGGACTTGTACAATAGGCCTGACATCCCCCACAACCCCCCGACCCCGGGCCTGTCTGCCCGTATTGCCCAGTATTTGGAAGACATTGTGCTACCCCGACTGCGGGACGCGGACCTCCAGGAGTTGAACGCCTCTATTACTGAGGAAGAGCTCCTCGAGACTGTGAGGGCTCTTCCAGCCCATAAGTCCCCGGGACCGGACGGGTTCCCCTACGAGTATTACAAGACGTTCTTACCCCTCCTGAGCCCGCATCTAACCAAACTGTTCAACTCCTTTCTCCGCCAAACCCCGGTCCCGTCCGACATGCTGGGCTCATTTATTTCCCTCATTCCTAAGCCTGACAAAGACCCGACTTCTTGCGCTAGCTACCGGCCTATAGCTCTGCTGAATGCTGACCTTAAAATTTTCACGAAGCTCCTTGCCAACCGCTTAAATACGATCCTCCCTTCCCTAATACATAAGGACCAGGTGGGCTTTGTCCCCCTGCGACAGGCGGGGGACAACACCAGGAAGGTCATTGACCTCATTGACGTGGCGAACAGGGGTGACATGGCGTCTTTGGTCTTAAGCTTGGATGCCGAGAAGGCGTTCGACCGCCTCAGTTGGCCCTTCATGGAGGCCACGCTGCACCGTATGGGCTTTCGGGGCCCGTTTCTGCGCGCGGTACAACACCTCTACACTACACCTTCCTCACAAGTTAGGACCCCCTTCGCCACATCCTCCACCTTCTCCATTGCTAATGGCACTCGCCAGGGATGTCCGCTTTCTCCTCTTCTTTTTGCCTTGTGCGTGGAGCCTCTGGCGGCTGCCATTAGAAGTAATCCTGATATCCGTGGGATCCCGGTCAGGGGTAGAGAATTCAAGATTTCGCTTTTCGCGGATGATATTATCCTCACCCTGACTCAGCCTAGGATCTCACTACCCAATCTCCACTCAGAGCTGGACCGCTATGGAGGGCTCTCGGGCTACAAAATTAACTCTTCCAAATCGGTGGCCCTCCCTCTAAACATGGTCACGGCTGAGACGACCCATTTGCGCTCCGCGTTCCCATACAAATGGGAAAGCTCCTCCCTTAAATATTTGGGGGTCCTCCTTACACCGTCATTCCGTACCCTGTACCAAGCCAATTTCCCTCCCTTCTTTCGGACGATTAGGGATCTGATCCGTAAATGGAAGACCCACCACATCTCTCTCCTGGGACGGATTACGTCCATTAAGATGGTGGTCCTCCCCAAACTTCTTTACTTGTTTCAGACACTGCCAATCCCGGTTCCATATGCTCAGTTACGCGCACTCCAGAGGGACTTGCTGAAATTTGTTTGGAACTACAGGAGACATCGGGTCCCGAGTTCTGTTATGACGGCCGCACGTTCAGACGGCGGCCTGGCGTTTCCTGATTTGGTTCGTTATTACCAGGCCACTCAGCTGCGGGCCATAGCATCCTGGTTCCCACAGAGATCGTTTAATAGGTGGTCAGAGATCGAAAGAATCTGGTTAGCCCCGGTACATCCGAACAGTTTCCTCTGGGGTGCGAGTGTTGAGATGGACTCGGGTCGGCTTCTAGGGCCGATGGCTCACCTCCGTCTGCTCTGGCGGAAGCTCTCCCGCGAGCACAGTCTCCATTCGGAGTTCTCCCCACTGACGTCCTTCCTGTATAATCCGCTCCTGCCGGCTGGCCTGACCCATCAGATGTCCTGGCCCTGGGCTTCGCGCGATCTGTTCCACTTAGGGCACCTGGTAGATCCCAGAACAAGACAGCTTTTGTCCTTCTCGGAGCTCCAGGACAAGTACGACCTCCCCAAAGAATTGTTCTACAGCTATTTACAAATTCGACATTTTGTGCAGTCTAAAGCCCCTCGCCTGCGTCTCTCCCCGCCCTCCCCTTTCGAACAGATAATTCTGGAAGGCAGACATCGCAGAGGCCTGATCTCGGACATATATCGCATTGTTAACACATATCATTTCCTAACGAAGGGTAAACATTCCTATATGAGACGCTGGGAGAGGGAGTTGGGTGAGGAGCTCTCCCTCGAGACTTGGCAGGGGGTGTGGGGCCAGGCAGCCAAGTCCTCTATGTGCACATTGTACAAGGAGAACTCCTACAAAATTATTTATTTCTGGTATCAGACCCCGGATATCCTCCACAAAATATACCCCTCCACCTCGGACCGCTGCTGGAGATGCCTGAAGGAGCGGGGCTCCCTGTTCCACATTTACTGGGCCTGTTCCTTGATCGCCCCGTACTGGCTAATGGTCCGCAGGCGGCTCCAGCGCTTGTTTGACGTCCCAGTACCCCACTCCCCTAAATTGTTTTTATTAGGCCTGTCCCAGCCCACACTGGCCAGGCCTAGTCGGAAGCTCCTCAGGCATGTCCTAACAGCGGCCCGTTGCTTGATAGCCTTAAACTGGAAATGCCCGGTGCCCCCGTCAAGGGAGGCTTTATACGCCAGGATCAAAGATGTTGAGCTTATGGAGAAGATGACAGCCAGACTGAGGGATAAGCTGGAGGAGCATGACCTGGTCTGGGGGAGATGGCGGCTGCTGGAGGATTGATGGCGAACCGGTTTGGATGTGGTGATGTAGACCGCTGGCGCTCTAGCTCCTTTTCTTTTTCCGTTTCTTCTTCCTTGTCTCTCTCTCTTCTTCTTTTCTCCGTTTTTTTTTGTGTGTATGTTGTTGATGGTCTTTGTCCTGTTTCCCGTGTGGCATACGAGCTGAGCAGTAGACCCTGGGCGGCTTCGTGGTTTATTGTGCGGCCGCTTGACTTTCTGTGTCTCTCGTCCCGCTCTGCACCCCCTGGTCGAACCGCCTGTTTTTGCTATACCGCCCTATACCAAGTTACTATATGCTGTATCCCTGTAATGGGCCCTCCAGATTTTGGGAGCCTTGCTGTTTTTGCTGTATGCCTGCACTGATATCTCTGTTTTACGACCATGAAAAATAAAAATTGTTATTTGAAAAAAAAATAAAATATTTTGCTCTCACCCAAACTATAAAAAAAACAAGTGAATATTATTAAAGGTGATGCTACTTATTAGGTCTGAATACACAACTAACTAAATATGTTAAAAATATATAAGTACGCAACCTATTAAATGCTCTATGTTGTAAACCAATATCATACCATATATATGAAATATTCTCAAAGGTGAAAAATCAATATATCCACATTAAGTCCTTAGTGAAAAAAGTGAAGAAAAATCCAATTAAACGTGCTCTTGTAGATGAAAAATGGTTCACAAAAAAAGGTGCTTTCCCCACATAAAACACTCGCCTCTTACCAGAAGGATCTCAAATTATAGAGATCTAACTCGCTCACACAGCTTTTAACGTATTGCACTATGAAGCCTCTTCCTTCTATAATCCTCCATGCTTGAGAGATTCTACAGTGGTATGCTTCATATAGACACCGAGGACACATGAGATGCATTGTAACAAAGTGGAGCAATTATCTTACAAGGGTGGAGCACCCTTATAGGAGCCTAATGAGTGGGATATCCCTGGTGGCTGAAACCTGTGTGAACAAGTTAGATCCCTATAATTTGAGATCAAAAGAAAAAGACCCCATAGTGGGACTAGCAGCCTGTAGCGATAATTAAATCATAATGAATTATAATAAAATATTAAAAAGTTCAATACAAATTTTGTTGGGAAAACCTGGAAAAACCAGGGCTGCTAATATTGAAACCATTCTCTTCCCTGGGCAACATGATGGACATCATTGATGGTTTTTAAATATTTTAGCTTATGTATGTACGGTTCGCCTTTGTCAATATAAGTGCTCCGCTGTTTTAAAGCATACACCCCTGAGCAAAGAAAGACATTTCTGAAACGCGTTGGGTGTCTTCCATGTCTGTTCTGCTATGGTGCTAGTCATAACAGTAGTCTGCGGAATATGTAGATCTGTATGCACTTGTATATTTTGTACTTTGTTGGCCTAAATGTTCACCAGCCTTTAATTGTTTTTAATTGTTTTTTCCAATATTGAACTTTTTAATATTTTCTCGACAAAATATTTTTTAGTTATGATTTAATGATTGCTACAGGCCACTAAAGTCCACTATGGGGTATTTTCTTTTGTTCCTTCCATATACATGGGATGTTGGCCTGATTAATATATCAATCATACCCTTATCTCCTACATTTATAATTTGAGATCCAGCCCTTCTGGTAAGAGGCATGTGTTTTATGTGGGGAAAGCACCTTGAAGCAGCTTTTTTTAAAATCACTTTTCATCTACAAGAGAACGTTCAATTGGACTTTTTTTCACTTTTTCTTTTTTCACTAAGTACCTAATGTGGATATATTGCTTTTTCACCTTTGAGAATTTTTCATATAATGTGTGATATTGGTTTACATTATAGAGTATTTATTAGGTTGCGCACTTATCTATTTTTATATACTGTATAGCTACACTTTGGACTGCATGCGGTAAAAAAACATCTACCCCTCTAACAACCACTTATCTTTCAATAAAACTTCAATCACTGGCTCAAAATTTTGAACTCATATTAAACCATATAATATTTTGTAGCTAAATA
The DNA here is from genome assembly GCF_037356315.1 of Lithobates pipiens. Taxonomy (NCBI): domain Eukaryota; kingdom Metazoa; phylum Chordata; class Amphibia; order Anura; family Ranidae; genus Lithobates; species Lithobates pipiens. The sequence goes on from NW_027507696.1 coordinate 17,959,266, forward strand.
CTGTAAGCGCTAAGATATTTTACATGTTTTCTAACAAGGAATGTCATAACCAAGACCACCAGTTAAACTCACAAAGCCTGCCAGGACATAGATAAATAACCATAAATAAGGAAGGGTACACAGAGGGCAACAGAAATAGGCATCACATAAGAGCATGGTTGACATTTAGCTAGAGAAGAGCAGAACTTACATTTAAACATGTAAAATAATGAAGTTTGGCTGCAGAGGTAGCAGTATAACCCCACAGTTTCAATGCCAAATAAGCTGAAGAGCTAAAACACAACATTTCACCTCCTACTGAGAATATTTAGAAACAAAATGTTTTTGTAAAAACAGTTGTTCTTCTAACTCCATTTTCTCCCCCCTCCCACCGTGTAAGAAAGATGGAGACCATATCCCGGAATGCACTCAGTCCCTGGAGACAGATGTTGGAACAGGAAGAGGATAATATACAGAGGAACCAATCATATACACACATATGTGATGACGTTTGCTTATGTCACTTTGACTATAAAGAGTTATAATTTTAATAAAGGAGGGAGTTGATGAGGAGCTTTTATACTGAGCACTGTTTCAGTGTGGATTCTTTTGCATGCATGCACTCACATCGCATTGAATTAGAGCCAGAGGCAGAATAGCAGATACATTCTGGTTTTGGCCCAGACATCAATCCGCAACAACTGGTAGGATAAGGCTACTTACTGTCTTATCACAGTTTAAAAAATATTGTATACTCGCTATGCTACACATTGAACGTATTCGTTGAAAACATCACTGCAACAATAAAAATTCATGGCTGGGATTAGATCTTTATACCCAGCGTATCACTGCTTCAGTTATTCCAAAAATATCTTTTGATCCAATTAATAGCAGCACCTTGTAATAAGGATAGTAATAAGGATAGTATGAATACCCTGTACACAGAACTGGACTTCCATCAACAGAGCCCATAGGCACACAGCCATTGGCTCTCAAACTAACCCCCGTCACCACCATTACAAAAAAAATGTTTTTAATTTTCCTGCTTTTAATCTGTTTAAGAAAATTGTGACAATATGTAAATAATATTATTTTTATGTCACCTCATTTCGTTTCCCACTAACGGGCCTGTGCTTGCTATGCTCAATGGAAAATCCAGCCCACCCTGTACACCTCCTAGAACCAAGCTATACACCTATAATTGTTGGAGGCTTTTATGAAAATGACAGTAGCTTTTACATATATACATAGCCTCACCACATATTCCGGTTGTTGCTGGCAGCCCTGCTATGTCTGAATTTGGAGATGAATTCCGCGAACTGTCTGCAGATTCAGGATACTGTCGTCTGACCAGACACCTGTTAGATGGAGATAGAATATCACAGTAAAGCCAAGTTTACATAAGGTGCAACGTCTACTCAAGCCTTGAATAGAAGGCTAGATGCACTAAATGAATAAGGGTGGCTTCAATAAGGTTTTTATGATACAAAAGACTGCTATAAATATAAACAAGAGTTGATTTACTATAACTGGAGAGTGCAAAATCTGGTGCAGCTCTGAATAGAAACCAATCAGCTTCCAAGTATTTTTGTCAAAGCTTAATTGGTCAGAGCCTGGTTAGCTATCATGCATAGCTATGGTAAAAAAGTGGTTAAGACATGACTCAGAGCGTAGCACCACATCCAAATATAAGCAACAAAGAAAAAACAAGGATGAACATGGACTTTAAATTGGTAGCCACCAGTAGACCCTGAAAAAGAGCACTCAGTTGAATACAAATCCAGGTTTATTTAACATCATGTAAAAAACATTTAAATTGAATACTGAAATATATTACAAAATAGAATGGTGTTGTTCCATCTAGGTGAAACATATATGAAGACTTGGGAAACCCTGTTGGTATGCCCATGGATATGATGGACTCTAAAGCTGGTGTATGCAGAAGGCCTTACTTATTAGGGCCTCACAGGAAATCAATGTACTGAGTGAGGGATCACAGAGTTGCACCAGATTTTGCACTCTCCAGTTTTAGTAAATCAACCCCACTGTGTATTTGAATGGTGTCAAAGACTCAGATCACACATTGTTTACTTATATAATCACTCACATGAAGCATTAAAATGTTTCTAGCACATACACATTGCAATAAGTACATTTTTGTCATGATTGGGAACCACATTCACAGTAAAAATTTCATACATCCAAATCCTTTTTGACAGATTTTCTTTTTTTTTCTTTTGTGGTCAAAAACGATCCTTGAATTGTCTTTAACTATTGAACATTTCAAAAATGATGAATCTTGAACCAAATTTTGCCAGTGTATCACTAACTTTACACCTTTAGATTTTATATCTTTACAAAAATACAAACAGCTTAAGAGATGCATAACAGGAGACTTGGGAAAAATATTACTGAAATAAGAAGCTGGATCAGTATATGTAGTTAAAGGAAAAACGATGATTGGAGAATGAGGTTGAGGATTCATAGTAAAAGGTAAATTCACATATTCAGGGTAATATATGAGTTAGTTGATGTCGCCATAAGTGCTGACAACCCTCAGTTCCTTATTCTGATTATTTTGTGCTGTGTTTAGATCTCACTGACTTTAGTAATGGTGGTAAGGAGGATATACTGTATACCAAAGTAGTTATCTACGTGTTACATGTAAAATCTAGCCAGGTGGATGTGGTATTGTTAAATCAAAAATCTGCTATATATTCTATTGACTGACATTGTGCATGCTATATGCTTAACAAATTTCATCTAAATACTTTGGTCATGTGTATTACACCCAGTCCCCCACAGCTCACCAATCACATTTACCACTAATTTCGAGTTATCATTTCGACAGCCAGGATTTGCGTTATATACCCAGCAGCAGATTTTGTTTTTGCTCCTGTCTAAATTGAGGCTCAGAAGAGTGTCTGCAGTATCAAAAATCCTTACAATGTAGCAATCATTGGAGTAGGCACAGCAACTCAATGGAGTAGCAATGTCCACTTCAGTGATTTCCAGCTTCGAGGGGCATTGGCTGGGTTTGATATATATGCATAGTTACATGCAAGCTAGACCAATTTAACTATGTATGGATCTCTTTTTTAAAGGAATCTTGCAAGTCAAAAAAAAATAATCATGTTTCTCGTTAACCCCTTGGTAACCCCTTGTGTTCAATTTTAAGCTTACTACTAAGGCTACTCTTTTTTTACATTTAGTGTTTTATTATGCCAGAAAGACCATTATATTATATCAGACATGCACTAACCCCTTGCATATTGGATTGTGGAGGTGTCTAATTAATCAAAACCTCCCACTATGTAAACTGACTTATGAGGCGAGAGGTTGCCAAGCACAATTCACCAAAATTTGGGGACCTTGATGATAGATATACAGGACTCTAGTGACTCCTTGTTACATTCATTTTCTTATTCTACCATAGTTACTTTCTCTCCCAGAGTTTGTCTTACTCAAATTTATTGTCTCTACCTCTTATTGCATTGCAGGTCAGCATTCCACTGTACTTTGCTGAGACAATGGTAACTTTGTCCTAAGGGCAAGTGATTCTGATGGATAGTTCAGGTGAACAAACTAATATTACCTGTGTACTAGACCAGGGTTATTGTAATTAATATTGCTTACTGTGGTATTTTTGTTCCCTGACAATAATAATTTTGGCTTTGTTGTTGGTAATGCTGGTACACACATGTATTTATCTGGTAATTCAGGCACGTTTGATGTTTTTTGTAAGCTCAGATATTTACATGCCTATTCCTTTGTTGTTGTCATGCTACGATTCTGGTCAACAATATGCTCTTGCACTGATATGACTTGTGTAATTTGTATATGCATCTATTTACAATAAACCAAGTTTATAAAAAAAAAGAAAAAAAAAAGAATTTGGTAGCCATATGCTTCTGTTATTTGAATGGGCTACTGTATTTTGTGCCTTGCTGAAGCCTTAAAGTATAATGTATATGTTCCAGCCTTCTATAATAAATGGCAATTGACAACATCAGGAATCCACTTCAAGATAATTAGGTGAATAATTAAATCCACAGACATACTTTGTAACCTTTCCGGAAGAATTAAGGTCTGAACATTGCATACTAGCATCTACATTTCTCGATATATATTTGGTTTGCCTTCTAGAAAACTTTATGAGAAATAATGAGATGAAAAAAACTTGCCTGGAGAACATTGTTTCCAAAATAACAATCTACAAAATTTCCAAATCTAGACCCCATAGCAAAAAATAACATGCTAGTTCCCTTTAAAGCGGAGGTCCACCCTAAAGTGGACCTTCCGCTCATCGGAACCCTCCCCCCCTCCGGCGCCACAATTGGCACCTTTCAGGGGGGAGGGGGGTGCAGATACCTGTACAGTACAGGTATCTGCACCCACTTCCGGGATAGCTCTCTGCGGAAAGGGGCGTACATTACGCCCCTTTCCGCAAGTGCCCGCCCCTTTCCGCAAGTGCCCCGCTGCCTGCTGGGAAACACACAGATCCCAGAGGCAGCGGGGATCGTCCTTATTGCGCAGCGCAACTTGCGCATGCGCAGTAGGGAACCGGGAAATGAAGCCGAAAGGCTCCATTTCCTGATTCCCATACCCAAGATGGTGGCGGCAGGACCTGAGAGACGATCTAGAGATCGGCTTCGGGTGCTGACATCGCGGGCGCGCTGGACAGGTAAGTGTCACTATTTTAAAAGTCAGCAGCTGCAGTATTTGTAGCTTCTGGCTTTAAAAAAAACGTGGAGTCCCGGCGGACTCCCGCTTTGTCTATTGTTATCACTACAAAGATCAAAGTAAATATCTCTGCAGGCTCCAAGCTAAAAATACTATTTCTTGGCCCACCTCAGGTCAGCACACAAAGGGTTAACATCTCCTCTGTAGCCCTACATGACCACTTGTAGCTAATTAAATGACAGCCCCTCCCCCAACTAAGGTGTTCTTCCTTTTTGGGCATGCTCCAGGCCGCCTGTTGATTGCAGTTGGTAAGTAATTTGTTTGCTGCACCCCCCCCCCCCCCCCCGCCGAACCTACCCCTGTTCAGCCTCTCATGGAGTTGGAAGACCCTGAATGTTTGACGGTAAACCCTCCTAAAAACTGGATGCTCTTTGTGCCAGGTGGTGGGCAAAATGATGCTTAAACAGAATTGACATTGTACAGGTGTGGTATTATAAAAGCTTTGTAATGTCATGATTGGCTTTCCCTTGGCATTTTTTTTATATGCATTGCACTGCACTGCTCTCCTGGCTTTATTGTCAGTCTGAGAGCAGCTGTGAATGATGTCACGGGGGCAGGTGTTAACCCGTATTTGATAACAATTTTCCGTTTTCTATTTATCTTATCTTTTTTTCATAAATTGAACAGTCTACAGAAATATGAAAATCTTTGCTTAAAATTCATATCAATATGAATAAGTATTCTTATATTAATTAACAAATTCTGCATTTAGGCTAGGTTCACATCCATGTGGTTCTGGTTGATGCGGTTTTGCAGTGCATTTTGCATTTGAGGGCTGCCCACTGACAGCTGAATGTAAAAAAAGAATTGCCAGCAAAGAAGGAAAAGGGAAAAATGTCATGTGGTTCCCCTCAACCCATAGCAGGCACTTCGGGTGTGCTATAGATTTTAAGTGGAATCCCACGCCAAAATGTAAAAAAAAAAATGGTGTGGGGCTCCCCCAAAATCCTTACCGGACCCTAATCTGAGTATTCAGCCTGGAAGGCCAGGAAAGGGGGGAAGCGAGTGCCTCCTCCCTCCTGAACCATGCCAGGCCACATACCATCAACACAGAGGGGTGCTTTGCCCACCCCCAAATGCCTTGTCCCCATGTTGATGGGGACAAGGACCTCTTCCCCACAACCCTGGCCAGTGCTTGTGGGGGTCTGCGAGCAGGGGGCTTATCGGAATCTGGATGCCCCTTTAACAAGGGGGCCCCAGATCCTACCCCCGCATGTGAATAAGTATGGGGTACACAGTACCCCTACTCATTCACCAAAAAAAAAAAAACGGTGTAAAAAAAATACAGTAGGCCATTCTTGACAATTCCTTTATTAAAAAACTAAAACAATGTCCCCCAAAGTAAATTCAACATCAATCACTACTCCCGTCTGCCTGACCTTTTCTTAAATAATTAAGGGGCAGACCAACAACGTCACAAGGGGGCGGGGTCACCCGGTTACATCACTGGGTGACTCCACCGCTTAATTATTTAAGAACTGTCAGACGGCAGAGCTGGCAGACGGTGGGAGCCTTCGGCTGGAGTGGACGGTTTATTTTTTTCCTTTTTTCGGGTCAGCAAAAGTGGTGGGCATCAGGGACTTTTTTACATTCAGGCGTCAGGAGGGAACCCAGCTGACAGCAGATGACTCATCGGTTGCTAAGGATGCAGTGGCTGCCTGCTCCATAACAACAGGCAGTTTGTTATGGAGGGAAGAAAAATCTGCAAAACACATGTGAAAATGCAACACTTGCATTTTTGGTGTGGGTCCATTGAAGTCTACTACATGCAAAATGCAATCTGCTGCGGGAAAAAAGTCCCTGACCTGTTCCAAAAATGCAGTGGCTGAAAAATGCATAGATGTGAACTTGTTCCATAGGAAACCATGTTAAATAGACTGTAGTGCATTTCTGCACACTGCAAAACTTACTAAAAAACACATAGGTGTGCTCAGATTTTTATACACTGTAAATTGAAGCACTGTAAATAATGAGCAGTGAGAGGAACCCTTAAAACTGTTATGGAAAGATGATGAAAAAGTTGACCTGCTCTAAAAACATATCATAAATGGTCCTGATTCCTCAAGCAGCAATCACACTTAAAGTGAACCTTCAGCCATCTTCTCAACTTTCCATCTATTAAATCTTCTGCCCTTGTTATTTTAACTTTGGATAGTAAAACATTTTTGTTCTGCCAGTAAATATCTTGTGCAGCCCACTTCCTGCTTCTAGTCTGGTCATTAGCCTAAAATTATGACATAACGCACAGCTCTCTCACTCACTCTCGTGAGAGTTTGCAAGGAAGGGGCGGGGGGGGGGGTGTGAGAGGGTGAGTCATAAGAGGGCCAATGATAGCTGCAGGGCTGCAGAGCTGGAGGTGTGCTTCTGTGTGTCTGTGTAAATCCAGGAAGTGAACAAGCAGCAGCTTCAGCTGCCCACAGTTGTTAAAATGATTGCAGCCAGACTCAGTGGATGGAGATTTCTGCAGCATATTTGGCAAGTACAGAATCACAGTACATATAAAATAATATGCAAAGTGGTTGGAGGGAAGCTTCAGAATGGCAAAGATGTTTTTATTACAAACTATGTGAGCAGACTGCAGGTCCTCTTTAAGGTGTGCTAAATAGCACTCAAGTCATTTTAAAGTGGCACTTCAATCAATGTTATGTGCCTTTTTAGCACAAATGTTATTGCACTTTAATGAAACTGGGCCACGGTATGTTTTTTATTTCATTTTATGCATTTTTTGGTGTCATCTTTTCAACTAAGTTCCAGTTCCTTTCATGTCAGCAGCATAAAATGACTGTCATGACAATCATCAACGTAACCATCATCCCTTTCTGAAGATGAAAAGCCCTTGAAGAGGGAATTAAAACCTGAAGAGAACTGAATTTATATACAGAGATTACCTTCAACTTTGATACCTCCAGACAACCCACTGACCCCCCCATCTTGCTACAACAGATACGACCAGGACAAGGCGCCCAAGGCTACATTGCTAAATGCTGCCTACCCCATCCTTTACAACCGAGATGGACAGAGCTTGTACAGTACATGTAAATATAGGTGGACAGACCAAAGCAGGGTCAAGAAATAGCACTAGTTTTCAGTTTGGTCGGTGGTAAGTTTAAATTAACAAGCATTCTGACAGATATAATAATATTCTGCAATTACTCATTCATTTTGACATTAAAATTCTTTCCAAAGAAAATAAAGTTTTATTCAATGGCTCATATGTGGTAATTAAAATGACTATTACTACAAAAAATTGATAAGCAAATTAAACAAAAAAAAAAAGTAATAAAAACGCTAAGGCCTCATGCACCTGGGTCTGTTAATTTCTAAATAGATCTGCAAACATATTATTTTTTTTATGACTGAATAAACACTGGACTTTCAATAATGTCTAGGTGCATTCAATCTAGTTGCATTTACAAGAAATATGTACATCTAGAAAATGTACAGTCTGGTTTTATGCAGTTAAACGCATCTGAGTGCACACCACACACAAGTATATTAAACATAGGAGAAGTACTTATTAGATCAGTTTTTCCTGCATTTGTATGAAGCCCAAGAAGAGCAGGTACTCAGGAGAGAAAATATTTAAATAGGGCTAATAAATTGTAACAAAAACTTTCTAAGGAAAGGGCCGATGAAGGATACTTTCACACTGGGGCGGTGCTGGCGTTAGCATTGCTGTTATAGTGGTGCTTTTCGGCCGTTAGTGGGGCGCTTTTAACCCCAGCTAGCAGCCAAAGAAAAGGTTAAATGCGGCCGTGTTGTTGCGCTGCCCAAGCGCTTTGCAGGCCATTCGGCAGCGCTACCTATTCATTTCAATGGGCAGGGTAATTTGGGAGCGGTATATACACAGTTTAAATAGTTGCTGAGGAGACATGAAGCAAGACCTCCACTTTTTGTTTTTCCAAACATAAGGCTGCTTTCTCAATTGGGCGGGACGTTAGCGGTAAAGCTAGTTTTAGGGGCGCTTTACCGCTGTCATAGCGGTGCTTTTTGGCCGCTAGCGGCTGAATAAAGGGTTAAAAGCCCCCACAAAGCGCCACTGCCGAAGCACTTTGCAGGCGCTTCGGCAGCGCTGCCCATTGATTTCAATGGCAGGGGCGGTGGAGGAGCGCTGTATGCACAGCTCCTGTCCTGCTATTTTTAGCACAAAAACGCCTGAAAAGCACACCAGTGTGAAAGGGGTCAAACAGTAATAAAGGCTACAGCTGTAGCTTTCATTCATAAAGGAACAAGAAGCAGAACAAAGCTGTCAAATTGACAGCTAAATCCTTCAGATATCAAGGGGAGATTGCAGCTCTCCCTGCATAATTAATGTAATTATCATTGGGGCTCTGCTGTAATTTTGACAGTCATTCTGTGCTACTTTCTCAGGGCTCCTGATACAGAAGGCAGCTGCAAAAGTGACAGCAACTTATCTGATTACACATAGAAGACTGTGCTCTTCCAATGTAATTCGCAGGACTGAGATTTCAGTTTTTACAGCTCAGTTGCTCCTGCTAAGTGCAGGAGACAGCTGGGTGTTGTTGTGTAGGCAGGAGAAGCTCAATCTTCAGATGAACCCCCCTAGCATGGCTCTCAACTCAGGTACCTCTTCTGCCTCTGCTTGGGCCTGAGAACAGACGTTTACGAGCCAATACACATAGAATATAACCTTAAGGTCCAAAATTAAATTCAATGTTGCTACAATATTTTTATATGTTAGCATACAAATGGGTGTTTCAGAAACCTACTGATAATTTCTAGGGAGCCTTAGATTGGATGTAAACCCACTCTCATTCTTTCTAAACTATTGCCATAGTGGTATAAGGATATAAATGCCTTGTGCATGTATCCTTACCTGTCAGATGTCTCCCCTCTGTCTGTTATGAGACCCAAAAATCTGTGGGTGGGTCTGTTGTCTGGAGCTTGGTAGGTGGAGTCGTGATGTCAGTAGACTCCCCGCCCACCTCTACACTCCCCTTGGCCAGGCATCGATATTTCTTACACCGAACTTCTGCTAGTCTCGTGGATTATGCCCCATGATCACTAACATCCAGTCAAAACCCAGGAAAGTCACCACATGACTTCAGCATGCCCAATCATGCTAAGTTGTGGAGCAGCCAATCTTGGGAGAGCTGGAGAAGAAAGGCGGAAGATGTGAAGTACACAGAATGCCTCTCTCACACTAGTGCATGAGATAAGTAAATCACCTGTCTCATACACAGCAAGGGGGAGACATCTATTTCTCTATCTGTCCATTTTTATCTCACTGAACAAAGATAAGAGGACTACTCAGAGCTGGATTAACTCTTCATGGCAAGACTGGGTACATATGACATGAAATCCTTTACTGTACAAAGTGAAAGCCTTAATTAAAAAAAAAATAATTGGGTTGACATCCACTTTAACAACTAGTGTGTTATGCTGTCAGCTATTATTTTAGAATGCCTATGAGCACTGTTATTATATCAATTCAAAGCACATAACATAACACCAATGCCATTTTAGAAAAACAGAAGCCCTGGAAAAATAACCTTTTGGGCCTGATTCACAGAATGTGGGCAAAAAAAAAATAGTGTTCGCATGTAGAAAAACGCTCACCTTTAATTTCATGTAAAAAAAGTAAACAAGCTCTTGATCTGGTTCATTACACCTGTTTATTAATAACCATTTAAAGTGGTAGTAAACCACATTAAAAATAAATAGGCACCGGGCAGTTTAAGTCATAATGTGCTAGTATGCATCACATAGTAACATAATAGGAGATATTTACTGTACCTATAAGTAAGCCTTATTATAGGCTTACCTAAAGGTAAAAATCATACAAGGGAGTTTACTTCCACTTTAAGTGCAGGTATTTGGAGATAGTGGGGTTGATTACTAAAGGCAAATAAAGCATGCACTTTTGCAAGTGCAGTTGCACCAGAGCTTAGAATATGAGGGAGAGCTTAGTAAGTTTTAGATGCAGTCGATCTTCCTTTGCGCCATATGACATCTGTATAAGAAACACAGGCTATGCAATTAATATTCCATACTATTTGGCTTCTAGCTGAATTGTTCATTACATAGAAATAACAGCTTTATGCCATTTTCCTAGGGTCCTTGAGCTCTATGACATCACAGCAGAAGCATCAGCCACAAGCCCTAGTGCACAATTTTAGTTAGGGCATCATAGAATCAGATGACCCCAATTAGAGAACCTTTGTCTGCCTAGTTCAGACATTTACAGTGCCTTGCAAAAGTATTCGGCCCCCTTGAACTTTTCAACCTTTTGCCACATTTCAGGCTTCAAACATAAAGATATAAAATTTGAATTTTTTGTGAAGAATCACCAACAAGTGGGACACAATTGTGAAGTGGAACGAAATCTACTGGATAATTTAAACTTTTTTAGCAAATAAAAAACTGAAAAGTGGGGCGTGCAAAATTATTCGGCCCCCTTGTGTTAATACTTTGTAGAGCCACCTTTTGCTGCGATTACAGCTGCAAGTCGCTTGGGGTATGTCTCTATCAGTTTTGCACATCGAGAGACTGAAATTCTTGCCCATTCTTCCTTGCAAAACAGCTCGAGCTCAGTGAGGTTGGATGGAGAGCGTTTGTGAACAGCAGTTTTCAGCTCTTTCCACAGATTCTCGATTGGATTCAGGTCTGGACATTGACTTGGCCATTCTAACACCTGGATACGTTTATTTGTGAACCATTCCTTTGTAGATTTTGCTGTATGTTTGGGATCATTGTCTTGTTAGAAGATAAATCTCCATCCCAGTTTCAGGTCTTTCGCAGACTCCAACAGGTTTTCATCCCCAATGGTCCTGTATTTGGCTGCATCCATCTTCCCCTCAATTTTAACCATCTTCCCTGTGCCTGCTGAATAAAAGCAGGCCCAAACCATGATGCTGCCACCACCATGTTTGACAGTGGGGATGGTGTGTTGAGGGTGATGAGCTGTGTTGCTTTTATGCCAAACATATAGTTTTGCATTGTGGGCAAAAAGTTCGATTTTGGTTTCATCTGACCAGAGCACCTTCTTCCACATGTTTGGTGTGTCTCCCAGGTGGCTTGTGGCAAACTTTAGACGAGACTTTTTATGGATATCTTTGAGAAATGGCTTTCTTCTTGCCACTCTTCCATAAAGGCCAGATTTGTGCAGTGTACGACTGATTGTTGTCCTATGGACAGACTCTCCCACCTCAGCTGTAGTTCTCTGCAGTTCATCCAGAGTGATCATGGGCCTCTTAGCTGCATCTCTGATCAGTCTTCTCCTTGTCTGAGCTGAAAGTTTAGAGGGACGGCCAGGTCTTGGTAGATTTGCAGTGGTCTGATACTCCTTCCATTTCAAAATGATCGCTTGCACAGTGCTCCTTGGGATGTTTAAAGCTTGGGAAATCTTTTTGTATCCAAATCCGGCTTTAAACTTCTCCTCAACAGTATTACGGACCTGCCTGGTGTGTTCATTGGTCTTCATGATGCTCTCAGCGCTTTCAACAGAACCCTGAGACTATCACAGAGCAGGTGCATTTATACAGAGACCTGATTACACACAGGTGGATTCTATTTATCACCATCAGTCATTTAGGACAACATTGGATCATTCAGATCATTCAGAGATCCTCGCTGAACTTCTGGAGTGAGTTTGCTGCACTGAAAGTAAATAATTTTGCACGCACCACTTTTCAGTTTTTTTTTGCTAAAAAAGTTTAAATTATCCAATAGATTTCGTTCCACTTCACAACTGTGTCCCACTTGTTGGTGATTCTTCACAAAAAATTAAAATTTTATATCTTTATGTTTGAAGCCTGAAATGTGGCAAAAGGTTGAAAAGTTCAAGGGGGCTGAATACTTTTGCAAGGCACTGTACATACTAATACATACTTTAGATGAATTTAAACACGCTTTTACCATATTCAATTTCTAGAAGTTCACTAAATGCAATAGATAGCACAATGTTAGTAGGTAAGAAAATAGGAAAAGCAAATTCACTTTAATTACCGTATATACTCGAGTATAGGCCGACCCGAATATAAGCCGAGGCCCCCAATTTACCCCCAAAAAAACTGGCAAACTTATTGACTCGTGTATAAGCCGAGGGTGAGACATGCCTGTCCATCCCTGTGTGTGTGTCCGTCCATCCCTGTGTGTCCGTCCATCCCTGTGTGTCCGTCCATCCCTGTGTGTCCGTCCATCCCTGTGTGTCCGTCCATCCCTCCCTGTGTGTGTGTGTGTGTGTCCATCCATCCATCCATCCCTGTGTGTGTGTGTGTCCATCCATCCATCCATCCATCCCTGTGTGTGTGTGTGTCCATCCATCCATCCATCCCTGTGTGTGTGTGTGTCTCCATCCATCCATCCATCCCTGTGTGTGTGTGTCTCCATCCATCCATCCCTGTGTGTGTGTGTCTCCATCCATCCATCCCTGTGTGTGTGTGTCTCCATCCATCCATCCCTGTGTGTGTGTGTATCCATCCATCCCTGTGTGTGTGTGTGTCCGTGTGTGTGTGTGTGTGTGTGTGTGTGTGTGTGTGTGTGTCCAGCCTACCTGTGTCCCGAGCCTGTGTCCCGAGCCTCCGTCCCGTGCCTTGCCTCCTTGCCTCCGTCCCGTGCCGTGCCTTGCCTCCTTGCCTCCGTCCCGTGCCGTGCCTTGCCTCCGTCCCGTGTCGTGCCTTGCCTCCGTCCCGTCCCGTCCTGTCCCGTCCCGTGCCTTGCCTTGCCAGGATCGCCGCTCTTCGTCGGCGCCTCGGCGGCCATTCTAAAATTCAAAAGCCGCGCCTCCGCCTTCGCCTGTGATAGGCGGAACACTGAATTTCCCAGCAGCCTGTGTTCCGCCTATCACGGACATCGTCTCATCCTCGTCCGTAGTACGAGGATGAGCGGATGTCCGTGATAGGCGGAACACTGACTGCTGGGAAATTCAGTGTTCCGCCTATCACAGGCGAAGGCGGAGGCGGAGGCGCGGCTTTTGAATTTTAGAATGTCCGCTGTCTGTCTGCTCGACACGCTGATCGAGCAGGCAGACAGCGATGACTCGAGTATAAGCCGAGGGGGGCACTTTCAGCCTCAAAAAAGAGGCTGAAAATCTCGGCTTATACTCGAGTATATACGGTATGTACAATTCTATGCTATGGTTTTCTTGGTGTACAAATTAACAAATGAAAATACTAGTCTGACAGTAGTCTGCCTACAAACATAATTTGACTTTCTTTATCTATAGTCTTATATGAAAAGATATGGAAAATGTCAGATGAATATAGCCTAGCTGATTGGTACTGCAGTTCAAAACTCTGATGAAACACACCATAGATCTGTGATTCGTGAATAAGAATCCTACTCTATATTTACTCTGTATATAATATTTGTTCATTATAAGGGTATAAATCATATAAAGTCTTGTAAGCAGTTCACTTTAAGAAACTACCTCTTTTCCTTAAAGTGGATGTAAATCCACTCTCATCCTTTCTAAACTACTGCAATATCGGTTATCTAGAAGGATATACATGCCTCCTGCATGCATACTTATCTGTCAAATGTCTCCCCTCTGTCTGCTATGAGACTCAAAAAACTGCAGATTTTGTAGGTGGGTCTGTTTTCCAGGGCTCAGTGGGTAGAGTTGTGATGTCAATAGACTCCCCGCCCACCTCTACACTCCCCTTATCAACAAAAAACTGCAGATTTTGTGGGAGGGTCTGTTTTCCAGGGCTCAGTGGGTGGAGTCGTGATGTCAGTAGACTCCCTGCCCACCTCTACACTCCCCTTATCAACATGCATTTTCTCCTGTGTATTTCTTACACTGAACTTCTGCTATGATCACTAACATCCAGTCAAAACCAAGAAAAGTCCCCACATGCCTTCAGCATGCCAAAACATGCTGAGGTGTGGAACAGCCAATCCTTGCAGAGCTGCTGAAGAAAGGAGTGGGAGTGGGAATTAAAAAATAATGCATGTCTTGGGCTAGTGCACAAGATATGTAAATCACCTGTCACTCACAGCAAGGGGGAAGAACGGACAAAGTTTTCACAGTTTGTCCATTTTATTTCACTGAAAAAAGATATGAGGATTGCTCAGAGCTGGATTAACCAGGGCTCAGTGGGTGGAGTCGTGATGTCAGTAGACTCCCCGCCCACCTCTACACTCCGCTTATCAGCATGCATTTTCTCCTGTGTATTTCTTACACTGAACTTCTGCTATGATCACTAACATCCAGTAAAAACCCAGAAAAGTCCCCACATGACTTCAGCATGCCAAATCATGCTGAGGTGTGGAACAGCCAATCCTTGCAGAGCTGCTGAAGAAAGGAGTGGGGGTGGGAATTAAAAAATAATGCATGTCTCAGGCTAGTGCACAAGATATGTAAATCACCTGTCACTCACAGCAAGGGAGAAGAACGGACAAAGTTTTCACAGTTTGTCCGTTTTATTTCACTGAAAAAAGATATGAGGATTGCTCAGAGCTGGATTAACTCTTTATGGCAAGATTGGGCATATCTGATCTGAAATCCCATACTCTATATTGTGTCAGACAAAAAAAGCAAGATTGTTAAAACATAAAAAAAAACACAAAAGAATCAAAAAAAATCAGTAGCCTAATATGCATATGCAAGCCCATATACAGATATGTGTTATGGTAGCGCCTAATAAAATGTGAATTTTACAGTGCGTTATAGCAGTTTAATTTAATGCATGAGTATATCTGCACTAGCCTGAAGTGCAATTTATTCTAAATAGCACCCCACACACGTAATTGTCAGTTTGATATAGCACATTTTGGCTGTGCATAATCTTATAGCAGAGACATAATCCTTCTAATATGAACTTCACCTTTTAAATTAAAACCTCATGTTTAAATTGACTTAAAAAGTGTTCCCTTGAACCAAGGTGGCCCAAACGTACTAAGTCTATTACAAAGCTAGGCAGCCATTGTATGCGCCATAATATATTGTAGTAGTATTAGCTACATACAACAAGCGACGCTGACGCTGGAATTATATAGGTTCAGCCTGAATGCTTTTCTGCCATTCAAGAGAAGCCTTGTATTTTTTTCAGTGAATACAATTCTTCCTCTGATTTGCTGAGGTGGAAAGGCAAGTAAATGGCATCAGAATTTTCAGCCAGAGGCCAGAGAGGCACATCTCTCTTCTGGCAGCAGACAGGACACACATCTGCCACATAGTTATGTAATGGAAATAGTTTGTTTGGGCCAGCTTGGCCCAAAGGAACTATTTAAAGTCCAGTTAAACATGGAATTATATATTAACACATTTTTTTAATCTAGTTTTGGTTGTTCTGTGATTGGATAAGGAGGAAAGAGGGGCTGTAAGGTCACAATCCCCCCTTGTCCAATCAGGAAATGCATTGCATGTAATGCAGCAATGTCAAACAAGAGACTCCCTGTGGTTACTATGCAGAAGGCCAGCCACTCAGGACAACATCTGGAAGACTGTGGCCATTATTGAAGTAGCTTGGGCTACTACAGTTAAATACAGTTTCCACAGAGGCTGATCTGGTATCACATATGCATACTTATATTGGACTGAGCTGGCCCAGTATAAATATCCAAAATATATAATCCCTGGAATTCAGCTTTAAAATTACTACAAAACAAGCCATTAATCACCTCTGTAGCTATAGGCATTATAGAGAAATGAATCTTCATGGTTCATAACAGAGGCACTGAAATAATAGCTCCTCTTCAGTGTCAGGGGTCTGTTATTTCCCTCTGACCCAGCATTACAGTGTCCACAAGACTCTTTTGCATTTCCAGTTTTAGAAGCCAGTGCCTCCTGGACTTTGCAGTTAATGCATATAGAAGTTTGAGAGTAACGCTACAGAGCATGGTTTGGGGCACTCCTGCAAGTGTCAAAAGCTGAAGAGTTTTAGGCCTTGTTGACATTTGTGATTGGGGGTGGTAAAAAGAGGAGGTTGAGCTGAGGTCGCCCTCTCCCTCCAACGGCACCTTCTTAAGCTTCAAAGGCAGTGGACAGGGGTGTATACATGCTGCAGCCAGGATGCTTGGCACATATGTGACAAGAATTATTCTCACATCATGTTAGGCAGACAGTACCTTTCATCAAGCATGACCCACTCATTATATCTTTTCAAAGAGGACCACTGCCTTTCTAAAGAAGCTGAGGGTAAAGGTGATGGACTTGCCAAGCATATCTCCAGACCTAAACCCTTTTGAACATCTGTGGGGCATCCTCAAACGGAAGGTGGAGGAGTGCAAGGTCTCTAACATCCACCATGTCATCAGGAGTGGAAGAGGACTTCAGTGGCAACCTGTGAAGCTCTGGTGAACTCCATGACCAAGAGGTTTAAGGCAGTGCTGGAAAATAATGGTGGCCACACAAAATATTGACACTTTGGGCCCAATTTCGACATTTTCCCTTAGGGGTGTACTCACTTTTGTTGCCAGCGGTTTAAACATTAATGGCTGTGTGTTGCGTTATTTTGAAGGGACATCAAATTTACACGGTTTTACAAGCTGTACACTCACTACTTTACATTGTAGCAAAGTGTCAATTCTTCAGGGTTGTCACATGCAAAGATAGAATAAAATATTTACAAAAATGTGAGGGTGTACTCACTTTTGTGAGATACTGTATATATACAGTTGTGCTCATAAAATTGACATACTCTGGCAGAATTTCTTGGCCAGTTTTCAGAGAATATGAATGATAACACAAAAACGTTTCTTTCCCTCGTGGTTAATGTTTGGCTTAAGCCATTTATTATCAATCAACTATTTTTACTTTTTAAATCATAATGACAACAGAAACTAGTCAAATGACCCTGATCAAAAGTTTACATACCCCAGTTATAATACCGTGTATTGCCCCCTTTAACATCAATGACAGCTTGAAGTCTTTTGTGGTATTTGTGGATGAGGCTCTTTATCTTCACAGATGGTAAAGCTGCCCATTCCTCTTAGCAAAAAGCCTCCAGTACCTGTAAATTCTTGGGTTGTCTTGCATGAACTGCACGTTTGAGATCTCCCCAGAGTGGCTCAATGATATTGAGATCAGGAGACTGAGATGGCCACTCCAGAATCTTCACTTTATTTTGCTGTAGCCAATGACAGGTCGACTTGGCCTTCTGTTTTGGATCATTGTCATGTTGGAATGTCCAAGTACGTCCCATGCTCAGCTACGGCTGATGAATGCAAATGTTCCATAGACAGACAATGAGAGCTAATGGGAGAAGGGTTCAGGGAGTGTCTCAGTCCCAAATAAGTTTGTATAACACAGGAAAAAAAAAATATTTCCCTTGAGACTTTTAAAGAGTCACACCTCAGACAGTAGATGTAAAAATATGAAAAATGTATTATCATACATTTAAAAACATGTGTACCACAATAATAAAGAAGACATAAATGATGGACATGAATGGTGCTGCATAGAGTTCATATGAAAAAATTAGATATGTAGGACCTGAAGGCACCATACAGATACCCCAATCAATCTAGAGCTGCTGCGCTGCTGATCTCTATGCTTTTCGCAAGGTAATTCTCGCTTCCTCAGGAGAGGTGCAGGTAGGTATTTGGAGATAAAAATGGATCAATGAATGATAATAACAAAAAAAAATGTAAAAATTAAAAGGGAGGAAGGGGTGGTTGGGGGAAGGGGCAGGAGGAGAGCCATATATGTATTAGTATATCTCAATATCTGTAACTTACAAGTAGTACCCAATGCTGGTCAACTCTCGCCGTAAAAGTTATCTGGTTGGATAAAGAAAGCAAGCTTATTTGTAGCAATATATATGGTAACATACAGAGGGTCTCCCCCGGGCGTGTCCAGAAGTCAACTCCTTTTCCCCATGGGAGCTGTGAAGGGGCAGGGAGATGGTAACAACATGGTGTGTTCACAGATCTGACTTCCTGGTGGTCAATGTAAATGCAACCAAAGGAAGGAAAAAAAACTGCCACACATCTGGAAACATAATAGTGTTGTTTAATATATGTTAATATATGGTTAAAAATGCGCTAATGACAAGGAGGAAAAATCAGTGAAGTGATAAAAAAAAGTGTATGTGTCACCAATAACGATAGAAAAATCCCAATATGTGACTAAATAAATACAACAATGATGGGGATACCTTGATAATAAGGAGGTAACCAGTCAGGCGTGTATAGGATAGTAGTAATGGGGCATAATAAGTGTAGCAAACACTATATACCTATTAAACCAATACCCGGTCCACAGTTGCTAAAAGTTGTATATAGATATATATATATATATATATATATATATATGTGTGTTTTTGTGTTATCATTCATATTCTCCCAGCGTATGTAAACTTATGAGCACAACTGTATATATATATATATATATATATATATATATATATATATATATATATATATATATGAAGGATACTGAAATGAAAAGCAATTTAAAAGAGTTTAGGAAAGCTGATGTGTTCCTGACAGAGCATACTAGCCCTGTCTTAGGATCCTGCAGACAATTTCCCAAATCTGTTACTTCTTTTA
This sequence comes from Lithobates pipiens, assembly GCF_037356315.1. Lineage (NCBI taxonomy): Eukaryota > Metazoa > Chordata > Amphibia > Anura > Ranidae > Lithobates > Lithobates pipiens. The sequence continues at coordinate 17,978,445 of NW_027507696.1, forward strand.
GGCTCAGATAACTGTTAATAAAAACCTTCTATACCACGGAGACCATCAGACTGCAATTAAAACATTCACGCGCGACAGACGAGCTGAGAACTAATTAAGCTGCCGTGTGTCAAAAACAAAGAACGGGATTTTAATTCTTAATAGGAACTCACACTGTATCTGGAGTAGGGAATATTTTGGACAGGGTCGCCTGGATGCCGTTAATGAGCTGGTCGGTATTCTGCGCACTCAGAGTCAGCTGGAAACTCCCTTTCTCTGTCTCAATAAGTATCTGCAAAAAGGGGAAAATACATGACCAAATCATTAAAAATATTAACCGTGTTCCAATGTCAGACTACTTTCCATGCAGCCCAACCCTACAATCTTATGACACAAGTCTTTGGTAGACAAATAGCTGGTCAATTCTTATACAGTATGTATCTTGTAGCATATACAGTTATACAGAGTATATGGGACCACTATGGAAGCACCTTCTACAGGGATGCTGCTAATCGGATGCTGTTAGCCTTACGAACTCATGTACTACAGGGCCAGTTTAACTAGCAGTCAGTAAGGTTTGGGACTGTGGAGGAAAACCAAAGTATAACATTTCATATTAAAAGAATTCTGATCAGTAATGAACTATACCCCAGCATTCGGGTCCACTCCTAAGTCACCATGCCACCAGGGGTGGATCCGGGGGGACAATGGGGCAATTGCCCCCCTCCGAGAAATTAGTTGCGGGTGAGTGGCGGCCAGTCAGAGGGGGAGTGAGCGGGTGGGCAGGCAGCTCGGAGGGTGAGTGAGTGAGTGGGCGACTCAGCGGGCGAGAGGCTCTGTGGGTAAGCAGGCGACTCGGTGGGCGGTTGAGTGAGTGGGTGGGCGGCTTGGTGGGTGAGCGGGCAGGCCGGTCGTCAGGTGAGCGGGAAGCTGGCCAATCGTCCAGGATGTATTTTCTGGCACTGCCCCTCCCGAGACTAGATCTGCCCCTGAATACCACCTATATACACTAACTGGCCACACCTGTTCAATTGCTTTGTAACACAAACTGCTAATCAGTCAATCATATGGCAGCAGCTTAATGCATTTTTTTTGCATCTAGATGTGGTGAAGACGACTTGCTGAAGTTCAAACCAAGCATCAGAATGGAAAAGAATGGGGATTTAAGTGACTTTGAACATGGCACGGTTGTTAGTACCAGACAGACTGGTCTGAGTATATAAAAAACTGCTGATTTAATGGGATTTTCACACACAACCATCTCTAGGGTTTACAGAGAAACGTCCAAAAAAGAGAAAAACAATGAGTGGCGTTTGCATGGATAAAAATGCCTTGTTGATGTCACAGGTCAGAGGAGAATGGGCAGACTGGTTCAAGATGATAGAAAGGCAGCAGTAACTCACATAACCACTTGTTACAACCAAGGAATGCAGAATACCATCTCTGAATGCACAACACATCAAACCTTGAAGCAGAAGACAGCACTGGGTGCCATTCCTGTCAGCTAAGAACAGGAAACTGAGGCAACAATTTGTAAAGGCTCACCAAAATCGGACACTAGAAGATTCGAAAAATGTTTCCTGGTCTGATGAGTGTCGATTTGAGCTGCGACATTCAGATGATAGGATCAGAATTTGGCGTAAACAACATGAAAGCATGGCTCCACCCTGCCTTGTATCAACGGTTCAGGCTGGTGGTATAATGGTGTGGGGGATACTTTCGTGGCACACTTTTGGCCCAAGTACCAACTGAGCATCGTTAAAATGCAAAGACCTACTTGAGTATTGTTGCTGACAATGTCCATCCCTTTATGACTACAGTGTACCCATCTTCTGATGGCTACTTCCAGCAGGATAATGCACCATGTCACAAAGATCAAATCATCTCAAACTGCTTTCTTGAACATGACAATGAGCTCACTGTACTCCAATGTCCTCCACAGTCACCAGACCTCAATCCAATACAGAACCTTTGAAATGCGGTGGAAAGGAACATTCACGTCATGGGTGTGCAGCCGACAAATCTGCAGCCACTGAGTGATGCTATCATGTCAATATGGACCAAAATCGGAGGAATGTTTCCAACACCTTGTTAAATCAATGCCATGAAGAATTAAGGCAGTTCTGAAGGCAAAAGGGGGTCCAACCCAGTACTAGTAAGGTGTACCTAATAAAGTGATTGGTGAGTGTATATGTTCTGTACTGTCAGTAAAATATTTATTAAGGTTTTATACAGGGTACAGGTCAAAGCTCAGTAGAATACATTGAATAAATATAGAAAGGCACTTTAGTAATGAGAGTCCGAATACACAATTAAATATTTACATTAGCATAGCACTTGTCTACCAACTATTTAGATGAATACCACCCCAGAGGAGCAGAGTAGGAGGGACCGAGAAGGGGTTAAGGGGTAGCAGAATTTAAGGACGGGGGGGGGGGGGGGGGTAGGAAGGAAAGGAAAGAAGCGGGAAGGAAGAAGGGGAAGGAGTGGACAGGTGGCAGCAGTTAAGACCACACACAAGTCATTATGAAAAAAACATGCCACAGGTTGGGCCATAACCACCAAGAACATTGGTAGTATGCAGATATTGGTTGTCCTCAGATAGTAATCCTTCAGCATCTATCCAGTTGGACCAGATTTCATCAAACTTTCTTGGGTAACTGCCACTGGTACATGTCAGCCTATAGTTGGGAAGGGCCGCATTAACTGCTGATTGTTCCGTATTTAATTGTCATGGAGTGAAGTACATGGTGTAGATTTTCTTTTCTCAACCTTCTTACCTTAGAGGAACCCTTAAAATAATTTTTATGTGTTGAGGAACCCATCCTAAAACCAATTCATTGTTGTCAATGGGAAAAATGTCCATAATGCCCCATACACACGATCAGAAATTCCATCAGAAAAAACTTGGATGGCTTTTCCGACAGAATTCCGCTCAAGCTTGCCTTTCATATACACGGTTACACAAAGGTTCTCTGAACTTTTGACCGCCAAGAACGCGGTGACGTACAACACTACGATGAGCCGACAAAATAAAGTTCAATGCTTCCGAGCATGTGTCAAATTGTTTCCGAGCATGCGTGATTTTTTTGAGCATCTGAATTGTATAGGAACTTTTTCCAACCATAAAATAGAGAACCTGCTCTCAATCTTTTGCTGGCTGGAATTCTGCCAGCAAAAGTCCGATGGAGCATACACATGGTCGGAATTTCTGACCAAAAGCTCACATCCAACTTTTCCTGGCAGAATTTCTGATCATGTGTATGGGGCATTAGGTTGGTGGTCAGTGAGAAAAAAGCTCCTCATACAGTTGTGGTCAGAATGCTACCCTTAGATATAGCCAAAAAGATCACTGGGGTCATGCTGCTGACTCTGCCAACTACTGTATGCAAGCAACATAAAAATGGGAGGTCAATCAGCCACAGCTCAAAGAATCCCGAGCAACCCTGGTTCAGTTTAGCTGTTGTAGGTAATCAAAGCAATCAGATTAGTTTAATGTAATTTGGTGGCATAATAGTGTTTGATACATTTTTATCTATCGCAATAATTTATATATGACAAATATTTATTACCTGGTTTAGACTGATTGCTGTGAGAGATCGGATTTCCAGCACGCTGAAAGAACTTTCGATCTAAAGAGAAAAAAACGGATACATCAAGGTAAGTATTACAAGGGAACACTGGGTGATGATGAGTAACAAAGATGTGCAATTATAAAACAGATGGAAGGAATATAAGGAAGACTAGGCGCAACAGCAAATAAGTGTAGAGTAAAAGCAATACAAGAATACAATATTACTTGATAATTTATTTAACTGGGTAAAAAGCAACCCATAGCAATTTGTAACCATTCCTTATGGTTCTAGTAAATGATTTATTGCTATGTATTAATACATTTCTAACTCCCTTATTCATCAAAGGCAAAATGTTGCAAACATTAAATAAATCCTCATAAACAATACATTGTTTTGCAGATCACTGTAAGGGCTTGTGTACACTTTATTCACCCTCCGAAGAGCAATCTGCCGTGGATCACTTTTCTGAGGGCATTTGACGGGTGGTCATAAGTTACCTTCTCAATGTCTGTTTTAACCGCTAACCACGCTTCAATTGAATGGGTTTCGTGGGGGAAATAATTTTTTCCACACTGGGTGCAAAGCATTGGTCATGTGTATGCCTTTACAGCTTAAGGGAGAGCAGTTGGAGGGCCAGTAAAAATGCATCTCAGCCATGTGTTTTTACTGACCCCAAACTGCACATAAAACAGGTTCCGAATTTTGTGTTAAAAATCAGTTTTTCCCTTTCTTAGTTCATGTTTTCTCTCCTGTGAGCAGATCCTGTAAGCCAGTGGTGGTGCGTCCATAAGGGCTTACGGGTGCCGCCCCCTCTCTCCAGCAACCCCCTCTATCACCAAGAGATAGATTCATGCATTGCTTGAATCTATCCATGGCCACCACTGGCACCTCCTATTCAGGCACCGGCCCCTTTGTGAGTGCCTGAATTCCAGCAGCGGGGGGGGGGGGGGGGGGTGTTTTTGAAGCACCTGATTTGAGCTATAGGCTCTAATAGGCATCAAAAAAGGTGACCTGCAAGCGCCATGCTTGGTGCTCGCAGTTCACCCATCTGTGTTAGAAAAGCGAATTCATTTTCGCTTTCCTAACACTGAAATGCCTCTCCACCAATCAGGTGCTCGGGTCTGTTACCTGTCACCTGATTGGCTGAAACAACAGCCGCTGTGATTGGATGCCTATCAGGCACAGTGGCAGAAATTGATGGGCACAGTGACGGCATTTGATGGCACAGTGGCTGCATTTGATGGCACAGTGAGGCTGCAATTGATGGGGTTTTTTCCAGAGTTTTTCAGTTTGTTTGCGCCCCCCCCCCAAATATTTTGAGCACCAGCTGCCCCTGCTGCTGTAAGCACATTGATTTACTAAAGATAAATAGGCTGTTTACTTTGAAGGGAAATTTTCACTTAGCTTAGTGAATGTGGTAAAATTTCACTTTGCAAAGAATACCCAATCACATACAAAGAAACTATAAAAAAAAATAAGCATTTTTGGCTCAGACACAATGGAATGATGCAAGTCAGCAGAGCTTCACCTCATTCTCAAAGCTTAGGGAAAATTACCTTGCAAAAAGAACAGCCTATTTGCCTTTAGTAACTCAATCCCATTGCAATAGGTTGTGCACTCACCAGAAGCAGTCACAGAATGTCAGTTTTGCTGCAGTGACAGTGAGGGGCAGAACACGCCAGTGCACTTTGCATTGCAACAACTACTATCTGTCCAGCTCCGGAGTGTGCAGGAAAGAGTGACCTTTCCCCAGGTGAACTGAGAAACGCTTGATTCCCCCATCAACACAGTCCAAAAGACCAGAAGACAGGAGCGTGGGATCCACATTATAATAAGAGCATGTATTTATTAGCAAAGAAACATAGCACACTTACAGTTATAATTCTTGTAGATCAGCATGGGTAGTAGAGAGAACTACCCTGTTTCCCCGAAAATAAGACGTAGTGGGATTGTTGGTGATGGCTGCAACATAAGCCCTACCCCCCAAATAAGCCCTACCCTGTTTCCCCAAAAATAAGCCCTGCCCTGAAAATAAGACCTACAAGGACTTTAACTAGGGCTTATTTAGGGGTAGGGCTTATATTGCAGCCATCACCGAAAATCACGCTAGGTCTTATTTTTGGGGAAACAGGGTAGAAGGGAACAATAGCAAAGTTGTACTGCAGTAGCAGCAGCTCCCGATCTCCTGGCAGGAATTACAGAGACCTAATCTGAAAGCTATCAAATGTCTGCCCATTTATGTTGTCTTTTGAGCTGCATTGGATCATCCCAAATCCCCCATGGAAGATGGATTTTATGGATGCCATTGTCATAGAATTTTAAAGCTGGGACTTGTAGTGCGCTATGGTGGTCTGTGTTTTTTTCCATCAACACAGTCAGTGTTGATGGTGGAATTCCTCTTGCGGAGCTATTGTGTTCACCTGCCAGGGGGTGGGGGGGGGGGGAGATCATGGGAGCCATCTCTGCAGCAATTATTTTATTTTAGGTGTCACATAGTGCCACTTCTTTCATGTTCCTGCATAGCACCATGATGCGTTATGCTGCTGTGCGGTGTGACACATGGTGCCATCCAGTGTGCTGCGGAAAAATGCAGGCATGCTGTATTTATCCCCACTGCACTGCACATGACAGCAGCTTTGTGGTTTGAACGAGGTGCATAAAAAGCAATTGTTTCCTATGTGCCTTAGAGGTAATTGTCTGCACATAGTGTGAATGAGCTCTTAGGATAAACTTTGTTGGTAAGATTTTTTAACACTACTGTACAAGAACACATGCAACAACATATAAATGCTGGGGTTGAGATATCCTTTAATAATGTGTGGGTATTTGAGCTGAAATCTTCTCCTAAAGGCCCATTCACACGATAAGAAAATATAAATTTCGTAGGATGAGCGATTGCCCGATTATTTGATCGTTAGTATAATGCTTTTGACAATCAATTCCGACTATTTTAGATGACAAAACCTGAAGGTGCATGCTATAAAAATGTTATTGTACGTGAACACAATGTCCTATTTTCGTTTAATTAAAAAAAGAAAAAAAAATCTATCTAGCAATAGCATATAGCATCCAAGACCACCCACATCCTCCCAAAAAATCAAGAAAAAAGAGAGGATTCCCCAGGGATTATATGGGTGGAGGTCCAGATATGTGCAACAAGTACAACAATAATATGAAAGTAGTAAATTTTCTTAGAATAATATAAAAATAGACACATTAAAAACAATATGTTAAACAATTCATACAGATATGTATGAATTGTTTAACATATTGTTTTTAATGTGTCTATTTTTATATTATTCTAATAAAATGTACTACTTTCATATTATTGTTGTACTTGATGCACATATCTAGACCCCCCACCCATATAATCCCTGGGGAATCCTCTCTCAATTTTCGTTTAATTAGAACAGTTTTAGTCCGGAAAAAAATGGAAGAGCAAGACTATGCATACTCGCAAATGAAAGAAAACCTTACAAAACAATATATGGCATCACTTGTGGAAGAAAAGCAGCACTCCGATATATAGTCACCTTTTATTAATCCTTGCAATAAAAGAAAACGTTACCCATACAGCAAAGGTTTGTGAAACAACAGTAACAGCTAACGCGTTTCACACCTGGACTGGTGCTTAATCGTAGCCGAAGTTGTATTTTCGTAAGTTGAGTAACCTCTTCACTTTCGATATGAGACTAGCATGCAACACAAAACAGACGATTATTCGTCTTGATAATTTGATTGTGTGCACCAGGCTTAAGAATTGTAACACCTTCAATTAATAATAATACAATTAATTAAAAATTAAATTAGTCAATCAATTAAAAATAATACAACAATTTCTCAATATGGGATAAAGGTGTGAGCATAACTTTAGCTAAGATGGGCCCCTCCTTAGAAGCACCTGATTGGTGTTAAAGTGCAAATACATAAGCTAATATTAATATAGCATGTATCCCGCAGTCCCCTTGCTATTGGGATACCAAGCTATATGCTTAGTGTGTTAGACTGGTATTAGTTTGGCGACTAGCACATTTTTTTTTTTATTACAGAAATAATTATAAAAAAAAATCCAGTAAAAAACACAGAGTCAGCATTGGACAGCTCCGCATATACAATTTTTTATAGTCTTGCATACAAATGTTCTGGTTACAATTATTGCTCATAACCACATGGGAATTTTCCTTTACCAGCCCTAATCAATGTGCAAAACAGAACACTTGAAAGAAACAAACAAATTGCTCAGTTTCCAGAAATCAAATGCATCAAAGTCAAAATGTATAGAAGAAATCATCAAGGATAGTGCATACTGACCTTTGCTGGTAATTTGATGTAAAAAATATAGAATCTCCAGCATGTTGTTACCTGCAGAGAAACACAGCTGAGTGTAAATTAATATAAAGAAGCATGCATGCATTTCTACTAATGAACCAGTTACAGAGTATAACTTATTGTTCACGAATCTCCTGCACAGAAACAGGTACCAAAAACAGGAGTTGCCATGGTAACATTCATCCTCTATTTCGGAAAGCCTTTTAATTGTCTAACATTTTAGAAAAAAAAAAGACAAAAAAAAGCTGAGCCTATAAATAACTGTGTGCGCGGTTTATCATCGTGAACAGGAGGATTCTGACAAGGTTTTTCAAAAGAATAGCAAACCGGTCCGTTAGACACACATAGAACTATATGCTAAGCATAATAGTATGTTTTACCACAAAGTAAGCAAGCCAGCAGAACCTGCCTTCAGTCTACTCCATTTCAAATCTACGGTTTTTGCAAGCTGTGAAGAAAATGTTGGGTTCTTCATACATAGTATGATGAAGTGGTCAAACTTCTGATCACTTACAAACTAACAATTAGGCTTTCAGACAATCCATCATTGCTCAACAGGCATATCGATCATTTACTGCATGTTGGGTGGTCGTCCCATTACTTTAGAAAGCCCATGTCATTTTATCAGTTTTTTTGGTAGGTAGGATTAACAAGGATTACGCTGACAAACTGTTATGGACTAGCAAAATGGTTGTCTTCTTCTTGTCTTCTTCTAGGGCCCCTTCTGACCATTCTGGTGTTCCATCCCAGGCTGCCTGCAACTATTAGTCACACCATCACCGCCATTATTTTTTTTAAGTTCAGCAAAGGTTATATAATGTTTGTCCACCTCTTCATACTTACTGGTTTTACAAACACCCATCATTTCCATACCCATGCTTACATTGCCTTTCCTCGGCTACACTCCTCCCAAAAGCAGTATACTGTATATCTCAGTCTCCACATCTGGTGTGCCCCCTACAATATTGTCTACCCATAATTTCTCCATTGCCCTCTACACTCCACCCATATGTCATATTCAAAACCTACCTCTTGTGTGTTCCTCACACTGTTGTCTTCCCACCACTATTTCTAGACTGTCCTCCCTCCTTCACACTCCTCTCAAATGCATATGTGAAGTTCAAAACCTGTCTTTTTGTGTGTGCCCCAAACTATTCTCTGACCATACTCACTTCTTTTTTTTTCAAATATAGATTTTATTTATTTCCGGCAGAAAAGTACCCCACAATACAAGCAGAAATAACAACCAGAACAAATAGAGCCCGGAATACAAAAAGCAATGTGATACAAAAAAAAAAAAAAAAATAGTAGCAATCCAAGCAATGCAATGAGCAATACATGTTAAAACAAAGGGGTGCACAGGATATCCTTGCTTTCGTCTAAAGTAAAAATTGTGGGTGTGAAAGCTCATTGAGGAGGTACAGAAACGGGGTACAACATCTGAGTCTCACCCCACTAGTCACGTGGAGAAAACCCAGAGCTGCCGGAGGGGTATAGGGGGAAGAACCTGGGAGGGACGGGGACAGAAGAGGGGAAGAGAAAAAAGAGAGGGGGGAGGGGGGAGCAAGAGGAGAAAAGAAGAGGGTGACAGACTGGAAAAGGAATAACCAATAGACATGGCGGTGGTGCATTCATCGAACCCACAGGGGGGGTCAGGGGAGAATCAAGGTTTAAGCAAGGATTGTCCTTCAGCGGAGAATATGAACAGACACCAGATGTCCCAAGTTTTTTTGTATTGTTCTTGTTTGTGTTGTGAAGTGAGAATTAGGTCTTCCAATTTCCGTATGTCTTCTACTTTCCGCAGCCAGTGTGCCACTGTCGGGGGGGAGCTTTGTTTCCAGTGAAGGGGGATACATGCCTTAGCTGCGTTTAGCAGATGGCATATAAGCGATTTCCGATACTGTTTAAGGGGTGTCACTGAGAGATGGAGCAAGAAGAAAGCGGCGTCTACCGGGATGGGGTAGGCCGCTAACCTCTGAGAGATGCGACGCACCCCCTCCCAGAATGACCGCAGCCTGGGGCAAGACCAGAACATATGCAGCAGTGTACCCTCCTCCTCATTACAGTGCCAGCACCGATCCGAGGACGAGGGGTAGCATCTGCTCAGCCTGGAGGGGGTCAGGTACCAACGGGTAAGGATCTTGAAGTTGGATTCCTGAATTTTGGTACAGAGAGAAGATTTGAGGGCCAGAGTGACTATGTGGTTCGTTTGTAGTGGTGAGAATTGACAGTCAAGATCCCGCTCCCATTTGGCCAGACAGGGCAACCATACTCACTTCTACATTGTCTACCCTACGTTACATTCCTCCCAAATGCATATGTCAAGTTCAAACCCTGCCTTTTGTATGGGACATACCCACTCCTATGTTGCCTACAATTTTTTAAAGGCAAATGTTAGATCCCAATCCCCACCTTTTTTGTGTGCTAATCATAAGGAAAGTAAAGCTGGCCATACACAAGAAGGATTTTTGAATGAGCATTCGTGCAAACATTTGTACAAAAATCCATAAAAAATTCTCAGTACACTCGATGACTTGATGAATGTAATTTGACAATACTTTAAAATTTCATTGCTTTTAGAATTTGATTTTGGAATAAATGGACTTTCCCAACAAAAAACACATACAGTGTTAGAAATGTGTTATTTCAAGAAAAATTTCCTATCTTGCGCCTTCTAATTTTCTGGTCATTTTGATGGAAAACAAACATTGGATTGACTATACTAGCAACTAAAAAAATTGAATGAGGATTCTTAAAATGAAAGATTTCAAACAAAATTCTATTAGTGTAGAGCCAAATTTAATAACTGTATTTAGGATGACAAATTACCCCAAGTTGCAATGAATGACTGCTACTGCACAGCGGGTATATGCAACAATGTATCCAAGTGTACATGAAAACCATAACAATCTCAAAATCCACAAGAGACCAGATGTTTAAAAGTGTTTCAATATAAAAAGTTATATTAAAGTCCATAGATTTAGGAAGCACCCCGCAATTCTGCCAAATGAAGATAGGAGCACTATAAATTTATATTGAAAAACAAGACAAACACAGAAGAGTACAAAGTATAGTGTGGCAATGCCTTAAACCAAAGTGGTAAAAAAAACACAAAAACTCCAACACACTTTTACTTCTGAAATGCTCTAAGTACAAGGCTACTTTTGTGAGTGTGATACTTCGTTTTTATTCATCTTTGATTAAAAGAGTTACCGCACTATGCTGTGCACGTGTTCTATTTTTCAGTGTTGTCTGCCTATGTCCCTTCATTGTCTGTCCTCCTCTACACTTCTCCTGAACACAAATTTGTTATTCCAAATGTTGCCTCTTGTGTTTACCCCCTCACTGAATTGCAAAGGGTATTTTTAACAAAAACTAATCAGCAATGGTTACAAGTCATACAATGTTATTCTTGTGAGCTGGACATAGGTTTATAAGACTGCGGTCAATTCAAACTTATGATTGCCATTCTTCCCTTCAACTCCCTCTTTAGCTGGTGGTTTTCTAGGAATGTGAAACGGTTATAACATCTGTTGTGTTTTTTATTGCTGTCTATGGCCCTGCTGGGGAAATTCACCCTCACAATTGTCCTAGTGACCACTGTCTCTAATACAGAAAGTGATGGGAAATCCCAAATTTTGGCTTAATATACATCTTAATGTACCTATGCCTAGAAAAGGCATTTCCCTCTACGAACAAAGCCTGTTGTTACTGTATACAGCGATGTGCAAAAGTTTTAGGCAGGTGTGAAGAAATGAATATATGTGAAGTATAATCAGCGCAAACAACCACGCTTTTAAGCTCTGATTAACTGACGGCTTGCCACCCGCTGTAGAAGTCCATAAGGACGGCGTAACGCGTACGGGCGGGAAGAGCCATTACCTGCAACGTCATTATTTACTTTAGTAACAGCGTGTTGAGCTAAATACATGCTTGTTTTACACACACATTTATGTGAGTGTTTTTAATCCCTTGTTTCAATTTTCAATAAATTTGTACCAGAGAGAACTAAGGTTTCTCCATTTTTATTTTTTGGTATGTTATACGTTTGAGACTCAAGAAGTGAAGTAGCGTAATTCTGGGATGCCAATTGAGGAGTGTTCCAGTACCATCCTGGGTAGAGTTCACTGAGGCCTTTGTGACTCTGTGGTGGGGTCATACCTTGGAGGTGAGCAGGCATTTTATCTGGAGGTGGTGGGCATCGAACACATTGGATATTTTTTAAGGATTGTCACATACTTGGAACTACACTACAGTGGAATCTTGATATTGGGGACTACACTATTGATACTGCTTTTGTTATTTCAGCTATGGGATTATGTTTATGTCTTATGTTTTAAGTGTGATTTAGCTGCACGTTTGTACTTACGGTGTGAAGAAATGATGTAAAGTAAGAATGCTTTCAAAAATATATATTTGTTTATTTTGATCAATGTATAAAATGCAAAGTCAGCAAACACAAGAAAAATCGAAATCAAATCAATATTTGGTGTTATTACCCTTTGTCTTGCATCAATTCTTATACTTGCACACTATGTACACTTGCACAAAGTCAAGGATTTAGTAGGATTAGGCATATGATTAACTAATTATACCAAGCAGATGCTAATGATCATCAATTTCATAAGATGGTTGAAACGCAGTCATTAACTTAAACAGAAACAATTGTGTAGGAGGCTTAAAACTGTGTGAGGAACAGCCAAAGACTACAGCTTCATGTCACAGGTCATACACCATGGCAAGAAACAGCAACAAGACACGTGGTAGTTACACTGTATCAGCAACCTCTCTTCCAGGCAAAGATTCCAAAGCAAACTTTTCAAGCAAGGGTTTCAAGATGTGTTATTTAAGCTCTTTTGAAAAAGCACAAAGAAATGGGCAACACTGAGGACTGCAGACACAGAGGTCAGTCAAGGAAACTTAATACAGCAGATAAAAGACATATCATGCTTACTTCCCGTCAACATCGGAAGATGTCCAGCAGTGGCTCAGGGACCCAGGTACACACATCTACTGTCTGGAGAAGCCTGGCCAAAAGTGGGCTTCATGGAAGAGTTGTTGACAAAAAGCCATACCTCCGATGTGAAAACAAGGCTAAGCGACTCAACTATGCACGAAAACACAGGGATAGGGGTACAGAAAATGGCAACAGGTGCTCTGGTTAAAATTTTAAATATTTGACTGTAGCAGGAAGCAGTTTGTACGCTGAAGGACCGGAGAACAGTGCAATAATGAATATCTGCAGGAAGCCTTGAAGCATGATAGAGGTTCCTTGAAAGTTTGGGGTTGCATTTCTGCAAATGGAGTTGGAGATTTGATCAGGATTAATGGTGTCCTCAATGCTGAGAATTACAGGGAGATACTTATCCCTCATGCCCTACCATCAGGGATGCCTGTGATTGGCCCCAAATGTATTTTGCAGCAAGAAAACAACCCTGAACGTACAGCCAATATCATTAAGAACTATCTTCAGTGTAAAGAAGAACAAGGAATTCTGGAAGTGATTATTTGGCTCCCACAGAGCCCTGATCTCAACATCATTGAGCCTGTTTGGGATTACATGAAGAGGCAGAAGGATTTGGGGCAGCCTACATCCTTCAGAAGATCTGTGTTTAGTTCTCCAAGATGTTTGGAACAACCTACCTGCCCAGTTCCTTCAAAAACTGTGTGTTATGCCACGTACACATGACTGGACTTTTTGACAGCAAAGGTCAGACGGAACGAATCCGTCGGACAATTCGATTGTGTGTGGGCTTCATCAGACATTTGCTGACCCAAAATCCGAAGGACTTTAGAAATAGAACATGTTTTAAATCTTTCCGCCGGACTCAGTACCTAGCGGGAAAACCCGTTCGTCTGTAACTGTTGTAACGGCGTCGAAAGTCCGTCGGGAAGACCGGCGGACCTAGTCTGCTGGAAAGTACAGTCATGTGTACATGGCATAAGTGTACCTAGAAGAATTGATGTTGTTTTGAAGGCAAAGGGTGGCCACACCAAATATTGATTTGATTTAGATTTCTCTTCTATTCATTTACTTTTCATTTTGTTAGTTGATAAAAATAAACTATATATTTCTAAAGATACACAAACCACAATCCCTTTACCTAGTGTATCATCACAGCGCTCAAATTGCCTAAATTCTACACCTTAGCTGCCACTTACCATAAAATATCAAATATATAAAGGTGCATACAAACTAATTTTAAAATTTCAATTTACTAATTGGTTGCACGTGGCGCTATTACCTGTGTTACCTTTCAGTAAACGCTACCTCACCTCCTAAGTGATCCTATCTAAATCCAAAAAATGTGTTGTAAATTACAAACAAAACATTACATAGATCATTATCACTCAGTGAATACTCGAATTTGCATTTAAATTATACACACAGTGACAAATATAAACAGATGTGAATATAGTCCATCCACCAATCAATATTAATAGTAGATATCCAGATTACAAAAAGTCCTTCTATAAATGCATGAACAAATCTCCAGTGTTCAAATCTCTTTTTACAAGTGACTCCTTCACCACACCATCCGTGCTTGTGATCCCCCCTTCGTGAAAACACTCACCGACTGTTAAGCCTTACACTCTCGTGTGAGGCCAAAAGGGCTTTCAAAAACCTCTCAAGAGGTAATTCAGATACCAGCACATCCGATTAGATCTTCTCCACTTAAGCACTTCAATGCATATATCTATACCTCAAAGAGAAATCAAAGAGGGAGACCCCAATAGTGTAATACTGCAATCACTTTTTAATGTTAAAAATCTCACTCTTTATGCACTCACATGAACTCAAAAAGGTTAAATCACTTCAAAAGGGTAAAAAGACTCGCTTCACATTTCCACTCCACAGCACTATTCTGAATACGTCGGGGCATTGGTGGTCACAGCGGACTCATTAGATAAGGTACTGGATCGCTTAATCTCACCCCTCCTCGTGCGTCCCGCCTGGTCCCACACAGCAGGTCCGTTCGAAAAGGGCGCCTTCAAGCCAAATGATACAGTCCTCTTAGTCCTAGACCTCCTTCCCAGCTCCGTGTATGTCAGCTCAATATTCACCAGATAGCCACGCCCCCGACATGTTTCGTCATATCAGACTTAATCATGGGATTGGCTATCTGGTCTAGCATCCCACCTTATATTTCCCCCCTCGTCCAATCAACTTTCTTCACTGTCCATCTCTCACACCCATGTCAATGGAGTATGTCCTGGCGTCTACAATACGCGCCGAAACCAGATCCCTGATCTGCGCATGCTCAAATCACAGCATTCGATGTCCCCCTTTCAAAAACTGGTATTCGGCATTAAATATTCGATATTAGAATTCGCTACGGTCTCCGGTGCGTATGTCGAAATGTATTCGACCATAAAAGTTAAACACTATGTGCGTCGAACTCCATTCGACCTTAGATGTTACATTCGATATTATGTAGATTCCGCTCTGGTCTCAAATATTTACCCAGGCTGCGTACTAATAGATCGCGCGTGCGCCGAAATCGAGACTTCGTGTCCCCGTCTCTACAATATTCAAGTGTTGGATTCCGTGTCCCCACCCGCCATCACAAAGAAATGTAGAACCATTAACGCGCTCTCTGCTGGTAATGTCACTCCCCATCAGTAGTGTCTCTCCATCTAAGCGAGCGGTATCTTTCTACATTGTACACTGTACTCAGTCGACTACTCTTGCACTTACATAAATCCCATCTATTCAATGTGCCCATACATAGTGTGTAATCCAGTATGTTCACAACTACATACTGGTACATTCCTCTGCCGCCGTGTCACCAATGCGCCAACGTTTACAATGATGATTATCAAACATCTTAAATAAACCCATTGGTTCACGTATTCATTACTATACTAGAGCATTCCAAATGCAAATCTAAAAAAATAATAAACATTTTTTTTTATATCTAAAGCAACATCTATGGTGCAAATAAATTAAAACATATAAACATAACTCAAAATGAAAGATCTAAAATAACGTTAAAAGAATTTCTATTACTATTGTCTTAAAAAGAAACATAATTGGCACCCTCATAGTATTCCCAGATCCCCCCCATCAATAACTTCACATCTGTCTAAAGGTGTAAACTGGTATAAAAAATTATAGATCAATAATTGGTAACCTCAGGTACACTTCCATCTCAGAGTTTCAACCTCCCCTCTATAACCCTTGAGACAACATTGAACCCCAACAACTATTTCAGGATTTTTTCTACTTACAAATGCAGGGAGCTAATTTCCCTTACTTAAAAAGCGATGTCACTCTCCATGATTACTTGACTAAAAGTCACTAATGTAGCAATTTAGGTCCAGTTCTATGTTCATACCCCTTGGATGAAGGCTCTTCAACGAGAAGATCCACCTGGTCTCCCTTTGCGACAAATCTCTAACTCGATTAGAGCCCCTCCAAGAGGGATGAACATGGTCTATTCCACAAAACTGTAGTAGACTCGGATTCTGTTGATGGTATTCTTTAAAATGTAGTGATACGCTATGATACTGATAACCCTTTCGGATATTAGACAAATGTTCAGAGATTCGCACTCTTTGATTTCTCTTTGAGGTATAGATATATGCATTGAAGTGCTTAAGTGGAGAAGATCTAATCGGATGTGCTGGTATCTGAATGACCTCTTGAGAGGTTTTTTGAAAGCCCTTTTGGCCTCACACGAGAGTGTAAGGCTTATCAGTCGGTGAGTGTTTTCACGGGGATCACAAGCACGGATGGTGTGGTGAAGGAGTCATTTGTAAAAAGAGATTTGAACACTGGAGATTTGTTCACGCATTTATAGAAGGACTTTTTGTAATCTGGATATCTACTATTAATATTGATTGGTGGATGGACTATATTCACATCTGTTTATATTTGTCACTGTGTGTATAATTTAAATGCAAATTCGAGTATTCACTGAGTGATAATGATCTATGTAATGTTTTGTTTGTAATTTACAACACATTTTTTGGATTTAGATAGGATCACTTAGGAGGTGAGGTAGCGTTTACTGAAAGGTAACACAGGTAATAGCGCCACGTGCAACCAATTAGTAAATTGAAATTTTAAAATTAGTTTGTATGCACCTTTATATATTTGATAAAAATAAACTGTTAACAGTTCTATTTCTAAAAGCATTCTTAATTTAAAGCATTTTCTCACTGCCTAAAACCTTTGCAAACTAGTTTATATCTTACACTCATGGCCAATCTAAACAGATCAGGTAAGTCTGGCCATAAGCAGCTTCATAAAAGTGTTGCTTTTGATTGAGTGTCATTTAACAATTACTGAGTGGGGGTGAAACAATTAGCTCATGCAGTACAAGGTGTGGGTTATTGCACATGTTCTAGCTTGTTGCAGAAGTTGTGGGCTACTGTCAGTGTCAAGGAAAGATCACAATGGTATTGTCCTTGTTAGACTTCTGAGAGGTAAAAATGTACAAACCTTTCTGCGCATAGTATTGTTCTATGCCAAGAAATCGATAACTATCCACTGGAAGTCTCAATCCTCACCCACCTTAGCCTTTTGGATCACTACCATTTATCGTGCAATACCATTATATAGGTTGACGTATGAGGCCAGAGGATGCCCAAAAAAATTCCTTAAGATTTGGGGCTCTTGGGTCAGCTCTGAAAGTACCATACCACCGACTCCTTGTAAGAATAAATGAAGCCCCTTGCTCATTCCTTGACTCCAATTAAGCAGAATAGACATTGAACCTTTAGGTTGTCACATATTCACTAAATGTATGCCAGTTTACCAGATTATGTAATGGTTTAAGTGATGTTCGCTTTATCTCCAGTTTGTTTTCTGTATTGTTTGTTGTGTATGAAAATAAATAAAATTATACTTTAAAAAAAAAAGACTTGTGAGAGGAAGAGCAAATATCCCCCCTTCCAATTTTCTTGCCATGTACAATTCAAAACTGTGATGGGCAGATCCTACTATAACTAAGCGATCAACACTCATGCAATCAAGACTGATGGCAATAATTTCAACATTTCAGATTTTGAACCAATCAAAAGCAACATTTAATATTTTTATGTAACTGGCTAGGAAAATGTTGGCATCTCTGGGAACCATGCAGTTAAAAAATAATAATTTAATTTTGTTTGAAATTTCTTGGCACAGAAATTAAAACTTGCATTTAGCAACGGGAAAAAAATGAAATTTTCCACTTTATTTTAAAGCACTTACCTTAAAATTAAATTTTAGACTTTTTTTTATAATTACATTTATTGAAGTTTTTTCAGAGTATAAAAAAAAAAAATGTGACAAAGTTCCTGAAGACAGTCACATAGCATGGCTTGGTGTAATGACAGAATGGTCAAGGCATCTCATGCAGGCAGAGGCAAAGTAGTAGTTCTCACCTGTATACACAAGTAAGAAGTATTATGCCGCGTACACACGACCGGACTTTCTGGCAGACTAGGTCTGACGGTCTTCCCGACGGACTTTCGGTGGAGTTCCGACGGACGGAAAGTCCATTTGAAAATCCGTTCATTTTGAACATGATAACGTAAGATGGGACTAAAAAAGGAAGTTCAATAGCCAGTAGCCAATAGCTTCCCTTGCGTCGTATTTGGTCCGTCGGACCAGCATACAGGGGAACGTTTTTCACGATAGGAATTGAGTCCATCAGAAAAATTTGAAACATGTTCTATTTCTAGGTCCGTCTGATTTTTTAAATGAAAAACGATCAGATTAGCCCACACAAGATCGGAATGTCGCACGGACTGATTCCGTCGCACCTAGTCTGCCAGAAAGTCTGGTTGTGTGCATTACACTTGGTAAGTCTACTAATAAGGGGAGGGAAGAGAAAGGAACAGAAAGGGATGGATATGAAGGGGAGGGAAAAGGGTTTCTTTCCAACGTGTCAACATGGTCACAGGAATACACAAACATTTTTTAATTTAACATAATGGGTTGATTTACTGAAATTGGAGAGCACAAAATCTGATGTAGCTCTGCATAAAAAAAACAGAAAAAAACTGTAAAAAAATCAGCTTCCAGGTTTTTTTTTGTCAAAGCTTAATTAAGCAAGCTGACGTTAGATGCTGATTCGTTACCATGCACAGCTGCACCAGATTTTGTACTGTCCAGTTTTAGTAAATAAACCCCAATGGGTTATTTAGTGATAGAAGAGCTAGAAGATCAGATGGATTCAGTACAATAGTTCACAAATAAATACATAATATGGAATACTTGAGGTGTATGTCTTGAGGGGGAAGTGATAAGACCCTAGTAGCCAAAAGAAATTTTACAGTTATGATTTCCAATAAATTCAGCTGTAACCATAAAGTAGAAGGCATTGTAGTCACATGTAGTCAAAGTTAATTTTATTTTATATGCCTGTTTATTATTTTTCACCACATTTATATGCAGACCAAGCTGGCCAGCAAATATAACAGTAAAAAGGTTTGGGACAAGCTTTATCACTACCAGAGGTAATCACGCAGGATATCAATTTATTGTTTTATGTAGCCACTTCCCGAGCACGCACTGTAGCTTTACTGCTATAGTGTGAGCTGGCTGCGCAGAATCACACACACACACACACACACATATATATATATATATATATATATATATATATATACACGTGATTCTGCTTTTCCAGGTAGGGCGCAGCTGATTAGTCACAGCACAAACCGATCAGTGGATACCGGCCAATGAAAGACTGCCAGCACCTGCCGATTAGCATGCATGAAGACAGGACAAAGCTCTGTCAATGTAAACAATACAGAGCTATTGAAGTGTGTGGTGTTATTGTGCCAAAAGCAAAAGAGCTCTTATAAAGAAAGTTTTGGATGCCTATATGTCTGGCAAGGGATTTAAAAAGAATGACAAATTATATGAAATCAATCATTCCACTGTAGGGAAAAATTATGTACAAGTGACTATGTTTTCAGATAGTCACAGTGAAGGAACCATGAGCTTAGTCTCAAGATTTTTCTAGAGCCTTAGAATAATATGATGATATCTTTGATCCCTATACGGGAATATTTGCTTATTGGCTCTATTCATGATAAGAATAAAAACCTTGGGACTCAACCTCATTAAGCTCTATGTAAGATTTCGTAACTACAACCTTTTCTGGTGTAGACCTGAGACATGTATGAATGTATGAACAAACAGATTGATAATGCTATAAACATCCAACTGTCCTCATTTGATGCTGATTGGGCATTAGTCCTTTAAAAAGACGTGGATACTGAACTTTATACGTCCTGATGAAGTGCACGGCCACCTGTGCGAAACGTGTTGATGTAGGCAGCACCATCTCCACCCTGCGCTCCAACATGCGTTCCAACAAGCACGCGCTGCTTTGAGCTGCTCCACTTACATGGACTGACTGGACGAATTTGTGGTACACATACTGACGGGTTCCTGGATCTGACGTTTTAACGCCCGACTGTCTAGTTGCTGCTTGAGACTGAGCCGAAGCAACCGCAACGAGTATATACGGTACTTAGGAATTGCCTACCTCTGACTGCAGCGTTTATGAAGGAAAAAAATATATATAAGCTCTTGCGCTATTTATGGAATGGAAAAAATAACATCTAAATGGATGCTACACACACCTTATGAGCCAAACACTCTCATTAAAGTAAATGGTGATAATAAAAGTGATGTTGCGCTCCCACATGTGAATATATATAAATATCACAAAAGAAAACCAATCATTATTAACAAACCAATCTCAAATATAAAAGCAAACGTGTCACTTGTGCAATTATTATGTTGGTGTCCAAGACCAATAAAGTGCTGATGTGCATAACACATCAATAAATAAACCCACCCATAAATATCATCAAATATATATAAGCGGATAAAATGAATAAAAATTATGTAGTGGACAACGAAGGAAAACAGATAAAACAATAAAAATAAAAAAGCAAAGTGATGGTGTCACTCAAAGTGAAAAATCCATATAATCAATAAATAAATAGTCCAAGTGAAAGTGTCACTTAAAGTGAAAATCTATGACACAGTGGATAGCATCCTCCACACAATAGTGAAACACACATATGTGACAAACAAAGCAACAACAGTGATATCCGGGTGTTCACTGAGCACACTGGGTGATTACCTTACAGCTGTAAGGTATACAGCATGTATATAGCCTTCTAGGGGGAAACCAGGGAAGGAGCCTCGATCTCTTGTAATCTTACCACCTCTCAATACGGGGTTAATCCACGGGTTAACTCAAAGGGGATGCTCAGGAGATAAACATAGAGCCCACCATAGTGTAGTCGTTTTTTAAAAAACACTAATTTAATAGAGATTAAAACTAATCACAAATTGCAGATGCATATAAAACAGTACAATAAACCACGAGAGTCCTGCTCGTGTGCGAACGTCACTTCCGGTGTCCTACGCGTTACGTCACTGTCCTGTGGACAGTGACGTACTATTGTGTGGAGGATGCTATCCACTGTGTCATAGATTTTCACTTTAAGTGACACTTTCACTTGGACTATTTATTTATTGATTATATGGTTTTTTTCACTTTGGGTGACAACATCACTTTGTTTTTTTTATTTTTATTGTTTTATTTGTTTTCTTTCGTTGTCCACTACATAATTTTTATTAATTTTATCCGCTTATATATATTTGATGATATTTATGGGTGGATTTATTTATTGATTTGTTATGCACATCAGCACTTTATTGGTCTTGGACACCAACATAATAATTGCACAAGTGACACGTTTGCTTTTATATTTGAGATTGGTTTGTTAATAATGATTGGTTTTTCTTTTGTGATATTTATATATATTCACGCGTGGGAGCGCAACACCACTTTTATTATCACCGTTTATGAAGGAACATTTAATTTCCATCGCAACAACAATTATGCAGTGACTGTAGTGAATATATACCAAAACTACGTGTTCATACAAATAAAGTGACTGAAGTGCATGAATGCTAAAATGTCCCAAATTAATATTCAACGGTAGTCCATATAGACAAGTGCAAATAGTGCAGATGAATCCCGGTCTGGCAATGATAGAAATCTTTCGACCAGGGAAAAGTGCAGGGTGCAAAATAGAAAGTGCTAGCTAGCTTAAAAAAATGGTGGCACTGTGACTTGAGTGGTGTGGATCTTCGGTGCTAATAACACCCGTAGGTGTACTAACTTCTTACCTTACTGCTTTAAGGTAAGCAACATTCAAAGAAAACAAAGGAGGTAAACGGTCACTCAAAGGGAAGATGGAGATCTCCTATTCGTTCCTCCTGAGGGTTTCCAATATGTACAGAGCCTTTGTGGTAGTTGTTATGGATGCCTTCTTTCAGGGTTGACCAAACATTGCTCAATTTCATCAAACCAAATAAGGTATATGAAAGGGGAGACAGGAAGCCTCTAATAGTTTTAAAATAGTGTCCTTTTATTAAACATAAAAAGTTCAGATACTCACATTATATACAATGAAAACATCCAGTGCCTCCAACGAGCGGCGAGCTCACAGGCAGGACGTCACTTTCGGTGTCCGTATAGCCAACGTGTGTCGTCAACGTCATGTGATTTCATCGGGATGTTTTAGCATTCATGCACTTCAAGTGGAAGTAAACGCCCCTATCGTTTTCAGCCAAGGAAGCTGCCATCTTTGCCTCTGTTTAATCTTCAACTGCTATGGTGCTGCACATGTGATTCGTTATGACACCAGCCATTGGATGGTTTGGCTAGGAGCACAGCCAATGTGCAGTTAGCATTCCTGGCATGCCTTTTTTTTTAACTGTTTAAATCGATGGGTTTACTTCTACTTTCAGTCACTTTATTTGTATGAACACGCACTTTTAGTATATATTTACTACAGTCATTAATTTATTCTTATTGCACTTATATAATGGGTGAATGTATTGATATATACATACCAGTATTTATTGTTGTCATTTATTGCATTTTGATTTTGGAGTGCGACACCATGTATTGATTTTCCTTTATATATTTATTGTGGGTAGTGTTTGGCCTTTTTGGGTGTTTGCTGCACCCCAGGAACTTTGACACTAGTCTCCATACTAGCGCGGGAATACTTATATTTTTAACAATTATGCAGTGGTGAGAGCCCCCGGGCATTATCCTTCTACCTCGTGTTTGAATTGCTTGGCAGACAAGCCCTCAGTGATACGTTATACCATCTCTAAGCTGGACTGTTAAAGATACTAAGGCGTATAAAGTTACTGACTGCCACTGTTTATACACAATTGTATTGTGTTATCCCGACATATTGCGGAACTTATCTTTCCAGTCACTGCATGGTTCTTGGTATATATATATATATATATATATATATATATATATATATATATATATATATACCCCAGCTTTTCAGCTATATGCTGATCTATGCAGTCTATGTCATTGGTTAATAATCTGCAATACTCAGCAATACTCTGCAATACCCTGCCAATAAACTGCCATACCCAGCCATACTCTGTGTTACCCAGCCATAATTGGTGATACCCTGCAATACCCAGCCATACTCTGTGATACCCTGCAATACCCAGCCGTAGTTGGTAATACCCTGCAATACCCTGCCATACTCTGTGATACCCTGCAATACCCAGCCATACTCGGCCATGCTCAGCCATACTCTGATACCCTGCAATACCCAGCCATACTCGGTGATACCCAGCCATGCTCGGCCATGCTTGGCTGTACTCAGCCTCTGTATGTGGCCAGGCTGTGGAAGTCTCACACACATGTTATCGCCGTATTCAGGAGGAGTAGGAGAATCAATTTTGGGGTGTAATTTTTGGTATGTACATGCTATGTGTTAGAAATACTGTATAAATGGACAACTTTGTGTTAAAAAAAAAAGCATTTTAACCACTTCCCGCCCGCTGGCCGTCATATGACGTCCTTGATTTTGTGCGGGGATTTCTGAATGATGCCTGTAGCTACAGGCATCATTCAGATATCAGCTTTTTCAGCCGGCGATTCCCTACACCATAAGAATGATCATATCGACTGTTCCACTGCTTAATCGTTCTTACAGGAGGCGAGAGGGGACACCCCCCTCCCGCCACCCTCCGGTGCTTCTACCGACTCGCCAATACGATCAAAGCCAGAATCGTTTTTTTTGTTTTGTTTTTATTTCAGGCTTCCCAGCCTAGAGGTAAGATGTGGTGTCTTATTGACCCCATATCTCACTGTAAAGAGGACCTGTCATGCCATATTCCTATTACAAGGGATGTTTACATTCCTTGTAATATGAATAAAAGTGATTAAAAAATTTATTTTTGGGGGAAAAAAATGTCAAACTAAAATAAATAAAGTAAAATGAACAATAAAATAATTTTTTTTTTTTAAAGCGCCCTGTCCCCATGTGCTCGCATGCAGAAGCGCATACGTAAGTCCCACCCACATATGAAAACGGTGTTCAAACCACACATGTGAGGTATCGCTGCGAACGTTAGAGCGAGAAAAATAATTTTGGCCCTAGACCTCCTCTGTAACTCAAAAAATGTAACCAGTAAAAAAATTTAAAGCGTCGCCTATGGGGATTTTTAAGTAGCGACATTTGGCGCCATTCCACTAGCGTGTGCAATTTTGAAGGGTGACATGTTAGGTATCTATTTACTCAGCGTAACTTTATCTTTCACATTATATAAAAACATTGGGCTAACTTTACTGTTTTTTTTTTAAAGCACAAAACTGTTTTTTTTCCAAAAAAATTGCTGCGCAAATACCGTGCGAGATAAAAAGTTGCAACGACCACCATTGTATTCTCTAGGGTCTTTGCTAAAAAAAACATATATAATATTTTGGGTTTCTGTGTCATTTTCTAGCAAATAAATGATGATTTTTACATGTAGGAGAGAAATATCAGAATTGGCCTGGGTGCTCCAGAACGCCTGATCGTGCTCCCTGCATGTTTGGCCTCTATATGTGGCCGGGCTGTGTAAAAAACTCACACATGTGGTATCGCCATACTCGGGAGTAATAGCAGAATGTGTTTTGGGGTGTAATTTGTGGTATGCATATATTGATAATATGACAATCTTGATTTTGCAAAGAATTGTGGGAAAAAATTACAACTTCAAAAAACTCATCATGCCTCTTAATAAATACCTTGGAATGTCGTCTTTCCAAAAAGGGGTAATTTAGTAGTATAAATTATTGCCAAAATTTATGAAGAAAAATTACTAATCTGCTAAATTTTATAACAGAAACGAAGAAAAAACCCAGCAGTGATTAAATACCACCAAAAGAAAGCTCTATTTTTGTGAAAAAAGGGACAAAAATTTCATATGGGTACAGTGTTGCATGACTGAGTAATTGTCATTGAAAATGTGAGAGCACCAAAAGCTCAGTGGTCAAGTGGTTAATAAAGGTTGTTTTTCTATAAATATATTTTTCTGATATACCGTGGTTGACCCCTGTTATTGCTATCTGTTGGGAGTCATCTCTTTGTCTCAGGTCCTTGTTTTTGCAATTACTCTCTATAGTTGTAGAGGGGTCCCATCTAACTGATGAATCGGTGTAGAGATATTATTTTACATATTACCATTGGTTAGTCGGTCCTTTGTTTTATTTTATTTTTGTAAATTACCCATACATAGATTGAAATTCAGCTGGCCCCAGCTTAACCGGACAAATTTAGATCCATGTTTGGCTGGCTTTACATGTGCTCATTTGAATCCTTTGTACATTGGTTGGCCAATTGCTAGAACTATGTCAATGTGCTCTAAGCTTTTTGTGCTCCTGTAGTTCTGATCTCCCATGCAATAACTTGCGCAGCAAAATACAGTTACAAAAACCTGTTATTTCTAGATGTCTATGTAAGCTCCTTTGCATTTGGATTAACAGTGCTTAAAAATTGTACTAAACCATGTTTTAATAATAATACGCATTACATTTAGTGGTAATATATGAATTTCTTCAAAAAGGAAATATGTTCTAATGCTATCATGGCCTAAAACCATTATAAAGCTTAATGCAAATGTAAGAAATAGAATTTTGCGTTACAGTTTTTCAAAAGCACAAGCAAATCATAAACAGTAGTTGAGCATGGTATATATATATATATATATATATATATATATATATATATGTATATATGTATATATATATATATATATATATATATATATATATACATACACACAGTATCTCACAAAAGTGAGTGCACCCCTCACATTTTTGTAATTATTTTACTATAACTTTTCATGTGACAACAGAAATTACACTTTGCTACAATGTAAAGTAGGGAGTGTACAGCTTGTATAACAATGTCAATTTGCTGTCCCCTCAAAATAACTCAATATACATTCATTAATGTCTAAACCACTGGCAACAAAAGTGAATACACCCCTAAGTGAAAATGTCCAAATTGGGCCTAATTAGCCATTTCCCCTCCTCGGTGTCATGTGACTCAATAGTGTTACAGGGTCTCAGGTGTAACTAGGGAGCAGGTGTGTTAAGTTTGGTGTTATCGCTCTCACTCTTTCATACTGCTCACTGGAAGTTCAACATGATACCTCATGACAAAAAAACATTCTGAGGATCTGAAAAAAAGAATCGACATAAAGATAGCCTAGGCTATAAGAAGATTGCCAAGACCCTGAAACTGAGCTGCAGCAAAGTGGCCAAGACCATACAGTGGTTTAACAGGACAGGTTCCACTCAGAACAGGCCTCACCATGGTCAACCAAAGAAGTTGAGTGAACGTGCTCAGCTTCATATCCAGAGGTTATCTTTGGGAAATAGACGTATACATACTGCCAGCATTACTGCAGAGGTTGAAAGTGTGGGGGGGGCTGTCAGCCTGTCAGTGGCTGTCATCTCAGAAGGAAGCCTCTTCTGAAGATGATGCACAAGAAAGCCTGCAAACAGTCCATATAACGAGGGGTTGGTGAAAGCAAAAGGTGGAAGGAAGGTGGAGTTGGAGCAATGGCTCCTAGTGAGTCTCCCTGTGTGCATTAAGGGGCTTGAAGTCTGTGTGCGTTTAAGAAGCCCAAAGCTGTGTGCATCCAAGACTGAGGGCCTGGAAGAGCTGGTGGTTTGAGGGACCAGTACCTGTAGAAGTAGTGCTGTTGAAGAGTGGGCTTACCAGGTGGGCTTGTATTTTCAGTTGTGTCTGAATGACGTTTAAACCCCTGTGTGGGATTTCTGAGTGGACTTTTGTTTTGTTTTTATCATTTAATAAACATGGGCTACCAGGCCCTTAACTATAAACGTCTGTCTGATGTGGACTCACTACATGAAAATGCATCTACCACTGAGCTTTGAACTACATATACACACACACACACACAGTCATGTGAAAAAGTAAGTAAATATAACCTATGGAAATGGATGACTTCTTCAACATATTCGAGCAGACAAACATTAGATCTTCACACAAACAGTTGTAAAGGTGATATGCTTGAACGTGACACATAAAATTGACATGGTGTGTTTATTCTTATAATCTAAATTAACAAAAGGGCAGATTTGTCACATGGATAAAGTAAGTACACTCCTACGTTTACCACTCCTTTAACTCCATGAAATTAGAATCAGGTGTCCCAGGTTAGGTGCTAAAGATTAGAATGTCGTTATGTAGTATGCATGTGGAACCTGTCTCATTTATACCTCAAATATCTAGGGTTGGTGCTTTCTTTACTATTGAAGTGTGTGGTGTTATTGTGCCAAAAGCAAAAGAGCTCTCTAAGGCTCTTAGAAAGAAAGTTTTGGATGCCTATATGTCTGGCAAGGGATTTAAAAAGAATGACAAATTATATGAAATCAATCATTCCACTGTAGGGAAAAATTATCTACAAGTGACTATCTTTTCAGCCCCACATCCAGTCACTGTCCGAAGCTTGCCACCTCAACCTCCACAACATCTCCAAGATACGCTCCTTCCTAACCAATGTCACCACAAAGCTTCTAATCCATTCCCTGGTCATCTCTCGCCTCGACTACTGCAACTCCCTCCTCATTGGCTTACCTCTAAATAGGCTAAGCCCATCATGAAAGCTGCTGCCATGCTCATCCACCTTACAAATTGCTCTGCGTTTGCTACCCCTCTCTGCCAATCCCTCCAATGGCTGCCACTCAACCAACAAAATAAATTCAAAATACTAACAGTAACTTACAAAGCCATCCAAAACCTGGCCCCCAGCTACATCACTAACCTGTTCTCAAAATACCAACCAAATCGTCCTCTTCGCTCCTCCTAAGACCTCCTGCTCTCTAGCTCCCTTTTCACCTCATCCCATGACCACCTCCTGGACTTCTTCCAAGCTTCTCCCATACTCTGGAATGCTCTATCCCAATCTGTCCGACTATCTCCTACTTTGTCTACTTTCAGACGATTCCTGAAAACTCATCACTTCAGAGAAGCCTATCTGGCCCCCACCTAACAACTGTACATTTTCTCCATCAGCACATCCCCCACAGTTATTACCTCTTGTATCTCTTGACCCTCCCTCATAGATTGTAAGTTCTAAGGAGCAGGGCCCTCTGATTCCTACTGTATTAAAGTGTATTGTATTTGTACTGTCTACCCTAAAGTTGTAAAGCTATGCGTAAACTATATAAATCCTGTATAATAATAATTATATTTTTTAAGTTTACTTTATGAGAATTTGAGGCCATCTGTCCAAAAGTTGAACAGAAAATCAGGATCTTTCAACATGATAAAGATCCTAAGTACACCAGTAAATCTACCAAAGAATGCCTCAAAAAGAAGAGATGGAGGGTTAGGGACTGGCCTAGTCAAAGCCCAGCTTTGAATCACACGGAAGTGTTATGGGGGGAGGAGGGGTTTTAAATTTGCAGGTTATGCAAGGAACCCTATGTAGCACCCTCCTAGATAGGTGGTAGAATTCCTTAGATTTAGTGCTTACTCACTGTGTTCAGTGCAGCTGTGTGTGTTTTGTTAGGTAATATTAGCTTGCCTCACTTTAACCAGTGTAACTGTAATTAATCTGTAAGCATTGTTTTAATGAATATCTAATGTTTGCATGTGCAAATATGTTGAAAATGTCACAATTTCATGTGGTATACTTACTTTTTCCCATGACTATATACACTATATTATTAGGTACTGGGATGCCTGCGTTTACCCGCACATGAACTTTAACCAGTTGCCGACCGCCGCACGCCGATGTACGTCGGCAGAATGGCACGGGCAGGCATAAGGGCTTACATGTACGTCCCTTGCCTCCCGCGGGTCGGGGGCCCGATCGGGCCCCCGCCCGGTGCCTGCGGCGGTCGGTTTTCGTCCGGGAGCGATCCGGGACGAGGGGGCGGCCATTCATTCATGGCCACCCCCTCGCGATCGCTCCCGACGAATAGAAATCCCCCGTGACATCACTTCCTCTCCTGTAATGTAAACACAGGAGAGGAAGTGATGTATTCTCTCCTCCGTGTCGGTATTTTTCGTTCCGACACGGAGGAGAGCGGATCGGTGAGTTGCACCAACACTCTACACACACAGTAGAACATGCCAGGCACACTCACACCCCCCCTTTACCCCCCGATCACCCCCCCAATTACCCCTGCCCCCCAGTCACAGTGACACCAATGTCATTTTTTTTTTTTTGCATTGGTGTCATTTGTGACTGTAATAACTGTTAGGCCAGTTAGAGTTAGCCCCCTTTAGTTCTAATGTACCCCCCTAACCCCCCCAATAAAGGTTTAACCCCGTGATCACCCCCCGTCGCCAGTGTCACTAAGGCTGGGTTCACATTGCAGCGGTTTATGAGAACGAATGTGATTCGCACCGCACTGCAGTGCAAATCACATCCGATCTCTGTGCGATTCGAGTTCAGCCATTCGCCGCACCCGCCGCACCCGCCGCAAATTCGCACGGGACCCTTTTTTTGGCCCGCAGCAGAATCGGATCGCATGGGTGTTCACACCATGCGATCCGAGTTTGCAGATCGCACTGCGATATGCGAACTGATCTGGGGGTGTCAGTAACATTTCACTGACACTCCCAGCAGTTCGCATAGGGCAGTGTGAACTGCCGCCGGGAGGCATGCGATGCGGGAACCCGCCGCGGATTCGCGGCGTTTCCGCATCGCTCCAGTGTGAACCCAGCCTAATAAGCGATCATTTTTCTGATCGCCGTATTAGTGTCACAGGTGACGCTAGTTAGGCAGGTAGGTATTTAGGTTCGCCGCAGCTTTTTATAGCGCCAGGGACCCCCATATACTACCGCATAAAGCCCCCTGATTGCCCCCTAGTTAACCCTTTCACCAGTGATCACCATATAACTGTTACAGGTGACGCTGGTTGGTTAGTTATTTTTTTATAGTTTCAGGGCACCCGCCATTTATTACCTAATAAAGGTTTAACCCCCTGATCACCCGGCGGGTGTCATTTGTGACTAATAACTGTTAGGGCAGTTAGGGTTAGCCCCCTTTAGTTCTAAGGTACCCCCCTAACCCCCCCAATAAAGGTTTAACCCCGTGATCACCCCCCGTCGCCAGTGTCACTAAGGCTGGGTTCACATTGCAGCGGTTTATGAGAACGGATGTGATTCGCACCGCACTGCAGTGCAAATCACATCCGATCTCTGTGCGATTCGAGTTCAGCCATTCGCCGCACCCGCCACACCCGCCGCACCCGCCGCAAATTCGCACGGGACCCTTTTTTTGGCCCGCAGCAGAATAGGATCGCATGGGTGTTCACACCATTTGATCCGAGTTTGCAGATCGCACTGCGATATGCGAACTGATCTGGGGGTGTCAGTAACATTTCACTGACACTCCCAGCAGTTTGCATAGGGCAGTGTGAACTGCCGCCGGGAGGCATGCGATGCGGGAACCCGCCGCGCATTCGTGGCGTTCCCGCATCGCTCCAGTGTGAACCCAGCCTAATAAGCGATCGTTTTTCTGATCGCTGTATTAGTGTCACAGGTGACGCTAGTTAGGCAGGTAGGTATTTAGGTTCGCTGCAGCTTTTTATAGCGCCAGGGACCCCCATATACTACCGCATAAAGCCCCCCGATTGCCCCCTAGTTAACCCTTTCACCAGTGATCACCATATAACTGTTACAGGTGACGCTGGTTGGTTAGTTATTTTTTTATAGTTTCAGGGCACCCGCCATTTATTACCTAGTCTCACTAGTGTACCCCTAAATTTAGGGGTGTCTACTTTCCAAAATGGGGTCATTTGGGGGGGGGGTTTGTGCCATCTTGGCATTTTATGGCCTTCAAAACTGTAACGCCCTTAGAAAGCCTGAAGGCGGTGCTTGGTTTTCGGGGCCCCGTACGCGGCTAGGCTCCCAAAAAGTCCCACATATGTGGTATCCCCGTACTCAGGAGAAGCAGCAGAATTTATTTTGGGGTGTCATTTCACATATGCCCATGGCATGCGTGAGCAATATATCATTTAGTGACAACTTTGTGAAAAAAAAAAAAAAAAAGTTTGTAATTTTCCCGCAACTTGTGGCAAAATATAAAATATTCCATGGACTCAACATGCCTCTCAGCAAATAGCTTGGGGTGTCTACTTTCTAAAATGGGGTCATTTGTGGGGGTTTTGTGCCATCTTGGCATTTTATGGCCTTCAAAACTGTAATAGGTAGTGAGAAGTGAACTCAAAAATTTACGCCCTTAGAAAGCCTGAAGGCGGTGCTTGGTTTTCGGGGCCCCGTACGCGGCTAGGCTCCCAAAAAGTCCCACATATGTGGTATCCCCGTACTCAGGAGAAGCAGCAGAATTTATTTTGGGGTGTCATTTCACATATGCCCATGGCATGCATGAGCAATATATAATTTAGTGACAACTTTGTGAAAAAAAAAAAAAAAAAAAGTTTGTAATTTTCCCGCAACTTGTGGCAAAATATAAATATTCCATGAACTCAACATGCCTCTCAGCAAATAGCTTGGGGTGTCTACTTTCTAAAATGGGGTCATTTGTGGGGGTTTTGTGCCATCTTGGCATTTTATGGCCTTCAAAACTGTAATAGGTAGTGAGGAGTGAAGTCAAATATTTACGCCCTTAGAAAGCCTGAAGGCGGTGCTTGGTTTTCGGGGCCCCGTACGCGGCTAGGCTCCCAAAAAGTCCCACATATGTGGTATCCCCGTACTCAGGAGAAGCAGCAGAATTTATTTTGGGGTGTCATTTCACATACGCCCATAGCATGTGTGAGCAATATATCATTTAGTGACAACTTTGTGTAAAAAAAAAAAAAAAATTTTTTTTTTGTCATTATTCAATCGCTTGAGGCAAAAAAATAAAATATTCAATGGGCTCAACATGCCTCTTATCAATTTCCTTAGGGGGTCTACTTTCCAAAATGGGGTCATTTGGGGGGGTTTTGTACTGCCCTGCCATTTTAGCACCTCAAGAAATGAGATAGGCAGTCGTAAACTAAAAGCTGCGTAAATTCCAGAAAACGTACCTTAGTTTGTAGATGTGACAACTTTTGCGCAAACCAATAAATATACAATTATTGACTTTTTTTTTACCAAAGACATGTGGCTGAATACATTTTGGCCTAAATGTATGACTAAAATTGAGTTTATTGGATTTTTCTAATAACAAAAAGTAGAAAATATCATTTTTTTTCAAAATTTGCGGTCTTTTTACGTTTATATCGCAAAAAATAAAAATCGCAGAGGCAATCAAATACCATCAAAAGAAAGCTCTATTTGTGGGAAGAAAAGGACGCAAATTTTGTTTGGGTACAACATTGCATGACCGCGCAATTACCAGTTAAAGCAGCGCAGTGCCAAAGTGTAAAAAGACCTCTGGTCATTTACCAGCAAAATGGTCCGGTCTGAAAGTGGTTAATGGCATCCCAGTCTTAGTCCGTAGGGTTCAATATTGAGTTGGCCCACCCTTTGCAGCTATAACAGCTTCAACTCTTCTGGGAAGGCTGTACACAAGGTTTAGGAGTGTGTCTATGGGAATTTTTGACCATTTTCCCAGAAGCGCATTTGTGAAGTCAGGCACTGATGTTGGAAGAAAAGGCCTGGCTCGCAGCCTCCGCTCTAATTCACCCCAAAGGTTTTCTATCAGGTTAAGGTCAGGCTGGAGTTGAAGCTGTTATAGCTGCAAAGGTTGGGCCAACTGCGAGCCAGGCCTTCTTGTTCAATATCAGTGCCTGACCTCACAAATGTGCTTCTGGAAGAATGGTCAAACATTCCCATATACACACTCTGAAGATAAACACTGCTATAGTTTGATTCCATTTCTGAAACTGAGGGAGTGTGTTTCTAATATGTAAAAGGTGATATCCAAATCAGACAACAGTACCTGAACAGGATGCCTGGATTTCAAAACTGGCTGCAAACTAGACTTGTGCACAATGGAAAATTGAATTTAGTTTCTGTTCGTCATTCGTAAAATACATAGTTTTGTTCTGTTATATTCGTCATGTTATGTTAATACGTTTTTTTATAATTCGTTATTTCTGTAGCGTGTCGATATTCGTTATACTGAATCTCGAATTCATTCATTATATGCGCTATAATTTTGTTCGTATTTGTTGAAATTCAATATTTATGTATGTATATATATTCGTGATAATGATTCATAGTTTGGAAAGTCGTTTGTTTATTGAATCTTTTAACACACACAATGACAACATCTATTCTCCTCTGCTCAAATACAATACAACCCCCGTCTCACTCCGTTCTCAGGAATGCACTTTGCCAGTAATCCAACCTCCAGCACAAAATTAATCAGCTGATTGGACTGTAAGATTTACTTTGAGTTGACCTTTTTTTCATTAGATCTTTAATGAATTACCGAATCACGTAAAAGTAATTCGTTATATCTGCTATAATTTTGTTCGTATTCATTGCAATTCGTTATTTTGTTATTCGGATACATGCGAATGTCCGAAAAAAGATGCAAAATTCGGGCAAAGTTCGATTAGTGCAAAGTATTATGAAACCATTGGAATGCAAAGCAGTACCCATATATTTATTTCAATTATATATTTTTGACTGGGGTTCAACTTTAACTCCAGCTTAGCTTCACTATTATTCCCAGAAGTTCATACTTCTTTAGAGCACAGTATACAAGCATTTTCAGAATCTGCATTTCACACCAGTTTCTGCAGCCTGGATGATCTACCTTTAACCTTTTGCTGATCCTGCAGATAGAGTATGTTTTCCACTATGTGACTATAGCCATAAAATGATAGAACCCCAGTTTGGCTAATTTTGTCTGGACTACACAATTTTCCAAGGTCTATGGGGCAGGTCATGCCAGCCAAAATGAGAATTCTTCTAAAACCAAAAAATTGGTAATTTTGAATAATTTTCCTCATTAGTTTGCCAGCAATTAGACAATGTGCTGCTCCCTTTCCCTCCTTTCCCTCCTCTATTGCTCGAAATAGGAGCTGGCTCAGGAGACGTTGCAAGATGGTCACAGTGTACACAAACCATTGCTCTGAAATGTCTAAGACAAGATTTATTGTTCTGCCTGGCATCCATTACTAATAATAGACAGATATTGGTGTAGCCATAACTAGCGGCTTTCACTTTTGTTGCTGGTGACCTATCCTGATTCCAAAATTTGAAGGGTTTCATAGTTAACAGGCTAACAGACTAATTAGCATGACCTTGGTTAATCATCTCTTTGGACATAAAGATGTTAGATATTTGTTAGTAAATACCAAGATTGTTTCATTAAATATATATTACAGAGTGAACCACCTAATTATCATGAATCTTTGTCCAGGGAAATCAAATAATTCCTTAATATTGTTTATATATTTAAATATCTTGGTCAACAAATGCTTAACTAATATTGTGGAAAATAAACTTTTGAGTGACATAATGTATTCTACCTATGGTCTGTACGAGATTTCTTGTTATTGTGTTCACTGGTTGATTAAATAAATAAAAAACTAAATTGAAAAAAAAAAAAACTTTTGGCATGCTACTAGAGGCAAGATGGCATGGACTTTACAGGCAGAGGTAACACTGGACTGTATCACAAAAACAGAAATTAAATATAAACACTGCGCTAAGTGCTCCCTATTCCATAAAAGAACACACAAATACTTGATAAAAAATTAATAAATCAATAAATCAAAAAACTGAAACTGGATACAGTACATAAAAGACTTAAATATAATGTGTTGCGCTATAGTATCCTACTAGTGATATTCAAAATAATATTACATAAGTCCATCCACATATAAAAAGTGCCAGTACACAAGTCCAATTGTAAATAGTACATCCAGTGGTGCTCTGTTTAACACATATTTCCACCACTTGTGCTTTGAACAACCCCACCTTTCAAATCCGCTTACAAAATTTCTAGACCCGCAAAAGCTAAGGTCAAACAGGCTAATTACAGTGCCTTGCAAAAGTATTCACCTCCTTGGCTTTTTACCTATTTTGTTAAATTACAGCCTTTAGTTCAATGTTTTTTAAATCTGAATTATATGTGATGAATCAGAACACAATATTCTAAGTTGGTGAAGAAAAACTAGAAAAATATATACATAAAACTATTTTTCAGAAATTAAAAA
Organism: Lithobates pipiens; assembly: GCF_037356315.1. Taxonomy (NCBI): domain Eukaryota; kingdom Metazoa; phylum Chordata; class Amphibia; order Anura; family Ranidae; genus Lithobates; species Lithobates pipiens. The sequence continues at coordinate 18,013,774 of NW_027507696.1, forward strand.
CTGATAATTGGTATATGTGTATGTATTCACCCCCATTGTTATGAAGCCCATAAAAATCTCTGCTGCAAACAATTACCTTCAGAAGTCACATAATTAGAGAAATGATATCCACCATTGTGCAATCTAAGTGTCACATGATCTGTCATTACATATACACACCTTTTTGAAAGGCCCCAGTGGCTGCAACACCTAAGCAAGAGGCACCACTAACCAAACACTGCCATGAAGACCAAGGAACTCTCCAAACAAGTAAGGGACAATGTTGTTGAGAAGTACAAGTCATGGTTAGGTTATAAAAAAATATCCAAATCTTTGATGATCCCTAGGAGCACCATCAAATCTATCATAACCAAAGGAAAAGGGAAAGAATATGGCACATCAGCAAACCTGCCAAGAGATGGCCCCACAGCAAAACTCATGGACCGGGCAAGGAGGGCATTAATCAGAGAGGCAGCACTGAGACCTAAGGCAACCCTGTAGAAGCTGCAGATTTCCACAGCAGAGACTGGAATGTCTGTGCATAGGACGACAATAACCACTGACTGCAGTGGCGCATGCACACAGGGGATTCTCAGCTGAAAGCCTGGCAGATGCCAGACCTTGCTGGAAAGAAGTCTCCTGCACGCATGCGTGGGAGTGACAACATCACGGCTCCAGCCACTCCCAGCCCTGGAACCACGATACGCCGAGGCAGCATGTCATCTCCCTCGGCGTGGACCAGGTGAGATACCGATGCCTCGGTCTAAGGTAAGTATTTTCATAATGAGCTAGTATGCTCATTATGCCTTTTGCCTTACAGGGGTATTAAAAAAAAAAGTGTCAGCAGGTATACAACCGCTTTAAGGGGAAACATGTAAATGTGTTGGAATGGCCTAGTCAAAGCCCAGATCTCAATCCAATAGAAAATCTGTGGTGAGACTTAATGATTGCTGTTTACGTACATAGAATTCAAGTTACGGTATGATTCTGTAATATGAGACCTGCACCTGTGTGGGTAAATAATGTTTGGCCCCTGCATGGGCTAGTGTTGTTTTGATTGAAAATGAAAAATCAATAAAAAAGATTAAAAAAAAAAATGATTGCTGTTCACAAGCGCAAACCATCCAACCCGAAGGAGCTGGAGCAGTTTTGCAAGGAGGAATGGGCAAAAATCCCAGTAGTAAGATGTGGCAAGCTATAGGGCAGCACAGTGGTGTAGTGGTTAGCACTCTCACCTCGCAGCAAAAAGGGTCGCTGGTTCAAATCCCAACCATGACACTTCCTGCCAGGAGTTTGCATGTTCTTCCTGTGCCTGCGTGGGTTTCCTCTGGGTACTCCGGTTTCCTCCCACAATCCAAAGACATGCAGGTAGCTTAATTGGATTCTGTCCAAAATAGGCCCTAGTATATGAATGGGGACCTTGAATTGTGGGCTCCTTGAGGGTAGGGACTGATGTGAGTGCAATGTACAGGGATAGGGACAATTGTAGATACTCACTCAGGATGGACTGGTGTCTTTGTTCAACTTTGCTAACTATGAAACTATGAAGCTCACAGAGTCTTATCCAAAGCGACTTGGAGCTGTGATAGCCACAAAAGCTGGTTCTACAAAATATTGACTTTAGGGGTGAATAGTTATACACATTGACTTTTTCGGTTATTTTGTCTTATTTGTTTGCATCACAATTAAAATGTTGTTTGCATCACAATTAAAAAAAAATCTTCAAAGTTGTGGGCATGTTCTGTAAATTAGATTATGCAAATCCTCAAACAATCCATGTTAATTCCAGGTTGTGAGGCAAAAAAACATGAAAAATGCTGATGGGACAACATTCCTCTCTTGGTGAGAGCTATTTTGAACCACTAGCCGTGGGGATTGATGTAATTAGTCTGTTTGACCTTAACTTTCGTGGGTCTGAAAATTTGGTAAGCGCATTTGAAAGGTGGAAGTGTTTCCACCAGCACAAGTGGTGGAAATATGTGTTAAACAGAGCACTGGTGGATGTACTATTTACAAATGGACTTGTGCACAAAGCAATGTAAAAGATGTGAAGACATGGGTGAGTGAGTTTGGGGTGTAGGAACTTGACTGGCTTGCACTGTCCTGACCTCAACCTGATAGAACACCATTGGGATGAATTAGAATGGAGACTGCAAGCCAGGCCTTCTTGTCCAACATCAGTGCCTGACCGCACAAATGCGCTTTTGAAAGAATGGTGAAACATTCCCATAGACACACTCCTAAACCTTGTGGATAGCCTTCCTAGAAGAGTTGAAGCTGGTATAGCTGCAAAGGGTGGGCCAACTCAAAATTTAAACCTACTGATTAAGACTGGTATGCCATTAAAGTTCATGTGTGTGTAAAGGCAGGCGTCACAATACTTTTGACAATATAGGGTATTGAGATGGACTTATGAATTATGTAATTTATTCTGAATGTCACTAGTAGGATACTATAGAGCAACACATACTATTTAAGCATCACAAAAACAACCTATGATCCGAAAGAGGCAGTTGTGTATTAGCTGGAAAATATCTGAGATGACATCTCAATACATTCCCTTATGGTTTGCTTCTGGATTTTTCCCAAAATGTCTGGCGATGATCATAAAAGTGAAATCCAATACAATAATCAATAGAGAGTGAAAAAGTTCCCTAAGATCAGGACATAAAACATTTCAAGGACCTGATGAAAAATGTTTCCATTAATACCAATTGCACCAACCATTCACACAAAAAAGAAAATGCCTCAAGCTGTGAAAGTTCTCATTTATCCAGTTCATAGGTTAGCTGGTAGAAGTTAGCCACATTCAACTGGACTTGTTCTGCAAAGTTGAAGATGTTTTGCAGCCTATCTCAGCCACTTCTTCCTTTCCTAAGGCCAAGACCGCGGAGCGCTCCACGGATCGCAGAGTGTGCCAATCCGAGCGGGTGACCCGTTCGGATCACGGATCAGTGATGATCCGTTGCACTCCTAATTGATGTCATCTCCCACATTCACTTGTACATTATTCTTGATATATAGGCATACCCCTCCCCCTTTTTTACCCTCTCTATCCCTGTGATAAAGGGAATACCCTTCAATGGTTGCCAGCCAATCATGAGAGCTGTTGAACCAGGTCTCTGAAATTCCCACAAAATCTAAATCCTCCTCGTTCAACAGTATCTTTAGTTCACCCATCTTGTCCACCAGGCTCCTGGCATTGGGGAACATGCCACATAGTTTAGACCGGTCACATACTGTCCTCTTATTGGGTGTTCCAAGATTGCAAATAGGACTTACTATAGTTACTATACATACCATGGGTTTAATACTACCCTCTGGAATATGTTCATTGCTGACTATCTCTACCTCTTCATCGCCTAGTTTAAAAACCTCTCTAACTTTTTGGCCCTCTTCAATCCCAGCAGATCTGCACCCTCCTCATTTAGTTGCAGTCCGTCTATAGAATAGTTCTATAGAATTGGCGACCGACTGAGAAGTTCTCCAGGAACCCAAACTTCTAACTTCAGCTTCTTCAGTTAGACCCCTTTCACACCGAGGCAGTTTTCAGGCATTTTAGTGCTAGAAATAGCCTCTAAAAAGTGCCTGAAAGTTGCCTCCCGTTCTTTGCAGTGTGTGCTTTCGTGCTTGCGTTTGCAGGACATTATAAAAAGTCCTAAAAGTAGCATCTTTGGGACAGGTTGGGAGTGCTGTAAATAGCACCCCGAAACCCCCCCTGCCCATTGCATTTGAAAGCTCTTTTTACCTTTTAAGGTAAAATCCGCCCTACTAGCGGCCAAAAATCGCAGCTAAAACGCTTCCAATGCATGGCAAAAACATCCGGCGCTTTGGTGCTATAGTGTGAAAGGGGTCTTAAGCTTTTACAATAAAAGCTGGAAGCTCAATGGTTACTATGCACAGCTGTACCAGATTCTGAATGCACCAGTTTTAATTAATCTCCCCCAGTGTGTAACTGCCTGCCAGTACGAGGTACGAGCAGACAGTTTACACCGACAACCTGCAATAGCCTTGCATTGTACCCATGACCTGCTGATTTACAGCCTCCCAATAATAAAAAAAATAATAAATGCACATTTTTTTTAACCTGCAAAAAAGAGTGCATTTATTTTAACTTTTTTTGAAAAGGTGAACTTCTCCTTTAAATGGAATGGGTTGTTTTACAAGGTAAGAGTTCTTTAATTGGCTTTAAATGCTGGGCTGTGTTCCTGACACTCATTAGAGATGAAGAAACAGCTTTGCTAAGCTGTGAAATGTTTTCAGCTCTACAGAACAAGTCTGGCACTTGAAAAACGGGTGTGTCGGAGGCTATTTGTACAGTATTGTGAGGTTATTTTAATCAGCTTTGCTTCATTAAGTTCCAAAGCTCATCGCTGCCTGCTAGACTTGACTAAATCCCCCCTCGCCCCACCCACATATTAGGCTCGGCAGGAAGGGCAATATGTAAACCATATTTATAGGTTTGACTGCTTACCAAATATACTCCCTGTACCAAACTGAGCTGGTGTTTTCATTTGTCAGGGTTGCTTATTAGTTTTCAGGTGACCAGGGCCATCTTTAACCCAGGACAAAAGGGGCAGCTGCCCATGGGCCCACTCATTGTTGTGGGGACCAAATGAGCTTGCCCTTAAGCACGCACTGCCAGAAAATAGTTGATGAGTGGATTCGGGAGAGCCCAAGAAAATGTTTGAACAGGGTCCCATAAATATTAAAGATGGCCCTGCAGGTGACCATAGATGGTAGAGAACAATGTTTGGGGAGCTATCTGTTAACAGAGAGACAGGGCCTTCTATTATATTAGGTTGACACGTAAAGTAGAGCAGGCAAAGCAATTCCCTTCCATCTGTGGAAAACTGGAGCCTGCTTGCACACAATTTTTTTTTTAAGTTGGAAAATCTCAGTGTTAAACGATGAAAACCTTCAACAGCTGGATATGCTAATTATTTCTCTCTGAAGAGGACAAAAAAAATCCTGATTGCGACAAATGATGCTTGAAGCAAGAGCATTGCTTGCAAAACTGTACCATTTAATGCCGCCGTCTTACCTTATACTTTCTATACTTGCAATGTTATATGCATCTTTGGTCAGTTACAGTTGTACTGGATACAGTATTAAAATGTCAATGACTGAAAGAAAACCGTATCAACCAAAAAAAGATCTGATTTCACTAGTCTAGCTACACGATACTGTTAACACATGACATTTTACTCCTATATATATACCCTGTATGTAGTCAAAGCACCCAACCTCTTAATGTTTTCCATTATATTTTCAATAGACCTAACTTAGCAGTAGAATTTAATTTCTATTTAACTTTCTTTTGTTAATACGTTATTACTGCTGTTTTAATGTATTTAAAAGCCTATTAATTTGGATTCAAGGTGAACAACTTGTAGATTCACATTCCAGATGAGGTGTTAGAACTAGAGCTGGGCAACAACCAAAACTGACACCTGGGATTTCAAAGACGTGGCTCCGGTTCAGTTAACCACATTTAAAAAGCTCAGGTTCACGTCAATGAAATGGTAGCTGACAGATATATCTGCAGCAGTAAAGCCAACGGGTTGCCAAGGAAACATGCTTCGTGCCAAGATGCCAGTCCTCACACGACATCAGTGCTTGCTGATACCACTCTCTAGTTGTTAATTGACTTTAGCTTTTCAAACTTCAAAAATGGTGAATACAGAGGTTACATTACACATGCTGCCACAGGGATCAGATCTCAAGAAAGTTCTTTCAAGAAAAAGAACCAAAAGCCTACCATATGCTCTGCAGTATTAAACAATTTACTGACTATATCATGAATACTTCAAGGTGTCCTCTAAGAATCCTACAGGAAAAAAACAAATCCTGAATGTGGGTTGGTAACAGGTGTATAGACAGAGACAGTACATTACCCACACTCCTCAAATCTCTGATATGGCATGCACCCTTCACTCTGTGCAGATGCCTTGTTTGAAGGGACACTGCAGATAAGGACTACAGATTGATACCGATATTAATGACATTTATTTTACAGTAGATAGTGATCCGAGCCTGTCTGGTTGGCATGGGTATATATCAACTATTGCTTTTATGTGGTTTCCTCCCTACTGCCAACATCCTGCCAAGATTCTACACTAGAAAAGTGTAATCCTGAAGGCAAGCTAGGCCTTGTTAGCTATGATTCTACAAAAGCAAGCTATGATTCTAGAGTGGACATTAAGATATTTTCCATGACAGGTACAGCCATCCAGGGGATAGTGCAGTAATACACATTTGCTACTCACCAGGATCCTGTCTTCCAGCTTTCTGGGTCTGGTCTCCAGTTGCACTCTCTGGAGACGAAACTCTCCTCCAGCCCGGCTCAGCAGCTGTCTAATGCTGTCTGTGGAGACAGTGTGAGACAATGCGGTGAGCATATTGATACTTTTTACATGCGATGGAAAAATCTAGCAAGAAATCTGAGCTATGCACCATGAGTTTGTAGGCACTTTTACTGCTAAATGGAACCATGGCAGATAATGCATGGACGCAAGCCATGAATAAGTCACTGCTACGTGGAGCAAAAATAATCTCACAACCCACACATTATATACTACAGTGAGACAACAGGAGGCTGACTTTCAGAACAGTGCTTCATATAACTACAATATAAGCTGTTCACACTTAGTTTAGTATGTGCTGGATCAGTACAAAAAAATATAATATATTATAATATATAATTTAAAAAAAAATGCTTATTTAATGTAAGTCAAGGTTATGTGATTATTGGGGCCATCTGCATGTCAACAAAAGTGTTAGGCCATTCACAGTCAGGGCTTACGAGTAATTACTTATGAAGTGACCCATGACCTTTCATATTGGCGATTCGTACAAGTACAACGGCTATGTATAGGGAGGCAATTACACAGATAACGATGCTAATTTAAGGATCAGGGGGCAATATATAAGCAGTATATGACAATGTAGATAAAAGATAATGGCAGTGACATGGATTTGTATAGGATGACTAGATAGATAGATAGATAGATAGATAGATAGATATATAGATAGATAGATAGATAGATAACGCTCACTCACCTTGCAGTGCTCTGCAGGGCTCCATACACAGCTGGTTCATGGCTGCTGCATTTCTTGCTCTGTCATAACATCAGCTGCATGCAGCTCCTATGAGCCAAATCCGTTATTCAGAATACGGTGTGTAGGTGCGGGGTGTGTTTGTATTCCTGTGTATACGCGTACGTTTACCTATCCCCTTGGTGTACGCAGAATGCCACTATTTCCATGAATGTAATTAGCTCTGTGTATGAAGATTGTATAGGGAGCCTATGTCGCCAATGCTATAATGGTGTGCTGACATCTCTGCTCTGCCTATATTGCTGCTTTGTGGACTGCTGTGTGTGTCAGTCTCTCACTCTGGATAGCAGTACAGAGACACAGGGAACTGCGTATGTGTGTGAGCCAGGGAGAGAGACACTGCTTATGTGTGTTGGTGTGAGAGAAGGATAGATGGAGAGTGTGTAAGATATAAGGAGGCAGAGAGAGAATAAGGGAAGTGGCGAGGGGTTGGGGGTGGCACACAGTGCCATTTAACTCCTTCTCTCCTTTGTAAAGGAAATCAACCACAGTCACGTCTTCTCTCCTCCATACATCTTTAAACAGATACGTGAAGAATAAAGCTTTTTTTTTTTTTTTTATACGTTTAATGCGTTTGAGGTCTGAGCTTGCACGGCTACATTTTCAGCGTTCTTAAAAAAAATAATAAAGCAAGCCAGAAAGACAGCAAAATGTGTGCTATGACATGAGATTATTTATAACTAGCAAACACACTATGCAGCTCTGCATAGAAGTACGACAAGATAATTATATATTAGTAACAATAGAATCAAACAGAGAGAGAGCGAGGGAAGAATAGTTGGTTTACAGGCAGGGAGCAATTCCAATTCATTATGATGAATAACAATTACATATGGATATTACATTAACAGAATGACCTTTATTTAATAAGGCAAAGAGGGATGTGCAAAGTGCTTTAATACAGAGATGATTAATCAGTGGGACTATGGGTCAGGAATTACCAGGTAAAACGATTAAAGCATTCACAAACAAAACATATTTAAAAAAATGCAGATACGAACATATTTTTGGACTATTACCTATCCTGTATGTAATCTACATGGTAGATAATCCGCATTCTTTGTTGTAACTTTTGTATTCTCTTTTGCAAAAAAAATACTTAATATACAAAATGCTTAAATGCAAAAATATTGAAACAGAAAAAAATGCAGATACGTAGTGTAATATATTAAAGCATTGGAAAACATTTCTTCCCAATTTGGGTGTACAGATAATGAATTTACCCAGGTCGCAGGGTCCCTGAAATGATTTGACCCTCGTGATTTTTGGGGGGTACAGAAAAACTATTATAGCCTCCAGAATCAGCGATCACATTTCATTATGCTGATCAGGCCACATGATGAAAGGTGAAGCTGGGTTGATTACTATCGATTGCTGCACAAAAATAGACTTAATTACAGTAAAATGAAATCTGATTGTTTATTTTTTCCCAATATGCACTCATTTTTTTCAATTTTGGGGTAAAGGCAATGAATATGCACAGGTTGCAGGGTCCCTGAGCTGAGTTGACCTGCATGTTTTTTTTTTTTTCAGAAGCAATGCAAAAACACAGGCCGTCATTTTTGATTATACTGTTCAGAGGACATTTTCCCACTTTGCACTTTCTTATTGGTAAACACCTTTACGGCTTGGAAAACATTTCTTTACAATTTGGGTGTACGGGCAATGAATTTACCAAAACTGGTCCCTGAAATAAGCAGATCCACAAAGATTTAAAGATGAGAGGTGGGGCATAAAATGTCCCCACCCACCACCTATGGGATCACGGAAGACAATAGAAAAGGCTAGAAGCGGGATAGAAATTTTTCAAAATAAATACTTACCAGTGATTGGTTGATGGAATTACAGTTGTCCAAAAACGGTCTTCTGGCACGAGCTGTTACCTATAAAAGAAGAGAGGATGCATCATAAACAAGAAGTTTAGACTTCTTGTTTATGACGTGTCATAAACAAGAAAGCGGGGAGAAACAGAAGAAAGCACATAGTACTCTCCCCCACCCCTGTTGCGGCCTTTTTTATAAGGTTTGTCCCTTTCTTTGAAAGCTACGTTTAATTGAAAGTGGTAGTTCGAGCTTCAATAGCTGAGCTATATGGTTATGTATAAGCTTATACTTATGTTATGAGTGTTGCTTAATTATTTAATTCATTATTTACATATGGTTTGGTGTTGATATAATAAATTATTTATTTATTTATACCTATAATAAAGGGCCACGGCCTATTCAATCTACAGGTTTGAGTCAAAGAGTGATTATTTATTAAGGATTAATGAGTTCTGCCTACGATCCCATTTGGGAGGAGAAACACTGCTGTGGTCTCCAGAATCAGTGATCATTTTTTATTATACTTACCAGACTACATAATAAGGAAGCTGGGTTGATTACTGCACAAAAATGGATCCAACTGTAGTAAAATAAGATCTGATTGGCTCTTTTCACACTTTGCATGTTCTTATTGGAAAACATCTATTCCCAATCTGGGTGCACAGGCAATGTTGCAGATTCCCTGAAATAAGTCGATCCATGTAGATTTTGGGAGGTACATAAACACTGATGTAGCCTGTAGCCTTCAGAATCTGCTATTTATTACACTGACCAGACCTCATGATGAAAGGTGAAACTAGGTTGATTACTATGGATTACTGTACAACAGATGTAACTACAGTAAAATAAAATCAGATCGGCTGCTTTTCCAGCTTTGTACGTTTTTATTGTTCTGCAAATAAGCACAATATATCAATGCACTGAGTGCAGTAATAAACAGCAGCCATTTACTAATCATCTTTTTGCTGGTCTGACTGCTATAAATTGATGAATTGCAGCATTTATTTTGATAGATTCGAGCTAATGCACATCATTACTTGTTGCAGTGCAACAATAAGCCCCAGTGATTGTTTCTGATCAAATGACATTGGTATACATACACCTGCATTTATCTCCGCTATCTTATAGCTGGTAGCCTTTCTTATCAAATCTCTGCATATTAGAAACCTGGCAAGACTCTGTAAATGGATAGCTAGCTGGCAGACTGTGATCAGTATAGTGTCCAGTGCAGTACACTTAGTGAGCTGCTTGCTTCCGATCTATGCATTTCTGAATTTTACAAACTCTGTTATAAGGAGTTCCAACTACGAGCGCAGTAAATACATATTCTATACACCCAGTAAGCGATTCCAGATATTGCTTCACTCTGACACAGCCAAAGCTTGAAGAGGCCGTAAAGTGATTCTAAAGGCAGAAAGATTTTACCTTAATGCATTATACGTATAAGGTAAAAAAGAACTTCTGCATGCAGCTCCCTCTCAGCCTCTCCCCCCCCCCCCTTTAAATACTTACCTGAACCCGACCTCAATCGCGCAATGTACTCAAGAGCAACAGCTCTCTCAGTTCTCTCTCTCCTCACTGGTCAATCACAGCCGGCTTGCTGTAGGGACACTTAGCAGGGGAGAGGAGCCCAGAGTGCCAGTGGGGGATCTGAGAAGAGGAGGATTAGGGCTGTTCTATGAAAAACCATTGCACAGAGCAGGGAAATATAACGTTTGTTTTTTTAAAGAAAAAAAATAGGTTTAGAATCACTTTAGGATGACCATACACAGAGAAAATTCAGCCTGTTCCTGGTTAAAACGGTTGTAAACTCTCCCCCAAAACTTTGTCCCATGTAAATCAGCATACAAAACCCTAATGAACACTGCTTGTAGATATCTCCTTACTTTCTTAGATATTGTTGTAATCCTTTTTATTCTTTAGAATGACGTCACTGAGCATGTCCAGACTTCCCTTGATTTACGGCACACTCTGTGTGCTTTTCTGTGTAATATCAGGACTTCCTACGGCACAACACTGAAATCCCACAAGACTGCATAATCACTCAGAGCTTACTACTACACCGCATGTGACCATTTGACATCACATGCAGTGTAAACCTGGGCATCGGACAGCATTACTGCAGTCTTATCAGCTGAAGCTGATAAGACTGACATAGTCAAACACTAGATAATCAGCACAAGTAAATACTATGAAATAAAACAAGTCAGCTATGAGCAGGGAAGCAGGGTTGCCATAGAAATGTTGGATTGAGAAGGAGGCTTGGTTAACAGTACAGGAAGTGCTCAATGTCAGGGCGGAAACACTGTGGACTCAGAAAACAATACTTAAGATGGCGCTGCCTTACCCCTGGAAACAAGTATTTTAAAGTTTTTTTAACTGCTTAACAACTGGCCCATAGCCGAATGATGGCTACAGGGCGGTTGCTTAACTCTGGGAGGACGTACTATGACGCCCTCCCAGAATTCCGCTCTCGCGCACCCCCTGGGGCGTGCACTGGAGAACATCCGTGACCCGGCGCATCACGGATCAAGGTAAACGGGCGCTCATCGCGGGCGTTTACCATGTGATCGCTCCGGCAAATTATGGAGCGATCACTTGTAAACAAACCGACGTCATGTCATGATGCCGGTTCCTCCCTCCCCTCTCTGTACCGATCAGTACAGTGGAGGGAAGAGATCGGTGGCAGCAGCGCTGTGGGCTAGATCTGTAGTGCCCACAGTGCTGCTCTGTGACAATTAACCCTGCAATGCCCTGCAATACCCAGCAATGCCCTGCCAATACTCTGCAATACCCAGCAATGCCCTGCCAATACTCTGCCATACCCTGCAATACTCTGCAATACCCTGCCAATACTCTGCAATACCCTGCAATACCCTGCCAATACTCTGCAATACCCTGCCAATACTCTGCAATACCCAGCAATACTCTGCAATACCCTGCAATACCCTGCCAATACTCTGCAATACCCTGCCAATACTCTGCAATACCCTGCCAATATTCTGCAATACCCAGCAATACTCTGCAATACCCAGAAATACTCTGCAATACCCTGCACTACCCTGCCAATACTCTGCAATACCCTGCAATACCCTGCCAATACTCTGCAATACCCAGAAATACTCTGCAATACCCTGCCAATACTCTGCCATAAACTGCCATACCCAGCAATACCCTGCCATACCCAGCAAAACCCAGCCATACTCGGTGATACCCTGCAATACCCAGCCATACTCTGCGATACCCAACCATACTCTGCAATACCCAGCCATACTCGGTGATACCCAGCCATACTCGGTGATACCCTGCAATACCCAGCCATACTCTGCAATACCCAACCATACTCTGCAATACCCAGCCATACTCAGTGATACCCTGCAATACCCAGCCATACTTGATGATACCATGCAATACCTAGCCATACTCTGCAATACCCAGCCATACCCTGCAATACCCAGCCATACTCTGCGATACCCAACAGAGTCACTCTGCAATACCCAGCCATACTCGGTGATACCCTGCAATACCCAGCCATACTCTGCAATACCCAACCATACTCTGCAATACCCAGCCATACTCGGTGATACCCTGCAATACCCAGCCATACTCGATGATACCCTGCAATACCTAGCCATACTCTGCAATACCCAGCCATACTCTGCAATATCCAGCCATACTCGGCCATGCTCAGCCATACTTGGTGATACCCTGCAATACCCAGCCATATTCGGCCATGCTCAGTCATGCTCAGCCATACTTGGTGATACCCTACAATACCCAGCCATACTCGGTGATACCCTGCAATACTCGGTGATACCCAGCCATGCTCGGCCATGCTCAGCCATACCCAGCCATACCCAGCCATACTCAGCCATGCATGACTATACTCGCCCTCTGTATGTGGCCAGGCTGTGGAAGTCTCACAAATGTGGTATCACCGTACTCAGGAGGAGTAGGAGAATCTATTTTGGGGTGTCATTTTTGGTATGTACATTCTATGTGTTAGAAATATTGTATAAATGGACAACTTTGTGTTAAAAAAAAAGCATTTTAACCATTTCCCACCCGCCGGCCGTCATATGACATCCATATGACTTTGTGCGGGGATATCTGAATGATGGGTGCAGCTACAGGCATCATTCAGATATCAGCTTTTTCAGCTGGCGATTCACCGTAAGAATGATCATAGCAGCTGTTCCACTGCTTGATCGTTCTTATGGGAGGCGAGAGGGGTTATCCCCCCCCCCCCCTCCTGCCGTCCTCTGGTGCTTCTACGACTCACCGCTAAGATGGAAGCCAGAATCTTTTTTTTATTTTTTTTATTTCATGCTTCCCAGCCTAGAGGTGAGATGTGGGGTCTTGCTGACCCCATAAATAAATTGACCCCTTATTGACCCCATAAACAAAGTAAAATAAACAATAAAAAAAACATTTTTTAAAGTGCCTCTGTCCCTCTGTGCTTGCATGCAGAAGCGAACGCATAAGTAAGTCCCGCCCACATATGAAACGGTGTTCAAAGCACACACGTGAGGTATTGCTGCGAACGTTAGAGCCAGAGCAATAATTTTGGACCTAGACCTCCTCTGTAACTCAAAACATGTAACCAGTAAAAAAAATTAAAGCGTGGCCTATGGGGATTTTTAAGTAGCGAAGTTTGGCGTTCTAGCAAATAAATGATGATTTTTACATGTAGGAGAGAAATGTCAAAATTGGCCTGGGTGCTCCAGAACGCCTGCAGATGCTCCCTGCATGTTGGGCCTCTGTATGTGGCCACGCTATGTAAAAGTCTCACACATGTGGTATCGCCGTATTTGGGAGTAATAGCAAAATGTGTTTTGGGGTGTAATTTGTGCTATGCTATAGTTTGATAATTACTTATTATAATGGACTAAATGAAAAGAAGCCTCAGAGTGGGAGAGTTTACTTCCTCTTTAACCAGCTAAAATTATAAAAATAAAAGGAGCAGGGCAGAAAATTGTTGACTGAACAGTGGAACTAGGGTTGCCACCTCACCCCTTTAACACCTAACACATATTAATTACACAGTTCTTTCGCTGATTAAGGTGGTAATTAAACTCACTTGGAGCCTTATCTGCATTAACCACTTCCCGACCAGCGCATGACGATGTACGTCGACAGAATGGCACGGGCAGGCATATTGGCGTACAGGTACGTCCAATATTCAATGCCGCCCTGCCACCGGAAGCGCGCCGCCAGCGGTGCGCTCCCGCGCTGGTCGGAAACCCCCTGAGTCCGGTTGCGGGACCCGCGGACTCGATCGCCGCGGGCATCCCCGCGATCGTCTCACGGAGCGGCCGAATGGAGGAAATGCAGAGTAAACAGCATTTATCCATTCTGCCTAGCAACTAGTGACGCTGATCTCTGCTCCATGTGATTGGAGCAGAGATCAGTGTTCACTAAATGAAAGCCCAACCCCCCCACAGTTAGTAACACACCCCTAGGAACACTTAACCCCTACACTGCCACCCACTGGTTAACCCCTTCACTGCCAGTGTCATTTACACAGGAATCACTGCATTTATATAGCAGTGATTACTGTATAAATGACAATGGTCCCAAAAATGTGTCAAAAATGTCCGATGGGTCCCCCACAATGTCGCAGTCACAATAAAAATCGCTGATCGCCGCCATTACTAGTAAAAAAAAAAAAAAAAAAATATTAATAAAAATGCTATAAAACTATCCCTATTTTGTAAACGCTATAACTTTTGCGCAAACCAATCAATAATCGCTTATTGCGATTTTTTTTACCAAAAATATGTAGAAGAATACGTATCGGCCAAAACTGAGGGAAAAAAATGTTTTTTTATATATTTTTGGGGGATATTTATTATAATAAAAAGTAAAAAATAATGCGTTTTTTTCAAAATTGTCGCTCTATTTTTGTTTATAGCGCAAAAAATAAAAACCGCAGGGGTGATCAAATACCACCAAAAGAAAGCTCTATTTGTGGGAAAAAAAAGGACGTCAATTTTGTTTGGGAGCCATGTCGCACGACCGCGCAATTGTCAGTTAAAGCGACGCAGTGCCGAATCGCAAAAAGTGGTCTGGTCTTTGACCAGCAAAATGGTCCGGTCTGCAAGTGGTTAAATTAGCCTCAGAAATTGTGGAATTCTTATGTGTTTGGGCTTAAAGGGATGAGGTGGCAACCCTAAGTGGAACAGTGGCTGCATCCAATCCAATAAATACGCATTCTCTGCTAGATGTAGTGTGAGGACCTAATTAAACAATGCTTCTGCAAATTTATACCCAAGGCCTTTCTCTATACCATGTTCAAAATTGTACAGTCAGATTGTACCATGGCCATCTTTATTCAATAAAGTGCAAACTGCAGTAATAATATGCATAAGGCTTCCTTCACATGGCGTTTAGTCACATACATCGGATTCCAGCAGCAAGAATACACATTTTTTTAAAATAGCCGTGTGAAGGAGGCCTTATAGATTACCCATAGCAACTAATTAAATATTGGTTTACTGCATTCAAAGGTATTGGATAAGGATTAGTTCCACATCTATAGAGTATGGCACCAACATCCCAAGATTGAAAAGTAGAAAAAGAGCTTGGAGATACAGGCCTTTTAAGATACCCATTAATACAGATAACACATAGCAACAAACTAAAACAAACAAGTATTTTTTAGTTAGAAAAAGTTAAAAGGGAAAATGTAATGACCGCAATGGTGCCTGCTATCATAGCACTCAAATACATAAAACAATGTTAAATACGACGTCCCCATTTTTTCGACATGTTTCAGTGATGTGGCTTTCTAAGTATAAAGAAATATATCCCACTCTAGATGTATAAAGCATCAACAACAACACCATGTTTTGTAGCGGGTGTATGTTCAGGATTTTTCTTGGTTTTATGGGTTATAGAGCCACACATTTGCAAAGATGTATATTATGTATGTGCTAATATAACTCTTATGTATTGTTATTCATTAATTTTTGTTTTTTATTCTCCGTTATATACATCTAGAGTGGGATATATCTCTTTATACTTAGAAAGAAATACTTTTTCCTGAAGAGGCCACATTTTTCCCTTTTAACTTTTTCTAAATAAAAAATACTTGTTTGTTTTATTTTGTTGCTATGTGTTATCTGTATTAATGGGTAACATCTTTACCCTTTCACCGCACTCACCTAGCACTCCCTCTGCTTTGGCTCATTTCACACCCCACACTCTCACCACACTGTTCATCCTTTTCATACCTCTGCAGGCACATCACAACCAACATATATGTCTACACTTCATCCTCTAGTCTTCACTCGCATTGTTTTAACACTCTTCATACATTTCATTTTTATACACTCTTATTCCCATACACTATTTTTCATTATCACGGAATTCTTTGTATATTTTTTCACCTCACACACTTACAATCTCTTTTATTTCATTACATTTCTTTTACATGCTCACTTAACGTTCATGTACATACTTTGTTTTAGATACGCCTATTCTCCATATACCAGCACTGTTAGCACATGGAACTTATCTTCATACCCAGGCACCTGTTCACTATATCCGCCGCCCAAATATGCCGCCTCAGCTCCCGGGGGGGCGATCTGCGCCTCCGACGCACCACGGACCAGTTGCTGTTTGCTGTGTTCGCTGCCGGGGATGGTAGATATGCTTAGTCAATCTCTTCTGAAAGCACTCTATGTACTGTACCTATTCCCCTCTATACAGAGTGTGGTTTACCATATCTATATATTTTACAGGTATCTGTCGCATCTGCTCCTGATGAGTGGAGATTACATCCACGAAACGCGTAGAGCTACATTTGATGCTACAGTGATAATTACTACGGCCCGACGTTACTTTTAATTTTTAATATTAATTCAGTACATTTATGTTTACATTATGTGATTACAAACATAGGTACCGGATATGTCGCCCTGAGGCATTTTTAGGCTATGCTGTTGCTCCACATACTATTTATTGTTCATATATGTTTTTTGACTTTATGTGTCTTTACATACACCTTGATGTCTTCATATAACACATTTTGTGCCCAACAATGGCACATGTATGTATGTATATATATGAATTTACTTTGTATCATATATTATGAATTCAATTAAATTACCTTTTTCTGACCCTCACACTTCAGCCGCTTCATTTTAAAGTCCCACTTTTTCCCTCCTTATTGTGCTAAATACCGGGATGGAGGCGCTAACCCGTGCCTCATTTAAAGTCCCAAACTGCTGTGCCTACTATTACAGGGATGGGAGCGGCTGGAGATTTGGATTAGTAGTGCTCCCCTGCTATCCATGTGTTAGGGTCATTCTTTAGATGTCCATATGCCCTACAGGGATATGTACATCGGGTACAGCCAAGAACGGACTTGGTTTATTGGTGTATGTTGACAACAAGTCTATTAAGTATTTTATATGACATCTCCGGTACAATTCCTATGGTTATACATGAATACTCATGTCCTTTTGAATTATGCATGTCTATGTCTCTGCTGGTGATCTGCATTTGGCTGCTGGTAGCGTTGGTGGCGTTGGCGGCCCCTTTTCCTCACCTATGGGAGCTGCGATGCACATTGTGGGCTCCTCCCCCTCCTCCCTGTACATATAATTTTTATGTCCGGGAGGTTCGGGTGGTTGTCCCTCCGTGCATCGGCGCCACGGTTTGCGCGCCATGCGCGTTACGTGTGCATTTTTTTTTTTTTTTTTTTTTTCGCGTCATCGCGCCGACGCCGCAGGTACCACCTACGTGACCCTGACGGGGGTGTTTGGGCGGCGCCAATTGCTGGGCGACTCCACCTGCTCTAGTGTTGGCGCCCCTCCCCCCCCCCCTCGGTTCACACACATGGTGCTGGCGGCTTGTATTTGGGCTTTCCCAGTTGAGGATGGCTGTTGACACAGCCGGTCTCCTCCTGTGGTTCCTGCACACCAGTTGATTTCTCACTGGGTGATGCTGGGTTTACAGCTATCGGGTAGGTGTAATTTGGTCCTGGATTCACTTTGGTTGTTTTTTTTGCTTGCCCACTTTTGTTATATCACTTCATTTTTTATCACCTATACACTCACTTGTTTCACATCTTTACCCTTTCACCGCACTCACCTAGCACTCCCTCTGCTTTGGCTCATTTCACACCCCACACTCTCACCACACTGTTCATCCTTTTCATACCTCTGCAGGCACATCACAACCAACATATATGTCTACACTTCATCCTCTAGTCTTCACTCGCATTGTTTTAACACTCTTCATACATTTCATTTTTATACACTCTTATTCCCATACACTATTTTTCATTATCACGGAATTCTTTGTATATTTTTTCACCTCACACACTTACAATCTCTTTTATTTCATTACATTTCTTTTACATGCTCACTTAACGTTCATGTACATACTTTGTTTTAGATACGCCTATTCTCCATATACCAGCACTGTTAGCACATGGAACTTATCTTCATACCCAGGCACCTGTTCACTATATCCGCCGCCCAAATATGCCGCCTCAGCTCCCGGGGGGGCGATCTGCGCCTCCGACGCACCACGGACCAGTTGCTGTTTGCTGTGTTCGCTGCCGGGGATGGTAGATATGCTTAGTCAATCTCTTCTGAAAGCACTCTATGTACTGTACCTATTCCCCTCTATACAGAGTGTGGTTTACCATATCTATATATTTTACAGGTATCTGTCGCATCTGCTCCTGATGAGTGGAGATTACATCCACGAAACGCGTAGAGCTACATTTGATGCTACAGTGATAATTACTACGGCCCGACGTTACTTTTAATTTTTAATATTAATTCAGTACATTTATGTTTACATTATGTGATTACAAACATAGGTACCGGATATGTCGCCCTGAGGCATTTTTAGGCTATGCTGTTGCTCCACATACTATTTATTGTTCATATATGTTTTTTGACTTTATGTGTCTTTACATACACCTTGATGTCTTCATATAACACATTTTGTGCCCAACAATGGCACATGTATGTATGTATATATATGAATTTACTTTGTATCATATATTATGAATTCAATTAAATTACCTTTTTCTGACCCTCACACTTCAGCCGCTTCATTTTAAAGTCCCACTTTTTCCCTCCTTATTGTGCTAAATACCGGGATGGAGGCGCTAACCCGTGCCTCATTTAAAGTCCCAAACTGCTGTGCCATCTGTATTAATGGGTACCTTAAAAGTCCCGTATCTCCAAGCTCTTTTTCTATTAGTTTACTGCAGTGAGACAGATCAGTGAAAGTTGACTTATCATTGGTACTCTTCAGACATATAGCTATTTGCACTGCCTTACTGGATAAGCCTGGTGGTCTTGAAAATATAGTGTCACGAGACAAACAAAAGCCAATACCCAATTGGACGCTCGCCTTCCGGCACATGTGCTCCTTTTGCACTATTTTATTAAATAAGCCATTTAGTCTCTATAAGCGTATAATTTATGGAAAGCTAGCAATTAAATGCTGTGTAACACTTAGTGTAAGGCGTTCTCCACGCGCTCAGTTCATTAGTAATATCACCTCTGTTTACAGCTGCTCTAACAACTCTACTAAGTTGTTATAGATATTCCAATTCCGTGTATGTTCCCAGGCACATTAACATAACACACCAGTATCTACCATTATGTAATATTGCTTTAAACCTGTCAATGACTCTTTTCACTCGCTACAGAGTAGCACAAACAGACGTCACTTTGTTCTTGCTTTTACAATTGATATTATTTTACAAGCCTAGAACAGTAAGCCTTTAAATCTAGCACAACCTTCAAACTTGCTTTGATTTGTCACATAATGTGCATTATATATCTGTGATGATTGCTTGTTTAGCAAATGGGTGAGATTCAGAGGATATTGTTTCTTAAAACTAGTGGAAAATATTACTGCAATCCATGGCAACCATGCAGAGGGGGGTAGGTAATAAGAAAAGGTGCGGAGGAATGATATTGGTCAGCGGCAATCAAAAAGGTTTTTTGCTACCGCATGATTGTGGTAGACAGAACAAATACATGCGGACAACTGATTGCCTATCCTCACCGACATGGTTTTTAAATGAACATTTTTTATACCTACTTTCTTAGAATGCTTATTTAAACAAGGGTTTTATTTTTTATTTTTATGCTACTTATTATTTAGCTTTATCTTGGCAAGCTTTTTTTCTAGTTCCGCTTCCCTAAGCTGTACAACATGTCGCAGTTGTCACCTTTTTTGTGGCCTGTCCCAACTAACATTGCATGCCAGCAGGGCAGGACCTAGGGTGGTGGGGGCCCCTGGGCTTGAGTCCCTTTCGGGCTCTACCTTCTATACACTACCGTATTTATCGGCGTATAACACGCGCCAACGTATAACACGCACCCCAAGTTTAGGAGGGAATTTTAAGGAAAAAAACTTTTAGGAGGGAAGTTTAAGGAAAAAAACTTACATTTAAATGCCCATCAATGCAGCCTTATCAGTGTCCATCTGCAACCTTGTCCATCCATCTGCAGCCTTGTCCAGTGTCATTTCAGCCTTGTCAGTGTCCATCTGCAGCCTTGTCCATCTATCTGCAGCCTTGTCCAGTGTCATTTCAGCCTTGTCAGTGTCCATCTGCAGCCTTGTCCATCTATCTGCAGCCTTGACCCAGTGTCATTTGTAGCCTTGTCCAGTGACATTTGTAGCCTTGTCAGTGTAGCCTTGTCATTTGCAGCCTTGCCCCAGTGTCATTTGCAGCCTTTTCAGTGTAGCCTTTCATTTGCAGCCTTGTCAGTGTAGCCTTGTCATTTGCAGCCTTGTCCAGTGTCATTTGCAGCCTTGTCAGTGTAGTCTTGTCATTTGCAGCCTTGCCCCAGTGTCATTTGCAGCCTTGTCCAGTGTCATTTGCAGCCTTGTCAGTGTAGCCTTGTCATTTGCAGTCTTGCCCCAGTGTCATTTGCAGCCTTGTCCAGTGTCATTTGCACCTTGTCAGTGTAGCTTTGTCATTTGCCTTGATACAGAGTCCGTGTATCTCGGCGGCTCTCGGGTCTTCTCGGTGGCTCTCGGGTCCTCTCAGTGGCTTTCAGGTCCTCTCGGCGGCTCTCGGGTCCTCTCGGTGGCTCTCGGTAGCTCTCAGGTCCTCTCGGTGGCTCTCGGGTCCTCTTGCAGTCCCAAGAGGAGCCGAGAATAGCCGCGTGTACTCGGCTCGGCTCACGGTCATGCCCAGTCCCTGTGTTATGTCCATCATAGGGCGGGACTGGGCGTGACTGTGAGCGGAGCCGAACACACTCGGCTATGTATCTATTGGGTGGGGCCCATGGGCTTGAGCCCAGTCAAGCCCAATAGTAAGTCCAGCCCTGCATGCTAGCTAGGAGCCCAGTCACCACCAACAAGGAGTTTGTTTTTCAATTGCAGCAATGCATTTTAAAACCCCATGGGTTATGTGGCCGTTTGGCATTAATGATTGTATACTTTGCATTTTTCACACTAATTAAATTAGCTCTATTCAAAGACAAAGCACATAGAATTATAATGTGTATCAAATAACACCATCCAATAACAGAATAACTTTAAAAGGCCATATTACCAGAAACCAAGGTCGCAGCAGTCTGTCATTGCTGCCTTGTCGTGCAGCCTGTCCGTCACTGCAGCCTTGTCGTGCAGACTGTCCTTCATTGCAGCATTGTCATGCAGCCTGTCCATCATTGCAGCCTTGTCGTGCAGACTGTCCTTCATTGCAGCATTGTCATGCAGCCTGTCCATCATTGCAGCCTTGTAGTGCAGCCTGTCCATCATTGCAGCCTTGTCGTGCAGCCTGTCCATCATTGCAGCCTTGTAGTGTAGCCTGTCCGTCATTGCAGCCTTGTCGTGCAGCCTGTCCATCATTGCAGCCTTGTCATGCAGCCTGCCGTCATGCAGCCTGTCCATCATTGCAGCCTTGTGCATCATTGTCAGCTTTTTGTAATAATGTCAGCTTTTATTTTTAAAAATGGCGCCACCGAGATGTCCTGTGTATCTCGGCGACACCCGGTAGTTCTCGGCCACCATCGGCCGTTCTCGGCAGCTTTCGGCCGCCTTCGGCCGCACTCGGCGGCTTTCGCCCGCTCTCGGCCCTTCTCAGCGGTTTTCGGCCGCGAGAAGGGCCAAAGGCGGGCCAAAAGCTGCCGAGAAGGGCCGAAGGCGGCCGAAAGCCGCGAGAAGAGCCGAAGGCGGCTGAAAGCCGCCCAGAGCCCAAAAATCGCTCAGAAATCGCAGGGGATCAGCGTATAACACGCAGTCGCGATTTTCCCCTGATTTTAATTACGGTAACACTAAACTCTGGTTTAAAAAAAATTCTATTCAAGAACTTATTCCTACAGCCGGCCATACAATGATTGAAATTTGTCTGTTTTAGCGGGGATCGTGTGACTGACTTATGCCAAAGGGACATGCTGGAAAATTGTTGTAAATCAGCAGCTCGGGGTCCCACTGTCTGAATACAATGTCCAAGCAGAAGGGATTGCTCCACACACCTTATTTGTGTGGATGGAGGAATCTGTTGCCAGTTAAATCTGTTGGATGTTGGATCTGTTGATGGAGGAATTTGTTTAAGCCAGTTAAAGTGATTGTAAAGCTAATTGTTTTTTTCATTAAAATAAAAAACATGTTATACGAACCTGTTCTGTGCAATGGTATTGAACAGAAAGGCCCAGATCCTGCTCTTCTGGAGTCCCCTGCTGGCGCTCTCCACTCCTCCTCTTCTCCAAGTGCTTCCCGAGCAAGCCGGCGGCTGCGGGCGCTCCATAGACACACACTCAGCCACACCCCCTTCTCCCTACCTACAGGATTTAACTGACAGCAGCAGGAGTTAATGGCTCCCGCAGCTCTCAGGGTCTCCTGTGAATCCAGAAAGAGAAGAGCAGTGCTGCTGCAGACGGGACAGAGCTGTATCGAGAGGGGACTCAGGTAAATGTTTAGGTATGGGGGGGGGGCTGGTATTGGAAGTTTTTTTACCTTATTGCTCACACTTCTCCAGATCCGTTTTTTTTGCAATGATCTTACTTTCTGTTAGAGGGTGGCTATATTCATTCGCTATGGTCCCACTGTATGTAGGCATGTAACCACCCCCCCTCTTGCTTGCTCCTGACTGTGGACAATGGGATTTGTAGTGTGCATATTGCAGTGCACATGACCACAACTAACATGCACTGCTTGTTTATAACATTATAACAAGTGGAAATGGGGGGACGCAGGGGTTCGGCAGAAGGATGTTACAAGGAGGCAGAAAAGCACAGAAAGAAAATGATTTTGTGAAAAATAGATCACAAGGCCATTACGTAGTGGATGTATATGAATTATTTGTAGAGAACAAGGATATCTTTTAGTGCCACTTTAATGCATTTATTTACTACTTTACTGCTGTAAATGCAGGCAGCCTCCATATATACAGTTTCAAACCTTTTTCCCCCCTGAAATCACGGTAATAGCACTCATTCATCTCATAAAATGGTTGCTGTATTAGTTACATTATACAGTTGTGACCAACAAAGACTCAGACTCCCCTTTCTGCTAGTAAATATATTTTTATTTATTTATATATGCATAAGCCCCTGTTCACAGTAGAGTGATTTGTCATGGGTGTGACAATGGAAATGACAATGGAAATCCCATTAGAGCAGTGCAGGTCTTGAAAAGGTGCATGTGCTTCTTTTTAGTGCTACAGAGTGTGTTCTTTAGAGCCCATAGACTTCAATCAGAGTGCATTAGTATGATTTTAGTGCACTTTTTTTGCCTAACATCCAAAACAATGATGTCATGGTGAATATTGCTAGTCATTGACCAGAGCAAAAACGTGTAATGCATTAACCACTTCAGCCCCTTAAGATTTGGCTGCTAAATGACCGGGCCATTTTTTTGCGATTCGGCACTGTGTCACTTTAACTGACAATTGCGCAGTCCTCCGACGTAGCACTCAAACAAAATTCACATCCTTTTTTCCCACAAATAGAGCTTCCTTTTGGTGGTATTTGATTGCCTCTGCAGTTTTTATTTTTTGCGCTATAAACAAAAAAAGCCACAATTTTGAAAAAAACACGAGGGTTCTTTACGAAAGGCAAATCCACTTTGCACTGCAAGTGCAATTGGAAGTTCAGTCACTCTAAATCTAAGGGGTAGATCTGAAATGAGTGGAAGCTCTGCTGATTTTATAATCCAATCATGTGTAAGCTAAAATGCTGTTTTTTATTTTCCTTGCATGTCCCCCCTCAGATCTACAGTGACTGCACTTCCAAGTGCACTTTTAGTGCACTTGCAGTACAAAGTGGGTTTTTCTTTAGTAAATAACCCCCAATATTTTGTACTTTTTGCTATAATAAATATCCCCCTTTTTTTTTTTAAAGAAGCACATTTTTTATTCAGTTTAGGCCGACATGTATTCTTCTACATATTTTTAGTAAACAAAATAATACGCAATAAGCGTATATTGATTGGTTTGCACAAAAGTTATAGCGTCTACAAAATAGGGGATAGATTTATAGCATTTTTATTATTTTCTTACTAGTGATGGCGGCGACCTGCGATTTTTATCGGGACTGCCACATTATGGCAGACACATTGGACACTTTTGACACATTTTTGGGACCATTGTCATTTATACAGTTACCACCAGTGCTATAAAAATGCATTGATTACTGTAAAAATGTCACTGGCAGGGAAGAGGTTAACACTAGGGGGCGATGAAGGGGTTAAATGTGTTCCCTGCTACATGTTTCTAACTGAAGGGGGAGGGAACTGACTAGAGGGCATGACAGATCTGGGTCCTAGCTAATCGGAACTCTCGATCTGGCACACCTTTTAGAACAAAACAGGGAATTGTGTGTTTACACACACACGTCCCTGTTCTGTCTCTCGTGCTCGCAATCGCTCATGGCCAGCTGTCATCGCAACCATTGGCACGAGCATCGGCACCCTCGCTGTGCAGTGGGCGTCTGCGCACCTGCTATGCTGATGCGGCAAGCCGGTGTTCTGACACAAAGTGTCCGCCTATCGAATAGTGTCCGGGCCGTACTGCACAGGCGCTCCACCATCCAAGTGGACATAGGGTTGCTCATAGTAACAGGGCCCCTCACGGGCTTGCTTCGCTCGCCACGCTTCAGGCATGGTCTCGCTTCGCTCGGCTATTTTATATTCTAACTCTATGTCCACTTGGATGGTGTGGCTTTTACCTGGACTCACAGCACAGGCACCGTTCATCTTCGGAGATGTTTGGCTTCTCCTTTTCGCCCAGGCTGCGGCAGGGCGGACACTATGTGATGGGGGACACTATCTGATCGGACACCGGCATATAGCTACGACGGTTCGCAGGATCGTGCCGACCTGCCGCAGTAAAATGACAGCAGCAGGTTGGCAATCGGTTAAAAAACATGAAAAATTTGCTCAAAAAAATGCACTGAATGTGCATGATTATGCAGCATCACTAGTGTAAACTCAGACTAAGGGATGGAGAACATATTTAATACTAATGCCCCGTACACACGATCGGACATTCTGACAACAAAATCCATGGATTTTTTACGACGGATGTTGGCTCAAACTTGTCTTGCATACACACGGTCACACAAAGTTGGTCAGAAATTCCGAATGTCAAGAATGCGGTGACGTACAACACGTATGACGAGCTGAGAAAAATTAAGTTCTATAGCCAGTGCGGCTCTTCTGCTTGATTGCGAGCATGCGTGGAACTTTGTGCGTCGGAATTATGTACACACGATTGGAATTTCCGACAACGGATTTTGTTGTCAGAACCAGATCTCCAATTTTATGCAATGGAAATTCCGATGGAAAAGGTTGGTTTGCGGCGAATTTTGCGTGTTCGCGATTTGCCAAACCGGCGGACTTCTGGCGCTGTTCGCCCAGCAGACATATGCGTTTACATTGTGAAAGAACTTTGACCCATGATGACACATCCATCATGGGGTACAGGGCAGCCAATTGAGACATTTCAGCACATGGATAATTGGACATTCCCCCTACCTTATAAATAGACCTGATCTGGCGACCATTTTACATTCTGTCTTTTGTCAGTGTAGGGAAAGGTTGCTGTGTGGAGCAGGGACAGACTGTAGTGACACAAATCACTAGCTATTAGGTCTACAAAAGTCCTTTTAAGGACTAGTATAGGTGTACAGTATATAGGGTTCTGGTGCACTGCTGTGCTGGTGATTGCTGAGTGCACTGCTGACTGATTCTGCAGCTGTCTTTTGTCAGTGTAGGGACAGGACGCTGTGTGGAGCAGGGACAGTCAGTTTAATCACTCGCTATTAAAATTAGGTCCACAAAGGTCCTTTTAAGGACTGGTATAGGTGTACAGTATATAGGGTGCTGGTGCACTGCTGCTGACTGCTGTGCTGGTGATTGCTGAGTGCACTGCTGACCGATTCTGCAGCTGTCTTTTGTCAGTGTAGGGACTGAGGGACAGTCTGCAAATCACTAGCTACTAGGTCCACAAAGGTCCTTTTAAGGACTGGTATAGGTGTACAGTATATTGTACAGGAACTGTTGGCTTACCCCTCTTCCAGTGTCCTGTCTGAAAGGAAGTTCAGCGCAGCAGGGGAGATCGTGACCGTTAAGCGCACTCGCCTAGCTCACGACAGTGTTGACTACCTGACATTTATAAAAATGAATGAGGCATGGATCTCAGAGGAATTCAACACATGTGACCAGTAGACCATGTATATGCATAACTCTATAAATTATTTTTTTAATCAAGCACACAGACCTTTTTTCTACCTTTGGCTCATTTCCTTGTACAAAATAAGCACACCGTACTATATGCCCGTACCCTCCTGTTTGAAGAGGTTGAGCAGTGTCATATTTTTGGGTCCCGCAACGAGTTGCTGGTATCAGTGCTGCTGTCAGTGCTCTCTATCTCGGTGCTGGTGTCAGTGCTCTCTCTCTATCTCGGTGCTGGTGTGGTGTCAGTGCTCTCTATCTCGGTGCTGGTATCAGTGCTCTCTATCACAGTGCTGGTGTGGTCTCAGTGCTCTCTATCACGGTGCTGGTGTGGTGTCAGTGCTCTCTATCTCGGTGCTGGTGTGGTGTCAGTGCTCTCTATCTCGGTCTGGTGTCAGTGCTCTCTATCCCGGTGCTGGTGTCAGTGCTCTCTATCTCGGTGCTGGTGTCAGTGCTCTCTATCACGGTGCTGGTGTCAGTGCTCTCTATCATGGTGCTGGTGTCAGTGCTCTCTATCACGGTGCTGGTGATCATCTCCTGCACCCTCTTTATAGCCTGCCCTGACCTTGCCTCTCCTCCATGGCCTTCATGCGCTCCTGAATTTTCAAAATTTCACAGATAAAAAAAGAATGCTTGTCGTTGTCAATCCCAGATTCACTTAATACTTTTGTTATGTCAGTATCCATGTGGTGGGACTATGTGTGCAAAGCTAGTAAGTATTTTGTGGCTGAAAATATGACCTGTAGGATTTTAAGGTTCGCCTGCAATTAAAGTCAATGAGGCCTGCCGCGAACTTTGCGGTTCGCAAACTTTTGGCCGCGTTCGTGGTTCACGTTCGCAAAACATCCCGTCGGAAGTTCGTCCATCACAATATGGGGCATAACACATGTGACAAACAGCCAGCTGCCCAGACAACAGTTATATGCATTAAAACTCATCGGCCATTGTTTTTGCCTTATTTATAGAGACAAAGGAGTTTATGTCAATTGTACACTTATCCCCTTTTCTCTTCTGTATTCTTGAAATGATTTTGTTTCTACTAATAAAGATTGATTGGATTAAAAAAAACCTTCTGATGTTCTGCTACTATGGACACTTTTCCCCCTTCAGACCTATAAATGGACAATGGGGCCGGGTTCACACATGTGCGGCCGCGGTTCCCAGCATGGCGTCCGGTGCGAACCTGTTCACCAGTTCAGGTGAGAATCAGGTCCAAATTTTTGCCTGCATTCACACTTGAACCGGACCTAAAGACACACAGGACCCTTTTGGAATGTGAACTGCGGCCACCCCGGACCAGAGTGAACCCGCCTCCTTTGAGAGCCGGTCACATGCATTTCATGCAAATTGGATGCGGGGAAATCTGCATCCAATTTGCACATATGTAAACCTGGTCTGAATGAGCAGCAGGACAGTGATGAAATCATCATTGTGCAACACATTCAAGATGTATTTAAAAATGTATTTAATGCTTTATTTAATGAACATATAACTGGATTTATTAAAGGGCATTTGCTTAAATATTTGGCTGGTGTTCCATTTTAATTGAAACTCTAAATTTCGATTTTGGTGTGCTGACCTTCCCTCTTCCGCTTTCATGATAACAAAGACAGATTGCAGTCATTTATGCTAGTTTTATTTAAAAAGACATTTAATGATTTATTTAATGACTATACAATTGGAGTAAAGGATACCTTTTTAATATCTGGCTGGTGCTTCAGTTTACGTGAAACCACACATTTAAGATTTGATTGGCTGAGTATGCTGATCGCCCCTCTTCTGTTTTCATTATAATAACGACAGATCCTGACATTTATGCTAGTTGTATTTATAAAGACATTTAATGATTTATTTAATAACTATTAAAGGGTGTTTTTTTCAATATTGGGCTGGTGTTCCATTTTAAGTGAAACTCTAAATTTAAATTTTATTTCAGCTAAGTTATTTTATGCGCTCTGATGTTTTGCACTTTCTCAGAAGAGGACAGCTTTGATCTTGTGTGATTTAATTATGCTACTGATCGACCTATCTTAGCTGCCTTTTAAGTCCCCCTTCACTGCTCATTAGTAGGCATGCAAACCAATACAGCTGTTTTCTTTTCAATTTTAACCACACGGGCTGTTGTACTACATATTTGCCAAATGAGCCTGATTTGCAAGGACAGTCGCAGGACTGCAAGCTTGTCCCTGGGAATCTTTCAAGTTATCAGAACTGACTAGCCGTCATACTTAGTTTTCTGCATTATTATAGCTCCTAGCTGCAGGGACGGTCCCTGTTTTGGACCCTCTGTCCCTTCTCCTCTAAAACTGTTCCTCCTTTCTATCTGATATACAGATCTGTATAAGTAGTTGTACTATTTAAATAACAGTGCGCTTATTGTTGCTTATTTTAAGGAACTAGTAGCGAGGAAAGGGAGCACTGCAACCCATAACAACCAATCAGATATTTTTCTTTTATTTACTTACTCTGGAAACATTATGTAATTTGGTTGCAATGGAAAATGCAAATATTAAAGAAAACCTATCAGAAATGGAATATACACACAAAAGAAAAAAACTAGCAGTTGTGCTGATCAACAGTTTGGTATAGCCCTCCAGCTGGCGATTGGTGATAATTAGACAAGTCAAAGGGTGCTGCTGCTCTCTATGTGTTCCAGAATTGGAATATGACAACTTATACTGCTGGCTTGTTTTGAAAATTGCATTTTTTTTTCTGTATTAAACTGTAATGGGTTAGGCTTGAAAGCAGTTATGCTATATGTTATGTCCTGCAGTC
This sequence comes from Lithobates pipiens, assembly GCF_037356315.1. Classification (NCBI taxonomy): domain Eukaryota; kingdom Metazoa; phylum Chordata; class Amphibia; order Anura; family Ranidae; genus Lithobates; species Lithobates pipiens. Next base: position 18,043,137 of record NW_027507696.1, read on the forward strand.
CAGGAGGCAAAGTAGTTATAGAGACGATTGAACCCAAATGGGTATACACCCAATGGGTCAATCAGGCTTGTAGAGCAACACACCCAAGGGGATCTTTCACAAGGGTTACCCTAGATGATGTCTTGTGAGACGAAACATGTCGGGATGCTCTGCTGAAGTCCCTGTTAATTGTCCCATTGGAGCAATCATCCATGCCGTTCTCTGTCTATTACCTATCCCATTGAGGTCTATTGTTGGAGTTGGTCTTCTGGTTGGAGGTCGTGTCCCTTGAGACAGTTCCCCTTGGGCATGTTGCCCTACAAGCCTGATTGGGTGTATACCCATTTGGGCTCAATTGTTCCAGTCAGCCTTTTGACTCTCTGGTGGTGGATCACTTATCAACAAGTTTGGGCACCTTTTTCTATGTCACATCGTTATCCAGTTCAGGTATCAGTTACTTTGAATCATGTTTTTGGATATTTATTATTTACTGTTTGGTTCACCTTCCAAAAACATTAAGGACTAAAATATATTTTTGTCTTGGATATTATTGGACATTAATCACATACATTTTACATCTGTCCTTAGTATATCAATTGTATTGGTTTACTGCACATGTATATTGTAGTTATTTATGTACTTATACACTGTTTGTATATATTTCTTTGAGTTTACTCTCAGATCATTTATGTGCACTTTTTTATGTATATGTACAATACTTCTTCAGTTTATTCTGAAATTCACTTTGAGCGCTGCACTTAATTCTCACGTTTTTATTAGTTGCAATTGATCCATTGCTGCGCTAGCTGCTTTCCTATATTTGTTGCAGACATGGCGGCATATTTGCTTTATATTTTTCACAGAGTAGTTATAGAGTGCTTTATTAAAGTGGAACTAAACCCTTCAGTTTAAAGCTGGGTTCACACATGTGCAGTGCTAATTGAAGCTCTGTTGTCACAGCTAATTGACAAAGTAGTTGTTTAGCGTTTCACGTCAGTTTTTGATCAGGATCAGGTCAGGATTGCATCAGTATCAGGTCAGGTTTACACCAGGATCAGGTCAGGATTTTATCCTGTTCATAACGGAATGCATCTGCAAATCAGATGCGTTCCCATAGAAGATAATGTGCTTGCAATTTGCACCGCAATGCCCAGAAAATGCACACGTTTTTTGGGCAATGCGGATTGCGAATGCAATGCACATATGTGAACCAGCCTCATTCAAATGAACGTATTTTAAAATGACATGCAAGCACATCCAATTCACATAGGTGTGAATCCAGCCTAAAGAGGAACTAAACCCCCTATCCTTGACAGCAGGGGTCAGCAACCTGTTGACTGCAATCTACCTGTCAGTAACTGGCAGGTGACGGATAGAGCGCATTCCTTCCTTGCTGACCCCTGGAACCCGGACAGAAGGGGCCGTAGGGGCCGTATTTACAGCAATCGATTCCCTGAAAGGGGCATTTCTTACTCTCCCTCCAATGAGCATTTAGCTGCCACAGGAGGAAAATACAGGAGATCAGTTACAGTAAATTCCCTCCTTTCCCATCGGCTACTGCAGGGAATCTTCAGGCAGATCATTACCGATCACTCACTGTGTTCATTCATAACTGAAGCATATTAAACTGTGTTCACTATGCTTCAGTTTGTGAATGAACAGTGAGACTGTGCAGACCTTTTCCTGTCCATTCTGTGTAGCCGAGGCTGCAGAGATGGAGATTGTCCTCAATCTCTTTTTTTCTGTCTCAAAAGTGAAACATCAGAGGTCAGTTTAGACCCCTGATATTTCACTAAAGCCCCCCAATAGTTCTGCTATAAAAAAAAGTTAAAAAATCATAAAAAATACAATATTAAAAAAATTATTAAAAAATAAAATTGTAAAAAAAGGAAAAGTAAAAAATTGTAACAAATACAAGTGTAAAACATAATCACATAATTAAATTGTAAATAACAAAAAAACTAAAATAATAAAAATAAACTACTAACACACATCCTCTGCCCTACTGACAAGGTCCTTTGCCTTACTGACACCATCCACTGCTCTACTGACTGACACCATCCACTGCTCTACTGACACCAACCTTTGGCCTACTGACACTGTCCACTGCCCTACTGACACTGTCCACTGCCCTACTGACACAATCTACTACTCTACTGACACCATCTACTGTTCTACTGACACCATCTACTGTTCTACTGACACCCTCCACTGCCCTACTGACACCAACCTTTGGCTTACTGACACTGTCCACTGCCCTACTGACACCATCTACTACTCTACTGACACCATCCACTGCCCTACTGACATTATCCACTGCCCTACTGACTGGCACTGTCCACTTTTAAGTTAGGCTAAGTTTATATTTTCAGTGATGTTTGTTTTATTATATTTTTCTAAGTTTTCCTTACTATTTAGGTAAGCCTTGCTAGTTAATTTTTTTTTTAAAAAAGGGCGCTGAACCCCAGTGATCTTTGATCTCTTTCATAATGTGCAGGTAGATCCAGACCATAAGAACATTGTATGCCCATAAGACAATATGGGTAAGGTATTAATCGGTCGATCCGACATGAGAGTATCTTGAGATTTAGAGATATCTTGTGGAATCCAATTTTATGTAAAACAACACAAACAATATTAAACAAATAACCTAAATAAGTATGAAATGGAACATACAATGGGTAAGGGGACATTAGGATCGAAATTTGGAGCAAATAGAGGGTGAGGAGGGACTAGGGTCAAAATTTCCCAGGTAGAACTCTGGGGAAAAAAAGGATAGAGGTTCCTCTTTTTGAATGGGGAGACTAAAAATTGGGCAGTGGGTAGTAATCAAGATTTTTTTTTTTTAAATGGACAAGAATAATAAAAGGAGGGACAAAATGAAAGTGATACCTGGAGAGCCACCAGTGATCTGGGAATGTTCATCATCATATTCAAAGAAGTGGATTCTAATGCCGGCCATACACGGTTCGAATTTTGAAAGAGTTTTCTTTAGAAAATCGTATCTAAGAATTTTGTTATGAATTTCGCACCATTAGTGGGCTGAATCGGACATGTTGGAAATTTTTTGAAAAATGAACGAATTTCTAATCAATGATGGGAGAATCGTGCAAGAAATGAAAATTTACAGAGAGAAAAGATTCCCAGCCACAAAAAATTATTTTCTGTAGCAACATGAGGTGTAATTGAAGGCTTGGTCGGCTGAATTTCGAAAATCAATGGTGGCATCATTGGATCACAAAAAAAAAACTTTCTAATTTTGAAAAGAAAATTCGTTAGAAATTTGACCGTGTATGGCCTACATTAGAGAGAAAGGCTAAAGTACAGTATACCCCACTCTCACTTCGCTCTGGCCATGATTTGTTTGCCTTCCTCAGAAAATAGGAACATGTGCCAATGACTCCACATCTTGACAAAGTTCTCTTGCATGTTCTTTTGAGAGTGAGTGAGATCTTCAAATCCCTAATGGTCTCTACTCTGTTTAACCACATGCGAAAGGATGGGGGGGACCATGCAGGCAGGGATACCACAGTTATATTTTAATGAGAAATATCAAATCATTTTGTAAACATGTGACTACCGATCTTCAGAGTGGCACTGAAAATTACCTTTAACGCCTACCTTGGTGTGCATGACTTGTGTTCCTGACCACTGCTTTAATAAATCAGCTCTTTTGCATACATTTTTTCCCTGTTTTTAATAATTCAGTTTTATTTTTCTTGTGTTATGGTTAAAACCTCACCCACACAGTCGTACTATAACATATACCCATGTGAGAGCTGTGTTTGCCCGCACAGAGATGTACAGGTGATCCATGCATCACCCTACAGGGAGCCTTGTTCATTTCAATTGGGAAGTAGCAGCTCTACACACAGGCTTTACACCCGTTTCGAACACAGACAGTGTGCGTTTGGGGCCATGCATCCTCACCCATATGGCTCTCAAACTGGGAGTGGCAACTGTATCTATGTAGCCACTGTGTCCCACCTGAAATGAATGGGACTGCTTGCATAGGGATGCACAGAACACCTGTGCATACCTGTGTGGGCAAACGGGCCCTTGCACAGGTGTGCGCTGTAGTATTCTTATGTGAATGAGGCCTAATAAAGGTCTAACAAACTAGTACAGCTAATTAAATTCCACCTCTTTTCACGGTATCCACACGCTAACTGTTTTTCAATGCAGCTATACATAATGCACAGTGTTTCTAACAATACACCTTCTTTTCTCCCTTCGGTGTCTGAAACATGAGACTGACGGAAGTGTGAATGGAAGTTGGTGGGTATCAACGCTGAGTCACAAAAGGCAGTGTGGGTGACTCATGTCCTGATAGGTGTTCTAGATGGATGGGAATAAGGCCACTGTCAAAAACAAAGTCTCCATGGTAAGGGAAAGAAGCTTGTAAGGAGCACCAGGAGTCATTTGAATTGATGTTTTAAATATAAAGTCCCTTTTACTGCTTACAAAAAATATTTAGGAGTTTAAGAAGATCCCCTTAATCATGGCTAGTTTGCTATTACTGACACACTAACGCTGATTTACTAAAAGAATTTGAGAATGTTCATACAATAAAATGTATGAAAATTCACTTAAATTATCCAATCACATGAAAAGAAAATTGCTGTTACCCTATTTTATCTACACTTGACTGGATAATTGCAGTAAATATTCACACAATTCATAGGATGAACATTCTCAATTCTTTAGTAAATCAGCCTCACTGAGTTCAGAGCACTGTGAGCAGACTTTGTTGTAACTAAATGCAAATTCACCCAACTCATTCAAAAAAATAAAGTTGCGGTGCCCGAAGCCAGGATTGCACTGTGATTGGCTGCATGGTTCTAACATGATCAGGGTTTGAGCGGAGTTAAGGCAACTGCCCTTTTTCTTCTCATAAGTGTAAGGCCGCGTACACACGGGCGGATTGTCTGCCCAACTTAGTCCGCTGAACCGTGTTTCAGCGGACAATCCGCTCGTGTGTGGGCTTCAGCTGACTTTTTCAGCGGACAGTCTGACGGACTTTGTCTTTCGGAATTTCCGTAATTTTGTCCGTCCAAACTTGGTTTTGTCCGTCCAAACTTGGTTTCAGCGGACAGTCCGCTCGTGTGTAGGCAAGTTGGACGGACTAAGTATGGCGCATGCTCAGAAAGGATTTACACGGCCGAAGGTTGCATTGCAGTGTATTGGACGTCGTTTTTCTAGTCCCGTCGTACGTGCTGTACACGTCATCGCGCAAGTTTTCAGCGGACTGTCTGTTCATCGTGTGTGGTCAAGTCCGTTCATTCAAAAGTTGAACGGACTGTCTGTCGGATTATCTGACGAACTTAGTTGGGCAGACAATCCGCCCGTGTGTACGCGGCCTAAGGCAGACATAAAGTGGTTAAAGTGTATAGAAACAATTATCTTCTCTTACTTTCTTCCTTTTGGTCTGTTAAGCGCCCTGGCGGTATAATTATTTCAGATTTTTGCGTCTCAAAGTGGTACAATGTTTCACATGGAAGTTTGGCGTTTTATATTGTAGGCCTGTAATTCTTAGGAATAACTCACTTAAATCTGTCCAAACAAGAGTTTAATAGACATCCCTGGTATGATAAAGTTTGAAAACCAAAATCATAAATTATAATATAATAAATAACTATAAATAATTATAACAGATAATAATATAATAATAATAAAATTATTCAATAATGTAATCAAATCAAAAACACTGAAATTTGCTCAGTTGCAGAATTGTCACTGTCTTTACTTTCAGTATTTGATGACGGATCTCCCCACAAATCGCTATCCCTCAATTTTGCGAGTGATTCTATTTATTTTTGCTGTTTTCTAGCTGGTCTAAAACCGCTTTTGATGTAAAGGGACACTTTTTGGTTGCTATGGACAATCTCCAGTTTCCAGGCAGGAAGAACAGTATATATAATACAAAACTGCAAGCAGGGCACTGGACAAAGCACTAGGGACAAAAGGGAGGTGAAATAATTTGATACAGTAATGTAACCTGTAAGATTACAGTGTATTGTATGTGTTATGTTTTTTTTCACTTTTTGAATTTGGGGCCAGGCTCTGTTCCTGTGCGTTGCTATTCTCACAGGGAATGGAGCCTGGCACACAGAGGCCTCGGGGCGGAGAATAGAGCCCACACACACAGCGGGAGGACATTGCAGGTTCCTGGGGACAAGGTAAGTAACTTTCACAGAGTGTGGCTCCGGATTACCGCTTTTGGTAATGAAAATTCACCCAGAGCCTCACTCGGGATTACCGCCAGGGAGGTTAAAGTCTAACAATCTTGAAGTTTGTAAACTTACTTTGTGAAGATCCCCACCCATTTACGTTATTAAAATCTGTGACATGTATTCACTATGCCCTGTAAGTAGATACTGCTGTGTCACACATTTCACAGAGCCTGCCTTCTGAACTACAGAGGTGCTGAGTGGAGGAGTTTCAGAAAGTGGAGTCAGTACATAAATTTCTGCTTGCACTCAACAAGGCATCATGGGATATGTAGTCCTTAGAAACTGAATGTCAAAAGCAGAAGAAATGCTGCAAAGCATGCAAGGAATCCAGGAGGTTGCGGAAAGAGCCCAGCAGACAGGCAGCAATCGCAACATGAAAGGATGAAAGGAGATTTTTCAAGCAAGCTTATATTGGATTGTGAAATAACTACGTAGCACTGGCTCCTGACGAGCATGCGCTATATGTTTTTCAAAGTTAATTCTCCTGAAACCATAGTTGGGTTTTGGGGCTAAATTTACTAAATTTATGGTTTCAGTACCAGTCTGGCTGGGTTGCACTGGGTTCTCCTTGACCGCAAGTGTCGCTGTCACCGCCGGCAAGTTTGAGAACGCAGTCTAGCTGGGTGTATTGAATGCCACATTTCTTTTGGAACCAGCCCAGTGGGAGTGTTCTCCTGCTGTGCATTCTGGGAGATGGTATTTAAAGTGCTGACTTCACGTGGTTTCAGGTTTCCGGTCCAGAGAGGTTTTTCCGTCTGTTTGGTTCTGGTCCTCCTGACCAGCCCCCATGGCCCTCCTGGCCTGGGGTGCGGAATAATGCATTTCCAAGTCTCGGGGCTGGCTAGCCCGAGGTGAGGCAACTGCAGGGACAGGCCTGAATGGATATCGGGGTCCTATTGATTCAAAGGTGATCCGGTGCCATCTCATCTAAGGGAGAGGCCCAGCAAGTGGAGAAGCACCCAGACAAGGACTTTTCAGGAAAAGGCCGTGTGCAAGGCTGGCTTCTCTGAAGGAGCCTGGAGGCTCAGTTGAAAGGACACTTCATGGATCTACACTCATACGGTATCGCCGGACCGGCTGCCATTTGAAGTGTTTTCTTATATTTGTTCAGTAGGTGCCAAAAACTACCTGTTGATCATATCAGAAGTTTAGAGTTTCTCTGTGTCTTGTGTACACTTCCTTTGTTACCTCAACCAATGTAATCAGCCCTACCAGTTCTTATCTTGGAACTACAGGATGACTAGTGTATGTGTTGTGGAGGCAGGTAAGTGGATGGGTTCAAGAGAAGAAAGAAAAGAAAACTAGGCAGGGCTGTTACCATTCAGTCCATAAAAATGCAGTTTGTTGTCAGCCACAACATTTCTGGCAGATCATCAGTATTTTTAAGTATTTATAAGGCCTTTAGAGGGATAAAATGGGGAAATGTGTGTATTGCAGAGGTGTACTACATATGTTGGTTTCTTTTGCCCAAACATACACTAAATGTGACCCAGTGTCACCCCCACCTTTGAACAGCGTATAACTCATTTTAGTGTTTGACTGAAGATTTATGTTACTGGGTTCAAGTTAAAATCAGCAAAATTTTGTTCTGTGACAGGCAAAAAGCTGGAAGGTTTTGTCTAGAAAAGAATGGCTGCAATCACACCTCAGCGTTTTGAATTGCGGGCAGATATGCCGGCGATTTCAAAGCCCTGAGGTGTGAATCACAAATTACAGAACGCATTTGAATGGCACCTAAAATCACAGTACGGTTCTGCCTCAATAAATCGCACTGCAATAGTGGCAACGCATGAAGCATGTCGCCAAAAAGTAGCTCCTGAACTTTTTTGGGGCGACAAGCTTCACCCGATTGCATTGCGATTTAGCGCACACCAAAAGCAGTAGAACAGCACTGCGATTTCAAATGTGCGTGCTGTGATTTGTTATTCACACCTCTGCCCTTTCGTGGGCAGAATCACAGCAAATGTACCCATGATTCTAAACGGCAAGTTGTGAATGCAGCCTTATGCCCCCGTACACACGATCGGATATTGATCAGACATTCCAAAAACAAAATCCATGGGATTTTTTCCGACGGATATTGGCTCAAACTTGTCTTGCATACACACGGTCACACACAGTTAGTTGGAAATTACGAACGTCAAGAACGCGGTGACGTACAACACGTACGACGAGCCGAGAAAAATTAACTTCAATAGCCAGTGCGGCTCTTCTGCTTGATTCCGAGCATGTGTGGAACTTTGTACATCGGAATTGTGTATACACGATCGGAATTTCCAACAACGGATTTTGTTGTCCAGATCTCAAATTTTGTGTGTCGGATATTCCGATGAAAAATGTCTGATGGAGCCTACACATGATCAGAATTTCCGATAAAAAGCTCCCATCGAACATTTTCCATCGGAAAATCCGACCATGTGTATGGGGCATTAAAGTTCATGTTCAAGAGAACCAGCCACAGGTAGCTTTATGCAACAGTTGGAGTATTAATACTGAGGTTTAGGTTTATTTTTCTTGCATAGTAGCATTGGTCTAGCTTGGACCAATGTAAGTTAGACATGTGTGATTCGTTTTGTACGTATCAAAAATTTGTACGAAATTCCGTAAATTCGAACATTCGAAAGGATCCGAAATACTAATTTTTATGCTTCCAAATTTTGTATGAAATACGAAATTTCGTTTATGAATTTCCGATCCAAATTCCGATACAACGGAAACGTGACTGGTGTTTTGTTGACCAATCAGAGGTTTTCTTCTGCTGCTGAGTGAGGGTTGGGAAAATGACCTTTTTTAATATGGGAGTGGGAGGCTGGTACTGGTAGTCGATGGGAGATTCAGAATCGGACAAAATAAGAATGTTCGTTAATTATGATTATTCGCTATGATAAAGTTAAAAAACCCAGGAAGTCAGCACAGCACAGGGATGGTGGGAGCCCCTCATAATGAGCACAGCACAGGGATGGTGGGAGCCCCTCATAATGAGCACAGCACAGGGATGGTGGGAGCCCCGCATAATGATAAATGCATCATAACGAACATTCGTAATTGTTACGAAAATTTTACGTGCCTAACAAAAATTCATATTTTACGTACGAATCCATATTGAATTTTGGACATGAATTAAGAAATACGAATTAATTCTAATACGAAACGGAATGAAACAAAACAAATTTATTGACGGCACACATGTCTAATGTAAGTATGTAAACTGTCTGATTTACAGATTCAAACTACTGTAGTAGCTGCTCCTACTAAAGTGACCTCCACTGTCTTCCAGGACTATGATATATTTTGCATGGGATAGAAGGCAGCAGGCGTTTTACATTGTATATATAATAAATTCAAAACCAGACAAGCAATTAATTTGAAATAAAATATGTTATTGGATAAATATTTTGGCCTTGGCTGTTTTAATTGGTTTAATACATTTTCGAAAATATTTACAAATAATTTTATTATCACATCACTTAAAAGTATAGATAGATAAATTAATAATCCTAACCACTACAGCTCAGGCTTAATAATATTCTCTCTTCTGAGAAATCAAAACAAACATACCCCAAAGACAAAGATCTGAACCACATAAAAAAGCAGCGACAAGGGAGAGGGGGATGGGGAGCTGCCCTCTTCACTTTCTTCTCGCAACTGTCAACGGTCCATAACCAGTAGCCCCTATTTATATGCATTCATTGGTGGATTAACTGATTTTTAACTGACCTATCCTATATTAAATTTAAAATGTATATAATTTCATTGTATAACTCATGCTAGCCAATGAATTTATTCCATTTTCAAAACTATTGGGATATATTTAACCACTTCAATACAGGGCACTTATACACCTTCCTGCCCAAACCAATTTTCAGCTTTGAGCACTGTTGCACGTTGAATGACAATTGCGTGGTCATGCTACACTGTACCCAAACAACATTTTCATCATTTTGTTCCCACAAATAGAGCTTTTTTTGGTGGTATTTGATCACCTCTGGAATTTTTATTTTCTGCTAAACAAATAAAAAAAAGACCAAAAAGTTTGAAAATTGTTTTATTTTTTTTGTTTCTGTTACAAAACTTTGTAAATAAGTACGTTTTCTCCTTCACTGATGGGGCTGCACTGACGAGCACTGGTAAGGCAGCACTGATGGGCAACGATGAGGTGGCACCAATGAGGTGGCACTAATGGGCACTAATATGTGACACTGATGGGGCACTGATATGCAGCACTGATGGGTACACATAGGAGGCACTGAAGGGGCACTGAAAGGCGGCATGGATGGGCACTGATAGGCAGCACAGATGGGCACCGATAGGTAGCACGGATTGGCACTATGCCTAGGGTGGCATACCTGGTGGTGACATCCCTGGTGGTCCTAGTGGCATCACTGGTGGTCTAGCGTGGGCATCCTCGGGGGGGGGGGGGGGCTGCGCTGACAATCAATCAGCACAGCCCCCTTCCCCGTAAGAGGAGCAGCCGATCGTCTCTCCTCTACTTGCGCCTGACAGACCCGAGTGAGAAAAAGCCGATAAATGGCTCTACACTGTGATCAGCAGTGATTGGATCACGTGGTAAAGAGTCTCCGTCAGAGACTCTTTACTTAGATCGGTGTTGCGGGGTGTCAGACTGACATCCCGCAACAACAATCGCCGCGATGCGTGCCCCCGGCTTGCTATTCTGCTGGATGTCATATGATGCCCGGTCAGGATATTGAAACCACTTTGCTATATAGCGGGCAGCAAGTGCTTAAGACAATTACTGCTGCCTCAGATCCCATGAGGAAAGGGGGGGCCTATAACTAGGCTTTTTCCCCCCTTTTTCCTTTACATTCTTACACTAGGCCAGCTTGGCACAATGTAAGTATGCATATGGGATAACTGATCAGCCTCTGTGTTAGCTGTATATCACTGCAGTAACCCAATCTACTACAGTAATGGCTGCCATCTTCTGGGTGCTGTGCTGAGCGGCTGCCTTCTGCATAGTAACCACAGGAGGTCGCTCGCTTGGCACTGCCACCACTCATAGAATTATCTTTTTCAATGAATAGAAGGCATTCTCTGACTGGATGAGGTGGAGATTGGGGCACCGTATCACTCAGGAAATGCTTGAGTTTTTTGATGCAGTGGCAAAATGTATTTACTAGCCTTGGTCAATGGCTGTTGACACTATTCTGCATCAAAACACGTGTCAACCTACAAAGGCGAATGTTGATACATGACAATGTACCTGCCTAACGCTACAAAAAAGCACCTCTACGTGTGCATTGATGGATTTGATTTGGCCTCTGAATATTTGCATTTTTGCTTTTTTGCATAAACTCAGTCATGACTGAATTCCTTTCAATTTGTATCTGATGAAAATTGTAAAAAAAGATCATAGTTTTACGATTTTGGGATAATACATTAACCTTTGGTTTATACTTGCACTGACTCTATAAACCTATTAAGCAGCGTTTTAATTTGTTTCAAAATCCTATTTCCTGGAAACATTGCATGCCACTACATGTGGTGCTGTATACCCACCTTTCTACATACATAGAATTTGTTTGATCACTAAGATGAGTGCTGCGCCTACTGCCAGCATTGCATCTGGAAAGGAGTCTGTTTGAGAGGTATGTACTCTACTGATTATATAAGGATTCTATGATAGGAGGGATGCTGCAGCTCCTGTGACCATGGAAACAGTTTCCATGGGACCCGCCTCTCTCATCTTCCAGCTGCCATGGTGACTGTATCCATGGTCCAGCTGCAGGGTTTTAGAAGGGATAGAAAGAAGACTATTCGTATTAATAAAGCCATATGTTTGTAGCATACCTGTAAATCTAAGCATTTGGATTAAATGTTATAAAAAAATAATGTACACAAAGAATGGCTATTGTTTCTGCCAAAAGATTTGTTCATTTAGGACTAGATCATGGCAACAAATAGTGGTACCACTAAATGTTTGGCCTCAACCAACTGCTCAACTATGGAAATCTGAAAACATGTAATATACTTATGTAAAAACATATAAATCTGTAATTCACATGATGGAATTGTAGTTATCTACACATATATATGTAAAGGAGCCCAATTCTACATTACTGTTTTTACATGCATTACATGCATTGTAAAATATGTATATACAGTATGTTATAACAATAAAAAAAGACAGTGCATTTCACCTACCAAAGACTTTTTTTCCTTCGCTGTTTTCAGCCACATAGAGAACAGATTTAAATGGGATATTGGCAAGTGTCTGAAATCCTATCCTGATTTCAGTCCTATCTCTCATGAGGGCCCTAGAGCTGTCAAAGCCAGTCTGCCTTCAATCTGAGATAAAGCACCTTTAACCCCTGAAGAGAAAAATACAGTCATTTCCATAAGAATAATCTGTATTGCTCCTTTAGTTGATGCAGATGATAGCAATCTATTTGAAGAAGGTGAAATCCGAAATGGTTTAATGCCTTTCAGCATAAAAAAAATGAAATGTGTACACAGCACATTTTATAAATTATATTGCATATAATGGTGAAGATTATAAACCACTGACTTCATCCTTATATCCATATAAATATATATCTTATATCTCTATCCATAAGGCACAGGTGAATAGAAGTAAATGTCTGCTGACAACCTGCAATCAAATTAGCTCTGAAAGTCTTGGTCAACATTTTGCAAACCCTATTGGCATAACTGTTGGACAAGCTGATAAATCCCTATTATTGATGGGCAACTTCAATTGTTACCTTCACCCTTGGTTGGATAAGCATCCATCACCCAATATGGGAATTAGCGATAGCGGTATGGTTCTATTTAAGTTCAAGCAGGAGGTGGGCTGGATAGACCTTCGGCGTGCCAGACACCCACAGGAGAAACAGTTCTCGTGTTTTTCTAAATCCCAAATGTCCTTGTCATGCATTGATTAGCTCTTCTCTATTGCCCTACGTGTCCAACATTGGCTATCTCCCTAGAGTCACTGGTTATTCACCTAGGGGTGAACCCTATAACCTCCCTTCTACCTGCCCCATGAAAGCTTAATCCATTTTGGCTTAACCTCTTCCTCTCACACACAGCTGTACACAGATTTATAGTGGAATTTTTATTGGCCCATCAAGACCAAGATTATGTGGAATTTTCATAAGCCAAGTTACTACAGTCAAACAAAATTCAATCCGTTTACGAGTACAACTGGAACAATGGGTATGCCAGTTGGAGCAAGCCTATACTGCTAATCCAACAGACTCCACTAGGGGTCCGTGGCTATCTGCCCAAGATGCCTTAGATCATGTGGTGTCATCTTCAGTGGTTAAAAAGCATTTCTTTTCAAAACTGCCATTCTATGAGGAGGGGGAACAAACCGGGAGACTACTGGCCAGGATTGCTAGAGCACAGACTCTTGGGGGCTCAATTGGACCTTTGCGAGGGGGGGATGGGAGACTTGTCACTGCTCCAGACTCTATTATGGTAGAACTTGTCTCCTTTTATACCACTTTGTATCAATACAGACAAACATGTACACCGGAGGACATTTTGACCCATTTGAACGGAATTAGTTTACCAAACTTATCTACCCAAAATATGAGAATGCTTGACTTTCCAATTTCATTGGAGAAGCTGCAGCAGGCAGTCACTGTGTTCCCTAATTGCAAGGCACCAGGTGATGACGGCCTGCCATAGTGTATAAACAGTATGGGGAAAAGGTACTGCCATACTTGTTAAGAGTGCTGAATGCTGCTAGGAAACGGGGCATTCTACCATACTCTATGACAAAAGCAAACATTATTCTTTTGTTAAAAACTGGGTAAGGAGCCAACTGATCCAGGGCCATACATGATGATTTCTCTACTTCAAAGTGACATCAAAATCTTAGGTATGGTACTGGCCCTGCGTCTTAACAAAGCTATTGCCTCAATAACTTTCTCTTTTCTCTTTAACCACTTTAATACCGGGCCATAGTCAAATGATGCCCACAGATGGGATCTCCCATCCTGGGTGGGCGTCATATGACGTCCTCGGTATTTCGCTGCTCCTGGGGGCCCCCGGGAGCCCGCAGCATGGCTATCGTGAATGAGGTGTGTCCCTCCGACACAGCCCATCCCCGATCTGTGTGATTGGCATCCCCGATCTACCCCCGATACACATGACCGGCCGTGTCCAATCACAGCCAGTCACATGTACTGTGTACATTCACGGCGCTCGTGCACGCACCTAGGGCGCGTGCAGTGCAGAGATCAGGGATGCGGCTTGTCACCCTGACACAGCCCATCCCCGATCGCAGTAGAGAGCCAATTTCATTCTACCACGTGACCGGCTGTGTCCAATCACAGCCGGTCACAGAATGTAAACAAACCACGGTAACCAGATGTTACCGGGTTCTCCTCCTCACACATCGTGTGTGAGGAGGAGATTGTGGTAACATCTTACACACCAACCACACTGATTACCCCCCCAATAAAGAGGACCTGTCACCAGCCTTCAAAGTACCTGTAATCATAATGCTTCATAGAATATACTTTGGGGTGTTTGTTTTCCAAAATGGGGTAATTTTGTGGGTAATTCCATTGTTCTGGTGCTCCAGGGCCTTCACAAATGTAATAGGTCGTTAGGAAATTAGAGGTGTCATTTATGCTCCTAGAATGGCTGACGGTGCTCACTGCATGTTGGGCCTTTGTATGTGGCCAGGCTGTGTAAAAGTCACACACATGTGGTATCTAGTGATGGACGAACTTCCGACGGGACGTTTCGCGAACGCGGACCACGAACGCGGACCGCGAACGTGGCCGATAGTTCGCAAACCGTAACGTTCGCGGCGGGCCCCGTTGACTTCAATGGGAGGCGAACTTTGCAAACCTGCAGGTCAAATTTGCAGCCACAAAATAATTACTAGCTGTGCAAACATAGTCCCACCACATGGCCAATGACATAACACATGTATGAGGTGAATCTGGGATCGACAACTACAAGCATTCTTTTTTTATATGTGAAATTGTGACAATTCAGGACTGTGAAGCGCATGAAGGCAATGAAGGAGAGGGAAGGTCAGGGTAGGCAAAGAAGAGGGTGCAGGAGATGATCACCAGCAGCGTGACATACAGCAATGACACCTGCACCTGATAGAGTGATCTGACACCAGCACCGTGATAGAGAGCACTGACATCAGCAGCGTGACATACAGCAATGACACCTGCACCGTGATAGAGTGATCTGACACCAGCACCGTGATAGAGAGCACTGACATCAGCAGTGTGACATAAAGCACTGACACCAGCACCGTGATATACAGCACTGACACCAGCACCGTGATATACAGCACTGACACCTGCAGTGTGACATACAGCAATGACACCTGCACCATGATAGAGTGATCTGACACCAGCACCATGATAGAGAGCACTGACATCAGCAGCGTGACATAAAGCACTGACACCAGCACCGTAATATACAGTACTGACACCAGCACCGTGATAGAGAGCACTGACATCAGCAGCGTGACATACAGCAATGACACCTGCATCATGATAGAGTGATCTGACACTAGCACCGTGATAGAGAGCACTGACATCAGCAGCGTGACATAAAGCACTGACACCAGCACTGTGATATACAGCACTGACACCAGCACGGTGATAGAGAGCACTGACACCTGCACCGTAAGCAGCCCCAGGAGGAAGTCAGCATAGCACAGGGATGGTGGGAGCCCCTCATAATATGCACAGCTGAGGTACAGCCCCAGGAGGAAGTCAGCACAGCACAGGGATGGTGGGAGCCCCTCATAATAAGCAGCCCCAGGAGGAAGTCAGCACAGCACAGGGATGGTGGGAGACCCTCATAATGAGCATAGCACAGGGATGGTGGGAGCCCCTCATAATGTGCACAGCAGAGGTACAGCCCAGGAGGAAGTCAGCACAGCACAGGGATGGTGGGAGCCCCTCATAATAAGCAGCCCCAGGAGGAAGTCAGCACAGCACAGGGATGGTGGGAGCCCCTCATAATAAGCAGCCCCAGGAGGAAGTCAGCATAGCACAGGGATGGTGGGAGCCCCTCATAATAAGCAGCCCCAGGAGGAAGTCAGCACAGCACAGGGATGGTGAACTTTACAAACCTACAGGTCATATTTGCAGCCACAAAATAATTACTAGCTGTGCACACATAGTCCCACCACATGGCCAATGACATAACACATGTATGAGGTGAATCTGGGATCGACAACTACAAGCATTCTTTTATTATATGTGAAATTCTGACAATTCAGGACTCTTGAGACAATGGAGGCGAGGGAAGGTCAGGGTAGGCAAAGAAGAGGGTGCAGGAGATGATCACCAGCACCAGCACCATGACATCAGCAGCATGACATAAAGCACTGACACCAGCACCGTGATATACCAGTCCTTAAGGATTAGCAGACTGTACCTCACTCAACTCTATATACTGTAGTACGCTATACCTTACCAGTCCTTAGAAGGACCTTTGTGCAACTAGTAGGTTGTGATTAGCAGACTGTACCTCACTCAACCCTATATACTCTAGTACGCTATACCTTACCAGTCCTTAGAAGGACCTTTGTGCAACTAGTAGGTTGTGATTAGCAGACTGTACCTCAGTCCCTATACTGATAAAGGACTGCTGCAGAATAGGGCAGCAGTTAGCAGTAGTGCACCTCAACATTATATATTGTTGACCTATACCAGTCCTTAAGGATTAGCAGACTGTACCTCACTCAACCCTATGTACTGTAGTACACTATACCTTACCAGTCCTTATAAGGACCTTTGTGGAACTAGTAGGTTGTGATTAGCAGACTGTACCTCAGTCCCTATACTGATAAAGGACTGCTGCAGAATAGGGCAGCAGTCAGCAGTAGTGCACCTCAACCCTATATATTGTGGACCTATACCAGTCCTTAAGAAATAGCAGACTGTACCTCACTCAAACCTATATACTGTAGTACACAATACCTTACCAGTCCTTATAAGGACCTTTGTGGAACTAGTAGGTTGTGATTAGCAGACTGTACCTCAGTCCCTATACTGATAAAGGACTGCTGCAGAATAGGGCAGCAGTCAGCAGTAGTGCACCTCAACCCTATATATTGTGGACCTATACCAGTCCTTAAGGAATAGCAGACTGTACCTCACTCAACCCTATATACTCTAGTACGCTATACCTTACCAGTCCTTAGAAGGACCTTTGTGCAACTAGTAGGTTGTGATTAGCAGACTGTAACTCAGTCCCTATACTGATAAAGGACTGCTGCAGTATAGGGCAGCAGTCAGCAGTAGTGCACCTCAACACTATATATTGTGGACCTATACCAGTCCTTAAGGATTAGCAGACTGTACCTCACTCAACCCTATGTACTGTAGTACACTATACCTTACCAGTCCTTATAAGGACCTTTGTGGAACTAGTAGGTTGTGATTAGCAGACTGTACCTCAGTCCCTATACTGATAAAGGACTTTATAAATGTAAACATTGACAAGGAAAAAGGGAAATTGGGGAGAAAAATAAAAAAATAATAAAAGAACCTTCACATAAAAGACCTCGAAAAAATGTGGGTTCAGTTGGACTTTTTAGGCATAAAGAAAGTTGTGAACACAACCAATATATTCAAAAAGAATTATTTCTATTTATTAAAACAGAAGTAAAAACAAAAAATAAATAAAAAATTTAATTTTCTTTTTACAAAAAAGAGAGATGTTTTCTCCTTATAACTACACATTTAAGACCTAGTTGACATCCTATCAAAGGTAGTAAAGTCCATTTCAAATTTCCAAAAGGGAAAAAAACAAAGTACATATCTATATAAATATAGAATCAAGGATATCAACCATACAGTCAACAATTACATGTATTTTTGGTGCTCTACATGTTTCGCGTCTGTAATGACGCTTCTTCAGGAGCTGATAACAGTGTTATTCCTTCACAACGTGTGTCCCAGATGAAGAGACCACCATTTCCGAAGGAGAGTGGGGAAGTTGGTACGATTATTTACACACCCATTTCTCCACAAAGGAAAAAAAGGGGGGGAGAAAAAGTAAGGGGAACGGGAAAGAGAGAGTAATTGTTGAACAAATAAATGTAAATATGGATTTTAAACTTGGTGGGATCACTTTAAAGGTGTATTGAGCCCATGAGGCTTCCGACACAGGTTGTGATTAGCAGACTGTACCTAAGTCCCTATACTGATAAAGGACTGCTGCAGAATAGGGCAGCAGTCAGCAGTAGTGCACCTCAACCCTATATATTGTGGACCTATACCAGTCCTTAAGGATTAGCAGACTGTACCTCACTGAACCCTATGTACTGTAGTACTCTATACAGTGGTGTGAAAAAGTGTTTGCCCCCTTCCTCATTTCCTGTTCCTTTGCATGTTTGTCACACTTAAGTGTTTCGGAACATCAAACCAATTTAAACAATAGTCAAGGACAACACAAGTAAACACAAAATGCAATTTGTAAATGAAGGTGTTTATTATTAAAGGTGAAAAAAAATCCAAACCATCATGGCCCTGTGTGAAAAAGTGATTGCCCCCTAAACCTAATAACTGGTTGGGCCACCCTTAGCAGCAACAACTGCAACCAAGCGTTTGCGATAACGTGCAATGAGGCTTTTACAGCGTCCTGGAGGAATTTTGGCCCACTCATCTTTGTAGAATTGTCCTAATTCAGTTACATTAGAGGGTTTTCGAGCATGAACGGCATTTTTAAGGTCATACCACAACATCTCAATAGGATTCAGGTCAGGACTTTGGCTAGGCCACTCCAAAGTCTTCATTTTGTTTTTCTTCAGCCATTCGGTGGTGGACTTGCTGGTGTGTTTAGGATCATTGTCCTGCTGCAGAACCCAAGTTCGTTTCAGCTTGAGTACACGAACAGATGGTCGGACATTCTCCTTCAGGATCTCTTGGTAGACAGCAGAATTCATAGTTCCTTTTATCACGGCAAGTCTTCCAGGTCCTGAAGCAGCAAAACAGCCCCAGACCATCACACTACCACCACCATATTTTACTGTTGGTATAATGTTCTTTTTATGAAATGCAGTGTTCCTTCTACGCCAGATATACTTGGACACACACCTTCCAAAGAGTTCCACTTTTGTCTCATCGGTCCACAGAATGTTGTCCCAAAAGTCTTGGGGATCATCAAGATGTGTTGTGGAGAAATTGAGACGAGCTTTGATGTTCTTTTTGCTCAGCAGTGGTTTTCTCCTTGGAACTCTGCCATGCAGGCCATTTTTGCCCAGTCTTTTCCTGATGGTGGAGGCATGAACGCTGACCTTAACTGAGGCAAGTGAGGCCTGCAGTTCCTTGGACGTTGTTGTGGGGTCTTTTGTGACCTCTTGGATGAGTCGTCGCTGCGCTCTTGGGGTAATTTTGGGCGGCCGGCCACTCCTGGGAAGGTTCACCACTGTTCCATGTCTTCGCCATTTGTGGATAATGGCTCTCACTGTGGTTCGCTGGATTCCCAAAGCTTTGGAAATGGCTTTATAACCCTTTCCAGACTGATAGATCTCAATTACTTTCTTTCTCAATTGTTCCTGAATTTCTTTGGGTCTCGGCATGATGTGTAGCTTTTAAGGATCTTCTGGTGGACCTTACTGTGTCAAGCAGCTCCTATTTAAGTGATGCCTTGATTGTGAACAGGTGTGGCAATAATCAGGCCTGGGTGTGGCTAGAGAAATTGAACTCAGGTGTGGACAACCACAGTTATAGTATGTTTTAACAAGGGGGGCAATCACTTTTTCACACAGGGCCATGATGGTTTGGATTTTTTTTCACCTTTAATAATAAACACCTTCATTTACAAATTGCATTTTGTGTTTACTTGTGTTGTCCTTGACTATTGTTTAAATTGGTTTGATGTTCCGAAACACTTAAGTGTGACAAACATGCAAAGGAACAGGAAATGAGGAAGGGGGCAAACACTTTTTCACACCACTGTACCTTACCAGTCCTTATAAGGACCTTTGTGGAACTAGTAGGTTGTGATTAGCAGACTGTACCTCAGTCCCTATACTGATAAAGGACTGCTGCAGAATAGGGCAGCAGTCAGCAGTAGTGCACCTCAACCCTATATATTGTGGACCTATACCAGTCCTTAAGGAATAGCAGACTGTACCTCACACAACCCTATATACTCTAGTACGCTATACCTTACCAGTCCTTAGAAGGACCTTTGTGCAACTAGTAGGTTGTGATTAGCAGACTGTACCTCAGTCCCTATAGTCATAAAGGACTACTGCAGCAGAAGGGCAGCAGTCAAGTATAATATTCTTTCTATATTTGGAAGAAGGAATATTATACGTGTACAAGCCTATTACCATACCAGTCCTGAAAAGAACCTTTGTGGACCTAATAGTAACAGCTACTGATTAAACTGACTGTCCCTCACTGCCACACACAGCTTCCTGCCTGTCCCTATTTAAACTGACAAAACACAAGCTGCTGCAACAATAACTTGAATAGCACTCAAAACTATATCCTGTACTACTTTACCATACCAGTCCTGAAAAGGACTTTTGTGGACCTAATAGTAACAGCTAATGATTAAACTGACTGTCCCTGCTGCACACAGCGTCCTGTCCCTCTCTACACTGAAAAAAGACAGGCTGCTGCAACAATGACTTGAATAGCAGTGCCTTAAACCTATATCCTGAACTACACCTAACACCTATACCATACCAGTCCTTAAAAGAACTTTTGTGGACCTAATAGCTAGCGATTTGGGTCACTGCAGTCTCTCCCTGCTCCACACAGCAACCTCTCCCTATAGTGACATACAAAAGAATGTAAAATGGCTGCCAGATTGGGTCTATTTATAAGTTAGGGGGAATGTCCAAGTGTCCATGTGCTGTAATGTCTCAATTGGCTGTCCTGTACCACATGATGGATGTGTCATCATAGGTCAAAGTTCTTTTACACAGTAAACACGGAAGTCCGCCGGGCGAACAGTGGCAATAGTCTGCCGATCGGGCGGACCGCGAACAGCCGAAATTCACCGTTCGGCCATCCCTAGTGGTATCACCATACTCAGGATGAGTAGCAGAATGTATTTTGGGGTGTCATTTTTGCTATGTACATGCTTTGAGTTATATAAATATCTTCTAAACTTTGTGTAAAAAAAAAATATGTTTTCATTTTCTTTCCACATTTTGCAAAGACTTGTGGAAAAAAATTAACTGTTCAAAAGACTCATTATGCCTCATAGAATAGATTTTGGGGGTGTTTGCTTTCCAAAATGGGGTCATTTTGTTGGTAATTACATTGTCCTGGTGCTCCAGGGCCTTCACAATTGTAATAGGTCTTTAGGAAATTAGAGGTGTAATTTATGCTCCTAGAACCCCTGATGGTGCTCCCTGCATGTTGGACCTCTCTGTGTGGCCAGCCTGTGTAAAAGTCCCACACATGTGGTATCGCCATACTCGGGAAGAGTTACAGAATATATTTTGGGGTGTAATTGGAAGTATGCATATGCTGTGTATGAGAAATAACTTGTTAGTATGACAATTTTGTAAAAAACAAAACAAAACAAAAAAACATTCTTCTTTTTCCCAAGAATTGTGGGAAAAAAATTACAACTTCAAAAAACTCACCATGCCTCTTACTAAATACCTTGGACTGTCTACTTTTCAAAAAGGGGTCATTTGGGGGGTATTTGTACGTTCCTGACATTTCAGGCCATCAGTGCATCAGGTGTGATTAGATGTGATACATTTTCAATGATTTCCACCATAGCTTGTAGACTTATTTGCAAAATTTTATCATAGAAACTAAAAAAAGTGTTTTTTTCTCAAAATTTTCGCTCTTTTTTCACTTATGATGCAAAAAATAAAAAAACCCAGTGGTGATTAAATACCACCAAAAGAAATCGCTATTTGTATTAAAATGCTAAAAAAATTATTTGGGTACATTGTTGTATGACTGAGTAATTGCCATTCAAAGTGTGAGAGCGCTGAAAGATAAAAAAAATTGGTATGTATTGCCCTGTATTGAAGTGGTTAAAGACAATTTGTGTTTCAATTACAAATTATTGGACATTTTTTCACTAAATCTACATTACCAGTTTACCAATATTATTTATAGTGGTTTAATGACTTGTCATTTGTTAGCGCTGCACTTTTTTACCTTTTTTGTCACTTTTTGCAACTTGATCTACTGCTGTGCTTCTTGTTCTCTAGACAGCGCGGTATATGTTAATTTATAGTTCACAGTGGCTGTATTAACTGGCTGCACAATTGCAGCACCTATGTAAGGGTCTGGGGCCCAACACCGATATCCATTAAACTAATGCCGACTCCTTTTTAACTATTCTCCTATAAACGGAGGTCCCTGATGTGCCTACAGGCCTTGAGACTGTGGCCTTTGCTGAATCTAATTGTTTGTTACCCACATACACTCTCATTCAAAAAGTGTGGAAAAAGACTAAGTAGCTCCAGCAAGAGACCAGCTATACTCGTTTTAGCCCTATATGGTATAGCGATGGATGAGAGATGTTGGTCCGTTCGTTGATGATCAATGGGAGGAGGCTCTGCAAGCAGTCCCCCAATGCTCCCTTAATGTGTCCCAAAGAGTGATACAATGGTACATACTCCTGAGGGCCCACTTTACCCTGGCCAGGCTGCATAAGATGGGTATCTTAAACTCCCCTACCTGTGGCAAGTGTTTAACAGATCATGAGAGTGTTAAATGAAAAGGTTATGGCGCTAAACCCGATTAGTGGTGTGCTGATTTAACCTATCATCACAAATTGGTGCTGTGAGAAAGTGCTATATGCAATTAAAGTGCAAATGCTTCCTAATTATAAAAATGCAAAAATGTGATGATAGCACCAATTTGTGATGATAGGTTAAATCAGCACACCACTAATCGGGTTTAGCGCCATAACCTTTTCATTTAACACTCTCAAAATTTCCCTCCCCTTCCTGTTAAGGAAGAGAGGGCTTCAGGTATAGGCAGCTCTAACCCTGTAAACATTTTTTTCATTTTTTCCACATTTCCTCTTATCACAATTTTTTATCACATTGAGTTTTGTTTGTTTTTACACAATTAGGGTGATTTTTCCATAGCGCGACTTTACTTATTCGTTTAACATATCATGGTTATCCAATTCATCTAACCTGAAGGTGCCCGAAATTGCATCTTTATTGGATGGGAGTATCGAAACACCTTAAATTCAGTGTTCCAGACCTCTATACCACTAGACCCTAAACTCTGTCTTCTGGGCATTTTGGACAACTTTCAATTACAAGCTTCCACACGTGAGACGGTTGCTGGAGCTCTTTTTCAAGCCCTAAGGGTAATACTTAGGAAAAGTAACTCTACTGACTCTCCTTACCACAGGAAGTAAGTCCCTGGAAGTATCTAATAAGACAAGGAAGGTAGTATTCCTCTTTTGGTCTTTAACGTTTAGATTGTGGTTTCAACTAATGATGACACTAAATGTAGATGCTTGTGGCATATGTGGAGCTGTCTTGGACACTATTTGTATGCTTTTGTATTTCCTGTTTATTTCTCAATAAAACTTTTTCTGATTTAAAAATGAGTTCTGAAAGAAACACCAGCATGCCAACCTTCTGCCTATAGGCAACCATATTAGGACCCATTCATTGTATATTCCCCCTTACACTGGTGGCTGGTGTAAATGCTCCTATTACATTGTTGTCAGTGTAGAAATCCCTCTTTATATTTGTGGTTAGTGCAAATTCCCCCTCACACTGGTGGTCAGTAGGGATCAGCCGAACACCCCCTGGTTCGGTTCGCACCAGAACCTTTGAACGGACCTAAAATTCGTACGAACTTTAGAACCCTATTAAAGTCTATGGGACTCGAACGTTCAAAATCAAACGTGCTAATTTTAAAGGCTAATATGCAAGATATGCAACAGACAACATCAGCAATAAGGGGTATCTTCAGGTGTATACTGTGCTAGAGGCACACAACACACACTTTATCTCCTGCAGATGCCTGTATTAGACAACACCAGCAATAAAGGGTAGATACAGGTGTATATTGTGCTGTGCTGGAGGCACACAACACCCACTAACTCCTGCAGATTACTGTATTAGAGAACACTAGCAATAAAGGGTAGATACAGGTGTATATTGTGCTGGAGGCACATAACACCCACTAACTCCTGCAGATGCCTTTATTATAGAACACCAGCAATAAAGGGTAGATACAGGTGTATACTGTGCTGGTGGCACACAACACCCACTAACTCCTGCAGATGCCTTAATTAGAGAAAAACAGCAATAAAGGGTAGATACAGGTGTATACTGTGCTGGAGGCACACAACACCACTTTAACTTTAAGATGCCTGAGAAAAGAACACACTGTCCCTGCCTATCTAGCTCTTTCCCTGCATGCCGGAACACACTACACAAGGCCGCCGCGCTGGCAGCCTTATATAGTGTGGGGCGTGTACTAAACCCCCTGAGCTATAATTGGCCACAGGCATCCTGCCTGTGGCCAATTATGGCTCTCCTCGCTGCCGGCGCTGTGGCCAAGCATGCGGGGTCACAGTGCATGCTTGGCCAATCATGACCCAGCAATGCACTGCGATGGCGTAGTGCATTGTGGGCCATTCGTGCCACACGAATTTGGTGCGAACAGTCCACAAAGTTCTGAATTCACCGAACAGGCTATGTTCGAGTCGAACATGCGTTTGAGTCGAGCACAGAGCTCATCCCTAGTGGTCAGTATAAATCCCCCCTCACATTGGTGGTCAGTGTAGAATCCCCCACTATATACTTGCCAAAGATTTCCAGCTTTGCTCTACATGATTCAGAATTTGCCAGAGTTTACTGCCTCCTAACTAATGCCATCCCCCCACCACTGATCACACCCCCCAGCATTTCCAATGATCCCAGGAGTCCTAGTATCCCTAGGAGTTTTCTGTCTACTGATGGGTCCCCTCACCTCCTCTCCCCACGCCATGGTGTGCAGGCAGTGAGGAGATGATGTGCTATATCCTTTAGCAACCAATCAGAAATGATGTGCACTAACCTCTTGCAACCAATCATTGAGCGGTAAGGATGTGCAGTAACATCTAGCAGAAAAGAGAGGTAGAGCAGCGCCACTCTGAGAGTAGCATGTCTATTAAAACATGGCTTTATTTATCATTTAAAAGATGTGCACTCACATTTGAGTATATAAAAACAGGCATAATAGATCTCCGTGGCTGTCCTCAGCTATCATCCGGTGGGTCTTGCTGGGCTGTAGTAGGGGATCAGACCCCGGTTGCTTCCGGTGGTGTCCGTCACTCCGGGGTGTTTGTATCCTACAATGAGCACGTCAGCAGGTGGAGAACGTCAGCAGGGGGAGAATGTCAGCCGCTTGAGATCGGGGGGAGTAGTTACCCCCCGATCTCAAGCAGCGAATGCCTGATGAAGGAGCATGCATGCTCCGAAAGTGAGCACTGTAGCTACGCCCCCCGATCTCAAGTGGCTGACGTTCTCCATCTGCTGACGTTCTCCACCTGCTGACGTGCTCATTGTAGGACACAAACACCCCGGAGCGACGGACGCCACCGGAAGCGACCGGGGTCTGATCCCCTACTACAGTCCAGCAAGACACACCGGATGATAGCTGAGGACGGCCACGGAGATCTATTATGCCTATTTTTATCAACTCAAATGTGAGTGCACATCTTTTAAATTATAAATAAAGCCATGTTTTAATAGACATACTACTCTCAGAGCGGCGCTGCTCTACCTCTCTTTTCTCCTATGTTACAGAGTCTCTTCTGCTCTCTGGAGCCGGCTGACACTCACAACATTCACCAGAACTTATTAACATAAGTCTGAACTGTAAAAACTGTTCTGAATTGCCACACGAAAAAAAAAACCCCAGCCTTTTCTCATCCCCATTTTTTATCAACCATCTTATGACTGTTCAGTGTTCACTAGCAGCTCCCACCAGCCCTCCATCCTCCTCATTTTTACTTAGTAACATCTAGCAACCAATTAATGAGTGGTAGGGATGTCCAGTAACCTCTAGAAACCAATCAGTGAGCAGTATTGATGTACAGTAATCTCTAGCAACCAATCAGCAAGCAGAAGTCATGTGCTGTAACCGCTAGCAAATAGTGAGCCAAAATGTGTGCTGTAGCCTCTAGCAGCCAGTTAGTGAGTGGTAACAATACACTGTAACCTCTGGTGATCAAACGCAATCGCTGCCTAATTTGATTCAGTGAATGGAGTCTAACTGCTATTTATTGTATGTCTCAGAGCAGGTGGAGAGCGAAATTACATGGAGGGGGGGACCCAAGAAAATGTTTGCCCAGGGTCCAGTCAATATTAAAGACGGCCCTGGCCATAGTACAGCTTCTGTGAATAGTGGTTGGCGAAGAAAGGGCAGGCATAGTTCAGCATGCTTGATAAGTGCTTGTCACAGGTCCTTAATTCTATTAACCCCTGCCTTCAGTGGCAGGAGAAGAGGGGATTGGAGAAGGAAGATTTCTACTATATCAAAGGGGAGGCAAAAGCACCATAGACACATCGCACTGATAGTAAGTAGCATCCCTTGTGCTGATTTTGTTTTTAACTACAATTAGTCTTTAAATTGGAAAGAAATAGGTTTTAATGTAGCGCTAGATGGGTTCTTCACATTCTGTCCATCAGTGCTGAAAATGAAAGCATCAAGGAGTTCTTTTTATCCTCTTCTCTCTGCTTTGATGGACATCAGGGGAGAGAGAAGGCTAGACTGTGCTCTCATTGACTGCTGCTGCTGCTACTGAAGGGGAGCACAAGGCTAGGATAGAGGTGGTTTGCCACTACCAGAGAGCATATACCTTACATGGGGTACAGGCAGTCTGCCGAAGGGGTAAGTTAGGGCTCACCCCTTGTAATTGGGGGGCTGCCAGTAAAAACAGGCGGCTGAGCTGTGGTTTTACTGATCCCCAAGCGAAACCCCCTCCCCCCCATGCACACACATGCTCACTGGTATGGCAATAAAATGAATTAAATTATTTTAAAAACTGCACAGTTAAATCACTTCAGCCCTGGAAGGTTTGGCTGCTAAATGACCAGGCCATTTTTTGCAATATGGCACTGCATCGCTTTAACTGACAATTGCGAGGTCGCGCGTCGCTGTACCCAAACAAAACTGACGTCCTTATTTTCCCACAAATAGAGCTTATTTTCTTTATTTTCCCACTAATAGAGCTTTCTTTTTGATGAGCTCTGCGGTATTTGATCATCTCAGCGGTTTTTATTTTTTATTTTTTATAAACAAAAAAAGTGTGACAATTTTGAAGAAAACACAATATTTTGTACTATTTGCTATAATAAATATCCCCATTTTTTTTAAAAAAAGAGCAAATTTTTTCCTTGTTTTAGGCCGATATGTATTCTTCTACATATTTTTGGTAATAAAAATCACAATAAGTGTATATTGATTGGTTTGCGCAAAAGTTATAGCGTCTACAAAATAGGGGATAGATTTATGACATTTTTATTGTTTTATTGTTTTTTTTTTTACTAGTAATGGCAGTGATCAGCGATTTTTATCGTGACTGTGACTTTATGGCAGATAGATCGGACATTTTTGACATATTCTTGGGACCACTGACAATTATACAGCAATCAGTGCTATATACTGTAAATGCACTGATTACTTTGTAAATGTCACTGGCAGGGAAGGGGTTAACACTAGGGGCCTATCAAGGGGTAAGCTGTGTTCCCTAGGTGTGTTCTAACTGTAGGGGAATGGGAGTGACTGGAGGAAATGACAGATCATTGTTTCTAGCTAGTAGGAACTCACGATCTGCCTCTCCTCTCCTTACAAAACAGGGATGTGTGTGTGTCTACACACACACATCCCTGTTATGGCTCTTGTGCCTGCAATTGCGCGTAGCCGTCGGTCATTGCGACCGCCAGCCACGTGCATTGGCACCCCCGAAGTGCAGCGGGTGTGCCTGCTATCCCGCTTAAAGGGACAGACGTACAGCTACAACGGTTTGCGGGATCGTGTATAATGACGAGTGTGTATAATGATGCCGGCTGGTCGGCAAGTGGTTAATACCTATGGGGGTCCCTTGACTGCATAGGCTACTTTGTGGAAAAGGTGAGCTTAGCCTTTAGGCCTATGGGACATCACTGTGCAAGTGTAGGCAGTTTGCGCTTGATTTTTACCAACCACGCCATGGACAATACAGAAGGTCACCGTCATCAGAGGAGGTAATAAAAGAACAAATGCAGGGTGATGCCTCAGCTAAATATAATAAGGGAGCTAGAAAGGAGAACAGGGATTTTATTGATTTTCTGTAATAAAGACTGTTCAGATATCCTCTAACCATCATGGTTGGATCAAAAGCTGGATAAAGATCTGTGCAGTAATCCAGTGTGAAATGTTACCGCTATGCAGGCGCTACCTGTAATAAAGACCAGTCACTGACACTCTCTTTCCTTGTCAGGGTGACTGGTCTTGTCACTGACCCTCCTGTAGTTTTCTCCTGGCAGCCTGTGGTGAGTGGAGACTCCTTGGTTCTTCCAATAGCTCTGCTCTCTATACAGGGTATGGACAGCACAGTGATGAGGTCACTGCTACTTTACAAAGCAATAATGGGTTTGCAAAAACATTTGGCACACACAAAGTAGGTTTACTGTATATCTTTCGTGGCTATTGAAGAATATATTTGAATGAAAGTTTTCATGCCTTGAGTTAAAGCAGATGTTCACCCTAAAGGGCATGTTGAGCTGCCTCCTCCCTCTCTTACAAATGGAAGTTTTTCTTTTCTTTTTTTTAACAGTGCTTTATTTGCACCTAGGTGAGAATTTCTTACCGCCCCCTGCATGTGCACAGATGTGCTTGTGGGGGTCCGTGTCATCTGCACCCGTGCATGTGAGGGTACCTCACCTCTCATGCAGAGCACGCTCATCAATGCCCAGTACCAGTGCCCAGTTCAGTGTGGTCATGGAAGAATCTAAAATTAAAGGAGAAGTCCAGCCTGAGCTTTTTAGGCTTGGCTTCTCCTATGGGTCACAGGAGTGCAATTCGTTTTGCACTCTCTTGGCCAGTTTTTAGTGGAGAACGGTCTGAAGTCCGCTCTCCGCTGATGTCACTGCAATCAGTTGTGGCAGCGCATCATCCCGACTGATGACAGTCTCAGCGGCTCAGTGAGCCACAGAGACACTGAGGCTGTCTCTCCTCGCCCCTCCACAGCTCTTACTTCAATGATTCGAGGATCGAAGCAGGAGAGATGCTGACTGACAGGCAGCATCTCTCCGCTCAGGGAGGAGTGAGAACCGGGCCATCGACGATGTTCGGTGGCTCGGTTCTCAGTGCAGAGATGCCGGGGGACGATCTGATGCTGCATCCACCTAGGTAAGTATGAATTAAAAAAAAAAAAAAAGATGAGCTTTCACTGTGTGCAGTAATAAAGTTCAGAGTTCCTCTGGAAAATTACTTGTCCCATGTCACTACACACTGTAACTTGTATGTTTGCGTTAGGAGGGATGTGCTGAGCCTGTGCCCAGTGCACCAGTCCAGCGTTCCTCTGTTACCTCATTCTTACCGTGTTTCCCCGAAAGTAAGACAGTGTCTTACTTTCTTTTTATCCCCAAAAGCCCCACTATGTCTTACTTTCGGGGTATGTCTTATATTGGAAAAAAATTGTCGAATTTTTTGTTTTAACCATAAAATTAACATTTTACACAGCTAAAAAAACTGTGTAAAATGTGTTTTTTAGTGTATATGCATTTTATGCGCTACAGAAGAGGACTACAAGTCCCAGCAAGCAAGGCTGCACTGCATTACAGAGGACTACAAGGAGGCCTACAAGTCCCAGCATGCAAGGCTGCACTATGGAGGACTACAAGTCCAAGCATACAAAGCTGCTATGCTCAGCAGAGAACTGTAAGCCCACACAGCCCGGTATGTTGGGACTTGTAGTCCTCCTCAGCTGCATCTTGCGGTTACATAATAAGAGCTGCAGAGAATCTCTTCACACCCCCCCCCCCTCCCCCTCCCCCTCCTTGGTCTCTCTCTGTATGACCAGCACTGACCTTTTCCCGGGAGGACACAGAGCCAGTGACACCTGTCGGCAGTGATCCGGGACCTGGCACAATAATCCCCTTCTCTGTGGTTGCGTCGCGCCGTTCTGATCAGTCTCGGGCAGCGGCTATCACTCACAGCCGAGCAGAGTGAAGCCGCCTCCCCCTCCTCTTGTATGGCTACACAGTGCTGTCCATGAAGGAGAAGGAGGGGGAGGCGGCTTCACTGAAGCCGCCTCCCCCTCCTCCTCCTCCATACACAGCACTGTGTAGCCATACAAGAGGAGGGGGAGGCGGCTTCACTCTGCTCGGCCGAGACTGATCAAAACGGCGCTGTCTCTTCAGTCGGAGGGGGAGGGCGCTGGCCTGGCACCCCCCCAGGGTGCGGCCCGCACCCCCCGCCCCACTCTTAGTACCGTACGTCACTGGAGGCGGCAATACCCCCGTGTTTCCCCGAAAGTAAGACATATGTCTTACTTTCGGGGTACGGCTTATATTAGCCGACCCCTCTGAAACTCCCGATACGTCTTACAATCGTGGGTGTCTTACTATCGGGGAAACACGGTAGTAACAGAATGAGGTCCCACCAAGCACATAGAGTGGACCTCATGCATACTCCCACTCTTTCCATCTCATACCTCGTGACCAGTCCATAGATCTCGCTGCCACTGAATCCCTTGAGCTCCCCCAATATTCACAGTGGTATCTTCCTCAAGAGTCACCCCCGCCTCTCTGCTGGGTCCCTAACTTGGCACTCTAGATACCTCTCAAGCTTCACCACCCCCACTGGCCTGCTCGGTCCCTGGCTTGACACACAATGCTGCTCTGCAAGCGTCACCTCTGCTGGCTGGGTCCCTGGCTTGATTCCCACTGAAGTTTACCAATTCTTCACCATCCCTGGTTGGTGAGAATACTGCTCCAGTACTTGCTTCAGTTACTCACTATGTTCCCTGGTAATAAGGTGGATAGTTCCTCTGTTACATCACTCTTAGTAACAGAATGGGGTCCCACCAAGCACATAGCGTGGACCTCATGCGAACTACCACCAACTCTTCCCATCTCATACCTTGTGACCAGTCCATAGATCTCACTGCCACTGAATCACTTGAGCTCCTCCAATCTTTACAGTGGTATCTTCCTCAAGCATCACCCCGCTTCTCTGCTGGGTCCCTAACTTGGCACTCTAGATACCTCTCAAGCTTCACCCCCACTGCCCTGCTCGATCCCTGGCTTGACAAACAAGGCTGCTCTGCAAGTGCTACCTCCGCTGGCTGGGTCCCTGGCTTGATTCCCACTGAATTCTCCAGATTCTTCACCTTACAGTACTTGCTTCAGTTACTCTGTGGTCCCTCACAATTAGGTGGATAGTGCCTTACTGGCGACAGCTTCCCCTCTACCTCTGATCACGACAGGTTCTCCCACCGACAGAACCGCCACTTTTGGTTGGACTGCAAGCCGCAGTACCAACCCTGTGCTGCTCTTTTGCTTCTGGATAAGCCCTCAGACAGCCTAGCAGCCAAATGTGCCCAGGATAGGCCCCATCTCAACACACGTCCACGCAGACAGCCATCCAGGTGGCACAGAACACAGATCACCTGACCTCACCGAATATATAGGCTCTCCCAGCAGGCCAAGGGATTCAAGAAAACCCCTGCCCATTGGCTGAGATACCCATTTACCCATAACCTGACCTTGCGTTGCCCTTCTCGTATCTAGTACCACCAATTACCCAGCCACCTAGTGGTAGAAGAGAAAAGTGCAACAAGGCCAAACGGAGAAATCAATAGATCTCTTACTGTGGCTTGTCTGTGTCTTCTACCCCTGCAGACTGCTACTCTGTGTGTATAGCCCTTCCCCCTTTTATTTATGGCACAGGGGAGAGGCAGGGCCCAGAATGTTCAGGAAATTGCAGAATAGAAAGGTGTGGGACTTCAACTGGGCTTTTATTCCCACCTAGGGGGCCACCCTAGGCGGGAATAAAAACGCAGTTGAAGTCCTACACCTTTCTATTTCTTTAGAATTCTGTACCCATGTTATGTTATGCCTGTGACTGTTCTCAGAAAGGCTTTAAAATACTGCTGCCTTTCAGTGAAAAAGCTGCTTCTAGTTCATACACCCAGCTGGCAGAGCTGAGTTACAGCAACAGTTCTTATTACAAGTGACCTGACACAGACTTTTACTGCAGAGAAGGGGAGGGGTGTATCAGAACATTTTAGAAGAATATTATTATGAGCGGAAATCACAAATAGAGCTAAAGTAGCATTGCATTGAGTGTCATGCCAGGCAAGCATTTCACATCACAGTAAATTATATCACCTAGCAACAGCAACATATGCTGTATTATGGCAGGAATGATTACGGCACAATAAATGATAAGAAGGGCTGCATGGATGTTTAAAATGGTGTATATACATAGACTGTATATGTGTGTGTGTGTGTGTATATATATATATATATATATATATATATATATATATATATATATATATACACTACATCACTACATTACCAAAAGTATTGGGGCGCCTGTCTTTAAATGCACAAGAACTTTAATGGAATCCCAGTCTTAGTCTGTAGGGTTCAATATTGAGTTGGCCCACCCATTGCAGCTATAACAGCTTCAACTCTTCTAGGAAGGCTGTCCAAAAGGTTCAGTAGTGTGTCTATGGGAATGCTTGACCATTCTTCTAGAAGCGCATTTTTGAGGCCTGGCTCGCAGTCTCTGCTCAAATTCACCCCAAAGGTGTTTTATTAGGTTGAGGTCAGGACTCTGTGCAGGCCAGCCAATTTCCTCCACCCCAAACTCGCTCATCCATGTCTTTATGGACCTTGCTTTGTGCACTGGTCCAGATCATTTGGTGCAGGGGGATTATGGTGTGGAGTTGTTTTTCAGGGGTTGGGCTTGGCCTCTTAGTTCCAGTGAAGGGAACTCTTAAGGCATCGGCATACCAAGACATTTTGGACAATTTCATCCTCCCAACTTTGTGGAAACAGTTTGGTTATGGCCCTTCCTGTTCCAACATGACTACGCACCAGTGCACAAAGCAAGATCCATAAAAACATGGATGAGTGAGTTTGGGGTTGAGGAACTTAACTGGCCTGCACAGAGTCCTGACCTCAACCTGATAGAACACCTTTGGGATGAATTTAAGAGGAGACTGCAAGCCAGGCCTTCCCGTCCAACATCAGTGCCTGACCTCACAAAAGCTCTTCTGGAAGAATGGTCAAACATTCCCATAGACACACTCCTAAACCTTGTGGACAGCCTTCCCAGAAGAGTTGAAGCTGTTATAGCTGCAAAGAGTGGGCCAACTCAATACCGAACCCTACAGACGAATGCCTTGTACACACGGTCGGACATTCCGACAACAAAATTAATCTGATTTTTTACCAAACTTGTCTTGCATACACACGGTCAGACAAAGTTGTTGGAAAATCCGATCGTTCTTAACAAGGTGACGTACAACACGTATGTCGGGACTATAAACAGGCCAGTAGCCAATAGCTGTGGTCTCTTAATTTATTCTGAGCATGTGTGGCACTTTGTCCGTCGGAATTATCTATGCACGATCGGAATTTAAACGATCAGATTTTGTTGTCGGAAAATTTTAGATCCTGCTCTCAAACTTTGTGTGCCGGAAATTCCGACGGAAAAAGTAAGATGGAGCCCACACACGAATAGATCTGATTGCACATTTTCCATCGGAAAGTCCGACCGTGTGTACAGGGCATTAGACTGGGATGCCATTAAAGTTCATGTGCATGTAAAGGCAGGTGTCCCAAAACTTTTGGTATATATATATATATATATATATATATATATATATATATATATATATATATATATATATATATATATGTAGCACTGACCCCCGAAGGAGCGTCTGGTTTTGCTGGGCTTACCGTTTACCTTCTGCACCTCGTTCTTGTCTAGGGGTTTCCGAGGTTGATGGCCCAATAACTGCAGAGACCGACACTTGAATCCCTTTTTAGGAATTTTTATTTGCATAAAACATTGAACAGAACACAGTCTCTCAGTTGGGAATAGAGGTATGGGTAGTAAAGCTGACACTTAAAATGTCTCTCGCCAGATGATTCAGGGAATAGCCATTCGCAACTGGATATTTCAACTACCATTTGTAGATTTAGCAGTGGACAGGTGATTCAAGATTAACAAAGTCTCTGCCACAGACTTGATTGTAGAACTTTAACCACTTCAGCCCCGGACCAATAAATACCTTAAGGACCAGAGGCCTTTTTCCAATTTCGCACTGCGCTGCTTTAACTGGTAATTGCGCGGTCATGCAATATTGCACCCAAACGAAATTTGCGTCCTTTTCTTCCCACAAATAGAGCTTTCTTTTGATGGTATTTGATTGCCTCTGCGATTTTTATTTTTTGCGATATAAATGGAAAAAGAGCGAAAATTTTGAAAAAAAATGATATTTTCTTCTTTTTGTTATAAGAAAAATCGAATAAACTAAATTTTAGTCATACATTGAGGGCAAAATTTATTCAGCCACATGTCTTTAGTAAAAAAAATGTCAATAGGCGTATATTTTTTGGTTTGCGCAAAAGTTATAGCGTCTACAAACTAGAGTACATTTTCTGGAATTTACACAGCTTTTAATTTATGACTGCCTATCTCATTTCTTGAGGTGCTAAAATGGCAGGGCAGTACAAACCCCCCCCCCCCAAATGACCCCATTTTGGAAAGTAGACACCCCAAGGAAACTGCTGATGGGTATGTTGAGCCCATTGAATATTTTTTTTTTTTGTCCTAATGGATTGAATAATGACAAAAAAAAAAAAAAATGTACAAAAAGTTGTCACTAAATGATATATTGCTCACACATGCCATGGTTATATGTGGAATTGCACCCCAAAATATATTCCGCTACTTCTCCCGAGTACGGGGATACCACATGTGTGGGACTTTTTGGGAGTCTAGTCGCGCACGGCACCCCGAAATCCAATCACCACCTTCAGGATTTCTAAGGGTGCAAATTTTTGATTTCACCCCTCACTACCTATCACAGTTTCGAAGGCCATAAAAAGCCAAAATAGCACAAAACCCCCCAAAATGACCCCATTTTGGAAAGTAGACACCCCAAGCTATTTACTGAGAGGCATGTTGAGTCCATGGAATATTTTATATTTTGCCACAAGTTGCGGGAATATTACAAACTTTTTTTTTTTTTGCACAAAGTTGTCACTAAATGATATATTGCTCACACATGCTATGGGCATATGTGAAATGACACCCCAAAATACATTCTGCTGCTTCTCCTGAGTACAGGGATACCACATGTGTGGGACTTTTTGGGAGCCTAGCCGCGTACGGGACCCCGAAATCCAAGCACCGCCTTCAGGATTTCTAAGGGCATAATTTTTTTATTTTACTCCTCACTACCTATCACTACCCATCACAGTTTTGACGGCCATAAAATGCCAAGATGGCACAAAACCCCCCCCAAATGACCCCATTTTGGAAAGTAGACACCCCAAGCTATTTGCCGAGGGCCATCTTGACACTATTGAATATTTTTTTTTTTTTTGTCCCAAGGGATTGAATAATGACAAAAAAAAAAAAAAAAATGTACAAAAAGTTGTCACTAAATGATATATTGCTCACACATGCCATGGTTATATGTGGAATTGCACCCCAAAATATATTCAGCTACTTCTCCCGAGTATGGGGATACCACATGTGTGGGACTTTTTGGGAGTCTAGTCACGTACGGCACCCCGAAAACCAATCACCACCTTCAGGATTTCTAAGGGTGCAAAGGCCATAAAATGCCAAAATAGCACAAAACCCCCCCAAATTACCCCATTTTGGAAAGTAGACACCCCAAGCTATTTACTGAGAGTCATGTTGTCTGAACGAAAAAAAAGAGATTGATCGGTGGGTATGCCCACCATTAGATACCTCCCTTCATCCACCCACTTCTAATGATGGACATACATGCACCATTTATATATGCCGAAGCATGGGGGCATCCTCCCGCAAAAAAGTTATGCCGCGTACATACGTTCAAACTTTTCCATGGGCAAGCCCCCGTCGGAATTTTGACCGTATGTACGCGGCATTAGGAGCAAAATCGCTCCTCCACCCCTTATGCCCCCATGCTTCGGCATATATGCTCTTTTTTAACTGTGGTGGTGAAATCACCGCCTACAGCACTGGAGTCACGGCTTTATGTATCGTGGGAGCAAACGCTGTTGCTGTCAAGATAAATAAATCCGCGCTGCAGCTGAATGGCGTACCTGCTAAGCAAATTATGGTTAACGTTAAAACAAAGTAACATCCCAGTAAAACCTTACCATACCATACCTGCAAAGCAATTGCCAAAAAAAACAGTAAAAAATAAAACATTTTTTAACACAACCTGTGCCTAAAATATATATATGCCGAAGCATGGGGGCATCCTCCCGCAAAAAAGTTATGCTGCGTACATACGTTCAAACTTTTCCACGGGCAAGCCCTCCGTCGGAATTTTGACCGTATGTACGCGGCATTAGGAGCAAAATCACTCCTCCACCCCTTATGCCCCCATGCTTCGGCATATATGCTCTTTTTTAACTGTGGTGGTGAAATCACCGCCTACAGCACTGGAGTCACGGCTTTATGTATCGTGGGAGCAAACGCTGTTGCTGTCAAGATAAATAAATCCGCGCTGCAGCTGAATGGCGTACCTGCTAAGCAAATTATGGTTAACGTTAAAACAAAGTAACATCCCAGTAAAACCTTACCATACCATACCTGCAAAGCAATTGCCAAAAAAAACAGTAAAAAATAAAACATTTTTTAACACAACCTGTGCCTAAAATATATATATGCCGAAGCATGGGGGCATCCTCCCGCAAAAAAGTTATGCTGCGTACATACGTTCAAACTTTTCCACGGGCAAGCCCTCCGTCGGAATTTTGACCGTATGTACGCGGCATTAGGAGCAAAATCGTGGTGGTGAAATCACCTCCTACAGCACTGGAGTCGCGGCTTTATGTATCGTGGGAGCAAACGCTGTTGCTGTCAAGATAAATAAATCCACGCTGCAGCTGAATGGCGTACCTGAAAACATGAAAAATGGTTAACAATAACACAGTAAACAGTAAAGTATAAAAAATTTGAGAGAAGAGAGAGAGAGAGAGAACAATAAAACGACAACTATTTTTGGTTTTTATATTTTATATTTTTTTTGGTTTTTTTATTTTACTAATTTTTTTTTTTTTTTTTTATACACTTTTTTTTGAACTGTAAACTGTAACTGTAACGGTTCGGGTCTCTCAAAATGCGATGGCATCTTGGGAGACCCTGTGTAAGTGTGCCTAGCCTGTGAAATGCTGTACCCTACGCTAATACTTCACTAGTTCATGGTAGCGTTCAAAACACTCACCCTGACAAAGACCAGGATTGCCAGGACAGCGTGGACAATAAGAACGGGTGTCACGCCTATATTCGCGCTTGCTACAGACACGACATCTTTTTTGGGGGGCTCGTTGGGTAGGGGTACTCGGGAGGACATAAGAATAATGCCTCTCATGCAGCCGGCTTACTGCATTTGGTTGGGAATGGTGAGGTACAGAACCGTCTGGAAACAGAAGCTCTGTGACAACCTCTCTTTGGAAGAAAAGAAAGGTTAATGTTCCGCCTGAAGTTTTGTATAGCACAAAAGCATTCAGCAAAGCCAATTGAAATAAGTAAGCAGACACTTTTTTGTACCAGCGTCTGGTCTTACGGGAAGTTAGATACGGCGCCAACATCTGGTCATTGAGGTCCACCCCTCCCATATTTTTGTTATATTCGTGGACACAGAGGGGTTTCTCCACAATACCAGTCGCCGTAGAAATTTGGACCGTCGTGTCTGCATGAAGGGAGGTAAGAACGAAAACATTCTTATTATGCCTCCACTTCATAGCGAGCAAATTATTACACCGATAGCAGGCTCTCTCCCCCAGCCTAAGACGGGAATCTACAAGCCGCTGGGGAAAGCCCCGGCGATTAGGACGCACGGTGCCACATGCTCCAATCTGATTATCAAATAAATGACTAAACAGTGGCACGCTGGTGTAATAGTTGTCCACGTACAAGTGGTACCCCTTTCCGAATAAGGGTGACACCAATTTCCACACTATCTTGCCAGCGCTTCCTATGTAATCAGGGCAGTTCTCCGGCTCTACGTAACTATCTTTACCCTCATAAACCATAAAGCTCCATGCATAGCCTGTGGCCCTGTCACAGCACTTATAGAGCTTGACCCCGTATCTGGTACGCTTGTTGGGAATGTACTGTTTGAATGACAAGCGACCAGTAAACTTAACCAGGGACTCATCAACGCAGACAACTTTTTGGGGAGTAAACAAGTCTGCAAAACGTTGGTTGAAGTGGTTTATGAGGGGCCGAATTTTGTAGAGCCGATCGTATTCAGGGTCTCCACGTGGACGACAAAGTTCATTGTCACTGAAGTGCAAGAACCACAAGATCTGCTCGTATCGTTTCCTGGACATGGAGTTAGAGAACACGGGCATTTGGTCAGCCGGATGCGTGGACCAATAAGCCCGCATCCGCATAAATTTATGTGTGCCCATGTTGAGGGAAAGGCCCAAAAACGTCTTAAATTCGGAAACCGTAACTGGTTTCCAATCTCTGGCAAGAGACGGCAACTGGGGATTAGCGGCGATGCGTTGACCAGCATATAAATTGGTTTGGTCCACAATAGATCTACAGAGATCTTCCGTGAGATACAGAGAATAAAAATCGAGTGGCGTAAAATCATCTGTATCCACCTGAATACCGGGTTGGGCAGTGAATGGGGGAAGTACGGGTTCTGCAGAAGTGGTGGGCACCCAATTGGGATAGGCGAATTCTGCAGGAAGGGCACTATGGGTACGACGGGCCTGTCTTTGTCTTCTTCTTGGTGGCAGCGGGACACTACTTGTGCTTGCCACCTCGCCAGCTTGAACTGCACTTATGGGACTCGCCACGTCACCACGTGTTACTGCAGTGCTGGATGTACGTCCAGGGTGTACTAGGCCGCTGGTGCTTGCCAGTTCACCAAAAGGATGAGCGGCGCTAGTACTGGCTCTATACTCCATACGAGGGACTTGCGGTTCCTGCACCTCAACAACATCAGAAAATCGGGGTCGGGTACGCCTGACAATAGCAGGGACCTCTTCTTCGTCGTCAGAGCTATCTGACATGGAGGCGCTGTCCTCTACAGGTTCGTATTCTGAGCCTGAATCTGACAGATCAGTGTCTTCCTCTTCACTATCTGTCATGCTCAGAAACGTGTAGGCCTCTTCACTAGTGTACCTTCGCTTTGCCATTTTGGGCTCTAAATTTAGGGGTACAGTAGTGAGACTCACAGGTAAAAAAGCACCTAGCCTGTCAGCGACTGTATAAAACGCTACAAAAAAAAACTGTTAGCGATCGCAGGGATCAGGCCTGACTCTGCGAACGCTGCAGTTATGTGTGTTGTGTTTTGTAAGTGACAGTGATCGATCGATACTGCACTTGGGTGGGCTGGGCTGGGCTGGGCAGAGGGGCAAAACGCAGGTGCTAGCAGGTATCTGGATTGATCCTGCTAACAATGCGTTTTTTTAGAACCCTAAATTGCTGGGCACGCTAGTATAGATCTGATCAGATCAGATATTGATCTGTTCGGATACTATACCACTAAGGGAGGTGTATGCTTTGCGCGTGGGTGTTAGCGGTGCTGGCACTAACCTAGCACTGCCTGGGGTGACGCAGACCCTTTCTGACCCTAAAACCAAATTTATATCACCCGCCGGGTGATCAGGGGGTTAAACCTTTATTAGGTAATAAATGGCGGGTGCCCTGATGCTATAAAAAGCGAACTACCTAACCAGCGTCACCCGTAACACTTATACGGTGATCACTGGTGAAAGGGTTAACTAAGGGCAATCAGGGGTTAAAACCTTTATTGGGTATTTATATGGGGGTACCTGAAGCTTTATAAAAACCTGACGGGGAACCTAAATAACTAAATAACTAACTGGCTAACCAGCGTCACCAGTGACACTTATGCAGCGATCGCTGGTGAAAGGGTTAACTCTAGGGGCAATCAAAGGGTTAAAACCTTTATTAGGTTATATATCGGGGTACCTAACGGTATAAAAACCTGGCGTTGAACCTAAAAAAAAAACTAGCTTCCTAGCGGGACCAGTGACACTATTGCAGCGATCAGAAAAACGATCGCTTAGTGACACTGGTAAAAGAGGGTGAAAGGGTTAACTGGGAGGGCAATCAAGGGGTTAAACCTTTATTAGGGGGGGGTAGGGGGCTACCCTGGACCTAAAGGGGCCTAACACTAGCTGCCCTGACACTTTTTACAGTCACAACTGACACTAAATGTAGTGATCAATAAATAAATGAACACTGCATTAGTGACACTGTGACTGGGGGGGGGCGGGGGGCCGATCGGGGGGGTGATCGGGGGGTGACTGGGGTGAAATGTGTGCCTGTGTGTACCTATGTGTCAGTGGACTGTTGGTGCACTTACTTGGACGTCTTCACTCCTCGCTGTCCGGTTCAAAAAGACCGCCACGAGGAGTGTGACATCACTTCCTCCTCCTGTGTTTACATTTTCACAGGGGAGGAAGTTCGTCACTGGCCAGGAGCGATCGAGAGGGGATGGGCGGAAACCAACGGCCATCCCCTCATCGCCGATCGCTCCGGCACCGAAAGGGACCGCCGTATCTAGCGGGAGGGGGTCCGATCGGACCCCCCACCCGCTAGAAGGCATTCACGTACATTTACGTGATTGTGCCTGCCTGTGCCATTGTGTTGACGTACATTGGCAATACGGCGGTCCTGAAGTGGTTAAGTTAGCACAGAAACCTAGGTGTAACCGAAGGATGAATTTAGGAACTTTCTTACAGTACCAGTATCTTGCAGCTGATCCGGCGATTCTGTAAGAATGCGGATTCGCTTGGCGTCCTTTCAGCTCAACTTCCAGGCTCTTACCGAGCAGCCAGCCTCGTGCATGGCCCTCTTCTGAAGAGTCCTCCTCTGGTTGGGTTTGGAGTTGCTGGGCCTCTCCAAAACCGGGACAGCACCGGAACACCTTGGAACCCTCCTTCCAGTTACTGTGCCTCGGACTAGCCAGCCCCGAGACTCGGAAATGGATGGATCGGCACCCCAGGCCATGAGGGCCTCTGTGGGCTGGTCAGGAGGACCAGGACCCCTGGAGTCAGAACATACTTCTGGACCGGAACCCAGAATCACGTGACCTCAGCACCTTAAGTACCCTCTCCAGGAATACACAGCGAGACAAAGCACCCGCTGATTGGTACCCAATGCGTCCAACCAGACTGCATTCCAATGCCTGTCAAAGGTGATACATGCGCCTATGACCAGGCAGAACACAGCACAGTCCAGCCAAACTGATACCAGAATCACAATTTACATAATTTACCCCTAAGACCCAACTATGGTCTTAGAAAAACTAAATTTACAAAACATAGCGCATGCTCTTCAGGAGTACCGGCGCTACACATATAATATATAAGTTGTGCTCAAAAGCTTGCATACCCTTGGAGAATTGGTAATATACAGTATGCACCATTTTTAAAGAAACCATGAGTGAGCAGGCAACTAATATTTATTTTATTTCTTATGGGATTTAAATTCAATTGTAGGTCATAACAAAATGGCACAATCATGAAACAAAACATGTACAAACATGAACAAACAATTTTGGACCCCTGTTCAAAAGTCTGTATATCCTTAGTTCCTAATATTGTGTATCACCCCCTTTAGCATCAATGACAGCGTGCAGTTATTTGTAATAGTTGACTAATGCTGCGTGCACACGATCAGACTATCCGGTGGACTTGGTCCGGCAGACCTGAGTCCGCCGGACAATCCGCCCGTGTGTGGGCTCCGGCGGATTTTTTTCCCAAAAGTCCAGCGGACTTAGAAAGTAGTTTTGACTCAAAAATTGTCCGCCGGACAATCCGGCTGCCTGTGTGCTAGTCCGCCAGACTTTTGAAATGAACGGACTTTACTGCACACGGAGAAAAGTCTGTTCATTTTGAACGCGGCTCCAGGTAGACGGGACTAGCGAAGGAAGTGAATGTCGCTGCCGTCGGTGGTGAGATTGACACGTTGCTGGCCCTGTAACCTGGTATGGACTTAAAGGGGAATCCCTACGCCAAAAAAACGGCGTGGGGGTCCCCCCAAGGTCCATATAAGACCCATATCCGAGCACGCAACCCGGCCGTTCAGGAAAGGGGTTGGGGACGAGCGAGCGCCCCACTCCTGAGCCTTACCGGGCCGCGTGCCCTCAACATGGGGGGTGCCCTGGCCGTTGGTTGTCAGGGTCTGCGGGCTGGGGGCTTATCGGAATCTGGGAGTCCCCTTTAATAAGGGGCCCCCAGATACCAGCCCCCCACCCTATGTGAATGAGTAACACAAGGTTTTAAAATAATTTATTGCACTGCTCCAGGGGTTTTCTTCCGTCTTGGGGGGTCTTCTCGCCGGACTCATCAACATGAGCACAAGGTGCTTTGGAGTGTTGAGGGCACGTGGCCTGGTGCGGCTCAGGAGGGGGGGCGTTTGCTCGTTGGACCTTGGGGAGGACCCCCATGCTGTTTTTTCGGCGTAGGGCTTCCCCTTTAAGTCCATACCAGGTGACGGGGCCAGCGACGTGTCAATTTTGCCGCCGAAGGCGGAAGTGGTGGCCCGTCCATAGGGGGCGCCCGGGCGCTGCCCCCCTCCAGGCAATCAGTCACAAAAAGAAAAAAAAAGAAAAAAAAATTTTTTTTTCTTCAAATGGCCCTTTAAAAAAAAAAAAGAAAAAAGAAATGAAAAAAAGTGCTTAAGTGCACTGTGTTCAAGCGCCGGACATAGTGCACTATGTGAAGTGCCACGTCAATACAATCACAAGATTGCAGACGCGGCGCTTCATTTGCGGGGTTTTAACCCGCCTTGTGGCGCAATGAAAAGTGCCGATCTGCATCCGCCCGGCGCTCATAGGATTACTATAGCTGTGTGCTTTGAGTGACAGACTAGTTAGTATGTCACTTCCGGAATTCCCCTGTGTCAGACCAGTGCGCCCGAGCGGAGGAGTGGAGGAGCAGACTCCTTCACTTGCGCTGTCAGAGACAAAACAACAAGCACCTAGTAGGAAATCCACAGGAGGGGGGCAAAGCAGAATAATTCCACTGACACTGCCAAACCAAGACACAGCCAGTGGAGATAATAGAATCATTGACGATCACACAAGGCCGGTCTCCTTATTTCTACAGGATGGATGGAGGGGGAGGTTTCACACGGGCTG
The DNA here is from genome assembly GCF_037356315.1 of Lithobates pipiens. Taxonomy (NCBI): domain Eukaryota; kingdom Metazoa; phylum Chordata; class Amphibia; order Anura; family Ranidae; genus Lithobates; species Lithobates pipiens. The sequence continues at coordinate 18,086,624 of NW_027507696.1, forward strand.
TGTGTTTAACAAGTGCTGATCGTCAGTGCTTCTATTATCTCCACTGGTGTTGCTCTGTCTCGGTTTGGCAGTGTCAGTGGAGGCACTTGTTAAACACACAGCCCATCCTGTAGATATAAGGAGACCAGCCTTGTGTGACTGACTACACACGAGACAAGACATCCTTCACAGCCAGCGTATGGAAGGAAGGAGGCAGAGGAGGAGTCACAGCTGCCAATCACTAGCCATGGATTCCTGCTCAGGACAGAGCCTCATTAACAGACATGTAAGTCCTCATCACTGATCTGTGTGTGTCCATCAGGGCCGTCTTTAGCGCAGGGCAAACGGGGCACCTGCCCTGGGCCCAATGTTTGTAGGGGGCCCGCACTGCTACCCGCGAATTGGGGCCCCAATGAAAGTTCTGCAGAGTGCGCAGAGGACACGGGACGGGAGGCTGTATTCCCGTGCTAGCCAGCTGAGAGGGGGCGGGCCGGGAGCTCCACTGACACTCTGACCCCGCCCCCCTGCAGCCTGTATGCTCAGAACAGAGCGGCTGTAGTGAGAGCCAGTGATCGGATTGGGAGTGTCAGTGGAGCTCCCGGCCCCGCCCCCGGACCTCTGTATTCCCCAGCCAGTATAGAGGGGGTGAGGCCGGGAGCTCCACTGACGCTCCCACTACGATCACTGGCTCTCACTACAGCCGCTCTGTTCCGAGCATACAGGCTGCACGGGGGCGGGGTCAGAGCGTCAGTGGAGCTCCTGGCCCCGCCCCCTCTCAGCTGGCTAGCGCGGGAATACAACCTCCCGTGTTCTCTGCGCACTCTGCAAAACCTTCATCGGGGCCCCAATTCACGGGTAACGGGGCCCCCCTACAAAGCATCAGTGGAGCTCAGAGAATGAGATCAGAGGATGGAAGCCCCGCCCACACACCTCTAAATGTATGTAGTGAGTTTGGCTGCCCAGGTATGTCCTTGCACCCATAAAATGCCTGACTGCTTAAACCCTGAGCTGTGTTATTCAACTGTCAAGCTGTGCATTGCTAAAAGTTCTCTGACCATCACCTGTAGCATGTACGCAGTCTCTGATTGTCTCCTGCGGTATGTCCGCAGTCTCTGATTGTCTCCTGCGGTATGTCTGCAGTCTCTGATTGTCTCCTGCAGTATGTCTGTAGTCTCTGATTGTCTCCTGCAGTATGTCCGCAGTCTCTGATTGTCTCCTGCAGTATGTCCGCAGTCTCTGATTGTCTCCTGCAGTATGTCCGCAGTCTCTGATTGTCTCCTGCAGTATGTCCGCAGTCTCTGATTGTCTCCTGCAGTATGTCCGCAGTCTGATTGTCTCCTGCAGTATGTCCGCGGTCTCTTATTGTCTCGTGCAGTATGTTCGCAGTCTCTGATTGTCTCCTGCAGTATGTCCGCAGTCTCTGATTGTCTCCTGCAGTATGTCCGGAGTCTCTGATTGTCTCCTGCAGTATGTCCGCAGTCTCTGATTGTCTCCTGCAGTATGTCCGCAGTCTCTGATTGTCTCCTGCAGTATGTCCGCAGTCTCTGATTGTCTCCTGCAGTATGTTCGCAGTCTCTGATTGTCTCCTGCAGTATGTTCGCAGTCTCTGATTGTCTCCTGCAGTATGTTTGCAGTCTCTGATTGTCTCCTGTAGTATGTCCCCAGTCTCTGTCTCCTGCAGTATGTCGCCAGTCTCTGATTGTCTCCTGCAGTATGTCGCCAGTCTCTGATTGTCTCCTGCAGTATGTCGCCAGTCTCTGATTGTCTCCTGCAGGATGTCAGCAGTCTCTGAATGTCTCCTGCCGTATGTCCGCAGTCTCTGATTGTCTCCTGCCATATGTCCGCAGTCTCCGATTGTCTCCTGCAGTATGTCCGCAGTCTCTGATTGTCTCCTGCAGTATGTCCGCAGTCTCTGAACCTCTCCTGTAGTATGTCTGCACTCTCTGACACTTTCCTGTAGTATGTGTAATAATGTGCCCCTTTACTTGCTCAATTATTTAGGATTGCTCCACTGCTCAGTGAGAGGTAATGATGTGTATTAGCCCGTAGCAACCAATCAGCGAACAGTAGTGATCTGCTTTAATCTCTAGCAGCCAATCAGTAAGTGGTAATGATGTGCATTAACCTTTAGCAACCAATCGGCAAGCAGAAATTATGTGTTGTAACCTCTAGCAACCAGCCAGCGAGCAGTAAGGATAGGCTGTAACCTCTGGCAAACAATTGCAATCACTGCGTGATCTGCTACAGTAAACTGATTTTGAGTCTACCTGCTATTTTTTGTATGTCTCAGAATGGAGGGGGGGCCCCAAGAAAATGTTTGCCCAGGGCCCAATCAAAATTAAAGACGGCCCTGGTGTCCATCCATCCATCCATCCCACTCACTCACTGTCCATCCATCCATCCCACTCACTCACTGTCCATCCATCCCACTCACTCACTGTCCATCCATCCCACTCACTGTCCATCCATCTCACTCACTGTCCCTCCATCTCACTCACTGTCCATCCATCCATCCATCCCACTCACTCACAGTCCATCCATCCCACTCACTGTCCATCCATCTCACTCACTGTCCATGCATCCCACTCACTCACTGTCCATCCATCCCACTCACTCACTGTCCATCCATCCCACTCACTCACTGTCCATCCATCCATCCATCCATCCCACTCACTCACTGTCCATCCATCCATCCCACTCACTCACTGTCCATCCATCCATCCCACTCACTCACTGTCCATCCATCCATCTCACTCACTGTCCATCCATCCCACTCACTCACTGTCCATCCATCCCACTCACTCACTGTCCATCCATCCATCCCACTCACTGTCCAGCCATCCATCCCACTCACTGCCCATCCATCCCAGTCACTCACTGTCCATCCATCCATCCCACTCACTCACTGTCCATCCATCCATCCCACTCACTCACTATCCATCCATCCCACTCACTGTCCATCCATCAATCCCACTCACTCACTCACTGTCCATCCATCCATCCATCCATCCATCCATCCATCCATCCATCCATCCCACTCACTGTCCATCCATCCCACTCACTCACTGTCCATCCATCCCACTCACTCACTGTCTATCCATCCATCCATCCATCCCACTCACTCACTGTCCATACATCCATCCCACTCACTCACTGTCCATCCATCCATCCCACTCACTCACTCACTGTCCATCCATCCATCCCACTCACTCACTGTCCATCCATCCATCCATCCCACTCACTGTCCATCCATCCATCCCACTCACTCAGTGTCCATCCATCCATCCACCCCACTCACTCAGTGTCCATCCATCAATTCCACTCACTCAGTATCCATCCATCCATACCGCTCAGTGTACATCCATCCAACCCGCTCAGTGTCCATCCATCCATTCCCTCCCACCCAGTATCTATCCATCCATCCCTTCATCCAGTATCTATTTATCTATCTATCCATCCATCCCTCCCACCCAGTGTCCATCCATCCATCCTTCCCTCCCCCCACCCAGTGTCTATCTATCCATGTGTCCATTTATCTAATTGCTCTGTCTATTTATCCAACTATCTGTAGGCTCTATTGTGGGCGAGTGACCAGCGGGGGGGGGGGCGCAGGGCTGGTTCGGGCATTCTTTGCGCCCCCCCCAAAAAATGGAGCACCAGCCGCCACTGGAAGGCGGCGACATTGACTTCCTTCGCTAGTCCCGGCTACCTGGAGACGCGTTCAAAATGAGTGTGTGGGTAAGTCCGTTCATTTCAAAAGTACGGCAGACTCCCGCCATAGTCTGGTTGTGTGTGGACAGGTCCGCTCGTTCGGAAAGTCCGGCGGACTTTACGGTGGTTTTTCCGCCAGACTAAGTCCGCTGGATAGTCTGATCGTGTGTGCGTGGCATTAGAGGCCCCGAATTCTTGCAGGTGGTATAGCTGCTCATTCATCTTGGCAAAATGCCTCCAGGTCATGCAAAATCTTTGGTCGTCTTGCATGAATTTCTCTTTTGGGATCTCCCCAGAGTGGCTCAATCATATTAAGGTCAGGAGACTGTGTTGGCCACTCCAGAACCTCCACTTTATTCTGCTTGAGAGCCGGTTCACACGGGTGACTCGTCAGGCGACTTAGCTGCCTGACAAGTCGCGTCCCACTCTGTGCAATGGAACCGTTCTAATCGGAGCGACTCAAGTCGCTCCGACTTAGAGAAAGGTTCCTGTACGACTTTTGGGGCGACTTGAGGCGACTTGCATTGACTTCTATACAGAAGTCGTTTTGCAAGTCGCCATAGTGGTCGCGTACAGGTCGCCTGAGGCAGTCGCGCTGTAAGTCGTGCTGCCTCTGTGTGAACAGGACCTTAACCACTGGAGGGTCAACTCGAACTTGTGCTTAAGGTCATTGTCATGCTGGAAAGGCCATCAGCGTTCCATAAGCAGCTTTCATGCAGAAGAATGCATATTGTCTGCCAGTATTTTCTGATAACATGCTGCATTCGTCTTGCCATGCATTTTCACAAGATTCCCCATGCCACCCCCTAAAAAAAAAAATTTAAATTCAGCAGCTACAAGTACTGCAGCTGCTGACTTTTAATAATCGGACACTTACCTGTCCCAGGGTCCAGCAATGCGGGGGAACGAAGCCCCCCCCCCTCGTTCCCCCGCTCCGCTTGCGGCGCCATCATGCGTACTGTGGGCACCCGGCTGTGACTTCACAGCCGGGCACCCACTGCACATCTGCGAGCAGCGCAGGCCGCCGTGATACGCCGTACAGTCACCTGGGACACGTGACAGGTCCCAGGTGAATGTGCGGCGCGAGAGGAAGTGATGTCACCAGCCCGGGCAAGGAAGAAGGCAGACTACAAGGGACCCCTTAGCAACAGGTATTTAGAGGTGAGTAAAAATATATATTTTTTGCCAATTATTTATTTTTTATTTTTTTTAAGAATTTTAAGTAACTCTTTATTTTTTGGTGGCAACACCACTTTAACCCATCTCCAAACATTATGGTTGTGACTGTAAAGCTCTATTTTGGTCTCGTCACTCCAGATTACAGTGTGCCAAAAGCTGGGAGGCGTGTCAAGCGTTGTCAGGCATATTGTAACTGGGCTTTTTTGTGGCATTGGTGCAGTAAAGGCTCCTTTCTGGCAACTCGACCATGCAGCTAATTTTTGTTCAAGTTTCGTCTTGAAACAACCACACTGTCTTTTTCCAGAGCAGCCTGTATTTCTCCTGAGGTTACCTGTGGGTTTTTCTTTGTACCCTGAACAATTATTTTGGCAGTTGTGGCTGCAATCCTTCTTGGTCTACCTGACCTTGGCTTGGTATCAAGAGATCCCCGAATTTTCCACTTCCTAATAAGTGATTAAACAGTACTGACTGGCATATTCAAGGCTTTGAATATCTTTCGATATCCTTTTCCATCTTTATAAAGTTCCATTACCTTGTTATGCAGGTCTTTTGACAGTTCTTTTCTGCTATCCATGGCTTATTATCTAGCCTGCTCAATGCATCCATGTGAGAGCTAACAGACTCATTGACTATTTATACACAGACACTAATTGCAATTTAAGCAGCCACAGATGTGGGAAACTAACCTTTAATTGCCATTTTAACCTGTGTGTGTCACCGATTGTGTCTGTACCAAGGCCAAACATTATAGGGTATGTAAACTTTTGATCAAGGCCATTTGGGTTATTTCTGTTATCATTATGATTTAAAAAGGAGCCAAACAACTATGTGATAATAAATGGATTCATATGATCACTATCCTAAATAAAAGACAGTTTTTGGCATGCTCAGTCATATTTTCAATATCAATACCAACATTTCACGATTTCTGCCAGGGTATGCAAACTTTTTAGCACAACTATGTGCACAAGTTAATCTCTTGCCTTATTACATTATGCTACTAAAGTGAATCCCTTTAATACTCAGAAACCCCCTAGCACCATATATCTCTGTCAGCAAAAGCACACCTAATATGAATCCCTCTCATATTCAGCCACAACCAACCCTCCCTAATGTGAAGACCCCTCTCATTCAGATACAGCTAGCCCCAACATTTTCAGCAACCAACACTTCTAATGTCATATTTAGCCATTACCAACCTCCTACCAGCCACTCCAAATGTATAGCTCTGCCACATTCAGTCCCCAAAACTCCTGGTAATGTAAATCCCATTAATTAATTCAAACAACAGCAGCCCTTTCCTCAATATGATGTCCCCTAATATTCAGACATATTTAGTCCCCTTTAAATGCATTCAGAACATTTGACACCCCTACCCCTATATAAAAACCTCCTTTATATTAGTGACATGGGGGCAAGGTACTTTGGAGCAGGGGGCAGACCTTTCCCGGTCCGCTCATTAGCAACCATCTATATACAGTGTTTAAACAGAAAAAAACGCAAAACACATAAAAAATCACAAAAAAAACAATTGCATTTCTGGTGCGATTCCATTGAAGTCTATTACACGCAAAACGTGTAAAAAGAGTCCCGACCCTTTCTAAAAACGCACTGGCCACAAAAAGCATGGATGTGAACGAGTGCCATAGGAAATCATGTTAAGTGGACTGTAGTGTGTTTTTGCAAACTGCAAAACGCACTAAAAAAACGCTTAGGTGCGAACCTAGGGTCACCTGTTTACGCACCCACTTTTTCCTGACCAGGGAACCAACTCACCCTTTGCCTGGCCGCACTCTAGAGTTGTAATCTGCCCTCCATTTCATGTCTGTGTAGCTAACGTTTTGCACACAGACACTTACAAGCTCCTGTGTGCTGAAGCATAAAACCGCTGTTACTTTCCATGCCCAGGGAGCCACACGTGCTGTGTGAGCTACCAATGCAAGTGAATGGCTGTATGTAGCTAGGCTTGGTTAGATGACAATGGCTTCTGCATTAATTGGGACATACAGAGTAATGTATGTCCCATGTGTTTTGCAGGTAAGAAATATCAAATTCAGGTCATAACTAGCACTAAAACCATTTAGTATAATGTTCCTGTGACAAGTAAATGCTGCCATAGGGTAATATGAGAACAAACTGTATGATCTGTATTGTACTTTTGCAGATATATATTCCTAGTGTACAGGACATGAGCTTTTTTTTGCAATCCATTACTAAAATGTTATTCAGAAGTATTTGAGACTATATGTTCACAGTATTATGTATGTTACTGTATTTTATCATTGTTTTGTCAGTTGCACCCTGTTTCCCCGGAGTGATGTATGTCCCATGTGTCTTGCAGCTACCATCTATTAAACACCCCAATTTCACCCACCCCTATCACACTGTGGAATTTATTTATTCTTCATATGTGCAACACTTTCACATTTGGAAGCAGTGCTGTACGTGCATGCACAGGGAAATGCTAAAGCAGAAGCCATGGGTGTGTAGGCTGCACACTTAAGCACTAAAATAATTGACACTTAAATAAAACAAATGTACAGCAAAGTGGGATTAAATGGCCCCCGGCACCTTTATTAGTATTAAAATAAAAATTAAACTTTATTAAATTCATAGAAATAAATATATAAAATGTTATTTTAAAATATATAATACATATATCTATATACCGCTCAGTCATAGAACTCGAGCGATAAGCATCGAATAATACATTCAGCAAAAGTCCCCACCAGCCGATTTTGTTGAAAACAAAAACTGCCTACCCTAACACTGCGGCCATTTCGATGCTGTTTTGAAGATCCACATTAAAAATATCCAAACCTATATCAGACAGATGGACGCCATCTTGTCTGTATAGGCCCAGAAAACCACCTCACCACCTTTACTGCTTCGTATTCTGAATGGCAAAGAACAGAAGTTGATAAACACATTTTTGACAGAATATATAACCAAATTGGTTCACGCATGTCTTGAGAAAAATGTAATTTCTTATATCCTCTAAGAGCCTGGTGGACAGAGAAGAAACTATTGTCAGAGGAAATCTTACAATGAGGACATTACTGCCTAAAGGGTAATTTCAACTAATTTTGGAGAGATTTACACTCATTCCCTGTTGTGTCTTGTGTCTAGGATAGGAAGTGATTTTAAATTTCTAAATGAACATGATCTTGGTTGTGACATTTAAAAAAAAAAAAATTCAACCAGGGACATATTGTACACTAATGGTTAAAGGACCATGCTTGGGGCGTGGTCTTGTCATGGCCGAGTAGAGACACATCTCTTGTGAGCTCTGGACCTTCTCCTACCCTACCTACTTTAATCGTTGGATTTGCTTCTCCTATTCTAAGTTAAGGTGGGTGGGACAGGTCGGAGCTGCTCTCCTTGGATCTCTTATTACAAAATTTTGCCAATTTAGGTTTTAACTAAGTTAGACAAATACAAAAAACATAAATTGCGCTAATTATTGTGACCACTCTAAATCCCAAGTGACATAAAAAAGAATGATAAAAATTCATATGTGTACATATACAGGAAACACTGACATCAAAATATATAAACAGTGAATAAATACATATTATATAAAGTCCATCAGCACTCCAAATCAACACACTAGAAATTATATAAATAAAAGTCCACCAGTATCTGAACGGAAAAAAGTTCGAACCTTCACCAAAATGTAGCAGTAGTAAGAAAGAAGGTGTAAGACGAGATGGGGATAGGTCAAAATGTTGAAAGCCCTTACCAGACATGATGGACCCCCTATGAAGCGAGGTCTAAAGCCCAGGCAGATACAACCCTCTGCACAGGTATATTGGTTATCCAATCTGCTCACCAAGCTCTTCCGCATCCGGAGATCAGCAGCACAGGAAGTCAAAATTCCATTCAAGACAGCCAGTCGCTCATCTCCCCGCTCCGGGCTCTGCCGGCTCCTCTTCGCCCGGTTTCCTTCCTCCTATTTCCAGGTCTCTTGTAGATGTACACATATGAATTTATCTTTTATCATTGGGATTTAGAGTGGTCACAATAATTAGCGCAATTTATGTTTTTTTGTATTTGTTGACACCATATGGATATTTTTGGGTTTTTATTGCAGCTTTTTATTTAGAAATTTGCTTTGGAGCTCAGTTTATCTTCTTACTTTTTTTATATATCCTAAGCTAGACAGGCATAACTATATTCTCCCTGTGTACTACCTATTTTTTCTTTTCCTCTACCCCCTCCCACTCAACACTACCCCCTTTATTTCTTCAATCTTCACATTTTCTTCCCTTCTCATCTGATCCTCCCCTATTTTCCTTCCTCTTCCATTTATTCACCCCCCTCTTTTTTTTCCCCCCAAGTCTTCGATGGCGATGGATACTATAACGATAGTAACACTGAATGCAAAAGGCCTTAACACTCCTGAGAAACGCTGCATGCTTTTAAATGATCTGAAACACTTCCATGCTGATATAGCATTTATCCAAGACTCACTTTAGAGATGACAAACTTCCTATTCTTAAAAACAGATTTTATCCCTTGACGTATCATTTTACTAACAAAGTTGCTAAATCTAAGGGAGTCTCCATACTGTTGTCAGGTAAACTTCCATGGACTTGCCAGCATACTCTTGTAGATCCAGATGGCTGTTTCGTGTTCATTAAAGGTTAGATTGGTGATGTGCAAGTGACATTAGCTACCTATTAACAAACTTCTTCAATTTTCTGAAGGTCAGCTGATCTTGGGTGGTGACTTTAATGTTTCCATGATCCTTTCAGTAGACACTTCTTCAGGCTCATTCTCAGTCTCCCCTGGCTCTCGCAAACGAAATAGCTCAATCCGTACAAAGAGCTCAACTAGTCGATGTTTGGTGTCTACAACATTTGGGAGAGAGGGACTACACATTCCACTCTTCCCCTCATAAAGCCTATACCAGAATAGATTACTTCCTTGTACCTCATATACAGCTTCATGTTGTACAGACCTCCCCTGTTGGGGGAATAACATGGTCCGACCATGCTCCCATTACCCATCTTTATGCACTCTCGGATGTGCCTTCTTTCAAAACTCACTTCTGGAAATTAAACGAGAGTCTCTTGCAGACCCCGGAGGTTCTGGAAGAGGTAAACAGGGAACTAAACTATTATTTTCAAATGAACGAACAATCAGACTGTGACCCAGGGATTCTCTAGGAAGCTCAAAAAACAGTCATCAGAGGAATATTTATTAAACATGGCTCATGGATCAAAAAAGACAGCTTGACCTGCTTCTTACCAAAATCCATACTGTTGAATCTCAACATAAACATGCACCTACTCCGTCGTTAGAACTGGAACTTATGTCTCTGCACAGACAAGTCACTGACTTACTACAATATAGAGCCAAAGCAGCCTTACAATTTTGCCTCAAAGTGGGATATGAGTCGGGAGATAAATGTGGGAGAACACTAGCTAATTCAGTCAGGGAACATAAACTGATGACGTATATTCTCCAACTCATGTCATCCACTGGCCATAAATCTGTACTACCCAAACAGATTGCAGGGACTTTTATTCCTCCCTATATAATCTGCCAGATCAATCTCCTCCTCCAGCTCAGATGGGTGATTACGTTCTATCATCCCGGCTCCCTCCAGGTTCCCACGAGGTTAGGGAAGAATTGGAAGCCCCAATAACATTAGAGCATGGTTTCTCAACTCCAGTCCTCAAGGCGCCCCAACAGGTCATGTTTTCAGGCTCTCCATTATTTTCCACAGGTGGTTTCACTGCCTTGTAATTACCACAGCTGTTACATCTGAGGGAAATCCTGAAAACATGACTTGTTGGGGCTCCTTGAGGATTGGAGTTGCGAAACACTGCATTAGAGGAACTCCAAAAAGCAGTCAGTACAGCAAAGCTGGGCCCCAGGCCCAGTCAGCTTTACGCTGCAATATTACAAAACGCTTCTCCTGACACTTGGCCCTTATATGGTGACACTCTTCAACGCACTTGGGTCAGAGACGATCTTTCCCAGTGAGATCTTAAAGGTCCATGTTTCTGTCATCCCCAAGGCAAGGATCCAACTTCCTGTGGAATTTATAGACCCATTTCACTCCTAAACATAGACCTCAAGCTGTTCACTAAGATCCTAGCATCCTGTTTAGCACAGCACTTACAGGACCTTATCCATTTAGATCAAGTAGAATTCATTCTTTCCAGAGTGGCATGATATAATACTGTTAAAGTACTTAACCTACTTCATGTAGCCAATAAGACTCACACTCCATGTGTTTTTTTGGAACAGATGCTGAAAAGGCACTTGACCGAGTAAACTGGTAATCTATATTCTCGGTCCTCCACCATATTGGTCTAGAAGATAGAATGCTAATATTGATTGCAAAAAATTATTCCAACCCGATAGCTCTAGTCAAAGCCAATAGGATCCTCTCTGACCCCTTTCCCATTTTAAATGGAACTAGGCAGGGGTGTCCACTATCTCCCCTTCTTTTTGCTCTATCTCTAGAACCATTCCTCTGCAAGGTTTGACTAAGGCCTGACATCACAGGGATCAATGTTGGAGGGATCCAACACAAAATATCAGCTTATGCTGATGACATGATGTTTTCTCTGACAAACCCAGCAGTGTCGCTCCCAAACCTCTTATGAGAATTTAAGCATTATGGAACACTATCCAACTTGAAGATTCATTTTAGTAAGTCGGAAGCCATGGGAGTTGGGATTCCACCTGCCCTTCTTCTGACTTTGAACTCAAGCTTCAAATTTAAATGGACAGAAACAGCATTAAAATATTTAGGTGCATGTATTCCCTCCAAATTATCTTGCATTTACGAATTTAACTTTCCCCCTTTATTGTCCAAAACACGTACTCTTCTGGAGTCATGGCATAAGGGGGTACACTCAAGGTTTGGTAAATGTAACCTACTGAAAATGTGTATATTACTAAAATGTGTCTACCTTTTTCAAGCCCTACCAATAAGTATACCCATCCAGTATTTTATACACGTTCACTCCCTTTTCATTAGGTTTATTGGGGGACACAAAAAAACCACGCCTTCCCCAACATCACCTCTCACTACCCAAACAATATGGTGGAATGGCACTTCCAGAAATCCATAAATACTATCAAGCTACCCATCTCAGTAGGCTCATTGATTGGCGCCGTCACTGCAGCGCCAAGCTTTGGTCACAATTAGAACAAACTCAAACAGACATCACACTAAAAGGAGCTCTATGGTGTTATGTCTTCCCGCCAGAGTTAAAACTACATCCTCTAATGGGAACTACACTTTGTAGATACACACAAATATGTACACAGGCTTCCCTTTCTACCTGAATTTCCGCCTTGTCTCCTATCCTAGGAAACTCATGATTTCCTCTGGGACTAGACATCTCAGTGTTCAGGACCCTACGCCAATCGGACTGCAAACAAGCATCTCACTTTTTAATGACAGAACGTTGGCTGTCTTTGGCATCCATGATGAAAGACACAGGCCCCTTCTGTCCCTCTTTTTGGAATGCTCTTCAACTACATAATTTTCTGCATTCCTTTTTAAGTCCCCAGAATTTCAGCCTACGCTTAACAACCTTTGAAGAATATTGCTCGGGTGAAGGGACCTTGCCACAAGTCCTGTCTAAAGTGTACAGTCTGTTATGCACTCTCCCCCCCCCCCCCGAACAACCACACCTACCTTGTATGAGAAATTGGGAAATGGAGCTAAACAATAAGTTCACAGTGGGCCAACAACAAAGCATCATTAAATTTGCCCTAAAATCATAGATTTGTACAAAAATTCAGGAAACCAATTAAAAATTTTTGACTAGGTGGGATCACACTCCTCATATGTTACATAAATTCTATCCAAATTCAACTGATCATTCCTGGAGATGCCAGGAGGGAAATGGAACACTACTTCATATATTCTGGCCCTGCCCTAGGTTCAAGTACTTTTGGGGCGGAGGTCAGGAGAATTACTAAAAAATTCACTGTCTGAGGAAGGAGCAGCAATTTTCTCTCTAGCAGGCCATATTGCTTAACTGTCCCCAATGGCACAAGCCATCGCCATCCCAGACTTCTCTCTCCATCCCACTTCCCCCCATCCCCACTCCCTATTCCCTCTTCTTGACATTTCTATTGTATCTTTATTTTTGTTTTTACGAAAAAAGGAAAAAGAAGCGTGCAGCTCCATACATTACTTGTTTTAGCAGCTCACCTTACCGTATTCATGAAGAAAGGAGACAGCAAAATCTGATATATTATAGGTTGATACCTACTTGAGATTTATGCTCTTTAGGAAATTGTTTATATATGTTTTATATGTTGTTTATATATGTTGAACATAATACATGAACATGATACAAGTATGTAACTAGATGTATTAATGTTTATACATTGGTAAGGTAATGTCTTGGTTCTGCCCTTTTTCGGGATTCCATAAAAAATATGTTTGAAAAAACAAAAATTACCATGTTGAGTGATAGAATTATGCGTGCCAAAATACTTCTGCATCAAGACTTCAGCGTGCTGAAATCTTGCCAAAAACTACTGCTCCATCCTTTACATCTTGTCTCCATTAGTGCAAACACTTTGGATGTTATTGATTCCTTAAAATAGTAAGGTCATTTACCTAAGTTCCAAAAAATGGATTCTCAGAAGCAGGTACCTTTCTGTTCTTTTTTTGATGAACGATTCCAGACAATGAGTGAAAGCAGTCAGTAATTACTAATGTATTCCAGCAAACTGCAGCTGTGCTACAGTCAGAAAGTGCTCCCAACTTACTTTAAAGTTTTAAGTGATATTAAAGTCAATTATTTTTTATCAACAAGACGCTAATAACCGAACATATATGCACTTGATTTTTTTTTTGTTTTCTCCTGTGAGCTTCCTTCTCAATCTCTTCCCTGGCCATGCTGTCAGACTCCCATAATGTTGATTCTCCCTGTGACTGCTGGGACCTATGGAGTACTGCAGTAGTCCTTGCTACATGCACCGTGCCATTTGGAACTACCAAGTTATATGGAGCTGGGCACAGTGCCGCACACACAGGCAGCGCTTTGTGTTTTTGTCTACCTTCTTTGGGACGTTGACTGGATCTAAGCAATTTCTTGTTCAGTCCTAAAAAGAAGCATGGTTGTTTATTAGCCACCCTAAAGAAAAAAAAAGTTTATGGTAAGAATTTACAGTACTTAGGGTGAACAAGATGGACTGAGTGAGATGTTGCCTGGGACGTTGATGAGTATGAACACTCAACTCAGAGCGATATGCTGTAGTTGCTCTGAGGTGCTGTGAGCCTCATTTTTTGACCTGCACTGTCATGCCCAGCACACTTTTCCAGTAAAAGAACATGCACATAACCATTGACATGGGCACCCACCAAACAATGTAAAAAGCAAAAAGCAAAAGTATAAAAACAAAAACAGAAATTAGCTGTTTACTTGATGATATGATAAGTAAATGTAGTAGAAAGAAATGTATATAATATGTTCACTAAGACACAAAATATCAGTGTGACTCATTAGCTGTCAATGTCAATGCAGCACTGCCAAAACACATTTACCAATAATTATGTCCAAACAGTTTGCTATTTTAGAAGATATTATACTCCATGGTGTCAGAACTTTTAGAACATGCAGCAAGGGACAGTTTGCAGGTAGGTGGTTGTCAGTGTAGGGGGAATTATTTTTGCTTATAAATTTGAGATGGGATTTGGGAGGGGTGATCAAAGGTATTTCATCTGGTAGGTGAATGTTGTGTGTAGTGATTTGTCTGGGAGTAATATTATGGGTCCTCTTCAGTCTGGAAGGGTTGTGAGTTGAAGGACTGTAATAATTCCGGGGAAGTACTGTGTGTGGTCATCATTTGGAAGAGGGTGGTGAGGTGAAGGGTCATGATCAGTCTGAGGGGTATTGTAAATGGTCAGTAGTTTGGAAGAGTCTCTGCATAAATATCAGCCTGGAGTCAAAGGTGTTGGGCAGGTTGGACAGTTTGCTGGTAGGGAGATGCCATCAGTTTAGGGGGAATCATTAGCGCTCATCAATTTAAGAGGGAATTTGGATTTTGTGATCATAGGTTTTTCATCTAGTAGGTAGATATTGTGAACAGCCATTTGTCTGGGAGTAATATAGTAGGTGGTCTTCAGTCTGGAAGGGTTGTGAGTTGAAGGACAGTCAATATTCTGGGGGTGTACTGTGGTCAGCAGTTTAAAAGAAAGTAAAGGGTCATGATCAGTCTGAGGGCTGTTATGAGTGGTTAGAAGAATTTGTGGGTAAACATCAGCCTTGAGTCACAGGGGTTGGGTAGGCAGTCGCACGTTCCCATTTGGTTTGAAGAGCGGTGACTATTTATCCTGGACTTGGCAGCTTATAACGCTGAGAAAAGTATAGAGTGGTAGAGAGAGACAGATTTATCAGACTGTCTTGTTAGAAAGTGAGTACCCAGATAGACTAAGAGTGGATAATAGAGAGCCTGTCCTGTTAGAGACAGATTATCCTGCTGCAAATTGAAATGTGAGAGAACACACTGTTAGCCCTTGTACACACGGTCGGAGATTCCGACAACCAAATCCGTCGGATTTTGTCCATCGGATTTTGTCCGTCGGATCTTGTCCGAAACTGTTGCATACACACGGTCGGACAAAGTTGGCGAAAAATCCGATCTTTCAGAACGTGATGACGTAATTTCGTTACGATGGGACTATGTTCAGGCTAGTAGCCAATAGCTTTGATGTAGGAATTTGATCTGAGCATGCGTGGCACTTTGTCCGATCGGAATTCTCTACACATGATCGGAGTATGTCCCATCAGACCAGTTTGTCGGAAAATATTTCCAGCAAGTTGGAAAATTTGGTCCGACAGATATTCCGACGGAAACAGTCCGATGCATACCACACACAGTCGGATTATCAGACAACACGGTCCGATAGGACACATTCCGACGGATTCTCCGACCGTGTGTACAAGGGCTTAGAGAGAATGCTATGTCATAAACTGCTTCATGAAAGTTTACCCTTTTAGAAATGGGGAGAGACTGGTTATAGAAAGCATTCAATATGAGAGATTGCCCTAGGTGACATTATCAGTACTATTATGGAGTGGTAGTGTCATTATTGTGCAGCCAGAGCAGCACAGGGCAGGTACATTACAGTTTGGGGGGCTTTGGCTTTGCTCTAGAAGCAACATCTTATTTCACATGGCAGGGCAAGTTGATATATGGAAGCATTGGCAGAAGGGGGTCTTCCCTGTGCACCTACCATGTTAGTGTCTGGGTGGACATTAATGTGGGGTGGGGGGATGGGAGGGCAGGATTTACATGTACACATCAGTCCAGGAGAAAGGATGTTGGATGTAGTGGGAAACTGAAGGGTGTAGCAGGATGACCAATGCCATATTGTTGCCACTTTTATGGTTTTTGCTGGGCATGAAACGCTGATTACATTTTATATTTATAAAAAGTATTTAACCTAAGTTCATAGCTTAGGTCATACTTTACTGAAAACCGTGTTTACTTTTGGAAAGGGAAAAAGCAAACCCATGTAAGTCGCAGTTTGAAGGAATGCATTACACGTGTCTTTAGCAAAACTGATCAAATGAGAGAAATGATTTCCACAAGGTGCTTTGGAATTAATATGGTCTTTTGCAGGCTGTACATGGAAAGACTTTAGTTTGATTCTGATTAGGGAATTACTCCTAATCACTACAACATGGATGTTTGTATCTTATTCCCAAATGTAAGCAGTGACACAGATGTACGAGTTACCCAAATGTTCGTAGAATGTGTGATATACATTTTTACATCTAGTCCTTGTAGAAGGAAAGAAAATCAAATTATCTATGAGTTGCCGAAGTAAAGTTATTTTTTACTTTGAATGGAGTAAGAAATAGAAAGATCTCTTGACAGTTTATTAATGTATTTGTCATTTTTCCATCTGTGTCCCATTCAGAAAATTCTCATTCTCTTCCTGTATTTTAGACATAGACATTTATACAGGAATAGGAAATCCTTCTAAAATGAACATCTCTTCCCAGTTGTCCCCCTTGGAAAATGTCCCCTTTATCCCTATTGAGGTGAAATTTTTCCCAGACTTAGTCAATGGTCACAACAAACTGAGGGGGCTGATTTTTCTCTTGTGGGGACAAGAGTAATGCAATTCTGACAGGGGTTCTAACCCTTCCTCATTCTTTCTTAAAAAATGCCTTTAGATATGCTTTAAGTCGTTATTGCTAATTGCCTGGCATCTGTGTAGATCATTGGGCATTTTTACTGAGTCACTGATCCTGAACAAATACACAGTGAGTGAAGTTCCAAGGTACCTATTTATAGTAGAGAGTAGATACAACTATCCACTCTCTGCTAGATACAGCAGTGTTTCCGACCACACCGTACCTGCGTTTCCAGACTCATTTATAAAATGCTGGCCATGTTGTGGAGTCTGCAGTGTCCCATGCAATATTTTATTGGCTGGGAAGGCCAGAAGATAGGTCATGTGACTGGACTCTCCTCTTTCTGATTTTCTTTTTCCAACAATTGAAATGAATGGGGTTTGCTGACCCTTATTCTTCAAACTTGTTCCGGGTCAATGCCTTAGAACAGTGGTCCCCAAACTGTGGGCCGGGGGCCAGATGTGGCCCTTTGACTGCCTTTATGTGGCCCTTAGGGCAATATTCCATCTGCTGACACCAACAATAGGACATACTTTCTGTCATTAACACCAACAATAGCATACTAGTCTGCCCATAGGGCAAAATTCCTCCTAATGACAACAATGATGGGGCATGATTGCTTCCTTTGACACCAACAATGGGGTACTGTTCCTCCCAATAACATCAAAGATGGGGCATTGTTTACTCTGAAGCCAGAGCATTTTTTTTTCCTATTGGAAATAAGCTGGCACTCCTACGGTTTGAAGGACAGTAAACTGGCCCTTTGTTTAGAAAGTCTGGAGACCCCTGCCTTTGAAAATATTGAGGCTCGAGAATCAGTATTACAACTAGGAAACCAACATTTTCAGTACAACGTTAATATAATTCTCTGGTCACAGGTTCCCCTAACACCTCTTTGTTGGTTCAGTGTGTAGCATTATTAGTTAAGTTTCTGCTTTACAAAATTCTGTCACCATGGTCGATGGTCAAATATAGACATTTACCCCCATCAAATCTCACAATAAACAAGTAAGTGTGCACATTTTAAATGAAATATTTTCTAATTTCATTTTTGAAAGGTTTTATTTTAGCTTTTTTAAAATCACTTTTTTTGCATCTTTCAGGTTCATTCAAAGGCAAAATACTGCTACAAAATAGGAGTGAATTGCATGCTTTGAAAAAAGGGTCATATAGCATGAGGCAACAGGGCACAAGGCAATTCAAGGATAAAATCAGGCAATAGATTAAAGCAAGGGTTCAGGCATCTTGACAGGAAGCAAAATGTGCAAAGTCATTAAGGGGCAGGCGACATGATAAGGCAGGGAAGCACTGGATAAGAGGTGGGAAAGGGGGTGATGCAGGAAAAGTTACAGCATATCCATGAGAGGAGCAGTTTTGAGGCTATAGGAGAGATGGATTTAGGTTGAAAATAATACTGCAATGGAAAATAAATCTTGCAAATATACTGAGCTGGATCATCACATTCTTTAAAAGCATACCCAATACTGAGAAGAAAAAGAGAGAAATATGATATGATTTAGACCATACGGTAATGGAAAATGTTCAGTATAGGAATAAAAAATGGTAATGGATTTTCAACAGTCATTGTCCATTTATTTCTATATTGGGGTTGATGAATCTGCTAATAATAAATCTGGCTACACACGTAAAAATGTTCAATGGCCAATTTGGCGATGTCAATCACAGACCTTGCAGCTTGTGCGCAGGGCCGCAGATAGGGCAGTACAGCCAGCCGTGTTGTACCGGGCCTGGCCCCCACCAGCTCCACAGGGGGGCCGGGGCACCTTTACAGTTCATTTCTGAATATTAAAAACTAGAGCTTTCTAAACCTCACCCCCGCTACTATTTGCTTACATTTTTCTGGGCCCCACCTGATCAACAGAGGGGCCCAGGAAGTGAGCGCAGCGATCGGGCTATTTCTTCTTTTTCAAGCGCATGTACATAAAGCCGCGCCACATAATGCTCTGCTAGTTTTTTATACCCGGCTGCTGCTGCCCACTGCCTTCCCTGGCGGAGTGATACTACGAGTCTCCGCTTAGCTCCCATCTTCAGGTGGCGAGACTGAGGTGAGGCGTCAGCGGCTCAGTGGATGAGAGGGAGCAAGAACCTGCAGGACAGTGTGGCTGCACCTGCACTGCACACAGTGAGTGCAGCGCATAGGATAGAATCCTCACTGTGTCTCACTTTGGCTTACACACAGCATAGCAGGTTATGATTATCAGCATTATAATAATCACGCAGGCAGCACAGGCAACATGTGCTCTGTCATGGATCTGTCACATAATGTCATATTGCTTTTGGGATATAGTTTGTAACACACACAATACAGCCATAAGTTAACAAAGTCAGCACCCAAAAGCAATGTGACAGATTCATGACAGAGCACATGCTGACTGTGCTGCCTGTGTAATTTTCATAATGCTGATAATCATAAGACACGGTGAGATGCTACTTTACACTTGGGTTTGGGGGGGGGGGCAGTAAATATGTGCCGCCCAACCACCCCCCTTTAACCGCTTTTTTAGCCCTAATGCGTCTGCACAAAGTAAAAGTAATCCTAGTAGCTAAGAAGTCCCTGGATTACTTTTACAGGCAGTAGAAGGGGGTACCACCACCACCTTTACTGGGCTCTCCCATGCAATCAGGTGTCCCATTAGGATGGGAGCAGTAACATCCAGTTCCTGGGACACAGTGAGAGGAACTGATGTTGTTCCTCCTACTGTGCAACGTCAGAAACCAGAAGCGAGGAGGATTTCATCACTTTTGGTTTCGGTCTCATGTAAACAAGCCATTACCGGCTTGAACAAGCATCTGATCAAATCAATCTTGGTTTGATCAGCTGCTTTGGTAGCAAGAGGAGAGATTTGGGGTCTAATAGACCCCAGATCTCTCTATAAAGAGGATCTGTCACTGCCATATGCTATCACAAGGAATGTTGTTCATCCCTTCTGATAGCAATAAAAGAGATACAAAAGAAATGAAAGATACAGTGAAAAAATGTTTGTAATAAAATAAAATTGCAAACATTTTTAAACCGTCTCTGTCCCCCTGTACTCATGCACAATTAGGAATGCGCATGCATATGTAAACAGTGACAAATCTGCAGAGATGGGGTTATGGGAGGAGCCTGGGGTGGGGTAGAGGGCGGGGTTAAAGGGGGCCCCATGATTTCTAACAGCGGCCCCGTTTGTGTGGCCTTATCCCGCACAATGAAAATCTGCTAGAGAAGGATAGAACATTACATTGCATGATGAGCATTAGCATCTTGTGCATTCATCGGCCGATCATGCTGCATGAATTACACTAAAGTCTGCTTATTTTAGCCTGACCCCCAATAATCTAGCTCTGCACAACGTGCAACTTTATTTTAACGGCCAATTAAAAGATGCCTCTAAAGGAGCAACAGATTAATGGCAGACTGTAAAGTGTGCAGCCAGCAAAAAGAGGGAGATGGGGAGAGCGTGACTGTGCAAGACCAAGGGAGACAATGAGAGACAAGAGGAAGAAGGAGAGAGTAAAGCCCTTTTTATGTAAACATTAGGGGTAGAGAGGTAGAGAAGGAGAGACAGATAGAAGAGACAGTGTGAGAGAGTTAAAAAGGAACACTTTTTCATCTCATGTCAAAAAATACGAGATGAGGAATGCAAGCGAAACATCGAGAAACAGCACGGCAGCCACCACAAGAGGATCAGCATCCTGAAAGAGGAAGATAACGGATATCAAAATTAGGAATCTGGACAAAGAATCGACACAAAGGAGAAAAGATCAAACTGATTGCTTTCCCATTAAAGTCTTACCCTTTGCATACGTGATTTAAGGGGGGACTCTTGTGTCCCCCCTGCATCCACAGGTTCTTCCACACACTCTATGCTGGGTGAAGAGTTATTTAGTCCTTTTTCCAGGGTGGATTCAATGGGCCTTTGTTCCTCTGAATGGTCTGGAGCATGTGTGGGGGTTTCCATAGGAGGAATATCCTCTTCCTGGATAGGGGGGCATGGAGTCCCATCTCGCAAATGGCAGCATGAAAGGGCTGGGGGGGTGTCAGGGTGGCTGGGAGGCAGGCTTGGATCTGGGGTTTGGTCTAGAGGGGTCTCATCATGACACATTTCATTGGGGCACTGTCTAAGCCAGGGAATATCACTCTCAGCAATTTGCTCCTCTTCTTCTTGCACACAATTCGAGCCTGTTGGGGAAAAGTAATAAAAAACTTGCTTATGAAGCAGAGAAAACAGTGATGTTATTTTCATACTAACTGCACTACAAAAGTAAAAGTATTTAATAAATAATTAGCAATTAAAGTGCCTCTTCTATAACTTTTATATTTGTATCTAATATTCCTTCTTAATTAAAGTGTATCTAAATCCAATAACAAAAATGCAACGTGTTGCTTCTAGCAGTCCTTAGATGTGCTGGCTGCATTAGGTTTCCTTCTTGAAGGTTTTCTTCCTTTATTTTCACCTGGATATCCTGCAGGAAAACACTTTCTGTCCTAGAGTGAGAACGCCATACTGTATCTATGGAGTAGCAGCGTTGATACCCTAGGACAGGACTAGAGGGCACCTCTCCCTCTCCTCTTCTGTATACCATGGAGGAGTTCTGTTATCCAGAGATAGCTGGAAGTAATGTTAGTGGTAGTAATGCTGCAGGGACAGAAAACACAAGACGTTATCAGCCGACAAGATTTCTGGCAGGATCAAAAGGTATTTTTTGCACTTAATGAAAAACTATAACAAAACACTTCCAATGGTATATTTATCAGACCAAAAGGATCAAATAAATGAAGTTAATTTACAGAGTGTTTACACACTCTATAAATCACTGCTACTTGACAAAAGTAAGCTGCAATGTCACATTTGTGCTCTAATTCTTTGGATGTATTGCTATATAGGACATGAAAGGAGCCCCATCATAGTATGCTGTTCACTTGCAAATAGAAAGTACTAAATGATTGTATACAAACACATAGAGTACATTTTTTCACTACTGTTAATATTCCTGCAAACAGGTAAAAGTTAAACCATGAAACATTTTTGTTGCACTATACTTTTATATCCTAATGACAACAATATACAGTACTTCAAAGAAATAAAAACATGATTCAATATACAAAAACACCAGTATTAGTGATCATTGCAGTTATGAATAAACAGGTAAATGGGAAATATAAATCAATAAACAATGTGTATAAATAAATTCCTTTTTTTTTGCACCTACACTGTAGGGATGAGCTTTGAGTTTGACTCGAACATCAGGTGTTCGCCCGTTCGCCAAATAGCGAATTTTATGGGGCGTTTGCGGCAAATTCGAGCGCCCCATAATGCACTGCAAGACTGTAGTGTCATTGTTGTATGATGACTGGCCAAAGCATACACCTGACCTGCATGCTTTGGCCAATCAAAGCATGCTCCTCAGCAAGAGCCATAATTGGCCAAAGGCAGGGTGCTCATGGCTCAGAGGGACTAAGCCCACGCCCCACACTATATAAGGTTGGTTACACAGCGCCCGTATAGTGTGCTATAGTGGACAGAGATAAGAAAGATTGAGCTAGATTAGGCAGGCAGGTTAGTTAGTGGCAGTGACAGTGGATTTGATATATATAAATATAAATAAATATATATATATAAATATATATATATATATATATATATACATATATATATATATACATATATATATATATATATATATATATATATATATATATATATATATATATATATACAGGTATATACAGTACCTTGCGAAAGTATTCGGCCCCCTTGAACTTTTCAACCTTTTGCCACATTTCAGGCTTCAAACATAAAGATATAAAATTTAAATTTTTTGTGAAGAATCACCAATTGTGAAGTGGAACGAAATCTATTGGATATTTTAAACTTTTTTAGCAAATAAAAAACTGAAAAGTGGTGCGTGCAAAATTATTCGGCCCCTTTACTTTCAGTGCAGCAAACTCACTCCAGAAGTTCAGCGAGGATCTCTGAATGATCCAATGTTGTCCTAAATGACTGATGGTGATAAATAGAATCCACCTGTGTATAATCAAGTCTCTGTATAAATGCACCTGCTCTGTGATAGTCTCAGGGTTCTGTTGAAAGCGCAGAGAGCATCATGAAGACCAAGAAACACACCAGGCAGGTCCATAATACTGTTGTGGAGAAGTTTAAAGCCGGATTTGGATACCAAAAGATTTCCCAAGCTTTAGACATCCCAAGGAGCACTGTGCAAGCGATCATTTTGAAATGGAAGGAGTATCAGACCACTGCAAATCTACCAATACCTGGCCGTCCCTCTAAACTTTCAGCTCAGACAAGGAGAAGACTGATCAGAGATGCAGCCAAGAGGCCCATGATCACTCTGGATGAACTGCAGAGAACTACAGCTGAGGTGGGAGAGTCTGTCCATAGGACAACAATCAGTCGTACACTGCACAAATCTGGCCTTTATGGAAGAGTGGCAAGAAGAAAGCCATTTCTCAAAGATATCCATAAAAAGTCTCGTCTAAAGTTTGCCACAAGCCACCTGGGAGACACACCAAACATGTGGAAGAAGGTGCTCTGGTCAGATGAAACCAAAATCGAACTTTTTGCCCACAATGCAAAACTATATGTTTGGCATAAAAGCAACACAGCTCATCACCCTCAACACACCATCCCCACTGTCAAACATGGTGGTGGCAGCATCATGGTTTGGGCCTGCTTTTATTCAGCAGGGACGGGGAAGATGGTTAAAATTGAGGTGAAGATGGATGCAGCCAAATACAGGACCATTCTGGATGAAAACCTGTTGGAGTCTGCAAAAGACCTGAAACTGGGACGGAGATTTATCTTCCAACAAGACAATGATCCCAAACATACAGCAAAATTTACAAAGGGATGGTTCACAAATAAACGTATCCAGGTGTTAGAATGGCCAAGTCAAAGTCCAGACCTGAATCCAATCGAGAATCTGTGGAAAGAGCTGAAAACTGCTGTTCACAAACGCTCTCCATCCAACCTCACTGAGCTCGAGCTGTTTTGCAAGGAAGAATGGGCAAGAATTTCAGTCTCTCGATGTGCAAAACTGATAGAGACATACCCCAAGCGACTTGCAGCTGTAATCGCAGCAAAAGGTGGCTCTACAAAGTATTAACGCAAGGGGGCCGAATAATTTTGCACGCCCCACTTTTCATTTTTTTATTAGTTAAAAAAGTTTCAAAAATCCAATAGATTTTGTTCCACTTCTTAATTGTGTCCCACTTGTTGGTGATTCTTCACAAAAAATAAAAATGTTATATCTTTATGTTTGAAGCCTGAAATGTGGCAAAAGGTTGAAAAGTTCAAGGGGGCCGAATACTTTCACAAGGCACTGTATATACTCTGCATTCGGCGTAGCCTATATATACAGTACATTCGGAGGAGTACAGTAGATAATACAGTGCAGGCGGTGTACACAGTATATAATAGTGTGTACAGTTTCAAATACACTTCAGGCGGTGTATACCCAGCATGTCCGGAAGGCCTCCAAGAAGAGGCAGACGCTCACAGACCACTAAAAGAGGGCAAGCAGCCTCTGAAATAATATCTAATAGCAGCGACCCTTCCTGCACCCAACAAGAGTAACTGTGAGGGGTTACAGTGTTCTAGTACCACCAACACCTAAGGCCCTATAGTGCAGTCAGTATAGTATATATACTGCAGTTCAGAGTATATAGTGCAGTCTGTATAGTATATATACTGCAGTTTAGAGTATATAGTGCCCTCAATGTAGTATATATAATACAGTGCAGGGTATATAGTGCAGTGTACAATATATAATATAGTGTATTGAAGTGGTTAAGGGGAGCTCTATGACAGAATTAAGAAAAAAACGGCATGGGTTCCCCACGTCCATACCAGGCCCTTTGGGTCTGGTATGGATTTTTTTTTGGGGGGGGGGGGCATGCCATTTTTTTAAATGATTTTTTATTTCTATTGCTGGGATGTGGCAATACATTAAAGCCATGAGCAATTTTGAATTAAATGTTTTCCTTTATAAATGTCATTTTGCTGCAGTACTTTACTAAACATGGGAAAAAATTTCTACTTTACAGGCAGAATAAGGGGACCCCCCAGGCACGATATTTAAAGAAATATTTCATTTTTATTGTTTCACTTTAAGCGTTCTTAAAAATCACTGCTCCTGAAAAAACGTTAGTTTTAAAAACTTTTTTTTGCATTGATACATGTTCCCTGGGGCAGTACCTGAGTCCCCATACACTTTTTATGGCAATAACTTGCATATAAGCCTTTAAAATTTAAATTTTTCACGTTCATGTCCCATAGACATAAACGGTGTTCGCATGTTCGCACAAAGTTTTTGTCTGTTCGCAAGTTCTGGTGCAAACCGAGCCGGGGGTGTTCGGCTCATCCCTACTATACTGATTATTTATCAGTGAATGTGCTTACTGTATATTGATTTATATACATTGTTTATTGATTTATATTTTCCATTGATATCTGCTGCACTGGTTTATTCATAACTGCAATAATCCCTAATACTACTGTAATAAATAAAATAAAATAAAAATAAAATAAAAATATTGATGAACTACTTTGAAGTATATTGTTGTCATTAGGATTGAAAGGTATAGCGAAACACACATTTTTCTTGGTTTAATGTTGATGGTGTTGTATATAGGTACCAGTGTGTGTTACTGTATACATTGTTCTATTTATTTAATTAATTTTTGCCACCTGAGGGTTTAACACTGAGCATGGAGGACACTTTTACACCAAACAAGTAAAGGTGTCAGCTGCGAAATATGTTGGCTACTTTGCTTAAAATGGTTAGGAATCTTTTAGGCTGGGTTCACACTAGTGTGAATTAAATGCGGGTTTCGCCGCATCCAATTTGCATGACAGGAGACTGTGATCCACTCCCAATGGAGCCAGTTCATGGCAAATGCGGAGCAGATTGCACAAGGGTGCCGTGTGTCTTTGGCTCCGTTTTAGGTCCGAATTCCTTTGCTAAAAAAATGAAAAAATACCGAAATTTTTTTCTTAGTTTTTCTTAGTTTCTGGCAGAAAATACTGTAAATAAATAATTTTTCTACTTCACTAATGTGTTCTGATGAGGCAGCGCTAATGGGCACTGATGAACACTGATGAAGCGACACTTATGGGCATTGATGAGGTGGTACTGAAGGGCACTGATTAGGTGGCACTGATGAGGAGACACTAATATGCCACACTGATGGGCACTGATAGGTGGCACTGATATGAGGCACTGATGAGCACTGATAGGCAGCACTTATAGGCAATGATAGGCAGCATGGATAGGCAGCACTGATGGGCACTGATGGGCAGCTCTGATAGGCACTGATGAGCAGGCACTGATGGGCACTGAAATGCAGCACTGACTGGCATCATTGATGGGCACTGATGGGCACTGATTAGTGTCACTGGGCACTAATTGGTGTCACTGATTGGCACAGACTGGCATCACTCCTGGGCACTGATCATCAGGGTACTGATGATCAGTGCCCTGATTATCTGTACAGGTCTCCCCTGTGAGGCGAAGAGAGACGATAAACGGCACTCCCGTGTTTACATGTGATCGGATACAGCTGTACACATGGGTAAACAGCCGCGTCATAGGCAAGATCGCCGCACCCCCATGGGCGCACGAGAGCGGTGACACTGGGGTAACATCATATGATGTCGTTCCAGAACAAGAGGGGATCCCGCCCAGCATCATTTTACTGTACGGCAGGTGGGAGGGGGTTAAAGAAAAAAAAACGCAAAATGCATGAAAACTGCATGCAAAAATGCAAGTTTAAAAACGCACCTGAAAAGTGCATCAACCGCAACCCCATAGATGTAAACGTAGACTTAAGGGTTCACCCGTAATAAGAAAGTTAAGTAGGGCTAGTTTAAAGTATAACGAAAGGCAAAACTTTTCTTTTAGTTTTGGATGGAGTAGATTCGACTCCCTGTCAGGTTTTATTGCTGTCTGTGCCCCTGTTAAGGAGATTAACCCTCTCTATTTGTCCTGTTTACCATTATAATTGATAGTGAAAGTAAAAAAAAAATCACAAATTTTGGGTTGTCCCCAGCGGAAATCTTCCAATGTGCACAATAGTTCTGGTGACCTAGGGGTCCCCAAAGAGTTCCCTTACTTTGCAGGCCAGGAAGTGAAGGGAAATCTTGGCAATATGATACAGATGGAGAAAAAAAAAATCTAACTGGGGTTATAACCCCCCCTTTCTCTATATAAAATGAAAAAAAAAACATTTTGCCTATAGTTCTACTTTCACACTGAGGAGCTTTAAAGGTTTCACACTGGAGCGGTGCGCTTGCAGGACAGGAAAGAAAGTCCTGCCAGCAGCATCTTTGGGGCGGTGAGGGAGCAGTGTATACACCGCTCCTCCATCGCCCCTGCCCATTGAAATGAATTGGTGCCGCTTTCAAAGAGCCTTAAAGGCGCTTTACAAAAGCAGCGCTGAGCGCCTTAAAGGCACTTTATAAAGCAGTGCTAAGCGGGCACCTTTAACCCCATTCTGCCAAAGCGCCGCTATAACAGCAGTAAAGCGCCGCTAAAGCTAGCAGTGTAAAAAGGGTCTAAGAGGGCCTTATAGTATTGTTGTTGGCACTTCTTCTGGGATACATTGCAACTGTTTTTGGTGTCTTGTGACTGGTTTACAATTCCAAGCAGAAGGCAAAGCCACAGACTGATACAGACATACAAATACCCTCTACTAAGGGTTGATTTACAAATACAGTGCGACATTATAGTTGAAGTTGCATGTTAATAAATATACTCACTTGGTGGCTCCAGCAGTTCTTCCAGGTCATTTGAGAGGATCCGAGCGGCTCGAGATGCCTCCAGTGCCTGCTGAGCAGCTACAGAGGCAGCTTCAGCTTGAAGACGGGCATCAGCAGCACTAAAGAGAGAAAGAGATCTCATTTCACTACTTGCATGTAACAATAATAGTTTATCCTCAAAGGAACTTCCAAAGAGCTGACAAAAAATGCAGAGGATAGTTCTAAAAACACAAAATGTACTGCATATGTTTCAGATGACATAGATAAAAAAAAAATAACAATTATAAATGCAAAGGGATATTTCGGTGTCAGCACTTTATTGTACAGATTGTTACATACATGAATAACCTAAAATATATCAGTATTCAATATCTATTCATACATTGGATATAGTACACACCTATACAAATTCATAATAAATTCATTCACTGAATTTTCACTTTTAGGCCTCATACACATGGACGTTTTTACAGCGGCTTTTTTGAGCTTTTTTTGCTGCTTAAGAAGGCAACTCTATGTTATTCAATGGGCTTATACACACCATGGCGTTTTTGAGCTGTAACAGGCATGGTCGTTTTTAAAGTGGTTGTAAACCCTTACACACCACTTTGACCTACAGGTAAGCCTAGATTAACCTCCCTGGCGGTATGATTCGTTCTGGTTTTAGGTGCTGAAAGCGGTACAATTATTTTGCATGGAAATTTGGCATTTTATATTGTAGTCCTGTAATTCTTAGGAATAACTCTCTTAAATCTGTTCAAACCAGAGTCTAGCAGACATCCCGGGTATGATAAAGTTTATAATATAATAAATAATAATAAAAATGATTCAATAATGTAATAAAATCCTAAAACACTGAAAAAGGGACACTTACTGGTGCTATGGACAATCTCCAAATTTCAGGCAGAAAAAAACAGTATTTATAATATAAAAGTGCATGCAGGGCACTGCACAGACCACTAGGGACAAAGGGGGTGTGTAATTTTTTTATACAGTACTGTAATCTGTAAGATTACAGTACTGTGTGTGTTTTGTGTACTTTAACTTTTTTGAATTTGATGCCGATCTCCGCTCCCGTGCACCGTAACGTTGCAGGGAACGGAGATCGGCGGCATTCAGCACTGTGAATCGAGCAGAGGACAACTCGATCACACAGCGCGGAGGACATCGCTGGATCTAGGGGACAAGGTAAGTAACTCTCCCTGTGTCCTCCCTGTATCCAGCGATGTGATCCCGAGTCTGGCTCGGGGTTACCGCTCGTGGTGCTGAAATCCCAACCCGACTCGGGATTACCGCCAGGGAGGTTAAGGCTTACCTGTAGGTCCAAGAAATATCTCCTAAACCTACACAGTTTAGGAGATATTTGCCAAAAGACAGGCACCGCTGTCTGCGGCGCATGCACCATAGACAGCGGGGCGCAGGTGCACTGAGCGCGCCGCTGTTAACAGCGATATGCCGCGAGTGGCGGCTCCCGTGCGCATGCGTGGGAGTGCCGCCATCACGGCTCCGTCGAATGACAGCGCTGGAGCAGCGAGACCCACCAAGAAGATGAAGGCTCCATACACAAGGGGACAGCAGTGACTTCGCTGGGTCCTGTGTCAGGTAAGTGACACATAATGGACTACTATGCGATGCATAGTAGTCCATTATGCTTTACCTTTGCAGGGAATCAAAGAGGAAGTAAACTCATCAGGGTTTACTTCCTCTTTAAGCTCCAAAAAAAAAAACAAGGACCAGCGCCTTCAGAGGCTCCAGCGTTAGCGCAGTTTTGACGCTAACGTACAAAAACGCACATTAAAGCTATACCAACGTTTTTAGCGTCAGCGTTTTTGAGCTGTAAAAATGTTTATAATGTAATGGGATATTTTTTTTGAAAAAAAACGCTCCTTAGCGTTAACACTTAAAAACGCAGTTAAACGCGCATTGACGCCAGAGCAAAACGCTAATAAAATTGCGCTTTTAACGCTGATTTTTTCCAGATGTTGTAACTAGCTTAACATTTTTTTATAACGTCCGTGTGTATGAGGCCTTACTGTTGGGGGCAACTAAGGCTATACAGTTAAGCAGATGCCATTTTTTTGTTGCTTATAATACAATATGGTTGATATAGCTGGGTTTGCCTGATGGCGGATTATGTTTTGATAGTAGTATTGCAATTACGCTATTGAACTTTTTAACTGTAGGTGTGTATTTGACTTGATGGGCACAGCAGAAATAAATTGTTTTTGTCAATTTAGTCAAAAATTAGTTACATGGTTTATAAGGTTGGACAAAAACACAGGTAAATCCAGTTCAATCTATGTGTGTGTGTGATTTTTATTTTTCAACAATTTCCACAGCTCTGTATATTCTGCTTTCTGAGCAAGGCATCTAAGGCCTCAAGCACATGGTAAGCTTAAAGGATAAGTTCACCTTGTTATAAAAGGGTGTACCATGTAGGGAGTACCATGTAATATGTTATGAATGCACCGATCCCCTCTGTGACAGCAAACCGAGGATCTTCTCCCTGTGTCTGCTGCCACAATTCAATAAAGATGTGGCCAATGCGGGGCTCCGCCCACCCGGCTGCAATACTCATACACAGTCCTCTTTGAATGGAAAACTACAAGGTCAGGCAGCCTTTGCGGCTGTCAGCTTGTAGTTTTCAATGAACTAACACGGCGCTGTGAGCACTGTGGCAGTTCATTCATTCTTCCTGTCTATATGAGCAAGCCTATACACTGACAGATCTGCAGGAGACCTGCATGGCACCAGCGATCTGCTGATCCCTGGTGCAATACAGGCTCCTGCAACAAAAAATAAATGCAAATTTTTTTTTACTTGCAAAAAATGTGCATTTATTTATTTATTTATTTTTTAAAGTGAACTTATCCTTTTTTCTCCTACTAGCTTTTAGCAGCGTTTTTAAGGAAGGTTTTTTTTTTTAAGAAGTTGACAATACCAGCCAGTACCACAAGGGGAGTAATCAGTTAGATCAGTTGTATTCACTGCAGACATTATAGCAACAATCTTTTGCAGTACTGTACAACAGCATCATATTTTTTCTCTTTTTTTTAACTGTACATTTTGTCATGTTACAACCAAAAACGTAAATGTATTTTATTGGGCTTTTATGTGATAGACCAACACAAAGTGACACATAATTGTGCAGTGAAAGGAAAATGATTAATGGTTTTCAACATTTTTTACAAAGAAATATCTGAAAAGTGCGGCGTTCATTTGTATTCAGCCCCCTTTACTCTGATACCCCTAACTAAAATCTAGTGGAACCAATTGCCTTCAGAAGTCACCTAATTAGTAAATAGAGTCCACCTGTGTGTAATTTAATCTCAGTATAAATACAGCTGTTCTGTGAAGCCCTCAGAGAACCTTAGTGAACAAACAGCATCATGAAGGCCAAAGAACACAGCAGACGGGTCAGGGATAAAGTTGTGGAAAAGTTTAAAGTATGGTTCGGTTATAAAAAAAATATTCCAAGCCTTGAACATCTTATGGAGTACTGTTCAATCCATCATCCGAAAATGGATAGAGTACGTCACAACTGCAAACTTACCAAGACATGGCCGTCCACCTAAACTGACAGGCCAGGCAAGGAGAGCATTAATCAGAGAAGCAGCCAGAATGCCCATGGTAACTCTGGTGGAGCTCCAGAGATCCACAGCTCAGGTGGGACAATCTGTTCACAGGATAACTATTAGTCGGGCACTCCATAAATCTGGCCTTTTATGGAAGAGTGGCTAGAAGAAAGCCATTGCTGAAAGAAAGCCATAAGAAGTCCAGTTTGCAAGAAGCCATGTGGGGGACACAGCAAACATGTGGAAGAAGGTGCTCTGGTCAGATGAGACTAAAGGCAAATCCACTTTGCACTATAAGTGCACTTGGAAGTGCAGTCGATGTAGATCTGAGGGGGACATGCAAGGAAAATAAAAAACAGCATTTCATCTTGCACATGATTGGATGATACAAGTGCACTTGTAGTGCAAAGTGGATTTGCCTCAATAAAAAGATAAAAAGTGGATTTGCCTTTAGTAAATCAACCCCTATGCGTGGTGGAAAACAAACACTGCACATAACCCTGAACACACCATCCCCACCATAAATCATGGTGGTGACAGCATGATGTTGTGGGGATGTTTTTCTTCACCAGGGACAGGGTAGCTGGTCAGGGTTGATGGGAAGATGGATGGAGCCAAATACAGGGCAATCTTAGAAGAAAACCTGTTAGTCTGCAAAAGACTTGAGACTGGGCCGGAGGTTCACCTTCCAGCAGGACAACGGCCCTAAACATACAGCCAGAGCTATAATGGAATAGTTTAGATCAAAGCATATTCATGTGGTAGAATGGCCCAGTCAAAGTCAAGATCTAAATAAAATTAACAATCGGTGGCAAGACTTTAAAATTTCTATTGTGATGCTCTCCATCCAATCTGACAGAGCTCGAGCTAGTTTGCAAAGAAGAATGGGCAAAAAGTTCACTCTCCATCCCCAAAAAAGACTTGCAGCTGTAATTGCAGCGAAAGGTGTTTCTACAAAGTATTGACTCGGGGGGGGGGGGGGGGCGAATACAAATGCACGCCACATATTTCAGATATTTATTTGTAAACCATTTATCATTTTCCTTCCACTACACAATTATGTGCCACTTTGTGTTGGTCTATTACAAAAAATCCCAATAAAGTACATTTTTGGTTGTAACATGAAATGTGGAAAATTTCAAGGGGTGTGAATACTTTTTCAAGACACTGTAACTGGAGAGTAAAAGAGCGCAAGAACTGCTTTTACTTCCTGCTAGCATTTTCTTGTCTGCACATTTGCATGAAACACACTTGATTAGTTTCCACTCCTGCACCTTTTTGTGGATGAAGGAATCATTTTTTTTTTTTTTACATTCAGCCTTCTGGCCAAATGAAACAAAAAACAGGTATGGCCAACTTGAAGAATTATTAATTACAACAAAATCCAAACTGACTTTTTCCGATCGTGTGTAGAGAATTCCGACACACAAAGTGCTACGCATGCTCAGATAAAATTTGGAGACGAAAGCTATTGGCTACTGGCCTCTACGTAGTCCCGTCTTACGTTTTGTATGACACCTCGTTCCGAACTATCTGATTTTCTGACAACTTTGTGCGACCGTGTATATGCAACACAAGTTTCGGACAAAATCCGTCTGAAAAAATCGGACGGATTTTGTGGTTGGAATGTCCGACCGTGTGCATGGGGCATTACAGGTAAACTGAACTATTAATTTTACTTTCCCAGGGATTAATATTGAATCTCTAAAACATAATTAATACACTATGAAATTACCTTGCCCAATAAAATATATGTATTTGTAGGAAATATATGCAATTATTATATTTATATGGGATTAATATGAGATATGAGCCAAAGTATGTATGTATGCAAGGAACTTGTTGGTCACTTACAAGATTGTCTAATGTTTCTCTGGGGAACTGGTCTTTCCTGTTGTCACCTTTCCTAATGTCCTAAAGCCAAATATTATGCATTATATTTAGAATCAGACCAGTGCATCTCCGTGGGAAATTATGGCTTTGATATGCTAAACTGGTTAACTGATTGTCAAAAGGTCCATGTGCAATGCCAGGTGATTACAGATAATAAGGAGAGAACCTAATATTGGATAGGCAGTATATCAAAGGGGCTTGAGTTCCATCAAATTACATTTTAATGAGAAAGATATGTTTGTGCAGGTTGGAACAATCCAAGATTTCTCAATGATAGTAAATGGAAGGAAATAGGATAAGAATGTGAGAGAGAAGCACACTAATGCCCCGTACACACGGTCAGACTTTTCAACAACAAAACTGTGGAATTTTGTTCGAAGGTTGTTGGCTCCAACCTGTCTTGCATACACATGGTCACACAAATGTTGGCCAACAATTACGAATGTGGGAACTTGGTGATGTACAAGACGTACGACAAGCCAAGAAAAAGGAAGTTCAATAGCCTTCTGCTTGATTCCGAGCATGCGTGAACTTTTGCGCGTTGGACTTGTGTACACACGATCATAAATTCCGAAAACAAAGCTTTGTTGGCAGAAAATCTGAGAACCTGCTAGCCAACATTTGTTGGTGGAAAAGTCCAACAACAAATGTTCTATGGAGCATACAAACGGCCAAAAAGCTCACATCTAACATTTGTTGTCGGAAAATCCTGGACTGGAAACCTTGAGGGAACAACTGGCTAGGCACATAGAGGGGGGCCTGAGAGATTAGCTATTGTTTAATGCCCTGGGAATGGTAATATTGAACACGCTTGTTGGCTAGCAATCTATCCAATTTATGAAGGTTTGAGTATATTGTATTTTGTTCTTTAGGTACCCTGTTTCCCCTAAAATAAGACCTAGTGTGATTGTCGGTGATAGCTGCAATAAAAGCCCTACCCCCCAAATAAGCCCTAGTTAAAGTCCTTTTAGGTCTTCTTTTCAGGGTAGGGCTTATTTTTGAGGAAACAGAGTAGGGCTTATTTGGGGGGTAGGGCTTATATTGCAGCCAACACCAACAATCACGCTAGGTCTTATTTTAGGGGAAACAGGGTAGGTCTTCCATGGTGCGGTTATATTGTTTGATAGTATTGGGTATTATTGATATTATTTTCTGTGATTTATATTCCACTTGTTCATTTTGGTGTGATATTTCTTTACCAGTATCTAAACTGTCCATTTTTAATTCTTCATACAATATACTCTTTTTCAGCTACAGTTTATGATGTGTATTTCACTGCTGACCTACCCCTATTGAATGGTGAGAAGTGGATGTTTATCATTAATATGGATATTATTTTTATTATATTATTATTATTATACACAATGTATATAGCGCCAACAGTTTACGCAGCGCTTTACAATGTATAGTTACAGTACATTATTTACAGTATATTATTTAATAAATGTTGATATTATCATTTTTTTAGTCCACCTATAAACTTTTGCTATGCAGTAGCTTTGAACGACAGGCTAATTGTATGTTTGCAAGGATATAATGCAGGGGTTGCCATTTTTAATCTTATGCTTTTAGGGGTCTGTGTCAATGGACCTAGTGTCAGACAGGTTTTGCATTGCTATGGGAATACAAAACTTTCTTGAAGCAAGTCCAATGTAGGTCAGAAGGATGTCAACTGCAGGACAAATACACCTGTCATTAAATTCTGAATCAAAAATCACTCTATTGGATAAAGGTATTACTGAGGAAGAAATAGGACAACAAATAACGCTGAGCAACAGGTTCTTATACATTTCAGTCTAAAAAATAACCAGATCACTGTAGTGTATGAGGAGAACTCAATTGTTTTACGAAAGCAAATAAAGACCCTTTATATTGTGCCTCATATTGACCAGTTTCATTATTAAATCACGACTCTTGCTCAAAATCTTTCCCCCTGAATCCAGTGATTGTAGGCATTGCACATTCAGACCAAACAGGCTTCAAGCCAATCCACCTTGTTAGAAATGAATTGAACTAAGTTGGTAGCACAACTGACTAAGCATTTACCAAGGGGCTGTACCCTGGCCTCTTTAGATACAGTTAAGGTGTTCGACCGTACCAAATGGCCTTTCCTCATTGTCTGTCCTCAGAAATTTGGATTGGCCCCAAATTAATCATGTAGATTTAAATTTTATATCTTGCCCCTGTGTCAAGTATGTGTGTAAATGGAATCACATTGGATTTCTCCTGGCCAAACAGCAGGATAGGCCAACTGTTAAAAGTGTGCCCCCAGCAGCCACTGCCAGCTTGTTAAACTTCACTCATGTGCAGTGCACTCTCTCTCCTTCTAGAAGTTTGAATGATCTAATGATCTAGGACAGGGGTGGCCAACCAGTGGCCCGGGGGCCACATGTGGCCCGCGGACCCCTTTGATGTGGCCCGCGGACCCCTTTGATGTGGCCCGCGGACCCCTTTGATGTGGCCCGCGGACCCCTTTGATGTGCCCCGCGGCCTCCTGCTCTGAAATGGCAGGTTAGCAAGCCCAGATCGCAGGTTGCTGACCCGTCATACCACAGCATTGGTGTTGTGAATGAAGCTCGTGGTAGAGGAAGAAAATGGCTGCAGAGCAGAGCCCATAAGCCGATGCTTTCTGTACAGCGCCGGATTTTGCCACAGGCAGAGTCTATGGAAAAGTTCAGTTAACCCACAGGATAGACACAGGTGCACTATGCTGCACCCACGGTGTGGGTAATCATCAGTGTGAAAGCAGTTTAGGCCCTTTTCACGCAATCAGCCCTACCCAATCGGAACCTCAATCCACCTTTACAGAGCGGCAGATGTAAACAGACTCTCTCCTGCCTCCAAACTGGTCCTAAAAATCAGATAAAAAAATAGAAGGGAGTTCGCCCCCTTCCATCTGGGTGGATCAGATCGGAAAGGCCTATAGAGTAGCCATGACCTGTCATCCACCCATTGTGGCCCACGACTTGTTACCAAGTTGCTTAAGTGGCCCTCACTCTTAAAAAGGTTGGGCACACCTGATCTAGGAGCAGCTGCTGAGGGTGCACTAATGTTTGACCTGTCCTGCTGTGTAGCCAGAAGAAAAGGGAGCAGGCCACCTAGAGCTTTTTACAGACAGGCTATGCAGGACATAAAGGTACACAACTGGAAAGGGACAGCTTTTTAAAATATGAACAGTGCTTTGCAATGTGGTGGGGTGATGGGAAGCTTAGGGAGCTTTTTAAAAAACGTATAGAAAGGTGAACAAACCCCTTTAGCCCAGGTTAACAATGAGCTGCGGGAATGAAGCCGGGCGAGTTCATCTGAACTCACACGATCTCACTCCCGCATGTCAGTCCTGATTTCGGCTGCAATTTCACAGACATCTGTGTTGGATTCTGCACAGATGTCAATGAAAATCGCACCTTGAAATCGCAAAAAGTAGTACAGAAACTACTTTTTGAAATCGGTGCGGCACCGCAAGTGCTACGTTGTGCCGATTAGGACGGTGCCATTGCCGGCAATTGCCGCCGATTTGAACCAGGGCTTAAAGCGGAGGTCCACCCTAAAATGGACCTTCCGCTCATCGGATTCCTCCCCCCCTCCGGCGCCACAATTGGCACCTTTCAGGGGGGAGGGGGGTGCAGTTACCTGGATAATCCAGGTAACTGCACCCACTTCCGGGCTAGCTCTCTGCGGAAAGGGGCGTACATTACGCCCCTTTCCGCAAGTGCCCGCCCCCTTCCGCAAGTGCACCGCTGCCTGCTGGGAAACACGCAGATCCCAGAGGCAGCGGGGACCATCCTCATTGCGCAGCGTGGCTCGCGCATGCGCAGTAGGGAACCGGGAAATGAAGCCGAAAGGCTCCATTTCCTGATTCCCATACCCAAGATGGCGGCAGCAGCACTCGAGTGTCGATCTAGAGATCGGCTTTGGGTGCCGACATCGCGGGCGCGCTGGACAGGTAAGTGTCACTATTTTAAAAGTCAGCAGCTGCAGTATTTGTAGCTGCTGACTTTAAAAAAAAAAAAAAAACGCGGAGTCCCGGTGGACTCCCGCTTTAAGAAGATTTTGTTCTTTACTGACCTTTTAGACTCTTTGGGACAACCCACTGTTCCCCCACCTATATACTACCCAAGAGATTGGCAAATGGAATAGGATTATGCTACTGTCACATTATAAAATGATGACTGGGATGATATTGGTTCATCTCACCTAATAGTGATACCAGCAAATAATAATAAACGTTATATTTTTCTATTTTTCACCAAATTTACCTAGCCCACATATGTTTGCAAAAAATGGGTGAAATACAGTGGAGGCTGTTGTTTTTTTTTTGAGTGGGTGGCAAACAACCACGCTAAGCAGCCATGGCACCTCCTGCTTCCACCCCACACTGTCTGCCGGTCGGTCCAGCACTTACCCCATCTAGGCGGGAGACGGCAGCGGGCAGCGGCTACGTGTCCTCTCCACCATCGGTGGCTTACAGCGTGTGGCTCCTCCTAGGTGTCCAATAGGAACGCCTGTCCTTTCAGTCGGGAGGAAGATCAGTGTTACAATAGGGAATATTCATTCACTATTGTAACACACCTGTGTGGGCTTCGTTCGCAATCTCTGCACCCTGAGCCCACCCTATTTTGAAGCCTATTTAAGCCTCTGACACTAATCAGGTGCTTAAAAAAAACAAAATAACTGTATTTTAATGCATGCATCCAGCGTCCTGCAAGAGGCCAGACGCATGGATAGCGGGAGGCGGCAATTGATGGGGGGCGCCTGTGAGCCCTTAATGGACGGGCCGCTTCTGGTGAAATACATTCCTTGATATGCCTACATTGTGAACACTGACACGTGTATGTAAACCACAGTTGCACGCCACATGTGAAGTATCACCACGAGGGTCAGAGTAAGAACAATGATTCTAGCACAAAAGTTCACAGTTAACTCAGTCTAAACTGATGAGCTGTAAAGGCCTTTAAAGCATCACCTATTTTTGGGTACCAATCGTTTTCTGTGATATCACACAATTTTAAGACTTGACATGTTTAGTATCTATTTACTCGACACAACCTCATCTTTTATATTTTACCAAAAATGGGTATTTATGGGTAATTATATTGTGTATGGTTGCATGAAATTCATTTTAATTATACTTATTCCTGAAAATTTACATTTGATAAACAGTTGCATAAATACCATGCAGCATAAAACAACAAAGCCGCTATCATCGTTTTATTCTACAAGGCCTCTCCTTTCAGAAAATATATAATATTCTGAGGTTTAAGTAAATTTATGGTCAAAAATTAAGGTTTTTACATTTGTACAATTTTTTTTAAACAAAATTGCTCTAATGCCGAAATAGTTAAACAAAAACAGATAATTGTTGACTGCAAAAGTATTCACCTTTCTGAGTCACCAAATAAACTTTTTCTGCATATACAGCTATGGGTCTTTTAGGGTGAACCTCTGGATATTGCTATTTTTGCCAATTCTTCCTGTTAGGATTGGGGGCAGTTTCTATTTTTCCAGTTTCTGACAATGAAGATATTCCCTACATTATACTACCATCAACACGCTACTTTATGTGGATGGTGTTCAGGGGGTCACAAGCAGTTATGGCATTTTGCCACACAGCATTTTGTTCTACGGCCAAAAAGTTATATATTTTTTTCCTACCAGACTTATTTATTCATGTATAAAATGTCCCCCATTTGTCTGGGTTTTGTCAACAATAGCTTTCTTCTCCTTAGGCCGCGTACACACGCGCGGACTGTTTGCCCAACCTTGTTCGTCAAACAGTTTCGGCAAACAGTCCGCTCAAAATTTGCATGAGCGGACTTGCCCACACACGAGCGGACTGTTTGACGAACAAGGTTGGGCAAACAGTTCGCTCAACTTTTGAAATGAACGGACTCGCCCACGTAAGGAGGAGGCAAATCCGCCCATTTCGAGCGCGTGTACAGGTAGGCGGGGCCCGCGAAGGAGACGTCGCGGGCTCCGCCGCCTGGAATGGGCTTAAAGGGGAACCCCAACGCCGAAAAAAATCGGCGTGGGGGTTCCCCCAAAGTCCACACCAGACCCTTGTCCGAGCACGCTACCCGGCCGGCCAGGAAAGGGGGGCGAGCGAGCGCCCCCCCTCCTGAGCCGTACCAGGCCGCGTGCCCTCAACATGGGGGGGTGCCTTGGGGAAGGGGGGGCCGCGCGGCCCCCCCCACCCCAAAGCACCTTGTCCCCATGTTGATGAGGACAAGGGCCTCTTCCCGACAACCCTGGCCGTTGGTTGTCGGGGTCTGCGGGCGGGGGGCTTATGGGAATCCGGGAGCCCCCTTTAAGAAGGGGGCCCCCGGATACCGGCCCCCCACCCTATGTGAATGAGTATGGGGTACAATGTACCCCTACCCATTCACCTGTGAAATAAAGTACAAAAAAAAACACAACACAGGGAAAAAATATTTTATTGCACAGCTCCGGGGGTCTTCCGTCTTCGGGGGTCTTCTCGCCGGACTCCTCCGCTATGTGTGTGTAGCTCTTTTACTAGCGGAGGAGTCCGGCTTTCTTCCTCCCCGCCGCCGGCCTCTTCTCCCGACTTCGGGGGTCTTGTCCCCCTCTTCGGTTCTTCTGCCGGGCCACCGCGCCTGGTCCGGTGGCCCGGTCTTCTGTCGCCGTCTTCCGTTCTTCTGTCGCCGCCTTCGGTTCTTCTGCCGGGCCACCGCGCCTTCTTGTAGCTCTTTTACAGGCGGTGGCCCGGTCTTCTGTCGCCGCTGTCGTCGTCGCCGCCGCCGCCGCCTTCCGTTCTTGTTCTTCTTCTTCTTGTTCTTCTTCTTCTTCTCCTGGAGATGTTGACTCGACGAGCTCCCCGGCCGGAATGCCAGGGACGCGCTCCGCTGCCACTTATATAGTGACAATGGGGCGGTGTCACATGGTATATGTCACATGGGTTGGTCACATGGGTTGATGTCACATGGGGACTATGACATCGTAAGGGGGCGGGGTCACCATGTGACCAACCCATGTGACATATACCATGTGACACCGCCCCATTGTCACTATATAAGTGACCGCACAGCGCGGCTCTGGCATTCCGGCCGGAGAGAGCGACGTGTCAACATCTCCAGGAGAAGAAGAAGAAGAACAAGAAGAAGAACAAGAACGGAAGGCGGCGGCGGCGGCGACGACGACAGCGGCGACAGAAGACCGGGCCACCGCCTGTAAAAGAGCTACAAGAAGGCGCGGTGGCCCGGCAGAAGAACCGAAGGCGGCGACAGAAGAACGGAAGACGGCGACAGAAGACCGGGCCACCGGACCAGGCGCGGTGGCCCGGCAGAAGAACCGAAGAGGGGGACAAGACCCCCGAAGTCGGGAGAAGAGGCCGGCGGCGGGGAGGAAGAAAGCCGGACTCCTCCGCTAGCAAAAGAGCTACACACACATAGCGGAGGAGTCCGGCGAGAAGACCCCCGAAGACGGAAGACCCCCGGAGCTGTGCAATAAAATACTTTTTCCATGTGTTGTGTTTTTTTTTGTACTTTATTTCACAGGTGAATGGGTAGGGGTACATTGTACCCCATACTCATTCAAATAGGGTGGGGGGCCGGTATCCGGGGGCCCCCTTATTAAAGGGGGCTCCCGGATTCCGATAAGCCCCCCGCCCGCAGACCCCGACAACCAACGGCCAGGGTTGTCGGGAAGAGGCCCTTGTCCTCATCAACATGGGGACAAGGTGCTTTGGGGTGGGGGGGCCGCGCGGCCCCCCCTTCCCCAAGGCACCCCCCATGTTGAGGGCACGCGGCCTGGTACGGCTCAGGAGGGGGGGCGCGCTCGCTCGCCCCCTTTCCTGGCCGGCCGGGTAGCGTGCTCGGACAAGGGTCTGGTGTGGACTTGGGGGGAACCCCCACGCCGATTTTTTTCGGCGTTGGGGTTCCCCTTTAAGCCCATTCCAGGCGGCGGAGCCCGCGACGTCTCCTTCGCGGGCCCCGCCTACCTGTACACGCGCTCGAAATGGGCGGACTTTCCGAGCGGGAACAGTCCGCTCATTTCGAAAGTACAGCGGACAGGCCCACACACGGGCGGACTGTTCGCTCAAACACAGTTTCAGCGGACAGTTTTTCGGAATTTCCGAAAGACTTTGTCCGTCCAACTGTCCGCTGAAACTGTCCGCTGAAAGCCCACACACGAGCGGACTGTCCGCCCAAACACTGTTCAGCGGACAAGGTTGGGCGAACAGTCCGCCCGTGTGTACGCGGCCTTATTCTTCCATAAAGCCCAATTTTGATGTTACCTAAATTATAATACTCCAGTGATAGTTTCCTAGCTGTGGATCTCTAGTTAGCATTGGTTTTGTGACTAATGCCCTTTACCAGGTCAATGAGTTTTGGTGAACAGCCTTCTCTAGGTAGAGTCATGACTGTTCCATGATCTTTAATTTAATGGTGCACCCAAATTGAGGCTTTTCCTGAATTTTATTCCAAACTTGTTTTGATAGCTTATTTGTCTTCATAAAGGTTTTTGTTTAGATATGTTATCTAAAAAAGAAGGTTGAAGCAAGTCTATTTCAACATTATGGACTATATTATGCAGATCATCTACATAAAATCCCAATTTAAATTCCAGGCCGTAACACTACTAGCTGTGGAAAGGTCCAAAAAGGGTGAAAAGTTTTGCAACTTATTGTATGATTGCTGTTCTGTAAAGCCCCGTACACACGATCGGACTTTTCGCCAACAAAACTGTGGATTTTTGTCTGAAGGGTGTTGGCTCAAACTTGTCTTGCATACACACGGTCACACAAATGTTGGCCAACAATTGCGAACGTAGTGACGTACTAGATGTATTACGTGGTTTTTCAGCTCTTTAGCGCCACCCTTTGGGCACCTTCTGCTAATTTCGTATTAGTAGAAGTTTGGTGAGTGTTGATTTTGTTTCTTTTCTTTTCGCATTTTTCATTTAGCGCTTTTCAGTTTGCGCTTTTCATTTCATTTCAGCTGTTCATCAACCAGACATGTTGCGGAATCGGAGGAGATAACGTGTTATGTATTATTGGCCTTGGAGTTATTGCTTTTTTTTGTGTTGATTAATGATTTGATTTGGTATATTTTCTATAAATTTCTATGCATAGAATTCACTTTTTGGTTAAGTTCTATTGGCATGTCTATTTTTTTTATTTTTTTTATTTTTTAATGCACAATAAAAAAATTGTGTAGTGTAATACTTGGCTGTGTGATTACTTCAAATGACAGTTTGGGAGTAGGCAGTTACATTTTAAAAAATACAATGTAAAATTGATAAGGGACACCAACATAGTTGTATCTTTGATCTTAAAAACTACGGGATAATGGT
Source organism: Lithobates pipiens (assembly GCF_037356315.1). Classification (NCBI taxonomy): domain Eukaryota; kingdom Metazoa; phylum Chordata; class Amphibia; order Anura; family Ranidae; genus Lithobates; species Lithobates pipiens. Next base: position 18,129,185 of record NW_027507696.1, read on the forward strand.
GTTGTGGTAACTTGAACAAATAAAAAAAAAACATAATAATATTATTCTTGATATCACTAGAAAAAAAAGCCTTTGAAAATTAGTTTGCAATAACTCCATCGGTATCACCAGCAAAGCAGCTTCATTACTATCCCATTAAAGAAGAAAATAATATGCTCTGCATTTGGACATCTCATAATTTGCCATGTCACGAATGGTAATTCTCCATTACGAATGCTAGTTTACAAGATCGACTGCTTCTGGCTCGTCCTTGCTTCCGAGCATGCATGTTTGTACTTTGGACTTTTGTCCGAAGGACTTGTGTACACACGATCGGAAAATCTGACAACACACATTTGTTGGCGGAAAACTTGAAAACATGCTAGCCAATATTTGTTGGTGGAAAGTCCAACAACAATTGTTCGATGGAGCGTACACACAGTCGGATTGTCCGCCAACAGCCTGACATCCAACATTTCCCGTCGGAAAATCCGATCTTGTGTATGGGGCTTTAGAACTAGCTTGATGGGAAAGTTTTACAAATTCATACATCCAAATAACATCTGCATCCTGGATGAATATAAAAAATGGTGTCATAGATTTCAGCTACTGTAGATCCTGAAGAGCAGTCAATAAATGGCACATTCCCAAAACTTTAAAGAAGAGGCATATTTTCATGACAGCGCCAGTCTCATGTTCCCAGTGTCCGGTATTCTTTTCTTTTAATTCTGCTCAGAAGCAAATTAAACGTGGTTTATTGAAAGCCTAGGCACACAAAGGAAGAATTTTGATGTTTGAATAGCTAAAAAAAATAAGCACATCCCTACCTATGTAATTTTCATGCTCACTGAAAGCTAACTTATATAAAGAAGCCATAGGCAACATGAATTGGGAGAAAGCATACAACAATAAGGGAAGAGTTTTGCAAAGACTTAAGCCCCATACACACTATCAGATTTTCTGCTGACTTTTTCCTTCAGATTTACCAAAACCATGTAGTAAAAGGGCCTGCCTGATTGCATAGAAATTGAAACTCCTAAGGTTTGACCTCATATTATATGGTTTTGGTAAATCTGAAGGAAAAACTCAGCAGAAAAACTGATAGTGTGTATGGGGCTTTAGGTAGGGAAGCACAAACAGAGACTCACCTCAGCTCCCTACAGCCTTCAACTCTGCTTCCTAAGGTTTGGACATGTCTCCCATGGTCGGCTCACAAGACTCTACTGCCATAGAACAGTCTCTCCTTAGAGAATCCCTACCTTCTCCTTCACCCTGTGAGGCGAGCCTAATCAGCACCTACTTCAGCCACCAAAACAACTGATTTCCCAACCCCGGTCCTGATCTTTTAAACAGATCATCAACCACATGTGGGCCCGCCCCAGAGCCCATGCCAGGACACACACTAACCATCAATGAGATCCAGTGGCGTAACTAGACCCTTCAGGGCCCCGATGCAAGAAACCATGGAGGGCCCCCCTGACAGGGCCCTTTACTCCGAGCTCTGTGGCGGAACAACAGGGCCCAGTTGCAAGTGGGTGGCTGCATGTAAAGGAACCAATTTCTCAATTTTCTGATGCTTCTCCACCTCTCCCTCCCACAGGCGTTCAGCGGCTACAGGAGGAAAATGGAGAGGTGGGTTCCTCTATACCAGTGTTTCTCAATCTTTTTCCAGTCAGGGGACCCTTTAAGTACATATCTAGGTGAATGGGGCTGCACTGCAACCACTCTGCAACTGTGTGCATTGCCTCTTGACCGGCTGTCAAATGCCTCTGAAAAGCAATCTGAGCACAGATCGCTTTCAGAGGAACAGAATTTTTTTGCTAGTACTTTGAACAAGCAAGAAAAAAAATCAGTTCTGATTGTACACATATGGGGTAGGGCTGGGGAAAAAATCACTTTGAATCGAGGCCGGACCCGCAGACTAGGACCAAGCCACGGCCTCACCTAAAAACTCCTGCCCGCAGCTCCTCAGGACTGGCACGGTGTCCATCAAAAAGAAAAATCTCGATTCGAATTGTGAATCAAGTTTTTTTTTTAAAATTACATTTTTTTTTTTGAAAATCGCCCAGCTCTGATATGGGGAGGGTGGGCAGGATTAAATGCGCATACATAAAGTGTGCATACATACATCTAAACAGCGGCAGCTGGTGCTCAACATTTTTGGGGGGCATAAAAAAATGTAGAAAAAAAATCATCAAATGCAGCCACTGTACCGTCAAACGCTGCCACTGTACCCTCAAATGCAGCCACTGTTCCATCAATCGCAGCCACTGTGCCCAAACATTGCTACTGTGCCCAACAAATGCTGCCACTGTGCCATCAAATGCTGTCATTGTGCCATTAAAAGCTGCCATTGTGCCATTAATTGCAGCCACTGTGCCATCAAACGCTGTCACTGTGCCATCAATTGCAGCCACTGTGCCCATTTAACGCTGTCACTGTGCCCTCAAATGCTGCCACTGTGCCCTCAAATGCTACAACTGTGCCATCAATTGCAGCCACTGTGCCATCAAACGCTTCCACTGTCCTCATCAAACGCAGCCACTGTGCCATCAATTGCAGCCCCTGTGCCATCAATTGCAGCCACTGTGCCAAACGCTGCCAGTGTACCATCAAATGCTGCTAGTGTGCCCTTGAATATCCCCAGTGTGCCCCCCGCCCGCTCGCCATCTACACACATGCACGCACATGCACATACATGCACATACACATGCAAACACATACACACACACATGCCCATACACACACATACATACATACACACATGCACACACATACACATACACACACATACATACATACACACACACATGCACACACACACATACATACATACATACATACATACACACACACACACAAATGCACATACACACATACATACATAAAGTCTTTTCAAAAACGGCAGTGCTTTCTTTATCTTACCTCTTCTTGCTGGGTACTGCACTGTAGGGGGAGACAAAGAGCACACACTGTGCTTTCACTTAAAGCCACGTACACACGTAGCCGTCTGTCCGACGTACTTAGTCTGGCGGACGTCCGCCAAACTGTCCGTCGGAATTTTCGAACGGGCTACTTGCCCACACACGGCACTTTTTCAGCGGACTAATACGGCGTACTAAGTCCGCCGTACTTTCGAAATGAACGGACTCAACCACACACGGAGGAAAGTCCGCTCATTTCGAGCGCGTCTCCAGGTAGGTGGGGCCCGCGAAGGAGACGTCGCTGGCCCCGCTGCTTGGTATGGACTTAAAGGGGAAACCCCAACGCCGAACAAAATCGGCGTGGGGGTCCCCCCCAAGTCCACAACAGACCCTTGTCCGAGCACGCTACCCGGCCGGCCAGGAAAGGGGGGCGAGCGAGCGCCCCCCCTCCTGAGCCGTACCAGGCCGCGTGCCCTCAACATGGGGGGTGCTTTGGGGAAGGGGGGGGCCGCGCGGCCCCCCACCCCAAAGCACCTTGTCCCCATGTTGATGAGGACAAGGGCCTCTTCCCGACAACCCTGGCCGTTGGTTGTCGGGGTCTGCGGGCGGGGGGCTTATCGGAATCCGGGAGCCCCCTTAAATAAGGGGGCCCCCAGATACCGGCCCCCCACCCTATGTGAATGTGTATGGGGTACAATGTACCCCTGCCCATTCACCTGTAAAATAAAGTACAAAAAAAACACAACACACGAGATAAAATAGTTTATTGCACAGCTTCGGGGGTCTTCCGTCTTCGGGGGTCTTCTCGCCGGACTCCTCCGCTATCTTCTTGTAGCTCTTTTGCTAGCGGAGGAGTCCGGCTTTCTTCCTCGCCGCCGGCCTCTTCTCCCGACTTCGAGGGTCTTGTCCCCCTCTTCGGTTCTTCTGCCGCCGCTGCCGCCTTCCGTTCTTCTTCTTCTTCTTCTTCTCCTTCTTCTCCTGGAGATGTTGACTCGACGCTCTCTCTGGCCACAATGCCAGGGACACGCTGCGCGGCCACTTATATAGGGACAAGGGGCTGTGTCACATGGCTTTATGTCACATGGGTTGGTGTCACATGGTGACCCCGCCCCCTTACGATGTCACAGTCCCCATGTGACATCAACCCATGTGACCAACCCATGTGACATAAAGCCATGTGACACCGCCCCTTGTCCCTATATAAGTGGCCGCGCAGCGCGTCCCTGGCATTGTGGCCGGAGAGAGCGTTGAGTCAACATCTCCAGGAGAAGAAGGAGAAGAAGGAGAAGAAGAAGAAGAACGGAAGGCGGCAGCGGCGACAGAAGACCGGGCCACCGCCTGTAAAAGAGCTATAAGAAGGCGCGGTGGCCCGGCAGAAGAACCGAAGAGGGGGACAAGACCCCCGAAGTCGGGAGAAGAGGCCGGCGGCAAGGAAGAAAGCCGGGCTCCTCCGCTAGTAAAAGAGCTACAAGAAGATAGCGGAGAAGTCCGGCGAGAAGACCCCCGAAGACGGAAGACCCCCGGAGCTGTGCAATAAACTATTTTATCTCGTGTGTTGTGTTTTTTTTGTACTTTATTTTACAGGTGAATGGGTAGGGGTACATTGTACCCCATACACATTCACATAGGGTGGGGGGCCGGTATCCAGGGGCCCCCTTATTAAAGGGGGCTCCCGGATTCCGATAAGCCCCCCGCCCGCAGACCCCGACAACCAACGGCCAGGGTTGTCGGGAAGAGGCCCTTGTCCTCATCAACATGGGGACAAGGTGCTTTGGGGTGGGGGGGGCCGCGCGGCCCCCCCTTCCCCAAGGCACCCCCCAGGTTGAGGGCACGCGGCCTGGTACGGCTCAGGAGGGGGGGCGCTCGCTCGCCCCCCCTTTCCTGGCCGGCCGGGTAGCGTGCTCGGACAAGGGTCTGTTGTGGACTTGGGGGGGACCCCCACGCTGATTTTTTTCGGTGTTGGGGTTCCCCTTTAAGTCCATACCAGGCGGCGGGGCCCGTGACGTCTCCTTCGCAGGCCCCGCCTACCTGGAGACCCGCTCGAAATGAGCGGACTTTTCTCCGGGCGGGAAAAGTCTGCTCATTTCAAAAGTACGGCGGACTGGCATACACACGGCCGGATTGTCCGCCGAAATGCGAGTACGGCAGGCAGATTGTTGTGCAAACCGAAATTCTAAGTCCGCCGTACTGTCGGGTCAAAAAAGTATGCCGGAGGCTACACACGGGGGGATTGTTTGGCGGACTTGAGTTTGCCGGACTTTTCCACCGGATTGTTTGATCGTGTGTACGCGGCATAAGTTGTAATCAGTGTGATGACTCCCCGCACAGTGCCGATTACAGTTTGGCTGAAGATCGGGGAGCTCTGTCTCAGGCGCCCGCTCCTTGAGATATGCAGGGGGGCCCTCATGGGCCCCCTGCAGCATGGGGCCCAGTCGCTTTGGCGATCTCAGCGACCCCTATAATTCCGCCACTGATTAATTCTCCCCTATCTTGCTTTACTTAATCAATGGACTTTGATTCCTTTGCCACTGGAATGTAATCAGTCTAAGATTTGAGGTATCCCGGCTCCACTTTGTAACATCCTGGACAACTCCCCAGATTTTTCCATCACCTATTCATGGACTTCACTGATTTTATGGCTGGACTGCCACCCTAAACAAGACCAATACCATGATGGATGCATTGATGCTCCAAAGGCTGCCTGAAACATACCTGCCTCTACCAGGCCTTAACCCAATTTACCTGATCCCTACATTGTCATTTTGTCAATGACTGCAAAAGCCCATATAATCACCTGAAGCCATTTATTATGACATAGTTTTTTGGATCATTTTTAAATCTTAATGATAACAGAAATCACCCAAATGGCCCTGATAAAAAGTTTACATACCCTAGGATTTTTGGCCTAGGTACAGACGCAGAAGGTGGCACACACAGGTTACAATGTCAATTAAAGGTTAATTTCCCACATTTGTGGCTTTTTAAATCCCAATTAGTGTTTGTGCATAAATAGTCAATGAGTTTGTTAGCTCTCACGTGAATGCACTAAGCAGGCTAAACACTGAGCCATGAGGAGGTAGAGAAGAACAGTCAAAAGACCTGTGTAACAAGGCCAAACATTCCAGGGTATGTAAACTTTATCAGGGCCATTTGGGTGATTTCTGTTAGCTTTTTGGATCCTTTTTAAATCTTAATATGTGATAATAAATGGCTTCATGTGATTGCTATCCTTAAATAAAAGCCATTTTTTTTGGCATGATCAGTCATATTTTCAATATTCATGCCAAAATTTTAAAATTTCTGCCAGGGTATGCAAACTTTTGAGCATGATTGTATCTCTGAGGATGCTCTGAGGTACCTACACACACTCAAACAGTACCCACCCTGGAAGATCTCCTAGACAACCAGATGCCAGTACAGGCTGTCCCCAGTTACAAACATCCGACTTACAAACGACTCCTACTTACAAACAGAGGGAGGCAACAGGAAGTGGGAGGGACTCTACCCCTAGGAAGGTAAATTCACTCCTGTAAGAGTTATTATGAGAAAAGGGTGTCTCCACTGATAGTTACATAGTTACATGGTTAGTCAGGTTGGAAAAAGACACAAGTCCATCCAGTTCAACAACAAAAAATAAAAATAAAAAATATCATACAATCCCATATACCCAATTCTATACCCACAGTTGATCCAGAGGAAGGTGAAAAACCCCAGCACAGCATGATCCAATTTGCTAAAGCAGGGGAAAAAAATCCTTCCTTATCCCCCGAGAGGCAATCGGATTTTCCCCGGATCAACTTTACCTATAAATGTTAGTACCCAGTTATATTATGTACATTTAGGAAATAATCCAGGCCTTTCTTAAAGCAATCTACTGAGCTGGCCAGAACCACCACTGCGGGAGTATATTCCACATTTTCACAGCTCTTACTGTGAAGAAACCTTTCCGCATTTGGAGATGAAATCTCTTTTCGTCTAGGTGTAAAGAGTGCCCCCTTGTCCTCTTTGTTGACTGTAAAGTGAATAACTCAACACCAAGTTCACTAAATGGACCCCTTATATATTTGTGCATGTTGATCATATCCCCCCTTAATCTCCTCTTATCAAGAGTGAATAAATTCAGTTCCTCTAATCTTTCATCATAGCTGAGCTCCTCCATGCCTCTTATCAGTTTGGTTGCCCTTCTCTGCACTTTCTCCAGTTCCCCAATATCCTTTTTGAGAACTGGTGCCCAAAGCTGAACGGCATATTCCAGATGAGGTCTTACTAATGATTTGAACAGGGGCAAAATGATATCTCTCTCTCTGGAGTACACACCTCTCTTAATACAGGAAAGGACTTTGCTCGCTTTGGAAACCGCAGCTTGGCATTGCATGCTATTATTGAGCTTATGATCTACCAAAACCCCCAGATCCTTCTATGGATTTCCCCAGTTGTACTCCCCCTAGTATGTATGATGCATGCATATTCTTAGCCCCCAAGTGCATAACTTTACATTTCTCAACATTAAACCTCATCTGCCACAGAGTCACCCAATTAGACGTCGGCTTGTAAATTGGAGACATCCTGTAAGGACGTTATTCCACTGCATAGCTTGGTGTCACCTGCAAAGACGAAAATGTTACTTTTGATCCCAGACCCTATATCATTTATAAAGGTATTAAAAAGTAAGGGTCCCAGCACTGAACCTTGGGGTACACCACTGATAACCTTAGACCATTCAGAGTACCATTCAGAGTAAGAATCATTAATCACTACTCTCTGAATTCTGTCTTTTAGCCAGTTTTCTATCCATTTACAAACCAATCTTTCCAAACCTGTAGACTTTACCTTACACATGAGCCGTGTGTGCGGAACTGTATGGAACGCTTTTGCAAAATCCAAGTATACCACGTCCATCACCACTCCTCTGTCCAAGGTTTTACTTACCTCCTCATAAAAAGAAATCAGGTTTGTCTGACAACTCCTGTCTTTCATGAATCCATGCTGTCTGTTGCTTAAAATATTTTTTTCTTGCAAGAACTCGTCTATGTGGTCTTTTATTAATCCCTCCAGTATCTTCCCAACTATAGAAGTTAAACTAACAGGTCTATAGTTACTTGGTAAAGACTTTGTTCCCTTTTTAAATACAGGCACCACATTGGCTCTGCGCCAATCCAGTGGTACTACTCCCATCATTAATGAGTGCCTAAAAATTAGATACAATGGCTTTGAAATTAGAGAGCTCAATTCTTTTAGGATCCATGGGTGGATGCCATCAGGTCCAGGTGCTTTATCTACCTTTTTTCTGTCCAAATATTTCTGGATCATATCACTTTTGAGCCATTGTGGATTTGGGGCTGTGTCACTACCACCCCCATTATGGACATGAGCTCCCCCCATGCTCCTTTGTATACACAGAGCTGAAGAAATTATTTACGGACCTACGGACCCTATCTTGTTTGTAACCCGGGGACTGCCTGTATTGTGCAGTACACACTCTGTTGTAGTTACTCCACATACAGTACCCTAGTGAAAATTCACACTTTTTTTTCTGTATAGTGTACTCTTGTTGCTATTTTGCATTTGTTTACTTGCTATTTTACTTTCATTATATCTGATGTTTGGGGTCCAACTTTAGCTGCAATCAGAGATGATTTTAGCACTGGGCTATCTAGCTCTATAGCAGGTTGCATACATACACCTTCACTCCGACTAGCCACTACCCTTGTGGATCAACAAGCAAGATTTGGCACACACTCAATAATGCAGTGCACAACAGCCACTTTTTTTTGCTAAATGTTATAATGGCATACTCATAGCGAGATATTCCACAGGAAACCTTATACAGTCAGATTTTGGCCATTCCTAAAGCAGGAAAAGACCTCTCCCTTTGCTCTGGCTACTGACATATCTTCCCGTTAAATAGTGATCTAATAATCTTCATCAGAATACTGCATAACAGTCTTCTAACGCATCTTTCCAACCATTTAACCTTTATTAATCAGGTGGGACTCACACCCTCCCAGGAAGCCAAAGACAACACCACCCAACTATTGAACATTGTTCACAGTGCAAGCTCTGGCAAAATTCCCTTTGTAATAGTTTCCACCAACCCTGACAAAACATATTAAACGGTGAACTAGAACATTAAAGTAGAACTATGGACAAAATTCTTTCTTTCATTTTGGATAGAGCATGGGAGGGTTATAACCCCTATCAGATTTTTTTGTCATCATTTATAGTTCTACTGTAAATTTTTAAAGTTGGGGGCTACTTTGTTTTTTTTCTCACTAAAATGATTTTAATAACCAACGTGTGTCTATGGTAGAGCAAGGGATATATAACCCCTGTCAGGTTTTTTTTTCGCCATCTGTATCCCATTGCAGAGATTTCTCTTCTCTTCCTGTCCCATCGCCAAACAGGAAGTGAGAGGAAATCACTGCAAATTAAGGGAATTCATTGGGGACCCCCAGGTCACTAGAATGGGTATCCCCATTGGAAGATTTCCCATCTATTACTTTTCTGGGGACAACCCAAAATTGTGGGACTTTCTTTTACTTTCACTTTCAATGATAATGATAAACAGGACAAAAAGAAAGGTGAATCTCCCTAACGTGGGAACATACAGAAATAAAAACTAGCAGGTGTTCTAATCTAATCTAAAACTAAAAAAAAAAAAATGTTTGCCTTTGGTTATACTTTAAGTAACAGACACTTCAGATACAGTTGTGGGTTTATTAAACATCAGTTAATATATTTTAAATGCAACTAGTGCAAATACCTAAATTTGACTTTTATTTAGCATCATGTAATCCCCTGTACCATACTTCCCAACATTTTGAGATGGGAATGAGGGACACCTACTTGCAAATGTATGTAGGCATAAGACACGCCCTCCTGACACACCCCCTTAAAGGAGAATTAACCACAAAAAAAAGGTTAATTAAATCCACAAGGACTTTTTTTTACAACTCCTGTTCCTTTATATTGGCTTTTGAAATTTACAAATGCAGCAATTTAGAAAGTGGATGAAAGGTTTAGCACTGAGAAACATTTTTTTAAAGATAAAATGGGTGTATAGTGCATACAGGCATACCCCACTTTCAAGTACACAATGGGGTTTATTTACTAAAGCTGGAAAGTGCAAAATCAGGATCACTTCTGCATAGAAACCAATGAGCTTCCAGGTTTTATTACTAAAGCTTAATTGAACAATCTGGGGTTCGAAGCTCATTGGGTTCTATGCAGAAGTGAGCCTGATTTTGCACTTTACAACTTTAGTAAATAAACCCCATTGTGTACTTAAAAGTGGGGTATGCCTGTATTACATAGCACAGCACTTTTCAATTCATTTATTTTACAATTTGTTCTGATTTTAGCTGCTGTTTCTTATATTGATCCTAATACCTTTTTACATATTTTTATATTTTTGATGAGATCATATTTACAGCGCGGCCTAGTATTTACGCATTTACACAGTTGGGAGGTATGCCTGTACTGTAACGCTCAGACTGAGAAGGGAGGGGCAGCACTTAGGGCCAATCAGGTGACTTGAATTCACATGTGCAGACAAGAATATAATGATTAAAGTGGACAGCAGACTGTTGCTGCTCCTTCAGGGGCGGACTGACAACTCATGGGGCCCCCCCGGGAAAATAGGAGATTATGAGGCCCCCAGGCAATCAGAGATTATGGGGCCACACAGTATACACAAACACACACACACACACAGTATACAATCACACAGTATACACAGACATGTTTCTATTGGCTGAGAAGGTACTGGAGAGGTGGGGCAGCTATAATCTCTGGATTTGTAGACCAAAAGGATGTCGGTAAGGGACATTTCAGAAACAGATGTTAAAAAAAACACAAATTTTTACATACTGTCCCTGGTTTTACTGAGGCTGGCAACCCTGATGGGGCCCCCTAGTGGCATGGGGTCCTCGGGCAGTGCCCGAGTGGCCCTATGGTCAGTCTGCCCCTGTGCTCCTTTCCTCTAACAGGTTGGAGGCAGTGAGATGTCCTAGCTATATTGATGAACTACAGCAGTAGAAAAAGGCCAGGTCCGTGTGATAATGCTGTGAAAATCTCTGGACTGTAAGGGCAGAAATACAAGCCTTTGGAAGTAAAACACTTCCGACGTATGTATATCAACTGTGCGTTTAGTTGTCTGCCTGGAGATCAACCTTAAGGTACTTCCTTAATGACTAAAATATATTTTTCACTGCAAGAATGAAGAAATAGGAGTTAGATGCTATTTAATACAATATGCACTAACTATAAAGTACATTGTGTGACAATTAATAAGTAACCGCTGAAAAACATTCATCATGTGACAAATAATGGGTAGGCATCTGAAGTGTGCATCTCTGCATTTGCCATCTAAGCTAATTTGCTTTTGATGTGTAATTTATCCTAATGTACTCTTTAGTCTGTAGCTGAAGAATTATACCTCCAGTCCATCTGACTATATATTGTGCTTTTCTAGCCAGCATTTGTATTGATCATCATTTTAGCCTTGCAGAAAAGCACTTACTGCAACAGCAAATTATTCCTGCAATTTAGTCTGGCACACTTACAGTTGTAGCCGCCCCGAGTTTACAGATATTATTGTGACAATAATAATGATGATGATAATAAACTAAGTATGAAAAATACAGACTTAGACTTTGTTTACATCAATAGCCACCATATTGGGAGCAAGCACTGCCAATTTCATGTAGTGTAAATGCTGAAGAAGTTGCGAGAAGCAAAATAAAAATAAAAAATCAGTGTGAATTGGAGCAAATCCTATAAATCTATTACCAGTATTACCATGGGCTTGACCAAAGAGTAGGAAAACAACATTCCCATACCTCCCAACTTTTTGAGATGGGAATGAGGGACACCTATCAGCAAAAGTATGCAGGTATAGGAAACACCCCTTGCCACGCCCCCTTAAAGGAGAATTTTACAAAAAAAACAAGATTGGTTACACCCACAAGTGCTTTTTTTTACCACTACTGTTCCCTTATATTGGCTTTTGGAATTTACAAATGCAGCAATTTAGAAATCAGATGAAAGGTTTAGGGCTGGAAAACACTCTTTGATAGATAAAAAGTGCATTTTATATACATATATAGAGATCAGACCTAAATGAGGGACACATGAGGAGGAATGAGGGACAGAGGGACATTGCTCCAAATCAGGGACAGACCCTTGAAATCAGGGACAGTTGGGAGCTATGCATTTTTGCATTTGGAGCCAAAGTAGGGGTGGATGTAATGAAACGGAGCATGCATTGTCTATATGTTAAGGATGCTCTAGTAATGTAGGTGTTTTTCTGACCATATAAGCTTGTGCAGTTCAACTAAGGCCTCATCTAGCAAAAGTTATAGAAATACACTATATTGTCAAAAGTATTGGGACACCTGCCTTTATAAACACACATGAACTTTAACCCCCCCCGGAGGTATTCCAGAGTCTGGCTCGGGGTGAAAATTCAGTACCATTAGTGGTAACCCCGAGGCAGACTCGGGATCACATCGCCGGATCCAGGATGAGTATGCTTACCTTATCCCCTGGATCCAGCGATGTCCCCCACTGTGCGAGCGAGCTGTCCTCCACTCGATCTATCACGGAGCCGAGCTCCGTTCCCTGCGAGCGTTGCGACGCACGGGGATGGAGAACGGCGCCAAATTCTAAAAGTGAAACACACAGTATACATACAGTATAATGTAATCTTACAGATTACATTGCTGTATGTAAATATTTCACATCCCCTTTGTCCCTAGTGTTCTGTCCAGTGTCCTGCACATAGTTTTATATTATAAACTGTTCTTTCTGCCTGGAAACTGGAGATTTTACATAGCAACCAAAACTGTCCCTTTACATCAAAAGAGGTTTTAGACCAGAAAACAGCTATAATAAATTGGAATCACTCGCAGAATTGAGCGATAGCAATTTGTGGGGAGATCCGTCATCAAATACTGAAAAGTAATGACAGTGACAATTCTGAAACTAAGCAAATTTCTGTTTTTTTGATTTGATTACATTATTGAATCAATTTTATTATTATTATTATATTATTTGGTATAATTCTTTAAAGTTATTTATTATATTTTAATTTATGATTTTGTTTTTCAAATTTTATCATACCCGGGATGTCTACTAGACTCTGGTTTGGACAGATTTAAGTGTGTTATTCCTAAAAATTACAGGCCTACAATATAAAACGTTCAACAAGAGCTTTTAACAATAAGCACTATGGAGCCACAGATTTTATAGAGCCCCAAAAGGAAGGTAGATCCTGAGTCTGTGGAACGCCGGATGGTCAAAACAAGCTCTCCTCCACTTGGTCTAAGGTTGGGCGCTAATAAAAAAATAAAAAAATTCCGCCTCAGTACCTCTCCCGTGTGCGCTTGATGGATCTACCTTCCTTTTGGGGCTCTATAAAATCTGTGGCTGCATAGTGCTTATTGTTAAAAGCTCTTGTTGAACGTTACACACTGGTGGAGACCCTTGAAGCTCGGGGAGTCATATATATGCATTTTTTGACCTACCCTTCCTGTTTTTAATTAACGGCATACCATTCACATGTAGCATCAATTGTTGATATAACTGTACTCCATACTGTATATCTGCCCCTGAAGATGGAGATTCCCAAGGCTCCGAAACGCGTAGGAAAACTAATGTTGTGGTTAATTATAATCATATCATGCATGGATAATCAACTTTTTGTACTTTATGTATGATGCTGTTTAACCCTTTCTATGGCATGATTTTATTTTACTCAATACATTTTGTATTTTGTTATATACTTTTTTGTGTACGTGCCTAAAAAGTCTACCACCAGGGGAACCCCCTTTTTTTCCTTCATTATTGGATGTGGTACAACAATTTTTGCCAGACCTTGCCATCCTACTTAATCTTCGTGGTCATGTACATGTACCCTTATGAGTCCTAATAAAGCTCTGCTGATTACTATCAGAATAGAAAATGAGTGTTTGCATTGACCTCTCGATCACTACAAATTAGTCACAGGTGTAATTTAAAGTAAATATACAGAATAGTATTTACTTAAAAGGTAATTGCTGTTGTAGACCAAGCAGAAAATGCTGTATGTATGGGATTTTGTATTCAGCACGTGGCTTTTTTTCATAATAAATAAAATATTATAAATAAAATAAAAATAAAATAAAAATAACTCAAAAGAATATAATTTTTTTATTAATACCAAAGATATTAAAAACATATAAATAAAATTCAATTTCTGTAAAAAATAAAAAAAAATAAGAATATTTATCACTTTCTGCAGAGGCAGTCAACATTTGTATACATCCATATCACAAAAAAGTCTGGTTATTATATAAATGCATTTTGTGTATTGTATATTTATGAGCATACCAGACTTATTGGTGATTTGGTATATAATGCCTGCTATACGTGTTCATTACAACATACCATATAGAGTATATACTTGTTTTCTGCTGATTTCCTGCATTTCCTGTTGTCTCCACCCTTTTCAGTCTATTATATGTCCACTGCTGCGGAAGTATTCAGGCTCCGAGGCTGCTTGTACACAGAGCAGGATGAGATGGGAAGGAATGGATCTATACACTGCATCTACCGCTTACCAGTTTACTTTGCACATGTTTATTTTATTTTTTATTTTTTTTAAAGGTTTTTTAAAAGATTTTTTTGTTAATGTGGTTCATCATTATTTAGCACATTGCATTGATTGATTTATCACAGTTTCTTTATTAGCACCAATGTCATTTTTCACCAAAGTGGTATTAGTTTTTAGTATAATATTCAGTTTTCAATCACAATAGCGCCCCCCTCAGATTTAAAGTATAGTTCACCTACTCTAATGGGGAACAGATTTTAAACACAGTCAATATTACTTATGGTTTATTCATTTAAACCCATAAGCGCGAGGCACCCCCAACATTGGAAGAGCCGCTTTAAATCTGGACACATGATTCAAAACCTGGACTGTCCGGGTGAATAGCAGACAGGTGGCAACCCTGGGCAAAGCATCTGTGAGAATGGACTCTGAAGCTGCTAAAGGCTAATGCCACGCACACACGACCGGACTTTCCGGCAGACTAGGTCTGAAGGGATTAGGGGGCTAGTCCGATAGTTTTCCCAAAAATAAATCAGACGGACCTAGAAATAGAACATGTTTCAAATCTATCCAACGGACTCAATTCCTGCAGACTAAAATCGGGAAAACCGTTTTTTCTGTGTGCTGGTCCGACGGACCAAATACGATGCAAGGGAAGCTATTGGCTACTGGCTATTGAACTTCCTTGTTTAGTCCCGTTTACGTCATCATGTTCAAAACGAACGGACTTTCGACTTAGTCCGTTCATTTGTGGCCAAGTCCGTTTGTTCGGAAAATGTCAGTCGGGAAGACCGTCGGCCCTAGTCTGCCGGAAAGTCTGGTTGTGTGTACACGGCATTAGTAGAAAAGCCTGGTTGTGTGTACGCGGCATTAGTAGAAAAGCCTGTCCCCTGCCAGCAGCTACAGAGAAGGCCCCTTGCTATCTCTGTGGAAGCAGTGGTCTCTCTGCTGAGTTCTAACACACCCCCTACTGATTCAAACCTATAGCTCTGCAATCATTAACGTTCACTCTCCCGATAACTGGAGAGGTCTAGTTCTAAATCATGTGTGTTGAATCCCTGCAGAGAGACCTCCACTTCTCCACAGAAAGAAAGGGTCCTTCTCTACAGCATTCTGACAGGACACAGGCCTTTCTACTTGGGCTTTACTGTTTTTTACCCACTTCAATACTGGACACTTTCTAATTTTGCCCAGGCCAATTTTCAGTTTCCAGCACTGTCACACTTTGAATGCCAATAACTAGTTATACAACACTGTACCCAAATTAAATTTGTATAATCTTTTTGAGACAATTTTTTTTTGATGGTATTTAATCACCGCCGGGTTTTTTTTGTTTTGCTATAAAAACTAAAAAATCTCCCCCCCCCAAAAAAAAAAAAACAAGTTTTTCTTATAATATAATATATTATATGTATATATGTATAATATAATATATTATACAGTTTCTGTTATAAAATTTTGCAAATAAATCATCTTTCTTCATAAATTTAGGCCAAAATGTATTCTGCTACATTTCTTTAGTAAAAAAAAAATAACCCAAATGTTTATTATTTAGTCTGTGTGAAAGTTATACAAACTATGGTATATACAGTATATTTGAACATGAATCAGTCCTGATGTACTGACTGCCTATCTCATTTCTTGAGGCCCTAAAATGCCAGGATAGCAAAAATACCCTCAAAATAACCCCTTTTTGTAAAGTAGACATCCCAATGTATTTAGTAAGAGGCATGTTGAGTTTTTTGAAATTGTAATTTTTTTCATCAGGGACACTGCCTAGTGACAGTATGTAAATAAATATATATATATATATATATATATATATATATATATATATATCATTGTTTTCAATGAATGTTCCTTTTCTTTTTTTTTTTACTTTTTTTTTTATACTGTCACCAGAGCAGTACAGTGCCACTATAGTAACACTGTACTTTTTTCACTATGATTGCTTATTACAGTGATAATCCATGTATAACCAATCATTTTTACTTTGTAAGTGGCATCCATTCATGTGCCATTGTGTACTATTGTGATAGTTGGGATTGGTCACAACTATCACATGTTGTAACAGGCCCACAATGATTGACCGTGATCACTATGACCAACCACAGCGCGCACAGTAGTACACAATGGCTACGAATGACAAGCCATTGTATGTTTATAACTGACATGTGATCACATGGTACCAGGACTGCACACAGCGTTTCGGTACACCAATCTGTGTTTTGCTGTGTCAAGGTGCACGCTTGGGAGGACGTCATACGAGGTCCACCCTGAATAGCATCCTATAGTAATAAATCGGCTGGGAAGAGAGGTGGTTAAAGAAAACATATATTAAGACATTGCATACCTTATGGTTTGCTACACCTGGAATGTACTTAGCCAAATTACCAGTTATTGACAGTGGGTATTTGTGTACTACACAGCCATTCCTTGCATCTCTTTTTATCCGGTGGTACTTAGGGCCCTTTTACACAAATGCATTTTTGCTGCATTTTTACCTTGCTAAAACTCAAGAAAAACACAAAAAAAGTTACTCTTGAACAGTTGATATCACATTGCAGCCAGAACCAGAGGAGTAAGATTGGCAAAAGCGGCCGTCTGCTCCTTCCACTGCCGGCTCCAGCTTGCTTCTATTGAAAAATAAACCAAACTGGCTCAAAACTCTGCCTAGATAAATGGCTGGTGCTGCATCATGCTGTCAAGGGTTTTTTTCTTACACTTGCTGAGTCAACACTAACATGCCTGAAAAAAATAGCTCATTTTTACTGACATGAAATTTCTCTAACATGCATTTACTGGCAGCTGTAAAAATAACACATTTTTACAAACTGTCAGTAAATTTACTGAAGTTTGGCAACCCTGAGTCCATCTAAGGATCGACTTCTTTCAAATGGGAATGTTGGAAAACTTTTTGCAATCAGCAGCTGCAGCCAAGTAAGGCTACATACAGTACATCTAAAGATCAGGGACAGGGAAGCTACACTACTCATTTCCTTTGCTGGGCTCAGACTGATGACATCATTTAATACAGCGCCCAGTAGAGGAATTGCGTAGTATAAATGTTCCTCCACCCTGACTGCTTGTTTACATTTGACAGCAGTGCTGCATATGATCAACTGAGCGGTCTGTTACTGCAATCACTGCAGGCCCTCACTGACAGGAGTTCCAAATGTGACACAGCTTAACTAAAAGGGCAGCAAACTCTCCTCATTTGGGGGGTCAACAGAATAAGCCATCACTGCAATCAATGGCAGGTCTGCACTGATGGAAGTCTAAATGGGCCAGGATCATTCTATTAAAAGTACAAATATATTTCTTCTAGCACACACCATATTCTATGCTGTATGTTTCCTGTTCCACATATGCCATGTTGTGCGTTCTCTTTTCTGCATCACCTCATTCCATATGCCATGCTGTATGTTCCTAATCCACATCACCTCATTGCATATGCCATACTGTATGTTCCTATTCCACACCACCTCATTCCATATGCAATGCTGTATGTTCCTATTCCACACCACCTCATTCCATATGCCATACTGTATGTTCCTATTTCACAGCACCTCATTTAATATGCCATACGGTATGTTCCTATTCCAAACCACCTCATTCCATATGCCATGCTGTATGTTCCTATTTCACACCACCTCATTCCATATGCCATGCTGTATGTTCCTATTCCACAACACCTCATTCCATATGCCATGCTGTATGTTCCTATTACACACTACCTCATTCCATATGCCATACTGTATGTTCCTATTCCACATCACCTCATTGCATATGCTATACTGTATGTTCCTATTCCGCACCACCTCATTCCATATGCCATGCTGTATGTTCCTATTCCACACCACCTCATTCCATATGCCATGCTGTATGTTCCTATTCCACACCACCTCATTTCATATGCCATGCTGTATGTTCCTATTCTACACCACCTCATTCCATATGCCATACTGTATGTTCCTATTCCACACCACCTCATTCCATATGCCATACGGTATGTTCCTATTCCAAACCACCTCATTCCATATGCCATGCTGTATGTTCCTATTTCACACCACCTCATTCCATATGCCATGCTATATGTTCCTATTTCACACCACCTCATTCTATATGCCATGCTGTATGTTCCTATTCCACAACACTTCATTCCATATGCCATGCTGTATGTTCCTATTCCACAACACTTCATTCCATATGCCATGCTGTATGTTCCTATTCCACACCACCTCATTCCATATGCCATACTGTATGTTCCCTTATTATGCACCACTTCGTCCCATATGCCATGCTGTATGTTCCCTTATTATGCACTATTTATTTCCATATGCCATGCTGTATGTTCCCTATTCTGTAATCCCTTATTCCATATGCCATGCTAAACATTCCTCATTCTGCACCACCTCATTCCATATGCCATGCTGTACATTCCATATTCTGCAGCACACCACTCCATATGCAATGCTCTACATTCCTATTGTGCACCACCTCATTCTATATGCCATGCTGTATGCTTCCTATTACACACCGCCTTGTTCCATATGCCATGCTGTACGGTTCCTATTCTGCACCCCCTTATTCCATATGCCATGCTAAACATTCCTTACTCTGTACCTCCTCGTTCCATATGCTATGCTGTATGCTCCCTATTCCACACCGCCTTGTTTTATGTTGTACATTTTGCACCAACTTGGTTTATATACCTTGCTGTACGTTCTCTTATTCACATTTACGTATTCTCTATTGTTGCTGCTGGGGAATTGATTAGTGCTGCGGGGGGGGGGGGGGGGTTATTGTTGCTGCTGGGGGGGTATTGTTGCTGCTAGGGGAGTTAATATTGCTGCTGGGGGATTTATAGTTTCTGCTGGGGTGTTTATTGTTTCTGCTGGGGGAGTTAATATTGCTGCTGGGGTATTTATTGATGCTGCTGAGTGAGTTAATATTGCTGTTGGGGGTTTGATGATGCTGATGGGGGATTTATTGATGCCCCTGGGGAATTTATTGATGCTGCTTGGGGGTCTGTTGTTGCTGTTGGGGCAGATAATATTGCTGCTGGAGGATTTACTGGTGTTGATGGGAATTTATTAATGCTGCTGGAGGGGGGGGGTCTATTGTTGCCGATGGGGTGATCTATTGTTGCTGATGGGAAATGTATTGTTGCTGCTGAGGAATGTATTGTTTAAAAAAGGGGTGGTATTGGGAGGTGGGAGAGGGCAGAGACATGGGATGGTGTTGAACAAGGATGACCTTTGGGTGGATGAGGGGGTGTACCTGCCTTTGAAAAAAAGCCATGCTTAGTACATATATAAAGCCTGGTAGTGGGAGGGTTTATCCAGTGCCTGTAAGATGTGAGCTATTCAGGCAACTGAGCGGACTAACCAATCTTGTTTTTTTGTACAATTCTCCTTTAAGGGGGTGTGGCAAGGGGTGTGTCCTATGCCTGCATACTTTTGCTGATAGGTGTCACTCAGTCCCTTCTCAAAAAGTTGGGAGGTATGCAACTCCCATTATTTCATTAGGCAACCTATTTTTTATTTTTTTTATCAGTCGTGGCAGCTAGCAAGCTATTTACCACCAGAAGGCCAGCTAGCAGGCTATATACCGCAAGAAGGCCAGCTAGCAGGCTATATACCGCCAGAAGGCCAGCTAGCAGGCTATTTATCGCCAGAAGGCCAGCTAGCAGGCTATTTATCGCCAGAATGCCAGCTAGCAGGCTATATACCACCAGAAGGCCAGCTAGCAGGCTATTTATCGCCAGAAGGCCAGCTAGCAGGCTATATACCGCCAGAAGGCCAGCTAGCAGGCTATTTACCGCCAGAAGGCCAGCTAGCAGGCTATATACCGCCAGAAGGCCAGATAGCAGGCTATATACTGCCAAAAGGCCAGCTAGCAGGCTATATACCGCCAAAAGGCCAGCTAGCAGGCTATATACTGCCAAAAGGCCAGCTAGCAGGCTATATACCGCCAGAAGGCCAGCTAGCAGGCTATATACTGCCAAAAGGCCAGCTAGCAGGCTATATACTGCCAAAAGGCCAGCTAGCAGGCTATATACCGCCAGAAGGCCAGCTAGCAGGCTATATCCTGCCAGAAGGCCAGCTAGCAGGCTATATACCGCCAGAAGGCCAGCTAGCAAGCTATATACCACCAGAAGACCAGCTAGCAGGCTATATACCATCAGAAGGCCAGCTAGCAGGCTATATACCGCCAGAAGGCCAGCTGGCAGGCTATATACTGCCAGAAGGCCAGGTAGCAGGCTATATACCAGAAGGCCAGCTGGCAGGCTATATACCGCCTGTAAGCATTGCCATTGTATAGGTAGGTTCTTTATAGAAAAGGGTCTTAGATGTAAAAGATTTCTAGATTATTTTACTCCTCTTATTTTTGAAACCCTGCCAGGACTGTAGCAGTAGGATGTGGAGCCAATACTAAAAGAAACATACAACAGGAGTAAGGCCAGGTATGACCAGCCAGATACAATGCTGCTTGTGAAGCCACCTGCGTTGTCGGCATGTGACACTGACTAGCTGATGTTAAGGTGGCAACAGTGCCCAGGATTAAGAAGAGGTGTGATAGCACTGTCACCCCATCACAGAAAGCAGTAAACTTGTCACTGGTCTGGTAGGATCAACAGGAATTTTTTGGTTTTACAGGAGGCTAGAGGGAAACAAAGAATGCATAGAAACACTACACTTAAACTGGCACCATATATTTATTTTTTTAATATTTATCTTTATTTCTACTTTACGTACTGTAGACTGTAATAACTCAGTCGATGCGATTAAGAACAACTCTAATTTTAATAATTTTCATCCAGGATAAAAATGTGGAGGTGATCTGAATATGTTTGAGCCCATTTCTACTGGTGCCATTATGGGTTATTCCAGAGGTCCCGCAACAAGCATCAAGTTTCAAGATTCCGGAATGTGTGTTAAAGCGGATCTTCACTGCATCTGAGCACCACAAACCAAAACCACTATTTCATTTTTAATATTCAAAGCAAACACCCCCATCCATCCATATCGCCATGCTTCATTTTGTTGAAGAATCACTTTGAAAAACACCCCCTGGCATTTCTGGCCGTGGCCATCTTGAATACGGGCAAATAATTAATGTAGCATTTACTTTCTGGAATCCATATCCCCTTACATCAAGCATGCATACAGGAGAGTGTGCTTAGCTGAGAAAGCACCCGTTTCATCAAAATCTGCGACCAGTCAGATTAGGTAATGGAAATGACATTCCTTCAGCTGCCCATGCATCCACCACTACAAAGTTTGCTAATCTGACAGAACACCTGCAGTCAGAAGAAGGCAGCAGACATCTTAGTACACCCAGCTATGTCTTGAATTTCACAGTAAAGTGAGCATATATAAATAAATATAGTATATTGACATCTGTGATGGTGTTTGCATGTGTAATTTTGAAAGCCTAAATCTTTAGCGCAGAGTAGTGCGGGGTGTACCAACATGGCCTCCGCCACCTTCCTACTGCTGGCATCCAGCTTCTTTCAAAATGTTACATCAAAACAGCATCACAGATGTCAATATACTCTATTTATTTATATACGCTCACTTTATTGCTAAAATTGCTGTGGAATTCAAGACGTAGCTGGGTGTAGTAAGATGTCCATTTCAGCTTCTTCTCACTGGAGGTATTCTGTCAGATGAGCAAACCTGGTAGCGGTGGACGCACATGCAGCTGATGGAACGTCACTCCCGTGACCTAATCTGATGGGTTGTCGATTCTGATGGAACACCCCTCCTCCTCTCCTCCCCTCCTGAAGACTCCTGGGATGTATGACATAATTTACCTAGGCAAGAAACTAGGAAGTAACAGAAGAAATGTAAAAAAAATAAAAGTTTAAAACAAGTAACTATGATATGCTTTTCCTATCTATTTAGAAACACTAGCAGCATGAGGATTTGAAATAATCAATGTTGATTGGAAGAGTGAAGTTACACTTTAATTGGGGTAGATGTTTACATCAACATAAAATCGTAGCTCTCTGAAATGGAGCAAAAAACAAAATACAACACTGTGCTCTGATGTGGCTTAAATGTGTCAACTTCCCTACAATTAATAATCCAGATCAGGTATATTTAATTTGCACCCCAGTACCCAGAGCTTTTGTAAACAGATTGAGACCACACTTTTCTGAGCGCCTGCATCATAGACAAACATTTTTTGTGGTCCCCTACACAGCATATTATGAACTAATCCATGACTACAGAATCAGAGACATCCTCTGTACTGAAGCTCACAAGTGATTGAAACCTTTCAGCTTGGAATTTGGCCATGATTGTGAACCACTTTTTACCTCTTGCACATGGGCTGTTTCCCCTGCCTGGAAAGCCCTGGAGCTGAGTACAGCTGCCTATAGACATGTATGACCATGCGCAGCTGTACGTTTGAATACGCCAATGCTTGTGTAAACACAAGCCAAGCATATGGGCATATGCAAAAAAAAGAAATAGAGGCCAGTTTGCTGTACTCAAAGCATTTTACACTGCATCAGGCTCAGGCACCTTATGTTCCAGTACAGTGGTCTCCAAACTGCAGCCCAGGGGCCAGATGTGGCCCTTTACTTGGTTTTGTCTGGCCCTTGGACACTACTTCTTCCACTAATTTAAGAAACTATTCATCCTACTGACACCAACAATTGGCCATAATTACTGCCACTGACATTAATGATAAAATAAATTATTCCTCCCACTGACACCAATAATGGGGCCTAAATCTTGCCACTGACACTAATGATTGGGCACTATTCCTCCCACTGACGCCAATGATGAGGGATTGTTTGCTCCCACATTAGGACATTTTCTACTCACACTGACCACAGTCCGGCCCCCCCAAAGCCCAAAGGACAGTAAACTGGCCCTTTATTTAGAAAATTTGGAGACCTCTGTTCCAGTACATTGAAAACAAGTGTTATTGATACATTGAAAACAAGTGTTATTGATAGACAAGTAATCCAGGTATGACGTTTATATGCAATAAGAGATTTTTTTTGTCTTCACTGAAATACTGATGCATATTTTTACAAATACAAAGTATTTTTTTGGTAATACGCATGCGTGAATTTAACAAGCAGACGGGCAAAAATAAATACCCTAAAAAATAACACAAGGTAAGGCTTCATGGTATGTAACTTTTTTTGCTTGCTCTTACCTGGCTATTGCCATATCCTGTTTCTGTCTGGCAGTTGCTTCTGCTCTTCTCGCAGCCTCCACTGCTCTCTCCACCTTCTCTCTCCCTTTACCCCTGCGCAATGGGAAAAGACTCTTCACTTTACCACTGGCCAACATGTTCATCTTGTACTTTCCTTCTTCTCGTGACCCATCAGGATAGGTGGTTCTACCATAACCATGCCGTCGATTTCTCAGCCATTCCCCTTCATAACTAAGCCCATTTGATCTACGGCTTACCCCATACCCACTGCGGCGATCACTCTTCCACTCGCCAGCATAAGTCTCTGTTTCCCAGGCAGCAATTGGCAGCTCAGACTCTGTTTCTGCTACACTAGCACTGGATCCATCTTGACTGGCACTGGATCCTAGAGAGCCGCCAGCCCCCCGAGTTTCACTTCTCAAAGAACTGCGCTGGCTGTCCCGGCCACTAGTGGGGGCTTTGGTATCTGATCCACGATGTAATCGGAACCCACTAAGTATAAGTGAACGTGAGAAGAAAAAGCCTCTTTTTTTAGGCTTGCCATTGCTGCCAGGACCAGTGGATTCAGAGCCAACTCCTCGAACTTTCAAAACAAAACCCCCACGGGATCCAGAGGCAGGGCTTCCTGGAAGTAGTCCTGGGGCTGTATTGGTGTGGGCATCAGGGGAGTTAGGCAAAGAAGTGAGGGTTGGCGTTCGGGGAGAACGGAGAAGTGCAGCTTGATGATATGGGACACTCTGACGTACCCCATATCCATGACGCTTACCGGTTTGCCACTGGCCTTGATATGTACCTGCAGAGATGGAATGGGATGTAGGCAGGGTGGGTAAACACAGAGTGCAAATATGAAGAGAGAGAAGGAGGTTGGTCACTAAATGGTTACATTACACAGGCTGTTGTTAATAATAAAAAAATCAGCTGTTATAATTTTTGGGTGAACCTGTCAATTAATTGTATACATTATCTTACATATTATGCAGTACAATTCTGTATCTATAACTATATTGCTTAGATTCTCACCTCCATCTGAGTATGTCTCTATGCCATAACCATCTTGCTGGCCATCTGTCCACAGTCCCTCATATCGTGCTCCAGAAAGACTCTCTCTCACACCTAGCCTTCCCTTTAGTCCATGTGTCCATTCACCCCGATACAGCCACCGTCCTTTATGTTCTTCTCCCAGGCCATTCTTCTTGCCTTGGTCCCAGTAGCCACGATATGTGTTTCCACTAGGCCAGGTGTAGACTCCCAGAGACTCAAACCCATGGCTCCATAGTCCACTGTATTCACCTTGCCTCGTTGGACCCTTGCATACACCATATCCATGTGCTCGGCCATCCTGCCAGTCTCCCATATAACACCCGCCATCTGAAAATCCAAATGTCCCTCCGCTGAACATGCAAGAGCCGGTTTCACATCGATTTTTTCCAAGCCCCAGTTTGCCTGTTTGATTATTTGCTCTACACAGAAAGCATCACGTGCTTTTACGTTTCCACTAGAATTCACAACTTCAAGACGTATCAGCTAAAATAAAAAAAATGTAGGGGGCAAGTCACATTATATACCACCTCCTGTTAATGTTTCTTGTTGTTTTTGTATCACGGGGGCAACCAGTTTAGTGACAGAACGAAACCTTCCGAGATCCTCCAATTTTTTTTTATCTTGGATCCAATTTTCATATAATATATCCTTATAAATGACAATCCATGATTCAAAACGGAGACTTATAATTGAAGTAGTCTGTAAAAGTGTTTTCCCGCTGGATCCCAGTTAGTATATGCGCCTGCTAGGACCACCTGGGGAGGGGAAAAAAATGACAATTACAACAAATACTATGTACGGTTCAGTGACTTTACACACTCTCTACCCAATGCAGTTGACGCGTTTAGTCACTAAAGGGAAAGCGTTCTGTCCGTCTGCTGATTTGCTGCTATTTTACAACCGTTTGTGCTTTGCTTGCACATTTTACCAGTACATACATGGCACAAGAAGGAACATTATTATCTTACATGACTTGACCGACTTCCTGTAAACTGCACTAGCCCGAGCATTAAAACATACGATGCACGAAAATAGCTTACAGTGCACATAGTAAAAAATAAATAAATAATGATCAGTCGGAGAAAACGGAACACAGTCATACTTTACTAACAAAATCAATACACACCTTTAAAAAAAAAAGGGAAATGAAAAAAAATTGGCGTTTACATACTGTATAAAATGAGTGAATGCACATATAGGAAACAGATCGCATTGATTACTTGCAATAAATATATGCAGGCCAAACACATGGGATGAACACAAACACATTTGTTTTTTTTTTTAATTGGCACTTACAAAAAAGGCAACCATAAATGACAGGCTTGTTTTTGCACAACACACAGTGTACAGACACACACATAGGATTTGATGGAGGGGGGGGGGGAGGGGGTGATCACCCCAATTATACAAAGCATTGCATGAATGGTAACCCCCCCACCACCACCACCACCCAAATTCATATACCGGAGAGCAGCTGTGTACTCACCTCGCAGTGCCCATAGATGCAGCTTGGAGACGGCTGATGGGGGTGGAGGATGGAGAGGAGGAGGAGGAGAGCTAAAAGTGGAGAGGCTTCTGCCAGGTTGTAAGGAGGGCGCTGGGGTGGGAGAGGATGGCAGCCCACATCGGGTGCTGAGAGGGGGGGCTACACAGGCAAGGCAGCTTCCTTCCCGATGTGATCTGCTTCTATCGGGATGCCCACGAGGGAGGGATCGGTGTGGGTGGAGGACAGATGGATGCTGGCACAACTTGGGCACAGATCGGGAGCTCCTGGGGCATGGCTGGGATGGTGTGGGCAGATGGATGCAATAAAGGGGAGCGGGTGAACACGCACACACACATCAGCTGTCACTTTGTGTCAATGTATACAATGTATCATCAGCACACTGTATACACACACAGGCACGGATCTGTCTCTCTCTGCTCATTAGCACACAGCCTTCTTTTTTTTCTTTCTCCCTAGCAACATCCAGCAGCTGGGCCATGACTACCGTGACCATGGCAGCAGGAGGAAGAGAGAGGCGGCTCCATGGAAACCGTTACCTTGGTGAAGAAGGTTGCAGCATCCTCGGCTATCCTGTTACATGCAGACATAAACACAGAGACAGCTCCACGCTCTCCACATCCATCACATGTGGGGCTCAGCCACTACTATTCCTAAGCTTTGCTATTTTACCTGTCATGGTTTCATCACACTGCATGTTCTGGCCGTGATAACATGGAAAAGGTTGCTTTGCCCCCTCAATAGCAAAAATTCACCCTTTTTTTAATTAACCACTTGACCTCCGGAAGGTTTACCCCCCCCCCCCCCCTTTCATGACCAAGAGTTCACAGGCTCAAGCTTTATTGAACTGCCAAAGGATACACCTGGCGTGTGGGGGGGGTTGGGGGGGGGGTAATCTTCAGGTCTCCTCTTCCTCCTTAAAATCCATCAAGTTATAGTCTCTGAGCAGACTGTGGACCAGTGACAGTCCTCAATGGACATCCTTTACCACTGGTGGATGAGACACTTTCACGCGGGCGATCCCCGCCGATGACAGGTCCGTCTCCGCTCATTGTCCTCTATGGGGAGATCAGATAAAAACGGACCGCCTGTCTGAATCCAATCCCATCCGAGCTGATCTGCCAGACAGACAAGAAACTGACAAGCGGACCTGATCGGGGGGCTAGTGTGAAAGGGGCCTTAAGTGTATATTGATTGGTTTGTGCAAACAATATAGCATCTACAAACTATCAGATATATTTATGGAATTTTTATTTATTTATTTATTTATTATTCTAGTAATGGCGGTGATCAGCGACTTATAGTGGGACTGCAATATTGCAGTAGACATTCTGACATTAACTGACACTTTGCCTGACACTAATACAAGTGATCAGTGCTAAAAATACGCGCTGTCACTGAACTAATGATACTGGCTGGGAAGGGGTTAATATCTAGGGCGGTCAAGGGGTTAAAAGTGTGCCTACTCAGTTTATGTGTACACTGTGCTACTTTTACTAGCAGAAGTGATGGATTCTAGTCCCTGCTTTGCAGGAGCACATAATCCATTCCTTCTCCCTGCTCCTACAGGGTGCCATGCCAAGTTCCAGAGAGAAATGCCCCTGTTCTTTCTTCACAGGAGTTTGACTGAAGGCAGCAGGAGCCTATGGCTCCTGGACATGGGGAAAGGGGCAAAAGGGACACGTGCCTTGGGTGCAGTGTTGGTATGTGTAGAGGGGGCTATTCTAGGAGCTTCAGCCGCTCCGCTTTCCAGCACCTCATTGACACCACTGATGCAGGGGGCATTTTTTCCCCACTGACACTGATGCAGCATTGTTTTTCCTCTTAGCAACACCACTGATGCATTTTATACTTCTAGTGACCTCACCCACATAGAAACATTTTTTTTCTTCTAGTGACACCACCGATGCAGAGACATTTTTTCTTTCCAGTGATACCATTGGTGCAAGCACTTTTTATCCTTCCAGTGTTGTCGCACACACAGCTAATTTTTTTATTTTCAGTGTTACTACAGGCAAATTGACACCACAGACGCAGGGACATTTTTTCCTTCTAGCGACACCACCAAAACACCAATGGCAGAGAGCGCTGATCGGAGTATTTTGGCAGAGGGGCCACCCCCCTGTCAGAGTACAATATCTCAGCGGGGGAGATCACTGAACTAACCTTCATGGTTAGTACAATGGCTCCGACCAGAGCTGTCAGTTAATGTGTACAAAAATGTTAGTGTGTACCCGGTTTTAGTGTAGTGTTAGTACAGTGTGAGTATAGTGTGTCAGTATAGTGTGAGTATAGTGTAGTGTGAGTATAGTGTAGTGCAGTGTTTAACACAGCATTACATAACATTTAGTGCTGTATACAGTGCTGTATACCCCCCCCCCTTTTTTTGGGGTTGCTGCATGTTTTGTTTTTGTTTTTTATCCCCTGCCTGCCCTCTTTTTTTTTTTAAATTGTCAGCTGCAGTCCTCGATTTGAAGTGCAACAAACAACACTTTTCATTCAATAAAGTGCATCCAATCACACATTTCCCAGTTTCTATTAAATTTGGGTAATAAGCCCCCCCTATCATGTCTGGGAGGTGGCCAACAAGGAGAGGCAGACTCTCCCATGTCACTATGAGGAGGCCAGCAGTGTCTGTGTCCACAGGCAAAGGTGGATGTGGTCCATCCTCTGGCAGGGTACATTTGTCTCTGTTTAGTGATGTTGCCCATGCTATCCAGCCACAGCTTGCAGAGGAGGTGGTGGACTGTCCTACTGAACCATCCTCATCCTGGTCATCCTCTATAACCCAAGCTGACACTAGTGTGCAGTTCACCGCAGCTGCCAGAGCAACTTATTCTGCCTCCTTGTCCACAGCTACTGCTGCCATAGCCCCAGCATCATGCATGGAGGAGTCAGCTGAATTATTTGAACACAGCATCAGCCACTTGCTTCTTGAGGATGCACATAGATTACTTGATTCTGATATTGGTTCTGAGGTAGAGGAAGGGAGTAAAATGAACCTACCCTACAGAGAGGGGAGAACACAGATAAACAACAAATTGGCAGTCATGTTCTGCCAGCCGCAGAGTATTGCCAAGTTGGCTCCAGTAAAGATGAGGATGGAACGGATGATGATGAGGTTACTGGTGTGATTTGGGTGTCGGATAGAGCAGAGGAGGAAACTGAGGGGGAGGAACAACCCCAACAAGTCAGGATGTCCTCCAGAGGCAGCTACCATGGAAGAGTAGAGAGCAGCCATCCTATTTCATCAGATTGTGGAGTTGTTATCTCCTGGCCCACCTCCCACAGCTCAGCTGTGTGAGCCTTTTTTAGCATGTGCAGCCAATCGCACTATTGCAATTTGCGAAGGGTGTCACAGGTCCTTGCAACACATCTGTCAGCAGCACACCACCAGCTGTAGACTATAGCAGGCAAATTTCTCTGCCCCAGCTGCTGCATCAAAAAAAAAATACCCTCCCTGCCACCTACATGCCCACCGTCTAAATTCCAGCTTGTCCAAATTTCTGGCTTAACAACTCCTGCCTTTCTGTCTGAAGGATTCTGCCCCTTCTGTGAATTTGCGGAATAAGCTGTACCACAATGGCAGGTTCCCAGTCACAATTTCTTTGCATGTAAGGCCATTCAAGCTCCGTACCCTCACATGGAAAGCAATGTTTTGGCATAGTTGGGCAAGGCAGTCAGCAGCAAGGTCCACATTACTGCTGGCACGTGGTCCAGCAAGCATGGTCAGGGACGATATATTTTGTTCACAGCACACTGGGTAACTCTGCTTGCATCTAGGAAGGATGCAGGACAGGGCTCAGTGCTGTAGATTGTTTTGTCACCTTATCTCCTTACAGCTGGTGGTGATGATGCGAGATCTGTCTGCTCCACCTCCTCCATGCCCCCCTATGCCGAATTGTCCTATGAACCACCAGTACCCCTAAATGTTCAAGGGACTATTCAAGGAGTCAGGCTAAAAGATACCATGCAGTGCTTCAGCTGATCTGTCTATGGGACAGGAGCCACACCAGAACAGAGATTCTTTCAGCTCTGCAAGGGCAGGCCCAGAGGTGGTTCACGCCATGGCAGCTTGAGCCAGGAATGGCAGTGTGCGATAATGGCACTAACCTTCTGTCCACCCTTTACATATGTCCTCAATTTGGTGGTGCAGCAGTTCTTAAACAGGTACCCAGGGTTGCAAGATCTTCTAAGGCAGACCAAAAGAGTCTGTAGCCATTTCAGGCGGTCATATACAGCCAGTGTTATGTTGGTTGACATTCAGCAGGAATTCCACCTGCTCGTAAACAACCTAATTTGTGACATGCCCACCAGGGGGAACTCAATTTTGTCAACTTTCAGTTCTCAGCGCCCAGGGCTGTCAGCTTGAAGATCCCATCGGCAGCATTTGCATCATATGGTGGAAGATAATCTAGGGGCAAAACAGACATGGGGAGCTTTCCAGTAGAGGATCCACTGGGTTTCTGAGTCATGAGAATTGACAACTGGCCAGAACCTGCCCAGTATGCAGTTGAGCTGCTGGGCTGCCCTGCATCCAGCATGCATTATGAATGGGCATTCAGTGCTGGTGGAGGATAAAAGAGTGCATCTGTACACAGACTCTGTTGACCGGCTGACATTTGTCCAAAATTAATCTGTCCTTGCTTAGCAGCAGCTATAAACCCCTGATGCCAATTTTGCGGATCTCGAATCTCTGCAAGACTGTCTAGGCTGCCTAACTTTGTGAGTGTTGATTTTTTTATTTATTTTTTACAATTTAGATTTTTTACAGCAAGGACAATTCTTGCTTTCACCAAGAGTACCTCTAGAAGGTTATAGGGTGAAGGCACCACCAACACGCAAAGACAAACTTTTCCACAACTGTGTGACAGGGGCATCAAATTAAATTTTTTTTACAGCAAGACCAATTCCTGCTTTTATCAAAAGTACTTCTAGAAGGTTACGGGGTGAAGGCACCATCAACAGTCCGAAATGGGGTGAATGCCCCCTCTCACTTTGAGAGCGGTAAATGGGTTTAAGAATAAAACATTAAACCTTTCTTTTTCTGCAATTGGAGGAATGACTTTTTGGAAGAGGAGTTTTGCCAGGGCAGCATGGAAGTCAGCTTATTGTAGTGGGAGGTTGGTAGATGAGATAGCATAAATCGAGGAGGGGATAGAGTTTGAAACCTAGCATGTAGCCCCTAGTCCAGGTAGTTGCAAAGGCTAACAGATGTCCCCCTACTTTTATGTGACTGGCAAGGTCTGCTTCCCACCCACTGCCCTGTGGTTTTGGTTTCCCCCACTTCTCCTGGAAGCCCTGGATCACAAAAGGATGGTGAGGAAGAAGGGATTGGGGTAATATTTGTTCTCTGATCATCTCTGCAGTGCTGTGAACTCTAATGCCACATACACATGACTGGACTTTCTGGCAGAAAAGGTCAAACAGAATCATTTCATCGGATAGTCCGATCATGTGTGAGCTTCATCAAACTTTTTATTTTCAAAAATTCTGATGGACCTAGAGATAGAACATGTTTTAAATCTTTCCGACGTAATCAATTCCTATTGGGAAAACCGCTAGTCTGTATGCAATTCCGACGGACCAAAAACGACGCAAGGGCAGCTATTGGCTACTGGCTATTGAACTTCCTTTTTTTAGTCCCGTCGTACATCATCGCATTCTAAAAGAACAGACTTTGGTGTGATCATGTGTAGGCAGGTCAATTTCAGCGGAACTCTGTCGGAAAGACCATCAGAGTTTATTGTGAAAAATGGTCGTGTGTACAGTCGTGTGTATGCGGCATAAGCGCTCAGCTCTGAACACCTTGGGTTCAGGACTGTCAGAATCCCCCCCTCGAAAGCCAATGCATAGCTGATTGAGCACACCCCTGTGCTCAGTCGGATGGAGCAGAAAACCGGGAAGATATTAAGGGTCCAAAAGAGCTATGATGTCTCCACAAAGAATATCTGTCACCTGCCTAATGCTATTACATAGAGGGCTTGTTAGCCCCCTTGTGATAGCAATAAAAGTAAGTGAAGAAAAAAATTAAAAATAATTAAAGGCAACTCCTTCACCCTGTGCACACCCACAATTGCAAACACGTGCACAGGGTGTGCAAATGTATGTAAATGGAATTCTTAACACCTTCCTCGTCATCAATAAGGTATTGCTCAGTAATATGCGTGGAAGGAGAAAATAGCTTGCTGGGAGAAGACTAGTCACTCTTCAAAACCAATTGTAGTAGCAAATGTACTAAGAAGGCTTGGACAGATGGGGAACTTTTAAGAAATCCCAGAGTGGTAACTTTAGTTTAGATACAAGGTTGCTTTAGTTTTAAATGGGTATGCACCACACCAATAAGAACAGAGATAGTATATTTAGGAGTAGGAGTTATGTAATGAATATCCAAACAGAAGAACTCGCTGCTCCAGGTGATACAGGAAGCCTAATGATATCACGGGTGCCCACCTCGGCTCGCCTCCGCATACAATCATCACTGAAGAAATGGCTGCACTCCAAGATCCATCAAAATTCTTATTTAATAAACGAACACCCCAAGTGTTACAAACAGTTCAAATGGTAGACGCGTTTCATGCACTAACAGGTGCGCTTATTCATTACTAATGAAGGATTGCTAAGGGGTGCAACCATTTCTTCAGAATTATGCAATGAGACTGAGCCTTCTTAGGTGGCAGCTCATTCAAACGGGATAGGTTAGATTCCTTGTCATCCTTAGCAGTATGTACTGTACAGAAGCAGCAACTGCATTCATATCAGAGACAGATTCTGGAGAAGAAGGCAAGCAAGTAAGCATGCAACCCCTGTGTTCTGAGTCAGCAATAATGACAGTAATTCTTGGTATAAAATGTAGGTTATTTGTAGAAAATCATTTTCTGTATAATGCAGTGGAGGGAGCCATGCTGGACAGGGTTAGGGATGACCACCAGAAACATTTGGACTCCAAGAGGGGAGAACAATCAAATCTGTCAGTATCAGGTCCAAAAGGAAGAGCACTGCAAGCTGCCCCAGAGCTGTTATTGTATCAAGAGCAGGAAAGACATGCAGGAATTATTCCCTTGCGCTTATGATCCGCACGAGCTATGCCAATAAGGATACTCACTAAAACACAGCTGCAGAAGCAAGAGGGGTTAGGTGGCCTTCTGTGACCAAGTCACTGTAAGTAGAACTGACCCTGGAATGCCTTACAAGGAGGCTGCAGTGCTTCTATTTAGGGCAAAGGCAGAAGAGGCAGAGGAAACACATAGTAATGCTTTGCAGGTGCACCAATGAGGCAAGCTCCACAAAAAGTTTTACTGCTATGTTCTTCAAAGTGCTTGTCACACATGCATTTTGTCACAGTAGTTGACTCTAAGCGTCAGCCCCCAAAACTGACCGGGAAGCCGGTCGGTAGACTTTTTTTGATCATGACACTTCAACAGAAGCTGGCCGGACAGCCGTCGTACTGTTTTTAAGTCAGGGCAAAAGGGGCAGCTGCCCTGGTCCCCATCATTGTTGTGGAGCCCAAAGCAGCTGCCTCATACTTGCCAACTATCCCAGTTTAAATTGACTTATCACTTGAAGTTTTAGTCCCGTGCTGTGTCCCAATATCTCAGTGTAAACTCACCTGCAGACCCTGTGTTTACATGTAAATAACCTGCATTGATACGTAAATAGAGGCGGCATTCATATCCCCCTGAGGTCATATCCACCATCACTTTTGCTGAATGCTGCCCACTGGGGAGGTAAAGGAGCATGCGTGAAAGTCCTGCCTACAACGATAGTCATTAAGCCTGTTGTGCAAAGGTAAGCAAATTGAAGGTGGAACCATTCTTCAAAAGAACATGTTGCCATAGCACCCTGAATTTTGGTGCATGTGAATACGCACATTTCAGCAGATGTGTGAGGGTGTAATTAACAATTAATGGCACTGCTGTGTATCTGCTGAAGGACAGCACTTTCTCTGGTGTCAGGACAGCGATTTTGCATTCCCAACACACACAAATGTAAACGCAGGCTAAATGTCTCAGTTACATTGGTGGTTGGTGTAAATTACATTGGGGCTTGGTGTAGAATCCTTTCATTCACACTAGTGGCCAGTGTGAAGGTCCCCCTTACATTGGTGGTCAGTGTAAATCCCTCTTTACATTGGTGGTTCCTTTGAATGCTCCTATTACATTAGTGGTCAGTGTAAATCTCCATTACATTGGTGGCCAGTGTAGAAACTCCTCTTTATATTGGTAATAGTTAAAAAAATCCAAACTTGCATTTGTGGTCCGTTTCAAATCCTCCCTTACATTGGTGGTCCATGTAGAATTGGTGATCAGTGTGCATTTCCCTTACATTGGTGGTAATTGCAGAATTGTCCTTACACTGGAGGTCAGTGGAACTCCCCCCTAACATTGGTAGTTGGTGTAGAAGTGTCACCTTACATTGGTGGTCAGTACAAATATCCTCGACAATGGTTGTTAGTATAAATTCCACCTTACATGGAGGCCATTGTATATCCCCCCTTACACTGGTGGTTGGTGTAAATGCTGTTATTACATTGGTGTCAGTGTAAAATCCCCCGTTACATGGTGGTCAGTGAAAATTCCCCCTCACATTGGTGGTCATTGTAAATTCCCTCACTATATACTTGCAAAGATTTCCAGCTTTGCTGTACATGATTATCAAAATTTGTCACTGTATACTGCCTACTAACTAATCCCATCCCCCACCACTGCCACTGATCCCATCAACCCTCCAGCATTGCAACTGATCACACCCCCCCCCCCCCAGCATTGCCACTGATCCCAGGAGTCCAAGGAGTTTTCTGTCTATTGATGGGTCCCCTCACCTCCCCAGTCCATGGTGTGCAGGCACTGAGGAGATGATGTGTTGCAACCTTTAGCAACCAATCAGTGAGCAGTAATGCTGTGCACTAACCTCTTGCAAACAAACATTGAGGGGTAAGGATATGCAGTTATCGCTAGGAACCAATCAGTGAGCAGTAATAATGTGCAGTACCCTCTAGCAACCAATTAGTGAGTGGTATCAATGTACAGTAATCTCTAGCAACCAATCAACAAGCGGAAGTCATGTGATGTAATCTTTAGAAAAGAAACAGTGAGCCATAATGTGTACTGTAACCTCTAGCAGTCAGGCAGTGAGCAGAAATGATACACTGTAACCTCTGGCAACCAATCGTAATCGCTCCCTAATCTGATTCAGTAAACTGATTTTGAGTTTAGCTGCTATTTATTGTATGTCATGTGAAGAGCGAAATTGCATGGAAGGGGGGGCCCAAGAAAATGTTTGACCAGGGTCCAGTCAATATTAAAGACAGTCCTGGTTGTACACATGGGTTGAATGTCAGCTGGTTTCTGTTGAACCGGCCGATGCCATCTGACATTCTGCCCGCGTGTACTAGGCTTAACAGTACACTCCTAGGTGCTTGCAACACAGTAAAGACTGTCACAGCAGTAGCCCACAGAGTGCTTGTAACACAGAAGTGTCATAGAATGGACACGACAACCCTGTAAAACCTGTAGAATGTAAGAGTACACATGCCTGGCCCCTTATAAAAAAAAAATGTAGTGGTGGTCTGGAGAGCATCAAGCTAACAGTCACATTCCAAACAATTTCCCCTTCCAGGTATTCTACTCCAAAGACATCTTCAGGGACAGGTTTATACTGCTGGGTGTGTCATGGCCCTGGACCTGTATTGGACTCTGTAGCTACCTAGCACGGGTCACTAGATACCTTAAAGTAGTTGTAAACCAAGTTGCATCACTTTTACCTACAGGTAAGTCTATAATAGGGCTTACATGTAGGTACTGTAAATATCTCCTAAACCTGCACGGTTTAGGAGATTCTTTACCATATAGAGTTGTGCCAATGCATACGCACTGAAGAAAGGGCGCGATCGTGCCGTTTATAAAGGGCCTGTGTCGTGACTATCGGATCTCGCATTATGCTTTTACTTTGCAGGGAACAAAAGAGGTTTACTTCCTCTTTAACATACAACTAAATGAAAACCTTTTTTTTTTGTTTTGGATAGTGGATATGGATTAGAACACCTGATATTACTGTTCGTGCTTCCATTAGGGAGAGTCACCCTCTCTATTTGTCCTGTTTACCATTATCACTGAAAGTAAAAGAAAATTCCAAATTTTGGGTTGTCCCCAGAAAAGTAATACAGGGAAAATCTTCCAATAGGAAGGTTCTGGGGACCTGGGGGTCTACAAGGAATTCTCTTAAATTGCAGGGATTTTGTCTCACTTCCTGTTTTGGTTATGAAGTGTAGGGAAATCTCCGCAATGAGACACAGATGGCACCAATGAACCAATACATGCTGACTATAGGGATGTGATGCCTCCCTACAGAGGATTGGTGGATTTGGAGCACATCTTTTAAAAATATTGAGGGCTTCCTGCATTTACCATCTCAGCAGTCTGCCCCTAATCTTTTGCAAGTTATTTTTACTAGCAGCCCCTTATTTTTGTGGTGATGTTTGATTTAGGTTTCATTGTTTAAATCTAATTTTAGACGACATCATGCGCCTATTATTTATTTTATTTATTTTTTTATGCATCTTTTTCCTCCCCGGTACAGTACTTTGAATCTTTTGCAAATTATGTTGTGTAGATCATGTCTGATGTCAGAGTGACCTAATTTGACCTTCTGCTCTGATTGTAGAATATTTGGAATCATAATCACTGTGTTGATAAAATCAGCATCCTAGGTCCTGAGGAAGCGGGATGATCCATGAAATACATAGGCCAACTTATCCATTTTAGATGCCCACTCCTAGCTCTTTTGGTTTTAATTTTATATGTACAGGTACTTTATAGTATGTTTATAATGCCTTTCTGGATACTAAAAATAATGTGATTTTAACTCATTTTTTTTTTAACGTGGTTTAAGGTTCCTTTTTCATTTGAAATTGTTCTGTGTTTTATGTATCACTTTCACCAGGTTTCATGGTTGAGCATGTGAGAAGGAAATGCAACCCCCCACAATGCAACAGATAAGGGAACCTGCCATTATGATCAAATGGAGTGCATGAAGGATCAAACTAATGCTTCAGACCAGTATGGTGAAGGTTACCAATACAGAGGAATACCAAACCTGGGCTAGCAGCAAGAACCTGAATAATCAGAACCCACCAAAAACAGATGGAACAATAACACAACTGAAGAAAAAAGGCTAGGAAAAAAAATTGGTTATACTTTTCTCAACAGAGTTTAAAAAATATGTCTATCCCTCTAGGACACTAATAAAAAACTAAGACATGCTGGGTTAAGGAGGGATTGCACTGAGGGCTGATTTATAATTTCCCAGTGCTCAATACTCCTGTAGGTGGCAGTATAACTTGACTGTATCTAAATTACAATTACAGCCAGCTGTCAAAATAATTAATCAGTGCCTAGATCTGAATGGATCCAGGTGCTGTTCAGCCAATATTTATTTACATTTTAAAAGTTTTTAATTGCATTCTCTGATTTCCAAAGTGGAGGGGCAGGGCAGTGATGTCACATTTTCCACCTCGACCAATCAGATAATGCTTTTCATTCATTAAAATAAATGCAAAGCATTATCTGAATGGCACGCGTGCTGAGCGGCTAGCCTGCTGTGTTCAAACTACAGCAGGACAGCTGCTCAACACTGGACCTGGAAGCTACTAGAGATCCCAGGTGTAGCGATGTCTACTACAGTGATTTCCAGCTTCTAGAGAGAGTCCCACATGTATGGTATATGCATAGTAAATTGGTTCAAGCTGGACCAATGTAACTATGTATAAAATGCCATACATGGAATTCTTCTTTAACCACTTCACGCAAAACGACGTACCCGTACGCTAAATACTGGGGCTATGGCAGCAGCTAGCTGCCATAACCCCGGTATTTTCGGGAACACTGTGCATCTCTTTAAGATAAAAGTGGTCTCCATGGCGGATTAGCCGCAAGATCATTTTTATCGGCGGGGGGAGAGGTGCCCACCCCTCTCCCGCAGTGCTCCGGTCGTCTCTGCCGCTTATTGGACCCGTCGATAGTGGAGGAGACAAACGCATCCTCTCCTGTGGATGCCTGGCTGCCGACTGAGGGGAAGATGACCCCTGCTCGGCTCCATGGCATGGGAGGGCGGAAGCGACATCAAATGTCACTTCCACCTATAGCTCCTAAAGGAGAATTATTATTTTTTTTATTGCATTTTAGTGTAAATATGAGATCTGAGTGAGGTATTTTTGACCCCAGATCTCATATTTAAGATTTCCTGTCATGCTTTTTTTCTATTGCAAGGGATGTTTACATTCCTTGTAATAGGAATAAAAGTAACCCAACATTTTTTTTCAAAAAATTTTTGTGTCAAAATAAAAAATGTAAAGTAAAACAAATATGAAAAAGTTTTTTTTAAAGCGCCCTGTCCCGACGAGCTCACGCGCAGAAGCAAACGCATATGAAAACGGTGTTCAAACCACACATGTGAGGTATCACCGCGATCGTTAGAGCGAGAGCAAAAATTCTAGCCCCAGACCTCCTCTGTAACTCAAAACTGGTAACCTGTAGAAATTTTTAAATATATCCCCATATGGAGATTTTTAAGGGTAAAAGTTTGTCGCCATTCCACGAGTGGGCGCAATTTTGAAGCATGACATGTTGGGTATCAATGTATTCGGTGTAACATTATCTTTCACAATATGGAAAATAAAATTGGGCTAACTTTACTGTTGTCTTATTTGTGTCTTTATACAAACACAAGACCCCTTTTTGGGGGGAAAAATATAAAGGTGAGGTTGCGTCGAGCAAACCATACTACAGTATAGGTTAAGTTTCAAAACTGCACAAGACCATAAAATGGTGAAAATAATACGGTACCCCAAGTTGTCCATAGGCAACACTTTGAAGGATTTTACAGCTTATCAATGGGGATAGCTAATATGTGTGATGGAACCATTGTTTGTATATGCTTTAATATCTGATTAATAGTTGGTAGCAGTAAGAAGTTTAAATGCAAACAGCGCAAGTACCAGAATTTGGTTTGTTATAAGCAGTGTTGGTCTTACTTTAAAAAAGTAATTTGTTAAGTTACAAATTACTTCTCCCAAAAAGTAATTGCGTTAGTAACTTGGTTACTACATTGGAAAAGTAATTAGTTACTCAGCAAAGTAACTGTGACTTTTTTTAAATATTCTATAGACGGGACTAGCGAAGGAAATGAATGTCGCCACCTCCATCAGCGAGATTGACACCTTGCGAGCCCCGTCGCCTGGTATGGATTTAAAGGGGAACCCCATCTCCGAAAAAACGGCATGGGGTGCCCCCAAAGTCCATAGCAGACCCTTATCTGAGCACACAGCCCGGCCGGGCAGGAAAAGGGGTGGGGACGAGCGAGCGCCCCCCCTCCTGAATCATACCAGGCCGCATGCCCTCAACATGAGGGGTTGCTTTGGGGAAGGGGGGGCCCTGCGGCTCCCCCACCCCAAAGCACCTTGTCCCCATGTTGATGAGCACAAGGGCCTCTTCCCGACAACCCTGACCGTTGGTTGTCGGGGTCTGCGGGCGGGGGGCTTATCAGAATCCGGGAGCCCCATTTATTAAGGGGGCTCCCAGATTCCAGCCCCCTACCCTATGTGAATGAGTATGGGGTGCGATGTACCCCTACTCATTCACCTGGGGAAAAAAGTGTTAATAAAAAAAACCACAACACAGGTTTTTAAAAGTACTTTACTAGTCTTCTCGCCGGGCTCCTCCGCTATCTTCTGCTCTTTTACCGCTAGCACTTTTGCTAGCAGAGGAACCCGGCTTTCTCCTATGTCGCCGCAGCCATCTGGGGGTCTTCTTCCAACTT
This sequence comes from Lithobates pipiens, assembly GCF_037356315.1. Taxonomy (NCBI): domain Eukaryota; kingdom Metazoa; phylum Chordata; class Amphibia; order Anura; family Ranidae; genus Lithobates; species Lithobates pipiens. Next base: position 18,169,224 of record NW_027507696.1, read on the forward strand.
CGAGGGTCTTGTCCCGCTCTTCGCTTCTTCTGCCGGGCCTCTGCTATCTTCTTACAGCTTTTACTAGCATTGGCCCGGTCTTGTTGCTGTCACCTTCTTCTACTTATATAGGCATAAGGGGCGATGCCACCTGGTGACCCCGTCCTTTATGATGTCACAGTCCCAGCATCCCCCGGGACTGTGACTTAAGGTGCGGGGTCACCGTGTGACATCAACTGGTAACTCTGTTTATTTTAACTGAGTTACTTACATCACTGGTTATAAGCCTCTTTCAGTTCCTGTACAGCACAGCTAGAATGGTAAAGGAAGTAAAAAGCTCTGAGTACGGTTTATCGACCTGCATGTTTTTCAGATACTTACAAATTTTGCATGCCTTCAGTACGCAATTTCCAATCGGTGCCCCTCAACTGGAAACAAACCCATTTATGGATGTGATACGTAGCTCAGACCCCAAAAAACTGATCTCAATCTTTTATAGCATGTTGTTACTGCCCTCCTTTTCTAGGTCAGCTTACGCACCTAAAGCTAAATGGGAGGAAGATGTGGGAGCAATGGAAGATGAGGACTGGAGTGATGATCTTGACACCTGCAAATTAGTGTCCCCCAAATTTCCTGACCGACTTACGCAGATTTATATTATCCATAAATCTTACCTTACTCCAATTAGAGTATCCAGATATAAACTGGATCTACTAACTGCGCAAAGTGCAACAGGAATGTTTTATCACTTACTTTGGAGTTGCCCCAAGATCCACGGATTCTGGACAGATTGTGCAGTTTCTTCATGACACAATGGGTTCTCCCTTACTCTGCACCCCAAGCCATGCCTCCTGGGAATTTATCCAGAACCAGATACGAATAAATTTACTAAAATATTTCTGAATTAAACTCTCTTCTCTGCAAGAAAAGTTATAGCAAGGCAGTGGATGAGGATGTTAACCAACTCCACCCGAGTTGGTTAACAGAAGTGAACAATAGTTTGATGTATAAGAAGCTCATCTATAAACACAGGGGTTGCCCAGCCAAGTACGCAAAAGTCTGGGATAGGTGACTGCATGCTTCCGAAACCTGTGGCTGATAGACCCTAGCTAAGCAACGGTGATCCTTACACTTTAACATCATTGTTGCTACCCTATTAATCTTCTGTATTGAGGGAAATGAATACAAAATGTACCATACATAATCCGACTGCTTTACTGTTATACGTGTTAATATGCGTCTCAACACGCAACTTACTTTACAAGGGATGTCTGATCATAATATTTTTCTGGTAAAATTGTCGTCTATACCTAACATTTCCTGTGATAATGCTTTATCTGTAAATTTTTGTTTTTCGTTCTAATAAAAACAGTTTGAACATAAAAAAAAAGAAAGAGGTTTATATTTGCCTATTTTCCACACTGGCTCCTGACGATATCCTCTTGCGATTAAACATGTCGGACAGAGCTAGCAGGTTGCCGTTATCGTTTTTTTCTGTCTGTTGCCATTTCTTCACTTGTGAGTACCCTCTGGATTTTATATCAATAAATTACAATTGTGCATTGGAAAAAAAAAAAAAAAACAGAAGTAGCTAGCACACTGAGCTCATCACTGTGCTTCCTTCCTATTTACTGTCCAGTCACAGGCTGGAAGCTGATCTATAACAGCCTGGGCTCAGAGGAAGTGGACTTAATGATGCAGAGTCTTCATACAACCTGCAAGGCTGCAGCCTTCTAGTGGGAGAAAGGAAGTACTGAAGTCAAACTGAAAGTGAGTAATGCAGAAAAAAAGTTACTTTTAATGAGCCATTGTTTTGCTGAAATTCAGCTTAAATTTATTTCTAAAGCTAAGACTTTTTGTTTAGTTTTGGCTAGAGTTTGGAAAGTTTAAAACACCAAAACAGCTACCAGATTCTAAACAGATGTATGCTAAACCCAGTGAACAGCAAGCTGCAATCCTGTAGATCTAAACCAAATAGCAGGCACGTTCATAGGCAACAGTCTCTGACTAGTGTTTGCTGATGGCAGATAAAGATGACAAATGTTCAACCTATTTAAGAAGCAGCACACATTAGGATAAGGACATCACAAGGGATCTGTATGATGGCTAACAGTTACCATTTTCACTGTATAAAGAATGTCGGCAGTGACCTGACAATTCTGTAATGGATACCACTGGTAACAGTATATAAAAGAAACATTCTATCGCTGCACCGTAAAGGTAAACCGTTCCCATAGCACTCGAACTTGAGAAAGGGTGGAGAAAAGTAGGACAAAACACAATTTTTTTTTCCTGATCCTTCCTTAACCGCTTGCCGACCGCGGCTGTGGCAAGCTCCATGAGTCGGATCGTGGGTCCCGTAGACTCAATCACCATGGGGATACCCACGATCGCCTCAGAGGGGAAGAACGGGGAGATGCTTGTTTACATTAGCAGCCAAGTGACAGTGTCACTGATCTCTGCTCGCTGTGATCGGGAGCAGAGATCAGTGACGTGTCACACGTAGCCACACCCCTCATAGAAACACTCCCCAGGACACACTTAACCCCTACACTGCCCCCTAGTGATTAACCCCTTCACTGCCAGTGTAATTTACACAGGAATCCGTGCATTTGTATAGCACTGATCGCTGTATAAATGACAATGGTCCCAAAAATGTGTCAAAAATGTCCGATATGTCCGCCATAATGTCGCACTCACAATAAAAATCACTGATCGCTACCATTACTATTAAAAAAAACAATGATTAATAAAAATTCCATAAAACTATCCCCTCTTTTTTTAAACGATATAACTTTTGCGCAAACCAAATGCTTATTGAGATTTTTTTTTACCAAAAATATGTAGAAGAATACGCATTGGCCTAAACTGAGGAAAAAAAATGTTTTTTGAAATATATTTTTGGGGGATATTTATTATCGCAAAATGTAAAAAATAATTATCGCTCTTTTTTTGTTTATAGTGCAAAAAATAAAAACTGCAGGGGTGATCAAATACAACCAAAAGAAAGCTCTATTTGTGGGGAAAAAAAGGCATCAATTTTGTTTGGGAGCCACGTCAATTGTCAGTTAAAGCGACGCAGTACCAAATCGCAAAAAGTGCTCTGGTCAGGAAGGGGGTAAATTCTTCCTGGGCTGAAGTGGTTAATATTGGTTCTGTACCCAGGGGCTTTAAGGATAGAGTGCACTACAGCACTGGAAGCAATGCCTTACCTGCTTGGCACAATTGCACCTCCATCTCTTGTTCCAATTTTACCAAAAAGCTAACCTCAAAGCTTCTTTAACTAAACATCGCTGTAGAAAAAAAAAGTCTAAACAATTTTCTTCATAAACGTTTTATGAATAAGAAAATATATTTCATACTTCCGAGGTGTGTGTGCAATAAATTTACAAAGGCCAACAATGGCAGCATTAGTAGGAAGGTGGGTGGGCAGCAGTGCACATTAATCAGGCTTAATTGACATTCTGTAAGTAAACCTTGGTGACATAAATCAGCTTGTCACTTAATCACATACAGTCTGAACACGGCCTATTGATGTTTTTCTTCAATTCCATCAGTGCTACTGTATGAAGTAGTACCACATTTTCAGAAAATTATTTTTACAATGCAATTACTAAGAGTCCAACTACATGATATAAAATGGACATGTAGAAAATTGTAATATTTATTGTATGGACACGACACGTTGAATAGCGCAACATAAGGATAAATTAATTTTTCATAGACGAGAGTGCCCTCCTCCCGCAACCACTACTGTCTCTCCAGTTATATATGAGGCCTCAGGAGAGCAGAGGAAAGACACTACTCCGGCACACTCTTCCGGCTCCCCGATCCTGCAATGTAATGTGAAGAAATAGAATGTTGTTATTCTGTCACATAATCTTATCATTCATTATCTGCTGACTTATTGCTTTAACGTTTGGAAAACAAAAGTGAGTGTCAATAGATACATATGTGGTTGTACACAAGATGATTTAATGATTTCTTTCTGAAGATGCTCACTACCAATAATTTTTTTTTTTTTTTCATTTTCATTATTATTATTATTATTTTTATTTCTTATTTTATGTTATTTATCATTTGTTCCAATAGTCAACTGGAATTGACGTTCATGGTTTCCTCGGAAATTTTTTGATGTGATCAAACCAGAAACATGGCGCTTTATCTCTCATATGGATGTTTTTCCTCCTTAGAAACAACATCTTCATCCAACCAACAATATGGCCGCTGTGCTCAAGTTTAGGGCTGAAACAACTAATCGATTAATCGACAACCAAACGATTCATTTTATAATCGATTCATCGGCCAGTAACATAATGGGGTTAAAAAAAAAAAAAATGAGCCCTTTATAGTACAACAATATAATCACTACTGTAAATATTACTTTCAGTGTTCTACAGTAAAAAAAAAAAATAACGCCTTCCAGTAGTGATTATCTGCTTTTTTGTACTATAAAGGGCTAATTTTAGTCTTTTTAACCCCATTATGTTACTAAACATCTTAGGCCTGGTTCAGATCTATATGTTTATTGGTGATTTTTGCAGAAACGGTTAATTTACATGGTTTCCTATGGGACACGTTCATATCTGTGCTTTTTTCAGCCGCTGCGTATTTGGAAAGGGTCAGGACTTTTAACGCAAAGCGGTGCTTTTTTGGTTCAATATACTTCAATGGAGAAGCTGCAGAAATGTAATGTAATGCGTTTTTGCAGCAATTTGTGTTTTTTAATCTGCCCAAAAAAAAATGCAAAAAACGCAAAAATGCAGTAAAATCACGTGCACGAAAATCAAAATACACAGCAAAAAGCACTGCAGAAACAGATCAAAAGTAAAAACTGCATAGGTGTGTACCAAGCCTTATGCTGGCCTCACGGATCAATTTTCAGGTGAGAATATTCAGATGAAAAATCTTTGTACATTTGCTGAATGAAAGAATTTTGTTTGAAAATTTCACTTAATTTCTAAACAAAAACCACATACACTGTCTGAAAATTCCTTTGACCAAGAAGTTTATTCTATTATTTCCAAATGTTCCCATCACTGTGGTTGAAAATGAACGTCAATTTGACCCACTTTTTTTTTTTAAGGTTATTAACCGATTAATCAAAACAATAATCGGCCAACTAATCGATTATGAAAATAATCGTTAGTTGCAGCCCTACTCAAGTTGATTGGGTATATGGAGGAGCGTTTACTCCTCTGCCCTTTATTTAAGCTGGCTCAGCTTACCGGAAACCAGGTCCTCGATGATGCCCTGTGGGAGGGCGAAACCTTGATGCTGTTTTCGGGAATACTGACATCAGTTCCGGTCATTTGGAACACACGCTACCAACGAAGGTTTCATACGATCTGTTCCATGCTTAATGCTTGTTATAATCCCTCTTTTTGTAAATACCCATCTTTTGTTTAAATAAACCAATTTTTGATTGTACTTCACTATTAGTTACATTTTTACCTATGGGTCCGTGTCTATCTGGCTCAAACTCTTCATTGAGGAACCCTGGATGTGCTGACCTGGCTTTCCACACACCATCCCAAAGACATCCATACCGAGCCTAAACTGACCCACCAGACTGAAAAGCTGGGGGTCACGTCGATCTGGTGAGTGGGGACACATAAGGGGGTGTTGTGCACCTGAAGTTTTTCAGGCATCTTTCTTTTGTTCACTTTGGATTGGAGCACCTTGAGTTACTTGTTTTTGGACTTTGTGTTGGTTCATCATATTTATTTTTTCACTTTTATTCAGTATGTCTGCGAGCGCTGTATTTATATGTTTTATGGTTTCCAAGTGATTAGCACTTTGTGTATAGCAGCTGCAATTTTTTCACTTTACTGATTTAACCTTTTTTGTCACACCATCAGCGCAAATTTGGATATTTAGTATATATATTTTTCAAAATGTTATTAATTAAATACATGCAAGGGGATCTCAGCATAACTCCTGCTGGTGCTACACAGTGCCAAGTTATTCCAGCTAAGGTGGCTGACATAACAGGTGTGACATAGCCTTCAGCAGTGAGACTATCTTTATCCAGCCAAACACATTTTATGGCAGCATTGCCCATAGCAGCTTCAGCTACCATTTAAGTGCAGAACAGAATGTTAAAGAAAGCATTTATACTACTATAGTGATTATTTTTTTTCATATATATATAAAACTGTGAATTTAAGATTTTGAATAGAATTATACTCAAATCCCAAATTCTACAAACACCCCTCTGTGTATGTCATATTCTGACACTTAGAACTGGTAATAGGGCATTTGACTTGCCTCCTGTGCCCCCAGCTGTGGCGTAACAGTTGGCTAATCACTTTCTTATGATGTACCCTTACTTGTTCATTCTGACCAAGGAGCTGGGATTCAGAGATTTATTGTGCTCATTATTCCTGACAGCAGACAGAACGGAGGTGGAGGAGGAGAAGGAAAAAAAAAAGAAGATACAGAGCATTTCAAAACATGCCCAATTAATCTCTTAACACCAGTGCACATAAGGGCATGCAGCCATTAGCATAAGTAGCCAGTTTAGCCTTCAGTGTGGTTGGTCTTGGGTTTAGCAGTCTCTGGACAAAGCTGCCTCTAGGAAAATTCCCCATGTGAATACCCATTGACACTTTACTGACCATTGGTAAATCTGGCTAGAAACACATTTCAATACCATATCCAAAACCTATTCTTTCTATTTTACATAAGAAAGGTAAGTTAACCCCTTCCCACCCAAGAGCACACATATATGCAGCCTCAGGGAGGTGGGCCTTTATCTGTGGGGCTGCATATATGTGATACTATGCTTGTGCTGAGAGCACACTGCACAGCATGCTCCCAGCACAAAGACCAAGCCCTCACCAAGAGCCCTGGGTCTCATACCAACAATCGGGAACCAGGAGGCTTGGTTCCTGATCACCTGGTTGCTGTGATAACCTCTGACTGGCTATCACAGTGATTGGTCACTGTACAGCCTGCCCCTGGGTTTTTTTCTTCCTCTTGAAGGGAAAAAAAGACAAATTGTATCGCTTTATCCTTGCTAGAGAAAAGTGTAAACAAAAAAAGTATAAAAATAAATAAAGCTAAAATAACTAGATCAGGGTTTCATCTGTCAGGATTAGGGTCATAGTTCTTGGTCAGAATTAAATGTTGGGTCAAAGGTCAGGTCAATGTATTTTAGGTAGAATTTAGAGTGGCTGTTAACCATTACATATACCCAGTGAATTGACTGGCCTCAGGTGATACACAGAGTCAAATCAAATCTCCCCACAGACGTTGTATCTGTTTATCTGCAGTCTTCTCCACTCTACAGCTGTTCAAAGTGCAGAATGTGTACAGATTGTCTGAGCTTCCATAAACGAGGAGGCTGGAGCTGAAATTACACTCTGCAAAGTTAAGTGAGAGCTGATTGGAGGGAAGACACATACACCCCCCTTCACGCAGCACACAGGAAAAAAGCGGAGGCTGTCAATCACAGGCTGTGTGCTGGAGCTCCCTCTCTTTTCACCTTTTGGTGTCAGGAAACTTGGCAGAAGAAATTCATGCAAATAGCAGAGGAACGATGCAGCTGACAGAAATGACACTTAGTGCTCTGGATTGAGATAGGTATACACTATAAAGGAATATACTTTGTTAATTTGTCATGTTGGAGGTTTACAACTACTTTAAGAAAAACAGTTTTTTTTAGCCAGTTCCCGACCGGCGCACGACGATGTACGCCGACAGAATGGCACGGGCAAGCAAACTGGCGTACAGGTACGTCCAGTTGAAATTGCCGCCCTGCCATCACGTGCACGTCACCGGTGGCGCGCGCCTGTCGGGACCCCCATGAGTCTGGTCGCGGGTCCCGCGGACTCTATCGCCGCGGGGATACCCGCGATCGTCTCACGGGGAGGCTAAACGTGGAGATGCCGATGTAAACAGCATCTCCCCGTTCTGCCTAGCAACAAGTGACACTGATCTCTGCTCCCTGTGATTGGAGCAGAGATCAGTGTTCACTAACACACAGCCCAGCCCCCCACAGTTAGTAACACACCCCTAGGACACACTTAACCCCTACACTGCCACCCCCTGGTTAACCCCTTCACTGCCAGTGTCATTTACACAGGAATCAGTGCATTTATATAGCACTGATTGCTGTATAAATGACAATGGTCCCAAAAATGTGTCAAAAATGTCCGATGTGTCCGCCATAATGTCGCAGTCACAATAAAAATCACTGATCGCCGCCATTACTAGTAAAAAAAAAAAAATATTAATAAAAATGCCATAAAACTATCCCCTATTTTGTAAACCCTATAAATTTTGCACAAACCAATCAATAATTGCTTATTGCGATTTTTTTTACTAAAAATATGTAGAAGAATACGTATCGGCCAAAACTGAGGAAAAAAAATGTTTTTTTATATATTTTTGGGGGATGTTTATTATAACAAAACGTAAAAAATAATGCGTTTTTTCAAAATTGTCACTTTTTTTGTTTATAGCGCAAAACATAAAAAACACAGAGGTGATCAAATACCACCAAAATAAAGCTCTATTTATGGGAAAAAAAAGGACGTCAATTTTGTTTGGAAGCCACGTCGCACAACCACGCAACTGTCAGTTAAAGCGACGCAGTGCCGAATCGCAAAAAGTGGTCTGGTCTTAAGCCAGCAAAATGGCCCGGTCTGAAAGTTGTTAACCACTTCCAGCTCAAGCAAATTCAGACACTTCGCTCCTACATGTAAAAATCATTTTTTTGGCTAGAAAACAACTCTCAAACATTATGTTTTTTTTTTTTTTTTTTTTTTTAGCAAAGACCTTAGGGAATAAAATGGTGGTTGTTTTTTTATGTCACACTGTATTTGCGCAACAATAAAGTTAGCCTGATTTTTTGGTATAAATGTGAAAGATGATGTTACGCGGAGTAAATAGGTACTCAACATGTCACGTTTTAAAATTGTGCATGCTCGTGATATGGCACCAAAGTTCGGTAGTTAAAAGTTTCCATAGGAAACGTATTACAATTTTTTACAGGTTACCTGTTTAGAGTTACAGAGGAGATCTTGGGCTAGAATTATTGCTCTTGCTCTAACATTTGTGGCGATACCTCACATATGGTTTAAACATATTACATATGCGGGCCCGACGTGCGTGTTCGCTCGATTCGGTGTGGATGGGGGTGCTTTAATTTTTTTTTTTTTTTTTTTTTTACACTTTCCCTTTAAAATGTATTTTTTGATCACTTTTATTCTATTACAAGGAATGTAAACATCCCTTGGAATAGGTATGATTGATTCCATGATTGTTTTTACTGGGGAGGGAATCCGCCGGAGAGAAAATATATCTGAATGATGCCTGCAGCTGCATGTATCATTCAGTTATACCCAACTCAAAGTCCAGGATGTCATATGATGGCCTACGGGTGGGAAGTGGTTACATTTTGCATCAATGTCAGTTAGTGTTAGTGTGTTTTAAAGAGGAAGTAAACCCTGATGAGTTTACTTCCTCTTTCATTCCCTGCAAAGGTAAAGCATAATGGACTACTATGCATCGCATAGTAGTCCATTATGTGTCACTTACCTGACACAGGAGCCAGCGAAGTCACCGCTGTCCCCTGTAGTCCGCCGCATCCATCTTCTCGGTGGGTCTCGCTGTTCCGCTGCTGTCATTCGGCAAAGCCGCGATGACGTCACTCCCGCGCATGCGCATGGGAGCCGCCACTCACGGCATATCGCGGTGCCTGTCTTTCGGCAAATATCTCCTAAACCGTGTAGGTTTAGGAGATATTTCTTGGAACTACAGGTAATGCCGCGTACACACGGGCGGACTGTATGGCGTACTTAGTTCGTCATACAATCCGACGGACAGTCCGTCGTACTTTCGACTGAACGGACTTGACCACACACGGATGCACAAACAGTCCGTCGAAAGCTTGCACGATGACGTGTAAAGCACGTATGACGGGACTAGAAATAGGAAGTCCAATACACAGCAAAGCACCCTTCCGCCGTGTAAATCCTTTCTGGGCATGCGCCATTCTTAGTCCGTCGAACTAGCATACTGACGAGCGGATTGTCCGCTGAAACCAAAGTACGACGGACAGAATTTCGAAAAATCCGAAATACTTAGTACGCCAGACTGCACGCTGAAAAAGTCAGCTGAAGCCCACACACGAGCGGACTGTCCGCTGAAATGTGTTTCGACGGACTAAGTAGGCCATACAGTCCGCCCGTGTGTACGCGGCATAAGCCTTAATCTAGGCTTACCTGTAGGTCAAAGTGTGTTGTAAGGGTTTAAAACCACTTTAAGTAGGATTTAAAAAAAAGCAAAATGTGCACAACAAATAATATATACATATGTGGTAGGGATGCGATCATCAGGAGTAGGAGAATTTTTTATGGGATGTTCATTGAAGAAAAGTTATGGAAATAGCAAGATATATACAGATTTTAAAAAATATGTACATGGGTACAACGCTACAAAAATTTCTATAATCACAAACTTATACATAAATAAAACTAAGAATGTGCTTAACCACATCACATCCAGTCCAGGCCAATTCTGACATTCCTCTCCTACATAGAAAAAAACCCTAAACATTATATTTTTTTTAAGCAGTGTCCCTAGAAAATAAAATGATGGGTGCTGAATATTTTTATGTCACACAATATTTATGCAGTGGTTTTTTTAAACGCAATTTTTTTAAAAATAAACTTTAATGAATTTGAATGCACAAAAACACAATACCCAATTGTTTGGTAAAATATAGAAGAAGATATTATGCTGAGTAAACAGATACCAAACACGTCATGATTTAAAATTGCGTCCACCCGTGGAATAACACCAAATTACGGTACCTAAACATCTACATAGACAACCCTTTAAATGCCTTTACAGGTTACCAGTTTAGAGTCACACAGGAAACCTGACACTAAAATTATTGCTCTCCCTCTGACATTTGCGGCAATACCTCACATGTGTGGTGCAATCACCGTTTACATATGGGTGAAGGACCTACGCGTGCGTTTGCATTTGCATGTGAGCAAGCAGTCACTTCCAATTTTTTTTTAATGTTTTTTTTTTATTTAAGAATTCGTTAACCATGTAACCTGTATCAACTTTATTGTTATTACAAGGGATGGAGAGAGCTGGGGTCTATTGGACAGCCATTCAGATACAGATCGGTCTGATTTGCTGCTTTAACAGCCAGATACACAAGGAACCGAAACTGGAAGCTGTCACACAATGGGAGGAACAAAGTCTGTTCTCCTCTCACTGTGTGCCCACTTCAGCTGCCTGAAAGAGTAATCCAGTGGCTCATTAGCCGCTAGGATTACTTTTATTTTGTAGGGAATCATCGGCACTAAAAGATGATATCTTGATCATTGTTTCAGCGATGATTGAGATATCACCTTTCCCTACTGAGGACATTTATAAATGTCCATACGTAAACATATAATGTCCAAAAAAGACCATATAGTGTCCAAGCATATATAATGAATATTCTACAATTTCAGAGCAATCTTCACCAGCAAAATAAATGAAAATGTAAAATTAGAAGGTCCTTGTGCTCCCAAGTGATAATCACAGGATCTACAGAACATCTTCTCATAGACACAAAGTGCTTCTGAAACCAGATGATGCACTCACCAGATTTTTGGTGACCCCTAATTAAGTAAAGTATGTAAGTTCAAAATGGCTTTTTCAGTATATTGTTCTCAGGCAGCTTTCAACAATCCTCCTCCACTTTAAAAGACCACTTTATTTCTCCAACTCCATTTCCATCATTCCCAGAGATAAACATCAAGAGAAAAGCCATCATGCAGTACTCTTTATTAAACTATACTTAAAAACACCCATAGTGGGCACCCATATTTAAACACATATAATCATGGCAGTATCAACCATGGGTCTCACTGTCGTTTTACTGAGAGCCGCTTGCCCTACTTCCTATTCGGCTCCGGCGTGCGTTCCACTGACTGAAAGTGATGTTAGCAGAAATTACATCACAAACCTTAGTCCTGCCAAATAAGTTTCATCTATCATTGACGTCGTCAGGGACGGATGGTTTCTGTACATCTTCCACCCTTATATATATTTTCCACTCGTTATATATTCCACCCTACTTCCTGGTTAGACTGATCAACTCCATCTTGTGGTGAAATACAATATTACATCCCTAATATATTTTATTCTACTCTTATTGACCATTTCCTATGCTGTTTGATACCATAAATTCAATGATGAGAATTGCGCTCTCTAACCTTTTTTTTTTTTTTTTTTTTTACAGATACATGATAAAAGATTTAGAAAAAAAGATTTTTAAAATCAGTAAAACGTGGGAGTATTTATATAACATAGGGGGATATAAAAAAAAAAATTATACAAAAATATATAAAAATCCCACAGACTAAATGTTATAGGTAAATTAGTTGGGTCTTAAAAATGGAGATGAAGCAATTTAAATTCATGTCTGTATTAAGACCATTGAGTTTTTTTGTTTTGTTTTTTACTTTTTCTATCTTTCAATATTTCTTAATATACAAAACACTTTCCCTGCCAAAGGGATATACATTGTTTAACATAGCATTATTTCCAAAATCATACCCCCCATTCCCCCACTATTATATTTTCCCACCCTTTTATATGCTTCATTCCCTCCCATCTCTAGGGAATTTTTACCTCACTGAAATTCTTCGTCAGTTTAAACCTTTTCCACTTTTCCCATCTCTGTATAAATCCCTCTCTACTTTCTTCTTGGCTATATCTTAGGTAATCCATGTTATAAATTTCTTCTATTTTATCAAACCATTCTCTAATTTTTGGGCTTTCTAATTCTTTCCAAGACTTTTTGTGGCATTCATCAGAATTTCTATATAAGACCATCGAGTTTTAAAGGTGCCTAGTTCATATGTCCAACAGGTTTCATTCTGTGATATCACTTTTTTAAGATTTGATCTTCCCCGTTTCATCAATCTCCTTGGGTCACAGTTGTGAGCATCTCTAAAATGTCTTGAAACACTATGCTTTTCTTCAATTGTTTATGTGTTCTCCTATTCTAACGCAAAGTTTTCTTCTTGTTCTTCTCATGTACTGTAACCCACAGGGGCATTCTAGCATATACACTCACCAGCCACAGTGGTACACCTGTTCAATTGCTTGGTAACCCAAATTGCTAATCAGCCCATCACATGGCAGCAACTCAATGTATTTAGGCATCTAGACGTGGTGAAGACAACTTGCTGAAGTACAAGTCGAGCATCAGAATGGGGAAGAAAGGGGATTTAAGTGCCTCCGAACATGGTATGGCTGTTGGTGCCAGACAGGCTGGTCTGAGTATTTAAAAAACTGCTGATCTACTGGGATTTTTGCACACAACCATCTCCAGGGTTTACAGAGAATGTCCCGAAAAAGAGAAAATATCCACTGAGCGGCAGTTGTGTGGACAAAAATGCCTTGTTGATGTCAGAGGAGAATGGGCAGACTGATTTGAGATGGTAGAAAAGCAATAGTAACTCAAATAACCACTCGTTATAACGAAGATATACAGAATACTATCTTTGAATGCACAAAACATTGAACCTTGAGGAAGATGGGCTACAGCAGCAGAAGACCACACCAGGTGCCACTCATGTCAGCTCAGAACAGGAAACTGAAGCTACAGTTTGCACAGGTTCACCAAAATTGGACAATAGAAAATTGGAAAAACATTGCCTGGTCTGACGAGTCTTGATTTCAGCTGCGACATTCAGATGGTAGGGTCAGAATTTTGCGTAAACAACATGAAAGCATGAATCTATCCTGCCTTGTATCAACGGTCTAGGCTGGTGGTGGTGGTGTAATAGTATGTGGGATATTTCCTTGGCACACTTTGAGCACCTTAGTACAGACTGAGCATCGTTTAAACGCCACAGCCTACCTGAGTATTGTTGCGGACCATGTCCATCCCTTTATGACTACAGTGCCCATTCCAGCCTTGTGCGGGTCTACAATCCTGTCCCTGATGTCCTTTGACAGCTCTTTGGTCTTGCTCACGATGGTGTCTTTTATACAAACAAGTTGTCTTTAAGAGCACCTTCTTAAATTGCCAGGACTAACCTGTGTACCACATGAGCACATACTGTTGCCAGTCTGTGGAAGCCAGAATGATTGTTGGTTGGTAGGGGATGAAATATTTTTTTACTCACTGAACTGCAACTCAATTTATAACATTTGCATGTGTTCTTTTCTGGATTTTTGGTTGATATTCTGTCTCTATAATTTAAAATACACCTATGATAAAAATTATAGACCCTTCATTTGTAAGTGGGCAACTTACAAATCAGCAGGGGAACACATAATATTTTCCTTACTGTATGGACCAAAATCTCTGAGGAATGTTTCCAACAACTTGTTGAATCTATGCCACAAGAAGGGCAAAAGAGGGTCTAACACAGTACTAGCAAGCTGGGCATAAAAAAATGGTCAGTGAGTGTGTCACATGAGTGCTGTTGCAAGATATAAGCTTGTTTATCTTATATTTACACTTAGTGCTCCTTCAAATACATTCTAGTCTTTTTCTAACATTCCGCTAACATCATTTCCAATCACTGAAACGCATGCCAGAGCCAAATAGGAAGCAGGGAAAGCAGTTCTTATTGCATCAACAGTGAGACTCATGGTTGATGCTGGCATGATTAAATGTTTTTAAATGTGAGTACACACTGCGGATGTTAAAGAATATGTAAATGGTTTTTTTTTTTAAACAAAAATGTCATACTTACCTCCTCTGTGCAGTTGGTTTTGCACAGAATGCCACTGATCCTCCTCTTACGGGGTCCCACAGTGGCGCTCCTGGATCCTCCTCTTCTCGAGTGCCCGGTCATAGAAGCGCTCTCCTCGGGGGGCATCCGTGCAAGAGGTGAAAAACCATGAGGGTTTACAACCCCTTTAAGTATATTTTAATAAAGAGTACTGTTGTTTATCTCTTGGAACAGTGGAGATGGAGTTGGAAATTTTTTTTATAGTGGAGGATTGTGGAAAGCCGCCTGATAGCGATAATAATTTTGGGAGCACTTTGTGTGGATGAGGAGAAGGCATTCCATACATCCTGTAATTATCACTTGGGTGCACAAGAATGTTATAATTTCATGTTCGATTGCATTTTGTGGGTGAAGATTGCACGCTTTTCCCTCGTCTTAATCAGCGCTTCCAGGATGGACCAGATAGATTTTGACTGGCCAGCGCTGTAATGCATTACCAGACCTTTCTCATGAATGTGCCTATAATTATTAACAAATGTCTATACTGCCAAACTAATGAGATATGACAATCCATTGGAAGACTACAGATTCTGAACCAATGTATACAGTATATTTAACTAGTTTCTGTTGGCAATATCGACAATTCTTAATAAACACACTTTGATAAAAGAGGTCCAGGACATCTGTGTTCACTTTGGTTGTGATATGGACAGATCTTAGGCATTAGGAAGAGCAATAACGATCAGTAAAAAAAACAAAAAACAAAAAAATAAAATAAAACAAAAACAGTAGAACTGGTGCAAGTAGGAGTCTAAAAGACCAAAACTATAGTACCACTGTAGTGTATTTGTAATCAACATTACAGTGACTTGTACAAGCTTCTTTATACATTATATAGCACATTTCACATACCGTATATACTCGAGTATAGGCCGACCCGAATATAAGCCGAGGCCCCCAATTTACCCCCAAAAAAACTGGCAAACTTATTGACTCGTGTATAAGCCGAGGGTGAGACATGCCTGTCCATCCCTGTGTGTGTGTCCGTCCATCCCTGTGTGTCCGTCCATCCCTGTGTGTCCGTCCATCCCTGTGTGTCCGTCCATCCATCCCTGTGTGTGTGTGTGTCCATCCATCCATCCATCCCTGTGTGTGTGTGTCTCCATCCATCCATCCATCCATCCCTGTGTGTGTCTCCATCCATCCATCCATCCCTGTGTGTGTCTCCATCCATCCACCCATCCCTGTGTGTGTCTCCATCCATCCACCCATCCCTGTGTGTATCCATGTGTGTGTGTGTGTGTGTGTGTGTGTGTGTGTGTGTGTGTGTGTGTGTGTGTGTGTGTGTGTGTGTGTGTGTGTGTGTGTCCAGCCTACCTTTGTCCCGAGCCTCCGTCCCGTGCCTTGCCTCCTTGCCTCCGTTCCGTTCCTTGCCTCCGTTCCGTCCCGTGCCGTCCCGTGCCGTGCCTTGCCGTCGTGTCGTGCCTTGCCTTGCCTCCGTCCCGTCCCGTGCCGTGCCTTGCCTTGCCTCCGTCCCGTGCCCTCTTCAGCGGCCATTGTAAAATTCAAAAGCCGCGCCTCCTCCTTCGCCTGTGATAGGCGGAACACTGAATTTCCCAGCAGCCTGTGTTCCGCCTATCACTGACGTCGTATCATCCTCGTCCGTAGTACGAGGATGATACGATGTCCGTGATAGGCGGAACACAGGCTGCTGGGAAATTCAGTGTTCCGCCTATCACAGGCGAAGGCGGAGCCGGAGGCGCGGCTTTTGAATAGAATGGCCGCTGTCTGTCTGCTCGACACGCTGATCGAGCGGGCAGACAGCGATGACTCGAGTATAAGCCGAGGGGGGCACTTTCAGCCTCAAAAAAGAGGCTGAAAATCTCGGCTTATACTCGAGTATATACGGTAATACACCTACACACTATCCAGTCATGTGATTAGAATAGCATATAGCACAACAAATAACATACACAAGACAGCGTCATGTAGATATAAGGTGAAAAATAAATGAATTGTAGAATATCAATTCAATATCAGTGAGGTTTTGCTGAAAATGACTGTGATGTGCTCTACTTCAGATTGAAATAAAGACTATGGGCATGGCGTTGTACATTTACATGCTAAAACGCTTACCTGCTAATACCCAGAGCAGTTGTTAGTTGATCCAAGCCAGCCTTGTTTTGCCATAGCTGTGGAGAGAAAGAAACTTCTCAGTACCTACAACAAGCATTTTAAAGTACAACTATGGCCTTCCCATTAACCACTTGCTTACTGGGTATATAACCTGCTGCCCAGACCAATTTTCAGCTTTCAGCACTGTCATTCTTTGAATGACAATTGCGTAGTCATGCAACAATATACCCATATGACATTTTTATAGTTTTTTTTTCATACCAATAGAGCTTTCTTTTGGTGGTATTTATTCACCACTGGGGTTTTTTTTTTTTTTGTTAAACAAACCAAAAAAGACCGAAAATTTTAAAAAACAAAAAAACAAAAAACGTTTTTATCGTTTATTATAAAAATTTTCAAACAGGTAATTTTTCTCCTTCGCTGATGTGCCCTAATGATGCTGCACTGATGAGACTGCACTGATAAAGCTGCACTGATGATGAGGCACTGGTTGGAAGCACTGGTGGGCACTGGTAAGCAGCACTGTGTGGGACCGATGTCCTTTTCACAGAAGCTGGTAATCGGCTTGTTGTTTTCTCAAGCCGATTACCGGCTTCTGTTTACATTATGTAATCAGCTGTCATTGGCTGACAGCTAATCACGTGGTAAAGGGTCAGGATTGGCCCTTAAATTGAATCTGTGATCAGCCAAGTCCCAAGGACTCTGTGATCACAAAGCACACCGCCCTCACATCGTTGTGTGAGCATGGGAGGCGGTCCATGTACACCCTCCTGGCAATTTAAGCCTGCGCTGTAGCCATCTTTTTTCGGCTATAGCGTGGGCTTCAAGTGGTCAAATAAAAATATGTGCTGCATGACTTATAATTCTAAGTACATCGGCACTTAAAGTTTTCTCAGGGCTTGTTTACATCAGGTATGGTGCGGGACTGCACACAAAAATGTGCTGCCTTCTGCACCCCATGTATTTGGAAAACTTGTGTGCCTTAGTGGCTGCGAAAAAGCATGGTACCGCTGTACTAGGCAGTTGGTGAGGCGAAATTTCAAAATCATGCCTGCAGCACTTTTTGTGCATTTCTGCATGTTTGGCAGCCCATTGAAATTAACGTCCTGCCCTAAATGCACAGCACAGAAACACACAAAAATAAATGCGCTTGGACACACCTTTATGGTACGAATGACCCCTAAGTTCCACTGCAAAGTCACACAAATACCTGTTGATCATATCAGTGATGTCAACCTAATGCAGCTTCCCATCATGGAATGACAACAATTCTGTGCCAATAATGAACCCAGAGCAGCATTTTGAGGTTAATGTAGGTTATGGCCAATTGCACTACAATGAGATGAAATGTTGCAAGAGGTGTGGCTATCAGCACTGTCACTGCTTATTCATAAGTGGCCAAACCTAGTGCTGCCCACAGCTCTGGATTAGAAACATAGAGTGACAGCAGGAAAAAGACCAAGTGGTCCATTGAGTCTGCCCCCCCCCCCCCCCCCTTCTGCTTCAAAAATAGCTCTGACTCGTACTGCCATCAGGGAATACCCTGTCCATGAAGGGGTGTACTTGGTCAGCAACAATGTTTAGGTACGTAGGTGGTATGTGTAAAAGTAACATCCACATGAATGGCAGGACACAACAGAACATTGCCCAAAGCATCAAACTGCCTCTTCCTGCTTGTCTTCCTTTCATACTGCATCCTGGTGCCGTCTCTTCCTCAGGTAAGTGACACACACACCCAACCATCCACATGATGTAAATAAAGAGATGATTTATGGGCACCCTGACTGGTCTGCGGCTACGCTGCCCCTTAAACAACAAACTGCAATGCCTATTTTTCGGCTTTCAACACACCAACTTCATGGGCAACTTGCTGCCTATTAAATCCCACTGACTTTCAGATGCCATTCTAGCGAGATAATCAATGTTATTCACTTTACGCCCTCAATGATCTAAATGTTATGGCTGATTGATGTATAGTATAGATATACACACACACACTGTGTGTTTGCTTATATATATATATATATATATCTATATATATTTTTTTTTTGTCTGTGTATATATACCAAGTTTGTCCCAAGCCAGTTTTTGTCCCCTAACTGTTGACCGACTACCTACCTCTGCTGGAAGTCTATTTGAAGCAGCAACTACTCCTTCAGTAAAATAAATAGATTGACAGCATTGCCTTTGTTGCTGAAACCCTCCCACTGTGAGTCTCACTTTCTGGGAGAGGGAACTTGTAAGACACAAATCAAAGACGGTTTGGCTCAGTTAGGGAAGGTAAGTGAGGATTTTCGACTTACATGTAAATTCTATTTCGTGGACTACAAGACACAAGCATCTTTATTCATAGACCCTGGATTATATTCAGCCACCTTCAGGTGATTGGACACTGGCAAACATAATTTTGGGACAGCTCATATAATCCCTCCCACTCCTCAGTTTTGTAGCAAGCCATAAGATGAACTGCCAGAACAAAAGGCAGAGGGTAGGGGTGGCCTATGTATTCCAGAAAAATAATTTTTTACAGGTAAGGCAAACATCTTTATATCTTAATGGTACAGAATACAGGCTGCCTTAATCTTAGATTTTGTGATTACCCAAATCAATATAACAGAGGTGTGGGCAACACAGAAACAATGCCAGCAGGCCCATATATCTAGGGATCATAAACCAGAAACCTGCCCCCAGTAGAGAGGTTGTTCATCATCCAAGGACACTAACAAAAAAAATGAGGATTGCAGGGAGTGGAAGGGGTTATATGGGCTGTCCCACAGTTGCTTGCCAGTGTTTCATTACCTGAAGTTTAGGATTAACACCCCTTTCACACTTGTGCAACCTGAAAGTTGCACGACTTTGGCGTGAGGCAACTGAGGCAGTGCCTGCATAATCTTGAGGTCTATGGACCTCAAGTCGCATTAGAGTCAGACCAAAGTATTGCAGGGGCTACTTTGAAGTCGCACAGATATGAACAGTACCCAATGAAAATCATGGCGTATGACTTGTCGGTGCCTAAAGGTGCTTGTGTTCTGTACTGTAGGTGTAAGAAAAAAGGTTTTTGTTTACTTTATAAGGATTGTTCATCACAGACTATCTGGACTTGGTACTTGTTTAGACTGTCATACAGAAGCATTGAGTTGTTTATTGTGTTGGTGCACACATGTGACATTACAACTCAACTCTGAGCTGCAAATCTTTCCAAATGACTCCACCAAATCAAAAGTTCTAGATCAGAAATATGAAATTGAAATTGTTTATATGGTCCTATGTGCGGAACATACTTTTCAAAAGAAATATGTCTTATCTGTCTTTAATGTACCATTCTCTGCAAGGTCTTAGCCCTTGTACACACGGTCGGACATTCCGACAACAAAATCCATCGGATTTTGTCCGAAACTGGTGTTGCATACACACGGTCGGACTAAGTCGTCGGAAAATCCGATCGTTCCTAACGTGATGACGTAATTTAGTTACGACAGGACTACGTTCAGGCTAGTAGCCAATAGCTTTGGTCTAGGAATGTGATCTGAGCATGCGTGGCACTTTGTCCGATTGGAATTCTCTACAAATGATCGGACAAAGTCCGATCAGATCATGTTGTTGGAGAATTTTATATCCAGCTCTCAAACTTTGTTGGTCGGACATTCCGACGGAAAAAGTCAGATGAAGCCTACACACGGTCGGATTATCCAACAACACGGTCCGATCAGACATTTTCCGTCGGAATGTCCGACCGTGTGTATAAGGGCTTAAAATGAAAAAGGATAATAGCTTGCAGTTCAGCACTAGTAACTACATTTACCACCATCTTTTATTACTATATATTATTCATGCGTATTACAAGATGCTGCCAGCCATAGTTATATAACTAAGCATCAAAGTTAGAAAGTTATTTTGGGCAGAAAAGTTATTATGATGCAGTAGGGTCACCTTTAGAATAATCATGCTGTATATGAAACCCGTACAATCAAACAGGCTCCCCACTATTGCTACAAACCCTTTTAATATAGAGACTTACAGCTGAGCTGAATTTGGTACGAATGAGCCCAGGTGCAAGGCAGTTCACTCGGATGTTTAGAGGTGATAATTCTGGTGCAAGAGCTTTGGTAAGGCCAAGTAGTGCAGTCTTACTGACGCTGTATGGGCCCAGAGCCTAGGAGAACATTAACAGAAACATAAGAATATAACAGCAATACAGCAACATCAAAAAAAAATGTATGCTAATAATAGTGATTTACTTACAGGAAATGGTGTAAATCCAGCCACAGAAGCAACAATCACAATACTGCCACCTCTGTGGAAAATCAAAGAAAAATTACTGTAGACAGAATCCTCTACCTATAGTTTGTAAAGTCTGGTACACACGGGTGAATACCAATCGGTTCAACAGAAACCAGCCAACATTCAACCCATATGTACAGCAGCCTATCTGACTCCATCCGGCCATTCTGCTTCTTTTGGACAGGCATGCTGGAAAAACAGCTGCAGATCTGCATCCGATCAGCATTCGCAGCCAATGGCTGCGAGTGCAGACCGGAGTGTTCTGGCGCCAGGGCAATCCCTGTGTCAGAACACAATACACAATAGCAGGGAGATCGCTGTACTAACATTGTATAGTTAGTACAGTGAGCTTCCACAAGCTCCCCAGTTTCTTTTTCGCTCAGCCCGCTAGGTTAAACAAAAAAGAACTGTCTGAGTGTACCAGGCTTTAGACATGTAGGGCAGGCCTTATACTGTGCAAAGTTCTTTCCTACAACCACGGGTTGCAGGAAAGGAATTCACACAATTCCCCCCATCAACAAAAACAGTGCTGACAGGGGAATCCCTCCTGCTGAGCCACTGTCTGCTCCCAGAGGGGGGGAGAAGACAGTGATTATTGTCAGCGGCTATAGCAGCCACTAGCATTAATCGCAAGACAATCCGACAGGCTGGTTGTAATCAAGTTGATCAATCAACTTGGTACATTCACCCTGCCCATTAACGGTTCAAATCCCAGCCGGTTCCTGCTGAATCAGCTGGGATTCAAATTGTGTATGGCCAGCCTTACTTTAGATGCACAATATTTGGTATAATAAGTAGAAGATAAGAAGTCTTTTTCCAGGAAAGGGACAAGAAGTCCCTGTACCGGTGCTGAAACACAGTGCTGTATACTGAGGCTACATACAGTTTATACAGTGCTGACAGCCACTGCATTTATTAGTAAAAAACTGATTGTTTGTGTTCATTTACGGTTGCAGCATTTACGAAATTAGGTCTTGAAGGGGAACTAAAGTCCTGCTATCAAAAACTGTCTGCAGGCAGACTCTATATTGCAGAAGAAAACAAATGCCAAACTGGCATGGGATTTATCTAGAACACTGAAGAGAAAAAACTAACCTGAAACACAAACACCTGGAATTGCCTGCTATGCAATACCAGCAGAAGTAAATTATTTTTTAGACTTGTGCGTCAAAAGTTATCAGCTCAGTATAAAAACAATCTTGTTACTGTGTGCTAGTAGTAAAAGATGAAAATAAAAACCTTGTTTCTATGTGTGATTTGTAACCATATATTAACTTGGGGCAGCCATAATGGCCCAATACACACTTAGGTTCTGCTTCCTGCTTTGACATGTAACACAATGGCCATGCTTTACTC
The DNA here is from genome assembly GCF_037356315.1 of Lithobates pipiens. Classification (NCBI taxonomy): domain Eukaryota; kingdom Metazoa; phylum Chordata; class Amphibia; order Anura; family Ranidae; genus Lithobates; species Lithobates pipiens. The sequence continues at coordinate 18,191,684 of NW_027507696.1, forward strand.
CTTGAAATGCAAGTTTGAGTCATACAAAATTTAATACAATAAAGAAAATATGAAAGCACGAACATTTAAAAAGGAGAAACTCACATTAAAAAGTTTGAGGCAAGTATTGCAATAGCACCTCAAACTGTGATCGCTAAAATACACTATAACTTTTCTTTAATTGCATTATGAAATATCACCTAGTAGTAGGGTGGAAATGCCCTTCGACACATGTACAGCAGTTAGGTTACAGCTTGCCTTGCACAGCCATATAAAACTTAAAGGGTAAGTTCACTTTAAAAAAAATAAAAATACTACTCACAGAGCATTGCACCTGTGATCAGCAGACTGTCAGTACAGTTGTCTGTCCATACCTCCCGTACGGGCAGACAATTACTTGTGTAGTGTAGTGTAGGAAAAATCACTGAACTAAAAGAGCGCTCACCAGTGCCCTCACAGTTCATTGAGAACTACAAGCTGTCTGCCATGGTGGAAGACGGGACTTGTAGTTTATTCATTCACAGAACTCTATGATTGAAAGACGTGGCAGTGTGCGCGGTTTTTAAATTGTGACAGCGGGTGCAGGGTATGGATCCCCTGCCCACTGTCACAATGGGGGATCAGGGGGTGTGGGCTGCTGCTTCAGTAACACGTTACATGTTATACCCTGAATATGGGTGTAACACGTTACCAAAAGGTGAACTTAGCCTTTAAAAGGTTTCCAAAGTGGGTATTTTATCAAAGAGAGTTGAAAACATTGTAATGTCTCCTCATAATTATTTGCTGCTAAGAGGACAATAACCCATTGAACACAGTCTTCCTTGAGACTCACCCTCTTTCCTGCATTTTGGGCACCACGAGTTTCACCAGAAGGAATGCAGCTTTAACATTTATATCTAAAATCTGAGAAGAAAATGAGTGTGAATTGTATAACATAACAAGTATAGCAAAAATCATTTTAAAATGAAAGCAAATTAGGTGTTTTAGAATTAAGTTGGTGGGTTTCTGTTGAATATACTTTATTCCTTCTGTGAATGTAAGTCATAGAAGCGCTGTCAAAAAATAAAGGAAAAGCTGCCAGCACCGCAAATGACAATTGCAGGTAATACGAGTGGGAAAATAATGGTGCAGCGCTAGTGACAATCAAAATAAATCAATTGAAAAATATGGGTGGTCTAAAGTATATAAAAAACCTTAACCAACATCTAAATACGGTATATAAAAATAGAGATATTCGCATAATTATTAAAAAAAATCTCCAAATGACAGAGATATACAAGTACAATATTTTGACAGTGCGGTCACAGTAATTATACAAAAAAAAATACAAAAAAATACAGTGCATATTTACAGTGGGGCAAAAAGTATTTAGTCAGTCACCAATCGTGCAAGTTCTCCCACTTAAAAAGATGAGAGTGGCCTGTAATTGTCATCGTAGGTATATCTCAACTATGAGAGACAAAATGTGGAAACAAATCCAGACAATCACATTGTCTGATTTTTGAAAGAATTTATTTGCAGATTATGGTGGAAAATAAGTATTTGGTCACCTACAAACAAGCAAGATTTCTGGCTCTCATAGACCTGTATCTTCTTCTTTAAGAGGCTCCTCTCTCCTCCACTCATTACCTGTATTAATGTCACCTGTTTGAACTTGTTATCAGTATAAAAGACACCTGTCCACAACCTCAAGCAGTCAGACTCCAAACTCCACTATGGTGAAGACCAAAGAGCTATTAAAGGACACCAGAAACAAACTTGTAGACCTGCATCAGGCTGGAAGAAATCAACTGTGGGAGCAATAATTAGAAAGTGGAAGACATACAAGACCACTGATAATCTCCCTTGATCTGGGGCTCCACGCAAGATCTCACCCTGTAGGGTCAAAATGATCACAAGAACGGTGAGCAAAAATCCCAGGACCACACGGGTTGACCTAGTGAATGATCTGCAGAGAGCTGGAACCAACGTAACAATGGCTACCATCAGTAACACACTACGCCGCCAGAGACTCAGATCCTGCAGTGCCAGATGTGTCCCCCTGCTTAAGCCAGTACATGTCCAGGCCCGTCTGAGATTTGCTAGAAAGCATTTGGATGATCCAGAAGAGGATTGGGAGAATGTTATATGGTCAGATGAAACCAAAGTAGAATGGTTTGTTAGAAACACAACTCATTGTGTTTGGAGGAGAGAGAATGCTGAGTTGCAACCAAAGAACACCATACCTACTGTGAAGCAGGGGGGTGGCAACATCATGCTTTGGGGCTGTTTCTCTGCAAAGGGAACAGGAAGACTGATCCGTGTACATGAAAGAATGAATGGGGCCATGTATAGTGAGATTTTGAGTGCAAACCTCCTCCCATCAGCAAGGGCATTGAAGATTAAATGTGGCAATTGAGTCTTTCAGCATGACAATGATCCCAAACACACCACCCAGGCAATGAAGGAGTGGCTTCGTAAGAAGCATTTCAAGGTCCTGGAGTGGCCTAGCCAGTCTGCAGATCTCAACCACATAGAAAACCTTTGGAGGGAGTTGAAAGTCCGTGTTGCCCAGCGACAGCCCCACAACATCACAGCTCTAGAGGAGATCTGCATGGAGGAATGGGCCAACATACCAACAACAGTGTGTGACAACCTTATGAAGACTTACAGAAAACATTTCACCTCTGTCATTGCCAACAAAGGATATATAACAAAGTATTGAGATTAACTTTTGATATTGACCAAATACTTATTTTCCACCATAATTTGCAAATAAATTCTTTCAAAAATCAGACAATGTGATTGTCTGGATTTGTTTCCACATTTTGTCTCTCATAGTTGAGGTATACCTATGATGACAATTACAGGCCTCTCTCATCTTTTTAAGTGGGAGAACTTGCACAATTGGTGGCTGACTAAATACTTTTTTGCCCCACTTTAAGTGAAGTGAACCACTTGTTACAAGCTACATATAAAGATTATAATAAAAAGAAAAAAAGAAAAAGGAAAAAAAAAGGAGAGCACAAAAGTCCACTAAGTGACAAACACTGTTTATCACTTAGTGGACTTTTGTGCTCTCCTTTTTTTTTATTATAACCTTTATATGTAACTTGTAACAAGTGGTTCACTTCACTTACATGTGCACTGTATTTTTTTTGTATAATCACTGTGACCGCACTGTCATAATATTGTACTCAAATAATCTCTGTAATTGGGAGATTTTTTTAACTTAATATGCGAATATCTCTATTTTGATCCATTTATATGTTGGTTAACCACTTGCTTACTGGGCACTTAAACCCCCCTCAGTCCCAGACCAATTTTCAGCTTTCAGCGCTGATGCACTTTGAGTGACAATTACGCGGTCATACAACACTGTACCCAAATGAATTTTTTATCATTTTTTTCCCACAAATAGAGCTTTCTTTTGGTGGTATTTAGTTACAGCTCGGAGTTTTATTTTTTGCTAAACAAACAAAAAAAGATGCAAAAAAAAAAAAAAAAAAAATCATGTTTTAATAGTTTGTTATAAAATTTAGCAAACGGGTCATTTTTCTCCTTCATTGAAGTGCGCTGATTAGGCGGCACTGATAGGCTGCATTGGTGGGCACTGATGGGCTGCATTGGTGGGCACTGATGGGCTGCATTGGTGGGCACTGATAGGCTGCACTGGTGGGCACTGATAGGCATAGTTAAGGCGGCACTAATAGGCACAGATAAGGCGGCACCGATGGGCACAGATAAGGCGGCACTGATGGGCAAAGATGGGCACAGATAAGATGGCACGGATGGGTGGCACGGATAAGTGGCACGGATGGGTGGCACGGATGGGCACTGATAGGTACCACAGATAGATGGGACTGATGGGCACTGATAGGTGGCACTGATAGGTGGCTCTGATAGGTGGCACTGCTGGGCACTGATGGGCGGCACTGCTGGGCACTGATGGGCGGCACTGGGGTGCAGCACCTGAGGCAGATTTTGGGTGGCACTGTGGGTGGCACTGCTGGGTGGCACTGTGGGTGGCACTGTGGGCACTGCTGGGTGGCACTGTGGGCACTGCTGGGTGGCACTGTGGGCACTATGGGCACTGCTGGGTGGCACTGACAGGGGGGCACTTACTTTATTTCAGGATGGCACTGCGGGTGGCAGGTGGGCACTGGCAGGGGGCAGGTGTCCTTTTACATTGCTGGCCGTGATCGGGACTGATGTCCCGAACACGGCCGCCGGCGATCGGCTTTTTTTTTTTCTCCTCGCGCTGTCAGCGCGAGGAGGAATACTAGCCGATTACCGGCTCCGTTTTATCACATGATCAGCTGTCATTGGCTGACAGCTGATCACGTGATAAGGGGTCGGGATCGACCCCTTACACGGATCGGTGATCAGGCGAGTCTCACGGACTCGCCGATCACAGAGCGCGCCGCGCGCGCCCCTCAGGGGGCGCGCAGGCCGCTCGTAACCGGGACTACGTCAATAGACGTAGTCCCGAAAATGTGGGTCCGCGCTATTGCCGTCATTTTGCAATAGCGCGGATCCCAAGTGGTTAAAGTTTTTATATACTTTAGACCACCCATATTTTTTAATTTATTTATTTTTATGTAGGTCATAGAGAAAACTACAAAATGTATTTGTTTTGACATATTCAGTGAAAAGAACAGGGCATAAAAATGACCCCACACTCCAAGACATGTTTTGGGCCCTGGTCAGCTCGGTGTACCTAATAGGGAGATGGGCAAGGGACATCTAAAGACTCTTTAGAGGAGTCTTGCTGCCATAAACTTGTTAGGTAGTGTGGTCATAAAAAACTGTGACTGTTAGTTCTGCTATTAAAGACATATACAAATTAAATTATAGATATTGGGCAGTCTCTCTCAGTCCCTTGTCCAGCTCTTGATTGTATTTATTGGCAGATGAACATTTTTATAAAGGAAATCATGGTACATGTGTGTCAAAAGGAGAAGGAGAAACCTCTGGCTAAAATGCAGAGATTAAAAACTGAAAGAGGAGGCAGTTGAGGGTGTTAATTTACTTCTCCTTTATGTAATGCAGTTGGAATCCAGCTATTGAGTGTTAATCCAGTGGATTATCTGAGAACAGGCCACTAGTGCTAATTTAGTTAAACACTGCGAAGTCTGGTATCCACAGCAGGCAATTAGAGTTAATTTTGTACTGTTTGGTAATGCGTGACTGGTGGCAATTTATTTTGCGTTTTGCACTGGTTATTGAATAAGTCTATAGATGTAAAAATATGCAAGGTGCTTTATGTAATGTGTGGCTTTAGTTATTGTCTTACCTTTTCCCAAACCTCATCAGTAGAGTCCAAGATATTTCCAAAAAATGGGTTAACTGCAGCATTAGAAACGAGAATATCAACCCCTCCAAACTTTTGGACAGCCTAGAAAATAAACGATGTCATCAACACAGTGCTGCCACCAGCAGCATTTGAGAAATAGTCATTTTTAAAAAGTCCAGTAGAAAATAAAAACATTGTGTCATTTCAAGTCTCCCACCTTGTGAAAGTTTATTTTTGTGGTTGTATTACATTTTCAAACTGTCATGTATTAAATGTGCATTTGTAAAACAGAAATAACAGCAAAGGATTCTCAGGGCACTATGGGTTATCTGCCTGCTAAAAGTAAGGCATTTAGGCAAAAGGCATGAGACACTGCTAATGAGTCATTCGCTTTGTTCTGTAAACTTGAAGTGTATTTTACTACAACATTTCATATTCCTGATATGTGTTCGTTGTATCATATACGTGTACAAAAAAGATAAAAAAGGTATTTATATGGATGGGTTGTTTTACAAGGTAAGGGTTCACATAAGCTTGCAATATAGAGAATTGCAAAGGTAAAAGTAAAGAGAACGCTCAAAACAAATTGGCCTGGTTTGGTTACTTATGCTCCACAAATAGGCAAATATTTTGCATGTATAACTTTACATCACATGTATCAAACACAAGGCCTGCAGGCTGAATCCGGCTCTCCAGGCCATTTCATGGGGCCCTCACACCCAGGGCTTTTTTTTTTGTCAGACGGAATTTTGCACATGTACCCCTAGACCCTGCACTCTATACACATTGCTCCCCTGAACTCTGCACATAACACACTCCTGGTATTTAATGCCCCTTTAAGATCCTCCCACTGTTGATACAACTTGGCCACATCCAAATTAATATAGTCTTACAGATACAACCAGCCCTTTGAAGGCAACCATAATGAGGCACACAATGACATTGCGCTTGACACTACTGCTCTAGAGTGTCCCCTTAATGCACAGTTCTCTGCCTGTTCTCTGACTACAAGAAACATAAAGCTCTTACCGTATTCACTAGTCTTTCTCGGTCCTCACTCCGACCTACATGACAGACTGTTCCTTCAACATCTAGTCCTTGTCCTTTAAGTTCTCGCACAGCTTTATCAACATTTTCCTGCTTCCGGCTGCTAATCAGAACTCGTGCTCCATCCTGAGCAAGCTTCTGAGCAATAGCCAAACCGATCCTGAGTTGGAAGAGGAGGAGGAACTTCATGTCATTTTGGTATAATATCTCAAGGCTTTTCATAAAGAACAAATTCCACTTCAACACAAGAATGATGATTATAGAATAGAATTTTCAGGAACACAAATATATTCATTAGGCCACTGCACTGACCCAAAGTAAAAAAAAAAAAAAAAAAAAAGCATACACCTCAGAGTTTAGCTATACAAGAAAAATCAGTCATCAACTGGATGTTGCATGATGCTTAGGATATGGTGCCTAAGATGGACTATTAGTTTAAGTAGGGGACAATCATAGGAGCCACATATTTAATATGAGGGGTCTTCAAAAGGTTTCCTCACTTTTATATTTTCGTTGGAAAACAGTGAGGGCGGAAGGAGTAGTAATTAGTCGTGTCTGAGAGTGTCATGTGACTAGTCTATCTGCCAAGCTGACTAACCTTGAAGTTTAGCATAAGAGTTGTCACGCTGTGGTAAAGATGGCTGCGAAACGTATTAAAAAAAAGTGCAGAAACTTTTTGAAGAACCCTTGTAAATGTGTTCAGGATTTTCCATCTATGCCCTCCTATTTCTAAATGATATGGATCACTGTTGTTGATACTTCGGATGCATACACATATTAATTGGCCAAGAGAGTAAGGTCATCTTTAGTCATATTGTTATTAACCCTTCCACTTATGGGGATGGCTTCCTTTTTTTTGTGACAGATGGTCGAACCAATTTTGCTACTTTTCACATGAACATTACAGACTTAGATTTTTAGCATAATATAAATCCATATCTCCTATAATCCTACAAGGCACCTTGAGGAGTTACAAATATTGAAGATGGAAAAGATATCAGTCATTCAGACCCTTTTGGTCTAGGAGAAGTTTGTACTGTCACATTAAATGAACCAAAGTGTCCAGTGGCTGATATGTAGATATTTGAAGTAGAAAGGGTCAGGTAATTTAAGTACACAAGTGCCCTGATCATACATTTGGTATCGATATTTTAGGCCAACTACGGCCCATATAATGATAACCGGGTTGTCGTTCAAGGGTTTCTGCCATATAGGAGTTATTGGGCAAGGAAGACTGAGCTCAGTTTAAGAACTTTTAGAGACATGTTGAGTAGAGAAGAGCCAGCAGTAAGGAAGAACATTCTCCTGTATTTAAAAGTAAACCGTGTCTCATATAAGGTAACTAAAACGGACTCAGTGATTGTAGGTGAATTGTTTAGATATGGAAACATCCACCAATGGTTATACACTGGTTGAAAGGTGCAGTAATAAATGGGCAGATTGGGTAATGCCAAACCATTCTGTGAATTTGGCAGTTGTAACATAGACAGTGAAAATATGGGGGGTGGGGAAAGTTGAACACTAAAGAAGTAATTTAAATGTCAATCCCTTGAAACTTGCTTTTAGGTGGGTGGCCAAGAGAGTTGGAAGGTACAGGTCAGAATTTAAGGTAATTTTAAACAAATTTATTTTACATAGGAGGTTAGGCAATTTGTTTCATAAAGGTAATCTGTCTCTTAAAGTTGTTATAAGAGGATTCAAATTATTTTTTATTTATTTGAATAATGGTATATGGAATAATGGTTGAACTCCTACTGAAGTATGCATACAATGCCAAAAGGCTCAACTATGTGCTGTCATCAATAGATTTTCCCCACTTTACTATAAAATCTGATTATATTCCAAATGCTTTGATTAAATCCAGAAATGCATTTAGAGAACACTCAAGGTTAGTCAAATATATTAGCATATTGTCAGAGTGACACTTGCTTCTCAGAAGAGCCAATAACGAGTCTCTGAATTACTGGGGTCTTCCTGATCAGCTCTGCAAGTGGCAAAATGGCTAGGGCAAATAAAAAAAGGAGATAAGGGACAGCCCTGTCACATACCTCTTTGTATGGGGAATGGATCAGTGACTATGTTTACTAGGCAGTAGGGTTATTATATAGTTAGTATCTGTATCAAGTTTTTTTTTTTTTAAATACAGGGCAAAAACTGAATTTACACAAGGTTTGTATCGGATTCTAATGCTTTATGCCTATCTAATGTTAGAGCAGTTCTGGGTCTAGGAGAGTCATGTTAACTCTGTAGTGTGTTGATATTGTTTGTTGTTGCTCCACCAGGTATAAAACCTGTTTGGTCTGAGTTAATAAGAGAAGGGATTACTGCATTTAATCTGTAAGCAAATATTCTAGTGGAACTGTATAGGTGGGGACAGCGCCATTCTTGATTTGGATATACAATTTTGCAAATATTCTAGCTAAGATTTTAGGGCTGGAGTTAATGTGTTAATGTGATTGGTACTGTCCCATAAGATTCACATTGTAAAGAATCTTGATATGAGATTTGCATATTAAGATTAGGGTGGGAAGATACTCATTTTATGCACATGTTCAAAAAGACTACTGTAATTAGATGGGAGGATAATTTGGTGTTTAGAAGCATCATACCATTCCACAGAATATCCATCAAATACCAGGAATTTATGCTTTAGAAATGGGGATACAGTCAATATACAAGTGCCACATATTTCTGTGATACTACTTGTGATTAGGCAACGTCATCATGGGTTATAACCTCTGGGGTAAAGCCAAAGATCAGTCTCCTGTGGTGGAGAAGAAATGTTTTTTCCCCAGGTCAACAATTCTCACTTTAGTTGGGTAGAGCATGTTATAGGCTGTATCTAGTTCTGGGAGCCTTTTCTTGATTGTAGAAAAAGCAGCTCTATGTTTTTGTGTGGTAGCCTAGAAACCAGGGTAGACAGTGATGGTATTTCCATTATCACATACATTCTGCATTTTACTGGCTTTAAAATTGTGACTTTATCATCAGCCATGGAGTTGTGACGTGTAATTGTAGGCTCTGCAGCTGTCCATAATTTTTCCTGCCGGTGCAGAGGCCGCAAATTTTAATAAAATCCACTGAAAATAGAAAATATGCCCAGAATGCTAAGCCAAGACAATCGTAGTATGTTCATAATATGTAGGAGTTTTCCAGCAGTGGACTTCTAATTTCTTTCATTACAGGATACCCAAACACAAGAAGAAATTTCATCCATGTCTATGAGCCCTGTTCATATGCTCGCCCTTCACCTGTGCAACATGCTCTATGAGTGTTTTTAAACAGAGCAAGAAAGGGTTAAGACTTCTGCTTGGTTTCCATTGGTGTATGTAACCGTAATGGAGGGGGGGTTTTGTCTTACCGTATATACTCGAGTATAGGCCGACCCGAATATAAGCCGAGGCCCCCAATTTACCCCCAAAAAAACTGGCAAACTTATTGACTCGTGTATAAGCCGAGGGTGAGACATGCCTGTCCATCCCTGTGTGTGTGTCCGTCCCTGTGTGTCCGTCCATCCCTGTGTGTGTGTGTGTCCATCCATCCATCCATCCCTGTGTGTGTGTGTGTCCATCCATCCATCCATCCCTGTGTGTGTGTCCATCCATCCATCCATCCCTGTGTGTGTGTGTCTCCATCCATCCATCCCTGTGTGTGTGTGTCTCCATCCATCCATCCATCCCTGTGTGTGTGTGTCTCCATCCATCCATCCCTGTGTGTGTGTGTCCATGTGTGTGTGTCCGTGTGTGTGTGTGTGTGTGTGTGTGTGTGTGTGTGTGTGTGTGTGTGTGTGTGTGTGTGTGTGTGTGTGTGTGTGTCCAGCCTACCTGTGTCCCGAGCCTCCGTCCCGTGCCTTGCCTCCTTGCCTCCGTCCCGTGCCTTGCCTCCTTGCCTCCGTCCCGTGCCGTGCCTTGCCTCCTTGCCTCCGTCCCGTGTCGTGTCGTGCCTTGCCTCCGTCCCGTCCCGTGCCGTGCCTTGCCTTGCCTCCGTCCCGTGCCTTGCCAGGATCGCCTCGGCGGCCATTCTAAAATTCAAAAGCCCCGCCTCCGCCTCCGCCTGTGATAGGCGGAACACTGAATTTCCCAGCAGCCTGTGTTCCGCCTATCACCGATATCGTCTCATCCTCGTACTACGGACGAGGATGAGACGATGTCCGTGATAGGCGGAACACAGGCTGCTGGGAAATTCAGTGTTCCGCCTATCACAGGCGGAGGCGGAGAAGGAGGCGCGGCTTTCAAATTGTAGTATGTCCGCCGTCTGTCTGCTCGATACGCTGATCGAGCAGTCAGACGGCGATGACTCGAGTATAAGCCGAGGGGGGCACTTTCAGCCTCAAAAAAGAGGCTGAAAATCTCGGCTTATACTCGAGTATATACGGTATTTATTTTTTTATCCCTGTGAAAACAGGAAATTAAAAAAAAAACACAGGTCACTGGAAAAGGAAGCAATAGAAGAGAACAGTGCCCATTGGAAAACTTTTCCTTGCTTTCTGTCTCAGTGGGAATACAAGAAAAACATCTGGTCTAGAGCAGGACCTCTGGTCTTATATTACATAGATTTAAGTGGCAGACAGTGAGAAAATGGCAAACACACACACACACACACACGAACAACAATGACAAAGAAAAAAACAACAATAAAGGGTCACACACAGGATCTGAATTACCCATCTGTTGATGCTGTTACCAGAGCCACTTTGCCTTGAAGTTTTGGAGGGGTCTGCACCCCCCTTACACTCTGCATTATGCAAGATCCTCCAGCACGAGGTGATACGGACAGCAAACGGTGTAAGGACAGGCGAAGCATTGAGCAGGAACGTGGACTCTGCACCTGACACATGAACACAAGAAGAAGAGAGAAAAATGGGATGAAAGTTCAAAGCATAACTGTATATGCACACAAGTATCTGTCTCATTAAAGAGAGAACTAGGGTCCATGTACACCGGGCTTAAAAAATGCCAGTCCCCTTGGCAGAGTAAAGCGCTCATATAGAGCCCTTTTGTACAGGTGTTTAGTGTTTTTTTTCCTGCCAGTAAACTCCTCTCAAAACCACAAACCAGAAGGGTTTTTTCCTGCCTCTAAACCTGGAGCTTAAAATATGCCTCTAATTATGTAAATGTGAATAGACACTAGAGCTGCACGACTCTGGCCAAAATGAGAATCACGATTTTTTTGCTTAAAATAAAAAGATCACGATTCTCAAAACGTAAAATCTTTCACATTATACAAAAAAAATAAAAAATAGGCTAGCTTTACTGGTTAGTGTTTTTTTTTTCTTTCCTTAAAGTCATTTAAAAAAAAATGCATTTGAAAGACTGCTGCACAAATAAAGTGAGACATAAAATATTGCAAAAAACACAATTTTTTTCTCTAGGGTGTCTACTAATTATATATATATATATATATATATATATATATATATATATATTTCTTGATCATACATCACGGGACACAGGAGCTTCATTACATAGTGGGTTATATAGGCACCTCTGGTGATTGGACACTGGTTGACCCCAATTAAGGAGAATTCCTCCCCTATATAACCCCTCCCATCTGGGAGGCACCTCAGTTTTTTTGCCAGTGTCTATGGTGATGGTCACGTAAAACTTTAGCTCTATGAAGGTCCCTGCGAGGGCCTAAGGGCTACAATAAACCGGATCCATACCTCGGGCCGATATTTGACTCCCAAGATGGTATGGTACCTGGGCCTCGTCAACCGAAGAAGCAAGGTTTTGCCTGCAAGTCCTCTCCATTGGAAGACTGGGCTCTGGGAAAACCAGACTTGGTGTACTGTTTATACAGAGCGCACGAAAGTTTCTGGCAGAGCTTTCTACATGGCCCAGGTGGGAGGTTCTTCCGAGAAGGAACCCCAGATATACCTGAAGGTTGGCTAACAATACCCGCCGTGATGGGTGAAGGCTGGAATTTGTCTGGTTCAGCAATTCCTGCGGCGGGGACAGGTAAGGGAAGTTATCCTGTATATTTAATTATATGAATGGATTTCTTCATTGTGAGTAGTTGTATGTCTTACCTGGTTTCCACCACTAGAGGGAGTAAGAGCAGCCTGATGCATACTTACATGCCTTTTCAATACACATGCTCAAGTGAAAGCCTGATTCTCCAGCTAACTCACGTCTCCATTGCAGTCCCTGCCACAAATAAGGTAAAACACTTCAGGGGTCCCACGCAGCTCCGTTTTTGGGTTCTCCTTCCCCCCCTGGATTCCGCGGTCCTTGTGCACGCGCGCCGGGCGCGCTCCCGGCCTAATGGAGGAGGGGGGGAGTGTGGTTGCGAGCCGTGCACGTCAGTGTGCACAGCGCTGTACTGCGCAGGCGCCAGGCGGCAGTTTTAAAAGCCCAGAGCGTCAGGGGGCTGTAATTGGAGACACAGGAGCTGTGGGCAGTAAACATCCGTGGGGATTGGATCCAGGCAAACCTAGACACCTACTCAGCATCAGGTTGTGCAATTTAAGCATATATATTATTGTGAGACTTTAAGCACAACAGTGATTGCACTTGTAGTAGTACCTCTGCTTTGTAGCCTAGTACTATGTCTCCTCGTAAGAGGGTCTCAGGGGGAGGTAAGAAGGGCACTGGTAAATCACCGCCTAGGTCCAGGGGTTCCAAAAGTGCCTGTAAATTACCATCCCCCCCTGCAAGACTGGAGCCAGCCTCTCAAGACGAGTCAGTGCCCCTTTTGCAGCCTCTCCTAATGTCGCAGCCCCGGTTTATGTCACTGAGGACTCCCTTAGGGCTACATTGAAGGGTTTTGAAGGGAGAATCATGAATTTTATTTCTGCTTCCCTAAAAGATAGCAGGAAAAGGGGTAGATCCCCTCCCTCTGCTGATATCCCTCTCTCAGATGATTCTTCTGAAAATGAGGAGGGATCCCTATCTTTGGATAGGGATCATGAGCAGTCGGATGAGTCAGAGGAAGAGGAGATAGTCCCCTCCTCCCAGGCGCTCAGAAAACAGGTGCAGTATTATACTGAATTGGTGCGTACCACATTCAGAATGCCTGCTGCTGAAGTCGCTACGTCCTCTGTCTCTTCCCTGGGAGTCAGGAAAGCCCCACAGACTGCCTATTCCTTCCCAATTCATCCTTTAATGGATAAATTGATGTATGAGGATTGGGGACATCCCGATAAACTGTTTGCTCCTCCTAAAAGGTTTTCTATGCATTATCCTGTGGAGGAAAGTTTCACCAAGAAGTGGGGGGTCCCATCTGTCGATGCGGCTGTTTCTTGTGTGAATAAGAACCTAACTTGTCCTTTGGATAATGCGCAGGTATTCAAGGATCCAACTGATAAAAAGCTGGAAACCTTATTAAAAGCCTCCTTTTCCATGGCTGGCACTGTGGTGCAACCTACAGTCGCAGCCGTGGGGTTGTGTCAGTTCCTCAAGGAACAGGTTAAACAGATGCTTGGGCTCCTTCCCAGTGAGGAAGTAGAAAATTATACAGAATTGCCTCACATTCTGTGTTTCATAATTGATGCGATTTTGGATTGCGTCCAACAAGCATCACGTTTGTCTCTCATGTTGGTTCACATGCGAAGGGCCCTATGGCTAAAGAATTGGGCAGCTGAGCTGTCATGCAAGAAGCATTTGACTGGGTTCCCGTTTAAAGGGGAGCGTTTGTTTGGAGAAGAACTAGATAAGTTCGTCCAAAATATTTCAGGAGGAAAATCTACTCTCCTTCCAGTCAAAAAGAGCAAGCATCCTTCATTCAGGCGTGCTCTCTCTCCCGAAGCATCAAGCTCTAAACAGTGGCGACGGCCTTCTCAGTCCTCCTCTACCAGAAAGGCTCAAGGCCAAGCCCAGGGACAGAAAAAGACTTGGGGGCGAAAGCCTGCCAAGCAGAGCCCAAAAACGTCCTTGTGAAGGGGCGCCCCCGCTCGGCAGAGTGGGGGGAAGGCGCCTGCAGTTTGCAGGCGCCTGGCAGGAAGAGATCCAGGACAAGTGGGTGATCTCTTCAGTATCTCTGGGCTACAAGCTAGAGTTTCAGGAGATTCCACCTTCTCGTTTCCTAAGGTCAAGGATCCCCAGGGATCCAGTAAAGCAAAAACCGCTATTTCTGGCCTTAGATCAGTTACTATCCCAGGGTGTGATAGTAGAAGTGAACCCGAAAGATCAGGGTTCGGAGTTTTACTCAAATCTCTTCACCGTTCCAAAACCAAGTGGAGGTGTCAGACCTATCTTGGATCTGAAAGACCTGAACCGGTTTTTACACATTCGGTCCTTCCGAATGCAGTCAATCCGCACTGTGGTCTCCTCCCTGCAAGGAGGAGAATTCATGGCATCAATAGATATCAAGGATGCATATCTCCATGTGCCAATTTTTCCCGCACACCAAAAATTCCTAAGGTTCGCGGTAGAGCGGCGCCATTTTCAATTTGTGGCCTTGCCGTTCGGGCTTGCTACAGCCCCTCGAGTCTTCACAAAGATTCTAGACCCTCTCTTAGCAAACTTAAGAGCTCAGGGCATAGCCGTCATGGCTTATCTAGGCTACTTGCTTCTCATGGAGAAAAATGAAGCGTTCCTAAGTCGCAGCGTCACCAAAACGCTAGAACACCTAGGTTGGATTATAAACCTAGAAAAGTCGTCCCTACAACCGACTACCAGGTTGGAATACCTAGGTATGATCATCGACACCGCTTAGGGCAGGGTGTTTCTTCCAGGGCTAAAAGCCTTGGCCATTGGGGATCTGGTGCGCCTGATTCTGGGCAGAAGATCTTCCTCCATTCGGTTGTGCATGAGACTGTTAGTGAAGATGGTCGCCTCCTTCGAGGCCGTCCCATTCGCCCAGTTCCATTCAAGGCCTTTACAAGGTTGCATCCTTGCGGCTTGGAACAGGAAGCCCCAATCTCTGGATCTTCCTATGCGTCTATCCCCAGGGACACGCAAGAGTCTTGTCTGGTGGTTACAAACCAAGAATTTGCTGAAGGGCAAAACCTTTCTTCCTCTCTCATGGAAGATTATCACAACAGATGCCAGCCTGACAGGCTGGGGAGCTGTATTGGAGGAAACATGCTCGCAGGGGAAATGGTCTGCGACCGAGAATCTACTGCCCATAAATATCTTAGAGATCCGGGCAGTTTACATGGCACTCACGGAGTGGTCTTACAGACTGTGAGGTTTCCCAGTTCGGGTTCAGTCCGACAATGCCACCGCAGTGGCTTATATCAATCACCAGGGCGGTACCAGAAGTCTGGTGGCCCAAAAAGAGGTGAATCGCATACTTGTCTGGGCAGAAAAGCATGTTCCGTGTCTTTCTGCAGTCTTCATCCCAGGAGTGGAGAATTGGCAGGCGGATTTTCTCAGCCGCCAGCAGTTGTGCCCAGGAGAATGGGCTCTGCACCCCGACGTGTTTCAGAACATATGTCACAAGTGGGGTACTCCAGACGTAGATCTGTTTGCTTCCAGGTTCAACAGGAAGCTGGACAAGTTTGTGTCAAGGACAAGAGATGCACTTGCTCAGGGGTCAGATGCTCTGGGATCAGTACAATCTGATCTATGCCTTCCCCCCGAGCCCGCTTCTGTCGCGGTTCCTGGGAAGGGTCAAGAGGGAGACAACGTCGGTCCTTTTGGTGGCCTCGGCTTGGCCCAGGCGACCATGGTACGCAGAAATCATGAAGTTGGCAGTAGGCAGGCCATGGACCCTCCCTCTCCGGCCAGATCTGCTCTCACAGGGTCCAATCTACCATCCTGCTTTAAGCAGTCTGAATTTGACGGTCTGGCTGCTGAGACCCACATTCTGAGAGACCGTGGCCTTTCGGGGCCAGTCCTTTCTACTCTGGTCAATGCCAGAAAGCCGGCCTCCAGACTTGTTTATTACAAGATCTGGAGGACATATGTTTCCTGGTGTGAACTCAGGAAATGGCATCCTAGAAAGTATGTCATTAACAGAATCTTGGCCTTTCTCCAGTCAGGCCTGGAAATGAATTTGGCCATAAGCACTATCAAAGTGCAGATTTCGGCCCTGTCGGTATTTTTTCAAAAACCGCTTGCATCACATTCCCTAGTACGGGCTTTTATCCAGGGGGCTATGCGGACAAAACCGCCAGTTAAACCTCCGGTATGCCCATGGGATCTGAATTTGGTTCTCTCGGCCTTACAGGGGCAACCATTTGAACCTTTACACCTGGCTTCTTTAGCTCTCCTGACTAAAAAGCTGGTCTTCTTAGTAGCCATATCTACGGCTAGAAGAGTATCAGAGTTGGCAGCTCTTTCCAGTAAGGAGCCGTATTTAATTATCCATAAGGACCGGGTGGTCATGTGTCCCAACAGGTCCTTTCTGCCTAAGGTGGTTTCGGGTTTCCATTTGAATCAGGATGTAATCCTACCATCCTTTTTTCCGGACCCTCAATCCACAGAAGAAGAATCTTTACACACTTTAGATGTGGTTAGAGCAATCAGTATTTATCTTCAAGCAACTACTCAGATAAGAAAAACTGATTGTTTATTTATTCTGCCGGAAGGCCCTAGAAAGGGCCAGGCGGCGTCAAAATCCACTCTCTCAAGATGGATCAGGCAAGTTATCTCTCAGGCCTATGGTTTAAAGGGGAAGATTCCTCCTTTTCGGGTGAAAGCGCACTCTACTAGGGCTGTTAGTGCTTCTTGGGCAGTGCATCACCAGGCCTCCCTGGCTCAGATCTGTAAGGCTGCGACTTGGTCATCAGTCCACACATTCACCATATTTTATCAGGTGGATGTCAGAGGGCAAGAGGATATTGCCTTCGGGCGCAGTGTACTGCAGGCTGCAGTTTAGGTCCTCTGGTCCCTGGCGGCCTATATTTATGATCTGTGTCTCCCTCCCCTCAATCTGAGCATTGCTATGGGACATCCCACTATGTAATGAAGCTCCTGTGTCCCGTGATGTATGATCAAGAAAATGGGATTTCTATATACAGCTTACCTGTAAAATCCTTTTCTTGAGAGTACATCACGGGACACAAGGCTCCCGCCCTTCTTGGGTTTTACGTGGTTTCTTATTGCTTTGCTACAAAACTGAGGTGCCTCCCAGATGGGAGGGGTTATATAGGGGAGGAATTCTCCTTAATTGGGGTCAACCAGTGTCCAATCACCAGAGGTGCCTATATAACCCACTATGTAATGAAGCTCCTGTGTCCCGTGATGTACTCTCAAGAAAAGGATTTTACAGGTAAGCTGTATATAAAAATCCCATTATATATATATATATATATATATATAAAATGTTTGGGGGTTCTAAGTCATTTTCTAGCAAAAAAAAATATTTTTACTTGAAACCAACAAATGTCAGATAAAGGTTTAGTGTTTAAGTGGTTAAACTTTTTTCACTTACACACAAAGTCTATTCCATTGACAAATTGTTACAATGTTTATACTGAAGTTCAAATGATATAGAATGTTTTGATTCTTGGCAGACTGTCCAGTTTTTCTCCCTTTCTTTTGATGGCTGTGGCTTTAGAAGAGCAGAGAGAATTCTGTGCATAGAAAGAATTGTGAAACACTTTACTCAAGATCGTGAGAACGATTTTTGACCATTAACCCTTTCATGACTAAGCCTATTTTTGGAATTTGGTGTTTACAAGTTAAAATCCATATTTTTTGCTAGAAAATTACTTGGAACCCCCAAACATTATATATATTTTTTTAGCAGAGGCTCTAGAGAATAAAACGGCGATTGTTGCAATATTTTATGTCACACGGTATTTGCGCAGTGGTGTTTTAAACGCAACTTTTTGGGAAAAGGGACACTTTCATGAATAAAAAAAAAACAAAACAGTAAAATTAGCCCAATTTTTTTGCGAAATGTGAAAGATAATGTTACGCCGAGTAAATAGATACCAAACATGTCACACTTTATAATTGCGCGCACTTGTAGATTGACGACAAAGTACGGTACCTAAAAATCTCAATAGGCGACGCTTTAAAAATTTTTTACGGTTACCAGGTTAGCGTTACAGAGGAGGTCTACTGCTAGAATTATTGCTCTCGCTCTGACGATCGCGGCGATACCTCACATGTGTGATTTGAACACCGTTTACATACGCGGGCGCGACTTCCGTATGCGTTTTCTTTGCTTCGCGAGCTCGCGGGGACGGCGGGCGCTTTGAAATTTTTTTTTTTTTTTTTTTATTTTTTTTATTTATTTTTAAATGACTAAATTGTTTAAAAAAAAAAAAAAAAATTTGATCACTTTTATTGCTGTCACAAGGAATGTAAACATCCCTTGTGACAGTAATAGGTGGTGACAGGTACTCTTTATGGAGGGATCGGGGGTCTAAAAGACCCCCCACCCCTCCTTTACACTTCAATGTATTCAGATCGCCGAAAACGGCGATTCTGAATACCGGATATTTTTTTAAAACCGGCGCCATTGGCAGCCGAGTAAACGGGAAGTGACGTCATGACGTCGCTTCCGTGTTTACGATGAGGAGACTGGAACGAAGCCGATTACGGCTTCGTTCCAGTTCCTCCCCAGCAGCCAGAGCCGACGGATCGCAAATCGGTGCTCCCGATCGAGCGGGAGCACCGGTAACAGCGGCGAGAGGCGGCGGGAGGGGGGGACGTCCCCTCCCGCTCCTCCGGCATAACAGCCGAGCGGCTTTTAGCCGCATCGGTTGTTATGCCTGGATAGCCAATCGCCTGCTGTAAAAAACGGTACCGGGATGATGCCTGCAGGTGCGGGCATCATCCCGGTATAACCCTCGGAAGCCGAGTACGCAGATGTGCGTACGCTCGGCGGGAAAGGGTTAATTGTGTATCTCTAATAGACACATAGGAAATACTGAGCTGCTTCTACAGGCAAAATGCTAAAACTCTAAAAGCAGCGTTTTTTAAGCCCAGTGTGCATGGATCCTTAAGCACCTCAATACTGGGCACTTACACCCCCTTGCTGCCCAGACCAATTTTCAGCTTTCAACGCTCTCACAGTTTGAATGACAATTACTCAGTCATGCAACACTGTACCCAAATGAAACTTGCATCCTTTTTTTCACACAAATAGAGCTTTCTTATAGTGGTATTTAACCACTTAAGCCCCAGACCAATTTTCAGCCAAAGGACCAGGCCCCTTTTTGCGATTCGGAACTGCGTCGCTTTAACTGACAATTGCGTGGTCGTGCGATGTGGCTCTCAAATAAAATTGGCGTCCTTTTTTTCCCACAAATAGAGCTTTCTTTTGGTGGTATTTGATCACCTCTGCGGTTTTTATTTTTTGCACTATAAACAAAAATATAGCGACAATTTTGAAAAAAATGCAATTTTTTTTACTTTTTGCTATAATAAATATCCCCAAAAAATATATAAAAATATTTTTTTTCCCTCAGTTTAGGCCGATACGTAAAAAAAAAAAAAAAAAAAAAAATCCTAATTAAAGATTATTAATTGGTTTGCACAAAAGTTATAGCGTTTACAAAATAGGGGTTGGTTTTATAATCAATGCATTGATTCCTGTGTAAATGACACTGGCAGTGAAGGAGTTAACTACTAGAGTGTAGTGTTATGTATGACGTTATGTGGGTTTTTTATTGTAGGGGGCGTGGCCTGGCATGTGACGTCACTGATCATCCTTCCCTATAAAAGGGAAGAGACACAGGGAAGCACGAGGAGAGGTTTGTTTACACAGACCTCTCCTTGTTCTTCAGCTCTGTGATCTGATCGCGGGACACCAGCGGCGATCAGGTCCGCTGATCCCGCAGCCACGGTCACGGAGCACAGGACCGGGTCAAGAGCGTGCCGCCATTCTGCCGACGTATATCGGCGTGAGGAGGTCCTTAAGTGGTTAATCAATAGTGTGGTTTTTTTTGTGCTATAAATAAAAAAATACGTAAATTTTGTGAAAAAAATGCCTTTTTCTTTGTTTCACTTATACATTTTTGCTAATTAGTAATTTTTCTTCATAAATTTTGCTCAAAATTTATACTGCTACATATCTTTGGTAAAAATAACCCACATTAGTGTATATTATTTGGTCTTTGTGAAAGTTATAGAGTCTACAAACTATGGTGCCAATCACTGAAAATTGATCACATCTGATCAGGCCTTCAGTACATCAGGTGTATCTCATTTCTTGAGACACTAAGAGCCGGTGTTCTGCCATATAGTGTCCTGGCATCGGATACTGTCCGGCCAGTATTGCGGATGCGCAGTACAGAGCAGAGGCAGCTTCGGAAAATCTTCGAAGATAAACGGCGCCTGCGCCGTGAGTCGAGGTGGTAGCTTCCAAGTGGACATAGGGCTGCCAATATTAGAGTGCCGCTCGCAATGCTTCGGGCTCAGCCTCGCTGCGCTCGGCTCTTTTATATTCCAACTCTATATCCACTTGGATGGTGGGGCTAGAACCTGGACTCACGGCGCAGGCGCCTATTAGAACGGTGACATAGTACAGAACGGGACGCGTCTTGTCAGGCGGCTAAGTCGCCTGACGAGACGCTCCTGTGTGAACGGCTCTAACAAGTTAGGAAAGTACAAATACCCCCCAAATGACCCCTTTTTAGAAAGTAGACATTGCAAGGTATTAAGTAAGTAGCATGGCGAGTTTTTTTAAGTTGTAATTTTTTCCCCACAATTCTTTGTAAAATGAAGATTTTTATTTATTTTTTTGTTTACAAAATTGTCATATTATCAGGTTATTTCTCACACACTGCATATGCATACAATAAATTACACCCTAAAATACATTCTGCTACTCTTCCCACGATACCACACGTGTGAGACTTTTACACAGCCTGGCCACATACAAAGGCCCAACATTGAAGTGGCACCTTCAGGCGTTCTACGAGCATAAATTACATAACTAATTTCTCAACCACCTATTACACTTTTGAAGGCCCTGGAGCACCAGGACAATGGAATTGCCCAGCCACAGCCTGGCCACACAGAGAGCTCCAATATGCAGGGAGCACCATCAGGGGTTCTAGGAGCATAAATTACACCTCTAATTTCCTAACGACCTATTACATTTGTGAAGGTCCTGGAGCACCAGGACAGTGGAATTACCCACAAAATGACCTGGGCTGCAAATAGGTACTCGGGTACTCTGATGGGCTGCAGATAGGTACTCGGGTACTCCAATGGCCTGGTGACAGGTACTCTGATGGCCTGGTGACAGGTACTCGGGTACTCTGGTGGCCTGGTGACGGGTACTCGGGTACTCTGATGGCCTGGTGACAGGTACTCTGATGGCCTGGTGACAGGTACTCTGATGGCCTGGTGACAGGTACTCTGATGGCCTGGTGACAGGTACTCTGATGGCCTGGTGACAGGTACTCGGGTACTCTGATGGCCTGGTGACAGGTACTCGGGTACTCTGATGGCCTGGTGAACGGTATGTGGGTACTATGAAGGGCGGTAACAGGTACTCGGTACTCATATGGACTGTGACAGGTACTCGGGTACTCACATGGACTGTGACAGGTACTCGGATGAACTATGACAGGTATTCGTGTGGACTGTGACAGGTACTCGGGTACTCTGATGGACTGTGACAGGTACTCGGGTACTCACATGGACTGTGACAGGTACTCGGATGAACTATGACAGGTATTCGTGTGGACTGTGACAGGTACTCGGGCACTAAGATGGACTGTGACAGGTACTCACATGGACTGTGACAGGTACTCGGATGAACTATGACAGGTATTCGTGTGGACTGTGACAGGTACTCGGGCACTCAGATGGACTGTGACAGGTACTCGGGCACTCAGATGGACTGTGACAGGTACTCGGGCACTCAGATGGACTGTGACAGGTACTCGGGCACTCAGATGGACTGTGACAGGTACTCGGGCACTCAGATGGACTGTGACAGGTATTCGGGCACTCAGATGGACTGTGACAGGTACTCGGGCACTCAGATGGACTGTGACAGGTACTCGAGCACTCAGATGGACTGTGACAGGTACTCGGGCACTCAGATGGACTGTACAGGTACTCGGGTACTCACATGGACTGTGACAGGTACTCGGATGAACTATGACAGGTATTCGTGTGGACTGTGACAGGTACTCGGGTACTCTGATGGACTGTGACAGGTACTCAGGCACTAAGATGGACTGTGACAGGTACTCGGGCACTAAGATGGACTGTGACAGGTACTCGGGTACTCACATGGACTGTGACAGGTACTCGGGCACTAAGATGGACTGTGACAGGTACTCGGGCACTCAGATGGACTGTGACAGGTACTCGGGCACTAAGATGGACTGTGACAGGTACTCGGGCACTAAGATGGACTGTGACAGGTACTCGGGCACTCAGATGGACTGTGACAGGTACTCGGGCACTCAGATGGACTGTGACAGGTACTCGGGCCCGCAGATGGACTGTGACAGGTACTCGGGCACTCAGATGGACTGTGACAGGTACTCGGGCAGTAAGATGGACTGTGACAGGTACTCGGGCACTCAGATGGACTGTGACAGGTACTCGGGCCCGCAGATGGACTGTGACAGGTACTCGGGCCCGCAGATGGACTGTGACAGGTACTCGGGTACTCTGATGGACTGACAGGTACTCGGGTACTCTGATGGACTGTGACAGGTACTCATATGGACTGACAGGTACACAGATGAGCTGTGACAGGTACTCAGGCACTAAGATGGACTGTGACAGGTACTCGGGCACTAAGATGGACTGTGACAGGTACTCGGGTACTCACATGGACTGTGACAGGTACTCGGGCACTCAGATGGACTGTGACAGGTACTCGGGCACTCAGATGGACTGTGACAGGTACTCGGGCCCGCAGATGGACTGTGACAGGTACTCGGGTACTCTGATGGACTGACAGGTACTCGGGTACTCTGATGGACTGTGACAGGTACTCATATGGACTGACAGGTACACAGATGAGCTGTGACAGGTACTCAGGCACTAAGATGGACTGTGACAGGTACTCGGGCACTAAGATGGACTGTGACAGGTACTCGGGTACTCACATGGACTGTGACAGGTACTCGGGCACTCAGATGGACTGTGACAGGTACTCGGGCCCGCAGATGGACTGTGACAGGTACTCGGGCCCGCAGATGGACTGTGACAGGTACTCGGGTACTCTGATGGACTGACAGGTACTCGGGTACTCTGATGGACTGTGACAGGTACTCATATGGACTGACAGGTACACAGATGAGCTGTGACAGGTACTTTGATGGATGGTCACAGGTCCTCTTTATTGGGGGGGGAAATCAGTGTGATTTGTGTACACTGTAGGCGGTAATGAGATGTTACCGCAATCTCCTTCTCACACACAATCAGTGTGTGAGAAGGAGAACCCGGTAACATCTCCTTACCGCTGTTTGTTGACATTTATTGATCGGCTGTGAAAGGATCACAGTCGATCACATGTTAAACAGCCGTCAGCCACAATGGCTGTTTACCAGCGTCAGTGAGGAGCAGTGTTACCGGGAACACGCCGCCACCAACGTGCAAGATCACACACATGCGCCGTACAAAGTGGGGCGGTACCACTTGTGATCGGCCGTGACTTCATCACGGCCAATCAGGTGTTAAACAGCCATGCTCAAAGGCTATTCACCCCCTTTCGGTGGCGAGCAGTGTCTCCGTGACACGCCGGCACCGAAGGAACAGGGATGCACACACATAATCGCCCTCCCAGAACAAGAGCCGCGTCAGCGGGCGGCAAGCGTAGTGATACTAAAGTCTCAGTTTTTTTATTTAAAAATAACAAACATGTTATACTTACCTGCTCTGTGCAGTGGTTTTGCACAGAGCAGACCAGATTCGCTGCTTCTCAGGTCCCCCACTGGCACTCCTGGCCCCTCCCTTCTGCTGAGTGCCCCCAACAGCATGGAGCTTGCTATGGGGCACCCGAGCCGAGACACAACTCTGTGTCTCCAGACACAGAGCCGTGATTTGGCCCTGCCCCTGCTCTTTCCTCCCTGGCTCACTGACTTTGATTGACAGCAGCAGGAGCCAATGGCGCCTCACTGCTGTCTCAGCCAATGAGGAGGGAGAGTCTCAGGCAGCCAAGACTCTTCTGCTATATAGCTGGATCAAGATGGGCTCAGGTAAGTATTAGGGGGCTGCTGCGCACAGAAGGGTTTTTAGCTTAAAAGGGGCTGTAAAGGCAGAAGTTTTTTTATCTTAATGCATTCTATGCATTAGGATAAAAAGCCTTCTCTGTAAAACAGTACCCCCAGCCTCCCATTTACTCCCACTGCTGTCAATCAAAGTCAGTTAATCAAATCAGGAGAGAGAGAGAGAGGGTGCAGGGCACGAACCACAGCTCTGTCTGAATGGACACACGGGCCAGGATCAGTGAAGAGGGACCTGAGAAGAGGAGGATCCAGGTTGCCCTGTGCAAATCTACTGCACAGGTCAGGTAAGTATAACATGTCTGTTATTTATTTTATTTTTTTAAACAAGACTTTACAATCACTTTAACCACTTTCAGACCGGACCATTTTGCTGGTCAAAGACCAGACCACTTTTTGCGATTCGGCACTGCGTCGCTTTAACTGACAATTGCGCGGTCGTGCGACGTGGCTCCCAAACAAAATTGACGTCCTTTTTTTCCCACAAATAGAGCTTTCTTTTGGTGGTATTTGATCACCCCTGCGGTTTTTATTTTTTGCGCTATAAACAAAAATAGAGCGACAATTTTGAAAAAAATGCATTATTTTTTACTTTTTGTTATAATAAATATCCCCCAAAAATATATATAAAAAAAATGTTTTTTCCCTCAGTTTAGGCCGATACGTATTCTTCTACATATTTTTGGTAAAAAAAAAAAAAAATCGCAATAAGCGATTATTGATTGGTTTGCGCAAAAGTTATAGCGTTTACAAAATAGGGATAGTTTTATAGCATTTTTATTAATAATTTATTTTTATTTTTTTTACTAGTAATGACGGCGATCTGCGATTTTTATTGTGACTGCGACATTGTGGCAGACACATCGGACATTTTTGACACATTTTTGGGACCATTGTCATTTATACAGTAATCACTGCTATATAAATGCAGTGATTCCTGTGCAAATGACACTGGCAGTGAAAGGGTTAACCAGTGGGTGGCAGTGTAAGGGTTAAGTGTTCCTAGGGGTGTGTTACTAACTGTGGGGGGGTTGGGCTTTCATTTAGTGTACACTGATCTCTGCTCCAATCACATGGAGCAGAGATCAGCGTCACTAGTTGCTAGGCAGAATGGAAAAATGTTGTTTACACAGCATTTCCTCCATTCGGCTGCTCCGTGAGACGATCGCGGGGATGCCCGCGGCGATCGAGTCCACGGGTCCCGCGACCGGACTCACGGGGGGCCCGACCAGCACGGGAGCGTGCCGGCGGCGGCGCGCTCCTGATGGCAGGGCGGCATCGAATATTGGACGTACCTGTACGCCAATATGCCTGCCCGTGCCATTCTGTCGACGTACATCGTCATGGTCGGAAAGTGGTTAATGTATAGAATGCATTATGATAAAAAAAAACAAAAAACTTCTGACTTTACAACCACTTTAAGATCTCTAGTCATGGAGTACAAGCAGGAATACTAGAACAACATGCAAATGTATTGTTTTATATACTTTCTTATTAAAATTTTTCCTTTCCTGAAGGTAGGGGTCATTTTTAGATCAAAAGAATGAACTTCGGTGTGTAGATGAGGGAAGTTTAACCACTTAAAGACTAAACCTTAAAACCTTAAAAATCAATATTGTTTGCTAGAAAATTACTTGGAACCCCGAATATGATTTTTAGCAGAGACCCTAGGGAATAAAATGGCTATTTTATGACACACTATATTTGTGCAGTGGCCTTTCAATGAGGAGAGAGCAGGGGGCAGGGCCAAGCCACGGCTCTGTACGTCTTATGGACACATGTAGCGAGGCTCAAGATCAAGTAGGCACCAAAGTCAGAGCAAACAGCTTGCTTTTCGGGGCACTGGCTGAAGAGGAGCCAAGAGCGCTGACAGGGGACCCGAAAAGAGGATGATCAAAACCACTGCACAGAGCAGGTAAGTATAACATGTTAATTTTTTTTTTTTTTTTTTAAATGAACCATTAATGTCACTTAAACCTATCATTAATGTATTGTGCATCTGTGACACTCTTGGGTCTGACTGTGACTCCTGTGCCAATTTCAGGCAGTTCTAAAATGCGCCACTTTTACACTGCGGCACAATGTATGTGCCAAAGATAAATAAAATACCAACAGTTCATATGCTATGAAAGTTGAGCTAATTAAGACGAATTCTCCTTTGGCGTACAGAAACAGACCCTGGCGAGGATGGATTTTGCTAAAGTAACTCAAGTTTGTTCTAAAAGCGGTGCAGCATGCACCAAATTCAAGTACAATTTCTACACTGCGGCACTTTTAGAAACAACAAACTTGGGGGGGAGCACACCCTAATAATGCGCTTACATTCAAGATGGCGTTGCTTTAAGACCGCAAACAGAACAAAATAAATTACAGCACACATATACAAAATTTTAAATCCTCCAAGGCTAT
Organism: Lithobates pipiens; assembly: GCF_037356315.1. Taxonomy (NCBI): domain Eukaryota; kingdom Metazoa; phylum Chordata; class Amphibia; order Anura; family Ranidae; genus Lithobates; species Lithobates pipiens. The sequence goes on from NW_027507696.1 coordinate 18,218,434, forward strand.
TTATACCATCGGAACATATTCAAAAATATGTGGATTTGGTCACACTATATGGTCATATAGTGTTAAGCCCACTTACTGCATCAAAGTACCCCCTATCAGTGGGTCCTACACTATTCATAGAATGAAAGATCCTATATCTCAACTAGGGATTAGCTCAGGCATGTTCGCATGGAACACGTTCAGAGCCCGCCAGGAAGTCGGCAGGGCGCTGCGCTAATCACAGGCAGTAAGACATTGCCCCGATGTGCGGCTGCAGAGATCGGACAATGTCTCATTGCCTGTGATTAGCGCAGTGCTGCACCGACTTCCTGGTGGGCTCTGCACGTGTTCCATGCGAACACGCCTGAGCTCATCCCTAATCTCAACCATGGGAGACAAACTCCTCTTTATGGGAGAACTACAAGGACTCCTATATCACAGGTGGACACTAATAAGAGAAAATGAAGGAGGGATGGGGTGCTCCAGCCCAAGGGATCTGGTCAGGACTAAGGATGAGCTCAGGCGTGTTCACAAGTCGCACATGCAGAGCCCGCCAGGAAGTCGGCACTACACAGCGCTAATCACAGGCAGTGAGACATTGTCCCGATTAGGGATGAGCTCAGGCATGTTCACATGGAAAGTGTGCAGAGCCCGCCAGGAAGTCAGTGCAGCGCTGCGCTAATCACAGGCAGTGAGACGTTGCTCTAATGCACAGCTGCAGAGATCAGGCATTGCCTCACTGCCTGTGATTAGCGCAGCGCCGACTTCCTGGCAGGCTCTGCACGTGTTCCATGCGAACACGCCTGAGCTCATCCCTAGTCCCGATCTCTGCAGCCACGCATCGGGACCATGTCTCACTGCCTGTGATTTGCGCTGTGCAGTGCCGACTTCCTGGCAGGCTCTGCACTAGAGTGTGCGAACATGCCTGAGCTCATCCTTATAGAGCAGTGATGGCGAACCTTGGCACCCGATGTTTTGAAACTACATTTCCCATGATGCTCAGCTACACTTCAGAGTGCAGGTGCATCATGGGAAATGTAGTCCCAAAACATCTGGGGTGCCAAGGTTCGCCATCACTGCTCTGGAGTGACTGGTATGGAAGGGACACATTTGCACAGATCTATGTAGAGCGCTGGTGGTGATCAGAGCAGTGACAAGGTGCAGGAGGGGGGTTCTAGGTATGGACCGTGGAGTATGACATCCACAGCAGGGGGTGGCTTGGAGGATTTCTTTTATTACAAGAGATACAATATTTTATCCATTCACAATCTGATCAGCATGTGACTGTAGCACACAGCCTGCTATAAATGTCACCAAGAACCAATGTAGAGGCAGCAATCCACAGCCTGCCATCGCTAATCCATAGGCTGTAGTCAGCCTAGTGCAGGAAGAAGTGTGAATGCACCTCCACCCAGGATAACCTGACCTGTCATTAGTACACAGGCTCCTTCCGGATCTGTACACATCCCAAGCCTGCTAGCACTATTAGTGTACATCATGTGTAGACACATAACCTGAACACTGTAGAAGCATGCTATAGCTCCCAGTGACTACGATAACACACCTTATGATGGAGGAGAGCTCTGCACTACGACCTCAGGCTGCCTCTGTCAGTCTCTCTTCCCTGTGCGGGGGATAGACAGCCGACGCCTGTTCAGACAATTTTGCAAAATATATCGCCCTCTGGTGTCTATTTTCTAGTAGTACCGCGCTGGCATTGCAGAGCACTACATCACAGACAAAGAAGGAAGGCCTATTCACAAGCACACACTGTTATGTGGCTTGCCATGTCAACAACAACGTTCCCAACTATTTAGAGCCCTTAGGGTTGCCACCTCATCCCTTTACACACAAACACATATGAAAGGGGTTGTAAAGGTTCACATTTTTCACCTTAATGCATCCTATGCCTCCTAGCCCCCCAGTTTTACTTACCTGAGCCCGTTCACCTGCTGCGCTGGCCCCCGATGTCTTCTTCACCGCTCAGCCTGGCCGTTGATTGGCTAGAGTGGATGGATTTAAAGCAGCGCTGCCAATGGCTCGCGCTGCTGTCAATCACATCCAATGCGCCGGGCACGAGTGATACGGTGAGCGGCTATAGCCACCGGCCGTATCACGGAAGCGTGTCCGCAAGAACTAACCACCATTAGGCATGAGCTCAAGCATGTTCGCAGAGCCCGCCAGGAAGTCGGCGCAGTGCTGCGCTAATCACAGACAGTGAGACATTGTCCAATCTCTGCAGCCGCGCATCGGGGTAATGTCTCACTGCCTGAGATTAGCGCAGTGCTGCGCCGACTTCCTGGCGGGATCTGCACATGGAGCATGCGAACACGCCTGAGCTCATCCTAAACCACCATGCAAGAGAGCTCGCATGAAGGTGGTTAGTTCTGGTGGGGAGGAGCTGAGACGGCTGCTGAGGGACCCCAGAACACCAGGTTTGGGGCCACTCTGTGCAAAACGAGCTGCACAGTGGAGGTAAGTATAACATGTTTGTTATTTAAAAAAAAAAAAATTATCTTTACAACCCCTTTAATTACACAGATTCTGTGGCTGATTAAGGTGATAATTAAACCCACGTGGTGCCTTATCTGCATTTAATTAGCCAAAGAACCTGTGTAATTAATATGCGTTCGGATTTAAAGGGATGAGGTGGCAACTCTACCTTGCAGCCCCTTGTTGGCAGGTTATATGTTGCTTCCTCACTGCCTGTTTTAATCCTAACCACTGTGCTACAGCCACATGCGTAGGGTTGCCACCCTTTTTTCACATCAAACCCTAGCCACGCACAGCAAAAAAGGAGGAACGCTGTGGACACTGATGTAAAGAGTAAAAGAATAACTCTGATGGGAGGGGGTTTCTGCTCACCAAACCTCCCACTTATATCAGAGTTCCCAGCATTCCCCCTTAAATTAGGGTTCCCACAGCCACCCTTACATCAGAATCCACAGGGCACCCTTACATCTGAGCCCCCCTTATCTTAGTGTACTCACTCACTTGGAAGAAGGAGAGAGAAGAAAGGGGGGGGGGCTTCAGTCAGTCAGTGGATGGTAAGCTCACTTACCCAAGGATGGAGGCTCGGGGATCGACACCTTTCATCCACAATGTATCTGCTGGTTGCTGAGTTTCAAGCTTCCAGCCTACACATCCCTTTCCCTAGGCACAGAACGCTGGGGATTGGAGTGTGGGTGGGCAGACAGAGGGGTAAGGGTAGGAAGAGGAGGGGCAGATCAAGTCCTCTCTTTTTTCCTGTCTGTGTATGGGAATGGAGCCCGTGTGCACATCTATGTACTCAGTGGTTGTGGTACTTCGTTACTTGGGGAGCCCCAGTCAACTCTGAATGTTGTGTCCAGGTTTTAGTTGGTCTGAAACCCAGACACACAATTCAAAACTGGACTGTCCGGATGAATCCCGGACGGGTGGCAACCCTAAGGACACTTGCAGTGTAGCTCCATATACATGAAGTTTTATTAAACCCATGACCCTGCATTCACTATATCTTGTCTCCCACAGAACATGAAAATGCAGTTATTTTAGTAAATATAACTGCTAAATACCTTTTCTCATCAGTATATAGCAGTCTTGTGACTTCTATCAGTGTCTGGTTAAGGCTGGGTTCACAATTATGCCAACTGGATGTGGGTTTCCCGGCCGGCTCTCAATGGAGCCGGTTCACACATCTCTGGGGTGGACGCGGAGCGCACAACAGAAAGGTCCTGTGTGTCTCTGGCTCTGTTTTCGGTCCAAATTCAGGCAAGAATTAGGACCTGAAATGGTGAATGGGGACACAACGGACCCCTTGCTGCGAGCACCAGCTGCAAATAGTGTGAACCCAGCCTCAAGCATGTAGGAGAAGTTTTAATTCTCCCCTGATTCTCCTAGGAGGCTGAAGGACCCCTGACTTTCTGTCTGGCTAGTGCTGATCACATGCACCCCCCCCCCCCCCCCCCCAAAAAAAAAAAAAAAACCTGCTGGAGCCTTTAACCCCTTACCGCCATCCATGGCATCCCCTTTAAAAATTCTTAACCCCCAAGGGAGCGGGAAGGGTCAGCAATTATATGACCACTGTGATTGGCTGTCACAGTAGTGACATGTGTGGAAGCTGGTCCTGCCGGCTACTGATATTTTCTCAGGACAAAGTTCAGTTTTCAGCAGCTCATTCTTTGTGCTGGGGGTGGCACATTGTTTGCCCAGCGACACATATGTGAATTGCGTTGGTGTGAAAGCCCAGCTGTTTGCTGCCACACATATGGGTTACTGGGGAGTAAAGTTCCCCAAGCCACACTGAGCGTTAATAACCTTTTCATTATGGCTACAGAGTTTCCCATAAGGCTGTTACCACTAGAATGCTGTTTGCACAACTAATGTGCCCTTTTATATCAGTTGACTGGATTGCAGAAGACCATTTAAGCTTATTTTTCACCCTCGTAGCATAGAATGCTAGGTAAGTTTTGTTTTTGGCTCCTTCTGCAATCAAGGGAGCAGTGATTGTTTGGTCTGATCTCTTCAAGGTTAGACAGTCTGGGAGTTTGAATGCTTCCCCCACCTCAAGAAGAAGTTTCCAGAGCTTAGAGAGGGAAAATTCAAATAACTAGCCTGAATATTAATCAAGATCTAGCCAAATCCTTGGGGAGGTGTGCCCAGATAGGGCTGGGAAATTGATAAATAGTATGATTCCCTGGAGAGATTGTCTTTTCCCAGATAGGAGAGTGCCAAGCCTCAGGAGGCTATTGGCAGTGGCAGAACCTGGAGGTCATCTGGGACTGTCAAATATAGACAGTACTCCCGCACTGTCAAATAATTTAAAACTGGGGGTTCAATACAGCAGACACCTAGTTAGCAGATCCTTAGCCAATAGAAAAATAAATGAGTAAATTGTGATGCTGCGCTGTGAACCCTCTGACAAATAATATGGATCACTATAATAAAGTGCTAGTGCAAGGTAAAAAATAAAACAAAATGAAAGTAAACACAGAAGTGTATATCAATAAAGTATATCACAAATTGCTAAGTGCTGAAAGACAAAGTGGAATGTTTGTAAAGTGCAGCAAACATAATAATCAACACAAGGTGATAATAATAACCACTGAGCGATAATGAATGAATGAATGAAGTACTTGTATAGCGCACAATGCGAACTGAATCGCCTCTAGGCATACATAATACATAAGTAATCGCAAATGGTAAGTGTAAAAAGGTGAAAGTGTTGCTGGGTGCAATCTTAAAACAAAAATAACTAATAACATATGGTGATAATAAACATATACATAGATGAAACGTCCAGTGAGCCACCCTGGGCTCTGATATCAAAATGTAAGTCCCCTTTCACACCACACCGCCCATAGCGTGGGTGGTAAAATGCCGCTATTTTTAGCGGCGTTTTACCGCCGGATTTGCGGCGCATTTCGGCCGAGAAAGTGTTAAAACACGGCGTTTTGCCGGCGGTATTACAGCGCTGCCCCATTGATTTCAATGTGGAGCAGCGGTGGTAAACAAACCGCTCCTTCACCGCTCCAAAGAAGCTGCTGGCAGGACTTTTCCCTGACGTCCTGCCAGCGCACCACTGCAGTGTGAAAGCCCTCGGGCTTTCACACTACAAACAATGGTGCAGATTTTTTAGGGCGGATTGCAGGCGCTATTTCTAACGCTATAGCGCCTGGTGTGAAAGGGGTCTAAGACAGTCCAAAAGCACTGTATGGCCGCGTACACACGCGCGGACTGTTCGCCCAACCTTGTCCGCTGAACAGTGTTTGGGCGGACAGTCCGCTCGTGTGTGTTTCAGCGGACAGTTGGACGAACAAGGTCTTACGGAAATTCCGAAAAACTGTCCGCTGAAACAAGGTTTCAGCGGACTGTTCGCTCGTGTGTAGGCTTGTTCGGCCAACTAAGTCTCGCGCATGCTCAGAAAGGATTTCCACGTCGGAAGGTTGCATTGCAGTGTATAGGACGTCGTATTTTTCGTCCCGTCGTACGTGCCGTTCACGTCATCGCGCACGGTTTCAGCAAACTGTTCGTCCGTCGTGTGTGGCCATGTCCGTCCATGCTAAGTTTGAGCGGACTGTTTGCCGAAACTGTTGGACGGACAAAGTTGGGCGAACAGTCCGCGCGTGTGTACGCGGCCTGACAGTCAAACAATGTTGGATAAGTGGTATATCCCTTCACCGTAAAAACTTAAAAAAAAACACAATGCCAGGCCAATCCACTGCAGTGACACCTGAATGTGCACAAGCCCCTCACCTTACTGCTGTAAGGTTAGAGCATGAATGAATCAACTGCTTTCAACAAGGGTCTTCAGTGGGTCCCTCTTTGATGTATGCAGAAATGGATCATAGGTATGGGTACAGCCTTCGCCTCCAGTTAGCTCAATTAAGATGGTAGAAATGGAAGAAAGATTCCAATAGCATGATACCGCTTAAAATTACAATTTATTAAAAAAGCACAAAGTATATACACTCACTTTGTATTTAAATGCTCAAATAACACTCCATGAGCGCCAATATTGTATGCTTCCTTCACTTACAGTTTCCTCCAATTGCTCCAATCCCGACGCATATCATCACATCACTTGTCTTCATCAGGGGATAACAATAGGCTGTCATTAGTGTCTTGGATTTGGGGGGGCACACCTTTTTCTTTCACATTTTTCTACTGCTGGCAATGGTATTGTATAAAATGTATTTTTTTTTATTTACAAATGTCAGTTTTGCTGCAGCAGGTTCTATCCAAGGTAAAGATGTGCCACTTTACAGGCACTAAGGGGACCCCCAGGCACTATATTTAAATTAATTTTTCATTTTTATTGTTTCACTTTAAGCAACAATAAAATCACTGCTCCTTTTAAAAACAATCTTTTTTTAAAAGTTTTGCTTTACATTGATACATGTCCCCCAGGGCAGTATCAGATTTTTCAAATTTGGGGCCCTTAGACTTCAATGGGGTTCGGAGTTTGGGTCCAAACTTTTGCTATGTTCGGGAGTTCTGGAGCGAACCCAACCCGGGGGTGTTTGGCTTCCCCCTCTCTATGTATACTACAATTCTTATAGGGCTGAATGTATCTGCACATAGATGTGTAGTCCATCTTGGGCCAGAGGCAAGCAGGAAAGAGTGACTACACCAGGGGGGCATGGATAATGAACATAGCCATCCTAAAACAGGAAGTCTAAGAACAGCAGAAAAAGGCTTGCATTTTAGCATGCCTCCCAACATTTTGAGATGGGAATGAGGGACATCTACTAACAAATGTATGTAGGCATAGGACACACCCTCTGCCACACCCCCTTAAAGGAGAATTAACCAAAAAAAAAGGTTAATTAAATTCCTAAGGACTTTTTTTTACCACTGCTATTCCTTTACATTGGCTTGTAAAATGTACAAATGCAGCAATTTAGAAATTGGATGAAAGGTTTAGCACTGGGAAACACTTTTTGAAATCTAAAAAGTGCATTTTATATCCAACTATATAGATCAGACCAAAATGAGGGACAAATGAGGTGGAATGAGGGACATTGGCAGGGACAGAGGGACATCACTCCAAATCAGGGACAGTCCCTCCTAATCAGGGACAGTTGGGAGCTATGAATTTGAGAGATAAATCAAAGAAAGAGAGAGACAGAAGGTACATTCTAGTTATATTTAGACATATTGCATTTATTTTATTTTGTGAGTTTAGTATCACTTTAAGTTGCGACAGCAGCTGGACAAGGTGGTACAGATGCCGCAGCCGCAATGAGCCTGCATTGCAACCACAAGCCAAATGCTAGGCTTGTGGTGTAGTATTCCCATACAAAATCCCAATTGAGCTGGCAAAAAAGAAGCATTTAGGTGGCAGCAGTATCACCTCCTGAATGCCTGCCAGACATTTCTGTACCATTGTTTGAAAAGAGATCCACTGTGGGGCAGCCACCTGTGTGAACAAGTCGGTACTGCCACCTTCAAGGGATTGCTGAAGTGTGTAAATATCTTTGTTTCTATTGATTCATTAAAACCTTAAAAAGACAGTCCTGATATGGACTACTCCTTCCTCTATCTTCTATATGGGGATGTTTCTGGGAAACAAAACTTGTACACAAGAAGTAAAGCAGGGTCCATTAGTATATAAGGCCTGAGACGGTTGTGCAGGGGACTGTCAACAGGTGCCAGTTAAACCAGGATGGGTCACCCTGTAGGCATCCTCAGAAATAAGAGAGTATGCTTGTTCCCTTGAAGAGCCCAGTGTCCATAATATAATATACTGCTAAGTCAAGGTCACTATTCCCGAGTCCACGTAGGAATGGGCTAAAGAATGCATGTGCTGTCCTGTTACACAACAATACTACAGCCAGGTAGACATCTAAAGAGAGGGGTACATTAGGCACACACTAGACCCCTTGTCAGGCCACTCGGAAGCCCTTACTGTTGCAGCGGCTGCTTTGGAGCCTCACAACCAATAAGGACACCAGGCCACAACAATGCCAAACACCTGGGTCAAGACATGGACAGTGCACTGTAAGTACACCTGATCTCCCTTCTAAGCCTCGTACAGACTGTGGTGATAAGGGGAACTGTCCTGAACCCACATTAAAGGACATTTTGTCTACTGTACAACAATGTAATGCTTTCCTGCACAGTCTTACTACTCAGGTACAGGGGGTCAGGGAAGTCATCTCCTTGCTATGATATGAAGGCTGCATTAGCAACCTGGAAGACACAGTACAGCCCTAATAGATGTAAAAATTGCTCTACATACAACTGATGCCAATTCTTGAAGAGCACACTAAGACACAGTTATATAAACCAGGCTTCAGGTACACCAATTCCTAAGGTGAGATAATATCCCTTGAGACTGAGTAATAATACATGCATTTTACTCCTACTTATAGATATACAGTTACTACTCTCTACTAGCTTATTTTTCAAATAATATTATGTCCACTGGGATTAACTAATATTCAAGATGAAGAAGCAAGTCGTGGATCTTATTATTCATGTGTTTTTTATCTATTCCTACTGTATACTCCGGTCACCATAGTAGAGACTTTGTCCTCTATATCAAGGCTTGTTACATTGAGGTTCAAGGATGAGCCACAAAGACAGTCACATCTTTTTTGATGGCCACACTTTGATAGTGTAATTAGTAATTGGAAATGTTTAAATACAGACTTTAAAGTGTTACTAAACCCACAACAGTAAAATCAGTCTGTATATGCAGTAAAGCATGCTGTTATACTCACTGTGCAACCTAAAGGGTTAATCCTCTGCATTGATAAAAGGCTGTTTGAGCTTGTCTTCTCTGAACATTCCCTTCTTTTTCTGTCCCCAATCCATCTCCTGATATAACAGAGCCTTGGGGGCACTCAGCACATGCTCAGTTTGGTGTATATTGCTAGAGAGTTTTTTTTTGGGAGGGTGCATGTGATCAGCACAGGGCCAATCAGCACTGTCCAGAGAAAGGGTCAGGGCTCATGCAGCCTCATAGGACAGTCAGAGGAGAACCTACAAGCTTTAATTAGACACTCATAGAAGTCATAAGCCTGCTATATACTGCGGGTGAGAAAAGCTACAGTATTTAGCAGTTTATATTTACTAAATAATTGTATTTCTATGTTATGTGTACTGTGGTAGACCAGATATAGTGAATGCAGGGTCCTTGGTTTAGTAACACTTTATGTTATTCATGTAGTGCCCCTATGACCTCCAGAGGCATGGTAGTGACCCCCAGAGACAGTGTGGACTGACATTTTACCTCAGGGTACAGGCATGGTGGGTGGTGCACAGTGTAGAAAAATAGGCACTTTTATGTTGAACAAAAGTGAGCTTATTGCTCACACAGGAAAACAAATTCAGGGTGAGAGGGTAGGGCACAGGACACCCTAGGATAAGTAAGCAAGAAGACTAGTGGACTCCTTATGCTGCGTACACACACGACTGGACTTTTCGACAGCAAAGGTCCGGTGGAACGAATCCATCAGACAATTCGATCATGTGTGGGCTCCATCGGACCTTTGCTGTCCAAAAATCTGACAGACATAGAACATGTTTCAAATTTTTTGCTAGAACTCCGCCAGACCCAGTTCCTATCACGAAATCTGCTCATGTGTATGCTAGTCCGACGGACAAAAACCGACACTAGGGCAGCTATTGGCTACTGGCTATGAACTTCCTTTTTCTAGTCCAGTCGTACGTCATCACGCTCAAATCCGTCAGACTTTCGTGTGATTGTGTGTGGCCAAATCTATTCATTCGGAAAGTCAGTCGGAACTTCGCTAAAAGTCCATCGGGAAGACTGTTGGACCTAGTCCGTTGAAAAGTCCGGTCGTGTGTATGTGGCATTAGACAAAAATAAAAAGGTAGACAGCAGTACAAAATAGAACCTTTAAGTTGTAACCAGCAATCTGCACTTCGTAGTAACAGCTGTCTCCTATCCTCAGCTACAGAGTCTAGAGCACATGGCTAGGCCTTAGGTTTCAGGCTTACCCAGATTAGAGGTTCCTCACACACCCACACCAGGCCAAGGTCTGGATAGGATGACCCTGATCACTTGACCTCCCCGTATATTTATAAACTCCCCAACATGCACCAGTGGCCATGACACTACTACTAATTGGCTGAGGGAAGTATGCATATTCATAACCTAGCTTTACTGCAGCTCATTATATTAATGCCAAAGGTAACAGTGCCACCTTCTGACAAAAGGGAGGAACTACAGCTACACCAGGCTTAGGAGAAAACCCAAATGATCACAAAGACTACAAAACAACCAGGTTAACTACAACCCAGCAAAACTAAATTTTACTGGTAGCCCCTATTTAGGACAGGGTGGCTGCACTCAAATTTACTGGCCAACTGTACCTTCTTTGGCTCAAATGCACTGAGAAGCACCTTTTTTTTATTTAGCACAAATCCATTGTGCAGGTGCAGCAACCTCCTGAAAACAATTTCACTGCACAGTACTCTCTTGAGATCAGATTCCCTGCTCAGCAGATCAAATTCACTGCCTTGCTGCATGCACATTTTCTCAAATTGACTACACAGCACCTTTTTCTAATTCGTTACCCAACAGCACCTTCTATAGGTCAAATTCAGTGTCCAACATTTATTCTTAGCTCAAATTCATTGTGTAGAATCCTCTTCAACTCAATTTCACCACACAACACACTCTTCAGATCAATTTCACTGCTCAGCATCCTCTTTGAATCAAATTCAATGTGCAGCACATTCTTTAGATCAAATTCACTGCCCTGCTGCATCTTCTTTATCTGAAATGGATGTCACAGTACCCTCTTTATCTCAAGTTCACTGGCTGTGCCTACTATTATAATTTTTCCAGCCCACCCAACCACCAGTTCTGCAGTAATAATACAGTACAGTAATACCTCGGATTGCGAGTAACGCGGTATGAGAGCGTTTAGCAATACAAGCTATTATTTTTTTTAAATCCTGACTCAGTTTGCGAGAGTTGTTTCACAAAACGAGCAGCAATCAAGCCTCTGGGGTGTGCAGTACCGCATTTGGCCAGAGGTGCAGGGGCGCCGGTGACACTCGGAGACACTCAGTTCCCGATTTTCTCTCTGAGTGCTCTCTGAGTGTTTCCGAATGTCTCCAGGGACCCCCCCCCCCCCCCACCTCTGGTTACATGCAGTACTGCATACACTAGCAGTGCCACTGTAAAGGATTATGTAAGTTTCCATTATTTCCTATGGGGAAACTCACTTTGATATATGAGTGCTTTGGAGTACAAGCATTCTTGTGGAACGAATTATGCTCGTAATCCAAGGTATCACTTTAATAGAGTATCTTTTAGAGTTCAAAGAGAGGATTATTGTTTACAAGCTTTACAGCCACGACAGCTCTTGTATGCACAATCGTGTGGTGTCAACTGTAAATAGCTTCACTGTACATGCCAGAGCTGCTGTTATGATCCTACTTGTCCACCACCTCTCAAGTGCTGTGCTGCCTGTAACCTGTCCCACTGGCTAGTGATAGGCAGTGGGTGGGTGCAACACTTGAGACAGACAGGTACTACACTGTGCCCAACTCCTGCTTACCACCCCCTACTTGCTTACAGTTGCTCACATTGTCCATGAAACCCGCTGAAGGTCCCTGCTCTATATCTCCTATAATGCTTTCTCTGTAAAATTATAGTCTGGTTTTGAGGGGGGTGTACTGATTTTCATATATTGTTTATAATTCTTAATCAACTGACTTTTCCAAATGTCAAAAAGTATCCTCTGGACAATGTCTGGAACCCGAAGGTGCCTTCGGTAAATATAGGTGAGATAGGTCGCTGACATCGGCCACTCAAAATTATGTTCAATTGACCTGATGCTGATAACTTTAGTACAAGGTTATACTAAATGAAGAGGAGAAGGGGAAGAGGTGAAGAGAGGGAACAGGAGGGAGAGGAGTACACGCCAGACAGGAGGGTGGCTACCATCAAACATCACAAAATAGTAGGGGAGAAGGGCAGATAGGGTTGAAGACAGGAAAAATTAGTCAGGATACAGTAAGAGGTGTGGGCATACGGGCAGGGCTGGGACAAGGGGTGGGCAGGAGGGACAGCTGCCCCTGGCGCAATGGTTAATTGCAGGGGTAGGGTGCACCCTGACCCTAACCCTAAGGGAAAGGGGGGCGCAGTTTGGCGTCTTTGCCCTGGGGGCTGGATGATCTTGTCCCGGTACTGCATACGGGTGCTTCTAGAAGAGACCAAATGCAGCCCGAGAGGAGTTGCCTAAATTCTTCTATGAAAGGGTACCCTATTCAATGAAACAAAGTCTTTTGGAATTCGGGTTCTATACCTTACAGCGAGCTAGTGATGGGAATCTTCTTTTCATTAGTTCATTTTGGTTTAACAGTAACCATTGCATATTATATACAATGGTTATATTACAGAATCAGCACAATGAGCATTACACGTAACATTATATCACTGATTTATAAAGGAAAGGTAGTTATAGAAAATTACATAAAATAATTATAATAATAATAGTAATTTTGGAAGAACCAGAAATTCAGCAAAATAAATGATACCTTTGAAGGGGTGAAGTAAAACAGTGAGAAAATAACAGATAAATTAAGGAGCTTGTTTTGGACTTTTTGAGCCAAGAAGAACAACCTTTCCAAATGTTTCAAAGCAATTTCTTTTTTTTTTCTGTTTCTGTCTATAGGAGTATTGTAAAAGGGAGAAGGTCTGTATGTAATCATGTAAGGCACAGCTATGCATTTACTTTTCAATCTACTAAACCAAATAGCAGCTGAGCTGGATAGCGGTAATTAACCTTGTCCCCTCCCCCAAGAAGACACAGATAAAGATATGACTAGCACCAAAGGAAAAAGTGAATTTCCATCTTTTATTACAGTTCTTGGATTGCACGATGCATGTAGCCTTTGCGCTGCATAGTAAAAGCTGTAAAAATGATGGGTTGGCTCGATATGACTGCATTGTAACATAGCTTGGCAGTAATGTTGAAAAGACCATCTTTCCCTATTTCTGAGGTTAAAGATAAAGTCATGTCCTTTATGCCAAAAGAACAAATGCTATGTAGTCTAAAATATACCCATAAATATCTGAACATATTTTGCAACTCTCTATCAGCCTGGAACCAGGTAGTAGTTAATGCTACCCCAACTGGGAAGGTTGTAGATAATTGTGTTTTCTGGGTTTTTCTTGGTGGGTTCTTTTTGGGTCCCACCCTTCCGGTCTTGTAAGCTATAAAAAGGACAGAGCCTTTGGTTCAGCTTGGTTCATTCTGGACTGATCTGTTCTGGTTTACTAAGGGGGCCCGTATCGGTCGCTGTTGCCGGAATCTGGATTTCCAGTGTCATGCTGTTGTCGGATGTTGTTACCATCCATCAACTTAACCAGCTATGGACGTTTTTTTCTATGCCGGTATGCTGGGGCAGCCGCAAGCCTGAGTTAGGGACTAGGAATGTTAGGTAAAATAATGCACTTTATTTTATTCTGGTCTCTGTATATGTCATCATGTTAATTTATTTAAATAAAGCATCTGAAACTTTGGCTTTACCTCGTCTGGAGTTACTCAAGGGGTGTAATGCAAGTAAACAACACATATAGTCTACAGCTCGGGTCACTGTACACATTGGGGTAGGATGATAACAGTACAAAAGTTGATACAGTGTGGTGATTCAGTGATTACCAAGGGTAACAAAGGTCTCTCTAGCAGCCTGTCTTACTGTAAGCGTGTGCATGTGACAGGTGAGATAGGCTCTTGCCAGGACTCCTTTTAGCAGCCAATCATCTCCCATAGCAATGGGAGCAAATCTGCACTGGCGGGGTACTCATCCTGTGTACAGGTATGGAAGAGAAAAAGTTAAAGTGGTTGTTAACCAACTTTGACAACTTCACATAATCCTCTCTGTTCCCTGATGGCAGGTGCTCCTGTCTCTGTGTTTTATTAAAAAAATGCCGTCTTTACCGTAGTTCAGAGCGGCTCCCGGCTATCACATGATCGGCTGGCTCTCTCCTCTCCCCGTCTGAAAGTTGCAACGTGCAGGGCTGAGATTCGCTCCACTGACATCTGACAGGAGGAAAGGAGAGGGAGAGAGCCAGCCGGTCACATGATCGCCAGGAGCCACTCTGAAATACGGCAAAAAAGGCATTTTTTAAATAAAACACAGACAGGAGCATCTGTCATCAGGGAACAGAGAGGATTATATAGGACAAGAAAAGTTATTTTAGCAGGGGGGAGGGCACTGACACAGGAGTAGACAGGCGGGGAGGGAAGGGGAAGGGGATGGAGGTGAGGACAGAGGTCGACAGGAGAGCTGTGGATGACAGAGGCACCTAAACTGACCACTGTGTCAAGGCTCAGTAGCCATGATATACCGTAGTCAACCAGGTTTTTTAGGTGATACAGGGGGGCAAATTACACAGCACAAGCACTGTGCTATGTAACATGCTTTAAAGGAACAGGATCCTTTTTTTGGGGGGGTTAACAAACGCTTTAAATGAAGTGCACGCATGGAGCCCATGCTAGGTGCACAGCAGGACCCCATACCATTACTGGGAGTGAGGTAGTGGTGATAGGCTGTACAGGTGGACAGGGCATTGGCTCTGTGTGTCACTTCTCAATGCACAAGTGACTATGGTGATGTACAGTAACATGAAAAGAGTTTATTAGACATCAGTCAGCTGTTCCAGTAAAGTCTAGTTACCCTGTAAAAAATGCCTAGCGTAGCCCAGAACAACCCCCGATTGTAGTGCAAAGTGGATTTACCTTTAGTAAATAACCCCCAATGTCTTATCTTTTCTTCGAAAGGACTGATGCTACTAGTGCCATACGGACCTGCACACACATATTCACGGCTGTATATGCAGCAGGTGTGCGTGGGACTGTTTATCTAGGAAGTTAAGCCATTACATGTTGATTTGAATAAAGTGTTTAAAGTTGGGTCTGTGGTGTCAGGGGACAGAAGAGAGTGCCTGACATAAGAGGGTCATTCCTCTGCTCTCCTCTTGCCTGGACGCAGACCTGAGTAAAGGTAACAAATCTGGTACAGATTGCCATATTGTAATTTATTGTTATTGAAGTATTTGCCTCTGCTCTTGGGGTTATCCTCAGGTTTTGAATCCTCTGAAAGCAGCCTGAATATGGTATTTAGCTATATTGCTCTTAATTTCATTTATTGCTCTACAATTGCATTACTTGAATATATATGGTTACTGTTTTTTTTACTCTTTTTCCACAGAAATATTGCAGTAAAGACAATTTCTGTGTTTTATCATAATGTGTGTGTTTCTCATTGTTCCTTGCACTTACACTATTGCCAGATGTGCCAGAGGGGCTGAGATTGTTCTTAGGGTTGAGAGGCAGACTATGGAACCAAACATACTAAGGGTCCTTTCACACGGGCAGATCGGTGCTGATCCGCCTCATGGATATCCACTTTCTCTGGCAATCCCCGCTGAGCAGGAAGATGAAAGGTCTGTCTCTGCACGCTGTGCAGGGATGGACCTGTCACAGCGCCGCTCTCCCCTATGGGAGATCGGGTGACGACGGACCACAGTGACCGGTCCGATGACGGATGGAAAAATTGCTTTTTCCTCTGTCACACTTTTTTCAGATCGGAGCAGGTCGGATGTCAGCGGACATGTCACAGCTGACATCCGATGCTCCATAGAGCTCTATGGAGTATCCGTTCATGTCCGCCTGAAAAACTGACAGGCGGACCTGAACGGATCGTCCATGTGAAAGGGGCCATAAACAGCTCAACAGTCAAATTCAGGACCGAATGAAAACAAAAACAAAAAAATACTCTGGCAATGTAAACAGCTCCCTTTTGTATATTTATATTTTTGCTTGGAGATCAGCGTTAAAAAAAAAAAAAACTTAAAACAACATTGGTAAAAGTAATGCCCTGTACAAACGGTTGGACTTTCCGACGGGGAAAGGAGCCAATTTATTTATCTGGTGATGGGAAAGAGCACGTTGCATTTCTGGAGAGAGAAAAAAAATTGTGTGTCTTAATCCAATCATTCACATGAAGATTCTCCACTGGTGATTGATTAACTATATGGACATTTTACACTAATAACAAGATATATAATTATATGGACGTTATTTAGTGCTGACACTGCTTAAATTATTATTTCATTTGTTTTTCATTCTGTACATCATGCATTCATAATTTTTGGTGCATATTTAATTTTTGGTGCATATTTTATTTTGGGTTATTTTTGTTTTCATATGATTTATTTATTTATTATCACATAGTGTTTTTTCCTTCTTTTTCCCTGACACATTAATAACACTTAATTGTGTTTCACTTGAGAAAATAAATTTTGCACATAGATACACATATACTTATATGTATTATCTTTTGAGGTGATCTCATAAGTATAATATCTGAAGTTTTTTTTATTCTTTGTATACACATATATCCTGTTCATTTTGGAATTTTGAGGTTAGCGCAGTTTTACTTTCTTTTTCCTATGCTTACTTGTGTATTTTTGGTATACATCAGAACTGCAGCTTCCGATTATTGTTGATTTTATTCCGTAGCGCAGTTTTTCTCCTCTTTTTTCCTTCCGACGGGGAATGTCCGATCAGATCGTGTTGTCGGAAAATCCGATCGTGTGTGGGCTCCATCTGACTTTTTCTGTCGGAAATTCCGACAGACAAAGTTTGAGAGCTGGATCTAAAATTTTCCGACAACAAAATCCGTTTCAATTCCGATCGTGTGTAGCCAATTCCGACGGACAAAGTGCCATGCATGCTCAGAATAAATTACGAGACGAAAGCTATTGGCTACTGGCCTGTTTATAGTCCTGTCGTACGTGTGTTACGTCACTGCGTTCAGAACGATCGCATTTTCCGACAACTTTGTACGACCGTGTGTATGCAAGACAAGTTTGGGCAAAAATCCGTTGGAAAAAATCCGACAGATTTTGTCGTCGGAAAGTCTGACCGTGTGTACAAGGCATTAGATGTCATTTATGTTAAAATATATACATTAGGGAGCAGAGCTATTATATTGCATTATTACTGTTTACTTAGGGTTGCCACATCATCCGTTTAATCCAGGACACATATTAATTACACAGGTTCTGAGGATGATTTAATGCAGACAAGGCACCAAGTGAGAATAAACTGAATAGCTTTTTTTAAAATGACAAAAAAACATATACATAAAGTAATTGTACATGTCATAATTGTATATTGTGGGCTTTCACAACAGCATTGAGAACAACGGTCTTTACAATAAACTTTGAATCCGAAGGCGGAAACAACAAACATGAAAGGATCATGTGACTAGGCCATAATGAAGGTGAATGATTTTAGTGGTTTGTGGCAGGGAAGATTACAACCGGCAGGTCCTGACGGAGAAGCAGGAAATCCAGCTCTACAGGTCTCGCCTTGGAGGGTAGTGTAAGCGCTGAGCTGTAGGCTCAGGTGTCACACTATTTTTCAGGAAGTAAGAGCCTGCCAGAAAGTGATCCAGGTGAGAAGCAGGAAGGTAAGAAGCACCGACTCACAGACATAATCATACTCAGCTACAGAGAAAGTATTCAGAATTGGCAGAACATAATGTAAGAGATAAAAACTTTTTACAAAAGTATGATTATATCCCCTGTTTTTCTATTTGTATTTGTTCTTGTGTGCTAGGAACTCAAAATGTGCTCATATTTTGTGCTTTCCTCCACAGAATGGGACCTCCTTTGAGGCTGCATGAACTGATTCGAGCCATCCGCAGTGTTAAGACACAAAACGAAGAGAGAGAAGTGATCCAGAGAGAGTGTGCAGAGATCCGCTCTTCTTTTCGAGATGAGGACTCCATGTATCGTGGAAGAAGCGTGGCTAAACTGCTGTACATGCACATGCTGGGGTATCCAGCACACTTTGGACAGGTACATTTAAAGGGCGGACACCTGTATAATCTGTACATTGGGTCTCAAAAACAAATGTAAACCCATTCCGTATTCAGGGCCAGAGTATACACATAAAGGGGTTGATTTACTAAATGTAAATAGACTGTGCACTTTGCAAAGTGCAGTTGCGCTCTGCAAGAGCAGTTGCTCCACTCATCCAATCATGCGCAAGGAAAAATGCTGTTTTGTTTTAATTTTCCTTGCATGTGATTGGATATTCTTTGTAAAGTGAAACTTTACCTCATCTACTAAGCTCTTGAGCAACTGCACTTTGCAAAGTGCATAGTCTATTTGCCTTTAGTAAATCAACCCCAAAGAGTCCAATCCATGAGAGGGACACATTTCAGACAATTAGCTGGGTATATAAAACACAAACAGGCACATTTTATCAAAATTGGAGCAGACAGAATCTGAAGCAGTGTTGCATGGCACCCAATCAGCTTCTAGCTTCATCTTTTCCAGTTAAGCTTTGAAAATGAAAGCTAGAATTTGATTGGTTGCCCTGCACAGATGAACTAGGTTCTGGCTGCTCCAGATTTAATAAATTCACCTGTATCATCAGGGGGGCAGATATATCCTAGTCAGGTATCTACACAGAGTTTGTATGAGCTCCCTGGGTTTTTGTGGTTTCCTCCAGATACTCTGGTTTCCTCCCACACTCCAAAGACATGCTGATAGGTCAATTGGCTCCTGTCGAAATTTACCCATGTAGGTGTACGTGTGTATATGTATGAATGTGAGAAAGGGACCTTAAGCCATCCATAGATGGTTTGAATCTTGGCCAGTTCAGCAATGACTGGGCAAGGTTCGACCCATGTATGGGCAGGCTGATTGTACCTAAGTTGATCACTTGGGTACAACCAGCCTGTCGGATTTTTTATTTTTTTTTCCATAATATTTTATTAGCCTGTCGGATTTTTAATGCGATTATTGCCAGTGGCTATAACTGCTAGCAATAATCACTGTGTGTTCTCCTGGCCCCCCGCCAGCAGAACCCAATAGCTCCATGGGAGGGATTCCCCATCAACGCTGACTGTTTTGTTGGGAGAACTGAGTGATTCCCATGGTTGCGGGTAACAAAATTTCACCATCTATGGCTGACTTTAAATTGTAAGCTCCTTGAAGTCAAGAACTGATGTGAATGTACAGTATGTAAAGTGCTGTGTACATTTTCAGCACTATATAAATACCTGTAATAAATAGGAAAAACATAGTCACTGTACTGAGCTCTCTCTGGACTGTGCTGGCTATATGTTATTCTACAGTCAGTAACAGATAAATCAGCCATGATGGAAGATAGGATGTACAGTATATGTCAGATATCAAATAAACAGGGGATTTGATCATTCTATCACACCATATATACCATATGATGCTATATACTTTTTAGATATGCTATAAATTTGTTTCATTCTAAGAAACTTTAAATGAACATTAGGTATGTTAGGTGTACATGTACTTCTTATCAAATTGTCACTATCTAGGCTTGGAAAAAAGATCGTATGTATTTTTTGTAATTTATTTTTTATTTTCCCCTTTCTTACAAAATTTACCAGGGGCGTGAGGACAATGGAGTGACACATTGCTCAACTTTGAGAATACCCTTAGCTAGATATAGCTACCATTTCATAGCTAGGTATTACTACTGCCTTTAGTATTGTTTCTAAGGCTTTATTACCATTGATATTTTAGTTATAGAAATTATTAATATCATCTGATCAATTAGCATAGAGAGCTTACTGTACATTATTATTTTGTGTTTGTACAATAAAAATTGTACTGTGTGGAGGAGTTTGGAACCTAATTGTAGCAGGTTAACCTGCAAAAATCTAACCTTCTATGTTTATTCCATCTCTAATTTCAGATGGAGTGTTTGAAACTGATAGCTTCACCCAAATTTACTGACAAACGGATTGGATACCTTGGTGCAATGATGTTGCTCGATGAAAGACAAGATGCTCATCTACTCATAACCAATAGCATGAAGAGGTAAGATAAAGCACCTTAGCACCCTCCATGATCATTATGCTGGCCCATGAAATGTATCCTGTTTACCATTATCGTTGAAAGTGAAAGTAAAAGAAAATCACAAATTTTGAGTTGACACTGAACAGCAATAAAGGAGAAATCTTCCAGTGGGGACCCTAGTTCGGGATTCCCTCACTTTGGAGGGATTATCTCTCACTTCCTGTTTTGGCTATGAGATTTAAATTAATTACCAACAGAGGTAGTGAGACAGTCAACAGTAAATGGCTTCAAACATGCTTGGGATAAACATAGACCTACAGTCAGACAACAAAGTTAACCATTTCAGCCCAGAAAGAATTTACTCCCTTCCTGACCAGAGCACTTTTTGCGATACAGCACTACGCCGCTTTAACTAACAATTGCCCAGTTGTGCGACGTTGCACCCAAACAAAATTGACGTCCTTTTTTTCCCACAAATTAAGCTTTCTTTTGGTGATATTTGATCACCTCTGCGGTTGTTATTTTTTGTGCTATAAATAAAAAAAGAGCGAGAATTTTGAAAAAAAAGCAATATTTTTAACTTTTTGCTATAATAAATATCCCCAAAAAATATATAAAAAAACTAATTTCTTTATCAGTTTAGGCCGATATGTATTCTTCTACATATTTTTGGTAAAAAAAATCGCAATAAGCAATATATATTGATTGGTTTGCACGAAAGTTATAACGTCTACAAATCAAGGGATAGATTTATGGCACTTTTATTATTCTTTTTTTTTTTTATTAGTAATGGTGGCGATCTGCGATTTTTAGCGTGACACATTGGACACTTTTGACACTATTTGGGGACCCGTGACATCTATACAGTCATCAGTGCTATAAAAATGCGCTGATTACTGTGTAAATGACACTGGCAGGGAAGGGGTTAAACACTAGGGGGCGATCAAGGGGTTACGTGTGTCCTAGGAAGTGATTCTAACTGTGGGGGGGGGGGGGTGAGCTCACGACAACATGAGAGATCACTGCTCCCGATGACAGGGAGCAGTAGATCCCTGTGTTGTTGCTAGGCAGAACAGAGAAATGCCTTGTTTACAAAGACATCTCCCCGTTCTGCCTCTCCTCACCGCAATCAAGGGCCGCCCGCGAACACTGAGTTCTCGGGACCTGCAGCAAATTCAAGGGGACGTACAGGTACACCCATTTGCCTGCCTGTGCCAATCTGCCGACGTTCATCTGTGTGTGGCAGTCGGCAAGCAGTTAAAATGTTTTACCGTATTTATCAGCGTATAACACGCACTTTTTTCCCCTTAAAATCAGGGGAAAATCGCAGGTGCGTGTTATACGCCGATCTTCCGCGATTTCTGAGCAATTTTTGAGCTCTGGGCAGCTTTCAGCCACCTTTGGCCCTTCTCGTGGCTTTCAGCTGCCTTCGGCCGTTCTCGGCGGCTTTCGCCGGCCGAAAACCGCCGAGAAGGGCCGAAAGCGCCCGAAAGCTGACGAGAACGGCCGAAAGCCGCCGAGTACGGCCAAAGGCGACTGAAAACTACGGGGCGCCGCCGAGATACACAGGACATCTCGGCGTCACCATTTTTAAAAATAAAAGCTGACATTATCACTGACAAGGGGACAACGATGCACAAGGCTGCAATGATAGACAGGCTGCAATGATGGACAGGCTGCATGACAAGGCTGCAAATGACACTGACAAGGCTTCAGAGAGATTGATAAGGCTGCATTGATGGGCATTTAAATGTAAGTTTTTTTTCCTTAAATTTCCCTCCTAAAAGTTTTTTTCCTTAAAATACCCTCCTAAACATGGGGTGCATGTTATACACCGATAAATACGGTACTTTTATTGCAAGCTGTGTAAAACTTTAATTTGACATGGCGTTAGAATCTTGCAGTCCTTGTATAGCACAGCTCAGACTAAGTTTGGGGGATGCAGCACAAAGAGCCATTTGAGTGTGCTGCATTTGAGTGTGCTGCATATCCCGGTTTTGCTGATCCGTGTCATGATTGCGGGCTCACAGTGGACACAGAGTCCATGGGACCTGCAGGCACGCTCATGGAGTATGTGGCGGCGCGCACAGCCACTAAGCCGCATCTTAAAGGGGACGTACAGTTACATCCATTTGCCTAGCCGTGCCATTGTGCCAATGTATTTTGTTGTGCGCTGGTCGGCAAGGGGTTAATAAAAAACAAAACAAAAAATAAATAAAATGGGCAGACTCGATGGACTACTCAGTCTTTTTCTGCGGTCACTTTTCTGTTTCTATTTTTCTATTTATGTTTGAGACAGGAAGTGAAGAGAAAGCTCCCCAATAGGACAAAGATGGCAAAAGAAAACTGATAGGGGTTATAATCCTATGAATGTGTTGATCATTAACCCCCGCGCTACCAGTTCAAATCTAGTACCTTACATACATAACAAATAGTGCCCCAAAAATTAGGAAATGGAAAATTAAAAATATGTTTGGGTTTCTGTGTTCATGCAATTGTATTCACACAATTTATATATCAGTGCTGCGCTATCATTCTTCATATAAGATACTTGTTAATATCATAAGCCTTAAGAAAGTGAATAGTCCAGCAAACAATATTAAAGTTCAAAAATTGAAAAATTTAATTTTGAACTAATATTCAAAATATTCACTGGGAATTAGAAGAGGGAAGGTCTGGACAGCCGCACTCCAATAAAAACACCTTTATTGTGCAAAATAACAAAAGTACAAACCACAGCAGAGTACAGGATAAAAAAGTTGACACGTTTCACACTCTCAACAGTGCTTAGTCATTTGACTAAGCACTGTCGAGAGTGTGAACCGTGTCAGATTGTAATGCTGTACCGTGCTGTGGTTTGTACTTTTGTTATTTTGCACAATAAATGTGTTTTTATTGGAGTGCGGCTGTCCAGACCTTCCCTCTTCTAATTGCTATATGCTTAGCCTGTACCTGATGCTTCCACTTTGGGGAGAGTGCCATTTCCACACATCCACCTGGAGCGGTGATCCCTTCCCCAAAATATTCATTGCATAGTCCAGTTATGGCGAACCTTGGCACCCCAGATGTTTTGGAACTACATTCCCCATGATGCTCTACTACACTGTAAAGTGGATAAGCATCATGGGAAATGTGATTACAAAACATCTGGGGTGCCAAGGTTCACCATCACTGGTATAGTCAATCATGCCAGTTCATATATCTAATCATTAGGTGATAGTTCATCAAATAATAGTGATGTGAAATCCTTATTGAAGACATTTTCTAGTGCTTCTATGACAACTTCCTGCGCACCTCTGTGCTCACAGTGCTCCAACCTTAGTGATATGATACAGCACATGTGTAATCTTATCCAACATGTTGTTTCCAACTGATGTCCAGAAAAAGGGTCTTGTAGTGTGGCCTCCCACTCACTAGGGTACTCGTATTCTGCTGGGTATATCTCCTTGAGGATGAGGATGCTGGTCCCTTTGAGAGTGCCTTACCCAGGCAATGCATGTTACTCCCGTGCCATGTCGGAATAAAGAGGATGCCTTAATAGTGTAAAACCGTATAATAACACTTTATTTATAATTTAAATTATGCTTACATATAAAAGACAACTCTTAGCATTCAGTGGGGTTAAATTCTCAGGCTCCAGTGGGATTCTGCACTCATTTTGTTTATTGTGTTTTCCACTCCAGGGACCTAGAACATAGCTCCTCTGTGGTGCAAGGCTTGGCACTGTGCACATTGGCCTGCATGGGATCAACTGAGATGTGTCGGGATCTAGCTGCAGAAGTGGAGCATCTTCTGAAAAACTCAAATTCCCATGTCAAGAAAAAGGTGCTGCAATAAAATTTAGTGTATTGTGGAAGGGGAAAGTAATACAACAAAACATATGTGCCTAAAGAAATGAAAGATCAGGGAGGGTGGGCAAAGAAGAGAATCTGAAAAAGTTATGATCCAGTTTCCATTTCCACTCCTCTTTATTGCAAAAAGATCAATAAACATTTAACTTTCCTTCTCCAACCAATTCTTTCTTTGCTCATGCTCACCTTTTACTTCCATCCCACCATTGCTCATCACCAGTTCACATCCACAGGCTGTCCTCTGTGCTGTGCACATTATCCGGAAGGTCCCTGATTTAGTGGAAATGTTTATCCCAGCCGCTGAGGAACTGCTGGCAGAAAAGAGGCATGGTGAGTCTGGTCAAACCTATGGATGCTGTGATAATATCATGACCGTGTATGCAATCAGAAAGTAGGGCAATTGTTTAAGTCTGGTGTTTCGGTTGTAAGTGTGCATATACAATTAATATGAGCAAGAATATTGACCAATTGGTGTGGGTGTATTGCAGGTGTATTGTACGGAGCTGTACTTCTGGTTACAGAGATCTGCGTAAGGAATCCCGAAGGCTGTAAACGCTTTCGCAAGGTAACTTCAGACTATAACTTCAGTAACTTCAGACTATAATGCGAACGTGACATTATATAATTACTAGAGGTTTTCATTAAGGAAAATGCATAAAGTAAGTAAATTGGAGGTAAACGTTGTGATGATGTAAGTTTGTGGAATAAGTAAAGAAAAAAAGCTAAAGTTGAATCTGTTAATATTTTGCCTTCCATGGTTCCTCCTTTGCCTCCTAAATAACACTCTAGCGAAATATTACATTAAACCTTTCTGTTTGCATTAAATACCTAATACCAGTCCCTTTGCTTCTCTATGCAATTCAGGCAAATCATAGCTGGTGGGAGAGGCCAGCAGGATGCTTTTATTAGTTTCCTATAAGCAGGAAGCTATGGTAATTACCACATGTGATGCTGAGCCTTCTCCATGATTAAAAGAACTGAAATCTAATTAATGAAAGGGATAGGCCAAGGACAGTAAGGCTATGGAGGAACAAGCTAGATGATGCTGGATGTTCTCCAGCTATGAATTGAGACGGACTGTATCTGAACTGCTGCAGCTTCTATTGCACACTGTGAGAAGTTTACAGTGTTCAGTGTAATCAAAGTAACCAATTTCAGTACAGGAGTGGAGTCAGTACAACTGCCCTAGAGTTGGGGACAGTTATCAGAGCATTGTCCCCCTATAGCAAGAAGTGCCTGAACAAAGACCTTCATGGCAGCATCACCAGGTATTATTTAATTAATGAAAGCTACAGATTTAAATAGATTGAAAATGACTTTGAAATTAAATAAATATGTTAAAGATTATATAAAATTGATTAGTGACTGGATTCACATCTATTTTAATGTACATAGATTTAGACATTTAACGTTACCTTGTTTCTGTGTTATGCCGCAGTATTGTTTTGAATGAGCTAAAGTTCATAGACCAAGCCTGTCTAGAAATATTGTATTTGTCAGAAAAACTGGAGTGCTTCGGTATTTGTAGGACCTGTTCAAGTTCAGACAACCGTGTCATAACAGCCATAAAAATAACAGCAGCTTGTACAAATTCTGATGTAATACTGTATTCAGTGGTGCATCATCCATGGGTGCAGGGTGTTTACTGAACACGGACCCCAAGGGAGGGGGGGGGCTCTAACCCACATTGCACCCATGGATGATCTGTCCCTGGTTGACAGTCGGGGGTGATCGGTGTGGTGGTGGGGGCAATGACAAGCATTGATCTCGATCTCCCAGTATAGCTTTCAATGAAGCAGCTCACAGCCATTTTTCCTCCTCTCCCTCCCATGGCTGTCCGTTGCTTCACTGAAAGCCATACAAGGAGATTGGTGCCTGTAACTGCCCCCACCGACACACCAATCATTCCCCACTGTCCCCTGTGTGCTTCTCTGGCCCCCGTGTCCTCCTCTGGCCCTCTGTGTCCTCCTCCAGCTCCTTGGTGTCCTCATGTGTCCTCCTCTGGTCCCCTGGTGTACATAATACCCACCTCTATACACTCTGCACATACTACCCACTGCCATACAATCAGCACTCCTCTCCTGCACATACTACCCACTGCCATACACTCCACACTCCTCTAATACTACCCACTGCCATACACTCCGTACTCCTCTCCTGCACATACTACCCACCCCCGTAGACTCCATACTCCTCTCCTGCACATACCTCCCACCGCCATACATTCTGCACTCCTCTCCTGCTCATACTATCTACCACTGTAAATTCCGCACTCTCTCCTGTACATAATACCCACCACCGAACATTCCACACCCCTTTACTGCATATATTACCCACCGCTGTACACTCCGCAGTGTACATTTCCTATTTAACATTACCGCAGTCTGCAAGTCATCTCAGACTCTATTTAACCACACCCCTTTAAGCCACGTCCAATATTTAAGTGCAATTTAAACCACTACCACATTTCACTGCAGCGTGTTACTTTTTTTTTTTTTTTTTTAGCAATGCCAGGTCCACATGGGCCAACTGATTGCACATGGCACATGGACCAACTGATTTCACGATATGCCCCTGACTGTATTGACTGGCCTTTGGAGTGATTAGATTGCTGCTAATCTTTACAACGTAGTGGCTCAGGGCCCTTGGGCAGTACCCGAGTGGCCCAATGGTCAGTCCGCCCCTGCTGCTTCTGACTACTGCTACTGAAATAGGGGGGAGGGGCAGAGACGAGCCTCTCTGCCTCTGCTCGGAGAAGCGCAGAATCTGGCACAGGAGTTCTGTCCTCCTCGGGAATGAGGGGGGTGCCACAGCTGCAGGAGAGGTGAGAGGGCCACATAAAATGGCCTGGTGGTCTGGATTTAGACCTGCTGGCCTTGTGTTTAACACATGTGTGTGAGTGTATTCATCTTTGTTCATACAGCAGAGAAGGATATAGGTAACATGGTATCATAGTTATTGATTTAAATACAGTTATCAGCAGATGATGCAGCATACTTCTAATAGTCCATGTGCATAAAAAATTTAAGGGATATGATTGTCTCTAAATGAGGAGACCCCTTTGCATATAGGAACCTATAACACTTGAGTGATGTATAACATGCACAAGAAATACTAGAACAAATGACAACAAAAATTACTACCAGAACTACTACAAGTAATGAGCAAAAGAGTTATTTTCAGTATCGCCAATATATATTTTTTCATGGCAAATATTTTTTCTTATGTCATCTAGATTCTTCCACTACTCCTGCAAAAATTAAGGCAGGTCATGTCCGGTTATTCTCCAGAGCACGCTGTGGCAGGCATCACTGACCCCTTTTTACAGGTAACATAGGTGCCAAATACAGTGCACTACTCTTACATTAATATGTATGTAACCATTTCTTTATATTACTGTGCTTATGGCTACTGTAATTTACTTTTTGCTCCAACAAATTCATTTTTATTTTATATTGTACTGTGTAAAATGTGTGTCAGTTTTAGACAATTGTCACTGTAACATTATTAATGAGCAGATCTCCCAATGGAGACATTTAACCTGGTGTAAGGTGGAGATTTCCCCTCACTTCCTGATGTGTTTTCTGGACAAGATGTAGAGAGAAATCTCCCCAATGGGACACAGATAAGTACAAGCAAAAAAGGACAGCCCCTGTTCTCTCCAAAATTAAGAATGTTTGGTTACACATACACAGTATTATGCAAATGCTTTAGACACATGTGAAAAATGTCGTAAAGTGAAGTTGCTTGGTAAAATAATTAAATTCATAGTTTATTATTTATTAATTACCAATCTAAATGCATACACAAAAAAAAAGACATAACCAAAACAGATGTGGTTGGGATGCTTTGTCTCGCATCTGTAGCAGGAATTATATCCCCATCCCATTCTACCCGCCGTATGTGACCCATTCAATGCATGCAGTTGCATTGCAGTAGGCTGACATTTAGGGTATTTAAACAGGCTATGAGAAGCGATACAAGCCTCCTCACCACCTGTAAAATTGTCTCTGAAGAGCAATCCAAATGCAGATTGCAATTGTAAATGAGGTCTTAAAGAGAAACTTGAGTCTGTCAAACGGGTACTAGCTTTTTTTTCTCCCCTCGTACCTGTTATGCAGCATTCTTCTGAATTCAAATACTGTCCTGCTCAGTGGATCCAGTGTTGTCCTGCTGCCATCTGCTACTCAGGTGCCATTGTCTGTTCCTGTTTCCCTCTAATATTGGGTACCTAGATGCTTCTAACTGGCCTCTTATTAAGCCAGCCAGGCTCGACCACTGCATGAGCTCTCACTATGCACACAAGAAGTGACAGCTGAATGTCTTCACCTACACCCTCCCATGTGCTTGTATAAAGTTTGCCATACAATATGCACTCTGATTGTACAATCTCTGTACAATTTCCTTTAGATTTACCAAAACTATATAATAGGATGACTCACCTGAGCAATCTATTTAATCTGTATCAAATCAAGCAGGCCCTTGTGCTACATAGTTGATGGTAGATCTAAAGGAGATTGTACAATTGGATTGTACAGTGTATGGCCACTTTTAAAGAAAGAAGGAGGAGAGTGGGCAGAAATAAAAGAAGGGTGATATAGTAATGAGGGAGGTGTGGTCCAGAAAGGTAAAACACACCCTATTCTGTGATGCAGTAAGGCAGTGCATGATGAGATATGAAGTTTCCTGGATGGTCACTTGATGAAACAGGAAGTGATGGGTTTAGAATTTTTTTAATTTTGAACAGAGAGCTGCAGATTGAAAGCTGCCATGGACTAGGTAAGTGAGAGATAAGCATATTGGTATAGCATTGGCAGAAAATACGTTAGATGCTTCTATTTTTTATACGGTGACCAGACGTCCCTGATTTCTGGG
This sequence comes from Lithobates pipiens, assembly GCF_037356315.1. Classification (NCBI taxonomy): domain Eukaryota; kingdom Metazoa; phylum Chordata; class Amphibia; order Anura; family Ranidae; genus Lithobates; species Lithobates pipiens. Next base: position 18,247,468 of record NW_027507696.1, read on the forward strand.
GACAGACCCCAGACTGAGGGCATGGTCCCCGAACCCCGTCAGTCCCTGGTTTTGTCCCCGCTTTTGCCATGCCATGCTGGGCAGGCAGTTTCCCGGTGGACAGGGGCCGTGTTGGCTGTGAGAGGAGCCAGGTCTGTGGTCGCTATTGCAGTAGTACTCGCAAAATAGCTGGAGAGGAGGAGCTGGAGCAACTCCAGCCTGACTGTGTGCTACTTGTAGCCACCACTCCTCCTCCCCATTTGTCAGCTATAAGAACAGCCGCGATCCCCATGACACATGACCGCCCCCTCTCCCAGCATCCCGCCCCTCTCCTCCTACCTCTGCTCTCCCTCCAATCACTTTCCCGGTGTTGTGCCATATAGTACGGAGCAGACGAAGCTTCGGAAAATCTCCGAAGTTGAACGGCGCCTGCGCCGTGAGTGGAGGTGGTGGCCCCACCATCCAAGCGGACATAGGGTTGTGAATATTAGAGGGCCCCTCGCGGGCGAGCTTCGCTCGCCACGCTTCGGGCTCGGCCTCGCTGCGCTCGCCTCTTTTATATTCCTACTCTATGTCCACTTGGATAGTGGGGATGGAACCTGGACTCACGGCGCAGGCGCCGTTCATCCTCTGCAATTTTCGGAATCTGTGTTGCTGTGTACTGCACATGCGCAGTACACAGCGGACACTATCGGATGGGGGACGTTATATGACAAGACATCGGCAGCAGCAATATATAGGGGAGAGAACAGAGCACAGCGTTCCTCCCCCTCCCTCCTGTACTGCAAAGAATTATGGGTATTGTAGTCCAGAGGGGCAGGATTGCCTGGAGCTACAGAGTGTAATGGCCACAAACACTAGATGGAGGTGAGGTTCTATTATAACATTTTAATAAGTAATTTTTCTACTTCACTGGTGGACACTCATGCGGTGGCACTGATAGGTGGCACTGACAGGCAGTGGCACTGATAGGCAACACTGATGGGCACTCATGCGGTGGCACTGATAGGCGAGACTGATAGGCACTCATGTGGTGGCACTGATAGGCGGCACTGATTGGCACTTATGCGGTGGCACTGATAGGCGGCACTGATGGGCACTCATGCGGTGTCACTCATAGTCATGTGGTGGCACTGATGGGTGCTAACAGGCAGTGTCACTGATAAGCAGCACGGATAGGTGACACTTATAGGCGGCACTGATGGGCACTCATGCGGTCTCACTTATAAGTGCCACTGATGGGCACTCATGCAGTGGCACTGACAGGCGGCACTGATAGGCGGCACTCATGTGGTGGAATTGACAGGCGGCACTGACAGGCAGTGGCACTGATAGTGGCACTCATGTAGTGGCCCAGACAGACGGCACTGATGGGCACCGACAGGTAGTGGCACTGGTAGGCAGCACTGATGGGCACTCATGCAGTGGCACTGACAAGCGGTAAAATCATTCTATAAACACATACCACATACACTGCATATATAATTTGAGGAAAATATGCTTAGAAAATAGTTTACAATTTGCCAAAAAAGTAAATAAATATGTCCCAGAATTTCATTTTGAAAATATGGTCACCTTAATTTATTATGAAAAGTGAAATTCTGTGTGAAAAGGTGAATTTAGCCTTGAAGGATTTTGAAGACATGTGTTCCAATGCATGGTTAAACAATAATAGCAAATGTGTTAATGACCAAAAAGGTAAGATGTATGTTAAATGCTATCATTGAAGCAAACACATTCAGCTGTGTAGGAGAAAATAAACTAGATGAGGAAAAGTCACGCTCTACTAACACCAGCTGAAGGAAGTCCAGTGTAAAAAATCTCTTAGGCCGCGTACACACGGGCGGACTGTCTGGCCAACTAAGTCCGTCAGACAATCCGACAGACAGTCCGTCCTACTTTTGAATGAACGGACTTGACCACACACGATGAACAGACAGTCCGCTGAAAGCTTGCACGATGACGTGTACAGCACGTACGACGGGACTAGAAATACGACGTCCAATACACTGCAATGCAACCTTCGGCCGCGTAAATCCTTTCTGAGCATGCGCCATACTTAGTCCGTCCAACTTGCCTACTCACGAGCGGACTGTCCGCTGAAACCAAAGTTGGACGGACAATATTACGGAAATTCCGAAAGACTTAGTCCGCCAGACTGTCCGCTGAAAAAGTCCGCTGAAGCCCACACACGAGCGGACTGTCCGCTGAAACACGTTTCAGCGGACCAAGTCCGTCAGACAGTCCGCCCGTGTGTACGCGGCCTTACAAGGCAAAATGAGTAAAGCAATAGGACACAGGGTGGTCTTATTGCATTAGTCCTCTCACAGACAGAAAAGTAAGGAAGAGAGGGATTTCCAGATGTGCTGACCAAGCTCTTCTGCATAAGCACAAACAAAGAAACAAGCCACACCAAAAAATGCAGTGGTTAATCAAGGAAACTTAATGCAGCAATTGAAATACACTATATTACCAAAAGTTTTGGGACACCTGCCTTTACACGCACATGAACTTTAATGGACCAGAGTCCTGACCTCAACCCAACAGAACACCTTTGGGATGAATTATAAAGGAGACTGCGAGCCAGGCCTTCTCGTCCACATGAGAGCCTGACCTCACAAATGCGCTTCTGGAAGAATGGTCAAACATTCCCATAGACACACTTCTAAACCTTGTGGACAGCCTTCCCAGAAGAGTTGAAGCTGTTATAGCTGAAAAGGGTGGGCCAACTCAATATTGAACCCTACGGACTAAGACTGGGATGCCATTAATGTTCATGTGCGTGTAAAGGCCGGTGTGAGGTGTCCCAATACTTTTGTTAATGTAGTGTATATATCATGCTGGCTTTCCTTTGGAAGATGTCCAGCAGCACCCACAGCTTAAACTTGGCCGAAACCAGTGGAACCCTGGTACACCAATCCACAGTCTAGAAAAGTATGGTCAAAAGTGATCTTCATTGAAGACATGCAGCCTATGCACACAACACAAGAACTGGTGTGCATAAAAATGGCATGCTTTGGACAGTCCAAATCTGAAATATTTGTTCATCTGCAATTTGTTCATTGAATGAATGGAGAGTGCTACAAAGATGAGCTGCTACAGACAACAGTGAAGCATGGTGGGGGTTCCTTGCAGATTCAGGGCTGCTTTTTTCACATGTATTTTGGGATTTGATCAGAATTTATGGGCTTATCAATGCTGAAAAACACAGGCAGATACTCCTCCTTCATGCAGGATGGCATTTTGTCAGTCCCAGTTTCATTCTCCTAGATGTTTAGAGAAACCTACCTGCCAAGTTCCTTAAAAAATTTGTGCAAGTTTACCTGAGAAACGTGATACTGTTTTAAGTGCAAAATGTAGACACACCAAATATTGATTTGATTAAAATATTCAAATATTAAGTGCCTAAAACTTTTGAACAGTACGGTCCTTTAATGGAGTAACAAGGTGCTATGATGCTCACCAGTATTAAAGTCTGCTGTGAAGTAGTAAAAAACAGAAAGAAAACATGAGAAATAGGTAAAAGAATCATACATAGTAAAAGAGAAGAGAACGTCACATTGAAAAGTTATCCTTGTAAAAATAAAAAATAAATTTAAAAGGATAATCCACAGGGAAAAAAAGAGCAGGGAGTATTATCCATGTTATCCCATGGTTTTTAATTTAGGCCAGCGTCAATGGGTCACCCAACCTTTATCCGTACTTGGTGAGTATCTGTGATAGAGCATATTTAAAGCCAAGAGGTGTTATATTAAACCAGACCTAACCTAAGTAAAAACTGGGCAACAGCACCAGTAGACATGTGCACACAGGAAAATGTTTAAGTTTAGTTTTTAAATCCATTTGTTAATTAAATAATTCATTTTCAGAGATTGTTGTTAAGGAGCGGGTTTGGTCTGGATTTTGGAGGGGACCCCACACCATTTATTTTTATATTTTGCTGTGGGGTTCCCCTTAAAATCAGTAATGGTATGGATTGGGGGGTGACCCCTAACCAGTTTTTTTTTTTATGCTGCCATTGTTTGTTTATATTCTGCTGTCAAGGGACGAAAAATGAATGTACTCTTAATTTAATCATAGCGATAATTGGTGTGATTGGCGACTACTGGATGCCAACATTACAGAAATAGTCTATCCAACAAATTGTATCCTGGGTGTAAGGGACTTTCCTGGCACCAAAAATTATTCAAAAACAGAAAATATATATATAAACAATTTATTACATGTCGTTTACAAAAGATAAAACCATATCTCAAAACATACACTCTAGGCTTAAACCATAGGGGAACAAAACCCCATACATAAGTTTAAGTGTCACAGTCTTGGTGTAGAAGCTCCCCAAAGTTTTTCCAGTATCATTCTTAATCAGGGGCATAAATACACCTGGAAAGGTCAGTGGTTGCAAGCCTACAGGTGAAGGTTTAAAAAAAATAATCCTTGTATTGTGGTGATGCGATCCAAAAAGAGAAAAAAGGGTCAACTGTAAATGCAGAGGTCCAGAGGGCAGCTAGGAGGTCTTAACCACAGTCCAAAATGGGTCCATCCAAAAGCATGGCCAGCCACAACACTCCAACACCAGGGAAGATACAGTCTGTTTAAAACCAAGAGTGTGTTATAATAAACCAGACCTGACCCAAGTGAAAACTGGGCAGCAGAAACAGTACTGCTCATTTATTCATAGCCATCTATTCATTTTTATGTAGTCTTTATTTTGATTTTCACAAACATTGAGCTTACAAAGAACAGAGAGCCCAAACTGGCACGAAGACAAAGGTTACAGACTTAAATTCGGTAATGAAAGCGTATTGGCATATCCATCGAAAACCATACATGTTGAAATAAAATCTTATACATGCATTGAACCAGTCAATAGCTATGATCCCAGTTGTAAAACATGTTTATGAGGACCAGGTTGGTAGGCAAAGGGGTGAGTGTGTGTGGGGGGGAGAAGGGATCAAGCATAAAAATGGTAGAGAAACAAAATAAAACAAATTATATAACAGAACAAAACAAAAACAAAAGCACACAACAGCCAGCACTATCACTGAGAAGATGAATGGTAATTCAAAAAATATTCCACGGAACCAAGCAGGTCTGCCTTGCATTTTAACAAAACTAAGCTAGATCAGTTTCTCGACTATAAGGGTGTATGGGGCCTTGAGGCCGATGGCTGTGGGGACTGTGATACACTGGCAGTGTAATGTTTCTAGGTGGCCCAAATCCTATATGTTGTCCCTATATGTTGCCATCCACTCCTCTGCAACCATTATGTTATTTACCAAGCGGATCCAATAATCTTGCCCAAGAACATGGGCTGTTTTCCAGTGAACAGGGTTCAAGTGCCTGGCTGCATTCAGGAAATTAGGTAGGACCGCCTTGCGGTAATGGCTGAGAGGAATATATGGCATGGGGGAGACAGGAGGAGACAATTGCCCTGGTGCATTGAGAGCATCCCATATTTTCAGAGCATGGGTGGTGACAGGGGACACAGAATCTGAAAGACCCCGATGTACTCTGGAGAGCCAAGGGGAGTGATTCCTGCGTCCAGCCAGGAATTTCTCTAAGGGGACCCATAATTTAGTGTGTACATTATGGTGCCAGTTCAATATCCGCTCCCAGCCAATTACTTCATAATATCTACGGAGGGATGGAACCCCCAATCCCACCCGAGGTCGCCACCCTTGCCAGATAAATTTTAGAAACAGGCTGTTGAGGGCCCGAGAAGAAGGACCTGGGCAATGATATAGGCACCATCTGTAGGTAGAAAAGAATCTGTGGCAACACATTCATTTTTATGATACTGACTCGGCCCATACATGAGAAAGTGATACGATCCCATTTTAGCAAGTCTGATCAAATCGTTGAAAGCAAGGGGACATAATTACTAGTGTATAGTTGAGAGAATTGGGCGGAAGATGAATTCCTAGATATTTAGGGAAGAGCGAAACCAAGTAAAGGAAACAGAGGCTTCTAACCGAGTACACATTTCAAAGGGAATGGCAAGGGGGAGAATCTCCGACTTGCTATAGTTAATTTTGAAATTTGAAAGTGAGTGGAACCTCTGTAGCTCAGCCATAATATTAGGAAGGGAGATCAGTGGATCTGCCACGTAAAATAGGATATCATCAGCATAAGCTGACAGTTTGTGCTCCGTAGTCCCCACACTAAGTCCCCTAATGTTAAGATTCAAACAAATTATATTCAACGATGGCTCAAGGGTAAGAGCAAATATGAGTGGGGATGGGGGCAACCCTGCCTCGTCCCATTCCGAATGTGGAAGGAGCCAGAGAGAGTTCCACTCACCTTGAATCGAGCTTCCAGGTGGCTATATAAGGCCCCTATCCATTTAAGCATTTTGTGTCTGAGACCCAGCCTAGCCAGCACATTTTATAGGTATGCCCAGTCCACCCTATCAAACTCCTTTTTGGCATCAGTAGATATAAAAAGGCATGGTGGACTGTCATCTTGCAAGTTTACCCAATAAAGCAGCTTAATTGCCCTGTTGGAGTTGTCCCTGGCCTCCCTCCCTACTATGAACCCTGTTTAGACAGGATGTACCACAGTTGGCAAGATGGGCTTCAGTTGATTCACCAAGACCCACGCCAATATCTTAATATCAGTGTTCAGTAGTGAGATTGGCCTATAACTACTAGGGGCAGTAGGGTCTTTCCCTTCTTTGGGGAGGACCGTTATGTGAGTCATCAGAGCTTCCTTGGGGACGATCATTCCGGAGGCCAAGGCAGTAAAGTACTCACACATGGGGCTAGAGAGGAGGGGGGAGGAATTTGCAGTAGTAGGCATTGGTGAAGCCATCAGGTCCCAGGCTCTTGCCCTTTGCCAAGTCCTTAATAACCGACACTATCTCCGTTAGAGTAATGGGTGCATCTAACTGCTTGCCGATTTGTGTTGTAAGCTGGGGAAACTGCGCCTCCTCTAAATACTGTGAGAGAAATTTCGCTTTCTGTGTGGATGTCAACCTGGGGAGGGTATCAGGGAGTTGGTAGAGTTGAGCATAGTAGTCCCTGAAAGCATCTGCTATTTTAGAGGTGGGCCTGGGGCGGTGGTGTGGAGCTTGTGGACATGACCGAATGTGCACTGACGTCTAGGAGCCCTGGCCAAGAGGCTCTCACATTTGTTCCGGAACTCGTAGAATTTATGGGATACATGCTGCAGTAGAAAGCTCCTCCCTAAGGGATTGGAGTTCTGTCACCAAAGCCTGGGTCATGCTATGCTTGTGCTTAAGTTCTGCAGCCTGAAGTTTAATCAGTAAGGACTGCAGTTCTCCATTACGTGTTTTTTTTTAACTTGGAGCCCTGGGAAATTAACTCCCCCCGAACCACCACCTTATGCCCCTTCCACACTGCAGGTACCCCTGTTTCACCCATTTAGGTTTTAAGCAAAATATAGGGAAATAGTGTCAGAGACTCGTTTCAGGGAAACTACATCATCTAACAGATTCTCATTTAAATGCCAGGTCCACTGTTTGGATTCTGGGGATAGCAAAGCTAAGGAGATAGAGATAGGAGCATGTTCAGAAATGGTAAAGGACCCGATTGATGCACCGGATAGTGACTCTAGGGAATGTAGGTACACTAACAAAAGATCTATGCGTGTATATACATTATGAGTGGCAGAGTGGTAGCTAAAATCTTTAACAGTGGGATGAAGAACTCTCCAGTAGTCAACCAGATGATAAGCATGCAGGGACTTCTGAAAGTGTTTAAGAAATGCAAAGGAATGTACTGAGTGGCCAGAAGAGGTATCGAGCTGTGGGTCAGGTCTTACGTTGAAATCCCCTCATAATACCAGTTGCCCCTCCCGGAACTAGGAAAGAGACTCCAGAACCTTGTCCAGGAATGTAAGTTGCTGGGTATTTGGGGCGTACAACGTGGCAAGGGTAATTTTGCGTTCAAGACAAACCTACCCTCCGGGTCAGTGTAATGATCTAGGGAAATAAAGGGGAAGCTTTTATGCATGGCTATCGCCACTCCACTCGATTTTGACCGACGTGAGTTGCTAAGGTACCATTGATCGCACAGGTGCGTGGGAAGGCGGGGGACCGAGTTATTTTCAAAATGTGTTTCCAGCAAAAAAAGAATGCATGCCTCCAGTCTCTTCGTCTCGAGCCACAACTTACTGCATTTATGCAGAGAGCCCAAGCCATGGACATTGTAGGACACAATTTTCAGGGAAGCCATGAGGAGTCCATATGTGGAAATCTGTTGAATTCATCAGGAATGGTGAAGAGAGACCTGCCCATATCTGGAAATCTGTTGAAATCATCAGGAATGGTGAAGAGAGCCCTGCAGCAGCCTGAAGCATAAAAGAAGGTGTGCTGGGAAGACAAAAAAGACAAATAAAGGTCTAAAAAACAACAATTATACATAACATACACTAAACAGAACACCTAGCAGGCGATCAAAGAATACCTGTAATGACGGCACAAAGATCGCCACCTGGCTCCATGGCCAATTAGGAGGTGGCGATCGGTGCACTGCAGTTTTCCCCAACCAGGAAACATAACTCGGGAGAGTTAACCTATTGGGGGTAGGTGGGGAGGCATCAGGCGTAAGCCCAGCAGGTTGGCCCGCTTCAGTGAAAAGGCACACCCAGGACCTGTGATTTGCAGCAGCAGCAAAAACAACAACATCCCTATGGGAAAGGGAGAGATCAGTAAAGATTAAGTCAGTCACTCAGGGGGCCACTGATGCAGAAGGCGACGAGCCATCCATGCAAGTTGAACCATTACAAGGTTTGTTCCGGCCCTTGCGACGAACATCTTGCCAGAGTTGTGGGCGAGCAGGAACAGGGATCTCCAGGGGAGGTGAGCCAATCTGGAATGTCCATTGATGGCAGTCCAAGGCGAGAAAGAAATTGAGGCAGATCAGATTTATTTTGCAAGGTGACCTGGGAACCAACTTCAGTGACCGAAAGGCAGAAGGGGAAGCCCCAGCAGTAGGTTAAGTGGGCATCTTGGAGGGCCTCTAAGAGTGGCTTGAGTGCCCTGCGTTGCATCAAGGTGCGTCGGGAGAGGTCTGGAAATAGGGAAAATTTGGCTCCATCAAAGTTCACGTAGTGGACACCTCTGACACGAGACATGATGTGGGTGTGGGTGGTTGTGATGTCCTCCACAGAGGTCTCCAGAGCCTCTACTCTACCCCCGAGGTGGGCCGTGTCAGCTTGCAGGGCTTCAATATCATGCCTCAGAACTTTCTCCATCCTAGCTGCAAAACTGTCCAGATATGCCTTTGTGGGGAGAGACAGAATGTGCAGCCGTAAGTCTCTTTCTCCCAGGGCTTATCCCATGCCAAGGTCCCTGACTGAGCCCTGTGAGGAGCCAGGTGAGGAGGGGGGAGGAGGTGAAGCTAACGGTAGCTGTGGAGTAGGAATCGGGGAGGCTGCACGTGTGGCTGTGGAGCATTCACCCAGCGCCATCTTGGATTCATGGGTTTGGTTGCGGCCTCTGCCACCACCCGAGAAATAGACGTCCAGGGAGCTGGAACGAAGCTGGGGTGCCAGCTGCGGTGGGGGGGATGGTTTACACTTTGGTGCCATCATGGTGCAGTTGTATGTCCTCTGTTTAAGCTGCCATGGAGAGGAATACAGAAGCGGGCCAGCTGGAGCTCTGCTGAGACACGTCCTCACGCTCTTATGCCACGGCCATGCCCTGCCATCTATTCATTTAATCCAATGAAAGCTCTCTTTACACGTTTGATTTTTCCTTTTGGTTATACCATCTTAATCAGGTCAAGCTAAATGAATGCACTGCACTGGTTGACTTCTCAACATCATAAATCACCATGCTTATGTGGATTAAAGCATGTTCATTCTTGCTTACTAAGCATCTTTGCCTCAGTGCTTGTAACTGTTTGTTGACAACTATTAGCTTGACCATCCTTTTCTCTTTCAGGTGAGACTCCTGCGACTATTTAGAGTGTTAGGACAGAATAATGAGAGTGTCTGTGATGCAATGAGTGATCTGCTTGCTCAGGTTAGTAAGTGGCCAGCACAGAGCCTAGTCCAATAATGGTATTCTCAAGAATGCACAAGTCTTGTACAGCTGGCATGACCTCACTTATTTTTTTCTATCAGGTGTCCACATGCACAGAAACCCAGTCTAACGCTGGCAATGCTGTTCTGTATGAAACTGTCCTTACTATAGTAGAAACCAAATCTGCAAGTGGTCTAAGGGTAAGTTTTTAGAAACAAATAAATCAAGTTTCCAGAGCTTATGAATGCATTTATAGCAACCGGTACTGAAATAATTTGTTTTATGCAGCTGAGCCACAGAATGTCCAAAGGACAAAAAGTTCATTTTGAAATTGAACTAAAGGCAAAACTTTTCTTTTTCATTTTTGAGATAGTAAGGGAGGGTTATAATCCCTGGCAGGTTTTTCTGCAGTCTGTGTCCTACTGGGGAGATTTCCCTTCACTTTATGTAGCCAACACAAGAAGCAAGAGGAAAACCCTCCAATGTGAAGGACTCCCTGGTTGTCATCAACTTGTGTCCCCATTAGAAGATTTTCCTTATATTACTGTTCTGGTGACTACCAACGTTTGGGAGTCTGGTGACTCCCATGTTTGGGATTTTATTTCACTTTCACGCTCAGTGATAACGGTAAACAGGACAGATATAGAGGGTGAATCTCCCTAACAGGGACACAGACAGCTATAAAAACCTGAGATGTTCTAAACCCTTTCCACTCTAGCCAAAAAAAGTTTTGCCTTTAGATATAGTTTAAGCAGACTTGGAAACTGCAATGGCCTAGCACAAGCACTGCGATTGCAAAAATCACACACAGATTCTGGGCTCATGGATACATGCTAAGCCCATGGCAGTCCTGCAGTCACACACATCAGGCACTCTCATATGATACCAGCAAACCTTGGAACAGATATCCCTTCTATGTTCCACTGGGCCACCTTTAGGCTTCGTTGACATGTGCAGTGGTGTTACTGCCCCCAGACTGCTGAATGCAGCGTTCCATTCAAGTAAATGGGACCACACTGCAACTGACCTGCAGCCATGTTCAGTGCTTGTTGCTTTGGCACAGTGCTGCGGCATTATGGGGTTTAAACAAGCAGTAAGGAGGTGATACATTGACTCCTCACCACCTGTTAAATACCTCTGAGTAGCGATCTGCTTTTCTGAGGGGCAGCTATATGTGCCACATGTGTAAACGTGTACTGTATCTCCACCTACAAGTCTTTGTATCCATATAGTTATGTATAAACTGCACACAGAATAGAACACATGAACACTTGGCATGTGTTATTTAGTAAAACATTCACCTTGCAATCTGTTATTACATCAATGTAGCAAGGTTATGATTGAGACACAATTGGGATCCACAAGTGTGTGTATATATTGTACGGCACAGTAAAATAAAAAAGGTATCCAGTGCATACATTCCCTGTACTAGGCTCAACTAGGCAAATCATAATTGTGAGGTTACTGTGCCTTTAACAATTGCTTTACTTGCCCTTTTTTTTTTTTTTTTTTTTTTTTTAGAAAATATCCTTATACTAATGCTATGTCTGCTAGGTCTTACCTTTCCAAAGGTCTGCAGATGAATATGATTAAACTTTGGTGATTTTTCCAATGCTATTGTACAAAAGAAGTATTAAATAAGCCTATTCCTTTCTTAGTATTTGCATTTTCTTCTCACAGGTTCTTGCTGTTAACATACTTGGACGCTTTCTGCTAAGCAACGATAAGAACATTAGGTATAATCTTTTTATTGCCCTATTATTATTTTCCAAAGAGTTAAAAAAAAGCTCATTTTTAGATTGCTTAGGGGTAAGTAAGTGCTTACATACTTCTTAAAGCTTACATACTTCTTAAAGCTTTGAGTGTGCCAGACTGACATTGTACTAAGTAGCAGTAAAGTAAGTGTACAAATCTGGTTTGTTTTTAGTTGACAGGTTATTTCCTTATTATTTGTGATTATGAGTTGCAAAAAGACTGAAAGAACAATCATTAATACCCATAATGCCCCCCACAAATCTTAAATTATGGCCAGGCCAAGGAAAATCTGGCTTACGCAGCTAATGAATTAAAAAGAATGAAATGATCATTATTGTTATGAGAATCCTGTGACTTTAAATTTACTTCTGTGTTGTATATGATTGTAGTAATGCCATCCGTTTTTATATGCCAGTGGTCTCCAAACTGTGGCCTTTTGCTTGCCTTTCCAGTCCTTGAGGCATTATTCCTGCCACTGACACCAAAAATGGGACATAATTCCTTCCATTGACATCAGCAATTGGGCTCTATTCCTTCCACTGACACCAACGATGGGGTATAATACCTTCCATTGACAATGAAAATGGGGCACTGTTCCTCCCACTGACATTATTTCTCCCCCTAACACCAACGATCAGGCATTGTTTTCTCCTATTGGGCACATTCTGTCCCCCCTAAAGTCTGTTATATGCAGCTTTTGTCTGTATATTATAATACACAAAGGGGTTGACTTACAAAAGGCAAATAGACTATTCATTTTGCGCTGGGGGGGCATCTGCACCCATGCACGTGGGGGTATCTTTAACATGGAATGGTCTTATCCGTGCCCAGGAGCAGGTGGAAACTGTGGTCATGCAAAAAGTCTAACATTAAGGCAGTTCCCCGACTTAGAGATGCCCTCACTGTGTGCAGTAAAAATACAGAGTCCCTCTGAAAAGAGTTTTGTCCCATGTCACTATACACTGTAACTTATATGTTGGTAGCTTCAGGTGGACTGTGCTGAGCCGGCACCCACTCCACAAGGCCAATATACCTCTGTTACCTCACTTAAAGTAACCAAATGGAGCTACGCCGTGCACCTAGCGCAGACCTTATGAGTGCACTTATTAACTCTTTCATCTCCTGTGCCTTGTGGCCTGGCCATAGATCTTCATAATGTGGGTTCAGATCTAGTTGCTTTTGAATACCAGCTGCTAGGGATGGAGCCAGGACATCGAGCCCCTCGCTATCACAGGACCTGTCACCTTACCAAGTACCATGCTTAACGACTGGTTGTTTCTAGGTGTCTTGCACTTGTACCTGGTTACTCCTAACAACTACACTCCTCTTCTTGTCTTGCCAAGTTAACCCTTTGTAATGGTGTTGCTGCATACCTCATAGTGTGTTTACAGACCCTGGTTCTTTAGATACGCCAGAATCCACATGCACCCCTTTCAATAACCAATAACTTCATAAAGGTTAATGTAATTTATTGAAGGAGTATGGCATACCATTTCAATTATAACAACGTCTTTCCCCTAAAGGAAGCTGGAAGGGTGCACTGCTCACAAGGTGGCCCATGAGATCCTCCGCTGCTGTATAAAGCCAGGTGCCTGCCTGGTCCGCAACCAAGTCCACAGTAGTACTAAAAGAGAGATGGTGGCACTTCCAGCATGTAAAATCAGTTCTTTATTATGAATCTATTAAAAGGAAGGACATGCCATACACATATGACTCCCAAGAGAGCAGCAAGCGCATTTCACACGCCTGTGCTTAATCATTGCTTATTAAGAACAAGAGTGTGAAATGCGCTTGCTGATCTTTTGGGAGTCGTATGTGTATGGCATGTCCTTGCTTTTAATGGATTCATGATAAACAACTGATTTTACACTGTGGAAGTGCCCCTTTTTCACTAACGTCTTTCCCCTGACTCTAGCTATAGTAGTGTGGCTGCCCAGGCATACCCCTGTGAGGCAAGAGTCCATTATGACCTTGTCCATGACTTGGTTGTGTCCAAAAGTCCGGTGTCTTCAATCCACACACAGACAGCTTGGAATATCCGACCATGCAGAGCAATCCCCAGAAAAGCTGACCAGAGAGCCCACAAACCTCAGGCTTTCCTGTTTTTATATCACAAGTAGGCTGGTTAGGGCCAAAAAGCCCAGGAACGGAACTTCTACAAGTTAACCCGCTCCGCCAGCTTTGCAAAGAGATGTATCCAAGAGCTTAGTGATTGAGGAGAAGCTCTTCTGACTTCTGCCATTCAACCATGTGCAAGCAAAAATGCTGTTCTTTTATTTTCCTTGCATGATATTTGGGTATGCTTTGCAAAGTGATTTTTTACCACATTCACCAAGCTCTGGGGAAAATGTCTTTGCAAAGTGCAACTTTCCTTGCAAATTAACAGAGTATTTGCCTTTAGTAAATCCAATCCAATGCTTCTTTTAATATTGCTTTTGTTTTTAGATATGTTGCCCTCACATCCCTCCAACGTTTAGTACAGTCTGATCATGCGGCAGTACAGAGACATCGGGGTACAATTGTAGAATGCCTCAGACAGACGGATGCATCTGTTAACAAGTAAGGACACCACAGAATACAATACACTGTGCTATATAGTGAATTATGCAATTATCAACTTTAAGGTGAAGCTCCCGTCTCTGAAGCGAAAATTAAAAGTCAGTAGCTACAAAAACTGTAGCTGCTGACTTTTAATAAACAGCCACTCGCCTGTCCCAGGATCCAGCGGTGTGCTCACCCCAGCATCTTTACTATGGGCACCCAGCTGTGACAGCTTGCAGCTTCACAGCCAGGTGCCCACTGCACATGCACGAGTGGCTCTGCGCTGTGAGACTGGTCCTCGAATCTTCTTGGACCTGTCATGTGTCCCAGAAGACTCCGCGAAGGAGAACTTCCCAAAGCCCTAGGTGGTCAGAAGTGGAAGTGGGAGTGGGTGCCTGTCAAAATCGGGTACCTAAACTGGGTGTGAAAGGGGCAGCGCTGGAAATGAATTGGACTGTACAGCCTGCACATGTGCCGAAAAGCTAACATGCTGACAAAAGGAGAGAGCATGGTGAGCATAAGGATGATCTCATCAGTGTGCTGCTCTTACTTTATTGTCTGGTCAGCAGGTTAGGTTTGTTCTTGTCTTGGCTGTCTTGCTATTTCAGTGGAAGTTGAAGTTCTTCCAGGGGTGCCTGCGTTACAGGACTGGCACTAAAGAATCACATATCCTTTGGCAGGCACAACAGTTCCCATAAATATATTTTAGCTCTGTGTTTAGCTGCTTTGATAAAGTTCAGTGTTAAGATATGCTAAAATTGCTCATCCTTGCCTCTTTAAGGAGGGCTCTGGAGCTGAGCTTTGCACTTGTGAATGAATCAAACATCCGAGTAATGATGAGAGAGCTTCAGAAGTTCCTGCGGAATTGCTCACCAGAGCTGAAGGAGCAGTGTACATCTGGAATCTTCCTCAGTGCTGAGAAGTAAGATAATGTAGCCACATGAAATTTGTAATTCTGATTACAAAACATAACAATTGAGAAAAAGAATAAATTACAATTTCACACAAATTCACTGCAGGAGTTCTAAAGTACAGTGAAACTGACTTCTTTTTCCTCCCCAGGTTCTCTCCTTCGAAGCGCTGGCACATAGATACTATAATGCAGACACTAATTACAGTGAGTGATATTGCTGTTTACTTATTGCATGCTATATCACAGCAACCCATACAGTGTGATTGTTACTGTTATGTATTTAAGCCAAAGCTTTTGAAAGAACTGCAGTAAAAGCCATAGGTATAGCTGTTAAATGAGTCTGTATTTTCTTTCTGGGTAAAATCTTTCTAGGATTCCAGCTTTTTTTAATACCTTGCTTTTGACATAAGTACTTCCATGTTTACTAGGTCTGGGCCTGTATCTAAGGCAACAGGGTAAGAGAAGACAGATCTTTACAATTTTTGTTTTATTTTTCCCTTATTTTAACTTTGCTTAACCACTTCTGGACAGGTAGGCCTTGATAAAAAAAAAAACATGTGGTTGATCCACCTTTTTTGCTGCTCACCCAAATTATGCAAAAATGGGGAGATAATACATATAGCCGCAGATGTAATGCTTTGCTTTGTGGAAGGGCAAAAACTATACTGAATGCATGCAAACTATACAGCATGCATGCAATACTGCTGCCAAGCACAACCCACATAAGTGAATGAGTCTGTACTGCAACCATGACTGCCAAACTCTCAGCTCATAGTTGTGGCCTGATATTTAAATAGAAAATCCTCTTTTGGCTGAAAAACAGGGGCATTTAGGAGGTCGCAGTATTGCCTCCTGAATGTCTAGGAGCTGCCGCTCTACCACCATCGGTTTTTAGAGGGGCGGAAGAGAGTGCCATTTATCTGAACAAGGCCTTTTGGATATAACAATAACAAAAACAACAAAAGAAGAGATGATGCAGAAGGTGGTAGCTATATACTGTATGCTAGGCAGGCAATGTGCCATATACAATAGCCTATTCTGATTTTAAAATAGATCTAAACTTGAGAATAAAAATATAATATATTCCTTTTTTCTTTAAAGTTTTACGTTTATTAAACTTTTATGAACAGTACATCCAATGCCAAAGCTCAGTAATAGTACAACAAAACATACTAAACAAAACAGTGTGTCGAGACGCAGCTTGGTCAAATACACACAAAAAAAAAAAGAGCGTAAGACAGGTCTATTTGTCTATACCAAGTAATCTTATTGCAGAAGAAGAGACCAGAACCTTCACATACTTTATCAAAGCAATGCAAAAACATAGAAGGCGAAAAATAAACTATGCACAATATATCTTAGGGTCAACAACAGTACATATACAGGAATACAAGAAAACGGCACAGGGAAGCATCAGTAAGCAGCCACATTCAACTGTGCAAACCAGACGTTGTCAGTCTTAGCCCTTGTGCACGTGGTCGGACATTCCGACGGAAAATGTCCGATTGGACCGTGTTGTTGGATAATCCGACAGTGTGTGGGCTCCATCGGACTGTTTCCGTCAGAATATCTGACGGACAAAGTTTGAGAGCTTGGCTATAAAATTTTTCGACAACATGATCCGATCGGACTTTGTCAGATCATTTGTAGAGAATTCCGATTGGACAGAGTGCCACGCATGCTCAGATCAAATTACGAGACCAAAGCTATTGGCTACTAGCCTGAACGTAGTCGTAACGAATGAACGTCATCACGTTCTGAACGATTGGATTTTCCGACAACTTTGTCCTACCATGTGTATGCAACACCAGTTTCGGACAAAATCCGTCTGAAAAAATCAGACTGATTTTGTTGTCAGAATGTCCGACCGTGTGTACAAGGGCTTAGAGAGGAGGCCACTTAAATGGCTTGATTGATTTTTCTAATCAGCTATTTATAAAACAAAATACCGGATAATAAAAAAGTCAATGTCAAT
Source organism: Lithobates pipiens (assembly GCF_037356315.1). Lineage (NCBI taxonomy): Eukaryota > Metazoa > Chordata > Amphibia > Anura > Ranidae > Lithobates > Lithobates pipiens. The sequence continues at coordinate 18,264,622 of NW_027507696.1, forward strand.
AAGCATATAAATCTTGTACAGAATCAAATTTTTCCCTGGAATTCCACTTTAAACAATGTCATCTGCCTCCTCTGTGAACTACAAAACACCTCCTTCTTATGTAATGAAGATGAAGGAAGGAGGTGCTTAAAGTCTAGATCAAGAAGAAGCAGGGTGGCAATGCTTCTCCTCCATAAATGCAATGAAGGGCACACTGTCGCCACAGGGCAGGTAGTGTCCTACTGGTAGGATAAGCGGGTAAATACAAAAAAAAAAAAAATGAAAAAAACACTAATGCATCCACCACATCTGAGGACTGGCAAGCTACAGTGCCTTGAAAAATTATTCATTCCCGCTTGAAATTTTCCACATTTTGTCATGTTACAACCAAAAACGTAAATGTATTTTATTGTGATTTGATGTGATGGATCAACACAAAGTGGCACATAATTGTGAAGTGGAAGGAGAATGATAAATGGTTTTCAAACTTTTTTACAAATAAATATCTGAAAAGTGTACATTGTATTCAGCCCCCTTTACTCTGATACCCCTAACTAAAGTGAAGTAGAACCAATTACCTTCAGAAGTCACCTTATTAGTAAATAGTCCACCTGTGTGGCCGAAAACCAACACTGCACATCACCCTGAACACACTGTGAAACATGGTGGTGGCAGCATCATGTTGTGGGGATGCTTTTCTTCAGCAGGGATAGGGAAGCTGGTCAGAGTTGATGGGAAGATGAATGGAGCCAAATACAGGGCAATCTTAGAATAAAACCTGTTAGAGACTGCAAAAGACTTGAGACTGGGGTGGAGGTTCACCCCTTCCAGTAGAACAACGACCCTAAGCATACAGCCAGAGCTATAATCAAAGGGTTTAGATCAAAGCATATTAATGTGTTAGAATGGCCCAGCCAAAGTCCAGACCTGAATCCAATTGAGAATCTGTGGCAAGACTTGAAAACTGTTGTTCATAGATGCTCTCCATCCAATCTGACAGAGCCTGAGCTATGTAGCAAAGAAGAATGGGCAAAAATGTCACTCTCTAGATGTGCAAAGCTGGTAGAGACATACCCAAAAAGGCTTGCAGCTGTAATTGCAGCAAAAGGTGGTTCTACAAAGTATTGACTCAGGGGGGGCTGAATACAAATGTACGTCACACTTTTCACATTTATTTGTAAAAAATGGTGAAAATAATTTATCATGTTCCTTCCGGTTGGTTGTAACATGACAAAATGTGGAAATGTCAAGGGGTATGAATACCTTTTCAAAGCACTGTATGTGTGGAGCTGCAGCCAGACTGCCTTCAAGGTGAATTGTCTGAAACTTGTAAGCAAGAGCCATTAGGGTAGAAATCCAGGCAGGCTTTTCGTTTGCTCAATAATTCACCTAACAGTGTCAGGTTGGTCCTATTTTCAGGCATCCAAAAACATAAGATCATTTTTCAAACCAGCCTGATCAGATGACTGTCTACTCATATCTTGCATTTTTCTTATTTCTGGAGAACTTAATTACTACTCAATATTTTGGCTACACCACTTATATAGTTAACTTGTTTGTAAATGTCTGCACTTATATTAAATGAATTGTGTATTGGCTGTTTTTGCAGGCTGGGGAGAGCGTTCGCGATGATGCTGTCTCACACCTTATCCAGCTGATCAGCGGATCCTCAGAGCTTCATGGATACATAGTTCAAAGGCTTTACAAATCAATTAGGAATGACATTGTCCAGGTATCATGAACAAGACACTAGTACAGATTGTAGAAGCAGAACAGATAGAAGGGTAGCTAGAGACTAAAGCCTGGTACACAAAAAACTGTCAGCTCCGATCTGAGCCGATGTACTAACTATGCAAAGTTAGTATAGCGATCTCCCCTGTGGAGCAGTTGTGATCTGACAGGGGGACAACCCTCCCGCCAGAACACTCCCATCAGCGTTCCCCACCATTGTCTGAGATTGCTGATCGTGAGTTGGTCAGCTGCTGGTTTTCCAGCATGCTTGTCCGACAGAATGGCATATAGGCCGAATGTTGGCTGTTTTTTTTTTTTAACCAGCTGATGTCTCCTGACATTCAGCCCATGTGTACTAAGCTTTGAGCTGTCCATAGATGGATCTAATCTTGGCTGGTTCAGCAGGGACTGGCTGAAATTGGATCCATCTATGAGCAGACTGATTGTACCCAAGTTGACCCATTGATCGACTTGGGTACAACCAGCATGTTGAATTTTTAGCATGCAATTACTGTCTACAGCTATAGCCTGTTCTCTTGGCAGGGATCGCTCCCCGATGGTAAAACACAATAGCTCCCTGAAAAGGGGATTCCTCCATCAACACTAACTGTTGATGGGGGAATCAAGAGATTTTCTTTTCTGCAACCCACGGTAATCTATTGCTTGCCTTAGGCTGGCCATATATTGATAATTTTTTTGTTGGTCGACCAGCTGTTTGAATGTAAAAAAAATGACCCGATTTCCCCATCCACACATTTGATTTGGATGGGGAAAGCACTCGCGCTGTGCCATTGTGTTGTGACGGCAGGAAGACTTTCCCACTGTCAGAACAAACCGATCTGTGTTGACAACTATAGCCTGCAGCATTGATTGTTTGGGAGAAACCTGACAGGCTGCACATAGGCCACCACATGATCAGCAGCAGACCTATAAGCAAATAAACACTATTAGCCCTGCTTTTATGGCTATCATGCTTGAGAATAGTGTCTACTTATACTGTTATTTGGTCAGAGTCACCTGTGGAATGCTGTGTTCCTCTCATACACTACCTATTGATTACCTGGTCCTTATTACAAGTCAATATTTAAAAAAGTGACACCATGGGGCTACACAATTTAGAGTGCACTCGCAATTGTGAATGCACCTGTTCAGAAATTAGATGCAAGAATTCCAGCAGAGGTTCCTGCAATTAGCTACGAGAGGCTTCTCCATTGAAAGCATTGGGAGGCTGGCCGGCTTCCACAAGTAATTGTGACCACTCAGCCCTGGGTGTAAGTAGTCTGCTTCCAGGGCCGATCACTCGCATGTAATCGCTGCATGACCAATTACATGCAAGTGGGCGGGATTAGCTGTTGGAGATAGCAGCCTCCCATTGCTTTCAATGGAGCTGCCTCTCACAGCTTGTCGCTGGTGTTCTGGCATCTAATCACTGAGCAGGTCCATTAGTGTGAATTCTCTTATTGAGAGATTCAAACACCTTGCAGAGGCACATGAAGGGAAAAGGGAGTATTTGACCTATCTCCAAATATAGGATCCTAATAATAAAACTACATGTATTCAGTGATGAACATCTAATATGTATCTGTATGTTTAGATCAAATCACTGAAAAGATTTGCCTCTGTTCTCTGTACAGTCATATTTGCTAATGCTATGTTACTTACACAGTTTTAGAGCTCGTAAAATATAATTTCTGACAGTGCTCTGTTCTCTTTACAGCAACCATTAGTTCAGGTGGCATCATGGTGCATTGGAGAATATGGAGATCTCCTACTGCATGGAGTTTGTGACGAGGAGGAACCTATACAAGTGAGACATCAGACAAGAAGAAGCTAATATGCAATTATTTCAAAATGATATGCTAGGTTATTTAGTAAAGTGGTGATGAAAAACAAGGAGCTGTAATCCTCAGCTTCCTGTAAAATATCAGTTTGCCAGCGTTAGAACAGTGAAAATTGATTTGAATTGGTTGATTTACTGTAATTTGAAAATTGCCCTTGTCTTAAAAAAATAACACCCACACAGTCTTGTGTTACATGTATACATAAGAATAAGCTTATTTAATGCTAAGCAACCTTTGAGCTAGGGGAGTTCATGCAATTTTATAGTGAATGCAGCAATACATTGCATTAGATAACCCTTAGATGGGAACTTAAAGCCGTATTAAAGTGTCTCTAAAGGCTGTAGGGGTTTGTCTGTGTTGATGGGGGAATCAAATACATTTCTTTCCTGCAACTCATAGTTGCAGGAAACAAATTTGCTCTGTGTATGGTTGACCCAAGTATAACTCAGTCAGGTCAGGGATCCCTTTAAGAGCAGTTGTTGAGCCTCAGTCAAGTAACTCAGCCTAGGCCAGTGATGGCGAACCTTGGCACCCCAGATGTTTTGGAACTACATTTCCCATGATGCTTATCAACACTACAGAGTGTGTGAGCATCATGGGAAATGTAGTTCCAAAACATCTGGGGTGCCAAGGTTCGCCATCACTGGCCTAGGCTGAGATGATGGCATCTGTTTGTTGCAGGCAGGAGAAAAGATTTCCTCAGGCTAGGTTCACACCACTGTGATAACATTTTGATCCTACTAACAGTGTGGTTATGTGGTTATGTAGTACCACTTGGATGCAACTTTGAAAATAAATGCATATTTTATGGGGCTAAAGTCATGCTGGAATCGCACCAAAGTAGTACAGGAGCCTTTTCCAAATTTGCTCTGTGCTGAGTCACATTGTAAATTTATACCCTTGTCATGTGATTCTGTGCAACTCAATTCACAACTGAAATCGCATTAGTGTGAACCAGGCTCAGTCTCCTCTCTGTTTGTGATTAGACTGCAACACTGAAACTTTGTAGCTATACTGTGAGAAGCAGCAACTGGGGCTGATCTGTGTCAGACCGTTATGAACACAGCCAAGAAGAGCACAGATACCAAGATTTTAAAAAAAGTTGTCATCTCTGAAACAGCACATTAGTCCAGGAATTAGTTGCTTACCCTGGACTATTTTTATTCAAAGATGGTTTCTTACTAAAGCTAAAAAAAAAGTAAAAAAAAAAAACAGGTGAAGGCATTTTCAGGGCAAGTACTGTGATTTGTGTGAGAGGTCATAAATACCTGTAAGCCCTTGTACACACGGACATTCCGGAAACAAAATCCATTGGATTTTGTCTGACAAACTTTGTCCAAGACTGGTGTTGCAAAAAAAGTCCGGTCATGTGTACGCGGCATTAGTTACATATTACTGACCATCAAAAAAATATTTCTGATACTAGGTCTACTTTATTGGCCATAAAGAGTTGCATAAAAGTACAAGCAACATAACATGATTGAAATTAATGGGTAAAACATCTACATATATAATCAAACCTATTATTATTATATTTATAAGACAGAATTAGGGCATTCAGGATGTTGTCCAGAAATCAAACCCAGAAATGAATAAAAGAAGAAAAACCTCAAAATGGGATTTTTAAGGCAATTTGGAAAAGAAAAATATAGAAAAATTATATATAAAAAATATATGATTTTATTAATACACAAAAATTCATAAAATTCTTATGGAACGGACCACAAGAAGAACATTTTATATACATGTATTTGAAATAATATTATAGTATAGTATAGTATATATATATATATATATATATATATATATATATATATATATATATATATATATATATATATATGTTCTTCTTGTGGTCCGTTCCATAAGAATTTTATGAATTTTTGTGTATTAATATACAATTCATATATTTTTTATATATATTTATTTTCCAAATTGCCTTAAAAATCCCATTTTGAGGTTTTTCTTCTTTAATTTGTAAGGGATGATGGCAATTTACATGCCAAAATATGGGAGTGTCTATTAATTTTCTAAACCCAGAAATGAATATATATTAATTTTCACAGGTAACAGAAGATGATGTTCTCGATGTTCTTGAAGGAGTACTACAGTCCCACATTTCCCTACCAAGTACACGAGCGTATACACTGACTGCAATCATGAAGCTGAGCACACGTTTTCAAAATAGTGTGAAGTAGGTTATACTATTTACTTTGTGCAAGCATGTATACATGTATATGTTTTTCAAGTAAACCTTTCACAAGGGAAATAGGGGAGCTGCCATTGCTAACCTCCTCCTGAAAAAAACAAATCTCCTGGCTGTTAGGCAGAATCCCTAGCAATAAAATGTTTTGAGTCACTAATCCAGAAAAAGCATACAGATCAGGAAGGTCTAAGAAAAGTCTGAAGTCCTTATCTGTATAATTCTTCCATGCACCTAATTTAAGATGAATTTCCACTTTTGTTTCACAAAGAATTTATAACATTTTTAGAAGCTTTTTAGCAGAGCAATGCGTAGGAAACATAGATGAGAAACAGAAAGCAACAGGGTGCACCAAGGTGCTGTATTTCCATTTGTGCATTACAATTTGAGAAAACCCCAGTATGTATTGTTATGTGTTCCCATGTACACAGCATGCCTAAAAATGTTTTTTTTAAATATTTCTTAACTTTTAAATATATCCCGAGACAACATGTCATGGCTGACTGCAAATTTGTTTTTGAACAGTGTTAAGGAAGCCATACACTATATACGTTGCTGGAAAGAAAATTGCTTAATTTCCCCATCAACACAGTCAGTGTTGATAGGGGAATCCCTCCTGCTGCGGTATTGTATTCTGACAGCGACAGGTTTCTTAGCCCTCAGAATACAATGATCACTGCCAGCAGCTATAGCCAGAAAAACTGTGGCTGGTCGTACTGAAGTGGATCAATGGATCGACTTCAGTAAAACCAGCCTGCCCATAGATGGATAGAAATTCAACTGCATTTCGATCCATCTATGGCTGGCCTTATGCCATATGCTTATGTATGGACAGGTTGAATGTACCCAAGTTGATCGATTCATCAACTTTGGTACAACCAGCTTGCTGGATTATACAAGCATTATTGCAAGCGGCTGTTATAGCCGCTAGCAATAATCACTGTGCTGTGTTCTCCCGGCAGGGGCTGGCTTCCCCCACCCCAAACCCCCCCCCCATACAATGGCTCAGTGGGAGGGATTCCCCTGTAAATACTGTCTGTGTTGATGGGGAAATCAAGCACATTTTTTTCCTGCAACCCACAAATTAACACCATGTATGGCCGTCCTTAAGCTGGATTCACACCTATGCATTTTTAGTGCTTTTTGCATTTTGCAGATTTGCACTACAGAACGAGTTCCATAGGAAACCATGTTAAAACGACTGTAGTGCAAATCTGCAAAATGCAAAAAGCACCAAAAATGCATAGGTGTGAATCCAGCCTTAGGCTTCATGTACATGGGACGTTGTTTAACCTCCCCTGAATGATTTGACTTGACAGCTAGAAACTGGCATCTAAAAACGTCCATTTAGCCGTGTTTACATGACACGTTTAGACGCGTTTGTGTCTAGAATCGTTTGTAAAAAATTTTTTTTTTGTTAAAATGAAAAACGTCTGTGAACGAAATTCTGCTAAATGTGAGTTACTGCGTTTAGCAGCATTTACAACTGTTACAGGCATTTGGCATTTCAAATGCCTCTGAACATCCATCTGAACCCATTTTTTGCATTCCAAAAGAGGCTTCTAAACTGCCAGGAAACTACTATAAACGACCCTGTGTGCATGTACTGATAAGATAACATAGAGGAGAGTTCAGGGGCAGTTGAAAAAACGTCCAACTGCTCTTAAAGGTCCATTTACCAGCAGCAGTGTACATGAGACCTAAGGAGCAGGACCCTCCTATTCCTACTATATTGTACTGTCTACCCTCAAGTTCTAAAGCGATGCGTAAACTGTTGGCACCATATAAATCCTGTATAATAATAATAATAATAATAATAATAATAATAAATAATATGATAGTTTCCTTTAAAAACAAAAAAAAAATGCATTTATAAGGAGCCACGGGTTCAAAAAAGATATCAATAAAGCCAAACCTCAGACCAGACTTCAACTTGTCCTTTGGAAGTCAGCCTCTCTGCAATTCTATATACGCATCATCTCCAGAACCTAGAGAATAATGGCCCACAAGGGACAGACACAAGCTGTTGTTCGCTGTGATCTGGGCTCAATACATAGGCAGCATTGCAGATCCAACACTTTCCAAGGTAAAATGAGGGTATTGAAGAAGCAGGTTTTTAAAAGTGCAGATATCTTTATGGTTATGTCTAGTATGAATAAAACATAAAACATCTAGAGATGCTATTTGTATTCACACTTGTCTTCTCTCCTGCAGCCGCATACGTCGTGTGGTGTCTATATATGGTTGCTGCCATGATGTGGAATTACAGCAGAGAGCTGTAGAATACAACGCGTTGTTTAAGAAATATGATCACATGAGGTACCATTAGCAGAGCACTGGTTATTGCGAGACACTGTCTGGAACATAAATGACTAGCTCTAAACACATCCTTAAAATTGTGCTACCCTCTACTACTTTTATAAATAAAGGATAGAAGAAACAATTAGACAGATATTAGGTCAGCTATGGTGTATGAATTGTAACAGGAATTCAGGACAAAGGATAAGCTTGTATCATTTTCAGCCTGAGATTTTTCGGTAAAAGATAATACAAGTTTTGTGTGTGTGTTGGATATAATCATCACAACCAACCTTTAAAGCTCAACTCCAGGCAGATACTATATAAATACACTTTTCATTCATTAATACATCATTAAAATGTTTGATTTTTATTGCAAGCAGTGTAAAAACATGACTTTGACATGGCGTTATGAATTTTGCAGTCTTTTTATAGCAAAGCTCAGACTGAGTTTGGGGGAAGCAGCCCAAAGAGCCATTTGAGTGTGCTGCAGTTCAAGCAGCAAGCTGAAAATAGGAGAGAGTAAAGCCGGCCATAGACAGTTCGAATCTCAGCCAGTTCAGTAGGAACCAGCTGAAATTTGAAGCATGTGTGGGCAGGCTGAATGAACCAAGTTGATTGATCAATCGACTTGGGTGCAACCAGTTGCCAGATTTTACATATGATTATCGCTAGCGGCTGCTATAGGATTCCCCGTCAGCACTGTTTGTATTGATGGGGAAACCGAGAAAATGTATTTCCTGCAACCCATTGTTGTAGCAAAGAAATTCGCACCCTCTATGGCCGGCCTTGAGTTCAGCTCGACAATCAGCTGCTTCTCTTTTCACTCTCCGGTCAAAAGGTTAGATGGGTACAAGACCTGTTGGTGTTATTCAACTGCAGAAAAATCTACCCTGCCAGACAGGGCTGTGTAAATCTCAGCAATGGATGGGCAGAAATGCAAACCAGCTGCTTTTATATGTATTTAATTTGTGTATGTAGCTGCCTGGAATTCAACTTTAGGTTAAACCTCTCAGTTGATGCTTTGCCATAAATTACACATTAACATTCACTAGTGAGGCTTATGTGGGCAAGTCTTACGGTTGATAGACCTTTTTACTGCTCCCCAATGGCATCCAAAAGAGCCAATAAATAGGCAGCAAGCTTTATAGAGGGACCCGATATGCCTATACCCCTTGCCTTGTTAGCACTACAGCCATTCAATCTGTGCTCTACCGCTGCATATTTCCGGGATCTTTTATCTAGCTCTGGGGAGCAGTAAATGGTCTCTAAACAGTAAGGGTCTGTTTACACCAGTATGCTGATTAAAGGCAACCTATTCAAATGAATAGGATGGCAATGAACTGAAAAATAGCCCCACTGCATTTTTTTCAGGATGGCGCACACCACAGTGCAAGTGTGGTGTTGGCAAGGCAGGTCAAAGTGCCATTGGGGTGAATTTTCTGAAAGGTAAATAGACTGTGCACTTTGCAAGTTCAGGTGCACTCTGCAAGTACAGTTACTCAAGAACTTAGTAAATGAGGAGAAGCTCTGCTGACTTCCATCATGCAGTGGCAGCCCGTCCATTAGGAGCGTTCGGGTGCCGCCCCCTCTCTCCTCTCCACCCCTTATATGCACTGAATAGTTTCATATATAGGGTGAATCTATCCACGGCCGCCACTGCCGCCCCCTATTCATGTGTCTGGCCCCTTTCCGGCTAGGTTTTTTTAAGTACCTGATTAGAGCCATAGGCTCTAATAAGCTTCAAAATAGCATGAGCTTGGGTTGCACAGGATGCGTCTGGAGCCCACCCAGGTGTGTCAACACTGATCCTCCTCCCGGGCAATTGGGAAGCAGGTATGAAACCCGTATCCCGATTGGCCAAAACATCAGGCGATCCTATTGGACACCTACAGCCAGGAGGAGCATAGAGGAGATGCACAGCGGAGTGGACTCCAGAAGATGGCCTCAGCAGCTCCTACCTCTGCTCTCACCACCCGCATCCGCAGTAAGGACAGCGGGTGGTGGAGGGGAGGTGTTAGCGACGCGCGGGGGGGAGCTGGCAGCTGTGCTAGTGCCACTCCACCAGCATGGGGCGGTTGTTTGCCGCCACTCCAAAAAAAACCACCAGACGCACCCTTCCCCAAAGCACCCCCCACATGTTGAGGGCACGCGGCCTGGTACGGCTCGGGGGGGGGGGGGGGGGGGAAGGCTCGCTCGAGCAGCTTTCATCAAAGTTAAATATTGCCCTTGCTCCCTGGAAAACTTCTAATGCCGCGTACACACGAGCGGAATTTCCATCAGAAAAATCTTGGATGGATTTTCCGATGGAATTCCGCTCAAGCTTGGCTTGCATACACACGGTCACACAAGAACGCAGTGACGTACAACAATACGACGAGCCGCGAAAATTAAGTTCAATGCTTCCAAGCATGCGTTGAATTGTTTCCGAGCATGTGTAGGAATTTTGCGCATCGGAATTGGTACAGACAATCGGAATTTCTGATCTGAACTTTTTCCGACCGAAAAATTGAGAACATGCTCTCAATCTTTTACTGACTGAAATTCGGCCAGCAAAAGTCCAAAGGAGCATACACACTGTCGTATTTTTCGATGAAAAGCTCTGATCAGCGTTTTGCTGGCCGAAATTCCGATCGGTTGTACGCAGCATAAGATGTTGTTATGAGACGCCCAACTGTTACTGTTCACCTTTAGGCTTCATGCACATGAGACGCAGATGCAAACGCTGCTGGACACATGTTAAAACCGGCGTTTAGAAACGCGCGATTTTTACCGCGATTTAGCGGCATTTTACCGCGTTTTACCGCGTTTGCGTCTAGAAGCGTTTAGTTAAGCTAACATCATAGACCCTCCCCAGCTCAAAAATTAACTATTTCAGCAATTTTGTGAGACCAGAGTGAGTAGCAGCAGCTGTGAGAGCTGCAGTGTACTTGTATTTAGCGTGTCACTTGCCACGGCACCTGCCACAAGTTGTGGATTGTCCACTTGCCACGTGACTTGCCACATCAGCTGCCACGTCACTTGCCATGTCATCTGCCACAAGTTGTGGATTGTCCAACTGCCACGTCACCTGCCACAAGTTGTGGATTGTCCACTTGCCACGTGACTTGCCACATCACCTGTCACGTCACTTGCCACGTCACCTGCCACAAGTTTTGGATTGTCCACTTGCCACGTCACTTGCCACAAGTTGGGGATTGTCCACTTGCCACATCACCTGCCACGTCACCTGTCACAAGTTGTGGATTGTCCACTTGCCACATCACTTGCCACCTGCCATGTCAATTGCCACAAGCTGTGGATTGTCCACTTGCCACGTCACTTGCCACGTCACCTGCCATGTCACTTGCCACGTCACCTGCCACAAGTTTTGGATTGTCCACTTGCCACGTCACTTGCCACGTCAGCTGCCACGTCACTTGCCACAAGATGTGGATTGTCCACTTGTCACATCACCTGCCACATCACTTGCCACATCACCTGCCACGTCACCTGCCACAAGTTGTGGATTGTCCACTTGCCACGTCACTTGCCACATCACCTGCCATGTCAATTGCCACAAGCTGTGGATTGTCCACTTGCCACGTCACCTGCCACATCACTTGCCACGTCACCTGCCACAAGTTTTGGATTGTCCACTTGCCACGTCACTTGCCACGTCAGCTGCCACGTCACTTGCCACAAGATGTGGATTGTCCACTTGTCACATCACCTGCCACATCACTTGCCACATCACCTGCCACGTCACCTGCCACAAGTTGTGGATTGTCCACTTGCCACGTCACTTGCCACATCACCTGCCACGTCACTTGCCGCGAGATGTGGATTGTCCACTTGCCACGTCACTTGCCACGTCACCTGCCACGTCACTTGCCACGTCACCTGCCACAAGTTTTGGATTGTCCACTTGCCACGTCACTTGCCACGTCAGCTGCCATGTCACTTGCCACAAGATGTGGATTGTCCACTTGTCACATCACCTGCCACATCACTTGCCACATCACCTGCCACGTCACCTGCCACAAGTTGTGGATTGTCCACTTGCCACGTCACTTGCCACATCACCTGCCACGTCATTTGCCACGAGATGTGGATTGTCCACTTGCCACGTCACTTGCCACGTCACCTGCCACGTCACTTGCCACGTCACCTGCCACAAGTTTTGGATTGTCCACTTGCCACGTCAGCTGCCACGTCACTTGCCACAAGATGTGTATTGTCCACTTGTCACATCACCTGCCACATCACTTGCCACATCACCTGCCACGTCACCTGCCACAAGTTGTGGATTGTCCACTTGCCACGTCACTTGCCATGTCAGCTGCCACGTCACTTGCCACAAGATGTGGATTGTCCACTTGTCACATCACCTGCCACATCACCTGCCACGTCACCTACCACAAGTTGTGGATTGTCCACTTGCCACGTCACTTGCCACATCACCTGCCACGTCACTTGCCACGAGATGTGGATTGTCCACTTGCCACGTCACTTGCCACGTCACCTGCCACATCACTTGCCACGTCACCTGCCACAAGTTTTGGATTGTCCACTTGCAACGTCACTTGCCACGTCAGCTGCCATGTCACTTGCCACAAGATGTGGATTGTCCACTTGTCACATCACCTGCCACATCACTTGCCACATCACCTGCCACGTCACCTGCCACAAGTTGTGGATTGTCCACTTGCCACATCACCTGCCACGTCACTTGCCACGAGATGTGGATTGTCCACTTGCCACGTCACTTGCCACGTCACCTGCCACGTCACTTACCACGTCACCTGCCACAAGTTTTGGATTGTCCACTTGCCACATCACTTGCCACGTCAGCTGCCACGTCACTTGCCACAAGATGTGGATTGTCCACTTGTCACATCACCTGCCACATCACTTGCCACATCACCTGCCACGTCACCTGCCACAAGTTGTGAATTGTCCACTTGCCACGTCACTTGCCACATCACCTGCCACGTCACTTGCCACAAGATGTGGATTGTCCACTTTCCACGTCACCTGCCATGCCACCTGCCACAAGTTGTGGATTGTCCACTTGCCACGTCACCAGCCACATCACCTGCCACAAGTTGTGGATTGTCCACTTGCCACACCACTTTCCACGTCACCTGCCACGTCACCTGCCACAAGATGTGGATTGTCCACTTGCCACGTCACCAGCCACAAGTTGTGGATTGTCCACTTGCCACATCACTTTCCACGTCACCTGCCACAAGTTGTGGATTGTCCACTTGCCACGTCCCTTGCCACGTCACCTGCCACAAGTGGATTGTCCACTTGCCACATCACTTGCCACATCACCTGCCACAAGTTGTGGATTGTCCACTTGCCACGTCACCTGACACAAGTTGTGGATTGTCCACTCGCCACGTCACTTGCCACATCCCCTGCCACAAGTGGATTGTCCACTTGCCACGTCACTTGCCACGTCCCCTGCCACAAGTGGATTGTCCACTTGCCACGTCACTTGCCACGTCACCTGCCACAAGTTATGGATTGTCCACTTGCCACTTCACATGCCAGTCACCTGCCACAAGTTGTTGATTTTCCACTTGCCACGTCACCTGCTAGGTCCCTTGCCGCGTCACCTGCCAGGTCACTTGCCACGTCACCTGCCACAAGTTGTGGATTGTACACTTTCCACGTCACTTGCCACTTCACGTGCCACGTCACTTGCCACAAGTTGTGGATTGTCCACTTGCCACATCACTTGCCACCTGCCATGTCACTTGCCACAAGTTGTGAATTGTCCACTTGCCACGTCACTTGCCACCTGCCATGTCACTTGCCACAAGTTGTGGATTGTCCACTTGCAATTGCAATTGTTTAAAATATTTTTCTAATGGTTTTTCATCATTTGCAATCATTTTTGAGATTTTTAATGTAAAAAAAAAGGTCACCTTTAAAAACGCATATAAACGCAAACGCGGCTAAACGCGGTAGCGGCGTTTTGCCGCGTTTTGCGGCTGAAACGTGGAAATTTTTGCTTCTGAACGCATTTTTTTGCTTCTGGAAAAACGAGATTAAACGCAACTGCATAAAAACGGAAAAAAACGAGACTGTGTGCATGGACACATAGGATAACATTGAATGAGTTCAGGGGCAGTTGAAAAAACTGTCCAACTGCATCTGAACGCGCGTTTAACTGCGTCTCGTGTGCATGAGGCCTTACTATCACAGGAGTAAGCTCTCAAATGCTGAACTCAGAGGTGCTGTATCAGGGGAGAGAAAATGCTTTTGAGGGGGTGTGAATCAGAGAAAGAGCCCCCTCTTGTGATCCCGAAGGTGAACAGTAACAGCTAGGCTTCACTTAACTATGTCTTAGAAGTTTTCCAGTCAGGCTTCCTGAGGTACATAGATGGCCTTCACCTATAGCGGTGATGGCGAACCTTGGCTCATGCACTCTGTAGTGTAGTTGAGCATCATGTAAAACGTAGTTCCAAAACATCTGGGGTGCCAAGGTTTGCCAACACTGACCTAGAGCAAGAGCAATTATTTAATTTTGGTCAAAACCCAGCTTGTTTTTATCTACAGACACTCCTTACCTGCATAGGCAGTTTTTTTTGTAAAGGTGAACAAACTCTTTACATGATACCTCTTATTACAGAAGGAATCCAACGGGAACCCAAAAGCTTTTGCATCTTTACTACCTTAAGTTAGCACATAAATGCATTTTTTTGTAAAGTTGACAGTTTTTTTTGTAAAGGTGAACCATGTCTTTAAGGTTTGTCACTAGTGCCATACTGGGACAGCTCGTCTGTGGTGTTCTTTACAATCTTTTACCCCCCCCCCCCCCCCCCCCAACACATTTTGCTAACTGATTTTTATTTTACCTCTTAATAAATCCATGTTCAGCACTATATGATTGTTACATTACTAGTGTTACTAGTTATATGTAAGGGCTGATCCTTTGTATAGCTGATTCTTTTTCTTTCCTGGTCAGGGGTGCTATCCTGGAGAAGATGCCATTACCAGAAAAGTCTAATACAGGGATTGTTGAAAGTATAATTGCTGAAAATAAAGACATAGTTGAGAATCCTCCAGAAAATAATCCATCCTCCAACGGACCAGCAAGTCATGTAAGTAGATTTGGTGTGTGAAGAACTGGGACAGTATAGCTCTGAACAACTAGAAATCAATTCTTTCTTCAGTATGATATTACATCTTGTATTTTCCCATATATTTAATGCATACAAATCTCAACTTTTAGCAAACAATTTTAGACAATAAACATACCAGTAGAAGGATTCTTATTTTCTTTCAATAAATGGCAGGTATTTTCAGCTCTTTCCAATGAGATTTGAAGATAACAGTCACATGGATAATAAAAATCCTTATCCTTATGTCAAAACTTTGTGTATTGAGCCTCATGTGTCGGTCAATCTAATGCATCCAGTTATGCCGATATGATTCAACCGATAGAAGAGGGGAAATTAAAATTATGACATGTAGTATACCACACACATTAAGACAGTTGACAGCTGGAGATAAGGTTCGTGCAGGTTTCATTGATCTAAAACTCTGCTACTGGGCAGGTGACACTGGGGGACAGAAGTGAAGGAAAGTTGAGTACAGACCACAGATGACAGTGTACTTTGTGTTGCACAATAAAATATGGGACTCCCATTATTTAAAAAAAAATTTAAGACCTGACTGTTACTGTTAAGTAGGAAAAGGGATCTTTGGACACTCATATTGTTTTCTGACACGTTCATCTTTGAAAAAAAAAAACTTTAATCATAGGGAGTAAAAAGTAATAAATATCAGTAGTTCAGGTGTGTGAAATGCTGATTTATTATTATTTTACAGGTTACTGATCTCTTGGGATTGTTGGAAAACAGCACAGACAATCTGCTGACACCTGCAATTGTAGGAACATTAACTGTGAACCAAAATGATTCTAGTGGGGGCAGCTTGTTGGATCTCCTGGATGAAACCCCAACCCCAGGTATTTACAGAAGTTTTGTACCTACTAAACCAGTCTTTGTCAGCCTGTTTACTTCAGAGGAAGCCTTTAAATTAGCATTCAGGTCTCAGAAAACGCTTGATAACATTAAATATGGGGGTCAGAGGGTAAATGCCCCTTATATTGGTGGTCAGGGAACAATGCCTCCCTTAAAGTTGTGATCAGAATGCTATCCTTACCAGCAGCTAAAAAGATCATTGATGTCATGCTACTGGCTCTGCCAAGTGGTGTTGGACCCAAAACTATGAGAGCACCTCTAGATGGGAGGTAAATCAGCCACAACTCATGGAACCCCTACTAACCTCTGGAGGAACTCGGGTTGCTCTAAAAACTTACTAGATCACAAAACTGTATAACCTTGTCAATTACAAATATTTTTCAATTGTCCAAGAGATATCCCTACAGCCTAACTCATTGTTTTTGCTATTGGATGTGACTTGTGTGTCAATTTTATCAAATGATTGAAATATAGCTATTCTTAGATATAGTAAAATGTCACCATCTATGAAGTTACTGTATACAAAGCTATAGTACTAATCAAAAAGAAAATATGAATATACACCCTCAAAGCATATAAACTAACCTTATTGGTAAAGTGCAAGGAAGTAGTGCTTGTGGTTATTCTTGGATCTAGGGACCAGGCTGAGGCTGTATAGGTGTAGTCTGGCTGCAGTGCCGCTGTCATTGGCAGCCACATGTCTCAGATTGATACACAGCCTCACAGCCGCTGTTCCTCTCCCTCTCCTCTGCCAGGATTGGGCTGTGTGAGAAGATGGAGAGGTGCAGACATTGCCACAGGACACAGGCTCCATGCTTGCAGCCACCTCTATATAAAAAAGCTCCACCCACCAACTCACCAGGAGAGAGGAAACTGTAATTGGCTACAGCCTGTCCATGGAGTCAGGAGGACAGTGTGCTGCTGGCACTTACATGGAACTATGATGACTGTAGTCCCCTGGAGGCAGCCCCTGTTTAGGAAGAACTTTGTGGGACTACAAGTCCCAGGAGAACAGTACCAGAGAGAGAGGTAGAAAAAGACAGGAAAGGTCAGTTTTTCATGTGGAGGGTGAGGGGAACTGGGCTCTGTGGAGCCCATTTCTGATACTGCTGAGTGTTGGCATCGTACCATGTTGCAGGACTGGGGCTGCACTGCTGCATCTATCCAGAGGTTGCCATTGCCAGAGGGACCTCTGCGTGTGTGCACAGGGACTGTGTTCTGGAATGGCAGGCATTAGTGATTTGCAGGAGAGGGCTTCACTCAGGATTGCTGCAACAATGATCAGAGCTGCTACCACTCTTGTACATACGGTCGGAGATTCAGACGGAATGTGTCCTATCTGACCGTTTTGTCGGATATTCCAACCGGTGTGGTCTCCATCGGACTGTTTCCGTCGGAATATCTGACGGACCAACTTTTCCAACTTGCCTGTAAAATTTTCCGACAAAATGCTCTGATCGGACATACTCCGATCATGTGTAGCCTACTCTGACGGACAAAGTGCCACACATGCTCAGATCAAATTCCTAGACCAAAGCTATTGGCTATAAGCCTGAATGTAGTCCCATCGTAACAAAATAATCACGTTATGTACAATCGGATTTTCTGACAACTTTGTCTTGTTTGTGTGTAAGCAACATCACTTCCGGACCTCTTCCGTAATTAATCCGTCAGAATTACTCCGACGGATTTGGTTGTCGGAATCTCCGACCGTGTGTACAAGGGCTTAGACCACAGGTAGCCTAAAAAACAGCTGTCTGTTTTTTTCCGATGGGTCAGTGCCAGCGGTTATAGCTGGCAGCACTGATCATTGTATTCTGATGACAGGGAAGGCTTACTGCCACTGTCAGCATATAATAGCACAGCGGGAGTGATTCCCTCATCCACCTCGAATGTGTGGATGGGGGAATCTGATCCTTTTTCATTTTTCGTTCAGTTTGAATAAAAAAAAAATGTTTAATGTAAGGGCTACAAAAGAGAAGTTGAGTTCAACTTCCTATTCTGAAATTCTCAAACAGGCATACCTGCTGTGTCCGAAGCCAATCAAATACACAGGAAGTGGTGACACAGGTACACAGAAAGCAATAACATTTAACTGAGGGTCTGACCCCAGTTCACAATAAGAAAAAAAAAACATTTAGCTGGAATTTGGTTTAAAAGAGTAGTAAAATTGAAATACATTTCCAGGAAGTTCAGTTGTGTACCTGGTGGAGCCTTACAATTTCCAGGGTCAACTAACTGCTTAATGGACAGACCTAGTGTTGTAAATTAATTGTCCAGTCAGCAGGCTAAAGAACAAGTGATTATACAGGAGACTCCATTGCTGAATCTGCCCATGTGTGAAAATTATGTATGAATAAAAGAACTTGACAGATAAACTCTAAAGCCGCGTACACACGGGCGGACTGTCTGTCCAACTTAGTCCGCCGAAACACATTTCAGCGGACAGTCCGCTCGTGTGTGGGCTTCAGCGGACTTTTTCAGCGTGCAGTCTGGCGGACTAAGTATTTCAGAATTTCTGTAATATTGTCCGTCCAACTTTGGTTTCAGCGGACAATCCGCTCGTGAGTAGGCTAGTTGGACGGACTAAGTATGGCGCATGCTCAGAAAGGATTTACACGGCGGAAGGTTGCATTGCTGTGTATTGGACGTCCTATTTCTAGTCCCGTCGTACGTGCTGTACACGTCATCGCGCAAGCTTTCAACGGACTGTTTGTTCATCGTGTGTGGTCAAGTCCGTTCATTCGAAAGTAGGACGGACTGTCCGTCGGATTGTCTGACGGACTAAGTTGGCCATACAGTCCGCCCGTGTGTACGCGGCTTAAGTGTTTTGATACATCACATCATATTGACTTGTACATTTCAAATGTGTGTTTCTTTTTACTTGGTGTTACACTCTCTCTACTTATATGCCCTTCACAGCACCTCTGCCTTCAATCGAGGTATATAATAATGGAAGCCTCCAAGTGGAATTTTCATTCCTGCGCCCATTAGCTAGTCCTACCCTTCTAATCATCAACTCGCGTGCCATCAACAACTCTTCTACCAACATTACTGACTTCCTGTTACAGGCAGCAGTGCCCAAGGTATGCTTGAATCAGTTTTACTGGATGTTTTTATGTGGGCATATTTTAACAGCTCCAAATTTCAATGTGTATATGAAGGTTTGTACCTAAAAGTGATAAGGTGCAACCTATGTGTGTGTCTTTTCCTTCAATTTTTGTGAGTATTAAAAATACACCTTTATATTAACATATCTATATAATTAAGGGTCTGTTCACTCAAAGGTCCTACTCAAAAAAAGCAAGCTATTGGGAAACAGTGGGGGAGATTTACTAAAACTGGTGCACACAGAATCTGGTGCAGCTGTGCATAGTAATCAATCAGTTTCTGGGTTTTAGCTCACGTTCACACTGAACACAGCTTTGAAATCGTGCAAGTTCATCTGAACTCGCAAAATTTCAAAGCAGCATTTCAGTCTGACTTCATGGGCGATTTGGAAGACATCTGTGTGGGCTCATGCATAGATATCTATTGAAATCGCCCTCCGAAGTTGCCAAGAGTAGTGCAGGAACTACTAAAGTCGGCGTCACACCGGTTGCAATAGGCTCCCATTTGACATGCGATTTGACCTGTCAACGCCAATGTGAACAGGGGCTCATTATCAATGCTTAATTGAACAAGTTGAAGTTAGAAGCTGATTGGCTACCATGCACAGCTGCACCAAATTCTAAGTGCACCAGTTTCAGTATCTTCATAATGAAACAAAGTAAGTGTTTTTGCATTTGTGTTCTTACCTTCCTTCCTGATCAGCAAATTATATCAATACATTTGAGTTACCATTTACAATGGATTCTTAAATTTTGGATTAGTGAAATATAAATAATATTTGGAAAGTAAGTAATATTGGCATCTATCATATTTGGAGTATAGTATTACTGCTTTTGTCACGTTTGAAACTGTTACATGAATTATTGCATAGCTGTCAAAGAATACTAAAAAATGGTGGGCATAAGGATAACCTTACACAAGATAGATTTTAATTCTGTTATTAGGATGTCATACTATAGCTGAACTACAGACAGCTATAAAATACCTAAATTAATGCAGCTCTGTATTCATTAGTACACCATTAACCACCTCAATACCAGGCACTTACACCCTCATCCTGCCCAGGCTATTTTCCAGCTTTCCGCGCTGCCACACTTTGAATGACAATTGCACGCTACACTGTAACCATGTGAAATTTTAATCATTTTCTTCACACAAATAGAGCTCTATTTTGGTGGTATTTAATCACTCCTGGGTTTTTAATTTTAATAAAAAAAAAGACCAAAAAGTTTGAAAAAGAAAACGTTTTTCTTCGTTTCTGGCAGTAAATTTTGTAAATAAGTAATTTTTCTCCTTCATTGATGGGCACTGATAGGGATAGGCTGCACTGATGGGCACTGATTAGGTTTCACTGATGAGGAGGCACAAATATGCTGCACTTATGGGCACTGATGGGTGGCACTTGGCACAGATAGCCGGCACTGGTGGGCACAGATAGGCAGCACTGTTGGGCACAGATGGGCATTGATGAGCAGCAGTGATGAGCATTGATGGGCAGCCCTGATAGCCAGCACTGACTGGCATCACTAATGGCCACTAATTGCTGGCACTTGTGGGCACAGATCAGTGGCAATTGTGGGCACTGGTTGCTGGCAGTGGTGGGCACACAGTTCTGGCACTGGTGGCACTTAATTGTAATCAGGACGGTAAAAAAAGTCCTGCTAGCCGCATCTTTGGATTGGTGAAGGAGCGGTGTATTCACCGCTCCTACCCATTGAAATCTTTGCGAGCGGTTTTAACTCTTTTTCAGCTGCCAGCGGGGGGTAAAACATCCCCGCTAGCGGCCGAATACCGCTGTTAAAACGACAGTAAAGCGCTGCTAAAAATAGCGCCGCTTTACCACCGACGCCCGCACTGCCCCAGTGTGAAAGGGGCCTTAGTAAATCAACTACAAAATATCAGCTTTGAGTTCTCAGTACAGAAGAGCTCAGACAAGGAGATGGAGAAGCAGCACAAGAAGTCAGTTAGTTGAGCTGCCTGTGCTAACAGAACTTCTCATTTCACTGTCCTGTCACAGGCCAGGGAGGAGTAGGATCTGTAAGTGTTACTTAACTGCAGCAGAGAAAAACAGTGCCTCTTTCCCTGCCAGAAAGGGCTCTGTAGTGTGGCAGAACTGTGTAAATCTCAGGACTGGATGCACAGACATACAGATCCTTTAGCAGGTAAAATAGCTCCTCTACATTTCATCTGTGTATTTGTATTTAGCTGTTTGGCTGGAGTTCACCTTTAAAATAATGTATCTACTACCGTAAAATATAAGAAACGTAGAAGTTTTGTTCTAGTACCAACCAAAGATCCTGTGGTTTTATATGAACATGCAACTACTTTGTGATCTTTAATACTTTTATTTTGTTCTAAACTACGGTCAATAATGTATTCTATTTTTTTTCTTTTTGTGTTACAGAGTGTTCAGCTACAGCTTCAAGCTCCCAGTGGTAATTTACTTACAGCTTTTGGTGAAGGATCAGTTACACAGTCCATTCGTTTACTGAACCCCCAAAAGGTACACAAATCATATCACATTCCTATGATTTGGGATGAATACCAATAAAATCACAAATATACTGAATATGAATCGTATGTTTAAAAGTATATAATTCTGAGTAAATGTACTTGCGTAACTAGTTTGAATAATGATTTGTGCTCCAAAATGTGTATGCCTCGCTCAGCTCTGTTTATCATTACATTTTTTTTTTCTTCAGGTTCCTCTCCGAATGCGTTTGCGTTTGTCATTTACACACAATGGAAATTCAGTGCTGGAAGTATGCGAAGTCAACAACTTTCCTGAAGGGACGTGGCTGTAACTTAAAGCACAATGTGATATTTGGGTTAAAATAAAGACAATTAGATGAAGGTGACAGCAATGTCAAAGAATGTTTTGCTAAAAGAACAAATTAGTGTGCTGCATTTTCAGATTTGGTATAACTAAATATATATTTATTTTGGGTGTGACACACAGCCAGAAGCACATTTAATATCTCACACTGAGCAGCCCTAATCTGGGAATGTGTTCAGGCTTGGGTACTTGTAATAAAATTGTATTGTTTTCCTAGCTTCCAGTAGGTGGGATTTTTTTTTAACAGTCTGAAAAAATAGAATGCTTGGATTTTATTCACAGATTGCAATCTCAAAATGTCCTGCAGGTGGCGATGGTTTACCTTGACTTTTTTTTTTTTTTTATCCCTGCCTTCTCCAGTCCTGCTTCATTTCAAGCCCATCTTCTGTACTAAGGCACCTAAAATATGTATTATACCTGCAATATGCAAAAAGAAGAAATCGTTTTAATATGGCACACAGAAAACTATGCAGCTCTGGTTAACCCTTCCTTTGCCGTAACGGGTTTTCCTAATTCCCCTTAGGCTGTTTGTGTTAATTAGGATTTGTGAGTATAATGAATTCTCCAGCTAATTAATGCTGTGTGGTGATGATGAGGGGGTTGCTAGAAATTGTGTGTAAGGAGGGAGCAGAGAGCGGTGATGGGGGGTTCATGTGAGTGGCACCGAGCCAGCCTGTACCTGCCCCCTTCAAGATGACAGACTGCAAGAGACAACAGGGAAAGAGCGCGCGGTGACGAAGAAAGGAGAGTGCGCAGAGTAGCAGATGCATCCGCCATCGAAAAAACAGCATCTCCTCTACCCTCCCACCAATATCGAACCGTATATATCTCACCCCCACCAACTCACCCACTACTGTTCCCTGAGGTGTGAGCTGGCAGCTGTGGGCAATGACCATCTGTGTGCATGTTCATGTATTTGCATCTGTTTGTCTGTGCCCTGTGTGCGCATATCCGGGCAGAGAGCCTGGCACACAGAAAGAGTGTGTGGGGCAGAGAGATACACAGACAGGGAGCAAGTCTGTGTGAGATATGCATTGACAGAATGAGATGGGCAGAAAGAGGCAGATAGCGGAGTTGGCAGAAATACAAATGCTGGCGGAGAAGCTGGCACAGACGCGACCCCCTCAGAGCTGGCACCTGGTACTTATTATAGTGCCGTACAGACTATGCACGAAATCGAGTGCCAAAAAGCGATAAAGCCAGGATATGTAATGAGAAGTGGCACAGATAAGGGATAGAAGAGGATGGCACATGGGTACAGTCTATTGATTTTATCATTGTTAATTGCTCATGCTACACAAATGTCTTTCGGTGTATGTACGAGTCATTTGTCCATACGTACGTGCTGTTAAGTGAGCATGTGAAGTGTTGCCATATTGGCCTGCCTACAACAACGGCAATGCCATGGGAAAACTTGGCCATGTTCAAGGAGACCTTCATGAGATTCAAGAACGACCATCATTGAAGCTCCAAGACAAGGGGACCAGAAGCATCTGGAAGACGGTGAGAAACAAATTATCATAAAACCCAAATTTTCCATTTTACCATTAGGACCTCACTCATGGAATAAAAATCTTTGACATCCTTTGGATCTGTCCTCATGTGGCTTGAGTGACAGACGGTAAACCTTCCTTCAGGTTAATTACATGGGTAGATTTATAAAAAAGGACATACACAGCAGGAACATTTTAAATTTAGTTTTTATATTTTTTTAACCATTTATACATCACTCTGAAAAATTCCTCAAACTCTTTGCATGCGACAATCCAAGTTGGGTGAGCAGCTGGTCACCAGACAATCAGAAGATACAGGGAGATTGAGAGCTAACACTAGCTAGCCACATGCTCTGTGTTAGCAGAACTTTGGGTATTGGCACCAGTTACCATAACAGTACAAGATTTGATTTAAAAAAAAAAAAAATATGAAAAATAGCAGATTGACAAAATAATAAGAATTTCCAAGGCCCGGTCTGTTCTTTTTACTCTATGTAGCCATGTAACATTCTACTCATGAACACAGCAAATATATGAGAGACAAACAGTAGACAGAAAGCATGTGACATAGCTGAGAACAGGAAGACAAAGAGGACACAAGATAATGATGGTATGTCGATAGAGTGACAAAAGATCTTTTAGCAAAGATAAAACCAAGAAAAATCAGGCCTGGCAGGTGTCCGTTTCGCAGTTGTGAAACAAATTCTACTCACGTACTGTTTGTGTGATGCAGTATTACAGCGATTTATTAATGCATCAGCATATTCATTAGTAGTGTGTAATCAAACATGTCAAGAGTGGGTAAGACCATCTGTACTTGGCTACATGTTTTAATACATGCACATAACGGACGAAATAGAAAGAAATACGCGTCGTCTCTCATGTTAATCTGACGGCAAACAAAAGGCCATCCAAGCATCTTCTTTTGGTGGAATCCTTGTATCTTTCAACCCTCTCACATGACTCCATTTATTATGTTATGCTACTGTATAGAACAGTCTTGTCATGGGAGTCAATAGTTCTTAAACATAAGGACAGATACATCTGCTTTTAACCTTTGTATTGCCAGGCTATAGCTTATAATATACGAAGTACATGATAGTGTAGCATTGCAACAATGTCTGCAAACTGCTTCTGTATGTTGATTTATCATTTTTAGATGTACAAATACCATTGCTGTAGTTACGTGTGTGCATTAGTATGCATAAGAACATTGGGTGTAGAACATTAAGTGTGGAATTGGTCTCGAAATCTACATGCAGTGTGTTGATAAAATTGTGTTATGTTTTTTGTAATCAGGCTGCATGCACTGTGCATTGTCCAAGCTCCTCTGTGTACCTGTGCTTTATATTGGGTAGCAATTTATTTACTACATAAACTAAGGTGGGGTTTTTTTTCTGATACCTTTCACCGTCTAAGTTCAACACTACCATGCAGATAATCTATTGTAAAGCTCTGTTTAGAATTGAATAACTCTTAAAATGAAATACTTATCCTTGGTAATACAGAATTGGATTTCCAACCTCTGCTCACATGTAAAAGATATCAGAACATTTGTTGGTTTTATAGTAAGAAGATATATAGTAAAGCTTTTAGTTCAGGCCACTATACACATTTATACAGCTAGTGGCAAGTGAGTGAATTCAGAGATTAATCAATAAGCCTTCTAAACTTTACAAAGAAGAGAGGGCAGTCAATCTTATCTGACATCTTTGGAGAATACGGTGATGTATTTTTAGCACATATAAGAGAAACCATCAGTAAACTGAGAGAAAGTTTGGCAAAGAATGAAGTTTAGTCTAAAAATAATTAATGAATGAAATGAATGAATTACAAAAGTACATTCTATAAATTGTCATACATTTGAAAAAAATATGTAGATGCACACTAGAGGAAACATAGTTGACTACTGACTGGTAGACCAGTATTAGACAGCCTATGGTTTCACATTTGGTATAAAACTTCAAGAACTAGATATGTGAAGGCCTCTTGTGCCTAGGTCACAGGAATTGTTAAACCAGAAATGTCAAGATATCCCTGTAACATATGAGAGCACTTCAAATCAAATTTATTCATATCAGTATGTATTTAGAATTTTATTTTCTATGGACCTGTACTTCTTTTTGGGGAAAAAGAATGTTGCTAATTCTTGTGGCCACCCAAATAATACATTGCTATTAGTACAAAAATATTCAGTCAAATATGTCTAGAATGTCCTAGAAAGTCCACAAAACTCTCATACCATAGGTTGTCTAAGGTCTTCTGTTTGGTTCTTCATGATGTGAATGAAGCATGTTAAGCACCTGGAGTGCAGTGTGCGAATTTTGGATTGCATGGATCAGTATTAACTAGCATTTGTTTCCATTTGCCATACATCATGTTTTGTTTTTGTACTTTTTTTTTTTTGCTGCACTTGAACTGCATTTACTTCTCCATGCTAATTCTAATGCAATTTCAACACATACTAAATGTGTGGCAACAAATTAATAAACACATATCAAATACAATCCAGTTTCTCTGAAAGCTGGTTTCTTTTAAATGCATTTGACCTCTTTCCTAGAAATGATTGCAAACCATTGTTGGAAGTTAGCCATGGACCATTTAATTCAATCGTATCCTTTTCTTGACTGAAAGTAGATGAAAAGATCCCTAAATTGCCATAAGTATAGCAGATTATAGGTCTGTTCATACCATCATGTTCCAAGTGCAGCTAAATTAATTCTTAAGAAAACATGCTAGAAAAGTGGGCAGTTTTTCTTTTAGCAGATTACATTCAATATTACTGTAAAAATGATAAATTCATATTTAGTTGTAAATAATTTCCATATTCCATAATATATGGAAACTGCACTTCTTGCTTATTGATGTATCCAAAGCCTAATTCATTGATCTTAAAAATAATATTATAATAGAGGTTGCCATACGCAGTACAATTTTAGGTCACTGTGTGAACTGATTTAAGCATACAGCTTTAAAGGGTGATCATTGTTAATTTAGAAACTAATAGCCACTTTTTTTTTATCTACCTCCTGTAAGTATGTTATATGCAACTGGTTGGCTAAAATAAGCCATTCCCTAGTTACACATTTTTATTTTGTTAATGACAAAGAATAAATTATTGAACGTTTGTGAAAAAAATATTTGATCTCAAACTAATTTTTTTTCCTTATCTTACAAAAAAGGTAACTAGTTGAATTATAAGAATTGTTTAAAAAAATGGCTAAAGAACAATTGTACCGTGTATTAAGGAAGACATAATCAAAACAAAGAAATGTGAGCAGTATGAAAAGACAAAAATGAAGAAAGCAAATGACTGAAAGTCTTATACATTAGTGTTAATAATCCTACATGTTGGCTGTGAGGATAGAAAAGTCTGTATCAGACATATGTCTGTTTATGTACAGATCCCACGCTGCTCTGAGTGATGAACTATATGCAGTGACTCAGCATTTTCCTCATACCCATAATACAAATAATTGTCCATTTTCAGGTTTCCATCTTCCCGTCCATTTTTTTTTTTTTCCTTTTTTTTTTTTTTGGTGTGAATTTTTTTTTTGTTTTTATGCAACTTTGGATTCAAACATTTTAGTTACTTTTTTGTTATGTGTCCTTGTTTGGTGGTTGATCATCCTGACCCCCTCCCCCCAAATACCCCAACCTTAAAACATTGAGAGTGAGGTATGGGGAGAGTGATACAGGGGAGCAAGGGCGTGAAAAATGTTCCTCCCCCCCATAACCCTCCCCAAAAAAGTTAAAGCCCTTCCCTTGTCCCCTCCACAAATGGTTAAAGCATCACAGCAAGAGTTCTTGGAGCGCTGTCATCAGTCCCCAAGAATAACAAAGTTCAAGTCGTTGGTGGAGAGTTGCTATATCCCCCATCTGAAATAAAAGCCCCCAATTCTTTATGTACACACGTGTGTGTACATGCATGTGTAACAGAAGAGTGGGCATTGCCTTTGTGTTTGGTTCCTTATGTCACGGAACTTTTGGTTATACATATATATTCAGTTTTTTTTTTTTTTACCTCCCCCCGTTCATTGGTTTATGGTCCAGTCAAGCCATCTCTGACCATCAGGGATTTTGGGTACAATGTCCACAGACAGGGGGAGGTCACTCTTATTTTGGCACCAGGATCAGGAAATGCAGAAAAGCTTTGGGTTCTCATTATTCTATGCAGAGGTTAAAGGTTTTTTGTTTTCTTTTTGGCCTGTGTTGTGATGTATTTCTTTGAGTATACTTCCCTGCTGGAGAGACACAGATTCAAAACAGTTAGACAGTCAAGTGAGCAGAAAGTGTCACTCCAGCAGATGAAGGTTAAGGAAGCATTCTTGAGTGAGGGAATGCTTATTCTGTAACAGACACACACAAGTAGGGAGACACTGAGAATGAGACACGTACACAGAAAGGGTTCAAATACAAACACTCTAGGAGGAAAATTAAACAAACACACTAAGTGAAATAAGATAAAAGACAGCCCGAAAGCTTGTCTGTAGTGTGAGACAGACATAGAGTGTCTCTATAAAGCCATGAGCACAGAGGTAGCAGCACTCTTTGGCCTGAGTTGAGGTATTGCAGAGGATGCTCCATCACTGTATGCACTTTGTGCACGGTGCTGCTGTGACCTCAAGTGTTGGCTTCGAGCTTCAGGACCCTGCAGTAGCACTTGGCAGGACAGGCAGTGATAGGTGCAGACCCTCACTCTGAGTGGAGGTGGATGTGGCGGAGGACCAGTGTAACAGCCAGAACGCTGATGAGCTTCTGCTTCCCCCTCTTCATCATAAGAAGTCTTGCAATGTTGGCATTGGTATCTAATTGCCACATCCACCATTGGTATATCTTCATCATCTAAGTCGTCATCTCGATCCACACTTTCCTCCTCTCCCTCTTTAGACTCTGCACTGCATTCATTCATTACTTTTGTCTGTGATGGTTCTGGTTTACGGGGTGATGATATCTCAGGTGCCAGTTTGAGGGGAGCTGGAAGGAGCCCAAGAAGCGTATGGGGAATGACAGGATTAATTGGAAATAGACGCTTCTTTAAACCATACAACTGCTGAAAGTAGGGGCCCTGTATCTGGGGGCTGAACAGGGGAGTGGCAGCTGGAGCAAGTGAAAAAGGCATAAAAGGAGCCCCCATGAGAGAAGCAGCTTTCAAAGCTGAAGGACCAGTGGTTTCAGAGGTCAATGTAGGTTGTGAGGACTCCATAGTGGTATCATTGGTTATGTGCGTAGAAGGAGCAGTTGGAGCTGCACGGGATAGGAGAGCTGGAGGTACAGAAGACGTCATCCCGATGAGGCTTGGAGGTGGGCCTAAGATAAGAAAAAAACACAGAGCTGAGAACAGGCTGGGAATGAACAATGTATAAAAGAAATGTGAATGACGGGTTTGTAAGGAAAAGTGCATAAAAACTACTCATTTTAAAAAGTAAGGAAGTAGTTTAGTAGTAAGGAGAGGTAAAGATATTAAACACCATGAATACTTTTCACAGCCTTTGTTAATATTCACATTTTATGTTGATATACCATCATCATATCATATCAATATTATCTATTATTAGGTTGGTTTCAGTCTGAAGTAGGAAAAAACCCACCATGCTTTTATTGTTATGTGTTCTGTAATTCACAGGAATAGATTTTATTGTCAAATATGCATGTGCTGGGGATTATTGTACATAACCCATTATGAATTCCTAGCTAAATTTAAAAGCTCCAATTTTGATGTGATCACTCACTTTTTATACTATGCGTCAACCAATTATCCTTCTATTTTAATTAGAGGTACAGTGCCTACTAATAAAAAGCAATCACTCGATATAATGTTACCGTTATCATGTCTTACTGTAGATATGGTATTTTTTAGATGTGGGCTTGGCAATTTTAGACTCCTACAACATGGTCTGAAGCCTGGCCAGAAAGTTCTTTTTAAAATGTTTTGAAATAGGAAATCGCTTTGCATATCAATATGTTGGATTTTAGGCCTCTTTCTTTTTTTTTCTTTTTTTCTTTTACGTTTATCCTTTCCTCCCACTGAAAAGACTGTTTATAAGATCAGACGCTCAAACTGAAATTTCCACATGGAAGTAAGTGAATGATTCAAAACAGTGAATTCTCTCCCTTCCTTCCCTTCACAGGGAATGGCTGTGTAGGAAGCCTCAATAAGTGGCATCATGTATGAAAGAGGATTACAAATGTTGTGAAAACCCATAGTGCTTAGATATAGAGGAAACGACCCCCAAAACCATTACACTTTCCCTATATATGGGTGGCTGGTACACCTATACTTTGGATCCTTCAGGGTGTTTTGGCACCTTGATGACTTCACTTCAGTAGTTAAATATCAATATCCATTAGGAGGACATCCAAAAATATACACAACTTATGTGGGAAGCTAAAGTGTACTGGTGCTCCAGTTTCACAGCATGAATAATGCTTCCTTACCAGTGAGGTTTTTATTTGGAAAATATAGAAGTTACCTAATAGTTCACTGAAAAAGGGCAATGTAAGGCATCTATACTCTGGTTAGACAAATGTTTTTTTGTTTTTTTTCACAATACATTGAGTATTTAATTATGCACACTGTATTTCAGTTTTGGTTTCTTTAGCTATTATTTTCTAACATAAAACAATGTCCTATTAAAAAAATTTATCAGTTTCAATTTTATAAAATACCAGAGGAAATAGCTGACATCTCTATCCAACTATTTGATGTTTTGTCTGAATAAATTTCCTACTGGGAAATTCTATTTCAGGAAACTTTTATATTATATTATATATTTTATTATACCGTGGCACTACTTTGTGTTAACATGTGCCGAACACTGCTTAGAAAAGTAAAGATACGTAGAATATCGTATTGAGGTATGGGTAGATGACATGTCATTTTCTAACAAAGAAATATTAGTCTAGAAAATATTCTTCAGAAATAAATGAAGATGCTAAAATGTGGGCAGCAGCTTGGAGATAAATTTACTAGCATATGTTGACACTGTACGTGAATAATAAGACAGTAAGTGTGCAGGTGTAGTATCTGTTAAATGTGGAACTCCAAATGATATATTTTACTCATTTTAGGTAGCGGAAGGCATATTCTGAATTCCTGCTGGGTCTCTACTGTCTGGGATACTGAGTGAATGATCTGTCTATATTTCCATTCTCACTGTGACAAGCTGCTCTGGGCTGATTTTCCAGGAATCTTTTGGAGTGTATTCTCCATGTATTACTTTGAAAGATCCACTAGAGGGCAGTTGACACTATAATACCGATGCCTTATTCTACTATAAAGAGGAGAATAGAACAGCCCTATTTTCAATAGGCATATACAAAATAGCTGTGCCATAAATGCCATGTGGCAGACAGCTGTCTCAGACAATGAGATATACAGGCCTGTAAAATGAAAAGAATTATAAACTAGCAATGCAAACAAGTAAATTAGTATGTACCTTGCTGGTACATTCAATAATGTCTAAATATTTCAAAATGTGTTTTGCAGTGCAGAAATGTCCTATCCAGATGATAAGGAAGTAAACACTACTATGCAAATACTGCAGGTACTAAATGAAAGCATCTCCATTTCATTTTAGAATGATGTATGCATAGAGATAATTGTCAGGTAAGTGACAGGACTGATGTTTCCAAGTGAAATATATACAGCGATGAAATTAAGTTTTCTGTCCTGTGTAGGATTAAAATGGACTCAGTTCATGAGATTATTATGAGTACATGTTTGTTCACCTGGATTACCTGTGAATGTCCACTCCTCCACTTATAATGTCAAGTAATGTTAATATATAGTATATAACGTTTGTGAAACAAGTGAATCCTCATTATTTTTACTCCCGAAATGTGTTACTATATTAACTTGAATTACTAGAATGCTACCATATATTACCTTGCTATTAATTTTGGTCCTAAAAGTGACCCATACTAGGGCAGAACTTTTGTCAGACACCTGTCTATTTAAAATACGTCATTTGCTCCAATTTGCTTCAGTTTTTGTGAATCAACATCAATTATTCCAAGTAATTTCCTGCACATGGTTTGCTTCACAAACACTCCAACTGAAGCACCAAAAGCTATGCTATTAGCCAGGGGCGGACTGACCATTCGGCCACTCTGGCACTGCCCGAGGGCCCCGGGCCACTAGAGGGCACCATCAGGGTTGCCAGCCTCAGTAAAACCAGGGACTGTATGTAAAAATCTGTGTTTTTTTTACATCTGTCTCTGAAATTACATCCTTTTGGTCTTAAAATCCCGAGATTATAGCTGCCCCACCTCTCCGGTACCTTCTCAGCCAATAGAAACAAGTCTGTGTATACTGTGTGATTGTATACTGTGTGTGTATACTGTGTGGCCCCATAATCTCTGATTGCCTGGGAGCCCCATAATCTCCTATTGCCCATGGGCCCCATGAGTTGTCAGTCCGCCCCTGCTATTAGCCTTGCAAATTAGCTAACAGTTACATCTGTATACCTGCTATCAGCAATACAGATTAGCTTATAGCTACATCTGTATGTATTTTTCAGCACTAGAAACCTGCAACCGCTGCTACAGATCATTAAATGTGTCAAAGGTTTTTTTTGTTAATCCTTGTTAATCCTTCATCAGGGACACAGGAACAGTAGAATTTAGGAACCCTGGATTATACTACTCCCTTTAATAGGATTTAAACGTTGGCACACTCAAAAACTTTGGCTGGCCAGAATAACCCCTCCCATGATGCTTCAATTTTGTCTTTTCTCTTCAGAGGAAAGAAAACCCATTTTTTCTAAATCTTTTTACTTATATCAAGAATATTTTTTTCTTCAATCAAGATTACTCATTATCCTACTTATGCAGCTGTCGGGATTGGCAGACCATCTTGGAGGCCATACTTGGACCTTCAGGCGCTGGGCTCTACTTGTGACACTCTCCAGGCACCTAGTGTACTGGCTTTTTAGCCACAGAGTGCTTTACAAGTCCACAACCGTGACACAATCTATGAATGGAGTATGGGCACATGATTGATGGCTCCATCCCCAGCATTCTAAAGCCTGGTACACATTATGAGTGAACGAAAAAAAAACTGTCAGCTCAGGTCAGAGCCGCTGTACTAACTATGCAAAGTTAGTATAGCAATCTCCCCCGCTGAGCTGTTGTGTTCTGACATGGGGATGGCCTCCCGCCACAGCAAACTCTGCCACTGGCGGTGAGTGCTGATCGGGAATCGTATGGCTGCTGATTTTCCAGCATGCTAGTCCGACGTCGGTCGGACAGAGTGGCATATACACGACCTGAATGTCAGTTGTTTTTTTTTTTGTCTCCCAACATTCGGTCCGTGTGTACTAGGCCTTACATTCTGTTCCAATCATAAAAGCTGTAGTATGGCTTCTATGAATGGTGGAGCTAGGCAGAAAGGGTGGGCATAGTCAGGCTCACTTGGAGAGCCTGTGACATCCGTTAAGTTGTATTAACCCCCAATGCACTAGAACTTTACAGCGGCAGGGATGGGGCAAATAAATGGAAGAAAAGACTACTACTAACAGTACAATGAACACGCCCTACTGACTATAAGTTATGTCCCCTGTTATGATGATTCTGTTTTTGATCTTGACTCCTCTGGGTCTTCCTTAGATCCCTCAGGTGTGGCTTCCTCCTCTGCTAAATCCAGGGAGGAGTTTTCTTGAGCTTTGCTTACATAATTCCCAGGCTTAAAGATACCATTTCAGTACATATTTACACAGTGCAAAAATGTTTACTACTGGAGCAAACTGGATCTGAAACCACCCATTACTAGTCTGGGCTCCCTTACAGTTTTCAAGACTATCATAACCTTCCTAGCAGGTTACTAATTACTATTTTCCTCTTCAACACCTTACTAACCAACATCCCACGGATGAAGAGTTCACACAAAAGTGGACCATTCCCATTGCAGACCTATCCATTTCTTGGGATAAAAAAACATCTGACTGTTCCTGATGGTGTTTAAAGACCATGTTGACAAGTGTCTATAAACTCTTCCCAAGTCCTTGTTTTCCTTAGCAGGTCTTGCTCTGCAACCTGCTATTGCTATACAGGGAGTCCCAGAGTTTCAAACAAGATAGGGTCTGTAGTTTTGTTCTTAAGTTGAATCTGTTTGTAAGTCGGAAAAGGAACATTTTTTAAGTGTAGCTCCAGCCAAAAAAAATATTTTTAAGCTTTTTGGATAGCAAAGGGAATGGTTATCACCCCTGTAACATTTGTTTTGCAGTCTGTGACCCTGTTCAGAAAATTTCACTTCGCTTTCTGTCCCAATGACAATTGTATTTTGAAAAGTTTGGGTTGTTGTGGAAACAAGCCTTGGTGATAAAGCATCAGTGGAGACAATTTTTTCCCAAATTAACTCTTACAGGAGTGAATTTCCCTTCCCAGGGGTAAATTTCCTCTCACTTCCTGTTGTCTCCCTCTGTTTGTAAGTAGGAGTCGTTTGTAAGTCGGATGTTTGTAACTAGGGGACTGCCTGTAATGGCAAATTGCCAGACCCTGGGAGTGTGGCCTAAGGAAAAATCTAAGGGACTCAATGCCATCCTTGCTGACCAGTCAGTTGTAGAGCGTTTGTAGCTTATCTCATTTGCAGAATGAGTCGCCTGTCTATTAATATGTAGCGGACCATCTGGCTAGGTACAAGTAAGTTTTAACAAAACAAACCTAAGCCTGCACCTGCTTAAATTGTTCTAAAGGCAACAAGAGCCCTTTAAATCCAGGCCGAATTCTAAGACCAAGTTCACTCGTAAATCCTGTGCTTCCAAGTCCTCCAAGCCTGTGGACAAGTACTACTCACAATGAGGGGGCTCCCCCACTTTCTAATGTGGGGGGAATTCTATTAGCCTTCTTAGACACCTGGACTGACAGTATTTCCGACGCTTTGGTAAAAGATGTGGTGTCCAGGGGCTTTAGGCCAGAATATACCTTCGCCTTCCTCTTGTTAAATGACCCAACCTCTCTGGAAAAACTAACAGATCTAAATGATGCCCTGGCAGACCTTCTAAGTCTAGAAATCATTGACATTGTTCCTCAAGTGGAAAAGTTTAACATTTTTACGTGAGCCTATTCACCATTCCCAAGGCAAAAGGAAGCATCTATCCTATCTTGGACCTTAATACACTTAATGTCTTCATTATACATGGAATAAACAGCCCTGTCATTTCCCCCCTCTACTGAAGAGACTATCTGGTCTCTATTGACATCAAGGACGCAAATTGTATGTCCCCCATCTTTTCAGCACATCAACGCTTCGCTGTGGGCACACAAGTTTCTTGCTCTTAGTTGCCTTCTTTGAGGCAGCCCCACTTGCCCAGTTCCAGACCAGACCATTGCAACTCAACATTTCTACCACCGTGCTAGATATCAAGGACAAGGTCGTCTCTGACCTGGTGGCTCTCGAACCCAGCCCTGTAATCGGGCAAGTCCAGATGTGGACCTTCTTACCTCCAGTTTCAACAACAAACTGGACAGATACAGTCTTCATATGAAGAGATCCCCTGGCAGAAGTGGATGCCCTGGTAACTCTGTGGAATCAGAACAACCTGATCTATGCCTTCTAAAGCCCCTTCCTCATCTGCTCCACAGGAATGAAATAGAGGGCATATCAGTTGTTCTCTTTGCACCAAATTGGTATGGGAGACCATGGTAGTTCAACCATGTCAGGCTATTAGCAGACACCCTGTGTGCTCTTCTAGATCATCTGAAATCTCTGTCTTAAGTTCCAGTTTGCCACTCTGCTTCACAGTTGGCGGCTTTGACAACTTGGCTGTTGAAGCCCAGGTAGCGATAGGGGTCGTTCTGACTTGGTCATTCCTACACTTCTGAAAGCTAGTAAGGTCTACCATAGCACATTGAAGGCTTACTTTGGTGCGAGGTTGAAGAAGTTGCATCCCAGAAAATACTTCAGTGGGTGGATCCTGATCTTTCTACAATCTATCATTGTGGCTTTAATTTCCATCAAGGGACACATTTCAGCTTTTGTGAGTTTTTTCCAAAGACTTATTGTTTTGAATTTACCTCTGTAAAGCCTTTGTATGATTTGTAGCTCATACAGTCCTACCTGTATAGCCTCCAGTGTGGGATTTTAAACTGGTTCTTCAAAGACCTTATGTTAACCCTAATAGGGATATAACTTTTCCACTTTAGTTCAAAAAGTGGTTTTCCTCATTACCTTCACCTGTATTAAATGAGTGCCTGAGCTAGCTGCCTTATGTTCTAAAGAACCCTTTCTGATTCTTCACAATTACAAAGTTGTTTTGAGACCCTTTTCTATCTAAGGTAGTTTCTATCTCCCACCTTAACCAGAACATTATACTTCCATTTATCTGCCCTACTCCAGTTCATCCTAGGGAAATAGCCCTCCATTGCATTGATATGGTCATAGCTGTTCATGTCTAACTCTCAGCTACATCTTGCTTCAGACAAACTGACTGTTTGTCATTCCAGGAGTTATCTGCAAAGAACAACCTACTTCCCATTTGATCATCTCTCAGTGAATCAGACATGTCATTGTTCAAGCCTACTGGTTTTGGGATTGGATTTGACCCTTTCCAGTTAAAGTGCATTAAACCAGATTTGTGAGTACTTCCTGGGCCTATATGCCTCACGCATCTGCCTCTTTAAGGCCACTACTTGCTTTTTCTTCATATGTTATCTAAGTTCTACCAGGTGGATGCTCTGTCATCTTTGGATGCAAGGTCCTGCAAGAAACTCTTTAACCCCTTGGCACCTGCCGCACCCCTATATTATTGCATGAATTAGTGTGCATACAGATGTAATGAGAGCGCGCTTCTGACACAGTTACCGGCAGCTAACGGAAAGCTACCGATCGCTGCTTGCTATCGGGAGCTTTCCGATCATGTTATCACGGCGGTCAAATGATCTTAAACCCTGTCTCCCGGCATCCTAAACCTCTTAAAGGCCAGCTAGCGCCAAGAGGTTAAGCTACAGGCACCTCCAGTGTTTTGTTTCGCTGTTGTCTTTGTCTCAGGCCGTTTAGCGTTTGTGTTTCCCTCCCCTCAGTTGGACTGTTTTGGGACATCCCAATGTTTCTGAAATCTACTGTTTTTGTGTCCTTTGACGAACATTTGAGAAAACAGGATTAAAAAAAATATATTTTCCTGGAGTTCATCAAGGGACACAGATCACACTCCTCTGTGTTCCTGATTTACTCAGGAAGTCCAAACACTTACGCTCACCTCTCACATTACAATATGACTGTACAGTCACATTAGATCTTCCAACATCTAAACAGGTTGATACAGCTTAGAAGGAGGTCAACTGCACCTGTTAAAGCGGTTGTAACCCCAAAAAAATGTTTTCCTGTTCCTTTAAAGCATGATCTATAGGATGGTGCTTCTGCAGTGTAATTTGTCCCCACGTTATAAAATACCTGATTGATCCTGCTTGTTCCTGTGTCCCCCTATGTGTACTGACCACAAAAATCATGGCTGCTGATTCATGATACCATGGTCAGTTTACATCCCTCTGTCATCACGCTATGTGTTCAGTCTCTCTCTCTCCCCCTGCCTGTCAGTTCAGTAGTGTTTGTGTGAGAGCCGATCTCCTAGCTGCTCCTCCCCTCCTTCCGCTTTTTCGCTCTAGCTTTAAAGTAATGTATGTAAATCACTTCTATCTACTATTCTACTGCCATTTCAGATCAGTTGAGACTGTTCTGAGATTCACAGTTCATTAAAGTTGTTGTTAAGTCTCATTTATAAATTACTTCTATTCCCTTCTGTTTTAGGAAGATATTAAGTACAGTATGTCAGTTTTTTAAAATTATAATTCTAAATACCTTCTAGCACAACGCTGATGTGCGATCATGCAACCTTTTTTAATGTTGTGGTTATTTCACTTTCTTATTAGCCAAACGGATATAACAGGGGGAAACTGTTCAGTGCAGCCAAATCATGCATTTCTTTCACTTCTGCCTTTTTGTTATTTCAAAACCCATTTAAATATTTTACCAGGTGATACTTCCATAAAGACCCTTGTTCCAATACTTCCTATTATAGGGCGACAATACATTTTCCCATCTCTTAATTGTTCTCCTGCATTGTCACCCTGTCAACAATTCTTGTTGGAGACTACAAATGACCATGCCGAAGCACACTGCACAGGTATGACCTGTTGTCACAATCAGGAAATCGGCCTTCAGAAATGTCATGCCGCCATTGCTGGAGAGCATGCATGTAGTGAGGAAGTGGCTTCAGAAAAGATGTGGAAGATTGACAGTGCTGATATGCAACAATAAAGGGTAAACGCAATATTTAATAAAAAAAAGGGGGGGGGGCTGTTTTTGATACACAATACTTTAGCAATCTATATTTCATCCGGTTAAGGTTTACAATAAATATACTGTACACGTAAGGTGTAGGAGAGCACTTTGGCTTAGTGGGCAGCACTTTTGCCTTGCTCTTCAGTTGGAGTCTGGTCATGACGCTATCTGTATGTTTGCATGTTCTCCGTGTGCTTGTGTGGGTGTGGGTACTCCAAAGTCATGCTGGTTTGTTAACTGGCTCTAGTATAATATTCTACTGAAGGCGCCCAAGATGGTTGCCCCAACAGCAGATAAAGCGCCATGAGTCCTAAGTGAGGAAAGTACAATAAAAAATAAAAAAAACAGGTTATTCTTTTACAGATCTAGCCATACATGGTCAAATTGACAAATTTTAAATTCCAGTGCCTGAAAAAAAAAGTAAGTGGTTTTACTGGGGTCGATTTACTAAAACTGGGGAGTGCAAAATTTGGTGCAGCTGCATGGTAGCCAATCAGCTTCTAACTTCAGTTTGTTTAATTAACTGAATTATTGCCTAATTAATTAATTAATTTGACAATAATGCCTGGAAGCTGATTGGTTTCTATGCAGAGCTGCACCAGATTTTGCACTTTCACCTTTTAGAAAATCAACCTCACAAAGACCACAGGGATGAGCTGATGCAGCCAGGCTACAATTATTTTCTGAAACAAGCCTATTTGATATCAAAACTGATATTGTTCAAGGAGGAAAGCTAATTATTAGAAGATAAAGCTGCTTGGACCTAAACTAGCTAATACATCCAAAATCCTGTCCATGTGATTATTGTTTATAGAATTTTGAGAGTATATTATCATTTGTATGACTGCATCCAACTGTATGGCAGCATCCTTCAGTGGTAGTAATATATGCACGTGTGTTTTTTGCAGTACAAGCCCTTGCCAGCATATTTTTGTATTAGCTTTTCTAGCACAATTGTGTGTGTACCGCCGACAACCTGTCATTGCACTGTTCAGGCTCAGCGGACACAGGTATCAATCAGCCATAGACATAACTAGTATTAATCAGTATTATTTTGATTTTAAACCTTTTATTGCAACTGATGTAAGGGTTACAGCGCAGCAGGACTTCAACTCACCACACTGTGGATCGTGCGTTACCACAACATGTAGGTGTGAAGCTAGGCCTCAAGGTTTTTCATTTAGTTGCTTAATTACAGTTTTGCTTTTCTTCGTATTTTTTAAAAATTGTTTGGTAAAAAAGGAACATTTTAAAATGTGAAAATATTTGTTATTTATTAACCTTAATACAGTTTTATCTAGTTTAGTAAACATTGTTGTACTTGCGTGTGCTAAAAATAATTTTTCAGTATTTTTATTGAAATATAGACTTGACAAACATTTGCACAGCTATCGTGGCCATTCAAAATCAGTAGCAGCAGCTTTTATTTCCACAGGCCCTGTGCTTTCAGAAAACATATGGCTTGAAGGGCCTTTTACAAACTTTGGAAGCTGTAAGCGAAAAAAAAAGCAAAAAATGTTGTGGCCACCTGAGGTAAACAAAATGTAAGGCAGGGTCTGGCAGCGATAGGGTTAAAGCTGAAACACATTTTTTTTGCTGCTTTCATTTATATCCAGTATGTGGCTGTCTCAGCGTTACGCCCAATGTAAAGAACTAGAACAGGCATGGGTCAATCATTTTTTTCCCTTGAAAATTTAGTTTATAACTAATGGAAATTGTAAATGTACATTTAAAGATGTTCATTTGTAAGCTGCCATGTCACTAAAGTAACAGGTGGAACCCCATAGACTGGAAACTGAAAACAAAAATGTCAGGAATGTTGTGGTTCCTAAAAAAACTGATACATAAGGGAAATCAGTCATGATAGAAATACCGGTAGGTAAGATGCCATTGCTGACCTCATCTTTTGAAAATACTAGGCACCTGGCTGTCATACGGACCGTTTTTCTGAAATAATTCTAGTAGCTGATCCACAGTAAGTATAGAGATAAAGATTTCTGATCCTTTCTCTGACTTTTCTGATCTGCTTACTTGTTCTGTGTCATTTTCAGAAAGCGTTAAGTTGGCAACCCCCTTATATCCTACTTTAATAATTGGGCATATTTATTAACATATTCTAGGTAAAGGCATTCTGCATTTCCCTATCTAAACAAATCCCATTCAAGCTTTAATTTTAATTTCTGTCCAACTGGTGGCTGTAGTAACACAGACATTCTTATTTCATGTATGTGGCACACTATCCCTAAAGGTTATTTTCTACTAATCTTATTAAGAACATTGTGCCAACCTTATTTTGCATGTTACTGCCCAGCTGACACCAACTGTCAGGAAATATATGTATTTGTTGTAAGAAACTCAACTTGCTGTCTAAACCTA
Organism: Lithobates pipiens; assembly: GCF_037356315.1. Lineage (NCBI taxonomy): Eukaryota > Metazoa > Chordata > Amphibia > Anura > Ranidae > Lithobates > Lithobates pipiens. The sequence goes on from NW_027507696.1 coordinate 18,304,750, forward strand.
GCTGCCTATTGCTCACTGTTTACATTATAGCAAAATGAATGCATCATCAAGTGACCATGCAAACAGCACTGATATGACAATGGGCAGTGATCCTAAACAGAGTAATGCACAATACTATAGTAAACAGTTAAGCTCAGATATTGCATTTATCGTGTATAACGGAAAGGGTGATAGCTTCTGAAAATACTAGTTTGCTTAAAGCGGTATTAAACCCACAAACAAAAATGTTTTATATTGCATCTTGCCAATTCTTAGATGTGGTGGCTGCATTATTTTTTTTTTCTTTATTTTCCCTTGTTGATCTGGCCAGTAAGTCTGTTATTTTTCATCTTCCTTTAACAGACCAAGCTGTTCAAAGTGTCAGTAAAGCCAGCCATAGATGATTCAAACCAGCCAAGATTCGATCCATCTATGGGCAGGCTGATTGTACCCAAGTCGATACCTCGATTGACTTGGGAACAGCCAGAATGTTGGATTTTCAGCATGCGATTCTTGCTAGCGACTATAGCCACTAGCAATAATCGTTGTGTTCTCCTGGCAGGGATGGCTTCCCCCCCCCCCCCCCACACCAGGAGAACACAATAGCTCTAGGAAAGGAAATTCCATAGTCTTTGGACTTAACACTGACAGGGGAGCTTACAATGGTCAGCTTTTATTAATTTCCGTAAAACCTTTATCCCAAAAGGAAAACAAAACATTGCTGTAACCTCTTAAAAAAATGTTAGTTCAGCTTTAATTTGTTAGTCTAGTACATTTTATACTACCCTCTCCCAAGACTGACAATGCTGCTGTCCAAAGGTGTCTCTATTGCTCCTCTTTCCAGACTGGAGACACCCTAAGACAGGAAGTGCATTACTGGCTGGTTTACCAGGTGGAAAAAAGAAAAAAAAAAGGCTAAAAAACGAATGTTGACACCATATTTAAAGTGACATTAAACCTTTTTTTTTTTAAATTAAAATAACAAACATCGTATACTTACCTGCTCTGTGCAATGCAATCCTCTTCTGGGGTCTCCAGGTAGTGCTCCAGACCCTTCCTGTTCGCAGAGTGCCCTGTGTGGGCTCACTCCTGAGCCGCCCTGTCTGCGTCTATTGACCCAGCCGCCCTGTCTGCATATATTGGCCCTGCCCCCTGCTCCCTCATCACAATATTTAATTGACAGCAGCAGGAGTCAATGGTTCCTGCTACTAACAATCTACCCACTGAGGAGGGAGACAACAGCAAGAGCTGCTGCTCTCATACATATCACTGGATAGTACCAGGCTCATGTAAGAAAAACAAAAGGGGGGGGGGGGATCCTGCAGCACAGAAGGTTTTTTACCTTAATGCATAGAATGCATTAGGATAAAAAAAAAAACCTTAAGGCTTTAAAACCACTTTAAGGATAGGTAAGCTTCAATACAAATATTTTAGTTTTTTGGGTGTAATGCCACTTTAGGTCCCTGCATATTTATTTCATTTGCAACCTTTTGTTTCATATTTAGAGGTGAATAACTTCTTTGTTTTAGCATTACTGGTGGTTATTTTTTAATACAAAAATAATTCCAGTACTCAGCAACACTTTTCAAGGCATGTTTGTGTACTGTGACTCTACTCTTCTATGCTGCCTAATGACAAGCTGGTTTTACCTGTGTTAAATGTGGCCAATCCACCTATAGGTGCAGGAATGCCCTGTCCTGGCATCAGCAGGGGTGTAATCCTCTGGATTTGTGGTGCCACTGTAGCAGAAGTCTGGAAGTTGAGCATCTGCGAGGTTGGTTTGCTCTCTGAAACAGGTGGTGCTCCTGCACTTGGATGTGTGTCACGGTAACGGCTTTCCTCCTTTAGCTGCTGTTGTATTGATGCTCGAAGCCTTGCAATATGCTGTCTTGAGAATATGTGTGCACGGCATGGGATGGTAGGCCCATATTTAACATTACAGTGAGTGCACTCAGTAGGCTGAGGTCCTTCACTGGAAGGAGTTGTGCCAACCAGTCCTTGGAGTTTAGCCTTCTTTTCTTTGGCTCTGGCATTTTGAAACCAAACCTGAACAACTCTCTTCTGCAACCCAATCTCACTGCCGAGGCAGTCACATTCTTGCATGCTTGGGGTGCGATATTCTGAATAACATGCCTTAAGTATCCTTAACTGTAGACTACTCATTTGAGTACGATAGCGTCTAGCTCCTGAGGAACCTAAAAAGCCTTCAGAGTTTAATGTTCCTTTGCCAGGACTAGAAGGACCAGGATCTGAACTTGATGAGTCACTCATGTCTCCAGCTTGTGGACTGTGCATCAGAGAGTCCATCATTTTATGGGCTGTTTTCTCTTCTGAAGGTTTTTGGTTGCAACTTCCTTGATTCTCAGTAGATTGATTCTCAGTAGTATGTGGCTCTGAATGTTTAATTTTAGAGCAATCCAGTGTCTCATTAACTGACAGAGTTACTGTTTTGTCAGGTTCAGCTATTGGCAACTGGGAAGTTGCTTGCTGGATGGGAGAAGAATGCACTTTAGCCTCAGGAGGGGAAGACACTAAAACAGGTGGTGCTGCAGGTTTAGTTTGAAAGGAAGCTAACAGCAATCCTTGTGAAGACTGGGGAGTACTCACTAGGCTGGGCAGAACATGGGCGGGGTTAATAAGACCTGGGAATGCCTGATTTGGGCTAACTAAACCTGATAATGACTGTGGTGGATTAACAAGGCTAGATAAAACTTGGGAAGAGCTGGCAAGGTTTGGGATTGTTTGAGATGGATTAACTAAGCCAGGCATAATTTGTGCAGCACTCAGCAGACCTGACAGAGCCTGGGTTGGATTCACCAGGGACTTGGCAACTTGAGTGTTTGTGAGGCTGGAAGAAGTCTGAGGTTTAGAAGATACTGAAGAACTGGTCTGTATCGCTGATGTGCATGACTTGGCTACAAGCTGTGGCACAATCTGACTTGGAGTTGCACTATAAAAGTAACTTGAACCAGAGCTTTCTCTTTTTGCTGTTTCATTCGTAGAGTCATCTTGCTGGCGAGGAGCTGAAATGGTGCCAGGAGGTACCCCTCGGTACTGGCCTTTCCTCTCACGAGCCCTTGTGTTCTGAAACCAAACCTGAACCACTCTCTTTTTCAGGCCCACTTCAAAAGATATGCGTTCTAGTGTGCTTCTTGTTGGATTGGAGTCTTGCAAGTACCATCTATGTAAAATATCTAGCTGTTCTGGTAAAATAGTGGTTCTCAGACGCTTGTCCCTTGGAGGCTCGTCACCGCCATCGCTTCCAGTTGGAGAAAGGCTTTCTTCTTCATGCTTTCTTTTTCTCTGATAGGCCACCTCACCAGCCCCCATTGGAATAAGTACAGAAAGGTCCATCAAAGGTGCTTGAAGATGGCTATTACTTGGTAATGTCTTGTTTTGGTTCTGGTCCACAATGCTGTTAGTGACAGAAGATTCATTTGGCTCCACAATAGGATCTCCTGGCTCAGATATTGGTATATTTCCTTCATTTACCTTAGGCGACTCAGATTTCTCTTTTATAACTGGGGCATTAACTTCTTGATCAACTTTAGTTTCCTTTTGCGGTTTATCTTGCTTTTCTTGGCTAATTGATAATGGGAGATCAGTGCCTACAGTGTGATCTGATACTGACTCTTCAGTCTGTGTAGACCTAATCGACTCCTCTTCTTTCTCTTCAGTTTCAGTTGCTTCTTCACGGATGTCACTATAGCAAGTTTTCAGGTGACGGATTAGATGAAAAATGCAAAGAAAGCTCATGCCACATTTCCGGCAAGGTGGTACATTGCTGTTGGCAGCAGGGCGTTCCCCTGGTTGAACAGGATGAAGAGGTGGTGAAGGGGAATTTCCATAATCTGCAGCTTGCTTTCGTGCTTTTTGTCGAGCATTTTGAAACCAGACCACCACCACCCGTCCAGAAAGACCTAGCAGTGCAGACAGTTGCTCTACTTCATTATCTCTAGGATATGCGCTGGACTCAAAAAAGCTGTTTAGTGCCTGAGTCTGAAAGTCAGAGAATTTTGTGCGTGAAAATCGTCGATGATTCATACGATCAGTCTTAGAATAATCCTCTCCTTCTTCTTCTTGGGACTCTTGGATGCTTCCCTCTCCCTGCTTATGCCACTGCTTGATAGCTGCAGGGGATAATCCAGTCTTTTCAGCTGCCCATAATAGCTGCTCTTCCAACAGGTGACCGGGAAAATCCAGGTGGTTGTGTAGAAATCTAAGCTGTTCAACTGTAATGGCCTGTTCAGGTAAAGAATCCTGGTCTTCAACCTCTTTGGAACACTGAGAGAGTTGAGATGTTACAGAGAAGTCTAATGGCGTAGCTGAAGGACCTCCTGTTTCAGTATTGACTCCAGCAGGGTTATGACTGTCGTAGGTTCGGCGATAATTGGCAGCATATCTACTCAAAGCTTCAAATGGTAGCAAACGTTGGTGCATGTGCTCCTCATGTGTTTTAAGAATCAATCTGTTTGAGAAATGTTTACCACAAGTACCACATTGAAGGCTCTCTGTGGAAGCAGGTATAGGTAATGCATCAAGTGGTGGAGCAGGAGGCTGTGGCTGAATCTGAACTTGGCTAGTAAGTGGCTGCCTTCCCTCATTATACTGTGTGACCAGCTCAAATCCAAAATTCTCTAGCAATGCTCGTGCTGCAGATCCAGTAGGGTCTGCAGAAGCCTTTGTTGAAGACTCTGGATTCTGTGAAACATCTGCTTCTCCAGTTGCTGCCTCACGCTCATCTGGTACTTTTTCATCCTTTTCATTCGCTGGTCTGGGTGTTACGCTGGGTTGGTCACCCTCATCCTTGATGGATGGAGGCTGCTGAGCACCTCCAAAGGACAGTAAAGGTGTTGGTCCTCCATCTGCACTAACTTTGAGTTCTTGCAGATAAAATGGAAGCAAAAGCTGCTGCTGTTGACGCTGGAGTTTCAATAGAGCCTCAGGTATTAGTGGAAATGAGGGAAGGAGTGATGATGTAAAAAGCGGAGAAGGCTGCACAAGTGGTGGTGGTCTAGACAAATCCATGGATAGCTGCACTGGAGGTGGAGCAACTGGACTAGGCAAAATTGGAACTCCTACACAGGGACCAAGCTGCTGTGGTCTCTTTTTGGGCAGGTCCACTCCTTGCACTTCTATGGTCTCTCCTCTGCAATCAGTCGTAGTCTCATTCTTACATACAGGGTCTCTTTGAGGTTTTTCTATTGGAATCTTGGCAGGGTCCTGCTTCAAGCTCCTTGATCTGGTTTGATGAAGTACAGAACGCATGTGAATTTCTAATGTTGAGCTTTGGTTGTATGATACATGGCATACAGTGCATTTGTAGGGTTTATCTTGTCCTGTTTGTACTCCATGTCCCGTAGACCCCACTCCAGATTCATGACGGTTAGAAAGTGAAGGATCAAGAGAGGCTTTACGCACCTTGTGCAAGTGTGATACTGAATTAAAATGTACAAGTAGGATATTTTTCTGGGTAAAGGATTCTTTGCATACCACACATTTGTGAGGCCTAGAAGGATCCATAAACTTATCCATGGCAAAGTTGGTGGTTTTTCGATATGTAGAATGTTGAGTATGAGCAGGTGTGCTTTCCTGAGACCCCTTTTTATCCTCTTGCTCTGTACCTTCAACTTCTTGACTACGTGCTTCACATGCTTGCTGAATATCAGACTGACTAAACTCTGGATGATCCTTCTCCAAGTGGGTCCTTAGTTCTTGAGGATTTTCAGAGGTTATAGGGCACAAGGGACATGCAGTCTCTTCTGGTAATTTGTCAGTATCAGCAACAGAATCTGTTGCTTCATTCGGGATCGTTGAAATTTCACCAGGAGATCCTGGAGGGGATGTATCTGTGGCTTCACCTATAATGAATGAAAATTACGGATGAAGAATTCTTGAAGTCAACAGCAAAATATAACCATCCAAATATTACTATTAAAACATAAAGAAAAGAATCAGTTAAGACAACCAAAACTAAGACAGAGGACAGCATGAATACTTACTGGAGGGTAGAATCTCCGAGGAAGATTGTTCTGGTTCTTCTATGATTTTCACTGGAATAATCCTGGTCCTGAAATTCATATGCACCTTTTGTGCCTGAAGCAGAAAAGAAAGATGGTATAAGGTTTGTGTACTAAATGGTAGAAAATCATGTGACCTGCTCACATGTAGGTGAACATGTGCGGAGGTCTGTAAATGGAAGTCACATTTTCCCAAAGTCTTTATCTACAAGAGAAGTAACCACTCGTATTATGTCTACAGTATTTGTGTCATCATCTGAAGAAAGCATATCAATAGGGATGCCCATTTCTTGTTCACAGGCTGAAACAAATTAAGGCTGAATTCTGATTAAATTCACCCCAGTGTGTGTTTGTGTTCAGAACACTTTGTTGTGGCTTATGTGACTATATTCCTTGTAACACACAGATACATTCATTAAATAAAAACAGTATGCACAAAAAAAACAAAAAAAAAATGTGATTTATTATAATTTTTCAGAATATACAGTATCTCACATTTTTGTAAATATTTTATTATATCTTTTTATATGACAACACTGAAGAAATTACACTTTCCAACAATGTAAAGTAGTGAGTGTACAGCTTGTATAAGCCCCCGTACACACGGTCGGAGATTCCGGCAACCAAATCCGTCGGATTAATTCCGACGGATTAATTCCGGAAGATGTCCGGAAGTGATGTTGCATACACACGGTCGGACTCAGTTGTCGGAAAATCCGATTGTACATAACGTGATGACGTTATTTCGTTACGTTATGACGTGATTTCGTTACGACGGCACTACGTTCAGGCTAGTAGCCAATAGCTTTGGTCTAGGAATTTGATCTGAGCATGCATGGCACTTTGTCCGTCGGAGTAGGCTACACATGATCGGAGTATGTCCGATCGGAGCATTTTGTCTGAAAATTTTACCGGCAAGTTGGAAAAGTTGGTCCGTCGGATATTCCAACGGAAACAGTTCGATGCAGACCATACACAGTCGGAATATCCGACAAAACGGTCCGATAGGAAATATTCCGTCGGAATCTCCGACCGTGTGTACAAGGGCTAACAGTGTACATTTGCTGTCCCCTCAAAATAACTCAACACACAGCCATTAATGTGTAAACTGCTGCCAACAAAAGTGAGGCCCAATTAGCCATTTTCCCTCCCCGGTGTCATGTGACTCTTTAGTGTTACACGGTCTCAGGTGTGAATGGGGAGCAGAAGTGTTACATTTGCTGTTATTGCTCTCATTCTCTCATACTGGTCACTGGAAGTTCAATATGGCACCTCATGACAAAGAACTCTCTGAGGATCTGAAAAAAAGAATTGTTGCTCTACATAAAAAATGGCTTAGGGCTATAAGAAGATTTCCAAGAACCTGAAACTGAGCTGCAGCACGGTGGCCAAGACCATACAGCGATCTAACAGGACAGGTTCAGAACAGGCCTCTCCATGGTCGACCAAAGAAGTTTGAGTGCACGTGCTCAACGTCATATCCTGAGGTTGTCTTTGGGAAATAGATGTATTAGTGCTTGAGTTATTTTGAGGGGACAGCAAATATACACAGTTATACAAGCTGTAAACTCACTACATTACATTGTAGCAAAGTGTCATTTCTTCAGTGTTGTCACATGAAAAGATATAATAAAATATTTACAAAAATGTGAGGGATGTACTTACTTTTGTGAGATACTGTATGTACACTTAATCATTCAAATTTTTTTCTCTAAACTTACCACCTGCAGCAGTTTTTCCACACATTCTGACACCACATTATGTCCATGTCCCAGGTGTGCCTTTAGATTACTGGTTCCTGTCAGCTGCTCTTGACACAATGGGCACCGAAAAGTTGGCTGCAGTGCATGCTGTGACACAGCGTGACTGTGAACTTTGTCTTCAGAAGGGCTAACATAAGCACAGAAGGGACAGCAGAATACCTAAACAAATGTCAAGGATACATCATATTATTATTCATTAAAATTATTGATGATATGTTGAAAACTTTACCATGTACAGGCAAAATTATAAAAAAATAAAAACTTCAAATCAGACATAGGGTAGGTACAGTGGAGCAAATGCAGAGAAAGTTAGATATACCTAAGCAAGCAAATAAAAGAAATTAGTGACAAAATGTGCAGTAAGAAAGAAACTATATAGGAACTGCAGCAAAAGTTTTTGTGTTTCAAATTGCTCATTTTGCATTTTTACTTATTGAATAATGCCTGTGAGTGTGTTTTTGCTCAATGATTAAATACATTTGAATGTTTATTAATTTAACTGAAGTAAAATACAGATTGTGGGGGGAATTGCCAAAACAAGAGCAATGTGCATCAGGCATCGATCAAACAAAAATGATAACTGTGACTTATTTACAGAGGAATTTGCAGCTTTTCCAGCTCATATACCACCCTTTAGCCACCAAAAGATCTGCAGACAGGCCAGCTACATATGAACATGTAAGAAGACATGGTGCATGTGCAATGCTACAGGGTGGATTTATTATAGACAAATAGACTGTGCACTTTGGATTTTTCCCTAGAGCTTAGTGAATGTGGTGAAGTTTCACTTTTTTAACGGCGCAAGATTAAAAAAAAAAACAGCATTTTTGCTTGCACATGATTGGATCATGAAAATCAGCAGAGCTTTACCACATTTACTAAGCTGTTGGGAAAATGACTACACTTGCAGAATGCACCTGCACTTCCAAAGTGCATAGGGGTAATTTATGAAAGGAAGATCCACTTTGCACTACAAGTGCAAACTGCAAGTGCCAAGTGCACTTGAAATTGCACTGAAAGTGCACTTGGAAGTGCAGTCACTGTAAATCTGAGGGGTAGATCTGAAATGAGGGGAAGCTCTGCTGATTTTATAATCCAATCATGTGCAAGCTAAAATGCTGTTTTTTTATTTTCCTTGCATGTCCCCCTCAGATCTACAGTGATTTTACTTCCAAGTGCACTTTCAGTGCAATTTCAAGTGCACTTTGCACTTGTAGTGCAAAGTGGATTTGCCTTTCGTAAATAACCCCCATAGTCTATTTGACCTTTAGTAAATCCACCCATATGTCTGATTGCATCTGCCCTGACTGCTGAGGGAGAAGCATAAGCTCAACTATTAAGACAGAACTGCTCACTGTTGTTATCCATGGTTCCTCTGAAGGACATTTTTAATACTTTAAAGTGGTTCTAAAGCTTAAAGTTTTTTTTACCTTAAGGCATTCTATGCATTCTAACCAGTTACCAGGTTTTATTGACAAAACTTAATTGAAGAAGCTGAAGTTAGAAGAGAATTGGCTACCATGCACATCTGCACCAGATTCTTAGTGCACCAGTTTTAGTACATATCTTCCCATGTGTGTTCCTAGCTGGATCAGTAGGTGAAAAAAAAAAAAACATAAAAAAGAAACTTAATGCAGCCATCACATTTAAGGATTGGTTAGCTGCAATATGTATAGTTTTTTGTCTTTGGGCTTAACTACTCCGATTTACCCCCTTCATGATCAGGCCATTTTTTGCTTTTTGGCATTTAGTTACTTTAAAGTGATTGTAAGGCTTTGATTATCTAAAAAGAAAAAAAAAAACATGTCATACTTCCACTGTTCAGCTCGTTTTGCACAGGGTGGCCCCGAACATCCTCTTCTGGGATCACTCAGCTTCTCCCCACATCAGATAACCCCCAAGGAGAAGCGCTTTCCCGGGGGGTTACCTTGCGGGCGCGCTCCCGAGTCCATCATTCGGTGTCCATAGCCACAGAATGTATGACTCGGCCCAGCATCATTGTATTTGATTGACAGCAGTGGGAGCCAATGGAGAACCCCAGGCAGAGGCACAGAGGCACAGTGCGTCCCTGCCGGGTCAAGTTCCATTGCTCAGGTAAGTAAAATGGGGGGGGGGGGGGTTATTCACTGCCAAGTGTTTTTTCACCTTAATGCAACCCCCACCCTCCTGAGCACATATAGGATTACACTAACCTTTCTCCCTCATCTAACTGTCTTTCCTTTGACAAGGCCTCTTCATACTGCACATGAACACTGCAGCTCCAATTATTCCAATGAGTAAGCCATACTCCAAAGGAACACTGGAGAAAGGTAAATATTATTCCAGCAGGCTGCGCTCAGAGGATGGGGCAGTTCTCGACTGGTGCATGCGGATGTACGTTGGCAGAATGGCATGGCTGCGCAAATTGGCGTACCTTTTGAATTTGCCACCGTGCCATCACGTGCGCGCCAGCTGGGAGCACCGTGAGTAGGATCGCGGGGATACCCGTGATTGTCTCATGGAGAGGAAGAACGGGAACATGCTGATGAAAACAAGCATTTCCCCGTTCTGCCTAGTGACAGTGTCACTGATCATCCTGTGATTGGGAGCTATGATCAGTGATGTGTCACAGCTAGCCCATCCCCCTACAGTTAGAACACACTTAACCCCTACAGCGCCACCTAGTTTTAACCCCTTCCCTGCCAGCCACATATACACAATAATCAATGCAATTTCGCACTGATCGCTGTATAAATGTGAATGGTCCCAAAATGGCGCCAAAATTGTCCGACGTGTCTGCCATAAAGTCGCAGTCCTGATAAAAATGCTGATCACCACCATGACTAGTAAAAAAAAAAAATATTAATAAAAATGCCATAAAACGATCCCCTATTTTATAGACGCTATAACTTTTGCGTAAACCAATCAATAAATGCTTATTGTGATTTTTTTGCCAAAAATATGAAGAAGAATAGATATCGGCCTAAACTGAATTTTTTTTATATATATATTTTTGGGGGGGGTATTTATTATAGCAAAAAGCAAAAAATATAGTTTTTTTTTCAAAATTGTTGCTTTTTTTTTGTTTATAGCGCAAAAAATAAAAACTCCAGAGGTGATCAAATACCACCAAAAGAAAGCTCTATTTGTGGGGGGAAAAAAAGACGTCAATTTTTTTTGGGAGCCATCGCTAAAAGTGCTCTGGTCTTTGGCCAGCAAAATGGTCCGGGGCTTAAAAGACAACTTAACTAAAGGTGAAAATTGTTCTTTAAGTGGTATTGGATGTAGCATCCAATGATCATATTAAACAAATATCTGATATAATCAGAGGTGGACTGACCATTTGGCCACTCGAGCACTGCCCAGGGGCCCCATCAGGGTTGCCACCTATCCAGTACCTTCTCAGCCAATAGAAATATGTCTGTGTATACTGTGTGTACATGTATGTGTATACTGTGTGTGTGTGTGTATACTGTGTGGCCCCATAATCTCTGATTGCCTGGGGGCCTCATAATCTCCTATTGCCCGGGGGCCCCATGAGTTGTCAGTCCGCCCCTGGATATAATAGAAATTTTCTCTGGTAACTCTTTGTATAAAAGAGGTTACAAGACTATCTAATATGAACTAGGCGATCTGATCACATATTAAGGAGCTGAAATATGTCAGGGTGTCCCGTTAAATATAAGGGAGCTGATATCACAGACTTGTAAGCAACCAGTAAGATTAGGTAAGATTAGGACTGCAGACCTGCATTGTTTTAGGTCAACAGCTTACTAATCAGTGAAGCAATAATAAAAGTGAAGACTTCAAAATGTGTAATTGAAAAAGTTAACAATGTCAGATCTCATAATTTAAATGGAACCTGTAAGCATTGAAATATAGGTATGTAAGTTAGGCAAATGTAGTCACGTGACACAACCTTAACATTTGTTCTAAAATACTTATTATACAGTCCAGTAACAATATATATATATATTACATTTTTAATGTATTTGTCAGAATAAAAAAAAAAACTGTGAAAAGGGTTGATTAAAACAGTGCACCAAATAAAAGCCTTAAAGCGGAGTTCCACCGAAAAAAAATAAAAAATTAAGTCAGCAGCTGCAAAATGTGTAGCTTCTGACTTTTAGACTGCTTTCACACTGAGGCGCTTTACAGGCGCTACTGCACTAAACAGAGCGCCTGCATAGCACCTGTAAACAGCCTCTCCTGTCTCTCCAGTGTGAAAGCTCGAGTGCTTTCACACTGGAGTGGTGTGCTTGCAGGATGGTAAAAAAAAGTCCTGCTAGCACTCTTAAAGTGATTGTAAAGTTAAAAATAAATAATAACAAACATATGATAATTACCTCCGCTGTGCAGTTCATTTTGCACAGAGTGGTCCCGAACTGGTTTTCTGGGGTCCCTCTGCAGCTCTCACGGCTCCTCCCCACATCTGATAACCCCCTGGGAGATGCACTTCCCCGAGGACGTTACCTTGCGGCGCACTCCCGAGTCCGTCATTCGGCATCCATAGAAGCTGAATGCAGGACTCTGCCCCGCCCCGCGTCATTGGATTTGATTGACAGTAGCGGGAGCCAGTGGCTATCAATCTATCCAATCAAGAGCTGAGAACCCCAGACAGAGAGACAGCGCATCCCTGTGGGTCAAGTTTGAGGGGTCAGCTAACTAAAACGGGGGGCTGGGGGGCAGTCACTGACAGGTGATTTTTCACCTTAATCCATAGGATGCATTAAGGTGAAAAAACACAAACCTTTACCACCCCTTTAATAATCGGGACACTCACCTGTCCCACAGTCCAGCGATGCAGGCGTACGAAGCCCTGCTCCTCTCCCCCTCCTCTCCATGGCACCAGCATTCTCTGTGGGCACCCGGTTGTGGCTTTACAACCAGGCACACACTATGCAGGCGCAAGCCGCGCTGTGCGCTGTGAATGGCCGGGCAATCTTCTGGGACCGTGACATGTCCCAGAAGATTGCAGAAAGGGAGGGGGAGAGGTGAACTTCCTTACAGCGCCGCAAAGCCCTGGGAGGAAGTGGGAGCCGAATGCCTCTATAAAGAGGGTATCAGCCCCTCCCAAAAAAATGACAAATGTGGCATGTCAGGGGGTCACTATCACTTAAAGCGGAAGTTTCATTTTTGGGTGGAACTCCGCTTTAAGCCTAGTACACACTTTGATTTTTTTTATTTCGTTCAACCCAGAGAGCTAAACTAAATCCAATCTTAGTACAGCGATCCCTGGTCATGAAAGAGTTAAAGTGGTTGTAAACCTCAGACATGAAATCTGAACAAAGAATATCCCTCTATAGTGTGTGCATTTCTGTCTGCTGCTTTGTTCCTCTATCAGCATGAGTCACTTCTGACAAGTTTTCCTGACACCAAGGGAAAAATGTTGACTGGGGAGGGACCTCTAGCAGGTTGACAGCCTCAGCTCTGTTCTTGTGAGCTATTTGATGGTCTGTGTGTCTACCCCCCCCCCCCCCCCCTCCAATCAGCTCTCAGACCTCTCCTCACTGAGCTCTGCAGAGTGTAACTTCAGCTCTCCAACCCCTCTTTTCTGAACTCTCAGACAAGCTTTATACATTCAGCACTTTGAACAGATGTAGAGAAGAGAAGACTGCAGATAAACAGGTAAAACTTATCTAGAAGGATGTGTTTAGTTTAGGATAGTACTCATAGACACCACAATGTACCTGCCACATGATAAAGATAGACACATGACAATAACACTCTGCTACACTTGTGTATATACACTTCCAGGCCCTGATGACACCTGGACAGTGAACGAGCTACAAAAGAAGTGTTATCCCCATCTTTAGCCTCTTGAACACTGGACGTTTTTACAGCTGCTGTTTTTGGCTTCAGGCATTTTTTTTTCTGCATCCATTAAACTCCGCAGCATGTTATCCTATGTGTCCATGCATAGATAGGCTGTTGTCAGCAGTTTTTGGCAGGGGTGTTTTTTTTTGGCTGGAAAAACCCCAGAACTAGTGGGTTTGAAGAGGAGTTTATCAGCTGTAAAAACTTGGCTATTCAGTGTTTATGAGCATTTTTGAGCCACAAGATTTTGTAGGAGTATAGTTTTGCTTAAAAAAACTTGTAAAACCCATTCTACAGCTAACTTTCAGTGTGCATGAGGCCTTGGTATTAAATGTACAATGTTCATTACTTTACCACACTGCAGTGTGCTGTGATTAATGCTGTTGCCTTTGCTTATAAGAACACAGATGTGAACTGGGCCTAATGGTGGTCACACACGCGATGATAAATGATCAATTCCTTTTCCAATCCATCACGATCAATAGTGGACAACCCATTCAACTGATATGCCACAAAGTGGACTTTGACCAATAGTTAAGATATAATCATAAGTTATCAATTGCATTTCTCTTTTGCACCATGTAATATCATAATCTGACCAATCGAAATATGATCATATCCATGAACAAAGTATCTTGATGCTGCCCTACGATACAAAACAATCAATAATTTTCTGCCCCCCGGCCAATCAACTTTGTTTGATCGAATGTTGATCCGATAATAAAATCGAATTGTGTATGGCCACCATAGGGTTCTATTCACTATTGCAGGGTGAAACCTGTGTTTAGATGCACCTACAGCACATTTCAAAGCGCAGGTATCATTCAGATTTTATAATTCTGGCTAATTCAGACTGGACATTTAGGGCCGTGGCAGTAAAGCTGCATTTAGAGAAAATAGAATCTTGTGCGCCCTGAACGTTAAACTCTAAATGCAGCTTTACTGATTTAAACATATGGAGGGTTATTTACTAAAGGAAAATCCACTTTGCACTACAAGTGCACTTGGAAGTGCAGTAGCTCTAAATCTAAGGGGTAGATCTGAAATTAGGGGAAGCTCTGCTGATTTTATCATCCAATCATGTGCAAGCTAAAACGCTGTTTTTTATTTTCCTTGCATGTCCCCCTCGGATCTACAGCGACTTTACTTCCAAGTGCACTTTCAGTGCAATTTCAAGTACACTTTGCACTTGTAGTTTGCATTTGCAGTGCAAAGTGGATTTGCCTTTCGTAATAACCCCCATTGTAACCTGTTTTAACGTAGGATCTTCTAGGAAAAAGTGATCTGGAAAGTAAAGGTAAAGTTGATTATTCCTCAGCGAACTGTATTTAGAAAAACAAAAGGCAGGAGTGCCAGTGCGAATGAGGCCTTTAACAGCCCATGGAGTGCACACATAACATGTGACAGCATAGACAGGCCACGCTCCCTGATGGAGCGTTCAGTGTACTATTGGCTTACGGATCTGGGCTGTAACTACAGCTTGTCAGCTTCTTGTGATGTATGAAGTAACGTATTGAGGATGTGGAACTACTGTGTTTGTAAATTCTGCAAACAAACAATATTTGGACAAAGTACTTCCTTCTTCGTGTACCCGTCTAACAAGTGTGAACCTTTCACGGCTTCACAAAGTCTCCTCGCCCCCCATAGCTGTTTAATGTCACTTACCGTTCTGAACATAAATAAAACATCTTCCATATCCATCCAGGAGGAGATGACACTTCCCACTAGCTCTGCCAAGCCCCTCTGCTTAGTCCCCACACTAATACTTTTGAAGTTTTACTCAGTGGTCACCTTATGTTATCCTAAGTTGTATTGGGCCGGGGAGCCGTCGTGGGTGGCCCACGTACACGTTGTACCCTGTACTCTTACCTTACCAACCTCACTTCTATACTCTTCTACCTCTTTCTTCACTCCTCAGAGCTGTCTCTCCCACACTATCCCTCACACTCCTCACTCCTTTCCATGCCTTCCGCTCACCCGCCCCTGACTGTAACGAATGCTAAATAAAGCACGCTGATGACCTTCTCGGAACAAGGCTCAGCTACTTTCTGTGCTCTTCCAATATCTACTGCCTGTCTTTTTTATTCTCTTTTAATAAAAATTCTTTCTCTCTCTTTCTCGTTCTTCTCTTCTTTAGGCCTAGCTGGTAAACAAATCCTCTCCCCCTTCTATCTCCTCCCCTGCTGGGTGTTACAGACTTGGGCCTGTGTTTAACCCTCAGCTGTCCACCCCCCTCCCTGGGAAAGATCACTTCCTGCAGCTCCAGGCTAATGCAGAACATGTGACAGAGGTAAAGCCTGGGCATGCTGGGACTAGTGAGTGCATTGTACATTATTACTACTGCACGTATGACCACTAACTACTTTGAAGCTATTCGAAATCTGGTTACATCCTGTGATAATTACAATAAGTGCAACTGAACGACGCAAACCCTGTAGTTACTAAGTAAATGTTATGCTTATCGTATGTATAAATATTTCATTGTGCCGTTTTATATCTATAATAACTATGAGAACAAGTGTGTAGCTATCGTGTGGGTGGCTTGAGAAGAACAATTCAAATAATGTCATTTTTATTAAGGGTTCTTTTTTGGCAGAAAAAGAAAAAGAAAAGAGAGCGCTATGGCCAAAAGCAGCCAGATTCTAAAAAAAACGAAAGCAAACCTCAAAAGATATAACCACGTTCCAATTTCTCCTTTTCAAAGTAGTTCCTGAACTATTTTTGGACGACATTCGCTTTGCCGCGATTGCAGCACGTTTTATGGCGCAACAATCGTGGCAGACCCACACCGCGATTTGAGGCTTCATTCACTTGAATGGCGTCTCAAATCCGAGTTCCGTCATTCACACATCAGCGCTGTCAAATCGCAGGGACGATTCAAAACGCTGTCGTGTGAATGCACGTACGAATATCGTACGACTGTTTTCGGTTAATAGTCACAAGTAGACATTGAATAGCTAAATAACGTCATGAAAATTCTCGTACGATTAAAAAAAAAAGTGATGTCATGTGTTGTAATGTATTTGTATTGAATTTTCGGACGACAACTATACTGACTAACCGAAAATCGTACGATCTGGAATCGTACGAGGAAATTTTTTTTCGTGAATGCTCGATCCAATAAGATCGAATGAACGGTCGTAATCTGCCGTCGAAAGTAGTGTACACACGATCCGAAATCGATCCTTCCTCCAACGACCGTTTTCGTACGATATTCGGATCGTGTGTATGGGCCATCAGACTGTGTCTTTTTTTTAAACAGAAATCAGCAATGCCACCGACTCATTGCTTTATAATACGGCGCAGCAGGGTTGATTTACTAAACCTGGAGAGTGCAAAATCTGGTGCAGCTGTGCATACTAGCCAATCACTTCACTTTAAGCTTTGACAAAAAAAACTGGAAGCTGATTGGTTTCTATGCAGAGCTGCACCAGATTTTGCACTCTCCAGTTTTAGTAAATCAACCCCAATTCATGCCATGTTGATCAGACCACTTTCAGGCTTATGTAACAAGGCAGTGCAAAAAAAAAAAAAAGATAACCGTAGGGAAATTGTAGTCAGCCATGACAACCAAGTTGAACCTTTTCCTCATGTGACTAATTAACTTACATATAGTTATAATCTGTAGCATATTCATTCCAGTGAAAGCGGAACTTCAACCAAAGGGTGTCTACAACCTTGTGGGACACATCATAGGTCCCAGAAGGCTGAGGGACCTTTTAGAAAGTGTGGCTTGTGCATGCACTGTGGGAAGCTGGCTGTGGAGCCGCAAGGAGTTAACATGCCATCGCTGGTGACCTGAAGACCAGAGAAGAACCGGCTCAGGTGAAGGCGATGCTGGATCCTTGGATAGGTGAGTATTTGTTTATTAAAAGTTTTTTCCCCTTCACTTTCAGTCTAAATGGTGTCATGAGGAAAAAAGCATTTCATAGGTCTGAGTTCTGGTCAGGGATCCCACATACATATAATAAACCAGGAGCACAGTTTGGGCTTCTACATCTTAGCCCATTGCCAACAGCATAATGCATATATGCAGTGGCAAGAAAAGTGGTCTTTAGACTAGGTTCACAATGCTGCAATGCGATTTTGACCCGACTTTCAGTGTAATTATGTAGTGCAACTTGTATGCTACTTTGAAGCGGTTTGCATTTTCTATGGGGCCAAACTCGTGCTGGAATCGCGCCAAAGTAGTACTGGAACCTTTTCCAAAATCGTAATTGCGATTTCCACTGTCTTATGTTTCTGTGCGACTCAAGTAGCATCTAAAATCACACTAGTGTGGAAACAGCTGATCAATTCTGCTTTTCCGCTGTACCAACCTACATACATTATTAGGGGATCTCCAAAAAGTTTTGAGAAAATTTGGGAGCCTTGGACCAACTCTCTTTTCACTCTATAACCTAACTGGGTTCCTGTAATGCCGCGTACACACAACCGGACTTTTCGATAGACTAGGTCCGACGGAATGAATCCGTTGGATATTACGATCGTGTATGAGCTCCAGCTGACTTTTTTTCCCCAAAAGTCTGATGGACCTACAAATAACACATGTTTGGATGCAGTCACTGTTCACCTAACATTTTTCCACCTGGCTCCTTCAATTTTTTGTTTGAAGTTGGTCATGCTGACAGGGCCACCCACAGCATGAATTTCAGCAAATTCAGCAGGAATCAGATGATGTTCAAGCTCTGTATGGCCAGCATTTAGGACAAAATTAAAACTGTTTGAAACAACCTCCCTTAAAGCGGGAGTCCTATGAATTTTTTTAAAAAAAAAGTCAGCAGCTACAAATACTGCAGCTGCTGACTTTTAAAATAAGGACACTCACCTGTCCCAGGGTCCAGCAATGTCGGCATCGAGGCCAAACTGTCCCTTAGTCCTCGGATGCTGGCACCACCATCTTCGGTAAGGGAATCAGGAAATGAAGCCTTGCGGCTTCACTTCCCGGTTCCCTACTACGCATCCACGAGTCGCACTGCGCAATCCGAATGCTCCCTGCTGTCTCTGGGACCCGAGTGTGTCCCAGCAGACAGCGCGGGGGGATGTGAAGAGGCATAGACCCCCATGGGAGTCTATGTTCGGAAGTGGGTGCAAATACCTGTATTATACAAGTATCTGCACCCCCCCCCCCCCCTGAAAGGTGCTAAATGTGATATGACTATTTCAGATTTCTGATGCTGAAAGCGGTACAGTTATTTTGCATGGAAATTTGGTGTTTTATATTGTAGGCCTGTAATTCTTAGGAATAACTCATTAAATCTGTCCAAACAAGAGTCTAGTAGACATCCCGGGTATGATAAAGTTTGAAAAACAAAATCATAAATTATAATATAATAAATAATTATAACAAATAATAATATAATAATAATAAAAATTATTCAATAATGTAATTAAATCAAAAACACTGAAATTTGCTCAGTTTCAGAATTGTCACTGTCATTACTTTCAGTGTTTGATGACAGATTTCCCCACAAATCGCTATCGCTCAATTCTACTGTTTTCTAGCTGATCTAAAACCACTTTTGATGTAAAAGGGATGGTTTTGGTTGCTATGGACAATCTCCAGTTTCCAGGCAGAAAGAACAGTATTTATAATATAAAACTGCATGCAGGGCACTGGACAGGCCACTAGGGACAAAAGGGATGTGAAATAAATTGATACAGTAATGCAATCTGTAAGATTACTGTATATGTATTGTGTGTTTTACTTTTGGAATTTGGCGCCATTCTCCGCTCCCGTGCGTCTTAACGCTCGCATAGATCAAGCGGAGGATGGCTTGCACACACTGAGGGGAGACATTGCAGGATCCTGGGGTCAAGGTAAGTAACCTCTTTCTGGATCCTGCGATGCAATCCCGAGTGTGGCTCGGGGTTACTGCTTTTAGTACTGAAAATCCACCCCGAGACACACTCAGGAATACTGCCAGAGAGGTTAATTACACAGATAAATGGTGGTCCTTCTGCCTTTGTGTGGGCATACAACACATAAAAAAGGTACATGGATTTTAAGCTCTAAAGTGTAGGGCCCTCCGATTCCTCCTGTATTGAATTGTATTGTAACTGTACTGTTTACCCTAAAGTTGTAAACTGTTGGCACTATATAAATCCTGTATAATAATAATATTAATACATGGGATATTAATTTCAGAAAGTCTGTGTGCATGAGGTCAAACTGAACAAAATTTCTATTGTTTTTTCCACCACAAAATTTCTGTTTCATAGAACATAAGATATTATCAACCTATGGAAAAATGTTTTGCTACAGTATTTTGGACAATAGAAAGGTAAATGATCCTTGACTTTACCGAATCACATGTCGCAATGTTCTAGACTAGTTCTCCTCAATGGAAGGGTTAGCCAAATATTGTTATCATCAAGTTATCAAGTTTAGGGTAGTTAAAGGGCAAAGTGTTTTGTGGTTTCAGGGAAAACTGTAAACTGTAAATTTTCCTCATTCTTTACAGTGTCTGAAATAGGAACTGTCTGTGTTGCTTGATAACAGCAGATTCTTCTTTCCATTCTACATTGGTAATTTTTCAGAAATCAGGTGAAACTAGTTAGTGAAAAGCTATCCTATCCAGAAAACAGTGCAACTATGCTGATGCCAATGATATCCAATTCATTTGTCCTAAGCTGGCCATACACTGATAGATTTCCGTACAAATATTTATACAACCATCTGAATAAAACTTCTCTGTGCATTTGATTATTTGACAAATGTTGTTCAGAAGTACTTCAAAATATTGCTGCTTTTACATTTTGGAATGAATGTAATTTCCTGAACAAAAACCACATACATTGTTAGAAATGTGTTCATTCGAGAAAAAATTTCCATCCCACTCCTTTCGAATGAGATTCTGCTAGTGTATCAGCTTCAGACCCCATTCACACCTGAGCGTTTTGTAGCTTGAAGCCTGAAGCTACAAAACGCTAGAGGGGAAAAAATCTATTATTCTCAATGGAGATGGTTCACATCTCTACTTCATGTCGCCTGAAGCCGAACTCCTGAAGCTCAAACAAGTTCCGGACCCTTTTTTGTCGCTCGAATTGAGCAGATTTGGGCGTTTTTCTTCTTTTAACATTGGTGGCCTTTTGCCCTGCACAAAATCGTGGCAAATCGCGGTAAAAAAAAGGCGCAAAAAACGCTTGAAAACGCTACGCTCAGGTGTGAATGCAGCCTTAATCTGAGTTTTATGCTAACTGCTACAGTTAGGTTTCAGAAATCTTCCCGTATGTGAGGTGAATAGGTCTCACTTCAGGAGTATGTACTGTGTATCTACCCTTCTCTCAGCTTGATGTATATATTTCTATTTTATACAACTCCGATTCCAAAAAAGTTGAGACGCTGTGTAAAATCTACATAAAAACAGAATGCAATGATTTGCAAATCACATAAACAGATATTTTATTCATAATAGAAAACGAATCAAATGTTTAAAATTAGAAAATGTACAATTTTAATAAAATAAAATAAGGTCATTTTGAAATTGATGGCAGCAACACATCTCAAAAAAGTTGGGACAGGGCAACAAAAATCTGGCAAAGTGAGTGGCACTAACAAGGAAGAGCTGGGAGAAATCTTGCAACTAATTAGGTTAATTGGCAACAGTAAGAGCCGGTTCACACAGGGGCGACACGACTTTCAACATGACTTTTGGAGGCAACTTGGACACGACTTGAACACGACTTAGGGCGACTTACAACACGACTTTAAGTCGCCCCAGGCCAGGCGACTTTTGCCGTGGTCAATCAGAGAATGAGCTCTGAAGGGGGAACTCCACGCCAAATTAAAAAAAAAAATGGCATGGGTTACCCCCCCCAAGAGCATACCAGGTCCTTAGGTCTGGTATGGATTCTAAGGGGAACCCCTTACGCCAAAAAAACGGTGTGGGGGTCCCCCCAGATCCATACCAGACCCTTATCCGAGCACACTACCTGGCCGGCCAGGAAAGGGGATGGGGACGAGCGAGTGCCCTCAACATGGGGGTGCCTTGGGGAAGGGGGGGGCCGCGCGCCCCCCACCCCAAAGCACCTTGTCCCCATGTTGATGAGGACAAGGGCCTCTTCCCGACAACTCTGGCCGTTGGTTGTCGGGGTCTGCGGGCGGGGGGCTTATCGGAATCCGGGAGCCCCCTTTAGTAAGGGGGCCCCCAGATCCCGGCCCCCCACCCTATGTGAATGTACCCCTACCCATACAATGTACCCCTAGCCGTTCACCTGTGAAAGAAAATGTACCAAAAAAACACAACACACAAGGGTTAAAATAGTTTATTGCACAGCTCCGGGGGTCTTCTCGCCGGACTCCTCCTCTATCTTCTGCTCTTTTGCTAGCTCTTTCACTAGCGGAGGAGCCAGGCTTTCTTCTTCGCCGCCGCCCTCTTCTTCCGACTTCGGGGGTCTTGTCCCCCTCTTCGATTCTTCTTGCCGGGCCACCGCGCCTTCTTTTAGCTCTTTTACAAGCGGTGGCCCGGTCTTCTGTCACTGCTGCCGCTGTCTTCTGTTCTTCTGTTCTTCTCTTCAGGAGATGTTGCCTCGTCGCTGTCTCCGCTCACTATGACAGAACACGCGGTGTGCGGCGACTTATATAGGGACATTCCGGATGATGTCCCCGCCCATTATGATGTCACATTCCCAGCATCCTCTGGGACTGTGACATCATAATGGGTGGGGACATCATCCGGTGATGTCCCTATATAAGTCACCGCACGCCGCGTGTTCTGTCATAGTGAGCGGAGACAGCGACGAGGCAACATCTCCTGAAGAGAAGAACAGAAGACGGTGACAGAAGACCGGGCCACTGCTTGTAAAAGAGCTAGAAGAAGGCGCGGTGGCCCGGCAAGAAGAACCGAAGAGGGGGACAAGACCCCCGAAGTTGGAAGAAGAGGGCGGCGGCGAAGAAGAAAGCCTGGCTCCTCCGCTAGTGAAAGAGCTAGCAAAAGAGCATAAGATAGCGGAGGAGTCCAACGAGAAGACCCCCGAAGACGGAAGACCCCCGGAGTTGTGCAATAAACAATTTTAGCCCTTGTGTGTTGTGTTTTTTTGTACATTTTCTTTCACAGGTGAATGGGTAGGGGTACATTGTACCCCATACTCTTTCACATAGGGTGGGGGGGCCGGGATCTGGGGGCCCCCTTACTAAAGGGGGCTCCCGGATTCCGATAAGCCCCCTGCGCGCAGACCTCGACAACCAACGGCCAGGGTTTTTGGGAAGAGGCCCTTGTCCTCATCAACATGGGGACAAGGTGCTTTGGGGTCGGGGGGGCCGTGCGCCCCCCCCTTCCCAAGGCACCCCCCATATTGAGGGCACGCGGCCTGGTACGGTTCAGGGGGGGGGGGGCGCTCGCTCGTCCCCACCCCCTTTCCTGGCCGGCCGGGTAGTGTGCTCGGATAAGGGTCTGATATGGATCTGGGGGGGGCCCCCACGCCGGTTTTCGGCATAGGGGGTTCCCTTTAGAATCCATACCAGACCTAAGGGCCTGATATGCTCTCGGAGGGGGAACCCACGCCAATTTTTTTTAAATAAATTTGGCGTGGAGTTCCCTCTTGTTGAGAGCTGATAATTCCGTGAGAGTCTCCTCCGTATAGACAGAGATCCGACTTGTAGGCGACCTCCATTGAAATCAATGGGTACCAGTCGCCTACAAGTTGGATTGAAGTAGTACAGGAACCTTTTCTGAAGTCGGAGCGACTTCAGTAGTGTGCATTAAGATGGCTCTCATTCACTTACATTGATTTTTACATGTTGTCTGACTAGGGGCGACCTGAAGTCGGATCTGAGTCGCCCCTGTGTGAACCGGCTCTGAAAGGTGCATCTTAGTGAGTCAGAGTGTCTCAGATGTAAAGCTGGGCAGAGGTTCACCAATTGTGAACATTTTCAGAATAATGTTCTTTAATGTAAAATTTAAAAGCCTAAATATATCATCATCTACGGTACATAATATCATCAGTAAAATCTCTGTGTGCAAGAGACAAGGCCGAAACACAATATTGGATGCCTGTGATCTTCAGGACCTTGGACGGCACTGCATTAAAAAACAGGCATGACTCTGTGATGGACATCACTGTATGGGCTCAGTAATACTTCCAAAAATCACTGTCTATGAACACAGTTCATCATGTCATCCAAAAATGCACGTTACAGCTCTTTCATGCAAAGAAGAAGCCATATCTGAATATGATCCAGAAATGCAGCTGTCTTCTCTGGTCCCAAGCCCATTTAAAATGGTCTACTGCAAAGTGGAAAACTGTTCTGTGGCCAGTCAAATCAAAATTTGCAATTTTTTAGGGAAATATTGGCCTGCATTCTCCGAAATAAAGAGGTGAGAGACCTTCTGCTTTGCTATCACCGCTCAGTTCAAAAGCCTGTGTCTCTTATGGTGTGGGGGTGCTTTAGTGTGGAATGGACAGCTTGCACATCTGGAAAGGCACCATCAATGCTGAAAGTTATTTCCAAGTGCTCCCATTCAGATGACGTTTTTTTCAGGGAAGGCCTTGCATATTTCAGCAGGGCAATGCTAAACCACAAACAGCATCTATGACAACAGCATGGCTTTGTAGTAGAAGAGTCCAGGTACTTAGGTGGCCTGCCTGCAGTCCAGACCTTTCACTATTTGAAAATATTTGGCTCTTCTTGAAAAGAAAAATATGACTAAGACCACCAAGGACGGTTGACCGGTTAGAATCCTATATCAGGCAAGAATGAGGAAAAATTTCTCTCCCAGAACTTCAGCAACTGGTCTCAGTTCCCAGATATTTACAGAGAGTTGTTAAAAGAAGAGGGAATGCTCCATCATGGTAAACATAGCCCTGTCCCGACTTTTTTGAGGTGTGTTGCTGCCATCGATTTCTAAATTACCTTATTTTTTTCTTGAAATTATACATTTTCTCAGTTTAAAAATTTGATGTTTTCTAAATATGGGTTTATGAGATTTTTATGTATATTTTACACAACATCCAAATTTTTTGGGAGTTGGGGTTGTATATAATATATTGATGTACAGTATATGAATATAGTCATATTCCAATATTCAAGCCAAGTATCAATCTGCATGTTGACTGTGAGAAACATCTGTGTGCTCACACAATGACAGGCTTTCTGTATGTGAAAGACAACAAAAAGCCTACATTGGGTATGTTTGGGAATATCTATTCTTGCACCACAAACTTTCTGGATAGTACCATTACTATAGCTGATTACTGGGGGGTGTGATTTATATCTCTTATGAATATGCCAGAGCTTCTGAAGCCTGCATGAATATCCCAGAGACTTCACATAATATTGCCATAATTGCGCAGAACGTCGATTTTTAAAGCAAAACTCCAGACAAATAGCTTAAACACTGATGAAATACATTTATGTTTCTTGTTTTATCTGCCAAAGCATTTGAATTGTTATTTATACACAGTTTCCACTCTGCACAGGCAGACAGGTAACACACCTACTTCCTTAACTGCTGCCGACCAGCCGCCGCAGTTTTACTGCGGAAGAATGGCACAGCTGGGTGAAAACAAATGTTACCGTACAACGTTACCTTACATCGCTTTGCCTTTTGGCCACTAGGGGTGTGCGTGTGCCCGCAACGCATGCACAGACCTGATGCGAGTGCCCGGCGGGCATGATGACAGCCGGGCTTCCGCGATCGCTGACAGAGCGAGAACCAGGATCTGTGTGTGTAAACACACAGATCCCGATTCTCTCAGGGGAGTAGAGATAGATCGTGTGTTCATACTATGTATGAACACCAATCTCTCTCTCCTCATAGACAGTCCCATCCCCCCTTCAGTTAGAACACACCTAGGGAACACAGTTAACCGCTTGATTGCCCCCTATTGTTAACCCCTTCCCTGACAGTGACATTTATACAGTAATCAGAGCACTTGTATAGCACTGTTCGCTGTATAATTGTCAATGGTCCCAAAAATGTGTCAAAAGTGTCCAATGTGTCCGCCGCAATATCGCAGTCCCAATAAAAAAAATGATATAAATCTATCCCCTATTTTGTAGTCGCTATAACTTTTGCACAAACCAATCAATATACGTGTATTGCAATTTTTTTTACATATGTAGAAGAATACATATCAGCCTAAACTGAGTAAAAAATGTGTTCGTTTGATAAAAAATGTGGGATATTTATTATAGCAAATATTAAAAGATATTGGTGGTTATTTACTAAAGGAAAAACCACTTTGCACTGAAAGTGCACTTGGAAGTGCAGTCGCTGTAGATCCGAGGGGGACATGCAAGAAAAATAAAAAACACCTTTTTTGCTTACACATGATTGATTGATAAAATCAGCAGAGCTTCCCCTCATTTCAGATCCACCCCTTAGATTTACAGCGACTGCATTTCCAAGTGCACTTGTAGTGCAAAGTGGATTTGCCTTTCGTAAATAAACCCCATTGTGTTTTTTTCTGTTTGGGTACAGCGCCGAACGACCGCGCAATTGTCCAGGGCCGTATTGCAAAAAATGGCCTGGTCATTGAGCAGCCAAATCTTCCGGGGCTGAAGTGGTTAAACAATTCATCTTCCTGGTTGAGCTTTGTGGCTTCCTATGTCACCTTTACACCTCCTCATTGGACAATAAATCAGCATCATCATCTTTGAAAAGCAATAAAGTTGACCCTGGAAGTTGTAAAGCTAAGCTAAAAAGCAGTGCACATACAGACTACCAAGATAGTAAGACTACTATCAATAAAGACATGTGTTTGAGCCACATGTTTAACTGTTTGCTTACCTTATACTTACCTTTTCCAGATGTCTTCGGGCAGGTGTAGTGGTACTGTAATGGACAATGCTGGAGAGGAGGTGGGCATTGCAGTTGAAACTGCATTTTTTTTGTTTTATTTGAGTACTATAGAGAGATTTTTTTCTAAAATATAAAATTGACCTGGAATTGGGCTTTAATATACACTGTTCTTTTTAATGGTCTGGAGTAAAGCTTAAAGTGATTGTAAAGGTTCATTTATTTTATTTTTTTAAATAACAAACACTTTTCACGGGGGCACTCGTGCGGGCGCACTCCCAAGTCCTGCTGCTGTGTCTTTTGACACAGACAGCAATACTCAGCCCCCGTCCCCCATGTCACTGGATTTAATTGATAGCAGTGGGAGCCAATGGCTCCTGCTGCTATCAGTCTATCCAATAAGGACCAGAGACAGCGGCTGGAAGTGCTGGGCTCATACTCGTCGCTGGAAAGATCTGGTTCAGGTAAATAAAAGGGGGGCTCAGGGGGGGGGCAGCTGCACCACAGAAGGTTTTTGCACCTCAATGCATAGAATGCATTAAGGTGAAAAACCTTGAGACTTTATAACCCCTTTAATGTTTCCAAAACTAAGAGACAACTCAAAAGCTGGCCACCCATGTTACAGTCTGATAGTAGATAATTTGGCTTCCTTGGAATGATGGGCTAAGTAATTAGCTATACATTAATAGGATTGTTTTGGCAGGCTTCATGAAATACATACAAGGATTTTTCAAAAAATGTTCACACTTTTGTCATAAGTTTCGCATCTATCTTCACCACAATGTAACAACTCTGACACTAAACTGCAAGGTCAGCTGGCTTGTCAGATGGACTAGTCACATGACACTCTCAGAGACGACCAACTACTACCCTCCCTCACCCTTTCCAATGAACATATAAAAGTGCGGAAACTTTTTGAAGACCATCGTTTTTGGTTGTGCTAAAGGAAATTATACAGAGAGGGTACAACCGTATTATGTGTGCCACCAACTTTAGTCCTGCCAACAATACAATTTTATGGATAGCTCAATTTATACAGAGAATCAATAGTAAAAGGTCAAAACCACCTGACATCCTGCATGTTGGTGCAAATAAGAAACATGTATATTTAATTTTCCATAAGACTTACCTGTTGCCTACACATAGTAAAAGCATATTTGTGTAATAAACCAGTACTTCATTCACTAGACACAACTCAGGGCATAGATGCACAAGACCATACGCGTCTTGTGCTGCGTTGATTTTATTAGCAAGGTCTAGAATAAGGCTGGATGCACTACTGACACAATTTGATAGTAACCTAGCTGTCATTCTCATTCTTAGTTTACCTACTTAGTGACTGATTGACCCAAAACAAATAAGCCGGTGGAGAGTTCCAACTTCACTGGATTCTTATTTTTTGCTAACCACTGACACACTAGCTAAGGAAGAATGAATATTAACACGACTGTCAGAGAGCTAGCAAAATATACAAAAACTCAGTGCCCATATTTCTGACACAATACATTCTCTTTGAACTGCCCAGCTCTGTTCACATAATGATTATATTGAACAGAACAGGAATACTAATAGTTTGTGAGAGCAAAGCTGGTGAAATGAACCTGGTCACCCGGTCTGGTTTATCCCAAAGCTATTTGTTATCGCCTCTTTATAGAGTACATACCGTAGTGCCTTCTGCAGCCTTTTCACTTTCAGTCTTCGATGTTTCATCCTGTACAGGGGCTGAATCAGGAGATTAGGGGTCAGAAGGGGACAAATAACAAACAAGGGAACTGCTCATTCTATACAAAGATGAGTAGAGGGTCTCTCCAGTAGTACAAAAGGTGTGTGTGACTGGCTGGAGTGGGAAACTCCATATTTATATCAGAGTTGGGGGGGGGGGGGGGGGGTTAAATCAAATAAAAAGAGCAAAAAGGAAAGCAAGAAACAAGCAGACAAGTACACACAAAGGCATATTTAACAAAACGTTTTAAAAGGCAATGAAGATGTTCATAGTGCAAAAATGGATAGCTAACTAGCTGTTGTGAAATTAGTGAAATATGTTTCGTTTTCTGATTTTTTTTCTAAGTCTTTCTGCATTCTGCACATAATCATTGCCCTTCACAGTGCTTTAGTCTAAAAGCCTGATAGAGTAACAACTACAGGGTTAAGTGTTCATCGGACTCATACAATAGCTCAGTTGGCAAGTTCAAAAATGAAAGCATCAAAGACAATTCTGGGTCCTTAATATAGTAACAATGAATAGAACCAGTAGACACCTTGTTCCAACATTTGTTTTCCCTTAGAGACAACATCTTAGATCTTGTGGTCGCAGAATTACATTATACAGTATTTGAATGAACATAACACATCATAAAATTTGCCTGCAGACTAAATATACGATTTTAGCTACTTATCCTAGGAAAAGAAAGGGGCTGCCACTAAGCCATTTACTGTACAGAGTGGTCAGAAATGCCAGGGCAAGGTTTAATTTTACCAAATATGTCCTTTAAAAAATGTATAAATCTAAAATGCTAATGATTTAATAGCAGTAGTTGAATCTTGTATGTAATTGGTCATCAATCAATGCAGAAAGTTTGTAGCTTAAAGGTGGGCAAAGACGGAAGGATCTTTGATGCAGCAGGGCCTGGACAAATTCCAATCTCTGTGTGGCCCTCCTTGTTCAACAGAAGCTGACTGTTAGATTGACTTCCGATGAACAGACACACAAATAAACGTTCTCCAATCAGCGGCTGCAGCCACTGATTCACTGATCAGGAGCTGCTTTCAGAATACAATGTTTGGGCGGGGGGGTCGACGGGTGGTTGGCAATTTCTCCATCCACCCAGCATGTGTGGTTGTAGGAATCTGTTAGGCAGGCCAGGAAGATGCGATTTTCTTTCATGCCATCATGGGTTGCAGGAAAGCAAATCGCTTGATTCACCCCATCAACACATTCAGTGGTATTGCGTTCTCTTGAAGGGGAGCCTGACTATAGATGGTTCAAATCTCGGATGGTCCCTACTGAACCAGCTGAGATTCAAAGTTCAAACCATCTATGGCCAGCTTTAGTTTTTCTTTTCCATTTTCTTTAACCATCTGTGCAAGGTTTAATGATATCATTTATGTGCTAACTTAAGTTTTTAAAGATGCAAAAGCTTTTGGGACTCTTAAGATCCATTCTGTAATAAGAGGCAGTGGCGTACCAAGTGGGGACAAGCCACCCTGGGTGCCACACACTGGGGGGTGGGGGGGGGGGCGTCAGCCAGAGGGGCCGTCAGCTGGGCCCAGGGAAACACCACTGCACCAACAATCCCCTTCTCTTGTGGCCGCGGGCTCCCTGAGCAGTCCCGGCTGTCTCACGCGGCCGAGCAGAGTGAAGCTGCCTCCACCTCTCTGTTTATGTCTACAGAGGAGGGGACCTGCTGTGCATGTCCCACACTGATCTGAGGTACATTATGGGTCTGACTGTACTGAATGGGGGGGGGGTCTGTACTGAATGGGGGGTCTGCACTGAAGGGGGCTCTGTGCTGAAATGGGGGTCTGCACTGAATGGGGGGTCAGCTGGGCCCAGGGAAACACCACTGCACCAACAATCCCCTTCTCTTGTGGCCGCGGGCTCCCTGAGCAGTCGCGGCTGTCTCACGTGGCCGAGCAGAGTGAAGCTGCCTCCACATCTCTGTTTATGTCTACAGAGGAGGGGACCTGCTGTGCATGTCCCACGCTGATCTGAGGTACATTATGGGTCTGACTGTACTGAATGGGGGGGGGGGGGGTCTGTACTGAATGGGGGGTATGCACTGAAGGGGGCTCTGTGCTGAAATTGGGGTCTGCACTGAATGGGAGGTCTGTACTGAATGGGGGGTCTGCACTGAAGGGGGCTCTGTGCTGAAATGGGGGTCTGCACTGAATGGGGAGGTCTGCACTGAATGGGGGGGTCTGCACTAAAGGGGGGTCTACACTAAATGTGGGGGTCTGGACTCAAGGGGGTCTGCACTGAATTGGGGGTCTGCACTGAAGGGGGGTCTGTACTTAAGGGGTGTTTGTACTGAATGGGGGTCTGGACTAAGGGGGGGTTGTACTGAATGGGGGGTCTACACTAAATGGGGGGTCTGGACTCAAGGGGGTCTGCATTGAATTGGGGGATTTGCACTGAAGGGGGGTCTGTACTAAATGGGAGGGTCTTCACAGAATGGGGGGGTCTGTACTTAAGGGGGGTTTGTACTGAATGGGGGGTCTGTACTGAAGGGGGGTCTGCACTGAATGGGGGGGTCTGCACTGAAAGGGGGGTCTGCACTGAATGGGGGGTCTGCACTGAAGGGGGAATGTACTGATTGGGGGCATCTGCACTGAAGGGGGGTCTGCACTTAAGGGGGGAATGTACTGAATGGGGGTCTGTACTAAAAGGGCGACTGTACTGAAAGGGGGGTCTATACTGAAAGGGTGTTTGTACTGAAAGGGGAGGGTCCATACTGTAAGGGGGTCTGTACTGAATGGGAGGGTCTGTACCGAAAGGGGGGGGGTCTGTAATGAAAAGCGGTCTGTACTGAAAGGGGGTGTCTATTCTGAGGTAGGGGGATCTGTACTGAGAGGGATCTGTACTTAAGGAAGGGGGTGTGAACTGATCAGAGGGGGACTATAGTTGAAAGGGGGGTGACGCCATGTTTTTACGCACCAGGTGACCAACCCTAGTGATGCCACTGGCAAGCTGCGACAGTGCGCTGGGGGCCTGGACCACCACCAGGGTGACACACAGAGCCAGTCACCGGAACACTCTCTATCCTCCTGTACTGCAGGGGAGAGAGACAGTGAGCAGCGCTGAGTAGAGAACTGCTGGAGTTAACTTTTTACATAAAACAGCAGGTGATTAGTTGCTAGGTGGTCCTAGCATCTGATCAATAGCTTGTTAATCTTAAAAATTAACTCCAGCAGTTCCCGCCCTCTGTTCAGTGCTGCTCACTGTCTCTCCATCTGTATGATTAAGGTAAGAAGGGACAGAGCTGGGGGGTCTGTACCATGTAGGGGGTCCAGAACTGTTAGGGGGGGGGGGTCTGTGCACCATGCAGGGGGTCCAAAACTGTTAGAGGGGGGTCTGTTTAACCAACAGGGGGTCCAGAACTGTTGGGGGGGTCTGTGTGACATGTAGGGGTCCAGAGCTGTGGGGGGCTATGTAAAGGGGTCCAGAGGTGCAGGGAGTTGTGTAATGTAACACGGTCCAGAGGTTCAGGGTGCTGTGCATTGTAAAAGGGTCCAGAGGTGGGTGCAGGGTGCTGTGTAATGTAAAGGGGTCCAGAGATGCAGGGTGCTGTGTAATGTAAAGGGGTCCAGAGGTGCAGAGTGCTGTGTAATGTATAGGGGTTCAAAGGTGCAGGGTGTTGTGTAATGTAAAGGGGTCCAAAGGTGTGGTGCTGTGTAATGTAAAGGGGTCCAGAGGTGCAGTTGTGGAGAAGGGGTACACAGTAGTGACAAAGATGACAAAGAGATATTGAAGGATGCAGAGGTATGCAGGGGGCATAGTGGGGTGTTTTTACATTTTAACGTGGGTGGGTGCCAGATATAGGAACTGCCCCGGGTGCCAAATGCTCTAGGTATGCCCCTGATAAGAGGTAAAACTTAAAGAGCAAGCTTACTGTAATGACCTTATATTGAAATACTAATCACAATCACAAATATTTGCATCACAATCTGTATGTTTGACCCTATAATAAAAACCCTATTCCTAATCCTTTACTTTTTAGGCGAGTGTTCATCTCTCAATAGTGCAATGAAAGGCATTTCTAAGAATTATTTTCACAGCCTTATATAGAGAACACTTACAAAATATCAAATAGATGATGGCACTGCTTCCTGGCAAAATATATAATATATTATAACCCTGTAATTAATTGGGAGAAAAAAACTAGGAATTATAACAACAATAGACAAACATAGGGGGTTATTTACGAAAGGCAAATCGACTTTGCACTACAAGTGCAGTCGCTGTAAATCTGAGGGGTAGATCTGAAATGAGTGGAAGCTCTGCTGATTTTATAATCCAATCATATGCAAGCTAAAACGCTGTTTTTTAAATTTTCCTTGCATGTCCCCCTCGGATCTACAGTGACTGCACTTCCAAGTGCACTTTCAGTAGAATTTTGCACTTGTAGTTTGCACTTGCAGTGCAAAGTTGGATTTGCCTTTAGTAAATAACTCCCATAGTGTATGCAAACTCTGCAGCACTTAAAAACATTCTACATGTGCACTTTGGCTCCAAAATCCTTAGTTATGCCCTATCTCACCTTGAGGTATGTCTGTGTTGTCTTCTCCTGTATCTGACGCTGATGTGATCTCTGAAGTGTTTGGGATTTTAACTGAAATTACAAGCATAACATTTTCATACTTTGTAATATACAAGAAGTGAATACATATTGACACGTGTGAATAATATTTTGTAAAGACATGATCTTTCTGCTTAAACGGAAGCCAGGAATCAAAAAAATAAACTTTAAAATTGAAGAAACCTTATGCACTCAAACCATGAGAGCCAGCAAACCATTTCCAGGTGTTATGACTATACAATGCAATGACTAATTTCACATGCCAGCAGGGCTGGATTTCCTGTTACGGCCATGTCGCACTAGTGATTCTGTTGCTGATGACAGCTCACCAGTATTGCTATACATTGTTAGACAGGATAGGGAAATACTCACCTGTTTCC
This sequence comes from Lithobates pipiens, assembly GCF_037356315.1. NCBI lineage: Eukaryota > Metazoa > Chordata > Amphibia > Anura > Ranidae > Lithobates > Lithobates pipiens. The sequence continues at coordinate 18,337,727 of NW_027507696.1, forward strand.
ATGTGTTGCTCACTTCTTGGATATTTGGGTGAGACCTCACTCCTTCCCTGGAAGCTTACGGTCTGCGGTTTTTCCATCAATGAGGGAGCAAATCCTCACAAGGGAAGCACGTGATTATTTTCTCTGCAGCCACAATTCACCAGTAACAGAAACACTGATGTGACAGCGCCCTTAGTCACACTACGCCTGAGACTTTAGGTGGCAGAGGCAAATAGACAGATTTTTCCCTTATTTCATAGGCCACACAACACTTCCCCTTGGTAAGGCCCCTTTCACACCGAGGCGGTTTTCAGGGACTACAGCGCTAAAAATAGCGCCTGTGTAGCGCCTGAAAAAACCGGCCACTATCACTCCAGTGTGAAAGCCGGAGGGCTTACACACTGGAGCGGTGCGCTAGCAGGATGGTGAAAAAAGTCCTGCTAGCAGCATCTTTGGAGCAGTGAAGGAGAGGTGTATTCACCGCTCCTACCCATTGAAATCAATGGGGCAGCGTGGCTATACCGCCGCTAAAAATAGTGGCGCTTTACCGCCGACGCCCGCACCGCCCCAGAGTGAAAGGGGCCTAACTAAAAATTTAGTAATTTCAGACTGCCACAATAGTCCTAGGCCCAGTAAAGTAGGGAAATGGTTTGTGTAAATAAGGAGAGTTTGGGAACTAAGTGCTGAAAATCTACTCCTGCATGACAGTAAACTAATTTCATTTATCAACGAATAAGAAGTGAGGATTTCTACCATTAATTACATTATTTGTGGTTTAATCAGAAAAACAACTTGTAATCTTGCAGCCAGAAGCACAGGGAATGGGTTCTTCTGCTCAGTATCATAATATGGCATGAGTATGAATCAGCTTCCCTACCTTTTGCTAGTTAAGAGGCAAATGCATGTGCTATCTATGAATATGAAGGTGATATTAAACCCAAAACCAAAAATTGAATATATCACAGCTTACAAATCATTAGACATAGTGGATAAATTAGATTTCTTTTTTTAGTCTTTTTTCCCCTCTGTTTTTCCTGGTAATCTGGCCAGTATCTCACATCCTGTATTAAATAGACACCACTCTAAATTAATGAGCACTAAGGATTGGCGAACGGTTCGGCCCGAGCATATGTTTGGGTCGAACTTTGGTTGTTAGGATGTTCTGCAGAACACCGAACAATATGCGGTGTTCAGGGGAGAATTCGAAAGCCGCTGGAACACCGCTAAAGTCTATGGGAGATTAACATTGTCATAAAAAGTGTTTGGGGACCCGGGTCCTGCCCCAGGGGACATGTATCAATCGGGAGCAGTGATTTTAATAATGCTTAAAGTGAAACAATAAAAGTGAAATATTCTTTTAAATTTCATACCTGGGAAATGTCTATAGTATGCCTGTAAAGTGGCACATTTTTCCCATGTTTATAACAGTCCTTGCACAAAATTACATTTCTAAAGGAATAAAAAGTAATTCAAAAGTACTTGCGGCTATAATGAATTGTCGGTTCTGGCAATACAGATAAAAGAAGTCATTGTAAAAAATTGCATGGGATCCCCCCAGTCCATTACCAGGCCCTTTGGGTCTGTTATGAATAAGGGGAACCCCGAAGCAAAATGTAAAGAAAAAGGCGTGGCGGTCCCACTCAAAATCCATACCAGACCCTTCAGGTCTGGTATGGATTTTAAGGGGAACCCCGCACCAAAATTAAAAAAAAATGTTATGAGGGTCCCCCCAAAAATACCAACCCTTATCCGAGCATGCAACCTAGCAGGCCACAGGAAACGAGGGGGGTACGAGGGCGCCCCCCCTCCTGAACCGTACCAGGCTACATGCCCTCAACGTGGGGAGGGTGCTTTGGGGTAGCCCCCCAAAGCACCCATGTTGATGGGGACAAGGGCCTCATCCCCACAACCCTTGCCCAGTGGTTGTGGGGGTCTGCGGACGGGGGGCTTATCGGAATCTGGAAGCCCCCCTTTAACAAGGGGACCCCCAGATCCCAGCCTCCCCCCCGGGTAAAATGGTAACGGGATACAAATGTACCCCTACCATTTCGCCATTTGTTTTTTACATTTTGCCACAGGGTTCCCCTTAATATCCATACCAGACCTGAAGGGCCTGGTATGGAATTTGGCGGGACCCCCATGGAATTTTCTTTTGAAATTTTGGTTCAGAGTTCCCCTTAATATTCATACCAGACCCAAAGGGCCTGGCAACGGACTGGGGGGATCCCATGCCATTTTTTTCAACGACTTCTTTTATCTGTATTGCCGGGACCGACAATTCATTATAGCTGCGAGTACTTTCAAATGACATTTTTTCCTTTAGAAATGTCATTTTGTGCAGGGACTGTTATAAACAAGGGGAAAATGCGCCACTTTATAGGCATACTATAGACACCCCCAGGTACAAAATTTAAAGGAATATTTCACTTTAAGCATTATTAAAATCACTGTTCCCAAAAAAACAGCCATTTTTAAACTTTTTTTTTGCATTGATACATGTCCCCTGGGACGGGACCCGGGTCCCCAAACACTTTTTATCACAATAACTTGCATATAAGCCTTTAAAAGTAGAACTTTTGATTATTCATGTTCGTGTCCCATGCCAAATTGTTTGCCTGTTTGGTATTTTTTGGTGCGAACCGAATCGAGGGTGGGGGGTGGTGTTCGGCCCCTCCCTAATGAGAACAAGCACAGGGGTGGATTTGGACAGCAGGATTGTCAGCCTAGGGGGAGGGGCAAGTTAGAATTACTAGAAGATTTAAATACAGTAACAAAATTAAGCTGAGCTCCAGCGAATACTTTATAATCAGTTACAGCAAACAGTTTATCCCTTTGGGATAGAAGTTTTACATAAATAAAAGCTGACCATTTTAAGCATCCCATCAGTGCTAAATGGTCTGTCTCATCCCTGAAACTGTAAGAGAGCTTTTCTGTTGAAAAACAGGCTTACTGGCTGGATCACCAGAATAAAATAGCAGAAAGAAAGCCTAAAAAGGAAACTAATGCAGCCATCACATCTAAGAAATGGTACACTTTACTATGATAAATGTTTACTTCTGGGTTAAATGCTGCTTGAAGGTTTGAAGAGTCCTTGCACTAACTCAAACACAATTAGAAGAGCTGTTGGTGGCAACAGAAGCTCAACAGATACAAAAAATGTTGCTTATTTTCAGCACCATTACAAGTGTGCAGAATAGTGAGGCTCAACTTAAACATCAACTACAACATCTATACATTTACTAAAAAGTGGAGAGTGCAAAATTTGGTGCAGCTCTGCATAGAAACCAATCAGCTTCCAGGTTTTTTCTGTCAATGCTTACTTGAACAAGCTGAAGTTAGAAGCTGATTGGCTACCATGCACATCTGCACCAGATTTTGCACTCTCCCGTTTTAGTAAATCAACCCCACAGTGCAGACCATGTCTTTTTTCCTTTTTAATAAATTACTTATAGTAGATGGCTCAGGCTGGGTTCACCTGCATCCAATTCGCATGTGAGGAGACTGTGACCGGCTCTCAGTGGAGCTGATTCACACAGCTGCGGGACGGCTGCAGAGCGGTTTGCAGAAGAGTCCTGCGCATCTGCTGGTCCGTTTCAGGTCGTAATTCAGCCAAAAATTTGGGCCTGATACGTCACTGAAATGGAGAACAGGGACGCCCCGGACCCCTGATGTAAGCCGCTCCACACAACATTGTGAACCCAGCCTCATTCAAAGCAAAAAAATGAGGAAAATGACACCGAAGGTTCTTATATGGCATGAAGGTTCTCATATGAGATTGGCAACTAACAATTTTATCTATATAAATGCATACAGAAAAATTTGATGTATATAGTATATTATATATAATACATATAGTAGAAATATATATACATTGTTACTATACTATTATGCAGCTCAAGATCGTCACATCAAGCCTGATTTCATTATTAAAATGTTGCAGACTGCAAATAATAAAGCCTATACTTGGGTGTATTAGGAATGCAATGAAACCAGGCAGCAGGAGAAAGAGAGGAAGGCAGAGAGAAATGAGAGGACAGGCACAGTGTCACTAGATAAACGATTATACTGAAAATTGACAGTTGTGGGGAATTTATTCCTGTTTCAGCTAATTAAAGTGTTAAAGTTCTTTAACACCATTCAACGGCCGCCAAAATCATAAAATATTGATCCGGAGATGGGCCAAGAGCCAGGAGAAAAGGAGGGGCAGAATGGGGGGGAAGGAATACAGAGTGCGTGAAAGACACAAGATAATACAAAAAGAACTGGAAAATGGACATAAAAATAGTGAGTCGCTGTTTCATCATGTACCTATCTTTATAAGTTGTTATGAATCTATTTGAAAGTATATGTTGAACAGTGAAAATGCATTATACAAGGCGTTTATCTACTATACTGGCACGCTCGTGCCCTGGCTTTCCAGACACCTCGCTTGTCTGTATTTCCATGGTACCCTAATAACAGATGTTCCTGGCTTCTCTACCCTTTCCAGTAACCCCTTAGATGACAATCCACTTTGCTTACATGCTTGTATATGGCACTAAAAAATGAAATCAACAGATGCTACAACTTGGCCTGTCATTTCTGTGTGATGTTTTTTAAGTGTTTTTTTTTTTTTATAAAAAGTGACACTGGTAATATATATAAGTATATAGTGTTAGTCAAAGATACTGAGAACTCTGGATTTAAGAGAGAAGTGTAGCTGTGTGTTAGACAGGAAGAGGCTGAATACTCTGAAAAAAGGCTTAAATTAGATAACATTCAATTACAGAAATAAATCATGCTAAAAGAAAACTGGGTATACACTAGTAGAATTTCTTTTGACATTTTTCATTGTAAGAATGTTCGTTCGTTTTTGTAATCATTCGTGGGGTCAAATTGACATTCGTTTTCTACCACAGTGATCAGAAAATTTGAAGTGATAGTATGGAAAATATTTCTCAAATGTACAAATTTATAGCAGTGTATGTCGTTTTCATTCAGTAAAGCCTATTCATGCCAAAATTGAATGTTAAAGGATAGGTTCACCTTTTATAAAAAAAATAAAATAAATAATAATAAATGCACATCTTTCTGCAAGTAATGCTGTACAGCATCGCACCTGTGATCAGCAGATTACAGGTGCGATGCCAGGATCCTGCACTCTCAGTACACTATCTGCCCATACCTCCGATATGGGCAGACAGTTGCTGAATTGCAGGAAGAGTCAACGAACTATGAGCGCTTACCAGCACATTCGTTCATTGAGAACCAGTTGTGGTGCTGACAATAATTATAGTTCATTCATTCACAGAACTCTGTGAATGAATGACACAGCCATGAGAGCGGAGCTCTGCACGGTCGCACTGGTTTTAAATTGTTACAGTGGAGAAGACCCCCCCGCCTGCTGTCAAAGGGAGGGGGGGATTAAGGGGAGAGGATGCAGGAGCTGTAACATTTTACATGTTCCTCCCTAAATACGCGTAGAACATGTAACATGTTCCAAAGGTTTTATCAAAGACAAGAAAGGGCACCATCCACCAACCCCATGCATTAGTATGTAGATGAATGTGGCCAGCGTCGCTCCAGCCACATCCCTCGACATGTTTCGTCCTGCTCACGGGGGCCTGGTCACAGAGTGACTAATGCACTGGGTTGGTGAGCGGTGCCCTTTTCTTCTCTTACACATCTGATTGGTGCACTGATGCCAGCTCCCTTCACTGCAACTGGCGAGGAGATCGCTGTCTCAGCTTACAGTAGCACTGCACATTTCATTTGGATCACTGTGAATTTTCCAAAGGTGAACTTAGCTTTTAAATGCAAAGGGGATCTGTAACTACTTCAGAATAACATTCAAATATTCGAAGAATTTTCATAGAGATTTACCTAAGAATTTTTGTACAGATTACACTTGAAATTCTACGAGTGTATACACAGCTTAAGCCAAAATGTGAAAATAGAAGTTAAACTGAATGTTTGCCAAGCATTGAGTCATAATTGCCTTGCAAATCACTGTACTTACCATCATTAGTGAACTGCTAAGTGCTAAATAAAAAGCAACCCAAAACCAATGTTTCCAAATGGCATAATGGGTCAGGGCTTGATTTCCCAATTGGAAGCTGTTGCAGGCACAAGGGTAGGTATGAACTCAGTATTAATGCTAGTAATGGTTTTGATACAAAAAAACGGGGACACTTATAAGTTAGTATTAGGCACCACAAATACCAGGGTGCCTTGACAAGGCTCTGTGGCTTATGCATGCATTTGCAAATGTGTACAGACTAAACCCCTGCTTTTGACGCATACTGTTAGACAGGTTATTTGGTTGGCTGCGGGCTGGTTGGTAAGTTAAGCTTGGTTTTTCCCTTGGATTTATCCTTGGCCTTGTTTATACCTAGTAATGGTTTTGGAATGGAATGCTCATAAAGGAATGATCAGGTGTCCACAATTTTTGGGCCATATAGTGTATATAGCATTTGCTTAACCCTAAGGAGGTGCTGATTCCACTATAAAGATCTTTAGTGAGACTTAATTTATAATACTGTGTCCAGTTCTGGGGACCTCACTTACAGAACGATATTGATATGATAGAATGAGTCCGGAGACGGTAGCAAAAAATAGTGAAAGGTTTGGGGGATAAAACTTATCAAGAGCGACTTCAGGAACTTAAATTGTATAGCCTGGAGGAAAGAAGGGAAAGGGGAGACATTATTGAAACCTTTAAATACGTCAAGGGAGTGAATAAGGTTCAGGAGGGCAGTTTTTTCAATGTGAAACCAAAATCAAGAACACAGAGGCATGACCTCAAACTAACTGGGGAAAAGTTCAAAACGAATCTTAGAAAGTATTATTTTACTGAAAGGGTAGTTGATGCTTGGAATAAACGTACCAGCAGTGAGACAGTCAACAGTAAATGGCTTCAAACATGCTTAGGACAAACATAGATCTATAGTCTGACATTAACGGAAAAAAAAGGTGGGGGGGGCAGACGCGATGGACTACTTGGTCTTTTTCTGACGTCACTTTTCTAGGCCAAAAACAAGTCATAAATGTCAAACAACTGAATTTATGTCATTACATATACCCAAACATACCCAGGCAATGTAAAGCGTTGGTTAAGTGTTGGTAAAGTATTGGTCAGTGTGGCCCAACCCTTAGTGGACAGATAACACTTATTACTAATCTGTTTAGTGCCAGACACATATATCTGGATCTTACCATGTTCTTGCTGGCTTCTGCACACAGTTACAATTCTTTCGAGTATAGCTTCTCCATGTACAAGCCTCCATTGTGTAATATTTTGGTGATGAATTGCTGTACGTAGATGGGACATCATCCCCAAGCGAGACCCAACAGTGCTGTCACATGGGGCACAGCGGAAACTCACATCGCTTCCACTACTTCCTTCAATGACCTGCAAAAACTGGACATGTATACATATAGGTAAGTGAGTTCATTTTATAAACAGTACATGCAAGCTGCAAGAGCTTTAGTAAGTAGATTTGCGAATATATGAAAAATTATAAGTTATTTCATAATAATTGACTTTTAACTTTATGGTTTTATCCTTTGCTCTGCTAAATAAGGGTGAAGTTTTATACACTTTCTCTATAATAGACACATAGGGGGATATTTACTAAAGAAAATCAACTTTACACTGCAAGTGCACTTGGAAGTAATGTCGCCGTAGATCCAAGAGGGACATGCAAGGAAAATAAAAAACAGCATTTTAGCTTGCACATGATTGGATGATAAAATCAGCAGAGCTTCCACTCATTTCAGATCTACCCCTTAGATTTAGAGCGACTGCAGTGCAAAGTGGATTTGCCTTTCGTAAATAACCCCCATAGTTTATATATGCAACCCCCCACCCAAATTTTGTTGATTTTCTTAACAGATTATGACAGGATGGTAGTGTTAGTCAAAAAAAGCTTAGATATTGGGGTTGATTTAGTAAAGGTAAATAGTCTGTGCACTGCAGTTGCTCTATATCTGAGGGGAATATACAAGGAAAATTAAAAAACAGCATTTTTGCTTGCATATTATTGGATGATAGAAATCTGCTATGCTTCACCTCAGATCTGGAGCAATTGCACTTTAGTAGCTCAACCTCCCTATATAGTTTTATGTTAATGTAAAAAGCTTGACCATACCCTATGGGTAATAATTAGGTTAAGCCTTTTCATACTGTATATATAACATTACATAGGGAAAACAGAGAGCTAGAACAACATCTGAAACATTTTTGAAGGTGTGGGTCAACTTCAAGGGACTATATATCGAATTCAAAAACCTGTGCTGGAGAGTTAACTCAAATAGTGAAATATGAATAAACAAAAATTAATAAAAATTAATGGGAAGACCATAGCTGCTGCACAAAGGTGCTACAACCTTAAAACAATGAAAATATATAAAACAGCGCTAGCAGCCTAAATCAAGCAATATATCTCCTAATAAACAGTGCCTATTGTATTAACCTCCCTGGCGGTATGATTAGTTCTGATTTTAGGTGCTGAAAGTGGTACAATTATTTTGCATGGAAATTTGGCGTTTTATATTGTAGGACTGCAATTTTTAGAAAAAACTCTCTTAAATCTGTTCAAACCAGAGTCTAGCAGACATCCCGGGTATGATAACATTTATAATATAATAAATAATGATAATAAATAATAATAAAAATTATTCAATAATGTAATCAAATCCAAAAACACTGAAATTTGCTAATTTGCAGAATTGTCATGGTCATTAGATTTAGTGTTTGATGACGAATTTCCCCACAAATCGCTATCGCTCAATTCTGCAAGTGATTATAATTTATTATCACTGTTTTCTAGTTGGTCTAAAATCACTTTTGACATAAAGGGACAGTTTTTGGTTGCTATGGGCAATCTCCAAATTCCAGGCAGAAAAAACAGTATTTATAATATAAAAGTGCATGCAGGGCACTGCACAGACCACTAGGGACAAAGGGGGTGTGTAATTTTTTTATACAGTACTGTAATCTGTAAGAGGAGGACAGCTCGATCACACAGCACGGAGGACATCGCTGGATCCAGGGGACAAGGTAAGTAAGTCTCCCTGTATCCAGCGATGCGATCCCGAGTCTGGCTCGGGGTTACCACTTATGGTACTGAAATCCCAGCCCGAGCCAGACTCGGGATCACCGCCAGGGAGGTTAATGTTAAGAGATAACAAAAAAGCATAAAATCTGAAAGTGCTCAGGTGCTTCAGTCAAAAGTGCAACGGTGCTCCAAAACTTTTGAATCGGGGAAGTGGCTCGACCTTTGGTGTCCCCACTCGCCAAAATTATTGGATCCTCAGCTTTGCAATCTGGGATCACTTGGTCCCAGACTGCGAAGCTGAGGATCCAATAATTTGGTCCCAGACTGCGAAGCTGAGGATCCAATCATTTTGGTGAGTGGGGACACCAAAGGGGGCACCACTTCACTGATTCAAAAGCTTTGGAGCACTGCACTTTTCACTGAAGCGCCTGAGCACTTTTAGATTTTATGTTTTTTTGTTTACTCTTAACATGATACAATGGGCACTGTGTATTAGGATGTATATTGCTTGATTTAGGCTGCTAGCGCTGTTTTATACATTTTTCAACTTCAAGGGACTGTTCACACATAGACAAAAAAAAAAGGCAAAGGAAAATGTCTTTTTTACTGATGTCAATCCACACCGCTGTGTGTCTTTGCTATGGCGCACCGCAATGCCACAGTGGTGAATAGAACTGTATTGAAATATTAAAATCCTGTGAAAAAAAAAGCAAATCTATTTCTTATGTTATAATTAGGTGGTGTATATTCAAGAAGATAATTTACAAAAAATTGTGCAAGGTTAATGTAAGGTAATTAAAGCATTATTGTTCTTCACCCCAAATTCTGCATATATATCAGTCACTAAGGCTCCATTTACACTTGTGCGAGGTGTCTTCCCCATGTTTTCCAATGATAACCATTCATATATGCACGACTTAAAGTTGCCACAACTTCAAAGAAGTTCATGAACTACTTTCATCTGACTTTCATGTAACTTGAGGGTCATAGACTTCAATGTTAACCCTAAGAAATTGCAATAAATGTGTACCTGAATGTTATACAATGCTTTAACTTGTGTGCAACAGTTGTCCATTATCACTGGTCAAAGCCAAAGTTATATCCAAGTTGCACCCATCCAAAGTTGTGTCAAAGTTGCACTCCAAAGTCGGCGCAACTTTGGAGACATACAAGTGTGAATGGAGCCTAAACCTCAGTGCCAATTTGAGTGACAGCTCCTATTAGCTATAGTTGAGGCACAGTAAAAAAAATGGCAGCAATTCTGCCACTTCTGGTGCCATCGCAGCAAAGATGAGATCGGGACTTCTCATCTTTCCCTCTATTGGTAGAGGTTGATTAACAGCACCCTCTCATTCAAACCCACAAAGTTTTGCAGAACAAATCCATTACCAACCTCATGTGACAACATCGATACCAACTTGGGCCTGTGCCAAAATTACTTCATAAAGACTGCACAGTTTGAAATTGGGAACATACCAGCTGGTTCATGTTGTAGCAGATGATTTTAGGATACTATCACAATATATTTTTTTAAATAAGGGTTTTTAATGTATCCATTAGGGTTTTTGTACTGAACAATGTCTTTACTCTGGTCATTTGCCCTTCATCTTAATACAGTTGAAAGAGTCTCCTAAACAAATAATACTAGAACAAGCTGATAGAATTATGGGCAACTGTTCAATGCAGCAAACATTAACAGACTCAGAGCACATTGCATCTAAAACATTTCTGGGTTAACTAAGTCTAATTCCATCCATTTATCTCCTATTGGAATGAGTAGGGAAGAATTAAAATTTCTTTCAGTGGTTAATTTCTGATTTTGACCCCATTGAGCATAATTGTCCATGTGACACTATACAAAAAATGAAGTCAGAAGTTCTAACTCTTCCCCAGTCTACTAAAAATTTATTTTTGGTGTTATCGGTATCCCTGTTGGAGAAGGACAGAAAATGTGTGGAAATTTCCCCAATAATGACACAGACAATAATTCATTATGACTGGAGTTGGGCTCTGAGCACCAGATTAATCCCATAAAATAAAGTCACCTTGTACACACGGAGACTCTCTTCATGTCCGCCTCCCTGAACATGGAGCTGTATCTTCTCTCTGCTGTTACTCTCATATCCACACAGGTTACATCGTAGGTGCAAAGGAGGGAATGAAGATGCCTGGCTGTACCCACTGATAGGAAGTTCTGCTGCTGATGCTTGTGCAGTGGCCAGCGCTGCACCACCTTCTCGCATATGGGCAGCCAGTTGATATTTCTGGGCATGTTTATCGGTCTTCAGATGCAGCTGAAAATTAGCTTTAAGCTGGGTACTATAGGAGCAGAGGCGACAGCAGTGTAAGTCTCCTCTCACTTCCCTCCACTCTCTCTCAGGTAGAGACCGGCCTCTACTGGCATGAGAGAGTAGGGCCTCCAAGCTGTCTGTGGTATAGCAGCGACACACCAAGCAGCGGAACACCCCAGAGGATATCTCTTCCTCAGGGAAGGAAGGTGATCGCTCTGGCAGGGGAGGCGGTGCAGGGAGGGCCATACCAGAGGTACTTAAAGCATTGACCTGGGGTCCTGAAGGAGAATCTGGTGGAAGGAGATTGCAAGCTGCCAAGATAAATGAAAAATAAAGCATTAGGTATTGAGCAATAACCTTTTCATAAACATTACTGGATGAGAGCATTTTCATAAGTGGAGATTTTACAGACAGAAAATACAGTAGATAGAGTTAATTTACTAATGAGTAGAAGCTGTTAAATTGTGAATGTTCACTTCGTGGGGGGTAAGTTCACTTTGTAAAATTAATACTAGAAAATAGGATGAGCCTGTGTTCACTTGGAGTACCCAATCACGTGTCAGCAAAAAACATTTTTAATTTCTCTCACACAAAATTAGCAATTTTTCATTTTATTTACCAGCATTCACTTTGCAATTGTACAGCCTTTACTTCTTTAGTAAATCGACTGAGGTCAGTTGTAGTCCACCTTCTTTGAAACTGTGCTGTAGCTTAATGCAGGGTTGCAAGAAGTAAAACATGGATAGAATGTTTCCAGGAATTAAACAGATGAATAAGAACTCCAATAAACATTATAAACATTTTATATACATATACACCTAACTTTGAGAATCAAATGATGTGTTTTTCTTTTCCTTTGTGATCCCCTACTCTCATTTATCATGCAGCTGTGGCAAGTTTATGTCAGAGTTGTGTCAGCTCTTCATGGGGGAATCAACTTACACACTGACCAGCACAGCACACAGTAAGGCCTCGTGCACACGAGACGCAGTTAAACGCGTGTTCAGATGCAGTTGGACACTTTTTTCAACTGCCCCTGAACTCATTCAATGTTATCCTATGTGTCCATGCACACAGTCTCGTTTTTTGCCGTTTTTATGCAGTTGCGTTTAACCTCGTTTTTCCAGAAGCAAAAAAATGGGTTCAGACGCAAAAATTTCCACGTTTCAGACGCAAAACGCGGCTAAACGCGGCACCCGCGTTTGCGTTTATATGCGTTTTTAAAGGAACCCAATTTTTTGGACCTGAAATATGATCTGAGAATGACATTTTATGACCCGACTTTGGGGGCCCATATCTTGGGGCCACTTATTGTCAGGAACCACAAATTTGGTATGCAGACACTACAACATATCCAAATTTGAGGATCCTATCACCAAGTGACCCCGAGATAGGGGGCCCCAAAGTCGGGTTGCAAAATGTCATGCACTTTTCTGCATCAGAGATACATGGCCTCAAAGTCAACTGTGACCATCTGCGGCAATGTAATTTGGTCATTAGGGTTGGGTGTTATGGTAAGTGGTTATCCGTTAGGGTTATTGTTTAGGATTAAGGGTTGGATAAGGGTTAGGGTTGTTTAGGGTTAGAGTTAGTGTAAGGGATAGTGTTAGCTGTTAGTGTTAGGGGTTAGGGTTAGTGGTTAGTGTTAGAGTTAGGATGAATGGTTAGGGTTAGGACTCTGGATATTTTAATAAGGCATTAAAAAATATTATACTACCATATACAGCAGCAAAGAATTAAAATATATTAATCAGTTCATATTTCACGATAAAAATATATAAAAAAATTGGCCAAATAATAGATAATAGATTTGTTTTTAAATAAAACAATTTGAAACTAGAAAAAATGAATAAAAGCATATATTAAGATTAAAAAATAAATAATTAACTATTTTAATGTTGTTTTGTATTAGAAATCATGAAAACATGTTAAAAATTGCCACAAGAAAAATTTAGATATTTCAAAAAATTGGATAATTTGCTATAAATAGACATTATTTAAAAAAAATAAAGGACAGATATGGGATGGGATCCATTTAAAAATATATACCACAGAAAGAGAGGCAAATGCAAGTGTACAACTGCTCTCTATGCTGCTGCTGCTCACTCTGATCAAAATAGCAGAAATAGTTAAAAAAAACATGCTTTGAGAGCTTGGGGAGAGTCTACATGATGTTATCTTTATAAACGCTTTTAAGCGCAAACGCGGCTGAACGCGCCTAAACGCGTCTAAACGCAGCATGCAAACGCGGGAAAACGCGTGTTTCTAAACGCGCGTTTCAGCTTTTTTTGAGCAGAGTTTTCACCTGCGTCTCGTGTGCATGAGGCCTAATGGTAGAAAATAAATGCTGCATATATCAGGTCCTGGTCACTCTCAATTCAAACATAGATCCTAGCTATGGTTGAAATATAATTAAAGCCTAAGCACAGCCAAAATGAAAGAACACTAACATCAGCACAAATGACATAGCTTTACAGTCAGTAGGATGTGTCCCGTATGCTTATTTTAGCCAAAATCATCCTCCAACTATGCCAACAATGCTGGATTAATATTCTGGTTGGGATGAGGGTAATAGACCTAAGGGGGTTGTCACAGGCTCTCATCTAGAGTGCCTGGCTATGCTTGCCCTTCCCATCCAGCTACTCCCTTCACAGAAGCTGTAGTACAGCTCCTATAAATGAACTGTGATTTATGATTAAGGGGGGAAGACCTAACAATCTTCTGCCCATTCTCCATTCACAGATTTGGTTTCATTCATAGAAGCTGCAGTAATAGATCCTCTGAATAGAAGATCTGGGCGGAAAGAGCAGGCATGGTCTGAAACTCTTGATAAGAGCCTGTCTCAACTTCCACAGTTCTAATAAAGAAGAGGCATCAGCACAATGGACAAACCCTCCTAACTGTAAGTTATGTCCCTTGTGTTGAGTTTTGTGGTTTTTTATTTTGGGATGTACTTAGGCTTTAAATAATAAATTTGCTTGATTAAACGAAACAACGATCTTTTTTTCTTAAGATACAGAACTTTTCTATTATCAAGAATTTTTCTTTATTAACATTGTATTACCCCTCACCTTGACTACTAGATGAGCTGAAGTGCATGGGATTAAAAAGTAGAGGGTGATCCAGTGTCTGTTCAGGAGCAAGTGGCCCTCCATAAAATGGGAAGTTGTCTTGGCTCATGCCTAGCCCCTGGTGAAGAAGCAGGACATTTTGCATGTGCTTTTCACTGGTCATGTGAATGCGTAAATTGCGGGAAATGTTAGTTTCATAGTTGCACACCTTACAATGCCATGATGCTTTTTGTTTTAGCTGACGATCAATGGGTGATGTTTGGTTAGGATCTCCCTGTCCAGCATTCACTGTTTGTGCTGCTAAAGGAGCTACTGCTGCTGTGGGTGTGGGGCCTGATCCTTGGTATCCTTGGAGGTTGGCCAAGTGTTTGTCAGACTGCATGTGTATGGTAAGGTTTCCCTTGGTGGTTGTGGAATAATTGCAAGCTTCACAGCGATATGGCTTATAGCCACAGTTGTAACTCTCACCTCGGGCCAGTCGTGGGTGCTGTTGGCCATTGTGGCAATAAGAACAGTGACTATGACTTTCTGGATGCTTTTCCTTCATATGAACATCCAATGTTTGTTGGTATTTATAATGCCAGTTGCATTTAGGACATTTTAGAGTTTTACATGAATTCCGTGAGTGTAGTAGAGAAAGCTGGCCTTGCAGAGAGAGACTTTGGAATGGTTGGGGGCCTGAGGTTGGTGTGCATTCATCAAGGGCTAGAGGCCCATGATCAGCATCTGTTTGGTTACCGACTTTGTCAGTGCCATGGAGAGCTCCCATTTGAATAAAGGAATTTGTTATCATTGGGCCATAAAAGCTTTGGTTTGCGAGTAGCTGCTCATTGATGTCCGATGGCTGGGAGACAGGTAGGCTGCCTTCTGCCACATCTTCTACTTCCTCTTCGGCATCTTCGCCCACTGCCTCTGTTGCTGAGCACCAGTTTGCTACTCCAGTCTTTTCATCTACAAGGGCTTTTGAATCTTTGGCTTCAGTTGAGTGGGGATTTCCTGTGGGATCACATTTGTGATAGCTTAGAAGTGAGTTGGGCACCAGGCCCATAGAAAGCTTGGGGTTTCCTTCTGGATTCCCTTGAAAAGTCCCTTGACTTTTGGTATCACTGGGGTTTGTATTTGACACTAAATCCTCTGATGTCCCTGACTGCTCAGGCATGCTTTGGATTACATCTGAAGATGGGGTGGTTTGGACCCTAGAAAGGACAACATTCTCTGGCTCCTGGCCAGCATCTAACACATTTTGGCTTCTTTTTGGTTCTAAAAGGCTGATAAAAATCTGCCCACCAGATCTATGTATGATACCAGAGGTTTCCCCTGATGCTAGCTGATCTTTATAAGGGTGCTCCAAGCCATGGAAGCGAGAAGCATGCCATCCCAGTTGGATTCCAGTATGAAAGTTGAGGCGGCATGGGAGACAAATCCATGTTCCATCTACCCTTTGTAGCTTGGTAGACTCTCCATGTGCTTCATATTTGATATCTTCTTCCTCTTGTTGCCCCCCTGCCTCCTTTTCTTTGGGTTGGTCTTGTGTTCTGGGCGAGGTGCCAGGCGCCGTTTGAGTGAGATTGGCTGCCTCGGCTGAGGTATGTCGGGATATTTGGTTAGAGCAAAAGCCTTGGTAGGTGGCGGTGAGACGAAAAGAGGTGAGCGGAGGATGGGTCGTCACTGTGCTTTTTGGAGAGTCCTGCGGTAAAGAAGGGGAAGGAAGAGCACCATCTTCTCCTTCCTCGCCTTTCAGGAGGTAGACAGTTCCGTCACTGGAAAACAGCACATGTCCCACCAGTGCTTCTCCTCCATCCTCAGTTTCCTCTTTGCAGTTTGGCTGTAAAGGAGATGAGAGCTTTGGCAGATAAGTTGGGTGCGGAGAACTGGGAGTCAAGAGGGGCATCTGCAACATGGAGGATGTTGGGCTAGCAGCCCCATAACCCCCTCCAGTAACAGAGGTGGAAGAGGAGGAGAATTCTGGTGAAGGATTAGGAGGCAGGAGAGGGGTATCTTTGGTGGTTGTTGGGCAGAGGGGTAAATTAAGGTCCAGAGGCCAAGGACTTCTTTCATCCTGCCCAGAAGAGGGGAGGAAGCATTCACCAGCATCCATAGCTCCACAATGGATATGCAAGACTCATCTCAGACACAGCCCTGTGTATAAAAGAATAAAATAGTGAGAAAATATAAACAGACAGAACCATGTGACTAATTGTTTGATAATTACTAGGTCTCTGCTTTGTAAAGGTGATCATTCGTGCTTTTGTTTTTTGCTTTCCACATTCTCTAATTAAAGGGATCTGAACAATGCATTTTATACCTTACATCTAAAAAGGATCATGCTTTCTTCTATTCATCTTTCAAATAAAAAATCAAAAAATTGTTAAACATAAAATTACACATCTTTGCTCGGTGTTGGTTAAAAAGATATACATGTAATTGGCACAGAACTGTATATGCAATCAACATTTTAAAAAAAAAATGCTTGCCTGTGAATTCTGTATAGATTAAAAAAAGCTGTCCAATCCAGTGTCTTGCTAGAAATATTTTACTCAGCGGAATATGGCAAGATAGGGGTTAAATGCTACTCCGCTGGTCTCTCTCCTCCTCCCTCCCTGGAGTCCTTATAATTCTGCTCCCCACAGAGTCTGATGTTGAGGTGATTAAAGAGCTGTGAGCCTGAGCACATTAGCATGTTAATGAGTATGGAAATTATTAACTAAAAGAGTTTCATTCTACAGCGTAGCAGAGGAGGGGGTTTAATATAGGGTGGGGGAGGATGGGGTGAAGCACTGGTGCAGGAATGGGGGTGAAACTGTTAAAGAAAGGAATAAAAAAAAAAGCAAGATCTTTTCTATTGTAATCACCAGATCAAGCTGCCCCATTTCAAGACATGCGTGTATGTACCCAACAACATCAATAAATACCTCCGTAAGAGCTCAATATGGAGCTGTCCTCATTATCGATAATCACTGTAATTGTTTATACTCCTCTTCATAATCAGAACCCAAGCCAGGCTCAACTAGCCAATTTATGCAGCCATCACAAGCCAGCATAGTAATGAGCCTCCAATGTAGGGATAACCAACTAATGCAGCCATGCCCCAGAGAACATCCCATTTTATAACCAGAACAAACAGAATGGGCTGTTTATAAGCCTACTTTTTTTTTTCCACTGTTGCTACTGCTTGGATACTTACATTTAATTTTCCACCTAGCTCATTTATGTCTAACCTATTTGCTCATAATTAGCAAACACCTTCTTTTACACACACCAGCTAAGTACGGTAATTTTATATTTCATCCTAACCGTCTCTGCTGTATTAACCAACAGTTAATCATAACATTATGCCCCTTTATTTTCATAATGTTGCACAAATGTATGCTATGTTACTTACAGTGAAGCCTGCTCTGGGTGCAATGCACGTATTTTCACAAGTGACTGCAGTAATACCGGCCTGTGACACACATAATATTAAAGCCAAACTCCAGGTAAAACAGTCAAATACACAAAATATGTATACGGAATTTGTTTTAGCTGCTGATACACGTGTAATTCTTTTCAGACATATATCCCTGCCTGACACCAAAGTCAGGTCCTGGACAATTGTGCAGAATATACTGCAGCTAAAACTTATACCCTGGTCAAGGTCCACCTAGGCCTCTGACTGGACATTAAAATACAGAAGCACACTAATATGGTCATTTCTCAGCTCTCCCTTTTTTTTAACAGTGTTTGAAACACAGCATTATTCAAAGCCACAGAACACTGATTGGATCAGAATGCTGATCTTTCCCCTCCACGTTTGAGTAGTGGGCTGAACAAAAAAACTAACATATTCCGCCATCCATGCAAACAAGGTGGATGGAGGAATCCCATCTGCCGGGACATTTTATTCTGACAGTTGGACACGGCGTTATCAGAATGTGGCTGTGGCCACTGATCGAGAAAAGCTTTCCAACTTGTCCCTTTGACAGAAGTCAACCAACGATCAACGTCTGTTGAACAGGGACACTACACTCTGATCAAAATGCAGCTGGTTCCTGCTGAACCATCCGAATTTTGATCCCCCTATGGCCAGCTTTAGATGAAATGAAAGTGTAGTTTTCAACTTACAAGGTATATGAAGCCCATGGAGTCGTCAAGGGGCCATATATAACATTCAGTATATGTAATGCTACCAAAGACTGTCAGAGACTGCACACATACTACTGGAGATGGTCAGAGATTGCAGACATGCTACAGATCTAAATGGAGACTTGAGACAAGCTTTAGGCAACAATTAGAGATTGGGAACATGTTACATTAGACTGCTAGACATTATTGCTGTTACAGCCCCTAACACATCAATGATCCCACTACCACTACTGACCCCTAGGGTCCAAAAGGTTGGCAAGCATAAAAGAGCCCTATGCAGCACAGCATGCAATCAACTGGTATTCTCTATTACTAAAGGTATTGTCTTTGGTGCGTAGTTTAGAATCAAGATGTTCTTTATGCTACAGGGTCCCATCACACATAGTTTTAGCCCTGATAACTGGATTTCACGTTGTTTTTTTTTACTTAAAGTTCTTTTCACTGGCTGCCCAGATGTTTAATTAAAACCAGACTGCGATAGGTTAGTAAAAGTTAAAGATGAATTCCTGGTATGGATATTTTATACATAGTTACATTGGTCTAGCTTGGACCAATGTAACTATGTATATATCACACATGGCTGATGGCCCTGGAGGCTGGAAACCACTGAAGTAAAAACACTGCTACTCCAGTGATCCCCACTTGGTTCTGAATCCAATGCAGAGCGGCTGGCCTAATCAGGCATTGTGAATGCAAGGTCGGCCACTCAGCACAGAGGCTTTTCAGGGAATGCTCTGCATTCTCATAATAGATGCAAAGCGTTCTCTGATTGGATGAGCTGGCAGGTCAGGGTGGTGACCTCATACTCTCCACCTTGTCCATCTCATTCCAGCTTCCAGGGGCATCAGCCAGGAATGATATATACATAGTTACATTGGTGGTATAAAAATATACCATACCTGGAATTCATCTTCAAGTACAGATGGGGAAAATGTAGATGATGTGTCCAATAGCAGTTTTTTATGTTTGTATACTTTTTTTTTTTTTTTTTTGCTCAATGGTACTTTTTTAACCACTTAAGGACCAGGCCTCTTTTTCGGACTTGGTGTTTCCATGTTTAAAACAGTTTTTTTTGCTAGAAAATTACTTAGAACCCCCAAACATTTTATATTGTTTTTTTTCTAACACCCTAGAGAATAAAATGGCGGTCATTGAAATACTTTTTTTCACACCGTATTTGCGCAGCGGTCTTAGAAGCGCACTTTTTTTGGAAAAAATTCACTTTTTTGAATAAAAAAATAAGACAACAGTAAAATGAGCCCAATTTTTTTTTATACTGTGAAAGATAATGGTATGCCGAGTAAATTGATACCCAACATGTCACGCTTCAAAATTGCGCCCGCTCGTGGAATGGCGTCAAACTTTTAGAATCAAAAATCTCCATAAGCGACATTTAAAAAATTCTACAGGTTGCATTTTTTGAGTTACAGAGGAGGTCTAGGGCTAGAATTATTGCTCTCGCTCTACCGATCGCGGCGATACCTCACATATGTGGTTTGACTACCGTTTTCATATGCGGGCGCTACTCACGTATGCGCTCGCTTCTGTGCGCAAGCTCGTCGTAACGGGGTGTTTTTAAAAAAAAATTTTTTTTTTCTTATTTATTTTAATTTATTTTATTTATTTTTACACTTTTTAAAAAAATAAAATAAAATGGATCACTTTTATTCCTATTACAAGGAATGTAAACATCCCTTGTAATAGAAAAAAGCATGACAGGTCCTCTTAAATATGAGATCTGGGGTCAAAAGGTCCTCAGATCTCATATTTGGGCTAAAATGCAAAAAAAAAAAAAAAAAAAGAAAGTCTGACATTTAAAAAAAAAATATACCTTTAAGAGGTATGGGCGGAAGTGACGTTTTGACGTCGCTTCCGCCCTCCTATGGTATAGAGACGAGTGGGGGCCATCTTAGCCTCACTTGTCTCTATGCCCAGCAGACGGAAGGACCCGATCGCCTCCGCCGCTACCGACGGCTCCGGTAAGCGGCGGAAGGTGCGGGAGGGCGGCGGGAGGGGGGGTGGCACCTCTCCCGCCGCCGATAGCGGTGATCTCGCGGCGAATCCGCCGCGGAGACCACCGTTATCGTACAGCCGACCGCCGCCTGAAGAGATGGATATCTCGGTTGTGCCAGCAGCTGCTGCCGTTACCGAGATATCCCTCTTCAAAAAATGGACGTACATCGTCGTGCGGCGGTCGGCAAGTGGTTAATAAACATGATCAAATATGTGAACAACATCAAAGCAAACACAATTCTTTGTATGCAAAACGAATGCCGCGTACACACAAGCGGAATGTCCGACAGAAAAAGTCAGACGGAAGCTTTTCATCCTATATTCCGATCGTGTGTATGTCTTATCGGACTTTTTATTAAGAAAATTCTGACGGACCAAGAAATAGAACACGTTTTAAATATTTCCGACTGAACCAATTCCTATCGGGAAAACCACTCGTCTGTATTTTGTTCCGACAGAACAAAGACGGCGCATGCTCTGAAGCAAGTATGAGACAGAAGCTATTAGCGTCTGGCTATTGAACTTCCTTTTTCTAGTCCCGTCGTACATGCTGTACGTCACCGCGTTCTTAAAGATTTTGGGAAAATTGGTCGTGTGTACATGGCATAACATCTATTGTTTCTATCTATCTATCTATTTTTCTATCTATCTATCTATCTATCTATCTATCTATCTATCTATCTATCTAACTAACTATCTATCTAACTATCTCCATCTGAATGTGCACATACGCAGGGCAATTACAATGCCAAGAAAACCGACTGTTTCAAATTGTAACCAGTCAGCTTTCTCTTGGGCAACAATGACTCCTGGTGCCAGTCAATAGCAAACAGACCAGATGGAAAATTAAATTGCCAAATATAATCAAGGTACAATTCAAAGAAGGTTACACGCAGTGAGAAACCAGCAAATCAGTCATTTTTTCAATGAATCAATAACCTTGTGTTTCTGCTGTATATGTCAATACCTAGCAAGGTACAAAGAAAAGGTATTGTTGTGGGAAATGGTACTATTCACACCAAATGTGCACACATTTTAGTTAATTACTTTCTTACATGTTAAATACTTACATGCATGTCGCATTATCAATATAATATGTAACAATAACACATGTAAATCATAACATGAAGTCACAGGTCAGCATTACAAATACCATCTCATTATAGATTGTACACTCTGTGAACTATTCAATAAAGAGTCTTTAGTAGTCCATACCAACCAATCAAGAATAACGTTTTGATCTTATTCTAATAACCTGAATACTGATTGGTTGGTTATCCTTGTTGCTCTTTGAGCAAGTGCATTAAATGTCTGATTTATGGTTTCATCATTTTTTGAGCCGTGTGTTGGTACATTAAGTATTTTTTTTCCTTTTTTGAAGAGCTTACATGCTCACAATATAAACCTTAAATAATATAGCGGATGTATGATACAATATATGGGTATATTCAGAAGGTGCAAGTCATTCTTAATTCAGAAACCGTTATTTTTATGACGATGGAAGCAGTCCAATTAAAGTATGGCTAAAATGAACAAAAAAGGGTGTTGGAACAAATTGCTTGTGTATAGAGGGCTTAACATTCACAACTGTGTCTTAGATGTTAAAGTACCATAACCTCGCCATGGCCTTCAAAAGCCCTCATGTCAGTCCCATTCATCCTTGCTAATTACACAGATAAAAAATACCCCAACAAATTGGAGGAACTTACAATTTTCTCTCTTCATAAACTCTGTAAAAATATTACAAAGCCATCCTTAAACAATGCAACATGTATCATTCCACTGCACTACAAACAATATACAGAGTTCTGATACCTTTAAAAGATAAGAAAGACCCAGGCAAGTAGTGGAGACACAACCAGACAAAACATAATGACAATCAATCAATACAAACATAACAAGCAAGTGCAGAGATAATGAACAAATACAGCTGTAGCAAGCCAACCTTCGGCTAACAAAACAATGGAAACACAAACCATTAATCCAATTATAAGCAGACAATGCAAACAAAGCAAGCCAATTCACTCTAACAAACGGGTAAAATGGCCCCAGCCAATATTACTTTGCCATCATAATATTTGATTCCACCCAATTTAAATACTCATCACCAAAATAGTTATAAAGCAAAATATAACAAGTCCAAAAGAAAATATAGACAAATTATAATGTAGACGATGTAAGAGTATATAATGACTTTCCCGCTAAAATGGCTATAAAATCTTTATATTTAATTTGTGTTTCTTTCATACTGCTTTGTATTGTGGAAAGTGGTATATTTAGTGATCGAAAACTGACAGTAATCATTTATGTTTAATATTGCAAAACAAGGGAGTTTAAAGATTCTTCCATCAACTGTTGTGATACAACTAGACAGGTATTGGAATAAAGCTTGCTACAGCATGGATTAAATAGCAGCCGATTCTTACTGAAATCTGCCCTGTCGGCACCGCCGGGCCTGAGAAAACAGTACTGAAAAAAATAAAAGGCGCCATATATATTAAATTGTTGGCCAAACAGTGACTAGAAACTGATAGGGTAATTAAGCAGCCTTGGGTGCTGTGGCTGCTTGAACACAATAGCCAGCAGTGCAGATTCCTCCATCCATTCTGTTTAATGTGTATGGAGGTATTTACTTATTTGCTCTTGTTCTGTCCGTGTCTATGGCTAGACTTACACTTTGCCCTTGTGTAAGTGCAGAAAGTCCCAGAATTTTAAGCACTATATGAAAAACTTAAGCCAACCATAGAAGAAGCTATAGCTGCTGGCATAAATCGCATGAAGAATCAGACACAGTGGTTGTACCCAAGCTGGTCGATCGATCAACTTGGGTACAATCAGCCCGCCCATACTATGGCTGGCTTTATATTAAAGCCTAGTATACATGGGCCGAGTTTCTATTGAATGGGTTTTTATTGAACAGCCGACATTTGGCCCATGTGTATGGCAGCCGGTCCAGCAGAAGCCGTCTTCTGTCAAAGACCCATGACCGGGGGGGCGCCCCCCAAAAGCTCAGCAGGTCAGGTCGCTGTACTAACATCAGATTGCTGGTACAGCAGCTCCGATTTGGGCTGTCAGTTTTCTGTGGTGTGTACCAGGCTTAAAGGAGCTTTTAGTGATCAGATCATTTTAGAGCAGTGGTTCTCAATGCCTGTACTCAGGATACACTTACAGACCAGGTTTGCAAGATAACTAAAATACATGACAGGTGATATCATTTGCTGCTCAGTGATTGCAGTATTCTAGTCTGCATCTCCCCAAGGTAGTACATAAAGTTTGGCCTGTTAGTGGGTCCTGAGGACAGGAGTGAGGAACTGCCATTGACCTACAGGCATGGCATTTAAACTAAGCACTAATTCTGAAAGCTGCAGACTGTTTTTAAAAACTACATGACATTTTATTGATTGGGTTTACATACTTTAAAGAGTAACTTCATCCCACTGTGTCCTCCTGTCTTAACTTTTTTTTTTTTTAATCTCTTCTTACCTTTTATCTTGAAATAACACACTTACCCCGACAGCGAATCCATCACCAGTCCTTCATCCGTCCCTCCTTTGCAACATGCTGGTTCCTGCACTGCCTCGTTCCTTTATGACAGTGGTCATCAACCCTGTCCTCAGGGCCCACTAACAGGCCAGATTTTCAAGATAACTGAAATACATTACATGTGATATCATTTGCTGCTAAGTGATTGCAGTATTCTAGTCTGCATCTCCCCCAAGGTAATACATAAAGTTTGGCCTGTTAGTGGGTCCTGAGGACAGGAGTTGAGAACCACTGTTTTAGAGCATATGACCTAAAATACCATGTGTAGGTAGTTTAAGAGCAATTATACAATGTTAGCGGTACTAGAATTCCCACGCTGTTTTGCTGTTAAGCATAACAGCCACTATATGGATCTTCACTTCCTCCAGTCCTCCATTGTGACCCTTGTCCAGAATAAGAAATACAGGAGTTGAGACCTGTGAAGTAAGAGAACCAAAACTAATAGAAACAGACAGAAAGGCTAGGAGGCCTTAGGAAGGAAACGGAAGACTGGCAGGTAATCGAACATTACAAAGGAGAAAGGGCACTAGTGAGTACTTGAAGAAAGGAGAGGAAGAATATGGGATCTACAGAAATGTGATAATGAGGAAGTAAGGAAAGGGTCTCTTGGAAAGAATACAATATTGAGTACATAAAAAGACAGACACATGATAGTGAATGATTACTATCTGAAAGAGATAGCAGAAAGAGGGAAGAAATTATCTCCAGTAAAAGAAAGAAATGCTAGAAATAAGGCGATATCTAAACACATTGAAGGACCGAGAAAGAGAACACACAGAGCAAGGGGTAAGTGGACATACCATAAAGCATTGTAAATGAAAAATCTTACAGTGACATAAATATAGAAATAAAAGGAAGCAGTGAATAACACATAGGAGGAGGACGTAGCATATGTAACAGCGGAGAGAGGACAGTGGATGCGCTGAAAGAGGTGATGCTGGGATAGAGACAGCACAAGGATATTCCAAGAGACAGCTAAAAAGGGAGGGTGAAGAAGGATGGAAAAATCAATACAATTACTTTCTAACGGTGTGTTAAGAGAGTGAGGTGTCGACACTCTGTCTGTGCACGAAAATATGAGCTCCCTATATATACTGGCAGAGTCTGGCAGCTATCAGCTGAGTCTTCTTCCCATTGCTGGAGTTCAGTATGTCTTAGAGCATTTCTTATGAAGTGTAACATATGCTCCTCATCACATTAAATCATGTGATTCATGCATATTGTGACTGAGGGTTTTAATCAGAGTGTGTGACATATGCTGCTAGGTGTGTGCAGCATGCTAATACCTCTCCATGTGAGCACCGGAGCACATAGTGCCTAAACACGGCATTCAAATGGTTGACTGTACCCCTATTACTGCAGAACAGATATGCCATTGACCATTACCTTACCAGGGTGATAAAATGTCTTAAATAGCGAACCAAAATGTTACATTTACACTAGAACGCCATATTCTTATCCTGCATACCGGTAGATATGCAGTTAACGGTTCTACATTTAAAAAAAAATGACTTTAAAATAAAAATACACAATCAGAGCAGTGATTTACTTATACTATTGCGTGAAATGAGATGGAGGTGAGAGAAGTGCGCAGGCTAAGTCATATAAACCTGCTGCGAATATAACGCTCATTCCTGAGGTGAGAGACTGCGGCATATTAACAGTCAAAATGAATGAGCCCGTGTCAGCCTTTCGGTTTACTGTCTGCAAAAAAAAAAAAAAAAGAAGGGAGCTGGAGTGTCTTCTGTGGGTGTGTGTCCGAATGATAGTCATAAATACAACCTAGAGATAAACACAAGCATCAAAAGACTTGGTGATCAATAAAAAATAGAGCTAATCAGAAAGGAAGATGTCAAGATTTCTTGCACGAATAAACATGGACGTGGGGAGTAGAAAGAGAATAGAAGCAGAAAGCCGGAGAGAGCGGAAGACAAAAGCAGAGTGACAGAATAAGCTGGAGATGGTTGGGGGCGGAGTTAAATGCAGAAGATAGCAAAGAGACAAAGAGAGCCGAGAAAAGATGAGAGGAATAAAGACGGAAGAGAGCTGCAAACAGCTTTATGACGCACAAATAACACTGCTGCGTGTGAGAGATTGATTAAGTATACCTGGGCAGAATGTCTAAATTCAGCAATACAATGAGATCCTTTAAGACAACATGGAGCGTACAAAATGCACGCTACGTATAATAAATGAATTCAGTGTCAGGTGAGCTCAACAAATGTGTGTATAATTCACTGCAGGCAAGCACCAGAAAGCCATTTGAATCTGCAAAATGGCTGAACTGTGTCATAGCGGTGGTGGTGGAAAATAAGCTTTAGCGTATAAATGTTTTAGCGTGAAAATACAAAAAAATGAGCATAAATGGCTGTGTGAGCAGCGGTAGTGAAATCATGTACCGTGAGTGCATCTTTTACATTTAAAAAATTGCTTTTTTTCTACCTTAAATGTAAAATGATTCTATGACAATAACTTTCAACCCGCTCAAAAGCTGCCGAGACTATACAAAGCTGTTTTCAGAATAGATATCGTTATATAAGGTCATTTTTTTTTTTTCATTTTTTTACAATAAGGCAGAATTTAGGTAAGTCAGATCATTATCTATGAACTACATTGTCCACCTATGAGGACCACATCTGGTTGATCACTGTCTGAGTTGAATAGCTAAACTGCAGAAAACACAGTTTACTAATTTGATATGCTATATGCAATCATGCAGAAGATGGAATTTGTAAAGTACATGTAAATTCTAAACGAATTACATTTAGGTGTTGATTTACTAAAACTAAAGTACAAGAGAACAAAATGTGGCACATCTCTGCATAGAAACCAATCAGCTTCCAGGTTTTTTTTTTTTTTTTTTTCAAAGCTTAATTGAACAAGCTGAAGTTAGGAGCTGATTGGCTAGCATGCATAGCTGCTACAGACTATGCACTCTCCAGTTTTAGTAAATCAATCCCTGTGTTTCTTATCATAAATAATGATATTTTTAAATAAAATACAGTTTTCTTTCATTGTCTTTGCTGCATCACAAGGGTGCTTCCTGTCTGAATGGATGAACTTTAACAACTGCTATGTCATTTTTAGGACAGGTTTCCTGATGGTGGCAACAACGGAACACACCTTTGCAATGAGCATCAACAGGGCCACTTGTAGTCGCCTTTGGGTGAACATATGACAAGGTGACAATGCAGAACATCAATTGGAAGACAGGGTCAGAGCGTTGTCACCCTATAACAGGAAGTGCATGGAAAAAAAAATCATAGCAGGGTGAAAAGGTATTATTTTGAAAGTTGCAAAAAAATTACTTGTAATTACCTTAAAATATTAAAGGCTAACCTTTGTAATATAATGTACCATGCAGTCAAGAGGCCCCGGTTATTTAAAAGACACTATGCAGATTTCAAAATACCATACTTGTATGCCAATGGTGGCTTCCCAGCAGCCTGGCTGAAAATTGAGTTTAGCTCAGCCACTACAGCAACAGAGGTAAAGCGGGTGCACTGCACATGCATGGGTCTTGGAAGAGGAAGAGCACTTATTTCTGTGATGCTGGGGGCATGCCCAACATACATTGTGCCCCAGATCCTAGGTAGGACAAGACTAGTCTCTTACAATGGGAATTTTTCTGCCAGGATGTAAGGAACTACCATTGACCTACAGGCATGGCATTTAAACTAAGCACTAATTCTGAAAGCTGCACATTGTTTTTAAAAACTACATGAAATTTTATTGATTGGGTTTACATACTTTAAAGAGTAACTTCATCCCACTGTGTCCTCCTGTCTTAACTGTTTTTTTTAATCTCTTACCTTTTATCTTGAAATAACATACTTACCCCGACAGCGAATCCATCACCAGTCCTTGATCCGCCCCTCCTTTGCAACATGCTGGGTCCTGTGCTGCCTCCTTCCTTTATGACAGTGGTCATCAACCCTGTCCTCAGGGCCCACTAACAGGCAAGGTTTTCAAGATAACTGAAATACATGACAGGTGATATCATTTGCTGCTCAGTGATTGCAGTATTCTAGTCTGCATCTCCCCAAGGTAATACATAAACCCTGGCCTTCTAATGGGCCCTGAGGACAGGAGTTGATGACCACTGCTTTATGACATCTTCGGGAGCCAGCTGTTTCTTTCTGGTTTTTGCTGCTGACCCCCTGATGACGCTCAACCAGTTCTGCCCTCCTCTGGCCGCAGTGTGTAAACTGATGATATGGACCGTGCATATCCCAAGAGGAACCAAAATCAGATTACAGGTCATTCTCCCCTAGGTGAGAATGGAGGCAGGGGGCGAGTTTGACCATGAATACAAAAAGAAAAGTTACATTTTTAGACTGCGGGAGTGGAGGGTCACAACGTTGTAAAGTAATTTTTCTATGTGAGGATCATCTTTAGGTACTGTGGTCTAAATGAAACAGTTTCTACATCTTCAAATAGAAGAAGGGTTTAGATATTTAAAAATTAACTACTCACAATTTTGTCTTAGTTCCTGAACAACCTAGAGGGCATGCCGCATCTGTGCTGGCCCCCAACCATTGCATTATCATGATATCGAGCAGCGGTAAGAAAACTCCTACTGATTTATGGAAGCAGAGTTCCTGGGTCAGACCTGCTATGACATGGTAACAAGGAGAACTGTTTGCACAAAACTGTTTTGATTTTCTCTCTTTTTGCATTTTATTCTTTAAATTGCCCCATAAATATTAGGTGTTTGGTTTTCCCCAAATATCAGGTTTTTGGTTTTTTGGTGTTTGGTTGCCCTGGGGTTATGTTGTTGTTTGGAGTATTGTTATTTTCGGAATAAAAAAACGAATGGATATAGTCCATAGAAAAAAAATAATACTGGACACTACCTAAACGTAAAAGATCCATAGAAGATTTATAGAGGGGAAGATTTACTTTGTCACACAATGCTAGTGATTTTACCGTGCTGGTTCAATAATTGCAAAACAAATGAGATACAACCATTTAAAACCCCACGTTCTTTGGTTCTAAAGCTAGGCATAAACTAGTAGAATTTAATTAGAGAATTAGACAAATAGAAGCTTCAATAAACAATTCAAAGGTTCATTTTCAACAACTGAAAACTTTTCTCAAACAAATTTCTAGCGGTAAATGTGGTTTTCCTCCAGAAAAGCTTATTCATTCCAAAATCGACTGTCATAAGCAAATAAAATTTTGAAGTTTTTTCAAAACCGTCTTCATTAAGTCATCAAATGTACTCATAAGCATTCTCATATGAATGCTTGTATGAACATTCATCTGGAAACTTAATAGTGTATGGCCAGCTTATGGAAAACAGGCCAGGTCATAGTTTCATACTTTTAACTGTGAAAGAATTTTAAAAAGGTTGTTGTGTTTGTAATACCTATGTTAAATTTCTCTAAAACGTTATTTCGCTGTAATATCCCTTTGCATATTTAAAAGACCAGTTCAAGTAGAATTACAGCTTTTACATCTAACTAGCCTTAAAACTTTCCTCTCCCTAACACCTGTGCTAACTAAGCATGTATATACGGTACTTACAGGAGAGGAAAGAGAGGTCAGGAAACGGCTAGTAAAGCCTGAAGCGGTGATGTCACCCATAGGCTTCAATGGCCCATCCGTTGGCCGCGCTTCCTCCCTGCAGCTGTGAATATATATATATATATATATATATATATATATATATATTTCTTGCACATGTTTGTTAGCATAGGTGTTAGGAGGTGTAAAGAGACAAACAGTTTTAAGGTTAGTTAGGAGCTAGTTAGGTGTAAGCTGGAATTCCACTTTAATCCAAAGTAGCTAAAGTGAAACTCCAGCCAAAATAGTTTCTTTGGCTTAGCAATAGGGTGGAGAAAGGTTAGAACCTATTTTGGCTTATGATTGGTTTATACTCTCTACGCACCTGTTTGATACACAACCTGATCACTAGATCAACAAGGAGGTATCTCTACAAAGGCAATCAAACAGGAATAAACAGATAGTTTCAAGTAGTGTGGAAGATGGGAACTAGAACCTCTTTCAGTTTTTTATTGCTCTGTCCCTCATCTTGTTGATTTGCCCCACATTTTGTCCCGGGGAGACAATAATGTAATCCAGATAGCAAACAGGGATAGGAACTAGGGGTCTAGCCATTCCCCAATCTAGCCAAAACTAAAATAATAAAATAATTTGGCCTGGTCAAACTTTTTACTTTGACTGAAAGAACTCCTAATTACAGTTACACAAAATGATGTTCATTTTCCTACTTCTCGCAACAAAGTTAAGATCACAATAAAGCAGCTAAAGCTCAGTTTACTAAGTCCATGTCCAAATTAAACCCAGCACCGTCGTTTTACCAGCAAAGCTTACTGGTGTATTTATTTGCTATGCACCTGTTATAGAACACTTTAGGCTAATTGAGGCTAAGGGCTCTTACATAAGGATGCCAAATGCTCGTAACCAGTACGCATACTGGAAGCCCTTAGAGAATTCATTAGCTCCAGGTTCTTGAAAGCTGTGTTGCAGCCAAATGGTGCAATAAAGATAGAGGATAGAAAACTGTTGCTTTGTATTGCACTAAAAATGAAGTTAACTTTGCAGTTAACAGTGCAGTTTTTCTCTTCTATGGAGTCACTCTTTCCTCTTTAGATCAGCATGTAGCACTTGGAAATAGTCTAAAAGAAATTTGGCAGTGCTCTTCAACAGACAGGAAGTCAGATGTGTGCAAAAAAAAAAATATCCTTATTATAAATAAAAATTTCTTACAAATTTCTTTCAAGACCAGTAAAAAATTACTAGTGAGGTATGGATGTAATTAAAGATGAACTGAAAAGCTGTTTTATTTGCCGGAGGATTTGTATATCTTTGAAACCAGTGGTGATATTTACACAGTCCTACAAGACAGCATGGTGAAGCTTATGACTTGAGTTATCTCTACTGCAGTTATGCATTACTAACCGGTCACCTCCCTGCCCCCTAGTCTGTGATTGGACAGTGAAGGAACAGCAGCAGATTGATTTGGTCATCTTTTTTCTCTCTTTTCCTGTCAGCCTGTTCCTTATCAGAAGATGCGCATGCAGGACACCGGATTGGCTCCTACTGCTTTCACTCCTTTTCCCAGTCACAGTGATTTTGGGTGTTTACATGAGGCTAATGACAATTCAAATACAGGTATTTATACTACCCGAATTTAAAAGTTAATACAAAACGGCATAACCTGTTTTTTTAAATATCTGCCTGGAGTTCAGATTTAACCACTTGTGGATCGGCCACTTTACATATACTGCGGCAGAGTGGCCACTCTGTGCCAGCTCTCGTACCTAGTACGTGGTCTGACATTTCCGGGTCTGAGTGGTGTGCGCCTGCTCCCGCTGTGATCACACCCAACGGGAGCCCAGCTGAGGGTACCGCGGTCTCGATGTCTGCTGGCAGCCGCCGATTACACAGTACACAGGCAGAACGGCGATCTGCCTATGTAAACAAAGGCAGATTGCCGTTCTGTCAGAAGGGAAGCAATTGATCCTGTGTTTATGCAAAGCAGGAACACAGATCTTTGCCTTCCCCTAGTCCATGGGTAGGGAACCTCGGCTCTCCAGCTGTTTTGAAACTACAAGTCCCATGAGACATTGCAAAATCCTAACAATCATAGGCATGAGGCAGAGGCATGATGGGATTTGTAGTTTCAAAACAGCTGGAGAGCCAAGGTTCCCTACCCCTGCCCTAGTCAAATCACCCCCCGCAGTGAGTAAGCACAATCTAGGCACACAGTTAACCCTTTGATCACCCCTGATGTTAACCCCTTCCCAGCCAGTGTCCCAGTGTCATTAGTACAGTGATAGTGCATGTTTTTTTAGCACTGATCACTGTATTAGTGTCACTGGTCCCAAAAAAGTGTCAATAAGGTGTCCGATTTGTCCGCCACAATATCGCAGTCCCGCTATAAGTCGTGGATCACCGCCACTACCAGTAAAAACATTTTTTTATAAAAAATAAATAAAAATATCCCATAGTTTGTAGACGCTATAACTGTTGTGCAAACCAATCAATATACGCTTTTTGGTTGTTTTTTTTTAAACAAAATATGTAGCAGAATAAATTGATGAAGAAATTAAATTCTTTACATTTTTTTATTGGGTATGTTTTATAGCAGAAAGTAAAAAATATAGTTTTTTTTTTTTTTCAAAATTGTCGGTCTTTTTTTGTTCATAGTGCAAAAAATAAAAACTGCAGAGGTGATCAGATACCACCAAAAATAAAGCTCTATTTGTGGGGGAAAAAAAGACAAAATTTTTATTTGGGCACAGTGTCGCATGACAGCGCAATTGTCAGTTAAAATAACGCAGTGCCATGTCGCAAAAAAGGGCCTGGTCATGAGGGGGTTAAATCTTCCGGAGGTCATATTTCTTTCTGATTTCCCTTCTCAAAGTGCTGGTCCATTGGCTTTAATTCATTTTAGGTTACTAACCTTGAAAAAGTATTTCCCGATCTGCATACTGTACTTGTTCATGATCAGTGAATCAAAGTAGATAGAAACCAGTGGGCCAGTATAACAATCAAGCAACTAGCATTTTCAAAAGAAAGTGAGCAATCACAACCCCTGTTATTTGTTTCTGGTTGGTTTACTTTAGGGTATCCATAGACACGAGGGCCAACCAGCTTATACCCATAGAATGACAACATTTGTCCCAGTCGCTATTGTTCTCTCCAATAACTGGCAATGATCTCCCGATCTCCACTTGATCCCTCTTCACCGATATAAACTATAAACAACCTTTGGTACAAGTTTATGTGTCATTCTGCAGACACCTTGCCCCGGTGACCTGACTATGCATGCAAAAACAACTGATATCTCAAGTCTATAAACAGCATCGGGGGTTATTTATGAAAGGCAAATCCACTTTGCACTACAAGTACACTTGGAAGTGCAGTCACTGTAAATCTAAAGCCACGTACACACGGGCGGACTGTCTGGCCAACTTAGTCCGTCGAAACACATTTCAGCGGACAGTCCACTCGTGTGTGGGCTTCAGCGGACTTTTTCAGTGTGCAGTCTGGCGGACTAAGTATTTCGGAATTTCCGTAATACTGTCCGTCAGACTTTGGTTTCAGCGGACAATCCGCTGGTTTCAGCGGACAATCCGCTCGTCAGTAGGCTAGTTCGACGGACTAAGTATGGCGCATGCTCAGAAAGGATTTACACGGCGAAAGGTTGCATTGCTGTGTATTGGACTTCCGATTTCTAGTCCCGTCGTACGTGCTGTATACGTCATCGTGCAAGCTTTTGACGGACTGTTTGTTCATCCGTGTGTGGTCAAGTCCGTTCATTCAAAAGTAGGACGGACTGTCCGTCGGATTGTCTGACGGACTAAGTTGGCCATACAGTCCTCCCGTGTGTACGCGGCTTAAGGGGTAGATCTGAAATGAGTGGAAGCTCTGCTGATTTTTTCATCCAATCATGTGCAAGCTAAAATGCTGTTTTTTATTTTCCTTGCATGTCCCCCTCGGATCTAAAGCGACTGCACATCCAAGTGCACTTGTAGTGCAAAGTGGATTTGCCTTTCATAAATAACCCCCATTGTCTTTAATATTAAACATACACAAAGATAACACATTAAAGACGGGTACGATTTATAATGAAAAAACATTGGTACACTAATTCTATTCTGCAACCCTGGAGCCTTGTTCCAATATAAATACTATATTGTTTGTGGGTTATCCAAGCTGTTTTCAGTAATTACTGTGCTACTGGAAAGGGCAGGGCTCACCTGTCAGGATAATTACTTATACTCTTAAATGGTATTTATAAGTTATTCAATTCAAAGCATAGTATAGTGTAGGGGAGACCACAGTTTTTTTTTTTTTTTAACCACTTCAATACCAAGCACTTTCGCCCCTTCCTGCCCAGGACAATTTTTAGCTTTCAGTGCTGTCGCAGTTTGAATAACAATTGCGCGGTCATACAACATTGTACCCAAACTACATTTTTATCATTTTCTTCTCACAAATAGAGCTTTCTTTTGGTGGTATTTGATCACCTATGCGGTTTTTATTTTTTGCTAAACAAACTAAAAAAGACTGACATTTTTGAAAAAAAAAAAGTTTTTCTTCGTTTCTGTTAAAAAAAATTATTTTCTCCTTCACTGACGGGCACTGATGAGTCCGCACTGATGAGGCGGCACTAATGAATTGGCACTGATGGACACTGATATGTAGAATTGATGGGCACTGATAGGCACCAATAGGTGGCACTGACAGGCGGCATTGATGGGCACTGACTGGTGGCATTGATGGACACTAATAGATGCCACTGATGGGCAGCAGTGATTGGGCAGGTATTAATGCTGGGCACTGTGATGAACACTGATTGGCATGGTGGTGGGCTCTGATTGGCACTGTGATGGGCACTGATTGGCATTGTGGTGGGCACTGGCAGACTTTATTATTGGGGCACCGATTGGCAGCTGATTGACACATCTGATGGGGCTGTGCTGATAATCAATGTGCTGATTATCAGCACAGACCCCCCCCCCCCCTCTGACGGAGGGCCGCCGGGAAGTGGTTAATGTTTGGGTATAGACTCTGCCTAGAAAACAGTGTAATAAAAAAGCAGGAAGAAATATCTGTATTACTTAGCAACTAATGTATTGGAAAATATTGGATCTTAACTAAAGGCAACTTTTTTAAAACTTTTGATAGAGTATAAAGGGATTAGACTGCTATTACTGCTATTTGTGCATTCGTTAAGGAGATTCACCCTCTCTATTTGTCCTGTTTATGATTATCACTAAGAAAGGAGAAATAAAATCCCAACATTTGCGTTGACATTAGAGCAGTTATAGACTGGAAATTTTCCAATGGGAACACTGGTTCTGGTGTCCCTGGTGACAACTAGGCATTCCTTCACTTTGGAAGGATTTCCTCTCACTTTCTGTTTTGGCTATGGGCCAGGAGATAAATGGAAATCTCCCCAAAGGGATAAAAATCTGATAGAGGTTATAGCCCTTTCTTACCCTATACAAAACGTTAAAAAAAAAAAATGTCTTTAGTTCTACTTTAAGTCATGGCAAATGCTCACATGTAGTTCACATTTCATACAGTACACTTTTGTAGCCAGTAGGCTGTAAAGAAAAGTAGTCTTAGATGAAGTTGGAAATTTCCCTCTCATGCTGCACTGATCTCCATTCTGTTCCATACACCATACATTGCTCTCAGCCTTCTCAGCCTATGATAGTGGAGCTCAACTCAATTTACAAATTTTCGATGTACAGCATATCACGCCATCACATCAAAAAATATAATGTAATATATACAGTATGTCACAAAAGTGAGTACACCCCTCACACTTTTGTAAATATTTTATTATATCTTTTCATGTGACAACACTGAAGAAATTACACTTTTCTACAATGTAAATTAGTGAGTGTACAGCTTGTATAACAGTGTAAATTTGCTGTCCCCTCAAAATAATTCAACACACAGCCATTAATGTCTAAACCGCTGACAACAAAAGTGAGTACATCCCTAAGTGAAAATGTCCAAATTGGGCCCAATTAGCCATTTCCCCTCCCCGTGTCATGTGACTCATTAGTGTTACAAGGTTTGAAATGTGAATGTGGAGCAGGTGTGTTAAAATTGGTGTTATAGCTCTCACTCTCTCATACTGGTCACTGGAAGTTCAACATGGCACCACATGGCAAAGAACTCTTTGAGGATCTGAAAAAATGAATTGTTGCTCTACATAAAGATAGCTTAGGCCAGTGGTAGCAAACATTGGCACCCCAGATGTTTTGGAACTACATTTCCCATAATGCTCAACTATACTGCCGAGTGCATGAGCATCATGCACTCTTCAGTGCCAGAGTGCCAAGGTTCGCCATCACTGGCATAGGCTATAAGAAGTTTGCCAAGACCCTAAAACTGAGCTGCAGCATGGTGGCCAAGAATATACAGCGGTTTAACAGGACAGGTTCCACTCAGAACAGGCCTTGCCATGGTCGACCAAAGAGGTTGAGTGCACATGCTCAGCTTCATATCCAGAGGTTGTCGTTGAGAAATAGATGTATGAGTGCTGCCAGCATTGCTGCAGAGGTTGAAGGGGTGGGGGTTCAGCCTGTCAGTGCTCAGATCATATGCCGCACACTGCATCAAACTGGTCTGCATGGCTGTCCTCCCAGAAGGAAGCCTCTTCTAAAGATGATGCACAAAAAAGCCAGCAAACAGTTTGCTGAAGACAAGCAGACTAAGAACATGGATTACTGGAACCATGTCCTGTGGTCTGATGAGACCAAGATAAACTTATTTGGTTCAGATGGTGTCAAGCGTGTGTGGCGGCAACCAGGTGAGGAGTACAAAGACACGTGTGTCTTGCCTACAGTCAAGCATGGTGGTGGGAGTGTCATGGTTTGTGGCTACATGAATACTACCAACACTGGGGAGCTACAGGTCATTGAGGGAACCATGAATGCCAACATGTACTGTGACATATTGAAGCATTCCAATAACGACCCCAAACATACCTCCAAGATGACCACTGCCTTGATAAAGAAGCTGAGGGTAAAGGTGATGGACTGGCCAAGCATGTCTCCTGCCCTAAACCCTATTGAACATTGGTGGGGCATCCTCAAAGGGAAGGTGGAGGAGCACAAGGTCTCTAACATCCACCAGCTCCATGATGTTGTCATGGAGGAGTGGAAAAGGACTCCAGTGGCAACCTGTGAAGCTCTGGTGAACTCCATGCCCAAGAGGGTTAAGACTTGAAAATAATGGTGGCCACACAAAATATTGACACTTTGTGCCCAATTTGGACATTTTCACTTGTCAGGGTTGTACTCACTTTTGTTGCCAGCGGTTTAGACATTAATGGCTGTGTGTTGATTTATTTTAAGGAGACAGCAAATTTACATTGTTATACAAGCTGTACACTCACTACTTTACATTGTAGCAAAGTGTTATTTCTTCAGTGTTGTCACATGAAGAGGTATAATAAAATATTTACAAAAAACGTGAGGGATGTTTTCACTTTTGTGAGATACTATATATATTACATTATATTTTATGATGTGATGGCGTTGCTGGCATTGTGTTTAGGGTTATTATAGTCACATAGTTTGGGCTTAGTTACACAATATTAGGTAAGGGTTTTGGTAATTAATAGGTTTATGGTTATGGTCAGAGTAACTCATGAGTTACTTTATATAAGCATTAGGTGTATCGTTAGTATAGTTATTGCATATAGGATTTGGGTTGCTTGGTATCAGCATTATGATTTGAGTAGTTATTCAGACCAAACTAATGGCTTACTTTGGGGTGTGTTTAAAAAAAAAAAAAAAAAGCATTATGGATATCTCAGTATTCAAGCAACAACCATCATTAATACCTGTAATGTTTGTCATTTGTGTAAATTGGCAGCTTCTATTTGTTTCCTTTCACAGGTCGAATGTACCATTTACCAACATTTGATCCAAAGAGAACAAAAAACCTTATAGACATTCAACCAGAAGAGGTAAAAAATATTCAACCAGAAAATGGCCTAAGACTATAGGATATAAACATTCAACCAGAAGAAAGAATAATATGAGGGAGACCTCTGTACTGTGTGCAAAGTGTATGGAGGTTTCTGCACCACTGACAATGTAATGAATCAGCTACTGCTGAGAGTGAACTGCTCTACAGAATTGATACAATGTTGCAGAGATGGAACTCTGTTGTTTACTTTAGATCAGAGGTTTCCAAACTGCAGCCTGAGGTCCAGATGTGGCCCTTTGCTAGCCTTTATCCGGCCCTTGGGGCACTATTCCTTCCACCGCTTTAGGCACTATTCTTGCCACTGACACCAACAAGGGGGCACTATTTCTTCCACTGATACCAATGATGGGATTCTATTTCTATTACTAATAGGGGCACTACTACTCCTGCTACTGACCCTCAACCTTAAGGCCATGTTTATTCTCACTGGTTCTGGGCCCAGGACATTTTCTACCCCCGCTGGCCACAATCCGGCCCCCCTAAAGTCTGAAGGACAATAAACTGGTCCTTGGCTTGAAAAGTTTGGGGACTCCTGCTTTAGATGTCCTGCTTTAGATGATCTGTTGCTCATCTCTGAAGGGTTTCAGGGCTAGTTCACACCAGAACATGGTGTGGGAAACCTGCACTTCGTGTGTTTCCCACACCACGTTCAAAATGCACTGCACTTGCGATCTCCAGCAGGTGTCAGTGCAATGTTAATGACACCCCAAATGTAGGTTGCAAAAGCAGTGTGTTTGCCTGCACCACATCACATGGTGCAGAAGTACCATGCAATCTGGTTGCCCTATGTTTTGTAAAGTAGCGCATGCACTGCCTTTGCTGTGGTCCGCTGTAATCCAAAGCACTTGTATATCAAAGTAAATTTCCCCATAAGAAATAATGGAAACTCAGATGATTCGTTCCACAACCATTTATCATAATCCTTCAGTTTATAGTCCATATAAAAAGATTATAGTTATGTGAGAGGTTGTGTAACCATAAAATGTCCATCCACAAATGGAGGCCTACACAAGGGGATTAGAAGCAAAATCCAGCAGAAGCTACAGAGTATAAAAGAGAAGAGAGGTGCCTCTCTTGGTGTAGTGTAGTGTAGCAATATGGTTACATTTAATGAAGGTACAACATTTAGCAACTCGCATGGTTGATGATTAACCACTTGAGACCCGCGCTATAGCCGAATGACGGCTACAGCGCGGACCTCCTTTGCTGGGACTACGTCTATTGACGTCGTCCCGTGCACGAGCGGCCTGAGCGCCCCCTGAGGGGCGCACGCGGCGCGCTCTGTGATCGGCGAGTCTATGAGACTCGCCTGATCACCGATCCGAGCAAGGGGTCGATCTCGACCCCTTATCACGTGATCAGCTGTCAGCCAATGACAGCTGATCATGTGATACAATGGAGCCGGTAATCGGCTATTATTCCTCCTCGCGCGAGGAGAAAAAAAAAGAGCCGATCACCGGCAGCCGTGATCGGGACATCAGTCCCGATCATGGCCAGCCCTGCCAGTGCCCACCTACCCCCTGCCACCTCAATAAAAAATAAGTGCCCCTCGTCAGTGCCACCCAGAAGTGCCCATAATGCTACCCAGCAGTGCCCACAGTGCCACCCAGCAGTGCCCACAGTGCCACCCAGCAGTGCCCACAATCTGCCTCAACAAAGGTGCTGCACCCCAGTGCCACATATCCGTGCCCATCAGTGTCATCTACCAGTGCCTATCAGTGCCGCCCATCAGTGCCCAGCAGTGCCACCTATCAGAGCCACCTATCAGTGCCCATCAGTCCCATCTATTAGTGGTACCTATCAGTGCCCCTTAGTGCCACCCATCCGTGCCACCCATCCGTGCCATCTTATCTGTGCCCATCTTTGCCCATCAGTGCCGCCTTATCTGTGCCCATCGGTGCCACCTTATCTGTGCCTATTAGTGCCACCTTAACTATGCCTATCAGTGTCCACCAGTGCAGCCTATCAGTGCCCACCAATGCAGCCTATCAGTGCCCACCAGTGCAGCCTATCAGTGCCGCCTCATCAGCGCACTTCAATGAAGGAGAAAAATGACCTGTTTGCAAAATTTTATAAAAAACTATGAAACATGATTTTTTTATTTTTTGCATCTTTTTTTGTTTGTTTAGCAAAAAATAAAACTCCCAGCTGTAATTAAATACCACCAAAAGAAAGCTCTATTTGTGGGAAAAAAATGATAAAAATGTAATTTGGGTACAGTGTTGTATGACCGCGCAATTGTCATTCAAAGTGCATCAGCGCTGAAAGCTGAAAATTGGTCTGGGCACGAGGGGGGTTTAAGTGCCCAGTAAGCAAGTGGTTAAAAGAGGAACGTCTAAGTATGGAGGCATCTGGGGTAAAGCTGTTCATATAGACCATCCCGCGCGCAGCCAGCTCTCAGCGCTGTTAGTCTGCAATCATGACCAGGAAGACTACCCTGCAGTAGAGCGATCTGAAAGTGAGGATTGAAGCGCTTGTGGGGAGCAGCGTGGAAGGGACAATGTCAATAGGGGTGCGAGAGATGGTCTATGTGGACAGCTTTACCCTGGATGTCTCCATACTTAAATGTGCCTGTTTTAATCATCAACCATGCTAAATGTTATACCTTCATTAAATGTAACCATATTGCTACACTTAGAGGCGCCTCTCTTCTATTTTATACTCAGCTGTGACATGACGCTACTTGTATATCAAGACATCGCTTGTATATCAAGTCAAAATGTTTTTAAAAATTTTGCTCGTCTTGCAAAACGCTCTCAAACCACTGTCAAGTCACTGTCAAACCAAGGTTTTACTGTACTATAATTATACCTACTATTGTCAACTGATGACAGCACAGCAATAAACATTCCTGACATTAGTCTCTGACAAATTTATTCTCTATGGATACCTCAATATTAATTTTCCTGTCTGTATACATCGCTCCTATCCATACATTATGGTGTATGAATTCTCTTTTGCATTCATTTTTCTACTCCAGTCTTCCCAACAAGTGCCCTTTCTTCTCTCCACTCTTTTCTCTGCAGGAGAACCATCAAAGGTTCTCTTTTTTCTAAATGAGTTGAGACCCCTACCTATATTATTCCATAGAACAAAAATCCCTCAGTGTTTAATTAGTAAATCCTACAGAATAACACGGGAAGCAGTAGTATATCGCATATGAGAGCTTGAGGTAATCACAGCCATATCTTTTTGCCTATGAGAGCAAAATAAAAAGCCAAAAAATGCCTTTGATGGATTAACCTCCAGTTTATTTTCACTATTTTATATTTCTGGATTTTTGCAGAGCTATTACTCACTTTTTTCCTCCTCCCTTTACCATTGTGCTCTATCGATATATTGAAAACAAAGGTGACAGATCCGAGAATTTATCATGTTCTTCT
Source organism: Lithobates pipiens (assembly GCF_037356315.1). Lineage (NCBI taxonomy): Eukaryota > Metazoa > Chordata > Amphibia > Anura > Ranidae > Lithobates > Lithobates pipiens. The sequence goes on from NW_027507696.1 coordinate 18,378,661, forward strand.
AGTGTTCAAGGTATATTTTGAGGTCCTCTACAAGATTATTGTACACTTTTGTCTACTGGCATAAAAGACAATGCTAATGTATACTTTTTCAATAACCAGACAGTCAATTCACCCAATGATACGCATCTTAATGTTAGAAAGCCTTTTCTATTGTTGCCAGTAGAAGTTTATCTTCCTTGGTTCTTTACGAGTTCCTGTTGATTTCTACACTAGACCTGTTGGTTTTTGAACGACCTTGTGAAAGGATACTTTAGCAACAACTTTCATGATGTGAAGCCTTTCCATTAACCACTTCAGCAGCAGGAGGATTTACTCCCCTCCTGACCAGAGCGTTTTTTGCGAATCGGCACTGGGTCACTTTAACTGACAATTACGCGGTTGTGCGACGTGGCTCCCAAACAAAATTGGCATCCTTTTTTTCCCCCACAAATAGAGCTTTCTTTTAGTGGTATTTGCTTTTTACAAAAAAAGAGTGACAATTTTGAAAAAAAACACATTCTTTTTTACTTTTTGCTATAATAAATATCCCCCAAAAATATATAAAAAAACATTTTTTTTACCTCAGTTTAGGCTGATACATATTCTTCTACATAATCGCAATAAGCGTTTATTGATTGGTTTGTGCCAAAGTTATAGCGTCTACAAAATAGAGGATAGTTTTATGGAATTTTTATGAATTTTTTGTTTTACTAGTAATGGCAGTGATCAGCGATTTTTATTGTGACTGCGACATTTTGGCGGATACATCGGGAAATTTTGACAAATTTTTGGGACCTTTGGCATTAATACAGCGATCGATGCTATAAAATTGCATTGATTACTGTAAAAATGTCACTGGCAGTTAAGGGGTTAACCACTAGATGGCAGTGTATAGGGTTAAGTGTTCCTAGGGGCGTGTTTCTAACTGTATGGGGGCGTGGCTGTGTGTGACACCACACTGATCGCTGCTCCCGATGACAGGGTGCAGACAACCAGTGTGCTGTTACTAGGCAGAACGGGGAGATGCTGTTTACATCGGCATCTCCCCTTTCTTGAGCTCCGTGACACGATCGCGGGTATCCCAGCGGCAATCGAGTCCGCGCGCACACAGTGGAAAATTCAAAGTAACGTACGGGTACGTTACTTTGCCCAGCCGTGCCATTCTGCCGATGTATATGTGCAGGAGCTGGTCGGGTCCTCCACTGCATTAAAAAGACCCTGTCAACTTTAAAACTACAGGTAAAAGCATGGAAAAATTAAGTACTTTAGGCCTGGGTTCACACTATAGCGATGCGGGAACCAGCGCGATCTCCCTCACAGGCAGGTCACACTGTGAACTGCTGCAGGTGTCAATACAATGATAATGACACCCCAAGTTCAGTTTACAGATAGCAATGCAAACTGTGGATTCGGACAGGAATCAGCTCACACGGATGTGAATACCCATGCGATCTGATTCCAGTTCGGGGATAAAAAAGACCCTGCACCTTTTTTGTGCGAATCCAATGCGAACTGTATGGCTGAACTTGCACTGCACAGACATCACATGTGAACGGCACAGCAATGCAGATGCGAATCACATGCGATGTCTGTGTTTGCAATAGTGTGAACCCAGGCTAAATGCTTACTTACTTAGCGTTTTTCCTTTCCAAGTTATTTTCTATTTACTTGAAATGTGTCTTTGAACTTCCTAAAAATTTTCACTACTCCAGAAATAGTCAGTTCCCTAGTATAGCTCCCTTCTTAAATTTGGCCATACACTGATCAAAATTCAACATGGTTCAGCAGACTGTACGACATTCAGTTTTTGGCGCCCCCACTCCCCAACAGAAATTGATTGTTTGATTGGCTTCTGTCGACATGCTGGAAAAACATGATCAGTGTATTCTGTGCCACTGTCAGAATACGATGTCCCAGCAGGAGTATTCCTCCATCCACCTCGTTTGATTGGATGGAGGAATCATATTATTTTTTTTCGTTAATCCTGCTGGCCATACGCTGTTTTTTTTTCTTTTCCATTTAGCTGAATAATTAAAAACCTACCAAGGTATGGCAAGCTTTACTCTTTGGGTTAGCCAAGCTCCTCTACCCTCCCCTCACCTCCCTACAAAATCATTTATGTCTTTTATGAGTCTGGTGCCATGTCATCTAAGACGGTGACACCAAGCAACACTATCAGGACCTTTGGATGTCTACACAAAGGATAAATAATGTTAAATGTATCTATAATCTTATGGGGAGATTTTTGTTAAAATGATCTGTCTTTTAAAAAGCATAAAACATACCCTGCTAAATATTTTTTTGTGCAAAAGTGCATCTACAAACTGTGTACGTCTCATTTATACTTCATAATAAACTAGAAGACACACTACTAAAGCAGCAAAATACCGGTAGGTCCTAATTGAGCCTTTATCTGATGGCTCAAATACCTTAATGTACCCTCTGTTTCTTCATGATCATTGATCACAGCAGGAAAGGGCTTAAAGGAAGAAAATGAGCCTTAAGCTGGCCATACACTGAGAAAATGTTGTTTGGTTTCTAAAGAACTGTCTGAAAGTCGCTCAGTAGGTGGCACTGCCAGCCCCGCTCAGTTTGTCAAAGGAGCCTGCTGCAAAACACCACCTGCATCCAGTCAGATGCTGTTCAGGTATTCTGACAGCTGCTGGCACCGGCTGTCAGAATACAATAGCCCAGAAGGGGGATTCGTCCATCTGTGCAGGCTAGAATGGATAGAAAAATGTGTTTGATCAGATTTGGGCATCATGGACATATACTCTTAGCCATAAAAGTGCCAAGAGCAAGCAGTAACTTGGTACTGTAAGTACATAGTGTATGAGTTAGTGTGTATGTTGATAATGGATACAAGATAAGGAAACATGGTCTCATTTACTGGTATTTTTATGATGATATATTGAAATGTGTTTACTGAATCTATATTATCTCCATACATATCCATAAATGTAGTGTTTCTTGTTATATGAAAGTGTATTCTACTGCTCTAAAATATCCTTCAAGCTACTCAACTTCCAGTAAATAACACATTTTATTCATTCTTAATATAACAACTATATGAATTCCTTAAAGTGGATGTAAACCCTCATATATACCCAGTGAAGTGAACAGTCTCAGATGATACACAGAGATTAAACAAATCTTCCTACATACATTTTACATGCATATCATCTGTCTTCAGCTTTATATATTCTTTAGAAAGTTCAGATCGTGTTAGGAGTTTTTCTCTTCCTGTTCAGCACTGTAGTGAACCCTGGGCATACAGCCAAGACAGCTGATTGGAGGAAAGGCACACACCCCCTCTCCTCATAGGTAAAGACGCTCAGAGCTGTTCTTTGAATAGTTCAGCACTCTGTTAATCTTTTTATAGCCCCCTCCCCAGCACAAAACTCAGGCTTCTTTTATCTCAGTTGACAGAGAACTTGTCAGGAGTTATCAGGCTGATAACAGAAGAATGGAGTAGGAGACAGCTATGGGACATAGTGCTTTGAAGAGAGATAAGAAAACACTGCAGATATATGTGCCCAGCTCAAATTTCATGAATTTCATGGATTGGGTATACATCCACTTTAATGTGCCTGTCATATGCAGCTGCTGTTGGTAGCTGGGATATATAACACATAGGTATGGGTTTCCCTTACAAACATGTTATTAGCTATCTATAAAGGCTATTCATAAATATTAAAAAAAGAGTCATTGCTTATAGTGACCAGTCATGTTTCATCTTTTATTCTATAATTTTATTATGTAGTAAGCAACTCCCCTTTCCTTCCTACTTTATTTTTTTAAATGAATCCCTTTCTCATGAAGCAACTGTGTAAAAAGGTTCTGCTGAAAGAGGTCATTCTTCAATGTATGTGTCAAAGGGCCTAAGCTGGCCATACACAAATTGAATTTTCAGCAGATTCCTGCTGAATTGGCTGAAATTCATTCAGTCAGTGGCCCTGTCGGCATCACCTGGATCAAGTAAAGCCAACTTTTTAATTGACATTGTTGAAGAATTCAGTCTAAAATTTTTCGCTTGAATCCAATCAGATGCAAGCACTGTAAAGCCTTGTACACACGTACCGAATGTCGGGAGACAGTGGCCAGTTAAAAAGAAACGTCCGAAATTCGGCCCAAGTGTATGTCAGCTGATAGGACGAGCATGCTGGAAAACCAGTGGTCAACTGGCTCCCAATCAGCGCTCTCAGCCAATGAGAGTGGATGGGGGAATTTAGTGAATTTCTCTCATTTAGCCAATGGGGCATGGCCAACTTACACACATCAGATACATTTACGTTCAGTTTCTGCTTCTTGCAATGCAGGCAAACTTCATGGCAGTTTAGAAATCCATTTAAAACAATGCATTTCACTTTTCTCATTAAGTCTGTTGAATGGAGATCCTCAAAACTGCACTGCCATTCATCTGAAAATGCACTAAAAAAAATGTTAAAACACAAGCAATACTGCATGCGTTTTCAATCACATCTGGTGTGAACAAACCCTCAGACTAGTTTCAGGCTATAGACTCATTAAATAGGTTCGCCTTCACTGCCCCATGACTAGTATGTGACACTTCTCAAAGAGGTTTTGCTTCATCACAGATTCCCTTTAAGCCATTTTCAATATCTCAGCAGCAAAATTTCCTTTAGCGGTTCTCCTTTTCTACGGATATGGAAGCATATGTATATACAGTATGTTAATAGATTCAGTTAACCTCCTGAAACATATATATGTAGGATTCACCTAATTTACTAAAGTCATTTGACGTTAGCTATGTAACAAACTCACCCTTAAGGCGGAGGTCCTATCAGATAAAAACACCAATAAATACAGCTATATATTTAGAAAAAAAAAATCACCTTATTTTTACAAACTGCAAGAAACTTGATTTCAATCGGGTTTCTTGTAACCCTCTTTACATGAGCACTCCAATTGGGAGAGGGCATCACCTGGGGCTATTAGTTGCCCTGTGTGCATATGTGCTAACAAAGAATATGACGGGAGGAAAGATAGCAGATGGTTGAGATTACCTGTACATTGCTGCCCCTTCACTGTCTTGTCACAGGCAGATTAAAGGCAGGGAGGTGACCTAGCTGTATCGCTTAGTTGCAGTAAAGAAATTGAAAGCTGGCCATAAATGGATTGAAATTCACCTGCTTCAGTGGGGGCCAGACACATGTCGATCCATGAATGGCCATTCCCACTTGACTTCTATCAAACAGGAATGTTGGAAAACTTTTATCAATCAGCGGCTGCAGCCACTGATCAGTGTACTCTGATAGCCAAGGAGTTCTGCAGTTAGAATACAATGGCACAACGGGAAGACTCCTCCACCCACCTTGATGGAGGGAAGACTCCTCCATCCACTTTGAATTTTTTCTTTTTTTTTTCTTTTTTTTTTGATCAGCCACTGGCGTCTATGGCAAGCCTAATGCCATGTACACACGAGTGGAATGTCCGACAGAAAAAGTCTGACGGAAGCTTTTCATCGTATATTCCGATCATGTGTATGCCTTATCAGACTTTTTTTTCCAAAAATTCTGATGAACCTAGAAATAGAGCAATAAAACCGCTCGTCTATATGCTGTTCCGACAGACCAAAAACGACGCATGCTCTGAAACAAATAGGAGACGGAAACTATTGGCTACTGGTTTTTGAGTTTCCTGTCTCTAGTCCCGTTGTACGTGCTGTACGTCACCACGTTCTTGACGGTCGGACTTTGGTGTGATTGTGTGTACGCAAGACAGTTTCAGAGGAATTCTGTCATAACTCTGTCGGAAAAACCTTCAGAGTTTATTCGGTGGGAGAACCGGTCGTGTGTACAAGGCATAAGGATTGCTGTGCTGTCTGGCTAGGCTGTATACATTTCTGGATGAATGGAGAAGAAATGCATATCCTTTGGTAAAACAGCCCCCAAATGTGTATTGCAAAAGTGTGTTTAGATGTTTCACTGGAGTTCAGCTTTAAACGTTTAAAAGTATGTCTAGAACCATGAAACGCATACTGATAACTTTCCTTTTAAATATGTCTTGCCATTAGCCATAAATTAAGATAAAAAAAAAATTTGAATGGATACGTATAGCATGCTCATTACATTGATTACATCAAAGGGTAAATATTTTGTTGGCTAATTCTGAATAAGTTTTCCATTTTAGGCTGTCACCATTCATGCTCCAGTAACATCACACAACTAAGCGGTAGGATCTTTGTTCACACATGGGTGGCCAAACTGGATGGAATCCAGCTGTTCTGCACTCAGAATGACTGGCCATCATGGGCTCGATAATGAGGTCAGCACAAGATCCCAAATCCATGCTGGATTGTGGTACCATTGATTTTAAGAATATTATTATTGGCATTACTGCCATTTTATCAATACACATGCTGAAGTATTGAATGGCTTCATTGTAACTGCCGTGTTTGGTCAGTTGAATTTTAAACATTCTCAGCTTTCCTTGCCTTGGACTAAATATGAACATTTAATTACTCCGCTGTATAATTATCCTTTTCACAGTATCCCTCTGCCCCTCTCACCTAATCAATCTGTGCCTGTGTAGCAGCAATTCAATCAACGTTGTAAAAGGCATTCAATAGAATTTTGCCTCCAATCTGCTGGTTTATGAAAATTTGTAGAGAAATCTCTAATTGTTCATAGAGTCATCACTTAATATTTACTGCAAGGCTATTGATAGAAGTGCTGATTTTGGGAAGGGTGACCAAATTTAGATGAATGCTCTTTAAATATTCAAAGAGCAGACAGTGCAACATAGGTACACAATCGCTTAATGATGATAACTAAATCTGGAGACACATATGTGGTTTTCCAACTTGAAACATCATCTTTTGCAGATGATTGTTTGAGAAAGCGAGTAGACTGTGCGATCAGTCCAAATTATAATTTAGCACACAGGGCAGTTACACTCTATAATCTACTACTGATCAAAGCTCAGACAATTGCAGAGATTGACTTATTATCTTAAGATTGTACGAGTTACATAAAAGTATCACAAAAAGCATCAATGTCAATTGCTCCCTTTCTACAAATAATATATGCTGATCATTCAAAGAATGTAAGTCAGTCTACTCAAAAATTGTCCTGTCAATGAAGAGCCTACGAATGAATGAACATGTTAAGTGTGAGCTGACATATCTATTAGATACAGTCACATCAAAGGCTTAACATATTTTGCTAATTCTTAGCAAAAAAACAAACTAACTGCTAAAGATATATACTGCCATTTGCAAAGTGCTAGTGTTTGCAAACAGTTAAATTAAAGCCAACCTAAAGTGTAAAAAACAAAAAACAAAAAAAACACACCCCTTACTGCCTTGAAGTCAAACATACAAAAGGAAGAATCCTTGAAGACTTGACAATCTTGGAAAATGAACCCATTTGGGATTTCAAGAGGAATGGTCATGTTATTTCTGCTGGAAGATCAGCTCTTCTGAATTCTGAACCTCTGCAGAGATAACATAATCAAATATCTAGGCATTTGATCATGTGACTGGGTAAGATGGAATTTTACAGCAGCTTTTTAAATGTATTTTTTTTATCAAAGACAGATACTTTATGCGTCCCTTAAAGTGATTGTAAAGGATCGTTTTTTATTTTTTTTAAATAACAAACATATCATACTTACCTCCACCGCTCGCGGCTCCTCCCCGTATCAGATAACCCCCTAGGAGAAGCGCTCTTCCAAGAGGGTTACCTTGCAGGTGTACTCCCCAGTACAGAATTTGTGTCCACCAACACGAATGCCTGATTCGGCCCGCCTCCCGGTGCCTACGTCATTGGATTTGATTGACAGCATTGGGAGCCAGTGGCTGCTCTGCTATGAGCCGGGACCCCGTGGAAAGAGGGACAGCGCGTCCCCGCTGAGGAGAAGAAGGGGCTCAGGTAAGTAAAACGGGGGGGCTGGTGACTGCAACCCCTATGGCAGTAAGGCGATAGTATTGACAGAATGGTAGGTGTTATTACAGGTTACAAATGATTATTACTTAATCCAAGGGCAGGGACAGCGCGTCCCCGCTGAGGAGAAGAAGGGGCTCAGGTAAGTAAAACGGGGGGGCTGGTGACTGCAACCCCTATGGCAGTAAGGCGATAGTATTGACAGAATGGTAGGTGTTATTACAGGTTACAAATGATTATTACTTAATCCAAGGGCATATGTGATTCTCCTGAATGTGCTAGCTAAATATATTAGGTCTTCTCTAAGCTTGCCTGCCATTGCATATATGACTATCCATACAGAGTCAGATCTCTCTTTAAAACAGGGTAGTGTTAGTGTAGAGTTCTGTGACTTTCAAATGTTATACAAATGCTGGGTACCATTATCTATTATTAAAAAGGAAGAGTGACTGAATAACTGCCAAAATGTTCCATCTTGCTGGAAAACCTCTGTATAATAAAGAATACTACTTGCCATTCAGAAGGTACCCCATATGTTTAAAGTGGAATATCTCGTGACCCAGAATCAGCTCAAAGCAGGCTTACATCACAGGGCCGCTCCAGGCTCTGGAAGGATCCTGACCATATTGTCGGGATACACCCAGATGCCTGCACAACAGCTGGCTCAGGCTGTCAGCTAATGGGGACAGTACAGCATAAGACCAATTATGTGCAGTATCTTTATTGTTTAACAACCCCAACTTCTCCTTTAATTCAATGTAATATTCACAGCAAACCCACTCATCCTCCATGCTTCATTTTGATGAGAAAAACATCTCCTAGCATTTCTGGCCGTGGCAGTCTTGGGTAAAGGCAGAAGATTTATGTAGCATTTATATCCTGGAATCCATCTGCCCTTAGCATGCAGGCAGGAGGGTGTGCTTAGTTGGGAAAATCCCTCCTTCTCTTCCAAATGAAAAAAATATATATATACTCAGGAAGACTCCTGGGTTGCAAGTCATCTTTTGGCCTAGGCCAGAAACTAGGAAGCAATTGTAAAGAAAAAAAAGGTTAAAACAAGTAAATATAATTATCCAGTTATTAAGGCTAGTAGCATAAGGATTAAAAATAGTTCATGTTGATTGAGAGAGTTTAATTCTGCTTTAAATTCAGTACCATTAGCGGTAACCTTGAGCCAGACTCGGGATCGCATCGCTGGATCCAGGATGAGTTTACTTACCTTATCCCCTGGATCCAGCGATGTCCCCCACTGTGCGAGCGGCTCGTCCTATCACGGAGCCGATCTCCATTCCCTGCGAGCGTTGCGATGCACGAGGACGGAGAACGGCGACAAATTCAAAAAGTAAAACACACACATTACATACAGTATAATGTAATATTACAGATTACATTGCTGTATGTAATAATTTCACATCCCCTTTGTCCCTAGTGGTCTGCCCAGTGTCCTGCATGCAGTTTTATATTATAAAAACTGTTCTTTATGCCTGGAAACTGGAGATTGTCCATAGCAACCAAAACTGTCCCTTTACATCAAAAGTGGTTTTAGACCAGCTAGAAAACAGTGATAATAAATTAGAATCACTCGCAGAATTGAGGGATAGCGATTTGTGGGGAGATCCTTCATCAAATACTGAAAAGTAATGACAGTGACAATTCTGCAACTGAGCAAATTTCAGTGTTTTTGATTTGATTACATTATTGAATAATTTTTATTATTATTTGGTATAATTATTTATAGTTATTTATTATATTATAATTTATGATTTCATTTTTCAAACTTTATCATACCCGGGATGTCTACTAGACTCTGGTTTGGACAGATTTAAGTGAGTTATTCCTAAGAATTACAGGACTACAATATAAAACGCCAAATTTCCATGCAAAATAATTGTACCGCTTTCAGCACCTAAATACTGAAACAATCATACCGCCAGGGAGATTAAAGATTGTCAAAATTATTTCTCGAGTTGCATTGCTCGCCCATATCAGACAGGCTTGCTTTATAATGCAGTATTGCAGTAATGTAGTTGTGCGTGAACGAATAAAATGTTGCAGATATTTTGGAGCAGTTTGGAAAAACTCTGGCACCAATTTAGCACTTACTGCCAGCCACCTAGTACCCCATAACCCACCCAATTATTGTCAGAGGCACACAGTCACATCTCTAGCACAAATCTGATTGTTTGTGCTACTCATCTCTTACTAATCTACCGGTTCTCTCTTTCAGCACACTGGAACATTTATATTGGTAAGAAGCTCTCAGAATAACCTTATCCCGAAGGGGTGTCTGAGTTGGGAGCAGAAACTGCAGCTGTAACAGAAGTGATCAGTAATCCTCATAGATCAAAGATGTGTCAGGTCAGCTCCAGCATTTTGTACTGTCTGTTTACATTCCTAACTCCCCAAGTACCTGATGATGGCTTATGAGTAACAGAGATATTTACTGTATAGCAGCAGCCGATACACAGATTTGAATACATGTGAAATAAAATTCAAATACATATATATTAGTCCCATCCTTACATATACTGCATTTACTGTACAACGCTTTGAGTTACGGTACTAAAACACACATATATATATATATATATATATATATATATATATATATATATATATATATATATATATATATATATATTTAATTTCACTACATATACAAACCTGTGTACAAGATGTTATACAGTAAAAATCGCCGACGCACGGTACTGTGTATCATTTTTCCTCCGGTGGTATTCAATGTACAAACCTAGCTCCCCGAATAGAAGAAAATGTGAAGCAGCTATTATTTTTACCTATTCGATTTTTGTACAGGCAGCTTAAAAGGGATCGAGCCAGCTCTTGTGGGTCAGTCTGAAAATTGTGCATGGAAAAAACAGTAAAACTGTCACTTTCAAGTCTAGCCTATTAGCATTTATTGCCAGGCTTGACCTTCTGAAATTAATCATAAGAGTAAGGGGACTTAGGGACTGACTTTATTCCATGTGTCACAATGATACTGCTGCTAAAAGCAAGACCTGTCTTTTAAGACATGGTCAAGAAAAACGTTGGTATGCGATTATGATATCCTGTTTCACAATAAGAATTTGCATGTCGCACAGAATAATAAACAGCCAATCTGCCCAAATTCTGCCATTAAAATGTTGTTGTTTTTTTTTACCCTGAACTTGTGTATAACTGAAAACCCCAGTTGCATGCGTAAAAAATGTACTCCCTATTATAGATATATCCTGAAGGCTGTTTATTTCACAGTTTGTAATGGTCAGCGTTTGAATCATTTTATATCACATTTAGATATCTGTACCTACTGCAAGTGTTGCTAAAGGCCAATGTGACCAAAAACTGTTATCAGCGTATTGAATTATTGTACAGAGAGTCTACTGAAAAGAACAAAATTCCCAGTTCTGATCAACTGCTGCAGCCAAGTGACAGGGTCCTGCCCCCCCCTGGTAGATTCTCTATGATGCAAAATAAACAATGATTGAGAATGACAACTTGGTTTCATCCTTGTGGGAGAGTGCGCACACACAACTGCTGTGTCTTGTCTTTGGGTCTTTAAGAGGTATACAAGATTGCTGGGGGGGTTTACACACTGATGCCAATTAAACATATCAGTTTTACGTTCATGATGACCTTTCAGCTTGTACTAAAATTGTCACCAGGGTTAGGGTTTGGCTTCCTGTGTATGTTTTTTAATTCTCCCAGAGATCATTTATAACCTCAACGTCTTCATTGTTCCTATAGCTCCTTATAAGTGACAGATTTATTTTTTTTCGTTGACAAGATATCTGAATGTCAGTCAATGTCCCTCATTCTTTATATGTGAGAAGTAATTACCATATCTCCATCATTCTGGTGAACTTTCATTTTCCTTGTGCACACACGGAACACCACAGCATCCTTCTTTCTGTAAACATCGGAACCTTCATCGATATGACTGCTGCCTCAACTGCCTTCAATATCTCTGTGTGTATATTTAAATGCCCCTCGGTATCCATTTTCTCTGTGTATAATCTAAATTCCTTTTGTTTCTGGGTGTTTGTATTTTCTTAGCCGTTCTTTGGCCTATGAACCTAAAGGTGGTCACACATTGCTCAAAATTTGCTGAATATTCTTAAATCTGAGCTGTGAGTGGCCCTGATGGCAGCAACTGGCTCAACAAAAGTCTATTTAAAAATCATCTGACCCTTCTAAAAAATTAGCAGATGGGGTCGCTATTACAATATTCAGGCAGCCATGGGTTTTGCAGATTTTTTAATATAATAGCTGGCAGGAAAGACCCTCCATCCATGCAGGCTGAATAAGAGGAATCTATAATAGTGGGTTATTTACTAAAGGCAAATCCACTTTGCACGACAAGTGCACTTGCAAGTGTAGTCGCTGTAGATCTGAGGGGTAGATCTGAAATGGATTTGCCCTTTCGTAAATAACCCCCATGTGTGTATATTCTCTTCATTATCTTTCCTACTTCACACCTAAGCTCCCATCTGATTTCCTGCTTCAGTATATCTCTAGACCTCTGCAAATTTCCCTGTGTACAATGCAAGAAATCTGTGTACATTTAGACAAGCGTCACTATTATTATACCCAAAGCAGTATGTGTAAGTGAGGAAAGGTCCATTTTAATTTGCCTCTCAGTAGGTGGCAAAAAAAAAATTACCTATGCAGCTCAAAACAAAATTGGATTGATTACCCTTACGCTAACGTGCAGTTCTGAACCTTTTTTTTATTTTTTATTACTATTATGATCTGATCGTCTTTCACTACTGTTTATACAAGAAATCCTCTTCTTTCCTATGCTTACTTGTAGAAGTGTCTGCTGGTTTTCCATTTATATTTGTATGAAATGTCCAATGATCATCCTGGGTCACCATATCTGTGCAGCTTAGGTATTTAGCAAATGACAGATGCCTGCAAATGCTAATCGAATGCTGATTGGATGCTGGTTTCCCAGCATGTCTGGTCATGAGACTGGCTTTTGTTGGACAGGGAGCTGTACACACGTGCCGAATGTTGCCCAGTTTCTACCGTACTGTAGGGTTGCCACCTCATCCATTTAAACCCAAACATATATTAATTACACAGGTTCTGTGGCTGATTAAGGAAGTAATTAAACTCACTTGGTGCCTTAGAGATACAAAAAACATAGTCACTTCCAGCGCCAATAGGTCTTCCAAGGTGAGGAGTAATAGATGTCAAATAAAATGGTGGTGTGAAATATATATGGTATCCCAAAACTAGGTGGATGCTGCCTTCCTCAGATGAGGTAATTTAATAATAAGAAATTTTTGTATAAAAGTGGGTACTTACAAAATGCAACTGACAAAAGGCCATAAACACACACGGGGTACACTAACGCATTTCGGAAAGCACATTAGCTGTGCCCTGTGTTTTGTGCATATCCATGCACTGGGTTTATTGCATTTTGTCAGTTGCATTTTGTGAGTACCCACTTTTATACGAAAATTTCTTATTATTAAGTTATCTCCGGTAATGCACTAGGTGAGCGTGTCTTCCATTTCTGTTTTTCTTGTAGTTCACTTGGTGCCTTATCTGCATTAAATTAGCCTTAGAACCTGTGTAATTCAGATGTGTTCAGGTTTAAAGGGGTGAGGTGCCAACCCTACTGTACTGGCTGATTTTGGTGGCTATTCGGACCATGTGTATCCGGCATAACCTTGTTCTTGTATACATATAATTCCCATCCAAACCCCCCTACCCTGTCACCCCTGTGTACACCTAAACATACAAACCAACCCTTTGAGTACATATAGAATTCCATGACGCACATTGGGGTTGATTTACTATAACTGGAGAGTACAAAGTCTGGTGCAGGTGTGCATGATAGCCAATCAGCTTCTAATTTCAGCTTGTTCAATTTAGCTTAATTTAAAATAATGGATGCCGATGCAGAGCTGCACCAGATTTTGCACTCCCCAGTTTTAGTAAATCAAGCCCATTATGTCTTGTATACTACGAAATCCCCCCATAAGGCCTGGTTCACATCTATTCAGGTTGCAGTTTAAAAATTCCAGGCGCATTTTGCGTTTTTCAATACACGTTTTTGATCCACTGAAGTCTATGAAAACAAAAACTAGAAAAAAGTCCCTTGCCCTTTCAATAAAATGCACAGATGTGAACTACATCCATAAGAAACCATGTTAAATGAACTACAGTGTGTTTCTGAAAAACTGAAACCGCACTAAAAAATGCTTAGGTGTGAACCAGGCCTAACTAACCCTATTTCTTTCCTTATGTCTGAATTCTCATGAATCTCTGTAAGCAAGTCTACACATAACCATGTGACATCTCTATAACTAGCCATGTGTATACATGCTGACCTCAGAGCACATACAATCCTCCTTTAATTAAACAAGTGCCTACATCCATCTGAGCCACTTTAACCTTGTGTCTTTGTGTGTATCTGCAGATCCATACCCAATCACCAATTTATTTATCTAAACCTCTATAATAAACACAGCCTGTATTTCTGAGCCTTCTTATAATTAAAAGGGTACAGCAAACCTGCGGAACTAAGGCGAAGCATCTGTGTACATGTACAACCTTTAAAGCTAGCCTGTGTAATTGTTCATGTTACAATGTGCAACAATCTCATTACAATCTCCTTTAGGGCTTATTCACACCATGTCTGTTGAGCTGCGTTAATCTGCATAGATCAACGCAGGCTCAACTCAAGGGCACATAGAGAATAATTGTTTTCTATGTGCCTTTTTCACATCATAATGCTGCGTCAAGGTGGGCTGCGTTGCATAAAAATGGAGACATCTTGCATTTTTACTCAATGCACCTTACAACATGTCACTGCCCCGTGGTATGTCGCAAAGCACTAGGGTGCATGAAGTTAAATGAAGTGTCATTTTGTGAAACTTTAACTTTAATACAGTTGGAAAAAAGCGATTACCTGATTTTCCGGTTTCCCTTTTTTATCTTTCAATATGTTGTTACAAGGTATCGCACCGCCTCCACACATACGAGCGAGAAAGTGGTTTGGAATGTGGGCTGGTGTGAATGAACCCTTAAGCTGACCTAACATATTACAATCTGGTTTTACAATTTCATTTGGCTTTACCAACGCCTACTGCAAAGGCCTCTCTGACTGGGTACCAATTGAATGGATTGTTTTGGTAGGCTCTTACACAAAGGAATTGGTACAGAGATCGTGCAATCAGATTGAAACATGCATGGACAACTTTACATGTGTTACCTACTATGTAGTGCATGGGCCTAGCTAAACGATACCCCGTGCCTATTGATAACTGACATGGCATCTCTTGTACATCTAGGCCTCTGCAGCTTGTGCTGTATTCCCGTGTATACATGAACCAATATGATGTGCCTTTGCGTACCTATGAATCTTCCCAGCTAGCTGCCTATCATAGATTGCCTTTATGTGCATTTCCCATCCCCCAGAAACCAATTTCTTGGCTACTAGAATATTAAAAAAAACACACACTGCTCGTCTTATAGCTAAACCTGTTCCACAATCCGAACCTGCTCTTCTTTGACTGTTCACATATATGTACACCTTTATCCTCTGATTACATGGAAGCCAGCCCTCAATTCCCTAATTATATCTCAACCATCCCACTATTCTTCTGTTTTCACGCCTCCATCTATCTATCTGACTTTGTTATCCTTCATACCAGAGATAGTCATTTTTAATTTTTTTTTCCCTGAATGTACAGTCCATTCGTTCTACCCCCTTCGCCCCATATACATTCCAGATAGATCAACTCCTGCATGTGCATTGTCTGTGCAGTGTCCTTCCCCTCTATCTACTAGTCTCTTTTATCAAGCCGTTTTCTCTTCATTGCATAATTCTAATCCTAAACGTGAGCTCCTCCTCTCCCCTTTGTATCATTTTATCTCTGGATTTCCTACATATGTTGCCATTTGTAGGAACCCTTTCTCTGTCTGAGTCCACCTGCCTCGTTGCCTGTGTGGAGCCATTAAAAAAAAAAAAGGTGCTCATTATCCTCCTCCTATGATGAGGGTTATCAGTCAATCACAGACATAGAACTGCTGTGATGTCACAGTCGCTACAGGACAGGTGTGAAGGACTATCAGGCCGCTACTGGTCCCTATCGGAGTGTCTCTTGCTCTGCCCCCCCCCCATTTCCCTGTCCTGGGTTTACCCACATATATCTGTAATATTAAATGAACCTGGAGCTGCTGCTTATCTTGCTGTGCGTGTATGTGATTCGCTGCATGTACCCTATATGTATATATGTTAGATGTGTGACTAATGAATGAATACCCACCGCCGTGTGTATATATATATATATATATATATATATATATATATATATATATATATATATATATATATATATATATATATATATATATATACACACGACCCTCATAGGTTATCTGATGCATTAACATAATAGATATGTATTGACCAGTATATGTAAAAGAGATCCATATTGGATAGTATGTATTCTATTTGCATTAATATTTATAATGCAAATATCAACATGTTTATATGTATCTGCAAACAACCTTTTTTTTTTTTTTGGTATTAATGCAAAACATTATGGCACACAAATGAAATGCATGGGCATGTCCGCCTAAATAAACGTCCTGAAATACCGTATAGACGGGGACACATACACAGAAACTCAGACAGAGATATTTGTAATTGGAAATAGCGGCAACGCTCCATGTAACTGTAAAAGGGTGGAATTATATATATGTCAATTTCTATACATCCATCTACTCCCCTCAATCAATTGCCTTCTGACCCACAAGCCACAAAATGAGAGAAAGAGGGAGAGAGATGGAGAGAGAGAGAGTGAGAGAGACGAAAAAGAGAGAGAGGGAAAAAAAACAGGAATAGATTGTAAAATCAATGCTACTTACAGCTTAGCTGGTGCGAGAGGATAAAGCTGTGTCTGAGGGATGCTGAGGAGGCGGTCTCTCCCTCTCTCTCTCTCCCTCTCTCTTTCTCGCTCTCTCTCTCGGGGCTTTCTTGCTCCCCCCTTTACAGAAGGAAGATGAAGACTAGGAAAAAATAAATCAATGTCTTTGTGGTGTGAGGTACTTTCTCTGTGTGGACAGGGCTTTTCCTATTGATTTACAGTCTCCGAGACACCTCTCCCTCTCCCCCTCTCTCTCCCAGATCCATTCACAGACAGCTCCTCTCTCTCTCTCTCTCCAGCACAATGGAATAATCAATACGCACAGACACACACACACATTCGCACACACACACACACACACACACTCGCACAACACAGTGCTGGGAGACTGAGCAGGTGCAAACAGAAGCAGTCTGAGAGAGACGCTGCTTCCTACCTCTGGACATGAAGGGGGAGGTGGCGGAGGGACAGTTTAAAGGACAGCGGAGGTGTCAAACCGAGCTCACACACTTCTACACTCTCTGTCATGGAGAATGACTGAAGAGGAAAGAAGATGAAGCAAAAAAAAAAAAAAAGAAGAGGATGCTGAGCTGCTTCCAGCAGCAACCCATTGAAGAATGATGCAGACGCAGGAAGAGAGGGGGATATTTCCATAATGATACAACCAATCAAGAAAAGCACTTTCTCCCTACAGTATGGCGTTCAAACTAGACCCTTAGGAGCGCACGGTCCTTACTGAATGGCCAAATCTACCTCGCTGAAATAGTTATTGAACCAGCAATGCTGTCTACACCACTAAGCTGTAATCAATGACATATTGAACAAATACAAAAATATATATATTTATATATACACTTAGTACTTGCTTAGTAGCTATAAATAATGGACCGTATTCATCGTACTAGCTAGAAATGTGAGCTATGCGGACAATCGGCACAAAAGTGAAAAACGATTGTAATATCAGTTTAGAAATTGATATCATTGCTACCGGGAATATTAGCAAATGAGTTTACACATCAGGGCCCAAGCTGCAGGTGTGGGGCTCAATAAAAATGTGGCGACACACCAATAGAATTTCATTTGAACGTACAGAAATTAAAAAAAAAAAAAAAACGTCGGAGAATACTAATTACAGGCATACCTCACTTCTAAGTACACAATGGGGTTTATTTACTAAAGCTGGAAAGTGCAAAATCAGGCTCACTTCTGCATAGAAACCAATGAGCTTCTAACACCAGCTTGTTCAATTAACCCCCCTGGCGGTATTACCGAGTCTGGCTTGGGGGTGATAATTTAGTACCATTAGCGGTAACCCCAAGCCAGACTCGGGACCACATCGCTGAATCCAGGAAGAGGTTACTTACCTTCTCCCCTGGATCCAGTGATGTTCCCCCGCAGTGCGAGCGAGCCTTCCTCCACTCGATCTATCACATCGCTGGCCTCCATTCCCTGCGACGCACGGGGACGGAGAACGGCGCCAAATTCAAAAAGTGAAACACACAATATACATACAGTATAATGTAATCTTACAGATTACATTGCTGTATGTAATTATTTCACATCCCCTTTGTCCCTAGTGTTCTGTCCAGTGCCCTGCATGCAATTTTATCATATAAAAACTGTTCTTTCTGCCTGGAAACTGGAGATTGTCCATAGCAACCAAAACTGTCCCTTTACATCAAAAGTGGTTTTAGCCCTTGTACACACGGTCGGACATTCCCGCAACCAAATCCGACGGATTTTGTCCGAAACTGTTGCATACACACGGTTGGACAAAGTTGTCGGAAAATCCGATTGTACATAACGTGATGACGTTATTTCGTTAGGACGGGACTACGTTCAGGCTAGTAGCCAATAGCTTTGGTCTAGGAATTTGATCTGAGCATGCGTGGCACTTTGTCTGTCAGAGTAGGCTACACATGATCGGAGTATGTCCGTTCGGAGCATTTTGTCTAAAAATTTTACCGGCAAGTTGGAAAAGTTGGTCCGTCGGATATTCCGACGGAAACAGTCCGATGGAGACCACACACATTCGAAATAACCGACAAAACGGTCCTATAGGACACATTCCATCTGAATTTCCGACCATGTGTACAAGGGCTTAGACAGCTAGAAAACAGCGATAATAAATTAGAATCACTCGCAGAATTGAGCGATAGTGATTTGTGGGGAGATCCGTCATCAAATACTGAAAAGTAATGACAGTGACAATTCTGCAACTGAGCAAATTTCAGTGTTTTTGATTTGATTACATTATTGAATAATTTTTTATTACTGTTATTTTATTATTTGTTATAATTATTCATAGTTATTTATTATATTATAATTCATGATTTCATTTTTTCAAACTTTATCATACCCGGGATGTCTACAAGACTCTGTTTTGGACAGATTTAAGTGAGTTATTCCTAAGAATTGCAGGCCTACAATATAAAACGCCAAATTTCCATGCAAAATAATTGTACCGCTTTCAGCACCTAAAATCTGAAATAATCATACCGCCAGGGAGGTTAAGCTTTGGTAATAAAACCTGGAAGCTCATTGGTTTCTATGCAGACGTGAGCCTGATTTTGCACTTTCCAGCTTTAGTAAATAAAACCCATTGTGTACTGAGAAGTGGGGTATGTTTGTACAAATTTTCTACAAAAAAAAAAAAAGTGTTCACTTACACTTACACTGTTTTGAATTCTTTGCTCAGGATGCACATTACAATAAGTAAAAAAATGTACAAACAAAAACCACATTCGCAGAACTGTGTTAGTTCAAAAAAAAAATTTTATTCTTCTCCTTCGATTTCTTCTTTTTTTGGTCACTTTGATCCAAAAACTAGGAAATCAAATGTTCTGAAAATGTTATTCTACTGGTGTATGGCCAGCTTAAGAAATAGCATCTAATAAAGATCATACAGATTAAATCTGATTTACAGAAAAATCCAGGGACTAAATGAAGATGAGACTGCAAAAGCTTGCTGCCTCATCGAATCCAGCCATAAAAGCCTTGGACAAAAAATCTTGGCACTTCAAGTTTAAGACAAGAGATAGAGGTTTTAAGTTTGGTGCTCGTACACTTATTTGTCTTGAACAATGAGACTACAAGCAGAAAGCCAAAAGAACACTGCACCACGTTACCTCTCAAGCCCCATACACACTATCAGCTTTTCTGCTGAGTTTTTCTTTCAGGTTTACCAAAACCATGTAGTAGAAGGGCCTGCCTGATTGCATACACATTGAAACTCCTAAGGTTTGACCTCATATCAGATGGTTTTGGTAAATCTGAAGGAAAAACTGTGTGTATGGAGCTTCAGAGTTCACTGAGCAGTGAATCAAGCCCTAAGCCACAGAACTAGGAGTACAAGTAGAGAAGACACACACCTACCTTTACCTACTTGCCTTTATAATGCACTGAGCACATCCTTATTCATTACATTAGAACAGTGTTTCTCAACCAGGAATCCAAGGCACCCTGTGGTGCCTTCAGGCTTCCCCTGGGGTGCTGAAAGGACAGGTACCAGTTTGCTCCGGATCAGCACCAGAAGTTGATATGGTGTGGGCTTTCAGCTCCATACCAACCAATGATGCTCTAGGCCAGTGATAGAGAACCTTGGCACCCCAGATGTTTTGGAACTACATTTCCCATGATGCCCAACTACACTGCAGAGTGCATGAGCATCATGGGAAATGTAGTTCCAAAATATCTGGGGTGCCAAGATTCGCCATCACTGCTCTAGGCCCTGATGCATGGCATCAATTGTTGCCAGCACAATGGCAACACATGATTCTGATCCATGGCCAGCGGCATACAGGACTATCCCAAGCATTCAGGAGAAGATGATAGTCTACCTTCTCCAGACATCCTCCCACTCACATCCTCTGTCGAATTGCTAGAGCCAAAAGGTAGCCATCTGATGTGAATGCGGACTGTGTAATAGGGGGCTTCTGATGTGAAGTTAATTTCATTAAGGCGATTATGTGCATTGTCCCAGGCCCGGGTTTTCCACTAATAATTGACATTTATGTTTTTACCATGTTTGACTGGGGGCCTCAAGATTTTGCATAATTTTAAAAGGTGCCTTGACAGAAAACGTTTGATAAACGCTGCACTAGAAGTAGAGTAGAAGTAGAGTAAAATAAGAGTTTAGGTAGTATTCATACTTATATAATAAATATGTGCTTATGAGCAAATAGATGTACTGAAACCACTGGCAATGGGGATAGTTAAAAAATTGTATAGGTCAGCCTTTCTCAGACAGGGTTCTGTTGTACTCTAGGGGTCCTCCAGTTTTCTAGCGTTTCCTTGAGCAATGAGCAACTTCTACCTGCCTGATAAGTAACCATTGACACCAATGATCTTTTTAGCAATCTATAAGGAAGTGGAAGGGGATTCTTCCCAGTGACCACAAATATAAAGAGCATTCTTCCCACTGACCATCACATTAGTAGCTGTAGTTATAGTAATTAATAGCCGCAGTTCCCTGGAACCAGAAAGTTATTTTAAGGGTTCCTTCATGTTAAAAAGATTGAGAAAGGCTGGTATAGAGTATAGGTATATGAATATATATTAGGTTCATAACTTAAAAAATCTATTATAATTAAAAATTAATTTAAAGTAAAAAAAATAAAAGCATACAAATATTAACCACATCAGCGCCGATCTCAAATGCCAGGAGGGCGTCCATGTACGTCCTTCCTCACATGTGCCCCAAGGGCGCGCGTGCAGTGCGCTCTGTGATCACCGAGTTCTTCGGAGTCGGCTGATCACAGAGCAGGGTAAAAAGCCAATCACAGTGGGCCCTTTACCATGTGAACAGCTGTCAGCCAACGACAGATGATCATGGAGATAAACAGAAGCCGGTTATCGACTTCTGTTAGAAGGACATCAGTCCCCTAATCGCCAACCAGTGCTGCTAATCAGTGCCCTCCAGTGCTGCAAATCCATGCCCACCAGTGCTATCTATCGTTGTCCATCAGTACTACTAATCAGTGCCCACCAGTGCCACCTATCAGTGCTGCCAATCAGTGCCTCCTGATCAGTGGCCACCAGTGCCACCTATCAGTGCCGCCTATCAGTACCCATCAGTGCCACCCATCAGTGCAGCCTCATCAGTGCCTCCTGATCAGTGCCCACTAGTGCCGCCTCATCAGTGCCACCTATCAGTGCCGTCTATCAGTACCCATCAGTGAAGGAGAAAAATTACCTGTTTACAAAATTTTATGACAAAATATGAAAAAGGTTTTTTTTTTTTCAAAGTGGATGTAAACCTGATTCATGAAATTTGAGCTGGGCACATATATCTGCAGTGTTTACTTATCTCTCTTCAAAGCACTAAGTCCCATGGCTTTCTCCTGTTCTTCTGTTATCAGCCTGATAACTTCTGAAAAGTTCTCCGGCACAATAAAACCAGCCTGAATTTTGTGTCAGGGTGGGTGCTTTAAATAGATTAGCAGAAAGCTGCTCTACTCACAGGACAGCTCTGATAGTCTCTGCCTATCTGGAGGGGGGTGTGTGCCTTTCCTCCAATCAGCTGCCTCCCAGTGTAATCCAACACTACACTGCTACTGCTGAATGTGGAAGTGAACAATCTAACACAATGTGCACATTCTAAACAGTATATAATGCTGAAGACACCCCCCATATTTGAAAAAATGGGAGAGAGATCTCAACATTACATTTACTGAGGATCAAAAGAATCGTATCCTCTTCTTTGCACATAAATCGTCCTTTTATAGCAAGTATCAGGAGATCACCTACAAGATTCTGACGCGCTGGTATAGAACTTCAACAGTGTTAGCTTCAATATTCCCAGGACATAGCCCTCTGTGCTAGAAATGTGGTATCCAAAGTGGAACTCTTCTTCACATCTTTTGGGAATGTCCAGAGCTGTCCCTTTTCTGGAGACAAGTTCTACAGATCATTCACAAGATTACTGACTTCTCTCTTCAGGATAACCCGGCAGCAGTACTCCTAAACCTGACGCCCATGTCTTGTAAGCGATATTGCAAATCTTTACCAAAACACCTCTTGAATGCAGCCAGGGTGTGTATACCCAGCATGTGGAAGCAACAATTTCCACCGGTGGTGTCACAGTGGTTTGCCAGGGTGTGCGATACACAGCGAATGGAGCATCTTACAGCTGCCCTAGGGGATAGAGAGGAGGAACACAACACTCGCTGGAATCTGTTCCGATTCTCAAAAGAATGCAAATCTTACTTTTGAAGCCCTCGGGCCGTCAGCTTTGCCAGAACTTTCTATCCCCCCCAACTGTTCCTTCTTCTAACTTTTCTGATCTTTCTTTCCCCGATTGAAACCTCTGGTGTCACCCAATTTCCTTCCCTAAAAAAGAGAAAATTCTCTCGGTTTGCGGTTTTCCACTGGTGCTGCGCCTGCGAATCCAGGACTAAGAGCCACACTCTATATCAGGTTATAATGCCTAGTTTTAGTCCCTTGGATTACAATGGCTTAGTACCTGTTAGCTAGGTGTTATGCCCCTCGGGTTGTCATTCTTTCTCCTTATGGTTCCTATTCATGATATTCACAGGTCCAATAACTTAAACCCTCTTTACAGCTAGGTTGTTCCCACTGCAGTGCAGATTAAGGTACAGAGTTTTTGGGCCACAGTTTATTGAATTACCATGACACTAGGGAACTTTGACTGTTATTTCATTAATGTACTTAGCATTTTTTGAAGGGCTACTGTTATGGACTATTATTTGATGTAGTTGATCAATGTATGTGATATTACGCCACTTTGTGTAACCCGTGTACCTTAAAGTGGGGTGCCCCTTAAAAAATAAAAAATAAATTAAAAATCAGCAGCTACAAATACTGCAGCTGCTGACCTTTAATAATCGGACACTTACCTGTCCCAGGGTCTGCCGATGCGGCGGAATGAAGCTCCGCTCGTCCCCCCCCCCTTCGCTCGGTGGTGCCGGCATTCTTACTGTGGGCACCCGGCTGTGGCTTCGCATGCGTGAGTGGCTCCGTGCGCCGTGATACGCTGCGCAGTCATCTGGGACCTGTCACGTGTCTCCGATGGCTGACTGCGCCTAGGTAAAGTGACGTCAGGTGCCCGGGCACTGAAGGAGGCAGACTACGAGGGACCCCCTAGCAACAGGCATTTAGAGGTGAGTTAAAAAAAAATCAAATTTTTTGGGGGGGAATTTTACTAATATTTTTTTTTGGGGGGGGGGGGGACACCACTTTAAATAAAGATTTAAAAAAAATAAAAATAAAATAAAGCTGAGGACAGCAGATATACATGTAGGGAGATTTGTTTCATCTCTGTTTATTATCTGAGGCTGTTCAATTCACTGGGTATATGTGAGGGTTTACATTAACTTAAATTTTTCGGTCTTTTTGTTTAGCAGAAAAAAAACAAAATACAGCGGTGATTAAATGCCACCAAAAGAAAGTTCTATTTGTTTGAAAAAAATTATAAAAATGTCATATGGGTACAGTGTTGCATGACCGCGCAATTGCCATTCAAGGTGTGAGAGCACTGAAAGCTGGAAATTGGCCTGGTCAGGAAGGTGTATAAGTGCCCAGTAAAAAAGTGTTTAAACTGTCACCAGCGGTGGTCTCCTTCCAACTGGTCCAGTACTTTCTGTTACTTTCAGTTTTCTGCTATGGCTCAGACCATGTTCTATGTTAAACAAGGGCACTGACTGACTACTTCTACCAGAACAGAACAATGACAATTGCGCTGTCATGCAACACTGTACCTATATGACATTTTTATCATTTTTTTCACACAAATAAAGCCTTCTTTTGTTGGTATTTAATAACCATTGTTTTGTTTTGTTTTTTGCTAAAACAACAAAAAATTACTGAAAATGTAAAAAAATAAATAAAAGCAAACCACATTTTTGTTATAGAATTTTGCAAATGAATAATCTTTCTTCATAAATGTAGGCCAAAATGCAGTCTGCTACATTTCTTTAGTGGAAATAGCCCAAATCAGTGTATATTATTTAGTCTGTAGGAAAGTTATAGAGTCCACACACTACCGGTATAGTATATTTATCTGAAAATCGATCAGTCCTGATGTACTGATCTATCTAATTTCTTGAGGCCCGAAAATGCCAGTACAGTACAAATATCCCCAAATGACAACCTTTTTGGAAAGTAGACAATCCAAAGTATTTACTAAGAGGTGTGGAAGGTTTTTTTTAAATTAAGAAATTTAAAAAGAATTGTTTTTACACACTGGTGACAGTATGTAAAGAAAACACAAAAAAAAGGTTTAAAACCTTTTTTTTTTTTAATGTTCTTTTGTATTACATCTTGTTTTCTTTTTTACATACTGTGACCAGAGCAATACATTGTTACCATAGTAACACTGTACTGCTCTGGGGAGATGATCAGGATTTTTTTTTTTAACACACTATGACTACTTATAACAGTGAATATTATGCCCCATACACACTATCAGATTTTCTGCTGAGTATTTCCATCAGGTTTACCAAAACCATGTAGTGCAAGGGCCTGCCTGATTGCATACAAATTGAAACTCCTAAGGTTTGACCTCATATTATATGGTTTTGGTAAATCTGAAGGAAAAACTCAGCAGAAAAACTGATAGTGTGTATGAGGCTTTACTGATAACCATTTTATTTCTAAATGAAATCCATTCATTCAGTGTGTACTATTGAAATTATCCGTGATTGGCCACAGCTCATCACATGGTACAGATGGGATGTGATTGGCCTTGTCTGTACCATGTGATCACTGTGACCAAGCACAGAGATCATTACAATAGTACACAATAAATGGCAGGAATAGAAACCATCCATTTTGTACAATTGTCATGTGATCTGCAGTGATTGGTCACAGTGATTACATGGAACCGGCAGCGGCCCGGTACACTGATCTTTCATCCGCTATGTCCGGTAAACACAGCGGATGAGATTGTGTGAATGCATCATATGACATCTACCCAGAACAGTAAAGCCTTTACAGCTTAAAGTTCAGGACTGATCGAACTATAAATAGTTTGCTTAGACCAACCTGGTCCAAAATAAAGTATTTCCTTCACTAACAGGTGCGTTTGCACTGTATGAACTGTATGCAGCCTCAGCTAGAGTACAGCGCTGAGTTCCGGCAGCGATACAGGGAATGAATACAAGGTTTCTCGCTGAGGTGGAGGGGTGGGAGGGTGGGTGGCATCATGCTCCCCACCTTAGCCAATCAGAGGAGGCCTTATATTCCTTCAAAAAATACAAAGCTTCCTTTGAATGGCTGTGCAGCATTCAGCCCAACTTGATTTTGTTCCTGAAGCGGGAGAAGAAGTCTCCATCCTGCTGCCAGAATAAAGTGATGTATACTATATGTAGTTGAGGCACTGAAGCACACCTGTTAGTGAAGGTGGTTGTCGTAATAGTTATTTAAAGTTCAATCAAAGCCCTGGTGGATCTTATTCTGGACCACATATTGTAAAATCTGCGAGGTTGCTATATCTTTTAATAGGAGGCTCCTTAGGGGTGGTTTTGAATCTGTAATCGTTTTATGAAAATGCATGACTGTCCATATCTGTATTTTTGATGTCTAATGTTATGTCCATTGACTCTCTGTGGCTCAGCCCCGCCCCCTCTCCTCATTGGCTCACCGGCTGTGATTGACAGCAGTGAAAGCCAATGCCACCCGCTGCTGTCTCAGCTAATGAGGAGGGAGCGTCCCAGGAGAGCCGAGGCTCTCGTACACATTGCTGGATTGAGATGGGCTCAGGTAAGTATTAGGGGGGGATCAGCACACAGAAGGTTTTTTACCTTCATGCATAGAATGCATGAAGGTAAAAAACCTTGAGCCATTAGAACCACTGTAATATGTACTTAACTTAATAAAAGCATGGCAGTTTCCCTATCATGTTTAAGCATCTGTCAACCTGTATACAGTCTTGACTGTCTTAATGTGTATGTGTTCATTAGAGGGTAATCATAAAACAAATTACATAAACAGAAAAGAAATGTTCCATAACTTATCCATAAGCAATAAGGCAATGTTAATCTGTTGAATATATCCTACCTGGTCATTAGGATATTCTTATATAGCGTTTTCGTCCCTTTTTTTACGGTACATTCTGGGCCAGTTGAACACCGCTCATTCTTTGCAAACATTAAGCAAAAGTACATTCAAGTGCTTTATAAATGCCTCTGCCTGTATTTGAAACACATTTTCCTTGCTAGTATAGGAACATCCGCCCTTAAGGAAAGGTCAATTAAGAGAGATGCATATAGGTTTCCAATTCTGACCGCCTTCCAATATGTAAGCTGCCTGTCATGGTGATCCTCTGGTCCCAGTATTTTCTTCAGTAACTAACCTGTTAGAAGTATGCAAATTGGTGATTCTCACTTCACTGACACCATACCTCTTTTGGAGCAGTAAATTAGAAAGTACTAAAGCCACAGGATCAACATGAAAGCCAGACAACAAGCATTTTCATGAGATAAGCAAAAACCTGTAAAAAGCAGCCTTGTTTAAGTTCAGTGTGCATAAGGCCTAAGGCCACTTGCACAGGGGAGTACAAAACACATTTTTTATTGATCCGAATATAGATGCCAAGTTGTCTATGGAAGAATGAACACAGCTGCTTAAACATCAGTAGTACATCGATGAATACAGAACTGTAAAACAAAAATAGAAAATGTTAAGTTTGCAGTAATTTAAATGCAAACGTGTGTTTATGCGTCTACACACATGTATACATGCATACAGTATATTGCACTACTGGCAATGAAGAAGAATTTTATGCATGTACGCAAAGTCTTTACAGAACATTTTACTCACAAACTTTCTGTCAACAAGATCAATAAATGATGTGTATACATCAGTAAATTATTATGTCTTTGTGCAACTGGCCAAAGAGTAACAATCACAGATTTGTCCCATGGAAGCTGTTCGGTATGCTAGCTATTGTGAGATGAACTTACATATTACTGTATCTGTGGTGTCACTATGATTGCAGATAGTAACTTTCCATAACTCGATTTGGGAACTGGTGTGCATTTTACATGCAGTGTAGTGCATTTTTTAATATACCTTGCAGTGCGATTTTTTTTCACCCATTCACCCCAGAATGCAGTACGTGAAACCCATGTTCCGCGTGCGTTTCCTGCACGCATTGGGTGTACGATCTGTGACGGGTGTCAATATATTCCTAATGACACCCCAAATGCAGATCACAAACGCTGTGCGTTAGCCTACAGCAGATTGCATGAGGTGCCAGTTTTCAAAAAGTAGTGCGATCTAGTGTGATTTCAGCCCATTCAAATGAGTTAAAAGCCCATTCTTTGGGGTTAAAAGCACCATGCTAGCGGCCGAAAAGTGCAGTTTAACAGCAGTAAAGTGTTGCTAAAACGAGCGATGCTTTACCGCTAACGTACAGGCGACTCCAGTGTGAAAGGGGTCTTACACAGAACTTCCCTGAACACCATATTCTAAAAGAGGACTTGCTAAATAATCAAAACACAGCAAGGGTGTTAAGGAACACATCTCTACAGTACTTTGAAGGGGGACCACACAATCTGTATATATTTACAAGCAGATGGCACTGGCTGAACCAATGAGGACACTGGTTTAGTGGTTTGGCAATTCTGCCCTGCAGCACTGGGGTCCTTGGTTTGTGTCCCAGTCAGGGTACTGTCTGCATGGTTTCCCTGTGCTTGTGTGGATGTCCTCCAACACACTCCAAAGACATGCTGGTAGGTTAATTGGGTCTGTGATGATATTCTACTGAGTGTGCTCAAGGTGGCTACCTCATCATCTGTCCCAACAGCAGATAAAGTGCATGGAGTCCCCAGGGAGAAAAGCACTACAGGAATATAAATTATTAATACCAAAAAGACATTTGGATGCATTACAGGTGAAGTATATGAGCATGATTGTGTGGTCTGTACCCAACCATTTAAATATATTACCTGTGCTCTCAACATTGTTAGCTTTTATGTTTTTTAAATGTGTGTACCTCACATAAGCATATTATGGATGCAAGGTTCCTTCATTGTTCTAAATCATTTAATTCACGGCTGGATCTACTGGTAACCTTCCTTAAAACTGGCCATACACTATATAATTTGATTGTACACTCTGTATGATCTCCTTTAACGTTGTTAATATGTAATTGGAGGACAAACCTAAGCTATCCATCCAATTAGTATTGAGACAGGCAAGCTATTATACTACATAGTTGATGATAGATCTAATGGATATTGTACAATCAAATTATATGGAGAGCCTTTTGACCAGTGGAAATTACAAACACCTTTTTTTTTGCAACAGTGGCCCTTTACAAAATAATCTGGAGTGGGTGACACTGGGGGCAAAGAGAAGGCAAATGTATTAAATACTTTTTTCAACTCTGTGAATACAAAGGAGCATGAGGTTAGCTCATGTCCATAGTCGGGATGGTATTGGCACAGACCCAAATGAACCATTATGTCTCAAAATTGATATGGTCCAAAAAAAAATATAGACAGAATAAAGTTGGATAAAGCACCTGGACCTAGGGTTGCGTCCTCATCCCTTTAAACCCGAGCACATATTAATTACACCGGTTCTGTGGCTGATTAAGGTGGTAATTAAACTCACTCAGAGCCTTATCTGCATAAAATTAGCCTCAGAACCCATGTAATTCATATGTGTTCGGGTTTAAAGGGATGAGGTGGCAACTCTACCTGGACCAAATGGCATCCACCCATGGATCCTAAAAGAATTGAGCTCTGTCATTTCAAAGCCATTGTTTCTAATTTTTAGGGACTTTTATCCACTTAAAAAGCCCCAGAAGGTTTTACCCTCCTTCAGGACCAGGCCATTTTTTGCGATACGGCACTGCGTTACTTTAACTGACAATTGCGTGGTCGTGCAGTTTGCAAATTGATGTCCTTTTTTTCCCCACAAATACAGCTTTCTTTTGGTGGTATTTGATCACCTATGCGGTTTTTCTTTTTTGCACTATAAACAAAAAATACAGCCAATTTTGAAAAAAATAACAATATTTTTTACTTACTGCTATAAAACATCAATTTAGGCCAATAAGTATTCTGCTACATATTTTTGGTAAAAAATCCCAATAAGCGTATATTGATTGGTCTGCGCAAAAGTTATAGAATCTACAAACTATGGGATATTTTTATGGAAATTTTATATATATATATATATATATATATATATATATTGTACAGGACGCCGTGGCTGGGTCCTGGAAGGACGCTATATTTCCCCTCTGTTTGGGTTGTGGTCTTTTTAAATGAATAAAATTGATTAACCCACCTGTTAAGGGAGTGCCTTTAAAAAACAAGACAGGAAGTGGTAGGTGGGTGTGGAGGAGTGGAGAACACATGGTGGATGGTGTTTGTTTGGGTTGCAGCAGCTGAAGTGGACAGCAGTGTCCTGTTTGGAAGGCTCCTGGCAGGGGAAGCTACCTGCCATCAAGATCAAGCTCTGTTTCTGATAAGGACAGCTGTTCTGGACTTTGCAAGTCGGTGAGACTACAAACCTTTTTGCTTTTGTTTTTGGCTGCTGTAAAGCGATTTAAGTTTAATAAACCCTTTGTTGTGTGCAAAGCCTGTGTCCTGCGATCTACCTGGTCCCCCGAACATTACAAGTGGTGCTCGAATGCGGGCAGGACAAAGTAACAGGCGTTTTTTCTTGCTATTTTTTTTTTTTTTTTTTTGCATGGGATTTGAACTGACATTTAAAGGGACAGTACAGTGAATTTATGTCCTGGGTTAAAGCTGCACAGCTGTTGAAAGCTGAAACAATGGAGGAGCTAATTAAACAGCTGTCCTTAGCTAATATACAAGCGCAGACTCGCCATGAGGAAGCTAATCAGCGCTTAGCAACCCAGCTGGAGGTACAAAAAACGCACCACAACGAGTTGGTGGCCCAGTTAGCAGCCCAGCTAGCGACCCAACAAGAGGTTATGCAGGCTCAGATGGCGGCCTTAAAAGAAGCAGTGCAGCAGCTTTCTCAGGGCCGTGAACAAGTGGCCGTTGCCCCTGGCAACCAGGTGACCATAAGGGCAAGCCATTTTTTGCAGAAGTTGTCCCTGAGTGATGACGTAGAGGCGTTTCTGGCAACATTTGAGAGGACGGCAGAGAGAGAAGGGTGGCCCCAGGACCAGTGGGCCGGCTTAATTGCTCCTTTCCTCACCGGAGATTCTCAAAAAGCCTATTTTGACCTACCACCAGAAGATGCTAAAAATTATCAAAAACTAAAGGCAGAAATACTGGCTCGGTTGGGGGTCACTACGGCCGTTCGGGCCCAACGAGTGCACCAATGGAAGTATCGTTCAAACCGGCCACCGCGATCTCAAATGCATGACCTGGTGCAACTAGTAAAAAAATGGCTGCAGACCGAAGTGTTGTCTGGCCCCCAAATTGTGGAGCGGGTCGTGCTGGACCGATACTTAAGGTCACTGCCAGATGACCTTCAACGGTGGGTCAGCCATGGAGACCCCAAAACCGCGAACTGCCTTGTTGAGATGGTGGAACGATATACGGTGGTGGAGGATCTGCTTGGCCCCACCAAGCGTCAAGGGCCCAGTCTGCCACGGCCCTTCCGACCAACTGCCGCCCTTCGAAAGGATGTCCCCAGGAGCCCTGGAACCAACACCCCGGAAGGCCAAGAGTCACACCCGTTACCCCCTCAGCGACCTGTTCCTGATCGGAGAGGAGGGGATGTACAATGTTGGCGATGTCATGCCTGGGGCCATACCCGGGCCCACTGCCCATTGCAGGAAGAACCCATGGAATGCGGGGTTCTTCGGAGGGAGTCTTTTTATGCCCATAAAGCGTGTACAACACATCTTGACCTTGGAGAGGGGAAGTTTGAGTGTGAAGTCCAAGTGAACCACCACCCTGCACAGGCTTTGCTGGACTCTGGAAGCATGGTAACCCTGGTTCACCCTAGAGTAATTGGGAAGATTGGTCCGGTAAGCAAAATTTTGCGGGTTGTGTGCATTCATGGGGACACTAGAGAGTACCCTCTCATCTCGGTGTCCATCTCCACAGCATGTGGCACTAGTACTCAAGAGGTGGGGGTGGTAAAAAACTTGGTACATGACGTTATCATAGGACGTGACTGTCCGTTATTTGCAAAACTTTGGAGACAAGGAGAACTATCTGAAAGGTCCAGAGACTGGGAAGAAACTAGTCCCTCTGTTCCTGTTGTTGAGGGTAATAACCCTGAGATGCCACATGTTCGTAATATGGACCCAGTTGATAAAAACGCCAAGACTTTGGTTAATAATGATGAAAATAGTGCTGATACTGTTAAGGATGTCAATATGTGGGGGTCTCAGACCTACCTGAACACTGAGGGGGGGGAACCTTCCCCGCTCCAGGTAATGCTGGGGGAAGAGGATGAGGAAATGGCCTCTACCCCTGACTTGCCAGATTTGGGTGTTCCCCAGGGGGCATTTGGTACTGCCCAGATGCAGGACCCCACTTTGGCCAGGGCACGGGAACAGGTTGTAGTAATAAATGGGGAGCCCCAAGAGCCAGGTGCTAATGAGCGGTGGCCACATTTTTCAATATGTAATGAATTGCTTTATCGGGTTACTAAACTGAGAGAAAATGTGGTAGAACAATTATTGGTACCCCAACAGTATAGACGCAAGGTCCTGGACCTGGCCCATGATGATGTGTTAGGGGGACACCTGGGAGTTGAAAAGACGGAGGCACGGATCGCAGACCGGTTTTACTGGCCAGGCTTGAAAGCAGAGGTAAGGAGATACTGTACCTCTTGTCCCACCTGTCAGTTGACCGCTCCAGCGACCCATTTCCGGAGCCCGTTGGTCCCTCTGCCCATAATTGAGGTCCCATTCGAGAGGATAGCCATGGATATAGTGGGTCCCTTGGTAAAGTCGGCTCGAGGTCATTCTTACATACTGGTGATCCTCGACTATGCCACTCGATATCCTGAGGCGCTACCCCTACGGAATACCTCCTCTAAGGCTATTGCACGGGAGTTATTCCAGTTGTTTACACGGACAGGTTTTCCCAAGGAAATTCTCACAGACCAGGGCACCCCGTTTATGTCGAAGGTTATGACTGATGTATGCAAACTGTTCCGGATTAAACAGCTGCGCACATCGGTCTACCATCCCCAAACAGATGGATTGGTAGAACGTTTTAATAAGACCCTTAAGTCTATGCTCAAGAGAGTGGTACAAAGGGATGGGAAAGACTGGGACTGCCTGTTACCAGCTCTCCTATTTGCTATCCGAGAAGTGCCCCAGGCCTCCACTGGGTTTTCGCCCTTTGAATTGGTATATGGGCAGAGACCTCGTGGATTACTGGACTTTGTTAAAGAAGAATGGGAAAGTGAACCAATTTAGCATAAAAGTGTTCTTGAATATGTCTCTCAAATGCAGGAGAGGATCCGAACGGTGATGCCGCTAGTTAAGGAACACTTACAAAAAGCCCAGGAGGCTCAACGACGGGTCTATAATAGGGCAGCCAAAATTAGGAACTTCCAAGTGGGGGATCGAGTAGCAGTGTTGATTCCCACTGTGGAAAGTAAGTTCTTGGCCAGATGGCAAGGCCCTTTCGAGGTTGTAGAAAAAGTGGGAGAGGTAAATTTATAGAGTCCACCAGCCAGGCAAGAGGAAACCCTTCCAGATATATCATGTAAACTTGCTAAAGCCCTGGACAGACAGGGAACCAGTGACCTCCCTGGCTAGTACAAAACTTGAGCCTCGGGTTGGGGTGGAGAGTGTCCAAGTAGCAAATACCCTGTCTAAAACCCAAAGTCAGCAGGCAAAGGAGTTCTTGCAGAGAAATAAAGAAAAATTTTCAGACTTGCCAGGGCTCACTAGTGTCATAGAGCATGATATTGTCACAGAACCAGGAGTCAAAGTTTTTGTCCGGCCCTACCGCATCCCAGAGGCTCAAAGGAAGGCCGTTTCAGAGGAAGTAAAAAAGATGTTAGACCTAGGGATTATTGAGGAATCACAGAGTGAGTGGTCGAGCCCGATTGTGTTGGTACCGAAGCCCAACGGGACTCTGCGATTTTGCAATGATTTCCGGAAACTTAATGAAGTTTCCCGGTTTGATGCCTACCCCATGCCCCGGGTAGATGAGCTTATCGAGAGACTAGGTCCAGCCAGGTATATCACTACGTTAGACCTTACCAAGGGGTATTGGCAAATACCGTTGACTAAGGCCGCTAGAGAGAAAACAGCTTTTTCTACCCCAGAGGGGAGTTTTCAGTACAAAAGGATGCCTTTTGGATTGCAAACTGCTCCAGCCACGTTCCAGAGAGCAATGGATAGGATTTTACGACCTCACCGGAAGTATGCCTCAGTGTACTTGGACGATATAGTCATTTTTAGCAAAGACTGGGAATCACATTTGCCCAAAGTGCAGGCAGTGCTGGACTCTCTTTGGAAGGAGGGGTTTACAATAAACCCTGAAAAATGTGCTTTGGGAATGGAGGAGGTGAAATACCTGGGTTATATCGTGGGTAGAGGGGTAGTGAAACCTCAGGTCAACAAGATAGAGGCTATACAGAATTGGCCCCGCCCCCTCACAAAAAAGCAGGTACGTGCATTCCTGGGCATGGTGGGATACTACAGGAGGTTTGTACCCAACTTTGCCACGTTGGCGGCTCCGTTGACCGATCTGACTAAGGGTCGGAAATCGGTCATGGTGGAGTGGAATGCAGACGCTGAGAAGGCTTTTTTTGGAGCTCAAGTCGGCGCTGTGCCAACACCCTGTCCTTGTAGCACCCAATTTTTCAAAAGAATTTATTGTCCAGACTGATGCTTCCGATGTAGGATTGGGAGCGGTGTTGTCACAGGTTATTCATGGCGAGGAACACCCGATAGTCTTCCTCAGCAGGAAGTTAACACCAGCGGAGAAAAACTATGCCATAATTGAACGAGAGTGTCTGGCCATTAAGTGGGCTCTGGAATCCCTCAGATATTACCTTTTGGGAAGGAAGTTTAGGTTGATTTCTGACCATGCCCCTTTAACATGGCTGAGACAGGGAAAAGGGACTAATGCCAGGGTTACCTGGTGGTTCCTGGCACTCCAGGAATTTAAATTTGTAGTGGAGCATAGGCCCGGGGGACTGCATCAAAATGTAGATGCCCTCTCCCGAGTCCATTGTTTGAGCTCCACTGTTGCCTCCACCTCCTTGGCGTTGGGGCACAGGGGGGGGATATGTACAGGACGCCGTGGCTGGGTCCTGGAAGGACGCTATATTTCCCCTCTGTTTGGGTTGTGGTCTTTTTAAATGAATAAAATTGATTAACCCACCTGTTAAGGGAGTGCCTTTAAAAAACAAGACAGGAAGTGGTAGGTGGGTGTGGAGGAGTGGAGAACACATGGTGGATGGTGTTTGTTTGGGTTGCAGCAGCTGAAGTGGACAGCAGTGTCCTGTTTGGAAGGCTCCTGGCAGGGGAAGCTACCTGCCATCAAGATCAAGCTCTGTTTCTGATAAAGACTGCTGTTCTGGACTTTGCAAGTCGGTGAGACTACAAACCTTTTTCCTTTTGTTTTTGGCTGCTGTAAAGCGATTTAAGTTTAATAAACCCTTTGTTGTGTGCAAAGCCTGTGTCCTGCGATCTACCTGGTCCCCCGAACATTACAATATATATATATAATTTTACTAGTAATGGCAGCGGTCAGTGACTTATAGCGGGACTGCAATACTGCTGATCTGATCTAAAATCTGATATAAAAAAATATATATATTTTTAAATATGGTTAAATCTGATTTATTTTTATGAGGCGGTAAGTAAAACAGTGTACAGAGGGGTGGCTGTGGACGTAGTGTATTTAGATTTTGCCAAAGCGTTTGACACCGTTCCCCACACACGGCTAATGTGGAAGGTAAAGTCTATGCTACAGGCTTGGAAAAAATCAGTTTGTAAATGGATAGAAAATGAAAAAGATCAAGTTCAGAGAGTAGTGTTTAATGATTCTTATGCCGCATACACACGATCAGACTATCCGGTGGACTTAGTCTGGTGGACAAGCCGCCGGAAAGTCTGCCAAATTTCTGAACGAGTGGATCTGCCCACACATGGGACTTTTCCGGCAGACTTTTGAAATGAACAGACTTGCCCACACACAGAGGAAATTCCGTTCATTTTGAACGCGGCTCCAGGTAGCCGGGACTAGGGAAGGAAGTCAATGTCGCTGCCTTCGGCGGCGAGATTGACATGTCGCTGGCCCCGTCGCCTGCTATGGACTTAAAGGGGAAGCCCTACACCGAAAAAATGGCATGGGGTTCCCCCTAAGGTCCATATAAGACCCTTATCCGAGCACGCAGCCCGGCCGGTCAGGAAAGGGGTGAGGACGAGCGAGCGCCCCCCCCCCCCCCCCCCTCCTGAGCCGTACCAGGCCACCTGCCCTCAACATGGGGAGGTGCTTTTACTGGCGGTGGCCCGATCTTCTGTCGCTGCTGTCGCTGCTGTCTTCGCCGCCTTCTGTTCTTCTCTTCTTGAGATGTTGATTCGTCGCTGTCTCTGGCTGTTATGACAGGGATGCGTTGCGTGGCGACTTATACAATGGGTGGGGTCACCGGGTGATGTCCCCGCCAATTATGATGTCACAGTCCCAGCATCCTCTGGGACTGTGACATCATAATGGGCGGGGACATCACCCAGCCATGTCCCTATATAAGTCGCTGCATGCTGCGTCCCTGTCATTGCAGCCAGAAAGCGCGTTGAGTCAACAACTCAAGGAAGAAGAACAAGAAGAAGAGAAGGCGGTGGCGATAGAAGACCAGGCCACCTCGCTCGCTCGCGCTCTTTCCTGACCGGCCGGCTAGCGTGCTCGGATAAGAGTCTGATATGGACCTAGGGGGGGACTCCCACGCCGTTTTTTCAGCGTAGGGCTTCCCCTTTAAGTCCATACCAGGTGACAGGGCCAGCGACGTGTCAATCTCGCCGCCAAAGGCAGCGACATTGACTTCCTTCTCTAATACCATCTACCTGGAGCCGCGCTCAAAATGAACGGACTTTTCTCCGTGCGGGAAAGTCCGCTCATTTCAAAAGTACGGCAAACTAGCACACACATGGCCGTATTTTTTTTTAGTCAAAACTACTTTCTAAGTCCACCGGACTTTTGGGGGAAAAAAGTCAGCCGGAGCCCACACACGGGCGGATTGTCCGGACAATCCGGATAGTTTGATCGTGTTTACGCGGCATAACTCTGAATGGTCTAAGGTTATCAGTGGTGTACCCCAAGGTTCAGTGTTGGTACTCTTAAGCCTTCGTACACATGATCGGACTTCAAACAAACTTTCCCGTGGATTTCTGTCCAAAGGGCGTTGGCCATGAACTTGTATTGCATACACACGGCAGGACTTTTTCAGCCAACTTTCACCAAATCACGTGTTTTTTTCTGCCGCCACCCTTTCTACCGCCACCCTTTGGTGAAATTCTGTATTTTTGTCTGATATTTTGCATTGGTTCTGAGCATGCGTGTTTGTACTTTGGACTAAAGTCCGATGGTTTTCTGTACACACGATCGGACTTTGCTCAGACTTTTGTTACCGTCAAGTTTGTCTGTTTGCAGAGCAAATTTTTGTCCGATGAAAACCGACAAAGTTTGTCTGATGGAGCGTCAGATGTTGCCTTAAAACAGCTAATTTACATGTTTGTTGTCAAAAAGTCAGATCGTGTGTACAGGCTTTAACTTATTAACATATGCTTCATGTACACAGGACATTTGAAGGCCTCTTCTGACAGCTAGTAACCAACGGTTATAAAAATAGGATTTTTTTTTTTTTTATCATACTTACCTGTAAAATCATTTTCTTTGAGTACATCATGGGACACAGTTATTCTAATATTCATTACCTACTGGGTTATACTTCATCTCCAGGTGAATGGTCACTGGTAGATCAAAGGTCTTTAGATGGGAAGTGATCCCCTATATAACCCCTCCCATACAGGAAGTACTTCAGTTTTGTAGCAAGCACTGAATCCTCAAAAAAGAGGGGAGGGATCTCTGTGTCCCATGATGTACTCAAAGAAAAGGATTTTACAGGTAAGTATGACTTAAAAATCCTATTTTCTTTTTCATATATCATGGGACAGAGAGTTAGGCTAATATTCATTACCTACTGGGACATCCCAGAGCAACAGCCTTGTGGGGAGGGAGACACCTTGCCAAACAATAGCCATCAGACCTTATACAGCAGCCCGCAGTACCGTGACCAAAAGCCAAATCCTTGGCTGCACGAACATCCACAGATACCTGATGGCAAAAAGCCCAGGAGGTTCCTAAACCCCTGGTACAATGAGCTCTCACACTAAAAGGGAGAAGGTTTACGTTTCAGACCATAGGCCTGAATGGTGGACCCAATTGGCAATGGAAGCTGCCTGCCCCTTCTTGGGGTCCTTTTGGTAAAACAAAAAAGGAGTCTGATCCTCGGATCTCCGCAGATCTAGACAAATAAACCTTGACTGTCTGGACAACGTCCAAGGAATGCAGTCGTCTCTCTTCCACCAAATGAGGCTGAGAGAAAAAAAGAAGGCAAAATAATGTCTTGATTTAAATGAAAAGCTGACACCACTTTTGGCAAAGAGGATTGAACCGGTCGTTACACGACCCTGTCGTGGTGATGGATCAAGTATGGTTCCCTGCATGAAAGGGCCGCCAACTCCGACACCCTTCTAGCTAAAGTGATGGCCATCAGGAAGGCTAGCTTACGTGACAGCAAGTCTAATGGATTTTCCTTGATAGGTTTAAATGTTTGTTTCTGTAACACAGACAGCACCAAGTTCAAGTCCCAAGGATACAGGTAACCTAATGGGGGGGAAGCAAACGAGCTGCCCCCTGCATAAAGGTTCGGACCAGCGAATGGGAGTCTAAAGGTATTTGGAAGAATACTGACAGGGCCGAAATCTGAACTCTGTAGCCAAAGCCAATCTGATTTCCACAGTTGACTGTAGAAAACAGAGAATTCTCCCAATCACGCATTTCCAAGGGTAACATTTTTTGGCTTCACACCAAGCAATAAAAATCTTCCAGACCTTATGAGAGATCTTCCTAGTGACCGCTCTTCTAGCATTCACTAGGGTAGACACCACTGGTCCTGAGATGCCACGGTCCTTTAACACCCTGGCTTCAATAGCCATGCCATCAAATTTAGAGACTGTAAATTGAAACAATATATCGGGGTGATGTGGAAGCATCCATGGCCCGTCTATTGTCAGTCTCACAATCTCCAGGAACCAGGGCCTTCTGGGCCAGGCTGGTGCCACCAGAATGACTGGAACCCTCTCTCTCCGAATCCTGCTCAACAAATGTGGAAGGAGGGTTCAGAGGGAAAGCATAAACCAGGGAGTCTTGCTCCATGGAACTACCAGAGCATCTGCTCCGATTGCCAGAGGATCTCTTGTTCGTGACACAAACTGCTGTAGCTTGTTGTTGAACCTGGATGCCAGTAGGTCAACCTATGGCCATCCCCAACGCTGGCAAATTTCCTGGAACACCCCTGGGTGTAGGGACCATTCCCCCGGGCAGATCTGCTGGTGGCTGAGATAATCTGCTTTCCAGTTCTCTACTCCTAGGATATGGACTGCCGATAGAATCGGCACGTTTCTCTGCCCTCTGATCTTACAACCACCAGTTTAGACTTCACGTGCCCGAGGAGATAAGAACATTGAATAATCCAGGGCTTGTCCTCTCCTGTTCCAAGCCAACAATATCTTTTTTGTAAAGGCCTGGAATGAAACTGGGCATAGAACAATGCCTCGAAGGAGGACACCATCCTTCCTAGAAGACTCATACACCTGATCCATCAGTGCACAGATCCTTACGGGTGTACACTTGCTTGCACCGTATCTAGGATCAGACCTAAATAATTTACACTTTGAGCTGGTCTCAAGGCTGACTTTTCGGTATTTATGATCCAGCCTATGCTTTCCAAATACCGCACTGTGCATGTTATGCTCTGTTCTGTGCCTGCAGTGAGTGATCTCTGAGTAGGAGGTTGTTCAGATACCCGAGTACCAAGAGCCCTTGGCCCCTTAAAAGACCCAGTACTGGTACTAGGACCTTTGTGAACACCTGGGGAGCTGTGCCAAGCCCGAAGGGTAGAGCCACAAACTGAAAATGACATTCCTCTACTGCAAGGAACCTCTGATGAGGCTAAAAGATAGGTACGTGTAAATACGCATCTTTTATATTGATGGAGGCTAGAAAGTCTCCCATCTGGAGCGAGGCTACCACTGAGCTGACAGACTCCACCCGAAAGGACTGAATTAGTAGATACTGGTTCAGGGATCTTAGATACAAAATGGGCCTTGTATCCCCGTTTGGATTTTGAACCGTAAACAGGTTTGCGTAAAACCCCACACCTCTTTCGGATACAGGAACCTCTATAATCACTCCTTGATGCACTAAATGATTTAGTGCCTGAAACAATAAGTCTCTTTTTGGACAATCCGAGGGAACGCTGGATCCTAGAAACCTCTAAAGGGAACCCCCCACAACTCCAGCTGAGGTGATCCACTCGTCCTGAATTATTGTTCTCCAAATGTCCGCAAAGTGCAGCAGTCTTCCCCCCCATCCGATAGAGTGGGGGTGTCCCCTAAAAAGGGGGGCTTGGTGCTGGTTTTAGAAGAGTTTTGGACCCAGTTCTTTTTCTGGCCCTGGCCTTGCAGCTTGCCCCTGGCTCTAGTGCCCTGCCTTGGCACTGAGACACTTGAGGAAGCAGTCCCTGAGGTTTTGAAGGTTAAAAAAAAAAAAAGAAAAAAAGATTAACGCTGCGCTCAGAATGATGAAAATTGATTATATATAGTAAAAAGCAGCAAGCACTGAAGTCTAGATACAAAAACTCAAAATACTAATGTGCAAAGAAGTGCAGCGCTAATAAAATTATCAAGCACAATTAATTAAGCTTAAATAAATAAGCTAATATAAATAATAAAAAAAAAAAAAAAATCCCACCAGTATAGCGTGAAAAAAATTATATAAAAAAATTCAAGAAATAATAAACAAACTTAATATGCTTATTCAAAAAGGTATCCCACCAAAGTGAAATGAAATATTTAAAAATAAAATAAAAACAATAAAAAATATTATAATAAAGTGATGATGAAAAATTGCTTAGAAAATAAAACTAAAGCAGACACCCACAAGTGTTGAAAAGACCCTATTTAAGTGACAAACAAAACAACATAATTTATACAACCAATATTAATAAATAAATACTAACGTCAAAAAAAAGAAAATAGATCAAAACGTCCAATATAACGTGAAATATATATATATATATATATATATATATATATATATATATATATATATATATATATATATATATATATATAAAACCAATTTCCTATCAGTGTGATGACGTCTTGGGTGGGGCCAGTGATGCTGACGTCATCACGCTGATAGGAAATTGGTGGATAGCAAGACTACAGCGGGAAGCCTGTGGAGATGCCATGATTTCGGCTTTTTTGATCATATGCGCAAATTTGATGCTCCTTTGTAAGTGTTATACTTTTATACTTATTAAATAAGTGTTTTATACAATTACACTATGGAGGCATTTTTTGTTTTTATTTCCTGAATGGTAACATTGCCATATCCATTGTGTGAGCTACCTGAGAAGCCAGCATAGGTACTGGGGATACCTGAGAATTTTTCCCCATGCTTGGAGTGACCATTGCAGTGTGGTCATTTGGAGTCGGTAAGGGTTATCATTACTCACTTATGGTGTGTCACCTGTTTTGGATACAGTCACCGATTGGTATAAAAGAATCTGTCTTCACTTACCTGATATTGGATTGTGTTTTTCAGCACTTTCTCCTGTGCACTTTAACCACTTAAGCCCCGGACCATTTTCCAGCTAAAGGACCAAGCCCCTTTTTGCGTTTCGGCACTGCATTGTTTTAACTGACAATTGTGTGGTCGTGCGACATGGCTCCCAAACAAAATTGGCGTCCTTTTTTCCCCCACAAATAGAGCTTTCTTTTGGTGGTATTTGATCACCTCTGTAGTTTTTATTTTTTGCGCTATAAACAAAAATAGAGCAACAATTTTGAAAAAAATGCAATTTCTCTTATGTTCACCGACCGACACAGCTCCTCTCTGTAACAAAATGGGTTGTCAGCCCTATCACTGGAGATACTAGGCAAAGTTGTAACACAACACTTCAGGACTTTCAGTTTTGCCCAGGGGGCGGTCCCTAGGCTACAACCCCCACAGCCTGCTCTAACAGACTCAGTTTTTTTCTTGCCTAGTGAAGAGATAAGACCTAGGAACCCTGCGGGCCCATAGGTCCGTGTTTTTTTGATGCAGAAGCTTGGCTTTTTGCGCAAGATGAATGATCCTGTGATCTTCTATCAACAGCCGACTGGGTGACAAGCTGGTTCACTTATCCTTGTAGTCTCCCCAGTCCGGCCATCGAGCGTGTGCAGGTCGCAGCTACGGCTCGGCAGGTCACGACATACCTCAGCTCCAGAGGTGGTCGGTGAGCTTTATGCTCTGGGGCATACATATGACCGGGCTACTGATGCCTGCGTCACAGTATGCCGGGCCAGTAGTCTTCCCTGTACTGATCAGGAGTTGACTACCATGGAATGTCCCCCAGCTCTTCAGGACTGGTAAGTACAGCTCTCCCTGCCTCGGCAGGGTGGAGCAGCTAGGCATTCCCTGGGAGGTCGATTCGGGGGCCCCGCTCACCCCCCTCTTCTCTCCCCTGTCCCTAACTCCCCTCCTTCCCCCCCTCACGGGGGGGGGGGGGCTGTACATGTGCTGAGTGGTGTGTGTATGCCTGGGCTCTCACCTGGGGGTTTAGCTGTACTGGGTGCCTGGGTCCTGCAGCTTAGTCCCATTGGATGCCTGTGTAGTCTGCCCCTGTGTTGGTGCAGCGCCATGTCTGCCACATGTTCTTTCTAGCCCCCATAGCGCTGTTCGGCGGCCATTTTAACCACTTGACCACTGGGCACTTAAACACCCTTAATAACCAGACCAATTTTCAGCTTTCGGTGCTCTCACAATTTGAATGACAATTACTCAGTCATGCAACACTGGACCTATATGAATTTTTTGTCCTTTTTTTCACACAAATGGAGCATTATTTTGGTGGTATTTAATCACCGCTGGGTTTTTTATTTTTTGTGCTATAAAAGAAAAAATACAGAAAATTCTGTAAAAAAAATGAATTTTTCTTTGTTTCTGTTATAAAATTTAGCAGATTAGTAATTTTTTCTTCATAAATTTTGGCCAAAATTTATACTACTACATATCTTTGGTAAAAATAAGTACAAATTGGTGGATATTATTTGGTCTTTGTGAAAGTTATAGAGTCCACAAGCTATGGTGCCAATATCTGAAAATTGATCACACCTGAAGTACTGACGTCCTATTTCAATTCTTGAGACCCTAACATGCCAGAAAAGTACAAATACCCCCCAAATGACCCCTTTTTGGAAAGAAGACATTCCAAGGTATTTAGTAAGAGGCATGATGAGTTTTTTGAAGTTGTCATATTTTCCCACAATTCTTTGCAAATTCAAGATTTTTTTAACTTTTTTTTTTTTTCACAAAATTGTCATATTATCAGTTTATTTCTCACACACAGCATATGCATACCACAAATTACACCCCAAAACACATTCTGCTATTACTCCCGAGTACGGCGATACCACATGTGTGAGACTTTTACACAGTGTGGCCACATACAGAGGCCTAACATGCAGGGAGCGCCATCAGGCGTTCTGGAGCACCCAGGACAATTCTGACATTTCTCTCCTACATGTAAAAATCATCATTTATTTGCTAGAAAATTACATAGAATCCCAAAACATTATATATGTTTTTTTAGCAAACACCCTGGAGAATACAATGGTGGTCGTTGCAACTTTTTATCTTGCACGGTATTTGCGCAGCAATTTTTCGAATGCTTTTTTCTGGAAAAAAAACAGTTTTGTGCTTAAAAAAAAAAAACACAGTAAAGTTAGCCCATAATGTGAAAGATGAAGTTACGCTGAGTAAATAGATACCTAACATGCCACTCTTCAAAATTGCGTGGAATGGCGCCAAACGTCGCTACTTAAAAATCCCCAAAGGCGACGATTGAAATTTTTTTTACTGGTTATATGTTTTGAGTTAGAGGAGGTCTAGGGCTAGAATTATTGCTCTCGCTCTAACGTTCGCAGCGATACCTCACATGTGTGGTTTGAACACCGTTTTCATATGTGGGCGGGACTTACGTATGCGTTTGCTTCTGCATGCGAGCACATGGGGACAAGGGCGCTTTAAAAAAAAAAAATTTGATTGTTCATTT
Organism: Lithobates pipiens; assembly: GCF_037356315.1. Taxonomy (NCBI): domain Eukaryota; kingdom Metazoa; phylum Chordata; class Amphibia; order Anura; family Ranidae; genus Lithobates; species Lithobates pipiens. The sequence goes on from NW_027507696.1 coordinate 18,422,687, forward strand.
TACTTTATTTATTTTAGTTTGACATTTTTTTTCCCCAAAAATACATTTTTTGATCACTTTTATTCCTATTACAAGGAATGTAAACATCCCTTGTAATAGGAATATGGCATGACGGGTCCTCTTTACAGTGAGATATGGGGTCAATAAGACCCCACATCTCACCTCTAAGCTGGGAAGCCTGAAAAAAAAAAAAAGATTCTGGCTTTGATCGTATTGGCGAGTCGGTAGAAGCACCGGAGGGCGGCGGGAGGGGGGGGGGATGTCTATGGCTGGGTATTGCAGGGTATCACCGACTATGGCTGGGTATGGCTGGGTATCTCAGAGTATGGCATTGCAGAGTTTTGCATTGCAGAGCATTGCAGGGTATTGGCGGGTGTTGCAGAGCATTGCAGAGTGTTGCAGGGTATTGGCGGGTGTTGCAGAGCATTGCAGAGTGTTGCAGGGTATTGGCGGGTGTTGCAGAGCATTGCAGAGTGTTGCAGGGTATTGCAGGGTATTGCAGAGTGTTGCAGAGTAATGGCAGGGTATTGCAGAGTGTTGCAGAGTATTGCAGGGTATTGCAGAGTATTGCAGAGTATTGCAGAGTAATGGCAGGGTATTAGCTGGCATTGCAGGCATTGCAGAGTATTGGCAGGGAATTGAGGGGTTAATTTTCGGTGAGCAGCGATGTGGGTACTGCAGATGCAGCCCACAGCGCTGCTGACACCGATCTCTTCCCCCTCCGCTGTACCGATCGGTACAGAGAGGGGGAGGGAGGAACCGGCGTCATAACATAACATTTGACGGAGCGATCACGTGGTAAACGGGCGCGATGAGTGGCCATTTACCGCGATCCGTGATGCGCCGGGTCCGGGCGCACAAGAGCGGAATTCTGGGAGGACGTCATATGAAGTCCTCAGAGAGTTAAACAACCGCCCTGTAGCTGTCATTCGGCTATGGGCTGGTTGTTAAGTGGTTAAGTATGGACAAGGGTCAGACATGCTTCTGGCTTCAAGCGGCCATTTTCCTAGTGATTCTCTAATAGAATACCGGCGGCCATTTTCTTGTAGCCGGACCGCGTTTTTTGTGCTCTAGCAGCAGCCCCTGTGCCCTCAGCTTTCTGTTTGGTCATCACAGAGTGCTGGGAGGTTTATCCTGCGATTCTGGACACGTGTGTCAGATCGCTCACCGATCATGCGACCGGTCGGCCACCGACACAGGTTTGCTATCTCTGCATCTGGGAGCGCTGGGTATCATCAGGCTCTGTGGTAATACAGCGCGGAACTGCCCAGGGTGGTGAGTCCAGCGGGTTAGAGCACCTCAGTCAGCGGCAGCAGGAGGGTGGGACTGTCACTGTCCTAAGTCCCCTTTGGGTGGCAGACAGGATAGGGTCAGCATGGCTTCAGAAACTGGTGTTTCTTCCCCCGAAATCCAGGCAATTGCAACGGGGTCACCTGTGCGGCCCCTATTGACACCCTTACGGCGGTCCTCAATTCATTGGTTGCCAAGATAGAGTCGGTACGTGGGAAGAAAGGTGCTAAAAAGCGACCCCTGCCCCCCCCCCCCCCGGCCTCTGGGGAGAGCCCTGACGCAGACTCAGGTCCTGCTGAGGCCGGTGACACCTGCTCTGTCTTGTCGGATGACGCTGACCAGGACCATTCGGACAGTGAGGATGAGTCCCCGTCCGGGTCCGTGTGTGACAAAGCGCTAGTTGGAGCACTTATCACAGCTGTGCGTGATACCCTGATTCAGGAGCCAGCGGATCCCTCTGCTGATTTACCAGTCCCTTTTGGGTCCTGCAAGCCAGCACGTTCACCTAAGGTGTTCCCGTATCTGACTTATTTTGATAAGTTCATTTACAAGGAATGGGGTCGCCCGCAACGGACGTTTGCGGTCCCCAAATCCATGGCGGTGCATTACACCTTTGAGGAAAGCCTTCTCAAAAAGTGGTCGGCTCCTCCGGTCGTGGATCCCCCAGTATCCAGGTTAAATAAAGTAACAACGATCCCGGTTGAGAGAACTCCTGCATTCAAAGATCCCACGGACAGGAAGGCTGAGGCGGTAGCTCGTTCCTTGTTTACGGTTGTGGGGTCAGCCGTGCCACCTGTACTGGCATGTGCACTGGTGTCGCAGACACTGACTGAGTGGGCAAAACTTTTGCACCGCGAATTGGGAGAGCAACAGACCTCCCCTGTCTGCGTGGAACTAGCAGACCAACTAGTGCAAGGCCTTAAGTATATCTGTGACGTGGCCCTGGATACTCTCCCTCTGTTATCCAGGGCTTCAGTGTCAGCTGTGGTGCTGAGGCGTCTGATTTGACTAAAATGCTGGTCTGCTGACCAGGCATCCAAGAAAGCCCTGACGGATCTTCCCTTCCTTGGCAAACGGCTCTTTGGAGCTTTGTTAGATGACATTATTAAAAATGCCACGGGTAGTAAGAGTACACTACTCCCACAGGCCAGGAAGGCTAAGGAGTCATGCTGCAGGCAAGGGCCCTCTTTTTCCGCTCACAATCGGCTTTTTCGTCCGTCCCGGTGCTTCGACAAAACGTCCCCAGCCCGACAGGATGCCCACGGATGGTCAAAAACGTCCCTGGAACCGCAAGCCTAACAAGCCTGCGAACAAAATAGCTACCGCGTGAAGGTTTGCCCCCACCCATGTCTCGGGTGGGGGATCGCCTTCGGGGAGTTTGCAGCTCGGTGGTCCTACCGGTTATCCGACCAATGGGTCTGCGATCTGATTTCCACAGGCTACAAGATAGAGTTCCTGTCTTGGTCGCCAAACCGATTCTTTCCCTCCAGCATACCCGTATCCCCGGGAGGCCCTGTTGGGGGCTGTAAGGGACTTGCTGAATCGAGGGGTGATTGTACCTGTTCCGGAGCCGGAACGCTTCCAGGGATTCTACTCAAATCTGTTTGTGGTTCCCAAGAAGGAAAGGGTACGTCCAATCTTGGATTTAAAAGCCCTCAATCACTTTGTAAAGGTGCAGAGGGTCAGGATGGAATCAGTTCGCTCAGTAGTCGCTGCACTCCATCAAGGGGACTCCCTGGCGTCCTTGGACATCCAGGATGTGTACCGGCACATACCCTTAGGCATTCGGCATCAAAAGTTTCTGCGTTTTGCAGTCGGGAAGCCCATTACCAATTTGTGGCTCTTCTTTTTGGCCTGGCATCAGCCCCCCGAGTCTTTACCAACGTATTGGCTCCAGTATTGGCGTTGCTGAGACAACGTGGGATCGCGATCGTGGGCTACCTGGACGATCTCCTCCTGAGAGCGTCTTCCGCCTCAGAATTAGAGGAGGATGTGGTGATCGCCATGCAGACCCTGCAAGAATTTGGGTGGCTGTTGAACCTAAAATCAGTGATTGTGCCGACCCAGCGTCTGGAGTACCTAGGTTTGCTGTTGGACTCCAGGGAAGCGACAGTTTTTCTCCCTTCAGACAAATTGCAAACTGGATCGACAGATCAGGGACTCTTTGATCTGGTGGTTGAGGTCCCCAGTGATTCAGTCCAGAAAATCGTTTCTTATTCTGAAGTGGTCGGTGGTCACTACGGACACCAGTCTATCCGGCTGGGGTGGAGTGATGGGGGTTCAGTCGACTCAGGGCCTCCGGTTGACGGTGGAATCCGAGTTGCCGATCAATCTGCTCGAATTGAGATCGATCAGGTTGTGTCTCCACACATGGTCGGTGAGTCTTCAAGGGCGTCTGATCAGGATTCAGTCGGACACCGCAACGGCGGTGGCATACATAAATCACCAAGGGGGAACAAGAAGCGCAGCCGCTGCTCGGGAGGTCGCTCACATACTTTGGTGAGCAGAGCGACACGTACATCCCGTGTGTGGAAAACTGGCAGGTGGACTATCTGAGTTGGCAGATGCTGGACCCAGGAGAATGGGCATTGCATCCGGAGACATTCAGGCTGCTGTGCCTGAAGAGGGGAACACCAGATGTGGATCTTTTCGCCTCCCGTCTCAATCGGAAGGTGCCAAGATTCGTGTCCAGGATGAGAGATCCGTGGGCAGACGTGTCAGACGCGCTGATGGCCCTGTGGGATCAGTATCAACTGATCTACGCTTTTCTTCCACTGAAATTGTTGCTACGTCTGCTTCGCAGAGTGGTAGCTCGAGGGGATCCCAGTGATACTGGTGGCCCCAGATTGGCCTCAGCGTCCCGGGTACGCAGATCTGGTGCGTCTGGTGGCAGACGCTCCCTGGCGACTGCCATTGCGAGAGGACCTTCTGGCTCAAGATCCGATTTTTCATCCTGCTTTACTATCGCTGGCTTTAACGGCATGGCTGTTGAGAGCTAGGTGCTGAGGAACCAGGGTCTGTCGGACTCTGTGATTCCAACTATGTTGTCTTCTTCTAGGAAGATATACCATCGTACCTGGAAGGCTTACATCTCCATGTGTGAGGAGAATGGTTGGCATCCACGTTCCTTTTCCATAGGAAGGATCCTGCTGTTTCTCCAGCGAGGAGTAGACCAGAGATTGGCATTGAGCACCATCAAGGGGCCCTGGCTGTCTTTTTTCAACGACCCCTGGCATCGCACTCCTTAGTGGGTACCTTCGTTCAGTGGGTACGACATGTAGTCCCTCCGGTGCACCCACTGTTACCCCCATGGGATTTGAACCTAGTGTTGTCGGCGCTTCAAAAACCGCCGTTTGAGTATATCAGGGAGATTCCCCTGTTGACTCTTTCCCAGAAAGTGTTCTTTCTAGTGGCCATTACCTCGGCCAGGAGGGTTTCGGAATTGTCGGTCTTGTCTTGCAAGTCGCCTTATCTGGTCATCCACAGGGATAAGGTGGTGTTGCGTCCGCAACCATGTTTTCTATCGAAGGTGGTCTCGGCTTTTCATATCAATGAGGACATTGTATTACCATCATTGTGCCCTAAGCCGAAGCACCCCAAAGAGGTGGCCCTTCACGCTCTCGACGTGGTTAGAGCTCTGAAGGTGTATTTGTCTGCCACGGCTCCCTATTGGAAGTCAGACTCACTGTTTGTTTCGGTGGCTGATCCAAAGAAGGGTATGGCGGTCTCGTCGGCCACCATTTCCAGGTGGATCAGACAGATTGTAGTACAAGCCTACGCCTTGAAGGGGCAGGTGCCCCCCTTTTTGGTCACGGCCCACTCTACAAGGACAATCGGAACGTCTTGGGCCTTCTGACACCAAGCGTCGGTCGCTTAGGTGTGTAAGGCAGCGACCTGGTCGTCTGTAAATACGTTTACCAAGTTTTACAAGGTAGACAGACATCAGTGCATCGGCTGATGCCTGTTTTGGCCATAAAGTTTTGCAGGTGGCCGTATAGTTGCAATTGGATATGCAAGCTTGTTTTTCCTGGTTCTTCGATAAAAACGCAGTACTGTTATGTTTATGCACTGTTGCATTTCTTCCGCAATGTTGTGGTCTTGGGGATCACTCCTGTTTAGGATACCCGGTTATATGGTGGTGTTTTTCCACACACTGCTGTTTTTTTGTGGGTTTAGTTTCACTAGTTCCCACTTGCCATGGTGGATGAAGTTTTTATGCTGTTTTTCCCACCCATTGTTTGGCACTGCTTGGGGACATCCCATTTTGTTACAGAGAGGAGCTGTGTCGGTCGGTGAATATAAGAGAAAATAGGATTTTTTGTACTCACCATAAAATCCTTTTCTCTGTAATTCGCTGACCGACACAGCACCCGCCCCTCCTTTTTTTCTCTTTACGTTATACTGCTTGTTGACATATTGAGTCTGCTAGAGCAGGCTGTGGGGGTTGTAGCCTAGGGACCGCCCCCTGGGCAGAACTGAAAGTTCTGAAGTGTTGTGTTGCAACTTTGCTTAGAATCTCCAGTGATAGGGCTGACAACCCATTTTGTTACAGAGAGGAGCGGTGTCGGTCGGTGAATTACAGAGAAAAGGATTTTACGGTGAGTACAAAATATCCTATTTTTTACTTTTTGCTATAATAAATATCCCCCAAAAATATATAAAAAAAACATTTTTTTTCCTCAGTTTAGGCCGATACGTATTCTTCTACATATTTTTGGTAAAAAAAAATCGCAATAAGCGTTTATTGAAAAGTTATAGCGTCTACAAAATAGAGGATAGTTTTATGGCATTTTTATTAATAATTCTTTTTTTTTTTTTTTTTACTAGTAATGGTGACGATCAGCGATTTTTATTGTGACAGCGACATTATGGCGGACACATCGGACAATTTTGACACATTTTTGGGACCATTAACAGCAATCAGTGCTGTTAAAAATGCATTGATTACTGTAAAAATGTCACTGGCAGTGAAGGGGTTAACCACTAGGGGGCAGTGTAGGGGTTAAGTGTGAGTGTTTTTTAAACTGTAGGGGGGTTTGGCTTGGTGTCTGACATCACTGATCGTCTTTCCCTATAACAGGGAACAGACGATCAGTGACAGCCTCACTAGGAAGCACGAGGAGAGGTTTGTTTACACTTATCTCTCCTCGTTCTTCAGCTCTGTGACCCAATCGTGGGACATTGGCTGCGATCGGGTCCGCGGATCCCGTGGCCACGGAGCTCAGGACAGGGTCGCGAGTGCTGGGCACTTAAAGGGAACGTACAGGTACGTGATTGTGCCCAGCCGTGCCATTCTACCGACGTATATCGGCGTGAGGCAGTCCTTAAGCGGTTAATATATTTCACGTTATATTGGACTTTTTGATCTATTTTCTTTTTTTTTGTCGTTGGTATTTATTTATTAATATTGGTTGTATAAATTATGTAGTTTTGTTTGTCACTTAAATAGGGTCTTTTCAACACTTGTTAGGTTTGTTATGAATTTTTGTGGGTGCCTGCTTTAGTTTTATTTTCTAAGCAAGTTTTCACCATCACTTTTATATAATATTTTTTAATGTTTTTATTTTCTTTTTTAATATTTTACTTCACTTTGGTGGGATACCTTTTTTGAATAAGCATATTAATTTTTGTTTATTATTTATTGAATTTTTTTATATTAATTTTTTCACGCTATACTGGTGGGATTTTTATTTATTCATGTATTTATTTATTTATATTAGCTTATTTATTTAAGCTTAATCAATTCTGCTTGATAATTTTATTAGCGCTGCACTTTTTTGCACATTTTTAAACGAGAGACGCCTGGTGCTTTTCTTCACAGGAAGTAGAGAACTATTCCCTCCTGAAATCTTTTGGATATATTTGTCCAAATGATCACCAAATAAATGCTCTCCATGGGGGAAACCTGCCAATAACTTTTTACAAGGAAGCTTGGCTGACTAGTTCTTAAGCCACAAAAGTCTGTGCATATGTACAGACAAAAGAGCCAAATGAGAAACCTGCTGTATTGAATCCTTCAAGGCATCAACAGCAAAACACAGAGCTCGAGGAATATCTGTCTTATCTTCAGCCAGACCATCCTCCTGGTTAGGCCTGTCAGGCCATCGGACCTGATCCTTTACGGACTGGCAGATACCAATTGCTGCAACCGCCGGCTGAATAGCTTTCAAGCCCTGTGCATTATCTACCGGACAAGTTAAGTTCTTATATAAGGAAGAGACTGCAGCATCTACGGCTGGCATGCTCCACTTCTTAACAAACTTCTCATCCATGGGATATAAAAGGGAAAACCTCTTATGCCACGTACACGCGACTGGACTTTTTGACAGCAAAGGTCCGACGGAATGAGTCCGTCGGACAATTCAATTGTGTGTGGACTCCATCGGACCTTTGCTTGCCAAAAATCCAGCGGACTTTAGAAATAGAACATGTTTTAAATTTTCCCACCGGAACTCCACCGGGCCGAGAAATCCGTTCGCGTGTATGCTAGTCCGACGGACAAAAACGGATGCTAGGGCAGCTATTGGCTATGAACTTCCTTATTCTAGTCCGGTCGTACGTCATCACGCTCAAATCCGTCGGACTTTGGTGTGATTTAGTGTGGCCAAGTACGTTCATTCGGAAAGTCCGTCGGAAAGACCGTCAGACCTAGTCCCTCGAAAAGTCCGGTCGTGTGTATGTGACATTAGGAGGAACAAAAATCCTGTCAGGATATTCCCAATCAGCATACACCACCTGTTTCCACAGCCTCAGGGACCCCAAAGAGGACCAGGGGGGCTCAGTAACCTCTGTAAGAGGCAACTTAAAGGCATAACGAACCAAAAGTCTGGATCAAAGCCTCTGCTACTGAGAGGCTGACATCAACTGGATATCTTCTTGTCCAGATTGCTCAGAAGCAGACTCATCCGCCAGGCCCTCCACAGAATCCTGAGCTTTTAGCTCTTCCCCATCCTCAACTCATTCCTGCAAACTATGAGGCTCCGGGAGGGGAATCTGTCACGCTTCTTACCACCCTGCGGGATGGAGGCAATCATGCCAGCAATACTGTGCTCTAACCCAACTATGGCCGAGGACAGTTCATCCTTGGTGATAAGGGGGAAAGCAGCAGCATTGACTGTAGGCATAATACCAGATATGCACAGCGGCTTAGATTGCCCAGAAGCCTCTGGTCCTTCAGGGGATACAACACTAGGGATGCAACTAGGTTCATCAGGAACTACTGATGACATAGGTGTGCCCTTCCCTGTAGTGTTAGCCCCGCTCCTCTTTTTTGAAGACATTTACAAGCCAGAAAAAGAGAGCACCTGGGTGTAGTATTAACACACCTCTGAAGGGAGACCCTTAATAGGGCTCACCAAGCCCCTATGTAATAATCCTACTAAGCACCTTTAACCTGCCAAACTACAGCTGGTGACCTGGGTAAGGAGAAATGAACCCTTGTTCAGAGCCTTCTCTGTATCCTATGCCTGTCTTCTGGAAGCACTGCATGCTTGGCATACACAGCTTAAATAATCTGGCATGGTCCTGGCGAACGGGCACGGCTGTATTTGCGTGACGCAAATCTGCGTGTGACCAGATAAAGGCTATGGCGCATGTGCAGCTTCGGATGAAGCCGCGTGGCTGCAAAACAAACAAACTGCGGAGCACAGCAGCGCTCTTGTGAATGCACGTGCGCCATGGTGAACCAAGGCGAAATGTCGCACTGACGTGCACCATCATACGGGTAAAAGACAGCCAGACACAAGCAAAAAAGGTACACTTTGCAAACACCCACAGCTAGCCCAAAACTCCCCCCGTATGGTCACTGCACACAGGTGTCCAGCCTTAGCTAGCTTGACTGATTGTTACAATCACTGGGACACCCCACAATAAGTAAATAAAGGGGTTTCACTTACCCTTTGAGGTGCAGGGCAGCTTAGAAACAAAGAGCTTAATCTTCACCCATCACGGCGGTTTCCTGTCACTTGAAGACCTTCAAGGACTGGGGGGGACCTGCAGGAATGCCTTAGTGCTGTAGTGTCCAGGATTCCCCATTGCAGGGTCCAGCGCCCGGAGGTCGCATTACAGGCAAAACCCCGCAGGATCTTAAGTCTTCCTTGCAAGGCTCGGGTACCATTTATCTAAGCATATAGAGCCTGTCAAATGGATCCGATCAGTCAATCCCTTGATTCATTTAAGAACCGTTTGTGAGACTAGAGACCTGGAGCTCAGAGAGCTCAAACAAACAAACGTGCCCATCCACCTCGCAGACACTGGTAAAAAACTAGTGATGCACCGAAATTTCGGCCGCCGAAACATATCGGCCGAAAATGCCCTTTTCGGCAATTTGCCGAAAGAGAAAAACGGCCGATAATGGAGCCGAAAATGGGGCGTGGCCTGGGTGGGGGCGTGGCTCCGCCCCCGCCCCCTGGTGACGCCCATCATGCGGGGTGTATAGCGCAGGAGAGCCGCCTCCGCCGCTTGTTTGATCACAGCGCCGGGAACATCACAGCTTTCATTTCAATAGCTGTGTGTTCCCGACCGCGCGCCGTCACACGCAGCCCCTCCCCCTTGTCCGGGCACTTAGATAGACAGATCATCCGCAGGATTGGACGGATGATCTGTCTATCAAAGGGGGAGGGGCTGCGTGTGACGGTCGGGAACACACAGCTATTGAAATGAAAGCTGTGATGTTCCCGGCGCTGTGATCAAACAGGCGGCGGAGGCGGCTCTCTTCCCTACACAGGCTGCAACAAAAGGGGACACACAGGCTGCAAAAGGGGACACACAGGCTGCAAAAGGGGACACACAGGCTGCAAAAGGGGACACACTGGCTACAATGGGGCACACTGGCTACAATGGGGCACACTGGCTGCAATGGGGCACACTGGCCTGCAATGGGGCACACTGGCCTGCAATGGGGGATGCCTCCTGTACCACGTCGTCTGTCTCTGACCATCTCCTGTACCATGTCCCCAGTCTCTGACCATCTCCTGTACCACGTCCTCTGTCTCTGACCATCTCCTGTATCACGTCCCCAGTCTCTGACCATCTCCTGTACCACGTCCCCAGTCTCTGACCATCTCCTGTACCACGTCCCCAGTCTCTGACAATCTCCTGTACCACGTCCCCAGTCTCTGACCATCTCCTGTACCACGTCCCCAGTCTCTGACCATCTCCTGTACCACGTCCCCAGTCTCTGACCATCTCCTGTACCACGTCCCCAGTCTCTGACCACCTCCTGTACCGTGTCCCCAGTCTCTGACCACCTCCTGTACCGTGTCCCCAGTCTCTGACCATCTCCTGTACCATGTCCCCAGTCTCTGACCATCTCCTGTACCGTGTCCCCAGTCTCTGACCATCTCCTATACCGTGTCCCCAGTCTCTGACCATCTCCTGTACCGTGTCCCCAGTCTCTGACCACCTCCTGTACCATGTCCCCAGTCTCTGACCACCTCCTGTACCATGTCCCCAGTCTCTGACCACCTCCTGTATAAAAATATTTTTTAAAAACAGTCATTTTCGGTATCGGTGCTGTTTCGGTATCGGTTTCGGTTTTCGGCCTAGTGTATTTTTCATTTTCGGTATCGGTTTCGGCACCAAAAAACCCATTCGGTGCATCCCTAAAAACTGAAGTACTTCCTGTATGGGGGGGGGGGGGGGGTTATACAGTATAGGGGATCACTTTTTTTTTTATAGATAACCTCAGTAGACCCTCCCAAAGGCTCACAATGCAGACAAATATCTCTCTCTCTCAAACTAAACTATCACCCTGAACTTTTGTGCTTTCACAAAAATGTTAACAACCTCAACTGCAAAACTACTATAAACGCCTGAGTGTACATGTACCCATAAGATAACATTGAGGAGCGTTCAGGGGCTGCTGAAATAAAACGCCCAACTACTCCTAAAGGTCCGTTTACCAGCTGCAGTGTACATCTGAGATTAAAAGTACTATTTCAGTCTTTGCGGATGACACCAAGCTATGCAGTGGAATAACGTCCTTACAGGATGTCTCCAACCCACAAGCTGACCTAAATGCACCATTTAATTTGGCAACTACAGTATGTGGCAGATGAGGTTTAATGTTGATAAATGTAAAGTTATGCACTTAGGGTCTGGAAACATGCCCGCATCATACACACTAGGAAGAGAACAGCTGGGGGAGTCAATGGAGAAGGATTTGGGTGGTCTGGTAGATTATAAGCTTAACTGCTTCGATACCGGGCACTTTCCCCCCTTCCTGCCCAGGACAATTTTTAGCTTTTAGCGCTGTTGCACTTTGAATGACAATTGTGCAGTCATGTAACACTGTACCCAAACAAAATTTTTATAATTTTCTTCTCTCAAATAGAGCTTTCTTTTGGTGGTATTTGATCACCTCTGTGGTTTTTATTTTTTGCTAAACAAACTAAAAAATGACCGAAATTTTTGAAAACATTTTTTTTTCTTTGTCTCTGTTATAAAATTTTGTTTTCTCCTTCACTGACTGGCACTAATGAGGTGGCACTGATATGTAGAATTAATGGGCACCGATCGGGGCCACTGATATGCAGCACTGATGGACACTAATAGATGGCACTGATGATGAGGTACTGACAGGTTTTATTGATGGGCAATGATTGGCACCGATTGCCACTGTTGTGGGCACTGGCGTTTCTGATGGGGCACTGACTGGCAGCTGATGGGCATTGATTGGCATGGTTTGTGGCACATCTGATGGGGCTGTGCTGATAATCAATGTGCTGATTATCACCACAGACCCCCCCCCCTGACAGGGAAAGCCACCAATTGGCTCTCCCTGTCAGCGCCAACCGAGGAAAGCCGTTTACCGGCACTTCCTGGTCAGAGTGAGACAGAGCACCACTGATTGCTGCATGCTCCCGCGGGCATGAGCTGGCACGTTATCCTGCTGGACGTCACTGGGCCAGTAGGAAAAAGGAAACCTTGCTAACGGAGCCCAGGACAATAGTGAAACCCTGACAGCAGTCTGAATCCTTTCCCACTCTATGCAAAACTAAAAGAACACGTATTGGTTGGATATAAATCATAACTCCTCTGGACCTCTGTTCTGGGCATACGTCCCTAACCACGAGTAGCACCCAGTACAGCGTACAGCCAGCATGTAATTCAGCCTGTCATAGGTTTAATATGCAGAAGGGCCTCGACGCTGCACCTGTGCCTTCCAGGTACCTGAAAATGTCAGGATTTGATGTCCATGGGCCAAACAGCCTGTGTACATGAACCCTAATAGGGAAAAGAGTGTCACCCTCTTGGCTGTTATTAGTAGCCTGGAATAGGTATATAAATCACAACAGTAGCTGGACCAAATTATAAAATATGTGAAAAAGTATACCGAAGTCCATGATGTGATTGGTGTTGCATACAACATAAATAATGGAAATGTATTACAAGGGGTAAAATGTAACAGCAAAACTCTGGTTATATGTTGTAAAGCAGTGTGCAAACTTTTGGCGCTATATAAATCCTGTATACGTATAATAATAATAATACATATATATATATATATATATATATATATATATTATTATTATATGTATACAGGATTTATATATTAAATATATATATAGATATCTATATATATATATATATATATATATAATAAATAGACAATAGGATGTGTATACAGATCCTGTCTCGGAGTCCTAGGCATGCTTATATTGATTCAGGTTCATTTTCCTTATTTGGATACTGAACATATGTGTGTGTGGGAAGCGGTTCTTATTCACTAGCAAAAGGCCCCTCCTTTTAGAGGATATGACCCCCTCTGGCAGGATCCCTGATATACTGTGGGTGGAGCCTAGGAGGGGGAGTATTGAATACCTTGGAGAGGTATGGCCAGCTTTAGGATGTAGCAGACAGGTAAATAAAATGTGTTTGGTCCCCCCACTTGTTAGACTTGCAGTACTGATCTAAAGAAAACAAGAACTTGATGCTTTACCAGGAGCTTGCTGGATGGAAATTTAAAGTGCCTTTATTGCCTTGGCAATATTTGAAAGTTGTCCTCTTTATTGCAAGTAAAGATATTGGACTTTGCTTCTGGTTGGTGTGATGTTATTCAAGTGGATGAGTGGAAGTGTGAAAGGTGGGCTAATACACAGTTAGGCCGTTGGTGGCTGGAGCGGTGTAACTCATAATACATTCCACGGGTGCTGGTGGACAGAGTCCTGGATACAAGGTCCACAGTGTAAACCTAGTTGGGTGTGGATTGGTGGTGGGCAGGGGAAGAAGTCTCCCCTCCTGGTGGTTAAGAGAAGACCTCTCTACGAAGCATGCTCCAGGTGACTTCGTCTCCAAGGACCCCAGATGTTTGGCTGGACCGTCAAAACCCTGACCTGGAACCACAGAATAACAGAGAGCCCTATGACATGAGTACTCTTGACAACTTATGGGTGGGTGTTATGGTGGACCAGGGGGATGGTGTAGTAGAAGGTTTTAGACCTGCCATCTGTACACAATTTAGCAGGCAGTGCTAGTCCGCGTGGTCTGTAGTTGATTGACCCCCTAACAGAGAGATGGCTGCTTTGAATGGCTAGGGACCCATCTACATGTGTACACTGTTACAAGTGTACTCATCTTGGTGGAGCATCCTGTTATTTCTTATGAATAAAAAAACAGAGTTATGGTAAAACAATGGTTTTTATATGTGATAAACTACAGCCATGCTTTGCCTGAAAGTGTTTTTATTTGTAGATTCTAATTACACGGTCTCAGGCAAAAGGCCTTTTCCTTTAAATGGCAATTCCCCTGCACGTTTCATCGTTCTTTGCACAGGAGTCTGGTAATCGCAGTTTTAACCTCTGCCAAAGCCTATGTGTATGTTTGCTGCTGGGAACTACATATCCCATCATACACTGCACTACGGGGAAGTCTCTGGCTGACTCAGCCAAGTGGAGCATTGCTGAAGCATTCCCCTCCCCCAACAAATGAACACACAGCTTTATCCGGGGGCAACGTGCTCTGACTGCAGCTTTCCTGCATTATGAATTCAGGTTTGAATTATAAATAAACAGGGATGTATTACAAAGATGAAGATAGCTGTGTATTGGAGAGGCTATATACTTGTTTTTCTTATCCTCTATTTGCAGATGGGAGATGGGATTTTTAAAGGAACGGTGTAATTGAAATGTAAGCGGTGGGTTGATTAAGAAAAAAAAATGATATTGCAACAGAAGGTTATATTTTATTCAAAATATTAAATCTATTTACACTATAGATTTCCTTATAATGCAGAACAGCCCACAGCAACCAATCAAAAATCATGTTCTTCTGAAATATATATAGAATTATTGCCATTGTTTTAAAACCCAATTTGTCACAATAGCTGCCGATCACAACTGAGATGGTCACCCAGCATTTGATGCTGCCAATGGCTGGCTTTGCTGAGCTGTCAGGCAGAGCACACCTCTATAGCATTAATGCCTGGTCCAGAAGTAACTTTGTCCTGCTCACTTTACATGAAATCTGTTGGGATAAATGTAAGGGAGCTGCCACTGCTGATTAAACTTCCCACTGACCCTTTGTTCACACGCATTTGTTTTTGTGCGTTTTGCAGAAACACACTATAGTCCATTTACCATGGTTTCCTATTGATCTAGTTCACATCTATGCATTTTGAGTCGTCGTGTTTTTTTGGAAAGGGTCATAGATTTTTTTGCCACAGCAGATTGCATTTTGCTTGTAATAGACTTCAATGGACCTGCACCAAAAACGCAAGTGTTACATTTTTGATGCCTTTTGCTTTTTTTTTTTTTTTTTTTTTTTTGGCTAACAGGAAAATATAACAGTTCTGTTCATGTAATTTGATACGACTTTACACTCTCTTGTACTCGAGCAGCATCAAAGTCGCATCAAAGTACTACAGGAACCGTTGTGTCCAAAATCTCATTGGTAGGTTAAGGGCTAGAATAAGGCTTAAGGGTTAGGTTTAAATATTAGTGTTAGGGTTAAGGGCTTGGGTTTGGGTTAAATGTTAGAGTTGGGATTAAGGGCTAGGGTTAAATGTTAGAGATAGGTTTAGATGCAACTGTTAGGGTTAGTATTGTAACCCAATTACCACTAACCCTAACATTTAACCCTAGCCCTTAACACTAACCCTAACATTTAAACCTAACCCTAACATTTAAACCTAACCCCCAACACTAACCATAACATTTAACCCTAGCCCCCAACACTAACCCTCACATTTAACCCTAGCCCTCAACACTAACCCTCACATTTAACCCTAGCCCTCAACACTAACCCTCACATTTAACCTCCGGCCTCAACACTAACCCTCACATTTAACCCTAGCCCTCAACACTAACCCTCACATTTAACCTCCGGCCTCAACACTAACCCTAACATTTAAACCTAGCCCTTAACACTAACCCTAACATTTAACCCTAGCCCTAAACACTAACCCTCACATTTAACCCTAGCCCTCAACACTAACCCTCACATTTAACCCTAGCCCTCAACACTAACCCTCACATTTAACCCTAGCCCTCAACACTAACCCTAACATTTAACCCTAGCCCTCAACACTAACCCTAACATTTAAGCCTAGCCCTCAACACTAACCCTAACATTTAAACCTAGCCCTTGACACTAACCCTCACATTTAACCCTAGCCCTCAACACTAACCCTAACATTTAACCCTAGCCCTCAACACTAACCCTAACATTTAAGCCTAGCCCTCAACACTAACCCTAACATTTAAACCTAGCCCTTGACACTAACCCTAACATTTAACCCTAGCCCTTAACACTAACCCTAACATTTAAACCTAGCCCTTGACACTAACCCTAACATTTAACCCTAGCCCTTAACACTAACCCTAACATTTAAACCTAGCCCTTAATACTAATCCTAACATTTAAACCTAGCCCTTAACACTAACCCTAACATTTAAATCTAGCCCTTAACACTGACCCTAACATTTAACCCCAACCCTACTGATGCGACTTTGATGCTACTTAGGTGCCAGAAAGTGTAAATTCACACTACACGAACAAAACTGTCATACTTTCCTATTATCCCCCCAAAAAAAGCAAAACGCATAAATACGCATATTGAAAAAACGTGCAGGAAAACGCATCGACCGCAACCTGCATAGATGTGAACCTAGCCTGAAGGTGTATGCTCCAGCTCTTATATAGGCGGCTTAACTACCCAGAACAATCCATAAGATGCCGTTCTTGATAAATAGCAGACCTAAGCTGCCCATAGATGGAACAAAATTTGTCAGGTTCAGCAGAGACCAGCTGAATTTCAATCCATCTATGGTCATTCCAATGATCGACTTCTGTCTAATTGGATTACAGAGTCCTGCTGTCAGAATACAATAACAGCAGTGAAGATTTTTCCATCCACCTCGAATCTTTGTTTTTTTGACCAGCCCCCTGGCAGTCTATTGCCAGCCTTAAAGTGACACTAAACAGTATCCAAAAATAATCCATACACATCCACTACTTAATGACGCCGTAATCTATTTTTTTATCAATTGTCTGTGTTTTTTGGCTCCTTGCAACCTCCTCAAAGAGATCCCAAACCTCTCCTTTTCCCACTCAGGCCTGTTTGTTTGGAATGAGCAGTACACTGCTTTATGCACACTAAACATACCATAGTTTATAGTCCCCATCTATCCTGGGAGTGAGCAAGAGACGGTGGCTTAGGTTCCTACCTACAGTGGGACCATAGAGAACAAACATAGCCGCCTTCTAACAGAAAGTCTGACCATAGCAGCAAAAATTGGGAATTTTGGACATTCATTTGTATTGGCTCAAATTGCACCAAATCCACACAAAAAAAAGTGCAGGACCCTTTATCCCCCCCCCCCCCCCCCCCACTGTTATCGGATCGCATGGGTGTTCACACCAAAGCAACTTGATTCTGTCAATCGCATTGCGTGTTTTGCGAACCATTTTCGGGTGTCGTTGACTTAACACTGACATCCCCTAAAGTTCACATGAACGCCGTGGTGCAGGAAACACACAGGATTCACTGCATTCTGGCACCGCATATAAGTGAACCAAGCGTCAGTGTTATATAGTTTGTCTCTACCTTCTAACTGCTACATCTGCAGGACAGCTTGTTCAGTTGATGAACAACATACTTACTGGCCAAATCACCAAGTGAAAATAAAGGATAAAAAAGCCTAACAAAGAAAATCAATGCAGCCATCCAATCTAAGAATTGGTAATTTGCCTATATAATAAATGTCTTGCATTGGGGTTTAATACAGCTTTAGGCCATATTAATTACAATCCCATTCCTTAATTACCCCCTGTTATATGGTGTCCATATATTGCCCTGGAATTTATCAGAGTATTCAATCTCAATGTACCTAATGTGTGCAGCAGTACCCCCGTAGGGGCTGCTGGATACTGTGGTCCCACCTGTCACCTCTGCCCAGCCCGGCATTAACTTCCCATTCACCTTAGAGACAATGAACAGTCCGTATGTTTGTTTTGTATTTTATTGAGGGATTTTGAACTTGGATAGGGTAAGGGAAATCATGGGATGCCCAGAAAGAATAGTAGAATCAATAGAATGATCAGTAAGAACCTTTATTTACTCTTCTAGAGCTCCATCCTCCTCCAGCACAATGCTTATTTGCAGACTGTTTCTCTCTTCTGTACAATACTTGCTTCCTGGTACAGCTAGCACATGGAAGGCCCAACTCTGACTCTGTCAGGCCTTAGCAATTGCTATTTGCAGGCAGGGACCGCGGGCCCCTTTTTAATATAGCAACAAAAATAGGAAAGCCTTTTAGTGCTAGCTGGACTTGGGTGGACTACTGCTCCCAGTCAGTCCTCTTCAGGCCCTGCTAGCCCTCCTGGCTGCAGCAGCCCAACTCCACTGCCCATGACATCACAGTCTCTCCTGCTAGCTCTACATCCATCCCAGATTGCACACTCCCATGCCTCCCCAGCTCTCCCAACTGTGCCAGTCACTCGCCAACCCTCTTGGTTCCACTATGTTGGATCCCTAACAGAGACTTTTACGGCAACACTAGCTCCTATTGTCTTTCTCGGCCCTCTCTGTGCCTCCTGTCCAGATCCTCCTTTGTTACTCCAAAAGGCTCCGACTTGCACCTGAACCCCACAAAGCCCAAGGCCACCCCCCCTCCCCCAGACTGGGGAGTACCTCAAAGGGCCCAGCAACCTAGTGCTCCATCTCCAGCTTCTTCCACCTGACAACTCCTCCCCAGCAGGGCTAACCTTGAGTATTTCAAGGAGGCCTGCCCCCCTGCCAATCCTAGTTAGGGATTGGTCAGGGCTCCCTGAAACACCTAATGGCACTCCAATCCTCTTCCCCACCTCTATTCTAGAATCCTGTAGAAACCAGAGGGAGGTGACAGAGAAATTATGCTGCATGCGAGTCACCTGCTGCTACTCTAGGCCACTCCCAGCCCACACAGATCAAAACAAACAGACCTGTTTAATTTTACCTGTACTCACAAAAATCTCACCTCTAACACCTACCTAAGGTAGAGGGTGCTACATATGTATCTACTGTATAAGTAGCCAGTCTTTCTAAAATAAAATTGTGCTTTACCCAAGCTTTCAAATGGTGTTCTATAAACCCAGAAATTATGCACAAAAGGGTATTGCTAATACAGGTCCAAAGTAAACATACCCTTAGGCCCATTTCACATAGGCGATCCGATCAGGTCCGCCTGTCAGTTCTCCAGTCTCTTCTATGAACCGATGGATGTTAGCGGGAAAATGTGTGCTGACACCCGCTGTCATCCAATCCGATTCTGTCTGCCAAAAACAGACAGATGGGGGACCTATTCCCCATCCGACTGGTGGATCAGATCGATGGCATTGGCTAGAAATGGGCAGGTGGTTTGTTTCAATCTGATTGCCTCATAGACAAGAGCGGGCTGTGTCCGCTCTGCATAGCAAGATGGACACGGACCTGTCACCCACCTACTCAGCAGAGAGATCCCTTGCTGAACAAGTGGATCCTGCTAATCCAGTTGATTTGACCATTCAAAGTAGGACGGTCATGTCCTTAGGTTTCCAGAGACTTCCCAACTGATCTACTGTATCTCTATCACTATCCCAGTTGGACTTTTTTGATTTATCACTATCGTTTTCCCCTCTGATGAGACAGGTGCCAGATGTATCTGCAAAGTTCTTCCACCACATAACCATGTACAATTGAGTGAAACGTGTACATGATTAAAGTGATTGTAAAGTCTTGATTTAAAAAAAATAAACCTGTTATACTTGTCTGAACCCTCTTCTCAGGTCTCTCCTTGCTGCTTCTGGCCCCTCCCTCCTGACGAGTGCCCCCATAAACCAGCAGCTTGCTATGGGGACACCCGAGTCAGAGCTCTGTATATCCATTCAGACACAGAGCTCCAACCCAGCCCCACTTACTCTCTTCTCTGATTGGCTAACTAAACATTGATTGACAGCCGCCGGGAGCCAATGACACCTATCAGAAGGATAGTCCCAGACGGCCGAGGGAATTGTGAACATTGCTGGTTAGAGAAGGGGCTCAGGGTGTTAGAGGGTGCTGGGGGACCTGTTACACACAAAAGGTTTTTTATCTTAATGCATAGAATACATTAAGATAAAAAATCTTTTGCCTCTACAACTCTTTTAAGCAGAGATCCTTTCTGAAAATAATTCAGCAGCCATGTGTGACATTTATAACATTTTGCAAATTAGCAATTTTTCTTTAAAAAATTTGGCCAAAAGTTATACTGCTACATATCTTTGGTAAAAAATAACCCAAATAAGTATATATTATGTGGTCTTTGTGACAGTTAGAGTCTACAAGCTATGGTGGCAACCACTGAATATTGATCACACCTGATGTACTGACAGCCTTATCTTATTTCTTGAGACACAGAGGCCTGGTTCACACCTATGCAGGTTGCAGTTTGCATATTCCGAATGCATTTTGCGTTTTTCAATACACATTTTTGATCCATTGAAGTATATGGAATCAAAAACCAGAAAAAAGACCCTGGCACTTGCCATAAAATGCATAGATGTGAAGTACATCCATAGGAAACCATGTTAAATGGACTGTAGTGTGTTTCTGCAAAACTGATTACGCACTAAAAAATGCATAGGTGTGAACCAGGCCTAACAAGCCAGGAAAGTACAAATGCCCCCCAAATGACCCCTTTTTGGAAAGCATACAGTTCAAGGTATTTAGTAAGAGGCATGGTGAGTTTTTTGAAGTTCTAATTTTTTTTCCCCACAATTCTTTAGAACATTAAGATTATTATTTTTTTAACAAAATTGTCATATTATCAATTCATTTCTCACACACAACATATGCATACTTGCAACTACACCTCAAAACACATTCTGCTACACCTCCTAAGTATGGCTATACCACATGTGTGAGACTTTTACACAGCCTGGCCACATACAGAGGCCCAACATGCAATGAGCATTGATTTGGCATGAATGACCTCGGATGAGGCACAGAATATGCACTGATGTGACACGGATGAGGCACATATGGGCATGGATGAGGCCCAGATGGGCATGAATGAGGAACAGACGAGGCACGGGTTAGCACTGCTGCGGTCTCCCTCCTCTTCTCACACACTGTACTGATCTGTGTATACAGCGTGTGAGGAGAGGAAGAACCAGAACCGGAAGGAGAGCTGAACCAGACATGCGACGGTTTGTTGACCAGTGATTGCTCTGTCCAACAACGGAGGAATCACATGGTAAAGAGCTGCTGTCATTCTTCGTTTACCCCAATCCCTGAAGCACCGGGTTTTGAGGACCAGACGGTCACGGACATTCCCGGGTGTGCGTGGGAAGCGCGATTCTGGGCTGACATCATTGTACGCCCTCCAAGAATAAGCCGATCATACTGTAGCCGTCATTTGGCTATGCTCCGTCGGCAAGTAGTTAAAGCAGATCCCCAGCCAAAATATAACAATATAAAAATGAATAGTGCATTAAAAGCGGGAAAAAAAAACACTTTTGCTGCAATGTTCACCTTTGTTTCAGAGAATTCCTTCACTGTATTTTCTTTCTACATACAAACATATAAAGTTACAGCGATTCACTTTACAAGTAGCGCTGTGAAAATGCCAAAAAAAAAAAGGTTTCTATAATGATCTCAAAATGAGTCCACATAAAAAAAACTCACCCACTGTTGTTTCTTGTGATAGTACACACATGTGCCACTGCTCTTTAACGAAAAAAAAAATTCAGTGCAGTCCTTTATATAAACCTCCACTGCTTCCAAACACCTCTTTGCATGCATACAGTGATCCCTCTCCCTTTCACATGAAAACTCACCAACTTCAAATGCCTCCCATTCTCATGGTTGGTAAAACAGCTTTTTAGTTGACTCAATCAACTCCAGGGCATATATCAGGTAATCATTCTACAGAACAAAGTGTGTCAGGTATCATGTGGGAGAAAAAAAGAAAACGTCCAATGGCATAGTAACCAAACCACCAAAAATATATTTAAAAGATAAAAGAGCAAACAAAGTTGCGAAATAGCACGCTTACTGCATAGCTATGACCTTATTGATCTATGGCGGAACGTCCACCCCTCCACTAGGGAATATACCTTTTACTCTTCGGTGCACAAAACTTACTCCCGTATCGACCACTTGTTTACTCTGTCCCCTCTATCACCGCAGGTATCGGGGTCTAAAATTATCCCAGTAGCATGGTCTGACCATTCTCTGGTTCAAGCAACTCTAACAGGTTTATGGGCCAAGCCACGTTCGTCGGCATGGAGATTAAACGAGTCCCTTTTGAATGATCCACTCCTTGTCGCTGACATAGAAAATACATTGCGTCAATACTTTCAAGACAACCCCTATTCAGACACCTCCCCTTCCATGGTGTGGGCGGCCCACAAGGCCACGATTCGGGGGACACTGATACAGTTATCTGCTAGAAGCAAAAGAGAACGGGATAAGGTGATACAGCAGCAGGAGAAGGAACTACTAGACTTGACCCGGGCACAAAAACAAAACCCACAAATCGACCTCAGGACTCAGATAGACGCGGCGCGATTGGCTTGAATCTGAGCCTCACGACTAAAGCGGAAAAGTACGTCCGATGGAATAGGCATCGGCTTTACTCCCTCGGGGATAAACCTAACACTCTACTAGCCAGGAAACTTAATCCTAGACCTTTTAACCCAGCACCTCCTAAACTGAGATTACGGAATGGCCACACCTCCCAAAACCCGCAGCTCATAATAGAAGAATTTCATGCATTCTATTCTAAGCTGTACGAACCTCCCAAGGAATTTGAGGCGCAGGAGGCGGGAACATTCTTGCGGGATTTACAACTCCCCACATTGTCTAAAGATCACGCAGAGCTGATGGAGGCAGAGTTTACTGAGAGAGAAATTGCGGCGGCCATCAAATCCTTGAATCCGTCAAAATCTCCAGGCCCTGATGGCCTCTCGGGCCATTATTACCGCAAGTTTAGAGAGATTCTGACCCCTCATCTCTGCTCTTTTTACAATGACCTGCGAAGGGGATCCCCTCTACCTCCACACGAGAATCGCGCTTATATACATGTTATACCGAAACCGAACAAAGACCACGGTGACTGCACGAACTATCGCCCCATATCTTTGATTAATGTAGATCTCAAATTGCTGACAAAGATAATGGCCACACGACTGAATGGATTCTTGGCGGAATACATTCATCCAGACCAGTCGGGGTTTGTCCCCACTAGACAGGCCCCAGACCAGACTAGACGTATCATTGACATTATCTCCGCTTTGAACTTGGGTTGGGATGGGGGGGGACAGAGGGGCGCATTACTGGTCTCCCTCGACCTGCATAAAGTGTTCGATTCCTTGTCATGGGATTACTTATTCTTCATTTTGAGCAAATACGGTTTCGGGCCCAGCTTCTTGACTACACTTAAAATGATTTACGAAGCCCCCACGGCGACACTAGTAATTAAAGGCCATCACTCACCAAACATTCATATACACAGAGGGACCCGCCAGGGGTGTCCTCTGTCTCCCCTTTTATTTATCTTGGCCCTGGAGCCACTGGCTATCAAGATCCATGAACATCCGGATATATTAGGAGTCATGAGTGGGGGTCGGTAACACAAATGCGCACTGTTTGCGGATGATATATTATTGCTCCTCTCCTCTCCAGTTACTTCCCTGCCCAATCTCCATGTGGTATTACAACAGTTCACATCATTTACAGGTTTAAGGGTAAATCACTCTAAATCCCAAGCACTTAACGTGTCCTTACAACCCCATATTGTCCGAGCAGTACGGAGTTCCTTCCCCTTTCAATGGCAAGACAAGTCCTTGCCCTATTTTGGTATTGTGCTGACCCCTACTCTGACCACGCTCTACAAACTTAATTTCCCTCCACTGTTTAACAAAATAACTGCAGATCTTAAACGTTGGTCGAATAGCCCCCCGTCATGGTTTGGCAGGTTGTGCTCCGTTAAGATGATGGTTCTTCCAAAAGTGCTTTACCTATTCAGGACTCTCCCGATTTCTATTGATAGGCGGGAGCTCCTGAAATTTCAAGCAAAATTATTAGATTATGTATGGGGACATGGTAGACCTAGGGTGAACAGACAAACAATGTACACACCCAAAGCGAGGGGTGGCCTGGGCATGCCGGATCTGTTTAAATACCATCAGGCAGCATTGTTATCACAGTTAATTCGGTTCCATACACGCCAAGACAAACCACTCTGGATGCTGTTGGAATCCTCCCAATTCCCTAGAACAGAGATTAGCCATTTAATCTGGATGAAAGCAAAAGACAGGCCTAAGGTGATGTGCCCGACCCTGTCCTACTCTCTAAATTTGTGGGATAGACTGGCAACCACCCACGCCTTCAGATCTAGGCATGCCCCGTTAGCCCCTCTGCTTAATAATCCTCTGTTTGCCCCGGGTCTACGGCCTCAAGATTTTTTATGGTGGACTAATAAAGGTTTGCTGCGCATAGCTGACCTATGCGACCATAAAGGGGCCTTGTCGCGAGTATCATTACAAGATAGACATCAGCTCCCGAGGTCAGAATTCTATCGCTATACTCAGATAGCGCACTTTCTGGCAACATTAAGTCGCACTTCTGACCTCACTACGTGTACCCCAATGGAAATCGCCTGCAGGACATACGACAACCACAAGGGTCATATTTCCATGATATACAATATCTTATTCCCGACCTCTCAGAAGCTGCCTTATATGGAGAGATGGGAAAGAGATATGCAATGTACCTTGCGAATGGAAGAATGGTATAAGGTAGTACAAAGTGCATCTAGAGCCCTTATTAATACTTCTTTGATTGAAGCAAACTACAAGGTGATACTGAGGTGGTATATGGTTCCAGCTCGAGTGGCTGCTTTTGCTCCGGGGGCGTCCCCGCGGTGCTTTCGAGGTTGCAATGCGGATGGGACCATGTATCATATATGGTGGTCATGCCCTAAGGTGCGAAGGTTCTGGATACGCACGTACAATTTTATATACTCTTTGACCCGAGTGAACCTTCGGAAGTCGCCGCTGCACACGCTGCTGGGGCGCCCCGTGGAGGGGGCATCGAAGCCAATGAGAACGCTTATAGCTTTCATATTTGTGGCGGCAAGGGTCTCTATAGCTAAATCGTGGAGGTCACCAGTAATACCCTTTTATTTACTTAAAACTGTCCTGGATTATGGTGAATGAACGTCTATCGGCAATACTAACTGATAGAATGGCTTGGTTCAATAGAGTGTGGGGTCCGTGGATTAGGGACCTGGTTACAGTCTAATGGGTCTACCTGGCCCGCCAGGGCCGGGGGCCCCCCCTGGGGCCGGAGTGCATCCCCTCTTCTATCTCTTCTATCCTTTTTCTTCTCTTTCCTCTCTCTACTCTTTTTCACTCATCTCAGTCTATGATAGCTATCTCATTTGGTTTTTCCCTTCTCTACCGGGGGAGTTTTTGGTCGCATATGTGCCTTTGATTACAGTACGGTTATTAGGTTGTACTGATTATGGTACTGGAGCCGGAATTGAGGGCCGGATGGCGGGGTCCCAGTACTTGCCATGCCGCTCTCATATAGAGCAAGATAAACACTTGATTCCGGTATGTGTTGATCTAATTATTCTTTGAGCTACCTTTTAAGCCATGCATATGCGGACCTACCTTTTTTCTTACGGTTACTGTTATGCTATTTGAGTTGTATTATTATAAGATTTCTGCCTCTCTGTGTCTTAATGATGTCAAATACTGAGATTGTAATTTCTAAGTGGAAAAACTTGAATAAAAATATTGAAAGAAAAGATAAAAGAGCTGCTCACATTTTTAAAAACAATTAGTTTATGATGTAAATTACATAACGTGCTGTCTCTGTGTCTCACTACTGGCGGCCGCTGCTTGTTTCCCACCCAGTGTCTCTAGTTGCCATGGAGCCACTCCCCAACGCGTTTTGTCACTTCCGACTTCATCACAGGGGGTGTTTCTGCTGCTAGATATCCTCAGTCTTATGGGCAGTATTATTTAACCAACTTCCTCTGACCCCAGGTTATACTGGACCTGTGCTAGTTTTCGACTGGACAGTGGAAGGAGAGTAAGCACAGCAATGAGCTCATCTCTTTCATATTGCTCCTCCTTTTAATCGGCATGCTCCTTGTCAGCACATGAACTGACTGGCTCCTTGTATTGCTTCTTCCTCTCATGCTTTAGTTTTGCTAAACAGGGGCAGTAGAAGGCTAATACCATGACAAATGTAGACACCTCTTGCATCTAAATAATACATTTAATGATGTATTAATGATTAATGTGTGTCTTTTATATCTGTCC
Organism: Lithobates pipiens; assembly: GCF_037356315.1. Lineage (NCBI taxonomy): Eukaryota > Metazoa > Chordata > Amphibia > Anura > Ranidae > Lithobates > Lithobates pipiens. Next base: position 18,448,751 of record NW_027507696.1, read on the forward strand.
AGATTTCAGCCTTAAAGTATTTGTAAACCCTTGCCTTGTAAAACAACCCAATCAGTTTAAAACAGAAATGAAAGGCAAAACATTTGTGTGTATATATATATATATATATATATATATATATATATATATATATATATATATATATATATACATATATACATTATAGACACTTTTTTTTTATTTTATAAGTGATCATATAAGCTCTGTTCTCAGCTGCATAGGAGATATAGAGAGCTGTGGGAGGAAAAACAGCAGCACACTTATCATCCCAGTGAATGGCTGTGCAGGAGGGCAAGTCAGGACAAGTCTGATCATTGGAGGAGAGGGTTCTCAGCACAGCTAGAAAACTGACCACGCTGTGCTCTCATGCCTAGTATGGTCAGTTTTTATTATGAAAACCAGAGGGACTGGCAGGAACACCAGTGATTTCACACAAGGGAAGCAATACAAAGAGAACAGATTACTTTTTCATACATCAGGCACATATCAGCAATATGAAATGCTGGGTTTACCTATTCTTTAAAGGTTTTATATTGCACCATTACAAGTCACAAACAAGTACAATTTTATACTATGCAAGACCATCTTTGTCTTAATATTTTTTAGAGTATAAACAAGGATGACTACATTAGACAATTTGTGATGATTGGATGTGAAACATTTTTGCTTTTATGCTTTAGAAAAATACGTCAAAGTTTTGATTGAGAAATTGGCACATACCAGCTTGCTTCTGTACAGACCTTATAATCATATGTTCCTTGTTCCTTCTTTGCTTGTACACACAGTTCTGGCTCTTTCACAAATCACTTGTGCATCATTTCATCTTGCTGAACATCGTACTTTGTTCTTTCTTTCCTAGAAATGGCACCTTCGTCACATCTATCTGGGTCTATTGAAGTGGAAAGAAAGTTTGTTCCAGGTCCAGAAGTGGAGAAAAGCTTGTATGCACTAGGGGCTGAACTGCTTAAGGAAATCACATTTAGAGACTCTTACTATGATAGCCCAGATTTGCGGCTTACGCTTTCCGACTGTTGGCTGCGAAAGAGGGGAGATAGTTGGGAACTAAAGCACCCACCACAGCCAGGAGCTAGAGGACTAATTGGAGCTTTCACACAATACTTGGAGGTGACTGAAGAAGATAAAATTATCTGCAAAGTTAGTGAAGTACTGGGTGTCCCAACTCCCCCCAGCATAGAAGCGTTTTGCCTGAATGAGTTTGCAAGTTTCGTGACGCGCAGACGCAGCTTCCAGCTGCCTCTGGAGGAAAGCTCAGGCACCATGGCTGTGGTTGACCTAGATGAGGCTGACTTTGGTTTTGCAGTAGGTGAAGTGGAAGTCATTGTACAAATGCAGGAGGAAGTACAAAATGCATTTCAAAAAGTGGAAGAGATCTGCAAAAAGCTAGGTAAGAACATCAAAAGAGTCCCAGAACAAAGGGGTGGCACAATTTATATATTATATATATATATATATATATATATATATATATATATATATATATATATATATATATATATATATATATATATATATATACTCAAGTTTTATCAACATCTGTGCAAGAAAAAAAAAAAGGAATACAAAAGCTTTACCATCACATATCAGAGTACAAGGAAAATTACCCTCAATGTTTCCTCCAATATCACAATCTTCCACATGCACCATACTTGAAACACAATAGCCATAAAATCAGTGCAAGCAAAGACATAGCAAACTTTTTTTCTTAATAATTGATAACTATACTACTGTATTTTCACAATTAGTACATTATATTGGCAGAATAGGCAATATTTTGGAGATAAGAATTGGGCTAGTACACAAAACTGGTATATCCAGTATATACATATTTATCTCCCGCCTTCTGCCCACGATGCCTAGGCAAGGATAACCTCCTGGTCCTTCCTGGGAACAATGAGGATGCCAAAAATTATGAACATACCCCCTCCCCCAGCAGGGGTCTGGGGTGTCTTGCAAAAAATTTGGGGTACTCACTGGTTCTCTGAAATCTCATCAAAAAATAGTGACATCATGCCCCGCAATACAGAAGGTTTAGGGTAAGTATTTATACCATTCACACCATGTCCTTTGGGTTTCACTGCTCAATGTAAGCGCACCATAATATCATGCTGAATGAAATTCATTGTAATAAATATCAGGGGTCACACCAACATGCTGCCCTGATGTTTGCTGGGTGTGAAAATAAAACAGGCTACATTTATATTCAGCACCACACACTACATGTAAGGAAAACCAAAAGTATTTTGGCTTTTGCTGTGGAAAAAAAAATGCACATCAATGCAAAGCATTAAAAAATGCACTGGGGGAAAGTTTAAGCTGCAACTTTCTCTTTACCAGATTATTGGAGCTGGAGTTTAGGTGGACCCTGCATTCTGTGTCACGGTGTTGTAACAAAAAATTAATTTGGGCATACAAACAGAAGGCACAATTCTGTGTATTTAGCTGTATGTCTGAACTTCCTCTTTAAAAATAATCTGTCATCTTACCATTCATGGCAAAGAAAGTCTGTGCAAAGGGCCTCTCCCCGACCCCCTAATACTCACCTCTCTAGCACTCCTTAGCTACTTCTTCCTTCATGATTGTCACTAAAATATATAGTGTCATACACTAGGGCAGGGATAGGCAATTAGCGGACCTCCATCTGTTGCAGTCTCATCATGCCTCTACCTCTGGGTGTCATGCTTGTGGCTGTCTTGCTATGCTTCATGGGGCTTGTAGTTCTGCAACAGCTGGAGGTCCACTAATTGCATATCCCTGCACTAGGGAAAGCAGTGATCCCACTTTTCCAGGCATTTGACAATGATCGGGCCTAACGTCTGGCTGCTAGACCCAAGAACTGACTGGCAGGAGGTCACACCCCATAAATGGAAGAAGTGGATATTTTCTTCAGCTGAGGCAGTGAATGGAACTGCAGCGGAGCGCCGGCAAGGTGAGTAAGTGGATCACTTTGCCCTGAATAAATAAAGTGCAAGTGTCTCTTTAAAGCACAACAGGGCAACAAATATAGCACTGGTAGTAGTGGAGGGCTTTGCCTCCTAATTGTTGTAGCTAGTATTGTATACTGTATCATGCTTCTCTGGACAACACTGTGCTTTCAGCCTTCATTAAATCCTTAAATATCTAAACTGTCATTAATTTAAAATTTTAGTAGCTTATAAATTTAAATCCTAACTCCGGGAAAAGTAATTAAAAGTGCTACCCTCTGCAATCAAAGAATCCAGTGCTTTTTTTTTCCAGTGGACGGGGTAACAAAGAGCAAGTATTAACATTACTCAATGAATCTGCAACAGCCAGTGGTCTGGAATTTTTCTCTCTAGTGCTGGAATATGGGCATTCCTACCAGCAGTCATGTCCCATCCTGATGACCTGGCAGCTAGTCCTGCACCAAGAGGGGCAGCTTTTGAGGACTATCACAACAAAAACCAGTGGGAAGGAAAAATGCTGAACTGTGGATTAGGTTAAGTATTGCTCTGTGTTAGTTTATCCTCTAGACCAGTGGTCTCCAAACTGTGGCATTTTGCTTGCCTTTATACAGCTCTTGTGGCACTATTCCTTCCAATGACACCAACGATGGGGCACTATTCCTCCCACTGATACCAATGATGGGACACTACTTCGCCCCCGTGATGCTAAACATGGGTTACTATTACTATTTTTCACGCCCACTGGCCACAGTCAGGCCCGCTTAGGCTGCATTCACACCTGAGCGTAGCGTTTTGTTTTTATGCATAACTTGCAAGTTTCTATGCGGTGTTTTTGAGCTTTGGCGTTTTTTTATTAGCCAATAGAGAAAACTATTATCTGGTGCATCATTTGTTGATAGGTATTTCAGCTTTTTTAGCTTTTCCATTAGCTTTTATATCTTTTTTTTATTATTATTCAATTATTATTATTTTTTTTTGTTAAGGTAAGGGGTTAGAGTTAAGGTTAGGGTTAGGTGTCACGTACCTTGGTTCGAGCACCCCTGAATGTGGTGACAGAGGGACAAGGTTTAAAGAAGCACAGGTGCCAGTAGCTTCATAACAGGTGACTGCCACAGTTGGGGGACATAGCCAAGGTGAGCCAGGGTCATACACAGTAAGACAACATGGTGGTCAGGAGGCGCCTATGTTTCAGTGCACACTGGATATTAGCTTCAGCCCGCCTGTGTGCTGGTGCACCTGCATGAATTAGCTGTATGGGAATGAGCAGTAGCTGCAGAAGAAGTAGCATTACCTGTATGAGAATTAGTATTATCTGAACTAGCTTCCTGACATAGGATTTTTTTTTTTTTAGGGTGTTAATACTACTACTACTAATAATAATAAATACATGTAAAATAAATAAACAAATAAAAAGTAAATCCTAAATAAATTAAATGATTACTAAGTAATAGTAAATAAATAATTAACCCCCAATCTTAACCCCTAACCCTTAAAAATATAAAATAATAATAAATAACTAAACACCCTAACACAAAATAAATACATTTATTATTTATTTTTTCTTGTTCGGGTTTGGGTGTTTATTATTATTATTAATAATAATTTATTTAATATATTTTAAGGCTTGGGTTTAATTATTATTTATTATTACATATTATAAATGTATTGTATTTATTATTTTTAGCTATTTGTGTACTTAGTTTACATTGATTTATTCATATATTATTACTATTTTATTTTTAAAAAAATAAAAAATTTTCTTAATTTGAGAAGAAAATCATGGAAAAGCGCATGACAAAATGTGCAAATGCACACAAAAACAAGTGACTATGGCGTTTTCATTCATTTCTATGGGAATAAAATCAGGCCCAAACGCTCAAATCTGCCCAATTCAAACTACAAAAAAAGCTCCAGAACTTTTTTAAACTTCAGGTGACTTGGAGTGGAGATGTGAACCATCTCCATAAAGAATAATTGTTTTTTTTTTCCTCCAGCATTTTGGAGCTTCAAGCGTCAAGCTACAAAACGCTGAGGTGTGAACGGGGGCTTAATGACGTGTACACACGATCTGAGTTTTCATTGGAAAAATCTTGGATGGTTTTTCCGACTGAATTCCACTCATGCTTGGCTTGCATACACTGTCACACAAAAGTTCTCGGGAAACTTTCGACCGTCAGGAAAAAAAACAGATCAAAAAAGCACGTTGAAGCAGTAGGCACTTTAATGTGTGCTGAAGTTGAAGCAGGTGTAACTGAGCCCTAAGGACTGAACAACAGTAAAGTGGCCCTTTGTTTACAAAGATTGGAGACCACTGCCCTAGACATACACTAGGCACACTTAGGGCCTGGTGCTAGAATATTTTGTGCCCTAGGCAAGACCAGCTACTTGCACTCACATACCCCACCCCCCAAAAAAAAGGTTGCAAATGCAGTCTGTGCGGGGATGCTTTCTCACCTCCTTGCCAACATTAACTCCGTGTGTAGACTAACCATGGAGCTAGTAGGAAGTGATGTTGCGCACAGCACGATAACTCATTGGCTGGATACCTCTTATTCCTGGATTGGCTGAAGTCTGCAGGAGACAGCCTTGTCTCCAGCTAACATCATTCAATCCTGCAGCGGTATGTGGAACGTCAGTGCAGTGTGTAGGGAACAGGGCAGCCATCAGAAGTTTTGGGGCCCCTTAACCACATGCCCACCACCGCACAATGATATATGTCGGCACGGCTGGGCAAATGGGCGTACAGGCACGTCCCCTTTAAAACGCGGCATTGTGAGCGTGCCCCCGCTGCATACACCATGACCGTCCCTACAGACTCGATGTCCGCTGTGGGCCCGCAACCGTGTCGGAGCAGCAGAATGGGGAGATGCATTTGTAAACAAACCATTTCCCTGTTCTGCCTAGCAACATGACAGAGATCTACTGCTCCCTGTCATTGGGAGCAGTGATCTCTGTCATGTTCTAGTGAGATAATCCCCTCCACAGTTAGAATCACTCCCTAGGACACACTTAACCCCTTGATCACCCCCTAGTGTTTAACCCCTTCCCTGCCAGTGTCATTTACACAGTAATCAGTGCATTTTATAGCACTGATCACTGTTTAAATGGCAATGGTCCCAAAACAGTGTCAAAAGTGTCTGATATGTCTACCATAATGTCACCATCACAATAAAAATCGCAGATCACCGCCATTACTGATAAAAAATAAAAATAAAAAAATGCCATAAATCTATCCCCTATTTTGCAGACGCTATAACTTTTGCACAAATCAATCAATATGCGCTTATTGTGATTTATTTTTTATTTTTTATTTTTTACGAAAAATATGTAGACGAATACACATCGGCCTAAACTAAGAAAGAAATTGTTTTTTTAATATATTTTTTCGGGATATTTATTATAGCAAAAAGTAAAAAATATTGCTTTTTTTTTTCAAAATTTACGCTCTTTTTTTGTTTATAGCGCAAAAAAAACAAAACGCAGAGGTGATCAAATACCACCAAAAGAAAGCTCTATTTGTGGGAAAAAAAGGACGTCAATTTTGTTTGGGTGCAACGTCGCATGACTGCGCAATTTTCAGTCAAAGCGTCGCAGTGCAGTATCGCAAAAAGTGCTCTGGTCAGGAAGAGGGTAAATCCTTTTGGGGTTAAAGTGGTTAAACAGCTTTAGGCCTGGGCCCCCTGGGTCTGACCCCCTTACATTAGAGTTTATGCCCTTCATTAGGGTCCCCAAAGTTCCCCCTTACATCAGTGTTCCCAGAGTCACCCCCCCCCCCCTTACATCAGGGTCCCAAGAGTCCTCTGTCCTTAAATCAGGGTGCCCAGAGTTCACCCCTTACATCAGGCTCCCCAGTGTTCGCCCTTCCATCAGAGATCCTACATTCATTAGGATCTCAAAGTCCAGTCCCCCCTTACATCAGGGTTCCACAGAGCCATTCTCTTTAAATCAGGGTCCCCAGAGTTTCCCCTTACATCAGGTTTCCTAGAGTCCTCCCTCCTTAAATCAGGGACCCCAGAGTTCCCCCTCACATCAGAGTCCCCCTTTCATTAGGATCCCCAAAGTTACCCCCTTACATTAGGGTCCCCAGAGCCCCCCTTACATCAGGGTCCCTAAAGCGACCTTACTTCAGGGTCCTCAAAGCTCCCTTACAACAGAGTCGCCCCTCCTTAAATCAGGGACCCCGGGGTTTCCCCTTACATCACGGTTCCTAGAGTCCTCCCTCCTTAAATCAGGGACCCCAGAGTTTCCCCTCACATCAGAGTCCCCCTTTCATTAGGATCCCCAAAGTTACCCCCCTTACATTAGGGTCCCCAGAGCCCCCCTTACATCAGGGTCCCTAAAGCGACCTTACTTCAGGGTCCCCAAAGCTCCCTTACAACAGAGTCGCCCCTCCTTAAATCAGGGACCCCGGGTTTTCCCCTTACATCACGGTTCCTAGAGTCCTCCCTCCTTAAATCAGGGACCCCAGAGCTTCCCCTCACATCAGAGTCCCTCTCTCATTAGGATACTCAAAGTTGCCCCCCTTACATTAGGGTCCCTAAAGCGACCTTACATTAGGGTCCGTAAAGTGACCTTACATCAGGGTCCCTAAAGCCCCCTTACATCTGAGTCTCTAGAGTCCCCCCTCCATAAATCAGGGACCCCAGGGTTTCCCCTTACATCAGATTCCCCCTTTCATCAGGATCCCCAAAGGCAGATCCCCTTACATCAGTGTCCTTGGAGCCTTCCTTACATCAGGGTCCCTAAAGCGATCTTACAGCAGGGTCCCCAAAACCCCCTTACATCACGGTCCCTTGAGCCCATTCCCTTTCAATAGGGTCCCCAAAGTTAGAAGGGAAGAGCAGAGTGGGGTAAGGAGAGTGGAGAGGTTTAAGAGAATAGTTGGGGTAGTGGAAGGGGAGAATTGTGAAGACACTAGCTTACATTGGGATCTATTCCTTCTCATTGCAGCAGTCGACTACAGAACAGGTGGAAGCAGGAAGGCTAGACACCAGGACCAGATAGGTTTAAAGGAGGAACTTCCTCTGAATGCCGAGGCATGGGGGAGGGGCAAGCATGTGATTGGTTGCTAGGAAATGGGCGGCCCTAGAAACCAAATGCTGTCAGCTGCCGTTCATTCAGGGACAGCTATGATTGCTGCACAGCCTACACTGTTGCTGAGTGTCATGGCTGTGGCAGCAGATACGCTGACTATTTGGGCAGGATGCTCTGGGGGGGTTTGAACCAAGCAACAACTGGCTGTGGCTGCACCCTAGGCAGCAGTGCACCCTAGACAGCTGCCTATTTTGCCTAGTGGTAGCACCAGCCCCGAGCACACTAGATCCTTTTAGTGTGCCCAGGAGGGAGACATTTTAAATTATTTTTACCTGCCCAGAGTTGAAGGCAATTACTTAAAAGGCTTTAAGCAATTACTTTTAAAAAAATGTTTTTGCTTTTTTACAGAAGGTGTATTTTATAGTATAGTAACAGTAATGCCCTTAACTCTTCCAGGTGTTTTCCAGGAGTCAGCAGTCCAAGGGAAAGTATCAACATTTCTTCGACTGAATCGTATTGAACATTACAAGCAGTTGATTGAGGCCCATGTAATTTGACCTTTGCAAGATCCACGCAAGAAGCCGTGTGTGCACTCCAATAATTTCTGACAATAAAGCTCTGTACAAACTGCTGGTGCTATATAAATCCTGTATAATAATTGTAATAATAAAAATATTGATTTGGTCTTTGTGTAGAAAACCACTAATGACTAAATCTGGCCACAGACAAGGATGATTGTCAGCAGATCTGACTAATTATGGATGGGTTGAAAAATGACAGCATGTCTATGGGCCAATCAGAGACCTCTGTAGACACACCTTGGCCAACAAATCCTGAGAGTCAAGAATAAAACGACGTCAGCTGACTGTTGATGTTCTGCCAAGATAAAGCAGCAGTGCCAGGTCTCATTACTCTGTTTACCGGTTCATCTCTCAAATTTTAGTTCTACCAATCATGTCTGACTTAAACAAAAAGGCTGCCTAAATACAAACATACGCTATAGAGAATCTGTAATCCAGCATATGAAATATAATTGTAATAATATCCCTCTGATTATGGATATAGAAGCTGGATTGGTTGCAAAATTGCTGGGGTTGGGTGGGCAGCTGGAGAGGTGACAGATAAGAAAAAACTAAAAAACTAAAGTACAATAACATTGCTTTTTATGGAAAGAGAGAAGATAGGGAAAGTGGTAGTAGAAGTTATAAATGCATTTGCAATCTTAGCAATGTCATTTAGTTCTGAGTATAGGTGTCTCAGCTGTAAATGGGTGTGTTTCCCTCTTTGGGTACATAGGGTAATAGAATCAAAGTTCACCCCTGCTTGGAGAGGGAGTGAACAGTAAGGAGGGGGTGATGTGATGCAGAAGCAGAGGAAGGTGCAAAGGAGAATAATAATGAAATGTACTGCATAAGTGGGATCAGTGAGTTTTGTGGGGACCAAAGATATAAAAACCCACAAAGCTCACTGCCTGAAAATCTGCAGGAGCTTCTTTGGTGTGTTGGGCAGCCCATTCAAGCGAATGGGCTGCCCTGTGCGCATTGAAAAATAGGATTTTTTGTACTCACCGTAAAATCTTTTTCTCTGTAATTCCCTGTGCCTGCGTGGGTTTCCTCCAGTTACTCTGGTTTCCTCCCACAATCCAAAGACATGCAGGTAGGTGAATTGGCTTCTGTCCAAAATTGGCCCTAGTATATGAATGGGGACCTTGGATTGTGGGCTCCTTGAGGGTAGGTACCAATGTGAGTGTACAATGTACAGGGATAGGGACAATTGTAGACACTCACTCAGGTTGAACTGGATGGACTGGTGTCTTTATTCAACCTCACTAACTATGAAACCCTCCAGCCTGCCATCCAGTCATCAGTACGTCAACAAGCAGTATAACGTAAAGAGAAAAAGGAGGGGTGGGTGCTGTGTCGGTCAGTGAATTACAGAGAAAAGGATTTTACAGTGAGTACAAAAAATACTATTTTCTCTTATATTCAACGACCGACACAGCTCCTCTCTTAGCCATTGGGACGTCCTCAAGCAGTGCCAAACGAGGGGTGGGAAAAAAGCATAAAAAACTTCATCCACCATGGCAAGTGGGAACTAGTTAAACTTTACCCAAAAAAAAACAACAGTGCGTGGAAAGAATCCACCACAAAACCAGGGTACCCTCAACAGGAGTGACTACCCACAACCGCACCAAAAACTGAGGAATGTAATGCAACATTGCATTAACTTAACGGTACTGCGTTTTTATCGGAAAACAAGGGGAAAAAAATATTGCATACTCAATTGCAACTATACAGCCGCCTGTAAAACTTTGAGGGCAAAACGGGCATCAGCCGATGCATTGACGTCTACCCTATAGAACTTGGTAAACGTGTGGACAGACGACCAGGTCGCTGCTTTACACACTTGAGCGACAGACGCTTGGTGTCAGAAGGCCCAAGACGTTCCGATTGCCCTTGTGGAGTGGGCCGTGACCAGAAAGGGGGGCACCTGCCCCTTCAAGGCGTAGCCTTGTACTACAATCTGTCTGATCAATCTGGAAATGGTGGCCGAAGAGACCACCATGCCTTTCTTTGGACCAGCCACGGAAACAAACAGCGAGTCTGACTTCAGGAAGGGAGCCGTGGCAGACAAATACACCTTCAGGCCCGAACCACGTCCAGAGCGTGAAGGGCCACCACCTTAGGAAGTGCCGGCTTAGGACACAGAGATGGTACCACAATGTCTTCATTGATGTGAAACGCTGAAACCATCTTCGGCAGAAAAGACGGTTGTGGACGCAACACCACCTTATCCTTGTGGATAACCAGGTAGGGAGACTTGCATGACAAGGCCGCCAGTTCCGAAACCCTCCTGGCCGATGTAATGGCCACTAGAAAGACCAGTTTCTGGGAAAGAGTCAACAGAGGGATCTCCCTGATATTATCAAATGGCGGTTTTTGCAGCGCCGATAACACCAGGTTCAGATCCCACGGGGGGGGAACGGTGGACGCACTCTGTGAAGCAGACGTGGTAGTAGCTTCAATGGAGGAAAGGCATAGATCGGCTGATACTGACCCCACGTAGCCAACCAGCGCATCTGCTCAAGGATCTCTTGTCCTGGACATGAATCTTGGCACCTTCCGATTGAGACGGGAGGCCAGCGGATCCACGTCTGGTGTGCCCCACCGCAGGCACAGCAGCCTGAATATCTCTGGATGCAACGCCCATTCTCCTGGGTCCAGCATCTGGTGACTCAGTCTGCCTGCCAGTTCTCCACTCCTGGGATGTAAATGGCCGACAGACAGTGGAAATTCCATTTTTGTGTGAAATCCGCTTTAATCGAATGATGGAGCCGCCAATCAATGACTTGCCAGTTGGTAGGCCCAGTAGCATTTACATACTATAGGTCTGGAAGGCCAACACCACCTTTTGATTTAGGTAAGGTGAGCCGAGTCCGGAGCTGATTGTCCCTACCAAGCAAATCGTACACACATCGCCTTGTAGGCCGCAAAAAAGGCCCCAATCCGTATGTTCTTCTCTTATATTCACCGATCGACACAGCTCCTCTCTTAGCCATTGGGTTGTTACACCCACCTTTAGGAGAATACTAAGCATTACATGTTATGTAACACACAACTTTCCAGTTCCGCCCGGGGGAGGTCCCTTAGGTAACAACCCTCCAGCCTGCCATGCAGTGATCAGTTTTATTTTGCCTAGTGAAGGAGAAGGACCTAGGAACCCTGACGGCCCCATCAGTCAGTCTTTTTTTCTGCAGAAGCTTGGCTTTTTGCGCAAGATAATAGATGCTGTTATCTGCTATCAACAGCCGGCTGGGTGACAGGCTGGATACCCTTATCCTTGTAGTCTCCCCAGTCTGGCCATTGAGCGTGTGCAGACCAGAGCTCCGCGCTGGGTCGACCACGATGAAACCTCAGCTCCAGAGGTGGTTAGTGAGCTTTTATGCTCCGGGGCACACATATGACCGGGCTACTGATGTCTTCATCACAGTGTGCTGGGCCAGCAGCCACCTTGTACTGATTAGTGAGTGGGGCTGTTATGAAACATCTCACAGTGCCGGCGCCCCCAGCCCCCCCGTTTTACTTACCTCACCCCTCGAAAGTCCTGCACTGACCCCCTGCTGTCCTCTTCGCCGCTCAGCCTGGCCGCTGATTGGCTGGAGTGGATGGATTGAAGGCAGGCAATCACATCCAATGACACAGGCGCCGGGGGGGTGGGGCCGTGTGATACAGCGAGCGGCTATAGCCGCCGGCTGTATCATGGGAGCGCGCCCGCAGGTGCTTCTCACCATGCGAGGGAGCTCGCATGAACGTGAGAAGTACCTGCGGGAAGAAGCAGAGACAGACGCCGAGGGACCCTAGAAGAGCAGGTTCGGGGCCACTTTGTGCAAAACGAGCTGCACAGTGGAGGTAAGTATAACATGTTTGTTATTTTAAAAAAAAATTTTTACTTTACAATCCCTTTAAGATGCTGGAGCCGAGGGATGGGTTGGCTTCGGGTGAGGACTTTGCAGGTGCGCTGGACAGGTAAGTGTCCTTATTTTAAAAGTCAGCAGCTGCAGTATTTGTAGCTGCTGACTTTACATTTTTTTGTGAACATCTGCTTTGCCTATGCAGACCAAGCAAAATTTTACTTATTAAACACAACAAACAACAACAGAAATTCAATATATTTAATTTTACCAGATGTGGTGCTGAATTGGTTTTCTTGTTTTCTGTCTTTTTTCGATTTCCATCTAGTGATCCTGCCAATAACACTTTCCCAGTCTAGGGTGACAACACTCGCTCAGTTTTTTTTTTGCAATTATTAAAGATATAACAAAACATTTTTAATTGCCTCATCTGCAGGGCCCAATCGTCATCACAACAGCCTACACAGTAGTTGTCCAGGTGGCCCAGCTATAGTCTTCCTGCTCCTGTACATAATCTATGTACCTACATGTCACTTCACAAGAGAGTGCATTTGTAGGCAGCTTGTGTCTGATGCTGAGGGGCTAGGCTAACAGACAAAGCAAAGAGGGCAGATTCGCTGTTCTTAGGCTTCATGTAGTACAACGTTAGTATAGCGATCTACCTGCTGCTAAGCTATTGTGTCCCCCCCCAGAACTCATCAGAGTAGACCTTTTTTTTTTCCAGAGGGATTGTCTGCCGTACACATGGGCTGAATGTCAGCCAATTCCATTACTGCCCGATATTTGGCCCGTGTGTATGGGGATTTAGCCTTTAAAGCTGCTAGCTTGCCTATGGCCCCATTCTGCCTTTGTCTGTGCTCCTTTGTGGCTGGAGTGTAATGGCTGGTACACACTACAAGCTTTTTTTTTCACTCAAAAACTGTCAACTCTGGTTGGAGCCACTGTACTAACCATCCAAAGTTAGTACAGTGATCTCCCCCGCTGAACTGTTATGCTGTGACACGGGGACGCCCCCCCCTACCAGAACATTCTAATCTGCGCTCTCTGCCATTGGCTGGGAGTGCTGATCGGGAGTCGGTCAGCTGCAAAACGACATACACCTGGGCCGAATGTCGGACGTTTCTAATTGAATTGGCCAATGTCTCCCGACATTCTGCCCGTGTGTACGGGGCTTAGCGGTGCGAGTCAGGTAAAACTGCTCAGATCGGAAAAGAGCATTTCCTTTTTTCCCACTCTCACTTCGTTTTGACTGACCTCTGCTCATCCTCCAACTTCCTGAGGGTTTTCCCATTGAATGGAGGTTTTTGCTCTATACTGGAGAACTAAAAGAATTGAGGAACCCTGCCTGGACCATCACTGCTGAAGAGTGGTCATATCCTGTCTGGAGTGATCCCTTTCCTGCTCAAGCCTAAACCGTGAGGCATTCGGCCCACATAAGCCTGATTGACCCACTACCGCTGGTAAGTTGGTCCATCATCTATGGTAAGAGTACCCATCTATATATTTTTATGACAGAGGATTTCTTCACAATCTACAACTTCACTGTCAGTTTATGTTATCCACACCATTTATATATTTTCGAAGACTCACCATTGTGTTTTTAATGGACGCTTTTTGTTGAACTTTATCATTAATTTCTTTCTGTTCACAACAGTGAGCTCAGAATTTTATGTTTATTCATCACATTGGTTATATGTCACGTATACCTAATATTCAGTTCACAAATTTTTTAAGCACCACACTGTATTCCTTTATTCAGATCAGAAAAGTTTTAGTCAATAGCACTTGTTGAAACCCTTTGCGCATATATTATATTATATGTAGGAAAGATAGAGTATTACAAAAAAAAAATTAAACTGTGCACTCCCTGAGATACGCCATAGTTTTGCTTTAAACCACTCACATAAAACATTCACAAATGATTTAAGCAGTATGGATGTAAGCGTCACATCACTATATCCTTGTTTGTATTTTTAACTGACGTATGGCTGAAAGCTACCAATAGTGTTCTATTTTGTGACTATAATCCTTGACTTCCTATGCACTTTATGTGAGAGGGGGCTAGCTGATTAATGCCAAGATCGTTTTAAATGCAGTCCTGCCATAAACGTGATCAATGTCGAGGTCTACTAATTGTTACATATCTCTTTAACCTACACAAAAGAATCATGTGACAAGCTTTGATCATTTCCTATATTTTAGAATTTGTGATGACAGTCATCAGCTCTAAATGTTCTTCACATTCCTGTGAAATTCTCAGCACATATGTATAAATTGATAAGTATAAGCGTATTCTGTCAATTGTACCCTGTGTCACTCCATCTCATTTAGTCTCTCCCACACACACTTCCAGTCTCTCCCTCTCACACCCTCCCTCAGTCTCTTTCTCTGCCCTGCATTGATTTCCCGCTTGTGCATATTGACTTTCACTTAGCGCTGATCAGTGTTTAAGTTGTCTGAAATCCGCTGCCTTCTCCCCGCTCAATACCTTCGATCCCACTCGTTCCTCCTAATAGCCTAACAAGATTGTTCTTCTATGGGAGGTGTGGAGCAAGGTCCAGAACTACTAGTTGTTGATGGAAAAATAGATATTGTTAGTGACCCCGATGAATGGACAGCGCTCACTAAGATAGAGCTCAGAAAACAACAGATGAATATACAGGAGTAAACTTCATGATCAAAATGTTTCGAATTATGATGTCAAATGTAAAAGTTTAGGTTATTAATAATGAAGAAGTGATTATTGTTCCATTAGCGTTTTAGCAGCTTATGCTAATAAACATTACTATATAGCACATTTTCAGTAACTGAATAATTGAACAATGAATAATACCCTATGTATTAGGAGAACCCAACTTTTAAAACTGCCACACTAAAAAAAAATAAAAAAAAATCTACTTACATAAACCTAAACTTTATTTAAACCTAAATAAATTACATTTGCTGTTGTACGTTTTCCTGTACCATCAATATGTATATCTATATTGCTTTAAATGAAATCATAACAAGTGATCCTACCAATAAAGTGAGTCCACAGACTCGTCTATTATGTTGCCCTTTTTCTTCTACTACCATAGTTGGACTACAGGTAGTAAACTAAAGCATAAAAAAATTGGTGACATTTTTCCACAGTAAAGATTTAATACTCAGCTGTAGCACGCACTCAACTGCAGGATATTCACAGCGCAGGAAACCATGCACTAAACTGCATTTTTTTTTTTACAAAAAATATTATAACACTGTTACAGTACAGAACTAAGTACAGTAAAACCTTGGATTTTGAGCAAACATGCTTGTAATCCAAAGCACTTGTATATCAAAGCAAATTTCCCCATAAGAAATAATGAAAACTCAGATGAACAAATTCATTCCACAATCATTTATTCATAGGTCTTTCAGTTTATAGTCTATATAAAAAGATTATAGCAATGTGAGAGGTTGTATAACCATAAAATATCCATCCACAAATGGAGGCCTCCACAAGGGGATTAGAAGCAAAATCCAGCAGGAGCTACAGAGTAAAAAAGAGAAGAGAGGCGCCTCTAAGTGTAGCAATATGGTTACATTTAATGAAGGTACAACATTTAGCAACTCACATGGTTGATGATTAAAACAGGAACATCTAAGTATACAGGCATCCGGGGTAAAGTTGTCCACATAGACCGTCCTCTGCACTGCTGGCTCTCACCGCTGTCAGTCTGCAATCATGACTGGGGAGACTACCCTGAAAACGAGGCTTGAATCGCTCGTGGAGAGCAGCATAGAAGGGATGACGTTCATGGCGGTGAGGAGGATGGTCTATGTAGACAGCTTTATCCCAGATGCCTGCATACTTAGATGTGCCTGTTTTAATCATCAACCATGTAAGTTGCTAAATGTTGTACCTTCATTAAAGTGGTTGTAAACCCTTACAAACCATTTTGACCTACAGGTAAGCCTAGATTAAGGCTTACCTGTAGGTCCAAGAAATATCTCCTAAACCTACACGGTTTAGGAGATATTTACTAAAAGACAGGCACCGCTGTCTACGGCGCATGCGCCGTAGACAGCGGCGCACAGGCGCACTATCGCCGTTAGCAGCATGCCGCTGCTAACGGCGATATGCCGTTAGTGGCGGCTCCCGTGGCCGGAGCAGCGATACCCGGAAGAAGATGGACGCTTCGTGCTACAGGGGACATCGGTGACATCGCTGGCTCCTATGTCAGGTAAGTGACACATAATGGGCTACTATGGGATGCATAGTAGCCCATTATGCTTTACCTTTACAGGGAGACAAAGAAGAAGTAAACCCATCAGGGTTTACTTCCTCTTTAAATGTAATCATATTGCTACACTTAGAGGCACCTCTCTTTTCTTTCATACTCAGTTGTGACATGCCGCTACTTGTATATCAAGACATCACTTGTATATCAAGTCAAAATGTATTTAAAAATGTAGCTTGTCTTGAAAAACGCTCTCATACCAAGTTACTCTCAAATCAAGTTTATACTGTATTCCATGGGTCTTCAAACTATGACCCTCCAGTTGTTCACCTACAATTGGACCTACAATTCCCATCATGCCTAGTCATGTCTGTGAATGTCAGAATTTTACAATGCCTCATGGGATGTGTAGTTTCGCAACAGCTGGAGGGCCGTAGTTTGAAGATTCCTGCTGTATTCTCTTGCAACAATTTCGTTTAACTTTATAGCTGCAGTTTAATCTGCTTATAATTTGCATTCCCTTGTTCCATCCCCCCCACCTCATTCATTACATAATTTTATATCCAATGAGAAACAATTGAGCACTGTCCATGATACTTTTTTTATTTGCACTAACATACAATTTTTTAGGACAAGCTTTTGAGGTATGTCTGCTTCAAGGTCCCAGCAGTACTGATTCACTAACGTTTTAGCAAAATGTCGCATGCACTAATATGCTACAATCATCTCAATACCCAATGAGGTTATCACTTCTTTATGCAAAGCAGGCAGATGATGGCTGGTGGGAGAGGACAGCAAGGTGCAGTAAATAGCTTTCTAAAAACATCAGAGCACCTTGCCTCAAGTATAGGCATACCCCACTATTACGTACACAATGGGGTTTATTTACTTCCAGGTTTTATTACCAATGCTTAATTGAACAAGCTGGGATTAGAAGCTCATTGGTTTCTATGCAGAAGTGAGCCTGATTTTGCACTTTCCAGCTTTAGTAAATAAACCCCATTGTGTACTTAAAAGTGGGGTATGTCTGTACTCCTCTCAAGCCTGATGCAAGTACTAGAAAAAAAAAAAAGCTGAAAAAAATTGGTTATCCTATCCGGGTTCTTATAAATGTGGATTCAAGACTTGTAGATATTGCCGCACACATACTGCGCCCAAGAGTTTTGTTTCTGCCAACACTAAGGAAGAGTTCAAAATACAGGAATACATCAATTGTGGCACAGATCATGTTGTTTATTTAATTCAATGCACTGCGTGTCGTTTGCAGTACGTTTGTTGTACGTTTCGTCCACTTCGTTCCCACATAGCAGAACATGAACTGTGATAGTATAAATGAAAATGCTAAAAACATCTCCACCGTATCCAAACACTTCAGGGATGTGCATAAAGGCAATATGAGTTCTTTTAGCTTTAATGGTGTTGAGAAAGCATTGCCGGGCAACACTTGGTGCAGATAGATACCGTAGATTATTAGAGCGTGAGGTCTACTGGATTTTCAGATTACAGACCCGCATCCCTCTTGGCCTTAACCATAGGTGGGATGTGGATTTGTATCTGAAATGACATGTATTCGTCTATCTATCTATCTATCTATAGATCTATCTATCTATCTATCTATCTATATAATTTGTTTGGCTGCTTTTGCTTTATATTTAAGCATTTAGGTTGGTATACGCATATTCTGATTTGTTTAGCCCCGCTTTTATATTTCATTTGTGAAAAGGATAAGGTAAAAAGTCAATGCGGCTGCTGACATTTAAAATGTCCTCACACTCAGAAATAAAGTAATAAATAGAACCAGTGCTGCGCTGCTCAATCACAAAGTATCAACGTGAAACAAACAAATGCCTGCTAGAGGGTCCAGAACACAAATATAATAAAAATAATGAATAAACCCAAAACAAGTCCTTAAAACAACATTGAATAGATAAATAATAAATGTGTCTTGTGGTAGCGCACACCTGACAAACTTTTTTTTTTTAAGGTAGAAGCCAGGCTGACCATCTAACACATACAAAATAGAAATTTAAACAGAATCAGACATCTGGAGGTATATACTTTCTCAGTACAATACTAAAAGGTACAGGAGGGCTCCGCTCGTAGAGCTTACATTCTACAGGGAGGGGGTGGTGGTACAAAAGGTAATAGCTGCAGAGAATGATTTGATGGGGGTGTATCATTTATGTATAATTGTATGCTTATAGTGCTCTTTTTTGTGTGTTTTGATATTTACTGCCACTCCTTTTTTTGGGTCATGTGACCCTTGACCATGTGATTTAGTCTACACTATTTAACTGCTTAAGGACTAGCTAACTGCCATAACCCTGGTATCCTCTTCAAGAGCGCAATGGTCCTCTTTCAGATAAAAGTGGTCTCCCCGGCAGATTCGCCACAAGATCAAGATCAAAGATGGCCCCTGCTCTGCTCCATAACACTGGAGGGCTGAAGCAACGTTTTTTTTTTTTTAAAGGACAGTGTCAAAATAAAAAATAAATAA
Source organism: Lithobates pipiens (assembly GCF_037356315.1). NCBI lineage: Eukaryota > Metazoa > Chordata > Amphibia > Anura > Ranidae > Lithobates > Lithobates pipiens. Next base: position 18,467,837 of record NW_027507696.1, read on the forward strand.
GAAAAAAAAATGATTTTAAAGTGCCCCGTCCTGCTGAGCTTGTGCGCAGGAGCGAATGCATATGTAAGTCGAGGCCGCATATGGAAACAGTGTTCAAACCACACATGTGAGGTATTGCCGTGATTGTTAGAGTGAGAGCAATACTTCTAGCACTAGACCTCCTCTGTAACTCAAAACTGGTAACCTGTAGAAATTTTTAAACAATGCCTATAGAGATTTTTAAATCTAAAAGTTTGTCGCTATTCCACGAGCGGGTGCAATTTTGAAGCATGACATGTTGGGTATCAATTTACTCGGCGTAACATTATCTTTCACAATGTAAAAAGAAAATTGGGCTACAGTGTGACATAAAATAATGCAATGACCACCATTTTATTCTCTGGGGTGTCTGGAAGAAAATATATATAATGTTTGAGTGTTATAAGTAATTTTCTAGCAAAAAATAAATAAAAATGATTTTAACATGTAAACACCAAGTCTGAAAAATAAGCCCGGTCCTTAAGTGGTTAAGCTATTTTGTGTCACTTATTTGTTAGCCATGATTAAGGCCCGATGGTCGCAATGCATTGGATTTTTTGACTGCTGTTCACATGCCATAATAAATTTATGTTTTAGCCAACTTCTATGGCACCAGCCTTTCTCCCTTTTTTGCATGAATGACTACTATATGCTGATTAAAGTTTTACTAAACCCACAACAGTAAAATCAGACTGTATATGCAGTAAAGCATGCTTGTCCTGCTCACTGTGGAACCTAAGGGGTTAATACTCTGCGCTGTGTGAAAAGGCTGTTTTCTCCTGTATGCACAGATCCTCCCCTTCTTGCATTGTTTCCAAAACATGTTAGAATTACTGGAGTCAGGCTGCACATTCCCAGTTTGGTGTGTATTGCTATAGAGTTTTTTTTTCTTGGGAGAGTTCATGTGATCAGCACAGGGCCAATCAGCACTGTCCAGACAGAGAGTCAGGGATCCTGTATCCTGATAGGGCGGCAAGTACAGTATGAAAATTCCTTCTACAAGCTTTAACCAGGCACTGATAGAAGTCACACAACTGCTATATACTGCTGATGAGAAAAGGTAGTTAGCAGTTTATAGTTACTAAAATAATTGCATTTCTATGTGCTGTGTACTGTGGGAGACCAGATATAGTGAATGCAGGGTCCTGGGTTTAGTAGCACTTTAAATGCCTGCAATGTCTAGGGGGTGCTGGTGTTCTGCCGAAAAAGGTCCCCCATCGGATAGCGTCCACCCTGTACTGCGCAGGCTCAGTGCTTGCGTAGTACGGAGGACAAAGGAGATGCCGAAAGTCTCCGAATATGAACTTCTGTTCATGAGCTGTACACCGCGCCTGCGCAATTAACACTACATTGTGCCACATGCTCCCGATGCTCATGCAACTCTGCAAGGGACGGGTGTAGGGGCGGATGCATACAGAAGTAAAGTATTGAAATTGCTTGTTATGTATGTAACCCGTCCATCAACATTGAACTACCCGGCCTTATTAGCGCTGCCCATAATTGTAAAACTGTGCTCTGTCGACCATGTGGCCTCTTCTGTATGCATCCGTCCCTACACCTGCCCCTTGCAGAGTTGCACAGGCATCGGGAGTGTGCGGCACAATGTAGTGTTAATTGCGCAGGCACCGTGTACAGCTCATGAACAACTGTTCATTTTCTGAGACTTTTGGCGTTTCCTTTGTCCTCCGTACTGCGCAAGCGCTGCGCAGTACAGGGCGGACACTATCCAACGGGGAACCTTTCTCGACAAGACACCGGCATAAGAAGAAATACTCACTCTATTCTGTGCTCAAGTAGCATCCCTTCATCAGTGTCACCAGTCCCCCACAGCCTCTCAGGCCTTCCAAGCCACGGTCGCGCACTTGTTATTAACCCTGCATTGTACTTGATGAGAGACCACCCACAGACCAGGGTTTTGGGGAGAAGAAGCCAGCATCAGAGCAGGGGATAGATTAAGTAATCCTGTCTGTTTCTGTACCCCTTAGACATAACAAACATTTAACCCTTGCAGTGCAGGGAGCCCTACAGCAAGGGTGGATTATTTTGAATTCCGGGAGTTGGGCTTTAAATGTCCTTTCTGGCACTCCAGCAGTTGCTACAGATGCTTGGATAACCTTGCCTCCACCGCAAGAATGCCACGATGTACACATCAGTGGGTGGTACAAAGCGACACAATGTAAATGAACCTGTTCAAAAAGATATCTATTCTATTAATTAGAGCAAGCAAGAGTAACCTGTGAACTGAAAGCGGAATGTTCTACTTTTTAAATCCTTTATTGGAATTGTTTAATTGACCCTACAACCTTTATTAAAAATCTGCAATTTCTTAAAAGAAATCAGTCTTTGCCTTTTCCTTATCCATCTCCATGCTGCTGAACCAACATTTCAAGCGACTAAACTGCATTAATCAAAGCGAACTGCCTTACGGCAATTATAAATTCGAGCCTGCTAGTTTGTATTATTTGAGCTTATTTTCTTGCAATTTTTAAAACTATCCATAAGATGCTTCTGTGAGTTTAGTAACATAATTATCTTCCTGTGTGGAGAGGACATCAATCACGCCAGGTTCACAAGAAATAGCTCCCAGGGTCATATAATTCCTTTAGATGCCTCTGAAGGGGAGGGAAACGGAAAAAGTACAGAGGAGATTGTCATGGAAAGGATTCAAAGGGATGAAAGGTGCAAATAGGAATAGATTCTAAATTAACCTTGTGAAGATTTGATGATAGTGAAGATTGGAAGCTAACAAACATTATAGAAGTAGCACTACACAATATATGGAAGGATTGAACTTTGCTGTCACTATCAAGTTTGACCCCATGCAAACTGAAATAATATGAATTTGAATCGTTTCAAATTTCAACTAAGATAAATTAAATGGAACAAGTTAATGGTATGGCTGATCAATTAGAAAAGAGATGTAGTCAAGATATAGGACCATTAGGTATTTGTTCCTATTAAACCTTGCAAGATAAGGAGAAGAAAGATTTAAGTGATGGTATGATATATTGCATAGGGTAGATGTTCAGAAAGATAAATTGGCTGCTGAAAGGCAAAGTTGTGTGGCAAAGAAGTCTACAATTAACCCCCCGTTGGCACCAGACAGCACATTGGATATTTTCCAGCAACAGGACACCAGAGATATCAAAGCATTGATTTATCCTTCTTCCTGTGATAATTTAACTACCACAGGGGGAACAGGCTTTGAAGTGGTTAAAAATAGAAAAGATCTGATCTGAAAACCAGTAGATAAAAAAGAAAATCTGGTGATCACATCCAGAGACTATAATAACAGCAACGTTCTGCGTCAGCTTAGTGACCTTTCAATGTTGGCATTGTCTACAGACACAATTTACTATCAATACCAGTTTTGATTATTATTAAGATCAGAAAGCAAGGTTATCTTTGTAAAAAAAAAAAACAAAGCTCTTTATGCTTAATTCTCCAAATAAGAATGGCTTGATTATAATAAATATATATATATATTGTTCATTCTCCTTGACATCCCATCATATTGACTACAGGCTCTCTTAAATAACCCCTTTCATGTCACCTCAATCATCTCCTTAGGCATATCTATCTGAAGACTCCATCTTATCTCCCTGACACACGTGATGTTTTACAAAGATTAGAAGGTGTTGTGCCTGATACTTGTTACTACAGATATTGTTACGTCTTTATAGTAAGAGTTATAGAGGCAGTCTGTTTTTGATGAGAGGAAAGGATGATGTGGCTATTTGTGACTGCCTAGACTTTATTCTTAACCAAATTGTGGATGGCAATGGGCTCTTCAGTAGCACTGACCAATGACAATATATTTCTTGTAATATAGGAGGGATGTACTATTATACTTTGGATTCTGTTTCTCAATTATATTAAGACATAACCAAGGTTTGTGGACAATGTGTTATGGTGTTGTAAGAATGATGTAAGAGGATTTTTTTTTCAGTTTACAGAATATCTGAATATGTCATTTACCACTGAATGTTAAAGAAGAGCTCCAGTCTACCCCCCAAAAAAATTACAAATACTGTAGCTGCTGACTTTTAATATAAGGACACTTACCTGTCCAGGGATCCAGTGATGCCCTCAGACGAGCTGACTCTTCAATCTGCTTTGGGTGCCGGCACTGGCATCCTACGTAAGGGAAACTGGCAGCAAAGCTTTCCAGCTTCACAGCCGGTTTCCTACTGTGCATGCATGAGCCTTTCTGAATGGTCCTGCAGTCTTCTGGGACCTGTGATGTGTCCCAGAAGAACGAGGGGGGAAGGTAAGGGGGCCCAATTTCCACACAGATCGCTGCAGCAATCTGACCGAGTTGTGTTTTTGGATCTCTGGATCCATATTCAAAGACTAGTTAAGCTACCAAGGGTTACTATATATCCATGGTTACAAACTCTCTTTTGTATAAGACATTTGCCAGTTTACACATAATTAAGAGCCAGCCTTTGCAATGTATTTTTTTTATTTTTTTAGAAACAATTTGGGGCAAAAGCACTTTCATTGTCAAATGTGCAAGCCATTTTTTTTTTTTTTGCAGGGGGCTTTGATCTGAGTAAGGTCAATTATGTTTGCGGGACAGAATCAGGATTAGATAAAAGCCAGTTGGGTACTAATAACCAACCATGTTTCGAAGAATCTTTTAGGACAGCAGCTGAGAGCATAGCCCCACCCACAAATCACAGGAAACACTGCCATACAAAACTTTAAAATTGAGGTTTCTCCAGGGAACTTACAAGTTTAGGAGGGAACAACTGCTTGAAAGATCTTTCTGCTAAATGACTGCCCCTGAGTTGACTGCCTCTGAGATGGCTGCAGAGAGACAGATACATCTTGTGTAGGAGGATTTATTTAATCTCTGTGTATCACCTGAGGCCAGTCACTTCACTGGGTATATGTTAGGTTTACAACCACTTTAACAGATCCAGTTGTGACCATGCCACTCTATCCATAATCATGAGAAAACATTCCTGATTTTGAGTTCATTTAGACTCCAAAACATGGTGCCTACTTAGGGAATCAGTCACCAAAATGAGAGTGCCCTTTATATGAACTGCTGATCATGTCAGAATGTCCTTCACTTAGCAAAGTGCCACCATGTTTGGTATTGTCTAAAAACACCTGCACATGTTGACCCTCACTAACATTAATAAAGCAAGCTTATGCACTGTCAGGGCACCCAAAAAGTAAGTTTGCCCTAGGTGTGAGGATAGAGTGACTGTCCCAGAGTTTACACCTTCAAAACCAAGCAATGGCAACTCTCAGATTTCTATTTGATAGATTTACTTTAACCACTTACAGACCGGACCATTTTGCTGGTCAAAGACCAGACCACTTTTTGCGATTCGGCACTGCGTCACTTTAACTGACAATTGCGCGGTCGTGCAACGTGGCTCCCAAACAAAATTGACATCCTTTTTCCCCACAAATAGAGCTTTCTTTTGGTGGTATTTGATCACCTCTGCGGTTTTTATTTTTTGCGCTATAAACAAAAATAGAGCAACAATTTTGAAAAAACGCATTATTTTTTACTTTTTGTTATAATAAATATCCCCCAAAAATATATAAAAAAACATTTTTTTCCCTCAGTTTAGGTCAATACTAGGGATGCACCGAAATTTCGGCCGCCAAAACATATCGGCCGAAAATGGCCCTTTCGGCAAAAAGCCGAAAGAGAATTTCCGCCGATACTGGTGCCAAAAATGGGGCGGGGCCTGCTGGGCTTGGCCCCGTCCCCGGTGTCGCCCATCACAGGGGTGTCATTCTGTCTTTAGCTCTCCTCCTCCCCCATGCTGCAGTCAGCCTGTGGGGTCTCGCTCTAAAGTCCCTCTCTCCACAGCGGTGGCTGCATATGTCTCCTCAGCCGATGTGTAAATCGGCTGTGCAGGAGCTGGGCACGCCGTTTACTGTGAAAGTGAAAGCAAAGGAGAGGCGTTTATATGTATGTGTATGTGTGTTAAGTGCGCATGTATGTGTTATATATGTGTGTATGTTTATATATATATGTGTGTGTGTGCGCGTTTTTATATGTGTATGTTTATATGCACTGGTGAGGTACAGGCAGGCTACATGGTGGGCACTGGTAGGCTGCTGGGCACAGTGAGGCTGCATTGATCTCCTGTAGCATGTCCGCAGTCTCTGACCAGCTCCTGTACCATGCCTGCAGTCTCTGATCAGCTCCTGTACCATGTCTGCAGTCTCTGACTAACTCCTGTACCATGCCTGCAGTCTCTGACCAGCCCCTGTACCATGCCTGCAGTCTCTGACCAGCTCCTCTACCATGCCTGCAGTCTTTGACCAGCTCCTGTACCATGCCTGCAGTCTCTGACCAGCTCCTGTACCATGCCTGCAGTCTCTGATCAGCTCCTGTACCATGCCTGCAGTGTCTGATCAGCTCCTCTACCATCACATGTGCAGTCCTCAACATTGCCCTTTTCTTTGTGCTTATTGAAAAGTGTTTGAACAGCACATCTTGAAAGCCCAGTCTGCTAAGAAATCTTCACCTGGGAGAGACCTTGCTGATGCAGTATAACTACCTTGTGTCTTGTTGCTCTGCTCAGTCTTGCCATGGTTTATTACCTGTGCCATGAAACGGTCTTCATTAGTAGAAGTGTTTGGCTGTTCCTCATCCAGTTTTAAGCCTCCTACACGGCTGTTTCTATTTCAGTTAATTGTTTCAAATTACATCTGAAATTGATGATCATTGGCACCTGCTTGGTATAAATTGTATAATCATACACCTGACTCTAATCCTAAACTTTGTGCAAGTTTAACCTCTTCTCGTCCAGCCGCCGCAGTTGTACTGTGGCAGGATGGCTCCCTTGCATGAGCCATCGTAGCTTTACATTGGCTCTTTAAGATGCTTTAGGAGGGGTGGGCGCACGCACGCCTGCCCACAACAAGTCTCCGAAGCCGGTGCGCGTGCCCGGGATGCTCTATGACTGCCAGGCACCCGCGATTGCTCGTGACAGAGTGAGAACCGGGATCTTTGTGTGTAGACAAACAAATCCTGGTTCTCTCCGGGAGGTAGAGACAGATCTTGTGCTCCTACTAAGTAGGAACACTGATCAGTCTCCTCCCCTAGTCAGTCCCACCCCCACAGCTAGATCACACCTAGGGAACACAGTTAACCCCTTCCCTGTCAGTGACATTTATACAGTAATCAGTGGCTATTTTTAGCTATGATCTCTGTATAAATGTCACTGCTCTGAAAAAAGTGTCAAAAGTGTCCGATGCAATGTTGCAGTCACAATAAAAATGGTAGCTTGCTGCCATTACTAGTAAAAATAATAATAATAAAAATGGCATAAATCTATATCAATTTATGCTTATTGCGATTTTTTGACCGGAAAAATGTAGAATACAGATCGATATTTATTATAGCATAAAGTACAAAATATTGTGTTTTTTTTTTCAAAATGTACGCTTTTTTTTGTTTATAACGCAAAAACTGCAGAGGTGATCAAATACCACCAAAAGAAATCTCTATTTGTGGGGGGAAATAAAAAGGACATCGATTTTGTTTGGGTACAAGGTTGCACGACGGCGCAATTGTCATTTAAAGCGACGCAGTGCCATATCGCAAAAAATGGCCTGGTCAGGAAGGGGGTATATTCTTCCAGGGCTGAAGTGGTTAAGAATTGATGATAGTTTAACCACTTGATGCCCACGCTATAGCGAAAAGACAGGTACAGCATGGGCTTAGATTGTGTGTGCCCCCTGCGGCTCGCTCTGTGATCACCGAATCCTTGGGACTCGGCTGAACATAGATCAGAGTAAAGGAGCGATCCTGGCCCTTTACCACATGATCGGGCCAATTACTGGTCCCACACACTGACAGCCAATGCTGCTAATCAGTGCCCCCTATCAGTGCTGCCAAGCAGTGCCGCCTATCAGTGCAGCCTCAATGAAGGAGAAAAATTACCTGTTTGCAAAATTTTATAACAAACTATGGAAACTGTTTTTTTTTTTTTTGTTTAGCAAAAAATAAAAACCCCAGTGCTGATTAAATATCACCAAAAGAAAACTCTATTTGCGTGAAAAAAAAGTGATAAAAATGTCATGAGTACAGTGTAGCACAACCGCGCAATTGTCAATCCAAGAGCGACAGCGATGAAAATTGGCCTGGGCAGGAAGGGGGTATAAGTCCAGTAAGCGGTTAAAGCCAAAGGGTAGTCACACCAAATATTGATTTAATTTAGATTTTTCTTGTTTGCTCACTTTGCATTTTGTAAATGGATTAAAATAAACAATTTAAATATATATATTTTTAAAGCATTCTTACAGAATGTCCTCACACCTGCCTAAAACAGTATATGTTGACAATTTCAGTATATGAACATTCTCCATTTAAAGCACTCTCCTAAGCACCATTTTTCATCAACTTAAAAAGTAATTTTAAAAAATGCATTTTTGGTGGTCCCAATGCCTCTAAAGCCCCATACACAATATCAGATTGTCTGCTGATTTTTTCCATCAGATTTACCAAAACCATATAATATGAGGTCAAACCTTAGGGGTTTCAATGTGTATGCAATCAGGCAGGCCCTTGTACTACATGGTTTTGGTAAACCTGAAGGAAAAAATCAGCAGACAATCTGATAGTGTGTATGGGGCTTAACAATCAGACACATGGGAAAGTCATAAAAAACTTAAGCTATGGGTTGCCACACTTTCACCTTAGGCCCCACTGCTGAAATTGACAGGTACACAGGGACAGGTGTATGCATTTGGGGCTACACACGTGCCGCTGTTTGCCTGTCCAACTCAGCTGTATCCGTACTGCTGCTGTGTTGTCCATACTGTCCGAACCCTTCTGGTTTTAAAAACTAAAACTGAATTATTTGGCCTCAACACCAAACAATATGTCTGATGGAAATCCGATACAGATCATCATCCAAAAACACTATTCCTACAGTAAAGCATGGAGGTGGTAACATCCTGTTATGGTGGGTGTTTCTCTGCAGCAGGGACTGGAGCACTTGTCAGGATAGAAGGAAAAATGAATGGGGCAAAATAATATAATACAATTCTTGAGGAAAATCTGCTGCCCTTTGCCAGAAAGTTGTCAATGGGAAGAAGGTTTACCTTCCAACATGACAATAACTCAAAGCACACAGCAAAAATGACCACACAGTGCTTGAAGGAGAAAAGGTGAATGTCCTTGCATGGCTTAGTCAGAGCCCAGACCTAAACCCCATTAAAAACCTGTGGAATGACTTTGAAGACTGCAGTCCACAGTCACCATCAAATTTAACTGAACTTGAGCAGTTTTGCAAAGAGTGTAAAAAGAATGCAAAGTTAGTAGAGACATATCCCAACAGACTAAAGGCTGGAATTAAAGCAAAATGTGGTCCAACAAAATACTGATATAGGTAGTAGTTTTTGTAAATTGTTTTATTTTTTTCTGACATGTTGGTGTTATATCTTTCACTTGGATGTTATAAGCTGCACTGAGTAAATACAGCTGCAAAGCAACAAAATGCAATAATTTTAAAGGGAGGGGGAGGGGGTAAAATTTTTCCATACCCACTGTACATGCATATGTTTAAAAGTTATGTAAAGTTGCACTAAGGCTAGGCTATGATCATTTAACTATTAACATAGTCCCAGCAAGCAGTAAAAATGCATTAGGGCCCATTCACTTTTAAGCATTGCAGTAATGCACAGTAAAACGCATGTTTCTAGGTTGTGGCGGCAGACATTTTGAGTGGTTCCTCAAGGCATTTATAATACAGCAGCACATCACAACTCACATTCCAATCACTGTGGGGTGTTGCTTTGAAAATGTGATGCTTGTATCATTTTGACTACAGTGTGGTTTGTTGGCCAAATAATTGAGTTGCCTAAGCCCTTGTTCACGTTGAGGGCGGGTTTGAAATCGTGCGAGTTCAGCTGATTTCAAACAGGCATTTCAGTCCGACATTTGTGCGGGTTCATGCACAGATGTCTATTGAAGTCGCCAAAAATAGCGCAGGAACCACTTTTAGGAATCGATGCAGTGGCGCAGTCAGCATCGCACCGATTCGGACAGTGCCATTGTCAGCAACAGGCTCCGATTTGGCATGTGATTTGATAGTTGATCTTTAGCTACACCATCTGTGAATGGGAGATAGAATCATACCTGATCAGACTCTCCACCTTTCACAGAAGCAGTGTACTCAATGAAATAACTTGCTAAATGGAGGATGAGGTAGGAGGGGGTATTATCCCCATCAGACCATCTGTACTGTGCTGTTCTTGCCTAAAGACTCAAAGCTGTTAACCACTGCAGCCCCAGACATTGAATGACTGAAAGAGGACAGGGCATCCCTGAAGTGAAGATATTTACATGACCCCATTGCCTATACAATGTTGGACATGTTTCATTAAAGTTTTTTTAAGCTAAACTTTAGTTTTAAAGTGTATGCTACCCAAACATATCCTGTTATCTTCGCATTGCTTCATTTGTGTGAAATGCTTGGTTATAATGCAGGTCCCTCTGCTTTCCAATTTCAAAATGATCACACCAGGGCATATAAGCACATCAATCTCAGCATGGTCAATTTGCTTCTTTGCAGCACTTCAGTGGTCAGCCTTGTGCCGAAAACCCACCTCCCTTCACAGTTCTTCATTGCGATGATCATTGTACTGTTGTTTCTCTGCCTCCCACTAAAATGCCCCCCCCCCCCCACATCTCTACTAAGCCCCTTTTGCAGTTAAGAACAAATGTCATGAGCATACAGTTGTGCTCATAGGTTTACATACCCTGGCAGAATTTATGATTTCTTGGCCATTTTTCAGAGAATATGAATTATAAAACACAAAAAAAAATTTCACTCATGGTTAGTGTTTGGCTGAAGCCATTTATTATTAATCAACTGTGTTTACTTTTTTTAAATCATAATGGCAACATAAAACTACCCAAATCACCCTGATCAAAAGTTTACATACCCCAGTTATAATACCATGTATTGCCCCTTTTAACATCAATGACAGCTTGAAGTCTTTTGTGGATTAGGCTCTTTATCTTCTCAGATGGTAAAGCTGCCCGTTCCTCTTGGCAAAAAGCCTCCCTTTCCTGTAAATTCTCGGGCTGTCTTGCATGAACTGCACATTTGAGATTTCCCCAGAGTGGCTCAATGATATTGAGGTCAGTAGACTGAGACAGCCACTCCAGAACCTTCACTTTATTCTGTTGTAGCCAATGATAGGTCGACTTGGCTTTGTCCAAGTACATCCCATGCGCAGCTTCCTGGCTGATGAATGCAAGTGTTCCTCCAGTATTTTTTGATAACATACTGCATTCATCTTGCCAACAATTTTGACCAAAGTTCCTGTGCCTTTGTAGCTCACACCTCCCCAAAACATCAGCGATCCACCTCCGTACCGTGCCTTGTTGACTCCTCTCCAAATGTAGTGTTTATGGTTGTGGCCAATTTTGGTCTCATCACTCCAAATAACTTTGTGCCAGAATGTTTGAGGCTTGTCTCTGTGCTGTTTGGCGTATTGTAAGCGGGATACTTTGTGGCATTTGTGTAGTAATGGCTTTCTCCTTGCGACTCGACCATGCAGCCCATCTTTCTTCAAGTGTCTCCTTATTGTGCATTTGGAAAAAGCGACACCACCTGTTTTAAGAGTCCTGTAATGCATCTGAAGTTATTTATGGGTTCTTCTTTGCATCCTGAATATTTTTCCTGGCAGTTGTGGCTGAAATTTTAGTTCAAACAGAACCCCTCATTTTCCACTTCTTGATTAGTTTGAAAACTACTGATTGGCATTCTCAATTCCTTGGATATCTTTTTATATCCCTTCCCTGTTTTATACAGTTCAACTACCTTTTCCCGCAGATCCTTTGACTATTCTTTTGCTTTCCCCAACAACAGCACTGGATGAAAGATGTAAGGGTCTGTCAGGAGTCCAGAAATGCATTGACCTTTTATACACACGCACTAAATACAAGCAAACAGATCACAGGTGAGGATGGTTCCCTTTAATAGCCATTCAAACCCCTTTGTGTCAATGTTTTCAGGCCAAAATCACCAGGGTATGTAAACTTTTGATCACGGTCATTTTGGTAGTTTCTGTTGCCATTATGATTTAAAGTGGTTGTAAACCCTTACAGACCACTTTGACCTACAGGTAAGCCTAGATTAAAGAGAAAGTAAACCCTAATGGGTTTACGTCCTCTTTCAATCCCTGCAAAGGCAAAGCATAATGGACTACTATGCATCGCATAGTAGTCCATTATGTGTCACTTACCTGACATAGGAGCCAGCGAAGTCACCGCTGTCCCCTGTAGTCCGGCGCATCTATCTTCTCGGTGGGGTCTCGCAGCTCCGCCGCTGTTATTCGGCGAAGCCGCAATGACGTTACTCCCGCCCATTGGGAGCCGTCACGCGCAGCATCTTCGTCGTTGACGATGCCGCGCTCAGTGCGCCTATGCGCCATAGACAGCAGTGTCTGTCTTCGGGCAAATATCTCCTAAACCGTATAGGTTTAGGAGATGATATTTCTTGGACCTACAGGTAAGCCTTAATCTAGGCTTACCTGTAGGTCAAAGTGTGTTGTAAGGGTTTACAACCACTTTAAGGCTTACCTGTAGGTCCAAGAAATATCTCCAAAACCTACACGGTTTAGGAGATATTTGCAAAAAGACAGGCACCGCAGTCTACAGCGCATGCGCTATAGACAGCGGCACGCAGGCACACTGAGCATGCCGCTAACGGCAATATGCCGTTAGTGGCGGTTCCCGTGCGCATGCGCGGGAGTGACGTCATCGCGGCTCCGGCCAATCACTGCACCGGAGCAACGATACCCGCTTATTGCCATTTTTTTTTTTACCAAAAATATGTAGAGGAATACATATCGGCCTAAACCGACAAAAAAAAAAAATTTTTTTTTATATATATTTTTGGGAGATATTTATTATATCAAAAAGTAAAAAATTGTGTTTTTTCCAAAATTGTCACTCTTGTTTTGTTTATAGCGCAAAAAATAAAAATCACAGATGTTATCAAATACAACCAAAAGAAAGCTCTATTTGTGGGGGAAAAAAGGACGTCAATTTTGTTTGGGTACAATGTCGCACGACCGCGCAACTGTCAGTTAAAGCAGAGTTCCACCCATGACTTCCGCCTCTAATCGCCCAGGCGATTACGTCACTAGGCGATTCGCAAGAGTTGCATCCCAGGAGTTCTTGCGAATCGCCTATTGTCGAAATCTTGCGTTATTTCCAGACCATTGCAATGGCAACGTGTCAGGAGGATGGAGCATTGTGCGGTGACATTACTGTGCAGATGGGGGATCGGGAGGTGCATGCTGGGAATCCAGCTGCACCTAGTCCCGCAAATAGATACCAGAGGGATTCAGATGCCCACAGTGGACATGGCCCCTGCCAGCTTCTGAGATCAAGGTAGTCTCTTTATTTTAAACTGAAATTGACAGGAATACACTATAGGCACTAGCTAAATGGGGCAGATAAAGTTTGACAATTGACATTTAAAAAAAATTTGACTTGGGGAATTGGAACTCCGCTTTAAAGCGACACAGTGCTGAACCACAAAAAGTGCTTTCGTCAGAAAGGGGGCAAATCCTGGACAAATAAAAATATTACTTTCACTTTCCCTCTTGATAATCTTGTTTCCCCTGCCAGCAATGAGTTGGGTGCCTTCTAAACATCAATTACGTCACTGGGTCTCTTGTTAAGTTTGACTATGAATTGCTAAAGTGTCTGCAGCTAGAGAGAACCACAAGGGCTCTGTTTAAGGCCTCATGCACATTGGATGTTATAAAAATGCCAGTAGCTTTAGCTGTAGAATGTTGCGTATATAATATATCTTCCTATCCATTTACTAATGCTAGCAGCATGAGGATTAAACTGAAACAATGTTGAATGAGAGAGCAAAGTTCCACTTCAGGTGTTTTTTTGCAAAACTATACTTCCACACCAGATGATGGTTTAAAAAAGGCTCACAAAGGCTGAATAGCTGCGTTCAGCTTTTTTCAGAGTTAGAGCATTTTTACAGCTGAAAAATCCCACTAGTTCTGGGGGGTTTTTTCCAGCCAGAAACACCCCTGCCAAAAACTGCTGATAAAAACCTATGTGTGCATGGACATATGACTGCAGAAAAAAGGAAAAACAAAAAAACAAAAACACACACGCACACACCTGAAGCCAAAAACAGCAGCCGTAAAAGCATCCAGTGTGCACGAGGCTTTAAGAGTGATACCAAAGTCTCCTTTTTTGTTTTGTTTTTTATATAACAAACATGTCATACTTACCTGCTCTGTGCAGTGGTTTTGCACAGAACACCCCGGATCCTCCTCTTCTCAGGTTACGCCCTCCTATTGAGTGCCCCCACAGCAAGCAGCCTGCTAAGGTGCACCCGAGCTGAGCCACAGCTCCCCATGTCCATTCAGACATGGAGCCGGGGGCCTGGCCCCGCCACCTCCCTCTCCTCATTGGCTAACTTTCTTTGACAGCAGTGGGATCCAATGGTGCTTCGCTGCTGGCTCAACCAATGACAAGGGGAGTCATGGACAGTCAAGACACTCATGCAACATTGCTGGATCAAGAAGGGGCTCAGATAAGTACTGGGGGGGGGGGGGGGGGCGGGCTGCTGCACAAAACGCTTTTAATCTTAATGCATAAGATAAAAAATAAACTTCAGCCTTTACAACCACTTTAAGCTCATTTACAGTTTGTTCATTTGTAAATATTTATTTGTACCATAGTCAGATCTCAGTTCTCGCCTTTTTAAAATCATACACCATTTGCCAAGTCACTATAAGCGGTAGTATTATTGTACAAATGAACCTGAACCTGAGTCAACAAAACACAGAACTGTTAATTTCTGAACGTTCCCCCCAACATTCGTTTTCCAACCTTACTGAGGACACCGTTTTAAAAATAATGTTTTGTGGAGGCACGGCCTTTATTTTAAAGACTTCATAAAATAATGTCCCATTTATCCTTCATTTTTTACTCCTAGTTGAAATCCTTATAACTAAGGACACATAGTTTTATGCCAAGAAGGATATTCTGGGTCCACAAGAAGAAAAATATAAAATATTAATAGTGGAAACACATTACCTGCCCAGATATCCCTAGCTCTTTTTACATCTTTTTCAAGCTCTAGAAAAACCACGTCTGCTTATCCTCACTTATTATACTATACAGAGGTCCTGTTTCCATTAGTCATTGCACTGCTATCTGGAACCCACAAGACCACAATGTTGAAAGTTACAACAACTAGAACTGTCCTTCGTGGCATATGTAAGTAGACCACATATTCCACAAAAAAAAGGTTGAAAACTGATAGCAAATACACAGGAGTGGAAATTCTTCTGTAACCAGTTTTCCGCAGAAATAAAGACAACACGTGTTCTTGCTAGCCAGTCACAATCTGCACCATGGTTCTGTTTCAGCGACGTTTCCTGAAACCTGTAAAGTATGGTGGAAGAAGTCACTTAGACAGCCGTTTCACTGAGAATAATCAAATCAACAGACACTCAACTATAGCAATACAAAGTGCCAAAAAGAAAAACTGCACATGCAAAGTGGAACAAAAAGGAAGTTACCTTTCTTCTTCTTTCCTTTTTTTGGTCCTTTTCTTGATTTCTTGGCTGAGGGCATTAGGTCCTATATCAAAAATACATTAGACGAGCTTTTAATGTATAATTAAGGCAACTTATTTTAAATAAATAAGAGCTTAAAAAAAAGGATAAGTTCACCTTTAGAAAATAAATGCACTTTTGTGAGGGTAAAAATATTTACACTTATTTTTTCCTCAGGAGCCTGCAGAACGTTGCACCTACAATCAGTGGATTGTGGGTGCAATGTCAGGTTCATGCATACACTTGCTACAGTTTTCTGCCCGTACCTCTGTACGGGCTGTTCTAAAGCTGTAGGAATTGTCAATGAACTCGCATTCAAAGATGGCGATTGTAGTTCTCTCATTCACTGATTCCTGTAAACGAAGAACACCATTGTTTTTTAAATCTGACAGCAGGTGCAGAGAGAAGATTCCCAACCCGCTGCCACAGAGGGGAGGAAAAGTGGGGGTGAGAGAACAGGTCTGGGAACATGTTACACATAACACTCTAAATATGGGTGCATTGTTTAACATGCTCCAGAAAGTGAATTCAGCCCTTAAAATTTATATTTAATCCTTTATCTTACATGTATGATTTATCAAGAGAGCTTAACATGTGCAGATGCTAGGCAAAGCCTGTTAGTGTACAGAAACCAGCAAGTTTACTCATAATTGTTGCTAATAACACGCTCAGCGCCCTTCTACATAAGTCTTTAAAAAGCAATCCAGGACACTCAAGACATGTTCCCTAAAGGAGAGGTGCACTTAAAAAATAAATAAATAAAAACGTCGTCCCCTACCCAACCGATCTTCAATAAGCCCTAAAAAAGGTAAAGGATGTTAAATAGCTTGCTGCAGCTGGGGGCGATATCTCAGATTTAGACTTCATGTACAATAGCAGCTCCTAAACTTGAGTTTAGGATCTTTTGCCTTTTTTTTTTTTTGCCAAAGCTCCTAAACTCAACTCCATGAAAGCCTATGTGTCACAAGCTTTTAGCAGAGTTTAGGAGCTGCCACATTTAGGGGAGGTTTAACCTCCCTCATTAAACGCAGAAGAATCAGATTTAATTTTTTTTTGTAGATATACATACTAACTTAAATTTTATCTAAGAGCGTTTGGTGACACATTGTAAATTTATTCCACAAAATGAAATACTAATACTTAGTTCATTTATACTAACAAATCTACATGCTCCTCTCACCTCTGTCCTTGTATCTCCTCCAGTGAGGGCACTGATGTCTGTGAAGTGTGTAAGAGAATTGAGCTGGGAGGTCATGGCAAGTGCCCTCTTCTTACGCGCCTTTTCTTTTTTTGTCAAATTTAGTCGTACCATCATGGACTCTTCATATTTTGTGCTTGGGAAAGGAAAATAAGAAATCCAAGAATAAATATGTGGTGGTTTGGATTTATGCAAAAAGCCAACAAATATTTGCTGCTAAGTCTGCAATGCCAACTATATGTGCAGACAGTAATCTACACAAGCTACTCACCGATGCTGCTCCTCTTTTTCATGATGCATCATATGATAAGCGCGGCCCTCTCTAATCTCTTCTGGGGCATCAGTGTACTGTTCTTTCAGTTCCCGAATTACAGAACTGCTCAGAGCTCTTTTCTTGGCCCGCTCCAAGATCCTGCGTTCCCGCTCTACTTCTGTGTCATCTGTAAGATAGTTTTGAGTCAGGGCATCGAAAAACTTGTTTCACAAGATTACATTAAGACCATACAAAATCTTTTTTTCTTACCATAATGCACTGGTGCAAGCCGTGGGGGCACATATTTTTTCACCTTGCTATGGGATTTTTTGCCTTCCCCGCCTTCATTTTCATCACTTCCCGATTCTTCCTGATCAGACTCTTCCAACTGGAGTTGTCAGCAAAAGGAGAAACAGAAAGCAATGACTAAATGTATTAAATTTGAAGAATGGAGGAAGCAGCATTGCATGTTGCATAAGTCCAAAGGTAAAAGCATCTTAACCTCACCTTGCTCATCAAGTTCTGAGGATTGGGTTTGAAACGCAAAGGATCATTCTCACTGAGGCTCCCAGTCACAGCAGCTCTCATCAACTTATCGATTTGGTATTTTAGTTTTTGATCAACAGGACGCATTTTCTCCAACACCTACAAAATACAGAGGCCTCTAATAGCCTTCTCTGAAAGTACTCACTAAAATACTGAATATCATGCAATTTCTGCAAAAAGGGTTAAAAAAAAAAAAAAATGCAAAGCTGACAGTTTGTTAACATGCGCTAAAAGTATAATTACACAGAAAGCATGCAAAGACTTGTTACTTGTAAATACACCAAGAAGAAATTAAGCATGCAGATTGGTCTATGTGGATTTATGCAGATTAGCACTACAAGAATGAATAAGTGTAACCCCTGAATGACTAGTCAATGTGCCCTTGTCATGGCTGTTACTAACTTGATGTTTGCAGCAGCCCAGGTCACAGTAAATATACTGCAACCACCTCTAACCCCAGACAGTAACTGTTGACATCCATCAGATATTAACTAACTACAGGATGGTACAGAAGCTCTGCTATATCATAAAAAGCTGTGTCCCTCTGCTCCTTACTGTCAAGTGGTGGTGGTGGAAGATGGACTGCTACAAAAGTGCCCAAAATTAAACAATTTCAATTCTTTTGACTGGAAACATTCCTTTATGAAAGGTACAAGACCACCATATGATGAAGAGATAAAAAAAAATAATAATATTACATTCTTTTAACCTTCACCCATAAAACACTGTGCTATTATTTAAAAATACACCCAAAATGCATTTGTATTTACATTCAACAGTGATGCTGGCATTGGTAATATTCCCTCTCAGATTTGAAGTGACTCCATGTTAAAGGTTACAATGGTATAGTGCTTATGTTCTTGAAGCCTCTTCTTAAAGTGGATGTAAACCCTCACATATACCCAGTAAAGTGAACAGCTTCAGGTGATACACTGGGATGAAACAAATCTCCCTACATAAGTTTTACATGTATATCTTCTGTCTTCACCTTTTTATACTGTTTAGAAAGTGCACGTCCTGTTAGTCTTTTCTCTTCCTGGCTCCCCTGTAGGAGTGGATTATTGCGCTTATTGCTACTACGAGACAGCTGATTGGAGGAAAAAGCACACACCCTCTTCACTGCACATGCAGAGGTTGCCTGTGTATTGTTTAGCTGTGTGCTAATCTATTTATAGCAACCTCCCCCAACACACACATACTTCCCATCTCGGAGAGCTTGTCAAAAGTTATCAGGCTGATAACAGAGGAACGGAGCAGGACAAAGCTGCAGTTGCTTTGAAGAGAAATATTATAAAAAATACACACACTACAGATATATGTGCCCAGCTCAAAATTTCATGATTAGGGTTTACATCCACGTTAAAGTTAATCTTTTAAAAATAATAATTTAAGTACACATCTTTCTGTAGTTTAAAAAAAATATATATATAAAAGAGGGATGGATAGGCACGGAGCAGCAGTAACATGTTCCTCCCTGAACATGGATGTAGCGTGTAAAGAAAGGTGAACGTTAAGCACTCCTATACTCCTTTAAGCTTTTTATTTAGGGGGAGAAGAAAATATATTCTTTGCTATACACATAACGCGTAATTATTCTGAATGGTTTGAAAGTCTTTGTTGTGTAGTATAGCCATTGCAGTGTTGCCTAACCATTAAAACATAACCATAACACAAACTCAACTATATACATGATAAACATAATAGCATAGGTCTTCAAGCCATGCAAACCATTTAAGATAAAAAGGACAGTTCATTAAAGTTGCCAAACCTTCACGTGGACCCCATGTTAGAGAATAAAAATAAGTATCATGCAATTTGACAAGTCATATGCTTTGCAAACTCACTGTGCGCATTTCCACCAGTCTCATGATGGCTGGATTGTCTTTCAGGGATCTCCCATGAATCTTCTCCATTGTAAGGTATGTAAGATCCTGCATATACATCACAAGCAACTGATCTTTCAGTTCCAGGAAGCTCAGACCCTGCAAAGTAACAGAAAATGATGTGAGTATGCAACTGCAAAATCACAGCTGTTCATACAACCACAATAGGGAAACATTCTGTATGACTCAGAATTATTACCGAGTACAGGTTATAGCTAATATTATCTAGCTATAGCCAATATCCTTACCGCCTACTTTGCTATGCTCACACTAAAAAGAAAAGATAACCTATTTCTATATTTTTCTCTTCTACCAAGTGCATCTGCAAAACATGTGCGAGATGGAACTATCATGTATGACATGGCACCATGGGAAATGTCACATCTGGCTTGACATTTTAGCTGAATGAGTGATACCATCCCAAAAAATACAAAAAGAACTCTGTCTAAAACAATCTTCCCAAGGACAAGTTTTTAGATGAAACACTTAAAGTGGTTGTAAACCCTTACAAACCACTTTGACCTACAGGTAAGCCTAGATTAAGGCTTACCTGTAGGTCCAAGAAATATCTCCTAAACCTACACGGTTTAGGAGATATTTACTAAAAGACAGGCACTGCTGTCTACAGCGCGCAGGCGCACTATCGCCGTTAGAAGCATGCCACTACTAACGGCGATATGCCGTTAGTGGCGGCTCCCGTGTGCATGCGCGGGAGTGACGTCATCGCTGCTCCGGCGATGTGAGTGCCCGGAGCAGCAACACCCGGAAGAAGATGGACGCTCCGTACTACAGGGGACAGCGGTGACATCGCTGGCTCCTGTGTCAGGTAAGTGACACATAACGGGCTACTATGCGATGCATAGTAGTCCATTATGCTTTACCTTTGCAGGGAGACGAAGTAGTAAACCCATCAGGGTTTACTTCCTCTTTAAATCTGACTAATAAAAAGAACAGATTTTCTTCAGCTTATTTTACATAGAAAACAATTACTTTTTCTGTTGGGTACATTCCATTGCGGATCTTCTGTATTAAGCTCTGCACATGTGTGGTGACAGCAGTGACCTGTAATAGGAACAAACTATTTAAATAGCATAAACCTTATAAGACAGAAGTCTGTAGGAAAGATACAGTATGAAATGGATAATTGCTGGCAATGAGAAATATTTTTACTATAAAAAGAGAAGTAAATTACCTGCTGATGCAATGTGCCAATCAAAGTTGTTGCTGCGGACAGGTCTCTGGAAACTATATCCTAAGGAAAAAAAGAAATAAATAAAGAATACCTGCTTTCTGAGCAAAATTCTGTGTTGCTAAAAAGGACTAATGCTTCACAATAAAGCTAAAATGTAATAAACTGCAGATGTTACGCTGTAAAAAGATATAAAAGATTGGAACCCCCTGCTTATTGGTCACAAATTTGCTATGGTTTCAAGATAGATGCATACTAAGCGATCTGATGTCATTAAGCTTCCTTGCTTTGGACTGGCTGGACAGATAATGGGGTAGAAAGCAATTTCTTCACATTCATTTTTACAATGGCAGATTTGCCAGCACAATCTGTAGCATTTCTGGCTATATTGTGGGGGTCAGTTGTGGAATGTGCCATTTAGATTTCAAGTCCACTTGAACATACGTATAGGTACGTTTAAAAAGTTTCTGCCTTTAGGAAAGTAAAAAAAGAACAAAATTGTATAATTACTGAAGTGGAACAATTTACTGTACATATATGTATGAACTTTTTAGAAGTTAACTAACCATTATTTTCATTGATTACATTTGCAAAATAATTGATTAGGGTTTTAAAAGGTTGATTGATTCAAACAATTAAAGAAATATATAAGATTAATTGTATAGGTTATTTAAAAGATTTTTGCACACAGTGATTAATGAGGTTTCCTACCGACTTGAGGATAGGTTAATTACTGTAATTTTTTTTTAGGGGGGGGGGGGGGGTTTAGGTTAACAGTTCTCATATAATTCTGTGTGCATCACTTAGATTCTTAAATTAGAAGACATTCTGTCACCAGAATAAATGTGTAAACTAGCGTTTCCCCTGCAAAGAAGACGGTAAATGCCCACCACACCCACCTCTGATCTCCGCTCTACTCAACTCTCCTCAACACAATGGAGCTTGGTGGCATAGACAGATTAAAGGTGAATATTTACTATCTTCCTTTAGCAGGAGACATTAGTTTACATTTTTATTCTAAGTGGCAGTCACTTTGAAGTAAAGTTTGCTTTCAAAATAGAATGCAGAGGAAAAAAAAAAATCCTACTCACCTAGTTGGCTGCAGCACCGATCCCAACTGCAGCTGTTCCCTGCTGCTTCTACCCTGAGAATTGAGCGATCACACACCACTGATCACTCAGTTCTCCCCCTCCGCTCTGAGCAGAGAGCTGTGACTGTCTCCAGCTTTCTGCTCTGCCTCTCCAGCACAAGCTGGGCTGTGGATGGGACAAGAGGGGCTGGCACAGGTTCTCAGCAGCTCTCTGAGAGGCTGAGCTGGCTGCTGGTCCAGTGATCTGGGTAGATCCAAATTGTAAAGTTGGAATCTTTCCCAAGGCTGGACCGGCTGAGTGACATTAGCCAGCAGGGGGCTTTAGCCTTCAGTCAGCTGAAAATGGGTCACAGGAGTGCAGAACGAACTAACAAAAAAAAATCTTTGGCTTTACTTCTCCTTTAAAGCAGATTGTGACATCTTGATCCTTCTGGTGATATCTTGGATTTATGTGCTAGACCCAGCCCTATCTTAAGAAGCAGGGAAACGGGCTTCGGGGAGGGTCTGGGACTCAGCCACCTATTTTTACCACCCCTGGCTGCAAGAATGTACGGACCCTTAAGTTTATAAAAATACTGCGTCTCGTAGAAAGTGGTCCTTTTTATTTCATTTTATTAAAATAATTGCTTTCTCCCTCTCCTCAACTTTACACCTCAGTGTGGCAGCCTCCTCCTGTCTACACACGAACTCCAGAGATGCTTACGTCTTGGTTCACATCTATGCGTGTCAAGTGTCGGACAAGCCTATTCATTTCAATGGGCTGTCCTACCTGTAAGAAACATGGAGAAAGGTCTCCAACCGATTTGTAAAATCAAGCAGCCCCCTGAGGTCTGCTGTGCACAATTGCTGATGCGTGGGGCTGTCATTGAAGTGTTACTAAACCCAGGACCCTGCATTTACTATATCTGGTCTCTCACAGTACACAAAACATGGAAATGCAATTATTTTAGGAAATATAAACTGCTAAATACTTTTTCTCATCAGCAGTTAGAGAAGTTTTGTGACTTCTATCAGTGTCCAGCCAAGCACTGGTTAAAACTTGTAGGGGGGAGTTTTCTGATTGTTCTATGAGACTGCAAGACCCATGACCCTTTGTCTGGACAGTGCCGATTGGAGAGTGCATTTGAACAGCACAGGGCCAAATACACACCAAACTGAGCATGTGCAGAGTGACTTCAAATGCTCTGTACTATCAACAGATGGTTTGGGAACAGTGGAAGAAGGGGAGGATTAGAGAAGACAGGATAAAACCGCCTTTCTACACAATTACGAGGATTAACCCCTTAGATTCCACAGTGAGTATAACAAACATGCTTTACTGCATATACAGATTGATTTTATTGTTTTGAGTTTAGTAACACTTAACGCATTAATGGCACCCTTGTGTGTCTGCTGAAGAGCAGCGCATTTCTGTGGATGTTGGGAAAATGCACAATATTATGCGCATTCCTGACACACATGTGAACCAAGACAGGAGCACAGCATTGTCACCCTATAGGAAGTTCCCAAACAAAGACCTTCAAGGCTGGAACACCAGGAACAATTTTAAAATAGACCATCAATCCCCTAAATGACTTTACCTACCCTCTATAAAGTAAAAGACAGGGCTTTTCATGCTGGTTTACATTTTTTTAAAGCTTTTTTTCCCGGGCCCCACCCCCATTCTTACCTATCGGTAGGTGAGAATGGTGTACAACTCCAGCCTGCTGGGATATTCCTATCACATATAATAGGGAGCGCAGAGCAGGGACTCACAGCAGTCGGTGGGTGGTCCTGGCATGAATCAGCCGGGACCGGTTACAAGAGACAGCAGACTCCCAATGACATCATAAAAAGGAAGATGGTGATGCAGGACCCCGAGCAGCAGGACAATGGGAAGACAGGGGCTCCTGATTATTAGTTGACCCTGTCACGAGGGACAGCTCAGTCACAGTTCTGTAGGCACTGATGGGAGTGCACCCCAGAACAAGTGTATGCATTACATCCCTTTCACATTGAGACAGTTTTAAGGCACTTTAGCGCTAGAAATAGCCTCCAAGTGCCTGAAAACTGTCTCCCATTCACTGCAATGGGTGCTTTCACACCCGGGTGGTGCACTTGCGGGACGTTAGAAAAAGTCCTGCATGCAGCATCTTTGTGGCGATTTGGGAGTGCAGTATACTGTGCTCCCAAAACGCCCCTGCCCACTGGAATGAATGGACAGCACTTCCAAAGCACCAAAGGTGATTTGAAAAGGAGTTTTTAACCCCTTTTTTGGGGTTAAAAAGCGATCCACTAGCAGCCAAAAACGAGTGGCGCTTTAGCACTAACTCGGCTACGGCTCAGTGTGAAAGGGGTCTAAATACCAAGGCTGGGAGCGAGGGCTCACCCACCCCTCCAACTCAAATATGCGTATTGCGGTGATAGAGGGGTTATTGAGAGCTGCAGATTAAATATTGAAAACACATTAACCCACAGCTTCTATTAACATGCGATTGGCTTTCACAGTGATCACATGATCAGGTACCCATCCCATTGGCTCCCAACCAGAAGCTGTGACTGACAGTGATTGGTCAGCGTGCAGGGGGTGTGTTCTCAGTGCACAACCTCAGGATGCCGTATATGTATGGCAAAGACCACGTTTTTTTGCCCCACATCTGCTTTACGTGCTTGGCAAGACATTAATGGCTATAGAACATTTTAGTGACAGGCTTTACATCTACTTTGAATAACATTTGCTTTAAATCCTGACTGCAGCAACACTACTCCCCATGAAGTGAGACCAAGCCTAACATACTTAGGACATATACCGTGTTAGGTCAGACTATTGCCCTTACATAACAATATAGCAGAGGATTCAATGATTTCCTATACAAACATAAAGAGCACTAACTACTGGCACACGTGTGTCTTACACACCGCTCACCTCCACACTCGCCATGTCTCACCATACATCCAAGAAACACGCACGAGGGGCGGGCATCCACGGCTAACTCCTCCCCCAGAACCCGATGACCGGAAGCGGAAATTGCTCTGCAAACTTTCATCAGCTAGCCAATTAGCAGCCGCCTGTTCTTGCATGAGTCACCAATCAGCTATGCGCTGCACCAACGGGAAGTGCGGAAAAGAGAATCTCAGTTGGCCATTATTACTGTGGGCAAATTATTTCAGACATGTAGTTCATAAAAAAAGAAAAAAAAAAAAGAATGTTAGCCGTTCCAATGTAAGCGCGTTTGTTTTGAAGATGAGATTTAAATAATTAAGTTAAAGGTGGACGGGCGAAATGTGAAAAGAAAAAAAAAATTCTACAATATAGTCGTCTCTGAATTAGCCACTTGTTTTACTGGAGCGCCCTCTCGTGAGCAAAGTGCAGACTGCAGAGTGACCAGAAATTTTAGCAGTAGGGCTTAAAGAGAAACTACAGTCCGCTCAACTCATTTGTAATAAAAACATCTTTGCCATTCTAAAACTTCCCTCCAACCACTTTGCATATTATTTTATATATACTGTGATTATATACTTGCCAAATATGCTGCAGAAATCCTCTCTGAGTCTAGCTGCACCCATTTTAACTGTGGGCAGCTAAAGCTGCTGCCTGTTTACTTTCTGGATTTACAAAGACACACAGAGGCACACCTCCAGCTCTGCAGCTCTCACTGACCCTCTGCTGACTCATCCCCACTCCCTTCCTGGAAAACTCTCACAAAAGTGAGAGCTGTGCATGATGTCATAATCCTAGGCTTTTTACCAGGTAGGAGGTAAAGTGACCCCTGGAAGCGTTCCCTGGATGTGGACACACCGCAGTTCATTCACACTGGCATATAGGAGCTTAACTGCTTTTTGCGTTCAGCCAAAAACTGCAGAGATGAACTGAGAGTAAATGGTGCATGTCCTAGTGGAGACGGCAGAGGTGGTGAGATGATGCCTAAATATTATTGATCGTCGTATGATGTATGCCTTAATGGCTCGGATCTCTCCCCTCCCTCCCTTAGGTGAACTTTCCCACCATCCTCCCCTTGATGAACTATCCTTAAGGAACTTTTGTATTCCGGGGTGATTTCTCCATGTTTGACACTGATTATTACAAGCTTGACTGACCAAGCATTACCCGTAGTCACAGCCTAAGGCCTCAGAGAATTGAGTACCAGGACATTTACTTCATCCTTATAATTCAGCCAGTTTTCTTAAACAGTTCCTGAATGTGCAAGCCGCTTTGTAGCACTTGCAACATGCATCAAAGTGCTTGCTGAAGTGGGGAAAAAAAACTGCAAACAGGAAAAATTTTGACTGCAAAGGAGACATGTGCATCTCGGTGTAAGGCCTAATACACACGATCAGAAAATCAGATGAAAAATATCATTTTCGTAGCGATCGTAGGATAATCATTAGTACACAGCTTTCGAGAGCTGATCACGACAATTTATGTTAAATTATAAGGGAAACACAAAAATTGTTCTCCTATAATACCAGAACGTACAATTTTCATTTAATCTGAACAGTATTCGTTCGAAAAAATCCGGAAGACCGAGACCACACATGCTTGGAAACATAAGAATACAATACAACACATGACATCACTTCCAAAATTGTATTCTGTCATTCGAGACACCCAGCTGTCAATTAATAAGGCATTTCTCACACACAGCATGGGCTTACTTATAATTACACCCCAAAACACTGTCTACTATTCCTCCTGAGTATAGGAACAACCCATGAATGGCAATATATCTGCCCCATGGGGTTCAAATGCATTCATCAATATCGCAAATTACTTGAGAGCCTCAGTCATAGAAATGCAGAAGTTCCAATCTATCTATTTAATGATAGTACAGTACAGTCGATTCCAGTTTATAAAAGATCACTCAAAATCTATTTATTGAATGCATGATCAGCTTGGAAACATTATAGAAGCAAGTGATGTTATGTTTGTATTAAAGGTCTTTTTGTATTGAAGTATAGTTCCTATCCTGCCACCAAACTCCTTTTAGATGCAACTATAACTAAACGGAACACTCCACTAATGCAATGATGTTCTCTCCTGATGTTCAAGGCACTTCAACTCTACAGATGCATTATTCTCACTGCATCTGTGCATGTACATGTGCCTGGTACCCCTATGACTAAGCACTGCGTATATTGCTCTATAATTGATCACAAACACAATGTACAGTGGACTGTAATTCTCTTTGTCTAAGTTATTTTAAACATCGTATGTACAAAAAAATACCATATATTTTGTTCCATTTTTGTTTTGTATCAATTTTTAAAGCCAGTGTATGTGCTGTTTTTTTTTTTTTTTTTTACAGTAGTGGCATTAGTTAGGGTATCATAACAAATTCTTCCCTGCCTCTCATCTTCCCTGGAAATGCAGTATCCATAACTACATGACAGAATGAGGGGTCCCAGCATCTGTCTGTCCCACATCTTGTGTAAACAAGACTGTAAAATCCCAGAGATCCCTTGCATAGTTTTTCTTTCTGCACAAATGGTGCATCTGTCCTCAAACAGCATCATAGCAATGTTTAAAGTTAAACTGCAGTTATGCAGAAATAATAACTGTAGCGCCCCTCTGAGTCCTGCAGTTTTCCAGAAATAACAACTATAGCACCAGAAGGCAGGAGAGCACCTCCAGAAGCCAGAAGCTGGCTAGCATTTCACCCCAGGGCTGAATCCATAGCTAAAATGGGGGAACTGAGAAAAGATATTGGGTGCCAGTCACTTTTTGTCTTTTTAAAGTCTTATTGCAGAACAGTTAAGGAGGTGAGGGTTATGGATCCCAGATACCATGGCAGATTGTTTACAGACTCTCCAGATCAATGTTCAGCTTCACAGCGTCAGAACCTTTAAGCCAACTCGGCAATACTGTAAACACATTCCCAAATTTCAGTATGTCCTCCAAGTGAATCACCAATCACTTATGAAAGACCAGCCTTCTTCCTGGCTCTCTCCAGCAAGGGGCCTCCCCTGGGTCTCATTGGCACAGCTTCCTCCAGAACAGGCAGGACAACATCAGGACAACTTCAGCACATGTTAGGCCCTAAACAGGATATTGGGCTTAATAGCAGAGCCCCATCCAGCAGCACTTCCCTAGGCCTCAGCCCAGGGGCGGAGAGCGAGCACATGGCCTGTTCCAAAAATGTATACCCCCTAGCATGCAACGGTGGCATAAACCTCCTATTGGAGTGGCTGAAGAAAATAAAAATATTCATTGCTTAGTTTTGTTTGTGAAATCTCATACTTTGACCAGTGATACCAATCATATCTACTAGTGAGAAATCCCAAGCCAAATTTAAGCTTAGGGAAAAACCTGATGAAAAAAACAATACAATCAGTCTGAGCTAACCGCAGCCCAACCACAAACTAAATTGACATAGTAGCCCCTGTTTAGGACAAGGGGGCTACACAACCCTCTCTGAAAACTGTATTTATTGTCAACATGGCTCAGTCAGTCTATGAGATGCAGAATAGTTCAGACATGTAATATGTTTGCATGGCTCCCTTTCTTCTCTGCACATCACAGGCAGTATTGAGTGAAACATGGCAATCATTTGTTGGCCGCAAACATAAATATTCCCCTCAGCAGCTAGAACAGGAGTGTTAAATTAAAATTTACAGAGATCCAATCACTTCACATTGCAGTGCATCTTTATAGCACAGTGTCTCATTAAGTCCCCCTTACATCACAATGCTGCCCCTCCACATCACAGTGTTGCCCCTCCACATCACAATGCTGCCCCTCCACATCACAGAGCTGGTCCTCCACATCACAGAGCTGGTCCTCCACATCACAGAGCTGGTCCTCCACATCACAGAGCTGGTCCTCCACATCACAGAGCTGGTCCTCCACATCACAGAGCTGGTCCTCCACATCACAGAGCTGGCTCTCCACATCACAGAGCTGGCCCTCCACATCCCAGACCTGCCCCTCCTCATCACAGTGCTCCTTTCAGTTCAAGCCTCCCCTGCAATGTCGGCAGGGTCGGCAGGGTAGAGGCACAGTGAGCCATGTGAGCTCTCCTGAGTTTCTTTCCAGCCGATGCTGTCATCCCCAAAGCAGGCTGGAGGAGCTGCAGATCGGGATAGAGGGCAGAGGCTGCCCTCTTTACTATGTTAGCAAGCGGGTGATTACCTGCCTGTTAATTTGAAAAGACTCCAGATCTGCAGCACCACCCGTCATGTGAGCATGACTACTGCCGCTGGGTGGGAGACTCGGAAGAGCTCACACAGCTGATACGTGGAGGCCACGGTCCAGGCAGGACTATCACTTGGTCCAGGTTCGGACCGCAGTCTGCCATTTAGTGATCCATGAGCTAGATTTAGATTTATTAAGTGCAGTAAAAGCAGGTCTATGATCTTCACCCTGAGGAAAATAGGTTCTAAAGATGCTTAAATGCAGGAAATAACACATTTTAGTTACCTCGTCTTCTCAGATAGAAGACAAGGAAGGCTCTTATGCTGCTGACTAGGGATGAGCTGAACACCCCCGGTTCGGTTCGCACCAGAACTTACGAACAGACCGAAAATTTGTACGAACTTTAGAACCCCATCGAACATTTGAAATAAAAAGTGCTAATTTTAATGGCTAATATGCAAGATATTGTCCTAAAATGGGTTTGGAGACCTAACTTCTGCCCCAGGGGACATGGGTCAATGCCAATTTTTTTTTTAAAAAAAGGCTGTTTTAAAAAAAAAAGCACTGATTTTAAGTGAAAAAAAAGTGAAATATTCCTTTAAACATCGTGCCTGGGGGGTGTCTATAGTATGCCTGTGAAGTGGAACGTGTTTCCCGTGTTTAGAACAGTCCCTGCACAAAATTACATTTAACGGAAAAAAAGTAATTTAAAACTGCTTGCTGTTTTAATGTAATATCTGGTTCCGACAATACGGATGAAAATCATTGAGAAAAAAATGGCATGGTTAGCCCCCCCCTGCCCATACTCAGAACAGCAGTATACAGGCAGTGCAAACAAGACAGGGACTGTGTAGGTTTGTTATGTTAAGTAGAATCTGTTTGTAATTTTGAAATGGTACATTTTTAAAGTGTAGCTCCAGTCAAAAAAATCAATTTTTAAGCTTTTTGGAAAACATAGGAAAGGGTTATCACCCCTGTATAATTTTTTGGGCCGTTCGTCTTTTTTCATCTCACTTCCTGTTGTCTCCTTCCGTTTGCAAGTAGGAGACGTTTGTAAGTTGAATGTTTGAAAGAAGGGGCCTGCCCTATATGCTCTGCAGAAATGTGGGCCTAAGGTGTTGGTGTTGCCACAACACTGTAAGCCCTCAAAGTGACTCTTGGTGGGTGCTGGAGTGCCCTGCTGTGAACCATTATATCAAGAATTGTAATTACATGCCATTGTTGAACAGTGGTAGAAAAATTGGGCCTTTGGTGGTTGTGGTGCTGGTGCCACAACAGTATAAGTCCTCACAGTTACTCTCGGTGGGCGCAGGAACGGCCCCTGTTGTGAAATATTATATCAAGAATTGTAATTACATGCCCCTGTTAAACAGGAGCTGAAAAATTGGGCCTTAGGCACTGGTTGCTGGTGCCACGACACTGCAACCTCTCCCAGATACTCTAGTTGGCATGCAGGAATGAGCCCTGCTGCAAAGCATTGCATCAAAAATTCTAATTACATGCCCCCTTAAACAGGGGCTGAAAATTGGGCCTTTAGGCACTGGTGCAGGTTCCACGACACTGCAACCTCTCCCAGATACTCTAGTTGGAGTGCAGAAATTAGCCCTGGTGCAGGTGCCACGACACTGCAACCTCTCCCAGCAGGGGCGTAACTAGAAATCACAGGGCCCCACAGCAAAATGTTGTATGGGCCCCCTCCCCCCATAAAAAAAAATTAACTAATACCATTGAACAACAGATTACCACACCCATGTGGCACAGTACCCAGGCAACAGCTTATATTCATTTCGAACAACAGTATATGCAGTATACCGTATGCAGCCCCTGAAGTACAGACACCCCCTACCTCAGTGCAGACCCCCCAGCAGTACAGACACCCCTCAGTACAGACACCCCCTACCTCAGTGCAGACCCCCCAGCAGTAAACACACCCCTCTTAGTACAGACACCCCCTACCTCAGTGCAGACCCCCCAGCAGTAAACACACCCCTCTTAGTACAGACACCCCCTACCTCAGTGCAGACCCCAGCAGTACAGACACCTCCCTCAGTGCAGGACCCCCCCAGCAGTGCAGATACCCCCCTCAGTGCAGACCCCCACCCAAGTGCAGACCCCCTTAGTACAGACACCCATCAGTGCAGACACCCCCCTTAGTACAGACACCCCCCATTACAGAGCCCCCCTCAGTGCAGGACTACAAATACCTCCCAGTGCAGACACCCCCCCAGTCCAGACTACCCCCTCAGCACAGACCCCTCCAGTGCAGACCACCCCCAGCATTGCAGACACCCCCCTCAGTGCAGGACCCTCCCCCAGCAGGGCAGACCCCCCTCAGTAGTGCAGACTCCATCCTCAGTGCAGACACCCCCAGCATTGCAGAGACCCACCCCCTCAGTAGTGCAGACCCCCCTCAGTAGTGCAGACACCCCCCCATTACAGACCCCCACTCAGTGCAGGACCCCCCAGCAGTACAGACACACCCCAGTGCAGACACCCCCTTATTACAGACACCCCCAGCAGAATTGCAGACCCCCCTTAGCAGTGCAGACCCCCCCTCAGTGGTGCAGACTCCCCCCCAAGTAACGCAGACCCCCCTCAGTAGTACAGACCCCCCCTGAGTAGTGGAGACCTCCCTCAGTAATGCAGACTCCCCCTCAGTGCAGACCCCCTCAGTAGTGCAGACTCCCCTCTGAGCGCAGGCCCCCCTCAGTAGTGCAGACTCCCTCCTCAGCGCAGGACCCCCCAGCAGTACAGACACACCCCAGTGCAGACACCCCCTTATTACAGACACCCCCAGCAGAAGTACAGACCCCCCCTGAGTAGTGGAGACCTCCCTCAGTAATGCAGACTCCCCCTCAGTGCAGACCCCCTCAGTAGTGCAGACTCCCCCCTAAGCGCAGACCCTCTCCCTCAGTAGTGCAGACCCCCCTCAGTAATGTAGACCCCCCTCAGTGCAGGACCCCCCTCAGTAGTGCAGACCCCCCCTCAGTAGTGCAGACCCCCCCTCAGTAATGTAGACCCCCCCTCAGTGCAGACCCCCTCAGTAGTGCAGACTCCCCTCTAAGCGCAGGCCCCCCTCAGTAGTGCAGACTCCCCCCTCAGCACAGACCCTCTCCCTCAGTAGTGCAGACCCACCCTCAGTAATGCAGACCCACCCTCAGTAATGCAGACCCCCCTCAGTAGTGCAGACCCCCCCTCAGTAGTGCAGACCCCCCTCAGTGCAGACCCCCCTCAGTAGTGCAGACCCCCCCTCAGTACCTCAGTAGTGTAGACCCCCCTCAGTAGTGTAGACCCCCCTCAGTGCAGCAGACCCCCACTCAGTGCAGACCCCCCAGCAGTGCAGATCCCCCCCTTAGTGCAGACACCCATCAGTATAGACGCCCCCCTCAGTGCAGGACTACAAATACCTCCCAGTGCAGACACCCCCCCAGTCCAGACTACCCCCTCAGTACAGACCCCTCCAGTGCAGACCACCCCCAGCATTGCAGACACCCCCCTCAGTGCAGGACCCTCCCCCAGCAGGGCAGACCCCCCTCAGTAGTGCAGACTCCCCCCTCAGTGCAGACACCCCCAGCATTGCAGAGACCCACCCCCTCAGTAGTGCAGACCCCCCTCAGTAGTGCAGACACCCCCCCATTACAGACCCCCACTCAGTGCAGGACCCCCCAGCAGTACAGACACACCACAGTGCAGACACCCCCTTATTACAGACACCCCCAGCAGAATTGCAGACCCCCCTCAGCAGTGCAGACCCCCCCTCAGTGGTGCAGACTCCCCCCAAGTAACGCAGACCCCCCTCAGTAGTACAGACCCCCCCTGAGTAGTGGAGACCTCCCTCAGTAATGCAGACTCCCCCTCAGTGCAGACACCCTCAGTAGTGCAGACTCCCCTCTGAGCGCAGGCCCCCCTCAGTAGTGCAGACACCCCCTCAGCGCAGGACCCCCCAGCAGTACAGACACACCCCAGTGCAGACACCCCCTTATTACAGACACCCCCAGCAGAATTGCAGACCCCCCTCAGCAGTGCAGACCCCCCCTCAGTGGTGCAGACTCCCCCCTCAGTAGTACAGACCCCCCCTGAGTAGTGGAGACCTCCCTCAGTAATGCAGACTCCCCCTCAGTGCAGACCCCCTCAGTAGTGCAGACTCCCCCCTAAGCGCAGACCCTCTCCCTCAGTAGTGCAGACCCCCCTCACTTCAGACCCCCCTCAGTGCAGGACCCCCCTCAGTAGTGCAGACCCCCCCTCCGTAGTGCAGACCCCCCCTCAGTACTGTAGACCCCCCTCAGTGCAGACCCCCTCAGTAGTACAGACTCCCCTCTAAGCGCAGGCCCCCCTCAGTAGTGCAGACTCCCCCCTCAGCACAGACCCTCTCCCTCAGTAGTGCAGACCCACCCTCAGTAGTGCAGACCCCCCCTCAGTAGTGCAGACCCCCCTCAGTGCAGACCCCCCTCAGTAGTGCAGACCCCCCCTCAGTACCTCAGTAGTGTAGACCCCCCTCAGTAGTGTAGACCCCCCTCAGTGCAGCAGACCCCCACTCAGTGCAGACCCCCTCAGTAGTGCAGACTCCCCTCTGAGCGCAGGCCCCCCCTCAGTAGTGCAGACTCCCCAGTCAGCGCAGACCCTCTCCCTCAGTAGTGCAGACCCCCCCTCAGTAATGTAGACTCCCCCTCAGTGCAGACCCCCCTCAGTAGTGCAGACCCCCCTCAGTGCAGACCCCCGCTCAGTAGTGCAGACCCCTCTCATTACCTCAGTAGTGCAGACCCCCCCTCAGTAGTGCAGACTCCCCTCTGAGCGCAGGCCCCCCCTCAGTAGTGCAGACTCCCCACTCAGCGCAGACCCTCCCCCTCAGTAGTGCAGACCCCCCTCAGTAATGTAGACTCCCCCTCAGTGCAGACCCCCCCTCAGTAGTGCAGACCCCCCTCAGTGCAGGACCCCCCTCAGTAGTGCAGACCCCCCTCAGTGCAGGACACCCCCCTCAGTGCAGACCCCCCCTCGGTACCTCAGTAGTGCAGACCCCCCCCTCAGTAGTGTAGACCCCCCTCAGTGCAGACTCCCCCCCCAGTGCAGACCCCCTCAGTAGTGCTGACCCCCCCTACATACCTCAGAACAGCGCAGATACACAGTGCATCGTGTGAGTCCCTCGAGCGCAGGCTCCTCCTCCTCTGTGGATGTAAACAGAGAGGAGGGGAGGCGGCTCCGGTCCGTGCAGCTGAGGGACACAGCGGCACGAAGTACTACAGAGAGCAGTGTTAGCGGTGCGGGCGGCTGCCGCTACCCAAGCATGTCACCCCTCTGGCGGGTGTCACCCAGAGCGGCCAGCACCCGCCTAGTAACACCACTCACCAGGCCCCAACTTGGCTGCGGGCCCCATAGCGCCCACGTGGGTCGCTATGTCGGTAGTTCCGCCACTGTCTCCCAGATACTCTAGTTGGAGTGCAGGAATGAGCCCTGCTGCAAAGCATTACATCAAAAATTTTAACTACATGCCTCTGTTAAACAGGGGCTGAAAAATTGGGCCTTAGGCACTGGTTCTGGTGCCACGACACTGCAACCTCTCCCAGATACTCTAGTTGGAGTGCAGGAATGAGCCCTGCTGCAAAGCATTGCATCAAAAATTGTAATTGCATGCCCCCGTTAAACAGGGGCTGAAAAATTGGGCCTTAGGCACTGGTGCAGGTGCCACGACACTGCAACCTCTCCCAGATACTCTAGTTGGAGTGCAGGAATGAGCCCTGCTGCAAAGCATTACATCAAAAATTGTAATTACATGCCTCTGTTAAACAGGGGCTGAAAAATTGGGCCTTAGTCACTGGTGCTGGTGCCACGACACTGCAACCTCTCCCAGATACTCTAGTTGGAGTGCAGGAATGAGCCCTGCTGCAAAGCATTGCATCAAAAATTGTAATTACATGCCCTGTTAAACAGGGGCTGAAAAATTAGGCCTTAGCCACTGGTGGCGTCACCCAAAACCAAAAATGTTCTTCCAAGCTATCAGCAGGATCATTGAGGAGGAAGAGGATAGTCAGTCAACATAACAGGACAGTCACTCAGCATCAGCATAGGCAGTCTTGAAGGGATGTGACATTTCAAAAGAAATTATTCGGTTACATCAGCTTCAGGTGCTTGGTAGCTGGTGGTGATCCAACACTGATTCATCTTTATGAAGGTCAGTCGATCAACCGAGTCGGTGGACAGGCGCACCCTGTGATCGGTTACAAAGTCTCCAGCAGCACTGAAGGTGCATTCCGAAAGAACGCTGGATGCAGGACAGGCCAATAGCTCAATTGCATACTGTGCAAGCTCTGGCCAGTGATCCATTCTCAAGACCCAGTAAGCCAGAAGATTTTCGGTGGGAAAGGTGTCCAAGTCTGACCTTGCCCCTAGGTATTCCTGCACCATGTGAATGAGACGCTGGCGATGGTTGCTGGAACCGATCATACCTTGGGGCTGTGGACTAAAAAATTGTCTGAACACATCGGTCAGATGGCCACCTTCTCCACCGCTCCTTCTGTGACTGACCGAAGCCTCAGCAACACGTTGTCCAGGACCAGGAGTTTGTAACCTCCCAGTCTCTGGGAACGCGTTGCACAGACCTTTCTGCAAGGCCTCCCGGAGATGTCTCATCCTCTGCTCCCTCTGCGATTGCAAGATAAGGTCTGCAACCTTACCCTTGTACCGTGGATCAAGGAGAGTGGCCAGCCAGTAATGGTCCCTCTCCTTGATCGAAGAATACAAGGATCCTTCCGCAGGTTTAGCAGGATCAGGGCCGCCATGCAGCTTAGGTTAGCTGAGGCATTCGGTCCGGCATCCTCGGGGTCACTAAGGACAACATGATCCGCAGCCACCGCGTCCCAGCCACGTACAAGTCCACGGGTTTCTTGGGACTGTAAATCATCCCTAAAAGACTGCTGCTGCTGAGTGCCAGGCTCCACCTCCATGCTGACACAAGCCTCCTCCTCCTCTTCCTGTGTGATGGGTGGGACAGCAGGAACACTGTCTAGATAAAGGGGGCCTTGAGAGGCAAGGAAGTCCTCCTCTTCCTGCCTCTGTTCTGCCTCAAGTGCCCTGTCCATTATTCCACGCAGCGTATACTCCAACAGGTGGACAAGAGGTACAGTGTCACTGATGCAAGCACTGTCACTGCTCACCATCCTTGTGGCCTTCTCAAATCGTGACAGGACAGTGCATGCTTTCCCTGATCATGCCCCACTGGCGTGGTAAAAAAAACGAGCTCCCCTGACCCTGTCCTGGTGCTGTAGTCGCACAGGTACTCATTGATGGCCCTCTGCTGTGTGTGCAGCCGCTGCAGCATGGCCAACGTTGAGTTCCACCTGGTGAGCATGTCACATATAAGGCAGTTCTTGGGCAGGTTCAACTCATTTTGGAGTTCAGCCAGCCGAGCACTGGCATTAAATGATTGTTGTAAATGCACACAGACTCTCCTGGCCTGCCTCTGGACATCCTGTAAGCCCAGGTACCTGCCCAAGAATCACTGCACCACCAGGTTAAGGACATGAGCCACACAGGGCACATGAGTCAGTTGTCCCTGTCAGAGGGCGGAGAGGAGGTTGGTGCCATTGTCGCAAACCACCATTCCTGGCTTCAGCTGGCGTGGCGTCAACCACCTCTCGGCCTGCCCCTGCAGAGCTGACAAAATATCTGCCCCAGTGTGGCTCCTGTCCCCCAAACAAACCAGCGCAAGCACGGCATGGCATCTTTTTGCATGCGTACTTGTGTAGCAACTTGAACGCCTATGGAGCACCGCTGGTTCTGAGGACAAAGCACTGGAAGAGGCCATGGAGAAGAGGAGGGGGTGGAGAAGAGAGGTGTGTCACAACCAGCAGTAGTTTTGGAGGCGTGGTGGCGGAACAACCTCCAACACTACTGCACCTTGTTCTGCATCCTTCCCAGCTGCCAGAAGAGTGACCCTATGGGCCGTGAAAGATAGGTAACATCCCTGTCCATGCCTGCTGGACCATGAGCCAGGGGTAATATGCACCTTACCGCTGACCGCCCTGTCCAGCGAGGCATGGACATTGCCTTCCACATGCCGGTAGAGAGCCGGAATCGCCTTCCGTGAGAAAAAGTGGCGTTTGGGGACCTGCCACTGAAGAACCGCACATTGCACAAACTCACGGAAGAGGGCCGAGTCTACCAACTGAAAAGGCAGCAGCTGAAGTGCTAGCAATTTAGCCAAGCCAGCATTCAACCGCTTGTCATATGGATGGCTGGGAGTGAACTTCTTTTGACGGTCAAGCAGCTGGGGCAGGGAAATTTGCCTGGTACAATCGGACATCGGTGTACTGCTAGCAGAGTGCCCGCAAGTACTTGGCTGTGACAAACCTAATTCTACACCTTCATTCCTCTCAGTGCAGGTTTCAGAGAGGACTGAAGGTCTAGTGGGGTTGGAGATCCCAGCTGATGAGGAGCAAGAAGAGGTCCGCCTTGCTCTTTGGTGTGGGTCTTTAAGGTACGCTTGCCAACGAGCTGCATGGCAGGTCAACATATGTCTGGTCAAGCATGTGGTGCCCAAGCGGCTGATGTTTTGGCCACGCAAGATACGCTTGAGACATATGTTGCAGATAGCAGCAGTGCGATCTGATGCACTCGTCTCCAAAATGGCCCACACCAAAGAACTTTTGGAATAACGCGCAGAGGCAGCGCCCTGCACAGGCGGAGCTCTGCGGTGTGATTCAGTCGGTGTGCTGTCCCTAAGCTGGCCCTCGGAGGGCATCCTGCCTCTTTGGAGATGGTCCTCCTCCTCTCTCCTATCAGGCACCCACGTGGAGTCAGTGACCTCATCATCCCCTCCCTCTTCATCACTGGAGAAAACCTGGCAGTATGCTGCAGCTGATGGAACATGACTGCCAGATTGCTGTCCTTCTTGAGCATCCCCTCTCTCTGCGCTCACGCTACTGCCTTCCTCTAGCTGAGTATCATCATCAGAGCCTTCAAAACGCTGGGCATCCTCCTGGAGCATGTACCCAACACTGTGCTCAAACAGTTAGGGAGACTCCTCAGGAGGACATTGTGGGTGTAGGGAAGGAGTGACTGATGACATTGAGACGAGGGAAGACTACGCGTTGGCAGCTGCTTTGCTAGTACTGAGCCTGGGTGAGAGAGGATGAGGAGGATGAGGAGGGCTTGGTCATCCACTCTACCAAGTCTTCGGCATGATGCACCACGTCCAGCTGCCAAAAATAATTACAAGCGTGTCCCATGGCCACGCGATTATAACGATGCACCACGCCCACAACCAGCACAGTTGTCTCTAGACACAGAGCCTGCTGGCCCTCTTTTATAGGCTCATGACTGTCTGCCTCTCCTTGTTGGCCTTCCAGACATAGTAATGGCCTGCAGGGAGATGGGAAAACCAGCAATTGTGTAGCTTTAGGTGCACACTGAGCAGATGACACAGTACAGCGACTGTAATTACTGCAGCTGCCTGCCTGTGTTACAGAAACAGAACAACACCAGCAATAAGGGGTATCTTCAGGTGTATACTGTGCTGGAGGCACACAACACCCACTTTAACTGCTGCAGATGCCTGTATTACAGAACACCAAGCTCAGAGTTGGGCTGCACTGCTCGCAATGTGCTACAGCGGCTGCAGGAGTAGTCGGCCCTGGGACTGTCTGGCACTGACTGGGCAGTGGGCACAGGCTGGATCCTTACCAGTAGTAAGTGTGGCTCTGTCTGGTGTGGTGTCTGTGGCTGGCTGCTCTCTCTCGGAGGTGCTGCTCAGCCTAGCAACCAGTTACTCAGGCATATGCAGGACGTGGTTGCTAATGCAAACTGAGTTCCTGTTATGGAAAAAGTACAGGAACTCCGTTCCCATAGGACTTGAGCCCTGGTCATCGGGCATGACCGATACTCCTCCTAAATTTGGACTCTCTCATGCATCCCCCTCCCCACCTCCAGTCCCTGTGCCCCTTCAACTTTGCATGTTCCCTATATTTTATAAGTTTTGTTTTTTCTGTCTTATTTCTTCTTTACTCATGACAGATTCTTTTTCAGGGCCAGGTGCCAATCCTGCTGTTCTTCTATGGTGTCTATATTTCCCTGTTTTTCCCACGAACCCAGGATTTCCACTAGTGGGACATCAAGTCTATCAGAGAATTTGGCCGTGTCTTCTGGGAATCTTAGGGTTGCTGACCGGCCCTCTTTATGTCCAATTAGGCAGGCTGGGAATCCCCAAAAGTATTGGATGTTTTGCATGTTAAGTTGTTGAAGTAGCGGTTTGAGGGTTCTTCTCCTGCGAGGTCTGGAAATATCTGCAGAGTGATTTCCCCTTATTTAGCGGGTTGGTTGGTTTTCAGGTATGCCCTTATCTGTTCTTTATTATGGAAATTATGGAATCTTGCGATAACATCTCTTGGGACATCTCCTGCCATTCCTGCAGGCTGTCTAATCTTATGGATTCTTTCAAACTTTATTTTACTATTTGCTCCAGATGCACCTAACATATGACCGAAAATATTTGTCCATTTTTTCTTGCGGATCTTCACCTTTACCTTGTGTCTCTGGTAAACCTCTGATCCTTACATTTTTCCTTTGACTACGGTTTTCTTGATCTTCTATTTTATACATCATATGCCGCTGAGCTCTCTGCATCCCTTCCATCCGTGTTTTAAGTATTTTTAACTAGCCCCCGTACATGTCCAACCTTTCTTCTGTGTCCTCAACCCTTTTTAATATGTGGTTCATATCTTCATGCAAGGTTGCTATT
This sequence comes from Lithobates pipiens, assembly GCF_037356315.1. NCBI lineage: Eukaryota > Metazoa > Chordata > Amphibia > Anura > Ranidae > Lithobates > Lithobates pipiens. The sequence goes on from NW_027507696.1 coordinate 18,507,451, forward strand.
TCTCCCTTTATAGATATTTCCAGGCTCGTAAACATTTCCGCCATTTCTCCCTTAGTTGGTAAATTCTTTTTTTGTCTAGGTTCCAAAGTGACTTCTTCCTCTGTCACCTCGCTTCTCGCTACAGGGGGTTCTGTTTCCTCAAACTGTTTTCGCAGTCCATTCTTTTGTACTCCCTCCTGGACTTTACTTATAGCCCCCGTTTGTTTCCCCAGGCTTTCTTTACCTCTCTCCTGTATCATGTATTTTTTAATGGTTCCCAGGCTGGTGCTCACTTTAGGTGGGCTTGCTCCTGCCCCCCTCACTGGTTTACCCCTCATTTCTTTTTTTCTGTTTGGTTATTAAACTGGTTAATAATTTCTAGTGTATCAGAATTATTCCTACACCAGTCTTGTTCCGGCCTATCACTTTTCCAGCAGTTCACTTTTTTTTTTTCTGAGAATGTTTTCCCCTTCTTGATATTACTACACCAAAATGGGGGTATACCTTCCCGTGGTCCTTTGCCCAGTTTTAACCCCCTAGGGAATAAGTTATATACACCATCCTGTTCAATAGGGAGTTCAGGAGTTTTTTTTGTTTTTCCGGCTCATGCGACTACTGTGACTTTTGCTCTTCTGTCTATCCTTTTTTTGTTTTTTTTAATGCTGTCTTTCAATTTAACTGTTGGCTGTTCGGCAGATCAGGAAATTGAGGGATTCTTATGCAGCCCCTTAAATATCCCCTACCCTCAATGTCACTTTGTTTATATCCAGTAGTTGCTTCACCATCTCCGTCCACAGCTTTCAGTACAGCCAAAGTCCATCAGTATGTCTTTCAGCCCCTTGCTGTATACAGCTGTTTCTACCTCTCTGACTTCCTTCCATATTACTTCCTTATGCTCTTCCTTTCTATATACCATAGATGTTTTGACAGTCCAGCTTTCCAACACTCTATGTATAGTCTCTATACAGTCTATATGCAGAAATACATGTGGATAGCAAAATGACTCACCCCCTTATGGCCACTGTCTCCGCTTAGAACTTGCAGGTTGGAGGTGGGGGGGGGTCAGTGAGAAGTGAGGCCTGGCTCCGCTCGTAGGTGTCCACTTTTGCAGGCATATTCGTTTATTTGGCTCTCATCTTGTTCTGCTCTGCCACCAGTGTCTCTTAAGCCTCATAAGCCTGTGTCTCTCGTCTCCCTCCAGTGGTGACTCACTGCAAACGCAGGCACTAGATGTAAGAAGGACATTTCAAGGTCAGTTTTTGGGTGTATGGGATATCTTAGCCAATGGGCAGGGGTTTTCTTGAATCCCTTAGCCTGCTGGGAGAACCTATATATTTGGGTGGAGTCAGGTGATCTAGGTTCTGTGCCACCCGGACTGCTGTCTGGGTGGACATGTGTCGTCTGCCCCAGGCTGCAAGGCCGAAGATTGGGCCTATCCTGGGGCATCTGGCTGCCAGGCTGTGTGAGGGCCTATCCAGAAGTAAGAGGGCAGCTCAGAGCTGGGACGGCGGCTTGCAGTCCAACCAAAAGTGGCGGTTCTGCCAATCAGAGATCCTGTCATGGTCCGAGGTAGAAGGGAAGATGTCACTAGGGATGGCCAACTGTTCGCCCGGCGGTCGTTTTGCGGCGAATTTTGCGTGTTCGCGATTCGCCCGATCGGCGGACTATTGCCGCTGTTCGCCCGGCGGACATATGTGTTTACAGTGTGAAAGAAATTTAACCCATGATGACACATCCATCATGGGGTACAGGACAGCCAATTGAGACATTTCAGCACATGGACAATTGGACCTTCCCCCTACCTTATAAATAGACCTGATCTGGCGGCCATTTTACATTCTGTCTTATGTCAGTGTAGGGACAGGACGCTGTGTGGAGCAGGGAGAGACTGTAGTGACCCAAATCACTAGCTATTAGGTCCACAAAAGTCCTTTTAAGGACTGGTATGGTATAGGTGTGGTACAGTATATAGGGTTGAGTGTACTGCTGTGCTGGTGATTGCAGCAGCCTGTCTTTTGTCAGTGCAGGGAGGGACAGGACGCTGTGTGCAGCAGGGACAGTCAGTTTAATCACTAGCTATTACTATTAGGTACACAAAGGTCCTTTTAAGGACTGGTATAGGTGTACAGTATATAGGGTTCAGTGCACTGCTGTGTTGGTGATTGCAGCAGCCTGTCTTTTGTCAGTGCAGGGAGGGACAGGACACTGTGTGCAGCAGGGACAGTCAGTTTAATCACTAGCTAATTATTACTATTAGGTCCACAAAGGTCCTTTTAGGGACTGGTATAGGTGTACAGTATATAGGGTTGTACACGTATAATAAACTTTCTTCCAAATATTGAAAGAATATTATACTTGACTGCTGCCTATTCTGCAGCAGTCCTTTATCAGTGTAGGGACTGAGGTACAGTCTGCAAATCACTAGCTACATGGTGCTGGTGTGGTGTCAGTGCACTCTATCACGGTGCTGGTGTCAGTGCTCTATATCACGGTGCTGGTGATCATCTCCTGCACCCTCGTCATAGCCTACCCTGACCTCTCCTCTCCTCCATTGCCTTCATGCGCTCCTGAATTGTCAATGTTTCACATATAAAAAAAGAATGCTTGTAGTTGTCGATCCCAGATTCACTTAATACATGTGTTATGTCAGTGGCCATGTGGTGGGACTATGTGTGCACAGCTAATAATTATTTTGTGGCTGGAAATATGACCTGTAGGTTTTTAAAGTTCACCTGCCATTGAAATCAATGGGGCCTGCCACGAAATTTGCGGTTCGTGAAATGTCCCGTCGGAAGTTCGTCCATCTCTAGATGTCACCACTAATGCCGCGTACACACGAGTGGACTGTATGGCGTACTTAGTCCGTCATACAATCCGACGGACAGTCCGTCATACTTTCCACTGAACGGACTTGACCACACACGGATACACGAACAGTCCCTCGAAAGCTTGCGCGATGACGTGTACAGCACGTACGACGGGACTAGAAATAGGAAGTCCAATACACAGCAAAGCACCCTTCCGCCGTGTAAATCCTTCCTGGGCATGCGCCATTCTTAGTCCGTCCAACTAGCACACTGACGACCGTATTGTCTGCTGAAACCAAAGTATGACGGACAGAATTATGGAAATTCCGAAATACTGCACGCTGCCAGACTGCACGCTGAAAAAGTCCGCTGAAGCCCACACACGAGCGGACTGTCCGCTGAAATGTGTTTTGGCGGACTAAGTAGGCCATACAGTCCGCCCGTGTGTACGCGGCATAAGGAACCAACCACCTTTTCCAGGGATTAGAAAAGGGGTAGGTGTGGCACTATTCCTACTTGAGATAGAGTGGTGAGAAATTAATAAAAATTGACTGAAATTCATTTTTAAAATGAAAAAATGAAAAAAACTTTGGTCAATAAATATGGGGTGTTGTGCTGTACCCTCTGCTGGTATCAAAATAAAAAAAGTGGGGGATGTGAGAGATGGTATATTGTACGAAATGTTAAAGCGGAGGTCCACCCTAAAGTGGAGCTTCCGCTCATTGGAACCCTCCCCCCCTCCGGCGCCACAATTGGCACCTTTCAGGGGGGAGGGGGGTTAAGGTACCTGTACAGTACAGGTATCTGCACCCACTTCTGGCGTAGATTCTGCAGAAGCTACGCCCCTTTCCGCAGAATCTACGCCCCTTTCCGAAGGTCCCCCGCTGCCTGCTGGGAAACACACGGATCCCAGAGACAGCGGGGACCATCCTTATTGCGCAGCGCGACTCGCGCATTCGCAGTAGGGAACTGGGAAATGAAGCCGCAAGGCTCCACTTCCTGATTCCCATACCCAAGATGGCGGCGGCAGCACCCGAGAGACGATCAAGAGAGATCGGCTTCGGGGGCCGACATCGCGGGCGCGCTGGGCGGGTAAGTGTCATTATTTTAAAAGTCAGCAGCTGCAGTATTTGTAGCTGCTGGCTTTTAAAAAAAAAAAAAAACGGTGGACTCCCGCTTTAATGTGTTAGATTCTGTGCTGGTTTGGTACAATATACCATCTCTCACACCCCCCACTCTTTTGATTTTGATACCAGCAGAGGGTACAGCACAACACCCTATATTTATTGACCAAAGTTTTTTCATTTTAAAAATTAATTTCAGGTTCTGATCTTGTTGGGAGAGTAATTTTTTATTCATTTCTCACCACTCTTTATCTCAAGTAGGAATAGCGCCACCCCTACACCTTTTCTAATCCATTTTCTTGCTCCACCTAGGTGGTAGCAATATGTAGAGGCAGCAACTCAATTCTTTCTCTCTTTTTTGAATTATCAGGGCACGCACCTGCTCCATTTTCTCATTTGTATTTTGTTTGTAGATTTTGTGGCGCAGTATCACCTACCATTTTTCATTACCTTTACCAGGGCCCACAGACAAGCAAGTACCAAGGCAACATTTTCACTGAACGGGCGCAGTGGAGAATCTGGAAACTTCAGGCGGTAATCAAGTCAGGGATCCAACCAGTGAAGGGGATGCCTGCAGAGCAGCCTTGTGTGTCAAGCCAGGGTTCCGAGCCGGTCAGCAGGGGTGAAGCTTGAAAGGTATCTGGAGTGCCAAGCTAGGGACCCAGCAGGGAAGCGTGGGTGACGCTTGAGGGAGTTAAAACCACAAAAGCCTTGAGGAGCTCATGGGATTCAGAGTCAATGAATCGGGGAGTCCAGTGAGAGACTAGGAGCTAAAGGGGGCTGAAGAACTACAAGTGGACATTGTAGTGAAGCTGAGAGAACTATTAAACTTTGCATTAGGAACAGTTAAATACTGTTGCCATAGGAGACAGCAGACCTGCCCGTGCAGAAGTGGCACCTTGCTGGGGCCTTTCCCTGAACGGCTGTCCTCCTACTGAAGTCTGGGAGTCTGCCTATTGAAATTGCAACTACTTAAGGGTGTCCTGGCCCTAAGCCTTTTTCCCTTCAAAATATAAAAAGGACTGTTAGAAATAAAACCTCTTTTGCATCGAAGAGGTGTCTGGCGCCCAATAACTTTTACCACCTTTGCACCCACTATGCCTCACAACCCGCTACATATTGAAGGATGTCAGCGGTCTGTGGCCTCAAAGTTTCTCATTAGACTGGAAAAGGTTAGAAATTCTGCTACACCCACATTGTGAAATGCAGCAAAAATAGCAGGTTTTACATTCAGGTATAGCTGTGTGAAATCTGATACAGCAGAGCAGTTCTATAAACCGAAACAGGGAAACCGCAGGTCACCACACATATGGTATGTTGTCTGTGTGGTGACCTGTGGTTTACCTGCTTCTTTTTCTAGAGGTCTTCATTTTGCAGTTACGCTGCAACGCAATATTACATTTTTTTAAGCACAGAAAAGTCTTATGATAATGTTGAATGAAAAGTTAGCTCTTTGTTTCTGCTTCTTCATGCAAAGTGGCCTACATTTGGAAGTCTCTGCAAGAGTTGAGGCTGACTTTGTTGAGGGCAGCAACATATGTTGGATTTTTGGCAGTTGAAGTACTGTAATCATTAGCAGATATTTTATGCTCTCCTTTCTTCTTGAGGGGATTAAACTCTAGCAGACAAAAATAACCTTCACAGAAGTCAGAGATTCACAGAGGCATAACATAGTATTAGCATTAAACACCGTTGGCCTTGTTTAATAAAAAGAGTGCTAATTTGTAAATAAAGTCTCATTTACAGTGATCCTCTCATGTCATTTACAGTGATCCTCTCATAGTCTGCAACTTTTAAGAAAAATGTGTACCTGAAAAATAAGAGGAGGAATAGTTAACTTTCCCACTACCTGGGCTGCAGTTCAGTACAAAATCAGCAGAAAGTTTGTAAGGTAGCATGACTTACAGCGTGACTGCCTCAGGTGACCTGGACGCGACCACTGCGGCGACTTGCAAAATGACTTCTGTATAGAAGTCAATGAAAGTCGCCTCAAGTTGCCTCAAAAGTCGTACAGGAGCGACTCGAACGGTTCCATTGCACAGAGCGGGACACGACTTGTCAGGCGGCTAAATCGCCTGACGAGTCACCCCTGTGTGAACCGGCACTTAGGGTAGGGTGCTGTGGTTGCTCGTCGTCACATCCTTCATGTTTCCCTCCTCGTTGGGCGCCAAGCAAGGGTCACATAAGAGTCATTCCCCGAAGTGGGTTCTTCTGTGCTATGTTAGGCACTTTAGATAGGGTCACTGCATTACACATGGGTTGCCTTGACTGGAACAGAGGGACACACAGAGCCCTTGCCCTCCCCACCTGTCCAGCGTATCACCGCTACCTCACTCGTAGTAACGGTATGGGGTTCTGCCATGCAGATAGCGCGAACTCCATGTGTGTACTTCAATGGTAAGAATAAAAACTGCACTCAGAGACTATAGGTAGTTGCTGGCATTTCACTAGACATATAGTGCAGAAAAACATAAAATAAACAATGGTGCAGCACTTAAAGTGATATGTGCAAAAACCAATATGAGACCTTAGATTAAAATGAATTTTTGGTAAACAATTTGTACAGTGAAATTCCTCAAAACATACAATGTGTCCATTAAATGTGATATCTATAATATAATAACCAATCCAGAATGCAAAAATATATCTTGAAATATAAATCAAAACTGAAATATGAAACAAAAAAACTTGACACATACAAAATGAACCGATAACGTGATAAGATCCAGAATTCAAAGCAAAGTTTATAAGTGAATCAAAATAATAAATTTAAAAAATTTGTGATAGTCCAAAATGCCATGAATCAGCTAAGGATCACCCGTGAAGGGGCACAATGTGATCAGGCTTCACCATTGTTGTGTGACCCAGCACCACAAAGCTGTGGACTCATATACTGGTAGGTACTGAGTCAACCACACAATCGTGGGGAAACACCCTGATCATATTCTACACTCCCAGAGGGTTGATAGGGGAATCCTCCAGCCCAAAGTAGGATGAAGAGATTCAACCTTCAAAAGACACACTCCAAATGCATGGCCAACTACATTAAACTGGCAAGAAGTTGTCAAACACATCTCCAAACCACCACACTGTGTCTGCCAGCCCCGAGTCCACCGTCCTCCCTCCGCACCTTTCCAACCACCAACACCGACACTGCCACAGTCCGTCTCTATGGTACTAACCCCGCCTACTCCGTCCTATGACGGCCACTCCTCCTGACATCGGCCACATGTATTTTATTATATGCGTGTGCTTCACTGAACTCTTGCTATTCCATACCTGTATACAGGCTGAGTGCCCCGGCGGTGCAAATCTGCTCCCGTTGCTATAGTACGGATCACTGCAGACAGAGTGTCGACAACATCTCCCTCGCTGCAAGAGGCTATCTCCCATCTACATGCCTAAGACAGGCTGCTAGAGAAACCTTCTTTATCCTTGGTAACAACTTGTCACACTGCATCAATTCCCATACCATTATCTTCATACCCCAATGTGTATAGTGACCTGAGCTGTATGTGTGCAATTTACAGTACTTGCATTACACCCCTTTTGTAACTTCAGACCAGGCAAAGGCAAAGTTTCAAGAGCTTTACTTAAATAATTTAGTTCTGAATGATGACATTCACAATATAACAGTTCCAAAAGAAAGTGCAGTCTTTTCCTTCATCCCTAGTCCCCAACTTCAGGCTTGTAACTGCCCCAGCATACCTGCACAGGATAAAAGTCCGGACTTTGTAGAGTCCACAATAGGTTTCTTCAAAGAGCACTGCAAGTCCCAGCAGTGTCCCCTAACAGTGGGAATTCCGATCTCGGCATGGTATTGGCCAATCAGGTTTCTGGCGACAGCGACAAGAAGTACATCTCTCTAGCTCCAAATCCCAGGCCCCCAGGAGCTCTCTGGGTGTGAACCCCCTGTTCCTTTTAAAACACACAGAACCAGCGGCTTGGACCCAGCAAAGCCCGCCAGCAGAAAAACCTGAGAAAATATTTAACCATATCCTTCCCAACTGGGGCAGCGTTAACTTCTACCTGCCTACTTTCTTCCTTCGAAGTCCACAAGGAAATCAGCACTTCTGGGAGTGTTGATCTCCTGGGCTCCCCACAGACCCTCCTGTTGACCTCCAAGTCACTACTGTATGCTGTAATGCATAAAGCTTAGCCGAAGGAACCAGGGAGAGCTCTAGGGGGCATAAGAAATCAAAACACTGGAAGTACTGGTTTCCTTGTGAACTTTGCAGGAAGATTTCTACTGAACCAGATCCGGGAAACGTGGTAGGCATTCTTTAGAGATTTTCACAACAGAAAATTTTGTTTTGTTTTAACTGCATTTGTTAAGTAAATCATTTAGTTTTGTTAGATTGATTCGTTTTTGGAATTTGTTTTCTATATTCATATTCATTTTGTATATTTGTTGCTCCGAATCTTCGTATTTTCAAATGTTATTTCTGAAGATTGGCTATATTCGTTTTAACATGGTATTTCGCTATGTTGGGAGATTACTTATGTACTCTGAGTCATACCTGCTAGTCCAAACCACAAAGAAAAATGGAATGAGCTGCTTGGACGATGTTGACTGGAGTTGCTTGCATCCGAAAGTAAGGAATGGAATGAAATAAATCTCAGATTCATTTATTATGTTATGATTCATAGATTCTGATAGCTCCACCTCCATCCAACCTGAACACAATAAGAACAAATCATCTTATTTCACGTTTATACCTTACTGCAGCCTTTCTCAACTAGGGTGCTGCCTATGGTCCTCATGCTAAGGCATCTTGGTTAAAAAGGCTGTCAGAGCTCCCCTGAACTGTGCATCAGCAAAACAAGAATTTGGTTGCACAGAGCAGTGTACAGCAGTAGAAAGGTAAGGCGGCTTTTTGAGTCCTGAGCTCTCCTCCTCCCCTTACATGATAGTACCCTGTGCCAGTGTAAAGGCATGTGTGTGTAAATGCAGGAACGGTAGAGGTGGGGGAAGCAGAAGGTGTATGTGCCCAGGTTCCGACTCTACAACCAGCTGCTGATGCACAGCTACACCTGGCAGTTAGCCATATGTCCCTTGCAGTTCACTAGCCTGGCCACACTGGCTCCTCACTCAGACCAGCACTGCCCACAGCCTTATACTTTGTAAGGCTGTGGGCAATGGGACCAGCACTGCCCCCACTGAAGGGGCAGTGGGGGCAGGTTTGCAGAGGTTAGCAGAGAGTGAGGTACAACGTTTTGTCAATAGGGGGATTAGCAGAGGTAGGTAGAGAGAGGGTTTGCGGTACAGAGGTAAGCAGAAAGAGGGGTTATGGTGTACAGAGCTAAGCAGAACGGGGGTGGGGTAAAGAGGTGAGCAGATTGGAGGGTTTGGAGTACAGAGGTGAGCAGATGGGAGGATTTTGAGTACAGAGGTGAGCACATGGGGAGGTTTGGGGGTACAGAGGTGAGTAGATGGGGTGGGGGAATACAGAGGTTAGCTGAGAGGGGGTTTGGGGGTATAAAGATGAGCAGAGAGGGGGTCTGGGGTACACAGATGAACAGAGAGGAGGTTTTGGGGTAGGGAGGTGAGCAGAGAGGGGGTTTGGGGCACAGAGGTGAGCATAAGTGTTTTGGGTGCAGAGATTAGCAGGGGGATTGGGAACCAAAGGTAAGCAGAGTGGGACTGGAGTACAGACATTAGCAGATCACACTGGGCTGCAATTCACACTGGAACACAGAAAAAGTAGTGCATGCACCACTTTTTCAGAACATGCTGCACCAAACCGCATGGTACTGTGATACCATGCAATTTGGTGGCTTCAAATGCTCTGCATGTGCAATCTGCGTTTTGGGTGCTGATAATAATGCATTGGCACCCACATGCAGATTGCAAGGGCAGTGCGATCACCTACTGTGCAAAAAACAGCTCTAGTCCCTGACCGTTTGCTTTTTAAAATCACTCTATACTAAAAACGCACTGCATTTGCTAATGTGTGAGAGTACCACTAAGAACTAAGGAAACCCCTGTGCATCTACTAAAAAAGCAGTGCGTTTGGATTTAGGGAATGCACTTGTTTTTGCATGTGTTCCCCTACACGCAGTAATGTGAACCAAGCCATAAATGCGGTGCCTTGAGAATGAAAATACTTTCAGCTTCATGCACACGGGAAGTTATAAAAATGGCAGTAGCTTTAGCTGTAGGTGTAGAATGAAGGCCTCTTGAACCTCCTTTAGGGAAAGAGAGCCTTGACTGCTGGAAGCATGGCACCACTGTGGGTTTGAACCTAAAAGGGAAGATAAGTAGCTCCCTTAGGATTGGTTACAAAGACCTGAGGTGACTGGGTGGACCCTGAACTCCAGGAAAAGGCTATTCTGAGGCACATCCAACTACTCTGAGGAGATTCAGCTGTCACAAGAGTTGTCCTTCCGCAGTGTTCCTGTATCATCATGGACACAGAATTTTTATCCAGAGGTCAGGCTGACTGGCTCCTTCATCTTATTATGGTGAGACTGTCCTCTTAGCTCCTATCCCTACTACCCATCCCCTGCTGCCAGGCCACTCTCTTCTAGGGTCATTCCATGCAATTTCCCTCCATCCAGACTGAGCCCCAGCCCCTCCTGGGTCACTACTAATACAACCAGACACAGGACCCCTCCCTCTGGAGCTACTGGCGCTGAGGGCGCTAGCTCCACTCCTTCTCTGCTAGTCCCTCACTCTGCCCGCATCCCCCTGAGCTCTCCCCACCACAGCCATGCCTCTAATGCCACGTACACATGACTGGACTTTTTGACGGCAAAGATCTGACGGGAACAAATCCATCGGACAATTCGTTCGTGTGTGCGCTTCATAGGACCTATGCTGTCCAAAAATCCGACAGACTAGAAATAGAACATTTTTTAAATCTTCCCACCGGAACTTCGCCAGACCTAGTTCCTAGTGAGAAATCTGTATGTTGGTCCAATGGACCAAATATGACGCAAGGGCAGCTACAGCACCTGCCTGCGAGAATGTTTTGCGCTGGTTCTCAGCTGCAGGGTACTGTTCATCTTGTGCTCGCTGCAATAGGAAAAACACATTTCCTGACAGACTCCATGGCAGCAACGTGTGGGTTAAGTCCCGCCTCCACTACCCTATAGGACACCACTCCCATAAATCTTTGCTCCCTGCCCATGGCCGTGTTCTTTTTTTGTCCTCCTCCGTAGGACCAGACGTTATGGTCTTTCTACCTGAAGATTGCTCCCACACGGTTCCATTGTTGGTTTGGCCGAATTGCGACTGGATGGAATTGTCGCATGACTCCGCTAAGCCCTAGCTACTAGCGGGGTATGGAGTGGGCATTGGATATAAGCGCTGGAGGAAGCCAGAAGCCTAGCCACTGGCAGGCAGGCTGCGCATTTGGTCGGATAGCCCAGCTAAATAGCAGGTGACCTATTTTGCCCTGAGAAGTCCGGTATGTATGGTGCTTACCTTCGGCCTGGAGACGATCGTGTGGGAGCGGTAAGATTGTTCCTCTTTTCCATGGCAGCAGTTTGTGTTTGTTTTTTGCCGTTTCTCCTTCATTTTCCGTTCGTTTTCTATGTCTGTGTATGTGGGTATAGGCATGACGGTCGGATTAGCCTGCGTTCCAGACCGGCGCTCACTTCCGGGTCTTCGTCGGTATGTTTGTTCTGCGCATGCGCGCGTACGGCACAGGACCGAGGCTTGGTTCGCGCGGGCGCGGTGGCGGCGGGATGACGCTATTCGCGCATGCGCTGTAGCGGTACACAGGAGGCGGTGATGACGTCATTAAGGCGCTTTATTTAAACTTAGAAAATAGCCTGCAGGCTTTGGGAATGCTTGCAGGTTATTTCGTGACTTCCCCTTGTCCAGGTTTTCTGCTGTGGAGGTAGGTGGCCTTCTGGGAGAAGGGGGTGGGCGTGTGTGTGTTTTATGCCCTCAGCCTTACTTATATGTCTTTGCAGCATTTATGGAAACCCCTAGAGATATGGACTCACCTCCGCCGGTATGTGGCCAGCCCTCTCATAATAGGTACTGTCTGGGGAGGAAGTAAGGGGGGGGGGGTGGTCCGGTATTAGTCAGTGTGTTTTCTTTCCTTATCTGTATGTCTCTTCTATCTCTGTCTTAGCCCATCTAGATCAGCACAGCAACGCAGCTCAACGCATAGAGGAAGCGATTCTTCTAAGTCTTACCACCGGCATTCATATTCTAAGTCTAAACATCACGGCTCACCCTCAAGATCTGGGCGCCGTAGCGAGGATCGATCTCGCTCCTCCAAGGCTCATCCAGCCGTTCAGTTATTAATACTTGCTGGGGATGCAGATCGCAAGTTCCTACTGGGAAATCCCTGTGTGACCTCTGCTTTTCCAAAGCCTCTAGTGAGAGAGGGGGTACGGACCAGCATCTAAGGTCCCTTGTGGAAAATGTGGTGAAGAATCCCTCAAGGGGATCGGTGCCAGTCAGGCTCCTGTGCCTCAGTCAGAGTCACCTCAGTCTCCAGTCAGGGAGTCGCATGCTCAGGAGCTTCTGAGGAAGATAGTACCTGTGTGGGGTTTGACTTTGCCTTACTCTCCCCCTTGGTGAAGGCCATCAGAGAGGCTGTGAACTTGGCTAATCCTTCCAAACAAAGGAAGTATTTTAAGCATCTTAAAAGGGAGCGTCTTAACTTTCCATTCCTGTCTGAACTTGGTGAGGTCATCACGGATGAATGGACTAAAAGTTGAGAAAAAGAATAGTATGCTCTCAAAAGTCCTAAGGTTATATCCCTTTAAGGAGGATGAGGTCAAGTATCTGGTTTCAGCTCCTCTCGTGGATGCAGCGGTGATGAGACTAGTAAAACATGTAACCCTTCCATTGGAAGATACAGTTTCATTTAAGGATGCCTTAGATAGGCGGATTGGTTCCGATTTAAAAAGAGTCTACCTCACTGCTGGTTTGGCATGCAAGCCAGCATTGGCTTTAGCGGCAATGTCCAAGGCCATGGAAGTCTGGACGGACAGGGTGGATGATACCCTCAGAAACATTTCGGATGAAGTCGCAAAACTCTCCTATCCAGGAGTTACGGCTTGTATCGGCTTTTCTGGGGCAGGCTTCGATTGACATCATCCGCTTGGTGTCTCGGGTTATGCTTTCAGCTGTAACCGCCAAACGGGCTCTTGGGCTCCGTCCCTGGCTGGCTGATCCAGCATCTAAACAGGTGTGGTGCCATATCCCTTTCGAGGGTTCTTCCCTTTTTGGGAATAAGTCGGATAATGCCATAACCCGGGCCTCTGGTGGGAAGTCGGGGTTTCTCCCTCAGGATAGACGTTTAGAAAGCCAGACGAGATTTTTTCCTAAAAAGCAATATCAAGAGCAGGCCAGGGAGGCCCGTAGCTATAGACCGGGTCAAAAATATTCCAGGTCATGGAAGTCAAGGCAGTCCTCCTTTCAAGAAATCCGCCAAGAGCAGTGCGACAGGAGAGAGGGAACCAAGCAAATCTTTTTGAGATTGGGCCCGCTCAGATAGGCCAGGTGGGGGCTCATCTTCTACTTTTTCGGCATGTCTGGGCAGCCTCAGTCCAGGACTTCTGAACCGTCAGAACGGTCTCTTCAGGTCATTCTTGGACCTTCAGCAGGTCCCCAGGACTAAAGTATGTTCCCACCTCCCTTCCGACCTCAGAAGAAAAAAAAAAAGGCAGATCCTGTTGGCCTACGTGAAATCTTTACTGGCTCAAGGCGCTGCCGTTCCCGTGCCAGATGATCAACGAGGGAGAGGAATTTATTCTCCTCTTTTTATGGTCCAAAAGAAAAACGGTTCTTGGAGGCCAGTCATAGACCTTACACATCTGAATCATTTTATCAAAAAGGAAAAGGTTCAAGATAGAAACCTTGTCAACAATACAACAGTCAGGCGTCTGGATGTTTTCAATAAACTGTCCTTTTTCAAGGACCTAGGACGCTTACTTTCATGTCTCTGTGGCAGAAGATTTTCAGCAGTTTCTGCGATTTTCAGTAGGATAACCACATCTTCAGTTCGTATGTCTTCAGTTCGGGCTTTCAACATCCCCCCGAGTCTTTCAAAGGTGTTGTTGGCCGTAGTGGCTCTATTGAGATCCAAGGGGATTCGTCTTCACCACTATTTGGACGATCTTCTGCTGCTAGTCCAGGACAGAGACCGTCTGTTATTGCACAAGGATCAGGTTATTTCCACTCTTCAATAATTCGGTTGGATCCTGAATCTAGAAAAGAGTCAGTTAATTCCTTCTCAGTCTCTTGTATTCCTAGGCGCACTCTTCAACACAGTGAAGGGCACCATCTCATTACCCGAAGAGAAAGTAGCGGTAATTCGGGACAGAATTCGTCCGGCCCTCTCAGCCTCCCATCTCCCGGCTCTTCAGTGCCTGAGAATTATTGGCACTATGGTGGCCACCATTCCAATGGCGAAGTGGGCCCAATGGAAGATGAGACCATTCCAAAAAGGGTTTCTTCACCAATGGTTAGGCGACAAGACTCAACTTATCCGGATCACATCTTCAATGAGAATCTCTCTGCCCTGGTGGCTTCGGAAGGAGAATCTATTCAGTTGTCATTCCATTCTCCCCATCTCATGGATATCAATATCTTTGGATGCCAGCAACAGGGGCTGGGGCGCCCACTGTTTGACGGAAGTAGCACAAGGCACCTGGGACTTCCCTTCCAGGGGGATGGTGTCGAATATTCTAGAATTAAAGACAGCCTTCCGGGCGCTCCTAGCCTTTCGTCATCTGATCTCAGGAACTTCGGTTCTTCTCGGACTAGACAACACAACAGCAGTGGCATATATAAGGTGACAAGGAGGTACTCGGAGTCTGTCCCTTCTTCAGGGGGTAGAGCCAATCATGTCTTGGGCTCAGAAGAACCTGGTCAGCATTACAGCAACTTATGTTCCAGGAACGCAGAACGTCCAAGCGGACTTCCTGTCTTGAGTCAATCTGGACAACAACGAATGGTCTCTTCACGAGGAAGTTTTCAGGCGGATTCTAACGTTATGTTTCTCCCCAGAGGTTGACCTATTTGCCTCTCCTTGCAACAAGAAACTGGCAAGGTATTATTCCAGGTTTCGGGATCCTCAGGCTTACGGAGTGGATGCACTGACGGATCGATGGCGGTTCAACAAAGCTTACGCCTTTCCTCCGATTCCTATTATTCTACAGTTCCTGCGGAGACTCAAATCAGAAGCAGTAGAGGTGATAGCTGTAATACCTTATTGGCCCAACAGGCCATGGTTTCCGCTTCTAATGCTCCTCAGCATCAGAGATCCGATTCCCTTACCTCTCAGACCCGATCTTCTATCCCAGGGCTCGAAGCTCCATCCCTGTCCGGCCCATCTATGTCTGAGGGTCTGGTTTTTGAGAGGGGAAGATTAGAGGCTCTGGGTTGTCCCAAGGAGGCCTTTTCTACTCTCATGAGTGCAAGGAGGAAAAGTACCAACCAGGTGTATGAGAGGATTTGGTCTAGATTCACAAGTCACTTGTCTTCCAAGTCTTGCTCTAATGGTAATCTGACGGTTCAGGATGTTTTGACTCTCTTACAGTCCAGACTAGACATTCCCCTATCTGTCAGCGCTCTTCGTGTACAAGTCTCTGGAGTATCCTGGGCTAAACATTCCTTGGTTCAGCAATTCTTTAAAGGAGCAATTAGACTTAGACCACAGAGGAAACCTAGATTCCCCAAGTGGATTTACCGCTGGTTCTCGTCTTCTTTTCACAACTGGACTGAACACTTTCAATCAAAGAATTGTCCCTAATGACATCTTTTTTGGTAGCCATATCTTCAGCAAAAGGAGTCTCTGAGTTTCAGTCTTTAGGATCAAAGGATCCTTTCCTCACATTTTTTTCCTGACAGAGTGGTCCTAGTGCCAATACTGGGGTCGAATCCAAAGGTTACCTCAGACTTCCACGAAATTCAGGATATTACTCTTCCTACCTTTAATTCGGCTGGGAGTCAGGATCTTCATCCTCTCGACATGGGAATTATTCTGAAACGATACTTGGAGGCAACAGCTTCTTTCCGGCAATCGGATTATCTTTTGGTTCTTTTTCACTGTAAAAACAAAGGCCTTTGGGCTTTGGTCAGATCCATCGCCACGTGGGTGGTTCAGGCGATCCAGTGGGCTTTTAAAGAGAAGGGCTTGGCTCCTCCTGAGGCGGTTACGGCACATTCCACGAGAAGTCTCTCTACTTCTTGGGCAGCTTCACGTCATGTGGCTCCTGAGTTTATCTGCAAGGCTGCCTCTTGGTCATCCATTCATACATTCATGGCTCACTATTGTGTCGAACCTACCAGTTTATCTTCCATTGATTTTGGTTTAAAGGTGCTGTCGGTTGACAGTGTTACATACATTTTTGTTCAGCATTTTTGCCCTCCCGAGTGTGTTTGGCGAGTTATTTCCCACACGTTGCTGCCATGGAGTCTGTCAGGAAAACGGAAAATTCCTATCAAAATACTTACCGTAATTTTCCTTTCCTGATGGACTCCATGGCAGCAGGAGTTCCCTCCCAAAATGGCTGGAGTAGGCTAGTTACCGAACACGGCCATGGGCAGGGAGCAAAGATTTATGGGAGTGGTGTCCTATAGGGTAGTGGAGGCGGGACTTAACCCACACGTTGCTGCCATGGAGTCCATCAGGAAAGGAAAATTACGGTAAGTATTTTGATAGGAATTTTCCGTTTTTCCTATTGCAGCCAGTGTGAGAGAGAGGCGACAATGTCCCTTGGGTCTGGTATGGATCTTAAGGGGAACCCCCTACGCCGAAAAAAACATCCCCCCAAGGTCCATACCAGACCCTTATCCGAGCCTTGCCGGTAAGGAAAGGGGGTGGGGACGAGCGAGCCCCCCCTCCTGAACCGTACCAGGCCGCATGCCCTCAACGTGGGGGGTGGGTGCTTTTGGGAAGGGGGCACCCTGCGGGCCCCCCCACCCCAGAGCACCTTGTCCCCATGTTGATGAGGACAAGGGCCTCTTCCCGGCAACCCTGGCTGTTGGTTGTCGGTGTCTGGGGTCGGGAGGCTTATCGGAATCCGGGAGCCCCCTTTAATAAGGGGGCCCCAGATCCTGCCCCCCACCCTATGTGAATAAGTATTGGGTACATCGTGCCCCTACCCATTCACCTGGGGGAAAAAAAAGTGTCAATAAAAAAACACACTTGACTGTTTTTTAAAGTAGTTTATTAGGCAGCTCCAGGGGCCTCTTCTGTCTTCGGGGGTCTCTTCCACTCTCTCTGGCCTCTTCTCCCACTCTCTGGCCTTCTCTCCCGGTCTCCAGTTCTTCTCCTGCTCTCCGGCCTCTTCTCCCACTCTCCAATTCTTCTCCCGGGCTCCTCCGCTATCTTCTGCTCTTTTGCCACTCTTTTTCTAGTGGTGGCTGGGTGTTTTCCGTCGTCCTCTTCCCTCCGGTCTTCTTCCAATGTTGACACGCCACTCTCTCCCATTGCAATGCTGTGTGCACGGTGCACTACGACTTATATAGGCATGGGGCGGGGTCACCAGGCGATGTCATCTGGTGACCCCGCCCCTTATGACAGCACAGCCCCAGCATGCCCTGGAGAGAGCAGAGGAGTTGGAAGAGACCCCCGGAGCTGCCTAATAAACTACTTTAAAAACCTGTCTAGTGTGTTTTTTATTGACACTTTTTTCCCCAGGTGAATGGGTAAGGGTAGGATGTACCCCATACTTATTCACATAGGGTGGAGGGCCGGGATCTGGGGGGCCCTCTTATTAAAGGGGCTCCTGGATTCCGATAAGCCCCCCGCCAGCAGACCCCAACAACCAACGGCCAGGGTTGTCAGGAAGAGGCCCTTGTCCTCATCAACATGGGGACAAGGTGCTTTGGGGTGGGGGTGACCCGCGGAGTGCCCCCCTTCCCCAAAGCACCCACCCCCCATGTTGAGGGCATGCGGCCTGGTACAGTTTGGGGGGGGGCGCTCACTTGTCCCCACCCCCTTTCCTGACCGGCCGGGCTGCATGCTCGGATAAGGATCTGGTATGGACCTTGGGGGGACCCCCGCGCTGTTTTTTTTGGCATAGGGGGTTCCCCTTAAAATCCATACCAAGCAACGGGGCTCGCAAGGTGTCAATCTCGCGGACCAATCAAATGTTGGCTAGCAGGTTCTCACATTTTCTGCCAACAAAACTTTGTTGTCGGACTTTCCGATCGTGTGTACACAAGTCCGTTGCACAAAAGTTCATGCATGCTCGGAATCATGCTGGAAGCGCTCGGTCTTGTAAAACTAGCATTCATAATGGAGATATCACGACTATTAAACTTCCTTTTTATCGGCTCGCCATACGTCTTGTACGTCACTACGTTCGTAATTGTTGGCCAATATTTGTGTGACCGTGTGTATGCAAGACAAGTTGGAGCCAACCACCTTCGACAAAATTCCACGGTTTTGTTGTTGGAAAGACCGATCGTGTTTATGGGGCAATAGTCCATAGGCAATGACAGAGCTGATGCAAACAGATTTTTTGAGTTCAGGTCCACTATAAGGCTGGGTTCACATATATGCAAACTGGATGCGTTTAACATCGCATGCAATTTGCATATCATGTGAGTGCACTGCATCCAGTTTGCATAACTTACATAATGTGTGTGTGATGGCTTTCAATGGAGGGGGTTCACACATGTCCGGGATGGCTGCAGTGTGAATTTAAAAAGGGTCCTGTGCATTTTTGGGTGCGGTTCAGGTGCGAATTCAGGGAAAAAATTGCACCTGAACCAGTGAACACAAACGCACAGGACACTGGACTGTAAACCGCAGCTGGACCTGTGTGAACCCAGCCTTAGGCTCAGTTCAAACTGCCACGACTTGGGATCCGACCTGTGAGACTCCAAGTCGTGTGACATGTGAAATCCCATGTTAGTCAATGATGGCTGTCTTAATTAGCACTACTGGCATTGCTCCGACTTTAGAAAAGGTTCCTGTACTACTTCAAGGCAACTTCTATCTAACTTGTGTCCATAGACTTTAATGGACGTCGCCTTCAAGTCACATCTTCATCTAAGATGATGTGATTTGGATACGACATTACAGGAAGATTACCCAGGCATTCCCTGAAAGTTCCTTCAAAGTCGCATCAAGTAGTACACAAGTTGCCAGCAAATGTCAGGAAGTCATCTGGCAAAGTTGCACGACTTTCAGGTTGTGGCAGTGTGAACCATGCCTAAGTGGTCTATTTATAAATGTTATAATTGATAAATAAAAACACACATTAAGTATGTTGTAGGGCTTCTAAATAGTATCCCTTCAATGTCTGTATTTTATTTTTTGTTATGTAATTTGTAGCAGAAAATAGACAGTATAAGCACCCGCCCGTGGGATGACACCATTAAGGAGCTGTCAAGCCCCCTCATCAGTGTATTGTGACTGCGGGCTCTTTTCCCTGCTCAGTCCAAAAGAGAACTTGGCGGCAGTGTGACAGGGGAAAAGCGAGCTGCGGGCTGTCAGAGGTTTCCCCTGCTTGCTGCCCTTTCTCCGGTCAGAGAGAAGAGACGGCAGCTCTCATCAGGTTCTCCACCCAGCTTCTTGGCTGCTCTGTTTCTTCCCTATTGGGTACAATGAAGGGCCAATCAAAGGTGAATAGGAGAGGAGAGCATCATGGGACATGTAGTCCCAAAGATTGGCGGCCCCATTTTACACAGGGAGGAGGCTACAGCTTGATCGAGAGAGAGAGAGATTGAGAGACTGCAGCTTGGAAAAAAGCTGAGGGAGTGAGTGCTACAGGACAAAGAAAGAGGAGTGTACTGGGCGGAAGCCAGAGAGAGCCACGCTGCCCAGCGCCACCAGAGAAAGAACCATGCTGCCCAGAGCCACCAGAGAAAGAGCCAGACTGCCCAATGCCACCAGAGAGAGAAAGACTGAGCCACTGCCAGGGTACAGACATGCCACACTACTGACCCAGAGTGAGTGATTGTCCAGCTGGAGGGATCACTCCTGCTGTTTCGCTGTGTCTGGTAAGAGGGCCTGTCCTCCATTATCCATTACTGCTCCTAGGGACTGAGCCATTAGGAAGTGCCTAACATGCTATCCTCTAGCCTTAATACTGCCTGCAGGCCTTATTGACCGCTGCAATGCTCACTAACAAGCTCCAACACTGAGCTGCCAACTAGGCTACTTGCTCCAAAATAGAGGGGGGGGGGGGGGTGACACCATGTTTTATCGCACCAGGTGAAGCAAACCCTAGTGATGCCACTGATTCAGCAGCAGCACCAGCAATTCACATGTGTGTCCATGGTCCTGGACACCTTCATTGCGGGACAATACAGTGTCCTGGAATGAAATAGAGGACACAGAACACCCTACTAACTGATTTCTGGAAGTTTGGCACTGGTTGCTAGGACCGCCCCGCCTGGCATCTAGAAACCAGTGATGTCAGAATCAGAGTCTCAGTGAGGCCTGCGTCTAGTGCTGCACTCTGCACTGCATCCTGAGACTGTCTCACTCTCTCCACCCACCTCCTCCTTTTCCAACCGTGGAGCCCAGCGATTTGCAGGCAGCACTGCAGGGAGGGACTCATCTTCTTCAGTCTCCATCCACCTCTTTCTCCAACACCCACTTCCCTGTGGCATCGATTAAACTGGCTCAGAGAACCATCGGATTCCACGGCTGCCCGTGCCCGCTGCGGCAGTGCCCCACTTCTCTTTCTGCCCACGGCCCACCTGACTGTTGTTGAGGGACCCTGGACCACCACCACTCAAGTGAGGAAACGTAATAAGATGGATAACTGGGATAGAAGGTGACACAAGTTGGGGCTGGGCACTGTGTCTGGGGGACAGGACATTAATAATTAAAGCTGACAAGTGAAGTAGAGCTGGAGGACTCAGTCTCTGATCATCTCCTGTACTATGTCTGCAGTGTCTGACCATTTCCTGTACTATGTCCGCAGTCTCTGACCATCTCCTGTATCATGTCCGCAGTCTCTGACCATCTCCTGTACTACGTCTGCAGTCTCTGACCATCTCATCTAGTATGTCTGCGGTCTCTGACCATCTCCTGTACTATGTTCGCAGTTTTTGACCATCTCCTGTAGTATGTCTGCAGTCTCTGACCGTCTCATCTAGTATGTCTGCAGTCTCTGACCATCTCCTGTACAATGTTCGCAGTCTCTGACCATCTCCTGTACTATGTCCGCAGTCTCTGACCATCTCCTATACCATGTCCACAGTCTATGATCGTCTCCTGTACCATGTCTGCAGTCTCTGATCATCTCCTGTACCATGTCCGCAGTCTATGATCGTTTCCTGTACCATGTCTGCAGTCTCTGATCGTCTCCTGTACCATGTCTGCAGAATCTGACCAATTCTTGTACTATGTCCGTAGTCTCTGACCATTTTTCTGTATCATGTCTGCAATCTCTGACCATCTCCTATACCATGCCCACAGTCTCTGACTGTCTCCTGTACCATGTCTGCAGTCTCTGACCGTCTTCTGTACCATGTAGACCAAGTGAGAAAAATTAGCTGCACACCAACATCCATCCAACAGGTTTATTGAAAGACTGCCACCAGGACTAAAACAAGAATGACAAAGTTTCACACATACATTGGGTTTCTTCAAAATCCAAAGGATGACTGACCTACTGAACCTCTTAGTAGAGGAAACTCCCACCCCACACAGGTATAGGGTGGTGTGATCAGCTCTCCCCTTATCTTGATGAGCCAAACTAAAAACATTCTGAACGACAATACAAATACATTTATGTAAAGCAAAAAGTAACCACATTTAAAAAACTGACACCATAGAAAAGTACATACAAAAGTGAATAAAAATATTTGTATGGAGGACACCAAAATACGCTGAGTATAATGTCAACCTAACATGTCACGCTTTAAAATTGCGCACACTTGTGAAATGGTGGCAAGCTTTAATACTTAAAAATCTCCACAGGCGATAATTTAAAACTTTTTACAGGTTACATTTTTAGAGTTACAGAGAAGGTCTAGTGCTAGAATTATTGCTCTCGCTCTAATGTGCGTGGCATATGTAACCTGTTTGTATCTGGCTCTGATACTAGCCAGTGCCTCACCAGCCACTGACCTCACCGCACGTCCCTGCAGTGGAGAGTGGCAGCTGCAGCCAGGAGGGCTGGCAGTGCTGAAGAGGTGGTACTGGAAGCAGTAGCCACAGGGAAAGATAGCACTGAAACTTTCTATTTTTGCTACACCATAGAAGCCCGCGGTCCCTTTCTGCAAAGGGCATCTGCTTTGGGCCTGGCTGAGCCAAGAAGTGCAAGCAAGTGCATACCTCCCAACTTTCATCAAAAGTATGCAGGCATAGGACACACCCATTTTCACGTCCCCTTAAAGGAGAATTGTCCAAAAAATAAAAGACTGGATAAACCCACAAGTGCTTTTTTTACCACTACTATTCCTTCATATTGGCTTTTGGGATTTACAAATGCAGCAATTTAGAAATCAGATGAAAGGTTTAGTGCTGGAAAACACCTTTTGATAAATAAAAAGTGCATTTTATATACATCTATATAGATCAGACTAAAATGAAGGACAAATGAGGAGGATTGAGGGACAGAGGGACATTGTTCCAAATCAGGGACAGTCCCTTGAAATCAGAGATAGTTGGGAGCTATGCAAGTGATATGCTGGAGGAGTGAGGAGTAATAGTCTGTAACCAAGGAAGTGCAGGAGGAGAAGAGGAGACTGTATATACCGTGGTGTATATAGTTGGTCTCAACTTTGCTTATCAATTACCTAGGCATCTCATACGTTTCCTGTCCCCATCCAAGTTAAATTCCTCTCAGTAAAATAAAAATAAAAAAGTGCAAGGACTGCTTTCATGTCTCTAGATGCTTGAAAAGTGTGTGCCTGGCTGGGCAATGTAACAGACGGACTACTACACTCAGCAGCCCCTACGGGGGTGCCGCTACATTATATTTAAGTTTTATATTATATTTTTAACTATAAGTTGTAGATTAAACAAGAATTAACTGCGTGGACACTATTACTTAAATGCAGGACTGTTTGTAATGTTAAGAAAGGATGTTCTTCCCTGTTGAAACTGCGTTCTGCTGTTGGAAACTGAGTTTCAAAGTAAAGATTTGTTTTGATTCAACAGTATATAGTATGTCCTGGTAGAAGTATGGGAATGCTCCTGCTCGATACGATTCTCAGAAATATTCAGCTTTTTTCAGGAGCTCAGTACGGGCTATTTCTATGAGAAATAAAAGCACAGGAAAGAAGTTACTATTATTATCAGACTTTTAATGTCAACATATAATGTATAGTGAAAGTTGGATGCATATAGAAACAGATCATCACATATAGAAAAGATGGGAAAAGAAGGAAAGGTGGGTGTGTACTGTTGCGGAGTGGGACCCTAAAGAAAACCTTTTGCTCTGCCCCTCAGGAGCAAAGCAGAGGCTTGTTTTAAAGGAGATTCAAAAAACAAGACACCACCTTATTTCTGGACCATTTATGCCACGTACACTCCAGCGGAATGTCCGACAGAAAAAGTCTGACGGAATCTTTTCATCATATAGTCCGATCGTGTGTATGCCTCATCAGACTTAATCTAAAGCCGACCATAGACGATTCAAATCGTGGCCGGTTCAGCAGGAACCAGCTGAGTTTCGAACTGATTGATCAACTCAACTTGGTTACAACCAACCTGCCTGATTTTACGTGCAATTATTGCCAGCAGCTGTTAAAGCCACTAGTAATAATCACTGTGTCCCACCAGCAGAGACAGCTTCCCTCGCCCAACTGACCCCCCCCCCCCCCCTCGCACACAATGGCTCCACTGGAGGGATTCCCCGTCAACACTGTCTGTGTTGATGGAGGAATCGACCCGTCAACCCGAGGTTGTAGGAAAGATCTTCTCTCCATCTATGGCTGGCCTAAGATATGTACTGAGCTAATCATCTGTGACTGGGACATTCCACACCCGGCAGCTGCATGTATGCAATAGGTACAGTATGTATATGTGCTGTTTTGGGGAATGCCTTGGCCACTTATCATTGGCCCAGTACAGTGACAGCTTTATGGCGAGCTTGCTCAGGTGGTTTCATACTAGGATCAAAACACCTAGGATTAAAACCTAAGCTCATTCACAATTAGAAGCTATGTAGTTTGCTGTGTGTGTGTAGTGCTGCTTCTGAATGGGGACACACACATGCTTACCTTGTTCCATCCAGGGAAAGCCAGTTGTTGAGTTAGACCTGGTATGACCTACTTCTGTTGGAGAGGGTGGCATACACACGGCCCGAATGTTGGCAGGGTGTTTTCGAACCGGCCAATATCTCCCGACATTCAACCCATGTGTATGGGGCTATACCCTTGTAACATAGTTAATCTACAAGCTAAATAAATATAAACTAAATTGGCACCATGTTAGCATCTTCTTTCCCTCAGAGTACTCCTTTGTAAGTGATTTGTAAGGACCAAAGTATGACTATGGATATCCTGCAATACAGATTAAAATGGATATAGCACCATCTCATTATTATACTTTGAGCTCTTATGAATGTACTGGTCTTTTTTAAGGGAGGGGGCTCCTTTGTTCAGTTTCACATTTGTTCCAAAGCAGCAAGTCACTTTAAACAACTTTTTTAGACTGTCGCTTAGAATAGAGCTTTTCCTAAGCCCAGTGTCATGCCCGGCTTGCATCAATGTGTATAATGATATATTGTTCATATGGCATGCTACCAGTATTACTTTTGTCAATTTGGATCACTCTGCAGTGAATCAGGCTGTAGTCCAGCACCTGCCCTTGTCCTGACCACAGGCTGTAGATAGCAAAGATGCTTCTGCTAAATCCCAGTATCTCTAGAACAGAGCCGGGGATTACACACTGTCCTGGAAAACAGCAGCTGCTAACGGCACAAATGTGTGCATGTTTTTTATTTTTTTTTAACTTCTCTCCTATTTCACTGCTTTTGTCCTGTAAATCTTTTCGGTAATTTTACGTACGGTACTTATCCATGTGCTCATGTATAATTTCTTTCTTCCTATCTCTTTCATTAGGCTGTCTTCACTTTTGGCCAGCCACTTCCAATCTGTATGATGTCTGCTGTGGGCAGTCATCTTTCTCCAATAGATGGCTATTTTGAGCTGCATCTTTCCACAAAAGGTATAATGTGTCAGCGTCAGGCAAAAACCAGAGGCAGTGTCCACAATTAGAAACTCGTTCCTTTTGTGTTCCTCTCTTGAGTTGGATTACTAATCTAGGAATGTGTCAGTATTGCTGCATTGTCCAGCACAATGTGTCAGTATGGCTGGGTTGTCCAACACACTGAATATATGCTGTTGCCCTATAGACCAACTCCTAAGTTCTTCTCACTTCTACACTATATCTTTATTCTTATTTCCCAGATGCATTGCAGCCGCTAAAGAAGTTCATCGTCTGGATAATATAAGATAACTAGTATTCGTCCTTCCTCTCTAGAGAGCAGCAATTTGTTTTTATTACTAGTGCTGTAATCACAGTGATTATAGTAAAGCACTCAAAGTCTGATCTGCATTCCAAACCTGTATCGTGCCAGCGAATATCAGCCCGTATTTTGAGTGCGATGTTACATATAAGATTGGACTCTTTTCGACAAAGCGCTAATGAAAGGAAATTGACATTTAACACTGTAGAGAATGACTCTATAAAGGAGAACTTTATGGATTTTACAATCCGTATCAATACAATATATCCGTACAATCCAATCCGTAAGAATAAAGTGACCAGATAAGCAGTTGTAAATATATTAGGAATACAAGACGGTTTATTAGTAAAGACTTGTAAAGTTACAGTGGATTTGTTTAAGGGGAACATTTAGTGGTTTTGTGCATAATTCTTTCTGTATTAAATGTGATGTGTATGTCCTTAAAGTGTATGTAACTTCAAAAACAAAACTTTCATATAAGCTTTAACATGGTAATGTAAATCAAGAACGAATTGTTAATATTTCTAAATCATCAGCTTTCATTTATGTAATATCTAGAAAATGTATTGTATGGGCATTTCCTATTAGCTCTGGAACACACGGTCGGACAATCCGACGGAAAATGTCCGATCGGACCGTGTTATTGGATAATCCGACCGTGTGTGGGCTCCCATCGGACTGTTTCCGTCGAAATATCCGACCGACAAAGTTTTAGAGCTGGGCTATAAAACTGTCCGACAACATGATCCGATGGGACTTTGTCCTATCGTTTGTAGAGAATTCCGATCGGACAAAGTGCCACGCATGCTCAGATCAAATTCCTAGACCAAAGCTATTGGCTACTAGCCTGAACGTAGTCCCGTCGTAAGGAAATAACGTCACCGCATTCTGAACGATCAGATTTTCCAACAACTTTGTCCGACCATGTGTATGCAACACAAATTTCGGACAAAATCCGTTGGTCAAAATCCGACGGATTTTGTTGTCGGAATGTCCGACCATGTGTACAAGGGCTTAGAGAGTGGCAACACCCTGTCTCGTAATTTTGCTCCTGAACTGTGGGACTATCACAGGGGCTTGCATGAATGGCGGCTACCAGTGATTGTTTCAACACACACATTTTACAGACATGTTCCACTGTTGACACGATTGGGAAACCTGCCCTGAGAAATGCCATACAGTGATCACTGGAATGCATGCATGTAGAAAGGAAGTCTCAAAAGAGGCTGCAGAAGATCACCAGCACTAAGATGCAACTGGATGAAAAAAGCAAAAACAAGTACTGTGATTTAGGCTGGGTTCCCACTATTGCGAATTGGATGTGGGTTTACCTGCATCCAATTCGCATAGTAGGAGATTGTGATTGGCTCTCTGTGGAGCCAGTTCACACATCTCTGCAAAG
Source organism: Lithobates pipiens (assembly GCF_037356315.1). Classification (NCBI taxonomy): domain Eukaryota; kingdom Metazoa; phylum Chordata; class Amphibia; order Anura; family Ranidae; genus Lithobates; species Lithobates pipiens. Next base: position 18,534,123 of record NW_027507696.1, read on the forward strand.
GCTCCATTGCGAATTGCACAGGGGTCACATGCGTCTTTTGGTTCGTTTCAGGTCCGAATTCAGCCAAAAATTCAGGCTGAAATCAAACCCGAAATGATGAATGGAGACGCACTGGACCCCTACTGTAAACCACTGCGTTCTCTACTGTGAACCTACCCTAAAAGTGTGCAACAATTTGATAAACAGCGTTTTAAGTTAGAACTTCTGAATTTGCAAACATGTCTTTGCTCAGTAATGCAAGATTATATAATGCAAGACATTGAAGCCATTAGAAAAGCAGGGGAGCCAGGAGACGGGCATTTTTACAAGTAGAGGTTAGCAATGGCAGCCTACATGTTCCATTGGTACAGGTTTCCTTGATAAAAATGAAATTGACGCAATGTAATGATAGTTTTTTGTTTATGTAGCCCCTGTTCCACATTGTTGTTCTGTCTGGCAGCAGGTACTGGGCTACTATCACTGATGCGGCCCTGAAAACTTCCTCTCCTCCTGTTAAGCACAGGAAAGGCTGTAGAGAGAAAGAAATCTGCAGAGAAGCCCCTCTCACCACCAGGAGAACACAGACGTAGCAGATATGGACTGCTGGGCACCCTGGGACAGCAAGAGCCTGCTGTAAGGAACTTAGACTTGTGGGGGGTGAAGTCCAAGACGGACTGAGCCCGTTTGTCAGATTAGCCAGGGAACAATACATTCCAGCATAACTGGGGCTTTGTGGAGAGGAAAAGGAAGTACTGTTCCTGGGCTTGGGGAAGATGTTGTAAGGATATTGTGGGAGACAGAGCGTACAGCAGGCAGCTTACAGAACATTTTGCCACCACATCAGAGATGAAGAGATACACAGTAGTGGAAATATCCTGGCAAATGAAAACACCACTGTCACTGACTAGTGCTGTGGCCTGATTGTTGGGGAGAACGCCATTGTCGCTGACTGGTGCTGCCTCCTGAGAACTGAGAACGCAACTGTTAATGACTGGTGTCTCTGTCTGATCACTAGGGCCGAACACCATCCGGTTCAGTTCGCAGCAGAACATGCGAACAGGCAAAAAATTTGCCAGAACACACGAACACCCTTAAAGTCTATGGGACACAAACATGAATAATCAAAAGTGCTAATTTCAAAGGCTTATATGCAAATTAATGTCATAAAGAGTGTTTGGGAACCTGGGTCCTGCCCCAGGGGACATGTATCAATGCAGATTTTTTTTTTAAAACTGACGTTTTTCGGGGACCAGTGATTTTTTTAATGCTTAAAGTGAAACAATAAAAATTAAATATTCCTTTAAATATTGTGCCTGGGGCTGTCTATAGTATGCCTGCAAAAAGTTTTCTGTGTTTAGAACAGTACCACGGCAAAATGACATTTCTAAAGAAAACATTGTCATTTAAAGCTGATTGCAGCTTTAAAGAATTGTTGGGTCTCGGCAATATAGATAAAACTCATTGAAAAAAAGAGCATGGATTCCCCCCAATCCATTACCAGGCCCTTTTTTCAATGAGTTTTATCTATATTGCCGAGACCCGACAATTCATTACAGCCGCAATCAGTTTTAAAAAAAAATTGCATTGATACATGTCTCCTGGGGCAGGACCCAGGTCCCCAAACACTTTTTATGACAATAACTTGCATATAAGCCTTTAAAATTAGCACTTTTGATTTTTCATGTTAGTGTCCCATAGACTTTAACAGTGTTCCGGAGGAACAGTATTTTTTACTTGGGGCACAGCGCAGGCACCTATACCCAGGTTCAGAGGAGGTTTATCTGGGCACTCCAAGGCCTCAATGTACTGGCCAGTCAAACTATTACCTTTGCCTTGCCCTTGAGCAGCGCCTTCCTAAGTATAGGTCTTAGGGTTCATTCCCTGGTTCATTTGATAAATACCAACTGTATATTCTATTTTGGTACTGTTTTAATTATTTGTTTAAGGGTTTTTTGCCTATTATATTTCTTTGGTTATTGTAGTATTGTTTATATTGTTGAAATAAATATCCCCTCCTAAACCCCGGTGTGTCAGAGAGTATGGTGTTACTTACAGAGTCATGGAATCTGGGAACAGGAGACCCATGAAAACAGCAGCTCCTTCAGGGGTAAGTGCTACATTTATGTATAACCAAGATACTCATTCATACAATATCCCATTTGTGTGGGGCCATTTGAAAATCACTGATGTAGCCTACTGTAAACCTGACATTTTGTGTGATGCAAACAAATCTTTATTTATACTTACGTTGCTGTAAAATATGTATTCACTATGGGGTGCTTTGTACATATAACCATAAACACTATACATAAAAAATTAACAGCACAGGTATAAAATCACAAAATGCCTATCACAAGTTTTGACTGTTTTCCTTCAGTATGCAAGTAATCCACCATGGACACCCACATTTATCACATTCACCCATAAAATTAAGATCTAAAATAAATATAGCCTGAAGCCTCTGCTGTACTAACAATCCAACGTTAGTACTTTCAGCTGTATTGGGGGAAATGGATTAGAGGAGATGTTCTTCAGGTGGGGACTGTTAATATGGTTGTACTGTGCGTACAGTGATGTCATTAGTGAGCGACTGATCTTTATTTTCTACTCATGCTTTATCTTTATATTAGAAATTAGCAGGCAAGAGGCTGCTAAGTAGGGATGAGCTAAACAACCCCCCCCCTCCCCCCCCCCCGTTCGGTTTGCAGCAGAACATGCGAACAGGCAAAACATTTGTGCAAACACCGTTTAAAGTCTATGGGATACGAAAGGGAAAAAACAAAAGTGCTAATTTTAAAGGCTTATATGCAAGTTATTGCCATAAAAAGTGTTTAGGGACCCGGGTCCTGCCCCAGGGAAAAAAATGTATCGATGGAAAAAAAAAGTTTTAAAAACTGACATTTTATCTGGAGCAGTGATTTTAATAATGCTTAAAGTGAAACAATAAGAATTAAATATTCCTTTAACCACTTTCAGACCGGACCATTTTGCTGGCTCAAGACCAGACCACTTTTTGCGATTCGGCACCACGTCGCTTTAACTGACAATTGCGCAGTCGTACAACGTGACTCCCAAACAAAATTGATGTTCTTTTTTCCCCACAAATAGAGCTTTCTTTTGGTGGTATTTGATCACCCCCCCCCCCCCCGGTTTTTATTTTTTGCGCTATAAACAAAAATAGAGCGACAATTTTGAAAAAAACACATTATTTTTAAAAAAAAGTTTTTTCCTTAGTTTAGGCCGATACGTATTCTTCTATATATTTTTGGTAAGAAAATCGCAATAAGCGATTATTGATTGTTTTGCGCAAAAGTTATAGCGTTTACAAAATAGGGGATAGTGGGGGCGTGGCCTGGGCATGGCTGGATAGAGACGTGTTGTCTGGAGCTCCCGACCGTCTCCCGGTTATCCCGACCGATATACACTACCCACCACAGCATGCCCTCCTCAAAGAAGAAACCCTCATAGAGACAGAGCAAATCCAGGCATCCCTCGCCAAAAACCCTGGCTCCCGGCGAACTCAGACGATTTTTCCAGCTCCCACAGCGGCACACTACGGAGGCTAACATGGCGGCCGCACGTGAGGACCGTCCGGGCTCACCGCAGTCAGAGAGGGAGCCGGACGACACATTTCATGACACGCCGCCAGACCTGCACTGTGCATCGGGTAGCTCCCAGCAACCTTCCTCGCTCTCCCTCCAGGCGGACGCAGAACTCCGCTCCCTGATTCAGGCGTTACCCACCAGAGTGGATATTATCGCACTGATCGGCGCGGTGGAAGCGGCCCATAGAACAGAGATGGCGGCGGTAAGGACAGACGTACACAATCTCACGGCCCGGGTGACAGAGGGGGAATCTTCTGTGGCATCTATTGACCTCCGTGTGGCAGCCCTGGAGGAGAGACAGGGGCTACAGATGGAGATGTTAATCAACCAGCAGCTACATCAGGGAGACCTGGAAGACCGGAGCCGGAGGAATAATGTCAGGCTCTGCGGACTCCCGGAGGCAACGGGAGGGGAAGACCTGAACGATACAGCTCTGGCCATCTTCTGCAGTATCTCAGGTGTGGAGCTGCCTGAAAGAATGACACTGGACCGAATACACAGGACACTTGGACCCAGATCTCCCAACCCAGAACAGCCCAGAGATGTGATCTGCAGGATTCATCACTACACACTTAAGGAGCAGATCGTTAGAAAAGCGTGGGAATCAGGAGTTCCTGACTTTGATGGGGCAGCAGTTAAAATACTCCCAGACCTCTCTCGCACTACACTGCAACGGAGAGCACTTCTCAAACCCCTGCTGGATCTCGCCAGGCGACAGAACTTTACCTACAGATGGGGATACCCATTTTCTGTAACTTTCCGGAGAGACCAGAGATCCTTTACACTCCGGAAACCGGCTTTACTCCCAGCTTTGTTTGCCTTCCTGGAAGTGGAGCCGATAACAGTCCCCAACTGGCTGGAACTCATCCCCCGGTTCCCTACACGCCTGGACCAGCCGCCTCAGCGGAGAGAAGGGTCTACTCCAGGACAGCCGAGAAGCCGCCATCGTGTGAGAGCACTCTCTGCGGAGGGAAGTCGGGAAACGTAACTCAGTGATGCTGTAAGTACACTCCCCGGTTACATTGCCAATTATTTTACCCCTGCCCTGCTTCCGCGGGCCCCTACCACCCCCTGTTTCTTTCGCTCCCTGTGGGCGCTGCCTGTCAGAAGCCGCACTAGAGAACAGGAACGATTCTCACACCACACAATCCCTGTGCCCTCCTCCCCCGGTTTTTCTACGCCTGCTGAAGTCTGCCCTACAAGGAGGGCAGAGGACCCTCAAACCCTCATGCGCTCGTGAGTTCTCTGAGGAGCCTGCAAGGGTGCCACTTGCGGGCAGACACCAACCCTAAGCCCTGTTTGCCTGGGAAACGTGTACTCCATAGATCTTTAACCCCGCTGATGACTCCCTTGTTAAGCCCCGCCGGGTTATGGATGGGGTGACCCTTAGGAACGGGGACTGTTGTGATGGTGCTGACCCCCCCCCCTTTTTTTTTGGCCTGCCTTTACAGCATGGGCTCATGTCTCACAGCCGGCAACGTTCCTAGCCCTCACGTTTTCTTTTCCGGCTGGGACTAGGGGAGAGCGTGGACTTTGTGAGCCTTGGGCACGGTACTTGAGATCCAGTAAGGCTGCCGCCCCTCGGACCCGGGAGGATGGCGGGGGCTACTTTCGCTGAGGGGGATGGGCGCCGGGCGCTCGGAGATGAGTGGGTGGGGCGGACACACAGGAAGGCCTTCAGGCATGCAGGAGCTGGAGACTTACCTACCCTAACAATTCACCATCCATCGGACCTGTTCATACGGGCGGGGGGAAGCGGCACAGACTTTGCCATGAAGATGGACATTTGGGGGGTATGCGGGGTCATGGGGGAGGGGGCAGGAGACACGGCGGTATTGAGGGGATGTACAGCTTCATTACCTGTTAGATTTTGATACCCTGCTTGCAGGCTCAGGTTGAAAGGTTGAGTTCGAAGTTTTTTCTGTCAAATTCTGAGTAAAACTTTCTTTCTTGCTGATGTGTATGTTTAACTGAATGTCATACGAATATATGCGGTCGGGGGGGGGGCGGTTTTGGGGGCTCATCTATGGAGCCCTGCTCTCCCTCTTCCCCCAATTAGGATTGCATATCCGCTCGGGGTGCCCCTGAGCACCTGGGTAAGATATATGCTAGCTCCGTGCAGTTGCACGAACTCAGGCCCCCGGGCCGAGGTATAGTAGTTGTGGTTCTTTTTTCTTTTTTTCTCTCTTTCTCTCCACTCTTCTCCCCTCTTTCTTCCCCTGTATTCTTCCGTCTCCCTTGTTCGGAATACTCTCCTCCTCTGCACCCTCTCGATTTTTCTACCACTTACCTAATCTCGGCTAATCCCATCTACCCGCTACCCTCGCCCCACATCCCCCCCTTCCCCCCTCCCTTGACTGCCCTCCCTCGTCCTCCCTTCTTTTCTTCCTCCTTCCTTCCCTCCTGCCCTGGACATGGCCCTAGACGCTATAAGGGTGTTGTTCTCAACGCCAGAGGGCTTAACACGCCGGAGAAAAGGCGGATGTTACTGCACGATCTTAAGAAAACGTTTACTGACATCGCGTTCGTCCAAGAGACACATTTCAGATCTGACAAACTGAATTACTTACAAAACAAACACTTCCCCTTGGCCTTCCACTCTACTAACCCATCGGCTAAATCCAGAGGAGTATCCATCTTAATCTCTAAGCAAATCCCATGGTGCACCCAAGCTACCATGGCAGACCCCTTGGGACGCTTTATGTTTCTCAAGGGGCTAGTAGGAGAAACGCAAATAACGCTAGTAACTATATATGCCCCGAATGATAGTCAGGCCGCATTCCTGGAAACCACACTGAACAAACTACAGAGCTTTCAACAAGGCCACTTGATACTAGGCGGGGACTTCAATGTCCCATTAATACCATCCACGGACACCTCTACGGGTAAATCTTCGATTCCCCCAAGTCACCTCAAACGTATCGCCAAAAGATTTCATAGAGCCCAATTAATTGATGTATGGAGACTACACCATTCTGGAGAAAGGGACTACACGTTCTACTCTTCCCCGCACAGAGTCTATACTAGAATAGACTACTTTATGATTCCACATGGCCAATTACATGCAGTACGTGCTACGTCGATTGGACACATCACCTGGTCCGATCACGCCCCTATCCTCCTTACCTATTCCTTAGTTAGTAACACGTCACCTAGGCGACGGTTCTGGCGCCTCAACGAGAGTCTGCTTCAGACTCCTGAGGTATTGGCAGAGGTGACCAGAGAACTCGACCTGTACTTCCAGACGAATGACAGGCCGGAATGCGATCCCGGCGTGCTGTGGGAGGCCCACAAGCCAGTTATCAGGGGCATCCTGATTAAACATGGTGCCCGTATTAAAAGGGAAAGAGCGAAACATCTTACCCAACTGCTGCAAAAAATAGACTCCCTAGAAGCTAGGCATAAACACGCCCCATCCCGAGCGAAGGAAGCAGACCTGCCAACTGTTAGAGGACAGATTACTGATCTGCTGTGGTATAAGGCCAAGGCGGCGTTACAGTTTTGCTGTAAGGTAAATTATGAATCCGGGAACAAGTGTGGGAAACTGCTGGCGAAACAAGTGAGGGAGCATAAACTCTCCTCCTATATCCCCAGAGTATCCAGGAATGACGGGCAACAACTGACCCTCCCAGAGCAGATTACTCAAGAATTTAGAGAATTTTACTCTCAACTATATAATTTGCAGCCGCCTGGGTCGCCTCTTACCGACATGGCAGACTACATTAGGGAGTCCCAAGTGCCATCACTGCCTCCAGGAATCCGAGAAGAGTTAGACTCACCCATCACTTTAATGGAGCTCCAAAAAGCGTTGAGCTCTATGAAACCAGGGAAAGCACCGGGGGCCAGAAGGCTACACCACACAATATTACAAAACACTGATGCCGATTCTAGGTCCCCGCCTGCTACAACTGTTTCATGCATTAGACTCAGGTTCGGTTTTTGCCAGGGACACATTTAAAGCCCACATCTTGGTAATACATAAAGACGGGAAAGACCCTATGTTGTGCAGTAGCTACAGGCCCATCTCACTCCTAAACACAGATTTGAAACTGTACACCAAGATTTTAGCCACCTGACTGGCCCAACATATACCACGGATAGTACATCTAGACCAGGTGGGATTTATACCCGCGCGAGAAGCAAGAGATAGCACGTCCAAGGTGCTAAATCTGATACACATAGCCCGAACTAGTGGTACACCCAGTGCCCTTCTTAACACGGATGCAGAGAAGGTGTTCGACCGGGTGGATTGGTCATATATGTTTTCTGTCCTGAGACAGGGCTAGGAGAGGTGATGTTGCGTCGCATAGCGGGAGTGTACTCCAATCCCTCGGCACAGGTAAAGGCAAATGGGGTATTGTCTGATTCCTTCCAGATTAAAAATGGCACTAGACAGGGCTGCCCACTCTCCCCCTTACTGTTTGCCATCTCCTTGGAACCCTTTCTGGCCACGATCAGACTGAACCCCGACGTCCAGGGCATACGGGTTGGTAAAACGCACCACAAAATTGCGGCATACGCGGATGACCTCTTATTCACACTGACAAACCCAGCAATATCTCTCCCAAATTTGCTTAAACAATTTGAGATTTATGGGAATATATCCAATCTAAAGATTAATTTCACGAAATCGGAAGCGATGGGGATAGCGATACCACCAAACACTCTACAGACGATGCAAAATGACTTTAGATTTAAGTGGACGTCTACTGCACTGACTTATCTTGGCACGAAAATTCCAGCCGACCTTTCGCGAATATATGAGCTGAACTTATCTAAATGGCAGACAAACCTACTCTCCTGGTTTGGGAGATGTAACTTACTAAAGATGAGTATACTTCCAAAATATCTCTACCTATTTCAGGCCCTACCGGTGGCTATACCGAGCACGTTCTTTAAACAAGTGCAGGCTTTGTTTAAGGAGTTTGTCTGGGCCCACAGGAAACCCTGCATCAAGCGCTCACAATTAACTGCGCCCAAACATTTTGGAGGCCTCGCCCTCCCGGATGTCAGAGGCTACTATTTAGCGGTTCAATTGGGCAGAGTCATTGATTGGCAACGACACGGGACACTGAAGCTGTGGGCCCAGATAGAACAGGAGCAATCCACCATCCCCCTAAATAGGGCACTCTGGTGCTGGGACGGGATCCCAACTGACCTTAAGACACATCCCCTGATTGGAAACACACTGACACAGAGTGCAAAAGCTATCCTGAGGATACAACAAACGACTCAGACATCGCCTTTGACCCCTATATTAGGGAATCCTAGATTTCTACCGGGCATGTCAACCGCACACTTCCAGACTTTAAGAGACACCGACAGGACCATGGCGTCGGGATTCGTGAGGCAGGACAGATGGCCTACCATAGCGGAACTGATGGACCCCTTAGGCCTTTATCAACTCACATTCTGGCCGGCAGTACAACTACACCATTTCCTTCAAACTCTGAAGGACCCGCAAGCATATGCTAGGCAACTTACGACTTTTGAAGAGTTATGCTCAGGTATAGAACCCCTTCCACATGTGCTGTCCAAGACATACAATCTGCTGAACAGCCCCCCTGACCAGCCTTTGCTACCCAGCATAAGACAATGGGAAATTGATATGCAGTGTACATTCACGGCAACACAAATACAGAATATGATTCACTTGTCCTTTAAATCCTCAATTTGCACCAAAACACAGGAAAATAACTATAAGATTTTGACGAGATGGTATCTGACACCCAGCAGACTCCAAACTATCTTTCCCGAGACATCGGATAGATGCTGGAGATGTGGGACAAGCAGGGATACGATCCTACACATTTTCTGGTCGTGTTCCAAATTAACCTCCTTCTGGACAGCAGTCCGCTCGATCTCTCAAAAATTTACGGAATTCATAATCCCGGAGTACCCCGCTTTTTTTCTGTTGCACGTCTCTACCATGTCTGTCAAAACTTACAAAAAAGCCATCCTACGTCATTTGGTGAATGCAGCCAAGTCATGTATTCCCTTACTCTGGAAACAGCAAAACCCCCCTACTATAACACTCTGGTTGAAAAAAGTGGAGGAAATTAATAGAATGGAAGATCTGATAATGACCGCGAATAACAAACACGAGATGTATCAGAGAACCTGGACCCATTGGAATACTCAGAAGAGGGCAAACCCCTCCTTGGTTTGGGTCAAACTAGTTAATGCCAGGATTGGATAAGTTCTAGTACAGCGAACCTGGCTGTTTCAGGGGCCATGTCCATAACTGTTTCCCATCCCCCTCTCCCCCCCACCCCACTCTCCCTCCCCACTCTCCCTCCCTTGACCCAACTCTCCCCACTTACCTTTCCTAACCCGTCTCCACCCCCCCTTCTCCTTTCTCTCTTGCCCTTTCTCCCCATCTCCTCTCTTTCCCCTCTTCACTCTCTTTTCAGTCTTTCTTCTTGCCTCTTCGGTAAGGCCCACGGATCGCCGACCTTCTATGGTCTGCGGGACAGAAGGGTGCTGACAATGTGAGAGACTAGCACAAGAGAAATGTACTATAGACAACATTACTCACATGCCAATGTGTCCTAGCTGGTAGAGAGGATGACTTGTGTTAGCTTGCAGAAGTTACCTTCTTTCTGTATGTACGTTTTTGTATCCGACCTCTTGGGGCCGAGATTTGTGGGCCTATCCTCTATTTTCTATCTCTGTATTCATGTGATATAAAACCAATAAAAAAAGATATTTGCAAAATAGGGGATAGTTTTATGGCATTTTTATTAATTATTTTTTTACTAGTAATGGCGGCGATCAGCAATTTTTATTGTGACTGCGACATTATGGCGGACACATCGGACTTTTTTGACACATTTTTGGGACCATTGTCATCTATACAGCAATCAGTGCTATACAAATGCACTGATTCCTGTGTAAATGACACTGGCAGTGAAGGGGTTAACCAGGGGGTGGCAGTGTAGGGGTTAAGTGTTCCTAGGGGCGTGTTACTAACTGTGGGGGGCTGGGCTTTGTGTTAGTGAACACTGATCTCTGCTCCAATCACATGGAGCAGAGATCAGTGTCACTTGTTGCGAGGCAGAACAGGGAGATGCTGTTTGCAACGGCATCTCCCCGTGAGACGATCGCGGGTACCCCCGCGGCGATCAAGTCCACGGGACCCGCAACCAGACTCACGGGGGTCCCGACCGGCACACGAGCGCGCCGCTGATGACAGGGCGGCATATTGAAATGGGCGTACCTGTACGCCAATATGCCTGTCTGTGCCATTCTGCCGACGTACATCGGTGTGCGCCGGTCGGGAAGTGGTTAAATATCATGCATGGGGGGTGTCCTTAGTATGCCTGTAAAGTAGCACATCTTTCCCATGTAAATAACAGTGCCACAGCAAAATTAAATTTCTAAAGGAAAACACTGCTCTTGGCTGTAATATATTGTCGGATCCCAGTAATATAGATAAAAATACCAACGATACCAAAAATACCAAACAAATTGTGTGGATGTCCCCTCCCCCCCCAAAATCCATACCAGGCCCTTCAGGTCCAGTATGAATATTAAGGGGAACCCCGCACCAAATAAAAAAAAATGGCATGGGGTCCCCCAGGACCTATATCCGCTGAACAGCAGTATATATAATATATGGCCTATATACTCTGCAGGAAATTAGGTCTTAGGTGTTGGTGGTATCAGAACACAGTAAGCTCTCACAGTTACTCTTGTTGGGCGAAGGAATGGGCCCTGCTGTGAAGTATTATATAAATAATTGTAATTACATGCCCCTGTTAAACAGGGGCAGAAAATTTGGGCCTTGGGCGGTGGTGGTGGTGCCACAACACTCTGACCCCTCAGGCCGCGTACACACGGGCGGACTGTTCGCCCAACTTTGTCCGCTGAACAGTGTTTCAGCGGACAGTCCGCTCGTGTGTGGGCTTCAGCGGACAGTTTCAGCGGACTGTTTGACGAACAAAGTCTTACGGAATTTCCGTAAAACTGTTCGCTGAAACTTGGTTTCAGCGGACAGTCCGCCCGTGTGTGGGCCAGTCCGCTGTACTTTCGAAATGAGCGGACTGTTCCTGCCCGGAGAAAAGTCTGCTCATTTCGAGCGCGTGTCCAGGTAGGCGGGGCCCGCGAAGGAGACGTCGCGGGCTCCGCCGCCTGGTATGGACTTAAAGGGGAACTCCAACGCCGAAAAAAATCGGCGTGGGGGTCCCCCCAAAGTCCACAACAGACCCTTGTCCGAGCACGCTACCCGGCCGGCCAGGAAAGGGGGGCGAGCGAGCGCGCCCCCCCCTCCTGAGCCGTACCAGGCCGCGTGCCCTCAACATGGGGGGTGCCTTGGGGAAGGGGGGGCCGCGCGGCCCCCCCCACCCCAAAGCACCTTGTCCCCATGTTGATGAGGACAAGGGACTCTTCCCGACAACCCTGGCTGTTGGTTGTCGGGGTCTGCGGGCGGGGGGCTTATCGGGTCTTGTCCCCCTCTTCGGTACTTCTGCCGGGCCACCGCGCCTTCTTATAGCTCTTTTGCAGGCGGTGGCCCGGTCTTCTGTCGCCGCTGTCGCCGTCGCCTTCCGTTCTTCTTCTTCTTCTTCTCCAGGAGATGTTGACACGTCGCTCTCTCCGGCCGGAATGGCAGAGCCGCGCTGCGCGGCCACTTATATAGTGACAATGGGGCGGTGTCACATGGTATATGTCACATGGGTTGGTCACATGGGTTGATGTCACATGGGGACTATGACATCGTAAGGGGGCGGGGTCACCATGTGACCAACCCATGTGACATATACCATGTGACACCGCCCCATTGTCACTATATAAGTGGCCGCGCAGCGCAGCTCTGGCATTCCGGCCGGAGAGAGCGACGTGTCAACATCTCCTGGAGAAGAAGAAGAAGAAGAAGAAGAACGGAAGGCGACGGCGACAGCGGCGACAGAAGACCGGGCCACCGCCTGTAAAAGTGCTATAAGAAGGCGCGGTGGCCCGGCAGAAGAACCGAAGAGGGGGACAAGACCCCCGAAGTCGGGAGAAGAGGCCGGCGGCGGGGAGGAAGAAAGCCGGACTCCTCCGCTAGCAAAAGAGCTACAAGAAGATAGCGGAGGAGTCCGGCGAGAAGACCCCCGAAGACGGAAGACCCCCGGAGCTGTGCAATAAAATATTTTATCTCGTGTGTTGTGTTTTTTTTGGGTACTTTTATTTTACAGGTGAATGGGTAGGGGTACATTGTACCCCATACTCATTCACATAGGGTGGGGGGCCGGTATCCGGGGGCCCCCTTATTAAAGGGGGCTCCCGGATTCCGATAAGCCCCCCACCCGCAGACCCCGACAACCAACGGCCAGGGTTGTCGGGAAGAGGCCCTTGTCCTCATCAACATGGGGACAAGGTGCTTTGGGGTGGGGGGGGCGCGCGGCCCCCCCTTCCCCAAGGCACCCCCCATGTTGAGGGCACGCGGCCTGGTACGGCTCAGGAGGGGGGGCGCGCTCGCTCGCCCCCCTTTCCTGGCCGGCCTGGTAGCGTGCTCGGACAAGGGTCTGTTGTGGACTTTGGGGGGACCCCCACGCCGATTTTTTTCGGCGTTGGGGTTCCCCTTTAAGTCCATTCCAGGCGGCGGAGCCCGCGACGTCTCCGTCGCGGGCCCCGCCTACCTTGACACGCGCTCGAAATGAGCGGACTGTCCTCGTGTGTGGGCGAGTCCGTTCATTTCAAAAGTTGCGCGGACTTAGTACGACGAACTTAGTCCGCTCAAAAAGTGCCGTGTGTGGGCAAGTTCGTTCATTCAAAAGTTTGAGCGGACTGTTTGACGAACTTAGTTTCGGCAGACAGTCCGCCCGTGTGTACGCGGCCTCACAGATACTCGTGTTGGGCGCAGGAACAGGCCCTGCTGTGAAATATTATATCAAAAATAGTAATTGCATGCCCCTGTTAAACGGGGGTAGAAAAATTGGACCTTGGGTGGTGGTGCCATAACACTGTAACCCCTCGCCCATACTCTTGTTGGGTGCAGGAATGGGTCCTGCTGTGAAATATTATATAAAAAATTTTAAGTACATGCCCCTGTTAAACAGGGGCAGAAAATTGAGCCTGTGGTGGTGCCCTAAACCAAAAATATTGTTTGAAGCTAGCATCATAAAGGTTGAGGAGGAATAGGATAGGCAGCATAGGCAGTCTTCAAGGGATCCCACATCCATAGCAAATTCAACGGGTTACATCAACATCAGGTGCTTATAGCTGCTGATCCAAGACTGATTCATTTTTATGAATGTGAGTCTATCAACGGAGTCTGTAGACTCTTTGATCCATTACAAACCCTCCAGCAAACCCTCCAGCAGCACTGAGTGTGCATTCAGAAGCTGGATGCAGGACAGGCCAGTAGCTAGTGCAAGTTCTGGCCAGTGGTCCATCCTCAACACCCAGTAACTCAGTGGATACTCTGTTGGAAAGGTCTCCAAGTCTGCTGTTGCCCCTAGATATTCCTGCACCATATAATGCTGATGCTGGTGATGGTTGCGTGAACTGATCAAACCTTGGCGCTGAGGACTTAAAAATTGTTTAAAGGTATAGGTCAGACAGCCACCTTCTCCACCGCTGTTCCTCTGACTGAAAGAAGCCTCAGCAACACATTGTCCAGCACCAGGAAATGGTACCCTCCTTGGATCTGGAAATGCATTGCACAAAACTTTCTTCAAGGCCTCCTGAAGATGTTTCATCCTCTTCTCCCTCTGCGAAGGTAGGATGAGCTCTGCAACCTTACTTTCAGAAACCATGAATCAGACCGAGACAGAAGTACAATTAAATCATACTTGTTTATTAAATAAAAATAAAAAGGTAAATAGAAAAAGCGTAGTCAAAGCATAGCCAGAGTCCAGTAACCAGATAGAGTAGTCAGCCAGGCCAGAAGTCAGGGATCCAAGTAGAGCAACAGCAAGCAGGATAAGGAGCCAGAAGGGATGTCAGCAAGCCAGTCTTTAAACAGAACCGCAGGAGATGGTTTCTTGTGATGTGACCAAGGCGAAGGCAGAGGTCAGACGAGCATGATCAGGAACAGCTGGTAACTGTAGAGAGAGATGAGAACTGGCAATCAGCCGACAGCTGAGCAGCCAGCCCAGAGAAGGAAGGGCTAAGCCATCCCTGACACTTAGCCTTGTAATGTGGATCAAGAAGGGTTGTCAGGCAGTTATGATCCCTCTCCTTGGTACCACAAATCCTAGGGTCCTTTCGCAGGCTTTGCAGAATCAGGGAGGCCATGCAGCATAAGTTTGCAGCAATTCTGAGTCCTCTGGGTCACTGAGGATCACATGATCCGTAACTACCTCCTCCCAGCCACGTACAACTCCTTGGGTTTCTGAGGACTGAAAACTATCCCTGCTGACACAATCCTCCTCCTCTTCCTCTTTTTCCTGTGTGTTTGGTGGGCAGCAATGCTATCTGGATAAAGGGGGTCTTGGGAGGAAAGGAAGTCCTCCTCTTCCTCCCGCTGTTCTGCCCATGATTCCATGAACCGTGTGCTCCAGCAGGAAGACTAGAAGGACAGCGTCACTAATGCATGCATTGTTGCTGCTTACCATCCTTGTGGCCTCCTCAAATGGTGACAGGACAGTGCATGCATCCTTTATCGGTAGCCACTGGCGTGGCGAAAAGAATCCAAGCTCCCTTGACCCTGTCCTGGTGCCATACTCGCACAGATACTCATTGATGGCCCTTTGCTGTGTGTGCAGCCGCTGCAGCATGGCCAACGTTGAGTTCCACTTGGAGGGCATGTCACAAATGAGGCAGTTGGTGGGCAGGTTGCATTCCCTTTTAAATGTCAGCCAGCCGAGCACTGGCATTGTATGACCATGGACTTTTCTGGCCTGCTTCAGGAGATCCTGTAAGCCTGGGTACCTGTTCAAGAACCACTGAATCACCAAATTCAGGACATGTGCCAAGCATGGAACATGAGTCAAGTGTCCCTGTCGGAGGGAGAAGAGAAGTTTGGTGCCATTGTCTCATACAACCATTCCTGGCTGAAGCTGGCATGGCGTCAACCACTTCTGAGCCTGCCCCTGCAGAGCTGAGAGAATTTTTGCCCCAGTGTGGCTCCTGACCCCTAGGTAGACCAACTCAAGCACTGCATGGCATATTTTAGCCTGACTGCGTGCATAGCCCCTTGAACACTTATGCCCCGTACACACGACTGGACTTTTCAACATCAAAAGTCTGACGGAATGATTCCGGCAGACTATTCGATCGTGTGTGGGCTGCAACGGACTTTTAATTCGCAAAAGTCTGACAGACTTTAGAAATGGAACATGCTTCAAATTTTTCCGCCAGAACTCTGCCGGACCCAGAAATCCGCTCGTGTGTGTGCTAGTTTGACGGACTAAAACCAACGCTAGGGCAGCTATTGGCTACTGGCTATGAACTTCCTTATTCTAGTCCAGTCATACGTCATCACGTTCGAATCCGTCGGACTTTGGTGTGATTGTGTGTGGCCAAGTTCGTTCATTCGGAAAGTCCGTCAGAACTCTGTCAGAACTCCGTCAGAACTCCGTCGAAAGTCTGCCGGACTTAAGTCCTGTCGTGTGTACGCGGCATTACAGGGCACCCCTGGTTCAGAGGACAAATCTGCAGAAGAGGCCATAGAGGAAGAAGAAGAGGAGGGGGTGGAGGAGAGAGATGTGGCAGAATCAACACTAGCATTTTGGAGGCGTGATGGCAGAACAAGCTCCAACAACACTGACCCCGGTCCTGCATCCTTCCCAGCTTCCAGCAGAGTCACCCAGTGCACCGTGAAGGAACGGTAACGCCCCTGCCCATGCCTGCTGGACCACGAGTCAGTGATAATATGAACCTTAATGCTGACACCCTGTCCAACAAGGCCAAAACATTGCCTTCCACATGCCAGTAGAGAGCCGGAATGGCCTTCCCTTGAAAAGAAATGGCGTTTTGGAACCTGCCACTGAGGTACAGCACATTCCACAAATTCACGAAAGGGGGCATATTCCACCAGCTGAAAAGGCAGCGGTTGCAATGCTAGCAATTTGGCCAAGCTAGCATCTAGACGCTGAGCATGTGGATGGCTGGGACTGAATTTCCTTTTCCGGTTCAGCAACTGGGGTAGGGAAATTTGCCTGCTAAAATCAATTGGTGGTATACTGCTAGCAATGTAGAGTTAAGATTAAGCTTTGGCGCTAAAACCCTTCTTATCGTGCATCTGAGTGCAAAGAAATTAGTGTGTTTTTTTTTTTTTTTAAATCTATGTGTTGTTAGACAATTTTATTCAGTGTTGCTGTTAAATAGCTTTTTGCGTATTATTTATGTGTGTGTATACTGCTAGCAGATTGGCTGCAAGTACTTGGGACACCTATTGCTATACCTTCATTCCTCTCAGTGCAGGTTTTTGAGAGGACTATAGGTATAGTAGGGTTGGAGATCCCAGATGAGAAGCAAGGAGAAGTCCGCCTTTTTCTTTGATGTGGGTCTTTCAAGTGCTGTTGCCAACGGACTGCATGGCAGGTCATCATATGTCTGGTCAAGCATTTGGTGCCCATGCGGCTGCTGTTCTGGCCAAGCTTGATCTGCTTCAGACATAGGTTGCAAACAGCAATGGTGCGATATGCTGCACACATCTCGAAAAAAAGGCCCACACCAAAGAACTTTTGAAAGTCAGAGGGGAGTCAGCAACGCACTGCACCTGCGGAGATATGAGGTGTGATCCAATAGGGTGGCTGCCCTTAAGCTACCCCTAAAGGATATCCTGCCTCATTGGAGTTGTGCCTCCTCCTCCTCTCTTCTCTCGGGCACCCAAGTACAGTCAGTGACCTCATCATCCCCTCCCTCCTCGTCACTGGAGCAAACTTGGCAGTATGCTGCAGCTGGGGGAACATGACTGCCAGTTTCTTGTCCTTCTGTGGCACCCCCTCTCTCTAGGCTCACGTTACTCCCTTCCTCAACCTGGTAACCAACATATGAGCCTTCAAATCGCTGCGCATCCTCCAGCAACATGTACCCAACACTGTGTTCGAATAATTCTGGGGACTCCTCCATGCACGATGGTGGGGCTTCAGAAGGAGTGACTGTGGACAAGGAGCCGGTGGAATAGGCTGCTTTGGCAGTTGCATTGGAAGGCAAACTACTCTAAGCCTGGGTGACAAAGGATGAGGAGGATGAGGACGGCTTTGTTATCCACTCCACCAACTCTTCTGCATGTTGTGGCTCAATAACACAGCCAGCAGCAGTATAAAGGGGCAAGCGTGCCCCACGGCCACCTGCAGAGGATTCACCATGGGCATGACCACCATGATCACACTGTACACACTGTATTAGATACTGTGTGCACCACCAGAAAAGTAGTAGAAACTGTACACACTGTATTAGATACTGTGTACACCATCATAAGTGTATTAAAAATTGTACACACTGTATTAGATACTGTGTACACCACCAGAAAAGTAGTAGAAACTGTACACACTGTATTAGATACTGTGTACACCTCCTGCACTGTATTAGAAACTGTACAATGACTACACTGTATTGTATACTGTGTACACCACCAGAAGTGTAGTAAAAACTATACACACTGTATTAGATACTGTGTACACTGCCTGCACTGTATTGTGTACTGTGTACACCACCAGAAGTGTAGTAGAAACTTTACACACTGTATTAGATACTGTGTACACCACCAGAAAAGTAGTAGAAACTGTACACACTGTATTAGATACTGTGTACACCACCAGAAAAGTAGTAGAAACTGTACACACCATATTAGATCAAGCTATCTCTCTGTCCATGCCAACAACACTACACACAGCCAAGCAGCCTTATGTGTGTGTTATTAAGTGTGGGGCATGGACATAGTCCCCCTGTGCCATGATTGGCCAAAGGCACCCTGCCTTTGGCCAATTATGGCTCTCTCAGAAGAGCGTGCTTTGATTGGCCAAAGCATGCAGGTCAGTTGCATGCTTTGGCCAATCATCATACAGAAATGCACTGCGATCTTGCAGTGCATTATGCTAAAATTTCCCACGAATGCCCCATAATGTTCGCTTTTCTGTGAACGGGCAAACACCAGATGTTCGTGTTGAACTTATGTTTGACACGAACAGTGATCTCATCCTTACTTCCAAGTCACTATTGAGAGGTGGAATTGGAGAAGCTAAAGTGCTAAGAGAATGACTTGGATTAATTCAATGCTTCTGCTGTAAATGTTGAGGATGAATTGCTCAACAATGCCTGCAGCTGAATAGGTCAGTGAGAGCTTGTTTTAAAGGATAAGGTCACCTTTCTGAACATGTTGCTTGTTACATCCATATGAATCAGCATCAGACCCCTCTCTGCCCAACCCCCCCCCCCCCCCCCTTGTAGCAGCGAGCCAGGGATCTTCTCCCTGTACTCGCAGCCACAATTCCAAGAGAGCATGGCCAGAATAAATCACAAGGATTTAGATCCCTGTGAATCAATGAACCACAAGTACCAACAGCCTGTCAGCTTGTAGTTCTCAATGAACTACCACGGCGCTGTTGATTGTTTCGGTAGTTCATTACACGCCCACTCCCTGTCAGTGCAAAACTGCCTGCCCGTACTGGGCAGACAGCTTACACCAGTAGTCTGCAGGAGGCCTGCATGGCACCAACAGCCATCTGCTGATCACTGGTGCAATGCTTTCTAGGACCCTAAACCAAGAAATGTGTAAACCTGCAAAAATGTGCATTTATTATTTTTTGTTAAAAGGTGAACTTATCCTTTGAAGCTCATTTGCTGTTTGTCATTATTAATCACAAGTCAAATGGGTAAAACCCAAAAGCAGAAAAAGGCAGGGACCTTGAAAATTGTATTGTACAGTATAGTCAGTATAAAGATGAGTCACACCAAACTCAGACTGAATAAATTCTGGCCCACCAGTAATGGGCAGGTATGACATAGGTGTAAACAGGGCAGAAACACAGGTAAGGCATTGTTAGAGTAGTCAAGGTGTATAGCAAGCATACAAGTGGAAGCTAAACTGACCAGACATACTGTATGAAAATATGACCAGATTCATGACATGAATTTACCATACAGAAAAATATTTCTTTATGGTGCAGGCTTTTTTTTTTCGAAGGACTAAATTCAGAATAGTTTTGTCATGTAATTAGAGTGTTAAATGCTTATGTATGTAATAGCTACAACATGTTTTGCTTCTGCTTTGTTAGACAGTTATTCATTTAAGCAGTTTCTCATATCTTTTGTGTTTCCATGTATTCCAAAGAATCCTACAATGTTTTTGTTTTATTAACATGGTTATAATAAGAGGAAGAATGCACCTCTCTCTCTATTGTGCCTCCTCTTATTGCTTTGGTGGATTAGGAACATAAGAGATCTTCTACCAATATAGATTCTTGTTAGATAAGCAGTGCTGGCTTTATTCCAAGCCCCCCTTTCCTTCCACCCTGTCTCTTGTCTTTTAGGAAAGGGCAGCTGACAACAATTCTCAGATAATAAAGCAGAGGTGACCCCTGCAGACCCGCACTGCCTTATAAAGATGTGATATGATGATAAAGGACACTGATACTTTGATATTTATAGAGACCCTCACCCTGTCTATTAACCTCTTCACCTAGCCCTTCTGATATACCGCCCACTGTCTGGTATATGATGACAGCTGTCACTCACCATGTCTGACATGCTGTTGGTAATAATATATCCTGAAACAACAAATTAATTGTTTAAAGTTACACTGTGGGTTTATGGACCTTTGAAACAATACGTCAAATGGAAGAATCTTTGCTATAATTTCCATGAGTGGGTCTGGTGAAAAAAAAAAAAGCGTCACAATCTGTATGCTGGCTAAGGCTGTAATTGCCATCTGTTCTAGGGAAAGCCCCAGTTTTTGAGAATTTTGTGTTCATAGAATTGTCCCTTTGTTTTCAATGTTGATCAAGTACACCAACAACTACATATGCAATTTAAAGTGAACCTGTGCTTTGCTAATGCATTAGAAGCTTAATTTATACAGGGATAGTAGCAGGGGCGGACTGACAACTCATGGGCCCCCGGGCAATAGGAGATTTATGGGGCCCCCAGGCAATCAGAGATTATGGGGCCACACAGTAGACACAAACACACACACAAAGTATACAATCACACAGTATACACAGACATGTTTCTATTGGCTGAGAAGGTACTGGAGAGGTGGGGCAGCTATAATCTCAGGATTTTTAGACCAAAAGGATGTCGGTAAGGGATATTTCAGAGACACAAATTTTTACATACTGTCCCTAGTTTTACTGAGGCTGGCAACCCTGATGGGGCCCCCTAGTGGCATGGGGCCCTCAGGCAGTGCCCGAGTGGCCCAATGGTCAGTCCGCCCCTGGATAGTAGGGACCCTCCTCCTGCTCCCATATTACACTGCTAAGTGCCTGAGCGACCAAGCCACAGTGTTGTTACCTGGGAGGAAGACAACTAAGTCGCGTGCTCCCCCATTCTGAAAGTACCAGGCATTTTTCTTACTCAATAAGGTGGCATAGTAGTGAAAAAAAAAAGTGATGATGGAAGATCTGGCAACATTTTAAGTAGTTTTTGGGCACATAAGAGGATGGAATGTAGGTTTATATCCGCATATGGGTAAGCTTAAAGGAATAAAACAATCAAATATACTTTTATGTACATTTTAATTCTTTCAGTTAGTACACAGTGTCTTGGGGGTGGACATTCCAAGGGAGTATACCGTGTGTGTGGGGGGGGGGGGGGGGGGGGGGGGTTTCATATGTTTTTGATAAGCTTGCACAAAAGATCACATTTTTGTGCCAAATCAGAACATGCATTTCAACTTATAAAAAAAACCCATAAAAATAATAAAAGTCCTTTCTTAGAATTTTTATCCTTACTTCACAAATTTATCACCCCTGATAATTAAAACTCTCCCCTTTGGGATCTCTTTTATCAAGGCACATTATCTTTTATACTGAGAAAACTCCCAAGGATTTTCAGAATGTTGCCAGATCTATAATGTTTTGGCTATACACTGCTCAGCCATAATATTATGATGACCCACCTAATATTGAGTAGCCCCCCCCCCTTTTGCCACCAAAACAGCCCCATCGCTACCTAAACAGTCCTGCATGGATGCATTTAGACCTCTGAAGGTTTGCTGTGGTATCTGGCACCGAGCTGTCAGTAGCAGATCCTTTAAGTTCCGTAATTTGCAAGGTGGGGCCTCCTTGGATTGGACATATTTTTCCAGCACATCCCACAGATGGGTTGAGAGCTGGAGAATTTGGAGGCCATGTCAACACTTCAAACTCATTGTGTTCCTCAAACCATTCCTGAACCATTTTTTTCACTGTGGCAGGACTCATTACCCTGCTAAAAGAGGCAATTACCATCAGGGAATAAGGTTTCCATAAAGGGGTGTACTTGGTCAGAAACAATGTTTAGGAAGGTGGTACATGGCAAAGTAACATTGGCAGGACCAAGGTTTCCCAGCAAAACATTGAAAATATTTGTTGGACTCATGAGCTGTGGCATGTTATTGCCATCATCCCGGAAATAGTAAATACAATTGATTGACACCTCAAATTTATTTGGGATTTTTAAGGCAATATAGAAAAAATTATACTAAATGTATATAAAAAAATATAAATTTTATTACAAATATAAAAAAAAGTTACAATAACGAAGAAATCCATAAAATAACAATGTTGTGCTGACATATGTATATAGCATAAAATAATACCACATGCGTAAACATGCAACAGAGCAAGCGGCTATTTTTCTACGCATTTCGAAAAGTATGTATCAATAGTTTCTTCTTCAGGGAAGCCACTATATGCTTAAAAAGGCATTTTCTCTTATTTTGGCGACTGTCCCAAAGATGGGAAAAACGGGCCAAAGGGGAGAAGGTTGAACCAATAAGTGAAGATGGTGAGGGTCTGCTACTATGTCACCGCACTCAAAGCCCTGGAGTCAAACAGACTCAACAAAGGATGGGAATGAAAAACTCCTTCATATATGTGTCCAATGGCCCAGGAGATGGGGAAACATTACATTGTATAAGCCCCAGTCTTGTCTGAGGAACCGCTGTATCAAGGTTCCAAATTTCTAGGTCTATGTTTCCCAGTTTTCTACCGATGTCATCAGATCTGGAGAATCCAAAGGACATGAGGAGAGTTGGATTTGGATTCTCCAGATCTGATGACATCGGTAGAAAACTGGGAAACATAGACCTAGAAATTTGGAACCTTGATACGGTGGTTCCTCAGACAAGACTGGGGCTTATACAATGTAATGTTTCCCCATCTCCTGGGCCATTGGACACATATATGAAGGAGTTTTTCATTCCCATCCTTTGTTGAGTCTGTTTGACTCCAGGGCTTTGAGTGCAGTGACATAGTAGCAGACCCTCACCATCTTCACTTATTGGTTTAACCTTCTCCCCTTTGGCCCGTTTTTCCCATCTTTGGAACGGTCGCCAAAATAAGAGAAAATGCCTTTTTAAGCATATAGTGGCTTCCCTGAAGAAGAAACTATTAATACATACTTTTCGAAACGCGTATGAAAATAGCCGCTTGCTCTGTTGCATAAAGTTTACACATGTGGTATTATTTTATGCTATATACATATGTCAGCACAACATTGTTATTTTATGGATTTCTTTGTTATTGTAACGTTTTTTTGATATTTTTAATAAAATTTATATTTTTTTATATACATTTAGTATCATTTTTTCTATGTTGCCTTAAAAATCACAAATAAATTTGAGGTGTCAATCAATTGTATTCCCAGCAAAACATTGCCCAAAGCATTACATTGCCTCCATTGTCTTGCCTTCGTCCCATACTGCATCCTTGTGCCATCTCGTCCCCAGGATAGCAATGCACATGCACTTGGCCATCCACATGATGTAAAAGAAAACATAATTCATCATACTAGGCCACCTCCTTCCAATGCTCCATGGTCCAGTTATGATGCTCATGTGCCCATTGTAGGTGCTTGTCATGGTTATGCAATAGAGTTCATCTGCTTACCTGTCTCCATGTGTTCATTTCTAGAGACCAGCCGAGCCTCACCTGACTGCTTTTATAATCCATCCTCTGGCATGGCTCCACCCTAGCTCCTATCAGACTACTCTATATTAACCTGTGCACTGCTAGCCAATCCTGCTGATCAACCTTTGTGTGTTAGCCTCCTGTTACCTGCTATGTGCTCTTCTACTGTTTTCCGTTACCGACTTTGGCATGTCCTGACTATCCCTGTTTCCCTGTGATCCTGACCTTTTGGGGTGTCTCCGACTATTCTTGTCTGCTTGTAGCCCAGACCTTGGCTTTGTCCCTCACAATCCCTATCCTCCTGTTGCCTACTGTGGGTGTGAGCTGGGGGACCCTGGGGGTCGCGACCTGGAGCCAGTTGCAGCCAAGTCCATCCTCACCACTCGAGGCTCTGGTGAACACCTGCTGGCTCTTAGACTCCACGCCCCAGGGAATCTTACGCTCTAACCCCGGTGGGATCCATCTTGGTGTTCTGGCGGCCCTGCCTTCCTATCACCTTGATCCCTGTCAGCAGCAGTCAGCCGTAGGGTCCACAACCTTGCGGTGCACTCCTAAGCCCTACGGTGTGCATCTGACACCTGGGCTCTAGGTGACCTAACAGTGCTTTTGGCTTGGACATGAGTCAGCATAGACATTCTGACTGGTCGGCAGCTACGCAGTCCCATACACATCAAAATGTGATGCCTATTTTTTCTGCCTTCAACATATCAACTTCATGGACAACATGTTTACTTTCTGACTAATCTACCCTACTAATTTTCAGATTCCCTTGTAATTAGATAATCAATGTTATTCACTTTATTTTTCAGTGACCTTAAAATATATGTAAACCTTACCTTGTAAAACGACCCATTCAGTTTAAACAGAAATGAAAGGCAACATATTTTTGTTTAGATATAAACAAATTATAAATGCTTTTGTTTCCTTTTTTCATAAGTGATCTCGGTTCTCGGTTGCATAAGGGGCTTAGAGAGCTGGGGGTGGAGAAACAGCAGTACACGGATATTCCCAGTGAATGGCTGTGTAGCGAGGGGCTGAGGGGGTCAGAATAAGTTTTCACCATTTGAGGACAGGCAGTCTGTGCTCCCAGCACATCCAGAAAACTGACCATGCTGGGATGGATGTGCTCTCATGCCTAGGGTGGTCAGTATCAAATAGGAAAGTAGGATCACCAGGTATTTCACACAAAGAAAGCAATACAAAGAGAGAAGGATACTTTTTTAACACAAGTACATGATACAACTGACACATATCAGGAATATGAAACATTGGGGAAACATATCCTTTATTGTTATAGCTGATCGGTGTATGTTCTACAATAATGGCAGATTAATGAAGTACAACTGTTCTTTCATCCATGCTCCAAAAATGATCAAAATTTTCAAATGTAAACAAGGCAAGAGAGACTCCATAGCATATCACCACTTTTATTATAACTTTTATTAAAAATAGTTAAAAATAAAAATAACACTCACATACTTGCTGAAAAACACTTTATAACAGCACTTGTACACATCTATACTGCCAGGATGCTATCTGGAAGAGAGGTGTGCATGGCCAAGACACAGGTTGGGAACTTCCTCCAGCACCCAGTTCCGGCACGCACTTTTATGCAGAAATGCACTCACATCCAAATCCAGAACTGGCACCAAATGCCCAATGTAAGGCAAAGAGTAATTGCCGGATGATGATTTAGCTAGTCTGTGATTCTTGTTTCTGTGTATCCCGATCTTATGTTTGCTCTGACTACCTGCTACCGGCTTGGCCTTCCCCTTGCCTTCCCTTTGCTTGACTCCTGGAGTTTTTTTTGTTTCCATTGTTCTACAGTACCTTGTGTGACCTTGTGTGCTCAGCTCCTGACATCTCCAACTATTCTACTCACCTGTGTATAACGCCAGCCTGGCTCCAGAAAACATCTCTCTCACATGCATCCTATTGCTCATCAGTGCATGACCTTGGCTTGGTTTTTGATCAACACCGCTACCTTCTAGACCTTCCCTATGGGTCCTGTCCTGCATCATCCTACCGCGGGTGTTAACAATTTGGCATCTGCAGACTCCTGTGTCTAGTGATGACATTACTATAGACAATCAACTTTGCTGGACAGGGTTTTCTCACCCAAAGTATGAGATGAGTCATAGAGGTTGAGTGAAATAAGTCAAAGGAAGAGCAGAGACTGGCAGTGATCTGCATTCATTTTAATAACTACTCTTGGGGAAAAAAAGCCACTGACCCACAATGTGTGGCTTACCTTGAGGGGATGAAGTCTATAAGATGAAGTGCATAAGAGAAGGTAAAAGCAATGTAAAATATCTTTAATAATGTTTCAGAAACTTTGTTTCTATGTATAAACTGTATTTATATACAGAAATGGGGGGCGGCCATACTTGCTCATTGCATACACAGACTCAAAGTTTTGCTGCACATACAGTAGTTTTGCTATAGGAATACTTCCACTAATGAAGACTTGGCATGTAGGCACAAAGAGACTCCTGTTATATGCACAGAGCTGAATTAGGCAATAATTATAACACTTTACGTAGCCTGCAGTATTACCAACTCCAGTGGGCAAAGTCACTAGTCCTGACACTTCCCTATATATTTCAACCAAAAGGCCATCGTCAGGAGCTGAAACCCGTAGGGAGGGGTTTTGTACTAGTGATGTTACATGCTAAAATCAGTGATACTGCTGGTTATGTGTGCTGAGTCTTGTGTTTTAAAAGGTGATTTATTTTTGTATGAATTATTTTAATTAAAATGAATAATCTGCACAATCCAGGGCTTTTCTTACCTTCCTTTTATGCTGATAATGATGAGGAAGAGGTTCTTTGAGTGCCAAAGCACTGGACAAAGCCAAATTGCTTCAGCATCATCATAGAGGGCAGTATTTTCAATATAAAGCTAAAGTCAGTATTTTCAATATTATTTTTTTTCCACATACATTTTTATTAAATTTATAGAACGTAATACAAAGCCATGAAAGGCTACAGAGTGAACAGTGGCATTCAGAATGCAAATATGTATACAGAATATTGAGTATAAAGGATATTTGTATAATTAATTTCAAATGCATAACTAAATACTGCCTTAGGCATCATATTAGGAACTGTAAAGCTGTTAAAGTAAACAAGAGCTTCAAATCTTTAAAGATCTATGATTGTTGTAATCATTTATTTTAAATATTATTTTACCCAAAGTGTAGTTGAAGCTTGGAATAGACTTCTAACGGTGAGTCAATCAACACAGTAATGCCCTGTACACAATGGTCTGAAATTCTGACTGAAAAGGTCCGATTGGATTATATTGTTGGAAAATCTGATCGTGTGTGGGCTCTATCTGACTTTTTCTGTCGGAAATTCAGACGGAAAAAATTTGAGAGCAGGATCTCAAATTTTCCGACAAAAAAATCCGATCTGACTTTTTACGATCGTTTGTAGAGAATTCCGACGGATAAAGTGCCACGTACAGGTATAGGTACCAATGAGTTCCATGGTAGCGTGGAAAAGGATGATCCATGAGTAATTGGGAAGACTAACGCCTGAAATCTGCTGTATGAGTTGGATAATGTTGGACCAAAAAGGGAGGATGCTTAGGCACGTCCACCAAATATGCGTGTGGGTTGCTTTGATCCCACAATTCCTCCAGCATAACGGGGAATTGCCGGGGAACATCTGGTGTAGTTTTGATGGGATGTATTTCATATCACAATATGTGAAAGGTATTTAGGTATTTACACAAATTATCTAGGATATGATGATTCTAGAACTCTTAAGCCTTGTACACACGGTCGGAGAATCTGTCGGAATGCGTCTTATCGGACCGTGTCGTCAGATAATCCGACTGTGTGTGGTATGCATTGGACTGATTCCGTCCGAATCTCCGTTGGGCCCAATTTTGTGGCAATAATCAGGCCTGGGTGTGGCTAGAGAAATTGAACTCAGGTGTGGACAACCACAGTTATAGTATGTTTTAACAAGGGGGGCAATCACTTTTTCACACAGGGCCATGATGGTTTGGATTTTTTTTCACCTTTAATAATAAACACCTTCATTTACAAATTGCATTTTGTGTTTACTTGTGTTGTCCTTGACTATTGTTTAAATTGGTTTGATGTTCCGAAACACTTAAGTGTGACAAACATGCAAAGGAACAGGAAATGAGAAAGGGGGCAAACACTTTTTCACACCACTGTATGCTCAGATCAAATTATGAGACCAAAGCTATTGGCTACTAACCTCTACGTAGTCCCGTCATACGCAACAAACGTCACCACGTTCCGAAAAATCGGA
The DNA here is from genome assembly GCF_037356315.1 of Lithobates pipiens. Classification (NCBI taxonomy): domain Eukaryota; kingdom Metazoa; phylum Chordata; class Amphibia; order Anura; family Ranidae; genus Lithobates; species Lithobates pipiens. The sequence goes on from NW_027507696.1 coordinate 18,561,978, forward strand.
TTTTCCAACAACTTTGTCCGACTGTGTGTATGCAACACCAGTTTCGGACAAAATCCATTGGAAAAAATCCGATGGATTTTGTGGTCGGAATGTCTGTGTGTACAAGGCATTAGTGGATTCAGACATGCTTAGGACAAATATAGATTTATAGTTAGACAAAAAATAAAAAAATAATAATGAAATAAATAAATAAAAAACATGGGGCAGACTTGACAGACCACTTGGTCTTTTTTAGGCAATCACTCATCTATGTTTCTATGGATACCAGCAAGCATTGCTGACAGATTGTGGGAGAGAAAGCAATTAGATGAGTTTGAAAACTTTGTCCAATTGTTTTTCCTCAAGATAAGCAATAATATAACTGCCTCCCAGATCCCCATTTCCCCCCACTCTGTTCATTTCTGTTGACATGCATAATCTGACGTTTAAGAGGAAAATTGGGCAAAATTATCAGCGGAGGGTTGAACCATGCCAACCCCTCTGACCATTCTCTGATGTCCATGGTCATCTTTACAAAGCCCTTAAATATATCTATATTTGTATCAACATAATTATATTACAAGATAATGGAATACATCTCAGTATATAGAGTATTAATCAGGTCAGTATAGGTCTGTATCTATAAGAATAGATAATTATGTTATAAAATAAGTACAGCAACCAATATTAACCAGAATTAATTTTTCACAAATCTTTCTATAAAAACATTAAATCTGATACATTTTCTCTCTGCTAGTACATGTTTAATACCACTATTTCATTTTTCATGGCTTTGCTGAACAAGGCCATATGTATTTTTAGTAGGCTAGCATTGTGTAAGTTTAAGAGACAGGCTGGCAGTTGCTGTGCACTGTATTTTCTAGCAAAGAGGATTTAATTGGTGAATTTCAGGAATTCGGCAGAGTATGGGTTAATCAATTCTTCCTAGCCCTGGGGATCAGAAAGATACTTAATGGCATGTCACACTTGCTCTGTCTCACATGTCCCCCACATCTCCCCACCACAATTCCTACACAATGACGTGAGACCCTCAATTGTTCTCTTGATGTGTGGAGGGGTGTGGCTGGCAGACAATAGAGCCCAAATCTGGATGGGGGGGGACAGGGTAAAGAACAGGTGAATATATATAAATCCATGCATGTGCACAGTGAGACATGTAAACAGTGCCTTCTTCATTATCTGTTCCTGCTTGCTCACTGTTCCCAGGTGAGTACTGATAGGACTTGTTCTGTGTTACACTAATTATCTGTCATAGGTAAGGCAGGCCATTGCACATGCAGTAGAATATATAGCTGTTCCTGCATTATTTTTTTATTGTTATTCAGAATTTATTCAGCATCACCAATTTGCACAGTGCTTTACAATATAAAGGGAGACAGTACGGTTACAATACATTTCAAGTTAGTAGGGCCCTGTGTATGCCCCTCTTGTCTTCAATTATATTTTAACTGCACTGTCTCCCTTTATTTTAACTTGTGTTCTTGCAGGATGCCACTTTTCTGTATTACAGCATATTCATTCACTAGTCATGAGCACATTGAACCCCGTACACATGATCCGAAAATCGTACGAAAAATGCTGCATCCGCATCGATCATCCGATAATCGGATCATTAGTACAGAGCTTTCGAGAGCCAATCAGGACAGTTCATCCAATATTATTCTATCAGACATGGATGTAATTTTTTTTCGTACGATGCTAGATCGTGCGATTTTCATTTAATCAGTACAGCTGTCGTTTGAAAATGCAATACAAATGCATTACAACACATGACATCACTTCCGGATTTTTATTCTGTCGTACGAGAATTTTCGTGGCTTTAGTAAATTCATCAGATTCGATGTGAGATTAGCATGCAAAAAAAAAAAATTATTCGTCCGATAATCTCATTGTGTGTACGGGGCATTATATTAAAAACAGAAACAGCATAACAACAAATTGTATCCCATGTTTCTTTTTTCGGGTCCAATTAAGAGGCTCCATGCTAGAATGTGATTTGTCACTATGAGCAGGTGTATTGTTTCATAAATTGGTACTATAACTTAAAATGTACTTTATGGACCCATATCACAATATATTTTTTTTTTGTTTAATAAATGTTTATTAGAACATTAAAAGACAAAAGATGGACAATTAACAGAGAATATACAATTTTACATGTAAAGTGCAATAGGTTACCTGAACAATGTATAACCTCTAAAGACCAGATGCAAATATTAGTGAGCTCTATGCTTATTAAAGTTTCGGCACCAGTGCATACGACGTTTGGTCAGGTAAAGGTATGGTTCTATGCATATATTCAAGTCAGAGAAGGTGTATAGTTTTTATCAGGAAAGGAGAGAAAGTTCAGAAAATGAAATGGGGAAACAAAAAGGCAAGGGGAAGCAGGGGGTGGGGGATAAGGGGAGGGGGAGGTGTTGGCATGCCTGGCAACATATTGAAAGTGTGATTAAACCTTTAAGGTCTTGTAAGAAAAGAATCAAGCCTAGACCTCGAGAAAGTCATTCTTCAGGTGGAGGGAGCAATCAGAACATTTTTGGGAGGTGATCTCATCTCAATGGATTTGTATTATGAGTTCTTTATAATAAGGAGTAGCTGTGAATTCTAACCAAGGCGTCCAAGTTAAAGTGTGTGTCTGGGAGGTATTTTTATTGTTGTGGGTGATGTCTTCCATAAGGTGTACATCCAATATATTTTGCAACCAACTTTTCATTGATGGAATCTTGGGTTGGCCCCGAAGAGTGGGTATTAAACCTTTGGCCGTGTTTAGCAAATGAGGGACAAGTGAGCATTTATAGGTACCAATGGGTTCCATGGTAGCGTGGAAAAGGATGATCCATGAGTAATTGGGAAGAATAACGCCTGAAATCTGCTGTATGAGTTGGATAATGTTGGACCAAAAAGGGAGAATGCTTAGGCACGTCCACCAAATATGCGTGTGGGTTGCTTTGATCCCACAATTCCTCCAGCATAACGGGGAATTGCCGGGGAACATCTGGTGTAGTTTTGATGGGATGTATTTCATATCACAATATGTGAAAGGTATTTAGGTATTTACACAAATTATCTAGGATATGATGATTCTAAAACTCTTAAGCCTTGTACACACGGTCGGAGAATCCGTCGGAATGCGTCTTATCGGACCGTGTCGTCAGATAATCCGACTGTGTGTGGTATGCATTGGACTGATTCCATCCGAATCTCCGTTGGGCCCAATTTTCCAACATGTTGGAAATATTTCCCGACCAACTGGTTTGATCGGACATACTCCGATCATGTGTAGCGAATTTTGATTGGACCAAGTGCCACGCATGCTCAGATCAAATTCCTACATCAAAGCTATTGGCTACTAGCCTGAATGTAGTCCCATCGTAACGAAATTATGTCACCCCGTTCTTGGCAACCGCTAAATCAGACAACTTGGCCCGACCGTGTGTATGCAACAGTTTCGGACACAATCCGTCGGACTAAATCCGACGGACAAAATCCGACGGATTTGGTTGGCAAAATCTCTGATCGTGTGCACGTGGGCTTATGGTTTAATTGGACATTTCCCATCAGTCAAATACACACTAGTAAATCTAATGTTAATGTAGAAACAATTAAAATAGAATTTATTAAAATAATATGAAATTATTGATGGGGTTTTTTTGTTCGGAGAAATCCATTTTTTTTCAATGGCCAATGGTCTGTATTAGCATATTTTCTGTTGACACATTTTGGTTTAATATGTTCAAATTTACCTTTAAAGTGACCCTATCTAGATATCACATACTGAGCTTTGCTAACAAATTTACAGTTAAAAATTTTTTCAATTTAGATATAGTAATTGGAGTGTGGATTGTATTCCTATAAAATGTGTTTTCTTGTTAACCACAATAACTAAAAAAGTAGCCCTGCCAGTCCCATACAAACACCTAAGTGAAAGTTTCTTCCTATAGCAGAAATGTAAGCCCATGTACACACGGTCGGAGATTCCGACGGAATGTGTCCTATCGGACCGTTTTGTCGGATAATCCGACTGTGTGTGATCTCCATCGGACTGTTTCCGTCGGAGTATCCGACGGACCAAGTTTTCCAAATTGTCCGTAAAATTTTCCAACAAAATGCTCCGATCAGACATACTCCAATCATGTGTAGCCTACTCCGACGGACAAAGTGCCACGCATGCTCAGATCAAATTCCTAGACCAAAGCTATTAGCTACTAGCCTGAACGTAGTCCCGTCGTAACGAAATAACGTCATCACGTTATGTACAATCGTATTTTTCAACAACTTTGTCCGACCGTGTGTATGCAACAGTTTCGGACAAAATCCGTCGGACAAAATCCAACGGATTTGGTTGTCAGAATGTCCGACCGTGTGTACAAGGGCTCATACTTATCTTTCTGACAGCCTATGTCTCTCTAACTTTCCTGCACTGTAGCTTCTGTTGGACTCGCCAATATTCAACAATTTCCGGGAGTGTCCAATGACTGTCACCCCCCTTCTACATGCTGTGGTTCCATCCTACAACCTCTACATCACTATAGGACACATCAGTAATATATGGGTAACAGGATGGAACCACGGCATGCTGTGGACAACACGGACATTAGACACTTTCGGAATTGTGGATAGTTGAAGAGTCAGACGGATTTTTGTATGTGAATGGGTTGCTTTAAAGTTGAACACCAGGCAGATATAAAAAAAAATACAATTATATATGTATGAAACATGAAATTATTTGATGCACTTTAAATACTGCCAGAGTAAAACTACAGTTTTTAAACCTTTTTAGCTTATGATATCCCACTGCAGAGCAGGACAATCAGCAGCTAGACCAATCAGACTACAGAATGATGCTCACTGTCCAATCAGCCAGTTGATAGTCGGGAGGTGACAAAGTTCTATTGCTTACATCAGTCTTTTTTAACCAGGATGCCTTTAAGTTCCTTCAGGGGTGCCTTGGCAAAATGCCTAAAAAAATTCCCAAAATTTGTATATAAGCCAACAAGTGAATCAGGCCTACCGTTTAGTTACACAAAGCGACAGGTTTTCATTGTGCACCATTACAACGATTCAGTTGCCGGCATCCTACCAACCAATGATGTCATTGTTTGATAAGGAGGATGTCAGGCGCCTAGACAGCATCCTTTGCACCTGTCAGCACTGGGGGCACATTGGCACATGAGTGGGGGAGCGGAACTTAGGGAAAAGAGAAAATTTGGACTACTAGTCAGTACCAGTGTGCAAAGGTGTATTTGCTTTGGAAGAATAAATTATTTGTAATGTTGGGTGTCTTATGTGCGTGGATTTTTCTTCCTTATGTAAAACTATTACTATTACCATTTTTTACACTTGAGGATGGGGTGTCTCAAATTGTGCAGAATTTAGAATGGTGCCCTGACTGAAAAAAGGTTGAGAACCACTGGCTTTTATGACCACTATAGGACACAAAAAGACCACAATGTTCAACAAAATGGCAATGTTAGAGAATTAGAGAGTACAGCACTGCTTAAGGGGCTTAAATAGTCACTTTTTATTACCTTAGTTTGAATCTTCTTTAAAAAGAACTGGAAATGCAACTACTCAAGTAGTGTTGGCAGTGTTATTTTTTGTTTCAGCACCTGTCACTGTTACTTTTGCATGGTAGCTTGTACTGCAGGTATATGAGAAAGGCAGAACTAAAGGCATCTGAAATAACAATAAAAATCCATATGATAAATACTATCATTATTGTAATAACTGCATACAGTTCTGTTGCTCTATCTGAAACACAGAAAAGTGAGGCTTTGTAGTTTGGCAAAATCCTGTAAATCACAAGAATGGATGTACAGAACTGAACATTTACAGGCATATTACATAATAATTAACATACATGTATTCTATGTTTGTATAATGCCGCGTACACACGATTGGAATTCCGGCCAGAAAAAGACCGATGAGAGCTTTTCATCGGAAAATGCGACTGTGTGTATGCTCCATCAGAATTTAGCTGTCCGAATTTCTGCCAGCCAAAAATTAATAGCATGTTCTCAATTTTCCCAACAGAAAAACTTTCTATCGGAAATTCCGATTGTGTGTATTCAATTCCGACATGCCAAAAATCATGCATGCTCAGATTCAACTAAGAGATTGGCTACTGGTTATTGAACTTCCTTTTTCTAGTCCTGTTGTATGTGTTGTATGTCACCGTGTTCTAAACGATCGGAATTTGGTGTGACCGTGTGTAGGCAAGACAGCTTGACTAGAATTCCGTTGGGAAAACCACCAGAGCTTTTTCCGATGAGAATTTCGATCGTGTGTACGCGGCATAAGAGTGTCTGCCTGCCATGTTTTTTTGCATGGCATTCACATTTTTGCTATATCGTTTAATTACTGTATTACATATCACAGACTGATAGATTCTCCCTCTTGATACCTGAATAAGGCAGAGTCAGTCAGCCTCCCTGATTAACAACTATTGAAATATAAATCAATATTACTCACCAAAGTATTTTATTGTTTTCATGTTTAGATTTGTCTGGTAGACTTTTATTGAGAGCAAGGTACAACACTACTAAACAGCCTTCAGCAAATAGAGGACCTCCAAATACATATATAGTAGTAGACAATTAAAATCTGTAAAAATATGCTAAATATTTAAAGCACTAACACACACTGATCATTTTATCAACCCTGGGCTGCAATCTTTCACATATACCAAAATAAATAAATTAAAGGACTTAAAGTGTTACTAAACCCAGGACCCTGCATTCACTATATCCGGCCTCGCACAGTACACAGAACATGGAAATGCAATAGTAAATATAAACTGCTAAATACCTTTACTCATCAGCAGTTAGAGCAGTCTTGCAACTTCTATCAGTGTCTGGTTAAAGCTTGTAGGAGGAGTCTTCATTCTGTTCTCACTGTCCTATAAGACTGCAGGACCCCTGACTCTGTCTGGACGGTGCTTATTGGCCCAGTGCTGATCACATGCACTCTTCCATGAAGAAAAAAACAAAACACACCAAACTGAGCATGTGCAGTCTTGTCCCCTACTTTCTGTAGTATACAGAGATGAGTTGGAGACACTGAAAGAAGGTGAGGACAGGATGAGACATGATCAAACAGCCTTTTTACACAATTCAGAGGATTAACCCCTGAGGTTCCAAAGTGAGTATAACAAGAATGCTTTACTGCATATACAGACTGATTTTTACTGTTGTGGGTCTAGTAACTATTTAAGTTTTCCTGTAAAACCAACACCACACAAAACTGAGATTTCAGTTTTCTGTGCATGAAGATAACATTGAATCACATGCTGGCTCCTTATATTTATGAAGGATACTATTGATGAGATATTCCACATCCAAATTCAAAGTTCTGCCCAACGGTTGAAGCCAAAATAATGGAGGATTGACTAAAGAATTCTCTGTAATATAAGTTAAGCAACTGAGGAAGAGAGTGACATCTTTGTTATAATATTATGAGAGGGGAGAGAGATCGGAACCATGGTACTTATGTCTTACCTGTGGTGTCTCTAAGGCATACTGTATAAGAAGTCAAGCAATAATTAGTATTTTCTCAGCTCTTGATAAAGCAATAAGTTAATTAAATGGTGTAATTTTTGCATGATGCAAAATTTTGATTTCTTAATTTTTCTTCTGTTGCAGCACGACCATGGGTGATGCTGTAATGGCAGAGTTTGGGGCAGCTGCCCCCTATCTGAGAAAGTCAGACAAAGAGCGCCTGGAGGCCCAGACCCGTCCTTTTGATATGAAGAAGGATATATTTGTCCCAGATGATAAAGAGGAATATGTGAAAGCCAAACTCACCAGTCGTGAAGGGGACAAAATTACAGCAGAGACAGAAAATGGCAAGGTGAGAACAATATTAGAGTTTTACCTAAATGGATTGAATGTTTTTGCCATATGAAACATTTTTCAAACATGTCTTTATTCTAGAATGTCACTGTGAAAGACAGCCTAGTGATGCAGCAGAACCCACCCAAGTTTGATAAAATTGAAGACATGGCCATGCTGACCTTTCTGAATGAACCAGCTGTGCTGTACAACCTCAAAGAGCGTTATGCATCCTGGATGATCTATGTGAGTGCCAACTGCTTGAGACTAGGCCCTACATTACAATTAGTTGACATTATGGCTATATATTTCTCTTTTAGCTGTTACTGAAGATCTGAGTTCCCTCTCTAGATCTTGAAATTGTCTGCCAATAAACTCACAATACAATCTACTAATGAGCAGAGAATGCCGTTCACCAAATAAATATGTACACATATTACTATTTTCTCCTTCCAGACTTACTCAGGACTGTTCTGTGTGACGGTGAACCCCTACAAGTGGCTCCCTGTGTACAATGCAGAGGTTGTGGGTGCTTACCGTGGGAAGAAGAGGAGTGAAGCTCCACCTCATATCTTCTCCATCTCTGACAACGCTTATCAATACATGCTGACAGGTCAGGTACCATAGTGCAGTGTGACTAGGGGCTGGCATACCTGAAAACTTTTGTAAATCAGTGTACCTACAAATAGGGATGGGACTAGGGGCAGATTTGGGAGAGGGGTAATAGTGAGCCCCTAATAGCAGGCCCAAACAGTGCCAATGAATATGGCATGGTGCAGCAGATGAAGAGTTGTGCTGATGTCTTCTCCCTCCTCTGGTTCTTCTCCCTCCACTGCCGATGTCTTCTTACTCCAGTTTTTCTGCTGGTTCTTCTCCCATTGCTAGCTCCTGCAGTTGTGCCAGCTCCACTCTCTTGTGGTAGACCCCCACAACCACCGCCCAGGGTTGTCAGGAAGAAGCCCTAGTCCCCATCAACATGCTTTGGGGTGGGGGGTGCAGAGCCCCCCTGTCCCAATGCATCCACCCCCCCATGTTGAGTACATGTGGCCTGGTATGGTCCAGGAGGGGGGACACTTGTTTGTCCCCATCCCCCTTCCTTGTCCCCCCTTTTTCCTGACCTGTCGGGCTACATGCAATTTTTTCCATTTTTGGCATGTGGTTCCCCTTCAAGATCCTCAGAACGCAAGCTGCATGCCACAAGTCGGATCATTTAAGACGATGACCCGACTTGTATGCGACTTACATTGAAATGAATGGACTAAAATCATGCCCAAGCCAGACCAGTAGTGCAGGGAGCATTTTCAAAGCCGGACCAACACAAGTCTGACCAGTTAAGACAGCTCTCATAGGGAACCATTCATTTTGACATGTCATACAACTTGTGCTCTGGAAGTCGGAACGCATGTCGGACCGGAGTGAACCGACCTTGAGAGAGTGCTCCTAATCTCAGCTCGTTACCTGTATAGAAGTCTCCTGGGAGCCAGAAATCCTGCTGATTGATAGGGTATCAAATACTAATTTCACTCATTAAAATGCAAATCAATCAATTTTTTTTAAATGCGTTTTTTCTGGATACTTTTGTTATTTTGTCTCTCACTGTTAAAATAAACCTACCATTAAAATTATAGACTGAGCATTTCTTTGTCAGTGGGCAAATGTACAAAATCAGCAGGGGATCAAATTATTTTTTCCCTCACTGTATTCCTCACTGTATTTATAAGTGATCCTATTCCCATACCTGCCAACTTTTTGAGATGGGAATGAGGAATACCTATCAGCAAAAGTACGCAGGCATAGGACACACCCCTTGCCACTCCCCCTTAATAGAGAATTGTACAAAAAAATGAGATTGGTTAAACCCACAAGTGCTTTTTTGTACCACTGCTGTTCCTTTATATTGGCTTTTGGAATTTACAAATGCAGCTATGTAGAAATCAGATGAAAGGTTTAGCGCTGGAAAACACTTTTTGGTAGATAAAAGTGCATTTTATATACAACTATATAGATCAGACCAAAATGAGGGACAAATGAGGAGCAATGAGGGACAGAGGGACATTCTTCCAAATCAGGGACAGTCCCTCGAAATCAGGGACAGTTCGGAGCTATGTATTCCATCTGTTCCCTCTGTTCTTAGCTGCATAAGAGCTGGGGGGAGGAGGAGAAGCAGCAGCACACTGAGCTTCCCAGTGAATGGCTGTGCAGCAGAGGCGTGCCAGGACAAGTCTGATCATTGGAGAAAAGCGCACTTTAGTGTGGTCTTAGTGTGCTTAGTGTGCTTAGTGTGGTCGGTTTTTAATAGGAAAGCAGAGGGACTGTCAGGAACACCAGGGATTTCACACAAAAGAAGCAATACAAAGAGAACAGGATACGTTCTCATACAAATACATGGTACAGCAGGTACATATTAGGAATATGAAGTGTTGGGGTATCAAACTCTTTTAAAACTGGCTATCAGAAAAGGAATCCATATCCTTCTTTTATCCTTCCATTCTCTTGATCAGCTTTGATATCAAGCCATATATTGACCTTTGATCTCTATGTAAGATCTATCATCACTCATTTAGCTCTGAAGCAAAAATGAAACAGCGGAGAAGGGAAAATGTGTTGCATGTTTATACCGTTTCACGTGTCATCTTTGGGAACAATGAATACAAATTTAGAAAATGTCTTAAGGTGGCCATAGATGGATTGAAATTCATTCGGTTAAGCAAGGACCGGCAGAAATTTTGATCCATGTGTGGCCAATACAGTTGAACAGAAGTTCAACAGATCAAATTCTGTTCAGCCGCCCTGTTGGATAGAAGCTGCTCGAACAATGGAGAAATCGGTTACATTTTTTTCCTTCAGCGCGCTTTAGGCCAGCTTTAGGACCAATGTTTTGATCTAGCGATTGCTATGTTCTTTAAATTTCAGTGTAAGTGATACATGCTAGATATGTGTGCAATTCGTTTCGTTACGAATCACAAAATATTCATTATTCTGAGATTTGGATGTATCCAAATTTCCGAATCACACGAGTAATAACTAAAAATAAACAAAATAAAATATAATGAAATTAAATAACGTAGCGAAATATTGAATTATCCGAATTTGAATGTGAAAATGAAAGTGAATTTGAAAATGAATTTGAATTTGAAATGGAAACTTATTGCAACCAATACAATAAGGTATAAAGGTGAAATAAGATGACGATTCCTACTCCTGCTTTGTAGAATAGAATAGAAAAAAGTAGAATAGAACAGAATAGACTGAAATAGAATTGAAAAAATAGAATAGAATAGAAAAAAAAATTGAATACAATAGTAAAAAAAAAATTAACACACTAGAAAAAGATAGAATAAAATGGAGAAAAATAGAATAGAATATGAACAGAATAGAATAGAATAAAAAAATAATAATAATAAAATAGAATAGAAAATAATCGAAAAAGAATAGAATAGAATGAAACAGAATATAATATAAAAGAAAAAAAGAATAGAAAAGAATTGAAGAGAATAAAACAGAATAGGATAAAAAATAAAAGAATAGAAAACAAATAAAAAAAATGAAAAAATAGAATGAATATAGCTGTCTTCCGAAATTCGGATTATTTAAAGGAGATTATAAAAAGAAAATATATAATTGAAAAAACAGAATAGAGTAGAAAAAAATAGAATAGAATAAAATAGAATGAATATAGCCATTTTCTGAAATTTGAATCCATTATAATAGAATAAAATAGAATATAAAATAATAGAATAGAATAAAACAGAATAGAATAAAAGAAAAGAATAGAACAGATTTGGATAGAAAATGACATAAAAAAAGAAAGGAATTGAAAAAAAAAACAGAATATATTAGAATAGTAAAGAATAGAATAAAATAAAATGAATATAGCCGTCTTCTAAAATTCGAATAGATTTGAAAACAAATATACTAACCGTATCTGCATATATATGAAGCAAATCCGAATATATGAAACAAATTCTGAAAACAAATCATTCTAACATAATTAGAATGACAAAATGAATTCATTAACTTAACACACGAATCCAAAATGAAACAAACAAATTTTGCCGCCATGAACTAATACGTGCTCCACACCTCCACATGCAGTACAACACTATTTTGTCCACTATTGTGTAGGTTCTATGGTAAGGATTTTTTTTTCTCAAATCAATAGATCTGTCATCTGCATACAGTGGAGAGTTTGTGCTATAGGCTAAAGTATTCTTGGCTGGAATACATTTGGTTTAATAAAAAACAGCACCTTGTGATACAAAGGTACAAAATATATAGTACAATAAGGTTATTAAAGTATTTTTTTTTTTCCATTAGTAACACAATTTTGTTTTTCTTTTACAGACAGGGAAAATCAATCTATCCTTATCACGTATGTATTTTAAGAAAGTTACCTTCTTTCAGTTCTTTCAGGCTGCTATGTTTTATGTAACCCTAATTCCCCATTCTTCTCTTTCTGAGGTTAGTGGAGAATCTGGTGCGGGAAAGACTGTAAATACCAAACGTGTCATCCAGTATTTTGCTGTCATCGCTGCTATTGGTGACCGAAAAAAGGATACTGGTCCCTCAGGCAAGGTAAGCCTGAATTAACCACTTCAGCTCCGGAAGGTTTTACCCCCATCATGACCTGGCCATTTGTTGCTATTCGGCACTGTGCTACCTTAACTGACATTTGCGCAACACTGTACCCAAATGAAATTGATATAATTTTTTTCACACAAATAGAACTTTCTTTTAGTGGTATTTGATCACCCTGGGTTTATTTTATTATATAAACAAAAAATGGGCGTCAATTTTAAAAATATTTTTTTTACTTTCTGATATAAAACATCCCATAAAAAAATACAAAATCAAATCTCTTTTTGGGCAAAATCTATTCTGATGAACTGTGTTCTGCTTTTACTGGGGATCTAGTTTTCATTCCCTGCTTAGCAGGGAAAGAACAAACAACGAGATCCCCTGTCACTGAACACAGCTCTGTGTCGTTTACATTCACTGGGTGGTGGTGGTCAATCATTGACCAGGACCCAGTGATCGGCATGTGCTGTGACGAATCACAGCACAGGTGGGCCGACACATGCCCCCTGCCCAAGTGCGTGGATCATGTACTACAGGGGTCGGAAAACCTACAGTCTGAGGGCCACACCCTTAATGTCCAGCCTGTCAGTGCACTTGATGAATTCACGTGCACCCAGCTCGTGGACATTTTAACCCTTTCAGAGTCGGCGGTTGGCTTTCTTGGGATAGCAATCGATGCGGCTGAGAAGCCAATCATTTCCGGTTTACTGAAGACTTAAGGGTGCCAAATTTAAAAAAATGACAGTATTCAAAACAGCTAAACTTGGCGTTTTGAATGCTTTTAAGTGCAGAGGAGGGGTCTGGGGTCTTGTAGACCCCAGATCCCTCCATAAAGTGTACCTATCACTGCCTATTACTGTCATAAGGCATATTAAAAATTCCTTCTGACAGCAATAAAAGAGATAATATTTTTTTTTTCAAGGGACAGTGTAAAAATAAATAAATAAATAAAAATAAAATAAAAATGTAAAGCGCCCAATCCCTCCGTGCTTACGCGCAGAAGCGAGAGTATACCTAAGTCGCGACTGCAAATGTAAACAGTGTTCAAACCACACATGTGAGGAATCATTACGATCATTAGAGCAAGTGATGTGCAATGTAAAGGGGTCCAGAGGTACAGGGGCTGTGTAATGTAACGCTGTCCAGAGGTGTGGGGCTGTGTAATGTAAAGGGGTCCAGAGGTGCGGTGGAAGTGTAATGTAAAGGGGGCCAGAGGTACAGGGGCTGTGTAATGTAAAGAGGTCTAGAGGTGTGGGGCTGTGTAATGTAAAGGGGTCCAGAGGTGCGGAGGATGTGTAATGTAAAGGGGTCCAGAGGTGCGGGGGCTGTGTAATTGGAAGAGGTCTAGAGGTGTGGGGCTGTGTAATGTATAGGGGTCCAGAGGTGCGGGGATGTGTAATCTGAAGGGGTCCAGAGGTGCGGGGGATGTGTAATTTAAAGGGGTCCAGGGGTGCTGGGGCTGTGTAATGTTATCTTAATTTATTAGCAAGTGAATGTAGCCCTCCATGCATTCACATATATTGAATCCGGCAATTAAGTGGAAAAAGGTTGCTGCCCCTAATGTACTAAGTACATGATCCAGCACAGGGAAGCCACTTTGCTGCCATACATCCTAGTGATGCAGCCAGCAAGCTGTTAATTGATGATAAAGGGTACGTAAATCCCACAATGGACCTCTCTATACTGTACCACTTTGGTCTGCTAAATATACCATTGAAAGTGTTTTGTTATATCTTTTTGATAAGTGCAGGAAAATCAATTGATTCTGACAGAAATCTTGTGAGCTGATAGCTTCCTGTTCCAAAGGAGAGATTATGGAGATAAGTGTTTGTGTGTGGGGAGGGGATGAGGGGAGGGCTGTATCCTTTGTAATTCAGGATTATAATTTCAAAAGACGCTCAAGGTAGGAGCATACTATAATTCTGTTATATCAACAGTTATTATTTGTACTTGCAGCATGTTTAAAGGGTTAACCATGGACCCTTAAAAACGAATGTGATATTTATAAATGAGAATTTATATCGCTATTCTCTCTGATGAACACTTCACACTGCACATATATTTTGTAAGCCATTCATAAAATGCAGGCTGTGGTGTAGAATCTGTAGATCCTACATAATTCTGCATTATGCTGAAGAAAAAGCTGGTCGCATGAATTTGACAGGTTATGAAACCAAGCTCTCCCCCTCCTTTTTTTTATAACCCGACTGGCCCACGACATCCACAGACTGGCCCCCACATTCACAGACTGGCCCCCGACATCCACAGACTGGCCCCCACATTCACAGACTGGCCCCCGACATCCACAGACTGGCCCCCGACATCCACAGACTGGCCCCCGACATCCAAGGACTGGCCCCCGACATCCACAGACTGGCCCCCAACATCCACAGACTAGCCCCCGACATACCACTGGCCCCCACATTCACAGACTGGCCCCCGACATACCACTGTCCCCCACATACATTCACAGACTGGCCCCCGACATCCACATACCATGACTGGCCCCGACATCCGACTGGCCCCCACCCCGACATCCACATTGACAGACTGGCCCCCGACATGCCGCCGTTGCCGCGCGGAGACATTTAACTGTGGTGCCGCCCACCGCACTTTACACTGACACAAACACACACTGACAGCGGGGGTGGGTGGCGCCACAGGTGTAGACCAACTTCTGGTCTTCTTAAAAATGGCGGCCGGCGGAGACATTGTCTCCGCCGGCCGCCGACCTCTAGAAATATTTATATTCTTCCATAGTATGCACCACTGACAATAAACCAGTGAAACCCAGTAAATAAACCAGAGAAATAAATATTTATAACCCAGTTATTTCTTCCTGCCCTATTTCCTGGAGAACACTCTCTGGCAACAGCAAGCAATTGTCTGACCTTAGGGGAAAACCCAACTAATACAGTAACTAGACCAATTTAAACAGGAACTGCAGTCTTCTGACATAATTTGTAATAAAAACATCTTTGCTATTCTGAAGCTTCCCCCCAACCACTTTGCATATTATTTTATATATACTGTGATTCTGTTCTTGCCAAATATGCTGCAGAAATCTCCCTCCACTGAGTCTGGCTGCAATCATTTTTATTTATTTTTTTGTGCTAAAGTTTTTTTTGTTCCAAATATTTATTGAAAATATCAAGAGAAATCAACAAAGCAGGTGACAGAAGTAGAATGTACCAAATACAAAATAAGTAACTCGTCACAATGAATATAGTTGGGACAGCGTCCCCTATCTCAGTACAATAATAGTATATAACTTGACTATACTTAGAGTATTGAATGCCCAAAAAAACAGGAATGCGAAATGGAAAAACAGTAAAACAAACAAAGTACAGAGAGACTTGATGTTCATGCTCTTTTGGTCTCAGTCAAGTAAGGAAGAGGGATTATTGTAACATTTAGCAAAGTTGGATGCGTCAATTACCATGAACTAGGGTATTAACTAAAGGGTGAGGCAAGAGCTAAAGTTTAGGTGAGCAGCGCTGTATATTCCGGTGAGTTGCGGAAGTGATGCCAACATGCCCAGACTTTCCAATAGCCAAGTGGAGTGTCTCTTGTTTGATGTATGAGCTCTTCCATCTCCGCCACTTTGGAAATACGGTGGAACCAGTCCGTAATGGAGGGGGGGAGAATGGATTTCCAAAGGACTGGGATGCACATTTTTGCTGCGTTAATGAGATGTTGGGCTAGGGATCGTTGGTATGTTGCTCTTGAAATAGGGGTATGATGGAGGAGCATTTGTGCTGGGGAAAATTCTATGGGGAGAGTAGTAATTTTGCATGTAATGCGGTGGGCCTCTGACCAAAATAGTTGAATTCGGGAGCAGGACCACCAGATGTGCAGGAGGGTTCCTTCACCCTGGGAGCACCTCCAACATGTAGAGGGTGTGTTAGGGTCAAATTTGTGCAGTTGTGAGGGGGTTTTGTACCATTTTGTGGCAAGTTTGAAACCATTTTCTTGGACCGATACATTGAAAGAACCCTTGTGTATATGAGAGAAAATGGTTTCCCACTCACTGTCCGTTAAGGCCAAGGCTAAGTCTGATTCCCAGCTCTGGATGCAATCATTTTAACTGTGGGCAGCTGAAGCTGCTGCCTGTTCACTTCCTGGATTTACACATACACACAGAGGCACACCTCCAGCTCCGCAGCTTTCATTGGCCCTCTTATGACTCATCCCCCCATTCTTCCTGACAAATTCTCAGGAGAGTGAGAAAGAGAGAGCTGTGCATGATGTCATAAGCCTAGGCTGCTTACCAGACAAGAAACAGGATGTTGGCTGTATAAGGTATTTACTAATAAAAAATAAAAATGTTTTACTATCCAAAGTTAAAACAACAAGGGCAGAAGATTTAATAGATGGAAAGTTTAAAAAATCACTGAAGGTCCACTTTAAGATCAGGCTGACTATAACGTTGGTGCAACACTCAATTTTTATTACAGGCACTCCAGCCTACACCCTTACATACCCACTGAAGTGACTAGCTTCAGGTGATATACTGAGATTAAACAAATCCTCCTGCATGAGTTCTACCTTTTTATCTGCAGCCCTCTCTACAGCCTTCTGAAACACACAAATCATAGACTAATTTATAGCTCTCAAAGGTGTATGTATGTTTGTGTGTGGAGGGGGTGGGATTTGATGTCTGACACTGCACCAGAATATAGCAGGGAGCTGAGTGTAATCTGAGACCTGAGTGGAGGGAAAGAAAGGACACAGTCCCAAATCAGTCTCATAAGGAAACATGCACAGTTGAGGCTGTCAATCACCTTCTATGTACTAAGGGGGTGGGCCTTCTCCTCAAATTCTGTGGTGTCAGGATAACCTGTCAGAAGTGACTAATGCAGATAGCAGAGGGAAAAGAGAGGAGGCCAAAATCATATGTGGTGCTTTGAGTTGAGGCTAGTGCACACTATAAAGGTGTTGTATATCCATTTTTCATTTCAGAGGTTTACAATTACTTTAAGGCAGTGTCTCTATACAATCTATTATTGGGGCATAACATAAAACATAAAACATAATTTAAAATATATGAGTATACTGAACTTACAGTATATGTGGTCTTATGTAATGGTAAATGCCTAAACGCTTTCAATTCTCCAAACACTTCAGATTTTCCAACGTGTTTGAAAATCTCTGTTATCTGTTACTGATAATTTCCTTTTCTCTATTGAAGAGGTTAATACACTGGCCTTCACTGTGAAAAGCACAGTACAGAAACCTTGATGGGATGGACTGATCTATAACCATCATTCTAGAAAAGAGTTTTGGCAATAAATTAGCCTTAGCCATTCTACACAATAAAGCTCTTCTAATGTCCTGTAATTACTTTTTGTTTTCCTATTATTGCCAATGTTTGCCATAGATTTTCAGAGAAAACCTTGTATGAAAAATCTAATTTTTCTCCCACCTAATTTATAGGGGACTCTGGAGGATCAAATTATCCAGGCTAACCCTGCCCTGGAGGCATTTGGTAATGCCAAGACTTTGAGAAATGACAACTCCTCGAGATTTGTAAGTTATTAGCCTAAATTACATTAATTACCATCATTGACTTTTAGTTTTCAGAGCACAGATTAGTCAATGGTCATGAGATTTAAATAAAAACTGTAATCTTTTGAGATATATATATATATATATATATATATATATATATAATGAATGTAATCAGTTTCAGTTAGATCATTTATAAGTGATGCCGGCTTTACACCTTTGTGTTGCATGTGTATGTTAGTATGTCATTCTGAATGACACTTCAATGCCAAGGCAACAGACCTGAAATACATTATAATGTTATACTGAGCATTGTGTGCCTTGTATATGTACATCGGAGAAGCCTTTTTTTGCTTGTTACATATAGTGGCTACTTAGTGATGTACTGTGTCACTGCTATTTTATCTCAGTGCAGGTGTTTGGCCAAATAAAAAAGCAACACTCTGGCAAGGACTAGGCTAAACTTGCTGGGAAATCTCTGTCACGAGACCTATTCCTACATTTTGTAATTAAAGCAGAAATTGAATCTTCTGCCAGTGCCCGGAGTTTTTGTCATAGTGTTCAAATATGTACAGAAGGTAAGGTCATCTGCAGAAGGGATATAAAAGTCTCTTCTGCAATAAAAAGCTGCCTGTCATTTTTTAAATAGGACTTTAGTTCCTCTTTAAAGCGGTAGTAAACTGCAGTTAAAGGGGAAAAAAAAATCCCCTGTGAAGTAATGTCATAATGTGTTGTATGCATCGCATACGTGCACATTATGTAAGACTTACTTTAAAACAAAGCCCCCCCAGCGCTGCGCTGTCACTGTTCAGAGGGCTTCCATCTTCACCTGGTCTTCCTTCCGGGTTCGCGTCCTCCGGCTACATGAGTGGCCAGGGGCACGGTGACATTTACGGCTCGGGCTCTGAAGGTCAGGCACAGTATGCCAGATGTCACCAGCTGTATGCACTTGAAGTATCACCTAAACAGTACAAGTTTAGGAGATATTCAGAGTACCTACAGGTAAGCCTTATTATAGGCTTACTTGTAGGTACAAGTGGTAAAACTGAGTTTACTACCACTTTAAGAATAGGCAAAAAAAAGTTATTGACCTTGCATGCACCATTCCCCTCTGTCAGAAGACACACAAGGCCCCTAAATACTTTAAACTTATAACGCAATAGTATGGCCTTATCGCAGTCATACCACTGCTTAACATAAAATACAAAAAAATGCAAATTTATACAGCACAGCAACATGGGCGACATGTAAAAAAATAATACTAACGCCCGATACTACAGCTGTCAAAGTCATGTGATTGGCTCTTCTGCAGTCACGAATACTTTCTGCAGCTTTAGTAGAAAGGACTTTGTGATGCACCATCATGCCGCGGGCGGTGATGTCATAGGGGGCGGGGTCACCGGATGATATCCCCCATGCCTATATAAGTCGTTGCGCACCTCGCACACAGTATTACAGCATGAGAGAGCATTGTGTCAACATCGGAAGAAGTCTGGAAGGGAGAAGACCGAGCCAACCCTAGCAAAAGAGGGGGCAAAAGAGCAGAAGATATCTGAGGAGCCCAGCAGAAGACACCTGAGAGCGGGAGAAGAACCGGAGACCAGGAAAAGAGGCCAGAGAGTGGGAGAAGAGGCTGCAGAAGTCGGAAGAGACCCCCAGAGTTGCCTAATTACTTTAAAAATCGGTCTAGTGTGTTTTTTTTTCATTGACACTTCCCCCCCCAGGTAAATGTGTAGGGGTACGATGTACCCCATACTCATTCACATAGGGTGGGATCTGGATAAGCCCCCCACCCGCAGACCCCGATAACCAACGGCCAAGGGTTGTCGGGAAGAGGCCCTTGTCCTCATCAACATGGGGACAAGGTGCTTTGGGGTGGGAGGCTGCAGGGCGCCCCCCACCCCAAAGCACCCACCCTCCCATGTTGAGGGTATGCAGCCTGGTACAGTTTAGGAGGGGGGGGCGCTTGCTTGTCCCCATCCCCCTTCCTGACCGGCCAGGCTGCGTGCTCGGATAAAGGTCTGGATTGTGGGGGACCCCCACACCGTTTTTCTGGCATAGGGGGTTCCCCTTAAAATCCATATCAGAACGAAGGGCCTGGTATTCTCTTGGAGGGGGAACCTATGCAGGTTATCTATTTAAAATTTGGCGTGGAGTTCCCCCTCAAGATTCATCCCAAACACAGTGCCTGGTATTGGCGGGGATCCAAGTCGGATCCCCATTCATTGAAGTCGGACGCATGTCTAACTTCAAGCTGCAGGGCAAAGTCGGATCCAAAGTAGGACGAGTGTCATGTCGTACCAGTGTAAACCCAGCCTCAATCTGTGTTAGTGAGCACTTCTCCTTTGCCGAGATAATCCATCCACCTCACAGGTGTGGCATATCAAGATGCTGATTAGGCAGCATGATTATTGCACAGGTTTGCTTTAGGCTGGCCACAATAAAATGTGCAGTTTTACTGTATTGGGGGGGTTGGGGGGGTCCGAAAACCAGTCAGTATCTGGTGTGACCACCATTTGCCTCACGCAGTGCAGCACATCTCCTTTGCATAGAGTTGATCAGGTTGTTGATTGTGTCATGTGGAATGTTGGTCCATTGCTCTTCAATGGCTGTGCGAAGTTGCTGGATATTGGCAGGTTTTCAGCTTCCAGGAATTGTGTACAGATCCTTGCAAAATGGGGCCGTGCATTATCATGCTGCAACATGAGGTGATGGTTGTGGATGAATGGCACAACAATGGGCTTCAGGATCTCATAATGGTATGTCTGTGCATTCAAAATGCCATCAATAAAATGCACCTGTGTTATTTGTCCATAGCATATGCCTGCCCATATCATAACCCCACCACCACCATGGGCCACTCGATCCACAATGTTGACATCAGCAAACCTCTCACTCACACAACGCCATACACGCTGTCTGCCATCTGCCCTGTCAGTGAAAACCGGGATTCATCCATGAAGAGAACACCTCTCCACAGTGCCAGATGCCATTGAATGTGAGCATTTGCCCACTCAAGTCAGTTATGATGACAAACTGCTGTCAGGTCCAGACCCCGATGAGGACGATGAGCATGCAGATAAGCTTCCCTGAGACGGTTTCTGACAGTTTGTGCAGAAATTCTTTGGTTATGCAAACCGATTGTTGCAGCAGCTGTCCAGGTGGCTGGTCTCAGATGATCTTGGAGGTGAAGATGCTGGATGTGGAGGTCCTGGGCTGGTGTGGTTACACTTGGTCTGTGGTTGTGAGGCCAATTGGATGTACTGCCAAGTTCTCTGAAAGAGACAGCTTATGGTAGAGAAATGAACATTCAATTCAAGGGCAACAGCTCTGGTGGACATTCCTACAGTCAGCATGCCAATTGCATGCTCCCTCAAAACTTGCGACATCTGTGGCATTGTGCTGTGTATCAAAAAATTGCACGTTTTAGCGTGGTCTTTTATTGTGGCCAGTCAAAGGCACACCTGTGCAATAATCATGTTGTCTAATCAGCATCTTGATATGCCACACCTGTGAGGTGGATGGATTATCTCGGAGAAGAAGTGCTCACTAACACAGATTTAGACAGATTTGTGAACATTGTACATTGTGCACATTGTGTACCCTTTTGTATCTTCCTTGGTTCTTGCCAATGAGAAATACTTCACAATGCATTTTAATGTAATTTTCTTTCACTTTTCTATTTCTTTTTCTGCCTCTTTTTATCCTTTTCTACAACAGGGTAAATTCATTAGAATCCATTTTGGAGCCACCGGGAAGCTGGCATCTGCTGATATAGAGACCTGTGAGAATGATTATATATCTTTCTTTCTCTGTTTTGATCTTATACTAATGCCGCTTCCATTAGTATGCTGTAATGTTCTACTCCTTCAATTTCTAATATTGGCCATACATCCTTTTTGCCAATAGAATTATTCAATGTAAAGATGGCTTTGAGTAAAGAATGATATCTTTCATAAAGTGATTTTGCTGATTAAGTGTTAACAATCAAATGCAACCAAATCAATCTTCTATTTCTTGTGCTGATCATTTTGAAAGGTAAAATAGTTTACAATCGTTGAATCTCGCATATCTAGCATAACCATCTAATGCCGCGTACACACGACCAGACTTTTCGACGGACTAGGTCCGACGGTCTTCTTGAAGGACTTTTGACAGAGGTCCAACGGACTTTTGAACAAGCGGACTTGCGCACACACGAATGGACTTGCCCGCAGACTAGGCCTGACGGACTTCCCGACGGACTTTCAAAATGAACGAACTTGCCCACACATGGACTAAAGTCTATTAATTTTGAACGTGACTCCAGGTACAACGGGTCTAGAAAGGGAAGGCAATCTCGCAGCTTTCATCGGCGAGATTGACACCTTGTGAGCCCCGTCGCCTGGTATGGATTTTAAAGGGAACCCCCTACGTCGAAAAAACAGCATGGGAGTCCCCCCAAAGTCCATAACAGACTCTTATACGAGCAAGCAGCCCGGCCTGTCACGAAAGGGGGTGGGGACGAGCGACCGACCCCCCCTCCTGAGCCGTATCAGGCTGCATGCCCTCAACATGGGGGGTGTGTGCTTTGGGGAAGGGGGGTGCCCTGCGGGCCCCCCCACCCCAGAGCACCTTGTCCCCATGTTGATGAGGACAAGGGCCTCTTCCCGACAACCCTGGCCGTTGGTTGTCGGGGGTCTGCGGTGGGGGGCTTGTCTGAATCCGGGAGCACCCTTTAATAAGTATGGGGTATATTGTACCCCTACCCATTCACCTGGGGGAAAAAGTGTCAATAAAAAAACACACTACACAGGTTTTTAAAGTAGTTTATTAGGAAGTTCCGAGGGCCTTCTTCCGACTTTGGGGGTTCCTTCCGACTTCTCCGCGCTTTCTGCCTCTTCTCCCGCTCTCCGCTTCTTCTGCCTGGCTCCTCTGCTATCTTCTGCTCTTTTGCTAGTGGTGGCCCGGCTTTCTCCTTCGTCGTCGTCGCCACCGTAGCTGTCTTCTTCTTCCTTCTTTTGTTCTTCCGATGTTGACACGATGCTCTCTCCTGCTGTAATGCCGTGGACACGGTGCGAGACAACTTATATAGGCATAAGAGGCGGAGTCGGTGGGTGATGTCACCCGGTGACCCCGCCCCCTATGACGTCACAGTCCCAGCATGCCCCGGGATTGTGACACCATAAGTGGAGGGGTCACCGGGTGACATCACCCGGTGATCCCCGCCCCCTTATACCTATATAAGTCATTGCATGTCCATGGCATTACAGCGGGAGGAGCGTCGTGTCAACATCGGAAGAACAAAAGAAGGAAGAAGAAGACGGCAACGGTGGCGGCGATGGCGATGGCAGCGACGACGACGAAGGAGAAAGCCGGGCCACCGCTAGCAAAAGAGCAAAAGATAGCGAAGGAGCTCGGCAGAAGAACCGGAGAGTGGGAGGAGAGGCGGAAAGCGCGGAGAAGTCGGAAGGGACCCCCGAAGTCGGAAGAAGACCCCTGGAGCTGCCTAATAAACT
This sequence comes from Lithobates pipiens, assembly GCF_037356315.1. NCBI lineage: Eukaryota > Metazoa > Chordata > Amphibia > Anura > Ranidae > Lithobates > Lithobates pipiens. The sequence continues at coordinate 18,585,391 of NW_027507696.1, forward strand.
ACTTAAAAAACCCATGTAGTGTGTTTTTTTATTGACACTTTTCCCCCCAGGTGAATGAGTAGGGGTTCGAAGTACCCCATACTTATTCACATAGGTTGGGGGGGGCGGGATTATTAAAGGGGGCTCCCAGATTCCGATAAGCCCCCCGCCTGCAGACCCCGAAACCAACAGCCAGGGTTGTCGGGAAGAGGACCTTGTCCTCACCAACATGGGGACAAGGTGCTTTGGGGTGGGGGGGGCCGCAGGGTGCCCCCCTTCCCCAAAGCACCCACCCCCCATGTTGGGAGCATGCGGCCTGGTACGGCTCGGGGGGGGGGGGGGGCGCTTGCTCGTCCCCATCCCCTTTCCTGACCAGCCTGGCTGTGTGCTCTGATAAGGGTCTGGTATGAACTTTGGGTGACCCCCAAGCCGTTTTTTTCAGCATAGGGGGTTCCCCTTAAAATCCATACCAGACCCAAGGGACATTGCCACCTATCTCTTGTGCTCGCTGCAATAGGAAAATTTGTTTTTCCTATTGCAGCGATCGCGAGATGTACAGTATCCTGCAGCCGAGAACCAGCGCAATAGGATTGCGCTGGAAACATTCTCGCGGGCAGGTGCTGTAGCTGCCCTTGCGTCTTACTTGGTCCGTCAGAACAGCATACAGACGAACGGGCTTCCCGATAGGAACTTGGTCTGGCGGACCAAGATTTAAACATGTTCTACTTCTAGGTCTGTCTGACTTTTGGGAAGAAAAAGTCAGACGGAACCCACACACGATCGAATTGTCCAACGGAAGGTCCGATGGTGTGTACGCGGCATAACAGGTTGCATGCATAAGAGTCATTATCTATTTTTGACCATGATACAGTAGCTTTCATCTCAGTATATTCGCTGATATCACAAAGTAATGTTAATTTAGCTAGGCACTGTGCTCAAGCAGCACCTGTTTATAATGCCACTCATTGAATTTTAATGCCAAGTAGCAAGCAGAATATCCTTTATTTATGCCTTAAGCATGATCAAAACAGTGGTTTAAAGATCTCACTGTCCCATGATTGCATCTGCAGAAAGATTAAACCATAAATGCGTACAATGGAACTGGCAGATTATGGACAGTATATTTTTTCCCTTGGTAAACACACCTGGGACTGGCCATTTTTGAGAATTATAGCAATATCCATTGGAATATCCATTGATTAGTTCATAAACAACTTTTATCTCACTATTCTATTTAGATCTCCTGGAGAAATCTCGTGTAACTTTCCAGCTGAAATCAGAAAGGGACTATCACATCTTCTATCAAATCTTGTCCAATAAGAAGCCAGAGCTTCTGGGTAGGTGTCACTGATAAACCAAGACCACACTGAGATCCAAAGCATGCCATTTACATTTACATGTTTCTTTGTTTTTCTGATTTGCCAGTATCCATTCTGTTTTACAGACATGATGCTGGTCACCAGTAATCCATATGACTATGCATACATCTCTCAAGGGGAGACCACTGTGGCTTCAATTAATGATGAAGAAGAACTGTTAGCCACTGATGTAAGTGCCATGAACTCAAAAGTGTGCCTGACAGCCATAGTTGGGCTCTCTTGGGGAGAGCCTGTGGCTGCGCCTTCTTTTTAATACCCTAGCCATGTCAGAAGATTATGGCATCTGCAGGGGCTTGGACAGAAAAAAATTTATACTAACAGAAAAGGAATTAGCACAAAGGACATATCCTACTGACTGTAAGTTTCGTCCCTTGTGCTAATTTTTTAGTTTTATTTTAGCTGCACTTAGGCTTTAAAGTGATACTAAAGTCTTGTTTTTTTTTTTTTTTTTCAAAATAATAAATGTGTTATTTACATGTTATGGTACTTATCTGCTCTGTGTAGTGGTTTGCACAGAGCAGCCCAGATCCTCCCATTCTCGGGTCCCTCTTCGGCGCTCCTGTCCCCTTCCTCCTGTTGAGTGCCCCCACAGAAAGCAGCTTGCTATGGGGGTACCCGAGCTGAGCCGCAGCTCTGTGTATCCATTCAGACATGGTGCCATGGCCTGGCTCCGCCCCCTCTTTCTCCTTGTTGGCTCACTAACTTTGATTGACAGCAGTGGGAGCCAATAGCACTTTGCTGCTGTCTAAGCCAATGAGGATGGCGAGTCCTGGACAGCCAAGTCTCTCGTGCAACCTCGCTGGATCGAGATGGGCTCAGGTAAGTATTTAGGAAGCTGATACACACAAAAGGTTTTTTAACTTAATGCAGAGAATGCAATAAGATAAAAAAAAACTTCTGCCTTTGCAACCACTTTAATAATACAAGGCCTTTTCTAATGCCTATATGCATTCTTCTTTAAATAAAAAAGTGCCCTGGTACCCCATAGATCAAAGGTTCTTTTTTAACAGGAAAGAGGAACCACAGCTCTCATAGTCACACTGTGGCTGAGCCCCTTGCACTCTGTCTCCCTGTTGGTTAGGAAGGCCACACATTACATTTAACATCCATTAGTGAAAAAAAGAGAAGCCAGGGGTGGATCACAATGCAGCCATAAGAGCTGTAGTCCCTGTTCCCTTTTATAAAACACCACTGATTGATGAGCTACTCAACAACTATTTGAGTAAATGTAGGGTTCCCACAGTTAGTGGTGGGTACCTGCCACCAAATTACTATGAATCAGGAAACCAAAGGTTTCCTTAGATAATCTTTCCAGACTTTTGGTTGGCAGGTCTACTGTAATGGGCAACTTATTGTTGTGAACATAGCGTGAGTGGGTATATCAAGCACCACAACCCTGAATAATAAGGCACAAAATTGGGAAACAAGGAATGGGACTTTGTACTAAAAATTTAAATCAAGACCAAATTACAGTGTCTGTGATCAGGTAGTTGAAAATGTGTATACCAGACACTAACAGACTGAAGCCCACTATAAATAACAATATATAATAGACAAAATGTGCAGACGTGCACTAATCACAACATGCACAACAATGTTTTTTAAGAGAGAAGTCGGACTTCAAAAACTGTATAATGTCTATTTGTTTTGCTGGTATTGCTTCTTCAGGAAAAATTTTTATGTTGTATTTAGCTGGTAGTAAAGAAAATGACAAAGGAAAAAATACAAAAGGGTATACATCAATACAAAAATACTTTATTAACAAGAAATGAAATTAAACATATTTTAAAGGTTACTCACAACTTGTATACATAAATGGGCAACACCCATACTTATGAGAAGTGTCGCCCACCTATGTATACCAGTTGTGAGTAACATTTACAATATGTTTGCATTCATTTGTTGTTTATAAAGTATTTTTGTATTGATGTACTTTTTTGTATTTTTTCCTTTGTAATTTTCTTCACCACAAGCACAATACAAGATCTCCTGAAATAGCAATACCAGCAAAACACATAGAGATTATATAGTCTCTGAAGTCCAACTTCGCTCAATATTTCAATATGTCTGCATATTTTGTCTGTTATATATGGTTATTTATAGTGGACTTCAGTCTTGTTTTAAATTTTTGGTACAAAATAAAATGTGAGGGTTTTTTCACTATATGGACCACTTGTGTACTTATACTGTATATGTTGATCATATCCCCCTTCATTTCCTCTTCTCAAGAGAGAATAAATTCAGTTCAGCTAATCGTTCCTCATAGCTGAGCTCCTCCATGCCTCTCATTAGTTTGGTTGCTCTTCTCTGCACTTTCTCCAGTTCCCCGATATCCTTTTTGAGAACCGGTGCCCAAGACTGAACTGCATATTCCAGATGAGGTCTTACTAATGATTTCTACAGGGGCAAAATTATATCTCTTTCTCTCTACAGTTCATGCCTTTTTATTACAAGAAAGGATTTTGCTAGCTTTGGAAACCCCTGCTTGGCTTTGCATGCTATGATATTAAGCTTATGATCTACCAGAACACCCAGATCCTTCTCCACCATTGACTCCCCCAGCTGTTTTCCTCCTAGTATGTAAGATATGTGCATGTTTCTAGCCCCCATGTGCGTAACTTTACATTTATCAACATTGAACCTCATTTGCCAGATAGTTTACCAATTAAGTAGTGCATTCAGGTCATCTTGTAAATTGGAGACATCCTGTAAGGAGGTTATTCCACTGCATAACTTGGTGTCATCTGCAAACACTGAAATTGTACTTTTAATCACAGAACCTATATCATTTATAAATATATTAAAAAGTAAGGGTCCCAACACTGAACCTTGGGGTACACCACTGATAACCTTAGTTCATTCAGAGTAAGAATCATTAATCACTACTGTCTGAATTTGGTCTTTTAGCCAGTTTTCTATCCATTTACAAACTGATTTTTCCAAGCCTGTAAGACTTTACCTTCCACATTACCCGTGTAGGGAACCATGTCAAACACTGTGTCAAATTCTGAAACAACTTATTGTTTATTACTGTAACTAGAACTAGTAACTAGCCCAGGTTTCACCTACTGCTAATCACAATAAAAATGATTAATTTTAAAGCTGTTATATTTACTACATCACCCACACAGTACCCATATGTCTTAACTAATTTCTTATATTATATATATATATATATATATATATATATATATATATATATATATATACAGTGCCTTGTGAAAGTATTCGGCCCCCTTGAACTTTTCAACCTTTTACCACATTTCAGGCTTCAAACATAAAGATATAAAAAATTTATTTTTTGTGAAGAATCACCAACAAGTGGGACACAATTGTGAAGTGGAACGAAATCTATTGGATATTTTAAACTTTTTTACCAAATAAAAAACTGAAAAGTGGTGCGTGCAAAATTATTCGGGCCCTTTACTTTCAGTGCAGCAAACTCACTCCAGAAGTTCAGCGAGGATCTCTGAATGATCCAATGTTGTCCTAAATGACTGATGGTGATAAATAGAATCCACCTGTGTGTAATCAAGTCTCTGTATAAATGCACCTGCTCTGTGATAGTCTCAGGGTTCTGTTGAAAGCGCAGAGAGCATCATGAAGACCAAGGAACACACCAGGCAGGTCCGTAATACTGTTGTGGAGAAGTTTAAATCCGGATTTGGATACAAAAAGATTTCCCAAGCTTTAAACATCTGCAAACACTGAAATTGTACTTTTAATCACAGAACCTATATCATTTATAAATATATTAAAAAGTAAGGGTCCCAACACTGAACCTTGGGGTACACCACTGATAACCTTAGTTCATTCAGAGTAAGAATCATTAATCACTACTGTCTGAATTTGGTCTTTTAGCCAGTTTTCTATCCATTTACAAACTGATTTTTCCAAGCCTGTAAGACTTTACCTTCCACATTACCCGTGTAGGGAACCATGTCAAACACTGTGTCAAATTCTGAAACAACTTATTGTTTATTACTGTAACTAGAACTAGTAACTAGCCCAGGTTTCACCTACTGCTAATCACAATAAAAATGATTAATTTTAAAGCTGTTATATTTACTACATCACCCACACAGTACCCATATGTCTTAACTAATTTCTTATATTATATATATATATATATATATATATATATATATATATATACAGTGCCTTGCGAAAGTATTCGGCCCCCTTGAACTTTTCAACCTTTTACCACATTTCAGGCTTCAAACATAAAGATATAAAAAATTTATTTTTTGTGAAGAATCACCAACAAGTGGGACACAATTGTGAAGTGGAACGAAATCTATTGGATATTTTAAACTTTTTTACCAAATAAAAAACTGAAAAGTGGTGCGTGCAAAATTATTCGGGCCCTTTACTTTCAGTGCAGCAAACTCACTCCAGAAGTTCAGCGAGGATCTCTGAATGATCCAATGTTGTCCTAAATGACTGATGGTGATAAATAGAATCCACCTGTGTGTAATCAAGTCTCTGTATAAATGCACCTGCTCTGTGATAGTCTCAGGGTTCTGTTGAAAGCGCAGAGAGCATCATGAAGACCAAGGAACACACCAGGCAGGTCCGTAATACTGTTGTGGAGAAGTTTAAATCCGGATTTGGATACAAAAAGATTTCCCAAGCTTTAAACATCCCAAGGTGCACTGTGCAAGCGATCATTTTGAAATGGAAGGAGTATCAGACCACTGGAAATCTACCAAGACCTGGCTGTCCCTCTAAACTTTCAGCTCAGACAAGGAGAAGACTGATCAGAGATGCAGCCAAGAGGCCCATGATCACTCTGGATGAACTGCAGAGAACTACAGCTGAGGTGGGAGAGTCTGTCCATAGGACAACAATCAGTCGTACACTGCACAAATCTGGCCTTTATGGAAGAGTGGCAAGAAGAAAGCCATTTCTCAAAGATATCCATAAAAAGTCTCATCTAAAGTTTTCCACAAGCCACCTGGGAGACACACCAAACATGTGGAAGAAGGTGCTCTGGTCAGATGAAACCAAAATCAAACTTTTTGCCCACAATGCAAAACGATATGTTTGGCGTAAAAGCAACACAGCTCAGCACCCTCAACACACCATCCCCACTGTCAAACATGGTGGTGGCAGCATCATGGTTTGGGCCTGCTTTTCTTCAGCAGGGACAGGGAAGATGGTTAAAATTGAGGGGAAAATGGATGCAGCCAAATACAAGACCATTCTGGATGAAAACCTGTTGGAGTCTGCAAAAGACCTGAAACTGGGACAGAGATTTATCTTCCAACAAGACAATGATCCCAAACATACAGCTAAATCTACAAAGGAATGGTTCACAAATAAACGTATCCAGGTGTTAGAATGGCCAAGTCAAAGTCCAGACCTGAATCCAATCGAGAATCTGTGGAAAGAGCTGAAAACTGCTGTTCACAAACGCTCTCCATCCAACCTCACTGAGCTCGAGCTGTTTTGCAAGGAAGAATGGGCAAGAATTTCAGTCTCTCGATGTGCAAAACTGATAGAGACATACCCCAAGCGACTTGCAGCTGTAATTGCAGCAAAAGGTGGCTCTACAAAGTATTAACGCAAGGGGGCCGAATAATTTTGCACACCCCACTTTTCATTTTTTTATTAGTTAAAAAAGTTTCAAAAATCCAATAGATTTCGTTCCACTTCACAATTGTGTCCCACTTGTTGGTGATTCTTCACAAAAAATAAAAATTTTATATCTTTATGTTTGAAGCCAGAAATGTGGCAAAAGGTTGAAAAGTTCAAGGGGGCCGAATACTTTCGCAAGGCACTGTATATATATATATATATATATATATATATATATATATATATATATATTAAAAAAGCACACTGTAATCACATCCTACCATCTGTATAAAATTATATTTTATGGATTTGTTCTCTGATCTGTCTTCCTTAGAATGCTTTTGATGTGCTAGGATTCTCTCAGGATGAGAAGAACTCAATTTACAAACTCACGGGAGCTATAATGCACTTTGGGAACATGAGGTTCAAACAGAAGCAGCGAGAAGAGCAGGCAGAACCAGATGGCACTGAAGGTTTGATATGTATACTGATAACAAAGAATATGCTTGCAGTGTACTGTCATTATGGTATATCTGTGAAAATAGGAGAGGTGGGAGGTTTTGAAAATCATTATAGCTAGCTATCATTAGGGCTGAGCAGAATGATTTTGTTGAAATTGATTTTGCCAAAGTGGAAATACTTTTTTAGTCATTGAGCTGCTAAGGCAAAATTTGCTTTAAAAAAAATACTGTTTTTTCTTGCCTAAGAGTATGTTTCTGGGGTGTATTTATGGTAGTTTAGTTTATTTCAGTATGAATTGTATTTATAAATCTTTTCACACATCTTTCTTATTGGATTAAACTGGAAAAATGTATGACTCTTGTGTAAAAGATCTGTAATCGTGTGTGGCCTTTTGTGAAAACATTTTTAAATACTGTAGATCCCTTAGTGTTTTTCATTAGCTATCATAAATCAAAAGAGATTTGAGGCAAATCCCACCTAATTTTTTATATAATTTGTAGGTATAGATTTGCTGCCTATGTTCTATATTCCATTTGGAAACATGCAATTCGGGTAAACTAGATATAATCAAACAGCTCACGTTACAGCTCACAAGTGTAGCGCACCCCCTAAGGAGCTGCAAGTTGAAATGGAATCCCCCACCCTGCACAGCCAGGCACACTGAATTTTCACGGGCACACTAGACTCAGAGGACAGTCCAGTGCTTTGGGTTTTTTTTTTGTTATTTATTGAGGGATTAGAACTTGGATAGGGGCAGGGAAATTATGGGATGCCCACTTGACCTCGAACAACTTCAGGGACAACTTTCCTATATACAGTCTATATACACCCCTTCTCTTCCTCCAGCACTAGCTTTCTTGCAGAACTCCAGCTGGCACACTGTTTTGTGGATCTGACAATGGCACTCATTCAGATTTAGAAGCAATAGTCCCTTGCAGGCAGGAACCTGAGGCCCCCTTTAGAAGTGTAGCAAAAAAAGTCAGTGTCCAGCTTACATCCCTGTGGCTACTGATTCCAGCACCACCTCTTCAGGCAAGGCTAGCCTGCCTGGCTGCACCTGCCCCTTTCTTTAACACTCCTGGCTACTTCTCCACAGTCCTTCCAGACTGACACTCTCTCCATAGTCCTCCAAGACTGCTCACTCACCAGCCCACCAGACTGCTCATTCACCAGACCACCTAGCTGACTCCCCAGGAGATCTCCTGGACGTGGTCACTCTCCTGCTGTCCTCTCCTTTCTCCCGTGCCTCTGTGTGTTGTAGAGGGTCCCTCCAGCACCCGAGCCCCAGGCCCAAGGTTACATCTACCTAGACGAGGCACCTTCAAGGGCCACCAACAGCCTACTCAGCACTCCATCTCCATCTCCCACCTGACTGCCCCTGCTGGCATGACCTATGAGTATTTATGAGGCCCTGCCAGCCCACTTTGCTGAGGATTGGCTGTAACCCTCATTAATACGCCAAACAACTTCTCCTAAACTCCACCCTAGTGCATCTGGAAGCTTCTCCAAGGTTCCAGAAAGCAGGGGGAGTCACCAGAGATGCTGCTTGCTGAGTCATTCAGCCTCCCTGAGTCACTCAGCCCTGACCAAGATTCAACCCAGGCCTGGCTCTCAGTTTAGCCAAATTTTCCTACACTAACAATTAACTAAGTACATCTTATCTAGCACACTAGAGGGTGATACACAAGTTATTGTGATAATGCAATTGCACTTTCTGACAGCTTATTTAGAGCAATGCTGCTGTATTTAAAGCACTGCTGCCATATTTAGAGCAATATACAATTTGAGGGTTTAGAATTCTCTTGCATTCAGTCACCTTGCTGACTATAAGGCTCACATCCACCAGAAACCCAAGATGGTGGGAGTGTTTGTACTCCTGAAACTATATTAATGACCTTTACTGTCTTTTCCAGAGGCTGACAAAGCTGCCTACCTCATGGGCCTAAATTCTGCTGACCTCCTGAAAGGATTGTGTCACCCCAGAGTCAAGGTCGGGAATGAGTATGTCACCAAGGGACAAAATGTCCAACAGGTCAGTGATCCTTTTTTTCATGTTAGAAATTAAAAAAAATACAGTGAAGTACAAACCATCTAAGTTATAAAATTATTAACATTTCCTTTAGGTGTACTATGCCTTGGGAGCCCTGGCCAAGTCAGTGTACGAGAAAATGTTCTTTTGGATGGTAGTAAAAATTAACACCACCCTGGAGACCAAGCAGCCCAGACAATACTTCATCGGAGTGCTGGACATTGCAGGATTTGAGATTTTTGATGTAAGTTACTGAGCAGCAGATGCAGATATTCTATGTGCTAAACAGGGATGATTCAGAAACAAATGAATAAGAGTCTCCTGAAGAGGGAGTTTGAGATTGATAGTTACATACAGATTAGTGTAAATCATGTTAATGTTTGGAAATGCTGTAGGCTGGCTGGAGGTGGTGGCTGCTATGAAGAATGCCTATTAATAAAATAGAACTGCTTATGTGAAAATTTGTTAAATCCCAGCTTCATGGAATTTGAAAATGCTCTCTTGCATTGGGACTTCACCTGTACTGCAAGGGTTAGTTGCTCATTTAGACCAGGGGAGAGGAGAAACATTTTATCTGACCTGATCCTCTATTCTAGTGGTCTCCAAACTGCAGCCGGGGGCCAGATATGGCCCTTTGCTTGCCTTTATCTGGCCCTTGGGGCACTATTCATCCCACTGACTCCAACAACAGAACAAAATTCCTTTCACTGATACCAATGGGGCACTATTTTTCCTAGTGACAACAATGGCAGGACACTAGTCTTCCCACTGACACCAATGATGAGACACTAGTCTTCCCACTGACACCAATAATGGGACACTATTCCTTCCTCTGATACCAACAATTGGGCAATATTCCTCCCATGCATACCAATGATGGGACATTGTTTACTCCCATTGATGCCAGGGCATTTTCTACTCTCACTAGCCACAGTCTGGCCCCCTCAAAGTCTGAAGAACGGTAAACTGTCCCTTTGTTTAAAAAGTTTGGAGACCCCTCCTCCATTCCCACAGCAGATGGCTCTCCCCCTTGCTCCATTGGTGGACTGTCTCTCAGGATCATCATCTTCATAGCAGGGCCATGGACCCTGCATTGGTCTTGATGTTGTCAGGACCTTAGACCACTGGAGCACAGGGGAGAAGATTCTTTGGGTACTGGTCCAGCAGCACAGAGCGGATGTACAATTGTTATTGTGGTCTGTGGTGTTGACTTACTAAAAACATATAGGCTGTTCACTTGGCCAGGGGAGTTGCAATTTGTAATAGGATTTTACCCATAGTATAATGAATGTGATGAAATTTCACTTTGCAAAGAATATCCAACCACATGCAAGAAACAGAGGGGGAAGATTTAACATGGACTACTCCAGATAGATTACCATGTACCATCAGGGGAATCGAGGACTATCTTGATACCCAAAAGATTAAGCAAAATAAAAATTACGTATATTTTATTTAGAACATTTTTTAGATTAAAAACATTTGTTGATAATCAACCATGTTACAAATTTATACATTATAACACAAACAGTTCTACAATGAAATGGTATATAATTATAATGGCTCATGCCATTATAATTTTTGTAAAATCACTCCATAACCTCAACTTTACAAGGTCATGAAATGTCCTATTGTGATAAGTCTTGTATAATCCTAATTATGTAAATATATCTACTCAACTTTAGATATGTGCCAAGAGATCTCCTGAAGAAGCGACTTTGTCGCGAAACTAGTAGAGAAATTTCACCAACTTGGGCATAAGCTGTTGTATCCCTAGCTTCCCCCTCATAGGAGGCTGGATACCATTTCATTGTAAAACAGTTTGTGTTATAATGTATAAATTTGTAACATGGTTGATTATCAACAAATGTTTTTAATCTAAAAAAAATTCTAAATAAAATATATGTAATTTTTATTTTGCTTAATCTTTTGGGTATCAAGATAGTCCTCGATTCCACTGATGGTACATGGTAATCTATCTGGAGTAGTCCATGTTAAATCTTCCCCCTCTGTTTCTGTTCTAAGTAATGAGGATGAGGATACCAATTTATTAACCTTTACTGTTAAATCTATGAGGCACTATCTACAACCACATGCAAGGAAAATAAAGAACAGTATTTTTGCTTGCACATGATTGGATGACGGAAGTCAAGAGAGCTTCACCTCATTCATTAAGCTCTGGGGAAAATTCCTTTAAAAAGCAAACAGCCTACTTAGTGAATCAACCCCTGTGTTGCCAGTAAGAAGAATGTCCCCTTCCCCAAATTATGTGTGGTCACCAAGACTTGAAGTAAGGGGGGGGGGGATCTAACAGGCTACTGACAACAAAGTTAAAACCTTTTTTTGTACTTTTCATATCTCTGTTTGGGAGGTTTGTCCTTGCCATCCCAGAGGCAGTGGTCATGGGATATAAAAAGAGGAAAAATATCTTCAATGAGAGCACAGACAGCAAAAAATGCTGACAGATTTTTAAAACTTTGTACTTTCTGCCAAGAATGAAAAACAAATGGCTAGAGTTGGTCTTTAGGTGGTTTTCCAGGCTAACTTAGAACTTGACTCCTACTTCTAACCCTCCCATGTGATGTTTTTAATATTTTAGTAGACTTTGGCCTTATCAATGCACAGGTTGCTACACAGGTTTCAACTCACAGAGATCAAAAGGAATTGATCTTTAAAGTATATTTGCATTTTTTTCTTCTTTTCTCTTATTTTACATATGTCTTTCTCCAGTTCAACAGCTTTGAGCAGCTGTGCATTAACTTCACTAATGAGAAGTTGCAGCAGTTCTTCAACCACCACATGTTCGTGTTGGAGCAGGAAGAATACAAGAAAGAGGGAATTGAATGGGAGTTCATTGACTTTGGCATGGATTTGCAGGCCTGTATTGATCTCATAGAGAAGGTAAGAGTAATTATTCAATCCAAAGTGCCCCAAACTAGATACATTCTTTTCTCAAATGTCTCAGAACTTTGCAAAACTTTGCCTGTAGTGAATGTCCCTTAATGTGCCCAGCATTTAGTATTCATTAATTCGTTTGGAGATGAAAGGCTTACAGAAGACAGGTTCAAATTAATGTGGCTTCAACATCTGTTGATGCTGCAGCCCTGTTCTTTGTTCAAAAATAATTGTTTAAAAATTGAATCCATTCAAAGCATACCAAAACAATGTTTACCAATTTATTAATAAGTATACTTTATTTAATTCCATTTCTGTGTATGATATTAGTATCTTGTGTAATTCTTTTTCCACAGCCTATGGGAATAATGTCAATCCTTGAAGAGGAGTGTATGTTTCCAAAGGCAACTGATATAACTTTTAAAGCCAAGCTGTATGACAATCATCTGGGCAAATCAAACAACTTCCAAAAGCCACGCAATTTAAAGGGCAAGCCAGAGGCACATTTTGCCCTGGTGCACTATGCTGGTACTGTGGACTACAACATAATTGGCTGGCTGGAAAAGAACAAGGACCCCCTGAATGAAACTGTGGTGGGATTGTACCAGAAGTCAGCGCTCAAGCTTTTGGCACTCCTGTTTGCCAACTATTCCAGTACAGATTCAGGTACACAGGAAATGCTCTATGATTTCTAAGCTTTTGATTCACATTTTTTTATTTTTTATTGATTATTTCAGTTACAAATCGTTAGGCTGGACACGCATGCAGGCATCTAATCAATGGCCAGTGTATTACCTAACCCTTGTATGGTCTCCTGCTCCAAATGTTTAGTGCAGGTCTAGTGAACTTGAACTACTGCCATATAAGCAGATATGGGTACCAGTTTTGACAGGCTGGATCTTTTGTATCATCGGTTTCCATCCAGATATTTCCTGGGAAGCAGCCAAACCCAATAGCATAAGTTTCCAACTATTTATCCCTTTTGTTAACCAAAGTCTACAGGCCAATGTGTATCGTATGTACACGATAACAGTCAATAGTATTTATTCCAGCTACGTCTACCAATATGTGTTCATCAGTGCCCATGTACACTGCATTCAATTAGCGTTTAATATCCCTATATATAAAGACAGCATAGCTTTGCTTGAGCTGCGTAAAGGCAGCTTTATACTGTCAGGTAGAGGTAAACCTGGGCTTCCTACAATAAATTTCTATTCAAACTTTCACTTTGCACTTTTTTTAAGTCCAGTCAGCTGCAGGCCAGGTCACTCCCCTCCCCGCAGCACACCTAAACAAAGAGACAGAATCATGGTGATGTCAGTACCATTATATGGACCCACTCCCTTATTTATTCAATGTTAATGGCTATACATAGGCATGTGTTCATATATTGTAAGTGTGCTGACATCACCAGAATCCTGTCCTTTTGTTTTATGTGTGCTGCAGGGCAGGGAATATAGCCGATAGGACTTAAAGCAGTAGTAAACCGCAGTTAATGGAAAAAAAAAAATCCCCTACAAGGCAATGTTATAATGTGCTAGTATGCATTGCATATTAGCATATAATGAGAGACTTGCCTTAGAACGAAGCCCTCAAGCACCACGCTGTCACCGTTGAGAGGTCTGACATCTTCCCCTGGTCTTCCTTCCAGGTTCGCGTCCTACATGAGTGGCCGGGGGCGCAATTACGTCACTCCCACCCATTTACACAGGAGCCGTCGTTCAAGGCACGGGCTCTGAAGGTCCGGCACTGTATGCCGGATCTTCAGAGCGCATGTGCAGGTAACTTCATCGGCTGCACACTCTGTAAAGATCTCCTGAACTGTGTAAGTTTAGGAGATATTCACAGTATCTACAGGTAAGCCTTACTATAGGCTTGACTGTAGGTACAAGTGGCAGAACAGAGTTTACTACTGTGTTAAAGTGGAAGTTTGGATAGAGATGAGCTTGGAAGATGCCCAAGCTCATCTCTATTGCCAGGGTTTGTTGCTACCTTAAAGCGGTTGTATACCCGCTGAAATTTTTTTTTTTAACTCACCTGCAAAGGAAAAGGCATAATGAGCTAGTATGCACCGCATACTAGCTCATTATGAAATACTTACCTTAGAACGAGGCCCTGACATCTGGCCCGATCCACATCGAGGGAGCTGACATGTTCCCTCAGCGTTTCTTCTGGGTATCGCGGCTCCAGCGCTGTGAGTGGCCGGAGCCACGATATCGTCACTCCCACGCATGCGCACGGGAGATTTCTTCCCGGTAGGGTCCGGAGTCTGCCGGACTTCCAGCCGAGAATCCGCTGTGCACATGCGCCTCTGCAGTCAGCGGCGCATTGCGAGGGGAATATCTCCTAAACCGTACAGGTTTAGGAGATATTTTCTTCACCTACAGGTAAGCCTTATTATAGGCTTTCCTGTAGGTAAAAGTACCTAAATCGACTATACAACCACTTTAACATCCATGTACACTAAGTCTGCCTTGTGCTGGCTGTTAAATCTGCACACAGTAGTGAAATATATATTAACCACTTGCCGCCCGCCCTATTACAAATTGACGGCGGCAAAGTGGTTTCATTATCCTAACCGGACGTCATATGACGTGATTAGGATAATGAGCCGCTGCGCGCCCCCGGGGGCGCGCATCGCGGCGATCGTTGTTGCGGGGTGTCAGTCTGACACCCGGCAACTACGATCTCGGTAAAGAGTCTCCGACGGAGACTCTTTACCATGTGATCAGCCGTGTCCAATCACGGCTGATCACAGTGTAAATGGGAAGAGCCGGTGATCGGCTTTCCCTCACTCGCGTCTGTCAGACGCGAGTAGAGGAGAGCCGATCGGCTGCTCCTCTGACAGGGGGGGTCTGTGCTGATCGATTATCAGCACAGCCCCCCCGAGGATGCCCACACTGGACCACCAGGGACACCACTAGACCACCAGGGAAAAGGTAATAAAAATCCATAATCCTCCCTAGACCACCAGGGTGCCAGTCAGCACAATGGGTGCCAATCAGTGCCCATAATGGATGCCAATCAGTGGCCACAATGGGCATCACTGATTGGCATGCATTATTGTTTGGCACTGATTGGCATCCATTACTATAACACCGATGCCGCCTATGAGTGCCCACCTGTGCCGCCTATGAGTGCCCACCTGTGCCGCCTGAGTGCCCACCTGTGCCGCCTGAGTGCCCACCTGTGCCGCCTATGAGTGCCCACCTGTGCCGCCTATCCATGCCCACCTGTGCCGCCTATCTATGCCCACCTGTGCCGCCTATCTATGCCCACCTGTGCCGCCTATCCATGCCCACCTGTGCCTCCTATCCATGCCCATCCGTGCCGCCCATCCGTGCCAGCTATCAGTGCCAATTTGTGCCACCTATCAGTGTCCGTCCGTGCCGCCCATCCGTGTCGCCCACCCGTGTCGCCCATCCGTGTCGCTCATCAGTGCCGCCTATCAGTGCCACTTCATTGGTGCCACATTGGTGCCCATCAGTGCAACCTTATCAGTGCCCATCAGTGTAGCCCCATCAGTGCCCATCAGTGAAGGAGAAAACATACTTATTTACAAAGTTTTGAAACTGAAACAAAAAAAAAACATTTTTTTTTTCAAAATTTTCGGTATTTTTTTATTTGTAGCGCAAAAAATAAAAACCGTAGAGGTGATCAAATACCACCAAAAGAAAGCTCTATTTGTGGGAAAAAAATGATAAAAATTTCATTTGGGTACAGTGTAGCATGACCGCGCAATTGTCATTCAAAGTGCGACAGCGCTGAAAGCTCAAAATTGGTCTGGGCAGGAAGGTGTTTAAGTGCCCTGTATTGAAGTGGTTAAAACTGCTATAAAGCCAGCAACATGCATTATATTGCAGAATATTTTCCGTTTATACTCTGCTACTGTTTTCTGATGGGCTTCTTTTATATTTTCCCCATGTAGATCAAGCTACCAAGGGTAAGGGCAGTAAGAAGAAAGGCTCCTCGTTCCAGACAGTGTCAGCTCTGCACAGGGTAAGGGCAGTTAGGATTTCCCAGGCTTTTCATGTAGCCTGTACTTATCATACAGGGTCCTCTGCATTCATATTGTCAGAACTGGTCATTTTCAGTTACTATTTACAGTTAAATATTCATCAGCTCAAGAGGGTCATAAAATTGTGGTTGATTTACTAAAGGCAAATAGACTGCACTTTGCAGAGTGCGGTTGCACTTTGCAAGTGCTTATGCTCCAGAGCTTAGTAAATGAGGTCAAGCTTCACTTTGCAAAATACAATTTTAAAAAATAAATTTTTGCTTGCACGTGATTGGATGATGAAAGTCAGCAGAGCTTTCCCTCATTTACTAAGTTTTGCAGCAACTGCATAGTGCATTGCAAAGTGCACCGTTTATTTGCCATTAGTAAATCAACCCCTTTATGCCTTGAACAGCAACCACTTATGACTGGATTGTAACCAATTTTAGCTATATTGTAGTCCTGTAGTGTTTATCTCTTCATGTTTTACTTATTTTTTTACCTAGATCTCAGTCACATCATTGTCAGTTTAATAGCCTGAGAAAAATTGATGACCTTTCTGAAAATGATCATTGCTTAGCTGTCATGCTAATTGTTGCTTTAGCAAGTTCTTTGTGGTAGATTTACTAAAGGCAAATCCACTGTGCACTACAAGTGCACTGCAACTGCATTTCCCCATTCTGCCTAGTGACACTGACACTGATCACCGCTCCCTGCAATCGGGAGCAGGGCTGGACTGGGACAAAAATTTGGCCCTGAACTTCATCATGACTGGCCCACTTTAATTTTGAGTGTCCCCAACAGCATCCCCTTTACATCAGTGTGTCCCCAGCAGCATCCCCCTTAGATCAGAGAGTCCCAATCAGCAGCCCCTTCACATCAGAGTCCCCACCAGTAGCCCCTTCACATCAGAGTTCCCACCAGAAGCCCTCTTCACATCAGATTCCCCAACAGCCCCCTTCACATCAGAGTCCCCATCAGCAGCCCCCTTCACATCAGAGTCCTCATCAGCAGCCCCCTTCACATCAGAGTCCCCACCAACAGCCCCCTTCACATCAGATTCCCCACCAGCAGCCCCCTTCACATCAGATTCCCCGCCAACAGCCCCCTTCACATCAGATTCCCCACCAGCAGCCCTCTTCACATCAGATTCCCCACCAACAGCCCCCTTCACATCAGATTCCCCACCAGCAGCCCTCTTCACATCAGATTCCCCACCAACTGCCCCCTTTACATCAGATTTCTCACCAACAGCCCCCTTCACATCAGATTCCCCACCAGCAGCCCCCTTCACATCAGATTCCCCACCAACAGCCCCCTTCACATCAGATTCCCCACCAGCAGCCCTCTTCACATCAGATTCCCCACCAACTGCCCCCTTTACATCAGATTTCTCACCAACAGCCCCCTTCACATCAGATTCCCCACCAGCAGCCCCCTTCACATCAGATTCCCCACCAACAGCCCCCTTCACATCAGATTCCCCACCAACAGCTCCCTTCACATCAGATTCCCCACCAGCAGCCCTCTTCACATCAGATTCCCCACCAACAGCCCCTTCACATCAGATTCCCCACCAGCAGCCCCCTTCACATCAGATTCCCCACCAACAGCCCCCTTCATATCAGAGACCCCATCAGAAGCCCCATTCACCTCAGAGTGTCCTCCCTCTCCTCCCCCTCCTCCCCCTCCCACATGTATTCACAGTATTGAAGGCAGCTTTTCGTTCCTCTTTCCAGTCATGTGATAACAAGTGATAAGGGGAGAGAGGAAGGAAAGTCTGCTGGCTGTCTATCTCCCCCTGCAGACTGGAGGGAGCATAATGCCTAATGCTCTCTCCAACAAGTGACGGAAGCAGCTCCTCCTGACAGGAGTGAAATTGCGATCACTCACTGTCAGAGAGGAGCGGCTCCAGGACTGCACCTGACTAGCCCACTGAGCCAATCGGCCCACCGGGAAACTCCTGGTAGTCCCGATGGCCAGTCCATGCCTGATCGGGAGCGGTGATCAGTGTTGTGTCACACATCGCCCCCCCCCACAGTTAGAATGACTCCCTAGGACACACTTAACCCCTTACAGCGCCACCTAGTGTTAACCCCTTCACTGCCAGCCACATTTACACAGTAATCAGTGCATTTTTAATTGCACTGATCGCTGTATACAAGTGAATGGTCCCAAAATCGCATCTAAAATGTCCGATCTGTCTGCCATAATTTTGCAGTCACAATAAAAATCACTGATTGCCGCCATTACTAGTAAAAAAAAAATGATTAATAAAAATGCCATAAAACTATCCCCTATTTTGTAGACGCTATAACTTTTGTGCAATTAAACACTTATTGTGATTTTTTTTTACCAAAAATATGTAGAAGAATACATATCGGCCTAAACTGAGGAAAGAAATTTTTTTTTATATATTTTTGGGGGATATTTATTATAGCAAAAAGTAAAAAATAATGCTTTTTTTTTCAAAATTGTCGCAATTTTTTTGTTTATATTGCAAAAAATAAAAACCGCAGAGTTGATCAAATACCTCCAAAAGCTCTATTTGTGGGGTAAAAAAAGGATGTCAATTTTGTTTGGGAGCCACGTCGCACGACCGTGCAATTGTCAGTTAAAGCGATGCAGTGCCGAATCGCAAAAAGTGCTCTGGTCTTTGGGCAGCCAAATGGTCTGGGGCTTAAGTGGTTAATATATACTTGTTTAGCATCAGTAAATCAGAAATTATTGCAGCCAGCTTCATTTTCAGAAGGTCAGTAAAGGTAACTTTTCTTTCTGTGTTCCTGATGCTGGTTTCAGATCAGTGCTTGTATTTTTTTTAGCATGAACTTATGCAATTTCATATCTAAAAATGATGATAATGGTGATCCTCTTTAATTAAAACTGGGTTCATTTGTTTGTATTCCCCATGTTTAGGTGTGTTTTCTTGGTTTCCTTCTACAACCTAAAAACATACAGAGAGGTTATTTGACCTCTGACAAAAAAGTTGCTGAAGGGACCAATGTGAATGTTTTTTTTATGTATTATGTGCAGTACTGCATGATATGATCACAGAATACAAATGTAGAAAATAACAATAACTCCAGGAAAGGTTGCCAACCTCCCGCATCTTTTTTTACTGACAGAACATGGAAAATTTACTGATGGAGCACATTTTTTCAGTGAATCAGTGAAATCGCAGAAAACCTAATGAGAAAATAATATGCACCCGTACAAAACTGAAAGGCATGTGCACAAATGCCAGGAGCCTAGATAACCAAAATGGAGGAACTGGAGCTGCTGTTACACGAGGAGGATTTAGACTTAGTGGGAATAGCTTGGTTTGACAGCCCACAGGACTGGCTGGCAAATATCCAAGGCCGTGTTGCCAACTGCCCGTTAATTTACAGGGAGCTAGTAAATGTCAGCCCGTTTTCAGGCTGCCCTTAAATGCCCGTAAAAAATATGTCTGCAGGCCAGCAGTGCAACTGCACATGCGGCCTCCGAAGCTCCGAGGCTCAGGAAAACTTGTGCACGTTCAGCCAGGCAGGCACATGCGCAGTGACGTGATAGTGCAGCCTGGCTCCATTTTTGAATGGCAGGCGCTCGTTCTTGGCAGCGCCTCGCCACAGGTCGATCTCTGCCTATGCCTGGATTCTGTAATGGAGCGCTGACTGGGAGCATCCATCCAGGTCAGTCAGACATGTATTGTGTTGATCAGCCGCCCCTCCATGCTTGGCCCCTAAACTGAGACAAGTATGGAGGAGGAGGGGGGACAGATAGAGCAGGAGCAGAGCCATCCACAGAGACAGACCCCCTCCTGTACCATGTCTACACAGCCTTTGTCCCCCTGTAGCATATCCGCACAGCCCTTGAGCCCCTGTACCATGTCTGCACAGCCTCTGACCCCTGTACCATGGCCGCACAGCCTCTGACCCCCTGTACCATGTAAATGGAGAAATATGTTTTTTTAAATTAGTTTAACTTAAACATATTGCTAATAGCACTAACTACATGATCATAGTTTAAATATGCATATTTGCATTGTTCTGCATTTTTGGTACATTTTTGCAGTGTCAGTAAAAAAAGTTTCTCTATCAGTAAATTTCATGATTTTTACCAGTAAAAAAACTGGTGGCGTTTGTACATTTTTATTATTTCTTGTATCAAAGGGACAAGTAGGGTAAGAGAGGGGGAGGGGTGTGCCTATATATCAAGAATGTTTGAACGGATGGAAGAGCGGAATGACGTCGCAAATGGGGCAAGGGGAGGTGGAATCCATGTGGGTGGAAATCCAAAGAAAAGAAGAAGCAAGTGGGAAATTAATAGTGAGGGTATGTTACAAGCCCCCCAGCCTGTAGGAGGAAAAGGTGTTGGATCTCCTATCACAGTTAGAAATGGCAGTGAGGCAGGGCAAGGTCATCATAATGGGGGACTTCAACTATACAAATATCCAGATATTGACTGGGCAGAAGGGACAGCTCACTCATTAAAGGCCTGTCACTTACACCCTTCAAGCCAATGCAAATCTGTACACACTGACAATACACAGAACAGGTAATTGGCCTGGTTTACATTTAAGAAGTCAACACACAGGGCCGTCTTTAAGGCAGGACAAAAGGGGAAGCTGCCCTGGGCCCTGTCATTGTTGTGGGGCCCAAAGCAGCTGCCTCATACTTGCCAAGTATCCCAGTTTAATTTCACTTGTCCCTGTTTTAGTCCTGTGCTGTGTCCAAATATCTCAGTGTGAAGTGCTGGTACTAATGCTTCCCAGGTCTGCCTTATTGTTGTGTACAGATGACTCACCTGCAGACCCTGTGTTTACATGTAAATAACCAGCAATCATATGTAAATAGCGGCGGTCGGCGGTATTGATCTGTAAATAAAGGAGACATTCGTATGTAGATCATGCCCCCCTGCAATGAGGAGATGATGTGCTGTAACCTCTAGCAACCAATCAGTGAGCAGTAATACTGTACAGTAATCTCTAGCAACCAATTAATAAGCAGAAATCATTTGCTGTAACCTATAGCAACTAATCAGTGAGCCGTAATGTGTGCTGTAACCTCTAGCAACCGGTCAGTAAGCAGTAATGATATGCTGTAACCGCTGGCTACCAATCGCAATTGCTGCCTGATCTGATACAGTGAACTGATTTTAAGTCTAGCTGCTATTTATTGTATGTCTCAGAGTAGGTGGAGAGTGAAATTGCATTGGGGGGGCCCAAGAAATTTTTTGCCCAGGGTCCAATCAGTATTAAAGACGGCCCTGTCAACACAGCATGACAAATTATCAGTCACTCTACTGGGATACAGTTGACAAATAAGTTCTGTTATGCATGCCAAAGAGAGCAATGGGCATTACCAAATTGCATCTAATAGTGGGAGTGGCCTAAAAGAAGATGATTAAACAGAACCACTTCTGGCCACCTACCTCTAAATGAACATAGCAGCTGCTTGTGTGAGTACATATTGCCATGATGCCTTGATGCTTAGCTTCATAGTTGACAATATTAACTCGACATGTCAAATTTCACAGACAGCATCAGCTGTCAAACTTGTTCATTGAGCTCAATGGGGCTGCACAGCAGCCACAAGCCAAATGTTTGGCTTGCAGCTGTGACACAATATTTCAATCCAAAATTCCCATTCAGCTGTGAAAAAAAAAACACATTCAGGAGGCAGCAGTATCACCTCCTCCACTAACAGTGGGAGGGTCTTAAAGAGGCATTAAATACCAGGAGTGTGCATTAAGTACAGAGTGCAGGGTTCAGGTGTACGCTACGTACAGAGGGCAGGTTTCAGGGTGCACTGCATACAGAGTGCAGGCTTCAAGAGTGCACTGCATACAGAGTGCAGGGTTCAGGTGTGCGCTGCGTGCAGAGTGCAGAGTACAGGAGAGCCCCCTTTTCCCCCAAATTACCACCTCTCCCAGTACAGTGCTCTATTCCCACCCCCAATTCCCCCTCTTTGACAGTACCTGATAGAGAACTGCGGCGGCAGAATAACAAGATAGGTTACTCAGGAGGAGAGTGTGGTGTAGCTGTGGGGCATGTGGGGGCCTTGGGCACAGGTTTCAAGAGCTGTTGCTGCCAGACAAGCACTGGGTTCCACTTCCAACTACCTATCTATGCAGAAAGTCGCCAGGCAGAGCACAGTTGAGATCACACTGCAGCCGCTGGGTCCAGCCTGCTTCCATTTAAAAATAATCCCAACTGGCTCCAAACTCTGCCTAGATAAATGGCTGTTGGTGCTGCATCAAGTGGTCAAGGGGTTCTTTCTTAAGCCGCGTACACACGGGCGGACTGTATGGCCAACTTAGTCCGTCAGACAATCCGACGGACAGTCCGTCCTACTTTCGAATGAACGGACTTGACCACACACGGATGCACAAACAGTCCGTCGAAAGCTTGCGCGATGACGTGTACAGCACGTACGACGGGACTAGAAATAGGAAGTCCAATACACAGCAATGCAACCTTTCGCCATGTAAATCCTTTCTGAGCATGCGCCATACTTAGTCAGTCGAACTAGCCTACTCACGAGCGGATTGTCCGCTGAAACCAAAGTATGACGGACAGTATTACGGAAATTCCGAAATACTTAGTCCGCCAGACTGCACGCTGAAAAAGTCCGCTGAAGCCCACACACGAGCGGACTGTCCGCTGAAATGTGTTTCGACGGACTAAGTTGGCCAGACAGTCCGCCCGTGTGTACGCGGCTTTACACTTAGAGAGCCAACACTAACTTGCAACCTGCATTACTAACCTGCAGCTGTAAAAACCACAGATTTTTACAAACTGTCAGGAAATTTACTGATGGTTGGCAACCCTGATTCCAGGGCAAATATAAAAAAACACGTTTATAGACCTTTGTATTTATTCAAAAGTCATCAAATGCAATTAGGAATACAGCTAGTGTAATGGCCAAACACCAGCTGAAAACTATAATCTTCCAGTGTTCCTAATTTGTAAGCAAATGGAAAGGAGAGACAGTGCCTAATGGAAATTGCAGGGGGAAGAGTCAGTGTAATGATGGCCATTAGTAATGTAGAAAAGGTAGTGGCATGGTGTCTGCAAAACTGTAGGCCCTGAAAAGTATTCTCACTAAAGTTAAATGTTGATCATAGGCATCTGTAGGCACACAACATTTTGGTGCCTAAAGCAACACTCTTCTGCTAGCCTAAAGTGGTTGTAAAGGTTCAAGGTTTTTTACCTTCATGCATTCTATGCAGAGGTCTGCTGAGCTTCCGCCTCCCTTCCAAGACACACCTGCAATGACTGCACTGACTCACAGATGGGACAGCGGAGCCCAGTGAACATAGCGAGGGGGTCACGTGGGGGGGCACACATCAAGGCATTGCTTGTCAAAGTGATAGGTAGCTTCACAGCCATTTGTATCACTTCTACATGAAAGCCGACAGTTGGCTTTACTAAAATACACAAAAAAAAAACATGCAGAATGGTTAAAGATCTGAATTCCCAGCAAGTGGCTAGGGTTTTCAACTTTATCGCCCCACATGCCTATGCATTCTAAGGCGGCTGCCTAAGCTGCCTTGTGGTTGCGCTCGCCCTGGGGGGGATGCCCCAGGGACAGGCCCCCCCCCCAAAAAAAATGCCCTGAGATCAGTAGGAGTAAAATATGCATAAACACATGTATAGCACTATCCCTTTAAAAGAATAGTGAATATAATAAACATACCCTAGTGAATGCAATGCAAACAAAGTAAATGCAAAATCTAAACACAATCTCAATATAAGCTTATGTCCACTACTAGAGATGAGCCGAACACCCCCGGTTCGGTTGACACCAGAACATGCGAACAGACAAAAAATTTGTGCAAACATGCGATCACTGTTAAAGGCTATGGGACACAAACATGAAAAATAAAAATTGTTCATTTTAAAGGCTTATATGCAAGTTATTGCCATAAAAAGTGTTTGGGGGCCCGAGTACTGCCCCAGGGCACATCAATGCGGAATGTTTTTTTTTCAGGAGCAGTGATTTTAAGAATGCTTAAAGTGAAACAATAAAATGAAATATTCCTTTAAATATTGGGCCTGAGGGGTCCCCTTAGTCTGCCTGTAAATTGGCGAATTATAACAGTATCATAACAAAATTACATTGCTAAAGACAAAAATGTATTTAAAATTGCTTGCGGCTGTAAAGTATTGCCGGATACCTAAAATATACATAAAAAACCATTGAAAAAACTGTGTGGGCCCCCCCCCCCCAGCCCACTACCAGGCCTTTTGGTTCTGGTATTGATATTAAGAGGAACTCCACGCCAAAATGTAAAAAACTAATTGGTGTGGAGGTCCTCCACTAAAATCCATACCAGGCCCTTATCCGAACATACAACCTGGCAGGCCGCAGGAAAATGGGGGGGGGGGGTGAGAGAACAGCCCTCCCCTCCTGAAATATACCAGGCCACATGCCCTCAACATGGGGAGGGTGCTCTGGCCCAGTAACATGCTAACCCGTTTCGTCGGAAGCCTTACTTATAGTATACTATTAGTAAGGTTTTGGTTGAACCGCATTAGCATGTTACTTCTGTATCCTGCTATGTAGCCAATAAAGAATTGCTCCAATGGATGTTACCGAGTAGCCAGCTTAATTGTATGAGAGGATTATTGCTACATTTCAAGGCATTTGGGCCAGAACACTGGTTTCCAGTCTCCCAGGTGATCCGCCGTAAAGTATGCTTTCTCTATGGATGGGATATAAATATGGTATGGTTAATTTCAGAAATTCAGTTTTATAACAATATCTTTCTTTCTTATTAGCATACTGTTATGTTTATGTCTAACTTCTAAAAATAAACACAAATCCAGTAGGTGGATCTCAACTGTGCTGATCTGAATTGATCAGAGCTAAGATACATCAATATTTTTTTTTACCAAAACAATTTTTATTTTGTAACTTAAAGCAACATACAAGATAATACAAAATCAGCAACATTCTTAAGGTACATTCAGCAGTCAACGTATCCTTACATTTGCACAAGAGCAGTCCAATGTCGTAACAATTAGGTGTAATAGATTCCGTGCAAAAAGTCTGCAATAAGGAAAATATAAACATTGTATCTCCTGGGTGGTACCCCTCCTTCAAGCTCGCCCAAATGATTACCGCACCCCAGTTGCGCCCGATACATCAATATTTTAAGAAGATAATAAACAGTCAAAAGTAAAATATTTAAAGAAATGTATAACAAAGTACATATGATGACAGATTTACAGGTTAAAACAAATAGTGATAATCAAGACAAAATTCTATAGTTACACCAAATCGTGACAACTAGAACATAGATACCATCTATATATTGGTTTCACTACATGATTTGCAGGTTTACATTAGCCGCTTCTTCAGGAGCTTTCTACAGTTAAATGGTGATTAAAAAAGGATTATCACATAACTATGAAAGTAGAAAAAATACATTTTAGTCACAAAATACAGTGAACAGATATGAGTACTTTATATATACATATAATAGCATTGCAAATAAAGTGTCTTTTGTGAATCCTCCAATGTTCAATTGTCTTACTAAAAGGCATCGGATTGCCAGGGGCACAAGGAAAGATGGCCCATCCTGGAGGGCACGGGAGCTCGCTGGGAGGCACAGGATACAAGTGATAATAGTCTATTTAGGAAAAAGGATTGTAATCAGATTTACTTAAAAAACATCCATCCAGAGTGGGGAGTATAAGGTAAAATAGAATAGAGTTTCTTTATATAGGTGTGAAACATTAATAGAGTTACATACTTAGGGGGATGTTTTTGGTTATACTGGCTCAATGGGTGATAAAATGTTCCCTGTAGAGAGGGGTATATCTATAGGATGATGGAAAATATATTAGCTTTGTGAGTGTTATATATAGCAAATACCGTATTTTTCGCTCCATAAGACGCACCTGACCATAAGACGCACCTAGGTTTTAGACCTTTTAGAAAATATTCTGAACCAAATGGTGTACTAAAATATTTTCCAGTGCCCATGAAATGCAGAATGACCATTACCATAGAAAATGCAGAGTGACCATTACCATAGAAAGTATTGGTATTGCCAGGGTATTGCAGAGTATTGGCAGGGTATGGCAGAGTATTGGCAGGGTATGGCAGAGTATTGGCAGGGTATAGCAGAGTATTGTTAGGGTATTGCAGAGTAATGTCAGGGTATTGGCAGGGTATGGCAGAGTATTGGCAAGGTATGGCAGAGTATTGGCAGGGTATTGCAGAGTATTGGCAGGGTATTGCAGAGTATTGGCAGGGTATGGCAGAGTATTGGCAGGGAATTGCAGAGTATTGGCAGGGTATGGAGGGATGGCTGTGACTGCACTTCCATCCGATCTCTCCCCTCCACTGTACAGATCTGTACACAGAGGGGAGAGAGGAACCGGCGTCATCATGACGCCAGTTTGTTTACAAGTGATCGCTCCGTCATTTGACGGAGCGATCACATTGCAAACGGCGGGTGCATGAAGATGGCCGCCACTCCACACCATAAGACGCAGGCACATTTTCCCCCATATTTCTGGGGGAAAAAAGTGTGTCTTATGGTCCGAAAAATACGGTACACAAATTATTAATATACATGCATAAACGTGCATAGCCGTGCATGCACATACCTAGATATACTATACCTAAAGTTATGTGGTGTCAGCATATGTAACTAGCTTGGAAAGTGCAGATAATGCTATGTTGGGGGTGATATTCAGAGCACCCCAAACTCAGCACCTATAGGAAAGATAATGATGTAGAAATATCAGAGCACGCTGCCACAAAGTGCATCTATATCTCTGTATATATACAGGTAATGTGACCCATATATTACTATTGACAAAGTTTGTTGCACGTGGCTCTCTCACCCTCACAGTTAGTGATTGTTGTTAACACCTGTATAACACCTGTATAGAGTATAGGGATCAATGTTGGAGATATATATATGTAAAGCACAGTGCATATGCATAGTAAATCTCAATCGCCAATCTAGAGCTTTAGAGCATAGTAAGAGTAAGGATCAATCATGAGTATTTGAAAAGGAATCTACCAGATAGCCTGTGCTGTCCACACATCCCCAAGAGGCACAGAGGTGATAGTACTATCACCATCTCTATTTATATGTTTGTGTGCACAAAATGGCCCCTGCCCAGCAGCGCCCACGACACTCATTGCGTCTGACGTCACTGGACCCGAACCCACAGTGCGCATGCGCATAATCCTTAAAATGGCAAATACACACCAGAACAGTGAGTGCGTTGCCATCAAGACAACAGGGCGTGAGCAGAACAAAAAGGACTGCTCGGTTCCCCCTACAGGGCCACGTACCCACCTGGAAAGTCATAGTGTCGAGTCACCCTACGAAAGCCGTGCCTCCAGGCAATAAGTCAATGGCTGCCATGTTGGAAAAGGGCATACCCATGACCTAGACAGAAAAGAACATAGGGGGCCCTCTAGTGAGACATGTTATTATGATGCTCTCAACACGTCAATAAGACCCAGAGAGGGAGTGATGGTATCACAACAGAGGCCTATCATATGTGTGACAATGAAATAGCATTTAACCATTACATTTTCGAACAGTTTAATAAACACATTTATACTCATTTAAAACTGTCTGACACAGAACATCGGATAGCTGGATAGAGCGTCTCAATGCAATGGCTCCGCCTGGCCTCAATGAGGTCAATTCATATAAACTTTTTTTGTAAAATGTGGCTCAAATTGTTGTTGTCAAATGTTTCTCTTTCCCTTTCTCTTGTGTGTTCTCTTTCCCCCTTTTTTCTTTTTTTTTGTTCCCCCTTTGTTGTATATTTTTTTCCCTTTTGTTCCTCTTTCCATGTTGTTTGGTTGGTTAGGGATCCCTGGCGATGTTCTGTGTCAGACAGTTTTAAATTGATATAAATATATTTATTAAAAGCTGTTCTAAAATGTAATAGTTAAATGCTATTTCATTGTCACACATAAGATAGGCCTCTGTTGTGATACCATCACTCCCTCTCTGGGTCTTCTTGACGTGTTGAGACTGTCATAATAATATGTCCCACTAGAGGGCCCTCTATGTTCTTTTCTGTCTAGGTTATGTGCATGTTCTTTTCCAACATGGCGGCCCTTGACTCATTGCCTGGAGGCACGGCTTTTGTAGGGTGGTACGGCACTATGACTCTCCTGGTGGCTATGCGGCCCTGTAGGGGGAATCAAGCAGTCCTTTTTGTTCTGCTCGCTCCCCATTGTCTTGATGGTAAAGCACTCACTGTTGTGGTGTGTATTTGACGTTTTATGGATAATGCACATGCACCAATTTGGCACAGGCGCACTGCAGGTTCGGATCTGGTGACATCAGGCACAATGAGTGATCAGACGCAATGAGTGCCATGGGTGTTGCTGGGCAGGAGCCCTTTTGTGCACACAAACATATAAATAGAGATGTTGGTAGCACTATCACCTCTGTGCCTCTTGGGGATGTGTGGACGGCACAGGCTACATGGTAGATTCCCTTTCAAATACCGTATTTATCGATGTATAACACGCGTCGGCGTATAACACGCACCCCAAGTTTAGGAGGGAATTTTAAGGAAAAAAACATGATTGTCTTGCAGCCTTGTCCATCATTGCACCCTTGTCAGTGTCATATGCAGCTTTGTCAGTGTCATATGCAGCTTTGTCATGCAGCCTTGTCCATCGTTGCACCCTTGTCAGTGTCATTTGCAGCCTTGTCCATCATTTGCAGCCTTGTCAGTTTTATTTGCAGCTTTACCTTTTAAAAATGGCATCGCTGAGATACAGAGCAGGATGTCCTGTGTATCTCGGCGGCGCTCAGTAGCTCTCGGCGGCTTTCGTCCGCTCCCGGCCATTCTCGGCAGCTTTCGCCCTCTCTCTGTGACTTTCGACCATTCTCGCCCATTCTCGGTCAGCTGAAACCCGCCGAGAATGGCCGAAGGCAGCCGAAAGCCGCCCACAGGCTCACAGCGGTGGGCGATCGAGGTATAACACGCACGCACGATTTTCCCCTGATTTTAAGGGGAAAAAAGTGCATGTTATATGCCGATAAATACGGTACTTATGATTGATCCTTCTCTTACTATGCTCTAAAGTCCTTTCTTGGCGATTGCGATCTACTATGCATATGCACTCTGCTTTACCTCCAGGGTGCCTTGTCCATCTCTGTTTTTTTGGGTGGATCTCTATATATATATCTCCAGAATTGATCCCTATACTCCATACAGGTGTTAACAACAACCACTGTGAAGGTGAGAGAGCCACATGCAACAAACTTTGTCAATAGTAATATATGTGTCACATTACCTGTATATATACAGAGATATATATGCACTTTGTGGCTGCATGCACTGATATTTCTACATCATATCTAGGTATGTGCATGCACGGCTATGCACGTGTATGCATGTGCATTCATAATTTGTTTGTGTATTTCCTATACATAACACTAATGAAGCTAATATATTCTCCTTTCTATAGCTATACCCCTCTCTAAAGGGACCGATTTGTCACCCATTGAGCCTGTATAACCGAATGCACCCCCCTATTTGTGTAACTCTATTAATGTTTCACACCTATATAAATCTATTCTATTTTACCTCATACTCAACACTCTGGATGGATGGTTTTTGAGTATATCTGACTACAATCCTTTTTCCTAAATAGACTATTATCATTTGTATCTTGTGCCTCTCAGCGAGCTCCCATGCCCTCCAGTGTGGGCCATCTTTCCTTGGGCCTCTGGCAATCCAATGCCTTTTGGTAAGATAATTGAACATTGGGGGATTCACAACAGACTTTATTTACAAAAATGCTATTATATATATATATATATATATATATATATATATATATATATATATATATATATATATACCCTGTTTCCCCTAAAATAAGACCTAGCGTGATTGTCGGTGTTGGCTGCAATATAAGCCCTACCACCCAAATAAGCCCTACTCTGTTTCCTCAAAAATAAGCCCTACCCTGAAAAGAAGACCTACAAGGACTTAAACTAGGGCTTATTTGGGGGGTAGGGCTTTTATTGCAGCTATCATCGACAATCACACTAGGTCTTATTTTAGGGGAAACAGGGTATATATATATATATATATATATATATATATAAAGTACTCATATCTGCTCACTGTATTTTGTGACTAATATGTATTTTTTCTACTTTCATAGTTATGTAATAATCCTCTTTTAATCACCATCTAACTGTAGAAAGCTCTAATGTAAACTGTAGGAAGCTGCTAATATAAACCCGCAAATTATGTAAAGCAACCAATATATAGATGGTATCTATGTTCTAGTTGTCACGATTTGGTGCAACTATAGAATTTTGTCTTGATTATCACGATTTGTTTTAATCTGTAAATCTGTCATCAAATGTACTTTTGTAATAAATTTCTTTAAATATTTTACTTCTGACTGTTTAGCATCAGTTGATATATGGTACCATTAAAGTCCAACAAGAAGGAAGCTTCTACCTTCCTATCTATACATATCGAAGGGGCAAAGGTAACATAAATAATATTCTTATTGTCATGGCACTTCTTTACATTTGTTTGAATGGTCATGTTCTAGCTTGTGTCCCCCCTACCCTGGTACTTGTTAAATGGCCAGCAAGGCATGAGTTACAATTGGTGGCTAATGGGCAGACAAGAAGTAATAGCAGAAAGGGATTTAAGTTCTGAGGATCCTATGAAACTGAAATAAAACTGGAGATGTCTGTGCTTAGGATCTGAAGTCCCTTTAGGAGGTAAGGTGAGTCCAAAAGTTAACTCTATCCTTGTTTCCTTGCTCTTTTACTCCATCTTTCTAAATGTCTGACACTTTTCTCAACCCCAGGAAAATCTGAACAAGCTAATGACCAATCTTCGATCTACCCATCCTCATTTTGTTCGTTGCATCATCCCCAACGAAACCAAGGCTCCAGGTAATATTGAGAAAATATTAAAACACCCTAAGAGAATCTTAAGGCTTCCTACTTGATATTTTCTGTGTAAGTACAAGTGTACAAATATTACATAAAAGAGAAAACACAACATTGTGTATATATTAGTATATGTGCTTTAAATGCATAATACATTGGATGGAGCTTTTTATTGCAACTAAACCCTACCATTATGACAAGTTTGATACTGTAGCACAGGCCTTAAATATATATATTTTTAATTATGTATCATATATTTCATTCTAACATATACAGACATTTGAAAAATGATTTTAGCTATTACTAGGAAATTTCA
Organism: Lithobates pipiens; assembly: GCF_037356315.1. Taxonomy (NCBI): domain Eukaryota; kingdom Metazoa; phylum Chordata; class Amphibia; order Anura; family Ranidae; genus Lithobates; species Lithobates pipiens. The sequence goes on from NW_027507696.1 coordinate 18,616,938, forward strand.
TATTTTTCACAATGCCATGGTTTACAGTCTACATCTGTGTACAGTTAACTATGGAACATTCACTAAAAAAAATCATTGCATTGTTTTTACAGTTCCGATGTGGCAACAAGCAAACTTTAACTTTTTTATAGCAGGGCTCAATGGAAACTTAACTCTGTTTAAGCATAATGGTTGTCATATGTTTTTTTTTTTTTAAATAAATCAACTGTTGTTTTATTTTGCCAAGACTGAAGCAAGCCAAAAGAGCACTTCCAAAAAAAATGTCAGGCTACCCATAGCAGGCGTTTACTACTCCCTATGACTTTTTAACAATGCTATTGGTGTCACTGACCTGACTGACTCCTTTATAATGGGATTCACTAAAACTTAAAAAGAAACTGCATGTGTACTGGGTTCTTCATAAGAACACACAGTATGCACAACTCAAAGGTTGAGCTTAGTATGTAATGGCCATCTGGAATAGTCAGGATCCCAGAAAGCAAAATACAACTTGCTGTGGATAAAATCCTGCCCAGCATTCTCAAAATGGATCCAAACAGTTGGGTCAAGTGGAGAGAACCATGACATGTTAATCTCACAACCCAAAGCTAATGACTATTTAAAGTCATATTTATCTATTTCCAACTCAAGATCTTGAAGCACACATTTCTGTGATACCCAAACCAGGCAAAGACCCCACTGTATGCGGGAACTATCGTCCAGCCTGCATGATCTCTGTTGATGCTGGAAAGGCTTTTGACCGTGTTCACTGGGATTTTATTAAACTCTCACTCTAACAAGTAGGACTTGGACCCAACCTCCTACATAAAATATTAGAATTCTAATGGCTTTCTTTCAGACCCAATTCAGATACACAATGGCATGCATCAGGGGTGCCTCCTCTTTCCATCATTATATATACTCACTATAGAACATCTCGCTATAGCTTTATGCCAAAACCTGAACATACAGGGCATCTCAAGTCACTTTACGCCGACGATCTTTTACTGTACGTCACGAATCCCCACATTTCCCTCCCTTCTATTGTTAAGGAATTTGAAGAAATCTGGTATAGTGAGCAATTTTAAAGTAAACTATAAAACCAAACTTTTGAAACTCTCTTTACCCCCATCAATTTTGGTCTGTGTGAAATCGAATTTTGTATTTAAATGGCAGGAAAAGGCCAATAAATACATGGGTATACAAATCCCACAATCTACCCATTCTGGCTGATCTCAATTATAAACCACTACTGCGAATGGTCCAGACTTGCCTTAACTCATATGACAAACCATATATCCCCTGGTTTGGTCATATAAATGTCATCAAAATGGATAACTTACCTAAATTACTATATACTTTTCAGGCCATCCCTGTGGCACCTTCACCAGGGTATTTTCCTTCCATAAATAAGGACATATGTGCTTTTATCTGGCCACGTAAGAAACCAAGGATTAGACAAACAGTCCATCCTTATCCAAAAACAAGGGCGGAGTAGCCCTACCTCAAATTTCCTTATACTTCTATGCTGCCTATTTGATTGGGATACTAGATTGGTACCACAACAGATCCTAGAAATTTTGGACCTACATAGAAAATGACATTATTCCCGTAGATCTAATTTCCTTACGTTGGACGAACCCTACTGACTGACCTTCTAAGGACCTCCTAACCAACTTTACCATGGCCACTTTACAGGTATGGGACACTAACCTGTGCAAAAGTCTTCTCTTTTCTAGACAGAGCCCTATGACCCCACTATTCGGATGTGCACCCTTCCCTCCAATGCTTAACCGCAAGCAATTCCTTTCCTGGAAAAGATGTGACAACCCTCCTCTAGGTCTTACCCTAGAAGGAGGAAAACTGATTCTTCTTTTCCATATACTCGCATGGCTTGAACATACTCAATTTATACATTATCTTGGTACCTTGCATCCCATGGACTTCCTGACTAGATCATACACAGACTTTGAGTCATTGTTTTTCCAGTCCACTAGACCAAAACACCTGCTCTCTCTGTTTTACCTAATTCTGCTGAAAGAAACCTACCCGAATCCTCCTCCCTTTATATCAAAATAGGAATAGGAACTGGATGTGACGGCTGATGAAATGGATTAGGACAAGATACTAGCTCTTGCTTATAAGACTTCTATATCATCACATACCCAGGAACAAAGTTATAGGATATTATTCAGATGGTACCGCTGCCTGGTTAACCTGCACAAAATCGATCCATCTATTCCTGATACCTGTTGGAGGTGTTTATGTGCCCCCAGTTCCATGGCTTACATCTGGGGTACTTGTCCAGGTATCATCCCTTTTGGGAGAAGATACTACAACTGTACGGAACTAGTGGGTGTCAAATTTCCAAATGTGCCACAAATCACAGTGTTATCTATGTTACCAGGGTCCTATAAACAAATAAAAAAAAAGTCTATTTAGGCACTTTCTTACACTTTCTTACAGCCCTGCACTCAGTGATTCCCAGACATTAGTGAAACCCAGAACATCCCTCTCTTGCTGAATGGGCTTGTGAAGAGGGTAACATTGATAATAAGGAACACGTGATCGCCTGGGATGAGGATAAAACTGAATCCTATACTCTCATGTGTACTGTGGTCCTATTTCTGCTACTCTTTGGATTTTGAACCTTTCATCTCCCAAAAGGTTTAACGTGATGACTATCCAGGGGATTGCTCATGCTGGAAACCTCTTTCCCACCATCAGCTCTCTTTTTTTTTTTCTTCTCTCTTTCTCTCTTTCCCTCCATTTTTCTTTCTTTCATATTTCTCCTTCTGTTAACATTATACAAGGGTTATTACTAGGAATGCACCAGTACCAAGTACTCATGAAAATGCTCCTGATACCAAAAAATACTTTGTGTTGCGATTTGCCCCCATACATGTGCGAATTGTGGTTTCCCACACTGCTCCTGTGTGAACCCAGGCTGAAATCACTATGACAAGTCTGGTTTCATAGTTTCATACAGGAACGGTGGGGAAACCGCATTCCTGTTCAAATCGCATGTGATTCTTTGCAGTGCGATTTGAGCACATTAGTTTTATATAGAGGCAAGTCGCACCACAAAATATCGGTACTCAGTATTAGCGAGTACTTGAACGACTGTATCGGTACTCTTACTCGCTGATAAAAAAGGGTATCACTGCATCCCTAGTACCTTTATTGGTTTGTTCTTGCTATAATCGTGATTTGTTCACTGAAATTTCAGCCCTTTTCAAGGGGTTATATTCTACCCCTTGCTAAGTGGCCATTAGTCAGGTTTTTCCACCATGGATATATTTGCAATTGTTATGACCAAGTTTTGGATTAGAACAATGCGTTCATCTCTCTTGTATGTTGTAGTAATTATACTTTATGTATACTTTATCATTGGGTATGTGACCTTGAATTTTTTATTGTTAGAGACTTGGAGGATATGAGCCCTGACATACCTCTATTCTGTTACTGTATGACTTGGATGCTGTCTCCTTATTATGTTTTGTTTTCTTTTGTAATCCTTGAAAATAAAAATGTAATAAAAAGAGATTAAACATAAACTACATGTTGTTGCATATGGGTAATGTAGCTTCTACCATTCATCAATTAAATTTTATGCATTTGTCAGTTTTTGCTGAAGTTTGGCAAAGCGATGCCTCTGCTGTTAATGATCACATATTAAAAATTGTCTTTCTAATATAAATTAATTTCTGTTCTAAGTTATGACTTCAAAGACATGCAGGTAGGTTAATTGGCTTCTGTCCAAAATTGGCTCTAGTATATGAATGTGGACCTTGGATTGTGGGCAACTTGAGGGTAGGGACCAGTGTGAGTGTGCAATGTACAGGGATAGGGACAATTGTAGACACTCACTCAGGTTGAACTAGATGGACTGGTGTCTTTATTCAACCTTACTAACTATGTAACTGTGTAACTATGAATATATATATATATATATATATATATATATATATATATATATATATATATATGCCTAATAATTATAAATGTAACTATTCTCTACAGGGGTGATGGATAACCGTTTAGTAATGCATCAGCTACGTTGTAATGGTGTGCTGGAAGGCATCAGAATTTGCAGAAAGGGTTTCCCCAATCGTATCCTGTATGGAGACTTCAGGCAGCGGTAGGCATGAGATGAAGATGTATGCCATGTGTTGGATGCAGCAATAAAATAGTAATACAGAGTGATTTCATTGTTATATATATATATTTTTTTCTCCCTTGTTTGCCAGCTACCGAATCCTAAACCCTGCAGCTATACCAGAGGGACATTTTATAGACAGCAGGAAAGGGGCAGAGAAGCTTCTGGGCTCATTGGAGGTTGAACATACTCAGTATAAATTTGGACACACCAAGGTAATGCATTTACTCTTATGAACTTATGATACAGTGCCTTGCGAAAGTATTCGGCCCCCTTGAACTTTTCAACCTTTTGCCACATTTCAGGCTTCAAACATAAAGATATAAAATTTACATTTTTTGTGAAGAATCACCAACAAGTGGGACACAATTGTGAAGTGGAACGAAATCTATTGGATATTTTTAACTTTTTTAGCAAATAAAAAACTGAAAAGTGGTGCGTGCAAAATTATTCGGGCCCTTTACTTTCAGTGCAGCAAACTCACTCCAGAAGTTCAGCGAGGATCTCTGAATGATCCAATGTTGTCCTAAATGACTGATGGTGATAAATAGAATCCACCTGTGTGTAATCAAGTCTCTGTATAAATGCACCTGCTCTGTGATAGTCTGTTGAAAGCGCAGAGAGCATCATGAAGACCAAAGACACACCAGGCAGGTCCGTAATACTGTTGTGGAGAAGTTTAAAGCCAGATTTGGATACAAGAAGATTTCCCAAGCTTTAAGCATCCCAAGGAGCACTGTGCAAGTGATCATTTTGAAATGGAAGGAGTATCAGACCCTGCAAATCTACCAAGACCTGGCCGTCCCTCTAAACTTTCAGCTCAGACAAGGAGAAGACTGATCAGAGATGCAGCCAAGAGGCCCATGATCACTCTGGATGAACTGCAGAGAACTACAGCTGAGGTGGGAGAGTCTGTCCATAGGACAACAATCAGTCGTACACTGCACAAATCTGGCCTTCATGGAAGAGTGGCAAGAAGAAAGTCATTTCTCAAAGATATCCATAAAAAGTCTTGTCTAAAGTTTGCCACAAGCCACCTGGGAGACACACCAAACATGTGGAAGAAGGTGCTCTGGTCAGATGAAACCAAAATCCAACTTTTTGCCCACAATGCAAAACGATATGTTTGGCGTAAAAGCAACACAGCTCATCACCCTCAACACACCATCCCCACTGTCAAACATGGTGGTGGCAGCATCATGGTTTGGGCCTGCTTTTCTTCAGCAGGGACAGGGAAGATGGTTAAAATTGAGGGGAAGATGGATGCAGCCAAATACAGGACCATTCTGGATGAAAACCTGTTGGAGTCTGCAAAAGACCTGAAACTGGGACGGAGATTTATCTTCCAACAAGACAATGATCCCAAACATACAGCAAAATCTACAAAGGAATGGTTCACAAATAAACGTATGCAGGTGTTAGAATGGCCAAGTCAAAGTCCAGACCTGAATCCAATCGAGAATCTGTGGAAAGAGCTGAAAACTGCTGTTCACAAAGCTCTCCATCCAACCTCACTGAGCTCGAGCTGTTTTGCAAGGAAGAATGGGCAAGAATTTCAGTCTCTCGATGTGCAAAACTGATAGAGACATACCCCAAGCGACTTGCAGCTGTAATCGCAGCAAAAGGTGGCTCTACAAAGTATTAACGCAAGGGGGCCGAATAATTTTGCACGCCCCACTTTTCATTTTTTTATTAGTTAAAAAAGTTTCAAAAATCCAATAGATTTCGTTCCACTTCACAATTGTGTCCCACTTGTTGGTGATTCTTCACAAAAAATAAAAATGTTATATCTTTATGTTTGAAGCCTGAAATGTGGCAAAAGGTTGAAAAGTTCAAGGGGGCCGAATACTTTCGCAAGGCACTGTAAGTCAGAAAAATGCACAACAGGCAATAAGCTTAAAATGCACCTGTAGCCAGGTTATGGACATCAAAGTATTTACATATCAAGAAAGCAGTAAAAGAGTTTTAAAACAAGCCCTGATCAGGCTCTGTAACTGCTTGTACTGTGAAGTCTTCATTTTTTTTAAAGATCACAACAAAGACTAAGGCTGGGTTCACACTATTGCGAATTGGATGCGTGTTTCCCCATGCTGTGAGCAGCTACGTGTTCTAGTGTGATATATTAGATTAATAGTGTGCTAAACCCAAAATAATACAATATATAGTGCAATATATATATATGCAATATATGAAAATAAAAATATAAATTGTTGTGCAAAGGTTCATGTGCAAAACAAATAAAAAACTTCAGTGATAAAACATGAATTCCACTGTCTCCAGGTGATAAAGAGGATAATAGTGACCACCACCACCATGTGCAATGCCTAGTCACCTCAAGTGAAGACCCTCTTAGGTCTAATCACACTTTTTTTGTAATAATCCAGAGAATCAGCCAAAACAAGGAGCGACAGACATCAACTGTTTGATTGAGGTTCCAGCCAACTTCTCCCCATATAATGGAATCAAAATCTCCAAGTATAAATTCTCAAAGCAAACAAAAAGATCATCATTGTGCAAGATTGTATATAGTACTTGATTTATTACAAATATTCTATAAAGATGCACTCACATTTTAGTAGTTGTAAAACAGCCGTATTAGATCACTTTAAGGCCGGGTTCACACCACAGCGATGCGGGAACGCCGCGAATCCGCTGCGTTTTCCCGCATCGCACACCTCCCGCCGGCAGTTCACACTGCCCTATGCGGACGGCTGGGAGTGTCAATGATATGTTAATGACACCCCCAGATCCGTCCACATATCGCAGTGCGATCTGCACACTCGCACAGGAATCGGATCGCATGGTGTGAACACCCATGCGATCCGATTCTGTTGCGGACCAAAAAAGGGTCCCGTGCGAGTTTGCTGCGGGAGCGATGCGAATTCAGCCATACTATCTGTATGGCTGAACTCGCATCGCTACGGAGATCGGATGTGATTTGCACTGCAGTGCGGTGCGAATCACATCCGGATCTCCCCCCGCAGCAGTGTGAACCCGGCCTAAAACAGAACAGCTCTTATCACTGCACTTCCTAGGATAAGAGCCACTGGAAGTATCGCTACCGGCTACCCTGATGCGTTGCATCACAGGTCACGTGACTTTCTCAAGGGCATAAAACGTTAAAATAAAACGTTTTATTCCCTTGTACTATATACAATCTTGTGTGATGATGATCTTTTCATTTGCTTTGAGAATTTATACTTGGAAATTTTGATTCCATTATATGGGGAGAAGTTGGCTGGAACCTGAATCAAACAGCTAATGTCTGTCGCTCCTTGTTTTGGCTGATTCTCTGGATTATTACAAAAAAAGCATGATTAGACCTAAGAGGGTCTTCATTTGAGGTGAGCAGGTATTGCACACAGAGGTTGTGGTTAGTGATGGCCGAACGGTTCGCCCGGCGGTCGTTTCGCGGCGAATTTCCGACTTTCGCCGTCCGCGGGTTCGAACGCCTTTTTCCGTCGTTCGCCCCGGCGGACTTACGTGTTTAATGTATACAAGAACTTTAACCTTTCGTGACACGTTTATCATGTGTTACAGGACAACCAATTGAGACATGACAGCTCATGGACACTTGGACATTCCCCCTAACCTATAAATACACCCGATCCGGTGGCCATTTTACATTCTTTCTTCTGTCACTGTAGGGAAAGGATCCTGTGTGGAGTAGGGACAGAGAAAACGCTAGCTATTTGGTACACAAAAGTTCTTTTCAGGACTGGTATAGGTGTTAGGTCAGCAGCCTGAGTTTCTTTTGTCAGTTTAGATAAAGGGACAGAGCGCTGTATGCTGCTATTTTAGGGACAGCTCAGCCAGATTAGTCTTTCTTCATCATCATCATCATCATCATCATTAGCTGTTACTATCAGGTCCACAAAAGAGCTGTTCCAGCTAATCGTTCCAGCCTACTCTTTTTTGCCAATTTGTATAGGGACAGGCAGGAAGCAGTGTGTCAGGCAGTGAGGATAATTTTAAAGACTTGCTGTTACTATTAGTTCCACAAAGGTTCTTTTCAGGACTGGTATCAGTGGTACGGTAATAGGCTTGTACACGTATAATATTCTTTCTTCCAAATATAGAAAGAATATTATACTTGACTGCTGCCCTTCTGCTGCAGTCTGCTAATCATTCACAACTCACTTGTTCCACAAAGCTCTTTATCAGGACTGGTAACTTGGTCTGTCTAGGGTGCTACGGTACATAGGCTTGGGTGCGGTACAGTCTGCTGTTCTGTAAGGACCGCTATCGGTCCACAATACATAGGGTTGCCGTGCACTACTGCTGACCGCTGCCCTATACTGCAGCAGTCCTTCATTGGTATAGGGACTGACGTACAGTCTGCTAATCACTAACACACAACCTGCTTGGTCCACAAAAGTTCTTATAAGGACTGGTAACTTGGTATAGGGTGCTACGGTACATAGGCCTGAGTGCGTTACAGTCTGCTGTTCTGTAAGGACCGCTATCGGTCCACAATACATAGGGTTGCCGTGCACTACTGCTGACCGCTGCCCTATACTGCAGCAGTCCTTCAGCGGTATAGGGACTGACGCACAGTCTGCTAAACACTAACACACAACCTGCTTGGTCCACAAAAGTTTTTATAAGGACTGGTAACTTGGTATAGGGTGCTACGGTACATAGGCCTGAGTGCAGTACAGTCTGCTGTTCTGTAAGGACCGCTATCGGTCCACAATACATAGGGTTGCCGTGCACTACTGCTGACCGCTGCCCTATACTGCAGCAGTCCTTCATTGGTATAGGGACTGACGTACAGTCTGCTAATCACTAACACACAACCTGCTTGGTCCACAAAAGTTCTTATAAGGACTGGTAACTTGGTATAGGGTGCTACGGTACATAGGCCTGAGTGCGTTACAGTCTGCTGTTCTGTAAGGACCGCTATCGGTCCACAATACATAGGGTTGACGTGCACCACTGCTGACCGCTGCCCTATACTGCAGCAGTCCTTCAGCGGTATAGGGACTGACGTACAGTCTGCTAAACACTAATACACAACCTGCTTGGTCCACAAAAGTTCTTATAAGGACTGGTAACTTGGTATAGGGTGCTACGGTACATAGGCTTGAGTGCGGTACAGTCTGCTGTTCTGTAAGGACCGCTATCGGTCCACAATAGATAGGGTTGACGTGCACCACTGCTGACCGCTGCCCTATACTGCAGCAGTCCTTCAGCGGTATAGGGACTGACGCACAGTCTGCTAAACACTAACACACAACCTGCTTGGTCCACAAAAGTTTTTATAAGGACTGGTAACTTGGTATAGGGTGCTACGGTACATAGGCCTGAGTGCGTTACAGTCTGCTGTTCTGTAAGGACCGCTATCGGTCCACAATACATAGGGTTGCCGTGCACTACTGCTGACCGCTGCCCTATACTGCAGCAGTCCTTCATTGGTATAGGGACTGACGTACAGTCTGCTAATCACTAACACACAACCTGCTTGGTCCACAAAAGTTCTTATAAGGACTGGTAACTTGGTATAGGGTGCTACGGTACATAGGCCTGAGTGCGTTACAGTCTGCTGTTCTGTAAGGACCGCTATCGGTCCACAATACATAGGGTTGACGTGCACCACTGCTGACCGCTGCCCTATACTGCAGCAGTCCTTCAGCGGTATAGGGACTGACGTACAGTCTGCTAAACACTAATACACAACCTGCTTGGTCCACAAAAGTTCTTATAAGGACTGGTAACTTGGTATAGGGTGCTACGGTACATAGGCTTGAGTGCGGTACAGTCTGCTGTTCTGTAAGGACCGCTATCGGTCCACAATACATAGGGTTGCCGTGCACTACTGCTGACCGCTGCCCTATACTGCAGCAGTCCTTCATTGGTATAGGGACTGACGTACAGTCTGCTAATCACTAACACACAACCTGCTTGTTCCACAAAAGTTCTTATAAGGACTGGTAACTTGGTATAGGGTGCTACGGTACATAGGCTTGAGTGCGGTACAGTCTGCTGTTCTGTAAGGACCGCTATCGGTCCACAATAGATAGGGTTGACGTGCACCACTGCTGACCGCTGCCCTATACTGCAGCAGTCCTTCAGCGGTATAGGGACTGACGTACAGTCTGCTAAACACTAATACACAACCTGCTTGGTCCACAAAAGTTCTTATAAGGACTGGTAACTTGGTATAGGGTGCTACGGTACATAGGCTTGAGTGCGGTACAGTCTGCTGTTCTGTAAGGACCGCTATCGGTCCACAATAGATAGGGTTGACGTGCACCACTGCTGACCGCTGCCCTATACTGCAGCAGTCCTTCAGCGGTATAGGGACTGACGTACAGTCTGCTAAACACTAATACACAACCTGCTTGGTCCACAAAAGTTCTTATAAGGACTGGTAACTTGGTATAGGGTGCTACGGTACATAGGCTTGAGTGCGGTACAGTCTGCTGTTCTGTAAGGACCGCTATAGGTCCACAATAGATAGGGTTGACGTGCACCACTGCTGACCGCTCACCTATACTGCAGCAGTCCTTCAGCGGTATAGGGACTAAGAGTTTTGTCACAGGGTCATTTAAAAAATGACATGCAGAGGAAGAGGCAGGCCCTTCCGCAGGGGTGGTAGGGGTAGGGCAGGAGCAACAGGCTTGAGCCAAAGTGGGAAGTTGCAGAAGGTGCGTTCAATTACTTTAAAGGATGCACCAGACTTGGTTGAGTGGCTCGCTCAGCCTTACTCTTCTGCACCCTCCTCATCCTCTCGATCTGCACCCTCTTCTTCACTCTCTGCTATGTGCACCCCCAAAGACACTACCACCAACAACACGACCACCACCACCACCACCACATACCTTCCGCTTGAGTCACTGGAATTATTTTCCGATCCATATCAAGAGGACATTTCTGATGCGCAGCCACTCTTGGTATTGGATCAGGAAGAGGAGGTAGCAACAAGCGCTACTCAGCAGTCTGACGCCAGTACCCAGATCAGCCCAAGGAGGAGGTTGGTCCCCGGTGTTGCTGCCTACTCTACTTATAGCGGTGGGGAAGGTGACGTTGATGATGACGTGTCTAGTGATGTCACGTGGGTGCCCACAAGAGAGGAAGAGGAGGGGAGTTCAGAGGGAGATATGGACCAGCAGATAGGGAGGAGAAGCAGCAATGACTTACATTGCACAGCAGGGACAAAGCAGACTGCAAATGTATCAGGAGCGAGTCATCGACCATGTACGGTCACATCTGGCGCTCCCAGGACACCGGCACATGGCTCCGCAGTGTGGGCTTTTTTTAACGTGTCCGCTGCTGACAATAGCGTTGCCATCTGCAATCTTTGCAGTCAACGCGTTAGTCGCGGTAAGCCCAATACTCACCTAGGGACGACCGCCTTAAGAAGGCACATGAGCAGCCATCACCGAGCCCAGTGGGAGCAACGGAACACACAAAGCCACACTGCAGGCTCTCACCGTCCAGCCTCGTCTTCTACTTCTCCTTCTCCTCTCTCCTCACAATTGTCCTCCACTCCACCTTCCATCACGCCAAGCTCACATTTTTCTGCAAAAAGGCAGGCTTCCGTGGGCCTAATGTTTGAGCGTAAAAAAATGATGACGCCGGATAACCCTCTTGCCCAACGGTTGGCGGCTGGCTTGTCAGAACTCATAGCCCGCCAACTACTGCCATATAAACTGGTGGACTCGGAGGCCTTTCGCAAATTTGTGGCCATTGGAACACCACAATGGAAGGTCCCAGGAAGGAAGTATTTCTCAGAGAAGGGCATCCCAGAGCTATATGGCCATGTTCAGCGGCAAGTGAATGTATCTCTGGCACACAGTGTCGGTGCCAAGATACATCTGACCACAGACACGTGGTCTAGCAAACACGGGCAGGGAAGGTATATCAGTTTTACTGCCCACTGGGTGAACCTTCTGACGGCCGTCAAGCATGTAACCCGTGGCACCCGTGTAGATTTGGTTTTACCGCCACGGATTGCATGCAGGCCTGACTCTTCTTCTCCTCCTCCTACTCCATCCTCCTCCCTCTCCTCCTCAGCTGCCTCCTCCTTTTCCGCTGCTAGCGTCTCTTCCACTGCACCGCCCAAGCTCCCCAGAACCTATTCCACATGCCAGGTGAGACGTTGCCATGCCGTGCTGCGTCTGTTGTGCCTGGAAGCAAAGAGCCACACTGGCCCGGCACTCCTTTCAGCTTTGCGTTCACAGGCAGATGAGTGGCTAACACCGCTCAATTTGACAGTTGGTAAAGTGGTGTGTGACAACGGTGCCAATCTGCTTAGCGCATTGAAACAGGGCAAAATCACGCACGTGCCGTGCATGGCACACGTCTTAAACTTGGTCGTGCAGCGATTCCTTGTCAAATACCCTGGGGTCCAGGACATCTTGCGGCAGGCAAGGAAAATCTCGGCCCATTTCAGAAGATCTTACACGGCCATGGCTCGCCTTGCTGACATTCAGCGGCGACACCATCTGCCGGTCAGACGTCTTATTTGCGATTGCCCGACGCGATGGAACTCAACCTTCTATATGCTTGATAGGCTGCTCCAGCAGAAACGTGCAGTTAACGTCTACCTGTATGAACTCTGCGAAAGAAACGGTTCTGGGGAGCTGGGTTTTTTTTCACCGCGCCAGTGGCTGCTCATGCGCGACACATGCAGACTTCTGCGGCCATTTGAGGAGATCACCAAACTGGTCAGTCGCAGCCATGGCGCCATCAGTGACATGGTACCTTATGCCTTCTTTCTGGAGCGTGCATTGCGTCGTGTCATTGATCAGGCTGTGGAGGAGCAGGAGCGGGAAGATGAGGAAGTCGCAATGCTGGATGAATTCCCAGGGGGGGCTACTCTATCTGAGACAAGTCAACAACAGGAGTCTGATGAGGAGTCAGAGGAGGATGGTGCCGGGGCGGATGAGCAGGAGCAAGAAGAGCATGCTTTAAACCTTTCTGGGATCCCTGTTGTGCGAGGATGGGGAGAGGAGAATGAAGAGGACGACATTATCCTGGATGATGAGCAGGAGCCAGGCCACCACACCGCTTCCACTTTAGTGCAAATGGGGGCCTTCATGCTCCAGTGTTTTAATAGGGACCCCCGTATAAAAAGCATGAGGGTCAAGGACCAGTACTGGGTGGCAACGTACTTAGACCCCCGGTACAAACACAAAATGGCGGAAATGTTACCGCCGTCGCAGAGGGCTGTCAGAATGCAGCACTTCCAGGCCTTGCTTCGAGAAATGCTGCATTCTGCTTTTGCGTGCGCTGGCAGAGGAGCAATTCCCACTCCCAGAGAAGGATTTGCGGGTACCAATCCAACAGCGCCTGCAAGAAGAGGCCGGTTTGAAGATGTGTTGGTGACTTCGGATATGAGGTCATTCTTTCAGCCGACCCATCGACAGGTGTCATCCGGATCCAGCATCAGGGAACGCCTAGACCGTCAGGTGTCCGACTACATTGGGTTAACGGCCGATGTGGACGCTCTGAGGAGTGATGAACCCCTAGACTACTGGGTGGGCAGGCTTGACCTCTGGCCAGAGCTTGCCCAATTTGCAATCGAACTGTTGGCTTGCCCCTCATCCAGTGTCCTGTCCGAAAGGACGTTCAGCGCAGCAGGGGGGATTGTGACCGATAAGCGTACTCGCCTAGCTCACCACAGTGTTAACTACCTCACATTTCTAAAAATGAATGAGGCATGGATCTCGGAGGAATTCAACACATGTGATCAGTAGACCATGTATATGTCTATAAACAATTTTTGGAATCAAGCACACAGACCTTCTTAATTCATTTGGCTCACTTCCCTGACCCAAAAAAGCACACCGTACTATATGCCCCTACCCTCCTCTTTGAAGAGGTTGAGCGGTGTCATATTTCTACTGGGGCTGCTTATTATGAGGGGTTCCCACCATCCCTGTGCTGTGCTGACTTCCTCCTGGGTGTTCTTATTATGAGGGGCTCCCACCATCCCTGTGCTGTGCTGACTTCCTCCTGGGGGTTCTTATTATGAGGGGATCACACCATCCCTGTGCTGTGCTGACTTCCTCCTGGGGCTGCTTACGGTGCTGCTGTCAGCGCTGTATGTCACGGAGCTGCTGTCAGCGCTGTATGTCACGGAGCTGCTGTCAGCGCTGTATGTCACGGAGCTGCTGTCAGCGCTGTATGTCACGGAGCTGCTGTCAGCGCTGTATGTCACGGAGCTGCTGTCAGCGCTGTATGTCACGGAGCTGCTGTCAGCGCTGTATGTCACGGAGCTGCTGTCAGCGCTGTATGTCACGGAGCTGCTGTCAGCGCTGTATGTCACGGAGCTGCTGTCAGCGCTGTATGTCACGGAGCTGCTGTCAGCGCTGTATGTCACGGAGCTGCTGTCAGCGCTGTATGTCACGGAGCTGCTGTCAGCGCTGTATGTCACGGAGCTGCTGTCAGCGCTGTATGTCACGGAGCTGCTGTCAGCGCTGTATGTCACGGTGCTGCTGTCAGCGCTGTATGTCACGGAGCTGCTGTCAGCGCTGTATGTCACGGAGCTGCTGTCAGCGCTGTATGTCACGGAGCTGCTGTCAGCGCTGTATGTCACGGAGCTGCTGTCAGCGCTGTATGTCACGGAGCTGCTGTCAGCGCTGTATGTCACGGAGCTGCTGTCAGCGCTGTATGTCACGGAGCTGCTGTCAGCGCTGTATGTCACGGTGCTGCTGTCAGCGCTGTATGTCACGGAGCTGCTGTCAGCGCTGTATGTCACGGAGCTGCTGTCAGTGCTGTATGTCACGGAGCTGCTGTCAGCGCTGTATGTCACGGAGCTGCTGTCAGCGCTGTATGTCACGGAGCTGCTGTCAGCGCTGTATGTCACGGTGCTGCTGTCAGCGCTGTATGTCACGGAGCTGCTGTCAGCGCTGTATGTCACGGAGCTGCTGTCAGCGCTGTATGTCACGGAGCTGCTGTCAGCGCTGTATGTCACGGAGCTGCTGTCAGCGCTGTATGTCACGGAGCTGCTGTCAGCGCTGTATGTCACGGTGCTGCTGTCAGCGCTGTATGTCACGGAGCTGCTGTCAGCGCTGTATGTCACGGAGCTGCTGTCAGCGCTGTATGTCACGGAGCTGCTGTCAGCGCTGTATGTCACGGTGCTGCTGTCAGCGCTGTATGTCACGGAGCTGCTGTCAGCGCTGTATGTCACGGAGCTGCTGTCAGCGCTGTATGTCACGGAGCTGCTGTCAGCGCTGTATGTCACGGAGCTGCTGTCAGCGCTGTATGTCACGGAGCTGCTGTCAGCGCTGTATGTCACGGTGCTGATGTCAGTGCTCTGTATTACGGTGCTGCTGTCAGTGCTCTGTATCTCCTGCACCCTCTTGTTTGCCTACCCTGGTCCCTGACCTTCCCTCTCCTCCATTGCCTTCATTAGCTCCATAGTCCTGAATTGTCAGAACAATTTCCCAAATAAAAAAAAAATGCTTGTAGTTATCGATCCCAAATTCACCTCATACATGTATTATGCTATTGTCCAGGTGGTGGGACTACGTGCTACCCCCTAATAATTACCCCGTGGCCGCAAATTCGACCTAAAGGTTTGCGAAATTCGCCTCCCATTGAAGTCAATGGAGCCCGCGGCGAACGGTCGTTTTCGCGAACGTTTGTGTCCGTTCGCGTTTCGCGTTCGCGAAACGTCCCGTCGGAAGTTCGTCCATCACTAGTTGTGGTCACTATTATCCTCTTTATCACATGGAGACAGTGGAATTCATGTTTTATCACTGAGGCTTTTAATTTGTTTTGCACAAGGACTTTGCACAATGATTAATATTTTCACATATTTTTGCATATATATATTGTATTATTTTGGGTTTAGCTCACTATTAATCTTATATATAATTCTTTATTGATGTCAGATCACTAGCGAATAGTTGCAGCTGCCTCCTCTTTGAAGAAAAAAAAAATGGTCAGATCCCTGAATTAACACAACAATGTGTGATGCAGGGATCTCTCCCGCTGTGCTATTATACTCTGACAGGAGACACCCCCCCCCCCCCCCCCCAACAGAATACACTGATCAGCACTTGTAGCCATTGGCTGCAAGCACTGATCAAATGTTTTCCAGCAAGACTGTTCGACAGAAGCCAGTCATTAGATCAACCTCTGTTAAACAGATAGTAGTACACATGTTCCAAAACCAGCTCTCTTTCAGTATGCGTGTAGCTTAGTTTGTGCTGTTTGTTTTACAGTAGAAGGCTGGCAGGCTGTCAAAATAGCTTAGATTTCAATGTCCCTATTGTGAAATTCAAAGATTAATTCTGTACATTGCATATTGCTACAGAGCTGATTGAGGGCTTGTTTTAAAATACTTTATCTTATTAAGAATTTATATAAAATACACACTTTATTGTGCATGGTCTGGGCATAGGTTCACTTTAAACATGCTTTTTCAGGTTTTCTTCAAGGCTGGATTATTGGGTCAACTTGAAGAGATGAGAGATGAAAGACTTTCTAGAATTATCACCCGTATCCAGGCCCAGTCCAGAGGTGTTCTCTCCAGATCAGAATTTAAGAAGATTTTGGAGCGCAGGTATGCTATCTATTCATATAGGTTCAGTATTATGTATTGTATACGTTATATATCATGTCCCCAATCCATGTTTTTTGTGCACTACTCTATCTCACAAGAGACACGTATGAAGTGAGAAATGTATGAATAACAAGGGCTAGCTATGGTGCTCCATATCATAAGGTCTTACTACAGAATTAAGGAATCACAAAGTATTAAACAAAATATTTATGAATTACTACTTTCTTTTTTGGCCAGAGATGCCCTCTTAGTGATCCAGTGGAACATTCGAGCATTCATGGGAGTCAAAAACTGGCCATGGATGAAACTTTACTTCAAGATCAAGCCCCTGCTTAAGAGTGCAGAGACAGAGAAAGAGATGCAGACTATGAAAGAAGAGTTCCAGAAGCTGAAAGAAGCTCTGGAGAAGTCAGAGGCACGTCGCAAAGAACTTGAAGAAAAAATGGTCTCTTTATTGCAGGAAAAGAATGATCTTCAGCTTCAAGTTCAAGCTGTGAGTATACAGTTTAGCTCCCAGCCATACAGTGTCAATTTAGTCGACAAAAAATATTTTTGGAGACGAAATTAACACTATTTTAGTTGACTAAAACATGACTAAAACCAAAACAGTTCAGATGACTAACATATGACTAAAACTAAAATGGCATTTTATTAGAAAGACTATGACTAAAACGAAATCGAAATTTTACCTCAAGATTAATACTGCTCTGCTGGCCTTTTCTAAATCGGCAACACAATTCCATCCCCAGCCTATAATAATAGCACATTAAAGTTTAAACATGCATTGCACTACATAAGAATATGTAAGGAGCATCTACTAAACTGCTGAAAGAATAAGAAATTAAGAAAAAGGTTTCTTTTTTCCTTAATATTTAATATTGGTAATA
Organism: Lithobates pipiens; assembly: GCF_037356315.1. Classification (NCBI taxonomy): domain Eukaryota; kingdom Metazoa; phylum Chordata; class Amphibia; order Anura; family Ranidae; genus Lithobates; species Lithobates pipiens. The sequence continues at coordinate 18,634,483 of NW_027507696.1, forward strand.
TATTCAGGTAATATGTGCAATGGCATTACAGCCAATAGAGTTTACAGTTTGTTTTTGTTTTTTATATTTTTGCACTTCTGTTTGTCAAAAAGCAATATTTTTGTATGTTTATTAAACTGGGCTTTATTTATATGTGTATCACAATGGCTAAATGTGTGTGTGTGCAGTGCATGTTCAAGACCTTAAGGTTTGATTCACACCTGCACATTTTTAATGCTTTTTGCATTTTGCTTATTTGCTCTACAGAACGTGTTCTGTAGAAAATCGTGTTAAATGGGCTGTAATGCAAATCTGCAAAATGTGAAAAGCACTAAAAATGCATAGGTGTGAATCAAGCCTTAGACCCTAAATAATAACATGTTATTCGATTTTTTACTCCAGGAGTATATAATGAGTTTGGAAATTCTAGAGAAATTATTAATTAATGCATGTACTGGAGATTTCACAATTCAGATGGCTAAAATACAACTAAAATGTTTAGTCAAAAGACTATGACTAAATCGAAATTTGATGTAAAAATTCACTGTTGCCATACCAAAGCAGGTGAATCTATTTGAAGTAAGTGTACATTTGTTTATCTCCTATGAAATACCATATGTCGAAAGGTTAATAAAGCGATAATAAAGGTCATCACAAAAAAAAATAAAAAATCTTGCCATCAGAGTTGGAACCCCAGGAAGGAATGCATTTATAAAGTTTTTCATTTTCAAAAACCTCAGGAACAAGATAACCTAGCAGATGCTGATGAGAGGTGTGAACAACTAATCAAAAACAAAATCCAACTAGAAGCAAAGTTGAAGGAGCAGACAGAGCGGCTAGAAGATGAAGAGGAGATGAATGCAGAGTTGACAGCTAAAAAGCGGAAACTAGAAGATGAATGTTCTGAGCTGAAGAAGGATATTGATGATTTGGAACTGACACTAGCAAAAGTGGAAAAGGAGAAGCATGCCACAGAGAACAAGGTGAACTCACTTTTATTATCTGGCCAGGTTTTTTTTATCTAGTAATCGTTAGGATGTTTTTATGTATATATTGTTATTTTCACAGGTCAAAAATCTAACTGAGGAGATGGTTGGCTTGGATGAGATTATTGTAAAATTAACAAAAGAGAAAAAAGCTCTTCAGGAGGCTCACCAGCAAACACTAGATGACCTCCAGTCTGAAGAAGACAAAGTCAACGTATTGACTAAAGCCAAAGCAAAACTAGAGCAACAGGTTGATGATGTAAGTCACACAAGCAGAATGGTATTAAGGAACAAATTTATCTGGGAATTTTCTAAAACCTTTTGTGGCCCATACAGCTGGAAGGATCACTAGAGCAGGAGAAGAAAATACGAATGGACCTGGAAAGGGTAAAAAGGAAACTAGAAGGAGATCTAAAATTGAATCAGGAGAGTCTGATGGATCTTGAAAATGACAAGCTGCAACTGGAGGAAAAACTGAACAAGTAAGTGATTAAATATGGTGTAAAATAAGGTTGGGCAAATGGTTCGGCCTGAGCATGAGTTCAGGCTAAAAATTGGCTGTTTGCCCTGTTCGGGAAACACCCAAATTTGCAGGGTGTTCACCCCACCGAATGCCCTGCAATGTACTGCATGCTGCACAGAGCATTCTGTGCCCTGATTGGGCAAAGCTTTGCCCATTTGAGCCGCAATACCATCTGGTTATTAAGGAGCGGGGTCGGGAATCTGGCAGCGGCATCTTTAACAACCGATGATTCATCGATAAGTCATTGGCTGTCAGTGGGCTTCCCCGCTGACAGCTGAATTTAAAAAGAAAAAACCTTTGGCATCAAAAAAATAGTAAAAAAAAAAGTTCTGGGGTCCCCCCTGAGTCCATAACAGACCATTGGGTCTGGGTTAAGGGGAACTCCAAAATTAAAAATGGCATGGGGTGCAAGCATGCAGCCTGGCAGGTCAACCATAACAAGCCACATGCCCTCAACATGGGTGGTGCTTTGGAGCGGGGGGGCTTCCTCACAACCCTGGGCTGTGGTTATGGGGGTCTGCAGGCAGGGGCTTTCCGGAATCTGGAACTCCCCTTTAAAAGGCACTTGGCAGTCAGCCATCAATGAGTGTGGAGCGATTTCTTTTTCAATAGCCTGGTTCCGGCAATTACAAACGTGAGCCAATTTAAATGTGATTTGACTTTTCTTTTTTTTTCTTAATTTTTGCTACAGCATGTTCTATATATCCTACAGATGCGCCACTTTACAGGCCACCTAAGGGGACCCCCCCCCCCCCCAGACACTATATTTAAAGGAATTTTTCGTTTTTATTGTTGCACCTTAAGCATCATTAAAATCACTGCAAAAACGATTGTTTTTTAAAAAGAAATTTACATTGATACATGTCCCCCAGGGCAATACCCGAATCCCCATACCCCTTTTATGGTCAATTACTTGCATATAAGCCTTCAAAATAGGCATTTTTGTTTTCCAATGTTCGGCTCCCTTAGACTTCAATGGAGTTCGCTAATATGGGGAGAACTTTTCCCCGTTCGGTAGTTCTGCTACAAACAGGGGTGTGTTGGGCCCATCTCTAGTGTAAAATAATAAAAATGATTAAATGATTCACTGTAATGTTTTGGAGCAAAGATTGTTTGCCCACCCCCCCAACAAAAAAAATATACCACCATCCACCAATAATGTGCATTTACTTTAAACTATAACTGCACTCTTGTGTTCTGAATGGGACTTACAAGTTTTTTTACATATTCCAGAAAGGATTTTGAAATCAGCCAACTTAATACAAGAGTTGAAGATGAACAGAATGTATGTATTCAGCTGCAGAAGAAGATGAAAGAGCTTCAGGTAGGTATAGTTATTCTGATAGCAGCATTGGATTGGGGGGAACAAATTGGACAATGAAACATTTTTTCCTTGTTTTGTAACTATCCTGTTTTAGTCTGGTAGTACTGTGTAAGAATAATGAATCAATTTGTATGTATCTGATCATCAACATGTTCAGGTAAAATATTTAATATTTGAACTCGTTTCATTCAGGCCCGTATTGAAGAGTTGGAGGAGGAACTGGAAGCAGAAAGAACAGCTCGAGCAAAGATAGAAAAGCTTCGCTCTGATCTATCAAGAGAGCTGGAAGAGATCAGTGAGCGTTTAGAAGAAGCTGGGGGAGCCACTACAGTACAACTGGAGCTCAACAAGAAGAGGGAGGCTGAGTTCCTTAAACTGCGGAGGGATCTGGAAGAGTCCACTCTGCAATCAGAGGCTATTGCTGCTACCCTACGGAAGAAACATGCAGATTCTGTGGCAGAACTCAGTGAGCAGATAGACAATCTACAGAGAGTCAAACAGAAACTGGAAAAGGAGAAGAGTGAATTTAAACTGGAACTGGATGATTTAGCATCCAACATGGAGCATATGGTGAAAGCCAAGGTCAGAAATCAACTAAGAAGCACTCCTATGTGGTTCAGTCATAGTAATCTAAATTTAAGCTGTCATTTTACTCACTAGGATATCCAACAATGATATAAGAAAGGGTTGATTTAATAAAGGCAAATAGACTGCACAATTTGCAAGGAAATATTCATTTTTCAAGAGAATTTTTGCTTAGCTTAGCAGATGAGGTGAAGCTCTGATGATTTCTAGTAAGTTTAGGCAAAAAAATTGTTTTTTTATCTTTGATTTTTTTTTTGCATGTGATTAGGCAATTTTCGACACAATCACTAGGCTGAGTGAACACTCCCTTGCAAATTAAAAATTCCCTTGCAAGCTGAACTGCAATCTGCCTTTGGTAAATCAACCCCAATTTACACCCAATTTGACTATAAGTCATTACTAGTCCAGGTATGAAGCTGTAGATACTGGATTAGGTGCAGTTGTTAGCCCTTTAATGAGAGTGTATTGAGGCTGCCTTTACTAACATCTCTTTCTGAAGAATGGTAGTTAACTGCCTGTTTTTTAAATCTCTTGCATTAATATGCTGTAGCATAGATGTCGATGTGATTTCGCAACTGTCTCATGGTGGCCCCAATCACAAGCACTGAGCGATCACATGACTGCTGATCGCTCAGTTTTCAGTCCTCAAGTGCCAACTGGACCACTGGGCTGGAAGGGGGCAGGCGTAGCTGGCTCTCAGCCATGCACTGAGAGGCAGGGCCAGCTGTCAATCAGGTAGCTGGGTGAATTCTGACCGATCCTGATCTGGGAGTGGCTCTGCCATGTCAGCTGATAGTGAGCAGTAGATTATCAGGTGATTCTGGGTTGCAGGATCAAAAGTAAGTGAACCCCTGTCATCCACAGGGGAAGTATAGCCAAAGAAGATTTGCCCATACTTCTCTTTTAAGTCATAGAAGAAGTATGGAAATATTTTTTTCTGCCTTTCCTGGTCTGCATACTTAGGGAGCCCAGATTTGGGCTAAATTGTCAAGAAAAGGAGTGTGGTGGAAATTCGTTTTTACAGCATGCCAACATGTAGTTATTTTTCTATTGACAGAGAGATGCTATAAGGTTCTGTAACACTTTATAGTTATAAACATGTTCACTGCAGCATATACCATTAGTTCAACAAGTAATGACTTTTAAGCTATTATATATATATGATCATTTTATTTATCTATGAAGCTCTACCTTAAATTTTTATGTTTTGAAATAAACTTTCTCTTGGCAGGCTAACTTAGAGAAGTTATGCCGTACCTTAGAGGATCATGTCAGTGAGCATCGGACTAAGGCTGAGGAATCCCAGAGAACTGTTACTGAGCTGTCCACCCTGCGTGCCAAACTGCAGACCGAAAATGGTATTATCTTTGTTTCTTAACCGGAAATGCTATTACTTCTTAATAATTTACCACTTTAGAATGACTAGGGAAATTTTCACTATTCTTATTATTACAAGTTCAAATATTAGTAAAGAAACGCAGTGATAGCATTACATACACCATTTACAGCTAGTAGGACAATAGGAGTTAGGAGACGATACCACTCAGTGTTTGTGTGTGTTGAAGCATACCTGTGCCCAGGATAAGAAGGTAAACTCTGAATCACAACCGACACTTTTGAGAGCATAGATGAAAAGAGATGTATGTGACACAATGAGCAGCATGTGTACACTAATTATATTGTGAGAACAGTAGAAAGTTCAAAAAGTCCAAATTGAATTTACAGGGTGACCTTCCTCTTCAAAACACTTGATGCAGCACCTCTGGAGAGACTGAAGTATCTCTGAGTGAACAGATAAAGAGAACAGGAGGGCGTGATCTAATTGTACTATGTTACATATTTATTATGACAAAAGACAATTGGCAATTTAGATTTAACAGTTAAAAACTGGCTCATCAACAAAGTAAGACCTCTAATGGACAACCTCAGTACAACAGGGTACCCCGCTGACATCACATCCAGGCCCCTCTGTATTCCACGGAGCCCTCCACCATCTTCCTGCTTCCTCCATCCAAGCTGGCACCCGGCCTGACATCTGAACTGCTCACGCTGCAAGGGTGGATGAGGCTCCCCACCCCATACGCATGAGCCAACCACCAACTGAGAGTACACCTAAAGTGCTATTTTTCTTCTTCATAAATTAGCTATTTATGTACTAGTCCTTCATACTCCAGCACTTAGTCTGGCGCCCCCTGGTGTGTTTTCTCTGCCCTTCAGGTTGATTCCACCGACCTACCCAGTGTGTCTTCCCCAGGTTAAGGTACCCTGCTGTGCTGAGGTTGTCTACCAGAGGTCTTACTTTGTTGATAAGCCAAGTTTTAACTGCTAAATGTGATTTGTCAATTATCTTTGTGCCATAATAAATAAGTAACATACTACACTTAGATCACGCCCTCCTTCTAGATTATACTGTGATGTACAAATAGTACAAACCATTATCTTCACCTGCTCTGACCACCCACCCTTTCCTCTTAGACCTTGCTAAATGATGTCTTCTTTAATCAATAATACGTTGTAAATTTGAGAGGTTTATTATATTTTTTTATTATATGGGCAATATAGGGTAAAATTGCTTGCAAAATGTTATATATTTCTGAGACTCCAGCAGTAAGCATAATAATTCATAAAAATCAATATTATCCTTTTTTTCAGGTGAGCTATCACGTAGACTGGATGAAAAAGAGTCACTTGTGTCTCAGATGACTCGTGGCAAGCAAACTTACACCCAGCAGTTGGAAGATCTCAAGAGGCAGCTGGAAGAGGAGACCAAGGTACATGTGATATAAATCAAAACAAACAGTAGCAACAGCTATAAGAGTAACAATAAAAACTTTTCACAAAATTGTGAAATCTTCATAAGTTTAACCCAATCTGCCTAAATTTTCATCAGGCCAAAAATGCCCTAGCACATGCCCTGCAGTCTGCCCGTCATGATAGTGATCTCCTGCGGGAACAGTTTGAAGAAGAACAAGAGGCTAAGGCAGAACTTCAAAGAGCTCTGTCTAAAGCCAACTCAGAGGTAGCTCAGTGGAGAACCAAGTATGAGACTGATGCCATCCAAAGGACAGAAGAACTGGAGGAAGCAAAGTAAGACTGACATAATTAAATGTGTCTACAGAAATTGATATTCCGGAAGAAACATTTGTGTTGCATATAAACCTTTCCTTTATAATTTATTATATCGCTCCTGACATTTTAAAGGAAGAAACTGGCACAGAGATTGCAGGATGCAGAAGAAGGTGTAGAAGCTGCTAATGCCAAGTGTTCCTCTCTGGAAAAAACGAAACACCGTTTTCAAAATGAAATTGAGGATCTGATGGTTGATTTGGAAAGGTCAAATGCTGCAGCTGCTGCAATGGACAAGAAGCAGAGGAATTTTGACAAGGTAATCATAGGAGGAATATTGTAGCACATTCTCTTTAACAAGCACGCAGATTGAATTAATACTCACTATCATTTTGTACTCAGGTTCTAGCTGAGTGGAAGCAGAAATTTGAAGAATCCCAGACAGAGCTAGAGTCATCCCAGAAAGAAGCTCGGTCTCTGAGTACTGAACTATTTAAGCTGAAGAATGCCTATGAGGAATCTTTGGAACATTTAGAGACTTTCAAAAGAGAGACTAAAAATCTTCAGGGTGAGAAAATATGAATAGTACACATATCAGAATGCAAACAGCAGAGTTTCCAGTTTACGGTATATTAGACATTAATTAGTATTTAGTCAAAACTAAGAAAGAAACCCATAGAAATCCATAGATGTTCCATATTAAGAGAGCATTCCTAGTAGCATACATTGTGCTAGACATTTGGGCTATCAAGGCATTGATTTGAAATGTTTTATTTTGTAACACAGAGGAAATCTCAGACCTCACAGAACAGCTGGGAGAGAGTGGGAAAAGCATTCATGAGCTGGAGAAGATACGTAAGCAACTGGATCAGGAGAAGATGGAGATACAATCTGCACTAGAGGAAGCTGAGGTGAGCCGACGCAACTGGACCCTCTTTACTAAAGATGGCTGCAGACATTATATCATAGTATATCACTTACATGCTAATGTTTTTGCAGCACTGATTTGTTTGATTAGTCATTGTCTCTTGAAATCCTTCACAGGCCTCCCTTGAACATGAGGAAGGTAAGATCCTCCGTGCCCAGTTGGAGCTGCACCAAGTCAAAGCAGACTTAGAGCGCAAATTGGCTGAAAAAGATGAAGAAATAGAGCAGGCCAAAAGAAACCATCAAAGAGTGGTGGACTCACTGCAGACATCACTAGAGGCTGAAACTAGGAGCCGTAATGAGGCCTTAAGGATCAAGAAGAAGATGGAAGGAGATTTAAATGAGATGGAGGTCCAGCTAAGCCAGGCTAATCGTCAGGCAGTTGAAGCACAAAAACAAGTAAAGAGTCTCCAAAGCTACCTAAAGGTAATAACAAAAGTAGTGTCAGGTGGATACCTAAACTTTTCAGATTCACTAATGAAGAGCTAGAGAAATACTATAAATGATAGTCAAATATGTGCTTTTTACAATGAGTATGGAAATGACATATTGATTGCACATATAATTATATTGATTTCTGGATATGCACCTTATCTGCCAGTTTTTATAACTACCCTAAGATTTTGATATTAAGTAATATTTGAAACCAATTATCAGTAGTAGAAAGATGAAATAATGTTCTGGTATAAAATGTCTGGTTAAAATAACCATCCTTTTAGTACAATATAATGTAAAAGGCTACAATCTGAAAGTAAACCAGGCAATTAGTGCTTGACTCAGGACACCAAAAACCCGTGATGAGCTGATATGTAAATACCATTTTGAAGCAGGAATGTTGATGGCTAGCCAGATCTTTTCGCCGCTCCTTCCTGCACTACAGTCTATTTAGCATGGTTCCCTGTGGGTAATGTTCACATCTTTGCGTTTTCCACCGGTGCATTTTTTGGAAAGGGCCAGTCAGCGAATTTTTTCCCACATCAGGTTACGTTTTTAGTTCCGTAGACTTCAATAGAAACGCAGAGGAAACGCTTCAAAAATGTGCCAAAAAAGCATGTGAGAAAAACGCAAAACACAACAGGAAAACGCATCAACCGCAACCTGCATAGGTGTGAACCAGGCCTCATTAGTATTTAAATTTGAGTAGTAAATGAATGTGATAAATAGTATACAACAGAGATATAAAGAAAAATGTCTACAGCTTAACAGCGCTCAGTGGTTTTTGTGGGTGCTCTAGAGGACATTGAAAGATACTTGCAAGATTCTGAAGGTTCCTATGAAGCTTTATATACTTTACTGCATGAAAAGGGTGGCTTTAAACTAATGCTTGTTGTGTTTGTAATGTTACAGGACTCTCAAATCCAACTGGATGACGCATTAAGAGCCAGTGAAGACTTGAAGGAGAACATTGCAATTGTAGAGAGGAGAAACACATTACTCCAGGCAGAGCTGGAGGAACTGCGGTCTCTGGTGGAACAGACTGAAAGAGCACGAAAGCTTGCAGAACAGGAACTCTTAGAGACCAGTGAAAGAGTACAGCTCCTCCACTCACAGGTCAGCTGGCTACACTAGTTCCTTTGCTCAAAGTAAGGGTCATTTCTTTGAATAGAGTGACCTATAAATGACTCTTTGTTCCATATTTAGATGCACAGTTGTTTCTATCAATGGATTGTTCCATGTCTTTTGTCCTCCCAACAATAGTTTAACCAAAGGCTCTCCTGATATTTAGAAAATGCAGCTTCTCATTTCTTTGTAGCCATCTATGTGACTTCAAGTGTCTAATTATATCTTTACTGTTTGACACAGAACACCAGTCTGATCAATCAGAAGAAGAAGATGGAATCTGACTTGTCTCAGCTGCAAACAGAAGTGGAGGAAGCAGTGCAGGAGTGCCGTAATGCAGAAGAGAAGGCGAAAAAAGCTATTACAGATGTGTGTACTTTGGAATAATGTAGTTGAGTGCACATGTGTGTATGTGCATGTACATATACTTGTAGAGTAGAGACAATAAGACTACTGTAAAATTATATAAGCATGATCACACTAACATAAACTTGCCTAAACCTGTATATTATATCGTACATAAAATAATTTCATTACAGGCTGCCATGATGGCAGAAGAGCTGAAAAAAGAGCAGGACACAAGTGCCCACCTGGAAAGGATGAAGAAGAACATGGAGCAAACAATCAAAGATCTCCAACAACGTCTAGATGAGGCTGAGCAGATTGCAATGAAAGGTGGTAAGAAGCAATTGCAGAAGCTGGAGGCTCGAGTTCGGGAACTGGACAGTGAGCTGGAGGCTGAGCAAAAACGCAATGCCGAGTCTGTGAAGGGCATGAGAAAGTACGAGAGGAGAAATAAAGAACTCACCTACCAGGTGCAGAACACATGAACTAAATGTAGTATAATAATGTTCAATGTTAAAGCAGTTTTAAACCCAAAAGAAAACTTACCAATTCTTGGATGTGACAGCTGTATTCATTTTTTTTAGGTATTCTTTCTTCCATTTTCATCTGGCGATCCAGCCAGTAAGTCTGTTGTTTTCAAAAGAACAAGCTCTTTTGCAGTTACAGGGATGAGACAAACCATTTAACACAGACAGCGGTGCTCATATCCCAAAAGGAAAAAAACTGTTTGCTGCTTGTAAAGTGTTAGTTGGAGTATGGCTTCAATTTGTCAGTGTATTTAACCAGTTGCCGACTGCCGCATGTACATATACGTCGGCAGAATGGCACGTTTTGGCAAATGGGCGTACCTGTACGTCCCTTTGAATTTGTCACCGTGTGGTCACGTGCGCATCCCCCGCCGCGAGCTCCGTGAGTAGGACCGGAGGTCCCGCGGGCTCGATGTTTGTGGGGATACCCGCGATCGTCTCACGGAGAGGAAGAATGGGGAGATGCTAATGTAAACAAGCATCTCCCCGTTCTGCCTAGTGACAATGTCACTAATCATAGCTCCCTGTGATCGGGAGCGGTGATCAGTGACGTGTCACTCGTAGCCATGCCCCCTAACAGAATCACTCCCTAGGACACACTTAACCCCTTCCTAGCCAGCTAGTAGTTAACCCTTTCACTGCCAGGGTAATTTTTACAGTAATCAGTGCAATTTTATAGCACTGATCGCTGCAAAAATGACAATGGTCCCAAAAATGTGTCAAAATTGTCTGATATGTCCGCCATAATGTCACAGTCATGAAAAAAATTGCAGATCGCCGCCATTACTAGTAAAAAAAATTATTAATAAAAATGCCATAAAACAAACTCCTATTTTGTAGACGCTATAACTTTTGCGCAAACCAATCAATAAACACTTATTGCAATTTTTTTTACCAAAAATATGTAGAATACGTATCGGCCTAAACTGAGGAAAAAAATAGTTTTTTTATATATATTTTTGGGGGATATTTTATTATAGCAAAAAGTAAAAAATAATGCTTTTTTTCAAAATTGTCGCTCTATTTTTATACCACCAAAAGAAAGCTCTATTTATGAGAAAAAAAGGACATCAAGTTTGTTTGGGAGCCACGTCGCACGACCGTGCAATTGTCAGCTAAATCGACGCAGTGCCGGATCGCAAAATGTCCTCTGGTTTTTGACCAGCCAAATGGCCCGGGGCTTAAGTGGTTACATCCAAACCCTGCCCCCTCCAGACTGACAATGCTGCTGTCTAAATCTGCCCCTTGTGCTGACTCGAAAAAAGACTTGAAAAAAGATAATGCAGCCACCACATCTAATGATTGGCAAGCTGCAATTTATTAAAATTTTGGCTTTGGGTTTAATATCGCTTTAAAATGAAACAAATATTAACCTGAATAATATGCTCCAGTCAACACTGAAGGCCATATATTACTAATTCCTCCTGTTGTAAGATCCATGCTATCTGTCACATGGAAAATAGATAAAATATAGCATCTTAGGCCGCGTACACACGGGCGGACTGTTCGCCCAACTTAGTCCGCTGAACAGTGTTTCAGCGGACAATCCGCTCGTGTGTGGGCTTCAGCGGACTGTTTCAGCGGACAGTCTGACGAACAAAGTCTTACGAAATTTCCGTAAGACAGTCCGTCCAAACTTGGTTTCAGCGGACAGTCCGCTCGTGTGTAGGCTAGTTCGACAGACTAAGTTTGGCGCATGCTCAGAAAGGATTTACACGGCCGAAGGTTGCATTGCAGTGTATTGGACGTCGAATTTCTCGTCCCGTCGTACGTGCCGTTCACGTCATCGCGCACGCTTTCAGCGGACTGTCTGCTCATCGTGTGTGGTCAAGTCCGTTCATGCAAATTTCGAACGGACTGTTTGTCGGATTGTCTGACGAACTTAGTTGGGCGAACAGTCCGCCCGTGTGTACGCGGCCTTAGAATCATTTAAAGTCAAATTGAATATTTTTTTATTTTTGAGTCAAGAATATGGCCCGTTTGTGCTTACAACTCTTAAAGCTGCCCTGGGTTAACAGCACACCAGAGAGCTGGACTGCTGCTCTCATACGGAGTGTACTAGTCTGACATTCCTCCTGCGTAGTGATCTACCGTAATTAACAATGCTTATGATCACTGAATAATTCCTAGATAGCAAAGCAGTTCACTACAGTAATTGAACTGAGTCTTTATTTGTGGTTAACAGGTTCAAGTTTTTTTAAAGACTGTTCATTGTGCATTGGTGAGCTGTAAATGTGATAGTGACTTTAACACTGGACCAGTTTTACAAACCGGAATCCATACTGCCCTTACATTTTCCCCTACATCTTCCTTCGTTCTTACCTTGTGTATGTAAACCTTTGTTGATAAGATAGAGATGTACTGTATGGATAGTGCAGAAAAAGCATAGGCTACCTACCTGGTTCAACCATATGACAGACAACCAATACTTGGACAGGCTGATGTATTAGACAAGGACTGAAGAAAGAAGGACTTTCCTGTGGGGACAAAAGTATGTGTTTCCAATCATGAAAAACTCCCATGCTTGTACAAAGAAGTTTAATTAATAACAAAGTATTATAGAGTCAAATCATTTACATTTGGTATATAGCGGAGAGCTCTTGGGGGCTACTATGTACTATGATTGGTAAGATCTGTTTGCTTAAGCTCTTGACTCTAACTATATAGAGAGGGGGGGTTCACTCTCCATGCTGAAAGTTTATTTTATTTGGAATGCAAAATAAGGCTCTGGGACATGCAAAGTTGGGCAAGATGGGTTAAAATTCCCAGTGAGACGAGTTAAAATTGCAGTGGGACCCTGCTATTATAGTATAGAGATATATAAGGATCCAGGGGCAGATTAAGCCCACCATTTTTGCATGTAAGTAAAATATCACTTTTGGGTTGACTGGTCTGTTAAGCATGATAAAAGAAACAAAAAATGACCCGAGACCGCCCAAACGTAGCAGAGACATGCCTCCATCCCTGGAGGATATATAAAAAAGGGAGAAGAACAAAGGAATAAGTACAAGACTTTAAATGAGGCGTATCTCTGTTGGTAAAGGATATTGTGAGTTGATTGTATAAAAACTATTAAGTGTAACCAATCTCTGATGGGAAGTGCATTATTTTGTACACAAGAAATATTTATTTATTTTGCTCATTATAGGGCCTACCCATCAGAGATTGGTTACACTTAATAGTTTTTATACAATCAACTCACAATATCCTTTACTAACAGAGACACGCCTCATTTAAAGTCCCATACTTATTCCTTTGTTCTTCTCCCTTTTTTATATGGTCTGTTAACCATGTTTTCTGCTTGATAGCCATATTTTCACCTGGTGTAGTGGGTGGAAGAAAAATTCAGAGATAGGAAGATATCTCTTCCACCCATCAGTCATCTGCCTATCTACAGCCAACCTTAGGTACAAAACGTACATCGCCTGGTAGTGTTTATATTGTACTATTTTAACTATAGTTTTTAATACAACGTTGACAGTACTTGTGCTTCTTCTTGCCACTCCTACAGTATATTTTTTACCACCATTCTTTTTGAAATTTTCATATTTTGCTAGACTGAAGAGGACAGAAAGAACTTAGCTCGTCTTCAGGACCTGGTTGACAAGTTACAGCTCAAAGTGAAGGCATATAAGAGACAGGCAGAGGAGGCTGTAAGTATCTTGGCTTAGTTGGCTTTTCTTTCACAAATTATTACGAAGGAATATATGCATGGAATCCCCAAAGGATACAGTTTTTTTTTTTTAAATACGCTTTTGTATGTTTCCAGAAAAAATGTTTTACCACATATAATAACTAGGTGATACAACATTCTACATATTTATTGCTCAGTAAAGTAGTATTAACTGCATTATGACCTGGGATATTTTAGAACTTTTGACCACATGTATGATGTGCTTGAGTAGAGCTTTCTGTAATTCCACTGTAACATCAAATCATCTTCTCCCTCGTCTGCTGCTGAGGCATGGTAGAACTTATATAGGAGAAGACTTTTGCAGGATTTAAACACAGGTATTTCTTGAGTCAGACACTTCATATTCATACATGGTTATTTTCATGAGCAGTGAACTTCTGTTACAGATGTCTTTTTAAGGTGATATAAAATGTTAACATTGCATATAAGCCATTTAAACGCTGTATTTTTTGTTAAGTCTGTCCTCCTTAAAAATTGCTACATTTTCCTTTGTAACTCCTTTTTTACCATGTTTGCTTTTTTTTTTTTTAATCTGTAGGAGGAGCAAGCCAACTCGAACCTTTCAAAGTTTCGTAAGGTTCAGCATGAGCTGGATGAGGCTGAAGAGCGAGCAGATATTGCAGAGTCTCAAGTGAACAAAATGAGGGCCAAGAGCAGAGATGTCAGCACCAAGGTTAGTGCTCCTTAGGGACAATGTGGGCTGAGAGTAATAACGGGCAGGAGGAGAAAGGTGGAAGAATAATTCAAAAACTGTTAATCAGAAGACAATATTTGTGCTTTATTATATTACATAGGAAATATCTGTGTTGCCTATAGTAGAAGCCCAAATAAAACTTATCTTGCTTTTTTTTTCTTTGCAGAAAACGTTGAATGAGTAAGACCAATGCACTTATCCACTTCTACATGATACAGAGTCCAAGACAATGTATTCTGTGACCTGTCCTTATGTACAATAAAAAATTAACCCTACCTTTTGCTGTACTTTATTTTTTTTTAAATTCACAATACCTGTTGCTTCCCTCTTTTTGAATATTGCTTCACCCTGGGGAAAAAGATGTGCAAGGAAGATGTAAAAACATCTGTGTGTACTCATACGGAATATGGAAACTTCTGGACTTAAAGAAATAGACCTGTAAAGAAGATTGGGCTACAATTACTTCAGACCAAATTTATAGGATACTTGTTATCACCTTTGACCTCTTCTCCTTTATTAGTTTTTTGACTATTTTTGTTGGGCACAATGTTGGATCAGATCAGCAAATTTAAAATTTTGCTTAGAAAGTCAAGGGCTGACCTCCCTCCCCACCAAACTTGCTTCTATTGCGACGTAAACACGACCGGACTTTCCAGCAGACTAGGTCCGACGATCGTTTTTTGATCGTTTTTTCGTTTAAAAAATCAGACAGACCTAGAAATAGAACATGTCAAATCTGTCCGACAGACTCAATTCCTATGGGGAAAACCGTTCGTCTGTATGCTGGTCTGAAGGACCAAATACGACGCAAGGGAAGCTATTGGCTACTGGCTATTGAACTTCCTTGTTTAGTCTCGTTTACGTCATTACGTTCATCACATGTGTGACCAAGTCTGTTTGTCCGGAAAGTCCATCGGAACTCCGCCAAAAGTCAGTTGGGTAGACCATCGGACCTAGTCTGCTGGAAAGTCCGGTCGTGTGTACGCGGCATTACAGTTACCTATAAATCCTTCACATGAAAAGTGGTCACAATATACAACAGTGAACTGTTTAGGTGAAAGGTAGCAGGCCACCTCTGTGAAGGCTCTCATTTATCCAAGTCATGGTATAGCTAGTTGTAGTCAGTCACCTTGCTTTGTGCACAGGTCCAAATCATTTGGTGGAGGGGGGGTTATGGTGTGGGGTTGTTTTTCACGGGTTGGGCTTGGCCCCTTAGCTTCAGTGAAGGGAACTTTTAAGGCATCAGCATACCAAGACTTTTTGGCCATTTTCATACTCCCAACTTTGCGGGAACAGTTTTGGGATGGCCCCTTCCTGTTCCAACATGATTGCGCGCCAGTGCACAAAGCAAGGTCCATAAAAACATGAATGAGTGAGTTTGGAGTGGAAGAACTTGATTGGCCTGCACAGAGTCCTGACCTTAACCCGATATAACACCTTTGGGATGAATCAGAGCAAATCCAGGCCTTCTTGTCCACATCAGGGCCTGATCTCACAAATGTGCTTCTGGAAGAATGGTCAGATCCCATAGACACACTCCTAAACCCTGTGGACAGCCTTCTCAGAAGAGCTGAAACTGTTATAGCTGCAAAGGGTGGACCAACGCAATATTGAACTCTACAGACTAAGACTGGGATACCATTGAAGTTCATGTGTATGTAAAGGCAGGTGTCCCAATATTTTTGGAATTGTGTTATGACAGACTGTTTGCCTAAAATCCAACTGTTAGTGCACTCCATCAGACAATTGTTGTCCAACTTTCCACCAACAAATGTATGATGGCAGGCTAGTAAATTGTCCGCGGACAATGGTCTGTTGTCAGATTTTCCTATCGTCTGTACAAAAGTCCGTCACACAAAAGTTGAAAGCACAAAGTGCTATACAAGTCACTCATTCATTCATTCATTCACAAACACGCATGCTCGGAATCAATGCTCACCAAACACGATATTAGCAGAAGGTGCCCAAAGGGAGGTCCTCAAGAGCTAAAATTCCTCGTAATCACTACGTTGGTGTTTGTTGGCTGACAATTGTGTGCTGTTTGTATGCAAAACAAGTTCCTGGCACACTTCGGAGCAAAAGTCTGATGCTTTGTCTGCTGAAAATCCGATTATGTGTACGAGGCTTAAGACGATGCTGGGTTTTCACCACAGCATGCAAATACATAATGCAATTTTTACTTACTAAAATCACAGCATCATAAGAGCTTACTGAATCTAGACTCTAATGAGCAGTCAACCATGCCAGCATGACCTAAAGATCTTTACAAATTTGTACTGGCTAGTACATTCTGCAGACTATTTTTGTTTAGGCTTATAGAAAGAAATGTGAGGGTGTTCTGTAGACACCTCCAACACCAGCTTATCGCTAGGTAAAACACCACAAGACATTAGATGATCATTAGTAACAGTTACCTTCTGTGAATGGGCACCTTTACATTTAGCCAAATCCTCCACAGTTCTAGCTGTATAGGTGTGCCCAACAATAAATTATTGCAGTACAAATTTTTTTGTTTGGCTCTCTTCTGATTAACTTTCCATGTGATGTAATAAAGTGTATATTTTTTGACAGGTAAGTTTGTTATTCAGTTTCCATGTTGTTATTTTACTATAAATTTTGCAATAATCTTTTTTTTTTTTCATTTTCAACTATTGTAAATGACCAGTCATATGTTTCTTTGGCCTTCTGTTCTTATGTTTCTCTGTGCAGCTGTTCTTTTAAATTTAATTTCACTCACTGCAGGGTAATGTGGCTTAATGCAATTTCTTTTCATGTGGATCTATGGGATTAATTCCATGTGACCAGAACAATTAACTTAATTAGCATCACAATGTGACCGTGACCAAACATCACATTACAGAGCAACCTGACCCACAACATAACCCTTTTCACCCAACATATTGCACTGTGTTCTCTTGTCTTTTTAAATTGGTACTTCTGGCTAAATTAAAAAGCTCCAGTCTAAATCAAAACCTTTCTATATTTTCTAAGAGAGCTGTTTAGACCTCTAAATATAACCAGTTTCTGCAGATTGGCTGATTTCCTTAATTAGGTACCAGTAATTATTGTGTGTCTATGCCCACCCTACTTTAAAACTATTAGGAGAAAATGGGGTGCATAATGTTTCTGCCCCAACGTCAACCTCCAGCTATGAAATATCTTGTAGTAGAGGATGTGTTATATTTTTTTCTTTTTAATAACTTCATAAATTTGTGTTTCCAAACCCCTAACTCAAATCAAAGCTTTTTTTATTTGTTTGGAGTGTGAAAAGCCTCTATCAACCTTGAGGCTCCATGCACACTGTGTTTAAAAAAACGCTAGTTCCTTTGGCAGAAAAAACACACTCATATAGCGTTTATAGCATTCAGAAAAAAAGTACACGCAACATAGTCCAATCATCATCAGAAGATTCATTGGTGGTACAGTGGTGTAGTAGGTAGCACTCTCACCTAGCACTAAGAAGGGTTGCTGGTTCAAATCCCAACCACACCACAATGCTACCTGCCTGGAGTTTCCATGTTCTCCCTGTACCTTGCTTGGGTTTCCTCCCACACTCCAAAGACATGCTGGTAGGTTAATTGGCTCTAGTATATGAATGTGAGTTGGGGACCTTGGATTGTGGGCTCCTTGAGGGTAGGGTGCGGGTGCAATGTATGTGTGGAGTGCTGTGTAAATTGATGGTGCTATATAAATATAATAGATGAACATCTTAATGAGACACAATGTACAGGGATAGGGGAAATTGTAGACAATCACTCAGGATGGACTGGTGTCTTTATTTAACCTTACTAACTATGTAATATGCTACAGTTCTAATCAGTGTGCTATGGATTCATCTTAACTGAGTCCTGGGTATGAATCCATAGCACACTGATTGGAACTGTAGCATATTACATAGTTAGTAAGGTTAAATAAAGACACCAGTCCATCCTGAGTGATTGTCTACAATTTCCCCTATCCCTGTACATTGTGTCTCATTAAGATGTTCATCTATTATATTTATATAGCACCATCAATTTACACAGCACTCCACACATACATTGCACCTGCACCCTACCCTCAAGGAGCCCACAATCCAAGGTCCCCAACTCACATTCATATACTAGGGCCTTAATGAGACACAATGTACAGGGATCTGCTGTAAACATAGAGCCCAGCAAATATATTTCAATATTCAAGTGTGCACAGATAAGGGCATGCCACAGGGTCTGCACACAAAACCAGGGCATCCTTCTCGCACTTCCTGTGTATTTTACCAATGTTAGAGGGAACAGAACATTTGAGAAAATCTCTCAATTTCCTGTGTATTTTGACAGGTAGCAGACAGAACAGGAAGTAAAGTGTAATTCTGTCTACTGGGGGGGGGGGGGGGGGGCACATTTTCTAGCAGAGTGTCAGGATTTTATTGGTAATCCTTGTCCGAGTTATGAGGGTCAGACTGAACTTAGAAGAAAAATGTCCCCCTTTTCCCTACCTTTTAATTTTCTTCCTCCAACCCAGGACACTGATCCTAGCTTCCTATAGTTTCTTAGCTTTTCTTTTTCATCCACCTATATTATTCATCACTGAAATTTCTTTCCTCCTTTTCTATGGGGGCTCCTCGACTCTTTCTCTTTTTCTAGTCTTTCAGGGAAGCCCCCATCAGCACCAATATTTTAACCTGACTTGCATATAGCCAACTGCATATACAGGTATATATATCTTCAAGATGTTTATAAGTTACTTATATGCCACCAACTTGTCTTTCTCTATCCATTGGCTTCTACCCTGTTCAACTACTGTATAACTTCGTATTTTTATTCACCATGACTTTTGCATTTATTCATGTAGTTTGATACTCTCTAATAAAAATGTATTAAAAGTGAACAATCTCTCTTTTGGGGACACAGACAGAATCTAAAAATCTCACCAAAAATATTCCCACAACCAAGACACATAATCTAACAGTAGTAGTAGTAGTAGTAGTAGCCAGATTCACTCAATCCTAACCTAAAAATAATTACTGGAGCCTAACTGTAAGCAGATCTATAGCCCAGAAATCATTAATACATAATTAAATGTGTTTTTTTTTTAAAGCAACCTTTTCAATTCTCTATACAGTCAGAACCAGTCAAATCAGTCAAATTGGGTGAAGGAGGGGCAGCACGGGGAAGCAATCATAGGAGCAATATGCAAATATGCTGACAGGCAACTTGCCAATAGGAGGAGAGCGCAGACTGAGATAAGGGATTGCTATATCAGTCTGCTGCTGTCCCCTTACCTTCTAAGCAGTGGGCTGAGGGTGGAGACACTCGGGATACCACTTAATGAGACACTGTCACCTTGTGTATGCAGATCAAAGTTACAATTTGCAAAGGGCATCTCCCTAACCCTGATATACTTACCTCAATACTCCTTCCTCTTCTGCAGACACTCACAATATTGGATACCTCTGGGTATGTTAGAACGTGTGGTCTGCTTCCCTGTGTTCAGGCCCAGAAGCCAATTGCTCGCATGAACACTGTAACATGACCAAGGTGGTGATGTCACTGCTCCCACAAATCGCTGCCACGGCCATTTTTAATGTTCACTGCATAGGATAAAGGAGAACTGAGGGATTGAAAGGTCAGTGAGTATAAGGTGGGTTGAGAAATGCCCTTTGCAGGGGACACTGTCATTGTTTCCTGCCTGAGCAAAGTGACAATGTCTCTTTAACTTTAAATTGGAAATGAGGGCGGCACAGTGGTGTAGTGGTTAGCACTCTCACCTAGCAGTAAGAAGGGTCACTGGTTCATATCCCAACCATGACACTACCTGCCTGGAGTTTGCATGTTCTCCCTGTTTCTGCGTGGGTTTCCTCCGGGTACTCCGGTTTCCTCCCGGAATTCCAAAGACATGCAGGTAGGTTAATTGGCTTCTGTCCAAAATTGGCTCTAGTATATGAATGGGGATCTTGGATTGTGGACTCATTGAGGGTAGGGACCGATGTGAGTGTTCAATGTACAGGGATAGGGACAATTGTAGACACTCACTCAGGATGGACTGGGGTCTTTATTCAACCTTACAAACTATGAAACTATGAGAACCCCTTACAGGTGGGACTTTAATGGCACTACCACAACACATATGTAACAAAAATAGCTTAAATTTATTGTACACAATAGAAAATACATATATAATATATAATACATGGATGCATGATATACAAAGAGAAGAAGGTGAACCGGACAAGATACAGCTGCCTGAACCCAACAACGTTTCGGAGATAGATTGTATTCTCCTTCATCAGGGGTTATTTGCAGGGAAAGGCTATCTATAAAATTCAAATATAAAGTAATTAGCCAAAAAAACGTATTTTACATGTATAATTACATAGTCATTTGAATAGAGCATACATAGCTATACTTACATCACAGTCACTTAGCAGAGTGTATCTAAGCTTCCAAAAAACATTAAAAGCATGAAACATGGGATCCACGCAGCATGGAGTCATCCAAAGATCACATTGGCCAAATATAGAAGCATCAAATAGTTGAAAAGACCAGCAAGGGGAGACGAAAGAGGGGAACAAGCGGGTCCACTCAGAACGTATCCCACCAATCCACCCGGAGCCCGAAAAATCCGGACCACCGGTTGGTTGGTGTGCGCACTGAGGCCCCAAATGATAGGAGAACCTGCAGGTGAAAAAACACAAAAGACAAAACGGGACGGTGGGATAGATATCCACATGTTTTAAGACAAAGAGCTATAAAGTCCCAATTAGTACTATTGATAGAAACCCACCTAAATCCCAAACTGTTCTCGCTCACAGGTGGGCAGCGCCAAAAGGGGAAGGAGGCTGGGAACTCATAGGTGAAAAAGGATTCAGGGACCACTGCTTGGATAAACACTGTCAAAAAACACACAAAAAGCCCCAAAATGAGGCGTATAAAAACTGAGTGGAGTAAATAATAAGCATTGATGAATACAAAACAAGGACACGCCAAATGGTCAAAAAGAAAAAAAAACAACAGAAATTAATTTACCCAAGCAGGAAGATCCTATAGACTGGTTCCAACAGCTCTTCACAGTACATCCTTCCCCTCACCCTGCGCACCCTAAATTGAGCCAGGGCTTAAATATCATAGCAGCGTCCAGCTGAGCCGCAATCAAGCCGGTCAGCTGGATGCAATAATCTTCCCCGCAGATCACCATACAAGGGCCCCCTGGGACGCCAGGGCCGAATGGATCGCACAGACCATCCGGCGAGTCCATTGGCACACACGCAGTAACCCCTGATGAAGGCGAATACAATATATTTCAGAAACGTCGTTGGGTTCAGGCAGCTGTATATTGTCCGGTTCACTTTTTTCTCTTTGTATATCATGCACCCATATATTATATATATATTTTCTATTGTGTACAATAAATTTAAGCTATTTTTGTTACATATGTGTTGTGGTAGTGCCATTAAAGTCCCACCTGTAGGGGGTTCTCATTTCTATTTTGATTTTGAGATGTGGCACAACCTGTCTTTAGCAGCTTTTATCGGATACCTTCTTTCTTTAACTTTAAATTGGGTCATCCACCAGGGTTTGCTGTGTATTTCTGAGAACTGGATGAAAGGATATTTCCTCTTTGTATTTAGCTATTTGCCCACAGCACGGTTTTAAGTAAAAGATGATGACAAACATTATGCCTCTTTGACACTGCTTTGGTATAGTAAATATGATTACAGGATCACATAATTTTGTTTCAGATGCTGAGCCAATAGCACAGTTCAGTTTGAGTACTTGTGGCAAGTTAAATTATACATCAAATTCTCTCATGAACCAGCTTCTTACTTCTCCAGGCAAGATCTCTCCCTGTAGAATTTTGGATTTTTACATAGTAAGGACCGAAGACATCTAAAAATTTACTGGGAGACTTAAATCACAAGGGTATGTAGCGGTCTCCCTGACTTGCAAGGCCCCGATGGTGACCCCCAGAGCCAGGCTGAAATGAGGGTGCAGATTACTAGGTATAGTGGGTGTAGTGCAAGGTGAAAATATTGGCACCAGTCAGTTTTGTAAAATTAACAAAGAGAGTTTTATTTCTCCTAACAGGAACTGTGGGGGGGGGGAGGGTTTAGGGTACAGGACACCCTTAGACAAATGCAATAGCAATTAAGGCAAACTCTGCAGACAAACATAGAACTAGGTAGACAGCAATACAGAATGAGGGCCTTTAAGCTGAATGCAGCAATCTGTATCTTGTAGCAACTGCTGTCTCCTATAGCAACAGCTTCTCACACAGTATCCTACTATAGATCTTCCAGTTTAACTCACAGTAACCCACTGTAGATTTTAAGCTCAGCTTTCTGTGGCTCTTACTAGACTTCTTGGACTCTCAGCCACCCACTGGATTCCCCGATCTTCATCCACAGCAAACCACTGTACTTTATCTTTAGATTTTACTTACAGCTACCCATCGTACTCCTTCAAGCTTTACTCACAGCTACCCACTGCTTTCCCCGATGAGTCTCCACTGAAGCTTTCCCATTTACTGCACTGTCCCCGGCTAGTGAAACGTCTGCTCTGGCCTTCAGAACTTCATCCCTTCCAAACTTCCCTCCAGTAAAAGGAGTGGTCATCCCTTTGTGGCAACTGCTCTTCCTTTACCTCCAGTAATGGCCAGGCTCCTCTCGGACTGAGCTTCTAACACACGCGGTTCTGCCCCAAGCTTCGGGCTTAACTTTGGCTGCTCCTCCTTTGCGAAACCCTGAACTTTTGGATAGGCCTAAGTGTGACTAGCAGCCAGCATGACTCCTGGATAGGCCTTAGGCTTCAGGCCTAGCAACCAGGAGCTTCTCGACACACACCCACCCAGGCTGCAGCCTCGGGTGGGAAGAACCCCCTGACTCCTCCCAAATAAGTAGCCTATCCCTGCATACACATCAGTTAAAGAAACTCCTGTTGACTGGCTGAGACAACCCATTTAACCACTAGCCGACCAGCCGCCGTCATTCTACGGTGTCAGGTCGGCACTCCTGTGCAAATCACTGTTGCTGTATGTCGACCCTTTAAACAGCTATAGCAGGTGCGCATGCACAAACGGAGGGGACCTGATGCGCATGGCCAGTGGGCACAATGTCCTCCGGCCACACGCGATCATAGGCACGAGAGTCAGAACGCACACATCCCCATTCTGTCAGGAGAGGAGAGACAGATCGTCTGTTCCTACTAGCTAGAAACAGCAATCTGGCTCCTCCTCTAGTCAGTCACATCCCCCAGAGTTAGAAACACACACGAGGGAACACATTTAACTCCTTGATCCCCCTAGTGTTAACCCCTTGACTGCCAGTGACATTTACACAGTAATAAGTTCATTTATACAGCACTGATCGCTGTATAAATTTCAATGGTCCCAATTTTTTAGTGATCAAATACCACCAAAAGAAAGCTCTATTTGTGGGAAAAAAGGACGTAAATTTTGTTTGGGTACAGAGTCGCACTACCGCGCAATTGTCAGTAAAAGCAACGCAGTGCCATATCGCAAAAAATGCCCTGGTCATTAAGGGGGCCAATCCCTCCAGAGCTAAAGTGGTTAACTATCACTTAAACTTATTGTAAGCCATCGTTCTAATGCCTAATGACAGAAGAGAGCCACCACACTAAAACTCAGACTTAGGACAGAAATCAGTGAATCAACCTACCAATTAGTCGGGCTAATTACCACCCAGCACATCTAGATTTATTAGCAGCTCTGTTTATGACCAGGGTGCTACAGGTATGTACCCAGGACTGCAATATCAATATTTGGAGGCCTGACAGCTACAGATCTTTAGCCTGTGTGATAGGCTGAAGACACAGGATACCAAATTTTAAGTGGTTGTAAACCCTTGCATATACCCAGTGAAGTGGCTGACCTCAGGTAATACACATAGATGAAACAAATCCTCCTACATAAGTTGTACCTGTTTATCAATAGTCCTCTCTTATCCAGAGCTTTTCAAAGTGCATAATTTAATTAGCTTGTCTGAGCCTTCAGCTGAAATTACACTCTGGAGGCGTCAGGCTACCTATATGTAGGCTTTGGTCGCCTGCATGTGGATGCTTTTGATTCCTCTCTCACAACACGACCCAGCGTGGTGTTGGTTGGGACCTCGGCTGGCTAGTTCTGGTACCCCCATTTTCCATGGATTCTTTACTCTATGTACTGTGGTTCATTCACCTCAATCCTTTACAAGGTCCTTTCGATACATAAGGTAATTCACTGCTGTTTAATGGTGGCAACTGGTGTTATCGGTGGTTTTGATCTTTTCCTGCACTGCCTTATCTCTTCTACACTAGGCTATTTGCACATGCCCTTTCACTCCTTCCTCTATTTACACTAATTTCTTATCTTCCACCTTGTAGTTCCCAATATATTACCCACTCACTTACCATTATATATTATTATTATGCTTTACAGTTACCTCTTTGGGTTCAAGATTCTACACTACAATGCTGGAAGGGCGATCTTGTATCTTTTTTCACACGTTGGTTTTGGGTTGCCCTGCCTTGCTGCTGCCTGGTCACCTCCTCTGCTCCCGGGGGGGGGGGTGTCTTACCCATCCCCTGGTGCCTCCCATCATCAAGATCATTATTATTTACGTTTTGTTACAATTCTATTCATTTATTCATAGGTAAGAGTGTTTGGACCAGAGTCCCTGCTCCCTCTCTTCCTATTGTAATGAATTACCATTAATTACTATACTATTATTGTTTATAGGCATTCCCTGTTTAGCAGCTCCCGATGAGTGGACAAACTTCCACGAAACGCGTCGAGCATTCATATTTGATGCCATGTCACAGCTATCATGTGCATACCATGGATTTTGATTGTTTGAGTCATCAACTCTACTTAATACGACTTTGGTTATATCCACGTTGGGCGTACTGCTGATGCTACTATTATTAATCATGTGCTACAGTGTCTACTATGCTATTAATTTTACTATGATGTGATAGACCAATCATCTTTTATTTATTCTGTATCTTATTTATTGTTATAATAATTGTTATCATCTATTGCATTGTGCCCTTATTGGATATCAAATAAATATTAATTATACTTACCGTACTATGAATGACTCATTCTGCTTTAGTGTTATGTTTCATACAAAGTCCCACTGCCCCGCCTGCCCCCATTCCCCCGTTTTTTTTTTAAATTACACTCTGCAGAGCTCAGTGAGGAGATCTCTGAGAGCTGATTAGAGGGAAAGGAGACACCATCTTCACACAACACAAAGGAACAGATCTGAGTCATCCACAGGCTATGTGCTGGAGTCTCCTCCCCATCACCTTTTTTACCTCTTGGTGTCAGGAAAACCTGTCAAAGGTGACTCATGCTGATAGCAGAGCAACTAGGCAATAGACAGAAATGAGACTTAGGGATTGATTTACTAAAGGCAATGAGACTGTGCACTTTGCAAAGTGCAGGTGCACTCTGCAAGTGCAGTTGCTCCAGAGCTTAGTAAATGAGGTAAGGCTCCACTTTACAAAGAATACCAAATCATGTGCAAGGAAAATTTAAAAAAAAAACAGAATTTTTGCTTGCACATGATTGGATGATGGAAGTCAGCAGAGTTTCTGCTCATTTACTAAGCTCTGAAGCAACTGCTCTTGCAGAGTGCAACTGCACTTTTCAAAGTGCATGGTCTATTTGCCTTTAGTAAATCAACCCCCCGAATGTTCTGGATTGAGGCAAGTACACGCTAGAGACTGATATGCTTTGTTCATATTTAATGTTTAAGGATTACAACCACTTTAAAGCCGAGCTCCACCCAAAAGGGGAAGCACCACTTGTCTGCTTTTGACAGGTACCCGCTCCAACTTTAGGCTCAGTTTGCCATGGCGAAGTGAGTGAGAAGTTTGGCCCCTGCAGCCAGCCCATTCACAGAGCTCAACGATGCGCGATTCACCATGCGCAATAGGAAACAAGGCTGCACTGCAGGTTTCCCTAAGCTGAGATGGTGGCACCAACTTCCGAGAGACGATTCAAGAATTGGCTCTGGTGCGCACACCGCAGAATACCTGGACAGCTAAGTGACCTAATAGTAAAAGTCAGTAGCTACAGTATTTGTAGCTGCAGACGTTTAATTTTTGGAAAGGGGGGGGGGGGGCGTAACTCCGCTTTAAGTCTAAAGCTGATGTTTTTCCACCACAAGATACATTTATTTTAGGACATTTTAAGAGGGATGTAAAATTAAAGATTTTACAGGTTTCAGGTTAGTTTATGTAGCCAGGTGCTTGTTAGCTGCTGACCTGCGGTGCTGAAATGGTTAACAGCTATATCAGCAAGAGAAGGAAGCAGCCTCCTGTCGTGAAGCATGTGCCTGGGGCAGATAGGATAGCATGTAAGTGGTCTGTCTCCCAAAGCAAGGGGAGCGGATTTGCGAATCAGAGGTTCCCAGCCTGTACACAGGTACAGAAGAGTTAGATCCCTTTCACGCGAACAACCTAGGGTGTCAGTGGTAAAGCGGTGCTGTTTTTAGTGCCACTTTACCGTCGTTTTAGTGCCGCTATTTGGCTGCCGCAGATTTCAATGGGGAGCAGCGGTGGAGGAGTGGTGAGTTCACCGCTCCAAAGAAGCTGCTGGCAGGACTTTTTGTGACACCCTGCTAGTGCACCACTCCGGTGTGAAAGCCCTCAGGCTTTCACACTGGAGTGAATGGAGCCGATTTTTTCAGGCACTATGCAGGAGCTATTCTTAGAGCTGTAGTGCTTGAAAAATGCCCGCAGTGTGAAAGAGGTCTTAATGGAAGTCAAGTGCATGCATGGAGTACGCATTAGGTGCACTACGGGACCCCATACCATTACTGAGAATGAGGTAGCGATGATACGCTGAAGGGTGGATGTGGACAAGGCTTAGCATATCCATCCTCAATGCAAGTTACAGAGAAGGTGTACATTGTCATGGGGACCCGAGAGTTAACCAGAGAGCAGTTACAGGGCAAGTGTACACATAGTGTACGTTCATCTATAAAAGTAGAGGCCTGCCTTAAGGTTAGGTATTCCCATGTGTAATGCAGTGACTCTATCCCTGGTGACTAGCATAGCCCATAAGAACCGACCCTGGGGGTAGTCCACTCATGTGAACCAAATTTGGCACCCAGCGAATTATTGGGAAAACATGGATGAAAGGTCCATCTTCAAACCTACCTTGCCTGCATGCTTGGCCTGGTGTTTTTTTAGTGTATTTGGGGTTCAGTGAACAGAACTGGATGTAGCAGGGTGCATGGTGTGATGAGTGAACTTCAGTCGATATTGCAAGTGTTTGGGCAGGGGGTAGTGGGTTTGGGACAACTGCTGCTAATTGGTGTAGCCCCTGGGGCTACTGGTAAATTTAGTTGCGCTAGGTGGTAACTAACCTGGCTGATTTGTAGTCTTTGTGATCATTTGGGTTTTCTCCTAAGCCTGGTTTAACTGTGGTCCCTCACTTCTGTCAATAGGTTGCTTTGGCATTAGTATGATGAGCTGCAGTGAGACTGAGTTATGAATATGCATATCTCTTTCAGCCAATCAGTAGGAGTTTCAAGTCACTGAGCTTGCTGGGAGAGAGTACATATTTTGAGGAAGTCAGGTGATTGAGGTCCTCCAGATGTTGGTCTGGAGTAGATGTGTGAGGAACAGCTGAAGGGGAAGGCCTGGAGTCTAAGGCCTGGCCATGTGCTTGAGGTTCTGCCAGAGAGAATGCCTTTTGTTGCCTGGAGGCATGAAGAAAAGGATGGAGTTCTGATATGAAGTACCAGAGGTTACTGTGGAGAGGCTGGGAAAGCATCAAGAGGGACTCATCCAAGGAAACCCCGCACAGTGTTATGAGTTTTCGGTTGCTATGGGAGACAGTTGTTATTACGTAGGTACAGAACATTGGGTACAGGCCTAAGGCCCTTGTTCTGTATTGCTGTCTACCTGGCTCCTTTGTTTTCAAAGTCTGCTGATCATTTGTTTGCCTACTGTCCTAGGGTGTCCTGTGCCCTAATCCTATCTTCCTACATTTTATTGTTATGAGCAATAAACTCACTTTTGTTCATCCTAAAAGTGACTGGTGCCCATCTTTTCTGCAATTGTCCACACCCACAATGCACCAAATAACCAACACCCTGAGGTTAAATGTCAACCCTCCTTGCCTGATGCCGTAGTATCTGACCCAGTATTCAGAGTATTCTTTAAAGCTGACTTATCTGTGGCAAACCTGCTGCTTTTGGCTGGTTGTTATGCTGATAGCATGCTGAGGTTGAAATCTACCCAATAAAGTTTATTGCATCTACACTGCTTTCCCCCAATTACATTTGTTAAAAAAAACTGGATCTGAACTCCAGCCATTTCCTTTACTGAAAGTGCTTACTCTGTATTCACTACACACTGCGAGCTTCTCATAATGTGCTTCGGGAGCTCCAGCAAGTCATATGGAGCCTGCCTCATTTTCTGGCTGGAGGAGCCTGAATTTCCATGGTTCTTTCCTCCCCAGCTTGACTCTTTCAATCTCTTTCAAAGGCTTAGTGTTACTTAAGGATGCTACATATGAAAGTTTACATGCAAATGCAGCCATCATAGGTATGCCTACTTATCCAGATTGATTTCCACACCTTAAGGCATAACTCCTCCCAAGAGCCAGGCCGCTTGCACTGAGGCTGAGGGCTCTCAAGAGGAGTACTAAGGCAGGATACTGTGTTGTCTTCAGCACTCTGCTGTCCCCTCTCACCAGCCATGATCTACCCACATTGCATAGAGGATATGACTGGGTTTAAAATAAGATAATCATTGAAATATGAAAGGTGTTATTGAAAAATTTCCTAAGTGTGTTAATGGAGGAGGGGGGTGATGATGAACAAGAGAAGGCAACTTATAAGCTTACTAAACATTAATATTTAGCTATAACTAAAATCCCCTAGCGTCACATGACCATGGTCCCTTCTTTCTTCTTGACAGCAAAGTGGGGGGATCCTTCTTTGCTTGTCCATACCTGGATGTTTCCCATTGGCTGTCTATGAGCATGGTTCACAGGTCTACAAGACTCTATTTTCACCAAATTCCCCCCCCCACCATCCATTCTGATAAGACCCCCCCTTACACCCAGTACATGTACATAATTTTTAGCAAGAATACAAACACTCCACACACCTAGCATACACTGTATATAGTGGGTTGGCACAGTGGTGTAGTGTATAGCACTTTCGCCTAGCAGCAAAAAAAGGTCACTGGCTCACCTGAACTGCAGTTTGGTTTGGGTATAATTATTCTAAATTTGGACCTCAGCATCAGTCTGACTGAACTACTGGGTGTTCAACCTGGCCATAGGGGGCACTGTCTCTTCTGGCAGGCATGGAACCACAGTCTGGTTGGGTGCTTTAAGGTTACTTTCTCTCTGAGCCAGCCCAGTGGGAGTGTCACTCTTGCTGTGCTTTCTGGGAGAGGGTACTTAAGATGCGGATGTCACGTGGTTCGGGGTTTCCGGTCCAGAAGTATGTTCTGACTCCATGGGCCTGGTCCTCCTGACCAGCCTCCAAGAAGGCACGACCTGGAGTGCGGATCCACCCGACTCTCGGGGCTGGCAAGGAAACGAAGGAAAGGATTTGGAGGTGGTCCGGTGCCGTCTCCGGTCGTGGAGAGGCCCAGCAACTTCGTAGCTATCCAGGGGAGGACTCTTAAGAAGAAGGCCACACACGGGTTGGCATCTTAGCAAGAGCCTGTTAGGGCTGAAGTACCTAAGTGAATCCAATCTTGTGGGTATCACCAAACCAGCTGAAAGATACTGGTACCACATGAGTGTTCTACAAGTCCTAGTTTCCTACATGTTCTACAACAAAGTCTGTGGCAGAGACTTATTCCTGATTTAAGCACCTTGTTGGCTGCTAGGCCTTGTGAGAGAGGGACTATCCAGTTTGAGTGAACATCCAGCTGTGAATGGCTATTCTCTGGATTTTGTCGAAGTAAGCAAGTTCTTTATTATTGACTTTGACACTAAGAGTACCTGAACTTTCTTCCTAACCCTCTGATCCTATACTAAGAGACTGTTCGTTAACTAAGTTTTGTCAAATAAAAATCCCTTTACGCGGATCTGTCGTCAGTCTCTAAAGTTTCTGGGCCATCTACCATGGGAAACCCCTAGATGCAAATCAAGGTGAAGAAGGTAACGGTAAGCCCAATCAAACCAGCAGCTCCTTCGGGGGTTAGTGCTACATTGGTAAAGTGAATAAGGGAGAAAGAAGTGTTTAATCACTGCGATATGCCAGTCTATAAACCTAGGGGTGTATTTATACAAATATCACTGGCCCAGTGAAGGCAAAAAAATAATAAATGTTATTAGGCAATTTTATTTGCTTTTCATCAATTTAAAAAGGGAAATACCACACTTGGCCAATAGATGACACTAAGGGCCGGTTCACACTGCGGGCGATGCGAGGCGACACGACTCGCCTCGCCGCAGTGTGACAAGTCGCCCCCGTTCTGTACAATGGAACCGTTCTGAGAGGAGCGACTCGAGTCGCTCCGACTCAGAAAAAAGGTTCCTGTACTACTTCTGGGCGACCTCGGGGCGACTTGCATTGACTTCTATACAGAAGTCATCTGCAAGTTGCCGCTGAGGTCGCGGCAGGTCGCGGCGAGGCAAGTCGGTGTCGCCTCGCCTCGCCTGCAGTGTGAACCGGCCCTAACTAACTTAAACATTTCAATTTTAAATCAAGGAAATAACATTCAACCAGCAAAGGAAATGACCTAATAACATTGTTTTATTTATATTGTGCTATAGGCACAGAACAAATGTACATGCCCGTTCACTGAGCAAAATGTATTTTTTTCAAAACTACACCCCCAAGTGTGTCCATATACTTTCCTCCTTTATTTGGTTTAAATCCAGGGACAATCATGTGGATATCATGATGGTTGGGAAATAGGTCAGTTCATCAATTAATTTTACTTATTGGATGGAACTGCTTGTTAAGAAACAAACTATGGATTACATTCATTTTTTTTTCTGATTGAATATTAAAGCGATATTGGTACATTTACAGGCAGGTTTACTGTTCACCAGACTAAGAAGATGTGATTTTTGCTACTATGGCCCACACATCATGACCACTCAAAAGAACAATACAACACTTTTTACCAGCAGATGGTGATATAGCATTGTCTCAGATTTCTCCTGCTAATTTAGGACCCTGTGATTGTACTGTGATATGTTCGAAACATATGTACAACGTTCTATTTTGTTCAGATCATATGAAAAACAAAATACTATTAGAACTCTGCTATCTTATATCTGTGACAGATTTATCATTTTACACTTTTAGAAGTGCAAAATCTAGAATGAAAAACACCAAGAAACCTACGATTATGTCAATTAGCTTTGTAATATCTCTAGAGATGGATAGAAAGAAATGTTATTTTCCTGTCCATCACAGGAAATTGTTATATTTTCTCATTTTAAAATTGGAGCTGATCTTCAAAAGTGAAAATTCGCTATGTTGTAAGGTACATTTAGAAATGTTAATTGTGCCTAAGCAGTACCCTGTGAGTGTACCTAGACCTGGGGTTGATTTATTAAAACTGAAGAATACAAAATAGGGTGTAGCTGTGTTTGGTAGCCAATCAGCTTCTAACCTCAGCTTGTTCAATTAAAGTGGTATTATAGGCAGAAGGTTTTTTACCTTCATAAATTATAAAGTAAAAGTAAAGTAAAAAAAACCTTCTGGGTGTAGTTCTCATCCCCAGCCAGGGGGCTAAGCTATACCCAGAAGGTTTTTTTTACTTTCATACATAGAATGTATGAAGGTACAAAAGATTCTGCCTTTAGTTTATGCTTACCTGAGCCCCATCTCGATCCAGTGATGTGCAGCGGCTCTCCCAGGCCTCTCTCTCCTCCTTGGCTCACACAGCAGCGGGAGCCATCGGGAGCCACCTGCTGCTGTCATTCATAGTCAATGAGTCAATGAGGAGAGAGCAGGGGGGCCGAGCCACGGTCTGTGTGTGAATAAACAATGTCCACCCACAGAAGCTGGCTCGGGAACCAGTCTGCTCGAGTGCCCCCATAGCAAGAGGCTTGCTATTGGGAGTGCTCTGCAGTGGGGAGGAGCCAGAACCACAGTGGGGGACCCAAAAAGAAGAGGATCGAGGCTGCTCTGTGCACATTGCACCGATCACGCTGTAAACGCCCACTGTGATCTGCGACTGGCTGTGTCCGAGGGACACGGGCAGCACAGAACTTCCCCGATGCGCTCTCACGGGAGCGCGCATTGCAGAAGTAAACAGGAGGCCATCCAGGGACGGCCTCCCGGCAGTTTGCGTCCGCTCTGTAGCCGTCTTTCGGCTATAGGGCAGGTGCGAAGCGGTTAAACATGACCTTTACAATCATTTTAAGCTCTGACAAAAAATAACCTGGAAGCTGATTGGTTTCTATGCAGAGCTGCACCAGATTTTGCACTCTCCAGTTATAGTAAATCAACCCCTCTGTGCCTACATACTTAGGGTTGTATATCTGCAGTATGAAATCTAAAGCACTCTTGCCTGTGACTGCTATGTCAGGACGCCCAGCCAACTTTTGTTTAGTGTGTGGCCGATCTCACTCACAGAAGTCAACTGTTTGCTCAACCTCTTTTGTGGGGATGTTTCTCCTCAATCAATGGCTGCAGCCAATCACCTAACAGCTGCTAATCAGTGTATTCTGACAGCAGCAGGTGCAGCTGTCAGAATGCAATATCTGGGGGGGGGGGGTTGTATTCTGACAGCGGCTTGCTGCTGTCAGAATACACTGATCAGTGGCTGTAGCTGACTGGTTGAGGGGGAAATCCCACCTTGCTTCTGTGGGTGGAGGAATTATTTGTGGCTGAATGAAACAAAATTGTTGTGTATGTCCAGCTTAACATATAGAAACAAAAAACTCTGTTTCTACCAAGATAGCCCTCTCCACTGAGACACAGTACAGAGCAAAACATGGTAAGGCTTCTTTCACACAGGCTTTCCGATCAGGTCCACCTGAAAAACTCCATTCAGCCTTATGGGGCAGCGCATGTCAGCGGTGACATGTCTGCTGACACCCGCTGCTATCCGATCCAATTCTGTCCGTGAAATCCAGACAGATGGAGACCCTATTTTCCATCTGTCTGGCAGATCAGTTCGGATGGGAAAGGATGAAAAATGGACAGGAGGTCTGTTTTCATCCGATCTCCCCATAGAGCAGAGCGGGACTCTGACAGGTCCGTCTCAGCACAGTGGCAGAAACGGAGCAGAGAGTTAGCAACGTTGAGGACACAGTCACTGAACATGGCATGGCCCTGCACACGCTACAGACCAAAGGGAAGGCCCTGGAATATAGAGCAGAAGATGCAGAGAACAGGAATAGACGTAACAATCTCCACAAAGTGGGTCTGGCAGAGGGCTCAGAGGGTGCAAATCCCACATGCTTTGTGGAAGACATGTTGCGCAACTTGCTTCCGGATGCGCGGCTTTCCCCCCACTATGCAGTGGAGAGGGCACACAGAATTCCTCCAAAACTGGGACCCCCGGGAGCCCCCCCACGAACATTTATTCTAAGTCTCCTAAACTTCAGGGACAGACATGAGATCCTCAGGGCATCCAGGGGGCTGGGTGACCTACGTTACCAAAACAACAAGTTGATGATCTTCCCTGATTACTCGGTGGAGACTCAAAAGCTCAGGAAATCGTTTGATCATGTGAAAGCCACCATGAGGGCATGCAATATCCGCTATAGTGTCCTCTTTCCTGCTCGACTGAGAGCCCAAGATGGCGAGACAGTTCGCTTCTTCACTTCTCCCAGGGAGGCCTCTGCCTGGCTCGACTCCCTTCCCAGAGATGGATGACCAGGGCATGCACACTTGATATAACACTGGAAATAGTGTGTGTCTGGGCCCAGATCAGACACCCCCTTCCCGGCGTGACCCCAGTGGCAGGGATCCTTATTTGGAGGTAGATTGCAGTTGCACCTGTTGTGCCACGTTAAGATACCAGGATCACATAATGGAGGTTCGGGAGTTTTTCTTTTCTTTTTTTTTGGGGGGGGGGGGTTTCTTCCCCCCCACGGGGGGAACAAGCCATTGCCCCTGGCATGTTATCTGCCAGGAGACTCTCTAAGACCCGCTTATCCTACATATCCACTATTGGACATTACCTTTTGCCTGGGTCAGCGAGAAGCATACCGTCTAGACTGGCACAGACGGATCTTTATAGTTCTCCTGCAGCTGGGACTATTGGATGTATTGCAAGAGAACCTTTTCCCCTGTTGTTTTTGCTTCCCCTTTCCTTTTTTCTCTCTTTTATCCACCCGCGGACCCCAAGGTCGCAGCAGCAAATTTTATTTTACAATGGCGGATGCCTCGGGAGTTGAAGAGCAGCTCAGACACATCCCCGGCCCCCCAGTTTGTTTGGGGGTCGCCATTTGCACAGGACCCCCTTTTGCAGCCGGCGAGGGGGGTGGGGATAATTGCCCCATAGGGGAAGTTATTTGTTTTCATCTAATGTTTGGTTATGTTTAACGGTCAAATTGCTAACTACTACTAACATAATATATATGTCAAATTTGAATCTATGCCTGCAATGCCTGATCCGAGTCCGGCTAGGGATCCCCAGAGGGCCCTACATACCTACTCCGGGTACTCATACACCACAATTTGATGATGGCATCCCTTAACGTTCTGCCCTGGAACACCAGGGGGTTAAACTCGCCGGTTAAGAGGTCCCTGGTGTTCCAGTTCATCAAGGCCCACAACCCACATATATGTATTTTACAAGAGACCCACCTGGTGGGCAGCAGAACCATGTCCCTTAAGAAGCCCTGGATTTGCCATCACTACCACTCCACGTATTCTAACTTTGCGAGGGGTGTCAGTATTTTAGTGCATAAGTCTATCTCCTTTAGGCTTCTGGACCTGGTGCTGGACTCAGAGGGCAGATATGTACTGATGCATGCTCAGGTGGGACCAATGAGGTGGGTCATAGCGGGTCTCTATTTACCTCCACCAGCATCTTTGACTCTCCTAAATCAGGTTACTTCAAAGATTGCTGATTTTGCTAATGAAAATATTCTTATCTTGGGGAATTTCAATCTGGTTCCGGACCCCACCATGGATAGACTATCCGCCAGTGGTAACCTGTATCCTGGACTGGTGGAATGGGCGGAGACGTACGGACTGATGGATGTGTGGTGCTGGAGGCACCCACAGACCCAGGCCTACACGTGTCACTCTGCCTCCCACCGCACCTTTTCCAGGATAGACTTGGCCTACGTGGGGAGGGCTGCCCTCCCTAGGGAAAAGGATATCAAGATACTTCCCAGGGGCTTATATGACCAGGCGCCGCTTCTGCTGACCATGGAGCTATCTATAGCTCCAGAGTCCATGCTATGGCGGCTCTCCAGGTTCTGGATGTCGGACGAGGAGGTGGATGGTCAGTTTCAGGGATCCTTTAGGGAATATTGGGCAACCAACCCGGGCTCGGCTTCCCCACTGGTGATGTGGGATGCCTTTAAAGCATACATGAGGGGACAATACCAGCTTATCATAGCCAGAGTTCATAGGGAGAGAAGAGCTGAACTGACTAGAGTAGAAAGAGAGGCAGGCATGCAAGAAGCTAGGTTTGTTAGAACTGGGGACCCTCAGGACTACGTTAGACTACAGACTCTGACTGGTGAGGTGGTATGGGTCTGCACTTCCCTTACTCAACAATGTATGCTGGCTCAATCCCAGCGAATCTTTGAACAGGGAGAAAGATCAGGGGGAACTCTTGGCCTGGCTGTCACGGAAGCAAGCGGGAGGGACATGTGTGTCTTGTATACAGGACCAAAACCGTGCACCTCTTTACACCCCTGACAAAATTAACGGGAGCTTTGTCTCCTTCTACCCCCTCCTTTATAGCTCCAGGATGACATACACACAGAATGAACTGATCTCCTATTTAGACCCTATCGACAATCCAGTCCTGACCGCAAAATACCGCGACGCGCTTGATGCACCTATTTCGGTAGAACTGTTAAGGGCCCTAAAAACTCTCCAATCGGGCAAGACTCCCGGCATACCAGTCGAATTTTACAAACAATATGCTGAAGACTTGATGGTCAGACTGCATGATATGTTAACGGAGGAGCATAGAACAGAAGAACTCCCGAGCTCTCTGAGTGAGGCGGTGGTGGTCGTGATCCTCAAGCCTGGGAAGGACCCCTCTCTATGTTCCTCGTACCGCCCAATCTCCCAGTTTAATGTTGATGCAAAACTGCTGGCCAAAGTCCTGGCCAACAGGTTGAGCACGGTTATACTAGCTCTGATCCACCCGGACCAAAAGGGGTTCATGCCGGGGAGGGTTGCGGACATTAACATCAGGAGACTTTTCACACATATGGCCAGGGCTAGTCTGGAATCGGCCTCGATGCGGAGAAGGCCTTTGACTCAGTCGAGTGGGGCTATCTATGGGAGGTCCTTTCCAGGTTTGGATTTGGACCTAGATTCAAGTTATGGCTGAGGATGCTGTATGCTAATCCGATTGCCAAAGTCCGCACAAATGGCTGCCTCTCAGACAGTTTCCCTCTGGGACGGGTACTCGCCAGGGGTGTCCCTTATCTCTAGGACTATTTTCACTGGCTGTAGAGCCTTTGGCCATAGCCTTGCATAAATTGGGAGAAGTCAGTTCTGTTCCCACTGCAGAACTCTATCCCTAGATCAGTCACGGGTACCCCTCTCAAATGAGTGGATGGATTCACATATTTGGGCGTAAAAATTTCTAAAACGACGGAGACATTCCTGGAATAGAATGTCCAGCCTCTTGTGTCCCAGCTGACGGTTAGG
Source organism: Lithobates pipiens (assembly GCF_037356315.1). Taxonomy (NCBI): domain Eukaryota; kingdom Metazoa; phylum Chordata; class Amphibia; order Anura; family Ranidae; genus Lithobates; species Lithobates pipiens. The sequence goes on from NW_027507696.1 coordinate 18,671,464, forward strand.
TGCACAGCATGGCGCAGCCTCCCATTGACCCCAGTAGGTAGAGTTAATCTTTTAAAAATGGTATTTCTCCCAAAATTCCTATATTTTTTCCGTAATACCCCTTTGCATATTCCTAGGGCCTTTTTCAAACGTCTTGAGGGCATACTGACTTTGTTTGTTTGGGCTGGGAGGCCACCCAGAGTGGCAAAATGCATACTGTACCTCCCTCTCTCTGCAGGCGGCTTGGCGATGCCAAACTTCCTTATATATTACTGGGCGGCAGTCATAGTCACTGTCAGGTGGTAGTTCTCTCAGCCCAAGCAAAATCCGGCGGTGAGACTGGAGGCAGCTACACTGGGGTCCTATGCAGCACTGAGTAACCTTGCGTTTAGGGTAGCTAAAGCTCCATACGACCTGACAACACCCATGAAAACGGCACTTAGGGCGTGGAAAGAGGCCAGAGCAGTATATCGCAAACCACACTGTGTATCCCCACACACGCCGCTGTGGGGCAACCCCTCACTCCCCCATTTAAATGTCATTTCGGATCCATCATACTGGGCGGGACGGGGGATAACCACCCTAAAACACCTCCTGCGAGCCGGAAAACATAGGCCCTTCGCGGATTTAAAACGTACATACTCACTCCCCAATACTGCAGAATTTAGATTCAGGCAACTAAGACACACCATGAAGGCCCAGTTCCCAGAGACACTGACGCTCGAGTTCGGACTCAATTGAGCGCCTGCTCATATCCAGCGCAATGGGAAAACCTCTTTGCACTCTTTACCTATACCTGATGGTAGCATACAATACCAAACCTACAAGTGCACTGGACAAATGGAGGGAGCACATCCCAGCACTGGGAGAGGACGAATGGGAAGACTGTATATCAACCTTTATCCCATCTATGATAGCAGCCAAAAACAGATTTATCCAGTTGAAGTTCATACATAGGACGTACTACACCCCGCACAGAATGACTAACATATACCCTGACTTAGACCCGTCCTCCCCAAATGTCATACAGAAGTAGGCACGTTTTGGCATATGGTGTGGGCCTGTCTCAAACAGGTTGCAGGGAAATTGAGCGACTTGCTGGATACACATGTATCAAAGGAACCAATGGTGCTCCTGCTGAGCTACTTGGGGGAGGTTGAGGGAGACAGATATGCAAAACTCTGCATCACCCTCTCAATATTTTATGCTAGGAGAGAGATAATGATACACTGGAAGTCAGCCGAACCCCCTACACTGAATTCCTAGCAAAAGGCTGTTAATTCAGTATTACCACTTTACAAACTTACCTACGAGAGTAGACAATGCCCGGATAAATTTGACAAGGTATGGGTGGATGCGAGCGCGTGAGGGACTGGAGAGGAAGGGGACCAACTGATGGATTCCCCCCCTGTCTCGGCCGGGGGCTAGTTGCCCCCACCTCGCTCCGAGTGTCACCCGACCACATTGGGTAAGGAATACAATACAAACAGCTGATGGGCAGGGGGTAGAGATTGAATACCCTACGAAATGGAGGACGGGACCTAGAAGGAAACATGGTTGGGATTCTTCACTGGTAGAGGAATGTTAGTAAGGTTGACCACCTTAAGGATTTGTAGGATGTTAACTTCTGCTATGGAACTCTTAAATTGACACTGTAACAAGCATTATCAAATGGCGAACTTTGACTGTACTGTTATTCTGAAGCGTTAAATAAAAACTTTTCTGTAAAAAAAAAAAATCTGTGTTCCCTTTAAACACACACACATATATATATATATATATATATATATATATATATATATATATATATATATATATATATATATAAATTAAGGATTCTACAAAATCAGCATTTTCATTGTACATGACTGCATAATAGAAGCAAATACAGGTTTCACTGAGCTAACTAACAATTACTTCTTTAACAAATTAACCCAATATCTATGTGAGTATACATTTATATAACTGTAGCTATTGCAATGCAGGGTAAGCAACTATGGACTGTTAGACTATAGAGAATGATAAATGCATAGTTTATGAATAGTGACAGATAGAAACAAAGGTATGTATATGAATACACATGAATTGCAGTCATTTTGCTGTCATGTTGCATTTTGGTATTGGTCAATTTTAATAAGTGTTCATGCATTTTCTAAATGACATGCAGCACAAATGTATGTGTGCAGAAGCTCTAATCAATCTTCAAGCTTTGCTATTACATAAAAATGCATAAAAACATAGAGAAATATAATATAACACATTTAATTAAAAATGCATGAAAAGGTAAATGTAAATGTAAAATAAACATATAATACATATAGAACATTTAAAGAAGAAGTAATTCAACAGTAAATGTTTATTTTAATATAAATTGAAGTTAAATATATTTAAAGTTATTTTCACATATTACTGTCATAGATTGCATCTCATATATAAATTGCATCCCAAATATCTGTGATGTTTAAATTGTCATTATCAAACAATAAACTGAAATTTACCATTGGATTTAGAAGATATAATGCACCACTTTGTGATTCAGCGCAATTGCTACAACCAGCAGCAACATTTGCGGAGATTTGTGCCCCCAGAATCTGGTGCAGCTGTAGATAGTAACCAATCAGCTTTTAACTTCAGCTTGTTCAATTAGGCTTTGACAATAAAACCTGGAAGTTGATTGGTTAATATGCACAGCTGCACAAGATTCTGTGTACACCAGTTTTAGTAAATCCCCCCCCCCCCCACTGTACAAAGCGCAGTACCCCAAAGAACTAGATTTCTGTCTCTAGTAGTCATATTGCTTGCTTGCTATGGGTGCACTTGCACTTTTTTCACTGCCACAGATTTTTTACAGTACTGAGTCAGCATGATGTACAGGACTTTTCCTTACTGAGTAAGACAAATGATGCATAATGCTATTAGCACAGGCTGCATAGAATGGAAAAAACAGGCACCCACCTACCTCTTAAATGACATGCAAAATGTGCACACTAAAGCGAAAGGTAAAGACGGATGAAGCACAATTAAAAAAGGTTGAAGTTATGACCGCGTTTATGGAGGCGTGCTGGTTTGAAGAATAAAGTGGAAAGAACACATTGATCAGTATAGCAATGTAAAGGAGGGGGAGGCCATACATGGGATCCTATTACACTTGTGCTCTATACATGATGCTGTGTGCTCAGAGACATCATGTTTCTAGACATTACTTTAGGTAATACATAGCTACAGCTGTTTATGAACAAGTCAAGTCTGCTCTGACATATGGATGAAGAATCATGAGCTGTATAGCAATCTTTGTAATAGCATGGCACATTATGGCACTCTCCTCTATAGAACAATGGTGTACTAAATATATAGACAGCTACATTACATAATGTCTTTGTCTGAATTAGAATAAAGAGGAATATAGATGTCTACCTTTACAATATATGTTTGATCTCTGGGATCTGACTGAAATAGAAATATAGGAAATAAATTAATTATATTTTTCATAGGCGCGCACACAGGGTCTTCAGGGTGTGCCTGGGCACACCCTAATTACCTTGTGCTGCACAGGTTCCTCCTGCTGCTTGTCTGCAGAGAAAGGGGCTGGGGAATCCCTGTCCGCAGTCCCTTTCTCTGTCTCAAAAGTGAGACATCAGGGGTCTGTTTAGACCCCTGATATTTCACCAAATGGGGCTCCTAAAAAAATTATTTTAAAAAATAATTATTGTAAAAAAATTGTAAGAGATCCTAAAAAAAAAAAAATTGTAAAAAAGTAATAATAAAAACATATTAAAAATAAACTACTGACACCAAACTCTGCCCTACTGACCTTATCCACTGCTCCAGCGACACTGCCCACTACTCAAGTGCCATATATATATATATATATATATATATATATATATATATGTACACACACACGCGCATGTGTGTTTGAGCTTTGGGGGGCACACCCTAATGCAATAGGCTGCACACACTTATGATATTTGTATTATGATACAGGATTTATATAGCCAAGAGTTTGCGCAGAGCTTTACAAACAGAAACATAAAGAGAACTCATATAGCAAAAAAAATAATGTATGTATTTGCCTTGTTTAAAACTAGGCTCAATTCACAAAGCTAGCACACCAGCAGAGGTGTTCTTAAAAAAAAACAAATTGACAGTCATGGCTGAAAATAAAATGCCTTAGGCTGGTGTTAAAGTGGTCGTAAACACTTAAAACCAACTTTGACCTACAGGTAAGCCTAGATTAAGGCTTACCTGTAGGTACAAGAAATATCTCCTAAACCTACACGGTTTAGGAGATATTTGCCGAAAGACAGGCACCGCTGTCTACAGCGCATGCACCGTAGACAGCGGCGCACAGGCGCACTGAGCACGCTGCTGTCAACGGCGATATGCCGCGAGTGTCGGCTCCCGTGCGCATGCGCGGGAGTGATGTCATCGCGGCTTCGCCAAATGACAGCGGCGGAGCGGCGAGACCCACTGTGAAGATGGATGCTCCAGACTACAGGGGACATCGGTGACTTCACTGGCTCCTGTGTCAGGTAAGTGACACATAATGGACTACTATGCAATGCATAGTAGTCCATTATGCTTTACCTTTGCAGGGAATCAAAGAGGAAGTAAACCCATCAGGGTTTACTTCCTCTTTAAAGCGGATCTTCGCTGCTTCTGAGCACCACAAACCAAAAACACTATTTAATTTATTTTTAATATTCAAAGAGAACTCCCCCATTCACCCATGTCCATATGCTTTATTTTGTTGGGAAATCACCTTGAAAAACAACCTCCTTGGCATTTCTGGCTGTGGTCATCTGGAGTAAGGTAAAATGATTCATGTAGCATTTACTTTCTGGAATACATGTGGTCTTAACTCAGGCATGCAGGCAGGAGAGTGTGCTTAGCTGAGAAAACCCCTCCTGAAGACTCCTGGGATATATGACATAATTTTCCTAGGCAAGAAACCAGGAAGTAACTGAAGAAATGTAAAAAAAAAAAAAAGTAAAAAAAAAAAAATATATGATATACTTTCCTATCTACGTACTAATGATAGTAGGATAAGGATTAATAATAAACAATGTTGTTTGGGAGAGTGAAGTTCTACTTTAAATCTTTGTGCATTGAGATGATGTGTTGCCCTGTGCAAAAATGTGAAACCTTACCAAGGATTCAAGCATTATTTGCTAGGTTTGTATTCTGTATCTGTTGTTACCAATAATGGTTAAAAAAAATTTAAGCTCTCAAACTGTCACAAACCCATGTGTTGAGAGCAATAGCCATAGCAGGACACACCACTCAGGAACTTTCCCAAGAACAAGCACAACTTGCGGTCATCTAATCTTTTTGTCATAATAATATTACATCTTATCTATATTGTAGATAGGATTGTGTCATTCATTTTAGAAAGGATGGTGTCAGAAAGTCAACTGATTGCCATTTATATGCCATTAGTTTCAGATCTACCAAGGATGCTCATTATTTTCTTATTAACCACTTCAGCCCCGAAAGATTTGGCTGCTGAATGATGGGGTAATTTTATGCGATTCGGCACTGCATCGCTTTAACTGACAATTGCGCGGTCATGCGACATTGCACCCAAACAAAATTGACGTCCTTTTTTTCCCCACAAATAGAGCTTTCTTTTGGTGGTATTTGATCGCCTCTGTGGTTTTTATTTTTAGCGCTATAAACAAAAAAAGTGCAATGGGGGTTATTTACGAAAGACAAAGTGGATTTAACTACAAGTGCAAAGTGCACTTGAAATTGCACTGAAAGTGCACTTGGAAGTGCAGTCGCTGTAGATCCGAGGGGGACATGAAAGGAAAATAAAAAACAGCATTTTAGCTTGCACACGATTGTATAATAAAATCAGCAGAGCTTCCCCCCATTTATTTTCCTTTCATGTCCCCCTCAGAAGTACAGAGACTACACTTCCAAGTGCACTTTGCACTTGTAGTTTGCACTTGTAGTGCAAAGTGAATTTGCCTTTCGTAAATAACCCCCAATATTTTGTACTTTTTGCTATAATAAATATCCCCATTTAAAAAAAAAAAAAGCAAATTTTATTCTCAGTTTAGGCCGATATGTATTCTTCTACATATTTTTGGAAAAAAATTGCAATAAGTGTATATTGATAGGTTTGCGGAAAAGTTATAGCATCTACAAAATAGGGGATAGATTTATAGCATTTTTATTATTATTTTTTTAACTAGTAATGGCAGCGATCTGCGACTTTTATCGTGACTGTGACATTATGGCGGACACATCGGAAAATTTTGACACATTTTTGGGACCACTGCCATTTATACAGCGATCAGTGCTATAAAAAGGCATTGATTACTGTAAAAATGTCACTGGCAGTGAAGGGTTTAACACTAGGGGGCGATCAAGAGGTTAACGGTGTTCCCTGGGAGGTGCTGACTTCCAACATCCAATCGTGTGCAAGCAAAATGCTGTTTTTTAAATTATCCTTGCATGTGATTGGTTATTCTTTGCAAAGTGAAGCTTTACCTCATTTACAAACTTTTGGATCAACTGCACTTGCAGAGTGAACAAGCCTAAAACAAGAAAACGAATGCAGTCGCCACATTGGTAAGTTGCAATATGTTATATTTTTGGTTTTGGGGTATAATACCGTTTTAAGAGTGTGAGGAGGGCAGTACTTTTAATATGAAGCTAAAAATCAAGAACTAAAGCCCCTTTCACACTGGGGCAGTTTTCAGGCGCTACAGCGCTAAAAATAGCGACTGTGTAGCGCCTGAAAAAAACGGCCCCTTTCACTCCAGTGTGAGAGCCGGAGAGCTTTCACACTGGAGTGGTGCACTGGCAGGACAGAAAAAAGTCCTGCTAGTGGCATATTTGGAGCGGTGAAGGAGCGGTGCATTTACCGTTCCTAAACCGCTTCTACCCATTGAAATCAATGGGGCAGCGCGGCTATACCGCCGGCAAAGCGCCGCTGCAGAGGCGCTTTGTGGGTGGTTTTAACCCTTTTTCAGCCGCTAGCAGGGGTAAAACTGCCCCACTAGTGGCCATATACCGCTGCTAAAATGCTGGTAAAGCGCCACTAAAAATAGCAGCGCTTTACCGCTGACACCCGCACCGCCCCAGTGTGAAAGGGGCCTTAGGGACATGACCTCCAACCAGCAGGAGGAACATTTGAAATCATAATAGAAAGTGTTAATTTACCTAAAGACCCCTTTCACACTGGGGCGTTTTTCAGGCGTTTTTCATGCGCTTTAGCGTTAAAAAATACGCCTGAAAGAAGCCGCAACTGCAATCCCAATGTAAAAGCCCGAGTGCTTTCACACCGAGATCCCTTTCATACTGGGGCGTTTTTCAGGCGCTTCAGCGTTAAAAAATACGCCTGAAAGAAGCTGCAACTGCAATCCCAATGTAAACGCTTGAGTGCTTTCACACCAAGGCGCTGCGCTGGCAGGGCGTCAAAAAAAGTCCTGCAAGCAGCTTCTTTGCAGCGCTTTTGGAGCGGTGAATAAAGCGCCCCTTCCCATTGAAATCAATGGGAAGCGCCTGTAAAACGCCTGAAAAACGCCTGAAAAACGCTATTGGCAGCAGCGTTTTGTGGGCGCTTTTAACCCTTTATTTGGCCACTAGCAGGGGTTAAAAGCGCCCCAATAACGCTCAAAAAACGCTGGTAAAGCGCTGCTAGTTTAAGCGGCGCTTTACGAGCGTTTTTCGGGCGCTGACATTGTGAAAGGGTTCTTAAAGCACTTGGGCTTTCACATTGGGACTGCAGATGAGGCTTCTTTCAAGCGCTTTACAGGCGCTTTTTTTAACGCTAAAGCGCCTGAAAAACGCCTGAAAAACGCCCCAGTGTGAAAGGGGTCAAAGAGTAGTTGATGCTTGGAATAGACTTCCAGCAGAGGTAGTGGGGTTGATGTACTAACGGCAAATTGACTGTGCAGTTTGCATAGTGCAGTTGCACTGTGAAAGAGCTTAGTAAATGAGCAGAAACTTTGCTGACTTCCATCATCCAATCATGTGCAAGCAAAAATACAGTTTTTTTATATTTTCCTTGCATGTGATTGGGTATTCGTTGCAAAAATTAAGCTTTACTTCATCTACGCTCTGGAGCAATTGCACTTGCGGGTGCACAATCAAATTGCCTTTAGTAAATCAACCCCAGTGAGTCAGTCAACAGTGAATGGCTCCAGACATGCTTGGGGCAAACATAGATCTATACTGAGACAAAAAAAAAGTAAAAAATGAATAAATAAATAAAAATAAAAATAAAATGAAAAAAGGGTTAGACTCAATGGACCACTTGGACTTTTTTCTGCCATCATCACGCTTCCATGTTTCACTTTGCAGTACTAGCAAAAGACAATTCCGATGCTTTGCTAGAGAACAATCTGCTGGTATAAAGCCAGCTTAATGTTAACGCTCTTTTTTTTTCTTGTCTTTTAACACACATGCCCTGCTCTTTTATCTGTAGGAACTGTGTCTTTTAAAATGTATTTTATGTAAGTCACAGCTGGAAGTGTCAACAGCCTCCTATGCTGTCCTCTGTCCAGTAACATCTGCTCTGTCCAAAGCAACAGACAATAGTGCAGTACACCCAATACATCTCTAGTGCTGTCAGATTACCTTCAAACACCCCCCTGATTTCTGCTTCTTGTTCATCAGTCACTTCATCTCTTTGTCTGTACCTCAAATGGGTCAGCTGCCATACTTACCTTTTTTGTCTGAATAATCCAGCTTCTCCCTTCGTCCCCTACTATGCCCTTCTAGGCTCTGTAGAGGTCTTGAGTCCTTGTTGTAAAGGGTGATATGACCCCTTTCACATTATTTAGTCCTCCCATGGGAGGCAGATTAGTGGTTGCATGTGGTATGGTGAAGGGGAAACATAGGCCCCCTGGCATGCTAGAGATCTAAAGAATTAAATGGCAAGGGAGTGCTAATCCTGCCGAGCACCGTGGATGAGGAGTGTGTGTTTATGAAATGTGTCTCTACTTTGTAAGCTTGTCTTAATGAATGCTGCCCACTACTATTTAATTCATCATGGGGTTTTTATTATTATCCTTGAAAATGTATAAAAAAAAATATATATATATATATATATATATATATATATATATATATATATATATAAAATATTGCTAAAAGTATTGGGACACCTGCTGCATTTATACACATGTGAACTTTAATGGCATCCCAGTCTTAGTCGGTAGGGTTCAATATTGAGTTGGCCCACCCTTTGCAGCTATAACAGCTTCAACTCTTCTGGGAAGGCTGTCCACAAGGTTTAGGAGTGTGTCTATGGGAATGTTTAGTGTATAGCCTGTAGCCGTGTACCCATGTAACCAATAACGGGCTTTTATTCAAGAGCATCTGATTTGCCTGCCCTTTTTGATTCAAGTATTGTATTTGGGGCCTGAACGTCCTGGCTAGAGCACCGGATCACAGCTCGTAGACTTTCAATTTGGCAGTGGAGCTGGAGTAACATTTTGTTTCTTCTATGGGAATGTTTGACCATTCTTCCAGAAGCGCATTTGTGAGGTCAGGCACTGATGATGAATGAGAAGGCCTGACTAGCAGTCCCTGCTCTAATTCATCCCGGTGGATGAACCCAATAGAACATCTTTGGGATGAATTAGTGCAGAGACTGCAAGCCAGGCCTTCTCATCCAACATCAGTGCCTGACCTCCCAAATGGGCTTCTGGAAGAATGGTCAAACATTCCCATAGACACACTAAACCTTGTGGACAGCCTTACTAGCCTTCCTAGAAGCTGTTCTAGCTGCAAGGGGTGGGCCAAATCAATTTTTAACTCTATAGACTAAAGCCTCGTACACACGATCAGATTGTTGCCCAACAAAGCATCAGACTTTTTTCTGAATTGCATGTGCCAGGAACTTGTCTTCCATACAAGAAATGAGGAATTACGAGGATTTCAGCTCTTGAGCACAACCCTTTGGGGACCTTCTGCTAATGTAGTGTTTGGTGAGCATTGATTCTAAGCATGCGTGTTTGCACTTTCAACTTTATGTGACGGACTTGTGTACAGACGATAGGAAAATCTAACAACAGACCTTTGTCCACCGAAAATTTACTAGCCTGCCATCCAACATTTGTTGGTGGAAAGTTGGACAACAATTGTCTGATGGAGTGTTCTAACGCTCGGATTTTAGGCCAAAAGTCTGTCATCACACAATTCCCTACCGAAAATCCGATCGTGTGTACGAGGCTTTAGACTGGGCTGCCATTTAAGTTCATTTGTGTGTAAAGGCAGGCGTTCCAATACTTTTGGCTAGATAGTGTATCTGGCAATATTTACAATGGTGGTGGAACCCCCCTACACATAAATACTACATTTAGACATAGTTTCAGGACCTGAGTCAGGAGTTATGTTCAACATCATAGGGAGATGAGACAACTTCTCTACATGACTGCATTTTTGGGATTCAAAGCCAGATCCTCAGAGATACTAAGCAGAAGTTCTATCCTCTAGGTCACAGAGCTGACACATGTGAAAACCTCCTACACATAAATACACATAAATTAAATACTGCATTCCTCTGGACATACAGGTGATGGAATTACATTACTCAACAGTTATTCTTCTGGATCTATTCTGTGTTATTTGGTGGGTGAGTGTAGAATAGTGATATTACCCTCAAATTTGGGGGAATTACATTTTGATATCTGGTGTTGGTACACATATCACATTTTTTGGGCTCAAATTATGATTATTTGGAAATAATAAAAAGCACAAAAAATTATGACTCATTTTAAATTTGCATCAGCAATGGTATTGTCTGTGGTTTGTAAAGACACCTGTGTGTTTGGGTAAAGATTGTGGTGAGATGGAGAGTAACAAGTGAAAGTGACAGAGAAAAATATATTTTACCAAAACATCAAAACATTCCACATTCTAGCATTCTTAAAAACAAAATAGATTAAGTAGAAGAAACAATGTTGCAAAGTAAAATGTATTTCAGAGAAAGATGCATTTCATCTCAACATTAAAAGGATTTATTTGGGGAAGTTACAGTTGTACCATTTTTTTCTTGCTTTATGCACTGGCGTGAAGTTATGTTGGAACAGGAAGGGGCCATCCCCAAACTGTACCCATAAAGTTGGGAGCATGAAATCGTCCAAAATGTCTTGGCATGCTGACGCCTTAAGAGTTTCCTTCACTGGAACTAAGAGGCCATGCCCAACCCCTGGAAAACAACCCCACATCATAATCCCCCCTCCACCAAATGATTTGACCAGTGCACAAAGCAAGGTCCATAAATACATGGATGAGTGAGTTTGGGGTGGAGGAACTTGACTGGCCTGCCCAGAGTCCTGATCTCAACACAACACCTTGGAGATGAATTAGAGAAGAGACTGTAAGCCAGGCATTCTTGTCCAACATCAGTGCCTGACCATACAAATGCACTTATGGAAGAATGGCCAAACATTCCCATAAACATACTCCTAAACCTTGTGGATAGCCTTCCCAGAAGAGTTAAAGCTGTTATAGCTGCAAAGGGTGGGCCAAATTCATTTTGAACCCTATGGACTAAGACTGGGATGCCATTACAATTCATGTGCGTATAAAGGCAGGCGTCCCAGTACTTTGGACAATATATTGTATATTGCTTGTGACACTGAGCATGGCTATGGACTTAGGGATGGTTCACACCACAGAGATGCAGGCAACATGTGTGAGGCTGCCCACTGGCTAAATGGGTATCAATTCCATCTAGCAGCACTGGGATTGTTGGTTCAATTCCCCAACATCCTTGTGTTGAAGTTTATATGTTCTCCCTGTGTGGGTTTCTCACCACAATTCAAAGAGATGCTGGTATTTTATTTGTCTCTTGTCAAATTAGTCTCTAATGTACGAAAGTTAGTTTTGTACTTTAGATTGGAATCTCACTGCAGCCAAGGACTGATGTTAATGTTTGTTAGCACTAACCATGCCCAGGGACTTGGAAATGTAAAACTGTATTGTAGAAAACTGTTGCTTTGTTTATGTGCATCCAAATGGACTTCAATATTTGGCCTGTAGTTGGAGATTTTATGCACGTAGCCAAGGGCTAACACAATTGCAAATAGTATTATGTGTTCCTGCTCATCAGGTGCAATCACTTTAGCCATACATGAAGAGACAGATTGAAAGATACTGATGGGTGTGTACCTCTATTGGGCATGTGTCAGTGTGCTAACAATACAACCAATCTTATAGAAAGGGCTGCAGTGGGGGGGGGGGGGGGTTGTTTGACCCAAGAAGGCCAGATTTTTTGCTATGATTTGCGGGAGAGAAGGAATGATATTGTGCATATTGACAAACGCCCAACTAGGGCTGTTTGTTTGCTGAAATTCTTGTGCATTTTTTCCATCAACAGTGGGTTTATGTGGCCATGCTGTCAATGTTGTGTGTGTATTGTTCCTGTCTGACCATGCAAACGTGGTTTGGAAGCATGTGCTGACCTTCTACTCTACTCCACTGTTTGATCCCATTGCTTAATCATGTACACAGAAATGCTTTTTCCAGCAGAACATGGTCACCAATGTATGGGTGTGGATTGTGGGCTGGTGGTGGGTGCTATATTTTGAATATGTGCCTTTTTTAATATTATGTTGGAATGCTTTGTAAGAGTGACTGTTAAAGCGGAGTATCACCCAAAAATGGAACTTGCGCTCTTCGGATTCCTCCCCCCCTCTGGTGTCACATTTGGCACCTTTCAGGGGGGAGCAGATACCTGTCTAATACAGGTATTTTGCTCCCACTTCCGGGCATAGATACCCGAGGCACCCGCAGATATCTACGCCACTTCGGGCACCATCTCCGCCCCCCCCCCCCACTGTCTCCTGGGAGGTCCCAGAAGACAGCAGGGACAAGAGGGAATGCGCAGTAGGGAACCAGGAAGTGCAGCCGGAAGATTTCACTCCCTGATTTCCCAACCAATGGCGGCGGCAGCACCCGAGAACCGAGGGACAGTACGGCTTCGGGTGCCGACATCATGGGCACCCTGGACAGGTAAATGTCCTTATTTAAAAAGTCAGCAGCTGCAGTATTTGTAGCTGCTGATTGTAAAAAAAAAATTGTCGGAGCTCCGCTTTAAGTATGTTTCTATAATCTTGCAGATAAAAATGTGGGCTGGTGGGTGAGTTGTACTATGAAATGCTACCCGTTATACACTGAAAGTAAAGCTGGGTCCATTCTAAGGTTTAGACAAATTTTAGATCGTACGCTCCTATGAGCAGGGCCCTTAAAACCCAATTGCTAACTGTTTTTCTAAATGTAGCACATATATATCCTGTAGAATATTTTTTGAAGCCACTAAATGAAGGTACATAATTTTGTTTCTGCTGGCAAAATAAAAGTACATTATTGAGCTTGTTTAATGTGTGTTTTTTTCCCTCTTTTCTTTCTTCTTTTTAATTTGTTTTGGGGATGGTGGTTTTGGGGTAGTGCAATATCTTTCTTTTATAACTTATTTCTATATGTATTTGTGCACCAAAAACGAATCTCTTCAGCACCTGCAAGTAAATAATGGTGGAATATTTATATATAACAGTTGTGGAGAATTGCAGGTAATGAATTCAGCTGGTGGATAGGCAGTGTTATATGTGTCAGCCCTGATACACATTGGTGCGATTTTACATGCCAAAATGGTGGCAATTGCACCATTCTAATTGGTGCGGCGCCGCAATTTCCAAAAGTAGTTTCTGTACTACTTTTTGGCAACTTTGGGGTATGATTTTTATTGACATCAGTGCAGAAACCTACACAGATGTCTCTAAAATTCCCCCTGCACTTGGGACTGACATGCGGGAATGAAATCGTGTGAATTCAGCTGAACTCACACGATTTCCTCCTGCTGTCAGTGTGAACCAGGGCTCAAACTGGGTCTTTATCTTTGTAATTCACCTACTGCTATCCCAGGGACACCATTTCTTATCGAACTCCGTTAAGTTTACCTTGAAATATCATTACATGTAGAAATACAGATTTGCGTATCTGCAAATAGACGAAAATAAAAAAAATGTAATTGGGGTTGCAATCAAATATTCGCAGCTGCTATCAAAAGAGTGTGGTTTCATCTTCTGACCCAGAAATTAGTCATTGTAATCACCTGGAAGTTTCTGTGCTGCTCAGGATCTCCATCTAGGTGGATATGGCGAGGTCCCTCTTTAACATAGAGGAGGTGCTGCTCATTTGCCGAGTAAGTGTAAGATATGTACTTGTGCTTCCTCAATGTGGGGTGGATGAGGTAGTTATATTTGGTGTGGGTGAGGTTCATTGATTTGTTTGGCATCACCACACATTTGCTTCTGGCCCATATGCACACATCACTTCCTACATTTGTTCTGCTGATGTAAATCAGTAAGGACTATGCAAGTATAAATGAGAGCTCCTTTCTATTAAAATATATATGATTTGTTTCACAGTTGTGTGACTTTTCCAGCAAATTCAGACCTCCAAGTTGCATGACAAGTTGTACCCCATGATTCTCAATGATAACCATTCATGTCTGTGCTACTTCAAGTTGCAACAACTTCAAAGTAGTCCCTGTACTACTTTGGTGGGACTTTCATCTGAATTGCGGTACATAGGACACAATATTACACAGGCATTCCCAATAGTTGTGGCAAAGTGGCAGAAAAATAGTGTGACTTTCAGGTCACAGCAGTGTAAATGAGATTCATGGATAATGCCTTTGAATTAGGCACTATTCTCACTTGTGCATCCTGCAAGTGGGTCAAATTCGTCCCTGCACTACTTTGGTTTGACTTTGATGAGACTTGAAAGGGGCCTTAGGGCCGGTTCACACTGCTGTGCTGTCCGACATCGGATGTGATTTGCCCCGCACTGCAAATCACATGCGATGTCTGTGTGATGCCAACTCAGCCATACAGATTGTATAGTTGAATTTGCATTGCATTCAGACCAAATTCACACAGGACCTTTTTTTTTGTCCGCGGTACAATAGGATTGCATGGGTGTTGTATGAATTTGCAGTTTGCTCTGCGATATGTGAACTGATTTGAATGTTTCAGTAGCTTTCTACTGACACTCCCAGCAGGTCGCATATGGCAGGGTGAACTGCCTGCAAGTTGTATGAGATGCAGGAACCTGCACTGGATTTGCAGGTTTCCCGCATCGCTCCAGTGTGAACTGGCCCCGACCCTAGGTTTACACCTATGCATTTTTTGTGCATTTTGCAATTTGCAGAAACACTCTACAGTCCATTTAACATGGTTTCCTATGGTACTAGTTCACATCTATGCTTTTTTGGAAATGGTCGGGGGCTTTTTTTCATGCGATTTGTGGCTAATAGATTTCAATGGAACCGCACCAGAAATGCAACTGTTGCATTTGTGATGCGATTTTTGATGTGTTTTGCAGTTCTTATTTTAACACTGTATATAGCTAGTTGCTAACCGGGGGACCAGGAAGCCAGCTGCCATGTCCTTAACAACCAATGAGTCATCAGATCGGCTGTCAGCAGCTTCCCCACTAAAAGTAAAAAAACAAACAAAAAAAAAATGTAAAAAACTGCATGGGGTCCCCCCCCAGGTCTATACCAGGCCCTTCAGGTCTAGTATGGACACGGAGGAGACCCCCACACCAAAATTAAAAAAAAAATGGCGTGGGCCCCCCCCCAAAATCTGTACCAGACCCTTATCCAAGCACACAACCTGCCAGGCCACAGGGAAAGAGAGGGGGATGAGATAGCGCCCCCCTCTTGAACTGTACCAGGCCACAAGCCCTCAACATGGGGAGGGTGCTTTGGGGTCCCCCCAAAACACCTTGTCCCCATGTTGATGGGGACAAGGGCCTCATCCCCACAACCCTTGCCCAGGGGTTGTGGGGGTCTGCGGGCGTGGGGGTTATCGGAATCTGGAAGCCCCCTTTAACAGGGGGGGCCCCAGATCCCACCCCCCATGTGAATGGGTATCGGATACATTGTACCCCTACTCATTCACCAAAAAAAGCTGTGAAATGTGACAAAAAACAATAGCTGGTTTTTGACAGTTCCTTTAATATAAAATAGCTCTGAGTGGTCTCCCCCGAGCCGTGTCTCCTGCCGTCATCTTCTCCTGGTGCTGTCTATCTAGCAGCCATCTTCTGTCGCAGTCTTCTTTTGCTGTCTCTCCCTCCACCGCTTACTTCTCCCTCTGCAGTGTTGTTCCTCATCGTCATGTTCTTCCTTGCCGCTGTCTTCCTCCGTTGTGCTGTCACCCACTGTCTGGCGTCTCTTACACAGCCATGGGGCATGACCATCCATTGACGTCACATGGAGAGCCCGCCCTCACAAGGGTTGTGGGGATGAGGCCCTTGTCCCCATCAACGTGGGGACAAGGTGTTTTGGGGGGACCCCAAAGCACCCTCCCCATGTTGAGGGCACATGGGCTGGTTCAAGAGGGGGGACGCTCGCTCGTTCCCCCTTTCCTGACCTGCCAGTTTGCATGCTCGGATAAGGGTCTGGTATGAATTTTGGGGGGACCCCTACGCCATTTAAAAAAAAAATTTGGTGTGGAGTTCCCCTTAATATCCATACCAGACTCAAAGGACCTGGTATGGACTGGTGGGGGGAACCTATGCCGTTTTTTTCTTAGATTTTTACTCTATATTGCTGGGAACTGGCAATTCATTACAGCCGCAAGCAATTTTAAATTACATTTTTTCCTTTTGAAATTTAATTTTGCTGCAGTACAGTAATAAACACGGGGAAGATGCGCTACTTTACAGGCATACTAAGGACACCCCCGGGCACGAAATTTAAAGGCATTTTTAAATGTTATTGTTTCACTTTAAAGTGGTTGTAAATCCTCCCTCTTGACTTTTAACTATAGGTAAGCCTAGAATAAGGCTTACCTATAGGTAGTGGAAATATCTCCTAAATGTGTGCCGTTTAGGAGATATTTCACTTGTAGTGTGCCAATGATGTAATTGGCGCATGCGCTGTGAAGAAACGGACCTCCGTGCCATTTCTTTCCCAGCATATGCCACTACTGACAGCTCCCGCGCAGCTACGGCCAGTCACAGAGCCAGAGTCCGCGGCCCCCGGAATTATTTACTTCCTCTTTAAGCATTATTAAAATCACTTCTCCTGAAAAAACATTTTTGCAAATTGATACATGTCCTCTGGGGCAGGACCCAGGTCCCCATACACTTTTTATGGCAAAGAACTTGCATATAAGCCTTCAGTGAGAACTTTGGATTTTGCAGGTTTGAGCCCCATTGACTTACACTATTCCTGCATATGTGATCTGACAGGCATGTTCGCCGGCAATAACGCTGCTTTCCATTTGCATTAGCGCCCAGTCTCTGAGAGTTGAAGTCTTAATTCTGCGCTATTTTCCGGGACTGCAGGATCATTTATTGACGCTATAGTAAATGACCTCCAATATGTCCGAATGTTTTTAATCAATCCCACATGGCCTATAGTACAATCACAACCAAGCGGGAATGCTGCCATCCTGGAAGGACTCCCCCCAGGATCGTGCCTCATGAGCACCCCATGGGCCACACTGCGAGGTGATCAGTCACCCGCTGTGTTCCCCAGACACAGGAGATGACAAATCAGTGTAGCAGAACATTGCCGGTACCATCTTAGCGCTGTGACCAATCACAGCATATCACCTGACCGTTGTACACAATTAATTACTTTCATTTATAGCCTATCATTGTGTATTATTGTGTTGATCTATGGTCACAGTGATCACATGGTACAGACAGGGCCAATCACAGTGCATCTGTACCATGTGATAATCCATAAGGAAATGATTCCTATATTTCCAAAAATCCTTTTATTGAAGCTTCATATGACAAATGGTTGACAGATGGATCAGGGGACAAAGAGGTAGACGCGTTTTGTACATATGTTAGTGCGTAGTCATTACCTATTGGAACTAGTCACCACAATCACCTATATACTACGCTAATGTGTCATCATTACGTTACAGGTGAACTAACCAATTAAAGTTAGTTAAAAAAAAGAAAGTAGCAAGGGGAGGTCAATCATAAAAATGGGTAAGATCCCACTCAAAATTTAACCCATTGGGTATACGTGTTCTCAAATGGAAAATCCAAAAGACCTCCCTCTTGCACAGCAACCTAAAGACATCGCCTCCCCTAGGTGGTCTTTTAACTCTTTCAATCCCCTGATCTATTAAAATGATGGGCAACATTTGTAGAGTGGTTCTTCTGTATATCATACACATAATAATGGAGGCGATCTCGCAATCTCCTTGTTGTTCTGCCCACATATTGTATGTGGCAGATTTTACATGTAATCAAGTATACCAAATATCTGGTGAGACAGTTTATAAAATCCTTGACACTGTAAGTTCTGCCAATAACTGTAGACTTAAATCCTTCTCCCATAATCAAACGTGGACAACAAGGGCAATCTTTGTGCCACACTTGTAGTTCCCCTTAAAATCAAGCCAAGTTGTCCCCCGCTTATTACTAGATTTAAAATAGCTAAGGGATAAAGAGTTGCCTAGTGAGGGCGCATGTCAAGAAACTATTCTAGCCCCACTGGAGAGGATTTGGGCATACACACATTTTCATTATATAAAATTGGTAAATGGCGTTAAACAATATATTTAATCTTTCTAAACTCCATACTGAATGAAATGGACAACATGGGCGAAGCATAAGGGGTTGCAGGAGTCACAATCGCAACCCTGCCCCTAGCTCCAGGGGGCCCCTGCAGCCTCCCTCCTGCGATCTGCCCTAGGGCCCCACAGCCACGCTCCAGTACTGGGCTTCCACTTTGCTTTCCATAGTCCACACCCCTCTGTTCCCATTGACTGAGGAGAAGCTGTGAGCCATTTCCTGAATGGAGAGGAGCACGAGGTGAGAATAGCCCAGGATGGGGAATTGTCTTTGCTTTGTGCTGGCAACATGGAATGGTAACCGAGTTCAGCGAAGCAAGAGGAGGAGAGTGCCGTCCTGCAGCCACGATGGGACCAATGTCACTTGTGAGGTATGACACTGCTCAGTGTCTCCTAGTCACCAGCAGGGATTCTCTGTACCCCCTCCCGGGAGGTGACAACTGGGGAAAAGACACACACCTCTGGGAGGAGACCCTCCCCCAACATCTGCCAACACCAACAGAGAAACCGTCAGAAATTGCTAAAGCAAATCCCTTAACACCTCCTCAGGGGGCTCCAAATTTTGTGTCACATGGCTTTGCCCTCTCAGATATAGGTTGTCCCCACCTCAAAGCCACCTGACCACCCCCTCCCCCTGCATGCTATGCCCAGCTGCTGAGTTCCTTTGCCATTACAGCACTCTATACTGTTCCTCCGCCACAGGGCTGAAATAACATTCCTTTACAACACAGCCAGTCAGCCATGATCTGACCAGGGTGTATCTACCTACTGCAACTATACTGACATTTCAAACAGAGAATTTCACAGGTCAGAAGGGCAACATAAAAGCCAGATACACCCTGAGAAGACTGATAGAATGTGTGTAAAGGAATGTGATTTTAGCCCTGCGTAGTGTGTGTGTGTGGGGGGGGGGGGGCTCTGTATACAGTGTTGGGATGGGAAAGAAGCTCTGCCAAGTGACCTGCCAGTGGTCCCTGTCCTCTGATTCTCCAGCGGGGGTCCCTGTCCTCTGATTCTCCAGTGGTAATCCCTGTCCTCTGATGTAGGGAGGAACTCTGGGAACTCAAAACCCTTAAGGCATTTTGAGCATCTTGGCGTGCGGTGGATGTATCTGCATGCACGTTGTAAGTAGTGGGGGGGCCCAGGTCAACTTTTGCATCAGGGCCCACAAGCTCTCTGGTGGAGGACACGGGTGGCTCTTGCTTTTTAACGCCACGCGTTTTATCGTCTAATAAATTACTCCTGAGTTTTTCTAGCTATGTCAATATTCCTATTGACTGAACCTTCAGGGTAACTGCTGCAAAAAACAATTCCTCATATTAAGGGCCTCCACTTCAAAATCAGCATCCCTGCTACATATGCTTCGTAAACGTAGAAATTGCACTACAGGAATGCCTCTAATGGTATGTGCGAGATGACCTGAGTCTGCCCTCAATACACTGTTTCCAGACAAAGGCTTCCTGTAAAAGTTAGTGACAACACGACCCTCCCAGCCTTCCAAGGTTACATCTAGAAAATCGTTAGAACATCTATCCATTTGTCCAGTGAAACTGAGATTTAAAGAATTATAATTTAAGTATGACAAAAAATGATCGAAAATACCCAGCTTACTGGAACAAATGAATATCAGATTATCTATATAACCCCTGAAAAATTTGAAGTGTGAATGGAATGGATTATCGGACCCAAAAATCTTCACTCTCTCCCACCAACCCTGTGAAGATTGGCAAGAGAGGGCAAAAACCTGGCTCCCATTGCTGCTCCGCACCTTTGGAGAAATTCCCATCAAATGAGAAGTGATTATGGGTTAAAAGATAATCTAGGCATTCCAAGATGAACTCTTTCTGCACTTGAGAGTAAAGGTTGCATTGATCTAGGAAAAAGAAAACTGCTCTAATACTCAGAGAATGCGGATGCTAGAATATAGGCTGGACACATCACATGTGATCCACATGTTGCCCTCCATCCACTCATGATCCTGACAACATCTCAATAAATTCTTTGTGTCACACAAATAGCTGGGCAACCTAACAACTAAAGGCTGGAGTTGGTGGTCTAACCATTGTCCCATCCTTTCATTCAAAGACCCAATACCAGCCACAATGGGTCTACCCAAAGGGGGTTCAATCCCTTGTGGGTCTTGGGTAGATGATAAAAGATGGGGGCAATGGGTGCACCAGGTATCAATATTTCTCCCTTGTGCACTGATAAAACACCAAGTCTTATGCCCTTATGAACCAAAGCAGTCAGCGCTGAACGGAATTCATCAATAGGATCCTTCCTAAGTTTCTGGTACGTGGCACCATTTGAGAGCTGTCTCAATGCTTCCAACCTGTATGTGTCTGCGTCCCTGAACGACAACCAAGCCCCCTTTGTCGGAATTCTTTATAACTATGGAGCAGTCTTCCCTTAACTGCTCAAGTGAACATTTTTCCTCAGTGCTCAGGTTGTCATTCAGAACACATACTCCAGACACCACACATAAAGCCAGTCTAGTAAGTTCCTTTTTAATCGCTTTCTGGAAACTATCTATTCCTTTCCTCTAGATTGAATAGGGTAAAAATCTGAACGAGGAAACCGAAACCATAGATCCCTGATCCTCCCCATCCTCTAATCAAGACTCATGGGCCAGATCAATCAGATCAGAATATAAATTGCACTGATCCCTAAAATTGAACTCAAGCTCAACCTGTGTGTTGCTTATCTTTAATACTACCAAAATAGTGTTTACATAGAGTAAGGGAACATGCAAACTTATTCAGATCCAGAATTGTGTCAAACAAGTTGAAATGTTGTGAAGGACACAATTTTAAACCCTTAAAGGGCAAAGGATTGTGATAATCCAATCAGACAAATAATCAACTTTTGTACCACATCCCTAAATCTGATGTATTGAAACTATATTAATAGTGTAGGCATGGGACTTCCTTTTTGACCCCTCCCACTTGGTGAAAATGGGCATGGTTTCAGTGAAATAGTGGGCGTGGCTCTAAGGTGATGTGGTTAGCATCTGAGATGAGTGAGGGATGGATGGAGAGAGAGGAAGAAAGGGGGGAGGCACAGCAAGAAAGTTTAAAATTCAACAGATAAAGATACTCCAAATACCTGGTGTTAGCACTTCAATCATCCTGGCACCATGGTTGTTATGGTGTCAGGATGATAGAAGCACATAGGAGTCCATCCTTACATGAGATGCCCACAGCAGAGTCTGTCCTTGCATCGGGTGCCCCCAGCGGAGTCCGTCCTTACATCAGGTGCCCTCAGCAGAGTCCCTCCTTAAATCAGGGTGCCCCCAGCAGAGTCCCTCCTTACATCAGGTGCCCCAAGCAGAGTCCCTCCTTAAATCAGGTGCCCCCAGCAGAGTCTCTCCTTACATCAGGTGCCCCAAGTAGAGTCCCTCCTTACATCAGGTGCCCCCAGCAGAGTCACCCCCTACATCAGGTGCCCCCAACGGAGTCCCTCCTTACATCAGGTGCCCCCAGCAGTGTCCCTCCTTATACAAAGTGCCCCAGCGGAGGCCCTCCTTACATCAGGTGCCTAGAGCAGAGTCCCTCCTTACATCAGGTGCCCCCAGCAGAGTCCCTCCTTACATCTGGTGCCCCCAGCGGAGTCTCTCCTTACATCTGTGTCCCTATCACGGAATCCCTCCTTACATCTGTGTCCCCAGCGGAGCCCCTCCTTACATCTGTGTCCCCAGCGGAGCCCCTCCTTACATCTGTGTCCCCAGCGGAGCCCCTCCATACATATGTGTCCCCAGCGGAGCCCCTCCATACATCTGTGTCCCCAGCGGAGCCCCTCCATACATCTTTGTCCCCAGCGGAGTCCATCCTTATATCTGTGTCCCCAGCGGTGCCACTCTTTACATCTGTGTCCCCAGCGGAGCCCCTTCATACATTTGTGTCCCCAGCAGAGCCCCTCCTTACATCTGTGTCCGCAGCGGAAGAGCAGGGTTCTCCTCACATCTGTCAAACAAGATATTTGGGGGGCACACCCTAAAAAAATGCATAAAGATGGTGCTGCCATAAGACCATACAACAGAATAAAAATATTACAGCTCACACATGCAAAACTAACATTTACCTCCAGCAAGGCTTTTTAAAAACACCTAGACATTTTCAAAAAATATTATCAAAAAATATGGGGATTTGGTCACACCATATTGCTATATGGTGCTTAAGCACATTTACTGTGACAAAGTACCCCATGATTAGTGGGTCCTACACTTTTAAAAACACCTAGACATTTTCAAAAAACATTATCAAAAAATATGGGGATTTGGTCACACCATATTGCTATATGATGCTTAAGCCCATTTACTGCGACAAAGTACCCCATGATTAGTGGGTCCTATACTATCCATAGATTGGAAGATCCTGCTTCTCTGAACCATGGGAGCTATACTCCTCTATATGAGAGAATATACTGCCAAGAAACATGTGACAGTAACTAATGCCCAATTAGCAGCCCAAATCGTGTATGTGAAGTGAACGTTAGTGAAAGGGTTGATGTGAGGGTGAAATCCGTGTACTACCCACCGGACTTAATCTGTAGATACGATGGTAAGGCAACGACTGAGCTCAGGGACCTACGGAGAAGTCGCCACACACTGGAATTTGGTGAACTCAGACTCACAAACACGAAGTGAGCTGGAAAGAGTCACCTAGTGAAGAACGAATCACACACCTGAACCGACAAGGACCACAGGTGAGTGGCCTGATTAGATACCCCCCGGACTCCTCTCATAAATTCAGGCCACCATACTGGCCTTCTTATATATAGATTATTTGTTTCCCACTGTCACCGGTCAGTGTCCCTGATCACTGTGACAGCAGTTATATGATGACGCTGTACTACACTGGTAACAGTATTAAAAAAATAATAATTGTGAAGAAAAACAATTTTTTTACATTTCTTGATTTTCCAGACAGAAACACCCAGGAACCCAGAACCAGCATGTGCAGCAATGTGCCAGTGCAGCAGCCTTTTTGGATTCAGGGAGCTACTTAGAGGGAGTACCTTCCATTTCAACACATCCCAAGGCTACAGAGAGGACAGTAAGGCGCAATACTTGTCTGGGAGCAGGGTGGGTGTCGTGGAGACCTAAAGTAAGGGTACCTTAACTCTATATATGGCATGTTTCTGAAACATAAAGCCATTGAAGATTTGGAACTCACAATGTTGGGGTGACCTATATTGGGCCACAGAGCAGATCAGGATTACTATTTACACAATTCATTAGGTTGCATCTCCTTAAAGCGGAGGTCCACCCTAAAGTGGAGCTTCCGCTCATTGGAACCCTCCCCCCCTCCGGCGCCACAATTGGCACCTTTCAGGGGGAGGGGGGTGCAGGTACCTGTACAGTACAGGTATCTGCACCCACTTCCGGCATAGATATCTGCAGAAGGTACGCCCCTTTCCGCAGAATCTACGCCCCTTTCCGAAGGTCCCCCGCTGTCTGCTGGGAAACACACGGATCCCAGAGACAGCGGGGACCATCCTTATTGCGCAGCGCGACTCGCGCATTGCGCAGTAGGGAACCGGGAAATGAAGCCGCAAGGCTCCACTTCCTGATTCCCATACCAAAGATGGCGGCGGCAGCACCCGAGAGACGATCGAGAGATCGGCTTCGGGTGCCGACATCGCGGGCGCGCTGGGCGGGTAAGTGTCATTATTTTAAAAGTCAGCAGCTGCAGTATTTGTAGCTGCTGGCTTTTTTTTTTAAAACGGCGGACTCCCGCTTTAATGTGCTAACTACCAAGCCTGAACTAATTAAATGCCACCTGTATTCTCAAGCTGTTGTTGATATTGGCAAGGTTAACTGATTTCACAAGTACTGCTCCTTCAATTTTTTTACGTCAATATTACAGCCCCATAAATTGCCATTAACATAAATGCTTAATGCTTAAGCTCCTGAGGAAGCGCAACAGTGTGAAACATGTAGAGCTTGAATAAGCGTGAACAGGCTTTATCAACGCACACCAAACCTGCCTAGACATAGTCGGATGGTCAAGAATAGGGGTTGTGATAGTTGATATTAGATGCAAGCTGGATAGGGAGTGCAATTTTAGATTTAATTGTGTGTAAAATTATTCTATAATTATTGTAATAAAATGTTCATTTTTAGATAAATAGTGGTGTACTTTGGTGCCTATAAAGTCCATACGTTTTTTCACATCTACATATAAATCTATTAGGATGTGGCATTTTTCTACCAATCTCTGTATTCAAGGTACCACCCTGTGAGAATACAAATCCATAATCAAATCATTCATATAAAGAGTATAACAATAACCTTATTTCTCTGATCTGATCCATTTGCTGTTGATTCTATTTACTTACTCTATACACTGTAAAAAAATAAAAGTAAACTGTAACTGTATGGTTACCACTACAAGAAGGATATGAGGTTAATGGGAATGATCATTAAAAAAAAAAAGAAGCAATGGCACATTACAGAAAATGTAAAGAACAAATATGTTTTAAAGAGTAGCTTCGTGTATGTTCTATGTCAATTCTGGGGTAAATGGATTGTTTTACATACGGAGAAAGGCCATCACTGCAGTCACTATGCTCTGGAGCAAATGCCTGTTAAGACCGCACCACATACCAATAGTTGACAGTGGAATTTCTAGTACAGCAAGCATCTTTTCAGAGCTTAGGTAGAGCCTAATTTATTCTCAAAGTATTATACTCATTAGCTGAAATATTCCACCACATATGAGCTTTTAGCTGTCATATTCCTTTTATCGCTAACATCTATGGACTGGAAGTGAGATCATTAGATCCTCATTGCTGCAGCCATATGTTGTTGGAGAGATTTCCTGCTTGTTATACCATGTTCCTATGTGGGTTTTATAAGATTATTCATTTCCTCTCTCGTTTATCTTGAGAAAGGAAATCCACCAGCTTGTTTCTAGAGTGATTAAAGGTGATCATGACCTTGGAAATGTCATCCAAGGCATAAACCCCAGACTTTTTGCTCCAGTACAAGCTCACTCCTATTTATTAAATTACCAGGGGATATATACAGTACATTATTATTTGTACATATTATAGATATTTGTTTGTTTTTTAAACATAAGTACTTAAAGAACAAACCTAATTTTACGATCGTGAGACAAATAAATGTAATTTCTTCATGCCTTCCACCCAGTCACTCATAGAATGCTATTATTGCTATTTACAAACAAAAAAAGCACACTTATCCTCTTGTCAACAGCCTACTGCAGATATACTGCGGCAGGTGGGCTTTATCGCATGAAACAACGTACCTGTATGTCATTTTGAGCAATAGACAGCAGGGACGCGTGCACGCCGCTGGAGGTGGGGGGGGGGGGGCGGATGATAATTGGACAGAGGGGGAGCCAATCAGAGGGTCCGGTGATTGCGATGTCTTCCGGGACCTTCTGATTGTTCCCCAGACAGGCAGAATGGTAAATAAGGCAGATCGTTGTTCTGAAAGGGGAAAAGATCTTGTGTTCCTGCTAAGCTTCCCCCAGTCAGACCATCCCCCACACAGTTAGCAAGCACCCCCTAGGGACACACTTAACCCTTTGATCGCCCCTGATGTTAAACCCTTCCCTGCCAGTGTCATTAGTACACTAACAGTGCATATTTTTAGCATTGATCACTGTAATAATGTCACTGGTTCCCAAAAAAAGTGTCAAAAGTGTCAGTTAGGTGTTCGATTTGTCCACCGCAATGTCGCAGTCCTGTTAAAAATCGTTGATTGCCGACATTATTAGTAAAAAATTGAAATAAATAAAAATGCCATAAAAATATTCCATAGTTTGTAGACGCTATACCTTTTGCGCAAATCAATCAATATACACTTGTTGGGATTTCTCTTACCAAAAATATGTAGCAGAATACATATTGGCCTAAATTGATGAATACATTTGATTTTAACCTTTTTGTTTTTGGACATGTTTTATAGCAGAAAGTAAACAATATTGTTTTCCTTTCAAAATTGTTGCTCTTTTTTTGTTTCTAGTGCAAAAAATAAAAACTGCCGAGGTGATCAAATACCACCAGAAGAAATCTCTATTTGTGGGAAAAAAAGGATACAAATTTTATTTGGGTACAGCGTCGCATGACCGCACAATTTTCAGTTAACCACTTCAGCCCCAGAAGAATTTACCCCCTTAATGACCAGAGCATTTTTTTACGATATGGCACTGCGCCGCTTTAAATAACAATTGCGTGGTCATGCGATATTGCACCAAAACAAAATTGACATCCTTTTTTCCCCACAAATAGAGCTTTCTTTTGGTGGTATTTGATCACCTCTGTGTTTTTTTGTGTGCTATAAACAAAAAAAGACTGACAATTTAAAAAACAAACAAACATATTTTTTACTTTTTGCTATAATAAATATCCTAAAAAAATACAAATAAAACGAATTTCTTCCTCAGTTTACACCGATATGTATTCTTCTACATATTTTTGGTAAAACAAATCGCAATAAGCGTATATTGATTGGTTTTGGCAAAAGTTTTCAAAATAGGGGATCGATTTATGGCACGATTTTTTGTGAGTGTGACATTGTGCCGGACAAATTGGACACTTCTGGCCCTATTTTGGGACCACTGACATTTATACAGTGATCAGAGCTAAAAATACCCACTGATTACTGTATAAATGTCACTGGCAGGGAAGGGGTTAAACACTAGGGGGTGATCAAGGGGTTAACTGTGTTCCCTTAGTGTGTTCTAAATGTAGGGGGGGTGGGCTCACTAGAACATGACAGAGATCACTGGGAGCAGTAGATCCCTGTCATGTCACTAGGCAGAGCAGGGAAATGCCAGGTTTACATAGGCATCTCCCTGTTCTGCCTTTCCGTGCCACGATCACGGACCACCGACGGACATTGAATCTGCGGGACCCATGGGAACGCTCCTGTGGCACACAGCAGGCGTGCACGTCGTGCCCAATAGCCCGCGATGGCGGAGGGACGTACGGGTAAGCCCATTTGTGCAGCTGTCCATTCTGCCGACGTACATCGTTGTGCAACGGTTGGCAAGTGGTTAAAGTAATGCAGTGCCGTATCGCAAAAAATTACCTGGCCATGAAAAACCTTCTGGGGTTAAAGGCCATACACGAATAGCAGGCAGCATCAGCTGATTCAATACAAACCAGCCGACATTCGTCCCCTGGGTACTGGTCACGTGCGTACTGGTTAGACAGAAGCCAGCTGAACGAACCGATCAGCGCTCTCAGCCTATGGCAATGAGCCTTTAAAGCAAGGTTCACATGGAAGGGCTTTGCACAGCAGAAACAGCAAAAAACGTTTTCCTAGCACACTTACCAGCTAGCCTGCAAAAAACACAAATTACATTGTCTTACACATTGCGTCAAAAACAAAGGTTGTAGTTGCACAACAATTGCAAATATATGTGAAAGCTGCATTACCTTGTCAAGGCCCTAACTCATTTTGAGAGTCTATTGCTTTTCATTTCTATTGTTGGTAATCTGCAGATGAGATGAGAAGAACAGCCACAGAGCAAATATAAATAATAAAGGAAAGCTCCAAACAGATCCATCAATGTGAGGAATTGCAGAAGATGTTCGTAATAAAATATGTGGCTTCAAAGAATGAAGGACAATGTTAAGCAGCTCAGAGATGACGTGATTTTCTTTACTCTCACCATGGGTGGAAGGAAAGAAAATCGCTTGATGCCTCCAGCAGCACAATTGTATTCTGAGGGCCCCTGTGCAGTGAGCCTTTCCGGCTGACAGAATACGATGAATACTGCTAGCGGCTATAGCCATCAGCAGTAATCACATGAAGAAGAGTCCCACAGGCTAGTTGTACCCACGTCGATTGATGGATGATCTCTGCTGAACTGGACGTATTTCAAGCCATGTATTGTCTACAATAATTGTCTAGGAAGTGTCTACTATGGCAGGGTCATCTCATCAGGGCAATGATAGATATTTGCATCTATGGCCCATTATTCAATAAATGTTAGTATTGGTCTATCCAGTCTGAGAACATAGCTTGGAAATTTGTGGCAAGTATTTACTGTATTAATAGGCTGCCCACAGATCAATATTTGTTCCTAATGTAGCACCCTGGTGTTTAGGCAGAGTTGCTAACAGATTTAGTTTGCCAGGTGGTAATTATCCTGGTTAATTATTAGAGATCAATTGATTCCTTCCTAAATTCTGGAGTTCCAACTTTTCTCTTCTGTCACTAGGTGGCGCTGTGGCAGGTGACATTAGAATGACAGGGGCTTAGCTAAGCCAGACTAACTCTGTGCCACCTGTTATGTCGCTTACTAGGCTGGAAGCCTGAGGCCTATCCCAGGGACACCTGACTTCTAGGCTGCTTGAGGCATATCCAGGAGAAGGAGAAGCAGCGTAGGGTTGGGACTGCAGGATTGGAGTCCAGCCGAGTTACGAAGGTTCAGCCGGACGGGGAACCAGTTGTGGTCAGAGGTAGAGGGGAAGCTGTCACCACTAAGGGACCATCCACCTTGTTACCAGAGACTACTGTGAGTAAGCTGAAGCAAGTACCTGAGCAGTCTTTTCACCAGCCAGGAACGGTGAAGAAGTGGGAAAGTATTGGGGAGTGCCACGCCAGGGACCCAGCAGGATAGCTGGGGTGACGCTTGAGGAGTATACAGCAGGAAAACTGTGGAAGAGCTCAGGGGATCCAGTGATGACTGGGATCTGGAAGTCTAGTGAGAGATTGGGAGCTCAGTGAGTGAAGATCTACAGTGGGATACTGTGAGATAAATAAAGGACTGTTCTGTGTTACCAAGAGGGACTGTTACAAGATTAGTTGCCATAGGAGACAGCAGTTCTACCTATACAGAAGTGTTATCCGGCTGGATGCATTGCACTGTTAAACTGTCTACCTATAGAAGTCTCGGAGTCTGCCAATTATCATTGCATCTACTCAAGGGTGTCCTGGTCCCAACCCTTTCCCCCACAGTTCTGTTAAGAGACAATAAATCTCTTGTTCACATTCAAAAAGTGACTGGCGCCCATCATTTCATCTTGCAACACACCCACCATGCCTGGTAACCCACTCTACAAGGAAGGATATCCACTCTCCCTAACCCTTGAGGTCACCATTAGCCATCTGGGACCCCCGGGATCTTGCTACACTAATATTAGTACCCAGTGTATTGGAATTGAACTCTTTTATTAAAATATAAAGCATGTGGGTGTTAGCCATTAAGCTTGAAGCACTGGTTACTTGTGCTGCTATGTGAATACCATGTATTCTCCTTTCTGAAAATTTCTATGTCTGTATTGATTGTTCTTTTGAAGAAAATATTTCCATTAAAGATATATGATGAGATACAGTAGTTTATGGCATTCAATGTGTGTTTGTTTCTTTGATTTATTTCAGAAAGTGATATTAGAAAAAATTACTCCAGACAAACAAGGTAGACTTTCTCTCCAAGCTTCTTTTGTTATGACACAACTGTGTGGTTTACTTGTAGCTTCATAAAATGAAACCTTTGTTTCTCATGAAGTAAAATGCAGATTACTGTAGAAAACAATGAGGGCTCTTTAGCTGTAAGGGCACAGACATGTGCAGCTGTCAAAAACAACATAGTTCATTGTTTCTACTTCTTGCACTAACGGTGTTAGAAGTAGATTGGAATACACCAAGTTCTAGAGTTGTCACTGAGTTTTTAAAGAGTTTTTGAATCTCAGATTACTGTTTGTCAGTCCTGGGCATAAAAAAAATTTAAAAAATATTATGGCATCTAGGAATTGTAAAAGGTAGAAATAGGACAGTCTGAAAAGGTTCGTCTGTCAGTTTTTCAGGCGGACCTGATCAATCTCCCTTATAGAGTGGCGGATGTCAGCGGATACCTGTCCGCTGACACCTGCCGCCATCAAATCCAATCCTGACGGATGGTCAGGGCCGTCTTTAAGGCAGGGCAAAAGGGCCAGCTGCCTTGGGTCCCATCATTGTTGGGGCCCTTAGCAGCTGCCTCATACTTGCCAACTATCCCAGTTTAAAATCCCTTGTCCCTTGAAGTTTTGGTCCCGTGCTGCGTCCTGATATCTAAGTGTGAAGTTCTGTTACTAATGCTGCTTAGTTCTGCCCTATTGCCGTGTATAAATGACTCACCTGCACACCCTGTGTTTACATGTAAATAATCGGCATTGTTATGTAAATAGCAACAGCAATAATATGTACAGTAAATAGCCGCGGGCCAGTGGCATTGATATGTAAATAGAGCCTGCATTCATATGTATATCAATGTCCCCCCTGACTTCATATCCACCATTATTTCCGATGAATGTTGCCCACTATGGAGGGGCATGCTTACAAGTCTTGCCTACAACTGTGGTCGTTAAGCCTAACATCAGCCTGCTGTTCAAAGGTAAGCAAATTGGATGTGGAACCCTTTTTCAAAATAAAATGGTGCCACTGCACTATGAATTTTGGTGCATGTGAATACACACATCTCAGCAGATGCGTGAGGGTGGCATTAACAATTAATTCAACTGCTGTGTATCTGCTAAAGGGCAGCATGTTTCTGTGGTGCCAGGAAAGCAATTTTGCATGCGTCCCAACACACAGAAATGTGAATTCAGGCTAAATGTCTCAGTTACATTGGTGGTCAGTGTCAATCAACTCATTACATTGGGGCTTGGCGTACAATCCTTTCATTCACACTAGTTGCCAGTGTGAATGAATGAATGAATGAAATACTTATATAGCGCACAATGCGAACTGAATCGCCTCTAGGCGCTGTGGCGAGCTTTGATCATCTGCTAAAAGAGGAAGGTCTTGAGTTTTTTCCTAAAAGCCAGGTGATTTTCTTCCAGGCGGATGTTGATTGGTAGAGCATTCCATAGCCGAGGCCCTTGGACAGCGAATCTCCGATCACCCTTGGATTTATACCGGGCTTTGGGCACGAGGAGGAGGTTTTTGTTGGCTGATCGAAGACTGCGGTTTGGTGTGTAATGATTTATTTTCTCCATTAGTGTGAAGGTCCCCCTTACATTAGTAGTCAGTGTAAATCCCCATTACATTGGTGGCCAGTGTAGAAACTCCTCTTTATATTGGTAATTGGTAAAAAAAATCCAAACCTGCATTTGTGGTCAGTTTTGAATCCTCACTTACATTAGTTGTTCATATAGCAGCCCCTTTAAATTGGTGGTGAGTGTAAATCCCCCCTTAAATTGGTGGCCAGTGTAGAAATCCCCCTTTGATGGTTGTTGATGTTAAATCCCCCATTACATTGGTTGTCAGTGTAAATTCTTCATTACATTGGTAATCATTGTACATTTCCCTTTACATTGGTGGTAAGTGCAGAATTGCCCTTACACTGGTAGTCAGTGTAAATCCCCCTTTACAATGGTGGTCATTGTAAATCCCCCCTAACATCGGTGGTCGGGGTGTAGAAGTGTCCCCTTACATTGGTTGTCAGTACAAATCTCCTCGACAATGGTTGTTAGTGTAAATCCCCCCTTACAGGGAGGTCATTGTATATTCCTCCTTACACTAGTGGTTGCTATAAATGCTCTTATTACATCTGTGTTAGTGTAGAAACCCCTCTTTATATTGGTGGGTGGCGTAAAATCCCCTGCTACATGGCGGTCAGTGTTACATAGTTACATAGTAGGTAAGGTGGAAAAAAGACACAAGTCCATCAAATCCAACCTATGTGTGTGATTATATGTCAGTATTACATTGTATATCCCTGTATGTTGCAGTCATTAAGTGTAAATTCCCCCTCACATTAGTGGTCATTGCAAATTCCCCAAGATTTCCAGCTTTGCTCTACATGATTCAGAATTTTCCACAGTGCACTGCCTCCTAACGAATCCCAACCCCCCACCCCCACCACCACTGCCACTGATCCCAGCAACCCCCCAGCACTGCCACTGATTCCAGAAGTCCTAGGATCTCTAGGAGTTTTCTGTCTATTGATGTGTCCCCTCACCTCCCGAGTCCATGGTGTGCAGGCAGTGAGGAGATGATGTGCTGAAACTTTTAGCAACCAATCAGTGAGCAGTAATGATGTGCACTAACCTCTGGCAGCCAATCATTGAGCAGTAAAGATATGCAATAACCTCTAGCAACCAATCAATGAGCAGTAATAATGTGCAGTAACCTCTAGCAACACATTAGTGAGTGGTAAGGATGTCCAGTAACCCCTAGCAACCAATCAGTGAGCAGTATTGATGTACAGTAACCTCTATCAACTAACAAACAAGCATAAGTCATGTGCTGTAACCTCTATCAAAAACAGGTGAGCGTTAATGTGTGCTGTAACCTCTAGCAGACAGTCAGTGAGCGGTAATGATACATTGTAACCTCTAGCAACCAATTGCAATTGCTGCCTGATTTGATTCAGTAAACTGCTATTTTTTTGTATGTCTCAGAGTAGGTGGATAACAAAATTGCATGGAGGGGGGGAGGGGGGGGGCAAGAAAATGTTTGCCCAGGGTCCAATCCATAATTAAGGATAGTCGTCCTATTTTCCACCTGTCCGGTGGATCGGATCAGGTGGAAACAGTCGGGTGGTCTGTTTCCATCTGACTTCCCCATAGAGGAGAGCAGGACTGTGTTTGTGTCTGCTCTGCACAATGGAGCGGAGACGGACATGTCATCCACCTGTTC
Source organism: Lithobates pipiens (assembly GCF_037356315.1). NCBI lineage: Eukaryota > Metazoa > Chordata > Amphibia > Anura > Ranidae > Lithobates > Lithobates pipiens. The sequence continues at coordinate 18,704,617 of NW_027507696.1, forward strand.
AGTGGGGATCAGCGGAGCGATCCCCCCGCTGAGCAAGCGGAATCCGCTACACAGAGATGCCGTGTGAAAGGTACCTAACTGTAGTCAGTTTGGACACATATTAAGATCTGGATGCTCTTGATCCAGAACCTCAGAGCAGTCCTCTGTCTACATATGTGCATTTCATATGATTTCAGTGTGATTCAGATGAGAAGACTGAATTACCATGGGTCCAAGGGGCTACACTTCTATCCAAGAGAAATGTTTCCATCCCCAAGCTGAATCGCATACTATCTGTATGAAGCTTAGAGGCCTCTGCATAAATGGCTCTTGTTACAGTGACATCACTTCAACATATAAAGATAAGATAAAAAAGGGCCATTAAACATTTTGTGTGGATGGTCAGAGTAGCCATAAAGCAGAATGAATGACGGAAATGTGCAGGGTGAAGAGAATGGGAAACCATCACGTGGTTCATTGCTCTGAAATAGCTACCCCCAAACATAATATTCTCCTTTCATTAGCTTTAATCCGTTGTTGTCTAGTCTAATATTACGCCCTTTTTACTTCCATTCCTAATTATTTCTCCTTTTCAGTCCTCAAATCATGGCTCAGTCAAATCATATACCAATTTTACAGTACCACAGTTAATTAAACAGTACAATTAATTAGGCCATCTTGTATTCTAATATAGATATATCGATTTTCCCTAATATATATGCTCATTACCTTGTGACCCTAAGACTAAAAAAGTACATAAGGTCCATGCTGGACTACTGTATAACAAATTAATTGATACTTAATCAACAAGCAATAAACTTTTATAGTGTCTAGGCTGAAGAAAGTACTTGAATACCTTTGCTCTTCTACCTGATAAAGATATTGTTCCTGGAAACTATTGGGAATTGAACAAGAGGCATACATTTCCATGGTACATTTGGACTATGCAATCAAATGGGAGCGTGGTTGTAGCTGTATATAGTGAACCTATGTAGCAAATCATAAACAGATGTCAATTACGTACAGTGTAGGACAGTGTGGTCCCAGATTGCAGTTTGCATGTGCCAAGCAAATCAAGGTCAAAAAGGCTGTCAGAGGAAAAAAAAGATAAAAAAATACAGGGTATGCATAAGCTTTTTTTTTAGTTATTAGCTCCATTACAAGCATCAGTAAATGAAATTGCAGTAGATACAGCCTGCGCATCTAATACCCCTAGCACAGTGTTCACTATGGCTTATTTTACTTATAGTGATTTTTGCAATTGCATTGTCAGGAGAATGGCTGCACAAATCTGCAAGACAGATTGCGTTCAGATCCGTGCATCAGTCCAACACAGATTAACAGTTGAGAATGTGCTTGGAGATCCATACAGCTACCCGCACATGATTGATTTGAACAGGCTACTTGCACACGGCTGCATGGAACACCTGGGCAACCCATGCAGGTGAAGGCAGCCCTTTGTGCAGGTATACTGAACAGTACACACATGAGAATGAGGCCTTAAAGTGATATTAAAGGTTAAAATTAAAAAGACAAACATGTTATACTTACCTGCTCTGCGCAATGGTTTTGCACAAAGCAGCCCCAAACCTCGTCTTCTGGTGTCCCCTGGCTCCTCCTCCCTTGTTTAGGGGGGGCACTTGTGCATGCTCACTTCCGACCCCCAATCTGTGTGTCCATAAGATCTGTGCGTCCCGCCCCCGCTTCCTCCTCACTGGTTCTGTCTCTCCCGCTGCTGTCTCTTAGCCAATGAGGAGGCAGAGACCGGGGAGAGCAGCTAAACCATGAACAGGCTTTGGTATTAGGGCGGGCCACAGGGGGAGCAGCATACTGAAGGTTTTTTACCTTCATACATAGAATGCCTTTACCTTAAAGTGTATTTTAAATTTTTGGATAGAGTGGTAAGGAGTTAGAACCCCTGTCAAGTTTTTATTGCTCTCTCTATTTGTCCTGGTTATCATTGTCATCAAGACTAAATGACAAGGAAAATACAAAAATCTAAGTTTTCAAAAAAAAAGAGAAAGAAAGGTAAAATCTGCCAATAGGGAGACCTGTTCGGGTAGCAACTGTCTTAGGCAGGCCATACACAATGCAAATTTCTCTCCTGCAACCACGGGTTGCAGGAAATACATTTTCACAATTCCCCCATAAACAGAGACAGTGCTGACAGGGGAATCCCTCCTGCCAGGCAATTGTCTTCTCCCAGCAGGGGGGGAGGTTGGGCACAGAGGTAGGCGGGGGAAGGGACCCCCGCCAGGAAAAGACAGTGATTATTACTAGCGGCTATTGCTGCCACTAGCGGCAGTCGCAAGATAATCCGGCAGGCTGGTTGTACCCAAGTTGAATGATCTTGGTACATTCAGCCTGCCCGTTAACAGTGAACCAGCCGAGATTCATTCCCTCCCTTTGGGGATATGTCCTCTCATTTCCTTTTATGTCTAAAGGACAGGATGTGCAGGGAAATCTCCCCAAAACTGCACAGAGGGTGAAATAAATCTGACAAATTTACCTATTCCTTACTCCATTTGAAATGTGAAAAGACTTTGTCTATACATATACATTAATTTCTTTCATTGTTCTTTGTTTTCTGCCAAATACATAGAACCAGTGAGAGTTGCATAGAACAATAGGATGATCAGTGACTCAAGTCAGCTGTGTGTTGCAGGAATGAGTTAATACAGTGAGTATTGTGATCAGCTGCATCTTAAAAATAACTTTCTGAAACAAAAGGTTGTCAAGACGGAATATTGTATCAGAGTGAATTCAGCATGCTGCCCGTAGACAGCTCAAGGCCACCCTGCTCCCTGAAATAGCTCCTCACTCTCACTCTGCCTATTGTCCTAGCCTCCGGAATGCACACAAGTGGATCCTAAATCTAGCTCTTACAGAGGGCAGAGGGGTCAAGGAGTAAAGAGAGGGGGGCGAGGGTGTGAAATTTTAAGTGGTACCAGTCGCTCCATACATGGAAAACATGCCTTTTCTGTGTCACTGTCATCTCAACAAAATCTGCTCCATGTCATTCAAGGGTTGTGTTACACATACGCACAAACTTACGCACACACCCCCACCCAAAATTGCTGAGACAATGGCTTGTAGGTGAATGGGACTGGACAATAGACTTGGAAAGGACGGGAGGGGGGGGGGGTGCCCACAATAGAATTAGATGACATGTTCCTAATATGGGAGAGAGTTGGGGATATAAGAGAACAAAAGAGGCACATATGCTATTGTCACCAAGGAAGAGTGAGCAGCCAGGTCTAGGGTAAGTCTATTGCACATACATATTATAGGTATATGGACATAGCAGGTAGCCCATTCAAAAAGCAAGCTTTGTTGGGAAAGTGTGCATCTGTGAAATTATGCTCAGACTTTTCAATTTATATACCTAACTTTTCGTACTACACTTCAGTTTATACTTTGACACTACAATTGTTTTGCAATTGTTTTGCAATAACTGGCAGTAACACAGATGCAGTGTTTTGTCAAGGTAAAGCCCCTGCCCCATGACTATCTTCCATTCTATGTCAGCAGAAACAGATCCCCTACTGAGTCAGGTCAACACAGGGCCAATGTCACTTTTGTGTTTTTCTTGATTTTCCCTACATCTTGTGATGGAAGAAAAATGGACCCATGCAATCAGAATCAGAAAGCGATATTAATACCAAAGGGAAATTATTGCAATCACTATAGGCTAGATGTGCACCTGTTCACTTCATTGTTTATCCAATCCATCCCATTCGGGGGTTTATGTGGACCTAAATTTTCTTGGATATGGACAGATGGAAAAAATGGACATCCGTTTACATCTGCCCATCCATAGAAATACATTGGGGTTGATTTACAAAAACTGCAGAGTGTAAAATCTGGTGCAGCTCTGCATGGAAACCAATCAGCTTTCAGTTTTTTTTGTCAAAGATTCATTGAACAACCTTAAGTTAGGAGCTGATTGGCTACCATGCACAGCTGCACCAGATTTTGCACTCTCCAGTTTTAGTAAATCAACCCTATTGTGTTCTGTCTAGATCTGTACAAAATAAGCACTTATCTGAAGGAGGCCTAAAGTTTAACGAGAGCCCCAAACACTGAAAATACATAATTCAAAAGAGATGGACAGGAGAGTTAGGTCAGAGAGATCTTCTACAGCTATTATCACAGGATAATAATGACACACACTTCTTGGTGCCAAATAACTGCAGTGCTTTCAGTCTCAAGTTATATCCCTGTTACATGGTATTGCCAAAAATAACTGCCACTCTCTGTAATCATAATGCAGTCTACCAGATTTTCTAATGAGACACAGGAAGCCATGCAGTTCATCTGCAGTCATAGGCATACAGTTTGATTACCTGAGCAATGTACCCATGCTGCCTTATAGACACAGATAATCAAATAGCCTGCCTCTGGTTACATTGATTAAAACAAATTACATTTAATGATACACAAACTTAATTTCCATTCCTTGTAAGTCTTTGTCATTGCTTACAAAACATGTTTTATAATATAATATACTGTTAATCATAGCATTAAAATATTTAAAGTAAGAAAATACATAAAGTACTAATTAGTACTTATTGAAGTCCTAACACATATAGCATTCTAGAAACATATATACCATAAAAAATGCTATGTAAATCTGGCTATACAATCTGATTTTAGTATCTCTGTACAATCTTCTCTAGCGTTACCAAAGGTATGGTATATGAGGGCCAACTGAACAATCCATTCATTTTGCAGTATTTCAGAAGAGCTCTAGCGCAACATAGTCAATGGTAGATCTTAAGAAGATTGTACAATCATATTTTATGTTGAATGATCAGCTTAAATCACCAATTTTAAGATACAGGTATAGTTGTTTGATACAAAGGTCCACACTATCCTTCAATTAGCTAATCTTCTTAAAGCAGAATTTGCATAGTGCATTTTATGTTATTGTTCATTAGGCTACGTGTGAGTATATTAAATACAGTAAAACAGCGTAATTAAATTAAAGATTTACTAGTGTAGTAAACCCCAATATTTGTAATTGTGGCAATATGTAAACCAATTATTCCTAATTTTCCAAAACCATATGGAATTTTAATAATAGGATCAAAGTCTCAATGTAGTTGCCCCTAGACATGTTTTGGTTAATTCATATTAAATATTTAGGTTATAAAGGTTCCCTTGTTCTATGTGCTTAATGCAGCTCTGATTATCTGTCCTTGTTATGTATATTTTTAGCGCATATCCTTTTATGCATACATATCCTATAGCTTGCTTTTGTCTGGTGCATTGTCAACGTGTGTGCCCCCTGAGATGTAATATGCACCCTCATATTACTGTGCTGGCTTTTAATTTTAATTATATTGGCAACGGAAGTACATTGTGCTATAGAACAAGATCTTTTTTTGTTTTTCTGTAGCATACGTTTATAAGAATATTAGAGCACATGTAATTATTTTATCACTGTAGCAATACATTGGAAAGTCTTCATAGTTAACCTTTAGAAGTTGTATAGATAAATATCACATAAAACATTTTAATTCATAACCATAAGTTGTATGTCTATATTGACATGTAGGGAAAAGAGACATTCTTCATAAAAATTGTTTGTAACTTTAATGTGCTAAGATGTACAATTGCTAGTTCCTTGCCCTCTCTAAAGTGTATGCCTATCTATGCCTATCTATGTCAATGCCTATCCATATCCTATAGGGCTTCCATTTTATCCTTATACAATAGTAATATTTAATAGCTCCTTTTGTTCATAGCTACACATTTCAAAGTATTATAAATACATAATATGTGTTGATGTAGAAAGAATTTACTATGGGGTGTTAAAATAACCTGAGTGCTTGAATAAATTTGATTATACATTTCTGTGGTCTGCACATAGTTTGATATGATAATGGTGAGATGTCCTGTCTATGCCACTATGTTTCATGTCATCTCCAACACCTCAGTTATCTGTCTTGCAGTTGCTTCATATCATCCCTGTTCTATAAATAATGCTGTGCCCTTATTCTGTATCTGAATCCTTTTATCATTTGGCTCCTCTTCCTATCTCCTGTTCCTCTAAAATGTTAGCTATTATTCCCAAGATTGCCTGTGCAGTAGATACTTCCAGGAACTTCCCAAGTACTTGTCATATGCCTTCCCTTGCCAAAGTTTAATTGTGCTTTTTCTTTTTGCACAGAACGAGTCCTCCCTTTGCTTCTTGTGTTGAGCAATTGAGAACAAGGTAAGAAAAACTGTTTCTAAATTGTACTCATGCAATGACACCATTTATTCCCAATAGCATCCTAAGCATAAATGTGAAGCTCTTTATGGTTAAAGTAACACTAAACTCTAGTATAAAAAAACATAATAAAGTATTTTAAGTACCTTCTACTGCGTCCAGCCTCCTCCAAATCTCCAAATTACTTTTTTTTGCTGCTGTGATCCAACTACCTATTAAAGAGTGGCTACATTTGTTCTCCATTGTCCAACTGTATGTATGAACATACAGAAGCCACCATCTCTTTCTCACTCTTGAGATAATCTATGGGCTATGGAATATGGGATTTATACTGTGCATAGAGCACATTATCACAACTAAAGTGCATTGCTCATTCCAAATTAACAGAACTGAGGTGAGATAAAGGTGAGGAGCAGGACCTCACGCAGGATGTTACAAGAGGCAGAAAAATACACTAAGAAAAAAACGTAATGAAAAATAGATTACAGGGCCATTAACTAGTGGATGTGGATGGATTATTTTTGGAGAATAAGCATATTGTTTAGTGTCACGTTAACAACTAACAAACAATACAGCTGGATACATTTTTAAATAATAGTGCAGTAATATTTTACCACTGTAGGCTTGGTCAGTAAAGCTTTGGGGGACCTCTGGGGGAATCTAGGATGGAAAAGGACCTGGGGGTCCTAGTAGATGATAGGCACAGCAATGGCATGTAATGCCAAGCTGCTGCAAATAAAGCAAACAGAATACTGACATGCATTAAAAAGGGGATTAATGCCAGGAGATAAAGCGATAATTCTCCCATTCTACAAGACTCTGGTCCGGCCGCACCTAGAGTATGCTGTCCAGTTCTGGGCACCAGTCCTCAGGAATGATGTGCTGGAAATGAAGCGAGTACAGAGAAGGGCAACAAAACTAATAAAGGGACTGGAGGACATTAGTTATGAAGAAAGGTTATGAGCACTGAACTTATTCTCTCTGGAGAAGAAATGCTTGAGAGGGATATGATTTCAATTTACAAATATCATACTGGTGACCCCACAATAGGGATAAAACTTTTCAGTGAAACTGAGTTTAATAAGACACATGGCCACTTATTAAAATTAGAAGAAAAGAGGTTTAACCTTAGACAGCATGGAGGGTTCTTTACTGTAAGAGTGGCAAGGATGTGGAATTCCTTTCCACAGGTGGTGGTTTCAGTGGGGAGCATTGATAGTTTAAAAAAACTATTAGATAAATACTTGAACGACCACAACATACATGCATATACAATGTAATACTGACATATAATCACACACATAGGTTGGACTTGATGTAACTATGTAGCTATGTATCCATTTATCTATCTATCTATCTATCTATCTATCTATCTATCTATCTATCTATCTATCTATCTATCTATCTATCTATCTATCCATCTATCCATCAAGACCATTTACCTATCTATCTATAGATCAAGAAACACTTTATTTAAAAAGGAGGAGTGTAATATGTAAAAGCCTAAGATTATATTTGAGGTACTCTTAATTCTGCCTTTTTTTTGTAGACTTCAAAATGTCTGAAGCAGAATTGTCTGACTTTGGGGCAGCTGCTCCATACCTCCGAAAGTCTGGCAAGGAGCGACTAGAGGCTCAGACTCGTCTTTTTGACATCAAGACTGAGTGTTTTGTGCCTGATGTCACAGAGGAGTTTGTAAAAGCTAAGATCAAAAGTCGTGATGGTGGCAAAGTGACAGTTGAAACTGCAGGTGGCAAGGTGTGTGAAATAAAGTCTTATGCAGGGTTCTTATCAGCCTTTGTATTTCTTTCTTTATTATTTCTATGAATGAATGAATTCTTTCTCTGTATCCGACATGCTGGAATATTAATTCTATACATTTTATGGTTCTATCTAGACTGTCACTGTGAAGGAAAGTGACGTCCACCAGCAAAATCCACCAAAGTTCGATAAAATTGAAGACATGGCCATGCTCACCTTCCTGCACGAACCAGCTGTGTTGTACAACCTCAAAGAGCGTTATGCAGCCTGGATGATCTATGTAAGAGATTTGAATATTATTGATATTGCATCCCATATGTATTCAGAATACTAATAAATGTCTTTTTAGTGTCCCAGTATATTATCTGTGTCTTTTAGATGCAGCTGTACATTATTTGTATCATTCTTTGTTCTACTAGACATACTCAGGACTCTTCTGTGTGACAGTGAACCCCTACAAGTGGCTCCCTGTGTACAATGCAGAGGTTGTGAATGCTTACCGTGGGAAGAAGAGGAGTGAAGCTCCACCTCATATCTTCTCCATCTCTGACAACGCCTATCAATACATGCTGACAGGTCAGCTGTCTTGGTCAATGCCCAACCTTTTTAATATTATAATAAGTATGGGATATTAGACTACTGTCAATACCAGTGGTGATCATCTTTCTAGATATTGAAGGGCCTCAAGTACAGCCCCTGACATCGTCAAAGGGCCACACAAAAAATCTGTTATTTTTCTTTATCAGAGACAGCAGACACACAACAGGTTATAGTCAAACACTATGGTCATGATACAAGAAATGGTCAGAGACTGTGGACGTGATAAAAGAGATGGTCAGAGACTGTGAACATAATACAAGAGAAGATCAAAGACTGCAGATTTGCCTTAGGAGACTGTCAGAGACTGTGAACATGCTATTTCAGTTGTTAGAGACTGAGGACATGCTTCAGGAGTCATAGACTGGAGACATATTACATGAGGCTGCTAGAAATCACTACTATACAGGCAGTCCCCGAGTTACGAACACCAGAGTTACGAACGATTCCTACTTACGAACGGCCTCAAATGCCGGCCACTTGTGCTCCACGCTGGTCCTGCATACCTTTCAAGCACCTCTGAACACATCTGATCACAACCCACACTGCCATACTACACGACCGGAGGTTACACTTACAAATGCAGTGTTGCGACTTACAAACAACTCCGACTTATGAACAAACCTACAGGCCCTATTGCGTTCATAACTCGGGGACCTCCTGTAACAGGGCAATGGGACCGAGAGCCACACAAACAGTGCCAAAGAGCAGCAAGTCAGGCACCAGGAGCTTATACTATTGGATTGTTAATCTAGTGTTATTTATATGTATATATATATATATATATATTTATATATTTATATATATATATATATATATATATATAAATATATATATATATATATATATATATATATATATATTTCTCTCTGAAGATGATCCGTAGCCATATAAGTTGTACTATGGGTGTATTTTTGGTAATTTTTTGTGTTTTCTTTTTTCTCCTAGATCGTGAGAATCAGTCCATCCTGATCACGTAAGCTGGCATTTTCTTGTATCACTAGCTCTTAGGTAGATTGTTGTTTTCCTACAATGTTAACTTTGACTCCATCTTCTTCTACTTAGTGGAGAATCTGGTGCTGGGAAGACTGTGAACACCAAGCGTGTCATTCAGTACTTTGCCAGCATTGCAGCCATTGGAGGAAAAAAGGAGTCAGCCAACAAGGTGAGGGGGAATACAGGGGAGAAAAAGGGTTGATTACAGTAAGGGAAACTTAAGGAGTAAAAAGGGAGGAATGACAGATTATAGAGATGATGTAAGCAAAACAGGTTAGGAACACAACAAATAAATAACTGGAATATAACAAACATTTTACTGAGTTGCTCATTGAAACAATGTTGGGGCATATGAAAAATTTGAATACTGATTCATGAGTGATATCAATATTTTATCAGGGAACTCTGGAGGATCAAATCATCCAGGCTAACCCTGCATTGGAAGCTTTTGGGAATGCCAAAACAGTCCGGAATGACAACTCTTCACGATTTGTGAGTACAATTGCCAATAGTCTTTTATCTATTTCTTCTGTACCTCTACACTACATACCTTGCTTTATTCCACTTTTGCTGTGGTTGCCCTGTCTCTTTGATGTTTCCTTCTTCCAAGCAGTAGAGTCTCATTCTATCCTGATCTCTATTCCTCTGTCTTTATTCTTGTCATCTTTCACATTGGCCAGGGTAAATTCATCCGGATCCACTTTGGTGCCTCCGGGAAGCTGGCTTCTGCTGACATAGAAACCTGTGAGTTCCTCTACTTTCTCTCCCTTTATATCACTGGATGCTTTGTCCACCAGTAATAAAGTTTATTTAAAAATTCTCACCTTTTTTGTGTTCTAAGCTACATTTAGTATACTTTAAATCAGTGGGTCTCGACCCTGTCCTCAAGTACCCCCAACAGGCCATGTTTTTGTAATTTCTCTTAGATGAAATAGCTGTCCAAAATACCAAGCCATTAACTCTGATTTAAAGTACCTGTGCAAGATAAAGGAAAACCTGCAAACATGGCCTGTTGGGGGTACTTGAGGATAGGGTTGAGAACCACTGCTTTAGATCACTTACTTACAGTAATGTATTTAATTAATATATTTAATTATAACATTGTTCATTTATTTCCAACTAAACTTTACCATCTTCTGTTTAACTAATATAATTTTGTCCATCTAGATCTTCTGGAAAAATCTCGTTGCATCTTCCAGCTGAAGTCTGAAAGGAATTATCACATCTTCTACCAGATCTTGTCCATGAAAAAGCCAGAGCTTCTAGGTGGGTCTTGATTTTGTCCATGTCATTTTAATCTAATTTAGAAATAGAATCTTGGAGCTGAACTCTGAGAATTAGACAAAATCTATTTTTGCAGAAGGATTCCGTGCACTGCAAGGATTAAATGCTTGTGTAGCACTACCCCTGCACTACCCCTGCAAAAGGCCCCTGGTTGGGTCTTTTCTCTCTGTATAGCAGCGGCCAGGCACACAGTATAATTCACTCCTCTAGCTCAATGAATAGCCTAAGCAAAAGTGCACCAAGGGGTTAACAGCAGCACCGACACCCAGGTTCTGCTCTCAGGTCTGTACTCACAAGTTCTTAAGTAGTTGGATGCCTTCCTCCTGCAGCAGGCAGACATTTGTGGACTCTCCAGACTGATCCCTGGGTGAGATTCACCCTTCTTCTTTAGCCTCAGAGATTTCTATGAGTGGATAGGTCCCCTAGCTTTGTGTCTGATGGGACCTCGTAGAGTTTCTTGGTAGGGGTCAGCTAAGCAGTATGGGAGGGGTGGGTGCCTCTCCTCTTGGAACAGAACGTTGACGGATAAAGCCCCAGACTATTTATGTTCTCTCCAGCCACCTTCTGAGAATTCCACCCCAGGGATTGGCTGAGACCTCAAAAATATTCAGATTGCTCACTTAGCCTGCTTCACTCCTATGTTCGGAAGCTTTCCAGAAAGCAGGGAAAAGCAATCAAGTTTACAGCCTGGGGGACCCAGATCAGTCCAGAACAATAAACAACTGCTCCACTGATTACAGAGGAGCACAAAATGAACTAAAATTACCTGACAGCCTTGCACCTAACTATAAGGTATATTAATTACCCTATCCCTTGGTCCAGCAGGCTCCAGAGTTGTTCTCTTCTACATTTTAGCACCTTTTGTTGGTCAGTCCATTGGTGTCATTACATACAGTGCAGTGCTATTAAAGTGAAACTCAAGTTCCGCTGTTACTAACTGCAAGCAGGTAGGTTCTTTATTGCAGAAGAGACTTGCAATGTCTCTTCTGGAATAAAATACACTTACCAGCCTGCTCTCAGCAGTCTCTGGCATTTGTAAACTGAGCTGCACAGCTCAGCTTGCAGAGCTGTCCTGATCCCTGGGTGCCGGGATGGCTGATGTCATCCCACTCCAGCCAATGAAGATTGCACACAAAAGAAGATGCAGGAACCAATGAGGACCAGGGATCGTTGGAGGAAGGGTAAGTATAGCTCCCCTAAGGCCGCGTACACACGGGCGGACTGTTCGCCCAACTTAGTTTGTCAAACAATCCGACAAACAGTCCGCTCAAAATTTGCATGAACGGACTTGACCACACACGATGAACGAACAGTCCGCTGAAAGCGTGCGCGATGACTTGAACGGCACGTACGACGGGACGAGAAATTCGACGTCCAATACACTGCATTGCAACCTTCGCCGTGTAAATCCTTTCTGAGCATGCGCGAAACTTAGTTTCTCGAACAAGCCTACACACGAGCGGACTGTCCGCTGAAACCAAGTTTCAGCGGACTGTCTTACGGAAATTCCGAAAAACTTTGTTCGACAGACTGTCCGCTGAAACTGTCCGCTGAAGCCCACACACGAGCGGACTGTCCGCTGAAACACTGTTCAGCGGACAAAGTTGGGCGAACAGTCCGCCCGTGTGTACGCGGCCTTAGTTTCACGTTAACCCTGCATTTTACATGAAGGAAGCTGTAGCCACAGATGAGTTCGCCTTGGAGAGGAGGCAGTGCTGGACCAGTTACATGGATGGAGGAAGCCTGTCAGAGCCAGAAATTGGGTAATTGTTACATCTTAACTGTGCACACCTAGACGAAATGAGCACTTAAAACTTAGAGTGCAGGAGGGCCCCATTGTAAGGGTAGATTTTGTCTAATTTCTGGAGTACAACTTTAATAATACAGAGCACACACTGTCTATGTTAAACACCTCTTTTAATAATGTTCTAAAAGGCATGTCTGATGTTTATTATATTACTTATTAAAATATTTTGGTTAATTTCTATTTTGTCCTCAATGGCAGATATGCTTCTGGTTACAAACAACCCATATGACTATTCCTACATCTCCCAAGGAGAAGTCACTGTCGCCTCCATAGATGATTCTGATGAACTCATGGCAACAGATGTAAGACTAGTTTTTTTGAAGGAATTGATATACATCTAGTTGGTCAGATTACATATAGTGAATAAAAATAAGAATTACGTTTTTACATAAAACTAGCATAAATATACAAATGTAACTTTATATCAGTCTTTGGTAATCATAGTTACATAGTTAGTAAGGTTGAATAAAGACACTAGTCCATCCAGTTCAACCTGAGTAAGTGCCTACAATTGTCCCTATCCCTGTACATTGTACACTCACATTGGTCCCTACCCTCAAGGATACCACAATCCAAGGTCCCCATTCATATGCTAGGGCTAATTTTTGGACAGAAGCCAATTAACCTACTTGCATGTCTTTGGAGTGTGGGAGGAAACTGGAGTACCCGGAGGAAACCCACGCAGGCACAGGGAGAACATGCAAACTCCAGGGAGGTAGTGTCATGGTTGGGATCCAAACCAGTGACCCTTTTTACTGCTAGGTGAGAGTGCTAACCACTACACCACTGTGCTACCCAACTTTGCCAATCCCAGTTAAGAAACACATTTTAAGAGTAGGTAGGACAGCAGTGTCAGCCAATACGAGCTTAAAGCTGGCCATACACTGATAGAAATTTGGCAGGTTTAGGCTGTTCAATGTGCTTCATATGGTATATACACGTGTATTAAAGAAGGGCCACACTAGTACCACATCCATAAATTCAAAATACCTACAAAGAAAAACATAAGAATGCAGTTTATGCAAATTTAACTTGTGTTAGTTGCCTCCAACTTATGGGCTAAAACTCACCACAATTGTTTGACTACTGACTCACTATAGGTAAATCAAAGTAACTTATGTCCAAGCAAAAGTGCTTCAAGTACCATATTTATTGGTACTCACGATCCTTGCCATAGATCCAGCAGTGCACGTGCCAAGGTAGGGTTGGAGATGTAGGCACACATGCTGCTAGATCTGTGGCAAGGATTGTGAATCGAAGTAGATACCCATATAACTTATCATAAGTTTGCAGTCATAGCTCTTGTGGCACTTTTTATATGCGACTGCATTCATTTTTAATGTATTCATTTTGATAATAAAGGTCCAGACTATGAGTAACCTCTGTTCCCAGATGTCATGCTTTACTAATGATATACTGGATATATGAGGTGGCTATTATACAAAAAAAGCTCGGAACTTGTCTGGATGGGATTTTTTTTTGGAGAGTAATCATTAGGAGATAAGAAACAAGCACTGTTGACTTACCTATAGTTGGTGGTCAAACAACTTCAGTGAATTTTATGCCATGAGGTGGAGGTGATGTAAAATGAATTGAGTTTGTGTACACTGTATACATCATTGCAACTGTAGTTCATTTTTTAATTTCAGAATTATGGTCAATTTTTTTAACTGATTGTTTTCAGTTATATCTAATACACTATTATGTTCAAGTTCTGTCCTGAAGAAGTACATTTAATCCGTGAAATGTGTTGAAAAAAAGAGGACGCTTTGCCAAAGGCCTCTGTCAATATTGTGTATACTACATCAAAATATCATTTAATAATGGTTATTGTACAAATATAGGCCATTTGTTGGGGCAAAGACATCCACCCCTCTAGAACTGCCATGGTGACTTGTTTTAGGGTTTAGATCTTTATGGCCCCTTTCACAGGTGCGGACCGTATGTCCATATTTCATCCATCCGTTTTCGGATGAAATACGGACATACATGCATCCCTATGGGATAGCGGGTGTCAGCGGATGAACATCCGCTGACACCCGATATCATCAGTCTCTGCTATGGTCCGATTCTGCAGACGTAGGAAAATCCTATTTTTCTATCAGTCTGCAGAGCGGATCGGATGACAGACAGTCGGGGTTCATCCAATCCCCCATAGAGGAGAGCGGAGATCTGACAGGGCGGTCTGTCATCCACCGGCTCAGCGGGGATAAACGGAGCAATCCCCGCTGAGCAAGCAGATGTTCACGGAGCGGATCATCACGGATCCATCCCTTGTGAAAGGGGCCTATAACCTTTATACTAATTCTAGGATCATAAATTGACCCATATACCCTTTTGACTATTATGTAGAAATACAACTATATATGTTTTAAACGCTGTTGTTGTCTCCAAAATGTACCTGTAATGTCTGAATATTAGAAAAATATCATTCTTATGGGTAAAGTAAATTTAAGCTTGTCATGCATGGCTTGAATTTCTGTTGGTACCACCCGGCTTGCCAAAAGTCCAATTTAAAATCTAGCTAGATGGAAAATTGCGGTCTATCAGCTGCAGTCACTGTTCAGGTATTTAGACAGTTTCAGGTGCTGTGGCTGTCTGAATACAAAAGCCAGTAGGGGAGATTCCTCCATAACTGTTGTTTAGCATGGCTGGGGAAATCAAGTATGGCTAGCCTTGATATTGTGAAGAGGTGGACAATGTTTATGAACTGGAGTATGGTTTTTCAGTAAAAATAATAACTAATAATAGTAATACACTGAATCTTAGGCAATTTATGTTATAGGTTTAATAACATTATATTTTTGTTGGTTAGCACGGTGATTATCAATCAGATCTAGTTAGTTGTTTTCCACGTTATATTAAATTCACATTGTCTGACACCTCCTGTTTCCCAGAATGCCTTTGATGTTCTGGGTTTCACAGCGGAGGAAAAAGCTGGTGTGTACAAGTTGACTGGATCCATCATGCATTCTGGCAACATGAAATTCAAGCAGAAGCAAAGGGAAGAACAAGCAGAACCAGATGGGACTGAGGGTGAGATATGCAACTGAATTAGTAGATGTATTCAATATAAACCACACTGTACTGTAACTTTAACCGCTTCAGCCTCGGAAGATTTTACCCCTTTCCTGACCAGAGCACTTTTTGTGATTCGGTACCGCATCGCTTTAACTGACAATTGCACGGTCATGTAAAGTTGCACCCAAACAAAATTGACATCCTATTTTCCCCACAAATAGAGCTTTCTTTTGGTGGTATTTGATCACCTCTGAGCTTATTATTTTCTGCGCTATAAACAAAAAAAAAAAGACAATTTTGAAAAAAAAACACAATATTTTTTATTTTTTGCTATAATAAATATCCCCCAAAAATAAATAAAAAAGCATTTTTTTCCTCAGTTTAGACAAATATGTATTATTCTACTTATTTTTGGTAAAAAAAAAAATCACAATAAGCGTATATTGATAGGTTTGCGCAAAAGTTATAGCATCTACAAAATAGGGGCTAGTTTTATGGCATTATTATTTTTCATTTTTTTATTAGTAATGGTGTTGATCTGCGATTTGTATTGGGACTGCGACATTATGGCAGACACATCAAACAATTTTGAAACTATTTTGGGACCATTGTCATTTATACAGCGATCAGTGCTATAACAATGCATTGATTACTGTGTAAATGAGGGGTTAACCACTAGGGGGCAATAAAGGGGTTAAGTGTGTCCTAAGGAGTGATTCTAATTGTAAGGGGGGTGGGCTTCAAGTCACATGACAGCGATCACCGCTCCCAATGACAGGGAATGCTGATCTCTGTCATGACACTAGCCAGAACGGGGAAGTGCTTTGTTTTAAGGCACTTCCCCGATATGAGGCTCTGTGACACGATCACCGGAAGACCGGGTGACTCTCAATCCCACGCACACTGTATGCGGCAGGCTCATGCGCCTGCTAACCCCAGCTCTTAAAAGGGACGTACAGGCATGCCTATTTGCCCACCACTGCCATTGTACCAACGTATATCAGCATGCAGCGGTCGGCAAGTGGTTAAAGTTGGCCATATACAGTATCTCATAAAAGTGAGTACACCCCTCACATTTTTGTAAATATTTTATCATATCTTTTCATGTGACAACGCTGAAGAAATTATACTTTTCTACAATGTAAAGTAGTGAGCGTACAGCTTGTATAACAGTGAAAATTTGTTGTCCCCGCAAAATAACTTAACACACAGCCGCTGGCCACAAAACCGCTGGCCACAAAAGTGAGTACACCCCTAAGTGATAATGTCCAAATTGGGTCCAATGTGTCAATATTTTGTGTGGCCACCATTATTTTCCAGCACTGCCTTAACCCTCTTGGGCATGGAGTTTACCAGAGCTTCACAGGTTGCCACTGGAGTCCTCTTCCACTCCTCCATGAGGATATCAAGCTGATGTGTGTTAGAGACCTTGCGCTCCTTCGCCTTCCGTTTGAGGATGCCCCACAGATGCGCAATAGGGTTTAGGTCTGGAGACATGCTTTGCTAGTCTATCACCTTTACCCTCAGCTTCTTTAGCAAGGCAGTGGTCGTCTTGGAGTTATGTTTGGGGTCGTTATGTTGGGATACTACCATGCTGCCCAGATCATGCTCTATTTCAGTACAGAGTACATGTTGGCATTCATGTTTCCCTTAATGAACTGTAGCTCCCCAGTGCTGGCAGCACTCATGCAGCCCCAAACAATGACACTCCCACCACCATGCTTGACTGTAGGCAAGATACACACTCTTTGTACTCCCCACCTGGCTGCCACCACACACGATTGACACCATTTGAACCAACTTTTATGAGATACTGTACGTAAATTTGTGTTTTCCTATTAAGCTTTAAGGCTGAATGAAAAAGAACTAAAAGAACTAACAGACGATTTCACCAATGTTATACAGCGCGGAGGGAGGAACCTTCCACTGTGGCTATTGTATTTATAACGCAAACAAAGGCTGCTTTTGATTGGATGCAGCCTCTGTTTGGCCAAACATTTGCCAGAGTGTACATTCAACTAAATTGGATTGAACTATTGATTTTTCTGAAACAGACCAGAGGCAGATGGGCCACCCACTGACCAAATTTTGGCTGACCGACTTAAGTTTCACACATCGCTAAGTGACATGACCTGCAGTTACAGCTATCATTGTGATGCAGGTGCCTGCTAGATTTAAAACTGTTTTATGTGTTAATTGTAGTTTGATATGTTCCTGGGTGAAGCCTGTTGGTTTCTGGGAACATTGTCATTTCAAATTATTCTTTATTCAGACTTGCTT
Organism: Lithobates pipiens; assembly: GCF_037356315.1. Lineage (NCBI taxonomy): Eukaryota > Metazoa > Chordata > Amphibia > Anura > Ranidae > Lithobates > Lithobates pipiens. The sequence goes on from NW_027507696.1 coordinate 18,722,559, forward strand.
AACTATGACACAAATGTTCTATCGCAGGGATATGCAATTAGCGGACCTCCAGCTGTTGTAAAACTACAAGTCCCATCATGCTCTGCCTCTGGGTGTCGAGCTTGTGGCTGTCAAAGTCTTGCTATTCCTCATGGGACTTGTAGCAACAGCTGGAGGTCCACTAATTGCATATCCCTGTTCTATGGTATTTCTTGCACATAAGGACCCTATAACTGTGTCTTTTCCACCAAAAGTTTTTTTTTTTTTTTTTGACATTGCAAGGGAATTATCTTATTTGGTCAATTGATATAGAAATAGTGCCATGAATTCATTAAAAAAAGAAAAAAATTCCAGATTATAGGGGAGGGGGTTTTCCTTAAGATTAATATTGGTGGCAAACAGTAAAAAACATATTATTAAAAATACATTGTATTAAACTGAAATGCAACACTGCTATTATCAATGTAAATGGGTCATGGCTTGCAAAAAATAAATACAAAATTACAGAAGTGATGCTGTTTGGCTATTGTGTGCACAAAAATATATTTAATCCATCTTATAAATGCTTCTTGCTGAAGGCTGGTAATACTGTACTCATGTTGCAGAGGCTGACAAATGTGCCTATCTCATGGGCCTGAATTCTGCTGACATCCTGAAAGGATTGTGCCACCCCCGAGTCAAGGTTGGGAATGAGTATGTCACCAAGGGCCAAAATGTCCAACAGGTGAAGACGATTTTATCTTGAAATATCTTTTTCTATATATTTAATTTTTAATTTTATTAAGGCTTCTTTCAACAAACACTTTCTTTTGCTGCCTTCTCTACTTGTCTGCTTTTCATAATCATAACACATTCATTTTCCCCATTGTTTAGGTAAACTATTCCATCGGTGCCCTGGCCAAGTCAGTGTATGAAAAGATGTTTTTGTGGATGGTGGTTAGAATAAACACCACCCTGGAAACCAAACAGCCCAGACAATACTTCATTGGAGTGCTGGACATTGCAGGATTTGAGATCTTTGATGTAAGTATTATATAATAAAGTGTGAAATAAAATATGATAGTACAGGGGTTTCTGTAAAACCACAGGAGGAGAAGAAAGGATAATGGCCAAGGCATTTCCGAGATTAAACTGCAAATCTAGAAAAAAAGCCAATGCATAGGTTTGTGTATATGTCCAAACATGAACAAGCTGGCCCACTCATGACATTTAAATGTTGTGTAGTGCCACCCCTGTAGGGGCTGCTGGAAGATGACTGTCCCCAGAGGTTGCCCTGACCTTGCAAGCCTCTCTGACACCCTGGATTCTGATGTAATTCAAAGAGAGAGTGCAAATGCAAAAGACACAAAGAAATAATAGAGATTGCAAATTGATATTTTACTAGATATTCTGGAGTTTACAAGGGGGGAAAATGTAAAATGCAGGTATTCTTCAAATTGCAAACTTTAGCATTAAACAGAGTTACAGAGATATGCAATGAAATAGCAGTTACATTGAACATGGTGGTAAAAACCAACAGGCCTTAAGAGAACCTATGACCCCAGGTTCAAGAGGGGGAGAGAAGACTCTTTGTCAGTCTGCTCCCGCTAAGCCCTGATGCCACAGGTGAAAAAAAAATAACAAAAGACAATATGTAAAACTTGGGTAAGAATTCCCCTTTAAGATAAACAAGTGCTACACAATTTAACCAATGATGTGGCCGGATTCCTTTGGGTGGAGGAGTCTTTGAAGTAAGGGTATCTGAGATCTTCAGCTATCTATGAATGGGCCCAAAGATGTTGCTGTGCAATGGCAACCAACAAAGGTAATTAGAATAAGCATGGTGTTTCCAGCGAAGTGCCTTTGATGTAGAAAAAGGGGGGGGGGGGATAAAGGTGTCTACATGCAGTGTCTCTGAATGTAATGTTAAAGGTGAGCTTCTGCAGGCTCATCAATCCCATAGATACTAAGTCTTGTTCCTGATGACCCAGGGATTCAGTGGTGCCTATGTCCAGGCCCTGGCGCCCACGCACACCGGCCAGGGGGGATAGCCTCTGCAGCTGTAGGTCCTATGTCCCAAGAGAGTGAGCCTGCCCAGGACAGTTCAATTTATCTGCTTGCCCAGAATTCTTTTAGCCTTTCAGTACTCTGGAAGCTGTAGTTTCAAACAGTTTTAAGTCTAGTGTAAATCCAGGGGACCAGACTACATGTCCCACAATCCTCTGCTATCAGTGAATGGCTTGCCCTCTGCATTCAGAAAGTGATGTGATTATTCCCCATGTAAAGCACTAGAGAGAAAGTGCTCCATGTAAAGCACACAAAGGAGTGTCCCTGAGTGAAGGTAATAACACAGCCAACACTTCGCTATATCTGCAATTTCTCTCAACACCACCATTACATTAAAACTAGGTTAAAGCAGCCCACAAAAGCTCACCTGGGTCCCTGTGAACACACAAAGAACCAGCCTTTTGACAAATGCCAGAGCTGTCAGACTAACAGTCAGGGACTGAGAATACCAAAGAGCAAATCAAACAGTAAATAGATCTGAACTGCTTTATACTATATGTTAAAGCGGTGTTCCGGCTGCAATTTTTTTTTTTTAAGTCAGCAGCTACAAACACTGTAACTGCTGACTTTTAATAAGGATACTTACCTGTCCTGGAAGCCCGTGATGTTGGCCCCCCGAGGCTGATCCGTCCATCGGATCGGGTGCAGGCCCCGCCATTCTAATTAAGGGAAACCAGCAGTGGAGCCTTGTGGCTTCACTGCCTGGTTCCTATTGCGCATGTGTGTGTCATGCGGCGCTTTGTGAATGGCCGGCTGTCTTCTGGGACACACACAAGTCCCAGAAGACAGCGGGGGGCTCGCTTAAGAAGAGGATATGACGTCCTGCGCCGTGGACCGGATGGATCGGAAGTACAGGCTGTACTTCATAAAAAGGTAAGTTAGAAGAAAAAAATAATAATTTTACTAGCCAAAAACAAGGGCTCGAGAGGTGGTCTTTTGTTTAAGACCACCTCTCAAAAGTGGGTGGAACTCCACTTTAAGTAAAGTCATGTATGGTCATTAATTGATTGCAAAAGATAACAAGAGAATGTAGGGAAAATTATTGGATGCCATAACTTTAAAACTGAACTCCAGTCTTCACTTCAGTTTTGCACAGTTGCACAGGCTCCTCTCATTTACTGAAATTACTTGCTCTGATTTCTATGCACACTGTGAGCTTCTCAAAGTGTGCATTAGAAGCTGCAAGAAGTCAATTTCAGCCTTTCTGCTTTCCTGGATGATGGGTTCCCAGCATCATCTAGCACTTTCCTTCCCAAACTCACTGTCCCTGGTCTGCCCCTATCATTCATTGAATTTTAGTTCTTTCAATCACGGAGGCTTAGTATCATGTTTGGGCATGGCCTTGTTTGGCCTGCATGGAAATGCACAGCACCCTGCCGGCCCCTCCCACTAGCCATCATCTACCTGCATTGCATAAAAGTTCAGAGACCAAGTTATGATGTCATTGGAACAAAAATAAGATATGTAATGAACACACGCAGGTTTTATTTAAAAACTGAATTAGCGTGTTGATGCTAATGAAGGGAGGAAAGAAAGAAACAGGGAAGGCAAAATATATGCAGAACAAACTTCAACTTTAACATTGATTATATACATAATAAAATAGAGCATGAATCGCACTGTGAGTGAGAACGTTTGATTTGTATGTGTATTTTGTATGTATTTTTCTGTCATGAGTACATATTCATTTTGCTTAAATTGGCCTTTCTTCTTTGTCTAACACATTTTTTTACACCTTCAGTTCAACAGCTTTGAGCAGCTGTGCATTAACTTCACTAATGAGAAGTTGCAGCAGTTCTTCAACCACCACATGTTCGTGTTGGAGCAGGAAGAATACAAGAAAGAGGGAATTGAATGGGAATTCATTGACTTTGGTATGGATCTGCAGGCCTGTATTGATCTCATAGAGAAGGTAAGAGTGACGGGAACTACTTTACTTTACATATACTGTATGTATATATATATGTGCTTCTCATGTTCTTTCTTGTCTTATGCCGCGTACACACGGTCGGAGAATCCGTCGGAATGCGTCTTATCGGACCGTGTCGTCGGATAATCCGACTGTGTGTGTTATGCACCGGACTGATTCCGTCCAAATCTCCATCGGACCCAATTTTCCAACATGTTGGAAATATTTCCCGACCAACTGGGCCGGTCGGACCTAATCCGATCATGTGTAGAGCATTTTGATCGGACCAAGTGCCACGCATGCTCAGATCAAATTCCTACATTAAAGCTATTGGCTACTAGCCTGAACGTAGTCCCATCGTAATGAAATTACGTCATCACGTTCTGAATGATCGGATTTTTCGACAACTTAGTCTGACCGTGTGTATGCAACAGTTTCGGACAAGATCCGACGGACAAAATCCGACAGACAAAATCCGACGGATTTGGTTGTCGAAATCTCCGACCGTGTGTACAGGGGCTTACTTTGACTAAATATTTTCCCTTTTTACATATTTACTTTTTCCCTTTATGACACATTAAGCTCTTTTTTTCCACAGCCCATGGGTATCATGTCCATCCTTGAAGAGGAGTGTATGTTTCCCAAGGCCTCCGACGTGACCTTTAAAGCCAAACTGTATGACAATCATCTGGGCAAATCCAACAACTTCCAGAAGCCACGTAATCCCAAAGGAAAGCCAGAGGCTCACTTTGCTCTGGTCCACTATGCTGGCACTGTGGACTATAATATCCTTGGTTGGCTAGAAAAGAATAAGGACCCTCTTAATGAGACCGTTGTCGGATTGTATCAAAAGTCATCACTTAAGCTTTTGGCACTCCTGTTTGCCAACTATGCTGGGACTGACGCAGGTAGGACTTGCTTAGAACATTAAAAACTTGAATTAGTTTGCTGCTTTTCACTGTACATTAACCCTGTGTTTTATTCCAAATTATAGATACAGGAAAAGGTAAAGGTGCGAAGAAGAAAGGATCTTCTTTCCAGACTGTGTCTGCTCTCCACAGAGTAAGAATTATTTTTTTAGCTGAAGTATTTTTTGTGACATAATAAAAATGTTCATTATTGTTTTTCACAATTTTTTTGTGTTGAAATGCTTTGCACAGTGCTGGTGCAAGACCATTTGGTGCCCAGGGCGAAGATGGAAAACTGTGCATGTGCATAATCATGTTTCAATTGCTATTGCATCTGATTATTATATACTGCAGTCTGAATGGTTGAATCTTTTTGCTGGCTGTGAAATACCCAGATAGTTCTTCAAAACAATTTGATAACTAAGGCTAGCCATAAATTATACAATTTTCTTATTCGATTTCCTTTAGATTTACCTTCAAATATTTAGTGCAAGGCCCTGCCTGATTACACACAAATTGAAAGTGTTTAGGTTTGACCACATAATATATGGTTTTGCTAAATCTAAAGGAAAAATGTACAAGAAGATTGCATAATTTATGGCCTAACTAAAGCTACTAATTTCTAATGTTTTTGGTGGTGAATGCAAGGCTGTATCCTGTCCTATGCTGACAAGACCCAGGCCTTGGGCAGCACTTTGTAGGGGGGCAGAACAGAAAGAGTCCCCGCTGGCTTGTGCTACACTGTTAGTGTAGCGCCAGTCTTATGGGGCGGACTGGGCTGAGAGGCAATTTATTCTAGCGCCCCCATAAAGCGGCCACACTCTGCAACTGTGGGGGGGCACCACTTCTAATTTTGACTGTCCTATCATCCTGGACCACAAACCTTCCTGACTGTGCTATATGTTTTCTGCTGCACCATTGACATGGTTATATCTTCTTAGTCCTCTCCATAAAATTATCAGAAATTTGTGCTTAAAGTAGAACTATAGGCAACACTTTTTTTTTATTTTGGTTAGAATAAGGGAGGGTTATAGCCCCTGTCAGTTTATTTTTTACCACCCCTGTCCCATTGCAGAGATTTCCCTTCACTTCCTGCCCCATAGCCAAAAAGGAAGTGAGAGGAAATCTATGCAAATTAAGGGAATCCATTGCCCCCCCCCCCCCAGGCCCTCAGAACTAGTGCCCCAACTCGAAAATTTCAATGCGGATCTTAAACAGCAAGGGGTGTTGTCTTGAAAGGAAAGGGTGGGTCTTATTTAATTAGGGGGTATACAAATTTAGTCAGGCCTTGGGCAGAACAAAACCCAAATACACTACTGGGTAAATGTCCCTAGCAGGATGTGTTGGAACATGTTACCCTCCTTGATATTTTTTTGCTTCAACAGGAGAATCTGAACAAGCTCATGACCAACTTGAGAACAACTCACCCTCACTTTGTGCGTTGTATCATTCCTAATGAACGAAAAGCTCCAGGTAATAACTAGTCAGGAAATCAGTCAGAGTCCCATCTTTCCTTTTAGCAGTACTTTAGAACTTAGATCTCCTTTGACCTTACCATTGCTGAAATGTAATTTTTGTCTTAGTCCCCCTAATAACCATCCCTTTCCACCTTAACTACCACCACTAGCATACTTTTTTTGTCTTTTTGGACACTATATGTCTATATGTGCTTTGCAGGTGAGATGGACAATCCTTTGGTGATGCACCAGCTCCGTTGTAATGGTGTACTGGAGGGTATTAGAATTTGCAGAAAGGGATTTCCCAACCGCATCTTGTATGGTGATTTCAAACAGCGGTAGGCACATTTATTAGAAATGCATAGCAGTGAGCATAAAGTATAATTCAACATCTGTTTAATAAGTTTTATTTTGAACAGCTACCGTATCCTGAATCCTTCTGCCATACCTGAAGGACAGTTCATAGACAGCAGGAAAGGTGCTGAAAAGCTTTTGGGCTCACTGGAGATTGATCACTCTCAGTACAAATTTGGACATACAAAGGTAAATATGTATTTGTATCCTTTTTTCCAACATTTGTGCCATTCAATTTCATTTGGGAAATTACAAAAAATACCCTACATTTTCAAACAGGTGTTCTTTAAAGCTGGTCTTTTGGGTTCCCTGGAAGAAATGAGAGATGAAAGACTCTCTAGGATCATTACACGAATCCAAGCCCAGTCTCGAGGATTGCTGATGAGAATAGAATTTAAGAAGATTTTGGAGCGCAGGTAAATATATGTACACTCAAAATTCAAATAGAGACACAATTAGTTTAGAACAGAATTGATTTTTCTCTTACGTTCTTTGACAGACACAGCCCCTCTTCCTTATGCTTGACCAAACAGGGATTTATAGCCCCACCTGCAGGAGTAGGACACTAGGTGCAAAAGAACTCAGCACATTCTATGGGCAGTCCTCTCTAGATATAATACCCACTCTCTGCTATAGGCAAGACAAGGAGAAAGAACCTGGCTCCCTGCTGGGATCCTGGGGTGGGGGGTCAGTAACTGCTCTGGTGGGGATCCGTGGGTGCTGTGCTCTCTCTGGGGGGTTCAAGAAATCTGATTGTGGCCTCCATGTGAGTTTAACTAATCCTTTATCCTTGTATCCTATGCCTACATATGTTTGCTAATAGGTGTCCCTCTTTTTCATTTCAAAAAGTTGGTTTCTCTCCCTCCAAGCTTTGGCTTTCGCCAGAGCACTAACAGGCCCTTTATGGGGCTATGCAGGACCTGTTGTTTCGAGGAGTGATTGTCCCGGTACCCGAGTCAGAGAGGTACCAGGGATTTTACCTAGACATTAAAGCCTAGAATGCTTTTGTGTGGGTTCAAATGTTCAAGATTAAATCCATTCCCTCTGTGGTGGCCTCTCTTCATCAAGGGGATTTCCTGGCCTCCATAGACATCAAGGATACATACCTGCACATTCCCCTCTGTATGGGATACCAGCGTTCCTTATGCTTTGCGATGGTGCCTATCAGTGGTGGCTGGTGAAGTTTTAGGATGGGGGGGACGCCAGACCCCGCCCTTCCTTTTTGACCCCTCCCAGTTGGTGAAAATGGCCAAATGCAGCCTCTGTTCCACTAAATGCAGCCTCTGTCCCACCAAATGCCGCCTATGTCCCACCAAATGCAGCCTCTGCCCCCCCAATGCAGCCTCTGCCCCCCCAATGCAGCCTCTGCCCCCCAAATGCAGCGTCTGCCCCATGCAGCCTCTGCCCCCAATGTAGCCTTGGTCCCCCCAAATGCAGCCTCTCCTCCCCCAAATGCAGCCTCTGTCCCCCCCAAATGCAGCATTTGCCCCCCCAAATGCAGCCTCTGCCCCCAATGCAGCCTCTATCCCCCCAAATGCAGCTCCTGTCCCCCCTCAAATGCAGCCTGTGTCCCCCCATGCAGCCTGCCTGTGTCCCATTAAATGCAGCCTCTGTCCCCCCCAAATTCAGCCTGGGCCTCCCCAAATGCAGCCTGCCTATGTCCCATTAAAAGCAGCCTGTGCCCCCCCAAATGCAGCCTGCTTGTGTTCCATTAAATGCAGCCTGTGTCCCCCCCAATGCAGCCTGCCTGTGTCCCATTAAATGCAGCCTGTGCCCCCCCATGCAGCCTGCCTGTGTCCCATTAAATGCAGCCTGCAGCGTCTGCCACTTCAAATCCCCCCCAGAGGTATTTACCTTGCTGTTGTCCTCTCCTGCGGTGTCTCCTTCCACTGGCAGCGCTGATGGACCGGCATACTTCCTGGTTCCTCTCCCGGGTGCAATGGGAGAGAGACACAGGAAGTGACATCTAACTGAGTTCAGATGTCAATCAAATCTGAAGCGCCGAGTAGCTTCCGCCCAGTGCCTGTAGTATATATTACTATGGCCGGGCGGAAGCTAATCGGCGTTTCAGAAAATGCCGCAAGGCGGGCTAAACGCCCGCAAATGCAGCGCCATGTCTGCAATCTCGTGATTGCATAGACGTGGCGCTTCCCATAAGGGCACTGTGTCCGGCGTCATCCGACCAAAGTGCACTTAAGGAAATTTTTGTATTTTTTTTTCTTTTTTAAAGGGCCAGTATTAAAAAAAAAAATTTTTGTGGCTGCCTGGGGCGGGGTGGGGAGGGGTTCTTGCGGGGTCTAGGCGCCTATGGACGGGCCGCCACTGGCGCCTATGGCAAGCACTGAAACTGCACCACTGTCAAAACATTTGAAATGCATCTTTCAGATAACCTTAACACTGATGCATTGATGGCTGACCAGTGGCAGTACAATAATCCCCCCCAATGCTGCATATTACAGAAATTATAAATAAGTAGAATACTAGCATTAGTAATGTCCCCCTCAGCCTCCTTCCCTCCCCCAATTGGATCTGGACAGTTCATTATTAAGTCAGTCAGATGGCAGCATCCCACATGGCATTTGGCAATGGCAATGAATCATTCATTATAACACTCAGCTTAGCTTATACACACTTTTTCCTGAACTTGCTGGATCCTCCTCAGTGGCTCCTCTTGGTTACAGCTTAGGCACTGCAGCAGCTCTTCAAGCTCCTCCCATCCCACCTCTGGCCGTGAGTGACGTCATGCTACTAAGACTACTAAGCGCCTTAGGGGGAGTGAAGTGGCAGTGCTGACAGGGGTGTCTGGTGCTTGTGCCGAAGTGCACTGGGCACGTTTTTACAGTAAGGTAGAGCGACTCAGACCACTACAGTACAGCTAGTGCCGGCTAGTGTGTACTGTGTGAAGCACTGCTGGGCCCTTCACCTGCTACCCCTCCCTCCAGCAAATTGTACCACCCAGCCCAGGGTATCCACCCCTTTCTTGTACCGGCCCGGCCCTGCTTATAGACATTACTTTGTGTAGTGCTCAAAGTAATGACTGTGCAGTTCGCAAAGCCATTATTTTGACACAGGCTGGCTGTCTGATACAGAAACCAGCACACTGAGCCATCAGCCCACCAGGAAACTCCCGGTAGTCCTGATGGCCAGTACATCCCTGCTGCCCAGCTACTCAGTAGTGCCCCTTCATATGGCACCCATGGCACATGCCATGTGTGTCATACCCTTAATACGTCACTACTCACTTGACCTTGATGGACAGTGTAGAGGTCACCATGTTACCAGGACTTCAAGTGATTGTAAAGGTTTGTTTTTTGTTTTTTTTAAAATAACAAACATGTTATACTTACCTGCTTGTGTAAGGGTTTTTTCACAGAGCAAAACCCGGTGGCTCTCCTGGCGCCTCCTCTTCATTGAGTGCCCCCACAGAGAGTCGCATTCCATGGGGGCATCTGTGCGGGCGTGCTCCCAAGTCCCACTACTGCGTCCATTGACAGACAGCAGGACTCGGCCACACCCTGAGCTCCCATGTCACTGGATTCGATTGACAGCAGTGGGAGCCAATGGCTCCTGCTCTTATCAATCTATCCAATGAGGATCCGAGACAGTGGCTGGAGCTGCTGGGTTTGTGCTTATCGCTGGAACGATTGGGTTCAGTTAAGAAAAAGTGGGGCTCTGGGGGGCAGCTGCAGCACAGGTTTTTCACCTTAACGCATAGATTGCATTAAGGTGAAAAATCACAAGACTTTGCAACTCCTTTAAGTTGGATGTTGTACCTCAGAAAGTCTGCCTTGACTTCGTCTAGGCGTCTGGATTATCTGGGCCTATTTAAAGTTCTTGGGGGACCCTTTGGGAAAGTTTAGAGTGTTGGTGTGCTTGCCTGGTTATTTCCTGGGTTTGTTTGCCCACCCCTTGTTGTGGCACTGCTTTGGGACATCTCTGTTTAGTCAAGAAAAAAGAAGATAAGCTATGTCCATCAATGAATGTAAGATAAAAGAGGATTTTTTGTTACTCGCTGTAAAATACCTATCTCTGAGTTCATTGACAGACACAGTACCCACCCCTCTATTGTAATTTTTACTTCTGACACTGCTTGTGACTAACTGGCTTACCTACAGCAGAGAGGGGGCTTTATACCCAGAGGGAATTGCCCACAGGAGGTGCTGAGTTTTTTCTGCCCAATCCTACACCTGTAGTTGGCGCTATAAAATCCTGTTTGGTCAAGAATAAAGAAGAGAGGCTGTGTCCATCAATGAACTCAGAGAAAGAGATTTTATGGTAACAAAAAATCTAGTTTTTATATGTATGGCAGTGTAAATAGCAATTATTATGGGAAAAGTGCACATTTCATAAACCAATTCAATTTCAGTTTACTGTGGAAAAAGCAGTAAAAGCAGTAAAAGATACTTTACGTTTCAGTAAAAAATACTTATGTTTGGTGTTACTGCACTTATACCTATTACCATTGCTTTATTCAGTTACCTATTAAAAAAAGCCTAAATACATTGTCCATTCTTCATTGGTTAAACAATGCAGACTATAAATAATTAAATTACTATTTCTTTAGTAACATTATTTGTAACTGGACCCCACATACCTGAAAGCTAAAAAGTAAGTGTAAGTCGAACAATAAATTCCATCCCTCTTTCTATGGCGATTTCTGAACAAATACTGTATTTTACTAGTGCCTAATATCACTGACTTTTTATCTCCCTTTCAAAGCTGAACTCCAGCCAAACAGCTACATACACAAGTTTAAATATTTGAACTGTCAAAACATTTTTTATTTTTCTCAGCCAGTCTTGTAATAATAATAATAATTGTAATAACAATACTAATAAAAAAACGCTTTTCCCTGTTTCACTCTTGGGGGGTTAATGAAGACAGAATGCAGGGACTAAAGTTAGCCTTAGACCTGTAGAATTTCATTCTAACATTGAGATGAGAAAGTATAAAAATCACTCATCCATCCATTCAATGATGCCTTCATGGACTCAACCAATTTTGTCTGACTTTTCGTTCAAGCACAATGTCAATGTCTTGGTTATCATCAAACGAACATTCTACTTCCAGATTACCTTTGGCAAGTGCATAGGACCAGTTATGATTTTTTTCAGCCGAGAACAAATTTATCAATTAGAAATTCATTTATACCCATTAATTAAAAATTGTCCATCCTTGTCCCTCGATTTGTTAACTTATTCTGGTCAAAACGGATTGTCCCCTTTAACTCTTAGTCAATTGAACGAACATTCTGAGAATTCAAATTTCCTAACAAGATTCCACAGGGGTATTTAAAACATTTTGTATGTTTTTATTTTTTAATCTGGATAAAGTTTAGCTTAATGCAATTGCATTTGCAGTTTTCTTGGTTTATTCTTTATATTATTTATCATTTCAGAGACGCTCTTCTGGTTATTCAGTGGAACATTCGTGCTTTCATGGGTGTCAAGAATTGGCCATGGATGAAGCTTTACTTCAAGATCAAGCCACTGCTTAAGAGTGCAGAGACCGAGAAAGAGATGGCAAACATAAAGGAGGAGTTCCAGAGGCTAAAGGACGCCTTGGAGAAGTCTGATGCCAGGCGCAAGGAGCTGGAAGAGAAGATGGTCTCCTTGTTACAAGAGAAGAATGATCTGCAACTTCAAGTGCAATCTGTAAGTCTACCTTAACATACTTTCCTATTAATAAATTCACCTATTACACATACACAATAATTGTAATACTTCAGGACTTTCAGCTTGAATCTCTTTATTAAAAATAGTTAAGTTATTGAATATTGTGGCAGTACAAACAACTAGGTTTTGGGGAAAAATCTACATTACATTTAACTGTACATTCAGACCCCCTGAAATACTGGTGTTTATATAAGACATGAGGAGGCTTTCGGAAACCCATGACAGGTAATCCACTGATGCAGGCTAAACAGCACCCAACAGTGTACATTAAGGGATAGAAAAACAGAAAAAAGTGGTAACAAAAGGCAGAAGATTACACTGCGACATGCTTTATTTGCCTATAACTTAAATTCCAATATAACGGTTTTCTTTTAATGAACACATATTGTCATTATATCTATGTCAAAGCTAAGATAGTTCACATAAACTAAACAGAGGTGACTAATTAAATAATCATGTCATCTAATATGGAATAGCTATCATAAATAACCTTTGGAAAGCAGTACAGAATTTTCATATAGGTTTATATATGGTAATGTTTTTTTAATTTTTGCTTAAAAGTTGTATTTCTGCATAAATTCTTGTTTTAATAGGAGCAAGACAATTTAAATGATGCTGAGGAAAGATGTGAACAGCTAATTAAAAACAAAATCCAACTAGAAGCCAAGCTTAAGGAGCAGACAGAACGGTTGGAAGATGAAGAGGAGATGAATGCAGAGCTGACAGCTAAAAAGAGGAAGCTGGAGGATGAATGTTCTGAGCTCAAGAAGGATATTGATGATCTGGAGCTGACATTAGCCAAAGTGGAAAAGGAAAAGCATGCCACAGAGAACAAGGTAATACTATTTTCTAATGGAACCTTACTCTAGTCAATGACAGTTCTCCTTTCCCTTTTAGTGTCAGCTCTTCTTTTCTTCCAGGTTAAAAATCTTACCGAAGAGATGGTTGGCTTGGATGAGATCATTGCAAAACTTACGAAAGAGAAAAAGGCCCTCCAAGAGGCCCATCAGCAAACACTAGATGACCTCCAGGCTGAAGAAGACAAAGTCAACGTGCTGACAAAGGCCAAAGCTAAGCTTGAACAGCAGGTTGATGATGTAAGTGACACCTGTACTCTGTGTAGCAGTAACATCATAGGGGCTGCTAAGTGAAGTGGCCTCAGACACGCCAAGGCAATGAACAGTCCATTAGCTTTGTTTTTGTATTTCTATTGAGGGGCTTAAACTTGGATGGGGTATAGGAAGTATGGGATGCCCAGTGGATTTGGAACAAATAATTTGGACAACTTATATACAATCTGGTATATACAGATCTTTCATCCTCCAGCACAACTCTTACTGCAGACTATTACTCCTCAGCTCCTCCAGAAATCTACTTGCTTGAGCTTTCAGACACAGCTAGCACCGAATGGTTAGGCCTGACACTGGCTCAACTTTAATGTAGCAATGAAAAGTTCTTGTTGCTAGCTGCCATAACTTTGGTTACTAAGCCCACTAACCTATCTTCAGGCCCTGCCAGCCCTCCTGGCTGCAGCTGCCCTTCTCTACTGCCCATAACATCACAGTCCACACTAATGGCTCTGTACTCATCCCAGACTGCCTGTTCCCAGTCCTCTCAGGCGTGCCTCCCCAATACTCCTGACTGTGCAAGTCACTCACCAGCCCTTTCCTGGCTGCAATCAGTTGTTCCTCTCCTTGAAGACTTGCTCGGCAATGCTAGCTCCCACTGTCCTCTCTCTTTCTCCTCCTGTGCCTCCTGTCCAGAAGCTTCACGCTTTCTTGAAGGGCTCTGTTTGCACCCGAGCCCGGGCCCCAGACAGCCTAGCACTCCATCTTCAAGCTCTGAACAGCTCCAGCTCCCCCCCCCTCAGCTGGGCTGACCCTGGGTTTTTAAGAATGCATGCCCCCTGCCAATCCAGGTTGAGGATTGGTCAGGACTCCTTAGAACACGCCCAGGCAGCTCCAACTCTCCTGTCCTCCTCTCTTTCTAGTACCTTCCAGAAGGCTCTAGAAAAAAGAGAGAGGTCTTATTGATGCTGCTTGTGAGTCACCAGCTGCTACTCTGAGCCACTCCCTGCCCAGAATTTAAAACAAACAGGCCTAGCAACCAGCCAGGCTTGCCTAAATGTATCTACTCTATTAACCTCTACCTAGAGGGTGCTACACTTGCATGTTCCAAGTATTTATATTAAGTATCTGGTATGATATGAGCTCGATTGTGACACCTCTTCATTCCCAATAGCTGGAGGGATCTTTAGAACAAGAGAAAAAAATAAGAATGGATTTGGAAAGAGTCAAACGAAAACAGGAGGGTGATCTGAAACTGACTCAAGAGAATGTTATGGATCTCGAGAATGACAAGCAACAGCTGGAGGAGAAGTTAAAGAAGTATGTTACCTCAGAATGTATTTATTTTTTTCTTAGTGGGTCTTGGTGATGTTGATATATTGTATAATATTTCTTTGACAGGAAGGAGTTTGAGACCAGCCAGCTAAATAGCAAAATAGAGGACGAGCAACTTTTAGGCATGCAACTTCAAAAGAAACTCAAAGAGCACCAGGTACATGATGCAAATATAGTACCAAAATTCCCATATTGATCACCTGAATAATATATTTATTTTAACAAATTACCTGCTTAATAAATGCCTACGGTAAATATACCTATTATCTTTCCTTTTTTATATGTTTTTCCTTTTTAATATATATGTTTCTTTTTTAGGCTCGTATAGAAGAGCTGGAGGAGGAACTGGAAGCTGAGCGAACAGCAAGAGCCAAAGTAGAAAAACTTCGCTCTGATCTGTCAAGAGAGCTAGAGGAGATAAGTGAGCGTTTAGAAGAAGCTGGAGGAGCTACTTCTGTGCAATTGGAGCTCAACAAAAAGAGGGAGGCTGAATTTCTGAAACTCCGGCGGGATCTTGAAGAGTCCACTCTGCAATCAGAGGCCACAGCTGCTACTCTACGTAAGAAACATGCTGATTCTGTGGCAGAGCTCAGTGAGCAGATAGACAACCTTCAGAGAGTCAAACAGAAACTGGAAAAGGAGAAGAGTGAATTCAAACTGGAGCTGGATGATATAGGATCTAATATGGAGCAGGTGGTGAAAGCCAAGGTAAGGGGCTGTCCTGTTGTCCTGCAGTTTTTCTAAACCAGCTATATCCCTCCTGTTTTGTTTGACTTAAATCCAGATTTAAGTCTTAATCTATTTCAACTCTGTATCCTTATATCACTTCATTTCTGACTGATTTTTGGAAATACCTTAACTTACTATGGAAACGCTGCTTCCTAACCTTCTTTCAATTATCTAAACTGGCATAGCTGAATATTAGTCACACCCTTCAGCACAAGTGTCATTGACTTATACTGCAGCGGAAGAGAGAGGTGTATCAGACCAGTGCTGATTATGATTACCTTTATTAGATTTTTTTTTTTATGTGTCCTAGTATCCAAAGTATAACCTTTAGATTCAGTCAAAACAATTCAGTGTATATTAAAGTATCATTCCAGTCAAATCCTAACCATACCTAAACCTGCCCCCTCCCCCATTCTAAGCCTATGCTTATACTTACCTTTTGAGTGCTGCTCAGGTTTCATGATTTCTCCAGCCGCCGGCTTCAGTTAAGAGGAAAGAATGCAGATAATGGTTGCAGAGCCTGTGCGATGATTTCACCCATAGGCTTATTATAGGACATTTTATGTCGGCTGCCCCTCTTAGACACTGAAGCGGGTACTGAGAATTAATCAGGTGACCTGACCAGAACACGCTCAGCTAGGTATTATGGGAGAAAAGTCTTTGTTATTCTCATATTTAATTTATGCCACGTGGTCAATGTGTGATAGGGAATCAATTTTCTTTTTTATATTATTGTGCAAGTAGGTAAGCTGCCTGGACAAATCTATATACTTTATTCTAGTATCTGTTATCTGATACTCTTGGTTGCCTTGAGTGTCCATGTCTTATGAAGCGATAACTTATATTGGGTTTATTTACTATTTCCCATTGGGGAGATAGGTGTTGCTAAGCTCAGTGCACATGGTGCACCAAAGCAAAATCCAGCCACAATTTCCCAGGTCTTTGGCATAAGAAGCGAGCATGCTCCATTGGATGCAGATGTTAGTTTGCAAGCTACAACAGTACAGAATTGTTTGGTAATAATGGTGAATTACTGTTTAAGCAGAGGCAATCATTTTCTGCACACTACTTCCTCTCACTTCTACATTATGATTTCCAGGTTAATTTAGAGAAGATATGCCGAACATTGGAGGACCAGATGAATGAACATCGTACCAAGTATGAAGAGAGTCAAAGAACACTCAATGAGTTTACTTCTCAAAAGGCTAAACTACAGACAGAGAATGGAGAGTTGTCCCGCAGACTGGATGAGAAAGAGGCATTAGTGTCCCAACTAACACGTGGAAAGCAAACCTACACACAGCAATTGGAAGACCTTAAGAGGCAGCTGGAGGAAGAGAACAAGGTAAATATTATTAAGTTACTATGATAAACAATCTCAACCAACTCTGGATTGATCATCAAAGGGCTCAAACTTATAGACTCTAGATAATGAAATTTTGACCAAAAAATTGTGACATGCAACTTATTTTTTTTTTATCTTGCATGTCTTTCTGGGATACTAAAGGTGGCAAACTACCGAAGAGCTAAGTTCTCACCACATAGTATTTACACAATTTATTTATATTCAGATCATTTTAATATGGGGTACTTACAGCTGCTTTTGCAACCTCAAATAGATTTTAGTTGTCCGTTTTTTAGGTAATTAACTATGCCTGGTTGCTTAGAGAGCATTGTTTCTCTCTTTATTAGGCTAAAAATGCTCTAGCCCATGCCTTGCAGTCTGCCCGTCATGACTGTGATCTCCTACGGGAGCAGTATGAGGAAGAACAGGAAGCCAAGGCAGAGCTGCAAAGAATTCTATCCAAAGCCAACTCAGAGGTGGCTCAGTGGAGAACCAAGTATGAGACAGATGCCATACAAAGGACTGAGGAACTGGAGGAGGCCAAGTGAGTGATAACATCCTTCTAAATCCACTGTATGTAATCAGTGCCATAATTATTAGTTAATTACTTACACAGGTGTTTTTTCCCCTTTACTCTTTGGCATTAAAAATACTTGTCATTATCCCTCTCCTGCAGCTCACCCTGCTATAATATTTAATTGCTTCTTTAACATCTGGCCAGGTATCCTAATGCATCCCAGCTAAAATTCCTTTCAACAGAGAAGCTTTTTGCTTGGATTATGTTTCATACTGTTGTATAAGACGAGCATAAAGCTTGTTTGTTAGAAGGCTCTGCTTCAGCCTTTTCTATCCAGGTGGGTGAAAGAACATGAGAGTACCCAAAGTATATGTAAATGACTGCATGAACATTACTGAGCATGATCCTTATTGGTGAATGTATGTTTACATATTCTTGTCTTTTTTATTGCTGTTTCCATATTATGATATATGGAGATTAATGGTCCGTTAGTTCCCAAAAACACATGTATTTTGTAATTATTGCAACCTTTCCTTCAGGAAAAAGTTGGCTCAAAGGCTTCAGGAAGCAGAAGAGGCTGTAGAGGCTGTAAATGCCAAATGCTCATCTCTTGAGAAGACCAAACATCGTTTACAGAATGAAATTGAGGATTTGATGGTTGACTTAGAGAGGTCAAATGCGGCATCTGCTGCACTCGACAAAAAACAAAGGAACTTTGATAAGGTAAAAAAGAAACTCTTCAGTGAAGGGGAATGCTATAACTGGTAAAATGTTTCATGTATAGTTTCTAAACTTCTTTTAATCGTTAAGATCCTTGCTGAGTGGAAGCAGAAATTTGAGGAGTCCCAAACAGAGCTGGAGGCATCACAGAAAGAAGCTCGAACTCTAAGCACTGAACTATTCAAGCTGAAGAATGCCTATGAAGAATCTCTGGAGCATCTTGAAACTTGCAAGAGAGAAAATAAAAATCTCCAGGGTGAGAAAATTAGACCAATATTCTACTAATTGAAAAGATGAAAATGAGTTGAATGTCTATTAGGAATTCATGGGTGGATTAATATCTTAAGATGTACTTCACTAATAATAAAATTATTTCACAGAGGAAATCTCAGACCTCACAGAGCAGCTGGGAGAGGGTGGAAAGAGTATTCATGAACTAGAAAAGGTTAGAAAGCAGCTGGAACAAGAGAAGATGGAATTGCAGGCTGCACTGGAGGAAGCAGAAGTAAGTAACAGCAACACTTGGTTATAATTAATATTAATTAATAAAACCACTTCATAAACTCAGTATATATATATAATCAACATGTTAAAATAGCATGCACGAAAAATGCGTCTTTGAATGTGTTTGAAATGTTTCTACATGTAAATGTGTTTGTCTTCAGGCTTCATTGGAACATGAAGAGGGCAAGATCCTGCGTACCCAGCTGGAATATAACCAAGTGAAGTCTGAGATTGAGCGTAAACTGTCAGAAAAGGATGAAGAGATGGAGCAACTTAAGAGAAACCATCAGCGTTTGGTGGATTCATTGCAGACCTCACTGGAGGCTGAGACCAGGAGCCGCAATGAGGCCCTCAGGATAAAGAAAAAGATGGAGGGTGATCTAAATGAAATGGAAATTCAGCTTAGCCAGGCCAACCGTGCAGCAGCTGAGGCTCATAAACACTTGAAGGTGGCCCATTGTACCCTTAAGGTAAGCATATAATGTAAGCATATTTGTAGACTCTGAATAGCTTTAATGTTTTCTAAAATTCAGTCATGATCATACTATTTATGCATTAACTATTAAAATAATGATAGAAATAAGTCACAGGATGCTTAAAATTTTAAGCTACAAATTCTAGGTTTATGGAGACCAAAGCCCCACCCTAATAAATCTGTGACTTGCACTGAACTACAACCAACTGCCAGAGGTACAGGTGAAAGTAACTCTTTTGTTTTGTCACTTACAGGACACTCAAATTCAACTGGATGACACACTAAGAGCTAATGACGATCTTAAAGAAAATATTGCAATTGTAGAGAGGCGAAACATGCTGCTCCAGGCTGAACTGGAGGAACTGCGGTCTCTAGTGGAGCAGACTGAGAGGGGACGGAAGCTTGCAGAGCAAGAACTGATAGAGACGAGTGAGAGAGTACAGCTCCTTCATTCACAGGTCAGAAAGGAACCAGGTTTTCTCAATCAATGCCTATCATATAAGTCAAAACACATGTAACACATGTGGTACACCACTCAGGCAAATCAGTGAAGCAATTGACAGCTGTGGGTGCTCACCTCAGCTCGCCACCGTGGATGCAATATAGGAAAAACAAGGAATGGTGGCACACCACAGACATGGTCAAAATTCTTTGAAGATATTAATTGATCAGCCAGACATATACACAAGATATGTTAACACGTTTCACTCGAGTCACTCGAACTTACTCATAGACTTGTTAAGAGTAAGCTAGAATGACTTGAGTGAAATGTGTCAACGTATCTTGTGTATGTCTGGCTGGATGATCAATTAGTATCTTCAAAGAATTTTGACTACGTCTGTGGTGTGCCACCATTCCTTGTTTTTCCTATATCATATAAGTCACTTAGATTCTCTCACAATATTGATATTCACACAGATTGTAACACTTATTATTTTCCTGAACAGAACACCAGTTTGATCAATCAGAAGAAGAAGATGGAATCTGACTTGTCTCAGCTGCAGTCAGAGGTGGAGGAAGCAGTGCAGGAGTGCCGTAATGCAGAGGAAAAAGCCAAGAAAGCAATCACTGATGTATGTAAATTTTGAAAACAAAAAGCTTTATTACATCTCATTATTTTCTCTTTAATTGTTTTAAAAATGTCTATAACTTAGGCTGCTATGATGGCAGAAGAGCTAAAGAAAGAGCAGGACACAAGTGCCCACCTCGAGAGGATGAAGAAGAATATGGAGCAAACAATCAAAGATCTTCAACAACGTCTGGACGAGGCTGAGCAGATTGCAATGAAAGGTGGTAAGAAGCAGGTGCAGAAGCTGGAGGCTCGAGTTCGGGAACTGGACAATGAGCTGGAAGCTGAGCAGAAACGCAATGCTGAGTCTGTGAAGGGCGTGAGGAAGTATGAAAGGAGAATTAAAGAACTTACGTACCAGGTATGACAGGTCAAACATAAAGATTAAAATGTAATTTACATTTCTATATTATTTTGCATGGTAGGGGAACAATACAATAATTAAGGTTGTGGTGAGCTCAGACTGATTTTTGGGATTGTGCTGGAAGTAAGGATGTGTAAATACCTTATGTTATAAATATGCAATGTTCACAGCCAAGGAGCAATTCTCACAATCACTTTCCATTTTCTACAGACAGAAGAGGACAGAAAGAACTTAGCTCGTCTTCAGGACCTGGTTGATAAGTTGCAGCTTAAAGTGAAAGCTTACAAGAGACAGGCAGAAGAGGCTGTAAGTGTCTATAACAGTGCTTCTCAACTCTAGTCCTCAAGGTGCCCTAACAGGTCATGTTTTCATACTTTCCCTCAGATGAAACAGCTGTAGTTATTACTAAGGCAGTGAAACTGATCAAATCACCTGTGCAAAATAATGGAAATCCTGAAAACATGAGGACTGAAGTTGAGAAACACTGGTCTATAATATATATACTGTCATTTCTCCAATCACATTATTTTTTGCCTGCTTTCTTCATGCATCTTCTACGCTCTTATATATATTTTTTTCTTTAGGAGGAACAAGCTAATACAAACCTAGCCAAATTCCGTAAATTACAGCATGAGCTGGATGAGGCCGAAGAACGAGCAGACATTGCTGAGTCCCAGGTCAACAAGCTGCGAGCCAAGACTAGAGATGTTGGTGGCAAGGTGAGTATAACATTTATCTTGACCTGGCCAAATATTTCTCCTTCATTACATGTTCCTGTAGATTACTGCTGTTGTTTCTGTTTACTAGCAAATACACTATATGCCCCTATGCTTTGATACCTCAACATTGGTGTTTTATTTCAACAGCAAAAGCTCCATGATGAAGAGTAGAAAGGCTCTGCTCCAAGAAGTTCTAAAGATTCTAATGAAGCTGTACATACTGTGTAAAACAAACTTAAATAAAGATTGTCTGCATAATGCAACCTCAATTTTTTTCGCCTCCTATTTTTTCAGTGCTGTAGATTGTGTGTTTGTACGCTAATGCACTTACTATAAAAAAAAATTTGAAAACAGAAAGCCCTTGCTGCCCCACGTCTGTCAAAGCCAAAAGGGAGCAAAGGGGCCCAGGATTGCTAATTCCCCTACTTGTAAAAAAAACAAATCGAATTTGCATGAATAGTTCATTCCTGATAAAACAGTTGAGGTTTTGTGGGTAAAACAATGCTATCTGGTACTTGCTTTTAACTTATCTGTCGCTACTTTAATAAACGTATATGAATATTTCTAATGATATGTTGAGGGGATTTACTAAAACTGGTGCACACAGAATCTGGTGCAGCTGTACATAATAACAGCTTCTATGTTTTACTTTCAAAGGTTAATTGAACAAGCTGATGTTAGAAGCTGATTGGTTACTATGCACAGCTGTACCAAATTCTGTGTGCACCAGTTTTAATAAAGCTCCCTCATTATATTGTAAAATGCTTGTATTACCAGCATATCCCAGGGTATAGTTTCCCCTGTTGAGAAGTCCTGTAAAGCAGCTAAGGAATGCCTGTTACAACTGTGTGCAGAAACACTGATGAATTAGAACAGTGCAGCCACCAGTATGACCAAATAACCACAGCAATATTATACTGCAGATCATTACTGAGCAGTAGGAGCATATTTTCATAGATCATTTCCCTGGACAAGTTTGTTACAACTTTGCAGCTTTTTTTTATATCCAAACAAAAGTTTATTTAGTTCAACATGAACAAACATAACCAGGCTTCAACAATTCACAGTTGCATTACATGGTCAGTACGTTTGCATTACATAATCACTGCAAAATCGTCTTAGATGAGACAAACCCCACTCTTCTCTAACTTTTTATTTCCCGACCCCATGTTTCTAGATGGCTAATATTCCGTATGAGTTCACTCAACCAGCATTCCCTCCCAATATCTGCCCATTACCAGATCCACCGGGACCGGCCCCGGTACATCCAGCCATGGGCCCCAAAGCTTCTCAAGCCTCTGGGAGCAACCCCTGTGTTGATATACCATTTTCTCCATTCTAATCATATTCCCAACTGTGGAAATCCACTCCTTAACAGTGGGCGGATCCTCCGATATCCAATGGAGCATTATCATCTTTCGTGCTAACTGTAAGATTCTAATAACTTGGGGTCGGTGGGCATAGAGATCCGAAACACCCTATTTATGGTGTTCACCACACCACCCCAATAGGAGTGAAGCTTCAGGCACCTCCACAGAAGGTGTATCAGGTCTCCGTGATCCCTCTTGCACATAGTACACGTCGGGGTAGGCCTAAGACCCATTTTATGCATTTTATGTGGGGTATAGTAAATCCTTAAAATAAGATACAACTGGGATAACCTCTGTGACACATTCAGGGAACTCATGGGCACTGCCTGTAATATTTCCTCCCACTGTTCTCCATCTATGGGTCCTACATCCCTGTCCCACCCACTCTTCACTTTCAGGGGGTGTTTATTCAGGAGACTCTGCAGGAGCATATTGTAGCATTGAGAAATAAAACCTTTAGTAGTGGCTGCCCTCAGTATTAAATTAAACACCGGCGTTGGCGAAGAAACCCACTCAGAGGCTCTACTCTGCGCCTTCACTGCGTGCCTCAATTGCATATAGTAAAACCTCATACTGGGTGGCAAGCCAAATCTGTCCCGCAGAGTCTCAAAAGACTGTAGGATCCCATTTTGGAAGATCTCCCGAATATATACCACTCCATACCTCTTCCACAATGTCCCATGTTGTAGCTGTGCTATCTCAAGGTATGTTCCATTGGACCATATTGGGCTAAACTCTGTACGCTGTCACTCCCTGCAGGTATCTACTTTTGTTCCAAATTTTCTGTATGAGATTGTAGGTCGGGTATTTCTTATTTGGTTTCCCAAAAGTTAGGGCCTCAAGTGCTGCAGGCACTGAGTCTCGTTTTACTGTGTGTAGCATTACCGCCTTTGAAGAACTACGGGCATGACCTGGCCTATCTGCTTACCCCTCCATAGTCCCTATGAGGTGTTGGAGTTGCGCCGCCAGATAATATAACCATGGGTTCGGCAGGGCAAGCCCACCCTCGTCCTTAGGGCACTGTAAATGTTCGAGTTTAATCCTGGGGGGGGGGCAATTTTTCCAGATTAGTAAGCGGAAAAGGGAGTTCACAATTCTAAATGTTTTCAGTGGGACCACTACCGGAGAGTTGTGGAGTACATATAGTAGCTGGGGCATAAGTATCATCTTAATCAAGTTCACCCTGCCCGCTACCGACAGGCAGAGTGAGTTCCATGTCCTAATCCGGTCTCTAAATTTCTGCAGCAGTGGGGAGATGGCCAACACTCCATTATCCCGCACCATGGGTGAGAGCTGAACTCCCAGACAACTTTGCAGCTTGAACAGAAAATGAATCTAGTCAAGGATAAAAGGTGGAATTCAATAAAGGAGTTCCAACACTTTTGGTAGTATGGCCCCTTTGAAATGTCCTGTGCACAATGCATTTGATATGTGTGCAGGGCTGTCTTTATTATCGATTGGACCCTGGGAAAACATTTTCTTGGGCCCCCTCTTCCATGCAATTTCACTCTCCACATGCTCGGAGACATACAATAAATAGCAGCTAGACTCAAAACCAGTTTACTGAATCAGACCAGGCTAGCGATTGCGATTGGTTGCCAGAGGTTACTGTGTATCATTACCACTCACTGACTGGCTGCTAGAGGTTACAGCACACATTATGGATCACTGTCTATTTTCTAGAAGTTACAGCACATGATTTCTGCTTGTTGATTGGTTGCTAGAGATTACTGTATATTAATACTGCTCACTTATTGATTGTTAGAGGTTACTGGACATCTATACCATTCACTAATTGGTTGCTATAGGTTACTGCACATTATTACTGCTCACTGATTGGTTCCTAGAGGGTACTGCATAGCCTTGACTGTGCACATGCACCAAAATTCAGGGTGCTGTGGCATTATGCTATTTTGAAGATGTGTTCCACATCTAATTTGCTTACCTTTGCAGAACAGGCTGATGTTCGGCTTAATGACTATAGTTGTGGGCAGGACTTTCAAGCATGCTCCTTTACCTCCCCAGTGGGCAGCATTCAGCAGAAGTGATGGTAGATGTGACCTCAGGGGGACATTATATACATATGAATGTTGCCTCTATTTACATATCAATGCCTGGGTCCACAACTATTTACATATTAATGCAGGTTATTTACATGTAAACACAGGGTCTGCAGGTGAGTCTTGTGTACATGGCAAAAGGGCAGAGCTGGGCAGCAGCAACAGAACTTTACACTGAGATATTGGGACACAGCACGGGACTAAAACTTCAAGGAATAAGGGAATTTAAACTGGGATAGTTAGCAAGCATGAGGCCCCACAACAATGATGGGACCCAGGGCAGCTGCCCCTTTTGCCCTGCCTTAAAAACGGTCCTGTAACTAAGACCACCTCTGAGTTGGCTTACAGAAGGACAAAATGTCTTGGGAAGCTTTGGACAATGATATCAACCAGCATCCCTGCCCCTTGGTTTACTTGCAGTAACGCACAAAACTATATGGTGTTAAACTGGCAGTAACACACACAGAACTATATGGTGATAAACTGGCAGTAACACACACAGAACTATATGGCATTAAACTGACAGTAACGCACACAAAACTATATGGCGTTAAACTGGCAGTAATGCACAAAAAAACTATATGGTGTTAAACTGGTAGTAACACACAAAAAAACTGTATGGTGTTAAACTGGCAGTAACGCACACAGAAGTAAATGGCTTTAAACTTGCAGTAACACACAAAACAATATGGTGTTAAACTGGCAGTAATGCACAAAAAACTATATGCATTAAATTGGCAGTAACGCACACAGAAGTAAAAGGCGTTAAACTTGCAGTATCACACAAAATTATATGGCTTTAAACTGGCAGTAACGCACAAAAAACTATATGGCGTTGAACTGGCAGTAACGCACACAGAAGTAAATGGCGCTAAACTTGCAGTAACGCATAAAACTATATGGCGTTAAACTGGCAGTAACACACATAGAACTATATGGCATTAAACTGGCAGTAACCCACACAGCGTTAAACTGGCTAACACACGCAAAACGATATGGCGTTAAACTTGCAGTAGCACACACAGAACTATATGGCGTTAAACTGGCTAACGCACACAAAACTATATGGAGTTAAACTGGTATTAACGCACACAGAAGTAAATAGGGTTAAACTTGCAGCAACGTACGAAACTATATGGTGTTAAACTGGCAGTAACACACACAGAACTATATGACATTAAACTGGAAGTAACGCACACAGAACTATATGACATTAACCACCTCAATACAGTGCACTTACACCCCCTTCCTGACCAGACCAATTTTCAGCTTTCAGCCCTCTCACAGTTTAAATGACAATTACTCAGTCATCCAACACTGTATCCATATGAAACTTGCGTCTTTTTTTCCACACAAATAGAGCTTTCTTTTAGTGGTATTTAATCACTAGTGGGTTTTTTATTTTTTTGTGCTATAAATAAAATAAAACTTAAACTTTGTGAAAAAAATGCCTTTTTCTTTGTTTCTGTCATAAATTTTTGCTAATTCGTAATTTTTCTTCATAAATTTTCGCCAAAATTTATACTGTTACCTATCTTTGGTAAAAATAACCCACATTAGTATATATTATTTGGTCTTTGTGAAAGTTATAGAGTCTACAAACTATGGTGCCAATCACTGAAAATTGAACACTTCTGATCAGGCCTTCAGTACATCAGGTGTACCTAATTTCTTGAGACACTAACAAGTCAGGAAAGTACAAATACCCCCCAAATGACCCCTTTTTACAAAGTAGACATTCCAAGGTATTAGGTAAGTAGCATGGTGAGTTTTTTTAAGTTGTCATTTTTTCCCACAATTCTTTGCAAAATTAAGATTTTTTTTATTATTATTTTTTTTTACAAAATTGTCATATTATCAGGTTATTTCTCACACACAGCATATGCATACAACAAATTACACCCCAAAATACATTCTGCTACTCTTCCCGAGTATGGCGATACCACATGTGTGAGACTTTTACACAGCCTGGCCACATAGAGAGCACCAACATTGATGTAGTACCTTCAGACGTTCTACGAGCAAAAATGACGCATCTCATTTCTCAACCACCTATTACATTTTTGAAGGCCCTGGAGTACCAGGACAATGGAATTTCCCATGAAATGACCCCATTTTGGAAAGCAAATACCCCAACGTATAATCTGTGAGGCATAATGAGTCTTTTGAATGGTTAATTTTTTTCCAGAAGTTTTTGGAATATGTGGAAAAAAATTAAAACGCATTTTTTTTTCACAAAATTGTCAATTTATAAGATATTTCGAACACATAGCATGTATATAGCAAAAATTACACCCCAAAATACAATCTGCTACTCTTCCCGAGTATGGCGATACCACATGTGTAGGACTTTTACACAGCCTGGCCACATACAGAGGCCGAACATTGAAGTAGTACGTTCAGGCGTTCTAGAAGCATAAATGACACATCTCATTTCATTCCTACGCATCACAATTTTGAAGGTCCTGGACCACCAGGACAGTGAAATTACCCACAAAATGACCCCATTTTGGAAAGCAAACACCCCAACGTATATTCTATGAGACATGGGCTGCAAATAGGTACTCTGATGGGCTGGAGATAGGTACTCTGGTACTCTGATGGCCTGGTGACAGGTACTCGGGTACTCTGATGGCCTGGTGACAGCTACTCGGGTACTCTGATGGCCTGGTGACAGGTACTCTGATGGCTTGGTGACTGGTATTTGGGTACTCTGAAGGGCGGTGACAGGTACTCATATGGACTGTGACAGGTACTCGGGTACTAAGATGAACTGTGACAGGTACTCGGGTACTCAGATGAACTGTGACAGGTACTCGGGTACTCAGATGAACTGTGACAGGTACTTGGGTACTCAGATGAACTGTGGCAGGTACTCGGGTACTCAGATGAACTGTGACAGGTACTCGGGTACTCAGATGGACTGTGACAGGTACTCAGGTACTCAGATGAACTGTGACAGGTACTCGGGTACTCAGATGAACTGTGACAGGTACTCGGGTACTCAGATGGACTGTGACAGGTACTCGGGTACTCAGATGGGGTGTGACAGGTACTCGGGTACTTGGATGAACCGTGACAGGTACTCGGGTACTCAGATGAACCGTGACAGGTACTCTGGTACTTTTATGGGCTGTGACAGCTACTCGGATGAACCATGACAGGTACTCAGGTACTTTGATGGGCTGTGACAAGTACTCAGGTACTCTGATGGACCGTGACAGATACTCGGGTACTCTGATGGACCGTGACAGATACTCGGGTACCATGATGGACTGTGACAGGTACTCGGTACTCTAATGGACTGTGACAGGTACTCGGGTACCCTGATGGACTGTGACAGGTACTCGGGTACCCTGATGGACTGTGACAGGTACTTGGGTACCCTGATGGACCGTGACAGGTACTCAGGTACTCTGATGGGCCGTGACAGGTACTCGGGTACTCTGATGGGCCGTGACAGGTACTCGGGTACTCTGATGGGCCGTGACAGGTACTCAGGTACTCTGATGAGCCGTGACAGGTACTTGGGTACTCAGATGGGCTGGGACAGGTACTCGGGTACTCAGATGAACTGTGACAGGTAATCGGGTACTCAGATGAACCGTGACAGGTACTCGGGTACTCTGATGGGCTGTGGCAGGTACTCAAATACTCTGATGGACTGTGACAGGTACTCTGATGGACTGTGATTGACAGGTACTATGAGGGGTGGTGACAGGTCCTCTTTATTGGGGGGGGCAATGAGTGTGCTTGATGTGTACTGTAGGCGGTAACGAGATGTTACCGCAATCTCCTCCTCACACACGATCGGTGTGTGAGGAGGAGAACCCGGTAACATCTCGTTACCGCGGTTTGTTTATATTTTAATGATCGGCTGTGAAAGGATCACAGCCGATCACTAAAATATAAACAAACCGCAGCAACCCAGATTTCTAAATATCGCCATCGGCCAGAGAAAAACCCATATCGGTCGACCTCTAGTTACCGACATGTGTGGGAACATTTCATGTCAATAGCACCTTTAGAAATATATTTACTTAGAAAATGGTAACGCGTTCAATACTTATTTTACCCACTGTATGTATGAACACATAATTTGTGCTTAGCAGGGTGAGCACTTTATGCAAAGTGCATGTGCCTGGCAGTGTATCTCTGTAACACTGCTGATTTTCTGTAATTGTCTACACACATCCTGTGTAGAAAATTGCTAACTTACTAAAGCTGTGAAAATGCCAAAGGTGATATGCAATGATTCATAGCCAATAGCAAGCAATCACATTTCTATTCACTAAGGCTACATCAGTGGAAGATAAGCGCATATTTTTTGCTATGGGTGCTGCATTTTGATTGTTGTTGAATAAATTTGTGTACATTGTGTCCCTAATGTATCTGCAGTTTGCTGTAAATTGATTGCCATGACTTATTTATAAGTACCGTATACATTCAGTTTGGCCAGAACTGCTTGTATCTACTCATTAGTCCTGGGAAGGAAAAGGAAGGCACTAGATTACATACATCATGGCAGTCAATTCACGGCAAACTACAAGATACAAAAGTAGAAATAAAACAATTGTTCCACTGCAGGCCCACACTGTCCCCAATGTTAAGAGCAGTATATAGTTGTCATAGCCATAATCATAATACTGAGTGAAACGCTTCGGAATGTTTGCACCTCATGGACTGTTCTGTCTTGGATTGAGTAACAAATACAGTGAATGTTTCCTTTTTTCTCTTTGGAGCTAGAAGATACAAAAGAAAATTACTTTTGGCCCACTGGTCCCCCTTACAGTAGACAGACAAACTGGCTGCCCAAATGTCCCAAAGCTTCGCTCTTTCCTAGAGTAGGGTTCCACAGAGTCTCTACAGCTGTTGCTTCATACTCACCTCTGCCTATTAGCCATGGAGAAGAACTGGAGCTGTCTAAGGTTATGTGCATAGGGAAGGGCAGTCAATGGTAGATTTTTGTTCAAACAGATCCGGTCTTTTATCATAGTAGACAGATGTTTGATGATAAAGGTAAGCATTTGTGGGAGTCAGATTAACATTTGGTTAACAAGGAATATTCATGGACCACCAGTATATTTTTCACTTTAGGCCCCCTTAAGATCAGGTGTAAGAAAAAAAAAGTTCTCACAGAATATTAAAAAAATAATAATCTAATCTAAATTTGATGTACACAATACTGCTACTAGATCTGTAACACACTCAGTACTGCCAAATAGTATCTTCAGGAAACATCAAAGACTCATCACATTATGCTATAGGGCAGTCATTCAGGAAAATGCATTGCTTTCATTAATAATATATTGGAAGATTTATATATGGATAATTTATAAAATGAATACAAAATGTGTGAACCATTCATTTTTCTTCATTCTTCTATCATGAAGAAAGGTCATAAGCAATGGTGTTAAAACTGCATATGGCACAAGAGAGGTACAGTGGCTTGAAAATGTATTCGTACCCCTTGAAATTTTCCATATTTTGTCATGTTACAACCAAAAATGTAAATGTATTTTATTGGGATTTTATATGACAGACCAACACAAAGTGGCGCATAATTGTGAAATAGAAGGAAAATGATAAATGTTTTTTTATTTTTATTTTTTACAAATAAATATCTGAGACGTGCATTTGTATTCATCCCCCCTGAGTCAATACTTTGTAGAACCACCTTTCACTGCAATTACAGCTGCAAGTCTTTTTGGGTATGTCTCTATAGCAGGGGTCTTCAAACTATGGCCCTCCAGTTGTTCAGGAACTACAATTCCCATCAGGCCTAGTCATGTCTGTGAATGTCAGAGTTTTACAATGCCTCATGGGTTGTGTAGTTTTGCAACAGCTGGAGGGCCGTAGTTTGAGGATCCCTGCTCTATAGCTATAGCCATTCGTGATAACATCTGGTTCCTCTCAACACTCGGTCCAGGTTGCAGAAGATATAGTTCAGAATTTTTGGAGAAATGTTAAGCCTTTTTAAATGTTTGTTTGTGAGTATGACTCTTGCTTCTATTATTTAAATACATTTTATCTTTGGCAATGCACAAGGTCGGTGCGCCCTCCATGTTTTTCTACTTGTTTATTTTATACACACAAGATAAAGTAGGCTTGTGATCTGAGGAATATAAAAAAGTGAATTAAAATGACAAAATGCATTCATTGTTTAGCTCAGTGATTGCTAAATAGGAGTTAAACTGTCAGTAAACATAAAGAAACAAGAAAATGCCATTTTTAGGGATAGAGAACCTAGAGCAGAGTGCTGACCTTGTTTAATTCCCTTGGCTCTCCACTGAGACAACAAGTAAGCATTAAGTACCCAGACTAAATGTACAATAAGAGAAGGCACTTGGCAGCTAGATCTGATCCTCTCAAAAGAGTTCCTAATTATAGTGTACTGAGCTCAATGGCTCAGCAGTGGTGGGGTGGTGCCTGTAATGTCTGGGCCAAGGTGGAGATACAGTAGAATCATCTTCTTGTTACAATGAGCAGTATGGACACTGCTGGACCACTTGCCTTAATTACATAGGTGCTCGATGGTCTTCTGCATGCAGTGCTCATGTGAAGTTAAAAAATAATGATAATTTCAGTGCAGGTTGGGCTGTTAATGGAAATGCTTGCTAACTAAAAGCACAACATTATGACAAACAATTTGTGAAAGGATGAGTTACTCTTTCCAGAAATAAAAGATTCCATATTTGGATTGACAAGTATCCTTTATTAGCTAGTATATTCCTTATTTTCATGAAAAATCAAGTAGTTTTAATTACTGGTACTTATTTTACTCAATCCGAATCTACTGTGTTTTTTGCTCAATCACCCGTCCTTAAATACTGTATATACTTAATTTTCTGCATATTTGGTAAGGTCACATATTTGAAATAAAACCTACTACAGCATCAGAGTCTTACATACAGAAGAATCACATGTTTTAATAGGTACACATTTATATAACCTTAACATTGTATATCTGTTTGTAACAAGTTGCTTTAGTTGTTTTGGCTCATCACAGGAGTGTAAAACATATATACTGGGAATCTAGAATAAGTTTAACACGTGACAAGGTTTAAATTCATCATGGTTGAAAAATGAATCACGCAAAATTAAAATGCCCAGGTCATATCCCAGAATCTGATATTAGTCTTGGTGCATGGTCCTCACGCATCAGCAGCACCTACAACACAAAATATATATCTATGATAAGCCATATCTAACAGAAAATACAGAATGCAGTAACAATTTTCAGGTCTATTTTAAGAGACAATATTGGGGGTTATTTACGAAAGGCAAATCCACTTTGCACTGCAAGCGCAAACTACAAGTCTAAAGTGCACTTAAAATTGCACTGAAAGTGCACTTGGAAGTGTAGTCGCTGTAAATCTGAGGGGTAGATCTGAAATGAGGGGATACTCTGCTGATTTTATCATCCAATCATGTGCAAGCTAAAATGCTGTTTTTTATTTTCCTTACATGCCCCCCTCGGATCTACAGCAACTGCAATTTCAAGTGCATATTCAGTGCAATTTCAAGTGCACTTTGCACTTGTAGTGCAAAGTGGATTTGCCTTTAGTAAATAACCCCCACAGTGTATTATCTGTGAACACAATTTCAGTTATAATTGCTTTACCTAAGTGAAAATCTGTCATGCACCTTGGTAATTCACATTGAGGAATCTACTTATCAAAATAATCAATAGATCTAGGTATACAGATTTTGAATTCTTCTATAAAAGTCAAGCTGGTGCCACCCCTTTCCAATTCCTTTGCCTTCTTATTGGTTCTTTAGCGTGATGGGCAGCTGAGACAGATGGGTCACTTACAAAATAGTAGACTCCACTGGTAGGTAAGTCAAAGCTTGAATTTTACAAGAAATTTTGAGATTTGCTTATAGCTTCATCTGTGGAACTACTGTTTTTTGAGTGTGATTTTTACTGAATATGACCTCAGTTTATACATTTTTATCATAAGCTCAGTCAGCATGAATTGGCCAGTGACCAGGTTAATTTTACAATTTACAACTTTAAACTTAAATATTTCTGGATTAGTGGCAGGGAGGTAAGTTTAATGCACATCAGTGCACTTGGGCCACCCATTCATTCTGGAGCTCTTTTTAAATTTGCGGAAATACCCATGGGCACCCATGTTGGACTTGTTTAGTATATTTTAAGTCATGTCAGCCATTACAAGCCATTCAGAAAACAGCTAATAAAGTATCTAAAACCAAACACAAAACATGAATATACTGTAGCTTACCAGTCTTTAGGTAAGAAATATATTGCATTTTGCTCTTGTGCTTAGTTATTATTTAATGAGAAAACTTACAGTTAAGCTTACTCATGCTGTGTGACTGAAATCATCCCTAATTTTTTTTATGTAAAACACCAGAAGCTTACATGCAAAGCCACAGTGGTGTACTGGTAATCATAGTTATTTACTAAAATGTAGATTACAGTAGAACTATAGGTAAAACTTTATTTTTATTTTTGGATAGAGCCGAGGAGGGTTATAACCCCTGTCAGAATTTATTTAGCCATTGTGGAGATCTCCCTTCACTTCCTGTCCTATAGCCACACAAGAAGTGAGAGGAAATCTCTACAAATTAAGAGAATTGTCCCCATCAGAAGATTTCCCCCATATTACTTTTCTAGGGACAACCCAAAATTTGGGATTTACTTGCACTTGCAATGATAATAGTAAACAGGACAAATACAGAGGATGAATCTCTTTAACCATTTGCCGACCAGCTGCCATCATTATAGTGTGGCAGGTTGGCTCTCCTGGGTGAATTGCCATACGTCGGTTGCTTTAAGAGTGATGGGGGGCGCACCACCAGCGCGACACTGGAGCCGATGCGTGTGCACTGGCCACCCGTGATCGCTCCACAGAGAGCCAGAACGGGGATCTGTGTATATAAACAAACAGATCCCCGTTCTAACAGGGGAGTAGAGAGAGATCTGCTGATCCTAGTGATCGGGAACAGCGATCTCTCTTCTCCTCCAGTCAGTACACTGCCCCCACAGTTAGAAACACCTCCCTGGGGAACACTTAACCCCTTGGTTGCCTCCTAGTGTTAACCCCTTCCCTGCCACTGACATCTATACAGTAATCAGTGGCTATTTTTAGCTCTGATCACTGTATAAATGTCAATGGTCCCAAAAAAGTGTCAAAAGTGTCCGATCTGTCCACTGCAATGTCGTAGCCCCGCTAAATATCGCAGATTCCCCTCATTACTAGTAAAAAATAAATAAATAATAAAAATGCCATAACTCTATCCCCTATTTTGTAGATGCTATAACTTTTGCGCAAAATAATCAATATATGCTTTTTTGCAATTTTTTTTTTACCAAAAATATGTAGAATAGATATTGGCCTAAACTGATGAAGAAATTTGTTTTTGTTTTTTTTAATTTGGGATATTTATTATAGCAAAAACAAAAAAATATAGTTTTTTTTCAACATTTTTGCTTTTTTTGTTTTATAGTGCCAAAAATAAAAACTGCAGAGGTAATCAAATACCACCAAAAGAAAGCTCTATTTGTGGAAAAAAAAAGGATGTCAATATTGTTGGGGTACAACGTCGCAGGACCGTGCAATTGTCAGTTAAAGCGACGCAGTGCCGAATCGCAAACAATGGTCTGGTCATTAGGGGCAAATACTTCAAGCCAAAAGCTACAACTGTTTTACATTTACAACTGAGAGTTGCTACATGTCTGTACTAATTTGTGAATAAAAATCATCTACCGTATATACTCGAGTATAGGCCGACCCGAATATAAGCCGAGGCCCCCAATTTACCCCCAAAAAAACTGACAAACTTATTGACTCGTGTATAAGCCGAGGGTGAGACATGCCTGTCCATCCCTGTGTGTGTGTCTGTCCATCCCTGTGTGTCCGTCCATCCCTGTGTGTCCGTCCATCCCTGTGTGTCCGTCCATCCCTGTGTGTCCGTCCATCCATCCCTGTGTGTGTGTGTGTGTGTCCATCCATCCATCCATCCCTGTGTGTGTGTGTGTCCATCCATCCATCCATCCCTGTGTGTGTGTGTGTCCATCCATCCATCCATCCCTGTGTGTGTGTGTCTCCATCCATCCATCCCTGTGTGTGTGTGTCTCCATCCATCCATCCCTGTGTGTGTGTGTATCCATCCATCCCTGTGTGTGTGTGTCTCCATCCATCCATCCCTGTGTGTGTGTGTCCATGTGTGTGTGTGTGTGTGTGTGTGTGTGTGTGTGTCCAGCCTACCTGTGTCCCGAGCCTGTGTCCCGAGCCTCCGTCCCGTGCCTTGCCTCCTTGCCTCCGTCCCGTGCCGTGCCTTGCCTCCTTGCCTCCGTCCCGTGCCGTGCCTTGCCTCCTTGCCTCCGTCCCGTGTCGTGCCTTGCCTCCGTCCCGTCCCGTGCCGTTCCTTGCCTTGCCTCCGTCCAGTGCCTTGCCAGGATCGCCGCTCTTCGTCGGCGCCTCGACGGCCATTCTAAAATTCAAAAGCCGCGCCTCCGCCTTCGCCTGTGATAGGCGGAACACTGAATTTCCCAGCAGCCTGTGTTCCGCCTATCACGGACATCGTCTCATCCTCGTCCGTAGTACGAGGATGAGCGGATGTCCGTGATAGGCGGAACACTGACTGCTGGGAAATTCAGTGTTCCGCCTATCACAGGCGAAGGCGGAGGCGGAGGCGCGGCTTTTGAATTTTAGAATGTCCGCTGTCTGTCTGCTCGACACGCTGATCGAGCAGGCAGACAGCGATGACTCGAGTATAAGCCGAGGGGGGCACTTTCAGCCTCAAAAAAGAGGCTGAAAATCTCGGCTTATACTCGAGTATATACGGTATGTTGTTTAGACCAGTAGTTGATGGGATCGAGTTAATGCATTTATCACTGTTTTTAAATAATATGTTTTTAAATAATTCCACCCCAGCATCAAATTTATGCTGACAAAATTGTAGGACCTGTGAAGCCCACAGATATTAGAAAATGTTGGCACTATTCAACAGGGGAGCTTTCATATGTCTGTCTGTCTATCTTGAGGTTTATGTGCAAGTCGTTCTCTGAAGTGTACAGAACTACCCACCACTGCAAAAGGATGGAAAAAAGAAGACCGCATAAAATCATATGACTGACTAGAAGATAGTGGGGAAAAAATGTAATTAAATAAATTGTGGGCACTAAGTATCCTCTATAAATGATGCTAACACTGCAAAAAACGCGTAGAGGCGGGTTACGTGTTTTTTTACATCACATCTGGTGACTGAGCTTCCTCTGGTTGGAATGCACGCTGATAACCCATGCGGGAGAAGGCGGCTGACGGGCATAACGAACACTGCTGAGATCGCTGGGTGCTGGTTCAGGCACAGGACAATGTAAGTTCTATTCCTACCTTTGCCATTTTAATTATTTTTACTATTAAAATGGGGTTACGA
Source organism: Lithobates pipiens (assembly GCF_037356315.1). NCBI lineage: Eukaryota > Metazoa > Chordata > Amphibia > Anura > Ranidae > Lithobates > Lithobates pipiens. Next base: position 18,758,570 of record NW_027507696.1, read on the forward strand.
GAGTGTGTTTGATCTCTATTTTGGAGTACTATACTGGAACCGAGGAGAGGGGACTTGACAGCCCAAATTACAGGGAGTTTATCTGAGCTCAAGCTGACCCACAAAACACTGGGTCTTTGAGTGTGGCGACTGTCAATGTGTTAAGTGGTGGAGAAGCTATATGGCACAAAGTACTTTTTATGCATGATTTGAGCACAAATTAAATATATCACTAAGCACTACAGTGGACTTGTACAATGGGGAGAGTCCCCCTCCTCAAGAAGTCACATGTACAGTCATGCCAATGAACGTCTAAATGATTCAGAGAAGGATTGGGAGAAAGCGTTGTGGTCAGATGAGACCAAAATTGAGCTATTGGGCATTAACTCGACTTGCTGTGTTTGGAGGAAGAAAATTGCTGACTATGACCCTAAGAACACCATCCATACATTCAAGCATGGAGGTAGAAGAATGTATTGTTAAATCTTGGATGAGAACCTTCTTCCCTCAGTCAGAACATGAAGATGGGTGGTGGATGGGTCTTCCAGCATGACAATGACCCAAAACATACCCCCAAGACAACAAAGGAGAGACTCAAGAAGAAACACATTAAGATCATGGAGTGGCCTAGTCTCCAGACCTTCATCCTATAGAAAATATATGGAGGGAACTGAAACTTTGAGTTGCCCATAGACAGACAAGAAACCTTAAGGATTTAGAGAAGATTTGTTCCCTCCAGAGATGTGTGCAAACCTGGTTACCAACTACAAGAAACATCCTACATCTGTGCTTCCCAACAAGGGTTCATGCACCGAGTATAAAGTCATGTTTTGCTTGGGGATTAAATTCTTATTTTACTGAACTGCAACTCAATTTATAACATTTGTATCATGTGTTTGTTCTGGAGTTTTGATTGATATTCTGTCCCTATCATTTAAAATACACCTATGATAAAAATGATAGACCCTTCATTTCTTTGTAAGTGGACAAACTTACAAAATCTGCAGGGGATCAAATAATTATTTTCTCCACTGTATAAGCTGTCATATGATCTATAAGAATTTATATCACTGAGCACCAAAGTGGACTTTTATATGTTGGTATATGATTTATGGGCACTATGAATCTATGAGTTTGAACAATTTGTGGTGTTGTATATATATAAGGCTGCACTATAAGAATAATTATTATTTTTTTTTATATAAAGGGATATCACATCCTAGTAGTTTATAGATGATAGCTAGTGCCCACAATTTATTTTATTTTATTTCAGGTTGTGTTTTGCACATACAGGGGTGGTTCAGCAGCAGGGGTATTCTCAACAAGGTTTAATCCACAGCGCAATAAAATACACAGTTTACACCCAGTGGGGAAGAAATGTGAAAACAAATTAACGCAGGTGGTGCTACAAAGCGGAGTCTGTCCAACCTAGATGTGAACTTTAATAGAATATATGTTTATCAGGGGAAGAATATCCTTTATTGGTTATATAGTTAATGGCCCGATAGGCAAAGTCCCTAGATATGGCACAGAGAAGATAAATTGAGCAGATAAAGTGAGTTTGAAAGCTTACCTCTGTCTGCTGATTTGTCGATAATCTCCGTTTTGTATATGCTGTATGCGTCATAAGCGAACACACCAACCAATATGAAGCCAAAGAGCTTGAAGGAAACCAGAAATTAGGTTAGAAGTGGGAAACATGTCAAACAAGTAAAGAAGTGATGCAATGAATAGAATATAGTTACTGGTAAAAGTATATCCCTTTAGATTCATGCCAGTTAAAAATAACCTACGCTGACAAATCCTTGCTTCAGGGAAAATTTGTAAGGACAGTTCAGAAGCTGTCCATAAACAGTGATTTTGCAATGTGTAAATAGCTTTTTTTTGCTTGTTGGCTTGTGTTAAACTTGGGATGTTCTACCTACCACCCACTACTTAAACATCTAATAAAGATAGAAAAAAACAACAGTTTAGGGAACAAAAGCCATCATCGCTAAGTAAACACAAAACAATAATGACTGGAATTAGAGGGAGCATTGACAAAAGAACAAGAAAGGAAGGAGTCACGGTCTCTGAAAGATCATAAAATACATTTCATTATAAAGTAACAGAACCTATTCAGACATTGAGAAATATTATCAGCTTAAAAGTATGCTTTAAAAGTATGTCTTGAATGTCTTTAGTATTTTCCAAACTGGATGGCAGTTACGTACACCATGGCTAGTTTTTAGTGTCTACTCCAGGATTCCAAACTTTTCAAGCAAAGGGCCAGTTTACTGTCCTTCAGACTTCCAGGGGGGCCAGATTCTGACCAGTGGGGGTAGAAAATGCCCCGGGGCCAGGCATCAGTGAGAATAAACACCGCCTCAGTGTTAGTGGTCAGTAGGGAGAGGGATAAGGCTCCATCATTGGTAGTAGTTGAAGAAATAGTGCCCCATTGTTGGTGTCATTGGGAGAAATAGTGCCCCAAGGGTTGGATGAAGGCAAGCAAAGGGCCACATCCGGCCCTAGGGCTGCAGTTTGGAGACCCCTGGTCTACTCCACACACATACACCATAGAAAACATGTAATAACATTGAATCCATACAGTATTCCATATTGTTTTGAATTCTGTTGCAAAAACGTTGGCAAGTATAAAAAGGTATTACAAACAAGATATAAAAAGTAAACCGCGCTATTCAGAAAAAATTATTTTTTAAAAAATGTATATAGATTCCCTACAAGCAGCAACTCCAATCGTAATACTCCGATATAATAAACTAAATAAGTGAAAAAAGTGAGCTGCGCTAAAAAAACTAAACTCAACTCAAAAAAAACTCAAATCACACACATATTGAAAAATCTATAATCCCAAAAGGAAAATAGTGACAAAAAAAAGATGCAAAGATCGCTTAAAAAATTTAAATAAATTATATCAGTGAGTAATATCTTAAACGTATAGGTGAGAGTTAAAAAATCACAAGTGCCAATAATATAATTAACATAAATTATATGTCCCTTGTGCATAAAAATTGCATAAATTATTAATAAAGCACACAACACCAACTAATTATAATGAATATACAAAAGACTGAAAAAAGAAATTGGATAGGAATAAAGTCAATAAAAGTCCCAGAGAAAACAATCAAAAGATGGTGATGATTCTTCCAAAGTGAAGATATGGAGTTGGCACCCACAATATTCTGTGTTAAAAGACATCCAAGAAATCACCTCCACCAGTGAAAGGGGGCCGCTTACCAGAATTTTAGATCTCAGTATCAGTGAGATCAACAAGGCAAAAGCACAGGAGTTCTGGATGAGCCGTCACATGAGCCACACTAAACTTTATCCTTGATGTAAGCCTCCAGACGCAGAACGAAGGTGTCATATATCATATAAAGAAGCAGAAAGGCACTCGCATAGCGTAAAACCTCTTACTTTAATAGATAATAAAATAAATAATATTGCACTCACATGTATAAAGAAGGAAACGATCGTGTAAATAGAAAGCATCCCGTGAACACGTCCGTCTTGTGACGAAACGCGCATAGATAGGTACGGCGTGCCGATGTCACCGCGTTCTACGCCTAACCCGGAAGTGCGGGCGGCACACGAGAGCCGGCCGGCTCGTTTTCTATTTACGCGATTGTTTCCTTCTTTATACATGTGAGTGCAATATTATTTATTTTATTATCTATTAAAGTAAGAGGTTTTACGCTATGCGAGTGCCTTTCTACTTCTTTATATGATATATGACACCTTCGTTCCGCGTCTGGAGGCTTACATCAAGGATAAAGTTTAGTGTGGCTCATGTGACGGCTCATCCAGAACTCCTGTGCTTTTGCCTTGTTGATCTCACTGATACTGAGATCTAAAATTCTGGTAAGCGGCCCCCTTTCACTGGTGGAGGTGATTTCTTGGATGTCTTTTAACACAGAATATTGTGGGTGCCAACTCCATATCTTCACTTTGGAAGAATCATCACCATCTTTTGATTGTTTTCTCTGGGACTTTTATTGACTTTATTCCTATCCAATTTCTTTTTTTAGTCTTTTGTATATTCATTATAATTAGTTGGTGTTGTGTGCTTTATTAATAATTTATGCAATTTTTATGCACAAGGGACATATAATTTATGTTAATTATATTATTGGCACTGGTGATTTTCTAACTCTCACCTATACGTTTAAGATATTACTCACTGATATAATTTATTTAAATTTTTTAACCACTTCCCGACCAGCGCACGACGATGTACGTCGACAGAATGGCACGGGCAGGCATATTGGCGTACAGGTACGTCCAATATTCAATGCCGCCCTGCCATCGGGAGCGAGCCGCCGGCGGCGCGCTCCCGCGCTGGTCGGGATCCCCTGTGAGTCCGGTCGCGGGACCCGCGGACTCGATCGCCGCGGGCATCCCCGCGATCGTCTCACGGAGCGGCCGAATGGAGGAAATACTGTGTAAACAAAATTTCTCCATTCTGCCTAGCAACTAGTGACGCTGATCTCTGCTCCATGTGATTGGAGCAGAGATCAGTGTTCACTAAATGAAAGCCCAACCCCCCACAGTTAGTAACACACCCCTAGGAACACTTAACCCCTACACTGCCACCCACTGGTTAACCCTTTCACTGCCAGTGTCATTTACACAGGAATCACTGCATTTATATAGCAGTGATTACTGTATAAATGACAATGGTCCCAAAAATGTGTCAAAAATGTCTGATGGGTCCCCCACAATGTCGCAGTCACAATAAAAATCGCTGATCACCGCCATTACTAGTAAAAAAAAAAAAAAAATTATTAATAAAAATGCTATAAAACTATCCCTATTTTGTAAACGCTATAACTTTTGCGCAAACCAATCAATAATCGCTTATTGCGATTTTTTTTACCAAAAATATGTAGAAGAATACGTATCGGCCTAAACTGAGGGAAAAAAAAGTTTTTTTATATATTTTTGGGGGATATATATTATAACAAAAAGTAAAAAAGAATGCGTTCTTTTCAAAATTGTCGCTCTATTTTTGGTTATAGCGCAAAAAATAAAAACCGCAGGGGTGATCAAATACCACCAAAAGAAAGCTCTATTTGTGGGAAAAAAAGGACGTCAATTTTGTTTGGGAGCCATGTCGCACAAACGTGCAATTGTCAGTTAAAGCGACGCAGTGCCGAATCGCAAAAAGTGGTCTGGTCTTTGACCAGCAAAATGGTCCGGTCTGCAAGTGATTAAGCTATCTTTGCATCTTTTTTGTCACTATTTTCCTTTTGGGATTATAGATTTTTCAATATGTGTGTGATTTGAGTTTTTTTTTAGTTGAGTTTAGTTTTTTTTGTTTTTTTAGCGCAGCTCACTTTTTTCACTTATTTAATAAAAAGGTATTGCCTAGTTACCTGGTGATTAACCACCAACCTCTATCTGTAGTACCTCTATACTTCATGTTACCAGGAGGTTATTTCAGCACAAAAAACAAAAGAGAGCAACCAGTAGGGCCCACCCACACCACGTTGATTGGGGTGCATTGCTTCATGCAGACCCAACACAATAACCAACTGAAATTGATTGTTTGTAACAGGCCCAGTTCACACCAACATGCTACATTAAAGTGTGCTGGGTGAAGGTTAAAAAAAACATACCGTTTTTAAACCCAACACTCTACAATGCATTTTAAACACAAAATGCTGCAATAAACTGCAACATTTTGGCTTCTGCTGTGGAAAAACAAGCCCATCATGCATGCATACCAACACACATCACACCAACTCCATAGTTATGAATCGAGCCATAATAATTCATTTTAAAAAACTGCACAAGGTACTAAATCAGCCAGTTACTGCACACAAAATGATAAACACTTCTTGCAGTATTTTACAGAAAAACACAACTTGCTGCCAAACTGGGATATCTGTAGCATGAGGTTTTCCCCTTCTTTGCAAGGTTAAACAATACATTCATTTTTAGTGAAAAAATAATGAATTGCGCATATTTTTGCAGGAAAAAAATGCATTTATATTTATAAATATATTATTTTTTCCTACAGGAGCCTGCAAAGCATTGCAACCACAATTTCAGGATCCTGCACACTCTCCCTCTAGCTTTTTTCCTTTTCCTCTGTATGGGCTTTTAGGTAGAAAGTTGCAGGAAGAGTGAATGGGCTACAAGTAATCAGCACACTCGTAGTCCATTGAGAACTATAATGCCCTGTACACACGGTCAGACTTTCCAACGGAAAATGTGCGATCAGAACGTGTTGTTGGAATTTCCGACAAAGTTTGAGAGCTGGATCTAAAATTTTCAGACAACAAAATCCAATCGTTTAAATTCCGATCGTGTGTAGACAATTCCGACGGACAAAGTGCCACGCATGCTCAGAATAAATTACAAGATGAAAGCTATTGGCTACTGCCCTCTTTATAGCACCATCATACGTGTTTTACGTCACCTCGTTCTGAACGATCGGATTTTCAATGGTCCCAAAAATGTGTCAAAAATGTCCGATGGGTCCCCGACAATGTCGCAGTCACAACAAAAATCGCAGATCGCTGGCCATTACTAGTAAAAAAAAAAATAATAAAAAATTATTAATAAAAATGCTATAAAACTATCCCTATTTTGTAAACGCTATAACTTTTGCGCAAACCAATCAATAATCGCTTATTGCGATTTTTTTTACCAAAAATATGTAGAAGAATACGTATCGGCCTAAACTGAGGGAAAAAAGTGTTTTTTTATATATTTTTGGGGGATATTTATTATAACAAAAAGTAAAAAATAATGCGTTTTTTCAAAATTGTCGCTCTATTTTTGTTTATAGCGCAAAAAATAAAAACCGCAGGGGTGATCAAATACCACCAAAAGAAAGCTCTATTTGTGGGAAAAAAAGGACGTCAATTTTGTTTGGGAGCCACGTCGCACGACCGCGCAATTGTCAGTTAAAACGACGCAGTGCAGAATCGCAAAAAGTGGTCTGGTCTTTGACCAGCAAATTGGTCCGGTCTGAAAGTGGTTAAGGTTTGGCAGGTAAAGAAAGCTGCTGTACACTGCACTCTAGTGCACTGTTGTTTGCTGTTTATTCACTCAGACATGAAACCACAAATTTGTAGGTGTAACTACAGGTCCTCAGACAATAATTCAAATTCAGAGTTAGGTGTTAAATGTAAGCAAGTCTTAAAAACATCTTAGCATCCACAGGTGGTCTGCATGGCTCATTATAATGCACAGCACCAAATGGTCAGCCTTTGTCTTATAATTCATTCATCTCATCAGCATGCTTATCTCGCCGCTGCTTATCTTACCACTGTTAATAAATGCTATTTGCCCACCAGTTTAAAGACATATGCAGACATGAGATAATTATCTGACTCGACAGAAATGAACTGGGAAATTAATATCTATGGGCACTCTGCAAGTTCTGTAGACGCACCCTGGTCAGCAAATCTTGGGGAGACATCGACCATCTGGGTTTGATTTTATTTGCTACTGTTCTCATGTGATAAGATGGGTGCCAGAGGTGTTTGCACAGTGAACATGTATGTTTAATACATGGTTGGGTGATAGGAAAACACATATACTGTATATTTTACCAATAGTAAAATTATAGAAATAAAGAATCAAACGTGTCAAACCAATCAAGGGCTGTAATGATTCTAAATTATTTGTGTTTAATATTCAAGAAAAAAGTATTTTGACTTTTGATTCTCCTTTTTGAATAAAGTACCAATTGCATTAGGGCTAGGGTTAAATCTGTGTGGGTGGTGCTGCTGCGTGACCAACACAAACCCCGGCAGCTACAACCACCCACAGAAAAAAATGTGGGACCTATGGGTGCTATTAATCCTAATGGCACGCCGCTTGCACTGGAAATTGCTCCTGCGTGTTGTGGAGCATGGCAGTTCATTCAAATTAATGGGCTTTCGTGCCCATGCAAAACTGTGGCCAGCATGACCACACAGGTGTGAGCCTAGTCTAAAGGGGAATCAGGAAAAGTGTTGACACAAACCTTATGTGTACAGTGCCTTGAAAAAGTATTCATACCCCTTGAAACTTTCCACATTTTATCTTTTTACAACCTAAAATGTATTTTATTGGGATTTTATGTGATAGACCAACACAAAGTGGCATATAATTGTGAACTGGAAGTAAAATGATAAAATACTTTGTAGAACCGCCTTTCACTGCGATTACAGTTGCAAGTCTCTTTGGGGATGTCTCTACCAGCTTTGAACATCTAAAAAGTGAAACTTTTGCCCATTCTTCTTTGCAAAATAACTCAAGCTCTATCAGATTGGATGGAGAGCATCTGTGAACAGCGATTTGCATGTCTTGCCACTGGGCTTTAACCACTTACAGACCGGACCATTTTGCTGGTCAAAGACCAGACCACTTTTTGCGATTCGGCACTGCGTCGCTTTAACTGACAATTGCGCGGTCGTGCGACCTGGCTCCCAAACAAAATTGACGTCCTTTTTTCCCACAAACAGAGCTTTCTTTTGGTGGTATTTGATCACCCCTGTGGTTTTTATTTTTTGCGCTATAAACAAAAATAAATTTTTTTCTATTTGTTATAATAAATATCCCCCAAAAATATATAAAAAAACGTTTTTTTCCCTCAGTTTAGGCCGATACGTATTCTTCTACATATTTTTGGTTAAAAAAAATCGCAATAAGCGATTATTGATTGGTTTGCGCAAAAGTTATAGCGTATACAAAATAGGGATAGTTTTATAGCATTTTTATTAATAATTTTTTATTATTTTTTTTTTTACTAGTAATGGTGGCGATCAGCGATTTTTATTGTGACTGCGACATTGTGGGGGACCCATCGGACATTTTTGACACATTTTTGGGACCATTGTCATTTATATAGTAATCACTGCTATATAAATGCAGTGATTCCTGTGTAAATGACACTGGCAGTGAAGGGGTTAACCAGTGGGTGGCAGTGTAGGGGTTAAGTGTTCCTAGGGGTGTGTTACTAACTGTGGGGGGTTGGGCTTTCATTTAGTGAACACTGATCTCTGCTCCAATCACATGGAGCAGAGATCAGCGTCGCTAGTTGCTAGGCAGAATGGAGAAATGCTGTTTACACGGCATTTCCTCCATTCAGCTGTCCCGTGAGACGATCGCGGGGATGCCTGCGGCGATCGAGTCCGCGGGTCCCGCGACTGGACTCACGGGGGTCCCGACCAGCGCGGGAGCGCGCCGCCGGCGGCGCGCTCCCGATGGCAGGGCGGCATTGAAGATTGGACGTACATGTTCGCCAATATGCCTGCCCGTGCCATTCTGTCGACGTACATCGTCGTGCGCTGGTCAGGAACCGGTTAAAAAAACATCTGTTCTCTCTGGAGTAAAAAACACTCATACAGGGCATTTTTTGTGTACAAAGTTTAGACGAGTTTAGAAGAGCTTTACATTTTTTCTGTCTCCAAGCTCCAGAAATCAGGAACGCAAACCAGAAGAGTTTTTTTTTTCTGCCTCTAAACGTTAAACGCAAAATATGCCTGTAATCATCCTAAGGTGCATGGACACATAGGATAACATTGAGCTGCTTCTACAGGCAGAACACAAAACTCCTGTAGAAGCAATGTTTTTTATGCCAGTGTGCATGGAGGCTTAAGGCTGAGTGAGGGTAGGGTGAAGTGTTAAGATCCTGTTGAGGATTTGTGATATGTTGGAGGTTAGGGACATTTGGGTACATTTTTTTTCCCTAGGTTTCAGTGCCAAAGGCCATGTGCACTAAAACTAAAAAAATGAGCATATAGTGCCACTCAGCAAGTGGTAAATGCTTGTTTAGTCTAGGTGGTAAGGAATAAGCAGATATACTTAATTTATTCCCCACCCCTCAGCTCTCTTCTCTGCTCCTGGAGTGTGGGTGAGCCCCCAAAGTCCACTGGTCCGGCATTGTATGTGATGATGTTGGAGAGAACTCATTTTTTTGGGCTGGCTGGAGTTTAGTTTTAAATGTTTTTAAAGTACATTATGTTTTACAACAGACAAATCATTCATTCAAATGATTGTGTATTCACAAATAAAACAATGATATTAAGCAACAACAAAAGGGGGTACTGTTTTGGAGGTGGAACCTCCTTCATTGGTTACCATCCTTCATCGTCTTCCTGCTCTGTAAAAACTGCACCTTTAAATTAAAAGAGTATACCCAATCTCAGGATGATGTTACTGATTTGTGTTAGTTGTATATCAGTTTTTGTCACCCCCCCCCCCCCCCCCCATATACCATGTAACCTGATGTAGCACAAAAATTGAGTCCAATTTGACCATTTGGAATTGTCACTACCGAACCTCATGTAACTGATATTATTGTTTCACTGTGTTAATTCTCGTGTATGTTAACCTTTGTCTTTAAATAAAATAAGATTGAACTAAAAAGAGTATACCCAGGCACAGATTTTGTTGCTGCTTTATATGATTGCATTGGACCCATACAGTCACGCTTGCCCTGGCTTCTGCTTCAGCTACTACTAAGCTTTAAATCGAGTATAGTAAGTTTAACTTGACAAAGAAGGGTCCCTCATATATTGATCAGAGCTACACCTTGAGAAACATATGCCACATGCTGAGAACCAATCTGCTGCAACACACAGATAGCCTTTGTGAGCTGAAATATCGTTAATAACACCATTAGCAAAAAGGAAGCCAATTGTTCCCATATGACAACATTATATTATCACTATTTTATTTTTCAGATCATTAGGGCAGTGGTACAAATAAATGAAAAATTGAAAAAAATGGAAATAACTGAATTAGGAACTGAATTAGTACAATTCACTGCAGACGGAAACAATGGCTTTGGAGCAGAAAATCAAAGTGAAGCAAAGGTAAAGACGTCCACAGAAGTACTCACAGCTGCAGTAATAGCCCCTCCATCTCCTGAACTCCGGGCTGCAGCCACAATGGAGACTACCAGAAAAATGACAGCACCAGAGACACAGCGCAGAAAATCCTGAAAGCAAGATAAATATATATATATCAGTCAGACAGTTTAAATGTTTGCAATCTATTGTACAAATAACTGTAAAAGTGTTTTAACCAAACTTTGCGTAGAAACCCATAGAGCCAAATGCAAAGTGAAAAACATGGCAGAAATCAGTTGAACACCTTTGTTAAGCTTATAGTACCTTTCTGTTAGAATATAAAAGTTCTAGAGAGGCTGAATGTTATTATTTACCCTTCCAAAATAGACAGAGGCAAGAGTTGAGTGCTTTAACACACCCTAACCGTACCACAACTATGGCAAAAGTGGGAATAGGCACTGAATAATTACAGGTATTAACTCCATACCATTACCAGAATAATATATTGTTCACTATATTGGTCCCTTAAAGTGTACATTTGGGGAAAATAAATGAACTGACACTATCTCGGCACCTTCAGTAATCTCCTATACAGAGTCTGGGAGCCTCACATCCAAAAACTGCAGATAGTGAAAAACAGAAGCTGCAGACTACCATTGCATTGTGATATTAGGGTATATGTGGAAAAAAAATCTATAAATGCCTTTTTTTTTCTAAATGATTACATGACCTCTGTTCTTAGCTGCATACGGGGCTAAGAGAGGTGGGGGTGAAGACTGCAGGGTGGCATGTCAGCAGGAGGCAGAGAAACAGCAGTACACTACGCTCTCCAGTGATTAGCTGTGCAAGGGGGGGGGGGGATGTCAGCACAAGTTTGACCAAAGGAGTACAGGCAGGCTGTCCTCCCAAGTAAAATGCAAAGAAGAAACCTGACCACGCTGAGATGTGCTTCCATGCCTGGTTTGGTGGGTTTGGAATAGAAAAGCAGGGGGACCGTTCAGTTTGCGCCAGGACTCTCGAACTTTGCAAAAGGTCAGACTCGAACCGCGAACCCTATTAAAGTCTATGGGAACCAAACTTGGAAAATCAAAAGTGCCCATTTTGAAGGATTTTATGCAAGTTATTGGCCATAAAAGGGTTTGGGGGCCCAGGTACTGTCTTGCGGGACATGTATCAATGCAATTTATTTATTTTCGCGTAAAGTGGCACATCCGTACCGTGTTTAGAACCTGTTGCAGCAAAACTGACATTTATAAAGAAAACTGAAAACTCAGAGCGGTGAATGTGGGGGTCTGCTGGTAGTGGGGTTATTTGAATATGGAAACTCTCTTCAAAAAAGGGGCCCCAAGATCCGAGCCCCCCATGTGAATGAGTATGGGGCACATTGCACCCCCCCCCCCCACTCATTCACCAAAAAAAGTGTCAAAAATAAAGACAGGAGGCAGTTTTTGACAATTGCTTTGTTAAAAAAAAATTAAAAAACAATGTTCCCTGATATAGAGCCATCATCAATCATGACCGCTGAACCCGAAAAAGGAAAAAAAAATGCTGCATCCGCAATGAAAGCTAACCACCAAATGTCTGTGGTGCATGCTGGGTCAGTGACATCACAAGGGGGCGGTGCCACCATGTGACATCATCAGTTGGCCCTGCCTCTTACCTATTTAAGAACTGTCAAACGGCAGAGCAGGCATTCGGAAGTTAGCCTTCATTGTGGGCAGAACTTATTTTTTTCTTATTTTGGGTCCGGCAATTGATGGATCTACATCGGCGACATTTTTGAAAAAAAATTTAATAAAGGAATTGTCAAAAACTGCCAGCTGTCTTTATAGTTGACACTTTTTTGGTGAAAAAGTAGGGTATAATGTACCCCATACTCAATCACATAGGGTGGGCCTGGGATCTGGGATCTGGGGGGCCCCTTGTTAAAGGATGCTTCCTGATTCTGATAAGCCCCCTGACTGCAGACCCTCACAACTACCGCCCAGGGTTGTCTGGAAGAGGCCATTGTCCCCTGATTTTTTTCATTCATGACTCATCCATTGCTAAGAATGCAGCGGCCAGCTTCCTGGCCCACTCCTTAACAACCATGTATGCACTATGCAGCGCACAGTGCACTGTGGGGCCCTTGGTGGGCGGACATCCCACCAAGTGCCCTGCAAATTTGGGTGTTCCTGGAATGGGCGAACAAGTGATGTTTGGGCCCAACTGTTCACCCAACTCTAATCATCATGCAAAGGAAGCGATCCAAAGAGAACAGGATAATTACAATTACATGGCAACAGACACATATCAGAAAAATGAAATGTTGGAGTAACATACACTTTAAATCTATGATTTACCAGAACACCCTGCTCTTTCTCCACCATTGATTAATTTATTGGTACTAAACCTCATTGAGTATGTAGTTTCTCAATCTACCAATATGTTTAGATCAGCTTATGAATTGTAAACATATTAATTATATCATTAATGCGGTTCTTCAGTCGGTTCTGCAGAGTCAGCAGCTACAAAAACTGTAGCCGCTGAGTTTTAATAAACAGACACTCACCTGTTAAAGGATCCAGTGCTAGCCTCAACTGGGCCAGTTTCTTCACTGGTCTTCGGGTCCCTGGCACTGGCAAGTTAACTGTGTGTCAGCCAGCCGTGACTCTTTGTGGTTTCACAGCCAGCTGCCCACTGTGCAAGCTGCACCGCGATTTTGGAATGGTCCTGCAGCCTTCTGGGACATGTAACATGTCCCAGAAGGTTGCGGGATAGGAGGGGGGAGAACTTCCTCTTGGATCAGCTAGGCGATCCGAGCAGAAGTGGGAGCGGGTACCTGTTAAAACCATGTACCTGCCCCCCCCCCCCCCCCACTCAATTATGGCAAGGGGGAGGAGTAGGAGAAAGAGCAGAATTTCCCCTTTATGGGCTGCATAAAAAGAAAGGCAATAACACCAAAAGAAGGCATTGCTTATCTTAAAAAAACAATATATGAATTACTTTCTTATCCTAAGCAATGACATTATTTCTGAATAAATAGGCTCATAGCAGAAATGTCAAGGGGGAACAGAAGGGGCACCAGACTAAGTACAGCAGTTAAAAAAAGTATCTGGATATATTAAAAGAACAATACATTGGCAATTCACATATTCTCATTTAGTGAAAAGATAACAAGTATGTAAACTCTGCGGCTTGGCTCAAGGGTTCCCCATGGTGGAAACATCAGTGTAATGACCTGGGCTGAGACTGTACAAAGCGGCCGGCCGTGATGGAAACCAGCATGGAAGGCAAATAGCTTCTGCACTTTTATAACTGCTGCACTTAGTCTGGTACCCCTTCTGTTCCCCCATGGCTTTTGCAGAGTTTGCTTCACTTCCAAGGGTGCTGCCACAGGTGCTGCGTTTTTATTATTCATGTGCCATTTGCGTGACATACCCCATAGGTGGACTGTTATGAACTTTTATGAATTTTCCATCAGTAACATTTAGTTTAAATACAGTGCCTTGCAAAAGTATTCACCCCCCCTCCCCTTTAGCATTTTTCGTGTTTTATTATCTCACAACCTGGAATTGACATGGATTGTTTGAGGATTTGCATCATTTAATTTACAGAACATGCCCACAACTTTGGAGATGTTTTTTTTTCTATTGTGAAGCAAACAACAAATAGGACAAAATAACAGAAAAAGTCAATGTGCATAACTATTCACCCCCCTTAAGTCAATACTTTGTAGAGCCATCTTTTGTGGCTATCATAGCTCCATGTTGCTTTGGATAAGTCTCTATGAGTTTGCCACATCTTACTACTGGGATTTTTGCCCATTCCTCCTTGCAAAACTGCTCCAGCTCCTTAACGTTGGATGGTTTGTGCTTGTGAACAACAATCTTTAAGTCTGACCACAGATTTTCTATTGGATTGAGGTCTTGGCTTTGACTAGGTCATTCCAACACATTTATATGTTTCCCCTTAAACCACTCAAGTGTTGCTTTAGCAGTGTGTTTGGGGTCATTGTCCTGCTGGAAAAAGTTTGATTTTAGTCTCATCAGGCCAGAGCATCTTCCTCCATACATTTTGGGAGTCTCCCTTATGCCTTATCGCAAACTCAAAACATGGCATTTTGTTTTTTGCTGAAAGTAATGACTCTCTTCTGGCCGCTCTGCCATAAAGCCCAACTCTATGGAGCGTACGACTTATTGTAGTCCTATATACAGATACTCCAGTCTCTGCTGTGGAAATCTGCAGCTCCTCCAGGGTTACATTAGGTCTCTGTGCTGCCTGTCTGATTAATGCCCTCCTTGCCCAGTCCGTGAGTTTTGGTGTGCGGCTATCTCTTGGCAGGTTTGCTATTCATTTGGTTATGCTAGATTTGATGGTGCTCCCAGGGTACTTCTCAACAGCATTGTCCCTTACTTGTTTGGAGAGTTCCTTGGTCTTCATGGCAGTTTTTGGCTAGTGGTGCCTCTTGCTTAGGTGTTGCAGCCTCTGGGGCCTTTCAAAAAGGTGTGTATATGTAATGATAGATCATGTGACACTTAGATTGTACACAGAAGGATATAATTTCACTAATTATGTAAATTCTGAAGGTAATTGCCTGCACCAGAGCTTTTTATGGGCTTCATAACAAAGGGGGCAAATACATACACACATGCCAATTATCCGTTTTTTATTTCTGAAAAATAGTTTTATGTATATATTTTTCTAATTTTACTTCAACACCTTAGACTATTCTCTTGTGACCCATTACATATAATTCAGATTAAAAAAACATTGAACTAAAGGCTGTATGGTAACAAAATAGGTAAAAAGCCAAGGGGGTGAATACTTTTGCAAGGCACTGTAGTCCTCTAGCACTATGTTTTCATTGTGCCATAGCAGGAACGTAAAAATTACTTCATAGGCTGTGTAGTTGTGTGAAAGCTGATGTGGGCAAATAAATATTAACTTACAAGCTCATATAAAAAATTTTTTATTTTTTTTGCATTTAAACTCTTCAAGTAAGTAATCACTCTCCAAAAAAGTTCAAAAAATAGGATTTCTCTGTAACCATCCCTCTGTCCTAGCGTGTCAAATTTGAGTACTGTATTTTCTGGCGTATAAGACTACCTTTTACACTTAAAAAAAATGCCCAGAAATCGGGGGTCGTCTTATACGTCGGGTATACAATGCTGCCCGATGGATGTCAGCCCCCAAATGTCTGCTAATACTGTATGTGGCTTCAGCTACAAACAGTATACGCCGTTGAGCCAATCCCAGCGAGCGTTGTATTCTATTAATGAATACAGAGCCTGCTTGGATTGGAGTAACAACCTCTGCCAATCCGAGCAGGCTACATAGAGTAGCCTGCTCGATTGGCTTTAAGAGAGAGAGAGAGGCAAGGGCTGATGATGCTACAGCCTCTGCCAATCCAAGCAGGCGTTGTTTTCATTAAAATACACCGCTCACCATACTTCCCTGGGTAAATCCATTCACTGATCTCCTACTACTATACATCCTGCTGTTTGCCTTTGAGGTCCCAGGCACCCAAGAGGGACAGGTAAATCTGGGACATATGACAGGGGGGTTATTAAATGCATTTAGGTGGACAATTCCCATAGAATGTAACCCAAAAGTGGTATAGGTTTGGTTAGTGAAAAATGCTATGTTCCAGAGTTGTGGCGTTCAATAGATCTCTGTTTGTGTTATTATTGTTTGATTTACCTTATGACATATCACAGCATGGCGGATGAGTAGTTGGCATTCTTGCTTTGTGTTTTTTAATGGTTCTAATGATTTTTTTAAATGGTGTTGCCTCAGAAGGGGGGTAGTCTTATACCGCGAGTATTGCCCAAAACCTATGTTTTCACTTGAAAAATAGGGGGTCGTCTTATACGCCCAGTCGCCTAATACGCCGGCAAATACGGTAGATCTAAGTAAGGGAAAAACTTTAATTTAATGCAAGTGGATCTTACACATTTTGTTGTATGTGCTGTCAGTTACCTAGCATGATGTAGTGGAGGCAGTGAGTACAGACAAAAATAAAATAAGGTGTCTGACACTGAGCCCCTTATTAACGGCTTTCCTATTGCAAGTGAAGTAGGTAAAGACATTGATGGGTTCTATTTAGTAATTATGACAGCTGCTCTTTTACAAGCATTGTACTGCTTTTCCATTAGACCCAGAAAGCTTTAAGTGCTACTTTCTGAGAAAATACATTTGGTAAAGGTCAGTTAGGGAATCTATGTAATATCATATTTAATTTAGTTAAAGAGCTTCTGTATTCATTTCCTAAGTGTCTCTATAATCAAGTAAAGGTACATTTCCCCTGCAAATGAGATAGAAAAACAAAAGAACAAAACAGAAGAGCAGAAAAGAAACCCAGAAAAGGAAGCATACAGTAGATTAAATTAAATAGGAATGGTTGAGGAGAAATTCATTCCTGTAAAAACAATAGCACTTTTGTAGAAGTATTGGCACTTCATTTTTGACTAAAAAACCTACCCCACAGCTACAGGAACAATTTATTAGCAATTTATTAGGAATGCTATTATTAATAAACTAATAATCAGCAGAGCCTCCCTTTAGCATAGCCTTAGTTTTTTTGTGGCATGGATTCTACAATCCCCAACTTTTCTTTTAGGTTCATGTCGACATGAAAGGATTGGACCCCGACGTAGTCTTCTGCTGTCGTACTGTTGTCCATCCCCAGCAAGGTCTGACAAGTACATCCCGAGATTTTGTCCGCTGGCAGCACCTTTAAATAGTGGGTATCTGAGTTACTGTAGCCTTTCTGTCAGCTTGAACCAGTTTGGCCCTTCTCCTCTGACCTTTTTGAAGTACCAGATGTTTCCATCCACAGAACTGCTGCTCACTGGATGTTTTTTTTTTTTTGTACAATTTTGAGACTGTTGTATGTGAAAATAACAGGAGGTCAGCAGTTACAGAAATACTCAAGCAGCCCATCTGGCACCAACAATCGTGCCACAGTCAAAATCTCCTCACACTTTCCTCATTCTGATGTCTTATGCAAAAACACTAACCCATACTTTTTATTGTTTCAGGTGGAACAGTTTAGCGTTGACAACATGACAAGGTATGTGTTAGCCAAACTTCCTAGCTCCTTCTCTGAGTTACATATGCTATATATTCCTATGAGACCTCCTTTATAGAACCAGAGACATGATAAAGATGATGTGACTGCTCTTCTAAAGCCGCGTACACACGGGCGGATTGTATGGCCTACTTAGTCCGCCGAAACACATTTCAGCGGACAGTCCGCTCATGTGTGGGCTTCAGCGGACTTTTTCAGCGTGCAGTCTGGCGGACTAAGTATTTCGGAATTTCCGTAATATTGTCCGTCATACTTTGGTTTCAGCGGACAATCCGCTCGTGAGTAGGCTAGTTTGACGGACTAAGAATGGCACATGCTCAGAAAGGATTTACACGGCGGAAGGTTGCATTGCTGTGTATTGGACTTCCTATTTCTAGTCCCGTCGTACGTGCTGTACACGTCATCGCGCAAGCTTTCAACGGACTGTTTGTGCATCCGTGTGTGGTCAAGTCCGTTCATTGGAAAGTATGACGGACTGTCCGTCGGATTGTATGACGGACTAAGTAGGCCATACAATCCGCCCGTGTGTACGCGGCCTAAGTGGTAAGTATTCCAGCCAGCATGACTGCCCTAGGATTAAGGTTCCATATGAACGGGCAACTGTGTAGATAATATATTCATAACAGTCATGAAATGTAACCATTTCAGCCATGGGCGTCTGCAGGTAGGGGCAAGGGGGGGGGCGCGTGAGCCCCCCCTGTAATCGGCAAGGGTATGCAGTGGCCACATCTGTAGCTGTGCTTGCTCTCTGGGTTTGTGCAAGTCGGCTCCACAGCTGCTGCAGATCAGTGTCACTGAACTTACAGAGCTCTTTACTGCCACTTCTGGCTGCTTCCTGTATGTGCGCCCCTCGTGTTTGCTTTGCTGCCTGTTGTATTTTCACAGGGACATGTGAAAACAGGACTTGGGAGAAGGAAGACCATCTTACAAGTGGAGGTTGTGAGTACAAGTGAAGGGAAAAGGCTGTTTGTGTACAGGGGGGCAGAGCTGTGTGTATGTGTGTGTGTGTGCTAACAGATGTGTGTGTGGGGGTCTTACATATATATAGATGAGGGGGGCAGCTGAGTTCATATAGGTATGATCAGTGAAAAGGAGTGCCAGACATAGGAAAGATCATATCATCTGTCCTGTCCTGTATACAGCTATATACACCCATCTTTTTTCCTGTATTCCTCCATCATCACTGCCTGCAGATATATATCATCTGTCCTGTATATATAGCTGTATACAGGACAGATGATGTATATATCCAGTCAGTGATGATGGAGGAAGGTCTCTATATACAGGTATCTGTATATACCCACCTTCCTTCCTGTCTATAGAGACCTTCCTCCATCATCACAGACTGCAGATATACAGAAATAGAAAACTGCGCCAACCCTATACTAAAATAAATAACAAAAAATAGTGTCAAAATATGTAAGTAATTATCATTAAATGATTATAACGATAAAAAGAACACCTTAAGTGCATAAAAAACACAGCAATACATAAAGAAAAAATATCATAAACAAAAGTCCAATCATGGAAAGTTCATATGTGAGTCCAGATAAGCGTTTGTGACACCACAGTGATTCAACACGATCCAAAAGCGCATAAAGTGCCCGTCACCGTATATTGAATGCGCTTACCAGAAAATAAACAAATTAGGGCGTTTGTATATATTCGATGGGTCCCATCAAAAGATATCCTCCTTTTTAGTGGGTCAGCTCTCCATCTCCCGGTTCTGAGATGTTGGACTGGGCCACGGAATCGAAACCATGAGCCCACACAGGGCAGTCAGGCCCGTAGATATCACACTGCTGACGTAGATGCGCTGATGTCCTGAATACAGCTATATACAGCAACCTTCCTTCATGACATTGTCGAAAAGTGGCAGAGCATGGGTGACCTAAAATGATGCCCCCCCTGAAAAAAAGTTCTGCGGACGCCCATGACTTCAGCCCTGGAAGAATTTACCCCATTAATGACCAGAGCATTTTTTGTGATACCGGCACTGTGTTATTTTAAATGACAATTGCGCGGCCGTGCGATGTTGTACCCAAACAAAATTGACATCCTTTTTTTCCCACAAATAGAGCTTTCATTTGGTGGTATTTAATCACTTCTGGGGTTTTTATTTTTTGCGCTACAAACAAAAAACAAGCGTCAATTTTGGAAAATAAGCAATAGTTTTTAGTTTTTGTTATATTAAACATCCCCCAAAAATATATAAAGAACAAATTTCTTCCTCAGTTTAGGCTGATATATTCTTCTACATATTTTTGGTAAAACAAAAAAACACAATAAGCGTATATTGATTGGTTTGCGCAAAGGTTATAGCTTCTACAAAATGGGGGATAGATTTATCGCGATTTTATTATTTTTTTCTTTTTCTTTACTACTAATGGCGGTGATATGCAATTTTTATTGGGACTGCGACATTGCAGTGGACAGATTGGACACTTTTGACACTATTTTGTGATCACTGAAATTTATACAGCGATCAGTGCTATAAATATCCACCGATTACTGTATAAATATCACTGGCAGAGAAGGGGTTAACACTAGGGAGTGATCAAGGGGTTAACTGTGTGTTCAAAGGTGTGTTCTAACTGTGGGTATGATGGGCTCACTAGAAGATGACAGAGAACACTGCTCCCGATGACAGGGAGCAGTAGAGCTCTGTCATGTTACTCGGCAGAACAGGGAATTGCCTTGTTTACATAGGCACTTCCCCGTTCTGCCTCTCCTCGCAGTGATCGTGGGCTGCCGACGAACATTGAGTCTGCGGTACCCACTGGCAAGCACCCACAGCATGCGCTGGGCATGCTCGTGCTGCCGCGCCAGCCATGCGGCTTCAACAAAGGAACATGCTGGTACACCCATTTGCTCAGCCATGTCATTGTGCCAACATACATCGGCGTGTGGCAGTCAGCAGGGGGTTAAGCACATTGGTGGAATTTAAGAATGTTGAATCTCTTAGTCCCTGTCTTTACTTCAAGTTATATTTGTTTTTTTTACTCAACTTCTGCCCAAACTTAGATTAATCCAGAACCAAATGCCAAACGGCCATATATGAATAAAAATTTGGCCAGTTCAGCAGGGATCAACTGAATTTCGATCCATGTATGGCCCCTGTGGTTATACAGAAGTTGATCAACCAACCAACTTTCATACAACCACCCTGACATATTTTCCCTGCTTGATCAGAATACAATAGTTCAGCGGGGAGGATTCCCTCATCCATCAAGTGGTGAAAAAAAATAACTGATGTGAGCTTCCATGGAGCTGAGAGTTGGAGCAACAAAGAATAACTGTGACTTGGGACCACAACTCATTGCCATGTATGCCTACCGCTGGGGAGAGTCTAAGCAGGAGGACCTGATCATGAGGACTTGATTATGAGGACTGTGGGACAACTGACTGCCAAGTGTATGGGACCCGGACCTGTTGCATGTCAGGACTGGTGAGCAGAACTACAAAGCTTAATCCCTTACTGCACACAGTTAATGCAATAGAGACTACTGCTTATTTAGCAGCCCATCAGTGATCCATGGCACATTCTTAAAGGGATAGCTTTACATGCACGACGTTACAGAAGAGCCCCAATAATAGCCAGCTAATACTGACAATTAAGTGCCACATACTTTGCAATCACTTCCTGGGGTACCCCTTTGTCAGGAACTTATACAAATACCCACTATTGGGGCAGTATACGCAGTGTGCACATGAGGACTATTATTTTTGGGTTAGTTAAGGGTTATGATTTAACCTGTTTGCATCAGTTAAAGTTGGGTTTTGCATTATATAGTCCAGTTGATCGCCATCTTGTGGGTCAGTGGTCACATTATCTAGTGTAGCATCTTTCAACGTGCTTAATAGCTTATTTATCGATTCAAGCATTGTTCAACTGCCTTGCCATAATACATCCATTTAATCTCATCCAGTTTCTTGTGGCCTACTTTCTGTGAATTATTGTAGAATGGTAGCACACTAATGTTTATTAGAATGCATGAAAGTAAAAGATCTTGTGCCTTTACAACGACTTTAAAGAGTCATGGCAGAACAGACAACCCATCATATCCAGTGGCTCCTGGGGGGTAAGCACTACATTTGCAAGGAAAAATACTGAATGCTTGCACACAATTAGGTGACATAAACACAGTTTTACCTCATTTTCTAACTTGTGACCATTCACTTAGCAAAGTAAACATTCTCTTTTTATTTAGTAAATTATCCCCTTACAGTACAATACATGACAGGAAGTATTCTCTTATAACATCTATGGCATTTTTTTCTTGTAACTTACCGTGCAGGGCCAGTTGAGAGCGGTGAGGCGCTCATTGTAATGACTTGAGTAAAGGATGAGGAAAATGAGGGTGATGATAAGCTCAATCAGTGGTGCCGCCAAATAGGAGGATATGGATGCAGCAAAACAGATAAATATCACAAAGCAGAGTACCTGTAAAGAGAGAGACATATATTGTAAATTAATTATATCTGTGAAGTCTCATAAAAGCTCCACTATTATGAATATGCTACAATTTTGGTTGAGCATGTCAAAGATGTCAGCCAATGGAAAAGTTTACCAGGGTGATACAGTACAGCATTCCTAGTACCCTGTAAATAAAGTGTGGCCAATTTGCTGAATAGGTGAGTTCATTTAAATAATCACAATACTAGCTTACACTCAGTTAAGCCCCTACCAATGCCTGTACACATAGGACGAATATTGTCCAAAATTAGCTGGTACAGTGGAAACTGGTCAACATTCGGCCCGTGTGTACAGCTCCCTGTCCAACAGAAGCAGGGCTCACGATTGACTTCTTTTAAATGGGCATATGGGAAAACCAGCATCTGATCGGCATCTGATCGCCACTGGCAGCTAGCGGGGGAGATCGCTGTACTAACATCGCTTAGTGTTAGAACAGCGATCTGTCAGTTTGTTTTGTTCAGCCCGTTGGCTTAAAGAAAAAAAAAAAAAACTTGTACCAGGCATTAATCCTCATAGCCCACACAAAACATGACCAGCAGTGCAAATCAAAACATTACATTACTGCACATGTTAATGTGTAGTGTTTTGAGCAATACATTTTATTTCATTCATTTCATGATTGTAAACATCCATGGGGAAGTTGTACCCATAGGTAAGCCTATACTAAGGCTTACCTATAAGTACTCTAAATATTTCCTAAACTTGCACTGTTTAGGAGATATTTACTATATACGCTGCCGCCGACGTCATCAGCGCATGCACACTGAAGGAGCCCGCTCATGCCGTTTCTTCAGGGTCCATGCCGTGACCGGCAGCACCTGCGTGCATGTGCGGCAGTGATGTAATTGTGGCTCTGGCCAATCACAGTGCCGGAGCCTGCGAGCCCGCATGTGACCGGTGTGCCAGCGCCGATCCAGGGCATCGTTCTAAGGTAAGTTTTTCATAATGAGCTAGTATGCAATGCATAATAGCTCATTATGCCTTTGTATTGCTAGGGGTTTTTTCGTGGGGGGTTTGGAGGTTTACAACCTCTTTAAGGCTGCACATTCATTTAAAAGAAAAAAATGGATCTGAATCTTTTTTTATGCATAGAATGCATAAAGATAAAAAAAAACTTCTGACTTTAGAGCCTCTGTAACAAAACAAGATATACACATTAGCTACATACTGTTATATATTCTTTCAAACCATGTTGTGACATCATTTCATTGTGAAGTTTCATAAGACGATATCATAAACAGTGAATAATTTTTCTTGGCATGTATTTTTAACTTTACTGGTTCTTAAAGTAATGCTCAGCACTGGTTTGAAATAAACTTTGGCTCAAAAGGTCCCTACGATTTCTCTCAATGTCTTCCAGTGTTAATTTTGAGGTCAAATTTCGATTTTGTTTTAGTTATAGTCTTTTGACTAAAATGCCACTTTAATTTTTAGCCGTATTTTAGTCTTTTGACTAAAATGCCATTTTAGTTTTAGTCGTATTTTAGTCATCTGAATTGTTTTCGTTTTAGTCGTATTTTAGTCTACTAAAATCTCTAGTACATTTTAGCCAACTAAAATCGAATGAGTTTAGTTAAATTTTAATGCATTCTTTAAGCATTTTTTTTCAGAATTGACAAATTCATTATATACTCCTGGAGTGAAAATCTAATAACATTTTATTATTTATGGGATTAAAGTTTGAACATAGGTTGGACTTGATGGACATGTGTATTTTTTTCAACCTCACCTACTATGTAACTATGTAACATGCACTACAGACAGAGATTTAGGCAACGTCTTTATAAATAAAATCAAGTTTCATAAACAAACAAATGCATTGCTTTTTGACAAGCAGAAGTACAACCTGAAAATATTAAAAAAAACCTCTAAACTCTACTGACTGTAATATCATTGCACATATTACCTGAATATATTACCAACATTAAAAATCAAGAAAAAAAAAAAGAAAAGACTTTTTCTTCTTTCTTTCTTTTTTGTTTTTACTTTTAGCAGCTTAGTAGATGCCCCTACATATACTTATGTGGTAGTGCAGTGTTAATTTTGACATAAAGTTTTAATTTATTTTTTGCCATAGTCGTTCGACTAAAATGCCATTTTAATTTTAGTCGTAGTTTAGTCTTTTTACTAAAATGCCATTTTAGTTGTATTTTAGTCATTACAATTGTTTTAGTTTTAGTCATATTTTAGTCGACTAAAATAGTATTAATTTCATTAAATATTTTGGTCAACGAAATTAACACTAGTGTCTTCTAAATCTCCGAATTCTATTTTTATTTTTTGGTGCGATCCAACTTCCTGTTAGAGGGTGACTACATTAGCTCTCCATCCATGTTCCCACTGTATATAGGAATCTAGTCACCCTTTCTTGCTCCTGAGATAGACTAGGGACTCTGGGATGTGTAGTGTGCATAGAGCAGTGCACATGATCAAATCTAATGTGCACTGCTCATTCCATACCAACAAAAATGGGGGGAAAAGAGGCAGAAAAATAACAGTAAGGGTTAGTTTACACTTGCTTCAAAACATGGCTTCTGAAAAGCTTTGTTAAAGCTCTCTGAATGCCAGTCAAAGCTCCTGTCAATACATAAAATGGTTACTTTACAGTCCTGTTTACCTGTTTAGCCTTGAGTTTGCTTTGCTTCAAAAATATACTCCATGCCGTTTTAGTGGCGCTTCAAAACGTCTTCAAAGCCTCCACAGGACTCTATGAAAAAGCACCTGCGGCTTTTGAGAGGCTTTAATTCAGCTTTAGCTTTGCTATGTTTTGGAGAAATTGCAGGTATAAGACATTCACACACACACACACACGCACACACACACACGACATCTTTCAAGCTTCAACAAAGCTTTAAAAGAGCATCACTGACGTTTCACCGAAGCATCGCCAAAGCTTAATCGAAGCACCACAGAAGCATCAAAAACACATCATAAAAGCATGTTGAAGCGGTAGACACTTTAATGTTTGTTGAAGTCAAAGCAAGTGTTAAGCCCCATACACACTATCAGATTTTCTGCTGAGTTTTATCCTTCAGGTTCACCAAAACCATGTAGTGCAAGGGCCTGCCTGATTGCATACAAATTGAAACTCCTAATGTTTGACCTCATATTATATGGTTTTGGTAAATCTGAAGGAAAAACTCAGCAGAAAAACTGATAGTGTGTATGGGGCTTAAATGAGCCCTAAGAAACAATTGAATCAAAAATAGATTACAGGGCCATGAAAGTACTTGTGAAACCACTGTCCTAAATATATATAGTCCGACCTGTCAAAGTGTATCCTTTACTAATCCACAGTTAGGAAATATAAAAAAAAACACCATTTAAATAAGTTTTGTTTCTCTTTTTTGATTTAAGTTATGTAATCACTGTTCCTTCTGCAGTGTGTCACAGAGCGACCGGTGGGTATGATTACCTGTGACTGACGAATGCTGACAAGGATAAGCGCACCTAAGGAAAACGTTGTTAAATCAAGAAAGGAGGGATGGGCAGGTGGTGTGGCGGGCTCATTCACAGTTGCTTTGGCTTCAACATACATTAAAGTGCTTACATACATAAATATTGAATTTCAATGAATACGAACAAAATTATAGCACATATAACGAATGAATTCGACATGATTCGAGATTCAGTATAATGAATATCGACACTCTACGAATAATAACAAAATTATCCGAAAACGTAATAACGTAACATAACGAATATAACAGAACGAAATCATGTATTTTACGAATGACAACGAACCAAAACTAAACAAAATGTTCCGTTGTGCACAAGTCTAATTGATATCTTATACCTGCAATTCTCCAAAACAAGGCAAAGCTAAAGCTGAATTAAAGCCTCTCAAAAGCTGCAGGTGCTTTAAGCGAGCTTTGCCATAGACTTCTATGGAGGCTTTGAAGATGCTTTGAAGCACCAGTAAAGTGACATGGGGTATAATTTTTAAAGCAAAACAAACACAAGGTGTAAACAAGACTGTAGGCTAACCATTTTATTTGACAGGTGCTTTGACTGGCGTTTGGAGAGCTTTTATCAAAGCCTTCCCTTCGCCCTTGTACACACGGTCGGAGATTCTGACGGAATATGTCCGATCGGACCGTTTTGTCGGATATTCCGACTGTGTGTGGTCTACATCGGACTGTTTCCGTCTGAGTATCCGACGGACCAAGTTTTCCAACTTGTTGGTAAAATTTTCCGACAAAATGCTCCGATCGGACATACTCCGATCATGTGTAGAGAATTCCGATCGGACAAAGTGCCACGCAAGCTCAGATCAAATTCCTACACCAAAGCTATTGGCTACTAGAGTGAACGTAGTCCCGTCGTAACGAAATAACGTCATCACGTCGGATTTTCTGACAACTTTGTCCGACCATGTGTATGCAACAGTTTCGGACAAAATCCGTCAGACAAAATCCATCGGACAAAATCCGTCTGACAAAATCCGTCGGACAAAATCCGTCGGATTTGGTTGTCTGAATCTCTGACCGTGTGTACAAGGGCTTCCTCTCAGGCCTAAACACTCAGCCTAAATGATATTTTCCCTTTCCTTTTGATCCTACCAATCCATCAATCCAGGTAACTTTTTACCATTACCGTTTATCTCCTTTTTAGGACAATCTGGGTTTAAAAATACATGTACTATTACAAAGGGGAAATGTCCCGGTATATCTTCCATACATATACTATATATAGACATATATGCTTCCTTCTCAGGATTCAGTCCGTTTTTATTTACCTCACCCCCCCCTGTGGTTGCTATGTCCATTACATAGAGTTGTCTGCTGGAAACATTCAAAAATTAAATGCTCAGGTGTCGCATACTCAGTAAGTCCTTCTATGTTTCAACAATATTGTTTGATTGTAAAATTCCTTTTTGGCGATATTCATTATATACATGAGTGTATACACCTTTATTCTTGATAAATTGTAACTAATTATAATTTTGTAGTAATTAATCCCATTGTTGTTGTTTTACTTTTCTCAGTAATCATTTCGTACAGCACTCTAGAACAGTGATTCTCAACTAGGGTTCCTCCAGAGTTTGCTAGGGGTTCCTTCAGCATTGGGCCCTTTCTGCCTCTTGGATAGGTTCCCACTGACACCATTGATCTTTTTAGATATCTGTAAGGAGGTAATTCTTCCCAATGACCACAAGTGTAAGGCCCTTTCTTCCCACTGACCATCACACTAATGTATCATGAGTTGGAGATTTTTATTTTTAGCAGAGGTTCCCCGAGACTGGAGAACTATTTCAAGGGTTCCTATGTGTTGAAAAGGTTGAGAAAGGCTGATCTAGAATATCCTGAAGAAACTCACTTAAAGCGAAACATTTAAAGCAGTAGTGTCTGTATATGTATAGGAAATGAATTTGATATGCAACATGGGATTTTTTACGATAATGTTTTTATTGACATCAATAAAATATATTTTTTATAAATTGCCTGTGCCTCTGAATGGGAGTAGAAGGCACACAAACTGGCCACGCTAGCAAGGAGGGGCTTCTGTGCATATCGTGGTCAGCTTACAACCAGGAATTTGCAGGATCAACCAGGTATTAGATGCCAAATTCACAAAAAATTTACATAATTTTATGAAAAAAATACTGGAAAAAATTGAATATTTTTGGAGAATAAGGATATTGTTTAGTGTCACTTTAAGGTTTTTCTGTTATCATACTCCTGTAAAGGACCGCAAAGCAAAAATCAAACTGAGAGAATGGCAGTAGTAAAGGCTAATGAGGCTTTGCTTCAATACACATGTAGCAGGCGAGAGCAGTGTCAGGGTTAAACACTGCATTCATCTTGAGTTAAGTCAGGCATAGATGGCTCAAATTTCAGAGACAGGGAGAAAAATCAGTTGATTCTCCCATCCATGTTAATGGCATGAATGTAAGAATCTCCATAGTAAGCTGTCCCTGCTGAACAGTGACTGTATCTGATATAATGTAGTCACTGTTCGGCTGATAGTCTACCACCTGTCCCAGTCATTTTTTTTAATTCGTCAATCTGGGTAGTGCTTGTAGGGCCACCCACAGCTCAAATTTTAGTTCATTTAGAACAAATCAGACAAAACTTGAGTCATACAATGTTTCACAGCAAAATTACTTTGCCAAGTGCTAATGAGTCTTCAGCCATTTGGCTCAAACTCATCAGTCTGCAAATCTAGGCCATTGTGAGAAATCCCCATTAGGTGACCTATTTTGTGTAAAGGCCCTAATTATTTAGACATACCATGAGATAGCAAAGATCTTGTTTTAGCACACAAACGTTTAGGCATAACATACTTCCTTGTAAAAACCCTTCCTTGTGCAGACTGCAAAGAATTAAAGTAAACTAAAGGCGAACCTTTTTGTTTGGGTTTGAATAGAGTGCAGGAGGATTAGAATGTTTGGCAGTTATTATTGCTGTCTGTGCCTATAGCTCCCAACTTTTTGAGATGGGAACGAGGGACACTTATTAGGAAAAGTATGTAGGCATAGGACACACACCCCTGCCACGACTCCTTAAGGGAGAATTATGCAAGAAGAATATTAGTTAAACGCACAAGTCCTTTTTTTGCCACTACTATCCCTTTATACTAGCTTTTGAAATTTACAAATGCAGAAATTTAGAATTTGGATGAAAGGTTTAGCACTGGGAAAAACTTTTTGAAAGCTATAAAGTGCATTTTATATAAGACTATATAGATCAGACAGAAATGAGGGACCAATGAGGAGGAAAGAGGGACAGAGGGACTTTTTTCCAAATCAGGGAAAGTCCCTCGAAGCCAGGGACGTTTGGGAGTTATGTCTGTGCCCTCGTTAAGATTCACCCTCTCTATTTGTCCTCTTTACTATTATTATTAAAAGTGAAAATAAAAGAAAATCACAATTTTTGGGTTGTCCCCAGAAAAGTAATAGAACTGAAATCTTCCAATGGAGACACTAGTTCAGGTGACCTGGGGGTTCCCCAAGGAATTCCCTTATTTTGTAGGGATTTCCTCTAAATTCCTGTTGGGCTATAGGACAGGATGTGAAGGGAAATCTCCACAATGGGACACAGATGGCAAAAAAAAAAAATCAGGCACTATAACCCTCCCTTGCTCAATCCAAAAAAAAAAAAAAAAAAAAGTTTTTCCCTACAGTTCTACCTTAACAACTTCCAGTTAGGGGTAAGCTTTGTGTTTGAGTCGAGCCCATGTTCGACTCAAACATCGTCTGTTCGCCCGTTCGGCGAATTCCGAACATTATGGACTGTTCGTGGCAAATTCGAGTGGCGCGTCATGGCCCATAATTCACTGCGGCATCGCAGTGCATTTTTGGCTGATGATTGGCCAAGCATGCACTATGACCCGCATGCTTAGCCAATCACAGCGCCTTCTGTACAGCAAGCCGTAATTGGCCAAAGCCAGGGTGGCTCAGGGGGTTTAGTACACGCCCCACACTATATAAGGTCGTTTGCGTGGCGGCCTTGTGTAGTGTGTTCTGGCATGCTGATAGAGAGAGAGATAGGCAGTGTCATTTCATTTCATTTGAGTTAGATAGAGCAGGCAGGAGGAGAGTCAGTTAGCTGCAGTGAGTGTATTGTGTATATCTATATATATGCATCCTAGGTGTTGTATATATATATATATATATATTTATTTATATACACTGTATTCAGTTTAGCTAGATTCGTTCCTGTGTACTGTGTCCTTTCAACAGTGTGCACTTAAAGCGACTCCAATTGCTGGTGTTCTTCTGATCCTATACCGCAGGCAGCTGCAGTAAGTAGAGTTGGTGTACTGTGTACTCAGCACAGTGTGCTCTTAAATCTACCCCAATTGCTGGTATTCTTCTGATCCTATACCACAGGCAGGCAGCTGCAGTAATTACAGTTGGTGAACTGTGTACTCTGCACAGTGTGCACTTAAAGCTACCCAAATTGCTGGTGTTCTTCTGATCCTATACCACAGGCAGGTGCAGTAATTACAGTTGGTGAACTGTGTACTCTGCACAGTGTGCACTTAAAGCTACCCCAATTGCTGGTGCTCTTCTGATCCTATACCGCAGGCAGGCAGCTGCAGTAATTACAGTTGATGTACTGTGTACTATGCACAGTGTGCACATAAAGCTACCCCAATTGCTGGTGTTCTTCTGATCCTATACTACAAGCAGCTGCAGTAATTACAGTTGGTGTACTGTGTACTCGGCACAGTGTGCACTTAAAGCTACCCAAATTGCTGGTGTTCTTCTGATCCTATACTACAAGCAGCTGCAGTAATTACAGTTGGTGTACAGTGTACTCTGCACAGTGTGCACTTAAAGCTACTCCAATTGCTGGTGCTCTTCTGATCCTATACCACAGGCAGGCAGCTGCAGTAATTACAGTTGGTGTACTGTGTACTCTGCACAGTGTGCACATAAAGCTACCCCAATTGCTGGTATTCTTCTGATCCTATACCGCAGGCAGCTGAAGTAAT
Source organism: Lithobates pipiens (assembly GCF_037356315.1). Taxonomy (NCBI): domain Eukaryota; kingdom Metazoa; phylum Chordata; class Amphibia; order Anura; family Ranidae; genus Lithobates; species Lithobates pipiens. The sequence continues at coordinate 18,789,333 of NW_027507696.1, forward strand.
TACAGTTGGTGCACTGTGTATTCTGCACAGTGTGCCCTTAAATCTACCTCAATTGCTGGTGTTCTTCTGATCCTATACCGCAGGCAGGCAGCTGCAGTAATTACAGTTGGTGTACTGTGTACTCGGCACAGTGTGCACTTAAAGCTACCCTAATTGCTGGTGTTCTTCTGATCCTATACCACAGGCAGGTAGCTGCAGTAATTACAGTTGGTATACTGTGTACGCTGCACAATGTGCACTTAAAGCTAACCCAATTGCTGGTGTTCTTCTGATCCTATACCACATGCAGCTGCAGTAATTACAGTTGATGTGCTGTGTACTCTGCACAGTGTGCATTTAAAGCTACTCCAATTGCTGGTGTTCTTATGATCCTATACCAGAGGCAGCTGCAGTAATTACAATTGGTGTACTTTGTACTCTGCACAGTGTGCACTTAAAGCTACCCCAATTGCTGGTGTTCTTCCGATCCTATACCACAGGCAGCTGCAGTACTTACAGTTGGTGTACTGTGTACTCGGCACAGTGTGCACTTAAAGCTACCCCAATTGCTGGTGTTCTTCTGATTCTATACTACAGGCAGTTGCAGTAATTACAGTTGGTGTACTGTGTACTCTGCACAGTGTTCACGTAAAGCTACCCCAATTGCTGGTGTTCTTCTGATCCTATACTACAGGCAGCTGCAGTAATTACAGTTGGTGTACTGTGTACTCTGCACAGTGTTCACGTAAAGCTACCCCAATTGCTGGTGTTCTTCTGATCCTATACCACAGGCAGTTGCAGTAATTACAGTTGGTGTACAGTGTACTCTGCACAGTGTGCACTTAAAGCTACTCCAATTGCTGGTGCTCTTCTGAACCTATACCACAGGCAGGCAGCTGCAGTAATTACAGTTGGTGTACTGTGTACTCTGCACAGTGTGCACATAAAGCTACCCCAATTGCTGGTGTTCTTCTGATCCTATACCGCAGGCAGCTGAAGTAATTACAGTTGGTGTACTGTGTATTCTGCACAGTGTGCCCTTAAATCTACCTCAATTGCTGGTGTTCTTCTGATCCTATACCGCAGGCAGGCAGCTGCAGTAATTACAGTTGGTGTACTGTGTACTCGGCACAGTGTGCACTTAAAGCTACCCTAATTGCTGGTGTTCTTCTGATCCTATACCACAGGCAGGCAGCTGCAGTAATTACAGTTGGTGTACTGTGTACTCGGCACAGTGTGCACTTAAAGCTACCCCAATTGCTGGTGTTCTTATGATCCTATACCAGAGGCAGCTGCAGTAATTACAATTGGTGTACTGTGTACTCTGCACAGTGTGCACTTAAAGCTACCCCAATTGCTGGTGTTCTTCCGATCCTATACCACAGGCAGCTGCAGTAATTACAGTTGGTGTACTGTGTACTCGGCACAGTGTGCACTTAAAGCTACCCCAATTGCTGGTGTTCTTCTGATCCTATACTACAGGCAGTTGCAGTAATTACAGTTGGTGTACTGTGTACTCTGCACAGTGTTCACGTAAAGCTACCCCAATTGCTAGTGTTCTGATCCTATACCACAGGCAGCTGCAGTAATTACAGTTGATGTACTGTGTACTCTGAACAGTGTGCACTTAAAGCTACCCCAATTGCTGGTGTTCTTCTGATCCTATACCACAGGCAGGCAGCTGCAGTAATTACAGTTGGTGTACTGTGTACTCGGCACAGTGTGCACTTAAAGCTACCCCAATTGCTGGTGTTCTTCTGATCCTATACTACAGGCAGTTGCAGTAATTACAGTTGGTGTACTGTGTACTCTGCACAGTGTTCACGTAAAGCTACCCCAATTGCTGGTGTTCTTCTGATCCTATACTACAGGCAGCTGCAGTAATTACAGTTGATGTACTGTGTACTCTGCACAGTGTGCACTTAAAGCTACCCCAATTGCTGGTGTTCTTCTGATCCTATACCGCAGGCAGGCAGCTGCAGTAATTACAGTTGGTGTACTTTGTACCCTGCACAGTGTGCAGATAAAGCTACCCCAATTGCTGGTGTTCTTCTGATCCTATACCGCAGGCAGCTGCAGTAATTACAGTTGGTGTACTGTATACTCTGCACAGTGTGCACTTAAAGCTACCCCAATTGCTGGTGTTCTCATACTAATAATACTACAGGCAGGCAGTTGATTCTGCTAGCTGCAGTATAATCAGTATATACACCCCAGCTTTGTGCAGCTACATCTCCCTGCAGGCCATTATTATGTCTGGAAGGCTAACAAGTAGAGGCAGACAGTCACAAGCCAATAAAAGAGGGCAAGCAGGCTCTGTGTCTAGAGGCAACAGTGCTGGTCGTGGACACGGTGCATCCTCATCAGCACGTGGCCATGGGACACGCTTTTTTTCGGCAGCTGTCTGTGTTGAGCCAAAACATGCTGAAGACTTGGTAGAGTGGATGACCAAGCCATCCTCATCCTCTTCATCCTGTCTCACCCAAGCTCAGGGTACTTTGTCTGGCAAAGCAGCTGCCAATGCTGCCTCTTCCCTTAGCTCAATGGCATCAGTCACTCCTTCCCTAGCCCCACCATGTCCTCCTGAGGAGTTCCCAGAACTGTTTGAGCACAGTGTTGGGTACATGCTCCAGGTGGATGCCTAGCGTTTTGAAGGCTCTGATGATGATACCCGGCTAGAGGAAGGCAGTAACGTGAGCCTAGAGAGAGAGGGTGCCCAAGAAGGACAGCAATCTGGCAGTCATGTTCCCCCAGCTGCAGCATACTGCCAGGTTTGCTCCAGTGAGGAGGAGGGAGGGGATAATGAAGTCACTGACTCCACGTGGGTGTCTGTTAGGAGAGAGGAGGAGGAGGAGGCACATCTCCAATGAGGCAGGATGCCCTCCAGGGGCCAGCTTAAGCACAGCACACTGACTGCATCACACCGCAGAGCTCTTTATGTGCATGTGTGAGTTTGTGGAATGCGGTTCCTCAGTGTCAGGTTCCCAAATGCCACTTTTTTGCATGGAAGGTTATTCCGGCTCTCTACCAGCATGTGGAAGGCAATGTCTTGGCCTTGCCGGACAGGGCGGTCAGCGGCAAGATGCATATTACCACTGACTCATGGTCCAGCAGGCATGGGCAGGGACGTTACCTATCTTTCACAGTGCATTGGGTCACTCTGCTGTCAGCTGGGAAGGATGCAGGACAAGGTGCAGTAGTGTTGGAGGTTGTCCCGTCACCACTCCTCCAAAATGCTACTACTGGTGATTCTTACACACCTCTCTCCTCCACCCCCTCCTCTTCTTCTTCCTCCATGGCCTCTTCCGATGCTTTGTCCTCGGAACCAGCGGTGCTCCATAGGCGTTCAAGTACGCTGGCAAAAAGATGCCATGCGGTGCTTGCGCTGGTGTGCTTGGGGGACAGGAGCCACACTGGGGCAGAGATTCTGTCAGCTCTGCAGGGGCAGGCTGAGAGGAGGTTGATGCCATGCCAGCTTTAGCCAGGAATGGTGGTTTGCGACAATGGCACCAACCTCCTCTCCACCCTCCGACAGGGAAAACTGACCCATGTGCCCTGTTTGGCTCATGTCCTTAACTTGGTTGTGCAGCGGTTCTTAGGCAGGTACCTGGGCTTACAGGATGTTCTGAGGCAGGCCAGGAAAGTCTGTGTGCATTTCCACCGGTCATATAATGCCAGTGCTCGGCTGGCTGACCTCCAAAAGGAATTTTACCTGCCCAAGAACTGCCTAATCTGTGACATGCCCACCAGGTGGAACTCAATGTTGGCCATGCTGCAGCGGCTGCACATGCAGCAGAGGGCCATCAATTTGTACCTGTGTGACTATGGCACCAGGACAGGGTCAGGGGAGCTTGGTTTTCTTTCCCTACGCCAGTGGGCCATGATCAGGGATGCATGCACTGTCCTGTCACCATTTGAGGAGGCCACGAGGATGGTGAGCAGTGACAGTGCATGCATCAGTGACACTGTCCCTCTTGTCCACCTGTTGGAGCACACGCTGCATGGAATATTGGACAGGGCACTTGAGGCAGAACAGAGGCCAGAAGAGGAGAAATTCCTTACCTCTCAAGGCCCCCTTTATCCAGACAGTGTTCCTACTGGCCTGCCGATCACACAAGAAGAGGAGGAGGAGGAGGATTGTGTCAGCATGGAGGTGGAGCCTGGCACTCAGCATCAGCAGCAGTCTTTTAGGGATCATTTACAGTCCCAAGAAACCTGTGGACTTGGAGGAGGTGGCTGCGGATCATGTAGTCCTTAGTGACCCAGAGGACTCTGGACCGAACGCCTCAGCTAACCTATGCTGCATGGCCTCCCTGATCCTGCAAAGCCTGCGGAAGGATCCTTGTATTCGTCAGATCAAGGAGAGGGATCATTACTGGCTGGCAACCCTCCTTGATCCACGTTACAAGGGTAAGGTTGCGGACCTTATCTTTCCGTCACAGAGGGAGCAGAGGATGAAACATCTTCGGGAGGTCTTGCAGAAAGGTCTGTGCAACGCGGTTACAAATTCTTGGTCCTGGACAACGTGTTGCTGAGGCTTCGGTCAGTCACAGAAGGAGCGGTGGAGAAGGTGTTCGTCTGACTGATACATTCAGACTATTTTTTAGTCCGCAGCCCCAAGGTATGATCGATTCCAGCAACCATCGCCAGCGTCTGATTTACATGGTTCAGGGATACCTAGGGGCAAGATCACACTTGGACACCTTTCCCACCGAAAATCCTCTGGCTTACTGGGTCTTGAAGATGGATCACTGGCCAGAGCCTGCACAGTATGCAATTGAGCTACTGGCCTGTCCTGCATCCAGCGTTCTTTCGGAAAGCACATTCAGTGCTGCTGGAGGCTTTGTAACCGATTACAGGGTACACCTGTCCACCAACTCGGTGGATCGACTGACCTTCATAAAAATGAATCAGTCTTGGATCACCACCAGCTACCAAGCACCTGATGCTGATGTAACCGAATAATTTTTTTTTAAATGTCAGATCCCTTCAAGACTGTCTATGCTGATGCTGAGTGACTATCCTGTTATGCTAAGTGACTATCCTCTTCCTCCTCAATGATCATGCTGATAGTTTGTAAGAACATTTTTGGCTCTGGGTGCCACCACCAGTGGCTAAGGCCCATTTTTTCAGCCCCTGTTTAACAGGGGCGTGTAATTAAAATTTTTGATGCAATATTTTGCAGCAGAGCTCATTGCTGCGCTCCAACTAGAGTATCTGTGAGGGGTTACAGTGTTGTGGCACCAGCACCAGTGGCTAAGGCCCAATTTTTCAGCCCCTGTTTAACAGGGGCGTGCAATTACAATTGTTGATGTAATACTTTGCAGCAGGGCTCATTCCTGCGCTCCAACTACAGTTTCTGTGAGGTGTTACAGTGTTGTGGCACCAGTACCAAAGGTCCAATTTTTTGCCCCTGTTCAACAGGGACATGTAATTACAATTCTTGATCTAATATTTCACAGCAGGGCCCATTCCTGCGCCCACCAAGAGTAACTGTGAGGGCTTACAGTGTTGTGGCAACACCACCACCACCACCAAAGGCCCAATTTTTCTGCCCCTGTTCAACAGGTGCATGTAATTACAATTCTTGATATAATATTTCACAGCAGGGACCGTACCAGCACCCACCAAGAGTAACCGTGAGGACTTCCAGTGTTGTGTCACCACCACCACCAAAGGCCCAATTTTTCGACCACTGTTCAACAATGGCATGTAATTACAATTCTTGATATAATAGTTCACAGCAGGGCGTTCCAGCGCCCACCAAGAGTAACTTTGAGGGCTTACAGTGTTGTGGCAACACCAACACATTAGGCCCAAATTTCTTTCTGCAGAGCATATAGGGCAGGCCCCTACTTTCAAACATCCAACTAACTTACAAATGTCTCCTACTTGCAAATGGAAGGAGACAACAGGAAGTGAGATGAAATCTACCCCTAGGAAGGGAAATTCTCTCCTGTAAGAGTTGATATGGGAAAAACGTGTCTCTTCTCCACTGATGCTTTATCACCAATCCTTGTTTCACTAAAAAGCCAAAATTTTCAAAAAACATTTGTCATTGGGACAGAAAGTGAGGTGAAATCTTCAGAAGAGGTGCACAGACAGCATAAAAAATGTTACAGGGGTGATAACCCTTCCCTATGTTTTCCAAAAAGCTTAAAAATATAATTTTTGACTGGAGCTACACTTTAACCACTTTCAGACCGGACCAATTTGCTGGTCAAAGACCAGACCACTTTTTGCGACTCGGCACTGCATCGCTTTAACTGACAATTGCGCGGTCGTGCGACGTGGCTCCCAAACAAAATTGACGTCCTTTTTTTCCCACAAATAGAGCTTTCTTTTGGTGGTATTTGATCACCCCTGCGGTTTTTATTTTTTGCGCTATAAACAAAAATAGAGCGACAATTTTGAAAAAAACGCATTATTTTTTACTTTTTGTTATAATAAATATCCCCCAAAAATATATAAAAAAACATTTTTTTCCCTCAATTTGGGCCGATACGTATTCTTCTACATATTTTTGGTAAAAAAAATCGCAATAAGCGATTATTGATTGGTTTGCGCAAAAGTTATAGCGTTTACAAAATAGGGATAGTTTTATAGCATTTTTATTAATAATTTTTTATTATTTTTTTTTTTACTAGTAATGGCGGCGATCTGCGATTTTTATTGTGACTGCGACATTGTCGGGGACCCATCGGACATTTTTGACACATTTTTGGGACCATTGTCATTTATACAGTAATCACTGCTATATAAATGCAGTGATTCCTGTGTAAATGACACTGGCAGTGAAAGGGTTAACCAGTGGGTGGCAGTGTAGGGGTTAAGTGTTCCTAGGGGTGTGTTACTAACTGTGGGGGGGTTGGGCTTTCATTTAGTGTACACTGATCTCTGCTCCAATCACATGGAGCAGAGATCAGTGTCACTAGTTGCTAGGCAGAATGGAAAAGTGTTGTTTATACAGCATTTCCTCCATTCGGCCGCTCCGTGAGACGATCGCGGGGATGCCTGCGGCGATCGAGTCCGCGGGTCCCGCGACCGGACTCACGGGGGTCCCGACCAGCGCGTGAGCGCGCGCCGGCGGCGCGCTCCCGATGGCAGGGCGGCATCGCATATTGGACGTACATGTACGCCAATATGCCTGCCCGTGCCATTCTGTCGACGTACATCGTCGTGCGCTGGTCGGGAAGTGGTTAAAAATGTACCAGTTCAAAATCACAAACAGATTCTACTTAATAACAAACATACAGTCCCTGTCTTGTTTGCACCAGACTGGGGGGGGGGGGGGGGGTACCCATGCCGTTTGTCTCACTGATTTTCATCCATATTGCAGACATTACATTAAAGCCGCAAGCAGTTTTAAATGACTTTTATTCCTTTAAAATTTTCATTTTGTGCGGGGACTGTTCTAACCACGGGAAACATGTGCCACTTTACAGGCATACTATAGACACCCCCCAGGTACAATATTTAAAGGAATATTTCACCTTTTTTTTCACTTTAAGCATCATTAAAATCACTGCTCCCGAAAAAATAGACGTTTTTAAAACTTTTTTTTGCATTGATACATGTCCCCTGGGGCAGGACCCGAATCCCCAAACCCTTTTTAGGACAATAACTCGCATATTAGCCTTTAAAATTAGCACTTTTGATTTTGAACGTTCGAGTCCCATAGACTTTAACAGGGTTCTAAAGTTTGCACAAATTTTTGGTCCGTTCACAGGTTCTGGTGCGAACCGAACCAGGGGGTGTTTGGCTCATCCCTACTTCCGGTCCACTCTATAGCAGTTTTGCTGCTACAGGGCTGCACTTCTGTGCTGGATCAAGTATATATACGCAATCTGACACTTCTGGGTAGGGGACATACATGTGATTACACACAGTAGAAGATGATCGGAGGTAGCAGGGTGCTCGATGTACTCCAACACCCGCCAATCATCGTGCAGAGAGACAGAACTGCGATCACCATTCTGACAGGGGGAAGAGATGAAGTTTGCATCGTTGCAAAGCAGGAAATAAATTTAATATCTTCCCCTAGTAAGAACACCCCACACAGTATAGTAAAACACTGGCTAGGCACACAGTTAACTCTTTGATTGCCCCGATGTTAATCTCTTCCCAGCCAGTGTCAGTAGTACAGTGATAGTGCACATTTTTAGCACTGATGACTGTATTAGTGTCACTGCGCCACAAAAAGTGTCAATTAGTGTCAGATTTGTCCATCGCAATATGGTAGTCCCCAGTGGCGCCTGATGCTCCAAATTTTTTTTTTGGGGGGGGGGGGGGGCGCAAGCAAACTGAAAAATTCTGAAAAAAAACATCAATTGCAGCCTCACTGTGCCAATCATATACAGTCACTGTGCCCCATAAAATGCAGACACTGTGCCATCAATTGCAGCCTATGTGCCCATCATACAGCCTCTGTGCCCATCATATGCAGCCTGTGCCCATCATATATAGCCTCTGTGCCCATCATATGCAGTCTGTGCCCATCATATGCAACCTCTGTGCCCATAATATGCAGCCTGTGCCCATCATATACAGCCTCTGTGCCCATCATATGCAGCCTGTGCCCATCATACACCCTCTGTGCCCATAATATGCAGCCTGTGCCCGTCATATGCAGCTTCTGTGCCCATCATAAGCAGCCTCTGTGCCCATCATATGCAGCCTGTGCCCGTCATATGCAGCTTCTGTGCCCATTATATGCAGCATGTGCCCATCATATGCAGCCTGTGCCTGTCATATTCACCCTTTTTTGAAGCCTATTAGAGCCTCAGGCTCTAATCAGGTGCTTCATTTAAAAAAAAACACCCGCGCCCATGCTGCCATAGGAGTCAATGTGTCTGGCTTTCTGAAAGGGGCCAGGCGCATGGATCGGGAGGTGGCGGCAGGGATTGGGGGGGTGGCGCCTGTGTGTCCACAGTGCACGGGCTGCCCCTGGCAGTCCCGCTATAAGTCGCTGATCGCCGCCATTGGTTGGCAAAAATATGAATGCAATTTACTCACTAGGGGAGAGCCTCTGGGGGAATCTAGGATGGAAAAGGACCTGGGGTTCCTAGTAGATTATAGGCCCAGCAATGGTGTGCAATGCCAAGCTGCTGCAAACAAAGCAAACAAAATATTGGCATGCATTAAAAAGGGGATTAACTCCAGAGATAAAACGATAATTCTCCCAATCTACAAGACTCTGGTCCAGCAGCACCTGGAGTATGCCGTCCAGTTCTGGGCACCAGTCTTGTGCTGGAACTGGAGAGAGTCCAGAAAAGGGCAACAAAGCTAATAAAGGGACTGGAGGACCTTAGTTATGAGGAAAGGTTACGAGCACTGAACTTACTCTCTCTGGAGAAGAGACACTTGAGAGGGGATATGATTTCAATGTACAAATATCGTACTGGTAACCCCACACTAGGGATAACATTTTCCGTGAAAGATAATTTAAAAAGACATGCAGCCATTCACTAAAATTTGAAGAGAAGCAGTTTAACCTTAAACTGCATAGAGGGTTCTTTACTGTAAGAGCGGTAAGGATGTGGAATTCTTTTCCACAGGCAGTGGTTTCAGCGACCAAAACATACAGGGATATACAATGTAATACTTACATAAAAGCACACACACAGGTTGGACTTGATGGAGTTTTTTCAACCTCACCTTCTATTTAACTATGTAACAACTACAAATTCTATAAAGATTGAAGGTCTATGTATAAAAATCAGTATATAATTGTTTTTTACTTTAACTTGTCCTTTTTTTGCTTCAATTGTTTTTTTTATTACATTTTCAAAATTACATTTTTTTAAAAATCTAATTAAAAGACTGTAAATGGGTTGGTTGTTAACAATAAAAATAGCAAAAAAAAACACACTGAAGTGAAAAAAAGGGCGGCCCCTCTACGCTGGATTAGGTATATATATATATGTGTGATCTGGCTCTTTCCGTCTTGCTCCCGCTGTGATCATACACAGTGGGAGCTGAGCAGTGGGTACAATGGACTCAATGTCCACTGGCACCCGCCAATCCTTTGGTACAGAGGCAGAACGGCAATTTGGATCTGCACTGCACCCTGGCAGCTGCATCTCCGTTGTCCCCATCCTGCACAGTGGGAGCAGCTCAGGAGATCAGATCTGTGGGAGCAGTTGGGAGACAAGCTGTCACTTATAAATACAGAAGCCAGTCTTCTTTGTTTACAAGTGACAGTGGTGAGCAGGGAACAGAGGGCCAGAGGTGGTGAAACTGAGTTCCACCATGTTCCAGCTGAAAAAAGTCCTGAACAATAGTCATATAGATCTTCCAGTATAATGGACAATCTCTGTAACTATTTAGGAACTGTTCCATGTGCTCTCCGTAGAGAAAGGACTGGCCCTACTATGCATGTGCTGAAAAAGAAAAGAACATTTTAGTTAATGCCCATGCACAAACCAATAATAATAAGCATGTTTCTGTCAGTGTAAGCCCACGTACACACGGTCGGAGATTTTGCCAACCAAATCCGTCGGATTTTGCCCGTTGGATTTAGTCCGACGGATTGTGTCCGAAACTGTTGCATACACACGGTCGGGCCAAGTTGGCGAAAAATCCGATCTTTCAGAACGTGATGACGTAATTTCGTTACGATGGGACTACATTCAGGCTGGTAGCCAATAGCTTTGATGTAGGAATTTGATCTGAGCATGTGTGGCACTTGGTCCGATGAAAATGCTCTACACATGATCGGATTAGGTCCGTCCGGCCCAGTTGGTCGGGAAATATTTCCAACATGTTGGAAAATTGGGTCGGACGGAGATTCGGACGGAATCAGTCCGATACATACCACACACAGTCGGATTATCTGACGACACGGTCCGATAAGACTCATTCCGACAGATTCTCCGACCGTGTGTACAAGGGCTAAGAAGTATATACATTATGGCAATGTACGGTTGGGTCTTGTGGCCTTGCATTCAACTGCTACTCAGTTATGGCATTGGTACTCTGTTTATGAGACTATTTATGCTGTGTTACGCTTGTTTGTTTAATAAAGCATTCCTGATTTGTAAAAAAAAAAAATTATAGTAAGCATTTCGAACATTATTTGTGCTGATTGGACAATTTTCTAAGTATAGATTAACAAGTATGTGGCAATAAGCACTTTAGACTATCAGAAATACTTGTTATTGCAAAGTTTTTTCTAACATTCTAAAATATTTCTGCACAATTGCAAATCCCTTTAAAAATAAGAATGTGTGACACTTTATTGCATCAATTCCATTGGTTCATCAAGTCATTCCCAATGGTTTCTGTAATACATCTGTTATCTATAGGCACACTACAAGCTTTCTGGGGGTTTGGCACAGTGATGATCACAGTGAGGATGACCTCATCTATCTTCATCACCTGATGATGAGACATCAACCATCGGTGGCTAGCCTAAGGAAAATAGTACTAAGTTCCCTACAGAGCTGGCATTAGGAAGAGCATTAGTCTGCAATTCTTGCCCAAAATGAATTATGTCCATAGCACTTCCTGTTTTTTGCTTCCATGGTAACGCTGCCCACCCATTAAACTTAGGATACCCTACTCTGGTCAGCAGTGCCAGGAAAAGGTCCTTAGTACCTAAAGTGATTAGGATAGAGTAACCCCCCCCCATGAGTTGTGAACTACTTTTGCAGCAAAGGTTGAAGGTCCTGCCCTTTTTGCTTTCCCCTCCTGCTAAAGCACCCAAGGCGACCACCTCTTCTGCCTACCCCTTGGCCCAGTCCTACTGGTCCATGTCTAATTCAAGTTCTGGATCTGAACAGTTGAAATGTAGTTCACTTACCAGCTCTGCTAGCAAAAGCTTCCCTTTCAATGAACGAAGGAATTCTTTATCCAGAGAAAAGCCGTTGGAGCTCTCGTCTCCCTCTCGTTCACTCATCCCCAGGCAGGGGCTACACCGACAGATTGACAGATAACGGAGAAAAAGTAAATCAGGGAATAGGATAGAATAATGAAAACAGTAATCTACTGGTAGTGTACACGGGATAGAACAGTTTATTAGTTTCCTATTAGTAGAGGAACTGTTGGAATATGTGTTTAGTTTGTGATGCCCTAAGCAGAAAGGAAGAAAACACAATAAAACATTTCTGTACACCCAAAAGAACGGAGAAAGTTTTCAGCCAGTTGAGGGCTATGAAAAGAGAGGAAGTTATTCAATGTAAATCAAATTGTAGTTAGGTGTTAGGTGTTAAAGATTAGTAGGCTTGAGGTAGAGGAAGCAGGGTGAGTTTCTTCCAGAGAATCTCCTGATGTGTGAGCAGGGTGACGAGGATGAACTGTGTCTGAAAATGCAACTGATCCAGATTTGTGTTACAGGAAGAGGGGGAGGGAGAGAGACTAGGGGAGGAAAAGAGAAGGAAAAACGCTCAAACAACTAAAGAATTTGGTGAAATGAAAAGCTAATAAAAGTTGACAGAAATTGTATTGTCACATGCCTGCCGCAAATACAAGGTAAAATGATTCTTCAGAAGCAAACACAAAATGTTGTACTGTAGAGTATATGACTTTAAGGAACAAAAAAAACACAGTATGCATACCTAATGCACGTGACATTCCAAAAAAAAAAAAAAAAAAGTCCAACGGGAAGCAACAGCAGCAAAAGATAGCATCTATATAGTATACAAAACGGGTGAGAAAACTGATCTGCTGGTTTTGAAAATTGCAGCAAATCAGGCTGATTCAAGCCAGTTGATATCTAAGCCCCCGTACACACGGTCGGACATTCCGACCACAAAATCCGTCTGATTTTTTCAAACGGATTTTGTCCGAAACTGGTGTTGCATACACATGGTAGGACAAAGTTGTCAGAAAATCCAATCGTGATGACGTTCGTGCGTTACGACGGAACTACGTTGAGGCTAGTAGCCAATAGCTTTGGTCTCGTAATTTGATCTGAGCATTCGTGGCACTGTGTCCGATTGGAATTCTCTACAAACGAACGGACAAAGTCCGATTGGATCATGTTGTCGGAAGATTTTATATCCAGCGCTCAAACTTTGTTGGTCGGACATTCTGACGGAAAAAGTCCAATGGAGCCCACACACGGTGGGGATTATCCGACGACACGGTCCGATCGGACATTTTCCATCTGAATGTCTGACCGTGTGTACGGGGGCTAAGTCATTTTGTTCCACCATTATGTTTTATTCATATATTTTTATAATGGCTCAGGACACGCATGCAAGCAAAGCGTTTGGTCTACTGTAAACTTGATGGAATGATGCCTGCAGCATCTTACAGGCTGCGACAATGTAGCAGTCATGAAACAGTATATCCCTGTCCTTGGAAGATGTCCATGTCATGCCTGTAGGGTGATATATATGAACTGAAGAGGGGAATTGTTACACATTCATTTAAACACAGTTATATCTTCCAAGGTACCTCCTGGAGCTTGTAAATTGCACAATTAACTAGTACTCTAAATGTTATGTCCTGCAGCACTCAGTTGACTATCTAAGCAGGGGGGAAGTCCAAGACTCAATCACATCCCTTATCCCTTAACAGACATGGTCTGGCTAAATTTCATCCACATGCATGATCCCCCCGTGATCTCCCTGGACATGGCAGGGAGCCTCATATCTCCTCTTCTGGAAGTTCACTCCAGTGATTCCTTACAATAGCCATCACACCTGAGGGTCATACTGTCCTCTCTCATTGCAGCCATTTTTGTATGGCTGCTTCAAACCTTCCTTTTAGCCAAACTTCCAAGCGTCAACAGTAATGACATGTACACACGGTCGGACATTCCGACAACAAAATCCCTCCGATTTTTTCCGACAGATTTTGGCCGAAAATAGTCTTGCATACACACGGTCGCACAAAGTTGGTGGAAAGTCCGACCATTCGGAATGAGGTGACGTTCGTAATGTACAACGGAACTATGTAGAGGCCAGTAGCCGATAGCTTTCATCTCCAAATTTTTTCTGAGTATGCGTGCCATTTTGTGTGTTGGAATTCTCTACACACGATTGGAAAAAGTCTGATCGAATTTTGTTGTCCGAAAATTTTAGATCCTGCTCTCAAACGTTTTCCGTCGTAAATTCCAACAGAAAAAGTCCGAGCCCACACACGATCGGATTTTCCGACAACATAATCCGATTGGACTTTTTCCATCGGAATTTACGACCGTGTGTATGGGGGCATATAGATTTTTTTGTTAGGGCTCATTTACATTTGTGGTCGGAGGGTGGGGTAAAAACTAGTGGCTAAGTCCTGGGGTTACCACCCCTTTAAAGTGGTTGTAAACCTTTACATTTACCCAGTGAAGTGACTGGTCTCAGGTGATATACAGAGATGAAACAAATCTTCCTACATAAGTTGTATCTATCTATCTGCACCCCCCTCTTCTGCACAGAGAAAAGTCTGTTCATTTTGAACGCAGCTCCAGGTAGCCAGGACCAGCGAAGAAAGCGTCGCTGGCCCCGTCATCTGGTATGGAGTTAAAGGGGAAGCCCTACGCCAAAAAAACAGCACGGGGGTCCCCCCCAGGTCCATATCAGACCCTTTTCCGAGCACGCAACCCAGCCGGTCAGGAAAGGGGGTGGGGACGAGTGAGCGCCCCCCACCCTCCTGAGCCATACCAGGCCGCATGCCCTCAACATGGGGGGCTGCTTTGGGGAAGGGGGGCCGCGCGCCCCCCCCCACCCCAAAGCACCTTGTCCCCATGTTGATGAGGACAAGGGCCTCTTCCCGACAACCCTGGCCGTTGGTTATCAGGGTCTGTTGGGGGGGGGCTTATTGGAATCTGTGAGCCCCCTTTAATAAGGGGGCCCCCAGATCCCGGCCCCCTTATGAATGAGTATGGGGGACAATGTACCCCTATCCATTCACCTGTGAAAAAAATGTAAAAAAAAAAACACAATACACAAGGGTTAAAATAGTTTATTGCACAGCTCCGGGGGTCTTCTTCCGTCTTCGGGGGTCTTCTCGCCGGACTCCTCCACTATCTTCTGCCGTTTTTTCTTCCCCTTTAACTACATACCAGGTGACGGGGCCAGCGACGCTTCCTTTGCTGGTCCCAGCTACCTGGAGCCACGCTCAAAATGAACGGACTTTCCTCCATGTGTGTGGGCAAGTCCATTCAATTCAAAAGTACGGCGGATAATCAGTCACGTGTGTGAGCAGGTCCACTCGTTTGGAAAGTCCGCCAGACTAAGTCCGCCGGATAGTGTGATCGTATGTACGTGTAGTTACACTCTGCAGAGCACAGTGAGGAGAGATCTGACAGCGGATTGGCCCCCCTCCACACAACACACAAGAACAGAGCAGAGGCTGTCAATCAGCTGGAGATCCTTCCCCTGTCACTATATTTCTCTTGGTATCAGATAAACTTGTCAGAAGTAGCAGAACAAAAGTGGCACTTAGTGCTCTTAACTGAGATAAGTAAACATTACAGAGGGATATGGTTTGTTCATATTTCAGGTCTGAGGTTTACTATCACTTTAAAGGTGATTTTAAAGTGATAATAAACCACGGCATTGGGGGGAAAAAAGATCCTCTACAATGCAATTACATAATGTGCTAGTATGGATTGCCTACTAGCACATTATGAAATATTTACCTTAGAACTAAGCCTTCCATCGGTGCGCTGTCACGGCTGACAGGGCTTCCATCTTCACCCGGTCTTCCTTCTGGGTTCACGGGCTCCAGTGGCTTAAATGGCTGAGCCGTGATGACATCACAGTCGCAGAACATCGCTTTGAAGAAGTACCAATCATGAACTGTGTCCATTCATCACAGAAGCACAATAATCTGTGTTTGCTATGCTTCAGTTTGTGAATAAACAGGAAGCCTCAGAGCACTTCCCATTCATTCACTGTCAGTGCAGCTGAGGCTGCAGAGAAAAGGACTGATGAATCTATGTTTTAGTCCCTTTCTTTGTCTCAGATGTGAGACATCAGGAGTCTGTTTAGACCCCTGATATTTCACCAAAGGCCCTTTAAAGGGCAGTTTAAAAAAAATTACAAAAAAAATGAAGGACTCTCTTTGCGCTCTTCAGAGACAGCTTTTGACAGGCAGTGAGGACGCATCTTGCATCCTCGCTGCCTTCTTTAAGCGCATAGTAGCGCACCGCAACCTCATGTGTTGTGGGGCACTTTAGGAGCATCGCTATTCAACTGAATGGGTCTTGATCGATGAGGGTATAATTTCTGCCTGGGCTGTGAAGCATAGCATCATGGCCATAGCATTTTAGCAAAAATATAATTTGATATTTTATAGTGGCAGTGATTTCTAACAGCAGCCCTGATTCTAACAGCTAGCACCCTCAGCTGTCAGAATAGTGAACAGGACCTGCATATGGTTGGATGCAGGTGCTGTTCATATGAGGATTTTGCTTTGGGCTCCTTCAACAAAAGTCAACAGAAGCTCAGCAGGAAGTGGCAAAAATTTGAAGAAGGGCCTACAGCCATAGCATACCTCGTCAATCTTACTGTAAACAGACAGAATGGAGAACTTCTTCTTATCTCTGCATGCATCTATGTAGTAGTCAACCCACAATCTGATGAAGGCAACTAACATTTAGCTGTGCAATGCACAAGGAAGTAACATCCTGGTAAATGTATTTAAAGCATGTGTACACTTAAAGCAATAGTAAACCACATAAAAAAAAAAAAATCTACCTGAAAATAAATCTCATAATGTGCTAGAATGCATCAGAGCCATGATGACCTCACTCCCGCAAACGAGCACAGGGCTCGGCCGTTCCTTCATAGCACTTGCGTCAGTGATGTCACTGGCTGCATGTAATGTAAATATCTCCTAAATGGTACACATCTAGGAGATATTTACACTACCTATAGGTAAGTCTTATTATAGGCTTACCTATAAGTAAATGTCAGCAGAGGAAGTTTACTTCCTCTTTAAACACTTGATATTCCTGATACGTGGCTGCTGCACCATGTACTTGTATGAGAAAGTCTCCTGTTCTCTTTGTATTGCTTCCTTTGTGTGAAATCCCTGGTGTTTCTGCCAGTACTTTTGCTATCTTATTAAATCCTGACCAGACTAAGCAAGAGAGCACTCCGTGGTCAGTTCTCTAGCTATGCTGGGAACTCAGTGTGCTCTCCTCCAATGATCGACTTGTCCTGATATGCCCCCCGCTGCACAGCCATTCACTGGCAAGCTCCCCCAGCTCATATACGGCTGAGAACAGGGGGAATGTGATCACTTACAAAAACTGAGAAAATAACGTTTTTTTTATATCTATACAAAAATGTTTTGCCTTTCATTTCTATTTTATGGATTGTTTTACAAAGTGATTGTTTGCAATCACTTTAACTTGTTATTAAGCCCAAGTACTATTAAATATAAAATGTAGAAGCATCATTCTGTTTAGATCAATTGCTGTTCTACTTTATCCTCAATGCCCTTGTTTATGAAAAATAAGCTTATCCTTACAACAGTTATGCTGTTGGTGGTTCCATTGCTTTGAGAAGTCTCTCTAGAGCCATCCTTACATACATACCTATGTAGGCATAGGACACACCCCTGTCACGCCCCCCCCCTTAAAGGAGAATGATACAAAATAATGATTAGTTAAAGCGGAACTTCAGTATTTTTTTCATGTTTACATCTATTTAATCTTCTGCCCTTGTTGTTTTAACAAATCAAATTATAATTGCGCTACCAAATAAAAAAGAAAAAAAGACACTAGCAGCCAGCATCAACAATGATACAATTGCGTAAAAAATGTGAAAACAAAAAATGCAGCGCTAAAATAGTCAATCGCCAAACAGTGAAGATAGGTGAAAAACAACAAATCAGTGGCTTAGTTGGCACTGAGCCAAAAAAAATTGATAATATGAACAGTGTTAGTAAACCCATAAACAGTTTCCTTTTACATAAAAAAAACTGATTATAAGTGAAAACAAAAAAAACAAAAAACACACCCAAAAAAAGAAAAAAACACCATAGTGGTGAGTCATTCAGGCATCAAATAATGGTTTTCTGCAGTCCTCCCATAGGGATGGCGTGGATTCCAGCTGTACCAAACGATCCTCTGTGATCTCTCCAATCAGGATGTCGAATATGGAATGCCAGGAAATTGGACTCCCCAAAAGTACGACATAAATTCACACCCAAATAGGTGCATAAAAATAAAAGAGGGGAAAAAACACAGAAGACCACCTCATAGAGCAGATTAATCCAATAAAAAAATGGTAATTTATTAAGATAAAAAATCAATAAAAATTGGATACATGCATGTACAAGCCATCAGTGAAGAACGGTACACAGCAACAAAAACTATCAATAAAAAAAGCGTGGAAAATCTCGCCTGCAGGCTATGTACCCGACATATTTCGCAATAACTTGCTTCAACTGTTTTAACTTTGAAGAGTAAATTTTTTTTTTCTGCCAGTAAATACTTTATACAGCCCACTTCCTGTTTCTTGTCTGGAAAAATGCCTAGGCATATGACATCATTCACAGCTCTCTCTCTCTCACTCTCCTGAGAGTTTGCCAGGAAGGGAGGGGGTGAGTCATAAGAGGACCAATGAAAGCTGCAGAGCTGGAGGTGTGCCTCTGTGTGTCTGTGTAAATCCAGGAAGTGAACAGGCAGCAGCTTCAGCTGCCCACAGTTAAAATGATTGCAGCCAGACTTAGTGGAGGGAGATTTCTGCAGTGTATTTGGCAAGTACAGAATCCCAGTATATATAAAATATGCAACGTGGTTGGAGGGAAGCTTCAGAATGGCAAAGAATGTTTTTATTACAAATTATGTGAGCAGACTGCAGTTCCTCTTTAAACCCACAAGTGCTTTTTTTGGCTTTTAAAATTTTTAGATTGTAAGCTCTTATGAGCAGGGCCCTCTGATTCCTCTTGTAACAAATTGTGATGTAACTGTAATGTCTGCCTTTATTTTGTTGCACAAACTGTGCAAACTGTTGGCGCTATATAAAACCTGTATAATAATAATAATAATAATAATAATAATAATAATAATTTACCAATGCAACAGTGCAGCAATTTAGAAATTGGATGAAAGTTTTAGCACTGGGAAACACTTTTTGAAAGATAAGTGCAATTTATATACAACTATATAGATCAGACTGATGTAGCACCCTCTTAGGTATAGGTAGGTGCTAGAGAGTGTATATAGTTTTTGGCTTTTCTGCTTAACAGAGTAGCACACAGGCAAATTTAGGTGCTGTCTGCTTACCAGAGAGCAGTGATTGATTAGTGAGGTCTGCTCAGTGTGCTCTGGGTGCGGCTCATGCTGTCTTGATGTTTGCCACTGATCCAATAGCAAAAGTATACCTCCCAATCTTTTGAGATGGGAATGAGGGACACCTATCAGCAAAAGTATGCAGGTATAGGACACACACCCTGCCAAGCCCCCTTAAAGAAGAATTGTACAAAAAAACAAGATTGATTATACCCACAAGTGCTTTTTTTTACCACTACTGATCCTTTATATTGGCTTTTGGAATTTACAAATGCAGCAATTTAGAAATCAGATGAAAGTTTTAGCGCTGGAAAACACTTTTTGATAGATAAAAAGTCCATTTTATATACATCTATATAAATCAGACCAAAATGAGGGACAAATTAGGAGCAATGAGGGACAGAGGGACATTGCTCGAAATCAAAGACAGTCCCTCGAAATCAGGGACAGTTGGAAGCTATGGCAAAAGTCATATTGGACAGTGGGAGGAAACCTAGCAGGTGAGAGCATGGATGTAGATACAGCCCTGGCCAATTAGAAGGGGATGTCCCCCAGGGAATTCTGGATGACTGTATTTATTTCTGAGAAGCACATGGGCTCTGGGTTAGAGTCCAGCCTACCTCTAAGGAGAGAGGTTCAGGTGGGGAGGAGGCTGCTGCCTCTCCCCAGCGTAGACTGCCAAGCCTCAGGTAACTGACCCGAGGGCCTGAAGCCTTGAAGCTACAACCCAGGTTTCATGTGCAAGCTGAGCGAGGGAGGATGTCCACGGATCTGGTCTAGTATCACTGGTATAGAGTGTCGCTTGGAAGTTGGAAGGAGGCTACCAGCTGTCCCTGGACATTTTGTGAGTACAGACCCCTGAAGGGATCCCTGACACTGAATGTGTGTTGCTGAAATCCTCCTCTTGGTCCTAGAAGTCAGCACACTGGGTGTGTGAGCTAAAGGGGACACGGGCTAGTGTCTTGAAGATACAAAGTCCACTTCTGCTACATAAGAACTTATGGTTCAGCAGATAATTTGTTTCACAATTCTACAAAGAGAGTTGGCCTCGCTTGTGCATAGTTAATTTGGAGGATCCTACTAATTCCTTTCTCCTATCCAAGTTCTCCAAATAATACATAAAATCCCCCAGACTGGTCATTGGAGACAACGAGCGGAAGAGTGAGTGCACCTGGCTGTGTGAAAATACTGTGTCTTTACTCAGCAACCCCCACGGGGCAGTGCTACACCTATATGAGTGACAAATGAGAAGGAAAGAGGGACAGAGGGAGCTTGTTCCAAATCAGGGACAGTCCCTCAAAATCAGGGACAGTTGGGAGCTATGTTACATGCATGCTCTCAGGACTAGAGCTGTGCTTGAAAGCCAACATAAACAGCCTGCTCTGTAAACCGCAGTACTGCTCCGCTCACCAGTTTACAGATTGACAACTGGTTTTGCTCCTATATGTGTGATATGCACAGTGCCCACTCCCCAATCGGAAGTTCAGGAAAGCTGAGCAGAGAGCCATACTGCATGGGGTCATCTTTTGATAAGGTAAAACAGATTGGAAGCACAATAACAGAATTTCTTTTTTTAAAGTGCAACTATTAAAAGTCTAGGAGGAAACAGGGAATAATAACTTATGGTTTAATACTATTTTAAAATGTATCTAAAAAAAAAAGAAAATGATTGCAGCCATGACAACTAATGTCTGGTAAGCTGAAATATACAACATATTCATTTTGACGTTTAGATTTTCACTGGAGGTAACAACAGATAATTGGTATGCAGGTGTTTGGTTTAGAAAAAAAATCAGGGTACATGCATGACCAAAAAAAAAAAAAACGCAATTCAAAAGCCCCGTACACACGAGAGGACTTATGTCCGACAGACATCCGAAGGAGTTCTGCCGGAGTTCTGCCGGAGTTCCGACAGAGTTCTGACGGACTTTTCGACTGAGCGGACTTGGCCACACACAATCACACCAAACTCCGACGGATTCGAACGTGATGATGTACAACTGGACTCGAATAAGGAAGTTCATAGCCAGTAGCCAATAGCTGCCCTAGCGTCGGTTTTAGTCCGTCGGAATAGCATACACACGAGCGAATTTTTCGGAGGAACTGGGTCCGGCGGAGTTCCGTCGGAAAAATTTGAAGCATGTTCCATTTTCTAAAGTCCGTCAGACTTTTGCGAATCAAAAGTCCGTTGCAGCCCACACACGATCGAATAGTCTGACGGAATCATTCCGTCGGACTTTGGATGTTGAAAAGTCCGCTCGTGTGTACGCGGCAAAAGAGATTTTTGTTTACGAACCTGAACGCAGGCATATTGTTTTCCATGAGGGCATGCACGCAGGTGTGTTAAACATGCTCTGCTTTCAGATTCATTGCTAAGAATTTTTAAAAATTTGCCTCTGAGGACACATTTACATGGATGCAAAAAGTGCATTCTGGGATTCAAAACAAAGTAGGAGATATATAACTTGAATCTCATGCATCTAAACGCAAACATTTTACTAATCATTTATGCAGGAACTTATGTGCCAGAAAACTACAGCCACGTGCATGTAGCCTAAGCCCAGGTTCACACCTGTGCAAACACAGACATTGCATGAGATTCGCATTCGCTCTGCTGTGCCGATCGCATGCAATGTCTGTGCAATGTGAGTTCAGCCATACAGTTGCTGAACTCGCATTGGTTTCGCAGGAAAATAGTGCAGGGACTTTTTTTTCTTCGCACTAGAATTGGATCACATGGGTGTTCTTACACATGCGATCTGATTTCTGTGTGAGTTCACAGTTCGCACTGTGATCTGTGAACCGATCTGGGGGTGTCATTAACATTGTATTGACAACCGCAGCGGTTCGCAGTGGGCAGCGTGAACTGCCTGCGGGAGAAATGCGATGCGGGAACTGGTGCTGGAATCACGCTGGTTCCTACATCGCATATATGTGAACCTAGGCTAAAAGTGTTTGCATTATTTCATTGCAAATGTAGCAACTTGGAATTTCAGATAGATATACAGTACCTGGGACTTCATATTGGATTGCCTAATCCAAATATTTTTCATGTATCATTAATTAACTTAAAGTATAATTAAAGGCAAACTTTTTTTTAGTTTTAGATGTGGAGAGGAATTAGAATGCTTGCCATTTTTTGTTGCTGCCTGTGCCTCCTGGGACAGGAAGGGAGGGAAAATCTCCCCAATGGCACACAGTGAGAAAAAAAAAGGTGAAAAAAAAATCGGACAGAGGTTATAACCCCCTTTGCTCTATCCAAAATTAAAAATTCTTCAGTTTAAAACAATGCAAATAATAGATTATTTCTTGAGGTTTTTTATGAGTGCTTGCACTTTACACATAACTGCCTTTTTAAAAAAGTATTTCAATATATATTTTATTTAAAATGCTGCAACAGAACACAGTGATCAACATGCAGCACTGTGGTCCTGGATTCAGGTACCACTAGGACTGTGTGTAAGTTCTCTGTGCCATAGCCATATGCAAAGGTTTCTTCCCACAACACAAAAACATACAGCTGATTTATTGTCCAGCATAGTTCCCGTGCAACATGTTTTAAATGCGATGAATGCTTAAGTGAGTTTACTAAGGACAGGGGCGTTGCTAGGTGGCAAAAGGACCAGGGGCTTCAGCCCGAAATCCAAGGCCGGAAACAAGGGGGGGGGGGGGTGTTGTACGCGATGCAGGTTATTTTGCTTGGGCCGTGAGACTGGCGGTAGTGACCTACATACACTGATCTACCTACACTAACCTACCTGACCTACCTACCCTAACCTACCTGACCTACCTACATTGATGATAGTGACCTACCTACACTCACCTGCCTGACCTACATACACTGGACATTTACATACACTGGACATTTACATACACTGACCTACATACACTAACGATATTGACCTACCTACACTGACTTGCCTGACCTACCTTCACTGACATTTACATACACTGACCTACCTACACTGACTTGCCTGAACTACCTACACTGACTGACCTACACATACACTGACATTAACATAGACTGACCTACCTACAATGGCCTACCTACACTGACATTTTACCTACACATACACTGACCTACCTACACTGACATTAACATACACTGACCTACCTACACTGACATTAACATACACTGAATGAAAAGAATGAAAATAAATAGATTGCAAAAAAAAAAATTTTTCCACTGCAAGTCTCTTTGAGCCTCAAACATATGGCTTCTAAAATGGATTTCAATAAAAAAAAAAATATGCTTTTAACATAGCTCATTAAATGTATAGACTGCGGACAGTTTTTCCATATGGAAAATATGAGTCATTTTATAGAGAGAACAAGACTCTTCTACCTCATTCAGCAAACAGGGAGCAACTTAGGCTTCATGTACATGGGGCGCATTTACAAACTCTCCTAAATGATTTAACTTGACAGATAGTAACCAACGTTTAAAGCGTCCGTTTTGCCACGTTTACATGCTGTGTTTATCAGCGTTTTGCCGCATTTATCAGCATTTTGCCGCGTTTTGCAGCGTTTGCATTTAGAGGCGTTTAAAAAATATATATTTAAAATGTATTTTTTCAAAATACCGTATATACTCGAGTATAGGCCGACCCGAATATAAGCCGAGGCCCCCAATTTACCCCCAAAAAAACTGGCAAACTTATTGACTCGTGTATAAGCCGAGGGTGAGACATGCCTGTCCATCCCTGTGTGTGTGTCCGTCCATCCCTGTGTGTCCGTCCATCCCTGTGTGTCCGTCCATCCATCCCTGTGTGTGTGTGTGTCCATCCATCCATCCATCCCTGTGTGTGTGTGTGTCTCCATCCATCCATCCATCCATCCCTGTGTGTGTGTGTCTCCATCCATCCATCCCTGTGTGTGTGTGTCTCCATCCATCCATCCATCCCTGTGTGTGTGTGTATCCATCCATCCATCCCTGTGTGTGTGTGTATCCATCCATCCGTGTGTGTGTGTGTGTGTGTGTGTGTGTGTGTGTGTGTGTCCAGCCTACCTGTGTCCCGAGCCTTTGTCCCGAGCCTCCGTCCCGTGCCTTGCCTCCTTGCCTCCGTCCCGTGCCGTGCCTTGCCGCCGTGCCTTGCCTCCGTCCCGTCCCGTCCCGTCCCGTCCCGTGCCGTGCCGTGCCTTGCCTTGCCTCCGTCCCGTGCCCTCTTCGTCGGCGCCTCGGCGGCCATTGTAAAATTCAAAAGCTGCGCCGCCGCCTTCGCCTGTGATAGGCGGAACACTGAATTTCCCAGCAGCCTGTGTTCCGCCTATCACGGACATCGTATCATCCTCGTCCGTAGTACGAGGATGATACGATGTCCGTGATAGGCGGAACACAGGCTGCTGGGAAATTCAGTGTTCCGCCTATCACAGGCGAAGGCGGAGCCGGAGGCGCGGCTTTTGAATTATAGAATGGCCGCTGTCTGTCTGCTCGACACGCTGATCGAGCGGGCAGACAGCGATGACTCGAGTATAAGCCGAGGGGGGCACTTTCAGCCTCAAAAAAGAGGCTGAAAATCTCGGCTTATACTCGAGTATATACGGTAGGCAAAAATGAAAAATGCCTGTAAATGAAATGCGGCTAAATGCGAGTTACCGCGTTCGGCGATTGAAATGCCTGTAAACTCAGCTTCTGAACCCATTTTTTGCATTCCAAAAAATTCCTCTAAACTCAAGTGCCTAAAAACGACTGTAAACGACCCTGTGTACATTTACTGATAAGATAACATGGAGGAGACAAGCAATTCAAAGCAGCACTTTGGCCATGAGTGCTGCTCTCCTAAATACAGAAGCACCTATCCAGACATTCAGTTCCGCATTAAACCTATATTGAAAAAAAACTATCAATGTTTGCTCAGTAAAGGGTGCAACATTATGCAATGTAACTTTCATTTTTTTCTTTAGAATTCTTCCTGCTGGCTTTCGGGGACAATTACTTTCACAAAGGAAAAAATCACCTAGTGCATTGTAAAGCTAACTATAGACATATAGATCTCTTCCATTCGGGCTGTTGGCAGAATAAGAGAAAAATCAACAGATTCATCCATCCACATTAAAAAGTGTTTTGCAGCACCAGAAATGTATGAATCAAATAAATGTGAATCAATTCTTAACCCACAGTGTATGTACAGTAAAAAATGCACTCAGTAAAAAAGTTACCATGTGTACCAGGCTTTACACTGGATGCACATGTCTGCTATAAGATCACTTTGCTATTAGAGTTGGGCAAACAGTTCGAGCTGAGCAAAATTTCGGGCCCATTCACCCATTTGGCAAACACCCAAATTTTGGGCCCATTCACCCATTCGGCAAACACCCAAATTTGAGTGCTCTGAGGAATGTTCGCTTGCCAAGCACCCTACAATGCAACGCACGCTGCACAGTGCATTCTGTGAGGAGAAGGGGGTAGGGAATTCAGAATCAGAATATAGTCAGGCTTATGTGGACCAAATGCCACAGGGTTAAGGTTGGCTGGAGAGCAGTCACTCTTTAAAAGATGGTTCCACTCCTTGTCCATGATGGTCAGGCCGGCAGCCTTGGTTTCCATATGGATGCTGAACGCTCAAGGGGGGCGTTTGGAGGTTCTGGTTGTACAAAGACAGACTGCACCGAGCCTGAAGACCTCCAGACGGTCCACTATATCTGGTAAGAGTATCCATCTCTTATTGAGTTTTCTTCACAACTGCACAGTTATCTGCACAACGTTTGCTTTACTTGTGTCTAATTGAGGATTTGCTCTCAAGCATGGAATGGACATTCTTGCATTTCCTTTTAAAAGCCCTCTTCAGTGAATTTCGGACTTTTTATGTATTTATTCACTATTATTTCATAAGACATCAGTGTTCACTACGCATTAGTTTTTTTTTCACTTATAGCGCTACACTGTATATATTTTTATTTTTACCTCTATAGCTGTATGGTGTGAAGGCACCACAATTTTTTACAGAAAGGCCAATTTCATCAAGAGTACTTCTAGCTGTTTCTTGCTCTCTCCGGAGGTGTTTCATTGGTCTATAGATCTGCAGTGGCTTCAGCAGCAGAATGAGTTTGCCATTAAACCCAAAACCATTCCTTAATGGCCTTACTGGTAAGTTAGTAATGGTGAAACTGAAGTGGGGTATAGAATACAAGGGATACCTGGTCTCTGTGAATGCGTACCAGAACATGCAGCTCGCCAATACAGAAGAGTTTATTAATGGTACATTGTCTGAACATCTTGGAGAAGTTCTAATAAGGTGTAATAATGTATTGTTTATATGAGGAGGAGAAGAAGAGGCAGAAAATGGAGAGATGAGAAAATAAAGCAATTTCCAAATTATTTTTTTAAATGTAAACTGTCATCATTTCTTTTTAAGTAAGTAAGCGAGAAAAAAAATAATAATAATTCAACAAGCAGAAAAGGAAAATAAATAAATCATACAACATAAAACATGAGATGTGGTCATCTTTGCAGTCTGAATAGAAACCAGGGATTCCATTTCAGATCATATGTATGAATCGTATCTTGCAAGGTATGGAAAATCTTTTCTGTTAGCATCATGTGATCTGTGCGTGAGAGGACCTGGGCTAATGGGACCATCAGAGTCTTCCAGTGTAGTGCTATCGTCCAGAGCATAGACATACAGATTGAGTGAATCAGCCTCACCAACGGCTTAGGTGTGTCAGGGGGGGTTTGGAAAATTAGGCAGTGTTGGTACGTTAAGGATAACGACCGACCAGCTAACTTGTCCATCAATTTCAGAACCTCTTGCTAAATTGGTTGAATTATCTCAAATTCCCCAAAAATATGAGTAAGGGTGCCAAGACGATTGCATCCCCTAAAACAGTTAGGGGAGGTGAGGGGATATATCCTATGTAGACGTGCTGGGGTATAGTACCATCGGGTCATTAATTTAATGGCAGTTTCTCTAATCGTTAAAGATCTAGTGCATTTACACATATTATTCCAGCCTTCCCCCCAATCTATCGCATCCATTCCCAGTTCCAATTCTCGTTCCCATTGGGATCTATATTTCAATGATTGAGACTCATTCACCCCTTCAAGGGACTTGTAAACTAGAGAAACAAGCCCCTTTTGACGTGGGGAGTTGAAACATAAATCTTCGAAGAGGGTAATTTGGTCTTGGGTCTGGACTCGATAGTGGGATAGGAAGAAATGCCGAATCTGCAAGTATCTATAATATTCAACCTCAGGGAGTCGGTAATGGGTTTGTAATTCCGAAAATGGGATGAATCTGGAGCCCATTACAAAGTCCCTTAACTGGGTAAGCTTGTACTCCACCCATATTTGGAATGCCTCAGGATGAGTAAACGCTGGGGGAAACCTAGGGTCGCCCAAATAAGAGGCGCCCAAAGGAATCTCGGAGATAAGGTTGTATTTACTTTTGTATCGGTGCCATAATTGCAGACCATCTGCTACTATGGTGTTCAGTGTGCGCAGTGAAGTGGTTAGTTGGTGAGTGGACCACATAAGTCCAGGGAGATAAAATGGGATGATAGATTCTCTTTCAAATTGAACCCATGGTACCCTTGAGTTGTGAATTGACCACTGGGCTTGCTGCGTAAATCTGCAAGTCAAATAATAGAGCCAGATTTGGGGGACATCCAGGCCCCCTTTTTTCATAGATCGGTACAGGACGTCTTTAGTAAATCAGTTTTTTTTTTTCGCCCCAAATAAATTTATTGAGATAGGATTGGAGGTTGTGTAGATATGATCTAGAAAGCTTGACAGGAAGGGAGCGAAACATATATAACAGCCTGGGCAGAATAACCATCTTAAGGGCAGTGATCCTACCAATAAAAGGAATATGTAGAGGGAGCTAATGCTTAAGCGTTTTTTTCAATTTAGAGATCAGTGGGGGATAGTTAACATCAAAGAGTTTGCAAAAGTCTCTGGGCAGGCCTACACCCAGATAGGACAGGTATGAATTAGCCCATGTGAAGGAGTAATTGTGTTTAATGTGGTCTAGTTCAGTAGGAGAGTAACCTACTGGGAGGGCAATAGACTTTGAGACATTAATAGAGAGACCAGAAACCTTTGCAAAGCTTGATAACGTCCCAAAGATGTTGGGGAGCGAAATATGGGGATTTGTCAAAAACATCAATACATCGTCTGCATACATGCAGAATTTGTACATCGAGTTACCTTTGGTGTAACCAGAAATGTCGGGGTTTCTCAATAGAGCTATAGCTAGGGGCTCAAGGGCCAGGGCAAAAATTAAGGGGGAGAGGGGACACCCCTGTCTGGTGCCTCTACCTATTGGGAAATACTCAGAGTTACACCCGGGGAGCTTAATATGAGTCTTAGGGTTACAGTAAAGGGCTTGGAATCCTACTAGAAACTCCCCTTGAAAGACCATCTGCGGTAGGAGATCATTAACATAGTCCCATGAGACGCTATCAAATGCCTTCTGTATGTCAAGGCTGAGCAAAAGGAGTTTGCAGGTGAAAAAGTTAGCATCCTGGATAATATTGGTTGATAAACGTATATTATCAGTTATTAGACGGTGTGGAATGAAACCTGATTGGAAGGGGGATATAAGGGAGGGGATGATCTTGGCCAACCTGTCTGCTAATATCCTACTAAAAATTTTTAAATCATTATTGATAACTGAAATGGGCCTATAGTTTTGGGGCAGAGTGTGATTCTTGTTTGGTTTTGGGATTAGGGACATGTTGGCCAATAACATTTCATCTGGGAAGTTACCTCCTTGTAGAACCAAATTAAAAAGGTGAACCATTCTAGGGGCTAAAATTGTGGAGAATTTTTTGTAATATAAGGACGAGAAACCGTCAGGGCCTAGGGCAGAACTTGCCTTCAAGGATTTAATTACATGTAAAATTTCCAGGATTGTAATGGGGGCATTAAGTTCACCAATCTGTGAAGTGTTCAGGGTTAGGATGGGGATATCGTGGAGCCACGTTAATTCCTCTGGGGATGGGGAAGTGTGTGGGGGCGCTAATAGGGTGGCATAGAATTGTTAAAAAATTTTAAGCACCTCTTTGGGGTGTGAGGTCACTAATCCATCTTTAGAAGAAACTCTATATAAATGGGGAGGGCGGATCGAGTTTGAAAGTCTTCTAGCGAAGAGTGTCGAGGCCGAGTTGTTATATAACAAGTAGCGAGCTTTAGTCTTTACTGTTTCACTTTAACCACTACAATACAGGGCGCTTTCACCCCCTTCCTTCCCAGCCCAATTTTCAGCTTTCATCGCTCTCGCACTTTCAATGACAATTGTGCGGTCATGCTACACTGTATCCAAATAAAATTTTTGTCATTTTGTTCACACAAATAGAGCTTTATTTTGGTGGTATTTATTTACAACTCCGTTTTTTATTTTTTGCGATATAAGCGCAAAAAAAGCGGAAATTTGGAAAAAAAAACAATATTTTCTTCTTTCTATTTTAAAAGAAATCCAATGAAATCCAATTTTTTCGTAAATTTAAGCCAAAATGTATTCTGCTACATGTTTTTGGTAAAAAAAATTCCGTTAAGTGTATAATAATTGGTTTGTGTGATCACGGACATATATACGCGAATGATCATGTACATATGTGTGCAGGTGATCACGTACATATGTGTGCAGATAATTATTGGGACATGTGATTTTAGTGGGACATATGTGGGGGACATGTGATTTTATTATTTGGGGACATGTGTGTTTTGGGGACATGTGTGGGGACATGTGTGTATTACACTAGACTAGTGATCAGTGAGTAAAAAGCTGTAAAAACAGCTCATACTCACTGATCACCAGCCGGCTGCAGCGATCTGCTCTCCTCTCCTCAGCGACGACTTCCGTGTGAGGAGAGGAGAGCCGATTGCCTAGCAACCGGATGTTTGTTTAGATCACATGACGGCTGTGATTAGACACGTCCATCATGTGATCAGGAGGTCCAATAACAGAGCCCTCCTGCCGATCCGAGATGGGCCGTGTTCGGGTGACACGAGCACATCGGGATCACGCCGCTGCGCGGACATGCGCGTGCGCGTTCCCTCTCCTTCTGATGGACGTTCCTGAACGTCCAGTCAGAAGGAGGTGGCTCCCACCCGGCCGTATATGTACATTGGCCGGATGGGAAGTGGTTAAGCATCATTAAAATGACTGCTCCTTTAACCACTTAAGCCCCGGACCATTTTGCTGGCTTAAGACCAGAGTGCTTTTTGCGATTCGGCACTGCAACACTTTAACTGACAATTACGCGGTCGTGCAACGTGGCTCCCAAACAAAATTGACGTCCTTTTTTTCCCACAAATAGAGCTTTCTTTTGGTGGTATTTAATCACTCTTTTTACGCTATAAACCAAAAAAGAGCATTAATTTTTAAAAAAACACATTTTTTTAAACTTTTTGCTATAATAAATATCCCCAAAAAAATATATAAAAAAAATGTTTTTCCTCAGTTTAGGCCAATATGTATTCTTCTACATATTAAAAAAAAATCGCAATGAGCGTTTATTGATTGGTTGGCGCAAAAGTTATAGCGTTTACAAAATAGGGGATTGTTTTATGGCATTTAGTTTTAATGCACTGATTCCTGTGTAAATGACACTGACAGTGAAGGGGTTAACCAGCAGGTGGCAGTGTAGGGGTTAAGTGTGTCCTATGGGCGTGTTTCTAACTGGGGGGGCGTGGCTGTGATTTACAGTTCACTGATCTCTGCTCCAATCACAAGGAGCAGAGATCAGTGTCACTTATTGCTAGGCAGAAACAGCATCTCCTCGTTCTTCCTCCCCGTGAGACGATCGCGAGTATCCCCGCTACATTTTCTATCAGTTCCCCACTTTATATCAATCAGTATTTTGAGACATGCTTAACATGTAATCCTGCATGGACACAGCCAGATAAGATAACATTCTGATTCCAGCTAGTGCTGATCATACAAATTGTATATTACTCAAATTTGTGCTAGTAATACAAATTATGAAAATGTTTTCAAAAATAATAATTTCGGAAAGTAGCACATGATAGCAGACATTCAGAGGTGTCTTCAACTTTGGAAGCTCTTACGCTTTACCCCGATGCACTTTCTATTGCATTTTCAATGACCATTGCAATGTGCTTTGTATTGAATGCCTATAGACATTATATTATGCATGGATGTGCATTGATGCGTGTCACAATGATTTTGCGCATTGTGATTCGTTGCGGGCATCTTGATGCTTATTTGAACATATGTATTTACTTCAATGGAAAACGCGTCAAACAAAAATACAAAGGTGTGAATTCTAGGCGTGCTAAGAATAAGGCTGCTTTCACACTGGGGCGGGTGTTGACGCTAAAACGCTGCTAGTTTTAACAGTGCTTTATTGTAGTTTTAGCGGCGCTATTCGGCCGCTAGCTGGGCACTTTTAACCCCCACTATCGGCCAAATAAAGGGTTAAATGCATCCGTGTAGCGCCGCTGCCGAAGCGCTTTGTAGGCGCTTCGGCAGCGGTGTCCATCCATTTCAATGGGCAGGAGCGGTGGAGGAGCAGTGTATACATCACTCCTCCACTGCCCCAAAGGTGCTGCTTAGAGGACTTTTTTTCAATGTCCTTGCCAGCACAGCGCCTCAGTGTGAAAGCACTCACGCTCTCATACTGGGACTGCAGGGGAGGCGTATTTCAGGCACTTTACAGACGCTATTTTTAGCCCAAAAGCTCCTGAAAAACACCTCAGTATGAAAGGGGTCTTAGGGTTGCATCAATACCACTTTTTTAAGACAAGTGCCGATACTTTTTTCAAGTACTCGCTGATACCAATTACAGTTTTTTTTTATTTCTTTCTTAGTTTCTGGTGGCACTGATAGGTGGCACTTATTGGGCACTGATGGGTGGCACTTATGGGCACTGGTGAGAAGAAAGGAAGGATTTTGCAATGCTATATGCTGCAACGCCCATCTTGGTACACCTTGCATTTGGTTACAGTAAGCAACAGCAGTGATCTTGTTACACCCAGCCCAAATTTTATGGGCTGGGTATAACAAGATGTTCGCTTCTGGCTTACTGCAGCCGAGTGCAGGGTGTAGCAAGATGGGTGTCCGGATTTTCAACCTCTGACAGAGACACGGAACATGTGACAGCCCGGTCATCGATTCTGATGGAACATGTGGCTGCATCCTGCACCCCTGCCCCAGCCAGCTTTACTTCTGCTGCTGCCAGCCTGTTACAGACTCGCTTTCCACTCCGCACTCTCTGCCCACTGACTTCCGGTTGTGAGCAACGCCACCTCTTCATTCCCAGGCAGTTCAATTACTTGCGAACATGCTTGGTATTGGTGCAACCCTACAAAAAATGTATGTTGTTTTTCCTAACAATTCATGTGCCTCTCCCCATGCAAGTCTATGAGAATGTAAAAACTCAAACTGATGCAAAAAGTACCCTCTAGTTGTCTGACAAAGCCCATTGACACAGGCTCTAAATGTGCCCATTCACAGGCAGATCATCATATGCAAATGTAGTTTTAGATCATTTCAATGTGTGTGGTTTATCAAAGATATCTGAGATTGTCTATTAGACCACTAATCTCACCCCCGCACTGATACTAACCAAGCACAGATCATGCAGTACATGTGTAAGTGATGAGGTGGCTTTACAACCACCCAAATAGCTTCCACAAGAAAGCCAACAGCACAGTGTGAAAATGTAAACAAAACTTCCCCAAACAATCCATGGGATTCAAGCCAGGGATTCTGGATGAATTAATTGACCAAATATGTTGACTTTTTTTAAATGGAATTTTTATTAAAGGACTTTTTACATGCGGGAGGGACATAGCATGAGGGACATTGCAGGATCCTGGTGACAAGCTAAATACACGGCACCAGGATTCTGCAATGCAATGCTAAGTAGGGTTAGGGGTTACCTCTAACGATACTGAAATTTAACCCCGAGCCACACTCGGGAATAGCGCAAGGGAGGTTAAACCCCTGATATTTTACCAAAGCCCCCCCAATGGGGCTCCTAAAAAAAATGGTAAAAAACAAATAAAAAAATAACAAAAATAAAAAACTACTGACACCATTGGTGGAACTATTAGGTTGCACTTGCAACGAGGCCCTGGTGTTCCACCACTGAATGCGCCTTTCTCCTCCTCTCCCTCCCGCAGGCATTCAGCATTCATACTTCATTCCCACAGGATCTCTCTATGCTAGAAAACTGGCCCCTGCAGACTTTTCTCTTAAGCCCCATACACACTATCAGTTTTTCTGCTAAGTTTTTCCTACAGATTTACCAAAACCATGTAGTTGAAGGACCTGCCTGATTACATACATATTGAAACTCCTAAGGTTTGACCTCATATTATATGGTTTTGGTAAATCCGAAGCAAAAACTCAGAAAAAAAACTGATAGTGCGTATGGGGCTTAAGGCACTTCATCAATTGCAGGCACCTTGACATCTTTGAGTACCAGTAGTCCTGCATGGTATGTGAGGATGCTGAGCCCACATCAGAAGAAATTAACTCTGGCTGCTGGAGAAGGGAGGGATAAGGTAAGTAAAACCCCTAAAGAGACGAGAGTTAAAAGTGAACAGTTCAGTAAATTTGTCTGTTTAGCTTGGAGAAGGGAAGGGAGGAACAGGGAAGTGCCTTGCTATCCTAGGTTATGGGGCTGTGTGTTTCTACTGATGGACACAGTTTAAGGAGACGAAACTCTAGTCCTTGCTTACAAGTGTAGCTCCATAGCATACTGCAAGAGAAAGAGAACACCCTAAAACAGGAAACCTGGGGCAACAGTTTTATATATATATATATATATATATATATATATACTGATGAGAACAGAAATTATGTGATCATTTATATTTATTTATATAGTGATGAGAACAGAAATTATGTCATGATCAATTAAAAACAAACAAAAAAATGTATTTATACAATGTTATTTTAGATATATATATATATATACAAAGAGAACAGGATACGATTTACCCCAAGTACATGGTACCATAGACACATTTTAGGAATATGAAATGGTGGGGTACCATACTCTTATAATCAGCTGCTGAAAGTTCTTAGAAACTGAGGGTTTATTATCACTTTAACCCTAATTCTTTAGTAAAGAAACTCATAGTAACCAGAGTCCATCTTGTACTGGTTTCCATTCAGCTAAGTGATTTCTGAATGGCTGCTACTAGTGAGTGCACAAAAATTAGCACTTGCACATGAGTATTGTTAATTTGGGTGCCAACTCACTTAGACCCCTTTCACACTGCCAGCGTTTTTCAGGCGCTACAGCTCTAAAAATAGAGCCTGTATAGTGCCTGAAAAAAAGCGGCTCTATTCACTCCTGTGTGAAAGCCCGAGGGCTTTCACGCTGGAGCGGTGCGCTGGCAGGGCATCAGAAAAAGTCCTGCCAGCAGCTTCTTTGGATCAGTGGAGGAGTGGTGAACTCACCGCTCTTCCACCGCTGCTCCCCATTGAAATCAATGGGGCAGCGCTGCGATGTAACCCCTTTTCAACTGCTAGAGGAGGGTTAAAAAATAGTGGCGCCCGCAACCTTATGTTCGACAATGCTCCAATCCAGATCTACCCGGATGTCTCCTGGATAACCCTTCAAAAACGGCGGCTGCTGATGCCCCTTCTTCGAGCCTTGCAGGACCAGGACATACCCTACCGTTGGGGATTCCCCTTTTGTCTTACGGCCAGAAACCAGGGGAAATCTGCATCCCTCCAATTCCCAGAGGACCTGGTCCCCTTTTGTGACACCCTGGGCCTGCCAGTCCCCAAGCTCCCTGACTGGGACCTGATTGCTTCTCCGCCACCTCCGCCGGTGATCTGGCAGAAAGCTCCCTCCACCAAACGGCACAGAGGACCAGAGCCGGCTCGCAACTCACCTTTACACCAGTGACTTGGATGGGCCCAGTCCAGTGGACGTCTCCCCTTGGCAGTTTTAGCTTCCCCCCTGTCTTTGGGGGGTTCCCTTTTTTTCTCCTCCCCCCGATTGCCGAAGCTACACTTGCTTTTTCTATCCCCGGGCTGATTCAGGTTGAGTTCCAGGACGGTTTCTGCCCCCAACCCCCCCCCCCGTGGTTTTGCACTAGTTGGTTCCTTTTGTGGTGTGGACTGTTGGTGCCTCCCTGACCCGGGTTCTTTTTTCCTGGATTTTTTGGTCAGGGAGTCAATAAGGAACTGTACAGATCCGGTGTCCCTATAGGACCTCCGGACCTGTTGTTTGATAATGTTCTCCTTTTTTTTGTATTCTGTTATTGTTTTTCTTCTTTCCCTTCTTTCTAGGCTTTCTCCCCCCCTGGTCTTACCTATGACGCTCTGCCAGCGGTTCTCCCGGTCGCCGCCTCTCCTCCAGTGGTCGCCGCTCCTTCCGAGGCATCCAGGCCTCCATCTCAGTAAGCTAAGTATGCCCTGTACCCCACCCTTACTTGATCATGGCTAAGATTTTGTCCCTTAATGTACACGGCCTGAACTCCAACAAAAAACGCCACCTAGCGCTTAGGGAGTTCCGGCAGGCAGGGGCAGATATAGTGCTGGTCCAAGAAACACATTTTGACCGGGGAGACTCCTTTACATTTGCCTCCAGATATTTTCCTCAGGTTTATCAGGCTTTTAACCCACGGAAGAGGGCAGGAGTCGCAATTCTTTTTCGGCAGGGCACTCCCCTTACTTGCACCTCCGTATACCTGGACCCACGAGGCCACTACATCATTCTCCGCGGTCTGTGGCGCACACAGGCCTTGACCCTCTGCGTCATCTATGCCCCTAATGTCCGTCAACACCAATTTCTGTCCAGGGTGTTTTCCCGCCTGTTCAAGACACCCCCCGGGCTTCTGGTGATAGGGGGGGACTTCAACCTAGCTCAATCCGCACTCCGTGATCGCCTGGCTGTGGACCCTCGGGCACCCCAGGCCAGGACCTCCAGAGACTCTAGGCTGTTCCGCCAGATCACCAGAAGGCGGGGCCTGTTTGACGCCTGGCGTGCTTTGCACCCACAGGACCGCCAATACACTTTTTACTCGGCCCCCCACAGCACACACTCACGTATCGATTATTTTTTTGTCAACAACGCGACGCTTAGGGCGGTTCACTCTGCTCATATACTCCCCATCACCTGGTCAGACCACGCCCTCATAACTCTATCCCTAGAATTGGACCTCCCCCTCCGTAAGCCCTGTACCTGGAGGCTGAACAATTACCTCCTGCAGCATGCCCCAGCAAGGGCGGAGCTGGAGGTTTCGCTCCGGCACTATTTTGTCGAGAACGATACGCCAGACATCTCCCTCACTACCCTCTGGGCCGCCCACAAGGCGGTCATCCGGGGGTGTTGTATTGCCCTGTCCTCGGCCTTGAAGCGAGACGCACGGGCCGCTGTGTTACTG
The DNA here is from genome assembly GCF_037356315.1 of Lithobates pipiens. Lineage (NCBI taxonomy): Eukaryota > Metazoa > Chordata > Amphibia > Anura > Ranidae > Lithobates > Lithobates pipiens. The sequence goes on from NW_027507696.1 coordinate 18,825,812, forward strand.
GCCGAGAAACGACTCGCGACCTTAGAGGCCCGTCTTGCGGCATCCCCCTCCCTATCCACTCTTAAGCAAATTGTCCAGGCTAGGCAGACGCTTCGGGACCTGGCGTTGGGGTCGGTAGAGAAAGCACTGGTCCGCCTACGTCAACTCTACTACGACAAGGGAAACAAAGCACAGTCACTGTTGGCCCGGAAGTTGGCAGACCGTACAGTGTCCTCCACTCTGGCCCAAGTTAAAAATAGGGGGGGAGACCTTTTGACCCACCCCCAAGCGATAGTGGACGCGTTCGCGGACTTCTACACGGACTTGTACAATAGGCCTGACATCCCCCACAACCCCCGACCCCGGATCTGTCTGCCCGTATTACCCAGTATTTGGAAGACATTGTACTACCCCGACTGCGGGACACGGACCTCCAGGAGTTGAACGCCTCTATTACTGAGGAAGAGCTCCTCGAGACTGTGAGGGCTCTCCCAGCCCACAAATCCCCGGGACCGGACGGGCTCCCCTACGAGTATTACAAGACGTTCTTACCCCTCCTGAGCCCGCATCTGACCAAACTGTTCAACTCCTTTCTCCGCCAAACCCCGGTCCCGACCAACATGCTGGGCTCATTTATTTCCCTCATTCCTAAGCCTGACAAAGACCCGACTTCTTGCGCTAGCTACCGGCCTATAGCTCTGCTGAATGCTGACCTTAAAATTTTCACGAAGCTCCTTGCCAACCGCTTAAATACGATCCTCCCTTCCCTAATACATAAGGATCAGGTGGGCTTTGTCCCCCTGCGACAGGCGGGGGACAACACCAGGAAGGTCATTGACCTCATTGACGTGGCGAACAGAGGTAACATGGCGTCTTTGGTTTTAAGCTTAGACGCCGAGAAGGCGTTCGACCGCCTCAGTTGGCCCTTCATGGAGGCCACGTTGCACCGTATGGGCTTTCGGGGGCCCATTTCTGCGCGCGGTACAACACCTCTACACTACACCCTCCTCACAAGTTAGGACCCCCTTCGCCACATCCTCCACCTTCTCCATTGCTAATGGCACTCGCCAGGGCTGTCCGCTTTCTCCTCTTCTTTTTGCCTTGTGCATGGAGCCTCTGGCGGCTGCCATTAGAAGTAATCCTGATATCCGTGGGATCCCGGTCAGGGGTAGAGAATTCAAGATTTCGCTCTTCGCGGATGATATTATCCTCACCCTGACTCAGCCTAGGATCTCACTACCCAATCTCCACTCAGAGCTGGACCGCTATGGAGGGCTCTCGGGCTACAAAATTAACTCTTCCAAATCGGTGGCCCTCCCCCTAAACATGGTCACGGCTGAGACGACCCATTTGCGCTCCGCGTTCCCATATAAATGGGAAAGCTCCTCCCTTAAATATTTGGGGGTCCTCCTTACACCGTCATTCCATACCCTGTACCAAGCCAACTTCCCTCCCCTCTATCGGACGATTAGGGATCTGATCCGTAAATGGAAGACCCACCACATCTCTCTCCTGGGACGGATTACGTCCATTAAGATGGTGGTCCTCCCCAAACTTCTTTACTTGTTTCAGACACTGCCAATCCCGGTTCCATATGCTCAGTTACGCGCACTCCAGAGGGACTTGCTGAAATTTGTTTGGAACTACAGGAGACATAGGGTCCCGAGTTCTGTTATGACGGCCGCACGTTTAGACGGCGGCCTGGCGTTTCCTGATTTGGTTCGTTACTACCAGGCCACTCAGCTGCGGGCCATAGCATCCTGGTTCCCACAGAGATCGTTTAATAGGTGGTCGGAGATCAAAAGAATCTGGTTAGCCCCGGTACATCCGAACAGTTTTCTCTGGGGTGCGAGTGTTGAGATAGACTCGGATCGGCTTCTAGGGCCGATGGCTCACCTCCGTCTGCTCTGGCGGAAGCTCTCCCGCGAGCACAGTCTCCATTCGGAGTTCTCCCCACTGACGTCCTTTCTGTATAACCCGCTCCTGCCGGCTGGCCTGACCCATCAGATGTCCTGACCCTGGGCTTCGCGCGATCTGTTCCACTTAGGGCACCTGGTAGATCCCAGAACAAGACAGCTTTTGTCCTTCTCGGAGCTCCAGGACAAGCACGACCTCCCCAGAGAATTGTTCTACAGCTACTTACAAATTCGACATTTTGTGCAGTCTAAAGCCCCTCGCCTACGTCTCTCCCCGCCCTCTCCTTTCGAACAGATGATTCTGGAAGGCAGACATCGCAGAGGCCTGATCTCGGACATATATCGCATTCTTAACACATACCATTTCCTAACGAAGGGTAAACATTCCTATATGAGACGCTGGGAGAGGGAGTTGGGTGAGGAGCTCTCCCTCGAGACTTGGCAGGGGGTGTGGGGCCAGGCGGCCAAGTCCTCTTTGTGCACATTGTACAAGGAGAACTCCTACAAAATTATTTTTTTCTGGTATCGGACCCCGGATATACTCCACAAAATTTACCCCTCCACCTCAGACCGCTGCTGGAGATGCCTGAAGGAGCGGGGCTCCCTGTTCCACATTTACTGGGCCTGTTCCTTGATCGCCCCGTACTGGCTAATGGTCCGCAGGCTGCTCCAGCGCTTGTTTGACGTCCCAGTACCCCACTCCCCTAATTTATTTTTATTAGGCCTGTCCCAGCCCACACTGGCCAGGCCTGGTCGGAAGCTTCTCAGGCATGTCCTAACAGCGGCCCGTTGTTTGATAGCCTTAAACTGAAAATGCCCGGTGCCCCCGTCAAGGGAGGCTTTATACGCCAGGATCAAAGATGTTGAGCTCATGGAAAAGATGACAGCCAGAATGAGGGATAAGCTGGAGGAGCATGACCTGGTCTGGGGGAGATGGCGGCTGCTGGAGGATTGATGGCGAACCGGTATGGATGTGGTGATGTAGACCGCTGGCGCTCTAGCTCCTTTTCCTTTTCCGTTTCTTCTTCCTTGTCTCTCTCTCTTCTCCGCCTTTTTTGTGTATGTTGTTGATGGTCTTTGTCCTGTTTTCCGTGTGGCATATGAGCTGAGCAGTAGACCCTGGGCGGCTTCGTGGTTTATTGTGCGTCTGCTTGACTTTCTGTGTCTCTCATCCCGCTCTGCACCCCTGGTCGAACCGCCTGTTTTTGCTATACCGCCCTATACCATGTTACTGTATGCTGTACCTCTGCAATGGGCCCTCCAAATTTTGGGAGCCTTGCTGTTTTTGCTGTATGCCTGCACTGATATCTCTGTTTTACGACCACGAAAAAAAAAAAAATTGTTATTTGAAAAAAAAATAAAAAATAGTGGCGCTTTATCGCCGACGCCTGTCGGTGTGAAACCCCTCTTAGAATAAACCAATTTGTACAAACTTAGTGACTTTTCACAACATTTTAAAAACGTTTGCCATGGAATTACAGGTTTCCCTTTACTAAATGCCACTGTTAAGCCTTTTTTTCCAAGCAGAGTGATAAAATAAGTGTAATTTCATCAAAGCATTCTCAAGCAATCAGGGCTTATGTCTACACTGAATCCTTATTAACACTGATATGTAGATAAATGCCTGTTCTAGTAAGGCACTTTGTTCTCTCTGAGGTGAATGGAGCATGACAGGAGCTGGAGCCAGCCTTTAGGAGTGTGTGTGAAGTCAAGCAGTCATTGTATCTATGATGCTTTTAGCAAAGGCCTGACAGACCAAATAAGGAAGTGGCAGCATTCAAGGTTCAACAGGCATTAGTGAAAAGCATCATGGGTATTGTTACAGCGTTCCCGTGTGGAGATGTCTGTGACCTCGGTTCCACCTTCCTTTATTCACTCTACCCAGTCATACACACAGGCAGAACTTTCTTCCAAAACAACCAATTGTGATGTTTCAGCTTTTTACAAATAATAGCAAAGCAAGACATTCAGGTCACTCCATGTCACATAACATGATCCTATGTAATGATGCGTAGCAGTTAGTACATATATATCTGATTACCTTGAACATAAATGATTCAAGATACTTCCCCATATGCACAAATGGCAAGACAAGGTTGAGGAGAAGTTATATTTTTTTAGCCACTTGCCGACCAGCCGACATCATTATACTGTGGCAGGTTGGCTCTATTAAACGAATCACCGTAGATGTACGTTGGTTCATGTAATAGATACAGTGGGCGCGCACAGGGGACTGGAGGCGCAGTGAGGATGTGTGTGACCGGCAGCCACGATGGCTCCACAGAGAGCGAGAATGGGGATCTGTCAATGTAAACAAACAGATCCCCGTTCTGTCAGGGGAGTAGAGAGAGATTGTCTGTTCCTAGTGATCAGGAACAGTGATCTCTCTGCTCCTGCAGTCAGTACATTGCCCCCCACAGTTGGAAACACCTCCCAGGGAACACATTTAACCCCTTGATCGCCACTAGTGTTAACCCTTTCTCTGCCAATGTCATTTATACAGTAATCAGTGCATATTTAAAGCACTGATCGCTGTATAAATGTCACTGGTCCCAGAAAAGTGTCAAAAGTGTCCAATCTGTCTGCCGCAATAATACAGTCCTGCTAAAAATCTCTGATCATCACCATTTACTAGTAAAAATAAATAAATAATAGACATGCCATAAATCTATCCCCTATTTTGTAGATGCTATAACTTTTGCACAAACCAATCAATATACACCAAAAATATGTAGAAGAATACATATTGGCCTAAACTGAGAAAGATATTGTTTTCTTTATAATTTTTTGGGGGATATTTATTATAGGAAAAAGTAAAAGAATATTGCTTTTTTTTTTTTATTGTCACTCTTTTTTTTGTTTATAGCGCAAAAAATAAAAACCGCAGAGGTGACCAAATACCACCAAAAGAAAGCTCTATTTGTGGGGAAAAAAGCCTTTATATTTCCCTCCACATTTATACACCAAGCTGTCCAGCACAATTCACAAAGACATGGAATGACAGGCGCATGAGAAGAGCTGCGGCCGCTCAGCCGATACAGTGCAATGACAGGCTGATGGCAGCCACAGCTATCTGTGAGAATTGGCAAAGACAGCAATTACCTTCGGTGATCGTGGCTGAACATGCACAGAGTGTGTCTAGACAGGATAATCTGTCCCTAACCGCAGGTAATTGCTGACTGTGAAAACAGTCACAGATACTGTAGTTGTAGCCATCGTCAGCCTATCATTGCATTGCATGGGCTAAGCAGCCACAGTACTACACATACCTGTCCTTCCAGCCAGACAAATTTGCAGGGTGTGGCCATTGCCCATGTGAATATAGCCTAAGGCTGCCCAGTGCCCATACATTTTACAATTTTGTTTGTACAATTTCCTCAGATTTACCAAAACCATATAATGTGAGGTCAAACCTAAACACTTTAAATTTGTATGAAATCAGGCAGGCCATTGTACTACATAGCTGAAGGTAAATCTAAAGGAAATTGAAGAAGAAAATTGTACAGGGGGTGCTTGAGAAATTGCAGGCACAGTTTGCTTTTTAACCTGTCGCCTCCTGTGAAACACATATGTGCAGCTGCAAAAGGGTGGACTTTAACACCCACACCCCGCACATGTACACTCACTGCATGCTCCCAGAATGGAAACCGAGTTGAGCTGTCAAAGACAGCTCTCAGTCTGGGCTAATGATCGGTAGCCAGCGGGACTGTCTCCTGATATGTGACCACTGTGACAGCCAATCAGATTGGTAACATGATCGCTCGTCCTCTTTCCCCCCAGAAATTCAGAACTTTTAAAAGGTACACCAGGGTGGCAGAAAAGGGGATAATATTTAAACCATATGAATGTAAGCAACCAGATACAATGTGGGAAAAGCTTTTAGGGACTTTTTGGGTACTACATTTTCTTACAACATCGTAAAACACTGCAGCGGTACCCCCCTTGGGGCTGATGGTTACTGTGGTCAGTCTCTCACCCTGCACAGCAAGGCCCACAAATTTCCAGACATAAAGCAGTCAAGAAATAGTCCTTGTACTTGTATTTATTGTTTGGTTGGCTGTTCCTTGTTCCTCCTGGAGACTTGTCTGGCAGTGTTTTCCTGCTGTCCTTCTTGCTCCCAGTGCCTGCTGGTCAGGACACCTCAGGGTTTTAGGAAGGCCCCATCTGCACACGAGCCAGGCCCAAGGTTTAGGAGCTCCCCCAAAGGCCAGGACAGCCTAATACTCCATCTCCAGCTTCCACCCGAACAACTCCTCCCCAGCAGGGCTGACCCTGAGTATTGGAGGAAGCCTGCCCACTGCCAATCCAAGTTGGGGATTGCTCAGGGCCCTCAGAATACACCAGGCAGCTCCTGCTTACTTTACCTCTTATCTTTCTAGAAGGTTCTAGTACATTCTAGAAATAGGGGGGATGCTGCCTTTGAGTCATCCAACTTTCCCTGGATTTCTGCCCAACCCAAGACAAAAACAGACAGGCTTGGCTGCTAGCCAAGCCTATATAAATTGACCTGCACTGGAAAAAAACTAATTATACTTCTAGCACTAGAGGGTGCTACAATACATTTGTATTTATTTTGTCTTTTTTAAAATACATAATTTACCAATACTGTTCATTAACATATTATCCATAGATTTTTACATCGCAAATCCCTATGTGTGCATATCCATATACCCTCCACTCCTAATTGTCAACCCTGCTCACCACATGACATACAGTAACATATTCAAAATACAGTGTAAGTCATAGTCATATATGAGCAGTGGATGGTGGGACCTTTCTACACGTTTTCTGGACCAACAGTCCACTTCACCAGGAGAAACACAGAGGTAAGTATGTTGTATTTAGAACAGCAATAATGGTAATTTAAAGTGTTACTAAGCCCAGGACCCTGCATTCCCCATGCCTGGTCCCCTATGGTACAAAGAACATGGAAATGCAATTATTTTTGTAAATATAAACTTCTAAATACTTTTTTCTCATCAACAGTATATAGCAGTCTTGTGACTTCTATCAGTGACTGACTGAGCACTGGTTAAAGCTTGTAGGAGGAGTTTTCATTCTCATCTGACTGTCCTATGAGGCTGCAGGACCCGTGACCCTCTGTCTGGACAGTACTGATTGGCCTTGTGCTGATCACATGCACTCTCCCAAGAAAAAAAAAACTCTAGCAATACACACCAAACTGAGCATGTGCAAAGTGACTCTAAAGGCTCTGTCTTTTTAGGAGATAGATTGGGAACAGCGGAAGAAGGGGAGGATCAGAGAAGACAGGATCAAACAGCCTTTTTACACAATGCAGATGCTTTACAATGCGCATGCTTTCCTGCATATACAGACTGATTTTACTGTTGTGGGTTTAGTAAAACTTTAATACTATGATTAAAAACTTGAGCAGCTTTCAGGCTGGTGACCTGGCCCATATTCCTCTACCACAAACCAGGAGAGGCAATAGTTTTTTTTAATCAGTATTCTTTATATGCTGTTCCTGTATGTATTCCTTAGGGTCTATAGCAGCCCTCAAAAATTCCACTTGCCTGTTTGCATTTTGTGAGTGGATTTTGAGGGCTGGCGAGGTATGGCTGCCTGGGAGCCGGCAGGCGGGTTCTAAGGGAGCCATTCTCCCAGCGATCGGAGGGAAAGAGAGAGGAGAGCCACCGCCCGGATGGTCAGAGTGCCCAGAACAAAACAGCTTTCATTTCAATAGCTTTGTGTTCCCCACCGTGCGCCGTCACATACAGCCCCTCATTTTTGTCCAGGCACTTTGATATACAGATCACCCGTCCAATCCTGGGACGGGTGATCTGTCTATCAAAGTTCCCCGGACAAGGGTGAGGGTCTTTATTTGATGACATGAGGCCGGGGGAACACACAGCTATTGAAATTAAAGCTGTTCTGTTCCCGACAATCTGACCATCTGCACAGGTAGGCTACATTGGTGGCACAGGTTGCAGTGGGGGCACAGGTTGCAGTGGGGGCACAGGTTGCAGTGGGGGCACAGGTTGCAGTGGGGACACAGGCTGCATTGGGAACACAGACTGCATTGGGGACACAGGCTGCATTGGAGGCACAGGCTGCATTGGGGACAAAAGCTACATTGGGGGCACAGGCTGCATTGGAGACACAGGCTGCATTGAGGACACAGGCACAGGCTGGATTGGAGACACAGGCACAGGATGCATTGGGTACACAGGCTGCATTGGGTACACAGGCTACATTGGTGACATAGGCTGCATTGGCGGCACAGGCTGCATTGACGGACGCAGGCTGCATTGACGGACACAGGCTGCATTGACGAACGCAGGCTGCATTGGTGGATGCAGGCTGCATTGGTGGATGCAGGCTGCATTGGCAGGCGCAGGCTGCATTGGTGGGCATGGCAAGCTGCGTTGATGATCATGGATAAAGTTGTTGTTAATATTTATATTTATAACTTAATTCTGCATTAAGTATTTAAGTGTCATTTCATGAGATAATTTAGGAGGGTGTATTTAGGGGCGGAATAAGGGGCGGGTGGGGCAACTGGTGGCGAGTAACCCTTGAGGCCTGGCTAGTAGCTCAGGACTTCAAACTTTGAGCCCTGGTCTTATGCAACAGTTGGAGGCATATATCTGTCTCATCAAATAGGAGCTCATCTCTTTAAGGATTTCCCAAGTATTCTCTTTTAACCTGATAATTAATCTGGGGTATTCCTCCCAAGGGGTCCAATGGAAAGCCCCTTACATCCACTATTCCTCCAAGAGTCAACTCTTCAGATAGTGGGTTAAATAGTGATAGATGTCTCTGAATGTTCCCCTGGCTGGAATGTTGGTTTCCACATGAGAGCTTGGAAATGTAAGCAACCCTAACAGTGTGTTTTGCGCCCTGTGTCAGTGAGTTGCAAACAGCAAAAGTAGCGTGCTTTTGACAACACTTTGAGACTCTTCTGAGATCATATTCAATTCATTGCAGTGGGCCTGCCTTTGACCTGCTTCAGCTGCTTTTGCATTCCCATAGATATGGATGAGCCGAACACCCCCCGGTTCGGTTCGCACCAGAACTTTCGAACGGACCCCAAATTCGAACGAACTTTAGAACCCCATTGAAGTCTATGGGACTCGAACGTTCGAAATGAAAAGTGCTAATTTTAACGGCTAATATGCAAGATACTGTCCTAAAAAGGGTTTGGGGACCTGGCTCCTGCCCCAGGGGGCATGGGTCAATGCCTAAAATGTTTTTAAAAATGGCCGTTTTGGCGGGAGCACTGATTTTAACCACTTAAGGACCAGGCCTCTTTTTCGGACTTGGTGTTTCCATGTTTAAAACAGTTTTTTTTGCTAGAAAATTACTTAGAACCCCCAAACATTTTATATTGTTTTTTTTCTAACACCCTAGAGAATAAAATGGCGGTCATTGAAATACTTTTTTTCACACCGTATTTGCGCAGCGGTCTTAGAAGCGCACTTTTTTTGGAAAAAATTCACTTTTTTGAATAAAAAAATAAGACAACAGTAAAATTAGTCCAATTTTTTTTTATACTGTGAAAGATAATGGTATGCCGAGTAAATTGATACCCAACATGTCACGCTTCAAAATTGCGCCCGCTCGTGGAATGGCGTCAAACTTTTAGCCTCAAAAATCTCCATAAGCGACATTTAAAAAATTCTACAGGTTGCATTTTTTGCGTTACAGAGGAGGTCTAGGGCTAGAATTATTGCTCTCGCTCTATCGATCGCGGCGATACCTCACATATGTGGTTTGACCACCGTTTTCATATGCGGGCGCTACTCACGTATGCGCTCGCTTCTGTGCGCAAGCTCGTCGTAACGGGGTGTTTTTAAAAAAATTTTTTTTTTTTTTCTTATTTATTTTAATTTATTTTATTTATTTTTACACTTTAAAAAAAAAAAAAAAAATGGATCACTTTTATTCCTATTACAAGGAATGTAAACATCCCTTGTAATAGAAAAAAGCATGACAGGTCCTCTTAAATATGAGATCTGGGGTCAAAAGGTCCTCAGATCTCATATTTGGGCTAAAATGCAACAAAAAAAAAAAAATCTGACATTTAAAAAAAAAATATAGCTTTAAGAGGTATGGGCGGAAGTGACGTTTTGACGTCGCTTCCGCCCTCCTATGGTATAGAGACGAGTGGGGGCCATCTTAGCCTCACTTGTCTCTATGCCCAGCTGACTGAAGGACCCGATCGCCTCCGCCGCTACCGACGGCTCCGGTAAGCGGCGGAAGGTGCGGGAGGGCGGCAGGAGGGGGGGTGGCACCTCTCCCGCCGCCGATAGCGGTGATCTCGCGGCGAATCCGCCGCGGAGACCACCGTTATCGTACAGCCGACCGCCGCCTGAAGAGATGGATATCTCGGTTGTGGCAGCAGCTGCTGCCGTTACCGAGATATCCCTCTTCAAAAAATGGACGTACATCGTCGTGCGGCGGTCGGCAAGTGGTTAATGACGATTAAAGTGAAAAAAAAAGTGAAATATTCCTTTAAATATGGTGCCTGGGGGGTGTCTGTAGTATGCCTGTGAAGTGCCACGTGTTTCCCGTGCTTAGAACTGTCCCTGCACAAAATGACATTAAACGGAAATAACACCATTTAAAACTGCTTGCGGTTTTAATGTTATATCTGGTTCCTGCAATATGGTTGAAAATCATTGAAAAAAATGGCATGGGTAGCCCTCCCTGCCCATTACCAGCCCCTTTAGGTCTTGTACGCATATTAAGGGGAACCCCGTACCCATATTAAAAAAAGGAAATGCGTGTGGCCCCCAGGCCCTATATACTCAGAACAGCAGTATACAGGCGGTGCAAACAAGACAGGGACTGTGTAGGTTTGTTGTGTTAAGTTAAATCTGTTTGTAATTTTCAACTGGTACATTTTTAAAGTGTAGCTCCAGTCAAAAAAACTATTTTTAAGCTTTTTGGAAAACATAGGGAAGGGTTATCACCCCTGTATAATTTGTTTTGTCGTCCATCTTTTTTCATCTCACTTGCTGTTGTCTCTTTCCGTTTGCAAGTAGGAGATGTTTGTAAATTGGATGTTTGAAAGTAGGGGCCTGCCCTATATGCTCTGCAGAAATGGCGGAACAAGGTGTTGGTTTTGCCACAACATTGTAAGCCCTCAAAGTGACTCTTGGTGGGCGCTGGAGCGCCCTGCTGTGAATGATTATATCAAGAATTGTAACTACATGCCATTGTTGAACAGTGGTAGAAAAATTGACCTTTGGTGGTTGTGGTGCTGGTGCCACAACACTATAAGTCCTCACCGTTACTCTGGGTGGGCACAGGAAGGGGCCCTCCTGTGAAATATTATATCAAGAATTGTAATTACATGTCCCTGTTAAACAGGGGCAGAAAAATTGGGCCTTAGGCACTGGTGCTGGTGCCACCACACTGCAACCTCTGCCTAATACTCTAGTTTTATTGCAGGAATTAGCCCTGCTGCAAAGCATTGTATCAAAAATTGTAATTAAACGCCCCTGTTAAACAGGGGCAGAAAAATTGGGCCTTAGGCACTGGTGCTGGTGCCACCACACTGCAACCTCTGCCATATACTCTAGTTTTATTGCAGGAATTAGCCCTGCTGCAAAGCATTGCATCAAAAATTGTAATTAAACGCCCCTGTTAAACAGGGGCAGAAAAATTGGGCCTTAGGCACTGGTGCTGGTGCCACCACACTGCAACCTCTGCCATATACTCTAGTTTTATTGCAGGAATTAGCCCTGCTGCAAAGCATTGCATCAAAAATTGTAATTAAACGCCCCTGTTAAACAGGGGCAGAAAAATTGGGCCTTAGGCACTGGTGCTGGTGCCACCACACTGCAACCTCTGCCATATACTCTGGTTTTATTGCAGGAATTAGCCCTGCTGCAAAGCATTGCATCAAAAATTGTAATTAAACGCCCCTGTTAAACAGGGGCAGAAAAATTGGGCCTTAGGCACTGGTGCTGGTGCCACCACACTGCAACCTCTGCCATATACTCTAGTTTTATTGCAGGAATTAGCCCTGCTGCAAAGCATTGCATCAAAAATTGTACTTAAACGCCCCTGTTAAACAGGGGCAGAAAAATTGGGCTGATGGCATCAACCAGAACCAGAAATGTTCTTCCAACATATCAGCGGAGGAGGAAGAGGATAGACAATCAACATAACAGGACAGTCACTCAGCATCAGCATAGGCAGTCTTGAAGGGATGTAATATTTCAAAAAAAATTATTCTGTTACATCAGCTTCAGGTGCTTGGTAGCTGTGGGTGATCCAAGACTGATTCATCTTGATGAAGGTCAGTTGATCAACTGATTCGGTGGACAGGCGCACCCTGTGATCGGTAACAAAGCCACCAGCAGCACTGAAGGTGCGTTCCGAAAGAACGCTGGATGCAGGACAGGCCAGTAGCTCAATTGCATACTGTGCAAGCTCTGGCCAGTGATCCATCCTCAAGACCCAGTAAACCAGAGGATTTTCGGTGGGAAAGGTGTCCAAGTCTGACCTTGCCCCTAGGTATTCCTGCACCATGTAAATCAGACGCTGGCGATGGGTGCTGGAACCGATCATACCTTGGGGCTGCGGACTAAAAAATTGTCTGAAAGCATCAGTCAGACGGCCACCTTCTCCACCGCTCCTTCTGACCGATGCCTCAGCAACACGTTGTCCAGGACCAGGAGTTTGTAACCTCCCAGTCTCTGGGAACGCGTTGCACAGACCTTTCTGCAAGGCCTCCCGGAGATGTCTCATCCTCTGCTCCCTCTGCGATGGCAAGATAAGGTCGGCAACCTTACCCTTGTACCGTGGATCAAGGAGAGTGGCCAGCCAGTAATGGTCCCTCTCCTTGATCCGAAGAATACGAGGATCCTTCCGCAGGCTTTGCAGGATCAGGGAGGCCATGCAGCGTAGGTTAGCTGAGGCATTCGGTCTTGAGTCCTCTGGGTCACTAAGGACAACATGATCCGCAGCTACCTCCTCCCAGCCACGTACAAGTCCACGTGTTTCTTGGGACTGTAAATCATCCCTACAAGACTGCTGATGCTGATGCTGAGTGCCAGCCTCCACCTCCATGCTGACACAATCATCCTCCTCCTCCTCTTCCTCCTCCTCATCCTCTTCCTGTGTGATGGGTGGCACAGAAGGAACACTGTCTGGATAAAGGGGGCCTTGAGAGGCAAGGAAGTCCTCCTCTTCCTGCCTCTGTTCTGCCTCAAGTGCCCTGTCCATTATTCCACGCAGCGTATGCTCCAAGAGGTGGACAAGAGGTACAGTGTCACTGATGCATGCACTGTCACTGCTCACCATCCTTGTGGCCTCCTCAAACGGTGACAGGACAGTGCATGCATCCCTGATCATGCCCCACTGGCGTGGTGAGAAAAAACCAAGCTCCCCTGACCCTGTCCTGGTGCCGTAGTCGCACAGGTACTCATTGATGGCCCTCTGCTGCGTGTGCAGCCGCTGCAGCATGACCAATGTTGAGTTCCATCTGGTGGGCATGTCACATATAAGGCGGTTCTTGGGCAGGTTCAACTCCTTTTGGAGCTCAGCCAGCCGAGCACAGGCATTAAATGATCGGCGGAAATGCACACAGACCTTCCTGGCCTGCTTCAGGACATCCTGTAAGCTGGGGTACCTGCCCAAGAACCGCTGCACCACCAGGTTAAGGACGTGAGCTACACAGGGCACATGGGTCAGTTGTCCCTGTCGGAGGGCGGAGAGGAGGTTGGTGCCATTGTCGCAAACCACCATTCCTGGCTTAAGCTGGCGTGACGTCAACCACCTCTCGGCCTGCCCCTGCAGAGCTGACAAAACATCCGCCCCAGTGTGGCTCCTGTCCCCCAAACAAACCAGCGCAAGCACGGCATTGCATCGTTTTGCCTGCGTACTTGCGTAGCCCCTGGAACGCCTACGGAGCACCGCTGGTTCTGAGGACAGAGCACTGGAAGAGGCCATGGAGGAAGAAGAAGAGGAGGGGGTGGAGGAGAGAGGTGTGTCACAACCAATAGTAGCATTTTGGAGGCGTGGTGGCGGAACAATCTCCAACACTACTGCACCTTGTCCTGCATCCTTCCCAGCTGCCAGAAGAGTGACCCAATGGGCCGTGAAAGACAGGTAACGTCCCTGTCCATGCCTGCTGGACCATGAGTCAGCGGTAATATGCACCTTACCGCTGACCGCCCTGTCCAGCGAGGCAAGGACATTGCCTTCCACATGCCGGTAGAGAGCCGGAATCGCCTTCCGTGAGAAAAAGTGGCGTTTGGGGACCTGCCACTGAGGAACCGCACATTGTACAAACTCACGGAAGGGGGCCGAGTCTACCAACTGAAAAGGCAGCAGTTGAAGTGCTAGCAATTTAGCCAAGCTAGCATTCAACCGCTGGGCATGTGGATGGCTGGGAGTGAACTTCTTTCGCCGGTCCAGCAGCTGGGGCAGGGACATTTGCCTGCTATAATCGGACGAGGGTGTACCGCTAGCAGAGTTCCCGGAAGCACTTGGCTGTGACACACCTAATTCTACACCTTCATTCCTCTCAGAGCAGGTTTCAGAGAGGACTGAAGGTCTAGTGGAGTTGGAGATGCCAGCTGATGAGGAGCAAGGAGAGGTCCGCTTTGTTCTTTGGTGTGGGTCTTTGAGGTACGCTTGCCAACGAGCTGCATGGCAGGTCAACATATGTCTGGTCAAGCATGTGGTGCCCAAGCGGCTGATGTTTTGGCCACGTGAGATACGCTTGAGACATATGTTGCAAATAGCAGCGGTGCGATCTGATGCACTCCTCTCAAAAAAGGCCCACACCAAAGAACTTTTAGAATAACGTGCAGAGGCAGCGCTCTGCACAGGCGGAGCTCTGCGGTGTGATTCAGTCGGTGTGCTGCCCCTAAGCTGGCCCCCGGAGGGCATCCTGCCTCGTTGGACATGTGCCTCCTCCTCCTCCTCCTCCTCCTCTCTCCTTCCAGGCACCCACGTGGAGTCAGTGCCCTCATCATCCCCTCCCTCTTCATCGCTGTAGCAAACCTGGCAGTATGCTGCAGCTTGTGGAACATGACTGCCAGATTGCTGTCCTTCTTGAGCATCCCCTCTCTCTGCGCTCACGCTACTGCCTTCCTCTAGCTGAGTGTCATCATCAGAGCCCACAAAACACTGGGCATCCTCCTGGAGCATGTACCCAACACTGTGCTCAAAGAGTTCAGGAGACTCCTCAGGAGGACGTGGTGGGTCTAGGGAAAGAGTCACTGATGATGACATTGAGAGGAGGGAAGACGATGCGTTGGCAGCTGCTTTGCTAGTACCCTGAGACTGGGTGAGAGAGGATGAGGAGGATGAAGAGGGCTTGGTCCTCCACTCTACCAAGTCGTTGGCATGTTGCGGCTCAACATGTCCAGCTGCCGAAAAGAAGGACAAGCGTGTCCCATGGCCACGTGCTGATGACAATGCACCGCGTCCACGACCAGCACTGTTGTCTCTAGACACAGAGCCTGCTTGCCCTCTTTTATCGGCTCGCGCCTGTCTGCCTCTCCTTGCTGGCCTTCCAGACATGGTAATGGCCTGAAGGGAGTTGGGTAAAAAACCAGTTGGGTAGTGTATATTGTGCTAGAGGCACACAACACCCACTAACTCCTGCAGATGCCTTTATTATAGAACACCAGAGATAAAGGGGTATATACAGATGTATACTGTGCTGTGCTGGAGGCACACACAACTTCCAATAACTCCTGCAGATGGCAAGTGGTCTCAAATAGAGAAGAGCTATGTAGGTGGATATAGCGGTATGTACTGGGTACAGAGCACGCAGACAGCACGCACTAGCTCCTAACACTACTGACTGCAAGCTCTATTATAAAAGATAGATCACTAGCTATATAGGTGAGGTGAATATAGCGGTGTATACTGCGGTCAGGGCACGCAGACAACAACCACTACACAACAGCAAGATCGAAAATCGTCCGAAAACGATCGGTGTGTACTGTGTTGAAGGTACACAGAACACCCACTAACTCCTGCAGATGCCTTTATTATAGAACACCTGTCACGTACCTGGTTAGAGAGCCCCGACGTGCAGGGAGCGGCGCCTCGTAAACCACCGGCTCTCGAGCCCCTGGTGATGGAGACAGGGGTTCAGGAGCCCGGAGGACACAAGTGCCTAGCCGGATAGCAGATAGCGGATACAACTGGAACTGATGGTAACAGGAACGGCAGGTGCACCTGGCGTTGGATGTCAGTCAAGGACTGCTGGGCGGCTGGCACAAGTGGACCGGCAAGGTGGCAGAGTCAATGGGTGCCGGACTTCGGGCAGACAGGCGTAGTCAATCAGGCTGGGTCGGTAACTATCAGGCAGCGGAGGTACAGAAGCGAGAGGCAGAGGCGTGGTCAGTCAGGCAGGGTCGGCAACTATCTGGCAGCGGAGGTACAGAAGCGGGAGGCAGAGGCGTAGTCAATCAGGCAAAGGTCAAGGGCAGGCGGAATACAGGCAGAGTCCAGGAACAGGTCGGGTACACAATCACGAGCAAACAGCAGAAGTCTCAGGAACGCTGTAGACCGAACAGCGCCGAGGAGCAGGAGCTGTGGCCTTAAATAGTCTATTGGGCAACAGGATTGGTCGTACGGCCCGTTTGCGTACCCCCGCAGGTGGCCGTGGTTACGCTCGTGACCCCGCGCACGTCCGTACGGTGCGAACGCCCGCTTGTGTCGGCGCGCACCTGCGAACGTCTGTTGGAACCTGCGTGCACCCGCGCGTGTTTGTTCGCGTCGACCCGCGTCCGAGGGCGTCGGAGATCCCGTCGTACAGGAACCCTGCAGGTACGTCTCTTCTGTACGATCGGGGTAGTGGAACGACCGTGACATTGCCCCCCCCCAAAGGGCAACCTCCGGATGCCCAACTGCATCATCCTATCAGGATGGGACCTCTTAAAGGCTTGGACTAGTTTTGCAGCATGCAGGTTGGACTCTGGTTCCCACGAGTTCTCCTCAGGGCCGTAGCCCTTCCACTTTACCAAGAACTGGATCTGGTTCCGTCTCTTCCTGCAGTCCAGGATGGACTCGACCTCGTACTCCAGTTCCCCATCAATTGTCACGGGCTCAGGAGGATTGGTATTCCGGTCAACAAAGGGATCAGGAACCGCAGGCTTCAGTAGCGAGACATGAAAGACCGGGTGTATCCTGAATGACTCCGGGAGTTTCAGCTCGACGGCCACGTCATTTAGTTTCCTTACGATGGGAAATGGACCCACAAACCTCGGGCCCAGCTTCTTGGATGGGCAGGCTAGCTTCAAATTTAGTGTGGACAACCAGACCAGGTCCCCGACCTGGAGGTCAAGTTCCCCTCTTCTCCTCTTGTCAAAGGCCTCTTTATAGCATTTCTGGGTCTTCGCCAGGGTCTCTTGAAGAAGCTTGTTATTGTTCAAAAAAAAATTAAGGTCCTCCAGGACTGCAGGTACAGAACATTCGGGGAGACTACCGGACAAAAAGGACGGATGAAAACCAAAATTTGCAAAAAATGGTGACTGTTTAGTGGCAGAATGAGTAGCATTATTATAAGCAAACTCTGCAAGCGGTAAAAGTGATGCCCAATCATCCTGAGAGAAAGAGGAGAAACAACGCAGATATTGTTCTAACGTCTGGTTGGTTCGCTCGGTCTGGCCATTGGTTTGAGGGTGATAGGCCGAGGAGAGACGGAGCTCAATCTTCAGGGCTTCACAGAGGGCTTTCCAGAACCTAGACGTAAATTGTACTCCTCTGTCAGAGGTAATGTCAGCAGGAACACCGTGGAGCCTTACTACTTCCTTAATAAAGGCCTTGGCCGTTTCTGTGGCCGACGGGGTCCCCCTCATCGGTATGAAGTGGGCCATCTTGGTAAACCTGTCTACCACTACCAGGATAGAGGAGAAGCCTTCAGAGAGGGGCAGATCCACTATAAAGTCCATAGATATCATCTTCCATGGTCTGTCCGGGATGGGTAAAGGTCTCAACAAGCCCCAAGCCCCTAATTTGCTACCTTTATTCCTGATGCAGGTGGTGCATGCCTCCACATATTCCCTGCAATGCTTCCTCATCTGGGGCCACCAGAACGTGCGCTGGAGCAAGTCCGTGGTCTTGGACACCCCAAAATGACCGGCCAATGGATGGTCGTGACAGGAACTGAGGACCGCCGTGCGGATCTCTTGGGGGACGAAGATTCGGTCCAGGTGCCAGAGAAGTCCGTCCTTGGAGGTTAAGGAGATGTCCGGTGGGATGGCTGGATCGCTGGAAGCCTGTTTAATTTGAGATAGGAGGCCTTCCTGGAGCAGAAGGAAGTTTCCTGGAGGCAGGATGGTGTCGGGGGTATGAGGTTCCACAGCTTCGTTGTACATCCGGGAAAGAGCATCAGGCTTCACATTCTTTGACCCGGGCCGGTATGTGATGTGGAACACAAATCTGGAAAAGAAAAGTGCCCACCGGGCCTGCCGAGGTTTCAATCGCTTGGCTGCTTTCAAATACTCGAGATTTTTATGGTCGGTATAGACCAGGATTGGATGAGAGGCGCCTTCAAGGAGATAGCGCCATTCCTCCAATGCTGCCTTGATCGCTAGGAGCTCCCGGTCACCGACATCGTAGTTGCGCTCGGCTTCTGAGAGTTTGCGGGAGAAGAAAGCCACCGGGTACAGAAGTGACTTGGGTCCCTGTCTCTGGGAAAGTACTGCCCCGACGGCCACTTCCGAAGCGTCCACCTCTAGGATATAAGGCAGCGAGGCGTCGGGGTGTTTGAGAATTGAGGCAGAGATAAACAGGTTCTTCAGAGTTTCGAAGGCCTCCTGAGCCCTAGGGGTCCACTGAAATTTCTGGTTCTGCTTGGTCAGCTCAGTGATGGGGGAAATAATGGAAGAAAATCCCCTGATGAATTTTCTGTAAAAGTTCGCGAATCCCACGAAGCGTTGGACCCCTTTCTTGTCCGAGGGAGCGGGCCAGTTTATGATGGCTGAAATTTTCTGTGGGTCCATCTCTATGCCGTTTACGGAGATGATCAAGCCCAGGAATTGGATACTCTGCTGTTCGAAAACGCACTTCTCCGGTTTGGCGTAAAGGCCATGGAGGCGGAGACGGGCCAGGACACTTCTCACATGCTCCCGGTGTTCAGCTAAAGAGGAAGAGAAGATTAAGATGTCATCGAGATATATAACAACAAACAAATCAAGGTACTCTCTAAAGACATCGTTAACAAAGTGTTGAAATGTAGCGGGAGCGTTACAAAGTCCAAAGGGCATAACTCGGTACTCATAATGTCCGAAGCGGGTACGGAAGGCGGTCTTCCATTCGT
Source organism: Lithobates pipiens (assembly GCF_037356315.1). NCBI lineage: Eukaryota > Metazoa > Chordata > Amphibia > Anura > Ranidae > Lithobates > Lithobates pipiens. The sequence goes on from NW_027507696.1 coordinate 18,844,967, forward strand.
CGCCTTTGCGAATGCGAATGAGGTTGTACGCGCCCCGTAAGTCTAACTTGGAGAACACCTTGGCCGACCCCAGTCTCTGAAATAATTCGGGCACTAACGGTAGAGGATAACGGTTCTTAATTGTAACTTTGTTGAGTGCTCGGTAGTCCACACAGGGCCGTAAGGAATGGTCCTTCTTCTGAACAAAGAAAATCCCTGCGCCTGCTGGGGAAGTGGATGGTCGTATGAAACCCTTCTTCAGGTTATCGTCCAGGTAGGTTTTTAAAGCACCCAGCTCGGTTTCAGATAAGGGGAAGATCCTCCCGAACGGGATCTCCGCTCCCGGGAGTAGGTCAATAGGGCAATCGTATTGCCTGTGGGGAGGTAAAGTCTCTGCGCCCTTTTTACTGAATACATCTAAAAACTGGTGGTAAGCTTCGGGCACAACCCGTCGGAGCTCGGTGTCTGTTTCCATGCAGAGCAGAGAAGAAGAGGCAGGATCTGTGTTGGCGGCTGGGAAGCAGTTTTGATGACAATATGCAGACGGGAACTCTACTTCTCCAGTGAACCAGTTAATCAGAGGGTTGTGGGCCTTCAACCAGGGCATGCCCAGGATCACAGGAAACAGGGGGGATTTGATGATATCCAGACTCAGGAATTCCTGATGAGTTCCGGCTATGGTGACGAAAAGCGGGGACGTCTCCTGAGTAACGGGTCCGGATTTAAGGGAGGAGCCGTCGGCCAGAAAGATTGAAAGTCCCTTTACCCTAGGCCGAAGAGGGATGTTATTCTTCAGGGCAAAAGACAGGTCCATGAAGCCGCTGCAAGCTCCAGAGTCTATGATGGCGTCAACGCTGAGAGTCCCTCCGGAAAACTGTAGGAGAAGAGGTACAACCAGGTGAGAGATGGTGTTGGTGCTGGGCAGAATGGCAGGAGAAGCAGAAGGTGCAAGAAGGCACTTACGTGACTTGGCGGGGCAGGTGCGAACGTAATGTCCAGATTCCCCACAATAAAGGCAAAGGTTGCCAGTTCTCCGGCGTTGGCGCTCCTCGGGCGTCAAGGAAGGGCGAAGTAGACCCAGTTGCATAGGCTCCGAAGGATCCAGAGCAGGTGGAGCAGGAAGGACCGGAGGGTTGGGACTTGGAACCCGCGGCATCATCCAGACTGGGCGAGAAGTGGAAGTTGAGCGCTCTAAACGACGTTCCCTCAAACGCCTGTCAATCTGAATCGAGAGATCGATGAGGGCTTCGAGGGTTTCAGGGGTTCCCACGCGAGCCAATTCATCCTTTAATGCCTCCGAAAGTCCCATGCGGAACTGGTAGCGAAGGGCTGAGTTATTCCACTCTGTATCGGCACTCCAACGCCTGAACTCAGACACATAGTCCTCTACTGGCCTGCGACCCTGCTGGAGTACATGCAAAGCTGCTTCTGCAGTGGCGGCGAGTTGCGGGTCCTCGTACAGTCGGGACATGGCTAGGAAGAAATCGTTCAAAGAATCCAAAGAGGGGTCCTTCCGTTCGAGGAGACGATGTGCCCAGGTCTGAGGTTCGTCGGTTAATAGAGAAATGACGAACCCCACTTTTGTTGCCTCAAGAGAAAAAGTCCGGGGTTGGAGGGCGAAAAAGAGCTCGCAGGAGTTCCGGAAGGCCCTGAACTTATTCCGGTTACCGGAGAAGCGGTCTGGTGTAGGTACCCTTGGTTCTGGCGGCAACATGACCACTGATGGTGGGCCTGGAGACCCAGAGGCAGCCGGGGCTGCGGCAGATAGGGCCTGGACCTGTTCCTCCAAACGTCCGTAGCCTTCTTGTAGGCTCTTCACGGCCTGGGTGAGGCCGGCTAGATGATGGCAGAGTTCATCCATGGGAGACGCTCCCTGCGAGGGCTCAGACATCCTGGCTGTTCGGTACTGTCACGTACCTGGTTAGAGAGCCCCGACGTGCAGGGAGCGGCGCCTCGTAAACCACCGGCTCTCGAGCCCCTGGTGATGGAGACAGGGGTTCAGGAGCCCGGAGGACACAAGTGCCTAGCCGGATAGCAGATAGCGGATACAACTGGAACTGATGGTAACAGGAACGGCAGGTGCACCTGGCGTTGGATGTCAGTCAAGGACTGCTGGGCGGCTGGCACAAGTGGACCGGCAAGGTGGCAGAGTCAATGGGTGCCGGACTTCGGGCAGACAGGCGTAGTCAATCAGGCTGGGTCGGTAACTATCAGGCAGCGGAGGTACAGAAGCGAGAGGCAGAGGCGTGGTCAGTCAGGCAGGGTCGGCAACTATCTGGCAGCGGAGGTACAGAAGCGGGAGGCAGAGGCGTAGTCAATCAGGCAAAGGTCAAGGGCAGGCGGAATACAGGCAGAGTCCAGGAACAGGTCGGGTACACAATCACGAGCAAACAGCAGAAGTCTCAGGAACGCTGTAGACCGAACAGCGCCGAGGAGCAGGAGCTGTGGCCTTAAATAGTCTATTGGGCAACAGGATTGGTCGTACGGCCCGTTTGCGTACCCCCGCAGGTGGCCGTGGTTACGCTCGTGACCCCGCGCACGTCCGTACGGTGCGAACGCCCGCTTGTGTCGGCGCGCACCTGCGAACGTCTGTTGGAACCTGCGTGCACCCGCGCGTGTTTGTTCGCGTCGACCCGCGTCCGAGGGCGTCGGAGATCCCGTCGTACAGGAACCCTGCAGGTACGTCTCTTCTGTACGATCGGGGTAGTGGAACGACCGTGACAACACCAGAGATAAAGGGGTATATACAGATGTATACTGTGCTGTGCTGGAGGCACACACAACTTCCAATAACTCCTGCAGATGGCAAGTGGGCTCAAATAGAGAAGAGCTATGTAGGTGGATATAGCGGTATGTACTGGGTACAGAGCACGCAGACAGCACGCACTATCTCCTAACACTACTGACTGCAAGCTCTATTATAAAAGATAGATCACTAGCTATATAGGTGAGGTGAATATAGCGGTGTATACTGCGGTCAGGGCACGCAGACAATAACCACTACACAACAGCAAGATCGAAAATCGGCCGAAAATGAACGGTGTGTACTGTGTTGAAGGTACACAGAACACTCACTGCTTCAGACGCCAACACACTACACAAGGCCGCCGCGCTGGTGGCCTTATATAGTGTGGGGCGTGCACTACACAGCCTGAGCTATGATTGGCCACAGGCATCCTGCCTGTGGCCAATCATGGCTCTACTCGCTGCTGGCGCTGCGATTGGCCAAGCATGCGGGGTCACAGTGCATGCTTGGCCAATCATGAGCCAGCAATGCACTGCGCCATCACAGTGCATTGTGGGCCGTGAGCGCCACACGAATTTGGCGCGAACGGACCAAAATGTTCGGACTTCGCCGAACGGACGAACAGCCGATGTTCGAGTCGAGAGAAAAGCAGTTCTAGCAAACAATAGCCCTGTAACATCGGCTGACACATTGATCCAAATTTTGTCCAAGTCTTGTTAGTGTCACATTTTCTATACAGCTTGTTCTGTATGGAAAGGTAGAGCATGGTATACCTAAATGCATACAACATTAAAACAAAAGCATGCAAAGTTAAACAAAATGAATATACTGAATGCTCTCATTATCAGTGTTATCAATACAAGAATTAACCACATACAGCTCGCAAAATAAAATATTTTTCACATTATCCATCATTAAATATAGCTTAAAATGGTCTCTGGTCTGATGTGCGAAGGTAACCACATAATACTTAGAGCAGTTTTGTTGTGAAGATGTTTTGCACAACACGTGTGGCTTTGTACTGCATCGATTTACTGATATTCAGTAAGCTACAGCCCAGTATTTTCACAGCTTATATTTATCTGCTAGTCCTTTGTTTTCTTTTATCCAGCCCTTGGGGCACTATTTCATCCACTGACACCAGCAATGGAGCACAATTCCCCCCACTAACACCAACAAAAGGACACAATTCCTCCCAATGACCCCAACAATGGGTCCAATGACACCAATAATGGGGCACAATTCCTCCTAATGACACCAATGATGGGGCAAAATTTCTTTTACTGACACCAAAGATAGGGCATTGTTTACTCTCACTGATTCCGGGACATTTTCTACTCCCGATGGCCACAGTCCGCCCCCCCTAAAGCCCTTTGTTTAGAAAGTTTGGAGCCACCTGCTTTAAAGCATAACTATATTCATCTCTGCTCCAGCAATGTGAAGTCCACGTGTTTCCTTGCTGGCACCAACATCTTCTACCCAGCCTTTTCCAGGTTCGCCATCTTCTGCCATCTTGATTGGTCAGCAGAGAATTATGCCGCGTACACACGAGCGGATTGTATGGCGTACTTAGTCCGTCATACAATCCGACGGACAGTCCATCGTACTTTCCAATGAACGGACTTGACCACACACGGATACCCAAACAGTCCGACGAAAGCTTGCGCGATGACGTACAGCACGTACGACGGGACTAGAAATAGGAAGTTCAAGACACAGCAAAGCCCTGTAAATCCTTTCTGGGCATGCGTCATTCTTAGTCCGTCCGACTAGCATACTGACGACCGTATTGTCCGCTGAAACCCAAGTACGACGGACAGAATTTCGGAAAACCGAAATTCTTAGTACTCCGGACTGCACGCTGAAAAAGTCAGCTGAAGCCCACACACGAGCGGATTGTCCGCTGAAATGTGTTTCGACGGACTAAGTACACCATACAATCCGCTCGTGTGTACGCGGCATTAGATAACTTCTGTTCATGCACATGGGAGTTTATTCATCCTGGCACCTGGCAGATGCTGGGATTATGCACTGAGCATTCAAAAAAGGAAGAAGAACACAAACGGGAAGGTAAGAAACCTTTATTGCATAGAGGCATAGTATACCTCTTCTGCAATAAAATGGCTATAGTTCTACTTAAAATAAAATTGAAGTATAACTAAAGGCAAAACTTTTTTTTTAGTTTTGGATAAAGTGCAGAGGGATTAGAATGCTTGTCAGTTTTTATTGCTGTCTGTAGTCCCATTAGAGAGATTCAACCTCTCTATTTGTCCTGTTTAACATTATTGTTGAAAGTAAATGTAAAAGAAAATCCACCATTTTGGGTTATCCACAGAAAAGTAATAGAGGGGAAATCTTTCAATGAGGACACTAGTTCTGGTGACCTTATGGTCCCCAATGAATTTACTTAATTTGCAGGGATTTCCTCTCACTTCCTGTTTGGCTGTGGGGCAGGAAGTGAAGGGAAATCTCTGCAATGGGACACAGATAGCCTTACTCTATCCAAAATGCCTATAGCTCTACTTTAAACTTAAATAATGGCTGGCAGTAAAGATTTCTATGACAGATGAGACCTTATTGGTCTATTCGGTCATAATTCCTTCCCGCTGCCTGTCAGTATTTGTTTTTCTGAATTTACAATGACCTTCACATGTGCAGATCAGCATACATTTATGGCACGGCTCCGTACTGCGATGATGTGAGTCCTGCAGGTATGTGTGGCAATGGCTTCAACCCCACCCGGCCAGTCAAGTAGCTGAAGAGTCTGAGCCCACCAGGATGATTGGGAAAAGATGGAAGTAAATGTGACTGACAGGAGTGCTGACCATATAGTGCTCAAAAGGTGCACTTCCAAGATAAGTCTGCCATAGTGTGTAAGTTTGCTGTGCATACTAGCACATTAAAGGATTAGTCCACCCTAACACTAAAATCGCTATGTCTACAGACATCTACAATATAAGCCTAACTTATCTAGCCCTATAAAGAAGAGATCAGTATCCATACCTTTTTTGAATGGTTCGGTCTGGTCTCCAGCAGCGGAAGCTCTGCAGAGGACAAAGCCGACAACGGTTGCGAAATTAATGGGATGTGATATCACCCATAGACTTACTATGGGGCTTCCATTGTTGGCTGTGTCCTCTGCACCCACCTCCACAGCAAAGCCGTAGCTGACAGCTCAGCGGGGGATTGGGTTGGATCGGCTTCAAAAAAGGTATGTATATTGATTTCTTCTTTACCGGGCTAGATAGGTTAGTGTTAGATCATGGATATCTGTAGATGTAGAGATTTTAGTGTTAGGGTGCACTTATCCTTTAAAGCAGAGGTAGGCAACCTCGGCCCTCCAGCTGTTTTAAAACTACAAGTCCCATGAGACATTGCAAGACCCTGACAATCACAGGCATGACTCCTAGAGGCAGAGGCATGATGGGATTTGTAGTTTCACCACAGCTGGAGTGCCAAGGTTGCCTACCCCTGTTTTAAAGGCTAACTCAACTCCAAGCATCACGTTACAAGTTACACCTGTCTTTAAGATGTAATATGTAATATGCTGCTAAGTACCCCCTAATCCCTAAGCCCTCCCCCCCCCCCCCCATGACAGTGTGAGGGGGTTTTTCTCCCCTGCAGCAGCTGTCACTTTTAAAATTGGTATGGCTGTGTCATTCATTCACAGAGATTTGTGAATTAATAAACTAAAAGTCCTTCAGCAAACAAACGTGTATTTCCCAATGGAACACAAGTACTGTGATAACTGCATTTATTTTTTATTTTTAAAGGCAACTTACCCTTTTAAGCCCCATACACACTATCAGTTTTTCTGCTGACTTTTTCTTGAGATTTACCAAAACCATATAATATGTGGTCAAACCTTAGGAGTTTCCATTTGTATGCAATCAGGCAGGCCCTTGTACTACATGGTTTTGGTAAATCTGAAGGAAAAACTCAGCAGAAAAACTGATAGTGTGTATGGGGCTTAACACTAAAAGATCCCGGGGGGCACTTTTTTTTTTTGCAGAGGTTTTTCTCTACTTTAAAACAGGTTTTTATCATCTACATGTCTATGAGAAACTTTTCCTGTAACTGCTGAGTTATTTAGATTGGCAGGAAACAGACACCTAACATCAATAAGATTTTCAATAAGTTTTTCCTTTACAAAATATAAGCATGCTGCTGTGCCTGTACTACACATAGGGGAACCATGAATAACAGGTATATCAGCATCAAGAGTGGGAGGACTGCAATCATCCTTTAGGACTGTGGCGATATGTGTCTAATTTTCAGTGGATGCATTAGTACAGTCAATACTGTTAAAATTACATACTGAGGAAAAATACATTCTTCTTTTTGTTCTCCCTTTGGTCTCTAAAAGCCATTTATGTCCCTTTTAAAAAAAAGAAAGTGATCATTAGGTAAAAAAAAGATTAAGGCTCTGCACTGTCCAGGTGGTAATTTAGTGTGCATTTGCTCATAGTATGTGGGCAGCATCAAACCAAACTACATCTCTGTGCTATTCAAATATTTATTTCCACAGAAACAGATTATTACAATTTCAAGAAGAAAAGATCGGGGGGGGGCATATTTATAAAAAGAGGTTGAATCCAACCACATTTCATTGCCTGGATTTTACATTAAATGACATACAAATGACAATATACTGAACTCTTCACCTGCAAGGCATTTATGTGCAGCAAATGTGTGCATGATTAGAGCCTGGGATTACTCGTATGCATTAATATTAGCCAATTATAGTGATGGGTGATTTTTCCAACCAATAGAAACACACAGAAGGTTGAAGGGGAGTGCCAAAGTTGGTGACCATGGAAGCTGGTCTCCATTCAGATGGCATTATGTTCTCAGAGGTTTCCAGAGCTCTTTACAGAAGATCAGAGCAACCACGATAGGGTACTTTCTATATCACGTAAGGGGTCCATTTATCAATGTTTTCACCCAGGACTCAAACAACTTTTATCCATGATGCACCCATTTTCTCCATAAAATTTAATGAGAAAGATGGGTAAAGCATTGGTAAAATTTAGGTATAATCTTGGGTGAAAACAATGATAAATAGACCCGTAAGCATTGTTTTGCAATGCTTTTAATGTAAAATGCACTTTAAATCAGCCCTTCTCAAACTTTGTATCCCAGAGCGACCCTTTAAATTATTTTTAGATCTTGGTGAACCCGTGCTAAGACCAAAACATTGGGGGACCAGCAGAAAGCCTGTCCTCTTACAGTGGTGGTCAGAATGCCATCCTTCTGGACAGGAAAAAAGATCATTGGTGTCATGCAGATGGCTATGCCAAATGGTGCTGGATCCCCAACTATGCAGGCACCATCAAATAGGAGGTCAATTCATCACAGCACAAGGGACCCTTACAAACCTCTGGAGGAACCCAAGGGTTCCATGGAACCCTGATTGAGAAAAACTGTTCTAAGCAATAAAGGAAAAAAGAAATAAAGTAGATGTTATTCATCTCTGCTAACTTAAGCTAAGCTGTTACTGTGCGTTTGGCCTGCATACATATGATGCACAGGGCTGGACTGGCTTTCCGGGATACCGGGACATTTTTGGGTAGGCTGTCTGTCTTGGGGCCGCTTTGAGCTGTGGTTGCAGCGCTTTCCTCCCTCCCTCCTCCTCATCCTCTTCCTCTTGTTTACATGTCACACACACACACCGCTGTGTAATCCAGGCACTGACTGGTGAGGCTGCATGAACGGGCACAATCAGCGCAGTGAGGCTACAATGATGGGCACAATAAGGGTGCACTGATGGGCACAGTAACGCTGCAATGATGGGCACGATGAGGCTGCAATGATGGGCACGGTCACGATGAGGCTGCTGCAATTGGAACACGGGGAAGGATACAGTATATTATGGTCATTTGGGAAAGCTCTGGATATTTAGAACAAGCTATTGATCAGTGAACTGAAAAGTACCTAGTGATAAGTCAGACTTGGGATTTCTAAAAATGATGTTTATTCCTGCAATTGCTCAGTTTCCTATTATTATTATTATTATTATTATATAATATTTATGGGATGTAGTGAGGCTACATTGGTAGGCACAATGAGGCTGCAATGATGGGCACAATGAGGCTACAATGATGGGCATGGTGAGGCTGCTGCAATTGGAACATGGGGAAGGATACAGTATATTATGGCCATTTGGGAAAGCTCTGGATATTTAGAACCAGCTATTGATCAGTGAACTGAAAAGTACCTAGTGATGAGTCAGACTGGGGATTTCTAAAAATGATGTTTATTCCTGCAATTGCTCAGTTTCCTGTTATTATAATTGTAATATTTATGGGATGTATTACTTACAACACTGTGATATACAGTATATTGAACTGTAAAACTCAAATACCCACAATGTGCTGATGGGTTCTTAGTGAATGTACCATGTAGAAAACTGACTATTTCTAGCCATTCTAAGTTCACAATGAAGGAAGGAGCATTCAACATCCATGTTGTTTCAGCCAGCTTTGGTCCATGATACTTTTGTTCAATAGGGGCTTAGCGTAGTGCACAATGTGCATTCAATACTCACATTGGTATAGTAAAATGCCCAACAAACATAGATGCATTTATTTGACTCAGCCCATTCTTCCCTATTCTGCATGTGTAGTAAGCTTGGTAGGGTCTTCATAGCATCTATGTTAATGTATCATCCTGGAGCTTAATACAGAGGTGACTGTGGCGCTCTATACAGCTCTACTGGTTAATGTATACAAATCTATGTGCATACAACTAAAAAAATAAACCTATATTACACAATAATAATGTTTTAAAAAATCCACAAATAGTGCAGTATTGTAGATATCTACAACAAAGTCAGGCAATATGCCCTTGATACAGTGTCCATATCATGGATTCATTAAAAGTGCTCTCTTGTCCACTTCTTGAATACATACAGACAAATAAAGCAGTTCTCCAGTGATCCTCCACAACCAACACAGAAAAATCACCAGATTAATATGACCACCTGCTACAGGTAAGTCAAAAAACGCTTGTTACACAGGGGTTAAAAACCATCCACTTTCCACCTGGAGAAACTACTGTTCTACCAGGGGATTTTTGGATGGGTTATTTTGTTATCTTCCAGTTGCTATAAGTGTCGCATTTTAAGAGGATGGACACACTCTAGTTCAGTGATTCTCAACCAGGGTTCCTCCAGAGGTTTCTAGGGTTTCCTTCAGCATTGGGCCATTTCTGCCTCTCGGATAAGTTCCCACCGACACCATTGATCTTTTTAGCTATCTGTAAGGAGTTAATTCTTCCCAATGACCACAAGTGTAAGGGCCATGCTTCCCAATGACCATCACACTAATGTATCGTGAGTTGTAGATTTCTAATTTTTAGCAGGGGCTCCCTGAGACTGGAGAACTATTTCAAGGGTTCCTCTGTGTTTAAAAAGGTTGAGAAAGGCTGCTCTAGTTAGTGACGGTGTGTTATATCCACCTTGGCAGTTGGACAGGAATATGTGTCTTTTCAATATTGGTTGGTGTGGGGGCAGTGGTGGCTGGTGCTTCATTTTTTTGGGGGGGTCATATGGGACTGAGGTTCCCTCAAAGGCAGTTTTTATTTTCATGGATGTTCCCACTGAGGCCAGGTGTGTTATTACTATGATATTAGAAGCATGATAAGGCATTAGTCATGGGCCTGGTAATTATTGATGTTATGTTTTCTCATTATAGGTTGATTCCATGTTAGTTCCAGTTTTTGTACATTTGCACTATAATACCTGCATGCTTGTAGGATGAAGAGTTGGGAACCTTGAAACATTTGGCAAACATAAAAGATGGGGAAAGACTCCTTTGGATATTGGATGCAGATTGGATACACATATTGTATGTTATATTGCACTTCATTTGTCATGCTTTGGTCTAAATGATTTCTGATGATAAAATATTTCAAACTGAGCCATAGTGTGGTGTTGTTATTTAAAATTTCACTTTATATCACCATTGTAATAACAATACAAACAGTAGGCCAAACCTCCCAGAGTTGTAGCACTGCTCAAGACCTGCGCCTCACTAACATTCTGTGAAGGCCCAGGATACCAGCTCATAAAGCTTATCTTCACTTGTCACCTAAGCATATTGATCAATGGTAACTGCACAACGGGATATTTTTCCTCCAAATCTCTTTATTCGGCTGTCAACAGTAAACGTGCATTAATAGTGTCCCTGTCCAGGGACCAACCTTTTTTTTTTTGCAAAATTATTTTTATTTAAATTTTTAAACGTGCTAATGCAAAGTACAGACAACTAAATCAGTCAAGTAAGATTATCACTATTATTACACACATTATCACATACTCTAATTGAGAAAGTAAGAGAAATGGTATACATTAGCATTGAATATAAATTCAAAAAATAGAGCCAGAAACTCCAAATGTCCTTGTTGCTTCTTTATTAATGCATGAAAAAGTGAGTAAAAATACATAGGAGCTAACGTTATTCAGCTAACAAGCCTTGATCACAGCACAAATTTTAGATTTAAAAATTAGAACATATATTCCATTTAATCTAATTAATCATCTCATTAAGACATCTCATTAAGACACACAATTAAAAGATATAAAAAACAGCAGGTGGAATATAGTACTTGACAATTGAAACATGGGGAACTCGTTCTAGCATTGAAAAGGAGAAAGAACAGTTTGGGGCACCAAACCTTCCTCCCCAACAATTTACAGTGGAAATCTCCATCCCTGGGACTCTCTCCAGACCACAAAATGAAAAGGACCTCGTGTCACCAGAATGTTCATATTTGAAATCTGTGGAGACATGAGATAAACCCTTGTCCTTGGTGTAAGAGGACCTATAAAAATGCTCACTAACTTGTATCCTCATAGGTCTTGACGTACAGCCAAAATATTGTAGTTTCCATGATGTACATTCTATTAAATAGATTAAATTATTGATATTGCAATTGACAAAATCTGTTATAGTCAATTCTTTGCCAGTTGCACAGGAAACAATGACCTTCTGATTTTTGGCATGTTTGTCGCAAAAAACGACATGTACTTGTATTACAAGGGTATGATTCCATGGCGTGCAACCAGGTGCCTGTATGGCCAATTGGGATGAGCTTGGTGTTCGAGTCGAACACATGTTCAACTCGAACACTGGCTGTTCGCCCATTCGGCGAAGCCAGAACTCTGTTGGGCGTTCGCGCCAAATTCGCGTGGCGCTGATGGCCCACAATGCACTGCGCCATCGCAGTGCATTGCTGGCTCATGGTTGGCAAAGCATGCACTGTGACCCGCATGCTTGGCCAATCACAGAGCCGGCAGCGAGGAGAGCCATAATTGGCCACAGGCAGAATGCCTTGTGTAGTATTCCGGCGTCTGCAGGAGTTAGTGGGTGTTGTGTGCCTTCAATGCAGTATACACCTGTATCTACCCTTTACTGCTTTTCTCTAATTGAGCCATCTGCAGGAGTTAGTGAGTGTTGTGTGCCTCCAGCGCAGTATACACCTGTATCTATGTTTATTGCTGTTCTCTAATAGAGCCATCTGCAGGAGTTAGTGGGTGTTGTGTGCTTCCAGCGCAGTATACACCTGTATCTATGTTTATTGCTGTTCTCTAATAGAGCCATCTGCAGGAATTAGTGGGTGTTGTGTGCCGCCAGCACAGCACAATATACACCTGTATCTACCCTTTATTGTTGGTGTTCTCTAATACAGTCATCTGCAGGAATTAGTGGGCGTTGTGTGCTTCCAGCGCAGTATACACCTGTATCTACATTTTATTGCTGTTCTCCAATAGAGCCATCTGCAGGAGTTAGTGTGTGTTGTGTGCTTCCAGTGCAGTATACACCTGTATCTACGTTTATTGCTGTTCTCTAATAGAGCCATCTGCAGGAATTAGTGGGTGTTGTGTGCCTCCAGCACAGCACAATATACACCTGTATCTACCCTTTATTGCTGGTGTTCTCTAATGCAGCCATCTGCAGGAATTAGTGGGTGTTGTGTGCTTCCAGCGCAGTATACAACTGTATCTACCTTTATTGCTGTTCTCTAATAGAGCCATCTGCAGGAGTTAGTGGATGTTGTGTGCTTCCAGCGCAGTATACAACTGTATCTACCTTTATTGCTGTTCTCTAATAGAGCCATCTGCAGGAGTTAGTGGGTGTTGTGTGCTTCCAGCGCAGTATACAACTGTATCTACCTTTATTGCTGTTCTCTAATAGAGCCATCTGCAGGAATTAGTGGGTGTTGTGTCCTTCCAGTGCAGTATACACCTGTATCTACCTTTACTGCTGTTCTCTAATAGAGCCATCTGCAGGAGTTAGTGGGTGTTGTGTGCTTCCAGCGCAGTATACACCTGTATCTACCCTTTATTGCTGGTGTTCTATAATAAAGGCATCTGCAGTAGTTAGTGGGTGTTGTGTGCCTCCAGCAAAGCACAGTATACACCTGTATCTACCCTTTAATTGCTGGTGTTCTATAATAAAGGCATCTGCAGGAGTTAGTGGGTGCTGTGTGCCTCCAGCACAGCACATTATACACCTGTATCTACCCTTTATTGCTGGTGTTCTCTAATACAGCCATCTGCAGGAGTTAGTGGGTGTTGTGTGTCTCTAGCTGAGTATACACCTGTATCTACCTTTATTGCTGTTCTCTAATAGAGCCATCTGCAGGAATTAGTGGGTGTTGTGTGCCTCCAGCACAGCACAATATACACCTGTAGCTACCCTGTATTGCTGGTGTTCTATCATACATGCATCTGCAGGAGTTAGTGGGTGTTGTGTGCCTCCAGCACAAATTACACTACCCAATTGCTGGTTTTCCCTTCTCCTTGCAGGCCATTACCATGTCTGGAAGGCCAACAAGGAGAGGCTGACAGGCACGAGCCAATAAAAGAGGGCAAGCAGGGCTCTGTGTCTAGAGACAACAGTGCTGGTCATGGACGCGGTGCATTGTCATCAGCACGTGGCCATGGGACACGCTTGTCCTTATTTTCAGCAGCTGGACGTGTTGAGCCGCATAATGCCGAAGACTTGGTAGAGTGGATGACCAAGCCCTCTTCATCCTCCTCATCCTCTCTCACCCAGGCTCAGGGTACTAGCAAAGCAGCTGCCAACACATCCTCTTCCCTTGTCTCAGTGTCATCATCAGTCACTCCTTCCCTAGACCCACCATGTCCTCCTGAGGAGTCCCCCGAACTGTTTGAGCCCAGTGTTTTGATAGCTCTGATGATGATACTCAGCTAGAGGAAGGCAGTAGCAAGAGCGCAGAGAGAGGGGATGCTCAAGAAGGACAGCAATCTGGCAGTCATGTTCCACAAGCTGCAGCATACTGCCAGGTTTGCTCCAGTGATGAAGAGGGAGGGGAAGATGAGGTCACTGACTCCACGTGGGTGCCTGGTAGGAGAAAGGAGGAGGAGGAGGAGGCACATCTCCAACGAGGCAGGATGCCCTCCAGGGGCCAGCTTAGGGGCAGCACACCAACTGAATCACACTGCAGAGCTCCGCCTGTGCAGGGCGCTGCCTCTGCGCGTTATTCTAAAAGTTCTTTGGTGTGGGCCTATTTTGAGACGAGTGCATCAGATCGCGCCGCTGCTATTTGCAACATATGTCTCAAGCGTATCTCGTGTGGCCAAAACATCAGCCGCTTGGGCACCACATGCTTGACCAGACATATGTTGAACTACCATGCAGCTCGTTGGCAAGCATACCTCAAAGACCCACATTAAAGAACAAAGCAGACCTCTCCTTGCTCCTCATCAGCTGGGATCTCCAACCCCACTAGACCTTCAGTCCTCTCTGAAACCTGCACTGAGAGGAATGAAGGTGTAGAATTAGGTGTGTCACAGCCAAGTTCTTGCGGGCACTCTGCAAGCAGTACACCCACGTCCGATTGTAGCAGACAAATTTCCCTGCCCCAGCTGCTGGACCGTAGAAAGAAGTTCACTCCCAGCCATCCACATGTCCAGAGGTTGAACGCTAGCTTGGCTAAATTGCTAGCACTTCACCTGCTGCATTTTCAGTTGGTAGACTCTGCCCCCTTCCGTGAGTTTGTGCTATGTGCGGTTCCTCAGTGGCAGGTCCCCAAACGGCACTTTTTCTCACGGAAGGCGATTCCGGCTCTCTACCGGCATGTGGAAGGCAATGTCCTTGCCTCGCTGGACAGGGCGGTCAGCTGTAAGGTGCATATTATCGCTGACTCATGGTCTAGCAGGCATGGACAGGGATGTTACCTGTCTTTCACTGCCCATTGGGTCACTCTTCTGGCAGCTGGGAAGGATGCAGGACAAGGTGCAGTAGTATTGGAGGTTGTTCCGCCACCACGCCTCCAAAATGCTACTACTGGTTGTGACACACCTCTCTCCTCCACCCCCTCCTCTTCTTCTTCCTCCATGGCCTCTTCTAGTGCTCTGTCCTCTGAACCAGCAGTGCTCCATAGGCTTTCAAGGGGCTACGCAAGTACGCAGGCAAAACGATGCCATGCCGTGCTTGCACTGGTTTGTTTGGGGGACAGGAGCCACACTGGGGCAGATATTTTGTCAGCTCTGCAGGGGCAGGCCAAGACGCCACACCAGCTTAAGCCAGGAATGGTGGTTTGCGACAATGGCACCAACCTCCTCTCAGCCCTCCGAGGGGGACAACTGACCCATGTGCCCTGTGTGGCTCACATCCTTAACCTGGTGGTGCAGCGGTTCTTGGGCAGGTACCCAGGCTTACAGGATGTCCTGAAGCAGGCAAGGAAAGTCTGTGTGCATTTCTGCCGATCATTTAATGCCAGTGCTCAGCTGGCTGAGCTCCAAAAGAAGTTGAACCTGCCCAAGAACCGCCTTATATGTGATATGCCCACCAGGTGGAACTCAACGTTGGCCATGCTGCAGCGGCTGCACATGTAGCAGAGGGCCATCAATGAGTACCTGTGCGACTACGGCACCAGGACAGGGTCAGGGGAGCTTGTTTTTTTCTCACCATGCCAGTGGGGCATGATCAGGGATGCATGCACTGTCCTGTCACCGTTTGAGGAGGCCACAAGGATGGTGAGCAGTGACAGGCATGCATCAGTGACACTGTACCTCTTGTCCACCTGTTGGAGCATACGCTACGTGGAATAATGGACAGGGCACTTGAGGCAGAACAGAGGCAGGAAGAGGAGGACTTCCTTGCCTCTCAAGGCCCCCTTTAGCCAGACAGTGTTCCTGCTGTCCCACCCATCACACAGGAAGAGGACGAGGAGGAGGATGATTGTGTCGGCATGGAGGTGGAGCCTGGCACTCAGCATTAGCAGCAGCAGTCTTGTAGGGATGATTTACAGTCCCAAGAAACCCATGGACTTGTAGGTGGCTGGAGGAGGTGGCTGCAGATCATGTTGTCCTTAGTGACCCAGAGGACTCCGGACCAAATGCCTCAGATAACCTACGCTGCATGGCCTCCCTGATCCTGCAAAGCCTGCGGAAGGATCCTCGTGTTCTTCGGATCAAGGAGAGGGACCATTACTGGCTGGCCCCTCTCCTTGATCCACGGTACAAGGGTAAGGTTGAGCAAACAAGCAGGACAAAACTCTGGATAGCCGCACACTGGAAAAAGACTTGAAATCCCATCTTTAATTGAAACAACGTGGGTCACATCAAAACAAAATCAAAAAATCCACAGCAAAAGGAATAACAGGGTACAGGAAAATGCTGACGTGTTTCGCACCATAATCAGTGCTTACTCATAACTCATCGCTATGAGTAAGCACTGATTACGATGCGAAACGCGTCAGCTTTTCATGTACCCTGTTATTCCTTTTGCTGTGGATTTTTTTACTTTGTTTTGATGTGACCCACGTTGTTTCAATTAAAGATGGGATTTCAAGTCTTTTTCCAGTGTGCGGTTATCCAGAGTTTTGTCCTGCTTGTTTGCTCAGTGTGTGTGTGTGTAATGGTCAGCACCTGGGGCTCATCAATAGGAGACAGAGCTTCAGTCCTCGAGGATTACTTTGGAGCGGTGGTTCATCTTTTCTAACAAGGGTAAGGTTGCGGACCTTATCTTGCCGTCGCAGAGGGAGCAGAGGATGAGACATCTCTGGGAGGCCTTGCAGAAAGGTCTGTGCAACGCGTTCCCAGAGACTGGGAGGTTACAAACTCCTGGTCCTGGACAACGTGTTGCTGAGGCTTTGGTCAGAAGGAGCAGTGGAGAAGGTGGCCATCTGACCGATGCGTTCAGACAATTTTTTAGTCCGCAGCCCCAAGGTATGATCGGATCCAGCAACCATCGCCAGCGTCTGATTTACATGGTGCAGGAATACCTAGGGGCAAGGTCAGACACTTTTCCCACCGAAAATCCTCTGGCTTACTGGGTCTTGAGGATGGATCACTGGCCAGAGCTTGCACAGTATGCAATTGAGCTAATGGCCTGTCCTGCATCCAGCGTTCTTTCAGAACGCACCTTCAGTGCTGCTGGTGGCTTTGTAACCGATCACAGGATGCACCTGTCCACCGACTCGGTTGATTGACTGACCTTCATAAAGATGAATCAGTCTTGGATCACCACCAGCTACCAAGCACCTGAAGCTGATGTAACCGAATAATTTTTTTTTTAAATATCACATCCCTTCAAGACTATGCTGATGCTGAGTGACTGTCCTGTTATGTTGACTGTCTATCCTCTTCCTCCTCCGCTGATATCTTGGAAGAACATTTTTGGTTCTGGGTGATGCCACCAGTCCAATTTTTCAGCCCCTGTATAACAGGGGCATGTAATTACAATTTTTGATGCAATGCTTTGCAGCAGGGCTCATTCCTGCACTCCAACTAGAGTATATGGGAGAGGTTGCAGTGTCATGGGCCCTGCACCAGTGCCACCAGCCTAATTTTTCAGCCCCTGTTTAACATGGCCGTATAATTAAAAATTTTGATGCAATGCTTTGCAGCAGGGCTCATTCCTGCACTCCAAATAGAGTATATGGGAGAGGTTGCAGTGTCGTGGTGCACGCACCAGTGGCTAAGGCCCAATTTTTCAGCCCCTGTTTAACATGGCCGTATAATTACAATTTATGATGCAATGCTTTGCAGCAGGGCTCATTCCTGCAATCCAACTAGAGTATATGGTAGAGGTTGCAGTGTATAGGCCCAATTTTTCTGCCCCTGTTTAACAGGGGCATGTAATACAGTTTTTTATGCAATGCTTTGCAGCAGGGTTCATTCCTGCACTCCAACTAGAGTATCTGGGAGAGGTTGCAGTGTTGTGGCACCAGCAAGCAGTGCCTAAGGCCCAATTTGTCAGCCCCTGATTAACAGGGACATGTAATTACAATTCTTGATATAATATTTCACAGCAGGGCCTGTTCCTGTGCCCACCGAGAGTAACTGTGAGGACTTATAGTGTTGTGGCACCAGCACCACAACCACCAAAGGCCCAATTTTTCTACCACTGTTCAACAATGGCATTTAATTACAATTCTTGATATAATCGTTCACAGCATGGCGCTCCAGCGCCCACCAAGAGTCACTTTGAGGGCTTACAGTGTTGTGGCAACACCAACACCTTGTTCCGCCATTTCTGCAGAGCATGTAGGGCAGGCCCCTACTTTCAAACATCCAATTTACAAACGTCTCCTACTTGCAAACGGAAGGAGACAACAGGAAGTGAAAGGAAAAAAGATGGACGGCAAAACAAATTATGTAGGGGTGATAACCCTTCCCTATGTTTCCTTAAAAGCTTAAAAATTGATTTTTTTGACTGGAGCTACACTTTAAAAATGTACCAGTTCAAAATTACAAACAGATTCTACTTAACACAACAAACCTACACAGTCCCTGTCTTGTTTGCACCACCTGTATACTCCTGTTCTGAGTATATAGGGCCTAGGGGCCCCACGCCTTTCCTTTTTTTAATATGGGTATGGGGTTCCCCTTAATATCCGTACAAGACCCAAAGGGCCTGGTAATGGGCAGGGGGGGCTACCTATGCCATTTTTCTCAATGATTTTCATCCGTATTGCTGGAACCAGATATTACATTAAAACCGCAAGCAGTTTTAAATTACTTTTTTTTCCCGTTAAATGTCATTTTGTGCAGGGACTATTCTAAACACGGCAAACAACTTCACAGGCATACTATAGACACCCCCAGGCATGATATTTAAAGGAATATTTCACGTATTTTATATTTCGGCCGTTTTTAAAAACATTTTAGGCATTGACCCATGTCCCCTGGGGCAGGAGCCAGGTCCCCAAACCCTTTTTTAGGACAATATCTTGCATATTAGCCATTAAACTAGCACTTTTTATTTCGAACGTTCGAGTCCCATAGACTTCAATGGGGTTCAAAAGTTTGCACAAATTTTCGGTCTGTTCGAAAGTTCTGGTGCTAACGGAACCTGGGGGTGTTCGGCTCATCCCTAATGGCCAAATGAGCAATACAGGCTAGGGGACAAGACGGTGTCCAGGGTACTGGCCCGGCAACTAGAAAACATACATCCCAAAGAAATGACAGATGCCAAGTCTTGATCTATATTTAGAATTGGTAAATGTCTCAAAATGATGTCCTTTACAAACCAAAATTCCTGGGAATATGTAGTCACAGGCCTCGCTTCCTGCGTGATGTACTATTTAAAAGCTTTGATCTATCCTTGGCAGTAGCAATACAAATCTCTCTATTTGCCATTTCTTAAAGCAATGCTATCTAAGCCTATGTGTAATGTTACTGCATTCCCTTGCAAAAACAAATTCTTCAGAGCAATTTAGTCTGGCTCTAATACATTTATCGACAGGTATTGATTGAATAGTGTGCACTGGGTGACAACTACTCGTTAAAAGCAACAAATTGCCAGCGCATTCCTTATGTGCCACTGCTGATATCCCCCACAAGAAAAATATCCAAAAAATGAATCAGACTTTCAATGTTAAACTCCAAATAGAGGGAGTTGCTGTTTATGAGGGATGCAAGAGAAGCGAGGCCCATAACAGCACTATCCCAAATAAAGTTCAAAACATCAATAATCGTCAATATAATTTAATGGCAGACCATGATGGGAGAACAAAAACTTTTCCTCCCACCAACCCATGTAGAGATTTGCCAGAGATGGAGAAAGCGCCCATAGAGGCTCCTTTACATTGTAGAAAGTAGGACTGATCAAACATAAAGTAATTGTGCTCCAAAAGAAAACTTGCAGACATGAGGATGAATTCCTTCAATTCCGAATCATATGAGTTTTCACCCTATCTTGCCAACCTCTATATGGGTTGGTGGGAGAGGTCCCGCATCTTTGGGGCTGGGCGTCCCCATCATTCTTGTATAAAGTTTTTTCTCTTTTTATATTGATGACCTGGTATTTATTTACACCAAAGAAATAGGAGGTTTGGATGAATGCTTGACCTATTTAAATGATAATGGTCTTAATCTACGTTTCACCGGCCACATGAATTCCACTTCAATTGACTTTCTTGATGTCACATTGATAGGTGTGGATGGTGGAATAGAGTCAAAGCTTTATAGAAAACTTCTTGCAGGTAATACACTGTTGAGGGCTGACTCTAGCCACCCTAAGTATACCATCAAGGGCATACCTGTAGGGCAGTTCCTAAGATTAAAACGAATATGCAGAAACAATCACATTTTTTAAGTAGAATCTTTGAACATGAAGGAGCGTTTTATAAAAAGGGGAAACATGGAGTCTGTTTTAAGTAGAGCCATTAATATTGCTAATAATACTGCTTTGATAAGCGATGGAACTACTTTAGACAGGAAAAAGAAATTAACTGTAGGTGGTGTCCTGTTGTTTTCAACACCATACAGCATTGAGTTTAAGAAAGTAGAATCTACCATTAAAAGTATTTACCTATACTTTTTAACTATCTCATTTATGCGCAAATTTTATCAGATGGCATCAAAACAGTTTCCCATAGGGCCCCCACCTTGGGTCAAACTTTGTCTCCAAGTTTGTATACAAGTACACATCGTCCCCCACATTGGTTGCAATTTAAAGGTTCATTCCGGGGTGGAGGAAATATCTGGAGGAAATATACTGCTGCAGTTTGGCACGATCCCGCGAACCGTCATAGCTATACGTTGGTCCTTTTAAGCGGGATAGCAGGCACACTGCACAGCAGAGGTGCTGATGCTCGTGACCGGCGGGTTTCTTGGCTGTCACTTGGCAACTCAAATTTTCAGCTCCCTCCATAAATTTTCTATAGGATTAAGGTATGGAGACTGGCTAGGCCACACCATGACCTTAATATGCTTCTTTGTGAGCCATTCTTTTGTTGCTTTAGTGGAATGTTTTTGCGTCATTGTCATGCTGGAAGGCCCATCCATGACCCATCTTCAGTGTTCTGGCTGTGGGAAGAAGGTTCTTATCAGTGGCGCCTGGTGGTTTCTTTTGGGGGGAGGCAAACAACCACCCACCCCCCTCGAGGGGCACACACCCCCCCTCTTTGTTGATCAGTCCGGCACTTACCCCGCTGTGGCAGATGGCAGGCAGCGTGGTGCAGCTGCTCAGTTCCGAGCTCCCTCCTCCATAGCGGCTATAAGCTCCTCCCCTCCTCCTCCTAGGTAACCAAAAGAATCGCCTGTCTTTTCAGCCAATCGGGTGACCAGTGTCAAAACCGCTTCCTGATTGGCCGGGAGGAGGATCAGTGTTACAACAGCGAATATTGATTTTCTGTTGTAACATACTTGGGTGAGCTCAGAGTGCACACTCTTGCGACTTGAGCCCACCCTATATGGAAGCCTATTAGAGCATCAGACTCTAATTGGTGCTTACAACAAACAGCCCCATTGGAATCCATGCACCAGTGCCCTGAAAGGGGCCGGATGCATGGATAGGGGAAGCAGCCATGGACGGTGGGCGGTGCCTGTGCGCCCATAATGGACAGGCCACCCCTGGTTCTCATCCAAGATTTTACAATACATGGCCCTGCATTTTTCTTCCTCCAAATACAAGTCATGTTAATGCCATAGAGCTCAATATTGGTCTCATCTGACCACAGCACTTTCTCCCAATCCTTCTCTGAATCATTTAGATGTTCATTGGCAATGGCAGACTTCAGATGGGCCTGTACATGTGCGTTCTTGGGAAGAGGGACTTTGCAGGAGCTGCAGGATTTCAATCCATAGCGGCATATTGTTACCAATGGTTTATTTGGTGACTGTGGTCCCAACTGTCTTGGGATCATTCACAAGCTTCCTCTGTGTAGTTCGGGGCTGATCCCTCACTTTTCTTATGATCTTCTTTACGAAATGAGACAAAATCTTGCATGGAGCTCCAGGGCAAGGTTATTTTATATTTCTTCAGTTTGCGAATAATCGCTTCAACAGTTGTCTCCTTCTCACCAAGCTTCTTGCTGGTGGTCTTGTTGCCCACTTCAGCCTTGTGCAGGTCTACAATCTTGTCCCTGACGTCCTTTGACAGCTCTTTGATTTTGCCCATGATGGTGGGTTTGAATGGAAGAAAGAGATTCTGTGGACAGGTGTCCTTTATACACATAACAAGTTGTCATTAGGAGCACCTTCGTAACAACTTCCAGACCGCCCATTGTCATTATACGTCGGTACTTTGAGGTTAAATATTGGGATTACGACAGCAGATAGCTGCCATAACCCCGGTATATTCTTAAATGGCAGGCGGTTAGATAAATGTGGTCTCGGCAGGGGATTTGGTGAAAGATCACTTTTAAAGGCGGAGGGAGAGGTGCCCCCCTCCTCCCGCCTTGTTTCGCTCGTCTCTGCCTCTTACCAGAGCCGTCGGTAGCGGTGGAGACGATCTGATCCTTTCCCCTCTGAGGCACTGTGTTGAGTAATGCCGCGTACACACGATCGGAAATTCGGCCAGTAAAAGACAGATGAGAGATTTTGGTCGGAAAATGCGACCGTGTGTATGCTCCATTGGACTTTTGCTGGCCGAATTTCCGCCAGCAAAAGATTGAGAGCGTGTTCTGATCATCTGTAGAAATTCCGACGTGCAAAATTCCTGCGCATGCTCGGAAACAATTCGATGCATGCTCTGAAGAAATGAACTTCATTTTCTTGGCTTGTCATAGTGTTGTACGTCACCGCATTCTCGACAGTCGAACTTTTGTGTGACCGTGTTTATTTTTTTAATGCATTTAAGTGTAAATGTGAGATCTGAGGTCTTTTTGATCCCAGATCTCACATTAAAGAGGTCCTGCCATGCTTTTTTCTATTACAAAGGATGTTTTTTAAAAGGACAGTGTAAAAATAAATAATAAAAAGTAAAATAAATAAGATTTTTTTTTTTTAAAGCACCCGTCCCTCCGTGCTCGCGTGTAGAAGCAAACATATATGTAAGTCGTGCCTGCATGTGTAAACGGTGTTCAAACCACACATGTGAGGTATCGTCATGATCGTTAGACATTCTCTGTAACTCAAAACTGGTAACCTGTAGAAATTTTTAAATGTCGCCTATGGAGATTTTTAAGGGTCAAAGTTTGTCGCCATGAATGGGCCAAATTTTGAAGCATGGCGTGTTGGCTATCTATTTACTCAGCATAACATTATTGGGCTAACTTTACTGTTTCCTTATTTTTTTATTCAAATAAGTATATTATTTTCAAAAAATGGCGTTTGCAAGATCACTGCGCAAATACGATGTGACATAAAGTATTGCAACTACCACCATTTTATTCTCTAGGGTGTCTGAAAAAAAAAATTATATATATATATATATATATATATATATATATATATATATATATAATGTGTTTGAGGGTTCTAAGTAATTTTCTAGCAAAATAAAAATATTTTAAGTTTGAAAAATAGGCCTGGTCCTTAAGTGGTTAAATTGACAGGACTAATCAGTGTATGCCCTTGTACACACGGTCGGACATTCTGACAACCAAATCCGTTGTATTTTGTCCGACGGATTTTGTCTGAAACTGTTGCATACACACGGTCGGACAAAGTTGACGGAAAATCCGATTGTTCATAACATGATGATGTTATTTCGTTACGATGGGACTACGTTCAGGCTAGTAGCCAATAGCTTTGGTCTAGGAATTTGATCTGAGCATGCGTGGCACTTTGTCCGTCGGAGTAGGCTACACATGATTGGAGTATGTCCGATCGGAGCATTTTATCGGAAAATTTTACCGGCGAGTTGGAAAAGTTGGTCTGTAGGATATTCCGACAGAAACAGTCCGATGGAGACCACACACAGTTGGAATATCCGACAAAACGGTCCGATACAACACATTCCGTCTGAATCTCCGACCGTGTGTACAAGGGCTAACACATGAGCACATACTGTAGCCAGTCTGTGGAAGCCAGAGTTATTGTTGGTTGGTAGGGGATCACTGAACTGCAACTGAATTTATAACATTTGTATCATGTGTTTTTTTCTGGATTTTTGGTTGATATTCTGTCTCTATCATTTAAAATACACCTATGATAAAAATTATAGACCCTGCATTTTTTTGTAAGTGGACAAACTTACAAAACTGCAGGGGATCAAACAATTATTTTCCCCACTGTGTTAAGAGTTCCATAATAATATGTGCTTTAATACTACAAACCAAACAAAATACATGTAACATCTACTTGTATCTTACTCCTCCCCCCCACCAAACCACCATAGGGCCCCCCTCTAAAATAAACACATGTATAATTTTAATAAAAAGAAAAATCTGATAAGAAGGGGTGGTGAAATATAACAGTAGTTATTTCTGACAATCCAATATAAGCTTACTTAATAAATGTCCTTCATGTTGTAAGTTACCCTGTCTGCTGTCCACAACTTTCTGGATTCCCTGTGTGCTTTGTAGTGTAAATGTAGTGTAAATTAATATATGGTTATACATTTTAATCATAGATATGCTTTAAGGTTAGGATATGCCAATTTGGCACTATCACAGTTCACATTTTTGTCGTGCAGGTTTGAGTTCCACTGTGCTGACTAATGAAAGTCCGTGGGGCAATTCCAGATGTAGAGGAGACATATAAAAAAAATTGTATTATTCAAATAAAAATAAACTGACAACACATGGAATTTATTTTGGCCTGGACAGTTTTATGCATACAAATGACTCATCTATGCACACAACATAGGACTTAAACTTTAGGCCTAACTCACTAAAGTGTAAGGTGAAGTGAAATAAATTAAAGGAGAAGTATAGGATAGGTTAAATAATTAACAAATTTTACCATAATCACGAATCAATTGTTATTTCTTTACTCCCTCCTTTTGTTTTTCCAGCAGCGGCACTTCATCTGTCATATAGGTCCCAGTAAGGGTCCATTTGCTGTTTGAAAGTTTAGAGGGGGTGGCTGCACTTTCAGCAATACAACCTCCTCCTTCTGTCCCTCCTCCACTGGGAGACGTGGTAGCGTCTACTGAAGAGGTACAGTAAACAAGTTCAATCGCGGTGCTATTCCACTGCATAGTGGAAAACACATAAGTGGTAAAGACATGGCTGGATTTAGGGGGAGGTGTAGGGAGGACCGTGCCTCCTCAGAATTCGGTTGTGCCCACCATCGTCCATGAATGCTATGCCCGTTAAGCTCCTTTTGACATCACCATTGTCACGTACCTGACGGTAGAGCCTGATATGCAGCGGACGGCCTCTCTTACACCTCTGACTCGAGGCCCCCGGGTAGAGCAGACAGGGAGCGCAGGAGTGCAGAGTCGCGCAGACTGGCGGACACGTCAGGAGCAGATGAGGAGGCAGAAGAATAGTCAGGATACAGGCCGGGTCGGTAATTGGCTGGAAGTGAGGTAGTAGAAGGAGCAGGCAGGTGCGGTGGTCAGACAAGCCGGGTCAGGTGCAGGCGGATAGCAGGAATTGTCAGAGGCAAGCCAGGTCGGGTAACAGGAACAGGTAACAAGATACAGGTAGCAGGAACACACAGGATTGCTGTAGAGCAGACAGCACCGTATCTGTGCACTGGCAGTGTTTAAATAGGCTGTTGGGTGCCAAAGCTGTTACCGGGTGCGTTTGCGCGCGCACACGCATGCGCACATGTGCAAGCCGATGTGCGCAAAGATGCGCCCATGCACACGGGTGCAATCTGACAGGTCTTGGATTCTCATGCGCACATGTGCGCGCATATGCACGCACAAGCACACCTGCGCGCACAGGCAGTGCGCAGATGCACCGGAGGTGTTCGTATTCTTCGGCTGCCATCTTGGATATTGGCTAGCCCTTCCTGACAACCATACCGCACACAGCTCAGATTGATTCTCTTATAGACAGCCTCTATCTGCAAACTTCTATGCTGCACAGCCGTTTTTATCTGGCAACTTCACAGGTCAGAACTGCAGTATAGCAGACAGCTACACAGTGTGCAGATAGAGTCTGTCTGTAAGAAAATCAATCTGAGCTGTGTGCTGTGTGAGAGGAGGAGGGAGAAGAGAACAGAAATGCCATCAATGGAACAGAGGAAAAGGAAAGGAGGTGGAACCCAACAAGACTGTCGCCATAAGAATCCAGATATGACTGTAGCCCCTCCCACAGATATTTACCTTGATTTTAACAAAAAAAGGTGAACTTCTCAGAGGGCTGACACAATTTGTATGAATTAGCAGCTCACAGGGAATAGGATAAAGCTAAAGTAAGGAATCCCATACTTCTATTTTCACCCAGCAAACATCAAACCATATGCATTATTGCATGTTACTAAAACTGGAGAGTGTAAAATCTGGTGCAGCTCTGAATAGAAACCAATCAGCTTCCAGATTTTTTGTCAAAGCTTAATTGAACAAGCTGAAGTTAGACGTTGATTGGCTTGGTTGATTGGCCAATCAACGTCTAACTTCAGCTTGTTCAATTAAGCTTTGACAAAAAAGCTGGAAACTGATTGGCCAATCAACATCTAACTTCAGCTTGTTCAATTAAGCTTTGACAATAAAGCTGGAAGCTGATTGGTTTCTATTCAGAGCTGCACTCGATTTTGCACTCTCCAGTTTTAAGTAAATCAACCCAAGAGTGTAATTTAATATGATGTCCCCAAACATCACATCTTACCAGATGATACACATACTGAACATGTAGGAAAATACAATAGTGTTAAATTGAACACAAATATCTAAACACACGCAGGATGGATTTTTCTCTTGCCCATGATTGTAAGCTTGAGATAATCACAGGCACCTCACTTCACTTAATTAGTAAATAAGACCCAGTGGGTACCGACATCCACATCCAACGGTGTGACAGTGGGGTTGATTTACTAAAACTGGAGAGTGATAAACCTGGTGTAGCCCTGCATAGAAGCCAATCAGTTTCCAGTTTTTTGGAGGGGGTTTTGGCATTGAACAAGCTGAAGTTATAACCTGATTGGCTACTGTGCCCAGGTGCACCAGATTTTGTTTAGCCGCCTCTGAATGCAGCAAACTGTCTGCACCCTATTGTCCATGTGAATAGAGCCTATGTGTTATCATTTTATTTATAGGAAACTCTTTTTCATTTACATTAGGCACAACACCAGCTTTAGAATCAATTACATCAGTAGACATCGTTAAAAATAGTCTTAGATTCAACGTTGAACACCATACCAGGAAATACGAGGCGTCAACAGTATTTACATTGAGTGTAGTTTGTGGATTGACTGTGGTCTAATAAACATAATACTCCTTCGTATGTATATTACTTGTGGTTGCCTTGGGGTATAATTAGCATTATAATTGGTATCATTAGGTTTCCACCCCTGTATCTCTAATAGCTAGCAAAGATATGTTCTTTCAACACTTCAAAATTAACTTGGAAAAAGAATGGTATCTTCTGTACCCACAATCCTTTTACAGAATACGTAGATTTGACACAATTGTAGCCCAATTTAGCCATTTCTATAAGGACAGTTTAATGATCATATATCTGTGGGTCCTGCCGACCTCTGCATTAGTCAGGCATCCCCTGGAAGTGTTTGTCCATAATAGATTTTTCCCAGTACCTGTTATTGTCCCTCTAAGACAAGGGGGTGCATAAACATGTGCCCTGCCAAAAGGAACTTGTTTTCTTCAGAATGATTATGGGGCTAGACATAAATGAAGCATTTTTTTTGTTTTATCTGATGAAGATTCAATGAATTCAATTTCATTTATAAAAGCCACAGACAGATAAATTGCCACATATAAAGCTAAGATTTTATAGTAGTATGTAAAATCATTCTCATTACTAAATGTGGAACATCACATGGTGGTGGGCTTAGGACTCTCTGCATTAGTTGCATTTGTGCAATATCAGCTACATTATAGATCTACATGTTCAATTCCTGATTGTATACCATTGTAGAATCATGACAAATGTATGACTTATTCAAACCTTTTTCAGACAGGCGATGGGGAAAAGTAAAAACAGGCAGCTGAGGCACAGTTTTTTTGCCACCCAACCACCCACCTAAAGCCTTCCATACGGCCAGGGGGGCTGTTCACATGCTGTGGTGGTTGGGTCATGCCAAAATGAATGTGGCATGTTGAGTGGTGGGATCATCTGTCGAACTTGCCTGTTGAAGTCATGAGAGCCCCTATCGGAACCGCAAGCTAAACGCTTGACCTGTGGTTGCAACGCATTAGTCACATAGAACATGGCCATTTTACAAACAAAATGTTCATTGACGAAAACTATGACAGAAATCAGATTCGTTTTCGTTGCCGAACGAAAACGGGATGAAAACGTGAGGCAGGGACATTTACCCTCGTGCACTATCTTCCGTTTTTTTAAGAGATCCGCCTGCTTCAGCAATCTGCTACCAGCAAGCAAGCGCACTTTGACGAGACGACTGCCATAGACCTGAGAGTCAGAGCAGCACTGTGCTTTACAGGCCAGCCAGGCTGAGGCCTCCTTTGTCCCGACTCCTGACGAGATGACCATGCGGCCAGGCACCCAGAGCAGAGCAGACTGTGAGTGTACAGTAATAACAGTTGTGGTACAACACAATTATCACAAGCCTGAGGCCTCCCCTAAGACCACCATCCATCCAGAGAACACTGTGCATCTGTGCATTACAGGCCCCCTCTGATCACTGGCAGTGACATGCAGGGCACTGTGGAATACAGGCCATCCCTCAAACCACTGTCCTGAGCACTGTGCAGCATTACAGGCCTCCTCAGACCACCATCCAGAGCACTGTGCAGCATTAGAGGCCTCCTCAGGCCACCGTCCAGAGCACTGTGCAGCATTACAGACCTCCTCAGGCCACCGTCCAGAGCACTGTGCAGCATTACAGACCTCCTCAGACCCCTATCCAGAGCACTCTGCAGCTTTACAGGCCGCCTCAGACCACTGTGCAGCATTACAGGCCTCCTCAGACCACTGTCCAGAGCACTCTGAAGCTTTACAGGCCTCCTCAGACCACCGTGCACCAGGCATGTACTGGCCATTGGGACTACAGGGAGTTTCCCGGTGGGCCGATGGCTCAGTGGGCCGGTTTCAGTGACAAAGTAATGGCTGCGTGGCTTGCCCTCAACTTCACGCAGTGATGTGAGAAAGATGAGAAAAACACAGAGGAGAATAAGTGAAATAATAAAAGAGGTTAGTGAGGACTACTTATGTTATGCTACTTATGTTTTTTTGCACAATTACGTATAGTTTTATATACTGTTTTTGTGCTTGTTTGCAAAATTAAAGTGGGCTGGTCTGGATGAAGTCCAGGGCCAAATTTTTGTCCCAGTCCAGCCCTGCCGTGCACCATTACAGGCCACCTCAGACCACCGTCCTGAACACTGTGCAGCATTACAGGCCCCCTCAAACCACTGTCCTGAGCACTGTGCAGCATTACAGGCCTCCTCAGATCGTGCCGAGTGGCTAAATCTGTATCTGCGAGTTTGTTCAAACCTTAATACTATAAATAATAACGATATTCGATTTTTTTTACTTCAGGAGTATATAATGAGTTTGGAAATTCTAGAGAAATGCTTAAATAATGCATTACAATTTAACTAAATGCATTCGATTTTAGTTGTCTACAATGATTTTATTCAACTAAAATGTACTTTAGATTTTAATTGACTAAAATAAAATGACTAAAATGGGACTAAAACTAAAATGGCATTTTAGTCAAAGACTATAACTACAACTAAAACACTTGCAGAAGAATAAAATGGGACTAAAACTACAATGGCATTTTAGTCCTAAGACTAAGGCCCCTTTCACACTACCGATCTGTTCAGGTACACCTGTCAGTTTTTCAGGCGGACCTGAACGGATGCTCCATGACATGTCCGCTGACATCCGACCTGCTCCGATCCGAAAAAGTGTGACGGAGGAAAAAGCTATTTTACCATCCGTCATCGGATCGGATCGGGTGACGACGGACACTGCGGTCCGTCGTCACCTGATCTCCCATAGGGGAGAGCGGTGCTGTGACAGGTCTGTCTCTGCGCAGTGTGCAGAGATGGACCTGTCATTTTACTGCTCAGTGGAGATCGCTCCGGCGATCCCAGCTGACCAAGCGGATATCCACGGGGCAGATCAGCACTGATCCGCCCCGTGTGAAAGGACCCTTAAGCTAAATTGAAATTTGCTACCAAAATGAACACTAGTCACCATCCAATTTTTGAACATCTAGTCTTTGGGAAATAGGCAACTACATGTGAGTGAAAGCTGATTGAAAGCTACTAAATTGTCATAAAATTGTCTAGTGCATGGCCAGCATAAGATCATTAAGGCAAGGCTCCAAATTCAAATGTTTTATATATCTATGTATATTTTTACTTTTGTCATAGCCCTAAAATGTCTTTCGGAATCATTTGCCCCTTTTTGATCTTGACTGCAAAATCACTTGTGTGGAAGTATCTAGCTGGCCACAACCAGTTGAGCTGGCCATACGTGTTAAGATTTAATCTCGTTCATCCAAATTCCCTCATCCACGCTAAACAGTATGGATTGAAGGATCTGCAGTGCTGGCTATTGTATATGGACCGCTGACACCCTCAGCTGCCAGCAGGCCTGGACTGGTGTGCCAGGGCCACATGTCCTAACAAGAGTGGCCAGATGATGACGGGGCTGCACAGCGGAAGTAAGTGGCCACCGCAATCCGGACAGGCTAACACAGACTGTGGTGACTCACCTCCCACTATGTGACCATGCCTTTGTCTCCACTCCCGGCTTTCCCATCTCGCATTGATATCATCCTATCAGCAGAGCAGGGGGCGGGAGGAGCTGGATATCTGTAAACAGAGCAAGACTTTTTTTCATATTAACAAGTGGGTAATTACCTGCTTGTTAATATAATCCAGATAGGCAGCTCCTCCAGCCCCCTGCCCTGCTGATACTATGATATCGTTTGCGGGGCTGGAGACCCTAGAGAGGACACATGGGCTGAATCCTGCTGTGCAGGGAACACAAAAAGTTAGAGGACACTGTGATCAGAGAGAAAAGGGTGGGGGAGGCATGACTACAAGAGGCACTGTAATGGGGGGCTGTGATCTAGGGGTACTGTAATGTAAAGGGATAACGTGATGTAAAGGGGACTGCATTGTAAAGGAACACTGTCATTACAGTGCCCCTTTACAGTACAGTCCCCTTTATATCACAGTACCCCTTTACATTACAGTGCGGAGGACCGGCTCCATGGATATCCCATTACCAAACGCCCCCCGCCCCATAGTCCATGGAAAAACTGGCTGCTCAGTGCCAGGCATATATTTTATCCTATCTGCTGATGCTATATTGAATGATTAATTCAATGTCAGTGTTTACATCTAATGGATACACCCGCTGCTGTTTAGAGCTTTTGGAGAGGAGGGGGATCGAGTACCCGATTTTGACAAGTACCCGCTTCCATTCCACTCTGACCACCTAGTCGATTGGAAGCAGAAACAGAATTTCTCCATCTCCCCCTCCCTCACGCAGTCTTCCGGGACACGTGACAGGTCCCAGAAGACTGAGGGACCATTCACAGTGCGCAGTAGGCACCATAGTAAAGATGCAGGCATCGTGAGAGAGGAAAACAGCTGGGCCGAGCACAGCGCTGGATCATGGGACAGGTGAGTGACTTTTTATTAAAAGTCAGCAGCAACAGTTTCCGTAGCTACTGACTTTTCATTTTTATATAAGGGACTGGAGCTCCGCTTTAATGCTTGCGCAGACAGTACAACATTTGATCTGCTAGATTAGCAACATTTTCTAATATTTATATAGTGCAATCTAAAGCCTTGTACACACGATCAGATTTTCTGCAGAAAAAATCTCAGACTTTTGTCCGAAGGCATGTGCCTGGATTTTGTCTTGCATACAAACGGCAAGGAATTGCCGGCCAACAAACACAAACATACTACGTGTTTTTTCAGCTCCTTAGCGCCACCCTTTGGGCTCCTGCTAATTTCGTGTTAGTAGAAGTTTGGTGAGTGTCGATTCACACTTTTAATTTTGCACTTTTCATTTAGCGCTTTTTAGTTTGTGCTTTTCATTTAGCATTTTTCAGTTCACGCTTTTCATTTCGTGCTTTTCAGTTCGTTTCTGAGCGGCTGTTTGTCAACCAGACATGTTGCGGAATCGGAGGAGATAACGTGTTATTTATTATTGGCCTTGTAGTTGTTGCTTTGACCCAAGTCCAGTCCAGGAGGAGGAGGAGGAGGAGGAGTTCTTGGACCAAAAATGTCATATGCCTTTGCTGCGGGAGCTTCAAAAGAATAATTTTCGGAATTATCTCCGGATGATGGACCCCTGCTTTCACCAACTCTTGGCACTGTTGACCCCCTATATTAAGAAGCAGGACACATGCATGAGGCTTTTATTTTATTTTTTGGTTGAATAATAATGATTTGATTTGTTATATTTTCTATATTTTTGGATGCATAGATGCACTTTTTGGTTAAGTTCTATTGGCAGATAGCATGTCTAATTGTATTTGTTTTCTTTTTTTATTGCACAATAAAAAAATTGTGGAGAATAATACTTGGCTATGTGTTTGGGAGTAGGCTGTAACATTTAAAAAAATAAAATTGACAAGGGACACCAACATACTTGTATCTTACAAAAACAAAAAAACCTAATAATATTATTCTTGATATCACTAGAAAAAAAAGCCTTTGAAAGGTAGTTTACAATAACTCTATCAGTATCACCAGCAAAGCAGCTTCATTATTATCCCATTAAAGAAGAGAATGTGCGCTGCATTTCGAGATTTCATAATTTGCCACACCAGGAATGTTAATTCTCCATTACGAACGCTAGTTTACAAGACCGACCACTTCTGGCTCATCCTAGCTTCCTACCATACGTGTTTATTCTTTGGAATTTTGTCTGATGGACTTGTGTACATACGCTCGGAAAATCCGACAACAGACATTTGTCTGTGGAAAATTTTAAAGCCTGCAATTCAACATTTGCCTGCAGAAAATCTGACAATTGTGCAATGGAGCTTACAAACGGTCAGATTTTCCGCCAACAGCCTGTCATCACACATTTCCCATCAGAAAATGCGATCGTGTGTACGAGGCTTAAGACCCCATACACACATCAAAACATCACTTCCGCCCATAGCTCTTAAGGCAACATTTTTTTTTTTATATGACATCTAATTTTTTTTGTTATTGCAATTGCATTTAGTGTAAATATGAGATCTGAGGTATTTTTGACCCCAGAGCTCATATTTAAGAGGTCCTGTCATGCTTTTTTTTAATCACAAGGGATGTTTACATTCCTTGTAACAGGATTAAAAGTGACACAATTATTTTTTTTTAAAAAGAACAGTGTAAAAATAAAAAAATAAAAACTATAATAAATAAAAAATAAATAAAAAAGCGCCCGCATATGAAAACGGTGTTCAAACCACACATGTGAGTTATCGCCACAATCGGTAGAGTGAGAGCAATAATTGTAGCCCTCTGTAACTCAGAAGATGCAACCTGTAGAATTTTTTTAACGTCAGATTTTTAAGGGTAAAAGTTTGTCACCATTCCACGAGTGGGTGCAATTTTGAAGGGTGACATTTTGGGTATCAATTTATTCAGCGTAACATTATCTTTCACAATATAAATAATTGGGCTAACTTTGCTGTTGTCTTATTTTTTTAAACCACACATGTGAGGTATGTCGCAATCGTTAGACCTCCTCTGTAACGCAAAACTGGTAACCTGTAGAAATTTTTAAACGTCGCCTATGGAGATTTTTAAGGGTCAAAGTTTGTCGCCGTGAATGGGCCAAATTTTGAAGCATGACATGTTGGGTATCAATTTACTCAGCATAACATTATTATTGGGCTAACTTCACTGTTGTCTTATTTTTTCATTAAAAAAAGTGTATTTTTTCCAAAAAAAGTGCGCTTGTAAGACCACTGCGAAAATACAGTGTGACAGAAAGTATTGCAACAACCGCCATTTTCTAAGGTGTTATGCTGTGTACACATGACCGGACTTATCGACAGTAAAGGTCCGACGGAACGAATCCGTCAGACAATTTGATCGTGTGTGGGCTCCATCGGACCTTTGCTGTCCAAAAATCTGACGGACTTTAGAAATAGAACATGTTTCTAATTTTTCCGCCGGACCCAGTTCCTATGGAGAAATCCGCTCGTCTGTATGCTAGTCCGACAGACGAAAACCGACACGCTAAGGCAGCTATTGGCTACCTGCTATGATCTTCCTTATTCTAGTCCAGTCGTACGTCATCATGTTAGAATCTGTCTGGGTTTGGTGTGATTGTGTGTGGCCAAGTCCATTCACTCGGAAAGTCCATCGGAACTCTGCCGAAAGTCCGAAAGTCCGTTGGGAAGACCGTCGTGCCTAGTCTGCCAGAAAGTCCGGTCGTGTGTACGCGGCATCAAAAAAAAAAAAAGATATATATACATACATATATATATATATATATATATATATATATATATATATATATATATATATATATATATATAATGTTTTGGGGTTCTAAGTAATTTTCTTGCAAAAAAATGTTTTTAACTTGTAAACACCAAATCTCAAAAAGAGGCTCGGTCCTTAAGTGGGGGGATATTATTATGATCAGACATGTTTTACTATATAACAACATTTTAAAGAGGAATATTATACTGATCAGACAAGTTTTATGCTATGACAAAATCATTGTGGATATTGTGAGCTCTTATACACCACTTCACACTTCAGCAGCTGTGTCCTTGGAAATGATAGCACAGGCATGGAGGTACAGTAGATACAGTTACTGGGGGGATGGTAAGGCATGGATTCAGAAGACAGAGGACCACTGTGTACGAGTGTAGGAAGCTGACTGGTGCCGACTGTCCCGTCAAACAAGAGCCCCTCTGTTCCCACGCAGGCCCCTTTCATAGTAGCCTTTTCACAGGACGCACATAAAAACCACAGCATCGGTGCTGCGGGCAAAGCAGGGACTTCTTACGTCTCCTTGTGGCAGAGCATTTGACCTAAACACGCATAGCAATAAAGTGGTCAGATCGATGATTAAACAGTTTTTTAAGGAAACCCGTACTAGGATGAAAGGTATGCTGTCATTCTGAAAATACTAATTCCCTGGCTGTCATATGCAGCAACTTCAGTCATTTCTGAACAGCCGCTGCATCTCCATTCACTAACAAAGGCTGCCTGCAGCAGTCACATATACAAATGGCTCTTGCACACAGTAGCCAATGTGAATGAGCTTAAAGCCTTGTACACATTAAGAGAATATCGGACAAATGATCATCCATTTATTTTTTGGATGCTAGTCTGATATCAAATACCAATTGCTTACTTAACCACTTCAATACCAGGCACTTAAACACCTTCCTGCCCAGACCAATTTTGAGCTTTCAGCGCTGTCGCACTTTGAATGACAATTGTGCGGTCATGCTACACTGTACCCAAATGAAATTTTTATAATTTTTTTCCCACAAATAGAGCTTTCTTTTGGTGGTATTTGATCACCTCTGCGGTTCTTATTTTTTGCTAAACAAATAAAAAAATACAGAAAATTTAGAAAAAAAACGTTTTTTTTTTGTTTCAGTTTCAAAACTTTGCAAATAAGTAAGTTTTCTCCTTCACTGATGGGCACTGATGGGGTTACACTGATGGGCACTGATAAGGCGGCACTGATGGGCACCGATGAGGTGGCACCAATGAAGTGGCACTGATGAGGTGGCATTGATGGACACCGATATGTGGCACTGATAGGCGGCACTGATGGGTGGCACTGATGGGCGACACGGATGGGCACTGATAGGTGGCACAAATTGGCACTGATAGCTGGCACGGATTGGCATGGATGGGCATGGATAGGTGGCACAGGTGGGCATGGGTTAGTTGGCACAGGTGGGCATGGGTAGGCGGCACAGGTGGGCATGGGTAGGTGGCACAGGTGGGCATTGGTAGGCGGCACAGGTGGGCATGGGTAGGCGGCACAGGTGGGCATGGGTAGGCACTGATAGGCGGCACAGATGGGAACTGATAGGCAGCATTGTATTATAATATATTGTACTAATGGATGCCAATCAGTGCCAATCAATAATGCATGCCAATCAGTGATGCCCATTGTGGGCACTGATTGGCATCCATTATGGGCACTGATTGGCATCCATTGTGGCACTGACTGGAATCCCTGGTGGTCTAGGGTGGCATACCTTGTCCTTGGCATCCCTGGTGGTCTGGTGGCGTCCCTGGTGGTCCAGTGTGGGCATCCTCGGGGGGGCTGTGCTGATAATCGATCAGCACAGACCCCCCCTGTCAGAGGAGCAGCCGATCGGCTCTCCTCTACTCGCGTCTGACAGACGCGAGTGAGGAAAAGCCGATCATCGGCTTTTCCTATTTACACTGTGATCAGCCGTGATTGGACACGGCTGATCACGTGGTAAAGAGTCTCCGTCGGAGACTCTTTACCGAGATCGTAGTTGCCGGGTGTCAGACTGACACCCCGCAACAACGATCGCCGCGATTCGCGCCCCCGGGGGCGCGCAGCGGCTCATAATCCTGATCACGTCATATGACGTCCGGTCAGGATTATGCAACCACTTTGCCACCGTCTATTTGCTATAGGGCGGGCGGCAAGTGGTTAAAGTGGAACTTTTTTTTTTTTTTTTATAAATCTGTTTATTGTATATAAAACATAGACATACAGAGACAAAAAAAGAAAAAAGAAAAACACATAATGAATAAATCTGGACTTAACGTCAGCATGTACCCACGCAGGGGTCTCTGCAAGGCAGTACAAAACAGGAGAACAT
Organism: Lithobates pipiens; assembly: GCF_037356315.1. NCBI lineage: Eukaryota > Metazoa > Chordata > Amphibia > Anura > Ranidae > Lithobates > Lithobates pipiens. The sequence goes on from NW_027507696.1 coordinate 18,881,743, forward strand.
TCAAAATCACATGCTAGTCTTGACAGAACCAAGTAATTGACTAGATTGGCTGGGGCTGGATGTGGCCCTTCGCTTGCTTTTTTCCGGCCCTTGGGATGCTATAAAGCCCCATACACACTATCAGATTTTCTGCTGAATTTTTCCTTCAAATTTACCAAAACCATGTAGTAGAAGGGCCTGCCTGATTGCATACACATTGAAATTCCTAAGGTTTGACCTCATATTATATGGTTTTGGTAAATCTGAAGGAAAAACTCAGCAGAAAAACTGATAGTGTGTATGGGGCTTTATTCATTGACACCAATGAACAGCATATTTCCTCCCAATGACACCAACGATGGGGCACATTTCCTACCAATGACATGAATGATGGGGCACAGTTCCTCCCAATGACACCAACGATGTGACCCAATGAAACCAATGACGGGCACAATTCCTACCAAAGACACTAATGATGGGGGATTGTATACTCTCACTGGCAATGGGAAATGTTGTACCCCCGATGGCCACAGTCCAGCCCTCCTAAAGTCTGAAAGCGGAGCTCCACCCTAAAGTGGAGCTTCCGCTCATTGGAACCCTCCCCCCTCCGGCGCCACAATTGGCACCTTTCAGGGGGGAGGGGGATGCAGGTACCTGTACAGTACAGGTATCTGCACCCACTTCCAGCATAGATATCTGCCGAAGCTATGCCCTTTCCACAGAATCTACGCCCCTTTCCGAAGGTCCCCTGCTGTCTGCTGGGAAACACATGGATCCCAGAGACAGCGGGGACTATCCTTATTGCACAGCGCGATTCGCGCATGCGCAGTAGGGAACCCGGAAATGAAGCCGCAAGGCTCCACTTCCTGATTCCCATACCCAAGATGGCGGCGGCAGCACCCGAGAGACGATCGATAGATCGGCTTTGGGTGCCGACATCGCGGGCGCGCTGGGCGGGTAAGTGTCATTATTTTAAAAGTCAGCAGCTGCAGTATTTGTAGCTGCTGGCTTTAAAAAAAAAAAAAAAAACGGCGGACTCCCGCTTGAAGGGCAGTAAACCATCCCTATGTTTAGAAGGTTTGGAGACCCCTGCTCTAGGAGAATCAGAAACATTAGATAAAAACAACTTCAGTACAGTAGCCTCTCATTCAGGGCTGGACTGGGACAAAAATTTGGCCCTGGACTTCATCCATACTGGCCCACTTACATTTTGAGTGTCCCATCAGCACCCCCTTACATCAGAGTGTCCCATCAGCAGCCCCTTACATCAGAGTGTCCCATCAGTAGCCCCCTTACATCAGAGTGTCCCATCAGCACCCCCTTACATCAGAGTGTCCCATCAGTAGCCCCCTTACATCAGAGTGTCCCATCAGCACCCCCTTACATCAGAGTGTCCCATCACCAGCCCCCTTACATCAGAGTGTCCCATCACCAGCCCCCTTACATCAGAGTGTCCCATCACCAGCCCCCTTACATCAGAGTGTCCCATCAGCACCCCCTTACATCAGAGTGTCCCATCACCAGCCCCCTTACATCAGAGTGTCCCATCACCAGCCCCCTTACATCAGAGTGTCCCATCAGCACCCCCTTACATCAGAGTGTCCCATCAGCACCTCCTTAGATCAGAGTGTCCAATCAGCACCCCCTTAGATCAGAGTGTCCCACCACCAGCCCCCTTACATCAGAGTGTCCCATCAGCAGCCCCCTTACATCAGAGTGTCCCATCAGCAGCCCCTTACATCAGAGTGTCCCATCAGCACCCCCTTACATCAGAGTGTCCCATCAGGAGCCCCCTTACGTCAGAGTGTCCCATCAGCAGCCCCCTTACATCAGAGTGTCCCATCAGCACCCCCTTACATCAGAGTGTCCCATCAGGAGCCCCCTTACGTCAGAGTGTCCCATCAGCAGCCCCCTTAGATCAGAATGTCCCATCACCAGCCCCCTTACATCAGAGTGTCCCATCAGCAGCCCCCTTAGATCAGAGTGTCCCATCACCAGCCCCCTTACATCAGAGTGTCCCATCACCAGCCCCCTTACATCAGAGTGTCCCATCACCAGCCCCCTTATATCAGAGTGTCCCATCAGCAGCCCCCTTACATCAGAGTGTCCCATCACCAGCCCCCTTACATCAGAGTGTCCCATCACCAGCCCCCTTACATCAGAGTGGCCCACTGAGCCATTGGCCCACCGGGAAACTCCCGGTAGTCCCGATGGCCAGTACATGCCTGCTCTCATTTAATATAAGGCACAGTATGTTGTGACAGGGTGGTATGGGATGAATGAACCACACCTCCTTAAACCTCCTTAATCCGATGGTGCTGTGGAGGGTTCTGCAAGCCACTTGGCCCATACTCTGTCGAATTTTCTTTGGAAAGCCACAATTTTAGTAGATGTCTTTATACAGAGGTATTACAGTGTTAACGTGTGTCTTCCATAATGAGAGGGAGGGTGGAGTCTGTTTCTTCCAACATAAGGTAATTATTTTCCTGGCATAGAACAGGAGTAGACCTATCAGGGTCCTCTCTGCTACTCTAGGTACCAATTCCTCTACCAGACCCAGCAAACAAACTTAAAGTGGAACTTTAGTGAGAAAATGAAGTCCTGCTAGATCACATCAGTCTGGCCCCCTTTTGCAGGTATAGCAAACATTACAAATAAGTGCCTTTCGTTCCAGTATGCGTTTTTTGCCTACTATTTAGTTAGTTGCGCCTGAGCCCAACCTTTTTCAAGTCAATTAGAGCCTTAGGCTCTAATCATGTGGCTTGAAAAGAAAAATTCATAGAAAGTCCGCCGCCTCACATGCAAACTAGGGGGGCAGCGCCCTTGTTCCCCCTATGGACTGGTCGCTCCTGGTCTCACTCCACTTTGCTCATGCTCAGTCACTCTCCATTTTTAGGCACTACTGAGTTGGTAGAGGCCAATTTGCTGACAGCCTTAAGGCTCCGTTTACATTTAGGCTTTGCAATTCTACAGGCATTTTTGTACAGGCGTTTTGAAGTTCAAAATGTCACCAATGTAAAAGAATTAAAACGCTTGTAATCTGATGAAAAAAACGCTGATGTACTTTTTTGAGCGACGGCCATTTTGCTTTAGGCGACAGAACGCTCAGATGTGAACAGGGGCCATTGAAATTAATGGAATTTGTCTTGTTGGGCATTTTTAGAGCTGAGGCTCAGAGCAGAAAAAAGGCCAAAAATGCTTAGATGTGAATGGAGCCTTAAGCGGAATTAAACCCTCCTATCCTTTACAGCCAAGAAAGCTCCTTCTGTTTGACCTGTAACTGTCATGGTGCTGCACATGTGATCAGTTATGACACCAGCTATTTGACAATTTGAGAGTTTGGTTGGGGACACAAGCAACTGTGACAGTTAGCAATCCCGGAATTCCAGGAATGTAACTGTTTTTTGAAACCGTTAAATCAATGGGTTTAGTTCCACTTTATGATTTACTGCTGTTCAGGGGCTCTGGGCTTCAGCAGAATGGCAGCCTCCAGCAAGAAGAAATTGGAACCCCTTCGGAGGCAATTTACAGCACACACTAATTTTGGTAGTATAATTATTATTGTGGAATGTATGCTCCTTGCTAAAGAACATTATTTTTTTTTATCAAGTTATTATGGGTAAAGTTCCGCTTTTAATTTAAGAACATTCTTGCAAGACAGATTACATCTTCAGAAGTGATGTAATGCGTTGTATTGTATTGTAATGTAATTCCTTTATTTCCAAGCGTGCACGGTCTTGGTCACTTGAGTTTTTTTAAGGCTCGTCCACACCATATGTGCATGAAAAATCATGGGAACACCGCGCAGATTTCACTTACAGAGACATCAGCTCCACATCAGTTTTCATGTGCGTTTCAGTTTTTATGCATGTCAGTTATGTGCCCTATTCACACCAATGTTGAAGTCATGTCAGTTTATTTCCTGTGCAGAAAACTGCATACATGTTGCAGATTCCAGACTCCTGCACAGAAAAATTTCCGCATGTGATACCAGTGTTTTGGCCTGAACAGGGCACATAGAGAACAATTGTTTTCTTTAGTGCCCTTGCATAACGTGTGCAGAAAAACGGACGTCTCTACACCATGATGTGAATGAGGTCTCATATAAATACTATACTAATTACACGAAAATCGTTAGTTCTGTTATCGTATGAGAGAACATTTTCATCCTTATCCCTTAGGATATTTTCGCATGAACTCGTGATCAGTTCTGGAAAAAGCTGTGTACTAATGAATAAATTATCGGACGATCGCTCCGAATTCATTTTTTTTTTCTTTCGGACAATATTCTCATCGCGTGTACAGGCCTTAAAGCTGGCCATAGATAGGTAGAATTTTGAATGAAAGTTCTTAGGAAAGGAAGGTTCTTGGGTCAAATTGACGTTGGTTTTCGCCAGCTGTGACAAGAAAATTGGAAGGAGCAAGATTTCATTCAGTAAAGTCCAGTCATTCCAAAATCAAATGTTAAAAGCAAACAGAATCTTTCGAATGACATTTAAATGTTCTGAACATTTTCATATGAGTTTTCCTTGGAAATTTTCCTCCCTAACTTAACCACTTGCCGACCGCCCTATTGTACGTTTATTGCTACATGGCAGCTGCGCTGCGCAGGATCACACATATATATATATATATAGATAGATATATATATATATATATATATATATATATATTATATTTACTCAGTGCCTCTAAAAAAAAAAACGCTTGGTGTGTCACTGGTTCCCAAAAAAGTGTCACTTAGGTGTCCGAATGTCCACCACAATATTGCAGTCCCTCTATAAGTTGCTGGCTGCCGCTGTTCTGACATATAGCTTCCGGCCATCTAGAAGTGTCTGCTCCGTACTACGCAAGCGCAGCGCTTGCGCAGTACGGAGCAGAAGGAGATTCAGAAAATCTCTGAAGATGAACGGGGCCTGCGTCATGAGTTGAGGTGCAAGCCCCACCATCCAAGTGGACATAGAGCTGCACATATTAGAGGGCCCCTCGTGGGCTCGCTTCGCTTGCCACGCTTTGGGCATGGCCTCGCTTCGCTTGGCTCTTTTTATTCTAACTCTATGTCCACTTGGATGGTGGGGCTAGAACCTGGACTCACGGCGCAGGCGCTGCTCATCTTCGGCTATTTTCGGAATCTGTGTGTCCTGTGTACTGCGCATGCGCAGTACACAGCGGACACTATCCGATGGGGGACATTATGTGATAGTATACCGCCACTGCTAGTAAAAATAAATGAAAATTCCACCAATCTATCCCATAGATTGTAGGCACTATAACTTTTGCGCAAACCAATCAATAAACTCTTATTGGGATTTATTTTTATTTTTTTTTACCAACAATATGTAGCAGAATACATATTGGCCTAAACTGATAAAGAAATTCGATTTTTTACATTTTTTTTTTTATGGGATGTGTGTCATAGCAGAAAGTGAATTTTTTCTAAATTGTCGTTTTTTTAATGTTTTGTTTATAGTGCAAGAAATAAAATCAATAGAGATAAACAAATACCACCAAAATAGCTCTATAAGGCCCCTTTTACACATGCGGACAGTATGTCCGTATTTCATCCATCCATTTGCGGATGAAATACGGACATACATGCATCCCTATGGGATAGCGGGTGTCTGCGGATGAACATCCGCAGACACCCGCTATTGTCCGCCTCCGCTATGGTCCGATTCTGCAGACGGAGGAAAATCCTATTTTCCTATCCGTCTGCAGAGCGGATCGGATGAACACGGACAGACGGTCCGTGCTCATCCGATCCCCCATAGAGGAGAGCTGACAGGGCGGTCCCTGCAGTGTGCGGAGACCGCCCTGTCCGCCGCCGGCTCAGCAGGGACAACGGAGCGATCCCCGCTGAGCGAGCGGATCATCACGGGGCAGATCATTACTGATCTGTCCCGTGTGAAAGGGGCCTTAGTGTGGGGGAAAAGGGACATGAATTTTATTTGGGTACAGCGTTGCATGACTGCATAATTGTCAGTTAAAGTAACACAAAAAAGGGCCTGGTCATGAAGGCGGCAAAACCTTTCCGGGGCTGAAGTGGTCAAGGTAACAAAAAATGGCCTGGTCATGAAGGGGGGGGGGGGTAAAACTTATAGAGCTGAAGTGTATTTTTTTTATTCATTCCTGTGTATTGTCTCCTGAGCTGTAGACACAGCGTGTGAGATAAGGTGTCCCCCCATACAGGAAGGTGTGAGGAGAAGCAGTGTGTAGTGTGAGGAAAGGTGTCCCCCCATACAGGAAGGTGTGAGGAGAAGCAGTGTGTAGTGTGAGGAAAGGTGTCCCCCCATACAGGAAGGTATGAGGAGAAGCAGTGTGAGATAAGGTGTCCCCCCATACAGGAAGGTGTGAGGAGAAGCAGTGTGTAGTGTGAGGAAAGGTGTCCCCCCATACAGGAAGGTATGAGGAGAAGCAGTGTGAGGAAAGGTGTCCCCCCATACAGGAAGGTATGAGGAGAAGCAGTGTGAGATAAGGTGTCCCCCCATACAGGAAGGTATGAGGAGAAGCAGTGTGAGATAAGGTGTCCCCCCCATAAAGGAAGGTGTGAGGAGAAGCAGTGTGTAGTGTGAGGAAAGGTGTCCCCCCATACAGGAAGGTATGAGGAGAAGCAGTGTGAGGAAAGGTGTCCCCCCATACAGGAAGGTATGAGGAGAAACAGTGTGAGGAAAGGTGTCCCCCCATACATGAAGGTGTGAGGAGAAGCAGTGTGTAGTGTGAGGAAAGGTGTCCCCCCATATAGGAAGGTATGAGGAGAAGCAGTGTGAGATAAAGTGTTCCCCCATACAGGAAGGTGTGAGGAGAAGCAGTGTGTAGTGTGAGGAAAGGTGTCCCCCCATACAGGAAGGTATGAGGAGAAGCAGTGTGAGGAAAGGGGTCCCCCCATACAGGAAGGTATGAGGAGAAGCAGTGTGAGATAAGGTGTCCCCCCATACAGGAAGGTATGAGGAGAAGCAGTGTGAGATAAGGTGTCCCCCCCATAAAGGAAGGTGTGAGGAGAAGCAGTGTGTAGTGTGAGGAAAGGTGTCCCCCCATACAGGAAGGTATGAGGAGAAGCAGTGTGAGGAAAGGTGTCCCCCCATACAGGAAGGTATGAGGAGAAACAGTGTGAGGAAAGGTGTCCCCCCATACATGAAGGTGTGAGGAGAAGCAGTGTGTAGTGTGAGGAAAGGTGTCCCCCCATATAGGAAGGTATGAGGAGAAGCAGTGTGAGATAAAGTGTTCCCCCATACAGGAAGGTGTGAGGAGAAGCAGTGTGTAGTGTGAGGAAAGGTGTCCCCCCCATACAGGAAGGTGTAAGGAGAAGCAGTGTGTAGTGTGAGGAAAAGTGTCCCCCCATACAGGAAGGTATGAGGAGGAGTAGTGTGTGGTGTCACCATACAGGAAGGTGTGAGAAGCAGTGTGTGGTGTCCCCATACAAGAAGGTGTGAGGAGAAGCAGTGTGTGGTGGTGTCCCCCTCCCCCGCCTTGCATGCACACTACAATAGTAGACGAAGGGGGTTGCTCCGTCGTGTGTCATGGCTCTCCTCCTTCTCCTCCCCCTCCTCCCCACCTTTGTGTCTCTCCTTCCCTCCCTCCCTCCTTTTCTCCACACACAGTGCCGGGCTGGAGGACAGGACAGGAGCCTAGGTGACTGGGGGAGTTGGGAAGTGCCAGGTGAGCAGCCTTTTCTTGTCCTCCATGATTGTGTGTGACTGGCAGGGACTGAACTCGTGTGTGTGTACCGCCCTTGTCCCGTCTCCATTCTCTCTCTCTCCCTGTCCCCGGACTCCACACTCCTGGCGCTGACTGGGTGGCTGTTTGTCTTGCAGGTGCCGGGTGTGTGAGGAGGAGGACGCCACGGCTGCTGTTGGAGCTCCCTGGGCTGGGGCATGTGAGGAGCAATGCCAGTAAGTCATGTGTTTGTGTGTTTGTTGGTGTTTATTTAGTTTAGGGTGGGGAGGCTGATAGAGTCCATGTGGGAGGTGTAGAGATGAAGTCATACAGGGTGATGGGGCTTTCTGTGTGGGTTTGATGATGGCCAGGACATGGAGTAGGACCCCCCCCAAGAGGGAGTACTTACTTTATACATACCATGTAACAGTCTTCCACATTATTCACCATCTACAGCGTGCTTACTTGTTTGTGGAGAAAGGAATATACAGCTGGAAATGCGAAGCTGCTAGTTTAGTAAATTGGGGGCTATTGTTCGATCCTGCTTCAGCTTCTTTAGATGTTTTTGGAGCATTTTTGTGCTTTTTAGGTTTGTGCCTTTTTTTTTGTTTCAGTCAATGAAAAGCTTGTTACTAGGAAAGCCAAGAAATCACATGGAAAATGCATGTTCTGCACATTTCATATACATTTTTCAGGCATTCCTATGAAAGGCTTTTGGGACCAAAAGTGCGTGATTTTGCCCCAAAAGAATCTTATGCATTTTTTATTTTTGTTATTCAGCAATTTTTTGGTAATTATGCATTTTTAATTTTGTTATTTATATTTTTTGTTATTCTTAAAGCAGTTGTATACCGCAGGACATTTTTTTCCCCCTTATTTCCCTGCAAGGTAAAGTCATAATGTGCTAGTATGCATTGCATACTAGCACATTATGTTACACGTACCTTAAAACAAAGCTTTTACAGCGCCGCAATGTCAGCGCTGGTCGCAATGTCAGCGCTGCCATTTTCACCCATCTTGCTTCCGGGTTCGCGGACTCTGGCTCTGTGACTGGCCACCGGTCACAGTGCTCTGACAAAATAAGCGACTGCAGAAAATCGAACCACGTCACCGCTTTGTTTAAACCATCGATATGTTTGTATATGTATGTTAAGTATGCTTATATATAAGGTTTTGAAATGAAATGATATGGAATGTTTTTATGTGAAATATATCTTAATGAGCATAATTGAAAACAAATAAACCATTAGTAATGCCAGATTTGGACAAATTGGTGTTTGGATACAACACTGGCAACCGAATACAGTCTGGTACAGGAAGATTTTTGCTGTTTTTACAGCACAGCGGCTAACGAGGATAAAGTTGTCGCCGCCTTGGATGCGGCCATTTTCTTGGTTAGTTTTGGAGCGGAGTAACAATCTCCGCTCATAATATCATGCACCGGACTCTATTCAGTTGCTGGCGTTGTGTCCAAACAGGAATTTGTGAAAATAAACAGCAATTCATCAAAATCTGCAATTCATGATGGTTTAACCTCCTTAGCAGTATTCCCTAGTGTGGCTCGGGGTGAATTTTCAGTACCAAAAATGGTAACCCCCGAACCACATTCAGGATCGCATTGCAGGATCCAAGTTACTTACCTTGTCCCCAGGATCCCGCAATGTCCCCCCACTGTGTGTGCGAGCCCTGTCCGCTCGATTCATCACAGTGCCGAGCTGCGTTACCTGCGAGCATTGCGACGCACCTGGGGACAGAGCACGGTGCCAAATTAAAAAATTTAAAAACACACAATACATACATAGTACACTGTGATCTTACAGGTTACATTACTGTATCAAATTATTTCACCTCCCTTTTGTCCCTAATGCTTTGTCCAGTGCCCTGCATGCAGTTTTGTATTATATATACTGTTCTTTCTCCCTGGAAACTGGAGATTGTCCATAGCAACCAAAAAGTGTCCCTTTACATCAAAAGCGGTTTTAGATCAGCTAGAAAACAGCGATCAATTAGAAACACTTGCAGAGTTGAGCGAAAGTGATTTGTGGGGAAATTCATCATCAGCCACTGAAAGTAATGACAGCGACAATTCTGCAACTGAGCAAATTTCAGTGTTTTTGCTTTGATTACATTATGAATCATTTTTATTATTATTATATTATTATTTATTATATTATAATTTATGATTTTGTGTTTCAAACTTTAATCATACCCAGGGTGTCTGCTAGACTCTGGTTTGGACAGATTTAAGTGTGTTATTTCTAAGAATTACAGACCTACAATATATAACGCCAAATTTCCATGCAAAACATTGTACCGCTTTGAGCATCAAAAATCTGACATAATCATACCGCCAGGGCAGTTAAAGAACATGGAAGTGACACGGGCCCTGAAGGAACAGCAGAGGTGGCCGCTCCGTCAGAGCGCATTCACCAGTGATTTCATATCTGCATGTAATGTAAATGTCTCCTAAACAGTGTACTTGTAGGAGATATTTACACTACCTATAGGTAAGCTATATTATAGGCTTACCTATAGGTAAAAGTTAGTAAAGCTCTTTAATTTATAAAACAAGCGCACATTAATTGAAAAATAGAGACATAAGTGGATTTACAAAAGGCAAATAGACTGTTCACTTTGGAAGTATAGTTGAACTCATTGTCTCCAGAGCTTAGTAAATGTGGTGAAGCTTCACTTTGTAAAGAATATCCAATCAGGTGCAAAGAAGAAAAAAAAAGTCACTGTTTGTTTTTTGCGATGTAAACAAAAACAATAAAAAAAAAATTGTTTTTAACTTTCTGTTATAAAAACATACTCAATTAAATCCATTTTTTTAAAATTAATTTAGGCAAAAATGTATTCCGCTACATGTCTGGTGAAAAAAGAAAAAAAATCACTGAAGATCATTGTAACAGCAAAGTTTTCAACTGTCAGGAATGGGTACCATTTGATAGCTGTGGGCCAATCACAGTATAGGAAACACGGCTGTTCTGTATGAATGCATTCATAACAGCTTTGTTGACATTGTGATCACATGTACCCCTAAACACAGATCAGGCACATGACGTACATGTACGTGATTGTGCCTGCGCGTGTCGCCCCTCCGCAGTATATGTACCATGGCAGAGAGGCAGTTAGTTCAAAAACAAAAATTTTTGCTTGCACATGATTGGATTATGGAAATCAGCAGAGCTTTATCACATTTACTAAGCCCTGGGGAAAATAGGTGCAACTGCACTTGCAAAATATATAGTCTAATTGCCCTTAGTAAATCTACCCCGTAGAGGCGTATTTATCAAAAATGGGGCAGTCAGAATGTGGAGCAGCTGTGCATGGCAACCAGTCAGCTTTTAGCTTATATTTTCAAACCATAAAAGAATAAGTTAAAGATAGAAGTTGTTTGCTTGCCATGCACTGCTGCTTCAGTTTTGATCAACTCCTCCAATAGTACACAAAGTTGCACATGGAACAGAGGAATACACTGTGGGTGTATTTACTAAAGGCAAACAGACTGTGCACTTTGCAAGTGCAATTGCACTCTGCAGGATATTTTGTTGCAGAGCTTGGTAAATGAGGGGAAGCTCTGCTGACTTTCATCATCCAATCATGTGCAAGCAAAAATGCTGTTTTTTAATTACTTGCCGCTTCGCCACAGTACATGTACTTTGGCGGGGCAGCACGTGCAGGCACAATCACATACATGTACCCTGCTCTGGGTTTTGGGACACACAGCTCCCTCATCAACCAATGAATAAATTAACAGCTGTGTTTCCTTGCTGTGATTGGCCCACAGCTATCACATGGTACCTGGGCCAATCACTGAACCCTGTACCATGTTATTAGCTGTAGCCAATCACAGATCACTAGTGATCGCAGCTGCTCATTTGTGACAGTTGAAAACTTTGGTGTTACAATGATCTTCAATGATTTTTTTTTTTTGCCAAAGACATGTAGCAGAATACATTTTGGCCTAAATGTATGAAGAAATTAGATTTTTATTTGATAGGTTTTATAACAGAAAGTAGATAATATTGTTTTTTTGAGAGAAGCCAATTGTTACACCAACATCTGTAGCAGGAACAGCCATACTGTAGATGCATCAAAATTCAGCTGGTCCCCACTGAACTGGGTGAATTTTGATCCATCCAGCTTTATACAACAATCATATACGGAGGGATGAATGATCCTCTGAACCATATGGTGACAAATATAAAAATATGGGGAGTATGGGATATGTAGGGAAGTGTCTCACACTGGAAACATAGTATAGCTCACCTCCCTGGCACCATAGGCTTATGCAGAAGAAGCTCAACTACTTTTTCATGTGGCACGCTCCAAGCAACACAGCACTCAGGTGTAAACAGGCAATGTAGGATACAATAAGAAATTCTCAGTTCAAGCACTGAAAGTAGTTCTAAAGGTAAAACTTATTTTTACCTTAATGTGTTCCCTATATTTATGTAAAAATGTGTTTTGCTGCCCCCCCTCCCTTTGGCTCCCACTGATGTCAATCAAATCCTGCAAGCAGAGAGTGAAGGGGGACAAGCTGCGCTGTGTGTGTCATTGGATGCACACAGTCTGACTCAGGATCAAGCCCGAACGTCCCATAGCAAGCACTTGACAGGGCAGACACAGAAAAAAAAAGGAGGAGCTAAGATTGCTGGCAGGGGACCCTGGCAGAGGAGGTTTGGAGCTGATCTATGCAATACCGTTGCACAGAGCAGGTGAGTATAACATGTTTATTATTATTATTATTATTTATTTATTTTTCAACAAAAAAGCTTTATTAAGAAATTACAATCATACAGGTACCAAATACACCAGTACATCAAAAATAAAGAATGTTACAGAAATTCACAGGAATACAATCATCACCTTAAAGGGGAAAATTAACCATAGCTTTCACCAAATGTTTATTATTTTAATTAAAAAAAGAAATTGCCTTTACAAATGCTTGAAGCACATCTAGAAAAGAACTGGGTCTAAGTTTTTTTTGTTTATTTATTTTAAATACATTACCTTTTTATTTTAAAAAGGAAATAAGAAGAGGAAATAAAATATATGTTTTTTAAAAAAAAATAACAAGTCGCCATATCGTATAGAAATAAGGAAGTAAAACTTAATACTCAACTTAAATGAAGAAGAAAAATGCTGCTTTAGGAAATAGTAGCTTGGCTTGTGGCAGAGGGAGAGAGGGGGGTGTTGGGGGATTTTCAGCTGATCTAAAGTAGATGTAATCATAAAACACCAAAGAAAGAGAATGGCATGAGGTAATAGTGTATTCCTCTTTATTATTGCACAGAATACAAATGCTAATCCTGCAGCTTGATATGACAGTTGTGGCAAATGGAGTATTTTATTTGATTTATAGTAAAGTTGATGTAAACCCTAACTAGATGTCATTTATTTTGCTAAAGTGATGTGTGCCCTAAACAAATATGTTTTTGATCTTTCTTCATCCTTTATTGTATCTTGGTGCTGTTGATCTACTAAAAAACATATCTGCACCTACTTCTTGTCTACTTGAATGTACTGCCAGTGGTGGCTGTATGGCAATCATCAGTGTAGATTTCCTGCGTGGACCGTGCTTGTGTAATCTGTGTTTAAATGGCCATCCAGGATCTGTGGGTGCTATTTTAAAAAATAAGTGCATTTTAAGACAAAGTGCACTTAGGCTGTGATCACATCTGCACCTTGCGTGAGCGCTTGCAATATGAAAATGCACATTTTTATGTTGGTTGTGCTGTTGTACTATTCATTCTTAATGACACAATAATGCATGTGCACTGTAGCACACCATGACACATGGTAATCCATATGAGCAGTGTTGTGGAAAAAATAAATAAAATGCTACAATTGTTAATTTCTGTTGCCAGTGCATCAAAAGGCTTATTTTATTCATTTTGATGCACTGGAATTGACTTCTGTAGGCCTCCCAATGCACTAAAATGCATAAAAAAGTGAACTTTTTAAACGATATCTCAAATACTACATGATATTTTATTGGCACATTCTACCTAATGTATTCATAAAATTGAACAAAAAATTGTAGGTTTAATTATATAATAAGTTTGTGTATGCACGTGTTGATTTGAATGGAATCCAAGGCACGCAGATATAAACATTTTGTGGAAAGGGAGATACATTTTTTTCTCCTTGAAAGATTCCAATTGATCAATAACGTTTATCACTTCCGAACATTCACTAAGGTTTTTTTTGGATATCACGGTGCTTGGGCCAATTTGGAAAATGACTGTGAAAGCAGATGAGACATAACATGCTTGTATACTGTACTTTATATGTCAAAACTTCCAAATACAGTTTAAAACAACGCAATTGTCACATTATGGTTTATTGCACCGTGATGCAGTCATTAGTCCATCAAGCCAGAATTGCATACTTGTTCCTGGTCAATCGACAGCCAAGAAAATAGCATTTTCATAGCAACAGCCTTCATTTTTTATAAGAAACTTTCAGTGACATTTTGAAATGATTTATTTTGGGATACACCCCTACATGCACTTTTTTTAAGCAGTGGCAAGAACAAATACAATTGTTTGAGAGTAAAGTCAACATAAAAGTGTGTGTTTTCAGATTGTGTACAAGACACAAAGGTATGTTAGCTAACACCGAGAGATAGGAAAACTAGGCAGCTCTTAGACTTAAAGGGAAAATGTTAAATGTTTTTTTGTCATATGTAAAGGCTTTGTTTATCTTTTTGACCTTGCTTCATGTTCTAGCCATATTTAGGGTGTAACATGAAACTTGGCCACATTTTCCACCCCCCACCCTCAAACGTATGTGTCCTGTGAATATTTGAATTTGATTTGACTGTGTGCAGCTCTGACTGCACAGCCGCATCATCCATTCATGGGTCCATTTACCAGGATCTGTGAGTGGAAAAATTACCAGTCCTATCTACCACCAAAGCAGAGGAACTCAGATCACATTGGCACAGCACAAGGTGTGGTGATGTCACTGCATTTGTAGAAATTATTACTTCCTCCAGCCCCATAATGGTTGGTTTGTAGAAATGATTACTTCCTCTAGCCCCATAATGGTAGGTTTGTACATCCGCTCTGACCCAGAGCTGGGATGTAAACAATGTAGAAGCCTGTGTATTGCATTTGCTTGCAATCTGATTGCAGAGCTTTGCGGACTTCATTGCTAAATATAAGCCATGCACATTTTTTGTTTTATTAATGTGGGTGCATTTATTACGTTTTTAAAAAAATGTGAACTGTGCCTTTAAAAGTAAACCTGTGGTCATAAAAAATAAAAAACTTGAACACATAATGTAACATAGCCATACCCCCGCCTACTTCCTTTGCTACTGATCCTTTGTTATGGTAAATAGCCAGACAAGGACCAATTCACACTATATGGCTGACTATACACTTTACAGTCTACTACAGCTCTACCATCCACTATGTAGTGCAAGGGCTTGCCTGGTATTATGCCGATTGAATGGGCTGTTTAGCTTTTTTTTCTCATATATAGATTTGGTAACTCTAAAGGATATTGTACAGAGATTTTATAATGTAAGGCCAGTTTATTTTATGATAATAAGTGTAACCAAAACATGCATTTAACATGCGGCTCCAAGTACATTACGGTGCCATTTATTTTGTGCATGCATTTAGAACTATCTCTGCCCCGTTGTGTGGAATATGTGTTGTGGTGCTTGGGCAGCCCATACAGAATGAAAAGGCCGCCTTACTGCAGTGCATATCCATGCACAAAATAGTATCAGCACAATTTGCATGGGCCCTATTAGTGGGGAGTTAAATGAGACAAGCTCTCAACTAGAAAATCTGGTTAATATTTGCATGGCAGAACACCCTGGGATGTTGGATATGATGTAATTCATAGTTTCTTTTATATATTACAAAAAAGTGGAACTTACGCTTGTTTGTCTCCTCCCCCTCCCCCCTCCGGGGGCCACATTTGACTTGCTTCAGGGGGAGGGGGGAACAGGTACTTGTTTTTGACAGGTCCCCTTCCCTACTTCTGGGAGACGGGGATGCGGCGCCGTCTCTCGGAAGTTCGGGCCCCCTCCTACTTCCTCCTCCGCCACCGGGCCAATTGGAAAGCGCAGCGTGCTTCACACATGCGCCGTAGGGAACTGGCTGTGAAGCCGAAAGGCTTCACTGCCCGGTTCCCTTACCGGCAATGGCGGCGGCTGTACCCTAAATCAATCTGAAGATCGGCTGCGGTGCCGACATTGCAGGCTACCTGGACAGGTAAATGTCCATATATTAAAAGTAAGCAGCTACAGTATATTTAGCTGCTGACTTTTAATTTTTCTTGGTGTGGGTGGACTGAACAAGCTGAAGTTAGAAGCTTATTGGTTTTTCTGCAGAGCTGCACCAGATTTTGCTCTCTCCAGTTTTAGTAAATCAAGCCCACAGTTTGTATAATAAAAACCAGCACTGTTTGTTTTCTGTCGGGCCTTCTAAACTCAGTAAATTTGGAGATCATCAACTCTGACAGGAAATATATCCAACACCCGCCCCCCCCCCCACACACACACAGAATTTCAGATCTATTTTAGTATAACATTTGCTCTCTGAGACTTCTGAGTGCTCCACCTGCTAGCTTCAAGGGATAAATATAAAATATTTGTATGCGGAATGCTAGAAAGATATCTATCCTGAACATAAATAAATAAAATCTCTAAAACACTTAAGTTGTGTGAATGGAGGAGGGTGTATAAGTGGGAAGCAGTGCTGCTATATGTCCTTCCCGAAGATAAAAGTCAATGTATGTGTTGCCAGGAAGATATTAGCAGTGAATGCCAGTGTATTATTGTGATGCTAAATAGTTTGCTTGGAATTGATCGCATCAGCATATATCCTTTTAAGAATGTTTCCTGCTTTACACTTTGGCTGACTTTCTGTAGACAAAGAAAAATCTACTGAAAGTGAAAATCTTGGATGGAAGAGTATCAATTGGGAACTGTAAACTCAGAATGACGTTATTGGGGGTGTGGTGCAAAACTGGCCAGGTCTGTTTACATCAGGAAGCTTTAGCTGTTATGATGACAAGATTAGTGGCTTGTGCCTACAAGTTAGTGCAGTAAGAATGGCTTCTTAGTAATAGCAGTACTTGTAAATAAGTAGTGTACAGCTGAGGAGTCACTCTGCCATGGGGATTGTAACAAGGCTTTTCTGTGATTTGGAATTCAAAATCTGTATGCTATACTCAACAAAGTACATTGTATAGCCAGCTTAAGCTACTGACCCCTATGCAGCCAGAAAAGCCAGAGCTGTCAAGAAATATTGTTTTAGAATAGTGCATCAGAAGTATTAAATTCACTGGATTAACACGAAATTCAGGCAGCTAGAAGTTTCAGATAGGGTTAGCAATTGCAGCCACCATAGGGGACAGAGGCTTTTTCATGCCGAGTGTAAATTTCCTGGTGCTTTCTCACTCCTGGAGAGCCCCATGTACCATGTTCAGCCTGTCACACACGTAGCTGTATGCAGCCGTACTCTGTAAATGTAGGTGCTTCTTAGCATTGGTGTTTATCTGCATATGCGCTTTTGATGTATTTCCCAAATGTAGAGGTTTTACCCTCAGGAAATATGTCAGCTGTGTATGTATGTCCAAACACTAATGCAAAGAAGCATCAGCATTTACACATTAAAAAAAGTGCCTCTAACTGTCTGTGATCCTACAAACTGTAAGGGACTCGGTCACACCATGGCAGCTTAACTGCGTTGATCTGCAAGGTTGTTTTTCATTGTGCCTTGTTCACACCACAACACTACATTGAAATGGGTTGCAGTACGCTCTGTGAAATGTAGACATACAGTGCTACTCATCGCAGCACATCTCACCATGCTGCAATGCATAGACTTGTATGAAGCTCCATTTTGTGACACTCCAGCAAATAAAACAAAAGTTGACAGTCCCTTGCTTTGTACCAATGCAAGCAGCGCTCCTAAACAACAGACATCAGCCCGCCTGCATTTTAGATAAAGGCTACAAGGGATTGTTCTCACAGGAAGTGGCTGAAAGGGGCTAGAGGAGATCAGCAGCACTGAGATGCAAAAAAAGATCCATTTGAAATAAGGTAAAAATAGTATTTTTTCATTCTTTTAAAATCATGGTATTTATGATACATGATGCATTAGCTATCTGAATGCCATCCAGTTTCAATTTACATTTGCTTTATGCAGTGCAGAATGTCTGATTAGATTCCCAGTAGTAGAATCTTCAAACCCTACGGATGTTGATTATTGCACTGGTGAATGCTACATAGCCGACAATGTATAGGGCTGAAGATGCAGTCTTTTAAAGCTGCTTTGTCCTATAATTATGGCTTGGAATCTAAAGTGTGTCCACCCATTCTATTCTGGGAAAATGATGCATTATTCAGTCCTGGGGTTAGCAAATGTGGTCGCATCTGCTTTATACTTTATGTTGTAATGTAAGACAGTACAGTCCAAGTTTTTCCAAAGCTGCTTTGGGTAAGATCATATTTATATATAAGAAAAAAATGCCTTCCAAAAGTTCATCACACAGTGGAATCATTAAAGTGGATCTAGCATCCCATATATATTGTTTCATGTTTTGTACATGCATTTTAAGTAATGTGTAAGGCTTGAAGACATTAATTACTTCTTGACAATGCCTCCTTCTTCCTTGCTGCCCAGAAGGATGGCACCATTCTTGTTAGGCATCACCCAGATCAGTCTTTACTTACACAGTCATGTAATTTCTGAAGGCTGTGTAGCAGCCTTTATATTCTGGGCTATGTGTATGCATGTATCACATAGATCAGCCCCTTGCTGCTGGCACTTACCATTTCACTTGGTACAAATTGAAATTGTTTAGTCTGATTATTGATGCAGGAAAGTCTTATGCCACGTACACACGGTCGGAATTTCGGCCAGCAAAAGACCGATGGGAGCTTTTCGTCGCCAAATGCGACCGTGTGTATGCTCCATCGGAATTTTGCTGGCGAATTTCAGCCAGCAAAAGATTGAGAGCAGATTCTCAATTTTTCCGAAGGAAATTCCGATCGTGTGTATGCAATTCCACGCAAAAACTCACGCATGCTCAGATTCAAATACGAGATGGAAGCTATTGGCTACTGGCTATTGAACTTCCCTTTTCCAGTCCCATCGTACATGTTGTATGTCACAGCGTTCTTGACGGTCGGAATTTGGTGTGATCGTGTGTAGGCAGGACAGCTTGAGCGAAATCCCGTCGGAATTCCGTCGGTAAAACCATCAGAGCTTTTTCCGACCAAAATTCCAATCATGTGTACCGGGCATTAGAAATTGCTTCATCCTGCTGGAAGTAGACTGGGGACATAACTCTTTCAGACTAAGCACAGTCACTAGCCCGGAGTTCAAGTTCTGTTTTTTGAAATTATACTGTTAAAGTGAAAAATCCTATTTTTTTTTTTTTTTTTAGCAATTTCAGCAGCTTAAAGTACTAAAGGCAAAACTTTTTTTTTTGTTTTAGATAGAGGGGAGATGCATCACAATATCTGTCAGTTTGCATTGCTGTGTACAGTATGTCACCGTTAATTGAAAGTGAAAGTAAAAGAAAAAGAAAATCCCCAAATTTGGGTTGTCCCCTGAAATATAATAGAGGGAAAATCTTCCAATGGGGAGACTAACTCTGGTGACCTGGGGGTCTCGTAGAAATTCCCTTAATTTATAGGGATTTCCCCTTCACTTCTTGTTTAGCTATGGGACAGGAAGTGAAGGAAAATCTCCCCATTGAGACAAAGATGACAAAAATAAAGCTTACAGGGGTTATAACCCCCCCTTACTCTATTCAATATGAAACAAAAGTTTTGCCTATAGTTCGACTTTAAGTACACGCTTACATTGTGTGTTGCATGTTTATATTTTAAATGTTAGCTTTCCCCTGTGTCAGCTGGTCAAGCGGGAGCTGATTTTAAATTATAGGGTTTTTTGCCTTGTGGGTCCTATGGAGCCACACGTTTGTGAGCGCTCCCGGTAGCGGGCTGGGGGCTGACATGAGAACAATGCCTACACTGACATGCACAGACAACCTGAGAGGACAACACACAGAAAACATGCCTCTGCTACTCAGAAAACACAGAAAACATGCCTCTGCTAGTGATTATCAGCGGCTCTCAAGGTGCTGCCCTGGGAGCTGCTGTCAATCACTTCCTTTGGAGGAGAAGCAGAGGCATGTTTTCTGTGCTCTCTCACATTAGGCACATTTTATTTGTTTATAAGTGGCACGCATGTGCATTGGTGCATCATGGGACAATGTAGTCCTGAGGAGTGACTAGTGATGACTTATGAGAGCGGTACACAGGAAGCCGAAGGATGCGACTATAAATGGGCCAAAATGTAACTGCTCCTGAACCAGGCAAGAATGGTTTATTGTCCTGGGCTAGACTGGGAGGATTTACTAAAACTGGAGAGTGCAAAATCTATTGCATCTGTGCATAGAAACCAATCAGCTTCCCCGTTTTATTGTCAAAGCTTATTTAAAGTGGTGTTGCCACCAAAAAATGAAAAGCTGCTTAAAATTCATAAAAAAAAAAAAAAAAAAGAATTGGAAAAACAATTTTTTTTTACTCACCTCTAAATACCGGTTGCTAGGGGGTCCCTCGTAGTCTGCCTTCTTCATTGCCTGAGCTGGTGACATCACTTCCCCTTTGCGCCGCACATTCACCTGGGACCTGTCACGTGTCCCAGGTGACTGTACGGCGTATCACGGCGCCCTGCGCCGCTCGCGCATGCGCAGTAGGTGCCTGGCTGTGAAGCCACAGCCGGGTGCCCACAGTATGCATGACGGCCCCGCGAGCAGAGCGGGGAACGAGGGGGGGCTTCGTTCCCCCGCATCGCTGGACCCTGGGGCAGGTAAGTGTCCGATTATTAAAAGCCAGCAGCTGCAGTATTTGTAGCTGCTGACTTTTAATTTTTTTTTTTAAGGGGTACCCCACTTTAAGCTGAACCTGGAAGCTGATTGCCTACCTTACACAGCTGCACCAGATTATGAGTGCTCCAGTTTTAGTAAATCCCCCCCTGCATATGTTGCTGTTTAAAAAGGAGAGGCTTATTACTACTTCCACGCTAAATTTTGAAATTACTGATAGACCCACTTTAAGATTTGGGGAAAAAAATATGCATTTTTTTTTAAACTTCTCAGATTTTTACAACTCATTATAACTCAAGTATGAAAATAAGGTATGCAGCAATAGGTAGAAACATTTTTTTTAAATCTGTGTATGGTTGATGTCAGAAGGGGAACTTTGCCGCTAGTGATCCTGCCACTTGACAGTTTGTCATAATTGCCAGTGGCAGGATTGCCAAGAGGCTGCCTGTTGTGTTCCTATGGAATCTCTGCATCTGAGGTTTAACAGCATTTGGGCCAGCAATAGAAACACATCTTGCTGTGTCTGGGTACATAGGGAGCGATTCCATAGGGCATAGTGGCAGAGTCACCCATCTGACATTAAACAGCAAAATGGATTGTTTGGTAGAGCTTGGAAAGCTTATACGTTTGAAAAAAAAAATTGGATGAATATTACGAAATGGAATCGAGAAGTGCAAGGTATGATGTGATGTAAAAATATGTTTTGCGATGATTTTGATCAGGCAGAATGATGATTCCGGGTCCACATCATTATTTAGGGAAAAACAACCCTATGGTAATCTAGCACTGAGAACCTTCTTACAGGAGGGGAGAACAGAATATTGAAATCCTGAGATTATGATTTCTTTCTTAGAAAAATTTAGGGCAGAATTATGCTATAAAGTTGGTTGGGATCAGCAAGTCATGGTAAACTCTGAGTATTTTATTCATGAATAAAAGCATTAATTGGAGTCTATTGATTTTTTTTTTTCACCCTGAAGTGTACACGTTGCCAGTTGTTGTCTGGGTAGCTGCACAAGCCTTGCTAAGTAAGCGTAGTGCCCTGTATGGTTTGAAATAGATATTATGACTGTGAAGACAGCTGTCTTGTGCTATGTATTAGAGTCATTGTGGTAGGTGGGGGGACTGGGGCTACGGCTGAATATTTTAGGAGGTATTTGTACATAGTTGTTATAATGAAAGAGGTGTCTGCTGGGGGAAGGGGGTTGGTGCTGTTTTTGTAAATAAGATATAATGCACAGGCTGCAAGCTTAGTGGTGACATAAGAAGAGATTTCAACAAAAAGGTCCGCTGTCTATTTAATTGTGAATCGCTGGGAGAAATCTCCATCGCCGTGCAGCTCTTGAACTGGCTCATTCGGGGCATTGACTTTGATACAGAGCTTCCTTTCTCTTTATTCTGTATCAGGGATGATGTCACCGCCACATGTTCTGCTCTCTTAAAGAGACAGGATCCTTCTACATAATGGGCGAGAGACATGGAAGGGTGAGGAGGGTGATCTCATGAAATAGCAATAGCGTTAACCTTCAGAAGCAATTAAACAATGGCAGCTGAATGTATATAGAATTTGTATCAGGCCTGAGGGAACAGATGTTCTTCTCTAGCATAGTATATAAGGCTGTAGTTGTTCAGGGGCATGTGCTGTGCATTTTGGAGTTTGTATCTATGGACTGAATGTGTCCTTCACAGTAATAACCTGCATTCTGATGTACCTGTCACATTTATACTTACCATTTCTAATACCATTATTCCCTTTGCTGGGAATCTGCATGGGTCCTTTGTGTACAGTTTGGTGAATTGAGGGGTTGGTTATATAAGTGTTTACAAATCTGATGGGTACTGAAAAGCAGGCGGACATATTCAAAGGCATAATAATTGTTTTTGTTTAGCCAGTTAAGGATTTACACTCCTGAGGCTGTTAAAACTGGATCTTCTTGTCTATCTGTGTGGTTTGGTTACAGATGTAGTTTGTATTAATTTCCCGTTATTTTCCTGTTTCACAAGACCTGTGTCCCGAGATGTCATCATTTTTATATCTTGTTGTGTGTTAACATGCAGTATTCAACTAAAGGTTGCTAGGGGCCTCTAGACAGTAGTATGTACTGTATGTTATTGTCCAAATTCATATATGACCTGGGAAATCTCTGAGGTTATAATAGTTCATCAAATGCTTTTGGCTACATTATGCATCTTGGCCTGCCAAGTTCTCTGATAATTGAACCCATTTTAAAATATTGAGTGCAATCAACAACTTTGCAGTTTCTGTTTGTGGCAAAAGAGAAGTCAGCAAAATGTAAACAAGTAAAACAGGGAACATTGTTTATTTAAACTTGTTTTAATGAAAACCAGCAAAACTAGCATTATTAGGCATTTGTTGTGTATAACGGAAGAGGTCATAAAAATATTTAATTTATAGAACACTGACAGATGCAACTTACATTGCAGGTTATACAAGTTTCAGAAAATATGCAAGAAACATCCTGATAGTTTTGTTGTGTGGAAGTGTTTATGAAATCCTTGTTAATATTGTGATTTTAGTGCATTGGAACAGCTCATTCATGTGGACAGAAATATTGTTTATACACACACAATAAACACTTATTGTGATTGCAGTTCCTAAGTCTGACATGAATATGTTTCTTTATTTTTATCCCCAGGCGCAGCTGGCCCAGGCGTTGTATGATAATGCAGCTGAGAGCCCTGAAGAGCTTAGTTTTCGCAGAGGTGACGTGATGCTTGTCCTAGAAAGAGATGCTCAAACACTAGGGGGGTGGTGGCGTTGTTCTCTTGGGGGAAAACAAGGTATCGCTCCTGGAAATCGATTGCAACTTCTGCCAGAGGATAACATACAGGAAAATGAATACCAGGCACCACGTCTCATTGGAGCCACTGCAGTAACCCCAAAGTTACAAAAATATGAAGTTATGCTGCAAAATTCCACAGAGGAGCAACAATCTGAGGTGAAATGCATTCCTTATATGTACCAACATTATAATTTCTTTCATATATTTATTATTATTATTATACAGAATTTATATAGCGCCAACAGTTTGCACAGCTCTTTACAACATGAGGGCAGACAGTACGCTTACAACACAAATCAATACAGGAGGGTTCAGAGGGCCCTGCTCGTTAGAGCTTACAATCTAGAAGGGAGCGTCAAGTGGAAACAAAAGGTAATAACTGGGGGGTGAGCTGATGGAGAAAATGAAAAAACAGTTGTTAGGTGTGGGTAGGGTAGGCTTCTCTGAAGAGAATGGTTTTCAGGGATCGTCTAAAAGCTAATAGAGTAGGAGATAAGCGGACAGATTGGGGTAAGGCATTCCATAGGATTGGAGAGGCTTTGGAAAAGTCCTGGAGGCGAGCATGGGAGGAGGTGACGAGGGAGCTAGAGAGCAGGAGGTCTTTAGAGGAACGAAGGGAATGAGTAGGTTGGTATTTAGAGACTAGGCTAGTGATGTAGCTGGGGGCTAAATTGTGGATGGCTTTGTAAGTAGTTGTTAGTATTTTGAATTTAATTTGTTGGGTGCGTGGAAGCCGGTGGAGGGATTGACAGAGAGGGGTAGCAGAGCGATTTGTAAGGTGGACGAGTCTGGCAGCAGCATTCATGATGGATTGAAGAGGTGATAGACTATGTAGAAGTAAGCCAATGAGAAGGGAGTTGCAGTAGTCGAGGCGAGAGATGACCAGCGAGTGAATTAAGAGCTTTGCTGTGTCATTGGTTAGAAAGGGGCGTATTTTGGAGATGTTGCGAGGTTGAGGGGACAAGATTTGGACAGCGATTGGGCATGGTGCTTAAAGGAGAGTTCAGAGTCCAGGACTACACCTAGAACCTTGGCATGTGGGGATGGGCTTATAGTTGTGCCATCAATTTTAACAGACAGATCAGGAGAAGGGGCATATGGAGGAGGAAAAATTATAAATTTGGTTTAGGATAGATTGAGTTTGTGGAAGTGGTGTGACACCAACACTGATATATCTGATAGTAAATTAGTGATACGCGAGGAGACAGAGGGAGTGAGCTGAGGGGTAGAGAAATAGTTTTTGGTGTCGTCAGCGTAGAGGTGGTATTGGAAGCCATGGGATGCTATCAGCTGACCCAGGGAGGAGGTGTAGATTGAAAATAGGAGAGGTCCAAGAACAGAACCTTGGGGGATCCCAACAGAGAAAGGAAGAGGAGAGGAGAAAATAGAGTTGTAAGAAACGCTAAAGGCGTGGTTGAATAAGTAGGAAGAGAACCAGCGAAGAGTACAGTCACAGAGTCCAAAGGCGTGGATTTATTAGAGGGGAGGGGGGGTGGTCAACCGTAACAAAGGCAGCAGAGATGTCCGGGAGTAGAAGTACAGAATAGCGTTGATTGGTTTTGGCCATTAGTAGATCGTTTGTTAGTTTTAGGAGAGCAGTTTCTGTGGAGTGTTGAGGACGAAATCCAGACTGAAGAGGATCAAGAAGGCTATTATTGGCGGGGTGGACGCTCTGTTGGTTGTAGACCAGACGTTCAAGGAGTTTGGATAAGAAGGGGAGCAAGGAGATGGGGTGTAGGTTGTTAAGATTGGATGGGTCCAGTGAGGGCCTTTTAAGTATGGGTCTGACAAGTGCATGTTTTAGAGAGTTGGGGAAGATGCCAGAAGAGAGGGAGAGATTGAAGATGGGGGTTAGAGAGTGTAGCATAGAGCCAGAGGGTGAACGTAGCATTTGCGAGGGAACAAGATCCAGAGGATAGGTGGTAAGGTGGACGTTAGCAAGTAGATTACAGAAGACTGTATAAATTATTAATGTAACAAATAAAGAATTACATAAAGGGCCTTCCTAAAAATCAAGTTATGGAGTAGTGGCCTTATTGAAACTAATGAATTAAGGAAAACTGTACTGCTGGGTACACATGATCCAAATATTGGCAGATTAAGCAGGAACTGGCCAACATTTGGAGAGTGTGTACAGCTGTCTGTCTGAGAAAAGCCAGTCCAACCACTGGCGTTTGTCGAAGGGAGATGCTGGAAAACCAGCATGTGACTAGCAGCAGATTAGCACTGGCAGCCACTGGCTGTGATAGCTGGTCTGGCAGGGGAGCAGTCCCCCTGTCAGAACACAATAGCTCAGCAAGGTGGATTGCCACACTAACATCACATAGACAGTACAACGACCTCTCAGTTTTTTTTTCGTTCAGCCCGCTGGGTTAAAAAAGTAATGTGTGTACTAGGCTTAAGGGTTATGGGCAATTTAATTTTAGTTGTAGGTTTTGTTTTTACAGTATATTGCTCTTTTATGCTTTTTTTGTTTACAGTATTTGGTTTATACATATGTATATAATACATGACAAATTATTCCCAGAGACTGTTACTGTGTAGTGCTGATTTGAGGTGCATTTCCTGTACATTTCATTATTCTTTGTGTTTTAAAAGAGGCATAAGCACCCATATTGATTAATAAAAAAACTGTGCTTTTGTTTCGTTTTTTCTGTTGGAACTTGCAAAGCATTGTAGCCACAAAGAGTCTGCTCCTGCTGACTATTCCTCCAGCCGCTGGTCTGTACCTTCAGTTGTGGGGGTGTAGGAAGGGTCAATGGACTACAGCTGTGGTGATATCACAACATTATAATTCATTGAGTCTTTTTGTCATGCTGGCATATGGGCTTGTAGTTTTTCCATTTCCAGATTCTTGTGAATGAATTACACAGCTGTATAATAATGACAGGGACCAATGGGGCCTAAATGTGGGTGTAACAAGAAACTTGGTCAGAAAGATGAACTTCTCTTTTAAGTATCCCTTCTGTGATCTCATCGTAGCATATATTTTAAAATGTAATCTTAACCATCATTACAGGTATATCAAGTTCCATCAATTGCACGCCTTTGCATCTCAACACCTCAGGATGAAATCTACAACTCTCCACGTCATATCGAGACATCTCAGCCCTGTCCACAAGAGGTAAGCATTAATAGTCCTTCATAAAGATCTTTAAAGCTGAAAATACAGATTAAATAACTATATGACAGTTGTTTTACCTGCCAAAGTATGGGTAATTCTGTCCACCGGTCCTTAGACCCACAGCACAGCCATGACTAGCAGGGAAGGGGATCTGATCTATTTCTGTTGTCGTTTCACTTTCACTTACAGGTCTCCCCACCCTATGATTGGACAGTGAAAGAAGATGCAGCATACGGATGAGCTTGGCTCTCTCATGTTCTGTTTCTGCCTATCAGCATGCTCCTTGTATTGCAGCATGCCTGACTCCTTGTACTGTGTTTCCCTCCCTCTCTTTCAGCTCTACCGTACAGTAGACTGTAAAAAGATGATACCAAGTCAAATTCATGTACTTATGCAGTATGCATTAAAAAAATAAATTTCTCCATTGCCCATTATGGGACAAAGGAATTCGGAAGCATCATCTTATCATGCAATCTTCAAGTTGATTACAAATCACCTCATCTATTTCATCAGTTAAGATTCCTTTGAGTTGTTTGAGCTGGTCTTTATGCACAGCTATCCCAATCAGCATTTCTTAAGCAATAGCTTTGGAAGCCATACCCAGACCCCACCAGACTGGATGATTGCAGGGCCAAAACTGCATGCGACTTTTTGGACACTGGGCTTTACATTATTGCACTTTCCAGACCTAAGTGTAATGTTGTGTAGATTCAGAGCCTTCTCACAGCCTCAGGCGTGACCCTGTCTCTGCAGACCCACTTTGTGAGTGGACTTCTGAGTTAGTTTGTAATGTTACCTTCAGGCACTGGGCTCTGCATTGTGGTGCTTTCCACACTTGGGTACTGTGTTAGCCATGGAGTGCTTTCAGGGTCCAGAACCATGGCACAGTCTCTGGTATGACCCTGTCTCTGAAAACTTACCTAATGAGTAAGACTGGCCAGGTTGAAACACTGGGAGCTACCTCACAATTTGCACCACTGAGCCTCTTT
Source organism: Lithobates pipiens (assembly GCF_037356315.1). Lineage (NCBI taxonomy): Eukaryota > Metazoa > Chordata > Amphibia > Anura > Ranidae > Lithobates > Lithobates pipiens. The sequence continues at coordinate 18,909,165 of NW_027507696.1, forward strand.
TTTTAAAATCTTGTTACTGCCAGTTTTACTGCAGTGAGAGTTTAAGTGATTGTAAAGTCTTGTTTTTTTTTTTCTATTAAAATAGCAAACATACTTACCTGCTCTGTGCAGTGGATCCTCTTCTTCTCGGGTCCCTGGCTGGGGCTCCTGGCTCCTCCATCCTGTTGCGTGCCCTCAAAGCAAACAGCTTGCTATGCGGAAACCCGAACCGAGCTGCAGCTCCATGTATCCGTTCAGACATGGAGCCACAGCTTGGCCCCGCCCCCTCTCCTGATTGGCTGAGTTTGATAGACAGCAGCTGGAGCCAATGGCGCCACAGTTATGTCTCGGCCAATCAGGAAGGAGAGGCCGGGACGGCCGAGGCATTCGTGGATATCGCTGGATAGAGATCGGGCTCTGGTAAGTATTAGGACCCCCATTGTTATAGGGTCATTATATGCAAAGTCTACCTCAGCTTTGTCAGCTAGGGGCTGAGGCCTTCTGCATGCCATGCCCAAAAGTATCCATGTCCACTATGGATTTCGTAAGGTTTTTTTGTGCAGTTACTGTAGCGTTCTGGTGCAGTCCCCTGAACAGTGTCTCATACTCCTGAACCTGTAGTTAATTCCAGGCCTGCAGTTAATTCCGGTATCATCTCTGATTTTGGGACATTCCTATGGTAATTATATACACCCTGAAGGAACCTGGACCCTACCTGAGCTTGTATCAGAACACACAAGAATCAAACGTGTACTCACCTTTTGGAACTTCACTGACAGAAAGTTACATTTCCCATAGGTCCCAGTTTAATTTAAAGTAGAACTATAGGCAACACTTATTTTTTTTCATTTTGGATAGTAAGGAGTGGTTATAACCGGTCAGATTTGTTTGCGCCATCTGTGTCCCATTGCTGAGATTTACCTTCACTTTCTGTCCCATAGCCATACAGGAAGTGAGAATAAAATAAAATTAAGGGAATTACTTGGGGACCCCCTAGGTCACCAGAACTAGTGTCCCAATTGGAAGATTTCCCCAACAAACAGGACAAATAGATATGGTGAATCTCCTTAATGGGGGCACAGACTGCAATAAAAACTGACAAGTCTTCTGATCCCTCTCCACTCTATCCAAAACTAAAAAAGTTTTGCCTTAAGTTATACTAGAAACTGCTTTGGCCTCTGTCCTGTGTTGCTGTGTTGACAGGTTATTTGTCAAACCATGTCAGAATGGATACATTCCTTTAGAGAAGAACCCCCCCCCCCCCTGTTATTGTGCAGTTGAAGCCTTGCACTTTAGTTTTGACAGCTTATTACAAGCCTCTGGACTTGTGTCTCACACAGAACTGATGTCCTTGCAAATGCACAGGGTGCTCTGGCTATGTTTGTGGAAAGCTAATGAAATGTCTAAAGAACGACCGTTTTATTTACCCTGAGCACAGGAGTTCTGCAGAACGGTCAGAGGAAGCCCACTTTTCTCCCTTGACTGCTCTGGCAGTACTTGTAAACATGAGTCTCACTCACACTTGGACCATAGGGTCTGCTAACCTCTCTCTTAAGCCTTCTGTGTGGAGGTTACTTACATAGGTGGGGGCTGTTTTTACATCTATGTGTGTCCTTGGGTATTGTGACCGCTTGGCATTTGGGTGCTCAAGACACCCTTCCTAGCTCACAAGCTAACCTCTTTGGTACACCTTTTTTCAGCTACAGTTTACGTCTTCTGTGTTACTGCATTTAGCTGTGTATCTATTAAATAAAGAGTTAGCTAGGACTAGTTTTTGCTGCTTCCTTAACAGGGTCCTTACTCTCAGTGTCCTTTGAAGGCACCTGTTGTTGCTCGAGCACTGAATCTTATGTCTATCCTAGTGTATTAACTTGGAATCCTCACTTAGATGACCTTCCTTTAAGAGAGTCAGCTTTCTGGACTTATGCACCTAGAATTCTTTTGAAGGATCCATTTCCTGCAAGCTTTGACCAGATGGGGCCTTTTCGGCATCTAGTATTAGTAACTATTGGTCATCAATAAGTTATTTAGCGCAAATCCTCACTAACAGAGTCTATATCCTGTTGGTCAGTAGACCTTTCCTTAACTGTCAGGGATCCCCCCCAAACCCCTCCCCCCTTTGGGGCTTATGTAGTGGTGCAGGATTAGCCTCCTAACATTGTCTCTCCTTCTGTTGTTGGCTCTTCTTCAACTTCTTCTGCAGCTTCCCCATCTATATTTCGGAGTCTGACCTTGATGCAAGATGGTTCCTATGTATCAAGAAGTCCCTTGTTTGAACCCTGAGTTGCTTAGGGTTAATGGGTTGGTTCAGATGGCACTGTCCCTTCTGCTTTTCCCAATTGGTCTTGGTTCCTGATTCCATCTTAGATCCCTCATTTTCCTGTGGAGGATGTAAGATTTTAGTAAATAACATAAAATCTATAACTTTAAGTCCATTACCGGCTTTAGCCCCAGAAGATTTTACCCCCTTCCCGAACAGAGCACTTTTTGCAATTTGGCACTGCGTTGCTTTAACTGACAATTGCGCAGTTGTGCGAAGTTGTACCCAAACAAAATTGAGGTCTTTTTTTCCCCACAAATAGAGCTCTCTTTTGGTGTTATTTGATCACCTCTGCGGTTTTTATTTTTTGCGCTATAAACAAAAAAAAAAGAGTGACAATTAAAACATTTTTTTTTAACTTTTTGCTATAATACATATCCCCAAAAATATATAGAGAAACACATTTTTTTCCTCAGTCTAGGCCGATATGTATTCTTCTAGATATTTTTGGTGAAAAAAAAAATTGTAATAAGAGTATATTGATTGGCTTGCGCAAAAGTTATCGCGTCTACAAAATAGGGGATAGTTTTATGGCATTTTTATTATAATTTTTTTTTTTTTACTAGTAATGGCAGTGATCTGCGATTTTTATCATGACTGCGACATTATGGCGGACACATAGGACACTTTTGACACTATTTTAGGACCATTGTCATTTATATAGAGATCAGTGCTATAAAAATACACTGATTACTGTGTAAATGACACTGGCAGGGAAGGGGGGGGGGGGGGTTAACCACTAGGGGGGGCGATCAAGGGGTTAAGTGTGTCCTAGAGAATGATTCTAACTGTGGGGGGGTGGGCTTCAACTCACATGACAGATCACTGTGTAGTGATTTCTGTCATGTCACAAGGCAGAATGGGGAAATGCCTTGTTTACATAGGCACTTCCCCGTTCTGTGGCTCCGTGACACGATCGGGGGGGGGAAACTGCCGGAAATCAAGTCCGCAAATCCCACGGGCACGGTCACTCTGTATGCAGCGGGCGCTCCGCCATTTAAAGGGGACATACAGGTACACCCATTTGCCCACCGCTACCATTGTGCTGACATATCAGCATGCAGCGGTTGGCAAGTGGTTCAGGGATACGGGTTCCATCCCTTTTTATTTTGTGGTCTGTTACTTTCTCACAAAACTGGGAGGGGTTATACTCGGGCAGCACACTGAATGTGGCAGCATAACCTGTGTCCAAATTCCTGTGTCCTTAAGGCTCCATTCACACTAGTGCAAGTTGTCATGTGACTTTGGACACAAAGTCACATGACATGACATGTCACAGCCAATTGATTTCAATGGCACCTGTACCAATCTATGCAAGTTAAAGTCGCAGCGACTTTGAAAAGTTTCCTGCACATCTTTGCTGTTGCTTTCTTGCGACTTGTGTGCCAGAGAATGTAAAGTCTTTATTTAAATCCCATGATTTGGAGTTATACTAGTCTGAACAGAGCTTCACCCTAGGATAACACCTATGTCTTTTTTTAGTGTGTTTTGCAGTTTGCAGAAATGCACAACAGTCCATTTAACATGGTTTCCTATGGTACAATTTCACATCTATGGTTTTTGCGGCCAGTCCATTTTTGGAAAGGGTCGGGGACTTTTTTCCCCGCATTTTGCACGCAAATGACTTCAATGAAAGCGCACCAGAAACGCAAGTGTTGTGTTTGTTATGTGATTTTTTTATGTTTTGCGGTTTTTATTTTAACACTGTGTATAGCTGGTTGCTAAGCAGGGGATGGGGAAGCCAGCTGCTGTATCCAACAACCGGCATCAGTCATTGCGAAAAAAAAAAGTCCCTCCCTAGGTCCACAGCAGGCCCTTCGGGTCGGGCATAGATTCGGAGGGGACAACCGCCCCCCCACCCATTTTATTTATGTATTATGACTTGCAGAGCTGCATTCATTTGTCTTTTATATCTAAACACTTAAAAGTATAAGTTCACCTGTTCCATAAAAAAAAAAAAAAATGCACATATTTAAAAAAAAAAATTTAAATGTGCATTTAGTTTTTTTCCAGCAGGATCTGTGATCAGTGGACCAGGGGTACCTTCATATGTAATGTCTGTTTGAAAGCTGCAGAGCTTATGAATGAACTATGAGACTGCTCATCAGCACCTTGGCAGTCCATTCAGAACTACAAGTTGTCAGCCGTACTTGTAATTCATTCATTCCCAGGAAACTGGGGAACTGGCAGAAGAGGCTGTAACATGTTAAATGTTCCATCCTAAATACGAGCGGAATATGCAACATGTTCCAAAAGGTGAACTTAGCCTTTAAGCATTTTTACACCGCTATATGTATATGGTTCCTTTACTGCATGCATCCCAGCTGCTCTGTTGCAGGCTGGTTTTTCTGATGTTTTGTTAATGTACTTTCGTTTCTTAATTCTCTAGGTTTATGATAAGCCATCATCTTTACTGAGGGATATACAATCTGCAACTGAAACATACGACAGTCCTGTGTTGCGTGTGAAGGATGTGGCTGCCCAACCCACTGAAGAGATACCTGAAGATATATATGATGTGCCACCAATGTTTCAGAACCTGCCACTATCAGATAATGAAGAAGATGAGGGTATTTATTCTTTGCCCTCAAATTTAAAACGGGTGTCAGGGCTCCAGAATCTCTATGAAGCACCAGAAGACATTTTAAGTTGTGGCAATGCACCAGAAACTCTTGAACCCCCTCCAACTCATCGTCTTTCAGTTTCCAGTACAGGCAGTGCTCGTTCCGCAGACTCTGGAGGAAGTCGGGAGTCTGGTCTGCCATCTGTCCTGTCAAGGGATCCTCGTAGTGATGGAGTTTCCACCATGGAGTCATTGAGACTGTTGCACCAAGAACTGCAAAGGACAGCGGTACTTATGTTTGAAAAGATGCAAGAGAGCTCAGGACAGGGGTGCTTGGATTATCAAGTTACAGCTCAGGTAGTAGAAGCCCTTAAAGACTTTGTGGGCATGGCCCAGGTTGTTCTCCTTCATTCTTGCCAAGCCTCAGATCCATCATTGCACCGACAACTCTCAGGGCACCTTGAAAAACTCGAGCTTGCTTTACTGGCACTGCAGGAAGCCAATATTGAGCTATCAGTGGTTAATACAATTCAGGAGCAGAGTGGGTTTATTGTCGCACTCGTGACTGCCAATGCTGGCCTTCTTTTTCCACGACCACGACTCTCTTCTAGTGAAAGCCTTTCCCGACGGCCACTTCCTGCACTACCCACAGCCTCCCCTGCTACACATCGCAAAGGCAGCATCCAGGACCGACCTCTGCCACCACCACCTATCATGCACTGCACTCCTACGGATTCTGGTGAAGATGCACACAGTGAATATGAGAGGATTCAATGCAGAGACAATCATTATGTTCATTTACAGGTAAAATATACACTAAAGATAACATGTTTATGTGCTTATTGTATCATTAGTCCTGTTTTTTTCAGCTAACATTTATGTTATCCAAACATTATATTATGGGTTATGCCACTGAAAACCATTCCTTATAGAAAAAGCCATTGTCCGTTTCAGCACTTTCACCATCCAGTACCGTTGTTTGCATGTTTATAACTGTGACCTTTTTTCTCCCAGGGTACTGTCACTACTCAGACAATGCAAAAATCCAAAGACAGACCTACAGACATAGATCAGCGCAATTCACAGGAGAAAAGGGTGAGTGTAGTTATATCCTTTCATTTTCCCAGGTTGTACTTTATTCTATATGGACAATAAATGGTATGTGAGAATCTAATCATATATATCACTTATTGGTCACTACAATAAAGCCTGTCTCTAATTTGTAGGTTTTTATATTTGGTCAGAATGGGAAAGGATTAGAACCTCTGGCTAGTAAAACAGATAACAATAAATGCCTTACTGGGGAATTAAGCCATTCTCACTTGACCAAAAATGCTGCTACTGCTATCTGTGCCTCAGTACAAATATTCTGCTAACTTCGCGTCCCAGTGACCACACACCCAATAAGTAAAAACCTCCCCATTGGAAACAATAAAATACAATACAATAAAATCATAATAAATGTTCTAACTCTTCCCTGCTCTATCCAATTTAAAATTTACTTTTGGCTGGAGTTGGGCTTTAAATTCCAAATGAAGCTTACTTTCTATTACATGCTCATTTATTATTCAGTAATTAGTTTAAGAGAAGGTCTATTTTTTACTTTACAAATAAAACTTTTGGCAGAGAGTTAACACCAAAAGGTTTCTGGATAAGTCCACCTTTTGTAACATGTTACACCTATATTTAGGGCGGAAATGTTCTTGCCCCTACTAGCTGTCACAATTTCAAAAAACGCAGCTAAGCAGGGCTCTCCCGCCCATCTGTGTCACTCATTCAGTCTTTTGTGAATGGAAAACTACAAGTACTTTGTAGCTGTCAGCTTGCAGTTCTCAATAACTACCACAGCACTGTGGTAGTTCATTGAGTCTTCCTGTCAGATTGTATGGGTAAGCAGATACAGTGTACAGGCACAGATACACCGACTGGTCTGCAGGAGACCTGCATGTCACCAGAGATCTGTTGATTGCTCGTACAATGCTTTAGAGGCTCCAGAAACAAAAAATAATAAATGCTAATTTTTTTACCTGCAAAAAAATTTGCATTTATTTTTTGTTAAAAGGTGAACATCTCCTTTAAATAACTAAAATACCTGGCATCTCTCCAAGGGCTATTGTACACAGGAATATGAGATCAGTGTGATGTCAACTTAACCGCTTCCCGACCAGCCGCCGCAGTTTTGAATGGCACGGGTGGGCGAAGCAACATTACCTTGCGGCGGGCGCAACTATCAGATTTTTTTCAGAGCCGATCAGTCTCCAGACCCAGGACAATGATTTGTGGCCTGGACCTGCTGATCGGTTCTGCAGATTAAATCCTCCCCTGCCTGTGTAGGTGTAAACACAGGCAGGGGAAGTGATGAAATCTTGCAACTCTCATTTGGTTTTGAAAATGAAAGAAAAAAATAAAAATATATATATATATATATATATCTTTTTTAAATTTTCAAAACTTTGTGACAAAAAGCGAGATCTGCAAAATATTTCATGGACTCAAAATGCCTCTCAGCAAACAGTTTGGTGTGTCTACTTTCCAAAATGGGGTAATTTGGGGGGTTTCATGCTATCTGGGCATTTCATGGCCTTCAAAACTCTGATAGCCAGTGAGGGGTGAAATCAAAAATTTACGCCCTTAGAAAAACTGAAGGCGGTGGTTGTTTTTTGGGGTTCTGTACACAGACTGACAAAAAGTCTCACACATGTGGTATCCCAATAATCAAAAGAAGCAGCAGAATTTATTTTGGGGTGCAATTCCACATATAACCATGGCATGTGTGAGCAATATCTCATCATTTAGTGACAACTTTGTGTAATTTCTTTGTTATTTTTCAATTACTTGTGACAAAAAAATAAAATATTCAATGGGCTCAACATGCCTCTCAGCAATTTCCTTGGGGTGTCGGGGGGGGGGGGGGGGGTTGTACTGCCCTGCCATTTTAGCACCTAAAGAAATGAGATAGTCAAACTAAAACCTGCGCAAATTCCAGAAAATGGACCCTAGTTTGTAGGCGCAATAACTTTTGCGCAAACCAATAAATATACGCTTATTGACATTTTTTTTTACCAAAGACATGTGGCTGAATACATTTTGGCTAAAATGTATGACTAAAATTGAGTTTATAACAAAAATGGGAAAATATCTTTTTTTTTGTTTCAAAATTTTCAGTCTGTTTATATCGTAAAATATAAAAATCGCAGAGGCAATCAAATACCATCAAAAGAAAGCTCTATTTGTGGGGAAAAAAAGGACATAAATTTTGTTTGGGTACAACATTGCATGACCGTGCAATTACCAGTTAAAGCAGCTCAGTGACAAATTGTAAAAGCGTAAAAAGTGCTCTGGTTGTTGAGCAGCCAAATCTTCCGGGGCTGAAGTGGTTAAAGGCATAGTCTACTTATTGAAAAATAAAAAAAATCACCATATTGATAAAAAATAAATACAAATGTGCATTCTTTTTCCATTTAGGCCTGCAGGGAATTGCAGGGTGCAATGCATTGTTCACATCTCATTCCCCGGTCTTTACAGAGGAATGGCCCTATCATGAAGGTGCTGGGGGTGGTAAACAGTTGATTACAAGTGTGGGGACATCACCACACTTGTGTTTGATTGAGATCTGCAAGTTTCTCAGTGTCTGAATGGATGATGCAGATGTGTGGGTGGTGCCATAGCTATGCTGAATTCAAACACAGAAGGGCGTTTGAGAGTGGGGGGGGGGGGGGGGGGGGAATTGGCGAATCTAACTATGTTTTATGTTACACTCTAAATATGGGTGTAACATGAAATGTGGTCCCAAAGGTGAACGAAGCCTTTAAAAACCGATTGTGTTCCGCAATGTGCTTTACAAATGTGTTTATTGAAGCCCCGTTATTTCAATGAATGCGGGGAGTGGTTGCCAGGAGAAGGTCATATAACCGATCAACATTATGGGACCAGCCTCTGCATGAATCAGAGTAGTTTTTTGCAGTGTTATGTAGGTAACATTGCATTATATCCCACAGGCTCCACAAAGCAGCTACCAAGTGCATTCATCAGCTAAAGGATTTCTGGCTTAAAAAAGGTGATGAGCCACCTTGCAGTTTCTGCACCATGGCAGGACATACCCTGTTGAAAGTATAAAATGGCTGACAACCCACCACAACACACTCTGATTGCTCGTTATGTACGACAGGTACATAGCTTCCAGCTTCTGTAAATTAACGGTCTTGTACTTATAGACTCATTTACAATAGACCGCCGCACTGTTAATCCTAAACGATACTTATTTTTGTAGACTAGGATTCTAGGATTACATTTTTATGTACCCAATTTGCTAATATATGTCCTCTGGATCACTCTCATGATCTCTTAAGTCGGCCATAGACGTTCGGATCTCGGCCAGTTTAGAATGTAGCGATCGATCAACTTGGGTACAACCAGCCTGCCAAATTTTACTTCCAATTATCACTAGCGACTGGTATAGCTGCCAACAATAATCATTATTTTTTTCCCAGTGGGTATGGCTTCACCCACCCCTGCTGAGAGAAAACAATGGCTTAGAAAGAGGGATTTCCTTGTAAGCACTGTCTGTGTTGATGGGGGAATTGAGCGAATTCCTTTCCTGCAACCCGTGATTGCAAGAAAGAAATTTGCACCATGTATGGCCTGCCTTGGTAGTAAAAGAGGACTCCATCAGTGTTATGAAAATGATGGTTGTCCCTTTTGTGATCCAGACAAACTGTTTACTGTATGTTTCAGAATTGTCTAAAATGTATGGCCAAATATGTTATAAATCCAGCTCCAAAAAATAGGGCTACATAAATACAATTATTCATAGAACTGAAAGCAAAACTTTTTTTTCATTTTGGATGGAGTAAGGGAGGGTTATAACCCCTGTCCATTTGTGTAATGTTTTCCTTTACTACTTTACTTACCTGTTCCATAGCCACAATAGGAGGTTAGAGGAAAGCCCTCCAAAGTGAGGAAAATTCCTTTAGACACCAGGGTCATCAGAACTAATTTTCTCATTGGAAGATCTTCCTTCTATCCTATTCTGGCGACCACTCAGAATTTGGGATTTTCTTACATTTTCAGCTATAATGGTCACCTCTCCACCTAGGCGGTCCCAGAAGATTGCCTGGCCACTAGGAGAGCACAGCACGACTGACGCATGCACAGTGCTTGTCTGGATGTGAAGCCACAAGCTATCACAGCTGGATGCCCACAGTAGTAATGACGGTACCGCGGAGAGGAGGGGGAGTGGAGCGAGGATTCGGGTCGCCACTTTGCTGGATCGTGGGACAGGTGATTGTCTGTTTATTAAAAGTCAGCAGCTACACTTTTTGTAGCTGCTGACTTTTAATAAACTTACAAAACAGTGGATCTCTGCTTTAATACATATGTAAATGCATGCTGGGCATTCTACCTAAAAAAAACATTGTATAGTCTACATGTTTTATATATTTTATATATATATATATAGAGCAGTGCATGTTGGAGTGAGCTAAATTGTAGCGGAAAGTGGTATTTTTTGGAAAATAGCAGAACTGCACAATGAATTCCTCGTGGACTAATAGGCCAATATGTATGTAAAAGCGTATTTTTATTCAACATCAAAAAAGGATTAAAAGATAACATGCAGTATACATCAAACTTGCAAAAAGTACATAGATAAAAATTATGAATACCTTTGACACCATATGAAACTTGGCGAAGCATGGGCCTACCTTTGGAATAGGTAGGCTAGCCATCATGTGCAGTGTGTGCAAAAACCACAAAAACTGATGTGGCAGCAAAAGAGTTAAAAGGTGTAGATATGTTTTTGTTTCTACCAGAATTCTTTAAATAGTTGTATTAAAGCTGACAAACACAAGCTTTGTTTAAAGTAAACCTGTCGCATACCTGGGCAAGTTAAACTAATCACATGATGAAAAAAAAATGCAAATACAAAGGTTACTGTCAGTTAAAAGTAATCATCACATCAGAAATAGATCCAAAGATACAAGTAGCTATAGATTATGAAAATATAGATTTTTTTTCTGTAGAAACTGGCTTGAGTTTGCTCCAATACACTTTATGACTGTCAGAATGATATGGCATTCCCCCATGAAACCGGAAAATTGTATACTCACCTTTCCATAATTTTCCTTTCCTGTCGCATCTTCATGGCAGCATACACTTTGGGTTGTGACGCCGCCCCCACAACTTGATAGGACCACATAACTATAAGTTGAAGGCCCCCGCCCCAGTATTCTCTGTATATATCACCTCAGAAGGGTGGGCAGTTGTATGCTGCCATGAAGATGCGAGAGGAAAGGAAAATTACGGAAAGTTGAGTATACAATTTTCCAGTTTCCTGTCGCATCATGGCAGCATACACTTTGGAGAATAACTCGCAGACTGGGTGGGAATGCAGAACAAGTTTATTAACAAGGAATGGAAGAGTTGGCTTGGATAAACGGTTTTTCCAAAATCCACTGTTGCTATAAGGTGGATTCCGCATGCCTAATGAGATATGAAGGTGTTTCTGGAAGACCAGGTGGCCGCTCTACAGATGGTTTCCGCCGAAACTCTACAATAGGCTGCACATGAGGTTGCCACTGCCCTGATGGAATGTGCCTTCAAGCCCTCAGGAATCTGTAAAGTACTCAGCGAGTAAGCCTTTTTGATGGCCTTCACCAGCCATGAAGCGATGGTATGAGAGGATGCCGCCTGGCCTTTCTTTTAAGGCCGTGCGGGATGATTAGAAGGTTTTCCGTTTTCCTAATAGGCTTGGTTGCTGAAAGGTATTCCAAGATGTTGCCCTTGACATCTAGCAGATGAGGGTCGCCCTAATCCGTGACAAGGGCTGGGAGGTTGATTTCTTGATTGAAGTGGAAAGAGGAGGATACCTTAGGGATAAAGCGATCAGAAGGCCTTAGGACTATTCTGTCCGGGCAAATGATCAGGTACGGCTCCTTAGCTAGCAAGGCTTGCATCTGTTTGCTGAGGTTATAGCAATTAAGAATGAGACTTTTAGCGTTAGGTCCCAGAGGGAGATGCTTTTGAGCGAAGAAAGGTTCTTTAGATAAGGCTTCCAAGACAATTGAGAAATCCCAGACCAGGAATGAAGGTTTCCTGGGGGGCCTTCTGAAACTGTATAACAAGGGGGTTATGTGCCCACTTGACTCCAGTCAGGGCGGACACTTGGACTTTTAAAGGTGCTGGACCCAAGACCTTTCTCTAGGCCTGACTGCAGAAATTCCAGAACCTGTGACACTGATGGGGAAGATGAGTCCCAGCCTTGCTGTTGTGCGAAGGTGACAATCTTTTCCCAGACACTCCTGTAGGTGCTGTTGGTGGTAGGCCTTCTGACCTGGAGTAATGTATCTACTACCCTCTGGGAGCAGCCCTGATCTAGAAATCTAGCCCTCTCAGCCTCCAAGCCGTTAGATGTAGCTTCTCCATTAGACTGGATTTTTTCTCTGCTCTTTGCCATTCCTCCTTGATTAGGTTATCCAATTATTCAATGAATGGGAAAGCCTCTGGGTCCTTCTTGAGATTCGGAAAATATTTTCTCCGCTTTTGCTGAACCTCCTGGGGTTCCTCCCAGTTTATCGCCTCTTTGGCCGACTTAACAAAGGGCTCTATCAGTGAAAAATCAAAGCCAGCCGATGCTTCCAACCCCTCGTTGTGAGATGGGGAATCCTGCTCTCTTGATGTACTCGGGGGAGCGGTGAGGCACTTAGGGTTGAAAATTCCATATCTGGAGTTAAGACTTGTGGAGTTGAAACTCCAGTGGATTCCCTGGCATCTGGTTCTTTTTCTTTGGTGGCCTCCTCAAAGCACCTGGGACAGGCCAGTTTATCTGGGAGGGCGGTAGCCCCGCATACCCAGCAAGCGTTCCCGGAGGGACAGGAGTGGTGCGCTGGTGACAGATGTCTGCGTGCAGGGGATCTTCTGGGGTAGGAGTGGCTGTGTCTTGAATAAGATTTGGATCAACTCCCCCTGTGGCCTGAGCAACTTCTTCCATGACTTGAGGGGCTTCGTCTGTGGCCAGAGCAGCTTCTCCTGTGCGAGGTCTCTCTGCATCTTGAGTTGGACGACCTTGAGGACCTGATAGGGACTGACCAATTTAGGCAGAGTTAGTGGCATCCTGCTCTCTTTTTCAATCTTCACTACTTACCAAGGTAAATCCTCCCCCCTTACCTATTAGGCTGACGGTGAACTGCTGGGGCAGCGGTCTCCATGCAGAAGAAGTAGTGGTAAACCTAGGGAGACAGAGGGATAAGACATGCAAGAATGCAGGATTAGAACAAGTCACAGGACAGCCACTTACCTAAGGAAAGGATACACTAGAACTTAAGGTGAGAGCAAAAAAAAAAAAGCAGTCCAGATACACAGACACAGACAGAAGAAGTGAATTCAGTCTCTAGAGCTTTTTAAAACTGCTGCCATGGCCACATTCTGCTCGTGTATGCGCAGTAGCGCCACGCGACACCCGGCACCATTTTGGAATCTGCGAAAGAGCAGAGAACACCCTGAGACTGTGCATTGCGCATGCGCGGAAGCACTGAGACGCTCGGCACACATCGGGAAGCCTCCCAGAGGGATAACAAAGCCCAGGAACACCAGTGCAGGAAAATGGAAGGGATGGAGACTGCTGCAACACAACTAAGCCTGTTTAAGGCTTATAATAAGGCCGCTGAAACACCCCTGAGATCACCAGAGTGAGGCTCCTTCCATCTAGTGCGTTTAGAGGCTGTACATGTAAGGACTTCCACCCAGGAGAGGCTAGATCCTGGCTGGGGCAAAGTGGTAAGGGGGTGCTGATCCGTGCAGTCCTGACAGGTGAGGAAAAATTTGAGAATACTGGGGCGGGGGCCTTCTCGTCAACTTATAGTTATGTAGTCCTATCAGGTTGTGGGGGCGGAGTCACAGCCCAAAGTGTATGCTGCCATGATGCGACAGGAAAGGAAAGATGTCTGCAATTCATACATGTAGCAGTTTCTTCTATTACAGATCCTCCTTAGACATTGGAACTTGCCACAATTTATTGGGCACTCCAACCATATCAGCAAAACTGGAAAAAGATGATAGGTAACTGAGAATAACAGGATACAAAAATACAGTTCTTATTAAAAAAAAACCACTAGGGGTAGAAAATACGCTTTCACTACAGTTTCCTGTAGCAAAGCAACACTTACATTAGTATGTAAATTGAATCAAACATTAGATTACATGGAAGGTATTCTACAAAAGGATGAATATACTTTGAGGCTTCATTCACACCTAGGTGTCTTGCATCTCATGCAGAATCATTGCGAATTTGCAGAATTGTGGCAGAACGTGTTTGCTATACCATTATTTCCTAAAGTGGAGCGCCACCCAAAAGGGAAAGCTCTTATTTGCTTCCTCCCCCTCTGGTGCCATATTTGGCACCTTTCGGGGTGATGGGGGAATGGTTACCCGTTTTTGACAGGTACCCGTCCCCACTTCCAGGAGACCTAGCCCAGTTGAGGTCCCCCAGAAACCTCAGCTCCCCTCCTCCTCCCACCACCACTAGGCCATTCAGAAAGTGCAGCACACTTTGCGCATGCCTAGTAGGGAACTGGTTGTGAAGGAATGGCAGCGGCAGCACCGAGAGCTGATTGAAAAATTGTCTGGGGTGCAGGCATCGTGGGATCCCTGCACAGGTAAGTGTCCTAATATTAAAAGTCAGCAACTACAGTATTTGTCACCCCAAACGCACTGCAATTTTACCATGATTAACGAGCGACAAGTTGCATCAAAAATCGTGACTGCAAACGCTCCTGCCTCTGTGCCAAGATTTGAGCGTTTTGTGGAGCGGAGGGAGACCCAATCAAATGAATGGTGCCAATGGTGATAGATACAGCATTAGGTACTTTATAATCTCAGCAGAAAGCCCCAGGATCACATAGTTTTGATCTGGACAAGACTTTTTGTAGCTAATATTTTCTGAGATAAGGCAGGTACTGGGGTGATATTTTCACATCTGTAGTTATCTGTTATAGAAAACGTGTAAAACATGGAGCCTGTTATTGCTCACCTCTCCTGAAAATGATAGACTGTCAGGTTGATCCCACCCTTTAACTTGCATCAGTAACCTGGAACAAGAATGCAGATAAAAAGCTTTTCCCGTTCCTGATCTTCATACTTGTTACTAGTCAGTCACTCAAAAGTATTGATGCAAGAAGGACCAGCTTGACAGCCAGGTATCTTTTCAGAACAAGGTCAGTAATGGCATGACCCGCATTTCTTTCATGAGAGGTTTACCTTGAACAACAATACATAAAAGTGTATTTGTGGGCAGTTTTACCTTTCATGAAAGAAATGGAGGGTGAAGTTACTGATTCCTTTAAAAAAAAAAAAAAAACACACACACACTAGTTGCCTGGCTGCCATGCTGACTCTTTAGTGGGAGACAAAAAGCAGCGCCATCTAAGTGTAGTAGTAAAACATTTTAAAAATTGGAACATAAGAGTTACACTCACAAGAGGGCGATTAAAAACCAGCATGTAGTATATTAGGATCCTCCGCTCTGTCCCAGGAGAGGTGCTTTTGGGTCTATGGCTGTAGGAGCTGCGTCGGATCTGGCCGCGCTGGTGGAAGTCTATTCTAGCTCTTTTCAAAGCCGGCAGCCACTAAGGATAGTTTATTGGTCATCCTTACATGAATATACTAATACTAAGGACTAATTAAGACTGTTCCATCATGCAACAACACAGTCACAACCATTTTTACACTATTTTAATGTTATAGCCCTATCTGGAGTGTGCCATGTAAATCTGTTGGTCTTTATGCTTTACATCAATAATCCGTGGCAGCTTTGTCGATAAGGACATATGACTTCCCTCATCTGCAGCCTTGTTCCAAGTCAATGACAGTCGGGTAATAGTTTTCAGAAGGAAGTCAGCATTGGAAACCCCCATATTTACATCACGGCATGTTTATCTTACATTTTATTTTTGAGATTTTAAAGGAAACAAACTAGCAAAACTCTTAAAATCCTCACCTGTCAATGAAAGAGGTAACACATTTTTCTGTTAAAAGTTTTATATTTTTCAGGGAACACTTTAGGTTTAGGCGCTAACCATGTCCCTAATACAATAGTGAGACTAGAGGAAACACCATGTAGCTGTAAATTCAGATGGAATTATTATTAGATTGTAAACCCCCCCCCCCCCTCTAGTGGTCACAAGAAGTGATGCAGCTTTTTTTTTTAAAAAGGCAAAAAAATATGTTGCAAATGCAGTGCTAATATTCGTACATCATATGTAGATTTCCAGGCCTAGAGAGGCAGGAGATGTCAAATTGGGAAATATTCACCAAATTCCCTGATAAATAACCAGCACTTACAGATTCATTGGATAGGCATCTGAATCCCTCTTTGATACCCTGAACTGGTTGAAAAATGTTTCTCATGATGAAGAGGAATTCTACATTCATATATGAATCATATTTCAATCGTATCTGTGTAGTTTAATTATTTTAATGCAGCCATAACAATGTATATGTGTTATAGTGGAACTTTATGAAAACAATAAAAAAAAATGGGTGAACAGACAGGATTTTTAATGCAGAAAAGACATGCTATGTCACAACTGCATTAAAGCTACTTACCTGTCAGTCCATCCTTGTACAGCGAGTTACGCATGTGCAGCTCATTGTACAATTCCCACAATGCCAGGATAACAACTCCTGCGCATGCGGGACATCATCTCTGCCCAGCTAATGAAAGCAATACGTGGAAGCTGTCCATGCAAAGATGTCAGCGGCTGGAGGGGGGGCTCCAGAATGCTGCATCGCTGGAGTGAAGGCGAGCATAGCACCACTTTAAATTAGAAAAAACAAAAAATGATTTGGTTCCACACTGCTGTGAAAGCTGTGCCTCTAGAACCTCATGCCAGTCTTATTGCCAACTCATTGCTGAGTGGCAGGGGAATGACAGACTGTAGCCTGTGGTATAAAGCAATGCATGGTTACACAGGTTATACTGTTAAGCAGGTTTCTTTTCTGCAACCATGGGTTGCAAGTAAGGATGAGCTCAGGCGTGTTCGCATACGCCACATGCTGAGCCCGCCAGGAAGTCAGCGCAGCGCTGCACTAATCACAGGCAGTGAGACATTGCCCGATCTCTGCAGCCGCGCATCAGGGCAATCTCTCACTGCCTGTGATTAGTGCAGTGCTGACTTCCTGGCGGGCTCAGCATGTGGCGTATCCGAACACACCTGAGCTCATCCTTAGTTGCAGGAAAGAAAATCGCTTGTTTGCCCCATCAACACATTCAGTGTTTATATGGGAATACATCCTGTGGAGCTATTGTGTTCTCCCTGGGGGGGAGACGACGATCCCTGCTGGGAGAACACAGTGATTATTACTACAGCTTAAAGCTGCTGGCAATATTCTAATGAAAAATCCTACATGCTTGTTGTACCCAAATTGATCAACTTAGGTACAATCTGCCTGACCATACGTGGTTCGAATCTCAGCCAGTCCAGCAGGGATCTGAACCATCTATGGCCAGCTTTACACAATACCCTCCCACCCTTGCTGGTAGATGGCAGGAGTGCAATGATGTGCAAAAGAAACCCTGGCATGTTATCATGTTTACTAGTTGTGTTTTTGCATGTATTTCCTGGTAGGTGTGGTAAAAAATAAATTAAGGGGGGAAAAAAAAAAACAACTGTTATCAGCGGAGTTCTTTTGATTGCAAGCATACACGTTTCCTGCCTTGTAGATACAAATGTAGATTTATACAACTCTTTGGCTGTACTTTGCACTATTTGTTTTATGCTGCTTTGGTAGTAGACGGTCAATAAAATGTACAACTACAATATAGGAATCACAACAATCCACTCACTTGAGAATTCTTTTATTCCAGGCTGACTCCTGTCCAGAGCCATCAGAAGAAGACCGTCATTTGCTGCGCTTTTATGCATCTCAAAGTCATGGACACCTACAGACACTTGAGACCTGTGTGGGTACATTTCTGGGAAGTGCAAGCTCACAACCACCACGTATTTTTGTAGGACATGGAAAACAGCTGGTGATTGCGGCACACAAGCTTGTGTTCATTGGGGACACACTTGGCCGATTGCTCAGCTGTACTCAACTGCAAGTTAAATTAGCAGGAGAAGGAGGAACCCTATGCCAAGCCCTTAAAGAAGTTGTGTTAGCTACAAAGGAGGCTGCTGCCCTGTACCCATCTCCTGTTGCACTCAAAGCCATGGCAGCCAGTGTATCGGTACTCTGTACCTGTGCTCATAGCTTCACAGAACTTCTACAAAAACTGTCTGCCTGACTCATGAGAAACAGAACTTCAGACATTTGGAAGGTTGATTTGGATTATGGGTAGAAAAATCTACAATAATTTTGAGAAATTCATGGTACTACCTGCCTAATCATTTTACTGACCTTTTCATTTTAGTATTTATTTTGTATCAAGATCTCTGATGTTATGTTTAAATATATATGAAAAACTACAATAAATTCACTCTTATTGTATTTATTTGTAGCATGAGTATTTGTTTTATAACACACAGAACTAGTAAGCCTTAAAGTATAACTAAAAGCAAAACTTTTTTTTAAAGTTTTGGATAGAGGAGAAGGACTGTCAGGTTTCATTGCAGGCTGTGTCCCCGTTAGAGAGTTTCACCCACTTCTATCTTGTTACCATTATCATTGAAAGTGAAGGTAAAACAAAATCCCCAATTTTGGGCTGTCACCAGAACAGTAATGTAGAAGGTAAATCAAATTCGACACTAGTCCTGGAGGTCACTTTGGCTATGGACCAGGAAGTGAAGAGAAATCTCCCCAATAGGACACAGATGATGAGAAAAAAATCTGACGGGTTATAACCACTCCTTGTTCTATTTAAAATGAAAAAAGTTTTGCATATAGTTCTACTTAAGCCCTGGTTCACATTGCAGGGATTTGGCATGTCAAATCGCACACAAATTGGCAGCTATTGCCGGTAATGGCACAGTCCAAATGGGTGTGTTACCGCACCGATTCCCAAAAGTAGTTTCTGTACAACTTTTGGTGACTTCGGGATGCGATTTCTATAGACATCTATGCAGGAACCCGCACAGATGTCTTTGAAATCACGCCTCAAAGTCGGGACTGACATGCGGGAATAAAATTGTGTGATTTCAGCTGAACTTGCACAATTTCATTCCCTCTGTCAGTGTGAACCTAGGCTTAAGGGTAGATTTGGATGTGCATCTAAATCTTCCTCTCCTCTGAACAGCGATGTGTTCAGATCGCTTTTCAGAAGTGGTCGATAGGTGGGTAGGGCATGATGTGATGCCTTTTTTATGCCTGTTTTAACCCCATTGTTTCCAACAAAACTCATTCACTTGAAAGAACTCTTTGGTGGGATTGTCGCTGGCCGATCGCTACATGGGCCTCAGGTAAGTATTAGGGGGGGCCAAGGAAGGCTACTTCACACGTAAGGTTTTTTATCTTGATGCATAGAATGCATTAGGATAAGAAAAAACTTCTGACTTGACAATAACGTTTATTTATTTTTTTTTTAAACCGAGCGGGCTGAACAAAAACCAGAGAGATTGTCATACAAACTATGCAATGTTAGCATAGCATTCTCCCCAGCTGTGCTATTGTGTTCCAACAGGGGGACTGGGCTCCGCAATGACACATTAACAAGCATATAAAACACAATTTTTTTTGGATAAAGCAGGGAACCCCTGGCAGTTTTTTGCTGTGTCTTATTGGATGCATTTATCTTCATGTTCTCTCCCAGAAACAATACAAAGTATGAGAAATCAACCACTTACTGTGCTCTCAGCAATAGCTCTCCTCAAAACTTGGCTGAAATGGCAGGGTTTATTGGACGAACAGTGCCAAAGTCTGTGCAGGCATACAAAGCAACATACCCACAGGCATTAAAAGATGGCCAAGACATACCACATGCTCTTTCAACCATATGCTGTTTGACACTTCGTTACAGATAAGTCCCCCAATTTCTGGATAGATTTTTCAGATATGTATCTCAGACCATTTTTTTGTTGTGATTGACAGTATTTGATGCAATCTGCCCTATGCATGGGTCTCGAGTCTAAATTAAAGCAAAAACATATGCCAACATTATTGGTGATTATTAATTGGTATGTTCTGTGACAGAATCAGCCAACATAACAAAACTATTGTTAAAATGTACCTAAACTGCAGCCATTTTTCCAGATGAGGACACAGAGGTCTATATGGTTCTACTAAGTGAGACTCTTTGGCATAATAGGTAAACTCTTTTAGGATCTACTACTTTTCCACTGATAAATCAGTACCAGGATGTCAGCGCCATTCCATCCCTGTCCTGCTGCATAACACTGCTATGCCAATAAAAAAGGAATTTTTGGTTTACCTGTAAAATCCTTTTCTTGGAGTACATCAGGATACAGGGTATATTAATTTCCATTATGACAAAGTGGTCCCCATATATTGTGATGTACTCATAATTTTTTTTTTTGGCAGCCAAAGTTTTCATTTTCTTTATCGTACATCTTCACATTCACTACAATAGTGATGTCCCAAAGCACTGAATATGAGGGGAGGTCAAGTTGTCAACAGGCACTGAACAACTAAACTAGAAGTGGTTAGAACCTCACACTGCAGCCTGCAAGACTCACAGACTCGTGTCCTCAGAGGCTCAAACATCCACTCAGTACAACTGTGTAAACGAGAATAAAAATAGGATTTTTGTACTCACCGTAAAATCCCTTTCTCTGATGTTCACTGACGAACACAACATCTTAATCTTGACCTTAGGGTTATATTGCCACCTTTAGAAGAGGACTAGGCAGAACACATAAAATAAAAACCAGCCAGGGGGCGGTCCTACTGGCTATAACCCCTCACTCTGCTCCCAGCAGCTCAGTTTGTTAAAAAGCAGTACAAACATAAATAGGAGGGGTGGGTCCGTCAATGAACATCAGAGAAAAGGATTTTACGGTGAGTACAAAAATCCTATTTTCTCTTTAGTTCATTGACGGACACAGCACCTTAATCTTGACCTTCGGGATGTCCCCAAGCAGTGCCAAAAACGAGGGGTGGGAACATAATAATAAAAAAAAATATTCCACCCATAACAAAAAAAGCTCCCCATCAGGGGAGTCGCAACCTCAAACGGCCGCCTGCAAAACCTTGCGGCCAAAGCATGCATCCGAAAATACACCCATATCGACCTTGTGAAATGTGGTGAAAGTGTGTACGGATGACCAAGTCGCCGCCTTACATACCTGAGAAACGGACGCTTGATGTCGGAAAGCAAAGGAAGCACCAGTTGCCCTGGTAGAATGTGCCGTGACAGGAAAGGGAGGCGCCCGCCCCCTTATGGCATAAGCCTGAACCACGATCTGTCTGATCAGCTGAGAAATGGTGGCCGCCGAGACTGCCAGACCCTTCTTCGGACCAGCCACCGATACAAACAGAGAGTCCGACCTCCAGAAAGGAGCCGTAGCAGACAGATACACCCGCAGAGCCTGGACCACATCCAAAGAATGTAAAGCGACTTCTTTGGGATGCGACGGCCGAGGACATAAGGACGGGAGCACAATGTCCTCATTTAGATGGAAGACCAAAACAACCTTCTGAAAAAAAGAAGGCTGCGGACACAACACCGCCTTATGCTTGTGGAGGATCAAGTAGGGAGACTTGCAAGACAAGGCTGCCAACTCAGAAACCTGCCTTGCAGACGTAATAGCCACTAGAAAGACTACATTCTGAGAGAGCATCAATAAGGAGATCTCCCTAATGTTTTCAAACGGCTGTTTCTGGAGCACCAGATTCAAATCCCACAGGGGCAGTGGCAGTACCGGAGGGGCCACATGCAGAACTCTCTGAATAAATGTACGCACCAATGAATGAGTCGCCAAAGATCCCTGGAAAAAGACAGCCAAAGCTGCAATCTGCCCCTTATAGGTGCTTAATGCAAGTTTCTGATCAACTCGCTGCAAAAACAGCAGGATTTTGGAAACTATGTATGCGGATGCCACATCTCCTCACACATGGAGATGTAGGCCTTCCACGTGCGATGATAAATCTTCCCGGAAGCTTTACGTGTCCTCACCATAGTGGAAATTACCGAAGCCGATGGTCCTCAGTCCCTCAGCACCTGGCTTTTAACAGCCATGCCGTTAAAACCAGCGACGGTAAAGCAGGGTGAAGTATCGGACCTTGCGACAGCAGGTCCTCCCGCATTGGTAACCGCCAAGGAACATCCGCCATCATTCGTACTATGTCGGCTTACCAAGGACGTCGAGGCCAATCTGGGGCAATCAGAATCACCGGAATCCCCTCGGTCTCCACTCTGCCTAGCAGACGAGCGAGGAGTCTGAGAGGGTGAAAGGCATAAATGAACCGATAATGATCCTTTGACCTGGCCACAAACCTCTGCACCTTCCGATTGAACCGAGAGGCTCAGAGATCCACATCCGGCACGCCCCACCCTAGGCAAATGAGCCGAAATACTTCCGGATGCAGCGACCATTCCCCCTGGTCCAGCAACTGACAACTGAGGTGGTCCGCCTGCCAGTTTTCTACGCCCTGAATGTATACAGCTGACAGAGCCGGCACGCGCCGCTCCGCCCACTATAGGATGTGAGAGACCTCCAGACCTGCAGCTGAGCTCCTTGTCCCCCCCTGATGATTGACATATGCCACCACCGTGGCGTTGTCCGACTGGATCCTGACCGGACGCCCCTGTATCCTCTGCGACCATGTGAAGAGGCACTGCCTGATCGCCCCGAAGCTCTAGCACATTGATCGGCAGGCGGGATTCTTCCTGCGCCCAGTGACCCTGGGCTGACTGGATGCCCCAAACTTCCCCCCAGTCGGTCAGGCTGGCATCCATCATGATCACTGTTCAATGAAGACGGTGACCGAAGGCCCGGAGACCTCAGCCACCAGAGAAGCTCACCCGAATTTGACCATCCAGGGATGTCGAAGATTTGTCCCATTTGGACAGGATCTCTTTCTTCAAGACTCGAATGTGAAATTCAGCATACAGTACTGCCTCGAAAGTGGCTACCATGAGACCCAGAACTCGCATGCAAAAACGCAGCGCCAACAACCTGTGGGACATCAATAACTGCATCGCGGATTGAAGAGTCTGCAGCTTGTTCGAAGGGAGAAAGACTATCGCCTCTGAGGCGTCCAGAATCAACTCCAGGCGCTGAGTCGGCACCAACACCGACTTCTGGAGATTTAACACCCAACCAAACTCCCAGAGAGTCTGTATGGTGATCCCCACATCCTCCCTTTATTCTGAAGCAGAAGCTGCTCTCAGGAGGTCGTCCAGGTATCCCATGATCGCGATCCCCCGTTGTCTCAGCAACGCCAGAATTGGGGCCAGCAACTTGGTGAAGACCCTTGGAGCTGTCGCTAGGACACAAATGGGTAGTGTTCATCCCTGACCGCAAATCGCAGGAACCTCTGGTGTCTGATGCATATGGGGACATGCAAGTATGTGTCCTTGATGTCCAAAGAAGCCAAGAAATCCCCTTGATGAAGTGCAGCGACCACAGAACAAACCGATTCCATCCGGAACCTCCGCACCTTCGCGAAGCAATTGAGGGCCTTGAGATCCAGGACCGGACAGACGGACCCCTTCCTTCTTCGGGACTATAAACAGACTGGAGTAGAATCCCTGAAACCTTTCCAACGTCAGTACAAGCACTATCACCCCACGCAGTAGTAACTCCTGTACTGCCCCAAACAGGGCCTCCCAACGAGCTGGAAGGAGATGAAGGTTGGAGGAAAAAAAATCTGTCTGGCGGACAAGAAATAAACTCTATCTTGTAGCCAGGCCAAACAAGCTCGCAGGCCCACTAGTCGGAAAGAAAAGAGGCCCACTGGACTGCAAACTCCCGAAGACGAACCTTCATGTGGCAACTGATTTGCTTGCAGGTTTGTTCGACTTGCGAAACCAGGAACGCTTTTGTCCCTCAGCAGGCACCGTGTCGGACTGGGAACGCTTACCTGCCGACCTGGGCAGATGAGAAAGCTGCTTCTGAGCGTAAAAAGAGGGCCCTTGCCTACGGCGTGGCTCCTTACCCTTTCTAGACTGTGGGAGTAAAGTACTCTTTCCTCCAGTAACATCCATTAAGGTGCCAAACAGCCTCTCACCTTGGAAGGGCGAATCTGCCAGCGCTTTCTTAGATGCCTGGTCCGCAGACCAGCATTTAAGCCAAATCAGGGGATGCAGCACCACTGCGGATACTGAGGCTCTAGAAAGCAAAGGGGACGTATCCAGGGCCGCATCACAGACATGCTTAAGGCCGTGCACCAACTGGTCTGCCAGTTCCACACAGACTGGGGAAACCTGTTTCTTCCCCAACTCGCGGTGCAACAACTTAGCCCATTCAGTAAGTGTTTGAGACACCAGAGCTGTGGCTAAACATGGACCAGGCAACCGCTTCGGCCCTTCTGTCGGTGGGGTCCTTGAAAGAGGGGGACCCTTCCACCGGAATCGTGGTTACCTTATTTAACCTAGATACCGGGGGATCAAGAACCGGAGATGTCCATTTTTTCAGGAAACTCTCCTCAAAGGGGTAATGCAACTGCCATTCGTCTCGGGACTGAAAAGGCCCACTGCGGGCTTTCCCACTCCTTGTAAACTTATCAAAATAAATTAGTTAGGCAAACACCTTAGGCGGTGCAGACAGCTTGTGGGACCCAAAAGTACTGACACCTCTGCAGATGCCAGTGCCGTATCCTCTGTAATAAGTGCTCCTACTAGTGTTTTTTTCCTGTGCTGAAACAGACGCAGTCTTCCTCCTCACTGTCCGAATGGTCCTGGTCCGCGTTCCCTGAAGTGTCAGAACAGGGGCCGCCTGCCACAGCGGGACCAGAGTCTGAATCAGAGCTTTCCCCAGAAGACGGGGGGAGGGGGCTTTTTTTTACCCCCCTTGCTCCCGCACGCTGCTTCCACCCTGGCAACAAATGATTCCAGGACCGCATACAGAGCGTCCATAGGCACCGCAGGTGCAGGGGAACCGGTTGCTATCACAGGGGTGTCTGGAGAAGAAGCGCCAGCCTCTGACGCCATGCTGACCACTCTCGCCTGTCACCCTTAGTGACCTAAGGCAAGCCACAAAAAATGTCCACCCTCCTAGCTGCCACAGACTGAGGGGCCTCCCGCAGGACTCGCCACTCCGACCCAGGTGCTGCTGCCGTCCGCTCTCCCCTCTGCTTTCCACCACGAGGTGTCCTGTGTCCATTTTCGCGATGTTCCGCTAGAGTATAACAGACATGTGGCTACCAGAAAATAGCCGCTGTCCACCTCAGGCAAAAGCGCCTGAAAACGTGGGGAAAATGGCCGCGGTTCCCGCCATGACCATTCCACCCACACAGACACCCAAAAAAAACACCAAATGAAGGGATAAAAACGAGCGGACCACTAACTGCCCAGCGCAGCCCTCTGCAAGGACCCAGAGACCACCCAGAGGACCCATGGCCAGGTACGTGCTCAAAACCCCCTATGCCAAGCTACAGTCCCTTAGAATGGGGAGGAGGGAAAGATACAGGGAGCAAAGAAAGGGAGAGAGAGAGAGAGAGAGAGAGAGAGACCCCCTAAACGACCTCTCACCTGCCGAAACAGGTGGAACCATATTTACCCCTCCTGCAGGGACTGCTGGACTCACTCCACTGACAGACCCATTACCCGAGTAGTACAGGGTGGCTGTCGGCCATGGCACACTGTGACTCGGAAAGCAGTAGCCCGGTCATATGTGTCCCCCGGAGCATATAGCTCACCGGCTATCCCTGGACCAAAACGGGGCCTGTCGTGGCCGACCCAGCATGGAGCTAAGGTCTGCACGTGCTCGATGGCCAGGCTGGAGAGACTACCAGGATCTATATTATCCAGCTTGTTGTATTAAGCACTTTGGTGCTTAATACAAATTAAAAGAATTTTATTTTTTTATCAAAAAGTGGTGCTATATCATCATCAAATTCTAGATGAATTATGAATCATACATTAATAGGTGTGCTCTTAACAAGTGTCCCAATAAAAGTGCTTTATCTACATCAAAGGGTCCAATTATTATTAAGTGCTCCTTCAGCCCCCGTTAACACCAGTGCGACTTCATGGTGCCACACCAATTTGAAAAGGTAGTTACTGCACTACTTTTGCAGATTTCAGGTGCGACTTGCATAGACATCTGCGCATAAAGTCGCACTGACATGCAGCTTTGAACTTGTGCGACCACCACAACCTCTTAAGCCCCTATCACACTTGTGTGACTTGTGCCGTGACTTGGGACTGCAAAGTCGTACCCCATGATTTCCAATGAGTACCATTCATATATGTGCAACTTCAAGTCACATCAACTTCAAAGTAGTCCCTGTGGTCCGACTTTGATGCAAGTTGATGCAAGTTGAGGTCCATAGACCTCAAGTTACACAGGCATTCCCTGAAATTGTGGCAATGTTGCGGTAGTGTGACAGAGGCCTTAGGCAATACCAGGTGAAAGTAAACCTTTTTTTTTTTTTTTTTTTTTTTTACAAAAGAAACTCGATTCTTCCTCTGCCTTCACCTTGCAGGACGCCACAGACACTATGCTCTTTCACCTCTCCATACCACCAGAAAACCAACAAAGACCAATTAGAAAGACTTCATTGTACATTGTTTTATTAAAATGAAAGTGTATGTAAAACAAAAAGTAGCCCACTCACATTTTTCTGGGCCAGGATCAGCACCCAATATATCAGCCACAGATGTATCACTTCCGGAGCCGGCGTGCATTACAAATGCTGGCGACGAACAGAAGTCTCAACCACCCATGATTGTGAAGACCTGACCTGCCAACAAAGGTAAGGACTAATTGTAATTGGCAGTGTAGGTCAGCTGAGAGAAGCAGGTGCTGATATCAGATACCTGTGGTGGAAGCTATGACTAAGCACTTTTAGATTATACAACATGAATAAACAGTATTTGCCAGTCACTTGACTTACTTTTGTGCAGCTGTGTGCTTCATACAAAGTCCCACCATTTGCTCTCAATTTTAATCAATGATAGGGATGGAGGCAGTTACCCCTTTGGTTCCTGATTCATTTAAAGTCCCAAAATTTATTTTATTTTCTCATTATATGACTAATCACTGTTAAGTGTGAAACGTGTCAGCTCGTTTGTCGCATTTTTTGCTGTGGCTTGTATCTGTTGGACTTTTTACAAATAAAGGCTATATTCCAGTGTGTGGCTGTCCAGAACTTCCTTTTTGCCTCATGTCACCTGTGCTGGAAGCCCCAGACACAACCTGTGCACACCTCCCCTATGACAGAAATTCAACTAGTTGCAACACTTATCAGATATGTGATATAATAAAACTTCTCAGAGAAACACTGCCCTCAGTACCGGCCAGTTCTCCTGCAAAAAAGTGCAAATATGGCAGCAGTCAGTCAACTCTGTCCTTCTGTGATGTCACCAGCATTTACTGCACGTGCAGCGCCACTATCCGAGATCCAAGGCAAGCAGGGGTGGGGAGGAGCTGCATTTGGCACCAACAGCCTCCCAGACCACCCCCTAAGCTCCTTCACCACTACATGGCACGCAGGTGGCCTGCAAAACCTCAGTTAGACTTACCGGTGACGGTCTTTCAGCACAGCACCTGGAGAGCATAGCTCGACCTAACTTCCCAGGAAACTACTTTTAAGGCAGTACACTTCCACCATGGCCTCAGTCGTAAACGAGAAACCTCCAGCCATGCTAAAAGAATTTTGTTTTTAAACAAAACATACACATATATAACAGTGCAAGTCATATTGGAAACCACTAGGGAGGGTAATAGCTGCTGTCCTGAAAGACTTCTATAAATACCGTCACCGGTAAGTCTAAGGTTTTCGCAAGGCATCTTTCAGGACAGCACCCGGAGAGGATAAGTGAGAAAACTTACTCTAGGGTGGGACCACCGCCTGTAGGACCTTCAGGCCGAAGGTCTGCTCTGAGGCTGATAGATCAATTCTATAATGTCGGATGAACGTAGTAAAACTTGTCTACGTTGCGGCTTTACAGATCTGGTCGGGTGAGGCAAAAGCCCTCTCAGCCCAGGATGTTGCAACTGCCCTAGTTGAGTGGGCCAGGATACCATCCAGTAGTATCTGCCCTGAGGCTTTGTAGTCTTCTTTAATGGCTGTTCTGAGCCATCTTCCTATTGAGCTATTGAAAGCACGCTCTACCTTACGAACCCCTGAGAACAGTACAAATAGAATTTGACATTCCTAAATTGTCTAGTCAATTCCAGATATTGCATTAGACATCTCTTCCCGTCCAGCGTGTGGCAATCTCTTTAGAATTGGCTGGGGATGCATAAAACGTTGGTAGAATCAGCTTCCAAGAATGATAAAATGCAGAGGAGACCTTAGGTAGAAAGCCTGGGTCCACCTTTAGGACTATCCGATCTGGAAAGACTGTCAGGGAAAGTTCAACTATGGAAAAAGCCTGTAGCTTACTGACTCTCCTGGCAGAGGTTACTGCCACCAATAGGGCCATTTTCAAAGTCCAATTTCTTATGCCACAAACACATGAGCGAATTTCTCGTCTGAAAAAGATATGATGGCTTTTCCAACAGGATTCCGTTCAAGTTTGCCTTGCATACACACGGTCACGCAAACGTTCGCTGAACTTTCGACCGTCAAGAGCCGAGAAAATTAAGTTCAATGCTTCCGAGCAAGCGTCAAATTGTTTCCGAGAATGCGTAGGAATTTTGCATGTGGTAACTGCCACAGACGATCGCATTTTTGGATAGGAACCGAAAAATTGAGAGCATGCTCTCAATCTTTTGCTGGCTGGAATTCCGCCAACAAAAGACCGATGGAGCATACACGCGGTCGCATTTTCCGGCGAAAAACTCTCATAGGTCTTTTGTGGGCTCGCTCGTCCCCATCCCCTTTCCTGACCGGCCGGGCTGCGTGCTCGGATAAGGGTCTTATATGGACCTTGAGGGGGACCCCCACTTCCCCTTTAAGTTCATACCAGGTGACGGGGCCAGCGACGTGTCAATCACATTGACGTCCTTCGCTAGTCCCGGCTACCTGGAGCCGCGTTCAAAATGAACGGACTTTTCTCCGTGTGCGGGAAAATCCGTTAATTTCAAAAGTCCGGCGAACTAGCACACGCGGCCGGATTGTCCACCAGACAATTTTTGTGTCAAAATTACTTTCTAAGTCCGCCGGACTTTCCACACACGGGCGGATTGTCCAGTGGACTCTGGTCCGCTGGATAGTTTGATCGTGTGTACGTGGCATAAGGGTTCTTCGTGCCTCCAATTTTGGAGAATTACTTCAGATCCCTTGAGTGGAGGCGGGCCCATTGAACGGCCGGAATGGAGGATGCCAGGAAAGCCAATGTCTACATTGCTGACTGTACAGTTACTGGCGAGCTTGCCTGGAATTGTTTCATCGCCCCCAGGATCTTTTACTTTTTCTCTTCTGGCCAGAAGATCTTTTGTTGAATAGTCGATGTTGTACCCCAAAAACGTATCTCTTGGGAAGGGATTAAGTTTGATTTCTCCTCATTCAGGATCCAACCTAGGTTTTGCAGCTGATTTTCTGAGCTGGCGAATAGAAGCAGATTGTCCAGATACAAAACTATCGTGATTCCCTGGATCCTCAGAGGCGCCAAGGCTTCCTCCATAACCTTTGTGAAGATCCTCAGAGCCGAGGACAAACCGAAGGGCAGGGCTCTGAACTGCAGATGGGATATCCTGCCCTCTGAGCTGATTGCCAGATGCAAAAACCTCTGGGATGCTACTGCTATTGGGATGTGAAGGTAAGCGTCGCTGAGATCAATGGAAGCCATAAAACATCCCCCCTTAAGCAGTTTCCTTACGGAGTAGATGGTATCCATGCGGAACTTTTTGTAGCGAATGGACCGATTCAGGAGTTTTGGGTTCAAAATAAAGCAAAAAAGGGTTTCTTTATTAGGAAAATGTGAGAATAAAACCCTAGACCAGGGATATGCAATTAGCGGACCTCCAGATGTTGCAAAACTACAAGTTCCATCATGCCTCTGGGTGTCATGCTTATGGCTCTCAGAGTCTTGCTATGCCTCATGGGAATTGTAGTTCTGAAACAGCTGGAGGTCCGCTAATTGCATATCTCTGCCCTAGACCTTCCTCCTCCTGAGGCACTGGAATAATTACTCCCTGTTGCCTGAGATCCTCTAAAAGGGATATTAATGCTAGGGCCTTGTACAGTGCTCTGGGGATCTGAGTCACAAAAAAACGGTTTGGAGGTCTCTCTCCGAAAACTCCAGTCCATATCCCTGGGAGATGACATTCAAGACAAATGGAGTGGACATTATGGCCCTCCACTGAGGGAGGGAGGGAGGGAAGGATAGAAGTCCCCCCTCCCACAGCAGGACCACCGTCACTGGCTTTTAGCTGGCTGTTCGGAACGTCTGAAAAGAACAGCCGCCATACCTCGCCCACTCTATGCACCCCAGGGTTTCTTATAACCCATGTTCTTGGGGGCCTGGGTTTGCTAGAGGATGAAATATCTTTTCATTTTCTTTGCTATAAAAGTATTTTTCTTATCTGCAGTCATATCCAAAATGGCCTCTAAATTTGGTCCAAAAAGCAGATTCCCATTAAAAGGGAGACGACAGAGCTTCACTTTAGAAGCAGTCTCCACACAAAGATTTAACTAGAGCACCCTTTGCACCAAATTCACCATGGCCAAAGTCCTAGCGGACATTCTGCTTTCAACAGAACTGGGAGGGTTTACAACAAATCCTCTCGGGAAGTACCTCAAGAAGGGCACCTTTTCTTAGAAAGGGGAGGGCATGCTTTGTCTTTTCCTGTGCCTTCTGTAATTAGAACAGAAAAGCACCCCATTAGGACCTAAGCATTACTCACACCCTTAAAATGATCTACCCATACCCCCCACCCAAGAAAAAGAAAGGGCGGGGGAGAGAGAGATCATCCAAATCATGCCCCCTCGTGAGGTAACTGAAGGGGCATGGAACAGGCACCCCCCCTCCCCAATTACTTCAGAAAACCAGAAGGGTGGAGGGAAAGGCAAAGCCACAAGGTAGATCTGGAGCCTCTGCCCCACCTTACATGAGCTGCCGCTTGTGGCTCCTGTTTCCTGCTTTTGCCACTAGCTCCGCCGACTCCATACTGCAGTGGGTTAGCAGCTCTGTTGTCCTCTTAAAAAATAAAATAAACTCCCGCTCTCCTCACCTCTGCCAGGACCGGAAGTCTACACCAGCCAGGGCCCGCCCCCCCGCCTTCCACAGGTGAAACTGAAAGCCCTGCACCCAACCAGAAGTCCCGCCTCTTCTGGAAATTAAGTCACCCAGTCCCAGAACAAACGGACCCCGGGAGCCCGACTCCACTCTCCCGGCTGGCCCAAGCCCTTACCGAGCGGGGAAGTGGGGACTCCAGAGCGTCCTCAACACATCTGGGAGGATACTGGGATGGCCCAAAGAGAAAAAATAAAAAAAAATAAAGGTGAACCATGCACCCACTCAGAACCTCTGCCTGGAGAGAGCGCAGTCCACTCACAGTTCCACGCATCGCTTCCACCATGACGGAGGTAATACTACAACTGAGGCCATGGTGGAAGTGGGCTGCCTTAAAAGGCGTTATTTGCCGTGTTTCCTGGGAAGTTGGGTGAAGCTACGCTCACCAGATGCTGTCCTGAAAGACACGTTGAGAAATACATCTATGTAATACAACTGGAACACTGCAGCTAAAAATAGGATTTTTATAACAGCTTACCTGTAAAATCATTTTCTTGGAATACATTATGGGGCACAGAGCCTAAGTAATAACTTAATGGGTTATAGGTCACCTTCAGGTGATGGACACTGGTATACCCATTACAGGAATTTCACTCTCCTATATAACCCCCTCCTTTTTCAAGGAGTACCTCAGTTTTTGTAGCAAAGCAATATACGTAAACCCCATAAGAGGGGAGGGAGGAGACTGTGTAAATTCTAGTTTGTATCCTAGAGACACCGTGGAGATGACCCATCTGTCCTGAATTTCCTTTTAGCAGACTTCTGAGTATTGCAAAAGCCTTCCCCCCACTCTGGCGAGGGGGGGGGGGCACGTCTTCATAATGAGGCTTTAGTATTCTGCTTAGCATAGTACCAGGCCCAGCTCTTCTTTTGTGCTTGGGCCTGATCCTTGCTTTTCTCTAGAGTCTGACGGCAGAAACCGTCACCACTGCTTAGAGGCGGATGCCCCTGTCGCAGCAGAAAAAGTCTGTTTAAACGAAGGACGTTTATACTTTGACTGTTAAAAGAGTACTCTTCCCACCAGAAATCGTTCGGATGTATTTATCCAAAACATTCCCAAATAGTCGCTCCCAATGAAAAGGGAAACTAGTCAGAAACCTTTTGCAAGGTGCTACGGCTGACCAATTTTTTAACCAAAGGGTCCAATGCATGTGTACTAGCACAAGCACAAGGCAGGACGCCTGGTGAATAGAGTCTTTCATAGCATCTATGGCAAAACATAATGCCTTTGGTAGTTCGGCCAACTCACGGGCCTGTTGTGCAGGGATCTCCTTAAGGGCCTCTCTGAACTGGTCCTTTAGGGACTGGCAGATGCCTAATGCAGTGACTGCAGGCTGAGTAATGACCCCCTGCTAAGGAAAAAGATGATTTTAACCCTTTCATGACTAAGCCCATTTCTGACATTTGGTGTTTACAAGTTAAAAGGCGTATTTTTTTTTTTACTAGAAAATTACTTAAAAATATATATATTATGTTTGGGGGTTCTAGCAGAGAATCTAGAGACTAAAATGACGATTGTTGCAATATTTTGTCACACGGTATTTGTGCAGCTGTGTTTTAAATGCAACTTTATGGGAAAATGGACACCTTTATGAATTAAAAAAAAAACAAGTAAAGTTAGCCCAATTTTTTGTATAATGTGAAAGATGATGTTATGCCAAGTAAACCGATACCAAACATGTCAAGCTTTATAATTGCACGCACTCGTGGAATGGCGACAAACTACGGTACCTAAAAATCTCCATAGGTGACGCTTTACATTTTTTTTACGGTTACCAGGTTAGAGTTTCAGAGGAGGTCGAGTGCTAGAATTATTGCTCTCGCTCTGACTATCACAGCAATACCTCACATGTGTGATTTGAACACCGTTTGCATATACGGGTACGACTTCCGTATTCGTTTCCTTTGCTTCACGAGCTCGCGGGGATGTGGGACGCTTTAAAAAAATAATTTTTTTCTTATTTATTTTTATATTAATAAACTGTTAAAAAATAAAAGAATTTTGATCACTTTTATTGCTGTCACAAGGAACGTAAACATCCCTTGTGACAGTAATAGGTGGCGACAGATACTCTTTATGGAGGGATCGGGGGGTCTAAAAGTCCCCAAATCTCTCCTTTGCACTTCAAAGCATTCAGATCGCCATTTTCTGCGATTCTGAATACTGTATTTATTTATTTTTTTAAACCAGCGCCATTGGCAGCTGAGTAAACAGGAAGTGACGTTGCTTCCCTGTTCACAATCAGGAGCCTGGAACAAAGCCGTTTCCGGCTTCGTTCCAGTCAGTAGCTAGCCGCTGGAAGTGGCGGTTCGTGAATCGGGTCTCCTGGTGGGACGGGAGTCCTGTTCACCACTCCTCCGGGATAACAGCCAAGCAGCTTTCAGCCGCATCGGTTGTTATCCTTGGAAAGCCAATCGCCGGCTCTAAAAAAAATGGTACTGGGATGATGCCTGCAGCTCCCGGTATAACCCCCGAAAGCCGAGGCCACGCATCTGCGTACGCACAGCAGGAAAGGGTTAACAGGAATTCCAACTTTTTATCTGTTGGATCTTTAAGTATTTGCACACCGGACAAGTTAAACTTTTATTCACACTGGAAATCGCAGCGTCAACTGCTGGTACATGCCATCTTTTGGTGAATTTTCTCCTCCATGGGATAGAGAACTAAGAATCTCTTTGGAGGGAGAAAATGCTTATCCGGGTGACCCCATTCAGCTTTTCTAGTAATGCATGGCCCAGAAATGCCTGAAAAGGCTGTAAAGGTTTTAAAGAACCCAAGGAAGAAACCAAACTTTCAGTTGACTCTGTTAAGGGTAGCATGAAAGTGGAACAAACCATCTGCTTAAGAGTTTGTACCATCAATCTCAGATTGCGAGGTTGCAAAAGGTGGATCATCTGTTTCCTCCGCAGAGGAATAATCGGCCTGTTTTTCCACGTGATCGCCTGAGTACCTCATCCTGTGCCCACTGTTCCCTCTGTAAAGGGTTTGAGTTGGGGAAAGGGGATCTAGCAAGCTTCCTATCAATTTGGATGGAGGATGTGCTTAAAGCCGCTAATCTTCCTTACAAGCCCTGCAGGGCAGAGGAAGGTGCATCTTCAGTCACGTATTTAGGGGCTGAAGCGTGAGAAGCAGCTGCACCACCAATAGGTTCCAATGACTCACCCTGGCTTGCCATATCTGGTATCTCCAGAGAGGATGACAGTGTGGAGGCATGACTGGAGCTCCAAGCTCCTGAGGGTGGAATTTTTGGTACCTTTGTGGTAACTCTGGAAGCCATAGTGCCAAGCACAAAAGCAGAGGCACCCTAGTAAAACATACTACTTGCTGAGCAATAGTGTAGAAATAACAATGGCACCATAAAGATCAGCTTGATGCTGAGCAACAATGTATTTCCTGTACTGGAAATGCCTGTATACACCCCTTACGTGCCCCAGCGCTCCTGTGTGACAATCTTCACTTCAGCTGCTCTGATAAAGACCTTCTGTTATAAAAGCGTCTGCTTTTTATATAGAAACTTCAGGTGTGCGCTCCACTGAGTGCCACACATGGCGCCGCCTGCCTTAGGCCAAGCCCCCTTGAGTGACCCACCCACCTCCTTTCAAAATGAACCTTAGCACGCGGGCGGCATGCATGCAGGTCTAATACAAACCGAAGGAGAGGAGGCTGCAGCCACCATCTGGCGCTCTTGGCAGGTTTCCACATTTATACGTGTCAGTGCAACAAGGCTTTATATAAAACAAAGAAAAATGTAATTTGGTAATAAAGCAGCCGCCCGCACCCCTCTGGGGGGGGGGGGGGATTTTTCTTAGCAGTAGAGGCTTAATATCTGTTACAGCCAGAGCTATAGTACATATAAAAATGCTGTACCCCCAGCCCCTTAGTTTCCCCAGTTGGGGGGGAGAGGAACACTTTGTTCAATTACAAACCCCTTCTTGTCTACTGGGACACATACTGTTGTAGCTGGACACATGGCTCCTGAGAGCAACATACACATAATTTGGTATCATTACGCCCTCTAGTGGAGATTTAAAGGCATTACAATGTTTTTCATATGGAAGAAATAAGGCATAGGTAGACTTTTTACAATTCCTAAGCTTCTTCCCTTACCTTTTCTCACTGCAGGATACTGCTGAAAACAGACAGATCCAAACTTCACCCATCACGGCGGGCAGTTCCTAAACCTTCAAAGACTGGGTCCGTATAATAGGGGTTCCACTCCTTTGGACCTGTATAGCACCCCTCACAGGCAACTTTAGGTAATGTAGCATGACCAAAAAGAGTCCTGGTTCCAGTCCTCAAGAGAGGCTTACAGGCAAAACCTTGTTTTAGTATGTGAGGACCGGGTACCATCCTGTGGCTTGGATGGATCCGGTCTATGAAGGAATTTAAATCCAGCATAGATCCCTCCTGGAGCTCCTCAGAGCACATCTGCACTCGTGACCAACACCTTAGACACTGGCGAAAAAACTGAGGTACTCCTGGAAGGGGGGGGGGGTTATATAGGGGAGTGAACTTCCTGTATTGGGTATACCAGTGTCCATAACCCATTAAGTTATTACTTAGGCTCTGTGTCCCATGATGCACAATAAAGGGAATGAGTGCGCAAAGAGACTAAGGCAGCTAGGAAACATGAGGACCTACCCCTCTTACCAGGTAACAGGAATAATATAGGTTTCACCAGGCACTCGAGGCCCCCCCCCCCCCTCTCGAATAGAGAAGGTTGGGGGGGGCGCGCAAGCGTCACCCATCACGGCAGGCTGCTCAGTGACCAACCTGTACAGAGACTGCAAAGACATGACCATCACCTTGAAAAGTGCTACTAAACCCACAACAGTAAAATCAGTCTGTATATGCAGTAAAGAATGCTTTTTATACTCACTGTGGAACCTAAGGGGTTAATCTGCATGGTGTATAAAGGTGGTTTGATCCCATCCTCTCTGATCCACTCCTTCCACTGTCTCCAAAAAAATAACCTGATATTTTTACAGAGGCAGGGGACAGCTGCACATGCTCAGGTGTATATTGCTAGTTTTTCTTTCTTTGGGAGGTTGCAGATGATCAGCACAGGGCCAACCAACACTGTCCAAAGGATCAGGGGAGAATGAAACTGTTCCTACAAGCTTTACTAGGAACGGAAAAAAACAAGAAAAAAAAAACAAGTCTGCTATAGACTGATGAGAAGGCATTTAAGCAGTTTACATTTACTAAAATTGCATTTCCATGTTCTGTGGAAGACCAGATATAGTGACTGCAGGTTCTGGGTTTAGTAACATGAATATGTAAACCAAACTGAAGCCATCCCTAGCTGGGAGGGGTTGTGCCATGAGTGGATGTCAGGTTTTTTTGATAGGGGCTAATCACCTAAAGATGGCAGCATAACCTGATCATGATGGAGATGGATACCCTTTTTACTGGGTTGTATAATAAAATTTTTAAGTGATGGCCAATTATATAAGAGAAAATGGTAATTTGCCAAAGAGCCATCATTAAAAATGTGGGCAAATGTTTGCGGCACAGCAGATAAGTACCCCCTATGTGTGGTATACAACAGAGTTATCAATAGAATACTGATGTTTTGGTATAACCCCAGATTTACGTCATACTTACAATCACAAGTATGAGACCGAGGCTGGAGCTGGACAGGAAAAGGGCACTCTGTTCCATATTTTTTTGCCAATGCTCTCTGGCCCAACCCTTTGGTTAGGTGTAATACAGCTCAAACCAATTTTTAAAAGTAACTCTCCCTTTGGACCCTATCCATTACCTTTGATTGCCCTTCATAGGCACCCTTTAAAAGTAAAAAATGGCCATATATATTCTTACAGCCACTAGAAGACAAATACATTGGCAGACTAACAAACCTCTGTCTGGTAAACTCGAATCTTCTTGCAGACACAAAACATGAAATATATTACCAAAGATACATTGGAGCTGTTCAACAAAACTTAAACCCTATAAGACCTGTGCATATGGTACATCACCCTCCACCCAACATGACCTCTTACGGTTTTGTTTTATGATGTCACACAGGCTGAATACTATGGTTGTTCAGATAATACAGAAGAAAAGTAACTATTTTTAATTAAATATGGGCTTATCCTAGATTTGGTCTTTTGATTATTTACTC
This sequence comes from Lithobates pipiens, assembly GCF_037356315.1. Taxonomy (NCBI): domain Eukaryota; kingdom Metazoa; phylum Chordata; class Amphibia; order Anura; family Ranidae; genus Lithobates; species Lithobates pipiens. The sequence goes on from NW_027507696.1 coordinate 18,946,391, forward strand.
AACCTATGGTATGTTACTTAATGAACACATATGCTATCTAGATCTCTACTCCACAATAAGTGTGGACCCTACTTTTGTATTTTGGGCTACCTCACACCTACTGTAGGTTTTTAAGATTATGTACTTTATTCACACTGAAAATGATTGTTCATTTAGGTGAATGAGCCCATTGAGCACATTTGCTCTTTTCTTGTAGATTTCTTTTTTTTTGTTTATTTAAAAACATTGTCTGGTCATGAAGTAAACCCTTCCAGAGGTCAAAAGACAAACTTGTTTTTAGATACAGAAGTACAAATGCAGGAGTGTAAATGTCTTTGCAGGTGTGAACACACTAATGTGAGTTGCCGCCTGCAGCTTCCCGTTAGTTCTGTAGCTCAGAGACAGGCTTCATGCACACTGCTATTAAACTCAAGTTTTTTTGAGCTTGGGCTTTTATATTTTGAATGCCCTTAACCGCTTCAATACCAGACACTTTCGCCTTTTCCTGCCCAGGACAATTTTGAGCTTTCAGTGCTGCTGCATTTTGAATGACAATTTCGCAGTCATACAACACTGTACCCAAACTCCCCCCCCCCCCCCCCCCTCCACTCTCATAAGCAACATTAAAAGCCCCTATGCCCTCTGTATTAGAACAAGAAGTTCCTCTGTGTCCGTTATATCATAAATATGCTCATCCATACTATTAACAGAAGTCTTCCTGCAATCACGCGACTGCTCGGCTCTCAGTGCTCAGCCCCACCCACTTAAACTGTCAGCTAGGAAGATGACAGGAGAGAGGAGGCAACTGATCACAGGAAGACTTATCAGTACAGATAAGCATATTTATGATACAACAGACACAGGGGAATTTATTGTTATAATAGAGAGGGGATAGGAGCATTTTATAGAAGTGGCTTAACCACTTTAAACTCCCATCTAGGTTTTTATCAGAAGAGTTTGATAAACTCACCTAAACGGTTTTGAAAAAAAAAAATGCAGCTTAGGCGAGTTTATAACATGAATGATCTCCTATCAGGAGAAACAATGTTTACAAGAAACCAGTGGACATGAGGTCTTACAGTAAACATTTATAGACAATACAGGGAGAATATTTTTATGAATTGTCTTAAGTGGTTGAGTGGCATGGACTTCATTACAACTGCCTGCAGTTTACAGAACATCAAAAACAAAAAGGAATGCATTAAAGGAAATTGCCTGTGACAGTTTGACACATTTTCATTAAAGAGCAAGCAAAAATAAATGCAGACACAAAATACATGTTACCATTTTTTTTTATTTTTCTCCTTTCCCTGCCTGGCACTATAAAAAAAGTCTCAAAAGAAAAAATAAAAATAAAATAAGAAAAAACAAAAACAAAATAAAAACACAAATCAAAAAGGAACAGTCTAAAACACAAAAGATGCCCAGCTTGTGTCTTCCAGCACTATGCAGGAATCTGAGCTAGAATAAAACTAAAGAAAAGGCTGTTTTGTGAGGGGCAGTCGACTCTCTCCGGGAAACAAGCTTCTCCCATAGAAAGATACCTGCAAAGATAAAAACACGCAAAAAAAAAAGAAAAGAAAAGGAAACAGCAGGATGTTTAGCAGACATCACTTCCCTCCCACAGCTGAAAACACACTAGGCTGGGAACCATTCAGTATACACATTCTTTGATTAACAGGTATCCTGCACATAAACAGTCCACACACCCCCAGAATACCCCAGAACAAGTCAGACACTCACTAATTAGTACAACCTCTTACTCCCCCCAACATACAGTAACCATCAGGAGCCTGGCCTACCACACCCATCTTGAAACATTGAAGGATGAACATGGGGCATGTGAGCACAAGAGAAAAGAATGGTCCACATGGGACCCTGCTTTAATAAACTCTTAAAATTCATTTCCAGTCTTCTTTTTTTTTTTCTTTTTTTTTCTTTTTTTTGTGTTTTTGCCTCTCAGGTCTTCCTAACGTTATATGTTTAGTAAGGTGAATACCATGATGTCACGCGAGCCCGACCCCTGAAAAAGATAAGCCTAGTGTAAGCAGACAAAGTTTTGTGATAACGTCAAATATCCCAACACCCACCAACAGGAGCCCCCGCCCCATGCCTTCTGTGCCAATTACCCCCCAGACCTGTACACGCGTCCTCTGGGTCTTGAAGGATAGCCGCTGTAGAATCTGGAACGGGAACTGTACGAGGATGCTCTAGCTCTGTATCTTGCACGTGGAAAGCCTCTGTCTGTTGTGCTAATGCCAGGTCTGTTCGTCCTTTTGGGCACCACCTGTGAAAATACATTAAAGTGTGAAATGGCAATTTCGGTGGATACTGCTTTTTCATCTCTTGGATTTTAATGCTGAAATCTTGACTTGGCACATACTGAAACAGCTACAAGGTAGTTTTATGAAAAAGATTGGAGTTGGAACATTAAAAGGCTGGTGTAAAAGGCAGTAACTGACATCTCACCAATGAAGTCCAATACACAAATACAGAAGACTGCTCAACCTTGAAGTAAACTTTTGCGTCAACTAAAAATACTTTGGTACATTTTATAAAGTGAGGGGCCTGAATCAATCTCTTCATAGCAAAGCTCTCCAGTGCCCACTGTTCCAGAGCTGACCGTTGTCGAAGCAACTGTTGTAACTGCTTCCTCATCATGCTAATAAAAGGGCAAACACAATAAGCTGAATGTTCAAAATTCCCTGTAAAAAGTGAGTTGCCACTAAAAGGTGGAAAGCCCCTTACACTAAAGACATAGAAGAAATTACCTGAATATACACAAAGTAAACTCCTTCTGTAGCAAGACCAGAACTATGTGTTCCCAACACAACCTTTTGGTTGAAAGTGGCCCAAAACGGATATGGAAATCGCAGATTAAGAAAAAGCTGCGGGATACACAGCTAAACAATTTAAACTATATGGACTTATTACCATATGGCCAACCACCTGTTTCCTTGAACTGTCTTATGAATACCTAGACAATAACTTAAAGCGGGAGTCCACCGGGACTCCGCGTTTTTTTTTTTTTTTAAAAGCCAGCAGCTACAAATACTGCAGCTGCTGACTTTTAAAATAGTGACACTTACCTGTCCAGCGCGCCCGCGATGTCGGCACCCGAAGCCGATCTCTAGGTCGCCTGTCGGGTCCTGCCGCCGCCATCTTGGGTATGGGAATCAGGAAATGGAGCCTTTCGGCTTCATTTCCCGGTTCCCTACTGCGCATGCGCGAATCGCGCTGCGCAATAAGGACGCTCCCCGCTGCCTCTGGGATCTGTGTGTTTCCCAGCAGGCAGCGGGGCACTTGCGGAAAGGGGCGTAAATTACGCCCCTTTCCGCAGAGAGCTATCCCGGAAGTGGGTGCAGTTACCTGGATTATCCAGGTAACTGCACCCCCCTCCCCCCCGAAAGGTGCCGATTGTGGCACCGGAGGGGGGGAGGGTTCCGATGAGCGGAAGGTCCACTTTAGGGTGGACCTTCGCTTTAAGTATGGCTTGTTGCATTGAAAAACGGAGCAATAAAACGCCACTGATCGTTCACTTCTCTCTGTGACCATCAGTCAGCGGCTCTCTGCTCCTCCAGCACTCATTGGAGCACTGGGCTGTAGAGGGGGGGAGGGGCTGACAAGCCAGGTGAGGCTTCAGGGTGGATCCAGACCATAGGGTTGGGATCTTCTCCCAGCGGGGAACGGCTCTGATGTCAGCTGACAGGCTTCAGACCGCTGTCAACTGAAAACTGGACACAGCATTTTAATGAGCGAAATAAGTATTTGATCCCCCATCAGCAAGATTTCTGGCTCCCAGGTGTCTTCTATAGAGGTAACGAGCTGAGATTGGCACCACCCTCTTAAATGGAGTGCTCCTGATCTCAGCTTGTTACCCGCATAAAAGACACCTGTGCAAAGAAGCAATCAGATTCCAATCTCTCCACCATGGCCAAGACCAAAGAGCTTTCCAAAGATGTTAGGGAAAAGATTGTAGACCTACAAGACCATTGCCAAGCAGTTTGGTGAGAGGGTAACAATTGGTGTGATTATTTGCAAATGGAACAAAATAACAGTCAAGCTCCCTCGGTCTCTGGCTCCATGCAAGATCTCACCTTGTGGCGTTTTAATGATCATGAAAACAGTGCGGAATCAGCCCAGAATTACACAGGAGAATCTAGTCAATGATCTCAAGGCAGCTGGGACCAGTCACCAAGAAAACTATTGGTAAAACACTACGCTGTGAAGGACTGAAATCTTACGCAGGGGGACCTTGCAGGAGCTGCAGGAAGGCACATGTACAGGCCCATCTGACGTTTGCTAATGAACATCTGAATGATTCAGACAACTGGGTGAAGGTGCTGTGGTTAGATGGGGCCAAAATCAAGCTCTTTGGCATCAACTCAACTTGCCATGTTTGGAGGAGGAGGAGGAATGCTGCCTATGACCCCAAGAACACCACCCCCACCATCAAACATGGAGGTGGAAAGATGCTTTGGGGGTGTTTTTCAGTTAGGTGGACAGGACAACTTCACAGGATCAAAGGGACAACGAAGAGACCATGTACCGCCAACTCTTGGGCAAGAACCTCCTTGGTTGTGGATGGGTATTCCAGCATGACAATGGCCCAAAACACACAGCCAAGACAAAATAAGCGGCTCTAGAAGCAGCACATTAATGGTCCTTGAGTGGCCTAGTCAGTCTCCAGACCTTAATCCCATAGAAATGTGGAGGGAGCTGAAGGTTCGAGCTACCAATCAGCCTTGAAACCTTAAAAGCGGGAGTCCGCGTTTTTTTTTTTTTTTTAAAGCCAGCAGCTACAAATACTGCAGCAGCTGACTTTTAAAATAGTGACACTTACCTGTCCAGCGCGCCCACGATGTCGGCACCCGAAGCCAATCTCTCGATCGTCTCTCGGGTGCTGCCGCCTCCATCTTGGGTATGGGAAACAGGAAGTGGAGCCTTTCGGCTTCATTTCCCGGTTCCCTACTGCACATGTGCGAGTCGCGCTGCGCAATAAGGATGGACCCGCTGCCTCTGGGATCTGTGTTTCCCAGCAGGCAGCGGGGGACTATCGGAAAGGGGCGTAATCTACGCCCCTTTCCGCAGAGAGCTATCCCGGAAGTGGGTGCAGATACCTGTACTGTACAGGTACCTGCACCCCCCTCCCCCTGAAAGGTGCAAATTGTGGCGCCGGAGGGGGGGGGATGCCAATGAGCGGAAGGTCCACTTTAGGGTGGACCTCCGCTTTAATTGACTTGGACAAAATCCCTTTTGAGATGTGTGCAAACCTGGTCACCAACTACAAGAAACGTCTGACTTCTGTGATTACCAACAAGGGTTTTGCCAAATACCAAGTCATGTTTTGCAAAGGGGTTAAATACTTTCACTCATTAGCCACTTGCCGACCAGCTGCCGCAGTTATACTGCGGCAGGGCGACTAAATTGCATGAATCGCCATACTGTTACGGTGCTTTGTGAGAGATGCAGCAGGCTGGAGGAGTGAACACCCGCATCTGAGAAAATGTGCTTGGCCGGCTGCCAACAATGTCCACCGGCCACCTGCAATCGCTCCACAGAGGCAAAAACGGGGATCTGTCAATGAAAACAAAGCAGATCCCCGTTCTGTCAGTGGAGTACAGTGTGATCATCTGTTTCTAGCGATTTAGGTACAGTGATTGCTCTGTACTCCCAGTCAGTCCAGTCCACTCCAGTTTGAAAACACCTCCCTAGGACACTTAACCCTTTGATCGCCCCTGGTGTTAACCTCTTCCCTGCCAATGCCATTTATACAGTGATCAGTGCATTTTTTATAGCATTAACTGTATAAAGGTCTCTGGTCCCAAAAAAAGTGTCGTATCCGATCTATCGGCCTCAATGTCGCAGTCCCACTAAAAGTTGCTGATAACCGCCATTACTAAAAAACAAAAAAAAAAGCTCTAATATGCCATAATTCCCCCATAAGTTTTGCACAAACCAATCAATATATACGCTTATTGTGCGCCACTTCTAATTTTGACTGTCCTATCGTCCTGGACCACAAACCTGTGCTATGTTTTCTGCTGCACCATTGGCATGGTTATATCTGCTTAGTCCTCTCCATAAAATTATCAGAAATTTATGCTTAAAATAGAACTAAAGGCAACACTTTTTTTAATTTTGGATAGAATAAAGGAGGGTATAGCCCCTGTCAGTTTTTTTTTTTACCATCCTTGTCCCATTGCAGATATTTCCCTTCACTACCTGCTCCATAGCCAAAGAGGAAGCAAGAGGAAATCTATGCAAACTAAGGGAATCCATTGCTGCCTTGGACCCCCCGAACTAGTGTCCTCACTTGAAAAATTTGAGGGTGGGACTTAAACAGCAAGGGATGTGGCCTTGGCAGGAAGGAGCGGATCATATTTAACTTCCCATGTAAATGGGATCCTGCAAAGTTTGGCTTTGGATGTGCAGCCCCCCTGATATGTTTTTAGCGACTGGGCCCTTCTTGCGGAGTTAGATAAGGGCGAGGATCTAGCTGCCATCCGTACCGAATCAACCGATGCATCTGCGACACAAGCGATGCCCCGAAGGAGCAGGGGGAAAGGACAGAATTTGCTATTTTGGTGTTCCCTCAATGTGGGCCTGTATCAGAGTCAGCCAGAACACTACATTTCAGGCCACTACAGTTACACCCCCCCCCCCGAAGGTTTTCCACCTCTTCAAGAAACAGTTTGTACTGGGATGGCTGTCTGGAATTTCCTTCCAGAGCTCGTCCCTTTGACTCTTGGGAGCCAGAGGCTGCGCTGTCTGGCTCTTCCTCAGCCTCTTCTCTGGAGACTGCTGGAGGGCCTGCACTAGTGGATGGTAATCCTTGAGTTTTTGGTAACGCTACCTACTGTATTGGAAGATGAAAAGTCTGAGGCTGCAGAATGTGAAACCCCCCCGCAAGGAAAGTATTAAAGGATTCAAGCGTATTAGAAAGCTCCTTTACTGATGCCGCTAGCTCACTGCCCTGCTCAGTGGTATGTTCCTGCACTAGTTTGTACATTCTCTACATAGTGTTTTTTTCCCAGGAGTCCCCAAGTAACTTTACAGGAAGGGCGCTGCCTCTTTGAGCTAGCTATGAGGCGTTCTGGGTTTGTATGTTTTGTTCTGAAAGAAAGAATAAACCCCCACAGGCATTAAAGGATTACTAAACATCCCCTCTGCAGTTAGCTGCAGGTGTGCAGCCTCATGGGTCCCCATAAACTTTCCCTCTGGCACCGGAAGGATTAAACCCCTTAGGACCCCCTGTGGTTGAGGGGTCTGGCAAGGAGAGCTCCACCCTAGGTTCCCCTTAGCATGGCTGGAGCTGTCTGGTCCCTTCTGCCTCCGACACGTTGGTGCCGCCACCAGACCTTTGCTGTCTCCACAGCAATTGCAGCTCCTCTCCCGACGAAACCAGAAGCCACGGGTCAAAAGGAAGTGCTCATCCCTTCCGCCAGACCTGGCATCACCCAGCTCCTTGCAGTTCCAGAGACTGGCGTGGCTTCTCCACGCTGCAGTATGTCGAGTCCATTGTTGGGGGTCCCGAACCACTGTATGGGGTCTGAGCACTTTAGTGAAAAGGTGCCCCCCAGCCTACACCTGCCATCAGAGATGTAGGGGCAGTGATCTTCACCAGGTAACATCCCTGGTCACGTCCAAGGAGCCTCTGCCCCCTTTCAGGACACTGCCTGAGCCTCCCTGGCTCTCCTGGTTTGGTTCTAAGTGGCGTCTCCCCTCTGGAGGAAATAACTGGGGAGCCAACAGGGGAGGAGGAAATTTAAAGATGGCTGGCACTGCGGTGTTTCCTACAGAGGCGAGCAGCCAAAGTCTCAGATGGCTGTCCTGAAAGACGATTAGGGAAATTGTACCCTTTCACTGGCATCAATGGAAGGAATTATGCCCCATCAATGGTGTCAGTGGGAGGAATTGTGTCCTTTTGATGGTGTTGGAGGAAAAATGTCACGTTGGTGTCAGCGATAGGAATTATGACCCGTTGGTGTCAGTGGAATAGTATGCCAAGAGCCAGATAAAAGAAAGCAAAGGGCCGCATTTCGCCCCTGGGCTATAGTTTGGAGACAGCTGACCTAAACCATCCCATTGTAGCTCTAGCTTTTGTGTTTAGGGTCGTTGCCCTGCGGGAAGGTGAACCTCCACCCCAGTCTCAAGTCTTTTGCAGACTCCCAACAGGTTTTCTTCAAAGATTGTCCTGTATTTGGCCTCATCAACTCTGACCAGCTGCCATGTGCCTGCTGAAAAAAAGCATCCGCACAACACAATGCTGTCACTGCCAAGGTTTACCGTGGGGATGGTGTGTTCAGGGTTATGTGCAGTGTTAGTTTTCTGCCACACATAGCATTTTGCTTTTAGGCCAAAAAGTGCCATTTTGGCTTCATCTGACCAGAGCACCTTCTTCTACACATTTGCAATTTACGAGAAGCCATGTGGGGGACATAGCAAACGGGACTTATGGCTCTTTCAACAATGGCTTTCTTGCCACTCCTCCATAAAATCCAGATTTGTGGAGCGCACAATAGTTGTCCTGTGTGAACTGGCCCTCAATCCATTTTTAAATAAGCGCTGTGAAAATGTACTGAATGGACTGTAGGTGGTGCTATGCTGTTGTCCATCTGCTATGTGCATTGGGAAAACCACCCAGATCTAGCTTAGCCATGTAAACCCATGCATCAACCTAATCCAACGTGAAAAGTATATTTAACAACGTGGGGTTTACTTACTAAAACTGGAGAGTGCAAAATCTGGTGCACAGAAACAATTTGCTTCCAGGTTTACAGAGCTTAATTGAAGAAGTTGAAGTTAGACGCTGATTGGCTACCGTGGAAAGCTGCACCAGATTCTGAGGCGCCAAGTCACCATGGCAATAAGAAGTTTCGCACTGGCGCCTGGGGTAGGTACCACCAGAATCACCCCAATGTATTCCGGGCTCCGCTTGTTCATCTGCAGGCGCCGATGGGTAGAGGGGAGGCAGACACGTCAGCCCTTCTAGTTGTTGATCCAGAAGGGACATGTGAAGTCACTTACAGGCCAGCGAGGTGGGGGGAAAAAAAGGCAATGCAGACTGATGTGCATTACATTCACTGTAGCACAGGGGAGACATGCAGGGTCTTTTGGAGCCTGGATGTCTCATTAAAGAGAACCGGTTCCAGAGCCTGGCGTAGCTTCTCCACACTGCTAGTTAGACCAAAGTACATAAAATCACCCCCCCCCCCCCAGATTTGCACGTACAAATGTAAACCCACGCCTATGCCTGAAAATGCTGATTTCAAAACAGGTTACAAATCACTGTGCATGCCGGAATAAGAGTAATTCCAGCACCAGAACTCCTTCGTAGCACTAAACTGATGACCTATAGGGGGCTTTCAAGGTGTCGCCTATGGAAAATATAGGTTAATATGTTGGGTATTTACTTGATGCAACCCCAGCTTTTATATTTAACCCAAAAATTTGATAATTTGTGTTTTTCCAATTACCTTTGTGGTAATATATATTGTGTGACATAAAAACAGGGCGTTTATGTTATCTCCAGGCCTCAAATGATTTTAAATGTCTCTGTAAAAACAGCTCTGGCTTTGAAATGGTTAAATGATGTTACCTGTTCCACTCATAAGATTTGAATAAAGAAACTGGCTCTTAACTTTTTAGCTGGCTCTTAGATTCAACGCAAATTTGTCAAGCCCTGTCTTACATGGAGGGCCAACTCAAAATCTGACGATTAGCAGTTTCTGCCAAGTGACAACAATGCAAGCCATCAGAACAATCTCTTCATATCCTCACACCCCCCATTAGGCTTTGACACTAAGTCGGCTGCGTTAGCAGTAAAGCGCCACTTGGTTTAGTGGCGCTTTTCAGCTGCTAGCAGGGCGCTTTTAACCCCTGCTAGTGGCCGAAGGGTTAAAACCAACCGCATTGCGGCGCTTTGAAAGCGCTGCCCTTGCATTCCAATGGGCAGGGGTGGTTTATGAGCATGGTACACAGTGCTCCCAAACCGCCCCAAAAATACTGCTCGCCTGACTTTTTCCCCATCCCGCAAGCCCACTGCCCCAGTGTGAAAGCACCCAGGAATTCACGCTGGGGAGGTGGCTTTCAGGTTATATTTTTAGTGCTAAAGCACCTAAACCCGCCTTGAGTGTGAAATGTCTTATAGTTGACTTGGTGCTTCCCACTGAACTCACAAAGCTAGTTGACAATCAACGTTTACATATCTTCCCTTAGCTCTCACTGCTAGGAGGAAATACCTGTGTATACTACAAGTCATAGGACTGACTGGCCCAGCATGGTCATCTATATCTGAAGTACCAGGTAATTCCTTCAGCAATCAGCTCTGGAGTGGCAGGGGAGGTGAATGAAAAGCATACATTGGGGAAGGCTATTAAAACAAATCTGCTGCTTGGCTCTTATTGGGCAAAAATATGCAAACAAATGCCAAAAAACAAACACTTAAAAAAAATAAAAAGTTAGGTTTAGAATAGTCTGATTCTGAAAAAAGCAAGTGAGAATCAGCTCAATGTCAAAAACAGAATGAACACTGTCCAAGTTGAGGGCTGCCACTGATTTTATTAATGGGATCTGTACTGATATGGATTACTCATCATGGCAAAAAGCTGCAGCTACCAACATCTATACAACGTATATTCGCACCTAAAATAGCCACAAAATGTTACAGCCAATAGGTACTCACCGGCCACTTTATTAGGCACACCAGTTCAATTGCTTGCAAACAAATTGCTAATAAGCCAATTACATGGCAGCAACTCAATGCATTTAGACCTCTAGATGTGGTGAAGACAACGTGCTGAAGTTCAAACTGAGCATCAGAATGGGGAAGAAATTGGATTTAAGTGACTTTGAACGTGACATGGTTTTAGTGCCAGACAGGCTGGTCTGAGTATTTAAAAAACTGATCTACTTGGATTTTCACGCACACAACCATCTCTAGGATTTACAGAGAATGTTCAGAAAAAGAAAATATCCAGTGAGTTTCAGTTGTGTGGATGAAAATGCTTTGTTGGTGTCGAAATGGGCACTGTTTCAAGATGATAGAAAGGCAACAGTAACTCAAATAACCACTCATTACAACCAAGGTATGCAGAATACCATCTCTGAATGCACAACACCTTGAAGTAGATGGGCTACAGCAGCAGAAGACCACACCAGGTGTCACGCCTGTTAGCCAAGAACAGGAAACTGTCTACAATTCACACAGGCACACCAAAATTGGGCAATAGAAGATTGGAAAAACGTTGCATGGTCTGATGAGTCTCAATTTCAGCTGCGACATTCAGATGGTAGGGTCATAATTTGGCGTAAACATAAAAGCATGAATCCATTCTGCCTTGTGTCAACAGTTCAGGCTGGTGGTGGTGTAATGGTGTGGGGGATATTTTCTTGGCATACTTTGGGCCATCATTTAAACACCATAGCCTACCTGAGTATTGTTGCTGACCATATCCATCCCTTTATGTCTACAGTGTACCCATCTTCTGATGGCTACTTCCAGCAGGACAATGCACCATGTCACAAAGATCAAATCATCTCAAACTGGTTTCTTGAAGAAAATGTACTCCAATGGCCTCCAGTCACCAGATCTCAATGCAATAGAGCACCTTTGGGATGTTGTGGTTTGGGAGATTCTCATCATGGATGTGCAGCCAACAAAATCTGAAGCAATTGTGTGATGCTACGATGTCAATATGGACCAAAATCTGAGGAATGTTTCCAAAAGAGGGTCCAACCGGTACTAGCAAGGTGTACCTAAGTGGCTGGTGAGCGTATATAGTAGATATCACTATTAAAAACCCACAATTTTTAAAAGCAAATGATAGGATGTGGGTCATTCGCCATGTTCGTATTCTAGTAGAATAGCAGAAAGCCCATCATGAGCTGTGTGTGTAGCAAAAACTGCCACTCATTCTTAAAGTCAAGCAAGGCGCCTTACCTTTATCTGTCGGCCTCTGAACAGAGACTCATCAAGGGCCATTGATGTCCGGACAGATTCTTTATCAGAAAATTCAATGTAGGCAAACCTGCAGAAACAGAACATGGTGAAATAAAGGCCTGACTTGATTTCCTCTTACTCCATGCCACAAATATGCAGAGAATGTATGCAACAGCTATAACAAAGAAATCCAAATGATACCTGACCTACTAAATGCAAAATCAATGTACAAACACAGCAACAGACAGAAGTTTTGAAGTCACGTTATGTACAAGACCTATAAACCTTGCCAAGGATATGCCGCACCACCTCTGAGCCATTAAACACAGTTGGCTGAAATGCAGAGACTTAAATATTGATCAAATAGAGAACTCTGCTGAGGCAAACAGTCTGAAACTTTAAGAGGTTTACAGCAAAACCACTTTCTCTGCAAGTACACCTATTGTTTTTGCTGCCAGACTGAGTAAGCGAAGTGTAGGGCAAGTTTAACCCATTCCAGCGATGACTGGGCAACACGCTGCGTGGATACTGATATTTTGCAAGGTACTTTCAAAATCCCAACCTCAAATGGCTTGAAATTAAACCTTTCAAAACTATTCACACAGTAGCATAAATAGTATTTTTAATTTGCTTGTAAAATCAGTTTTCTGGAGTACATGAAAGAACACAGGCTTCTTTAATTCATTACGACTGGGTTATATACAGCTACCTTCAGATTGTATTCACTGCATTGGGGGGGGGGGGGGGGGGAATCCCGCCTCACAGGACAATCAAATCCTGTAACGAGGGAGCAGGGATGGGGCCGAGCCACGCTGTGTGAGTCTATGGACACATAGTAGGGCTTGTGAGCTCGCCTGCACATCGTGTACCCATACGAAGCCGCTTCCTATGTGGGCATATGCAGGTGGCAGCCAGGAGACTGCAGAAGAGGTTGAAAGCCACTCTGTGCGATACCTTTGCACAGAGCAGGTAATTATAACGTGTTTATTTTTGTAAAAAACTGACTAGGGATGTGTAATGTGCATAGAGCGGTGCACATGACCTTAACTTGCACTCATTTCAAACAACTGGAAGTGAGGGAAAAGGTTAGATTAAAAACAGGGGGGGATAGCCAGAAGAATGAATGAGGAGAGAGATGTGAACAAAGCCTTACTAGAGAATGGAATCAAAAGATCTCAAACAGAACTGCCATTGTGGAGATTTGTACCTTCATGGAACTGTACTACAGACCAGCTGTTGGTCAAAGCCAAACTTGAGTAAGGACAGCATACATTCCACAGTGTACCCAGCAAAAGGTTTACCAGGTGCAGTGGTAGACTTCACAAGTCAGCAGCTTCTCTATCCTTCAAGAGGCCTATCTAATCTGAAAAGACCACCTCTCAGGGCTGTGGCTTCAACAACCATACTATTAAAGCCAGCGACCAATAAGAAGGATGAATACTGGGCCTTGGGACAAGATGCGAGAATGACCTGAAAGCCCAGAGTTTACCAGGAGCTGGAATATGTTGGAATTCCATGCTCCAATGGGCCAATTTGGTGTAATGACAACCACCAGGATGCCCTTCTTGATCTTGCAAAAATGCCATTTGTATACATATATAAACAATTACCTCAATTCCTCCACAGCAGCGAAATTGGCCTACAGGCTGCCATAAGACAGGAATTAATTTTCCTTCTAGACCTAAAAACCACAATCAGCAATATGCCATGCAGGGTGCACTCTTTAGACTTATGTCTTCTGTGCACACCAGAAAATGGACCTGAACTTGGTAGGGGCTGGATCATCAATGATTCACACGTGCAAGATAAACAAGAGGGTGCAACATGGTAACCAGCTAGATTGATGGCCATGTAATCCACCACATCAGATGCCATCTTCAAAACATCTGTAGTACCATGAAACTGCTCATTTCCACACAAAGCACTTACCCCTTAGGGTGACCTGTGAACTTGTCACAAAGAATGGTTACCCTGTTCACAGATCCACAACCATGGAAATGGGCCTCTAATTCTTCTGCTGTTGCTCCATAATCAACCTGCACATAAAAGATTAAAATATTAAAGTGGAACTTTACCCATAACAATAAAATAATGCTCTTTAGCAAGGAACAGATTCCATATTATTAGATATATGCTACCGACAGTTTATGCTGTAAATTGCCTCCAGCATTGTTCCTGTGTCTTCTTGCTGAACCCCAGAGCCCCGGAACAGCAGTAAATCATAAAGCAGAATTAAGCCCATTGATTTAACATGCTTACAATTACAACGGTCACATTTGATTGCATCTTCAACCAAACTGTCAAACCATCAAATGGCTGGTATCATTACATGTGCAGTACTATGGCAGGTGCAGATCAAACAGAAGCAGCTTCCTTGGTTATAAAGAATAGGAGGGTTTAATTCCACTTTATGGCTGTCCGCAGATAAGGTTCTAAAAAATTCAGCAGTGCCTACAAATGGAGAGCAATCGAGCATGTGCAGAGTATTGCTGGATTTTAAACAGTAGAGACACATTTTTAATGTTTTACATAGCTAAACCTGCAAAAGGGACCAACCTGAAATGATCTAGCAGGCCTAAAGTGGTTGTAAACCCTCACATAAACATTTACAAAGTAATTGCACAGTTGAAAAAGGAGTGATTGAATATTGATAAAACAGCAGCTGGCAATCACATTTTTGTAAAGTAATAGAAAATAAAGATTGCCCCACTAACAAGATGACCATTGACCAAAACGAAATGTAATATAACAGTGATCAGTCCATATAGAAAAAAAATAAAAAGTGAAATGTCCTTTGCATTCATGTCTCAAAGGTGTTGGATGACTAACCATCGGGAGTGCACCTTCCACCGTGATAGGAAAAAAGGTTGTGCCCTTACAGATAGCTATATTCCACATTATAGGAGCCTAGTAAAGCGGGGGGTACATACAGCACCATAGGGTCCATCCTCTGGATGTAGACAAGATGATATGGATATCGACTCCACTGGTTGCTCTGTTCTGCATCTCACCAAGTGAGGTTGTTATGCTAGGTCTGGGAATTCCTCACTGCAAAAAATGGGTCCTAGGTTTTCATACTGGAAACATTGGTGTGACCTTCAGCATGTTACAAACGTCCATAACACAACCTCTGTACACAAGGCATCTCCTGTACCCTGTGCACAGCTCTGAGAGACCTGGTGTCTGTAGAAACATGAGCTCCCAATCCTATGAATAGGATCAATTTATCTTGTCTACATCCAGAGTACAGACCCTATGTGCTCTATGCTCCCCTGCTTTACTAGGCTCCTATACGGTGGAATCTAGCCATCTGGTAAGGGCACAACCTTTTTTTTATCACGGTGGAAGGTGCACTCCGGGTGTTTAGTCATCCAAACCCTCACATATACCCAGTGAAGGGACTAGCCTCACATAAAACAAATACTCCTGCATAGGTTTTACGTGTTTATCTATAGCCCAGTTCCCTACACCGATTCAAAAGGGCAGGATCATGTTAAAATCCTTCATCTGTCAGTTTATATCCGTTTTTAATCTGATTTTTTTTTTTTAAAGAAAAAAGCTTTTAAAAAAAACAAAATGTTGACAAAAAAAAATAAAAATGTAAACTGATGTAAATTGATGATCCATTTACACCTGTTTTTCCATAGCGATGCATTGATGTCTGTTTTTCCATCCATCAATGGATGGATGAAAAATGGACAAATGGCATGTGTGAAAGGGGGTTTAAAGCTAAAGTTTTATTTATAATCGTAATTATTGATTAATAATCTTTGCACTTTTTCCCAGTCAAAATTCCTCAAATACAGTAAGAATAATGGATTGTGAAGTAAAGACTTTACTGAACATAATGCAAAAAAAAAAAAAAAAAAAATCAAGGGGAATAAATCTATTTTCAACTTAAATAAAGCAAACTATACGTGATGAAATGTAATTCGTGATCTATTGCCTTTAACATTAAAGCTTACATTTCCAACATATATCGATCGAGCATCAGCTTCCATTTTCTCCTCTATAGACATAATAACAGGACCAGCTGCAAAATAAATACCAACATTTTTTTTAGCTTTTTACATTTGCTTACAATAAAAAAAAACTTAAAATTGCGCAATTCATTTACAATATTGAGTGAATTTTTTTTCTCAGACACCTCAACCTTTAACTACTATATGCCATCCTGTCATTACAGGGAGCAAGTGGTACTCAAAGTGGTTCTAAAGGTTCAAGGCTTTTTACCTTCATGCATAAAGGTAAAAAACTCTTCTCCAGAGCAGCCCCCTAATGCATTATTTGAGCCCGATATCTTCCTCTAGCGCTGTCCATGAGAGCCTCAGCTCTCTGGGGACTCTTCCCCCTAACTGGCCCCCACTGCTGTCAATCACAGCCAGTGATCCAATGAAGGGAGAGAGGGGCAAGGCTGAGCCACAGTTGTGTGAATGGACACGCAGAGCAGTGACTTGGAGCAAGCTTGCTTTCTCCGGGGCCCACGGCAGGAGGGAGGGGCCAGGAGCACCAACAGGGGATTTGGGAAGAGAAGGAGTGGGGCTGGAAACCACTGCACAGAGTAGGCAATTATAACGTTATTTTAATATAAAAAAAAAATCCAAAGCTTTAATCTGTTTAAAACTGCAAAGCACGATCAAATCCATGGTCGAAACCAACCTTCCTCAACCAGGGTTCCATGTTACCTTAAGGTTCTCGACAGCTTGCCAGAGGTTCCTTGAGAAATGGGCGATTCATGCCTCTTGGAAAAGCAACCACTGACACAAAGTTTTGTAGGCATTGGTAAGGGGGGGTTATTCCCAATGACTACAAATTTAAGGCGCATGCTTTCCAGTGACCATCATGCTAATGTACGGTGTAGACGTTATTTCAAGGGTTCCTTCATCTTAAACAGGTTTCCAAAGGCTGATCTAAACCTTCCAGTGTTGTTAAAGATAAAAAGGCAAACCAACTACTTTTCTACAACCTTGTTTGGCATTAAAATGTTTCAGTAAAAACTTACTAAAATAGCCCACAATTGCACTTTTCTATAGAGAAAGGGTCCTACTTTTTTTTACCACACGTTCCACCCAGCATTCATAGTAGAGCCAGAAAAGTAATTGTAAAATTACCAGCTTGTATAAGAACAGAGAAAAAATGGTTGGTGCTTTTATGGGGGTGGGGGGGCTTTTTAAAGGTTTCAAGCGTACCCATATATAGACCATTCACGCTGCACTGAGTTAAAATGCATGAATGTTTATGCATTGCGTTAGCTTAAAGTGAAAAGTCTGTAAATCACCTCAACACTTGGAAAATCCATGCAGGCTGAAATTCATTCAAAATGACCCACACCTTAGGGCAACAAAGCATGTTATCGCATCACAGGTGGTCTGAATGGGCACTAAATGCACTCATTAAAAAATCCATATTAGTTGCAGAGCACTGTGGAACACGCTTCTCGTCAAAAAGAAATGGGTAATAATTGCGACTAGCAAATGACCAATAGAAGGCCTTTAAAGGTAGTGTTTAGATTCTTACCGTTACCGGGTGGAGGGCTCATGTTCATTTGTTTTTCTACCTCATTCTGCATCTCCTTTAATTTCTCTGCTTCCTCTTCCATTTCCCGAACACGAGCTTTAATTGCCTCAAGCTCCTGCATGACATATTAAGCAATAATAGTAATTGGATCACAATCATGTCACAACCAAAGCATGCATGTCACTGCTTATAGTGCCAATAATGCTAGTTTCTCACAAAAGTCACTTCTGATCTTCATGGATACAAAGTAAACAGATACAGCTATGACAAACACACCTGCTATCAAAGACGAATACTGGTTTGGTAACTAAGCATAGTCAATGTCAGAGGGCCTTGTTATAGTTCTTCAGGTTCATACATTCTAGTGTACTGAGGTGATGCATACACTGCAATGAGAGTTATTGCATTATTTATGCATGTGGCTTCCTGCTGTACTGCAGCCATTTTGAATAGCCCCACCACATGAAAAAAACCTCACTCGTGCACCCATTTTTTCACCACAGATCACCCTGTGCATTACCATTCAACAAGAACAGCACGGCACAACACACTGCAATGCTAAAGTGCAGTGAATGGACCCTTAATATTGGTACTACATCGTTTAAAAAGATACAGGTTCTGAAGTTGGCATTATTGAGCATTGCTTCAATGTTGTTGGAAGCTGCTGACCTGAAGACAAGTGAAGGTTTTAAATTATGGTTGACATCACTGACTGAAAGCTGGTTACACTACCATGTAATGAAATTAAGGTGAATGGTTTACAATGTTGGCAATAGCAGCACCCATATTGGAGCCTCACCTATTAACATTAATCTGCAGATTGCCTATTCACAGCCAGAGCACACATTCACTTTCAGCTTCTCTTTTAGAAGTATTGCTGGAGCAAGCAAACATAGGGTGCATCTGGTGGAGGTGGTTGCCAACAGATGGGTCAGCAGAGAGGTAGCCCTAGGGCTACCAGTAATCCACAAAAGTAACAAACCTTTCATCAGATGTGTGTTTACTGAAGTCAGTTTAAGCTTAAAAAATAAAGAATCCGAGCCTAGGTCCACATTTGTAACCACACGTGAATCGCACTGCAATTTGAGCCCAATTTTGCATGGGTGTTTATGCTGCCTAACCTGTGTAAAAAAAAAAGAACCCATTTTCAGCTTGCTCTACTAGCCAGTGGCTGCTGCGGGGGGTGGCGGGGGGGTGGGGGGGAGTACACATCACAACCAGATTCCGAAAACATCCGAAGATGAACGGCGCCTGCGCCGTGAGTCCAGGTTCAAGCCCCACCATCCAAGTGGACAGAGAGTGTTTGAATAAAAAAAAAAAAAAAAAAAAAAAAAAGTGAAGCGAGGCCGTGCCCAAAACGTGTTGAGCAAAGCAAGCCCACAAGGGGCCATCCACTTGGATGCTGGGTCTTGCACCTCGACTCACGACACAGCTCATCTTCAGATTTTCGGAATCTCCTTGTGCTCCGTACTGCGCAAGCGCTGCGCAGTACACAGCGGACGCTATTGGATAGGTGGACATTTCTGGATAGACTCCCGGCACCCGCAGATAGGCTTGTGGTGTGACTAACAGCACAAGCGGCGCACCTGCTACCTGAAAGTGCCGGATCACATACTAGGTACGTGATCCGGCACAGAAGAGCCACTTTGTCACCATATAACAGCATTATGCGGTCAGCAAGTGGTCAAGCATTGTAAAAAAAAGTAGGAGCCAATTGGTCGCCATGCACAGTTGCCTCAGATTGTCTGCTTTATTCTCTGGCCTAGTTTTGATGAAACTGCACCAAAGATACGGTACGCAGGATATTTTTTTTACTCAAAAAAAAAAAAAAACAGGCGAAAATTAGGCACTGATGCCACATAGGCTTTTCATTTTTTGTATCCAATTTGAGAGTCAAAACAATCGGCAAGCAACTTAATAGTCATAACAGCACATCAGATTGATTCAGACTCCATTTCCTAACAGATTTGATTAATCCGAGTTGACTGGCCAGGGAGGATCATTTTGCATTGTCAACACAATTTGGTGGGAATTTACCAAGTGCAAATTCACATTGGTCCTTAGTCAAATCGTTATTGGCGCTACAGACTTTTTGCGCTGCTTGGCTGGGGTGCAGTGTGGTGCACGATTTAGCGCACACTGTCCCTTTATTGTTTTGTACAAGCTTTATTTTAAATGTACATTTATTCTACGGCAATAACAGGCAGCACAATGCGCTATGCTGCCTGTCACAGTGTGATTCAGGCCAGGTGTGCTGTGAAAATGCAGCATGTCTGCGATAAAATGCAGTGCTAGGCTGTGTCGCAGTGTGAATGGGACACAAACGTCTATCTCAAATATACAGCGAATTGGCCCTAAGGCAGGGCTTGAAAAATTAGCTTTGAATCTAGGAGCCAGCTTTGTTTTGTTTTTTTTAACCAAAGCTTACAGGTGGAATGTGCAACATGTTCCCAAAGGTAAACTTATCCTTTAACCCCTTTGCTGCCAGAGCTGTCTGTGGTTTTTGCACACATTTAAAAAATCATTTGAGGCCTGAAGATTACATAAAACCCCCAAACAGATTTTCTGAAAGCAGACCCTAGAGAATAAAAACAGTGATAGTTTCAATTTATAAGATATGATATCACGGCAAAAGCTAATTTTAGGGGGCACAAAAAAAAATACAAATTTTTTTATAAAATATAAAAGACGAGGTTGCCCAGAGAAAATAGATACAAAACATGAAAAACCTTAAAATTTGCGTGTGCCTATGAAATGACTGCATAGTTTAGTACCTTATATTTTCCACAGGCGACACTTTAAAGTGGCTGTAAACCCTTACAACACACTTTGACCTACAGGTAAGCCTAAATTAAGTCTTACCTGTAGGTCCAAGAAATATCTCCTAAACCTATACGGTTTAGGAGATATTTGCCGAAAGACAGGTGCCGTAGACAGTGGCGTGCAGGCGCATTGAGCGCGCCGCCGTGAACAGCAATATGCCATGCATGTCGGCTCCCGTGTGACGTCATTGCGGCTTCGCCGAATGACAGCGGCGAGACCCACCGAGAAGATGGATGCGCCGGACTAGAGGACAGCGGTGACTTCGCTGGCTCCTGTGTCAGGTAAGTGACACAATGGACTATGCGATGCATAGTAGTCCATTATGTTTTACCTTTGCAGGGAATCAAAGAGGAAGTAAACCCATCAGGGTTTACTTCCTCTAAAAGCCCCCTATAGGTCATCAGTTTAGCATTACGATGAGGTCTAGTGCTAGAAATATTGCTCTCATTCCAGCGTGCGCCTCGATATGTAACTTGTATTGCAATCAAGGTTCAGACGTAAGCGCCCCAATGTATGCATTTACAAGTTTGTATATGGGGGGCATCAATTTTTGGGGGTATTTTATGTGCTTGGGTGTCATTTTTATCTTTTACGCTTATAAAAAAATTTTTTTTAAATCACATAGGGCAGTGGTCATGAACCCTGTCCTCAGAACCCACTAACAGGCCAGGTTTGCAAGATAACTGAAATACATCACGGGTGATATGATTTTCTGCTCAGTGATTGCAGTATTCTAGTCTGCATCTCCCCAAGGTAAAACATAAAACCTGGCCTGTTAGTGGGCTCTGAGGACAGGGTTGATGACCACTGACAATAGGGGATAAAGTCCCATATGATGATTTTCTGGCGACAGGCTCTCTTTACTAAGATATCCAGGGTTTAAGACCCTGAATGTAATGCAAATCGCATTCTTTCTCAGCCTTGATGGCTGGGGAAATGGTCAATGGGGACCATTACAGATTTCACCTTTACAAAAACACTTACCCTTACCCAAATGGAATTTTAACTATAGATGGATTTTTCCAACTGGTAATGACCGATGGGAAAAGAAAATAATCATTGAAGGCCATTTACAAATAGAGGCAGTTCTGCTTTAGGCCCCATTCACACCTGAGCATAGCGTTTTCAGGTAGAAAATAATGCGATTTTGCTGCGTTTTTAACCACGGTTTTCTGCAGGGCAAAAGGTCACCAATGTAAAAAGAAATGCCCAAATCTGCCCGATTCGAGTGACAAAAAAAGGGTGCAGCACTTGTTTGAGCTTCATGCGTTCGGCTTCAGGTGATGTGAACCATCTCCATTGAGAATAGATTTTTTTTCCTCCAGCATTTTGTAGCTTCAGGCTTCAAGCTACAAAATGCTCACGTGTGAATGGGGCCTTAGTGTCACCTATGGATAATTTAAAGCGGATCTTTAAAGCATCTGAGCACCAACAACACTTAATATATTTTTACTATTCAAAGCAAACGCCCCCAATCAACCTATGTCTCCCTGCTTGCTTTAGTTGAGAAAGCAGTTTGGGAAAAATAAATAAATAATAATTTCTAGCCATCTTGAGTAAGGGCAAATGATTAATGTAGAATTGACTTCCTACCCTTATCTCAAGCAGGCACGCAAAAGTGTGCCTAGCTAATCCCTACTCCTGAGATGTAGGACAATTGCCTAGGCAGGAAACCAGGAAGTAACTGAAGAAATGAAAAAAAAAAAGTACAACACAAGTAAATATATTCTACTTTCCTATTTAGTAATGCTAGCAGCATGAGGATTAAAAATAGTCAATGTTTGAGAGAGTAAAATTCTGCTTTAAAAGCCTTTACTGGTTACCAGTTTGGAGTTAAATAGGTCTGGTGCTAGAATTATTGCTCTCTGACGTTCATGGTGATGGGAGAGTGAAGTTCCACTTTAAGGCACCATAGTGTGTCGCCATTCCATGGACATGCAATTTTAAAACGTAACATTTTTGGCATCAATCTTTATGGGCCCAAGTTCCCCAAATACGATCAGACGGGCCCCAATTCCCTCATTTATGATCAGACGGGCCCCAATTCCCTCATTTATGATCAGACGGGCCCCAATTCCCTCATTTATGATCAGACGGGCCCCAATTCCCTCATTTATGATCAGACGGGCCCCAATTCCCTCATTTATGATCAGACGGGCCCCAATTCCCTCATTTATGATCAGACGGGCCCCAATTCCCTCATTTATGATCAGACGGGCCCCAATTCCCTCATTTATGATCAGACGGGCCCCAATTCCCTCATTTATGATCAGACGTGCCCCAATTCCCTCATTTATGATCAGACGGGCCCCAATTCCTTCATTTATGATCAGACGGGCCCCAATTCCCTCATTTATGATCAGACGGGCCCCAATTCCCTCATTTATGATCAGACGGGCCCCAATTCCCTCATTTATGATCAGACGGGCCCCAATTCCCCCGTAGCTATTCCGTGAGACCTCCTATATGCACCATGCGGTGCTGGGCCTCATAAGACAGTCTACAATGCACCGTACTGATAGATGGAGGTGATGAGGCCTAGCTGTGTCCAGGATCGATCATAAAGGAAGTAGCCCGCTGCAATCCTCCATGTCATGGCTTCCCCAGAGCCTCCTCCTCCCTCCCTGCCCCCTCACATCCTGCCCCCACCACTCAGCTCTCACCGGGTCCTCGATGGCGGGATCTCCGCTCAGTTCCCCGGGCTCTTCTTCGTCCACGTCTTCTTCCTCCAGCTCCTCCAGACCCCCGGCTCCTCCGCTCCCAGTGCTCCCTCGTCCTCCGGATCGCCTTCCTGTGGTCACTCTCCCCCCTATTCTCCGACTTCTTCTTCCCGGGCCCAGTAACTCCAGATCGAGTTCCAGCCCTCCGCGGCCCATAGGGTCGTCCTCCCCGGGATCCTGGCCTGCACCCGCCGAGCCGGGTCCGCCACGAAGCCCGTTCTCGTAGTCTGCCCCACGTAGTGCCGCTGCCGAGGACACCGCCGCCATCTTGAGAAGAGATAGGCGCCAGCAGCCGCAGAGCTAACCCTTGTAACCGAGCTACAGCTGGGATTGGCGCTCGCTGCGATCAATCCCCCAATCCCTAGCTGCCGATTGGTTCATACGTGGTTTATTGTTTCCTCAGGCGCCACTAAGAAAACCCGCCCATCCGGTTTGGAAGGATTGGCTGTTTGATGGACATGCGCAGTAGTCGCACAACCGCCTACTGTGTGTGGGATGGAGATTGGAGAATGGACATACCCTTGGGAAGGGTGGGGGTTTCATGGTGAAAACCAGGAACAGAGAAACCTCCATTGCTGATTTTTTTTAAAAGATTGAGCACCAATATTTAACATGGCAGCTGTATTTTCTTGGCAAGTATCAGGGGTAAAGGAAGCTGTAAAGAGTTAGGCTATGTAGAAGATTGAGATCAATTTAGAAATAGTATTAGCGTAATTGACTCACGGCCCGATCATACCCAATGTACAACATCCGCCGAACAGCATTTTATTGCACATGGTTTCTAAGTGCATTTAAGGAGTTCATTTAAATTAATGAAAAAAAACTGCCTATGCCAGTAGGGGGCAGCACAGTGGTGTAGTGGTTAGCACTTTCACCTAGCAGCAATAGGGTTGCTGGTTCAAATCCCAACCACGACACTATCTGCCTGGAGTTTGCATGTTCTCCCTGTGCCTGCGTGGGTTTCCTCCGGGTTCTCCGGTTTCCTCCCACACTCCAAAGACATGCTGGTAGGTTAATTAGACCATGTCCAAAAAAAAGAATTGGCCATAATATGTGTATGTGTATGTCAATGTTGTAAGTGTGTCGGGACTCTACAGGTTAAAGGACCGCATAAATAGCTGCAGATGGACACCGGTGGCAAGAAAAAGCGCCCAGAGGCGATTCAGTTCGTATAGGTAGCGCTATATAAGTCATTCATTCATTCACCTGTCGGTGCCTCCTCATCAGCGCAAATCAATGAAGGAGAAAGATTACCTGTTTGCAAAATTTTATAACAAACTATGAAAAATGTTTGGTTTATTTTTTTAAAATTTTTCGTTTTTTTGTTTCGTGATAGAGCTCCACAATTCTGGCCAAAATGAGAATCACAATTTTTTTGCTTGAAATAAAAAGATCACGATTCTCGTGACGTAAAATCTTTTGCATTATACAAAAAAAATGGGCTAACTTTACTGTTTTTGTTGCGCAGTCAGTTGCGCAATACAGTGTGACAGAAAATATTGCAACAACCACCGTTTTATTCTCTAGTGTGTACTAAAAAAAATATATAGAAGGTTTGGGGGTTCCAAGTAATTTTCTAGCGAAAAAAAATTATTTTAACTTGAAACCAACCAAATGATTTTAACTAAATGATTTTAACTTGAAACCAAAAAATGTCAGAAATAGGTTTAGTGTTTAAGTGGTTAAACTTTTTTCACTTACACACAAAGTCTATTCCATGGACAAATTGTTACAATGTTTATACTTAAGTTCAGACTGGCAGACTGGCCAGTTTTTCTCTTCCTCTATTTTGAAGGCTGTGACTTCAGAAGAGCAGAGGATTCTTTGCATAGGAAGAATTGTCAAACACTTTAGTCAAGATCGCGATAACAGTTCTTGACGATTAATTGTGCAGCTCTATTTCCTGATTATCTACCACCAAAATAAAGCTCTATTTGTGTAAAAATAATGAAAAAATAATAATTTGGGTACAGTGTTGCATGACTGCGCAATTGTCATTCAGAGTGCGACAGTGCTGAAGTTTGGCCTGGGCAGAAAGTTCCCTGTAGGCAAGTGGTTAAAGAAGTAAAGCCAAAGCTCTTTTGGTCATACTTCTGTGGGTCACAGGAGTGCACTTTGTTCTGCACTCCAGTAACCCAGATTCAACCGACAGCAGGCTAAAGTCTGTTGGCTGATATCACCGAGGTAGTACAGGGTTTGCAAGAAACCTGGAAATAATGTTGGGATCCATCCAGATGCTTGACCAGCAGCTGGCTCAGCCTCTCAGCGTGCCTCTGAGAACCTGCACTCACCCCCATCAGTCTGGTGCTCCAGTAACGACGGGGGGGGGGGGGGGCAAAGCAGAGAGCCATGACTGGCAATCACTGCTCTGTGCTTAGGCTTGATTCACACCTATGCATTTTTAGTGCATTTTGCAGATTTTCACTGCAGAACGTTTTCTATAGGGATCCATGTTGAATGGACTGTAGTGCAAACCTGCAAGATGCAAAAAGCACTAAAACTGCATAGGTGTGAATCCAGCCTTAGAGTGGACCAAATAACTGAGTGATCAGCAGTCTTTGATCACTCAGTTCTCAGTGTAGAACCAGAGGGGGACAGCTGTAGTATAAGATCAATGCTGCAGCCATCTAGGCTAGTATGTATGTTTTTTTCATTCATTTCCGCACTTCTTTTAAAGTGATACTAAAGTTTAATTTTTTTTCTTTTCTCACTTTGCACTTGTATGTACAGCTCCTTTGAACACATGATGTAGGTTCCCAGCAATAGATTCCAAATGCAAATACCACATGTAGAATCAACTCTAGACATTTTATTTATTATTATATTCATTTGTCCAATTACATTTGAGCCAGTGAAAATGGGGGGATGGTGTATAAAAATGTTTGCAGTTCCTAAAATTTGTATTTCATATTTATGTTCAACCCCTTGAATTAAAAGAGGCTGTAAAGCTTCATGTTTTTTCACCTTAATGCCTCCTATGCATTAAGGTAAAAAAACACTTTGCACTCTCTGGCGTCCCCAAGCCCCAGTTTTACTTACCTGAACCCTGAATCTCCGTGGGCGCGATCCCACGTTGCTTTCCCCCAGCTCTTGTGGCTATTTATTGGATGATTGATAGCAGCGCAGCCATTGGCTCCCGCTGCTGTCAATCAAATCAATGACGTGGCACGCTGGAGGCGGGGCCGAGTGATACATTCGGTGGCTATGGTCGCCAAGTGTATCACACGGGAGCGCGCCCGCAAGCTAACCCCCTTGGGAGAGCACTTCCCAGAGGAGGGTTAGCTCTTGCGGGGAGGAGCCGAGACAGCTGCCGAGGGAATCCAGAAGATGAGGATCGGGGCCACTCTGTGCAAAACAAACTGTACAGGGGAGGTAAGTATATGTTTGTTATTTAAAAAAATAAATAAACATTAAACCTTTACAACCCCTTTAAATCTGAAAGTCTGCACTTCAAATTCATTTGGATGGTTTCAATTTTATTATGGTAGCATACAGAGCCAAAAGTATGAAAATTGTGCCTGCGTCCAAATATATACAGACCTAACTGTAGGTGTATTTTAAAAAATATTTATATTTCATTGCTCTTTCTTGTAACTCTGTGCTATATGTGGGTTTTAGAACCATTTTCAGAAATGTATAAGGCCTAATGCACACTGAAGCTCAAAAAAGCTTTTTCTGGACGCCAGATTGCTGGCAGAAAACGCTGGTTGAAAAACCTGCTTTTAACAGCGTTTTATACTAGCGTTTATGAGCGTTTTACAGCGTTAGCGTTAATGGGCGTTTTTTATAAAAATACACAGAGGACACTCCAAAAATCCCACAATGCATTGAAAAATAGAATGCCAAACACTAATGAACGAGCGTTTATGAGCGTTTACAAGCGTTTATGAGCGTTTATCAGCGTTTGTCGTTTTTTGGCGCTGAAAAACGGCACTTTGAACGCGAATTTCTGGCGTTCAGAAAAAAGCCCATAAACTCCACTGCTCATTAACCACTTGCTTACTGGGCACTTAAACCCCCCTCAGTCCCAGACCAATTTTCAGCTTTCAGCACTGATGCACTTTGAATGACAATTGCGCGGGCATACAACACTGTACCCAAATGAAATTTTTATCATTTTTTTCCCACAAATAGAGCTTTCTTTTGGTGGTATTTAGTTACAGCTCGGAGTTTTATTTTTTGCTAAACAAACAAAAAAAGATGCAAAAAAAAAAAAAATCATGTTTTAATAGTTTGTTATAAAATTTTGCAAACGGGTCATTTTTCTCCTTCATTGAAGTGCGCTGATAAGGCGGCACTGATAGGCTGCATTGGTGGGCACTGATGGGCTGCATTGGTGGGCACTGATAGGCTGCATTGGTGGGCACTGATAGGCTGCACTGGTGGGCACTGATAGGCATAGTTAAGGCGGCACTAATAGGCACAGATAAGGCGGCACCGATGGGCACAGATAAGGCGGCACTGATGGGCAAAGATGGGCACAGATAAGATGGCACGGATGGGTGGCACGGATAAGTGGCACGGATGGGCAGTGATAGGTACCACAGATAGATGGGACTGATGGGCACTGATAGGTGGCACTGATAGGTGGCTCTGATAGGTGGCACTGCTGGGCACTGATGGGCGGCACTGCTGGGCACTGATGGGCGGCACTGGGGTGCAGCACCTTTGAGGCAGATTGGGTGGCACTGTGGGTGGCACTGTGGGTGGCACTGTGGGCACAGACGGGGGGGCACTTACTTTTACTTTTAGTTATACTTCAGGATGGCACTGCGGGAGGCAGGTGGGCACTGGCAGGTGGCATGTGGTGCCTTGCATTGCTGGCCGTGATCGGGACTGATGTCCCGATCACGGCCGCCGGTGATCGGCTTTTTTTTTTCTCCTCGCACTGTCAGCGCGAGGAGGAATAATAGCCGATTACCGGCTCCATTCTATCACATGATCAGCTGTCATTGGCTGACAGCTGATCACGTGATAAGGGGTCGGGATCGACCCCTTACACGGATCGGTGATCAGGCGAGTCTCACGGACTCGCCGATCACAGAGCGCGCCGCGCGCGCCCCTCAGGGGGCGCGCAGGCCGCTCGTAACCGGGACGACGTCAATAGACGTAGTCCCGGAAATCTAGGTCCGCGCTAATGCCGTCATTCGGCAATAGCGCGGTACCCAAGTGGTTAAAGCTGAAAAACGTCCATGTGTGCATGGACACATAGGCTAACATAGAGTGGAGTTTATGGGCTTTTACAAAAAACGCCCAAACTCCAATAAACTGCAGTTTATCAGCTTCAGTGTGCATGGAGCCTAAAGCTTGGAGAGAGGGTCTAATACAACCTGAAAGCTTGCATCTCCAATAACTTAAAATTAGCCAATAAAGGGTATCCTTAAAGGGGTCATAAAGGTAAATATTTTTTCACCTTAATGCATTAAGGTGAAAAAACATCTGACAGTGTCGGCGCCCCCAACCCTCCCTGTTTTACTTACCTGACCCCTCGAAAGTCCCGCGCTCGCCCCCGATGTCCTCTTCGCTGCTCAGCCTGGCCGCTGATTGGCTAGAGTGGATGGATTGTCAATCATATCCAATGACGCGGCGCACCAGGGGGCGGGGCCGAGTGATACAGCGAGCAGCTATAGCCGCCGGCTGTATCACGGGAGCGCGCCCGCAAGTGCTTCTCACCATGCAAGGGAGCTCGCATGAATGTGAGAAGTACTTGCGGAGGGAAGCCGAGACAGCCACCGAGGGACCCCAGAAGACCAGGTTCGGGGCCACTCTGTGCAAAATGAGCTGCACAGTGGAGGTAAGTATAACATGTTTGTTATTTTTAAAAAAATAATAAAAGTAAAAAAAAAAAAAAAACATGCAAATACAGTATATTAACCATTTACACAGGTGCCACAATAGGTTGCTGTGATTGTTTGCAATATGATTATCTTCTATGTTCGTCTGCTCCATCTAGTGGCAATAACGCAGTATGAAATACCTCTATATTTTTTTTTAACACAGAACCAAAAACTCCAAAAGTCCTGCATTAGTTAATGGCTAACGTGTTACAAGAATTTACTATTACACATTTTGTATTTTGGGAAGAACCAAAAAAAACATGATGTATGTTGTATATGTGAATCCAGAAATGACAGGCCTTAGGGCAGTGATGGTGAACCTTGGCACCCCAGATGTTTTGGAACTACATTTCCCATGATGCTTGTGCACTCTGCAGTGTGGTTGAGCATTATGGGAAATGTAGTTCCAAAACATCTGGGTTGCCAAGGTTCGCCATCACTGCCTTAGGGCATTCCCACCATGTTTTTAAAGAACCACGATCCCTGCAAAACACAAAAGGAGGCTGAAGGAGTGTCAGTTTTACATTTTGTGATGTGGTGGGGGGTCATGTACCAGCGGGAAAGCACTTTCTAAAAGGTTTTTGGGGCTAGTGTGTTAGATGAGCGTTTAGGTGCCGCAATCCAAATTTTGTCCCAGGTAATTAGGCTTCCCCTATGTCCCTCTCCCATTTCTTCATATATAGATGCTTTGACGAGCCCATTGGGTTGGTAATTGCAGCATATAAAATTAAAAGAAAGCCAGCGAAATGGGGACCTTTCAGGAAGCAATTTTCAAAGAGTCAAGCGTATTGGGTAATCCATGCAGTGTTTGATAAGGGTGCTAATGTAATGTGTGATCTGCATGTATCAGAATGTTTCCATATGGGGTTATTTCCAGTGCTCTCTGAGATGTTGGAGAGATTTTATACCATCAATTAAGAAGAGGGGTGGGGGGGGGGGGGGATCATAGACATAATTAACACCAGGTAAATGCCACTATTGAAAGGCATGAGGGATCTCATGTGTGGAGAGGAATGGGGGTTATGCAGAATCTTTTGATAGTTGGAGGTGAGGTGAATTTAATTGCTGCAGTATTTAACAATGTTCCATTGTCTTAGATAATGTTGGATAGTGGGTTCTGTTATTTGATGTTATAGGTTTGATACACCTGGGTCACCTGCTATTTTGCAGGCCTGTAATGATGCCAAATTAATTTCAAGACTTCTTTTTTGTTCAATGCACATTATATGGCTGGCAATTGGTATCGGAAGGACCCTAAAACAGTGTAAAAGTTTAGGTAGGCAAGTCATTTTTCAATGCCGAACCAAGATATCAGGAGAGTGTGTCGGGAGGTGAGAAGTTTAGATTGTACTTTAGAGAGTGGGGGATACTTAACCTTGTATACCAAATTGAAGGAAGAGGTGGAAGGGGATACCTAAGTAAGTTGGTGAGGTGAGACAGGTAAAGTTGTAATTCTCATGGATCTGGTGGAGATTGGGGACTCAAATTCAAGTTTATGGCTACATTCACACGGCCAGTTACATGCGGGCACTGGATTCCGGTGGCAAGAATCAGCATATTCTGGAAGCTAGAATAACGGGAATGCAATTATCAGCTGCATGTAGCCACAAACAGAGTGGATAGCTGTGTCTATAGATGGATGCCCGAGCCTGGATGCAGTCAACAGCATGTGGCTATATGTGAACAGCAGTGGCTGCTGTCAGCCCGCCATTAGTTTAAATAAGCTGAACCACTGCTAATCACATGTACTGGTCATTCCACTGATTCTTGCCACTGGAATCTGAGGGCCACATATAACCCCCTTCTCGTCACTTTGGTTAAGATCAAGTCTACTATCTGCTCTCATCAGAATCCAGTATCCAATGATGTGTTGGGCCGTCATTCTGGCCTTTTGGTAGGAATAGCTGGCTGAATAGTGTCCCTGCTGGTATAATTAAAAAGAGTGGGTGTAGATCGCTCTGGACTGACTCGATCAGTGTTGTAGGTTGGTAGGGTGTGGGCAGATGGAAAGACTTGGTTTCCAGAGGTCCGTGTCCAGTTTATGAAAAAAGTGAGGCCCCCCTGTAGGGGCTTGGGCTGCTACCTCGGTGTACAACACGTGGCCACTCATTAAAATGAGAAGAAAAGAGGTTTAACCTTAAACTATGTAGAGGGTTCTTTACTGTAAGAGCAGCAAGGATGTGGAATTCCCTTCTACAGGCGGTGGTCTCAGCGGGGGGGTCATTGATAGTTTCAAAAAACTATTAGATAAGCACCTGAAAGACCACAACATACAGGGATATACAAGGTAATACTGACATATAATCACACATGTAGGTTGGACTTGAAGGACTTGTGTCTTTTTTTCAACCTCAACTACTATGTAACTATGTACAGCCTTGAGGTTGACTCTGCATATGTTGTGGAAGATAAGAAAGTAAAAGGAGGGCCTAGAATTCGATAAAGGTAGGTATATTGGTATTTTATTTCGGCAGTAAAAAACGTCTTTTTACTGCCAAAATAGAATACAAATATACCTACCTTTATCGAATTTTGGGCGTACTTTACTTTCTTATCTTCCTGATGGTATAATGGGGGCTCTGAAGGCTAGCACCAGCTGTAACTGAAATTGGAGTGCCCAAAGGATGTGGGGCACGAAAGTAATTCCCCCCGGAAGACTGGCAGAGCCCAGTGCCTCCTTGACTTGAACGGTTCTCTTGCCATGGGCTGGGAAGGTAGAGACTTTGCAGTATTAGTGCCCCTGTGAGTTGGTCACCCCAGGGGTACTCTTAGTAACACTGCCTGGGAACCCACTGTGTAAAAAAGACACATGGCCATGTAATTACATTTTGTTCTGCACTGTGCCTCTATGGGCTATGCCTTTAGGCTAAGTCTTGGCAGTTTTTGTTACCAGGCCTCACAGCCTAGCCAGAGCACCTGCACAGTCACTATTTATTCAATTTATTTTCCCTCTCACGTTTTGTCACTTTGCATTTTTGTCTGTGCTTCTTTTCTCACTTAGTGGAGGGTGTGGGTTCTCGGACCTACCCTAAAGGCTAGGGGGAGGATGTGTGGCCATCAGGTTCCTTCCTCTCCTGAACCCGGAGGAGGGAGGTTTCTTTTAGGGAAAGCCCCCTCACCTAGTACTAGTTGATCCATGAGCAGCAGGCTCTGCCAGAACTTTTGGCTAGATGGACCAAATTGAACCTTGCCCCTGTCAGAAGCCTTGCCCCCGAAGGGGGGTTTCAGGGTAAGGTCCTAATCCTTTGGGGGTGGACAAGAGATACGCCCGTAGGTGCACTATTTGAGTGTTGTTTGCATACACTTTTTTGTACACAAATCATGTAACTAGCTGTGTGAAAGCACCATAAGGCGTTGGATTTGGTATTGTTGACCTGAAGATTTGAAATAGTTGCAAAGGATGAAGGGTGTTGAATAATTTGAGTAAGGTAATTTCAGGGGAGGAGACATGCAAAAGGTTGTTATCAGTGAACATCATTATTTTATACTTACCTGTGAGTTAGGCCCCAAATATTTGGATGTGCCCGAATGGGAGCTTGGAGAGGCTTAGGGACAAAATAACTGGATCAGAGATAAAGCAGTAGCTCTGTTTAGCCACAGGCTATTGGAAAGGAGTCAGAAATGAATGCTGTGTACTTTATTGTGGCCCTAGGCTGAGCATAAAGAGCCTTGACCCAGAATATAAAGTTCTCTTCTAAACCCAATTTGCAGAGACCAAAAAAGCATAAATTGCCAAGAAAGTACGTCAAAGGCCTTGTGCACATCAAGAGAATGCAACATATAGCCAACTGACCAGGTGCTGACATGATAAATAGGCTGTATTGCCCTGCAGACATTGTTGATCACTCCTCTCTACGACACAAATCCTACACGATCTTTTTAGATAAAATGACCCACGAAAAGGTTTATCCTAGTGACTATAATTTTCACCAGGATCTTTAACCACTTGCTGCCCTCCATATAGCAAAACGATGGCGGCAAAGTGGATTCAATATCCTGACCGGACATCATATGACATAGCCAAGATATCAAGCCACTGCGCGCCCCTGGGGGGGGCGCATCGCGGCGATCGTTGTTGCGGTGTGTCAGACTGACACTCCACAACACCGATCTAGGTAAAGAGTATCTAACGGAGACTTTACCATGTGATCAGTCATGTCCAATCACGGCTGATCACAGTGTAAACAGGAGGAGCCGGTGATCAGCTTTTCTCACTCGCGTCTGTCAGACGCGAGTAAAGGAGAGCCGATCGGATGCTCCTCTGACAGGGGGGATCTGTGCTGATTAGCAGCGAAGCCCCCCCCCCCCCCCCAAGGATGCCCACACTGGACACCAGGGACACCACTAGGACCACCAGGAATGTCACCACCAGGTATGCCACCCTATACCACCAGGGGTGCCAATCAGTGCCCACAATGGATGTCGATCACTGCCCACAATGGATGCGAATCAGTGCCCACAATGGGTATCATTGATTGGCAGGCATTATTGTTTGGCACTGATTGGCATCCATCCGTACCATCAATTAGTGTACATCAGTGCCACCTATCAGTCCCTATCTGTGCCACCTATCAGTGCCCATCTGTGCCGCCTATCAGTGTCCATCCGTGCCACCTATCAGTGCCCATCCGTGCCACCTATGTGTACCCATCAGTGCTGCATATCTGTGCCACCTATCAGTGACCACCAGTGCCACATATTAGTGCCACCTCATTAGTGCCGCCTTATCAGTGCCCGTCAGTGCAGCCCCATCAGTGAAGGAGAAAACTTACTTATTTACAAAGTTTTTGTAACAAACAAAAAAACATTTTTTTCCAACATTTTCGGTCTTTTTTTTTATTTGTTTAGCAGAAAATATAAAAATCCCAGAGGTGATCATATACCACCAAAGGAAATCTCTATTTGTGGGAACAAAATTATAAAAATGTAGTTTGGGTACAGTGTAGCATGACTGCGCAATTGTCATTCAAAGTGCGACAGCGCTGAAAATTGGTCTGGGCAGGAAGGTGTATAAGTGCCCAGTATTGAAGTGGTTAAATCCATGTTCAAAAGCGATATTGGCCTATGGCTAGACCAAGAATTAGGGTTGGTGGTTGGTTTGGGAATCATGACAATGTTAGCAGTAAGGATTTCTGGGGGAAAGAGGCATCTTTCTTAAGATAATTAAAGCTGATATTAAGTTTTTTGTACCAGGACATCAAAGAAACTATAGCCATCCCCCGAGGGCCTGGTCTTTTGCACGATTTGAGACTTTTGATTGCCAGGCAGAGTTTCTCAGCTATAATATCAGCATTTAGAGATGGTGTTGTTAAGAGATAGTCGGGAGCCAGATATCTCGGAAGAATTCTGCTAAGACGTTGGATTACTAGTAAGTACATGGTGCCTAGTTCTAAGACCTATGAGCTTTGGTTGTGGTGCAATGTGGCACAGTTGTTTAGCCAACAGTGCCAGGTTTGTTGCTATGTGTGTAAAATGTTTGTTTCATCCTATGCAGCTGTCTCTCTGCTATGTCTGCGACAAAGGTTTAATTCTGTTTTGAGCTGATCTAGTTGAAGATGTGTTGGCCTTGTAAGCTTGGGTGGCCTGCTTCAGATCCGATTCCAGTTTATTCCTGGATTGGTCGCTCTTTTATAAAATGAGTCACATTGCATTTTATAAATGCAATACCATAGGGGGCATATATGGCGTATGCCTTTTACTTTGCAAGGGAATTTTTCCCAGAACTTAGTGAATATACCACTTTGCAAAGAATGGCCAATCACATGCAAATTATAAAAAAATATATATTATTTTTACTAGCACAGGACTGAAGAAGAGATGGGCGAACATCGCAAAAGCTTGGACACGAATGGCGAACCCCATTGAAGTCTATGGTATCCGACCAGGAAAAATAAAATGTGAAGGCTTATATACAAGTAATTGGCCAAAAAAAAGGGTATGGGGACCCGGGTACTGCCTTGGGGGACATGTACTAATGCAAAACAAACTTTTAAAAAAGATCGTCTTAAAGCGGGGTTCCACCCTAAAGTGGAACCTCCGCTGATCGGATCCCTCCCCCCCTCCGGTGTCACAATTGTCAAAGACAGGTATTTACACCCACTTCCGGGCATAGACTCCCGTGGGAGTCTACGCCATTTCCTGTCCTGCCGCGCTGTCTGCTGGGACACACACGGGTCCCAGTGACAGCGCGGAGAATTTCTATTGCGCTGCGCGACTCGCGCATGCACAATAGGGAACCGGGAAGTGAAGCCGATTCGCTTCACTTCCTGATTCCCTCACCTAGAATGGTGGCGGCAGCAGCCGAGGGCCGAGCGATCGATCGGCCTCGGCTGCCGGCATCGCTGGAACCCGGGACAGGTGAGTGTCCATTTATTAAAAGTCAGCAGCTGTAGTATTTATAGCTGCTGGCTTTTCATATTTTTTTTTTTGGTGGAATCCCTCTTTAAAAGGAGTAGTGATTTTAATGATGCTTAAAGTGAAACAATAAAAATACTCCTTTATAGTGCCTGGAAGAGGGGGGGGGGGTCCCCTTAGTCTGCTTGTAAAGTGGCACATCTGTACCATGTATAGACCCTGCTGAAGGAAAACTGACATTTAGAAAAAAATAAACAAACAAAACATGACATTTAAATTGATTTTCCCTGCAAGCTTTCTTTATTTTGTAAGCAACGGCTTGGGTCCACAATTTAGTGCAATCGGAACAAGGATTAGAGATTTTTTTGGATGGAAATAACAAAGTTTTGCACCACAGTGAGCAAGACTTATGTGAAGAAACCATACTAGTACACTCAGACCAAGATTAACAATTTTTTTTAGATAAAGTTTGGTGTATCTTTTGCAGACTTTGGATAGAAGTAACAGGTGCGGAAAAATTGGGCTTTGGGTCTTGTTGGTGCCTTCACCCTGTAACCTTCTAGAGCAGTGGTTCTCAACCCCTGACCTCAGGACCCACTAACAGGTCGGATTTGCATGTTAACTGAAATACATCACAGGTGATATAATTTGCTGCTCAGTGATTGCAGTATTCTAGTCTGCATATCCTCAAGGTAATACTTAAACTGAGGACAGGAGTTGAGAACCACTGTTCTAGAGGTAGTCTTGATGAAAGCAAGAATTGGCCTTGCTTAAAAAAACTGAAATTTGATGCCCCTGTCAAACAGTTGCGGGTGTTCCTGCCCTCCCCATAACCGGAACCTTCTAGAGGTAGTCTTGATGAAAGCAAGAATTGGCCTTGCTGCAAAAAATGTTATGCACCTGTCAAACAGGTGTGGAAAAATTGGTCCTTGGGTGTTAATTGTGCCATGAAACCTATACAAAAAATGATTTCAAGATAAAATTAACACCCAGAAAGCTAGGCAGCCTAGACACTCTTGCGATCCCAATAACACTTAATCAGCGACATCAGTATCAGGGGCTTGATAGCTGCTGCTAATCCAGGAATGATTAATTTTTACAAATGTCAGTCGGTCAATGGAGTGTGTGAATAGACGCGCTCTTTTATCTGTCAAAAAACCTCTGGCAGCACTGAATGTCTGTTTGGAAAGCACACTGGATGCAGGGCAGCCCAACAGCTCAATTGCATATTGGGCAAGTTTTGGCCAGTGGTCTATTTTCGTGACCCAGAAACCCAGTGGATCGTCTACTGGAAAGCTTTCCATGTCTGTTTTCACCACTAGATAATCTTCCTTCATTTGATACAGATGCTGCCAATGGAATGTTGAAGCTGACAGCCCTGGGCATTCGAGGACAACATTTTTTAAAATGCATCACTGAGGCGCCCCTCCTTCTCCACCGCTACTTCTTTAACCAACGGAAGCCTCAAAACTAGCTTTTCCATGAGACTGTAACATACTAGAGTCTGGAAAGGTGTTACATAAACTCCTCTTTAAGGTGTCAAGATTTTTCATCCATTGCTCCCTCTGTGGGAACGGGATGAGTTCCAAGACTTTCCCCTTGTAACAGTGGTCAAGGAGGGATGCCAACCAATAAGGTTGCCAACCTTATCCTTGATGCCACAAGTTCTCAGGTCCCTTTTCAGGCTTTGAAGAATAAGGGAGGCCACGCACTGCAAGTTTGCAGAGGCATGAAAAGCAAAGTCCTCCAGGTCACTGAGGATTACAGTATATGGAACTGCGGCCTCCCAGCCACGTACTACTCCCAATGTTTTTGGGGACTGAAAACCATCTCTTAAGGTTTGACATATGTCTTCTTCTGCTTCAATGCCTCCAAAACTGACATAATCTTCCTCCTCCCTCTCCTCTTCTGTGTTCCGTGGAATCACAAGAATGATATATGCATAAAGTGGGCCTTGAAAGGAAAGAAAGTCCTGCCTCGAGTGCCCTGTCCATAATGCCATGCAGAGTCTACTCCAGCAGGAACACAAGAGGGATTGTGTCACTGATGCAAGCACTGTCACGGCTCACCATCCTTGTTGCCTCCTCAAATGGCGACAGTACAGTGTATGCATCTTTTATCAGCAGCCATTGGAATGGGAAAAAAAGCTGAGGTACCCTGTGCCTGTTCTTGTGTCATACTCACACAAATACTTGTTGGTGGCCTTCTTTAGCATGTGCTAAAAATGCCTGCTTTAAAAATCTTGCAAACCTGGGTACCTGTTTAAGAGGATAATCCAGCATAGGAGGGCATGGAGGTGGAGCTGACAGGTTTCGCATCATCACCACCAGCTGAATAGAGACATGAGGGCAAAACAAGCTTCAGTACAGAGCCCTGTCCTGCATCCTTCCTAGTTGCAAGCAGAGTTAGCCATTGTGCTGTGAACAAGATATATCATCCCTGACCATTTTTTTCTGCACTACAGCAGCTGGGGCAGAGAAAATTGCTTGCCATACTATACAGCTGGTGGCTTGCTGATGGCAGACATGTTGCAAAGCCTGTGACACCCTTTGCTATACCCTCATCCCCTTCAGTGGAGGCTTCCGAGAGGTCATGGAATATAGCGGGGTTACACATCAGAAGAGGGAGGAGAAGAATTTGGTTCATTGTGTGTAGCTTTTAGGTGCTCTTGCCAACTGGCTGAGTGGTAGGAGGTTAAATGCATTGATAAGCATGTGGTACCCAAATGGCTGGTGTTTTTGCCATGCTTGAACTGCTTGCGGTAAAGAATGTAAATTGCAACAGTACGATCAGTTGCACATGTGCTGAAAAAGGCCCACACAGCTGAGCTCTGGAAAGAAGGCCGGCTCCACAATCTGATGGCATAATGTGGATGCTCTCTTCTTTTCCAGGATGCCTCCCTCTGGAAGACATCCTGCCTCATTGGGATTGTTTCTCCCCCTCACTTTCCTCCTGTGCTCTATCCACCATGCAAGTTGTGCCAGTGACCTCATCATCAGCATCCCTTCTATCCTCATTATCACTGGAGCCAACTTGGCAATACGCTGAGGCTGGGGGACCCCGATTGCCAATTTGTTGTTTATCAGTGTTCTCCCCTCTCTGTTGGCTCATGATAGTCCATTCCTCTACCTCAAAACCAGCATCTGAATCAAGTATTGTGTTCAAATAATTCCTCCATGCATGATCCTGGGGCTATGGCAGGAGTAGCTGCAGACAAGGAGGAAGAATAAGCCACTCTGGCAGCTGCGGTGGACTGCGCACTAGTGCAAGCCTGAAGGGTCATTAGTAAGCCAGTTCACCACCTCCTCTACATGCTGGGGCTGGATAGCACGGGCAACATTACTAAACAGTGACAAAGGTGCCCTGCCTGAGGACAGACCAAGTCTACCTTTGCCTGTAGACACAGATGCTGCTGGCCCCCTTGTAGTGGCATGGGAATGTCTACCTCCCCTTGCTGGCTTCCCAGACATGGTGGGGTGCTTATTACCCAAATCTTATATATACTGGGAAATGTGTAATTGGATGCACTTTATTCACTAAAAAGTGGTGTTTGGTGCACTTTAAATTGAGTACTGACAGAAATGTAAAATCCATTGAAAAAATGCAGAGCACAACATCGCAGTCAGAAAATCTGCGTCTGACAAAGGGGGTAGACAGGGAACCAAAAAAAATGCAGCAAAAAAAAAAAGGGGGTATACAGCACTAAATGTTATGTAATGATGTGTTAAACACTGCAGTACACTAACACATTACACCAGGGATCCTCAAACTATGGCCCTCCAGCTGTTGCAGAACTACATGTCCCATGAGGCATTGTAAAACTCTGACATTCACAGACATGACTAGGCATGATGGGAATTGTAGTTTCTGAACAACTGGAGGGCCATAGTTTGAAGACCCCTGCATTACACTGACACACTATTCTCTCACACTATACTAACACTACACTCAGTCAAATGGTATATAAAGCTGTGATAAACACTGAACTGCACTACACTAACACACTACACTGACACAATTCTCACACACTATACTAACAATAAACTAACACTCTGCACTCAGGAGTCACAATAAGTGAACACGCTAACTGCTAGTATAAAAACAATCCCTGCTCTATCTGCACTCCAACACACTACAAGGCTATGGGAACTTAGCTTTTATAGTGTTGGGTGGTACTATGACTACAGAGCTGTGATTGGAGAAAATAATCACTTCGTCCAATCAGGGCTCTGAAAGTGCTAATTGGTGAAGCCTTGGACCTGACCAGTGCTTCATCCAATTGGGGCCTTAGAAGTCACTGTGAAGCACACAGTGCATTGTGAGGTGCTCAACAGGCGAACATCCCACCGAGCTACCCGCAAATTTGGATGTTTGGTGGAAGAGGCGAAGTTCGGGCCAAACTTATGCCTGGCTCAAACTGTTTGCCCATCTCTAGACTGAAGTAGCCAGAGCTTTATCCCATGCACTCAGCTCTGAGGAAAATCCCCTGTAAAGCGATCAGTCCAATTGCTTTTATTACATCAACCCCCATGTCTTACAAGTGGCCATGTGTAGAAATATTAACAATTGTGTAACAGGGTAGAGATAAAGTGCACCTGAACTTAAAACAAAGATATCCTATCTTACATTGGACATCTAAAAATACTAACTTTGCCTAAACGATACCCTAAAATATATTTACTATCTTGAATTCTTCCTGAAAATAGCTACCGTATATACTCGAGTATAAGCCGAGATTTTCAGCCTCTTTTTTGAGGCTGAAAGTGCCCCCCTCGGCTTATACTCGAGTCATCGCTGTCTGCCCGCTCGATCAGCGTGTCGAGCAGACAGACAGCGGCCATTCTGATTCAAAAGCCGCGCCTCCGGCTCCCCCTTCGCCTGTGATAGGCGGAACACTGAATTTCCCAGCAGCCTGTGTTCCGCCTATCACGGGCATCTTCTCATCCTCGTACTACGGACGAGGATGATACGACGTCCGTGATAGGCGGAACACAGGCTGCTGGGAAATTCAGTGTTCCGCCTATCACAGGCGAAGGAGGAGGCGCGGCTTTTGAATTTTACAATGGCCGCCGACGAAGAGGGCACGGGACGGAGGCAAGGCAAGGCACGGCACGGGACAGGACAGGACGGGACGGGACGGGACGGGACGAAGGCAAGGCACGACACGGGACGGATGCTCGGGACAAAGGCTCGGGACACAGGTAGGCTGGACACACACACACACACACACACACACACACACACACACACACACACACACACACACACGGATGGAGACACACACACACGGATGGATGGATGGATGGAGACACACACACACACAGGGATGGATGGATACACACACACACAGGGATGGATGGATGGATGGATGGAGACACACACACACAGGGATGGATGGATGGATGGATGGATGGATGGATGGATGGAGACACACACACACAGGGATGGATGGATGGATGGATGGAGACACACACACACAGGGATGGATGGATGGATGGACACACACACACACAGGGATGGATGGACGGACACACAGGGATGGACGGACACACAGGGATGGACGGACACACACACAGGGATGGACAGGCATGTCTCACCCTCGGCTTATACACGAGTCAATAAGTTTGCCAGTTTTTTTGGGGGTAAATTGGGGGCCTCGGCTTATATTCGGGTCGGCCTATACTCGAGTATATACGGTATGCAGTTCCTTTGTTTTGAGTCTCATAATCGTCTCTCTGCAGTGCATTAAAGTACTGATATCCCGTAACTGCCAGTCTCACGTCTTGGTAATGTCATCATTTAGCTGTTCACTGTTTTTGTTTGAGAGATAGCTGCCACACATGGATTATCACACTTCTTATTCATCGATTTTCTGGATTTGTACTTCATTCACCTTTTTTTCTGCTCCTTAACCACTTCAATACCAGACACTTACCCCCCTTCCTGCCCAAACCAATTTTCAGCTTTCTGCGCCGTCGCTGTTTAAATGACAACTGCGCGGTTATGCTACACTGTACCTAAACAGAATTTTTATCATTTTGTTCCCACAAATAGAGCTTTATTTTGATGGTATTTGATCACCTCTGGGGTTTTTTATTTTTTGCTAAACAAATAAGAAAAGCCTGAAAATTTTGAAAAAAAATAAAAGTTTTGCTTTTATTTCTGTTATAAAATGTTGTAAACAAGTACGTTTTCTCCTTCACTGATGGGCACTGATAAGGCGGCACCAATGATGGGCACTGGTAGGTGGCACTGATATGCAGCATTGATAGGCGACACTGATGGGCACTGAAAGGCTGCAAAGATGGGTACTTATGGGTGGTACTGATAGGCGGCACTGCTGGGCATTGATACGTGGCACTGATAGGCATCCCTGGTGGCACTGATAGTGGTAGGCATTGTGAGTGGGCACAGATTGGCAGCTGCCTGGGCATTGATTGGCAGCTGCCTTGGCACAGATTTGCATTTCCCTGGTGATCTAGGGGGGCATACCTGGTGGTCCAGTGTGGATGGCCATCCTGGTGGTCCTGGGCAGGAGCCGAGGGAGGGTAAAACATTCAGCACAGACCCTCTGTCAGGAGAACCGCCAATCTGCTCTCCTCTACTCACGTCTGTCAGACGCGAGTGAGGAAAAGCCGATCAACGGCTCTTCCTGTTTATATCATAATCAGCCGTGATTGGATACAGCTGACCACGTGGTAAAGAGCCTCCGTCGCAGGCTCTTTACCGAGATCGGTGAAGCGCTGTTATCCTACTGGACGTCATATGACGCCCAGTCAGGATAACTGAACCACCGCCCGGCTGGGTGGGAAGTTGTTAAAGTGGTTGTAAAGGCTCAAGATTTCTTTACCTTCATGCGTTCAATGCAGTGGGAGTCATTGGTTCCCGCTGCTGTCAATCAGGAGATGAAGGGATGGGGCTGAGCTGTGGCTCTTTGTGTGAATGAACACATAGAGCCATGGCTTCAGGAGCATGCCTGCTTGGGTTCCCCCGCAGCAAGCTTCTTGCTGTGGAGGCACTCGGCAGGAGCACCGGTGTGGGACCCGAGAAGAGGAGGATCCGGGCTGCTCTGTGCAAAACCCTTGCATAGAGCAGGTAAGTAAAACATGTATGTTATTTAAAATATCACTTTAATTACTCCCCTAGTAATGAGCTCACCAGTCAGCAGGGGGCAGCTCTGACAGAGCCCACAGAGAACCATTAGGAAACACTGGCAACTATTTCTGTGTCCTCTGCTTGCCTTTTTCAGACTCAGCTTTCACTGTTTGGGTCCTCTTTAACCACTTGCCCCATCGCGCATGTACATTTACATCGGCAGAATGGCACGGCTGGGCAAATGGGCGTATGGGTACGTTCCTCGTCCCTTTGAATTTGCTGCCATGTGGTCACGTGTCGGGAGCTCCGAGCATCTCACGGAGCTGAAGAATGGGGAGATGCTAATGTAAACAAGCATCTCCCTATTCTGCCTAGTGACACTGTCACTGATCATAGCTTCCTGTGATCGGGAGCTATGATCAGTGAAGTGTCTTTCGTAGCCCACCCCCGAACAGTTAGAAGCACTCCCCAGGACACACTTATCCCTTTCCTAGCCCCCTAGTGGTTAACCCCTTCACTGCCAGTGTCATTTCTTTATCGTACATCATAGAGCCTTAAGTATTTACTTAGTGGGTTATAGCTACCTTCAGGTGTTGACACTGGCACACCCAATACAGGAAGTTGACTCCCCTATATAATCCCTCCTCCTTCCAGGAGTACCTCAGTTTTTTCACCAGTGTCTAAAGGTGTTGGCATGAGTGAAGATGTGCTCTGCAGAGCTCCAGGATGGATCCATGCTGGATTTAAAAAGACTCCACAACCGGATCCATCCCGCCACTGCGGCTCCAGGATGGTACCCGGGCCTCGCATTGAAGAACGAGGTTTTGCCTGTAACGCTCCTCTTTGAGGGCTGGATACAGCGCAGTATCCTGCAGCGAGGAAAAAGTAAGAGGAAAGCATAGGAACTGCAAAGTCCACCTATGACTTTTCTTTCAATTATATTGTAAAATGCCTTAAAAACTCCTCTAGAGGGAGTAATAGTATATAGACCCTGTTTAAATCTGTGCTAATACAGCGTGTGTCTCAGCAGCTGGAGGTGGGGTCTCCTCTCCCCCTAAATGGGGAAATTGAGTGGATAGGGAAACATGTTATGTTTAAACAAGCATAAATCTAAAAAGCTGATAAAAAGGCTGTGTAAATCCCCTTCCCCAGCCTCCCCTCTGAGGTGACTCTTGCTAAAGCACAGGAAAGGGCATGGCGCATAGACAATCAATCTCACACCTGAAAAAGCTTAAAGCTGATACTCTGGGAAACAGTGTCTATCAGAGCAGCTGAAGCAAGGCTGCCACAGGACACAGAAGCGCTGGTACACGTGAGAGGTTTACACAGGCATTTGCAGTACATGAAAAAAAATTGGATTTTTTTGTACTCACCGTAAAATCCTTTTCTCTGTAATTCACCGACTGACACAGCTCCTCTCTTTAGACCATTGGGTTGTTAAGCCACCTTTAGGAGAGGACTAGGCATAACACGTTAACATGTAATATAAAACTCAGAACTTTCTAGTTCCACCCAAGGGGCAGGTCCCTTAGGTAACAACCCCTCACCCTGCATTGCAGCTTCAGTACGTCAACCAGCAGTATAACGTAAAGAAAAATAAGAGGGGCGGGTGCTGTGTCAGTCGGTGAATTACAGGAGAAAAGGATTTTATGGTGAGTACAAAAAAATTCTATTTTCTCTTATACTCACCGACTGACACAGCTCCGTTCTTTAGACCATCGGGACGTCCCCAAGCAGTGCCAAAACGAGGGGTGGGAAAAACAGCATAAAACATCATCCACCATGGCATGTGAGAACTAGTATAAACTTTACCCACAAAA
Source organism: Lithobates pipiens (assembly GCF_037356315.1). Lineage (NCBI taxonomy): Eukaryota > Metazoa > Chordata > Amphibia > Anura > Ranidae > Lithobates > Lithobates pipiens. The sequence continues at coordinate 18,990,480 of NW_027507696.1, forward strand.
AATGACAGTGTGTGGGAATAACTAAACTATTTTACCCACAAAAAAACAGGGTGTTCCTCAACAGAGAAGCACTACCCTCAAACCGCACCAGAACTGCGGTAACAAATGCAACAGTGCAATCACTGAAAAGTGCTGTGTTTCTACCCAAAAAAACAGGAAAAAAAATAATGTATGTGCAGTTGCAATTATACAGCCACCTGCAAAACTTTGCAGCCAAAGCAAGCATCAGCCGATGCACTGACATCTACCTTGTAGAATTTTGTAAAAGTGTGAACAGATGACCACGTCGCCGCTTTACACTCTTGAGCGACAGACGCTTGATGACGGAAGGCCCAAGACTTTCCCATTGCCCTTGTGGAGTGCGCCGTGACCTGAAAGGGGGGCACCTGTCCCTTCAAGGCGTAGGCCTGTACTACAAATCTGTCTGATCCACCTGGAAATGGTGGCCGACGAGACCGCCATGCCTTTTTTTGGACCAGCCACTGAAACAAACAGGGAGTCTGACTTCCGAAATGGAGCCGTGGCATACAAATACACCTTCAGAGCCCGAACCACGTCCAGGGCATGAAGGGCCACTTCCTTAGGATGTGTCAGCTTAGGACACAGAGATGGTCTGTCTTCACTGATGTGTAATGCCGAAAGCACTTTCGGGCAGAAAAGAAGGTTGCGGACGCAACACCACCTTATCCCTGTGGATAACCAGGTAGGACGGCTTGTCTTGCAATTCCGAAACCCTCCTGGCTGATGTAATGGCCACTAGAAAGACCACTTTCTGGGAAAGAGTCAACAGGAGAATCTCTCTGATATTTTCAAATGGTGGTTTTTGATAACACCGGGTTCAGATCCCACTGGGGTAACGGTGGACGCACCGGAGGAACTACATGTCGGACCCCTTGAACAAAAGTGCTCACTAGAGAGCGAGATGCCAGGGGTCGCTGAAAAAAGACAGCCAAAGCTGATATTTGTCCTTCAAAGGTGCTTAAAGCCAATTTCCGGTCTATTCCTTGCTGTAGAAACAGCAGGATCCTGGATATAGAAAAGGATCGCGGATTCCATCCTTTCTCCTCACACATAGAGATGTAGGCCTTCCAGGTACGATGATATATCTTCCGAGATTTCCGTGCTCTCAGCATAGTTGGGATCACCGAGTCCTAAAGACCCCGGTTCCTCAACACCTGGCTCTCAATAGCCATGCCATTAAAACCAGCGATGGTAAAGCAGGATGGAGAATCGGACCTTGAGACAGAAGGTCTTCTCGTAACACCAGTTGCCAAGGGGCGTCTGCCATCAGGCGCACTAGGTCTGCGTACCAGGGATGCTGGGGCTAATCTGGGGCAATCAGTATTACTGGAATCCCCTTCGGCCTCCACTCTCGGCACCTTCCGATTGAGACGGGAGGCCAGAAGATCCACGTCTGGTGTGCCCCATCGCAGGCACAGTAGCCTGAACACCTTCGGAAGCCACGCCCATTCTCCTGGGTCCAGCATCTGGCGACTTAGCCCTTGTACACACGGTCGGACGTTCAGACGGAAAATGTCCGATCGGACCATGTTGTTGGATAATCCGACCGTGTGTGGACTCCATCAGACTGTTTCTGTCGGAATATCCGACCGATAAAGTTTTAGAGCTGGGCTATAAAATGTTCCGACAACATGATCCAATCGGACTTTTTCCGATCGTTTGTAGAGAATTTTGATTGGACAATGTGCCACGCATGCTCAGATCAAATTCCTAGACCAAAGATATTGGCTACTAGCCTGAACGTAGTCCCGTCGTAACTAATGTCATCACGTTACGAACGATCGGATTTTCCGACAACTTTGTCCGACCGTGTGTATGCAACACCAGTTTCGGACAAAATCCGACGGATTTTGTTGTCGGAACGTCCGACCATGTGTACAAGGGCTTAGATAATTCACCTGCCAGTTCTCCACTCCTGGGATGTAAATGGCCGACAGGGCCGGTACATGTCGCTCTGCCCACTGAAGGATGTGAGTGACCTCCCGTGCGGTGGCCGAGCTTCTTGTTCCTCCTTGGTGATTGAGGTATGCCACTGCCGTGGCGTTGTCCGACTGGATCCTGATCAGACGCCCTCAAAGTCTTATCAACCATGTGGAGAGGCAGAGCCTGATCGCTTTCAGTTCGAGCAGATTGATTGGCAACTTGGATTCCTCCACCGACCAGAGGCCCTGGGTCGACCGAACTCCCATTACTCCACCCCAGCCGTATAGGCTGGCTTCCTTTGTGATCACTGTCTACTTCAGAGGTAGGAACGAATTCCCGGACCGAAGTGCCAGGGAGCTCAGCCACCAGAGCAGGGAATCCCCGACTAACTGGCTCACCTGAATCTGCCGATCCAGGGATAACGGAGATTTGTCCCATTTTATCAAAATCTTCCTCTGCAGGACTCTGGTGTGAAACTGGGCATACGGTACTGCCTGGAAGGAGGCCAGCATGAGCCCCAGGACTCGCATGCAGAAGCGTAGCGACAACCACCTGCGGTTCATCAACAGTTTTACCATGGCTCTGAGAGTCTGCAGCTTGTCTGAAGGGAGAAACACCCTCGCTTCCATGGAGTCCAGCAGTAAGCCTAAGTACTCCAAACGCTGAGTCGGTACGATCACAGACTTCTTTAGGTTCAACAGCCACCCAAATTCCTGCAGGGTCTGCATGGTGATCGCCACATCCTCCTCTAACTCTGAGGCGGAAGATGCTCTTAGGAGGAGATTGTCTAGGTATCCCATGGTCATGATCCCGTGTTGCCGCAGCAACGGCAAAACAGTAGCCAATACCTTGGTAAAGACTCGGGAGGCTGATGCCAAACCAAAAGGGAGAGCCACAAACTGGTAGTGGGCTTCCCCGACTGCAAATCGCAGAAATTTCTGATGCCGAAGGCATATGGGCATGTTCAGGTACGCATCCTGGATGTCTGAGGACGCCAGGGAGTCCCCTTAATGGAGTGCAGCGACTAATGAGCGAACCGATTCCATTCTGAACCTCTATACTTTCACAAAGTAATTGAGGGCCTTTAGGTCCAAGATTGGACGTACCCCTTCCTTCTTGGGGATTACAAACAGGTTTGAGTAGAACCCCTGGAAAAAGTTCCGAGTCCGAAACAGGTACTGTCACCCCGTGACTCAGCAGGTCCCTTACCGCCCCCAAAAGGGCCTTCCGGCGACCCAGGAGTACAGGTATGCTGGAGGGGAAGAATCGGGTTTTGCGGCCAAGAGAGGAAATATATCCTGTAGCCTGAGGAAATCAGGCCCATTGGTCGGACAGCGGAGAGGCTGCAAACTCCCAAAGTCGACCCCCCAACTGTGTTGCGTGCGGGGGCAAACCTTCATGCGGTAGCACTTTCGCTCGCAGGCTTGCGGTTCCAGGGACGTTTTGGTCCTTCAGAGGTCGACCTGTTGGGCTAGGGGTGCTTGGTCAAAGCCCCGGGTGGACGATAAAGCAGTTTGTGAGCGGAGAAAGAGGGCCCTTGCCTATGGCGTGACTCCTTAGCCTTCCAGGCCTGAGGGAGTAGTGTACTCTTACCACCTGTGGCATTTTTAATAATGTCATCCAAAGAGGCTCCAAAGAGCCGGTTGCCAAGGAAGGGAAGATCCATCTGGGCTTTTTTGAATGCCTGGTCAGCAGACCAGCATTTTAACCAAATCAGGCGCCTCAGCACCACTGACACTAAAGCCCTGGATAACTGAGGAAGGGTATTCAGGGCTGTGTCACAAATGTACTTCAGGCCTTGCACTAGTTGGTCTGCTAGTTCCACGCAGACAGAAGAAGCCTGTTCTCCCAATTCACGGTGCAACAGAGTTTCCCACTCGGTTAGTGTCTGCAACACAAATGCTGATGCCAGTACTGGTCGCATGGTTGACCCCACAACCGTAAACAAGGAACGAGCCACTGCCTCGGACTTCCTGTCTGTGGGGTTCTTAAATGCAGGAGTCCCCTCTCCCGGGATCGTGGTTACTTTGTTTGACCTGGATACTGGGGGGTCCACGACCGGAGGAGCCGACCATTTTTTGAGAAGGCTCTCCTCAAAGGGGTAACACACCGCCATGTATTTGGGGACCGAAAAGGTCCGTTACGGTTGACCCCATTCCTTGTAAATGAACTCAAAATAAGTCAGATACGGGAACATCTTAGGTGAACGGGCTGGTTTACGGGACCCAAAAGGGACCGCTACATCAGCAGAGGGATCTGCCGGCTCCTGAATTTTCAGGGTATCACGCACAGCAGTGATAAGTGCTCCAACAAGCGCTTTGTCGCGCACGGACCCGGACGGAGACTCATCTTTACTGTCTGAACGGTCCTGGTCAGCGTCATCTGAAATGACAGAGCAGGGGTTACCAGCCTCAGCAGGGTCCGAGTCTGCGTCAGAGCTCTCCCCGGAAGACAGGGGGGGGCAGGGGCATTTTTTACCACCTTTGCGCCCATGCATCGCCTCCATCTTGGCAACGAATGAATTGAGGACCGCCGACAAAACGTCCAGAGGCACTACACAGTCTGCAGGCGAATCGGTTACAATTGCCTGGATTTCAGGGTAAGAAACACCAATTTCTGAAGCCATGCTGACCTTACCCTGTCTGCCACCTGATGGGGAACAGTCATGGTCCCAACCTCCTAACTGCTGCTAGCTGAGGGGCTCTTTCACGCAGGACTCACCACCCCGGCTGGTTCTGCGCTGTCCAGCTAGTAGTGCTTGCGTCAGCTCCCAGGTGCATAAGTAATCACACTGCTCTGTCCAGAGCTGCTGCAAATGGCGCTGAAATTGATCAAAAACGTGTTCAGGCTTCAATAAAATGGCTGCCGAGCGTCCAGTATAAAGGACATAATCACAGGGAAAATGGCCGCCGAACTACAGGGAAGCATGCTGCTCCTTGCCCCACCAAAGATGGCCACCAAACACTGTATACCATGAGGGACAGTGAAACAAAACAGGCAGAGAAATAGTGAACAGCGCTACAGTGATCAACAGGCACAGCGTCCTGACATCTCCAGGGAGAGACCTACACACATCGAGGGCACAGCCATCCAGCACAGCCCCCCCCCCCCCCAGGTGAGAGCCCCCTGTATATGGCACACACACCACTCAACAGCCCATGCAGTTTCCCCCACAGGGGAGGGAAGATAGCGTCAGGGAGACCGCCCCTTGGATGGAACTAGAAAGTTCTGAGTTTTATATTACATGTTATGCCTAGTCCTCTCCTAAAGGTGGCCTAACAACCCAATGGTCTAAAGAGAGGAGCTGTGTCAGTCGGTGAATATAAGAGAAATTATTGTTTAACATTAGATCATTCTATGCTACCACTGTTTTTCCTACTATTGTTCAAATAAATATAACTGTTCTTATGCCGCGTACACATGATCAGACTATCAATCCGCCTGTGTGTGGGCTCCGGCGGACTTAGAAAGTAGTTTTGACTCAAAAATTGTTTGCCGGACTGAGTCCGGCGGACAATTCAGCCGTGTGTGTGCTAGTCCGCTGTACTTTTGAAATGAACGGACTTTCCCACACACAGAGGAAAGTCCGTTCATTTTGAACGCAGCTCCAGGTAACCGGGACTAGCGAAGGAAGTCAATGTGTTGACATGTCGCTGGCCCCGTCACCTGGCATGGACTTAAACGACTTAAACTACGCTGAAAAAACGGTGTGAGGGTCCCCCCAAAGTCCATGTCAGACCCTTATGCCAGCACGCAGCCTGGCCGGTCAGTAAAGGGGGTGGGGACGAGCGAGCGCCCCCCCCCCCGAGCTGTACCATGCCGCGTGCCCTCAACATGGGGGGGTGCTTTGTGGCCCCCCCCACCCCAAAGCACCTTGTCCCCATGTTGATGAGGACAAGGGCCTCTTCCTGACAACCCTGGCCGTTGGTTGTCGGGGTCTGTGGGCGGGGGGCTTATCGGAATCCGGGAGCCCCCTTTAATAAGGGGGCCCCCACATACCCCCCCCCCCACACTATGTGAATGAGTATGGGGTACAATGTACCCTTACCCATGCACCTGGTGAAAAAATAAAAAGTGAAAAAAAAAAAACACACCACAAAAGGGTTTAAAATAATTTATTGCACAGCTCCTGGGGTCTTCTTCCATCTTCCGACTCCTCCGCTATCTTCTGCTAGCTCTTTTACTAGCGGAGGAGCCCGGCTTTCTTATTAGTCGCCGCCCGGGGGTCTTCTTCCGACTTCGGGGGTCTTGTCCCCCTCTTCGGTTTTTCTTGCCAGGCCTCCGTTTTCTTCCTTTAGCTCTTTTACTAGCGGTGGCCCGGTCTTCTGTCGCCGCCGCCTCTTCCAACTTCGGGGGTCTTGTCCCCCTCTTCGGTTCTTCTTACCGGACCTCCGCGCCTTCTTCCAGCTCTTTTATTGGCGGTGGCCCGGTCTTCTATCGCCGCCGCCTTCTCTTTTTCTTCTTCATTGAGATGTTGACTTGACGCTCTCTCTGGCCGCAATGACAGGGACGCGGTGTGCGGCGACTTATATAGGGACATCACAGGGTGATGTCCCCGCCCATTATGATGTCACAGTCCCAGCATCCTCTGGGACGTCCCTGCCCATTATGATGTCACAGTCCTAGCATCCTCTGGGACTGTGACATCATAAGGGACAAGACCCCCGAAGTCGGAAGAAGAGGCGCGGCGACAGAAGACCGAGCCACCACTAGTTTAAAGAGCTAAAGGAAGAAAGCGGAGGTCCGGCAAGAAAAACCGAAGAGGGGACAAGACCCCCGAAGTCGGAAGAGGACCCCCGGGCTGCGGCGAAGAAGAAAGCCGGGCTCCTCCGCTAATAAAAGAGCTAGCAGAAGATAGCGGAGGAGTCCGGCGAGAAGACCCCCTATGTTGAGTGCACGCGGCCTGGTACAGCTCAGGAGGGGGGGGGGGCGCTCGCTCGTCCCCACCCCCTTTCCTGACCGGCCAGGCTGCGTGCTCGGATAAGGGTCTGATATGGACTTTGGGGGGGACCCCCATGCTGTTTTTTCGGTGTAGGGCTTCCCCTTTAAGTCCATACCAGGTGACGGGGCCAGCGACGTGTCATTCGCGCCACTGAAGGCGGCGACATTGACTTCCTTCGCTAGTCCACCTGGAGCCACGTTCAAAATGAACGGACTTTCCTCTGTGTGTGGGCAAGTCTGTTCATTTCAAAAGTACGGCAGACCTAGTCCACTGGAAAAGTTCCGTTGTGTGTGGGCATGTCCGCTCATTCAGAAAGTCCGGCGGACTTTCCAACGGTTTGTCCGCCAGATAGTGTGATCATGTGTACGTGGCATAAGAGTACCTTTGCTTTTTGTACTTTGCGCTATGGCTTCAAGGCTTACTACTAAGGCACAAAAAAACACCCCCAGGTGCTGGGAACTCCAGACATGCCTCCACATTGTCATCCTCTCCGGAGATACCTGACATGGCAAGCCAGGGTAAGTCATTGGAAGCAAATGGTGGTGCAACTGCTTCTCACAATTCAGCCTCTGTATAAGTGACTGGAAATGCATTTTCCTTAGAAGGATTATTAGCGGCTTTAATCGCATCCTCCATAAAAGGGGATTAGAAGCGTGCTAGATCCCTCTCTCCCTCTCTTACCAGGGGAACAGGATGAGGTATTACCCTCAAACGATTGGGAAAAACAAACCGATTACTCCTCGCGGAGGAAACAACAGTTGAAGTTTCAGCTTCACAATCTGAGGTACAAATCCTTATGGACATGGTTCACGCCACTTTCATGCTACCCCTAACAGAGTCAGCTGAAAGTCTGGTTTCTTCATTGGGTTCCTTGAAACCTTCACAACCAGTGCATGCGTTTCCAATCCACACATTACTAGAGAAGCTTATTTATACCGAATGGGATCATCCGGATAAGCATTTTCTACCTCCAAAGAGGATTCTCAGTTCTCTATCCTATGGCACCAGAAAATGGAAATTTCCAGCAGTTGATGCTGCGATTTCCAGTGTGAATAAAAGTTTAACTTGTCCAGTGGACAATGCACAAATGCTAAAGGATCCTAAAAAGTTGGAATTCCTGTTAAAATCCTCTTTTTCTTTAGCAGGTACTGTTGCTCAGCCTGCAAATGCAGCTATAGGCATCTGTCAGTCCTTAAAAGACTAGTACACAGAGGCCCTTAACAAGCTCCCCGCACAACAGGCCAGTGAATTGTCCAATTTACCAAAAGCATTATGTTTTGCCATAGATGCTATAAAGGTGCTCACCAGGTGTCTCACCTTGCACTTGTGCTAGTACACATGCGTAGGACCCTTTGACTAAAGGGTTGGTCTGCCGAAGCACCCTGCAAAAACCTACTGTCTAGTTTCCCCATTTCATAGGGAGCAACTATTTGGCGAAGATTTGGATAAATACACCCAGACAATTTCCAGTGGAAAAAGAACTCTTTTGCCAGTCAAAAGAAAGTATAAAACGTCCTTCATTTAAACTGACTTTCTCTCCTGCACCAAGCAAATCTGCCTCTAGGCAGTGGCGATGGCTTACACTGTCAGATTCCAGAGGAAAATCGCAGGGTCAGGCCCAGGCTCAAAGGAAGAACTGGAGCCGCAAGACTACAAAGCAGAATACAAAGACCTCTTCGTGAAGAGGCGTCTCCCCTCACCAAGGTGGGGGGAAGACTTCTGCATTTCGAAGAAGTCTGGCAGAGGGAAACTCAGGACAGATGGGCTCTCTCCACAGTGACTCTAGTATACAAACTAGAGTTTCGGGAGTTTCCACCATCTCACTTTCTGAGATCAAACGTTCTCAAGGATCCAGGGAAAAGACAATCCCTGTTTCAAGCATTAGACCGATTATTGACTCAAGGGGTAATCATACAGATCCCCACAGAAGAACAAGGTTTAGGTTTCTAGTCAAACCTGTTTACGGTACCAAAACCGAATGGAGATGTCAGGCCCATTCTGGATCTAAAAAATCAAAACCAGTTCCTAAAAATTCGCTCATTTCAAATGGAGTCGATCAGGTCAGTCACCTCCATCCTACAAGGCGGAGAACTTCTGGCGTCCATCGACATCAGGGACGCATATCTGCATGTCCCTATATTTCCCGCTCACCAAAGGTTTGTGCAATTTGAAGTGGAACAACGGCACTTTCAGTTCAGGTATTCACTAAAATACTGGCCCTACCTCTAGCCAGGTTGAGGGCACAGGACATAACAGTGTTGGCGTAGCTAGGCAATCTAGTTACCTGGAAAGTCTCGGTTGGATCCTCAACCTAGAGAAGTCTTCCTTAAAAAAACAGTAAGAAGGCTGGATTACTTAGGCCTGATCATAGATACAGCCCAGAAAAGGGTGTTCTTGCCTCCAAAGATCAGCTCCATACAAGAGCTGGTACGAATGGTCAGGTCAAAAGCAAATCATTCAATTCGCCTTTGCATGAGGTTGTTCAGAAGATGGTAGCTTCATTCGAAGCAGGCCCCTATGCCCAGTTCCATTCAAGACTGTTGCAAAACAGAATCCTCTCTGCTTGGAACAAGACGATCCAAGCTTTGGACTTGCCAATGCGGCTGTCCCAAAGAGTGTCTCAAAGCCTCAGTTGGTGGTTACGAAGCCAGAATTTGCTGAAGGGGAAATCCTTCAGACCAATAATCTGGAAAGTAGTAACGACAGATGCCAGCCTCTCAGGCTGGGGGGCGGTACTAGAGGAGATGATTGTACAGTGACAGTGGTCAAAACTCGAAAGAGCCCTGCCCATCAACATCCTAGAGATTCGGGCAGCGTATCTGGCTCTGAAAACCTAGACCTCCAGATTAAAGAACTGTCCAGTCTGGATTCAATCCGACAATGCCACGGCTGTGGCCTATATCAATCACCAAGGGGTCACCAAGAGTCTCTCAGCTCAGAGAGAGGTGAACCATATCCTAACTTGGGCAGAAAGGAATGTCCCATCCCTATCACCAGTTTTCATTCCGGGAGTAGAAAATTGGCAGGCCCATCAACATCCTAGAGATTCGGGCAGCGTATCTGGCTCTGAAAACCTAGACCTCCAGATTAAAGAACTGTCCAGTCTGGATTCAATCCGACAATGCCACGGCTGTGGCCTATATCAATCACCAAGGGGTCACCAAGAGTCTCTCAGCTCAGAGAGAGGTGAACCATATCCTAACTTGGGCAGAAAGGAATGTCCCATCCCTATCACCAGTTTTCATTCCGGGAGTAGAAAATTGGCAGGCGGACTATCTAAGTCGCCAGCAGTTGTTCCCAAGGGAATGGTCTCTTCACCCCGAAGTGTTTGGGGCTATTTGCCAAAGATGGGGGACTCCGGACATAGATCTTCTGGCGTCCAGATTCAACATGAAGTTAGTCAACTTTGTGGCCAGAACAAGGGATCCACTCGCATACGGAACAGATGTGCTGGTAACTCCGTGGGATCAGTTTTCACTGATCTACACTTTTCCCCCCGATTCAGTTGCTGCCTCAACTTCTTTGCAGGATTCAAGCTGGAAAGAAAGCCGGTAATTCTGGTAGCACCAGCATGGCCCAGAAGGTCATGGTACGCAGAGATCGTAAAGATGGCAGTGAAGGGTCCTTGGCCTCTCCCACAAAAGGGCCAGACCTGCTATCGCAGGGGCCGATATTCCATCCTACTTTACGAATGCTAAATTTAACGGCTTGGCTATTGAAACCCACATTCTGAAGAAACGTGGGCTTTTCAGGTTTGTTATCTCAACTTTAATCAATGCAAGGAAACCAGTTTCCAGATGTCAGGGCTGGCTTAGCCCTTCCTCCTCTGGGCTGGCTACTCAGCTGTCGGCTAATTGCCAGCTCTCTTCTCTTTCCACAGTTACCAGCTGTTTCCGATGATGCTCGTCTGACCTGCCTATTTAAAGCCTTCCTGCTCACTTTTTCATTTGCCTTCCCGTTGGTCACACCACAGGGAACCATCTCCTGCTGTTAGTTTAAAGACTGGCTTGCTGACATCCCACCTGGCTTCTTATCCTGCTTGCGGTTGCTCTCCTTGGATCCCTGACTTCCGGCCTGGCTGATTACCCGATCTGGTTAATGAACTTTGAACTGGCTGACTACCCGATCTGGCTACAGGACTCTGGCTATGCTTGACTACGCTTTTTTCTATTTACCTTTTTATTTTTATTAATAAACAAGTGTGACAGTATGCGAAGGCCATGAATTCAGAAGATACAGTCAATCCACTTGTTGGTAATATTTTTTCCAGATTGGATGAGCAAGATCACCGCATGGATCAGTTTGCCTTGGCATTACAAACGCTCCTGAATAGCACGGCTCACCTGGAATCCCCCACGGTGGCTGCTCCGGTACAACCTGAGTCGCAGGCCGTCCCTGCTGCTGCGACAGTCTCTGTGCAGGCACCCGCCTCGAGTATTACCTCTATAAGATATGTCTGGTTCTGCTTCGCTTCCCCAGCGATTTGGGGGAGATCCAGTTCAATGCAGATGGTTTCTCAATCAGATTGAGATATACTTTGAAATGCTGCCCCAGGTGTTTCCCACGGACCGAAGCAAAGTAGGTTTCGTGATATCTTTGCTTTCTGAGAGAGCCTTGGCCTGGGCTAAACCTTTATGGGAGATGCAAAAACCTGTTGTCTTGAGTTACCCTCAGTTTGTGGCCTCCTTTAAAAGGGTTTATGAAGTTCCTGCACGCTCCGCTTCTGCTGCCAAGTGCCTCATGTCCAAACAGAGTACGAGAACTGTTGCCGACTACGCCATTGAATTCCGTACTCTGGCAGCAGAGGTTGCTTGGAACAATGAGGCCCTAGTGGCTGCTTTTTCTCATGGTCTCTCGGATTCCATAAAGGATGAGATAGCAGCCTGAGATATACCCACTGAGCTAGAGAGCTTGATCTCGTTTGCCATCCTCATTGACTCCAGACTCAGAGAAATACTTTCTCTTAAGGAGCGCTTGCGGAAGCCTCCTGTATGTTTGCCTCCGAGCTTTGTAGTCCCACCCATGCCTCCCGGTACAGAGTTGGTCAGTGAAGATGAACCCATGCACCTGGGCTTCACGCGTCTCTCTGCGGATGAGAGAGCCTTTAGGAGAAGGGAGAGATTGTGCCTTTATTGTGGCCAGGCAGGCACTTTTTGAAGTCTTGTCCTACCCGTTCAGGGAACGCCAGAACCTTGAGGTCCTGTCATGGGCAGACCTTAGGTGGCGTTGTTTCGTCCCCAGTTATCCAGAAGGATAAGCCCCTGGTTTTGGTCACCCTTTCTTGGGCTGAGTCATCCATCGAGATACAGGCTCTAATCGACTCTGTGGCTGCAGGCCTGTTCATTGATGCTGAATTTGTTTCGCAGCACTCGATTCCGCTTCAGTTGCGTGACACTCCACTTGCCATTGAGGCTCTTGACGGGAGACCTTTACAGCCTGCCCATGTGACTCATGAGACGGTTTCGCTGTCCATGGCCGTAGGGGCTCTTCACCAAGAGTTAATCCAATTCCAAGTTATTTCCTCACCCAGATTTCTGCTGGTTATTGGTTACAGAGGCACAACCCCTCTTTTGATTGGCTCCGTGCTGAGGTTCTCTCCTGGTCACCACAATGCAGTGAGACATGCTTCCTGAAGGTATCCAAGGTCCTGTGCACCGCTTCACTCCCCTCCTTGCCAGAGGAGTACCTTGATTTTGGCGATGTCTTTGATAAAGGTCAAGCTGGTAGTTTGCCTCCACACCGGCCTTATGACTGCGCAATTGACCTTCAACCTGGTGCCATACCTCCTCGTGGCCGGGTTTACCCTTTGTTGGTCTTGGAGGATAAGGCCATGGAGGAGTATGTTGCCGACGCACTCTTGAGGTTTCATCCGCAAGTCCTCGTCTCCTGCTAGTGCTGGTTTCTTCTTTGTCTACTGAGACCTTGTATAGATTATAGGGGTCTCAAATCGTGTCACCATTAAGAATGCCTACCCGAATCCATTGATTACGGAGTTATTTGACCGCCTCAAGGGAGCAACGGTTTTCACAAAGTTTGACCTGAGAGGGGCATACAATCTCGTAAGCATTAAGGAGGGCGACGAGTGGAAAACTGCGTTTAATACCAGAACAGGCCATTATGAATACCTAGTAATGCCTTTTGACCTTTGTAACGCCCCGGCAGTTTTCCAGGAATTAACAATGTCCTCCGAGATTTGTTGCAATTGTGTGTGGTGGTTTATCTCGATAATATCCTCATATTTTCCAAGTCCCTGGAGAGCCACCACACAGATGTCTGTCGTGTACTTCAGAAACAGAGAACAATCTCTATTGTAAACTGGAGAAGTGCGAGTTCCATTGTGCACAGGTTACATTCCTGGGCTATGTAATTTCCACTGCTGGTTTTTCGAGGGACCCAGAGAAACTGTCGGCAGTCCTACAGTGGCCTCGACCCGTGGGTTTACGTCCTCTGCAGCATTTTCTTGGCTTTGCCAACTACTATCGGAAGTTTATTCGTAACTTCTCTCTGGCCAAGCCTCTGACTGATATGACCAGAAAGGACGGTAACCCACAGAGTTGGTCTCCGGAGTCCATTAAGGCCTTTGAGACTCTCAAGGCTGCATTTGTTTCTGCTCCTGTGTTGGCACATCCTGATCCTACATTGCCTTTTATCCTAGAAGTTGATGCTTCTGAGACGGGAGTTGGCACCCTTCTGTCTCAACGTCCTAACTCTGAGAGCACTATGCATCTGTGTGGCTACTTTTCCAATAAACTGTCACCTGCTGAGTGCAATTATGAGATTGGTGACAGAGAGCTGTTGGCGATCATTTTAGCCCTGAAAGAATGGAGACATCTCCTTGAAGGTACCACTGTGCCCGTTCTTATTCTTACTGACCATAAGAATCTTACATTCTTGTCTGAGGCTATGCGACTCTCTCCCAGAAGGGCGCGATGGGCGCTTTTCTGATCGAGCTTTAATTACATTGTCTCATTCTTACCCGGTACTAAGAATGTAAGGGCTGATGCCTTGTCACCAAAAATTTTCCTCCACTTCCAAGTCGGAGTCATTTCCTATGATTCCTCCTGATCGTATCTTGGCTACGGTTTGCACCAGTCTTACTTCTCCTTTGGGTGACAAAATTCTTGCTGCTCAGGTCCACGCTCCTCCTAATAAACCTTGTGACCGCTGCTTTGTCCCAGAGAGTCTCCGTACTGCAGTGCTCCAGACTTACCATTCTCCCAAGGCAGCTGGCCATCCTGGGAAGAATCAACTCATTTGGGCCATCTCCCAACAATTCTGGTGGCCTAGTCTACGGGCTGATGTTACTGCCTTCGTAGCTGCCTGTCCTGTGTGTGCTCAGAGTAAGATTCCACACCTTCCAGTGGACCTCCTACAACCCATACCCAATGGAGAGAGGCCCTGGACTCACCTGTCTATGGATTTCATTGTGGAATTGCCCAACTCCCAAGGCAACACCATTATCCTTATGGTGGTTTACCGGTTCTCAAAGATGTGTCATTGTATTCCACTTAAGAAGTTGCCCACCTCCAAGGAACTGGCTTCCATTTTTGCTCGGGAGATCTTTCGCTTACATGGGCTACCCAAGGTGATTGTCTCGGATAGGGGCAGTCAGTTTGTCTCCCGGTTCTGGCGAGCCTTTTGTGCACAGTTGGGAATCCAGCTTGTGATCTCTTCTGCGTATCACCCGCAGTCTAATGGGGCCGCAGAACAAGCCAATCAGTCCTTGGAGCAATTCCTACGTTGCTATATTTCTGACCATCATAACTGGTCTGACCTATTACCTTGGGCAGAGTTTGCTCACAACAGTGCCTTGAATTCTGCCTCCCGATTGTCTCCATTTATGGCAAATTATGGTTTCCAACCTTCCATGTTGCCTGACTCGTTTGTTCCGCAGAGTATTCCTGCGTTAGAGGAGCATCTCCGTGGTCTTCGATCCACTTGGGTACAGGTCCAGGAGGCTTTGCGTCATGCTAATGATAGGTACAGACTCCATGCTGACCGCAGACACCTGCCTGCGCCTTCCTACCAGGTTGGGGACAGGGTCTGGCTGTCATCTCGCAACCTCCGGCTTCGTGTTCCCTCACTGAAGTTTGCACCTCGGTTTATTGGGCTGTTCCGTATCCTTCCCAGGATTAACCCAGTAGCTTACGCGTTGGACCTTCCTCCTAGTATGCGCATCTACAATGTGTTTCATGTCTCCTTATTGAAACCGTTGGTCTGTAACCGATTTACCGCCTCAGTGCCACGTCCTCACCCTATTCTAGTTTAGTGCCATGAGGAGTATGAGGTACAATCCATTGTTGACTCCCGTAGGTTCCGTGGGCGCATACAGTACCTGGTGCATTGGAAGGAACGCTCCTGGGTTTCATCCTCTGGACGTACATGCCCATTCTCCTCCGCGAGTTCCATAGACGGTTTCCCCTCAAGCCCGGTGGCCCTCTGAGGGAGAGGGGTCATTGGGGGGGTACTGTTAGGGCTGGCTTAGCCCTTCCTCCTCTGGGCTGGCCACTCAGCTGTCGGCTAATTGCCAGCTCTCTTCTCTTTCCAGTTACCAGCTGTTCCCGATGATGCTTGTCTGACCTGCCTATTTAAAGCCTTCCTGCTCACTTTTTCATTTGCCTTCACGTTGGTCACATCACAGGGATCCATCTCCTGCTGTTTGATTCAAGACTGGCTTGCCGACATCCCACCTGGCTTCTTATCCTGCTTGCAGTTGCTCTCTTTGGATCCCTGACTTCCGGCCTGGCTGATTACCCGATCTGGTTAATGAACTTTGGACTGGCTGACCATCCGATCTGGCTACAGGACTCTGGCTATGCTTGACTACGCTTTTTTCTATTTACCTTTTTATTTTTTTAATAAACAAGTGTGATTTGATTGTACTTCTGTCTCAGTCTGTTTCATGGTTTCTGACACCAGAGCTGTATATTATAGTTTGGAAAGCTTACGTTTCCTGGTGTGAATCCAAGGGTTGGCAGCCTCGGAGATATATTATAGGCAGAATCCTTGCCTTTCTACAATTGGGCGTAAAGATGAAGTTGGCCCTAAGTACTATTAAGGGCCAAGTCTCAGACGTATTAGTTTTATTTCAAAGACTGCTTGCTATGCATTCTTTAGTCCGGGGTTTTATGCAAGGGGTGATGCGGATTAATCCGCCACTTAAATCATCTTTAACCCCTTGGGACTTGAAATTAGTTTTGTCAGTGTTGAAAATAGCTGCCATTTGAACCATTACAGCCTGTTCCCTTAGTCCTTCTGACTAGGAAGCTGATATTTTTGGTTGCTATATTCTCAGCAAGGAGGGTTTCAGAATTGGCTGCTCTTTCTTGTAAAAAGCCATATTTGATTATTCACGAGGACAGAATAGTGTTACGCCCTCGTCCATGCTTTTTGCCAAAATTGTTTTCAGGCTTTCATCTGAATGAAGATATTGTCCTGCCATCGTTTTTCCCAAAACCATGTTCCAGGGAAGAAAAGTCACTACATTGTGTTGATGTAGTGAGAGCAGTGAATCCCTATTTAAAGAAAACTGCTCAGATTCGTAAGACTGATGTCTTATTTATTCTGCCAGAGGGTCCTAAAAAAAGGACAGGCAGGGTCGAAATCCACTGTTGCTAAGTGGATTCATAAAGTTATAATTCAAACTTATGATTTAAGGGGTAAGATTCCCCCTATTCAAGTTAAGGCGCACTCTACGAGAGTGGTTAGTGCTTCTTGGGCAGTGTGTCACCAGGCCTCCTTTGCTCAGATCTGCAAGGCCACAACTTGGTCTTCGGTCCAGACATTCACAAAATTTTACCAAGTGAATGTAAGAAGGAATGAGGATATCACCTTCAGGCGCAGTGTGCTGCAGCCAGCAGTATAGGTCCTCAAGGTCTGGGGGTACCCTACGGGTTGTGTCTCACTCCCCTCAAGTAGCATTGCTATGGGACGTCCCAACTAAGTAAATGCTTAAGGCTCTGTCCTATGATGTACAATAAAGAAAATAGGATTTTTAAAACAGCTTACCGGTAAAAATCCTTTTCTTGGAGTACATCATAGGACACAGAGGTCCCACCCCTCTTCTTTTATGGGTTTTAAGTATATTGCTTGGCTACAAAAACGGAGGTACGCCTCGAAGGAGGAGGGGTTATATAGGGGAGTTAACTTCCTGTATTGGGTGTGCCAGTATCAACACCTGAAGGTAGTTATAACCCACTAAGTAAATATTTAAGGCTGTGTGTCCTATGATGTACTCCAAGAAAAGGATTTTCACAGGTAAGCCGTTTTAAAAATCCTATTTTTTACAGTAATCAATGCAAATTTTATAGCACCGATCGCCGTAAAAATGACAACAGTCCCAAAAATGTGTCAAAATTGTGCGAAGTGTCCGCCCTAATGTCGCAGTCAGGATAAAAATCGCAGATCGCCACCATTACTAGTAAAAAAAATGCCATAAAACTAACCCCTAGTTTGTAGACGCTATAACTTTTGCGCAAACCAATCAATAAACGCAAAAATATGTAGAAGAATACGCATCGGCCTAAACCAAGGAAAAAAAAATGTTTTTGTATATATTTTTTGGGATATTTATTATAGCAAAAAGTAAAAAATGCGTTTTTTTCTAAATTGTCGCTATTTTTGTTTATAGTGCAAAAAATAAAAACCACAGAGGTGATCAAATACCATCAAAAGAAAGCTCTATTTGTGGGAGAAATAAAAAAGGATGTCAATTTTGTTTGGGAGCCACGACGTACGACTGCGAAAATTGTCAGTTAAAATATTATATAATATAAAATGAAAGGAACCGTTTAAAAATAAAATAAAAAAGAATAAAAAATAAATAAAAAATAAAGCACCGTCCCGCCCCCCTGCTCTCCCGCAAATGCAAGCATCGGTCCGGCGTCACATGTAAACAGCAACTGCACCATGCATGTGAGGTATCACCGCGAAGGTCAGATTGAGGGCAATAATTTTAGCAGTAGACCTCCTCCGTAAGTGGTAACCTGTAAAGTCGTTTAAAGGCTTTTAAAAATGTATGTAGTTTGTCGCCGCTGCACATGTGCGCAATTTTAATGTCATGTTTGGTATCACTACACACCTTAGATCATCCTTTTTTATTTTATCAAACATTTGGGCAATATAGTGTGTTTTAGTGCATTAAAATAAAAAATTTGTTTTTTCCCCAAGAAAAATACATTTGAAAAATTTGCTGCACAAATACTGTGGAAAAAAATAAATAAAATGAAACACCCCCCATTTTAATCTGTAGGGCCTTTGCTTTATATCATTTTTTATATAATATTTGGGGGTTCAAAGTAATTTTCTTGCAAAAAAAAAATAAAAAGCGGGTGATGGGTGACAAGCTTCTAAATGTTGTGCATAAAATGCCGGGATAGTTCAAACCCCCCCCATGACCCCATTTTGGAAAGTAGACACCCCAAGCTATTTGCTGTGAGGCAGGTCAAGTCCATGGAATATTTTATACTTTGACACAAGTTGCGGAAAAAAGGCAATTTTTTTTTTTTTGCACAAAGTTGTCACTAAATTATATATTGCTCAAACATGCCATGGGCATATGTGAAATTACACCCCAAAATACATTCTGTTGCTTCTCCTGCATACGGGGATACCACATGTGAGACTTTTTGGGAACCTAGTCGCGTACAGGACCCCAAAAACCAGCACCGCCCTCAGGCTAAGGGTGTAAATTTTTTATTTCACTCTTCACTACCCATCACAGTTTCGGAGGCCATGGAATGCATAGATGGCATAAAACTCCCTCAAATTACCCCATTTTGGAAAGTAGACACCCCAAGCTATTTGGTGAGAGGTATGGTGAGTATTTTTCTGATCTCGCTTTTTGTCACAAAGTTTTGAAAATTTTAAAAAAACCAAACACATTTTTCTTAACTTTCTTCATTTTCAAAAACAAATGAGAGCTGAAAAACACTCACCACACCTCTCAGCAAATAGCTTGGGGTGTCTACTTTCCAAAATGGAGTAATTTGGGGGGGGGGGCTTGTGCCATCTTGGCATTTTATGGCCTTCAAAACTGTGATAGGTAGTGAGGAGTGAAATCAAAAATTTACGCACTTAGAAATCCTAAAGGCGGCGATTGGTTTTCGGGCTCACAAAAAGTCCCACATATGTGGTATCCCCATACTCAGGAGAAGCAGCAGAGTTTATTTATTTTGGGGTGTAATTCCACATATGCCCATGGCATGCATGAGCAATATATCATTTAGTGACAATTTTGTGGAAAAAAAAATTTTTTTGTTTGTGATTCAATCACTTGGGACAAAAAAAATAAAATATTCAATGGGCTCAACATGCCTCTTAGCAATTTCCTTAGGGTGCCTACTTTCCAAAATGGTGTCATTTTGGTGGGGGGGGGGGTGTACTGCCCTGCCATTTTAGCACCTCACGAAATGAGATAGGCAGTCATAAACTCAGCTGCCGTTCACACCTATGCGAATTAGATGTGGCTTACACCGCATCCAATTCGCAGAACATTTTAAAATACATTCAAATGAATGTATTTTGCTCACATATGTGCGTTGCATTTGCACTGCATTGCACAAATAAGGTGTGCGTTTTCTGGGCATTGCAGTGCGCATTACAAGCACATTATTCTCTATGGGAACACATCTGATTCGCAGATGCATTGCGTTCTGAACAAGAAATCTTTCCTTCTTCTCACTACACCCCCCACCCCCCTCTCAGCTGATGGGCAGAGAGAACGGAGCGGCACCGCTGAACAGCTGCCTTTTCTCTTCACAGAGAAAATGTAGCTGGAATTCGCACCGCACTGGTGTGAACCCGGGCTAAAAGCTGCATAAATTACAGAAAATGTACCCTAGTTTGTAGACGTTTTACATTTATAGTCATACATTTTGGCCTAAATGTATGACTAAAATGTAAATTTATGGGATTTTTCTTATAACAAAAAGTAGAAAATATAAATTTTTCTCAAAAGTCTGTTTATAATCACAATAAAAAATAAATAAATAAAACCCCAGGGGCAATCAAATATCATTGAAAGAAAGCTCCATTTGTGGGAAAAAAGGTACAACATTGCAGGACTGCACAATTACCAGTTAAAGCAGTGCCAAATTGTAAAAAGTCCTCTAGTCTTTGGCCAGCCAAATGGTCCAGGGTTTAAGTGGTTAAAAGCAGAATTAAACCCGCCTACCTTTTTAGGCTGCTTTCCCACCCAGAAATGCGGAATCGCAGCAAAACGTGGGACGCCCTTTGCGATCCTGTTACTTTTAATGGCACCCCAATTGCAGCGAGATTTGTCAGGCAACAAAATCGTGCCTCGATTGCAGTGCCATTGAAAGTAACAGGATCGCAAGCGCGTCCTACATTTTACAGCAATTCTGTCCACGATCTGTAATGCCTAGGTGTGAACAGAGCCTTACAGTCCAGGAGCTGCTTCTGTTTGATGTGCAACTGCCATAGTGCTGCACATGCGATCAGTTTTGACACCAGCCATTTAATAGTTTGACAGTTTGGTTGCGGACACAAGCAAAAATGTGAGTCAGCAATCCTGGGATTTCAGGAATGTAACTTTTTTGAAACCGATAAATCAACGGGTTGGATTTGGTTCCACTTCATGATTTACTTCTGCTCCGGGGCTCTGAGCAAAATGGCAGTCTCCAGCAAGAAGAAACAGGAACAATGCTGGAGTCAATTTACAGCACACACTAATTTTGGTAGCATAATTATTCATGTGGAAGGTATCTTTTTATGAGTAAAGTTCCACTTTAAGACCCCTTTCACACTGAAACAGTATTTTACCAGTGCTGTGCGGGCGGGAGCAGGGTGCTTTTAACCCCAAAGGAGGGGTTAAAAGCACCCCTGTCCGATTGATTTCAATGGCAGAGGCTCCAAAGACACGGCTTGTGGGATTTTTTTTCCCCGTCCTGCAATCGCATCGCCCCAGTGTAAAAGCGCCCAGGCTTTCACACTGTGGAGGAATGGAAGGCAGTTTACAGGTGCCATTTTTAGCGCTAAAGCGGTCTAAGAAATGTGCTCGAGGTATAGTATTTAGGGCTGCAACGATTAATCGATAATGAAAACCGTTGATAACCATTTTCATTATCGATTAGTTGGTCCGCACCTTCCTCCCTGTCCGTCCGTTAAATAAATCCTCCTCCTGTCTGTGTACAAGATGCCGCCGTATGTTACGAGGCACGTTCGCGCCTCTCCTCCTAATCTCTCCTCTGACGTCAGCTCCCCACTGATCTTATCAGCCCCGCCCGCTGCTGCCTCGAGGGAACAGCTGCACACTGACTGTGAAAGATAGCTGCTAATATAACAGTATGATAAAACACAGTACATACATTTTTATGACAAGTGCCCCATCCTAACACTAAGTATTTCTGGGGGCAGGGTGCCCCATCATTGGTGTTCCAGGGGTGGGTAGAATAGTAGTGCCCCATCATTGGTGTTCCCAGGAGGAATATTGCCCCATCATTGGTGTTCCCGGGAGGAATAGTGCCCCACACAGTTTTTTCATTATTACTTTTAAATAAACTGAAAAATGGCATATTACTTTATGATTTTATCCGATTAATCGATTATGAAAAATAGGATTTTTTGTAAAATCCTTTTCTCTGTAATTCACTGACACAGCTCCTCTCTAACAAATGGGTTGTTAGCTTTATCACTAGGAGAATACTAGGTATAGTTGTAATACAACACTCAAAACTTTTAGTTCCGCCCAGGGGGGCGGTCCCTCAGGCTACAAACCCCCACCCTGCAAAGCAGCAGCAGTACGTCAACAAGCAGTACAACGTAAAGATAAAAAAGGAGGGGCGGGTGCCGTGTCGGTCGGTGAATTACAGAGAAAAGGATTTTACGGCGAGTACAAAAAAAAAAATCCTATTTTCTCTTATATTCACTGACCAATACCGCTCCCCTCTGTAACAAATGGGACATCCCCCAAGCAGTGCCAAAATGAGGGGTGGGAAAAACAGCATAGAAACTTCATTCACCATGGCAAGTGAAAACTAGTGAAACTAAACCCACAAAAAACAGCAGTGCGTGGAAAAAGTACAATAAAAAAAAAAAAAAAAAAAATAAAGAAAAAAAAAAAAAACACACACGGGTATCCTCAACAGGACCCCAAGACCGCACCAAACTGTGGAAGTAATGCAACAGTGCATTAACATAACAGTACTGTGTTTTTATCGAAAAACCAGGAAAACACATCTATTGCAACTACACGGCCGCCTTGAGGTCAAAACAGGCATCAGCCGATGCACTGACGTCTATCTTATAGAACTTTGTAAACGTGTGGACAGACGACCAGGTTGCCGCCTTACACACCTGAGCGGCCGCCGCTTGGTGTCGGAAGGCCCAAGATGTTCCGATTGCCCTTGTGGAGTGGGCTGTGACCAAAAAGGGGGGGCACCTGCCCCTTCAAGGCGTAGGTTTGTAATACAATCTGTCTGATCCACCCAGAAATGGTGGCAGACAAGACCGCCATGCCTTTCTTTGGACCAGCCACCGAAACAAACAGCGAGTCCGACTTCCGAAATGGAGCCGTGGCAGACAAATACACCTTCAGAGCCCTAACCACGTCAAGAGCGTGAACGGCCACCTCCTTAGGGTGTGTCGGCTTAGGACACAGAGATGGTAATACAATGTCCTCATTGATATGAAAAGCCGAGACCACTTTTGGTGTAAAGGATGGTTGCGGACGCAACACTACCTTATCCCTGTGGATAACCAGATAGGGCGACTTGCAGGACAAGGCCGCCAGTTCCGAAACCCTCCTGGCTGATGTGATGGCCACTAGAAAGACCACTTCCTGGGAAAGAGTCAACAGGGGAATCTCCCTGATATTTTCAAAGCACCAACAACACCAGGTTCAAATCCCATGGAGTGGACGCACCGGAGGGACTACATGTCGTACCCCCTGAACGAAGGTACTCACTAAGGAGTGCGATGCCAGGGGTCGTTGAAAAAAAGACAGCTAAGGCTAAGATTTGCCCTTGGTGCTTAATGCCAATCTCTGGTCAACTCCTTGCTGGAGAAACAGCAGGATCCTGGATATGGAAAAGGAGTGTGGATGCCATCCTTTCTCCTCACACATGGAGATGTAGGCCTTCCAGGTACGATGGTATATCTTCAGAGAAGATTTCCGTGCTCTCAATAGCCATGCCGTTAAAGCCAGCGATGGTAAAGCAGGATGGAGAATTGGACCTGGAGACAGGAGGTCCTCTCGCAACGGCAGTTGTCAGGGAGTGTCTGCCACCAGACGCACCAAGTCTGCATACCAAGGACGCTGAGGCCAATCTGGGTAAACAGTATTACTGGTATCCCCTCGGCTTCCACTCTCTGAATCAGACCTGGCAACAGTTTCAGTGGAGGAAAAGCTGGTACTAATCCCACGGAGCCACCAGCGCATTTGGCACGTCGGCCTGCCAGTTCTCCACTCCCAGGACGTATATGGCCGACAGGGCTGGTACATGTCGCTCTGCCCACCAAAGTATGTGAGCGACCTCCCATGCAGCGGCTGAGCTTCTTGTTCCCCCTTGGTAATTGACGTACGCCACAGCCATGTCGTTGTCCCTTTGCTAGGCAAAATAAAACTGATGCTTTGCAGGGTGGGGGTTCGTAGCCTGAGGGACCGCCCCCCTGGGAGGAACTAAGAGTTCTGAGTGTTGTATTACAATTATGCCTAGTATTCTCCTAGTGATAAGGCTAACAACCCATTTGTTACAGAGGGGAGCTGTGTCGGTCGGTGAATATAAGAGAAATAATCGTTAGTTGCAGCCCTAATAGCATTAGTTAATAGAACATCACTTGGTGGGAGAAGTGTAACGAGGCACCTGTGATTAAAACCCCGAGTGAGGATATATCCAGGTGCCCTGGGAAAGCATGTGCTTTGTGCAAGGACCGTTTGACATTTTATTTGATTCTTGCCTTTAGAATTTATTACCATAAATATATGATGCAAGTGCCCTGACATGATTTCACAATTGTGTGTAGCTATCTTTATAGTTCAATACATAAAGGAAAGTAGCAGGAAACCATGCATTTGGAATAACAGAGGCCAGAATAATATAGGGCAAGGAATCTTTAATGCATGATGAACACTTAAACCAATCTCCTCTGAAACAGTGTTCTCCGTACAGGAAAGCCAATATCAAATTGTGTGAGACCGTAGTTAGTGCAGGAGCTTCCTCCTCTCAGGCCTGCCTTGATATACAGGTATCAAGAGGAAGCCAGTTCATATCTGTTGCTTACTTTAGGTGGGGTGGAGGACAATTGCACTAGGTCAGTGGTTCTCAACCCTATCCTTAAGTACCCCCAATAGGCCATGTTTTGGGAATTTCTCTTCAATAAAATAGCTGTCCTAAATACCAAGCCATTGACTCAGCTTTAAAGCACTTGTGCAAGATAAAGGAAAGCCTGAAGACATGGACTGTTGGGGGTACTTGAGGACAGGGTTAAGAACATCTGCACTAGATGATAGCGAAGGGCCGTGTCATCAGGCAACTTATGCCAATTGCAGGGAGTACTAAGACAGCATGACATCTAGTTATCATAACTAAAACTAGAGATTGCAGTTATATTTGGAGAACAGCATCTGCAGATGGCGGACAAAGACATTTCAGTTAAATGCAACAGTACTGTATTTTCTATTCTTTAACCCTTTCACTACCAGAGCCTTTTTTTCTTGCACACATTAAAATGCATATTTTAGGCTACTTTCACACTGAGGCGCTTTACAGGCACTATAGCAGTAAAAATAGCACCTGCAAAGTTCCTCTCCTCTCACTGCAGTGTGAAAGCACGAGTGGTGTGCTGGCAGGACGCCCAAAAAAGTCCTGCAAGCAGCATCTTTGAGGCGATGTATGAGCCTTGTGTACACCGCTCCCAAAGCACCCCTGTCCATTGAAATCAATGGGCAGGGGCACTTTTAACCCTTTTTCAGCCGTTAGGGGGGGTTAAAAGCATTGCAAAACCGCAGGCACCTGCCCCAGTGTGAAAGTGCCCTTAGGGCTAAAGGTTATTTAAACCCCTAAAATATTACCTGAAAAGCAGAGACAATTGAATAAATTGGTAGCAGCTGCAATTTTTGGTGTCATAAAATTACGCAATTTTTTTTTTTTATTATTTATATTTTCAATAAAAATACACTCAAAATTAATTTTAGTGCACACAAAACACCCAATTTGTTTATCTAGCCTTAAAACGCTGTATGCCTGTGAAACGGCAAAAAAACAAAAACAAAAAAAAAAAAAAAAACCGACAGTACCCAAAATTGTCCATAGATCGTAAACACTCTATAGACAACTGTCTCACTCCAGATCACACAGCAATGCCCAATATGCGTGGCACAATTCTCATTTTTGTAGGCATGGCACCTAATAAGCTGACTGGTTTTAAAATGTTCAATTAAATTGTATTTTTTTTTTTTAAACCTAATTTCTATCACAAGGAGGCTGATAAGCCTCCAAAATGATAGTATAGTTTTCAGGCTCTGAAGGGTACATCAGAGGCTTATTAGACCTCCAATGTGACCTCTGTAAGGCTTGAAGCTGACAGTTGGCTTCATCAGCTTTTTCCCTGGCCAGAGATTTACAGTTCTGAACATGGAAGTGAGCAGAGCTGAGCATTTCTGGGGCGATTCTTCACAGGGGAGGTCAGTGAACAGATGTAGAAGTGATGGGTGGCTTTACAGCTGCCAGGGTCAATTCTACTAGAAAGCCAGCAGCCTGGCGAAAATATAAACAAACTCCTGCCTGACTTAGCAGTCAGGAGTCTGTTTACATGTCAGCATTGGTGGCAGCAAAAGGGTTAATATATTGATTTGAGACCATTAGCTCTACTCATGCCTGTTTACTACCCTCAAATGCACAGAATAAAAGAATCTGGTAGAGAGAAAGAAGCTCCCTTCTACTACAAATTCATTAGACTAAATCACCAGCAGCAAGGAGAAGCAATAAATACCAGCACTGCTTACAGACACAAATGCATACAAAGCAATACAGTTCTCTCTTCCATACACAAAGCATCATATAATGGAGCCATACAGACATTACATCCACACAGAGCAAGACATATTGGATACACATGCACAGAAAAACACTGGAATGCAGACATGCATGATCACACTCAAAAAACCAGCATACAAACAATACCTGTATACTTTAATGCAATCGGACACATAAAATACACACTCTTATGCTGCAAAAACATCATATTAAAAACAAAGAAACATACATAAAGCACACAGGCAAGAACCGTCACATACTCTTTAACGATGGCACTCATCTACAAACACACTTCTTGTTGTGCATGGATAAAGCACACTGCTTGCAGAGGACATTTGGTGTCTGTTGCTTTTTGTGTCATTTGCTGGCAAACAGAGCTCCTACAGTCATAAGAGCCCCAAGAGCCACTGCCCCAGTCAGTACTGTTTTCAGAGAAGCCCAGTTTCCTTCACGCTGTCTTCTTGCTTCTTCTATAGCACCATCGCCATACAGAGCCAGGAACCCATTCTGAGAAAGAAAGACATACAGTAACATGGTTGGAGTGTTATAACATTGCCAACAGGCCAGTTATTGCACACCTGCATCATCTTAAAGAAAACCCTGAGTACATGTGACAAGTCCAACTCTTATTTTCAGTTTTTGTTTTTTAAAATACCCACCCCAATAAGCCCTACCCCTCTAGTGGGCAACATATATTACGCAACCTCTTGTGGTGCATCATAATAAAGCCTGGGCTCAAATGAAATGCTGCAGAGAACAGCTCTATGCTGATGCTGGATGTGTCTGGATGGAAGAGACCGGGATTTAAAGTAAAAAAATAGAATTTCAGCTTTAAGTACTGGAGACCACCTGACCTGTCACATTTGGCATGCCTTTTTTTTTTTTTTTTTTTTTTTTAAAGGGGGGGAGGAATGGTACCCAGCTCCCACTTCCTCCCCTGGTGCCAGAAGTTCACCTCTTCTTCCTCCCTGCAATCTTCTGAGATACGTCACAGGTCCCAGAAGATTGCCTGGCCATTCACAACGCACCCAGTGTTACAATGCCGGCACTGCAGAGAGGAGGGGGGAGAGGAGCAGGGCTTTGTGTGCCTGCATCGCTCGACAGTGGGACAGGTGAGTCCGTTTATTAAAAAAAGTCAGCAGCTACACTTTTTGTAGCTGCTGACTTTTAAATGAATGGAACTCTGCTTTAAAACACTTTTTTGTTTAAGTATTCCTGTCCATCCTGCATACATGTCCTTTCACACTGAAGCACTGCTAAAACAGCCACTAAAGCACCGGTCATTTTTGCAGTGTTTTAGTGGCACTTTTCAGGCGCTAACCAGTCCCTTTAAGGTCACGTGACAAATTGACCTCCAAAAAAAGACCAGTTTTGCTGCGATTTTGAAGCACGTTTAAGGTGCTGCCCATTCATTTCAATGGGCAGGGGAGTTTTTGAATCACTTTTTACAGCGTTTCAAACACGTCCCAATGATGCTGCTTGCACTTATTCTACCGCACCACAAGCGCATCGCCCCCCCGGGTAAAAGCACCCATTCAGATGAATGGGAGGCAGTCTTCAGGTGCCATTTTTAGCACCAATACGCCTGAAAACTTTTTCAGTGTGAAAGGGGTCTAAAAATACATCACCAGTAACTTTTTAGACCCATAAAGAAACACTGAATCAATAGTCCGAAGGAAGGGCACACACTGTAAATATGCACTTTGTGTTATTGGTGCAAAGGGGCTTTTGGCGATACGTGGCCAGCATTGACTTTCAGCTGAAGTCACCACCCAATTTGCCAATCAATCTCTGGAGGAGTTGCTGGGTATTCTGCAACTCCTCCTATAGAACGATTGCTGTCTGTGAATGACAGCACGTACTGGAGAAGGAGCTAGAGAATAAGCAACTTGTGTTTAAGGCTAGGGAGAAGCATGTAGTGTCCTCACCCCAGGCTGCCAAGAAGAAGCACACTTGTAAGGGTGGCTCCAGTGTACTCTGCATGGGAAAGGAGTTACCCAAAATATGGAAAAAGGGGATTCAGGAAATTTGAAATGTAAATTATATAGATAAAAAGAAAACAGAAGGCATGCAAGGTAAATGCATATGTATGCCACTGTTTGTCTTTTTTAAAATGGAGGGTTTAATAACACCTTAATGTACGGGTCCTTATATCTCTCCCCCCCATGTATTTTGGAGAAGACTAGAATGGAGTCCAGCTTTAAAGTGGTTGTAAAGTCTTAAGGCTTTTTACATTCAGTGTGCAGCTCCCCCCACAGCTCCCCTAATACTCACTCAAGCGCCATCTCGATCCAGCAATGTGCACGGGAGCCCCGACTGTCCCAGGTTTTTCTCTCCTCATTGGCTGAGACAGCAACAGGAGCCATTGGCTCCCACTGCTGTCAATCACAGATAGTGAACCAATGAAGAGAGAGGGGGCAAAAGCCAGAGCTCAATGTCTTATAGACACATAGAGCCAGGCTCAGGAGCGAGCATGGACCAGTGCCCGCATAGCAAGCAGCTTGCCATTAGGGGCACCGGTAAAGGGGGAGGAGCCAGGAGTGCCAGGAAGAAGAGGATTGGGGATGTTCTGTGCAAAACCATTGTAAAGATGTTTTTATTTTTTGTTTTTTTTTTTAGTTTTTTATTATCACTTTAATTGCACAATGAAAAGCATGTGTAGGCCTGAGCTGACACCCCTAGGAGATTGCTGCTATTTGTATAGCAGAACACTCTGCTTTTCTAGGGTTTCAAAGCACTCTAAAAGAAAATTAATTCAGCATGCAGGCAGGCATCTGAAGTGCCTACTATTAAGTGGTATTTCCGATGTCCACAGGTTAACAATAACATGGGAAGTGGCAAGCATGAAAAAAAAAAGTAAACTGTGTGATGTAGACTGTTCTTTTTAAATGAGGTGATATAGGTTTACAGTATTTAGAAAGACCAAGAACTCCTGCTATGGGTTGGCTTGCTTCAGGTATTTTGGAAATATGTACAAGTGTTGCCTGTAACTCTAAATGTATAAGTATTCCATAATCTATTTTCCTATATTCAATAAGCTATTATAAATACGTTTGTGCTATTATTGCAAAATCACCTTAAAACAACCCATTTATAGTAGCAAAAACTACTGATAGTTATTATGTTTTACACACCCAGAGGTACCTGTACATACCTATAGCAGCTTTCACTTTAACACATGCTTCACCTGAATGAAAAATAGTTGTGACAATATAATAACTCAGTACTTCTTAGGAGCGCTTGCCCGCCCATTACTATTGCTCAGCGAAGCAGCCCATTACAATGATGGGGCAATAGGAATGTGTGGGATAGGCAAGACCAGACAGGCTCTAACATTTGCTTTTGCCCATCTGAACAGCAAAGCATTTGGACAAAGCAAGAGGTACCAAAAGCAGCTTCAGGTGTGTCCTACCATTTGTGGGTACCTGCCTTTCATATCTGTCAACAGCTTCTGGCTTTTTGAGGCCCGGTTCACACTAGTGTGATGCCAGACCACGCATGCGATTCCCACCGCAGAGCTGTGCAGATTACACGTGATGTCTGTGCGATGCAATTTCAGCCATACAGACCAAATCACACTCGCAACAAAAAATGTTTTTTGGTCCGCACTAGAATTGGATCACATGGGTGTTCACACCTATACGATCCAATTCCTGTACCATTTCACAGTTCGCACTGCGATCTGTAAACCGATCTGGGGGTGTCGTTAACTTTACATTGACACCCGCAGCTGTTCGCAGATCTCAATCTGAACCAGTGTGTGATGGGGTTCTCACATTGCGCTAGTGTGAACTGGGCCTCAGTGACAGAATCTCTTTAACAAAGAAAACTATCCCTTGAGGTGCACAGTCCAGTCAGTAATAAACTAAGATCAATAGTCAAATGCGCATTAAAAAGTAAAGTTGCCATTTCTCACCCATCCCCCATTGCTCTGCATCCAGTCTCTCAAGTTGGTCTCCAAAAAGGTCACCATCCAGTCTTGAATCCGTGGTAGAAGGGGAGCCATCTCTTTGTTGACACATTCTGCACAAAGTGCCGCTCCAAATACAAAGAATGCCACCACGCGACCCCAGTTAACTCCACCTTGGAAAAGGCCACCTGCCACCTCCGCAAAATGTGCATAAGCTGTGCCAGGGGTTACGTGTATCTGTGTGGATATTTCACTGAATGCCTGTCGGAAACGTTCTTCAAACTCATCCCCTGCAGCACGCATAGCTGAATGTAGACCACAGGATGGAGGTCCCACTGGCTCTGCAAGCAAACCCCGCATACACAGCTTGTACTGGACAAAATCTTCCACCAGGGACCGAGATCTTGGGTCAGACTGCGCCATCCAGGCTCTCTAAAAGCCAAACACAAAAATGCCTTCTTGCCATCACTAAACTCTTAAATGCACAGAGAAGTCAATAAAAACGGTCTTTAAACAGAATGAGGTTCAAAGTCTTTTCTATAATGCCAGTTCCATTTATTATTTTACAGTTTGTCAAACTTTTTTTTTTAAAGGAACAAACATTTAAATAAACAAATTTTATATTTAACATTTGAAACTCAAAATAAATAGCATACAAACACCCACCAATAAACACAGCTTTAACCATTTCAATAGCGGGCATTTAAACCCCTTTCCTGCAAAGGGTAATTTTCAGCTTGGGGGGAGTTGATCTGGCTTTTTTTTTTTTTTTTTTTTAATTTACTAGGTTTGCTTGTAGCAGTGAATTGTACCATGTGATCACTGACCAATTACAGCTAGCAACACAATTTCATACAATAAATGCCATGAAAGGAAGCCATTCCTTGTTTACAACTGTCATGGGTCTGCTGTGATTGGTCACAGCGATCACATGACACTGGAAGCAGACTGGTATAGTGATCGGTCATCCTTCGTGTCCGGTGGATGCTGCAAGTGACAGATCGCACCAGAGCAGCCGCATGAGGCATGTTCTCAGGAAGGCATCATATGATGTCCTCCCAGAACAATAGGGTTTCTGCCCGTCTCATTTTACAATGACGCAGGCAGGAAGCAGTTAATCATAGGTATGATAATCCCCAACTATAACATTATTGCAGTTTTATACATGTTCTCATAAAAAAGGATCTGGTCCCTCATTTGGTTTCCCTATCCTAATTTGGTATTGAAGTTTGACATGTCTAGGATAGAGTAACTTTGCAAGAGTGGGTATTAAAGCGGATTTCCACTGACACCACAAACCAACAACACTATTTCATTAATCTTTAATGCAAACATCCATGTCTCTGTGCTTTATTTTGTTGAGAAATCGCTTTGAAAAACAAACCCATAGCATTTCTAGCCATGGCTATGTTGAGTAAGGGCAACGATTCATGTAGCATTTACTTCCTGGAATCCATCTGCCCCTAGCGCAGGCATGCACACAGTAGAGTTTGCTTAACTGAGAAAAATCACTCCCCTTTCCCCTCCCCCCCTCCTGAAGACTCCTGTCCTGAGATGTTGGACATAACTTGCCTAGGCAAGAAACCCAGAAGTAGCTGACGAAATGTAGAAAAAAATAAAAAAAACACAACACGCACCTTTAAAACAAGTAAATATGATAGAGATTTTCCTATCTACATACTAATGCTAGCAGCATGAGGATTAAAAATAATCAATGTTGATTGAGAGAGTGAAGTTCCACTTTAAAAACCAACTCCACTATTTGTTTTTAAAATGCATTGTCCAGCTCACAATTAAAAAGTAGCTTTGATACAATGCTCTTCTCACTGGTGCTGTCCATGCAAACTCATCAGTCTGTACTCCAGAACAGGTCATCTTCCAGGCTGGATGACATCTAGCATCACTTAACCCACATGTGAGCTCAGGACATTAAAAAAAAAAAATTGTTTGCAATAAAAACACATCCAATTAAAAAAAAGTATTTTTTATTTTAATACTAGTAATGGTGGTGATTAGCAACTTATAACGGGGCTGTGATAGTATGGCAGGCAATTTTGCAATAACTGACACTTTGTCGGAACTGGCTAACTGCCACTGATATCTCCAGTGACACTAAGGCCTCTCTCACATGGGACGGATCCGTGATGATCCGCACCGTGGATATCTGCTTGCTCAGTGGGGAATCGGAGCAGGAAGATGACAGGTCCGTCGCTGCACACTGTGCAGGGACGGACTTGTCAGAGCGCCGCTCTCCTCTATGGGAGATCGAATGACGACGGACCGCAGAGTCCGTCGTCACCCAATCCAATGGCGGATGGAAAAGTAGATTTTTTTCTCCGTCACACTTTTTTGGATTGGAGTGGGTCGGGTGTCAGCGGACGTGTCACCGCTGACATCAGACGCGCCATAGAGGTCTATGGAGCATCTGACAGGCTGACCTGAACGGATCGTTGATCTGAAAGAGGCCTAATACAGTGATCAGTGTTAATATACACTGAACTAATGATACTGGCTGGGAAGAGGTTAACATCTGGGGCAAATAGTTAAACGTGTGACTAACAATGTGTAAAGTGTGTACTATGTGCTGCTTTTACTAAGGAATGTGGCGGTTATGTTGTAAATTGTGCAAGTATTAATTACCTAAAAGTAGGGAAGTTTTGACATGAGGGGTGTCATTGTCATTTTAATCCATAAGACTCCAAAAGGTTGAACATATTAGTGATAGAATGACAGCGCTGGAAAAGTAAAAAATAAAAATAAAAAATAAAAAAGGGTTCCATTTTGGAGAAAGTTATAGTTTATATGAATGAATATATGCAACGTATACAACTGTGATGAGTGGACTACTGCTCCATGTACACCATTCCAGATTTCTCTCTTGTTCTAGGTGAATCAATGGGGGTGATTTAATAAAACTTGAAAGTCAAATCTGGTGCAGCACTGCATAGAAACCAAATCAGCTTCCAGGTTTTTTTTCAAAGCTTAATTGAACAAGCTCAAGTTAGGAGCTAATTGGCTACCATGCACAGCTGCAACAGATTTTGCACTCTCCAGTAAAATCGACCCCACTGGGTTCTGAATATACTACATCTACAGAGATCTGTTAATATCCTTAAAAATTACTGGCTCTATGCTTCAAATCTCTAAGTCATCTTGTAAAATAGTCATACTGGAAACTACTTTTTTTTCCATTGCTTGATTTAGAGAACCAATATAAATGGATGTGAACTGAATACTTCCCACGTGATGCAGGTTACACAAAATTCCCCTTTTACACTGACAGTAAGGAGTGTCTAGTCACCTCCCTTCTAACCTGCTTCTCCTTCACAACCCAAGCTACGACTGTCTGCAGGCTCCTACCACAAAGCCAAGTGTAAAGCTCCTCACACACTATCAAATTTTCCAAAACTATATAATAGGAGGTCAAACCTTAGGAGTTTCAGTTTGTATGCAATCAGGTAGGCCCTTGCACTACATGGTTTTGGTAAACCTGAAGGAAAAAAAAAAACAGCAGAAAATATGATAGTGTATATAGGGCTTGACGGACAGCAGAGGGTCCAGACTTCACACATTAGGGTTGATTTACTAAAGCGTGAAAAATCTGGAGCAGCTCTGCATAGAAACCAATCGGCTTCCATTTTTTGGGGGGAAAGTTGAAAGTGGTTTTAAAGCCTCCAGGTTTTTTTTACCTCTATGCATTAACCACTTCAGCCCCGGAAGGTTTTACCACCTTAAAAGCGCAACTCCACTTTTGTGGAGGAAAAAAAAAAAAAAAAAAAAACCCTTAGACTTATCGGTGATGGTATTTCTACAAGCCTTTCAGGACAGCACCTTGGAGAGAGCGTAGCTCCACCTCTTCACATGAAACACTGCGTGACAACGCCCCTTTTAAAAGCAGCCGCTTCCACCATGCCGTCAATTGTTACCGAGAAATCCTCCGACATGCTGGAAAATATAAGCAGACAGTTATCATGCCCTATAATTATACATTATACCCTAGGGAGGGAAGTAGGCTGCTGTCCTGAAAGGCTCGTTGAAATACAGTCACCGGTAAGTCTAAGGTTTCTCCCTTTGCCTTTCAGGACAGCACCTTGGAGAGGTTAACTGAGAAACTTACTTCAGGGTGGGACTACTGCCTGCAGAACCTTCCTACCAAAGGATTGGTCCGAGGCTGAAAGCAGATCCAATCGGTAGTGCCTTATAAAAGGTTGAAAAACTGGACCATGTGGCAGCCTTGCAAATTTGCTCAGATGATGCCCCGACCCTTTCTGCCCATGATGCCGCTACTGCTTGAGTCGCATGAGGCAAATTCCCTTCTGGATGTTCCAGACCCAAAGAGGTGTATGCCTCTTTAATGGCTTGTTTTAACCATCTTCCGAGGGTGCTTTTGGAAGCTTTACATCCCTTGCGAGTACCTTCCATTAAAACAGAGTGAAGTTGATTTTCTAAAGTCCTTTGTTATCTCCAGATATTTAAGAAGACACCTGACAGTATGGAAGGCTTCTTCCCCGGCCCCCAAAGTAAAGGGAAAAAAAAAAAAAAAAATGTAGGGAGAATGATCTCCTGTGTACGATGAAAGACTGATGCCACTTTTGGCAGGAAGGCTGGATCTGTCCTTGAGACTACCCTATCCGGTAGACATCTTATAAAGGGTTCTTTAATTGATAGAGCTTGTAACTCACTGATTCTACGGGCAGAAGTTACTGCCACTAACAAAACAGTTTTGAATGTCAAAAACTTTAACGATGATCATTCTATAGGTTCAAAAACGGAGTCTTCGTCAGTCCCTGAAGAACTAAAGATGAATCCCATTTGAGAAAACAATAGGTCTAGGTTTTACTTTAGCCATAGCCCTAAAAAATCTGATTATTAAAAAAAAGGTTCCCTTGACAGGGTTCTTTCCAAAAAAAAAAAAAAAAAAAAAAAAAAAAAAGATAAAAAGCAGCTACCTGCGCCTTGAGCGTACTGCTAACCCCTTCTCCAATCCTTCTTGAAGAAGTTACAAAACCGAAATTGTACTAAGCAAATTAGTTTTTTTCTGGAACACCAGGTAATATACATCTTCCAGACTTTGAAATAAATGTCTGGTCACTTTTTTCCTACTTGCAAGAAGGGTAGTAATGAGTTTCTCTGATAAGCCCTTCTGTCTTAAGATTTGTTCTTCAGAAACCAGGCTGCTAGATTGAGATAAGCTGGATCTGGCCCTGACTCAGCGGATCTGTCCTGATTGGCAACTTCCAAGGAGGTTTCACCGAGAGGTTTATCAAGATTGAGAACCAGGGTCTTTTTCGGCCAATAAGGAGCGATTAAGATTAGTTCCGTGGATTCCAGCCTGAATTTGGCCAACACCCTTGGAATCAGCTGAAAACAGGGGAAAAGCGCAAGACAGCTGGAAGTCCCACTTGTGGGCCAATGCATCTATTCCAAGAGCTTGATCCTTCCTCAGAAGGGAGAAGAAGTCTGGTACTTTTGCATTTTCTTGTTTTGCAAAGATGTCCACCTGAGGGAAACCCTAGCTCCTGGAGATGGGCTTGAATAATTCCTGATTTAGAGACCACTCGGCTTCCCTCATTTCTCTCCTGCTGAGGAGATCTGCCCAGGTGTTTTTCGTACCTTTCAAACGGACTGCGGATAGAGAGGCCAACTTGTTCTCTGCCCATGTCAGGATTTGATAAGTTAGCTCAATCAAGGTTCTGCTATTTGTGCCCCCTTGCTTTGTTAAATATAATACTGCCGTCAAATTGTCCATCAATATTTGAACGTGCTGTTTCACTAGAACTTCCTGGAAGGAGAGAAGGCTTAGGTGAATAGCCTTCAACTCTCTCCAATTCTACGACCTTCTTGCCTCTGGTTTGGAGCAAACCCCCTGAACCGTTTGCTCTGGGTTTCTAAAAAGTACCCCGCCTCTGCCTCTCTGAGGGATCCAGGGTCTTTTCTTTGTCTGGTCCTTTTCCTTATTGGTTTTTCGAAAAGGACGAAAATGTTTCCTCTGCTGCACCACTTTCTTTTTCTGTGGGAAAGCTTTCTTTTTGTCTGCAGTCCTGTCAAGGACAGTCTCCAGTTCTGGTCCTAACATCAGGTCCCCTGAAAAGGGAATTCCGCAGTTTTACTTTAGAAGCCAAATCCCCTGACCAAGTCTTTAGCCAAAGGGCTCTTCTTGCTGAGTTAACAAGCGCTGAGGATCTGGCAGATATCATGATAGACTCTGCAAAAGACTCTAGCCAACACTCCAAATTCCTAGCTACAACTGAAGCTACCATTGCGGGTTTCAGATTGGCTAAAGATGAATCCCAGGCTTTCTTCATTAGCCCATCTGCCCTCTTGTTCATCGCATCTTTGAGAATCCCCATATCCTCAAAGGCCAAATCCGTCTTCCTAGACACATGTGAAAAGGCACCATCTATTTTTGTTTTTTATTCCACACAAATTCCTCATT
The DNA here is from genome assembly GCF_037356315.1 of Lithobates pipiens. NCBI lineage: Eukaryota > Metazoa > Chordata > Amphibia > Anura > Ranidae > Lithobates > Lithobates pipiens. The sequence continues at coordinate 19,026,707 of NW_027507696.1, forward strand.
TTCCTCAAAAGGAAACCTCCTTTTAAGGGCTTTAGAGAAGATTATATGTAGAGATCTTGGAGGTACGGGACTTTGCGGTACCAATTACAAAGATGAAACACATAATAGATAATAAAAAATTATATTTATTAGAACAAACTAAAAATTCACAAACACATGGAACCTGCAATTAGTTTCAGTTCCTTATAGTCTATACCATAAAGCCTACTACAGGAAAACAAACAGCATTCCACCATAAAAAACAACTTGTTCCCCCCCATCCCAATTTGTTCGACATGTTTCGCCTAAGTGGCTTCCTCAGGAACAAAGGACTCAGTGTTCAATCCACAAAAGAGGATATATTACAATCGAAATATACATATAAAAAGAGAAAGAAAAAAAAGATTGTATAAATGATACAATAAAAAATTATCAATTACAAAACATTACAAAAGGCTTTAGAGAAGAACTGCCCCTTTTCTGGATCCTTCCACTCTTTTTTAATAGTGTCTGTTAAAACTTTATGCACAGGGAAGACTGTGTTTAATCTCCTCCAGCCCTTGGTACATCTCATCATGTACTGACAGCTGGGTTTTTTCTTCCTGGATCGCCAGGGTAGTATAAATTGCCTTGAGTAGATCATCCACCTCCTCAAGTGAAAGTTTGTACCTAGATGATCTTGCTTCTTCTTCCACCTCCTCCTCAGAATCAATGGTTGAGGGAGGAATGCTTTCCCTTTCTTCCTCACTCACTTTCCACCTGTATGGAAGTGGATGGAGGGAGACTGGACGGAGAGCTCTGTTCTTGGCTGGAACTTTCTTACAGAAGATAAGAGCTCCTCTTCTTTTACTAAATCCACAATGCAGGATCTGCACAGGGGTTTGGGCCAAGAGTCTCTCAAACGATTTTTGCACGAGGGGCATTTTCTCCCTGATGTTCTCTCTGACTTGGCAGTAGCTTTCTGAAACAGAAAAACAAAAGAACCCCAAGGTCCTTCTTTAGCTATAGCCTCTAAAAAGGAGAATGGATAGCTCCCACAGCTAACACCCTAAGTGTCCAGAGTCTCACTCCTTCTTGAACTGTTAATGGAACATTTACACCAAAAAAAACACCCAGTGATATACAAGGAAAGAGGCACCGCTGTACCTCTCCTACCTGGGACTGGCCGGGAACCTGGGCGCCTGCATCCACCATTGCTGCTGACGATTCTTCCTCCATAATGAACTTTGCAGCCACTGCCTGTGTGCTTTTGAATGGTATCCTCCATGTGCCAAACAAAAGGAAGTCCTGGCCAGAGAACCCGCCCCTTCCTCCTGCGTTCCAGCAGCCAGAACCAAATAGCTGCTACGCCCTGCCGGAAATCTCCGCCCACCGGAACTAGCGTCACTCACCATCTGTGATTTGGCGCCGCCATGCCGAGGCCCGGCATGGAACACTCATTCTGAGCATGCATGTGGGCCCCCAAACACCATGGGCAGACGGCCTCCAGCAGCCCTTTACTCCTGTGAGCCAGAGAAGGAAGGGACACTGGAACACCCCCCTCTCATGTGGGAAGGTGCTGGTCTGAGCATAAAATTTGAAGGTACTGCCAAAACCCTCTCCTTGGAGCACTAATGAGGAAATCGGCTGTACCTGCATCCCTTTAGACACACTCCTATTGAAAGTATCTCTTCATAAATTAATTTTTGTTGCAGGGGATACCTAAAATCTGACTTGTATCTTAGGCAGACTTCTGGAAAAAATGTGGTGGGCCAAGCACACAAGCAAGAAATTATGTTTCTGCGGGGCATTGTGTACAGAAAAACTCCAGGTAGCCATATTGCAATGCATTTTCAGAAAATTACAGTGCTTGCCAATTGAAAAGTAAAGGTAATTTTTTAAATAGCAATTAAAATATGATTAGTGTCGCAATTGTATGTGTTATATTATTTTTTCTTTATTTGCAATTTTTACCCCCACGAAAGTGGAGTTACTCTTTAATGACTAGGCCATTTTTTTGCGATATAGCACTGCGTTACTTTAATGGACAATTACACGGTCATGTGACACTGTACCCAAATAAAATTTATGTCCACCACCATAAATAGAGCTTTCTTTTGGTGGTAATTGATCAACTCTGCGGTTTTTATTTTTTGCACTATAAACAATAAAAAAATAAAATTCAAAAAATTAAAGACAATTCTGAATAAAATCATTTTCTTTCTGCTGTAAAATCATACCCAAAATAAATAAATCGAATTTCTTCATCAATTTAGCCCAATTTTGCCTAACAATAGGGGCAATCAAAGGGTTAAACGTATTCCCTAATTGTGCTTTCTTACTGTGGGGGGTGGGCAGGCTCACTGTGTTCCCGATTAGCAGAAAAACTAGATCATAGTATCCATGCCGGACAGCGCGGTGGTCTGCTTGTTTACAGTGGCAGATCGCCATTCTGTCTCTGTGGGGAGCGATCGTGGGTGGCTGGTGGACACCACATCTGTCGGGCCCGCTGATTGGCTCCCTCTGTTGCCAATCCGAACACGATCGTGGCTCTGGTAGCACACATCACCACCCCCCCTCCCCTTCCCCCCTGGCTATTAAACAAAATCACATACAGGTACATGATTTTCCACAACAGAGCTGCCTCGCCACAGTATATATGCCGCAGGCGGTCAAGACCAAGTTAACGTGATTGTCAATGTTTTAAATAACAAACATACCTATACTTCCCTGCTCTGTGGAATGGTTTTGCACAGAGCAACCCCGATCATCTTCTTCTGGGGTTCCCGCTGGCGCTCCTGGACCTTCCCTTCTATCGAGTGCCCTCACAGGAAGCAGCTTGCTATGGGGGGCACCCGAGTTCTGTGTGTTCATTCAGACATGAAGCCAAAGTCTGGCCCTGTCCCCCCTCTCCTCATTGGTTCACTGGGTTTGATTGACAGTAGTGGGAGCCAATGGCGCCCCGTTGCGGTCTCAGCCAATGAGGAAAGAGAATCAAAGGCTGCCAAGACTCTCATGTAAGGTCTAAACCCGGTCGCATATGAATTACACAGGTTCTGAGGCTAATTTAATGCAGATAAGGCAACAAGTGATTTGAATTACAAGCTTTATCAGCCACAAAACCTGTGTAATTAGAATGTGTTCGGGTTTAAAGGGATGAGGTGGTATCTCTGGGGTCGGGGTAGAGTCACACGGTCTGTCAATAGGCGCAGATCGGGCTTCTTAGGAGCGAGCACGCATGTGTGCCCCAGCACTGGCCAAAGAGGAGGATCAAGGCAGCTCTATACAAAACCCTGACACAGGGCAGGTAAGGGTGACAGGTTCGTTATTTTCATTAAAAAACATTGAAGGTATAGAATCCCTTTAATTGAACATGCGGAAGTTAGCAGCCGATTGGTTTCTATGCAGAGGTGCACCAGATTTTGCACTCTCAAGTGTTAGTAAATCAAGCCCTTTCTGTATAGTCTCAGCTTGTGCACACTGTGAGCTCCCAGCCTTCCGGTATCAGCTGGCCCCTCTCTAACCCTGAGAACCCGTTCCAGGGCACCCACCTACCAGTCATGTGCTGCTGGGGGCTCCCCCGGAGACGGTTGGTATCACTCTCATACTGCTTCTCTCCCCCCTCGGCCCGTACTGCCGTTCCCTTCTCTGGTGTCAAAACGGAGCCACTTCCGGCTCTGTCATGGCGACGCCCGATGACATCAAACCAAGGCTTAGCTCCGATTGGACGGTTCTCCTCCTACCGGTGACAACGGAATACCTCATTGCCGTAATGTGCAGACTAAACGGGCACACCAGTGTTCCGCTGCAACCGTATACACGGGTAAGAATGTGACCCCCTCAGATGTGTAATGGCCGTGTTCTGTACATAGCGGCTGCAACCTTCCTCCGACAAGCGTTCTACCACCCGCCACATGTCCAGCGCAGAGCTGTCCCTCCCACATGTAAAGACTGCAAGGCGCCCCGGGAATGCAGGGTGTTAATAAGCGCGGTGCCTCTGTGGTGGCTTCTCCGGATCTCGCGGCCCGAAACTTGTCTGCAGCTTCCTCGTTCCCTGACGTCTGCTCCCGCCCGCATCACCTTGCTGGGATCCCCGCCCACTCTCCTACTCTCTTCCAATTGCGTGCTCGGGACGGGCGGAGGGGGCTGGCCCATGTGTCCCGTCTACACGAAGTATTACGGTAGTGGTCCAGGGACTCCGCAGGATGGATGGGATGCAGAGGAGTCGGGGAGTGATGGAGGAGCACCGCACAGCGGGGGGAAGATGAGGACATGGCGGTGGAAGGGCACAGGGAATGACAGTTTAGGAGGGTGTTAGAGAAGGGTGCATTCCTCATACTGTCCATACCTTCTAATCATTTCTTATCCAGCCACACATGACACCTATTTCCCTCTCCCTTCCCCTAGTTAGTGCTAAAGCCTTAATGCCTCCATTGTAATATTAGGTGGAGGAATGTCCTGCCGCTCTCGGCCTCCCAGGGGGGACATCCCCAGAAACCTCAGTTACATTGCTGGACTTTACGAACGAGCCTACTACCGCACGGCCAGGCCAAGCATCGAGGAGCACGATGAAGAAGAAGAAGCAGCCTCGTCCTCTCCGGGTCGCTCCACCGCCGTAAAATCGGCAAGCGCTCCTCGAAGGCGTTCACGTTCCGCCCCAGCGTTGCGCGTTCCCAGGACTGAACGCCATCGTAGCCCAGAAACCAGGAAGAGGGTCCGCTTTGCCGATGCTTTAGGTCTGGAGCTGGAGTCTGTACGCCACTTCAGACGAGAGGATATGCCCCAAATTCCGCAACACGTGACCCACCGACTTCAGAGAGAGTTGCTGGAACAAATTGGAGGATCCTGCAGCTCCAAAGAGGATGTGGTATGTTGTAGAATGTCTTCCCATCAGCTGCAATCAATAGTAACAGGCATAAGCATTGTATTTGTTGTGTGTTGAGGTGCAAGGGCAGCCATTCTCAACCATGGTTCCATGGAGCCCTAGTGTAGAAATGTCATCAGCACACCAAGGATTCCTCAAAAGAGTCCAAAGCTTTATTATCGTGGTCACATGATAAACATATAGCAACATTTCAGAGCCACCCAGGGCCCTTTCATCAGGCAAGTGACCACCTGCCTGATGAAGGGGCCCTGCTTGGCTCTGAAACGTTGCTGTGTGTTTATCATGTGACCACGACAATAAAGCTTTGGATTCTTTCAAGGAATCCTTGGTGTGCTGATGACATTTCTTTTTTTTTTTTTTTTTTTTACAAATGATATTGGTCTTTATTGAAAAATGGCATGGTACATTGAGTAAGAAGAAATACATGTCAAAGCAAAACAGGTAGTTAAGCAGTAGGTAATATACAATGTCCTCCTGTTACAATGAAATGACAGAATATGAAACTGTGTGCTTTAAAGAACTAAAATATAAAATGTGAGTGCAGCATTCGGGGTGAGGGCTGATGACATTTCTTCGCTTTGATCATCCACGGTTTCCAGCCTATGGTCATTACAGCACCCAGCACTACTGAACATCCAATTTCTGGTACGTGTGCAAAGAGAATTTTGCCCATGGAGCCCTAGAGTTCCTCCAGAGGCGGCTAGGATTCCTTGAGCTATGATTTACCTCCCATCTAATGGTGCCTGTATAATTCCAGAACCAATTCCCCACTTGACAGGGCTGGCAGGGTGGCATTCTGACCACCACTGTAAGGGGGGCATTCTTCCCATTGACTACTACCAAGATAAGAACCATTTGCCCAATGACACCCAACTGACTAATCTGCACAGGAGTTGCCTGAACTGAAACATTTTTCAAGATTTCCTTGGGGGGGGGGGTAAAAGAGATGGGAAAAGCTGCACTAGGGAGTACTTCAGGATGAATGTGTCCTAGATCAGCTTTTCACAACCTTTAACATGAAGGAGCCCTTGAAATAACTTTCAGGTCTCAGAGAAGCCCTGCTAATAATTACTATATCTACAGTTGATGGTACATTAGTGTGATGGTCAGAGGAAAGGGTTGCCCTTATATTTGTGGTAACTGGCAGGAATCTTTCCCTTACACATAGCTAAAAAGATTATCGGTGTCAGTGGTGGCTTATCCAAGAGGCAGAAATTTCTCATTGATCAAGGAACATCCAGCAACTTCTGGAGGAACCGTGTAGTACCTCTAGGACCCTATGAGGATCTTTGCACTACAGTCCTCCACTTTTGTTCTGTAATTTTTTAAATATATATATATTTATACGTAAGGTAGCCAGGAATAATATTGACAATCATAAAGATGAACGTTAAACCTGCAGAGAAATTAAAGCTGAAGTTTAGGAAAGGCAATTATTAAATAGTTACATTGGTTCAGCTTGGATCAATGTAACTACTGTATAAAAAATATCACTCTAGAGCCACCCTGCTTCCCACTCCCTTGTCACCAAATTGAATTGCCAATGGGTCCCACTGCTATCAGTTTACCCAGTGAGACAGCAGAGGGCAGAGAAAGCCGCTGCTCTTGTGCACATTGCTGGATTGAGATCTGGCTCAGCTAACTATGCAGGGGTGCTGGGAGGATCCTCTGGCACAGAAGTTTTTTTGCCTTAATGCATAGAATGCATTAAGGTAAAAAACCTTCATCCTTTACAACCACATTAAACATTGTGCATTTAAGAAAGATCGTTTACATGGACAATCTTTCTTAGGAGAATGTTGCCACAAAGATCGATCTGCTGAGCTATAATTTGTTTGGCTGTGGTCCATCAAATAAATTATCTTTTCACATGCTTGTTTTTCCATCCTATATTGAACCTCAGTCATCCTAGAAGGTGAGTAAACTAACAACAGTGCTGATGAGCAGGCACCTTGCAATGCTTGCAAGTGCTTCTGTTTTGGTTCAAGTAGACCTTGTCTTTTCTCCATGTTTAGATTAAAGCGGGACCATCTATCTTTTACTGCCATGGATGCTGCCATCTTAGCCTCTGTTTTATCTGCAGTTGCCATGGTGCTGTCCATGTGATCAGCTTTGAGACCAACCATTTGATGGCTTGACAGTTCAGTTGTGAGCCAACATAAGCTCACTAGTAACTGTAAGGCCGCGTACACACGGGCGGACTGTCTGGCCAACTAAGTCCATCAGACAATCCGACAGACAGTCCGTCCTACTTTTGAATGAACGGACTTGACCACACACGATGAACAGACAGTCCGCTGAAAGCTTGCGCGATGACGTGTACAGCACGTACGACGGGACTAGAAATACGACGTCCAATACACTGCAATGCAACCTTCGGCCGTGTAAATCCTTTCTGAGCATGCGCCATACTTAGTCCGTCCAACTTGCCTACACACGAGCGGACTGTCCGCTGAAACCAAAGTTGGACGGACAATATTACGGAAATTCCGAAAGACTTAGTCCGCCAGACTGTCCGCTGAAAAAGTCAGCTGAAGCCCACACACGAGCGGACTGTCCGCTGAAACACGTTTCAGCGGACCAAGCCCGTCAGACAGTCCGCCCGTGTGTACGCGGCCTAACAGTTATCATTCAAGGCATGCTTTGAAATAACCCTTTTGGGAAACCCTTAAATTGGTGGATTTAGTTCCACTTTAAGTCTCTCCCCTTCCTAGTATTGAGCTCCACCCCCTGTAATTTAGCATTAAAATACCAGACACTTTGCTGTTCCACTAAGATTCTAGCATTTGATAGTTGAATAATAGGTTCTTAGCACAAGGAGAAAACAGGGCTTAAAGCGTAACTAAACCCACAAATTTAAAGTGGAATTAAGGGCTTAATTCACACCTGTCCTGTGCTGGTGCTGGCATCTTCTTTTAAACACTGGTCTTTGAGCCTCTTCATTGGCCAGGGGGAGATGACGTCACTCCTGCGTATGTGCATGTGGCCGTCATCCCAGCACTCAGAGACCAGTCCGATGCTGTAAGCTAAGCTGAGCATGCACAGCTCAGTTTAGAACGCAGAAGAAGACAGCGAGCAGGCATATATGGGCATTTTTTCACATGTACATGTCTCTACTGCAGTAAAAGCCTTCCTGCTCACTGTTACAGTGGAACTTCAGTTCCACTTTAGCTGTTTTGCTTTGAATTATAACTATTACAGCTATTAGTGTGTTTATGTTAGCTCTCAACTGAACTGTCAAGTCATCAAATGGCTGGTGCAACTGAAGATCAAACAGAGGCTAAGATGGCATCTTCCTTACATGTTAGACCCCTTTCACACTGAGGCGCTTTACAGGCGCTATAGCACTAAAAATAGCGTCTGCAAAGTGCCTATAGAGCGCCTCTCCTGGGCTTTCACACTGGAGTGGTGCGCTGGCAGGACATCCAAAAAAGTCCTGCAATTGGCTTCTCTGAGGCACTTTAGAAGCAGTTTATACACCGCTCCTAAAGCATCCCTGCCCATTAAAATCAATAGGCAGCGCCGCCGACGCTTTTAACCCTTTTTTGGCTGCTAGCAGGGGTTAAAAGCTCCCCGCTAACAGACAAAAACTGTCGCTAAAATTACAGTAAAGAGATGCTAAAAATAGTGGCGCTTTTCCTCCGATACCTGGGCGCTGTGTGTGTGAAAGGGCTCTAAAGGATAGGAGGCTTTTGTTGCGTTTTAATATTAACATGGAGGTTTACAATTTAAGCCCAGGATCTAGGTGATTGATTGGAAGAATATTACATGCACTTGCAACCACCTCAGCATCTTTGCTCTTAGGCACATTCTATTCCTAAACAGATACTTTTAGTGCAATCACATTATTGTATTTTATGCATTTAATTATGCATATTACTTGGACAAGACATCATTTTAGCATTATCTGATACAGACTCAGAATCAGCCTTCTACAAACCTGTCTTATGTCCGGGTCACCTAGGTTTACCTGAAAGGCAATACCAATAAAAAGTGGGGTCGGTTTTTCTATGGGGTCATAATAAATACGTAGTTTTGTTCTTGCTAATATATCTTTCATAGGAATTTTTATTTTAAGTAAACATTAATTAATAGTAATACTCTGTCCTTGCTATTAATACCTAAAATAACTGTGATGAATGTTAGTGTATTCTTTTTTCCACTGGAATCACTGTTTAACCAAGATGTTGTCTTCCAGAGCTGGTGTGAGGCTCGCCATGTCATATCCCCTTCATGGGTAGTAGAGCCAGAAACACTGGAAAAACAAACTTGGGAGCGAAGTGCCTGGGATCAGCAAACATGGGATCAGCGTGTGTGCCTGCAAAATATGCGCTGTGAAAGCTGCTTCCTGTGGGGGTCCGTAAGGGTCCTGGATCTGGCTTATGAAAAGAGAGTTACAGTGCGCTATACTCTGGATGGATGGCTTTCTTATCAGGAAACCCATGCTCTGTATGCTGCTCGTCTGTGCCATGGTGGAGCAGGCCACCCCAGCACAGATCTCTTCACTTTCCGTCTACCTCTACCACCTCGAGACCAAGCCCATCTTTCTTCACTACAGTTTGCTATTTGTTATCAAGTTGGAGATGAGGAGTTCTGGGACAACAACAAGGGCAAGAATTACAGCCTAAGTCTGTCTAATGCTCGAGCCTCCCGGACTCAGGATTCTGAAAATGGATGGATACATTTCATATAATATGAGATAGAAAACAAGTCCAGTGTCTGATAATTGTTCTGCATGTCAAAGATAGACCAAAGACTTCGGACCAAATAACTACTGTCAGAATAAAATAAAAGTGTTCAAAATGTAGGGCAAAATGAAATGTAATTATTGGTATCAAAATTAATTTTTTAAGAAAAAAGTAATGCATTATTTTATAATAATAGGTAGACATGTGCTTTCTCTAGCTTAAAGGGTTGTCCTCTTCTAGGAGAATGTCTAACCCTCCCACCCCTTGACAGTGGTGTGGACATTTAAAAGGGAGACATGGAGTCCAAGTTTGTTGGTCTTCATATAGTAGAAAAGTTTAATTGCCACCAGTAGAAAAACATTGATTTTTCAATGCCATCTGATTAGAGATTTAATACAAGTGTGACCTATTTGTAATTTTAGTCAACTCCATTTATGCTTCAATGTAATTATAGGTATCTATTTCAGGGATCATAGCTGGAGAGCACATTAGCCATTGCTGAATGTGAAACACTATTTCAAGTTGCAGTATCAATTTATGCTAGCTTAATTATTGGAAAGGATTGTAAACTTTCAGATGTAAATAGATCATATTATTTGGTCCTACAGTGCTCACTGTGTACAGAGGTACAGTATTTTTTCACACTATTGACAGTCTAATGACTTTAGGATATCTAACTGCAAGAATCTGGACACACCATCTTATAGTGTAAAGAGCATTATTGTGCAGTAACCTGTAGCAACCAATCCCGTTTGATCAGCCAGAATACTGATCTGTTACTGGATACGGAATGTTTGCTGTGGGTTGCTGCACATTGCTTATATAGAAAAGTCAAAATATCAAACTCTACTAAACTTAAAAAGATGCTGAAAGCAAAGGTAGATGCTGGAAATATACATTATTGTGGTGTAGCTAGTGGTAGATAGTTGCATTTAACTTGACTCGTCCTGTAATGTTGAAAATGTTTCACTGTTTATCAAAGTAACGTCTTAAAGGGGAGCTTTACTCCTTCCATAGAGTTAATTTTGCTTTTATTCTTTTTTTACCTTTTACTGGGTTACGCTCAAGTAACATGCAAATCCAGCTGTCCTGTTCCATCACCGTGCCACTACTTGCTACTCTGTTTGTTTCCTTACATAATCAGGAGCATGCTGTCTCTTTCAGGTTTTTGCAGCCAGTCCCCAGAAGAAGCAGATATCCTAGGAGGCTGCTGGAGCAGAATAATAGAATATTGTCTTTGTAATTGCGTCTGGGGGCAGGCTGAAGTAAGAAATAGTGAAAAAACAAAAAAATTGTAAAGGCTTTCAAGAGAAGGGAGGGGGGTGCAAATATGCAGAATAGTTTTTGGGAGTGAAGGTCAGCTTTAGGTTGTATTGTCAAAGACATCTAAGCATTTATAGCCACCATAATCCAATCACCATGGAATATGTCAAGGCAGATACTGATTGCACAAGAACATCATTGCAGTTTGTGAAATCATCCGGTTACAATTACATAATCCAGTCCCACAGTGGTACTTGGATAGGTGTTTATTGTCTGATATAGGATGCCAAAGGTGGCAAATGTCAGATTGCTGGAATAGAAAGGTTAAAGTAGGATTATATGTGGATGGCAGATGCTGTTGAAGACTCTCACCATGTTTACAGAAGGTTGTTCCATTTTTGGTATAGATGTGCACTTTCACATCTCTTGCTAACCACTTGTTATGTCCATAATGTGTACCTCACTGAAATAATGGCCCATTTCTGTAAGGCGCAGGAAAACTGACCAGTAGAATTTCTCTCCTATGTTGGGCTGTCCGCTCAGTGAGGTTGTTTTGTTTCCCCATGTACAGGTTTTTGCATTCCTCACTACACTGGACTACATGTAACAAGTCACTTGTGTTTTGGTGCTTTTTTTGTTGTATGCACAAGTGTTTGCCTTGCTGTATTGCCGGGCTTAAAAAACACAGGAATACTGTGTTTGTTAAAAAAAAAAAAAAAAAAAAAATACTTCTATTTTTTTTTTTGACTCTCCACAGTTTTCCTGACTTTCATTAGAACTGAAAACTCTGCTTGGATAACCAGTGAAACATCTTCAACATCACAGAAAAATTGAATGTGACTGCCGCTAGCTATACCAGATAGCTATACTGTAGCTGGATAAACATGAACCTTCAAAGACATTGTTGTGATGTGATTTAAAGATTAGAATGTTCTGTGTTTACGAGGTTACTACTATGTTGCTCCATTGATAGACAAATATTCAGTGTTTAAGGACATATTTATTTAAAATATTATGTATTTTATAAGTTATATAGAATGAAGCAAGTAGAGTATAAAACCCCTCTTGTTTGTTGTAAAAGTAGAGAATTAAAATATATAGAAATAATTTCTTTAAGAGACAACCTCATTGCTCAGGGACTCTGAGGCCTGCAGCTGCTACATTTACCGCAATGCACAGGGACATCGGAATGAAAACCTGGCATGTTGTAACCGTGCTTTACTCTATCCAGAGCCAAGATATAATGTTTGGATGAAAGTAAAGCAACATTACAAGGACTTATTTATTAGGGGGTACAGGGGACATATTTTATGGGAACAATATAGGATAAGGAAAGTATGCCTTATAGTTTAACTATACAGTAATAAAAGTGTATGAACCGAAGATTGAAGTCTTCTTCCATGTTATATTGAGGGCAAAGTGTAATTTAATGTTCATACAGTATGCAGTGGATACACAATATATTTTGTACTTTACTGGTGCATTGAGGAAATTATTGTACCTCCTCAACTGAAGTAAGCCATTCAATTGAAATGGTGTTTATCAAACTGGTCTAAAAGACTTCGGTCTAAACAAATTAATTTCTAATGGCAAAGTTATTACAGATCTCTGTTAACAATTTTGTCCCACTTTCTTAAACTAAAAGGGCTTCTCATATGTACGCTGACCCTGCCACTAAACTAAAACGCCTTAGTCTAGGCATGCCAGTAAAAAAAAAGTGTGTAAATCTGCATGTTTTTCCAATGCTTATGCTGCCATATGCCACTGCTATCCTGGGAAATTGTTATGCGAAGTCTACAGAGATACTAACACTTCCAGGTGTGTCTGTCCTCTGCAGCAGCTAACCAGTTCCTCCTGCTGATCTCCACATCACTACTGCTATCTCTAATGATCTGGAGGCCAGAAGGAAGAACCAGCGAGAGCTGCGGTGAACCCAGGAGATCGACACTCTGAAGTATCAGTTTAACTACGATTTCTTTGGATGAGTACAAGGAGATGAAAAGATATTTACACTCTTTATTTACAGGTATGCCTTCACTGAGTAATGTGTGCACAAGTGAACAATTTTAAGACGAATTCACTTTACAAAATGGCAAACAATATACAGTTGTGAGTTCTAAGCTGCATCCATTTTGAGGAAAAATTAGCAGAAATATCATAGTTTTTAGTTTGTGTTTGTTATATGTCTCGTGTGTATTTATATTTGTAAAATGTATATTAAGGAAAATGAAGATTTTACAATAGTAGTAGTTAAAGAGTCACTGTCACTAATAATAACAGGTAAAAGCACAGAAAATTCAAGCATTTTAAATACTTGTATTGTTTTGCCTTTCCATAACATTTTATGGACTTGCAATGTGCCTCTAAACTTCCTATGGAATTTGATCACTAAGGCCCCTTTCACACTGGGGCGGTGCGGGCATTGGCAGTAAAGGGCCGCTATTTTTAGCGGCGCTTTACCGTCATTTTAGCGGCGGTATGCGGCTTCTAGCAGGGCGGTTTTAACCCCCCATAGCAGCCAAAAAAGGGTTAAAACCGCCCGCAAAACGATGCTGCAGCGGCGTTTTGCCAGCGGTATAGCCGCGCTGCCCCATTGATTTCAATGGGTAGGAGCGGTGTATTCACCACTCCAAAGATGCGGCTAGCAGGACTTTTTTCACCATCTTGCTCGCGCACTGTGAAAGGGGTCAGATTTTTTCAGACGCTATTTTTTAGTGCTGTAGCGCCTGAAAAACGCCCCAGTGTGAAAGGGGCTTTAGGGAAGAGTCAATTCCCTAGCCCAGAGCCTGCTTTGCACACAGGGGATTATGACATCACATATTATATGGCAACACTCAGCAGTAATCTCAGAGCTTTTGCACGAGGGAAGCTTTAAAGATAATAACATGCTTGTAATATGTTAAATGCACATATAAATTTATTGAAAGATTGTTGTTGCAATGAATGGTCCAGTGACAGAGTCTCTTTAAAGTTAGCCTGTGCTTCATTTAAACATTTTAAAGTAAACATACTGCCTAAGACTGAACACTACATGATGCTTTTTATTATTACACAGAAAGTTTTTCCCTGTCTCTTATTCATATTGTTTCACCTGGTTACTGGGTCTGTCTTTCTCTAATTTCATGATTTGACCCTAATGACTACCTTTCATTTTCTATCAAATAAGTGGGCTTTAAAGTGGATGTAAACCCACTCTCATCCTTTCTAAACTACTGCAATATTGGTTATCTAGAAGGATATACATGCCTCCTGCATGTATACTTATCTGTCCAATGTCTCCCCTCTGTCTGCTATGAGACCCGAAAACCTGCAGATTTTGTGGGTGGGTCTGTTTTCCAGGGCTCAGTGGGTGGAGTCGTGATGTCTCCACCCACTGAGACATCACGATAGCTATACACTCCCCTTATCAACATGCATTTTCTCCTGTGTATTTCTTACACTGAACTTCTGCTTTGATCACTAACATTCAGTCAAAACCCAGAAAAGTCCCCACATGACTTTAGCATGCCAAATCGTGCTGAGATGTGGAACAGCCAATCCTTGCAGAGCAGCAGAAGAAAGGAATGGAAGGGAATTATAAAATAATGCATGTCTCAGGCTAGTGCACGAGATATGTAAATCGCCTGTCACTCACAGCAAGGGGGAGGATTTGACAAAGTTTGTAAAGATTTATCTCACTGAACAATAAAAGGATTGCTCAGAGCTGGATTAACTCTTTGTGGCAAGACTGGGCTCAAATGATAGGAAATCTTACACTCTACATTATGACATATAAAAAAAAAAAAGAAAAAAAAAAGAAAAATCGGGTTTACATCCACTTTAATGGCTAGTAAAAGCATTCAGATTGGTCACGGTGATGGCAGCTGTTAAAGCTTAGCTAACAATTCAGGGCATCTTGTGATATCTACCCTTAGGCAGGACATTTGGTTTTCAAAGTTTAAAATTGAGTACAGATACATATAAAAGTCAAAATGTGGCAGTGTGAGACTTTAGTAAAATGATTAAGGTAAACTGTACATAGAAATGATTGATGTTCTAGTGATGTATTTAGTGATTTGATATATAAGTGGATCATGTCATGTGCAGGGTGCAGGGAACCAACTGATTAAACAATTCAACTGCCAAATTCATAATAGCTTAAGGAGTAATGAATTATTAGTTTATAAGGGCAGTCTGACTTTCAAATTGATGCCTTTTTCATTACCTGAGAGGCCTTATAGCTGCCTTATTACAGTTTGTTGTTTTTTTATGTATGTTGATAGTATTGTCTCTTGTTCCAGATATCTAATCTTGGTTTGCTAAATGAATATATGCTCTGTTGAAACTGAAAACTTGTGTTTTATTCTTCATTTTATGCCATTATGCCATTTTAAAAATTGTGAACAGTTATATTGTATAATAGTATAGCAGTCATAATGTAATAAGGTCAGTAACCATCATTACCAGTGTGTTTGCACAGAGTTCAGTAGAATGACTATGCTAGCTAACAGAGATGTTTTTTTTTTTTTTTAAATGAATACCTTTAAGCCCCATACACACTATCAGATTTTCTGCTGATTTTTTCCTTCAGATTTACCAAAACCATATAATATGAGGTCAAACCTTAGGAGTTTCAATTTGTATGCAATCAGGTAGTCATAACATGACCTCCTTATCCCCAGAGACCTGTCATTTATGTTGAATTGGGGATTTCATTAATTACTGCAATAAATGACAAACACACACTGAAGGTCAGATTGGCTATTACACTTAATTTGCAATCAGGACAGCAATCTAGACAGAGAGATCTGTTAGCTGGCAGCTTTAGGTAAATGGTTCAATGTTCAGCTGAAACTCTCTTAAGGGAAGCAGAAGTTTTTAAAAATTGCTATCAGTCAGAGGTTTTGGTAGATCTGATGGGTAGAAAGGATTTTGTACATCTATTTTGCCAAAAAAGTTCTTGACTTGTGTGTTAGTGATTTTTTTTTTAATTCAATAGTGCCCGCAACACCTGCACAGTTCATTGTACACTAGCAGCATTTCTAAAGCTGGGTATACTGTACATGTTCAACAAGAGGGTTGAATGAAAAAAAAAAACTAACAGATCCTTGTAACAACACAACAATGTGTGATGTGGGAATCTCTCCTGTTGTGCTATTGTATTTTGACAAGGGGATTATGGGATTGTAGACATTGGATGCAAGCACTGATCAAATTCTGGTTTTCCAGCAAGACCATTCGACAGGAGCCAGTTGTGAGAGGTTTCTGCTGAAAAGACAGAAGTACACATGTGCGTTTGTACCGGGCTTAAGATTGCCAAGAGTGCGCCTGTGACCAGCCAACTCAACATCAGCTTGAAAGGAATACCAAGCACCAGTTAGTAACAGAGAAACCACCTGAGATAAGCATCAGAGATTACATTTATAATTGCTCAACACAACCAATAAGACATTTAATGCTGAGGGTTTGCCTTGTTGGTAACTGGGTACTAAAACTTCACACAGCTTAAAACACATGGCTGAAACCCTCTGGATAATAAACTGCACATCTGTCCAAACATGACCAAGCAGAGAAACAGGAGCATCCACAGAAATCTGTCAGAACAGAGTTGATTTTTGGAACTGGTGTTCCTGCAACAGCTGACTCAGTGAGAAGCAGCAGATGCTCAGCCCAGACGCTCAGGAGCCTTCTACCAACAGTGTGTATGTGCTTACAAGTAGGCCCCCAGTTCATACCCCCATTCCTGGGTGGAATAATTATACCACTGGAGGGTAAATTTGGACAGTTTTCAAACACATTTCTATGATGTGCTGCCATATGCCTCTCCTGCAAAAGACACTTAGAGACTTGTCCTTCTTATAGCCAGTGATGATGTTCTATGTGAGGACAGATTCTGACACTTAAAAAAAAAAAAACAATAACTTTAATTTGCTGGCTAGCTGGTCTGTCCATCCTGCCATATGATCCACCCAAGGGTTAACTAGGCAGTGATGTACAAAACCTTTATTTTTTTATTATCTATTGAGGGACACAGCATAATGATAATAAGCGACCTAGGGTTTTACTGCCACCAACTGCAGAAATGGACACTAAGAGCATAGAAAACCAAAAGCTAGTCTCCTTAAAGTGATTCTAAAGCCCCATACACACTATCAGATTTTCTGCTGATTTTTTCCTTCAGATTTACCAAAACCATGTAGTGCAAGGGCCTACCTGATTGCATACAAATTGAAACTCCTAAGGTTTGACCTCATATTATATGGTTTTGGTAAATCTGAAGGAAAAAATCAGCAGAAAATCTGATAGTGTGTATGGGGCTTAAAGGTATTCATTAAAAAAAAAAAAAAACATGTTAGACTTACTTGCTCCAGGAAATGGTTTTGCACAGAGCAGCCTCAATCCTCTTCTTTCTGGGTCCCCTGCCAGTGGGCCTGGCTCCTCCCCCCTGCTGAGTACCCCCAATAGCAAGCCTTTTATTCAGTGCAATGGAGGCTTGCTATTGAAGGCTCATTGAATTGTGTCAGCAGATACAGGGAGAAAATCCTGTCACAGCAGGGATCGGGGGGGGGGGGGGGGGAGATTGGCCAGTGCATGCATAACATGTTAAATGGTACACCCTGGGGATATGTAACATGTTATTAAAGGTAAACTTATCCTTTAAGGTAAAAAAAAAACTTTCTGCCTTTAGAACTACTTTAAGATTATAACCTCTCCCACCTCACTCCTGCTGAGTTGTGTTTAATGTCCTTAAGAAGTTCTTTTGCTCTACTAGCAACAGGTACTGGTAAATCAAGATTCAATGTTGGAAATCCTGGAGGTCCCTCCAGTTAGCCAATGAGTGCAAGTGTTCTCCAATTTATTAAGTATACTGGTGGTCTCTCTACAATGGCCCTGCAGTAGGCAGCGGCATTCCATTGGAATTCCAGTTCGTACAGGATTCCACACTTCACAGGAAGGGCCAATGTGCAGTATCTGAGCTTCCTTGCAGAAGTTTCAGGACTAGAGTTATGGCAATTAGTCTGTCTTCAGCTCTGCAGACTCACTTCTTGTAAGTGGCTGTAGCAGTTTTCTTGTTGTATCGGGGACCCAAGTGTTTGCTGTATGTGGTAATTATTACACAAATGGCTGTAGCTGTCTCAGCACTGTGTGGGGGAACAGTACAATTCTCTTGTGCTTGTCTGTACATCTTACCGCAGTTAAGCAAGCTGAGCAATGTGTAAAGGCACAGAGGATCATCTTTTTTTCTTCTCTTGGGGCAGTGCTTGTGTTGTTTTTTGGTGACCTGGCAGTGTTTATGCCTGAACCTCAGTTTGAAATTCCCACTGCTTTCATCTTTGGCCTGACGACACAGCACATGGAGGAGCTCATGCACACCTAGGTCTTTTTTTACCCTGTGGTTCTCTTCAGATGCCACATTGCAAGAAGATTTCCAAATGCTTGTGCCATGATTTAAGGGATAAGTTCACCTTAAGTAACATGTTACATGTAATACCCGCTTACTAAAGTAGCACTGCACCCCCCTGATCCCCCGTCTACTGCACACTGTGCACCTCCCTGCACCTGCTGTCAGAATTTAAAAACAGGGCGACTGTGCAGGGGCTCCGACCCACACAGCTGTATAATTCATTCACAGAGTTATGTGAATTAATGAACGACAAGTCCTGTCTGCCACCACCGTAGATGCGTAGCGCCCTCCTAGAGGCAGGGAGTGATCTTCAGAGGCAAGCTAGCATTTACCCCAAGGCTGAATTCAAGGCTATATTCGAGAGTTCTGAACAGAAATTTGGCACCAGTCACTTCTGATATTTTCAAAGCTTTAACCACTTACTGCCCGCACACTGTCAAATGACGGAGGAGTCTTGCAGCTCTCGTTTTGGGAGGATGTCATATGACGGCACCCCAGAACAGCTGCTGCTGCGGGGGGGGGGTGAAGTGAGGCAATTGCGGCCACGCCGTGTTCCTAGCACATGGCACGACCACGATCTCTGTAAAGAGCCGATGACACAGCTCTTTAACCATGTGATCAGCTGTGTCCAATCATAGCAGGTCACACGTAAATGCGGAAGTGCCGTAAATTGTCTCTCCTTGCCTGCCACTGACACAGAGTATGTGGCGAAGAGCCGATCAGCGGCATATCCTTGCAGGGGACACAAGGACAGGTAATCACACTATTTACAGTAAAGCCCCAGCAGTGCCCATCAGTGACACCAATCTGTACACATTAGTGATACCAATCAGTGCTACCTTTCAGTGTCCATCAGTGCCTGCTCATCAGTGCTGCCTATCCATACCGCCTATCAGTGCCCAATGGTGCTGCCTATCAGTGCCACCTATCAGTGACCTCCAGTGCCACCTATCAGTGCTGCATATCAGTGCCCATCAGTGTGGCATATTAGTGCTTTCTCATCATTGACACCTAATGAGTTCCTATAAGTGCCACATCATCAGCGCCCATAAGTGTCACATCAATGCAATCTATCAGTGCCCATCAATGCAGCCTTATCAGAGCACATCAGTGTAGGAAAACATTTTCCTTTTTTTTAGTAATAAAAAAACCCAGCAGTGATTAAATACCACCAAAAGAAAGCTCTATTTGTGTGAAGAAAATGATTAAAAATGTATTTGGGTACAGTGTTGCATGACCATGCAATTGTCTTTCAAAGTGCAACAGCGCTGAAAAATGGGCTGGGCAGGAGGAGGATGAAAGTGCCCTGTATTGGTAAGTAGTTAATGTGGAACTTGAAAGAAGGTAGTAGGAGAGAGGATTAGGGGTTTCAGATACCAGTAGCAGATCACTTACACTTGTATCCAGAAAAAGTATACCTTCACAGTACCAGAACCTTTAAGCCAACCTGGCAATGCTGTAAACACATTTTCACATGCAGAACAAGATCCAGCTTCACAGTTTTAGAACCTTAAGACCCCTTTCACACTGGAGGCATTTTTCAGGCACTTTACCGTTAAAAATTGCACCTGTAAAGTGCATGAAAAAAGCCTCCAATCCCAGTGTGAAAGCCTGAGAGCTTTCACACTGGGGCACTGCGCTGGTAGGACGTCAAAAAAAGTCCTGCAAGCAGCTTCTTTGAGGCACCTTAGGAGCAGTGTATGAAATCAATGGGCAGCGCCTGCAAAGCACCTTGGCAGTGGCGCTTTGTGGGCGCTTTTAACCCTTTATTCAGCTGCTAGCAGGGGTTAAAAAGCCCGAAAAGTGCTGAAAAAACAACAATAAAGCACTGCTGAAACTAGCGACGATTTACCACCGATGCCCAGCAGTGTGAAAGGGCTCTTAAGCTGACCTGGCAACACTGTAAGCACGTTTTAGATGTAGGTGCGTCTTCAAAACGAGTTACCAGGCCCTCCTGAGAAACCGGCCTTCAGCCTGGCTCTCACTAGTAAGGGTCCTCCCCTGGATCTTCTCTATTTGGCTTGGTTCCTTCCACGCTGGGCAAGACAGCCTAAGGACCACCTCAGAATTAGTAGGCCTCAGACAGGCTTCCTGGCCTACTTGCAGAGCTCAGTTCAGCAGCACATTCCAAGACCAGGAGGGCCTGAGGCAAGAGAGCAAGCATATGGCCCCTTCCAAATATATATCCTCTCCCAGAATTCACCAGTGGCCAGGAACCCTGGTCTGGCTGGAAGAAAAATAAATATTCATAACTCAACCTAGTTGTACTATCTCATACTGGCCTTTGGTACCAGTGACACCTACTGGAGACAGTGAAAAATGCACAACCTAAATGAGATTAGGGAAAGACCAGCTATAAACTGTACAATCAATCTGAGCTGCCTACAGCTCAGTCAAAAACTAAATTTGCATGGTAGCCCCAGTTTAGAACCAGAGGACTACAGACAGCTTGTAGTTCTTAATGAACTGAGAGGGTGCTGGGAGTGCCCTTGTAGTTCATTGATTCTTCCTGCTCCTCAGTAACTGTCTTCCTCTACGGGAGGTATGGGCAGACAGCTGTACTAAGAGTCTGCAGGTGTCTGGCATTGACCCCTGCACAGCCATTTACTGGGAGGATCAGTGTCCTACTGTTTCTCCACCCCCATCTCTTCCAGCCCCTTATGCAGCTGAGGATGGAGATTATGTGATCACTAATAAAAATTTTTTGTTTAAATGGTATTTATAATATACTACACATATATGCACAAAAATTACAGTTTCATTTTTATTTTAAACTAAATGGGTTGTTTTACAAGGTAAGGGTTCGCATATACTTTGAAGTTGCCAAGAGGGTTACAGACATACAGAAGTAGTTACGGGGGGGGGGGGGGGGGGCGACGACTCCCTCCCTAAAGTTCTGAGATGCAGGAACTAGGCAGCCTTTGTCAACCTCCAGCACATGTGCCCGAATAGGCACATGATGCCTTCTGAGTTGCCATGCGATGACAGACAGCTTCCTAAACTGTAAATTACAAAGCCTGTGGTAATTATTGAGGAGACCTTTGTGACAGTGGGGGATGTCTAGCTCAGTGGTAGATGCATTTTCAGTGGGTTCCCAGCCAAAAGGAACTTTAGTTTAAGGGCGTGGTAGCCCACTTTTATTGCAAGTAAACAAAAAGGAAAGGTCATACATTCATTTGGTTGCCCAATGTGTTCCCTAGATGTGTTCTAACTGTGGAGGGGAATGTGGCTGACTAGAGGAGGCTAGAGATCTTTGTTCCTACTTAGTAGGAACACACAATCTCTCTCCTCTCCCCTGACAGAACTGATCGTGGGTGCCCGGTGGTCATCACGCTCATCGGTTCCAAGTAAAAAATTAGTTCGCAAAGGATAT
Organism: Lithobates pipiens; assembly: GCF_037356315.1. NCBI lineage: Eukaryota > Metazoa > Chordata > Amphibia > Anura > Ranidae > Lithobates > Lithobates pipiens. The sequence continues at coordinate 19,048,258 of NW_027507696.1, forward strand.
ACCTGGTATATTTTTTTAAACCAAGAAACACCCCAGAAACAATTATTTACTCCCCAGGCCCATGCTATGCAAAAGTAAAAATTAATCATGCAATTTGACACCTTCCTATCCTGCATCAAAATGTTCCTTTTGTTCTTCAAAGTCAAGTTTCAGTTCCTGAACCCACCCTTGGGCTCAGTGGGTTCTAAGTGCCCTTGGCAAACAATGGTAATAAAAGCTGTGGATAAATCTACCTCCCCATGAAGGTCCAACCCCACCAGCTACATCAGAGTTTACAGTTCTAAATTTCAAAAGAGGCATTTGTCCTTTCTTGGATTTAAAGGCCCTAAATGTGTTTGTACATCCTCAAAAGTTTTGAATATAATCTCTTTGGTCAGTTTTTGCTATCCTTCATCATGAAAAATTCTTAGCATCCATTGATGTAAGGGATATGTATTTACACAGTATCCCAGTTCTGGGTCTTCATCATTTCAGAGGTATTCGGCTAACTATCTGCTGCTGAAGGAGCAGATTTTTCTGACCTTGGACTCCAACGTATTAATAATGATGCAGACTTTGCAGGACTTTGGGTGGGTGCTAAATTTTTTTGTCTTCACTGGAAAATTGTCTCGATGGACGCCAGTCTTTTGGGTTGGGTCAGAGCTCTGGATCATCTGTCTGTTCAGGTTTGTTAGTAAAATAATGTAAGCTTCCAATCAACATCTTAAGCCCCGTACACACGAGCGGACTTTTCAACATCCAAAGTCCGACGGACTGAGTCCGTCAGACTATTCGATCGTGTGTGGGCTGCAACGGACTTTTGACTCGCCAAAGTCCGAAGGACTTTAGAATATGGAACATGCTTCAAATTTTTCCGAAGGAACTCCGCCGGACCCGGGCCCTTCAAAAAATTCGCTCGTGTGTATGCTATTCCGACGGACTAAAACCGACGCTAGGGCAGCTATTGGCTACTGGCTATGAACTTCCTTATTCGAATCCAGTCGTACCTCATCACGTTCGAATCCGTCGGAGTTTAGTGTGATTGTGTGTGGCCAAGTCCACTCAGCCGAAAAGTCCGTCAGAACTCCGTCGGAATTCCAGCAGAACTCCGACGGAACTCCTTCGGAAGTCTGTCAGACATAAGTCCTCTCGTGTGTACAGGGCTTTAGAGTTATAAACAATTCAATAATGATTACTTCATTGGACCCCCTTTCTGACTGGACATCTGGTGCAGCATTAATCAGACAATGCCACTGCTATAGTTTACATCCAGCATCAGGGGGCACCCCAAGTGTTGTAGTAGCGACAGGGTAGAGTCTAGTTTTGTCCTGGGAGCAGCTTCATTTTCCAGTGATTTCCATAGTACACATCCCCAAGGTGGAAAATTCACAGCCCGATTTTCTCAACAGACAACATCTGAACCAGATGTCTGCGTAACGGGGTCCAGATGTGGACTTCCTAGCATCTCTGCTCAAAAAGAAGCTGGGAAGGTTTATTTGCAGGATGCTGGATGTGAAAGGAGAGCAGCAGATGCTCTGGTGGCACTGTTGGATCGGTATACCCTGGTCTATGCATTTGCGTCACTGAAACTTTTACCTTGTCTGCTTTGAAGGATTGATTCAGAGAGTATTCTAGTAATTTTCAATGCTCCAGATCTGGTCTTGGAGATTGTGATATGCCAACTTCGTTTGTCTGTTACCGTATTGGTCAGATCTGTTATTGCAAGGGCTGGTCTTCCACCCTCTTCTCGGTCACTGGCTTTGACGGTATGGCTGTTTAAATCCAAGTTCTGATAAACAAGTGCATTTCGCATTCAGTAATCTCGACCATGTTAAAGTTCATAAACTTTTTCCAGCAAGATCTACTGTGTCATCGAACTTTGAAGACTTCTTTCCATTGGAGTGAGTTTCCCTACATGCTTTTTTTGGCAGGTTGTGTTCTTTTTTTTTCTGCAGTGGAAGTAGAACAACACTTGGCCATTAACATCATCAAAGGTCAAGTGACTTCATAGTCCATTCTTTTTCACCATCCACTTGCTAATCATTTGTTGATTCAAACTTTTATACAATGGGTTACACACATAGCTCCCCTGTCAGATCTCCTTTACAGAATTGGAATTTAAATACAGTATTGTTTGGGTTACAAAGACTTCCTTCAGGACATGTTTTTGGCGATGCTATCCTGTAAGGTAGCCTTTCTTGTTTTTAGGAGTGCTCAGTTGTGGTAATAGGGAACCCCATCCAATCATACTTAAAGAGAAGGTTGTTTTGAATTTTTTTTGCTCAAAGTGGTGTAGGGGCTTTGTCCTCATCTGGAGTGTCCCTATCCAAATTTAGTGTTTGCAGCTAGGCTGTAGCCAGGTTAAGTTTTGTTTGTTATTTGTGTTTGTTGTTTTTTTTCAATGCACAGACATTGATGCCTTCTACCTGCTGCTGTTCAGTCTTCTCCATTAGTTTAAATGATGAAGTTACAATGTATTGGGTAATGAATATTTATTCTGGCTTGACCAATCACTGAGGGGTTTATTCCAGTCATGTGAACTGAGCAAGAAGATAAATAGAGAGTGACTTAGAATGGTTCTTGCCTCTCAGACTTTGCCTAGCAAGGATGTCTGTGTAAGAAGATCATGTCTTTTCCTGTGTGGCCTAGGTGTACCCCACCCTTTAAGCCTAGTACACACGAACCGAATGTCAGGAGACATCGGCCAGTTCAATAGAAAGGGGCATGACAGAAAAAGGTCTGCCATTCGGCTCCCGTTCTGCTGTTCAGGAAAGTTCAGGCGGAGGCAGGCCCGTCCCCCTCTCAGAACAAAATAGAACAGCTTTAGAAACGTACAGCAGATAACAGATAGTTAGAACAGCAGTTCCTTCTGAGCTGTCAGGTTTTTTTTTGTTCAGCCCAGCCCCTGCTCTCCAGGGCCTATGATTTAAAAAAAAATTATAATGTTTGGGGGAACTAAGTAATTTTCTAGCACAAAAATTCTGATTTTTACATGTTTGTTAGAAATGTCAGAAATTGGCCTGGTTTTGAAGAGGTTAACGTGTGCAAAAAAAACCTGCAAAAAAAGCTCTTGCAGCGGAAGGGTTAATGGTAAATTGAGAAAATAGAATTTTTGTACTGCCTGTAAAATCCCTTTCTCTGTGTCTTTTGAGGGACACAGCTCTCTCCTCTCACGTTCTAGCTGCTTGCTTTGGACTGCTTGCTCCATCTGAGCAGGTGTAAGATGGCAGAGGTTATAGCCTCAAAGGAGATGGTCTGTAGTTTTCCGTGCCCTTTGACTGTCCAGTCAACAGGCTGGGGTGAGTTCATCCTAGGCTCAGTAAAGATAGGTTGAATGATATTGGCCATTAAGCCCCGTACACGTGGGCCAAATATTGGAAGACATCGGGCAGTTATAAAAAAAAATGGCCGACATTCAGCCCATGTGTATGTTGTTCTGTCGGACGTTTGGCCTGTTTCTGTGGGACAAGTACGTTGGAGAACCAGCAGCTGACCGACTCCCGATCAGATATGAGGAGAGCACTGATCCTGTCAGAACACAACAGCTCAGCTGGGAAGATGGCTATGCTAACTTCATATAGTTAGTACAGCAGCTCTGACTGGAGCTGACAGGTGTTTTTCCGTTTAATGGGTTGAATGGAAAAAACGAATAGTGGCAGAAAGGACATCTAGTGGCAGAAAGGACATCTAGTGGTAGAAAGGACATCTAGTGGCAGAAAGGACATCTAGTGGCAGAAAGGTCATCTAGTGGTAGAAAGGAATTTGCTCTTGATACAGCTCTGGATTAAAGATGAATACTGAAGCAAAAGCTGATTTTACTATTTTATCTTCAATAGGTTATTCATTTTTTTTTCTTGCTCTTTTTTAGCTGCAACATTATGTTTATTCCGCAATAAGTAAGTCTTCCAAGGTTGACATCCCTGACACTCATGGATGCTTTGGGCTATGTTTAATTAGTGGTTAATCACTGCATGCAGGGGGCAAGAGGCAGGGTCCCTGGAAGATGACAGGGGTCCTTGGGGATTGCAACAGTGTAACTGAAAAGTGGGCGAGGATGGAAAAAATGGGGGGACTCCCATGACTTGAGTGAGTTGACATGGTAATTCTGCTTCTTCATGTGTTTTACTATTCATTTTCCTTCCCCCTGTAGCTGCCTTTCCAACTCCAGCTCTGCTCTATCCTGGCAGTGCTCCAAATTATAATCTGTTCCACATGTTCTTTGTTGTTCTTTTCATGTTAGCCATAGAAACTCATTTTTGTCAGTGACAGCCTTCTGCCTTCTCTTTTCTCCCCCCCTTATGTGCGTGCAACTCACAGCCCCCTTCTTCCTCTTCCCTCCTCAGTTCACCCTCCCCTACCACACGCACTCTGTCCTTCCAGACACAGAAGAAAAGAACTGATCCTGGGCCTAATCTATGTGCTGGGATGGCAAGGAAGGTAAGTCGCAGGCTATATAGGACCTAGCTGGGAGCACAAAGGGTATGCTGCAGAGGGTCCGTCCACCACGTTTTAAAACAAATTGCTCACTTTTTGTTCTATTTAATGTTTTCTGATTGACTGGCCATTCACATAATATTTTTCTCTAAGGAAATTTAACATTGCTTGCAGTTGTTGATATGCCTGTATAACATTCAAATATAAACCCCACTTTAATTTTCATTATTAGGGTAACTGCAGGGTAACACTATTCACTAAGCTAAGTTATTTTAACTTAGTTGCTTAGTGCACACGGAGGTGAGAGACTGAAAATATGGCCAGCATAAAATCCTGGACCCCCTTTCCTGAGCCTGGGGAGTCACAAGTACTGTGTACAGCCTGCCATACATATGCCATACAGCTTCTGTGCATCAGTGCTTACCTGTGCATGTGCATACAAAGTATTTCCCAAATGCATAGATTTTGTGCTCTTTTTGATTGCTCTTTGGGTAATTACATGTGGATAGCCGTGGACAGTGTCAGCCTGTCATTGATTCATACAGACTTTCCTGTCTGCAGCTTATCGCAAGCACCTTGATATTTTTTGCATTGGAAACTGTTTTTGAGACTCATGTTTAGCTAAATTTCTTTAAATCTTTGACACGACAAAAAGGGTTGAGAGGCAGTGTCAGAGTTGTGGCTTATTTTGTATGGGATGTTTCTAAAGGCTCATGCTTGCTTTGTTGCCCCTTACTAAGATGCTAACTCATTTTAGGTTACCAATTCATGAAGAGTATCTAACTACAGGTACTCCTCACTTAAAGTGGTTGTAAACCCTAGCAAATAAAAAAAGCCCTGCAAGGCAAAGTCATAATGAGCTAGTATGCACCACTCCGGCCGGCAACATCGCTCCTGGAGTTACTTCCAGGTATCGCGGGCTCCGGCGCTGTGATTGTACGGAGCCGCAATGACGTCACTCCCGCACATGCGCTCGGGAGCCGCCCTTTAACGGCAACATCTAACTGAAGCAACGCCACTTCAGTTTGCTTCAGTGCTCATTTGCCGATGACGTCGGCACATGCAAATACAGGGGATATCTCCTAAACCTGAACGGTTTAGCAGATATCCAGGGTAGCTACAGGTAAGTCTTATGATAGGCTTACCTGTAGCAAAAAGTATGTTGTAAGGGTTTACAACCACTTTAATGACCAGGTTCTGTTCCAGTGACCAGGTCATTAAACGAGGAGCCACAAGTAATCAATATTTTAAGCATTCTTAACTACTGTACTGTTTTGTGAAAAAAAGGTCAAACCACAAAACTCCAGCTCAATAACGTTTTAATTTGCATAAGTACAGAACACAAATGAAAATTCTGTACTGTACTGTACAATGCAATGATATACAGCGCGCCGTTTGGGTCAGGAGTGCTGGTCATACGTCAGAGCGGTCGTTAAACAGATAAGTCGTTAAACGAGGAGTATCTGTATAGATAAACAGTATGCATTTTATACAGCAGACCTCCCAAAAGTCCTGGGGGACTGTGCTGGATTTTGACACAAATCCTAAGGTCCCGCAGATCCTAACATTGTCCCATAACGCCCTACTGCCCAGCATAGGGGAAATGACAGGGGATATTAACCAGTTAAGGACCAGCTGTCGCAGTTGTACTGCAGCAATGTGGCTGCTTCCTGTGTTATTGTATGCCGGCTCGTACAGTGATTTGTCAGTGCGCACCCACTGGCCAGCAGGGGAGCCAATCAGCAGGTGGGGCAGACTCGATACCTGCCGGCCACCCGCGATTGTTTCCCGCAGTGACAGAATGGGGATCTGCCTGTGTAAACAAGGCAAATCTCCATTCTGACAGGAGAGATCATACAGATCCTGTCTTTCTGCTTTGCAGGAAGACGGATCTGTGTGTTGTTTCCCCATTCACACAGTCCCCCATTCAGTTTGTAAACACACTGAGGGAACACATTTAACCCTTTGACGTTAAACCCTTCCCTGCCAGTGTCATTAATACAATAAGAGTTCATATTTTTTTAGCACTGATTGCTGTAATAATGTCATTGGTTCCCAAAAGAAGTGTCAAAAATGTCAGTTGGGTGCCCGATCTGTCGCAGTCCCACTAAAAGTCACTGATTGCCGCCATTAATAGTAAAAAATAAATTAAAATGCCATAAATCTATCCTCTATTCTGTAGACGCTATAACTTTTACTCAAACCAATCAATATGCTTTTTTTTTTTTTTTTTTAACAAAAATATGTAGAAGAATACATATGGATTTAGCAGAGCGGATAGGATGTCAGTGGACATGTCACCGCTGACATCCGTCACTCCATAGAGGTACATGGAGCGCCCGTTCAGGTCTGCCTGAAAAACTGACTGGCAGACCTGAGAGGTCCGTAGGTATGAAAGAACCCTTAGCAATCCCGGCATTCCAGGAATAACTGTTTTTTGGAACCATTAAATCAATAGGTTTAGTTCCACTTTATGATTTGCTGTTCAGGGCTCTGGGCTTCAGCAAAATAGCAGACTCCAGCAAGAGGAAACTGGAACAATGCTGGGGGCAATTTATAGCACACATGAATTTTGGCAGCATAATCATTAATGTGGAATGTATGTTCCTTCCTAAAGAACATTATTTTTTATTAAGTTGTTACGGGTAAAGTTCTGCTTCAATCCGGCAATAGATGGTTCAAAACCTAGCAGGTTCAGCAGGGACCAACTGAGATTTGAACCATGTATGGGAAGGCTGCAACCCGTGGTCGCAGGAAAGAAAATCACACCATCTATGGCAGGCTTTACTAAACTGTGAACTGGCTGATGTTTAAATAATTAATGTCAATGTAAACACAAGGACCCTGGAAGTGGGGGAAAAAAAGGAGGCATGGAAGCATAGACACACAGAAGGAACAGAGCACAACCTTACACACTTCACAAAGAACCTTTAGTAATAGCAACAATGTTTTCCGCCTCTGACTGTATCTGTGTGTACACATGTGTCAGGACGTGCACTGATCTGTGTGTGGGTTTATCTGAGACTCTCACTCAGTACAGTAAAGCTGTCTATAGACGATCTGTGATTTTCTTTCCTATAACCAGTGGCAGGACTACCAGGTCGCAAAGGTTGCACTTGCGATGGGGCCCTGACATTCCGCCACTGTGAGGATGCTCCAGGAGGGCAGGAAGGGAGATGATCTGTATTGTAAAGACTAAACACTTTTCTCCTGTCTGTATGTTCATGACTTAATGGATTTTTGCACTGGGGCACTGAAGGTTCTAGTTACGCCTCTGCCTACAACCACGAGTTTCAGGAAAGAAAATCACTTCATTCCCCCCATCAACACAATCAGTATTGATAGGGGACTTTCCCCTGTGGAGCTTTTGTGTTCTCCCGGCAGGAAGGTGTGGGGGGTAGGTGTCCCTGCCAGGAGAACACAGTGATTAACATCTATAGCTGCTAGCAATAATCGCATGAAAAATCTGAGATGCTGGTTGTACCCAAGACATACAGCAATCGAATTGGGCACAATCAGCCTGTCCATAGATGGTTAGAATCTCAGCCAGTCCCGCTGAACCGGCCTAGATTTGAACCATCTAAGGCCGGCTTAATTGTACAATATGCTGTGGGTTCAGGGACTGAAGGCTGTATACAGTGCATACTGTATGCAAACTTAGACCCTATTTAACCAAGCTCCTTTAAGCTATGCCCATAATTCAGCGCATATTAGTCATGCCCATTTTTGCTGCTGAGTGCGCCACACATCTTCCCCATCTCAACGTGTCCCTCATTCTCATTTTCAAGTCCCATGTTGGGAGGTGAGTACCCAATGAATTCTTACAATGATATATGGATATGTCTGGACAAAAAGTTCATTATCCTAGAATAGTGATGGCGAACCTTGGCACTCCAGATGTTTTGGAACTACATTTCCCATGATGCTCAGCCACTCTGCAGTGTAGTTGAGCATCATGGGAACTGTAGTTCCAAAACATCTGGGGTGCCAAGGTTCGCCATTACTGTCCTAGAAGATCCTGGTTAGTGGCTGAAAGATGACACTGTAGCAGAATGCCCATTTACTCACCATGCTCAGGTGCAGGTGCAAGCCCATTAACTTTTTTTTCCCACAGATCACTGGGTTCCTGGGCACGCCCAGGGAGTAGAGGTTCCTCAGCTTCCCTCTTTCAGCAGCTCAGAGAGGCCACACCAGATTAGGGAGGCAGCTGGGCAAGTGAGATGCAGCGAGGTGAGAGGCTCTCCACTGTCAGAAACCTATTAGCACACAGCTTCTTTGGAAGACCCATCTACTGTGTGGAGTCCTTCCCCATCTGATACCAGACCAGAGTACTTCAGTTCCAGTGGGGTGATCTTTGGTCCTTATATCTCTCCAGCTGTTCACTTGTCACCAGACCTACCCCAGACTTTACTGAGAGGGACTTTGCAGGAACTGAAGTAGTGATTCTCAGCTTGACTCTGTTGTTATAGAGTCTTATAGACACTATAGACATAGAGAAAGTCTGCACCATTCCAAGCCCAAGCCTACACATATTCCTCCAATTCCCCTCTGGGTGCTGGCTTTTGGAACTCATCCCACTCAGCACCTACAGTAAAAACAAAGAACAAAGCTGCAGTTCCATAAAGTCTTACCATGAAATTCAATCAAAGCAGTTGGCTTCCGACATAGTCCCCACCCTTAGCCACTTCCTGCTGACACATTTCACCCCATTTGGGCTTATTCACACGTAGCACCCTCTACTTTAGGTAGGTGCTAGAAGTAGGAGTTTTGTCAGTACAGGTACATTTAATCAGGCCTAGCTGTTGTTTTGATCTGTGTGGGCAGGGAGTCGCCCAGAGTAGCATCATCTTTCGGTTACCTCCCTTCTGCTTCCAGAGGCTTATAGAAGGGAGGAGGGGAAGAGAGGTGGAGCTGCCTGGGCTGTTCTAATGAGCCCTGACCAAACCCCAATCTGGATTGGCAGGGGCAGGCCTCCTTAAATGCCTGGAGTCAGCCCAGCTGTGAAGGAGTTGTTTGGGTGGAAGAACTGGAGATGGAGTACTAGGCTGTCAGGGCCTTTGAGGAAGCCCCCTACTCGGGGGGGGGGGGGTGACCTTGGGCCAGGGGGCTCGGAGCTGAACAGGAATCCGATATAACCCAAAGGGTGTCCTGAACAGGAGCAGGAGAGGATAGTGGGGAATACTGCAGGACAAGTCTCCAGGAGGGATCCACCAGGTGTCAGTGAGTGCAGGCACAGTCGGGAGAGCTGGAAGAGGCATTCCGGAGCGGACTGGGACTGTGCAGTCTGAGAAGGATGTAGAAGCAGCGAGAGAGACTGTGATGTTGAGCAAACAAGCAGGACAAAACTATGGATAGCTGCACACTGGAAAAAGACTTGAAATCCCATCTTTTAATTGAAGCAACGTGGGTCACATCAAAACAAAATAAAAAAATCCACAGCAAAAGGAATAACAGGGTACAGGAAAATACTGGTGCATTTCGCACCATAATCGGTGCTTACTCATAGCTATGAGTAAGCACTGATTATGGTGCGAAATGCGTCAGTTTTTCCTGTACCCTGTTATTCCTTTTGCTGTGGATTTTTTTTATGTTGTTTTGATGTGACCCACGTTGTTTCAGTTCAAGGTGGGATTTCAAGTCTTTTTCCAGTGTGCGGCTATCCAGAGTTTTGTCCTGCTTGTTTGCTCAGTGTGTGTGTAATGATCAGCATCTGGGGCTCATCAATAGGAGACAGAGCTTCAGTCCTCGAGGATTACTTTGGAGCGGTGGTTCATCCTTTCTATCAGAGACTGTGATGTTACTGGCAGTGAAGTCAGGCCACTGCAGCCGGGAGGGCTATCAGGGTCTGCAAAGAGCTGACTGGGATCAGTAGTTCACCAAAGAGGGCGCTTAGCACTCAAACTTTTGTTTCTACACTATAGGGGCCCGCGGCCCCTGCATGTAATAAGGCACTTTTGCTAAGACCTGGCTGAAACCAGCGTTAGGCCTAACCATATGCTAGCTGTGCCTGAAGAATTGTGCTGGAATGAGAAGGAGAGATAGTCTGCAGCAAGTATTGTGCAGGAGAAGAATAACTAAATTGTCCCAAATCATGCAAGAATCTTTTTCTGGGCATCCCATGAATTCCTTAACGCCATCCAAGTTCTAATCCCTCAATAAAATACAAAAAAACAACAAACTGATGGACTTTTTCATTGTCTAGGCCCTTGTACACACGGCCGGAGATTACATAGTTACATAGTTACATAGTTAGTCAGGTTGAAAAAAGACTCAAGTCCAAGTTACATAGTTAGTCAGGTTGAAAAAAGACACAAGTCCATCCAGTTCAACCACAAAAAAAAAAATATATATATACACATATATAAATATCATACCAGCCCATATACCCAATTCTATACCCACAGTTAAACCAGAGGAAGGCAAAAAACCCCAGCAGAGCATGATCCAATTTGCTAAAGCAGGGGAAAAAAATTCCTTCCTGATCCCCCGAGAGGCAATCGGATTTTCCCCGGATCAACTTTACCTATAAATGTTAGTACCCGTTATATTATGTACACTTAGAAAATAATCCAGGCCTTTCTTAAAGCAATCCACTGAGCTGGCCATAACCACCTCTGCAGGGAGTCTATTCCACATTTTCACAGCTCTTACTGTGAAGAAACCTTTCCGTATTTGGAGATGAAATCTCTTTTCCTCTAGACGTAAAGAGTGCCCCCTTGTCCTCTTTGTTGACTGTAAAGTGAATAACTCGACACCAAGTTCCCTATATGGACCCCATATATATTTGTACATGTTGATCATATCCCCCCTTAATCTCCTCTTATCAAGAGTGAATAAATTCAGTTCCTCTAATCTTTCCTCATAGCTGAGTTCCTCCATGCCTCTTATCAGTTTGGTTGCCCTTCTTTGCACTTTCACCAGTTCACCGATATCCTTTTTGAGAACTGGTGCCCAAAACTGAACAGCATATTCCAGATGAGGTCTTACTAATGATTTGAACAGGGGCAAAATGGTATCTCTCTCTCTGGAATACATACCTCTCTTAATACTGGAAAGGACTTTGCTTGCTTTGGAAACCGCAGATTGGCATTGCATGTTATTATTGAGCTTATGATCTACCAAAACCCCCAGATCCTTCTCCACTATGGATTCCCCCAGTTGTACTCCCCCTAGCATGTATGATGCATGCATATTCTTAGCCCCCAAGTGCATAACTTTACATTTCTCAACATTAAACCTCATCTGCCACATAGTTGCCCAATTAGACAGAGCATTGAGGTTGGTTTGTAAATTGGAGACATCGTGTAAGGACGTTACTCCACTGCATAGCTTGGTGTCATCTGCAAACACGGAAATGTTACTTTTGATCCCAGACCCAATATCATTTATAAAGATATTAAAAAGTTAGGCCGCGTACACACGCGGGGACTGTGCGCGATGACGTGTACGGCACGTACGACGGGATGAAAAATACGACGTCCTATACACTGCATTATAACTTTCGGCGTGTAAATCCTTTCTGAGCATGCGCGGAACTTAGTTTGACGAACAAGCCTACACACGAGGGGACTGTTCGCTGAAACAAAGTTTCAGCGGACAGTTTTTCGGAATTTCCGAAAAACCTTGTTCAGCGGACTGTTCGCTGAAACTGTCCGCTGAAAGCCCACACACGGGCGGACTGTCCGCCGAAACACTGTTCAGCGGACAAAGTTGGCCGAACAGTCCCCGCGTGTGTACGCGGCCTAAGGGTCCCAACACTGAACCTTGGGGTACACCACTGATAACCTTAGACCATTCAGAGTAAGAATCATTAACCACTACTCTCTGAATTCTGTCTTTTAGCCAGTTTTCTATCCATTTACAAATTGATATTTCCAAACCTGTAGACTTTACCTTACACATGAGCCGTGTGTGCGGAACTGTATCGCACGCTTTTGCAAAATCCAAATATATCACGTCCACCGCCACCCCTCTGTCCAAGGTTTTACTTACCACCTCATAAAAAGAAATCAGGTTTGTCTAACAACTTCTGTCTTTCATGAATCCATGCTGTCTGTTGCTCAAAAAAATTTTTCCTGCAAGAATTCATCTATGTGGTCTTTTATTAATCCCTCCAGTATCTTCCCAACTATAGAAGTTAAACTAACAGGTCTATAGTTACTTGGTAAAGACTTTGTTCCCTTTTTAAATATAGGCACCACATTGGCCCTGCGCCAATCCAGTGGTACTATTCCTGTCATTAACCACTTTCAGACCGGACCATTTTGCTGGTAAATGACCAGAGGTCTTTTTACACTTTGGCACTGCGCTGCTTTAACTGGTAATTGCGCGGTCATGCAATGTTGTACCCAAACAAAATTTGCGTCCTTTTCTTCCCACAAATAGAGCTTTCTTTTGATGGTATTTGATTGCCTCTGCGATTTTTATTTTTTGCGATATAAACGTAAAAAGACCGCAAATTTTGAAAAAAAATGATATTTTCTACTTTTTGTTATTAGAAAAATCCAATAAACTCAATTTTAGTCATACATTTAGGACAAAATGTATTCAGCCACATGTCTTTGGTAAAAAAAAAGTCAATAATTGTATATTTATTGGTTTGCGCAAAAGTTGTCACATCTACAAACTAAGGTACGTTTTCTGGAATTTACGCAGCTTTTAGTTTACGACTGCCTATCTCATTTCTTGAGGTGCTAAAATGACAGGGCAGTACAAAACCCCCCCAAATGACCCCATTTTGGAAAGTAGACCCCCTAAGGAAATTGATAAGAGGCATGTTGAGCCCATTGAATATTTTATTTTTTTGCCTCAAGCGATTGAATAATGACAAAAAAAAAATTTTTTTTTTTTTTTTACACAAAGTTGTCACTAAATGATATATTGCTCACACATGCTATGGGCGTATGTGAAATGACACCCCAAAATAAATTCTGCTGCTTCTCCTGAGTACGGGGATACCACATATGTGGGACTTTTTGGGAGCCTAGCCGCGTACAGGGCCCCGAAAACCAAGCACCGCCTTCAGGCTTTCTAAGGGCGTCAATTTTTGATTTCACGCCTCACTACCTATTACAGTTTTGAAGGCCATAAAATGCCAAGATGGCACAAAACCCCCACAAATGACCCCATTTTAGAAAGTAGACACCCCAAGCTATTTGCTGAGAGGCATGTTGAGTCCATGGAATATTTTATATTTTGCCACAAGTTGCGGGAAAATTACAAACTTTTTTTTTTTTTTTTTTTTTTTCACAAAGTTGTCACTAAATGATATATTGCTCATGCATGCCATGGGCATATGTGAAATGACACCCCAAAATAAATTCTGCTGCTTCTCCTGAGTACGGGGATACCACATATGTGGGACTTTTTGGGAGCCTAGCCGCGTACGGGGCCCCGAAAACCAAGCACCGCCTTCAGGCTTTCTAAGGGCGTAATTTTTTGAGTTCACTTCTCACTACCTATTACAGTTTTGAAGGCCATAAAATGCCAAGATGGCACAAAACCCCCACAAATGACCCCATTTTAGAAAGTAGACACCCCAAGCTATTTGCTGAGAGGCATGTTGAGTCCATGGAATATTTTATATTTTGCCACAAGTTGCGGGAAAATTACAAACTTTTTTTTTTTTTCACAAAGTTGTCACTAAATGATATATTGCTCACGCATGCCATGGGCATATGTGAAATGACACCCCAAAATAAATTCTGCTGCTTCTCCTGAGTACGGGGATACCACATATGTGGGACTTTTTGGGAGCCTAGCCGCGTACGGGGCCCCAAAAACCAAGCACCGCCTTCAGGCTTTCTAAGGGCGTTACAGTTTTGAAGGCCATAAAATGCCAAGATGGCACAAACCCCCCCCCCCCAAATGACCCCATTTTAGAAAGTAGACACCCCTAAATTTAGGGGTACACTAGTGAGACTAGGTAATAAATGGCGGGTGCCCTGAAACTATAAAAAAATAACTAACCAACCAGCGTCACCTGTAACAGTTATATGGTGATCACTGGTGAAAGGGTTAACTAGGGGGCAATCAGGGGGCTTTATGCGGTAGTATATGGGGGTCCCTGGCGCTATAAAAAGCTGCGGCGAACCTAAATACCTACCTGCCTAACTAGCGTCACCTGTGACACTAATACAGCGATCAGAAAAACGATCGCTTATTAGGCTGGGTTCACACTGGAGCGATGCGGGAACGCCACGAATGCGCGGCGGGTTCCCGCATCGCATGCCTCCCGGCGGCAGTTCACACTGCCCTATGCGAACTGCTGGGAGTGTCAGTGAAATGTTAATGACACCCCCAGATCAGTTCGCATATCGCAGTGCGATCTGCAAACTTGGATCGCATGGTGTGAACACCCATGCGATCCGATTCTGCTGCGGACCAAAAAAAGGGTCCCGTGCGAGTTTGCGGCGGGTGCGACACGAATTCAGCCATACTATCTGTATAGCTGAACTCGAATCGCACAGAGATCGGATGTGATTTGCACTGCAGTGCGGTGCGAATCACATCCGTTCTCATAAACCGCTGCAATGTGAACCCAGCCTTAGTGACACTGGCGACGGGGGGTGATCACGGGGTTAAACCTTTATTGGGGGGGTTAGGGGGGTACCTTAGAACTAAAGGGGGCTAACCCTAACTGCCCTAACAGTTATTAGTCACAAATGACACCTGCCGGGTGATCAGGGGGTTAAACCTTTATTAGGTAATAAATGGCGGGTGCCCTGAAACTATAAAAAAATAACTAACCAACCAGCGTCACCTGTAACAGTTATATGGTGATCACTGGTGAAAGGGTTAACTAGGGGGCAATCAGGGGGCTTTATGCGGTAGTATATGGGGGTCCCTAGCGCTATAAAAAGCTGCGGCGAACCTAAATACCTACCTGCCTAACTAGCGTCACCTGTGACACTAATACGGCGATCAGAAAAATGATCGCTTATTAGGCTGGGTTCACACTGGAGCGATGCGGAAACGCCGCGAATCCGCGGCGGGTTCCCGCATCGCATGCCTCCCGGCGGCAGTTCACACTGCCCTATGCGAACTGCTGGGAGTGTCAGTGAAATGTTACTGACACCCCCAGATCAGTTCGCATATCGCAGTGCGATCTGCAAACTCGGATCGCATGGTGTGAACACCCATGCGATCCGATTCTGCTGCGGGCCAAAAAAAGGGTCCCGTGCGAATTTGCGGCGGGTGCGGCGGGTGTGGCGGGTGCGGCGGGTGCGGCGAATGGCTGAACTCGAATCGCACAGAGATCGGATGTGATTTGCACTGCAGTGCGGTGCGAATCACATTCGTTCTCATAAACCGCTGCAATGTGAACCCAGCCTTAGTGACACTGGCGACGGGGGGTGATCACGGGGTTAAACCTTTATTGGGGGGGTTAGGGGGGTACATTAGAACTAAAGGGGGCTAACCCTAACTGCCCTAACAGTTATTACAGTCACAAATGACACCAATGCAAAAAAAAAAAAAAAAAAAAAAAAAAATGACATTGGTGTCACTGTGACTGGGGGGCAGGGGTAATTGGGGGGGTGATCGGGGGGTAAAGGGGGGGTGTGAGTGTGCCTGGCATGTTCTACTGTGTGTGGGATGTGTTGGTGCAACTCACTGATCCGCTCTCCTCCGTGTCGGAACGAAAAATACCGACACGGAGGAGAGAATACATCACTTCCTCTCCTGTGTTTACATTACAGGAGAGGAAGTGATGTCACCGGGGATTTCCATTCGTCGGGAGCGATCGCGAGGGGGTGGCCATGAATGAATGGCCGTCCCCTCGTCCGGGATCGCTCCCGAACGAAAACCGACCGCCGCAGGCACCGGGCGGGGGCCCGATCGGGCCCCCGACCCGCGGGAGGCAAAGGACGTACATATATGTGCTTATGCCTGCCCGTGCCATTCTGATGACGTACATCGGCGTGAGGCGGTCGGCAAGTGGTTAATGAGTCCCTAAAAATTAGATACAATGGATTTGAAATTACAGAGCTCAATTCTTTTAGGTTCCGTGGGTGGATGCCATCAGGTCCAGGTGCTTTATTCACCTTTATTCTGTCCAAATATTTCTGGACCATATCACTCTTGAGCCATTGTAGATTTGGGGCTGCGTCAGTACCACCCCCATTATGGACATGAGCTCCCCCATGCTCCTTTGTATACACAGAGCTGAAGAAAGTATTTAATAAATTAGCCTTCTCTTTGTCCTCAGTCACCCACTCCAGATTATTTTGCAAAGGGCCTACACGCTCAGACTTAACCTTTTTACTATTAATATATTTGAAGAATTTTTTGGGTTTGTCCTACTATCTTTTGCAATCTGTCTTTCATTTTGAATTTTTGCATCCTTGATTTCCTTTTTACATATTCTGTTATATTCCTTGTAACATTTAAATGACACTAGCGTTCCTTCATTTTTATATTTTTTAAAAGCTCTTTTTTTTATATAGTTTATAGCTTTTTTAACTTTGGCTGTGAGCCACATCAGTTTTATTTTTAACCTTTTAAACTTATTGCCCATGGGAATATACTTTGCCGTGAGAACACAAACAGTCTTTTTGAAGAATTCCCATTTCTGTTCTGTGCTCATTGGTGCCAATATTCTCTCCCAGTCTAAGTCCTGGAGAGCAGCCCTCATCCTTGGAAAATTTGCTCTCTTGAAATTAAGTGTTTTTATCTTTCCCGTATGTGATTTTTGCTTACAGCTAACATCAAATGAAATCATGTTATGGTCACTGCTACCCAGATGTTCCTTTATCTGAACATTAGTAATACGTTCTGCATGGTTTGAAATTACCAGGTCCAACAGAGCATCATTCCTAGTTGGGGCCTCAATAAACTGGCCAATAAAATTGTCCTGTAATAGGTTTACAAATTTTTGCCCTTTAACTGTCCCAGCAGTGCCATTACCCCAGCCAATTTCTGGGTAGTTAAAATCCCCCATTATTATCACTGTCCCAGCCCTTGCAGCCCTTTCTATCTGTGCAAGGAGCTGAGTCTCCACCTCCTCATTAACATTGGGTGGTCTATAACAAACTTAAATGATTAACTTTGAACTACGCACATCTGTATGCAGTTCCACCCATAATGCCTCAGACTCATCACACTCTCCATCCACCAGGTCCTCTTTCTCACTCGCTTTGAGATCACTTCTCACATACAGACAGATCCCTCCACCTTTCCTTTTTACTCTGTCTTTCCGAAAGAGTGCATAGCCAGGAATATTAATAGCCCAGTCATGTGAGGAATGAAGCCAAGTTTCAGCAATACCAATTACATCATAGCTCTCCTGATGTACCAGAGCTTCCAACTCGCCTATTTTGCTTGGCAGACTTCTGGCATTGGTGAACAAACATTTTAATGTATTAATATATTTTGACCAGTCACATACTATCTTCTTGGGTGTTCCAAGAGTACAACTAGGACTTGCTACTATATTTACCTTGGGTTTATGTGCTTTGGTTACCCACCCACTAATGCCCCTAATATTACACTCTGGAATATGCTCCACGCTGACTATCTCTATCTCTGAACCCTCCCCCCCATCGCCTAGTTTAAAAACCCCTCTAACTTTTTGGCCATCCTTAATCCCAGCTGATCTGCACCCTCCTCATTTAGGTGCAGTCCGTCCCTTCTATAGTACCGACTGAGAAGTCGTCCCAGTCCTCCAGGAACCCAAACCCCTCCTTACTACACCAGCTTTTGAGCCACTTGTTTACTTCCCTAATCTCCCTCTTCCTTTCTGGTGTGGCTCGATGTACTGGTAGTATTCCTGAGAATACTACCTTGGAGGTCCTTTTCCTCAATTTAGCTCCCAAGTCCCTAAAATCATTCTTTAGGACACTCCATCTGCCTCTGACTTTGTCATTGGTGCCAACGTGCACCATGACAGCTGGGTCTTCCCCAGCCCCTCACAGTAATCTGTCCACCAGATCCGTGATGTGCCGAACCCGAGCGCCCGGCAGACAACATACAGTTTGGCACTTAAGGTTGTTGTTACAGATTGGCCTCTCTGTCCTCCTAAGAATTGAGTCCCCTACCACCAGAATCTGTCTTTCCTTTCCCTTCGCTCCCCCCTCACGCTCACTGGGGGAGTTCTTCTCCTGGCAGCTAGGAGAATCCCTCAGCTCCAGCAGTGCTGGTCCCTGACTGGGATCACCAATGTCACTCAATGGAGCGTACTTATTGGGATACTCCAGCCCTGGATCGGCCTCCCTGGCACTTGCCCCTCTACCCTTCCTGACTGTCACCCATCTACTCTCTGCCAGTGCCTGCACCTCTTTGTCTCCACCCACCCTCTTTGTCTCCACCCACCTCTATGCTGGCCCCTGCCGGCACCTGCCGTGTACGTTCCTGGCTCTCATTTAGGGTGGAGGGTCCTCTCAGTGCTGACAGTTGCTTCCCCAGATTCAGAACCTGGGCTTTCAGGGAAACAATGTGCTTACATTTTGCACAGCAGTATTCACCCTCGATCAGATGATCAAGGAACGCATACATGCCGCAAGATGTACACCGAGTCGCCTCTCCACACCCGCCAGTCATCGTACCTATTAATTTAATGAGGATTAGAGATTATACCCAGTCCAAATTACCTAACAACTAGCTTCCTGACACTAATACTCAACAAGACAGTACACGGGTACTCACAGACCAAAGTGCACCCACAATTCACAAGTACTAACGATACACACACACTACTCAGACAACACTCAGGTACTCACACTACACAGCTACTATGACCCCTGTTATAACCTCCTGTTTTAAACTCTGTTTTTTAACTCACCACTTGGACCAGTTCCACTTGGACAGAGTTCTCACAGACTCAAGATGAGCAGGCTCAAATGAGTTCTACCCAAACTTATATAGACCTCAAGCACCTGTGCCCAATTAAACCCTCCCCTTAATTAGTAGGCTGAAGGAAGGAAAAAAAAAACCTATTTAAAAAGTGTCAGAAAAGGGTATTAAAAAGCTACAAGAAAAAGCCCCAAAAGAACCTAAAAATGCAACCCAGCAGTCACCAGCAGTCAAAAAGCAATATTTATATTCACACTCCACTCAAGGCTCCACTGTTCAGCTTGCAACCAGCAGTTTGGCTGTCCGAATGTTTCCTATCGGACCGTTTTGTCGGATATTCCGACTGTGTGTGGTCTCCATCGGACTGTTTCCGTCGGTATATCCAACGGACCAACTTTTCCAACTTGTCGGTAAAACTTTCCGACAAAATGCTCCTATCGGACATACTCCAATCATGTGTAGCCTACTCCGACAGACAAAGTGCCACACATGCTCAGATCAAATTCCTAGGCCAAAGCTATTGGCTACTAGCCTGAACGTAGTCCCGTCGTAATGAAATAACGTCATCATGTTATGTACAATCGGATTTTCCGACAACTTAGTCCGACCGTGTGTATGCAACATCACTTCCGGACCTCTTCCGGAATTAATCCGTCGGAATTTCTCCGATGGATTTTGTTGCCGTAATCTCCGACCGTGTGTACAAGGGCTTGGAGTGTCTGGAAGTTAATGCCGGGCTGGGCAGGGTGACAGGTGGGCCACATCACTCAGCAGCCCCTACACATAAAAGGGATCAAGGCCCACGAATAATCCCAATTGGAGTAAAACATGTCAGAGGGATTTAGCCTAAGGGTGGAGACTATGTTGGAAGCCAACTGCTTTGATTAAACTGGTGAAACTTTATGGAAGTGCAGCTTTGTTCTTTGTTTTTCCTTATAGATACTATGGGGGTTATTAACGAAAGGCAAATCCACTTTGCACTACAAGTGCAAAGTGCACTTGAAATTGCACTTGGAAGTGCAGTCGCTGTAAATCTGAGGGGTAGATCTGGATGAGTGGAAGCTCTGCTGATTTTATTATCCAATCATGTGCAAGCTAAAATGCAGTTTTTTATTTTCCTTGCATGTCCTCCTCGGGATCTACAGCGACTGCACTTCCAAGTGCACT
This sequence comes from Lithobates pipiens, assembly GCF_037356315.1. Taxonomy (NCBI): domain Eukaryota; kingdom Metazoa; phylum Chordata; class Amphibia; order Anura; family Ranidae; genus Lithobates; species Lithobates pipiens. The sequence goes on from NW_027507696.1 coordinate 19,068,628, forward strand.
TGTAGTGAAAAGTGTATTTGCCTTTAGTAAATAACCCCCTATGTTATGCAGCCAAATGTTACCCTGATTAACTCACAGAGACATTGCTATGAAGAGTCCTAATTTGTGCAGCATAAGCTTGTTCTTTTCCATCATTAGCCTGTTTTTGATTATTTTGTGGTGTATGAATATTTTTGCCATCTTAACCTGTTTTGCATTATTGATTCTAACTTTGCACTTCTTGAGTAAACTGAAAGAAACAGTTATTCCCTGTCTAATCTCCCTGTCTGGCAGATTACCTATTCCTTCCATAGGCTGTGGAAGCAGTAGAAGGCAGCATGGGAATATGTTTGTGTCTCACATCATGTTCAGAAATTTCTCTCACTTTTTTTTTTTTTTAATTCCAAGTGAATTTCCATCCATGGAATATGAACATTAACCGTATACTTCCTCTGGTGGTGAGTAGTACTGACATAAGATCAATAATTCTTTCTTTGCAACTCAGGAACATGAAAGGTCAACATAAAATGTATTCATAACTTGATAAGTTAATTAGGAGGGAATGGAAAACTGTTTCCAATGACGAGCAAGGAGGAAACTAACATTTTCCATAGAAAACCACGAGCCTAATTTTTGAGATGTCGCTGGCCCTGCAATATAAACGAACACACCACAGAAAAGGTCAATCTCTCCTTTGTATACAGAGTAAATACAGCTGAGAATATATCTTTCAGCATATATTGTGTTTAGACATGTGTTTTTGCCTCCTCTTTGTCCTTTTTAAATTCCAGGTATAGCAATTTCACATATTTACATTGGTCCAGCTTGGGCCATTGTGGGCCATTGTAAGTATGTACAGTATGTGCTATACCTGTGGGATCCCCATGGAAGCTGGAGACTACTGTAGTAGGCACAGGGTACCGTGATTGCTATGAGCTTCTGGGTCCTGTGCCAAGCAGCTGCACTTCTGCTTACTGAACACAGGAGGTCACCTGCTCAGTGTGGATTCCACTCGGAACACTTTCCATTTTTTTCAATGCATGCAAAGTGTTCTCTTTCCAGAAGAGGTGGAGATCAGAACATCACCACCCCACCTCTACCTCATCCATTCGAAGAATTTGTATTCATTGAGTAAATGCAAAACATTCTCTGAAGCTAGCAACTCCTGTGTTCACCATTCAGCAGGACAGCCACTCGCACTGGGAACCGAAAGTTAGTAGAGATCAGTGACTTCCAGCTTCCACTGGGATCCCACAAGTATGGTGCATGTATACTTACATTGGTCCAAGCTGCACCAATATAACTACGTAAACATTTCTATACCTGGAATTCTTTAAGCGTGTAGGACGGTGCAGTCTATTTTCTCCACTACAGTTGGCACTCATCCACAGCAGCAATGTAGGTAGAGGAGGAAATCGAGAGGAACCTCGTTCCTCTATGGTTTCCTTGGCCACGGAGAGGCAGCATCCAACTGGAGAAGGCAGAGTCTATTTAAGACCCTGGCTCCGGGGGTTTGACATGCATCTTGTGTGTGGCTAGAGGAGGGACAGGTTACCTGTCTGGCAGGGAAAGTGCAAGTCTGCACTAGCTACACTAGCCATAAGTACTGGACATTCTTTACCCAAATGTTACAAATATAACCATATGGTTCTTTATGACTGCAGGTGAGAAAATGGTATCCAGTAAAGATCCTGATTGTTGCAGTATGCTACTCTCTGATTGCATCTGTAACTGGTTGCAACAAAGCCCTCTGTGCAAGTGATGTCAGCAAGTGCCTCTTGCAGGTAAGTGAGGATTTTGAATTTGCAGCTATGGATGTAAAGACTTGAGTAGAAAGAACTTGTGAAAACAGACCTGGGCTAGCTGATACAAGCTGGTGTGTGAATATTCATAGGCCTACTGTATATGTTGTGCACCTAATATTGTTACTGAGATATAGTGAGGCCTATAGAAAAGCTTATTTTAGGGGTATTTATTTATTTATTTATTTTACTCCTAATTAGATAAAGAAAAAATACCATGTTACCAATGGCAGCCAATCACATATCATCTTATTAATTACAAACCACTATTAACTCATGCTATGAACAATATAAAACGGAATAGATCATTTTATGAACTGTTTTAAGGAACTAAGGCACGTTCAGTGTTGCCGACCTACCAGACTGAAATTTACTGACACAAGATCCAAAATTTACTGGCACAGCCAAATTTTTACTGGCATTTCCAAAAGTTACAAAAGTTACAAAATTACAGTTTTAAGTGCAAACTTCTGTATTTAGGCTACAAACAAATACAATATGCAATTAGCAATGTGATTATGCTAGATATTAAGGCAAAAAACATATTTCTTATTTTATTTTCAATATAGTAAGTAAGTAGCTCAAGGACAGGACTCAAGAAATTCTCACAGTGACACTGACAGCAGTGTGCAGCAGCACAGATGATGGTGACACCTCGCCGTCACGACACATCCTGTCCTGAGTCACAGTGACAGTTTCTCTCCATGCCAGGTTGCCCCTACAGTCCAAACAGCACTGACAGTGCCGCTCCGGGCGTGTCTTGCTTCCACTCTGAAGACCCGCATACTAGTCTCTGGCCACTCCGCTTGGCTCCCTTTCACCATGACATCACACAACACATTTTCAGACACCACCTCCGCCAGACCTCTACCCTCCGCTGCCACCTGAACACACTGTAGCAGGCACTCGGATGGCCTTGGCCGGCTGCAGACTAGAACTGTGCATGTGCAGACCTAAGCCAATCGTCGCAGCCATATTTGTTACTGGCAACTTTTTCCTGTCTCTGGCATTTACTGGCAGGAGAAATGTGCCTGTTTTTTTACTGAGGATTGGCAACACTGACCATGTTGTCTTCTCTTTGGCTCTTTTTAGTAGTCTTTTTAAAGTCCATATATTTTACAGTCTAGCCAGGTAGTTATTCATTAGATCGTAAGCTCATAAGGGCTGGATGTGTAAACTATGTGACTTTTGTATGATCTCCTTACCCAATCATAGAAGGAAATAGGCGTGCAGTCTTATAGTTGAAAGTGCAGACACTCTACACTCAAACTAGCAATCCTATCACTGGCAAAAGCTTACCAGCAACAGGATCACTAAAGAGAACACTCACTTGCTTATACAGCATTACTCACTCACTTGCCAAATCACTGCAGAATCTTCCTTGCTGGGGAGCAACGTTGAGTCATGCCTTGCTGGTTAAACCAGTGAGGGAGTGACACCATAGAAGCATATTTCTTTGCTATTGCAAAATATTGTTTCAGTTAACAGGATTGCTAGTGTAGTATGCCCTTATTCAATTTGCAAAGAACCATAAGGAGCAGTGTGCAAGGGCCACTGAAAATGTGCATGCTGCCTTGAAAAATGAATTTGTATATATCATCCCCTTGGTACATACTGTTTTCTCTAGACAGACTTTCCAGTTATTATTCCCCATATGGATTCTCCCCGCAGGAGCTCTGTCAGTGCAGCATGAAAGGAGATGACTGTCCTTGCTGCCAGGACTGCATGATGTGTCTGGGCAGTCTTTGGGAACAGTGCTGCGGTTGTGTGGGTAAGTAAACCTCGATGATATCAATGTGGATTTTATGTTTTAAAGGACGATATGCAAAGACTACCAATGGCATAGGCATTTAAAACGAATAGAAGCTAATGTCTGTTGTCTGTGCATACACCCATATTTTAATCTATCCATGTGAGATGGTTAATCTTGAGAGAAGAGTAGGAGGTTGCTGAGGCTGTTTCCTGCATATTCACTGCTTGCTACTATAAAACTTTTGGCAGGCTCTGTGTATACAGCAACTGTGTCTTTAGAACAAGGTTTCTCAACCAGGGTTCCATGAAACCGTAAGGTTCCTCCAAAGGTTGCTAGAGATTCCCTGAGCAATGAGCAGTTTCTGCCTCTCAGATTGCCCACACACGGAGTAAAGTCCGTTCATTTTGAACGTGGCTCCAGGTAGACGGGACTCACGCAGGAAGTCAATGTCGCCGCCTCCGTCAGCGAGATTGACACCTCGCTGGCCCCGTCACTTGGTATGGACTTAAAGGGGAAGCCCTACGCTGAAAAAATGGTGTGGGGGTCCCCCCAAAGTCCATATCAGACCCTTATCCGAGCATGCAACCCGGCCGGTCAGGAAAGGGGGTGGGGACGAGCGAGCGACTCCCCTCCTGAGCCATACCAGGCCGCTTGCCCTCAACATGGGGGGGCCCCCACCCCAAAACACCTTGACGAGGACAAGGGCCTCTTCCCGTCAACCCTGGCCGTTGGTTGTCGGGGTCTGCGGGCGGGGGGCTTATCGGAATCCGGGAGCCCCCTTTAATAAAGGGGCCCCCAGATACCGGCCCCCCACCCTATGTGAATGAGTATGGGGTACCATGAACCCCTACCCATTCACCTGATGAAAAAAAGTGTAACACATGTTTTTAAAATAATTTATTGGACAGTTCCGGTGGTCTTCCGTCTTGGGGGGTCTTCTCACCAGACTCCTATCTTCTGCTCTTTTGCTATCTCTTTTACTAGCGGAGGAGCCCGGCTTTCTTCTACGTCGTCGCCGCCTCTGCCGCCCGGGGTCTTCTTCCGACTTCGGGGTCTTGTCCCCCTCTTCGGTTCTTCTGCCGGGCCTCCGCTTTCTTCCTCCAGCTCTTTTACTAGTGTTGGCCCGGTCTTCTGTCGCCGCCGCCGCCGCCTTCTCTTCTTCTTCCTTGAGATGTTGACTCGACGCTCTCTCTGGCCGCAATGACAGGGAAGCGTTGTGCGGCGACTTATATAGGGACAAGGGGTGGGGTCACCAGGTGATGTCACATGGTGACCCCACCCCCTTATGATGTCACAGTCCCAGAGGATGCTGGGACTATGACATCATAAAATTACATTTTTGGTAAGATACTCCCGTTAGGAAATCATGTCTAAAGGGATGCAGACCCTGCAGTTTTTCCTTATTAGAGCCTTGACTCTGCAGCGGCTGGTTAACCACTCAAATTAGACTCACTCAGGGCAGAGGCACAGACGAACACACAGGGATTTCTCCAGAATAATAAAAGTTTCGGAATCTGCCACAAAGTTTGTTAAAATCTTTGCAATGTACATAGATCACCCAGAGGGGGATCTACGCTTTACAGAATATGTAAAAAAGTTGATTTACGCTTTACAGAATATGTAAACCCAACATTTCATATTCCTGATATATGACTGCTGTACCATGTACTTGTATGAAAAAGTAACTTGTTTTCTTTGATTGCTTCCATTGTGTGAAATCCCTGGTGTTCCTGTCAGTCCCTCTGATTTCCTATTAAAAACTGACCACACTAAGCAGGAGACCACACAGCAGTCAGTTCTCTAGTGCTGGGAACTCAGCCTGTTCTGCTCCAATGATCAGTCTTGTTCAGACATTCTATCTCTGGTTGCTTTCTTTTTTACCTTTCACTACGCAAAATAGAAAATAAGGATTTTGTGCCTGTCAAGAATTGCAAATAATAAGACGGGCTCCATTTCTTGTGAATGATGGTATTATAAGAAGGTGACATGTTATCACAGGAAGAGGTCCCTTGAAAACTTTTTTCTTGTATCACAGGAAGAGGTCCCTTGAAAACTTTTTTCTTGGATGTCTTATTTAAAAGCCAACCCTGTCAAGAAATGATTCTGGCTTCCCATGTCCCGCGAGGTCTCCAGTGATGAAGTAGCTTCCTAAATCACCTGGCTGCCCGGACCATTTAAAAATGACTGGGTTCATACAAGGCCAAATGATACCATCTAGGTTTCTCCATTATGTAGAATAAATAAATCAGAGGTAAATTCTCTGCCAAAAAATGTGACCTTTGTTATGCCACTGCAAGAATGTGCTGGGAGCCCAATACCGCAGGGAAATCTCACAAATGGAAGGATTATACAGTAAATTATAAGAAACCAACAAGTGGAAAAACCTCTTTAACTACTTCAGCCCTGGAATATTTGGCTGCTGAATGACAGGGCCATTCTTTGTGATTCGGCACTGCGTCGCTTTAAATGACAATTCGTGCGATGCTGTATCCAAACAAACTTGACGTTCTTTTTTTCCCACAAATAGAGCTTTCTTTTGGTGGTATTTGGTCGCCTCTGTGATTTTCATTTTTTGTGCTATAAACAAAAAATGCAACGATTTTGAAAAAAACACAATATTTTGTACTTTTTGCTATAATTAATATCCCCATTTTTCTTTAAAAAAGGTAATTTTTTCTCAGTTTAGGCTGATATGTATTATTCTACATAGTTTTGGTAAAAAAATAACAATAAGCATATATTGATTGGTTTGCGCAAAAGTTATAGCGTCTACAAAATAGGGGATAGATTTATAGCATTTTTTTTTTTTTTACTAGTAATGGCAGCGATCTGCAATTTCTATCATGACTGCGACATTATGGCGGACACATCAGACAATTTTGACACATTTTTGGGACCACTGGCATTTATCAGTGCTATAAAAATGCATTGATTACTGTAAAAGTTTCACTGGCAGTGAAGGGGTTAACAGGGGCGATCAAGGGGTTAACTGTGTTCCCTGGGAGGTGATTCTAACTGATGGGGGAGGGGACTGACTAGAGGAAGTGACGGATCATGGTTCCTAGCTAATAGGAACACACGATCTGTCACTCCTCTCAGAAAAGAACAGGGATTTGTGTGTTTACACACACACTTCCGTGTTCTGTCCCTTGTGCTCGCGATCGGTCGTGTTCGGCGGTCATCGTGGTCATAGGCAGCGAACATCGGCAACCACGCTGTGCAGCGTGCGCACGCCTGCTATCCCGATCCTGCAGGCCGACATATAGCTATGACGGTTCGCAGGATCGTACCAATAAAATTACGGCGGCTGGTCTGCAAGCAGTTAAGCTCACTCAAACCTAAATTATTTAAAGTTGGCTTTTCACTCGTCAAAGGCGTAAAAGTTAGATTTCTGTAGCAAAGTTTATAAGCTTGATGGGTCTTTGGATTTACTTTTCTCTAACACAGCATGTACTAGACATGTGCAATTCATTTAGTTCCAAATTCATTTTATGACTAAATTCAACAAATTTGTTCACTTGTGAATATTTTAATGAATTTTTCAGAAATTCGAAAAGCCAAAAATGTGAAAATTTGAATATTCGAAAATCAGAAATTTGAAGATTCGGAAATTCGAATATCCGGAAATCGAAAATTCGTAAATTTGAAGGTCTGAAAATACAAAAATAAGAAACGAAAATCCGAAAATTTGAAAACCTGAAAATTCAAAAATTTTAAATAATAGCTAACTAACTAATAATAACTAACTATTAAATTATAGATATTGGAATTTCTTTTCAAATGTGGCTGTTAGTGATCCGAAAGAATGAATGCTGCATCTATACGAATGGAACATAACAAATCAATAATAAATAATAATAATATTTATAATAAAAAAAGTTTTATTATTGTTATTTATTATTATTAATTTGTTACGTTCCATCCGTTTAGATGTGGCGTTCGTTATTACAGAAAATTCGTAACTTCGGATAAATTGGTATTCGCTACTTTCACTAACAGACAAATTTGAAAAGGAATTCCAATACCTATAATTTAATAGTTAGTTATTATAAGTTAGCTAGTTGGTTATTTCAAATTTTCTGATTTAAATTTTTTTGAATTTTCAGATTTCTTTTCTTATGTCTGAATTTTTGCATTTTCGAATTTATGAATTTTCGAATTTACAAATTTATTTGAAATAACGAAATTTCGATCTTGACGAATGACCCGAAAAATGAAAAAAAACGAAAACAAACACATTTTTGGGCAGTGCACATGTCTAGCAAATATGTCTAAAAAATATCTTGATATGCTTCAATGAGTATAAGAAGTAGAGAGGCTTTACTTTATACAAATACATTCCAGAAGGTCATGTATTTAGCACTGCACCCCTACACCCAGACTTCAGGTGTTGGTACGGCCGTAGTACAAAAGATTATTTGCTGGTCCTGAGTTTTTTTTCTTTGCATCTTTTTGTTTCTAAGGTTTATGCAACGAGCATAAAGTAAGTCGCAAACTTGCAGCTCGAAGAAGTTCGCTAGAGGAGCTACCTTTCCCCTTGCCTTCTCTGTTCAAGTCAATATGTGAGCTGCAGGGGGAAGCAGCTGTAGATTGGACTATTCACACCCTGCCAGTGTCCAAAGAATTCAGCCAGAAGTCTCATATGGATCATATTCTTCTCAGCACTCATTCAGGTACAGTAAAAAAAAAAAAAATTTAAATGAGCAATTCTAATAAGGGAACTTATTTATTATAAAGACTCCTCATTCCAGCTTAGCCTACACGGTCACCATGCTAGCAATACAGCGGGTAACAACATTACAATGTAAGGATGCATCTAATCATACTAGTGCAATAAATGTTTTTTTTTATTTTTTTTTATAAAAAGAAAAAAACTAATAAATAAAGGCTATTTCACGTAGGGAAAGCATTAAATATTTTTATGAATATTTCAAATGTACCTCTTACAACCAGCAGATTACGCAGACACTATTCTAGGATTTCTTTCATTTGATTAGCTACTTTGCAGTGAATAGCCTCCGTTGTAATACCTTACATAGTCTACATATCTTCAATAAAAAATGGTCTGACTGGAACTTACCATAAAACACCATTGTTCGTAAAATAAATTCTATATGTTCAACTTTTATGCAGCAAAAACTCGATATAACTATCTCTTATGCCCTGTACACACGGTCAAATTTTCCGACGGAAAATGTGCACTCAGATCATGTTGTCGGAAAATCCGATGGTGTGTGGGCTCTATCTGACTTTTTCCATCAGAGTTTCCGACACACTAAGTTTTAAAGCAGGATCTAAAATTTTCCGATAACAGAATCCGATTGTTTAAATTCCAATCATGTGTAGACAATTCCGACGGACAAAGTGCCACGCATGCTCAGAATAAATTACGAGACGAAAGCTATTGGCTACTGGCCCGTTTATAGTCCCGTCGTATGTATTCTACATCACCTTGTTCAGAATGATCGGATTTTCTGACAACTTTGTGTGATCGTGTGTATGCAAGACAAGTTTGGGCCAAAATCCGTCTGAAAAAATATGACAGATTTTGTCGTCGGAATGACTGACCGTGTGTACGGGGCATTATACTTTTCATTGTTCCATACTCTTTCTAAAGCCTCATACACACGGTCGGACTTGTACAAACTTTTCCGTGGACTTTTGTACAAAGGGCGTGGTCCACAAGTTTGTATTGCATACACACGGTCGGACTTTTTGACAACAAACACGAACGTGGTGACGTCACAACGTACGGACGCCACTTCAAAAGAGGACGTTCAATGACTCCAGCGCCACCTTTGGTCAACTTCTGTATTGTAGTCTGATCGTTTGCATAGGTTCTGAGCATGCGTGTTTGTACCTTGTACAAAAGTCCGATGCTTTTGCGTACACACGGTAGGACTTTGCTCCATCGGACTTTTGTTGCCAGAAAGTTTGTCCGTTCGCACAGCCAACAAAAGTCCGATGAAAACAGAAAAAGTTTGTCCGATGGAGCGTACACACAGTCGGATGTTGCTCCAAAACAGCTAATTTGCATGTTTGTTGTCAAAAAGTCCGACCGTGTGTACGGGCCTTTAAGCCTCATACACACGATAGGACTTTGTACAAACTTTCCCTTGGATTTTTGTACAAAGGGCGTCGGCCCTGAACTTGTATTGCATACACACAGCAGGAATTTTTCAGCCAACTTTCACCAAATCATGTAGTTTTTCTGCTCTTTACCGCCACCTTTGGTCAACTTCTGTATTGTTGTCTGATCTTTTGCATTGGTTCTGAGCATGCCAGTTTGCACTTTGTACAAAAGTCCTATGGTTTTCTGTACACACGATCAGACTTTGCTCCATCGGACTTTTGTTGCCAGAAATTTTGTCCGTTCGCACAGCCAACAAAAGTCTGATGAAAACCAAAAAAGTTTGTCCGATGGAGCGTACACACGGTCGGATGTGGCTCCAAAACAGCTAATTTGCATGTTTGTTGTCAAAAAGTCTGATCGTGTGTATGGACCTTAAAGCCCCATACACACGGTCGGACTTGTACAAACTTTTCCGTGGACTTTTGTACAAAGTGTGTTGTCCACAAGTTTGTATTGCATACACACGGTCGGACTTTTTGACAACAAAAGGCCCGTACACACGGTCGGACTTTTTGACAACAAACATGCAAATTAGCTGTTTTGGAGCAACATCCGACTGTGTGTACGCTCCATCGGACAAACTTTTTCTGTTTTCATCGGACTTTTGTTGGCTCTGCGAACGGACAAACTTTTTGACAACAGAAGTCCGATGGAGCAAAGTCCTACCGTGTGTATGCAAAAGCATCGGACTTTTGTACAAGGTACAAACACGCATGCTCAGAACCATTGCAAACGATCAGACTACAATACAGAAGTTGACCAAAGGTGGCGCTGGAGTCATTGAACGTCCTCTTTTGAAGCGGCGTCAGTACGTTGTGACGTCACCACGTTCGTGTTTGTTGTCAAAAAGTCCGACCGTGTGTATGCAATACAAACTTGTGGACAACACACTTTGTACAAAAGTCCACGGAAAAGTTTGTACAAGTCCGACCGTGTGTATGGGGCTAAACACGAACGTAATGACGTCACAACGTACTGACGCCGCTTCAAAAGAGGACGTTCAATGACTCCAGCGCCACCTTTGGTCAACTTCTGTATTGTAGTCTGATCGTTTGCAATGGTTCTGAGCATGCGTGTTTGTACCTTGTACAAAAGTCCGATGCTTTTGCATACACACGGTCGGACTTTGCTCCATCGGACTTCTGTTGTCAAAAAGTTTGTCCGTTCGCAGAGCCAACAAAAGTCCGATGAAAACAGAAAAAGTTTGTCCGATGGAGCGTACACACAGTCGGATGTTGCTCCAAAACAGCTAATTTGCATGTTTGTTGTCAAAAAGTCCGACCGTGTGTACGGGCCTTAAGAGTGCCTCACTCTGGATGAAGTTGCACAGGGTGCACTTTTGGACAGCAGCATTGTCAGTCTGGGGGGGAGGGAAGTGTTAAGGCCCATACACACGATCAGACTTTTTGACAACAAACATGCAAATTAGCTGTTTTGGAGCAACATCCGACCGTGTGTACGCTCCATCGGACAAACTTTTTTGGTTTTCATCGGACTTTTGTTGGCTGTGCGAAGGGACAAACTTTCTGGCAACAAAAGTCTGATGGAGCAAAGTCTGATCGTGTGTACAGAAAACCACAGGACTTTTGTACAAAGTACAAACAGGCATGCTCAGAACCAATGCAAAAGATCAGACAACAATACAGAAGTTGACCAAAGGTGGCGGTAAAGAGCAGAAAAACCACATGATTTGGTGAAAGTTGGCTGAAAAAGTCCTGCCGTGTGTATGCAATACAAGTTCAGGGCCGACGCCCTTTGTACAAAAATCCAAGGGAAAGTTTGTACAAAGTCCCATCGTGTGTATGAGGCTATAAAGCCTCATACACACGATAGGACTTTGTACAAACTTTCCCTTGGATTTTTGTACAAAGGGCGTCGGCCCCAAACTTGTATTGCATACACACGGCAGGACTTTTTCAGCCAACTTTCACCAAATCATGTGGTTTTTCTGCTCTTTACCGCCACCTTTGGTCAACTTCTGTATTGTTGTCTGATCTTTTGCATTGGTTCTGAGCATGCCTGTTTGTACTTTGTACAAAAGTCCTATGGTTTTCCGTACACACGATCAGACTTTGCTCCATCGGACTTTTGTTGCCAGAAAGTTTGTCCGTTCGCACAGCCAACAAAAGTCTGATGAAAACCAAAAAAGTTTGTCCGATGGAGCGTACACACGGTCAGATGTTGCTCCAAAACAGCTAATTTGCATGTTTGTTGTCAAAAAGTCTGATCGTGTGTATGGGCCTTAAGCCTCATACACGAGATCGGACTTTTTCAGCCAACTTTCACCAAATCACGTGGTTTTTCTGCTCTTTACCGCCACCTTTGGTCAACTTCTAGCCCGATCGCGTGTACAGAAAACCATAGGACTTTTGTACAAAGTACAAACACGCATGCTCAGAACCAATGCAAAAGATCAGACAACAATACAGAAGTTGACCAAAGGTGGCAGTACAGAGCAGAAAAAGCACATGATATGGTGAAAGTTGGCTGAAAAAGTCCTGCCGTGTGTATGCAATACAAGTTCTCGGCCGACGCCCTTTGTACAAAAATCCACAGGAAAGTTTGTACAAAGTCCGATCGTGTGTATGAGGCTTAAGATACACCAACAAATTGAAGCTAAACTCCAGCTTAAGCCTCATACACACGATTGGACTTTGTACAAACTTTCCGTGGATTTTTGTACAAAGGGCGTCGGCCGTGAACTTGTATTGCATACACATGGCAGGACTTTTTCAGCCAACTTTCACCAAATCACGTGGTTTTTCTGCTCTTTTCCGCCACCCTTTGGTCAACTTCTGTATTGTTGTCTGATCTTTTGCATTGGTTCTGAGCATGCGTGTTTGTACTTTGTACAAAAGTCCTATGATTTTCTGTACACACGATCAGACTTTTCTCCATCGGACGTTTGTTGCTGGAAAGTTTGTCCGTTCGCACAGCCAACAAAATTCAGATGAAAACCCAAAAAGTTTGTCCGATGTTGCCTTAAAACGAATTTGCATGTTTGTTGTCAAAAAGTCAGATCGTGTGTATGGGCCTTTAGGGCCGGTTCACACAGCGAGGCGAGGCGAGGCGACACGGCTCGCCTCGCCTCGCTCCCGCAAGTCGCCCCCATTCAGTACTATGGAACCGTTCTGAGAGGAGCGACTCGAGTCGCTCCGACTCAGAAAAAAGGTTCCTGTACTACTTCGGGGCGACTTCGGGGGCGACTTGCATTGACTTCTATACAGAAGTCCTCTGCAAGTCGCCGCTGAGCTCCCCGCAGGTCGCGGCGAGGTAAGTCGGAGACGCCTCGCCGCGCCTCGCTGTGTGAACCGGCCCTTAGGGGTACTAGAAGATTTAGATACACCAACAAATTGAAGCTAAACTCCAGCTAACACTTTATGAGCAGTTGCAGATGTTTTTTCCCTTTGGGATAAAGGTTTTGTATAAATAAAATCTGAAAGTTGTAAGGATCTATCGGTGGTTAATGTTTTATCTCATCCCTCTAACTGCCACATCTCCAGGATTGCTTGTTCTGTTAAAAAAAAACTAAAAAAACAGACTTACTGGGCAGATCACCAGGTGAAAGTAAAGGAAAGAAGTTCTAAAAAAGAAAACAAATGCAGCCACCACATCTTAGAATTGGTAAGCTGCAATATAAGAAAGGTTTTCTTTTGGGTTTAACCACTTGCTTACTGGGCACTTAAACCCCCCTCAGTCCCAGACCAATTTTCAGCTTTCAGCGCTGATGCACTTTGAATGACAATTGCGCGGGCATACAACACTGTACCCAAATGAAATTTTTATCATTTTTTTCCCACAAATAGAGCTTTCTTTTGGTGGTATTTAGTTACAGCTCGGAGTTTTATTTTTTGCTAAACAAACAAAAAAAGATGCAAAAAAAAAAAAAAATCATGTTTTAATAGTTTGTTATAAAATTTTGCAAACGGGTCATTTTTCTCCTTCATTGAAGTGCGCTGATTAGGCGGCACTGATGGCTGCATTGGTGGGCACTGATGGGCTGCATTGGTAGGCACTGATGGGCTGCATTGGTGGGCACTGATGGGCTGCACTGATGGGCACTGATAGGCATAGTTAAGGCGGCACTAATAGGCACAGATAAGGCGGCACCGATGGGCACAGATAAGGCGGCACTGATGGGCAAAGATGGGCACAGATAAGATGGCATGGATGGGTGGCACGGATAAGTGGCACGGATGGGTGGCACGGATGGGCACTGATAGGTACCACTGATAGATGGGACTGATGGGCACTGATAGGTGGCACTGATAGGTGGCTCTGATAGGTGGCACTGCTGGGCACTGATGGGCGGCACTGCTGGGCACTGATGGGCGGCACTGCTGGGCACTGATGGGCGGCACTGGGTCGCAGCACCTTTGAGGCAGATTGTGGGCACTGTGGGTGGCACTGTTGGTGGCACTGCTGGATGGCACTGTGGGTGGCATTGTGGGTGGCACTGTAGGTGGCACTGTGGGCACTATGGGCACTGATGGGGGGCACTGATGGGGGGCACTTACTTTTATTCAGGATGGCACTGGCAGGGGGCAGGTGGTCAGCTGTATTGCTGGCCGTGATCGGGACTGATGTCCCGATCACGGCCGCCGGTGATCGGCTTTTTTTTTCTCTCCTCGCGCTGTCAGCGCGAGGAGGAATAATAGCCGATTACCGGCTCCGTTCTATCACATGATCAGCTGTCATTGGCTGACAGCTGATCACGTGATAAGGGGTCGGGATCGACCCCTTGCACGGATCGGTGATCAGGCGAGTCTCACGGACTCGCCGATCACAGAGCGCGCCGCGCGCGCCCCTCAGGGGGCGCGCAGGCCGCTCGTATCCGGGACGACGTCAATAGACGTAGTCCCGGAAATGTAGGTCCGCGCTGATGCCGTCATTTGGCAATAGCGCGGATCTGTAGTGGTTAATACCACTTTAAGCTTTTAAAGCGGAGGTCCAGCTGAATTATTATTTTTTAAGTCAGCAGCTACAAACACTGTAGCTGCTGACTTTTAATAAGCACACTTACCTGTCCAGAGTGCTCGTGATGTTGGCCACCTGAGGCCGATCCATCCATTGGATTGGGTCCCGGTGCCGCCATTCGAACTAAGGGAAACAGGCAGTGGGGCCTTGTGGCTTCGCTGCCCGTTTCCTACTGCGGTGCTTTGTGAATGGCTGGCTGTGTTCTTGGACACACACAGTTCCCAGAACACAGCGCACCCCATTCCCCAGAAGACAATGCAAGGAGGAGAAGAATGAAGATCACTGCGGAGTAGGAAGTGGCAGATTAGGGCAATCTACCTAGCAACAGCCATTTCCGGTAAGTAAAACATTTTTTTTTCAATTTTTTTTTTTCAGATTTTTAGGAGCATTTTTATTAATTTTTTTTTTTCAGGGTGGACTTCTGCTTTGAGCTGCAATGATAGCAGCTCTTCATCCTGGTGAAATGTGCCTTTTATCACTGGGGCATCGATCTTAATTTCTTGGAATCAATGTGCTGTTGTTAAGAGCTGCAATTACAGTGGAGGGGCTGGGAGCCAAATATATTGACACCCTTGAAGTCATGATCTATTGAAGGTCATGAAGGAGTTAAAAGGATACAACATTCAGGAAAAAAAAACTCTTAAAAAAAAAAAATATATATATATACATATATATATATATATATATATATACGGTTTTCCTGTAACATACTACTTTTCAGTGCAACCAATCCTTAGTCCTTATCAGTGTCTCTTGGTCAATATATGTGTGATGGGGTAATTGCAGGCAACACCAGCAAATGTTGATATCAGGTCCAGAAAGTATTGCTTGAGGCTTTGAGCTTCCATTTCTGTATCCTAGCAGTCTAATTTAATGACACAGCAAGAAAATGGTTAGGCTTTTTTTAATGACCATCATTACAATAAATTAGAGCTACAAAGCTGGCTTGGGGATCAATCAATTTCCCTGGCACTGTAAATGCTGAGAAATAGTGTTCAATAATGCAGCAAAATTAGGAACTGATGTCTACATTTTAAAATGGGTTGTCACACAAAGTGCTCATTTGTAATGCAAGATGTAAAGACGATGCCAGAATGAGATGAAATAAAATGTAAAATGTGGAATGCAATCTGCCAATGTTGAAACATTTAACAACTGTTTTTGCAACATCCAAGCTGTCACTTTCTATTCAGCATGTTTATTGTTTCTCTGGAAAGCAAGGAAAAGTGTTACAAAAAACAGTGATACAAAAAAATCAAGGAAAATGCTCTGTACACACGAGTGGAATTTCCGGCGGAAAAATCTTGGACGGTTTTTCCGACGGAATTCCCCTCAAGCTTGGCTTGCATACACACGGTCACACAAAAGTTCTCCGAACTTTCGACCGTCAAGAACGAGGTGACATACAACACTACGACGAGCCGAGAAAATTAAGTTCAGTGCTTCAGAGCATGCGCCGAATTGTTTCCGAGCATGCGCAGGAATTTTGCGTGTCGGAATTGCTACAGACGATCAGAATTTCCGATCTGAACTTTTTCCAACCGAAAAATAGAGAACCTGCTCTCAATCTTTTGCTGGTGGGAATTCCACCAACAAAAGTCAAATGTGGCATACACACGGTCGGAATTTCTGACCAAAAACTCACATCGGACTTTTGCTGGCAGAATTTCCGATAGTGTGTACAGGCCAAAAGTGTTACCCTGATCACATAATCACTATCAGTCATGGTTTGGTGTGAGGTATTAATATTTATGGGCGCTGTCTATCTTATGTACTATTTTGGTTAAAACTTAAGCTGGCCATACACGGTTCGGCCCAGACTCGAACCATTAATGGCTAGGCTGAATATACCAAGTTGATCAATCGATCAACTTGATCGATTGTACAACTTACTTACAGCCAACTGTCTGGATTCTCTTGCAACCAGGCCCGGATTGGCCATAGGGCAAACCAGGCAATTGCCCGGTGAGCCGCACCCGCCGGGGCTACCGGGCTGCAGGGCACAAGGCTCTTTGAGCTCGCGTCGATCATGCAGCCTCTACGCGGCCACCCGGGTGCCAGTTAAACTCTGCTAGCTCTGCTGGAGCTAGATGAGAAGCCTTCGGCCTCTCCGTGGCTGCCCGTATAGGTCAGCCATCGGTACAAGGGGGCATGACTGCGAGGGGGAGGAGCCAGAGCAGACACCTGCTGCAGAGTCCTGACAACTTGAAGCCGGATAACAGAAAACGTGAGTGCACCCCCATGCTTTGAGCTCACCACCCTAACCTGCATAGGAGGAGCGTGGGGGGCGGTTGCATATAGAACAATCATTCTCTCCATCTTCCTCCTGCAGTATCGGAATGTCTGCAAGAGGTAGAGGAGAAGCAGGAGGAAGATGGAGAAAATGATTGCTCTATATCCAGCCGCCTCCACCGCTCCTCCTATCCTGCTTATTTCTGCTGCCTCCCCCCGGGCTCTCCACACCACCCATACTCTTTGCCTCCTCATGCTCTCTGCCACCCCCCCCCCCCCCCAGTGCATTCCACCTCTCCCATGCGCTCTGCCACCCCCCAGTGCTCTCCACCTCCCCCATGCTCTCTGCCAGCCCCCTACTCTCTGCCACCCCCCCACAGTGCTCTCCACCTCCCCATGCTCTCTGCCCCCCCCAGTGCTCTCCACCTCCCCCCTGCTCTGTAACCCCCCCAGTGCACTCCACCTCCCCATGCTCTCTGCCCCCCCAGTGCTCTCCACCTCCCCCATGCTCTCTGCCAGCCCCCTACTCTCTGCCACCCCCTCCCCCACAGTGCTCTCCACCTCCCCCTTGCTCTCTGCCCCCCCAGTGCTCTCCACCTCCCCCCTGCTCTCTGTCACCCCCCAGTGCACTCCACCTCCCCCATGCTCTCTGCCCCCCCAGTGCTCTCCACCTCCCCCCTGCTCTCTGCCACCCCCCCCAGTGCACTCCACCTCCCCCATGCTCTCTGCCCCCCCAGTGCTCTCCACCTCCCCCATGCTCTCTGCCAGCCCCCTACTCTCTGCCACCCCCCCACAGTGCTCTCCACCTCCCCCTTGCTCTCTGCCCCCCAGTGCTCCCCACCTCCCCCCTGCTCTCTGTCACCCCCCCAGTGCACTCCACCTCCCCCATGCTCTCTGCCCCCCCAGTGCTCTCCACCTCCCCAATGCTTTTCACATCCCCCTGCTCTCTACCACCCCCCCAGTGCACTCCACCTCCTCCATACTCTCTGGCCCCCCAGTGCTCTCCACCTCCCCCATGCTCTCTGCCACCCCTCCCCCAGTGCACTCCACCTCTCCCATGCTCTCTGCCACCCCCCCCCCCCCCCCAGTGCTCTCCACCTCCGCCATGCTCTCTGCCACCCCCCAGTGCACTCCACCTCCCCCATGCTCTCTGCCACCCCCCCAGTACACTCCACCTCCCCCATGCTCTCTGCCACCCCCCCAGTGCTCTCCACCTCCCCCATGCTCTCTGCCACCCCCCAGTGCACTCCACCTCTCCCATGCTCTCTGCCACCCCCCCATGCACTCCACCTCTCCCATGCTCTCTGCCACCCTCCTGCTCCCTGCTCTCTGCCACACCCCCAGTGCACTCCACCTCTCCCATGCTCTCTGCCACCCCCCCAGTGCTCTCCACCTCCCCCAAGCTCTCTGACACCCCCCCCAGTGCACTCCACCTCTCCCATGCTCTCTGCCACCCCCCAGTGCTCTCCACTTCCCCCATGCTCTCTGCCCCCCCCCCCCCAGTGCTCTCTACCTCTCCCATGCTCTCTACCATGCTCTCTGCCACCCCCCAGTGCACTCCACCTCCCCCATGCTCTCTGCCACCCCCCCCAGTACACTCTACCTCCCCCATGCTCTCTGCCACCCCCCCCCTAGTGCACTCCACTTCCCCCATGCTCTCTGCCACCCCCCAGTGCACTCCACCTCTCCCATGCTCTCTGCCACAACCCCCCCCCCCCGTGCACTCCACCTCTCCCATGCTCTCTGCCACCCTCCTACTCCCTGCTCTCTGCCACACCCCCAGTGCACTCCACCTCTCTCATGCTCTCTACCACCCCCCCATGCACTCCACCTCTCCCATGCTCTCTGCCACCCCCCCCATGCACTCCACCTCTCCCATGCTCTCTGCCACCCTCCTGCTCCCTGCTCTCTGCCACACCCCCAGTGCACTCCACCTCTCCCATGCTCTCTGCCACCCCCCCAGTGCTCTCCACCTCCCCCAAGCTCTCTGACACCCCCCCCCCAGTGCACTCCACCTCTCCCATGCTCTCTGCCACCCCCCAGTGCTCTCCACCTCCCCCATGCTCTCTGCCCCCCCCAGTGCTCTCCACCTCTCCCATGCTCTCTACCGTGCTCTCTGCCACTCCCCAGTGCACTCCACCTCCCCCATGCTCTCTGCCACCCCCCCCCCCCCAGTACACTCTACCTCCCCCATGCTCTCTGCCACCCCCCCCCAGTGCACTCCACTTCCCCCATGCTCTCTGCCACCCCCCAGTGCACTCCACCTCTCCCATGCTCTCTGCCACCCCCCCCCCCCCCCCCGTGCACTCCACCTCTCCCATGCTCTCTGCCACCCTCCTACTCCCTGCTCTCTGCCACACCCCCAGTGCACTCCACCTCTCTCATGCTCTCTACCACCCCCCCATGCACTCCACCTCCCCCATGCTCTCTGCCACCCCCCGAGTGCACTCCATCTTCCCCATGCTCTCTTCCACCCCCGTGTTCTCCCCCACCCCCCATGCTCTGCCCTAACCACCTGTGCTGTTCATATCCCCCACGCTCTCCGCTTCCCCCCTGTGCTCTCCACATCCCCCTCATGCTCTCCGCTGCCCCCTCATGCTGTCCGCTGCCCCCCTGTGCTCTACACTTTCCCTAGGTGCTCTTCACATCCCCCCATGCTCTCCACCAGCCCCCCCGTGCTTTCCACCTCCCCCCATGCTCTCCGCCGCCCTCCCTGTGCTCGCCACCCCCCATGCGCTCTTCACATTCCCCATGCTCTCCGCCACCCTCCCTGTGCTCTCCACCTCCCCCCATGCTCTCCACCACCCTCCCTGTGCTCTCCACCTCCCCCCATGCTCTCTGCTGCCTCTTGTGCTCTTCTCTTCCTCCCTGTGCTCTCGCCCCACCCCATGTTCTCAAGGTTCTTCCCTGTGCTCTCCATCCCCCCCATGCTCTTTCCTGGTCCCACCTCACCCCCCCCCCCCGCCCACACCACTGCTGGGTTCCCCTCTCCTCTTTCTCAGGGGATCTGTCAGGGTGGAGAGTGGGGAAGGGGCCGGTTAACATTTCATGGGCTGCTCAATCCAAAATGCCCGGGCCTATTTTTTGTCCCAGTCCGGGCCTGCTTGCAACTATCAGTAGCGGCTTCTATAGCTGCTAGCGATAATCCCTGTCTTCTCCCTGTGAAGATGGCTTCTCCTACTCGCCTGGAAAAGACAATGACCCAGCAAGAGGAATTCCTGCATAAGTACTGTCTGTGTTGATGAGGGAATGGGGCAACCATGGGTTGCAGGAAAAACATTTGATCCATGTATGGTCAGCATTATTGTTGTCCATTTTATAGCAATTTGCGGCCATGCAGTGTTAGACACAGCTAAAATGATAAGCGAGGTCCTGTACCATTTTATACTCTAGCCAAAACCAACCAGAGAGAAAATGCTGGTAAATTAAAGGGATGGTAAAGTCTATTTTTTTTTTCTAATAAAATAACAAACATGTTATACTTACCTGCTCTGTGCAGTGGTTTTGGTAGAGCAGACCAGATCCTCTTCTTCTCGGGTCCCTGGCTGGAGCTCCTGGCCCCTCCCTCCTGTTGAGTGCCCCCATAGCAAGCTGCTTGCTATAGGGCCACCTGAGCCGAGCCAAGCTGCAGCTCCCTGTGTCCATTCAGACTCCTCTCCTGATTGACAGCAGCGGGAGCCAATAGTGCTGCTGCTGGGTCTCAGTCAATCAGGAGGGAGAGTCCTGGGTGGCCAAGGCGCTCACTGGATAGATATAGGGGTTAGGTAAGTATTAGGGGGCTGAGGGGGGTTGTGCACACAGAAGTTTTTTTTTTTTTATATTTGCATCAAGATAAAAAAAAACTTTCGACTTTACAATCATTTAAGGTAAAAAAAAAAAAAACCTTCTGCCTTTATAACCACTTTAAAGATAGTTAATGTTAATAGGGAGAGAGAGTTTAGTTTCCTTTAAAGTAGAACTACAGGCAAAACTTTTTTTCATTTTGGATTGAGAAAGCGAGGGTTATAACCCCTGTCAGATTTTTTGATTTTTTTTTGCCAGTTGTGTCCCATTGCAGAGATTTCCCTTCACTTTCTGTCCCATAGCCAAACAGAAAGTGAGAGGAAATCCCTACAAATTTAGGGAATTCCTTGGGAACCCCCACGTCACCAGAACTAGTGTCCCCATTTGAAGATTTCTCCTCTATTACTTTACTGGGGAAAACCCAAAATTTGGGATTTTCTTTTACTTTCACTTTGAACGATAATGTTAACTAGAAAGGGTGAATCTCCTTAACGGGAAAATACAACAATAAAATTTGACAGGTGTTCTAATCTCTCTCCACTCTATCCAAAACTTTAAAAAAAGTTTTGCCTTTAGTTATACTTTAAAGTGATTGTAAAGTCTAATTTTTTTTTAGGTAAAAATAACAAACATGCTACACTTGCATCCTCTGTGCAGTGGATTTGCACAGAGCAGCCCACATCCTCCACTTCTCGGGTCCCTCTTCTGTGTTCCTGGCCCCTCCCTCCCATTGAATGCCCCGACAGCAAGCAGCTTCCTATGGGGGCACCCGAGCCGAGTCACAGCTCTGTGTGTCCATTCAGACACTGAGCTGTGGCCCGGCCCTGCCCCCTTTCTCTCCTCATTGGCTGACTGACTTTGATTGACAGCAATGGGAGCTAATGGCGCCACGCTGCTGGCTCAGCCAATGAGGAGGGGAGTCCTAGCTAGCTGAGTGCCATGTGCAACATCGCTGGATCTAGACGGGGCTCAGGTAAGTATTAGGGGGCTGAGGGGGGCTGCTGCATACAGAAGGCTTTTTATCTTAATGCATTCAATGCATTAAGATAAAAAACCTTCTGCATTTATAACCAATTTAAGTATAATGAATCAGTTACTAAGAGAGTGAACGGCTACACAGAATTAATACTGTGTCATAGTGATGAAACTTCAGTGTTTAAGTTTACTCAACTGGACTAAAACCCTTTACATATCACCTAAGGTAAACAGAGTTCTGTCCCTGCAACATTGTATTGATTCTGTATAGCCATTCATTCTCTGCATAAGCTGATTCATTATGCTGTCAGTAGTGAGCGCAGGAATCTCCATACAATTAAAGTCATACTAAACACACTGTTTAATTTACATTGTCCCTTCTATTTCTGTATATGGATGATGGCACTGTAATTATTTTAATAAATAAAAACATCTAAGTACCTTTTTCCTAATCCATATACAGCTGTCAAATGATCCCCCACATCTTTCCCAGCCTGTCTGTAGGGAAACATAAGCAGGAGGAGCTTCTAGTCCTCTGCTGCTGGTCACGTTAATAAAAAAAAACAAAAAAAAAACAAAAAAAAAACAGCCTTTGGAATGCAGAGTAAAAATAAATAAATAATATCAATAAACTGTTAAATCATCATACAAATATATATTTTAATCTTTATTATTTTTGGCAATAAAATGGTGTGGGTGGATTTTTGCCAGTCACATGCTGTGTCAGGCCCCTCCAGTCTGTGTCTTAGAATAATGGGGAGGTGAAGCCTCCATCAGTCAATATCCTGCCCCCATTGTGTTTAGCTGGTTAATGTGCATGGAGGAGGAGGAGGGAGGGAGTGGGCTGTCATTTACCACTGCGTATACACTCGCAGTATAAACAAATCTTATAGTGACTGAGTATGAACATCATGTAATACATGTAATACACCATTTATTGATTTTTATGATGTGGGTTTAGTGACACTTTAACCAAGATCTTCCTCATTATTTCCTCTTCTGCTTCATTTTTTTAACCTATAGTGTAAGGGGTTAATCATCTGCATTGTGTAAAAAGGCTGTTTGAGCCTGTCGTCTCTGATCCTCCTTTTCTTCCGCTGTCCCCAAAACATGCCCGGATAAGACAGAGTTACTGGAGCCAGGCTGCACATGCTCAGTTTGGTGTGTATTGCTAGATCTTTGTTCTTGGGAGAGTGCATGTGATCAGCATAGGTCAAATCAGCACTGTCCAGACAAATGGTCAGGGGTCCTGCATCCTGATAGGATAGCCAGTGCAGTATAAAAACTCCTCCTACAATCTTTAACCAGGCACTGATAGAAGTCACAAGACTGCTGTATACTGCTGATGAGAAAAGGTATTTAGGAGTTTATATTTACAAAAATAATTACATTTGCATGTTATGTGTACTGTGGGAGACCAGATATACTGAATGCAGGGTCCTGGGTTTAGTAACACTTTAAGCATACATCCATGCAATGGTCATGTTTGCCCACACAGGGATGCACACGTGTTCCATGCATACCCATACAGGCAGTCCCATTTTTGTCAATTGGAACACGGACACAACCGCTGCTAGCAATTTGGCAGGTGTGTGTGTGCAGGTGCATGCGGGTGTGAGTCTCCGAATGCATAAGTCTGTTAAATTGGGAGCAGCGGTTGTATCCGTGTTCCAATTGACATGAAAGGGATTGCCTGCATGGGGATGCATGGAACATCTGTGCATCTCTATGTGAGCAAACATGGCCCTCACATAGGTGTACACTTAATACACCTGTGTGAACGAGGCCTTAGAAGCTGACTATTCAGATGTATTATAAACAATATAGATATTTTTCATGACTTTCGCATGGATGCTAAAAAAAAAAAAAAAAAAATCTTCAATCACCTAGCAGCTTCACAGCTGGTTCCCCCTTGCACAGTGCTGCACTTTGTGAATGGTCCTGCAGTCTTCTGAGACCTATGATGTGTCCCAGAAAGCCTCAGGGGAAGGAGGGGGGGGGGATTTTCTGCTCTGACCGCTGCAGCTGTCAAAACCAGGTACCCGCCCCCCCCCCCCCCCCCAAAAACGTCCAATAATTAAAGAGGAAGAGGGGGATGCAAAGAAGCAGAACTTCCCCTTTTGGGTGAAGTTCCACTTTAAAGCAGTTGTATACTTAAATTTTACACTTTTACCTACAGGTAAGCCTATAATAAGGCTTACTAGTAGGTAAAATTAATATCTCCTAAACCTGTGCGGTTTAGGAGATATTCCCTATGCATGCGGCGCATGCATTCTGAATGCCCCAGCTGAAGGTCCGGCAGCATTTCCGGACCTTGCCGGGAAGAAAACTCCTGCGCATGTGCGCGGGAGTGATGTCATTGCGGCTCCGGCTACTCACAGCGCCGGAGCCGCGAACCGGTGTTCTGCCTAATAGAGTCCACCTATCAAATGCTGTCCGCTCCGTACTGCGCATGCGCAGTACGGAGCAGACGAAGCTTCGGAAAAACTCGAAGCTGAACGGCGCCTGCGCCGTGAGTGGAGGAGGTAGCCCCACTATCGAAGCGGACATAGGGTTAAGAATTTTAGAGGGCCCCTCGCGGGCGAGCTTCGCTCGCCACGCTTCGGACTCGGCCTCGCTCCGCTCGGCTCTTTTTTATTCTAACTCTATGTCCACTTGGATAGTGGGGATAGAACCTGGACTCACGGCGCAGGCGCCGTTCATCCTCGGCAATTTTCGGAATCTGTGTTCCTGTGTACTGCGCATGCGCAGTACGCAGGGGACACCATCTGATGGAGGACACTATTTTACAAGACACCGGGAAGACACGCTGAGGGCAAGATGTCAGCTCCCTCGGCGCGGAACAGGCACCAATAGGGGGGCTTCGTTCTGAGGTAAGTATTTGATAATGAGCTAGTATGCGCTGCATACTAGCTCATTATACCTTTGCCTTGCAGGGGTTTTTTTTTTTAGTTTTTTTTAATGTGCGGGGGGTTTACTACCGCTTTAAAGAGGAAGTAAACCCTGATGAGTTTACTTCCTCTTTCATTCCATGCAAAGGCAAAGCATAATGGACTACTATGCATTGTATAGTAGTCCATTATGTGTCACTTACCTGATACAGGAGCCAGCGAAGTCACCGCTGTCCCCTGTAGTCCGGCGCATCCATCTTCTCGGTGGGGTCTCACAGCTCCGCCGCTGTCATTTGGCGAAGCTGCGATGACGTCACTCGGAAGCCGACACGCGCGGCAGCTCCGTCGTTGAAAATGCCGCGCTCAGTGCGCCTGTGCGCCGCTGTCTACGGCGCATGCGCCGTAGACAGCGGTGCCTGTATTCGGGCAAATATCTCCTAAACCGTATAGGTTTAGGAGATATTTCTTGGACCTACAGGTAAGCCTTAATCTAGGCTTACCTGTAGGTCAAAGTGTGTTGTAAGGGTTTACAACCACTTTAACAAGTGGAGATGAGGGATCACAACTGGGTGCTTCTGCCCTCTAGTGGCTAACCTATAAATTGCTATGTTTCATACAATAACAAACATATAGAATAGTAAGCATGTAAAAATGTGAGTCATAACTAAACACACTTTTAAAGAGGTAATAAAAACATAACAAAAATGTAATTTATCGCATCTTACCAACTGTTGGATGATTGCATTAGTTTTCTTTTTTATCCTTTTATCTCCTTTTTTCACCTGGTTACCTTTCACCTGGCCAGTATATCGTTTTATTTAACTGCAGATTAGCAACTGCAAAAAGTAGAAAGTTTTAATAAATGTCTCCCTCTGTATCTATTTGTGTGGCATAACATGATGCTGTATTGTCAAGAAATTGGTTTGATAAAAACTGCAGCTTCATGTGTTTTGGAATAAAATGCACATGAATTATTATACATGTTATGCTGCCATGGATTAGTTGCCTTTACACATTCACATTTTGTTTTTCTTTTATCTGCTTTAGCATTACCTTCCCCATCTACGGTGAATGTATCTGCCATTTGCACAGTGATGTATTTTAAACCCTGTATGACTATGAGACGTTGCCAGGAGTCCTGTGAAGTTACTGGCTCTTCGAGGTACCGTTGGTTCCATAATGGCTGCTGTCAATGTGTGGGGCCCGACTGCTATGGAAACGGCAGCAAAGAGCCACTTTGCCAGCAATGCCATCCTAAGGGAATACTGTCAGCTGTGGAAGGAGATTAGTTCTGGAAATAATTGATCAGGAAGGTAATGAGAAAAAAGAACCTGATTTGAAAAATCGATTCATTTGTGCTTTCCATAAGCTGAAAGTCATGAGAAGACAGAGTTTGATATTCAGTATGTACTGGTAAAATGTGTGTAATTTTGCATAAAGCAGATGCATTTTAGGGGTGTGTGTGGGGGGGGGGGGGCAGGGTAGCATATTTAAAGACTGGCAGATGAATAAAAAGTTCAGGGTGAAATGAGGACCTGTGTAGTAAGTCTTCTTACTAATTGTTTCTGGGAGAAAAGATAGAATGCAAATGTGAGGATTTTTGGGCTACATCACCTAACCAAAGCAGTTTTCAGGTCACACGCACATTCATTTCAATAAGCTATCCTATGCGTGTCAAACAAAGAAAAGTGGCGCATTTTGGCACGATTGTTTTGCGCTATTGAACAAGACAAAATAGGCATTTGCTTGCTGTGTTTGGAGTGCCATTATAAAATGAATGACACCGCAAATGCGACACTTGCAATTTTGTGCATGTTTACAAAACACGCAGGTGTAAATGAAACCTTAGTTTGCATCCTGTTGACTAAAAAGCAACATCACCAAAGTAACGAGCTAATTAATATGCATTTTTATTAGAAGCTACACCAGTACATTTATACACTAAAACACAGCTGTGTGCTTTATAAATGTGCTTTGCTTGCCTTCAGACTAAAGTCAACTTTATTCTAATAAATGGGGGGAAACATAGCTGCAGAAGGCAACGGAAACCATTGACCTGACCTGACATGGTTTATATGACAGCACTTACCTCCTATCTGTGAGTATTCATTTCAGCATTATGCACAAAACCCACAATAGGAAATCAGAGCCATCAAACTGCACGCTGCTTTTTAAAAATAAAACTTTAATGTCCTACACTCTGCAGAAAATGGAAACCAAAGATCTTTGTATGTAGGCCCCAATGTCATGAATTTAATGCTCAATTCACAAAGCTTTAAAGTTGAACTCCAAGCATGATCTCAATGGCAAAGTTGCATACTTACATTGGTTTGTGCTGCATCCTGGGCAAGGAAGAGGGAGATCTTGAGGGCGCATTAGAAAGACTTGGTAAGGTAGGTCAGGTCTGTCTTTATTGGGACATCATCTAGGAGAAGTTGTGGACTTACTGGCCCAATATTTACCATGCATACCTACATTTGGGAACTGGTGCATAGTGACATTTGCTAATCAGCTCACTACTAGCGGTCACTCATTGGTGGAAACATTATTTTATGCAGATACCATGGGTTGGCCTCCTTTCCAGTAGTCTCCTGGGGTCCCGCCCCCCCCCCCCCCCCCCCATAACTGGTGGACAATAATGGCATGCACACATTTGGAATGGTGGCTTTATAATAAATAGTTTTTTTGGACCATAGAGACATCATACAGATATCTCCTTCTCTTCTCCTGAAGAAGTGTATTGTTCACACAATGTGTCGAGATCCTTTGAAGGCCTCCCCATCTTTGCTGAACTGTTCAATCTTAGGATGGTGCAAGTTGTATATGTATACTAAATTATAAATATAGGTGTTGGGTTAGGCTTGAGAGGCGTTAGAACTAGAATAAGTTGTTAATATATCCATGAAGCATTTTAGGATGGTTTTAATAAGAATCAATAAAATGTTATTTAACAGAAATAAGACTGGATATATTATTTGTGCACCTAAAAAGTCCCACAGGGTATTTCTTGTCTGTATGTTTCTTGTATGTAATTATTTTTCCTAATTTTTGCTAAGCTTATACCTGGAGTTCAACACAAGGATACGGATTTTTATTTAAGCCACATGAGTGTAATTTGTAGATCTCATTAGACTCATTTAAAGTGGGAAATGAAATAAACACTGCAATAACGCTGTCTTTTCTGCAATAAAACAAATATATCTACCTGTTCACAATCTTCTTGGAACTAGAATGAATTAACTTTCATGTGCATGTACAGGAGTTATGTCATTCCCTGGCTGTCCAATGAAGACGGTCAAGGACCCAACACCTTGAAGAAACTGGGAGATGATATCAGCACTAGCGAAGGACTTTGTGGATATTGCATGATTTGAGCCAAGGTAAGTATTTACAGAGTTTAAAGCGATAGTAAAGGTTAAAAAAAAACAAAAAACCTGCAGGTAAAGGTAGCCCTCCAATGGAGTGAGGGCTTCCATCTTCACCCAGTCTTCCCTCTAGGTTTGCAGGCTGTGGCTGCTTGAATGATCATGCCACAGGTATGCCATTCCTTCAGAGCGCATGCACCGATGACATCACCTGTTGCTGCTCCTTAGAATATCTCCCAAACGGTACACGTTTAGGAGATATTCATTTAACCTACAGGTAAGCTTTATTTAAAGCTTACCTGTAGGTAAAAATCTAAATACAGTCTATGCTACCACTTTAATTCTGCTTTAAAAATACCTGTATAGATGAAACAAAGACAAAAATTGAGGACACCCCAGCCTAGTGCATTGCCATAAAAATTATTTATTTAAAAAAAAATGCAATTCCAATACACTCACAAGTGTGAAACTTCAGGCATATAAAATCAATCCAGTACAGATACTCAAACAATGCCCCTCCACGAGGATGTGACTTACGCGTTTTACGGGTATAAGAGCTGATGAAGAGCAAACTGCTCTTGAAACGTGTAAGCCTAACCCTTGCGGATCGGCATTGTTTTAATATATGTACTGGATTGATTTTATATGCCTGAAGTTTCACACTTTTGTGAGTATATTGTAGTTGAATTTTTTTTAATAGATAATTTTTATGGTAATGCACTAGGCTGGTGCGCCCGCTCATATTGTCTTTGTTTCAGCTATATGGTCTAAGAATCTCCCCTATCTGAAGAGGGCAGCAAGGTTTATGCATTGCAGAGTTTCTCAAAGACAAATTTTTTCTCTTATGAGAGTGGAAGAAGTATGCTACACATGATTGTTTCTATTGACTTTAACAGACTTGAAGCTCCTATTCGCCTAGTGCTGATGTTTTTCATTCCCATACTTGTGTTAAAATAACTTTCACCTTTTTATTTTTTATTTTAAATAGCGATCCATATCCTGGTGTGTTAGCTTTGTGAGTGCTGCACTGCAGCCTTTCCTACACATTGTGTAGTACGATATAGAGGCTGCGTTCACATCCAAAAGCATACCTCCCAACTTTTTGAAATGGGAATGAGGGACACCTACTAGCAAAAGTATGTAAGCATAGGTCACGCCCTCCTGTCACTCCCCCTTAAAGGAGAATTAACCAAAAAAAAAATGATTAGTTAAACCCACAAGGGCTTTTTTTAACCACTACTATTCCTTTATATTGGCTTTTGAAATTTACAAATGCAGCAATTTAGATTTTGGATGAAAGGTTTAGCACTGGGTAACATTTTCTGAAAGATAAGAAGTACATTTTATATACAACTATATAAATCAGACCAAAATGAGGGACAAATGTGGAGGAAAGAGGGACAGAGGGACATTAATCCAAATCAGGGACAGTTGGGAGCTATGCCAAAAGTCGTTTGCAAAGTTTACTAAATTGGGTTGCATTTATATTTTTAACCAACACCATGTTAAGTTAGATTGAATTGACCTTCTGTCTTCAAGTGGACCTTCACCCCAAAAAACAAGTTATTTGTCTACCAGTCCCCTCTCCAACAAAGCTTTTTCTGTGCGCACTTCCTCCTTTCTCGCCTATGTAAGAATGGTCTTCACGTGTACACCTTTGAAACATCTTTGCAATTGTGGAGGTCCCAGATCTAATATTGTCTGTACATGTGCAGGGAAACTGGGTGCACAGTTGTGCCACAGGTCTCTGCTATGTCACTGAAGGCTGAGCAGAGACCTTCAATACATCTGCGCATGTACTTGATTTTGAAGATGTCAGCTCTGGTGGGAGGGGGGGGGGGGGCAGCATTACAGGCACTGAAGTCCCTCTTTAACCACTTCAATACAGGGCACTTTCACCCCCTTCCTTCCCAGCCCAATTTTCAGCTTTCAGCGCTCTAGCGCTTTCAGTGACAATTGCGCGGTCATGCTACACTGTACCCAAATGAAATTGTTATCATTTTGTTCGCACAAATAGAGCTTTATTTTGGTGTTATTTATTCACGACTCCGTTTTTTTTTTTTGCGATATAAGCGCAAAAAAAGCGGAAATTTGGGAAAAAAACAATATTTTCTTTTTTCTATTTGAAAAGAAATCCAATAAAATCAAATTTTGTCATAAATTTAAGCCAAAATGTATTCTGCTACATGTTTTTGGTAAAAAAAATTCCGTTAAGTGTATAATAATTGGTTTGTGTGATCACGGACATATGTACGCAAATGATCATGTACATATGTGTGCAGGTGATCACGTACATATGTGTGCAGATAATCATTGGGACATGTGATTTTAGTGGGACATATGTGGGGGACATGTTTTTATTATTAGGGACATGTGTTTTTATTATTTGGGGACATGTATGTTTTGGGGACATGTGTGTTTTGGGGACATATGTGGGGACTGTGTTTTCACTGTGTGGTGTGTTGTGTGTTTACACTACACTGATGATCAGTGAGTAAAAAGCTGTGAAAAGCAGCCCATACTCACTGATCATCAGCCGGCTGCAGCGTTCTGCTCTCCTCTTCTCAGCGGTGACTTCCGTGTGAGGAGAGGAGAGCCGATTGCCTAGCAACCGGCTGTTTGTTTACATCACATGACGGCCGTGATTGGACACGGCCGTCATGTGATCAGGAGGGCCAATCACAGAGCCCTCCTGCCGATCTGAGATGTGCCGTGTCCGGGTGACACGAGCACATCGGGATCGCGCCGCTGCGCGGGCGCGCGTGCGCGCGATCCCGCTGCTCCTGAATGACGTTCCTGAACGTCCTATCAGGAGCAGGCGGCTCCCACCCGGCCGTATATATACATTGGCCGGGTGGGAAGTGGTTAAGCTTAGATGCATGATTTCCTGAATAGCATAAGCAGTTTGTGCCTGCATGTCAGTGGCTAGCTTAAAGTCATCCATAGACATAATGAGGTGGATTTACTAAAGGCAAATAAACTGTGCACTTTGTAAGTGCATTTGCAATAATTTTCCCAAAAGCTTAATTGAGGGAAAGCTCTGCTGATTTCCATCACCCAATCCTGTGCAAGCAAAAATGCAGTTTTTTCTATTTTACTTGTAGCTGATTGGGTATTCTTTACAAAGTGAAGCTTCACTGCATTCACTAAGCTCTGGGGAAAATTAGTGCAACTGGACTTTGAAAGTGCACAGTCTCCTTTAGTAAATCCACCCCAATATTGCACACTTCTAATTGGGTAATTTGTCCAATTTCAGACAGTGCTTATGAAGATCTTGGGAGGACCAGGGGCTCCACAGGTTCAAAAAGTTTGACTGAATGCTATTGTCACCATGATAAGCTGGTGCCAGGACTGTCTGAAGAATGAAAACCACACCTCCCCCCTCCTCCCTTATGCATAGCCTATACATAATACTTGTGCAGGCCTAGCAATCCAGTTTAAGGCCAAAGTTGGGCCAAAAAAAGTCATTGTGATACAGTTAGATTCTTCCTACACATCCAGCGATTCACTTTTGTCTCGATTTAGACAAATACCATTTGTAATTCAGTTGAAACGTTTATTGATAAACATCTGTCACTCAGTCAGTCTAGGCGTGGAGAGACAGATGCTGCTTTTGCTCGCTGATCCCCAGCACTGCTTTAGGAAATGTGGGCAGGAATGCCCTATTCACCCTACCTTGTACTATTGTTCTGGCTCCAACCCCCAACACATCCCTCTGAAGAACCTAGATCCTATTATAGCATTTGCCCTGAGGGTCAGTTCACTAAGCTGTTCACTATTTTAAAACATTAGGTTCAAAAGCATAAATACTTCATAAATCCTAAATCTCCCTAAAATTGTTGTGAGCTAAATGCTTTTTACTTTTTTTTCCTCATAAAAAAAAATCTTGTAAATCTGTTTTTTTTCAATAGAATCTCATAATTAACACCAATTTTTGTAAAATGACCAATACATACAAAACATAACAAAAATGAAAAATATAATATGCTTGTGCTTTTTTTCCCACAAATCAGCTATGTCTAGCTGATTTGTGGGAAAAAAATATTTTATTTAAAACTACTTTTGTTTTTAAAAATTGGTCACATATGGTAGTTAATATACAGCATGCATTAGTTAATCGACCCAATATTCACTTTGAAATAAAGGTAACTGTTTTAAAGCGGAGGTCCACCTTAAAGTGGACCTTCCGCTCATTGGAATCCTCCCCCCCCTCCGGCGCCACAATTGGCACCTTTCAGGGGGGAGGGGGGTGCAGGTACCTGTACAGTACAGGTATCTGCACCCACTTCCGGCGTAGATTCTGCAGAAGGTACGCCCCTTTCCGCAGAATCTACGCCCCTTTCCGAAAGTCCCCCGCTGCCTGCTGGGAAACACACGGATCCCAGAGACAGCGGGGACCATCCTTATTGCGCAGCACGACTCGCGCATGCGCAGTAGGGAATCGGGAAATGAAGCCGAAAGGCTCCACTTCCTGATTCCCATACCCAAGATGGCGACGGCAGCACCCGAGAGACGATTGAGAGATCGGCTTCGGGTGCCGACATCGCGGGCGCGCTGGGCGGGTAAGTGTCACTATTTTAAAAGTCAGCAGCTACAGTATTTGTAGCTGCTGGCTTTTAAAAAAAAAAAAACGGCGGAACTCCCGGCGGAACTCCCGACGGACTCCCGCTTTAAGCTCATAAACAATAGGTATGATTTTTTTTACCAGTGCTGTATGAATTTTATTTTTTTGACTGGTATTTCTGCATTTTTTGTTCTTTGGAACCATATATCTGTAGGATTAGGCTACCAATAGACCATAAAGGGCATAGGATTGTGCACACACAATCCATTCTTCCTCAGGGCAAGGCATCATTGATGTCTTTCTTTTGTTTTCTTTCCCGTCTTTCTTTCCCTCCCTCTCTTCCCCTCCCTCTCTTCTCTCTCTTCTCCTCTCTTTCCCTCCCTCCCCTCTCTCTTTCCCTCCCTCTTTATCTATCTATCTATCTATCTATCTATCTATCTATCTATCTATCTATCTATACTCAAGTATAAGCCGACCTGAGAATATAAGCCGAGGCACCTAATTTTACCACAAAAAAACTGGGAAAACGTATTGACCTGAGTATAAGCCTAGGGTGTGAAATGCAGCAGCTACTGGTAAACATGCCCATCTAAAGCCTCACTGTGCTCATTTGCAGCCTCACTGTGCCCACCTGCATCATCAGTGCCCATTTGCAGCCTCACTGTGCCCATCTGCAGCCTCACTGTGCCCATTTGCAGGCTCATTGTGCCTACCTGTATCATCAGTGCCCATCTGGAGCCTCACTGTGCCCATCTGCAGCCTCATTGTGCCCACCTATACCTTTGATTACAAACAGCGAGTGTCGCCCGCTGTATCATACAACTGCAGTCTTAACTGTTCAGCAGCTGTCCACTGTAACAAAGCCCCGCCTCCACCTCGTTCATGATAGACGGAACACTGATTCAGTTTCCCAGCATTGTATCAGTGTTCAGTGTTCCGTCTATCACAGACGAGGAGGAGGCGGGGCTTTGTTACAGTGGACGGCCAGCGAACAGTTAAGATTGCAGTTGCATGATACAGTGGGAGACACCCGCTGTTTGAGATCAAAGGTACAGGTGGGCACAGTGAGGCTGCAGATGGGCACAATGAGGCTGCAGATGGGCACTGAGACCCTCACTCAAGTATAAGCCAAGGTGGGCTTTTTCAGCATTAAAAATGTGCTGAAAAAAGTTGCCTTATACATATATATATATATATATATATATATATTTGTAAGCTTGGTTTATTCGAGTCAAGAGGGGAGCAGATGGG
Source organism: Lithobates pipiens (assembly GCF_037356315.1). Classification (NCBI taxonomy): domain Eukaryota; kingdom Metazoa; phylum Chordata; class Amphibia; order Anura; family Ranidae; genus Lithobates; species Lithobates pipiens. The sequence continues at coordinate 19,102,333 of NW_027507696.1, forward strand.
CACACCAGAAAACAGTAATAATTGTGTGTGGTATGCATCAGACTGTTTTCGTCGGAATATCCGCCGGACCAAATTTTCCAACTTGCCGGAAATATTTTCCGACAAAATGCTCCGATCGGTCATACTCCGATCATGTGTAGAGAATTCCGATCGGATAAAGTGCCACGCATGCTCAGATAAAATTCCTACATCAAAGCTATTGGCTACTAGCCTGAACGTAGTCCCGTCGTAACGAAATAACGCCATCACGTTCTGAACGTTCGGATTTTCCGACAACTTCGTCCGACCATGTGTATACAACAGTTTCGACAAAATCTGTCGGACAAAATCCAACGGACAAAATCCAACGGATTTGGTTGTCGGAATCTCCGATCGTGTGTACAAGGGCTTACTGTTGTTCCTCAGCCAGTATGGGCTCCCTGTTCCTGCTCAGCCACTTTCCCCTCTACACAAAAGTACCTTGTAAGCTCGGGCCGTCTGCAGCAAACGGACACATAATACAGCTGTATGTCTTATGGGTTGATGGATCACATTCGTACGACTGACCACCTTCTGAAGTCTTTGGGCATCAGTATTTTAGGTTTAACGTGACACTAAACTCAGGTTAAAAATATATAAATAAATTATATTCATGTACACTATATTACCAAAACTAAAACTAGGAAGGGATAGAGAACAGAGATTATGACGGTGCCCAAAAAAAATAAAATATGGTAGAAAATATGATTAAAAAAATGTTTTATTATTACAAAAATCACAGTATAAAATTCAAACACAGGTGTGTAAACAAACAAAGCAAATAAGTACATACAGATATGGCCACCAAGTATAACAGGTGTGTAGTCCCTACACGTTTCACCAAAACATTGGCTTCTTCAGGGGAAAGCTGTATTGAAAACCTGTATATGTATGTAGACTCTAAAAAAAAATATAGACAATTAGAAAAGGTTTGTTCGTAAACACTCAATTACATGCAAAAAAAAAATAATCATAGTCATATCAAAAGCAATAAATTGATTACTGTGACGAGAGCCTAGCATAAAAATGATATGCTGGCCACAACAGGGGACCGCCACCCGTAATAAAAAAGGGGTTTAACGTGATCGCGATTGCGTTTGTAGAAGGGGGGCTTAGTCTTGCAGACATAATAACCACATTGGCAAGTGGCTAATTACATGACCCCTATAGTTTTACAGGTCATTGTGTGTCTGATGACATTTTTTTTATATATTCTTTATTTTTATTTTTCCTCTTTATACATACAAATTTGTAAAAACATTTAATACATTTTATTAAGAGGTCTTCTTTCGCAACCTCTTACACATTACATTCCAATTAAACAACCCTCTCGTACCCTCTTCCCCCCTCCCCCCACCCAGGGGCAAAAGAAAAGAGGTATGCCCCTCTAACTCCCCTTTCTCACTCACTTCCCTCTCTGTCCCCTTATCACTCAAGCATTGCACGACAATCCCCCATCTCCAAGAATGTCAGCCATTGCTGCCATATCCCATGGTATTTCCCTTCTGTATCTTGTGTTTTATGTATCGACTCGTCTATTAGCCTGATTTTCTCCACCCTCTTCACCCACACCGGTATTGTTGGAACCTGTGTAGTTTTCCAATGGCATGGGATCAGCGCTTTGGCTGCATTCAACAAATGCGGGACTATCGTGCCCTTATATTGCATTACTTCTTTCTCTGTGTCGTGGAACAAACATACCCATGGGCATTTTCCAATCCTATTTCCTGTCACCAAAAATATCATTTCTATTATTTTATCCCAATAAGGGGTTATTTTAGAGCAATCCCACCATAGATGTTTAAGGGAACCCTGTTCTGTACATTCCCTCCAGCAAGTTGATTGCTCTTCCCCTCTGAGCCTCTGCATTCTTTGGGGCGTCATATACCACCTCGCTATTAATTTGTATGACATTTCAAGCGTTCGGATATCTCTTGGGAGCGAGTGAGTCATTTTAATTATTTTCATCCTGTGCTCTTCATTTCTTAGTGGCCCTAATTCCCCTTCCCATTTTCCCAAATATGCCGGTAGCTCCGAATCTGCCTCCCGCCTTAATATTTTATACATTTTCGATACCCTTTTCACTAGACATTTTGCGTCCTTGAGTAATTTCTCTAATGGTTTTAACAGTGTCATTCCTCGTAAGGGCTGTGACAGCCCTCGTGTAAAGTGTAATAATTGAGTGTGTCTCCATCTTTCTAGTGGTTTGTGACCCCAATCTTGTGTGATTTCCCTATACGTGTATAACCTGATCCCTTTAATCACCTCCCCTAGTGTTATTTCCTCTCTCTTTGCCTATCTACTAAAATATAAACGCTCCTCCTTCCCTGGCAAAAAATAATTTGTGTCCAACAGTGACATTAATTGGGAATTGTAAGTCCAGTTATGTGCCTTATTAATTTTATCCCAAATTTTCAGTGTATGTCTTGTTACAGTACTAGTGCTTACTCCTAAATTCCGCCAGTGAGGTGGTATCCATATCATTTTTGCTATTTCCGTCCCACACAGTCTAGTTTTTAACTCCACCCAACTCTTCTCTTTCTGATTATGTGACCAGTCCGCTACTCTGGATATTACTATCGCCTCGTAATATTTTTTAAAGTCTGGTAATGCCACTCCTCCTCGGTCCTTTTCCTTCACTAGAACATTATACGCAATGCACGGCCTTTTCGGGGCCCATATAAATGACACGACCAAGGATTTTAACTTTCTAAAAAAACTCGCTGGTAGCGGAACAGGTATCATTTGAAATGTGTAAATTACGATTGGCAATATGAACATTTTTATTACATTTATCTTACCCATCCATGATAACGCTTTGTACTTCATACTATTCATATGCACTTTCATTTTATTCAAGAGGGGTATATAGTTACCTTCATATAGATTAGACCCTTGTGCCGTTAATTTTATACCCAGGTAACTCAACTCTCCTCTACACCACTTAAAGGGAAGGCTTGCAGAGAGAGCTCTGATCTATTTCTGGTAAATTCAAGTTTAGAATTTCTGACTTCGTCAGATTTATTTTGAAATTTGATAGTCGTCCATATTGTTCTAGTTCTTTAAGGACAGACGGGATCGATGTTCTGGGGTTTGCTATATATAACAATGCATCATCTGCAAATGCAGATACCTTGTATTCTCTCCCTCCCACCCAGATTCCCCGAATATCCTGATTTCTTCGGATCGCTACTAAGAGGGGCTCCAGAATAACCACGAACAGAATCGGCGATAGGGGGCATCCATGTCTCGTCCCGTTAAACAATTCAAGGGGACGAGACAGAGACCCATTCACTCTAATCCTGGCAGTCGGCTGAGTATATAACGCTTTAATCCATTTCATCATTCTCTCACCCAGCCCCATATATTTTAGGGTCTCATTTATAAACTCCCAATCTACTCTATCAAAGGCCTTTTAGGCGTTTACAGATAAAAGTACTGTGGGAGTCTTCCTTCTAATTGCCTCCTGGATCAGAATGATAGACTTCAAGGAGTTATCCCTCCCCTCCCGTCCCTGCACAAATCCCACCTGGTCGGTATGCACCCAACCTGGGAGGAGTGTTTTCAATCTGTCGGCCATTATTTTTGCATAGATCTTTACATCCGTATTTAATAATGATATCGGCCGGTAGCTCTCCAGGGCTGCAGGATCTTTACCCTCCTTTAAGATCAAAGCAATATGGGCAAGAAGAGCCTCTTCACGAAAGGTCTCCCCCGCTCCAGCTGCATTAAAGTATTCACAGAGTTTTGGGGCTAAAAAATTCTGGAATTTTTTGTAATATAGGATGGAGTATCCATCTGGACCAGGACTCCCTCCCAGGGCTATATCTTTGATTACTCTCTCTACTTCCCTTATTGAGATAGGGGCCTCTAGTGCCTCCATCTCCTCCCTCTCTCCTTTTGGGAAGTCCAGGCTGTTAAGGTACTCCCGTATAACTCCTTCCCTTTCCCCCCATCACCCCCTCTTGCTCCTATATTATACAGAGCACTATAATAAGTATGGAAGTTCTCTGCAATGTCTGGAGTGGCGAACTTCATCTCACCCCTTTTATCCCTAATCCTTGGTATGTAGGTCCTATTTTTCTGTTCTTTTACTCTTCTCGCCAGCCACTTGCCTGATCTGTTCCCCAACTGGTATCTCTCCTTGTTTATTTTATGGAAAGCTGTTCTCCTCTCTTGCTCCAAGAACTCTTCCAACTCCCTTTTTTTTGTAATTCCTGACTCTCTTGAAGCCCCCGGGTCTGTTTTTTTGCTCTAATTCCTCAATCTCTCTATATAATTGAACTTTCTTTTTCTCCCTTTCCTTCTTTTTCCCTGCTCCAATCCCAATCAGAATCCCTCTTATGACTACCTTATGTGTCTCCCAGATAATAGCTTTAGAGATTTCTGCTGTATCATTAAGCTCAAAGAAGTACCTCAGTTCCTGTTCAATTTTACTGCTCACATCCTGTTCTTGAATGAGTGAGTCATTCAACTTCCAGGCTCTACCTATCCCCATGTAACCCTGGATATCTAATTTAATTATTATAGGGGTGTGATCTGACAGGGTGATAGGTTTAATTTCCGCTTTTTTCAAGTTAGTCACTAATTGATGCTCTATCAATATATAGTCCAATCTTGCAAAGGTTTTATGGACCGCCAAGAAGTGAGTGTAGTCCCGTTCTTTTTGATGACTAATCCTCCATGAGTCTTGTAACTGGGCACTGGTCAATGCTTTGTTTACTGTTCTGTATCTCTGTTCCAACACTCATGCGCCTCCCCCCGAGGTATCCATCTTAGGATCTAGGCACCAATTCAGGTCTCCTGCTATAATCACTTTGCCTGATCTAAACTCCTCCAATCTTTTTAAAACTTTCTTTAAGAATTTGTCTGGATTTCTATTTGGTGCATACACATTTACTATAGTACATTGCATCTCCCCCAATTTCCCTTTTATAAATAAATATCTTCCTTCTGGGTCAGCCAAACGTTCCTCAATTTCAAACTTTGATGATCTGTCAAAAACAATGGCCACTCCTCTTGAGTGAGCAGATGGCGTATCCCCATAGAACCAAAGTGGGAATTGAACTGATGTCAATTTTATCCCTGAATTGTTAGTAATATACGTCTCTTGAAGGCATATTACATTCCCCCCCATAAATTGGAGTTCTTTGTTAATTTTGTACCTTTTTTCCTTTGTATTTAAGCCCCTCACATTGTATGTTATCACATTATTAACTACCATTTACTGCTATTCCATTGGTTCGCCGATCTACATGCGCTGACCCAGAGGGTGTTTTGCTAGGGGACAGAGAGGGCGCGAGAAAAAAAAAACCCATCCCTTCCCACCCCCCCGAGGAACCCCCCAGTGCTCCCACCCACTCACCCCTTTCTCTCCCCCTTCCCTCCCCTCTCCCCAACAATGCTCCTGCAAAGGTTGGTCGGAGTCTCCCCCCTTTTTTTTTTTTTGGATATATGGACCTGACTTATATCTCCTTGATATTGTCTATTCTCCATATTTACTCGGGGGCTCACAACGGCGACCAACTGGAGGGCACCTCCCTCCTCTCCACCTCCTCCTTTCCCCCTATCCCCATGCCCCTTGCACCCCAGTACCCTTCCACTCCCCTATCTTGCCTGTTCCCTAATACTATTTACCCTTCCCCCCTTCATTTATCTCCTCTCCTCTCCCTCTCTGCCATCTTAACTTCCTTTGGGGAGGCCTAGCTTCCTTTTCTTCCTGCCAGCCTGGTAAAGGGGGAGGGATTATATCCAGATGCTCACAGAACCCTCTCAGGTCTTCGGGAAAGCGCAGAACTGCAGATCGTCCATCTTTTTTCCCCCTCAAACAAGCTGGAAAACCCCACTGATAGGAGACTCCCGAAGCGGTCATCCGTTCAATTAAGGGTTTTAGTAGTCTCCTTCTCCTCAGTGTTTCTGCTGCTAAATCCGAGAACACCTGAAGTTCTGCGCCCTCGAAGGCCACCCTTGTCAATGTCCTTAAAGAGGAAGTAAACCCTGATGGGTTTACTTCCTCTTTTTTTCCCTGCAAAGGTAAAGCATAATGGACTACTATGCATCGCATAGTAGCTCATTATGTGTCACTTACCTGACACAGGAGCCAGCGAAGTCGCCGCTGTCACCTGTAGTCCGCCGCATCCATCTTGGTTGTGGCGTCTCTCGCAGCTCCGACGAATGACAGCGGAGAAGCCGCGATGACGTCACTCCCGCGCATGCGCACGGGAGTCGCGTCTCGGAGCTCCGACGCTGCCATTCGCCGGAGCCGCGATGACGTCACTCCCGCGCATGCGCACGGGAGTAGACAAATTTGGCAAATCCATTCTTGGACTTGCCGCATTTAGTGCGCCTGCGCGCCGCTGTCTACGGCGCATGCGCCGTAGACAGCGGTGCCCATTTTCGGGCAAATATCTCCTAAACCATATAGGTTTAGGAGATATTACTTGGACCTACAGGTAAGCCTTAATCTAGGCTTACCTGTAGGTCAAAGTTGTTTGGAAGGGTTTACTTCCATTTTAATTTCTCCATTATTTGCCCTTTCCCTTCTGCGTAATGGAACCTCACTATCACGTCTCGTGGGGAATCCTCCCTTGCTGCCTTCTGCCGTGCAATCCTATGAGCTCTGTCTATCTTTAGGGTTTCAGCTGGCTCTCTTTCTAGTAACGGATTAAATACCTGCTGCACTATTTTGCCGAGTTCCCCGCTGCCATACTTTTCCGGGAGACCTTTAATATGGACGTTCTTCCTCCTACTCCTGTTCTCTTGATCCTCCAGTTTGTACAGGAGGGTTCTGTTTGCTTTCTGGAGACTCTGGACTTGTTCTGTTATCTCATCCATCCTTTGCTCCTGGCTATCTAATCTTTCCTCTATCTCCTCCACCCTCTCCAAAACCAGGCCTATGTCTGCCCGTACTCCTGCTATTTCTATCTTTAGGGCTGCCTCCATTTTTGCAAACATCTCCCCCAACATCTCCTTTATTGAGAGGGATTCTTCTTGGGGAATGAGTCGCGAGCTCCCTTCTTGACTAACTTCCTCTTCTGCTAATCTCCTCTCCTCCCTTTCCTGGTGAGCTTTGGCCCTGCTTTGTGGCGTATCACTTACCTCTTTTATCCCTCCCATTTTTGAACCATTTGCTTTCCCCCCTTTACCTTCCTCCATTATCTTCTGTCTACTCAGTCCTGACCTCCGCACAGCCCCTTGTTTAGGACTGTTTTGCCCCTCCTCTGTTGTGCTGGTGTTACTGATGTTGCTTGCCATGTGCCTTTGAATCCCTCCCGGGCTTGAAACCGGTGGAGCATTTTTACCTGATTTTGCTTTCCCCCTCATTTTTCTCCTTTACTGCACCCAAGGGTTTTCTGCTCTCTCCCCCCTTTCCTTCTCTCCCTTCCTCCTTTCCCTCTCTTGCTTTATGTCAGTATTATTTACTGCAGGTGTCCCAAGGCCTCCCCCCGTCTTTCTCCCCGTCTTCCCACTTCTCCTTCGTCCTCCAAAAAGGGGGTCAGGGAGCTGGTCGGCGGATTGGCCGACTGGTTAGGGTGAACTACCTCTGTCCCCCCGGGTTTCTTACACCCCCATTGCCGCCAACAACCAAGCTGGCACAACAAAGGGAAGAAAACAAGAGAAAAGGCAGATAAGAACAGCAGCACAAATTAGAAAAAACAAAGTCAACTGCAGCCACCTCTACTGGCGAATAGTATCTAAAAAAGTCTTCCGCTCATATCCATGTTGAATTTCTGTGTTTATTTATCCCCTTCACGGCCCACCTCTTCTTAGTTTTGAGGTCTTAATTCTAGGAGTGTTGGGACGACCAGTTCTTCAAACTCTATTCCAGGGTCACCCTTCCATCCCACGTGGGTGTCCGGGGCATCCCGGCAGCAACCCCCTCAGCCGGGGAACAAGGATTTTTTTTCACCCTATTACAGTCCCCTGAAATCTGTTCAGTGCTGTGTCCTCCTAGCTCCTTCACCTTCTCCTCCTCCTGCAGGTTCGGGACTTGGGTTATCCCTGCAATTTGCACAAATTCACCAGGTTGAATAAAGTGTAGAAAGTCTTTCTGGGCTATGGGCAAATCTCTTATGGAAGTGACAGCGTTGTTCTCCACTCTAAGTTAGATTGAAGTAGCTGCTCTTATAATAAGAATGGGGGAGGTAGACCCCTGCAGAAAGAAAGGGCAGGGAGAGGAGGGGACCCAAAATTAACAACCTTCGGTATCTCCTAAAACACAGCCTCTTCCTCTGTTTAATATGCTGCAGCTATGACGTTTAGACTTTAGACTTCTATGGAGGCAGTATGAAAGTCTGACTATAGGATAGTAAAAACAGGGGTGAACAGCGGCGCTAGATATGGTGATAACATAAAATTATATAGCAACTGGAATATAGGTATACATAAAATGTGTGTGAATAAGCACACATAATATTAAAACATTTGTTAAAACATAATGTCCATAAATGATCCGAGATCTGGTATGATTAGCACCTGGAGGCAGCTCCCTTAGAGTGAAGCGATGTGCTCTGAGTAGAAATGGGAACAGAGGGGCACCAGACTGAGTGCAGTATAAATCATATATTTAATAAAAAACAAGTAGTAACTCACAGGTTAAATTAGATGAGTTCAGTATGTGGTGAAAATCGCCAGTCCTGGAGTCTCATAAAAGTCTTCCCTTTGCAGCCTGGGGCACTGGTGTGATCTTACAGGGATCCAGAGAATGCTGGGAACCAGGAGGCAGGAAACAAGAAGCAGCTGGTCGTGACTTCACAGGAACAGGAAATGTGATTATTCACACTGGCAAGAAATGGTAATGCATTTCGAAGCTACAGCTTCTTCATCAGACCATGATTGGCTGGCAAACCTGGCAGTCTTATATTACAGAGGAAATAGAAACAGAGAGATCTGATGGGCTGGCCAGCCCGTCAATCCAATACACAGATTCAAAGAGGTAGATGGCTGAAGACCGAAGTGAATGTAAATATGAGTAAGAAGCTTGCTGATTAATAGTAGAAGATAAGTTTATAACGTTTGCAGAAATCGATCAATTCACTAATTGATTAAATACATAAATATAAAATGTATAAATATACCTCAAATTTAAAATGAATAAATTTTTATAAGTAAATTAACTAAAAAATGAATTAAGAATAGGATAGGAATAGCATTGATGTGGCGTTATGGATGTAACTTCGGGAGTAGAAGTATGCTTCGGGCAGGACAGTTCCACAACTTTCCCCAACTATACTTTGGTTACTATCAGGTGTACTAAAACAGTAAGGCCGCGTACACACGCGGGGACTGTTCGCCCAACTTTGTCCGTCAAACAGTTTCGGCAAACAGTCCGCTCAAAATTAGCATGGACGGACATGGCCACACACGACGGACGAACAGTTTGCTGAAACCGTGCGCGATGACGTGAACGGCACGTACGACGGGACGAAAAATACGACGTCCTATACACTGCATTATAACTTTCGGCGTGTAAATCCTTTCTGAGCATGCGCGGAACTTAGTTTGACGAACAAGCCTACACACGAGCGAACTGTTCGCTGAAACAAGGTTTCAGCGGACAGTTTTTCGGAAATTCCGAAAAACCTTGTTCGTCAAACTGTCCGCTGAAACTGTCCGCTGAAAGCCCACACACGAGCGGACTGTCCGCCCAAACACTGTTCAGCGGACAAAGTTGGGCGAACAGTCCGCCCGTGTGTACGCGGCCTCAGTCTGCGGAATTAAAACCAGTTTCAATAATGTCCTTCCAGCACCCTTTGAGTGGAGAGCAGTCAGGCAGACATTTCATTCATCAATCCAGTGTCCTTGCTTACTTAATATAACACCAGGTCTTTCCACCAGACCAGGTCTTCCCAGCATCATCCCAAGCGTATTTACATGTTCACTTGACAGTTTACACAGTCCACTCACCACTCCATTTTCGGATGCCTTCAACCTGCCGCCTCTCCTTCGTAGCTAGGCTCAGCTGATTCCTCTCTCTCCTGCTCCCGCTCGTTTGGGGATTGGGGTGAATCACCCCTGCACTTCTCCCCCCAGCTCTCCGGTCCTTACCAGGGGGGACAACCTTCTTAGCACGAGGTTCGTGCTATCCCCGCAACGAGCCTGGATACCGGCGCCTTCTCTGCGTAAGCCGTGCCTGCCGCCAACCGCACCACCCTCCTTTGGCCGCGTTCACCGGGCAACAGGTACCGTTACACACCTGCCGGTTCCCGATTTCGGATACACTTCCTCCCGTGGTGAAGCGCACGCTCGGAGGAGTAACAAGCTTTCCACCCCAGGGTACTTTATAGATGGATCCTTCCGGGTGCCTCAGTGTGAGCGTCGGACACACTCTCCGCCCTTCCCGCTATTCATCTCCGAGGCGTGTTGTCTCGCGGGGATTCCAGGAGGCAGGGATGTCAAGAGGCCGCCCTTTCCCCAGCGCGCGCCTACCCCATGGTGCTCCGCCCCCCCCCTGGTTCGCCACTGTAGTGTGTCTGATGACATGACTCAAACCATTAGGAAGAGTCAATTCCCGAGAGTTGGATATAAAACTACAAATGTCACACCTACCACAAAGGAAAGTGCCAACATTGGTCAAAGATTTCTGAGTTTTGGGGGAATGATGACTGGTAGTCAAGCGGTCCCGCATAGAGGGAGCACGTCTGAAGGTACTGTCCATGTAATGATCATGTTTTGAATATGGCTGGATGTGTGGGTTGAATCCCTGCCCTGTTCTGAGTGTGTGGACAGACAGGCTTGGGTTCGACCCCTCATTGTCCCCCATTTTGCTCCCCCTCTAGGGGGACCCTCTCCTTGTCCCCCAGTGCCATGTCCTCTTCTCCGCATGTGGTCCTGGTACCATTCTTTTTTCCCCTGCTGACATCAGCCGATCTGCCTTCCTTGGCTGCATGGACACCCAAGTGCTGTTTCTTTCTATGAGTACTAGCCCACTGGATGGCCTCTGTTCTTGTTTAGGTTCCCCTATTCAACGCTCTATATTGCTCGCCTGCTTCATCGGCTCCCTTTGGGAGGTGGCTTAGCTGGACCTGTGGTTTCATTGGTCCACGCTATCCCCTTGATGCAATTTGCGTGGCGTGATGTTTGCGCCACGTGACGTGGGCACCCTTCCACACTACTTTATGGGACGTGTATGCCCATATAACAGGGTGGACGCATGTGCAGACGCCTTTTTTTGTCCTGATCGGTGACGATGTACGCCGATCGGGGTCGGGGGGGGGGGGGTCTATATAAAGCCAGCATGTTCAGCCTCACTTGTGCTGGACTCCAGGGGCACCTTATCTGTTTGCGTTAGCTGCTTGGTATGTACTTTCTTCAATCTGTCCCAGTACTTTTTCTTCATTTTCCCTTCAATTGATATATATGATTTGTTGCCTCATTCTCTTCCGTTTTCTAGGTGCCTTTACTCTTGTTGGTGATATGTTACAGCAGCTCTAGCCAATATTCTTTGTGGTTCCTGTTTCAGCTGGGTGATTATTTCATCCTTTTACAGGAACTTGGCTGCATATATTTTTCCTCATTGGTAAGTGTTATGAGGACTATTTCCTCAAGACAGTTTCACTGGATTCCTTAAGCGATACTTTAATGTTAGGTTTTAACACTAACATTGTTTATTATTTATTCTTTTTTCTTTCCTAGCTATTTAAAGTGGTGTTCCACACACCAAAAAAAAAAAAAAAATGCATTTGGAAAAAAATAAATAAAAATGAGCTCACCTCTAAATGCCTGTTGCTAGGGGGTCCCTCATAGTCTGCCTCCTTCAGTGCCTGGGCTCCTGACATCACCTTCCCTCGGCGCAGGAAGGGCTCAGCTCCGCCCCCTCCCTCCTGTCAGTCATCTGGGACATGTGACAGGTCCCAGATGACTGCGCGCCAATCACGGCTCGCGCATGCTCAGTGGGTGCCCGGCTGTGAAGCCACAGCCGGGTGCCCACAGTTGCAATGCCGGCGCGGCAGGGAGGAGGGGGGGACGAGCGGGGCTTAGTTCCCCCGCATTGCTGGACCCTGGGACAGGTAAGTGTCCGATTATTAAAATTCAGCAGCTGCAGTATGTGTAGCTGCTGACTTTTAATTATTATTTTTTTTTTTAAGGGAAACTCCTCTTTAACATCCCAGTGCAACCAATTTTATACCTATATCGGCTATTTCTGATACAAGATTTCTTTTGGCGCCCCTGCTTTATTATATTTGATCTTAATTTCCATAGTGTGAGTATTGAGGCTATGTTAGCCCACTCTGTGGAACTTTATTACTAACCACTTCCCAACCGCCTCACGCAGATATACTGTGGCAGAAGGGCATGTACAGGCAGAATGGCGTACCTGTACGTTGTCCTTTAAGAGGCAGTCTGCGAACACGCGCCTGCCGGGAGCTTCATAAGTGTGACTCGATGTCCACGGGGATACCCACGTTCGTCTCACGGAGAGGAAGAACGGGGAAATGCTAATGTAAACAAGCATTTTCCCTTTCTGCCTAGTGACATTGTCACTGTTGTGTCACACACAGCCCCTGCCCCCCACAATTAGAATCACTTCCTAGGACACACTTAACCCCTACAGCGCCATCTAGTGGTTAACCCCTTCACTGTCAGTCACATTTACACAGTAATCAATGCATTTTTAATTGCACTGATCGCTGTATAAATGTAAATGATCCCAAAATCGCACCAATAGTGTCCGATCTGTCTGGCATAATGTCGCAGTCATTATAAAATGCCTGATCACCGCCATTACTAATAAAAAAAAATAATATTAATAAAAATGCAATAAAACTATCCCCTATTTTGTAAACACTGTAACTTTTGCGCAAACCAATCAAACGCTTATTGCAATTTTTTTTTACCAAATATCTCCCTAAACTGAGGAAAATTTTTTTTTTTATATATATATATATTTTTGGGGGATATTTATTATAGCAGAAAGTAAAAAATAATGCGATTTTTTCAAAATTGTCGCTATTTTATTTATAGCGCAAAAAATAAAAACCGCAGATTTGATCAAATACCACCAAAAGAAAGCTCTATTTGTGGGGGAAAAAAGGACAGCAATTTTGTTTGGGAGCCATGTCGCACAACCGCGCAATTGTCAGCTAAAATGACGCAATGCCGAATCGCAAAAAAACGCTCTGGTCTTTGGCCAGCCAAATGGGCCAGGGCCTAAGTGGTTAATGTTCCTCTGTACTCTATATATAGAATTGTTTGATTTTTTCCTCTCTTATATGCTAGGTCTCCAATAGCTCTCTGCAGCCCCAGACTGTGCAGCAATCACTGCTTGATAGTCTCTGGGTGGCTTAGGTTCAGTGCCTGCGTTCTGGGAACCTTTGGGTAGGTATTTGTTTTTTTTGACGGTTGGCGGTCCCCTGTTGTGGCGAGCATATAATTCTCATGCTAGGCTCTGATCACAGTAATCAATTTATTGCTTTTGATATGACTATGATGAATGTTTTTTGCATGTAATTGAGTGTTACGAACAAACCTTTTCTGATTGTCTATATTTTTATTTTTATTAGAGTCTACATACATATACAGGTTTTCAATATAGCTTTCCCCTGAAGAAGCCAATGTTTTGGTGAAACATGTAGGGACTACACGCCTGTTATACTTGGTGGCCCTTTAACTTCTTTGGCCATCTCTGTATGTACTTATTTGCTTTGTTTATTTACACACCTGTGTTTGAATTGTATACTGTGATTTTTGTAATAATAAAAACATTTTTTATCACATTTTCTACCATCTTCTATACTGTATATTTTCTTGTTTTTGGGCACTGCTATAATCCTTGTTCTCTATCCCTTCCTAGTTTTGCTTAATTCAAATTAGGGATGAGGTGCCATGTGTTTTGAGGATCTCTAGCCATAGCAAATTTTTCATATTACCAAAAGTATTGGGATGCATGCTTTTACACGCACATGAACTTTAATGGCATCCCAGTTTTAGTTCGTAGGGTTCAATATTGAGTTGGCTCAACCTCTGCAGCTTTAACAGCTTCAACTCTCACATTATTAGCAATGATCACTGTATTAGTTTCACAGGAGATGCCAGTGGCAGTTAGCCAGTTCCCAAAAAGTTAGTGTCAGATTTTCCCGCCGCACTATCGCAGTCCCACTATAAGTCGCTGATCGCTGCCATTGCAAAAAAAAAAAATCATAAATAAATAAAAATTCCAGTATATATACACCATAGTTTGTAGATGCTATACGCACAAACCAATTAATATACACTTATTAGGATTTTTGTTTTTACCAAAGACATGTAGCAGAATACATTTTGCCCTAAATTTATGAAGACATTTAAAAAAAATATACATATACATATATATATATATATATATTAATATGTTTTATGGTAGAAAGTACAAAATGTTTTTTTTTTTCAAAAGGTTTGGCCTTTTTTGGTTTATATAATAACAAATAAAAAACCCAGAGGTGATCAATTGCCACCAAAAGAAAGTTCTATTTATGTGAAAAAAAATTATATGAATTTAATTTGCGTACAGTGTTGCATTACCACGCAATTGCCAGTTGCACAGTGCTGAATAGCAAAAAATTTCCTGGTTATGAAGGGGGTAAAATGTGCTGGAGCTGAAATGGTTAAGTCGGTATTCCATCCTGGGAAAATTTTTTTTAACCACTTCAACCTGGAAGATTTTATCCCCCTTCCTGACCAGAGCACTTTTTACGATTCAGCACTGTGTCGCTTTAAATGACAATTACGCGGTCGTGTGACGTTATACCCAAACAAAATTGACATTCTTTTTTTCCTACAAAAATTGCTTTTTTTTTGGTGGTATTTGATTGTCTCTGTGGTTTTTCTATTTTGCGTTATAAACAAAAAAAAATAGCGTCAATTTTGAAAAAAAACACATTATTTTAAACTTTTTGCTATAATAAATATTCCCCAAAAATATATATAAAAACAATTTTCTTCTCAACCTAATTCCGCAAACAACTCCAACAAGCCTCTCTCATCGATACCTGGAGGGAATGTAACCCCATAAAGAGGAACTACACATTTTATTCATAACCACACAAATCCTTTTCCAGGATTGATCACATACTGATCCCAGTTGCCTCTTTCCCGATTGTACTTCACTGCAGTATCTGCCCTATCACCTGGTCCGACCATTGGGCAGTGATCACCACTGTTTCCTCGTTGATCCCCCAGGCCAGAGATAAAACCTGGTGTATGAACGAGGTGCACCTAACCAATAAATCCTACTGCCTTGATATCCAGCAAGCCCTCAAAGAGTATCTACAACACAACTCCACCCCTGAAATCTCCCCGATCCTCCTTTGGGAGGCACATAAGCCTGTAATTAGGGGTAAATGCATTTCGGTCGCCACCCACCTAAGGGTCCTTTCACATGGACGATCCGTTCAGGTCCGCCTGTCAGTTTTTCAGGCGGACCTGAACGGATGCTCCATAGAGCCGAGCCGATCCGATCCGAAAAATGTGGGACGGAGGAAAAAGCTATTTTTCCATCCGTCATCGGATCGGGTGACGACGGACGATGCGGTCCGTCGTCACCCGATCTCCCATAGGGGAGAGTGGTGCTGTGACAGGTCTGTCCCCGCGCAATGTGCAGAGATGGACCTGTCCTCTTCCTGCTCAGCGGAGATCGCTCCGGCGATCCCCGCTGTGAAAGCTGATATCCACGGGGCGGATCATCACTGATCCGCCCCGTGTGAGAGGACCCTTAAGAGAGACAAGAAACTGAGATTACAACATTTAGAAACGGATTACCATCACCACTTCCTTCAATTTCAAGCCTCACCTACCAAAACCCATAGGTTAAGAAAAAAACAAACTAGAGCTAGATCTCCTATTGGCTGAATCTGCAGATAAAGCTATACGCAGATCTAACCACACAAGTTATACCAAGGCCAACAAACCTGATACATTTATGCGCCTTCGCCGACCGGACAGGATTCACAAGCCTATCAGACTTAAGCTGGCCAATGACTCAAATACCAGCAACCCTATTAGGGTGCTCGCCGAATTCCACAAAAGACTGGCTAACTTGTATGAAGCCAAAACTCTGTTTCCCTCGCACCAAACTGAAACATTGTTTCAGGATCTACCAATCCCTAAGTAGTCTGAGTCCCACAGGGAGTCTTTGGAGAGTCCAATCACGGTCGGGGAAGTTCTTAACGCCATAAAAACCCTTAAACCCTACAAACGCCTCGGCCCAGATGGCCTTTCCAATAATTATTATAAAAAGTTTGCTGATACAATAGCCCCACTCCTTGTTGGATCCTTTAACGCCTTTTACAACAACAAACTTTTGGCAGGGACACATTGACAGCCATAATCTCCATGATTCTCAAACCTAATACAGACAATACCCTCTGGTCCAACTTTAGGCCCATATCTCTACTTAACGTAGATATTAAAATCCTGGCCAAGATCTTAGCATTGTGACTTAACCCAATTATAGGCAAATTAATCCACAAAGACCAAGTGGGCTTCATTCCCAAGCGACAGGCTAGCGATAATATCCGACGCGTTGTTTTACTACAACATTTGGCTAGGACACATAAAATACCCATGCACCTCTTATCTCTAGACATAAGAAAGGCGTTTGATACAATCTCCTGGTCTTATTTGCATTTTATTTTGAAGCATTGGGGTTTCGGGCCTCACTTCCTTCAATGGATCACTGCTCTATACACTCATCCCCAGGCTTTGGTGAAATATGCGGGGTTCCGCTCCGAGTGTTTTCCAATTCAGAGGGGAACAAGACAGGGCTGTCCCTTGTCGCCATTGTTTTTTGCCCTGGCAATTGAACCTCTCGCAGCATTGATCTGAGCAAATCCAGATATCCAAGGCCTGGAGATAGCCTCAATGACCTACAAACTGTGTCTATTTGCTGATGACGCATTATTGTTTATCACCTCCCCACATACCACTCTCTCGAATCTAATCCAACTCCTTGATAGATTTGCTCTGGTCTCGGGTCTGGACGTTAATCCGGCAAAATCTAGGGCCCTCAATGTGTCCCTGTCACAGACTGAACTCAATCAGCTACGGGGAAATTTCCCATTTCAATGGTCCAACTCCTTCATTCCCTATTTGGGTATTAAACTAACTAGTAACCCAACTGATCTATTTCACATGAACTATCTCCCGATGCTGAACCACCTCTCCCCCATACTTAATGACTGGCGTCCCCTATGCATCTCTTGGCTTGGGAGCATTGCAGCTGTCAAAATGTCTTTGCTCCCCAAGCTCCTATATCTCTACAGAGTCCTTCCAATACCGATACCCCCATACTTCCACCGTGTCATTCAGAACCGAGTGTTCAAGTATATATGGAGCTCTACTAGCCCCAGGGTTTCACAATCCATTTTACATCGCAACAAACTGGCTGGAGGTTTGGGGGGTACCCAATTTTCTACACTATTACCATGCAGCTCAACTAGCCCAAATCACATTATACCACGCCAAAACCGAAACCATCATATGGGTGAGCTTGGAGGCAATAGAACTTCATCCTATTCTAATATCGAACCTATTATGGCTAACTACCTCTGCGAGCGGTCCCATAACAAATCCCTTAACACAACACTCTTTGAAACTTTGGGATAAACTACGAAGTCCATTTAAATTAATGTCCCCACACTCCCCTCTTCTATCTTATCTGGGTCACAGACTCTTCTACCCGGCCTTCACTGAAACTGCCTTTTTCCAAGCTTGGACCCAGGCTGGTCTGAATCGCATATGTGACCTGGTCACTGAGGGTACTATAAAATCATTCGCATCCCTCCAACGCAAACACAAATCCCACATAGGGAGTGCTTTTGTTATCTTCAAATCTCCCATTTTGTGCAAATGGTTATTGGTTCTAATTCTGAGCTGGACGGTTTATCATTATTCGAGGGAATATGCGATGCAGACCCACATGCTCCAGGCATTATATCCCGGCTCTATTCTCACCTCACTTCTCCCCCCGCCGCAATCCCACTATATGCACAACAGTGAGCCAAGGACCTATCCTTAGAATTAGACATGGAGGACTGGGTCAGCATATGGAACAACACCAAAATCTCTTCGCAAAATATTGTCGCACTCAAAGCAAGTTATACGTTTCTTATGAGATGGTATCTGGTTCCGGCTAGGATAGCCAAGTTCCTGCCACCATACTCACCAAACTGTTTCTGAAACTGCGGGGAAAGAGGCACTCATATGCATATATGGTGGGCTTGCCCGATGGTACAGTGCTTCTGGGCGACAATATTCCAAATGATTTCTACGTTGACTCGGGAGCCTCAGGACCCCGACACTCCCCTAGCCCTGCTAAATTGTTTTCCAAACGAGTTTATCAAAGCACAACGACGTCTTCTTCTGCAGCTCACCACTGCAGCCAAAAAAACAATCGCCAAACCATGGAAAACCCCAACCCTAAATATAGCTGAGGTCAAAAACAGGGTCACCCAAGCAATGATTCATAGCAAAATTGAAGCCACGATCCTTGACAAAATTCCCCAACACTTAAACATCTGGCAGCCATGGATTGATCACTTCCTACCACAAGACTTTGACAAACAAATATTGGAACCATAGATTTCCATGCCCCCCTAAAGATATCGCACAGGAATTATTTGGTGCTCTGTTGGAGCCGGCCGACCACCCCCCTTCCTTTACTTTCTTCTCTTCCCTCTCTCTCCCTGCTTTTCTATGCCCTCTTATGCTGTCTCCTCATATCTTTCCCCCGTTCTTAATAGTTTCTGTGGTAACACAAATGGTTGTTAGGAACGGTTTAGCCAACTTGATGTCTCCTATACTATGGAGTACCACCCACCCTGGAACTACTACTAGCCCTCGCCCGTATCACAGGAATAAGCCCTGTAGCAACCTTTACACCATGAGAGCCTCATGTTAGTCATTTATATGTAACGCTTTTCTAACCTGTTAACGTGATGTCACTAAATCGAAATGTACTCTGCTCACAGTTGATCTTCGTTAAGCGGAGCTGTTGATGTTGATGTATACTATTTACTTGTTGCCAATAAAAATCTTTGAAAAGAAAAACAATTTTTTTCCTCAGTTTAGGCCGATATGTATTGTTCTACATATTTTTGGTAAAAAAAATTGCAATAAGTGTATAGTGCGCAAAATTTATAGTGGCTACAAAATAGGGGATAGATTTATAGCATTTTTATTATTCATTTTTTTTATTACGATTTTCATCGGGACTGTGAAACTATGACGGACAGATTGGACACTTTTGACACTATTTTGGGACCATTGTCATTTATACAATGATCAGTGCTATAAAAATGCATTGATTACTGTGTAAATGACACTTTCAGTGAAGGGGTTAACCACTAGGGGTGGTGAAGGGGTTAAGTGTGTCCTAGGGAGTGATTATAACTGTGGGTGGGAGGGGCTACACCTCACATGACAGCAATCACTGCTCCCAATGACACAGAGCAGTGGTCTCTGTCCTGTCACTAGGCAGAACAAGGAAATGATTTGTTTACAAAAGCATCTGCCCGTTCGACCTCTGCGTGACACAATCACGGGACCCACAGTCGTGGTAATGGAGACCGCGGCGGGCGTGTGCACACGCCATCGGCAGCGCTTCTTAAAAGGGGGCGTACCTCTATGCCCTTTTGCCCACCAGTGCCATTCTGCCAACGTAAATCGATGGCCGCTGGTCGGCAAGCAGTTAAAGTCAGCAGCCACAAATACTGTAGCTGCTGACTTTTAATATAAGGACCCTTACCTGTCTAGGGAGCCCGCAATGATGGCACTCCAGTCGATTTTCGCCTCTCAGGGGCTGCCGCCTTTTGGCTTCACAGCCGGTTCCCTACTGTGCATGTGCGAAGAGTGCTGCGCTTTCTAACTGGCCTGGCGGTGGAGGAAGGAGGAGGGGGGCTGAACTTCTGAGGCACAGCGCAGCGGCACCATCTCCCGGAAGTGGGGACGGGTATGTACTTATGTGTATATATTTACAGTCTATGTGTTTAAGGCAAGGTTTGCCTCATCCCTGAAATGGCCACCAGTTCTGCTGTAGAGTCCCATAACCCACTCCTGAAACCCTATCTCCCAACATGATTCATTTTTTTAGTTCAGCCTGCTGGTTGAATGAAAAAAAATAATGATTCCCCCATCCACACATTTGTTGTGGACAGTGTTAATTTCATTAATGAAAATATTTTTTCCAAAATTTTCATCAGCTGCATTTTTCCAGTGACAAAGACTAAAGCCTCGTACACACGATCGAATTGTTGGCCAACAAAACCGTGGACTTTTGTCGGAAGGGCGTTGGCCCAAACTTGTCTTGCATACAAACGGCAAGAAATTATCGGCCAACAAGCACGAACAAGCACCACCCTTTTGGCTCCTTCTGCTAATTTTTTGTTAGTAGAAGTTTGGTGAGTGTTGATTTGCGCTTTTCATTTTGCACTTTTCATTTAGCCCTTTTGATTTTGTGCTTTTCAGTTTGTTTCTGAACGGCCATTCATCAACCAGACGTTGCAGAATGGGAGGAGATAACGTGTTCTTTATTATTGGCCTTGGAGTTATTGCTTTGACGTTTTTTTTTTTTGGTTGAATAATAATGATCTGATGTGGTATATTTTCTATATATTTGGATGCATAGAATGCACTTTTTGGTTAAGTTCTGTTGGCAGATAGCATGTCTAATTTTATTTGTTTTCCTTTTTTAATGCACAATAAAAACATTGTGGAGAATAATACTTGGCTATGTGTTTTGTCAAATGACAATTTGGGAGTTACATTTAAAAAAATACAAATGACAATTTGGCAAGTTACATTTAAAAAAATACAATGTAAAATTGATAAGGGACACCAACATAGTTGTATCTTTGATCTTAAAAACTACGGGATAATGGTGCTGTGGTTTGTACTTTGGACTTTTGTCTGATGGACTTGTGTACACACGCTCGGAAAATCCGCCAACAGACATTTGTCCGCGGAATATTTTAAAACCTGCTATCCAAAATGTGTCCACGGAAAATTTGACAACAATTGTCCGATGCAGCATACACACGGTCGGATTTTCTGCCAACAGCCTGTCATCACACATTTCTCGTCGGAAAGTCCGATCGTGTGTACAAGGCTTAAACTAAAAGTACTGAGAATTTTCGTCAATTGACGAAAAAACTATGACAAAAATCAATTCCAGACAACGGAAACGAAACGAAAATGTGAGGGAGGGACGTTTTACTTAAAGACAGTTAAATCTGTGTTTGTGTAGTTTATTCAACCCTTAACACTTCCAGCCCAAGGCCATCATAATGTCCTGGGCTTTCAGTGGAGATATCTGAATGATGCCTGCAGCTACAGGCATCATTCAGATATCTTTTTTTTCCTGCCAGCGATTGCTGATGTTCCCCCCTCCCCACCGCCCTCCGGGGCTTCTACCGGGTTGCTCCTGCATTGAGCAAGCCGGAGAAGGAATCCAGCGGCGGAAGTTTACCATAGAGAATACTGCAGACCAAATGGTCCCGTCAGTCTCTTTGACCTTCGGAGGTCGGGCGCGACGTTATGACCCCACATCTGGCCCGGCAGATGTAAACACTGCCTTATACTTGCCTAAGGGCCCTTTCACACGGACGATCCCTTCAGGTCCGCCTGTCAGTTTTTCAGGCGGACCTGAACGGATGCTCCATAGAGGTCTATGGAGGGTCGGATGTCAGCGGTGACAAGTCCGCTGACATCCAACCCGCTCCGATCCGAAAAAGTGTGACGGAGGAAAAAGCTATTTTTCCATCCGTCATCGGATCGGATCGGGTGACGACGGACACTGCGGTTCTAGCCCAAGATCTCCCCTCTAATGCCCTGTACACACGGTCGGACATTCCGACCACAAAATCCGTCAGATTTTTTCCTGACGGATTTTGGCCGAAACTTGTGTTGCATACACACGGCCGGACAAAGTTGTCGGAAAATCCGATCGTTCGGAACGAGGTGACGTAATTCACGTACGACGGGACTATAAAGAGGCCAGTAGCCAATAGCTTTCATCTCGTAATTTATTCTGAGCATGCATGGCACTTTGTCCGTCGGAATTCTCTACACACGATCGGAAAAAATCTGATCAGATTGTGTTGTCGGAAAATTTTAGAACCAGCTCTCAAACTTTTTCCGTCAGAAATTCGGATGGAAAAAGTCCGATAGAGCCCACACACGATCGGATTTTCCGACAACATAATCTGATCTGACTTTTTCCGTCTCAAAGTCGGACCGTGTTTACAGGGCATAACTCTAAACAGGTAACCTGTAAAAAAAATTTAAGTTTCACCCTTGGAGATTCCCCCCGCCACCTTCCGGGGGTTCTAGTGGCTCGCAAGCTGGAGAAGGAATCTGCCACCGGCGGAAGTATACCATAAAGAATACTGCAGACCAGATGGTCCCCGGCAGTCTCTTTGACCTTTGGAGGTCGAGCGTAACATTATGACCACACGTCCGGCCCGGCAGATGTAAACTTTGCCGTGTACTTGGCTAAAAAGGCTGAGATTGCTTTTTTTTTTTTATCTCAGTCTTTAAAGCCTAGAGGAGAGATGTCCCCATATCTCTCCATAAAGAGGACCTGTCATACAATATTCCTATTACAAGGGATGTTTACATTCCATGTAATATAAATAAAAGTGATAAAAAAAAAATGAAGGGAAAGTGTTAAAAAAAAATAAAAATAAAATAAACAATTAAAAATAATGTATATATGAAAGGCTCCTGCGCTCTATGGCCAAAAGATTGTAAGAAGGCAAAGATCTATTCTAATGGGAGCAGCAAACACTCTATGAGTTGACTCTCAATAATAAACAGAAAAAAAAGGGGGGGGGGGGGGTTGTGTTGCGCAACACAACCCCCCCCCCCTTTTTTTCAATAAAAAATAATAATTTAAAGCGCCCCCGTCCTCACACACAGAAGTGAACGCATATGTACATCGCACCCACATATGTAAAAGGAGTTTAAACCACACGTGTGTAGTATCACTGCGAACATTAGAGTGAGAGCAACAGTTCTAGCCCAAGATCTCCCCTGTAATGCCCTGTACACACGGTCGGACATTCCGACCACAAAATCCGTTAGATTTTTCCCAACGGATTTTGGCCGAAACATGTGTTTCATACACACGGCCGGACAAAGTTGTTGGAAAATCTGATCGTTCGGAACGAGGTGACGTAATTCACAAACGATGGGACTATAAAGAGGCCAGTAGCCAATAGCTTTCATCTTGTAATTTATTCTGAGCATGCGTGGCACTTTTTTTCCGTCGGAATTCTCTACACACGATTGGAAAAAGTCTGATCAGATTTCGTTGTCGGAAAACTTTAGAACCAGCTCTCAAACTTTTTCAGTCGGAAATTCCGACGGAAAACGTCCGATAGAGCCCACACACGATCGGATTTTCCGACAACATAATCCGATTGGACTTTTTCTGTTGGAAAGTCTGACCATGTGTACAGGGCATAACTCTAAACAGGTAACCTGTAAAAAAAATTAAAGTGTCACCCTTGGAGATTCCCCCCGCTCTTGCCACCCTCCGGGGGTTCTAGCAGCTCGCCCCTGCGATCAGCAAGCCAGAGAAGGAATCTGCCGCCGGCGGAAGTTTACCATAAAGAATACTGCAGACCAGATGGTCCCCGGCAACAAATGTTGGCTAGCATGCTCTCAAATTTTCCGCCAACAAATGTGTGTTGTCGGATTTTCTGATTGTGTGTACACAAGTCCATCGGACAAAAGTCCAAAGTACAAACACGCATGCTCGGAATTAAGGACGAGACAGAAGCCTCGGTCTTGTAAAACTAGCATTAGTAATGGAGATATCACATACTACGTTCGTAATTGTTGGCCAACATTTGTGAGACTGTGTGTATGCAAGACAAGTTGGAGCCAACAACCTTCAAACAAAAATCCACGTTTTTGTTGTCGGAAATACTGGGCATAACAGTGGCATTTCTTATGCCTATTGTGCATGAGGTCTTAGGAATTTTTGCCAGACAGATTTTAGCAAGGAGAATGGTATCGGGACTTGGAAGGTTTAGAAATGGTAGCGTATCTGGGGTATAATATTCATTTTTAGAATGGCATTTTTTGGCAGACCTTCTTGACTACATTGGATTGTGTCACAGGCAAAGTGTTTTTTTTTTTTATCATACAAACACTTTAGAAGTGTGATACTTGTGTAAACATTATCAGTGTATAGGGTGTCGACCCTTAGGCCTGATTCACACCTATGCATTTTTAGTGCTTTTTGCATTTTGCAGATTTGCACTACAGAACGTGTTTCAAAGGAAACCGTGGTAAATGGACTGTAGTGTAAATCTGCAAAATGCAAAAAGCTCTAAAAATGCATAGGTGTGAATCAGGCTTTATTCAGAACCTAAAGACAACCACAATGCCCCGTACACATGGTAGGATTTTCCGACAACAAAATCCATGTTTTTTTTTCCGACGGATCTTGGCTCAAACTTGTCTTGCATACACACAGTCACACAAAGTTGGTCGGAAATTCCGAACGTCAAGAACGCGGTGACATACCAACACGTACGACGTGCCAAGGAAAATGAAGTTCAATAACCAGTGCTACTCTTCTGCTTGATTCCGAGCATGGGTGGAACTTTCTGCATCAGAATTGTGTACACACGATCGGAATTTCCGACAATTTTGTAGTCGGAAAATTTGAGAACCAGCTCCCAAATGTTGTGTGATGGAAATTCCGATGGAAAATGTCTGATGGAGCATACACATGGTCGGAATTTCCGACAACAAGCTCCTATCAAACATTTTCCATCAGAAAATCCTATTGTGTGTACGGGGCAATACAGCTTGAATTTCAGTGGATTCTTGCTGAATTGACTGAAAATGAAGTCATGGGTGACCCTGTCAGCACCTCCTGGCTTGACAAAACTTGATTGAAATATCAAAGAAGCCAGATGGAAAATTACCCAGCTCCTTTGATTTTTTCAGTCAAGCTTTATCGAGCCAGGTGAAAAATTGTCCGTTAAATAGAGACTGCATCCTATCCAAAACTGCTTGAATAAAATAGCTGACAGTGCAGATTCCTCCAGACATGCTGTTTAGCATAGATTGGGGAATCTTATGAATTTGCTACGTTCAACCTGTTGACTAAACAAGAGAACTCTAGCCCTGGGCCGGTGCTAGACTATTTTGTGCCCTAGGCAAGACCAGCTACCTGCAACCCACCCCAAAAAAATAAAACTTCAAACTAAGTTTAATAAATCTAGCACCAGAACTTCTGCCTAACACTAAACTGATGACCTGTAGGGGCTTTGAGTGTGTGCGCCCATGAAACTGTGAAAAACTTTAGCACCCTATATTTTTTCATAGTTAATTCTTTAAAAGCCCCTACAAGTCATCAGTTTAGTGTTATGCAGGGGTTGTGATGCTAAAATTATTGCTCTCACTCTAGTCTGCGCAGTGACACATAACATGTGTAGGGCAGGAGACAAAGCCCATGCATTTTTGTATGTGTGTAGAGAGGCTCTAAAATGTTTTTTTTTTATGTGTCTCTTTAAATGTTTAAAACATGTTTTTATATTTTTTTAGTATTGTTATTGTTTATTTTTTTTACATAACATTTATTACTATCACATAGCCCCTATGTGAGAGCATATAGATGACAGATACTCTTTATTAGACATTCAGTGTCTGTTATGCCACATACACACGACCAGACTTTTCGACAGCAAAGGTCCGAAGGAACAAATCCGTCAAAAAATTTGATCGTGTGTGGACTCCATCAGACCTTTGCTGTCCAAAAATCTGACGGACTTTAGAAATAGAACATGTTTCAAAATTTTCCACCGGAACTCCGCTGGACCCAGTTCCTATGGAGAAATCCGCAGGGCAGCTATTGGCTACTGATTATGAACTTCCTTATTCTTTTTTTTTTTTTCTTTTTTCTTTCTTTTTTATGCCACATCAGTGTTTCTATACCAGAGACTAGGTTCAGCTTGTCGCTCACTCGTGTCTCATTCTCAATTCCACATCATCGTGGCATATTTGGTTGTACAAATATTTAACTTAGTGTAATCACATAAAAATTTTGTGTCGTTTAATTTAAATACAGAGGTAATAGAAGATCCCCTAGTGTTTGTGGACTACACACCGTGACGATATCTATTGTCCTGGTACCTCATATCTAATACAAATTTCCCTCTCCCTACTCCCCCCCCCACCCCCATCCCCAGCTCATAAGAAGACACACTAAGCAATAAAATACATAATAAGAATAGGTAGTAGAAATGTA
Source organism: Lithobates pipiens (assembly GCF_037356315.1). Lineage (NCBI taxonomy): Eukaryota > Metazoa > Chordata > Amphibia > Anura > Ranidae > Lithobates > Lithobates pipiens. The sequence continues at coordinate 19,128,590 of NW_027507696.1, forward strand.
CAAGCTAAGAAGCGCTTGTTCTATCCCAGTTACTTATAGGGGAATCCCTAGTCTTCCCAATCCAGAGCCCCATATCTTTTTGAACTCCTTACCATTACCCTGTTTAAAAAAGAGCCTAGCCGCGTACGGGGCCCCGAAAACCAAGCACCGCCTTCAGGCTTTCTAAGGGCGTTACAGTTTTGAAGGCCATAAAATGCCAAGATGGCACAAACCATCCCCAAATGACCCCATTTTGGAAAGTAGACACCCCTAAATTTAGGGGTACACTAGTGAGACTAGGTAATAAATGGCGGGTGCCCTGAAACTATAAAAAAAATAACTAACCAACCAGCGTCACCTGTAACAGTTATATGGTGATCACTGGTGAAAGGGTTAACTAGGGGGCAATCAGGGGGCTTTATGCGGTAGTATATGGGGGTCCCTGGCGCTATAAAAAGCTGCAGCGAACCTAAATACCTACCTGCCTAACTAGCGTCACCTGTGACACTAATACAGTGATCAGAAAAACGATCGCTTATTAGGCTGGGTTCACACTGGAGCGATGCGGGAACGCCACGAATCCGCAGCGGGTTCCCGCATCACATGCCTCCCGGCGGCAGTTCACACTGCCCTATGCGAACTGCTGGGAGTGTCAGTGAAATGTTAATGACACCCCCAGATCAGTTCGCATATCGCAGTGCGATCTGCAAACTCGGATCGCATGGTGTGAACACCCATGCGATCCGATTCTGCTGCGGACCAAAAAAAGGGTCCCGTGCGAGTTTGCGGCGGGTGCGGCGGGTGCGACACGAATTCAGCCATACTATCTGTATGGCTGAACTCGAATCGCACAGAGATCGGATGTGATTTGCACTGCAGTGCGGTGCGAATCACATCCGTTCTCATAAACCGCTGCAATGTGAACCCAGCCTTAGTGACACTGGCGATGGGGGGTGATCACGGGGTCAAACCTTTATTGGGGGGGTTAGGGGGGTACCTTAGAACTAAAGGGGGCTAACCCTAACTGCCCTAACAGTTATTACAGTCACAAATGACACCCGCCGGGTGATCAGGGGGTTAAACCTTTATTAGGTAATAAATGGCGGGTGCCCTGAAACTATAAAAAAATAACTAACCAACCAGCGTCACCTGTAACAGTTATATGGTGATCACTGGTGAAAGGGTTAACTAGGGGGCAATCAGGGGGCTTTATGCGGTAGTATATGGGGGTCCCTGGCGCTATAAAAAGCTGCGGCGAACCTAAATACCTACCTGCCTAACTAGCGTCACCTGTGACACTAATACAGCGATCAGAAAAACTATCGCTTATTAGGCTGGGTTCACACTGGAGCGATGCGGGAACGCCATGAATCCGCGGCGGGTTCCCCCATCGCATGCCTCCCGGGGGCAGTTCACACTGCCCTATGCGAACTGCTGGGAGTGTCAGTGAAATGTTAATGACACCCCCAGATCAGTTCGCATATCGCAGTGCGATCTGCAAACTCGGATCGCATGGTGTGAACACCCATGCGATCCGATTCTGCTGCGGGCCAAAAAAAGGGTCCCGTGCGAATTTGCGGCGGGTGCGGCGGGTGCGGCGGGTGCGACACGAATTCAGCCATACTATCTGTATGGCTGAACTCGAATCGCACAGAGATCGGATGTGATTTGCACTGCAGTGCGGTGCGAATCACATTCGTTCTCATAAACCGCTGCAATGTGAACCCAGCCTTAGTGACACTGGCGACGGGGGGTGATCACGGGGTTAAACCTTTATTGGGGGGGTTAGGGGGGCACATTAGAACTAAAGGGGGCTAACCCTAACTGCCCTAACAGTTACTACAGTCACAAATGACACCAATGCAAAAAAAAAAAAGCAATTGGTGTCACTGTGGGTAATTGGGGGGTGATCGTGGGGTAAAGGGGGGGTGTGAGTGTGCCTGGCATGTTCTACTGTATGTGGGGTGTGTTGGTGCAACTCACCGAACCTCTCTCCTCGGTGCCGGAACGAAAACTACCGTCACGGAGGAGAGAATACATCACTTCCTCTCCTGTGTTTACATTACAGGAGAGGAAGTGATGTCACCGGACATTTTCATTCGCCGGGAGCGATCGCGAGGGGGTGGCCATGAATGAATGGCCGTCCCCTCGTCCGGGATCGCTCCCGAACGAATACCGACCGCCGCAGGCACCGGGCGGGGGCCCGATCGGGCCCCCGACCGGCGGGCAGGCAAGGACGTACATGTAAGCCCTTATGCCTGCCCGTGCCATTCTGCCGACGTACATCGGCGTGCGGCGGTCGGCAAGTGGTTAAGCACAAAACTGTTTTTTCCCCCAAAAAAATGCGTTGAAAAATTGCTGCGCAAATACCGTGTGAGATAAAAATTTGCAACGACCACCATTGTATTCTCCAGGGTCTTTGCTAAAAAAAATATATATATATAATGTTTTGGGGTTCTGTGTAATTTTCTAGCAAATAAATGATGATTTTTATATGTAGGAGAGAAATGTCAGAATTGTCCTGGGTGCTTCAGAACGCCTGATAGCGCTCCCTGCATGGTGGGCCTCTGTATGTGGCCGCACTGTGTAAAAGTCTCACACATGTGGTATCGCCGTACTCGGGAGTAATAGCAGAATGTGTTTTGGGGTGTAATTTGTGGTATGCATATGCTGTGTGTGAGAAATAACCTGATAATATGACAATTTTGTGGAAAAAAAAAAAAAGTAAAAAAATCTTGATTTTGCAAAGAATTGTGGGAAAAAATGACAACTTCAAAAAACTCATCATGCCTCTTACTAAATACATTGGAATGTCTTCTTTCCAAAAAGGGGTCATTTGGGGGGTATTTGTACTTTTCTGGCATGTTAGGGTCTCAAGAATTGAAATAGGCCGTCAGTACTTCAGGTGTGATCAATTTTCAGATATTTGCTCCATAGCTTGTGGACTCTATAACTTTCACAAAGACCAAATAATATCCACCAATTTGTACTTATTTTTACCAAAGATATGTAGTAGTATACATTTTGGCCAAAATTTATGAAGAAAAATCTACTAAATTTTATAACAGAAACGAAGAAAAATTCATTTTTTTCACAGAATTTTCGGTCTTTTTTCTTTTATAGCACAAAAAATAAAAAACTGATAGGTGATTAAATACCACCAAAAGAAAGCTCTATTTGTGTGAAAAAAAGGACAAGAATTTCATATGGGTACAGTGTTGCATGACTGAGTAATTGTCATTCAAAATGTGAGAGCACCAAAAGCTGAAAATTGGTCTGGTTATTAAGGGTGTTTAAGTGCCCAGTGGTCAAGTGGTTAAAGTGATTGCCACAAAAATAAATACCAGAATAAAAGGTTTCCATGCAAAATAGAAATTAAATACTTACCTTTCCTACTTCCTGTGCCACCAAACACACTTCAAAGTAGAGAATCATCCCCTAAAGCCAATGCAGAAACCAACACTTTTGGTAGCATCGATCTACTTGTGTCCCCTGCTGACCTCAGTGGGTTCTCCTGCCAACCCCTACATGACTACAGGTCACAGAAGTGATGTGGAGGTCAGTGGGAGGAACTACTGAGTGCAGCGGGGAACACAGAAGATCGACATTCCAGAAAGTGTCAGTATCTGCAGAGACTTTAAAGGGTTACTAAATCCTATTATATATATTATATATATTTATTTTTTAATTTTTTTAATAACAAACATATTATGTGTATATATAGTGAAGCAGCGCTAACTAGTAAACAAATCAATAAAGTGCTATATAAACAAAAATATCAATGAATATCTCAAGTGCAACTAGTGGCTGTAAGCCCTTTTTTACAACTTTATGCTACAGGTAAGCCCTATATTAAGGCTTACATGTAGCTACCCAGGATATCTCCTAAACCTGCACAGTTTAGGAGATGTCCCCTGTATGTGCCGATGTCATCAGCACATGCGCACTAGGGCAAACCTATGTGCCATTGCTTCAGTCTGTGTGCCGTTACCGGCAGCTCCTGCGCGCATGCAGGAGTTACTTCTGGGTATCGCGGCTCCGGCATTGTGATTGGCCGGAGCCGCGATACCCAGAAGTAACTCCAGGACGACATGTCAGCGGCCGGAGGGGGAGACGTGGACTGCTGCGGGGGCTTTGATCTGAGGTAAGTAATACATAATGAGCTAGTATGCTATGCTCATTATGCCTTTGTCTTGCAGGGTGTTTTTTTTATTTTATTTTTTTATTTTTTACGAGGGTTTACTTCCTCTTTAAGAGAGACTCTTATATATGTATTCAATATGAAATCCAATAAAGTGTATCACATCAAAATACAATTCAAATAAATAATTCAGTGGAAATAGTCAAATTATAATAAAGGGCATCCAAAGGAATCTAGTGATTCAGAAAGGTAATCAGTCTCTTGTTCAGAGTGTAAATCAGTAAATTCCTGTGTAGACAGATAGAGCTGAGGGGGAAAAGGGACGGATGTAGGAGTCCACTTTACAGATGTAAGATGGTAATAGCAACTTTCTAAAATCCTCCCCCAGTGATGCTAGCCTCTCACCTTATGTATAGACCCCAACCGGTCTAGTAGTGCATTGATAAACGCCCAGACTGTTGCTGAATCTTCCTCAATGTGTCCAAGGGATCAAAGTATTTTTCATTTATAGAATAACATTCCACAGAGATGCCTCGGTGGTTCCCACACTGTGATGACATCACCACTGTGCAGGAAACTCCAACACACAGAGCTCCGTGTGTTGGAATTTCCTGCACAGTGGTGACGTCATCACAGTGTGGGAACCACCGAGGCATCTCTGTGGAATGGTATTCTATAAATGAAAAATACTTTGATCCCTTGGACACATTGAGGAAGATTCAGCAACAGTCTGGTCGTTTATAAATGCACTACTAGACCCGTTGGGGTCTATCCATAAGGAAAAGACAGTGGAAAACTGAGAAAAGCTGCAGTGATCCCTTGGACACATTAAGGAAGATTCGGCAACAGTCTGGTCATTTATCAATGCACAACTAGACCAGTTGGGGTCTATCCATAAGGTGAGAGGCTAGCATCACTGGGGGAGGATTTTAGAAAGTTGCTATTACCATCTTATATCTGTAAAGTGGACTACATTTGTCCCTTTCCCCCTCAGCTCTATCTGTCTACACAGGAATTTACTGATTTACACTCTGAACAAGAGACTGATTACCTTTCTGAATCACTAGATTCCTTTTCATATTCTTTATTATAATTGGACTATTTCCACTGAATAATTTATTTGAATGTTATTTTGATGTGATACACTTTATTGGATTTCCTATTGAACACATATATATGAATCTCTCTTAAAGTGGTTGTATACCCAAATTTTACACTTTTACCTACAGGTAAGCCTATAATAAGGCTTACTTGTAGGTAAAATTAATATCTTCTAAACTTGTACGGTTTAGGAGGTTTTCCCTATGCATGCAACCGCTGACGTCAGTGGCGCATGCGCTCTGAATGCCCCAGCTGCAGCGTTGCCGGACCTTGCCGGGAAGTAAACTCTTGCGTGCATGTGCGGGAGTGACATCACCATGGCTCCGGCCACTCACAGCGCCGGAGCCGCAAACCCGGAAGACACGCCGAGGGCAACGTGTCAGCTCCCTTGGCGTGGACCAGGCTCGGATATCGGGGCTTCGTTCTGAGGTATTTCATAATGAGCTAGTATGTGCTGCATACCAGCTCATTATGCCTTTGCCTTGCAGGGTTTTTTTTTCCTTTTTTTTATGTGTGGGTTTACTACCGCTTTAATGAGTTGCAGTTGAGAAATTCATTGATATTTTTGTTTATATAGCAATTTATTGATTTTTTTACTAATTAGCACTGCTTCACTATATATATATACACATACTTAGGGGTGTTGGCAACACTACAGAAGCTTAACAGCTTTTTATATTCCATTAAGCACTTTTTATCATGCACCTTATATCCAGCACTTTACTCACCATCAATTTTTTTTTGGTAACGCATTAGTACTTTCTTTTTAACAACAAACATATTATACTTACCTCCACTGTGCAGTTCGTTTTGCACAGAGTGGCCCAGAACCTCATCTTCTGTGGTCCCCCGGCATCGCTCGCGGTTCCTCCTGGCATCTGGAAACCCCCTAGGACAGTGGTCATCAACCTTGTCCTTAGGGCCCACTAACAGGCCAGGTTTGCAAGATAACTGAAATACATCACAGGTGATATAATTTGCTGTTCAGTGATTGCAGTATTCTAGTCTGCATCTCCCCAAAGTAATACATAAAACCTGGCCTGTTAGTGGGCCCCAAGGACAGGGTTGATGATCACTGCCCTAGGAGAAGCGCTCTCCCAGGGGTTACCTTGTGGGTGGGCTCCCGAGTCCAGCACTTGCGCCCATAGACAGAATGCTGGACTCGGCCCCGGCTCGCGCATCATTGGATTTGATTGACAGCAGCTGGAGCCAATGGCTGTGCTGCTATCAATCTATGCAATCAAGAGCCGAGAACCCTGGGCAGAGAGGAAGAGCGTGTCTCTGGCAGGGGAATGAACAGGCTCAAGTGAGTAGAACAGGGGAGGCTGGGGGGGCTGCTGAGTGACAGAAGTTTTTTCACCTTAATGCATAGGATGCATTAAGGGGAAAAAACATGAGGGTTTACAACCCCTTTAAGTGCCGGTTCACACAGGAGCGACCTCTCAGGCGACTTGGCCGCCTCAAAAGTCGTGCTCCATGCATTGCAATGGAACCATTCTAATAGGAGAGACTCAAGTCGCTCCAACTTAGAAAAAGGTTCCTGTACTACTTGGGGGCGACTTTGGAGCAGCTTGTATTGATTTCTATACAGAAGTCGTTTTGCAAGCCGCTCTGAACGGGGCGGTTCAGAGTCGGACAAGAGTCAGGGTGACGCCCCCCCCCCCATGTGAACCGGCACTAAGGGACAACTTCTCTGCATCAAAGCAGTGTTCAGCCAAGGCAATACTTATGCCGCGTACACACGACCGGACGATGGACTTGGTCCAGCGGACAATACGACGGGCTTTCCAGCTGAGGTCCGCTGGACTTTCAAACAAAAGGATTTGGCCACAAACAATCACTCCAAAGGTCAGACGGATTTGAACGTGATGACGTAGAATAAGGAAGTTCATAGCCAGTGGCCAATAGCTGACCTAGCGTCGGTTTTAGTCCGTCGGACTAGCACGAAGACGACCGGATTTTTTGACCGGACCCGAGTCCATCGGAAAGATTTGAAGCAAGTATTGTTTCTAGGTCCACTGGACTTTTGGGAAGAAAGAGTCCGCTGGAGCCCACACACGATCGAATTGTCAGACTGATTCCAGTCCGCCGGTCCAAGTCCGTTGAAAAGTGTGGTCGTGTGTACACGACATTAGTTTCTTTTTGCAGGGAAAACTTTTTGGACTTCTGATGTTTTGCATTGTTACAATGCCTTACCTAATGCTTCCTGTTTTTAATTAGCCCAGGTTGATACCTGAGCAATCTGGTGTACTTTTCTAAAAGTGCTTGAATGCTGGGCATGGGAAATATTAATGTATCTTCTATAGTATCCATTCACACTTGAACATTGTGCTTGATGCTCAAAGCTTGAAAAAGGACATGAGCTTCTTTGGAGTGGAATCGTATGTTTTTGCTCCTTAAAGACTTCACAGGGAGGGCACGGAAAACACTTGAAAATGCACATAATGTGCCTTCTTTCTCATGAATTCTTGCCTCTCCTTCCCCTAGTGACTAGCTTTCCATTTGCTAAAAAAAACACTCGGGCTGAAAAATTAGGATTTTTAGAAAAGCTTACCTGTAAAATAATTTTATTGGAGTACATCACGGGACACAGAGCACTATAGTAATAACTATATGGGTTATAGTCCACCTTTAGGTGAATGGACACTGATATAACCAAAAAGGAAACAGGAAGTGCTCCTCCCTATATAACCCCTCCCATACCGGGAGTATCTCAGTTTTTGTAGCAAAGCAATATATACACATATCCCAATAAGAGGGAAGGGACCTCTGTGTCCCGTGATGTACTCCAAGAAAGGGATTTTACAGGTAAGATTTTATAAAAATCCTATTTTCTTTATCGTACATCATGGGACACAGAGCACCATAGTAATAAATATATGGGATGCCCCAAAGCAATGCCACCTGAGGGGAAGGAGACACAAAGCAAATAGCCGCCGCCAGGCTTGAGGACCTAAGGCGGCAGAAGAACCTGCGCCCAAAGTCGGTGTCCTCCTGCCATCTTACATCCATTTGATAGAATCTTGTGAATGTATGTACTGACGACCAAGTAGCGACCTTACCAACCTTAGCCACAGAGACTCGGTGACTGCCCATGAAGCACTGCCTGCCCGGGTAGAGTGTGCTTTAATCTTAAAGGGAGGAACCCTTCTTTTCAGGCCATAAGCCTGACTAATCACCTGATGAATCCACTTAGCAACAGTAGATTTTGATGCTGCCTGACCCTTTCTATGGCCTTCCGGCAACACAAAAAAAACATCAGTTTTCCGTATCTGAGCAGTCGCTTTCAGATAGGCTTTAATTGCTCTTACTATATCAAGAGAATGTAATCATTTTTCTTCTGCAGAACGAGGATCTGAGAAAAAGGAAGGTAAGGAAACAGATGAAGTCAGATGAAAACCAGACACTACCTTTAGCAAAAAGGTTGGGTGCGGATGCAGCACAACCTTATCCTTGTGAATGATTAAGTATGGCTCTTTACAGGAGAAAGCAGCCAATTCTGATACTCCTCTTGCAGAGGTTATCACAACTAGGAATACCAATTTCCTTGTCAAAAGGATCAAAGGAATATTCTGTATAGGTTCAAAGGGTTGTCTTTGCAACACAGATAAAACCAGATTCAAATCCCATGGGCACAAGGGTATTCTAATTGGTGGAGTTATCCGAGTTACCCCTTGTATGAATACCTAGACTAAAGAGTGTGAAGCAAGCAGCCTTTGGAAAAACAATGCCAAGGCTGAAATCTGACCTTTGATTGTACTCAAGGCCAGCTTCATTTCTACTCCTAATTGTAGAAAGGCCACTTCCTATGACATAAGGACATGAGGATGCCAACCCTTGGTTTCACACCAAGTGACGTAGGCCTTCTAGACCCTGTAATAAATGATCCTGGAGGCCGGCTTTCTGGCATTAATCAAGGTGGTTACTACCGAACCCTAAAGCCCCAGATTTTTTAGAATATGGGCTTCAATAGCCACACCGTTAAATTTAGCATTTGTAAGGCAGGGTGGAATACTGGTCCCTGCGACAGCAGGTCTGGACAAATTGGGAGAGTCAAAGACTCCCCTACTGCCATTCTCAAGATCCCTGCATACCAGGGTCTTCTGACCCATGCCGGGCCACTAGGATTACAGGCTTCCCTTCTTCCCTGATCCTATGAAGCAGCCTTGGTAGCAGCTGAACTGGAGGGAATGCATAAATCAGTGAAAACTGATTCCACAGGATCACTAACGCATCTACTTCAAGTACAAATGGATCCCCTGTTCTTGCCACAAAAGTTGTCCAACTTCTTGTTGAACCTGGACATCAATAGATCAACGTCCAGCGTACCTTCCCTTGAATAGTGGTTTCTTCTAGAACTGCTCCCTAGCCCCATAGGCTGGCATCCGTTGTTACTACTTTCCAGGAAACTGGAATGAAGGATTTCCCCTTCTGTAAATTCCTGGTTATCAACCACCAGTTGAGACTCTGGCGTACCTTTGGAGCCAGGTTCACTGGATAATCCAAGGCTTGATTCTGTTTGTTCCAGACAACAGTCTTGAATGAAACTGGGCATAGGGAACCACTTCGAAGGAACCTACCATCTTCCCTAGTAGTCTCATGCAAAGGCGAATGGAAGGACCCTTCCTTGCCTTAACCGCCTGGACCAGCTCTCTTAGAGCGTTGACCTTTGCCTGAGGCCAGAGCACCCTTCCTGGGTTGTGTCTATGACCAGGCCCAAATACTGCAGCTTTCTTTCCGGCTGCAAGGATGATTTCTCTAAACTGAGAATCCAACCTCAGATAACCGACTGTCCTGGACATCCCTTGATTTAACCCTGCTATTGACTGATCTACCAGTAGCAGGTCGTTTAGGTATGCTATTAATGCTATACCCTGGCCTCTTAGTCTTGCTAGTACTGGTGCAAACACTTTTGTAAACAGTCGGGGAGTGATAGCTAACCCGAAAAGGCAAAGCCACAAACTGAAAGTGGCGCTGCTCTACCGCAAACTGCAGAAACTTCTGGTGAGTGGGAAATATTGGCACATGTAGATACGCATCCTTGATATCTATGGATGCTAGAACCTCTCCTCCCCATAGGGTGGAAACAACTGACCGTATCGACTCCATTTGTAAGGAGCGGATGTTTAGGAAGTGATTCAGATTCCTGAGATCTAGAATGGGTCTGATATCTCAATTTGGTTTTGGTACCATATAGTATTGTATTGAGGTTTTGTGCTGCCCTAGGCATGACTAAACTCATGCACCCTCTAATTTAAACACGACCCACCCCTTCCTGTCAAGGCCACACCCCTTGCTGTTTAACCCCCCCCCCCCCCGAAATGTTTGAGTGGGGATACTAGTTCTGAGGGCCTGGGGGGGGGCAATGGATTCCCTTAATTTGCATAGATTTCCTCTCACTTCCTGTTTAGCTATGGGGCAGGAAGTGAAGAGAAATCTCTGCATTGGAACAGGGATGGTAAAAAATAAACTGACAGGGGCTATAGCCCTCCCTTATTCTATGCAAAATGAAAAAAAAAAAGTGTTGCCTTTAGTTCTACTTTAAGCACAAATTTCTGATAATTTTATGGAGAGGACCAATGCTGCGTACACACAACTGGACTTTCCGGTAGAAAAGGTCAGACAAAATCATTCCGTCGGATATTGCGATCGCGTGTGGGCTTTTCTGACTTTTTTCTTCAAAAATTCTGACGGACCTAGAAATAGAACATGTTTCAAATCTGTCCGACGGAATCAATTTCTATCGGGAAAACCATTCATCTATATGCTGGTGCGACGGACCAAATACGACGCAAGGGCAGCTATTGGCTACTGGCTATCGAACTTCCTTTTCTAGTCCCGTCGTACGTCATGTTCAAAATGAATGGACTTTGGTCCGTTCGTGTGTGGGCAAGTCCGTTCGGTCGGAAATCCATGAGAACTCCGTCGGAACTCCGTCGGGAAGACCTTCAGACCTTTTCTGCCAGAAAGTCTGGTCGTGTGTACGTGGCATAAGAGGATATAACCATGCCAATGGTGCAGCAGAAAACATATAGTACAGTGAGGAAGGTTTGTGGTCCAGGATGATAAGACAGTCAAAATTAGTTGCACAGTTGCAGAATGCCGGCCGCCCGCATACCGGAAGCAGGGCAGCCACTTTATAGGGTTGATACCATAAAGGGATTGGAATATAACCCCATGTCCTTCTCTTCTGAGAGAACCTCTATTATCACTCCCTTACACAGTAATAGTTCCAGTGCCAGAAATAAGGACTTTTTCTTTACTGGGTCCTTGGGAACGTTTGATTTTTGAAAAAGTGATGGTGGAAACTCTTGGAACTCTAGTTAGTAGCCTAGGGCTACTACAGAGAGGACCCACTTATCTTGGATTTACTCTTGCCAAGTCTGTGAAAACCACAGCAGTCTTCCCCCCACTCGATCAAGCGGGGGCGCCCCTTCACAAGGAAGCCTTGGGATTCTGTTTTGTGGACTTCTGACCCCAGGGCTTTTTGTAGCCCTGTGTCTGGTTATGAGGCTTACCATTTGCCCCTGATGGAGGCCATCAATACTGCCTGGAAAGAAGGCAGTCTATTCCATTTCTTAAGCGGCAGAAGGGTACTCTTACCTCCAGAAATCTTGTGGATATACTTATCCAAATCTTCCCCAAACAATCTTTCTCCATGAAAGTGAAAACCAGCCAAGAGCTTCTTGCATGGTAACTCGGCTGGCCAATTTTTAAGCCACAGAGTCCTGTGCATATGTATCAACATAATCGTAAGGCGAGATGCCTGATGGATGGAATCCTTGATAGGGCCCTAGGTAGCTCAGCTAAACTTTGGGCCTCATTAGCTTGAGCAGGAACATTTTTAATAACCTGATTGAGTTCATCCTGAAGGGATTGTCAGATGCTGCTACTGCAGGCTGTACCACCGCACCGGCTACAGCAAATGAGGCTTTTAGCAGAGATTCCAACTTTTTATTAGCTGGATCTCTAAATATTTTATTGTTATTATTCTAAATATTATTTGTACATTGTCCACTGGACAAGTTAAACTACTGTTCACAGAGGAGATAGCAGCATCCACTGCTGGCAAATCCCATCTCTTTGAGAATTTTTTTCCAAGAAATGAAAATTTCTTAGGGGGAGAAAATTGCTTATCTGGGTGATCCCAATCAGCATAAATCAGTTGCTCCAGTAATGGGTACATAGCATGAGAACCCTGTGGGGATTTTAGCGAACCCAAAGAGGAGAAGGAAACCTCATCCACCTCTGCAGGAGGCAACTGATTTTGACCATGCGATTTCCCTGCAGTTTCAGCACCTGCAAGCATACTGCGGGTTGAGATGTGTAGGAGAGTAATTAAGATTGAGTGGCAGCCCTGCACGTCTTTTCAGAGCAGCGCCATTTGGCTGCAGGTGGTTGCAGGTACGAGAACAGGTGCAACCACCCGCTCACATGCTCAACAAACCACAACCCACCTCAACACAGGGTTGTGCTATGAACAGGGTACAGGGTACAACAAAAATTGTTTTCTACATGCCCCAGTGTTGAGTCTGTGTTGATCTATCGTTCTGAGGAAGTCTGTGGATTGGCAGACGAAACGCAAGTGTCAAAGGAGTGACGTCATCACACCCGGATGTAGTGGTGGCTGGTGAAGTTTTAGAGTGGGGGCACTAGACCCCGCCCTTCCTTTTTGACCCCTCCCACTTCTCATAAGCCCCATCCCTTATAGAATCCACCCACTCCGTCCCCTGTATTGCACTTGCTTCCACCCATAGTGTCAGGAGTATACATCACAGGACAGAGTATACAGCTCAGGATCACAGGACAGAGTATACAGCCCCAGAATCACAGGACAGAGTGTACAGCTCAGCATCACAGGTCAGAGTATATAGCTCAGCCTCACAGATAGGGTATATAGGTTAGCATTACAGATAGGGTATATAGGTCAGCATTACAGATAGGGTATATAGCACTGACAGCAATGTCCCCTCACTGGCGCGGGGCTCAAGGTAATGACAGCACCCCCAGCCCCCTCCATGGGAGGTCCAGCACTTACTGGGCTGTGGTGTCCTTTCCTCCTGTGTGTCCTCCAGTGCGGGCAGCAGGCAGAAGAGGCGATGGAGGTGTCCTCTCCTCCTGTGTCTCCTCCAGTGCGGGCAGCAGGCAGCAACGGTGGCAGAGGTGTCTGCTCCCCATGCTTCCTACGCTCTGTTTCTCCTCTTCCGCCAAAGCACTATAGGATCCCCTGGCGCTTTGGCTAATCGGGAAATAGGTCTCACTGACCTGCCTCCTGATTGGCGGGGAGGAACTTTAGTCTGAACATAGCAAAAATTAATGTGCTCACTTCGGCAGGATATATACTAAAATTGGAACCATACAGAGAAGATTAGCATGGCCCCTGCGCAAGGATGACGCATAAATTCGTGAAGCGTTCCATATTTTCAAAATGGAGGATCTTATAATCTCGGCACAACACCAACATGAAAGATAAACATATTCCACAAGGTCCAGGTTTTGGTGTATCTTCTCGGATGAGGATCAAGCACTCGTTATCCATAATACCATGGACTGAACCATTCTCAGCATTTTATTGTGAGATGACTGAAATCGGACGGTACCGATTATATGTCCCGCATGTTGGTTCCTCTCTGCACTTGAGAAGATATGATATGATACCAGTGGCGGCTGGTTTTAAAAAATTTTGGGAGGCACAAACAAACTGAAAAATACTGAGCCACTCTGCCCATTATATGCAGCCACTCTGCCCATCATATGCAGCCACTGTGCCTATCATATGCAACCAACTATGCCCATCATATGCAACCAACTATGCCCATCATATGCAGCCAACTGTGCCCATTATATGCAGCCAACTGTGCCCATCATATGCAGTCAACTGTGCCCCTCATATGCAGCCAACTGTGCCCCTCATATGCAGCCAACTGTGCCCCACATATGCAGCCAACTGTGCCCATCAAATGCACCCTCTGTGCCCATATTATGCAGCCTCTGTGCTACATTAATTGCAGCCTCTGTGACCATAATATGCAGCCACTGTGCCCTGCAAATGTAGCCAACTGTGCTCCATCAATTGCAGCCTTTGTGCCCCCCACCTGCCCAGCACTTACCCTATTGTGGTGGTGGGTCAGGTGGCGTGCTGTGAGACATGTAGTGCGGCGATGGATGTTGTGTCCTCCGTGCCCGTCTTCTTCCTGTTCTGCACGGCGGCCAATGGGATCGCCTCTACCTTCAGCCAATCAGTTACCCAGTATTAAATCCAGGCCTTCTGATTGGCTAAGAGGCGGTTCTGTGTTAGCAAAGCAAATATTCATTTGCTTTGCTAACACACCTGGATGCACTGTGAGCGCAATGGTTTGCGCTCGCAGTGCACCTTTTTTTAAGCTTATAAGAGCCTATGGCTCTAATCAGAAGTTTCAAAAACACCCCCCCACTGCTGTTATTCAGGTGCCCAGCACTCAAAAAGGGGCTGGACACCTAAATGAGGGTGGCTACAGTGTCCGTGGGTAGAGTCATGCAATGCATGACTCTATCCATAGTACACAGAGGGGGCGGCTGGAGAGAGGGGGTGGCACCCAAGTGCCCCCAATGGATGCACCGCCACTGTATGATACTCCACATATAATCGCCTAGAATGCCTTGTGCAGAATTCATTCTAGATTTATTATATATATATATATATATATATATATATATTGTTATTTGTAGTTCTTACATGATGCTATGTAAATCCTGTACATTTATTATTCTGATGTTATGGAACATGTCTCTTGAATAAATAAGAGTTGAAAAAAAAAGAAAATAGCAAAAATGAATTTGCTATGGGCACACAACTGGGTGGGAGCCTGGGAGCCCACCCTTTTTTGAAGCCTATTAGAGCCTCTGGCTCTAATCAGGTGCTTGAAAAAAAAAAGAAAACACCCCGCCCACCCCCTTTCAGGGGTTCTGAAAGGGGCTGAGCGCATCTGATAGGGGGGTGGCGGCAGGGACAGGGAGGCATCTTGCTGATACACGCTAACAGTTAATTATATAGCTGGCCAGCTTCTGCTGTTATCTGCGATTTGTGAGGATATATCGGCTAACAGGAACAGAGGGGAGAGTAACTGAGCTATTCAATTCTGGCATAAGCAGAGCTTTCAACCATTGAGCCTATTGCTCAAAAGGGACTGGCAATCAGAATTGTCTGGAGAAGGTAGAGCAGTAAGTCAAATTTTATCATTCAACTTTGATACCAACACTTACAGTATTACAGCCTTCTCTATAATTGACTTGCTCCCTTCTTGAAAATTCCTTATGAGAGACATTGGAAACATGAATTATATGTAAGGAAGTCTGAGTCACACAGAGTCACACCCCATAGAGGTAACATCAATTTTTATCATTGTGCTATAATCGCCTAATGCATATCTATGTCATTCCCTCTCATTACCATCTAGCATTTATTGTCATTCACCAGTTTCAGCTCTGTTCATCGCCCTAGGCTACAGGAGACCACTCCTACATCATATTCCACCTCTTTTCATCTATCTACAATGATTTTTTGGATGAACATTCTGAGTTTGAGCAGCACTTTAATGTGATTCCTGATAGACACTTAGTATTGAAATTGCTACCCATAGCCTTTTTCATATTAATTACCATCATCAGTGGAGATACATGTTCAACATCTATCCTTTCATTTGGAATCACTTATCTTGAATCCAATGTATGACAGCAATCAATCAAGGTTATACTGCGTCATTTAGCAGTCCATTCAGGAATTAGCTGTTATAAATGCATTGGATAGCAGAATCAATTTTACAACTACTGTATATCATCAGATGATTTCTTTCTCTTTGGGAATTTTTACTACCCTGAGTAATGGTCGAGTTTGCTTTTATTATTGTATGTGTGTATATTTTGTGTTTTTTCCAATTTTGGAAGGTTTCGATATGTCAACATGGATGTTATTCCATACATTTTAAAAATATTTTTTCAATAAAACTTTTCTATTACACTGTTTGGTCACCTTTTTGCCTACTTTCACAGTCTGTACTCTACAGCTGTCCTCTTACTTTTTAGTGGTTCCATAAATCTATCCCCTATTTTGGTCAGGAAGGGGTTAAATCCTTCAGGGGCTAAAGTGTTTAAAGAGGAAGTAAACCCTGATGGGTTTTACTTCCTCTTTTGCTCCCTTTAAAGCCTGCAAATTAAAAGCATAATGGGCTAGTATGCATTACTACCCATTATGTGACACTTACCTGCAAACAAATCCATTGCTGTCCCCTGTGCAGGCTGTGTCCCCTCTTCCTTCTGGGGCCCGTGGACTCTGGCTCTGTGATTGGCTGGAGCCGTGTGACGTCACTCCCATGCATGCGTGTGGGAGCCCTCAGTAACAGCACATGCTGGGGGAAGAAACGGCACGGAGGTCCGTTTCTCCACAGTGCATGCGCTGATTACATCATTAGCGCATCCCTATATTCAGCAAAGAGACATCCCTCATATCCAGCAAAGAGACAGCCAATTTAGCGAACAGACATCCCCATATCCAGCAAAGAGACATCCCAATCCAGAAAAGATATCCCAATCCAGAAAAGATATCCCAATCCAGCAAAGAGACGTCCCCATATCCAGCAAAAAGACAGTCAATTCAGCAAAGAGACTTCCCCATATCCAGCAAAGAGACATCCCCATATCCAGCAATAAGACATCCCAATCCAAAAAAGATACATCCCAGTCCAGCAAAGAGACATCCCCCGTATCCAACAAAGAGATATCCCAATCCAGCAAAGCAACATCCCCAAATCCAGCAAGAGAATCCCCCATATCCAAAGAGATTCCCCATACCCTTCAAAAAGACATCCCCCGTAGCCATCAAAGAGACACCCCCCATATTCAGCAAAGATAACCCCTCATATCCAGCAAAGAGACATCCCCATATCCAGCAAAGAGACATCCCCATCCAGCAATGAGACAGCCCAGAGACATCCCCACATCCAGCAAAGAGACATCTTCATCCAGCAAAAAGACAGCCCAGTCCAGCAAAGAGACAGCCCATCCAGCAAAGAAACATCCCCATATCCTGAAAAGAGACAACCCAGTCCAGCAAAGAGACAGTCACAGCAAGCACAGCACAGCCCCAATCAGCAGCATTGTCAATTGATTTACCAGAAAACGAAAAACTTGTCTCTATAGCAGTCAGATCACAGTGAACATTACACTACAGCAAGGACAGTTAACAGTCAGGAGGCTGTGGAGGAGGACAGGCTGGCTACCCACGCGATCGATCATCTGCACCTCTTACGCAGCGGGTTAGAAGGTGCCAAAACGAGATTCTGGTTGGTCTGCAGGGTGAAGCGAAACAAAGTGCAGATCACTCCACCTTTCACTCTCCCAGGCTGCAGTCGTATAATCACTCTACGGCTGCCCTGAGAGTATATAGTGACCTAGAGCACTTGTCTTCCAATTTGCCTCCCACAATGTGTCTGACGGAGGTGCCGGAATGTTGTTCCGCCCAAAAAAAAAAGAAGCAGCGATTACCAAATTAATCAGCCTCAGAACCTGTGTAATTCATAGGTGTTGGGGTTTAAAGGGATGAGGTGGCAATTCTCTCTGCTCAAGTTTTGATAAATCCCCCCCTTTGAAGTTTGCAGCTTGGATAAGAGGTACAGGCTTTACGTACCCTCACTTTTCATACATTTGTGAGTACGAACACATTGGCGTCTATGGGAAATCTTTGTTGCCTTGACATAGCACTGCTCCTAGTTAATCCGGTTTTAGGGTCGGCCAGCTTGCCTAGGTAATGTTATGTCTGTAAATGACTATTGCAATGCAGTAAATGCATTGAGAAGAAGAAAAAAATCTGCCCTTGTTGTTTTAACTTTGGATAGTAAAACCTTTTTTTTTTCTGCCAGTAAATGCCTTATACAGCCCACTTCCTATTTCTTGTCTGGTAAAAAGCCTAGACTTATGACATTATGTACAGTCCTCTCTCTCACTCTTGTGAGAGTTTGCCAGGAAGGGGGGGGGGGGGGGTGACTCATAAGTGGGCCAATGAGAGCTGCAGAGCTGAAGGTGTGCCTCTGTGTAAATCCAGGACGTGAACAGGCAGCAGCTTCAGCTGCCCACAGTTAAAATAGATGCAGCAACACTTAGTGGAGGGAGATTTCTGCAGCATATTTGGCAAGTTCAGAATGGCACAGATGTTTTTATTACAAATTATGTGAGCAGACTGCAGTTCCTCTTTAAATACATTTTCGTTTTACATACATGCCCTGGTCCTATTGTGTACTTAAAGCGGAGTTCCACCCAAAAATGCAACTTCCGCTTATCTGGTTCCTGCCCCCCTCTGGTGTCACATTTGGCACCTTTCAGGGGGAGGGGGTGCAGATACCTGTCTAATACATATACAGGTATTTGCTCCTACTTTCGGTGATAGATCGCTGCGGAATCTTCAGTGATCTACTCCCTGTCTGGCCCCAACTATACACCCCTCCCTTGCTATCTTCTGGGAGACACACAGGTCTCAGAAGACAGCAGGGACCAGTGACGACACACAGCGTCACTCGTTCATGCGCAGTAGGGAATAGAGTTGCCACCTCATCCCTTTAAACCCGAACACATATTAATTACACAGGTTCTGTGGCTGATTAAGGTGGTAATTAATCTCACTTGGTGCCTTATCTGCATTAAATTAGCCTCAGAACCTGTGTAGTTTTTATATGAGTTTGGGTTTAAAGGGATGAGGTGGCAACCCTAGTAGGGAACCAGGCTGTGAAGCTGCAAGGCTTCACTTCCTGATTCCCTTACTGAAGATGGCGGCTTCTCCACCCGGAGCCGAGGGACGGGTCGGTTTCGGGTGAGGACATTGCGGGTGCCCTGGACAGGTAAATGTCCTTATTTTAAAAGTCAGCAGTTGCAGAATTTGTAACTGCTGACTTTAAATTTTTTTTTGCAGAACTCCACTTTAAAAGTGGGGTATGCCTGTATGCAAAACTCTGCCTCTATGAAATAAAAGCACAGGTTAACATTTCTGAACTATCTTCTGGTGTTTACTAAACCCATTAGCCCATCTAATGCTATGCCACCCCCATCAAATCACTCTCTGCAGCTATTACCTTTTGTACCAGCAGGGCCCTCCTGTACCTTTTGTATTGTACTGTAATTGTGTTGTTCCCCCTATACATTGTAAAGCGCTGCGTAAACTGTTGGCGCTATATAAATTGTGTATAATAATAATATTTCAAATGCCGCGTACACACAATCATTTTTTCCCTTCGGAATAAACTCTGAAGGTTTTTCCGACAGAGTTCCGCTGAAACTGACTTGCCTACACACGATCACACCAAAGTCTGATCGTCTAGAACGCAGTGACGTACGACGGGACTAGAAAAGGGAAGTTCAATAGCCAGTAGCCAATGGCTGCCCTTGCGGGGTTTTTGGTCCGTTGGAACAGTATACAGACGAACAGTTTTCCAAATAGGAATTGATTCCATCGGAAAAATTTAAAACATGTTCTATTTTCAGGAAAAAAAAGTCCGCTCACGATCGGAATATCCAATGAAAACATTCCGTCTGACTTTTTCCATCGGAAAGTCTGACCGTGTGCACACAGCAAAAGAGCTGGGAATTTCCCCTGAGGCTGGAGCAGCAGCACAGCTTCCCACCGACCCAGCCCTCTTCCACACACTTCCAATGACTCCTGCCAATAGCAGGCTGAGGGAACTTCCATTGTGGCTGTGCAGTACAGGGGAAAGCCCCGCCCCTTCCAGGGAGGACACGCCGCCAACAAGCGCGTGCCGCCCACTCCTCCCTCAGCCCACCGCCGCCTCTCTTCCAATCACAGACATCGCTCAGATCCCTCCCTTCCTGTGTTTACACCAATCTGTGACCGCCCAACGACGCCTGCTAGCTTCCCGGCCCGATCCTCCTCGCGTCTCGAAGCCACAACAAGAAGGCGTTCCGGGCTGTAGCCTGTCGGCGAGCTGCGGGGGGAAGCTGTGGAGAGAGAAGCGGACAGGTGAGTGAGTGCCGTTGTCGGAATTGTAGGTGGGCAGGAAGGCAGTGCCGGTGGGTAGGAAGGGAGTCCCGGCGGGCAGCACACACACAATACGAAGCTTCAGGGCACCTGTGTGAAGTGAGTGGAAGAAGTTGATAGCAGCCTGCTGGAGCGGCGCTGGCTCCTCCTCTTCATACACATTTCTCCTTACATTTGCTGCCTCTGTTTATTTACAATCTCCGCTTTCTTCTGCCGGTGCACGTGCAGTCCTTCTCCCCCGGCTTCCTCCATCCCCGCCTCTGGACTCCCCCTGCTTATTCAGCTGCTTGTACTTCCCTGCACCGAGGCCTGGCTTCTCCTTTTCCTTGGATTTTGTCCTTCCCTTTTTTCTTTTTTTTGTTTAGTGCTGAGTTGTATGTATTTTTTTTTTTTTTTTTTTACTGTTGCTGAACTTGTTTGCATAGCAGATCACTGCTTTTCTGTTTCCAGGGATCATCAGGGAGGCTAAAAAGGATCTTTTGATCATGAAAACAGAAAATCCCTGGAGGCAGTTAGACGTGTAATGCCAGCCATTTGCTATATGAAAAAATCGCTTTTGTAAAATGAAAAATCGCTCAGTGAAGCTCACAATACTATCGTCATGTAGTGACCACATTTTAAAAGTGATATTAAAATTGTGAGATATATTCAGGCTATGCTTGCCTGCAGTAGTTTTGCACAGAGCAGCTCAGATTCCTCTTCCGGTCCCCCACCTGCGCTTCTGGCTCCTCCCCCTTGAGGGGTGCCCCCACGAAAAAAGGCTTGCCCCGGGGGGGGGGCACTGTTGCATGCTCACTCCCAAGCCGCTGCTCTATGCGTCCATAAGTCACACAGAACCGCTGCTCAGCCCCGCTCTCTCCTCCATTGGCTGTTATTGACAGCACTGGCTCCCACTGTTGTGTCAGCCAATGAGGAGGGAAGGTCCTGGGACAGCCGAGGCTATTGTGAACATCGCTGGTTGGGGTGGCTGCTGCACACAGGTTTTTTATATTCATGCATAGAAGATGGGGGGGGGGGGGGGGTTCTCAGACTTTAGAACCACTTTAAATTGTTCAATGGACATAAGTTAATCAGTTTATTGTTCCGTTTGTTCACCTGGATAGGAAGTGACACAATATATTTGATCTTTCCACCTCCCTTCCACGTATTCCTGCTTTGTGTGGAGGAAAGAGCATCCGTTATGGAAATATCTTTCTTTGCCACTTCGTTACTATTTGTACTCCTTAGATTGTGTGTGTGTGTGTGTGTGTGTGTGTGTGTGTTTTTATTTTTTGTGTAGATGAATGATTCATTTTGGATTGTACGTTTTGTTTTAACAAAGTACTTCACTTTCAGGTTACCGGTCCCTTGCACATGTGCATTGAGGCCCCATTCACACTTGAGCCTTCTGAGATCGCGTCAGAATCACTGAAATTCTGCCCATGATCTCAAAGCTCGCTACAATCGCAGGTTCAGGTGGCATTATTTTCAAATACCAGACCATTATTTGAGCATACAGCGGGCAGTCCAGGAAGGATGGGGCGCGCAAACCCCTGAACCATGCTAGGCCACATGGGGGAGGGGCTTTGGGGCAGTTGGTAATAGGGGACAAGGGCCTCTTCCCCACAACCCTTGGATGGTGGTTGTGGGGGCCTGCAGGCAGGGGGGCTTAATGGAATCTTGTACCTCCTACTTATTCACCGAAAGAGAAACGCACACAGAATTTTTGACAAGTTCTTTATTAAAAATTAAGAAACCATGTCCCTTGATGTAGATCCAATCATGACGCCCAATGTCAAACCCAAAAAAAGCTATGCCGGTAATGTAGGCTGCAACTATATTGCCTTCTCCGCCAAGCGAAAGCTCCCTGGTGATGTCACGAGGGTTGGATCATTTGGCTGATCGGAAGAAAAAAAAATGGACTCGTCTATGGCCAGCTTAAGAATTACTTAGAGTAATGGGGCAAGTTAAGAGCATAATGTGCTAGAATGTATCGCAAACTAGCACATTATGCCATGCTTACCTTTTTAAAACGAAGTCCTACAGCAGCTTCCTCAAACAAACTAAGCTCTCCAGCCGATCTAGAGGCTTCCATCTTCACCCATGCTTCTGGGTTAGCAGGTTGTGGTCGCTTGAATGGCCAAGCTGCGATGACATTACTCCTGCACATGTGCGTTGGAGCCACAGCACATAGCATGTGCTGATGATGTCACCAGCTGGAGCAACACTGAATATCTCCTAAACGGTGCACTTTTAGGAGATATTCCATGTCAGGTAAGCTTACCTGTAGATCTAACAATTATTCCAGCAGTATTTACTACCACTTTTAACACATGAGAAATCGCAGTTGTTGAAAGTGCTTCTTATTGCTCATTAGTCTTTCTTGTTGCCAGTGTGCTGTGTCCTGCATTTGGCAATGCAGGAAAATTGGCATTGCAGGACAGACCTACACCCCACTCACACTTTTTTTGTGTGAGAGCTCTTTGCAGCCAAACGCAGAGATCCTCATTTAAAAGTTCAAAAAAGGTGTGTTGCAGCCCCCAACAAAATTAAAAAGATGGTGGCAGGTTTCAGCTGCAGAATCATGTTTAGTGTAGAAATCTTCAGGAGTTCATCAGATCAGACATTCGCAACCAATCCTGCTTTCCATAAATCCATACCAGAATTGCATCGCCCATGAATTGTAATGTCAGGCCCCCTTTTTCATGATGGGCAAGCATGATTCTAAATGAAACACAAGTCTTGAAAGACTGTAAGGAAGCTAATGCTAAATGGAGTCATGAATCGGTTCAGCACCATAAGTATTAGTAGTGATGCACCGATACTAGGCATTTTTGAGATATCGGTACTTGAAAAAATGCTCAGATACTGGAAGTGACGTCAGATGGGGGCGGGATGCCCCAGAACCCCACTGCTGGAGGGGAGAACAAACAACCAGGGCAGGGGGGCGATAAACTCCTCAGCACAGTGGGAACAGTCTGACAGCTGGCCACAATGACACCCCTGCTCCCGGCTGTCTTTTATCATTATGCAGCACTGCCGCTATCCTCTCCTGCCTCTGTAAACAAGAGGGTGGGTGATGTCATAACTCCTCCCTTCCTGTTCATGCACATAGAGAGAGCTAGCTGGTTGGTTGCTACCCAATGATGGAGAGTGGGTGAGTCGGCAAGAGGCTGGACAACATCAGCATGTGTGTTTCTATAGTGTGAGGCAGCTGTGGCAGTGTCCCTGGAAGCAGAACCGAGTATTGGGAAAAGCAAGTCCTGCAAACAGGTGTTAGTGTAACATGTACAGTGTCAGCAGGGTACAGACCGGTCTTGTACACCATACAGACTAGTCTGTCCACTGACACTATATGTTATACACACAGCAGTCTGTATATAATGTACAGTACTGTCACTGTACAGAGTGGTACTGCACCCACCTGCCCACCCTGTGTTGTCTCCTCCTTCCTCTGCTTCCAATACCCCCCCACAGATCACGGCCTTTCTTCTCAATTCTCTACTCCACAGTCCCTATTTCACCCGCACTCAACAACCCTACCCTCACCACAGCCTCAACCACCCCCCTACCTACGCGATAGGTATTGTTAATTGGTATCGGCGAGTACTTGCAAAAAAAGTATTAGCACTCGTACTCTGTGTTAAGTGGTATCGGTGCAACCCTAAGTATAAGGAGAAAAAAAAAAAAATATATATATATTTGTTCAACCCAGTGGGCTGAATGGGGGGGGGGGGCGGCTCCAAAATTCTTAGGAGCTCTCTGTACTAATTATCCAATGTTGGTATAGCTACTCCACCACCAGAACATGCCAATGTGAAGCAGTTTAAATAACATTGGGTTTGGTCTGAACTTGAATTTGTTCCAAACCCAAAAGAAAGTGGTCACTGCCGCCCAATCAACTGCGGTTATGGCATTTCCTGCTCTTCAGCTTCACATACAGAAAGGGAAGGGGATGCTATGGCCTCCAAATCTTTCTACATAAATTGTAACCATTTATCTGCAGTGTTTTCTTCTCTACATTTGTTCAAGGTGCTGAATTTCTAAAGCTTGTGTGAAAGTTCAGAAAAAAGGGGGCAGAGAGCTGAAATTACTCTGCATAGCTCAGTGGGGAGAGCTCCGACAGCTGACTGGAGGGAAGAGACGCACTAATCAATATTTTTTGCTAGAAAATTACTTGAAACCCATATATAATTTCAGAGACCCTAGGGAATACAATGGCAATTGCTGCAATATTTTATGTCACACTGTATTTGCCCAGCAGTCTTTGAAATGCAATTTTTTGGGGGAAAAATACACTTCAATAAAAATAAAAAAGCACAATTTTTTGTTGTTTTGTTTTTAATGTGAAAGATGATACGCCGCGAGAATCGTGATCTATCTTCTAAGCAAAAAAAACATAATTCTCATTTTAGCCAGAATCATCCAGTTCTATCTTGGTGTCAGAAAAATATGTCAGAAGTGAGTCCTGCTGGATGCAGGGGAACAAAAGCGGCAGACAGAAATGACAGTAAAGACTTGTACACACTCCTACATATGTGGTACCTGTTTATCTGCAGCCATCTCTTCTCTACACCTGTTTTTAAAGTCCTGAGTATACACAGCAATTTTGAACTTCCAGAGGCAGGGGTAGGAATCCGATGTTTCACTGCACAGCTTAGAGAATATGCCTGAGTGAAGGGAAGGGACGGGACATACTTCCTATACACAATCTCATCAGGTTGTGTGCTTGAGCTCCCTACTCTCTCCAGTCACTAATACTCAGATAGAAAGGGAATCAGACTGTGGGCGGAAATCAAGCTCAGTGCTTTGGATTGAATCAAGTACACACTATAGCAGGATATGCTTTGTTTGTTTTTAATGTCAAAAGTTTACAACCTCTTTAACCACTTCAATACTGGGCACTTATACACCTTCCTGCCCAGACAAATTTTGGTCATGCTACACTGTACCCAAATTAAATTTTTATCATTTTGTTCCCACAAATAGAGCTTTCTTTTGGTGGTATTTGATCATCTGTTTTTTTTTTTTTTTTTTTTTTTTTCTGCTAAACAAATAAAAATACGACCAAAAAGTTTGAAAAAGAATTTTTTTTTTTGTTACAAAACTTTGTACATTTTCTCCTTCACTGACAGGGCTGCCGTGACGGGCACTGATACGGTGGCACTGATAGGCGGCACGGATGGGTGGCACTGATGGGTGGCATGTAGTGTAAAGTATTGTATAGATGGATGCCAATCAGTGCAATATAATAATGCATGCCAATCAGTGATGTCCATTGTGGGCACTGATTAGCATCCATTGTGGGAACTGACTGGCATCCCTGGTGGTCCAGTGTGGGCATCCTTGGGAGGGGGGGGGGGGGGCGGCTGCACTGATAATCGATCAGCACAGACACCCCCCCCCCGTCGGAGGAGCAACCAATCGGCTTTTCCTATTTACAATGTGATCAGCCGTGATTGGACACACCGCAACAACGATCGCCGCAATGCGCATGCCCCCCGGGGCACGCATTGGCTTAATATCCTGATCACGTCCCGTCAGGATATTGAAACCACTTTGCCGGCGTCCTTCTGCTATATGGCAGGTGACAAGTGGTTAATGGTTTGCACGCAGTTACTACATTGAGGTTGGTCTACTTAACAGTTTCCCGACCAGCGCACGCCGATGTGCGTCGGCAGAATGGCACAGGCAGGCATGTTGGCGTACAGGTACGTCCAATCTTAAATGCCGCCCTGCCATCGCGAGCGTGCCATCGCGAGCGCGCCGCCGCGCTCGCGTGCTGGTCGGGACCCCCGTGAGTCCGGTTGCGGGTCCCTTGGACTCAATCGCCGCGGGCGTACCCGCGATCCTCTCACGGGACAGCTGAATGGAGGAAATGCCGTGTAAACAGCATTTCCCCATTCTGCCTAGCAACGCTGGTTAACCCCTTCACTGCCAGTGTCATTTACACAGGAATCACTGCATTTATATAGCAGTGATTACTGTATAAATGACAATGGTCCCAAAAATGTCCGATGTGTCTGCCACAATGTCAGTCACAATAAAAATCGCTGATCGCTGCCATTACTAAAAAAAAAAAAAATAATAAAAAATTAGTAAAAATGCCATAAAACTATCCCTAGTTTTTTTTTAACCAAAAATATGTAGAAGAATACGTATCAGCCTAAACTGAGGGGGGGAAAAAAATGTTTTTTTTTTAAATATATTTTTGGGGGAAAATTTATTATAACAAAAAGTAAAAAATGCGTTTTTTTTCAAAATTGTCGCTCTATTTCTGTTTATAGCGCAAAAAATAAAAACCGCAGGGGTGATCAAATACCACCAAAAGAAAGCTCTATTTGTGGGGAAAAAAGGACGTCAATTTTGTTTTGGAGTCACGTCGCACGACCACGCAATTGTCAGTTAAAGCGACGCAGTGCCCAATTGCAAAAAGTGGTCTGGTCTTTGACCAGCAAAATGGTCTGGTCTGTAAGTGGTTAAAGAATAGACTAAGGCCATCCAGAGTGAAATTTACTATTTCCCCAACAGTGTTGATGCCAGAATCCCTCTTGCTGGGCCATTGTCTTCTCCCTGGGGGAAGCTGTCCCCACCAGGAGAAAAGACAGTGATTATTGCTAGCAGCCATACTGGCCACTAGCAATAATGGCAAGCAAAACCTGGCATGCTGGTTGTACCCAAGTTGATCAATCAACTTGGTACATTCAGCCTGCTCATACACTGTTCAAACTGTGTATGGCCTGCCTTTACTTGCCAAAATGTTGAACTACTTCAGTCAACCAATCATAGTGGCTGGATGTTTACATCAAAACTTTAGATTCACATTATGTGCGATCTTTCTCTTTTCAAAGTCAACACTTTGTTTTGCTAAGTGAACAACCTGTGTTCCTTGAGTAGATCAAACCCATTGTGTTGCATTATGAGATTCCCTGGCTTATATTCTGTACCGTTCAGAAGGCTGTGCTCATTAATCATAGTACCCTAATACCAGATGTCTCATTAAAAAAAATGAACTTAAGTTAGACCAGGATATTTTGTAAAATATATATGCAGATTCTGTTCAGTACAGACAATCCAGACCTTCAAAGGTTTTTTTCTTTTCTTGTTTTGGAACAGCCACTCTGTGTATCCTTTAAACGGCCACGTGGGCAGTGATGACCAGCTCCAGCTTATCTCTGCTGTCAGCAGAGAACAATAGCGAATGGGCCAAAACCCACACGAAAGAGGTTACGGTGCACTGTTGGGATCAGCTGCGGACATTTTCTCTGTGTATTGATTGTTGCACGTCAATGAACCTAGAACCTCTGTGTGAGGATCTCCATACTGAGGTTGGCTTATTTTGAATAGACGAGGTATCAACTGGAGACATTTTAAAGCCATTATGTAAATAAAGCATAGCGGGCCTTCTATATTAATGAGTGCCCATACACTTGAGGACATTTCAATGTGTCGGCATGATACAACTGCCTTTCCGGCAAGAAAAGAGGAGCAGTAAAGCACTTGCAGACAGTTTTGTTACTAGCTTTTCTCAGTGAAGCAGCAATTGGATACATTTTCAAACCTGTGTAAATGAAGTAAGACATTTAGGGGTTGATTTACTTGCAAATAGACTTTGCACTTTGCAAGAGCAGTTACTCCAGAGCTTGGTAAATGAGCAAAAGCTCTGCTGACTTCAAAAATTGTGTTTTTGCTCTTTTTTTCCTCTTTGCATGTGATTGGGTATTGTTTGCAAAGTGCAACTTGACCTCATTTGCAAAGTGCAGTTTCTCCAGAGTTTAGCACAGTCTGCCTTTAGTAAATCAGCCCTTTAGTTTGCTAATACACTGTGCACTTCTTTTTCTTTTTCACCCTTTGTATTCTGTCCTTGTTGCATTCAGTGATGCTAATCTTCTTCAGCCTCTTTGCAACCACTTCATGTCTGCATGCATGCACCTGATAACCATGGACCATGTATACATAATGTGTGCTAAAATGAAATTATAGTAATTTTAGTAAGTGGCTTCCTAATATAGTTTGGCTGGGGCTGTCTGCTGGTGTCAGACATACAGCTAGGGGAATTTCAGCCAAAGTTTTCCTGGAGTGGGTAAGGGTTAGAACCTGTGAATGTTTGTGTTTTTTTTTTTTTTTTATTTATTTATTTATTTTTCTTACTGCCTGCATTTGTTAGCAGAGGAAAACTTTAGTGAACATCTACACAGTGTGGCCACTCGCCAATGAAAACCTGACAGATTCTAACCCTCATCAGTGTTAAGCGGAGCTCTATCCAAAAGGGGAAGTTCCGCTTTAAGTACTCCTATTCCCCGTCCCCAACCCCCCCCCCTCCACCTACCACATTTGGCAGGTAATTTTTATTTTTATTTTATTTAGTCAAAGGGTATGGTTCAAGGACACACAACAGAGTATGAACAGTTTTGGCATATAATACAGCATAATGGATATTCTTAACGAAACGTTGTAATCCCAGGATAACATTGTCTGACTAACTGAGGTGCCTAGTATATGCCAGACTAGATGTAAGGAAGATAGAACCTCGGGCTGGGCATTAAGGTAAGTCATAGCCAAAACTCCAAAGTGTTTTAATAGTGTGGGGCCACGGAACCAGCCCAAATCCATTTTTTTTTCAATTTTGTATAGAAAAAAGGTAAAATGGAACCATAGAGAGATGGATCAATGAATGAGTATTAACCACTTCCCGCCCAAGGTACGTCCAGGGACGTCCTTGACTTTCCAGAGGTATCTGAATGATGCCTGAGGCCACAGACATCTGCATTTTCAGCCGGCGATTCCCTGCACCATAAGAACGATCATAGCGGCTGTTCCGCCGCTTGATTGTTCTTGCGGGAGGGGACGTCCCTCCCGCCACCCTCTGCTTCTACCGACTCACCGCTTCCATCGGTGAGTCGGTCACAGGATCCGCCAGCCCCCGGATAATACCATAGAGATTTCCGGCGGACCAGATCGTCCTCGGAGTCTCTATGATCGTTCGGAGGCCGGGCGCGATGTTATGACATCACGCCCGGCCTCTGCATTAAAGAAAATGGCGCCGATTTGGCTAGGAAGCCAGGATCGTTTTTTTATTTTAGGCTTCCCAGCCTAGAGGTGAGATATGGGGTCTTGTTGACCCCATATCTTACTGTAAATAGGTCCGATCGTGCCATATTCCTATTACAAGGGATGTTTACGTTCCTTGTAATAGGAATAAAAGTAATCAATTTTTTTTATATATTTTTTTTTTTTTTTGTGTCAAACAAAAAAAAAAAGTAAAATTAACAATTATAAAAAAAAAAAAAAAAGAGAGCACCCCTGTCCCCGTGAGCTCTTACACAGAAGCGAACGCATACGCAAGTCCTGCCCACATATGAAAACGGTGTGCAAACCAGACATGTGAGGTATCGCCGCGAACGTTGGAGCGTGAGCAATAATTCCAGCACTAGACCTCCTCTGTAACACAAAATGTGTAAGCAGTAAAAAAATTTAAAGCGTTGCCTATGGGGATTTTTAAATACCAAAGTTTGCCGCCATTCCACGAGCGCGTGCAATTTTGAAGCGTGACATGTTGGGTATCTATTTACTCGGTGTATCTTTATCTATCACATTATGCAAAAAATTGGGCTAACTTTACTGGGGTTTTTTTTTTTTTTTTTTTGAAAAATTGCTGCGCAAATACCGTGTGAGATAAAAAGTTGCAACAACCACCATTGTATTCTCTAGGGTCTTTGCTAAAAAAATATATATAATGTTTGGGGTTCTATGTAATTTTCTAGCAAAAAAATGATGAATTTTACATGTAGGAGAGAAATGTCAGAATTGGCTTGGATGGGAAGTGGTTAAATAATAAAAGAAGAAAAGAGCGTAATATAGGGAAGGATAGGAAGAGGGGGAATAAAAAGGGGGGTGGGGGGAGAGGGATTGGTGAAGGGATGTGAGGTTGCGAGCAGCATTGACGGCAGTCGGGATTCAGGTTTGGTGTTTCTGAAATAACAAGTGTAGTCGGGGTCCTAATCAGTGTTAATTTTGTAGACTAGAACAATTAAGATGATTAAAATGCCATTTTAGTCAAAAGACCAATGCCCCGTACACACGATCGGAAATTCCACCAGCAAAAGTCCGACGTGAGCTTTTGGTCGGAAATTCTGACCGTGTGTATGCTCCATTGGACTTCTGCTGGCGGAATTCCCGCCAGCAAAAGATCGAGAGCAGGTTCTCTATTTTTTTGGTTGTAAAAAAAAAAAAAAAAAAAATTCAGGTCGTCTGTATCAATTCTGACGTGCAAAATTCCTACGCATGCTCGGAAACAATTCAATGCATGCTCTGAAGCATTGAACTTTGTTTTCTCGGCTCCTCGTAGTGTTGGACGTCACCACGTTCTTGACGGTCAAAAGTTTAGAGACCTTTTTTTTGACCGTGTATGCAAGCCAAGCTTGAGCGGGATTCCGTCAGAAAAAAACATTTCCGTATTTTTCCGACGGAAAACTCGCTTGTGTGAACGCGGCATGAGACTAAAACTAAATTGACATTTGACTTCAAAATTCACACTGGTCTGTAGTGCTTGTTCATACCTCAATACCATAAATAATATATTTTTCACTCCAGCAGTATGAGGTTGGAAAAATGTTAACGAATGCATTACAATTTAATTACACCCATTCGATTTTAGACGACTGCATAGTTTCTGATCATGCATTACAGACATAGAGCCAATATGTGGGATATAGGCCACCTTCAGGTGATGGACACTGGTACACACTAAATTAAAAAGTGCACTCTATATAACCCCTCCCACTGGTGGGAGTACCTCAGTTTTTTTGCCAGTGTCTAAGGTGTTTGTCACATGTAAAGATGTGCTGTGCCGCGTTCCACTGGAGCAATCCTTGCTGGGGCTAGCCATGCTGACTGGATCCATTCAAAGCGTTTTATTTATTTTTTTATTTTGGGCAGATTGAATGGTACCCGAGCCTCTTATCCGGAGAAACAAGGTTTTTGCCTGCAAATGCTTCTTTTTTAGAGAGCTGGATCCTGGGATCCAGTACTTTTTGGTAGCAAGGCCATAAAAGTTTGGCAGGGTGCTGTTGCAGGTCCAGGATTGTGGGTTTCCTCTAGGATCCCCTGCTCCTGAAGGTTTAACGGAACCCACCGTGAAGGATGAAGATTGGGTCTGTTGGTTTTACCACAGAAAACCCTGCGGTGGGAAAGGTAAGTGGAGTTTTCTAAGAAACTTTTTTTGAATTTTCTTATGAATGTCAAATTCCTCCTTCCTCCTCCAGCTAAACAGCAGAGCTTAAGGGGGGGGGGGGGTTTCTCCCTGCTTATTGCCCTCCTATGCTGTTACTCTCCCCCTCATGCAGTAAAAGCGCTTGGATCCTGTTTAAAAAAATAAATAAAAAATGGACAGGAAGTGTGATCAGCACGCCGCTCAGCGGCTTGTAACACCCCCGCATGCCTTGCTGCTTTCTGTAGGCCTGAGAGGACCTGTAGTCTGGCGCTCGCACAGGAAACCCCTTCTTTTTAAAATATGGGTGGAGGTGGGGCTTAGCAGCATCTGCCTTGTCTGCCAGGTGTACGAGGAGGCAAGTTTTTAAAAGCACAGTGTGCTGCTGCAGGCTGTGGAGGGACACGAGAGCAAAGAGGTGGCATTATCAGGTTTGGTGACACAGGCATTTTCTTTAACACATTGTTACTGCTGCATCAGGCTGGGCATTAATAGCAACAACTGTGCTGAACTATAGCTCAAGTGGTATATGCATTCCTTCTTGTAGTACCTCTGCTTTGTGCGTCAGGCTATGGTTGCGGGGGGCTAAAAACACTTCAATGAAGGGCTCTAGAAAGGCTTTCGTCACACGGAAGCCTAGATCCCATCCCAGTAAGATGCCATCCTCCCCTGAGAGTAATATGGCTGGTCACGGTGAGCCGTCAGGAGGGGCAGGTGTTGCAGCTGCTCTTAAACACTGCAGGCCCTGTGTATATTGCTAAGAAGGCATTTTAAGCTTAAAGTAAATGTTTGATGCTTTAATTGCATCCCGGAGTGGGACTACAGTTCTACTACAGTACAGGTCCCTGTCCATTACTCAGGACCCTCATATTGAGAACAAGGAGCGAGAGATGGTGAATTTTCTCTCTAGAACCAGGAAAAGGCTGATGCCTCCTTCTTCCCTAGAATTTGATGCAAAGTATCAAGCTCGCAGGAAAGGTTGTGTTCAGTCACTGAATTGGTCTGCTCATCTGTTTATGCTTTTTCTATCCATTCATGGCTAAGAATTAATGTGTTCTAAGTGAGAGCACCCACTCTGAAAAAGTTCTCAATACTTTATTCTATGGAGGAAGGGGTTTATGGGGAGTTCCAGCGATTAATGCTGCTATATTCTCTGTAAACAAAAACCTGACTTGTCCAGTAGACCATGCTAAAGGGTCCAACAGCTAAGAAGTTGGAGTTCCTTTTAAAAAATCAAAAAAAAATTTTTTTGCCTGCAGGTTCAGTCATTCAAACCTGCGCTGGTGTTCACATCGCCCTGGAAGCACCTGATCTCGTCTGACCTTGGAGGCTAAGCAGGGTCAGGCCTGGTTAGTACCTGCATGAAAGACCACCTGGGAATTCCATGTGCCGTAGGCTTCTAGCACCAGTTTTAGAGTTATTTCTGATCAGCAGGCCCAGGGTTTGGCCAGCATATCAGAAGCATTCTGTTTTACAGTTATCACTGTGAAAGATTCTATTCTCCAGGCCTCGCGGTTCATGCTAAAGATCCTATAGTTGAAAGAAGGTCAGCCGAAGCGCCATACCAAAAAGTTCTTGTCCAATTTCCCTTTTTTATGGTGAACTGTTATTTTGAAGACTATCTCTAAGTATATCCAAAGAATTTCTAATGGGAAAAGTAAAAAATTTTTTTCTGGTTAAAGTGTGTGTGTGTGTGTGTTTTCAGGCACAATATAGAGCATGGGATTTCAGATCATCTGTGCCCAGTCTTGCCACAAAGAGTTAATCCAGCTCTGAGCAACCCTCCATATCATATTATTTTTTTATTTTTTTTTCAGTGAAATAATACTGGGAAAACTTTGTCCATTCTTCATTTGCATATCTCGTGCACTAGCTTAAGACATGCATGATATTGGTGTTGTCAAAAAAGCACAGGCGATTGGTGATTTACAGACAGAATAACGGCAATTGTGAACAATGAAGATTAAAAAAAAAAGTGAAATTGAGCCTCACCATTTTCTCTCTTCTACAACAACTTACAATGGTTATGCCGCACATGCGCAGGAGTGACATGAGCGCACTCTGCTTCTTCACAGTACGTGCTCTGTCACACCTGCACATGCACACCAGTCTCACCAGGCTTGCCCTCGTAATACTAGCTGGTGGGAGTGTAGTGGTGGGCAGAGGAGTCCTCTGACATCACGACTCCGCCCACTGAGCCCTGAGAAAAAAAAATGCCCACAGATTTGGTGATATTGCGGGGCTCCTGGCAGGTGAGGGGGTGACTTTTATGAAATAAGGATTACCTGCAGGAGGCATGTATATCATTACAGATTTTAAATGCGTTTAATGTTTTATATTTAATGACATTGGGTTTACATACACTTTGAAGTTTTAAGTATTTTTCTTTTAAATGTGCTTCTTCTCTGTTTTTTACGGTTTCAAAACTGTACAGGGATGTCGGACCCATTTTGGATCTCAAAGATCTAAACCGTGTTTGAATATCCATTCTTTTCACATGGAGTCACCAAGCCTCCATGGCTTAAATCGGCAAGGCCGCAATTTGGTCTTCAGTCCTTACATTTTTTGCCAGATTCTATCATGTAGATGTAAAAGGCATGAGGCCATCGCCCTTGGGTGTAGTATACTGCAGGTTGCAGTAGGAGTCCTTTAGTTTCTTGGTGCCCTACTTTTGTTGTGTGTCTCTCTCCTTTCAGTTGGCATTGCTATGGGACATCCCACATAGTAACTACTATGGCTCTGTGTCCTGTGATCTATGATAAGAAAATAGTATTTTTATAACAGCTTACCTGTAAAATCCTTTTCTTTGAAGTACATCACAGGACACAGAGCCATAGTGGTTACTATTTGGGTTATAGGCCACCTTCAGGTGATGGACACTGGCACGCCCTAAATTTAAAAAGTGCACTCCCTATATAACCCCTCCCACTGGTAGGAGTGCCTCAGTTTTGTAGCAAAGCAATACACGTGTATACCAAGAAGGGAGGGACCTCTGTACTTCAAAGAAAAGGATTTTACAGGTAAGCAATTATAAAAATCCTATTTTTAGTCAACTGACATATACTGGAGATTTAGTCGACTAAATCTATCACAGAAGACTAAAATGAGACTAAAACTAAATCAAAATTTGCTGCCAAAATTAACACTGGTAGATGAGGTAGCTTTAGTTGGCAGAGTCACGGTCAAGGAGGGTTCTAACTTCATCAGAGAAGACAAACATGTTCCAGAGGGACCAAGTCATGGAATAGCATTCTTGTTGGTGGCGTGCTGAGAATGAGGTCCCCCAGCTTATTTCTTTCCTCTACTTTCTTAAGCCACATCCCCATGGTTGGAGACTGTGGGGATTTCCATTTAAGAGGAATGCGTGCCTTGGCAGCGTCAAGGAGATGGAGCTTTATTTTATTTTTTTTGATTCTCCCAGGGGCACTAGAGGCATGGAGGAGCAAAAAGGCTGGGTCGTCTGGTATCGGCACTCGGTTAATTATTAGGCAATGCATTTGACCTCCTTCCAAAAGTGTTCTAGTTTGGGACAAGTCCAAAAAATGATGGTGTCCAGTTCTTCCTGGCATCTCCAGCAATAATCAGAACTTGCAGGAAACCTTTCCCCCTTTTTTTTTTTTTTTTTTTTTTTTTTTTTTTTTTTTTTTTTTGCAACCTCACTGTTGTTGTGTACCATCTGGTTAAAAAAATTTTAAGTTTCGTTCCTTGCACCTTCACTTCTTCACTCGATCACTGGGAGCAGTAGATCCCTGTCATGTTGCTAGGCAGGGAAATGCCTTGTTTACATAGGCATCTCCCCATTCTGCCTCTCCTCCTTGCAATCAAGGCTAGGTGGGAAATACGAAAACATGTACAGGTATGCCCTTTTGCGCACTCGTGCCATTCTGCTGATGTGAATCAGCCTGCAGCAGTCAACAAGTGGTTAAGAAGTGAGAGGCCTGCGAACTTCTAGACCTCGTCAAATTTCTAAAGGTTGGAACTTGGTATCCTGAGGTAAAATGGATTTCCCAATATTGGGAATAATGGCGAGGTCTAAGAGGAGAGAGGAGTTTGCGTAAGCAAAGATGAACGGAGTGGGAATGAAGCCTACTTGATCCACGTGGACTAGGTTCGGAAGATGGTGTTGAATCCTATTTGCTAAGATTTTCGTGAAGAGTTTGAGGTCTAGATCAAGCAACGAGATCAGCCGATAGCTCACACAGGAGGTTGGATCTTTGCCCTCCTTAGGGATCACTGATATATGGGCCTGTAAAGTGTCTACAAGAAAATGATGCGGTAGATCCTATCGCATTAAACCAAGGGTGCCCAACCAGTGGCCTGGGGGCCACATATGGCCCGCGGAGCCCTCTGTTGTGGCCCGTGACATCATGTTCTGGGATGGTGGGTTGGCAAGACCAGATCGCGGGTTGCCGACCTGCCATCCCAGAGCATCAGTGTTTTGAATGAAGCTGTCGGCAGAGGAAGCAAACGGCTGCAGAGCAGAGCCACATAAACCGTTGCTTCCCGTATAGCGCCGGCTCCTGTCACAGGTGGAATGATGAGTGATGGGGTGGCCAAATACATCCGCCTGGGACAGCAACAGCCTGCAATACCTGAAGGAAAGACTGTTATTAAAGGTAAGTTTATTACTAAAATCACACTGTATTTATGGGCATATGCAGAGTGGACATGCACCTTTCAAATGCCTGTTCCGCTCATTGTGGCCTGCGACCAGTTACCATATCGCTTAAGTGGCCCTCTCTCTTCAAAAGGTTTGGCACCCCTGCGTTAAACAGTTTGACCATGAATGGGGCAAGAGAAGGTAGTAAGGCCCTATAATATAGCGTCTGGGGCTGACGCCTTCCCCTGCTTGGTGGCCCCTGGAGTTCCTCAATGGTGATGGGGGCTTCCCTGTCTGCACTCGATAGTTGGGGGCATTTGGGAGGAAGATGGGTAAGAATGTGTTTCTGTGGTGGGGATCTAGTTTCCAGGTTGTATAGAGAGTTATAAAATTTCTGAAACTCCTGTGCTGCATTGTAACTTTGGGTCCGCATGGCGGTAAAAGATATGGTACATACGTCACCAATTTCTTTTTTTCTCTCTATCTCTACCTGAGGAGGTATCCTCAGGTGGGATCAAGGGGACGCGTAGCTCTCCACCCATAATCAGTTGCCCCTCGGTAAGTCCATTAAGTCAGCTAGCGTCTTACTCGGGAAGACATCCTGGTGGTCATTAGGTAAGTAGAGGTTTGCCAGCATTACCTTGACACTGCCAATCATACCATTTTTAAAAAGAGGAAGCGGCCTCCAGGGTCTTCAATGGACTCTAGGCAGGACCACGGCGCTCTGCTCGGAAAAAGAATAGATACCCCCTCCTCTCACGACTTTGCCGTTGGATTGGTGGAATGGTAAACCATCAGGAAGGACCGATTCTTGAGTATGCGTAATTTTTGTCTCTAAAATGAGTCTTCTGGTACAAAAGCCACATCCAATTTAAAACTATGCAAGTCTTGCTGAAGCATCCGTCTTTTCTCTGGAACATTAAGTCCCTTAGCATTGAGAACGAAATCACGTTAATAACCCCCATGAGATGAGGTAAAAAGGGATGGGGGGTGGAGAGAGAGAGAGAGAGTAGAATAGGAAAAAATGGATCACTAATATGGTAGCAAACTATTGCTAGTAGGCTCACCAATCCAAGACTGGAGACTGAGTACTGACCTATGTGAGTATTTGGATAGACCGGGAATGGAGCCCCGGCTGCCCCTACCCAACCCGACCTTGATAAATAATGAAAACGGTAGAGCTGAATATCTGATGCGTATACTTCAACGTGCACAAACAATATGTGACAGCATTATGTAGAGCAAAACAAATGTGGTAAACAAAACTTCTTCTAATAACTTTAACAGGGAGGTAGGGTCATCCCCATTATGTAACCTGTTTTACACAGGGGCTCGAGGCATACCAGTCCTCCAAGAGTCTGCTCGCATGCAGGAGTCTTCCCTCCCCTGAAAGGGGGGGATGGAACACCCATCCACCCACAGACACGGGTGATTAGCTCCCCGCCCAATTACAGCAGATGCATAACAGTTGCTTAGAGGCGTGTAAGAAGGCTCATCACAAGATTGAGGCATCGGAGAGTGGGAAAGGAGGGAAAGTGTGGAATGGAGGAGGAAGGGCAAGGGGATGGAATAGCAATGAGGCCTTTGGAGGGTTTGGCCATAGCATACGGGACACGTATCTCATACCAAGAGGGGGGGGGGGGGGGTTACACATCAGGCACGGGTATGGTGAGGTGCAAATGACAATGGTCAGTAAAGTAAACGTGCCATGTAGGAATTCTGAGCAACATTGATGGCTGACATATAACTCACCCCATTAGCAGAGCTGGACGCGGTTTCACATAGTGGACACATGCCCACGTTCGTAAAAGAGCTACAGCCCCTCATCTGCAGACCTAGGAGAGAAGTCTAGGACAACAGGCAGGAAAATGCAAATGACTAATCTAGTCCACTTAAAATACATCCATACAATGCCCCCCAGCCCTAGCTCAGCACATACTAAGCAACATATACTCCTGAGTGAGCAGGCATAACCACGATTTAATAAAAACATTAGGCAAAGGGAAAACCTGGAGGGCCGCACAGGCATGTAAAAAAAACAAATGTGATCAGTATAAGGATATGCACCTGTAAAGTTCCAAGGAGGGACTGGGGCCCTCTAAAGTGCAGAGGGAGAGCAAGCCACCCCAGCTGTGTGTGAGTGGGGACTAAGAACGTCTGGCATTGGTCACGTACCTCACTGTAGCTGGATTAGAAGAGGTGCCCCCCCCCTAGGATTCTCGTGACTGTTCTCCGGAGAGAGAGGTGGGGTAATCGGAGGGAGAGAGAGAGAGGTGGGGTAATCGGAGGGAGAGAGAGAGAGGTGGGGTAATCGGAGGGAGGGAGAGAGAGAGAGGTGGGGTAATCGGAGGGAGAGAGAGAGGTGGGGTAATCGGAGGGAGGGAGAGAGAGAGGTGGGGTAATCAGAGGGAGGGAGAGAGAGAGGTGGGGTAATCGGAGGGAGGGAGAGAGAGAGGTGGGGTAATCGGAGGGAGGGAGAGAGAGGGGTGGGGTAATCGGAGGGAGGGAGAGAGAGGGGTGGGGTAATCGGAGGGAGGGAGAGAGAGAGGTGGGGGTAATCGGAGGGAGGGAGAGAGAGAGGTGGGGGTAATCGGAGGGAGGAAGAAAGAGAGGTGGGGGTAATCGGAGGGAGGAAGAGAGAGAGGTGGGGTAATCGGGGGGAGGGAGGAAGAGAGGGAGGTGGGGTAATCGGGGGGGAGGGAGGAAGAGAGGGAGGTGGGGTAATCGGGGGAGGAAGAGAGGGAGGTGGGGTAATCGGGGGAGGAAGAGAGGGAGGTGGGGTAATCGGGGGGGGGGAGGAAGAGAGGGAGGTGGGGTAATCGGGGGGAGGGAGGAAGAGAGGGAGGTGGGGTAATCGGGGGGGGGGGGAGGAAGAGAGGGAGGTGGGGTAATCGGGGGGGGGGGGGAGGAAGAGAGGGAGGTGGGGTAATCGGGGGGAGGGAGGAAGAGAGGGAGGTGGGGTAATCGGGGGGGGGGGGGGAGGAAGAGAGGGAGGTGGGGTAATCGGGGGGAGGGAGGAAGAGAGGGAGGTGGGGTAATCGGGGGGGGAGGGAGGAAGAGAGGGAGGTGGGGTAATCGGGGGGGGAGGGAGGAAGAGAGGGAGGTGGGGTAATCGGGGGGAGGGAGGAAGAGAGGGAGGTGGGGTAATCGGGGGGAGGGAGGAAGAGAGGGAGGTGGGGTAATCGGGGGGGAGGGAGGAAGAGAGGGAGGTGGG
Organism: Lithobates pipiens; assembly: GCF_037356315.1. Taxonomy (NCBI): domain Eukaryota; kingdom Metazoa; phylum Chordata; class Amphibia; order Anura; family Ranidae; genus Lithobates; species Lithobates pipiens. The sequence goes on from NW_027507696.1 coordinate 19,167,829, forward strand.
GTAATCGGGGGGGGAGGGAGGAAGAGAGGGAGGTGGGGTAATCGGGGGGGAGGGAGGAAGAGGGAGGTGGGGTAATCGGGGGGAGGGAGGAAGAGAGGGAGGTGGGGTAATCGGGGGGAGGGAGAAAGAGAGGGAGGTGGGGTAATCGGGGGGGAGGGAGAAAGAGAGGGAGGTGGGGTAATCGGGGGGAGGGAGGTGGGGTAATCGGGGGGAGGGAGAAAGAGAGGGAGGTGGGGTAATCGGGGGGAGGGAGAAAGAGAGAGGGAGGTGGGGTAATCGGGGGGAGGGAGGAAGAGAGGGAGGAAGAGAGGGAGGTGGGGTAATCGGGGGGAGGGAGGAAGAGAGGGGGGTGGGGTAATCGGGGGGAGGGAGGAAGAGAGGGGGGTGGGGTAATCGGGGGGAGGGAGGAAGAGAGGGAGGTGGGGTAATCGGGGGGGGGGGGGGAGGAAGAGAGGGAGGTGGGGTAATCGGGGGGGGGGGGGGGAAAGGGAGAGTGGTTCCAGATGGTAACAGATCACAGCATAGATAATTTGCCTCTCACCACTTGGGGTTGCCACATAGTAGTGTACACACACATTTATACACACATTTATACACACACTCATATATACGAGAGAAATGTGATGTCAGCTACTGTGTGGCAACCCCAAGTGGTGAGAGGCTTGGAATTCGGAGGTGAATTATCTAGGAGCTGTGATCTGTTACTAACTTGATTATAACGTGTTTGGGCCAATATTTTGTGACCACGCCTTCTGGTAAGTGCCCTGTGTGGTGGAGGTGCAACAAAGTGCTGGTAAAGAGGCCTCAGGAGATCAGCATTGGTCCATTTTTGTGCAGATGAACTCTTGTAGACAGCTTCTTTATTGCACATATGCACTTTTTAATCAGTTTATTGCATGCATCACTTTTATTTATTTTTTGCACATTTGTAATTGCATCACTTTTGCACTTGGTATCATATTTCCTAATTTTGTTTTTTATTCACTACTAAGTGGGTTAGCACAACTTATTGAACATTTTAGATTTTGTAGTGTTTGGGTATTTGGATGCAATATTTTCCGGCTATCTCCACGTTATCATTTTTTGATTTACGCTAAGCGCAGAGGTTTTCACACATGGTACATTTATTTAGATTGTGGATTGCTCTTCAGAAAGCAACACTAGTGTAAAACATCCCTTAGGGTTTAATCAGACTAGAGATGCTCTCTGAAGAGCAATCCATGTTCAGATCACTGTTCATAAAGCATTTTTTTTTCTTTTTGTTATAAATGCAAAGTGTGTATGTGTGTGTGTGTGTGTGTATGTATATGTATATGTGTATATATATATATATATATATATATATATATATATATATATATATATATATATATATATATATATATATATATATATATATATATATATATATATATATATATATATATATAGCAACTTTTTAAGTCTTCTGTAAACAGGAAGTGATGTCATGACATCGCTTCTGGGTTACTAGGTTCGATTCTGGCTTTGTTCGGGTCTGCCAGCCCACCTTAAAGAGGAAGTAAACCCTGATGGGTTTACTTCCTCTTTTTTTCCCTGCAAAGGTAAAGCATAATGGACTACTATGCATCGCATAGTAGCTCATTATGTGTCACTTACCTGACACAGGAGCCAGCGAAGTCGCCGCTGATCCCTGTAGTCCGCCGCGTCCATCTTGCTGGTGGCGTCTCGCAGCTCCGACCAATGACAGCGGCGCAACCGCGATGACGTCACTCCCGCGCATGCGCACGGGAGTCGCGCCTCGCAGCTCCGTTGCTGTCATACGGCGAAGCCGCGATGACGTCACTCCCGCGCATGCACACGGGAGTCGACAAATTTGGCAAATCCATTCTTGGATTTGCCGCATTTAGTGCGCCTGCGCGCCGCTGTCTACGGCGCATGCGCCGTAGACAGCGGTGCCCATTTTCGGGCAAATATCTCCTAAACCATATAGGTTTAGGAGATATTGCTTGGACCTACAGGTAAGCCTTAATCTAGGCTTACCTATAGGTCCAAGTTGTTTGGAAGGGTTTACTTCCTCTTTAATACTGAGTCAAACCCCAACCCCCCTCCATTTTACTACAAAGGAAGTGATCTATAATTTGCCCCTCTATACAAAGTAAAATTATTAAAACACTTATTTTTTTTATTTATTTTTTTTATTCAAATTTAAAACCTTTCACAATCAAAGGTAATTGCTGCAATTCCCAAGTTTTCAAAAAGGTGTTTTCAAAGTGTGTATTTGTGCGTTTTCTGCTTTGTGTTTGACTGCCATTTGCATGTGTATCTGGGGTGCTTTTGCCAGCTTTTATGCTGTAAGCATCTCTAGGTATAAGATGGAGGGGAGGGGTGTTGGGTTTTCTAGGAAGATCAGTCATTCTGCAAATTCAGTGGAGGGAAGAGGTCAGGAAACAAAGACATGAGACAGACAAGCTGGGTGGACGTTTGGCCTTTTGTTCTCCTATTAGGCTTGCAGCAGACACATGCATTCTTGTGTGTCAGATTTTTAGTACTACCTCCTTTGGCCCACTATAGGGACATTTAATTACTGCAAGTTTAGGCCATGTTTCGTGTGAAATTGCATGCTAGATTTATTAAAATTTTTGGTTTGAAAATCACCACCTAAGAGAGGCTGTGCAATGGCACATTTTGGTCACCTTTTGTTGAGCCATATGTATTTATTTACAGTACCTTCTGAATTTTTGCTTTTACCACCTTCTTGCCCATGTCAATTTTTGGTGACACTGGGACAACCTTGTATGTCGCCATCCCAGAAAGTTTTACTATACTGCGGGCGGGAAGAGGTTAAAGTATAACTAAAGGCAAAACTTATATATATATATATTTGTTTTGGATAGTGTAGAGGGATTAGAACACCAGTCAGTTTTTATTGTCTGTCTATATCCACCTTTTTTTTTAAAGTGGTTGTAAACCCACTAACCAAAAAGAAAAAAACCCTGCAAGACAAAGGCATGATGAGCTAGTATACCCCATTGTTTTCCGCAGGGAGGAGACTACAGCTCCCAGCATGCACTCAGCTGTGCTAACTCCCGTTCGTGTCCTTTCCTAGCTACCTATAATGCAAGATTTCGTCAGTAGGTCATTCGCATGCACTCCTGGGATACATGACGCTGCTATCCCAGGAACCCATGCGAATTGCTTAGTGATGTAATGATGTAGTGATGTAATCATCTAGGCTGGGGAAAGGAGGAAGTCATGAAGAAATAATAAAAAAATAAAAAAAAAAAGTATTAAAATAAAAAAAAGTATACGAGTAATGAAAAAAATTAAATAAAAATAAATGCTCATTGTGAGAAGTATGCGCTAAGGGCATGCAAAATGACAAAGTAAAAAAAAGTGTGTAACTCTGTTTTAAGAGAAATTCCCCCTCTCTATTGGTCCCATTTACCATTATTGAAAGTGTGTGTGTGTGTGTGTGTGTGTGTGGGGGGGGGGGGAGGAAAAGTAATAGAGGGGAATCTTCAAATGGGAATACTGGTTCTGGTGACCTGGGGGGTCCCCAAGAGATACCCTTAATTTGCATGGGTTTCCTCTCGCTTCCTCTTTTTCTATGGAACAGGAAGTTAAGGGAAATTTCTACAATGGAACAGAGGTTATAACCATTCCTTGCTCTATCCAACATGAAGGGGGGGGGGGGGGCGGGTAACGTTTTTGCCTATAGTTGTACTTTTAAATGCAAGCTTTAGTATAATTTTAGTCAATACACATTTTGAAACAGTAATTTTGATTGGGCTTTGCTTATTAGGTATTTGTTTTCTGTGGTTGCATTTCGTTTGAATGAATGCAGGTTTTCCAGCAGGATCAATGGGCTACTGCAACACTGATCAGTGTATTCTGACGGGAGAATACAATAGCGCAGCGGGAAGGATTCCCCTATGCACCACTGCATCTGATATAGTAGTCACTATTCAGCCCAGAATTTTCTGCGTGGTTCCCTTGATTTCTGGACAATGTTTGTAGAGTCGGGAGATGTTGAGAGCCAGAAGGTACAGCAGTATCATGTAAACCGGTTGCAGTGATTCAAAAGTAGTGCATGCATTTTTTTTATTTCTTTCTAATCAATCTTTAGTGGGTTCAAGACTATGTATGTTTTCGACCAGTGATGAAAAAAATTCCATACCGCTCCTTCAAAATTTTCTCATCAAATATACAAATTTCTAATCGTGTATGTGGTTTTCGTTCAGTAAAGCCCATTAATTTCAAACTTGAATGTTAAAAACAAACAATCTTGAACTTCTTTTGAATGACATTCAAATGTTGTGAGAATTATTGTACAAATTTTAGTTTGACAATCAACTAGTGCAGGGAAGCCCTCTAATGTGGCCCGCAACCTCCTGCTCTGGGATAGAATAGAAAGAATACTGTTATTAAAGGTCAGGTTATTACTAAAATCACAGTGTATTCTTGATTCCTCTTGTACCAAATTGTAATGTTAGCGCTATATAAAACCTGTATAATATATGGGCATATCTTTTCTTCAGTGAATGCTGGGCAGCTTTCAAACTGATCCGCAGGTGCAGAGCAGTTTACCTGCGGGTTACCTGCACTGAGCCATAGACTTTCTGAAAGTGCACCAAACCTGCAGATAATAGAAAGCTAGTGCAAACTGCAGGAAAGCCAAAAGGTACACTGCGTTACACACGTGGTGGTGGTAAACCGCAGCGCATCAGTGTGAAAGCAGCATTGGACCCCTTTCACACAGTCAGTCCAACCAATTGAACCCTCCATTCACCTCTAAGTAGTCGCAGACATAAACCGACTTGTATTCTACCTCCAATACTATCCGTTAAAAAGTATCGTGGGCTGCGCCCATGTCTGCTCTCCAAATGCAGATTGTACACGGACATGTAATCCACCGCTCCACTCATTGTGGCCCGTGACCAGTTACCAAGTCTATTAAGTGGCCCCCACTCTTCAGAAGGTTGGGCACCCCTGTACTGGTGCCTACCCAGCTTAATGTGTCACTCCAGGGGACTGACTGCTGATCAGCATCTACACTTTTCGCTCATTTATTTGCAAATCGCCTGTTATCCTATGCAGATCTTTTGTATTTGCTGACCCCACCTTTTGCTTTTGCCTCATTCAGAGGCACCATCCTTGTACCATCTAAATGAGAGAAAAGAGCAAGACTGAAAAGCATCATTAACATTTCAGAGGGAAAGTATATCCTTTTCAGTGAGTGCATATTTAAAGTGGCTGTAAAGGTAAAAGGGTTGTGTGTTGTGTGTGTTTGTTTTTTTTTTTTTTTTTTATGATTTCTTTGCATTGGGATAAAAAAAACCCTTCCCATGTCAGCCCCCTGAAATACTTACCTGATCTTGATGCAGTGTTGTGCACCTCTGCAAGAGCGTAGCTCTTCTCTCCCCTCAAAGGAAGCTCACCAGCAGTAGGAGTCATTTGCTCCTGCTGCTGTCAGCCAATCCCTGTGAGAAGAGAGCAAGGAACTCTAGAAGAGGATCAAGGCTGCTGTAAAAGTTGTCAATATCTGTGTGGGTAGCACCTTCTGATCAAGTTGGTGCTGATTTGTCTTTGTCAATCACTGAGCATGATTTACCACTTAGAAAAACATTTTTGTGGACCTGGACTGTTTTACAATCCCCTCACTTATGAGATTTATATGATATTTTATGTTGGGTTGTGCTTGTGTATTATTATTATTATTTTTTTTTTTTTTTTTTTGTTGTACATATTTTATGGTGCAGCAGAGCTGCACAATTAATCGTTAAATAATCACCATCTCGAGTCAAGTCCCCTCACAATCTTAATCCAACATTTCACGATTCTATGTAAACCGTGCAGAGCTGTTCTAAAAAGCCAGCAAATGTTTATCAACATTCCTTAGCACTGGGAGATGGAGAAACATTGTAACGCTTTGTTCTTTTAGATCAAAGGGAAGAACTTCTTCTGTCTGCAAATTAGGTTAGTTTAACCAGTTGAGCCTTTTTCTAACGTGTTGCTTACAAGTAAAAATCCGCAATTTCTGCTAAAAAAAATTTACTTGGGACCCCCAAACAGTATATACTTTTTTTTTTTTTGCCACAGACCCTAGAGAATAAAAGGGCGGCTGCTGTAATATTTTATCTCACGCTATATTTGCGCAGCAGTCTTTTTAAACGCAATATTTTTTAGAAAAGATTAAGATTATGCTTCAATTAAAAAAAAAAAAAAAAAACCCTGAACAGTAGTGTTAGCCCAATTTTTGTATATTGTGAAGGATGTTGCGCTGAGAGAATCAAGATCCATTATTCTAAGCAAAAAAATGATTCTCATTTTGCCAGAATCCTGCAGCAGTAAATCCCCCCCCCCCTCTTTTTTTTTTTTTGAGTCCCACCCAAAGGGGCATGTTCCACATTTGGCATGTCATTTTGGGGGGGGGGGGGGGGGGAGAGCGCAGGTACCTAGTTTTGACAGGTACCCAGCTCCCACTTATGCTTGCCCACCTAGGCGGCGACTCCTACTACTCTCTCCTAATCTTTTGGGACATGTCACAGGTCCCAGAAGATTGTCTGTCTGGCCACTAAGAAGGTGCAGTGCGCACCCTGCTGTGAAGCCACAAGCTGTACGTGTGCCCACACCTGCAATGACTGCATAGAGGAGAGGGAAAGGAGCGAGGCTTCAGGCGGCCGCATCGCTGGATTGTGGGACTGCTTAGTGTCTGTTTATTAAAAGTCAGCAGCTACGCTTTTTGCTCCGCTTTTAGAATTTTTTATTTATTTTTTTATGGAGTATCTTTATAATCTTACAGCAGAATTTTTTTATTTCTCCTTTTTGGGATAAAGGTTTTACATAAAAAAATTAATAAAAAAAGCTGATTGTAAGCACCCTTGCCAGTGTTAAATGGTTTGTCTCGACTGTGTAACCTGATACATCTGGAAAAGAGCTTGTTCTTTTGAAAAACAGACATACTGGCCAGATCCCCAGATAAAAATAGCCCAAAAGAGATTTGGTAAGCTGCAATATGTTTATTTTTGGGTTTAATACTGCTTTAAGTCAGCCATACATAGATTGAAATGTGTCCTGTTCAGCCGGGACTATCCAAATTTCAAGCCATTTATGGGCAGGGAGAATTGTACAGAAGTTGATCTACTGATCAGCTTCTGTAGAACTGCCCCATCAGATTTTCCCCACTTGATCAACATTGCTGGTTAGAGTCAGCATGTTGATCGGTGTATTCTGATGGCAGGGAAGTCTTCCCGCTATCAGAATACAAAAAAGTTTGTGGGCTCAAAGTAATATTCTAGTAAAATAAAGTTGATTTTTTTACATGTTACAATTGGCCCAGTATTGAAGGGGTAAAACATGTTCCGTATAGGTGTTTTTCATACTAAAACATTAAATTGCTTGAAAATGTTATGACATTTACACTTTTTTTTTTTTTTTTTTTTTTTTTTGCAGTTTTCTGGTCCTGTTGAAAATAAGAATTTTGGTCCTTTCTCAGATAAACTGCTCACTGATGAAAATCACAACCTGACGTTGCAGTACTATTTTGGATAATGCCTCCCACTTCTACCAAAGCACCTGTTCTATATCCGGAAGACATTTCTGGATTCCTGTGCCTGCCTCCTGTTTCTGATGATCTTCAAGTGATTTGGTCCCGGGCAGAGCTGACTGAGGAGTTGGATGATCACCCACAGCTCATCAGTACCTTTAGCTTCTTTCCATACCCAAGCATGCCAGAAATTGCTTTACTTTCACTACGGTATGGTTTACAAATGGAAAAAGTGAAAAACTGGTTCATGGTACAAAGAATTCGTTGTGGAATTAGCTGGTCTCCAGAAGAAATTGAGGAGACACGGGCACGGCTCAATTATAATCAAGAGCAATTGCATTTCAGGCCGTTGATTGCACTAGCTAAAAAGTCAAATGTTCTCCGATCAGATGAGTTTTCAATTCCTGCTCTGAAAGCAAGAGCAAGGCAAGCCATGGCCTCTCATTCTTCATCACCAGATTATAATGCCCCAGAACCCAAGAAGATGAAATTAAGCTGTAAACTTCCAGACAAAGAACCTGTTAGAGTAAATGAAAGTACCCCTTTACAAGGAATAAAACGCTCCAGCAGGGATATTACAGGTGATTCTAAACGCCAGTCTCCCATGTCAAATGCTCGTCCAAAGAAAAGGCAGGGTCCTGATAATCTAGTTAAACCATCTGGTACTGCCATGGTTTTGGGAGTGGATGGAAGAGACCTGAACTCATCAGTTTCGTATTATCCCTCTGAGGAAGAACAAATGTCTTCTTCTTGGAATATGAGCAATGGCGAAGAAGTGCAAGTGTCAGGTTATATTGATCACAATGGAAACCTTAGGAGAGAAGATAATGTTCCAGGCATGCGGCGCCAAAGAAAAAGTAAGCAACAGTTGCAAATTCTCAAATCTTTTTTTTTGAAGTGCCAGTGGGCTACCCGTGAAGACTACATGAGGCTTGAGGAAATTAGTGGACTACCAAGAGCAGATATTATACAATGGTTTGGAGATACACGCTACGCCCTTAAACATGGCCAACTGAGGTGGTTCCGTAACAGTATGCAAGAGCGTCCCACCTGGTTAGATGAACCACAGCATTTTGGTAATGTTAATGGAAGGCTAAGTGATGTTGGGTCACCAGCAATGTCTTCTGCTGTAGAGGTGCCCGATGATGATGTGATAGCATCATCTAGTCAACATTCAGGAAACACTGTCGTAAGTGAGGAAATTTCTGATGATGAACCATCTTTTTCTGGAAAATCAAAACTTGTGCAAAAAGTATCCAATTTTAAACTTCGTGTAAAAAATTGTTCAAAATCTAAGACTCCTCAACGCCCTATTTCATCCTCCCTTCAAAAAAAATATGATGTTTTGGAAAACTACCTTTGTGTACATAATCAGTTCAATGAGCAGGACTTGGGGGAGTTAGTTACAGCATCTGGCTTAAGCCATCAGCAAGTACTGCACTGGTTTTCTTATAAATCAAAGGATCCAGATGAGGTTGAAATCTGTGTTGTTGAAGAAGATGAAGATGAGGAGGATGATGATGTTATTATTCAGGACTAGTGTTGAACTGCTTTAACCAGTGATGTGGAAATATAATATTCAGTACAGGTATCCAATTAGCAATAGACTGAATACAAAAAAAAAAAAAAAATCCATATGCAATAAAACGATTTGTTGTTGCTAGAGCTCACAATATAAAATTAAACATTTATATTTATTTTTTCACTAAAAGTTCTTTTAGCTGGCGTGTGCAGCAAATTGGTGATGGAATGATATTCCATATGTTATGTTGGTTTGCAAAACTACTACTGTGAAGAGTTTCCACTATTTTCCTCTATGCCTTGCACTAGTACTGTTCCTCATTGGGCAGTGGTGCTGGATCTTGTGTTCTGCCCTTTTTAGATGTTCAGTGCTATAGACAATGTACTGCTTTAAGTTTTCCAACAGTGGTCCATGCAAAACGGCTATTACTTTGCCGTTTTATTGGTTGCATGGGTAGACACTGAGAAGCACATATATGCAGAAGGTTTAGGTGAGTAGTTCTAGGAGGTAGCTGTATGTCTGATAATTTGTAGATGGCTCTATTGCTTTTTTTAAACATGCCCATATACCAGTATTCCTTTTTTTGTATTTTTATTTAATTTTTTTAAATATATGGGCTATAGATGGTCCGTAGTTTAGGGTCTATTCATATCAGCTGCTGAGTTTAAAACAGTGGCTCATGTGTAATGCCGTGGTGATGTAGTTCATCTCACTGTTCCATTGTAAATTTTTTTTTATTTTTTTTTTTAATGTCACAGTTCTATCAGCTGCCGCATGGTGTGTGCTTTTTATAATTTTTTTTTTTTTTTTTTTTGCGCACTACACTGCAATTGGCAGGTGTGAACTGGCAGGTAGGAGGCAAGGTATTTTGCTTTGTCATGCAGTGGGACTGCACTACTACAACTGGTGTGAATAGACCCTAAAAGAATGTCAGGATGTTTTTATCAGTAACTGAAGCTTAATTGAAAAGGTTCAAAATTCCTTTTTTTTTTTTTTTTTTTTTTTTTTGGCTTTTGAAACTATGTAACTGACATGCTTACACAGTAGCTGACAAATGCATCAGGTGATGCCTCGAAGCAGATCTCTGTCAGCCAGTGACCTATAACTTAAACCATATCAGAAGAATATTTTAGGCTTAAAGCAACACGTTAACGTCAAATCTATTTTTATTTTGTAGGAATGTACATTCTTTTAATGCAAGGAAGTTCTGCTGACTTGTACCATCCAATCATGTGCAGGAATTTTTTGTTTAATTTACCTTGCACATTGGTACTTTTGCAAAGTGAATTTTCACTTGGTGAATAAGGTGAAGTAAAAAAAAAAAAGGTTTCATCACACAAAAGAACATGACTTCTCCATACTGTTAGGTATAATGGAAGTCTGTCCACTGGTTTAAAGAGGAAATAAAGGCTAATAAGTCTCTGGTTAAAATAAAATTGCCACCCTCCTCGTACTGTTTATAAAAAGATCAGTGTAAATCCTTTTTTTTTTTTTCCCCCTTGTCTGTAAGCTGCAACTTGCTTGTCGGCAAGCGAATTCCCAGAGCTGTGACATTACCCGCTGGCTCCCCATTGTTGGTGCTCCCTCATCTGCTGCACTGACACAGGGGAGCTAGAGCTTACAGGTCACACAGCCACATTGAAGCGGATTCAAAATATACAAATAACACAGGACGTTTACAAACAATAGGCAGTATGGTCATGAGGAGTAAAAAGCAACATTTTGAAGCTAAATTATATTGGCGTTTTACTTCCACTTTATTTGTTCTTTCATGGGCATGTACATTTGTAGATACAACTTGAAGCCTAGCTCCTGTCCAACCTTTTTTATTTATTTTTTATTTTTTTTAACAATATTTTTGATAGAGTAAGGATTTGTTCTATCTGAAAATTGTCATCTCAAAATGGATTGAGGGGAAATTTCCCCAGTGGGGACACAGACAACAATGAAACCTGACAGATACAAACCGTTCCCTACTCTAAGGACAAGAAGTTTTATTGGGTCTTTGTCCCCATTGAGGGAATTTCTGCTCCTTTTTTGTCTGGCACCTGTCAGACAAAACATAACGTTGTGAAGATTGTTGCCCAATCTTCACAGTGGGCAACAGCTGTAGAGACTTGACAGGGACTTGATGTTCAATGATGTTACTTCTCTCCCAGATAATGTTTTATCAAGTCTCTGTAATGGTATTGTTTTGAAGAATATTAAGGTATTTAACCTGCTGTACATCTTTTTATAATATTTTTACTTGCAGCCCTAATTCCCCAAAAGTTGGGACGCTATGTAAAATCTACTTGAACAGAATTCATTAATTTGCAAATCTCGAATGGTAGCAGCTGGTGCTGTATATTCTGCAGGGCCGCCACTGCTCTTAAACCATTATTTTATTCACAATAGAAGACATATCAAATGTATAAACTGAGAAATGGTATAATTTTAAGAAAAAAAATAAGGTAATTTTGAAGTCATTGGTAGCAACACGTCTCAAAGTTGTGACGGACAATTTAACACAGTGTAGCATCCCCTGCCTTTAACACTGTAAATGCCTGAGAACTGAGACCAGTTGCTGGAACTTTTCAAGAGGAATGTTGTCCCATTCCTGACTGATATAGGATTCTAACTGCTCCAAGAGACCTGGTTCGTCTTTGTCATATTTTTCATTTCAAGGTCACCAAATGAAAATATTTTAGATCTGGACTGGATTCTTCTACAAAGCCATGCTGTTGTCAGATACAGTATGCTGTTTAGCATTGTCCCACTGAACTATGCAAAACCATTCCTGAAAGAAGTAATCTGGATGGGAGCATCTGCTGCTCTAAAACCTAGATATCTTTCAGCATTGATGGTTCCTTTCCAGATGTGCAAGCTGCCCATTCCATAGCGCTAATGAACTCCCAAAACTATCAGAAATGCAGGCTTTTGAACTGAGTGTTGATAAGCCAGAAGGTTCTTTCATCTTTATTTCAGAAGATGCAGGCCTATGGTTTCCAAAAAGAATGTCAAATTTGTCTGACCACGAACAGTTACCTACTCTGCAACAGACCATTTTAAATGCACTTAAGCCCAGAGAAGACAGTGTTCTCGATCATCTTCAGATATGGCTTCCTCCTTGCATTTTTGAATGTCGCAAACTGTGTTCAGACAGTGTTTTTTAATTTAAAAAAAAAATGGTACTGTGAATAAAATATAGGTTTGAGATTTGCAAATCATTGCTTTCCATTTGTAATGTGTGTGTGTTTTTTTTTTTTTTTTTTTTTTTTTTTTTTACAGAGACCCAACTTTTTTGGGGAATTGGGTTTGTATATCAAAAGGCATTCTTTTTGATAGACTTATTGGACTATTCTAAATCATTAAATTTATAATGCACATTACGATTAAAAAATAAATCAATCCTTTGTAGAAATCATTTTATGGCTGCATAGTTGGCAGGTCAGAAATGAAGCTTGTTTTTCCCAACAGCCCTCTTCCTGTCATTGGCGACATAAAGGGAGCAGCAGAAGTTTTAAGTACACTGGAAGCACGCGGCTAAGCTGTAAGTCTGCCACTAATGTGCAGTTATATACTGAGCCCTGTAACATTGGAAATTCAGTTTGGGTGCCGGTATATCAGTGTTAGTGTAATAAATATCTGCTATTTTAGCACCAATAAAACCAGAACTAAAATAAATGTGTGTGCTGCAGTTGCTGATCTGAATTTGATTGTGACCTGAGTCTTTTCCTAAACTACATTTTAGTCACTTATCTGGATAAAATATGCAGCTAGAGAAGTCTGACCCCCAGATCTAAGTGCTGCTAGGGGTCATGAGACGACGAGACCACCAGTATTTTTTTGTTATTAGCAGTGAGTCTCAGTACAGCATTACTCGAGTGTTACCATTACTATATTGATATATAATAAAAACAGAGTGTATATGTATGACCAAGAAAAATACTCTTTATTTAACCGCTTCAATACCGGGCATTTTCACCCCCTTCCTGTCCAGACCAATTTTCAGCTTTTAGCTGTGTAACATTTTGAATGACAATTGTGTGGTCATGTAACGCTGTACCCATATGAAATTTTGATAATTTTGTCCCCCCCAAATAGAGCTTTCTTTAGGTAGTATTTGATCACTTCTGTGTTTTGAAAAAAACACTAACTTTTTGCTATTATATCCCAATTAAAAAAACAAACAACAAAAAAAACACATTTCTTCCTCAGTTTAGGCCAATATGTGTTCTAGATATTTTTGGTAAAAAAAAATCGCAATAAGCGTAATATTGGTTTGCACAAAAGTTATAGCGCCTATAAAATAGGGGGTAGATTTATGGCGTTTTTAATTTTTTTATTTTTTTTTATTTTTTTACTGATAATGGCCTCAATCTGCGATTTGTCAGAACTGTTATTGCGGCGGACAAATTGGACGCTTTTGACAATATTTTGGGACCATTGACAATTATAAAGCGATTAGTGCTATAAATATGCACTGATTACTGTCACTGGCAGGGAAGGGATTTACACTAGGGGTTGATCAAGGGGCTAAATGTGTTACCTAGGGAGTTATTCTAAGTGTGGGGGGAGGGGACTGACTGTGGGAAGTGACCGATCGGTGTTCCTATATACAAGGAACACACAATCTGTCTTCTCTCCCCTGGCAGGACGTGGATCTGTGTTGACACACAGATCCACGTCCCTGCTCTGTGACAAGCAATCGCAGGTGCCCGGCAGACATTGCAGCCGTCGGGCACATATGCATAGTCTCCCGAGTGATGCGGCGGGCTCGCGTGCCCTAGATGGCCTAGGACGTCATACGACTGCCATCCAGGATGAGACCTTGTGGCCGTCATATTGCTATACGCGGGAAGGGAAGCGAGTGATTGCCAATCTTTGTAAACGTTCCAGATGTATGGCTTCCTATAACGAGTGCATAGATCAGGAGTTCTAAATCTTAAATTAGCTGTTTTATAGATTTGTGGGGTAATGCGGGTTCTTTATACACCATCGCTTTAAAGATGTTTACAAACATAAATCCTGATATATTTCATCTCTGTAACAGCCTTCTAAAACCTTAAGGACTTTATTTGTATTCCCTTTTTAAATTGGACTCTTTTATCGAATGTGATGCAGACACTACATACACCTTTATAGTTTCATAGTTAGTAAGGTTGAATAAAGACACCAGTCCATCCAGTTCAACCTGAGTGTCTACCCCTATCCCTGTACATTGCACACTCACATTGGTCCCTACCCTCAAGGAGCCCACAATCCAAAGTCCCCATTCATATACTAGGGCCAATTTTGGACAGAAGCCAATTAACCTACCTGCATGTCTTTGGAGTGTGGGAGGAAACCGGAGTACTCGGAGGAAACCCACGCAGGCACAGGGAGAACATGCAAACTCCAGGCAGGTAGAGTCGTGGTTGGGATTTGAACCAGTGACCCTTTTTACTGATAGGTGAGAGTGCTAACCACTACACCACTGTGCTGCCCTGAACTGCACTGTTTGGAATATTCTTATTTTTTCTTTTCATAAACTTATATTCCAAATAAGTGTCTATGTTCACTGACATATTGGTATCTAAAAATGATAGATATATTATGCGCCACAAGGTAAAGAAAAAAAAATCTGCTTTGGTTGCTGAACAGTGTGGTTGGATAGCTTGTGCTACCCCAACCCAGTTATCTGACCTAACAAGGAACCGAATACATATTTGGGATGTTAGACAGCATTTTTCTTTGACAGCAACAGCAGCACTCTGCAGATCAGCATGGTCAATCTGTTAAGTCAGGTGGAAGGGGTCAGCTTGTATCTCACTGCAAACGCCCACAAAAGAGGTGCATCTGTCAGGGCTGGTTGGGCTTTGTGGTCCCTCAGCTGATAGATCGAGCATGCAGTGCTAAGGCGATGTGAAATATATATAATATAATATGCGCTGTGTAGTGGACGCCACTCTAGAGGTGTGTGGAGTTGCTGAGAAGTGCCTGATGTTTACTAGTTGCTAATGATCCAGAGATGCTGTGCATAAACTCCTCCCCTTACCTATCACTTATTACTAAGCTCTTTCTTAAGCGCCGCGTGTCAGGTAGGCAGCATGGCAGATGGTGAGGCTGCTGAGAGGATAAAGTACTTACTGTGGGAGTTCTCTGTGCAGCCTTTCAATAAGGAAGGTCAAATGTACATATTTTCTAGCACCCCACAGATCGAATAGCGTCCATAATCTTTATTGCAGAATGATGACATCACAAGGGACCTAGTGCAACATTTCAGAGCATCACAGGACCCCTTTACCAGGCATGTAATGTGTGATTGATCTGCGATAAAGGTTTTGGCCGCTATTCGATCAGTGGTGTGTGGCAAATGTATACATTTGATCTGTGATGTTTCCAGTTCCACCCGGTTGTTACTTTAGCATCCAACGATTCCTAACCCCCTATTCAATAAGGAAGGTGTGAGATGGGCTGAGGGAGTTGCCTGTATCCAATGTCAGTGTTAAGTGAAGCAGGACCCTAGAGTGGATTATAATTTTACAGTATTGGGTCCGCAATGGCAGCTCCTGTTACTACTTTTAGTTAAAGTGGATGTAAAACCCCATTCATGAAATTTTGAGCTGGGCACATATGTGCAGTGTTTTCTTATCTCTCTTCAAAGCCCTACGTCCCATGGCTTTCTCCTGCTCCGTTCTTCTGTTATCAACATAACTTCTGACAAGTTCTTCAACTGTGATAAAACCAGGCTAAATTTTGTGTCGGGGTGGGTGCAATAAATTGGCAGAGAGCTGGTCTGTTTACAGCACAGCTCTTGTTTCTTCCTTTTTATGCCTAGGTGGAGAGGGGGTGTGTGCCTTTCCTCCAGTCAGCTGTCTCATAGTGTATAGCAAGAATCCACACCCACAGGTGAATCGGGAAGAGAATTCTAACAGGGCGTGCACTTTATAAATGGTATATAAAGCTGAAGATGGCAGATATACAAATAAAACGTATGTATGATTTGTTTCATCTGTGTGCATCATCTGAGGCTTTTCACTTGACCGGGTATATGTGAGGGTTTACATCCACTTTAAGGTTTCCTTTAATAATTTGCAGACACTTTAGCATCCAGTCACAGATAAACTTCCATTAGATGTACTAGTGCAAAGAGCTATTATCTGGTTGTTGTGGATAATTCCTTTTTTTTTTTTTCCTCAAGTTTATTTGAATACATCAAAGCTGCCAAGAAAGCTTGCTAGCGTTGTGGTTAATTCAGGGGGCGAAAAAAACTCAAGACGCCATTTGTGCGTTACCTCAAGGCAGTGAATACTAGCTGTGGGAAAAAAAAAGTCAAGAAGATCTGGCAGCCAATTCTTTATAACGCAATTTTTTTTTTTTTTTTTTCTCTCATGGAGACACCCAAGGTATCAGGGATCAGGCTTGCATAGAAACAATACTATGTGTCTGGTAAAAATCCATTTCAAATGACCAGTTCGCACCCCCCCGCCACAATGTATACTGGCTGCATTTGGAATCCTATAATTTTTTCACTAAAGCTTTCCTAAAAAGTGATTTAATGATTGCATTTAATATGTCTAGCAGGAAATCGTATAAGGTAGAACACTTTTTTGCTCTTCATGGTAATAGTCCTTTCAATTTAAACCTGCATTCTTAATGTTTCACATGTACGTACCTACCTACCAGAAAAATTTGTTCCCTAGGGAAACTAGTGACAAACTTGTGTAAATTATTTTACACTATAATTTATTTTTTGAAACCAGAACTCTACCTAAACCCACCAAGTTCTTCCCCCCTTGGTTGCTGGTGCTATGTTTTGAAGTCAATAGCTTTGTGGCAGGCTCAGCTGGGCAGCAGCAAGGAGTGTGGGCAAGGTGAACTGGCATAATTTGGTTTAGGGTTGCATTTAATAGTATGAGCATAAGACGTTATGTGTGTTTGTTTTTTTTTTTTTTTTTTTTTTTTTTTTGTGATTGTGTGTAATTTGGGTGAGTTTTCAAGTCTGCTGTAATATATTGGTTACATTAATTGTATTTTCACAAGGTTTCTTGAGAGCATATACACTACATATACCTGGTCTGAAAAATAAATCCATGAGCTTGAAATTTCAAAAAATTTAAAGTCCAACACAAGAAGAAAAAAAAAAAGTGGGGTGTGTGTTTTGTTATACATACACATTATATATATATATATATATATATATATATATATTTTTTTTTTTTTTTTTTTTTTATCAGCCAGCCAAGGTGTTGGCATGAAGCCTCCAACCACCCCAGGCCTGGGTGTTCAGGGCTCTGCAAACTCTCTAGGAAAAAAATAAATTCCCCTTTTTTTTTTTTTTTTTTTTTTTTTTTACCTGCAAATAAACTCTGCAAGCTCTCTAGGGAAAAAACGAAATGCACATTTTTTTTTTTTTTTTTTAAACCTGCAAATAGACGTGCATTTTTTTTTCTTTTTTATTTTTTTTTAAAGGTGAACGTTTCCTGGAAATCTTTCAAAACTGGGAAACCTTTTCTTTGA
Organism: Lithobates pipiens; assembly: GCF_037356315.1. NCBI lineage: Eukaryota > Metazoa > Chordata > Amphibia > Anura > Ranidae > Lithobates > Lithobates pipiens. Next base: position 19,185,363 of record NW_027507696.1, read on the forward strand.
AGGCTTCCAAAAGCAGATTGTTAATGCCCGTGTATAAGCTGCGATACGTGTGTACAAGGCCTAAAGGACACTGGTGCAGAAGACATTTTGTAAATTGTTTTTTAAAGGCAGAATGCTATATAGTTTTCTGAAAATCATTTTTACCCCACTCCGTAATTAACTTATTTTGAGACCGCATGTAATTGCTGGTACATGTTCTTTTAATTATGTTTCATGTCTGCTTCCATGAACTTCATAACTCGTGCAAGCTGGAATGTGTAAAATGTTACAGGTTTCTCCACCTGCCTTATATGCCTACTCAGCTGTACTTACCTGTAACTATAGATGCCTGCAGAAGCTTTATCTCTAGTTAAGAGACTTCCTGCATGTTGGAAGCAACTCTGGAACAGTTCTGGAAAGTTGGGGTATTCGGCTACCTGAACCCAAGCCATTCGTACGATAGTATTATCTCAGCAGTCTTCCCTATAAATTTGACATTTGTTTGCTGTTCTGTGACATTATATACCAAAACTAATTTTAAGGAATGGGGGGGCTTGTAATGTGTTAAATCCAGGCAACGTAATGTTGAAGTACCTATAAGTGTTTCAAAAAGGCACTTGGTCGAACCATGGGGGCTAGCCAAATGTATGTTGCAAATTACCACTTCCTGGTAGTGAAGGATAGGCATGCTCATGTTCCCATACTGTAATGCCTCATACCTGTTCATTCTAGCAACAGGCTAAAGTGTTGCTGAGGAGGCTAGGGATGTGCCTATTTGTGAAAATAGGAAATGGCATATCGTATGTAGGATGCTGCAGAGGACTACTTGAAACAGTTGTGGTAAACACTGGCAACTTATAGTGCCTACCTTTTTTATTTTATTTTTTTATTTTTTTTTTTAGTTCACCTATGTTACACACATCCCTTTGTTAAATACATGAAATGTGTGGAAGTAATCAGCTGGCTACTGTTGTCTTATAAAACCAGATGAACTGTATATTGTATGTCTATTTTAATCTGATTCTGAAGCGTGTAAAATTTAAACACTAAAACTTGTTCAATAAATTGTTTTAGTTTTTAATTTGTGTCCTGTATATTTTACTGTAGACAGTTATTACATTTTGTAATGTTTTATAACTTTTAAAGCTGGATACTAAAAAAAAAAAAGTTCTCCAGACAAATGTTGCTTCCGTTTTTCTGTAAGCACAAAATAAAGAATTTTATCTAGTCTTCTGGAGATGGGGGGTTGGGGGGGGGATAGATTACTGATGCAAATGATCTCTTCTCCTACAAGATGGATCTTGCTCTTTGTGACATTCGGTGGCTACTAGGGTGGTGTGTTTTGTGTGTGGGTTTATTTTTTTTTTTTTTTAGGTAATGTATACCTGTGGTAGTAAATATTTCCTAATAATGAAATGCTGAATTATACATTGGTTTTAAAACCAGTTTGTTTCCCTAATGGCAGCAGTTAGGCCCTTTTATGTACAAGTGGCACAAAAGGTCTTGATGCATTGTACTTACCTGAATGTATGCAGTGCTTTTGGGTTCAGCTGCCCATTTGCCTCCCCCCTTGATGACTGCTTTATTGCAGCCATCTCTGTCCAGTGTTCCAAAAATCCAGGCTCCTGTAGACCTGGAAAAGACCTATCAAAACTGTAAAGACCTTCCCAATTTATGAACCAATAGAATTGGCAAATCTAATGATTCGGTCCACCCATAAAAGATTTTCACTCCTCTGAAAATCAGACCAGGTCTATCCAAAAAGTAGTCTGTGCTAATTGCCATCTTAGTCTCAAATTTCACTGTACTAACTGAAGATGTTCATTCAAAGATTCTGCAGATTGGATGTTTGAGATGCTTGTAAAGGCTCTTTACACTTGCAGGCCCAGCTCTACAACCAGCTAGCACTGTAATTTGAGTCTTGTAGACCAGTGATTCTCAACCTCGGTCCTCAAGTACCTCCAACAAGGCAGGTTTTCCTTCATCTTGCACAGGTGCTTTAAATCTGTCAATGGCTTGGTATTTTGGACACCTATTTTTATCAAAGAGAAATTCCCAAAACATGGCCTGTTGGGGGTACTTGAGGATTGAGGTTAAGAACCCTTTTGTAGACTACAGCTAACTGGACTAGAACAATTTACAAACATGATCCTGTGTTCCAGGACCATGCATTAACTGAGCAAGTACTTTGTGTATTTTTGCCTCAAATTTCCAAAAAGGCTCTAATCTCCATTCACATAGCATTTTGTGGCTTAAAGGATAAATTCACCTTTTGTAACATGCATTTAGGGTGTAACATGTTGTTGTTTTACAGCATACTTTTTTTTTTTTTTTTTGCCGTTAAGTAATACAACTAGCACTTACCTACCCCTAGCTTGTCACTCTGCTCCCTCCTCCTAGCAGCATGCTCATTGTTGGCACAACTGATTTGGTTCCTTGTGCTGCAGTTTACCTCAGTCTGAATTCTGCTACTGAGTGAGATTTAGATGCAATCCCAATTCTAAAAGAAGTGGGATGCTGTGTAAAATGGAAAACGCACAAAATATTTAAACTGAGAAAATTTACCATTTTAGAAAAAAGGTAATTTTGAAATTTGGCAGCAACACATCTCAAACCTGGGGCAGTGTAGCATCTCTTTTAACACTGTAAACGTTTGGGAACTAAGACCAGTTGCTGGGGTTTAGGGAGAGGAATGTTATCCCATTATTGCCTGATATAGGATTCTAACTGCTCAATGGTCTTGGGTCTTCTTGTTTTTATTTTAAGATGTGCCAAATATTTTCAGTTGGTGAAAGGCCTGGACTCTTCTTCTACAAAGCCATGCTGTTGTCATAGATGCAGTATGTGGTTTAGCATTGTTGTGCTGAAATATGCAATACCTTCCCTGAAAAGGACATTGTCTGAATGGGAGCATATGCTGCTCTAAAACCTGGCTGTATCTTTCAGCTTTGATGGTGCTTTTCCAGATGTGCAATCTGCCCATTCCATATGCACTAATGCACCCCCATACCATCAGAGATGCAGGCTTTTGAACTGAGCACTGTTAACAAGCTGGAAGGTATCGTTCCTTTTTAAATATGCTTTGGCCTAGAAAAGATGAGGTTTCTGGATCATGTTCAGGTAAAGCATTTTCTTGGCATAATAGAGCTTTACCTTTTTGGATGGCACCGTGCTGAGACAGTGATTTTTGGAAGTATTCCTGAGGCCACACAGTGAATACTCCTCAATCATGCCCATCCAATATTGCGTTTCAGCCTTTTACCATAAACACAGGGATTTCTCCAGACTCTTGATCTTTTGATATGTACTGTAGATGAGATATTTAATGGCTTTACAATTTTACATTAAACATTATTCTGAAATCGTTTAACAATTTTTAGATGCAGCTTTTCACAGATTGGTGAACCTCTTCCCATATTTACTTCTCAGACACTCTAAGATGCTCTTTTCATACCCATGTTACTGACCTGTTGCCGATTGGCCTAATTGCAAAATGTTCCACTTAATTTTGTCAGCTTTTTGTTGCCCTGTGCCAACATTTTTGAGAGGTGTTCCTGCCATCCATTTACATTTTTTTTTCCCTTAGAATTTATACATTTCTAAGTTTGCCATGTTTTCTCTTTTTTCTATTGTGACTAAAATATGGGTTTTAGATTTTGCAAATCATTGCATTTCTGTTTTTGTAGATTTTAGTGTCCCAACTTTTTTGGAATTGGGGTTGTAGATGCACAGCTTGCATCTAAAATATATTTAATGATGTATTCATGAATCCAGAGCCATATTAAAGTGGTTGTAAACCCTTACAAACCACTTTGACCTAACAGGTAAGCCTAGATTGACCACTGGGCACTTAACCACTTCCCACCCGGCCAATGCATATATACGGCCGGGTGGGAGCCGTCTACTTCTGATAGGACGTTCAGGAACGTCCTTCAGAAGGAGCGGGATCGCGCGCGTGCCCGCGTAGCGGCGCGATCCCGATGTGCTCGTGTCACCCGGACACTGCACATCTCAGATTCGCAGGAGGGCTCTGTGATTGGCCCTCCTGATCACATGACGGACGTGTCCAATCACGGCCGTCATGTGATGTAAACAAACAGCCGGTTGCTAGGCAATCGGCTCCTCCTCTCCTCACACAGAAGTCATCGCTGAGGAGAGGAGAGCAGATCGCTGCAGCCAGCTGATTATCAGTGAGTATGAGCTGTTTTTTACAGCTTTTTACTCACTGATCACCAGTCTAGTGTAAACACACCACACAGTATAAACACAGTCCCCACACATGTCCCCAAAACATACATGTCCCCAAATAATAAAAACGCATGTCCCTAATAATAAAAACATGTCCCCCACATATGTCCCACTAAAATCGCATTTCCCAATGATTATCTGCACACACATGTACGTGATCACCTGCATATATATATCTCATTTGCGTACATATGTCCGTGATCACACAAACCAATTATTATACACTTAACAGATTTTTTTTTTTACCAAAAACATGTAGCAGAATACATTTTGGCTTTAAATTTATGACAAAATTTGATTTTATTGGATTTCTTTTAAAATAGAAAAAAGAAAATGTTGTTTTTTCCAAATTTCCGCTTTTTTGCGCTTATATCGCAAAAAATAAAAAACAGAGTCGTGAATAAATACCACCAAAATAAAGCTCTATTTGTGCGAACAAAATGATAAAAATGTCATTTGGGTACAGTGTAGCATGACCGCGTAATTGTCACTGAAAGCGCTAGAGCGATGAAAGCTGAAAATTGGGCTGGGAAGGAAGGGGGCGAAAGTGCCCTGTATTGAAGTGGTTAAACACCCTTAATAACCAGACCAGTTTTTAGCTTTCGGTGCTCTCACATTTTGAATGACAATTACTCAGTCATGCAACACTGGACCTATATGAAATTTTTGTCCCTTTTTTTTTTTTTTTTCACACAAATAGAGCTTTCTTTTGGTGGTATTTAATCACCGCTAGTTTTATTTTTTGTGCTATAAAAGAAAAAAGACCGAAAATTCCTTAAAAAAAAAAAAATGAATTTTTCTTAGTTTCTGTTATAAAATTTAGCAGATTAGTATTTTTTCTTCATAAATTTTGGCCCAAATTTATACTACTACATATCTTTGGTAAAAATAAGTACAAATTGGTGGATATTATTTGGTCTTTGTGAAAGTTAGAGAGTCCACAAGCTATGGTACCAATATGTGAAAATTGATCACACCTGAAGTACTGACTGAATTCTTGAGACCCTAACATGCCAGAAAAGTACAAATGACCCCTTTTTGGAAAGAAGACATTCCAAGGTATTTAGTAAGAGGCACGATGAGTTTTTTGAAGTTGTCATTTTTTTCTCACAATTCTTGACTAATTTCTTGACTACCTATCACATTTTCGGAGGCCCTGGAGCATCAGGGCGGTGGAAACGCCCACAAAATTGCAACATTTTGGAAAGCATACACCCCAACATATTTTCTAAGAGGCGTGGTGAGTCTTTTGAACGTTTTTTTTTTTTTTTTTTGGGAAAAATGCAGAAAATTAAATGGTTCAACGTCAATTAATACGACATATCTCACACACCCCATACTTAAAATTACACATTTTGCTACTCCTCCTAAGTATGATGATACCATGTGTGTAAGACCTTTTTCAAAGCCTAATTGCACATATTTTATTTTTATTTTTTTTAATGCCACAAGTTTTTGGAAAATGTGGAAAGAAAATTAAGATATTTTACACACCAAGCATGAGCATACTTAGAATTTCACCCCAAAACACACACCTTCCAAATATGGCAAAGACACATACGTGAGGCTTTTTCAATGTTTGGATTGATTCTTCTTTTTTTTTATGATTATTTTCATTTTCAAGTTATGTTACCAGCTTAACATTATAACATAGCCAAAACAGCAAAACAAAAAAAGGGGGGGGGCTGGCAGAGAGGAGGGGGCCACAGAGAAAAGGGGAGGGGGAGTAGGAGGGCGAAAGACACCAAGGGTTTAATGTGACATGGTCCGGGCATGGGCAACCATAGCAACGGGGAGTGGCGTCTTTAGGTGTTGTGCGAGCAGAAGGGCTCCCTACCTCCCCCCGGATATTCGATCCATGTGGGGCAGGTTTCCCCCTCCATGTAATGGGTGGCCTCATGCTCCAGCTCCATAGAAGAAGCAGGTATGACCCCCTTTCTTTCTGAAATGCATATGAAACAAATTCGAGGTTTGGATTGATTCTTTATTGGATCTTGTGTATCACACACACTTGAACTAATTGTATCAAAAACCATGTACTATGATGGTCGCCTCTGTACAGGTGGCCAGGAAATATAGCTTATTGTGGTAGCACCTATACAGTCCCCGTTTCTGCAAGCATAGCCTAGTGGTACATAGCTTCCTCCAGAAATGTCCTATTCACAGACTAGATGGTACAGGAGGCTGAAGAAAGGGAGAACAAAAGTTCCTGTGGTTCCAGGAATGCAGCTTTCTGCAGGGAATGGCTGGGACTACTGTCTCACAGGAACATAGTTAGTGGGATGTGCAGATGGGTCAGTTCAGGTGGCAGGCAGAGACATGGTCAGTAACAAGACAAAGGAATGGTCCATGGCGTAGGCAAAGACATGGTGAATAAACAGGCCAGGGTGAGTAGAGGTGGCAGGCAGAGACAACAATGCACTGGTGTATCGGTGATCTGGGACATTGTTGGCTGTACTGGTCTGGTGACACTGGAACTGTTGTGGTGATCATGAGCACAGTTGCTGACTTACACTAGTCTAGTGACACTGGGACTTGATTAGCAGCAATCAAAAGCACTGTTGCTGGCCTACACAGGTGTTATGACACTAGGACTGGTGAGGGGATGATCAGGGACACTGTTGCTCACTTACACTGGTCTATCGGCTCTGGTGTGGCAGTGATCGGGAAAACTGTTCCTGGCTGCACTGGTCTGGTCTGGTGTGGCAGAAATCAGGAACACCAAGACTAATGAAGGTGTGGCTTGCCTCTGAAATGCACAGATGCTTCCTTTTTTTAAATGTATTTGCAAGTACTGGATTAGCTTTAAAGTGTGGGCTTCACACCAAAGATCTGTGGGGTATAAATACAAAATCTAAATTTTTTTAAATATTCACTTTTATTCCAAACAACAGAAATTCCCAGATTAACTTCCCAGCCAGCTTGCAAAAATGAAATTGTGTCTAACCGTTTATGTTGAAAACTGTTTGGTTTTCAAACATTTGCAAATACATGCATAAGCTCTGCAGAGGCCACATCACAGCACCCCAGTATTATCTGCAGTCCTAACGCTATACATTTTGAGAGCCTCCATAGCAGAAGCACATACTGTATATAATAATGGATAGATTGAGGACAGGTATGCCTGGAGGGAGCCATCCCCTCCTTAACCACTTCCCGCTTGCCATATGCAGAATGATGGCCGCGAAGTGGTTCTGTTATCCTGAGTGAGCGTCTTATGATGATCGTGAGTGCGGCATGTCAGTCTGACACCTCGCATCTCAGATAGTGATAAGAAGCCTCTGTGATGTTACCACGTGACCAGCTGTGATTACAGATGATCATCACGTGAACCAGGAAGTGCCAGTAAATGGCATTCCTCGGTTTGCGCTAACAGGGTGAGCTGATTGGCGGCTCTCCCTGTCAGAGGGGGGGGGGGGGTTCTGTGCTGATAATTAGCTCATTGATTATCAGCACAGCCCCCTCAAATGTACAAATCGCCTGCCAACCTATGACCAGCAATGTAAAAACAATAAATTCTGCCAGTGCCCCCCACAGTGCCAATCACTACCCAGCAGTAACACCTGTCAGTACTTATCAGTACCTCATCAGTGCTGCCCATTAGTGCCACCTGTCAGTGCCAATCAATGCTGCCGGTCAGTACCCATCAGTGCCGCCTATTAGTGCCAATCAATTCTACATATCAGTGCCTGTCAGTGAAGGGGAAAACAAAATTTTATGGCAGAAACTATAAAAAAAAAAAAAAAAATTCTCAGAAACGTTGATTCTTTTTTTTAGTTTGTTTAGCAAAAAATAAACGCAGAGGTGATCAAATACCAAAATAAAGCTCTATTTGTGGGTAGAAAATTCTAAAAATTTACTTTGAGTACAGTGTTGCATGATCACGCAATTGTCATTCAAAGTGTGACGACGCTGAATGCTGAAAATTTGTCCTGGGCAGGGAGGGGCGTAAGTGCCTGGTATTGAAGTGGTTAAAGGCACTGGACACCCAGCAAATAGCCCAATGGCAGCAAAGGTGTCCAGTGCACCTCCTCACTAAATAACCACGTCAAACAACAAGGAAAAATTCACAGCTCAACTTGCCAGCCAGCCTGCAACAAACCAAATTGTCATAAGTTATTGTTAAGACAGGTGAGGGGGCGTACTGGACATCCATCTTCGCTGCCATGGTGCTGTGTGCTGGGTGTCCAGTGCACCCCTGTGCCTTTAACCACTTCAATAACAGGCACACCCCCTCCCCCCAGCCAATTTTCAGCTTTCAGCCCTGTCACTTTTTAAATGACAATTTTGCGCTCATGCAATGCTGCACCCAAACAAACTCTTTATCATTTTGTTTCCTCAAATAGAGCTTTCTTTTGGTGGTATTTTTTTTTTTTTTTTCCCTATTATAATTCTTTATTTTTCAAATTTATCAGACAATTAAACAACATTTCTTAACATTGTCTCCAATATTGAGTCTCCTTTATTCCCTCCCCTCCCTCCCCACCCTCCCCCTCTCACTCGATCCTTCCATTATTACGGTTCCTTAACATTCAAGTAGCTTCAAGTAATTGTCAGATTTTTTAAACTGTATCCAATGCTTCCACTTATTCAGGTACCTCTCCTCTGTGCTTTCTGACTTAGAAATCGTAGCTTCAATATTTCTTATGTTTTCCAGTCTCTCAACCCATTCCTTCATTGTGGGGGGGTCCAGACTTTTCCACTTCCGTGGAATCAAAGCTTTAGCGGCGTTCAACAAGCAAGGGATCAGGGACCGTTCATACGCCTCCTCTCTATCTTCTGAGCCATGGAATAAACACACCCATGGATCCCTCCTAATCCTTTCACCTGTTATGTTTAAACTTGCTTCTAATACTTTCACCCAATATCCTTGTATTTTGGGACACTCCCACCATAAGTGAGCAAAAGACCCTACCGACAAGCATCCTCTCCAGCACCTAGAGGGGTTATCCTTACTAATCTTATTACCTTGTTGTGGGGTTATATACCACCTAGACAGGAGTTTGTAGGACATCTCCCTTGTTTGTGAGTCTATTGCTACCGAGTACGTACGTCTCAATATTTTATTTCTTTGTTCATCATTACTTAAAGGGCCTAATTCCCTTTCCCATTTCCCCAAATACTCAGGATATTTATTTCCCTTTTCGTCTATCAAGATTTTGTATATTTTTGCTATCCTTTTTTCCAAGCTATGCCGGTTTGTTAATAATTTTTCTAGGGGTCTCAACTTTTCCTTTCCCCTCAATGGGCTTGGCAAGGACTGGGCAAAATAAAATAGTTGTGAGAATCTCCATTTGTCTAGTGGCTTATGTCCCCATTTCCCAATAATTTCTTCATACGTGCCTAGTCTATCGCCTACCATAACTTCGTGCAATCTAATGCTATCTTTCATTGCCCACCTACTAAAATATATATACTCCTCCTGCCCTGGTCTAAAAAAAGAATTATCCAACAGTGGAATTAGTGGTGAATTATGTGTCCAACCATTTCTCTTATTTGCTGTGTCCCAAACCCGCAGTGCATTTTTCGTCAGTGTACTTGTGTTTGTCGCTAACTCTCTAGTTTTTGCTGGGATCCATATTAATTCTCCTATTTTCTTTGTGCTTAAATTAACTTCTAATTCTGCCCAGTCCTTGCCTTCCCTATTATATATCCAATCCGTAATACGGGATAGCATAATAGCCTCATAATACTTTTTGAAATCGGGTAGGGCCAACCCCCCTCTCTCTTTATGTCTGGACAGGATGTGAGCTGCTACCCTCGCTGCCTTCCCCCTCCATATAAATCTTCTGATCATAGTTTTAAGTTTATTTAAATACATAGGGGATAACAGAACAGGAATCATTTGGCAGGTATATGTAAATATCGGTAAGATAAACATCTTTATAACGTTTATTCTTCCTGTCCACGAAAGGGCTCTATATTGAATCCTACTCAGTTGTTGCTTAATTTTATTAAGGAGAGGGATATAATTAGCCTCGAACAGAGCCCCCATTTTTACCGTCAAATTAATTCCAAGGTATCCTATCCCTTTCGAGCACCATCTAAACGGCAGCTTCCCCTGCAACGCCCTCTGTTCAACTATCGATAAATTTAGGTTTAGTATCTCAGATTTTGACATGTTCACTTTGAAATTTGAGAATTTCCCATATTTCATAAGTTCTTTCATAGCTCCCGGGATAGAAATCCTCGGGTTAGACATATAAAGTAGAAGGTCGTCGGCGAAGCCTGCCGTCTTATACTCCTTGCCCAGTACTTTTATTCCTTGGATGTCTTGATTTTTCCTAATGGCTGCCAGAAGAGGTTCTAGAACCATTATAAAAAGGAGCGGTGAGAGGGGACATCCCTGACGTGTCCCATTGAATAACTCAAGGGGAGGGGACAAGGATCCATTAATTCTTATTCTAGCTTTGGGATGGTCATATAAAGCTTCTATCCATCTTCTCATCCTTTCACCTATTCCAAAGTATCTTAATGCCTCAAACAGGAAGCCCCAACTGACCCTGTCAAATGCTTTTTCAGCATCAATCGACACGAGCACAGTGGGGACTCCCTGTCTGATTGCCTCCTGCATCAGCATAATGGTTTTCAGGACATTATCTCTCCCCTCTCTTCCCTGTACAAAGCCCACTTGGTCTTTCTGAATCCAATCCGGTACATAGGATCTTAATCGTTCCGCGATGATTTTAGCAAAGAGCTTTATGTCCGAGTTCAGGAGAGATATTGGTCTGTAGCTTTCCACTGCCATAGGGTCTTTTGACTCCTTCAGAATTAATGCTATATGTGCCAGCGTTGTTTCTTCTCTGAACTTGTCCCCCCCCTCCCCCACCGCATTAAAGTACTCGCATAATTTTGGCGCAAGTTGTTTTTGAAATTTCTTATTGTATAGAATCGGGAATCCGTCCGGACCCGGACATCCTCCCGCTGCTGTATTTTTAATTGCTCTTTCCACTTCCTCGGTCACTATTGGGGATTCTAACGAGGCCATTTCCTCTTGCGTTATTTTATGTATATCAAGCCCCCTCAGATAATCACCTATTTCCTCTCCGTTCGCACCCTCCCTCCTCTGTTCAATATTATAGAGATCACTATAATACGCATGAAAGGTGTCTACTATCTTTTCCGGAATAGTTTGTACCTCTCCCTTCTTATCTTTTACCTTTGGGATAAATGTTCTATTTTTCTTTTCCTTCACCTTCCTGGCCAACCATTTTCCTGATTTATTTCCCCAAAGATATCTCTCCTTGTCTAGTATATGGTAAGCAGCTCTCCTCTCTTGCTCCAGGCATTCTTCTAGCTCACTCTTCATTCTTTTCAACTCCTGGCTCTCCGAACTTCCCTCTATTCTTCTATTCTGTTCCTGTCTCTGAATTTCTTCATATAATAGTTGCTTCCTTTTCCCCCTCACTCTCTTCTTTCCAGCCCCAATCCCAATTAATATACCTCTCATTACCACTTTATGTGATTCCCACAATGTTGAGATGGAGATTTCCGGGGTGTCATTTAACCTAAAAAATTGTTCCATTTCCTGTTCGATCTTATCTATTGTTTCCTTATCTTGTAGTAATAATTCATTAAGCCTCCAGCTTGTCCCCGGTACACGCACCCCCCTCATCTCTAGCTGGATCATTACTGGCGCATGATCAGAAGCCGTTATTGATTTTATTTCAGCCTTCCTCAAAGCTGATAACAGCTGGAACTCTAGAAAAATGTAGTCAATTCTAGAGAAAGAGCCGTGTACCGAGGAGAAGCAGGTATAGTCCACATCTCTTGGGTGTAATGCCCTCCAAGCATCCTGCAATTGAAAGGCCGCTAAAGCTTTTACCAACTTCCTTTGTTTATCGTTAGATGGCCCATATCCTCCCTCCCTGGTCTTCTCCCCCTTCGCGTCCATATTCCAATTAAGGTCACCTGCTAAGATCAAATTCCCTTCCTTGAAGTCTTCTATCTTTTTTAACAGTTTACTTAAAAATTTATCAGCATTCTTATTCGGAGCATAGACATTTAAGATTGTACATTTCATGTTTAATAACGTCCCTTTTACACACAAGTATCTCCCCTCTGGGTCCACTAGACGCTTTTCTAGCTCGAATCTCGTTCCTTTACTAAAGCCTATCGCCACTCCTCTAGAGTAAGCAGAGGGAGAATCCCCATATATCCACACCGGGAAGTCCACTGTGTTAATCTTAATACCTGAAATATGTGTTATGTGTGTCTCCTGAAGACACACCACATTTGCTCCCATATGCCTTAGTTCATCATTAATCCTATATCTTTTCCTTTTTGTGTTTAGACCCCTTACGTTATATGTAACCACATTCAATACTTCCATGTTTTATTTGCAAGTGTTGATAACCTCATTTTCTGACGCGTCCAGTGAACCCAGTTAAGTATGCTTTTACTGATTCTAAGGAAGGGTCGAGTGAGATCCCCAATACATAAAAGAAAACAAAAAAAAACAGAAAAACAGAAAAAACCTACAAAAAACCATTCCCACCCTCTCCCCCCCTTGCCAACCCCTCCCTCCCCCCCCTGTCTTTTAACGGAACATCTCAAAAGATTGGGTAAGACACCCCTTTTCCCGTTATTTCTATGGTTCTGGGCCGCCCCCCAACCTGGTTGGCCCTCCTCCATAGTTCCCCTGGGGTTCATGCAGGCCCTCAATCATAGGAGACCTCACCTCACTCGCCTCCTCCCTCCCCCCCCCCAGTCCCCCTCCCCGCCCCTAGTCCCTCTTCCTCTCTACCTAGTCCAAAACTCCTGAATCCTCCCATTTTTAAGGGGTTTCCCTGTCAACCCTACATCCTCATCGTTTTCCCATTCTAATTGCGGGGGAGGATTTATACCCAACCGCTCACAGAAATCTTGTAAATCTTCCGGAAAACGGAGTACCGCGGAACGCCCCTCTTTCTTCCCAATTAAACATGATGGGAATCCCCATTGATAAGGGATATTTGCTGCTACCAACATCTCTGTGAGCGGTTTAAGTCGCCTTCTTCTTCTTAGGGTCTCTACCGCCAAGTCTGAATAAATCTGCAACTCTGCGCCCCCAAATGACAGCCCTGGGTTAGTTCTGATCTTTTCCATCACCTGAGTCTTTTCCTCAACATAATGGCACCTCACTATTACATCTCGTGGGTGTTCTGACCTCCTTCCTAAAGATCGTGTTATTCTATGTATTCTATCTATCCTTAAAGGTTCTGAGATTTCTCTATCTAAAAGTGGGTTGAATATTTGATGGGCCACTTCTTTGAGTGTAAGGCTATTATGGGACTCAGGGAGGCCTTTTATCCGTAGATTCTTTTTCCTACTGCGATTTTCCTGGTCTTCTAATTTATGCATTAAGGCCCTATTTCCTTTCCGTAGTGCTGTGACCTGCTCTCGCATTGCTTCTATTCTATGCTCATGGATCTCTACTCTATTTTCTATTTCCTCTACTCTACCCAATACCTGCCCGATATCCACCCTTATTGTGGCAATTTCTATCTTAAGGGAGGTTTCCATTTTTTCAAACATCTCCCCAAGCATCTCTTTTAGATGTAAAGTTTGCTCTAAGGGTGGTGATCGCCCATTACCCCCCGGAAGTACCCCTTCTTCCTCCATAACTTGCCTCCGCCCCACCTGCGTTTCCTCCTGTCTTCCTCCTTCCCCCTGTGTAGGCCTTTCATTTTTCTGGTTCTCAGATAATTTTGCGGGGATATTCCTCTCTGGTCTACTTTCCCCCCCTCTCTGTCTGCTGGATCCCGCCCGCGTAGCTTTCTCCACCCTAGGACTCCCACTCTCCTCTTCTCTTATGGTGGAGTTAGCCGCCATATACCTTTGGATCCCTACGGGACTTGAGACTGGGGTGGACGGTTTTACTTTACTCGATTTCCCCTTCATAATGCAAAAAAAAAAAAAAAAAAAAGGCACTGAGATGTAGGGGGGTTCTAGTAGTCACCAGACCTCACTAATTTACTCAACTATCTACGTCTGTCCCCACCTTTCTTCACTTAAGGGAGAGAAAAGCACAGGCAAAGCGCAGATAGAGACAAGAAAAGAAACACCGTTTAGCCACAATAATATCAGCATAAGTCCAGGTATATTACATGGATAGGTTTCTTCGGACCACCTGTTTCAGGAAAAAATAAAGTCCACTTATCAAGAAAATTTTTTTGCAGCGACCCATAGGAGAGTTTGCTTTCAGGGGTCTATATCGTAGTCTCTGATGTTACCAGACCATCCGTTGCACAAGTTCACACTAGCAATATCATGCGGTATTTCACACAATTGTTCCCCTTCAAGCCTCTATTGTTTCATCAAAGAGCTTTCGTAGCGCAATATTCACTATGAGTGCTTTAGGTAATTCTCCCACCTTAGTCTACAGGCGCGCATATGCAATAGTAAGGGAATAGTGAAGCTTCAGGAATACTGGGATTTCAACAATGCGGTAGACCCTCGGCATTTAAATAGTTCTTCAATATAATACCTGTGTCAAAGACAGGTAGCTCTCTTCCGGAATACCTATTGGGGGGGTTGCTGTTGGGCCCTCATTCCCTCATTCCCTGAGTCACTCTCCAGAGCCAAACGACCATCCCCCTGTCCCAGTTACCACACTCCCTTTACAAATAGCATCTGCAGATTTCAGGGTGCAACTGTGTTGAGCCCTCACAGGCTGTCAGCTTACCACCTCCCTGGCTCAGTCCTCAAGGCCTGTCAGTGTCTCTGCACTGTCTCAGCGGTCTTCCACCAACCTTTACTCTTCCAGTGCCTCTGCCAGGGTACTGATACGGGAAGCGAGGGAGCTCAGGGATGCAGTTTTCTCCAACTGACAGGGCCCGTCTGTGTTGCAGGCGAAGAGCGGCGGCGCTGTTGTATCTCACGTCTCCGACGCTTGTATCGGCTGTCTAATCCGCTCGCCTCTTCCGCTAGTGCTGTGCCTCAGCGGCGTTTCAATTTAGCCGGCAGATTCGTCAGACTCATGGTTTCCTCTCACGGCGCCAAGCTCCATACAGCGGGAGACATCCGGAATGCGAGGGAGAGCGGGGAGAGTACGAAGGGTACGGAGGGTCGAGTTCCGAGGCCACGCCCCCTACGTCATGACGCTGCACCGCCTCTTTTGGTGGTATTTGATCACATCTGCAGTTTTTGAATTTTTGCTTAAAAAATAATAAAAGACCAAAAATTTTGTAAAAAAAAAAAAAAAAATTTATTTTCTTTGTACCCGTTATAAAATTTTGTAAATAAGTACGTTTTTCCTCCTTCACTGATGGGTACTGATAAGGTGGCACTGACAGGCGGCACCAGGGCTGGTGCTACCACTAGGCAGCCACCTAGTGGTTTCCCTCCGCGTCTGCATGCTCTGCAGGCTGCAGCAAGTCACTAACTCAGTATCAAGCAGCTGAGTAGTTTAATTAGAGGTGCAGCGCAGCACTGGAGCCAACGCATAAAGGAAGAAGAGCCAATGCTTCCTGTATAGCGGCGCCTTCTGTTGCATGGGCAGGGCAAAGGGGGGGAAAAGGGGGCGGCACTCATAAAAGGCTTTTCCTGTTTACACTGTGTTCAGCCGTGATTGGACATGGCTGATCATGTGGTAAAGAGCCTCCGTCAGAGGCTCTTTATTGAGATAGGTGTTGTGGTGTGTCAGACTGACCCTAGGGCGCGCTATCGCAGCTTACCCTGCTGGACGTCCTATGACACCCAGTCAGGACAACTGAACCACTTCCTGGCCGTCATTTTTGCTATAGGCCAGTTGGGAAGTGATTACGGAGGGGTGGGCCATCACCCAGGCATACCTACCCTCAAACTAACCATTATTATATATGTGCTCCTACTATGGAGCCTCTCAAAATTTATAGAGTTGGACTTCAGATAATACTGGGGTGCCATGATGCGGCCTCTGCAGCTTTACGCATGTATTTGCAAATGTGTGCAAACTAAACCCATTTTTAACTTTAACTGTTAGGACAATTCGGTTTGTCTCAGGCTGGCTGGTAAGTTGAGCTAGGAATTTTTCTTCACCCTTTTATTCATCTCCAGAATTTGAATATTTAGGGTATCACTAATGTCGTAGGATGTGTTCCTTCTATGCATGCTGATGATTTTTAAAACTTCTGCACCAAAGTTATCTATGATTTATGTAGTGCTACCTCCTGACAGGAGCTGCTAATGCTAACTAGTTCTATTCCAAACACTGCAGAGGCCAAATCCCTCAGTCCATTCACTCTGGCTCCAATAAACAGTCTAGGGGGATGTCAATTTTTGTAAATTATTTATTGTAAAATGTGGAATGGGACAGGGGGTGAGGGTTTTTTGAGATACTCAAGGCACACTGAATAGTAACAGGAGGACACTCTTGACTAGGTCAGGCTTCCCTGAGCAGTCTTTATGCCAAGGGTTAATAGGAATGGATTGAACTGAGACCCTGGAAAAGCTGTCTCAGAAAGAGCTGCTGGCACTTATTCTGCAAAGCAGCACAGTTACTTGGGTCTTGCGCCCAGGTCTATTCTCACAATGTCTCTCTAGGACAAATTAAATCTCCCCTTTCCTCCAGACCAGATTTTTAGATAAGACTGCTTAGTTGGCTCCAAAGAGGATTAGGCCCCCCAGCTCTGCCACAGTTGAGACGTTAATGAGCTCCAGCACATTTCAGCAAAGACAACTGCCTCAGAAGGGCAGAGCCAAGACTGTGGGACTTCTCCAGCAGGACAAGAACAGGGTTGCCCCAGACTATTTGTTAGCCTACAACCACCTACTGGGCATACCTCCCACCACTCCAGGGATTGGTTGCAACACCATAATTATTCAAGCTGCTCACTTGACTCTCCCAGCCCCCTATGTTCTGGATGCCTCCAGGAAGCAATCAAACCTGCAGACGGTGAAATCTAGAACAGCCAAAGAAAATCAATAGCTGCTAGGAGGGTGCTGCAATTATATATACAGACTCCTGGTATAAAAATACGTGATAAAGCACATTTTTACATTTTATTGTATTTTTTTGTAGATTTCTTTTACATTTTAACAAGGCAAATGAATCTGATTTACAAGGCATAAAATATGTTTAAAACAACGAAAATCTATATATATATATATATATATATATATATATATATATATATATATATATATATATATATATATATATACACACACAGTGTGTGTGTGTATGTATGTATGTATATATATATATATATATATATATATATAAAATTACACACAGTATCTAAAAAAAAAGTGAGTACACCCCCTCAAATTACACTTTGCTACAATGTAGTGTAAATTTGCTGTCGCCTCAAAATAACTCAACACACATTCATTAATCTCTAAACCGCTGGCAACAAAAGTGAGTACACCTCTAAGTGAAAATGTCCAAATTGGGCCCAATTAGCCATTTTACCTCCCCGGTTTCACAAGGTCTCAGGTGTGAATGGGAAGCAGCTTACTCCTTGAAGGTTATATGCAATGAAACAATCATTTATGGGCAAATGTTACTGTTTTATGTTATGTTGCCATTATTATCTTTAATACTGAATTTCAGGTGAAATGTTCTGTGTTTTGTTTTTTTTAGCTTGATCTCAGCTAGCAAATAGCAATGAGCTATGCTGCAAGACTAATTGTGTGATGTAGAAGTAGATCAATACTCTAACCTTGACTAGAGGTTCATGCACAAGGCTCCAAATTACAGCTGCTATTCTGTTATCATACAGATGGCTGCGCGGCTTTGGGCTACTGGTATACATGTATGTATATACAGTATATGTTTTTTTTCTTTTTAAATACCCTATATGACTATAGCAAAGTTCTGATTTTGGAAAATTATATCAATGTAGTAATTTAATATTAGTTGAAGTCTGCGAAATAAAACAAGCAATGACAAACCATATTCAAGATAGTGACATTATTTATACAATTCGTAATTTTGAAAGTTATATTACATAGATCCTCTATTGCTATAAACACCTTTTAAAAGGTCTTGATGTGTGAAGCTTTTAACACAGATAGGTAAAATTTGTTATTGTTTATTTTAAATATATATATTTTAAAGCTGGGCACACATGCTTTGCTTAGTCCAAAAGATAATTTGTATTTGGGAATATTTTCCTAAGATAGCTTTGCTTGTTTGTTTTTTTTTTGTTTTTTTACTTATCAGGAAAGCTTTTGTTTTACAAAAAGTTTCTTTGTGTAGATTTTCATTGCATCCATTTTCATTTTTCTAAAATACAAAATAAATATGTCTGATTACACCATTCACACTGTAAACCCAATAAAAACTTTTCAGAATCAACTTTAAAGGAACAGGCTTCTAATGACTAAAAGAAATACCACATATAATTTTATTTATTTCTTAGAAACATTTGTCAAACCACACAATCAGAATGTTATGAATGAGGATAGCGTAAAACCCAACTTCAGGCAGAAATCAAATCAAATCTGCATTAATTACCTTACTCTTGATTTCAAACACCTTTCTAAGCCAACCAATAGTATAGATTGACAGTTTTCTCCCTGGGGAAAAAGTGGATTTCCTGTCCTGGGAACCAGGCATTTTGTCCTGCTCCTTATCTTCTTGGTTACTGGTTCCCTCACTGCCCCGAGTTCTTCTGCCTCTGGAGCCCATGAGTGAGTGGACACCCAAAGAAGGACCCCAAGAAGTAAACAAAATAAGAGAGAAGGATCGTCCATGGCTTCAGGTGAGTAAAACAGGCATTTGGATATGGGTTTTTTTTTCATACCAGCAGTTAGAAGTAGGTGGGTGAGGAAGGGAGCGGGAATTGCTACTATCCTGGAGTTTAGACTGGAACTACAGACTTGTTTTGTTTAAGGAGCGAGTCAACCAAACAATATCTGTATCCACTCAGATGCAGTCACTGGTTTTCTGACAGTCGACACCTCTGGCTGTTAGAATACAATAGCCTGCAGCCTGAGATTCATCCATCCACACTGTGGGTGTGGATGGAGGAAGCAGTTACAATTCTTCTGTTCAGCCCCGGGCTGTACAAGAAAAAAAAAAAAAAGTATACATATATAGCAAACAAAATGCCAAACTTTTTCTTTTATCTGGAGTTGTGTTTTCAGTTTATTCAAATCTGGCAGACCAGTCTCTCAACCTCAAATCAAATCAAACAGCATCTTCTAATGATATCAACTAATGGCAATTTAAAGCTCCATTTACTAGAAGGTTGTTTTAACAGTGTAATAAATGATGAACATTTGGTCAATTGCCCAGTACCAGTACTGACACTACAATGTTTATAGCTTACTTATAACTCTAGTATGATGAGTTTGCATATGCATATAAAAAAAACATCTAAATGATTGATTAACCTATGTGTTGGCAGTGCAGTTTCTGTGTATTAGGAGTCAATCAGTACTTCATTACTATCGCAAAAAACTTTGAGAGCTAAGCCAGGACAGGAGGGGGGGGGGTGGTCAGGAGCAGCACTTGCCCTGGGAGCTGTGGTATCTTATGAGGGAGGGGGAGGGGGGGAGAGTCCCTGCCCCTAAAAGCTGACCGGAATAATTACAGCAGCATCACTACTCCTGTGTCAGAAACCATGAACCAGACCGAGACAGAAGTACAATTACCGTATATACTCGAGTATAAGCCGAGATTTTCAGCCTCTTTTTTGAGGCTGAAAGTGCCCCCTCGGCTTATACTCGAGTCACCGCTGTCTGACTGCTCGATCAGCGTATCAAGCAGACAGACGGCGGACATTAAAATTCAAAAGCCGCGCCTCCTTCTCCGCCTCCGCCTGTGATAGGCGGAACACTGAATTTCCCAGCAGTCAGTGTTCCGCCTATCACGGACATCCGTTCATTCTCATACTACGGACGAGTATGAGAGGATGTCCGTGATAGGCGGAACACAGGCTGCTGGGAAATTGAGTGTTCCGCCTATCACAGGCGGAGGCGCGGCTTTTGAATTGTAGAATGGCCGCCGAGAAGAGCGGCGATCCTGGAGCGGCGATCCATCGGCACGACACGGGACGGAGGAGGCACGGGACGGAGGAGGCTCGGGACGACGGCGGCTCGGGACGGAGGCTTGGGACACAGGTAGGCTGGACACACACACAAGGCTGCACGGACACACACACACACACACACACACACAGGGATGGATGGATGGATGGATGGATACACACACACACACACACACAGGGATGGATGGATGGATGGATGGATACACACACACACACACACACACACAGGGATGGATGGATGGATGAATACACACACACACACACACACACACAGGGATGGATGGATGGATGGATACACACACAGGGATGGATGGACGGACACACACACAGGGATGGATGGATGGATGGATGGATGGACACACACACAGGGATGGATGGACGGACACACACACAGGGATGGACGGACACACAGGGATGGACAGCCATGTCTCACCCTCGGCTTATACACGAGTCAATAAGTTTTCCAGTTTTTTGGGGGTAAATTGGGGGCCTCGGCTTATATTCGGGTCGGCCTATACTCGAGTATATACGGTAAATCACACTTGTTTAGTAATAAAAAATAAAAAGGTAAATAGAGTAAGCCAGTGATGGCGAACCTTGACACCCCAGATGTTTTGGAACTACATTTCCCATGATGCTCCAGTACACTGCAGAGTGCCAGAGCATCATGGGAAATGTAGTTCCAAAACATCTGGGGTGCCAAGGTTCGCCATCACTGGAGTAAGCATAGTCAAAGCATAGTCAGAGTCCAGTAACCGGATCGAGTAGTCAGCCAGTCCAGAGTTCAATAACCAGATCGGGTAATCAGCCAGGCCAGAAGTCAGGGATCCAAGTGGAGCAACAGCAAGCAGGATAAGGAGCTGGAAGGGATGTCAGCAAACCAGTCTATAAACAGAACAGCAGGAGATGGTTTCTTGTGCAAAGGCAGAGATGAAGTGAAATGGACAGCTTTAAGTAGGCAGGTCAGATGAGCGGGATCAGGGATAGCTGGGTAACTGTGGAGAGAGATGAGAGCCAGCCCAGAGAAGGAAGGGCTAAGCCAGCCCTGACATCCTGTCAGCTTACTGCAGGAAGTGACTAGAAGAATTGGGGGAGCAGAAGAGAGCCAAGAGGAGGGGCTGGCTGTGCTCTTGCTCACCTCCAGGTCCTCCTGCCAATGCAGCGCTCCTGCATCTGGACTGTCAGATCAGAACAGTGCAGGGTTTGCTTACCTGCCCCAATCTCCTCCCAGCAAAGCCAACAAGCGGCTAAAAAAACTCTGTAAAGTCCCGATCGTAGTCAGTGGTGTTCCTGAGCCGTGATCCCATCCCTCTGCAGCAGTGGTATTTCCCCTTGCCTGTCGCTTGTCAGAATTGTTAAAAGCTTGTCCTAGGCTCTTCCTCAACTGTGATGAGGAGGAGCCTAGGAGGAAGGACATCACACAGCCATCTGCTGTGCTGCATCTAAAGTCTGTGTGTTGAAGGGAGGGAGTAATTTGCATTGGGGACATGGGAAGGGGGTGGGGGTATATGTGCTGGGGGGGGGGAGGATATACAGTATGCTAGGAAGGGGTTTGAGGGTGAGAAGATTTGTGCTAGGAAGGGATTTTTGCTGATATATATTTCTCATACATCTTCACGATTTTGCATCTTCACTGCCCTGGGCGCTAGATGACTTTGTCCCAACACTGGCCGAGAGTTCTTATTGTCAGCTAGGAGATAGCTGTACAGTGGTAAAAAAAAATGCATCCATCACTACAAATAGATTTTAAATTAAACACAAAAAAAAAACTATAAAGAGCATTCCTATAAACATTACTTCTACTACACTGTGAAAAGATCAGAGTATTCTAATTTCGTGCAAGGCTGAGGGTCAATTCAGACTAAAGCCCTGTACACACGGTCAGACATTCCGACCACAAAATCCATCAGATTTTTCCCGATGGATTTTGGCTGAAACTTGTGTTGCATACACACGGTCGGACAAAGTTTGTTCCGATCGTTCGGAACGAGGTGACGTTCGTTACATACGACGGGATTACGTAGAAGCTAGTAGACAATAGGTTTGGTCTTGTAATTTAATCTGAGCATGCGTGGCACTTTGTCCATCAGAATTCTCTACAAATAAACGGAAAAAGTCTGATCTGATTTTTTTGGTGGAAAATTTTAGATCCAGCTCTCAAACTTTTTCTGTCAGAATTTCCAACGGAAAAAGTCCGATAGAGCCCACTCATGATCTGATTGTCCAACAACATAATCCGATCGGACCTTTTCCGTCAGAATTTCTGATCGTGTGTACAGGGCATAAAAGTTGCATTAACATCAGCATAAATTTTATACCACATCATCGTGCGTGTTGTTGCCGCAATGTGTAGTGAAATTTGTATTTTACCGCACATTGTCCTAATGCAACTAACTGAATAGGCTTTGAATTGATTTTAAATCATAAGTGTATAACTATCCACAATAGCTATTGCTGGGCAATTGTTTACATTCGCTTTCACTGAAAGGAAAAAAAAAGATTTGAACAGCCAACAATAACACAGGTGTACAGTGGATTCAATCAGTTTTTAAAATCTAAAGAAATGGGGGGCGTGGCCATGAGCAACATGTATGAAGACGTACCTCACAGAGCTCCCGGTTAGAATTCTGTAGAAATCCTGTTCCCAGACACCTGGACGCTGAAGGAAGCACACCCGATTGCTCCCAAATGTCCACTGAAGTCCCGGGAGGGGAAACCGCTTCAAACCACAACATGCTGACCCGCAAAAACAAAAAGATGCATTGCACCCTAAGGCCCAACATGGCGCCGCAGCCCTCATGAAGGGGTAGCTCGCACAGGACAAACCAGAAGGACTTAGTAAGTTCAGTAAGTGAGCAGCTTATACCTCCTAAGTCGGCCTGTAAGGATCAGCAGTGCTTTTATAGTCAGAAATTATCCTGGCCAGGAGGGCGAAGGGGGGAGATGAGGAGTTTTGAATTCCTCCCAAGGGCATCAGACACTGAGCAGTAGGAGACAGGGCACATGCAGCATCGGCGGCCATTAAAGACGGCATGGACATGGGGGGGGGGTTGTTAGAGAAGGTCAAGAACAACCGACTCTAGCTGACATTCTGAAGGCAGTGAATAAATGTACTGCTTCTGTGGACACTCTGAAGGATCAGTTCAGGGGATCGAAGGAGACAGTGGCCCTGATTAGACAAGACCTACAAAAAGTCAGGGAGAGGACAACTGCAGCTGAAGTCTGATCAGTGACCTTTAGGATCAACTGCCCCCACTTATCAGGGAGTCGCTGTCCACTGCTAGACTCGCTAAAACCACAGATATGCAAGCTATAAAATCGAAAAAGAAATAAAAAAAAAAAATCTAAAGAAATCCCTGCAAAAGATCAAAAACCAAACAATTGTGATATACTGTAAATCGATTCAGCAAATATATCAAAAGGCTGTTTTATGCTTTATGCTATTAATTTTGGTGCGATGGTGCATTATTTTAATAAAACAGTTTTTTTTTTAATTTCATGATGGATATGTAACCATTTTTATTTTGGTGGTGACATTGCATGGTGGATGAGAGGATCCCAGTGGAAGACAAGTTGTAGATCGTGACACCAGTTGACGCAATTTACTTGAGAGCTTTCTGACCATTTATAATATAATGGTCCATTGGATCTGATAAGAGGCCTCCCCAAGTGGTGCCACACAGTGGTGGAAGCACTTTTATTTCTAACAGGAAGAGTAAGGACACTTACTCAAATGCATGGACTTTCACTTAAGAACCACTGCTAATCATGATCTTTTTGAATTAATTTATGGACTTTGCACTTGTACTTTATTAACTTGTTGTAGGGATGTACTGATTCTTGTTTTTAAAATAGCAAGTACGATACTTGTGCTCAAGTACTCAATTACTGATACTGAACTGATTAAGTACTCAGTTACTGATACCATGTGATGTGGTGCAATTTGAGACTGTACAAAATAATGGGCTCAAATTACACTGCAAAGAATCACATGTGATTTTAGCAGGAATGCAATGCGATTCCTGCCCAAATCACATTTAGTTTCCTACAACGCTCCTGTGTCTGAACCTAAACTGAAGTCACTATGAATGGTGCAGGAAACTGCATGCGATTCAGACAGTAATCACACTGCATTCCTGTTCAAATCACATGCAATTCTTAGCAGTGTGATTTGAGGCCATTCATTTTGTATGGGCTCAAATTGCACCACAAATATATTATTTTTATGTATTTGAGCATTTGCACGAGTACAAGTACTTGTGCAAATGCTTAGTGTCAGCACTGATACTGACATCGGTATCAGTGCATGCCTAATTTGTTGTATTAACTTTATTGCACTTTTTTTTAATCCAAACTCTTTATTAATATCAAAAAGCAGAGGGACAAATCAAATAGGATTTACAAAATAAATTGGATAAAGCAGAACCATTCCACAGATACCAACACAAAGCATTCTCAATGCAAACAGACAGCATCTCTTTTTCTGTTTATGAAAAGTATGTGTTATCTTTCTTTTCTTGCATACATTACAACAGAGCAACGTAACCTTTTGGTGCATGCAAGGAGACATAAATCCCAGCAACAGGGGACTATCTGTGCTTATAGTTGTAGAAGTCTATCCATCACCAGCTGTGGAGGGGCCAAACCAGGGACATCCAACAAGTACTGTCATATAAGATGGAACTTGCCCCTTACATTTCTATGGCGATAAGCAAGTTGCTCTCTCAGCAGGAGGGGGTTGACTTACTCAATCTACTGTTTTTTTTTTTGTGTAGGTATAGTAGGTGACATCCAGTGCCTAGCAATTAGCTTTCTAGCACAGTAAACGGGTAATCATAATGTAAATACCTGGTACATTTCATTTCATTCGGTACATTTCAGGATCAAGTGCTCCAAGCAAGCACACCAAGGGATTGGCGGAAACAGGAACTTGAACAAATGCAGAAATACTGCTCAGGACCTCAGTCCAGTAACATGCAAGCTTTTGGCAGCACCAAATCATTTGTATAACGTCAACCCTTTGTTACATTTAGGGCAGATGGGCATATATCTCCTACCCCAATCAAATAGTATAGCAGGCGTGTGATGAGCCCTATTAAAAATAAATAGCTGAGAGAGTTTGTGTGGGGCTCACAAAGAAGACATGGGAATTGATTCTAAGGACACAAGTCCCACTGATCACCATCTATTTCTCCAAGATCAGCAACCCAATGTGTCCTACATTACAACAATGCATGATCTTGTATAGAGGATAAGAGCACCAAAAAAATACTGGATATTATGCCTTTACGGACATCAGCATGGATGACCTCAGTTACTAGTGTAGAGCTAGTTACACAGAGTGTTTTTGGGCTTGCAGTGCATGTCTGAGTTGAAGATATTGATAGAATTGTTTAGGGGACAGTAGAAACTGAGAACATAGTTGACCATATGTCTTGAGAGTTGCAACATTAAATAATTGGGAAATATATCAAATACCCCTCAGTTAACAAGTGGAGAATCCTTGTAGTTTACAAATTTCAGGATAGTTAGGATTATGCCACAGAGGAGTTAATTCCAGGGGGGCACCGATGGACAAGGCCTCCTTTGAGGTCCTCCATGTTTTGCAGAGAAGATTGACCATAAGGTTGGAGGAGGGAAGACTCGGCAGGTTTATCTCTAGGTGTGAGACAGCTGTCAAGTCTGGATTGGAGGCAATGACCATTCGAGCACCCGGATCTGCACTGTTTCGATTACCCCCAACCGGCTAGCTGCTGTAACTGGGAAGCCAGAAAATACATTTTGAGACCCCTAGACCTCCTCCTTACCATTTTGTAAAGTGACCAGACTAATGCAAGCTCTGTTTCTTGCATATAAGGTTCCTAAATTGTGAGTCCATGCTCCTGAACCATTTTTGGGAAATCCATATCGGGGAGTTATGGAATATGTATAGGAGCTGCTGGTCCCGGATCATTTTTATTAAATCAACTCGCCCTACTACGGAGAGAGTTTATTGCACTTTAATTGGTTTATGAGTTAACATTTTTTGTATATGTAGGGCTGCCTTTTGATATATATTTACTGTTTAGTGATTTATGTCAGTTATTAGCTTCAAGCTTAGCTTTATACATTTCAAATTACATTTGAAATATCTAAAAATTGCAAAGTGTATGACAAGTATAAGGTGGGCCTCATTGCAAAATATCTTTGAAAGAAGGAGAAAGCACTACGGCCATCCACTTTAGTATGTGAATTGAACTCTGACCTTCTAATTGTATAAATGGGAGAGCTGGCTCATGTTTGCTCAACAAATAAGAAAATACTAACTTTTTACATGGAATTACTGAAAAAAAAAAAAACTTACTTTGTGCAGCTGTGTGCTCCCCCTGGTGCTCTGGTGGTAAAACCTAACTGAAAAAAAAAATGATTGTATTGGTTTCACACATCCTGCTACTGCTTACAGTATGCTAAAATACAACAGCAGATCAACATGTATATACATTTGTGCATCCTTTGCACTACCCTATACTGCTGAGGATATCACAATAGTATCAATTCACAAAGCCACATATTTTACATGCCTTTGTTGTTTTTTTATACAATAGATTTCACATAAAATGTTCAGATCACAAAAAAATAAACATCACATTGATGTAGAAGGACTATTTTACACTTAAAATGAACATGTGACTTGAAAAGGTTTCTATTTCTCACAAATCAGTATTTTTTGTATTTTTTTCAAATATAATTTTTATTGAACACCAATAAAGGTGAGACCTATTATTCCAAAAATAATATAAAAGTAATTGAGATTGTAAACATGTAGTTCAGTATGTAATACAACAATGAACATATTACATTATCATATAACTCATTGGTACAAAAAAAGACAGAGATTACGATTAGCTTGCTCAGTGGTAACTAGTGTAACATGACTATCGGGCAAGTGCAAAGGGGGTAACAGGGTCGCCCCAATTTCTTTTTCCCTTCTTTCTTAAATTTTAACAGAAAATAAAACAGTGTCAGAAATAGAGCAAAAAGAGCAGAATGGGGGAGAAGGGAGGAGAGGGAAGGGAAGGGAAGCAGGTAAGGGGGTGACTATGGCTCAGGACCATAGCAGCAACTCATGAGTGATCTATGATCCAAGGAGGGTTTTCCCCTCATCAGAGAGAATAAACATGTTCCAAAGGTTAGTGGCGTATAGTATAGTGGTTAGTGTAGTGGACAGTATAGTGTAGTGGTCAGTGTAGTTCTCAGTGTACTGGACAGTATAGTGGTCAGTGTAGTGGTTAGTGTAGTTCTCAGTGTAGTGGACAGTATAGTATAATGGTCAGTAAAGGAATCAGGTTGGTCAGTGTTCAAATCAAGTAGGTTAGTGTAGTGGTCAGTATAGGAATCAGGTAGGTCAGTACTTTATTTTAAGGGACTCGGGGAGTGCTAAAAGTCTGCAGGTTAAGGGGCGCAAATTACTTGTCTTGCCCCGGGTGCTGACAACCCATGCTACACCACTGCTGTGCCAGCTCCCCATTTTGTTTTGGTAGAGACATTTGGGTCAGAGGAAGGCAGGATTTTTTATGAGCGCAAACAAAGCGCGTGAAGAGGGCTTGTACTCCCTTAAACAAAGAAAGTGGTATCTGTATGGGCAATGAAATGCAAACAGATAGAGTTAGTTTGGTAGAAAGCACTTTTTTATAAGGTTGCATCTGCTAAACCAGGAGTGTCGTCCTTTAAGCCAGTTCTCTAGAAGAATATGGGATTTAACTAATAGAGGTGGGAAGTTGAGATTGTATGTACGTGAAAGGTCGGACGGAATGTATGTACCTAAATACTTTAAGGTAGAGTCTGTCCACTTGAAATGGAAATTGGATCGCATAGTTGAAAGGGTGTGTGGGGGGAATTGCGACTTCCATGGTCTCAGATTTAGAAAAATAGATTTTCAAGTTTGAAAGAGTACCATATATATCAAATTCCCGAAGGAGGTTTGGGGGCGATATCGTAGGGTTTGTCAGAGAGAAGAGTAGGTCATCCGCATAGGCTGATATTTTACACTATCACCCACCGACATTCCCTGTATGTTTGGGTTCAGTCTGATTTTACAGAGGAATGGCTCTAGAGAGCAAAGAGACGGGGTGATAGAGGGCACCCTTGCCTCATCCCATTACCAATGGGGAAGGAGTCAGAGAGCAGGCCATTTGCTTTCACGTGAGCTGTCGGGTTGGATTAGAGCTTGCCTATGCAGCTGAGCATACTTTCCCCGAGACCAATGTGACGGAGCACTGAAAACATAGTTCCAATTCACTCGGTCAAATGCCTTTTTGGCATTGGTGCTTAAGAAAACACAAGGGGCGCCCTTAGAGGTTGCTGCATGGAGGAGCTTGAGTGCTTTGGTGGTGTTATCTTTTGCCTCTTCAGTGAGGATAAAGCCCACCTGGTCAAGATGGACCAATCTCTGGAGATGCTGCACCAACTGGGTAGCCAAAATCTTAGAGAACAGTTTCAAGTCGATATTTAAAAGCGAAATGGGCCTGTAGCTCCTGCACGGGGTAGGGGCCTTACTCTCTTTGTGGATTAGCGAAACATGAGCCCTCAAAGTGTCTCTAGGGAAAATGGCATTGGATCCAACTGCATTAAAAAAAACGCCACCATACGCGGGCCTATTAGTGGGAGGAGGGTTTTATACTATTGTATAGTATAGCTATCCTGGTTTCATGGCTCCAACAGCTAGCTGGAGTTCCTTTAGAGCAGCCTTTCTCAACCTTTTCAACACAGAGGAACCCTTGAAATAGTTCTCCGGTCTCAGGGAACCCCTGCTAAATTTTAGAAATGTACAACTCATGATACACTAGTGTGATGGTCAGTGGAACGAATGGTCCTTACACTTGTGGTTATTGGGAAGAATAACCTCCTTACAGATAGCTAAAAACATCAATGGTGTCAGTGGGAATTTATCTGAGAGGCTGAATCTGCCCAATGCTGAAGGAACCCCTAGCAACTTTTGGAGGAACCCTAGGGTTCCACGGAACCCTGGTTGAGAATCACTGCTCTAGAGTAATAGGGAGTCTAGTTCTTCCTGAACCTCTATGGGAAGGGACAGGAGTTGAGAAGTCATTATAAAGTCCTCAATGTCAGCTTGGGGAGGTGTTCTGTTCAGTAGGCTGTAAAGAGTGGAGTAGTAAATCTCTGAACACCTGTGAAATTTGTGCAGGTAGTGTAGCTTTCTGACCAGTGGAGCTCATATTTTGGGGAATGAAAGCGGAAAGCTTGTGTTCCCTGTCCATACTAGATGAGCATCTTAATGAGACACAATGTACAGTGATAGGGACAATTGTAGACATGCACTCACACTCAGGTTGAACTGGATGGATGGTCTTTTTGTTCAACCTTACCAACTATGTAACTATGACTGAATTGTAATACTGCCTTGTCCTTATAGTATAGTAAATCTGTGTTCTGTTTGCGTATCAACCCAGCTCCATCATTAATGCGTGAGAGGGGGCATGTTTGTGACAAAACTCAGTGGAGGATTGGAAAGGAGGCGGTTGAGTTGGTTATTCCGTTCCCTTTTAAAGGGGTTGTAATATATATATATATATATATATATATATATATATATATATATATATATATATATATAATATTTTTTCACCGTAATGAATTCTATACATTAAGGTGAAAAAATATCTGACAGAGCCATCCTCCCCCAGCCCCCCGTTTTACTTACCTGACCCCTCGAAAGTCCCGCGCTCGCCTCCGACATCCTCTTTGCTGCTCAGCCTGGCCGCTGCTTGGCTAGAGTGGATGGATTGAAAGAAGAGCAGCCATTGACTCGCGCTGCTGTCAATCACATCCAATGACGGGGCCGAGTGATCCAGTGAGCGGCTATAGCCGCCGGCTGTTTCACGGGAGCGTGCACGCAAGTGCTTCTCACCATGGGAGGGAGCTCGCATGAACGTGAGAAGTACTTGCGGGGGGAAGCCGAGACAGCTGCCGAGGTACCCCAGAAGAGCAGGTTAGAGGCCACTCTGTGCAAAACAAGCTGCACAGTGGATGTAAGTATAACATGTTTGTTATTTAAAAAAATAAATAAATAACTTTACAACCCCTTTAATTTGCACCCCTGTTTGATGAGTATCCCTCTGAGAACTGTTTTATGAGCTTCCAGGGGGGTAGCTGGATTACACCCCGGGCAGTCATTCTTGCGGGGAGGAGTAGAACCCGGGGATGGAGTAACTGGAGTTTGTTTTGTGCCCTTCGTGTTCTGCTTAGCTGTGCTCTTCTTAGATGGGAGCATAATGTAGTAATTGGAGCAGGATAAGCTGGGGTAGATAGGAGATGGGTCGGGAGTTATTGGTGGTTATGGATATCTTCTGATATTTTTTTTATTATCAAAGGAAAAATGGCACAAAATAGTAAAACAAAATACTTTTTTTTAATTTAGCTGTATATTTCTTTGGTATTATCATAACCTACCACCAAAAACAACCCAAAGTAAATTCTCCTGCTCCTGATGATTGCAGCAATACCACATATGTGTATGCTATTTGTTGTTTGTACCCGTAGGATAGCCCAAAATAATAGTGCACTTTTTTTTTTATTCTACCTAAAACATACTGACATTGATACAAATTTATAAAATCATGCCCAAAATATACCCTGATGACCCTGATGCTTACTTGACCCAAACACTAACTCTGGCACTGACCTAAAGCAAACCTTGATTTAGGTATTTTTTATTTTGCTCCAGGTCCCGATCATTAATACACATTCCCAGCACAAAGGGAGATACGTAAATATGTGGCCCTACGTGCAGTGGAGTCACATATTTGTGTTACGTTGGCATCAAGGGGTTAAGCTTTTTTTTGTAACTGAATATATTGTGTGTCTCTTTGTTCCAGGATATTTTCTGGGATGTGATCTGCCCCCCTCAGCAGACAAATACCCACCCCCTTTATACCGGCTGTTACCTGTATATCACTTCTATTACAGAAAAGAATAAAAGAGAGCATAAGGATAATGTAAGGTCAGGCCATCCTCCAAAGAAACAAAGGCCCATATGACCCTCTGAAACTTGAGAAACTTTGCAAGAAGGTCTGTAAAACAAAAGCAGCCTTTTCAATGTTAATTAGAAGGCCTGCAGCTTTCAAGCTCCTAAAATCTTTCTGAACTCTATAAAATGTTAGCAGTGATAATATAAAACCTTTTCTTCTGTTTACACATGAGAGATCATCAGCTGCCTTGTGTTAGTCTGGATCACTCATATATTGCACCAAAAGATGCAACAGGGCATCCAGCAGACTAAGGCCGCGTACACACGGGCGGACTGTTCGCCCAACTTTGTTTGTCAAACAGTTTCGGCAAACAGTCCGCTCAAAATTAGCATGGACGGACATGGCCACACACGGCACTTTTTGAGCGGACTGTTTCAGCGAACTGTTTGCCAAACAGTTCGCTCAACTTTTGAAATGAACGGACTCGCCCACGTAAGGCGGAGGCAAGTCCGCCCATTTCGAGTGCGTGTACAGGTAGGCGGGGCCCGCGAAGGAGACGTCGCGGGCACCGCCGCCTGGAATGGACTTAAAGGGGAACCCCAACGCCGAAAAAAATCGGCGTGGGGGTTCCCCCAAAGTCCACAACAGACCCTTGTCCGAGCACGCTACCCGGCCGGCCAGGAAAGGGGGGGCGAGCGAGCGCGCCCCCCCTCCTGAGCCGTACCAGGCCGCGTGCCCTCAACATGGGGGGTGCCTTGGGGAAGGGGGGGCCGCGCGGCCCCCCCACCCCAAAGCACCTTGTCCCCATGTTGATGAGGACAAGGGCCTCTTCCCGACAACCCTGGCCGTTGGTTGTCGGGGTCTGCGGGCGGGGGGCTTATCGGAATCCGGGAGCCCCCTTTAAGAAGGGGGCCCCCGGATACCGGCCCCCCACCCTATGTGAATGAGTATGGGGTACAATGTACCCCTACCCATTCACCTGTGAAATAAAGTACAAAAAAAAACACAACACAGAGAAAAAATATTTTATTGCACAGCTCCGGGGGTCTTCCGTCTTCGGGGGTCTTCTCGCCGGACTCCTCCGCTATCTTCGTGTAGCTCTTTTACTAGCGGAGGAGCCCGGCTTTCTTCCTCCCCGCCGCCGGCCTCTTCTCCCGACTTCGGGGGTCTTGTCCCCCTCTTCGGTTCTTCTGCCGGGCCACCGCGCCTTCTTGTAGCTCTTTTACAGGCGGTGGCCCGGTCTTCTGTCGCCGCTGTCGCTGTCGCCGTCACGCCGCCTTTCGTTCTTCTTCTTCTTCTTGTTCTTCTTCTTCTTCCCCAGGAGATGTTGACACGTCGCTCTCTCCGGCCGGAATGCCAGAGCCGCCCTGCGCTGCCACTTATATAGTGCCAATGGGGCGGTGTCACATGGTATATGTCACATGGGTTGGTCACATGGGTTGATGTCACATGGGGACTATGACATCGTAAGGGGGCGGGGTCACCATGTGACCAACCCATGTGACATATACCATGTGACACCGCCCCATTGTCACTATATAAGTGACCGCACAGCGCGGCTCTGGCATTCCGGCCGGAGAGAGCGACGTGTCAACATCTCCTGGGGAAGAAGAACAAGAACAAGAAGAAGAAGAAGAACGGAAGGCGGCGACGGCGACAGCGACAGCGGCGACAGAAGACCGGGCCACCGCCTGTAAAAGAGCTACAAGAAGGCGCGGTGGCCCGGCAGAAGAACCGAAGGCGGCGACAGAAGAACGGAAGGCAGCGGCGACAGAAGACCGGGCCACCGCCTGCAAAAGAGCTACAAGAAGGCGCGGTGGCCCGGCAGAAGAACCGAAGAGGGGGACAAGACCCCCGAAGTTGGGAGAAGAGGCCGGCGGCGGGGAGGAAGAAAGCCAGGCTCCTCCGCTAGTAAAAGAGCTACACGAAGATAGCGGAGGAGTCCGGCGAGAAGACCCCCGAAGACGGAAGACCCCCGGAGCTGTGCAATAAAATATTTTTTCTCTGTGTTGTGTTTTTTTTTGTACTTTATTTCACAGGTGAATGGGTAGGGGTACATTGTACCCCATACTCATTCACATAGGGTGGGGGGCCGGTATCCGGGGGCCCCCTTCTTAAAGGGGGCTCCCGGATTCCGATAAGCCCCCCGCCCGCAGACCCCGACAACCAACGGCCAGGGTTGTCGGGAAGAGGCCCTTGTCCTCATCAACATGGGGACAAGGTGCACCCCCCCATGTTGAGGGCACGCGGCCTGGTACGGCTCAGGAGGGGGGGCGCGCTCGCTCGCCCCCCTTTCCTGGCCGGCCGGGTAGCGTGCTCGGACAAGGGTCTGTTGTGGACTTTGGGGGAACCCCCACGCCGATTTTTTCGGCGTTGGGGTTCCCCTTTAAGCCCATTCCAGGCGGCGGAGCCCGCGACGTCTCCGTCGCGGGCCCCGCCTACCTTCACACGCGCTCGAAATGAGCAGACTGCCCTCCGAGCGGGAACAGTTTGCTCATTTCGAAAGTAGCCTACACACGGGCGGACTGTTCGCTCAAACACAGTTTCAGCGGACAGTTTTTCGGAATTTCCGAAAGACTTTGTCCGTCAAACTGTCCGCTGAAAGCCCACACACGAGCGGACTGTCCGCCCAAACACTGTTCAGCGGACAAGGTTGGGCGAACAGTCCGCCCGTGTGTACGCGGCCTAAGCCTGAAAGTTGGCATGCTTTCAATTTAATCAGTGTTATATACAGTTGTGCTAATAAGTTTACATACTCTGGCAGAATTTATGATTTCTTGGTAATTATTCAGAGAATATGAATGAAAACAGAAAAACTTTTCTTTCACTCGTGGTTAATGTTTGGCTGAAGCCATTTATTATCAATCAACTGTGTTTACTCTTTTTAAATCATAATGGCAACAGAAACTACCCAAATTTGCCTAATCAAAAGTTTACATACCCTTGTGATTTTGGATTGATAACATGCACACAAGTTGACACAAAGGGGTTTGAATGGCTATTAAAGTGGTTGTAAACCCTTACAAACCACTTTGACCTGCAGATAAGCCTAGATTAAGGCTTACCTGTAGGTCCAAGAAATATCTCCCAAACCTATACGGTTTAGGAGATATTTGCCCAAAGACGGGCACCGCTGTCTACGGCGCATGCGCCGTAGACAGCGGCGCGCAGGCGCACTGAGCGTGGTATCGTCGATGACGAAGATGCCACGCAACTCGGCTCCCGTGTGCATACGGGGGAGTGACGTCATCGCGGCTTTGCCGAATGACAGCGGCGGAGCTGCGAGACCCCACCGAGAAAATGGATGCGCCGGACTACAGGGGACAGCGGTGACTTCGCTGGCTCCTGTGTCAGGTAAGTGACACATAATGGGCTACTATGCGATGCATAGTAGTCCATTATGCTTTGCCTTTGCAGGGAATGAAAGAGGAAGTAAACCCATCAGGGTTTACTTCCTCTTTAAAAGTAACCACCCTCACCTGTGATAAGTGTGTGTGTATAGAAGGTCAATGAGTGTATAGAAGGTCAATGTTATCAAGCCAAAATCACAAGGGTATGTAAACTTTTGATTAGGGAAATTTGGGTAGTTTCTGTTGCCATTATGATTTAAAAAGAGTAAACTCAGTTGATTGATAATAAAAGGCTTCTGCCAAACACTAACCATGAGTGAAAGAAATGTTTTTTGTGTTATCATTCATATTCTCTGAGAAATGGCCAAGAAATCATAAATGTAAACTTATGAACACAACCAAGCTTGGTACTCCCATAAATTAGAGTAACATCCCACTTTACATAGGTTTTTAGACATACAGTGCCTTGCGAAAGTATTCGGCCCCCTTGAACTTTTCAACCTTTTGCCACATTTCAGGCTTCAAACATAAAGATATAACATTTTTATTTATTGTGAAGAATCACCAACAAGTGGGACACAATTGTGAAGCGAAACAAAATCTATTGTATTTTTGAAATTTTTTAACTAATAAAAAAAATGAAAAGTGGGGCGTGCAAAATTATTCGGCCCCCTTGCATTAATACTTTGTAGAGCCACCTTTTGCTGCGATTACAACTGCAAGTCGCTTGGGGTATGTCTCTATCAGTTTTGCACATCGAGAGACTGAAATTCTTGCCCATTCTTCCTTGCAAAACAGCTCAAGCTCAGTGAGGTTGGATGGAGAGCGTTTGTGAACTGCAGTTTTCAGCTCTTTCCACAGATTCTCGATTGGATTCAGGTCTGGACTTTGACTTGGCCATTCTAACACCTGGATACGTTTATTTGTGAACCATTCCTTTGTAGATTTTGCTGTATGTTTGGGGTCATTGTCTTGTTGGAAGATAAATCTCCGTCCCAGTTTCAGGTCTTTTGCAGACTCCAACAGGTTTTCATCCAGAATGGTCCTGTATTTGGCTGCATCCATCTTCCCCTCAATTTTAACCATCTTCCCTGTCCCTGCTGAAGAAAAGCAGGCCCAAACCATGATGCTGCCACCACCATGTTTGACAGTGGGGATGGTGTGTTGAGGGTGATGAGCTGTGTTGCTTTTACGCCAAACATATCGTTTTGCATTGTGGGCAAAAAGTTCGATTTTGGTTTCATCTGACCAGAGCACCTTCTTCCACATGTTTGGTGTGTTTCCCAGGTGGCTTGTGGCAAACTTTAGACAAGACTTTTTATGGATATCTTGGAGAAATGGCTTTCTTCTTGCCACTCTTCCATAAAGGCCAGATTTGTGCAGTGTACGACTGATTGTTGTCCTATGGACAGACTCTCCCACCTCAGCTGTAGTTCTCTGCAGTTCATCCAGAGTGATCATGGGCCTCTTGGCTGCATCTCTGATCAGTCTTTTCCTTGTCTGAGCTGAAAGTTTAGAGGGACGGCCAGGTCTTGGTAGATTTGCAGTGGTCTGATACTCCTTCCATTTCAAAATGATCGCTTGCACAGTGCTCCTTGGGATGTTTAAAGCTTGGGAAATCTTTTTGTATCCAAATCGGGCTTTAAACTTCTCCACAACAGTATTACGGACCTGCCTGGTGTGTTCCTTGGTCTTCATGATGCTCTCTGCGCTTTCAACAGAACCCTGAGACTATCACAGAGCAGGGGCATTTATACAGAGACTTGATTACACACAGGTGGATTCTATTTATCACCATCAGTCATTTAGGACAACATTGGATCATTCAGAGATCCTCGCTGAACTTCTGGAGTGAGTTTGCTGCACTGAAAGTAAAGGGGCCGAATAAATTTTGCACGCACCACTTTTCAGTTTTTTATTTGGTAAAAAAGTTTCAATTATCCAATAGAGTTCGTTCCACTTCACAATTGTGTCCCACTTGTTGGTGATTCTTCACAAAAAATTCAAATTTTATATCTTTATGTTTGAAGCCTGAAATGTGGCAAAAGGTTGAAAAGTTCAAGGGGGCCGAATACTTTCGCAAGGCACTGTAGCATGTGGTTTTCATGTATATTTGCAAATATATTCAAGTTGCACACAACCATATACTGTATGACTGTACAACCAAACGCTTACATTCTTGAGCCGTGGGGTCCTGGCGTCCTGGGAGTAAATCTTAGCTGCAAAAACAATTTCACCATCTTTATTATTTCTGCTTTTATTACACGGACTGACATACAATATCATAACAGCATTACTAAATGAATGTGTTCTAATTTGAAGCTATAGCGCCTTGAAAAAGTGTTCATACCCCTTGACATTTTCCACAGTTTGTCATGTTACAACCAAAAACACAAATGTATTTTATTGGGATTTTATGTGATAGACCAACACAAAGTGGCACATAACTGTGAAGTGGAAGGAAAATTATAAATGGTTTTCAAAATTTTTCACAAATATGTAAAAAGTGTGGTGTGAATTTGTATTCAGCCCCCTGAGTCAATACTTTGTGGAATCACCTTTTACTGCAATTACAGCTGCAAATCTTTTTGGGTGTGTATCTACTAGCTTTGGCTGAACAGCAATTTTCAAGTCTTGCCACAGATTCTCAATTGAATTTAGGTCTGGACTGGGCCATTCTAACACATGAACATGCTTTGATCTAAACCACTCCATTGTAGCTCTGGCTGTATGGTTAGGGTTGTTGTCCTGCTGGAAGGTGAACCTCCACCCCAGTCTCAAGTCTTTTGCCGACTCTAACAGGTTTTCTCATAAGATTACTCTGTATTTGGCTTCATCCACCTTCCCATCGACTCTGACCAACTTCCCTGTCCCTGTTGAGGTAGAGCATCCCCACAACATGATGCTGCCACCACCACGGTGGGGATGGTGTTTTCAGGGTAATATGCAGTGTTATTTTTCTACCACTCAGAGTTTTGCTCTTAGGCCAAAAAGTTTAATTTTGGTCTCATCTGACCAGAGCACCTTTTTCTGCATGTTTGCTGCAGCCCTCACATGGTTTCTCGCAAACTGCAAATGGGACTTCTTATAGCTTTCTTTCAACAATGGCTTTCTTCTTGCCACTCTTCCATAAATGCCAGATTTGTGGAGTGCACAACTAATAGTTGTCCTGTGGACAGATTCTCCTGACTGAGCTGTGGATCTCCCTAGCTCCTCCAGAGTTACCATGGGCCTCTTGGCTGCTTTTCTGATTATTGTTCTCCTTGTCTAGTCTGTCAATTTAGGTGAATGGCCATGTCTTGGTAGGTTTGCAGTTGTGCCATACTCTTTTCATTTTCGGATGATTGACTGAACAGTTCTCTGTGAGATGTTCAAAGCTTGGGATATTTGTTTATAACCTAACCCTGCTTTAAACTTCTCCACAACTTTATCCCTGAGCTGTCTGGTGTGTTCCTTGGCCTTCATGGTGCTGTTTGTTTACTAAGGTTCTCTAACAAACCTCCGAGGGCTTCACAGAACAGCTGTATTTATACCGGTTTAAATTACACACAGGTGGACTCTATTTACTTACTAGGTGACTTCTGAAGGCAATTGGTTTCACTAGATCCTAGTTAGGGTTATCAAAGTAAAGGGGACTGAATACAAATGCATGCCACACTTTTTAGATATTTATTTGTAAAACATTTTTAAAAACCATGTATCATTTTCCTTCCACTTCACAATTACCAGTATGTGCCACTTTGTATTGGTCTATCACATAAAATCCCAATAAAATACATTTATGTTTTTGGTTGTAACATGACAAAATGTGGTAAATTTCAAGGGGTATGAATCATTTTTCAAGGCACTGTAAATCATAATGTTGAGAAAATTTGTTTCTTACAGTCTGATCTGTGGCATAGAACTAATATGGTAGCAACTCTGGTCCAAATTTGAATGGGTCTCTCTTCTGTATTTACACTTTACTGTTTTGTAGTGAATCTTAAAGAGAATGCTCCACTTTGCCAATTCAGAGCTTCCGAGTTTCTTTAAAGCTTACCCCCCGGCCCACATATACTCACCTTAGCAGCGTAATCCTGCAACTTCTCCTATCACAGTCACTGGAAAATACTCTGTGCTTCCAGGTATGAGGGTGATGTGAACTCCCATATAGCTCTACACCCATATAGCTCTACACTCAAATACTCTTCTATCCAGGTATTGTATTCTGAGGACAGCAATACTTCTTTCAGAATATGCTGATAGTCAAAAGATAGCAGGAGGATGACATATATTTTTTACGCATTTCCCAGAATACGTCTGCTTCCTCAGAAGTATTGGGAACATACAGTTCTAATATAGTATAATACCTTGCCCGGGCAAGCCATGCTTCATGGGAGACTGCAGGGGTTTAAAAACAGGATGTACACAAATGAGCCACCTTATCTGTCTGCTTTGTTCCCTACCATTTGGTGTGGCATACTGAGCTTAGGCTAGACATGTGCAGAGTAAAATATTTCGTTTCGGAATTTCGTTTTCGTCTGAAAACTTAATTTATTTAGTTACTCCCGAAATTCGTTTTTATTTATTTCATTTTTCGTTCAAAAATTGCATTCGTC
The DNA here is from genome assembly GCF_037356315.1 of Lithobates pipiens. Taxonomy (NCBI): domain Eukaryota; kingdom Metazoa; phylum Chordata; class Amphibia; order Anura; family Ranidae; genus Lithobates; species Lithobates pipiens. Next base: position 19,224,464 of record NW_027507696.1, read on the forward strand.
CGAAAATCCACATGAATCACGGTCGAATCTGTCTTTGAAGGCTTATGGTGTCTGTCGAATGTATAAAGAAGATTCGACGGAGCTAGTATATAGCATACTTTAGAACCCTATTAAAGTCTATGGGACTCCAACGTTCAAAATCTAAAGTGCTCATTTTAAAGGCTAATTTGCAAGTTACTGTCCTAAAAAGTGTTTGGGGACCTGGGTCCTGCCCCAGGGGACATGGATCAATGCAAAAAAAAGTTTTAAAAACGGCCGTTTTTTCGGGAGCAGTGATTTTAATAATGATTAAAGTGAAACAATAAAAGTGTAATATTCCTTTAAATTTCGTAGGGGGGGGTTGTCTATAGTATGCCTGTGAAGGGGCGCATGTTTCCCGTGCTTAGAATTGTCCCTGCACAAAGTGTCATTTATGCAGGAAAAAAAGTCCTTTAAAATCACTCGCAGCTATAATGAATTGTCGGCTCCCGTAATACAGAGAACACTCATTGAAAGTCATTGATAAAAAAATAAATAAATAAATAAAAAAAAAAGCGTGGGGGTCCCCCAAATTCAATTACCAGGCCCTTCAGGTCTGGTATGGATATTAAGGGGAACCCTGCCTCAAATTTAAGAAAAAATTTGACGTGGGGTTCCCCCTAAATATCCATAACCAGACCCTTCAGGTCTGGTATGGATATTAAGGGGAACCCCGCGTCAAATTTAAAAAAAAATTGACGTGGGGTTCCCCCTAAAAATCCATACCAGACCCTTTATCCGAGCACGCAACCTGGCAGGCCGCAGGAAAAGAGGGGGGGACGAGAGAGCGGCCCCCCCTCCCTCCTGAACCGTACCGGGCCACATGCCCTCAACATTGGGAGGATGCTTTGGGGGTCTGTGACCCCTCAAAGCACCTTGTCCCCATGTTGATGAGGACAAGGGCCTCATCCCCACAACCCTGGCCGGTGGTTGTGGAGGTCTGCGGGCGGGGGGCTTATCAGAATCTGGAAGCCCCCTTTAACAAGGGGACCCCCAGATCCCGGCCCCCCCCCCTGTTTGAAATGGTAAGGGGGTACAAAAGTACCCCTACCATTTCACAAAGAAAGTGTAAAAAATGTTTAAATAAAACAAACACACTTTTGAAAAATTCCTTTATTAAAAATAAAAAAATAAAAAAAAGATTCCAGCGGCGGTAATCCACTCTTGCTATCCATCGACGGACGGTCATATCTCCAGCGATGTCTAATATCATCCAGCGCAGCGCAGCATCCTTCTTCTGTCTCCGTGGAGGAGACACTACAGACATTCCGGCGGCTGACGTTTGTTATATACGGAGGGCGGGGCCACCCGTCACCTGACCCCGCCCCCCTCTGACGCAAGGGGAAACCCGGGGTTCCCCGTGACGTAGGGGTGACCCCGCCCCCCTCTGATGTAACGGAAGCCTGCCTGTGTTACATCAGAGGGGTGCGGGTCACCCCTACGTCACGGGGAACCCCGGGTTTCCCCTTGCGTCAGAGGGGGGCGGGGTCAGGTGACGGGTGGCCCCGCCCTCCGTATATAACAAACGTCAGCCGCCGGAATGCCTGTAGTGTCTCCTCCACGGAGACAGAAGAAGGATGCTGCGCTGCGCTGGATGAGATGAGACATCGCTGGAGAGATGACCGTCCGTCGATGGATAGCAAGAGTGGATTACCGCCGCTGGAATCTTTTTTTTATTTTTTTATTTTTAATAAAGGAATTTTTCAAAAGTGTGTTTGTTTTATTTAAACATTTTTTACACTTTCTTTGTGAAATGGTAGGGGTACTTTTGTACCCCCTTACCATTTCAAACAGGGGGGGGGCCGGGATCTGGGGGTCCCCTTGTTAAAGGGGGCTTCCAGATTCTGATAAGCCCCCCGCCCGCAGACCTCCACAACCATCGGCCAGGGTTGTGGGGATGAGGCCCTTGTCTTCATCAACATGGGGACAAGGTGCTTTGAGGGGTCACAGACCCCCAAAGCATCCTCCCAATGTTGAGGGCATGTGGCCTGGTACGGTTCAGGAGGGAGGGGGGGCCGCTCTCTCGTCCCCCCCTCTTTTCCTGCGGCCTGCCAGGTTGCGTGCTCGGATAAAGGGTCTGGTATGGATTTTTAGGGGGAACCCCACGTCAATTTTTTTTTAAATTTGACGCGGGGTTCCCCTTAATATCCATACCAGACCTGAAGGGTCTGGTTATGGATATTTAGGGGGAACCCCACGTCAAATTTTTTCTTAAATTTGAGGCAGGGTTCCCCTTAATATCCATACCAGACCTGAAGGGCCTGGTAATTGAATTTGGGGGACCCCCACGCTTTTTTATTTATTTATTTATTTATTTTTTTATCAATGACTTTCAATGAGTGTTCTCTGTATTACGGGAGCCGACAATTCATTATAGCTGCGAGTGATTTTAAAGGACTTTTTTTCCTGCATAAATGACACTTTGTGCAGGGACAATTCTAAGCACGGGAAACATGCGCCCCTTCACAGGCATACTATAGACAACCCCCCCCTACGAAATTTAAAGGAATATTACACTTTTATTGTTTCACTTTAATCATTATTAAAATCACTGCTCCCGAAAAAACGGCCGTTTTTAAAACTTTTTTTTGCATTGATACATGTCCCCTGGGGCAGGACCCGGGTCCCCAAACACTTTTTTAGGACAGTATCTTGCAGAATCTTTTCTCTCTGTCAAATCTTTTTTCTCTGTCGAATATTTTCTCTATATAATCTTGGACTAATAGAGGTAAGGTTAGGCACATTCGAACACAGGTTCTATAGACACGTTGTCAGAGTCACGTCGAATCTCCTATTCTATATCGAACTGTTGTAACAATGAAAACGAAAATAAAGCATTTATTTATGTCGGATCTTTCGTTTTTCGGATTTTGTGCTTTCGTTATCGTTTGTCAAAACGAAAACGAAAATAGCTGAAATTCGGACGAAAATGCATTCGGACGAAAACGAATGCACATGTCTAGCTTAGGCCATTAACATGCCTGTCTGACATTGAAAGGGTAATTACCATACTAGTCTCGTTCCTGAATAAGAATGTCCAACAGTGCTTTGAATAGCAACTTTAAAAAAAATAAAGGTTGGCTTATGAACACGTTACATTTCAACATAACATGGGCAAAAGAAAGAGAGAAGGGGCGGGGCTAGTGGGACTTTATATGAGGTAACGAATGGGTAAATTCATCTACCTCCATCCCTGTTATATGCAAAGAATTTGCAACATTGGCAAAAAGAATGTTGGGACTTTATATGAAGTGCAGCTAAGCCTCAGCTCCGGGGGGGGCTCTGTTTCTCCCAGTTCGTCCTCCATCTTGAATTAAACTATACCTTTATGCAATTATAGGTAAGAACGTTTGAATACACTCTTGCCTCCCTTTCCTTTTTGTCCAGCAAATGTTCACTTTGTAATTTTTTCTACCTTTTTATTATAGATCCTTTATACTTATTTACTGCTCCTGATGAGTGGGCGTTCCCACGAAACGCGTAGAGCCTTAGCCTTATGCTACATCTTCAACATCATGTGATCTTGAGACTCTGTAATTAGTGATATTAACCACTTGAGGACCGCCGTATTGCCATTGTACGTCAGCACAATGGCACAGGCAGGCACAATCACGTACATCTACGTGATTGCCTTCCAGCGGGTGGGGGGTCCGATCGGACCCCCTCCCGCTGTTTACGGCGGTCCGATTCGGTCCAGGAGCGCTCCGTGATGAGGGGATGGCCGTTGGTTTTCGGCCACCCCCTCTGGATCGCTCCTGGCCAATGAGAAGCTTCCTCCCCTGTGTATTGTTTACACAGGAAGGAGGAAGTGATGTCATTCTCCTCGGGGCGGTCTTTTTGACCGGACTACGAGGAGAAGAGTAAAAGTAAGTGTGCACCAACACTACACTGACATGTAGGTACACACAGGCACACAAACCCCCCCCGATCCCCCCCCCGATCGCCCCCCGATCCCCCCCCCGCCCCCCTCCCCCCCCAGTCACAGTGTCACTGATTGCATTGATCATTTCTTTACTGATCAATGCATTCAGTGTCAGTTGTGACAGTAAAAACTGTCAGGACAGTTAGTGTTAGGTCCAGGGTAGCCCCCTATCACCCCCCAATAAAGATTTAACCCCCTGATTGCCCCTAGAGTTAACCCTTTCACCCCCTTTTGCCAGTGTCACTAAGCGATCATTTTTCTGATCGCTGCATGTGTCGCTAGTGTCGCTAGGTAGCTAGTTATTTTTTGAGGTTCACCGCCAGGTTTTTATATCGCTAGGTACCCCGATATACTACCCAATAATGTTTTTAACCCCCTGATTGCCGCTAGTTAACCCTTTCACCCCCTTTTGCCAGTGTCACTAAGCGATCGTTTTTCTGATCGCTGCATTAGTGTCGCTACAGTCGCTAGGTAGCTAGTTATTTTTTTAGGTTCACCGCCAGGTTTTTATAGCGCTAGGTACCCCGATATACTACCCAATAATGTTTTTAACCCCCTGATTGCCGCTAGTTAACCCTTTCACCCCCTTTTGCCAGTGTCACTAAGCGATCATTTTTCTGATCGCTGCATTAGTGTCGCTACAGTCGCTAGGTAGCTAGTTATTTTTTTAGGTTCACCGCCAGGTTTTTATAGCGCTAGGTACCCCGATATACTACCCAATAATTCCGCTAGTTAACCCTTTCACCCCCTTTTGCCAGTGTCACTAAGCGATAATTTTTCTGAACGCTGCATCAGTGTCGCTAGTGTCGCTAGGTAGCTAGTTTTTTTTTAGGTTCACCGCCAGGTTTTTATAGCGCTAGGTACCCCGATATACTACCCAATAATGGTTTTAACCCCCTGATTGCTGCTAGTTAACCCTTTCACCCCCTTTCACCAGCGATCACAGTATAAGTGTCACTGGTGACGCTGGTTAGCCAGTTAGTTATTTAGGTTCCCCGTCAGGTTTTTATATAGGGCCAGGGACCCCCATATACTACCTAATAAAAATTTGAACCCCCTGATTGCCCCTAGTTAACCCTTTCACCACTGATCACCGTATAAGTGTTACGGGTGACTCTGGTTAGTTTGTTTTTTATAGCATTTTATATTCAAATCCGGAAGGCAGTGCTTGGTTTTCGGGGTCCCGTACGTGGCTAGGCTCCCAAAAAGTCCCCCACATGTGGTATCCCCGTACTCGGGAGAAGCAGCAGAATTTATTTTGGGGTGTAATTTGACTTCTGCCCATAGCATGTGTGAGCAATATATCATTTAGTGACAACTTTGTGCAAAAAAAAAAAAAAAGTTTGTAATATTCCCGCAACTTTTAGCAAAATATAAAATATTCCATGGACTCAACATGCCTCTCAGTAAATAGCTTGGGGTGTCTACTTTCCAAAATGGGGTCATTTGGGGGAGTTTTGTGCTATTTTGGCATTTTATGGCCTTCGAAACTGTGATAGGTAGTGAGGAGTTAAATCAAAAATTTGCACCCTTAGAAATCCTGAAGGTGGTGATTGGTTTTCGGGGTGCCGTGCGCGACTAGACTCCCAAAAAGTCCCACACATGTGGTATCCCCGTACTCGGGAGAAGCAGCAGAATGTATTTTGGGGTGTCATTTCACATATGCCCATAGCATGTGTGAGCAATATATCATTTAGTGACAACTTGGTGCAAAAAAAAAAAAGTTTGTAATATTCCCGCAACTTGTGGCAAAATATAAAATATTCCATGGACTCAACATGCCTCTCAGTAAATAGCTTGGGGTGTCTACTTTCCAAAATGGGGTCATTTTGGGGGGTTTTGTGCTATTTTGGCATTTTATGGCCTTCGAAACTGTGATAGGTAGTGAGGAGTTAAATCAAAAATTTGCACCCTTAGAAATCCTGAAGGTGGTGATTGGTTTTCGGGGTGCCGTGCGCGACTAGACTCCCAAAAAGTCCCACACACGTGGTATCGCCATACTCGGGAGAAGTAGCGGAATATATTTTGGGGTGCAATTCCACATATAACCATGGCATGTGTGAGCAATATATCATTTAGTGACAACTTTTTGTAAAAAAAATTTTTTATTTATTTTTGTCATTATTCAATCCCTTAGGACAAAAAAAATAAATATTCAATGGGCTCAACATACCCATCAGCAATTTCCTTGGGGTGTCTACTTTCCAAAATGGGGTCATTTGGGGGGGATTTGTACTGCCCTGCCATTTTAGCACCTCAAGAAATGAGATCGGCAGTCATAAATTAAAAGCTGTGTAAATTCCAGAAAATGTACTCTAGTTTGTAGACGCTATAACTTTTGCGCAAACCAAAAAATATACGCTTATTGACATTTTTTTTACTAAAGACATGTGGCTGAATAAATTTTGCCCTCAATGTATGACTAAAATTTAGTTTATTCGATTTTTCTTATAACAAAAAGAAGAAAATATCTTTTTTTTTCAAAATTTTCGCTCTTTTTCCATTTATATCGCAAAAAAAAAAAAATCGCAGAGGCAATCAAATACCATCAAAAGAAAGCTCTATTTGTGGGAAGAAAAGGACGCAAATTTCGTTTGGGTGCAATATTGCATGACCGCGCAATTACCAGTTAAAGCAGCGCAGTGCGAAATTGCAAAAAGACCTCTGGTCCTTAAGGTGTTTATTGGTCCGGAGCTGAAGTGGTTAATTTTATTATCACTTTTCATTATCATTTATTTTGTATTTATTTATTTAATTTATTTATTTTTATATATATATTTTTTTTTTATTGTTTACATGATTGTTGTCTATGAATTAATATATTTACATTATCGCGTACCAATGTTTCGTTTATCTATAGACTGACTTTATAATGTTATCATCAACCAAATCATGTTGTCCATGAATTGTATACTACGATATTTATCATTCTGTATTATTATTTATTATAATTCAATATTTATTTACATTTTTGTCATGCAATACGTCATAATTAACTATAATTAAATTATTTAGATTCTATTGAACTATACTACTATTTATTATTATTATACATTTTTCGACGTACTGTTTATGTGTTTGGAGCCCATGATCACGTGATTTTAACCTTTGTTTTCTTAGCTGCGCTTCATATAAAGTCCCAACATTCTTTTTGCCAATGTTGCAAATTCTTTGCATGGGCAAAAGAAAGCCTAAGGCAATTTACCTACAAGCTACATGTATATTATCGACTTCCATAGCAATAAGTATACAATATAAGTGTTTAACAGAAACACATCTTAACAGAAGTTTCAAATGAGGCCTGTACTTAAAAAGACAAGACACAAATTGAGTTGAGCTTCAACAACTAAAGTATGAAAGAGACAAGAACCAACAGTGGCAGCAACCATTGCTGTGTTCTTAATTCTTTAAATTGTAATAAACTTAAAATATGTATATAAAAAAAATTATGTTAAGTCAAATTTCATAGCGAAAAACACATACCTGAAGGGCCCTAAGACGGTCAGTGTTGTTACATGGGGTAACACAGGCTTCTCTTGAACCACCTAAAGATTTCAGAAAACATTTATTGCATTAAGTTACATCCTTATGAAAATCAACCATATTTACAGCTGAACTCCAGGATAACAGCTGAAATACAAGCTGTTTTACATGCCAAATAATTTGCATTTTTATCCATCAAATCCTGTGAGTTTCACACAGTTCTGCCCCACAACACAGTACCTGATATTTCTCTGCTGCAATTTCACTTTCACTTACTGGTCCCTGTGACTAGGCAGTGAAATTCAAGCAGCACACATTAACCTGTACTGTCACTCTGCTCCCTCCTAATATCAGAATGCGTGTTGCACTGCAGCAAACCTAAATGGCTCCATGGGCTACTTCTCCCTTCCAATCTGAGCTCTGCTGTATAGAAGGTAAAGGGGACAGCAAGAATCAGATTTCAAGTAAAATTCAGGTATTTACACTGTCTGCATTAAATATACAGTATATACCAGGGGTATTGAATTAAAATTCATGGAGGTCCGATTAGTAACCTTTTCTTCCAGCAGAGGTCTGAATCACATTTTTGTGCATTGATTCTTTACATCACAGCCTCGGTGTGCAGGTACAACAGCCTATTCACTTAAATGGGCTGCTGTGCCTGCATTTTCTGGCACCTTTTTAAAAATGCAGTCGCATGGAAACTGCATTATGCGTTTGTACCATGATATTTCCATGTGCGGGAAACTGCACCTTAAGTGCGTTTAAGAGTCAATGGTACCCCTGCCCGTTTTCTGTGCAGCACCTCATTTTGTGTGCAGCTGCGTGTCCCCTTCACATCTTCCCCACCTCAGCACTGCCCACTTTTGCATACAGTATCATCCCCACAGCACTGCCTCTTTCACTACCCCTGCACAGTACTGTCCCCTTTTACATCACCCCCCCCCCCCCCCACACACACACACAGCACTGTCCCACCTCACATCCCCCCACAACACTGTCCCACTTCACATCCCCCACAGCACTGTCCCCTTCACATCCCCCCACAGCACTGTCCCCTTCACATCCCCCACATAGCACTGTCCCCCTTCACATCCCCCACAGCACTGTCCTCCTTCACATCCCCTCGCAGCACTGTCCCCCTTCACACCCCCCCCCACAGCATTGTCCCCTTCACATTCTCCCCGCAGCACTGCCCCCTTCACATTCTCCCCGCAGCACTGCCCCTTTCACATCCCCCCCACAGCACTGTCCCCCTTTCACATCCCCCCACATAGCACTGTCCCCCTTCACATCCCCCCACAGCACTGTCCCCCTTAACCCCCCCCCCCACAGCATTGTCCCCTTCACATTCTCCCCACAGCACTGCCCCCTTAACATCTCCTCACAGCACTTCCCCCTTCACATTCCCCTCCCACAGCACTGCCTCCTTCACATCCCCCCCCACAGCACTGTCCCCTGCACATCCCCCACACAGCACTGTCCCCCTTCACATCCTCCCTACAGCACTGTCTCTTTCATATCCCCCCACAGCACTGTCCCCCTTTCACATCCCCCCACAGCATCGTCCCCCTTCCCGTCCCCCTTCACCCCCCCAACAGCACTGTCCCCTTAATCCCCTCCCCACAGTGCTGCCCCTTTCACACACCCCTCACAGTACTGCCCCTTTCACGTACATCCTGAACCCACAGCACTGTTCCTCTTCACATCACCCATCCCCCCACACAGGGCTGCCCCCTTAACATATCCTCCCTACAGCACTGTCTCTTTCGCATCCCCCCACAGTATTGCTCCCTTTTACATGACCCTCTCCTACACACAGTAAATTACCCCTGCTCCCCATCTTTCACAATTCACAGCCATGTCGTTTCCTTCCTTCACTCTCCTACCTTTCACAGAGCGGAGAGCAGGAGGCGGGACAATCCTGAACTGAAGGCAGAGGCACAGCAGCACTGGGGCGTTGGAGCTGCCGGGTAACTTCATATTAGCAAGCTGGTGATTGGTTGCTAGGACCACCTCCTAGCAGCCAATCACCGCCTGGTTAAAGTGAAAAGTTTATTCAGGCAGCTGCCTCTCTCCATGCAGTGCTGGTCCTGCCCCCAGTCCAGAATTGTTTATTTTTATCAATTTACAAAATGCAAAGTGAGCAAACAGAAAAATCTAAATCAAATCAATGTTTGGTCTGACTACCGTTTGGCTTTGAACCAACATCAATTCTTCTAGGTACACATGCACACATTTTTTCAAAGGAACTCAGAAGGTACAATAGGGAAAAAAAATTTTTTGATCTCCTGTAGATTTTGTAAGTTTGTCCACTTACAAAAAAAATTAAGGGTCTATATTTTTTTTTTTATCACAGGTGTATTTTAAATGATAGAGACAGAATATCAATCAAAAATCCATAAAAAACACATAATACAAATGCTATACATTAAGTTGCAGTTCAGTGAGTAAAAAAAGGAATAGATGCCCAAGAAAAACATGACTTAGTACTTGATGGAGAAACCCTTGTTGGCAAGTACAGAGGTAAGACATTTCTTGGAGCTGGTTACCAGGTTTGCACACATCTCAGGAAGGATTTTGGTCTACTCTTCTTTACAGATCTTCTCTAAATCCTTGAGGTTTCTTGCCGGTCTCCTGGCAACTCAAAGTTTCAGCTCCCTCCATAAAGTTTCTATAGGATTAAGATCTGGTGACTGCCTAGGCTACTCTATGACCTTAATGTGCTTCTTCTTCAGCCACTCCTTTGTTGCCTTGGCAGTATGTTTTGGGTCATTGTCATGCTGGAAAACCCATCTGGCTGAGGAAGAAGGTTCTCATCCAAGTTTTTACAATACATGGCCCTGTCCTTTGGCTCCTCAATGAGGCAAAGTTGGCCTGTACCTTTAGCAGGGAAACAGGTCCAAAACATCATGTTTCCACCTCATGATTGACTGTAGGGATGGTGTCTTCAGGGTCATAGTCAGCATTTTTCTGTTTCTAAACATGGCGAGTCGATTTAATTCCAAAGAAATCAATTTTAGTCTCATTTGACCAGAGCACTTTCTCCCAACTCTTCTCTGAATCATTTAGATGTGCATTGGCATGACTGTACATGTGCCGTCTTGAGAAGTGGGACTTGCTCACTATGACCCCAAGAACATCATTCCTACAGTCAAGCACAGAGGTGAAAACATTATGCTTTGTGGCTGTTTCTCTGCTAAAGGTACAGGCCGACTTTGCCGCATTGAGGGGCCAATGGACAGGGCTATGTATCAAAAAATCTTGGATGAGAACCATCTTCCCTCAGCCAGAACACTGAAGATGGTTAATGGATGGGTCCTCCAGCATGACAATGACCCTAAACATACGGCCAAGGCAACAAAGGCCTGGTTAAAGAAGAAGCACATTAAGGCCATTGAGTGGCCTAGCCAGTCTCCAGACCTTAAAGTGGTTGTAAACCCTTTACAACCACTTTATACTACAGGCAAACCTATAATTAGGCTTGTTGTAGATACACTGGATATCTCCTACACCTGCATGGTTTTGGAGATATCCCTGTATTTTTTCATGTACCAACGTCATCGGCACATGTGCACTTAAGCAAACTGAAGCTACGGCATGTACAAGCCGTTGCTTCAATTGTGCTGGGTCGTTACTGGTGGCTCCTGTGGGCATGTACGGGGGTGACGTCATCGCGGCTCTGGCCAACCACAGCGCCAGAGTCGCGATACCCGGAAGTAACCCCCTGGAGAGATGATCGGTGAACGAGGACCGCTGCGGGGGCTTCAATATCAGGTAAGTAATTCATAATGAGCTAGTATGCTATGCATACTAGCTCATTATACCTTTGTCTTACAAGTTTTTTATTTTTATTTAATTTTTTTTAGGATTGTAGATCTGTAAAAAAGAGTGGAGCAAAATCCCTCCTGAGATGTGTACAAACCTGCTAATCAAATACAAGAAACGTCTTACCTCTGTGCTTACCAACAAGGGTTTCTCCACCAAGTGCTAAGTCTTGTTTTGCTTGCGGATCAAATACTTATTTTACTCACTAAACTACAACTCAATTTATAACCTTTGTATCGTGTTTTTTCAGGATTTTTGGTTGATATTCTGTCTATCATTTAAAATGTACCTATAATAAAAAATTATAGATCCCTAATTTCTTTGTAAGTGGGCAAACTTGCAAAATCTGCAGAGGATCAAATAATTATTTCTTTCTCGTACATCACGGGACACAGAGATTCAGTTATTACTGATGGGTTATAGGGTATCACTAGGTGATTGGACACTGGCACACCCTAGACAGGAAGTTCAATCCCCCATATAACCCCTCCCCCTACTGGAGGTACTTCAGTTTTTCCGCCAGTGTCTTAGGTGTTGGTCACAAGTAAAGATGTGCTGTGCTTAGCTCAGCTGGAATATCCTTACTGGGGCCAGCTATGCAACTGGATCCATTCAAAGTGTCTTTTCCAGACCGAATTGGATGGTACCCGGGCCTCGTGTCCGAAGAAACGAGGTTTTACCTGTAACGCTTCTCTTTTTAGAGAGCTGGACTCTGGAACCCAGTATTTGCTTTTTTCAGCCATATTCCTGGCAGGGTGCTTTACGGGCCCAGAACTGCGGATCCCCCTATTTAAGGGGGCCCCAGTCTCTGAAGGTTTTTTTCCTAACGGAGCCCACCATGAGAGGTGAAGATTGGGTCTGTTATTCAGACCCTGCAGCTGGATAAGGTAAGGGAGACTCCTCAAGAATTTTTCTAATTCTAGTAGTTTTTCTCCTTTTAAGTAAATGTATGTTATGCCTATAGTCACCACCGGGGGCTGCCAAGAGCACATACCTTTCATGCCTGATCTGTCTGCTTGGTGTCCATGCTCTATGCTCCTCCAGCCATGCTCCAGGAAGGATGAAGGTAAGGGTTTTTTTTCCTTCTGGGATTCTCCCTCCACAGATTAGGGGACTGAGACAGGCCTGGGCATAGAGCGGTAACATACCGCACCACCCGCCGCCGCCCACCGCTGTTCGCCGCTGCCATTACAGCAGCTTCACATCCACCGGCCCTTCCCTCTCCTCTGCCCCAGCCTCCCCTCCATGCTTGCCAGCAGGGTTAGAGCCTCTGCTCGTGTGGGAAACGCTCGTTTTTAAAAAGCGAGGGGGGGGGGCGGAGGTGGTCAGAGGAGGGGGGGGGCGGAGCACTAGGCTACACAGGCTTTAAAGTGCACTCTTTTTCAGATGCACACAGCCACAGAGCTGACAGGTGCATGTGAGTGTGGAAGACACAGGCATTCCCAGGCAGCATTTACTTGGGCACCAGACTGAGTCTTAGTAGCAGCGGCAGTTGCTGAACTACAGTGCTCAGCAGTCAGTGCATTTTTTTGTGGTACCTCTACCTTTTGTTGCTTTGCACTATGGGTAGAAGAGGTACAAGTACCCAGAAGAATAGGGGCTCTAAGGGGTCCCCTTCAGGCTCTGAGGACCCCCCCCTGCAGCACCTTCCCCCCTGCAGGACGCGGGGAGGCTGGCCAGGGAGAGCCGTCGGGGTCAGGGGCTGCAGCTGCTTCTGGCACTTCAGCCCCTGTGTATATTACCCAGGAGGTTTTTCCTCAACCATAAACGGATTAGAGAAAAGATTAGTGGCCTTAATTGCATCTTCCCGCAGTGGTGAAAACGCACTAGGCCCCAAACTGTCACCTAGGACCCTCAGAGTGAGGAACTCTGGGATAAAGGAGAGGAATCCTTCTCAGGGGATCGGGAGGAGACTGATGATTCCACTTCTGAGGAATCTAGTGGAGAAGGGCCCTCTTCAGCTTCTCAGGATGAGAAGATGTTGGTGCAAATTCTTGCTGGATTGGTCTGTTCCACGTTTAAGTTACCCGTACCTGAGTCAGTTAAAGAACCCACTTCTTCTCTGGGTTCACTGAAACCTTCTTAAACTGCACATGCTTTTCCTGTTCATGGTTTGCTGGAAAAGCTTTTCTATTCTTAGTTGGATCACCCAGATAAACATTTTTTTCCTCCTAAAAAGTTTTCTACACTTTATCCTATGGAGGAAAAATTTACTAAGATGTGGGGTATACCGGCAGTAGACGCCGCCATTTCCTCCGTAAACAAAAGCCTGACTTGTCCTGTTGACAACGCTCAGATGCTTAGGGATCCAACTGATAAGAAAATGGAATTCCTATTAAATTTTTTTTTCTCCTTGGCAGGTTCAGTAGCTCAACCTGCAGTGGCAGCAATTGGAGTCTGTCAATATTTGAGAGACCATGTTAAACAGGTGCTTAAAGCTTTACCTAAACGGCAAGCCCGGGGGTTAGCTAACCTACCAGCGGCTTTGTGTTTTTCTGTTGATGCTATCAGAGATTCTATCCTTCAGACCTCTCGCCTTACTCTTGGATTGGTACACATGCGTAGAATCTTATGGCTGAAAAATTGGTCAGCCGAATCACCATGTAAGAAACTCCTGGCGGGAGTTCCCTTTCGTGGTGCAAAGCTGTTTGGAGAGGATTTGGACAATTATACTTAAAGGATCTCTAGTGGGAAAAACACTCTTTCTCCAGTGCCAGGGTCATCAGCCTCCAGGCAGTCATGATGGGCTCCTCCGTCAGGCTCAAAGGTTAAAACTCACAGTCAACCCCAGGGACAAAATAAGTCTTGGGGGAGAAGGTCTTCAAGACAAAATGCTAAGACCTCCTTATAAAGGGGCACCCCTGCTCACTCACTCACATGGAATCGATCCGATCGGTAGTCTCCATCCTACAAGGAGGAGAACTTCTGGCGCAATAGACATCAAGGATGCGTACCTGCATGTACCTATTTTCTCTGCTCATCAAAAGTCCATCAATACCTCTGACAGCAGTGGCAACGGCTTTTAATGTATGGTCTGAGAGTGTAGAAGCTGCAGTACAGGCTGACAAGGCCAAAGAGAGCATAATCTTGGTGCAAGAGGAATTAAAGCTTGTCTCCAACTACTATGAGGCAGCAATAGACTTAAGCAGGGCCTCTGGCAGATACATGCTACACAGAGTTACGCACAGGAGGACACTGTGGCTTCGCCCATGGGTGGGCGACCCCTCATCCAAGCAAGGTTGGTGTAGAATACCATATGAAGGTCAGTCACTGTTCATTTACCAAACTTGATAAAGGCATAACCATAGTGACCATTGGAAAGTTGGGGCACACACCTCAGAACAGGCATCTCCTCAAAGAAGATTCCAACCATGCCAGATGCTCACAAAACACTCAGGAGAGGCAAATGTTTTTAGACCAGGGAGAAAATTCATAAGATCCTAGCACGAATCACAGTCATATTTCCCCATGGGAACTAAGAAGAATTTGATGCAGAGTGAAGGGAACTCTTTTTCAAAACACATCCATGCAACCCTGTACATTGGGAGCTTGGCTGTAATGATTTCACTGGGTCTGGATCTAAAACTTTACAAATGTTTGGCTCCTGCAGACAAAAAGTCGGGGGCCCCAATGTGTCCAGCAAAGCTCAAGAGTCCTTCATTTGCGCAAAAACTCCAGAACAGTGAGACAGGAAAAATGTCCTGTTCCAGTACAGCTGCAACTTTCCCTCAAATGGAGCTTTTGTTCCAGTGTCTTAAGTCCCTTACACACTATCAGATTGTCTGCTGAGTTTTTCCTTCAGATTTACCAAAACCATGTAGTAGAAGGGCCTGCCTGATTGCATACACATTGAAACTCCTAAGGTTTGACCTCATATTATATGGTTTTGGTAAATCTGAAGGAAAAACTCAGCAGACAATCTGATAGTGTGTACGGGGCTTAAGTTTCAAAGATTCAACGGGGTGTGTTCTCCATTTTCCTGGTACAGAAGAAAACTGGGGATTGGGGGTTGGTAATCAACCTAGAAATGCTCAACAAAGACATCTCCAGATACCAATTATAGATGTAATCATGCTCAAATATTAGATCCTGTCTATCAACTTAAAGGACACATATTTTCACGTCCCCATAAATTATACCATTTAGTCTTATCTGCACTTTGTGGAGGGAGATCTCCACAAAATCATTTGCATGCCTGGCTTTAGACCTCTCCACTTCGACATGGACTTTCGCAAACGTTCTTCTGGCAGTCATAGCACTATTGGAACAAGGTATCCGAATACATCACTATGAGTGAAGATAATCTTATCAGCTAACACTCCTTCTGCGTTACGGTGCCTCAAAGTCACTGAAACACTGAATTGTATGATCCCAGTGATCAAATAGACTCACTGGCAGGCCCCACACTTTCAAAAGTGATTCCTGCAATGGTGGTGCAGCAGATTTGTGAACTAACAAATTATAATTTCTCACCCCATTCCACCAGAATGTCGACAACATGGACAGTGGTAGAGCGGTAAAGCAAGACTTTACCATGCAAAGTGACCCAGTTATGAAGTGGGCGTGATTCAGCATGAGTAAGATCTCAGCAGTGTACATTTCAGGAAAACTTATTACCTGATACATTTTGGGTAATAGAGTAGAACAAATTATACCTATTACCTCAAGTTTTCAATTTGCAGTGCATAAGTGGGATCAGTTTAAATGGTCTTATTTGTAACCAATCAGAATGCCAAGGTGACTTAGGCCTTAGTGATCAATGCTTTGACAGTATCTTGGCTGGCATACAAGCCTATGCCTTTCCTCCAGCTCACCTATTTCACAAGTTCCTGAACAGGTTAGCACAGGAATCGCTGAGAATAATCACAGTACTACCATTTTTGCCCAAACAACCATAGTTCTCCTCCTTGTGCCAGTTCATCCAATTGAGTCCTAAAAGCTTATCTCCAGGCTACATCGGAGTAAAGAATGTCTGAACCACAGTTTTTGATGCTTAACCACTTGCCGACCGCCGCACGACGATATACGTCGGCAGAATGGCACGGGCAGGCATATGGGCGTATATATAAGTCCCTGCCTGCCCGCGGGTGGGGGGCCTGCGGCGGTCGGCATTCGGCATTCCTTCGAGAGCGATCCGGGATGAGGGGGCGGCCATTCATTCATGGCCACCCCCTCGCGATCGCTCTCGACGAATGGAAATCCTTCGTGACATCACTTCCTCTCCTGTAATGTAAACACAGGAGAGGAAGTGATGTATTCTCTCCTCCGTGTCGGTATTTTTCGTTCCGGCACCGAGGAGAGAGGTTCGGTGAGTTGCACCAACACACCACACATACAGTAGAACATGCCAGGCACACTCACACCCCCCCTTTACCCCCCGATCACCCCCCCAATTACCCCTGCCCCCCCAGTCACAGTGACACCAATTGCTTTAACATTTCACTGACACTCCCAGCAGTTCGCATAGGGCAGTGTGAACTGCCGCCGGGAGGCATGCGATGCGGGAACCCGCCGCGGATTCGTGGCGTTCCCACATCGCTCCAGTGTGAACCCAGCCTAATAAGCGATAATTTTTCTGATCGCTGTATTAGTGTCACAGGTGACGCTAGTTAGGCAGGTAGGTATTTAGGTTCGCCGCAACTTTTTATAGCGCCAGGGACCCCCATATACTACCGCATAAAGCCCCCTGATTGCCCCCTAGTTAACCCTTTCACCAGTGATCACCATATAACTGTTACAGGTGACACTGGTTGGTTAGTTATTTTTTTATAGTTTCAGGGCATTT
Organism: Lithobates pipiens; assembly: GCF_037356315.1. Classification (NCBI taxonomy): domain Eukaryota; kingdom Metazoa; phylum Chordata; class Amphibia; order Anura; family Ranidae; genus Lithobates; species Lithobates pipiens. The sequence goes on from NW_027507696.1 coordinate 19,241,500, forward strand.
CACTGACACTCCCAGCAGTTCGCATAGGGCAGTGTGAACTGCCGCCGGGAGGCATGCGATGCGGGAACCCGCCGCGGATTCGTGGCGTTCCCGCATCGCTCCAGTGTGAACCCAGCCTAATAAGCGATAATTTTTCTGATCGCTGTATTAGTGTCACAGGTGACGCTAGTTAGGCAGGTAGGTATTTAGGTTCGCCGCAACTTTTTATAGCGCCAGGGACCCCCATATACTACCGCATAAAGCCCCCTGATTGCCCCCTAGTTAACCCTTTCACCAGTGATCACCATATAACTGTTACAGGTGACACTGGTTGGTTAGTTATTTTTTTATAGTTTCAGGGCACCCGCCATTTATTACCTAATAAAGGTTTAACCCCCTGATCACCCGGCGGGTGTCATTTGTGACTGTAATAACTGTTAGGGCAGTTAGGGTTAGCCCCCTTTAGTTCTAAGGTACCCCCCTAACCCCCCCAATAAAGGTTTAACCCCGTGATCACCCCCCGTCGCCAGTGTCACTAAGGCTGGGTTCACATTGCAGCAGTTTGAGAACGGATGTGATTCGCACCGCACTGCAGTGCAAATCACATCCGATCTCTGTGCGATTCGAGTTCAGCCATACAGATAGTATGGCTGAATTCGTGTCGCACCCGCCGCAAACTCGCACGGGACCCTTTTTTTGGTCCGCAGCAGAATCGGATCGCATGGGTGTTCACACCATGCGATCCGAGTTTGCAGATCGCACTGCGATATGCAAACTGATCTGGGGGTGTCATTAACATTTCACTGACACTCCCAGCAATTCGCATAGGGCAGTGTGAACTGCCGCCGGGAGGCATGCGATGCGGGAACCCGCCGCGGATTTGTGGCGTTCCCGCATCGCTCCAGTGTGAACCCAGCCTAATAAGCGATCATTTTTCTGATCGCTGTATTAGTGTCACAGGTGACGCTAGTTAGGCAGGTAGGTATTTAGGTTCGCCGCAACTTTTTATAGCGCCAGGGACCCCCATATACTACCGCATAAAGCCCCCTGATTGCCCCCCTAGTTAACCCTTTTACCAGTGATCACCATATAACTGTTACAGGTGACGCTGGTTGGTTAGTTATTTTTTTATAGTTTCAGGGCACCCGCCATTTATTACCTAGTCTCACTAGTGTACCCCTAAATTTAGGGGTGTCTACTTTCCAAAATGGGGTCATTTGGGGGGGGGTTTGTGCCATCTTGGCATTTTATGGCCTTCAAAACTGTAACGCCCTTAGAAAGCCTGAAGGCGGTGCTTGGTTTTCGGGGCCCCGTACGCAGCTAGGCTCCCAAAAAGTCCCACATATGTGGTATCCCCGTACTCAGGAGAAGCAGCAGAATTTATTTTGGGGTGTCATTTCACATATGCCCATGGCATGCGTGAGCAATATATCATTTAGTGACAACTTTGTGAAAAAAATAAATAAAATAAAAAGTTTGTAATTTTCCCGCAACTTGTGGCAAAATATAAAATATTCCATGGACTCAACATGCCTCTCAGCAAATAGCTTGGGGTGTCTACTTTCTAAAATGGGGTCATTTGTGGGGATTTTGTGCCATCTTGGCATTTTATGGCCTTCAAAACTGTAATAGGTAGTGAGGAGTGAAGTCAAATATTTACGCCCTTAGAAAACCTGAAGGCGGTTCTTGGCTTTCGGGGCCCCGTACGCGGCTAGGCTCCCAAAAAATCCCACACATGTGGTATCTCCGTACTCAGGAGAAGCAGCAGAATTTATTTTGGGGTGTCATTTCACATATGCCCATGGCATGTGTGAGCAATATATCATTTAGTGACAACTTTGTGAAAAAAAAATAAAAAAAAATAATTTTTTTGTCATTATTCAATCGCTTGAGGCAAAAAAATAAAATATTCGATGGGCTCAACATGCCACTTATCAATTTCCTTAGGGGGTCTACTTTCCAAAATGGGGTCATTTGGGGGGGTTTTGTACTGCCCTGCCATTTTAGCACCTCAAGAACTGAGATAGGCAGTCGTAAACTAAAAGCGGTGTAAATTCCAGAAAACATACCTTAGTTTGTAGATGTGACAACTTTTGCGCAAACCAATAAATATACAGTTATTGACTTTTTTTTTACCAAAGACATGTGGCTGAATACATTTTGGCCTAAATGTATGACTAAAATTGAATTTATTGGATTTTTCTAATAACAAAAAGTAGAAAATATCATTTTTTTTCAAAATTTGCGGTCTTTTTCCATTTATATCGCAAAAAATAAAAATCGCAGAGGCAATCAAATACCATCAAAAGAAAGCTCTATTTGTGGGAAGAAAAGGACGCAAATTTTGTTTGGGTACAACATTGCATGACCGCGCAATTACCAATTAAAGCAGCGCAGTGCCAAATTGTAAAAAGACCTCTGGTCATTTACCAGCAAAATGGTCCGGTCTGAAAGTGGTTAAAAGGTTGCACTCACCACAGTCAAATTAGAACAAAGAGCGTTATCTGCTGCTTCCAATAAATATTAACCACTTAACAACCGCCCATTGCCGATTAACGGCATCAGGGCGGTTGTTTAACTCTAAGAGGCCGTTAATTAACGGCCTCCCAGAATTCTGCTCTCGCGCGCCCCCTGGGGCGCGCACACGAGAGCATCCGTGACCGCTGGGTCCAGTGGACCCGGCGCATCACGAATCACGGTAAACGGCCGCTCATCGCGGCCGTTTACCACGTGATCGCTCCGTCAAATGACGGAGCGATCACTTGTAAACAAGCCGGCGTCATGTTATGACGCCGGTTCCTCCCTCCCCCTCTCTGTACCGATCGGTACAGCGGAGGGGGAAGAGATCGGTGTCAGCAGCGATGTGGGCTGCATCTGCAGTGCCCACATCGCTGCTCACCGAAAATTAACCCCTCAAATCCCTGCAAATACTCTGCATTACTCTGCAATTCCCTGCAAATACTCTGCATTACTCTGCAATTCCCTGCAAATACTCTGCAATTCCCTGCAAATACTCTGCAATGCCCTGCAACACTCTGCAATTCCCTGCAAATACTCTGCATTACTCTGCAATTCCCTGAAAATACTCTGCATTACTCTGCAATTCCCTGCAAATACTCTGCAATTCCCTGCAAATACTCTGCAATGCCCTGCAACACTCTGCAATGCCCTGCAACACTCTGCATTGCCCTGCAACACTCTGCATTGCCCTGCAACACTCCGCAATGCCCTGCAACACTCCGCAATGCCCTGCAACACTCCGCAATGCCCTGCAACACTCCGCAATGCCCTGCAACACTCCGCAACGCTCTGCAATACCCTGCAACACTCTGCAACACCCGCCAATACCCTGCAACACTCTGCAATGCTCTGCAACCCCCGCCGATACCCTGCAACACTCTGCAATGCTCTGCAACCCCCGCCGATACCCTGCAACACTCTGCAATGCTCTGCAACCCCCGCCGATACCCTGCAACACTCTGCAATGCTCTGCAACACCCGCCAATACCCTGCAACACTCTGCAATGCTCTGCAACACCCGCCAATACCCTGCAATGCTCTGCAACGCAGTACTCTGCAACACCATGCTCTGAGATACCCAGCCATAGTCGGTGATACCCTGCAATACCCAGCCATAGACATCTCCCGCCGCCCTCCGCCCTCCGGTGCTTCTACCGAATCGCTAATACGATCAAAGCCAGAATCTTTTTTTTTTTCAGGCTTCCCAGCTTAGAGGTGAGATGTGGGTCTTATTGACCCCACATCTCACTGTAAAGAGGACCTGTCATGCCATATTCCTATTACAAGGGATGTTTACATTCCTTGTAATAGGAATAAAAGTGATCAAAAAAATTATTTTTGGGGAAAAAAATGTCAAACTAAAATAAATAAAGTAAAATGAACAATAAAAAAAAATGTTTTTTTTAAAGCGCCCCTGTCCCCATGTGCTCGCATGCAGAAGCGAACGCATGCGTAAGTCCCGCCCACATATGAAAACGGTGTTCAAACCACACATGTGAGGTATCGCTGCGAACGTTAGAGCGAGAGAAATAATTCTAGCCCTAGACCTCCTCTGTAACTCAAAACATATAACCAGTAAAAAAAATGTAAATCGTCGCCTATGGGGATTTTTAAGTAGCGACGTTTGCCGCCATTCCACGAGCGTGTGCAATTTTGAAGAGTGACATATTAGGTATCTATTTACTCAGCGTAACTTCATCTTTCACATTATGCAAAAATTGGGCTAACTTTACTGTGTTTTTTTTTTTTTTAAGCACAAAACAGTTTTTTTTCCAAAAAAAAGCATTCGAAAAATTACTGCGCAAATACCGTGCGAGATAAAAAGTTGCAAAGACCACCATTGTATTCTCCAGGGTGTTTGCTAAAAAAACATATATAATGTTTTGGAGTTCTATGTAATTTTCTAGCAAATAAATTATGATTTTTACATGTAGGAGAGAAATGTCAGAATTGTCCTGGGTGCTCCAGAACACCTGATGGCGCTCCATGCATGTTGGGCCTCTGTATGTGGCCACGCTGTGTAAAAGTCTCACACATGTGGTATCACCATACTCGGGAGTAATAGAAGAATGTGTTTTGGGGTGTAATTTGTGGTATGCATATGCTGTGTGTGAGAAATAACCTGATAATATGACAATTTTGTGAAAAAAAAAAAAAAAAGTAAAAAGAATCTTGATTTTGCAAAGAATTGTGGGAAAAAATGACAACTTCAAAAAACTCATCATGCCTCTTACTAAATACCTTGGAATGTCTTCTTTCCAAAAAGGGGTCATTTGGGGGGTATTTGTACTTTTCTGGCATGTTAGGGTCTCAAGAATTGAAATAGGCCGTCAGTCCTTCAGGTGTGATCAATTTTCAGATATTGGCACCATAGCTTGTGGACTCTATAACTTTCACAAAGACCAAATAATATCCACCAATTTGTACTTATTTTTACCAAAGATATGTAGTAGTATAAATTTTGGCCAAAATTTATGAAGAAAAAATTACTAATCTGCTAAATTTTCTAACAGAAACAAAGAAAAATTCGTTTTTTTACAGAATTTTCGGTATTTTTACTTTTATAGCACAAAAAAAAAAAAACCCAGCGGTGATTAAATACCACCAAAAGAAAGCTCTATTTGTGTGAAAAAAAGGACAAAAATTTCATATAGGTCCAGTGTTGCATGACTGAGTAATTGTCATTCAAAATGCGAGAGCACCGAAAGCTGAAAATTGGTCTGGTTATTAAGGGTGTTTAAGTGCCCAGTGGTCAAGTGGTTAATATTTGTTTTACATTCACTACAGTGGTTTTGATCAAAACATATTGTCTATTACTCCTTGAAAGATTCAATTTTTTTGTTTGCATTCCTCCTAGTTTCAGGTAGTTACAGTGGTGTGAAAAAGTGTTTGCCCCCTTCCTCATTTCCTGTTCCTTTGCATGTTTGTCACACTTAAGTGTTTCGGAACATCAAACCAATTTAAACAATAGTCAAGGACAACACAAGTAAACACAAAATGCAATTTGTAAATGAAGGTGTTTATTATTAAAGGTGAAAAAAAATCCAAACCATCATGGCCCTGTGTGAAAAAGTGATTGCCCCCTAAACCTAATAACTGGTTGGGCCACCCTTAGCAGCAACAACTGCAACCAAGCGTTTGCGATAACGTGCAATGAGGCTTTTACAGCGTCCTGGAGGAATTTTGGCCCACTCATCTTTGCAGAATTGTTCTAATTCAGTTACATTAGAGGGTTTTCGAGCATGAACGGCCTTTTTAAGGTCATACCACAACATCTCAATAGGATTCAGGTCAGGACTTTGGCTAGGCCACTCCAAAGTCTTCATTTTGTTTTCCTTCAGCCATTCGGTGGTGGACTTGCTGGTGTGTTTAGGATCATTGTCCTGCTGCAGAACCCAAGTTCGTTTCAGCTTGAGTACACGAACAGATGGTCGGACATTCTCCTTCAGGATCTCTTGGTAGACAGCAGAATTCATAGTTCCTTTTATCACGGCAAGTCTTCCAGGTCCTGAAGCAGCAAAACAGCCCCAGACCATCACACTACCACCACCATATTTTACTGTTGGTATAATGTTCTTTTTATGAAATGCAGTGTTCCTTCTACGCCAGATATACTTGGACACACACCTTCCAAAGAGTTCCACTTTTGTCTCATCGGTCCACAGAATGTTGTCCCAAAAGTCTTGGGGATCATCAAGATGTGTTGTGGAGAAATTGAGACGAGCTTTGATGTTCTTTTTGCTCAGCAGTGGTTTTCTCCTTGGAACTCTGCCATGCAGGCCATTTTTGCCCAGTCTTTTCCTGATGGTGGAGGCATGAACGCTGACCTTAACTGAGGCAAGTGAGGCCTGCAGTTCCTTGGACGTTGTTGTGGGGTCTTTTGTGACCTCTTGGATGAGTCGTCGCTCCGCTCTTGGGGTAATTTTGGGCGGCCGGCCACTCCTGGAAAGGTTCACCACTGTTCCATGTCTTTGCCATTTGTGGATAATGGCTCTCACTGTGGTTCGCTGGATTCCCAAAGCTTTGGAAATGGCTTTATAACCCTTTCCAGACTGATAGATCTCAATTACTTTCTTTCTCAATTGTTCCTGAATTTCTTTGGGTCTCGGCATGATGTGTAGCTTTTAAGGATCTTCTGGTGGACCTTACTGTGTCAAGCAGCTCCTATTTAAGTGATGCCTTGATTGTGAACAGGTGTGGCAATAATCAGGCCTGGGTGTGGCTAGAGAAATTGAACTCAGGTGTGGACAACCACAGTTTTAGTATGTTTTAACAAGGGGGGCAATCACTTTTTCACACAGGGCCATGATGGTTTGGATTTTTTTTCACCTTTAATAATAAACACCTTCATTTACAAATTGCATTTTGTGTTTACTTGTGTTGTCCTTGACTATTGTTTAAATTGGTTTGATGTTCCGAAACACTTAAGTCTGACAAACATGCAAAGGAACAGGAAATGAGGAAGGGGGCAAACACTTTTTCACACCACTGTATATCCCATGTGTGATGCCATGGAGTTGTAAGGAAAAACAGTAAATTGATTATCAATACTTACCTTAATTTACCTTATATGACTACCTTCATGACATTACATGAGCCCACCTGGAGTAGGAGTGTCTACTTCTGGAGCACCCCCGCTAGGGTGGGACTCAAATTTATAGATAACATTGTGGGGGTTAAGCAGGGGGCAGAATCAACCTGTGTGTGTGTGTGTATCTCGCTTGGAGAGATTTTTTCTCACTTCTTGTTTTACTTTCCAGGGCAGGAAATGAAGGGAAATCTTCCGCAGAGGATACTGGCACCTAAGAAAGAAACTTGATAGGGTTTTGGCTAGATATAAACATGGTAAATGTTTCTTTTTTGTAAATATACAGAACAAAAAAAAAGACTGCTTATCTATTTACTTTACCTGTGCTTAATCGAAAAGTTCTGTCTGTAGGTGTTAGTAGGGTGCTTCCAGATACATCAGACCTCTGGCCATTATAGGAGAAATTCGATGCAGATGTTGTTTGTGCTGGTAGGCTGTGAAAGAATGGAACAGTGTTCCTACAATGCACCACGTTATATTGTAGCAAAACTCTGCTAATTATTACATCTAAATATTTTTTTTGTTATGCAAGCCCCATCATTAGCGACACCAGTATATGTGTTTTGCCACTAGGATTGGTCAGATGACTGTAACAATGGACCTTGGGAAAAAGGGATTTTGACTTACCTGTGAAATCCATTTCTTGGAGTACAATATAGGACACAGGCATATTCTTAGCCAACTGGATTATATGTGCTTACCTTCAAGTAATTGGACACTGGCAAACAGAACTGTAAAGGCTCCCATATAACCCCTCCCAGTGACAGTTCTCATCAAGCAATAATGATAACCAGAGATGGGGGGGGGGGGGGCATACAGTACAGGACACGCATATTCTTAGGCAATGGGAACATCCAATAGCAATGGAAAAAAAATAGGTCAACACAGCAAATTATCTGCCCACACACAAAACAAACACGGCTATAAGACCCCAACTAGGCAGCTGCTTATAGCACCTTATGGCTGAAGTAAGCGTCAGTAGAGGCTTAAACATCTACCTGTTAAAACTTAGCAAACGTGTGAACAGAGGACCATGTGGCAGCCTTACATATCTGCAAAATGGAAACTGGGCCGCAGAGCAGTATTACAACATAACAACCCCAAACACACCTCCAAGATGACCACTGCCTTGTTAAAGAAGCTGAGGGTAAAGGTGATGGACCGGCCAAGCATCTCTCCAGACCTAAACCCAATTGAGCATCCTCAAACGGAAGGTGGAAGAGCACAAGGTCTCTAACATCCACCTGCTCAGTGATGTTCTCATGGAGAAGTGGAAGAGGACTGCTGGAAAACAATGCTGGAAAATAATGGTGGCCAGGGCCGGATTAACATAGGGACTATTGGAACTGTAGCTCCGGACCCTTTACCTTAAGATAGGCCCATTTAAAAAAAAAATAGAGATACGGGGCTCCTATGAGCAGCCTGTCAGAAGTTACATAGAGAGTGGCCAGTTTAAAGACAAGCTGGCACACTCACAGTGCCTCTCCTTCAAAGGACAGCTTGGAGTCTGCAGAGTTTGACAGGTAGCACAGCCTGTCAAACTCGCTCGCAGTAGCAGCATAGTCCAACAATGTAAAACTGCAATTCAGCAATGTAAAAATAAAATAAAAAAATGAGGCGGCAGTAGCACCTCATGAACGCCTGTCAGCTGCTGCTATACCACTCGTTGAAAAGCAATACACCACAGATCACTTTTCAGAGGGCAGTAAGCATTACTGCAAATGTGAAGGAAACTTGAAACACATCATCCATTTCACACTCACCACCAACCAGGTCACTCCCCAGCCACTTTCCATGTTAGCCACCTCCCTTCAACTTAAATCACAGGTGACCATTTCCTAACCTGCAGATGACAGACCCTACTCCCAAAGATATCACTCCCAGTTACTCCCCTCGACCCGCTGATTGATATCCCTCCATGGCCACCTCACACCCCCTGCTGACAGAGCTCTCTCCCCAGCCTGTCCCCACACACCTTCTAACCTGCTGACCTATGGATGGGGGAATCAATCCTGCAGTGTTATTGTGTTCTGCCTGTGGGGAGCCTTCCCAAACCCATAGAATACAATGATCTATAGCCGGTAGCACTGACTGTTTTGGGAAAAACCTGACAGGCTGGTTGTGCTCAAGTCAAATAATAGATTGACTTGTGTACAACCAGCTAGCCCATACATAGATCAACTCTACTTAATTGGCTTAATTTCAATCCATGTATGGCCCGCTTAACCACTACACAGTTCCTAAACATTCTTCCACAAACCTTTACATTTTTCCTTCCCAGATTCCTACATCCTTCTCACCTGTACATAGTGCCCACTGTCATACCCTCCACACTCCTCTCCTGTACATACTGGTCACTGTCATACCCTCCACACTCCTTTCCTGTACATACTGCCCACGGTTATACCCTCCACACTCCTTTCCTGAACATACTCCCCACTGTCATACCCTACACACTCCTTTCCTATACATACTGCCCACTGTCATACCATCTACACTCCTCTCCTGTGCATACTGCTCACTGTCATACCCTCCACATTCCTCTTCTGTACATACTGCCCACTGTGATACCCTCCACACTCCTCTCCATACTGCCAACTGTCATACCCTCCACACTCCTCTCCTGTACATACAGCCAACTCTTGTGTAGGGGTACCTGACTCCTTAGAAACACTGATTAACCTGACAATGCAGATTGACAGATGTTTGAGAGAACGCAGGGCTGAGAGATCGGCCGGACAGCTCCAGCCTTCAGGGTGGTGCCACAAGTCCCCAGTCTACTAAGTGCAGCACAGCTCGGCATGCCTCGCCTATCCCTTTCTCCAGAGGAACGCTAGTACTGCCAACTGAATCACCTGTGTCTGTACTGCGGAAAAGGTGGCCATTATGTAAGGTCCTGCCCAGCCAAGACTCACAGATGCCTGAACCTCTCTTCTACCAGCCAGTCCCTGCTGCCTCGCAAGCCTTCTCACCTGACCATCCAGATTGTACTGCAAGTTCCAGAGAAAGTCATCTTAGTACCCGCTATTGTGGATTCAGGGGCTTGCAGCGGTTTTATCGACTTTAACTTTGCTCTACAACATAAGGTCCCTTTGTAACCTAAATCTCATAGTCTTTCAATTAATTTGGCAGATGGATCACGTATTAGATCTGGTCCTGTTACCCAAGAGACTGTTCCGTTACTTGCAACCATTTCCGGGACTCACAGAGAGCTGCTATGTCTAGATGCCATAGCTTAACCCTTATTTCCCATCATTTGGGTAAGCCATAGCTCCAGGCGCACAACCCCTGCATTCATTGGGATTCAGGAAAGATCAAGTTCCTCTCTTTCTATTGTCAGCAACATTGCTTCTCCAAGCCATCCACTCATCCGTCCCCTCTACTGTGCATGGACTCTGATGCGGAAATTTGTTCTTCTATTCCTGCACCATACCGAGACATTTCTGATATATTTAGTAAGAAAGGAGCAGAGACTCTCCCTCCACATAGGCCATACAATTGCCCCATCGAGCTCCTCCCTGGGGCCGAAACACCATTTGGGCGAATCTTTCCTTTGACAGAACCTGAGCTCACCGCCTTGAAAGAGTACATTGATGACAGCCTGAGAAAGGGGTTTATCCGTCCCTCCACGTCCCCAGCTGGAGCTGGAATTTTCTTTGTCGAAAAGAAGAACCATTCCCTTCGCCCGTGTGTGGATTACCGGGGCCTCAATAAAATAACGATTAAGAATCGCTATCCCTTACCTTTGGTGCCAGAAATGTTTCAGAGACTCAGTTCTGCCATCATCTTCACAAAATTAGACTTACATGGGGCATACAACTTGGTACGTATTTGTGAACGTGACGAATGGAAAATGGCTTTTCGTATCCGATCTGGACATTTTGAATATTTAGTAATGCCCTTCGGGCTTTGCAACGCCCCAGCAATAATCCAGCACTTTATTAATGATGTCTTCCGGCACTATTTAGATTTGTTTGTTAGTGTGTATCTAGATGATATTTGAATCTTTTCTAATTCCTTAGAGGCTCATCGGGGACGCATCAGAAATGTTTTGGCCCGACCGGATGTCGGAGTGAGTGGAGGTATGTGAGGTCTCTCAAAGCTTCACTCCTGTGGTTATCCTATCCAACCTAAGAACAGCGTGACTTGGTTCCCGCTGCCACCATGCTTGTAACTGACTGACCTGCTTCAATTCCCCCTTATTACCTGTCGCATGCTTTGACCGCCCCGCTTCAGCAAGACAAGAGCGGCTCTCGCTGTGATCCTGGTAGCCCTGGCAACCCTCTGAGATCCCACGAGAGGTGAGAGGCGGCGGGACGCGTGCAGTCTGCTGTATACAGAGCTTAATCACCCTAGGAGCGGGTTCTCTGCATTCCGGCGGGGCCAGATGGTGTAACTAAAGATTGGGGACCGGTGCCTGACAATAGACCCTTGTAAGCGGGGATATGAACTGCCTCGCAACTCTCTCCCGCTCAATAGCGCTCAGCACCCCCTTACACTTTGCCATGACAAGAAAAAAGGGGAAGGAACAGTCGCATCAGGAGAACCCAAGCTCCCAAAACACACGCTCAGCAAAGGAGAAGGGGAACCAGGCGGTAGCAGTGGCGGCCAAACTGGAGAGGTACGCACTTACTCTTACACAAAAAAAAAGCAATCAGCAAACTCAAGTGAAATCTCAGACAGGAGGTCCTGAGGACAGAAAGAGCCAGGGCCAAATGTTGGTGGCATCATCCACTAGAAAAACTGTAAGTAAAAAAGCCCCAGAGGGGGATACCCCAGGAAATGTGGTTGAAACTGTTCCCGCCTTAAGCGTACTAGCTGAAGTTGAACCAACATTAAAATATGTACTGTGCGCAGTTAACGCTTGTAAAGGATCATTAAAGTGGAAAAAAAGTTTTTTGTTTTTTTTTTGATGTCGAAATGTAGAGTATAAGATTTCCTATCATCTGAGCCCAGTCTTGCCACAAAGAGTTATTCCATCTCTGAGCAATCCTCTTTTATTGTTCAGTGAGATAAATCTTGACAAAAAACTTTGTCAAATCCTCCCCCTTGCTATGAGTGACAGGTGATGTACATATCTCGTGGACTAGCCTAAGAGACAAGCATTATTTTTTTAATTCCCCCCCACTCCTTTCTTCTGCTGCTCTGCCAGAATTGGATGTTCCCCACCTCAGCATGATTTGGCATGCTGAAGTCATGTGGTTACTTTCCTGTCTTTTCACTGGATGTTAGAGATCATAGCAGAAGTTCAGTGTAAGAAATACACAGGAGAATATGCATATTGACAAGGGGAGTTGGAGGTGGGTGGGGAATCTACTGACAGCACGACTCCACCCACCAAGCTCCAGACAACAGACCCACCCACAGAATCTGCAATTTTTTGGGTCTCATAGCAGACAGAGGGGGGATATTTGACAGGAAAAGATACATGCAGGAGGCATGTATATCCTTATAGATAACCCCTATGGCAGTAGTTTAGAAAGCATGACATTGGGTTTACATTCACTTTAAGTAGCTTGTGTGATCAATTAAAAGACATTAAGGAAGAGCTATCTTTAATGAGTCAAGAACTACAAAAAATGGTGGAGAGGACAACTACATTGGAGGAGAGGTTAAGCCAGGTGGAGGATAGCCTATACCCAATGAAGCAGGAGTTTAAAACTATGCAAGAGCAATTGAGCTTGTATGAAGTTAAAATGGACAAAATGGAAAATAGGCTCCGTAGGAATAATGTGAGGGTCGTGGGTCTCCCGGAGCGGAGCGAGGGCACCCACCCTATAGAGTTTATGTAAAAATGGCTTTGGGGCAGAGATATTTTCACATCTGTTTGTGTTCGAGAGAGCCCATAGAGTGCCCTCTAGAGTACCATCACCAGGAGGACACCCCAGATCAGTAATTTAGAAAATGCTTAATTACAAGGATAAGGTGGCACTGATGCAAAAAGCCAGAGAAATGGGGGACATTTTATACAATGGAGCCAGGATTTCATTATACCCAGATTATTCACCGGACTTAGAAAAGCGCAGGGTGGAATTTACAGAAATTAAGCCTAGCCTACGGAGCCATAAAATCACATACGCATTACTTTATCCAGCATGCCTACATATAATGGCCTTAGGCACAACTTATTTTTTCGATTCGGTCGCAGGGGTAACAAAATGGCTGGAAGACAACAAAAAGAACTTATAGGGTTATAGGCCATGGCTAAACAATTTTAGTTAAGGTTGGAAATATGTATTTTTTTATATTTATTTTTGAAGTAAAGGGAGGAGCTGGGGGGGGGGGGTGTTAGGGGTAATTCACAAATTAAAGTTTGGTGGGTTTTGGGTATAACAGTTTCCTTTTTGGCAACATTCTGATGGGTTGGGGGGCGACAAGTATGGAAAAAGCATGAAACTGAAATTAAGTTACACATACACAGGGTTATGGTGAAAGGGTGGGGTGGGAACGAAATGAAAGAATTGGTCACAAACAATGCCCCCTGGGCTAGTCTAGGTAGGCTTAAGGGGAGGGGGTTCATTTAGGGGGGGGAGGAATATAATATGGGAGAGAGGGGTAGGGAAGGGGAGGAAAACATCGTAAAGTCACTAAGGGAACGTTTAGGGTCACGCTAAAATTGGAACCTAGAGTATGCGTCTTGGGCTATATAGAAAAAGATATTGGGGTGGTAGGTACTACAACAGTGATTGTGAGATGCCTATACCAGGCAAGGAAATTAATTGCACAGAACTGGTAATCACGGAACCCCCCGACTCTGGAAGAATGGGGTAGAACCATTAATATGTTAGTATGGACGATAAAAGTAACCCTAACTAGACAAGGCAACTATAGTAAGTTTGTTAAGATGTGGAAACCCTGGCTGCAAAGGATGAACGCCCCCTCGTGAGTGATGGATTATGCGTAGCATACAGAGCCCATTTAAAACTAGTAGTAAAAGAGAGAAAATAAGAATATGATAAGTGTTGGAAATTAAAGATCAGTGTGTACATTGTAAATATGCATTTTATATGGGGGGGGGGGGGTAGGGAATGGATAGTAAAGTATATAAAGTCGCATGTAATAATATTTGCTGTAAACAAAAAATGCATTGTTTTGTATGTTTTTCTTTTTAATAACTTTTGAAAACAATAAAAATTACTATGAAAAAAAAATAAAAAAATAAATAAATGTTTTGGCCTGACTCAGTATGGGTTATTTGCAAAACCTGAAAAATGTGAGTTTGAGTGCTCAAGTATTCAGTTCCTGGGCCTTATCCTATCCACAGACGGCATCAAGATGGACCCCCAGAAGGTCTCTGCCATCCTGGATTGACCAGCTCCCACAGACAAAAAAGGAGTGCAAAGGTTTATAGGATTCGCAAATTTCTATAGGAAGTTTATCAAGGGATTCTCTGCAATAATTTCCTCCAATACCCAACTGACAAGACAATCCCAATGATTCCAGTGGTCTTCCGAATCACAATATGCATTTGAGACTCTGAAGAGACTTTTTACAGCTGCACTTATACTCCGGCATCCAGGCCCTGCTCTACCATTTGTCTTAGAGACACCTCAGAGATGGCAGTGGGGGCAGTTCTGTCTCAACATCACGGGGCCAAGGCCTTACTACATCCTGTGGCCTTCTTTTCCCGCAAGTTGTCACCGGCAGAGAAAAATTATGACGGGGGAGACCGTAAGCTTCTGGCGATTAAGGCTGCTCTGGAAGAGTGGAAATATTTGCTGGAAGGGGCATCCCATCCAATCTTGATATATACTGACCACCGTAACCTGGAGTATTTGCAAGCAGCAAGATGCCTGAAACCACGACAGGCCAGATGGGCACTATTCTTCATGAGATTTGTCTTCCACATCACCTACAGGCTAGGGTCAAAAAATACAAAGCCGGATGCTCTGTCTCGCATGTTTGGTGTGTCAGAAGAACCCCGCCAGATACTATTCTTTCCCCTGGGAACTTCCTCTTGTTACAAGGAGATTTCTTGTCTCAGATTAAGCAAGCCTCTATTGGTATATTGTCTTCTTCTGGGATGATACTACAAGCAAAGGATGGACTATTATAGCACAATGATAAGATCTTTGTACCCAAAACTTTGCGAGGCTCTGCCACGATCATGCCCTTGCAGGACACTTTGGATTCCATAAAATGGCTGAACTTTTACAACATAACTATTGGTGGCCCTGAAGATTGCAAAAGGTACATAGAAACTTACCCTAACTGTGTCAGAAACAAGACTAGCAGAACTAAGTCCCGGGGTCTGCTGAGACCCTTGCCAATCCCGAATAGACCTTGGCAAATGATTTCAATAGATTTTATCGCTGAACTTCCCCCTTCTGAAGGTCACTCTACAATCTTTGTGGTTGTAGACCGTTTTTCAAAAATGGCACACTTCCTACCCATCAGCTTCAGAGACAGCACAGATTTTTATTAAAGAAATCATGAGACTGCATGGACTTCCTATGAACATTGTGTTAGACCGTGGGGTTCAGTTCACTTCTAGATTTTGGAGAGCCTTGTGTGAAACCCTGAAGATTGAGCTGTCTTTGTCCTCAGCATACCACCCACAGACCAATGGTCAAACTGAAAAGACCAATCAAACGCTGGAACCATATTTACGCTGTTTTTCTTACTTCTTGCAGAATGATGGGGTGGTGCTTACTAGCATACTAGCAGAGTTCGCATACAATAACTCAACCAATCCCCATTCTTTGCCAACTACGGGTTCCACCCTTCATTCCTGACCACCACAGCCCCAGAATATCTTATTTCAGCAGTCCAAAACACAATGAATTTGTTACAATCCAACAATCAGCTGTTGCCAAAGCCCAGGAAGACTATGAGAAGTCTTTTGACAAAAAGAAACGGAGAGATGTGATCCTAGAACCTGGTGATCAGGTATGGTTAGCTGCAACTAATCTAAAGTTAGCCTGCCCCTCTAAAAAAAAATTGGGTCCTAAATTTGTGGGACCGTTCAGGGTGAAGAAGAGGATCAACAACGTGGCCTATGAGTTGGCACTTCCAGATTCTTTTAGAATTCACCCACTCTTCCACATAGCCCTTCTGAAGCCTGCATATCCGGACCCATTTCCTGAATGGAATAGTGGTGCCCCTGAATCTGTAATGGTAAACAGCGAAGTAGAGGCGATCATGGACTATAGGAAGAAATGGAATCAAGTCCAGTACTTGGTCAAATGCAAGGGGTATGGACCAGAGGAAAATTCTTGGGAACTGCAGGGCAACATTCATGCCAAGAGACTTCTCCAAGCCTTCCGTCAAAGCCATCCAGAAAACTAGCCCAGTTGGGCATCTGGAGGCTGCCCATTGGAGGGGGCAATGTCAGGATGCACTTACCAGCAGACAGATTAGTCTCCCTAGAAGAACTCGGAGGCGCAGAAAAACACGCATTCCTGTTGCTAATAGGAATCGGGCTTTGGCTCATAGAAGTGTGCATGCGCAAACCGGCGCGCAAACAGAAGCCGTCGTGCATACTCGTGCGCGTCGACACTTGCGCGCACCCGTGATTGATGCTGGCGCCAAGTGAGTCTGTTTCCTGAGAACCCGTATCTTGATTCCTGTTAACCACCCGGCTTGTCTTGACCATCCCTTGAACTCTACCTGCACCGATCTTGGCTTGTCCTGTGACAAATCTCCTATCTTCTCCTCGGCTCCTGTTCCACTGTTCCGGCTGTTTGACCTGGCTTGCCTCCTGACTACGATCCTGCCTGTACCCTGCATCCAATTCTCCTAGCCGTGTATAGCCCAGCCTGCCTGACCCTGCCACTCTGTTGCTGCCACCTGCACCAGCTGCCTGCCTGTCGGTCTTCCTGCTGAAGCCTTCCAGTGACTTCACCAGCCCTACCAGGACATCCGCCCTGTTGCCGGCAAAGACTTCTTGACACTCGTGCGACTCCACACTATCAGTGGCCCCGAGTCAGAGGTGTAAGGGGGGCCTTTCTCGACCAATCAGGCTCTTCTATCAAGTACGTGATAGTTGTACTTACTTTTGTGAGAATATATGTATGTATGTATGTGTGTGTGTATATATATATATATATATATATATATATATATAGTCATTCCCAGTACCCCCTATATAGGCAGGAAGGGAATGGCAATGGGAAACAAAGGGGTTGATTTTTAAAAGGAACAGGGCCCTTGCTTAGCAACCTGCAAAAGAACACGTAGAACATGTAGGGTCAATGCGGCACCCCCTGCTTCACTTGCTTCAGAAGATATACACCTGAAGTGAATATACAGGTCCACTCTGTATCTTCCAGGGTCTGCGTGCTGTCCCAGTGGTAAGCCTAGGGCAGTGATGGCGAACCTTAGCACCCCAGATGTTTTGGAACTACATTTCCCATGATGCTGAACTGCACTGCAGAGTGCATGAGCATCATGGGAAATGTAGTTCCAAAACATCTGGGGTGCCAAGGTTCGCCATCACTGGCCTAGGGTAACGATCTGGAAGCTGTATAAGGAGCCAGAAGGGTTGGTATGTAGCCAAGTTGGTGCCAAAAAAAAATAAAAAATCAGTACAGGAAAAAAGGAACATCCATCGCCTAAGGGGTTCTTACCATTCCGTTTGCCAGGGTCAAATCACCTGAAGGTAGCGACAAATAACCCAGTTGTCTAAGAATATGCCTGTACTGCCTACCTGTGTCCTATACTGTACGATCAAGAAATATTCACTATGCTGACGAATTAAGTGCAGGTGACCAGTTTTATCAAATATTGTCTAACAGCCAAGTTGTTTTGGATCCTAAAATATAACCTATGTTGTTTCTGTTTCTAAGGCTTTAAAGCGGTTGTCCACCCTAAAGTGGAAGTTCCGCTCATCTGATCCCTCCCCCCCTCCGGTGCCACAATCGGCACCTTTCAGGGGGGAGGGGGTGCAGTTACCTGGATAATCCAGGTATCTGCACCCACTTCCGGGACAGACCACCGCAGATGCCCCTTCCCCCCCCCCCCCCCCCCGTTGTGTTCTGGGAAACACACAGTTCCCAGGACACAGCGGGGACCAGCAGAGACACGCAGCGCTGCTCACGCATGCGCAGTAGGGAACCGGGCAGTGAAGCCGCAACGCTTCACTTCTCGATTCCCTGACAGAGGATGGCGGCGGGGGCAGCAGAGAGACGAGCGATCGCTCGTCATCTGCCGCCGACATCGCTGGACCCTGGGACAGGTAAGTGTGAATTTATTAAAAGTCAGCAGCTGCAATATTTGTAGCTGCTGGCTTTTAATATTTTTTTTAAAGGTGCAGAACCGCTTTAATGGCTGCTAAAATGCAAAAGCGACAATTTTATCAACCAAATACCAATAGTAATTTCTTGTTTGTGCATTTTCCCTAGAAACTTTTGTCAACTAATTCCTAATTTTTCTGAATTCTTCCTCATATTACTCCAATTGTAAAGTTAGTAGTTAACTAGTAAGGGTTGTTTTAGGAAATTACATTACATTACATTTCATTATGTTATGTGTACATTGTAAATGTAAATGCTTAGTGCAATACTTCTTTAGTGCTCATGCACACGGACGTTTTAAAAAACTGGCTGCAAAGCTAGCTCCGATGCCCGTTAAAAACTCGCTTTGCATTGGCGTTTTTGCACGTTTTTAGCATTAGCGTTAAGTAGCGTTTTTAAAGAAACACATCTCTTGGCTATAGCACTCAGAAAACAAAGAAAATATGCGTTTTTCCGCAATTCGCGTTTTTACAGCTCTAGCTCCGCGCCACGGAACGCACTAGTCCTGGGTTTTTTTTACAGCTTAAAAACACCTATGCCATTTGCAGGTCAAAAATGCCTAGGTGGGCATGAAGCCATAGACTAACATGGAAAGGCGTTTTTAAGCTGCAAAAAATGCTCAAAAAAGCGGCTGTAAAAAAATGTCTGTGTGCATGAGGCCTTAAACCCCAACCTAACCCTCTTGAATTATTGTTATAATGCATAGTCTGCATATATAGTAACACATATTCTGTAATGCAACAACCCATCTCTCCAGTAGGGATGAGCCCGATGTTCGAGTCGAACGTAAGTTTGACTCGAACATCGGGTGTTCGCAGCAAATTCGAAAGCCACGGAACGCCCTTTAAAGTGGTTGTAAACCCTTACAAACCACTTTGACCTACAGGTAAGCCTAGATTAAGGCTTACCTGTAGGTCCAAGCAATATCTCCTAAACCTATATGGTTTAGGAGATATTTGCCCGAAAACGGGCACCGCTGTCTACGGCGCATGCGCCGTAGACAGCGGCGCGCAGGCGCACTGAGCGCGGCATTTCCAAGAATGGAGCTGCCGCGCGTGTCGACTCCCGTGCGCATGCGCGGGAGTGACGTCATCGCGGCTTCGCCGAATGACAGCGGCGGAGCTGCGAGACGCCACCAGCAAGATGGATGCGGCGGACTACAGGGGACAGCGGCGACTTCGCTGGCTCCTGTGTCAGGTAAGTGACACATAATGGGCTACTATGCGATGCATAGTAGTCCATTATGCTTTGCTTTTGCAGGGAATAAAAGAGGAAGTAAACCCATCAGGGTTTACTTCCTCTTTAACCACTACAATACAGGGCACTTTCACCCCCTTCCTTCCCAGCCCAATTTTCAGCTTTCAGCGCTCTAGCGCTTTCAGTGACAATTGCGCGGTCATGCTACACTGTACCCAAATGAAATTGTTATCATTTTGTTCGCACAAATAGAGCTTTATTTTGGTGTTATTTATTCACGACTCCGTTTTTTTTTTTTTTTGCGATATAAGCGCAAAAATAGCGGAAATTTGGAAAAAAAACAATATTTTCTTTTTTCTATTTGAAAAGAAATCCAATAAAATCAAATTTTGTCATAAATTTAAGCCAAAATGTATTCTGCTACATGTTTTTGGTAAAAAAAATTCCGTTAAGTGTATAATAATTGGTTTGTGTGATCACGGACATATGTACGCAAATGATCATGTACATATGTGTGCAGGTGATCACGTACATATGTGTGCAGATAATCATTGGGACATGTGATTTTAGTGGGACATATGTGGGGGACATGTTTTTATTATTAGGGACATGTGTTTTTATTATTTGGGGACATGTATGTTTTGGGGACATGTGTGTTTTGGGGACATATGTGGGGACTGTGTTTGTACTGTGTGGTGTGTTGTGTGTTTACACTACACTGATGATCAGTGAGTAAAAGGCTGTAAAAAGCAGCCCATACTCACTGATCATCAGTCGGCTGCAGCGTTCTGCTCTCCTCTCCTCAGCGGTGACTTCCGTGTGAGGAGAGGAGAGCCGATTGCCTAGCAACCGGCTGTTTGTTTACATCACATGACGGCCGTGATTGGACACGGCCGTCATGTGATCAGGAGGGCCAATCACAGAGCCCTCCTGCCGATCTGAGATGTGCCGTGTCCGGGTGACACGAGCACATCGGGATCGCGCCGCTGCGCGAGCGCGCGCGCGCGCGATCCCGCTACTCCTGAAGGACGTTCCTGAACGGCCTGTCAGGAGTAGACGGCTTCCACCCGGCCGTATATATGCATTGGCCGGGTGGGAAGTGGTTAAAAGTCTATGAGAGAAATCAAAAGTGCTACTTTTTAAGGATTATATGCATGATATTGTCATAAAAAGTGTTTGGGGACATGGGTCCAGCCCCAGGGGACATTTATCAATGCAAAAAAAGTTTTAAAAACTGACGTTTTTGCAGGAGCAGTGATTTTAATAATGCTTAAAGTGAAACAATAAAAGTGAAACATTCCTTTAAATTTCATACCTGGGGGGTGCCTATAGTATGCCTGTAAAGTGGCGCATGTTTCCCGTGTTTAGAACAGTCCGAGAGCAAAATGACATTTCTAAAGGAAAAAAAAGTAATTTAAAACTATTAGCAGCTATAATGAATTGTCGGGTCTCGGCAATACACTTAAAAGTCATTGAAAAAAACGGCATGGGATTCCCCCACAGTCCATTACCAGGCCCTTTGGGTCTGGTATGAATATTAAGGGGAATCCCGAACCAAAAAAAAAAAAAAATTGAGTGGAGGCCCCCCTCAAATTCAGTACCAGACCCTTGAGGAAACCCCACGCCAAAATTTTTTAAAAAATCAATAAAATGTGGGGGTCCCCCCAAAAATCCATACCAGACCCTTATCCGAGCACGCAACCTGGCAGGCAGCAGGAAAGGGGGGGGGGCGCAAGAGAGCATCAGACCTGAAGGGTCTGGTATGAATTTTGGCGCGGGGGGCCTGGACCGGACTGGCATGGTATGAGGAGTGCTGATCGGGGACTCCGCTTGCCTAAACTCCAACATAGCATATCCTGAGGCTAATCTTACTTTGTATGCCTACTCATCAGGTCAGCTAACACCCTGTACCAGCGGGAAGTATGTCCCCTCCAAAAAAAACGACTGAAACAGCTTCTAAACTGGCCAAATACCAGCACCAAGAGAGGGGGACCCCGGGGGAAGATGGCGCCGACTCGCCCTCCCCAGCGCTCTCGGCCGAGGAGGACACTCCTCGTGTGTTGGAGGCAATTTCGGATTGCAAGAGCACTTTAACCTGCAAAATTGAGGAGGTGAAGATCGATGTGTCCTTGATCCGCCAAGATATGCAGAAGCTCATGGACCGCGTAGCCAAGACAGAGGCCCGCATTAGTCGGGTGGAGGATGAGATCTCGCCACTACAAAATACAACAGAGCGGCTACAACACCAACTCAGTGCAGTCCTGAGCAAACAGGACGATATGGAAAATCGTCTCAGACGTTGTAACCTGCGATTTGTGGGGCTGCCGGAGGGTGCGGAGGGATCCGATCCACCATCGTTTCTGGAAAATTTGCTAACTACCCCATTCGGGAGGGCTGAGTTCTCTGCCTCATTTGTAGTGGAGACGGCCCACAGACTAGCTGGTAGACCCCTACCGCAGGGCGCACCTCCCTGGACATTCATTGCAAAGCTGCTGAACTTACGAGATCGGGATGCAATCCCCCATCTCACCAGACTAAAAGGCAACATCCCTTTCAAGAACGGTGAGATTAGAGTCTTCTCAGATTTCTCCGTGGAAGTTCAGAAGAAAAGGGCGCAATTCACTGAAGCAAAGCGGCAATTGAGAATTCGCCATTACGCCTATGGCATGCTTTTCCTGCTAGGCTCAGGGTCGTGGGTGAGGACAAAGCCTATTTTTTTGATACACCGGACGCCATCTTTGCTTGGCTGGATGCCAGAGCGGATTAGGCCCAAGACTCAGCCTAAAGATGAAGCCTGCTGTCACAAATGTACGCCCAGATCTTGCTGTAATGAATCCCACGCAGAATGCTAACTCTCCTATCAAGTCTTGTATGGACTCACTCTAAGGTACTGTGTCCCGCAATCCCCTATACATCGCCTCCCCTGAGACATTGCTGTCACTGCTAATCTGAACTGTCCCATCTCTCCCCCCCTCTGAACAACTGTCCCCCTCATGTTCCCGTCACCCCTTCCCTGGACATCCGCTGCCACTCAGGGACAACAGGTATGGACAGCCTCACATTTGACCTTACTGGCAAGCTACCGCCCGCTGTGACGCCCGGATTACAGACTCAAATCCTTTCACCTCTCCCACCCATGCTATCCTGGAGATCTGAAACCGGGGGTCTCACCCCTCGTGCTGCTGCTCGATCTGCAGAGGATAATCGCTCCCCTAGCCACAGGAACCCTAACGGGCCCTGCTGTTTTCAATTCAAACTGTAACGTTTGCTATTTAGCGCAAGTATTGTTTCCCTGGACTGTTCAGTCCTTGTAGAATATCCCCGGAAGGTTCCCGGGGAGCTGTTGGCCCGGACAGGACAGTGTGTTAGTGTGTAAGTTAATATGGTTTTACTTCTGGTTTGTTGGTTCACATTTCGTGTATGCTGGAAAGAACTTTAATCGTTGGTATTTACTTGATGATGTGGCTTCTGAGCAATATCCTGATGCCCTGTGGGTGATTGTGCCAATTGGGCTCAGGTGGATTTGCGATGCACTGCTGGGTCCTCGCTGCCCTGGGCCCCCGGAGGCTCTCATGTGGCCCCTCTTATTTGAGGTGGGCCGTGGGGGTGCTGGGATGGCTCGGGGTGGCGGGGGCGCTAATAGTTATCTGTCTGCCTGGATGTCTACCCTGAAATGTATTATGTGGAATCTGCGGGGTATAAGGGCCAGGCCCAAGAGGAATGGAGCCCTGTCATACCGCAAAGCACAGCGGGCCGATATTAAGATCCTGGTGGAGACTCACCTTACAGGCCAATTACTACTGTCAATTAAGAAACCGTGGGTGGGTTGGCTCTACCAGGCCCCCCATAGTGCCAACTCCAGAGGAGACGCAGTATTGGTGGCCAAAACCGTACATTTTACGCTACTGACTCTTAGATCTGACCCACAGGGTAGATTTCTATTTTTACATGCAAAAATTAATGGACTGGAGCTGCTGATATTGGCGGTGTATATACCTACCCCCTTCCAGTTTAATGTTCTCATGGATGGCCTCTTTTTTATGGCCCAATTTCCTGCTGTTCCTGCAATATGGTTGGGGGATTTCAATAATGTAATAGACAGAGAGCTGGACAGGTTGACTCTGACCCCCTCTGATGGTCCTTCCCACCCACGCACAATATTTGGCAAATTCGTAACAGAATTGACCCTGGTGGACACATGGAGATATCGTCATCCCCAAGACAGGGTGTATTCGTGTTTCTCAGCATCACATAATACTATGTCACGAATAGACCTTTGATTGATTTCACACTCACTCCTTCCAAGGCTTGGGGAGGTAGGTTTCTGCCCCCGCATACTCTCTGCTCACGTCCCCTACTGGGCTGAGTTTACACGGGACTCCCCTCCATCGTCCTATACCTGGAGACTTAATCCCTTTTGGCTATCGGTGGTCCCTGATTGGGGGGGTGCTGATTGGGATTTCTTCTTCCAGACAAACAGGGACATAGCCCCATTTGAGATTGTCTGGGACTCCTTTAAAACTCATGCCTGTATGATATTGGCCCAACACATCGCCAGATACAGAAAAACCTCCTATGCACTTACATTAGCTGAGCAATCCCTTGCGGATATTGATTTGGAGTTCTCCAAAGACCCATCACCCTCCAATGCTGATCGGTTAAAATTGCAAACCCGAGTGGTAAAGTCTCCACTTTGAAAAAGCTGAGAGGAAAATATTTTACACAAAGCAGGGGCTGTACAAATGCGGGGAACAGGCGGGACGTCTCCTGGCATACCTGGCCCATTTGGACCACAAACCCGCCGACGGTGGTTTCCCTCCGTAACTCTGACGGGGATCTGATTACGGACCCTACTGAGGTGGCTGGGGAGTTCCGCTCCTTCTTCGCAGCAGTATACTCCTCTGATGCCAACAATTCCTCAGAGGAGGTAGTGACACTCTTAACAAATATAGACGTACCCACGCTCTCCCCATCGCAAGTGGATATGCTGGAAGCCCCCATCATTGAAGAAGACATATCCAGGGCAATGTCCCATTTCAAACCATCTAAAGCACCCGGATCTGATGGGCTTCCTCTTGAATTTTACACAACATATGCCGAAACCATGATCCCTAGACTACAGGAACTATTCTCCTATATATTCCGGATCGGCTCCTTACCCAAATCCATGGGGGAGGCCTACATAGTACTCATACCAAAACCCGGTAAGAATCTTGAGCTCACTGAATCATACCGCCGGATATCCCTTCTCCAACTAGATATTAAAATCCTAGCTAAAATTCTGGCACTACGTTTAAATGAGGTGATACTGACCCTGATCCACCCGGACCAGACTGGGTTTATGCCAGCAAAGAATATGGCTTACACTCTACGTAGGTTAAACATGAATTTACAAGCTGGGCATGACCAGATGGGATCCAGAGTCGTTGTGTCCTTGGACGCCGCAAAGGCATTTGACTCAGTTGAGTGGGACTACCTCTGGGAATGCCTGGCGCTATTTGGCT
Source organism: Lithobates pipiens (assembly GCF_037356315.1). Taxonomy (NCBI): domain Eukaryota; kingdom Metazoa; phylum Chordata; class Amphibia; order Anura; family Ranidae; genus Lithobates; species Lithobates pipiens. The sequence continues at coordinate 19,266,522 of NW_027507696.1, forward strand.
TTTCGCCCAACTTTGTTAGATGGATTCGGCTCCTCTACCAAAGCCCCAGTACCAGAGAGTTGTTTAACGGGAGGGTCTCTGACGCCTTTCCCCGCTCCAGGGGGATACGTCAGGGCTGCCCCTTATTGCCCTTACTGTACGCCCTGACAGTAGAACCTCTTGCGTCTTCTCTTCGGTCACACCAGGGGATCAGGGGACTACAATGTGGAAGCCTGGTTGAAACAATAAGTCTATACACTGACGATATGCGGTTATACCTCAAACGTAGGCTAAATTACCCCCTAGGCGCAATGGGTCGCATAAACTTGATAAAAATGGTGTTGCTCCCCCAATTTTTAAATGTATTATGGCATGCCCCGCTATACTTGCCCCTTAGAATTTTTAAGACCATAGAAGCCATCCTGAACTCCTTTGTGTGGGGAACCAGTAGACATAAATTGTCATGGCAAGCACTAAAAAACCCCATGTACTTAGGGGGTGCGGCACTACCTGATTTTAATAGATATTATATAGCAGCGCAATTGTCCCGCCTCTATTACTTAGAGGATAAGGATCGCTACCTGGCGCTGGTGTGCGCCCCCCATGTCCGTGCATGCACTCACCCTTTTCAAATATTATTTAGAGACCCAGTAGACCCTTGGGTGTTGGTTAGCTGTAGGGAATTGCTCTACAACCATTGTAAAATATGGGAAATAGTGAGACATAAATTAAGGGCACCTCCCACGCATTCGCACACACCGCTATGGGATTAACCCAGGCCTGAGGGAATTATTATTTTTACCCGATCAAAACCTTTGGATTTCCCGAGGTGTAACATATCTTTCTGATGTTTATCATGATGACACTTTGAAATCTTTCCAACAACTCAAAGACGACTTTAAGCTTCCCAATTCTATGCTCTTCTGATACTTCCAGCTCCGTCACGCCATCCAGACTCAGTTCTCTGGTCACTCTCCAAATATAGAGCGCATAGACACTGTGGGTGTTTTGATGGGACAGGACCCCTCAAAGCTCAATGTTCTATAACGGACCTTACCTGACCTACAGCTGTAACACTTGCATATGATCTGAAAGATAGGGGGATGTGGGGGTGATGGAGGACGAGGAGTGGGAGGATGTGTTGGGCACCTGTAAAAAAGTCTTCACTAAATTCTCTGACCGTCTAACACAAATTTATATCATCCACAGAGTTTACATTACCCCCCGATGCCTGGCCAAATACAGTGGTGTGAAAAAGTGTTTGCCCCCTTCCTCATTTCCTGTTCCTTTGCATGTTTGTCAGACTTAAGTGTTTCGGAACATCAAACCAATTTAAAGTCAAGGACAACACAAGTAAACACAAAATGCAATTTGTAAATGAAGGTGTTTATTATTAAAGGTGAAAAAAAATCCAAACCATCATGGCCCTGTGTGAAAAAGTGATTGCCCCCCCTTGTTAAAACATACTATAACTGTGGTTGTCCACACCTGAGTTCAATTTCTCTAGCCACACCCAGGCCTGATTATTGCCACACCTGTTCACAATCAAGGCATCACTTAAATAGGAGCTGCTTGACACAGTAAGGTCCACCAGAAGATCCTTAAAAGCTACACATCATGCCGAGACCCAAAGAAATTCAGGAACAATTGAGAAAGAAAGTAATTGAGATCTATCAGTCTGGAAAGGGTTATAAAGCCATTTCCAAAGCTTTGGGAATCCAGCGAACCACAGTGAGAGCCATTATCCACAAATGGCAAAGACATGGAACAGTGGTGAACCTTCCCAGGAGTGGCCGGCCGCCCAAAATTACCCCAAGAGCGCAGCGACGACTCATCCAAGAGGTCACAAAAGACCCCACAACAACGTCCAAGGAACTGCAGGCCTCACTTGCCTCAGTTAAGGTCAGCGTTCATGCCTCCACCATCAGGAAAAGACTGGGCAAAAATGGCCTGCATGGCAGAGTTCCAAGGAGAAAACCACTGCTGAGCAAAAAGAACATCAAAGCTCGTCTCAATTTCTCCACAACACATCTTGATGATCCCCAAGACTTTTGGGACAACATTCTGTGGACCGATGAGACAAAAGTGGAACTCTTTGGAAGGTGTGTGTCCAAGTATATCTGGCGTAGAAGGAACACTGCATTTCATAAAAAGAACATTATACCAACAGTAAAATATGGTGGTGGTAGTGTGATGGTCTGGGGCTGTTTTGCTGCTTCAGGACCTGGAAGACTTGTCGTGATAAAAGGAACTGTGAATTCTGCTGTCTACCAAGAGATCCTGAAGGAGAATGTCCGACCATCTGTTCGTGTACTCAAGCTGAAACAAACTTGGGTTCTGCAGCAGGACAATGATCCTAAACACACCAGCAAGTCCACCACCGAATGGCTGAAGAAAAACAAAATGAAGACTTTGGAGTGGCCTAGCCAAAGTCCTGACCTGAATCCTATTGAGATGTTGTGGTATGACCTTAAAAAGGCCGTTCATGCTCGAAAACCCTCTAATGTAACTGAATTAGGACAATTCTGCAAAGATGAGTGGGCCAAAATTCCTCCAGGACGCTGTAAAAGCCTCATTGCACGTTATCGCAAACGCTTGGTTGCAGTTGTTGCTGCTAAGGGTGGCCCAACCAGTTATTAGGTTTAGGGGGCAATCACTTCACACAGGGCCATGATGGTTTGGATTTTTTTTCACCTTTAATAATAAACACCTTCATTCACAAATTGCATTTTGTGTTTACTTGTGTTGTCCTTGACTATTGTTTAAATTGGTTTGATGTTCCGAAACACTTAAGTGTGACAAACATGCAAAGGAACAGGAAATGAGGAAGGGGGCAAACACTTTTTCACACCACTGTATAGACGAGACCATAATCCGCTTTGTCCTAGATGCGACAGCCCTTCTAGTACCTTCTACCTTCTTATTTGGTCATGTCCCATAATACAGGACTACTGGTCCCAAATTGTGAAATTCCTACATGACGAGATGGGATCCCCCTTGACACTTTGCCCTAAGCAATGTTTACTAGGGGTGTTCCCAGACCCTAAATTGGATAAATTCCATATTACATTTTTGCATGAATCGTTATTCACAGCCAGATTACTGATAGCAAGAAAGTGGTTGAGGGCATCACCCCCAACGCTCCAGGAATGGATCTCCGCCATCAATAACGTTCTACCCTACAAAAAAAAGGTCTATGCCCATAGGGGTTGCCCAGAATATGGGAAAATTTGGGATCCATGGCTAGACAATGCAGCCACATGTAACAATGCCCCCGGTGGAGTATGGCTGGGTACGGCTGAGTATGGCTGGGTATGGCTGGGTATGACTGAGTATGACTGAGTACGTCTGGGTATGGCTGGGTATCACAGAGTATGGCTGGGTATCGCTAGAGTATTGGCAGGGTATCGCAAAGTATTGGCAGGCAGGGTATTGCTGAGTATTGCTGAGTATTGGCAGGGTATCGCAGAGTATTGGCAGGCAGGGTATTGCTGAGTATTGCTAGAGTATTGGAAGGGTATTGCAGAGTATTGGCAGGCAGGGTATTGCTGAGTATTGGCAGGGTATCGCAGAGTATTGGCAGGCAGAGTATCGCTGAGTATTGGCTGGCAGGGTATTGCTGAGTATTGGCAGGCAGGGTATCACTGAGTATTGGCAGGCATGGTATCGCTGAGTATTGGCAGGCAGGGTATCGATGAGTATTGGCAGGGTATCACAGAGTATTGGCAGGGTATCACAGAGTATTGGCAGGCAGGGTATTGCAGAGTATTGCTAGAGTATTGGCAGGGTATTGCAGAGTATTGCTAGAGTATTGGCAGGGTATTGCTAGAGTATTGGCAGGGTATTGTGGAGTACTGCTAGAGTATTGGCAGGGTATTGCTGGGTACTGCAGGGTATGGAGGGATGGCTGCTTCCATCTCTGGATCTCTCCCCTCCACTGTACAGATTAGTACAGAGAGGGGAGAGAGGAACCGGCGTCATGACATCACGCCGTCGCCGGTTTGTTTACTCCGTCGGAGCGATCACAGTGTAAACAGCCTGGGTGTAGAAAGATGGCCGCCGCTTCGGAGCTAGGCCGAAGCCGCAGCCTTTCCTAAGGCCAAGACCGCGGAGCGCGGCATGTGCCGATCCGAGCGGGGTGACCCGTTCGGATCACGGATCGGTGACGATCCGTTGCACCCCTACTGACTTGTAAACCAATATGCATTCTGCTTTTATGGCATAGCCGTTAGTCGGGTTGCCTTTGTATATGTACTCAGCTTCTATGCCCATGTATTGTACTGAGAGAACGGTCTACTTCTTCTTGTATATGTCATTTTGATGTACCCTTACGTTACTCACTTGTATGTAATGCCAATGTACAGTGTCTGTAAATGTGACGTTTTTTCCAAATAAACAAACACGTTATTTGTAAAAAAAAAAAAAAATGTTGGCGCGGTGCCCACCTGTGCCGCCTCAGCAGTGCCCATCGGTGCCGCCTCAGCAGTGCCCATCTGTGCCGCCTCAGCAGTGCCCATCTGTGCCCATCTGCTGCCTCATCAGTGCACATCCGTGCAATAAATCTGCACATCTGTGCAATAAATCAGTGCACATCTGTGCCCACCCATCAGTGCCCATCTGCCGACTCAGCAGTGCCCATCTGTGCCGACTCAGCAGTGCCCATCTGTGCCGCCTCAGCAGTGCCCATCTGCCGCCTCAACAGTGCCCATCTGCCGCCTCAACAGTGCCCATCTGCCGCCTCATCAGTGCACATCCGTGCAATAAATCTGCACATCTGTGCAATAAATCAGTGCACATCTGTGCCGACCCATCAGTGCCCATTTGTGCCACCTCAAAAGCGCCCATCTGTGCCACCTCAAAAGCGCCCATCTGTGCCACCTCAAAAGCGCCCATCTGTATAATCAGTGCACATCTGTGCCACCTCATCAGTGCACATCTGTGCCACCTCATCAGTGCCTAGAGGCGATTCAGTTCGCATTGTGCGCTATATAAGTATTTCATTCATTCATTCAGTGCTACCATGGCTAAACGTGTCTTTTCCGCTGAGGAGGCGTACCAAATTATTTCCACGGCCGACGAGAGCAACGGGGAGCTCTCCTCTTCAGATTCCTTTTCGGATTCGGATTCTGAAGCCGACGTAAATTATGAGCCAGTCCTCAGCAGTGAAACACTGACTGAATCCGAGGAGGAAGATATCTGGCCCATCAAGCGAAGGCGTTCTAGTGAGGCAGTGCCGTCCACCAGCACCGCAGTGCCGTCCACCAGCACCGCAGTGCCGTCCACCAGCACAGCAGTGCCCCAGCAAGAAAGGCCAAGTACCAGTGGGGTGTCATCTCAGCCCCAAAGGGTTAGGAGCCATGCTGGCCTTCCCTATTCCCTTTCAGAACCCCTTGTGGCTTCCTCCTAATTCAGGATGTTCCCCCTTTCACCGCCCAGCCAGGAGTCCAGGTGGACACGGAGAATTTTACCCCAATAGATTTTTTTTAATTTAATTTTTACGGAGGATATGTTGTCGTCAATTGTGGCCCAGTGCAACCTGTATGCACAACAATTTATTTTTCAAAATCCGACCTCTTATTATGCCCGTCCCTACGAATGGAGAGACCTAACGGTGGAGGAGTTCAAGGTTTTTTTAGGCCTCACATTTAATATGGGACCCACCCCCTCCACCACTCACCGCTCTTCTCCGCGGTAATGCCCAGAACCAGGTATCAGATCATCCTGAGGTTCTTACATTTCAGTGACAATTCCCAGTGCCTTCCACGAAATTATCCAAATTATGACCGGCTTTACAAAATTAGACCAATACTGAATTATTTTTCAGAAATATTCCCCAAATTGTTTACCCCGGACCAACACATATGTGTGGATGAGTCCCTTATTAAATTTAGCGGCAGGCTTAGAATTAAGCAATTTATGCCCAGCAAAAGGGCCCGCTATGGGGTGAAGGTCTACAAATTATGCGACCGAGCCACAGGGTACACATATTCATTCATGGTGTACGAAGGGAAGGACACCCAGCTGCAGCCCCCTAATTGTCCGGACTACTTGGGATCCAGTGGAAAAATTGTTTGGGACCTCATATACCCCCTACTGGATAAAGGCTACCACCTGTATGTAGATAACTTCTACACATCTCTGCCCCTGTTCCACAACCTTCACCGGAAGAAGACGCCAGCATGCGGCACCGTAAAAAAGAACCGGAAGGGCTTTCCTCAAAGTCTTGTGAACAAGAAGCTGCGAAAAGGAGAAACCGCAAGTCTGAGAAACAAGGAGGTTCTGGCAGTGAAGTGGAGGGACAGAAGGGATGTGTATATGTTATCTTCTATCCACAACGATACCTTTGTGGAAATCCCCAGAAGGAATGGCCCCGTAAAGAAACCCAAATGCATTTCCGAATACAATTTGTTCATGGGAGGAGTCGACTTCAACGACCAAATGATGGAACCATATCTTGTCACAAGACGGACATACCATTGGTACAAAAAAGTAGCAATTTATTTTTTTCAATTGCCCATTTATAATTCCTATGTCATTTACCGCAACACCACCCAAAACCCCAAACGTTTCTTTGGCTACCAGGAGGAAGTTTTCACTGCCCTTATTTTCCCAAACGGCCCACCAGAAAATATCCAATCAGACGTTGTTAGTCGACTCTCCGAGCGCCACTTTCCCGATAAAATCCCCCCCAAACCAACAGGCAAAAGACGTCAAAAAAGATGTAAGGTGTGTACCAGAGCAGGAGTCAGAAGAGACACATCTTATTATTGTGCACAATGTCCTTCCCAACCAGGCCTCTGCATAGGCGACTGTTTTCGGCGTTACCATACTTCAATAAATTTTTAGTGAAGTATGGTAAACATAATCCTCAGTTCCTGCCTTCATACACCTTCACACCCCTTATGCCACTGCCTGCTCTGTAACTGACCCTGGCTTGTTATTTGACCACTCTTATGCCTGCCAATTCTGTACATACCGCTGCCTGATCTGGAACTGACCCTGGACTGTTATTCGACCATGCTTCTGCCTAACGATTCTGTACATACCTCTGCCTGATCTGGAACTGACCCTGGACTGTTATTCGACCATGCTTCTGCCTAACGATTCTGTAGATATCTCTGCCTGATCTGGAACTGACCTTGGACTGTTTGACCACGATATTTGCCTGCCTCTTGGACTGATCTTGTATTCTGCAACTGGACTAGTGGGATTCAACACGGGGTCTCACATATGTGAGGGGCTCCAGTATAGTTTTTCTGGAAGAAGAAAACAATTTTCTTTGTTTTCTTATTCCTAGATTAGGGTCTGGAGACTCGGAGGCTTCAAAGAGATTTGGGAGGGAGAAGCCTCTACCCCTATCCCCATTCTGTCCTGAACGAGGCTCTACTTCTGTCTGCTGCCTGTAGAACTTACTGCCATCATGCCGCACTGACCACACCACAAGGGCCTGCCTACTACCAGGACCAATATTTTTGGCACTGCTGACATCTCTGCACTGACCCTGGACTGTAATATGGACAGTATCCCTGCCTGCTGCCTGAAAAACTGTGTTTGCTGTTGCTGACCAAGTCCCTGCCTGCTGCCTGGACCAGTGATATCCTCCTGTGGACAACTGCGCTTCTAAAACCACAGGTAATCTTTTCTTTACCCTTTGCTCAGCATAATGTATTTGGGGGTGTAATTCTTGGTATGTGCAGGCTATGTGTCCCTGGAACGCCGACGGTGTTTCTTGCATGTTGCGCCTCTGTATGTGGCCAGGCTGTGTAAACGTCTCACACATGTGGTATTGCCATACTCAGGAGGAGTAGTAGAATGTATTTTGGGGTGTTATTTTTGCTATGTAAATGCTATGCGTTGGAAATATCTTATAAACAGACAACTTTGTGTAAAAAAAAAAAATGCATTTTCATTTTTTTCCACATTTTCCAAAAACTTCTGGAAAAAAATGAACAATTGAAAAGACTCATTATGCCTCATAGATTATACGTTGGGGTGTTAGCTTTCCAAAATGGGGTCATTTTCTGGACGTTTCCATTGCCCTAGTGTTCCAGGGCCTTCAAAACTGTAATAGGTGGTTGAGAAATGAAATGTGTAATTTATGCTCCTAGAATGCCTGAAGGTGCTACTTCAAAATTAGGCCTCTGTATGTGGTCAGGCTGTGTAAAAGTCTCACACATGTGGTATCGTTATACTCAGGAGGAGTAGGAGAATGTATTTTGGGGTGCTATTTTTGCTATGTAAATGCTATGCGTTGGAAATATCTTATAAACGGACAACTTTGTGTAAAAAAAAATGCGTTTTAATTTTTTTCCACATTTTCCGAAAACTTCTGGAAAATTGAATCATTGAAAAGACTCGTTATGCCTCATAGATTATACGTTGGGGTGTTAGCTTTCCAAAATGGGGTCATTTTCTGGACGTTTCCATTGCCCTGGTGTTCCAGGGCCTTCAAAACTGTAATAGGTGGTTGAGAAATGAAATGTGTAATTTATGCTCCTAGAATGCCTGAAGGTGCTACTTCAAAATTAGGCCTCTGTATGTGGTCAGGCTGTGTAAAAGTCTCACACATGTGGTATCGTTATACTCAGGAGGAGTAGGAGAATGTATTTTGGAGTGCTATTTTTGCTATGTAAATGCTATGCGTTGGAAATATCTTATAAACCGACAATTTTGTGTAAAAAAAAATGCGTTTTCATTTTTTTCCACATTTTCCGAAAACTTCTGGAAAAAAATGAACCATTGAAAAGACTCATTATACCTCATAGATTATACGTTGGGGTGTTAGCTTTCTAAAATGGGGTCATTTTCTGGATGTTTACATTGCCCTGGTGTTCCAGGGCCTTCAAAACTGTAATAGGTGGTTGAGAAATGAAATGTGTAATTTATGCTCCTAGAATGCCTGAAGGTGCTACTTCAAAATTAGGCCTCTGTATGTGGTCAGGCTGTGTAAAAGTCTCACACATGTGGTATCGTTATACTCAGGAGGAGTAGGAGAATGTATTTTGGGGTGCTATTTTTGCTATGTAAATGCTATGTGTTGGAAATATCTTATAAACGGACAACTTTGTGTAAAAAAAAAATGCGTTTTCATTTTTTTCCACATTTTCCGAAAACTTCTGGAAAAAAATGAACCATTGAAAAGACTCATTATGCCTCATAGATTATACGTTGGGGTGTTAGCTTTCCAAAATGGGGTCATTTTCTGGGTTTTTCCATTGCCCTGGTGTTCCAGGGCCTTCAAAACTGTAATAGGTGGTTGAGAAATGAAATGTGTAATTTATGCTCCTAGAATGCCTGAAGGTGCTACTTCAAAATTAGGCCTCTGTATGTGGTCAGGCTGTGTAAAAGTCTCACACATGTGGTATCGTTATATTCAGGAGGAGTAGGAGAATGTATTTTGGGGTGCTATTTTTGCTATGTAAATGCTATGCGTTGGAAATATCTTATAAACGGACAACTTTGTGTAAAAAAAAATGCGTTTTCATTTTTTTCCACATTTTCCGAAAACTTCTGGTAAAAAATGAACCATTGAAAAGACTCATTATGCCTCATAGATTATACGTTGGGGTGTTAGCTTTCCAAAATGGGTCATTTTCTGGACGTTTCCATTGCCCTGGTGTTCCAGGGCCTTCAAAACTGTAATAGGTGGTTGAGAAATGAAATGTGTAATTTATGCTCCTAGAATGCCTGAAGGTGCTACTTCAAAATTAGGCCTCTGTATGTGGTCAGGCTGTGCGAAAGTCTCACACATGTGGTATCGTTATACTCAGGAGGAGTAGGAGAATGTATTTTGGGGTGTTGTTTGTGGTATGCACATTCCGTGTGGGAGAAATAAGCTATTACAATGAAAATTTTGTGAAAAAAAAAAAAATCGTCATTTTGCAAAGAATTGTGGGAAAAAATTACAACTTAAAATAACTCACCATGCCTCTTACTAAATACATTGGAATGTCTACTTTCCAAAAAGGGGTCATTTGGGGGGCATTTGTACTTTCCTGGCTTGTTAGGGTCTCAAGAATGGAGATAGGCCTTAGTACATCAGATGTGATCTTTTTTTGCAAATCTTTATGATTTGCACCATAGCTTGTAGACTCTATAAATTTCACACAGATCATATAATATGCAAAAATTTGGGTTATTTTTACCAAAGATGTGTAGTAGTATAAATTGTGGCCAAAATTTATGAAGAAAAATTGCTAATTTGCTAAATTTTGTCACAGAAACGAAGAAAAATTCATTTTTTTTCAAAATTTTCGGTCTTTTTTCATTTATAGCGCAGAAAATAAAAAACCGAGAGGTGATCAAATACCACCAAAAGAAAGCTCTATTGGTATGAAGAAAAGGACAAAAAAATCATTTGGTTACAGTGTTGCATGACTGAGTAATTGTCATTCGAAATGTGAGAGCACTGAAAGCTGAAAATTGGTCTGGGACTGAGGGGGGTTTAAGTGCCCAGTAAGCAAGTGGTTAAATGACTTTTTTTCCTTTAGAAATGTAATTTTGCTCTTGGACTGTTCTAAACACGGGAAACATGCGCCACTTTACAGGCATACTATAGACACCCCCAGGTATGAAATTTAAAGAAATATTTAACTTTTATTGTTTCACTTTAAGCATTATTAAAAGCACTGCTCCTGAAAAACGTCCGTTTTTATTTTTTTATTGATATATGTCCCCTGGGGCAGGACCCAGGTCCCCAAACACTTTTTATGACAATAACTTGCATATAAGCCTTTAAAATTAGCACTTTTGATTATTCATGTTCATGCTTTTGCTATGGATCAATTTATATGTATAGGTAAGAACTCAATGTAAGCATGTAGTAAATGCATCTCAAATGCATGCCAAGTACAAGTGGAAGCTCTGATGATTTTATCATCCAATCATGTGGAAGCTAAAATGCTGTTTTTTTATTTTCCTTGCATGTCCCCCTCGGATCTACAGTGACTTTATTTCCAAGTGCACTTTCAGTGAACTTTCAAGTGCACTTGCAGTGCAAAATGGATTTTCCTTTAGTAAATAACCCCCATTGCATCAATTTTATCTTCATTTCTATGTATAATAAACATAAGCTTGTACCTATTACTGTGTAAACCAGGGGTGCCCAACCAGTGGCCCACGGAGCCTTCTGATGCATCAGTGTTTTAAATGAAGCCAGCGGTAGAGGAAGCAAGCAGCTGCAGAGGGAGCAGAGCCGTATTTGCCAGTGCTTCCTGTATAGTGCCGACTCCTGTCCCAAGCGGAGTGATACCAAATGCATTCTGCCTGGGACAGCAACAGCCAGCAATAGAAGACTGTTGTTAAGTTTATTACTAAAAGCAGTGTATATATGGGCATATCTGTTCTGCAGTGGTTACTGGGCTGCTTTCAAACTGATCCACAGGTGCAGTGCATTGCACCTTTGGGTTACCTGCATTGAGTCATAGACTTCTGTTATAATCTGCGGGTTTGGTGTGCTTTTAGAAAGTGCACCACACCTGCAGGATATAATAGACATCAATGGCAAAGTGCAGCTAACCTGCAGAAAAGCCACAGGTGCACTGTACTGCACCTGCAGTGCAGGTAAACTGCCGCACATCAGTGTGAAAGCAGCCTAATGCCACGTACACACATATCAGACTATCCGGCGGACTTAGTCTGGCGCACAAATCGCCGGCCTTTCCGAACGAGCTACCTGCCTACACACGGTACTTTTGCGGCAGACTATCCGCCGTACTTTTGAAATGAACGGACTCGCCCACACACACAGAGGAAAGTCCGTTCATTTTGAACGTGGCTCCAGGTAGCCGGGACCAGTGAAGGAAGCGTCGCTGGCCCCGTCACCTGGTATGGAGTTAAAGGGGAAGCCCTATGCCGAAAAAACAACGTGGGGGTCCCCCCTAGGTCCATGACAGACCCTTATCCGAGCACGCAACCCGGACGGTCAGGAAAGGGGGGTGGGGACGAGCGAGCGCCCCCCCTCCTGAGCTGTACCAGGCCGCGTGCCCTCAACATGGGGGGTGCTTAGGCCGCGCCCCCCCAAACCCCAAGGCACCTTGTCCCCATGTTGATGAGGACAAGGGCCTCTTCCCGACAACCCTGGCCGTTGGTTGTCAGGGTCTGTGGACGGGGGGGCTTATCAGAATCCGGGAGCCCCCTTTAATAAGGGGGCCCCCGGATCCCAGCCCCCACCCTATGTGAATGAGTATGGGGTACAATGTACCCCTACCCATTCACCTGTGAAAAAAATGTAAAAAAAACACAACACACAAGGGTTAAAATAGTTCATTGCACAGCTCCGGAGGTCTTCTTCTGTCTTCGGGGGTCTTCTCGCCGGACTCCTCCGCTATCTTCTGCTCTTTTGCTAGCTCTTTTACTAGCGGAGGAGCCCGACTTTCTTCTTCGTAGCCGCCCTCTTCTTCCGACTTCGGGGGTCTTGTCCCCCTCTTTGGTTCTTTTTGCCTTGAGAACAGAAGAAGAGAAGTCGGCGACAGCGGCAGCGGGGACAGAAGACCGGGCCATCGCTTGTAAAAGAGCTAGAAGAAGGCGCGGAGGCCCGGCAAGAAGAACCGAAGAGGGGGACAAGACCTCGAAGAGGGGGACAAGACCCCCGAAGTCAGAAGAAGAAAGCTGGGCTCCTCTGCTAGTAAAAGAGCTAGCAGAAGATAGCTAGTCCGGCGAGAAGACCCCCCAAGACGGAAGACCCCCGGAGCAGTGCAATAAATTATTTTTAAACCTTGTGTGTTGTGTTATTTTAAAGGTTTTTTACACAGGTGAATGGGTAGGGGTACATTGTACTCCATACTCATTCACATAGGGTGGGGGGCCGGTATCTGGGGCCCCCTTATTAAAGGGGGCTCCCGGATTCCGATAAGCCCCCCCATCCGCAGACCCCGACAACCAACGGCCAGGGTTGTCCGGAAGAGGCCCTTGTCCTCATCAACATGGGGACAAGGTGCTTTGGGATGGGGGGGGGGGGCCGCGCGGACCCCCCTTCCCCAAAGCAACCCCCCATGTTGAGGGTATGCAGCCTGGTACGGCTCAGGAGGGGGGGGTCGCTCGCTCGTCCCCACCCCCTTTCCTGACCGGCCAGGTAGCGTGCTTGGATAAGGGTCTGATATAGACCTAGAGGGGGACCCCCATGCCGTTTTTTTGGCATAGGGCTTCCCCTTTAACTCCATACCAGGTGACGGGGCCAGCGACGCCTCCTTCTCTGATCCCTGCTACCTGGAGCCGTGCTCAAAATGAGCGGACTTTTCTCCGGGCGGGAAAAGTCCATTCATTTCAAAAGTACGGCGGACTAGCACACACACGGCCCTATTGTCCGCTGAAATGCGAGTCCGGCAGACATATTTAGGTGCAAAACTACTTTCTTAGTCCGCCGGACTTTTGGGTAAAAACAGTCCGCCGGAGCCCACACACAGAGGGATTGTCCGGCGGACTTGAGTCCGCTGGACTTTTCCACCGGATTGTTTGATCGTGTGTATGCGGCTTTAGGCACACAACCCACACGCACCCTCCATTCACCTCTATCGACGGACTTGTGTCCATTTACACCTACCTACCTCCAATCCGATCCACTAAAAAAAAAAAAAAACAGAAGGGGATCCGTCCCCTTCCATCTGGTTGGATCGGATGGGGGGCCCACAGAGTAGAGTGGGCTGTGTCCATGTCCGCTCTGCATATACAGAGCGAACACCGATCTGTCTTCCGTCTGGTCCACTTATTGTGGCCCACGACCAATTACCAAGTCGCTTAAGTGGCCCTCGCTCTTCAAAAGGTTGGGCATCCCTGGTGTAAACCCTGACAATGAACATCTATTTTCTGCTCCCTTTTGGTCTGTTTAAATTTTTTTTTTAAAAGACTGTAATATCTGTTTCATAAGTGGACCCCCCTCCCCTCCCCCCAAAAAAATAAAAATAAAATGGTTAGTCATCATCATTAGTAATTTATGGCTGTCTTCTGTACACCTCCTATGTTGTCTCAAGTAGTCTAATTAGGCCTTCCAATTCTTATTTTTGACCACAGATCAATTAATCTATGTTGTACAGAACAGGAAAGTGGGAGGATTTGAGTAGTTAAGCAAAAGATAACTGAGCAGGGATGATAACACTCAGTCTAGCTCAACAGATTCACCCTCCTAAAAAAAAAATTCTTACTTCCTATTGCATCTCTAGGAAAGGAAAATATTTCCTCTTACTTCCTGTTGCTTTTCCAGGACAGGAAGTGATGGGAAATCACCTAAATGGGAATGGGATGCAAACAGCAAATAAATAAATAACCGACAGGGATTCTAACCCTTCCCTACTCTGTCCAAAACTAAAAAAAAATGGCTATACATATACTTTCATGCAAATTCCTGAGACTGTTAGAGCCGTTACCTTAAAAATACACTGTATTTTAAAAATAATTCCATATGTGTTACATTTTGAGCATTATTTTTGCATATTTTTTAACGCATATATACAAATTTTAGGTTTTTATTGCATGTGCAATAAACTACATGCAAAATACACCACAACACTTAAAAAAAAAAACTCTACAGGCCTGCTTCACATATACAGTATGATTTGAGATAATGTTACTTCACAACATAACACGCATTAACGCACTGCATCAGACTGCAAAAGTGTGACAAGGGCCTTATTATGTCTAAAAGTGGACCATGCTAAAACAGGCAAAACACATAAAAATGATAAAAAATAACAAATAAATAAGTAAATAAAAATAACGGCCTTTACTTCCCATACATAAGAGGGAGAGAAGTAGTAATTTAAATTTATTTTAAAACTGCTCTCTTTCTTTCATTCATCTGTATTCATATCATTTAACCTGTTGTCACCATTAGAGAATGCCAGAAAAAAAAATTAAAGTGTTACTAAACCCACAAGAGTAAAATCAGTCTGTATACACAGTAAATCGCTGTATAAGTACCTGAAATAAAAATAAAGCATGCTTGTAAAACTCACTGTGGAACCTTTGGGGTAATCCCTGCATTGTGTAAAAAGGCTGTTTGATCCGGTCTTCTCTGATCTGCCTCTTCTTTCACAGTCCCCAATCCATCTCCTGACAGTACGAAGCCTTGGGGGCACTCTGCACATGCTCAGTTTAATGTGTATTGCTAGGGAGTTGTTTTTTTGGGGAGGGTGCATGTAATCAGCACAGGGCCAATCAGCACTGTCCAGACGCAGGGTCAAGGGCCATGCAGCCTCATAGGACACTCAGAGTAGAATGAAAACTCCTGCAAGCTTTAACCAAACACTGATAGAAGTCACAAGACTGCTATATACTACTGATGAGAAAAGGTATTTAGCAGTTTATAGTTACTAAAATAATTGCATTTCCATATTATGTGTACTGTGGGAGACCAGATAGTGAATGCAGGGTCCCGGGTTTAGTAACACTTTAAATAACAAAATTGTTTAGCTTGCAGTTTGTTTTTAAGTAGTCACTTACCTATAGGACATGCTGTGACCAGACATAGGAGAACCTAAAAATAAAAGGTGTCAAAAAAAGCAAATCGATTTTTGTTCTTTTCTTTCTACTTCTACTGCTTATTGTCTTTATGTTGTGTCTATTATAATGTCTGTGTATTTACATCTATTTGGTGGTACAATGCCAAATAATTGGATGAAATCATGAGACTTAAAAGTACTTTTTAACATAAATTTGAGAATCATTGGAATCTGATCAATGTTCATCACTAGCCAGGCAGCAGTATATTACCAGAGCAGTGCTCTGTTACAGCAGTGCTAAAGTAAGAGCTATCTCAGCTCTTTCTTGCTATGGCAAGGTTTCCACTCTGGCAGCAGGAAATGAAGTGATGTAAAAACAATTCCACCAAGTTACCATGGCAACATGCTACAAAATTCCACTTCTGCATTATAGAATAAAGTCTTCATGTGGTTGGGGACCTAAAATAAAAGGGTTTGTTTACACTTCAGGAATAAGAGATGCTGAATTGGTGGCCAACCCTGCCATTTTGTAAAATGTAGATAAACAGCGCCAATGAAGCTTGGCTTTCAAAAGACCCAATACAATCTTACCCTGACTGGAACTCATTGGAGTAGTTCTGTCCTGTATTCTACTTGCTGATGGTGGTTGCTATAGACATAAGACAAATACATAAGATAAAATATATCCTCAGTAACATATCAGAGTAATTAGCAGTAAACATATACAGATAATAGCATAGATCAAAATAATTGTTTCTCTTAATACCACACACAGGTGAGTGGTGGTTGCTAACACTTAGCCCTTGTACACACGGTCAGACATTCTGACAACCAAATCCGTCGGATTTTGTCCGACACTGTTGCATACACACAGTCGGACAAAGTTGTCAGAAAATCCGATCGTATTTAAGGTGATGACGTTATTTCGTTAGGACGGGACTACGTTCAGGCTAGTAGCCAATAGCTTTGGTCTAGGAATTTGATCTGAGCATGCGTGGCACTTTGTCCGATCGGAATTCTCTACACAGGATCGGACAAAGTCCGATCGAATCATGTTGTCGGAAAATTTTATAGCCCAGCTGGAAAACTTGGTGCCCACACACTGTCGGATTATCCGACAACACGGTGCTATCGGACATTGTCCATCGGAATGTCCGACCGTGTGTACAACGGCTAACAGGCAGGGTTGCCACCATTGCTAGTGAAGGGATTTGCTGCCCTCTACTGTTTGTGTTTGTAAATAACCTAGCTGCTATTACCACAGAGTTAGTTAGTTATAAATAGGCACTTCCTCTTCCTGTCCCTGCCAGCTAGGCCAGGAATTCTGATTGGAGGATTGTGATATCTTTATAAAAGGGAGTTTCCAATAACTAGAAACAGAATGGAGCCACATTGCTTAATGCACACAAGAACTGCCGTATCTCACCCTGATCAGATGCAGAGACTATTAGGCAAGTATTCCTGTCACAGTCGCATCTCTGTCCTATTGTTATTATTTCACATGCACAGTGCCAGATAGGTCTGTGCTATTGTATGCATGTAGTAGTCAACTTTCAGTATATTAGTAGGTGAACCTGTTTATTGCAATGGAGTCTATATACAGCTTCTGTTATTTTGGTTAACACTGTCCCTTCTGGTCTGTAATTCTAAAGCTAGTTTTAGCTCAGGGCTCAATAACCAGCATAGGCAGAGCTAGGTTAGTCCTCCGATTGTCACTTGGTAGTTATAGGTCCGATTGCATGACAGATTAGAATCTACTAGGTACTAAGCAGTGTTGCCAACCTACCAGATTGAAATTTCCCGACACGACACCCAAAATTTACTGGCATTTCCAAAAGTTACAAAATGACAGTTTTAAGTGCAAATTTCAGTATTTAGGCTACAAACAATTACAATATGCAATTAGCAATATGATGTAAGTTAGACAATAAGGCAGAAAACATTTCTTATTTTATTTTTTATATAGTAAGTAAGTAGCTCATGGGCAGGAGTAAAGAAGGCAAGAAGTTAGAACGTGCAGCACACATGCATGAAATTTACTCTCACATTGACACTGACAGCAGTGTGCAGCAGCACAGATCATTGAGATGAAATGTCCCCTCCTGAGTCGCATTGACAGTCTCTCTACATGTCAGGTGGTCCCTTCAGCACTGCAGTCCAAACAGCAGTGACAGCCCTGCTCCTGGCTTGCCTTGCTCCTGTCCCGCAGACCTGCACACAAGGCTCTGGCTGTTCAGCATGGCTCCCTTGCACCATGACATCACACAACACGCTCAGGCACCTCCTCTGCCAGATCCACCCCCAGGGCACTTGAATGGTCTCAGTACTTGGATGGTCTCGGAAAGCTCTGGACCGGAACTGCGCATATGCAGTTCCGAGCCGAGCATCACAGTTATATTTTTTACCAGCAAACATTTCCTGTCACCACCATTTACTGGTCACAGAGGCCCTGTCCTGGGTACAGCCACTGCCGATTTTATTATCAAACCCACACTTCCACATAAAGAAGGTTCTAGTTCTCTTATTTACTGATGGGTTTAGCACAACATCTTCTTTGGGTAGACCATTTCTCAAAACCCCCCAAAAAAAGCCCTACAATGGGAATAAGGGTGGGCAGAAGGCAGGACCAGTGAGCAGTGAACTAATTTAAAAACTTAGACATGGAGATCTCACTGATGGAGTATCCAAGATCAAAGAAGCCTGGGCCTGATTCTGATTCAAGCTCCACATATAGAAAATAAACACCACAATATACTTACCATTGTTTTAATAATATTACACCCTAATATTTCCTATTGTACTCTTTTCATTTTTCAACATTGTTGATATGCTCATAAATCTAAATCAAAGAAAAAAAATGCCAGGTGTACACAAGCAACAATCCTTTTAGGTTCGGTTCACACTGGTGTGATGCGGGAAATCCTGCAATTCAGTTCCGGTTCCTGCATCGCACCTGAATTGCACAGTGGTTCACACTGAGATCTGCAAACTGCTGGGGGCGTCAATGTAAAGTTAATGACACCCCCAGATAGGTTCGCAGATCGCAGTGCAAACTGTGAAATGGTGCAGGAATCTGATCACATAGGTGTTAACACCTATGCGATCTGATTCCAGTGCAGACCATAAAAAGGGCCCTGCACCATTTTGGTGTGAATGCGATGTGATTTCAGCCATACAGTTTGTATGGCTAAAATTGCATCACACAGACATCGCATGTAATCTGCACAGCAATGTGGCACGATGTCTGGCATCGCACCAGTGTGAACCGTTATTTGGTAGTACAATGTCATGACGTCATATAAACATAGACCTGAGCAATGCATTTTGCTTCTGTTTATCATGCTTTAGTCTGTAATTCTACCCATAGCAGGAGCAATTAACAGACAGAATAAGTATTACTCATTTTAGATAGGTGGGCTACTAGTGAGCTGATTTTGACTCCCTTGCTGAGATTTTGAACGCATAATGGAAAATTTGCTAGAGGTGCCAAATGTCCAGACAGTAAAGATTTGGTAATATACATGTAACTTGCCTAAAATAGTTGTTTGTGCTAGAAATCTAAAGTGTCACCTGCAACAGAATAAATATTTACATCCTCTGTAGAGGAGCACCAGAAAAATGGAGGCATTGCTTTATAAGCAAATGTGATTACTTACATTTTCACATTACTGCTGCCTTGGGTTTCTGCCATTTGGAAAACTGGGAAGCAAGTGGTTAACTGCATGCTCTTGTAGCCTAGACAACCCCTCACTGAAGATGAATCCCCATTTTTGGGTGACCTGATTTTTGCTTTTGTAATTCAGCAAAGAGCCATGTAAAGAGCCATGCAGAGGCCCATGTACATGAACATGAACGCCTTCGTTTTTCTGAAAAAACAGCAGCCCTTTTTCAGCTTTTGGAAACTGTTACATACTCTCTTATTTTTGTAGCGGATGACATTTGGGATCAAATGTCACAGGCATTGTAAATTTAGTTTTTGCCTCAGGACCCTACAGTACTGAGGGTTAATTGTGTAGGTAAGCCTTAACACCAGTCTGGCCAGGCCATGATTGGTGTTTTGCCTGGTCATGTGAACGGTGAGGTGCACATGACAGGCTAGAACCAGGCCTGGTTGGATGTTTGGGTATGGCCTTCTCGGAGCCAATCAGCGGGAGTGCCGGGCCCGCTGAGGAGTCTGGGAGGGGGTACTTAAGTAGGTGTGGGTCACGTGTTCGGGGTTCCGGAGTTATTTGAGAGACCCGTGTGGTCTGTTCTGGTTACAGGACCGGGGTAGCCCCGTGAGGGGTCCCGGTCACGAGGTGTTTGTTATCTTGTAGCATGTTTCTGTCAGTGGCCCCTGATAGACCCAACTGGTCTGGGGTAGGGATCTGTCTGTTCCCGAGTCTCGGAACCTGCTGGTCCGAGGCGCTGTAACTGAGGGAGGATTCAAGTGTCCAAGTGTGCTCTTGGCTAGGAGGGGCACCACAGTTCCTACAAGTGACCAGGGAGGACTCTTCAGATGAGGGCTGGCAAGTGGCATTCTGAGAAGTGCCTGGTTACTGAGTTGGGAAGGACATTGACGAGTCCACACTTTTCCTGTACCTCAAAGGAAGCGGGAAATGTTCCAGGTACAGTTGGAAAAAGTTCTTGTTCATCTTCAGTTGATTGTTCAAGTTTTGAGTCAACGTGCTGACTGCCATGACCTCTGGCTAGAGGTCTGTTCAGCCTTGAAGTACCCAGCTGCGAGTGGCTACTCTCTGGGTGGAAGTAGAGACTTTGTTAAACCTGCAGTTCAAGGTACCTGAGTTCTTCACCCGTACCCTCTGTTCCCAAAGAGACTTTGTTTTGTGAAAGTTCTACCAAAATAAAACCTTTTGAAAGGACTTTATCTGTGTCAGTGTACAAGTCGTTGGGTATCAACACTGGGAACCCCTAGATGCGGAGGAGCAGGCCAGGTGAAGGTAATTGGTAAGCCCATTCAGTCAAGGCTGCCCTGCAATGGGTTATGGCCGCTACATTTTATTCTATAGATTTTCTATTCCCCTACTGCTAATAGACGAGAACTATCAAGTTCTCCCTGTCTTTCCCAACATTAGTTAGGGTAACTTTGTGTTGTTTTCCTCTTCAATGTCATTGAAGGGAGAGTCCATTTTGGACCTTTCAACATGCCTTCAGGAAGCACAGAGGATCTTGGCATGTGTTACCAAGCTTTTTTTTTTTTTTGCCAATTGATAGGTACCTCCATCAATGCTCTACCGTTAACCAAGAGGAGCCGTCTTAGTTAAATAGAGCCTAATCGAAACAGCATGAGACCTAGAACACAAAGGTCTAGAGAACTGTTCCCTTCCAATCTTTCTGAGGTATCATAAGTATCACAAATTTATTGTACAGTTAGCAGTAAAGTACATAGGATGTTGAATTCCTCTACGGAGCAGCCACTCATGCATATTTTATAACACTTTCATTTTCTATTTTTCTTACGTTAACGTTTTGACAAGTTATTCCCTTTAAGTACACATACAAAATCCAATGTCCATATCACATCACTAAGTATTTGTTACATAATCTAGAAGATGCCTCTTATCTGTCTGTGCTCCAAAGGAACCAAAACATGAGAGCTGATTTACCTAACTGTTTGTAGACAGGTGCAGACTACTTTCTCCACTGCAGGTTGCACTCTTCCTCTATGGTTACCTGGGTCACTGGGGAAGCATTCAATTGAATGCTGCCACCTCATGTGACTCTGGCAGCCATCTTGTGTTAGACAGAGCCCTGGCTGTCAGATTTGGGAGGCATTTGCTAGTTGGCAGAGCAGGGACAGGTAGCCCGCCTGGTAGGGATAGAACTAGTGTCAGGGAAAGGTTCCTGACCAGGAGGAAAAACATAGGGCTCGCAAGCCTGTTTGGGTGCAAGAGCCCGCATCAACCGCTACCTGCGCATGCTCGTCCAAAGGGACCAAGTGGGTGGGTGACAATGCCTGCAAAGTGATCCACCTGATCCATTTGTTGAATCACCGTAAGATCCTAAGCTTTCTCCTCTCGCTTGACATTTACAAAACATTTGACTCCTTTTTCCTGGGATTATCACCACTATGTTTTGAGAAGACTGGGCTTTGACGATTCATTTTTGGAATGGATTATGGACCTCTACTCCTCCCTGTTGGCTATATTGCAATAATTAAATGGACACCTTTCCAACCCCTTCCCCCTTTTTAGAGGCATCAGACAGGGGTGCCCTCTATCCTTGGCTCATTTTCATTTTTGCACCCTGTCCGTCTGTGTCCCCACCTTTTTCCTGCTTCTTCTACAGAACAGAATTGTATTATTAATTCAGTGTGCACTCCACACTGGAGCCAGCCCCTACTATGCCCGCCCCCTTTTGCTATTTAGGTGGATAGCATGGGTGGGGGCTAACTATGGTTTTTGGTTCTTGGGAAGCAGGAGGATATCTGGATAAGTGGCTTGCAATAGACACTGGTATATTGCATAGTGCTTTAATCACTCACAGGGAACTTTTTGTACACCAACTTCTATTCATTGTAAGATCTTGATTGTTGGTATCAAACTCACTCATCCATGTCTTTATGGACCTTGATTTGTGCACTGGTGCGCAGTCATGTTGGAACAGGAAGGGGCCATCCCAAAACCATTCCCACAAAGTTGGGAGCATGAAATTGTCCAAAATGTATTGGTTATGCTGATACCTTAATGCCCTGTACGCACGGTCGGAAATTCCGTCAGAAAATGTCCGACCGGATTATGTTGTTGGAAAATTCGATCGTGTGTGGGCTCTATCAGACTTTTTCTGTTGGAAATTCCACCAGAAAAAGTTTGAGAGCTGGATCTAAAATTTTCCAACAACAAAATCCGATTGGACTTTTTCCGATCGTTTGTAGAGAATTCTGACGGACAAAGTGCCACGCATACTCAAATTAAATTACGAGACCAAATCTATTGGCTACTAGCCTCTACGTAGTCCCGTCATACGCAACAAACGTCACCTCGTTCCGAACGATCGGATTTTCCGACAACTTTGTCTGACCGTGTGTATGCAACCCATGTTTCAGCCAAAATCCGTCTGAAAAAATCAGACAGATTTTGTGGTCGGAATGTCCGACAGTGTGTAAAAGGCATAAGAATTCCCTTCACTGGAACTAAGGGACCAAGCCCAGCCCTTGAAGGCTGCTAGTCTGTTTTCTGGAACTTTAAAAAATATAGTGGATGGAAGATTGGCAACCTGAATATTTCTGCAGCCCAAGCAAATCCCTGGAGAGGTTGGATGGGTGGCCCAATACGTTTGGCAGTATAGTGTGGATGAGCGAGTTTGGGGTGGAGGAACTTGACTGGCCTGCACAGAGTCCTCACCTCAACTCAATAGAACACCTTTGGGATGAATTAGAGAGGAGACTGCGAGCCAGGCCTTCTCGTCAACATTAGTCCCTGACCTCAAAAATCTGCTTCCCATAGACCAGCATAAGCATCATAGAAAATGTAGTTCCAAAACATTTGAGGTGCCAAGGTTCACCATCACTGCCATACAGAGCCAGGACAAGGTCACCCAGTGCCCAGGGCAAAGATGCCAAGCCGCGCCCCCTTTCCCTTAGGGCAGTGTTTCTCAAATCCAGTCCTCAGGCCCCCCCAACAGGTCATGTTTTCAGGATTTCCCTCAGATGAAACAGCTGTGGTAATTGCTAAGGCAGTGAAACTGATCAAATCACCTATGAAAAATAATGGAAAACCTGAAAACATGACCTGTTAGGGGGGCCTGAGGACTGGATTTGAGAAACACTGCCTTAGGGTTAGGGTCAGGGTGCCCCCTACCCCTGCAATAAACCATTGCGCCAGGGACAGCCGCCCCTTCTGCCCACCCCTTGTCCCAGCCCTGCTGCCATAGACACACTCTTGAACCTTGTGGACAGCCTTCCCAGATAAGTTGTAGCTGTTATAGCTGCAAAGGGTGGGCCACTCAATATTGAACACTACAAACTAGAACGCCATTAAAGTTCATGTAAAAGGAGGTGTCCCAATACTTTTGACAATATAGTGTAGCTCAGGCTATACTTCTGGATTTAACAGGAAAGCTGCAACTGTCATACACTAAAGCCATACTATCATTTGTTTGTCCTTCTACTCCCCTTGCCAGTCACAGAATGTTTTAATTACTATGAACACATTCAGAGATTACAAAGCACTCTGTGAATTGGAAAGGGGAGAAATAAACAATATTGTGGCTTATGTGCATCAGAGCGTGCATCAGTCAGAGTTGCTCTTCACTGAATGCAAATATTACAGTAACCACAAATTTAAAGTTACATACACCTCTTAACACTTATGTTAACACTGCAGATTTGAAAAAGTCCTGGAGTTCTACTTTAATAACTATAACAATATTGGGTGTGACCACTAGATGGTGCAAAAGGGAAGCAGTATTTAGCTGTAACATGAATTGTGAAGGGATGGAGACTGCAAACTATTTTCAATTTTGCAGACTGTAATTTTTTTCATTAGGATTTTACAGAAGTGAAAGATACATCCATCTAATCTGGAGAATGCACAACACTGTACAGTGGTACAACATATGTGGGGGGGTCCATAAACAGTCACATGAACAGTGCAAAAAAATTTGCAAAAATAGCATAAGCGATCTTCCAAAGAGTGATGAATTCTTCACACAACACCGTGAGTGTCCCAAGCATCTCTCCCCGTCAGTATTGAACTCACCAAAGGTAGTTGCTTCACACTCGCGTGTTTGGCAGCAGAGCAGTTACCCATAAAGGGTTAACTCCTCAGATTGCCAATCTCCACTTGGTGCAATCAGGTGTAACACACTCTCATAAAGGGAAGATAAAGAAAAACTCCACTAGTGCAATAACGTCAAAACCTATGATCCATTTATTGTATAAAATCTTCAAATATTGCACTTAGGCCGCGTACACACGCGGGGACTGTTCGCCCAACTTTGTCCGTCAAACAGTTTCAGCAAACAGTCCGCTCAAAATTAGCATGGACGGACTTGCCCACACACGACGAACGAACAGTTTGCTGAAACCGTGCGCGATGACGTGAACGGCACGTACGACGGGACGGAAAATACAACGTCCTATACACTGCATTATAACTTTCGGCGTGTAAATCCTTTCTGAGTATGCGCGGAACTTAGTTTGACGAACAAGCCTACACACGAGGGGACTGTTCGCTGAAACAAAGTTTCAGCGGACAGTTTTACGGAATTTCCGAAAAACCTTGTTCAGCGGACTGTTCGCTGAAACTGTCCGCTGAAAGCCCACACACGAGCTGACTGTCCGCCGAAACACTGTTCAGCGGACAAAGTTGGGCGAACAGTCCCCGCGTGTGTACGCGGCCTTACAATGTTCACATGTAAAACATGCATTGGAAAAAATGTCACCCAGAACGCAAAGGCAGCAGCTGAACAATAAACAGCAGGCAATATCTCACCACGCTGGAAATACAGACAGAGTGTCTCTCGTGATGTCTAATGCCCCGTACACGAGATCGGACTATCTGGCGGTTTTTTTCCCCAAAAGTCCGGCAGACTTAGAAAGAAGTTTTGACTCAAAATTGTCCGCTGGACTCGGCAGTCGAGCGGACAATCCGGCCGTCTGTGTGCTAGTCCGCCGGACTTTTGAAATGAACGGACTTGCCTCTACCCATTCACCTGGTGAAAAAAGTGTAAATAAAACACAACACAAGGTGTTAAAATAATTCATTGCACAGCTCCGGTGGTCTTCCGCCTTGGGGGGTCTTCTCACCCATCTTCTGCTAGCTCTTTTACTAGCGGAGGAGCACAGCTTTCTTCTTCTTCGTCGCCACTCGGGGGTCTTCTTCCGACTTCAGGGGTCTTGTCCCCCTCTTTGGACCTTCTTGCCGGGCCTCCGCTTTCTTCTCCCAGCTCTTTTACTAGCGGTGGGCCAGTCTTCTGTTGCCGCCGCCTCTTCTTCTGACTTCAGGGGTCTTGTCCCCCTCTTCGGTTCTTCTTGCCAGGCCTCCGCTTTCTTCTTCCAGCTCTTTTACTAGCGGTGGCCCGGTCTTCTGTCGCTGCTGTCGCCGCCTTCTCTTCTTCTTCCTTGAGATGATGACTCAACGCTCTCTCTGTCCGCAATGACAGGGGCACGTTGTGTGGCGACTTATATAGGGACAATGGGTCACCGGGTGATGTCCCCGCCCCTTATGATGTCACAGTCCTGGAGGATGCTGGGACTGTGACATCATAAGGGGCGGGGTCATCATGTGACATCACCCGGTGACCCTGCCCATTGTCCCTATATAAGTCCCCCGAAGTCGGAAGAAGAGGCGGCAGCGACAGAAGACTGGGCCACCATTAGTAAAAGAGCTGGGAGAAGAAAGCGGAGGCCCGGCAAGAAGACCCGAAGAGGGGGACAAGATCCCCGAAGAGGGAGACAAGACCCCCGAAGTCGGAGGAAGACCCCGGGCGGCGGCGGTGACGAAGAAGAAGAAAGCCAGGCTCCTTCGCTAGTAAAAGAGCTAGCAGAAGATAGCGGAGAAGTCCGGCGAGAAGACCCCCCAAGATGGAAGACCACCGGAGCTTTGCTATAAATTATTTTAAAACCTTGTGTTGTGTTTTATTTACACTTTTTTCACCAGGTGAATGGGTAGGGGTACATTGCACTCCATACTCATTCACATAGGGTGGGGGGCCGGTATCTGGGGGCCCCCTTATTAAAGGGGGCTCCCGGATTCCTATAAGCCCCCCACCAGCAGACCCCAACAACCAACGGCCAGGGTTGTCGGGAAGAGGCCCTTGTCCTCATTAACATGGGGACAAGGTGCTTTGGGGTGGGGGGGGCTGCAGGGCCCCCCTTCCTCAAAGCACCCCCCCATGTTGAGGGCATGCAGCCTGGTATGGCTCGGTGGGGCGCTCGCTCGTCCCCACCCCCTTTCCTGACCGACCGGGCTGTGTGCTTGGATAAGGGTCTGATATGGACCTGGGGGGGCCCCCACGCCATTTTTTTGGCGTAGGGCTTCCCCTTTAAGTCCATACCAGGTGACGGGACCAGCAAGGTGTCAATCTCGCCGATGGAGGCGGCGACATTGACCTCCTGCGTTAGTCCCGTTTATCTGGCGCCATGTTCAAAATGAACAGACTTTCCTCATTGTGTGGGCAAGTCCGTTCATTTCAAAAGTCCAGCCATAGTCCGGCGGTTTGTCCGCCACACCTAGTCCGCCGGAAAAGTACAGTCGTGTGTGGGCAGATCCGCTCGTTCGAAAAGTCCGGCGCACCTCCGCTTCAAAGCCTGGAGGTTTGTCCACCGGATAGTCCGATCATGTGTACGTGGCATAAGAATTCCTACTGGTTGCAGTACAGCCACGTCCCAAAGCGTTTTGTCATCACAACTTCGTACTGGTATTGGCTGTACAGCACAGCAACCTTTCTGATATGCTGAGAGGGATGCAAATGATTACCACTTACACGCCCCTCTCCTAACACATGTACGCATATCGTACTGCCCCAAATAGCACAGGAAGGGAAGCACTCATGACACCATAGCTCAAAATAAAAGTAAAAATAATTGTGATGGTCCACAGACGGAACCCATGTCCTAACATAAAATCAAAGCATGTGGAGATATCACCACGATACCAATGAACAATCACATAAAATGAGAGAAAAAATTATAAATAAATCTGGACGTAAGATGAAAATCTGAAAAAAAAAAACGAAAATTATTGATTGATAAAACAATTTAAATCAAGTTCAATATTCAACCCATTGTGCCTTTAAAGTATTTAATAAAAAAAATCCATTTAGTTTCTCTCTTATTATTTAAAGAGGAAGTAAACCCTGATGGGTTTACTTCCTCTTTGATTCCCTGCAAAGGTAAAGCATAATGGACTACTATGCATTGCATAGTAGCCCATTATGTGTCACTTACCTGACACAGGAGCCAGTGAAGTCACCGCTGTCCCCTTGTGTACGGAGCCTCCATCTTCTCGGTGGGTCTCGCTGCTCCGGCGCTGTCATTCAAATAAGCCGCGATGACATCACTCCCGCGCATGCACACGGGAGCCGCCACTCGCGGCATATCGCCGTTGACAGCGGCGCCTGTGTTTTGGCAAATATCTCCTAAACCATGTAGGTTTAGGAGATATTTCTTGGACCTACAGGTAAGCCTTAATCTAGGCTTACCTGTAGGTCAAAGTGGTTTGTAAGCAGAGAGTTAAAGGTTGAGAAGGGCTGACAGGGACTGGATGACAAGGAATTAAGAAGAGAGACAAAGTAGGCTTGTTTGGCAGAATGGAGGCAGGAATTGTATTTTAGAAGAGCGGCTTTATATAGGGTGAAGTCTTGCATGCATTTGGTTTTACGCCACAGTCGTTCAAGAGCATGGCAATGTCTCTTGAGATTTCTAGTGTTGTCAGTTTGCCAGGGTTTTAATGGTCGGGGCCTGATTCTGCGTGTGGTTAGAGGAGCAAGTGCACCTAGTGATGATGAGAGTGAACTGTTGTAGACAGAGGTGGCCAGGTCAGGACAGGACAGGGGAGAGATTATGTCATATAGGTGGTCAGTAGCAGAATAGAGAAGAGAAGGGTTAAAGTGGCGAAGGTTTCTACAAGTAATTGTTTGTTGCTTGGAGGGATAGGTAATTGGAGGCAAGGATACAGTGAAAGTAATGAGGTTGTGATCAGAGAGGAAAGGGGGTGTTGGTGAGGTTGCCAGGGTTGCAAAGATGGGAGAATACAAGGTCAAGGGTATTACTACTGGAGTGAGTGGAAGTATGTGTCCATTGGGTTAGGTCAAAAGATGAGGCTAAGTAGAGAGGTTTAGCTGTAGTTGGGCTGTTAACATTGACAGGAATGTTGAAGTCACCAAGAATGATAGTGGGTATTTCAGAGGAGAGAAAGTAGGGTAGCCAGGCAGCAAAGTCATCAAGAAAGCGCAATACCGTTCCAGGAGGCCGATAAATTGCAATCCTCAGAGATATGGGAGAAAACAGGCGAATACAGTGCATCTCAAAAGAAGAGAGGGATAGAGAAGGAGGGACAGGAAGGACTTGGAAGGTGCTTTGTGGGAATCAGGGCCAATCCTAGAGTCACAGACACCTGGGTGCAGAAATATTTCTGGCGCCCCCACATGGACGTGGTCATCTTACCAACCCCTCCCCTTTACAAATGTTACTATGGCAACGACTCAAACACAGAGATGCTTCCCTAAGAAGTCTTCATTAACCTAGGATCCTCCCATGATCTTTTAACAATAAAGAAAACACAGGAAGAGCGTACGCTAATGAGACCTGGAGGGGGGTCTCTCTGATGCACACAGAGAGGGCTTCTGTTAGAGAGTCTGTTAGAAAGAGCCCCCAGACATAGTACAGGAGATGGTCAGAGACTGTAGACATGATACAAGAGACGGTCAGAGACTGCAGACATAATACAGGAGATGGCCAGAGACTGCAGACATGTTGCAGGAGATGGTCAGAGACTGCAGACATACTACAGGAGATGGTCAGAGACTGCAGACATAATACAAGAGATGGTCAGAGATGGCAGACATAATACAGGAGATGGTTAGAGACTGCAGGCGTGTTACAAGAGATGGTCAGAGACTGCAGTTCCTATGGACGTTAGTAGATAATGGCCGATCGGCCCTCTCACCTGACCCAGCGATACAGCAACAACGGTTCCTCTTATCAGGAGTCTGCTCACTCTGAATTTCTCGTGGCAACTCCGCTGGGTAGAGCCCAGATCTGTATTCTGGCAATGACTCCATTCCTTTCTCCGCCAGGTATGGCGCTAGGCTATGTGGCTTTCCCTCTGGTGGCACAGAGCAGAGGGGTTCTCCCTCTGATGGTGTTTCCCCAGCACTGTCCTCTCCCTCTGGAGTCTTGGGTGTACTTCCCTGAAAGCTTTCCCGGGCTCCTGGATCTCTCTCCCTCCCATTCAGCTGAGCATGCTGTGTGAACTGCAGTTTCCGTGTTACAAGTGGGCTGCCAGTCCTCGGGACTACATGTCCCAAAATCCTCTTTGCTCCTTTTTTTTTCTTCCCTGGCCGATATGAAGGCGGGGGAAGAAACATAGTGCGCCGCTCACTAGTACAGCAGGAGAAGGAGAGGGAGAGGGGAAATGAGAGCCTGCGGCTGCAGTGGCGTCACTAGGGTTGACGTCACCCCTTCAACAACTATAGTCACCCCTCAGTACAGACCCCCCTCCACTAAGTATAGACCCCCCTCCATCAGTGCAGACCCCCACTAAGTTTAAACCCCATATCAGTATAGACCCCCCAGAACAAAACACCCCCCTCTATCAGTACAGACCCCCTCAGGACAAACCACCCCCCTCTATTAGTACAGAACCACCCCCCTCCATTAGTACAGACCCCCCCAGAACAAAACACCCCCTACATTAGTACAGACCCCCCCAGAACAAACCACCCCCCTACATTAGTACAGACCCCCATCAGAACAAACCACCCCCTCCATTAGTACAGACCCCCCTCAGGACAAACCACCCCCCTCCATTAGTACAGACCCCTCAAAACAAACCACCCCCCTCCGTTAGTACAGACCCCCAAAACAAACCACCCCCCTCCATTAGTGCAGACCCCCCGGACAAACCACCCCCCTCCATTAGTGCGGACCCCCCGGACAAACCACCCCCTCCATTAGTACAGACCCCCCAGGACAAACCACCCCCCCTCCATTAGTATAGACCCCCCCCAGGACAAACCACCCCCCACATTAGTATAGACCCCCCAGGACAAACCCCCCTCCTACATTAGTATAGAGCCCCCATGACAAACCACCCCCTCCATTAGTATAGACCCCCCAGGACAAACCACCCACCCCTCCATTAGTATAGACCCCCAGGACAACCCCCCCCCTCCATTAGTATAGACCCCCCAGGACAAACCCCCTCTCCATTAGTATAGACCCCCCCAGGACAAACCCCCCTCTACATTAGTATAGACCCCCCCAGGACAAACCCCCCCTTCCATTAGTATAGACCCCCAGGACAAACCACCCCCCTACATTAGTATAGACCCCCCAGGACAAACCACCCCTCTCCATTAGTATAGACTCCCCCAGGACAAAACACCCCCTACATTAGTATAGACCCCCCAAGACAAACCACCCCCCTTCATTAGTATAGACCCCCAGGACAAACCACCCCCCCATTAGTATAGACCCCCCAGGACAAATTACCCCTCTCCATTAGTATAGACCCCCAGGGCAAACCACCTCCCATCCATTAGTATAGACCCCCCAGGACAAACCACCCCCCCTCCATTAGTATAGACCCCCAGGACAACCCCCCCCCCTCCATTAGTATAGACCCCCTAGGACAAATCACCCCCGTCCATTAGTATAGAACCCTCAGGACAACCACCCTCCATTAGTATAGACCCCCAGGACAAACCACCCCCCTACATTAGTATAGACCCCCCAGGACAAACCACCCCCCTCCATTAGTATAGACCCCCCAGGACAAACCACCCCCCTCCATTAGTATAGACACCCCAGGATAAACCCCCCTCTCCATTAGTATAGACCCCCCCAGGACAAACCCCCCTCTCCATTAGTATAGACTCCCCAGGACAAAACCCCTTCCATTAGTATAGACCCCGGGACAAACTACCCCCCCTCCATTAGTATAGACCCCGGGACAAACTACCCTCCCTCCATTAGTATAGACCCCCCAGGACAAACCACCCCCTCCATTAGTATAGACCCCCCAGGACAAATCCCCCCTCCATTAGTATAGACCACCCAGGACAAATCACGCCCCTCCATTAGTATAGACCCCCCAGGACCACCCCCCCTCCATTAGTATAGACCCCCGGAACAAACCACCCCTCCTCCATTAGTATAGACCCCCCCAGGACAAACCACCCACCTACATTAGTATAGACCCCCAGGACAAACCACCCCCCCCACATTAGTATAGACCCCCAGGATAAACCACCCCCCTCCATTAGTACAGACCCCCCAGGACAAACCCCCCTCTCCATTAGTATAGACCCACCAGGACAAACCACCCCCTTCCATTAGTATAGACCCCCTAGGACAAATCACCCCCGTCCATTAGTATAGAACCCACAGGACAACCACCCTCCATTAGTATAGACCCCCAGGACAAACCACCCCCCTACATTAGTATAGACCCCCCAGGACAAACCACCCCCCTCCATTAGTATAGACCCCCCAGGACAAACCACCCCCCTCCATTAGTATAGACCCCCCAGGATAAACCCCCCTCTCCATTAGTATAGACCCCCCAGGACAAACCCCCCTCTCCATTAGTATAGACTCCCCAGGACAAAACCCCTTCCATTAGTATAGACCCCGGGACAAACTACCCCCCCTCCATTAGTATAGACCCCGGGACAAACTACCCTCCCTCCATTAGTATAGACCCCCAGGACAAACCACCCCCTCCATTAGTATAGACCCCCCAGGACAAATCCCCCCTCCATTAGTATAGACCACCCAGGACAAATCACGCCCCTCCATTAGTATAGACCCCCCCAGGACCACCCCCCCTCCATTAGTATAGACCCCCGGAACAAACCACCCCTCCTCCATTAGTATAGACCCCCCCAGGACAAACCACCCACCTACATTAGTATAGACCCCCAGGACAAACCACCCCCCCACATTAGTATAGACCCCCAGGATAAACCACCCCCCTCCATTAGTATAGACCCCCCCAGGACAAACTCCCCTCTCCATTAGTATAGACCCCCCCAGGACAAACTCCCCTCTCCATTACTATAGACCCCTGACAAACCACCCCCCCCCTCCATTAGTATAGACCCCCCAGGACAAACCCCCCTCGATTAGTATAGACCCCTGACAAACCACACCCCCTCCATTAGTATAGACCCCCCAGGACAAATCACCCCCCCTCCATTAGTATAGACTCCCCCATGACAAACCACCCCTCCTCCATTAGTATAGACCCCCAGGACAAATAACCCCCCTCCATTAGTATAGACCCCCCCAGGACAAACCCCCCTCCATTAGTATAGACCCCGGGACAAACCACCCCCCCTCCATTAGTAAAGACACCCAGGACAAACCACCCCCCTACATTAGTATAGATCCCTCAAGACAAACCACCCCTCCTCCATTAGTATAGACCCCCCCAGGACAACCCCCCTCTCCATTAGTATAGACCCCTGGGACAAACCACCCCCCTCCATTAGTATAGACCCCCGGGACAAACCACCCCTCCTCCATTAGTATAGACCCCCCAGGACAAACCCCCTCTCCATTAGTATGGACCCCCCCAGGACAAACCCCCCTCCATTAGTATAGACCCCTGACAAACCACCCCCCTCCATTAGTATAGACCCACCCAGGACAAATCACCTCCCCTCCATTAGTATAGACTCCCCCATGACGAACCACCCCCCCCCCTCTATTAGTATAGACCCCCCAGGACAAATAACCCCCTCTCCATTAGTATAGACCCCCCAGGACAAACCTCCTTCCATTAGTATAGACTCCGGGACAAACCACCCCCCCTCCATTAGTATAGACCCCCAGGACAAACCACCCCCCTACATTAGTATAGACCCCCAAGACAAACCACCCCTCCTCCATTAGTATAGACCCCCCAGGACAACCCCTATCTCCATTAGTATAGACCCCGGAACAAACCCCCCCCCCATTAGTATAGACCCCGGGACAAACCACCCGACCTCCATTAGTATAGACCCCCCCAGGACAAACCTCCTCTCCATTAGTATGGACCCCCCAGGACAAACCTCCCTCTCCATTAGTAAAGACCCCTGACAAACCACCCCCCATTAGTATAGACCCCCCAGGACAAATCACCCCCCCTCCATTAGTATGGACTCCCCCAGGACAAACCACCCCCCCTCCATTAGTATAGACCCACCAGGACAAACCACCCCCCTACATTAGTATAGACCCCCAAGACAAACCACCGCCTCCATTAGTATAGACCCCCCAGGACAAACTCCCCTCCATTAGTATAAACCAGCCAGGACAAATCACCCTCCTCCATTAGTATAGACCCCCCAGGACAAACCCCCCTCCATTAGTGTAGACCCCCCCAGGACAAATCATCCCTCCCTACATTAGTATAGACCCCCCAGGACAAACCAGCCCACATTAGTATAGACCCCCCCAGGACAAACCACCCCCCCTCCATTAGTATAGACCCCCCCAGGACAAACCACCCCCCTACATTAGTATAGACCCCCCCCAGGACAAACCACCCCCACCCCTCCATTAATCTAATTAAAAAACACCCGGGCGGCAGCTGGAGAGGAGAGGACCGCATGCAGCCGAGCCGCCCAGGTGGAGAACATAGCGCGTCAGGCTTTGGTAGCAGGCGGGAGTTACACACAGGAGGAGGAGTGTGTACACACACGTCGGGTACGGACTCCCCCCAGTGACGTCACTGCGCGGCTGGTCTCTCTGCACACAGACACAGCCGCTCCGATCTCTGTTCTCCTCCTCTGACAGGAGGAGGGAGGGGGGATGGGCTTTGGCAAGAAACAAAGCGTCGGCGGCCGCGGTGACCGGCGGAGAGAGCCGCCTACGGACAAAGAGAGGAGGAGGAGTGAAGGGAGCTCTCTGGGTCTTCAGCGCCCCCACCTCTGTGGCGCCCGGGTGCACTGCACCCCGTGCACCCTGCCTAGGAACGGCCCTGGTGGGAATAGAAGGAAGCCAACTCTACCTCCTTTCTGTCTGTTGGGTCTAGGGGAGTGAGTCCAATGGGGATCACCATGGGAGAGGGCATCCCTGCAAATTAAGGGAATTCCTTGGGGACCCCCAGGTCACCAAAATTAGTGTCGCCATTGGAAGATTTCCCCTTTATTACTTTTCTGGGACAACCCAAAATTTGTAATTTTCTTTACTTTCACTTTAGTGATAGTGGTAAGCAGGACAAATGGAGAGGGTGAATATTCCTAACAGGGGTAATCTTTTCAAAATTGCATTGTTCATTAAAATAATACCTGGTGATTTGCTATTAAGGTCCTTCTACAGACACTTCCAGGTATTGGGTGACAACTATTTTTCAGTTGTGCCATTGCGTTGTCATCTTATCACAAGTGTCCCTTTTATAGACTTTAAGCAGCTGTGTTCAACACACATTGCAATGGCATGGTCCATCAGTGAACCAGCCCAAAGCAATGATGTACAGCTGAAGCCTGGGGAACTACATGTAGAAAGGAAGTAGGCTGAAGGTGATCAACAG
Source organism: Lithobates pipiens (assembly GCF_037356315.1). Lineage (NCBI taxonomy): Eukaryota > Metazoa > Chordata > Amphibia > Anura > Ranidae > Lithobates > Lithobates pipiens. The sequence goes on from NW_027507696.1 coordinate 19,301,122, forward strand.
TACTGAGAAGCAAATAAAGAATGAAAAAAAATGATAAAAAAATAAAATTGTATTGGATAAAATAAATGGCAATTGTTTATGATACATAGTGCTCTAGAAAACTATTGTAAATGCCCAGTTACAATACTATTAATAATATTTCAAATTTTGCACTCAATACACTATGCTTTTTCCTTTAACTTTTTTTTAAGTTTCAAAATACTGGTCTTTGTGTGTCACATATCTTAGTTACAAATGAACACTATATTTCCAAAAAAATTTGGGACACCTGCCTTTACACGCACATGTACTTTAACGGCATCCCAGTCTTAGTCCATAAGATTATATACTGAGTTGGCCCACCCTTTGCAGGTTTAGGAGAACCTGATAGAACACCTTTGGGATGAATTAGAGTGGAGACTAGAGTAGAGTGGAGCTAGGCCTGCTCGTCCAACAGCAGTGCCTGACCTCACGAATGCGCTTCTGGAAGAATGGTCAAATATTCCCATAAACACACTCCTAAACCTTGTGAACAGCCTTCCCAGAAGAGTTGAAGCTGTTATAGCTGCAAAGGGTGGGCAATATTGAACCCTATGGACTAAGACTAGGATGGCATTAAAGTTCATGTGTGTATAAAGGCAGGCATCCCACTTTTTGTAATATAGTATATGTAAAACCACAAGCATGTGCCTGACTTGTGTATTCTATTGGCATACTTACACTGCTTCCTGAATGGGATCGAACAAATGCAACTGACTCCAGAGATGATGATCGACTGAAATAGAAAATAGGTGGACAGATGTAATCATGCATTTAAAAATTATAGTTACATGATACGTGTATAATTTCATTCAACCTTTCAAGATAACTGACAAGTGTATGTTTTTTTATTTGAATTGGAATACATATCGAAATATTTGTTTCTTAAAAATGTAGCTAAGAGTGCAAAGGATATTTAGTTAAGTTAGTCTAAAATTCTTCTATAAGAGCTGGATCATTTGACCCAATGACCAGGGCCGTCTTTAATAATGATTGGACCCTGGGCAAACGTTTTCTTTCCCCCCCCCCAATACAATTTTGCTCTCCCCCTGCTCTGAGACATACAATAAATAGCAGCTAGACTTAAAATCGGTTTACTGTGTCGGATCAGGCAGCGATTGCAATTGGTTGCCAGAGGTTACAGTGGATCATTACCCATTACTAACTGGTTGCTAGAGGTTACAGCACACATTACGGCTCGCTGATTAGTTGCTAGATGTTACACTACATGATTTCTGCTTGTTTTTTGGTTGCTAGAGATTACTGTACAGTAATACTGCTCACTGCAGGGGGCATGATATCCACCTGAATGCTGCCTTTATTTACATATCAATGCCTTTGGATGAAGCTATTTACATATGAATGCTGCTATTTACATAGGAATGCTGGGTATTTACATGTAAACACAGGTCTGCAGGTGAGTCATCTGTACACAACAATAGGGCAGAGCTGGGCACCATTAGTAGCAGCACTTCACACTGAGATATCAGGACATAGCAAGGGACTAAAACTTCAAGGGACAAGGGAATTTAAACTGGGATAGTTGGCAAGTATGAGGCAGCTGCTTTGGGCCCCAAAACAATGACAGGGCCCAGGGCAGCTGCCCCCTTTTGCCCTACTTTAAAGACGGCCCTGCCAATGACAACCACTGTTTTATGGTCTTTTCATATTTGGGCATATTTCTTTACTTTAATTCTGTGAGCCAGGTGCAGCTGACTTAAAGGCCATTACATGATGAAAATGCATACATATAAACAATATACTGTAAATACATTTGTTGTACATCACTTCTGGATAATAATCCACACACACACACATGTAAAATATTGAGGCACTGGAACAAGCCTGTAAATATCTGATACCTGACACCTGATATGCATTTATATTATCTAAATCATTGACTCATTATTTAAACGAGGATATGAATGACAATGCCAAAGCCTATATATTTACATAACAAGACAGAAATGCCAGCTTTTATATTTTTCTCTTCCCATGTTCCATTTTTTAACCAGTTCCATACCAGGCCATAGTAACATGATGCCGGCAGGAACACTCTCCCATGCCGAGAGGACGTCATATGACATCCTCCCATTCTCGCTGCTCCTGCGGGCCCCCACGCTGCGATCAGGAACGAGGAGTGTCCCTCTGGACACAGCCCATCTCAGATCAGTGTAAAGAGCCAATAAAAATGTCTCTTTACTACGTGATTGGCTGTGTCCAATCACAGATGGTCACATGCATTGTCCTCATGCACTACGATCGTGCGCACCCCTAGGGGCATGCAGTGTGGCGATCGGGGCAGAATCTTGTCACCTTGACACAGCCCATCCTTGATTGCAGTAAAGAGCCAATAGAATTGGCTCTTTACCACCTGACCGACTGTGTCCAATCACAGTTGGTCACAGAATGTAAACAAACCACGGTAACGAGCTGTTACTGGGTTCTCTTCCTCACACACCGATCGTGTGGGGAGATTGCAGTAACAGCTCGTTATTGCTTACAGTGCACACCAACAGACACTGATTGCCCCCCAGTAATAAAGAGGACCTGTCACCAGTCCATCAAAGTACCTGAGTACCCAAGTACCTGTCACCAGCCCATCAGAGTACCTGTCACAACCCCTCAGCCTCAGATTACCCAAGTACCTATCTGCAGCCCATCAGAGTACCCGAGCACCTGTCTCCAGCCCAGCAGAATACCTGAGTACCTATCTCCAGCCCATCAGAGTAACCGAGTACCTATCTGCAGCCCATCAGAGTAACCGAGTACCTATTCCAGTGTCCTGGTGCTCCAGAACCTTCAAAAGTGTGATAGGTAGGAATGAAATTAGATGTGTAATATAGGCTCCTAGAATGCCTGAAGGTACTACTTCAATGTTGGACCTCTCTATGTGGCCAGGCTGTGTAAAAGTCTCACACATGGGGTATCGCCATGTGTAAGAGTAGCAAAATGTATTTTGGGGAGTTATTTTTGCTATGTACATGCTATGAAATATCATATAAATTGACCACTTTGTGAAATTTTATGTGTAATTTATGCTCCTAGAACGCCTGACGGTGCTCGCTCCCTGCATGTTGGACCTCTTTATGTGGCCAAGCTGTGTAAAGGTCTCACACATGTGGTATCGCCATACTCATACTCAGGCATCGCCATACTCAGGACGAGTAGCAGCATGTATTTTGGGGTTTCATTTTTGCTATGTACATGCTATGTGTTAGAAATATCTTATGAATTGACCACTTTGTGTAAAATAAAAATACGTTTTCATTTTCTTTACAGTTTTTCAAAGGCTTTTGGAAAAAAATGAACCATTCAAAAAACTCATAATGCCTCCTAGAATTTATGTTGGGTTGTTGGCTTTCCAAAATGGGGTAATTTTGTGGGTATTTCCATTATCCTGGTGCCCCAGGGCTTTCAAAAGTGTAATAGGTTCTTAGGAAATTAGATGTGTAATTTATGCTCCTAGAATGCCTGAAGGTGCTACTTCAATGTTGGGCCTCTGTATGTGGCCAGGCTGTGTAAAAGCCTCACACATGTGGTATTGCCATACTACATAGGAGGAGTAGCAAAATGTTTTTTGGGGTGTAATTGGAAGTATGCATATGTTGTGTGTGAGAAATAACTTGTTATTATGACAATTTTGTATAAAAAAATAAAAATAATAATTTCTTAAATTTCCCAAGAATTGTTGGAAAAAATTACAACTTCAAAAAACTCGCCATGCCTCCTACTAAATACTTTGGACTGATATTAAGCTATTCGCAAAAGTTCTAGCTACCCGTCTGTCCCCTCTACTGCCTAAAATTATTCATAATGATCAAGTGGGGTTTGTCCCTGGCAGGGAGGCAAGGGACAACACCACCAAGACGATACATCTTATATCCCTGATCCAACGTAAAAACCTAAGAGCTTGCCTCTTATCTTTCGACGCTGAAAAGGCCTTCGATAGGGTCAGTTGGAGGTTTCTACAGCTGTCTCTAGAACAACTTGGCCTCGGAGCTCCCTTCATCTCTAAAGTTATGTCCCTATATTCACGACCCTCAGCTGCGGTCCTGGTCAACGGTACCACATCAGCCCCCTTTGACATTGCAAACGGCACCCGACAGGGCTGCCCCCTGTCCCCCCTCCTCTTTGTCATCATCATTGAACATTTGGCCTGTGCCATACGACAAAACCCCTCCATCCTCGCTATTCAAACTCCGTCTGCACATCACAAACTCTCCCTGTACACTGATGACCTCCTTGTGTATATTCAGAATCCACACATCTCCCTACCATCCCTACTCAGAGAATTTCAACGTTTTGGTATCCATAGTAACTTTAAGATCAACATCTCTAAGACAGAAGCCCTCAACATATCCCTCACCCCCTCCACGCTGTCCCTTCTAAAGTCCAACTTTTAATTTAAATGGCAGACCAAGGGGATCTCTTACCTGGGGGTCATTATACCCTCCAACCTAGATGATTTGTTTTCCCTGAATTATATTCCCCTGCTTAACCGTATACGGAAGGACCTTGAGGAGTGGGGGGGATCTCCTTTGCCCTGGTTCGGAAGGATTAATATCCTAAAGATGGACACTCTACCCAAGTTCCTGTATTTATTTCAAACGATCCCCATCCATGTCCCCAAATCATTTTTTATCTCCCTACGCTCGCTAGCTATCAGATTCATGTGGAACAGGGACCTCCCCAGAGTTAAATTTAAACTGCTTACACTCCCGAAGACTATGGGAGGAACAGGCCTCCCTGACTTTGAGACCTACCATACAGCTGCTCATATGTCCCGCATCATAGAATGGTTCCCCCGTCCTCCTTGCAAGGCCTCGCTGTCCGTTGAACAGGACCTTTCTCCTGTAGATCTCCGAGCTCTTCTATGGGGATACAAACAAGACTACTCTCATATGACCTCCTTATCCCCACTGACCTTGGCCTCCTTGAAGCTGTGGTATATGACAGGGCTAAACACCACCCTTTCCTCTGATCCGGGCCCCCTGACGTCCCTCTCTGACCATCCTGCCTTACCACAAAGTACGGGGGCAGCCTCCCTAGGACCCTTTAAGCGTACAGAGTGGCCGCAAGCTCGCACATTTGTGCATCCTTCTCAGGGGACCTCGGTCCCCGCGGCAGACTCCGGAGATTGGCTCACGGCCCTACATGTGTCCACGTTTACCAAACGCCTACACTCCTCCTCTCAAATACATCGCAAGCTTACCAACTTCGAGGAACTGTGCTCGCTCCCAGAAACTCCCAAACACCTACTATCCTCCTTATATAACCTACTGCAGACTTTAGCACATGATCAACTCCCACATTACACTAGGCTGTGGTCTGCGGATTTGGGTGAAGACATCTCTGTGACGGAATGGCAAACCTCTTTTCATTTCACACATAAGTCTACCATCTCCTGCTACTCTCAAGAAAAGAACTGCAAGCTATTGTCCAGATGGTACAGAGACCCTGCTACTTTACACAAAATCTTCCCGTCTACACCAGCCACCTGCTGGCGCTGTGAAGCTTCAGTCGGAACTTATATACATGTCTGGTGGGACTGTGAGAGGATCCGCCCCTTCTGGACGCAGGTTTTTGAATGTTATAATCTCTTAGCTGATGTTCCGGTTCATATCTCTCCGGAAATCGCATTACTCTCCATACTGCCCTGTCTATTAAATCGCAGAGACAGAGATTGCTCCGCTTTTTTATGTCCTCTGCTAGACAACTGATTCCTGCTTATTGGAAGACGACGAATACTCCCCCATTGTCACGGTGGGTATCGATTATGAATGACACCATGAGAATGGAGGAGATGTTGGCACTGGACAATGACACTTACATCAAATTTATATCTCAATGGTCGATCTGGCTCCGCTTCTCCTCCTCTGACGCCTTAAAGAACCAAATCTTGAACGCATAAGGACATTGTGGGCTCTCTCTTCCCTACCCCCCTTCCCCATACCCCTTCCCCCCTTACCTCCCCTCTCCTCTTGCTATCTAGCTTTCCCCTCTACCACTTTGTTCCTCTTTATTTTGCTCCTCTCCTCCCTTTCCTCCTCTCTCTCTATCTTCTTTATGTTATTGATTAAATATTGTCTCATGTAGTAACCCATGAGTATTTTTCACTACTGTGGCCTCATGGATCGGAGAGCAGGCCGTCTTCCCTACTCTCCAAGCTTCCCATCAGGGACCGGCTGTGGCCGATAGTCATTGGCCGGCCCCCCGTAAATGTACTCCTGTTACTGTTCCTGCTTGCATTTGCCTCATGATGGTTACTGTTTTATTGTTTTTACTTGAAATGTTTCAATAAAAATATTTTCAACACTAAATACTTTGGACTGTCTACTTTTCAAAAAGGGGTCATTTGGGGGGTATTTGTACTTTCCTGACATTTCAGGGCCTCAAGAAATGAGATAGGCCGTCGGTACATCAGGTGTGATCAATTTTCAATGATTGGCACCATAGCTTGTAGACTCTATAACTTTCACACATATCAACTAATATATACTTATTTGGGTTATTTTTACCAAAGATATTTAGCAAAATAAATTTTGGCCCAAATTTATGAACAAAAATAACTTATTAGCAAAAACGAAAAAATAAGTGTTTTTTTTTTCAAAATTTTCACTTATGTCGAAAAAATAAACTCAGTGGCGATTAAATACCACCAAAAAAAAACTATTTGTGTGAAAAAAATGATAAAAATTTTGTGAGTACAGTGTTGCATGGCTGAGTAATTGACATTCAAAATGTGAGAGCACTGAAAGCTTAAAATTGGTCTGGGCAGGAAGGGGGTATAATTGCCCTGTATTGAACGTTCAGGTTTCAGTACAGCGAAGTCAGAAGTTTGAATATGTTCTTTTCATTATGGCTGTAAATTTGTTTATGCCTCTGTGTGGTACACAGAAAACAACAATATGATTATTGTGTATTCTTGTCCTGTTAGGCCCTTAGACACTGCCCTGCTGTGGCTTATCCGCAGTACAGGTGCAGTGCGCTTTCCCATAGACTTTTATTCGCGTTTTTGATCCATTTTCTAAAAGCACACCAAAGGTGCAGCATGCAAGACATTTGGTGCACTTTCAGAAAACACACCAAGAATAATAGAAGTCTATAGGAAAGTGTGGATAACCTGCACAAAAACCGCAGGTACACTGTGCTGCATTTGTGCTGCAGGGATACCGTAGTGGGGCAGTGTGAAAGCACCCTTAGTAGTTCTGATGCATTTTCAAACTTAAAATAGAATTCCTTGTTTAATTATACTGAGGAAGGTTGGCACAGCTGCGCAAGCCCTCGTAGCTGTATGTTGGCTCTTTAAGACACTATAGTAGGCGCACCCGCATCATGTCCCTAGAGCCAATACGCATGCCTGACAGGCACGATGACCGCCGGGCACCCGCGATCGATCGTGACACAGGTAACACAGTTAACCCCTTGATCGCCCCCTAGTGTTAACCCCTTCCCTGCCAGTGACATTTATACAGTAATCAGTGGGTATTTTTAGCTCTGATCGTTGTATAAATGTAAATGGTCCCAAAAAAGTGTAAAAAGTGTCTGATGTGTCTGTCGCAATGTTGCAGTCCTGATAAAAAGTGCAGAGAAAAAATAAAAAATAAAAATGCCATAAATCTATCCCCTATATTGTAGACGCTATAACTTTTGCGCAAACCAATCAATATACTCTTATTGTGATTTTTGTTACCAAAAGTATGTAGAAGAATACATATCGGCATAAACTGATGAAGAAATTTGTTTTATTTTAATTTTATCTTTGATATTTATTATAGCAAAAAGTACAAAATATTGTGTTTTCTTCAAATTTGTCACTCTTCTTTTGTTTATAGTGCAAAAAATGAAAACCACAGAGGCGATCAAATAGCACCAAAAGAAAGATCTATTTGTGGGGAAAACAAGGACATCAATTTTGTTTGGGTACCACGTCACACGACCGCACAATTGTCAGTTAAAACAACGCAGTGCTGTTTCGCACAAAACAAAATAAAAAAAAAACGGCCTGCTCGGGAAGGGGCAAATCCTTCTGGGGCTGAAGTGGTTAAATAGGTTGTTTGAGCCCAAACTATTTCTATTACAAAACAATGTGGCTGCTAAGTGCGCTGTAATAGATTGTAGTAGCATGGCAGAAGCACAGAGGTTGGTGAATGATGTCACAATCTCCACCTCAGCCAATCATTGAAAACCTTGTATTCACTGCTAAAAATACAAGGCTTCTCCAGAATGATAGAGAAGCACTGAGCCCAACTCGCTTTATTTCTGGCAAGTGGCAACAGATGGAAAGTTGCCCGTACTGCTGCCAGAACACAGTGCTGCCTAATGTATGTAAATAATGCTACTATGGTCTATTAGGCCAGCCATACAGGATTTGAATCTTGGCCGGTTTAGCGGGAAGTGGCCAAGATTTGAACTGTTAATGGGCAGGCTGAATGTACAAAGTTGCTATAGCTGCTAGTGAAAATCCCTGTCTTCGCCTGGCGGGGATGACTTTCCTTGCCCTCCCCTGCCGGGAGCAGACAATAGCCTGGGACAAGGTCACCCGATGCCCAGGGCAAAGATGGCAAAATGCCAGTGTCATTTCAATATAAGAGAATACTATACACATTAAATTAGGTTTAATTTGATAGAAACAGAGTTCACACATTTTAACTATATGTATTTTATTAGAGGCACTTAAAGTGCTTCATTAGTATTTTCAGTGCTCCCACATTTTTCTTTTAAGTCTGTTTAACCTGCATTGGTTAGGGTTAAAATGTTGAGGACTGAAGAGAAAGTAGGAGTAAAATAAGCCCCATTGCTCAAGTAACAGTACCCCCCAGCATTGATGTCAGAAGATTAATAAGAACCCCTAACTTTAGTGATCGTAGTTTAAGCAATAATAACCTACAGCATCAGTGCCAGTCTTTTCAATCATAACCCCCAGCACTAGTGCCAGTTTTGTAATAATATTGCCCAGCATCAGTGACAGTTTCTGCATTAATAGAGCCAAGGAATTTTGCCTGTTTACACAAAAAAAAACCTAGCACATGTGGCAGTTTCCATAATAATAGCCACCAACATCAGTGGGTGCCAGTTTCTGAAATTATATCCCCCAGCATTGGTTCCTAGTTTCTGCAATTACAGTATATCTCCTAGCATCGGTGCCTGTTTAGGAAATAACCCCCAGTATAAATGTCAGTCTCCATAATAATAACTGCCAACACCAGTGCCAATTTACGCAACAACAATCCACAGCACTGGTGTCAGTAGCAGTAATAATAACCCCTAGCATCAGTGACAGTTTCTGCAATTACATCCCCCAGCATTGGTGCCAGTTTCTGCAATTACAGTATATACCCTAGCATCGGTGCCAGTTTGGGAAATAACAGTCCAGAGCATAAATGTCAGTCTCCATAATAATAATCACTAACATCCGCAATAATAACCAACAGACTTGGTGTCAGTCGCAGCAATAATAACCCCCAGCATCAGAGATGGTTTCTTCAATTAAATCCTCCAACGTCTGCGCCAGTTTTAAAAAATAACTGCCAGTATAAAAGGCAGTTTCCATAATATTATCTGCCAGCATCAGTGCCAGTTTCTGCAATAGTAATCCATAACATTGGTGTCACTAGCAGCAATAATAACCCCCAGCATCAGTGCCAGTTTCTGCAATAGTAATCCACAGGATTGGTGTCACTAGCAGCAATAATAACCCCCAGCATCAGTACCAGCTTCTGCAATTATATCCCCCAGCATTGATGCCAGTTTAGGAAACCACAGCCAATTTCTGCAATAATAACCCACAGCAATGGTGCTAGCTTATGTAATAACCCCAAGTATTGATGGCAGTGTCTGCGATCCCCATGTGAACTGACTGAAGTGTGTTACTCTTTGGGGGGAGGTTAATTAACCACTTGAGCTCTGGAAGATTTTATCCCCTTCATGACCAGTCCATTTTTAGCTATTTAGAACTGTGCTAATTTAACTCGTAATTGCACGGTCATGCAACTCTGTACACAAGCCAAATTTAATTCATTTTTTTCCACAAAAATAAAGCTTTCTTTTGGTGCCATTTGCACACCAATAGTTTTTTTTTATTTTTTATTATATAAATGAAAAAAGGCTATAAATTAAAAAAAAAAGAATTTTTTTTTTACTTTATGCTATAAAACATATCCAATAAAAAAATAAATTAAAAATTCTTCATACATTTAGGCCAAAATATATTCTGCTACATGTCTTTGGTTAAAAAAGTATAAAGTGTAAAGTATAAATGAATTGGTTTGTGTGAAAGCTATAGTGTCTACAAACGTTGGTATATATATACTGGAATTTCTTTTCTTTTTTTTATACTAGTAATAGCGGCAATCAGTGACTTATAGTGGGACTGCGAAAGTGACACTAACTAACACTTTGTAGGAACGGACTAACTGACATCACCAGTGACACTGATTACGCGTACACACGATCGGACTATCCAGCGGACTTAGTCCAGCGGACAACCCGCTGGACTTTGCAGCAGAGGTCCGCAGGACTTTCCGAAAGAGCAGACCTGCCCACACACGACCGTACTTTTCCAGCTGACTAGGTCCGGCGGACAATCTGCCGGACTATGGCGGGAGTCCGCCGGACCTTTGAAATGAACGGACTTGCCCACACACAGAGTAAAGTCCTTTCATTTTGAACGTGGCTCCAGGTAGCCAGGACTAGTGAAGGAAGTGAATTTCGTCGTCTCCATCAGCGAGATTGACACCTCGCTAGCCCCGTCACCTGGTATGGATTTAAAGGGGAACCCATATGCCAAAAAAACGGTGTGGGGGTCCCCCTAAAGTCCATAGCAGACCCTTATCCGAGCATGCAGCCCGGCTGGTCAGGAAAGGGGGTGGGGATGAGCGAGAACCCCCCCTCCTGAGCCATCCCAGGCCTCATGCCTTCAACATGGGGGGGTGCCTTGTCCCCATGTTGATGAGGACAAGGGCCTCTTCCCGACAACCCTGGCCGTTGGTTGTCAGGGTCTGCAGGTGGGGGGCTTATCGGAATTCGGGAGCCCCCTTTAATAAGCATTGTTCTGTAATGGAAATGGTTCATTTGAACCAGTTTGGCTAAAGCCCCGTACATATGATCAAACAATCTGGTGGAAAAGTCCGCCGGACAATCCGCCCGTGTTTGGGCTCCGGCTGACTTTTTTTTACCCAAAAGTCCGGCGGACTAAGATTGTAGTTTTGCACATCAATTTGTCCGCCGGACTCGCATTTCGGCGGACAATACTGCCGTGTGTGTGCTAGTCCTCCGTACTTTTGAAATGAACAGACTTTTCCCGCCCAGAGGTAAGTCCGCTCATTTTGAGCGCGGCTCCAGGTAGCCGGGACCAGCGAAGAAGGCGTTGCTGGTCCCGTTACCTGGTATGGACTTAAAGGGTAATCCCTAAGCTGAAAAAAACGGTGTGGGGGTCCCGCACAGGTCCATATAAGACCCTTATCCGAGCACGCTACCCGGCTGGCCAGGAAAGGGGGTGGGGACGAGCGAGCGCCCCCCCCTTCCTGAGCCATACCAGGCCGCATGCCCTCAACATGGGGGAGCATCCTCTGGGACTGTGACATCATAATGGGCGGGGACATCATCCGGCCATGTCCCTATATAAGTCGCCGCACGCCGCATCCCTGTCATTGTGACCTGAGACAGAGGCGAGGCAACAGCTCAAGAAGAGAAGCGAAGAACAGAAGGCCAGAAGACAGCGATGACAGAAGACCGGGCCACCGCTTGTAAAAGAGCTAGAAGAAGGCGGGGTGGCCCGGCAAGCAGAACCGAAGAGGGGGACAAGACCCCCGAAGAGGGGGACAAGACCCCAGAAGTCGGAAGAAGAGGGCGGCGGCGAAGAAGAAAGCCGGGCTCCTCCGCTAGTAAAAGAGCTAGCAGAAGATAGCAGAGGAGTCCGGCGAGAAGACCCCCGAAGATGGAAGAAGACCCCCGGAGCTGTGCAATAAACTATTTTAACCCTTGTGTGTTGTGTTTTTTTACATTTTTTCACAGGTGAATAGGTAGGGGTACATTGTACCCCATACTCATTCGCATAGGGTGGGGGGCCAGGATCTGGGGGCCCCCTTATTAAAGGGGGCTCACGGATTACGATAAGCCCCCCGCCCGCAGACCCCGACAACCAACGACCAGGGTTGTCGGGAAGAACCCTTGTCCTAATCAACATGGGGACAAGGTGCTTTTGGGTGGGAGGGCCACGCGGCCCCCCCTTCCCCAAGGCACCCCCCCATGTTGAGGGCACGCGGCCTGGTACAGCTCAGGAAGGGGGGTGCTCGCTCGTCCCCACCCCCTTTCCTGGCCGGCCGGGTAGCGTGCTCGGATAAGGGTCTTATATGGACCTAGGGGGGACCCCCACGCCGTTTTTTCGGCATAGGGATTCCCCTTTAAATCCATACCATGGGACGGGGCCAGCGACGCCTCCTTCGCTGGTCCCGGCTACCTGGAGCCGCGCTCAAAATTAACGGACTTTCCTCCATGTGTGTGGACGAGTCCGTTCATTTCAAAAGTACGGTGGATGCCGCCGCAAAAGTGCCATGTGTGGGCAGGTAGCTCGTTCGGAAAGTCCGGCGGACAGTCCGGCTGTTTTTCCGCCAGACTAAGTCCGCCAGATAGTCTGATACGTGTGTACGCGGCATTAGACATTACATTAAAACCAAATGTGACTAACATCATTCTGGTAACTCTTATACATTTAATTCCCCATTGCACTTACCTTCCAATTTGTCCGCTGTGATGACTGCTAACCCGAGGAGTAACTGAGTGAAGCAATCACAAATATGCAAATAAAGCTAATGTGAACATCTAATGCCTGCATTGAGTTTGTAATAAAGCTTAAAGTAGTACTATGGCCTCCTTTTAAATAAATCTGTGCTGTAACACTTTCACACGGGGTGGATTCCTTTCTGATCAGCAGGGGATCTGTGGGCTGATTTCCTGCTGATCGGAGCAGAGCAGGCAGATGGCACATCCATATCTGCTCGGTTTCTGCAGAATGGATGGACAGAGGCCACTCTTCTCTATGGGCAGCCAGGAGTGAACATACTCTACTGTCTGTTTACACCCAGCTACCTCCGATTCACTTGTTTTTTTTAGCCAACTCAATCAAACCTAGAGGTAGGCAAGTGTAAACATACACAAATCCGTTTACTCCTGCCTGTCCATAGGAATGCATGGGCCTTACAATCAGGTCTGCCTGAAGAACTGACAGGTGGACCTGATCAGAAAAGGGGCCTTAAAGTGTTTTCCCACATGTGCAGACAAATTGGAATAACACTAAATATCTAATCGTCGGCTAAAGTAGTCACAAGACGTGATGTAACACGTAGGGCGTGGTCGGAGTGAATCGCGGACCGAAAGTAATGCAAGAGGCGATCCAACACCGCTGTTTGTACCTTTTTGTGCTTTAATTCTTATTAATGTAAGCATCCATTTATCTTTTAATATTTAATTTAATATGTAATATTTATTTCATTGCCGCATGTGGTCTGGAGTTATTAGCGATACTTCAAGAGCTTGGGGTCTGAAGTTTGGATCCCATCAGCCCATACAATTGTCCAAAAGGCTTTTTATTAACTACATTGAGGTGAGAGTTCTGTGAGCACTGAATTGTTTAGCGAAGTCATGTTTTTTGGTGGAAGTTCAACTAACAAGGACTTTATTCATTTCATCCACTGATATTTGGACAATTTATTGTTTTATTTGTTTTTTGTTCACTGATCATTGATTGATTTATACTATTTAACCATGAGGTCATTCACAGAGTGACACCGGAGAAACTGCGCAATATCACTTTATTTATTCATTCATTTGTTATTATGTGTACTGTGATTTTGTCGCAATTTTTCAGTTATTTACTTAGTCGCATATTTTTTTTTTTATTCTTGTTATTACCTGGTAGCGCGGGGGACTATTTATTGTTTTATTTGATACTGGGCCACATGCCCCAAACATGGGGAATGGGTGCTTTGGGGAGGGGAAGCTCCCAAAACCGCCCCCCCCCTCCCCCATATGAATGAGTATCGGGTATGTAGTACCCCTACCCATTCACAAAAAATCTGTCACAAAGTAATAAAAACGCACATAGTTTTTGACAAGTCCTTTATTAAAAAATAAAAAAATTGTGTCCAATGATTTAAAGCGGAGGTCCACCCTAAAATGGACCTCCGCTCATCGGAATCCCCCCCCCTCCAGCGCCACAATCGGCACCTTTCAGGGGGGAGGGGGGTGCAGTTACCTGGATAATCCAGGTAACTGCACCCACTTCCGGGCTAGCTCTCTGCGGAAAGGGGCGTACGTTACGCCCCTTTCCGCAAGCGCCCGCCCCCTTCAGCAAGTGCCCCGCTGCCTGCTGGGAAACACACAGCTCCCAGAGGCAGCGGGGACCGTCCGGATTGCGCCGCACGGCTCGCGCATGCGCAGTAGGGAACCGGGAAATGAAGCCGAAAGGCTCCATTTCCTGATTCCCATACCCAAGATGGCGGCGGCAGGACCCGCCAGACGAGCGAGCGATCGGCTTCGGGTGCCGACATCGCGGGCGCGCTGGACAGGTAAGTGTCACTATTTAAAAGTCAGCAGCTGCAGTATTTGTAGCTGCTGGCTTTTAAAAAAAAAAAAAAACGCGGAGTGCCGGTGGACTCCCGCTTTAAATCCATCGTCAATTACGCCGCTCTCCAGACCTGAAAGAGAAAATAAAACAAAGACATTCCCGCTGTCGATGAAGGCTGACTGCCTACTACAGGCTCCACCGCCTGACATTTTTTATAAAGGTAAGGGACGGGGCCACCTGGCTACCTCACCTGGTAGCTCCGCCCCTTGGGACGTCACTGAATGTGAGGGGGCAGAGCCTGCAGTAGGCAGCCAGCCTTCATCAACAGCTGGAGCGTCTTTGTTTTTTTTTCTTTTTTGGGTGGCTTTACTAACCTCTTTTTTGGACAGCTTGACTGACAATGGATTTACATTGGAGGACATTTTCAAAAGCTGTGCATGTGTTTTTATTACTTTGTGACACTTTTTTGGTGAATGGGTAGGGGTACTACATACCCGATACTCATTCACATGGAGGGGCAGGATCTGGGGGTCCCCTTCCTGTTCCAACATGACTGCGTACCAGTGCAAAAAGCAAGGTCCATAAAGACATGGATGAGCGAGTTTGGGGTGGAGGAACTTGACTGGCCTGCACAGAGTCCTAAACTTCAACCCGATAGAACATGACCTCACAAATGCGCTTCTGGAAGAATGGTCAAATATTCCCATATACACACTACTAAACCTTGTGGACAGCCTTCCCAGAAGAGTTGAAGCTGTTATAGCTGAAAAGGGTGGTCCAACTCAATATTGAACCCTACGAACTAAGACTGGGATGCCATTAAAGTTCATGAGCCTGTAAAGGCAGGCATCCCAATATTGTTACTGTTGTCAGCTGCATAAGAGCTGGTAGAGGAGAAACAGCAGTACACTGAGCTTCCTAGTGAAATATTATGCAGCGAGGGGGGGGGGGGGGGTCAGGACAAGTCTGATGGTTGTAGGAGAGCACACTTAGTTCCCAGCATAACTAGAGAGCTGACAATGGTGTGATCTCCTGCTTAGTGTGATCAATTTTTAATAGGAAAGCAGAGGGACTGGCAGGAACACCAGGGATTTCACACAGGAAGCCTTAAAAAAATAAATAGGTTTATTTTTCAAGTACATGGCACAGCAGGCACCTATCAGGAATATGAAATGTTGGATTTACATATTTTTTAAGTCCCAGAAAATAATTTGTGTTATAGAAAGCATATACTCAGCTAATTTATTATACCTGTCTGCGAGGGAGATGTGATGGCTATTGGTCGAGGTGTGCAGGATCTAGCAGGAGACAAGCACCATAAATCAGCAATAGATTTTTTTGAATAGTCAATAAAATGAATTGAGCACAACAAATACCAGAGGATGCAGAACATTGGTCATGTGCCTAACCAGCTGTAGCTTTGCTCTTCTCCACAAAGGAGCAGTCTGACACTGTAAAACATACTTCCCCAGGATGCAAGAAATATAATAAATCCTGATAATGTTCTAACCTGTTGTTGTTTTGTGATCGGCTCAGGGAACCCTGAAGAGAAAATACAACTTGAATAAGCAGCTAAAAACAGACAGGGACTCATCACAGCCATGTTACGCTTATTATTCTTTTTAAATAGCTCAAACATGCATACTTCATAAAACACATCATTCAGTATAAAGTTTAAAGAAAAAAAATTGTATTATAGGATGTGGTTCTATATAATAAATCACCAGTGTATTAACTGTATTGACTCATAAAGTGTAATGATGTGTATAAAGTACTCATCTGCAGTTGCCATGGTGCTACATTTGTCAGTTATGACACCAGCCATTTAAAGGCTTGGCAGATTGGTTGAGAACACAGGCAACTGTTGCAGTTATCATTCATGGCATGCATTGAATGTAAAGCTGAGTACACATGGACTGAAATTCATTCAGTTGAGCAGGAACTGACATAATTACGATCTGTGTGTAGCCCTCTCTGTTCGATAGAAGCCGATAATTAGATCGGCTTCTGTCGAACGGTCTTGCTGGAAAGTCAGCCACTGCAGCCAATGGACAGCTGTCAGAAGTCCCTGCCGTTAATATACAATAGCACAGTGGGGGAAATCTCTGCATCTACATTGCTTGTGAATGCAGGGATCTGTGAGCTTTTTTTTTTTTTTTAAATCAATTTTTTTTGTAATTTTTACTGTTTACAATACAGTACAAAGTCTTTAAATAAAAGAATACAAAGCAAAGCAAGGAGAATAGCCATATCCCTAAATAGTCAACAGGGTTCAAAGAGGAAATCTTAAAAAGAGGAGGTATTTTCCTTCCGAATATGAACAATTTTGAATTAACATAAATGTTGTACATTGTACTCTGAAACTGCCAATATAAAACAAAAAAAACAAAACAAAAAAAGAGGGGGGGTTGGATAGGGGTAAGGGCAAGGAATCTTGAACTGGTTGAGCCGTGTTACTATTGATATTACTCGTGACCAGCTCATGTGATAGAGCCATAGATAAATGCATAATAGAACAAAATGTTCTTGATATAAACCTATGCAGTAAAAAGAAGGGGTAGAGAGAATAGGTGGCTGGAATGTTTTATACACATTGCCCTGGTATACCACATATAACCGTTTAATCAGGGTTGGAGCAGTCTTGTATGTTAAGTTTTCCCAGGGAGTTCATGATTGAGCGTTTCAAGTACCAGTCAGTGTATCTGAATGGGTAAAGTATCCTTGAAATCTCGTTGGTATCATAGGTGTATTCAATACATTTTTTCCATCTGGTAAAAAATCGTGTATTTGATCGGAAATTCGATAGGATTGTATCCAGTCTTTCTAGTTGAAATAGTGACTGCAGAGTGAGTTTCACCAAGCGTAAAAAGATGGTGTATTTTTGTCGATCCAGTGGGACATCCTCCGGGCTGCCAGAAGGCATAGATGAGTCCATTGGGTGGGAGTTGATTTATTTGTTGCTAGTGATCCTTCGTGTTGGGAATAGTACCCAAATAGACATAATATTGGGTCTTTGGTAAGCTTTACATTGCTGTCAACTTGAGTAATGTATTTGAGTACCATTTCCCAGAATTTAGTGATCACTGGGCATTCCCATAGACAGTGAAGTAAGATAGGGCGATGAGAGGAGCACCAAGAGCATTGTGCTTGTGAGCGGTCGGATCCATTCATGCGAAAAGGAAGGTATGCCCTATATATTATTTTGAAGTGAGTTTCCCTCCAAGTTTCAGTCGTAATGATTTTCAAGATTTGATTATGGCCTTGAATAATTTTTTCTGAAAGGTTGCTATCACTGAGTACAGAGGACCACTTACGAAAAGGCTGGAGATGGTATTTGGTAGCTTGGTGCTTGATCAGCTGCAAGTATAGCATAGAGATGGAGAAGGTGTTGTTTTGAATCATGGAGTCCAGGTAGGATTTTTGAAGTGGATCAGTTCTGGGTCCATAGCATGTCTTCTAAAAACTAACCACTTGGTGGTGGTGAAATAGGTGGGTCTGGGGTATGGAGTACTCCTGAGCCAGGTCTTGGAATGATTTAAACTGCCCTGAGACATTTCTAAATAGTGACTCTACTTTATTAAGTCCAAGCAATCCCCACGTTTTGAATGCTTTGTACGTGGTGGATGGTATAAACATGGGATTTCCCTGGATCTGAAGGTGCCTCGAGATATTTGAAGGTAAACCTAGTAATTTCCTCGTCTCCCTCCAGGCGATTACTGTATCTCTAATGAGGATACTGGTTTTTAGGTGCAACGGAAGGCTTCCAATTGAGGCATGTAGGACTGCTGAGAGGGTATATGGGTATACCAGAGCCTTCTCTAGGTCATGATTTGAGTAACGGGAATTTCCCGATAGCCAATCTAACCCTTGTCTGAGTAAACATGAAATATTGTAAAAACGTAGATTGGGCAACCCTGCCCCTCCCTCTATTTTCGGTAAACATAACTTCTGGAGGGCTATTCGTGTTTTTTTACCAGACCACAAAAAGGTGGTGAGTGAAGTATGTAACCTTTGTACATCACTATGTTTACATACATACTACATAGGTTACATACTTCACTCACCACCTTTTTGTGGTCTGGTAAAAAACCACGAATAGCCCTCCAGAAGTTATGTTTACCGAAAATAGAGGGAGGGGCAGGGTTGCCCAAACCTCCAACTCCTTTACAATTTTGGTGATTATTGGCGGGAAATTCAGGGTGTATATAGAGGAGGGGTCTCGACCAATATGAATTCCCAGGTGAGTAATGTGCTGGGTTGCCATCACAAAGGGTGAAGATGTTTTCCATTTGGAGGCAAGGCGGGGGTTTAGGGTTAGAATCTCGCTTTTATTATAATTAATTCTGAAACCTGAGCAGAGTCGAAAGGCCGTTAAGAGTTCCTGTAGGCTAATAAAGTCAGCTGTAGGGTTAGATGAGAACAATAATATATCATCCGCGAATAGGGCAGAGCGCATGGTTTGATTTCGTATGGTGACACCACTAATACCTGCTGGGGAGTTGAGTATTCTGGAAAGCGGTTCAATTGCTAGATTAAATAGCAGGGGTGAGAGAGGACACCCCTGCCTGGTCCCCTTTTGGAGAGGTATCGTGTTGGAGATGAAGTCTGAGGTCAACAATCGTGCCGTCGGGGAATCATACATTTGGTGTAGGAATTTTATGAATGGGCCTGTGAATCCGAATTGGGCGAGTACCTTGAATAGCCACGAGAAGCTTATGTTGTCAAAAGCCTTCTCGGCGTCTAATGACATGATCGCAATATATCGGTCTGGGTTTGCCTTTGCATATTCCAGGGCTAACAACACTTTACGAATGTTCAGAGTTGCCGACCGCCCCTTGACAAATCCCGATTGAGCTGAGTGAAGTAATGAGGGAAGGATTATAGCCAGGCGTGATGCAATTATTTTTGACAAAATTTTGGCATCAACATTAATTAGGGATATTGGCCTGTACGAACCTGGGTGGAGCAAATCTTTTCCTTTTTTTGGCAATAATTTGATGTATGCTTGTGAGCCCGACGGTAGATAAGTACCCCCTTCCCACATTGTGTTAAATACTTGAGTCAGCGTGCTAGGAATAAAATCAGAAGTCAATTTGTAAAATTCTGCAGTGTACCCGGCCGGTCCTGGCGCTTTCAGAGTTGGTAGGGCCGCAATCGTTGCTTGAATATCTTTTAAAGTTATCGGAGCGTTCAGCAACTCCAATTGGGCCGCATCAAGTATGGGGGGAAGCTTTAGCTAAGATAGATTCTGCGGTGGAAGCGCCCCTCGTGTCCTTTGTGTAGAGGGAAGTGTAGTAATTAGTGAGAATATAATTGATTTCTGTCTGAGAAGAGACTATGTGTCCGTCGGTGTGCCTAAGGGGTGAGATATGCGTGGGTTTTCTGGAGCCCCCGATTAAGCGGGACATGAGTTTGCCTGCCTTATTTCCATATTTATGTAATCGTAGTGAAAAGTACAAGGAATTGGTGGATTCTTGTTGCTCCATCCAGAAATCAAAGTTCTGTTTGGCTAGTTGCCATGTTTTGATATTTTTTGCGTTTCGACAAAATGTTAGGTTGGCGTTCGCTTGTCTCAATTGTTCACTAGCCTGTATGTAATTTTGTTTGGACTGTTTTTTAAATTGTGAGACATAAGCAATGATCTTACCTCTCAGGAAGGCCTTGCCGGCCTCCCAGAACAGGTTTGGATTGTCCAAGTGCACTTCATTTGCCAGGGTATATTCCTCCCAAGAGGTCCAAAGCGCATTCTTAAAGTCTTCACTATTAACCAAATAGGAGGGAAAACGCCATGTGGGGGGGGGGGAATTGTTCGTTTGTCGAGTGTTATGAGTATAGAGATGGGGTTGTAGTCGGAGATGACCATATCATGTATGTCTGGCTCGCTTATTATCTTTAATAGGTTATGGGAAACAAAAAAGTTGTCTATGTGTGAGAAAGACTTATGGGGGGGTGAAAAGAATGTAAAATCACAGTCCGTTGGGTGTGATATTCGCCATGCATCTAAGAATTGAATAGCTGACATAGCTCTGCCAAGTGGTGTCACCGTTTGAATTGATAAGTCGGATGGTAGGATCCTTTGCGGTACAGAGGAAGTGTGATCCTCCAGTGTATTCATAACTGAATTAAAGTCCCCTCCCACCAATTGAAGCGGCTCAGGGAACTGTGATATCCAAGATACAAGCCCTTGGAAGAAAGTGTTGTCCAGTGAATTGGGGCGTATACATTAGTTATCGCCATCGCTTTGTCCGCCAACATTAGGCGTAATGTAAGTTTGCGACCTTCCGAGTCTGCTTTAACTTCTTTAATGGTGTATTTCAAATTTTTGTGTAAAAGGATGGCAACTCCCGCCTTGCAACCCTCTGCAGGGGACCCATAAACTTCCCCTACCCACAATTTCTGTAATCGTGGCAAATCATGTATGGGAAGATGTGTCTCCTGAAGGAGGACCACATCAGCTTGAAGCCTTTTTAGATGACGCAAAATTTGCATTCGTTTGTTGGGAGAGCGAAGACCCTTAACATTCCACGAAATAATTTTGAGGGAGTTCTTAGCTATATTAGCCATAATCTGCAATTGGAGGGAGTGCTATAAATGTTCTCACCTTTAGGTGTATGAAGGGAGTATGCCGGTCACTGAATTGGGTGCACATAGGTCGAGAGACCTTAACATAATCATATCTATACCGGGCAACCAGTTCAAGAGTATCAAATAAACCAAATAAACAATAAAGGGTTTGGGGTGTGATAAACAGATGAGGGGGTGAACTTAGAAATTTTGGTGACTTCACTTTTTTCCTCATGTTACCTCTATATCAGAGATCATCCCCGCTTAGCACTGTTCCCTCATCTAGTAGTGGTCACAACGACACAGGGGAAAGGTAAGTTGGGGGTGGGGAGGAGGAGGCGGAGAGAGGGGGAGGAAGGGGGGGAGGGGAAATGGGAAGAGGAAAAGGGGAATGAGTAAGGGTTAGAAGGGAAGGGAGCACAGAGGGATGGGCGGGCCCAGGGGTGTACGCTAGCTGATTGAGCAGGTTTAATGTAAATTTTATAGAAAACCTAGCAGTTAAAGGACTAGAAGATGGGGGTATTACCCATAATCATGGCCAGGATTTAATTATTACTAAGTGCCCCTATAGGGGCTAACACAAGAACAACCGTAAGTATGTCCCCAGCGCTGCGGGGCATAGAACTAGCACTGAAAGGTAATGAAAATTAGCGCTGTTCTGAAGAAAATCGATGCTACAGCTAACAATAACAGATTAGAACAAATATAGAACATATATAACACAGAGATCCCTATTGAACCAGTCTAAAAACTGTGCAGGAAGAAAAAACAGTAAATGTAACCTGTGAACAAAATTGTTAGGTTAACATCCCAAAAGGAGAATGCAGTACCCGAACATATTTTTGTCCAATTCAACGAAACCCGGTGCGATTATATTGCCTGTTGTATCTGCTGCGTTTATACGGGGGCTTTTCCAGGGTAGATTGAGTGCGGTGTGCCACACGGGAGTCTTTAGGCTTCCTGGCGGGAGAGTGGTCGCTCGAGGTCTTCTGAGAGGTATCCATCTCCGAGGGGTTATTGAAGTAGTGATACGCTTCATCTGGGGATATGAAAGAAAGGCGTTCTCCTGAGGGGGTTGTGACATGAAGAGTTGCTGGATATGCCAGGGTGAATTTAATCTGTTTATTGAACAGGGTGGAGCAGACCGCTGCAAATGCTTTACGTTGTTTCATCACCTCTGCGGAGTAGTCGGCAAACAGCAATAGATTTGCACCGTTAAGGGAGAGAGATTTTTGAGTACGGAATTTCTGAAGAATAGTGTTTTTGTCCGCATAATTGAGGTATCTGACTATCACTGCTCTTGGTTTGGTTCTATGTTCCTCTTGTCTGCCAATCCTATGCGCTCTTTCCACTACACATGGTGTGTGCAAACCCAGTTGCTCGGGAATGTGTTTGGCGCAGATTTCCATGAGCTGAGTAGATGGTACAGTTTCTGGCAGACCAATAATCCTCAGATTGTTTCTCCGTGCGCGGTTCTCCAAATCTTGGAGTTTATCCCACATGTCTCTATTAGCATTAGAGAGGCGCGCTAGAGCTGCAGCCTGAGCCGAAGCATCATCCTCCAGCATAGAGATTCTATCTTCTGATTCTGTCAGGTGCTGTGCTTGGTTTTGAATCTCTTTGTTAATCTGATCCAATGTCCTGTGTACAGCGGTATCTATGCTAGCAGTCAGTGCCGGTGTCAGTAAAGCTACTACTGCCTGTGCTATCCCCTCTGGGGATGAGGAGTCACCATGTGCCGGGTTCGGCCAGCCTGTCACTGTGTCTCCAGGACTGAGAGCGGGCTTCATATTCACCTCAGCCGCTGCTGCATCTGAGGGAGGCTGTGTGAGTTCAGGTGTTAAACGGTTGTGAGGTTTTTCCACAAACCGATCCATTTTTTATTGTTGCCGGTCTTTGGGTGAGAGGGGAGGGGCCCCTGTGAACGTCTGCGTTTTTTTAATAATTTTTTTGAGGGGTACAGCGGGAACGCTCTCCTCTTACCTTCTCTCCATACGGCGCCGAACCCTGAAGTCCGAGCTTTTTTTCCATTTAGCCTGCTGGTTAAATGAAAAATAAAACCCTCACAATGTGTATCCAGTGTATTCAGGTTAACTGTTTTGAGAAGCAGTTAATTCAATGGTTTTAGTTCCGCTTTAAAGGGTTTGTAACCCTACACTATGATTCACTGCCAGCCCCCCTATTTTAAGTTTCCACCCTGCACTGTTAAAAACAAAGCCTTTAAATACCTTTTTGTCATGTATCTTCAGGTTGGTCACGTGACTCCCGGCCACTTTAATACTTAGTTTCAGGCTACATTGGGAGGGGCCATGATATCCCTCTGATGTCAGCCTTGATATCACGTGACCGACATGCTGGCTGCTCAGCCCCCTTGCTGTAGCCCTGGATTGGAGTAGGTGAGCGGCCGGGAACAGGTGACTGGCCACATGACAAAAAGGTATTTCGAGGAAGGGAGGGGAGGGGGAAAGGAAAAGATGGGGGAGAGCAGAGAGGACAGCTGGGAGGAGAGCTCCGGATGACGGAGGCATGTAAACTGACCATGGTGTCAGGGCTCAGCAGCCATGATAAACCACAGTCAGTTTACAGAGGAGAGGGCAGAACCAGGCAGGATCAGCCAGGTTTTTTGCAGCTTCCAGAAGGACAGGTTATACAGCACAAGCACTGTGCTGTTTAACCACTTCAGCCCCAGAAGATTTGGCTGCTCAATGACCTGAGCACTTTTTGCAATATGGCACTGCGTCGCTTTAACTGACAATTGCGTGGTCATGCGATGCTGTACCCAGACAAAATGTACTTCCTTTTTTTCCCACAAATAGAGCTTTCTTATGGTGGCATTTGATCATCTCTGCAGTTTTTTATTTTTTGCGCTATAAACAAAAAAAGAGCAACAATTTTGAAAAAAACACAATATTTCGTACTTTTTGCTATAATAAATATCCCCAATTTTTTTTAAAAAAAAGCTAATTTTGTTCTCAGTTTAGGTCGATATGTATTCTTCTACATATTTTTGGTAATAAAAATCGCAATACGCATATATTGATTGGTTTACGCAAAAGTTATAGCGTCTACAAAATAGGGGGAAGATTTATGGCATTTTTATCATTTTTTTTTTTACTAGTAATGGCGGCAATCTGCGATTTTTATTGTGACTGCGACATTATGGCAGACACATCCGACACTTTTGGGACAATTGACAATTATACAGCGATCAGTGCTATAAAAATGCACTGATTACTGTATAAATGTCACTGGCAGGGAAGGGGTTAACAATGGGGGGCGCTCAAGGGGTTACCTGTGTTCCCTGACTGTGTGTTCTAACTGTAGGGGGTGGGGACTGACTATAGGCACAGGTGTGCGCAGCCTATTGGATTAGGGTGTGCACCCAAAAGCTCAAACACAAGTGGGTGGGTGTATATATATATATATATATATATATATATATATATATATAGCACTGACCCCCGAAGGAGCTGCTGGTTTTATTTGGGCTTACCGTTACCTCCTTGTTTGCTTCTCCATCTTGGGGCTCCCGTGGTAGATGGCCCAAAGAATGTGGAAACTGACACTGAATCTTCTTTTTGGTTATTTATTTATAACAGAAACAGAGTCTTTCAATAAAGGGTAGAGGGTTAGGAGTGAGTTCAGCTACTTAGATAAAAAATGGAAGTCTTTAGAGAAAAATCCAGAGAATAGCAACCGTCTCACAACTGGATTTAACAACCCCAGGATAGACCTCCTCTCACTAGGCCTAGCAGCCGGTGGGCTACTCGGTAAAGTCTCTGCCACCGACTTATGAGGTACACTTGAGCGTTACTGAGGGACGTAGATAAATTTAAAGAGCTAACATACGGTACCAGGTTCTCTCAGCCGATCCGGTGATACTGTACGAGTGTTGATCCAGGCTGCGTCCTTCAACTAAGCCTCCAGGCTCCTTCAGAGAAGCCAGCCTTGCGCACGGCCTTCTCCTGAAGTGTCCTCCCCTGGGGTTCTTCAGTTGTTGGGCCTTTCCCTTCAGATGAGACGGCACCAGACCACCCTTGGATCAGTAGGCCCCCCGAAACTTCACTTGGGCCTGTCCCTGCAGCTGCGTTGCCTCGGGCCAGCCGGCCCCGAGACTCAGGATGCATGGTTCCGCACCCCAGGCCAGGAGGGCCATGGGGCTGGGTCAGGAGGACCACCAGAACTGAACAGACAGAAAATAAAAGATCGAAACCCCGAACCATGTGGCATCGGTACCTTAAATACCACCCCCCAGAATGCACAGCAGGAAAACACTCCCACTGGGCTGGTTCCAAGAGAATAGTGGCATTCAATGCACCCAGCTAGACTGCGTTTCTACTCATGCCGGCTGTGACAGTGACACCTGCGTTCAAGGAGAACCCAGTGCAACCTAGCTGGACTGGTACTGAAACCAGAAATTTTTAGAAATGGCCCGAAACCCAACTGTGGTTTCAGGCAAATTAACTTTTCAAAAAACATAGCGCCTGCTCGTCAGGAGCCAGCGCTACATATATATAGACATACACACAGACACAAACTTTTAAATAAATGTAAACAAACATTTTGAAATGTGCTAAAACAATTTTTAATATTTCAATAAATTTTACATCTTATGGAAGAGCTGGTCAGAGGGAGAAAGTGGGGGTGAGAGAGGGGGGAGATGGGATCAGTTGGCAGTGGTGGTGGGGGGACGGCATGGGATCAGTGGCAGTGCTAGAGAGGGGGGTGATCAGTGGCAGTACCGGAGGGGGGGTGATCAGTGGCAGTGCTGGAAGGGGGGGTGGTCAGTGGCAGTGCTGGGGAGGGGGAGTGATCAGTGGCAGTGCTAGGGGGTTGATAAGATCAGTGGCAGTTGTGGTGGGGGGTAATGGGATCAGTGGCAGTACTAGGGTGGGATGAGTGGCAATAGTGGGGGGGGGTGAGGATCAGTGGCAGTGCTAGGGGATTGATGGGATCAGTGACAGTGTTGGAAAGTTGATGGGATCAGAGGTGTTGATGGTGGTTGTGGTGGGGGGGGGGGGTAATGGGATCAGTGGCAGTACTGGGGGGAATGGGATGCGTGGCCAGTTTGGGGGATCATTGGCAGTGCTGGGGGTTGATGGGGTTGTGGTGGGGGGATTCGTGGCAGTACTGGGGGGATGAGTGGCAGTGGAAGGGGGGATCAGTAGCAAAGCTGGGGGGGGAGATAGGATTAGTGGCAATGTTGAATGGCATGAGATCAATGGCAGAGGGGAGGGATCAGTGGCAGTACTTGGTGGGGGAGATAGGATGAGTGGCAGTGCTGCTGGGCATGGGATCAGTGGCAGCAGTGGTGGGGGATGGGATTAGTGGCAGTGCTGAGTGGGGGAGATAGGACGAGTGGTATGTGTTGGTGGGGGAATCTCGTGGTTACAGGAAAGAAAATTGCTCTGTCTATGGCTTAAATGCGTTACTGACTGGCTTACCAGTTGAAAATAAAAGAGAAAAAGGCTTAAAAAAACAATGCAAGGGGGCGCATGCGCGGCGCGATGGAGAGCAGACGTCCTTAGAAGGAGCTCCAGAGGCACGGAGACAATTCGCCTTCCCGCAGGGCTAATAACCCACCGAACTCAGCACAAATTATCAGGCACCCCTGCGGGAGTTCCAGGTGTATGCCGTCCCGCAAAAAAATGAAGAACAACAAGCCGCAAGGGTCACTTACAACTTATCTCCTCCGCACAACTCCCAGAACAAGCATGGCTAAAGATGGCGCCCAGGCACAGCGGGACGCCTCATCCCCAGAGATCTGCTCAGGAATCTCCTTCCCAGCTCAGGATGATGGTGACTTGAGTGCCCCGCATATCTTACTAAAGCAGACTTGGAAGATAGCCTGACATCTATGTATTAGAAGCTAGCTGGGACTTTCCAATCAGAGTTGCATAAAGCTACAAATACTTTATCATTGGAAATCACTAGGGCTGAAACAACTAATCGATTATTCGACAACTAATCGATTATGAAATTAATCGATTACTATTTCCATAATCGATTAATCGGCCAGTAACATAATGGGGTTAAAAAAAAACTAAAATGAGCCCTTTATAGTACAAAAATAGCAAATAATCGCTACTGTAAATACCACTTTCACAGTTCTACAGTTTAAAAAAATTAACCCCTCACAGTAGTGTATATCTGCTTTTTGTTGTAGCATAAAAGGCTACTTTTAGTTTAGTTTTTTTAACCCCATAAATGTCTTAGACCTGGTCCACATCTATATGTTTTTTGGTGCTTTTTGCAGAAACACACTACAGTTAATTTCCATGGTTTCCTATGGGACACGTTCACATCTATGCTTTTTTTCAGACGCTGTGTAGTTGGAAACGGTCAGGGACTTTTTTTTTAAAGCAAAACAATGCTTTTTTGGTTCAATGTACTTCAATGGACAAGTTGCAGAAAAGCATGTAATGGGTTTTGCAGCAAATTGTGTTTTTTAATCTGCCCAACAACTAATTGGCCAAAAAAATGCAAAAACTCAAATCACAACAAAATCATGTGCGCAAAAATCAAAACGCACAGCAAAAAGCACTGCAGAAAGGTTAAAGGCAAACTGCATACCGAGCCTTATGCTGGCCACACGGATCAATTTTCAGACGAAAAATCTTTGTACATTCGCTGAATGAAAGAATGTTGTTTTGAAATTTTCACTTGTTTTTAACATTCTGTTTTTAAAATGAATGTAATTTCTGAATGAAAACCACATACACGGTCTGAAAATTCCTTTCACCAAGCAGTTTTCCATTTCCAAATTTTCCCATCGCTGTGGTTGAAAATGAACACCGATTTGACCCCACTAACGAATAGAAAATCGAACAAACGTTCTTAAAATTATTATTTTTTTGA
The DNA here is from genome assembly GCF_037356315.1 of Lithobates pipiens. NCBI lineage: Eukaryota > Metazoa > Chordata > Amphibia > Anura > Ranidae > Lithobates > Lithobates pipiens. The sequence continues at coordinate 19,329,131 of NW_027507696.1, forward strand.
GGGAAGATCTCTAATAGTATATACAGTATATCTCTTCTGTCTGTTGTTCTCAGAGTGGATTAGAGATTTTGCTCTCTAACCATATAGTTGGTTATTTATATTTACCACTGCACAGAGATATTTAAGAATAAATTGCTTTTTTTCTTTTTTTTTAACATTACATATTAACTAAATTATACACCACTTTTTTTTTAAGGTCATTAACCGATTAATCGATTAATCGAAACAATAATCGGCCAACTAATCGATTATGAAAATAATCGTTAGTTGCAAGCTCTGGAAATCACTAATCTAGGCAGCCGCACTGATATCCTAGAGACTAAACATGATGAACTGGCACTAGCACACGCTGATCTCCGCAAGGATTATGAATCCTTGGCTGAAATTTTCCAAATGGTTCAATCGCAGGTCGAGGACCTTGACAACCGTAACCGCAGGAACAATCTTAGATTGCGTGGCATTCCTGCGGCAGCCATCAAAATATTTCAATCACTTCTCCCCACCACCCCTTCCTCATCATTTACATGCGACAGGATCCACAGGGCACTTCGTCCCAAGCCTCCTGCTGATAAACCACCGCGTGATATCATACTTTGTCTTAAAGACTATCTAACTAAGGAAGATATCCTACGCTCAGCAAGAAACTCCACCAACATTGAATTAGAGGGAGTTAAAATTCAAATTTATCCAGACATCTCCCAGGCTACATTAGACCGTAGACGAAAAATGAAAGCGATCACATCTGTGCTTCAATCTGCCCGTATCCGCTACAGATGGGGATTCCCGTTCAAACTCACTGTACCACATAACGGCTCAACATATACAGCGTACAACGCATCAGAAGGAAAAGAGATACTGATCAAGTTGGGACTTCTGGAACCAGACACCCCGACCCGCCGTCCTACACCGGCACCTAGTCCTATCTGGAACGCACCCGCTTCTCATCGTGGTCAAAGTAGTTGGCGCCAATCTCTCCGAGATAAGCCAGCCTAAATCACATCATTACCTACGTTCTTTTTCAACACAGACTTTAGTTCAAGTTAAACTTTTATCTTTTCCTTTCAGCTGAACTTTACCGTTGGCCAGTTAGGCCCAATCATTCACCACTCAATCCATAAAACCAACCCTTTTGTCCCATACTAACATTGTGATCTCCCCCCCCCTTTTTTTTACCACCCCCCCCTTTTTTTTACCACCCCCCACCCTTTTTACATCCTGTAAAATTGGGACGGCTCTTTCACACCTAAATACTTTTTTTAAGGCACTTTTAATTCTTCAGGCGACAGGTCTCCCCTCGTCCGCAGTCATCCCCCCTATCAGCCACTGGTCCCAATTTACATCTGTTACGCGTCGTAACACCCCCTTTTTTTTTTGGGCCCACTGGTTGATATTGTCCTAAGTTATTTTCAATTTTTTGGTCATTAAGAACTCTTTTTTTTCTTCTGACCCCATTGCCCTCAAGATAATGAGAGAAAGACACGATTCTTTTTCCTGCCTCTCACTGAGCTACTTTTCTATTTTAGGTTTTTTCCTTCAGATTTTTTCAACGAAACCCTATATGTCAGTTGTGTCATTATATAATGTTAACATGTCTTTATTTGCACTAAATATTTCAGATTATCAGACAGATATCTTTGCTATATTGAGACAAATATTTCCTTATTTTTTCTATTACAATGTATGCAATCTGGATTTGGTCACTCCATGGTACGTAAGTACACTCTATCCCTATTATGATATCTCACTTAAAAAATGTTTTATTTACCAATGGCTTTAAAAATTATATCACATAATGTTCAAGGCTTTAACCTCCCACAAGAACGCAAGAAAGCCTTTTATCAATACAAAAGCCTTGGCGCAGATATCCTCTTATTACAAGAGACCCATTTTTCTGCAGATAACCACCCACAATACTTTGACAAATCATACAAACAACTCTATTTAACCTCCTATACTTCCAAATCCCATGGAGTGGCCATATTCATAAAAAAATCATTACTTTTTGATCCTGAACATGTTTATAGAGACCCTGGTAGCAGATTTATAATCCTTCAAGGTAAACTCCAAGACCGAACCACCACAATTGCCTCTGTCTACGCCCCAAATGCTGCACAAGCAACTTTCTTTCAACAATTTTTTACTATCCTGGACAGATATATATCTCCCCACATGATAGTAGGTGGAGACTTTAATCTTACAGCACACCCAACCCTTGATAGAAGTAAAATTACTCCCTCCTCCAAGGCCTTCCCTAAATCTCTCACATACAGTCTGAATACTCATCAACTCTTCGACGCATGGCGAGCACATAATATTGGCTGCAAATCATATACTTTTTATTCAAACCCTCACGATAGCTCAGCCCGTATAGATTACATTTTCTGCACCCCCACAGTACTTGCAAATTCCTACAGCACAGGTATACATGTCTGCCCTTGGTCAAATCACCAGATTGTGGCTTTTAACATTTCTAGATTAGGCCTCAAGCCCACCACTTTCACCTGGAGACTAAATGACTCTCTGCTAACTGACTCATCGATTATAGACTCTCTTACAACACACCTTAACAACTATTTTACTGACAATCAGCTTCCAGACACCCAAACATGCACCTTATGGACTGCCCATAAAGCAGTAATGCGTGGTCATCTTATCCACATAGCCTCCAAGAAGAATTATTAGAACTTAGAACACCCACAAAAACACTTGATAAATTATACAACTGTTATAATCAATCACCTACCCCCGACCTCCTACAGCAGATAACTAGCAAAAAACAAACCTTAGACCTTTTACTATCAGACAAAACAGAAAAATCTCTGCGGTGGGCAAAAGCTAAATTCCTGCTTTACAGCAACTCAACTTCTACAATGTTTGCTCGCAAACTAAACCAAACTATCAAACCGACCCATAACTACAAACTCCGTAACTCAGCAGGTGCTTTGGTTTCACACCCAAACGACATAATGAAAATCTTTGTAGATTACTATGAAAAGCTATTTGCAGCTCCTTATCCTACTAAAGACCCATCCACCCAATCTTGGTTCTCGAACCTCTCACTGCCATCTCTGTCACCCCAACAGATGGAAATTTTAAACGCCCCATGTTCGGATATAGAGATCTTGACGCTTATCAAATCACTTAAATCCTCCACCGCACCAGGTCCAGACGGATACTCAGCCTCCTACTATAAGAAATTTGCACACATCTTAACGCCCAAACTGACTTCTCTCTATAACCATATATTAAAAGGTAATAGCTTCCCTGCAGAAATGCTGTTAGCCAACATGTCCCTTATCCCCAAACCTCACAAAGACCATTCTCTTCCCCAAAACTTTCGCACTATCTCAGTTATAATGATTTAAAAATCTTTGGCAAATTATTAGCTAATAGGTTGGCCTCTGTTATATCTTCCCTAATCTCACCAGATCAAACTGGGTTTATCCCAGGCCGACAAATTACTGACAATATTCGCCTGGTCACCAATATAATTCAGGACGCCAATCTCCACTCTAACCAAACACTCCTGCTTAGCCTTGACGTCCATAAGGCATTTGACAGCGTCAGCTGGTCTTACCTAGACCACCTATTACCTAAATTTGGTATCTCAGGCGAATTTTTACAGAGGTCCCCAAACCAGAATAAAATTACCAGTTAATAATTCCCAATTTTTCCCACTGCAGAGAGGCACCAGGCAAGGGTGTCCTTTATCCCCCCTCCTTTTTGCTCTTGCAATAGAGCCTCTAGCCCGCACCATCATAGAAAACACAAACTTTTAAGGTTATTATAAAGGCCCAGATGAGTTCAAAATAAGTCTATATGCAGATGATGTACTCCTATTTATCACTAACCCCCTAACTGCACTACCCAACTTAATCACCTTATTAGACTCTTTTCATACTATTTCAGGCTTAGGAGTTAATCTAGCTAAATGCTCTGCCATGCCCATCAATATCCCGAACGACTTAGCCTTATCACTACAACGCCACTTCTCCTTTGCTTGGTGCACCCAATCATTTCGCTACCTAGGTATACAACTTACTCCTGAATTTAAAACCTTATTCCAAACAAATTACCACCCTATAGTTTCAAACATCAGATCACTCCTACTTACTTGGGATGAATATCATATCTCATTCCTTGGCAGAGTTACGGCCATAAAGATGGCTATATTACCTAAATTACTTTTTTTTTTCAGGTCCCTACCTATTTATATCACAAAAGTCTACATAGATTCCATTCAAAGAGAGCAATTTATTTGGCACCATAAAAAAACCCAGATTTCATAAATCCATACTATATAGACCTCTACCCCTTGGTGGCCTAGGCCTCCCAAACCTTTGGCTCTATTACTTATCCGCCAGACTGGCCCATTCAGCTCAATGGCATAGTCCTCCAGCTAACATTCCATGGCTCAAATTTGAAACCCATTCTATTTATCCCTTTCTACCTTCGGGACTACTATGGTCAAAATCAATTAAACCCAATCACCTCTCTCAACACAATAGTATATCAATCTGTTTATTTATGGTCACTTTATGGAAAGAAATTCCATCTAGCCTCCTCTTTTTCACCTTTACTCTCCTACCTAGGAGATCCTGAGTTCCCCCAAGCGTTCTATGACGTCTCACAGTTCTCTTTATGGCGTAAGGCCAACATAACCACATTCCAGGACTTTAAGACAGGAACTCACTTTAAGACCTTTCTTCAGTTACAAACACAATACCAACTCCCCCCCACAGAACTACATAATTACACACTAATCAAACATTTCTTTCAACTCAGAGGCTCCCCGGACACGCGAATGCAAAGCACTCGTTTTGAACGCCTATGACCCCATTCTCCTAGAGATAGAGGTATTATCTCCAATATTTACCGCTCACTTATTGAGATTACATTAGATGATAAAACCAAACCAATGCTTAAATGGGAAATTGATACAGGCTTATCATTTGATCCAACTGAATGGCAGGAAATGCTGACCAACATGCTTAAGAACACAATATCATACTCAATACGTGAGACTGCTGTTAAACTTCACACGAGATGGTATATGACCCCCGCAAAAATCCACTTAATATACCCTGCAGTTTCCCCACTTTGCTTTCGTGGATGCAATGAAACAGGCAGAACAAAATGAGCTGCGCTAAAAACAAAAAATTATATACCTAAAACCTAATCCAGAACTATACCGATAGATATAGAAAAGAACAATATTAAGTGACGAAATTATAATTAGTAAACAGTATACATAAATGTTATCATATCATCATATAAGTGAATATAGTGTATACTAGATCTAAAATGAAGTCAACATAAATCCTAAAGAAAAAACCCCCCCCACAAAAATTAATGTATATTAAAACAAAAATTGTGTGTGCTAAATCTAAACCAATAAAATTAGCAAAAATAGTATTCAAAAGCAATAAAGAGTTCATATATAATGAAGAAAAAATTGTCCAAAAAGTATTGTTGATTCCTCAAAAATGATATTAAGGTGCAAAAATATCCACAAATGCGTGTATATAGAAAATAATCAAAACAATCCTCCACCATTGAGAAGAGGGGCCGCTTACCAGAGTTTTAGATCCCAGTGTTAGTGAGATCAGTAAGGCAACAGCACAGAGGTTTCTGGATAAACCATCACAGGCACCACACCATTTGCATCTCCAATACGAAGGCTCCAATCGGGAAACGAAGGTATCGTAAATTGCTGACACCACGCTGCTTCTATCTCCAATACGAAGCCTCCAGTCAGGAAACGAGGGTATCGTGGATCATGTATAAAAAATCAAAGGCACTCGCATAGCGTAAAACCACTTGGTTTAATGAAATAGAATAAAAAAAATTTACACTCACATATGTATAGAAAAAACGATCACATAAAAAGCGAGCCGGCCGGACTCGTGTGCCGCCCGCACTTCCTGGTTGGGCGTAGAACGCGGAGACGTCAGAACGCCTATCGCCTATCTGGGAGATAGGCGTTCTGACGTCTCCGCGTTCTACGCCCAACCAGGAAGTGCGGGCGGCACACGAGTCCGGCCGGCTCGCTTTTTATGTGATCGTTTTTTCTATACATATGTGAGTGTAAATTTTTTTTATTCTATTTCATTAAACCAAGTGGTTTTACGCTATGCGAGTGCCTTTGATTTTTTATACATGATCCACGATACCCTCGTTTCCTGACTGGAGGCTTCGTATTGGAGATAGAAGCAGCGTGGTGTCAGCAATTTATGATACCTTCGTTTCCCGATTGGAGCCTTCGTATTGGAGATGCAAATGGTGTGGTGCCTGTGACGGTTTATCCAGAAACCTCTGTGCTGTTGCCTTACTGATCTCACTAACACTGGGATCTAAAACTCTGGTAAGCGGCCCCTCTTCTCACTGGTGGAGGATTGTTTTGATTATTTTCTATATACACGCATTTGTGGATATTTTTGCACCTTAATATCATTTTTGAGGAATCAACAATACTTTTTGGACAATTTTTTCTTCATTATATATGAACTCTTTATTGCTTTTGAATACTATTTTTGCTAATTTTATTGGTTTAGATTTAGCACACACAATTTTTGTTTTAATATACATTAATTTTTGTGGGGGGGGGGTTTTCTTTAGGATTTATGTTGACTTCATTTTAGATCTAGTATACACTATATTCACTTATATGATGATATGATAACATTTATGTATACTGTTTACTAATTATAATTTCGTCACTTAATATTGTTCTTTTCTATATCTATCGGTATAGTTCTGGATTAGGTTTTAGGTATATAATTTTTTGTTTTTAGCGCAGCTCATTTTGTTCACCTATTTAGTTTGATATCGGAGTATTACGATTAGGGTTGCTGCTTATAGGTTACTTTCTTTTGCTGTTTGAGTAGCGCGGTTTACCCTTTGTACCGTGTTAATGAAACAGGCACACTATCACATATTTTTTGGAGTTGTAGTCACCTTAACCCAATATGGCAGAAGACCTCTGCCATAGTTGCCTCTATAGCAGGTCGTCCTATTACTTTCACGATGCAAATCTGCCTATGCTTCTCCCCCATCCCCGATATACCAACACACTGTAGAAAGCTTATTTATACACTTTTTGTTGCGATTCATTGGGTCATTGCCCTTAACTGGCGTTCTCCAGCTCTCCCCTGGCCTTAGGTCATGGCAAGGATGGAAACTATTAAACTATCTGAATGCATCCACCACATTTTATTTGATACTATGCAGATTTTTGACAATAAATGGAAACACTGGAACACAATATTACCGTAATTTATAGGACACCCCCTAAGGCTTCTGTATGTTTCCCTAACTCACATCCTTTATTAATTGCTTTGCTATTTGTATCTTCAGGTCGACTTTTATACTAACTAGATCAATGTATTCCACCTTGTACATGAATATCTTGTCTCTTTCTATAGATCTAATCTGGTCTGACACAACTGTTGTACTCTTTTTTATGATCCTTTAATAAAAACTTTTTGTAAACAAAAAAAAAACAATGCAACCACAATTAAGATTGATAATGCATGACTGAGGGACCTTCAGAGTGTAGAGGCTCCAATTATCTATAAAACATTAAACACTTGACCAATCCCCCCTTCCAATATGACCAGACAACACATTTAAACCAACCTCAGCTTATGGCCTGTCTAAGGTCTTTGAAGGCCTATATACTTACAAATAACCGGTTGTATCTGCCACCCAATCAAAGGACCCCAGCAGCAACTACACCGGCTCAGGGACAATTAATCCCTTACGTACTACCAGATACAACCTAATTAATACCCTGATGTTACCACCGTATTGTTAGGAAGGGACACCCATACCTCAGATGGGCCCAACCCACAATTTTCCACAATTATTTAACCAGCACTGCCTTCAAAGACTCAATAGACCCCCTACCACAGCACATGAGCATGATACATTATGCACATGTTGCTCCCCAAACCAGAAGGCCCGCTGAATACCCTCCTGCAAAAAACTTGCTACCTCCTAGTTCACCTTTTTCCTGGTTTTGTTGATCTTTTCAACAGAGCGAGCCATACGCCACGCAGGCCTGGCAACTATATCGCATCACACAACTTAGCCCGACCCAACAGATTGCACAATAAGTTACAATAAATGAGGGTGCACATATTACCAATATTTGACTGATTCTCACTCTCACTCACATAGCTGAATGACCTTGTCATTAAGTCCCCATCGGACCGCTTCCATTGCTGCCCCAATCCGAAAGTAATGAGAAAAACAGTTGTCTGTACTCCAACCAGTGGACAACAGGCCTTTCCTAAACACCGCCCTAAACTGGAATCGAGACATTGCTGTCCCTTCCACATGCATAAAGAAAACTCTCAAAAGATTTGCCCAAAACTGTGAAAAAAAACCACAACTCGGACAGGGCAAACTGGAGAAGAGGGAACCCCACAACTCATTCCAAGAACCCTTCCCTGACTGATCAGTGTTAGATTTTCTTAACAGAATACCCAATGTAGTGTGCCGTAACCACACATCCTGTACGCTCAAACCATCCTCACCACGTTTGTTACGGCTTACCAATTCCCCCACCCGGAAAACCTTCCGAAAAATGGCCAGTACAAAGATGGCCCAGAACAAAGCAACCTCATAGGTGGAAAAACCACGTGTACATCATTGTCCTTATAAGAACACCCCCCATCCTCATTCAACAGATCTCTCATTCCTGATACACTCCGCAGTATGAGGACCAAGTTGACGCATATACTGAATGACAAATTGAACTTGGAAGCGGCAATGCAATGCTCCACAGCTGCTTTGGGGCATGGAATTCCGCGCTGCTCCACTTCCAGTGCCAACTGATGGAATCTGTCCAACTGGAAACGAGACATAGCATCAACCAGGAGTTATCAACTCCTTGAACGTGCAGAATTCCATGGAGAGTACAGTGGGAAAACAGTTCCCGAACATGCCAAAATACACACTAAACCAACCTACCTCCATTCCACTGGCCAACCAACTCTCAGCACTGCAAAGACATTGACAGCAGGTTCCATAACCAGCAGTGCCCGTCGCGTCAGTGAACAGTTTTAGATGAAAATTGGAAATCACCTGGTCCAACCAAAGAAAGAGACCATTGTAAAAAAACAGAAATGAATTCCACACTCGCAAGTCCTCATGCTGATCCTGCCCCAGCCCAATATAAGGATGTGGCTCCTTAATGCCAGCTGTAGCAGCTGCCAGTCGTCTACATAAAATGTGGCCCATGGGCATACTGCAACAGGCAAAACTTGCCCAAGACAGATTACACAGCATGATGTTGAATATTTTTTTTTGCCTTGCCCGGTGGCAGAAACCGCCCCGCCTTCAGATCTTTGTTTGTATAACGGCAAACGACATTCCATCGCCATGGTGTAGATGGCAATACCCAGAAACCACAACTCAGTGACTGGGCTCTCCATCTTGTTAGGGACCAATGGCACACCAAAAAACTGGAAAACATGATGGACCATGGCTAAAAGGGAGGCATAGATAGTGCTTCCAGCAGGCCCTATGCACAAGAAATCATCTGAATGACTGAATTAGGCCGGAAGCATCCCGAACCGCCAATTCCTAAAAGGAACTAAACATTTCAAACAACAAACAAGAATGGCACAGACCATTGGTAAACATCTATCAATACAATTCTGCCATTGCAATTTGCACCCCAGCAGATGGTAATAACCAGGATGTACCGTCAACCAACGAAAGGCTGCCGCAATATCAGTTTTGGCCAACTACGTGCCTTTACCATACATAGGAACCCACGACACTGCCATATCAAAAGAAGTATAGGACACAATGCAAAGCTCCGGATCAATGGCATCATTCACTGAACCCCCTTTATAATGCGACAAGTGATAAATGAGGCGTAAGTAATTTGGTTCTTTTTTGGGGATAATACCCAAAGGGGAAATACTGGCGGTCAATCAAAAGGGGGTTAGCCATGTGACCCAAAGCAATTACTTTGAAAAGTTTTCCTGAAAACGACCTCTGGAAGTAAACGAGAGGACTGCGAGCTATCAGCCATAGGAGGAACAACTAGCAACTGGCAGGGTATCAGAAAAACCCTACGAGAAACCCAGCTGCAACACCCTCCTGTTAGAATAACTCTTTAAGAAAGTCACCATCTTTTCTCCCTTCACTTCCCTCTTTTCAGCGTCCTCCTTTTCCTTTTCCATGCTTGAAGCATCTGGACAGCGCATGAGACCCTCCAAACCCTGAATAGTCATGAAGGAAACAGCACGTGGTACCAAACTTGCAAGATCCTGCGAGTTGCGGCCGGTTGTGAAGAGGCTGCTGAACCTTCGGCCTCACCCTAAAAGGGTGGAACTGGACTCTGTGCAGACGACATCAGTTTCATCCAGAGAATAACATTTTTGGGGTCCCACCGTAAAAAGGGCCAAATGGCATTGCGCTGACCAAATTGCTTGTCACAGCCAAACCAAGCAACCCCACCATAGACTCACTGGGCTTCGCTGATAGAGTCCAGATAACAAAATGGGGAGCAATTCAGCAATTCTTAGGGGCCTTTTCCCCAATGACACTAGCTAAAATTGCACTCGCCTGCAACCAGTTTGAGAACATACGGGTAATCAACGGATACCGCCATTTTCTTCCTCTTTACATACATCTAATCTAACTTTAAAGTTAAATTTCGCCAATGGCAACAAAGAAATACATTTCCACATACTCACCCTTCCATAGATGCTCCTTCACTTCTGGTTTTAGATGCACACCCAAAGCCCCTTTAAAACACATATCGCATTTTTGCAGCATTAGCCAGACATACTCCATCAACCCCAGTGATGGTCCTTTGTCAGCCGCTTTGTCGTCCGAAACCTTACCGGCTGTAATTACCGCAGACGCTGCCAGACGTTGACCGGAGGAATCCAACGGTCCCACACCCGATCCCTGCTGAGCTGTCAACTAACCCCCCAGAGCCCCATTGAATAGATTGAATAAGAACAAGAAAGAGGACATGAAACAAAAGGGTCACCTGGCTGTCTCTGACCATCAGGACATCCAGCCGCAGATCCAAAGAGTTCACCATCTTCAGAGCAGCTGAGCACCCCTTCAGACCGGCTCTATTCACCAAGCCACACTGCCACTCTCTACCCTCAGCAGGCTCCAGGATGCAGTTGCCGGCCCCATAGTCCGGCGGGCACCCACTGATGATGTCAACAGTGGTCACTGCACTGGAACCCCGGGTGTTCCCTCTCCTACTCCCACGCTGGGCTCTGTGAGGTGTGGAGAAAGCTTCACCAGCCGACGCCTGGCTCCTTCTATCCGTGGCACACGCTCTGCGATGCCTGGACACAGGAGAAAGCTGCCAACCGTGTCTTCTGTCACTGGGGCCCACTCCTGGGACCTGGCCGGCACCCGCCTCTCTGCCACTTCATCGCCGGGCCACACTAGACACAGGTAGGGATCCTGTATAACCAGCCGCACCATCCATACTGCAAAGGTGTGAGGGCAGGGGAGTGGGTGCTGGATGAAAACACTCCCGCCCTGGCTTCGCCGTAGACGGGGATTCCTCCCGACTCACATACCAAGGGATGCAGGCATGCGCTTGGCTGGTGGGGTCAGAGGGTCCCTTGAGGGGCTCCCAGACTCAGGAATGAAGTGCTTGGAAGGCCTAGATCCCCTAGCACATGGGTGACTAGAAGAGGGCCCAGGAAAAACCTGGCACAGTGGTGTAGTGGGTAGCACTCTCACCTAGATGTAAAAAGGGTCGCTGGTTCAAATCCCAACCATGACACTATCTGCCTAGAGTTTGCATGTTCTCCCCATGCCTGTGTGGGTTTCCTCTGGGTACTCCAGTTTCCCCCCACACTCCAAAGACATGCTGGTAGGTTAATTGGCTTCTTTCTAAATTGGCCCCTCTATATGAATGTGAGTTAGGGACCATAGATTTTAAGCTCCTTCAGGGTAGGGACTGATGTGAATGTACAATGTATATGTAAAGCGCTGCATAAATTGATGGCGCTATATAAGTACCTTAAATAATAATAATATATTCCCACCAAACAGCAGGAGTCAAAATAAAATCGTCACCTCAGTGAAATGGTATGAGGCAATGCTATCCACTCTCTCCCGTATTTTGTTCTGTTCCTAGAACCATTATTACTCCATATCAGAGCCAATATCAAGGGCCTACAGGGAAATATACCCCTATAAACAGTGACAGGAAATGGCAATGACCTCATTTTTAGGCAATCTAAAATATCCTCACCCAACTTACTGCAGAAGTCAAGGTATTTAGCAATTTATCAAATTTTAACCACTTGACCTTCTGAAGGTTTTACCCCCTTCATGACCAGGCCATTTTTTGCTGTTCAGCACTGTGCTGCTGTAACTGGCAATTGCGCAGTCATGCAACACTTTATGCAAATTACATTTATAGAATTTTTTTTCCACACAAATAGAGCTTTCTTTTGGTGGTATTTGATCTCCACTGGGTTTTTTCTTTTTTTATTATTATTATATAAACAAAAAACAAAATGTTATTTTCTACTTTCTGTTATATTATATATCCAATAAAATCAAATGTCTTCATACATTTAGGACAAATGTGTTCTGCTACATGTCTTTGGTAAAAACCAAACTGCGTTTGTGGGGACACTATACTATTGGAACCACTAGCATAGTTCTAATTGTAATCAAAATACTGATCCAGACACTATACTGGTGATCAGCGACTTATATGGGGTTATTTACTAAAGGCAAATCCACTTTGCACTACAAGTGCAAAGTGCACTTGAAATTACACTGTAAGTGCAGTTGCTGTAGATCCAAGGGGGGGACATGCAAGGAAAATAAAAAACAGCATTTTAGATTGCACATGATTGGATGATAAAATCATCAGAGTTTCCCTTCATTTCAGATATACCCCTCAGATTTACAATGACTGCACCTCCAAGTGCACTTTGCACTTGTAGTGCAAAGTGAATTTGCCTTTAGTAAATAACCCCCATAGTATGATTGCGATAGTATGGCAGACAATCTAGCACTAACTGACACTGGGTGGGAGGGACGCTAACTGACTGACACTGACGTCGCTAGTGACACTAATACAGTGATCAGAATTACTGCACACTGTACTAATGCCACTGGCTGGGATTCTGGGAAGAAGTTAACAACAAGGGGCAATCTCAGGGGTTAACTGTATAACAAGTGGTATGTGTGCTGCTTTTACTAATGGATCTCTCTGCTTTTTCTCCCTGAAATCAGAGTTGATTTCAGGGAGATGAAACAAACAGATCGATGTCTGTACACAGAATTCTGTGTTTTTGCCAACACAGAATTCTGTGCTGTGATTGGCCACAGGTTTCTACCCTAAATCATTGGCTGACACAGGGGCGGATCCAGAGTCTAGTCTCGGGAGGGGCACTGCCAGAAAATACGTTTTTTTTTGCGGGCAATTTATCGGGGACATGGCTGGTGCTAGCGTTTCAATCATGACGGCACCATGGTTAATATGGTGTCAGGATGTTGGAAGCGCATTATTTTTATTATTACATTGTTATATAGAATGTTATATAAAATGAAATGGTTCAACTCACCATAATGCAGAATCAGTGAGAGCCCAGAGTGTGTCACCTGCCACCAGTTGCAGATCGTCACTTGCCATGCCACACGTTGCGGACTGTCACTTGCCACGCCACCTGCCACCAGATGCGGATTGTCACTTGCCACGTCACCTGCCACACGTTGCAGATTGTCACTTGCCACCAGATACGGATTTCCATGTCACCTGCCACACATTGCGGACTGTCACTTGCCACGTTACCTGTCACACGTTGCAGATTGTCACTTGGCACGTCACCTGCCACACGTTGCAGATTGTCACTTGCCACACCATCTGCCACCAGATACAGATTTCCACGTCACCTGCCACATGTTGCGGACTGTCACTTGCCACGTCACCTGCCACATGTTGCAGATTGTCACTTGCCATGTCACCTGCCACACTTTGCAGATTGTCACTTGCCACGTCATCTGCCACCAGATACGGATTGCCACTTGCCATGTCACCTGCCACACATTGCAGACTGCCACATCATCTGCCACATGTTGCAGATTGTCACTTTCCACGTCATCTGCCACCAGATACGGATTTCCACATCACCAGCCACACATTGCGGACTGTCACTTGCCACGTTACCTGCCACATGTTGCAGATTGCCACGTCACCTGCTACACGTTGCGGATTGTCACTTGCCACGTCACCTGCCACCAGATACAGATTGCCACTTGCCATGTCACCTGTCATTTGTTGCCAATTGTCACTTGCCACGTCACTTCCCTGCTGTCGGGGCGGAGGGAGTGATTGTGATGAGTATGGACAAGATGGAGGGATGAGGTGATGCAGGTAGGAGGGGCCAGCACACTCAACAAACTCAGGGGCGGACGCATAAAGGGAAGATTGCTGGCGCTCTGCCTCTGTCACACAGTGCCCCTATAGTGTCATATTTTGCTCCCCATCACAGAATGCTCCGGAAGTGATGTTGCAGCCAGAAATTTAGCACTGCGCATGCACGATGCGTTCCAAACACTTGCGCCATGCGTTTCAAATGATTTGCAACAATGCAGACCAGTGAAACAGTCGGATAATGTCAGAGAAGTGAGGGGAGGTAATCCCCTCCCTGAGCCACAGTTACCTGCTCTCTCTTCGCCGCTCTGTCTAAAGTTAATGTCACGATTACCTCCCCTCACTTCCGTGACATTATCTGACGGTTTCACTGACCTACATTGTCGGAAACCCTCTGAAACGCATGTGCAAGCATTTGGAACGTATCGCGCATGCGCAGTGCTAAATTTCTGGCCGCAACGTCACTTCGGGAGCATTCTATGATGGGGAGCAAAATATGACACTACACCGCTCCTCCAGGCAGCTCCTGTCACGTGACGTCGGCTCTGAGTCTGAGACTCCGAGTCTGACGTGAGTCACGTGACTGTCTCAATGACATCACTCGTTGCTAGACGCCAGGCGGGCAGGCGCTAGCAACGAGTGCAGGGTTGCCAAGCCAACGGCTCAGCTCCACCCACCTCCTAGCTCCTCCTGGTCCAGTCCCGCTGTGTAATACACCAGAGTCTCTCTCTCTCTCTGCGCCGCTGATCGCTGATGAGACAGAGAGAGAGACTTGGGCATAGCAGCGCTGCAGCCTGCAAGTCAGTCGGTGACAGTGTGATATTTTCGGGGGGGGGCAATTGTCCTGTTGCCCCCCCCCTGGATCCGCCCCTGGGCTGACATCTGCTGACAAACCCGTGCTGTGTCCAATCACATGGGTCAGCACGGTGCCTGTCTGTGCTTCCCGCTCGCAGTACATCTACTATGAGCGAGTCGACAAGTGGTTAAAATAAACTTTATGAATCTAAGGCCTAAATCTATACAACCCCTTTTCCAGAATATCTAATATTCGAAAAAAGAGAATAGAATCTCCTCTCAAAAGATTGTGACTTTTTAGGCTCAAGGAATGTACAAAAGTCAAATATACATAGTATTAAATATGTTGTATTTATTGGTGTAAAAAATGTATTAAAAAAAAATAACTATATAAAATGTACATACAGAAGACATGAACAAATATGTGTTCTGTAGCCACAAGGCAAAAGGAACCACCAGGTCCCAAAAACAGGAAATATGCATAAACCGGTCGCCAGCTAAGGAGTGATACACACAAATCTCAAATATTTTCAAATAATTGTGATTATTTTGTTTGAGTGCATTCTGATTTGTGGTTTATACATCAGAAAGATCAATAACATTAATATAAAGAATTATATGTGATCCTGCACATATCCTACGTGACTAGAATAACATAATGATGATAATATACATCTTAGTGAACAAACAAAATAAGATGGTGATGATTAGTGATAACTACATAGTGGACGCCATATAATATAAACATAAAATCCACATGCTGAAAAAATCCTTAAACTGATTGAAGATGAAATATATAAAGTGCAAAGTCCAATAAGAACCAAATATATAAAGTCCTCAGGCTAATATATAAAAAATTGTTTATGTGTAAAGTGCAAGGAATTCAGAAATCTTCACAGTGAGGTAGAAAAACACTCATCATGTTGACTGTAGTTCAAATGATAAAACAACACCCACTCAATGTGCTCTCAGAACTCTTACCTCATGGGCATAAATAAATGCCTTAATCCGTCTATTGGATAATAGCCTCGATTCCAGGACCCAAGATCCGTCAAGATAGGAGATGGATGCTTAACAAAATAGGGTAATAACGTCTCCAACCCAGTATCCAGATCAAATATATGGATCTCCTCTGCTGCCAGTTCCAGCGATGTCCCCTCAGTCCTTCCTCCCGAACAAGGACTGAGGGGACATTGAGTAGTCTTTTTTTATTTGTTTAGCAAAAAATAAAAACTGCAGAGGTGATCAAATACCAACAAAAGAAAGCTCTATTTGTGGGAACAAAATGATAAAAATTTTGTTTGGGTACAGTGTAGAATGATCGTGCAATTGTCATTTAAACTGCAACAGCGCTGAAAGCTGAACATTGGCTTGGGCAGGAAGGGTGATAAGTGCCTAGTATTGAAGTGGTTAAGGAAAGATCATTTATAATGATGGCAATAGTAGGGAACCCCAGATTCTAACCAGAACGTCAAATCCAAACATCATTAGAATCTTTCTCAATATTAACCAATTTTTGTCAACATTTCCTATCTCTAACATTATATAAATTCATTTAGGTAATTTAACCACTAGGCGTCCGCGCTATAGCCGAAAGATGGCTGCAGCATGGACGCTAATTGCCGGGAGGACGTCCCTGGACATCCTCCTGTTTACTTCCGCAATGTGCGCTCCCGCGAGCACGCATCGGGGGGAAGTTCTGTGCTGGCCATGTCCCTTGGATACAGCCAGTCACAGATCGCTGTAAATGGCCAATAACAGCGGACGTTTACAGTGCGATCGGCGTGTCCAATGAGAGATGATCTTATATGTAAACATATGAGATCACCTCTCATCGCCGGCTCTCCCTCTTCACACAGAGACAGCGTGTGAGGAAACAAAAAAAAGGAAAATAAAGTGCCATCTGTCCCCACTGCCATGTGCCCCCACTCCCACCTGTCCTCACTGCCACATGTCCCCAGTGCCACCTGTCAGTGCCATCTGTCCCCAGTGCCATGTATAAGTGTCATCTGTCATCAGTACCACATCAGTGCCACGTGTCTTCAGTGCCACATAGTGCCATCTGTCATCAGTACCACATCAGTGTCATGTGTCATCAGTGCCCCATATCAATGCCATCTGTCATCAGTGCCACCTGTCAGTGTCACGTGCCATCCATCAGTGTCACGTGTCATCAGTGCCTCGTATCGGTGCAATCTGTCATTAGTGTCACGTGTCATCAGTGCCACGTATTAGTGCAATCTGTCATCAGTGCCACGTATAAGTGCCATCTGTCATCAGTGCCACGTGTCATCAGTGCCACATATTAGTGCCATCTGTGCCACGTATCAGTGCCATCTGTCATCAGTGCCACATGACGGTGCTCCCTGCATATTGTGACTCTCTATGTGGCTAGGCTGTGGTATCATTATACTCAGGAGGAATAGCAGAATTTATTTTGGGGTGTCATCTGTGGTATACACATGCCATGTGAGAGAAATAACCTATTACAATGCCAATTTTGTGGGAAAAAAATCTTAATTTTGCAAAGAATTGTGGGAAGAAATAACAACATCAAAATCCTCACCATGCCTCTTACTAAATACCTTCTCCTTTCAAAAAAGGGGTAATTTGTGGGGGTTTTGTACTTTCCTGGCTTGTTAGAGTCGCAAGAAATGAGATAGGCCACCAGTACATCAGGTGTGATCAATTTTCTATGATTTTCTCTCTAACTTTCACAAAGACCAAATAATATCCACTAATTTGGGTTATTTTTTACCAAAGATATGTAGCAGCATAAATTGTGGCCAAACTTTATGAAGAAAAATTTATAATTTGCTAAATTTTATCACAGAAACAAAGAAAAATGCGTTTTTGTTTTCCAAAATTTTTGGCCTTTTTTCATTTATAGCACAAAAAATAAAAAACCCAGAGGTGATCAAATACCACCAAAAGAAAGCTCTATGTGTATAAAAATAAGACAAAAAAAATCCATTTGGGTACAGTGTTGCATGACTGAGTAATTGTCATTCAAATTGTGAGAGTGCTGAAAACTGAAAATTAAGTTATTTGGGCAACCAAAACAGGCCACTTCTTATGAACTGTCCATAGGGGTTGACCATTCCCTCATGGGCCTAACCATTTGAATATTTAATCCTGTGAACTGATATTTGGAAACGTTCTCAGTTCATATCATATCTCCTGTTGACCAATTCCTCAAAGAACTATACACCAAAATGTGAAAGAGGCCTTAAGAGCAAAATTTTTGGCTGCAGATTCTCTATTTTGTACACAAGGGGTTTATCCCAAAGAAGATACATAAATTAGGTTTCACAATTGTATCTAGATAGTATGTATCGGGATGCGATTGCTCATTTGTGGCCTATGTATTGTTAGGTTTACCATTGTCTAAAGTTGGCCATTCTACAATTTTTTTGTACAATTTCTGTACAATCACCTGTAGATTTACCTTCAACTATGTGGTTCAAGGGCCTGCCTAATTGGATATAAATAAATGTGTTGTTTAGGTTTGACCTAATTTTTATGGTTTTGGGTAAATCTAAAAGAAAATTGTTCAATGACCAGCTTAAAGCAGAACTTCAATCATTTTTCATCTTTCCCTCTATTAAATCTTCTGCCCTTGTTGTTTTAAATTTGGATAGTCAAACATTTTTTTTCTGCCAGTAAATACCTTATACAGCCCACTTTCTGTTTCTTGTCTGGTAAAAAGCCTAGGATTATGATATCATGAACAGCTCTCTTTCTCTCTCACTCTTGTAAGAGTTTGCCAGGAACGGAGGGGGGATGAGTCACAAGAGGGCCAATGAGAGCTGCGGAGCTGGCAGCGTGCCTCTGTGTGTCTGTGTAAATCCAGGAAGTGAATAAGCAGCAGTTTCAGCTGCCCTCAGTTAAAATGGTTGAAGTCAGACTCAGTGGAGGGAGATTTCTGCAGCATATTTGGCAAGTACAGAATCACAGTACATATAAAATAATATGCATAGTGGTTGGAGGGAAGCTTCAGAATGGCAAATATGTTTTTATTACAAATGATGTGAGCAGACTGCAGTTTCTCTTTAAGTTTTGAATATAGAACATACAGCACAGCATAAAGTATGGGGCAGAGTAATGAAAATGATCAGAGGGATTTTTTAAGATGCTCCCTGGGCAGGGCATGCTATTTGCTGTAACTAGCATATGCCCTACAGCTCTCTCTTATATATAATATATAATCCTCAGAAATAAATGGAAAAATAACAGATAGAAAAAACACACAAAACAACTGTAATTGAATTCTTACCTTCATGTGGGTAACCAAAGATTTAAGCTCCACATTTTCTCTCTTTATTGCTTTCAGTTCACTATGAAAATAAGCATTTACCAGTCATAAAATCAACAGAGTCAAATATTTTTCAGAAATATACAACAGAATAAAATCCAATACACAAATGTTCGGTTATGACATAAACCTAAAGGAGTTGTTAAGGCATTCTATTCATTAAGATAAAAAAAACCTTGTGTGTTTAGCAGCCTCCCTCCAGCACCCGCAAATTACTTACCTGAGCCCCCTCTCTCTCTAGTGATGTCCACGAGTGTCTTAGCCGTACGGGAGCTGTGACTCGACTCGGGTGCACCCATAGCAAGCCCCTTGCTGTAGGGGCACTCAACAGGAGGGAGGGGCCAGAAGCAGCGAAGGGGGACTAGAGAAGAGGTGAGTCCAGGCTGCTCTGTGCAAAAACAACTGCACAGAGGAGGTAAGTATATGTTATATATGTTTTTACAATCACTTTACAATCACTTTAATTTTGGGACAAAAAACCCCACAAACAATACATGCACCTTTTCCTGTGCTTTATCCCTTTTAAAAACAAACACAGGTACTGAAAAATACCCATTAATCTTGCCAAAAAGAATTCTACTATTCTCCACCCCTCATGTATAGATTGATTCTATCCCAGAAAAGCAGTGCAGCTGTCTTGACTATAAAAGAGCTTGCCACTCATTGTGTATAGCAGGGATATGCAATTAGCGGACCTCCAGCTGTTCTAAAAGTCCCATCATGCCTCTGCCTCTGTGTGTCATGCTTGTGGCTGGTGGAGTCTTGCTATGCTTTATGGGACTTGTAGTTCTGCAACAGCTGCAGGTCCGCTAATTGCATATCCCTGGCGTATAGAGAAAGGGCTCTTGTAATATGTAGCTCTGGGGGCGTAACTACATCAATAGGCAAAGCTGCTTCACCTGTGATTATGTCACAGAGAGTAATAAAAGCAGTTTCTTAAGATAAGAACAAGGTAAAAGAAAAAATGCTGGGAGATGCTCTAGAGAGGCAGGAGGAGGTCTAAGACCCCTTTCACACTGAGCCATCCTGGGCGCTGGGCGTCAGCGGTAAGGCGGTGCTATTTTTAGCGCCGCTTTACCGACGTTTTAGCGCCGCTATTCGGCTGCTAGCTGGGTGGTTTAACCCCCCCCCCCCCCATCGGCAGAAAAGGATTTAAATCCGCCCGCAAAACGGCACTGCATCGGTGCTTTGCCGGCAGTATAGCAGCACTGCCCCATTGTTTTCAATGGGGAGGAGCGATGTATTCACCGCTCCTACACCGCTGCAAAGAAGCTGCTGGCAGGACTTTTTGTGATGCCCTGCCAGCACAGCGCCCCAGTGTGAAAGCACTTGGGCTTTCACACTGGGTTTGCAGCTGAGGCTTTTTTCAGCCACTTTACAGGTGCTATTTTTAGTGCTGTAGTGCCTGAAAAACACCTCTGTTTGAAAGGGTTCTAAGGAAAATTTGGGTAATGTCTGTACATATCCTTTAAAATATAGAAAAATAAAGAAGAAAAATCAATAAAATACTTTTCCAAGGTGTTGATCTTCAAAAGAGCTTCTTTAAACGCATTTTGGTTCTTAATTATATATTGCTTGTAGAAAGCTACATGCAGTTCATGCTGTTGTTTCTGGAAACACCATGCCTATGTAAATGATCAAAGACAGAAATAAATAAAAGTTCTTCATGTAAACAAAGCTATCCAAGGCAAAGTTGCATACCATAAAATGTACTTCAAAAGAAATGACAATACTGGCAGAGGACATTATTCTATGAAAAATAAATAAATTATCTTTTTTATCTCCTGTTGTGTGTCAAATCCACAGTACCGTACTTTCAAAATGTACTAGCACTCTGCATCAAAAACCTGTGATGCAGGCACAAGTGAAGGCTTACGTTTAGTAGTTAGATGTCAGGGTCATGTTAGGTTAGGTTGAGGCTAGGAATCAGGGCATGTGGGGTAACGCTGCTTTACTATTTAATTTCAGAAGTAAATGCTCCATGTTGAGAACTACCTGCACTAGGTCACCCGTAAGAAAGCAATACTGCTATGACCAGAAAACTGTGCCCATTCTTTAACAGTGAAAATTTCTGAAATATCTAGGGCTACTTGACCAAATATATACCCCACACGCACAGCATATGAATCAGGTATGAACAGCAGGCACATCAAAATGATGTGTTGCAAGATAGAACAGGCCTGTAATGTATGCACAGCATTTAGTGGAAGGCCTACATGACTGGGGGGGGGGGGGGGGGTACAGGGTAGGCTGTAGTGAGGCAGTTTTCAAATAGTAACTATGGTAACAAATTAAGGTTCGGCCAATGGAGGATAATAAGGTGTGGTAGGGGGGAGCAAGATTGCCAAGATGGAGTAAATAAGGGTGTAGGCAGTGGGGGGAGTTAGGATAGGGTCAGTTGGAGCCAGACAGAGTAGGAGAAGTTTCTCAGGCAAGGTTAGTGGCGAATTGGGTTAGGAGGACTCATGGCCGACCTGAAAGGCTTATTTGAACAATTGAGAGCGGCTGCGGTGGCTAATGGGCCCCAGTGGCTCGAGCGCCAGTTGGAAGGATTAAGGCAGGGGTTGGGGCAGGATCATGCTATGCCTGCCCCCCGCCCACAACGTGCTAGGAGGTCTCACCCGCCTGAGCGCCTGAGCCCTGAGGTAACCCCTAGGGTTGGCCGCCGTGTTAGGAGCCCCGGTAAACGGGACCCTTCATCAGCACTGGCAAAGAGGCAGCCTCCCTCTGATGCTGATGGGGCTGGGAGGAATCCTCCACTTAGGCGGGACACTTTCGTCAACGCAAGGCGGTCCAGCCATCACTGAGATGGGACCACAAAGATATAGGCTTATGGATGAAGTTGATGACTCAGGCGAGAACGTTTCCACAACCCTTTCAGGGAGGGGCCGGGGCACCATCGGCCGCAAACCGTAAGGGGTACTGCTGGAGATACAAGGATAGCACATGTAGATTCGGGGGCATGTGCAGATATCGTCACAAATGCTCCGGATGCAGAGTTTCGCATCCTTTGGCCAAATGTTTTAAGCAGGGAAAAGCGAAGTTGACTGACACTGGAAAAAGGGAGAACTCCGGTGAAAGTGGAAAAAATGGACCCCTTCCTCAATAGGTATCCGGATCAAGCCACGGCGCAGTTTTTTTTTCCGGGGGTTTCACAAGGGTTTTCCAATTCCATGCACTTTATCCATGGTTCCTGTGGTGGGAGATAATTTGCGCTCTGCGAAGTAGCATCCGGAGGTGGTTGCGGCAAAACTTACAAAAGAAGTAGCTGTGGGCAGGATGGCGGGACCTTTTCCTTTCCCTCCTTTGGTGGTTTCTCCACTTGGGGTGGTACCCAAGAAGGAACACAATAAATTCCGCTTGATTCATCACCTGACGCATCCCCGGGGGGGGGGGGGGGGGGCGGTCAGTGATGCTATTGACCCTCACCTGTGCGTGGTGTCTTACGCCTCTTTTGATGATGCCATTAAGTGGGTGCCCAAGTTTGGCATGGGTGCACTGTTGGCGAAGACCATCATTGAGTCGGCTTTCAGATTGCTACCTGTGCACCCTAGTAGTTTTCGGTTTTTGGGCTGCATTTGGGAGGGACAGTATTTAGTTCACAGTTGTTTACCTATGGGTTACGCTATTTCCTGTTCCTTTTTCGAAATTTTCAATTCCTTTCTGGATTGGGTAGTGTGTGATGTGCCAGACTGGCAATCCGTGGTCCATTATTTGGACGATTTTTTGGTGGTGGGACCTCCTGGGACAAATATTTGTCAGATTTTGTTGTCCACGTTGCAACATATATTCAGGATTTTTGGGGTGCCGTTGGCGCTGGATAAGACAGAAGGTCCGGTGGAGGAACTAAAGTCTCTGAGTATCATTATCGATACGATAAGGATGGAATGCTGCCTTCCGCCCGATAAACTTGAGGACCTTTGCGGTACGGTGGAGAGTGTGAGTGGTTGCAAGAAGTTGCAATTGCGCTCCTTGCAATCGCTCCTGGGCAAACTCAATTTTGCCGGCCGCATTATGCCCATGGGGTGTTTTTTTTTAAGGCGGTTGGCGGCTGCCACCGCAGGGGTAAAATCCCTGCATCATTATGTGCGTCTTCACAGGGAGCATCGGGAAGATGTAAGGATTTGGAAAAAGTTCTTTGATCGGTATAACGGGAGATCGGTATGGATGGACGTGACGGTGTCCAATTTTGATTTGGAACTCTACACGAATGCGGCTGGCTCGGTAGGATATGCGGCTTATTTTGGAGGAGTGCAGGACGTTGGCCGGAGTCATGGGGCAATTCAGAATTCTTTAGAAATATGGTGCTATTGGAACTGTTTCCAATAGTTATGGCGGTGGAAATTTTTCACTGCGATAATTTGGGAGTCGTTCAGGCTATTAATTCTGTTCATTCTTCCTCCCCGCCTGTGGTTTATCTTCTTCGACATCTGGTTTTGCAATGTTTAAGTTTAAATGTGTTTATTTTTGCGGTGCACTTGACTGGGGTGACTAACACGGTGGCGGATGCCCTTTCTAGTCTGCAGTGGGAGAAATTCCGACAGTTGGCACCAGAAGCGGAACAGGTCAGGATCCCATGCCCGGAGTTCTTGTGGGACTTCGTTTCGCCACTGTAGCTGGGCTGATTCGGCGGTCGGTTGGTGCTGGTACCTGGACAGCTTATGCAAGGGTGTGGGATGAATGGCATAGAATGGTAAGTTTGCTAGGGGGGTGTTTTCGGGAGGAGGATCAGTTACAAGCATTGTTGTATTTTATTGGTAAGAATTTTGAGGAGTGTTACAATATCTTCCCTGAATAGGAAGATGGCTGGTTTGTCATTCCTTTTTCAGCTTTCAGGGTTGTCGGATATTACCAACGTTTTTTTGGTCAAGCGAGCTTTGAGAGGTTATAAAAGGGGGCGGGGGGTGCCTGATTCTCGCCGTCCAGTTTCTTTTGAATTGCTTGGGGTGCTCCTGGATAAGCTACCGACAGTCTGTTTGACTTCTTTTGAGGCGGTTCTTTTCAAGACGGCCTTTGTTTTGGCTTTTTTCTGAGCTCTTAGGATTGGGGAATTAGTTAGCCCTTCTACTAGAGTAGGGGGGGTTTGGGAGTGTCCAAGGTCACAGTACAAGGGGACAGGTTGTATTTATACATAAGCAAATCAAAAATGGATCAATTAGGCAGGGAGGCTACAGTAGTGCTTGGTAGTGTTCCCGATTTTACAGCCTGCCCGGTCGCAGCCGTGGTTAATTGGTTGAGGATAAGGAAGCCGGGGCCTGGACCCTTGTTGATGCACGTGGACAGCTCAGCGTTGTCCCGTTTTCAATTTGTTTCAGTTTTCAGGAGGTGTTTACGGGCGGCTGGGTTTGATCCGGGTGAGTATGCTTCCCATTCATTTCGCATAGGGGCCGCCACGGAGGCGGCTAGGTGGGGTTTGGGCGACCAGATTTTACAGCGGATTGCTGGGAATCACGGCGTTTTAGGTTGTATGTTCGTCCACATCTCTTGTGATTTGTTATTATACCCTGTGTTCCGTTATAGGAGTGGCCGAGGTGTTGTTCCATCTTGTCTTTGTTTTTTTTTTGGGCCGTTTTGTTACCTTGTTATTTTGTTGTTCTTGTAATTTTATGTTTTTCAGACAGAGAATGTTTGGTGTGGATTATCGGCCATTCATATGTTTTCTGGGGTGCAAAAGGGGCAGCGGTCAGACCGGATGGCAGGCAATTAGGCTTCCCGAGGAATTTGGCCAGAGTGCGGTGGATCGGAGTCCCGGGCATGCTGTGGTCTAGGGTACTGCCTGAAGTGCACCGGTATGTCAGACTGGATAGACCCCCCTCCACAGCCTGCAGCAGCACACAGTGTGCTTTTAAAAACTTGCTTCCTCGTGCACCTGGCATCGGGGGGAATGCAAATGCTGCTAAGCCCTGCCCCATGTTGCCTATGGCTCCACTCCCTATTTTAAAAAGAAGGGTTTTCCAGAGTGAGCAGTGGACTACAGGTCCTCTCAGACCTACAGAAAGAAGCATGGCGCATGGGGCATTACAAGCTGCCAAGCGGCACACTGATCACGCTTCCTGTCCATTTATTTTTTTTAAAAACAAATCCGAGCACTTTTACCCCCCAAGGGGGAGAGTATCAGCATGGGGAGCAATAAGCGGGGAGACAAACCTCGATTAAGCTTTCTGGAGGATCTGCTGTTCGGCTGGAGGAGGAAGCATTTTGCCTCTCTGACACAGCGTTGTTTCCAGCATGAGGCGGTGAGTGCTCAATACAGCTCCCAGGGGTGACACATGACAACATTTTTATGTTAAAGGAGACATTCATAAGAAAATTCAAACAAAATTCTTAGAAAACTCCACTTACCTTTCCCGCCGTAGGGTTTTCTGTGGTAAACCAACAGACCTAATCTTCACCCTTCACACTGGGTTCTGTTAAACCTCCAGGAGCAGGGGATCCTAGAGGAAACCCACAATCCTGGACCTGCAGCAGCACCCTGCCAGTAAAAACTTTTATGGCCTTACTACCAAAATGTACTGGATCCCAGGGTCCAGCTCTCTAAAAAGAGAAGCATTTGCAGGCAAAAACCTTGTTACTTCGGATACAAGGCCGAGTACCATTCAATCTGGCCAAAAAAGCAACTTTGAATGGATCCAGTCAGCATGGCTAGCCCCAGCAAGGATTGCTCCACCTTTGACACTGGCGAAAAAACTGAGATACTCCCACCAGTGAGAGGGGTTATATAGGGAGTGCACTTTTTAATTGTGGCCTATAACCCACATAGTAACTAATATGGCACTGTGTCCCGTGATGTACAATAAGAAAAGTCATTTATTAACATAGAGGCTGTCCTGTCAAATTTGACAGAGTATGGGATGGTTGGCTGGCTATACATGACCTAGCCCTGGTGGAGCTGGTTATGCATCACCTGTTGGGCTAAGGCCGAGTTTCCTAGGTCAGCTGTCTAATCTTCACTGTATTTCATGGATAATTGAATATTTTGTTTTCTCTAGTACTATGATATGGATTTCTTATAATAGATCGTTTACTAGGTTGTGTACCCCAGCAGGTTTCTGATTGTACATTACAGCTGTATAATTTGTCCAATTGCATGTCTGAGTGGAGCACTGTTTGCTGTATTTTGCTATTGTAACACAGATGTTCTGGAATTTGACTAAGTTTGTTCAATAAAATTTATTTCTAATATAAAATAAATGATATAGACCTCTGTTCACTCCTCCACTGACTTTGACAGCACTGTGTCTGAAGGTCTGTGAGAGGCTTTTTGAATGGAAAGAGTCTTAGCATACACAGAGATGTGGCCCGCAGACCCAAAACACTAGCCCGCGGACCAGATCACAGCTGACAGGAATGTTAAGGGATTTAGAAATAACGTCAATACACCAAATTTTGAAAGATAACAAAACACATGCTAAGATTTAGCAGAGGTTTAGACACTGCTTTTTAATTTTAATAAATTAATGTTTATGGTATCTTTCAGGTACCAAGTTCCTGTGGAGTATTCAGGGCCCTAAGCCCAGGTATAAGGCCTCTATTTCTCTCCAAATAGAAATTAAACCTTTGTCCCTTCTGGGACTACATCCCACCTTTTGCATTCACCTGTCAATTCCAGATACTGAAAAAAAAATTATGAATAAATAAACAGTCCAGAAAAATCAGGCTTTCAAATGGATCATAATGTTCAAATGGCAAACTCCATTAACCACTTCAGGACCGCCGTATTGCCAATGTACGTCAACACAATGGCACAGGCAGGCACAATCACGTAGATGTACGTGATTGCCTTCCAGCGGGTGGGGGATCCGATCGGACCCCCTCCCGCTGGTTACGGCGGTCCGGTTCGCTCCAGGAGCGCTCCATGATGAGGGGATGGCCGTTCGTTTTCGGCCACCCCCTCTGGATCGCTCCTGGCCAATGAGAAGCTTCCTCCCACTGTGTATTGTTTACACAGGAAGGAGGAAGTGATGTCATTCTCCTCGGGGCGGTCTTTTTGACCGGACTACGAGGAGAAGACTAATAGTAAGTGTGCACCAACACTACACTGACATGTAGGTACACACAGGCACACAAACCCCCCCCCGATCGCCCCCCGCCCCCCCTCCCCCCCCAGTCACAGTGTCACTGATTGCATTGATCATTTCTTTACTGATCAATGCATTCAGTGTCAGTTGTGACAGTAAAAACTGTCAGGACAGTTAGTGTTAGGTCCAGGGTAGCCCCCTATCACCCCCCAATAAAGATTTAACCCCCTGATTGCCCCTAGAGTTAACCCTTTCACCCCCTTTTGCCAGTGTCACTAAGCGATCATTTTTCTGATCGCTGCATGTGTCGCTAGGTAGCTAGTTATTTTTTTAGGTTCACCGCCAGGTTTTTATATCGCTAGGTACCCCGATATACTACCCAATAATGGTTTTAACCCCCTGATTGCCGCTAGTTAACCCTTTCACCCCCTTTTGCCGGTGTCACTAAGCGATCGTTTTTCTGATCGCTGCATTAGTGTCGCTACAGTCGCTAGGTAGCTAGTTATTTTTTTAGGTTCACCGCCAGGTTTTTATAGCGCTAGGTACCCCGATATACTACCCAATAATGGTTTTAACCCCCTGATTGCCGCTAGTTAACCCTTTCACCCCCTTTTGCCAGTGTCACTAAGCGATCATTTTTCTGATCGCTGCATGTGTCGCTAGGTAGCTAGTTATTTTTTTAGGTTCACCGCCAGGTTTTTATATCGCTAGGTACCCCGATATACTACCCAATAATGGTTTTAACCCCCTGATTGCCACTAGTTAACCCTTTCACCCCCTTTTGCCAGTGTCACTAAGCGATCGTTTTTCTGATCGCTGCATTAGTGTCGCTACAGTCGCTAGGTAGCTAGTTATTTTTTTAGGTTCACCGCCAGGTTTTTATAGCGCTAGGTACCCCGATATACTACCCAATAATGGTTTTAACCCCCTGATTTCCGCTAGTTAACCCTTTCACCCCCTTTTGCCAGTGTCACTAAGCGATAATTTTTCTGAACGCTGCATCAGTGTCGCTAGTGTCGCTAGGTAGCTAGTTATTTTTTTAGGTTCACCGCCAGGTTTTTATAGCGCTAGGTACCCCGATATACTACCCAATAATGGTTTTAACCCCCTGATTGCTGCTAGTTAACCCTTTCACCCCCTTTCACCAGCGATCACAGTATAAGTGTCACTGGTGACGCTGGTTAGCCAGTTAGTTATTTAGGTTCCCCGTCAGGTTTTTATATAGCGCCAGGGACCCCCATATACTACCTAATAAAAATTTGAACCCCCTGATTGCCCCTAGTTAACCCTTTCACCACTGATCACCGTATAAGTGTTACGGGTGACTCTGGTTAGTTTGTTTTTTATAGCATCAGGGCACCCACCATTTATTACCCAATAAAGGTTTAACCCCCTGATCACCCGGCGGGTGATATCAATTAGGTTTTAGGATCAGGGTCTGCGTCGCCCCAGGCAGCGCTAGGTTAGTGCCAGTACCGCTAACACCCACACGCAAAGCATACACCTCCCGTAGTGGGATAGAATCTGAACAGATCAATATCTGATCTGATCAGATCTATACTAGCGTCCCCAGCAGTTTAGGGTTCCAAAAAAACGCATTGTTAGCGGGATCAGCCCAAATACCTGCTAGCACCTGCGTTTTGCCCCTCTGCCCAGCCCACCCAAGTGCAGTATCGATCGATCACTGTCACTTACAAAACACTAAACACATAACTGCAGCGATCGCAGAGTCAGGCCTGATCCCTGCCATCGCTAACAGGTTTTTTGGTAGCATTTTATATTCAAATCCGGAAGGCAGTGCTTGGTTTTCGGGGTCCCGTACGTGGCTAGGCTCCCAAAAAGTCCCCCACATGTGGTATCCCCGTACTCAGGAGAAGCAGCAGAATTTATTTTGGGGTGTAATTTGACTTCTGCCCATAGCATGTGTGAGCAATATATCATTTAGTGACAACTTTGTGCAAAAAAAAAAAAGTTTGTAATATTCCCGCAACTTTTGGCAAAATATAAAATATTCCATGGACTCAACATGCCTCTCAGTAAATAGCTTGGGGTGTCTACTTTCCAAAATGGGGTCATTTGGGGGGGTTTTGTGCTATTTTGGCATTTTATGGCCTTCGAAACTGTGATAGGTAGTGAGGAGTTAAATCAAAAATTTGCACCCTTACAAATCCTGAAGGTGGTGATTGGTTTTCGGGGTGCCGTGCGCGACTAGACTCCCAAAAAGTCCCACATATGTGGTATCCCCGTACTCAGGAGAAGCAGCAGAATGTATTTTGGGGTGTCATTTCACATATGCCCATAGCATGTGTGAGCAATATATCATTTAGTGACAACTTGGTGCAAAAAAAAAAAAGTTTGTAATATTCCCGCAACTTGTGGCAAAATATAAAATATTCCATGGACTCAACATGCCTCTCAGTAAATAGCTTGGGGTGTCTACTTTCCAAAATGGGGTCATTTTGGGGGGTTTTGTGCTATTTTGGCATTTTATGGCCTTCGAAACTATGATAGGTAGTGAGGAGTTAAATCAAAAATTTGCACCCTTAGAAATCCTGAAGGTGGTGATTGGTTTTCGGGGTGCCGTGCGCGACTAGACTCCCAAAAAGTCCCACACATGTGGTATCCCCATACTCGGGAGAAGTAGCGGAATATATTTTGGGGTGCAATTCCACATATAACCATGGCATGTGTGAGCAATATATCATTTAGTGACAACTTTTTGTAAAAAAATTTTTTTTTTTTGTCATTATTCAATCCCTTAGGACAAAAAAAATAAATATTCAATGGGCTCAACATACCCATCAGCAATTTCCTTGGGGTGTCTACTTTCCAAAATGGGGTCATTTGGGGGGGATTTGTACTGCCCTGCCATTTTAGCACCTCAAGAAATGAGATCGGCAGTCATAAATTAAAAGCTGTGTAAATTCCAGAAAATGTACTCTAGTTTGTAGACGCTATAACTTTTGCGCAAACCAAAAAATATACGCTTATTGACATTTTTTTTACTAAAGACATGTGGCTGAATAAATTTTGCCCTCAATGTATGACTAAAATTTAGTTTATTCGATTTTTCTTATAACAAAAAGAAGAAAATATCTTTTTTTTTCAAAATTTTCGCTCTTTTTCCATTTATATCGCAAAAAAAAAAAAATCGCAGAGGCAATCAAATACCATCAAAAGAAAGCTCTATTTGTGGGAAGAAAAGGACGCAAATTTCGTTTGGGTGCAATATTGCATGACCGCGCAATTACCAGTTAAAGCAGCGCAGTGCGAAATTGCAAAAAGACCTCTGGTCCTTAAGGTGTTTATTGGTCCGGAGCTGAAGTGGTTAATCCACTTTGGATAAGGTTATCCAACCCCTTCACCAAGTGAACATGCCGCCGCCACAATAGGTTGGACCCTTACCAGAGAGCCTGGACCCTTTATTATGAAGGGTCAAACAGGCTTGATGAATATGTCCCGGTAGGGGTCATCAGCAGGGGATGCACAAAGGAACCACGTCAGGAACAGCTCCAGAGCATCCAGGGGACTCAACCCAAACGGTGATCAGACATTTCCTGGAAGAAGTCTTTTTGTCAATGAAACCCGTCGGGCTGAGCTGTATGTTACTGTTATCGTGCATTTTACATGTCTGGATGTTCTGTGGCGGCCGCCTTCCCTTTTTGCCATGCAATGCTGTTTTTACTATGGATATGTGTAAGTGCAATACTTTATATTAAATGCAACCCTTAAAGAGGAAGTAAACCCTGATGGGTTTACTTCCTCTTTTTTTCCCTGCAAAGGTAAAGCATAATGGACTACTATGCATCGCATAGTAGCTCATTATGTGTCACTTACCTGACACAGGAGCCAGCGAAGTCGCCGCTGATCCCTGTAGTCCGCCGCATCCATGTTGCTGGTGGCGTCTCGCAGCTCCGACGAATCACAGCGGCGAAGCCGCGATGACGTCACTCCCGCGCATGCGCACGGGAGTCGCGTCTCGCAGCTCCGCCGCTGCCACTCGGCGAAGCCGCGATGACGTCACTCCCGCGCATGCGCACGGGAGTCGACAAATTTGGCAAATCCATTCATGGATTTGCCGCATTTAGTGCGCCTGCGCGCCGCTGTCTACGGCGCATGCGCCGTAGACAGCGGTGCCCATTTTCGGGCAAATATCTCCTAAACCATATAGGTTTAGGAGATATTGCTTGGACCTACAGGTAAGCCTTAATCTAGGCTTACCTGTAGGTCCAAGTTGTTTGGAAGGGTTTACTTCCTCTTTAAGAGGTTTTACACTATCCAGCTTTTTATGTTTTATTTGGATGTGACTACACGATCATCATTTGGGTGAGTCCCCTGGATACTCTGGAGCTGTTCCTGACGTGGTTCCTTTGTGCATCCCCTGCAGATGACCCCTACCGGGACATATTCAATAAGCCTGTTTGCCCCTTCCTAATAAAGGGGTCCAGGCTCTCTGGTAAGAGTCCAACCTATTGTGGTGGTGACGTGTTCACTTGGTGAAGGGATTGTATAACCTTATCCACAGTTGAATAATGGAGTTTGCCATTTGACCATTATAGTCCATTTGAGAGACTAATTTTTCTGGACTGTTTATTTAGTTATAATTTTTTTTCAGTATTTTTAATATCAATCACTGTTGCACAACACACCTTTATTTTGTTTCTTGTTTTGTGGTAATATCTCACATTTGTGGTGCTGCTTTTTTTCACATTGAATTATCTTTTCACTGTGTTATTTTTGTATTTATGATAAATTGCAGAACCTCAGTAGTCATTGCATGCTTTGGCTTTTGACAGCTAATTGTGGAGCTTAGCACTGAAAAGGGACTGGCTTAATTTTGACTTGAGTGGAAAGTAGGGCCCTTTATACAGTCTTAGCCTCTGAGCCAAAGTCACCCCTAGGTATAAAGGAACTGATATGAAGACAAAAAGTACTTGTTGGCACTACAAGGTATCTGCATATCTCCAAAAATATGTTAATTCATACACTTTGGTAGATATGATAGATGCACCTTAATACACCGACCTGTGCAATATTGTTAAAGTATTTCAGTGCTGTTTCTTTAGGGTTTCTGAAATATATCTTCTCTTGGGGCTTGAG
This sequence comes from Lithobates pipiens, assembly GCF_037356315.1. NCBI lineage: Eukaryota > Metazoa > Chordata > Amphibia > Anura > Ranidae > Lithobates > Lithobates pipiens. The sequence goes on from NW_027507696.1 coordinate 19,361,751, forward strand.
CTGTAATTTTAAAAATGTAAACAAAATCAGAAATATGAAACTATATGTAATATTAAACACTGTAGCAATGTTACATGTATGAATACAGGGAATAGCTACTAAAAGTTATAAGAATTTTGACTAAGAGACCATAGTCAGTGTCTCTCAGGGGACACTTAAAGTGTTACTAAACCCACAACAGTAAAATTTGTCTTTATAAGCAGTAAAGCATGCTTGTTATACTCACTGTGGAACCCTAGGGGTTAATCCTGTGCATTGTGTAAAAAGGCAGTTTCATTTGTCTTCTCTGATCCTCCCCATCTTTTACTGTCCTCAATCCATCTGCTGATAGGACAGAGCCCTTGGAGGCACTCTGCACATTCTCAGTTTGGTGTGTATTGCTAGAGAGTTTTATTTTTGGGGAGGGTGCATGTTATCAGCACAGGGCCAATTTGCACTGTCCAAACAGAAAGTTAAGGGTCCTGCAGCCTCATAGGACAGTCAGAATAGAATGAAAACTCCTCCTACAAGCTTTAATCAGTGCTGCCGGACACTGATAGAAGTCATAAGATTGCTATATATACTGCTGGTGATAAAAGGTATTTAGCAGTTTATATTTACTAAAATAATTGCATTTCCATGTACTGTGGGACACCAGATATAGTGAATACAGGTCCTGGGTTTAATAACACTTTAACCACTTCAGGACCGCCGTATTGCCATTGTACGTCAGCACAATGGCACAGGCAGGCACAATCACGTACATCTACGTGATTGCCTTCCAGCGGGTGGGGGGTCCGATCGGACCCCCTCCCGCTGTTTACGGCGGTCCGATTCGGTCCAGGAGCGCTCCGTGATGAGGGGATGGCCGTTGGTTTTCGGCCACCCCCTCTGGATCGCTCCTGGCCAATGAGAAGCTTCCTCCCCTGTGTATTGTTTACACAGGAAGGAGGAAGTGATGTCATTCTCCTCGGGGCGGTCTTTTTGACCGGACTACGAGGAGAAGACTAAAAGTAAGTGTGCACCAACACTACACTGACATGTAGGTACACACAGGCACACAAACCCCCCCCCCGATCCCCCCCGATCGCCCCCCGCCCCCCCTCCCCCCCCAGTCACAGTGTCACTGATTGCATTGATCATTTCTTTACTGATCAATGCATTCAGTGTCAGTTGTGACAGTAAAAACTGTCAGGACAGTTAGTGTTAGGTCCAGGGTAGCCCCTATCACCCCCCAATAAAGATTTAACCCCCTGATTGCCCCTAGAGTTAACCCTTTCACCCCCTTTTGCCAGTGTCACTAAGCGATCATTTTTCTGATCGCTGCATGTGTCGCTAGGTAGCTAGTTATTTTTTTAGGTTCACCGCCAGGTTTTTATATCGCTAGGTACCCCGATATACTACCCAATAATGGTTTTAACCCCCTGATTGCCGCTAGTTAACCCTTTCACCCCCTTTTGCCAGTATCACTAAGCGATCGTTTTTCTGATCGCTGCATTAGTGTCGCTACAGTCGCTAGGTAGCTAGTTATTTTTTTAGGTTCACCGCCAGGTTTTTATAGCGCTAGGTACCCCGATATACTACCCAATAATGGTTTTAACCCCCTGATTGCCGCTAGTTAACCCTTTCACCCCCCTTTGCCAGTGTCACTAAGCGATCGTTTTTCTGATCGCTGCATTAGTGTCGCTACAGTCGCTAGGTAGCTAGTTATTTTTTTAGGTTCACCGCCAGGTTTTTATAGCGCTAGGTACCCCGATATACTACCCAATAATGGTTTTAACCCCCTGATTTCCGCTAGTTAACCCTTTCACCCCCTTTTGCCAGTGTCACTAAGCGATAATTTTTCTGAACGCTGCATCAGTGTCGCTAGTGTCGCTAGGTAGCTAGTTATTTTTTTAGGTTCACTGCCAGGTTTTTATAGCGCTAGGTACCCCGATATACTACCCAATAATGGTTTTAACCCCCTGATTGCTGCTAGTTAACCCTTTCACCCCCTTTCACCAGCGATCACAGTATAAGTGTCACTGGTGACGCTGGTTAGCCAGTTAGTTATTTAGGTTCCCCGTCAGGTTTTTATATAGCGCCAGGGACCCCCATATACTACCTAATAAAAATTTGAACCCCCTGATTGCCCCTAGTTAACCCTTTCACCACTGATCACCGTATAAGTGTTACGGGTGACTCTGGTTAGTTTGTTTTTTATAGCATTTTATATTCAAATCCGGAAGGCAGTGCTTGGTTTTCGGGGTCCCGTACGTGGCTAGGCTCCCAAAAAGTCCCCCACATGTGGTATCCCCGTACTCGGGAGAAGCAGCAGAATTTATTTTGGGGTGTAATTTGACTTCTGCCCATAGCATGTGTGAGCAATATATCATTTAGTGACAACTTTGTGCAAAAAAAAAAAAGTTTGTAATATTCCCGCAACTTTTGGCAAAATATAAAATATTTCATGGACTCAACATGCCTCTCAGTAAATAGCTTGGGGTGTCTACTTTCCAAAATGGGGTCATTTGGGGGGGTTTTGTGCTATTTTGGCATTTTAGGGCCTTCGAAACTGTGATAGGTAGTGAGGAGTTAAATCAAAAATTTGCACCCTTAGAAATCCTGAAGGTGGTGATTGGTTTTCGGGGTGCCGTGCGCGACTAGACTCCCAAAAAGTCCCACACATGTGGTATCCCCGTACTCGGGAGAAGCAGCAGAATGTATTTTGGGGTGTCATTTCACATATGCCCATAGCATGTGTGAGCAATATATCATTTAGTGACAACTTGGTGCAAAAAAAAAAAAAGTTTGTAATATTCCCGCAACTTGTGGCAAAATATAAAATATTCCATGGACTCAACATGCCTCTCAGTAAATAGCTTGGGGTGTCTACTTTCCAAAATGGGGTCATTTTGGGGGGTTTTGTGCTATTTTGGCATTTTATGGCCTTCGAAACTGTGATAGGTAGTGAGGAGTTAAATCAAAAATTTGCACCCTTAGAAATCCTAAAGGTGGTGATTGGTTTTCGGGGTGCCGTGCGCGACTAGACTCCCAAAAAGTCCCACACATGTGGTATCCCCATACTCGGGAGAAATAGCGGAATATATTTTGGGGTGCAATTCCACATATAACCATGGCATGTGTGAGCAATATATCATTTAGTGACAACTTTTTGTAAAAAAATTTTTTTTTTTTGTCATTATTCAATCCCTTAGGACAAAAAAAATAAATATTCAATGGGCTCAACATACCCATCAGCAATTTCCTTGGGGTGTCTACTTTCCAAAATGGGGTCATTTGGGGGGGATTTGTACTGCCCTGCCATTTTAGCACCTCAAGAAATGAGATCGGCAGTCATAAATTAAAAGCTGTGTAAATTCCAGAAAATGTACTCTAGTTTGTAGACGCTATAACTTTTGCGCAAACCAAAAAATATACGCTTATTGACATTTTTTTTACTAAAGACATGTGGCTGAATAAATTTTGCCCTCAATGTATGACTAAAATTTAGTTTATTCGATTTTTCTTATAACAAAAAGAAGAAAATATCTTTTTTTTTCAAAATTTTCGCTCTTTTTCCATTTATATCGCAAAAAAAAAAAATCGCAGAGGCAATCAAATACCATCAAAAGAAAGCTCTATTTGTGGGAAGAAAAGGACGCAAATTTCGTTTGGGTGCAATATTGCATGACCGCGCAATTACCAGTTAAAGCAGCGCAGTGCGAAATTGCAAAAAGACCTCTGGTCCTTAAGGTGTTTATTGGTCCGGAGCTGAAGTGGTTAAAGGAAATCTACGGCCACAGCATTCACTTGTTGCAGCTTCTCCTCTGCGGTTTTCTTTCAATTTCTAAGGAGCACATATCCCATAGTACCTTTCTGCCCACAAGCAGTGGTTCCTGTGTTCTGACATAATGCCGAATCTGGCAGAATAAGCAACCTGCCTCGCTTTCGTTTTCTTTAAACCATCATGAATTTCAGATTTTGACGAATTGCTGTTTATTTTGACAAATTGCTGTTTGGACATAACACCACCAGCAACCGAATAGAGTCCGGTGCATGATATTATGAGCGGAGATTGTTACTCTGCTCTGAAACTAACCAAGAAAATGTCCACCTCCGAGGCAGCAACAACTTTATCCTCGTTAGCTGCTGTGCTGTGAAAACAGCAAAATCTTCCTGTACCAGACTGTATTCGTTTGCCGATGTTGTGTCCAAACACCAATTTGTCCAAATCAGCAATAAGCCTTGGTTCACATTGATGCTACTTTGAAATTGCATGACTTCACTTGAAGTCGTGCGATTTCAAAGTAGCAAGGTCAGCGCGATTTCAGGCGCTACTTGATAGACATCTGTGTGGATTCATACACAGATGTCTATTGAAGTCGCACCTGAAATCGGCAAAAGTAGTGCCGGAACTACCTTTGCAAATAGGTGTCGCACCGATTGGAACAGTGCTATTACCGTCAATAGGCTGCAACTTGTCATGCAATATGATCTCTCAAATCCCATGACAAATCACTCCAATGTGAACTTAGGCTTAATGATGGTTTAACCACTTGAGACCCACGGTATAGCCGAATGACGGCTACAGCGCGGATCTCCTTTACTGGGACTATGTCTATTGACGTAGTCCCGTGCACGAGCGGCCTGCGCGCCCCCTGAGGGGCGAGCGCGGCACGCTCTGTGATCGGCGAGTGTACGAGACTCGCCTGATCACCGATCCGTGCAAGGGGTCGATCCCGACCCCTTATTACGTGATCAGCTGTCAGCCAATGACAGCTGATCATGTGATATAACAGAGCCGGTAATCGCCTATTATTCCTCCTCGCGCTGACAGCGTGAGGAGAAAAAAAAAGCCGATCACCGGCGGCCGTGATCGGGACATCAGTCCCGATCACGGCCAGCCCTGCCAGTGCCCACCTGCCCCCTGCTTTGCCACATTAATAAAAAATGTGTCCCCCCTGTCAGTGCCACCCAGCAGTGCCCATAGTGCCACCCAGCAGTGCCCACAGTGCCACCCAGCAGTGCCCACAGTACCACCCAGCAGTGCCCACAATCTGCCTCAACAAAGGTGCTGCACCCCAGTGCCACATATCCGTGCCCAGCAGTGCCGCCCATCAGTGCCCATCAGTGCCCAGCAGTGCCGCCCATCAGTGCCCAGCAGTGCCACCTATCAGAGCCACCTATCAGTGCCCATCAGTCCCATCTATCAGTGGTACCTATCAGTGCCCCTTAGTGCCACCCATCTGTGCCACCCATCCGTGCCATCTTATCTGTGCCCGTCTTTGCCCATCAGTGCCGCCTTATCTGTGCCCATCGGTGCCACCTTATCTGTGCCTATTAGTGCCGCCTTAACTATGCCTATCAGTGCCCACCAGTGCAGCCTATCAGTGCCCACCAATGCAGCCTATCAGTGCCCACCAATGCAGCCTATCAGTGCCCACCAGTGCAGCCTATCAGTGCCGCCTCATCAGCGCACTTCAATGAAGGAGAAAAATGACCTGTTTGCAAAATTTTATAACAAACTATTAAACATGATTTTTTTTTTTTTGCATCTTTTTTTGTTTGTTTAGCAAAAAATAAAACTCCCAGCTGTGATTAAATACCACCAAAAGAAAGCTCTATTTGTGGGAAAAAAATGATAAAAATTTAATTTGGGTACAGTGTTGTATGCCCGCGCAATTGTCATTCAAAATGCATCAGCGCTGAAAGCTGAAAATTGGTCTGGGACTGAGGGGGGTTTAAGTGCCCAGTAAGCAAGTGGTTAAAGAAAGCGGAAGTGACGTTAGATTTTCTGCCGAGTTGCCCATTTTGTCAGGACACCTGTACCAACTCTGCCTCCTGAAACTCCTCCAATAATCACTTCTGTAGTTCAGAAAGCAAGACCTGTGAATCCTGTAAAGCCCTGTACACACGGTTGGACATTCCGATGACAAAATCTAAGACCCCTTTCACAACACGCCGCCCATAGCGTCGGCGGTAAAACACCGCTATTTTTAGCGGCGTTTTACCGTTGGATTTGCGGCGCATTTCGGCCACTAGCGGGACGCTTTTACCCCCGCTAGCGGCCGAGAAAGGGTTAAAACCGCCGGCAATACGCCGCAATATTATATATTATAATTATAATATTACAGCACTGCCACATTGATTTCAATGGGAAGCAGCGGTGGAGAAGCGGTAAACACACCGCTCCTTCACCGCTCCAAAGAAACTGCTGGCAGGACTTTTCCTGACGTCCTGCAAGCGCACCGCTGCAGTGTGAAAGCCCTCGGGCTTTCACACTACAGACAATGGTGCAGCTGTTTTAGGTCGGATTGCAGGCGCTATTTCTTTTTTAATTTACATAATCTTTATTTATTTTCATAATAATTTTTCCATAAACGAACTTTATACAGTTAAATACTCAATTTTACAAATTAACAATTCCCTTAGCCCCCCCCCCCCCCCACCCACTTCCCTTCAAGGACATAACAGGAAAAGACAAAGGGTCCCTCATGCACAAACTGTGCTCGTGATACTCCTAGCATCTCTATCTTCTTAACACCTATTCCAAAAACTTTCTCTCTCCTTCCTCCCTCCCATCCTCAGTCACTCCAAGCCCTTATACTGGGTGTCCCAACCTATCCAACCATGGTTTCCACATTCTTTTGAATTCCCTAAAATTCCCTCTCCTTACATATACTACCTTTTCCTTCCAAACCGTCTCTGTAATTAGCTGCCTCCAATCTGCTACCGACGGGGGGGTTTTCTGCCTGCCACCTCTGCGCTATCAATTTCCTTGCCTGAAACATACACCTCATTACTGCTTTGTTTATACAAGCTGATCCTCTTATTCCCTCGTTCAGGCCCAGCACACACATTCTGGGGTTCCCATTAACCGTCACTCTAAATGTTTCATTCAGATCGGCAATAACTTCTGACCAGTAGCGAAACAGTTTAGGGCACCTCCAGAACATGTGTGTCAGATCCCCAGTTGCCTGACATCTCAGACATCCATCGTCTACTCTTTGCCCAAACCTAAATAGCCTCTTCGGCGTGTAATAGGCTCTATGTAACAGCATCAGATGTGACACCCTCTGGGCTGGCGAGACAGATATCAGATGCCCTCCCTCAAGTATCCTCATCCACTGCTCATCTGAGAATGTTCCTAATTCTTCCTACCATTTTCTTCTACTTTTAAGTTTTCCTGGGGTTTCTATACTCCCTTCACATATATGTGGATACATTTCTGCTATAAAAACTCTCGCTCTATCTTGGGAGTTTAATCTATTATAAATGGGGGACTTACTCCAAACTGGCCCTGATGTATCAAATTGTTTCGATAAAGCATGTCCAATTTGTAAATATTTATAAAACGAATGTTTTGGTAGATCAAATTCCGCTCTCAGTGCATTAAATGTTTTCATTGTATTTCCTTCATACAGCTGGGCCAGCCTGTCGATCCCCCTAATTTCCCAGTCTCCTGTAGATTCAGCTTATTCCATAGGGGGGTTTCTTTAGTCATCCCTTCCAGGCCGTTTATCGCCTTTACTGCCTTCCATACTTTTAAAGCAAGTTTTATTGTAGGCATTCTATGGGGGAATGAGTTTGCCTCCAAAGCCTCTACTATAGTCTTATGAGGTGTCACAGTAATCATTAATGCCGTGTTTGTACCTCCACTAAGCTCATTACTCGTCCCCAGATGCTGCAGTTGTGCAGCTAAAAAATAGCTTCTTGGGTGAGGTACTGCCATTCCTCCTTTCCTTGTTGGTAACTGCAGGATTTGTAGGCCAATTCTTGAAGTACCTCCTCTCCATATGAGTTCTCGAAATAATGTTTCCATTTTTTTAAACCATTTTATATCTATCCATATCGGCGAGTTGTGCAACAGATACAATAACTGAGGCATCCACAGCATTTTGATAAGATTGCATCTCCCTGCAACTGATAGTGGGAATTTCTTCCAGATTTCTATTTTATTTTTAAATTTGGCTAATAGTGGGGCAACATTATCACTTATATACTTTTTTGGATCTCTTTGTATGTGTATTCCTAAATATTTTATTTTTTCCACCACTTCTAACTGCGGGATTGCCAAAATACTTTGGCTCCCCAGTGTATCTACAGGCATCAGAGCTGATTTTTCCCAGTTTATAATTAATCCCGAGAAACTGCTAAACTCCCCAAGGACTTTCATCCCCTGCCTGGTGGACTTCTCTGAGTCCCCCAAATAAAGGAGAATATCATCCGCGTATAGCGCAATCTTCTCTTCCCTCAGCCCTCTTTGGAAGCCTTCCATATTAATATTGGATCTTATTGCAATGGCTAATGGTTCCACTGCGAGGGCAAAGATCAGGGGTGACAAAGGACACCCCTGTCTTGTCCCTCTCTCTAATAATATCTTATCTGAATACTCGTTGTTAACCCTAATTCTAGCACTAGGACCATTATACAAAGTTTTTATCCATGCAATAAATGTAGAACCAAATCCAAATTCGCTCAGTACCCGCCAGATATATCTCCATTCTAGACTGTCAAAGGCTTTGACTACATCTAAAGCCATAATTGCCCTTTTACCTACGTGTTCCGTTGGTATCTGCAGGTTGAGATACAGCCTTCTAATATTCATGCTGGTTGATCTACCGGGGATAAATCCCATTTGATCGGGGTGTATCAATCTGGAGATAATTTTATTCAATCTGGCCGCCAGTACTTTAGCTAATATTTTTGTGTCCGTACACAGAAGTGAGATAGGTCGATAAGATTTCGTTTCCAACGGATCCTTCCCCTCTTTGTGCAGAACAATTATCGTTGTTTCTGTCATTGAGGTGGGCAGTCTCCCTTCCTCCTTTGCCCTATTTAATACTTTGAGAAGCTCCGGAAGCAATACTTTCCCATAATATTTATAAGTTTCCAATGGAAGACCATCTGGTCCTGGGGACTTCTGGTTAGCCATTGCTGTCACTGCAGATTGAATTTCTTCTAATGTTAATGGAGCTTCCATTATCTCTCTCTCCTCAGTAAGGGAAAGAACTCTAATGTTTCCAAAGAACATGTCCATTTTCTCGTCTCCCATCGCCCCCTGCGATCTGTACAGTTTTGCATAGTATGATCTAAAGGTATCTATAATCACTGAGCTCTCAGTTGAGATTTCTCCCTTCTCTGTCCTGATCGCGGGGACGGTGGATGGCGAGGAGTTGGTCTTCACTAAGTGTGCCAGCATCCTCCCGACTCTTTCCCCCTCCCCAAACGCCACTTGTTTCTGAAACAATCTTTTATTCTCGACTTTCCTAATGATCACTGCTTTATATTTCTGCTGTTTATCTAACCATGTCTTTTGTTTCTCTGGGGTGGGATTTACTACATATTCTCTTTCTGCTTCTACTAACTGCCTTTTAACTGTATTCTCCCATTCTCTAGATATTTTCTTAATTTTCGCTACCTGCTGAATAAGGATACCCCTAAGGTAGGCCTTTAGTGCGTCCCATATCACTCCTCTTGTGGCGGTATCCTTATTGAGCTCTATAAACTCTTCTAGCTGGGATAGTACCTTATTTGAATCTCCGATTATCTCAAACCATACTGGATTCATCTTCCATACTTTCGAGGGTCTTATCCCCCCTAAATTTACTGATACCGTCACCAATGAATGATCTGACACCCCCCTAGGTTGGTATACTATTTCCCTTACTACTTGGTTAGCTTCTTCATTCCCCAAAACTAGATCTATTCTTGAGAGTGAGGAGTAGGAGCTTGAGAAACACGAGTATTGTAACAGGTCCGGGTTCCGAACTCTCCACAAATCAGACAGTCCCCCTTCTTGCATAAACCTGGATAGCCGACTCTCACCCTCCCTCTGCAAATGTATCCCTGGTGAAAACCTATCCTGATTTTTGTTAATAACCTCGTTAAAGTCTCCCACTACTACCACTGGGATCCCAGATTTATCCACTATAAATTCCATTAGGTTATATAAAACGTCCAATTTAAACGGGGGTGGAATGTAGATATTTGCAAGGACATACTCCCGATTTTCAATCACACAATGCAAAAACATATACCTCCCTTCTTTATCAATGCTGGCCTGCCGACAGTTAAACGCAACTTCTTTTCTTACCAACACGGCCACACCTCTTGAGTAAGAGGTGTGGACTGAGTGGAACTGAGCTTGAAATTTCCTACTGTAGTTCTCCAACTTGGAGTCTTCAGTTAGATGCGTCTCCTGTAGGCAGATCAGCCCGACATCACATTTTTCAAGGGCATCAAACACCACTGCTTTTTTAACTGGTGTACCCATCCCTCGTACATTCCAGGAACCAATATTCATAACTCTAGCCTGCATATCTTACCAAGAAAGCAATAAAAAAGGGAAGAAGGAGATGTCTCAATGTTATAGTTAATCTCGTGGGGACACTTCTCTACACCCCATCTAGGAAACTGAGACATGTGAGGGAACAAGAGGAGAGAGAAAAGTTTACTCAAAATAAAAATCATAACATCTTTGTGTGTCCTCTCAAATATTGTGATAACATTCCATCCTAAACTTCCCATCTGTGAGAAAAATATAAGCTTTTCATATATTCCAAACCTTATTTTTAATTTATCTTCTATTTCTGTGCAAACTTCATCCTTTTCCTGTGCATTGTTTCCCCTTTTATTCCTTATTCCTACCCCCACCCCCCCTGTACCCTTCTAGGTTACCCCTAGGGGCTTTTTCTGTGACCGAAACATCCCCACCCATACCTTCATGCTCCCCCCTCCTTCCTTCCCACTCACATACTTTCTCCCCAACACCCCTCCCCTCCTCCCTAGCCACCCTCCCCTTAAACTCAACCTGTGTCTCATTTTTAACCCTTCTTAAGCCCCATACACACTATCAGACTGTCTGCTGGTTTTTTCCTTCAGGTTTACCAAAACCATGTAGTACAAGGGCCTGCCTGATTGCATACACATTAAAACCCCTAAGGTTTGACCTCATATTATATGGTTTTGGTAAATCTGATGGAAAAAATCAGCAGACAATCTGATAGTGTGTATGGGGCTTTAATCTCATTCATATATTCCATTATACTGTGTGTGTCCCACCGCCCACCGATACGTGAACATGTACGTTGTGCCCATAATACGAGTGCATTGTACCCAATATGTCCCCCTGTCCAAACTCAACCTCCCTCCCCCTCTGTTTTAGGTCGGATTGCAGGCGCTATTTCTAACTCTATTGCGCTTGCAAAGCGCCCTGGTGTAAAAGGGGTCTAAAGATCTAAAAGATTTTGGCCCAAACTTGTCTTGCATACACATGGTCGCACAAAGTTGTCGGAAAATTTGATCGTTCAGAACGCAGTGACGTAGAACACGTACGACGGGACTATAAAGAGAGCAATAGCCAATATCTTTCGTCTTGTAATTTATTCTGAGCATGCGTGTCACTTTGTCTGTCATAATTGTCTACACACGAGTGGAATTTAAACGATCAGATTAATCAGAAATAATTAAAACACAATGTGGAAATTAATATATGATTTTACATTTTGACCATGTGGCTGACTTCATCAGCATATGAACAAAACTAATTCTGGAAAGACTATAAAGGAATTCTAAATGACACTCCAACACACTCATATATATAGTAGAAAGAAATGCAGCTACCCTTTAGCAGACAGATGCGAATGCAATGAGCATGCTGCATTGCCCAAAAATAGTGCAGCTGTGATTTTTGTACATTGAGGTTGGGTTCACAGCAGTAGGGAGCAGCTCACAGCAGGGGTCAGGTGTGTCCCTGTTCATCCAAATTTTGGGCTGAATTCGGACCTGAAATGGAACAGAAGATGCATAGGACTCCTGTGCAATTCGTCCAGCGATGCGGCCCCAAGGAACCTCGCTCCACTCCTCCTCCTCTGCTCGGTGCCTCCATTGAAACTGTGGGCACCGGCCTTGACAGCTTGTGGCTTCACGTGTGCTGTGCATGCATGAGTCACGCTTCTCTCTCCCAGTGGACAGGCAATCTTCTGAGACCTGTGACGTGTCCCAGAAAATTGCTGAGAGGGAGGGGCCGCCTAGGGGGAGAGGAGGAGTTGCCTAGACAGACCCCAGGCAGAAGCAGGAAGTGGGACAGGAAGTCCCACTCAAAACTAAGCACTCACCCCCCCCTCCAAAAAAAATGACATGCCAAATGTGGCATGTAAGGGAGCGAGGAGTGCTTAAAGCGGAAGTTCCACTTTTGGGTGGAACTCCGGTTTAAACCTATTAATAAACCTATGATTACACAGATGACCAGCGTGAATCTGTTTTTAGGCTGCATTCACTCCTGAGCATTTCAAAGTTGTGTGATTTTACTACGTTTTTAGCACGATTTTGCCATGTTTTTGCCTTGATTTTGTTCAGGTCACCAATGTAAAAGGCAGAAAAACGCCTGTAATCTGCCCCAAAGAAGCTCATGTTCTTTTTTGAGCTAAGGCGCGTTTTTCAGGCTTTTCGCTTCAGGTGACAAAAACGCTCAGATGTGAACAGGTGCCATTGAAATGAATGTGATTTTGCTTGTTGGGCATTTTTCAGGCGTTTTTTCAGGCATTTTACGAACGTTTTATGAGCTGAAAAGGTGTGAATGCAGCATAATGCCGTGTACACATGACCGTTTTTTCCATCAGAATAAACTCTGACGGTTTTTCCGATGGAGTTCCGCTGAAACGGACTTGCCTACACACGATCACACCAAAGTCCGATCGCTTAGAACGCGGTGACGAACGACATGTATGACGGGACTAGAAAAAGGAAGTTCAATAGCCAGTAGCCAATAGCTGCCCATGCGTAGTTTTTGGTCCGTCGGAAAACAGCATACAGACGAACAGTTTGATTCCGTCTGAAGGATTTAAAACATGTTCTATTTCTAGGTCCGTCAGAATTTTTATGATTGGAATGATTCCGTCTGACTTTTTCTGCCAGAAAGTCCGACCGTGTGTACACGGCATAAGAGTCTGCAGATAGCTGCATTCAAAAGTTTAAAGCAGAACTAGCTACCTTTGCAATTGCAGATCATGCTCTTTAAAAGAGAAGTATGGGTTTGACTTTTCACTTTTTACCCCATTATACTTACCTAGGTGGATGCAGCATCAGTCCGATGCTGCATTTGTCCCCCGATGTCTCTGCACTTAGATACGAGCCATCGATCATCGCCAATGGCTTGGTTCTCTCAGCTCCCTGAGCAGAGAGCTGCTGGCTGTCAATCAGCAGCTCTCCTGCTCTGCTCCTCCAAGCTCACTGGAGCGCTGAGCTGTGGAGAGGCAGGGAGCGCCTGTCTCAGCGGCTCGCTGAGAGGCTGAGATGGCTAGCAGTCCAGGCACCTGGCGGATCCAGACTCCCAGAGTCGGGGGGGATGCGGCGCCGGCGCTAATCTGTGTGATTTCAGCAGAGAGCTGACTTCAGACTGCTCTATGCTGAAAATGGGTCACAGGAGTCCAAAACAAATTGCACCCCTGTGACCCTTAGGAGAAGCCTAGTCAAATGAGCCCAGGCTGGACTTCTCCTTTACATTCTGGTAAACCGCTGACACAATTTAATTGACAGTGCTTTACTTTTCTTGCAATGCATGATTTTCAGCCCCAGTAAAATAAACATATCCTTTGGAAAAGAGTGCTCCTTTCTGGTTATGGGAGGAGGACTCCCTATCTTGCAGCACTCTCGTCCGTGCAGGGAAAGAGGACTACATTTCCCATTATGCAAAGGGAAATGCAGAAGGTGAGAGGCAGCATGTGTAACGAACCTGAGGAGGAGTGGAGGGCAGAGTTGACACTGAGGGCTGTATCTCGCGCTCACCCACATAGCCAAACACTACTCTGGTATTCACAGTGGGCAGCTCAGACCAGGAGTCTCAGATTCCGAGTCTGCCCCCTTTGCGGCCCTGGGATATAATTATGTCACCGCTTACTGTAAAGGACTACAGTGAGGCAGAGAAAAGCACAGTGGCCAGGGGGATATGCAACATAGCAGCCAACCATCTTACAACACGGATGTCACAGGGAATGAAGCCCTGATTCAAATACTGCACACTGGATTTCTCAGAGATGACACAGTAGGGAAAGAAACAAGCAACACATTGTATTAATTTATGAAAGCACCAATACTGCACCAGAGTTCAGCTTTAAATGAATAGGCTGAAGCTAGAAGCTGGATATTATGCACAGCTACTCCACAGGGCCGCATTAAGGACATCATGGGCAAAGAACTGTTTTTGTGGGTAAGAGGCATAGGGGAGGAGTATAGATGGTATAAAAGTGGGAAGTATGTGCAGGTGAGGGAGAGGAATGTGGAGGGTATGACAGTGGGCACTATGTACAGGATAGGAGTGTGGAGGGTATGACAGTGGGCACTATGTACAGGAGAGGAATGTGGGGGGTATGACACTGGGCAGTATGCACAATAGAGGAGTGTGGAGGGTTGACAGTGGGCACTATGTACAGGAGAGGAGTGTGGAGGGTATGCCAGTGGGCAGTATGTACAGGAGAGGGGTGTGGAGGGTATGATGGGGGCAGTGTGTACAGGTGAGAAGTGTGGCGGGTATGACAGTGGGCACTATGTATAGGAGTGAAATGTGGAGGGTATGAAAGTGAGCAGTATGTATAGGAGAGGAGTGTGGAGGGTGTGACAGTGGGCACTATGTACAGGTGAGGTTTTTCCCAAAACAATCAGTGCTGCCAGCTATAGTTAGCAACACTGATCATTGTATTCTGTGGGTTGGGAAGACTCTCCACTGGCAGAACACAATAACACTGCGGGAGTGATTTCCCCCATCCACAGGTTAGCAGGTGAGAGGGTGTGTGGGGACAGGCTGGGGAGAGAGTTCTGTCAGCAGGGGGGTGTGAGGTGGTCATGGAGGGATATCAATCAGTGGGTGGCAGGGTTAATTGGGAGTGATATCTTTTGGAGTAGTGTCTGTCATCTGCAGGTTGGGAATGGTCACCTGTGATATAAGCTGAAGGGAAGTGGCTAACATTGGAAGTGGCTGGGGAGTGACCTGGTTGGTGGTGTGAAATGGATGATGTGTTTCACGTTTCTTTCACATTTGCGGTAATGCTTACTGCCCTGTATTGCTTTTCAACGAGTGGTATAGCAGCAGCCGACAGGCGTTCATGAGGTTTTACTGCCGCCTGCTTGTTTTTTTTTACATTGCTGAATGGTAGTTTTACATTGTTGGACTATGCTGCTACTGCGATCGAGTTTGGCTTATAGTTGCAGAGCGGCCCCATGGAAATCAATAGGCGAGTTTTTCAGGTGGTGCTGCCTGTCAAACTCTGCAGGCTCCTAGCTGTCCAATGAGCTCAGTGCCTCTGACAAGAAGTGAAGTGGGGCACTGTGAGCTCATCCTCTCAGTCTGCTGCAAACAGAGTGTGCCAGCTTGTATTTAAACTGGCCGCTCTATATGTAGCTTCTGACAGGCTGCACAAGGAGCCCCCGTATCTCCGGAACCATAGATGATAGGAGAACCACATTTTGACCAGTGGTTGAGTAGGTCTTCAGCTACCTACCTGTCACGTACCTGGTGGTTGAACCCACTTATGCAGGGAGCGGCTTCTCGTATTCCTCTTGCTCAAGAACCCCTGGTAGAGCAGACAGGGGCTCAGGAGTGCAAAGGGGCACAAGTGCCTGACAGGTCACAGATGTAAGGGCTGGTCCGGACTTCGGTGAGCTGAGGGAGACCCAGATGCAGACTGGAGCTGCGACCAGTAGGAAGCAGGAACAGCAGGAAAACTTAGACCGGACCGGAGGGGAAGGTGCACTGTAGTCCAGAAGAGGAAGCCGAAGACTGCAGACAGCAGGATGGTATGGCCGTGTAGCATGCACGAAGGACCAGACTGGAAGCTGGAGGCAGAGGCAGTCAGGAGGTGTCTTGTAGTTCAGGACACAAGCAGATCTCAGGCAGGCCGGGTCACACACTGGCGAGCAGGAACAGTACCAAGGTAGCAGGTAAGGCGTAGTCGTGAACCAAGCCGGGTCATACACAGGCGGGCAGCAATGGTACCAAAGCAGCAGGCAGGAGAATCGTCAAGACAAGCCGGGATCAGGGGCTGGCAGCAAACAGGGAGCCAGGTAACAGGTATCAGATCAGCAGATAGAGTAACAGCAGAGGAACTCAGGAATGCTGTAGACTGGACAGCAGGGAGGCAAGGTGACAGGTTCCTTTAAATAGCCCCTTCGGTGCCAAGTCCAGTCATACTGCACGTCCACGCGCACACTCGCGCATACTCGCGCGTGCTCGTTTGTGCCCTCGCGCACCTGCGTGCACCTGTTTGTGCCCTTGCACACCCGCATGCGCCCATTTGCATTAGCACGCACCCGTGTGCGCCCGTTTGTGCCCTCGCACACCCGCGTGCCCCTGTGTGTGCCAGTTGGCTCCTCTGCTAGGGATTCTGTAGGCAGGTCTTCCGGAAACAGCTGGGTTGCCAGAACGTCCTTATTGACATGCTCCCCCCCCACAAGGGGCAGGCTCCGATCTTATTTAGGTGCCCTTTCTTGAAAGCCAGGATCAGTCTTTCAGCATGAATGTTGGATTCTGGCTCCCACAAATTATCTTCCGGGCCATACCCTTTCCATTTCACCAGGTACTGAACCTGACCACGTCTCTTCCTGCAATCTAGAATTGACTCCACCTCAAACTCAATCTCCCCATCAAAGAGTATTGGTTCAAGCGGACCGATGTTTCTGCCAACGAAGGGATCTGGGACGGTGGGTTGGAGTAGAGCTACATACTTGATGTGATTGTAGCCTTATTAGTGCAATTGTGACAGAGAAAATTGAGTACTGTCCGTGATACTTTTTTTATTTGCACTAACATACAATTTTTCAGGACAAGCTTTCGGGGTGTGTCCCTTTCTTCAAGGTCCAAGCAATAGAACTACATGAAAGACCAGGTGAATCCGGAATGACTCTGGTAACTTCCAATTCATAAGTCACACTGTTCATTTTTCTTCTTCACAGGAAAGGGACCCACAAACTTAGGGCCAAAGTTTTTGGAAGAACATGCCAGTTTTAGGTTCAGGGTCGACAGCCAAACTTGATTTCCAGGCTCCAGGTTAAGCTCCCCCCTCCTCCTCTTATCAAAGATTTCCTTATAGTATTCCTGGTCATTGTTTCCTGGAGTAATTTGTTGTTGGTACTGAAAAAGGTTAAGGTCTCTTGAGCAGCAGGTACTGAGCATTCCAGAAGGTTATTTGACAGAAACAAGGGATGAAATCCATAGTTCGTGAAGATTGGAGTTTGTTTGGTGCCAGAGTGGACAGAGTTATTGTATGCAAACTCAGCGAGAGGTAGGAGGAACCCAATCATCCTGGGAGGAAGAAGAAAAACACTGCAAGTATTGTTACAGCGTTTGGTTTGTCCTCTCTCTCTGGCCATTAGTCTGCGGTTGGTATGCCGAAGAAAAGGAGAGGTTAATCTTCAGGGAACCACATAATGCCCTCCAGAATTTCGAGGTAAGCAGAAGAGGTGCCCCTCATTGGTAAGAAATGCGCCATTTTGGAAAGTCTGTCCACAACCACAAAGATGGTAGAGTGGTTTTCAGAAGGAGGCAGCTCGACAATAAAATCCATCATCCTCCATGGCCTTTCAGGAACAGGTAGTGGCTTTAGCAGACCCCAGGCTTTGGATTTGCTGCCCTTATTCTGAGTACAAACAGTGCAAGACTCCACGTAACTCCTGCAGTCCTTCAATAACTGTGGCCACCAAAACATGCGCTGGAGAACCTTGGCTGTCTTGTGCACCCTGAAATGGCCGGCTAACTCATGGTCATGGCAGGCACTAAGAACAGCAACTCCTACCTCCTGGGGTACGAAAATGTTATCTTGGTGCCACAACAGATCGTCCCTTGTTTGTAGAGTGACATCAGGTGGAGGAGAGGCACAAATAGAGGCTCGTTTGTTCGGGGCCAACAAGTCTCCCTGAAGCAAGAGGAAGTTTCCTGAAGACAGGATGGTGTCTGGGGATGAAGAGGCTTCAGACTCACTGAACATTGTCAAGAGGGCATCTGGCTTGGTGTTTTTTGACCCAGGCCTGTAGGTCATGTGAAAAGAAAATCGAGTAAAGAAGAGTGCCCACCTGGCCTGACGTGGCTTCAATCTCTTCGCGACCTTCAGATACTCGAGATTATTGTGGTCAGTGTAGATAAGGATTGGGTGTGCCGCCCCTTCCAGGAGGTACCGCCACTCTTCGAGTGCCGACTTGATTCCCAGTAGTTCTCGGTCTCCAACATCGTAATTTCAGGCTCAGATCATTTACGTAAAAAGAACGCAACTAGATGCGAGATTACTGGATCTGCAGCTCCAATAGCCCCTATGTTAATCCGGCCCTGCTACTCCAGATTCTGTCTGCTCCAGTTTTGGTAAACCCCCCCCCCATAGTATGCAATGCAACTTGCATATTTGGTTGGTTATATTTTGAGAATTACACATTATTACTATAATAACTGGAATAGGAGGTTGCTAGGAGAAGCCTAGTGCTACTGCTCACTTTGACCATCACAGAAGTGAGCTTTTTTCTGATTTAAACCCCCTTGCATACTCTTTCTCTCCCCTGCTCACCTGTAACAGTTCTGAGTTCAGCATTTGACAGCTTACTCCCATGATGGGGAAAGTGAGCAGTAACACTGGGTTTCTTATATCGATGGTCCTTAGCAACATACTAGAAGTATTCCAGTCAGGATTTAGTAGGTAAAGGTAAGGTTCAAGAGATAATGACCTATATCTAAGGCAAGGACATTATTCATTTTTGGTCAAAGCTGAACAGCTTATTTTTATCTACAGATGAACTTTCTCTGCATAGGCAGTATTTTTTAGTAACAGTGATCTGATCCTTTAAAAAAGAACTATACTCACTTTCATTGGCCGAGCGGGGATGACATCATTTAGATTCGGCATTGCCAGATTTCTATGGCGAGCTGCTCATGGGTGGCTCACTTTACAAGGGCGAACAGGCAGGTAAGTAACTTTAATGGGAGGGGAAAAGATAGCAGGGCCACTCTGAGCGTAGCTTCAGGTTAAAATCGTGAAGTTTAATGTAAAATGTTCAACTCGTATTTGAGCAGACATAAACAGGCACATTGTCAGGGCTGGCTTAGCCCTTCCTTCTCTGGGCTGGCTGCTCAGCTGTCAGCTAATTGCCAGCTCCCATCTCTCTCCACAGTAACCAGCTGTTCCTTATCCAGCTCGTCTGACCTGCCTACTTAAAGCTGTCCAGCTCATTTCTTATCTGCCTTCGCCTTGGTCACATCACAAGAAACCATCTCCTGCGGTTCTGTTCAAGACTGGATTGCTGGCATCCCTTCTGGCTCCTTATCCTGCTTGCTGTTGCTCTACTTGAATCCCTGACTTCTGGCCTGGCTGATTACCCGATCTGGTTATTGAACTCTGTACTGGCTGACTGCTCGATCCGGTTACTGGACTCTGGCTATGCTTTGACTTCACTTTCTCACTTTTTCCGGTGGCATCCAAGGCTCAGAGGCTGGAGAAATTCTGCTGGACAAGCTGTCAGCACATCAGCGGATGCCTCGGTTGAACTTTTGTACCTTCCTTCCCCTTTCTGCCCTTTCTCACCCACCTTAGCCCTTGTACACACGGTCGGAGATTCCGACGGAATGTTTCCTATCGGACCGTTTTGTCGGATATTCCGACTGTGTGTGGTCTGCATCGGACTGTTTCCGTCAGAATATCAGACGGACCAACTTTTCCAACTTGCTGGTAAAATTTTCAGACAAAATGCTCCGATCGGACATACTCTGATCATGTGTAGCCTACTCCGACGGACAAGGTGCCACGCATGCTCACAATCAAATTCAGACACGGAAGCGCTCGCTCAGGTAAAACTACTGCTTGTAATCGATATAGCACATTCGTCACGCTGCAATGTTAAAAATTCTTTCATGAAGCGCATTCTCTTGTTCTTTACAATGCTGCAAGAATGAACTTCTTTTGATGCTCATAGTCACACACACACTTCTCCCGAACGTATTTCTTCAGTCTTTTTGACTCATTTCAGCAATACAATATTTTAAATCGTCACATCTACACATTTTGTTTTTGGGGAATTTTGTGTTTGGTTTTTTTCATCAGCATCTCCTTTTTTGATAGTTTGCTCATCTTTGCATTTTTTGGGGTGTTTTGTGTGTCAACTTACCACAACACCATTATTATCTTTTTTGTATTTTCTTTTTTAATCTACAGGAGGTTGTTTAGTGTTGGTGTCCCTTGTTATTCATTTCACTTTGTATTTTTTAAATGTACCTGCCTACACACAAATAAACTGTCCTTTTTGAAGTAATACACATACGCAAGTATTTCTTCAAACAAAAAAAAACCTTTATTTAGGTGTCAAACAACTAAAAAGAGGAAGGCAGCGCTGCGGAAACTTGTCAATTTGGCGAAGCCTTTGGCCCCCAGGGCAGACATGAACTAATTCTAAAATGCTAAATTGGTGGCCTGAGGAGTACATATCTCAGGGAGAGAAGTCTGGTCCAGAAGTCCTAGAGATCAGGAAAAGTAGATTCCATCTATGTCCCCAGGATGTGGTTCTTCAAGAGGCTGCATCTTCTGTCAGACCAGACTGAACCCAGGCCATCACTCTCTCGTGTTCCTTAGGCATTTCCCACCAGGCTGTGGCTGGGCTCCTGTAGTTGGGGCAGGAGGCGGAGGAGGGCGATGGTCGACCTCCTGGGTGCCACTTGCCACAGCCTCCCCCCGGCTGAGGTCTTCCTGTGTATGAAAATGGGACATAGTTTTAGTTTTTTGCTCATCAATCACACCATTTTGTGCTCATGACTATTGCAAATTGAATGCTACCAAATAGAACAGACTATCATTCTGAGCCCAGCATTTTTAATTCTTGTACCAATCATTTTTGGTCGCTACTGTCTATTGAGATGTAAACCACTTTGTTAAATCACAACTTACTAACCAATAATAACATCTAGTTAACATCACTATACCTGTCTCAAGCTGGGCCCCTCCACATGTTGTTGCCTGGAAGGCCCAGGTTGGACATCGGAAGCCTCAGCTGGGGGTGAAGGAAGCCTTGAAGGAAGACTGGAGAGTGGTGGCCTAGGTTCCCCCTGGTCTGCCAGAAAATGCAGCCTCTCGTAGTACAACATCCTGGGGATATAAATGGCATCTGGATCTCCTGATCTCAGGGAATCCTGGAACTTCTTGCGCTCCCTGAGATAAGTACACCTCAGGGCACCAATTTTGGCCATCACATAAGTCATGTCTGCTGCGGGGAGCATGATCTTAACCAAACCAAGCACTTTCTCCAGCGCTGCCTTCCTTGGGTCCTTAGAAAGGGGTTTTTTCATTTGCCACAGGCAGGGCAGCTCTCTGAGCATATCAATGATCATTTCTAGAAAACGAGGTTCCTTGAAGGGATCCATCTTGTCTGCAAGACACAGCACAAGACAAAACCTAATAATTTTAGGCTAAACTTTCTATAATCTTGTGCCAATATAGGCCTCAATCTAGAAGCAGTATAGGCTAGTGATGTACCAAGTTAAAATTGTACCTTTGTTTGAACGATCTGAGTTTCAGTTCCTCCTTCCTCTACTCACAGATCGTACGTACGACACACGCGTGTTGCGTTTTATATACAGTGCGCATGCGTGAAACTCCGCCCGCCCCTGACGTTCTTTCTAAACTATTCCCCGCCCCTTCGCTTTCGGCGCAATAGGGAAAGCACATGTCGGAGAGAACGCAGGTGCACAATCAGAGTTCCACTGACGAGGAGGAGGGCGAGGAAAGCCCGGAGCCTGAAACATCCCGATCCTGGAAGAGAAGATTTAAGGCCTCAAATATGTCTTTTGGAGAGATGTTGGAGATGGTGGACATATTGAAGAGGACCGACTATGATGGGAAGTATGGACCTTACCCAAACCCAAATATCAGAAAAGCCAAGATCATGACTAAAGTTGTGAAGAGTCTTCAGAAGAATTTTGAGGTACGACGATCCAAGGATCAACTGAGAAAACGCTGGTCAGACCTGAAACTGAGGGCGCACGATCAGTACAGAAGGATCAAGCGTGTTCTTCTAAAAAGTAAGTAGTTGTCGTGTGTTCATATGATTATTCTTGCTTGCATACTGCTCCATGTGCTTTGATTTCATGTTGTACAGTTTAAAATGGCCACTTTCAAGTTCATGGGTTCAATCGTTCATAGGAAACATCGTTCTGCAGGTACCGTATATATTCGAGTATAGGTCGATCCGAATATAAGCCGAGGCCCCTAATTTACCACAAAAAAACTGGGAAAACGTATTGACTCGTGTATAAGCCGAGGGTGAGACATGCAGCAGCTACTGTTACAGCTTAAAAGAGTGGAAAAGAGGGTCAACAATGCCCATCTGCAGCTGCATACCTCCCTGTGTCCCTCCCTGTGTCCATCCCTGTGTCCATCCCTGTGTCCCGTCCATCCCTGTGTCCCGTCCATCCCTGTGTCCATCCCTGTGTCCCGTCCATCCCTGTGTCCCGTCCATCCCTGTGTCCCGTCCATCCCTGTGTCCATCGCAGCCTACCTGTGCCAATCTGCAGCCTCTGTGTGCCATGCCGCACCTCTCCTCCTCGTCTGACAGACGGCGGCCATTCCACTATTCAAAAGCCACGCCTCCCTGTCTGTGATAGGCGGAACACTCAATTTCCCAGCAGTCAGTGTTCCGCCTATCACGGACATCCGCTCATTCTCATACTACGGACGAGGATGAGAGGATGTCCGTGATAGGCGGAACACTGACTGCTGGGAAATTGAGTGTTCCGCCTATCACAGACAGGGAGGCGCGGCTTTTGAATAATGGAATGGCCGCCGTCTGCCTACCTGATCTGCGTGACTCGAGTATAAGCCGAGGGGGGCACTTTCAGCCTAAAAAAAGGGGCTGAAAATCTCGGCTTATACTCGAGTATATACGGTAAGTATTCCAGCTTAACAAAGTGTCCACAATAATGTTCTCACCTTTGAACTCGGCCAAAAAACACAATTGTATCACA
Source organism: Lithobates pipiens (assembly GCF_037356315.1). Classification (NCBI taxonomy): domain Eukaryota; kingdom Metazoa; phylum Chordata; class Amphibia; order Anura; family Ranidae; genus Lithobates; species Lithobates pipiens. The sequence goes on from NW_027507696.1 coordinate 19,384,693, forward strand.
CTTCCAAGCAATGTTTCATATTCCTATTTCTGCCCTCTGTGTGCTAAGTATTCCTTTTTTACATTCTCATAGGGGAGAGAAGACTCGGGAAGTCTGAGGACACCAGGGACCTCACCCCTCCCAAAGAAGGGGGAATTCCAACACTAGAAGCAGAGGAGCAGGAGGAGGAGGAGGAAGGAGAGATTGTTGAAGTTGGACAAATTGTCACCACAACAGGTGAGTGTCGGAGACCACAGCTTCCGGTAAGCTCATCAATGTATGTCAGCATATTTATAATACATGGTGTGTTTTTTTGCTTTTTTTTGTAGATGATGTGGAAGAAGAATCACATTTTACCAGTGAAAGTGCCCAGATCCTGATTGGGGAGATAATGGGGTGCAATCGGGATTTAGAAAATATACAGCAAAACATCAATGATGTTCAAAATAAAATGAAGAACATCATTGATGTTTTGGGGAGAGTGTGAAACACCCCAAACTAGCTAGGGTTTTCTTTTTTGTTTTGAAACAACAACTTTTGTATTTTACAAAAAGCCAAATTTGGAAGATGCACAGAGTGTGTCAACATCTCCCATCATGGGGGATCAATGTACGTGTTTTGTGGAAAGTGGCTGAGTTGAAGGGGTTGCAGCCCCAAAACATCTACATTGATCCCCCATGATGGGAGATAGCACACGTTGACACACTCTGTGCATCTTCCAAATTTGGCTTTTCCAGGGGTGACACCCCATGTGATGAAGGCAATATCAGCCCAGTTTGTACATACTCATGTCTGATATTGTCTTCACTTTTCAAAGTTGAACTTTGTAAGTTCCTGTGTTCTGTATATTACACTTTGTTTACACAAAAACACCAAGTTACCCAAAAATGACCTTAAATAATGTTTTTGATACACCCAATATGTTGGTTTGTTGTAAAACCCTTTTCTAAACGCACATGTGAATGTGCTTTGATTAAAAAGTTAAATTATCAACAATGTGTGGCTTCCTTTTTCAATGCGCAAAAGCAGTATTTGGAGTAAAATTGTTGTTTTCGGTGACAATGGGTGTTATTTACTAAAGGCAACTCCATTTTGCACTCCAAGTGCAGTTTCAGGTGCACTTTTGTAGTGCACTTGTAGTGCATAGTGGATGTGCCTTTAGTAAATAACACCCACAGTGATGTGTTAATTTTCACAATCATGCCATTTTCATGACCCCACATATTTCTGCCATGGTGCTGAAAATGAGCAATATTTTGGTCAGTAATGCACTACATACATTAGTTAACAAAAACAAGGTGTGTGTGTAGCAGACCCACAACATAATAAGATTATCTGAAGAAGAGACTGCCACCTCATCTCGCTCAGAACTTGGGTTTACACTGTTGTAGAAAAAGGCACAACAACAAAAATCAAAAATGTACCTAGGAGACACCTAAAACCAAGCCAAGCAGTAAATGAAAACAAAGATTGTTTTAGTTTCAAAGAAAAAATTATTACAAAAATGCCTCTCAGACATTGTCTGGCATATCAATGGCCCCCCTACCCACAAAGTACTCCATGTATTGGGTTCGGACCTCACGGCGCTTTGGGGGGCAAGCCAGGACGAGCAGCTTCAAGGGACGTGAGGTTCTCATTTTCAAGCAAGTCTGCATCTGGGCCAACTGAGACCACATAGTTTGCTGAATGTCTTTTTAAGAAATTGTGCAGAACACAGCAGGCAAGCACTATGTGATTTATTTTATATTCCACCATGTGGATAGGCGTTAAACAAAGGCGGAACCGGCTTTCCAGTATTCTAAAAGTGTTCTCCACCACTCTTCTAGCTCTGGCCAGCCGGAAATTAAAACTCTTCTTGTCCGGGGTGAGGGTCCTCACCGGGAAAGGCCGCATCAGATGGTTTGCCAGGGCAAACGCCTCATCTGCGACGAAGACGAACGGGAGTCCTTCCTGATTCTCCTCTGGGGTGGCAAGCCCAGACTGCCACTCTGGAGACGCCAGTAGAATTCCGTCCGTGCGAACACTCCACCATCCGACATCCACCCATTTTGCCCCACGTCCACATACAAGAAGTCATAGGTCGCTGACACCACCGCCAACATCACGATACTATTAAACCCCTTGTAGTTAAAATAGTAGGACCCCGAGTTGGGGGGTGGGACAAGGCGGCATGTTTCCCATCAATTGCACCTCCACAATTGGGAAAGTCTCAACGACTGGCAAAGTGGGAGGCCACAGTCTGCCATTCCTGTGGCGTTGAAGGAAACTGGAGTGAAACAAGACAAAAAATTAGTAATTTTGCACATCAACATTGCAAGCAGATTAGACACCAACATTTTTGGCCAAGATCAGTATAACATTTTGGGAAATTAGTTTTTAAAGCCTAAAGTATAAGGTCCCCTTATCAGAGTCATCACCCCCCCATCCCCCCCATCTGATGGGCCCTTGCAAAAAATGAGGGGGGGGGATGTTTTGGACAGGTAAACCTCTCCACTTGATTGAGAGCTGAATGCCTAAATAATGTGTGATACTTTGGGAAGCTCCTCCTTACTTACACTATTGGCAGCCCATCGGACAGGTAAGAAGTGTCATAATACCAAAAATTTGGAAAAATGGAAGCACATTTTGACATTCTGCTATTACATATCAAGATAATAATAGGGGGGAAAAAATTATAGCATTTGAAAGTATAGAGGCAGGCCCTTGCACTACATGCTTTGGTGAACTCGTCCATAAATGTGACCATCAAAAAGGTAGGTATAGTGTGTATTGGGTTTGTTAAAGTCTGCAGATAGAGGATTGCTATTAGCTGACCTAGCAGTTGGGGGGAGGGGGGTTCCTAATGAGTTTGGCATAACCAAAAAAAAAGTCACTCTGCATGAATTGAAGCACACACATAACATTTGTAGACATTTTAGGGGGTGTTTAGGGGAAAACAATACTATGGAGCTGACAAAAGACATTGGTAAGTGACTAGACTATAGTTTTATGGGCCAAGAAGAGCATGGTGGGGAAGTTAGTGAGGCAAATATGCATGAGGACAAAGGGGCAGAGCATATGAATTAGAGCATATTGCAATCATGGTAATTGGGGAAGGAGGAAAGAAATGCAAGACATTAGCAATTATTAAATACATAGAATGTGATGTTAAAGGATAAAACTTACCTTCATATAGTCCTTCTGCAGGACCTGAATGATGGCAGAACAGGTCTCTGGAATAATGATCCCCAGAGCCTGGGGGGAGATGCCTGTGGAGAACTTGAGGTCCTGAAGGCTTCTCCCTGTCGCCAAGTAGCGCAACGTGACGATGAGCCTCTCCTCCGGAGTGATGGCTTGCCGCATGCAGGTATCCTACCTGGTGATATAAGGGGACAGCAAAGCCAGAAGACGGTGAAAAAACGGGGTCCGTCATCCGGAGATAATTCCTGAAATCATCTGGATTATTCTCCCGGCACTCACGGAGCAAAGGCATGTGCGAGAACTGGTCACGCTAGCGCAACCAATTCTTGGTCCACAAACGCCTCCCTTGCCTGTTCATGGACCGGGCTTGTGTCAAAGTAAGAACCCCAACACGAAGCCCCTGCACAGCACAAACTCTACGACGAGTACGTACACGAAACGGTTTAAAATGGTCGGCTGGTCAGAACAGACAACAGAAAGCACTGATAAACAGCAATGCCTGAAAGAACGACCTGAATAGCAGAAACAAGCAGACAATAAGCAATGCAAATCAAAGCGTACTATACCAAGATATAGTCCACAATGAGAAACGAATGCTTACTGACTACACGCACTGATTATCAGATACGCAAAGACAAGCAGAAACTGAAAAGCAGTACCGAACTGAAGCAAAAATCTGAAAAGCGCGAATTGTCTCTCACCAAACTTCTACTAACACGCGATAGACACGAGATCAGCAGAAGGAGCCCAAAGGGTGCCGGACGTGGTGCTGAACTTCCTTTTTCTAGTGGCGCCGTACGCGGCTTACGTCACCGCGTTCTTGGCAACCGGAAATTCCGACAACTTAGTCCGGCCGTGTGTATGCAACATCACTTCCGGAATTAATCCGTTGGAATAACTCAGACAGATTTGGTTGTCGGAATCTTCGACCGTGTGTACAAGGGCTTAGTCACGCATCTGCAGCTGCGTACCTAGAGCTCCATATACACCTTTACCTAAGTAACTTTAATGCAGAAGAGACAAAGAATGTATTTCCTACAATAAAATTCCAGCCTGTTCGCCCATTTTTAATTTGAGGCCAAAGTTCCTTTTTAAGTTTTTTACTCAAAAAAGAAAATTAATCTTTTGTTTCTAATAAGAAGACTGTGCCTCTATCAACATTTTGTCAATTGACTGAAATATGTTTACCTGCCACTGAAAAGCAGTAGGTTATGGGCTCAACTGATATTCATAAGAATGGCTATTAACCAGATTGGAATTTTTACGTGTGGGGGTTAGTAATAAGAGGCCAGTGTTCAGAGTGTTTCAAATGAGCTTGGAAAGCTTAATGGTTAATCATTGCCCTTAATGTATTATATCCTAGTGCCTGTACTACCTATAGACTAAATTAAGTGTGCCTTATACAACAAAGAGTAAGAACAGAAAGGAAACTTTGTTCCTGAATAATGACTAGGCAGATTATTCGTTGATCCAGAGGTGTTAGTTACTTTGCAGAGGTCCATTTCACCTCTGCATTCTATGTTTCCAGAGCATGGATTCTCATGAATCAGTAATCTAGTATGAATATCAGACAGTTGCAGATTGCCTGATCTAGGGAAATCCCAGTCTGAGCAAACTGATCCCCTTATCACTGTTTATGATAATGTAAACAAAACAGAAGGCTGTTTTCAATACCAACAAATCAGATTTAATCTTTCATTCTCAAGATTGCTCTGTGGAAATTAGGTATCATTTACACTTGCTTCGACTTCGACACACATTAAAGCACCTACTGCTTCAACATGCTGTTTTGATATGTTTTTGATGCTTCGGTAGTGCTTCAATGATGCTTCAGTGGTGCTTTTTTTTAACCTATAACCGCCGCCATTATACTGCGGCAGGTTGGCTTGGCTGCGTGAATTGTCATAGGTGTATGTTGGCAGCTTTAAGAGCAATAGCAGGTGCATGTGCGCGTCTCCAGAGCCGATGCGCTTGGCCTTTGCCCTCGATGTCCACTGGTCACCCGCAATAGCTCCACAGAGAGCCAGAACGGATATCTATCAATGTAAACAAACAGATCACCGTTCTGACAGGGGAGTAAACAGAGATAGTCTGTTCCTAATGATCAGGAACAGCCCCCTAGGGAACACTTAACCCGTTGATCGCCCCCTAGTGTTAACCCCTTCCCTGCCAGTGTCATTTATACGGTAATCAGTGCTATTTTTAGCACTGATCGCTGTATAAATGTCACTGGTCCCAAAAAAGTGTCAAAAGTGTCCAATCTGTCCACCGCAATGTCGCAGTTCCACTAAAAATCGATGATCACCGCTACTACTATTAAAAAAAAAAATATATAATGGGCCCTCCGATCCCTACTGTATTGATTTGTATTGTAAGTGTACTGTCTGCCCTCATATTGTAAAGCGCTGTGCAAACTGTTGGCGCTATATAAATCCTGTATAATAATAATAATATAATAAAAATGCCATAAATATTTTGTAGACGCTATAACTTTTGCGTAAACCAATCAATATACGTTTATTACGATTTTCTTTTACCAAAAATATATAAAAAATATTTGGGGTTTTTTGGGATATTTATTATAGCAAAAAGTAAAAAACATTATTTTGCTTTTTTTCACAATTGTCGGTCTTTTTGTTTTTAGAGTGCAAAAAATAAAAAACGCAGAGGTCATCAAATATCACCAAAACAAATTCTCTATTTGTGGGAAAAAGCACATTTATTTTGTGTACCACATCGCATGATTGCGCAATGGTCAGTTAAATCGGCGCAGTGCCGTATCGCAAAAAATGGCCTGATTGTTAAGGGGGTAAATCCTTCTGAGTAATTAAGTGGTTAATGAAGCTTGGCAGATACTGTGTGTGTGTGTGTGTGTGTGTGTGTGTAATTTCTCCAAAGCAAAGTGTAGCACCCTCTACCAATAGGTAGGTTCTAGTAATAGGATTTTTCTAGGAGACTGTCAGCACAGGCAAATTTAGGCAGGCCTATGCTGCAAGCTATACCTGTCTGTTTTGATCTGGGCAAAAATTGAAGGAGAAACTGCGCTACGGTATGCGGATGGATGAAATATGGACATACGGTCCGCATGTGTGAAAGGAGCCTTACACACACAGTGAATAAATAAGTGTAATAAATACACCTATGTGTTGAATTGCATCGGCCACATCAAATGGCCAGAGCAATTCAAATGCAACAATAACCACTCTATGGTAAAATCAGTATATACAGTGCCTTGCGAAAGTATTCGGCCCCCTTGAACTTTTCAACCTTTTGCCACATTTCAGGCTTCAAACATAAAGATATAAAATTTTTATTTTTTTGTGAAGAATCACCAACAAGTGGGACACAATTGTGAAGTGGAACGAAATCTATTGGATATTTTAAACTTTTTTAGAAAATAAAACTGAAAAGTGGTGCGTGCAAAATTATTCGGCCCCTTTACTTTCAGTGCAGCAAACTCACTCCAGAAGTTCAGCGAGGATCTCTGAATGATCCAATGTTGTCCTAAATGACTGATGGTGATAAATAGAATCCACCTGTGTGTAACCAAGTCTCTGTATAAATGCACCTGCTCTGTGATAGTCTCAGGGTTCTGTTGAAAACGCAGAGAGCATCATGAAGACCAAGGAACACACCAGGCAGGTCCGTAATACTGTTGTGGAGAAGTTTAAAGCCGGATTTGGATACAAAAAGATTTCCCAAGCTTTAAACATCCCAAGGAGCACTGTGCAAGCGATCATTTTGAAATGGAAGGAGTATCAGACCACTGCAAATCTACCAAGACCTGGCCGTCCCTCTAAACTTTCAGCTCAGACAAGGAGAAGACTGATCAGAGATGCAGCCAAGAGGCCCATGATCACTCTGGATGAACTGCAGAGAACTACAGCTGAGGTGAGAGAGTCTGTCCATAGGACAACAATCAGTCGTACCCTGCATAAATCTGGCCTTTATGGAAGAGTGGCAAGAAGAAAGTCATTTCTCAAAGATATCCATAAAAAGTCTCGTCTAAAGTTTGCCACAAGCCACCTGGGAGACACACCAAACATGTGGAAGAAGGTGCTCTGGTCAGATGAAACCAAAATCGAACTTTTTGCCCACAATGCAAAACGATATGTTTGGCGTAAAAGCAACACAGCTCATCACCCTCAACACACCATCCCCACTGTCAAACATGGTGGTGGCAGCATCATGGTTTGGGCCTGCTTTTCTTCAGCAGGGACAGGGAAGATGGTTAAAATTGAGAGGAAGATGGATGCAGCTAAATACAGGACCATTCTGGATGAAAACCTGTTGGAGTCTGCAAAAGACCTGAAACTGGGATGAAGATTTATCTTCCAACAAGACAATGATCCCAAACATACAGCAAAATCTACAAAGGAATGGTTCACAAATAAACGTATCCAGGTGTTAGAATGGCCAAGTCAAACTCCAGACCTGAATCCAATCGAGAATCTGTGGAAAGAGCTGAAAACTGCTGTTCACAAACGCTCTCCATCCAACCTCACTGAGCTCGAGCTGTTTTGCAAGGAAGAATGGGCAAGAATTTCAGTCTCTCGATGTGCAAAACTGATAGAGACATACCCCAAGCGACTTGCAGCTGTAATCGCAGCAAAAGGTGGCTCTACAAAGTATTAACGCAAGGGGGCCGAATAATTTTGCACGCCCCACTTTTCATTTTTTTATTAGTTAAAAAGTATAAATTATCCAATAGATTTCGTTCCACTTCACAATTGTGTCCCACTTGTTGGTGATTCTTCACAAAAAATAAAAATTTTATATCTTTATGTTTGAAGCCTGAAATGTGGCAAAAGGTTGAAAAGTTCAAGGGGGCCGAATACTTTCGCAAGGCACTGTATGTTAAACAATAAATCTAAACTTAACTATACTCTATAAGTAAAATGGATAATGATATCTGTGAATAATAAATTACAAATTAGCATCAGAATAAATATAAGAATACATGCAAAAAATAAAAAAGGTGATAACCATTGAAATATAGTCCAATTGCAAGTGATTTAAAAAATAAGGCTTACACCTGTGCATAATTAATGAATCAAATAAACATAAAAGTCCTTCCATAGAAGAAAAAACAGCAGAATTCCTCCACTTGTGAACTGTGTGCGATCCACCACCAAGGTGTAAAGATTCACTTCTTACCAGAAGTCTATGACCCCCGTTACAGAGGGTCACAGAAAGCATGTGTAAATAATGTTTCCCGAGCTATCAAACGATCCTGCTGATCTCCTTATTACACCATCTCCATCATATAAACTGCATGCCCGATCATCTTCAGCTTATCTCATATAACACAAGGCTCGTGGATGAGTATGAGCGATTGTTTTTGGGTTTACCAGCGTTCCCCCAGATAGCTGGGCAGGAAGTCAAGTTTTGATCTGGGGCTGGGAATGGTCAGAGTAGCAGCAGGTGTGGCCACCTGTGCTCTAGATCTGAGGCACCTCCCCTGCTTCCACGGAGAATGTTCTGGAATAGGGACAGGGCCTAGAACTGGAGTGGTAGGTTACTATGGGCGATTGGGCTGATGGAGAAAATAAAAGTAAAGTTGTTAGGTAGAGGCAGGATAGGCTTCGTATTCAGTGGATAGAGTAGGAGATAGTCAGACAGATTGGGATAGGGAATTTCAAAGGATGGGAGTGGTGAAAGAAGTCCTGAAGGCGAGTATAGGAGTAGGTGACGAGGGAACACCAGTACTAGCACCAAAATGCTTTGACCACAGCATACAGTAATTCTACAGTACACCAAAAATCTCAGTTAAACTTAGAATTAAAAAATCCTTTATCAAGGTCATTGACATTTATACTCACATTGTCCGAAATAGGCAGGTATTTGCAGGCAGTTCTGCATACGCTGCAATAATCTGTACAGGGGAGAGCAGACCATGTTAGATATTAACTAAAAATACATGCTGGCTCAGAGTGCTGGGGACAGGGTTCAAATACAATTCAGCAGCATCCTCAATTGCATAGCAGACAGGTGTGATGTGGTGGGGGTAGGGTGAAGACCTACTATTTCAAGAAATAACTATTAATCCTGTGTAACTCTTAAAGCTACTGCACATACAGCCGTGGCCAAATGTTTTGAGAATGACACAAACATTAATTTTCACCAATTCTGCTGCCTCAGTTTTTATGATGGCAATTTGCATATACTTGAATGTTTATATATATTTTTGAATATACAGTATCTCACAAAAGTGAATATATCCCCTCTACTTTTGTAAATATTTTATTATATATATATATATATATATATATATATATATATATATATATATATAATATGTGACAGCACTGAAGAAATGACACTTTGCTACAATGTAAAGTAGTGAGTGTACAGCTTGTATAACAATGTAAATTTGCTGTCCCCTCAAAATAACCCAACACACAGCCATTAATGTTTAAACCACTGGCAACAAAAGTGAAATGTCTAATTGGGCTCAATTAGCCATTTTCCCTCCCTGGTGTCATGTGACTCATTAGTGTTACAAGGTCTCAGGTGTGAATGGGGACCAGGTGCGTTAAATTTGGCGTTATTGCTCTCACTCTCTCATACTGGTCACTGGAAGTTGAACATGGCACCTCATGGCAAAGAACTCTCTGAGGATCTGAAAAAAAGAATTGTTGCTCTGCATAAAGATTGCCAAGACCCTGAAACTGAGCTGCAGCACGGTTGCCAAGACCATAGAGAGTTTTAACAGGACAGGTTTGAGTGCACATGCTTAACGTCATATCCTGAAGTCTATTTGGGAAATAGACGTATGAGTGCTGCCAGCATTGTTGCAGAGGCTGGAGGGGTGGGGGGGTCAGATTGTCACTGCTCAGACTATATGCTGCACGCTGCATCAAATTGGTCTGCATGGCTGCCATCCCAAGGAAGCCTCTTCTAAAGATGATGCACAAGAAATCCCTTAAACAGTTTGCTGAAGACAAGCAGACTAAGGGCATGGATTACTGGAACCATGTCCTGTGGTCTGATGAGACCAAGATAAACTTATTTAGTTCAGATGGTGTCAAGCGTGTATGGCGGCAACCAGGTGAGGAGTACAAAGACAAGTGTGTCTTGCCTAGAGTCAAGCATGGTGGTGGGAGTGTCATGGTCTGGGGCTGCATGGGTGCTGCTGGCACTGGGGAGCTACAGTTCATTGAGGGATCCATGAATGCCAACATGTACTGTGACATACTGAAGCAGAGCATAGTTTCATAGTTAGTAAGGTTGAATAAAGACACCAGTCCATCTAGTTCAACGTGAGTGAGTGTCTACATTTGTCCCTATCCCTGTACATTGCACACTCACATCAGTCCCTACCCTCAAGAAGCCCACAATCCAAGGTCCTCATTCATATACTAGGGCCAATTTTGCACAGAAGCCAATTAACTTACCTGCATGTCTTTGGACTGTGGGAGGAAACCGGAGTACCTGGAGAAAACCCACGCAGGCACAGGGAGAACATGCAAACTCCAGGCAGGCAGTGTTGTGGTTGGGATTCAAACTTCTTACTGCTAGGTGAGGTGCTAGGTGAGAGTGCTACCCACTACACCACTGTGCCACATGATGCCCTCCCTTCAGAAACTGGGCCACAGGGCAGTATTCCAACATGGTAAGGACCCCAAGCACACCTCCAAGATTACCACTGCCTTGTTAAAGAAGCTGAGGGTAAAGGTGATGGACTGCCCAAGCATGTCTTCAAATCTAAACCACTATTGAGCATCTGAGGGGCATCCTCAAATGGAAGGTGGAAGAGCGCAAGGTCTCTAACATCCACCAGCTCTGTGATGTTGTCATGGAGGAGTGGAAGAGGACTCCAGTGCCAACCTGTGAAGCTCTGGTCAACTCCATGCCCAAGAGGGTTAAGGCAGTGCTAGAAAATAATGGTGGCCACAAAAATATTGACACTTTGGGCCCAATTCGGACATTTTCACTTAGAGGTGTACTCACTTTTTTTGCCAGCGGTTTAGACATTAATGGCTGTGTGCTGAGTTATACAAGCTCTACAGTTACTACTTTACATTGTAGCAAAGTGTAATTTCTTCAGTGTTGTCACATGAAAAGGTATAATAAAATATTTACAAAAATGTGAGGGGTGTGCTCACTTTTGTGAGATACTGTATATTTGAATGTTATGAAGAGTGATTACATGAATTGCAATTAATTGCAAAGTCCCTCTTTGCCAAGAAAATGTACTTAATCTCATAAAAAAAACATGTCCACTGCATTTGTAAAGAAGGTTTCAGGGTGCCCAAGAAAGTCCAGCAAGTGCCAGGACCGTCTCCTACAATTGATTCAGCTGTGGGATTAGGCACCTCCAGTGCAGAGCTTTCTCAGGAATGGCAGCAGGCAGGTGTGCATTCATCTGGATGCACAGTGAGGTGAAGACTATTGTCAAGAAGGGCAGCAAAGAAGCCACTTCACCAAGGACAGACTCATATCCTGCAAAAGGTACAGGGTTTGGACTGCTGAGGACTGGGGTAAAGTAATTTTCTCTGATGAATCCCCTTTCCGACTGTTTGGGGCATCCGGAAAAAACCTTGTCCGGAGAAGAAAAGGTGAGCGCTACCATCAGTCCTGTGTCATGCAAAAAGTAAAGCATCCTGAGACCCTTCATGTGTGGGGGTTGCTTCTCAGTCAAAGGATTGGGCTCACTCGCAATTTTGCCCAAGAAGCTTCTCCCAACCATCCAACAACAGTTTGGTGACGAATAATGCCTTTTCCAGTGTCATGGACCTACTTTGCCATAATGCAAAAGTGATAACTAAGTGGCTTGGGGAACAAAACATTGACATTTTGGGTCCATGGCCAAGAAACTCCCCAGACCTTAATCCCATTGAGAACTTGTGGTCAATCCTCAAGAGGTGGGTGAAGAGAAAAAAAAACACAAGGTCAAAGCATTGATTATGTGAGAATGGGCTGCCATCAGTCAGGATGTGACCCAGAAGTAGATTGACAGCATGCCAGGGCAAATTGTAGAGGTCTTGAAAAAGAAGGGTCAACACTGTAAATATTAGATTCTTTGCGTAAACTTAATGTAATTGTCAATAAAAGCCTTTGACACTTATGAAATGCTTGGAATTATACTTCAGTATACCATAGTAACATCTGACAAATATATCTAAAAACACTGAAGCAGCAGACTTAGTGAAAATTAAACTTTATGTCATTCTCAAAACTTTTGGCCACGGCTGTACATTTGTCTAGATTCACATCTATGCAGCTGCATTTGATGCCTTTTTTCAGGCACATTTTTCAGTGCATTTTGCGTTTTTAAACCAGCGTTTTTTTATGTATTTTTACAAGCAGTTTTCATGCATTTTGCTTTTTAATTTTTTTTTCTCTTTAAACACACTGTAAAACACACTGTATGAAGCTGGTTGCTAGGAGGGGGCCAGGAAGTTGGCCGCTGCATCCCTAACAACCGATGAGTCATCAGCTGTCAGCGGGGTTCCCGCTGAAAGCTGAATAAAAAACCAAAAATTGCAAAAGAAATGGCGTGAGGTTCCCCCCAGGTCCATACCAGGCCCTTCGGGTCTGGCATGGGTTTTGGGGGGGGGCCACACAGTTATTTCTTTATTTTGGCGTGGGGGTTCCCTCCGAATCCATGCTAGACCCGAAGGAACCCCACACCATTTTTTTCACCTCCTGTTTCTTTTTTGCCAGCAATTTTTCTTTTCTTAATTTAGGTTTATTTTCAGTGGTAAAATAAGAACTGCCAAACGCAAAACACATAAAAAATGTACCACTTGTGTTTCTGGTGCAGCTCCATTGAGGTCTATTATCCGCAAATCGCAGGAAAAAAGGTCCCGACCCTTTCCAAAAATGCACCGGCCGCAAAACGCATAGATGAGAACTAGTACCATAACAAACCATGTTAAATGGACTGTAGTGCATTTCTGCAAACTGCATAAAGCATAAAAAATGCATAAGTGTGAACATAGGGTTAGCCAGATATTTGACAAGGATGCCAGCCTACTGCTTCTTTAGTGCTAGTCTATTAAAATGACTATTAATTTTACAAAAACATTAAAAGTCTACTTTAACCGGTTTGCACCTGACCTGTCCTCCTGTTTACTTCCGCAATGCACGCTCCCAGGAGCGCGCACCGGGGAAGTTCTGTGCTGGCCGTGTCCCCCGGACACAGCCAGTCACAGATCGCTGTAAACGGCCAATCACAGCGGCCGTTTACAGCGCGATCGGCCTATCCAATGAGAGATGATCTCATATGTAAACATATGAGATCATCTCTCCGCGCAGCTCTCCCTCCTCACACAGACAGCGTGTGAGAAGGGAGAGATGAACGGCTGCAGCGGCCGTAAGTTACAAAAGAAAAAAGTAAATAAAAGTGCCATCCGCCCCAGTGCCATCCTCCCCCCAGTGCCATCCTCCCCAGTACCATCTGCCCCAGTGCCATCCTCGCCCAGTGCCGTCCTCGCCCAGTGCTACCTGCCCCCAGTGCCACCTGCTAGTGCTATCTGTCCCCAGTGCCACCTGTTAGTGCTATCTGTCCCCAGTGCCACCTGTTGTCAGTGCCATTTGTCCCCAGTGCCATCTGTCATCAGTGCCACGTATAAGTGCCATCTGTCATCAGTGCCACGCGTCATCAGTGCCACATAGTGCCATCTGTCATCAGTGCCACATATTAGTGCCATCTGTCATCAGTGCCACGTATCAGTGCCATTTGTCATCAGTGCCACTTGTCAGTGTCACGTGCCATCTGTTGTCAGTGTCACGTGTCATCAATGCCACTTATCAGTGCCATCTGTCATCAGTGTCACGCATCATCGGTGCTGCGTATTAGTGCCATCTGTCATCGGTGCCACGTATTAGTGCCACGTATTAGTGCATCTGTCATCTGTGCCACGTATTAGTGCCATCTGTCATCAGTGCCACGTATAAGTGCCATCTGTCATCAGTGCCACGTATAAGTGCCATCTGTCATCAGTGCCACATATTAGTGCCATCTGTCATCAGTGCCACGTGTCATCAGTGCCATGTATAAGTGTCATCAGTGCCACGTATCAGTGCCATCTGTCATCAGTGCCACGTCGGTGTCACGTGTCATTGTCCTGGTGCTCCAGGGCCTTCAAAAGTGTAATAGGTAGTCAACAAGTTAGATGTGTAATTTATGCTCCTAGAACACATGATGGCGCTCCCTGCATGTTGGGCCTCTCTATGTGGCCAGGCTGTGAAAAAGTCCCACACATGTGGTATTGTAATACTCAGGAGGAGTAGCAGAATTTTTTTGGGGGTGTCATTTGTGGTATACACATGCCATGTGAGAGAAATAAGCTATTACAATGACAATTTTGTGGAAAAAAATTAAAAATATAAAAAATCTTAATTTTGAAAAGAACTGTGGGAAAAAAATGACAACATCAAAAACCTCACTATGCCTCTTACTAAATACCTTGGAATGTCTACTTTCCAAAAAGGGGTCATTTGGGGGGTATTTGTACTTTTCTGACTTGTTCGGGTCGCAAGAAATGAGATAGGCCACCAGTACATCAGATGTGATCAATTTTGTATGATTCGCACCACAGCTTGTGGACTCTCTAACTTTCACAAAGACCAAATAATATCCACTAATTTGGGTTATTTTTACCATAGATATGTAGCAGTATAAATTGTGGCCAAAATGTATGAAGAAAAATTTATAATTTGCATAATTTTGTCACAGAAATAAAGAAATATGCGTTTTTTTTTCAAAATTTTCGGTCTTTTTTCATTTATAGCGCAAAAAATAAAAACCCCAGAGGTGATTAAATACCACCAAAATAAAGCTCTATTTGTGGGGAAAAAAAGGACATAAAATTCATTTGGGTACAGTGTTGCATGACTGAGTAATTGTCATTCAAAGTGTGAGAGCACCGAAAGCTGAAAATTGGTCTGGGCAAGAAGGGTGTTTAAGTGCCCAGTAAGCAAGTGGTTAAAAAGGCCAACACCAGTCAAAACTTTTTTTGGATAGCCTTTGGAAGAGTAAATAATTCTGCCAAGCTTTCTTACTGTCTGTGACCCCAATGGGGAAATTTTACCTTACGTCCTGTACCTGCTACAGCTAGCAAGGAGGGATATGGTCATGACCAGAGCAGGACATACGGTAGTAATAATAAATATAGTAGGTTCTTGCCATTCCTCACTGTAAAGAAAACTAGTGTTGCACTCCATGTCTCTACTGGTAATATTTTCCATTATTTCCTATTGCGACAGTGAACAAGATAAATCCGATCAGTGAGTGTGATTCCCTATTCTCGGACTTCTGTCAATTTTTTAACCAGCTTGCAGTTTATTTGACCAAGAAAAAACGTGCTTACCTCCCTAATGCCGTGTACACACGATCGGACTATCTGGCGGACTGTGCCGGTGGACCAGAGTCCTCCGGACAATCCGCCCGTGTGTGGGCTCCAGCGGACTTTTTTTTCCCAAAAGTCCGGTGGACTTAGAAAGAAGTTTTGACTCAAAATTGTCCGCCGGACTCGGCAGTCCAGCGGACAATCCGGCCGTCTGTGTGCTAGTCCACCGGACTTTTCAAATGAACGGACTTGCCCGCACACTGAGAAAATTCTGTTCATTTTGAACGTGGCTCCAAGTAGACGGGACTATGCGAAGGAGGTCAATGTCACAGCCTCCATCGGCAAGACTGACACGTCACTGGCCCCGTCACCTGGTATGGACTTAAAGGGGAAGCCCTACGCCGAAAAAACGGTGTGGGGGTCCCCCCAAGGTCCATATTAGACCCTTATCAGAGCATGCAGCCCGGCCAAGACCCCCGAAGTCGTAAGAGGCGGCGGCGACAGAAGACTGGGCCACCGCTAGTAAAAGAGCTGGGAGAACAAAGCGGAGGCCCGGCAAGAAGAACCGAAGAGGGGGACAAGACCACCGAAGTCGGAAGAAGACCCCTGGGCGGCGACGAAGAAGAAGAAAGCCGGGCTCCTCCACTAGTAAAAGAGCTAGCAGAAGATAGCGGAGGAGTCTGGTGAGAAGGCCCCCCCAAGACGGAAGAAGACCCCCGGAGCTGTGCAATAAATTATTTTAAAACCCTGTGTTGTGTTTTATTTACATTTTTTTTCACCAGGTGAATGGGTAGGGGTACATTGTACCCCATACTCATTCACATAGGGTAGGGGCCGGTATCTGGGAACCCCCTTATTAAAGGGGGCTCCCGGATTCCGATAAACCCCCTGCCCACAGACCCCGACAACCAATGGCCAGGGTTGTTGGGAAGAGGCCCTTGTCCTCATGAACATGGGGACAAGGTGCTTTGGGGTACGTTGAGGGCACGCTGCCTGGTACAGCTCAGGAGGGGGGGCGCTCGCTTGTCCCCACCCCCTTTCCTGACCGGCAGGGCTGCGTGCTCGGATAAGGGTCTGATATGGATCTTGGGGGGGGCCCCCCACGCTGTTTTTTCGTGTAGTGCTACCCCTTTAAGTCCATGCCAGCAACGTGTCAATCTTGCCGATGGAGGCGGCGACATTGACTTTCTTCGCTAGTCCCGTCTACCTGGAGCCACGTTCAAAATGAACGGATTTTCCTCAGCGCGTGGGCAAGTCCGTTCATTTCAAAAGTCCACCCATAGTTCGCGGTTTGTCCGCCGGAAAAGTCCGGTCGTGTGTGGGCAGGTCCGCTCATTCGGAAAGTCCGGCGGACCTCCGGTGGACTTATCCGGCGGACCGGTTTGTCCGCCGGATAAGTCCACCGGATAGTCCAATCTCGTGTACGTGGCATTAGGCTTGATTCACACAAATACATTGTTTGATTTTTTTTTGCATTTTGCAGAAATGCATTTCATTTTTTAAACATGGGTTCCTATGAAACACGTTTACATGAATGCATTTTTGTGCCTCTGCATTTTTGGAAAGGGTCTGGGACTTTTTTTTCTTACAAAATGCATTTTTTTATCATGATTTTACCGCTATTTTGCAGTGATTAGCGTTTTGCTGTTTTTTCTTTACATTCACTGTATATAGATGGTTGCTAAGGAGCGGGTCATGAAGCCAGCGGCTGCGTTCTTAAAAACTAATGATTCATCAGCTGTCAGTGGGCTTACCCACTGACAGCTGAATGTAAAAAAAAAAATCATGATAAAAACAGCATGGGGCCCCCCACAAAATCCATACCAGAACCTTATCCGAGCATGTAGCCTATCAGGTCAAGAAAGGGAGGGGATGAGCGAGCGTCCCCCTCCCTTATATCAGCATCCCTTTACATCACAGTCTGCAGCATTCCCCTTTACATCATGATCTGCAGAGTACCCCTTTACATCAGCGTTCCCTTTTACATCATGGTCCACAGTATTGCTCTTTACATCAGAGTTCCCCTTTACATCAGGGTCCGCAGAGTTCCCCCTTGTACTGTAAGGGAGAACCCTGCAGATACTGATGTAAAGAAGAACTCTAGAAACTTTGATGTGGGGGGATCTCTGGTGATCAGAGCCCACCCCTTGTGATGTCACAAGGGGCAGGATCTCTGGGTGACTTCATGGGATGGCCATGCCCCGTGGCTATATAAGAGATGTCAGACAATGAAGGACATCACAACGGAGGAAGACAGCCTCAGGACAAGAGCGGACTTTTTGTTTTTAGCAGGTAACTGGCGGCGAGGATTTATTGAAAAAATCAAAATGCACCTGCAATATACAAACTGCAACCTGCATAAGTGCATTATTAATGCTTTTTGAATTTTGCAGATTTGCACTACAGTCCATTTAACATGGTTTCCTATGGAATACGTTCTGTAGTGCAAATCTGCAAAATGCAAAAAGCACTAAAAATGCATTGTTATGAATCATGCCTAAGGCCGCGTACACACGCGGGGACTGTTCGCCCAACTTTGTCCGCTGAACAGTGTTTCGGCAAACAGTCCGCTCGTGTGTGGGCTTTCAGCGGACAGTTTCAGCGAACAGTCCGCTGAACAAGGTTTTTCGGAAATTCCGAAAAACTGTCCGCTGAAACTTTGTTTCAGCGAACAGTCCCCTCGTGTGTAGGCTTGTTCGTCAAACTAAGTTCCGCGCATGCTCAGAAAGGATTTACACACCGAAAGTTATAATGCAGTGTATAGGACGTCGTATTTTTCGTCCCGTCGTACGTGCCGTTCACGTCATCGCGCACGGTTTCAGCAAACTGTTCGTTCGTCGTGTGTGGCCATGTCCGTCCATGCTAATTTTGAGCGGACTGTTTGCCGAAACTGTTTGACGGACAAAGTTGGGCGAACAGTCCCCGCGTGTGTACGCGGCCTCAGTAATCCACTGATTCTAGTGGGTGCAATGTAGGCACTATGCTAACTTTGTTTGCAGAAGAGGGTAGATACATTATAAACTTTTGAAATTCTCTAAAATCAGTAGGTTTCCCAGAAAGGTGCAGGGCTGGTATTCTACATAGGCAAAGAAAAATAAGAAAAGTTTATTTTGACTGTTATCAGATTGAGTGGGTGAGAGAGAGATGATCCTTGACACTAGGCATCACTTTCAGTCTCAAGGATTTAGGCCAGATTCACACCTATGCATTTTTAGTACTTTTTGCAATTTGCAGATTTGCACTACAAAACTTTTTCCATAGGAAACCATGTTAAATGGGCTGTAGAGCAAATCTGCAAAATGCAAAAAGCACTAAAAATGCATAAGCGTGAATCAAGCCTTACACTTTTCAGTGACAATAGAACATTGATTTTGTAAACAAATATTCCAGTGATGACTTGTATGATGGGAACAAGTAAAATTCACATTACAACAGGCTATAATCAAGTACTATTCAGAGTTACATGTCCACTTTAAGAAATTTAAAGCATTCAAATACAAATATACAAGTTGCTCAAACTGCTTTATTTTATTATATAATCAGCCGGCTTACAGTCAGCATCCTTAGTATTAAGAAAGCCATGTAAGTACATGTACTAGGGCACAGGGCAGCACAATTCTGTCCTGAGTCATTTCACATAACTGCAGTCTTCAGCATTTAATCATCAGAGTTCTCATTCTCATCAGCAATTATTCTGACTCCTTTTAACCCTCAACCCACCTAAATCTGGAAGAAACCAGAACAGAAAGAGATAAAAGTTGAAGTTTAGCCTGGGAGGATGTCAGGACTTTGTGCCGTTATGATCTATATCGTATTTTCCGCTAACGCACGTAGAAGAGCAATGTACCCCCTGCCACCCCAGAAGCCTTCCCAACTGCATAATGATTAGTGCAACTAAGCAGCTTTGAAGTGCAGCACAGGCAGACAATCAGATATGTTAGTGAAAATATACAGAAGTGGATCTAATGGGAAGAAAGTAATACCATGCACAAAATTCTGAACATAGGAAGCACAGACCTCTGTACAGCTGCACACCAGTCTGTTATCATGGTAACCTGCTGCACTGTCCGAGCCTTTTACAGCAACAAACCTAGCTGGTGGTAGTGAGAGGCTGGAGATTCACTCAATATAGAATTATTATTTAACATCTGGCATTTCAATCAACAATTTTGTAGTGTGCATATTGGGTCACCTTAACCTGACTTTTTACAGACATTTCACAGACCATAGATAGATAGAACTGCGTAGGCAGAGGTTATTTTCAGTAAAAAGTCCAGATTCTCAGTATATCCAGTAAAACTAAATGAATAGCCAAATCTTAACTTTTTCTGTAAATTTGTAATTAGCTCCACCCCTTAACAGGACAGTAAGGCCACCTGTCAATTTAAAGAACTAATAAGGAGCCTCAGCAGTAGGGTTGCCATCTATCTGGGATTCACCCGGACAGTTGGGGTTTGGAATCATGTGTCTGGGTTTCAAACTGCCCGGACACATTATTCAGACTGGACTATGGCCTCCCAGCAGGGTTGCTGGTTGCAGTTGTCTAAGCTGAGGGTGTCTGTTACATCTGTTACACACTGCCCAAAGCAGGACTAACAATCCCCCCCCCCCCCACACACACACACACACACACACACACACACACACACACACAGGAGAGGAGAGAGAGCTCGATCTGCTCCTCTTCGGCTGGACTCACACCTATGCATTTTTAGTACTTTTTGCATTTTGCAGATTTGCACTACAGAACATGTTCCATAGGAAACCATGTTAAATGGACTGTAGCGCAAATCTGCAAAATGCAAAAAGCAGCAAAACTGTATAGGTGTGAATCCAGCCTTCCTCCCGCTGTGTCTGCCCACATTCCAATCCCCGGCACTGTGCCACAGAAAAGGTAAGTGAGGGCTGGAAATATGAAGTCTAGCAGTCTCAGATACACCTGAATGAGAAGTGCTGACTGCCAAGGGGTGAGTGAGCTTACCATCCATCCCTGTCTGTGACTGAAGTCTTCCCCATTCTCTCTCCTGCCTCTGAGTGAGTGCACTAAGGTAAATCAGGGTTCTCAGAGCACCCCTTACATCAGAGTACCCCTTTATACCAGAGGCCACAGTGTTCCCCCTTACATCAGAGTCCTCTCCGTGCATCAGAGTTCTCAGTGTTTCCCCTTAAATATGGGTTCCCAGAACACCCATGTCCCCAGAGTTCTCCTTTACATCAGATTCTGCAGAGTCCCCCCTTACAGTGAATGGGAACTCTGCAGATTCAGGTGTAAAGTGGGAACTCTGTGGCCTCTGATGTAAAGTGGGACTCTTGTGATTAACTTCATATGATTATAAATGTTATTTAATTTAAAAATATATGTAACTCCTCTGGTAGGAGGACATCACCAAAGTATTTCTTGTCCGACGTGTACTGCGGGGTTAGAAACGTGTTCCCCATGCCCGGTTCCCCTCCAGATCCTCTCCGGTATCCTTTCCCTGTTGCCTTCCGTGGGCTCCTCTACATTTGAGACCCTTCTTTTTCGTGTGGCTTTCTCTTGGGCATTTTTCGGTGTCTTTCGCATTGGCGAATTCGTTTCTAAATCCACGTCATCAGCGGGGGGCATCCTGATGGAGGATGTTTCCTTCTCTGAGTGCTGCGTGACGGTGTTGTTGCGGACCTCGAAGACTGATGGCTTCGGCAGGGGTAGAAGAGTTGTTCTGTACCCTTGTGGTGGCCCCTTTTGCCCTGTGTCGATGGCCTCTCCTTTCTTGTTTGCGCGCCCCCGAATGCCGATTCTTCCTCCCTGAGCAGGTTTCAATTTTTATGTGTTTTCCATCTTTGCCTCGAGATCACGGGCCTCTCTTCGCGAGATTCTCAACCCACTCGTTCCGCATTGGTGCTGCCACCGCTGCTTCTGGTATGGGTTACTCTGATACAGAACTTCAGCGTCTGGGTAGGTGGGAATCATCTCGTTTTTCATTGTACATCTGCCCACATCTGCTGTGTTAAATTTTTCATGTTGTCACCTGGCTCTGATATGGATAGTTGGAGATTCCTTCATATACTGGGCCGCTCGTCGTGCGGAAGTTCTACGGGAAGAACTTGGGTTTCGCCTATGATCTTGCCAGGATCCGCTGGCTTGGGATACGTGGGTTACGCTGGTCTCAGGTCCTACCGGAATGTTTGAACCTTCATGCTCATGTTTCTGGTTCTATCATCTTGGTTCTTCAACTGTGACTGGCACTGTTTGGAAAGTGTTCATATGTTATGTGTTGGATTTAATAAAGCTGTGGCCTTGCCCTTGCCAACTTAATGGTTGTAAGTGTTTTATTTAACGGGGTGAAGGGGCAAGGGGGAAGGTTGGTCCATACATCTATGTTATAGTCAATGGTACCTGAGCTCATTGCACCTCAGCAGTCATGAAATATTATAGTAGCAAGTATGGAAAAAAATAGACCAGTGCAGCAGCAGGCTATGCGGGACCAGCTTTTCCATTTAAAGTGCTCCAACATCAACATATCCTCCACTAATGCCCCCACAATTTCTTGACAACTATCAACTTTCTGCAAGTTGATAATTCCACATTTCTTAGCACGCTCCTTCACCATTCCTGTTTAACAGTATTGAGGCTTGGTGAATGTAACAGGTTCATTTTAACCAAATGCCAACTGGCTCCTGTATTTATACATTGGCAGAATGGCACGGCTGGGCAAAGTAACGTACCCGTACGCTACTTTGAATTTCTCGCCATCTGCGCGCACACGCATGCTGCGAGCTCTGTGACCCTGCCCGTGGACTCGATGTCCTAGGGGATACCCGCGATCGTGTCACGGAGCTGAAGAACGGGGAGATGCCAATGTAAAAACACCATCTCCCCGTTCTGCCTAGTGACAGGACACTGATCGTCTGCTCCCTGTCATCGGGAGCAGTGATCAGTGTTGTGTCACTGCTAGCCCATCCCCCAGACAGTTAGAAAAAAGCCTCAGGACACAATTAACCCCTCCTTGTCCCTTAGTGGTTAATCCCTTCACTGCCAGTGACATTTTTACAGTAATCAATGCAATTTTATAGCATTGATAGCTGTATTAATGCCAATGGTCCCAAAAATGTGTCAAAATTGTCCGATGTGTCCGCCATAATGTCGCAGTCACGATAAAAATTGCTGATCGTCGCCATTCCTAGAAAAATTATAAAAATGCCATAAATCTATCCCCTATTTTGCAGACGCTATAATGTTTGCACAAACCAATCAACAAAAGCTTATTGCGATTTTACCAAAAATATGTCGAAGAATACGTATTGGCCTAAACTGAGGAAAAAAAAAAAATGTATATATTTTTTGGGGATATTATAGCAAAAAGTAAAAAATAATGCGCTTTTTTCAAAATTCACGCAAATAATAAAAACCGCAGAGGTGATTAAATACCACCAAAATAAAGCTCTATTTGTCGGAATTTTGTTTGGGTACAACATGACCGCGCAATTGTCAGTTAAAGCGACGCAGTGCCGAATCACAAAAAGTGCTCTGTCAGGAAGGGGAAAATCCTTCCGGGGCTGAAGTGGTTAAGGAAGACCTATCATTATCTTTTTTAACTGCTGTCTCCTATGTAACACTTAGGGGGTTATTTACTAAAGGAAAATCCACTTTGCACTGCAAGTGCACTTGGAAGTAAAGTTGCTGTAGATCCGAGGGGGACATGCAAGGAAAATAAATAGCATTTTAGCTTGCACATGATTGGATGATAAAATCAGCAGAGCTTCCACTCATTTCAGATCTACCCCTTAGATTTAGAGCGACTGCACTTCAAGTGCACTTGCAGTGCAAAGTGGATTTTCCTTTAGTAAATAACCCCCTTTGCTCCATGTTGTTAAGTGCTCTCTATGGCAGCCCACAGATTTGTCAGCTTTTTATTCAACCAGCAGGTTGAAACGAAATAAACTGACTCGATTCCCCCATCTACATGCTCCAGATGGATGGGAGAATCTTCCCCACTGGGCTATTGTATTCTGACAGTAGGGAGACTTTTCCACTGTCATACCCTGTTCAGCATTGCAGGCTATAGCCTGCGGCACTAACAGCACAGGGCAAATCCGACAGAGCGGTTGTATAGAAGTTGATAAGTAGATCCACATCTGTACAACCCCCATAGATGGACCAAAATTCATCCCTGGCCAAATTTTGATCCATGTCTGACTGGCTTACGTCTAAGCTAAAACACATCCCCTCCTTCTGCATTACTCTTGCCATTACTTGTCTGTAGAAAGTGCTCAGAGCCAAGATAAGCAGCGGTCCCCTCCCTAGCTATTGTCAGATTGGCAACAGCAAGAGGGGATTGGGGGGCAGGGCGGACCACATTTCTAGACTTAAGCCGGCCATAGACAAATCAAAATTCGGCCAGTTCATCAGGGACTGGCTGAATTTTGATTCATCTATGGGTAGGCTGTTTATTCAGAGGTCGATCTCTCAACCAGCCTGTGGGATGTTTTTTACTCGATCAGTACCGCTGGCTTTAGCTGACAACACTGATCATTGTATTCTGATGTCTGAGAACTCTCCCCGCTGTCAGAATACAATAGCTCTGTGGGAGGAATTTAATCATTTTTTTTTTCGTTCAACCCACCGGTTGAATAAAAAAAAAATCATCATCTGTGTCCTGCCTTAGAAAGCACTTAGCAACATGGGGCATAGTACTACATATACTTTAACGCATAGGAGACAGAACAGAAAAAAATGATAGCTCTTCTATAATTCTGTCTTCTCATTTGCTTATACTCACTTACCTTCTCTTCCTCGCCACATAAAAGTAAGGAAAAACATGAATTGCCACTCACATAGGGCTGAGGAGTCTTTTTTCCCACGCCCAAGTAACACCACTGGGTATCTGAGCATCCAATGACTGAGCACGAGCACTATCCATGTGGAAGGAGGGGTAGAGAGTCAAATTCTCCTCCACACCTTTTTCTACAAGTTATGCCATTTTTCTTTCTCTGCCAAACGGGAGGGAAAATGGAAAGAACGTGAATATGTACAAAGGCAGGGGCTAGTGTTAAAGTATAAATAAAGGCATTTTTTGGGGGATTTTGAATAGAGTAAAATAGGGATAACCAGTGTTGCCAACTGTCAGTATTTTTACTGCCAGCCAGTAAAAAAGCAGCCACTTTTTCTCCTTCCAGTAAATGCCAGTGATGGGAAATGAATGGCAGTAAAAAATATGGCTGTGACTGCTACAATGTGTTTTGGTGGCGCCGGTGGGGGGGGGGGGGGGGTTGGTGGTCTAGCAAAGGTGGTGCCGAAACAAGTTGTGTGATATCATGGTGCATTGTACTTGTTTGAAGCCTAAATACTGAATTTGCACTTAAAGGTATATTTTTGAAGGTTTTGGAAATGGCAGTAAAAACTTAGCTGTGCCGGTAAATTTTGGATGCCGTGTCAGTAAATTTCAGTCTGGTAGGTTGGCAACACTGGATATAACCCCTGTCAACTTTTTTGCCATCTGTGTCTGGAGATTTCCCTTCACTTCCTGTCCTATAGCCAAAACAGAAAGTGACAGGAAATTCTTTGAAAGTGAGGGAATCCTGGGGTGTTACCAGGGTCACCAGAACTAGTATCCCGATTGGAAGATTTCCTCTCCATTACTGGTCTGGTGTCAACCCAAACTTTGGAATTTTTTTTTTAACTTTCACTTTCAATGATAATGGTAAACAGGACAAATAGAGAGGGCCAATCTGTCACATGGGGACACAGACAGCAATGAAACTGACAGGTGTTATAAACCCTTTCCACTCTATCCAAAGGCTTTAGTTACACTTTAACCTGTTGCTTTGACCTGCATGGGGGAAAGCACTGATAAAACCTGTCAAAGAATACCCATTATTGTACTACTGCTTTCAAAAACAAACCAATTTTCAGAGTAATTTACCTTGAATGATGCATGCCTGGCAGAGAATGTGTCCACAACTGGTAATGTAGAAGGTGGCATCCTGCCTCAGGTGACAAATATTACAGTGGAACCAGTCCATATCTGAAAGACACAGATTTTATACAGTTGATATGAAAATCATTTTAGAGTCTCATGTTTAAAGAAAGTTTAATCTGCTTATATTTTTCCTTTCCTGCCTCCACATCAACATGCAAATGATTTTGCAGGAAGACTGCCCTAGGTAATCCCCACTGTTGAGCCTCCATGATTAATAATTAAAATGATGATGTGATGTCACATGGTGACCCCGCCCCTTATGATGTTACAGTCCCAGCATCCTTCGGGACTGTGACATCATAAGGGGCCAGGAACATCACCCGGTGACCCTGCCCATTGTCCCTATATAAGTCGCCGCACAACACGTCCCTGTCATTTGCGGCCAGAGACAGCGTTGAGTCAACATCTCAAGGAAGAAGAGAAGAAGAAGAAGAAGAGAAGAAGGGCGGCGGCGGCGGCGACGACAGAAGACCGGGCCACCGCTAGTAAAATAGCTGGGAGAAGAAAGCGGAGGCCTGGCAAAAAGAACCGAAGAGGGGGACAAGACCCCCCAAGTCGGAATAAGACCCCCGTGCGGCGACGAAGAAGAAAGCCAGGCTCCTCCGCTAGTAAAAGAGCTAGCAGAAGATAGCGGAGGAGTCCGGCGAGAAGGCCCTCCAAGATGGAAGAAGACCCCCAGAGCTGTGCAATAAATTATTTTAAAACCTTGTGTTGTGTTTTATTTACATATTTTTCACCAGGTGAATGGGTAGGGGTACATTGTACCCCATACTCATTCACATAGGGTGGGGGGGCCGGTATCTGGGGGCCCCCTTATTAAAGGGGGCTCCCGGATTGCGATAAGCCCCCCGCCCGCAGACCCCGACAACCAACGGCCAGGGTTGTCGGGAAGAGGCCCTTGTCCTCATCAACAAATCGACAAAAGCAACCCCCCCATGTTGAGGGCACACGGCCTGGTACAGCTCGGGGGGGGGGCACTTGCTCGTCCCCACCCCCTTTCTTGACCGGCAGGGCTGCGTGCTCGGATAAGGGTCTGATATGGACCTGGAGGGACCCCCACGCCGTTTTTTCGGTGTAGGGCTTCCCCTTTAAGTCCATACCATGTGACGGGGCCAGCGAGGTGTCAATCTCGCCGATTGAAGCTGCGACATTGACCTCATTCGCTAGTCCCAGCTACCTGGAGCCGTGTTCAAAGTGAATGGACTTTTTTCCGTGTGCGGGCAAGTCCGTTCATTTCAAAAGTCCGGCGGACTAGCACACAGACGGTCGGATTTTTTAGGGAAAAAAAGTCAGCCGTAGCCCACACAGGGGCGGATTGTCCGGCAGACCAAAGTCCGCCAGATAGTCCAATTGTGTGTACGGGGCATAAGTGTCAAAGTCAAAATGTTGAAGAACTTGCTTACTTTGACTGCATCCAGAGAATAGCCATTCGCAACTGGATGTTCACTCAAGTTGGACAGTCCTTCTCTCACAAGGCCTAGCAGCCAACAAGGTGCTTTCTCAGGAACAAGTCTCTGCCACAGAAGTTGTTGTAGAACATACAAGATATGTCTCTGCCACAGACGTTGTAGATCACGTAGGGAAACTAAACTTGAAAAACAGTCGTAGGATACCTGGATCTTTCAGCCAGCTTGGCGATATTCATAAGACCGGATTCTCTTGGGTACTTCAGCCCTTCCAAGCTCTTACTAAGAAACCAACCCCTACGTGGTCTTCTTCTGAAGAGTCCTCCTCTGGAATGATTGAAGTCCCTGGGTCTCTCCCAAACCAGAGATGGCACCCAACCACTTCAGAATTCTCCTTTAGTTTCCTTGCCTCGGGCTAGCCAGCCCCGAGACATCAAAATCAGGTGGATACGCACCCCAGGCCATAGCCTTCCTGGGGGCTGGTCAGGAGGACCGGGACCGGAACCCCAAACCACGTAAAGTCTGCATCTTTTTTTTTTCACAATAGTTTTATTAATGAAAATAAGTAATAACAAAGGTGACAGGTAGGAAATAATAACATAAAGCGTATTGCATATGGATATGAGTTGTAACAATAGGCAATATTACAATGTGCAATAATGTAAATGCGAGTCATTTTAATGCAATCATAATAGTCTCAGAACATAACAGAAAAACATGAGAATAATTTAATACTAGAGGAATAGACCATTAGAAACCCAGATCAAAGGGACAATGTATGGATGGAGCATGAAATTGGAAGGACAAGGATCGATTAATCTGTATCGTTTAATCAAGTTTTAATCTCAGAGGTTTATTTGACCAAGGTCGTGTAGGTGTTGGATGAGGTGAAGGAGCACCAAGGTTCCCATATCTGATGGAACTTGTCAGTGTTTTCGATTTTTATAGCCACGATCTCTTCCATACTTTGGATGTAGTTTATCTTAGTAAGCCAGTCATTGATGGAAGGGATACCTTGAGAGTTCCAATGTGTTGGGATCAAACTCTTCGCTGCGTTCAGCAAATGTCTGATGAGAGATTTCTTGTATGCCTTATATGATAGGTGTGTTACATGGAGGAGGCACCAAGCAGCATTGAGGTCCCCTTTATACCCTGTGATGTGTTTTGTCCAATGTATGACCTGCGCCCAGAAAGGCCGGATTTTAGAGCAGTTCCACCATATATGGAGGAAAGATCCCACTCCCTCCCCACATCTCCAGCAAGCGTCAGACTCCCCAGGGAACCATAGTTTCTTTTTAATCGGAGTTATGTACCATTGGGAGTGCAATTTATAGGAGGTCTCTTGCATGCGGGTGCTCAGGGAGCATTTGTGAGTAAAGATATTTGCTTTCTAAAGTCCGCATCTTAAATGTCCTCTCCCAGAAAGCACAGCGAGCGCGCCACTCCCACTGGGTGGGCTCAGAGAAAGAGTAACTTAAGCACCTAACCAGACCATAGTTCCATGATTGCCAGAAGAGACAGTGCCCCCTGTGGCCAGGCTGAACATCTCACAGTCCAGTCAGACTGATGCTGAAGTCTAAATTTAGACAATTGTACCCAAACCAAACTGCAGTTCAGGCATAACTTTAAAAAACGCATAGTGCATGCTCTTCAGGAGTCGCCGTTACATTAGTACACAGCTTTTGAGAGCCGATCACGACAACTCATCCAATATTATCCAATGAGACAAGCACAAAACTTTTCCTCGTACAATACCAAATCATGCGATTTTCGTTTAATCAGTAAAGCTGTAGTTTGAAAATACTATACAAATACACTACCACACATTACATCACTTCCAATTTTTTTTTCTGTTGTACGAGAGCTTTCGTCACTTTTTTTTTAACAAGAAACAGAACTTGCGTCACTTTAGTAACCTCTTCATTTTTGATATGAAACTATAGTAGCATGCAAAAAAGAATGGACGATCATTCATCCGATATTCTCATTGTGTGTACCAGACATAATGAACAGTGTGAGAAGCTTACTGTGTGCAGTGAAATCAAAATAAGCAATTCTGTGGGAGGAGATTACATTGGTGGGAGGAGATTACATTGTTGTCAGTGAAGTTGATTACATTAGTGTTAGTGTGAGAAAATGACATTGATGTCCATGAGAGTAGATTACATTAATGTCAACAAGAGTAAATTACATTGATGTCAGCAGTAGTAGATTACAATGGTGTCAGTGAGAATGGATAATGCATCATTTACATTGCTGTCAATGGCACCCACTGACAACAGTATCAGGTACATACACTTTCCTCACTGATGCCAATGCGATGGTCATCATTTCCTCACTGACACCAATGTGAGGGGTATTATTTACTCACTGACATCAATGTGAGGGGTATTATTTACTCACTGACACCAATGTGTGGGGTATTATTTACTCACTGACACCAATGTGAGGGGTATTATTTCCTCACTGATTGCAGACATCTCAAGTCTCCCGGAAGGTATGGGAGATGCACGCATTTCTGCGGTGGCTTCCGCACACCCGCAAGCGCCTCCCGATCTCCCATGAATGATCGGTGCGGCGGCTGTCCCTCCTGCTGCGCGCTGATCATCCCCAGCTTCTCTGTGTACTCCTCCCCCATCCCCCTCCATGTCCTTCTCTGTCACCCCTTGTCCCCCGTAACTGGCCCCCCTCCTCTCCCACCAGCAGTGGGGAGAACTAGTAATAGGACACAGTGAACGAGATCGCTCCTGTGTCCTGTGATTACTGAGCAGAGTAAACTGTGTTTACTCTGCTCAGTTTATGAATGGACAGGAGCTTCTGCGTCCTGTTCATTAATCTTTAGTGCTGAGAAAGGGACTGGGGAATGTGTCCTCAGTCCCTTTGTCTGGCTCAAAGGGGAGATATCAGGCGTCTGTTTAGACCCCTGACATCTCACTAAAGCCCCCCAAAAATAAAAAATAAAATATTGTAAAAAAAAAAGTGTAAAAAAAAAATGTAAAAAGCATTGTGGAAAAAATGAAAAACAAATTAAAATGTAAAAAAAAATCAATTATTAAAAGAAAAAAAACTACTGACACCGTCCAATGCCACCCACCCCCCACCGAAGCGCCACCTTCCTGAAATGAGTTTTTGCAGGTTGGGATGTCTGTGATGGTCATCATTTCCTCACTGACGCCAATGTGAGGGGTATTATTTCCTCACTGAGACAATGTTAGTATTATTATTACACAGGATTTATATAGCGCCAACAGTTTGCGCAGTGCTTTACAACATGAGGGAAGACATTACACTTACAATACAAATCAATACAGGAGGGATCAGAAGGCCCTGCTCATTAGAGCTTACAGTCTAGAAGGGGGGGGTCAAGTGGAAACAAAAGGTAATAACTGTGGGGGATGAGCTGATGGAGAAAATGCAGTTAGGTGTGGGTAGGGTAGTCTTCTCTGAAGAGAAGGGTTTTCAGGGATCGTAAAGTAGGAGGTAGGCATACAGATTGGGGTAGGGCATTCCATAGGATTGGAGAGGCTTTGGAAAAGTCCTGAGGTGAGCATGGGAGGAGGTGACAAGGGAGCTAGAGAGCAAGAGATCTTGAGAGGAACGAAGAATGTGAGGGGTATTATTTCCTCACTTATGGCAGCGTGAGGGGTATTATTTCCTCACTGACGCCAATGTGAGGGGTATTATTTCCTCACTTATGGCAGCGTGAGGGGTATTATTTCCTCACCGCCGCCAATGTTAGGGGTATTATTTCCTCACTGACACCAATGTGAGGGGTATTATTTCCTCACTGACGCCAATGTAAGGGGTATTATTTCCTCACTGACGCCAATGTGAGGGGTATTATTTCCTCACTGATGGCAGCGTGAGGGGTATTTTTTCCTCACTGCCGCCAATGTTAGGGGTATTATTTCCTCACTGACACCAATGTGAGCGGTATTATTTCCTCACTTGCACACACAGTACACTGAAGTAGCTTTTGCCACTGAATACTGATGTCACTGTATTGTTCCCACAGAGCTGAATATTGCGCTGCAAAATACAAGGACAGGTTTCATATAGGAAAGGGGAATTGTAGAATTTATTCAGGAAGTCTCCCGCGACTCGTGGGATACTCCCGCATTTGACGGCGGGCTCACGGAACACCAGCGAGTGCGGCACAATCTCCTGGCTGATCCTGCACTGCCACTCAGCCTGGAGTAATCATAAACAGCGGCTGTCTCCCTGTGTCATGTAGCTGCAGTCTTAGGCCCCTTTCACACGGGACGGATCCATAATGATCCGCCCCATGATGATCCGCTTGCTCAGCGGGGATCGCTCCATTTATCCCCGCTGAGCCGGCGATTGACAGGGTGGTCCCTGCACACTGTGCAGGGACTGCCTTGTTAGCTCTCCGCTCTCCTCTATGGGGAATCGGATGAACACGGACCATCTGTCCGTGTTCATCCAATCCGCTCTGTAGACGGATAGAAAAATAGGACTTTTCTCCGTCTGCAGAATCGGACCATTGCGGAGACGGACGATATCGGGTGTCTGCGGATGTTCATCCGCAGACAACCGCTATCCCATTGGAATGCATGTATGTCCGTATTTCATCCGCAAACGTATGGATGAAATACAGACATACGGTCCGCATGTGTGAAAGGGGCCTTAACTGTTCTGCGGCTGTCCACTGTAACAAAGCCCCGCCTCCTCATCCATGATAGACAGAACACAAATTCAATTTCCCAGCATTGTATCCATGTTCAGTTGACCATCTGGCATGGATGAGGAGGCAGGGCATTGTTACAGTGGACAGCCGCCGAACAGTTAAGACTGCAGCTGCATGACACAGTGGGAGACACCCGCTGTGTGTAATCAAGGTACTGGTGAGGCTGCAGATGGGCACTGATGAGGATACAGATTGGCACAGTGAAGCTGCATTGTTGGCACAGTAAGGCTGCAGATGGGCACAGATGAGAATACAGATGGGGACAATGAGGCTGGAGATGGGCACAGTGAGGCTGCAGATGGGTACTGATGAGGATACAGATGGGCACAGTGAGGCTGCATTTTTAGAACAGTGAGGCTGCAGATGGGCACAGTGAGGCTGCATTAATGGGCACTGACGAGGCTGCAGATGGGCACAGTGAGGCTGCATTAATGGGCACTGACAAGGCTGCATTGTTGGCACAGTGAGGCTGCAGATGGGCACAGTGAGGCTGCAGTGTTGGCACTGATGAGGCTGAAAATGGGCAGTGAAGCTGCATTGTTGGCACTGATGAGGCTGAATTTATGGCTCAGTGAGACTGCACTGATGGGCACAGTGAGGCTGCATTGATGGGCACTGAGGAGGCTGCAGATTGGCACAGGGAGGCTGCATTGTTGGCACTGATGAGGCTGCAGATGGGCACAGTGAGGCTACATTGATGGCTCAGTGAGGCTGCACTGATGGGCACTGACGAGGCTGCAGATTGGCACAGTGAGGGTGCATTGTTGGCATTGATGAAGCTGCAAGTGGGCACGGTGAGGCTGCATTGTTGGTGAGTGTGACACAACATTATTTTTTAAACAAGAAAAGAACTGAAAATGGGTCAAATAACGGTGAAGTGGTCCAATCCCTATATACTTATAAAAAAAAAGGCTTCCCTGAGTGGGTGGGATTTTAAATGACCATCAACTCCGGACACAAATGGACACAATAATATACAATTTTTATTCATAAATTACACAATGTACATAATATTACCAGGAAGTGCAAATGGGCTAAACAATGTCCTCCTGATATATTAATAAATAAACAACCATATATACAGAACAAAATATGATTAAAATAATGCTTGTCCTATATCACCCACACCCTATTAAAGAGGAAGTAAACCCTCAGATACAAGTTAAGCTTATCAGATACTACATAACACAGGCAGCTGATCGCTGCCTGTGAAAGTGCACTTACTTGTGTAAATATGATATAAATCGTCTTTTTAATGTTCGTGACGTCATGCGCGATTGCGCAGTATGCACTTTCAAAGGCGGCATGTATATAATGCCAATTCTGTCTTTCCTGCTTGCCTTGATTTTACTGTGCGTGAGATTCTCCTCTGAATGGCACAGAGGAGAAGTCTCGCGATGCAGTAATTATTCTGGTCTTCCTGATATTCCCCCTTGTGACTGAACAATGCTCTGTTGCTGTAGTAACGGCAATTGAGAACGAGGCTTGGTTACGATGCTACAGCGCATGCGCGAGATTTCGGCAGGGATACGAACTAAGGGCGGAAATGACGTCCGTATCGGCTTCTGAAAGCAGCACAAAGAATGGCGCAGACGATACCCGGAAGATACAAAAAATAAAACTACAAAAAAAGGTACTTCCAGCGCTCGTTTTGGAGTTATTAATATATCTTTTGCTTGGATATGTTAATAAACATAGAAATATTGTAAAAATAGAATTTTTTTGGTGGGGTTTACTTCCTCTTTAATATACCAGGAGGACATTGTTTAGCCCATTTGCACTTCCTGGTAATATTATGTACATTGTGTAATTTATGAATAAAAATTGTATATTATTGTGTCCATTTGTGTCCGGAGTTGATGGTCATTTAAAATCCCACCCACTCAGGGGGAAGCCTTTTTTTTTAACATTATTTTTTAAAGTATTATTTTATTATAGTATTTTACTATGAATGTGGGTGTCGGCGCGGAGCGTGACCTCCCTGAAATTAGCTTGCCCCCTCCCTGAAATTAGTTTTTGCAGGTTGGGATGTCTGTTTATTCTTTCATTTGTTTTTTATTTACAGCTGACTGATCACACTAACATATCATGAGCTATATATCTGAAAATGATTTCAGGGCTTCCCTAGGCCCTGCAATTTCCTTAAGGAGTCCCTCCAGGGTAAAACACTTGAGAAAAACTACCATCCACTAATGTGAGTGACCAAATAATCTGAATACATGGGAGGGCTGGCACAGGACAATTGCACACTGTCCTGTTTTGTGTCTAAAGATGAGGCCAAACCTGAGGAGGCTACAGCAGTGGTTTCTTTGGTAACACCACCTGAAGATGGAGGGTATTCACAAGCTGAGGGGAGCTTTTATAGTGAACCTGTGCTTTGTCATACTGAACTAGTAAAAGGCTGACTTTTTTAAATGTGGAATTGCTGGAATTACCTTCCACTAGCTGGGCTGACACTCTGCTTCACCACCGGTATGCCAAGAAACACCTGCTGCTTCTGGATATGAGGGAACATGTGACTTCCTCCTTCCTCATAACATGGCAGCCAATCAGAAGCTGGAATGTTGTCATGTGTGGGTTGCATGCTCAGCCCTGTGTAAGTAGCTTTGCTAGGCCAGGGCCTGGTCACATATCTATGAGATATGATGCCTCATGCATGATATCATTATATCACATGGGAATGCCCTTATGAAGAAAAATGTTTTCAAATGTTCCTACTCAGATACTATTTAGTTTGCATATAAAAAAGTTAAAGTACATTGAAAGACTTCTATGAGTCAATCTCATCAGGTAACCAAATACATTTTATATGAGATCTA
Organism: Lithobates pipiens; assembly: GCF_037356315.1. Lineage (NCBI taxonomy): Eukaryota > Metazoa > Chordata > Amphibia > Anura > Ranidae > Lithobates > Lithobates pipiens. The sequence continues at coordinate 19,419,043 of NW_027507696.1, forward strand.
TAAACCTCGTAAAGGATACAAACTTTTCCTGAGCTAAATTCCCTTACATTTTTCCCTCACAGACACTGGGTGGGCTGTGCCAGAAAATATTGGATGTCATGACAGAAAATTTCAACCTGGTAGGTTGGCAACCATTCTTCAAACTTCTTATGAAAATAAAAGTCCTGCTACACTTTTTTGAATTTTAATGCAAAAAACAAAACAAAATACATAGACCAATTTTTGGTAAAATATAAAAGCAATGTTACACCGAGTAAATAGACACCGAACATGTCAGTCTTTAAAAAATGTGCATGGCTGTGCAAAGGTGACAAACTATGTAAATTTTACTATCCATAGGTAAAGCTTTAAAAGCCTTTACAGGTTACTACTTTAGATTTACAAAGGAGGTCTGGTGCTAAAATTACTGCCCATGATCTGCTCTTTGTGGTGATACCTCACATGTGTGGGACGATAGCTGTGTGTGTGTGTGCAGGACCGATGCATACATTCGCCTTTGCATATGAGCATGGGGGGACAGGGGCACTTCAATTTTTTCTTATCTATTTATTTTATTTTTACACTTGTACATTGCTGGTTGCAAGTGGTTAAAACCCACTAATACTCTTTCTCACCCTGCTCTTCACATGCCCAGTTGCTCTCTTTTTTTTGCACTGTGCCAAAAATGTAGAGACCAATCCGCTGACACCCTTAAGATTTACTGCTGCTCTGGGCTTCAGCAAAATGTCCAGCAAGAAGAAACAGGAACAGTGCTGGAAGCAATTTACAGCACACACTAATTTTGGTAGCGTAATTATTCATGTGGAATGTATTTTCCTTGCTAAAGAACCTTATTTTTTTTTTTTTATCAAGTTGTTATTGGTAAAGTTCAGCTTTAATATGTTTCCTGCTACTGTAAAACGAATATTTATATTCTCACTCACATTCTATATGCATATCTCCTGCTATAGTGACACTACAAGTCCCAGCTCTTCTAGATTGTAAGCTCCAACAAGCAGGGTCCTCTGATTCCTCCTGTATTGAATTGTTTTGCAATTGTACTGTCTGCCCTCATGTTTAAAGTGCTGCGCAAACTGTTGACGCTATATAAATCCTGTATTATAATAATAATTCCAAACATAAATTTTTCCTGTCTGTAGCACTTCAGGTCTGACATATTGCAGTAGGGGCCTATTCACATGCGCAGATAGCCATACACCATGAAAGTGACAGATGTTTCTGTACAGCTGCTTGTACAAAGCAATGATTAGTAACTACACATGCAAGCATTTACTTGCACACAGGGACAAATGTGCTTCCCTGAATGCAGTTTGCGTCCCTGTATGCAACCCTCTCATTAGTTTGTACAGACAGCTGATCACAAACATCTGTCACTCCTGTGCACAGAGATATGCTTGTCTTTCAAGGTTCTCAACTATCTGTGCTGTGTGAAAAAAAACGTTAAATTTCTCTGGTCTCTGCAGAAATACAAATCTTAGCACACTATACTTCAATTTTGAATACTATAAAAAGAAAATGCTAGTAATATTTACAATGGACATCCAGCCCTGTTTAATTCATCTGCACAGAGTGTGAGGAAACATTAGATACTCTATCACAGGGGTGTCCAAACTTTTTTCAAAGAGGGCCAGATTTGATGAAGTGAACATGCACGAGGGCCGACCATTTTTCTGACATTCTTTGAACCATTAAAATTCGGTCTAAGTGTGTTAGTTCGAACACTAATACACGGCCCAACAAGAATTCTCTTGCCTTTGTGGCTGTGTGTGTTAAAGAGATGAGCTCGGGCGTGTTATTTGGATATACCGTATTTATTGGCGAATAAGAGGGAAGTTTCAGGAAAAAACCTTAAAATTTTAAATAAAAAACTGTAAAGCAAAATAAGGGTCAGTGCCCATCTGCGCGCCCACCATTGCTGGGAATGCAGCCCCCACCATTGCCAGGAATGCAGCCACCATTACCAGGAATGCAGCCACCATTACCAGGAATGCAGCCACCATTAGCCAGGAATGCAGCCACCATTAGCCAGGAATGCAGCCACCATTGCCAGGATTTCACTCACTATTAGCCAGGAATGCAGCCACCATTGCCAGGATTTCACTCACCATTAGCCAGGAATGCAGCCACCATTAGCCAGGATTTCACTCACCATTAACCAGGAATGCAGCCACCATTAGCCAGAATTTCACATACTATTGCCAGGAATGCAGCCACCATTAGCCAGGAATGCAGCCATCATTAGCCAGGATTTCACTTACTATTGCCAGGAATGCACCCACCATTGCCAGGAATGCAGCCAATATTAGCCAGGAATGCAGCCACCATTAGCCAGGAATGCAGCCACCATTAGCCAGGAATGCAGCCACCATTAGCCAGGATTTCACTCACTATTAGCCAGGAATGCAGCCACCATTAGCCAGGATTTCACATACTATTGCCAGGAATGCAGCCACCATTGCCAAGATTTCACTCACTATTAGCCAGGAATGCAGCCACCATTAGCCAGGAATGTACTTACCATTGCCATCAGTGCAGCCTTGGAGGGGACATGGAGGGGGCTGAACGAGCGCCAAAGAACAGGAGAATCTCCTGTTTACACAGCGGCTTCTTTAAGAGAAAGTCCCGCCTCCTTTGATGGACAGAACAGTCGTCCAATAGCGGAGATGGGACTTCCTATTACAGAGGCTGCCGTGTAAACAGGAAATACACCTGTGTGCACGGCGCTCGTACAGCCTCCTATCTCCAATGCAACCAGACTATATATCTTTTGTGGCCCCGGCGCTGGGAGATCGCCGGGGGCCACAAAAGATATATATGTTTAGATTACGAGGCGGGCCGTTCAAAACCGGGCCGCGGGCCGCGATTGGCCCGCGGGCCGGACTTTGGACATGCCTGCTCTATCAGGTTTTATTGCTACGTATATCCCTCACTTCCTGTCCTGGTGACACCCTTTATCAAGGTGAGATTGGGTGACAGGAAGTGAAGGAGATCTCCCCAGTGAGGGCAGAGACAGCAACACCTCTAACTACATTATTCAAAATAAAATAGAAATGCTTGACTGGAGTTTTACTTTAAATACTCCAGAAGAACTGAGCACAGTTTATATTTGTTTCAATACATTTTTATTAAAGAGCACAATTTATATTTCAATGACCATCACATAATCCCCCGCAAACTAGAAATCAGGCTGGGGGTGGCAAGGAGACTGTATTGCATTGCACAGAAATGTCATGTAGATGTATTTCAGGAACATGGGTGGGAGGGGGATGTGTCCCTGCAATCTTACAGAAGAGAGGAACACAGCACATCAATAATCCAGATATGGACACAGCAGAATGTGTTAGGACACTGTGTTGTACACCAAATTAGTTGTACATTGATGATCTGAGGAAACATAGTAACACAAGTGTCTGGCAGTGAATGCACTGTTGATAGGCTAGGCCTCAAAGTGCATTCAACATAATTAGAGCTGCAAAAGATACTGGAGCATTTACTGTGCAATCGGTTGGTTGCCATGGCGATGCAATCAGCTGACGGAAGGCTGAAAGATGGCACTGGATCCCAGGGAAAGCGTGGATTATTTACAGACATATACGTGGAAAAATGTTTATAAGCCTAAAGCCCCATACACACTATCAGTTTCTCTGCTGAGTTTTTCCTTCAGCTTTACCAAAACCATATAATATGAGGTCAAACCTTAGGAGTTTCAATGTGTATGCAAACAGGCAGGCACTTGTACTACATGGTTTTGGTAAACCTGAAGGAAAAACTCAGCAGAAAAAACTGATAGTGTGTATGGGGCTTTAGGCTCCATTTACACCTGAGCGTTTTCAGATCATGGTAGAGTCACTGCGATTCTGCCTGCGATCTCAAAAAGCACTACAATGGCAAAACACAGCTTCAGGTGCCATTATTCTCAATAGTACCTAAAATGTGTTGTGGTTTTGTCACGATTGTTGCGTGATTTATCGTGCGGCAATCATTGAAAATCGCATCATGTAAAGCTTGACACCAAAAAGAAGCTCCTGCCTCTTTTTTGCCCAACAAGCTTCAGTCAATGCGATTTTCGCAAGAATCGAGGCAAAACCGCATGCGTTTTAGGTGCCATTGCAAACAATGGCACCTGAACCTGTTGTAGCACTAACCCCCGAAGGAGCTGCTGGTTAGATTGGGCTTACCATTACCTTCTTTTTCCTCACTTCACGCCTAGGGGTGTCCCGTGGTAGATGGCCCAGTAACTTGAGAGACTGACGACAGATCCACTTAAATGGATTTTATTTGCAAAAAACTTAGACAATGAACAGTCTCTTAAAATGGGATCGGAGGGTTGGAAAGGAAGTTCAGTTACTCTTAGCCCTTGTACACACGGTCGGAGATTCTGACAGAATGTTTCCTATCGGACCGTTTTGTCGGATATTCCGACTGTGTTTGGTCTGCATCAGACTGTTTCCATTGGAATATCTGACGGACCAAGTTTTCCAACTTGCCGGTAAAATTTTCCGACAAAATGCTCCTATCGCACATACTCCGATCATGTGTAGCCTACTCCGACGGACAAAGTGCCACGCCCTGCTCAGATGAAATTCCTAGACCAAAGCTATTGGCTACTAGCGTGAACGTAGTCCCATTGCAACGAAATAACGTCATCACGTTATGTACAATCGGATTTTCCGACAACTTAATCCGACCGTGTGTATGCAACATCACTTCCGGACCTCTTCCGGAATTAATCCGTCGGAATTACTCCGACGGATTTGGTTGTCGGAATCTCCGACCGCGTGTACAAGGGCTAAGTGTCAAAGTCAATATTGAAGAACTTGCTTACTTTGATGCATCCAGAGAATAGCCATTCACAACTGGATGTTCACTCAAGTTGGATAGTCCCTCTCTCACAAGGCCTAGCAGCCAACAAGGTGCTTACTCAGGAACAAGTCTCTGCCACAGACGTTGTAGAACATACAAGTATAAGTCTCTGCCACAGACGTTGTTGTAAAACACGTAGGATAACTAAACTTGTAGAACCCTCGTTTGATACCTGGATCTTTCAGCCAGCTTGGCAATATCCACAAGACTGGATTCTCTTAGGTACTTCAGCTCCTCCAGGCTCTTGCTAATAAACCAACCCGTACGTGGCCTTCTTCTGAAGAGTCCTCCCCTGGATAGCGTGAAGTCACTGGGTCTCTCCCAAAAGGAGACAGCACCCAAACACCTCAGAATCCTCCTTTAGTTTCCTTGCCTCGGGCTAGCTAGCCCCGAGACAACCAGATCGGGTGGATCCGCACCTCAGGCCATAGCCTTCCTGGGGGCTGGTCAGGAGGACCAGGACCATGAAGTCAGTACATCCTTTTGGACCGAAACCCCAAACCATGTGACATCCGCATCTTAAATACCCTCTCTCAGAAAGCACAGCAAGAGCGCCACTCCCACTGGGCGGACTCCGAGAGGGAGTAACTTAAGCACCCAACCAGACCATAGTTCCATGCCTGCCAGAAGAGACGGTGCCCCCTGTGGCCAGGCTGAACATCCCATAGTCCAGTCAGACTGATGCTGAGGTCCCAATTTAGACAATTGCACCTAATCCAAACTGCAGTTCAGGTGTAACCTTAAATTTGAAAAACACATAGCACGTGCTCTTCAGGAGCCGGTGTCTTATCATATAAGGTCCTCCATCCAATAGTGTCCGCTGCGTACTGCGCATGCGCAGTACACACCAACACAGATTCCGAAAATTGCCGAGGATGAACGGCGCCTGCGCCGTGAGTCCAGGTTCTATCCCCACTATCCAAGTGGACATAGAGTAGGAATATAAAAGAGCCGAGCGCAGCGAGGCCGAGCCCGAAGCGTGGCGAGCGAAGCTCACCCGCGAGGGGCCCTCTAATATTCACAACCCTATGTCCGCTTGGATGGTGGGGCTACCACCTCCACTCACGGCGCAGGCGCCCTTCAGCTTCGGAGATTTTCCGAAGCTTCGTCTGCGCGGACACTATATGATGGCCAGACATTATATGGCACAACACCGGCACTACATGTATTTTGCGACTGTAGTGTGTTTTGAGGTCGCGGAATCGCAGATCCCAAAATGTCCAGGTGTGAATGGAACCTTAGGGTACATGCACACAACTGCAAGAGGGTCATACAGCGTACATTTGGGCATAGTTCACTGCATTGGAGTCAGTGCACAGCTCAATGCCAGCAGTCTGTCAAAAGCAAAAACGGGCTGAAATACATAGCAGCTGTACACCAATATATGCACATCCAAACAGTACTTGCGTACAGAGACATATGCACTACTCTGTATGCTGTACAGAGAGTTACACCTGAATGTACACTGTATGTCTCTCTACCAAGCATGCAGGTACTCTTATGCCGTGTACACACGACAGGACTTAAGTCCGGCAGACTTTCGACGGAGTTCTGACGGAGTTCTGACAGAGTTCTGACGGACTTTCCGAATGAACGGACTTGGCCACACACAATCACACCAAAGTCCGGCGGATTCGAATGTGATGACGTATGACTGGACTAGAATAAGGAAGTTCATAGCCAGTAGCCAATAGCTGCCCTAGCATCGGTTTTAGTCCGTCAGACTAGCACACACACGAGCGGATTTCTGGGTCCGGCAGAGTTCTGTCAGAAAAATTTGAAACATGTTCCATTTCTAAAGTCTGTCAGACTTTTGCAAATCAAAAGTCCGCTGCAGCCCACACACGTTCAACGCTGCAGTCAGCGGCGCATACCGAGGGGAATATTTTTTTTACCTACAGGTAAGCCTTATTATAGGCTTTCCTGTAGGTAAAAGTAAAAAAATTGAGTATACAACCACTTTAACCACTTGCCGACCGCCGCACGACGATGTACGTCGACAGAATGGCACGGGCAGGCATATGGGCGTACCTGTACGTCCCTGCCTTCCCGCGGGTGGGGGGCCCGATCGGGCACCCCCCGGTGCCAGCGGCGGTCGGTATCCGTGCAGGAGCGATCCGGGATGAGGGGGCGGCCATTCATTCATGGCCACCCCCTCGCGATCGCTCCTGACGAATGGGAGTGAAGCATTGCATCACTTCCTCTCCTGTAATGTAAACACAGGAGAGGAAGTGATGTAATCTCTCCTCCGTGTCGGTATTTTTCGTTCCGGCACCGAGGAGAGAGGATCCGTGAGTTGCACCAACACGACACTTCACAGTAGAACATGCCAGGCACACTCACACCCCCCCTTTACCCCCCGATCACCCCCCAATTACCCCTGCCCCCCCAGTCACAGTGACACCAATTGCATTTTTTTTTTTTTTGCATTGGTGTCATTTGTGACTGTAATAACTGTTAGGGCAGTTAGGGTTAGCCCCCTTTAGTTCTAATGTACCCCCCTAACCCCCCCAATAAAGGTTTAACCCCGTGATCACCCCCCGTCGCCAGTGTCACTAAGGCTGGGTTCACATTGCAGCGGTTTATGAGAACGGATGTGATTCGCACCGCACTGCAGTGCAAATCACATCCGATCTCTGTGCGATTCGAGTTCAGCCATTTGCCGCACCCGCCACAAATTCGCACGGGACCCTTTTTTTGGTCCGCAGCAGAATCGGATCGCATGGGTGTTCACACCATGCGATCCGAGTTTGCAGATCGCACTGCGATATGCGAACTGATCTGGGGGTGTCATTAACATTTCACTGACACTCCCAGCAGTTCGCATAGGGCAGTGTGAACTGCCGCCGGGAGGCATGCGATGCGGGAACCCGCCGCGGATTCGTGGCGTTCCTGCATCGCTCCAGTGTGAACCCAGCCTAATAAGCGATCATTTTTCTGATCGCTGTATTAGTGTCACAGGTGACGCTAGTTAGGCAGGTAGGTATTTAGGTTCGCCGCAGCTTTTTATAGCGCCAGGGACCCCCATATACTACCGCATAAAGCCCCCTGATCGCCCCCTAGTTAACCCTTTCACCAGTGATCACCATATAACTGTTACAGGTGACGCTGGTTGGTTACTTATTTTTTTATAGTTTCAGGGCACCCGCCATTTATTACCTAATAAAGGTTTAACCCCCTGATCACCCGGCGGGTGTCATTTGTGACTGTAATAACTGTTAGGGCAGTTAGGGTTAGCCCCCTTTAGTTCTAAGGTACCCCCCTAACCCCCCCAATAAAGGTTTAACCCCGTGATCACCCCCTGTCGCCAGTGTCACTAAGGCTGGGTTCACATTGCAGCGGTTTATGAGAACGGATGTGATTCGCACCGCACTGCAGTGCAAATCACATCCGATCTCTGTGCGATTTGAGTTCAGCCATACAGATAGTATGGCTGAATTTGCGTCGCACCCGCCGCACCCGCCGCAAATTCGCACGGGACCCTTTTTTTGGTCCGCAGCAGAATCGGATCGCATGGGTGTTCACACCATGCGATCCGAGTTTGCAGATCGCACTGCGATATGCGAACTGATCTGGGGGTGTCATTAACATTTCACTGACACTCCCAGCAGTTCGCATAGGGCAGTGTGAACTGCCGCCGGGAGGCATGCGATGCGGGAACCCGCCGCGGATTCGTGGCGTTCCCGCATCGCTCCAGTGTGAACCCAGCCTAATAAGCGATAGTTTTTCTGATCGCTGTATTAGTGTCACAGGTGACGCTAGTTAGGCAGGTAGGTATTTAGGTTCGCTGCAGCTTTTTATAGCGCCAGGGACCCCCATATACTACCGCATAAAGCCCCCTGATTGCCCCCTAGTTAACCCTTTCACCAGTGATCACCATATAACTGTTAGGCCGCGTACACACGGGCGGACTGTTCGCCCAACTTTGTCCGTCAAACAGTTTCGGCAAACAGTCCGCTCAAACTTAGCATGGACGGACATGGCCACACACGACGAACGAACAGTTTGCTGAAACCGTGCGCGATGACGTGAACGGCATGTACGACGGGACGAAAAATACGACGTCCTATACACTGCATTATAGCTTTCGGCGTGAAAATCCTTTCTGAGCATGCGCGCAACTTTGTTTGACGAACAAGCCTACACACGAGCGGACTGTTCGCTGAAACAAGGTTTCAGCGGACAGTTTTTCGGAAATTCCGAAAAACCTTGTCCGTCAAACTGTCCGCTGAAACTGTCCGCTGAAAGCCCACACACGAGCGGACTGTCCGCCCAAACACTGTTCAGCGGACAAAGTTGGGCGAACAGTCCGCCCGTGTGTACGCGGCCTTACAGGTGACGCTGGTTGGTTAGTTATTTTTTTATAGTTTCAGGGCACCCGCCATTTATTACCTAGTCTCACTAGTGTACCCCTAAATTTAGGGGTGTCTACTTTCCAAAATGGGGTAATTTGGGGGGGTTTGTGCCATCTTGTGGCCTTCAAAACTGTAACGCCCTTAGAAAGCCTGAAGGCGGTGCTTGGTTTTCGGGGCCCCGTACGCGGCTAGGTTCCCAAAAAGTACCACATATGTGGTATCCCCGTACTCAGGAGAAGCAGCAGAATTTATTTTGGGGTGTCATTTCACATATGCCCATAGCATGTGTGACCAATATATCATTTAGTGACAACTTTGTGTAAAAAAAAAATAAATACATTTTTTTTGTCATTATTCAATCGCTTGAGGCAAAAAAATAAAATATTCAATGGGCTCAACATGCCACTTATCAATTTCCTTAGGGGGTCTACTTTCCAAAATGGGGTCATTTGGGGGGGTTTTGTACTGCCCTGCCATTTTAGCACCTCAAGAAATGAGATAGGCAGTCGTAAACTAAAAGCTGCGTAAATTCCAGAAAACGTACCTTAGTTTGTAGATGTGACAACTTTTGCGCAAACCAATAAATATACAGTTATTGACTTTTTTTTTACCAAAGACATGTGGCTGAATACATTTTGGCCTAAATGTATGACTAAAATTGAGTTTATTGGATTTTTCTAATAACAAAAAGTAGAAAATATCATTTTTTTTCAAAATTTGCGGTCTTTTTATGTTTATATCGCAAAAAATAAAAATCGCAGAGGCAATCAAATACCATCAAAAGAAAGCTCTATTTGTGGGAAGAAAAGGACGCAAATTTTGTTTGGGTACAACATTGCATGACCGCGCAATTACCAGTTAAAGCAGCGCAGTGCCAAATTGTAAAAAGACCTCTGGTCATTGACCAGCAAAATGGTCCGGTCTGAAAGTGGTTAAGGTGCAAAAACATGAGCCTTTACAACCCCTTTAAGTAGGTGGTTACTTCATGTGACTGATAGAAAGTGAAAGAAAACATGGGTGTCTCATACTGGATCAGACAGCTAGATAAGACAGTCCATTTCTTGGAGAAAAATTGGGGTAAACTACTGCTTCTTATCTGGCGTTGAAGGTCATCATGGACTCAAAACGTGTCTAAAAAGAAGCAAGAAAGTGCATTGCATATTCTTAAAGTGATAGTCTCTAGTTATATATATATATATATATATATATATATATATATATACATGACTCAACATTATCAGACCCCTATAATTCTACTCAGTAGGGAAGGGTTAAAACGCCTATAAGATTGTTTTTGGCTGAGGAGATTTCACTTCACTTACTATACTGTAGTAGCAACAGGAAATAAGGAGAAATCTCCCCAAAGTGAGGGGCATTTCAGTATTTAACAGTTGTCCCCCATGCATTTGTCCCCATTCAAATTTTTAGCAATAAAAACATGACAGGGGGCCCCACCCCTCTCTACTTTATCAAAAACGAAGGACAATGTTTCTCCTTGACATACACTTTAAAAGCTGGGCAAAACATAGTTGTTTTCCATGCCACTTATGGCATGGTTCTTCTCATGAATGTTTTTATCTCATGCCTTTATACTCTTAGTTAGTATGTTTTCCTGCTTCTTCTCTGCTTATTTACTGCCTCATGCTTGGATTGTTATTTGGACTTATAGAATATGGTTTTGTGCATTTATTTAACAAGATGACCCTGTTTGAGTTGAACATTTAATACCAGTTTTCTCTTTTCCTTTCTTTTTTTTGGTTGAGTCTGATTCATTTGTGCAAGCAAGGGGTGATCATATCCAAGGACAATTGGATTATTTTACTTTGTAGAACAAAAAAAAATATTGTGGATAATTATGTTATTTGGAATTATGATTTAAAATATTTTCCTTACAGGCTTGCCAAAGTTGACCTGCATACTTTGAAAAGACCAATAATTGGGAATGATCCACCAAAATATGATTTTCCATTCTAGATGCTAGGGAATAACATCAACAAACAGGTACTTTAAAAGAGAAGTAGGGGATTTTTTTTATCCCATAATCATACTTACCTAGGTGGATGCAGCATTGATCCGATGCTGCATCTGTCCCCCGATGCCTCTGCACTGAGAACCGAGCGATCGAACACCGCTGATGACTCGGTTCTCACAGATCCCCGAGCAGAGAGCTGCTGACTGTCACTCAGCAGCTCTCCTGTTCTGCTCCTCTATGCTCACTGGAGCACTGAGCTGTGGAGGGGCAGGGAGCGGCCGTCTCAGGCGCTCAGCGGCTTGCTTAGAGGCTGAGACAGGCATCAGTCCAGGCACCTGGCGGGTCCAGACTTTATTGTGGCGATGAAGTAGATATTTGCCAGCACACCATGGATCGACACACAGTGGCATCCAAACGGATTATTTATTGCATGATCACAACACATGGAGAGTGCAACGTTTCAGAGTCACGCTGGACCCCTTCATCAGGCATATTATCACATGCCTGACAAAAGGGTCCTGCGTGACTCCAAAATTTTGCACTCTCCTTGTGTTGTTATCATGCAATAAATAATCCCTTTGGATGCTACTTTGTGTTGATCCATGGTGTGCTGGCAAATATCTACTTTGTGACTTGAACCAGTATCCAGCTGGTTGTTGCTGCAGCACCCAAACTTTGAGAGCTTATCCAGGAACGTGTGCGATGGGAATATGAAGTGTTATTTATTGTCATGATGACGCGGTGCATGGACTCATTCCAGTGACGTCAGCAGAGAGTAGACTTCAGCCCGCTCTCTGCTGAAAACGGGTCACAGGGGTGCAAAACAAATTGCACTCATGTAACCCATAGGAGAAGCCCAGCCGAATGATCTCAAGCTGGATTTCTCCATTAAGGCTGCATTAAATCCACAACTAAAACATATTATATTGTAGTTTACTAATCATTATATGTGGTGTCTGTATTAGTTTTCTTTTCTGTGGCTTTTTCCCCTCTGTTTTTACCTGATAATCTGGCCAGCAACATGCCTCCTGTTTTAGTGAGACACAACATTGGAGGAATGAGCACAGGAGACACAGCAGACAGCAGCATTGTCGGTTTAGAAGGGGAGAGGGGGGTCATTTTAAATGTATTAGCAGATTTAGATACACTAACAAATTGACGCCAGTAAGCAGTTACAGCAAATATATTTTTTTCACTTTTGGGATAAGGTTTTTTGCATGCAGAAATAAAAGCTGGTCATTTTATTCAACCCTGCCAGCGTTCTTTTTTTTTTCATCCAGGAGAACTGTTACATTTTTTTAACCAACAAAAAGTTTTATTGTATACAGTCATTTGCAGTTTTACATTAAATTACATGGCGAACTACGCATATAACATAAGCGTACCACAGTAAACACTACATGTCAACACCAACACCCCCCCCCCCCTTATCCCAAACTGTTCCTCAAACCACATTCATTCCCAGAAGCCTATCCATGACTAAGTCCATCGGGGCAAGCCCTGGTGTATCCCACCATGGAGCCCACAATCTTTCATATTTCCGTGCACTTCCCCTATGTTGGTATATGAGTTTTTCCATACGTAATAGCTCCCCAATATTATGAATCCATTCCTTTATTGATAGGGGATCTTTGGATTTCCAATGCACCATAATCAGTTTCCTGGCCTGGAAAAGTACTTTATGAATGGCCTCTCTAGTATGCACCTCCCAGTCATATTCTTCCAGTACTCCCAGTAGGCAAGCTCTCGGGTCCAAAGGTAAAGGTACTTAAAATATGGAATTACTTATTTTACTTTTACTTTCAACAATAATGGTAAAAGTAGAGAGGCTAAATCTCCCTAACAGGGGTACAGACAGCATTAAAAACATAATAGATATTCTGATCCGTCGAATCAAAAAAAAAGCTTTTATAAGGCATAAGCGTATAAGCTTATGCCCTATACTTTAACCAGTTCCCGACCGGCAAGCGACGATGTACGTCGGCAGAATGGCACGGGCAGGCAAACTGGCGTACAGGTACGTCCAGTTGAAATTGCTGCCCTGCCATCGCGTGCGGCATGCGCGTGCGGGTCGGGACCCCCGTGAGTCCGGTCGCGGGTCTGCGGACTCGATCACTGCTGGGATACCCGCGATCGTGTCACAGGGAGGCCGATGTAAACAGCATCTCCCCGTTCTGCCTAGTAACAAGTGACACTGATCTCTGCTCCCTGTTATTGGAGCAGAGATCAGTGTTCACTAACACACAGCCCAGTCCCCCACAGTTAGTAACACGCCCCTAGGACACACTTGACCCCTACACTGCCACCCCCTGGTTAACCCCTTCACTGCCAGTGTCATTTACACAGGAATCAGTGCATTTGTATAGCACTGATTGCTGTATAAATGATAATGGTCCCAAAAATGTGTCAAAAATGTCCGATGTGTCCACCATAATGTCACAGTCACAATAAAAATCGCTGATCGCCGCCATTACTAGTAAAAAAAAAAAGTATTAATAAAAATTCCGTAAAATTATCCCCTATTTTGTAAATGCCATAAATTTTGCGCAAACCAATCAATCGCTTATTGCGTTTTTTTTTTTTTACCAAAAATATGTAGAAGAATACGTATCAGCCTAAACTGAGGAAAAAACATTTTTTATATATATATTTTTGGGGGATATTTATTATAGCAAAAAGTAAAAAATAATGAGTTTTCTTCACAATTGTCGCTCATTTTTTGTTTATAGCACAAAAAATAAAAACCGCAGAGGTGATCAAATACCACCAAAAGAAAGCTCTATTTGTGGGAAAAAAGGATGTCAATTTTGTCTGGGAGCCACGTCACACGACCACGCAATTGTCAGTTAAAGCGACGCAGTGCCGAATCGCAAAAAGTGGTCTGGTCTTAAGCCAGCAAAATGGTCCGGTCTGAAAGTCTTGTGCAAAACAAGATACCATAAGATATCTGCTGCTATTTTTGTTAGCAGAAAAGCCTCCTTTGTATGCCTTTCTGAAACTAGTTTCTCTCCCAAGCCTGGATATATACAGGTTTAGCAGTACGTATGTAAGGGATGTCTTATAGAGCTGACGTGCAAGAGTGGTGTAATTTCCTATACCTCCAAAAGTTCATTGGAGGACCTTCGTGTCTAGCCATCAGAGACTCATAGAGTATCAGCTTGCCATTCCACAATAGTTTCCCACAGCTAGCATTTCCATCATCCACCCAGGGTCCAAAGAAAGCCATTTTCTCCCCCAGAGGGAACCAGAGAAACCCTCCCAGTGGCACCGGTGGGGACACAGCTGGAGCCAAAGCCAGCATTCGGTTGACACGATCCCATGTCTTAAGTGCATGGGTCGTCAATGGGGATGCAATTTCCGAAAACCCCCTGTGCTCCAGAGGAAGTCAGGAGGCATAGGATAGGTTTCTGCCTGCCATATACTTACCCATAAAGACCCAGAGCTTAGAGGGGGTATGATAGTGCCAGTTTAGGATCCGCTGGAGCACTATAGCCCTATAGTATCTCTGTATGTCCAGAATTCCCAAGCCACCCGAACGCTTTGGACGTTTCAGTACTGTCAGAGCAATGCGTGATTTCCGCGGGTTCCAGATAAACCTAGTAAACATGCTGGATAATTGGATAAAGAAACCTCTGGGCAGGGGAATAGGGAGCATCTGCAGGTAAAATAGTATCCTAGGGAGGACATACATTTTTATGATATTCACCCTCCCCAGCCAAGTGAAAGCAGTCTTTGTCCATTGTGAAAGATCACGTTTAACTGTGGTCACCAACCGAGGGTAATTATTTGTGTATAGTGTGTCAAAACTGTCTGTTTTGACACGCAGAATGCCTAAGTATCTTAAGGAGGATGATGCCCAAGTAAAAGCACTTTTAAGATTATTGGCCATGGTCGGGGATATCTGGATAGGTAAAATTTCTCACTTTACGCAACAGAGGCTCTAGGGCTAATGCAAAAAGATGACAGTGAGCACCTGTCTCGTGCCGATCCTGATCAAGAACCTAGATGAGAAAATACCATTGAATTTAATTTGTGCACTGGGTTCAGAATAAAGGGCCAGAATCCAAGTGAGCATATTTGGTCCCAACCCTATGGTTTCCAGCACCCCATGGAGATATTTCCAGTCAATGCGATCAAATGCTTTCTCTGCATCTGTGGATAATATCAAGTAAGGAGGCAGCTCCTGTCTATGTCTAGCACAATGTATCTGTTGAATCGCCCAAATGGAATTATCTCTTGCCTCACATCCATTGATGAAGCCCGTTTGGTCAGGATGGATGATGTGAGACACGAGATATTTCATTCGAATCGCCAGATTATTTGCCAATATCTTATATTCTATCTATCCTATATCTGTGTTTAATAAGGATATGGGGCGATAACTTTGGGGGACAGTGGGATCCTTACCTTCCTTCAGTATCACAAGATATGTGTCACCAGAGCCTCTGGTGGGATTATGTTGTCATTCTCTAGGCAGTTAAAATACCTACACATGGGGCTTATCAGTAAAGGGGTAAACGTTGCATAGTATGCTTTAGTCAATCCGTCCGGGCCTGGACTTTTTCCATTGGGCAGGGATTTCACAGTTGATTGAATCTCTGCTGCGGTGATTGAAGATTCCATATCCGACTGCTGGTCGTTGGTCAAGGGTGGTAGGCAGTAGCATCAGGAGTCAAGTTGGCATCTAAATTATACAGTTCTGCATAATAATCGCAGAACCCCGAGGCAATTTTGGATGACTGAAATTCCAGTTCTCCAGAAGGGGAGCAAAGTTTATGCACGTATGTCTGAGCACGTTTCAAACGTAGAGCTTTAGCTAGCATATGGCGACATTTATTACTATGTTCATGTTTCATGTACCGTAGCTGTTTCCGTGCCTGGTGGTCTAGCAAGCGCGATAACAGCTCCCTTAGTTCCGCCAGTTTTAGTAAAGCCTCAGGGTCTCCACCATTCTTATGTTTGAGTTCCGTTTGTTGTAGTGTGGTCAGTACCCAGAGGAAATCTTCTTGACGTTCCCTTTTAAGTTTAGAGCCAAAATAAATCAGTTCTCTTCTTATCACTGCCTTATGGCCTTCCCATAGCATCCCGTCACTAAGGTCATCTGTTTTCCTTAAAATAATATGTGAAGGTTTCCGAGATCTTTGAACATAACGTGACAGCACAGTAGGAACACACAACAGTATGTACATGTACAGTTGTCTTAAATGATCCCTGAAAATGTGTCTCCAATTGGGACTAGTGCTCAGAGTGACTACACCTTACTCTGGGCACCTTCGCACTTCCAGGACACTCTGGTTGCTACAGAAATGCAGGGTCAATAATGAATTACAACACCATCACTAGGGAGC
Organism: Lithobates pipiens; assembly: GCF_037356315.1. Lineage (NCBI taxonomy): Eukaryota > Metazoa > Chordata > Amphibia > Anura > Ranidae > Lithobates > Lithobates pipiens. The sequence continues at coordinate 19,435,581 of NW_027507696.1, forward strand.
TCCCCCTACTTTAATAGGATGCAAGGCCTTGTGATGAGAGATGCAGTCTATTAGTCTTCTTTCTTCTGCTAGCTATTTGTATTGTGACAATTTGTAATCCAACAGTAATCCAACAGTAATCCACTTGTAATTCCCTTTGGCATAATTGCTTTGGAATAACACAGTGCTAATAGTGTTGTGATGAATAGGCTTGAGGCCTGCTTAAACTCAGTCTCTGTTAGGTTCTCCTCCGTGGGACTACAGGTACCAGCAACACCGTGTCAAAGTCTAGGTGTGTGACAAAGTGCGTTAGGAAACTGTGGGTAAAAGTCCTCTCACCAAACTGGGTCTGAAGAATAAGACAGCTCCACTCCACTGGTCTCAGTCCATTTGCTGCGGTCATGCTGTTCCGCTTCACAAGGTCACCAGGAGCTCTCAGTTACCTCCGTCAGGGCGCCTCTGGATCCTTCCCAATCCGACTACACTGCTATCCCAGCACGCTGTGGTGTGAAGTCCTCCTCTTGCTTCAGATTGCTGCTCCGCATCGACCAGCAGCTGATCACAATGGTAAAGAGCCTACGTCATTGGCTCTTCACTGTGAGCGGAGATGTGGTGCGTCTGAGTGACACAGTGCACCACCGATCGCCGTGCTGCGTGCCCCCTGAGGCACGCATGAGTGGCTTGTTCTGAAGAATGTCATATGATATCCAGTCAGAACAATGAAACCCCCATTGCTTTATGCTGGGCGCAAAGGTGTTAAGCTGTAGAATAAAATTTGAATTCCTTTCCATTGGGTAGAAGTTAATGTGAAAGTCAACAAACTAGTCCTCTCCTCCTTTAAAATGCCAAGACATTGCATACAGAAAATAGATCATTCCAGATATCTCATGATTCCTTGCTGTGAGTAGAGCCAGGTATAGAAACAGCTCTTCATAATAAATCTTCGGGGCTGAAAGGTTCAGGCTAGGGCATTAATAAGTCTCTCTTCCAGAGAGACCATCCCTCCAAGGTGCGAAGGCATATGTTATAAGGATAGTATAAGCAGTGATTATAGCAAACAAGTCATCCACATATTTTTGTAATATTTATTGAAGATCCATGGGTCCGAGTAAGATTCAGTTCACACTTGTCATGCACCCCATAAACGGCAATGGAACTGTTCTAATTGTTACAACTCAAGCCACAGCGACTTACTTTGAGGCAACCTCAACATGACTTGCACTGACTTCTGTTAATGAAGTTGCAAGCAAGCTGCAATGAAGTTGCGCAGGATGTCGCATGACTTTGAAGCCGCGTAGATTGTGAAAAGACAACAAATGCTATTGTTGCAATCAGGGGCGGATCCAGAGTCTAGTCTCGGGAGGGGCACTGCTATAAAATATGTTTTTTTGGGGGCAATTTGTATGGGAAATGGCTGGTATTTGCGCTTCAATCATTACGGCACCATGGTTGTTATGGTGTCAGGATGATTGAAGCGCATTATTTCTATTAATACATTGTAATATAAAATTAAATGGTTCATCTCACCATAATGCAGAATCAGTGGGAGCCCTGAGGATGTCACTTGCCATGTCGCCTGCCACCAAATGTGGATTGTCACTTGTCACGTCACCTGCCACACATTGCGGATTGTCACTTGCCACGTCACCTGCCACACATTGCGGATTGTCACTTGCCACGTCACCTGCCACACATTGCGGATTGTCACTTGCCACGTCGCCTGCCACCAGATGCGGATTGCCACGTAGCCTGCCACACATTGCGGATTGCCACTTGCCACGTCACCTGCCACACATTGCGGATTGTCACTTGCCACGTTGCCTGACACACATTGTGGATTGCCACTTGCCACGTCACCTGCCACACATTGGGGATTGTCACTTGCCACGTCACCTGCCACACATTGCGGATTGTCACTTGCCACGTTGCGTGCCACACATTGCGGATTGCCACTTGCCACGTCACCTGCCACACATTGCGGATTTCCACTTGCCACGTAGCCTGCCACACATTGCGGATTGTCACTTGCCACGTCACCTGCCACACATTGCGGATTGTCACTTGCCACGTCACCTGCCACACATTGCGGATTGTCACTTGCCACGTTGCCTGCCACACATTGCGGATTGCCACTTGCCACGTAGCCTGCCACACATTGCGGATTGTCACTTGCCACGTCACCTGCCACACATTGCGGATTGCCACTTGCCACGTCACCTGCCACACATTGCGGATTGTCGCTTGCCACATCACCTGCCACACATTGCGGATTGTCACTTGCCACGTCACCTGCCACACATTGCGGATTGTCACTTGCCAGGTCACCTGCCACACATTGCGGATTGTCACTTGCCACGTCACCTGCCACACATTGCGGATTGTCACTTGCCACGTTGCCTGCCACACATTGCGGATTGCCACTTGCCACGTAGCCTGCCACACATTGCGGATTGTCACTTGCCACGTCACCTGCCAAACATTGCGGATTGCCACTTGCCACGTCACCTGCCACACATTGCGGATTGTCGCTTGCCACATCACCTGCCACACATTGCGGATTGTCACTTGCCACGTCACCTGCCACACATTGCGGATTGTCACTTGCCAGGTCACCTGCCACACATTGCGGATTGTCACTTGCCACGTCACCTGCCACACATTGCGAATTGCCACTTGCCACGTAGTCTGCCACACATTGCGGATTGCCACTTGCCACGTAGTCTGCCACACATTGCGGATTGCCACTTGCCACGTAGTCTGCCACACATTGTGGATTGCCACTTGCCACGTAGTCTGCCACACATTGCGGATTGCCACTTGCCACGAAGCCTGCCACACATTGCGGATTGTCACCTACTGTGTCATTTTTCTGCTAAGGTGGTCTTTTGTTGGGTCCCAGAGTGAAGATAGGCAGCAGAGAGATGATGCAATCTCTCTGCTGCACACAGCTTCCTACACAGTGAGGGCAGGACTGGAGGGATGCAGGGCAGTGAGAGATGATGTCATCTCCCTGCTCCCCTGCCTGCTGGCTTCCTGATTGGCCAGCAGCCCTCCTAAGCTGCCCAGCTGCCCCCCCCTCACCCATCCACTCAGCGCGGGTACCCGCGGAACCGGCCGCGATTGGACCCGCGGAACCGGCCCGCTGGTACCCGCGGAACCGGCCGCGATTGGACCCGCGGAACCGGCCCGCGGGTACCCGCGGAACCGGCCGCGATTGGACCCGCGGAACCGGCCGCGATTGGACCCGCGGAACCGGCCCGCTGGTACCCGCGGAACCGGCCGCGATTGGACCCGCGGAACCGGCCGCGATTGGACCCGCGGAACCGGCCCGCGGGTACCCGCGGAACCGGCCGCGATTGGACCCGCGGAACCGGCTTTGCTGTCATCAGCTGCCAGTATTCTCGGAGGGGGCAATTGACCCGTTGCCCCCCCCCCTGGATCCGCCCCTGGTTGCAATCTGAAACATTTCATCAACCACACATAGGTGCAGTGATAGTTATTTAACACAAGGAAGCTCTATAAACTCTCCTCATCAAACATTCACAGATACCTGCTGGATAAGACTAAAAGACTTTATTGCATCCTGTTACAAGAGCATGGAAAAAGCAGTACAGAAACTAGTTTTGTACTTTGCTAAATACTTTGTCAGCAGATACCCTTACAAACAAGTTAAATTGGGAAGTCATCATGCTGACAACTAAAAAAAAACTAAACTAGGTATAGTTTAGCAAGAAGATTCTAAAGAAGTTTTGTTTTATGAATGCTCTGACTTGAAAGGTAACAGATTTTGGAGTTTTCATATTAATGCCTAATGGTTTTCGTAAAAAAACTTCTACTATTTAGGCCTCGTGCACACAGAACATTTTTACTGCTGCTTTTAGGGGTGTCAGGCATTTTTTTCCTGCTTCAAAGTACCCCTCTATGTTATTCTATGGCTTTTATAAACATTTAAAGGGGTTGAAAACCCTTGTGTTTTTTCACCTTAGTGCATCCTATGCATATGGTGAAAAAACACCTGGCAGTGACCAGCTCCCTAGCCCCCCATTTACTCACCTGAGCCCTGGAATTTCACATGCCGGAGACACGCTCTTCCTCTGCCTGGGGTTCTCGGCTCTTGATTGGATAGATTGATAGCAGCGCAGCCATTGGCTCCCTCTGCTGACAATCAAATCCAATGACGCAGGTGCCGGGGGGCGGGGCCGAGTCTGGCATTCGTGTTTAACCCCCCCAGGAGAGCGTTTCTCTTAGGGGGTTATCTGATGCGGGTAGGAGCCGCAAGTGCAGAGGTACCCCAGAAGAGGATGTTCTGGGCCACTCTGTCCAAAACAAGCTGCACAGTGGAGGTAAGTATGATATGTTTGAAAAAACGAGCCTTTACAATCACTTTAATGGCAGGGGCATTTAGAGGTAGGAAAAAAAAAAACAGGGCCAGTGCGTCCACAAACAGCAGAGTATGGGCAGAAAAAATGCTTGTATATGCGTCTAAATGTGCGTTAATGCTAGGAACGTTCAGCACTTCAGCATTAATTCATTTCAATAGCCAGAATAGAGTATTATTCTGGCCAATAAAAATAATTAACACCCGAGCGCTTGATGAATGTAAACGCACCTAAACACTTGTAAAAGCATCAGACACTTTTTCTGCAGTGGAGTTTATGGGCTGTTTCTGAACGCCCTAAAATCGAGTTCAGGAGCTGTTTTTCTGACCACAAAAAACCCTTTAAAATGTTAAACGTGTATAAACGCCTGTGAACGTCAATAAACGCTCAAAAACGTGGCTCACCAGCGGTTTTTAACGTTTTTGATTCATTAATTAATAAAAGAAGCTAAAAAACGCTAATGTGAAAAAACGCTAATAAACGCTATTGCAAAAACTAAAAAAAACATTGAAAGACTCACTGCAAAGCTACTGCAGTTTTTATAACATTATTTTAACTGCAGTGTGCATGGAGCCTAAGGATTGCAGTTAAGGAGCTGGACAGTGGCCAGTACGAGTAAAAAAGGGTCAGTCAGATAAAAAACTGCTGATTGCTTTGGTGGTCAGCAGGAGTAAAAAATGCTGGGTTCAGTGGGATTAAAAAAAAAAAAAAAGCCCCCTTGTCAGTAGAAATAAAAAATGCACTGATCAGTGATCACTGACCCGAAATCAGTGGGAGGTTGAAGGAATAAAGTCTGTGTTTTAATTTCAAGCCCACTCCTGGAGGTATGGAGATAACATAATTGCTGTAATAAAAACAGCAAAATGAATAATTTGGTTTGCTCTTGGTTGAGTCTATTATGTCCCCACACAACATCACCATATATACAAGATTATATATAACTTACAGTATGTGTTTTAATATACATATTACTTACCCATTCCCAAAAACTCTACTATTCTTCTCCAAGGCACAAAAAAGGAATACAAATCTACTGTAAGACGGCTTTCACACTGCCGTGCTCATAGCGTTGGCGGTAAAACGCCGCTATTTTTAGCGGCGGTTTACCGTCAAATTTGTGGCACATTTTGGCTGCTATCGGGGCGCTGTTACCCCCCTAATGCTATAACGCCTGCAAAACGCCCTCGGTGTGAAAGGGGTCTAAGAGATGAATGACTCTTAGACCCCTTTCACACCAGGGCGTTTTGCAGGCGCTATAGTGTTAGAAATAGTGCCTGCAATCCGCCCTAAAGAAGCTGCACCATTGTGTGTAGTGTGAAAGCCCAGAGGGCTTTCACACTACAGCGGTGCACTGGCAGGACGTCAGAAAAAAGTCCTGCCAGCAGCTTCTTTGGAGCGGTGAAGGAGCGGTAAAAGCGCCCTGCTAGCGGCCGAAATGCGCCGCAAATCCACCGCAAATCCGGCAGTAAAACGCCACAATGGGCGGTGTGGTGTGAAAGGGGTCTTATATTCAAAGCACTGTGTATGGATTCCTGGAAGCACATTTCTTATACATACTGATTCTGATTGCTTTACATAATAAAAGAAGTCAAGCAAAAACTTGCTCTTCAGTGTAAATGGATCCATGATTTATTAGGGATGAAAACACAGGAAATCAGAAGAGGAGATACAATGTTATAGATTTACTTGTATATCAGGTAATCCAATTAATATCCAAAGTTTTGTATTTAAAAAAAAACAACCATCGAGAGCGCATGCGCAGGGTTTCCCAAGATGGCCGCCGGCATCTAGAGCTCCGCTCCACCGCTGCCCTGCTTTAACCACCGGAGCCTCCAGAGCGCCCTCACACTGTACCGGACAGCAGATTCAAGTGGGGGAACACTCAGGGAACCCGCGGATGGCGTCCCCAAGCGCCAGAAAGGATTTGTCCGGCCGTATGAAAGCCGAAACCGGCCCTGTCAGTTACGCCAAGATGGCGGCGGCTACACGAGGCCTCCCAGTCACAGCTCCCCAGGAAGGTTCCATAGCGGACCAGGACCAGGAACGGCTGCCTTTTCAAGGTACAGACTGTGCCCCTTTACCATCAGTTAACTCTCCCTCTTCCACTGAGTCTTTGCTGGGGGGATTGAGTGCAGGATATCCCACTACACCTATGAGGGATCCCCATACAGGCATGCTGCTGGCAGTCAGTGAGGCACAGGAAGATTTCCCTCCCCCCACAGACTTTGCTTCCATGATGACTGCTTTCTCACATATGCTTTCCAAAAGCCTAGCTATTCAGGCAAATCAGATCACTACCTCTATACATGCAGATCTGCAGCAAATAGGTCTGAGGCTGGACACTGTGGAACGGAAAACTGACCAGGCTGTATCCCGGATCAATCAGAATTCGGCTAGATTGGAGGAGGTTCAGGACCAACTAGAGACTGCGTTTGCAAAAATCGATGACCTCGAAAACAGGTCGAGAAGATACAATTTTAGGGTACGGGGGATCCCAGAATCTGAAAAAGAGGTACACAAGGTGGTGAGATCTCTCATAAAGAATTTGATCCCTGACATCCCGGATCGCCATCTGGAACTGGATAGAGCACATAGGGCTCTCCAGGCCCCCCGCTCTGACGGTTTACCCAGGGACATTATAGTCAAGCCGCACTATTACTCGGTGAAGGAGGAGGTCATGCGAAAATACAGATATGCAGAAAATCTCTCGTTCCAGGGTCACAAGATCCAGCTATTCGCTGACCTCTCCCCATACACTATACAGAGGAGACGGTCGTTTAAACCTTTGCTACAAGTTTTGTTGGACAAAGAAATCGCTTACAGATGGTCGTTTCCTTTGAGGCTGAATTTTTCTTACAAGAACAAAAGCTTTGGATTCTCCTCGTTCCAGGAAGGCGAAAAACTTTTGATTCGACTAGGTCTGCTACAATTGGAACCCACAACGGAACCTTCCACCAGGGGTACCCCAGCGTCAACCAAGAGGCCTCCCCCAGCGAGCCCGCTGCAGCAGATCTGGCTGACACAAAGCTCCAAACGATCCAAAGAAAATCTGCCACCTTGAGACTATTTTAGTTTCCCCATATGGAGATGAACTTCCTCTTTTTCGGGGATCCCCTGATTGTGGCACGGGCCACGGGACTCGGGGGTCTTTTGGGACTCTCTTGGCCCCCTCCTCTATCTAGAGGGTTACGGGTGGGAAGTCTTCACATGTTCTGAAATATGTTTTGGGGCCTTCTTCCCCTCCCTATGTTGTCTGATTTTTTGCTCTCCTTTCGCCATGTATCTTTATAGGGGGGGGCTTTGGCATTTTTGCATCTTTGCATTTTTAGTATTTTTGTATTCTTGTATTTTTTGCATTATAACCTTGGTCCAGGTTAACTTCTTTTAGTTTCAGGTTGAGGTCTCAGGCCTTGCTATTCTGGACTCGAACGACCGGTACAGCGAACTCTTCTCATATCGGTCGGGCCTGTAATGTATATGCCTTATCGGGGATAATATTAGGTTTACTGTCTTTGGTAGCAGGGAATGCTTTAAGGGATATGCATATTTTCATAATCTTTGTTTGAAATAGTCCTTTACGGCCCCTAGGTACTGGTCTGATAAGGGTATGGCCATTTCTCCACCGTCTCTATTTTGGGGGGGGGGGGGGGGGGGTGGTGGGTCTGGAGCGAGAAATGGGCCATTCCCTTTGCCATAGGTATAGGAGTGCTGCTCCACTGTTAGAATTCTTGAGGGGCGCTCGGTTTACATTTTCGATAGGAGCCCGTGGCAGCTCCACAGTTTATATAGTTAAGGTGGCGGGGCGGTGGTGGATTTAGTGCGCTCCCCCTGGCTCAGAGGTATTGTTTAAGCTTCTGGGCCATTTTCGGGGGAACCTTGTCTGGGGTTGCCCCGTCCATTTACGGATGAGAGTTGGTTGGAGGGGTTCCGACCGCTCAGGGGGGAGGATGGGGACGGGGGTATGTATTTTTCTGACAACACAATGGTATTGCAACATGGTTCTCCTCATGCTGCTGTTCTTTCTCCCTATGATTGTTTGTCCCTCTTCTTGTTCATCTCTTTCCTTCTCCTTTCTCCTCATGTTTATTGCAGACAAGGCGACTTTACTTACGACATCCGGCCTGCACTCCTGGACGTTTATGGGACCTATTGGTGGTTCTGGATTTGCCCACAGCGTGGCCCTCTTCATGGGAGCGGTGAGTTCTTGTTCAGTTGCGTGGGTCTCCCCCCTCTGGTCCATGGCTGACACACCTGCTAAAGCGCCCACCCTTAAACTTGTCTCGCATAACACTCAAGGCCTTAACTCCCCACTAAAACGTAGGAAGATTCTAGAACATTACCGATCCATACATGCGGATATTCTATTACTACAGGAGACGCACTTCCCTTCCTCTTTCAAACCCACATTTTTACATCAGCACTATCCTCAGTTCTTTTTGGCTTCCGCGGAAAACAAGACTAGAGGAGTGGCAGTGTGTTTCTCCAAACATATAAACCTCTCCCAACCTGAGATTGTTCAGGACCCCCAGGGTCGATATATTCTGGTTTCGGGACACATAGATGGGGAATGCTACACTTTTGTTTCCTACTATGCACCCAATAAGGGCCAAAGCTCCTTTTTTGCATCCATGCTGAGGAAGCTACAGAACCGCCTTCAGGGCACGGTGTTTATTGGAGGTGACTCGAATGTAGCATTTGACTTTTCTCTGGATAAATCGGGATCTGGTGGGTCAAAACCCAAGCGTCCATCGAAACAGAGCATTAGCATTGCTCGCATGCTCCACTCAGGTGGTCTGATTGACTCCTGGCGGGAGATGAATCCTCGGGCGAAGGATTATTCACATTTTTCGGCGCCACACCACACCTATGCCAGAATAGATCACATTTTTACGAAACCCCAGACGGTCCCTCTGCTGGTTACTGCAAGGATCTTGGACTCGTCCTTATCGGACCACTCCATGGTGGTTGTAGTGTCCAGGAGACCTATGGGCTCCGGGAGCCGCCCATGTTGGCGTCTCCGGGAATCCATTTTGAGCGATCCTGCACATAGCGCAGTGTTGGAGGCTGCTATTCGAGAATACTTTGAGCTGAATGATACCGGGGAGGTGACGCCGGTTACTTTGTGGGCCGCACATAAAACTGTAATGAGAGGCAAACTGATACAGTTGTCCTCTAATCTCAAAGCGCAACACCGGGCTGACACTCTCAAACTCACGGAGGAGTTCCGTTCCCTAGCTAAAACACACAAACAGCGCCCTACGGCAGATTCATTAGCCAAACTAGACGAGGTCAAGGCCCGACTGAATATGTCCTTAACTACAGCGGCTGCTCAACATCTTACTTGGACGGGGGCTAAATTCTATGCACAAAAAGACAGGGTGGGCTCACGCCTAGCAGTAAAACTGACCCCCAAGCCACGATCTCAGTCTTTCCCTAAAATCAGGGTTCACTCAGGGGACCTCTCTCAGAATCCTGTTAAAGTCATGGACACTTTTTTGAAGTTCTACTCGGACTTATACAAGCAGGGGACTAGTCCCTCCAAGGGTGCTCGGGAGCGGCTCCTGAGTGATCTCCCACTGCCCAAGCTCTCAGAGGATCACAGGGATCTTATGGAGGATCCGTTCACTCCGGCAGAAGTACTTGACACTATCAAAACGCTTTCAGTGGGTTCTGCCCCGGGTCCGGACGGATTCTCCAACGGTTATTATAAGAAGTTTGGCCCTTCTCTGGCTCCTTATTTGGTGAAAATGTTTAACTCTCTCAGGGATGGTACCGCCATGCCTCCGGACATGAACTCAGCATTTATCTCGGTGATTCCAAAACCTGGTAAAGATGCCAGCGTGGTAGGCAATTTTAGGCCTATATCGCTTATCAATAATGATATTAAGATAATGACGAAAATACTGACGAACAGGCTTTCAAGCTTTATCTCCCGGTATATCCACAAAGATCAGGTGGGGTTCATCCCTGGGAGACAAGGACCAGACCAGATTAGGCGCGCAGTAGATATTATTTCACTCCTAAAGGCACAATGGGATGGGGGTTCCCCGCAACAGGGGTTTCTGCTGTCCATTGACCTTCATAAGGCCTTTGACTCTATTGATTGGTTGTACCTTACGGATATTCTGGAGAGATGGGGGTGCGGAAAATACTTTCTTAATCTTATATCGGCTCTTTATTCTAATCCTTCGGCTCAGGTGCGTCTGTTGGGCAGATATTCTAACACGTTCGGTATTGGTAGGGGGACAAGACAGGGGTACCCATTATCTCCGCTTCTTTTTGCCATAGCAATAGAAACTTTAGCCATTGCCTTACGTTCTAACCCCGACATTAGGGGGGTCAGGTGCGGGTCCTGCGAACATAAATGCGCCCTTTATGTGGACGACCTCCTTCTTTTTGTTACTTCGCCCCTGACCTCCATGCCCATCATTAACCGGACTTTATTAGATTTTAGTAAGATTTCGGGACTCCGGGTCAATATGGAGAAATCTTTAGCCCTGAATGTTACGCTATCCACAGATATGCTATCACAACTTTCGAATAATTTTACCTTCTCATGGGCACAATCCCAGCTTCCATACTTAGGAATAAAACTCACTTCCGATATACACACATTATTCAAAGCTAACTATCCCTACATGGCGCAAAAATGCAAAGAGGATTTAGTACGTTGGTCCGGTTGTGGCATCTCCTGGCTGGGTAGGATTAATGCGGTGAAAATGACACTTCTACCGCGTCTATTGTACTTGTTCCGTTCACTCCCAATTCCAGTCCCCAAAACATTCCTTGACAAAATACAAACGGACATCGTGAGGTTTGTCTGGGGGAAGAAAGGCTATAGATGCTCCTCAGCCACACTCTACCGATTGAAATCTCAAGGGGGGTTGGGTCTTCCCAATTTGTGGGGTTATTATCAAGCGGCACAACTGGCCCAGATATCAATGGCTTTCTCGGGTTCTGTAAAACCGGACTGGTTATTGATGGAACGGCAATCTATTCCCCACCACACAATAGATTTCCTGATGGGTTGTAGCCCCGAACGCAGACCAGCGATTCTGGCTCCCACCCTTTCGCATTCATTGGCGCTTAGCTCCAACCTATTCAAACGGGACTCGTTGATCTCCCCACTGAAACCGCTAACACACATTTTTCATAATGGGGATTTTCCCCCGGGGGAAAATATAGAAGCCTTTAAATGGTGGACGGATAAAGGATTATACAGAATTGGACACTTCTTTTCCCCTTCCGGCCCTCTTTCTTTATCACATTGCAAAAAGAAACTAGATACCGTATATACTCGAGTATAGGCCGACCCGAATATAAGCCGAGGCCCCCAATTTACCCCCAAAAAAACTGGCAAACTTATTGACTCGTGTATAAGCCGAGGGTGAGACATGCCTGTCCATCCCTGTGTGTGTGTCCGTCCATCCCTGTGTGTCCGTCCATCCCTGTGTGTCCGTCCATCCCTGTGTGTCCGTCCATCCCTGTGTGTCCGTCCATCCATCCCTGTGTGTGTGTGTGTCCATCCATCCATCCATCCCTGTGTGTGTGTGTCTCCATCCATCCATCCATCCATCCCTGTGTGTGTGTGTCTCCATCCATCCATCCATCCATCCATCCATCCCTGTGTGTGTGTGTCTCCATCCATCCATCCATCCATCCCTGTGTGTGTCTCCATCCGTGTGTGTGTGTGTGTGTGTGTGTGTGTGTGTGTGTGTGTGTGTGTGTGTGTGTGTGTGTGTGTCCAGCCTACCTTTGTCCCGAGCCTCCGTCCCGTGCCTTGCCTCCTTGCCTCCGTCCCGTGCCGTGCCTTGCCTCCTTGCATCCGTCCCGTGTCGTGCCTTGCCTTGCCCCCGTCCCGTCCCGTCCCGTGCCGTGCCGTCCCGTGCCCTCTTCGTCGGCGGCCATTGTAAAGTTCAAAAGCTGCGCCGCCGCCTTCGCCTGTGATAGGCGGAACACTGAATTTCCCAGCAGCCTGTGTTCCGCCTATCACAGACGTCGTATCATCCTCGTCCGTAGTACGAGGATGATACGACGTCCGTGATAGGCGGAACACAGGCTGCTGGGAAATTCAGTGTTCCGCCTATCACAGGCGAAGGCGGAGCCGGAGGCGCGGCTTTTGAATAGAATGGCCGCTGTCTGTCTGCTCGACACGCTGATCGAGCGGGCAGACAGCGATGACTCGAGTATAAGCCGAGGGGGGCACTTTCAGCCTCAAAAAAGAGGCTGAAAATCTCGGCTTATACTCGAGTATATACGGTATGCCCGATTTGGAAATGTTCAGATTTACACAAATCTCACACTATTTGAATTCCATTTGGACTTCCAAACCTCTTCCTCCTTTTATAACGCAATATGAGCAATGGTGTGCGCAGGCCACGGACCAGAGGGGGGGCATCTCCCTGATTTACGCGGCTCTCATGGGGAAGGACAACAAGCCCCCTTATGCTCTCGCATGGGAAGCTGATTTGGGCTGCTCATGGGAATCGAAACAGTGGTTTGGGGGCCTCGATGAGAGCTCACAAAGGTATACTTAATGTTTCTCTAATTGAGGCAGGTATCAAAGTCCTGTTTAGATGGTACTATGTTCCTTCCAGGCTGGCAAAAATTTTTCCGGGTTCCTCGCCAGTGTGCTTCAGAGGTTGTGGTCTGGGAGGAGATATGTTTCATGTCTGGTGGTCCTGTCCACGCATCCGCTCCTTCTGGCGGAAAGTGTTTCGTACGGTTAGTTCCATTACGGGGACTGCTGTACTACCACACCCCAGTTTAGCCTTACTAAATCTTTTCATCCCGGCTTTCTCCAAACATTTACAGCAATTGGTGTTTTTTGTTTTCCTTGGGGCTAAAATTACGATAGCTAAGGCCTGGAAGAAACACACGGTTTCATATAAGATGTTCAGATCTAAGGTAACATGGATTATGGTGCAAGAACAAGTAGTGGCCAAGTGGCACGACAAAACGGAGAGATTCTGGTTGATCTGGGAACCTTGGGCGACGTTGTGTAATATTTCTCTTATTCCAGGAGTGCAGCCTGGTGCTTTGTCTTCTAGGGCAGGTAACACTTGATTCAGCTTTTTACATTACCTCTCTTTCTCCTCTCCCCCCTTTCTTTTTTTTTTCACACGTTTTCTCTCTTCTCTTCTTCTTCACCTCCCTTGGTGTATTGGGATGGGCCCCACATGGGGTTCTACTGGAGATGGCAGCGATGTTCTGGGCTGGTTTTTGGCCCAAAATTCCTTTGGGCATCCCAGGCAACTGAACTTTGTAGGGATGGGTGGGGAGTGTCCTGGTCTTGGCAGGCGGGCCTAGCCCTTGGTCTACAGCTTGATCCCGTTTGGGGCACCAGGGGATCCGTGGCTCGTGTGCTTTGACTAGACATACTCCCCCACAGGGGCTGAACTGGTTGTTATGGGTACAAGATAATACCAATGTTTTTTCAATGCACTTCCTGTTGGCTTTATAGATTGGTTTTGGTATATTCTGGTCTAGATCCATGTATGTCTAGCTCGGCTTTGCCTATGTACGGGTGGATTAAGCTTGTTTGTATTGAGGATTGTTTATCAATTATGTTCTGATGCAAATCTTCAATAAACATTATTAAAATAAAAAAAAAACAACCATCATTGTCATAAACTAATGCCAGCCATATTTATCACTCATATGGAAAAGTTGAAATATACAAAAGGAAAATAATTTGTAAATCGCTCCAGCCACCTTTTTTGATTCATACAGATTCATACTGAAGGGTAAGACCGGCCATACACGGTTCAAATCTCAGCCGGTTCAGCAGGAACCGACCCGAGGTTCGATTTGAACCTTTAATAGGCAGGCTAAATATTTCAAGTTGATTGATGGATTATAGTCGGTTATATCCATAAGTGATAATCACTGTCTTCTCCTAGGGAGGGGGGGGTCATATATTCGCCTGCCTGCCCCTGCCCCTTGTATTGATGGGGGAAGTGTGTGGATTTGCACTGTGTATGGCCAGCCTTACACCACCTCATCTGTTAGGAATGAATGAATCTCCTTGTGTTTTGGGTCCCCTGCCAATGGCCCTTGCTCCTCCCCTTCTCTGAGTGCCCCCATAGAAAGCCACTTTCCATGGGAGCATTGGTGCGGGCCTACTCCCGAGTCTCGCTGTTGCATTTATTGACACAGACAGCGGTACTTGGCCTTGTCCCCAGCCTCCTCATCACTGCCTTTGATTGACAGCAGCAGAAGACAATGGCTCCCGCTGTCTCAGCAAAGGCAGTGAACTGAACTGAAGGGGGGGAGAGAAGGGCTACAGATGTCCACAGCTCTGAAGCAAATTAGGGCTCAGGTAAGTGAAAAAGGGGGAGGGGGATGCTGATACCTAAACAATTTTTACATTATTTACATTTTGCGTTAAGGTAAAAATGTTCAGATGTTATGACAACTTTAAGCCCAAAACCAAAAATGTCATATATTGCAGTGACCAATCATTGATGGTGGTGACTGCATTAGTTACATTTTTTAGGCTTTTTCCCCTCTGTTTCCCCTCTCTTTCACGGGTGATCTTGCCAGTAACACACCTCCTGTATAAGCCCTTGTACACACGGTCGGACATTCCGACAACAAAATCCGTCAGATTTTGTCCAACGGATTTTGTCCGAAACTTGTGTTGCATACACACGGTTGGACAAAGTTGTCAGAAAATCCGATCGTACATAACGTGATGACGTTATTTCGTTACGATGGGACTACGTTCAGGCTAGTAGCCAATAGCTTTGGTCTAGGAATTTGAATAATAATAACAGAGATGCAAATCAACTGGTGTATTAGAACATCGTAGTGATGGTGTCACCCTGTCTGCAAAAGGTAAACAAAAAATGTGCAAATAGTGGTGAAACACCCTATAATCATAATAAAATGTACAATTGATGTACATATTTTACATTTTATTATGATCATATATAGGGGGTTTCACCACTATTTGCACATTGCAGCTCTGCCATATTTCTTACCTTTGGCAGAAAGGGTGACAGCATCACTACTATGGAAAAGAAGAGAGGGAGGTAAATGGGATTATTACGGTGCTGATAGTAGTTAAAAAGATAAATGTATTATAAAGATAAAAAGATATTTTATTAGAAATAGTAAAAACAGCCACAGTGGTACAGTAAGTTCAAAATTTTGAAACTACAAATATTAATATCCATACAAACAATGATCACAATCCATCAGTTAGTTTAGATAAAGAAGTTCTTGGCTATTCAGATGAAATCCCGACATGTTTCGCCTACACAGAGGCTTCTTCAGGGGAGACAATAATTGATGGAAGAAAGTTTTAAAACAGCATATGAGAAAGGAGATTCACTGTAAACAGAGTACAACAAAATTAGTGGATCCGGTCATAGTGAGAAAACACAGCCCAGACTTTTAAACAGCGCCCACTGATCACCAAGAGTTAATGGGCTAAAAAGCCAGTAATGTGTGTCATTATAGTGATAAACAATGATACCTACCAATCTCTGAAAACAAGCCCCGCCTGTACACTAAAGTGAAGACACCCCTCAAGCATGGAGAGCACGCCGGTCCCCGAAACCCCCAAAAGAAGGTGACTGCAGGAGACAAATGGAACAAACAAAAGGTCAATTTTTATAAAAAATCATGGGGCCAAGGAAGGCTCCCGTAAACAGTTTCATTAAATAGAGGATGAAATATTTTATTTCGGTATAATGTAAAATTAGAAAATGAGGGAAACCTACCTGAACAATTTGATGTTGAGTGTGTCACATAAGGGGAACTAAAATTTACAGATAAGCAGGTCCATGGGATACTTTGATGTCAATATGATAACCTAGGTTATAATTAGACAGTTAAAAAGTTCCTCAGAATAAGGCGGATGGGTAAATGTCAGAGTAAATAGATGAAATGTATAGATAAAAGATAAAAAAAAAAAAAAAAAAAAAAGTGCACTTTAATTTAAAATGGCAATATGCTCAGATTTTTTAAATTAGTCACTGAAAAACGCTTACCATAAGCAAAGAAAGAGAGCAGAGACAAATGTTGCTATGCTTCACTGATAAAAGTATGGGATCGCTCTATGGCAAAAGGCTGCAGCAGGTGGACCAATCAGCCAACAAATGCAGCAGCAAAAGAGATTGATCTAAAATATAAGAAGCAGAAAATAAACCGGACGAATCCCAATAAATCATGGGGGTAAAAAACTAAATACAGCTGAGAAGTAGGAGAAGGAACATGGGCTGTGTGGACAGACCATGTACTCCTCTAAAAACTGACCTTCACGGCGGGATCATCGCTATCATGTTCTGCAGGGCCGACACACCTGCACAGTGAATGTGCCTTTTATCTCCCTCACATATCCGGCGTCACGTCAGTGACGCCGGGTGTGAGCGAACAACAGATGCGAGACTGCGCATGCGTCCCGAACGGGTAGGCCTACAACCCCCACAGTGCACTGCGGCGGCGTCTCCGTAACCACGGAGACTGAAATGCCGTCTCAGGCATATGTGGGGACCGTGGGATGGGCAGTGTGGGGGTTCAGAAGAACCTTCCAAAATACTGCCGATCAAAGGCCACAGCGGGATGCATTATGCTGGTACTGCAGTCCGCATATTTATAGGTCTAGCTTCCACATAGCTTGACCCGTGCGTCCGTACAGGCACCATTGCTGGAGATGGAGGGAGCAGGCGCGCTCTCCCGAAGGGGTCTCCACTAGAGGGGCGGGCTTAAAAGAAAAAAGAGCAACGGAAGACGAAAGTAATGTGACAAAACAAATTGGAGCTGATATACATGTTAGCAGCTCACTACTTAAATTACTATTTACTAAAAAATTTTTAAGTGAGATAAGTAGGCAAACGAGAAAAGAAGGGCTGTGTTTATCGGCCAAATCCACAGAGGTACAAAAATTAATACACACAACAAAATAATAGGAATACAATAATGGTTTAGAACATACAGAAATATGTTGGACAATAGTACAAGAACAATTACATTGTTTCGGTTAGAATGAAACACAGCTGTAGACAAAGTGGTGTATACATGCATAGATGGCTTAATCTAGTAAATTAATCCTTTCAACAGATATTACGGCAGTTTCATCTTATATGATAATTTGAAGTGAGTCGCATCCTGATACAGAATGTGAGGGAATTATGTTGTAGAGTATAGCTAGAATGGGCACACACCAACATATATATTCACATTCAGACAAACAAGTAACAACATTCATACTCAACAAACAGATACACCAACAGACTAACATAAAGACAAACCAACAGGCTAACCCACACATTGGCAAACGATACAAAGGTATGACAAACAAGTAAACAATAACAGATAATTGGACAAACAGACAAAGAGCAGAGGGGGGGGGGGGGGGGAGGAAAAAAGGGGAAAAAAAAGGAGGAAGGGAAAAAACAGAAGGGAAAGGGAAACCTAGTCAAGGGTCTGGCGTTTTGTGAGGGGTTAATATCTGGATTTCTACAGTCTAACTCTTTATAAAAATTCCTATAGAGTCAATATTTGGACAATATATTCTATTGCTGATATGTGACAGAGTAATTACAGAAAGTGCTTGTAGGTAATGTATTCGTTTAAGCCTGGATAATTGGTGGCTTCTAAAGTGTATATCCACTGTGTTTCCAATTGTAGTAAACGGGTGTCAATTTCACCCCCTCGGGCATGGATGGGTACATGTTCCAAAGCTGAGAAATGTACACCGTTAGAATTGAAATTATGAGAAATGCCTATATGTCTATTTAATGCTGTGGTGCATAGTCGTTTAGACAGAGGCAGCATATGGTCTCTAATCCTTTTGAAGAACGGACGCTTCGTCTTACCAATATAAAAGCATCCACAGGGACAGCTAGCAAGATAAACTATTCCTACAGTTTTACATGTCACATTATACCTGATGGTATGAATAGAACCGTCTGGCAGTGTGACTTGTGGTGATCCAGAGATAAAACGACAGACATCGCAGTGGCCACATGGATATGTGCCAGTGCGGTTTGATTTGGCGGGTTGTCGAATATTAAAGTGACTTGTGACTAATCGATCTTTCATAGACTGAGATCTGCGGTAGGTAAGCTGGGGAAAAGGTTTTATATATTTATGAATTGTTTGGTCCGCCAATAGTAAGGGCCAGTATTTGACAAGAGTTTCTCTCATTTGATGGTGTTGCCGTGAATATTGCGTAATGATACGTAGAGGTGTATTAGAGATAGATTTGGGTTTGGGATAAATTAAATCGTTTCTATTCAATTTTATCACTTTATTGTAAGTGCGTTTGAGTAATGATTTGCTATAGCCGCGTTGATTCAGTCGCATAGTCAAATCTCTTGCAGCTAGTTGAAAATCAATATCTTGGGAACAGTTTCGACGTAAACGTAAGTATTGACTGTGAGGCCGCGTACACACGGGCGGACTGTTCGCCCAACCTTGTTCGGCAAACAGTTTCATCAAACAGTCCGCTCAAAATTTGCATGAGCGGACTTGCCCACACACGAGCGGACTGTTTGACGAACAAGGTTGGGCAAACAGTTCGCTCAACTTTTGAAATGAACGGACTCGCCCACGTAAGGCGGAGGCAAATCCGCCCATTTCGAGCGCGTGTACAGGTAGGCGGGGCCCGCGAAGGAGACGTCGCGGGCTCCGCCGCCTGGAATGGGCTTAAAGGGGAACCCCAACGCCGAAAAAAATCGGCGTGGGGGTTCCCCCCAAGTCCACACCAGACCCTTGTCCGAGCACGCTACCCGGCCGGCCAGGAAAGGGGGGCGAGCGAGCGCGCCCCCCCTCCTGAGCTGTACCAGGCCGCGTGCCCTCAACATGGGGGGTGCCTTGGGGAAGGGGGGGCCGCGCGGCCCCCCCACCCCAAAGCACCTTGTCCCCATGTTGATGAGGACAAGGGCCTCTTCCCGACAACCCTGGCCGTTGGTTGTCGGGGTCTGCGGGCGGGGGGCTTATCGGAATCCGGGAGCCCCCTTTAAGAAGGGGGCCCCGGATACCGGCCTCCCACCCTATGTGAATGAGTATGGGGTACAATGTACCCCTACCCATTCACCTGTGAAATAAAGTACAATAAAAAACACAACACAGAAAAAATATTTTATTGCACAGCTCCGGGGGTCTTCTCGCCGGACTCCTCCGCTATGTGTGTGTAGCTCTTTTACTAGCGGAGGAGTCCGGCTTTCTTCCTCCCCGCCGCCGGCCTCTTCTCCCGACTTCGGGGGTCTTGTCCCCCTCTTCGGTTCTTCTGCCGGGCCACCGCGCCTGGTCCGGTGGCCCGGTCTTCTGTCGCCGTCTTCCGTTCTTCTGTCGCCGCCTTCGGTTCTTCTGCCGGGCCACCGCGCCTTCTTGTAGCTCTTTTACAGGCGGTGGCCCGGTCTTCTGTCGCCGCTGTCGTCGCCGCCGCCTTCCGTTCTTGTTCTTCTTCTTGTTCTTCTTCTTCTCCTGGAGATGTTGACTCGACGAGCTCTCCGGCCGGAATGCCAGGGACACGCTCCGCTGCCACTTATATAGTGACAATGGGGCGGTGTCACATGGTATATGTCACATGGGTTGGTCACATGGGTTGATGTCACATGGGGACTATGACATCGTAAGGGGGCGGGGACACCATGTGACCAACCCATGTGACATATACCATGTGACACCGCCCCATTGTCACTATATAAGTGACCGCACAGCGCGGCTCTGGCATTCCGGCCGGAGAGCTCGTCGAGTCAACATCTCCAGGAGAAGAAGAAGAACAAGAAGAAGAACAAGAACGGAAGGCGGCGGCGACGACAGCGGCGACAGAAGACCGGGCCACCGCCTGTAAAAGAGCTACAAGAAGGCGCGGTGGCCCGGCAGAAGAACCGAAGGCGGCGACAGAAGAACGGAAGACGGCGACAGAAGACCGGGCCACCGGACCAGGCGCGGTGGCCCGGCAGAAGAACCGAAGAGGGGGACAAGACCCCCGAAGTCGGGAGAAGAGGCCGGCGGCGGGGAGGAAGAAAGCCGGACTCCTCCGCTAGCAAAAGAGCTACACACACATAGCGGAGGAGTCCGGCGAGAAGACCCCCGGAGCTGTGCAATAAAATATTTTTTCTCTGTGTTGTGTTTTTTATTGTACTTTATTTCACAGGTGAATGGGTAGGGGTACATTGTACCCCATACTCATTCACATAGGGTGGGAGGCCGGTATCCGGGGCCCCCTTCTTAAAGGGGGCTCCCGGATTCCGATAAGCCCCCCGCCCGCAGACCCCGACAACCAACGGCCAGGGTTGTCGGGAAGAGGCCCTTGTCCTCATCAACATGGGGACAAGGTGCTTTGGGGTGGGGGGGCCGCGCGGCCCCCCCTTCCCCAAGGCACCCCCCATGTTGAGGGCACGCGGCCTGGTACGGCTCAGGAGGGGGGGCGCGCTCGCTCGCCCCCCTTTCCTGGCCGGCCGGGTAGCGTGCTCGGACAAGGGTCTGGTGTGGACTTGGGGGGAACCCCCACGCCGATTTTTTTCGGCGTTGGGGTTCCCCTTTAAGCCCATTCCAGGCGGCGGAGCCCGCGACGTCTCCTTCGCGGGCCCCGCCTACCTGTACACGCGCTCGAAATGGGCGGACTTTCCGAGCGGGAACAGTCCGCTCATTTCGAAAGTACAGCGGACAAGCCCACACACGGGCGGACTGTTCGCTCAAACACAGTTTCAGCGGACAGTTTTTCGGAATTTCCGAAAGACTTTGTCCGTCCAACTGTCCGCTGAAACTGTCCGCTGAAAGCCCACACACGAGCGGACTGTCCGCCCAAACACTGTTCAGCGGACAAGGTTGGGCGAACAGTCCGCCCGTGTGTACGCGGCCTAAGGGATACTATCTAGAAGTGGTCTAGGGTGTGCACTTGCGGCATGTAAGATAGTATTGCCAGCTGAGGGTTTGCGATAAAGGGATGAATCAATTACACCCCTTTTATCCAATTTGATACATAAGTCGAGAAAGTTGACCTGAGTCTGACTAAATTCCATAGTGAATTTAAGGTTAAATTGATTATCGGACAGACCATCGAAGAACTCATGTAGTTCGTCGAGGGTACCTGTCCAGAGAATCAAAATATCATCGATATAGCGATGCCAACCCAGGATGAACTGACTCCAGTCCCGGGATTGGTCACTTGAGAAAATTTGTCGTTCCCACCCCCCCAGGTACAGATTAGCGTAGGTAGGGGCACATTTGGTGCCCATTGCTACGCCCTGCACCTGGAGGTAGTGGGAACGACCAAACATAAAATTATTATGCGTGAGAATGAACTCCAGTAATTGGAGCACAAAATCATCATAACTCTCAGAAGTAGGTCCTCGTTCTTTAAGAAAAGAATGCATGACTTGGATGCCCATGGCATGCGGAATAGAGTTGTAAAGACATTCGACATCTAGGGCAACCAACCATGTCTCTGGAGGAAGTTGTTTTCCATCAAGGATTCGTAACAGATCGATGGTGTCTTTTACGTAGGATGGCAAAGATAGTACGTGTGGAAATAAATGTTTGTCGACTAGTGCACTAGCGTTTTCAGTTAAACACTGACACCCTGACACAATAGGTCGACCTGGGGGATTAACAAGAGATTTATGCAGTTTCGGTAGCGAATAGAATGTAGGGATTTGTGGATTTTTTACATTTAAGTATTTCCACGTATTAAGATCAATGATGCCATGTCGATAGGCCCGAAAGATGAGTTGATAGTATTTTGTGGTGAAATTTTCGATAAGGAGTTTAGATATTGGGCGATACCATTCCCTATTGTTAAGGATGTCAAGGCACATTTTTTTATATGCCTGGACATCCTTAACGCATACATTGCCCCCTTTATCAGCGGGTTTGATAACTAAGTCAGGGTTACTTTGAAGATTTTGAAGTGCCTGTCGATGTTTAAAAGATAAGTTATGAGGTTCTTGTGTGTCCAATTTGAGATTCTTAATTTCTGAGGTCAATTGGCTGACGAAAGCCCATATATTGGGGTTGCTTTGAAGCAAAGGAAAGGATTTAGATTTCGGTTTAAATGTCGCCGGGGCAGGAAATAGTACTCCCGGAACTGAAACTCGAGTAGTAGTTAAGTCAAGGGACTGTTCATCGTCAGTGTTACCCTCGTCCCATAGTGACATCAGGTCTTCCATAGCCTGAAGCTCACTGGACGAGGGTTCCACAGAAGAAGTATTAAGATCATTTGTCACTTGAGTTTTGTCATATAGTACCTTAAACAAAAGGCGTCGGGCAAAAAGATGTATGTCTTTGACAAATTGGAATTTGTCTAAATCAGTTGATGGACAGAACGATAAACCAAATTTCAGAATTTCAATTTGTTCCTTAGTTAAGGAGACCGAGGATAGGTTCACCACCTCGAGACTCAGTGCATTTGTGGATGGGGTAGTGAGGGTGGATGTGATTTGGGTTCCGGAGTCTGAACTAAAAAAATAGGTGCGATACGGGGATCTGTGGGTTGTGAGTGAGGTGGAAACATAGAAGGAAGTGCAGGTTCGCTGGCTCTCCTAGATGAGAGTCCAAGGTGAGTGTGAGAAGGATGTGAAATAAGTGCTGGGGTGCTGGGTGCATGGTAACTAGGAGGATCTAGTGAGGTGCTAGGACGTGGCTGGGTGATGGGCATGGGAGTGGAGGCCTGTGTACGGTGTGCTTTAGGTGGGGCCGCAGTGGGTTGGTGTACCGTTCCCGTAGATCTGGGTGACGAAGCCGTGGACGTATCCGAGCGGTCTCCCTTCCTTTTCTTAGGAATCCTATCCTGAGTTAAATCTCGGTAAGATGTGGAGGTGCTGGAAGAGAAAGAAACAACATTAGGAATCAGTGTATCTGTTTGAGGAACATTTGAAGTGTATGGTTTTCTTTTGGGAGTGGTTTGATTAGAATTTTGCCATTTGTAGGCAAAGTGGTTTTCATATGCCAATTTGTCCCGAAGAAATTTACCTTCCTTAACGCTTATGATATTCCGTGTATATTGTTCAAGGTGGGAGCGTAAGTTATTCTCACGTTGTGTAAAACGAATGGGAATTTCTATTAAACTGTTGTCCTCATACCACGAGGTGATCTGAAGATCAAGTTGTTCCAACTCTAATACATATTGATCAATCAAGAGTGAAATCATTTGAAAAGAGCACGATTGGAGATTGCTCTCCCAAGAGTTTTTGAGTGAGTCACTCATTTTGTTCATATTAGGGAAAATCTGGATTCTCAGACCCCATGGAACAACTTGATGTTCTACGTATTTTTCAAAATAAACTTTGTGCCAGTAGGTTCTGACTTTTCGTTCTAAAAGACGTTGTAAACGCAGAAAGGATCGATCCAATTCCGCATCTGTAATGTTGGCATCTTTCCTAGAGGCCTGAACTTTAGTCATAAGACCATCCCATGCATTTCCACAAAAAGCCGCCATATCCAGACCAGAACGATAACACAACACCAACACCAAAAACAATGACAACAACAACGACAACACTTAACACTTAAGGGAGAAAAGAGGGGGGTGTGGTCCAACTACAATCTTAATTACATCACTTATAGTGTTTTAACCTGTATTTTCAATAGTATAAAGGATACAATCCTAAATAAAGTAGGAAAAAGAAAAACGAGGAAGAAGGGGGAGGGGAAAAGAGGGAAAAAGGGAGGAAAGACAAAAAAATTCCTTCCTACCGTTCCCCCGCCTCCCGTCTCCTCGTTTATTGAGATGAAGGATATACTAAAGTCAAAAAAATCTGAGAATTTAAAAAAAGAAATAGAGAAAGAACAAATGTTTGGTAAAGATTCAATGCCTCGCCTGTTTAGAAGGTGTGTTTTAGACACCAAAGATTTGTTATAGAAAGGTGAAGAGAACCAGGTCAGGCAAGGATTTATCAGCGCACCTCATCCCAGTTGTATCAAATATGGAGAAGAAGAGAGGGAGGTAAATAGGATTATTGCGGTGCTGATAGTAGTGAAAAGAATAATGTATTATAAAGATAAAAAGATATTTTATTAGAAATAGTAAAAACAGCCACAGTGGTACAGTATGTTCAAAATTTTGAAACTACAAATATTAATATCCATACAAACAATGATCACAATCCATCAGTTAGTTTAGATAAAGAAGTTCTTGGCTATTCAGATGAAATCCCGACATGTTTCGCCTACACAGAGGCTTCTTCAGGGGAGCCAATAATTGATGGAAGAAAGTTTTAAAACAGCATATGAGAAAGGAGATTCACTGTAAACAGAGTACAACAAAATTAGTGGATCTGGTCATAGTGAGAAAACACAGCCCAGACTTTTAAACAGCGCCCACTGATCACCAAGAGTTAATGGGCTAAAAAGCCAGTAATGTGTGTCATTATAGTGATAAACAATGATACCTACCAATCTCTGAAAACAAGCCCCGCCTGTACACTAAAGTGAAGACACCCCTCAAGCATGGAGAGCACGCCGGTCCCCGAAACCCCCAAAAGAAGGTGACTGCAGGAGACAAATGGAACAAACAAAAGGTAAATTTTTATAAAAAATCATGGGGCCAAGGAAGGCTCCCGTAAACAGTTTCATTAAATAGAGGATGAAATATTTTATTTCGGTATAATGTAAAATTAGAAAATGAGGGAAACCTACCTGAACAATTTGATGTTGAGTGTGTCACATAAGGGGAACTAAAATTTACAGATAAGCAGGTCCATGGGATACTTTGATGTCAATATGATAACCTAGGTTATAATTAGACAGTTAAAAAGTTCCTCAGAATAAGGCGGATGGGTAAATGTCAGAGTAAATAGATGAAATGTATAGATAAAAGATAAAAAGAAAAAAAAAAAGTGTACTTTAATTTAAAATGGCAATATGCTCAGATTTTTTAAATTAGTCACTGAAAAACGCTTACCATAAGCAAAGAAAGAGAGCAGAGACAAATGTTGCTATGCTTCACTGATAAAAGTATGGGATCGCTCTATGGCAAAAGGCTGCAGCAGGTGGACCAATCAGCCAACAAATGCAGCAGCAAAAGAGATTGATCTAAAATATAAGAAGCAGAAAATAAACCGGACGAATCCCAATAAATCATGGGGGTAAAAAACTAAATACAGCTGAGAAGTAGGAGAAGGAACATGGGCTGTGTGGACAGACCATGTACTCCTCTAAAAACTGACCTTCACGGCGGGATCATCGCTATCATGTTCTGCAGGGCCGACACACCTGCACAGTGAATGTGCCTTTTATCTCCCTCACATATCCGGCGTCACGTCAGTGACGCCGGGTGTGAGCGGACAACAGATGCGAGACTGCGCATGCGTCCCGAACGGGTAGGCCTACAACCCCCACAGTGCACTGCGGCGGCGTCTCCGTAACCACGGAGACTGAAATGCCGTCTCAGGCATATGTGGGGACCGTGGGATGGGCAGTGTGGGGGTTCAGAAGAACCTTCCAAAATACTGCCGATCAAAGGCCACAGCGGGATGCATTATGCTGGTACTGCAGTCCGCATATTTATAGGTCTAGCTTCCACATAGCTTGACCCGTGGGTCCGTACAGGCACCATTGCTGGAGATGGAGGGAGCAGGCGCGCTCTCCCGAAGGGGTCTCCACTAGAGGGGCGGGCTTAAAAGAAAAAAGAGCAAAGGAAGACGAAAGTAATGTGACAAAACAAATTGGAGCTGATATACATGTTAGCAGCTCACTACTTAAATTACTATTTACTAAAATTTTTTTAAGTGAGATAAGTAGGCAAACGAGAAAAGAAGGGCTGTGTTTATCGGCCAAATCCACAGAGGTACAAAAATTAATACACACAACAAAATAATAGGAATACAATAATGGTTTAGAACATACAGAAATATCTTGGACAATAGTACAAGAACAATTACATTGTTTCGGTTAGAATGAAACACAGCTGTAGACAAAGTGGTGTATACATGCATAGATGGCTTAATCTAGTAAGTTAATCCTTTCAACAGATATTACGGCAGTTTCATCTTATATGATAATTTGAAGTGAGTCGCATCCTGATACAGAATGTGAGGGAATTATGTTGTAGAGTATAGCTAGAATGGGCACACACCAACATATATATTCACATTCAGACAAACAAGTAACAACATTCATACTCAACAAACAGATACACCAACAGACTAACATAAAGACAAACCAACAGGCTAACCCACACATTGGCAAACGATACAAAGGTATGACAAACAAGTAAACAATAACAGATAATTGGACAAACAGACAAAGAGCAGAGGAGGGGGGGGGGGGGGAGGAAAAAAGGGAAAAAAAAAAGGAGGAAGGGAAAAAACAGAAGGGAAAGGGAAACCTAGTCAAGGGTCTGGCGTTTTGTGAGGGGTTAATATCTGGATTTCTACAGTCTAACTCTTTATAAGAATTCCTATAGAGTCAATATTTGGACAATATATTCTATTGCTGATATGTGACAGAGTAATTACAGAAAGTGCTTGTAGGTAATGTATTCGTTTAAGCCTGGATAATTGGTGGCTTCTAAAGTGTATATCCACTGTGTTTCCAATTGTAGTAAACGGGTGTCAATTTCACCCCCTCGGGCATGGATGGGTACATGTTCCAAAGCTGAGAAATGTACACCGTTAGAATTGAAATTATGAGAAATGCCTATATGTCTATTTAATGCTGTGGTGCATAGTCGTTTAGACAGAGGCAGCATATGGTCTCTAATCCTTTTGAAGAACGGACGCTTCGTCTTACCAATATAAAAGCATCCACAGGGACAGCTAGCAAGATAAACTATTCCTACAGTTTTACATGATGGTATGAATAGAACCGTCTGGCAGTGTGACTTGTGGTGATCCAGAGATAAAACGACAGACATCGCAGTGGCCACATGGATATGTGCCAGTGCGGTTTGATTTGGCGGGTTGTCGAATATTAAAGTGACTTGTGACTAATCGATCTTTCATAGACTGAGATCTGCGGTAGGTAAGCTGGGGAAAAGGTTTTATATATTTATGAATTGTTTGGTCCGCCAATAGTAAGGGCCAGTATTTGACAAGAGTTTCTCTCATTTGATGGTGTTGCCGTGAATATTGCGTAATGATACGTAGAGGTGTATTAGAGATAGATTTGGGTTTGGGATAAATTAAATAGTTTCTATTCAATTTTATCACTTTATTGTAAGTGCGTTTGAGTAATGATTTGCTATAGCCGCGTTGATTCAGTCGCATAGTCAAATCTCTTGCAGCTAGTTGAAAATCAATATCTTGGGAACAGTTTAGACGTAAACGTAAGTATTGACTGTAAGGGATACTATCTAGAAGTGGTCTAGGGTGTGCACTTGCGGCATGTAAGATAGTATTGCCAGCTGAGGGTTTGCGATAAAGGGATGAATCAATTACACCCCATTTATCCAATTTGATACATAAGTCGAGAAAGTTGACCTGAGTCTGACTAAATTCCATAGTGAATTTAAGGTTAAATTGATTATCGGACAGACCATCGAAGAACTCATGTAGTTCGTCGAGGGTACCTGTCCAGAGAATCAAAATATCATCGATATAGCGATGCCAACCCAGGATGAACTGACTCCAGTCCCGGGATTGGTCACTTGAGAAAATTTGTCGTTCCCACCCCCCCAGGTACAGATTAGCGTAGGTAGGGGCACATTTGGTGCCCATTGCTACGCCCTAGATTGCTACGCACCTAGAGGTAGTGGGAACGACCAAACATAAAATTATTATGCGTGAGAATGAACTCCAGTAATTGGAGCACAAAATCATCATAACTCTCAGAAGTAGGTCCTCGTTCTTTAAAAAAAGAATGCATGACTTGGATGCCCATGGCATGCGGAATAGAGTTGTAAAGACATTCGACATCTAGGGCAACCAACCATGTCTCTGGAGGAAGTTGTTTTCCATCAAGGATTCGTAACAGATCGATGGTGTCTTTTACGTAGGATGGCAAAGATAGTATGTGTGGAAATAAATGTTTGTCGACTAGTGCACTAGCGTTTTCAGTTAAACACTGACACCCTGACACAATAGGTCGACCTGGGGGATTAACAAGAGATTTATGCAGTTTCGGTAGCGAATAGAATGTAGGGATTTGTGGATTTTTTACATTTAAGTATTTCCACGTATTAAGATCAATGATGCCATGTCGATAGGCCCGAAAGATGAGTTGATAGTATTTTGTGGTGAAATTTTCGATAAGGAGTTTAGATATTGGGCGATACCATTCCCTATTGTTAAGGATGTCAAGGCACACAGCATTAAATAGACATATAGGCATTTCTCATAATTTCAATTCTAACGGTGTACATTTCTCATCTTTGGAACATGTACCCATCCATGCCCGAGGGGGTGAAATTGACACCCGTTTACTACAATTGGAAACACAGTGGATATACACTTTAGAAGCCACCAATTATCCAGGCTTAAACAAATACATTACCTACAAGCACTTTCTGTAATTACTCTGTCACATATCAGCAATAGAATATATTGTCCAAATATTGACTCTATAGGAATTTTTATAAAGAGTTAGACTGTAGAAATCCAGATATTAACCCCTCACAAAACGCCAGACCCTTGACTAGGTTTCCCTTTCCCTTCTGTTTTTTCCCTTCCTCCTTTTTTTTTTCCCTTTTTTCCTCCCCCCCCCCCCCCCCTCCTCTGCTCTTTGTCTGTTTGTCCAATTATCTGTTATTGTTTACTTGTTTGTCATACCTTTGTATCGTTTGCCAATGTGTGGGTTAGCCTGTTGGTTTGTCTTTATGTTAGTCTGTTGGTGTATCTGTTTGTTGAGTATGAATGTTGTTACTTGTTTGTCTGAATGTGAATATATATGTTGGTGTGTGCCCATTCTAGCTATACTCTACAACATAATTCCCTCACATTCTGTATCAGGATGCGACTCACTTCAAATTATCATATAAGATGAAACTGCCGTAATATCTGTTGAAAGGATTAACTTACTAGATTAAGCCATCTATGCATGTATACACCACTTTGTCTACAGCTGTGTTTCATTCTAACCGAAACAATGTAATTGTTCTTGTACTATTGTCCAAGATATTTCTGTATGTTCTAAACCATTATTGTATTCCTATTATTTTGTTGTGTGTATTAATTTTTGTACCTCTGTGGATTTGGCCGATAATCTCCCTCCATCTCCAGCAATGGTGCCTGTACGGACGCACGGGTCAAGCTATGTGGAAGCTAGACCTATAAATATGCGGACTGCAGTACCAGCATAATGCATCCCGCTGTGGCCTTTGATCGGCAGTATTTTGGAAGGTTCTTCTGAACCCCCACACTGCCCATCCCACGGTCCCCACATATGCCTGAGACGGCATTTCAGTCTCCGTGGTTACGGAGACGCCGCCGCAGTGCACTGTGGGGGTTGTAGGCCTACCAGTCTCGCATCTGTTGTCCGCTCACACCCGGCGTCACTGACGTGACGCCGGATATGTGAGGGAGATAAAAGGCACATTCACTGTGCAGGTGTGTCGGCCCTGCAGAACATGATAGCGATGATCCCGCCGTGAAGATCAGTTTTTAGAGGAGTACATGGTCTGTCCACACAGCCCATGTTCCTTCTCCTACTTCTCAGCTGTATTTAGTTTTTTACCCCCATGATTTATTGGGATTCGTCCGGTTTATTTTCTGCTTCTTATATTTTAGATCAATCTCTTTTGCTGCTGCATTTGTTGGCTGATTGGTCCACCTGCTGCAGCCTTTTGCCATAGAGCGATCCCATACTTTTATCAGTGAAGCATAGCAACATTTGTCTCTGCTCTCTTTCTTTGCTTATGGTAAGCGTTTTTCAGTGACTAATTTAAAAAATCTGAGCATATTGCCATTTTAAATTAAAGTGCACTTTTTTTTTTTCTTTTTATCTTTTATCTATAAATTTCATCTATTTACTCTGACATTTACCCATCCGCCTTATTCTGAGGAACTTTTTAACTGTCTAATTATAACCTAGGTTATCATATTGACATCAAAGTATCCCATGGACCTGCTTATCTGTAATCAGATGTGATTCCTGCACCCATAACTAGCCTGCACAGTGTGAACCAAAGCCTAATACCTAGACCAGATAGTTGAGATGGAGTTTTGATAGAAGAGTGAACAAACCTGCTGGCTTCAGAAGTTGTGTCTCTGGTAACTCTGAGGCAGTGCCGCTTCACCATTCTGGATCTGCCTTCCGCTTTGCTCCCCTCTTCTCTTGAGGATTTGTTATACCCTGGGTGCAGTGATAGGTGGGTACAGCTGGCCTCTCTATATGTTCTGCTCTGTAGGGGTAGGTCAATAGTTCCCCAGGGAAGGATGCTGGACGAAGATGCTGATCTCCAATATGGATGTCCATAACTGTCCAGGGTTTCCGATTGTACTGCCCCCTCGTTCCGGCACCCTAAGGCAGTGACAGTGAGTGGAGCTGTCAAAGCCAACCTCTGATGTCGGGGATGGGCGGGGATGATATTCAGAGCACCGCCCCCTCTGTCAGACAACTCTGCATTAACAGTGTTTATACATTGGTGGGTGGGGAGGAAGGTGGCAGGGGGCGGGACCAATTGTAACTACTATATGTGTACCAGCAGCAGTGTATAATAAACCCGAATTATACACCGCTGCTGGTATCGCCCATCCCTGACATCAGAGCTCCAATTTGACAGTTCCACTTACTTGTGGCCATATACGCTCCTGAGTTGCCCACCAATCCCTGCTATGCTGGATAGATATTCACATTGCTGCATGTCCGCTAGGGCTAGGCTGTCAGCAATGGGTATAGGCGCTGTCACTGAATCCAGGGACAGATCCGGGGATATATTTTGTCCGGGGACAGTGTACTCAATCTGGGGACTGTCCCCGGAAACCGGGGATGTCTGGTCACCCTATTTTAGGAGGCAGAGTCAGTACAGGAATCACTGCTTGCAGGCAGCAAGGTACCATGGGTTATGTAGTTCTTAGGACTTGAAAGTAACTGGAGAGGAGAAGCTGCAAAGTATGCAGGGAATCAAGGAAGCTGTGGAAAGAGGTGGCCAGCAGACACCATGAAAGGAGATGTTTTAAATAAGGTTATATTGCATTGTCAAATATAACTATTGCTTGTATTTTTAATACAAAGTTGACGTAAAATGAATTGTTATGAAATGAAAATGTATGCTGTGACCATAGACTTCCTTTAACATGTTTTGCATTATCTGATAGACTTTACATTTTTTTAAATTATAATCAGACGACTAATCCTAGCTTTTTCAGCCTTTTTTTTTTTTTTTTTTTTTTTTTTTTTAGAAAAATATAATTCTTTACTTTTAGTTTATGTTTTTGTTGGTTCTATAAATATTTTTTTCCAGAATTGTCAAACCAACTCAGAAGTATTTGCATGAGAATAGAAAAGTGGGATGGTGCAAGGTATTGTTCTTCCAATATATTGCTGTGAGGAATGTCTGTTTTGGTATTAGCTTTGTTTGGTGCCTGAAGAGCACTGATTGATGTTCCACGTCAAACCTATTTCTCCGATAAGGCCTGGAGATTTGGTTCCCCAGAGAAAAACTCTATCACTGGTGATCTTCCAGCTCCAGTTGGTTGGAAAGAACAGCATTAATTCCAGGGGCATGGAACTGGAAGTGAGGAGTGTCTGGTACCCATTGGATAGGATTAGAAAAAGCCTCTCATGAACTTATATGAACTCTTAAAACTTTTCAAGAATTACAGAAAATGCTTAGCCTGCAGATTTTCACTGCAGCTTTCAGATTGCTTTCCCTGACTATCTCCACTTTGTCAGCCATTATTTAGCTAAATATGATAGACAAATTAACCAGAGTTTTTTTTTTTTTTTTGTCAAAGATCAATTCCCCATTTACACCCCCCTTATGAGACAGATAGTTGCATCACTTGTTCATTTTCTCTCGTTCAAAGATTTTTATTGAAAGATCAACAAATGGTAATGGTAAGTATAATGTATCAATTAAATGTATTTTAGTAGTTACATGTAAAATAAAGAAGCAGGTTACGGCATTGTATTAATATAACACACAGGTGGTAAAATTAATGTTAGATAAGTTCCCTTTTTGTCAAAATTATACAAAGTTTTCAGACTGTTTCAATATTAGCTTACATTAATATTTTGAGGATCATTAACAGTTAATGAAAGAAAATGAGGTCTATTTGTGTCTGAGTTCTTATGTGTGTTAAACATTTGAATAAAGTATATGTATCAAACTACTGAGTGTGATATTTTAAATATATTCAATATCATCTGCTGCTGTTAGGTACCTTATGAAATGATAATAAGAGAGAAATAAGGAAGAGAAGAAAAAAGAAAAAAAAGAAAATAAGGGTAAGGCATGGGGTGTTCTGGAGGTAGAGCTGCACCATTCTGGCCAAAATGGAAAATCACGATTTTGTTTGCTTGGAATAAAAAGATCACGATTCTCGCGACGTAAAATCTTTCATATTATACAAAAAAAAAATATATATATATAATATATATATATATATATGTGTTCCTTGTTCTGAACAGCCGCAAAAGCAGAGACCTGAGTAATCAGGAATGAATTTGTCTATTGTAGCAGGAACCAAATACCAGCGTGAGAGTACCTTGTAGGTGGTTTCAATATCTATCACATTAGAAGAAAAAGGTTTGATATTGGACCAGATTGTTTTATCTATAGTTTGATCAAGATCTTTTTGCCCATTTCACCATATTAAATGGTGATTTAACATCTGATTTAACAAGCAATGTGGAGTATATTGAGGGTCTTTCATGCATATATTTTCAAACTTAGTAAAATCATCTACAGAGTCGTCAATGCTTAGGAATACAAAAATTCTTAATTTGAAGGTAACAAAATATTTCTGATTGTGGGAGCCCAAATACTTGCATCAGTCTGGGAAACGACGGATGGTTGCATTTAGGATCATGTGATGTAAACATGTTATAACTGCTTTGGACCAAGCCCAAAAAGATCTGGGATAAGTCCATGCTGGATAGAAAGCTTGGTTTTTGAGAAAAGATAGAAGTGGATTATGTTTGGATTGCAGACCATGAGAGATTTTGAGTATATCCTAGATAGCTAGAGAATGTTTAGTGATTTTTTAAAGTTTTACGATCTATATGACATAACCATAAAATATTGTGTATGGAGAGAGGGTCACAATCTATTGCTTCAATGGTAACCCAAAGGGGAATCTCAGTTTTGGAGTGATATTTTATGGCTTGTGCTAGTTGAGCAGCTTTATAATGAAATGTGTGGAAATCCTAGGCCACCATGGATCTTGGGAAGGAACAAGGTTTCTCTAGATAGTCATGGTTTGAGTTTCCCCCAAGTAAACAAGTACATTTTATAAATTTTTGTTGTATTATTCTAAGGAAATAGGCTGGGATGTGTATTGGAAGAACTCTGAAAAGGTACAGGAATTTAGGAATTATGGCCATCTTTATCATATTTATTTTCCCAGCCCATGAAGTCAGTATAGATGACCATTTTAAAAGCAAGTTTGTAGTTAAATTTAGTAAAGAAGAATAGTTGGCGGAAAACAAATCCAAGTGGCTGGCAGTGAGCTGGATAACCAAATAAAGAATGCTATATATAGCCTATTTAACCACTTTCAGACCGGACCATTTTGCTGGTAAATGACCAGAGGTCTTTTTACAATTTGGCACTGCGCTGCTTTAACTGGTAATTGCGCGGTCATGCAATGTTGTACCCAAACAAAATTTGCGTCCTTTTCTTCCCACAAATAGAGCTTTCTTTTGATGGTATTTGATTGCCTCTGCGATTTTTATTTTTTGCGATATAAATGGAAAAAGACCGCAAATTTTGAAAAAAAATGATATTTTCTACTTTTTGTTATTAGAAAAATCCAATAAACTCAATTTTAGTCATACATTTAGGCCAAAATGTATTCAGCCACATGTCTTTGGTAAAAAAAAAGTCAATAACTGTATATTTATTGGTTTGCGCAAAAGTTGTCACATCTACAAACTAAGGTACGTTTTCTGGAATTTACGCAGCTTTTAGTTTACGACTGCCTATCTCATTTCTTGAGGTGCTAAAATGGCAGGGCAGTACAAAACCCCCCCAAATGACCCCATTTTGGAAAGTAGACCCCCTAAGAAAATTGATAAGTGGCATGTTGAGCCCATTGAATATTTTATTTTTTTGCCTCAAGCGATTGAATAATGACAAAAAAAAATTTTTTTTTTTTTTTTTTACACAAAGTTGTCACTAAATGATATATTGCTCACACATGCTATGGGCATATGTGAAATGACACCCCAAAATAAATTCTGCTGCTTCTCCTGAGTACGGGGATACCACATGTGTGGGATTTTTTGGGAGCCTAGCCGCGTACGGGGCCCCGAAAGCCAAGAACCGCCTTCAGGTTTTCTAAGGGCGTAAATATTTGACTTCACTCCTCACTACCTATTACAGTTTTGAAGGCCATAAAATGCCAAGATGGCACAAAACCCCCACAAATGACCCCATTTTAGAAAGTAGACACCCCAAGCTATTTGCTGAGAGGCATGTTGAGTCCATGGAATATTTTATATTTTGCCACAAGTTGCGGGAAAATTACAAACTTTAATTTTTTTTTATTTTTTTTTCACAAAGTTGTCACTAAATGATATATTGCTCACACATGCCATGGGCATATGTGAAATGACACCCCAAAATAAATTCTGCTGCTTCTCCTGAGTACGGGGATACCACATGTGTGGGATTTTTTGGGAGCCTAGCCGCGTACGGGGCCCCGAAATCCAAGAACCGCCTTCAGGTTTTCTAAGGGCGTAAATATTTGACTTCACTCCTCACTACCTATTACAGTTTTGAAGGCCATAAAATGCCAAGATGGCACAAAACCCCCACAAATGACCCCATTTTAGAAAGTAGACACCCCAAGCTATTTGCTGAGAGGCATGTTGAGTCCATGGAATATTTTATATTTTGCCACAAGTTGCGGGAAAATTACAAACTTTAATTTTTTTTTATTTTTTTTTTCACAAAGTTGTCACTAAATGATATATTGCTCACACATGCCATGGGCATATGTGAAATGACACCCCAAAATAAATTCTGCTGCTTCTCCTGAGTACGGGGATACCACATGTGTGGGATTTTTTGGGAGCCTAGCCGCGTACGGGGCCCCGAAATCCAAGAACCGCCTTCAGGTTTTCTAAGGGCGTAAATATTTGACTTCACTCCTCACTACCTATTACAGTTTTGAAGGCCATAAAATGCCAAGATGGCACAAAACCCCCACAAATGACCCCATTTTAGAAAGTAGACACCCCAAGCTATTTGCTGAGAGGCATGTTGAGTCCATGGAATATTTTATATTTTGCCACAAGTTGCGGGAAAATTACAAACTTTAATTTTTTTTTATTTTTTTTTCACAAAGTTGTCACTAAATGATATATTGCTCACACATGCCATGGGCATATGTGAAATGACACCCCAAAATAAATTCTGCTGCTTCTCCTGAGTACGGGGATACCACATGTGTGGGATTTTTTGGGAGCCTAGCCGCGTACGGGACCCCGAAATCCAAGAACCGCCTTCAGGTTTTCTAAGGGCGTAAATATTTGACTTCACTCCTCACTACCTATTACAGTTTTGAAGGCCATAAAATGCCAAGATGGCACAAAACCCCCACAAATGACCCCATTTTAGAAAGTAGACACCCCAAGCTATTTGCTGAGAGGCATGTTGAGTCCATGGAATATTTTATATTTTGCCACAAGTTGCGGGAAAATGACAAACTTTTTATTTTATTTATTTTTTTCACAAAGTTGTCACTAAATGATATATTGCTCACGCATGCCATGGGCATATGTGAAATGACACCCCAAAATAAATTCTGCTGCTTCTCCTGAGTACGGGGATACCACATATGTGGGACTTTTTGGGAGCCTAGCCGCGTACGGGGCCCCGAAAACCAAGCACCGCCTTCAGGCTTTCTAAGGGCGTTACAGTTTTGAAGGCCATAAAATGCAAGGATGGCACAAACGCCCCCCAAATGACCCCATTTTGGAAAGTAGACACCCCTAAATTTAGGGGTACACTAGTGAGACTAGGTAATAAATGGCGGGTGCCCTGAAACTATAAAAAAATAACTAACCAACCAGCGTCACCTGTAACCGTTATATGGTGATCACTGGTGAAAGGGTTAACTAGGGGGCAATCAGGGGGCTTTATGCGGTAGTATATGGGGGTCCCTGGCGCTATAAAAAGCTGCGGCGAACCTAAATACCTACCTACCTAACTAGTGTCACCTGTGACACTAATACAGCGATCAGAAAAACGATCGCTTATTAGGCTGGGTTCACACTGGAGCGATGCAGGAACGCCACAAATCCGCGGCGGGTTCCCGCATCGCATGCCTCCCGGCGGCAGTTCACACTGCCCTATGCGAACTGCTGGGAGTGTCAGTGAAATGTTAATGACACCCCCAGATCAGTTCGCATATCGCAGTGCGATCTGCAAACTCGGATCGCATGGTGTGAACACCCATGCGATCCGATTCTGCTGCGGACCAAAAAAAGGGTCCCGTGCGAGTTTGCGGCGGGTGCGGCGGGTGCGACACGAATTCAGCCATACTATCTGTATGGCTGAACTCGAATCGCACAGAGATCGGATGTGATTTGCACTGCAGTGCGGTGCGAATCACATCCGTTCTCAAACCGCTGCAATGTGAACCCAGCCTTAGTGACACTGGCGACGGGGGGTGATCACGGGGTTAAACCTTTATTGGGGGGGTTAGGGGGGTACCTTAGAACTAAAGGGGGCTAACCCTAACTGCCCTAACAGTTATTACAGTCACAAATGACACCCGCCGGGTGATCAGGGGGTTAAACCTTTATTAGGTAATAAATGGCGGGTGCCCTGAAACTATAAAAAAATAACTAACCAACCAGCGTCACCTGTAACAGTTATATGGTGATCACTGGTGAAAGGGTTAACTAGGGGGCAATCAGGGGGCTTTATGCGGTAGTATATGGGGGTCCCTGGCGCTATAAAAAGTTGCGGCGAACCTAAATACCTACCTGCCTAACTAGCGTCACCTGTGACACTAATACAGCGATCAGAAAAATGATCGCTTATTAGGCTGGGTTCACACTGGAGCGATGCGGGAACGCCACGAATCCGCGGCGGGTTCCCGCATCGCATGCCTCCCGGCGGCAGTTCACACTGCCCTATGCAAACTGCTGGGAGTGTCAGTGAAATGTTAATGACACCCCCAGATCAGCGTGAATTCAGCCATACTATCTGTATGGCTGAACTCGAATCGCACAGAGATCGGATGTGATTTGCACTGCAGTGCGGTGCGAATCACATTCGTTCTCATAAACCGCTGCAATGTGAACCCAGCCTTAGTGACACTGGCGACGGGGGGTGATCACGGGGTTAAACCTTTATTGGGGGGGTTAGGGGGGCACATTAGAACTAAAGGGGGCAAACCCTAACTGCCCTAACAGTTATTACAGTCACAAATGACACCAATGCAAAAAAAAAAAAAAATAAAAAAAATAAAAAAAAATGCAATTGTTCCCATACCCAATTATTATTTTCGAAAACTACAAAGGGTTGTAAACCACTTTGTTTGGCAGGGGAAGAAAGCGCGATGCTCCCACGACAAATTGATCAAACATAAAACAGCTAGAGGACTTGGCCTCCCCGACTTAAGAGATTATTACACAGCCACACTCCTCACACAGTTGAAAGCATGGTTTAAACCACATCCTCATAATATATGGAGTAGTTTAGAGAACCTACAAGTCCCCGGTGGGAATCTTCATGGATGGATTCTCAGCACACTTCACCAACGCCAGGTAGATCCCTACCTATCACCTACCATTTTGGCCTCTAGGAAGGCCTTCCATCATTTGATCTTTAAAACATCGTGCCATGGCTCCTTGACCCCAATTCCCATCCCTATAACTGTGATTCCTCTACTGACCCCTGATATTAATATCTCAACATGGATACAACACGAGATAACCCTAATCTCTGATCTATATGCAGACGAAGCATTGAAACCTTTTCCTACGCTTCAAAAGGAGTTCAATCTCCCAAAAAAGGAATACTACCAATACCTTAGAATAACACATTGCCTACTTCACTCGCCTAATATCTTTCAAGTGGTGCCTTCCCATCTCTCAAAATTTTGGTTCAGTGACACCCTCCATGTTCATGGTATATCAATCTTTTACCAAGCGCTTCAAAATAAGACAATTTTTAATAAGACCCGTCCCCAGATTAAATGGGAAACGGAAATAGGGACTCAATTCTCAGAAGAGCAGTGGGTAGAGGCCTTAAATGCTACTTACAAGGTTACTAAAGCAGCCAACTTGTGGGAATTGTCCTTCAAGATTGCTTTTAGATGGTACGTGACCCCACATGTCCTACATATAATTGACTCCACTAAGTCCCCTTTATGTTGGAGAGATTGTGGAACCCATGGCTCACTCCTACACATCCTTTGGTCGTGTAGATTGCTAAATCAATTTTGGTCGGCAGTTTTCAACCTCATCCAAGAAGTAACTCATGTTAAGATTACTCCCTCTCCGGAACTTGCGCTATTGAATATAGGTATTGATAAATTCCCCTATCCGCTCAGAGGCATACTCACACATATCCTTTTAGCGGCTAAACTAACTCTAACACGCAGTTGGCGCTCCAAACAGAGCCCTTCCTGTTCAGAAGTCATAGCTACTACCCAATTACATAGCATATATGAATGTATATATGCATCCAGCAAAGGCTATCTTAGATCAAAACAAAAAGAGTGGTCTCTTTGGTCCATTTGGTATAATAAAGTCTTTAAAAAGTCTACCACATATTGATACAACTGTTTACACAATGCGCATGCAGTTATAACCACTTTTTTTTCTTTCTTTTAGTACATTCTCCACACTATTGATAGGCATGTCTTGACTAGTTCGGAGCTCACATTAATGTGAGAATAATACTGGCCCTTTACTTTTTGTCTAAAGGATTTCATTGGTTACCATAAAAGTTGACCTCAGCTGGCACTACATTCTCTTATGTTGAATCGCTTGACACAATCCTGTTCCTCCCCCCCCCCGGCTACAGCTTGTTCCCAGATGGGGTGGCCGTGGGGCAGAGGAATAGTTGACGTATATATCCAGGCTCTATTTTGTCCATCGATTCACCACTGGATAGTTTTCTAATTTACATGTATTGTTAATGATATGTTTGCTTCTATTACACAGTGTATGACACGGTAGTTTTGTCTGTATTGTTTTGTTTTATTCTATGTCTTGCTTTATGTAAGATTTCTTGGAAATTTTCAATAAAAATTTATTATACATAATAAAAAAAAAAAAATAAAAAAAATGCAATTGGTGTCACTGTGACTGGGGGGGGCAGGGGTAATTGGGGGGTGATCGGGGGGTAAAGGGGGGGTGTGAGTGTGCCTGGCATGTTCTACTGTACGTGTGGTGTGTTGGTGCAACTCACCGATCCTCTCTCCTCGGTGCCGGAACAAAAAATACCGACACGGAGGAGAGATTACATCACTTCCTCTCCTGTGTTTACATTACAGGAGAGGAAGTGATGTCACGGAGCATTTCTATTCGTCGGGAGCGATCGCGAGGGGGTGGCCATGAATGAATGGCCGCCCCCTCATCCCGGATCGCTTCCGAACGAATACCGACCGCCGCAGGCACCGGGGGGGGGGCCCGATCGGGCCCCCCACCCGCGGGAAGGCAGGGACTTATATATACGCCCATATGCCTGCCCGTGCCATTCTGCCGACGTATATCGTCGTGCGGCGGTCGGCAAGTGGTTAAAGGGTAATGATTCTTGTACAATTAATTTTTCTGCAGTGGTTAACAAGATGTTCAGTGCTGTAGATTTTTCAGTATTAACCGTAAGGTCTGAGATGATTGAATAGTTTTTTAGTATATTCATAAGGTTAGGAGGTGAAATTTGAGGTGAAGATAAAAATAGAAGGATGTCACCCGCAAATAAACATATCTTGTGGTGACAAACTCCCATTTCTATGCCTATTATAGAAGGTTCCATTCTTATTCTTTGTGTTAAAAGCTCAATAAGCAAAGCAAATAATAAAGGTGAGAGTGGGCATCCTTGACGCGTGCCCCTTTCTATGTTGACTGTTTCAGATTTGTAATCTGCATTTTTAATGTACCCTTTAGGTCTGCAGTAAAGTGCTGAGATCCATTGTAAGAAATGGGGGCCAAATCCCCATTTATTAAGAGTGCATATGGGACCATGAAATGGAATCAAATGCCTTTTTTATATCTAATGAGAGGAAACAGGCTTGGATGCGGTGTATTTTCGCAGCATGTGATAGAAGAGTAGCACATCTAATATTATCACTTGCTTGTCGGATAGGGATAAATCCTGCTTTGTCTTTATGTATAATTTTACCAATGAATGTATTAAGTCTGGTAGCAAGGATTTGGGCTAATATTTTAATATCTACATTTAGTAAAGAGATAGGATAATAGGTCGAACAGATGCTATCATCTGAGTTTGGTTTGAGAAGCATACAAATAATTGCTGTTAATGTTTCCTGTCTAAATGAGTGACCTGATAGTGTAGAGTTGAAGGCATCAGTTAAGGTGGGTGATAACGTTTCAATATGACCCCTTTCACACTGGGGCGGTACGGGCGTCGGCGGTAAAGCGCTGCTATTTTAGCGGCGCTTTACCGTCGTTTTAGCCGTGCTATGCGGCCGCTAGCGGGCTAGTGGCAGAAAAAGGGTTAAAACCGCCCGCAAAACTGGCGGTATAGCCGCGCTGCCTCATTGATTTCAGTGGGAAGGAGCTTCACCGCTCCAAAGATGCAGCTAGCAGGACTTTTTTCATCGTCCTGCCAGCTCACCGCTCCAGTGTGAAAGCCCTCCGGCTTTCACACTGGAGTGAAAGGGGCTGTTTTTTTCATGCGCTATTTTTAGCGCTGTAGCGCCTAAAAAAACCGCCTCGGTGTGAAAGGGGCCCATATGTACGATAATTTAGTGCGATAAATCCATCAGGGCCAGGTCTTTTGTTTATTTTCAGTGTTTTGATAGCACTGGACACCTCTTCAACCGATACAGGTTTCTCTAGTAGCTCTAACTGTGTTGTGGATAATGAGGGAGGGAAATGTGAGAAAATAACTCAGCGGCTTTGGATGTATCCAGCTCAGAGTCAGAAGAATATAAAGTGTTTAAATGTGTTTTACATTTTTGAAGTATTTTCTTTGAGTTATTGGTGTATATATCTTCAGATATTTTGAGGCGCATAGGTTTAGTTGGAGCCTTATCCAATTGCAATTGTAACAAAGAGGAAGGATTATATTGCAATGCCAAGTAGCAAGTGTTAAAGTCTGTTTCTAATTTGTTATATAAAGCTCTATGTTCTCGATTAAATAGAGCCGCTGGTCTCATACATATACCATGTAAAACTGGTTTGTGAGCTTTCCAGAGTGAGCGGGGTTATATCAGGGGTATAGTTGTCTACAATGTATTCTTTCAGTGCAAGTTCAATATTAAGTTTATGTGTTGGGTTTTTAAGTAAGTAATCTCTAAAAAGCCAAGTTGGATCATGTGTTAGAGGCTATAGTGGTAAGTGTTGCAATATGATCTATGTACTATGATCTGACCATGGGATTGGCAAAATTTTGGATGTTAGGTTTTCAGGCACCATACCTGTAGTTAGGAATATGTGATCTATTCATGAGAATGAGCGATGGGGATGTGAATAATGGCTAAATTGTCTTTTAATTGAATTCAGTTCATGTCAGGAGTCTACTAAATTATGTTTTGCAATAAGTTGTGAAAAAGAGTGTCTATTAGGGACATTTGATTGAGATATAGGTGAATTGTCTAGAAACAAAAGAGAGTTAGATTGGAATCTCCGCATAAAAGTAACTTTCCTATTTTATGTGATTCGATTACCTGTAAAAGGTGAGAGAAGAACGAAGTAGGACTTTTGTTGGGGGCATAATATGAAATTACTGTTATGGCAGTATCATGCAAATATCCTGTTAGAATCAGATATCGCCCTTCCGGGTCTTTAATCTCCTTTAATAATGTAAATGGGTTATTGTGGTGAAATGCAATAAATGCAATGCAATGCAAGTACATTTTGCTGAAAAATTTAGGAGTGGATTGTGGTGTGAAGTGGGTTTCTTGAAGGCACAAGATATGTGCTTTTCTAGTGGCAAAGGAGCGAAAGGCTTTGGTGCGTTTTTGTGGAATGTTCAGGCCCTGAACATTCAGGGATAGTATATTTAATGGAACTATAGGGTTATGAATGCATGAGGTAAGATATCATGTTTTCCAAAACATTGTGTAGATAGACTTGCCTCTGGAAGGGGGGGGGGGGAGGGGGATAGGGAAGGATAGAAAAGGAAAGGGTAGGAGATTTAATAATAAAACATAAATATTCTTCATTTTGAATAGTAAATAAAGTAGGGCTGTGGAAATTAAAGATTAATTCCTCGACTAATCGTTAATTTTTTTGATCAATCAAATTTTTTT
The DNA here is from genome assembly GCF_037356315.1 of Lithobates pipiens. NCBI lineage: Eukaryota > Metazoa > Chordata > Amphibia > Anura > Ranidae > Lithobates > Lithobates pipiens. The sequence continues at coordinate 19,478,398 of NW_027507696.1, forward strand.
TGATTGATCAAAATTCTTTTGACTGGTACTCGGAGATCCGGTGACATCACGGACATCGACGTCACCAGATTCCTCCCCCCTTCCCCAAGTGCCTCCATCTGCTAAGGAAGGGAAGGGGGGAGGAGTCCGGTGACGTTGAAGTTCTGATTGAACGTAACGCTTATGGGGGAGGAGCTACGCATGACATCACCTGTTGCTGCCCTATCAAACTAACACGATTGTCGGATTTACATGCTGTGTTTTTATCATTTTTATGTGAGTAGTTTGTGTTCGAACACAAATGAAATCTTATACTTAGATCTTTTCTTTCTACCCATGACCTGGCGTCCTTGCTGAGATCTAAGGAGACGTGAGAGAAGTTTATGGTCCATGTTAATCCTTTTGATACCCGCTTGCATGATCACCTGTTTGCACAGGGATCCATGCCATAAGGTGAGAGTGATTAGCTAGACCGGAAGTGGAGGGATTGTCACACTACTGTGGAAAAAATAATTACTTACGTCAGTGCTACAGTTTGAATTTAAAACGTATTTGTGTGAACTGTGATGTTAAGTCATGGATTGTGGAAACTAACTAGTGTCGGGTGATTGTATATAGCAGGGGTGTCCAAACTTTTTTCAAAGAGGGCCAGATTTGATGAAGTGAACATGCACGAGGGCCGACCATTTTTCTGACATTCTTTGAACCATTAAAATTCGGTCTAAGTGTGTTAGTTCGAACACTAATACACGGCCCAACAAGAATTCTCTTGCCTTTGTGGCTGTGTGTGTTAAAGAGATGAGCTCGGGCGTGTTATTTGGATATACCGTATTTATTGGCGAATAAGAGGGAAGTTTCAGGAAAAAACCTTAAAATTTTAAATAAAAAACTGTAAAGCAAAATAAGGGTCAGTGCCCATGTGCACGCCCACCATTGCTGGGAATGCAGCCCCCACCATTGCCAGGAATGCAGCCACCATTACCAGGAATGCAGCCACCATTACCAGGAATGCAGCCACCATTAGCCAGGAATGCAGCCACCATTAGCCAGGAATGCAGCCACCATTGCCAGGATTTCACTCACTATTAGCCAGGAATGCAGCCACCATTGCCAGGATTTCACTCACCATTAGCCAGGAATGCAGCCACCATTAGCCAGGATTTCACTCACCATTAACCAGGAATGCAGCCACCATTAGCCAGAATTTCACATACTATTGCCAGGAATGCAGCCACCATTAGCCAGGAATGCAGCCATCATTAGCCAGGATTTCACTTACTATTGCCAGGAATGCACCCACCATTGCCAGGAATGCAGCCAATATTAGCCAGGAATGCAGCCACCATTAGCCAGGAATGCAGCCACCATTAGCCAGGAATGCAGCCACCATTAGCCAGGATTTCACTCACTATTAGCCAGGAATGCAGCCACCATTAGCCAGGATTTCACATACTATTGCCAGGAATGCAGCCACCATTGCCAAGATTTCACTCACTATTAGCCAGGAATGCAGCCACCATTAGCCAGGAATGTACTTACCATTGCCATCAGTGCAGCCTTGGAGGGGACATGGAGGGGGCTGAACGAGCGCCAAAGAACAGGAGAATCTCCTGTTTACACAGCGGCTTCTTTAAGAGAAAGTCCCGCCTCCTTTGATGGACAGAACAGTCGTCCAATAGCGGAGATGGGACTTCCTATTACAGAGGCTGCCGTGTAAACAGGAAATACAACCGTGTGCACGGCGCTCGTACAGCCTCCTATCTCCAATGCAACCAGACTATATATCTTTTGTGGCCCCGGCGCTGGGAGATCGCCGGGGGCCACAAAAGATATATATGTTTAGATTACGAGGCGGGCCGTTCAAAACCGGGCCGCGGGCCGCGATTGGCCCGCGGGCCGGACTTTGGACATGCCTGGTATATAGTGTATACCACATTTACCACTGACTAATGCAGAGTTGCATTGCAAGGAGATCAGCTAAAAGTAGTTGGAGCTGTATGTGCATTATAATTAAGTGAAATTAGTCGATTAATTGATTTAAAAAAACGATTAATCAAACACGAAAATTTTAATCAGTAACAGCCATAAAATAAAGCATATATAATCTCATAATACTTCCGTTGGGGAGGGGGGGTAAAAAACTCTCCCCAACCGTACACTGGCCACTGTCGATTGTCCACTATATCAATGAAGTAATTGAGAGTAGCAAAAAGGGAACACAAGAAACATTCCGGAAAGAAAAACAAAGCCTACTAGTAGCAAGTTTCCATAAGTATATAAGTAACGAGAATATTTGAGCACTAGCAGGAACTGGGGGACAAATAATGAAAAAGAAACATGGATATTGAAAATTGATCCATTTTGTCCATTTAAGCCATTTATCTTGGATCTGGAGTAAAGCAGTTGTTACAATATGTTATATTAGGAACTTGTTAAGACAATTAAAGTATCTCCTTGAGGTGATAAATGACAAAAAAAGATAGTAAAGATAATAAGACTGTTTAGCTGTCTTATTAATCAAGAGATAGATGAAGAATGGATCCTAGAAGTATGAAGTTATGAAAATGGAAAAGATAGCTCATTTTCACATTATCTTAACTGAGTGTGTCTAAATATAATAAGAATTAATTAAATGCAAAATGTGAAATAGACAGTAAGGATTGGTGAACTTATCCATCAAGTAAAGAGAGAAATATGAGTATATAGTATTCTTTAGTCCATAGAGTCATCAGGGGGTTGATCAGGCACTCGATATCGGCCCCTTTTGTGTGAGCTCTGGTGCTCATTTCTCCTTGGCAATGGAGAAGATGATGTCGGTCTTCTTCGAGTGGTTTCTTGATTCTGTGTCGAGTTCAGCAGATGCATGTCTTGAAGAGTAGTTTGGAGTTCGTTAGCAGAACGACTTGTAAATTTTAGACATGTGCATTCGTTTTCGTCCGAATGCATTTTCGTCCGAATTTCAGCTATTTTCGTTTTCGTTTTGACAAACGATAACGAAAGCACAAAATCCGAAAAACGAAAGATCCGACATAAATAAATGCTTTATTTTCGTTTTCATTGTTACAACAGTTCGATATAGAATAGGAGATTCGACGTGACTCTGACAACGTGTCTATAGAACCTGTGTTCGAATGTGCCTAACCTTACCTCTATTAGTCCAAGATTATATAGAGAAAATATTCGACAGAGAAAAAAGATTTGACAGAGAGAAAAGATTCTGCAAGATACTGTCCTAAAAAAGTGTTTGGGGACCCGGGTCCTGCCCCAGGGGACATGTATCAATGCAAAAAAAAGTTTTAAAAACGGCCGTTTTTTCGGGAGCAGTGATTTTAATAATGATTAAAGTGAAACAATAAAAGTGTAATATTCCTTTAAATTTCGTAGGGGGGGGTTGTCTATAGTATGCCTGTGAAGGGGCGCATGTTTCCCGTGCTTAGAATTGTCCCTGCACAAAGTGTCATTTATGCAGGAAAAAAAGTCCTTTAAAATCACTCGCAGCTATAATGAATTGTCGGCTCCCGTAATACAGAGAACACTCATTGAAAGTCATTGATAAAAAAATAAATAAATAAATAAATAAAAAAGCGTGGGGGTCCCCCAAATTCAATTACCAGGCCCTTCAGGTCTGGTATGGATATTAAGGGGAACCCTGCCTCAAATTTAAGAAAAAATTTGACGTGGGGTTCCCCCTAAATATCCATAACCAGACCCTTCAGGTCTGGTATGGATATTAAGGGGAACCCCGTGTCAAATTTAAAAAAAAATTGACGTGGGGTTCCCCCTAAAAATCCATACCAGACCCTTTATCCGAGCACGCAACCTGGCAGGCCGCAGGAAAAGAGGGGGGGACGAGAGAGCGGCCCCCCCTCCCTCCTGAACCGTACCAGGCCACATGCCCTCAACATTGGGAGGATGCTTTGGGGGTCTGTGACCCCTCAAAGCACCTTGTCCCCATGTTGATGAAGACAAGGGCCTCATCCCCACAACCCTGGCCGATGGTTGTGGAGGTCTGCGGGCGGGGGGCTTATCAGAATCTGGAAGCCCCCTTTAACAAGGGGACCCCCAGATCCCGGCCCCCCCCCTGTTTGAAATGGTAAGGGGGTACAAAAGTACCCCTACCATTTCACAAAGAAAGTGTAAAAAATGTTTAAATAAAACAAACACACTTTTGAAAAATTCCTTTATTAAAAATAAAAAAATAAAAAAAAGATTCCAGCGGCGGTAATCCACTCTTGCTATCCATCGACGGACGGTCATCTCTCCAGCGATGTCTCATCTCATCCAGCGCAGCGCAGCATCCTTCTTCTGTCTCCGTGGAGGAGACACTACAGGCATTCCGGCGGCTGACGTTTGTTATATACGGAGGGCGGGGCCACCCGTCACCTGACCCCGCCCCCCTCTGACGCAAGGGGAAACCCGGGGTTCCCCGTGACGTAGGGGTGACCCGCACCCCTCTGATGTAACACAGGCAGGCTTCCGTTACATCAGAGGGGGGCGGGGTCACCCCTACGTCACGGGGAACCCCGGGTTTCCCCTTGCGTCAGAGGGGGGCGGGGTCAGGTGACGGGTGGCCCCGCCCTCCGTATATAACAAACGTCAGCCGCCGGAATGTCTGTAGTGTCTCCTCCACGGAGACAGAAGAAGGATGCTGCGCTGCGCTGGATGATATTAGACATCGCTGGAGATATGACCGTCCGTCGATGGATAGCAAGAGTGGATTACCGCCGCTGGAATCTTTTTTTTATTTTTTTATTTTTAATAAAGGAATTTTTCAAAAGTGTGTTTGTTTTATTTAAACATTTTTTACACTTTCTTTGTGAAATGGTAGGGGTACTTTTGTACCCCCTTACCATTTCAAACAGGGGGGGGGGCCGGGATCTGGGGGTCCCCTTGTTAAAGGGGGCTTCCAGATTCTGATAAGCCCCCCGCCCGCAGACCTCCACAACCACCGGCCAGGGTTGTGGGGATGAGGCCCTTGTCCTCATCAACATGGGGACAAGGTGCTTTGAGGGGTCACAGACCCCCAAAGCATCCTCCCAATGTTGAGGGCATGTGGCCCGGTACGGTTCAGGAGGGAGGGGGGGCCGCTCTCTCGTCCCCCCCTCTTTTCCTGCGGCCTGCCAGGTTGCGTGCTCGGATAAAGGGTCTGGTATGGATTTTTAGGGGGAACCCCACGTCAATTTTTTTTTAAATTTGACGCGGGGTTCCCCTTAATATCCATACCAGACCTGAAGGGTCTGGTTATGGATATTTAGGGGGAACCCCACGTCAAATTTTTTCTTAAATTTGAGGCAGGGTTCCCCTTAATATCCATACCAGACCTGAAGGGCCTGGTAATTGAATTTGGGGGACCCCCACGCTTTTTTTTTTATTTATTTATTTATTTTTTTATCAATGACTTTCAATGAGTGTTCTCTGTATTACGGGAGCCGACAATTCATTATAGCTGCGAGTGATTTTAAAGGACTTTTTTTCCTGCATAAATGACACTTTGTGCAGGGACAATTCTAAGCACGGGAAACATGCGCCCCTTCACAGGCATACTATAGACAACCCCCCCCTACGAAATTTAAAGGAATATTACACTTTTATTGTTTCACTTTAATCATTATTAAAATCACTGCTCCCGAAAAAACGGCCGTTTTTAAAACTTTTTTTTGCATTGATCCATGTCCCCTGGGGCAGGACCCAGGTCCCCAAACACTTTTTAGGACAGTAACTTGCAAATTAGCCTTTAAAATGAGCACTTTAGATTTTGAACGTTGGAGTCCCATAGACTTTAATAGGGTTCTAAAGTATGCTATATACTAGCTCCGTCGAATCTTCTTTATACATTCGACAGACACCATAAGCCTTCAAAGACAGATTCGACCGTGATTCATGTGGATTTTCGGACGAATGCAATTTTTGAACGAAAAATGAAATAAATAAAAACGAATTTCGGGAGTAACTAAATAAATTAAGTTTTCAGACGAAAACGAAATTCCGAAACGAAATATTTTACTCTGCACATGTCTAGTAAATTTAGAGCCTTGAAATGTGAAATGCACTGAAAAGGGGAATCCCCATTGATATGTAATTTAATTGTGTTGTAATACTTATAGTAAGGGTTTTAAGGCCCTTCTTTTAATTATTGTAAGTTGGGACAAGTCTGCAAAAAGCTGGTAATTATGTCCTCGAAAGTTAAGAGTTTCTTTATTCCTTGCTGCAGATAGTAGTTGTTCGTTTTTTTAATTTTTTTTTTAAATATACATTTTTATTCAACTCCAAACCAAGGGATAGAGGGTCCCCACGTTACAGACAGAGTTTGCAAAATATCACAGCATGGATTATGTACAATTACAACAAAACAAGGCAAGTCCCACATAGCACGGTGTATCCGAAAGCATACAAAGTACAACTTCCAAGACTTATGTAACCTATAAAACGAATCCCTCCCCTCCCGGAACTTTCCAGGAGTGAGGAAGGTAGGGGTCCCAATTCCCAACTTTTCTAATTTTCCTAAAGAGCATTAGAGGAAGGAAGTAACAGCAACCAGAGGGAAGGAGGTAGGTGTGAGAAAGGAAGAGAGAGAGAGAAGAGTATGGGGAACAAGAGAAAGGGGGGGGGCAAGGCATGACGGCAAACATCGGGCCCAAGCTAGGTCAGACTAGCCATAATCTTAAAACAATTGGAGACGGCTAAGGCAGTAGGAGACGGAGGCCCTCACTGGAAAACACAAAGATATTCCATTTGTCCCATGTTTTTTTTTTATTTCTTGTTTATTTTGTGACGTGAGGACAAGATCCTCCATCCTCTTTATCTCCTCAACTCTCCGAATCCAGTGTGCTATTGAGGGGGGTGAAGCCTGCTTCCAGTACAAAGGGATGCAAGATTTTGCTGCATTTATAAGGTGTCTCAGCAAGGACTTTTTGTACATCTTGACCGGGATTTGAGAATGGTGCAGGAGGAAAAATTCTGCATCCTCTGGGATAGGCACCTCCGTAAACTCTTGGGAGATACGACGAACCTCTCTCCAAAAGTCCGATAGTCCAGGGCACGACCAAAAAACTTGGATCAACGTGCCCTCTTCCTCTCCGCATCGCCAGCACCGGTCCGATGAGGAGGGGAAACATCTATGAAGTCTGGAAGGTGTCAGGTACCAGCATGTGAGAAGCTTGAAATTCAGTTCCAGTTTAGTACAGATGGAGGTTTTAAATGTTAAAGTGAGAATACGCTGGCTCTGTTCCGGGGAGAACGTACAACCGAGATCTTTTTCCCACGTGAGAGGCAGAGTAACTGTTGCTGGATTGAAGGGGTATTCAGAAGGGAGTATGTTTGGGACAGGGTATGAGTCAGTTGGTCTGTGCCCGTGCAGAGATCTTCAAACATGGTCAGTTGTCAAGCGCAGTCTTGGGGGTTGGGAATGGAATGTAGGAAGTGGTGTAATTGCACCGCTCTCCAAAAGGGCAACCGAAAGGTCCCCTCTGAGTCTGTCAAGGCCATTATGGAAGGCCACCTCCCCTCTGCTACGAACTCCCTCGCATAGACCCTGTTGGAGTCTCTAAGAGAGGTGTATTCCATAGGAAGCAGCCCTGGTTCGAAATTCAGATGACCTAGTATAGGCAACAAAGGGGATGTAGGGGTCATTAGGAAAGCCTGACCCACCTCTATGTGGCCGTGCTTCGACGTGGTCCCTATGGTCAGATGAGATTTCAATGTCGATGATAGGTCCCCAGAACACCACAAGGCACTCCGCAAGGGTATGCGTGTCTGAGCTTGTTCAATTTGCACCCACAGTTTGGAGGGATTATTGCGGTTCCAATCAAGGACACAGCCCAGGTGTGAGGCAAGGTAGTACCGACGCAGATCTGGCAGCGCAAGCCCACCATGTTGTTTGGAAAGTGTCATTTGTGAGCGTTAAAGTCTGGGTTTTTTATGGGTCCAGACAAATCGGGTAAAAAGGGCCTGTACTTGCTTAAAATATGTATCGGCAGGGCCTGGATGAGATAGATGAACTTAGGCAGTATGCTCATTTTAATGAGATTACACCTCCCAAACCAGGAGTGAAGGCCTGCATGCCACTTCTCTAGAAGATGTCGTGTCCTAATCAACAGGGGGGGAAGTCCGTTTAAATATATGTGAGATCTGGGAAGGGATAAGCGTACCTAGGTACTTTAATGCCGTATTTGTCCATTTGAGGTCATGATTGGCTTGCAAATCCCGTAACATTGGGAGGGGAATCGCAATTGCCATGGCCTCCGATTTAGAGAAATTTATTTTCAAGTGGGAAAGGGTCTCAAAAAGTGTAAACTCCCGGAGGAGGTTTGGGAGAGAAATTCTAGGGTTTGTGAGGGAGAACAGCATATCATCTGCATAAGCCGCAATTTTGCAGTGTAAGGAGCCCACCTGGAGACCAGATATTAGCCTAATTGTGGAGAGAAACGGTTCCAGCGCCAGGGCGAATAACAGGGGGGGACAGTAGTAGTTGTTCTTTTGTTCTGTAGAAATGAAACTTTGCAATGATCTCGCGGGGTCGACCATCAGATTTTTAGGTGTTAGAGCTCTATGAATCTTGTCCATTTGCAGATGGTCTATCGGGAATGGCTGGTTGTAGTTCCTGAAAAAGTGCTGTCATTGTAGCTTGTAAGTCAAATACAGTTTCAGGAATACCTCTAATAGGCAAATTAGAGTGTCTAGCACCATTTTCGTAGTCTTCCAATCTTGTCTGTAATGTTTCATTTTCCTCTTTAAGGTTGTCAATTTCATTATAGCATTCTACATTGTTAGTTTCTAAGTCATCTACTCTGGTTTCAAGTGTGGATAAGCGCTGACCCAACTCTCTTATTTCCTTGGTAAGGCTAGTAGTAATATGTTCAGAGGTGCTTTTCAATGCTTTTTTGAAGCATTTTTTTCTATTTGTTTCAGTGTAACTGGTGAGGTAATTTTGTTCTGAGGTGAATCTTCCAAATACTCACAGTGTACTTCAGAGTTATATGGTGCAGTTACAGTCTGTGTGACCGTATATGCCTATAAGTTCATATCATCACCGCTGGAGGTACCTGAGGCAGACTGCTGCAGCGCCATTTTGGCTGTGCTGTGAGGTGGCACTGTTTTGTTGATTTTGGGACCCATATTTTGTCCAACATCACCGGGACTGAGACCCCTGAATTCAGGAGTGCTGTGGGCACAAATTGATATATTATGTGCTGGTGTTTGGCGAAGACCCGCCATTATTCAGCTTTATTGTTCTCTCTGAGAGCAGAACTTCAGGCAGGCATGTCTGCTCCGCTTGGCTCCGCCCAGGGCCGGACTTACCATTGGGCTTGACTGGGCTCAAGCCCATGGGCCCCGCCGAGATACATAGCCGAGTGTACCCAACTCTGCTCCGCTCTTAGTCACGCCCAGTCCCGCCCTATGATGGACATAACACAGGGACTGGGCGTGACTGTGAGCTGAGCCAAGTACACTCGGCTACTCTCGGCTACACATGGGACTGCGAGAGGACCAGAGAGCCGGCGAGAGGACCAGAGAGCCGGCAAGAGGACCTGAGAGCCACCGAGGGGACCCAAGAGCCGCCGAGAGCACACGAGAGATGCCGAGAGGACCCGAGAGGACTCTGTATCTCGCGTCACCATTTTTAAACTTCAAGACTGCAATGACAAGACTACAAAGGACACTGGGGCAAGGCTGCAAATGACAAGGCTACACTGACAAGGCTGCAAATGACACTGACAAGGCTGTAATGACACTGGACAAGGCTGCAGATGGATGGGCAAGGCTACAGATGGACACTGATAAGGCTGCATTGATGGGCATTTAAATGTAAGTTTTTTTCCTTAAACTTCCCTCCTAAAAGTTTTTTTTCTTAAAATTCCCTAAACGTGGGGTGCGTGTTATATGCCGGCCCTTGTTATACGCCGATAAATATGGTAATGTATAGAAGGTAGGGCCCGAGGGTGACTCAAGCACAGGGGCCCCCACCACCCTAAGTCCTGATCTGGCTCCGCCCCTTGGCTCTACTTGTTCATTTTCTTAGATTTGTTTTTAATCCTCCTTTTCTTTGTCTGCCTGCAAACAGTGTTATATTGAGTGTACATTCCCGACATACCAAGAATGACTGCCTCCTGTGCACATGTGCAGGAAGACATCACCCCCTGCCGGCCATTCAAGAGGCTGAAAACTGGAAAAAGATGACAGCGGATGGACAAAGGATGTAACCGCCACACTATAGCTGCTCATTTTTAATAAACGGACACTCACCTATCCCAGGATCCAGCGCTGTCCTCATCTGGAAGGTTTTTTCACTGGGCTTCAGCCTATTGGATGTGTGGTGGTGGTTGGAGCGGAGAGAAGGAGCAGAGGAGGAGGAGGCAGGGGAGCTGGCAGCAGCCAATGAGTGTGCAGTCTGTGGCGTGCCTATGCAGTACAGAGGCAGAGTTACCATGTACCAACCAGATGGAGAAGAGCGAGTTCGACCACAACGGTGAGCATTCCCTAAAGCAGGATGCCTGGGGCTTGGCAGTCATTCCCTCTCCCACATTTCACACTACGCTGTACACAGGAGAACATGCAGGAATCCAGCGAGCAGTGCATGCATGGGAAAATATTAACCCTGCTGGGGCTGCTGCTGCCTGGAGTTCACTTCTGCTACTGAAGATGTTGGTGAGGATCCGGCGGGGGCTGAGGAACCATGTAATGTCTGGCTGGTGGAGGAGCGATCTCACCCATTATGGGCGCCGTGCAGGTAAGAGGAAGCCCATGTCATTGTATTATTATAGCGAAAGGCAGGCTGACGTGAGTAGGGTGAGCTCCAGCCAGGGAAGTCTCATGTCCTTCTATAGTACCATGTGCGATCAGTGAACTGCCGTGACTGTGTATGGGTAAGTGCAGACACAGCGGTGGCGGTGGCAACGCTGTATCCTGGCCTAGGCCGACAAGCCCAGGCCTGGGGCAGCACTTTGCAGGGGGGCAGCATGGAAAGAGTCCCCGTTGGCTTGTGCTACACTGTTAGTGTAGCGCCAGTCTTATGGGACAGACTGGGCTGAGAGGCAAATTAGTCTAGCGCCCCCATAAAGCGGCTACACTGCTGCCGGTATTCGGGCAGTCCGGCATTCCTCATCTTACTATATGTTTTCTGCTGCGCCATTGTCATGGTTATATCTTCTTAGTCCTCTCCATAAAATTTGTGCTTGAAAGGGTTGAAAAATGACACAAGTCCATCTAGTTCAACCATTTTTTTTCAACCATTTTTTTAAGCAACAAACATGTTATACTTACCTGCTCTGTGCAATGGTTGCAGAGCAGTCCTGATTCTCCTCTTCTGGGGTCCCCCACTGAAGTAGGCTCCTCCTGCCTTCAGAGTGCCCCAAGAGTGCCCCAAGAGCAAACTGTAAAGTAGACTTGTGCACAACGAAAAATTTTGTTTAGTTTCGGTTCGTTGTCATTCGTAAAATACATAATTTAGTTCTGTTATATTCGTTATGTTATGTTAATACGTTTTCGGATAATTTGGTATTTCTGTAGTGTATCGATATTCGTTATACTGATTCTCGAATCATGTCGAATTCATTTGTTATATGCGTTATAATTTAGTTCGTAATTGTTGAAATTCAATATTTATGTATGTTCATATATTCGTGATAATGATTCGTAGTTTAGAAAAGTCGTTTGTTTATTGAATCTTTTAACACACACAATGACAACATCTATTCTCCTCTGCTCAAGTACAATACAACCCCCGTCTCACTCAGTTCTCAGGAATGCACTTTGCCAGTAATCCAACCTCCAGCACAAAATTAATTAGCTGATTGGACTGTAAGATTTACTTTGAGTTGACCTTTTGTTTCATTAGCTCTTTAACGAATTTCCGAATCATGTCAAATTCATTAGTTATATCTGCTATAATTTCTTTTGTATTAGTTGAAATTCGATATTTATGTATGTATAGTGATTTGTGATAACGATTCGTAGTTTGAAAAGTTGTTTGTTTATTGAATCTATTAACACACACAATGACAATATCTCTTCTCCTCTGATCAAATACAATACAAATATAAATATATATAATTTCTTTCGTATTCGTTGAAATTTGTTATTTTTTTATTCAGGCATTCGCATGCATGCGAATGTCCGAAAGATGTAAAATTTGGCTGAATTTTTATTAGTTACGAAACTAATTGCACAAGCCTACTGTAAAGTATAGTATAGCGTGCCCCTATAGCAAGGTAAAAAAAACTTCTGCCTTTAGAACAGCTCACTTCATGGCCAGGACTACATGTCCCATGAGGCATTGCTCCTCACACATTCACAAGTTCTCAGGCACCTACTGACATGTATGGATGGTGTACTGAGCTGTATGTGTGCTGCACTGTATTTCCTGATATGTAAACAAATACTGCATTCTGTATGCAGGCCAACTAATTGACTGACCGATTAATCAATTATGAAAACAGTTGACAACTATTTTCATAATCGACTAGTTGCTTCGGCCCTACTTGGGGTTGCAGTATGACTAGCCTTTATGTTGTAAAGAAATGAATAGCCAGTTGGTTTGAATAGTTTAGCAAAAGAGAACTGTGTAGGGCTGACAACACTCAGTCCACATAAATGCTGCGTGTTGTCAGCTAACAACAGAAAAGAAGGAGCTGAATGCATTTTTGGACGATCGATAGGTATTTTTCTGTACTTGTAGGGTACTTGAATTAAGTCAAATATAGGGATATGTGCATGTATTGCAGCAAAGTACTGCATGTTTTTATTTAATTATTTTATTATGACTTCCTACCTGACATATATTTTATGCTTTAATTTTCATGAATTGTTTCATGTTTTCTAGTAATAGACTAAAGTGAAAAAAATGTCTAGTTTATTTCTGATATTCAAAAACCTTTTCTTGATGGATAAGTTCAGTTTATAGAGAATGTTACACGTACACCTATAATAACATGTCCATCGTATCCCTGATACACCCTCCCCGTGATCTTCTCCCCCCACCCGCTGTCACAATTTTTAAAAATAGCGTGCCACTTTATTTACAGTGATCTGTGAATGAGAGAACTACATGCCGTCAGCCATTGTGGCTGATGGCTTGTAGTTCTCAATGGACTGTGGGTGCGTTAATGAGCGCTATCAGAGCTACTGGCTGAAAGCTGCAGGGCCTGTCTGCAGGATCCTGACACTACACCCATGATCGACTGATCACAGGTGCAATGCTTTGCAGGATCCCGAGGGAAAAAATAACCAATATATTTTTTTTCCTGCAAAAATATGTGCATTTTTTTTATTTTTTCCCAAAAGGTGAATTTAGCCATTAAAGCAGAGTTCCACATAAAAGTGGAACTTCCGCTTTAAAGTGTTTGTCAACCCCAAAAAATAAATAAATAGATTTCCTGGTTCCTTAAAGCAGATTAAAGAGCACATTTCTTGTGCCGTGTAATCTGCCCCCCTCTAAACTAAGCTTTACAGGGACAGTCCCCAGACTGAGGGTACAGTCCTCGGATCCCATCCGTCCCTGGTTTTGTCCCCGCTTTTGCCACGGGCACTTGAGCAGGCAGTTTCCTGGTGGACGAGGACCATGTTGGCTGTAAAAGGAGCCAGGTCTGTGGTCGCAGTAGTACTCGCAGAGTCGGAGAGGCTCCAGACTGACTTGTGCTACTGTAGCCGCCACTCCTGCTCCCCATTTGTCAATTGAAGATCCGCCACAATCCCGGGGGCACATGACTGCCCACTTTCCCAGCATCCCGCCCTTCTCCTACCTCTGCTCCCTCCTCCAATCAATCTCTTGGCAGCATAGGGTAGAGAACAGAGTATAGCGTTCCTCCTCCCTCCCTCCTGTACTGCAAGGTAATGATTACACTCTGTAGCTCCAGGCAATCCTGCCCCTCTGGACTACAATACCCATAGTTCCTTGAAGTACAGGAGAGAGGGGGAGGAACGCTGTGCTCTGTTCTCTCCTCTATGCTGCCGGGAGAGTGATATGAGGAGGGAGCAGTAATGGCCACAAGCACAAGAAGCGGGTGAGTTTGTGTGTATTATAACATAATAAGTAATTTTTCTCCTTCACTGATGGGCACTCATGCGGTGGCACTAATGGGCACTGAGAGGCAGTGGCACCGATAGGCCTCTGATGGGCACTCATGCTGAGGCACTGACAGGTGGCACTGAGAGGCAGTGGCATTGATAGGTGGCATTCCTGGGCACACATGTGGTGGCACTGATAGGCAGCCCTCATGTGGCGGCAATGATAGGCGGCACTGATGGACACTGATGAAGCTGAACTGATGGGCACTGATGAGGCTGCATTGATGGACACTGGTGAGGCTGCATTGATGGACACTGGTGAGGCTGCATTGATGGACACTGGTGAGGCTGCATTGATGGGCACTGATGAGGCTGCATTGATGGACACTGGTGAGGCTGCATTGATGGACACTGGTGAGGCTGCATTGATGTACACTGATGAGGCTGCATTGATGGGCACCGATGAGGTTGCATTGATGGGCACCGATGAGGTTGCATTGATGGGCACTGGTGAGGCTGTTGAGGCTGCATTGATGGACACTGATCAGGCTGCATTGATTGGCACTGGTGAGGCTGCATTGATTTGCACTGGTGAGGCTGCATTGATGGACACTGGTGAGGCTGCTTTAATGGGCACTGGTGAGGCTGCATTAATGGACACTGGTGAGGCTGCATTGATTGACACTGGTGAGGCTGCATTGATTTGCACTGATGTGGTTGCATTGATTTGTACTGGTGAGGCTGCATTGATGGGCACTGATCAGTCTGCATTGATGGGCACTAGCAAGGCTGCATTGATGGGCACTAGCGAGGCTGCATTGATGGACACTAGCGAGGCTGCATTGATTGGCACTGTTGAGGCTGCATTGATGTGCACTGGTGAGGCTGCAATGATGTGCACTGGTGAGGCTGCAATGATGGGCACTGGTAAGGCTGCATTGATGGGCACTGGTGAGGCTGCATTGATGGGCACTGGTGAGGCTACGTTGATTGGCACTGGTGAGGCTGAATTGATGGTCACTGATGAGGCTGCTTTAATGGACACTGATGAGGCTGCGCTGATGGGCGCTAATGAGGCTGCATTGATGGACACTGGTGAGGCTGCACTGATGGGCACTGATGAGGCTGCATTGATGGGCACCAATGAGGTTACATTGATGGGCACTGGTGAGGATGTGCTGATGGGCACTGATGAGGCTGCATTGATGGACACTGATCAGGCTGCATTGATGGACACTGATCAGGCTGCATTGATGGGCACTGATCAGGCTGCAATGATGGGCACTGGTAAGGCTGCAATGATGGGCACTGGTGAGGCAGCATTGATGGGCACTGGTGAGGCTGCGTTGATTGGCACTGGTGAGGCTGAATTGATGGGCACTGATGAGGCTGCTTTAATGGACACTGATGAGGCTGCGCTGATGGGCGCTAATGAGGCTGCATTGATGGACACTGGTGAGGCTGCACTGATGGGCACTGATGAGGCTGCATTGATGGGCACCAATGAGGTTACATTGATGGGCACTGATGAGGATGTGCTGATTGGCACTGATGAGGCTGCATTGATGGACACTGATCAGGCTGCATTGATGGACACTGATCAGGCTGCATTGATGGGCACTGATCAGGCTGCATTGATGGGCGCTGATCAGGCTGCATTGATGGGCACTGGTGAGGCTGCAATGATGTGCACTGGTGAGGCTGCAAGGATGGGCACTGGTAAGGCTGCATTGATGGGCACTGGTGAGGCTGCATTGATGGGCACTGGTGAGGCTGCGTTGATTGGCACTGGTGAGGCTGAATTGATGGGCACTGATGAGGCTGCTTTAATGGACACTGATGAGGCTGCGCTGATGGGCGCTAATGAAGCTGCATTGATGGACACTGGTGAGGCTGAACTGATGGGCACTGATGAGGCTGCATTGATGGGCACCAATGAGGTTACATTGATGGGCACTGGTGAGGATGTGCTGATGGGCACTGATGAGGCTGCATTGATGGACACTGATCAGGCTGCATTGATGGACACTGATCAGGCTGCATTGATGGGCACTGATCAGGCTGCATTGATGGGCGCTGATCAGGCTGCATTGATGGGCACTGGTGAGGCTGCATTGATTGGCACTGATGAGGCTGCATTAATTGGCACTGATGAGGCTGCATTGATAGACAGTGGTGAGGCTGAATTAATGGGCACTGGTGAGGCTGCATTAATTGGCACTGGTGAGGCTGCATTGATGTGCACTGATGAGGTTGCATTAATTAGCACTGGTGAGGCTGCATTGATGGTCACTGGTGAGGCTGCATTGATGGGCACTGATCAGTCTGTATTGATGGACACTGATCAGGCTGTATTGATTGGCACTGGCGAGGCTGCATTGATTGGCACTGGTGAGGCTGCAATGATGGGCACTGGTGAGGCTGCAATGATGGGCACTGGTGAGGCTGCATTGCTGGGCACTGGTGAGGCTGCATTGATGGGCACTGGTGAGGCTGCATTGATGGGCACTGGTGAGGCTGCGTTGATGGGCACTGCTGAGGCTGCATTGATGGGCACTGGTCAGGCTGCATTGGTGGGCACTGGTGAGTATAATACTGGTGAGTATAATACACTCTTCAAATGTGCTTTAAAATGCATGGTTTAACCTTTTATGAACAAGAAAATAATGACGTTATGTGGTAGGGCTGGTATAATAATACTATGGGGCTTGTATGAAATGATTTCAGAAATAAAGTATATATCATACAATCATTCCATAAAAACATACCAAATACACTGCATATATCATTTGAGGAAAATATGCTTATAAAATAGTTTACTATTTGCCAATAAAAAAAAAATGTCCCCAGATTAAAAAATGTGGTCACCTTACTCTAATTTGTAAAAAACCTCCCTAAACCTACCACTTCCTGTATGCCCTCTCTCTACTGACCACGATAACCAGGGCTACTCAGCCCTGATTACCGTGGTCAGAGTACATCTCTCGGTCATACGTAGCTGTCCTCTCTGCTCTCCTCTCTCCTCCTCACCCCCTCCTTCCTGCCTGTCAGCTAGTGTGTGTGTGTCTCTCTGCCGCACACCCCCCCCCCCGCCCCCGCCGCTATTATTAAAATTAAAAATGTGTAAATGCTCACTGGCAGCCCGTTTCTTATATTCTGGCATACACCCGTTTAAGCACTCCTCGCCTCCTGACATGCCACACCTGGCATGTAATTTTTTTTGGGGGGGGTGGGTTACCTGTCCAGGATTCACCCGGACAGTTCGGGTTTTGAATCATGCATCCGGATTTCAGACTGCAGAAACCCGAACACATTATTCAGACTGGACTGTGCCTTCTTAGCATAGGCTGGACTATGGCTTCTGATGGCAGTTGTCTAAGCTTAGAGTGTCTGTTACACTCTCTTTCATGCTGCCCAAAGCCAGCACTAACAGTTCCCCCCACACACACACACAGACGGGAGAGGAGAGAGGGCGACATCTGCACCTCTTCCTCCCACACCTACCCCTCTGTGTCTGTGAAAAGGAAAGTGCGGGCTGGAAATTTGAAGTCCAGCAGCCTCAGATACATCTGGATGAGAGGTGCTGACTGCCAAGGGGTGATTGAGCTCACCATCCATCCCTGTCTGTGACTTAAGTCTCCCCCCTTCTCTCTCTTGCCCCCAAGTAAGCTCACTAAGGCAAATCAGGGTTCTCAGAACACCCCTTACGAGTAAAGATGTGCTATGCTGAGCTCCACTGGAGTAATCTTTGCTGGGGCAAGCTATATAGCTGGATCTATTCAGAGTGTCTTTTTATGTCAAACTGAACGGTACCAGGACCCCATTGTGGAAGAAACGAGGTTTAGCCTGTAACGCTTCTCTTTTTGAGAGCTGGACCCCATGATCCAGTGCTTTGGTTTTTTCAACCATAAAGCTTCCTGGCGGGGTGCTATATTGGTCCAAGGGAGGGAAGCCTTAATAAAAAGTGGCCCTGGTCCTTGATGGATTTTTAACGGAGCCCGCCGTGAGGGGTGAAGATTGGGTCTGTTTGGTTTTACCACAGAATCCCTGCAGTGGAATAAGGTAAGTGGAGATTCCTAAGGAATTTAGAAATTTCTTATGGATTTTCTCCTTGTAGTAAATATTGTCATGCCTAAAGTCGCCACCAGGGGCTGTAAAGAGCACGTACCTTGTTCATGCTTTCCATATAGCTCTGTGTCAGCAGAAGCTGCAGGCTTCCTCTGGCTAAGCAGTCCCAAGCCTCCGGTAAGATGTTGAAGGGGGGTTTTTCTTACTAAAACAACCCCACCAGGGCAGGAGTTTTCTAGGAAAGGGGAGCCCAGAACAATTGGCGGTATTCTGCTCCACTCCCTCTTCCACTACCTCAACACGGCTGTTCTCCATCTGCTCTCCTCCTCTCCACCACCACCTCTCACATACCAAACCCATCGGATCGGAAGCACGCTCACACAGGGAAATGTTTTTTTTTTAAAGGAGGGGGTGCGTGGTAGGAAGATGGAGGGGGCGTGGCTTAGCTCAGCGTTGGCATGCCTCAACGTCCACAGCGCAGGTGCATAATAAAAAGCTCCATTTGTAGACTGCAGGCTGACAGAGGGACACAAGAGCAGATGGGGGCATGTAAGTGGTGACACAGGCATTCCCAAGGCACGTTTACTGAGCATCAGGCTGAGCATTAATAGAAGCGGCAGTTGCTTGACTATTTTCAGTGGGTGCATTTTTTTCTGGCAGTACCTCTGCATTTGTGCATCGGACTATGGTCAGAAGGGGAGGTGAAAACACCCCAAAAAGGGGCACAACGGAGTCTCCCTCAGGCTCTGAGGACCCTAGTCTTATCACTACAATGCTCCCCTGAGAGATCTGGAGTGGCTGGTCAGGGTGAGCCATCGGGGCCGTCAAGTCCAACATTACAGCCCTTGTCTATATTACTGAGGAGGTTTTTTTCCTCAGCCTTGAGATTGGAAGAAAGGTTAGCAGCTTTAATTGCATCTTCCCAGAGTGGGAGAAAATGCGACAGGTCCCCTTTTACTACCCAGGACCCTGAAACAGAGGAACTGGGGGCAAGAGAAGATCAATTCCCCTCAGGGGACTGTGAGGAGGCTGATGACTCCTCTTCTGAGGGGTCAATTATGGAAGGACCTCCTTCAGCTTCAGAATCTGAAAGATTGCTGGTGCAATCTCTTACTGTAATGGTCCTCTCCACATTTATGCTACCCTTAACTGAGTCGGTTGGTAAGCCCACTTCTTGTTTGGGTTTGCTAAAACCTCCTCAAGCTTTGCATGCCTTTCTTGTCCATTAATTGCTGGTACAGCTTATGTATTCTGAGTGGGATCACCCAGATAAGCATTTTTTTCCTCCTAAAAAATTCTCAGCACTTTATCCTGTGGAGGAAAAATTCACAAAAAAGTGGGAGATACCAGCAATTGACGCTGCTATATCCTCTGTGAATAAAAGTTTGACTTGTCCAGTAGACAATGCTCAAATGCTTAGGGATCCAACTGATAAGAAATTGGAATTCCTGTTAAAAACGCATTTTCTTTGGCAGGTTCGGTGACTCAACCTGCAGTGGCAGCAATTGGTGTATGTCAATCCTTGAAAGATCAGTTGAGACAGGTGCTCAAGGTTATCCCTGATTAGCAGGCCCAGCTACCAGGGGCTTTATGCTTTGAAATTGATGCTATGAGAGATTCTATTATTCAGGCCTTACGCCTTACGCTTGGGCTGGTGCATATGTGTAGAATCCTATGGTTGAAAAATTGGTCAGCCGAAGCGCCATGCAATAAACTCCTGGTTAGTTTTCCTTTCTGCGGTGAACGGCTGTTTGGGGATGATTTGGATAAAATACATCCAAAAAATTTCAAGTGGAAAAAGTACCAGTTTGCCAGTTAAGAAAAGGAATAAACGTCTTTCATTTAAACAAGCTCCTTCTCCAGTGCCAGGGGCATCAGCCTCCAGACAGTCATGATGGCCTCTGCATTAGGTTCAAGAGGTAAACCTCAGGGTCAACCCCAGGGACTAAAGAAGTCCTGGGGAAAGGAAACCTACAAAAAAAAATACTAAAGCCTCTTTATGAAGGGTGCCCACGCTCGCTCGAGTGGGAGGGAAGACTTCTTCCGTTCTCAAGGGTCTGGCAGGAGGAGTTTCGAGACAGATGGGTGATCTCCACAATAGGTTACAAACTAGAGTTCCAAGAGTTCCCGTCTCCTCATTTTCTCACATCGAACATCCCCAAGGATCCAGAGAAAAAGAAGTCTCTCTTTCAAGCATTGGACCACCTTTTGTCTCAAAAAGTGGTCATGGTGGTCCCCATGTAGGAGCAGGGGTTGGGGTTTTATTCAAACCTTTTCACTGTGCCAAAACCAAATGGAGATGTCAGACTCATTCTAGATCTAAAAGATCTAAACCAGTTCCTGAATATCTGCTCTTTTCGCATGGAATCAATCCGATCAGTTGGCTCCATCCTACAAGGAGGAGAATTTCTGGCATCAATCGACATCAAGGATGCATACCTCCATGTGCCTATTTTCCCCGCTTACCAGAAATATCTACGCTTCGAGGTAGAAAAATGAAATTTTCAGTTTGTAACTCTGCCTTTCGGTCTAGCTACTGCACTTTGGGTTTTTACAAAGGTCCTGGCCCCTCCTCTGGCCAGATTAAGGGCTCAAGGTATAACAACTATAGCTTACCTAGACGATCTGCTCTTGATAGACCAGTCGGTCTGACCAAAGTGTGGTCACTACCGTCAACTACCTGGAATACCTAAGTTGGATTCTCAACCTAGAGAAATCTTCCCTAAAACCATCAAGGAGATTAGAGTACTTGGGTCTGGTCATAGATACAGCCCAGAAAAGGCTATTTTTGCCCCAGGCAAAGATCAGAGCCATAAAGGAGCTGATTCAGGTGCTCAGAGCAAAGAAGAATCCTTCTATTCGGCTTTGCATGAGGTTATTGGGAAAGATGGGTGCTTCATTCAAAGCCTTTCCTTACGCTCAGTTTCATTCAAGACTGCTGCAAAACAGTATCCTATCGGCTTGGAACAAGAAAGTCCCAGCTCTAGATTTCCCAATGCGTCTGTCCTCAAAGGTGTGCCAGAGCCTCAGTTGGTGGTGAATAACCAAAAATCTGCAGAAGGGAAAATCCCTCTTACCAGTTACCTGGAAGATGGTAACAACAGATGCCAGCCTTTCGGTTTGGGGAGCAGTCCTGGAAGAGGCAACTGTCCAAAGCAAATGGCCCATCAACAATCTAGAGATTTGGGCAGCGAGCTTGGCCCTAAGGGCCTGGACATTCAGGTTGTGGAATTGTCCTGTCAGGATCCAATCCGACAATGCCACGGCAGTGGCCTATATTAATCACCAGGGGGGCACAAGAAGTCATGTGGCCCAGAGAGAGGTGAATCATATCCTAACTTGGGCAGAAAACCATGTAACTTGCCTATCAGCAGTCTTCATTCCAGGGATAGAAAAATTGGCAGGCGGACTACTTGAGTCGCCAGCAGTTGTTTCCGGGAGAATGGTCCCTTCAACCCGATATTTTCCTGGCAATATGCCGGAGATGGGAGATCCTGGACGTAGACCTGTTTGTGTCCAGGTTCAACAAAAAGATTGACAACTTTTTGTCAAGAACAAAGGATTCGCTACCATGCGGAACAGATGCCTTGGTGGCCCAGTGGGATCAGTTTTTACTTATTTATGCATTCCCTCCCATTCTGCTGCTTCCACAACTTCTTCGCAGGATCAAGCAGGAAGGGAATTCAGTAATCCCTGTGGCCAAGAAGATCTTGGTATGCAGAGATCATAAATATGGCAGTAGGGGACCTATGAACCCTACCACCATGTCTGGACCTACTCTCGCAAGGTCGGGTATTCCATTTTACCTTACAAACGCTAAATTTAATGGTTTGGCTGTTGAGACCCACATTCTGAAGAGGTGTGGGCTGTCAGGATCAGTTGTATCTACCTTGATTAGTGCAAGGAAGCCGGCCTCCAGAGTCATATGTTATAGAGTCTGGAAGGCATATGTTTGCTGGTGTGAATCCAGGGGTTGGCATCCCAGAAAGTATGTTACAGGTAGAATCCTTACCTTTCTGCAAATGGGGTTAGAGATGAAGCTGGCCTTGAGTCTCAGCCTTATCGGTATTGTTTCAACAACAACTTGCTTTGCATTCTTTGGTCTGTAGCTTTATACAGGGGGTAACACAGATTAATCCACCAGTTAGGTCACCCCTGAACCCTTGGTACTTGAATTTAGTTCTGTCGGCATTACAGAAACAGTCTTTTGAGTCGATATGACATATTCCCTTGGTCCTTTTGTCAAGGAAGCTAGTTTTTCTGGTAGCTATATCTTCTGCAATAAGGGTATCAGAGTTGGCTGATCTTTCTTGTAAAGAGCCATATTTAATTATTCACAAGGATAGGGTAGTATTGCGTCCTCATCCAAACTTTCTACCGAAGGTAGTGTCAGGTTTTCATCTAAACCAGAATATTGTTCTACCCTTATTTGTTTCCAGAAATCTGTTCTATGGAAGAAAAGTCGCTACATTCTCTTGATGTAGTGAGAGCAATCCAAATCTACAGATTCGAAAAACTGATGTTTTGTTTGTGTTGCCTGAAAGTCCTAAAAAAGGACAGGCAGCATTGAAATCTACTATTTCTAATGCCGCGTACTCACTACCGGACTTTTCGATGGACTAGATCTGACGGAACGAATCCGCTGGACAATTCAATTGTGTGTGGGCTTCATCGGACCTTTGCTGTCTAAAATTCAGATGGACATATGCGATGCATAGTAGCCCATTATGCTTTACCTTTGCAGGGAGACAAAGAGGAAGTAAACCCATCAGGGTTTTCTTCCTCTTTAAGCTGTAAAAAAAGACTTATGATTGCACAGCTATGAATAAAGT
This sequence comes from Lithobates pipiens, assembly GCF_037356315.1. Classification (NCBI taxonomy): domain Eukaryota; kingdom Metazoa; phylum Chordata; class Amphibia; order Anura; family Ranidae; genus Lithobates; species Lithobates pipiens. Next base: position 19,501,278 of record NW_027507696.1, read on the forward strand.
CAGCCGGTGCTCCAAGTAAACACTGTTAAAGAGGATATTCAACCTGTAAACAACATTTTAAAAGTCAGCAGCTACACATACTGTAGCTGCTGACTTTCAAAAAACACACACTTACCTGTCCCAAGATCCAGCAATGTCCTCACCTGACCCGGCTCTTTGCTGGTCTTTGGGTCAGGAGCCGGCGTCTTAAAGTGTTACTAAACCCAGGACCCTGCATGGGGGTGGGGGAACTTAGTGATTTCATCTTATACTCTGATTTCTTAGATACTGTTATGACATATTGTGCTGCCACCTGGTTGCCTTTGTAGGAACTACCCCAAGGCAGTCTTGTACTACATTAGTTTAATTGCCTGATGTACTTTGTTTTATGCTTGTTACATGACCCTTAACCCTTTTTTTGGCAGTGTCAATTTATTTTGCATTCATACAGTAAGATTATAAGATGAAATTATATTACTGTTTGTCTGATCACGTGGCTGATAATGCTACATAATCAGTACATTTAAAGGCGTTATAAAGGCAGAAGGTTCTTTGTCTTAATACATTCTATGCATTAAGATAAAAAGCCTTCTGTGTGCAGCAACCTCTTACTTACCTGACCCCATCTCTATCCAGCGATGTCCACTAGTCCCCCAGCCATCCAGGATTCTCCTCCTGATTGGCTGAGACACAGCAGCGGTGCCATTGGCTCCCCCGGCTGTCAGAGTAAGTTAGCCAATCAGGAGAGAGTGGAGCCAAATGACAGCTCCGTGTCTGAATGGACACACAGAGCTGCAGCTCAGCTCGGGTGCCCCCATATCAAGCTGCTAGTTGCAGGGGCACTCGACAGGAGGGAGGGGCCAGGAGAGCCAAAGATTGACCCGAGAAGAGGAGGATCTGGGCTGCTCTGTGCAAAACCACTGCACAGAGCAGGTAATTGTTGTAATTGTTGATGTAAGTATTGTTATTTAAAAGAAAAAAAAAAACAAGACTTTACAATCACTTTAAGAACTAGTAAGCTGCAATATGTTAAATTTTTGTTTTTAGGTTTCAACACTGCTGTATGCTATGAATTATTATTATTATTTTTTTTGTGTGTTTATCCAATACAATTCAAATGACGTTGTCTGAATTTGCACCTGAATCAGAACCAAAGACGCACAGGACTCTTTTTAAGTGCAGACCATGTCCGCCCTGGAGCTGTGTGATCTGGCTCCATTGAGAGCAGGTCACACTCTCCTGTCATGCGAATGGATGCAGGGAAATCCACATGCCATTCGCATATGTGTGATCCCGGGCCTAAATGTTTATGTTGGCACTGCAGTTCGTGTCCTCCTAAAGCTTACTCCTTTACTTGTGACTGCTGAACCGTCATGATTCTGAAATATGGACGCTGGTCTACAAGCTCAATGCCTCTACTCCAGTATTGCTCCATGCTGCAGATGCACAAAGCATGGAATTTGTCATTGAAGTCACATAAGATAAGGCTTTATTGACCTTTGGTACCACATATCTTACTAATCAGTATTTATTATTAAACAGCAATTAGGAAATGATTTTCATAGAATTTACTGGTAAATACATTAAACAGTTGAATTGCCCTTATTTATCAGCAGTTAAACCATAAAATACTAAACTGTTGACTGGCTTTTCGAAAAGGGACTACTGAAAACTATTAAGATGGCTTATGACTGCCTTTTTTTTGTTGATAATAGACAAACACATGCTCAAATGATCTTTCCTGTTTTGCCTAGCAGTTACTTAGTAATTCTTAAAAGTGGTGTTTGTTTACATGTAATTATTGGTTCTATGATGTGGAATTTTCATACATGTCTTTCTGGTTCTCCATGTGTTGTTTTTATCCACCATCGTGGTCATGAATATACTATGACCCTAAGGCTTCTAATTGTAATGTAGGGCATTGGGTCATTTTCTTTATGGCTCTGCCTGTTTGTGCTTCACAGACCTTCAGAAGAAGGGAGGCTGGGTGATGTGTGTTTTTGCTATAGAGAGACATTCCTCTGCTACAATCTGTTTACCATCTCAGGTTTCAGTCCAGTCTCCTGTGCTTGTTGATCTGTCCAGGGTATGTCTGCTGAAATTACAAGCAGAGTGGGAAACGCTAACCATCCTAATGCAAGGACCTGTTGACATTATTCACAGTGTCTGTTTACCTGAGATGACTTATGGAGCACCCTGATGTCTAAAAGCTTACACGTTTCGGGTTCAGTAACAGAAAAATTATTATTAGACTGTAAGCTCTTCTGAGCAGGGCCCTCTTAATCCTCTTGTATTTTATTGTATTGTACCTGTATTGTCTCCTTTTATATTGTAAAGCGCTGCGTAAATTGTTGGCGCTATATAAATCCTGAATAATGTAGCGGATGACATTTGGGATCAAATGTCACATGCCTGTATATTTAGTTTTTGGCCTCAGAACAGTCAAGGTTCTGAGGGTTAATTGTGTAGGTAGGCCAACACCAGTATGGCCAGGCTGTGTTTGGAAGTTCTGCCTGGTCATGTGGACGGTGCACATGACAGGCTAGAATCAAGTCTGGTTGGATGTTTGAGTATTGGCCTTCTCAGAGCCAATCATTGGGAGTGCCGGGGCCTGCTGAGGAGTCTGGGAAGGGGTACTTAAAGGGGTGTGAGTCACGTGTTTGGCGTTCCGGAGTTGTTCAAGAGACCCGTATGTTCTGGTCTGGTTCCAGGACCGGGGTAGCCCCGTGAGGGGACCCGGTCACGGGGTGTTCGACACCCTGCAAAATGTTCCTGTCAGTGGCCCCTGAAAGGCCTGCCTGGTCTGGGGTAGGGATCCGTCCATTCCCAAGTCTTGGAACCTGCTGGTCTGAGGTTCAGTAACTGAGGGAGGATTCAAAGTGTCCAGGTGTGCTCTCGGCTTGGAGGGACACCGCAGCTTGTGGAAGTGACCGGGGGAGAACGCTTTGGAGGAGGGCAAGTGGCATCCCGAGAAGTGCCTGGTTACTGAGTTGAGAAGGACATTGATGAATTCACACTTTTCCAGTACCATAAAGGAGACGGGAAACGTTCCAGGTACGGAGAAAAAAGGTTCCTGTTTGCCCTTAGTTTGTTCCAGTTTGAGTCAACGTGCTGACTGCCATGATCTCTGCCTAGAGATCTGTTCAGCCTTGAAGTGCCCAGCTGCGAGTGGCTACTCTCTGGGTGGAAATAGAGACTTTGCCAGACCTGCAGTTCAAGGTGCCTAAGTTCTTCACCCATGTCCCCTGTTCCCTAAGAGACTGTGTTAATTGAAAGTTCTACTGCAGAATAAAACCTTTTTGAAAAGACTTCATCTGTGTCAGTGTACAAGTCCTTGGGTATCAACCCTGGGAACCCCGAGAAGTGGAGGAGCAGGCCGAGAGAAGGTAACCGGTAAGCCCATTAAGTCAAGGCCGCCCTACAACGGGTTATGGCCACTACAATAATAATAATAATTATCCAACTACCTACAAACATTAGACAGTGTCCAACCTTGCACGTGTAATGTGGTTAATGAACAGTGTTTCTACTGTAAAATGGTGAATGATATGGTAAAGGGAAGCACCACTGAAAGGGAGGGGGCAGTAATTTGTAGGTAAACCCAGTAGTAAAGACCCTGCTGAACCAGACAAATTTCTCGTTCAAAGGTTTTTATTGAAAGATCAACATATGGTAACAAGTATAATGTATCAATTAAAGGTATTTTAGTAGTTACATGTAAATGAACCACTTGCCGACTGCCTCATGCCGATATACGTCGGCAGAAGGGCTCGTACAGGCAAACTAACGTACCTGTATGTTGCCCTTTAAGAGGCGGGAGGTGTGTGCCCGCTGCAAGCTCTGTGAATCGGGTTGCAGGTCATCGAGTCCGCGGGGGTACCCGCGATTGACTCACAGAGAGGAAGAACGGGGAGAAGCTAATGTAAACAAGCATCGCCCCATTCTGCCTAGTGACAGTGTCACTGATCTCTGCTCCCTGTGATCGGGAGCAGAGATCAGTGATGTGTCACACGTAGCTACGCCCCCCCACAGTTAGAATCACTCCCCAGGACATACTTAACCCCATACACTGCCCCCTAGTGTTTAACCCCTTCACTGCCAGTGTCATTTACACAGGAATCAGTGCATTTGTATAGCACTGATTGCTGTATAAATGACAATGGTCCCAAAAATGTCTGCTGTGTCCGCCATAATGTCGCAGTCCCGATAAAAATCTCTGATCGCCGCCCATACTAGTAAAAAAAAAAAAATAATAAAAATAATTTATTAAAAAAACTATTTTGTAAGTGCTATAACTTTTGCGCAAACCAATCAATAAACGCTTATTGCGATTTTTTTTTTTACCAAAAATATGTAGAAGAATACGTATCGACCTAAACTGAGGAATTTTTTTTATATATATATATTTTTAGGGGATATATATTATAGCAAAATGTAAAAAAGAATGCATTTTTTTCAAAATTGTCGCTCTTTTTTTGTTTATAGCGCAAAAAATAAAAACCGCAGAGGTGATCAAATACCACCGAAAAAATCTCTATTTGTGGGAAAAAAAGGACAACAATTTTGTTCGGGAGCACCGTCGTACGACTGCACAATTGTCAGTTAAAGCATCGCAGTGCCGAATCGCAAAAAGTGGTCTGGTCAGGAAGGGGGTACATTTTTTCGGGGGGTGAAGCGGTTAAAGTGTTACCAAACCAAGGACCCTGCATTCATTATATCTGGTTTCCCACAGTACAGAGGACATAGAAATGCAATTATTTTTGTAAATATAAACTGCTAAATAGTCTTGTGACTTCGATCAGTGTCTGGTTAAAGCTTGTAGGAGGAGTTTTCATTCTTCTTTGACTGTCCTATGAGGATGCAGGACCCTTGACCCTCTGTCTGGGCAGTGCTGATTGGCCCTGTGCTAATCATATGCACCCTCCCAAGGAAGGAAAAAAAAAACTCTAGCAATACACACCAAACTGAGCATGTGCAGATTGACTCCAAAGGCTCTGTTCTATCTAGAGAGGGACTGGGGACAGTGCAAGAGGGGGAAGATCAGACAAGACAGGACCAAACAGCCTTTTTACACAATGCAGAGAATAAACCCCTGAGATTCCACAGTGAGTATAACAAGCATGTGTTTTTCTCTATTTAAAGTTCCTAGAACTGCAGTTTGGTTTTGGGTTTAATTACACCAAATTATGGTTTCAGTACCAGTCTAGCTGGATTGCACTGTGTTCTGCTTGGCCTGCTGTCATCTGCTGTCATCACTGGCAAGTGTGACAACTAAAAAAAGAAAGCTGCGCTGAAAAACTTATACCATAAATAGTGCTAAATTATATCATTACCACCATAACACAAACTTAATTTTCCACCTTGTGTACAAATGATTGATATAAGCACAAAAATAATGAAAAACAGTAATGAAAATAAGAGATAAAACGTGAATCGTCCAAAAATAATAAAAGCAGGAGAATGAGAAGGTGAAACTTCAATCCGCTTAAGTGACTTCGCACACAACACCCTCAAAGTATGATCCAGTGAGGCTTACCAGCTAGCAAGATCTCATTTTAGGGAGATCTCACGTGCCTGTAATTTTAACCACCAATCCGGACCTTTAAGGGACACAGCTGATTTCTCCAATCTTTATGCCCCTTCTTCAGAACATCTCTCGTTTCAACCACATTCATTTAATGAGATAAAACAGAAATGATCCCATAGCGTAACTCGGTATAAAACTTTTATTAAGCAATATAAAATCAAGAATGTAAACTCACAATTCAGCCGTATACAAGCGTGTATATAAAATAACGAGCCGGCCGCTCACACTTCCAAGTGTGACAACGCAGTTTAGCTGGGCATATTGAGTGCCACTTTTCTCGGAACCAGCCTAGTGGGAGTGTCATCCTGCTGTGCATTCTGGGAGAGGGTACTTAAGGTGCTGACATCACGTGCTTCTGGGTTCCGGTCCAGAAGATTTTTCTGTCTGTTTTGGTTCTGGTCCTCCTGACCAGCCCCCATGGCCCTCATGGCCTGGGGTGTGGATCCATCCAATTCTGAGTCTCAGGGCTGGCTAGCCCGAGGCAAAGTAACTGGAGGGAGGATTCAGAAGTGGTTCAGTGCCGTCTCATCTGTGGAGAGACCCAGCAACTGAGGAAGCAACCAGGGGAGGACTCTTCGGGAGAAGGCCACACTGAAGGCTGGCTTCTCAAAAAGAGCCTGGAGGCTTAGTTGAAAGACCCCAAGTGAATCTACACTCGTATGGTAATTCTGGACCGGCTACAAGATACTGGTATGGTATGAGGGCTCTCTAAATTGGTCTATATCCTTCAGTTACTGGCAGAGTTGTGGCAGAGACTTTATTCAAACATTCCATATGCAAGTCTGTGGCAGAGGCTTCGCTTTATCTGAACACTCTATCAGCTGCTAGGCCTAGTGAGAGGAGGTCTATCAGGTAGCTGTGAGAATCCAGTTGTGAGTGGCTATTCTCTGGATTTTTATAGTGAGAGACTTCCTATTTTGAGTAGTTCCAACAGTACCTGGACTTTCTACCTAAACCCTCTAAACCTCATTGAGAGACTGTGTTTTGTCTACCTTTTTTGCAAATAAAAATCCCAAAAGTGGATCCAGTGTCAGTTTCTACAATTCTTTGGGCCATCTACCCCTAGACGTATATAAAGTCAAGAAGGTAACGGTAAGCCCAGCAAATCAGTTGCTCCTTCGGGGGTCAGTGCTACACATGCTTTACTGCATATACAGACTGATTTTACAGTTGTGGGTTTAGTAACACTTTAAGCCTAATACACACGGGCCAAAGGTCGGCCAATGTGTACTGCAGCTGGTCACACAGAAACAGAACAGATAAGCAGTTTTTTGCTCAGCCCTGCTGGGGTGAACGGCACAGGCCGGGGGCTGTGAGACCCCTTCCACCCACTACTTCTCTGCTTCCTTCCTGCTCGCTTTTAGAGGATTTCAAGTGGGTGTGTTAGACCGCTGCCTGGGGATACGGGAGGACTAGCAGCCAGCGGTCTTACAAACAGGAAGTCACCAGACAATAAAGTTTTTTTCAGCAAGATGAGCAGCGTATTACAGAGGAACTACACAGCTCAGAAGAACATGGCTGACAGTTGGTGAAGGTAGGAGATCAGCAACAAGGACATGTAAAAAAAAAAAAAATGTCTTTAACGTCTTTTCAAAAGTGAATAACAATGTTCCTCCTAGATCAATATACGTGGATCTGCAGTACAAGAGTGCCAGCCATGCATTTTGTGTTTGCATCTGTGTTTCTGTATAAAATATTAAAGACATCAATCAGGTATTTGTTCTGTAATAAAGCCATTTCCCTTATGTAATCCAAGAATCACTGAAATTCAAGCTGCTGTTGTGTTCAAATTACTTCAGGTACGTTTGAAGAACAGAGTATCGTATTTGCTATTGTTTGCTGTGATTTACCACTGCATTTTCATGTAAAATCATTTTTTGCTATCTAAATCAGAACTTGACAATTAGGCACAACCTACAATGGTGATTGAGTAAAACAGCCACATCGTATCAAGCGTGCATCATGTCTGTGACTCAGCTGATTTTTTTTTGTTCAAACATTTACAGCGTATATAATGTGGTCCTAACGTGAATGAGCTTCATGCTTTAACAAAACCGAGATTCATGCAGACTAAAACCTGATGCTGAATTGTGCACAAGCCTGTCTTGCTGCCTTTACAGCTTAAGGTTGTTGGTCATGGAGGAAGGCAGTAAAACTGCTCATCAACCACCTATATTTACCATCCCCAGAGTCTGGGGATGGAGATAGGGGAGATGATAATATAAAGCTGGCAATACACCAGTAAAATTATGTTTGAACATTCACACGGAAATTCTGAAAAGTCAGTCATCAGAGCATACATTTTTTCCATCATTGAGTCAACTAATTTAGTTTGAAAGCCCTTACAGTTTTGTCCAGACCTGCTACCTGAATGGAACCCCAGGCATGTTAACTACTTCAGCTCCAGAAGGTTTTACCCCCTTCAGGACCAGGCCATTTTTTTGGTGATACAGCAGTGCATTATTTTAGCTGACTATTGCGTGTCCATTCGACGATGTACCCAAACAAAATTGAGGTACTTTTTCCCCACAGATAGAACTTTCTTTTGGTGGTATTTAATCAAGTCTGTGTTTTTTATTTTTTGCGCTATAAACAAAAAATTACAGACAATACAATACAAGAAAAAAACATAATTTTTTTACTTTCTGCTATAAAACATACCCAATAAAAAATGTAAAAAATCAAATTTCTTCATCAATTTAGGCCACTATGTATTCTGCTACATGTTTTTGGTAAAAAGAATCCCAATAAACTTATATTGATTGGTTTGCGCAAAAGTTATAGCGTCTACAAACTATGGGATATTTTTATGGAATTTGTATTGAATTTTTTTTACTATTAATGGCAGCGATCAGCGACTTATAGTGGGACTGCAATATTGCGGCGGACAAATCAGACACTAAGTGATACTTTGGACACTTCTTTGAGGACCAGTTATACTAATACACTAGTGATCAGTGCTACAAAATATGCACTGTCATTGTACTAATGACACTGGCAGGGCCAATCAAAGGGTTAAATGTGTCCCTAATGGGTGCTTTTTAACTGTGTGGGGGGTGCTTGTACTGTAAGAAGACAGAGATCTGTGTTCCTGTTTAGCAGAAACACAAGATCTCTGTCTTCTGTCACAGAACGGCAGTCTTCCTTGTTTACATAGGCAGACTGCCATTCTGTCTGCCTTAGAAACGGTCGGTGGGTCCCGGCGGACATCGAGTCCGCCGAACCCGCTGATTGGCTCCCGTATGTGCACTCCCCAGACCTGGAAGAAAAAATCACATAGAGATATGTGATTTCGTGCTAAAGGGCCTCCCTGCTGCAATATATGTACATGGGGTGGTCCTTAAGCGTTTAAAGAGGTTTCTTTTACAATACAGTATGTGTGATTTTTCCTGAACGAAAACCACATTCACAGTTAGAATTTCATTAATTCAAGAAACAATTGAGCACTGTCTGTAATACTTTTTTTATTTGCACTAACATACAGTTTTTTAGGACAAGCTTCCAGGATGTGTCAGCTTCTACAAAGTCCCAGCAGTACTAACGGGACCTTGATGAGAAAGCTTGTCCTGAAAAATTGTATGTTAGTGCAAATAAAAAAAGTATCAAGGACAGTACAGAATTGCTGTTGTCACAACTGCACTAATACTGCTGCAATTACCTCAATTCATGTAAGAGAAACTTTCCATCCTTAAATTTTTCTCATCGCTAGGGTTGAAAGTGACAATTGATTTGGCCCAGTTGCGTCGGGAGGGGATGCTGGAGCCCTCGAGTGGGTCTCCAAAAGCCCCAGGTCTTAGGTATGCACCATTTCATTGTTGCACCCGCTCCCTTTTAAGATGAAGTTATGCTTTAAAGGAGTTTAGGATTATTAAAAAAATAAACCTACATACTCATCTCCATTCTGCAGCATTGGTCTGATACTGCGGCTGTCCCTCATCAGCTGTAAGCCTGAGAATTGAGTGATCACATTACCCGTGATTTCTCAGTTCTCAATTAGCCAGCTCAGGCTGGAGAAGGGGCGGGAGCAGCTGGCTATGGCTCTCAGGAGGGCACTGAGAGGCTGAGCCATCTGCCGATCAAGCATTTAGGTGGATCCCAACATTATGGTCGCGATCCTTCCAGAGCCTACAGCGGCTCTTTGACTTTAGCCGACAGCAGCTTTAGCTGGCTATCGGCTAATTCTGGATCACTGGAGAGCACAAGAGCACTTCTGTGACCCACAAAAGAATTTTGTCCAAAAAACCTTGGCCATACTTTTCTTTTAGGCCTCATTCACACTGGATTCTTGTAAATGCTGTTTATCCTAACAGGAGAAAATCATCATTATAAACTCACCTAAGCTGCATTTTTTCAAAACAGTTTAGGTGAGTTTAGCAGAGTTTATTTCATAGGCCATAATTTTAGTTTATTCTGGCCATTGAAATAAATAAACGCTGAAGTGCTAAACGTGCTTAGTATTTATGCACGTTTAACAACATTTATATACGTTTAACAGCGTTCAGCATTTTATATGGTCAAAATTGCTTCTCCTGAACGCGATTTTAGGGCGTTCTGAAAACAGCCTCTAAACTCCCTGCTAATAAACTGCTAAAAACATCCAATTATGCAAAAGAGCAAATAAAACATATATGTTAATTGATCTCTTGCATAATTAAACAACACACATCAATTTGCTGCTACGTCTTTTATTCTTTTCATGTCTGCTCATGGCCATTGTATTTGACTAAGCTGTGGTAGGTACAGCTGCAAAGGAGATTGAGGGTGTGGCTGTTCTGTTTGACATCACTTGTATGAAAACATTAAACACAGATTTTAATTGTTTTGGCATTTAAAATAGTTTCCATATATGTATTTTCACTAAATTAGCTGCTTCTCTGGAGTTCCAAAGTTCACAGAAGCCATAGCAGTTTATATACAAGCTCCTTAGTTTCTACATAAGATCCCTTCCATTTATTAAAAAAATAATTGGATGACAGATTTTCCTCATGTACGCCATGACAAAATTTTTTTAAGTCCAGCCAAATGGTTTTCTTTTGCTTTCGGAGAGAATGTGGAAGAGAAGAGATAAACTTTTTGTCAAGTTGTATTTCTGTGACTTCATTGGGCAGATTTTTCTTCACTTCCTGTCCCTGTGACACCTACACAAAAAATGGGAGCGATTGTCATTGAAATAGTAAACTGTCCCATACTTGATCAAAACAAAATACCTTTTGGCTGGAGTTGTGCTCTACGTTGACGGGTTTCTTAAATTTTCTCTTATGAAAATTGATGAAAGGGCAGCTTATGTACAGTATAATCAATTGCCATGATAAAGTTAACTGGATTGATCAAAGTTTTTGTTTTTGGATTTATTTTGCCTTGCAGCAGACCAAATATTTGTTGTTTTAGACCTTTTCTGGGGTCAAATGGTTTTCGGCTGCTTAATGTCAGTGTTATCAGCAAACTGACTAGTTTATCAAACAGTACTGTCTGTGATTTAGTGGAGCGTAATGCCATATGTTGTTGTGCAGGTATATATTACAAAAGCTTTCACATATCACCACCATGGAAAATTCAAGACTTAAAATTTTTTTGTCACCAACGTAAACTTATATCTACATGTTAGCTTGCATATTATTTAAACAAAACCAAAATTGTTAATGCTAAGTTAATAAGTGCCTTTTCCTTTACAAAAACTAGAATAAATAAAAACTATTACATAGCATACCTCTGTGTACCTCTGTGTAGTAATGTAGGAATGGCTAAATGGGCATAAAAGCACCTACAGTGTCTAGCTAGGAAGTATTGGCCCTTTAACTAGGGGGGTGCCACTCAGTATAAGGAGAGCTTACCCAGAGCTGAAGCCCATACCCTCTCTCTCCTCTCCACATTAGATAAGATGGAGTGTCTCCTCCTCTAATGCTCATCTCCAGGATTTCTCCAGAGCCTCTCCCATCCTCTGGAACTAGCTACCTTCACCTGTCTGGCTATCCCCTACTCTTGCTACCTTCAGGCGGTCCCTGAAAACTCATCTCTTGAGGAAAATCTATCACATCTCTAACTCATCTTTTACCACTTCCATTAGCTCATTCCCCACAGTTACAACCATTTGTACCACCTATCCCACCCTATTAGATTGCAAGCTATTCTGAGCAGGGCCCTCTTAATCCTCTTGTATTTTATTGTATTATAACTGTATTGTTTCCCTTTGATATTGTAAATCGCTGCGTAAACTGTTGGTGCTATATAAATCCTGTATAATAATAACTAGAAAATGCATTTACTGGAGAAAATGCATGGGAATGCTGAATAGCATCAAAACTGCCCCATCAGAATTGCCCCATCAAAACTGCTTATCATATTCCTCTATTATAAATCAGTACATGGTGTGTCTGTGCTCTCCCCCACCGCCCATCATTGTGTATAAGAAGCGTTGGTAACCATGGAAACAAAACAGAGAACAAAAGCCTGGATGCCCTAAATTTAATGAAATTTTTTGACATGATCACTAAACTTAACCACTTCAGCTCCGGACCAATAAACACCTTAAGGACCAGAGGTCTTTTTGCAATTTCGCACTGCGCTGCTTTAACTGGTAATTGCGCGGTCATGCAATATTGCACCCAAACGAAATTTGCGTCCTTTTCTTCCCACAAATAGAGCTTTCTTTTGATGGTATTTGATTGCCTCTGCGATTTTTTTTTTTTGCGATATAAATGGAAAAAGAGCGAAAATTTTGAAAAAAAAATATATTTTCTTCTTTTTGTTATAAGAAAAATCGAATAAACTAAATTTTAGTCATACATTGAGGGCAAAATTTATTCAGCCACATGTCTTTAGTAAAAAAAATGTCAATAAGCGTATATTTTTTGGTTTGCGCAAAAGTTATAGCGTCTACAAACTAGAGTACATTTTCTGGAATTTACACAGCTTTTAATTTATGACTGCCGATCTCATTTCTTGAGGTGCTAAAATGGCAGGGCAGTACAAATCCCCCCCAAATGACCCCATTTTGGAAAGTAGACACCCCAAGGAAATTGCTGATGGGTATGTTGAGCCCATTGAATATTTATTTTTTTTGTCCTAAGGGATTGAATAATGACAAAAAAAATAAAAATAAATTTTTTTTACAAAAAGTTGTCACTAAATGATATATTGCTCACACATGCCATGGTTATATGTGAAATGACACCCCAAAATACATTCTGCTGCTTCTCCCGAGTACGGGGATACCACATGTGTGGGACTTTTTGGGAGTCTAGTCGCGCACGGCACCCCGAAAACCAATCACCACCTTCAGGATTTCTAAGGGTGCAAATTTTTGATTTAACTCCTCACTACCTATCACAGTTTCGAAGGCCATAAAATGCCAAAATAGCACAAAACCCCCCCAAATGACCCCATTTTGGAAAGTAGACACCCCAAGCTATTTACTGAGAGGCATGTTGAGTCCATGGAATATTTTATATTTTGCCAAAAGTTGCGGGAATATTACAAACTTTTTTTTTTTGCACAAAGTTGTCACTAAATGATATATTGCTCACACATGCTATGGGCAGAAGTCAAATTACACCCCAAAATAAATTCTGCTGCTTCTCCCGAGTACGGGGATACCACATGTGGGGGACTTTTTGGGAGCCTAGTTAACTAGCTACCTAGCGACACTAGCGACACTGATGCAGCGTTCAGAAAAATTATCGCTTAGTGACACTGGCAAAAGGGGGTGAAAGGGTTAACTAGCGGAAATCAGGGGGTTAAAACCATTATTGGGTAGTATATCGGGGTACCTAGCGCTATAAAAACCTGGCGGTGAACCTAAAAAAATAACTAGCTACCTAGCGACTGTAGCGACACTAATGCAGCGATCAGAAAAACGATCGCTTAGTGACACTGGCAAAAGGGGGTGAAAGGGTTAACTAGCGGCAATCAGGGGGTTAAAAACATTATTGGGTAGTATATCGGGGCACCTAGCGATATAAAAACCTGGCGGTGAACCTAAAAAAATAACTAGCTACCTAGCGACACATGCAGCGATCAGAAAAATGATCGCTTAGTGACACTGGCAAAAGGGGGTGAAAGGGTTAACTAGCGGCAATCAGGGGGTTAAAAACATTATTGGGTAGTATATCGGGGTACCTAGCGCTATAAAAACCTGGCGGTGAACCTAAAAAAATAACTAGCTACCTAGCGACTGTAGCGACACTAATGCAGCGATCAGAAAAACGATCGCTTAGTGACACTGGCAAAAGGGGGTGAAAGGGTTAACTAGCGGCAATCAGGGGGTTAAAAACATTATTGGGTAGTATATCGGGGTACCTAGCGATATAAAAACCTGGCGGTGAACCTAAAAAAATAACTAGCTACCTAGCGACACTAGCGACACATGCAGCGATCAGAAAAATGATCGCTTAGTGACACTGGCAAAAGGGGGTGAAAGGGTTAACTCTAGGGGCAATCAGGGGGTTAAATCTTTATTGGGGGGTGATAGGGGGCTACCCTGGACCTAACACTAACTGTCCTGACAGTTTTTACTGTCACAACTGACACTGAATGCATTGATCAGTAAAGAAATGATCAATGCAATCAGTGACACTGTGACTGGGGGGGGAGGGGGGGCGGGGGGGGGGATCGGGGGGCGATCGGGGGGGGGATCGGGGGGGGGATCGGGGGGGGTTTGTGTGCCTGTGTGTACCTACATGTCAGTGTAGTGTTCGTGCAGACTTACTTTTACTCTTCTCCTCGTAGTCCGGTCAAAAAGACCGCCCCGAGGAGAATGACATCACTTCCTCCTTCCTGTGTAAACAATACACAGGGGAGGAAGCTTCTCATTGGCCAGGAGCGATCCAGAGGGGGTGGCCGAAAACCAATGGCCATCCCCTCATCACGGAGCGCTCCTGGACCGAATCGGACCGCCGTAACCAGCGGGAGGGGGTCCGATCGGACCCCCCACCCGCTGGAAGGCAATCACGTAGATGTACGTGATTATGCCTGCCTGTGCCATTGTGCTGACGTACAATGGCAATACGGCGGTCCTCAAGTGGTTAAACAGCTTTTTTACAAAAACTGTAAACGATATAAAACTGAAAAGATATAATCATATAGCTGAATATTTTGTGAACATTTTAAAGTTTGTTTGGCGTCTGTAGGTAAAAATATGAAGGAGCTGAAACTTTTGGTAGCGGAATAAGATTTTAAGGATTTTAAGCATGCTCTCATTGACTTCAATGTTTAAAAAAAAGTGTTAAAAAGCTTAATATTTTAAAAAGTATAAATAGTAGAAAAAAAGCTGAAGAAGTCCACACATCAGCTGAAAGAGCTGAACATTTAAAAAGTTGGATGGCTTTAATAGCTGAAAGTATGCAGAAGTTACGCAAAGCCAAAAAACGTATGGAATAATAATAAAAAGAAGATGAATAATAAATAAATAAATGAATAACAATAGTGAGACTCCTAAAGCATTCCCACTAATAATAATTTATATTGGCTGCAGCCCTGGGAGGCTCACCCATTCAGGGAGCTGTAAGGAATCATGGGGGATGTAGTCCCCAGGAAGGCATGGCCCAGCTTGGGAAAGACTGAGTGTCACATGATTAGATGATGGAAATCAGCTGAGCTTCTGTTCATTTATTAAGCTCTGGAGCAACTGCACTTGCAGAGTGAAGCTCCACTTTGCAAAGTACGCAGACTATTTGCCGTTAGTAAATCAACCCCAGTGTGTGCTGGAGAAAAGAAAAAATGCTGCAGCTAGGAGATGAGAACTGTATTGCTAGAGGACAGGGGATCCTCTGTGCTGCAGCGTGTGTGTAAAGAAGGGTAGGCTGCCATAAAACCTACTGCTCCACTACTTTGAGATCATTGCTGCAATATGTACCAGGGACTGACCTTGTCACCCTAAACAGAAAAAAAACATTGCTACTGCACTTGGATTCCACACCGTGTCAAAGAGTTAATCCAGATATAGGCCATCCTGCTGTGATCCTATTGAGCAAAGCACTGCCACATTCAAGGTCTGCTGCCATCATGTCAGGAGCTGCAAAAACCATCTCCTCTCAAATCCAGAGTTGCTGTTCCAGACGCCCAAGAGAAGAAAAAAATCTTCCTGGTGAATTTCAGGTTGGTGAGAGGCTTTTGGCCACCATCTTATTTATATTCCTGCTTAAGAGGGACAGCACTACAAAACTCCAGTTGTAGTGCTCTAACATTGACTTTGGGCCCCAACGCTGACCACCAACAGATATTCACCACTGGCCAGTTAGAGGATGATAACAAGAAACTGTGTCTTACTAGCCCCTAAAAATGTGGTACATTTTGCAACTCCTGTATGTGAGGGTTTTGATTGGTCCTTTTGATCTTCACAGCCCACAGTTATATACTTAATCTGTTCTCCTTTCTAATTGCCCATGCCATACTACACATCCCCAGTGAAACCTTGGCCTTTGGGTTATTACACTTCCAGTTTGCACTTCTCTGTTTTGTGCAGTTCCAGGAATATCCTATCATTTCTGCAGGATGTATCTTATTTATTTATTTATTTATTCCAGGTACTTATATAGGGCCATCAATTTACGCAGCGCTTAACATATACATTGTACAGTCACATCAGTCCCTACCCTCAAGGAGCTTACTTGATGATCTCACTTAAGGTACATTATGTCTGTGTGGGATGCCATACTCTGGGATAATGTTCTAGCAGCACTAGTGGTTTCCTGTATTTGCTATCAGACTGGTCATTATGGCTCATGGCCCCTTTTCAGACCCTGTTGGGTCACATTTTAGATATAGATGATAGTTACTACATAGGGGCATGCCTCAGCTCACCCAAGGATGCTGGCGCATTGCATGGTGGTATTATTCCTCCTGGCACATGCCATGAAATCAGTCTGTCATGGTGTTTTCTCTGAATCATTTGATCTCCAGAGGAGTCCAGATCACCAGGGGAAAACAAAGGGGAAAAAGCCTGCACATAGAAAACAAACACAGCCACCACATCTAATGATTGGTAACCTGCATTATTTTAATACATTTTTGGTTTTGGGTTTAATACTGCTTTACGTTTCAGATTTTGGTATAGAGTTAAAGCAGGGTTCCACCCTAAAGTGGAACTTCCGCTCATCGGAACCCTCCCCCGCTCCCGTGTCACAATTGGCACCTTTCAGGGAAGAGAGGGGTGCAGATACCTGTCAAAGACAGGTATTTACACCCACTTCCGGGAATAGACTCCCACGGATTCCCTCACCTAGAATGGTGGCGGCAGCAGCCGAGAGCCGAGCGATCGATCGGCCTCGGCTTTCGACATCGCTGGATCCTGGGACAGGTGAGTGTCCATTTATTAAAAGCCAGCAGCTGCAGTTTTTGTAGCTGCTGGCTTTTAATATTTTTTTTCACAGTGAAATCCCTCTTTAAGTGTTAGAGTGAGATTACATTAGAATTTCAGGCTATAACTAATTAATCTTAAAAATGCTGCTACCAACACCTATGCTAACTAAGATGTGTAATAAAGAATTGTATACTTACCTATTTTCAGGCTCCTCCGGTCTGGTCACAGGATCTCCCCTGTGTCAGCCAGCAGTGGCTGCAGAAGAAAGACGAGAACACTTAACAGCAGCCGAAATAGACGCCTAAGGCCCAGGGGTTGTTAGTGCTTCCTCCTCTCCACTGCAGCTGCTGCTGACTGACACAGAGGAGCCGGATCACATGACTGGATTGGAGTGGCCTGAAAATAAGTAAGCATATACATCTTTCTTACACAGGTTTGTCAGCATTGGTTTTAAGAGACTAGAGGGTTTTAGGGGTTATGGTCAGTATAAGCGTAGGCCCACAGAGAATTGCAAACAAGTGTCCAAGGCACCGGACTATCTAATTATTAAGCATTAGCTAAAACTTACATGGATGTCTTGGACCACAGTGGAGGAGATGAGGGGGAATGTACAGACTGTAAAAGCACAGATCAGGGGTAGACAGCAGGCTGAGTGGTGGTGAGCCGGAGCAGGATCCATGCAGGCAAACCGCCTGATGGCCAGTGTGGAATGTGATTATGCCTGCACCGAGGGGCATGGTTCAAAGCAAAGGTGGAATGTAGAAGCCCACAGATGATGGCCAAAAAAAAGCGCTGGACAGCAGGGGCAGCCAAGATCTTTATGTCCAACACACCTGGATAGGAGGCTGGAAGCCAGGGGTAAAAACTGACAGAGAAACCAACCCTAAAGCTGCGGCTATGGTGTAGCCTCACACACACTGTTCAGTACTATGTAGACCTTGTGCAATGAATAGAAGTGGGTAGGCTTATGCGTTTCAGGGTCCCACAATTTTTTTCACGTCATACCACTGCAGATCAGATCAGGCTGTGGTATAAGCCATCAGGAAAAAAAAATTTGTTTTGTTTTAATTGATTTAGATATAATAGCTGCATGGGCATATTTATTAGGATCAATCTAAGGGTAGGGTTGAAGTTATGTGTCAGGGCATGAGGGGACTGCTGAAGTAACCTTGCTGAATGCCACCATTTCTGTGTTTCCAGCATGAAAGCTAATGCGCTGGTTCAAAGACGCCATTCTACCAAACTGAAGCACCGCTGTTTCTGTTTGCATCTTCACAGGGCCGTCTTTAAGGCAGGGCAAAAGGGGCAGCTGCCCTGGGCCCTGTCATTGTTGTGGGGCCCAAAGCAGCTGCCTCATACTTGCCAACTATACCAGTTTATATTCTCTTGTCCATTTAGGTTTTAGTCCTGTGCTGTGTCCTGATATCTCAGTGTGAAGTGCTGCTACTAATTGTGTACAGATGACTCACCTGCAGACCCTGTGTTTACATGTAAATAACCGGCATTGATATGTAAATAGTGACATGCATATGTAAATAGCTGAGGCCAATGGCATTGATATGTAAATAAAGGCAGCATTCATATGTATATCATGCCCCCCTGCAGTGAGGAGATGATGTGCTGTAACCTATAGCAACCAGTGAGCAGTATTACTGTACAGTAATCTCTAGCAGCCAATCAACAAGCAGAAATCATGTGCAACTAATCAGTGAGCCTCAAGGAGTGCTATAACCTATAGCAACCAGTCAGTAAGCAGTAATGATATGCTGTAACCTCTGGCAACCAATCGCAATCGCTGACTGATCTGATACAGTAAACTGTTTTTAAGTCTAGCTGCTATTTATTGTATGTCTCAGAGAAGGTATAGAGCGAAATTGCATGGGGGGATGGGGGCCCTAAGAAAATTTATGCCCAGGGCCCAATCAATATTAAAGACGGCCCTGCATCTTCAGATTGCTGATGTGATTAGTCCTTATGAGACCTGGAGCGGAGACTTGCTCTGTAAAATACTTACAGGAAGTATAAAGAAAACAGAAAGAACAAATGCATGTCAGCATATGCTGTAAACAAAAGTACTTGATAAGCACCTAACAGACCGAAATCCACCCCCCCCCCACCCCCATCCCCATCACTGTTGCAAAGTCTCAAACCCTCAAAAAAAAACATTCTTATAAGCTAGTTATCTCCATTGTGGGAATTTGAAGCTTGCTTTGAATTGACTAGTTTGAATAGGGGAGACTTAAAAAGATTTAGGCCCATTTTACATGGGCGATCCCATCGTTTTTCAAGTAGACCAGATTGGAAGATCCATGCATTACTATGGATAGGTGAGTGTAAATTAACTTGTGTCCATTTACACCCACCTACCTTGGGGTCCAATCCGGGCAACCAAAAAAAAAGGAAAGGGGATCCTTCTTCTTCCATTTAGGTGAATTGGATCGTAGAGTTGTCTGGTGTAAATGGACAGTGGAGTCTGTTTACTCCTGGCCGCTCCATAAAGTGGGTTTTGTATGTGTTTGCTCTGTAGAAACTAAGCAGACACAGATGTGTCATCTGCCCACTTTGCTCCGATCAACACTGGATCAGCTCATAGATCCCATGCTAATCAAAACAGAATCTGCCCCATGTAAAAGGGGCTTAAATCTAGGTTCACACTGCTGCTATCCAACCTTGATCCGATTTTCAGTGCAAATATGGAATGCAACTTATATGTGATTTGCGTATTCCATAGGGCCAAAATAGCTTTGAGTAGTACAGGAACCTTTTGCAAAATTGCAGCTGCTGAATTGCCCTGATGTGAACGGGTACCATTGTCATGCGTTTCTGTGCAACTTGATTTGCATCTGAAATTGCACTAGTGTCAATGGAGCCTTATGCTGTCTTATGCTGTAGAGTTGAGGAGAAATTGGGTCTAAGGCAATTTCTTATTGAGTTGAAGTAAATGCCTTCAGCTCATTAGGTTGAAATCAATACCTTCAGCTCATTAAGTTGAAGTGAATGCCTTCACACCCATGTCTAGCTTATGAAAGCCAGGAAGAAAAGCATTTCTCCACCACGAGCCTGTTCTTTGCTTACAGTAAAGCCATGCAATGTAACATTACAGAGGGACAGTGCAATCTGGAATAGCATGTGGCAAACAGCTACAAAATTCTGAATTCAATTACAATGTGTTAACAGTGGTGGCCCATCCATTATGGGCACACGGATGCTGCCCCCCCCCTCCCTATCCATGCGCCTGACCCCCTGATCTACATGCAGGATGCTGGACGCATGGATTCCAATCAGGGTTTTTCTTTAAGCACCCGATTAGAGCCAGAGGCTCTAATAGGCTTTAAAAAAGGGTGGGCTCAGTTGTGTGGCAATACCAAATGAATATTCGCAAAACACTGTAACACTGATTCTCCTCCAGGCCAATCAGGAAGCGAGTCCTGAGACCCATCACCCGATTGGCTGCAAGGAGATTCGATGGATTGGCTGAGGGAAGAAACGTAGCCCGGGGATAAGCTGCCGCCACCCGCAGTGCTGCCCGCGAGATGGTGTAAGTGTGGGGCCCTAACTACTGACTGACCAACCCGGGGGTGTCCCCCCCATGACCCGGATGACCGACTGGGAGGGGGGTGGATGCTGTCCATGACCCCCGACCGTGGGGGGGTTGTCGGCAGGTGGATTGTTTGCCAACCCCCCCCCCCCCCCCCCCAAAAAAAACACAGTTCACCACTGTGTATTAATGTATCTTTATGTAACTTCATGAAAGTTGAGTTCTTACCAAGTACAGCTTATTAAATGCAAAATCACAGGGTGCAAAAGATTTTTCAATTGAAAAAAATAATTGAAAAAATACCTTTAATTATGGCATGGAACTTTTCACATATGCAAATGTGCTCTCTTATTTCATGCTCTTAACATGCTGCTTACTTCAGACAACCCCCTGAAGTTTGTATATCCTGTTTTACAAATCAACAATGGGATTGTTTAAGCATTAAATAGAACTTAGGAATCTGTAGAGCTGACGAAACATTCACGCTTAAACAATATATATATATATTAGGTGCTAACTCATTGTCTCCTCTGTACTCCCAAAAAACACAACCTATAGTTTTGTCATTATTTTCTATCTTCGGCTGTCATTTACTTCTATGCTTCAGGGGTGTCATCATTTTATTTAGATTTCTACAAGAGCATTTTACACCTCGAAAGTGTACAGAACACACATTTTCCAGATAAACTTTGTTGTGAACTATACTGTGTGAGATTAAAATAACCCCATCAGCTTAGATGTCTGGACCGATCGTACAATAGAGGATCTCACTGTTCTAATGTGCTTAGGAAGTAAGAAAAAAATGAAAGAAAAAAGTTGTGTTTTCCGAATTGTAGTTGAAACATGAAATCCTGGAAGCTGCATGGGTTTTGTGGAAAATGCTATTCTTTGAGTCTTGTGAGAACTATTAATGACCCAAGGAAAATATACATGGGTTTCGGCAGTGCCAAACAGGATTCATAATCCTCAGTAAAAAAGCAAACATTGGGCCTGAACCAAGTGCGCAAAACAAAAGGCGGAACAATATCAGACCCACAAACCCATATCCAGGAAAGCTCTGACCCCCAAATGCTCCCAATGTCCTGGAGATGCTGGTGCTCCCGCAGAGTTGTTCCTCCCTTTGTTTTTCTGTTTTATTTCAGACCCTTGAGTTATTTTTGTGACTCTACTGTGTGATTTACAAGCCTTGGTGTGGAGGGTAGCTTTTGTTTTGCATTTTTCTCTTTAAGGCTTTGAGGGTAACCACTGTAAAATCTGAGCATATGTACTTTAGCTCACAAGGATTACGTGAGAATGATGTCCTGGTCTGAGTTTTCTTGCAGGCTATGAATTGTGAATTGTTTGAAAGAAAAATTACCATGGTCAAGATGTCTCAAGTTGAAACTGTGTTGTTGGCCATTATGGCAGTTTGTTTCTGTGCTCCCTGATCTAACAAAGAATAGTATTTCCAAAAATACTGCCATTTGAGAATCCTGGAAATACTGCCCCTTTGTGTTTGCACCAAAGTAAATTAATGTCTTCTAGGCAAGTTCACTTTGCTAAGAGGTCTTTATATAAAGCAAATGTATTTTGTCATACTAGGAAAAGGAAACGATTTAATGATAGGGTGTACTCACCTTGCCTGCACACCCCTGCTGCCCTGAATTGCAGTTGCCACTGAGAGAAATGCCTGCTGCTTCTTTTGCCTCTCCAAAATGCAGCGCTAGGTGCTTAACCTGATATTTACCCAGTTCAAGTACAGCCATATGAGGCAGGAAGAAGCTTGCTGAGCACTGTGTATAGTTGAAACCTCTGTAATGATTTTGGGGTGCCCAGCCAGATCAAGGTGGCAAGAGAGAGTTGGGAAGGTGGGTACAGCTGGCCTATAGTGCTTTCTATCATGCAAATCTGTTAATTTGTCTAGTATGGGTGTGTTTTAAAGTCTTTTAGGAACCAGGGTGCACCTAGTAGCCACCTTGACTCTGGAAGCGTGGATTACGAACCAGTGTTTCTGACTCACCATGCTTAGCTGAGTCAGTTCCACCAGAACAAGCAATGATTATGTGTTCACGTTAAAATAAAAACATTAAAATATTTAGATGTGGTGGCTGCATTCGGTTTTTTTTCAGGCTTATTTCTCTTTAAAGGAGAAGTCCAACCTGAGCTTGTTTGGCTGGGCTTCTCCTAAAGGTCACAGGACTGCAATTCGTTTTGCACTCCTGTGACCCTTTTTCAGCAGAGAGTGTTCTGAAGTCCGCTCTCTGCTGATGTCACTGGAATTAGTCCAGGCACCACAACATCACGAAAATAAAGCCTGGATCCGTCAGGTGCCCAGACTGATGCCTGTCTCAAGCACTCTGTGAGAGACTGAGACGGCTGCTAACCGCCCCTCCATAGCTCAGCGCCCCAGTGAGCGTGGAGGAGCAGAAAGGGGAGCTGCTGATTGACAGTCACCAGCTCTCCTCTCGGGGATCTGTGATAACCGAGCCATCGTTGTTTGATCGCTCGGTTTTAAGTGTAGAGACGCCGGGGAACAAATGCAGCATCGGTCCCATGCTGCATCCACCCGGGTAAGTACAAAAGGTTAAAAAAAAAAACCTTACCTCTCTTTTAATTACCTAGTAAAACTGTGAATAGCACATTTCTTGTGCCTTTATGTCTAAATTCTTTTCTCTGCTGTATCTATGGAAGCAGCCATGGTTGTCACCCAGGCTGGACATCTGCCTTTGTTAATCTCCATTACCTAGTAAATAAAATAAGTTGCACTAAAAAATGAGCAATCACAATTAAAGTGACACAAAGTGCAAATAACAAATACTGCAAAGAATAGTGATCTTTCAGAAGATGTCCATGTGCACACACAGCAATGAATATATATACAGTGCCTTGCGAAAGTATTTGGCCCCCTTGAACTTTTCAACCTTTTGCCACATTTCAGGCTTCAAACATAAAGATATAAAATTTTTATTTTTTGTGAAGAATCACCAACAAGTGGGACTCAATTGTGAAGTGGAACGAAATCTATTGGATTTTTGAAACTTTTTTAACTAATAAAAAAATTAAAAGTAGGGCGTGCAAAATTATTTGGCCCCCTTGCGTTAATACTTTGTAGAGCCACCTTTTGCTACTGTAAGGATTAAGGTATATGTTGAAACAAAATGGTTGACCTTATGTCTTACTAATTACTTGTATTTCTCTCTGTAAAATAAGGATTCGTCATCTTTAGTCACGTACTCATCAAGAAGAGGCCGCATCAGCCCTAAAAAGCAGTCTACGCCCAGAAGATTGTCTTATCAGCTGATAACACCCGGAGAATTGTCTTTACTTTGAAAATGTTGTTTTTTTTACATTTGCTGATGTTTGCCCTTTTCTGTCTATAAAAGATGTAATAAAGAAGCCTCAGAGACACAGTCAGTCAGAGACAGTCAGAGTTAACGACGGACTTCTGAGCAGAAATACTGAATAATATCTCTGTGTCTCTTTGCTCAGATAAGAACTCTAACTAACAATTGGGAAACGGTAACATAACCTGACAAATAGGTGACTTGTTGAGGTCACACCTAACATTTCTGGCGCCGCAAACAGGGACTCGCTGAAGAAACTACAAGAGGCGAACGAACATAAGGACGGAACGAAATGGTCGGGCACATCAAAGAACCACAGACAAATCCTGCGCAGGTAAGAAAAGCTTTATTTTCTTATAAACTCTGTGCTTCTTAGATTTG
Source organism: Lithobates pipiens (assembly GCF_037356315.1). NCBI lineage: Eukaryota > Metazoa > Chordata > Amphibia > Anura > Ranidae > Lithobates > Lithobates pipiens. The sequence goes on from NW_027507696.1 coordinate 19,525,382, forward strand.
TGCCCACCTGATCTGTCTGAATTGTTCTTCAGGTAAACACCAACCTCTGTAGTAAGCGGGTCTTGAACTTAATATTTTGGCTTATGTTACCGTTGTTTCTTGTCTGTCTACTTGTCATCTGTCTGTTGTGAATGAGATAAGCCCTGTTTGTATGGTGTGAATTGAAACATATATCATCCCAATGGGTAACGGAATGCGCCCTTAACTCGTAAGAGTACTTTGGGGGTCCGACACTTAAGTTTGATATACGCTTTTTGATTCATGAGCCTAAAAACGGGTTGAAAGTATAAGTCCTGACTGCCTCAATAAAGCAGGAATAAGAAACGAATGCTGAGAGATTCCATGGTAATGGGACGGAAATAAGGTCTCCACAAAGTCCCGGAGACCTAGTCATATGTGTTTGGCCACCAAAAGGGAATGCTTGTATATGTTGTAGCCGTCAGTCTGGTCATAATATTTGTCAGTTGGCTAGCATATAAGGTAATTCGATTTCAGAGATCTCATCCAGGAGAGGTTTTTAGTATTTTGGCACCCTAGGAGGAGAAGGCAACGAGACACTTAGTAAGTGATCCAAACGCCACCTAGGCAGGACTGTCAAAATGGGCCAGACACATGGTAAACCCCAGGAGGAATCTCAGAAATGTTATGCTGTTAAAGACACAATTACAATGTTGTATGGGAAGGATAAGGCACAGGGCACGAATAGGATTCTCAAGAAATTGGGGATGGATGGAGAAAATGGATTAAGTGTAGAAGGTTGGGAAGAAATAAAGAGAGACAGACAGGGAGAGATATTGCAGAACAGATGGGTATCACAAATACAATGTTTAATTAAGGTTTCCAACAGGGCTAAAGAGGAGGGATGGGAGTATTGTCAGGAAAAGGGTGGATGGGATATGAAGGTCCGACACAAAAGTCTTCCTTCTGCTCCCGGCGATAGGGTAAATACGGGAGGTACTCCACCTCCTTATAACACTACCACACCAGGTAATGAAAGACCAAAACTTTATCCTTCCTTAAGAGGAAGAGGATGGGTATGCCGAGTATGCGGTACCCAGAACACAGACTGGGCACAGGAATGTGTACATTGCGGCGCTCAAAGACCAGAGCCCGTAGCTCCAGTCCATAGTCGGACTAGGGTAATACAAGTAAATAATCCAAATGCGGGTCAAGCAGGACAGCCACCTACAGTGACCCGACAAGTCGTTCTGAGGACATGGACACCTTGGTCGGCTGACACTCTTATGGCATTAATACAGAATGCTCCTGATCCCGTAGCAAAACCTGCCGCATTCTGTAGATTCGTGACACAATTACTAGACACACATGAAGCAACTTGGCAAGATGGGGAAGATATATGTAGACATAAAATGACACTAACGATGTTTAATCAATTTATGACTAAACTTACCCCACTTAGACCGAATGGGGATCCTACCACAGATCCACCAGGAATACACCCTCGTCATATAGACTCTAGACCCCTGTTTATTGCTCAGTTACGAGAATTTTGCCAAGGGAAACAGCAGGAAAGGGGTTCGACAGCGCCCATAAAACAGGCCCCAGGTCAGACTGTTACAGAATTTTACCTCAACATGGAAAGCATGATGGCTGACGAAGGTCTAGATTTAGCCTTACCCGTCACCATTAGGGCTTTCAATCGACAGTTTATGGAAGGACTAGTACCCCAAATAGGTGACAAACTGAAGGCATGTACTCCCGAATGGAGAGCCATACGGGACAGAGGAACATTGTTGCAGAAAGCACAAGGCATAGAGGCTGATTTAGCAGAAACTAAACCCAGAAGGACACCGGGAGTTAACACTGTTGCCCGGGTCAATGAAGGAGGGAATTCCTCCCGTAAACCTCTTACCTGTTATTACTGCAACAAGGTGGGACATATAAAAAGAGACTGTAGGAAAAGGATAAAAGACGAACAGGAAGGAAACACGGACAGAGACACGAGGGACTACAGACAGAGGCGTACCAATGATAGGGACGATCCGACCGCATGACTTGCCCCAGTCCTAGCTGAATCAGAGAACAAAATGCTCCACATGTTGATGAAGGTGGAAGGTAAACATATTCCTTGTTTGGTTGACACAGGAGCGTCACGCAGTCTGTTGTCTGATTCAGTAGTCCCTCCACACATGATGTCCCGTGACACAATACCCATAAGTGGTTATGACGGACTCCTGACTGATGCCCCGCTGACTAAACCTTTAAAAGTAAAGATAGGAAATCACATGTTTTTGTCACGCTTTTTGATTTCCAGAGGAGCTCCCACTAATTTATTAGGAGCAGACATTCTTCAGAAAATAGGAGCGAACATTACTTATCACCCAGATGGCATGGTCACCCTAGCAATAGGAGATGACCCAGAGGGTATAGAAATCTGTAGTAAAATACAATGCTTGGAAGAAGAACCAGAACCGTCCAATACGCCCTCACCGGAAATAGACCAAATTCTGTCTAGCCTTCCGGAAGGGTTATGGGAAACACATCCAGCAGACGTTGGGCTTCTGCCCATACCCCCGGTTACTCTACAGCTGATTCCAGGAGCAGTTCTCCCTCAGCAGAAACAGTACCCACTCAGTGCGCCCCAGGAAGCAGCTATAGAACTACAAATGGAGGCTCTACTTAAAAGTGGAGCATTAAAAGAAATACAATCACCAGCCAATACCCCATTGTATCCAGTTAAGAAAAAGACATTGGGGGATGGCCCAATAAGGTATAGGATGGTACAGGACTTAAGGGCAATAAACAAAATATTGGCCCCAATAACGCCATTAGTACCGAACCCGCATACCTTACTGTCAGAAATACCATCAGATAGCTCCTCATTTACAGTTGTAGACTTGGCAAATGCTTTCTTTTCTGTACCCCTGGCGGAGGAATGTCAACCATGGTTCGCGTTCCGCCTTCGAAACCGTCAGCTAACCTGGACACGCCTACCTCAAGGAATGGCGCATTCGCCAACTCTATACTCACAAGCCCTGCAGACAGTGTTAGGAGAATGGCTACCGCCTGACACTTGTGTATTGTTGCAATATGTAGATGACCTATTGTTATGTTGTCCGGATAACGATACTTGTTTAAAAGCCACTCTCTCATTGTTACAATTCCTGGCTGAAAAAGGGTGCAAGGTGAATAGAACTAAGTTACAGGTATGTCAGAAAAAGGTTGTCTTTTTGGGCCACTGTATATCCCAGGGTACTCGACATCTCACTGAAGACCGAGTCCAGGCCATAAGACAAATGAATATCCCACGCAATTTTAAGCAACTTCGTATGTTTCTGGGAATGGTATCATATTGTAGACAATGGATACCACATGCCAGTTCTCTGATGCAGCCATTATATGATTGCTTGAAAATAGTACCCTATGTACTCACAGAAGCAGGTCATGAATCTTTTAGCACCTTAAAAAGGTTACTGATTTCGGCACCTGCGATCGGGATCCCTGATTATACCAAAACATTTCATTTGTACATTGCTGAAATCACGGGACACGCAACAGGGGTGTTGACACAACAACACATCAAACAAAGGCCGGTAGCATACTTCTCGGCGGCTCTCGATCCTGTCTCTAGAGGATCACCGTCCTGTGTACGAGCAGTTGCAGCAGTGTCAATTATCATTGACAAATCCTCAGAAATTGTCTTAGACAATCCTGTAGTGGTACATACCACACATGACATACACGCCATCTTATCACAGGTCCAACCAAAACACATATCAATGGCGAGGCAGCTGCGTCTACAATGCACTTTGCTCCTACCCCCCAATGTTACCTTTCAGCGATGCACTTCTTTTAACTTAGCACAGCTTTTACCATTACAGACAGATTTGACAGGGGGGAGTAATGATGATAATGGTGTAGACACAGCACAAGATACTCAGGATTCTGACACACTTTCATTTCATGACATAACATCTGATGAACACGATTGTTTCCAACTTATGGAACAAGAAACCACGGGGTTCCCACATGTCACAGACATACCCATTGCAAATGCAGAACACACACTGTACATAGATGGTAGTAGATTTGCCGATGACAAAGGTAAATATCACACAGGTTATGCTGTGGTAACGGACACACAGGTAATTGAGGCAAAGTCACTACCAGCACACATGTCGTCACAAGAAGCGGAACTAACCGCTCTAGAGAAAGCCCTAGAACACTTGGAGGGACAAGAAGGGAACATTTACACTGATTCCGCATACGCCTACGGTGTGGCACATGATTATGGCCACATATGGAAAGCTAGAGGTTACCTTACAGCAGCAGGCACACCTGTTAAACATGGTGAAGGAATCAAAAGAGTCCTGAACAATCTTCAAAAGGTTATAAGAGTAGCCATCATGAAGATAGCGGCACACACGAGCGCAAAAACAACTGAGGCAAAAGGAAACGCATTTGCAGATTTAACTGCAAAGAAGGCAGCTCTAGGGGAAGTAAGCCCTGAGACCTTAGCCACGGTACAGGTGAGTATGCCCGAAACCACATGGCAGCAGCTAATGGAACTACAGGAACAAGCAGGGGCTATTGAGAAGGACCGTTGGGTTAAAGAGGGAGCTGCACCAGGCCTTGACAATGTATGGAGAGAAGGAGACAAAATATGTCTACCCGCTTCTCTATACCCCGCAATGGCAGCGGCTGTTCACTTACCCACTCATGTCAGCTCCAATTCTATGTATAGGATTGTAAGCCAAGGATGGCTAGCCCCTGGATTCAGTAGTACTGCAAGGAACTACTGTGCTGCATGCCAAATCTGTCTGATTAATAACCCAGGACAGAGAGTGAAAACCCCACGTAAACATCAGGTCCGGGCCCAATATCCCTTTCAGAGACTGCAGATTGACTACATACAAATGCCTAAGAGCGGCCCCTTTGAATTTGTTCTCGTGTGCATCTGCCTATTTTCAGGCTGGCCCGAAAGTTATCTTGTGAAATCAGCTACGGCAAAAGCCACCGCCAAGAAACTGATTACTGAGCTGATACCTAGGTTTGGTCTCCCAGAAACAATAGAATCAGATAGGGGGACACATTTCACGGGAGAAATAATGCAAAATGTGATGGCAATGTTAGGGGTTCAACAAAGTTTTCATACTCCTTACCACCCACAGAGTTCAGGATCAGTAGAAAGAGTAAATGGTACAATCAAGCTGAAAATACAAAAAGCTATGCAGGAGTTGAACAAACCATGGCCTGAGTGCCTACCCTTAGCTTTGTTCTCTATTAGGTACACCCCAACAGGAAAAACTGGGTTATCCCCATATGAAATACTGTTTGGAAGTGCACCTAGATTAGGTTTATATTTTCCTCAAAGTATGCAATTACAATGTGATAGTTTAACTACGTATGTAATACAGTTGCAACAACGTCTGACTAAAATCCACAAGAGTGTGTATTCTTCTCTTCCAGACCCTAATTCTGTCACAGGTACTCATGATCTACAACCAGGAGACTATGTGTATGTAAAGAAACATACCAGAAAGACACTGGAACCAAGGTTTGAAGGTCCTTTCCAGGTGCTATTGATTACAGCAACCTCAGTGAAATTGGAAGGGAAACCTACCTGGATCCACGCTTCTCATTGTAAAAAGGAGCCAGTTGGCAAATGACAACATGTATCTTTTTATTGTTTCAGTAATCCTGGCTAATAGTTTGGTTACCTCACAGAATAAAATACACAAGGATGAAGGATTTTCTAAAAAAATGTTATTACTGAAGTTTAAATATGCTTATGCCCAGAAGTCAGGATATGAGAAATGTTGGATTTGTAGCAAATTACACCCCAGCACAGCAAGTATACCACTGATGGCAGTTCCTATAAACTATACTGATCTTGCTAACAGTAGCATTAACATAATTAGAACAAATACCAGCGAGACAGTAATGTTTAAGTCAAATGGTCTCGCCTTTTCCCCTGATTGGTGTTTCAACTTAGGGAACACAACGGGAGGAAATGGAGAATGCCAAGACAGCAAGTTTAATTTGTCCATTGTTGTATTAAATGGAAGATTCTATCCCAGTAATTCCAGCACACACCAGACATTATCTGACTTCCTCACTAACATTGTGGATAATAATGTTAGGTGGTTAGTATCCAACTTATCCCTCTATGGATACACCTCTCGTTATAGAAATGATATCAGTTCAAGATCAGTAGCTCTAGGAAACAATATATATATCTGTTGTGAGGATAAATGTTGTACTTGGATACATAACACCAGCATTGAGGTACCTGATTATTATGACATCATTGCACAACACCGTACGGAAGTAAAGAATTTACAAGAGAAGGCCCGAAATATTGGTCGCGACTGGGATCCGTTTGGTGGAACTTTTAGTTTCTCAGGGTTATTCTCTTGGGTTAAGAAGGCAGCAATGACGATTATAGTGGTGCTCTTATTCGTATTTTTCTTTTATGCATGCTTTAAGTTGTTTATGTGCTTTTGCAAGAAAGCCAAGGTAAATGATGCGGAAAAGATGGAACTTTTGTGAAGATAGGTAGATTTAGTTTCTTGACATCACCCATCTGTCAGAAAAGCCACTCTTCCTGAATTTTAGATGTTGGTACTGTCCAGGGGGATGGGTGTATACCCCTCTGACAACTCGCGGTCAGGGAGAGTACTCTGGATATAGGCTGACTAGAACTTGTTCAGGTGGACCCAGGGCAAGAGGGAGGGGTGATGTCAAAGGGGGAAATGTAAGGATTAAGGTATATGTTGAAACAAAATGGTTGACCTTATGTCTTACTAATTACTTGTATTTCTCTCTGTAAAATAAGGATTCGTCATCTTTAGTCACGTACTCATCAAGAAGAGGCCGCATCAGCCCTAAAAAGCAGTCTACGCCCAGAAGATTGTCTTATCAGCTGATAACACCCGGAGAATTGTCTTTACTTTGAAAATGTTGTTTTTTTTACATTTGCTGATGTTTGCCCTTTTCTGTCTATAAAAGATGTAATAAAGAAGCCTCAGAGACACAGTCAGTCAGAGACAGTCAGAGTTAACGACGGACTTCTGAGCAGAAATACTGAATAATATCTCTGTGTCTCTTTGCTCAGATAAGAACTCTAACTAACAATTGGGAAACGGTAACATAACCTGACAAATAGGTGACTTGTTGAGGTCACACCTAACACTACGATTACAGCTGCAAGTCGCTTGGGGTATGTCTCTGTCAGTTTTGCACATCGAGTGACTGAAATTCTTGCCCATTCTTTCCTTGCAAAACAGCTCGAGCTCAGTGAGGTCGGATGGAGAGCGTTTGTGAACAGCAGTTTTCAGCTCTTTCCACAGATTCTCGATTGGATTGAGGTCTGGACTTTGACTTGGCCATTCTAACACCTGGATACGTTTATTTGTGAACCATTCCTTTGTAGATTTTGCTGTATGTTTGGGATCATTGTCTTGTTGGAAGATAAATCTCGTCCCAGTTTCAGGTCTTTTGCAGACTCCAACAGGTTTTCATCCAGAATGGTCCTTTATTTGGCTGCATCCATCTTCCCCTCAATTTTAACCATCTTTCCTGTCCCTGCTGAAGAAAAGCAGGCCCAAACCATGATGCTGCCACCACCATGTTTGACAGTGGGGATGGTGTGTTGAGGGTGATGAGCTGTGTTGCTTTTACGCCAAACATATCGTTTTGCATTGTGGGCAAAAAGTTCGATTTTGGTTTCATCTGACCAGAGCACCTTCTTCCACATGTTTGGTGTGTCTCCCAGGTGGCTTGTGGCAAACTTTAGACAAGAATTTTTTATGGATATCTTTGAGAAACGGCTTTCTTCTTGCCACTCTTCCATAAAGGCCAGATTTGTGCAGTGTACGACTGATTGTTGTCCTATGGACAGACTCTCCCACCTCAGCTGTAGTTCTCTGCAGTTCATCCAGAGTGATCATGGGCCTCTTGGCTGCATCTCTGATCAGTCTTCTCCTTGTCTGAGCTGAAAGTTTGGAGGGACGGCCAGGTCTTGGTAGATTTGCAGTGGTCTGATACTCCTTCCATTTCAAAATGATCGCTTGCACAGTGCTCCTTGGGATGTTTAAAGCTTGGGAAATCTTTTTGTATCCAAATCCGGCTTTAAACTTCTGCACAACACTATTTTGGACCTGCCTGGTGTGTTCCTTGGTCTTCATGATGCTCTCTGCGCTTTCAACAGAACTCTGAGACTATCACAGAGCAGGTGCATTTATACAGAGACTTGATAATACACAGGTGGATTCTATTTATCACCATCAGTCATTTAGGACAACATTGGATCATTCAGAGATCCTCGTTGAACTTCTGGAGTGAGTTTGCTGCACTGAAAGTAAAGGGGCCGAATAATTTTGCACGCACCACTTTTCAGTTTTTTATTTGCTAAAAAAGTTTAAAATATCCAATGGATTTCGTTCCACTGCACAATTGTGTCCCACTTGTTGGTAATTCTTCACAAAAAATAAAAATTTTATATCTTTATGTTTGAAGCCTGAAATGTGGCAAAAGGTTGAAAAGTTCAAGGGGGCCGAATACTTTCGCAAGGCACTGTAACGCAAAATTAGTTGAATAAACGAAAAGATGAATGAAAAATGAACAACTAAGTCCAATCAAAGTGTAGATTCCAATACACGTCAGTCTTTAATGGAAGGAGGGGATGATAAAAAAATGAGAAGAGATGGATCACAATCTGAGGAGAAGGAACCCAATGAGTAGGAACCCTTACCAGATCAGGTGGACCCCCTCAAGAGCAGGGTCTTAAGCGCATGCAGGATAAGCCCTCTGCGGGGACTGATGGATATCCGATACCTCCGATGCCTCCAGCGTGTTCCAGTAGTGAGCAGGGATCACTCCAGCACAGTGCGATAAAGAACCCGACAGGCAGACACTCTGATCTGAAAAGCTACACACTTGGACTCAAAGCTGTTGGATTGGCTCTGCAGACTCCTCTTCTCCGTTGCCGATACCTGCAGGTTTCCTGCTAATACCCTGGACAGGTTTGTTGGTGGTGGGGGTCCTCTGGGCTTGTACAGCCCTCTGTTGGATTGGCTCTGCAGAATCCTCTTCTCCATTGCGAGACCTGCAGCTTTCCTGCCAATCCCCTGGATAGGTTTGTTGGTAGCGGGGGTCCTCTGGGCTTGTACGGCCCTCTCTATATCTGGGTATATATTGGGGATTCCTGTGAGGGGTCAGTCAGATTCGCACTCTTTACTCAGCTCCGCCCCTTTATCCTGGCATGCTCTATAAGAAAAGAGTGCGAACGATCAGCTAGTTTTCCTTGATGTTACACAGCAAGTCGGAACCAAGGATAGAACTAATGTAAGAAAAATTCTCATACGACAAAAGATATATTTTGTTATTTTTTGTTTCTGATCATGCTCAGTCTTTTGTATCTGATATGTTTCATACAAAAATCATACGAAAACAGTAAACATTAAACGTAAATCGTCTGTTCTATTCGTTTCCAAGAAAAAGAGTTTGTCCCTTTGGAAATTTTCGTCTGTACAGTCGGAATCAGATTTCAAAAGTTGTGTGCACACTATACGAAAAACGAACGATCGAACAATTTCCTTCTGATTTTCTCATAGGGTGTAGGGGGCTTAAAGCAGAGTTCCACCCAAAAATTGAACTTCCGTTTTAAGTGAAGGTGACCCCCTGACATGCTACATTTGGCATGTCATTTTTTGGGGGGGGGGGCAGATACCCTCCTTTTAGGGGCATCCAGCTCCCACTTCCTACCGGGGCTCACCTCTCTCCCCTTTCTTCGTGCAATCACAGCACGCAGCGCGGATCGCGCATACCCGGCTGTGAAGTCACAGCCGGGCGCCCACAGTCACAATGCTGAGGAGAGGAGGGGGAGAGGAGCGAGGGGCTTCGTTCGCCCACATTGCTGGACCATACGACAGGTGAGTATCCGATTATTAAAAGTCAGCAGCTACACATTTTGTAGCTGCTGATTTTTATATGGGTGGAACTCCGCTTTAAGCCCACAACTTTACACAGAGATGAGAAAAAAAGTACAAATCATCGACATCTCTATAAAAAAGTTTAATATGAGAAAATCACAGTTACATGTATATATGTAGCAAGTGCCCCGACCCCTAGAGGCCTAATGGGGACCTCCAAAGTCAGGGAGAGCTGACATCCTTCTTGGTAGAGTGGGTTACAAGGCATTGTGGGTGTAATACCAGCTGAAGTCATGGGCGCCAGACACTTTTAAAAAAAAAATCTATTTCTTTATTCAACATTTTCTTACTTATTACAAACAGTGTTAAAAGAAAAAATTCAGACATGTCTTCCACGTCCCATTTTTCACCCCCATATGATCCTCCCCTATATAAGAGTTGTTATATAATAAATACAATAAGAATGTTAACTAGGGGGGTCTAACGGCCTAAAGGAGGGCTGTCTGAAATATCATTAAGGACTAGCTTCTCACCCAGCCAGTACACCCTCCCAACTCATTCAGTCCACTCATTCCAACCAACCATACATCTCACAGACTCCCTAGGATCGATTTCCTTTAATTCACTTTCCATCACAACAATGTTTTACCTAGTAAGTAAGGTTTACATATCAATCCCTCTTGTATCCCACCAAGGTTTCCAAATCAATTTATATTTCCATAACAAACTTTGCTTTATGTACACCGCTTTTTCTTTAAGAATTTCCACGTTCATAGTGTTTAGCCATTCCACACTGGACGGGGGCACTGCCGACTGCCATCTCTGGGCAATCAAGTTCCTTGCTTGGAATAAACATCTCGTGACTGCTGTCTGTTTGTTATCTAAGTCCCCCCCCTCCTTTCACTAATCCCAACAGACAAGGCTTTGCTTCCAGCTCAATGGAGGTACCGAGTGCTTGGTCAATGGCTTCCATCACTCCTGTCTAGTAATGCAGGGGTGCTCAACCTGCGGCTCTCCAGCTGTTGCGGAACTACAAGTCCCATAAGGCATGGCAAGCCTGAAAAGTACAAGCATGATTCCCAAAAGCAGAGGCATGATGGGACTTGTAGTTTCACAACAGCTGGAGAGCCACAGGTTGAGCACCCCTGTAGTAATGGAACAGTTTCTGGATTCCCACAGCTAGGACAGCTCGAGTCCAAGCAGCGATGAAATTGGAAAAGTTTAGAAGGGGTATAATCAGGGCAGGACTCAGGGTGGCGGGGGCCCCTGGGCTTGATCCACTTTCGGGCCCTACCTTGTATACATTTCCATATTTATCGGCGTATAACACACACCCCAAGTTTAAGAGGGAATTTTAAGGAAAAAAACTTTTAGGAAGGAAGTTTAAGGAAAAACCTTACATTTAAATGCCCATCAATGCAGCCTTATCAGTGTCCATCTGCAGCCTTGCCCATTCATTGCAGCCTTTTTAGTGTAGCCTTGTCATCTGCAGCCTTGCCCCAGGGTCATTTGCAGCCTTGTCATTGCAGTCTTGAAGTTAAAAAATGGTGTCCTGTTGGCGGTTCTGGGGTCCTCTCGCAGTCCCAAGTGGAGCTGAAAGTAGCCGAGTGTACTCGGCTCGGCTCACAGTCACACCCAGTCCCTGTGTTATGTCCATCATAGGGCGGGACAGGGCATGACTGTGAGCAGAGCCGAACACACTCGGCTATGTATCTCGGCAGGGCCCGCGGGACCCCCTATTGAGTGGGGCCCATGGGCTTGAGCCTAGTCAAGTCCAATGGTAAGTCCGGCCCTGGGTATAATAAGTTCTATAAAGCAGGAACAAATGTGACATCCTCTGTGAGGGGGACAAAGAGACGAGCGGGGCCAGTTCCAAAATTCTATTCCACTGTTTCTGTAATATCTCCCAATTCATTTTCCCATTTTCTCCTATACACAGGAGGTTCCAACTCTCCCAATCTCATCTTATTAATATGTGAATATAATTTGGAGATTAGTCCTTTCCCTGTATCTGCGTTAATTAGTTTCCGGAGTATTGGAATTGTGCTCCATTCTAAAGTCATTCCTCTAGTCTAAATTGTTCCTCCTGAGCATGCCTAACCTGTAAGTATCTGAAAAAAGATTTATTCAGGAGGGCATATTGGTCTCTTAGTTCTTGAAAGGACTTCAGAGATCCATCTGCATATAGTTGAGAAATACATTTTATTCCACATCTCTTTCATTCCCTTACTGCCCCGATCTTCCACAGTTCTCCTAATTTTTCATTCTCCCACAGTGGAGTATATTCTGTAAGGCCAGTATACTTCAAGATTATTTTCACTGTGTCCCATACTCTCATTATAAGATTTGGGGTAGGTAGACCTAAGGGAAAAGATCGTGCCTCCAGAACCTCTATTATCGAATCATGTGGAGTGTTTTGTAGAAGCCTCTTTCTTCTTAGTTCTTGGTCTACTAAAGTACTTAACCAAATTCTTGCAGACCCTTCCAGATCAGTTCCCTGAACAACCTATCAATCTTTTGAAACCACTTTTTGTACAACCATATTGGAGAGCTGTTACAGTGACCCACCACTGATATTGGAAAACTTTTCCAGACTTTTATCTCTAAATTTGGTCAGTAATGGGGTGATGTTATCTGTGGTGTAACATAGAGGGTCTCTGGATATGTTTATGCCTAAGTATTTAAATTTGTTCACTACTGGGATCTGGGCCATTTCCTCAGGTAGGGGGTCGCCCAGCTGGTCTACAGGTAGCAAACAAGATTTTGCCAAGTTTTTTTTGTGCTAAGAGATTTATTGTCTCTTGAACAAGAACTGTGGGAGAAAGGGTTAGGGCCAGGGCACCCTGAAGTAGATGCAATGGTAATTGGCAGACTCAGAGACTTCTATATGTAGACAGCTATACAGTGGAAGGCCTCCAGCCAGACACCAATTCTGTATAGGTAGGTCTGCTGTCTGTAATGGCAACAAATCTTGTAACAGTCACTAATGATACTTGTACTTAACTATTGGTAACACAGAATAGTTCTCCTTGCACGTTACAGTCACTTACTGTAGGTCTTCACTCGCTGAGCTCCCAGTCTCTCATTAGACTCTCAGACTCAATCGCCACTGGGTCTCCTGAGCTCTTCCACTTCCATTATTCAGTATCTTCCTACAGTGTCACCCCCACCACCCTGCTGGGTCTCTGACTTTACACTCACAGATATTTCTCAACCGTCACCCCTGCTGACCTGCTAGGTCCCTGGCTTGGCATTCACTGATGCTCCTAAAATGTCACCTTTGCTGTTTCGCTGGGTCCCTGGCTAGGCACTTGCTGAAGTTTTCCCACTTCTTCACCGTCTCCAGCTGGTGAGAAAACTGCTCTGGTACTGGCTTCAGCTTACTCATAATGGTCTCCGGTAACAAGGTGGGTGATCCCTTAGTGGCGACAGCTTCCCCTCTACTTCCAACCTCAACTGCGCCGACATCGCTGGACCCTGGGACAGGTAAGTGTGATTTTATTAAAAGTCAGCAGCTGCAATATTAGTAGCTGCTGGCTTTTAATATTTTTTTTTTTAGGTGCAGAACCACTTTAATATAAAAATCAATAAACAGAAATTTGCAAAAAAAATCAGTATAGTCTACAAGGAGGTCCTGGCTGTGCAGTTTGGCAGGGCTGCCTTGATCACAAGTTTGTCCAAACATACTTCCAATTTCTTTGATAGGTTAAACAGGTCTAACATACAGTATGTGTATCAACTGTGTATTTTTCTGTTTGCCTATTGTTTATTTTTGAATAGTTATAATAAATCATTGTGTTTGTATGTAATATCATGTGTTTGAGTTAGGTTGTAATAGCCTATGCAAGTAGTGGAAGTACAAAAATATATTTAATAAATATAAAAGGAAACACATTTTAATGCCTGAAGGGATATATGACCTTTTGTGTTCTGATGTTTACAAATGTTCAGTATTGGTTGATGACAAACCTTGCAAGGGTTTTGCCGAAAACAACACTGAAAGCCTTGAAATTAGTGCGCCGTCTGGTCCTTTAACCAAAAATCAAAAGGACAAATACAAGCAAGCAGCAAGGACAAGGAAAGAAATGTCACAAAACCATGGTAATGTAACAGATGCCTATTACAAGCACAATGACACTGATGCACAAGGGACAGAAATGCAAGATATATAGCCTCCAAGATGAACATTCAGGATTGTAACTGGCTACTTTATTTTAACATTTTCTCATCAGTAATAAATTAGAGAGCAACATTTTGCAAATAAATATATACACAGACACAAATGAATGCAACTCTATATTCATGAATACATCAATAAATGTATTTTTATGTATAACTAAATTTGACTTGATATCAACCTCTTGTAGTCCCTGCACAGCAGAACAGCACAAGGAGTAAATCAATAGTTCTGCAGTGCTCATGTGTTAATAAAGTAATAAATGCTGACAGAAGAAAACAGCAAAGAGAGCTCCTCTGTCTATCCCTTCTCTTCTCACTATCCAACTAGGCTGGTGGAGGGGCAAGCCATGTCAGTGTTACTTAAAGTGATTGCAAAGCTTAGTTTTTTTTTTTAAATAACAAACATATCATACTTACCTCCACTGTGCAGTTCAATTTGCACAGTGTGGCCCCGATCATCCTCTTCTGGGGTCCACCAGAGGTGCTATCAGCTCCTCCCCGCATCGTATAACCCCCTAGGACAGGGATCTGCAATTAGCGGACCTCCAGCTCCCATCATGCTTCTGGCTCTGGGTGTCATGCTTATTGCTGTCAGAGTCTTTCTATGCCTCATGGGACTTAAAGTTGTGCAACAGCTGGAGGTCCGCTAATTGCATATCCCTGCCCTAGGAGAAGCTTTCTCCCGGGGGCTTACCTCGTGGGCGTGCTCCCGAATCCAGTATTTGCGTCCATAGATGCAGAATGTAGGACTCGGCCCCCAGCACCCGCATCATTGGATTTGACAGCAGTGGGAGCCAATGGCTGAGCTGCTGTTAATCTATCCAATCAAGACCTGAGAACCCAGGGCAGAGAGGTCCAGAGCGTCTCCGCCAAGGGATCGAGGGGGTTCAGGTGAGTAAGGCTGGGGGGCTAGGGGGCCAGTCACTGTCAGAAGTTTTTTCACCTTTAACTGCAGCAGAGAAGATCTAGGGGTCTTCTGCCCCGGCATGACAGGGCTTTGCTATGTGGCAGAGGAGTGTAAATTGTAGAAATGGATGGACAGAAATACTAATCCTTTGGAGGGTAAAACAGCTTGCTTGTATGTATTTCATCTGTGTATTTATCTATTTCCCAGAAGTTCGTCTTTAAATGAGTAGGCATTCACTTTTACTAGTCCACAAGGCCTGAGCACTTTAAATTTTTGCTTTCAAGCCTAGTCCATCACAAAGTTGCCTTGAGATTTAGATTCTTAAAAGAGCAAAAGACACCAGCACACCAAGGATCTCCAGAACGAGTCCAAAGCTTTATTCAGCGATCAGACCGTTACAGCAGATTGCAACATTTTGGAGCCACGTAGGACCCCTTCATCACCTGAGCACCTGATGAAGGGGTCCTGCGTGGCGCCGAAATGTTGCAATCTGCTGTAACAATGTGATCACTGAATAAAGCTTTGGACTCGTTCTGGAGATCCTTGGTGTGCTGGTGACAGTCTCTTGCTCTGATAAGACACGGTTCCAGTTGGTGGTCGCTTCAGCAACCACTTATATGCACAGCCATTTCTATAGGAATGTGTGTGTTGGGAATAGTGTGTTGAAATCTTTAGATCCTTAAAAAACTCATTAGATAAATTCCTGTCAAAATTAAAGCTAAGACTGCCATTTATACTAGTGGTGGCCAATGTATTTGATATAAGGGTCCTCGAGTGCAGTCCTTAACATCACCAATGGAAAACACATAATATTCAGCGAATGCTACAGAAAGCTATCAGAAACTGAAGACATGCAACAAGAGATGTATATGCTATAGGAGTTTTTGGAGATCGGGGCTATGCAACAGTGTTAAACTGGCTATACATTAATACATTTTCTAAAATAACTTTCTATAAACATTCATACAAAAATTCAGTACATTCGATGATGTGATGAATGTCATTTGAAAGTTCTAATACATGTTTGCTTTTAACATCCTATTTTGGAGTGAATGGACTTTCCTGAACAAAAGCCACATTTAGAAATTTGTATGAGAAAATTTTTTCATCCTGTTCCGTAGAATATTTTCATCACTGTGGTTGAACACAAATGTCGATTTCAACCCACTAAGGATTAAAAATTGAGTGAGCATTCTTGAAATAAAATTTATCTAACTAAATTCTACTAGTGTATGCCCAGCTTTAGATATACAGTGGTGTGAAAAAGTGTTTGCCCCCTTCCTCATTTCCTGTTCCTTTGCATGTTTGTCACACTTAAGTGTTTCGGAACATCAAACCAATTTAAACAATAGTCAAGAACAACACAAGTAAACACAAAATGCAATTTGTAAATGAAGGTGTTTATTATTAAAGGTGAAAAAAAATCCAAACCATCATGGCCCTGTGTGAAAAAGTGATTGCCCCCCTTGTTAAAACATACTATAACTGTGGTTGTCCACACCTGAGTTCAATTTCTCTAGCCACACCCAGGCCTGATTATTGCCACACCTGTTCACAATCAAGGCATCACTTAAATAGGAGCTGCTTGACACAGTAAGGTCCACCAGAAGATCCTTAAAAGCTACACATCATGCTGAGACCCAAAGAAATTCAGGAACAATTGAGAAAGAAAGTAATTGAGATCTATCAGTCTGGAAAGGGTTATAAAGCCATTTCCAAAGCTTTGGGAATCCAGCGAACCACAGTGAGAGCCATTATCCACAAATGGCGAAGAAATGGAACAGTGGTGAACCTTCCCAGGAGTGGCCGGCTGCCCAAAATTACCCCAAGAGCGCAGCGACGACTCATCCAAGAGGTCACAAAAGACCCCACAACAACGTCCAAGGAACTGCAGCCCTCACTTGCCTCAGTTAAGGTCAGCGTTCATGCCTCCACCATCAGGAAAAGACTAGGCAAAAATGGCCTGCATGGCAGAGTTCCAAGGAGAAAACCACTGCTGAGCAAAAAGAACATCAAAGCTCGTCTCAATTTCTCCACAACACATCTTGATGATCCCCAAGACTTTTGGGACAACATTCTGTGGACCGATGAGACAAAAGTGGAACTCTTTGGAAGGTGTGTGTCCAAGTATATCTGGCGTAGAAGGAACACTGCATTTCATAAAAAGAACATTATACCAACAGTAAAATATGGTGGTGGTAGTGTGATGGTCTGGGGCTGTTTTGCTGCTTCAGGACCTGGAAGACTTGCCATGATAAAAGGAACTATGAATTCTGCTGTCTACCAAGAGATCCTGAAGGAGAATGTCCGACCATCTGTTCGTGTACTCAAGCTGAAACGAACTTGGGTTCTGCAGCAGGACAATGATCCTAAACACACCAGCAAGTTCACCACCGAATGGCTGAAGAAAAACAAAATGAAGACTTTGGAGTGGCCTAGCCAAAGTCCTGACCTGAATCCTATTGAGATGTTGTGGTATGACCTTAAAAAGGCCGTTCATGCTCGAAAACCCTCTAATGTAACTGAATTAGGACAATTCTGCAAAGATGAGTGGGCCAAAATTCCTCCAGGACGCTGTAAAAGCCTCATTGCACGTTATCACAAACGCTTGGTTGCAGTTGTTGCTGCTAAGGGTGGCCCAACCAGTTATTAGGTTTAGGGGGCAATCACTTTTTCACACAGGGCCATGATGGTTTGGATTTTTTTTCACCTTTAATAATAAACACCTTCATTTACAAATTGCATTTTGTGTTTACTTGTGTTGTCCTTGACTATTGTTTAAATTGGTTTGATGTTCCGAAACACTTAAGTGTGACAAACATGCAAAGGAACAGGAAATGAGGAAGGGGGCAAACACTTTTTCACACCACTGTAAAAAAAACTCAAATAAAGTGCAGCGCAACAACGGTAAATTTAAAGTAGGTGAAATTGATTTTTTTTTGGGGGAGGGTGCATGTGATGAGCACAGGGCCAATCAGCGCTGTCCAGACAGAGGGTCAGGGATCATGCAGCCTCATAGGACAGTCAGTAACTCACATTTAAAATCAATTATAACAGCATCAGAAACAATGAACTTCCAAGATCGGCTGAAAACCAGAAGTGATATGCCCAACTCCTTCCCAACTTCATCAGCGGTTTTCAGCCGATCCCAGAAGTTCATGGTTTCTGATGCTGTTATAATCGATTTTATATGTGAGTTACTATGTTTTTATATAATAAATTTGAATTTGAATACTACACAATGAGGATTTGCTTTCTTGTATAACCAACCATATCACCCACGGGAGGAAAGGAGAGTGGATAGTGGGAGAGAGTGTGGACAGACCCATAAACCATCGCAAGTATGTGATATCAGTGCCCTCTTTAATATTGACTGGACCCTGGGCAAACATTTTCTTGGGCCCCCTCTTCCATGCAATTTCACTCTCCACGTGCTTTGAGATATACAATGAGTAGCAGCCAGACTCAAAATCAGTTTACTGAATCAGATTAGGCAGTGATTGCGAATGGTTGCCAGAGGTCACAGTGTATCATTACCACTCACTGACTGGCTGCTAGAGGTTACGGCACACATTATGGCTCCCTGTTTATTTTCTAGAGGTTACAGCACATGACTTCTGCTTGTTCATTGGTTGCTGGAGATTACTGCATATTATTACAGCTCACTGATTGATTGCTAGAGGTTACTGCATATACTTACCGTTCAATGATTGGTTGCAAGAGGTTAGTGCACAACAATGCTGCTCACTGATTGGTTGCTAAAGGTTACAGCACATCATCTCCTCACTGCCTGCACACCACAGACTGGGGAGGTGATGGGACCCATGAATAGACAGAAAACTCCTAGGAGTCCTAGGACTCCTGGGATCAGTGGCAATGCTCGGGGAGGGGGGCGGGTGTAATCAGTGGCAATGCTGGGGGGTTGATGAGATCAGTGGCAGTGGTGGGGGAATTGGATTAGTTAGGTGGCAAATTTTAGACAATGACCACCAATGTGAGGGGGGATTTACACTGACCACCAATATGAGGGGGAATTTGTACTGACCATCATATAACGGAAGATTTTACACCACCCACCAATATAAAGAGGGATTTCTACACTGACACCCATGTAATAGGACCATTTAAACCAACCACCAGTGTAAGGGGAAATTGGCAAATATGAGGCAGCTGCTTTGGTTATAATATGAGTAACCATATCACCCACTGGAGGAGAGGAGAGTGGATAGTGGGAGAGAGTGTGGACAAGCCCATAAACCATTGCATTGCTGATCGGAATAAAGGATATGATATAGCCACCCAGGGCCGGCCCTACCATGGGACCCAATGGTACCATTGGTACCGAGCGGCACTTTCAGGGGGACAGCAAATTGCTGCCCGCCAGCCAGCCTGTTCCGCCCGGTCTGCTGTTTATCCCACTGTGAAGAGCCCGGCGCTGAGGTGACAGAAGCATGTGGGCAGAACAGGGGAACAGTCAGCGGGCGGGTTGGTGGCCGAGTGAATGAATGGGCCATTCAGCAGGTGAGCTGGTTTGCTGGCCAATCAGCGGGTAGGCCGGCGGGGGAGCAGAGAGATGACAACATCTCTCACCATCCGCCCTGCATCACTGCAATTCCTCCTTCACTGTGCAGCCGCGGGCAGCAGAGAGATTACATGATCTCTCTGCTGCCTGCCTTCACTCTGAGACACAGCAAGTTGCAATTCCACTAAGTGTGGCAGGTAAAGTGGCAAGTGACAATTTGCAATGTGTGGCAAGTGACAATTCGCAACTCGTGGCAGGTGATGTCGTGGCAAGTGACAATCCGCTCTGTGTGGCAGGTGAAGTGGCAAGTGACAATCCAAAAAAAAGTTTTCTTTTGGTGGTATTTGATCACTTCTGCAGTTTTAATTTTTTGCGTTATAAACAAACAAAAAAAGAGCGACAATTTTGAAAAAAAACCCCATAATTTTCTTACTTTTTGCTATAATAAACAGTCAAATAAAATAATAAATCGTCCCCGCATACTGCAACGACCAATCTCTCTATTAGACTGGGGTAAAATATGGGAATCTACATCCAAAACGTCACGTTGTGTAGTGCAGAGGGAAACCGCTATTAAGATCTTGATGGTTTGGTACAGGACCCCAGACTTGCTGCATGCTCGCAACCCAGCCATCTCCAATATTTGCTGGAGATGCGGCGAGTCTGTAGGTTCTCATTTCCATATATTTTGGGAATGCCCCTTTATTAGCCCTTATTGGACTAAAATTCAGGATCTTTTACAAAAGGTACTAATGACACCTATCCCTCTGAATCCCATGCACTTCCTTCTAGGCCTTCCTTTTCCGAGACTGTCTAAACCCTCGCGCAACCTGATGTCCTTTATCCTTCTGGCCGCTAAGAGAGCAATTCCTAGACATTGGCTATCCACCATTCCCCCCACATTCCATCTTTTTCTTTCCATAATGGCAGATATACGTAGGATGGAACACTTGACTGCTAAAACGGAAGATACACTACCCTTTTTTTATAAAATATGGAAGAAATGGGACAACTCTGAGTTCCCCCTTGAGTCTGCTAACCCTTAAACCTCCTGATTCCCATGATGCAAATGTCTGATTAAGTTGTACCTTGCTATCTTTTTCTTTCTTTTTTTTCTGTAATGTTGTTATACGTGACTATATATCCTCTTCCGCTTTCATTTATCACATGATATGGTATGCTAATTGTACTTGAATGATCCATGGTTGGAAGATGCTTACTTTATGAACATACCTGTATGTACGCTCAATTTCGTACGTTTCTATATACATGGCTTTGTATTATCGAAAGTTGAAATGCTTTTTCTTTATACTGTATTGTACCTTTTTCTTTTTTTGGAAAAAACTTTATAAATAAACAATTAAAAAAAATAATAATAAATCGTCATTAGTTTAGGCCAATATGTATTCTTCTATATATGTTTGGTAAAAAAAAAAATGGAATAAGTGCATATTGATTAGTTTGCGTAAAAGTTATAGCGTCTACAGAATAGGGGATAGATTTATGCCATTTTTATTATTATTATTATTATTATTAATAATTTTTTTTACTAGTAATGGCGGTGATCTGTGATTTTGTGGTGGACAGATTGGACACTTTTGACACATTTTTGGAACCATTGACATTTATACAGCGATCTGTGCTAAAGAAAGGCTCTGATTACTGTATAAATAAATGTCACTGGCAGGGAAGGGGTTAAATGTGTTTCCTAGGAGGTGTTTCTAACTGGGGGGATGGGACTCAGTGGAGGAGGAGAGAGATCTCTGTTCTTAATCACTAGGAACAGCAGAGTCTCTCCTCCCCTGTCAGAATAGGGATCTGTCTGTTTACATTGACGATTCCCATTCTGGCTCTGTGTGAAGCGATTGCGGGTGGTCGGCTGACATTGCGGCCACCGGCCATGCACTGGTCCTTTTATACTCCTATATACATGTATAGAGCCATGGCAGGTCCTCTTTATACACCTACATACATGTATAGAGCCATGGCACATCCTTTTATACTAATACATACATGTACAGTTCCTTGCGAAAGTATTCGGCCCCCTTGAACTTTTCAACCTTTTGCCACATTTCAGGCTTCAAACATAAAGATATAAAATTTTAATTTTTTGTGAAGAATCACCAACAAGTGGGACTCAATTGTGAAGTGGAACGAAATCTATTGGATTTTTGAAACTTTTTTAACTAATAAAAAAATTAAAAGTGGGGCGTGCAAAATTATTTGGCCCCCTTGCGTTAATACTTTGTAGAGCCACCTTTTGCTACGATTACAGCTGCAAGTCGCTTGGGGTATGTCTCTGTCAGTTTTGCACATCGAGAGACTGAAATTCTTGCCCATTCTTCCTTGCAAAACAGCTGGAGCTCAGTGAGGTTGGATGGAGAGCGTTTGTGAACAGCAGTTTTCAGCTCTTTCCACAGATTCTCGATTGGATTCAGGTCTGGACTTTGACTTGGCCATTCTAACACCTGGATACGTTTATTTGTGAACCATTCCTTTGTAGATTTTGCTATATGTTTGGGATCATTGTCTTGTTGGAAGATAAATCTCCGTCCCAGTTTCAGGTCTTTTGCAGACTCCAACAGGTTTTCATCCAGAATGGTCCTGTATTTGGCTGCATCCATCTTCCCCTCGATTTTAACCATTTTCCCTGTCCCTGCTGAAGAAAAGCAGGCCCAAACCATGATGCTGCCACCACCATGTTTGACAGTGGGGATGGTGTGTTGAGGGTGATGAGCTGTGTTGCTTTTACGCCAAACATATCGTTTTGCATTGTGGGCAAAAAGTTCAATTTTGGTTTCATCTGACCAGAGCACCTTCTTCCACATGTTTGGTGTGTCTCCCAGGTGGCTTGTGGCAAACTTTAGACGAGACTTTTTATGGATATCTTTGAGAAATGGCTTTCTTCTAGCCACTCTTCCATAAAGGCCAGATTTGTGCAGTGTACGACTGATTGTTGTCCTATGGACAGACTCTCCCACCTCAGCTGTAGTTTTCTGCAGTTCATCCAGAGTGATCATGGGCCTCTTGGCTGCATCTCTGATCAGTCTTCTCCTTGTCTGAGCTGAAAGTTTAGAGGGACGGCCAGGTCTTGGTAGATTTGCAGTGGTCTGATACTCCTTCCATTTCAAAATGATCGCTTGCACAGTGCTCCTTGGGATGTATAAAGCTTGGGAAATTTTTTCGTATCCAAATCCGGCTTTAAACTTCTCCACAACAGTATTACGGACCTGCCTGGTGTGTTCCTTGGTCTTCATGATGCTCTCTGCGCTTTCAACAGAACCCTGAGACTATCACAGAGCAGGTGCATTTATACAGAGACTTGATTACACACAGGTGGATTCTATTTATCACCATCAGTCATTTAGGACAACATTGGATCATTCAGAGATCCTCGCTGAACTTCTGGAGTGAGTTTGCTGCACTGAAAGTAAAGGGGCCGAATAATTTTGCACGCACCCCTTTTCAGTTTTTTATTTGCTAAAAAAGTTTAAAGTATCCAATAGATTTCGCTCCACTTCACAATTGTGTCCCACTTGTTGGTGATTCTTCACAAAAAATTAAAAAAAGGTTATATCTTTATGTTTGAAGCCTGAAATGTGGCAAAAGGTTGAAAAGTTCAAGGGGGCCGAATACTTTCGCAAAGCACTGTATAGAGCCATGACAGATCCTCTTTACATTCCTACAATACATGTATAGAGTCATGGCACATCCTTTTATATTCCTACATACATGTATAGAGCCATAACAGGTTCTCTTTCTACCCCTATATACATGTATAGAGCTATGATGGGTCCCCTTTAGTTATCATAATATAAAATAATGGATGTGGGGGCCTTTTGGTGGGCGTGATTTATTTTTTGGGGGGGGCAGCATTTCATTCTTGGTCCCAGGCAGCACAATGTCTTGGGCCGGCTCTGTGTCCACTCCTGCAGAGGAATTGCTTACACCCTAAATGCTTGTAGATCTTTTGGTCTAGGGAATGAGGTCTCACATTTTCTGGGCATCCACTCTGGCATTTTTGCTGAGATATCGTCCCTATGGCTGGTGGGATCTGACTGCAACATTACCATAGGGGAAAGTCCCCTTAGGCCTGTTTGACCTGCCTGTTCCCAGGGGGTCCCTAAATTCTGGTAAGAGGACATTTTATCTTGGTGTTGGTGACTGGCCTCAATGGTGGGGGAAAGATGTCTTTATCCATCTTAATTTCTTGGCAGTTGGAACCACATATCTTTCACCATTATTTCTGTGAGACACGTTTTAAACGTTGGACATTTTTATGATACAATTTAATTGAGCACCTTTGATAGCACAACAAGTATATACATTCCCTGGAAGATAACTGGCTTGTTACTCCAAAAGTAAAAAAAGTACACTTTTTAAAAAGACACGGTTTATACCAGAATGTCTCTTTTCAAACTCCTACTAACCCAAAGCTCAAATGCTTGCAGGTACGTACAACAAAAGTTTATTAGCTGCCAAATACTGTAGGCTCTGCAATGGTGAGCTGTCAGAACTCTGGTACAGAGATATTTACATCTATGCTCAGCACTATTCACATGGTGGCCACTAAGTTCACAGTAAGCCCCATACACACTATCAGATTGTCTGCTGATTTTCTCCATCAGATTTACCAAAACCATATAATATGAGGTCAAACCTTAGGGGTTTCAATGTGTATGCAATCAGGCAGGCCCTTCTACTACATGATTTTGGTAAACCTGAAGGAAAAAATCAGCAGACAATCTGATAGTGTGTATGGGGCTGTAGAAAAACCTTACAGCTCATACACAGACTGGTTATTTATCTTCTTCAGGTAGTAATGTATGACTCATGGGCAGGGGGCAAAGACACATTCCTTGTGCAACAGGAAAAGGCAATAGAGGATCTCCTGTTTTTCTGCTTCTATCCATAACACTCAGCCAGGATAAAAGGATGTATAAAGACTCACAGAGCTTCATATCCTGGTCATTACTCCTTTCATTCAATCCCAAATATACCCCTGAAGAATGTACTGTTTCCACCTTATAAATTTTGCCCTTTTCACTGATAGGCTATTGTTCACGTATACCATATGGACTTTAAACTCCAATAAACATCCCTAAACCTTATTTTTTTTGGTGGAGCCTATGGATGTCCGAGGGGGGGTGGGGTGGTTCAGCTGTAAACTTCATGTTCCTGCAGTAAGCCAGTGAGATAGCTCAATTTGTCAAAGCCATGCACTTGCCTGTAATTTTACAAGGGTATATGTACTTCTTAGTACCAGTAACTATCCTGATTGTCCATTGAAGACAGGTCTGCCATTAGAAATGATAGAGGGCCCCATACAGTCTACCTGATAGACCCCCTTCCCCTCCAGTTGCAAGGGTGTTGCTGGTATTGTAATAGACCTAGGGCACCAAGGGGCATGTTGAGGAATAAAAAACTTTGCTTCTTATGCTGTGGCCAGCAGTGGGCATGATTGAATATATAAAATACACTGACTGAATGTTGAAATTATGGATTAAACAATCCCACAAAAAAAAACTACAAAAAAATTAAGATATGTGAATGCATATAAAACAGAAGGGTGAACATGTCACAGAGACTAGAGTCACAGAGGAAAGAACAAAATATTACAGCGCACATATGCAAAAAAGACATTTACCTCCTGCAAGGCTTATTTAAAACACCTAGACATTTTCAAAAAACATTATCAAAAAATATGGGGATTTTCTCACACCATATTGCTATACGGTGCTTAAGCCCACATACTGGGACAAAGTACCTCATGATTAGTGGGTCCTACACTACCTATAGACCAGGAGATCCTGCTTCTCTGAACCATGGAAGCAATACACTCCTCTATAAGAGTCACAGAGGGACGCAGTCCATTAGCTGTGGATGAGCATACACACTCAGTGAATCATCTGGGTCTGCCAGGAGTCGGTGCCCATCTTGAGCCTCCGCAAGTTGGTATACAGATGAAAGCAGTCCAAAGCTGTGGATCACCACACATGCTCAGTGACCTGTTTGGGTCTGGTAAGCAGCCAATTTTATTACCTTTGAGCACAGTGGTGTTACATGCCAAATTCTGAGACATGACCATATACTTTGGGATCAGCATCCTATTTTATTTGGGACTTTTTTTACTGGTGTTCTTTACAGTTCACTAACACTCTATTTTATTTTTCATTGGAAATTTTCTTCTTCGCGTCTAGAGTTTTGTTTATTTTCACTTTTTATAGTGCTTGTGTACACAGAGTATATACAAAGAGCTAATAAAGTGTCTCTTCCTACCTTAAAGAGGAACTGTTTAAAAAAATATTGTGAATGTGTAACCAGCATCCTCCTGCTCAGGAACAAGGTTAAACACACCTACAGTATAATGTTGTGAAACTCACATTCTCCAGGCCTGAGGCCCACCTTCCAAAATATGGGCTGTCCACATGTTCAGTCTTTTAACTTTTTTATTGTAGCAGAAGAATAATGGTGAACAGTTCTTTAACAATGGAACCTTCACCTCCGATCTTCCAGTCTTGACATCATAATTCTGCACAATGCAAGTTCAACATTAACACCGGATGGCTGCCCAACTCTTCCATAGTTTTCACCATAGGTTCCTCCATGGGTAAGTTCTCCACCCAAGCCTGTTATGGGCCTACCCCAAATGGTTAACTTACTAAGGCTACAAGCTTATCTACCTCCATAAGGCTGGATTCAGACCTATGCATTTTTAGTGCTTTTTGCATTTTGCAGATTTGCACTACAGAATGTGTTCCATAGGAAACCATGTTAAATGGACTGTAGCCTAAATCTGCAAAATGCAAAAAGCACTAAAAATACATAGGTGTGAATCCAGCCTAAGGGCTGGTGAATGTGGTCATCTCCCACCCTGCACAGCCAGGCACACAGATTTGTTCTCTCACTCCAAGTCAAGAAACAGTCTTTACAACTTTATTTTTATTTTTTATTAGGTGAATTGAACTTGGAAAGAGAAAAGGATGATATGGGATGCCCATTTGATCAGCAGAATTTGTGAGGGACTAGAACGATATACACTCCAGTATATACACACACTTTGCTTGTCTACACTCCTGCACAATCTAGATTGCAGCACAACTTACAGGACCAGCTAGCACAGATTTTAGATCCAACACAGCCTCAGCTGGATCTTAGGTGAATTCTCTTTACAGGCAAGGACCGCGGGCCCCTATGGTGTAGCAAGAAAATAAAAGTCCTTGGTGCTAGCTGTCCTATATGTGGTTACTGTTCCCAGTGTCACCTGTTCAGGCACTGCTGGCCCTCCTGACTGCAGCTGCCCTTTTCCAGCTTGCCTGGCAGTGTTCTCCTGCTGTTTTCTCCTTGCTCCTGTGCCTCCAGGCCAGGACACTTCTGTGGATTTTGAGAAGGTCCTGTGCGTACCTGAGCCTAGGCCCAAGGTCACCCCCCCCAGATTGGGGTGCTCTCTCAAAGGCCACTACAGCCTAACACCCAGGGCCCTCAGAATACTCCAGGCAGCTTCACCTTACTTCCCCTCTCATTTTTCTAGAAGGTTCCAGCACGTTCTAGAAATAGGGTGGAGATCTCAGTGATGCTGCCTGTGAGTCATCCAGCTCTCCCTGGATCTTTGTCCAACCCAGGAAAAACACAGATAGGCTTGGCTGCAAGCCAACCCTGCACAAATTTACCTACACTAAACAAAAATACTATCTACACTTCTAGCATGCTAGAGGGTGCTACACTTAAATATCAGTATACTAGTGATAGCCTTTTCCTATCCCACTTCTGCCCCAGTCTCTTCCTGCTCAAGATTTTTAGGGACAAATTAGCCCCAACTACTATATCCACCCAGAGGAGGGTTTTCCCTAAAAGGAGTACTAACTCCTGCTTACAATTGTATACAGTGCAGCAGTCAGGACTCTATGACTCTGTAGTGGCATAACTAAACCCTTCAGGGCCCCAATGCAAGAGACCATGAAGGGCCCCCTGACCCCAGACAGGGCCCTTTCCTCCGAGTCTGGTAGCGGAACGCCAGGTCCCGGTCGCAAGTGGTTGGCTGCATATAAACGAACCAATTTCTCCATTTCCCCCCGGAAGAAAATGGACAGGCGCACACACACATACATATATGCACACACATACATGCACACTCACACACATACTTGCGCACACACACACACGCATCCACACACATACATGCACACACATACATGCACACTCACACACACACACATACATACGCGCACACACATACATACACGCACACACATATAAACACACATACATACAGCCTTTTAAAAATTGGCAGTCCTTTACCTTAGAAAGCAAAGGGGTTTTGGGACTTTAAATGAAAACATGCACCCCCATCCCTAAATCAGATATAAGAAAGGGGTTTTGGGGACTTTGAGTGAGGCACAAGACACGTGGTAGGAGAAAATGTAAAATTGTTTAATTGGCATATAAACAAAGCCTACCTCCTAAACATGTGATACATGGTTGAACATGAGTATTTTTCTGTATACAAGGCGGTGGCATACAAAAAAGAGGAATTCATATATATATACACGCATTTGAAATCGCATAGTATCCCATGGAAGTAAATAGTATAAAAAGCCACATGCTTATTGAGTAATGAATACAAATGGGTTATAGGATACAAATAAATAACAGTTGAAGTCAAGCTATGTGTTGGGAACATGATGACATTGATGGGCTTGACGCATTTCGTGGCCAGTTGCCACACATCAGGAGCAAACGCATAGCATATCTGAAAAAAGTAACAAATAGGATCTAATGTTTTGCCCAGATAGTAAGAAAGAAGGTAGGGGCAAGGGGAAACAAGATGTATATATCCCTGGAATACTTACGGATAAATTGTTCTAAATAGGCAGTGTTGCAAGTTATGGTCTGCGAGGCAAGTCTATTCCCGGAGCTGAGGGAATGAACCCAAAGAAGAAGTGAATGTACTGACACACCCTAGGAGCACCCTCCAAACGTAATAGGCAAGGATGAAAAATTTCCAGATGCGTGTATATATATATATATATATATATATATATATACAGTCCTCACATTTTTGAAAATATTTTATTATATCTTGAAGAAATGACACTTTGCTACAATGTAAAGTAGTGAGTGTACAGCTTGTATAACAGTGTAAATTTGCTGTCCCCTCAAAATAATTCAACACACAGCCATTAATGACTAAACCGCTGGAAAAAAAGTGAGTACACCCCTAAGTGAAAATGTCCAAATTGGGTCCAATTAGCCATTTCCCCTCCCTGGTGTCATGTGACTTGTGAGTGTTACAAGGTTTCAGGTGTGAATGGGATGCAGGTGTCTTAAATTTGGTGTTATCACTCTCACTCTCTCATATTGGACACTGGAAGTTCAACATGGCACCTCATGGCAAAGAACTCTCTGAGGATCTGAAAAAAAGAATTGTTGCTCTACATAAAGATGGCCTAGGCTATAAGAAGGTTGCCAAGACTGAGCTGCAGCATGGTGGTCAAGACCATACAGCGGTTTGTCACTCACTTTTCTGAGATACTATATATATATAATATAAATTCCTCTTTTTTGTATACCATTGCCTTGTATACTCATGTTCAACCATGTATCACATGTTTATGAGGTATATATATCGGTAAAGTGGCACGAGTGTGCAAAACGACGTACCCGTACGTCACACCGTCATCGGTGGCTAGCAGATTCGATGTCCGCCAGTGGCCCATGATCTTGGCACAGAGAAGCAGAACGGGGAGATGCCTGTGTAAACAAGACATTTCCCTGTTCTGCCTAGCAACATGATAGGGATCTACTGCTCCCAGTGATCGGGAGCAGTGATCTCTGTCATGTTCTAATGAGCCCATCCCCCCTACAGTTAGAACACACTGAGGGAACACACTTAACCCCTTGAACACCGCCCAGTGTTTAACCTCTTCCCTGGCAGTGACATTTACACAGTAATCAGTGTATTTTTATAGCACTGATCGCTGTAT
Source organism: Lithobates pipiens (assembly GCF_037356315.1). Classification (NCBI taxonomy): domain Eukaryota; kingdom Metazoa; phylum Chordata; class Amphibia; order Anura; family Ranidae; genus Lithobates; species Lithobates pipiens. The sequence continues at coordinate 19,554,869 of NW_027507696.1, forward strand.
TAATGCCAATGGTCCCAAAAGAGTGTCAGAAGTGTCAAAAGTATCCGATCTGTCCGACACAATGTCGCAGTTACGATAAAAAACTGCAGATCGCCGCTATTAATAAAAAATAATAATAATAAAAATGCCATAAATCTATCTGCTATTTTGTAGACACGATAGCTTTTGCGTAAACCAATCAATATATGCGTATTGCGATTTTCTTTTTATATCAAAGATATGTAGAAGAATACATATTAGCCTAAGCTGAGGAAGGAATTAATTTGTTTATATTTTTGGGGGTATTTATTATAGCACAAAGTAAAAAATATAGTTTTTAAAAAAAAATTTACACTCTTTTTTTGTTTATAGCGCAAAAAATAAAAACCGCAGAGGTGATCAAATACCACCAAAAGAAAGCTCTATTTGTGGGAAAAAAGGACGTCAATTTTGTTTGGGTACAGCATTGTACAACTGCGCAAATGGCAGTTAAAGCGGCGCAGTGCCGTATCGCAAAAAAGGGCTCGGTCAGGAAGGGGGTAAATCCTTCCGGGGCTGAAGTGCTTAAACAATTTTACAATTTATCACATATCTTGTACTTCACTCAAAGTCCCAAAAACCCCTTTCTTAGTCCTTTACCTTAAAGCGGGAGTCCACCGGGACTCCGCGTTTTTTTTTTTTTTAAAGCCAGCAGCTACAAATACTGCAGCTGCTGACTTTTAAAATAGTGACACTTACCTGTCCAGCGCGCCCGCGATGTCGGCACCCGAAGCCGATCGCTAGGTCGTCTGTCGGGTCCTGCCGCCGCCATCTTGGGTATGGGAATCAGGAAATGGAGCCTTTCGGCTTAATTTCCCGGTTCCCTACTGCGCATGCGCGAGCCGCGCGGCGCAATCCGGACGGTTCCCGCTGCCTCTGGGAACTGTGTGTTTCCCAGCAGGCAGCGGGGCACTTGCGCAAAGGGGCGGGCAGTTGCGGAAAGGGGCGTAATCTACGCCCCTTTCCGCAGACAGCTATCCTGGAAGTGGGTGCAGTTACCTGGATTATCCAGGTAACTGCACCCCCTCCCCCCTGAAAGGTGCCAATTGTGGCGCCGGAGGGGGGGGGGATTCCGATGAGCGGAGGTCCATTTTAGGGTGGACCTCCGCTTTAACTCTTCCTGCTGGGTACTGCACTGTAGGGGGAGAAAAAGAGCACAGAACAGACTGCTTTCACTTTAGGCGTAATCAGTGTGACGAGCTCCCAGCAGTGCCAATTTACAGTTCGGCTCGGTCTCAGCTGACCTTGCTGCTCCTCCTATCGAGGCATACGGGGGCCCGTTCGCCATGGCGAATTCTGCAACCCCTAGACGTCCGCCACTGTGACGCTCAATATAATGTACAGTGTGCAGCAGTTGGGATTATGCATAGATACCAACTGTCCCTGATTTCGAGGGACTGTCCCCAATTTGGAACAAAGTCCTTCTGTCCCTCATTTCTCCTAATTTGTCCCTCATTTTGGCTGATCTATATAGTTGTATATAAAATGCACTTTTTATCTATCAAAAAGTGTTTCCCAGTGCCAAACCTTTCATCCAATTTCTAAATTGCTGCATTTGTAAATTTCAAAAGCCAGCTTAAAGGAATAGCAGTGGTAAAAAAAAAAAAACATTTGTGGGTTTAACCAATCATATTTTTTTTGTCCCCTTTAGGGGGCGCAGCAGGGGGTGTGTCCTATGCCTGCATACTTTTTCTAATAGTTGTCCCTCCTCCCCACTTCAAAAAGTTGGGAGGTATAGGATTATGTAATGTACAAAATAGAAAAAGGAAGTGCAGAGTATGAGCCTATGTAACGTACAACACAGGACATAAAGTGCAGCTGTCAGAACTGAACTACATATAACATAATGTATCTTGTTCAAAAACTTGCGCTGGAGAGTTAACTCAAATAGTGAAATATGTATAAGCAAAAATTTATGAAAATTAATGGGAAGACCACAGCTGCTGCATAAAGGTGCTACAACCTTAAAGCAAATGAAAAATACATAAAACAGCGCTAGCAGCCTATATCAAGTAATATACATCCTAATAAATAGTGCCTAATGTATCAATGTTAAGAGAAAGCAAAAACATAAAATCTAAAAGTGCTCATGGGGCTTCAGTGAAAAGTGCGACAGTGCTCCAAAACTTTTGAATCGGTAAAGCGGCTCCCCCTCTGTTATCCCCACTCATCAAATTATTATTGGATCCTCAGCTTTGCAGTATGGGTGCAAAAAGGCATTGATCAAATGATCTGGGGATATGCTGGATGGTTCCTCATTAAAATCTTGCAGGGAGATGTTTTAAGGCCTGATTCACACTTACGCATTTTTAGTGCTTTTTGCATTTTGCAGATTTGCACTACAGCCCATTTACCATGGTTTCCTATGGAACACGTTCTGTAGTGCAAATCTGCAAAATGCAAAAAGCACTAAAAATGCATAGGTGTGAATCAGGCCTAAGACAGGAAGGATATACTACACTCCATAGATGGGGAAACAGAGAGAAAACTCATAGTAAAATAACGTTTGGCATCAATTATCAAGCGCATACAATGCGCACCTTACAGGATTTTTGGCAAAGACAAGCATCTGTAAAAAAAATCATCCGAGTTCTCCGCTGAATGGCATGCTTTCTACGGAGACAGAAATTTGCGTCAATGGTTAACACGAACCGGAAGTACATCAAACAACATGGAGTGAGAAATCAGGACTATGCAATGTACAAAATAGTTTATAAAGTAAAGAGGTCACAATTGTGTTGCATCAAAAGTATAGCTGTCAGGAAAATGTAGAATATACAATACAGCAATCAGGGCTACATAATTTACAACATAGCATATCCAGTGCAGTGGTCAGAGTACTTGGGTCAGGACCATGTATTTGCATGGCACAACTTGCACAGTGCAATGGTCAGGAGTAGGTTAACCTGTTGTGTTGGTGGTCTTTGTGTTCCCTTACACTGGTGGTCAGTGTGCTCTCTTAAGCCGGCCATAGATTATGCTATTTTCTTTCCTGCAACCACGGGTTGCAGGAAAGAAAATCGATACTCTCCTACATCAACACAGCCAGTGTTGATGGAGGAATCCCTCCCTCAGAGCTATTGTGTTATTCTTCAGGGATCACAGTGAACCTGCCAGGAGAACACAGTGATTTTTGCTACCCTGTTTCCCCTAAAATAAGACCTAGCGTGATTGTCGACGATGGCTGCAATATAAGCCCTACCCCCCAAATAAGCCCTAGTTAAAGTCCTTCTATGTCTTATTCTCAGGGTAGGGCTTATTTTTGGGGAAAGAGGGTGGGGTTTATTGGGGGGGGTAGGGCTTATATTGCAGCCATCACCGACACTCATGCTAGGTCTTATTTTAGGGGAAACAGGGTAGTGGCTATAGCCACTGCCAATAATTGCATGTAAAAATCTGGCATGCTGGTTGTACCGGTTTGGGTACAATCAGCCATCCCAATGAGGATTCGAATCTCAGCCGGTCCTTGCTGAACCGGCTGAGATTCGAACCATATATAGCTGGCTTTACACTGATGGTCAGCGCTCAGTACAATTTCTTACAATGGTGGTCAGTGTTCAATGTGTACCTTACATGGGTGGTCTTTGCTCTGCGGGGCCCCCCACATTGATGGTCTGTGCTTAGTTTCCACCCTTACATTGGTGATCAGTGATTAGTGAGCCCCTTTAATTAATTTTAATTATTTATTACAGGTTAGTAGAGCTGCACGGTTAATTGTCAAGAATCGTCAAGAATCGTTATCGCGATCTTGACTAAAGTGTTTCACAATTCTTTCTATACAAATAATTCTCTCTGCTGTTCTGCCATCAGCCACAGCCATCAAAGGAAAGGAAGAGAAAAACTGGGCAGTCTGCCAAGAATCAAAACATTCTTTATCAGTTGAACCTAAGTATAAACATTGTAACAATTTGTCAATGGAATAGACTTAGGCCTCATGCACACGAGACGCAGATGAAACCTCTGTTAAAAAAAAGCTGAAACGCGCGTTTAGAAACGCGCGTTTTGCCGCGTTTGCATGCCGCGTTTAGACGCGTTTAGACGCGTTTAGACGCGTTTAGACGCGTTTGCGTTTAAACGCGTTTATAAAGATAACATCATGTAGACCCTCCCCAAGCTCTCAAAGCATTTTTTTAACTATTTCTGCTATTTTGATCAGAGTGAGCAGCAGCAGCATAGAGAGCAGTTGTACACTTGCATTTGCCGTGTCACTTGCCATGGCACCTGCCACAAGTTGTGGATTGTCCACTTGCCACGTCACTTGCCACAAGTTGGGGATTGTCCACTTGCCACATCACCTGCCACGTCACCTGCCACAAATTGTGGATTGTCCACTTGCCACGTCACTTGCCACATCACCTGCCACGTCACTTGCCACGAGATGTGGATTGTCCACTTTCCACGTCATCTGCCATGCCACCTGCCACAAGCTGTGGATTGTCCACTTGCCACGTCACCAGCCACATCACCTGCCACAAGTTGTGGATTGTCCACTTGCCACGTGACTTGCCACATCACCTGCCACGTCACTTGCCACATCACCTGCCACAAGTTGTGGATTGTCTACTTGCCGCGTCACTTGCCACATCACCTGCCACGTCACTTGCCACGTCACCTGCCACAAGTTGTGGATTGTTCACTTGCCACGTCACCTGCCACGTCACCTGCCACAAGTTGTGGATTGTCCACTTGCCACGTCACTTGCCACAAGCTGTGGATTGTCCACTTGCCACATCACTTGCCACGTCACCTGCCACGTCACTTGCCACGTCACCTGCCACAAGTTTTGGATTGTCCACTTGCCACGTCACTTGCCACGTCAGCTGCCACGTCACTTGCCACGAGATGTGGATTGTCCACTTTCCATGTCATCTGCCATGCCACCTGCCACAAGCTGTGGATTGTCCACTTGCCACAAGCTGTGGATTGTCCACTTGCCACATCACTTGCCACGTCACCTGCCACGTCACTTGCCACGTCACCTGCCACAAGTTTTGGATTGTCCACTTGCCACGTCACTTGCCACAAGCTGTGGATTGTCCACTTGCCACATCACTTGCCACGTCACCTGCCACGTCACTTGCCACGTCACCTGCCACAAGTTGTGGATTGTCCACTTGCCACGTCACTTGCCACGTCACCTGCCACGTCACCTGCCACAAGTTGTGGATTGTCCACTTGCCACGTCACTTGCCACAAGCTGTGGATTGTCCACTTGCCACATCACTTGCCACGTCACCTGCCACGTCACTTGCCACGTCACCTGCCACAAGTTGTGGATTGTCCACTTGCCACGTCACTTGCCACAAGCTGTGGATTGTCCACTTGCCACATCACTTGCCACGTCACCTGCCACGTCACTTGCCACGTCACCTGCCACAAGTTTTGGATTGTCCACTTGCCACGTCACTTGCCACGTCAGCTGCCACGTCACTTGCCACGAGATGTGGATTGTCCACTTTCCACGTCATCTGCCATGCCACCTGCCACAAGCTGTGGATTGTCCACTTGCCACGTCACCAGCCACATCACCTGCCACAAGTTGTGGATTGTCCACTTGCCACGTGACTTGCCACATCACCTGCCACGTCACTTGCCACATCACCTGCCACAAGTTGTGGATTGTCTACTTGCCGCGTCACTTGCCACATCACCTGCCACAAGTTGTGGATTGTCCACTCGCCACGTCACTTGCCACATCACCTGCCACAAGTGGATTGTCCACTTGCCACATCACTTGCCACGTCCCCTGCCACAAGTGGATTGTCCACTTGCCACGTCACTTGCCACGTCACCTGCCACAAGTTATGGATTGTCCACTTGCCACGTCACATGCCAGTCACCTGCCACAAGTTGTTGATTTTCCACTTGCCACGTCACCTGCCAAGTCACTTGCCGCGTCACCTGCCAGGTCACTTGCCACGTCACTTGCCACAAGTTGTGGATTGTCCACTTTCCACGTCACTTGCCACTTCACCTGCCACGTCACTTGCCACAAGTTGTGGATTGTCCACTTGCCACATCACTTGCCACCTGCCATGTCACTTGCCACAAGTTGTGGATTGTCCACTTGCCACGTCACCTGCCACGTCACCTGCCACAAGTTGTAGATTGTCCACTTGCCACGTCACTTGCCACAAGCTGTGGATTGTCCACTTGCCACATCACTTGCCACGTCACCTGCCACGTCACCTGCCACGTCACTTGCCACGTCACCTGCCACAAGTTGTGGATTGTTCACTTGCCACGTCACCTGCCACGTCACCTGCCACAAGTTGTAGATTGTCCACTTGCCACGTCACTTGCCACAAGCTGTGGATTGTCCACTTGCCACATCACTTGCCACGTCACCTGCCACGTCACCTGCCACGTCACTTGCCACGTCACCTGCCACAAGTTTTGGATTGTCCACTTGCCATGTCACTTGCCACGTCAGCTGCCACGTCACTTGCCACATAACCTGCCACGTCACCTGCCACAAGTTGTGGATTGTCCACTTGCCACGTCACTTGCCACATCACCTGCCACGTCACTTGCCACGAGATGTGGATTGTCCACTTGCCATGTCACTTGCCACGTCACCTGCCACGTCACTTGCCACGTCACCTGCCACGTCACTTGCCACAAGATGTGGATTGTCCACTTGTCACATCACCTGCCACATCACTTGCCACATCACCTGCCACGTCACCTGCCACAAGTTGTGGATTGTCCACTTGCCACGTCACTTGCCACATCACCTGCCACGTCACTTGCCACAAGATGTGGATTGTCCACTTTCCACGTCACCTGCCATGCCATCTGCCACAAGTTGTGGATTGTCCACTTACCACGTCACCAGCCACATCACCTGCCACAAGTTGTGGATTGTCCACTTGCCACACCACTTTCCACGTCACCTGCCACGTCACCTGACACAAGATGTGGATTGTCCACTTGCCACGTCACCAGCCACATCACCTGCCACAAGTTGTGGATTGTCCACTTGCCACGTCCCTTGCCACGTCCCCTGCCACGTCACCTGCCACAAGTGTATTGTCCACTTGCCACATCACTTGCCACATCACCTGCCACAAGTTGTGGATTGTCCACTCGCCACGTCACTTGGCACATCACCTGCCACAAGTGGATTGTCCACTTGCCACGTCACTTGCCACGTCCCCTGCCACAAGTGGATTGTCCACTTGCCACGTCACTTGCCACGTCACCTGCCACAAGTTATGGATTGTCCACTTGCCACGTCACATGCCAGTCACCTGCCACAAGTTGTTGATTTTCCACTTGCCACGTCACCTGCCAAGTCACTTGCCGCGTCACCTGCCAGGTCACTTGCCACATCACTTGCCACAAGTTGTGGATTGTCCACTTTCCACGTCACTTGCCACTTCACCTGCCACGTCACTTGCCACAAGTTGTGGATTGTCCACTTGCCACATCACTTGCCACCTGCCATGTCACTTGCCACAAGTTGTGGATTGTCCACTTGCCACGTCACTTGCCACAAGTTGTGGATTGTCCACTTGCAATTGCAATTGTTTAAAATATTTTTCTAATGGTTTTTCATCATTTGCAATCATTTTTGAGATTTTTAATGTAAAAAAAAAGGTCACCTTTAAAAACGCATATAAACGCAAACGCGGCTAAACGCGGGTGCCGCGTTTAGCCGCGTTTAGCCGCGTTTAGCCGCGTTTTGCGTCTGAAACGCAGAAATTTTTGTTTCTGAACGCATTTTTTTGCTTCTGGAAAAACGATATTAAACGCAACTGCATATAAACGCAAAAAAACGAGACTGTGTGCATGGACACATAGGATAACATTGAATGAGTTCAGGTGCAGTTGAAAAAACTGTCCAACTGCATCTGAACGCGCGTTTAACTGCGTCTCGTGTGCATGAGGCCTTAAGCCTCATGCACACGAGACGCAGTTAAACGCGCGTTCAGATGCAGTTGGACAGTTTTTTCAACTGCACCTGAACTCATTCAATGTTATCCTATGTGTCCATGCACACAGTCTCGTTTTTTTCCGTTTATATGCAGTTGCGTTTAATCTCGTTTTTCCAGAAGCAAAAAAATGCGTTCAGAAACAAAAATTTCTGCGTTTCAGACGCAAAACGCGGCAAAACGCGGCAAAACGCCGCTACCGCGTTTAGCCGCGTTTGCGTTTATATGCGTTTTTAAAGGTGACCTTTTTTTTTACATTAAAAATCTCAAAAATGATTGCAAATGATGAAAAACCATTAGAAAAATATTTTAAACAATTGCAATTGCAAGTGGACAATCCACAACTTGTGGCAAGTGACGTGGCAAGTGGACAATCCACAACTTGTGGCAAGTGACATGGCAGGTGGCAAGTGATGTGGCAAGTGGACAATCCACAACTTGTGGCAAGTGACGTGGCAGGTGAAGTGGCAAGTGACGTGGAAAGTGGACAATAGACAACTTGTGGCAGGTGACGTGGCAAGTGACCTGGCAGGTGACGCGGCAAGTGACTTGGCAGGTGACGTGGCAAGTGGAAAATCAACAACTTGTGGCAGGTGACTGGCATGTGACGTGGCAAGTGGACAATAGACAACTTGTGGCAGGTGACGTGGCAAGTGACCTGGCAGGTGACGCGGCACGTGACTTGGCAGGTGACGTGGCAAGTGGAAAATCAACAACTTGTGGCAGGTGACTGGCATGTGACGTGGCAAGTGGACAATCCATAACTTGTGGCAGGTGACGTGGCAAGTGACGTGGCAAGTGGACAATCCACTTGTGGCAGGGGACGTGGCAAGTGACGTGGCAAGTGGACAATCCACTTGTGGAAGGTGATGTGGCAAGTGACGTGGCGAGTGGACAATCCACAACTTGTGTCAGGTGACGTGGCAAGTGGACAATCCACAACTTGTGGCAGGTGATGTGGCAAGTGATGTGGCAAGTGGACAATCCACTTGTGGCAGGTGACGTGGCAGGGGACGTGGCAAGGGACGTGGCAAGTGGACAATCCACAACTTGTGGCTGGTGACGTGGCAAGTGGACAATCCACATCTTGTGGCAGGTGACGTGGAAAGTGGTGTGGCAAGTGGACAATCCACAACTTGTGGCAGGTGATGTGGCTGGTGACGTGGTAAGTGGACAATCCACAACTTGTGGCAGATGGCATGGCAGGTGACGTGGAAAGTGGACAATCCACATCTTGTGGCAAGTGACGTGGCAGGTGATGTGGCAAGTGACGTGGCAAGTGGACAATCCACAACTTGTGGCAGGTAATGTGGCAAGTGATGTGGCAGGTGATGTGACAAGTGGACAATCCACATCTTGTGGCAAGTGACGTGGCAAGTGACGTGGCAGGTGACGTGGCAAGTGACATGGCAAGTGGACAATCCACATCTCGTGGCAGGTGACGTGGCAGGTGATGTGGCAAGTGACGTGGCAGCTGACGTGGCAAGTGGACAATCCAAAACTTGTGGCAGGTGACGTGGCAAGTGATGTGGCAAGTGGACAATCCACAGCTTGTGGCAGGTGACGTGGCAGGTGACGTGGCAGGTGAAGTGGCAAGTGACGCGGCAAGTAGACAATCCACAACTTGTGGCAGGTGATGTGGCAAGTGACGTGGCAGGTGATGTGGCAAGTCACGTGGCAAGTGGACAATCCACAGCTTGTGGCAGGTGGCATGGCAGATGACGTGGAAAGTGGACAATCCACATCTCGTGGCAAGTGACGTGGCAGCTGACGTGGCAAGTGACGTGGCAAGTGGACAATCCAAAACTTGTGGCAGGTGACGTGGCAGGTGACGTGGCAAGTGACGTGGCAGGTGACGTGGCAAGTGATGTGGCAAGTGGACAATCCACAGCTTGTGGCAAGTGACGTGGCAAGTGGACAATCCACAACTTGTGGCAGGTGACGTGGCAGGTGACGTGGCAAGTGAACAATCCACAACTTGTGGCAGGTGACGTGGCAAGTGACGTGGCAGGTGATGTGGCAGGTGATGTGGCAAGTGACGCGGCAAGTAGACAATCCACAACTTGTGGCAGGTGGCATGGCAGATGACGTGGAAAGTGGACAATCCACATCTCGTGGCAAGTGACGTGGCAGGTGATGTGGCAAGTGACGTGGCAAGTGGACAATCCACAATTTGTGGCAGGTGACGTGGCAGGTGATGTGGCAAGTGGACAATCCCCAACTTGTGGCAAGTGACGTGGCAAGTGGACAATCCACAACTTGTGGCAGGTGCCGTGGCAAGTGACACGGCAAATGCAAGTGTACAACTGCTCTCTATGCTGCTGCTGCTCACTCTGATCAAAATAGCAGAAATAGTTAAAAAAAATGCTTTGAGAGCTTGGGGAGGGTCTACATGATGTTATCTTTATAAACGCGTCTAAACGCAAACGCGTCTAAACGCGTCTAAACGCGACATGCAAACGCGGCAAAACGCGCGTTTCTAAACGCGCGTTTCAGCTTTTTTTTAACAGAGGTTTCATCTGCGTCTCGTGTGCATGAGGCCTTACTGTGTGTAAGTGAAAAGAGTTTAATCACTTAAACACTAAACCTTTATCTGACATTTGTTGGTTTCAAGTTAAAATCTTTTTTCTTTTTTACTTAAAACCCCCAAACAATATATATATATATATATATATATATATACATACCCTGTTTCCTCTAAAATAAGACCTAGCATGAGTGTCGGTGATGGCTGCAATATAAGCCCTACCCCCAAATAAACCCCACCCTCTTTCCCCAAAAATAAGCCCTTCCCTGAGAATAAGACATAGAAGGACTTTAACTAGGGCTTATTTGGGGGGTAGGGCTTATATTGCAGCCATCGTCGACAATCACGCTAGGTCTTATTTTAGGGGAAACAGGGTATATATATTTTAGTAGAGACCCTAGAGAATAAAATGGTGGTTGTTGCAATATTTTATGTCACACTGTATTTGCGCAGCAGTCTTTCAAATGCAATTAAAAAAAAAACAGTAACGTTAGCCCATTTTTTTTGTATAATGTGAAAGATGTCGCCAGAATCGTGATCTTTTTAGCCTAAGCAAAAAAATCATGATTCTCATTTTGGCCAGAATCTTGCAGCTGTAGTTCCTGTATAGCGCTGTCAATTTACGCAGTGCTTTACATATATATATATATAAATATATATATATTGTACCTTCACACCAGTCCCTGCCCTCAAGGTGCTTACAGGCTAGGGTTCCTGACTCACTTTCACACATATGCATACTAGGGCCAATTTAGACAGGAGCCAATTAACCTACCAGCGTGTTTTTGGAGTGTGAAAGGAAACTGGAGTACCCGGAGGAAACCCACACAGGCACAAGGAGAACATTCAAACTACAGGCAGGTAGTGCATTGGTTGTCATTGCTAATTGTGCCCCTTTAAACTAATTGTCATTGTCCCCCTTATATTGGTGGTCAGTGTGTCCCCTTACATTTGTGGTCAATGCTCAGGTACTTTGGCTAAGCCCCTCCTCACAAACAAGCAGCAGCATCCTCTTTTAGGTGGGCAGGTTGGGAAAGAGTAGGCAGACAAGCTGATGGTCACATGATGGCAATGATTCTCCAGCTGGCAGTGGCTTTCATTTTGAGGCTGGTGGAGGTGCCTATATGCTGAGCGCCTATTCTTCCTGATGACAAATGACTTGCAGTTGAAAGGTCAACCACCCTCTCCAAGAACCCAGGTCTGCCTGGGAAATTGGCCACAACTATTATGACAATCATGGGGACAGCAGTACAGGCTATGCAGTATACACAGTAAAAAGTGAATAAATTAAATTGTGGGTAGTTTGCAGCATCAGGACCTTAATCATCAAATACGCGACATGTACCCCAGGTGCCCAACACTAGCTCGCAGGCAGTCCCTCCCATGTCCCTGTGCTAACCTAATGGGGATAGGACCTAGTGTGGTATTACTGGCTTCCCCCTCATCGGTGGCCATGATCCAAATGAAGGAGGCAAACATCTGCTACCCTGCTTAGGGCCCTATCTCGCCTTAATTTGTTTCTAATTGTCTGAAAGCAACTATAAAACTAAAGAGTAAATTTAATTTTGTTCATGCAATGATAGCTGTACAAATGTTAAACAAATCTGTAATGCTCTGTAACTTAATTAATTAATACTTTAAAATCATCTAAGCCTCAGTTTCTCATACCGACTTATACACTTGATCAGCAGCAGGCAATATGGTGCAGAAGATGTAGTCTAAGCTGGGCGTGCTCCTGTACTTTTCTCAGCTGCTAAGTCCTGTGTGTGGCTATAATCCCTGAAAAAAGCCATCAATTTGCAAACTTTCAAGGTAAATGCTTTTTTTCATTATTCTTAATCTTCCAGTAAAAGTTTGGAAAGAAAAACAGTAGTTACAGTAAAGAAATATTGCCCCTTTTGAGTACAATGGGGTATCTACTTTTCTTATTGGAGTCACTTTGGGATGAATTTTGCAGTTTAGTATTGCCAATCCCAAGCCACTTCAAATACTAAATATTGAAAAATTGAAAAGTGTAAAAAAAACCTTCAGAATGTCTCTGCAATGCATGAATATTTCCTAATGTGTTATCTCTATAATAAAGTGCAAGTACAGAGAAATACTGTAGCTGTTGGTCCTAACAGAAATTCAGTGAGCTACAAGCTTTCTATTGTGCGCTGACAACAATACCTTTACTTATAAAATTACAAGCAGTGTTATCAGTCCTGCCTTAGTCCTCACTCACTGTACTACAGAGCTCCCCCCTTTGCTCATCTCCAAATGTTAGACTTCTGTTGACTAGCAGGGAGGGAAATATGCAGGGCTGACAACACTTCTTGGGATTCAGCAAAGGCAGCATTGCATAGCTCCCAACTGTGATTGATTGATTTCGAGGGACTGTCCCCAATTTGGAGCAATGTCCCTCTGTCCTTCTTTCCTCCTCATTTGTCCCTCGTTTTGGTCTTATCTATATAGTTGTATATACAATGCACTTTTTATCTTTCAAAAAGTGTTTCCCAGTGCTAAACCTTCCATCCGATTTCTAAATTGCTGCATTTGCACATTTTGAAAGCCACTATAAAGGAATAGAAGTGGTTAAAAAAAAGCCCTTCTGGATTTAATTAAACTTTTTTTGGGTTAATTATCCTTTAAGGGGGTGTGGCAGGGTGTGTGTCCTATGCCTGCATACATTTGTTAGTAGGTTTCCCTCATTCCCATCTCAAAATGTTGGGAGGTATGGCTTTGTCAGCTCACTGCAGGAAGTTAGGAGCACATTAGGTTTCTGGGAAGATCAATGGTATTTGCATATGTCATTTTTTACTTTTTCCCAGACACACATGTTAAATACAATGCCAGAAGATGAGTCATTTCAAAAACTACAACTTCATGATGAAGTATACACCGTTAATGAATATGGCTGGGTAAAATAACGATGAACTGAACTCCCAAACAATGTTATCAGCACTCTGAATCCTCCACATATGCTAGAGAAATGAGGATGAAAGGACATGTTCTGTAGTCCAGCAAGACAGAACTGGGCATGGTTGCGTTTTCAGTTATGCTCCTCTGTACTACTTAATGATAATTATTTTTTGCCTACCCCCACACAATGAAAAAAATAGAGAAGGGTCAGTTTTATAATATACAGTATCTCTTGTTGAATATCCTGAGTTGTCTGCTATTATGTGTGGGTGAAGGATTTAGTGGTCATTTGACTTCCCTGAACTACTGCAAATACTCTGGCTCTGAATCAAGCCAAAAATCCCAATTGCACTCTATTTACTATGCACAGGGACGCATACATTACATATTACCTTATGGCATTCATAATGCAAATTCACAAAAAAGTTTACTCAGCAGCACATTCTCAGGCACCAGAATGTTCTCCATCTAATCTAAAATAAAAATGGGGTTTTCTAACATGCTTTTGGTGGTATTTGACATCTGTCAGCTGTTTTGCACACCTTTTTAATGGATGAATATAAGTGCATCAAGTGTGTGCTAATATCACTATAAGGCCAGGTTCACACCGGTACCATACGACAGTCATACGACTGTGGATCCGACTTTGCCCTGCAACTTGAAGTCCAACATCCATCCGACTTCAGTGAACAGAGATCCGACTTTAATCCCCAACAATACCAGGCACTGTGTCTGGTATGAATCTTTAGGGAAAACTCCACGCCAAATTTGCACCCCCATGTTGCTGAGGACAAGGGCCTCTTCCCGAGGGTTATTGGGAAGAGGCCCTTGTCCTCATCAACATAGGGACAAGATGCTTTGGGGTGGGGCACAGAGCCCCCCTGCCCCAAAGCACTCACCTCTCCATGTTGAGGGCATGTGGCCTGGTATGGTTCAGGAGGGGGGGCAGTGTTCGGTGGTCCCCACCCCCTTTCCTTACCTGCTGGGCTGCGTGCTCGGATAAGGTTTTGGTATGGATTAGGGGGCAACCCCATGCCGTTTTTTTTGGTTTGGGGATTCCTCTTAAAATCCATGCCAGACTGAAGGGCCTGGTATGGGGGGGGGGGGGGGGGAGACCCATGCCGTTTTTTTTTTTTATTTTGGCATGTTCCCCTTCAAGATCATCAGAGCACAAGTCACATGCCAGTATTGAATCTGTTAAGACGGCGATCTGACAATGATATTCAGTGGGCTGAAGCAGGATCAAAGTCAGACCAAAGTAATGCAGGGAGCATTTTCAAAGTTGGACCAACTTGTGTCGGACCAATTAAGAGGGCTCTCTTAGGGAAACATTGATTTTCACACGTCATGCGACATGAGCTCTCAATGTGAAAACATTTGTCGTACAAGTGTGAACCCAGCCTAAGTGACTGTAAACTGGTGACTTTATTGGCGTATAACAATAAAACTATCCAACATGTTTTAGTGAGATTGTGGCTTCTTCTTTGGAGCTTTGGTATTATTAGATCTGTTGTTCATGGGGACTGCACTCTGTGCCCTAATGATGATATGTTTGTTGAACCCTCAGAGACCCAATCGTCTAAAACATGTTGGATAGTTTTATGTTATACGTCAGTAAAATTAATTTTGTGTTATGGAGTTTCCAAGACTTTCCATGGCACTCCTCACCTACCTCTACAACCTTAATGCACCTGAATTGACTCTCTCTAAGAGAGGGACCTTCCACAAGTTGTGCCACCACAGACATACCCACCACTGGTAAGGTATGAGCATTACATCACATCTACATTACACAGCTCCAATGTAAGGGCATACTTTTCTACTAACCTCCAATGTTAAGAGACACTTTTCTACTGAACTTCAATATAAAAGGACACTACACTGATCCCAAATATAACAGGGACCCTCTCCACTGTCTTCCAATGGCACTGCTTCCAAGGGTACCTTTCGCTTCTTACCACAAATGTAAGGGGGTACACTACTAACAACTAGTGATGGCCGAACGGTTCGCCCGGCGGTCGTTTCGCGGCGAATTTCCGACTTTCGCCGTCCGCGGGTTCGAACGCCTTTTTCCGTCGTTCGCCCCGGCGGACTTACGTGTTTAATGTATACAAGAACTTTAACCTTTCGTGACACGTTTATCATGTGTTACAGGACAACCAATTGAGACATGACAGCTCATGGACACTTGGACATTCCCCCTAACCTATAAATACACCCGATCCGGTGGCCATTTTACATTCTTTCTTCTGTCACTGTAGGGAAAGGATCCTGTGTGGAGTAGGGACAGAGAAAACGCTAGCTATTTGGTACACAAAAGTTCTTTTCAGGACTGGTATAGGTGTTAGGTCAGCAGCCTGAGTTTCTTTTGTCAGTTTAGATAAAGGGACAGAGCGCTGTATGCTGCTATTTTAGGGACAGCTCAGCCAGATTAGTCTTTCTTCATCATCATCATCATCATCATCATTAGCTGTTACTATCAGGTCCACAAAAGAGCTGTTCCAGCTAATCGTTCCAGCCTACTCTTTTTTGCCAATTTGTATAGGGACAGGCAGGAAGCAGTGTGTCAGGCAGTGAGGATAATTTTAAAGACTTGCTGTTACTATTAGTTCCACAAAGGTTCTTTTCAGGACTGGTATCAGTGGTACGGTAATAGGCTTGTACACGTATAATATTCTTTCTTCCAAATATAGAAAGAATATTATACTTGACTGCTGCCCTTCTGCTGCAGTCTGCTAATCATTCACAACTCACTTGTTCCACAAAGCTCTTTATCAGGACTGGTAACTTGGTCTGTCTAGGGTGCTACGGTACATAGGCTTGGGTGCGGTACAGTCTGCTGTTCTGTAAGGACCGCTATCGGTCCACAATACATAGGGTTGCCGTGCACTACTGCTGACCGCTGCCCTATACTGCAGCAGTCCTTCATTGGTATAGGGACTGACGTACAGTCTGCTAATCACTAACACACAACCTGCTTGGTCCACAAAAGTTCTTATAAGGACTGGTAACTTGGTATAGGGTGCTACGGTACATAGGCCTGAGTGCGTTACAGTCTGCTGTTCTGTAAGGACCGCTATCGGTCCACAATACATAGGGTTGCCGTGCACTACTGCTGACCGCTGCCCTATACTGCAGCAGTCCTTCAGCGGTATAGGGACTGACGCACAGTCTGCTAAACACTAACACACAACCTGCTTGGTCCACAAAAGTTTTTATAAGGACTGGTAACTTGGTATAGGGTGCTACGGTACATAGGCCTGAGTGCAGTACAGTCTGCTGTTCTGTAAGGACCGCTATCGGTCCACAATACATAGGGTTGCCGTGCACTACTGCTGACCGCTGCCCTATACTGCAGCAGTCCTTCATTGGTATAGGGACTGACGTACAGTCTGCTAATCACTAACACACAACCTGCTTGGTCCACAAAAGTTCTTATAAGGACTGGTAACTTGGTATAGGGTGCTACGGTACATAGGCCTGAGTGCGTTACAGTCTGCTGTTCTGTAAGGACCGCTATCGGTCCACAATACATAGGGTTGACGTGCACCACTGCTGACCGCTGCCCTATACTGCAGCAGTCCTTCAGCGGTATAGGGACTGACGTACAGTCTGCTAAACACTAATACACAACCTGCTTGGTCCACAAAAGTTCTTATAAGGACTGGTAACTTGGTATAGGGTGCTACGGTACATAGGCTTGAGTGCGGTACAGTCTGCTGTTCTGTAAGGACCGCTATCGGTCCACAATAGATAGGGTTGACGTGCACCACTGCTGACCGCTGCCCTATACTGCAGCAGTCCTTCAGCGGTATAGGGACTGACGCACAGTCTGCTAAACACTAACACACAACCTGCTTGGTCCACAAAAGTTTTTATAAGGACTGGTAACTTGGTATAGGGTGCTACGGTACATAGGCCTGAGTGCGTTACAGTCTGCTGTTCTGTAAGGACCGCTATCGGTCCACAATACATAGGGTTGCCGTGCACTACTGCTGACCGCTGCCCTATACTGCAGCAGTCCTTCATTGGTATAGGGACTGACGTACAGTCTGCTAATCACTAACACACAACCTGCTTGGTCCACAAAAGTTCTTATAAGGACTGGTAACTTGGTATAGGGTGCTACGGTACATAGGCCTGAGTGCGTTACAGTCTGCTGTTCTGTAAGGACCGCTATCGGTCCACAATACATAGGGTTGACGTGCACCACTGCTGACCGCTGCCCTATACTGCAGCAGTCCTTCAGCGGTATAGGGACTGACGTACAGTCTGCTAAACACTAATACACAACCTGCTTGGTCCACAAAAGTTCTTATAAGGACTGGTAACTTGGTATAGGGTGCTACGGTACATAGGCTTGAGTGCGGTACAGTCTGCTGTTCTGTAAGGACCGCTATCGGTCCACAATACATAGGGTTGCCGTGCACTACTGCTGACCGCTGCCCTATACTGCAGCAGTCCTTCATTGGTATAGGGACTGACGTACAGTCTGCTAATCACTAACACACAACCTGCTTGTTCCACAAAAGTTCTTATAAGGACTGGTAACTTGGTATAGGGTGCTACGGTACATAGGCTTGAGTGCGGTACAGTCTGCTGTTCTGTAAGGACCGCTATCGGTCCACAATAGATAGGGTTGACGTGCACCACTGCTGACCGCTGCCCTATACTGCAGCAGTCCTTCAGCGGTATAGGGACTGACGTACAGTCTGCTAAACACTAATACACAACCTGCTTGGTCCACAAAAGTTCTTATAAGGACTGGTAACTTGGTATAGGGTGCTACGGTACATAGGCTTGAGTGCGGTACAGTCTGCTGTTCTGTAAGGACCGCTATCGGTCCACAATAGATAGGGTTGACGTGCACCACTGCTGACCGCTGCCCTATACTGCAGCAGTCCTTCAGCGGTATAGGGACTGACGTACAGTCTGCTAAACACTAATACACAACCTGCTTGGTCCACAAAAGTTCTTATAAGGACTGGTAACTTGGTATAGGGTGCTACGGTACATAGGCTTGAGTGCGGTACAGTCTGCTGTTCTGTAAGGACCGCTATCGGTCCACAATACATAGGGTTGCCGTGCACTACTGCTGACCGCTGCCCTATACTGCAGCAGTCCTTCATTGGTATAGGGACTGACGTACAGTCTGCTAATCACTAACACACAACCTGCTTGTTCCACAAAAGTTCTTATAAGGACTGGTAACTTGGTATAGGGTGCTACGGTACATAGGCTTGAGTGCGGTACAGTCTGCTGTTCTGTAAGGACCGCTATCGGTCCACAATAGATAGGGTTGACGTGCACCACTGCTGACCGCTGCCCTATACTGCAGCAGTCCTTCAGCGGTATAGGGACTGACGTACAGTCTGCTAAACACTAATACACAACCTGCTTGGTCCACAAAAGTTCTTATAAGGACTGGTAACTTGGTATAGGGTGCTACGGTACATAGGCTTGAGTGCGGTACAGTCTGCTGTTCTGTAAGGACCGCTATCGGTCCACAATAGATAGGGTTGACGTGCACCACTGCTGACCGCTGCCCTATACTGCAGCAGTCCTTCAGCGGTATAGGGACTGACGTACAGTCTGCTAAACACTAATACACAACCTGCTTGGTCCACAAAAGTTCTTATAAGGACTGGTAACTTGGTATAGGGTGCTACGGTACATAGGCTTGAGTGCGGTACAGTCTGCTGTTCTGTAAGGACCGCTATCGGTCCACAATACATAGGGTTGCCGTGCACTACTGCTGACCGCTGCCCTATACTGCAGCAGTCCTTCATTGGTATAGGGACTGACGTACAGTCTGCTAATCACTAACACACAACCTGCTTGTTCCACAAAAGTTCTTATAAGGACTGGTAACTTGGTATAGGGTGCTACGGTACATAGGCTTGAGTGCGGTACAGTCTGCTGTTCTGTAAGGACCGCTATCGGTCCACAATAGATAGGGTTGACGTGCACCACTGCTGACCGCTGCCCTATACTGCAGCAGTCCTTCAGCGGTATAGGGACTGACGTACAGTCTGCTAAACACTAATACACAACCTGCTTGGTCCACAAAAGTTCTTATAAGGACTGGTAACTTGGTATAGGGTGCTACGGTACATAGGCTTGAGTGCGGTACAGTCTGCTGTTCTGTAAGGACCGCTATCGGTCCACAATAGATAGGGTTGACGTGCACCACTGCTGACCGCTGCCCTATACTGCAGCAGTCCTTCAGCGGTATAGGGACTGACGTACAGTCTGCTAAACACTAATACACAACCTGCTTGGTCCACAAAAGTTCTTATAAGGACTGGTAACTTGGTATAGGGTGCTACGGTACATAGGCTTGAGTGCGGTACAGTCTGCTGTTCTGTAAGGACCGCTATAGGTCCACAATAGATAGGGTTGACGTGCACCACTGCTGACCGCTCACCTATACTGCAGCAGTCCTTCAGCGGTATAGGGACTAAGAGTTTTGTCACAGGGTCATTTAAAAAATGACATGCAGAGGAAGAGGCAGGCCCTTCCGCAGGGGTGGTAGGGGTAGGGCAGGAGCAACAGGCTTGAGCCAAAGTGGGAAGTTGCAGAAGGTGCGTTCAATTACTTTAAAGGATGCACCAGACTTGGTTGAGTGGCTCGCTCAGCCTTACTCTTCTGCACCCTCCTCATCCTCTCGATCTGCACCCTCTTCTTCACTCTCTGCTATGTGCACCCCCAAAGACACTACCACCAACAACACGACCACCACCACCACCACCACATACCTTCCGCTTGAGTCACTGGAATTATTTTCCGATCCATATCAAGAGGACATTTCTGATGCGCAGCCACTCTTGGTATTGGATCAGGAAGAGGAGGTAGCAACAAGCGCTACTCAGCAGTCTGACGCCAGTACCCAGATCAGCCCAAGGAGGAGGTTGGTCCCCGGTGTTGCTGCCTACTCTACTTATAGCGGTGGGGAAGGTGACGTTGATGATGACGTGTCTAGTGATGTCACGTGGGTGCCCACAAGAGAGGAAGAGGAGGGGAGTTCAGAGGGAGATATGGACCAGCAGATAGGGAGGAGAAGCAGCAATGACTTACATTGCACAGCAGGGACAAAGCAGACTGCAAATGTATCAGGAGCGAGTCATCGACCATGTACGGTCACATCTGGCGCTCCCAGGACACCGGCACATGGCTCCGCAGTGTGGGCTTTTTTTAACGTGTCCGCTGCTGACAATAGCGTTGCCATCTGCAATCTTTGCAGTCAACGCGTTAGTCGCGGTAAGCCCAATACTCACCTAGGGACGACCGCCTTAAGAAGGCACATGAGCAGCCATCACCGAGCCCAGTGGGAGCAACGGAACACACAAAGCCACACTGCAGGCTCTCACCGTCCAGCCTCGTCTTCTACTTCTCCTTCTCCTCTCTCCTCACAATTGTCCTCCACTCCACCTTCCATCACGCCAAGCTCACATTTTTCTGCAAAAAGGCAGGCTTCCGTGGGCCTAATGTTTGAGCGTAAAAAAATGATGACGCCGGATAACCCTCTTGCCCAACGGTTGGCGGCTGGCTTGTCAGAACTCATAGCCCGCCAACTACTGCCATATAAACTGGTGGACTCGGAGGCCTTTCGCAAATTTGTGGCCATTGGAACACCACAATGGAAGGTCCCAGGAAGGAAGTATTTCTCAGAGAAGGGCATCCCAGAGCTATATGGCCATGTTCAGCGGCAAGTGAATGTATCTCTGGCACACAGTGTCGGTGCCAAGATACATCTGACCACAGACACGTGGTCTAGCAAACACGGGCAGGGAAGGTATATCAGTTTTACTGCCCACTGGGTGAACCTTCTGACGGCCGTCAAGCATGTAACCCGTGGCACCCGTGTAGATTTGGTTTTACCGCCACGGATTGCATGCAGGCCTGACTCTTCTTCTCCTCCTCCTACTCCATCCTCCTCCCTCTCCTCCTCAGCTGCCTCCTCCTTTTCCGCTGCTAGCGTCTCTTCCACTGCACCGCCCAAGCTCCCCAGAACCTATTCCACATGCCAGGTGAGACGTTGCCATGCCGTGCTGCGTCTGTTGTGCCTGGAAGCAAAGAGCCACACTGGCCCGGCACTCCTTTCAGCTTTGCGTTCACAGGCAGATGAGTGGCTAACACCGCTCAATTTGACAGTTGGTAAAGTGGTGTGTGACAACGGTGCCAATCTGCTTAGCGCATTGAAACAGGGCAAAATCACGCACGTGCCGTGCATGGCACACGTCTTAAACTTGGTCGTGCAGCGATTCCTTGTCAAATACCCTGGGGTCCAGGACATCTTGCGGCAGGCAAGGAAAATCTCGGCCCATTTCAGAAGATCTTACACGGCCATGGCTCGCCTTGCTGACATTCAGCGGCGACACCATCTGCCGGTCAGACGTCTTATTTGCGATTGCCCGACGCGATGGAACTCAACCTTCTATATGCTTGATAGGCTGCTCCAGCAGAAACGTGCAGTTAACGTCTACCTGTATGAACTCTGCGAAAGAAACGGTTCTGGGGAGCTGGGTTTTTTTTCACCGCGCCAGTGGCTGCTCATGCGCGACACATGCAGACTTCTGCGGCCATTTGAGGAGATCACCAAACTGGTCAGTCGCAGCCATGGCGCCATCAGTGACATGGTACCTTATGCCTTCTTTCTGGAGCGTGCATTGCGTCGTGTCATTGATCAGGCTGTGGAGGAGCAGGAGCGGGAAGATGAGGAAGTCGCAATGCTGGATGAATTCCCAGGGGGGGCTACTCTATCTGAGACAAGTCAACAACAGGAGTCTGATGAGGAGTCAGAGGAGGATGGTGCCGGGGCGGATGAGCAGGAGCAAGAAGAGCATGCTTTAAACCTTTCTGGGATCCCTGTTGTGCGAGGATGGGGAGAGGAGAATGAAGAGGACGACATTATCCTGGATGATGAGCAGGAGCCAGGCCACCACACCGCTTCCACTTTAGTGCAAATGGGGGCCTTCATGCTCCAGTGTTTTAATAGGGACCCCCGTATAAAAAGCATGAGGGTCAAGGACCAGTACTGGGTGGCAACGTACTTAGACCCCCGGTACAAACACAAAATGGCGGAAATGTTACCGCCGTCGCAGAGGGCTGTCAGAATGCAGCACTTCCAGGCCTTGCTTCGAGAAATGCTGCATTCTGCTTTTGCGTGCGCTGGCAGAGGAGCAATTCCCACTCCCAGAGAAGGATTTGCGGGTACCAATCCAACAGCGCCTGCAAGAAGAGGCCGGTTTGAAGATGTGTTGGTGACTTCGGATATGAGGTCATTCTTTCAGCCGACCCATCGACAGGTGTCATCCGGATCCAGCATCAGGGAACGCCTAGACCGTCAGGTGTCCGACTACATTGGGTTAACGGCCGATGTGGACGCTCTGAGGAGTGATGAACCCCTAGACTACTGGGTGGGCAGGCTTGACCTCTGGCCAGAGCTTGCCCAATTTGCAATCGAACTGTTGGCTTGCCCCTCATCCAGTGTCCTGTCCGAAAGGACGTTCAGCGCAGCAGGGGGGATTGTGACCGATAAGCGTACTCGCCTAGCTCACCACAGTGTTAACTACCTCACATTTCTAAAAATGAATGAGGCATGGATCTCGGAGGAATTCAACACATGTGATCAGTAGACCATGTATATGTCTATAAACAATTTTTGGAATCAAGCACACAGACCTTCTTAATTCATTTGGCTCACTTCCCTGACCCAAAAAAGCACACCGTACTATATGCCCCTACCCTCCTCTTTGAAGAGGTTGAGCGGTGTCATATTTCTACTGGGGCTGCTTATTATGAGGGGTTCCCACCATCCCTGTGCTGTGCTGACTTCCTCCTGGGTGTTCTTATTATGAGGGGCTCCCACCATCCCTGTGCTGTGCTGACTTCCTCCTGGGGGTTCTTATTATGAGGGGATCACACCATCCCTGTGCTGTGCTGACTTCCTCCTGGGGCTGCTTACGGTGCTGCTGTCAGCGCTGTATGTCACGGAGCTGCTGTCAGCGCTGTATGTCACGGAGCTGCTGTCAGCGCTGTATGTCACGGAGCTGCTGTCAGCGCTGTATGTCACGGAGCTGCTGTCAGCGCTGTATGTCACGGAGCTGCTGTCAGCGCTGTATGTCACGGAGCTGCTGTCAGCGCTGTATGTCACGGAGCTGCTGTCAGCGCTGTATGTCACGGAGCTGCTGTCAGCGCTGTATGTCACGGAGCTGCTGTCAGCGCTGTATGTCACGGAGCTGCTGTCAGCGCTGTATGTCACGGAGCTGCTGTCAGCGCTGTATGTCACGGAGCTGCTGTCAGCGCTGTATGTCACGGTGCTGCTGTCAGCGCTGTATGTCACGGAGCTGCTGTCAGCGCTGTATGTCACGGAGCTGCTGTCAGTGCTGTATGTCACGGAGCTGCTGTCAGCGCTGTATGTCACGGAGCTGCTGTCAGCGCTGTATGTCACGGAGCTGCTGTCAGCGCTGTATGTCACGGTGCTGCTGTCAGCGCTGTATGTCACGGAGCTGCTGTCAGCGCTGTATGTCACGGAGCTGCTGTCAGCGCTGTATGTCACGGAGCTGCTGTCAGCGCTGTATGTCACGGAGCTGCTGTCAGCGCTGTATGTCACGGAGCTGCTGTCAGCGCTGTATGTCACGGTGCTGCTGTCAGCGCTGTATGTCACGGAGCTGCTGTCAGCGCTGTATGTCACGGAGCTGCTGTCAGTGCTGTATGTCACGGAGCTGCTGTCAGCGCTGTATGTCACGGAGCTGCTGTCAGCGCTGTATGTCACGGAGCTGCTGTCAGCGCTGTATGTCACGGTGCTGCTGTCAGCGCTGTATGTCACGGAGCTGCTGTCAGCGCTGTATGTCACGGAGCTGCTGTCAGCGCTGTATGTCACGGAGCTGCTGTCAGCGCTGTATGTCACGGAGCTGCTGTCAGCGCTGTATGTCACGGAGCTGCTGTCAGCGCTGTATGTCACGGTGCTGATGTCAGTGCTCTGTATTACGGTGCTGCTGTCAGTGCTCTGTATCTCCTGCACCCTCTTGTTTGCCTACCCTGGTCCCTGACCTTCCCTCTCCTCCATTGCCTTCATTAGCTCCATAGTCCTGAATTGTCAGAACAATTTCCCAAATAAAAAAAAAATGCTTGTAGTTATCGATCCCAAATTCACCTCATACATGTATTATGCTATTGTCCAGGTGGTGGGACTACGTGCTACCCCCTAATAATTACCCCGTGGCCGCAAATTCGACCTAAAGGTTTGCGAAATTCGCCTCCCATTGAAGTCAATGGAGCCCGCGGCGAACGGTCGTTTTCGCGAACGTTTGTGTCCGTTCGCGTTTCGCGTTCGCGAAACGTCCCGTCGGAAGTTCGTCCATCACTACTAACAACCAATGCAAAAGAACACTACAGTTTCCATTGCCTGGATTTCTTTTTCCTGACTACTATAATGTTATTATTCATTACATTGCATTGTTATTGTGAATTACTGGTGCAGTGAAAAAAAAGATCAGCTGTGGGTGTCAAGTATACTAGGTAGGTCACATCTCTTCATTTAAAAAAAATTAAAAAAAATTGCTGTCTACTTGTTACTTATTTAAAAATTCTACCTAGCTTCTCCCTTCCATGTAATGGTAAGGAGGGGCTGGGAAGTTATGTATACTATAAGGAATCCTACCTGTACTGTGCTGGTAGTTAATTATCAGTTGAAAACTTTTTTTGCACCCTGTCTGTCCTGACAAAAGGTTAAAGATCTGAAAGTGGAACTAAATCCATCAATCTAACTTTTCCCTCCAAACAGCTACATTCAAGGCAATGCCGTGAATGATAACTGTCACAAGCTGGCTACAGATTCCTCTATAAAAGCATGTGCCAAAGAAACAAGTAGAACGATAAGAAATATTTTTTACATGTGTGCTGTGAATGGGAACATGTAGCAAACATATGGTGGAGGTTGACTTCAAGACCCCCGTTCATACCTGAGCAATTTTTCACCAGTTTCCAGAAGTGCGATAATGCCGGGCAATAAAATTTTCATTTCATTCTATGGAGCCCATTTACATCTGAGTTTCCCCGGGACAGAATGGAATATGGATAGCCTGTAAAACATGTATAACATGCCTTTTTTTTGCATATTTTCACGCCTAACAGATAGTCTTCTGCTTCTAGTAACCTGTTTTCTACTGGCATAAACCAAACTGCTTACACCTGAAAATGCACAAAAAATGCTCTGGTCTCTAGTAGTGTACTGACTCCGATGACAGCTCTCCTGCTATCTCCACCAATACAGACATATTTTAATATCTTTAAGAGAACAAAAAGCAACACTACCTATAAATGCATGCATCTATAAAGTACCTCTCTGCTAGGCAGACTTCACATAAGGATCCTTATTTAAAGTGCTAATAATCAAATAAAGTGCAAAACATACTGTATATATAAAACTTAAAGTGGTTGTAAACCCTTACAACACACTTTGACCTACAGGTAAGCCTAGATTAAGGCTTACCTGTAGGTCCAAGAAATATCTCCTAAACCTATACAGTTTAGAAGATATTTGCCCGAAGATAGGCACCGCTGTCTATGGCACATGCGCCGTAGACAACGGCATGCAGGCGCACTGAGCGCGGCATCATCAACGGCGAAGATGCTGCGCATGTCGGCTCCCGTGCGCATGCGCGGGAGTGACGTCATCGTGGCTTCGCCGAATGACAGTGGCTGAGCTGCGAGACCCCACCGAGAAGATGGATGCGCCGGACTACAGGGGACAGCGGTGACTTCGCTGGCTCCTGTGTCAGGTAAGTGACACATAATGGACTACTATGCAATGCATAGTAGTCCATTATGCTTTGCCTTTGCAGGGAATGAAAGAGGAAGTAAACCCATCAGGGTTTACTTCCTCTTTAAATGTAACTGCCTACTCCCAAACTGTCATTTGAAGTAAAACACATAGCCAAGTATTATTCTCCACATTTTTTTATTGTGCATTAAAAAAAGAAAACAAATAAAAGTAGACATGCTATCTGCCACTTGAGACCCGCAATACGTCTATTGACGTCATGGGGTTTCACTGGTTATATCTAAATGATGCCTGAGCCCACAGACATCATTCAGATATTGCCGTTTTCAGCCGGCGATTCCCTACACCATAAGAACGATCATAGCGGCTGTTCCGCCGCTTGATCGTTCTTACGGGCGGCGGGAGGGGACGCCCCCCCTCCCGCCGCCCTCCGGTGCTTCTACCGACTCACCGTTTCCATCGGTGAGTCGGTCACAGGATCCGCCGGCCCCAGCATGTGATCATAGAGATTTCCAGCGGACTAGATTGTCCCCGGAGTCTCTATGATCGTTCGGAGGCCGGGCACGATGTTATGACGTCACGCCCGGCCTCGGTATTCAAATTAACGGCGCCAATCTGGCTAGGAAGCCAGGATCATTTTTTTTTTTATTCTTCCCAGCCTAGAGGTGAGATATGGGGTCTTATTGACCCCATATTTCACTGTAAATAGGTCCGATCGTGCCATATTCCTATTACAAGGGATGTTTACATTCCTTGTAATAGGAATAAAAGTCTTTTTTTTTTTTTTTTTTTTTAAGTGTAAAACTAAAAAAATAAAAATAAAATTAACAATAAAATAAAATTAACAATAAAAAAAAAAAAAATTTTAAGCGCCCCTGTCCCTGTGAGCTCGCGCACAGAAGCGAACGCATACGTAAGTCCCGCCCACATATGAAAACGGTGTTCAAACCACACACGTGAGGTATCGCCGCGAACGTTAGAGTGAGAGCAATAATCCTAGCCCTAGACCTCCTCTGTAACCCAAAACATGTAACCAGTAAAAAATGTTAAAGCGTCGCCTATGGGGATTTTTAAATACCAAAGTTTGGCGCCATTCCACGAGCGCGTGCAATTTTGAAGCGTGACATGTTGGGTATCTATTTACTCGGCGTATCCTCCTCTTTCACATTATGCAAAAAAATTGGGCTAACTTTACTGTTTTTTTTTTTTTTTGCATGAAACTGTTTTTTTTTCTGAAAAAAACGCGTTCGAAAAATTGCTGCGCAAATACCGTGCGAGATAAAAAGTTGCAATGACCGCCATTGTATTCTCTAGGGTCTTTGCTAAAAAAAACATATATAATGTTTGGGGGTTCTATGTAATTTTCTAGCAAAAAAATTTGGAATTTTACATGTAGGAGAGAAATGTCAGAATTGGCCTGGGTCTGAAGTGGTTACCAAAAAGCGCATTCTATGCATCCAAAATGTCAATGTCATCACATCTAAGAATTGGTAAGCTGCAGTATAATACATGTTTGCTTTTGGGTTTAATACTACTTTAATTACTGACCTGCACTATGCAGTGGAAAAAAAGATATGTTTGAAAACAGTGAAATAACCCCCAAAAGAGGGATGGGGGATGCCGCTCTCCTCCTGAGCGCAGAGTGTTCCCGTTTGGGGTTCCTGGGTAGGGGGGCAGTGTTCCTCGCTCTTGATCCAGCAAGTTATATAATATATATCACACTTTTTACCTTGGTTAACATGTCTATTGTATACAGACTTTATTATGGAATAATCCTCAAGACTGTATCATAAACTGAGGAAATGCATGTCTAAGCAAATATTTTTCTACTTGTTTTTTCACTTATGTTCTGTGAAATATTCAATAAAAACGTATTTGTTTGTGTTCAGGTCCTAAACTACTTCCATACATACAACACATGAGATACTGAAGAGGACTTTAGTCCTTACATACTCACAGTAATCCTTACATATTCAATACATTAATCCTTACATATTCATAGCAAACTCTTGCCTAAAAATCCTTGCTTAAAAAACAGGGATTCTTAGTTCACATATACTGTATTGCAATACGGGTTCAAGCTGGCCAACTACATCCAAACTATCTATCTATCTATCTATCTATCTATCTATCTATCTATCTATCTATCTATCTATCTATCTATCTATCTATCTATCTTGATGGATATCTACATTGTTGTTTAGCTCAGATGTTACTTGTAAGTTTAACACTTGGATATTACAAGTAAAAATGGCATTTGATACAGTGTTGGACTGTGCATCCCTTATTTCTATTCTATATGTACTGTATATACAATGGCGTAGCTTCAGGGGTCACAATGGCGACCCCGCCCATGCTCCAGGGGGCCTGTGTGGCCTCTTTGTCACATGTGGTTTTACACCAGGACTGGGGGGGGGGGGCAGCATGGACTGGAACTGATCCCCTCCATTTTCCACATGCAGGCCCTGAAAGCCTGCTTCTCCTTCTCTCTCTCTTGCCAGCATTCAGCAGTTACAGGAGGAAAATAAAGGGGATCAGTTCTTGTATATGCCACCCCTCCTGACCATGTTACTATTATTTCTGCTGCCCGAACCTCCTGTGAGCTTCCATGCCCTTGAAGCACTGCTGACTTCGCCTCCTCTTCTCTCCCGCCAGCTATTGAGGGGGATGTTTCAGGATGGAGAGTGGGGGAAGGGGCTGGTAAATATGTAATTTACTGGCCCCTTCCTTTTCTGAAGTGATCAGTACCGATCACTCACTGTGTTCATTCATAACTGATCTATAGTCAATGGTGTTTACTATGCTTCAGTTTCTGAATGAACGGGAAGCTCTGTAGAGAGCAATTCCTATTCATTCATTCTGAGCAGCTGAGGCTGCGGAGATAGAGACTGAGAGCTGTGTCCTCAATCTTCTTTTTCGGTTTCAAAAGGGAGAGATCAGTGGTCTGTTTAGACCCCTCACATTTCACCAAAGCCCCCCAACAGGGCTGCTAAAAAAATAATAAAAGCAGGACTGGGAGAGAGAAGGATTGGGAGAAAGTGTTGTGGTCATATCGAGCTCTTTGGCATTAACTCAACTCGCCGTGTTTGGAGTAAGAAAAATGTCCTATGACCCTAAGTACACCATCCCTACCGTCAAGCACAGAGGTGGATACATTATTCTTTGGGGCTGTTTCTCTGCTAAAGGCAACGCTGTATCCTGGCCTAGGCCGACAAGGCCCAGGCCTAGGACAGCACTTTGCAGGGGGCAGCACAGAAAGAGTCCCTGCTGGCTTGCGCTACACGGTGTAGCACCAGTCTTATGGGGCAGACTGGGCTGAGAGTCAAATTAGTCTAGCGCCCCCATAAAGCAGCCGCACTGCTGCCAGTATGCAAGCAGCTGGCATTCTGCAACTGTGGGGGGGAGGGGGGCGCTGCTTCTAATTTTGACTGTCCTCTCATCCTGGACCACAAACCTTCCTCGCCATGCTATATGTTTTCTGCTGCACCATTGGCATGGTTATATCTTCTTACTTCTCTCCATAAAATTATCAGAAATGTGTGCTTAAAGTAGAACTATAGTCAACACTTATTTTTTTTCATTTTGGATAGAGTAAGGGAGGGTTATAACCCCTGATGGTTTATTTTTTACCATCCCTGTCCCATTGCAGAGATTTTCCTTCACTTCCTGCCCCACAGATAGTGAGAGGAAATCAATGCAAATTAAGGGAATCCATTGCACCCCCCCCCCCCCCCTCAGAACTAGTGTCCCCACTCAAAAATTTCAGGAAAGGGTCTTAAACAGCAAGGGGTGTGGCCATGACAGGAAAGGGTGGGTCATATTTAAATTAGGGGGTGCACAAGTTTAGTCAGTCCTAGGGCAGCACAAAACCTAAATGAGGGGCCAATGGACGGGGCCATGCATTGTAAAATCTTGGATGAGAACCTTCATCCCTCAGCCAGAACACTTAAGATGGGTTGTGGATTGGGTCTTCCAGCATGACCCAAAACATACTGCCAAAGCAACAAAGAAGTGGCTCAAGAAAAAGCTCATTAAGGTTCTGTAGTGGCCTAGCCCGTCTCCAGACCTTAATCATATAGAAAATTTGTAAGATCTGTAAAGAAGTGTGGACCAAAATCCCTCCTGAGATGTGTGCAAACCTGGTAACTAAATACTGTACAAGAAAAACATTGTTTCTCTTTGCTTGCCAGCAAGGGTTTCTCCACCAGGCACTAAGTCATGTTTTGCTTGCGGATCAAATACTTATTTTACTCACTGAAAAAAGAAAACTGTGAGCGCAAAGATATGTGTACCTCTATACATGAAACAGGGAATGGGGGTTATTTACTAAAGGAAAATCCACTTTGCACTGAAAGTGCACTTGGAGTTAAAGTCGCTGTAGATCTGAGAGGGACATGCAAGGAAAATAAAAAACAGCATTTTAGCTTGCACATATGATAAAATCAGCTTCCACTCATTTCAGATCTACCCCTTAGATTTAGAGTGACTGCACTTCCAAGTGCACTTGTAGTGCAAAGTGGATTTGCCTTTTGTAAATAACCCCCAATGTCTGTAAAGAACAAAGGGGGTTATTTACCAAAGGCAAATCCACTTTGCACTACAAGTGCACTTGGAAGTGCAGTCGCTCTAAATCTAAGGGGTAGATCTAAAATGAGGGGAAGCTCTGCTGATTTTATCATCCAATCATGTGCAAGCTAAAATGCTGTTTTTTATCTTCCTTGCGTGTTCCCGTCAGATCTACAGGGACTGCACTTCCAAGTGCACTTTCAGTGCAATTTCAAGTGCACTTTGCACTTGTAGTTTGCACTTGTAGTGCAAAGTGGATTTACCTTTAGTAAATCAACCCCACAGTCACAGTTCATTAGTCCATATGAGAGACTGAACAGATAGCGAGTCCTGAAAGAAATGGTGGTGGGCGGCAGCTATCCTTAGAGAGAAGCCAGCTCTGTAATAGGAAGACAAGGGTACAAAAAGGAAGCGCCACCTAAGTGCAATTTAGGTGGTGCTTCCTTTTTGTTCCCTTGTCTTCTTATTTTACTCACGGAATTGGAACCCCATTTATAATCTCTAATGAACAGGGCGCTCTGATCACTCATGTATTGATTTGTATTTTAAGTGTACCTGCCCTTATGTTGTAAAGTGCTGAGCAAACTGTTGACGCTATATAAATCCGGTATAATAATAATAATACTAATAACATTGGTATCATGTGATTTTTTTTCAGGATTTTTGGTTGATATTTTGTCTCTATCATTTATATACCTATGATAACAATTATGGACCCTTCATTTTGCTTTGTTATCAAATACTTATTTTATTCACTGAATTGCAACTCCATGTATAACATTTGTATCATGTTTTTTTTTTTCTGGATTTTTGGTTGATATTTTGTCTCTATCATTTAAAATACACCTATGATAAAAATTATGGACCCTTCATTTTGCTTTGTTATCAAATGCTTATTTTACTCACTGAATTTATAACATTTATAACATTTGTATTGTGTTTTTTTCTGGATTTTTGGTTGATTTTCTGCTTCTATCATTTAAAATACACCTATGATAACAACTATAGAACCTTAATTTCTTTGTAAATGGCCAAACATACAAAATCAGCAGGGGATCAAATAATTATTTTTCCCACTGTATTGCCATGAAGAATTATGGCAGTTCTGAAGGCAAAAGGGGGTCCAAGCTGGAACTAGCAAGGTGTACTTAATAAAGTGGTCAGCGAGAATATATATATATATATAGATAGATAGATAGATCTATAGATAGATAGATAGATAGATAGATAGATAGATAGATAGATCTATAGATAGATAGATCTATAGATAGATAGATCTATAGATAGATAGATAGATAGATAGATAGATAGATAGATAGATAGATAGATAGATAGATAGATAGATCTATAGATAGATAGATAGATCGATCGATAGATAGATAGATAGATAGATAGATCGATAGATCTATAGATAGATAGATAGATCTATAGATAGATAGATAGATCTATAGATAGATAGATAGATCTATAGATATATCTATATATATAGATATATCTATATATATATAGAGAGAGAGAGAGATATCTCTCTCTCTATATAGATATATATCTATATATATATAGATATATATCTATATATATATATATATATATATATATATATATATAATTATTATACAGGATTTATATAGCGCCGACAGTTTACACAGCGCTTTACAACATTAGGGCAGACATTACAATACAATTCAAGACGGGGAATCAGAGGGCCCTGCTCGTTAGAGCTTACAATCTAGGATTCCATATATATATATATATATATATATATATATATATATATATATATATATATATATATATATAGATAGATTTATTTTTCTAAATCTGTGGAAAGTACAAAGACTGTCCTGGACAATGAACTGATTGTGTTTTCTCATACACCTGTCACTATGAAAAATGGATGTTAAGTGGTCCTTTCTCAGCCAATCCACTACTACATACCACAGTGAGGGTGGGTAATACATGGCATAACTAAACAGGACAGGCAGGGTGCTGCCACCCCTGAAGAGGAACATCTGGTGGTGGGTGATGGTGTAGAGTGAGAAGGGGGAGGAGCCTTCCCGAGTATAAAAGGGCTGCCAGGCAGCGAGCTTAGTAAAGAGCTGGGAGAGGAGAGGAGGACGCACGGTGCAGGTGTGCACAGGAGGCGCAGTCCTCCTCGCCTGTGACGGCACACATATACATGGTAACCGATCCCAGCACATAAACACACACACGGTCCCGAATATTAGATCGCCTACGATGACACATCCCTGACATCAAAGAGCGGCTCACAAGATCCGATCGGGAAGACAATGCGCAGGACACACTGAAAGAACCGGCGGAGACCAGAATCTGGTGAGCGATCTGCTATGCTGGGGGTTGTTTTTGTGGGTTTTCTTGGTGTGATCGGAAAAGCTGCACATGTCCTAATACTTGGATTGCTGTGTACTGAGCCAATACTGATGATGGCATTATTCATATTTCATCCACACAGCGATCTGTCACAACATGTAAAAGATAGAGCTGTCATAGGATGACAAGCCACACTCATACAATCCCCAAGGCTAGGACAATTAGCGATCTTTTCTTCTACAACTTTGGGGAAATAAACAAGGGACAGTCCACTATGGGTACCATGGATACAGCTCCCATCTTCACAAGTCACTAAGTCATTGTTGTTATTGTAGCAGATTCGGCTAATCTGTCATTTATGTTACAGCTTAATGCATGAGCAGCCCATATATCCCAGCATGACTCACTTATTTAAAGACATAAGAGCTAAATCACAGTTACCTAGTTTAATAGATCACATGCTGAAATGGGGGCTATATTGAGGGTTTCCAGCAATCTGATTTGTGTTTACTGCCCCATACACACCACAGGCATACCCCACTTATAAATACACAATGGGGTTTATTTACTAAAGCTGGGAAGTGGAAAATCAGGCTCACTTCTGCATAGAAACCAATGAGCTTCCAGGTTTTATTACCAAAGCTTAATTGAACAAGCTGGGGTAAGAAGATCATTGGTTTCTATGCAGACGTGAGCCTGATTTTGCACTTTCCAGCTTTAGTAAATAAACCCCATTGTGTACTTAAAAGTGGGGTATGCCTGTATAAGATTTGCAGCAGGTTTTTGTCTTCAGATTTACCAAAACCATGTAGTGCAAGGGCCTGCCTGATTGCATCCAAATTGAAACTCTTATGGTTTTGGTAAATCCGAAGACAAAAATCTGCAGAAAATCTAATAGTGTGTATGGGGGTCTAAGATTGCTGATCTGCTGAACTTAGGCTGCATATGCTTAAAAGAAAAACACTGTTAATAAATGTTAATCTAGGCTTTGTCCCAAACACCTGCTTTTTATGTTTAGAGTTAGCACACACAAAGGGAAAAGGGTATAAAATAAGCCAAAAGAAAGAGGATATATTATTATTATTACACAGGATTTATATAGTGCCAACCGTTTGTGCAGCACTTTACAACATGAGAACAGACAGTATACTTACAATACAAATCAATACAGGAGGGATCAGAGGGCCCTGCTCATTAGAGCTTACAATCTAGATATAAATGCTTAGACCAAATACTGAAATATAAATATTTTTTAATAAAAATAAATAAATAGGTTTTTGGCTGCATATGCTACAAAGTATATGTGTATATATATATATATATATATATATATATATATATATATATATATATACATATGCATACACACACATATATATATATTGACTAAGGCTTTGTCCCAAATACCTGCTTTTTGCATCTAGAGCTGGCATGCATAGCGGTAAGGGTGAGGCTAAAAATAAAAACATAATAATAAAGAGTCTATTGTGTGAATGATATCCACTAGGATTGGTAATTAAAACACATCAATGCCTTTTTTGGATATATATATAGTCGGAGCCCTTCGACCGAGACAGATATGAACCACATAAACATTCAACAAGACTTACAACATAACATAGACCTGAGGTATGCCCTGGTCTGCTGGTCGGTATGCCAAGAAAGGATAAGTAATGGATAATTGTGCCGCACAGTGGTGTAGTGGTTAGCACTTTCGCCTAGAAACGTTCGCTGGTTTGAATCCCAACCATGACACTACCTGCCTGGAGTTTGCATGTTCTCCCTGTGCCTGCGTGGGCTTCCTTCGGGTACTCTGGTTTCCTCCCACGCGTCAAAGACATGTTGGTAGGTTAATTGGATCCTGGCTAAATTGACCATAGTATGTATGGATGTGAGTTAGGGATCTTAGATTGTATGGTAAGCTCCCTGAGGTTAGGGACTGATGTAAATGTAATATATGTATGTAAAGCGCTTTGTAAATTGACGGCGCTATATAAGTACCACAAATAATAATTGTGGCGAGAAATGTTTTGAGGATGTTTGTGCCATGAAAAAGGGGAAAGGGAGGGAGGGTATAGTGTACTGGTCTGCTTAAATACTCTCCCATAAATTCAGGCCACCATACCTTGAGATATATATATACATACATATATATATATATATATATATATATATATATATATATATATATATATATATATATATATATATATTAACAGTTTTAGTAAATACTGTTTCTCTCACTCATATATGCACAGTTTAGTGTATAACAGGCTGGAAGGCATCCCCTATCTGGAACACTTATCTTTTTGTGGTCCATCATTCAATTATTGTCTGGCATAGTCCCAGCTATCTTATGTCCCTGTCAGCCTATCAACCAGGAGCTACTAAAGCTTAGTACACAAGATGAGATCATCGGATGAATGATCATCCGTTTTTTTTTTTTTTGCATGCTAGTCTCATATCAAAAACGAATAGGTTACTAAAGTATAAAAATTCTCTTTTACGACAGAATGAAAATTCGGAAGTGATGTAATGTATTTGTATTGCATTTTCGGATGAAAATTGTACCGATTAAACGAAAATCTGGTATCATACAAAAAAAAAAAATGTGTTTGTCCCTTCGGCAAATTTCAGACAAAAGCTGTGTACTAACGATCAGATTATTGTACGATATTCTGATCGTGTGTAAGGGGCTTAAGGGGTTCCTTGACTAACCACGGAGGTAATCACCAATGTGAAGGACATTCTTTCTACAAATGTCCAACAATGTGGCCCCTTGTCCCACTGCCCATAAAAAAAGTCCCTCCTCCACCAACCATCAATATAGGTTCCCTCCCTCCTAGATTGTAAGCTCTAATGAGCAGGGCCCTCTGATCCCTCCTATATTGAACTGTATTGTAACTCTACTGTCTGCCCTCATATTGTAAAGTGCTGTGCAAACTGTTGGCACTATATAAACCCTGTATAATAATAAAAATTAATAATAATAGGGAGTACTTTTTTACTGGCCACCAAAATAAAAGAAGGGCCTTCTCTACTGAGGTGACCTTACAATGTTTACAGCCAGCTTATTTTTTTTTTCTTGTCCTTTTTACTGAGAATTGAAAGGATCTGCTTTGGGTGTCAAATACGGGTACATTGTTTATTCAAAGATTTATGAATGTAGCTACAACTGAGTATGTAAATTTCACTATGAATTGTAGTGCTAATAATAATAAGCAGGGGTTCCCAGAGATTTGAAAACGTTTTCAAAGGTTCCTTTACATATTTACATAGGGGGTTATTTACGAAAGGAAAATCCACTTTGTACTGCAAGTGCACTTGGAAGTAAAGTCGCTGTAGATCCGAGGAGGACATGCAAGGAAAATAAAAAACAGCATTTTAGCTTGCACATGATTGGATGATAAAATCAGCAGAGCTTCCCCTCATTTCAGATCTACCCCTTAGATTTACAGCGACTGCAGTGCAAAGTGGATTTGCCTTTCGTAAATAACCCCCATAGTTAGTCAGGTTGAAAAAAAGACAC
Source organism: Lithobates pipiens (assembly GCF_037356315.1). Taxonomy (NCBI): domain Eukaryota; kingdom Metazoa; phylum Chordata; class Amphibia; order Anura; family Ranidae; genus Lithobates; species Lithobates pipiens. The sequence goes on from NW_027507696.1 coordinate 19,591,465, forward strand.
AAGTCCATCTAGTTCAACCAAAAATAAAATAACAAAATACAATCCCATATACTCAATCCTTCACCCACAGTTGATCCAGAGGAAGGCATTTTAAAGGGTGACAATGGCTGGCACATCATTTTTCTGGCGAACAAAATGTCTAACTTTTCTCCAACAGCTTGTCACTCTTACAAAACAAAAGCATTATCACTTGTATTAACTGGCTGATAGCAGTGTGTATTGTTAGTGCACAGTGCCTGAAGCCTATCAATGGAGCACATAAAGCAAACAATAACATAATGGAAGTCCCAGCTGCTGGAAGATGAAATGGATACAAGTTACTAGGAAAGAATTACTTTAAAAGGATCTGCAGTCTCTTCAAATCCTTTTTTAGATACATGTGCAAATGTGAATATAATTGTTTATTATAGATAACCTTATCAGAGTTTGTACATGTTTTAAAACATTATTTCTCTGTCTAGTCTGAAATGGTATATGTACATGAAAGACAGGGAAAATCCATAAATATTACACGCCATACACATCTGAAACTGTGAAGCAAAAGTATATACGATGTTAACATCACATCAAAACTTACTTTCAGGTTAACACAAATGTTACAACTTAAAAGGTGAACTAAGGACTCTTTCACACTGGCAGACCGGTCAGCGGACCCTCCTGCTCAGCGGGGGATCTCTTGGCTGATCCCCGCTTAGCGGGCGGATGACAGGTCCATGTCCGCTCCACTGATGCAGAGCGCACATGCACACAGCCCGTGTTCCACTATGGGGGGGGTCAGATGTAAGCGGACTGCCTGTCCATCTACAGACGGCTGTCATCCGATCCACCAGATGGATGGGGAACAGATCCTCTGTTTTTAGCGAATAGAATCGGATGTTGGCAGGTGTCAATGGACACATGTCCGTTGACATCTGCTGCTTCATAGAGAGCAATAGATGGTCCAAATAGGTCCATTTAAGCAACTGACAGGTGGACCTAATCGGTCCACCCCTGTGAAAGGGACCTTAGGGAACTTTCACACTGCATGAGAAATATGTTTTGATGCATTGTGTTAAATTAAAAGCAACGCATGATGTGTTTTAGATGCATTTTTGATGCGTTTTCATTCATTTCAATGGGGAGGTGGGTTTTTTATGCAGTTTTGATGCAGAGCAGTGTCAAAGTACCCTAAGGCCCATTTCACAGGGGTGGACTGATTGGGATTTTCTCACTGATTTTGGGATATTCTCACTGACAACCAAAGTAAGGGGCCTTTTTCCCACTGTCAAGGGTTCCTTTGGGGTAAAAAAGTAAAAAAATAGAAAAGGCTGTCTAATTATTATTATTTTTTTAAATGCTGATCATTTTTATTCTGTTTCACACTCAGGTCTGGTGGTTAAAGATCTCTTGCCTTTTGGTATTCGGTAGTCACTTTGGCTAAAAAGGATGGCGGAAGGTGCCCGGTTGCGAACCAGTGCTGAGAAGCTCCCGGAGGATACTGGCTCTGGATCAAGCTCCGGAGGAGGAGGAGGAGGGGTGGCCCTAAAGAAGGAGATTGGGCTAGTGAGCGCATGTGGCATTATTGTGGGTAAGTTGTCATATCCTATTTCCATCTCAGCTGCTACTGAACACTCTTATAGGTCAAATGACTTTATTTAAAAGGCTTTTAAAAGTTGCTTCCTAATTACCTAACTTTTTAATGGGAAAGTTAGAAACATGAATAGACATTTTATATACATACCTTTGTCTAGGCACTGTACCAATATAAGTAGATGGGCCCATGTTTCCTACCACCTCCAGCTTTGTCAGTAATGGTTGTACTGGGTTTATCTTGAGGATGGACCCTCACTCTATTGTTGTCCAGTGTTGTAAAAGAAATAATAGGTTTATGAAGATTCTACTCAAACTTCTGACATGTCCTAATTTCCTCCATCTCTAACAAATTAAATCTGTCAAATGTTGGTGAAATTTATTGTAAATATACGTTGAAATAAATGCATGACACCAACCTTTTCTTTGCCCATGCAGGGCAAAGCAACATGTTCACTTTATTTGCAGCTCTACAAAAGCTTATACTTACATAAAATACATTAAGTACCTCATTTTATGGGGAGCATGTGACTCACTCCCCTACCTTTTGTGACAATGCGGTGATTGGCTGTTAAGATACCCAGTGCTTTTACAATGAGGTATGCAGAACCCTGTGTATTTTCCAAGTCAAAGAGGAAGAGCACAGGAAAGGCTGTAGGTAAAGCTGGCATTAAAGTAAAGCTGTTATGCTGCCCTACATGGGCAAAGCACAAATTCACTTTAAGAAGTGGTTACATTTAGGTCCTATTAACATTGCCCCCTTTTCCATGGAATCCTGCCTTTCACATGGACAATGAAAGCCCTGCATTTATTTATTTATTACAGGTACTTATAAAGTGCCATTAATTTACACATCACTTTACATATATTGTACATTCACATCAGTCCCCGCCCCCAAGGAACTTGCAATCTAAGGCAGTGATTCTCAACCAGGTTTCTGCGAAACCGCAGGGTTCCTCCAGAGGTTGCTACGGGTTCCTTCAGCATTGGACAATTTCTGCCTCTCAGATAAGTTCCCACAGACACCATTGATCTTTTTAACTATCTGTAAGGAGGTAATTCTTCCCAATGATCACAAGTGTAAGGACCGTTCTTCCCACTGACCATCACACTAATGTATCATGAGTTGTAGAGTTCTCATTTTTAGCAGGGGTTCTCTGAGACCGCAAGAGCTATTTCAAGGCTTCCTCTATGTTGAAAAGATTGAGAAAGGCTGATCTAAGGTCTCTAACTTACATTCATACAAACGCATACTAGGGCTAATTTAGATAGGAGACAACCTACCAGCATGCCCTTGGAGTGTGGTTGGAAACTAGAGTACCCTAAGGCAGAACATACAAACTCCAGGCAGGAAGGTAGTGTTTTACTTATTACAGGGATTTATATAGCCCCAACAATTTACTTACTGTACATTTGTTTCAGCCCCTGCCCTCCTGGTGCTTACAATCTAAGATCACTATCTCACATGCATACATGCTCATATATATTAGGGCCAGTTTATACAGGAGCCACATTTTCTATCAACATGCCCTTGGATGTTGGTGCAAACCAGAGTGGACCCACATAAACACAGGGAGACCATGCAAACTCCATGCATATAGTGTCCTGATCAGAATTCAAACCAGGAATCCCCTTGCTGCAAGGCAGACGTGCCAACCACTAAGCCACTGTGCTCATCTGGTTCTATTCTCACAAGCAGTGAGAAAATGCTACTTGCTGCAATTTTACAAGCATTTTGAATAGAAATGTATTAAAACACTTATAAAATGCACAAAAGTGCTTGCACACATAAATGCATGCTAGTGCCTACAATAGCTCTACATGCATCTTTAATGTTCATGATAAGGGAAGTGACAGAACAGGAAATGACGCTCTGCAAAATGCATGCATTTTTTAAGTTATGTGGAAGTCTTTACTTTTCTACCAAATGTCAAGCTTGGACCTGTCGCCCGCCCTGTCTTTTAACACTGCCAAATAATCTGTTAATGTGATGGACAGTGTCACTGACCATTAAAGGGGCTCGAAGGGGAGAAGAGGATGACCAAGTGTGACTTTTATAAGTTTTACATTGCCCTTGAATCCTTTAATATGATGGACAGTCTTAAGCCCCCTGTACACATGGGCCGAATATCGGGCGACCACGGCCGGTTAAAATGAAAATGGCCAACATTCGATCCGTGTGTATGTCGGTCTATCCAATAGAAATTTGGCAAGCTTCTGTTGGACGTGCATGCTGGAAAACCAGCAGCTGACCGACTCCTGATCAGCGCTCTCAGCCAATGGCAGAGACCGCTGCTCGGAGTGTTCTGGCGAGGGGCTGCCCCCCTGTCAGAACATAATATCTATGTGGGGGAAATCACTGGACTAACCTCACATGGTGACATACAGCTGACTGTTAGTGTGTACCAGGCTTTACTGACTAATCGAGCGGCTCAGAAGGCAAAAGAAAATGACCAAGCATGACTTAGCCAACTCAAGATTTGTATATCATTTTATCTACATTTCCTGATCTGTTAGTGATTTTGACAAGCACTGAAGGTAACCCCTGTGTTTTAGTTTCACGTTCCTAGTATGAATTGTCAAGCTTTGTAACAAGTTTAAATTAACCCATGTGTGCAGGGGGATCCTTAAAGTGGTTGTAAACCCTTACATATACCCAGTGAAATGACTGGCCTCAGGTATTACACAGAGATTAAACAAACCCACCTACAAAAGTTGTACCTGTTTTATCTACAGCCGTCTTTTCCCAACATCCATTCAGAGTGCAGAATTTACACAGGATCCCTCAGCTCTGAAAAGCAGGGGGCGGAGAGCTGAAGTTACATAAGTGAGGAGAGCTCTGAGAGCTGATTGGAGGGAAGAGACACACCCCCTTCACACAGCTCACAGGAACAGAGCTGAGGCTTTCAATCAGCTGGAGCTCGCTCCTGTCACCATTTTTTTCTTGTTGTCAGGAAAACTGGCCCTGACTCATGCAGATAGCAGATGAACAAGGCAGCGGACAGAAATTACACTTAGAAGGTTATTTATGAAAGGCAAATCCACTTTTCACTACAAGTGCACTGCAAATGCACTTGGAAGTGCAGTCTCTCTAAATCTAAGGGGTAGAGCTGAAATGAGGGTAAGCTCTGCTGATTTTATCATCCAATCATGTGCAAGCTAAAATGCAGTTTTTTTAATTTTCCTTGCATGTCCCCCTCGGATCTACAGTGACTTTACTTCCAAGTGCACTTGCAGTACACTTGTAGTACAAAGTGGAGTTGCCTTTAGTAAATAACTCCCTTAGTGCTCTGGAGTGAGACAAATACACTCTATAGAGGGATATGCTTTGTTCATATTTCATGACTGAGGCTTACAACCATGTTAATATTATCTGTATCAGTAGTTCTACTGTTTTTTTTTTTTTTTTATAACCAAACTGATAAAAATAATGTTTATAGTACATTTTAGGAGAAAATTATCCTGTGATAAAGTAATGAACTCATCTATGTGAATTAAATGCTTGAGACTATGGGTGCAGCAGATATCAAACTGTAAACTGTATCTCCTATCCCAACTGGGTCAGAGCACTTTTCTTTGTAGCGTACTCGAAAATGAGAGGGCTTCAAGATTCAAATTACTACAGTCAGCTACAGGATGGACCATAGTCTGCTGTACAATGGAGATCTAAACACAAGGTGCATTGTTTGCCGCACAGAAATGGCATACACCCGACTAGCACACTGTGTCACACTTAGACATACACAGTATATAGTATACAGGAAAAAAATTGTTTGCAGTTTGTTAGCATATGTTTGTGTACAACGCTTGCAGACGTGTGCTTCTCTTCTTACAGTTATTTCTAATCTGCTTTCTGCTATCATTAGCAGTGTCAGACATTGTCACGGGCATGTGGGGCAGAATGAAGACATTGTTCCTGGAATCAATGATCCGTTTCATCACAGCTCTTAAAAATCCATGTGGACATACCATGACAAACATCTCTGTGAAACTTTCAGGTGTAAAGACACTGGTTTATAGAGCTTACTCAGAGTTGGTGGGGATTTGTTTTATAATTCTGCATTGTGCATTCAAATTCAGCAGGGTCTGTGTTTGGCCTGCTTTGCCTGCAAAGCCAAGGACCTGCTGTGTCCAAAGAATCACATAGCAGGTCAAATATAGCCCCAGCATGGTCATCTGCACTACAAAATTAAAAGGTTAATGGAAATATGCAGACATGCGATTAATAGGCACTTCAAATGCACATCAAACGCAGAAAAAACAAAACCCATGGGTTACAAAGGTGGAAGTCTTGTGTTCTTCCACATATTAATGATAAAGGCACAGACAGCTCTTCTTGTTAGCAGGTTCCTGGTGGGAACGTCGTATGTTTGGTCCTTTGCCTTAATTCCCAATTGCCATCACTGGTCTCCAGTGTAAACTGCTGTATATCTGCATAACGTGTTATTGACACATGTTTAAGATATGCTGATGGAAAATGTCCTTGTTGTCTGCTGCATCATACTTGCTTTCAAATATCAGCTATTCTTTAAAGAAGGCCCCAAATGCATGACAAATTAAACTTTTGACCCTATTCAAGTTAGTGTAATCCATAGCCACTGATCAGATTCCAACTTGTAGTGGTTTGATGTTGGCACATTGAATTCTGATTGGCCATCGCAGGCTTCGGTGTTAACACTATGGGGGTTATTTACGAAAGGCAAATCCACTTTGCCCTACAAGTGCAAGCTACAAGTGCAAAGTGCACTTGAAATTGCACTGAAAGTGCACTTGGAAGTGCAGTCGCTGTAAATCTGAGGGGTAGATCTGCTGATTTTATTATCCAATCACATACAAGCTAAAATGCTGTTTTTTTTTACCTTGCATGTCCCCTTCGGATCTACAGCGACTTTACATCCAAGTGCACTTTCAGTGCAATTTCATTTCAAGTTTACTTTGCACTTGTAGTTTGCACTTGTAGTGCAAATTGGATTTGCCTTTCGTGAATAACCCCCTTTGAGAAGTAAACCTCTTCATCAAGACAGTTTTTTGCACGATGGGCCTAAAGTGTTATTAGAAAGACGAAGACGCCTATTTCTAGGGATTCTCTATGACAAGCACCCACCCTACCATACCCTCTTGTGTTCCTTATCAGTGGATGCAGAAGGTGGTAAGACAGGGGAAGGAAGTCGCATGACCAAAACGTTTTCACTGTATTGCTGACTCTGCTTTTATGAATGGCTGAGCAGAGAACAAGCAGGCCTGCCACGTGAACAGCATGCAGTGCAGTGGAGTAGTGATGTGGTGTACAGAGTTCATTATGTGATACGATTGATTTTACTGAACTCACACGCAGTAAAAACAAGGTGTGAATAATGATGCATATGTCCATAAATCAGATAGATGAGTATGTTTATTGATGAAAATTCCTAAGGAAAACCTGGACTGGGAGAAATGCGATCTGAAAAAGTTACTGATCTGCATGCTTTTTTAGGGCTAGTTGTTTTAAAATGGATTAACCAGACAAATAGTATTTTTATAAGGAAAATGGCAGTGGGAGATTATGCTGTATATCTCTCTTAGCACAGGCTTCATTTAAAATACCTTATGTTGCATACACACGATCGGACTTTCTGGTGGACCATAGTCCGTCGGACAATTCGATCGTGTGTGGGTTTCAGCGTACTTTTTCCTCCCAAAAGTCCAGCAGACCTAGAAACAAAACTGGCTTCCAATCTTTCCAACGGACTCGAGTCCGGTTGAAAAATCTGGTCGTCTGTGTGCTAGTCCGACGGACTAAAACCGACGCTAGGGCAGCTATTGGCTACTGGCTATGAACTTCCATATTCTACGTCATCACGTTCGAATCCGTCTGACTTTTGGAGTGATTGTGTGTGGCCAAGTCCGTTCGTTTGAAAGTCCGGCGGACCTCAGCTGCAAAGTCCGTCGGATTGTCCGCCGGACCAAGTCCGTTGAAAAGTCCGGTCGTGTGTATGCGGCATTAGTCTTGGGTGATGATGTCACATCTATGGGGAGGATTTACTAAAACTAGTGCATACAAAATCTGGTGCAGCTGTGCATAGTAAAAAATAAACTTCTAGGTTTTAGACCCCTTTCATGTGGATGTTCAATTGGGCTCCACTTGTCTGTTTTTCATTTGGACCTGATCAGAACATCCATTCTCCTCCATGGAGCAGCAGGTGTTACTGGACATGCATCCATTTACACCTGCCTACATCCAATCCAATCTACCAAAATGAGACAGATGGAGATCCGTTCCCCCTCTGTCTGGTGGATGAGATTGGATGGCAGTCCGGTATAAATGGACAGATAGTATGTTTACATCCGGCTGCCCATAGAGGATAGTGGGTTGTGTCCATATCCGCTCTGCATAAGAAGAGCGGACACGAACCTGTCATCCAACCACTCAGCGGGGATCAGCAAACAGTTGCCCTGCTGAGCAAGCAGATTGCAGCCACAGTCCACCCCCTGTGCAAGGGACCTTATGGTCAAAGCTTAAACAGGAGCTCCAGTCTGTAAAAAAAATAAATAAAAAAAAATTAAGGTCAGCAGCTACAAATACAAATATAAGGACACTTACCTGTCCAGGGATCCCACAATGTCAGCACCCTGCTGGCCCTGGCAATGTAAGTAAGGGAAACCGGTAGTGAAGCCTTTAGGCATGACAGCCGATTTTCTATTGCACATGCGTGAGTTGCAATGCACTTTATGAATGGTCCTGCTGTCTTCTGGGACCTGTGTGTGTCCCAGAAGGCAGCGGGGGGGGGAGAAGGAGGGGCCAGAAATGTCATAGATCGTGATTGGCGATCTTACCCAGAAGTGGTAGCAGATACCTATCCAAACCAGGTACCCACTCCCCCCTCCCTCCCAAAAAGTGCCAAATATGTGAGTGGAAGGGGGGGGGGGGGAGTGAACAAGCGAAGCTTCCCCTTTTGGGTGGAGCTCCACTTTAATTGGACAAGTTGATGTTAGAATCTGATTGGTTACTATGCACAGCTGCACCAGATTCCGTGTGCACCAGTTTTAGTAAATCTTCCCCCCGTGGAGGAGATTTACTAAAACTTAAATTATACAATCACATGTAGGCAAAAATCTATTTTTATCCTTTGCACATTACTACTAGGTATAGTTTGCAAAGTAAATTTTTACTTACCTTCACCTTATTCCCTTTACAAAATAAAATGTTTTCTGATTCTTTAGTAAATCGACACAATTGTGTAAAAATAAACAATGGGCTTCTTTGTGCAAAGCTGAGAATAGAGCTCTGCCAGATGGTTCATATGGAGGACACTGAATATGGATTCACAACATTTCATATATATATATATATGTATATATATATATATATATATATATATATATATATATATATATATATATATATATATATATATACTGAAATATTTGTTAAAATGTTACTGCTGTAGTTTCTTCTTGGTGTGACTACTGCTTCCGGCTAGGTTCTAGGAAGCATACCTTTCATAGAAGAGGAGATTACGGGGGATATGGTCAACATGTGCAAATACATAAGGGGTCCATATAGTGAACTTGGTGTTGAGTTATTCACATTAAGGTCATCACAGAGGAAAAGAGGGCACACTTTACGCCTAGAGGAAGAAAGATTTCATCTCCAAATACGGAAAGGTTTCTTTACCGTAAAAGCTGTGGAATAGACTCCCTCCAGAGGTGGTTCTGGCCAGCTCAGTAGATTGCTTTAAAAAAGATCTGGATTCTTTCCTAAATGTACATAATATAACTGGGTATTCACATTTCTAGGTAAAGTTGATCCGAGCAAAATCAGATCAGGAAGGAATTCTTTCCCCTCCTATAGCAAATGGATCATGCTCTGCTGGGGTTTTCCACCTTCCTCAACTGATCAACTGTGGATATAGGATTGTGTATATGGCATTGTATTTTTTAAACTAGGTGGACTTTTTTGGTGTCTTTTTTTTAACCTGACTAACTATGTAAATGAATGTTGGGATATGTAAAAACAGACATAGTAAAAGGCACAAAAAACACGTAAAAACACAGCAATACATTATAAACTGAGCTTAGAAAACATTATAAATACAAATATGTTTTAAGTGCAGAGGTATAAATTGTCTCTTAAAGCTAAATGTAAAAGTAGGTTGTTGGACTCTTTGGACAATAGTCACCTGATGTTTGCTCTTGTGAAAAACATCACAAGGCATATTGCACTCTTGTTTTACATTCTGCGACTCCCTTCCCCCAACCCTCCACTTGTCCTTATCCCCTTATACCATGTGCCCAATAGCCTGCAACATCCTTATAGCCCTATTCTCCTCGTTTTTTTCTCTGAATAATAGATGAGCGGGTGACGTGTGAAGTTCTATTTATAGAGACCACTGACAATGGTAGACGTAGGCAGAGTTGTGGGTGACAGAACGCTTTGGTTAGGTCTTGCCTTTGTATTTTGTGATGTTAGTATCTATCCCCATGCAGCACGCTGTAGTTGTGCCTGGTTATGTATGCATACCGATTTTACAATTTGAAGGCCCCAGGGATTCACTGTTCTTGAACAAGTGCACACTGCTCGGTATATTGCCAGCTCTAGTATTGTGATTCATTAGTAAAGGGTTATTAGAGGTGAGATTTGTCAGCATATGATATTGGGTATATTGCATGACTCATATTCCCGCAGCCGTATGACTATGCACAGGGATGCTGCACATTAAGCCCCGTATGCACGATCAGAATATCGTAAAAAAATACCGCTTTCAAAGCGATCGTACAATAATCTGATCGTTAGTACATAGCTGTTGCCCAAAATTTTCACACGGGACAAACACAAAAAAAATTTTCGTACGATACCAGATCATACGATTTTCATTTAACCAATATAGTGTTTGTCCAAGAATACAATACACTACAACACATTGCATCACTTCGAAAATTTTTATTCTGTCATATGAAATTTTTTGTGCTTTAGTAACCTATTTATTTTGGATATAGAGATTAGCATCTAAAAAAAAAAGCAATTTGTCCGATAATCTCTTTATGTGTACTAGGTTTTAGACTAATCTGATTTCTAATTGGTCAGTTAACCGCTTGCTGTCTGTCACACACACATATACGTCAGCAGAATGGCTCATACAGGCAAATGGGTGTACCTGTATGTCCCTTTGAATTTGCCGCCTTGCAGGCGCACGTGCCTGCCGCACACCACAGTGTGCCCGTGGGTCCCATGAACTCTATGTTTGCTGGCGGCCCGCGATCATGAGGCGGAGAAGCAGAATGGGGAGATGCTTTTCCCTGTTTTGCCTTGTGACATGACAGGGAACTACGGCTCCCTGTCAGCGGGAGCAGTAATCGCTGTCATGTCAGGGGCGGCACAGTGGTGTAGCACTATCACCTAGCAGGAATAAGGGTCGCTGGTTCAAATCCTGACCACAACACTACCTGCCTGGAGTTTGCATGTTCTCCCTGTGCCTGCATGGGTTTCCTCCGGGTACTCTGGTTTCCTCCCACACTCTAAAGACATGCTTGTAGATTAATCGGATCCTGTCTAAATTGTCCCTAGTATGTATTAATGTGAGTTAGGGACCTTAGAGTGTAAGCTCCTTGAGGGTAGGGACTGATGAGAATGTACAATGTATATGTAAAGCGCTGCTTAAATTGACGGCGCTATATAAGTACCTGAAATAAATAAAATAAAAAATAAATGTCGGTGGTAGCCCACCACCAAAAGAAAGCTCTATTTGTGGGGAAAAAAGGACGTCAATTTTGTTTGGGTACAACGTCGCACGACCACCCAATTGTCAGCTAAAGCGACGCAGTGTGGAATCGCAAAAAAATGCTCTGGTCAGGAAGGGGGTAAATCCTTCCGGGGCTGAAGGGATTAAAGATACTCTAATAATTTGTTTTATGACACTGGATGTATATAGAGAATTCTGGCAATTGTGGTATAAAGCTAAAAGATTGCAGTGATCTTATAATTAAGATGAAATTGTATTGATTGGTTTCCTAATATGACAGCCGCAGTCAACATTACCCATGAAGCATTACTCCCATTACCTGTGTACTAGTCAAGGTTTTTCTCATTGTTTGCACACTGCTTGTATTATCTGTGCACCTAATCAGTGCACTACACATTTCATGAATATTAATGTGCTGCAGTTGTGTCTTTTGAACACATTGCTTTTTATTTTCTAACGCATATGAGCTATTTTAAGTCACGACCATGCACGCATTCACAGTCATAGCACAGTGCATATTGTCATTTCTCTCTGCGACTTTTTGCAGTTGAGTTGCAAAAAGTGATCTGATGCATATCGCCCACATTCTAACTGTAATAATCGCAAATGATGGTAAACAGGCATATTAAATGAATGATCACGCAGTCAAAAGTCAAAAGTTAACGCACATTGCATGATCTTCTTGGGCCTGATAACATTATAATTGACCTAATTACATACAAGAGACTTTCAGCCCTGACCCTATCCAGGTATAATATACTTTATAGATAGATATAGACAGACCAAAGGTTGACAAAATGCAATGCCAAGCAAGTCTTGAATACAACCACTTAATACTAGGGGCAAAGTCACCAGTTGTAATTGTTAACTCTGTAAATGCTGAGTGAGGCTAATGATTTCCATGGAACTCTTCTGGTAATATAACCCCTACAAGTGTGGGTGGTGGTGGAATACTAGTCCCAGTACATCTAAGCATGCGAGCTATGCTAGCAGTGTAAGGGTTACTTATTTTATTGCAGATCACTGTATTTTATTAAACTGTTATCGGATGTGATAATCTTTTAGCTATGTTATTGCATTTCATCAGTAATCAAAAAAAAACATTCCCTGGGAGGAATGTAATAGCACAATGTCAGTAAGAAATGCCGCTGTTCGCTTCATGCTACAGAAAAACGCACTCTACAATAAAATAGCTGCTTGTCTCAATGTTCTTTCTCCAAAACTCAAATATTAGCATAGTAACTGATGATGATGCCCTGAATATAAATGAAAAAGCTGTGTGTGTCCTTTAAAAAGCAATGAAATCACTTCTAAATTGAAAAAAACAATAGGTAAAGGTGTTGGCGCTCACAATGTGGGATAATGATCAGACACATGTATCTCTTATGCCAGGCATATGCAATTAGCGGACCTCCAGCTGTTGCAAAACTACAAGTCCCATCATGCCTCTGCCTCTGGGTTTCATGCTGGTGGCTGTCAGAGTCTTGCTATGCCTCATGGGATCGCTAGTTGCATATCCCTGTCTTATGCCGTGTACACATGGCCGGACTTTTCGACAGCAAAGGTCCGACAGAACGTTGGACAATTCGACCATGTGTTGGCTTCATCGGACCTTTGCTGTTGAAAAATCAGACGAACTTTAGATTTAGAACATGTTTCAAATCTTCCCAACGGACTCGAGTCCTGTCGAAAAATCCATTCGTCTGTATGCTAGTCCGACGGATGAAAACCGGACTATTGGCTACTGGCTATGAACTTTCTTATTCTAGTCTGGTCGTACGTCATCACGGTCGAATCTGTCAGACTTTGTTGTGATTGTGTGTGGCCAAGTCCGTTCGTTCAGAACGTCTGTCGGAAGTCCGCTGAAAGTCCGTCGGGAAGACCGTCGGACCTAGTCTGCCGGAAAGTCCACTCGCGTGTACACGGCATTATAGTAAAATAGTAAACAAGTCAAAAGTATTTTACACATGATGTGTCAAAAAATACATTGCGTATCTCTTGTGCAAAAATGCAAATAATAAATAAGTGATGAATATTTTACACATAGTGTGTGAAAAAATGAGGATATTAATATTAATAAAAATGCAAAAACTTCAGTGTGACTATACCCAACACAAAAAATATATAAAAAAAATATATAAAAAATGTTCTTCTAGATAGATGTGTCTTCAAATGGCTTCACCACAAGTGATCATGAGGTAGATGGCAACTCAACAGAGATGTTTGACCTCTTTTCACAGAAGGTCAAAATGCATGCTTGGAAAACCAGACTGGTTCCTGGGCTTGCACCCCTTCACTCTAATGATAAGGCTGGAGATATAGGGATGAACTCCACCAAAGAAACAAAGAAGGACTTTATAGTGTAGTATGTTGTTATTTAAGGTTTAAAAGTAGGTAGATAAAAGTTGCACTCACATGTATCAGTGCCTAACCTGACACTAGGTGTCTACAGCATGTGTGGATAGAGCCTGTTAAACTGGAGCTGGAGTGCGATACACACCTTGCTCTCGATGATGAGCCTGGGAGGGTAGTCACATCGGGGACTCGGAAATGACGAATCCCCGCTCCGACGTACGTTTCGCCATACTTGATATCTTCAGGAAGGAGGGATCATTAGAGTGGAAGGGTGCAAGCCCTGATTTTTGACACACGATGTATAAAATATTAATCACTTGCTTATTATTTGCATTTTTGCATAAGAGATACACATGTATTTTTTGACACACCATGTGTAAAATGCTTTTCACTTGTTTACTATTTGAGCCCTTTCACACTGAAAGCGCCCGGGCGTCGGCGGTAAATAGGCACAATTTTACGCAATGCTTTACCGTCGTTAAATCAAGTTAAATCCTCCCGCAAAACGACACAGCAGCAGTGCTTTGCCGGAGGTTTGGCAGCGTTGCCTATTGATTTCAATGGGCAGGAGCGGTGTATTCACTGCTCCTCCACATATGCAAAGAAGCCGCTGGCAGGACTTTTTGTGATTCCCTGCCAGCGCAGCGCCCCAGTTTGAAAGCACTCTGGCTTTCACACTGGGATTGCAGCTGAGGCTTTTTTTAGGTGCTTTACAGGTGCTATTTTTAGCGCTAAATCGCCTGAAAAATGTCTCCGGTGCGAAAGGGGTCTTTGCGTTATCGCACAAGAGATACGCATGTCTGATCATTATCCCACATTGTGAACATCAACATCTTTACCTATTGTTGTTTTCAAAACTCAGATATGCATACATGTATGCATAGTGCATGCTATAATACATGCATGGGGTGATCTATTAGGCATTAAGCCAGACTAGCACATTTATACATTTCAATCCATTCATAGTAAGAATGTTTGGACATCTAACTCCAGCCAAAATATTTTTTTTTCCAGTTTAAATGGGGTTAGTTAGTATTTATGACAAACCCCTGGTGTGTAGCTTTCCGATCTGCAAGTTTTTTTGGTACAAGGTCAATCAGTGGTGCCCAGTGGTAGATCATGAAACTTGCCTTGCCCAAAAAGTTTTAAAATATCTGTACCATAGTGGTAACATCTGGGAAAATCCTAACCCTAAGTGTAAATTAAGACTACAGTATATCGTTCTGTCCAGCTATCCATCCTTATGCCTTTCTGATTGAATGTCAGTTTGTATATCTCGTTGGACTTCATGTGGCATGGAATTTTATAGGAAATGTGTTGCACTTACTTAAATTTTATGCCACGCTTTTTGGTTCACAGAAGTTGACTGCCTACTTAGCTGAAAAAAAAAATCAGGGATAATTCCATCTTTTTTGACTATTTTACCATTTAATCTTTAGCTTTACGAATGCATAAAGTGCATTTTGAAATGAGGGTGAGGGCATTTCAATGGTTTGCTTTGCATGGCATGTGCTTAAAGCTTAATCCTGTCCTCAGGTGGAAAGGTTCAGTCTCATGATATCCAGAGCCGTGATGCAGTTAATTCTGATCACAAGACTGTCTGGGTTTAGATCCTATAACACGCTGAACCTGTAATAGGATTCAGTACTCTCTCCCAGCACTGAGAAATCCTTTTCATTGTTCTTGGACTTTTTCCTGTCAGGTTGTTTCAGTGCCAAGATAACCTCGGCATAGCATTTGGAAAATCTTGTCTAGCAATTCACAAATTATATGTGTAGAGTCATGACATAGTGACTTTTGATGGTCATGTTAAGTAGGGATCAGACAAAGGGCATTTTAATTGTCCAATTGTTCATTGCAAACAGATAGCTAAGAAAAAGGTACATTTTTCTTTTACCCTGCCATAGATTTCCATAGGCAAGGAATCACAAAGACAATTCATAAACAGGAACAACACTAGATGGTCCAAACAACCCCAGCACACATATAAAATAACCATCATACAATAACTAAAAAATAAGAGTCCTGGTCCAATAATTATACAATCCCCTCTCTCTTTAATTGTGTATACCCATTTTTCTTATCCCTTTTTCCCTGGTTTCCCTCATTACCCATAAGGAAAATAGTCAATTTAATAATTATCTCATCCAAATTAAAATCGTGAAATACTTGTTAAATATTAACTTGGACTAATAGTTCTATTTGCAGCCATACTGACAATTCATTATAATGTAAAGTGTAATTCATCTCAACTGTTAGCCCTTGTATACACGGTCAGATATTCCGATGGAAAATGTCCCACCCTACCGTCTTGTGGGATAATCCAACAGTGTGTGGGCTCCATCGGACTGTTTCCCGTCGGAAAAATATCAGACGGACCAAGTTTTAGAGCTGGGCTATAAAATTTTCCGACAACATGATCCGATCGGACTTTGTCCGATTGTTTGTAGAGAATTCCAATCGGACAAAGGGCCATGCATGCTCAGATCAAATTCCTAGACCAAAGCTATTGGCTACTAGCCTGAATGTAGTCCCGTCCTAACGAAATAACGTCATCACATTACGAACGATCGGATTTCCCAACAACTTT
Organism: Lithobates pipiens; assembly: GCF_037356315.1. Lineage (NCBI taxonomy): Eukaryota > Metazoa > Chordata > Amphibia > Anura > Ranidae > Lithobates > Lithobates pipiens. The sequence continues at coordinate 19,607,698 of NW_027507696.1, forward strand.
GTCCGACCGTGTGTATGCAACACCAGTTTCGGACAAAATCCGTCAGACAAAATCCGACGGATTTTGTTGTCGGAATGTCCGACCGTGTGTACAAGGGCTTAGAGTAAACACGTTCAATTGTTTATTCTTGTATTACGATGTAATGTATTCTCATTTTTACCCAATACAAATTTGGGAAACAAAAAAAAAAGTCAAACAGATCCAGCACAGCTCACCGGTGGGCTGCCTACCTTGGAAAATGCTAGTTGAATGGCTGTTATGCAGACTCTCTGGCTTCAATACTTTCTGAGTCACTGAACTGAGACAATTATTCAGATCAGGAAAATCACAGTAAAGCCAAAAGTCCTTCTGTGCATACTATTTTCCAATTAAGTGAGTCAGGATACCAGTTAGAAAACTAGCATTTTGCCTATTTGCATATCAGCAAGGGTATCTTCCTTGTTTCACTCATGAAGGTTGTATTAAAGAAAGTTAGCTACATATAAAGCAATCAGTGTTGAATGAGTCAGTGTAGCAATCTGCTATTCGGTAAAGCTACTGTTGCTAAATCAGCTCTTTTGGCACCTTTAATTAGAGTGAATTAAATCTTTGTCAGCAGTAATTGGCACAGGGTTGAGAGAGCTTGATGTTGTTCTGTGCCTGGACACTGCGGAACTTAAATTTATCTGGATAGTGATAGCCTTGGCAGGAACATTTTTTTATCTTATTAGTGAACTGCTGTATCTTAATTTCTAGATGGCAGATTCCTTTTAGGCGACACGTTCATGGGCTCTGGATGCAGAAAATTATTTGCACCAATATTGTTGGGGCAGCATTCAGTCTGCTTTCAAATGTCTTTCCTGGTGGGCCCACGCAATGAATAGGAACATTCCGCCATGATACAGCACCTTAGACCACACACACGTTTGCATTGAAGCCATTCAACGCCTTAACCTACATGAGCCACATTAAACTAGGAGGTAGTCGGCAGAGGATTTGTAGTCACCAGTGGAGCTTTGAGACACAACCGACCATGCAGAAATCACACTGTCCTTTGTGCGTGAATGATCAAACTGGTGGGACTAGTTTTGAACGTAAATTTGTCTACATATAGCCTGGCACTTCTAAATTATGAAAGCTTTTGATAAACTGGCGTAAAAAAATGTTTTGTACAGTATTATTATTGACAATAATTGCATTTAATTGACAAAATTCACAAAATATTTAGTGGAGGAGGCAGCGAGACAGTATATTAAATCTCCCTTCTGTTTCTTGGCCTGCAAAGCACATTTTTAAACTGAGGACCACCCTATCTTCCAAGCACACTGTTTGTGTTCCTGCATGTATAGTAAACCTTAGTAAACTAGAAATGGGATTGTTGAAGGATCTTCAGCTTCAAGCTTTGAAAAAGATGTACACGTTTGACTCCTGACTCCATGCATGGAATGCATTTAACTGGAATTCTCCTTTTATATTTATGGGCTCAGTCAATAAAACAGAACAAGGAACATGGAACAAAAGGCAGTGCCCAGAGCAACTGACCAGAATCTATCTTGTAAATGTATTGTTTCAGTAAAGATGTGGATTTTTGATTGTTACAGTTTGTCCTTCACTTTTTATTTAATCAGTAGATGAAGCAGTTCTTCAGTCTTAACAAAAAAAAAAAATTTATTAGCAGCTACAAAAATGAAAGTCAGCAGTGCCGCCCTCACCTGGGCCATTTCTTTGCCAGTGTTTGTGTTCTTGGCACCAGCTACCTTCCCACTGTACATGTGCGAACCCACAACTTTTTTGGACCTGTGACGTGTCCCAGAGGGTTGTGGGCAAGAAGAGCATGGGGGAAAACTTTCACTCCAATTGCCTAGGAATGGAACTGGGAGCGGGTACCTACTAAACCTAAGTACCCATCCCCCCCCCCCCAAAAAAAAAGGATTCACTTAATTTGCAGGGATTTCCTCTCAATTACTGTTTTGGCCATAGATGGCCTTTTTGCCTATAGTTCTGATATAGTTCTGCTTTTAATCTAGATTGAGTATAGTCTACACAGGCCTATTGGCCCTTATACTATATTGTTTAGTTAACACAGGTCTACTGGCCTTATCCAAAGATTGAGCCTAGTCAACACAGAGATACTGCCCCTACGCTATACTAAAGCCAGCCATAGATGGTTTGAATCTCCGTCGGTTCAAAAGGGACCAACCGAGATTTGAACCATGTATGGGTATCCATGGGAGGGATTCCCCCCTCAACACTGACTGTGCTGGCAGGGGAATCAAGCAATTGTCTTTCCTTCCACCCATGGTGAATGGAAAGAAAATATATGGCCAGCTTAAGACTAGCATTCCAAGTGGCATTCTGCCATTGAACACCAAAGAAAGGGAGACACTCTTCCTGCTAACCATCAATGTAAGGGGGCACTCTTCTCACTAACCACCAATGTAAGGGGCATTTTTCCCACTGTCCTCTGATGAATTAGTTTACGACGGGTTTCAGGAAAGAAAACTGCAACCACTTATCGGGGGTTATTTATTAAAGGCAAATCCACTTTGCACTACAAGTGCAAAGTGCACTTGAAATTCTACTGAAAGTGCACTTGGAAGTGCAGTCGCTGTAGATCCGAGGGGGACATGCAAGTAAAATAAAAAACAGAATTTTAACTTGCACATGATTGGATAATAAAATCAGCAGAGCTTCCCCTCATTTCAGATCTCCCCCTTAGATTTAGAGCAACTGCACTTCCAAGTGCACTTTCAGTGCAATTTCAAGTGCACTTTGCGCTTGAATTTTGCACTTGTAGTGCAAAGTGGATTTGCACTACAACCCCCAATATGTTTTAAACTGCTTTCTGAAATATAACCATGTGTTACTCATTTATGTGTATCTAAGCTGTACTTTATACAACAATCAACAAATTAATTGTTTCTTCTTTTGCAGGTAACATCATTGGTTCTGGTATATTTGTTTCACCTAAGGGAGTACTGGAAAATGCTGGTTCAGTGGGAATGGCCCTCATTGTCTGGATTGTTACAGGCATTATCACTGCAGTAGGAGCTCTGTGTTATGCAGAGCTTGGAGTCACCATTCCAAAGTCTGGAGGAGACTATTCTTATGTTAAAGATATCTTTGGAGGACTTGCAGGGTAGGTGTTGAATCTGATAACAAGGGGGGAAACCTAAACATTACATTGTACTGAGATGATGCTGGTGGATATATCACAGTTTGTCTATTTCATTTCAGATTCCTTCGGCTTTGGATTGCTGTGTTAGTGATTTATCCCACAAATCAAGCAGTCATTGCACTGACATTTTCCAACTATGTACTACAACCTCTTTTCCCAACATGTTTTGCCCCTGAGTCTGGACTTCGCCTCTTAGCAGCTGTCTGTTTGTGTGAGTAACATATACTGTATTACCGATTTTAAGTGGTATGTCATTCAAAGATATTTTATCCTTGTGTGATATTTACTGAAGCTTATCTGTAATTCTAGAGAATATACAGTATATACTGCATTGCATATACTACTTAAGGTAAAACACAGTCATATAAATCAGCCCTTCATCGCTAAATCTTTTATTTACATTTCTCTACAGCAGTCATACAAACTGTAACATAAGGCAGTTGATGTACTCTGTTGTCGATTGTGTAATGTAATCCAACACAATCAGTGAAATCCCATTAATCATGGGAAGATTGTCCATATTCTGCAAAAGTGTGGGAACTCAGAACCTCGGCACTGCAAGCCATCCTTGTTAAAGCAGAACTTACCTCACTCAATCAACGTTATTTATGATGTTTATACTGCTAGCATTAGTAAATTATATATTTTAGTGTTTTTTTTTTTACATTTGATCAGTTGCTTCCTGGTTTCTGACCTAGACCAAATGCAAGTCATACATCTCAGTAGTCTTTATTTTATTTTTTCATTCATCTAAAGTAGGGGTGGAGGGTCTTTCTCAGCTAAAACCAGCCATAGAGGGAGCAAAATTAATTCCCTGCAGCTACGAGTTGCAGGAAAGAAATTTGCTTGATTCTCCCATCAACACAGACGGTGTTGACAGGGGAATACCTCTCATGGAGATATTGTATTCTCAGCTGCTAGCAATAATCGCATGTGAAATCCGGCAGGCTGATTGTACCTAAGGTGATCGATCAATCAACTTGGCTACATTCAGCCTGTCCAAACATGGTTCTTGGACAGTTGCATGGGCGCTTAAGCTAAGGGCAAAGGGATTCCAGGAAGTAAATACTACATTAATCATCTGCCCTTACTCAAGAGGGCCACGGCTAGAAATGCTAGTGGGTGTTTTTTAAAATGATTTCTAAACAAAATAAATCATGGAGACATGGATGGATGAGTTTGCTTTGAATATTAAAAATGAATTAAATAGCATTTTCAGTTTGTGGTGCTCAGATACAGATTAGTTCCGCTTTATACACTGAGCTATACAGTATATAGTAGTAGGAAAGCTTTTGCTAAAGTTGGAGACTGCATAACTATCTCTTGCTTCATACAATAATGATGTTGCCATTACTTTAATTACTGTCAAAGGGTTCTCAGGAGTACTGTAAGCATACATTTGTTGCATTTTCATACTTCCAGGCAGTTATTTTGTTGCAGGTAACTACCAGCTTAAAGCTTAGATTTAGCGCATTTATTTTTCTTTTCTGTGTTGCTTGAAATCTTTCATCCTCTGCTCCTTGGATACCACTGCAGCTGTGATATTCTGGTGCTGCAGGGGTATCCGGGGGGACAAAGAATGTAAGATTTCGAGCAACACAAGAGCCACTAGCACAAGGGACCCTTTTCATTCATTGTAAGTACCATCCCTGGTGCTGATTTAAAAAAAAAATCACTAAACTTAAGAATTCTTGTCATATGCAAGGTCACAACTACCATAAGAAAATATATAAAGAATCTGACTGTGTTTAAAGTGGAAGTAAACCCTCCTATCATTTTCAGTCAAGGAAGCTGCCATCTTAGCCTCTAATAATTCTTCAACTGCCATAATGCTGCACATGTGATCAGTTATGAAACCAGCCATTGGATGGTTTGAAAGTTTGGTTGAGAGCACAACCAACGTGAAAGTTAGCATTTCCGGCATGCCGGGAATGTAAGTGTTTTTTGAAACTGGGTTTACTCCCGCTTTAATGCTAAGTGAAAAAACACTTCCCTTCTCTAAGAAATATACACATACACAGTGCACAGTTGAAAATTGGTCATAGACGTGCAATTGCCTAGGAAAGATTTTTACATTTTTCTTTGAGACTAGTCAACTAAATATAAAAATGATTTAACAAACATGTTCTGTTCCAAATATACTGTATTTTGACTCAGGGTATGACTACCTCATATATGATGCATTTATAGCATTTCATAGAACTTTTCCTTGTTTCACTTAGACCCCTTTCACACCACAACGCCGATAGCGTGAGCGGTAAAACGCAGCTATTTTTAGCGGCGTTTTACCGCCGGAATTGCAGCGGATTTGCGGTGCATTTCGGCCGCTAGCGGGGAGCTAGCGGCCGGGAAAGGGTTAAAACCGCCGGCAATACGCCGCAATAGCAGCGTTTTGCCGGCGGTATTACAGCGCTGCCCCATTGATTTCAATCGTGAGCAGTGGTGGAGGAGCGGTAAACACACCGCTCCTTCACCGCTCCAAAGAAGCTGCTGGCAGGACTTTTTTCTGACGTCCTGCCAGCGTACCGCTGTAGTGTGAAAGCCCTCGGGCCCATTTCTAACGCTATAGAGCCTGCAAAACGCCCTGGTGTGAAAGGGGTCTTATAAATAATAAATAATATAATCTGTAGTATCCTAAAGTGCCCACATCTTGTGTTTTTTTGTTAAAGTGGATGTAAACACTCACATATACCCAGTGAAGTGAACAGCCTCAGATGATTCACAGGGATGAAACAAATCTCCCTACATAAGTTTTACATGTATATCTGCTGTCTTCAGCTTTATATACTGTTTAGAAAGTTCAGATGTGTTGGGATATTTTCTCTTCCTGTTCAACACTGTAGTGAATTTTGGGCATACAGCCAAGACAGCTGATTGGAGGAAAGGTACACACCCCCTCTCCTCATAGGTAGAGATTTTCGGAGCTAATCGTTGAATAGTTCAGGGCTCTGCTAATCTATTCATAGCATCCTCCCCAGCACAAAACTCAGGCTGCTTTTATTATATGTGACGGAGGACTTGTCAGGAGTTATCAGACTGATAACAGAAGAATGGAGCAGGAGAAAACCACAGGACACAGTGCTTTGAAAAGAGATAAGAAAACACTGCAGATATATGTGACCAGCTCATATTTAATTAATTGGGTTTACATCCACTTTAAAAAGCTGCTTTTACCCAACATAATCAATTATAGACAAAACACAAGTACAATATGACTAGTGATTAGTGTGAATGTCCAGACCATAAGTTCAACAAATATTAAGTACAACATTGTAGGGAGAAAGAGCTGATAGGGTACTGGTCTTTTACCCAAAATAGGAAAATGTGGAATAGACTCGCTCCAGAGGTGGTTCTGGCCAGCACGGTATATTGCTTTAAAAGAGGTCTGGATTCTTTCCTTAACTTACATAATATAACTGCGTACTAACATTTATAGGTAAAGTTGATCCAGGGAAAATCCGATTGAATCTCGGGGGATCAGGAAGGAATTTTTCCCCTGCTGTAGAAAATTGGATCATGCTTTCCTGGGCTTTTCTGCCTTCCTCCCTCTGGATCAACTGTGGGTGAAGGATTGTGTAAATGGGATTGTATGTTTTGTTTTTTTGGTTGAACTGGATGGACTATTTAACTATGTAACTATTTTGATCATTTCACAATGCTAATATAAGGAGATTTCTAGATTAATTACTGCACTACTGTGGAATTATTTGTCTCTTTTTTACATTGACATTTGTTTCACCACATTTGTAGATAGAGTACATTACTTTTATCTAAGCTGCTCCACCTTGCTTTTCTCAGTATAGCTGCCTACAGAGATTAGACAGCCATGAATGTTGAACTCTGACGTTGAACTTTTTTTTTTTACCAAAAAAAACCTTTCTACAAATTTGATGTAAGTTCCCATACAAAGTTTGGTGCCAAAACCAGCACCACCCTGCTGTGACCACCTCTTTTACAAAGAATAGGTTCTAATCTGGTGTTCAACATTGTGACAATGTGTAAATATATGTATATGGGTTGTGTCTCTAATGATGATTGTAAATAATGTATGGCCAAAAAACTGTAAAGGGAAAAGGCTCTTTGCCTCTTCTGTCTATAGGCACAGGCCTATGGTACTCAAATGTACATCCATTCTCGTTTATACCTATAGAGGAGCGAGGAGGTGGGCACGTTGTGCGAATCAACTGTCCGTGGAGAAACAATTTTGATTGGTCAGAAAAATTAGATGGTGGACAGCCATGAATGTTGAACCCTGACGTTGAACATTTTTTAAAACAAAAGATGTTTTTACAAAGTTGATGTAAGCTCCCATTAAGCGAAGGGATGAATTTCCATCACACAAACTTTGGTGCCAAAATCAGCATTACCCTGCTTTGTTCACCTCTTTTAAAAAGAATAGTGTCTAAGGCTAGGTTCACACTTGTGTGAGTGGTTGCAGGTAAAGGACCGTGGGTAATTTGCACCTGTTCCTGCACCCACAACTAAACTGTGCTGCTCCTTTGCAGATGCATTGGGGCTGCCATTCATTCTTAATGGCACCCCCATGCATGTGAAACCCCAGCAGGTTTTCAGTTACGGGAAATGGCATGGTGCAAAAGTGGTGATTTCCCTCTGGCTGCATCTTAAAAATGGTGCAGGAACCTTTTTCCTGCATGAAATGCAGGCACAGCAGCACATTCAAATGAAAAGTGCAACATGGCTCATAGAGCCGCATAGATGTGAATCGGGCCTAACCTGGTTTTCAACATTGTGACAGTGTGGAAATACATTAATATGGGTTGTATTTGTAGTGATGATTGTAAAAAAAAAAAAGGTGTGGCCAATAACTGTTCAGGGAAAACACTCTTTGCCTCTTCTGTCTGTAGGCACAGGCCTATGATACCCAAAGGAACATCCATACTAGTTTATACCTTTGGAAGAGAGATGAGGTTGATGCATTGTGGGTATCTGCTTATTTTGGAGAAACAATTGTGATTGGTCAGAAAAATTATCCCATGTCATCAACATTACCCGAAGCAGGTTTGGCCATAAAGCCCAACTCCAGCTAAAACATATGTTTGAGTTGTAAAAGGCTATAACCTCTGTCAAGTTTTCATTGCTGTCTGGGTTTCTCTTGGGATGATTTTTTCCTGTCTTGAGAACTACAAAAATAATAAAAAGATTTAACCAACAGGTACAGAGATGGCAATAAATGTCTGACAGAGGTCCTTACCCTTCCTGATTCTGAAGACATCCATAGATGGAGCCATTCCCCCATCAACACAATCAGTGCTGATGGGAAAATCCCTCCTGTGGGGCTATCGCGTTCTCCTGGTGGGGGGAGCTGTCCTGGCCAGGAGAACACACAGTGATTATTGCTAGGTGCTATAGCCATTGGCAATAATCACATGAAAAATCCAACAGGCTGGTTGTACCCAAGTTGATTGATCAATCAACTTGGGCACAATCAGCATGCCCATACATGATTCGAATCTCCACCGGTCCCTGCTGAACTGGCTGAGATTCAAACAGTCTATGGCCAGCTTAAGAAGATATTTTTTTTACTGTATGTGCCTGTGAAGGAAAGATTTTACTCGCTTCCTTCCCTAGTGACCTTACAGGAAGTGAGGAAAAATCTCCCCAATAGCTACAGTAACAAAAAACCTGCCCGAGATTATTACCCATCCTCATGCAAACTAAATTAAATGGTTTTGGCTGGAGTTAGACTTTAATGTCCTTAGGCCCCTTTAGGGCTTGTTCACACTAGCAGCTTTAGGCTACATTAGACTGGCCAATGCAGTCCAAATGCAGCAACAGGGCAATTTTCCCCATGTCCTTTGGCTTCAGTTTACACCAAAACATTGTAATGATATGTGCTAAAAAAAAAGTAGGTGATGTTACACTCTTGTGCTATGCCCTAATGCCCATAAAAAAATGACTTATGTACATTGGTGTGCGCAGCCTATTGCATTAGGGTGTGCACCCCAGAGCACAAACACACTTGCGTATATATATATGAGCAGAGCAGTGGACGATGTCAGTAAAGCAGAGATTGGTGTCAGTAGTTGTTATTTTTATTATTTTTTGCATTATTTTTTACTATTTTATTTTTTTACAAGATTATTTTTTATTCTTTATTACTCTTTTACAGTTTTTTTAGGAGCCCTGTTCAGGGGCTTTGGTGAAATATCAAGGGTCATAGTTTATTATTCTTAAGTTAAGAATGAACCCAGGAGTGATCGGTACAGGTCACTCACTGGGGGTTATTTACGAAAAGCAAATCCACTTTGCACTGCAAGTGCACTTTGAAGTGCAGTCACTCTAAATCTAAGGGGTAGATCTGAAATGAGTGAAAGCTCTGCTGATTTTATCATCCAATCATGTGCAAGCTAAAATGCTGTTTTTTTATTTTCCCTGCATGTCCCCCTCGGATCTACAGGGACTTTAATTCCAAGTGCATTTTCCTTTAGTAAATAACCCCCAGTGAGTGATCTGTGATCTGTACCGATCACTCCTGGGTTCATTCTTAACTGAAGAATAATAAACTATGACCCTTGATATTTCACCAAAGCCCCTGAACAGGGCTCCTAAAAAACTGTAAAAGAGTAATAAAGAATAAAAAATACTGTGTTCATTTAGAACAAGAAAGGAAGGGGCCGGTAAGTTAAATATTTACCGGCCCCTTCCCTCGCTCTCCATCCTGAAAAAGCACCCACAGCAGCAGGTGAAAGAGGAGAGGAGGGAGCTGGCAGCACTGCAAGGAGGAGACGGGGGTGCGAGGAAGCAGGGGGAATCGGCACCGCATAGGGTGATCAGGGTGCGCCCGGGCACACCCAGCACACCCTGTGCACACACCTATGCTTATGTATTGAAAAAAAAAAAAAAAAAGGCAAGCACTGCAATGCATTTTAACACACTAGAGCGAGCAGCAGCTCTTGTTTGCAATGCACACCACAGTGCACATTATGCAATTACACAGATTAAAATAAAAGTTATCTAATGCTAGATAACCAGGCAGACTGTAGAATAAAGGGCACTGCTGTTGTTATGCAGGAGGAATGTGATACAGTGCTACCTTTTTATATGCTAGGTAGAATAAATGAGAACGATGTCTCCCTCTGACAGAGTTAAATGGTGTACACAGTGCCCTTCATCCACTACAAAGGATTGATGACTAGCAAATGAATCGGTCATTGTAGGTCACCATAAAAAAACAAAACAAAAGATGCAACAAGCCCGAAGTTCCTGTGGAAACTGTCACTAAGCAGTTAATAAGTGATGATTGGATCTTGGTTCTGACCCTGACTCTCATCTCTGCGGATATGGGGGATGGGTTGTTTTGGACGGTGCTCTTGGGACACCGGTGCCTGGTTGACGGGAGGAGAAGATCCTGCTCAAACTGGTTCCCTGAAAGCTCAAAACATAGAGGAAGGGGGGGGGGATGTCTGGATTATGCAAGCACAGCTGGGCCTCAAATGTCATTATTCAGACAGGCTGATTACTCAGAGCTGAGTCAGCAAGAAGATATAGTGTAGGGGAAGTGATAGGATAAATCCTCTGTTTGCATGGGTGAGATTAATGCAAGATTGAACCTAAAAAAAATACGAGCCTGTCTGTGTATATAAGTGTGTCAACAGAAGTCATGTGTGTTTGTGTGAGAAATGTGAGACGGCAGCATTAAAACGCAGAACTATTGTGCGCGGCAGATTATGTATTTGCTTATTTGTTGGCTTTTTGTGCAGCAGCTAAAATCACAAGGGCTTTTGGTTTGCCTTTGTTCTTTACACAAATAGGTTTTGCGGTCTGTCTGTGCACCTTGTCCTGGAGGATGTGGCTTCTTGCTGTCCTCCAGCTCTCCTTGAACCTCAGGGTCACTGATAATAAGAGTGACGCCAAGCATAAAACACATGAGGGTACTATCTGGCATTCTACTAAAGTCTGGGCCTTGAAACTCACTATTAGGCTTGATTCACACTAACGCGTTTTTTGATGCATTTTGCAGAAATGCAGGGAAATTTTTTAACATGGGTTCCTATGGAACATGTTCACATCAATGCATTTTTGTGCCTCTGCGTTTTTGGAAAGGGCCGGGGACTTTTTTTCATGCAAAATGCAGCATTTTGCATGTAATAGAAGTCAATGGACCTGCATCAAAAATGCAAGTACCACTTTTTTACCGCGATTTGCATTTTGCATTTTTTTTTCACTCTATATATCGGGTTGCTAAGCAACCACAGTGTATAAAAAAAAAAAAAAAAACTCAAAACGCGGCAAAATCGCGGTAAAAACGCGTGTCCAAAAACGCCCAAAGCGTTAAGCTTCATACACACAATACGAAAATTGGATGAAAAATACCACTTTTGAAGCGTTCGTGCATATGAGCGTATCATTTTTTTTTTTTTTTGGCGGGGGCGAGTGGATCTTGGGTGGGAGTTCCCACACTTTTTTCCCCAGGACTTGACCCCTGACAGCACATGAGACCGGATCTTACTGTATATCGCATTGCACTGTATACACACATTGACACGGCCCCCTAGCTCATCCAAAAGACTTTTCTTCTCCCGGCAGCAGGAAATGGGGATAGGGGGCATTGTGTGTATACAGTGCAATGCGATCTACAGTAACAGCGATCCGTGGCCTCATGAGCTGTATACTGAGTGCAGAGGAACGCTCTTCTGACAGGAAGGAGAGCACAACACAGTGCACCTCCTGCTAGATGTTTCCTATCTGTCTCTTCTCTGCTCTCTGCTCCGGCCTCCCGTCTCCCATCCCCAGCTGTGAGTACAAGCGGAGTGGGAGGAAGGAGCTCAGTGGTGCCAGCTCATCATCCAAAGAAGGGACAGCCTGGGCCCCCGTGTTTCTCACCCAGCAAACCAGCTTTCAGTTGCTGCGTGAGAGACACAGAGGGCATTGTTCTGTCATTGATTCTTCTCTGCTCCACTAATCCTCCTGCTGTCTGGGGCCCCCTACAGGAGGACCGGTGGTCCCCCCTATCAGCGGCCCTGGGTGTAGTATACAGGTAGATGGGTCTCAACACTATGGGGCTCCCGAAGAGAGTAGAGAAATTGAGGCCCCTTTTACATGGGCACCATCAGTTTAGCCACGTTAAAAACGTATCAGTTATTATCCGTTGCTTCATCCATCTTCCGTTAAGTTTACATCCATTTTTTCATCCGTTTTTGTATCTGTTTTGATCGGTTTACAGCAGTTTTTGTGCCTTTAAGGAAATTACCCAGAAAGCATTGCTCCTCCCATACAGATAATCAAAATAAATGATTTCTTCAAAATCTTCCTAACTGATTGGAAGTTGATGGACATTGTCTGTTAACGTCAGTTAATATCTGTTTTGACGGATCTGGACGTAGCTTTGTACATGAAAAAAACTGATTAAAAACAGGAAGCAGAGGTTAAGGGATGGTAATGGATGGTCATCCGTTTGCCCATAGGAATCCACGGATAGACGGTCCATTCTTGTGAAAGGGGTCTAAGAGAAAGTAGCTTATCAGTGATTTGCAGTAGGCGACTTTCACAATTCATCCACTATATGTGATTGCAAAGTCAACAATACAGTGCAGAAATTATATCTTTGTGTAGACAAACCTTTCTTGTGAATATAAATGCTAAAGGCCAGGGATGCCGTGGAAGACCTTTGGCAAGGAGTAGGCATCACATGGCGAAAGTTAGGAACTACCAGCAGAGGGTTGTAGTCCTATCCAAGAAGAAGCGGGGTGGGAGTGATTGTGTACCAACAACCGGCCAATCAGAAGCCCCCCTTACAATCTGTTTTACATTTATTTTTGTTAATATATTCTATTATTAAGTGATGCAATTTATGTTTATTATATGCATATGTTTGATATTAATAAACTTCTGTACTAGCTGCATTTGTTAGTTTGAAGGGTTGGAATCCTGGATGCAGAATTTCTCGGTTATGTTTCAAATATATACATGCCACAAATAGAGGTATACATCTGTCAGCGTGCTTAATAAAAATTTACAAGTGCAGATGTGCAAGCCAAGAACAGTCGCATCAAGCTTTTGGTGCCTAAAGTGATTGTACCCATCAGCAGGGCCTGATTTATGATTAGGCACAGTAGGCCGCAGAGGCAAAGGGGCATTTTTTTCCCCATGAACAGTTAAACTATAGTCATGTCATTTAATCTTATTTTCTCATTGTGACATTGAAGGCCAGCTTAGGAGCAGTAAAACAAGAAAATTTTATATTTAAAAGAGGTAGCTCCAACAAAGCCAAAGATTGTGTATGCACAGGCTCCAGTGATGGAAATCTAGTTCTGCCAATCCAACCATTGGTCTGTAAAACCTCTGGGTACCTTTAATTGTATCTGCTTTATGAAAGGATGCTGAGACAAGAATAGAACTCGTCTCTCCACAGATGTATTAGATAATGATTTATTTGTAATGTACAATTGTCTCATCCAGCCATGCAGCTTTTAGATGGCACGGGTACTTGGAACACCACAACCACTTAAATTAAAAGCTTCAGACTTCAGTATTAATAGATTACTTATACACGCCACATCAGCATTTAGTTAAGTACAGGGAAGTTTGTAGGAATGTACTCCTCTCACCTCTGACACCCATATTAAGACAATGTAATTAAATTAGCTTGAGCTGCACATTTTCTGACCTATTAGACAAGAATTGTAGTTACAATATTTATTGCATCTATTCTGGAAGCATCCTTTTATACACGATTGCTTTTGTCTAGTGAATTCATCTTTTTCTTGCTTTTGTCTAGTGAAATCATCTTTTTCTTGCTTTTGTCTAGTGAAATCATTTGCTATCCAGCTAATTAGGCTGAATTAGGATCCATGCGCACTGGGCTTAAAAAAACTCTGTTTCTACAGGAGTTTTGCTGGGGTTTTTTTCTTCTCCTGCCTGTAGAAGCAGCTCAATGTTATCTTATGTGTCCATGTGCATCGGGGAGTTTAGAGGCATATTTCCAGAGCTTGTTTAGAGGCAGAGAAAAACATATCACAATTCCATTTTTGAGAAGTGTTTTCATTCAGAAAAAAACGCTAAACGCACCTAAATGCAATGTTTAGGAGCGTTTGGCATTTTGACCAAAAAAAAATTAACCAATTCCCGCATTCACACATTAGGGAAAAAACTGACAGTCTAGTTGATCAACTTCTGTACAACTATCTAACCCCCCCCCCCCATACGTAGATTGAAATTTGGCTGGTTCCTGCTGAACTGGCCCAAAATTGATCAATGTATGGCCGGCTTACAAAATGGAATGTACCGTATATACTCGAGTATAAGCCGAGATTTTCAGCCTCTTTTTTGAGGCTGAAAGTGCCCCCCTCGGCTTATACTCGAGTCATCGCTGTCTGCCCGCTCGATCAGCGTGTCGAGCAGACAGACAGCGGCCATTCTATGATTCAAAAGCCGCGCCTCCGGCTCCGCCTTCGCCTGTGATAGGCGGAACACTGAATTTCCCAGCAGCCTGTGTTCCGCCTATCACGGGCGTCGTCTCATCCTCGTACTACGGACGAGGATGATACGACGTCCGTGATAGGCGGAACACAGGCTGCTGGGAAATTCAGTGTTCCGCCTATCACAGGCGAAGGAGGAGGCGCGGCTTTTGAATTTTACAATGGCCGCCGACGAAGAGGGCACGGGACGGAGGCAAGGCAAGGCACGGCACGGGACAGGACAGGACGGGACGGGACGGGACGAAGGCAAGGCACGACACGGGACGGAGGCTCGGGACAAAGGCTCGGGACACAGGTAGGCTGGACACACACACACACACACACACACACACACACACACACACGGATGGAGACACACACACACGGATGGATGGATGGATGGAGACACACACACACACAGGGATGGATGGATGGATGGATGGAGACACACACACACAGGGATGGATGGATGGATGGATGGAGACACACACACACAGGGATGGATGGACACACACACACACAGGGATGGATGGACGGACACACAGGGATGGACGGACACACAGGGATGGACGGACACACAGGGATGGACGGACACACACACAGGGATGGACAGGCATGTCTCACCCTCGGCTTATACACGAGTCAATAAGTTTGCCAGTTTTTTTGGGGGTAAATTGGGGGCCTCGGCTTATATTCGGGTCGGCCTATACTCGAGTATATACGGTATATGTTTTGGCGAACTAGGCTAAATATGTTAAGTTTTTTTTTTTTTTAACTTGCACACATATGCTTTAAAATATTTTTTTTAAAAATCTTTATTTTTTGGTGCATGTTTGTTTTCCAGAAAAATGATTTGATGTAAACAAAGGTTCATGTGCACGTGTATTTCAGGAACAATAATCCAAAGTGGCCAACAGGCTTTTCTTGATCATACAGTGATTTCTTAAGGCACGCTAAGAGATGAACACTTATAATATCTTCAAATTTCCATTTTATGTCAATGACTACATACAGGGCAGGACTTAGGGTGGTTGGGGCCCCTGGGCTTGAGTCACTTTCGGGCCCTACCTGCTATACATTACCGTATAATACGCGTCAGCGTATAACACGCATCCAAAGTTTAGGAGGGAAGTTTGAGGAGAAAAAAACTTTACATTTAAATGCCCATCAATGCAGCCTTGTCAGTGTCATTTGCAGCCTTGTTGTCATTGCAGTCTTGAAGCTTAAAAATGGTGCCGCAGAGATACAGAGTCCTGTGTATCTTTGCGGCTCTCGGGTCTGCTCGCAGTCCCGAGCGGAGCCCAGAGTAGCCGAGTATACTTGGCTCGGCTCACAGTCACAGACATCCCAACTAGGGATGAGCTCCAGCGTATTCGCACACTCCACGTGCAGAGCCTGTCAGGAAGTCGATGCAGCGCTGCGCGACTCACAGGCAGTGAGACATTGCCTCGATGTGTGCTGCGTTGCGCTGACTTCCTGGCGGGCTCTGCACATAGAGTGTGTGAACAAGCCGGAGCTCATCCCTAATCCCAACCTGCAAAAACTAATTTCAGGGAGGTGACGCAACAAGACCCCCCACATGACACATTAATATATGTGTGAACATTTTCTGTGTATGTGTGTATAATGTCATTCATATGCAGCCTATATCACATATATACACACCTCATATCACTCACATACAGCCTAAGTAGGCTGTGTGTGTGAGTTGTATATGTGTAAGTCACGGTACAAGAGAATCAGAGACTGCAGACAGGGTACAAGGGAGGATCAGAGACTGCAGACAGGGTACAAGGGAGGATCAGAGACTGCAGACAGGGTACAAGGGAGGATCAGAGACTGCAGACAGGGTACAAGGGAGGATCAGAGACTGCAGACAGGGTACAAGGGAGGATCAGAGACTGCAGACAGGGTACAAGGGAGGATCAGAGACTGCAGACAGGGTACAAGGGAGGGTCAGAGACTGCAGACAGGGTACAAGGGAGGGTCAGAGACTGCAGACAGGGTACAAGGGAGGATCAGAGACTGCAGACAGGGTACAAGGGAGGGTCAGAGACTGCAGACAGGGTACAAGGGAGGGTCAGAGACTGCAGACAGGGTACAAGGGAGGATCAGAGACTGCAGACAGGGTACAAGGGAGAAACAGAGACTGCAGACAGGGTACAAGGGAGGGTCAGAGACTGCAGACAGGGTACAAGGGAGGGTCAGAGACTGCAGACAGGGTACATGGGATGGTCAGAGACTGCAGACACGGTACATGGGATGGTCACAGACTGCGGACACGGTACATGGGATGGTCACAGACTGCGGACACGGTACATGGGATGGTCACAGACTGCAGACACGGTACATGGGATGGTCACAGACTGCAGACACGGTACATGGGATGGTCACAGACTGCAGACAGGGTACATGGGATGGTCAGAGACTGCAGACACGGTACAAGAGATGGTCAGAGACTGCAGACACGGTACATGGGATGGTCACAGACTGCAGACACGGTACATGGGATGGTCACAGACTGCAAACACGGTACATGGGATGGTCACAGACTGCAGACACGGTACATGGGATGGTCACAGACTGCAAACACGGTACATGGGATGGTCACAGACTGCAGACACGGTACAAGGGATGGTCAGAGACTGCAGACACGGTACATGGGATGGTCAGAGACTGCAGAATACGGTACATGGGATGGTCAGAGACTGCAGAATACGGTACATGGGATGGTCAGAGACTGCAGAATACGGTACATGGGATGGTCAGAGACTGCAGACATGGTACAAGAGATGGTCAGAGACTGCAGACATGGTACAAGAGATGGTCAGAGACTGCTGATATGGTTGAACTCAGTGTACATATATATATAGTATTGCAGGACTGTGACACTCTATTTAAACTGGTTCTGCAAGATCAAGTCAGTAATCCTTCTTTGAAAAGTGCAACCAAGGGACAAGGCAGCAGCACATTTAATTTCCAAAATAACATTTTTATTACAAACAGTGATCTCGTCAGGATTAGTGGAGGGCAGTAAACAGTTAATGGGTCTGTGACACTTCTAGCCTGAATCAGCAGGAAATCCTTCACAAAAACATGTGCAGCACATAGAGAGCTCTGGCTAAATAGCTGAGCTGAAATGGTTAACAATCAACCAAGTGTGACCTGTCACTGGACACACTACGCTGGGGGGCTGCAGGATCTTCCAGAGATCTGATCAGTGTGCAGCTATAAAGAAAAAACAAAGATTACAGAGGGAGGGGGGGGGGAGGCTGATCAGTAACTTTGCACTGTCTAAAGACACATTTGTGGACACTGACCAGCCAGAACTACATGTGACTGTGCAGCACTCCCCACCATCTTCTTCCCATTCAGCCAGAATGATGTGTGTGCTCAGTGCTGCAGGATCTTCCCATAGTCATACCTTCCTTTGCTATGTCCTCCTGGGGCTTCAGGTACTGTGCATCTCCCTCCCAGCTCCCCCATTCACCACCTGTGTAGTCCAATGTGGCGGGCTGGAGAGGGGGAGGGGAGTTACACTCTGCTTCACAATACACTGACTTGCTCCACCAGCCCTCACTGTTACACATTTCCTCAGCTCCGCCTCCTGTTCACAGCACAGCCCCGCCCCCGCTTCTCTCGCTGTTCCAAATCTCCTAGGCTAGCAGCTGACAGTGTCCCTCTGAGTGACAGGTTCTGCTCTGTATCTTGGCAGGGCAGCGGGGCCCCCTATTGGGCGGGGCCCCTGGGCTTGAGCCCAGTCAAGCCCAATAGTAAGTCCGGCCCTGACTACATAGGTCCAATGTCCATCACTACTCAGCCAAAGCAGCAGGATGACTATTCTGATCAGGGGGAGCATTCTTTCTTGACCACAAAAAGAAGTTGAGAAAGACTGGTAAAGACAGACACTTTGAAACCAAGTCCGATATATTACTAAGACAATTTCTGATAGGGTTGTGTCTTTCACGGTCTCCGATTACCTATATAATGACTCGTGTGCCCGCCCATGTGGTGCAACCTCCACTCAATACACTTTGTGGTGAACACAAAAGCACTAAAGATCAGGTATAGCCTTTCTCTAAGCACCCGAAAAGGCAAGCTCTTAAAGGAACTCTGTCACCAGGTAAAAGTACAAATAAATAAAATATGTGAGTTTGAACTGGCTAGGAAAATCAGTCAATTCTCTTCAACAGAGTTCACCTCTCCTTGGAGTGCAAGTTACTGTCTCTGCTGGCCCAGCTCTTCTGCCCTTCCTCTCACCTCTCTACAAACCCCTTTTGGAGCAGCTGGGGGAAAAGTAAAGGGGAATACATTATACAGTGGAATCTTGGTTTATAAGTAGTGCGGTTAACGAGCGTTTTGAAAGACGAGCAACTTTTTTTTAAATTCTGACTTGGTTTGCGAGTGCTGCCTCGCAAAACGAGCAAAATTCAAGCTAAGGGGTGCGCAGTACCACATTTGGCCACCAGGGACACTCAGAACGGCTTGGAGCCGTTCGGAAATACTCGGATTCACCTGGAAATACTCGGAAACACTCGGAAATTCTTTGTTCCCAAGCCTTTCCAAATTCAGCCGGACTGTCCCTGAGTATTTCCAAGGATCTCCGGGGCCCCCCACCTCTGGCCACATGCGGTATTGCATGTAATAGAAGTCAATGTGGAAAAAATTATCTTAGTTTCGATTGACTTCTGTGGGGAAACTCGCTTTGATATGCGCACTGCCCTATCACATCGACAACTCTCCTTTTATATTTTACCAAAAACTGGGTATTATATTGTGTTTGTACTTAAAGCGGAGGTCCACCCTAAAGTGGACCTTCCCTCATCGGAACCCTCCCCCCCTCCGGCGCCACAATTGGCACCTTTCAGGGGGGAGGGGGGTGCAGATACCTGTACAGTACAGGTATTCTGCACCCACTTCCGGGATAGCTCTCTGCGGAAAGGGGCATAGATTACGCCCCTTTCCGCAAGTGCCCCGCTGCCTGCTGGGAAACACACAGTTCCCAGAGGCAGCGGGGACTGTCCTTATTGCGCAGCGCGGCTCGCGCATGCGCAGTAGGGAACCAGGAAATGAAGCCGAAAGGCTCCATTTCCTAATTCCCATACCCAAGATGGCGGCGGCAGCACCCGACAGACGATCTAGAGATCGGCTTCGGGTGCCGACATCGCGGGCACGCTGGACAGGTAAGTGTCACTATTTTAAAAGTCAGCAGCTGCAGTATTTGTAGCTGCTGGCTTTAAAAAAAAAAAAAAAACACGGAGTCCCGGCGGACTCCCGCTTTAAATTCATTTTAGTGAATTTTTTTTCTTGAACATAGTGATTCGAACAGTTAGGGAAGTATCGTGCAACATAAAAAATTGCAACTACCATCATTTCATTTTACAGGGCCTCTGCTTTCTGAAAATGTTTAAGTATTTGGGGGTTTAAGGTCATTTCCACCAGAAAATGCAGATATTAATATGTGCGTGAACAATAAAAAAAACACATTGCCCTTGCAGACAAGTGGTTTAGACAAGAGTAGGTGTCACTCTTATTTCATTTATGTCCTTGTTTTCATGTGTGTCTGCTAAAATGCATCTGCAGCAAACCGTGAGACCTTCATTACCCCTCTGACCTTTCCTTATTTCTCTCTCTCTTGTTATACTTTGTTATTTACAAGTGAGTGCTAAGTTTTCTGCTTTCCTCTCCCTCCTACTATTTCTAGTATTTCTCTCTAGCTAGTTAGCTTATATCTCCTCCCCTCTGTCTTCCAATTTCTTACTGAGCTTGAAAACAAATTGTCCGGCCTGGCAGAACACCCTGATCCGCATGACATTGTATACGAACATGACTGATTTCCAAGTATTGGTGTAAGGAAGGGACATACCTGCACTGAATGAGCCAGTGATATAGTGCAGCCTGTAGCAAGCTCTATTTGTTTGTCACATACGAAGAAAAAATGTTGTATTTCAGCATATTACAAGGCAGCATTATGACTAATCAGAAGAAAGCACATATTTGAAGCTTTTGTTACTACCGTAAAACAGATGCTGTTTGGATATCACACTCTTCAGAAGAAACAGATTTCAGCTGGATTGGGCATTCAGCCCTCAGCCAATCAGTCATAGTAAAAATAGTCAGTGGCCATGGATATTTTTGGAATGGTTACACTTTTTTCATTTGATAAACAAGTACGTTTGAGTGTTCCAAGTATGCATGAATATGTCACAGTTTATTTATATATCCATACAAGGCACTGTGCATGAATGTCAAATGTGTGCTAGCCTTTATAAAGTGCATGTACACTAGACAAAGTTTCACATGATGGGGTTCAAATGTTATCCATTTGGATAACAGATGAAAGGGTTCATTTTAATTGTAAAGCCCCGTACACACGATCAGATTTTGTTGGATGTCAGGTTGTTGGTGTAAAATCTAACCGTGTGTATGCTCTATCGGGCAATTGTTGTCGGACTTCCCACCAACAAATGTTGGCTAGCATGTCTTCAAATTTTCCACCAACAAATGTGTGTTGTCGGACGTGTACACAAGTCCGTCGAACAAAAGTCCAAAGTACAAACACGCATGCTCGGAAGCAGAAGTGGTCGGTCTTGTAAACTAGCGTTTGTAATGGAGAATTAATTTTCATGACGTGGCAAAGTATGAAATCTCCAAATGCAGCGCACATTCTCTTCTTATTTAATTGGATAATAATGAAGCTGCTTTGCTGGTGATACCGAGTTATTGGAAACAAATTTTCAAAGGCTTTTTTTTTGCTAGTGAGATCAAGAATAATATTATTATGTTTTTTGTTTTTTTTTAATTTGTGCAAGTTACCCCAACACCATTATCCCATAGAATTAAAATCAAAGATACAACTATGTTGGTGTCCCTTGTCAATTTACATTGTATTTTTTCAAATGTAACTGCCTACTCCCAAACTGTCATTTGAAGTAAAACAGATAGCCAAGTATTATTCTACACATTTTTTTTTATTGTGCATTCAAAAAAAATAAAAAATTAAATTAGACATGCTATCTGCCAATAGAACTTAACCAAAAAATGCATTCTATGCATCCAAAAATAGAGAAAATATACCAAATCAAATCATTATTCAACCAAAAAAAGAATGTCGAAGCAATAACTCCAAGGCCAATAATATAAAACACGCTCCGATTCCGCAACATGGCTGGTTGGTGAATGGACGTTCAGAAACAAACTGAAAAGCGCTAAATGAAAAACGCAAAAAGAAAAGTGCAAATCAACACTCACCAAACTTCTACTAACACGAAATTAGCAGAAGGAGCCCAAAGGGTGGCGCCAAAGAGCTGAAAAATCTTTGTGTTCCCCGCCAGATCACATTGATCATAACTCAAAGCCATTGGCTCCCGGACCGACTGTTTTTAGAAGATTTTCGGCCTTGTGTGTAGAGCTCTGTTCTACAGAAGCCATTTGTAAGACGTGTTGAATGTGCATACTGGAAAACCAGCATCTGACCAGCAGCTTAAAAATCCATGGTTACCTTGCTTTGAAAAGGTTGGGTGCTGGTCACCCCTCCCTAAACTCTTTATTGGACACTTTGGCTTCCTATCAAGCTAAAGATGGTTTTGGGAGCACTGCTCATTAAATAAATGAAAGGTAAATGCTGGGAAATTAAAGAGGAAGTAAACCCTGATGAGTTTATTTCCTCTTTCATTCCCTGCAAAGGCAAAGCATAATGGGCTACTATGCATCACATAGTAGTTCATTATGTGTCACTTACCTGACACAGGAGCCAGCAAAGTCACCGCTGTCCCCTGTAGTCCGGCGCATCCATCTTCTCGGTGGGGTCTCGCAGCTCCACCGCTGTCATTCGGTGAAGCCACGATGACGTCACTCCCGCGCATGCGCATGGGAGCCGATACGTGCAGCAGGTCCATCATTGAAAATGCCGCGTTAAGTGCGCCTGCGCACCACTGTCTACGGTGCATGTGCCGTAGACCGCGGTGCCTGTCTTCGGGCAAATATCTCCTAAACCGTATAGGTTTAGGAGATATTTCATGGACGTACAGGTAAGCCTTAATCTAGGCTTGCCTGTAGGTCAAAGTGTGTTGTAAGGGTTTACAACCACTTTAAAGGATTCTATTTGCACCTAACACATCTGGAGCTCTACTATTAATATAATTAATTGGCACATTGTGTCTTTTATCCATCATTTCTTGTTTTGTTACAGTAATGCTTTAAATATTGGTTTGAGCATTAAACGTGTAGTTTAGATGATGGGCATCAGAGTTCATGCAAGTTTATACATATTGATGACATATAACTTAGGAAAAAGGCCAGCATGGGCGTATTTTTTTTTCTTTACATTCTTTTAATCTAAAGTGCATTCAACACATGAAAATGTAGGCAGTACTGTGGTTTAGTGGCTGTCAATCATGATTGGCATCAGTAGGGTCCTGTGCTAAAATCTCAGTAAGACCTTATCCATATAGAGGATGCTCTACTTGTGATTGCATTGGTTTCTGTCAGAGTACATTGGTTCCCTCCCATTGCCCAAAAATGTACTGTCGGTTCAGCTTTTGCCTATATTGGCTTAAAATATATCTGTAGGCAAAACTTTTGGAATAGAACCTCTGTGCCCATTGGTCACTTAAAGTGAGATGAAATGCAAAATTCCAATATAGGCAACTATCTGGAGACAACCGTCTAAGAGGAATTCACCTTGTTTTTGGAGATCACCTCTAAATAGCTGTTGCATCTCTGGGATGATATGTGAAGGGAAATTTCCCCAATGGTAAACAGATAGCAAAAAAAAATGAAAAAACCTGGCACAGGTTTTAACCCTTCCCTACATTATCAAAATTAAATGTGTTTGCTATTCATAAACTTTGACTGTGATCTGTATACCAGTCTCACTGATATCTACAGATAATGCCCCAAGTGGATTATTTATCTGAGGTATGTAAGGCTAAAGGGCTAAAGGGCTAACCACTGAGCCACCATGCTATAGTAATCAATTCAACATCATTGAACAGAACTTCCGTTAAAAAGGATTTCATATATGAAAGGAAGGAAGGAAATCATGCATTTGTAAAATAAATGTAGCTTTGTTCAGTCACATGGTAAACATAAGCAATGAAAAATGTAATTGTAAGACTAATCTACTTCTTATAATAATCCTCAGGTGGACTACATTTTAAAGGGTTGACCTACTTTAATACTAAGAATGTGGGAAAACTTTTCTCTGTCCAAATGACTCTCAGTTATACACTGCCTGTAGACTTAGAGAGCAGCTGGATACCCAAGCATGGTCTGGTAGCCTTCAGCACTGTTCATAAACACACTGGTTTATTTGAGGGCAGGAGCGAGGAGCAGTAGCATAAAGCTGGCTATACACTGGTAGTATTTTGTTCAAATTAAAAATCAGAAGATCATTTGTCATGGATTCAACCCTGCCAATATCGAATCCACTATTTTAATTTAAAAGCCCTTAAAATTTCTTCAATATAATCTTAGATGTATTAAAAGGGGTTCTTTTGTGCCTAGCACATTACAATAGTTATGATCACATTTACGGTTAGAATTTTGTTGGTTCAAATTTTCATCCTATGAATTTTCTTGCCACTGTGATTGAAAGCAATTGTCGATTTTACCCCGGTAATTTGACCCATTAACCATTAGAAAGTCTGGCCTTTACTTCTCTAAAGCAGGGTACATACGGGTCAAATCTCCGGGAGGAGTTTGCAGGTTCCAAAAAAGAATGCCCTACATTCGGCCTGTGTGTATGTCGGACATGCATGCTGGAAATCCAGCAGCCAGTCGACTCCCATTTGGCCGATCGCCATTGGCTGAGATCGCTGATCAGAGTGTTCTGGTTCGGGGCCATCCCTCAGTTTTTCCAGCGGATGTTGGTTCAAACTTGTCTTGCATACACACAATCACACAAATCTTGTCAGAAATTCCGAACGTCAAGAACGCGGTGATGTACGACGAGCCGAGAAAATTGAAGTTCAATAGCCAATGTTGCTATGTATTTTTTTTTAAATAGCCAAAAATGAAAAACGCCTGTAAACGAAACACGGGTAAACCCGAGTTATCGCATTTTGAAGCGGTTGGCACTTGAAATGCCTCTAAACTCAGCGCCTGAACAAATTTTTTTGCTTTCTAAAAAAGTCAACTGCCTAGAAACGACTATAAACGACCCTGTGTACATGGACAGATAAGATAACATAGAGGAGAGTTCAGGAGCAGTTGAAAAAAATGCCCAACTGTTCCTAAACGTCCGTTTAAGGGCTTAAGAACTGGTTCACTTACGATATGACTTTGATGCGAATTGCAGTGCAATTATGTGGTACGAACTTGATGTGACTTTTCATATTCTTTGGGCCCAAGTGGCACTGTAAATCACACCAAAGAAGTGCAGGAACCTTTTTCAAAATTTCACCGTTCTGAGTCTCGATTATGGCACAATTGCAAACAATGAGATTTCCCTTGTCGTGCAATTCTGTGTGACGCAAGTTGCATCAGAAGTCGCACCAGTGTGAACCAGGCCTAACGTTCTCATGTACTGACCTTGGACAAGATGTATAGCCTGCTGCTTGCCTACGGTACCATCTTGACCATTGATTACTTCCTCCTTGTGACACCTTATTGCTTATTTATATGCCTCACTTGAATGCCTCATATCAATGTTGGATACAATCACTGTTTTCTTCTCCCCCTACTGCCCTTCTTGAACTCTGTATGAATAAATGTCTTTGAAAACCATAAAAAAAAGAAAATCAAATGAACGTTCCAAAAATGAAAATGTTTGGATGAATTACTACTTGTGTATGCTCAGCTTAAGCGCTGTCAGTTCTGGCTAGTTGGGGAGGATTGGAGCGTGCAAGTCCTGATATGAGTTGGCAGGTGCTTAATTTGAACATGTCTTATTGGTAAGGATGAGCTCAGGTGTGTTTGCAAGTCCACATGCACGCGCCCACCAGGAGGCTGACACTCTGCAGAGCTAATCACAGGTAGTTAGACATTTCCGGATCTGTGTAGCTGCGGATTGGGAAATGTTTCACTGCATGTGATTAGCTCTGCGGAGTGTCAGCTTTCTGGCAGGTGCGGGCATGTGGACTTGCGAACACACCTGAGCTCATCCTTGCTTATTAGCACAGAATAGTGCTTTAAGAGCCGCATATCATTCTAACACATTCAAAAAGTCCATTTGCCTTTGCATTGGATTGATGTAGCGATATGTTTGAAGAAGTATATTCAAAAACGGAATATGTTGTACGTACATCACAAGAAAAAGCAGTGTGTGATTAAGCCGTATAAGAGCTGTGGGTGTTTGGACAATAAATAACAGGATGTCTCCTGTATCCAGCAACGCTGTGTGTGCTTATGGATGATGGGTTGTGCAGTTGCCTCCCTCTGCCCTGTTTATCATGCACCTCTACATAGTGTTTTCCACACACCCATTATACATGTTATCGCAGACTGTTCTATTCCAGTTCAGGCTGTACTGGTTATCTGCATTGGGTCTTTGGGCAGACACCATTATCTTATGTGTCAGGGACAAACTACTGGGTGTAGGCACGACGGATCTTTTTCATACTACCAGTGGGTGCCTCCTGTCTTGTCTTTCCTGTGTCTTGTACAGACTTGATATTTAGGAAGTGAGCTTGTTGGTTTTCCATAAAATTCCCCTTGCGTCATACATGGTGTTTCTGAGCTGCATCGACTTGGGCATTGGAAAGAGGCCATAGCTGATTTTGTGAGACAGAGAGGTGCCACCTCTTTGCAGCTGATCGGAAAGCATTAAGTATGTGTAATCTAAGCAGGAATAGTTCATGTGTAGCTATGTATTAGGCATTACAATTGGGTTGTCATAAAACCCAGATGAATAAAGCTATTTAGATCAATGCTGTGTTCAATCACACTGCTTTCGGACTACTCAGTACATACCTGGGAATCTCCAAAGACAGCCATTCTTTTTGTACATCAGTGACAGTACAGAAAGCACTGCATGTGAATAGGACAGCCTATTTGCATCTTTCTGATAAAAAGACTTTGGGGGTTATTTACTAAAGGAAAATCCACTTTGTACTACAAGTACACTTGGAAGTGCAGTCGCTGTAGATCCGAGGGAGACATGCGAGGAAAATAAAAAAACAGCATTTATCTTGCACATGATTGGATAATAAAATCAGCAGAGCTTCCCCTCATTTCAGATCTACCCCTTAGATTTAGAGCAGCTGCACTTCCAAGTGCACTTTCAGTGCAAAGTGGATTTGCCTTTTGTAAATAACCCCTTTTGCATTGTTCATTGGAAAACTGCAGTGCTCAGTGATTAAGGCATACTATATTTATGATGTATAAGCAGCATGGCTTACAGGCCAGTAATTCTCGCTGAACAGTACAGATTGCAGTCATTGGCAGCCATACTATTTTCAAATTCAAGTGTTCTGTTCTCTTATATCAATACTATATATTAAAAAATGTTTTTTTTTTAAATGGCTGCTCATATACAAAGTATACACAAAGGATTCTAGAAGGTTAACAAATATTAGGATAATTTGTGCTATTTGCCATAATACTTATTTTCTTTTCTTAAATCCAAAAAGAACTTTATTAAAGAATTGCACAACATTACGTTGCCAGACATTACCATACGACACAATACCCATTATGAATACATTCAATGGGGGGATATAGACATTTAAGCAAAACAAAGCGTTTATCCTTTTAGACATTAACCCCAAACACCTAAGATTTGGCCAGAGCTGTCACAAAGACAAGGAAATAACAAATACAGCACCAGCAGGCATTGAAAATACAACCTCAGCTGGCATCAAGTCTATGTAATCTGTCCATGATCAGATCCACTCAGACATGCCCAGAAACATCCAACTAGGGAGCCCACAATTTTTGATATTTAAGCTTGCAGCCCTGGTGGTGGTATATAAATTTCTTCATCCTCAGCATGTCACCTACAGTCTTAATCCATTCCCCAACCATAGGAGGATACTCAGACTTCCAGTGCAGCATTATTAATTTACGTGCCTGAAACAGGGCTCTTCCTTTGGCCTCTCTAGTTTGATTAGCCCAGTCAAATTCCTCCAGTATAACCTAGTAGGCAGAACTTTGGGTCATCTGGAAGAGACACTTGGAATATTGAGTTTAATTTATGCGGGACTCCTGCTCAATAAGGGTGGAGACTTGGACACCTCCGCAAAAGATGAATTCGTTCAACATAGTCACTCCTACATCTAGAACCTGTGGACTCTGTTTGCAGACCCATTATGTGAAGTCTATGGGGGGGGGGAGGAATAACACACACACCCTTAACAGTGTATACAATTGGGTCAACCAACTGAAAAGCCTCCTCCCATTGTTCACCTGTTAACTGGCCAACATAATTTTCCCAGCGCTCCATCACTCTCAAGGGATGCTGTTTCAAATATGAGCATAGCGTAACTTTGTAATATGAATTATTTTTTAGGTTTTATTGTGAAAAATATTAGTTATAGCTAAGTGAACTATGCTGAATTGTAAAAATGTTTTCACCAAATCAGATGTAAATAGTAATCTAACCCTATTTAATTACCCCTTGCAGTCCTAGCTACTAAGCTGCTAAGAATAGTCACCTGTCAGCAGTTCCATGCCCCCATCATTGTCTTGACACCCAATCACCCTTGTGGCATTGAGTCATATGGTCACTTATTTCAGGAGAAAATCATTCAAAATCTTTGGCTCTGCTGAAACATATTTCCTGCCCGTTGACAGCGCATGAACTGCTGTTGCCGTGGCTGAGTTTGAATTCCAGAATTCAAAGGGAGCCTGAAGTTGCTGATAGGTAGTTATTATGCAGCATTTCTTAGTAGCTACAGCAATAGGACAGAGGTTATGTTTAGACTAGAGTTTAGGCCCTATATACTTTTATCTAAAAGAAACCATAAAAGACTACAGCACTCTTTTAATAATCCAGATCGTTGGAACACAGCTCCCTCTTGTTGTAGCATATAATAACTGAATTATGGTTTGGACTATGTATTAGTGTGCATTGAACATAACACTAACGGTTTTGTTTTCCCCTCTTAGTGCTGCTTACCTGGATAAACTGTTCCAGTGTGCGTTGGGCCACTCGAGTTCAAGATGTATTTACAGCTGGAAAGCTGCTGGCCCTGGGCTTGATCATAATCATGGGACTAGTACAGATCTGCAAAGGTATGTGTACTTTGATTGTAGGGCCATATGAAAGTATCTTATCTTTCATAGACACCATTAATGTAGCCACTTAGTTATTAAGAATATGTTCTAAACTCACATGTAAAAATGGAGATGTAACCCTGGACACAAATTTTACCATCATTTGATGCATGTGATTGGAATATCGCTGATATAAGCAGGGCTGGTACACCTGCAGAATCAAAAGATGCTGAGGGTTTTAAGAAATGATGTACTATTTTGCGAATCAGACATGGGTGCCAATGCTAAGCGTACAATGCAGCTGGTTCTTTCAAATATTATTCCTAATGGCTCTGAAATCCAGTGGCGGCCCATCAATACGGGGCAGAGGTGTGTCGTCCCCTAATCCATGCACCCAGCCCCTAATCTACATGCAGGGCACTGGACGCATGGATTCCAAAGGGGCTTTTTTTTTAAGCACATGATTAAAGCCTGAGGCACCCCAAGCCCACCCATTTGTGTGACAATAGCAAATTAATATTCTTGATTCTACTCCTGGCCAATCAGGAGACAGTTCCTGAGACCTGATTGGCCAGGGAGTCTTAGGACTCCCAATCGTGTCTCAGGACACACTGGCCAATTGTGTCTCAAGACACAATTCCTGTTCAGCCCAGAAGAGAACGGAGAGGAGAATGGCCCAGCTTTTTATTCCTCCTGCCTCATATGTTAAGGTTATTCTCTGTCGCTGCATTCTCGTCCATCTAACGCCTGGAGGGGGGGTCATTGGCGTTCTTGCAGCGGTCTGCCGTTCATCCATCCGGGCGGGAGGGGTTTGGCGTTAGTCACATTGAACTAAAACCTGAATACATGTTTTGGGTCAGTGACTTAGAAATCGTTGAAGACAGAAGGTCAATATGACTACCAAGCAATTAGCATTTTTATGAAAGGTCTGCAATGCAGCCCTCATGTTGCTTTCAAATCAGGTACCCTTTTAAAGGCAAAATTGTGATATTTTTGCCAATAAGACAAGCACTTTATGCAGAGTCATTTAAGTGGAAGAGTAGCTTTATATAAAGATATATTATTTGTTTAGAGGTTCATATTCTAATCCTTATTCTCTCCCAGGGGAGTATTTCTGGCTGGAGCCTAAGAATGCCTTTGAGAATTTCCAGGAGCCAGATATTGGTCTCATTGCCTTAGCATTTCTGCAGGGATCATTTGCTTATGGTGGTTGGAACTTTTTGAACTACGTCACAGAAGAGCTAGTGAATCCCTACAAGTATGTATAATTTACAGATACTAGATGGCTGATGATTTAATGGATAGTCCAAACAAAAATAAAATGTGATGGTAGTACATGTGTTATCAAATGACCAACATAATATTTTTCAGAGTTTATATAAATCTGATATGGAATACAATTCTTATAATAATACATACTGTATACCATTATTATAACAAAGACTCTAGTGAAAGTCTTCATATACGGTATACAATATACTAGCTGACAACATTCTTATTTCGTTGGTGCATTGAAAAATCCACTCAAATGCCCTTTAAAAATTCAGATACTGATTTATTTTATAATAGAAATGAGAATTTGTCAGGAATGAAAAATTGATTACTTTATGCAAAATACAGTGCAATGGCTATTACGAAAAGGAGACCCCAATGTTGAGGACCATTGTAATAGAAAACTTTCTAGTACTTATTTATATTTACCATTCCTAAAGTTAAAGTCAATTCCTAACTTTTTTGTACTCTAGGCAGCAGTGTGTTTTACCTTCCTCAAACCCCAGATGTCTGCATTTAGCAGTTGAGTTAATACAGTTTGATATCATGGAAAACTTTCCACCAGCTTTCCATAGTAAAAACGGTCACCAAGGTTGACCATTGATGAATTGCTTTTTTTTATGTTTCAGGTGGTGGGTACCATTTGGCAGTTTTGGAAGCCTTTTTCTATTATTTCTCAGTTTAGTGAAGTCAAATTAAATTGGGGTGGAAATTGTCTATCTATCTGCACTGTGGCAGTTCAAAAGGTTTCCACTGTAGTGTCAATTAGTTGCTTATGTGAAACCAGGAAAATATTGAAACAGTGGTGGTGGCTGATTGCTGTGGACTGTTCCATTTCAAGTGACCATTTTTTTTCAGTTAAAAAACAAAATTGTCAATTATATGGCCAACCTTATGATGGTCATATCCAGCCTAATAAATAAAAGCAATGTGACAGAATCCAGCATCGTCTTTAACAGCCGGGCCATGAAGAAGAGCAATACCCTGTGCTCCTTTGAATGTTAAATGTGATATTGTATGTAGAAATTTTCTGAAGGCAAATCCACTTTGCACTACAAGTGCAAAGTGCTCTTGAAATTGCACTGAAAGTGCACTTGCAAGTGCAGTCACTGTAAATCTGAGGGGTAGCTCTGAAATGAGGGGAAGCTCTGCTGATTTTATTATCCAATCATGTTTCTTGCATGTCCCCCTCAGATCTACAGCAACTGCACTTCCAAGTGCACTTTGCACTTGTAGTTTGCACTTATAGTGCAAAGTGGATTTGCCTTTAGTAAATAACCCCCAATCCCTTTTGTAGTAGTTATCCTTTAGGAATACAAACTGCTACCCTTAAGCATATAATCACTTTGCATTGCATGTTAACAATGGCTATAGCTGTGGAATATGTTTGTAGGAACAAACTTTATTCCATATACTGATCATTTTTGCATAACTTAAGGCGAGTTGTAACCAGATAGATCTCTGTATATTTTAACTGGCAGTTGACTCAATTCACAAAGCTCACAAGCCAGCCTATGTATACTTACAAAAATGTGCCAGTTATTTAGAGTTGAGTCCAATAAAATTTGAAATTACAGTCACATGGCTAAAAACAGAGTGCCCTAAACTGGTGTTAAAGACTAGTGAGTTGTGCCAAATGCAAGTTACACTTGCCATTAAAATGATGGACACAAACCCCAGCTTGCTGCTAGTTTTCCCCATGTATGTACAAAGTATTATTCAGTCATTTACTATTGTAAGTAGTATTATCTGGGGGATTGGAAAATTATAACTTATACTATAAGTTATAAAATATGCAGGCCGCTAAATATTTATTGCATTGATCAGCTAAGTCTGCTAAATGCATTTTATGATATTTTGGTATTTTTACTGTATACTGTTTAGTTCAAAAGACAAAATTTACCATTTGGACTTGCACGTCCAAAATACTGCAAGGCTGGGGTAAACACTATGCAGTCCTATGGGATGTTGATTTAGGAAAAATAAAAAGAAGCCATATGAGGGGGAGATCAAAAAAAAAAAATTATTAAAATAAAATAAATATTTGTGAGGAATTTTAATTCTCCCTTAAATGTCGATCCATATGGAATATTCTTGTTTGGGAATCTAATGTATGATCATGTAATAAAATAATAGACATTAAAATTTATGCCAAAATCCTCGCCAATAGATTATTACCCCTACTTCCATCTCTAATTTCCCTTGACCAAGTGGGATTCATCCCGGGCAGGGAGGGTCGGGACAATACCATTAAGGCCCTGAACATAAACAATTGGCTGACTTCCAAAAAGAAACAGGGATTCTTCCTCTCTCTCGACGCAGAGAAGGCATTCGACAGAGTGGCCTGGGACTTTATCGATGCAGTCCTTAAAAACATCGGCATATTGCCTCAGATGAGAGCCTACATCGCCGCACTATACTCAAATCCAACTGCTCGTGTTCGCACCAATGGCCACCTGTCGAATGCCTTCACCCTTAAAAATGGGACGCGACAAGGATGTCCCTTGTCCCCGCTACTATTTGTTCTTACCCTGGAACCGCTTCTTAATAAAATCAGATCCAACCCGGACATAAAAGGCATTGAAATAAAAGACCATTCCTATAAAATCGCTGCTTTCGCAGATGACATGCTACTCTTTCTATCGCAACCCCTTGTCTCACTGCCTAATATAATTCAAGAACTTGAAACGTTCCAATTAATATCCAATTTAAAAATTAACCACTCCAAATCAGTAGCACTGAACATATCCTTACCCTCCAAAGATGTTGAACTATGTAAGCAAAATTTCCCATTCACGTGGTCTCCTAAACAAATTACCTATCTTGGGATAGAAATACCCTCAAATTTAACCGACCTCTTCAAACTTAATTTCTACCCTTACTAAAAGACTCACAGGAAGACCTTAAAAGATGGAACTCCCTCAATATTTCGTGGTTTGGTAGGGCCTCATTGATAAAAATGACTATTCTGCCCAGATTCCTTTACGCTATGCAAACGATCCCCATCAGATTACCATCTTGCTTCTTTGCCGCCTTCCGCAAAGCGTGTTCCGCCTTTATATGGAGGAGTAAACCTCCTAGAATCAAATATACAAGATTAATTCTCCCAAAAAATAAAGGTGGAATAGCCCTCCCGGACCTGAAAAAGTACCACCAAGCAACTATACTCACACGAATAGTTGACTGGAATTTACACCAACCTATCAAGGATTGGGTATCACTAGAGCAAGCCCAATTTCCCTTCCCAATCAACCATCTTCCATGGATAAACCCCAAATACCACTCAAAAGAGATCAAATCTCATCCTCTTATTGGTCCCACGTTAGCAATATTTCATGACACATATAAGAAAAGTGACCCCACCCCTTGGATCAGTTCCCTAACGCCTCTTAGAGACAACCCCGACTTCCCCCCAGGAAACAAACAAAAATCTTTCTTAGCAAGCTGGCCCCACAAAGCAGTACTGATTAAACATTTCTTACGCAATGGGAAACATCTACCCCTCGAGGAAATCAATAAAGACAATGACCCTAGACTAATCTCACACTGGACGTACTTCCAAATAAGGCATTTTCTCTACACAGTAGTATTGGCAACTCTGAGTTCCAAATCTCCCAAGACCCTTGAAACCCTATGCTCAGGAACGCACCCTCAAAGACACAATATTTCAATTATCTATAATTCACTATTTGACGAGGGTTTAGAGTTCTCCTCCCCATCCTGTCTAGCTTGGGAAAACGACCTCAATCTATCATTCACTAATAAAAACTGGGAAACTATTTTCATGTACGCTCATAAAGGCTCACTCAACGCCGCTACTCAGGAGTGTGGGTTTAAGATTCTAACTAGATGGTATAGAACACCCAGCACCATACAGAAATTCAACCCCCAGATCTCCAACAAGTGTTGGAGGTGCAGTGGTGAAGTGGGATCATTATTCCAACTATGGTGGTCTTGCCCGCATATTCAACCATTTTGGAAAATGGTTCATGAAACCATTACATTCATAACCTCAGAACCGTTAGAATTTGATCCAGCCCACTTTCTACTGCACCACAACACAATCCCCTCAAAAAACTATTTGAAATCCCTAATTATGATAATGACAAATGCTGCTAGACACTGCATCCCCTCCCATTGGAGGTCAACTTCAATCCCAACGAAAAAGGAATGGTTCAGAAGGATCACCTCTATTGAAACTATTGAAGAGCTTATCAGTATTTCGCAAGAAAGAATGTTACAATTCACCTCAACCTGGTCAAAATGGCTAGCATTTAAAGATACTCAGGAATACAAATCGTCCATTTAAGTATTATTTGTTGTCGATTCTCTGTCAGTGATTTATGTTCTCTTACTTAAGATGTTCGAACAGCGCAGGCCGCTGTCCACTCTACCTCTCTGCCTAATCTTCCCTCCTGCTACTACGCCTAAATATAAATTCCCCCCTTTTTTTTTTTCCTTCTTTCTTTCTCTCCTCACCCCTCCCTCCCCCTTCCTCCACAAGAACATTCTTATTCTATCTTCATATACGCTTTGACTCTCTTTTCGCCTTAACTGATACGTACAATTTTTCATTTTGATTAAAACATCACATGTTGTAACTACTCAATCCCTGTGAATTTAGCAATTTCTTATGTATCCTTGCTTATATGTACGATAACGTGCTAAAATTTAAACGTCATTGTGCGATTCAATTTTGATTGTAATGCTCTGTTACTTTTCAATAAAAATTTGTGTAAAAAAAAAATAAAAAAAATAATGAGTAGTTTAGTGAATTTGCACCATAATATCGTTTGTCCCACTAATAGGAAATTACATACAGGAATGAATTAATTTTA
Source organism: Lithobates pipiens (assembly GCF_037356315.1). Taxonomy (NCBI): domain Eukaryota; kingdom Metazoa; phylum Chordata; class Amphibia; order Anura; family Ranidae; genus Lithobates; species Lithobates pipiens. The sequence continues at coordinate 19,642,539 of NW_027507696.1, forward strand.
TTTATTCATGTCAGCAGCTAGCTCTTCATTATAAAATATTCTTTACATTACATTGAAGTTCTTCTTCAAACTGTTGCAGGGTTTTCCAGCATGCTGGGAAATCTTTGTGACTGCAGAGTTTTGCCACACTGAAGTGCTCATTATCCTTCATTTATAACTCCCATCGCACTAGCATTTCTTACCACGCTTGCTAGTATTAGCTACTGTTTTCATTTTTATAGTGAACTTGTGGCCACGCTATGTACTAGGGATGAGATGGAAAATATTGCTTCCAATTGACTTCAATGCATTTTCCCAATATTTTACCTAAGGAAAAATCTCAGTTTCACTCATCTTTCTAGGGATGAGAAATTTTGCTCAAAATGTTTTCAGCAAAATGCATTGGAGTCAAAAGGAGGAAAATTTTACTGATATTTCCCCAAAGGTAAAATCAGTTTTTCGTGAAAAGCGTTTACAACATGTTCTTAACAAGCAGAAAGGAGCTGTCACATTTGTAGGTACAGGCACTTTGGAGTAATTCATCCTGGACATTCACAGTAGAAGCACTGAAGTCACTGAAGTCATTCATTTTAACAGCCACACTCCCCATGCTCCCCACTGCAACACTACCTGCTCTGTGTTAGACTAGAAGACTGGAAGGCTGCAGAGTCACCGCTGGAAGGGGGAGCAGGTTGGGCTGCCATAGAAAATGATTTCAGTGCTTCTGCTGTGAACTTTGAGGATTAACTGCTGGCCTGTCTACAGGTTCGGTTTATGTTTGGGGAAGAAGGCTGCACTGTCTGAGTGTTGCTGCCCTGTTGATGATTTATATGGACTGATGAAACTCAACATATTTTTGTCCGAGTTTTTTGTTTTAACAAAAACTAAGGACACAAAAATAACATATCATAACCATGCCTTCATTTTGAATGGACTCACATATGCATTGCACATCCTTTAATATTACAGTACCTGTTCTATAAATGATCACTACCCTCGCTTTACCATCCATATATGTATTCATATCTCCCTCTAGTGGCAAAACTCAGTTAATGATTATGTCTTTTAACAGGAACCTTCCACGTGCCATCTTCATATCTATCCCACTTGTCACCTTTGTATACGTTTTTGCAAACATTGCCTATGTCACAGCCATGTCCCCACAGGAGCTACTGGCTTCCAATGCAGTAGCAGTGGTGAGTATCTGTAAACCACTCCAATTTTTTTAAGTATGGGAAGGTAATTTCTTGTTTTGATGTCAATATTTACACAAACTCATACAGTATATGTCATCCTTTTAGTTAAAAGGATCTTTCGGCACAACAAATGTACTTTGCTTTTATGTATCTTTATGAATTTTAAAGATGCCATTAACCTGTATCTATATTTTTTTCAGACATTTGGGGAGAAGTTGTTAGGTGTCATGGCCTGGATCATGCCAATATCCGTGGCTTTGTCCACATTTGGAGGAGTCAATGGATCTCTGTTTACCTCTTCCAGGTAAGAGACCATAGATGTTATAAGTGTCTGGATTTTTGACACTGTAAATGGGGGGCTCTTACAAATAGCAGAGCAGACTCATGCACAGTGGCGGCCGGTCCATTTGGGGTGCTGCACCCCTAATCCATGCAGGGTGCCAGACACATGGATTTCAATGGGGCTTTTTTTTTTTAAGCACATGATTAGAGCCTGAGGCTCTAATTTGATTCAAACTGGGTGATTTGCCAATCGACCGAGTGACAGGGTGGGGCGGGGGGATGGGTTTGACTGATGGACCGACCAACCAAACGGGGAGGGGTGGTGGTTTGTGGTTCGTCCCCCCCCCCCCCCAAAAAAATGGAACACCAGCTGCCACTGCTCATGGACATAAAAATATAAATGCTCACAGTCTCAGATGATGGGACCCTATGAAAATCTCTGATGTCTTTTTAATTTATATTTGATCATTTTATCTTGCTATCTAGAAGTATAATTTTGCCAAAGTGGATTGTATGGGGTGACTATGCAAAGTTACTTACATTAACCAAACTTTATCCATTCTACTTTGGAAAACTTTCTAAAGAAAAATGTGACATGCAGCAATTATCAATAAAATTCTCCTCATTATTATATATGTTAACGGCAATGTGTAAAAAGGAATCATTGGTGGATATTTACTAAAACTGGAGCACTCAGAATCTGGTGCAGCTGTGCATAGTAGCCAATCAGGTTCTAACTTCAGCTTGTTCAAGTTAAGCTTTGAAAATAAAACGTGAAAGCTGATTGGTTTCTATGCAGAGCTGCACCAGATTTCGCACTCTCCATTTACAGTAAATAACCCCCATTGCATAGAATGCCTAGGCAATCTATAGAATATGTGACGTTTCTAGGCAAAGCATGAAATGGCTCTTATTTTACTACGAGAGATATTTTCCCTAAGCATTGTATATAATACCTATGCATTATGAAGAATGACAGGTGCAAAAAACATATATGAAAATGAAAGAAGAAATACAAAATAAAGCATGGGACTTTCTTGTTTGAAAAAACAACAGAAAAAGACCAGTATTGACCTACTTGTTGACGCGTGGAAGGCTAGTATTTCTACTTTGCCGTTTTGCCTTTTGCCATTGCATAGAATGCCAAGGCAATGTGCGAAATATTAGGTGTTTCATACTTTCACATCCCATTTTCGGCATTCTACACAATGTCGAATTTCACAGATTGATGGTAACCTATACAAGTTTCAGGAATGATAGCTTGCAAGCAAGCAAGAATACTGTGAATATAGACCTAACGACATTAATGACACTTAGATGTCAGCAGGAAATAGACAACAACTCAGTCACCCTTTCCTGATGGCTTGTTAAAGTAGAAACTAGTTCTTTTTTATTTATTTTTTTGGCTGTCCCTATTGCAGAGACTACCCCTCCCAATGGCTGTTGTAGGTACAGGTAACAAGGGCATTTCTCTTACAAGGATGCAGATAAAAATATTATATGAAGAGAGGTGATAAGCCATTCCACTATAAGCTGATTCCTGAAAGAAGGAAACCATATTTTAGACAGAGGGGTCACCAGGAAAATGTAAACAGTACTCGTAAAAGTCACATCCTGACAAAATATCACATTTTTAATTTTGTACTAGTGAGGCTCCATATATTATTTAAAGCACAAAAAAAGCTTTGTATAGGTCACGTGACTATGGCTTGTTTTTTTATTTAATTGTACTTTGATGATATGAGTATAATTGCTATGTTTGAACATGTTGAAATCTCATACTTGAATTACCTCAATCAAGCTTACTCTTCTCATAGACTGTTTTTTGCGGGTGCAAGAGAAGGTCATCTTCCAAGTGTTTTGGCCATGATCCACATCAAACGGTGCACTCCAATCCCAGCGCTGCTTTTTACGGTAATTCCTTTGACTTTTCATCACTACTATTTGCATAACATCTGCCCTTCCAGTCAGCCTCCACATCTCTGCTTTTGCTTTTCTTGTGTGCTCAGTGCTGTACAGATCAAAGACAAAGAGTTAATAACCACCTTTTCTAATACTTATTTTCTCCCACAGTGCCTCTCTACTCTGCTGATGCTGGTAACCAGTGACATGTATACTCTGATTAATTACGTTGGTTTCATCAATTACCTGTTTTATGGGGTTACCGTGGCTGGTCAGATTGTCTTAAGATGGAAGCAGCCAGACATTCCTCGACCCATCAAGGTGAGTGGGACATAATAAAAGTAGAATTCCTAAAAGGCAAAAAAATAAATAAAATTTTTTAAAGGTAACCTGTGATTGACCAATTCAGGGATAAAGAACAATTTCATTTGACTGTTGCTCTTTCTGGATGCACATATTGTACTTGCCTACCTCTCACTCCTTTTTTGTTCCACTTTCTGATCAAAAGCGAGGGGAAGTTATCCATAGCATACACAACGTTAAGGATTCTATCCCTGCCTCCATGTGACAGAACTGAGAGCCCAATCAGCCAGTGCCAAACACCAGTGCAGTCATATGCTCCCTCATATTTAGAAGTTTCAGGTATTTCACTGTGCTCCTGGTAGACATATGGAGGAGTGAATAAAAGATGAATATACAGCTGGTTGGGTGCCCATTAATGTTAGCCTGTTGTTTTGCCTGCATGGTAGCTACAGGTTCACTTTAAGTGTCCCAAACACGGATAGACGATAGACACGGATCCCAAACATGGATAGATGAATGAATCATATGGGCATTTTGTGTTGTTCAAGCATCGAGTACTGGCATTTTGAATTAGATGTTTTCAGTGCTAGAAGTGGCCCATCCTCTTCTGGGGCATTCATTTGTAAAGCATAAACAAAAAACGAATTAAGTACACTTTTCATTCCTTTGTATTCTTTTTGGTTAAAAAAAAACTATATGTGCAGATATTAGGTAGGAAAGGTTGTAAGAATTGGCAGGAACTAAGGTAAACATTAGAGTCTTGGAAATCATAAAGAACTTCTGTGTTAATTGTATGATGCATTTATAAGACATGCGTAAAAGAAGAAAAGTCCTCTTTTTCAATAAATTTGTGTGCCATAATTATCCTCTTATTTCAACAGATTAACCTAATTTTCCCAGTTATCTACCTCCTCTTCTGGGCCTTCCTGCTTGTATTCAGCTTATGGTCTGAGCCTATTGTCTGTGGCATTGGTTTGGCCATCATGCTTACTGGAGTCCCTGTCTACTTCTTGGGAGTCCATTGGCAAAACAAGCCCCAGTGCTTCAATAACTTTGTTGGTGAGTTGTCATTTCAGTTTGTTCTTCCTCTTCATACAACAGCTTACTTTTAGCCACTTTGGGTACGATTCATTTTTTTCTTAGTAGGGTTGATTTTAGTATTTTTCTTGTACCTTAAAGTGATTGTAAAGGCATATTTTTTTTTAATAAACATTATATACTTACCTGCTTTGTGCAATGGTTTTGCACAGAGCACCCCGATCCTCCTCTTCTCAGGTCCTATGCCAGCTCCTGCTCTATACCAAGAACCTTCATAGCAAGCCATTTGTGTCTAAACCACTGAGGAGGGAGGTAGTTGAGAGAGCCGCTGCTCTTGTGCACATCGGTGGATCAAGATAGGGCTCAGATAAGGGGGGGGGGGGCGTGTTTTACCTTAATGTATAGTGTGCATAAAGGGAAAAACCTTCAGCCTTTACAAACACTTTAAATGCTATTGATTTGATTGTCAGTGTTTAAAACAAGCAAAAAATGAAGTGTGTGCAAAGATGTGCCTAATTGGTTTAACCGACCTGACATCGCCAGAATCCTATCAACTTTATCCTTAAAATTCACCATTACTTTGCATTAGTTAACCTAACGCTAAGCCCTTATAAACACGGTCGGACATTCTGACAACCAAATCCGTTGGATTTTGTCTGATGGATTTTGTCCGAAACTGTTGCATACACACGGTCGGACAAAGTTGTCGGAAAATCCGATTGTACATAACGGGATGACGTTATTTCGTTACGACGGGAATACGTTCAGGCTAGTAGCCAATAGCTTTGTTCTAGGAATTTGATCTGAGCATGCGTGGCACTTTGTCCGTCGGAGTAGGCTACACATGATCGGAGTATGTCCGATCGGAGCATTTTGCCGGAAAATTTTACGGACAAGTTGGAAAACTTGGTCGGTCGGATACTCCGACGGAAACAGTCCGATGGAGACCACACACAGTCGGATTATCCGACAAAACGGTCCGATCGGACACATTCCGTTGGAATCTCTAACCGTGTGTACAAGGGCTAACACTTAATGTTTTTTGTATCATATAACCCTGCTCCTTAACTACCTGCTGTTTGATCTTAGCCTAATTCCTAACAACTATTAGCTACCGTTGCACTGCAATCTTACCTCTGAAACTAGTTATCCATCATAAAGATCTTCCTGGTCTGAGTTGTATAAGATTTCCTCTAGGTTCGTCTTACTTTTCATTTTCAAAATGAGTTCTTATCTGGGACTTGTCAGGTTGGAACAGAGCTGGATTAAGATGAAACAGGGCCCTAGGTTAGCTATTAGCTTTGGGCTCCTACTTATCGTAAGCCACGTTCCATATACATATCCCATTAATGCATATTACAATAGTATAAGAAAAATACCCCACAGATGTTTTCACCTTAAATAAATTCTCTAAAGGACAGTAAAGTATTACCCTTATAGGTTTAAACTTTTCCTGCTTCCTTATAACCTTACATAGTTACCCTATATTATTGTAAGCTCCATTGTATCCTCCACCTACAGTCGCCTTCTCACCTGTACTTTGATAGGCCAAAGTGGTAACAGTAGAGGACAGTGGTGTGAAGGTGATGATGTGTTGATCGCCAGATGCACACTGTGCTCTATTTTCACTGCTTTGTCTGTCGGAGTGAGGCAGTGACAAAAAGCCTAGACTATAGAGAAAAGTGGTAAATTGGGGATTCACTTCTGGTCACTAGATTTGAGGCCACCAATGAGTCACAGCCTTTATCTTTGTTGCTGGACATACAATAATGTGCAAAAGGCAGGTGTGAAAAAAGGCTGTAAATGAAGAATCCTTTCAGAAATAGAAGTATTAATAGTTTATTTTTTATCAGTTAACAAAATGGAAAGTAAATGAACAGAAGAGAAATCCAAATCAAATCAATTCTGGTTGTGACCACCCTGTTTGCCTTCAAAACAGCATCAATTATTCTAGGTACACTTGCACACAGTTTTTGGCGGAACTCGGCAGGTAGGTTGTTCCAGATATCTTGGAGAACAAACCACAGATCTTCTGTGAACATAGGCTGCCTTAAATCCTTCTGTCTCTTCATGTAATTCCAGACAGACTTGATGTTGAGATGAGGGCCCTGTGGGGGTCAACCATCACTTACAGGACTCCTTGTTCTTCTTTATGCTGAAGATATTTCTAATTCCACGTACACACGAGCGGAATGTCTGACAGAAAAAGTCAGATGGAAGCTTTTCGTCGTATATTCCGATCATGTGTATGCCTCATCTAACTTTTTTTTTTTTTAATTCTGACGGACCTAGAAATAGAACATGCTTTCAATATTTCTGACGGAACCAATTCCTATTGGGAAAACTGCTCGTCTGTATGCTGTTCCGACGGACCAAAAACGATGCATGCTCTGAAGCAAGTACGAGACGGAGGCTATTGGCTACTGGCTATTGAACTTCCTTTTTCTAGTCCTGTCGTATGTGTTGTACGTCACCGCGTTCTTAACGATCAGACTTTGGTGTGATCGTGTGTACGCAAGACAGCTTCAGCAGAACTCCATCGGAACTCTGCCGGAAAAACTTTCGGAGTTTATTCCGACGGGAAAACCGGCCGTGTGTATGCGGCATTAGTGACATTGGCTGTATATTTGGGGTTGTTGTCCTGCTACGGGATAAATTTGGGGCCAATCACACGCTGCCCTGATATGGCATGATGGATAAGTATTTGCTCAGTATTTGCTCATTGCAGTGGAGACCAAACCATCACAGACAAAAGAATTTGAGATATCTACAGAAGATATGTGGTTAGTTCTCCACAAAGTAAGGATGGGTGAGCAAGTTTGGGGTGGAGAAACTTGACTGGCCTGCACAGAGTCCTGACTTCAAACTGATAGAACGCCTTTGGGGTGAATTAGAGCAGAGACTGTGAGGCAGTCTTTCTCTCGTCCACATCAGTGCCTGACTTCACAAATGCTCTTCTGGAAGAATGGTCAGACATTCTCATAGACGCACTTCTAAACCTTGTGCACAGCCATCCCAGAAGAGTTGAAGCTGTTATAGCTGCAAAGGGTGGGGCAACTCAATATTGAACCCTTCAGACTAAAACTGGCATTCCAATACTTATAGTAATACAGTTTGTGTGTGTGTATATATATATATATATATATATATATATATATATATATATTGAAAGCACTCTTACCTTACAGCATTTCTTCACACTTGCCTAAACCTAGCCTAATATATATATATATATATATATATATATATATATATATATTTATTTATTTATATATACCATATCTCACAAAAGTGCATACACCCTACATATTTGTGTAAATATTTTATTATATCTTTTCATGTGACAACACTTAAGACTTTACACTTTGCTACAATGTAAAGTAGTGAGTGTACAGCTTGTATAACTTTGTAAATTTGCTGTCCACCCAAAATAACTCAACACACAGCCATTAATGTCTAAACCGCTGGCAACAAAAGTGAGTACCCTCTGACGGAGGCTCCTTACCATGTGATCAGCTGTGACCAATCACAGCCGATCACAGCCTGAACCAGAAAGTACTGGTAAATGGCTTTCCTCGGTTTGTGCTGACAGGGAGAGCCATTCAGTAGCACTCACTGTCGGGGGGGGGTTGGGGTCTGCGCTGACAATCAGCACATTGACAATCAGCACATTGATTATCAGCACAGCCCCTATAGACAAGTAAGCCCCCATGAGAGGAAAAAATGTAGTCGGCTTGCATGTTTTTCTTCGTAAGAAAAGGTTTCCGTCTTGCCACTCTCCCCCATAGCCCGCACATATGAAGAATACGGGAGATTGTTGTCACTTCACACAGCTAGTACTTGCCAGATATTTCTGCAGCTCCTTTAGGCTGGGTTCACACCTAAAGCCCCGTACACACGAGAGGACTTATCTCCGACAGACCTCCAAAGGAGTTCCGCCGGAATTCCGACGGAGTTCTGGCGGACTTTTCGACCGAACGGACTTGGACACACACCATCACACCAAACTCCGACGGAGTCGAACGTGATGACGTACGACTGGATTCGAATAAGGAAGTTCATAGCCAGTAGCCAATAGCTGCCCTAGCGTCGGTTTTAGTCCGTCGGAGTAGCATACACACGAGCGGATTTTTCGACGGGGACCGGGTCCGGCGGAGTTCCGTCGGGAAAATTTGAAGCATGCTTCATTTCTAAAGTCCGTCAGACTTTGGCGAATCAAAAGTCCGTTGCAGCCCACACACGATCGGATAGTCTGACGGACTCAGTCCGTCGGAGTTTGGATGTCGAAAAGTCCGCTCGTGTGTACGGGGCTTAAGACAGATCCGTCGCACAACAGGGGTCCGGTGTACCCTGGTTCATCTTCTCAGGTCTGATTTCAGCCCAAATTTTGGACTGAATTTGGGCCTGAAACGGACCAAAAAAGCACACGGTTTTCCTGCAAAATGCACCTGACCTGCAGCGGAGATTTGTGAACCGGCTCCATAGAGAGCCAGTCACATTCTGCTGCTGCGCAAATTGGATGCAGGGAAACCATGGTGTTGCTGTCTCACTGGCAGAAACATTGCAGATTTTCCTTGATATCAAGAGTATAACACTTAGCTATCCTACCCAGCATGGACTTTACTCCATAAAAACTCCCTTTTTTTAGCTATCCTGTCACTAGCGAGTTGTTGCCGGGGGCAAGATTGCACATGAGAACTACTTTTTAAATTGAGTATCAAAAGAAATCACCATGTGTAAAAAAAGGGCTTTTTAATTGATATCATGGGTTTTTTACAATTCTTTATTTAAAGTATTTTATATTTTTGTCATGCTTTATAATTGTATTTATTACTGATACAAGAGGGATATTCCCACTGTTTGACAATATAAAGATAAAGAAAGTTCTTTCTGTTAGACATCTGAGTCCCAGATCTGCAGCAAACCTGCATGCTGCACTGTTATTCTGAAATCTCTGACCTGGAATCGCACTTTCCAGGTTATTGTGGACTTTTGTTCCCCATCTTAAACCTGTGACCAGTGCTCATAGGTCAAACGGAAGATTGTGGAGTGCTGAGGTAAGAAGCAGGCATACGATTGCAAGTGATGCAGTTACATAGCCATTCAAATTACATCTGCTAAATATAAAAAAAGTTGGCTGATAACATCAGGCACTTTTCTATATTTGTGGGCCCTTGGACACCCACCAGCATTAGGCGCCCACCTAGGTTTCCTTGTGGGTGATTCTATCCAAGGTTGGCCATTCAGTGTTAATGTAGAGACTAGAGATGGGCCAAACACTCCCCAGTTCAGTTCGTAGCAGAACTCCCAAGCAAGGGAAAAGTTTGGCCCCGAACTGCAAATTCCATTGAAATTTATGGGAGCTGCACGTGAGAAATCAAAAGTCTCCATTTTGAAGGCTTATATGCAAGTCATTGAAAACATTTTTTTGAAACATTTGTTTTAATGATGCTTAACCACATGCCGACCGGGCCATAGCGGAAAGACGAATACAGTGCGGTCGGCTTATTCTGGGAGGGCGTCTATGGATGTCCTCCCAGAATCTTGCTCCCGCGTGCCCCCTGGGGCACGCACCCGGGAACATCCATGACCATCATGGATCACGGTAAGCGGCCGCTGATTGTGGCCGTTTACCACGTGATCACTCTGTCAAATGACGAAGCGATCATTTGTAAACAAACCAGCGTCATGTCATGACGCCGGTTCCTCCCTCCTCTCTCTGTACCGATCGGTACAGTGCGAGGGGGAGAGATGGCAGCAGCGCTGTGGGCTGGATGTGAAGGGCCCACAGCGCTGCTCAGTGACAATCCTCTGCCCATACTCTGCCCATACTCTGCCCATACTCTGCAACACTCTGCCAATACTCTGCCCATACTCTGCAACACTGTGCAATACTCTGCAACACTGTGCAATACTCTGCAACGCTGTGCAATACTCTGCAACACAGCAATACTCTGCAATAATCTGCCAATACTCTGTCAATACTCGCCAATACTCTGCCAATACTCACCAATACTCTGCAGTAAATTTGAAAAGAAACAAAGAATTTTGTATTTTATTTTTTTTACCGAATTTTCAGTCTTTTTTGATTAATAGCGCAAAAAATAAAAAACCCAGCGGTCAATAAAAAAACATTAAATACCACCAAAAGAAAGCTCTATTTGTGTGAAAAAAGGACAAAATTTCATTTGGGTACAGTGTTACATGATTGAGTAATTGTCATTCAAAGTGTGCGAGCACCAAAAGCTGAAAATTGGTCTGGTTAGGAAGGGGGTTTGAGTGCCCAGTGGTCAAGTGGTTAAAGTGAAACAATGAAAATCAAAAATGTCTTTAAATATAGTGCATTGGGCACTGGTCCATACGGGGGCCTTCTGATCTGTTATGTATTTTAAGGGGAACCCCACCCCCCACCCCAAAAAAAACAACATGATGTCCCCCCAAAAATCCATACCAGACCTTTTCCAGGCATGTCAGGAAAGGCCTCCTAAACCATACCAGGCCATGTGCCCTCAACATGGGGGGTGGGTGCTTTGGAGCTCCCCACCCCAAAGCACCTTGTCCGGATTAATGGGGGCAAGAGCCTCTTCCCCATAACTTCTCAAAACAAACAAAATGACCTTATTTTATATTCACCACCAAGATAATCTTTAGTGCGAGTATAAAGAAATTCCCTTTCTTTCTTTTCTCCAAAATAAACAACTTTATGCCTCTCCTCCTGGTTTTGGGGGATAACACTGTAGCCTATTCACTAGCATATAAAAGAAGAGTTTTTTCCACCTTAGGGTACGCCTAAGAGAAGGGGCAACCCAAGGTGGCGAAGGTGGCTACTTTAGTGTTAATGGGCAAATAAGGAGGTGGAAATTTAATATATCCAAAAAGTTTATTAAGTTATTAAAATGTATACATGTAAGATTGACTTTGCCCTATGGCTTACTAAAAGTGCTCTTATCCTGCTCTACCTATACATTTCATAAATACCCCACAGTACTATTCCTACTACGCTACTTCCTCTTCCCCATAACCCTGGCCGGTGGTTGTGGAGGTATGTGGGCAGGGTGCTTATCAGAATCTGAAGCCCCCTAAACAAGATCCCACCCCCCCCTTTGTGAATGAGTAGGGGTACATTATACCCCTACTCAGTCACCAAAAAACTGTCAAAAATAAAGAAAAAAGACTACAAGGGTTTTTGACAAGTCCTTTATTAACCTCTTGCCAGCCAGCCGCCGCAATTATTCTGCGACAAGTTTGCTCAGCTGCGCGAATCGCTGTAGGTGTACGTCGGTTAATGGACGAGGTTCTGTGGGTGGGGCGCGCGCCGATTGACTAGCGGGGAAGCCAATCAGCAGGTCCAGTGGACTCGATGTCCACCGACAACCCACGATCGTTCCCTGCAGAGACAGAACGGGGATCTGCCGAAAAGTAAACAAGCCATTTTTTAAAATGTATTTCAAGTGTTTTCGAGCATATGTGTTTGCATATTTGTGTGCGCATGCGCGCAAACTTATTTTTGCGTTCACAGTATGTTAATGGACATTTGTGCAGACTTGTGTGCAATAGCGCGCATTTGTACGCATAAGGCGTAAATTACTTTTTTTTTTTTTACTAAAGAGTACACAGCGCTTGTTTACACACCTGTGTGCATAGGCACATTGCAATTAATGGGCTGTATTTTAGCTCAGTGAAAAAATAAGCTGTACTGAGCTTTTTCAAGCTGCAGTGTACAAGAGGCCTTATTGGTATGGGGTTAGACTGAGCCTGGAAAGAATTTAGAGGGGAACATTAAATGACAATATGGGAATCAAGCAAAGTCTATAGAGAATTTACAGAGAAAGTGACATAAATAATTGGAGATATCCTGAACACAGAGACCTATTTTTGCTCTACATTTGCACATGGTAGATTTATTAATTCTAGGACTTATTGTGCCAGATAGAAGCAATATAGAAAAACAGGGTACTGTAGCATTAAAGTATAACTATAGACAAATGGAGGGTTATAACCACTGTCTAGAGATGCACCGAAATTTCAGCCGAAAATGGTGGTATCGGCAGAATGCCGATATGAGAAAAAGGTGCCGATAATGGCACTGAAATGCACACAACTTTACTGCAAATTTGCAACAATTTTGCTGTGAACTCACAGCGATTTTACTGTGCTTATGTAGTGTTTTTCATAGGTCATGTGATTTAAAAACTGCATCAAAAACTTAACACAGGTGCGTTAATGATGCGTTCTTGCTGCGTTTTCGATGCATTTCAGCAGGGTTATTTGTGCTTTTTTTTTTAACTGACCAAAAATGCAGCAAGCTGGATTTTTACCACCACAATGAAAGCGTAATAGTGTGCAGATATACGTAGAATTTAAAGGGATACATTTTTCTCCTGCATTTTCGGTTTTGATTTCGTCACCAGAATTTACATTCGGTGCACCTCTACCAGTGTCAATTTATTTTTTGACATCTGTGTCCCATTGGGAGATTTACTTTCACTTTGAGAGGAAATCGCTGCAAATTAAGCGAATTCCTTGGGGACCCCCAGATCACCAGAAATAGTGTCCATATTGGAATATTTCCCTTCTATTACTTTTCTGGAGACTCAAAATGAGGGTTTTCTTTTACTTTCACTTTCGATGACAATGGTAAACAAATAAATAGAGAGAATATCTCCCTAACAGGAACAGAGTTAGCAATAAAAACGTAATCCATCTCCATTCCATCCAAAACTAAAAAAAGTTTTGCCTTTAGTTATACTTTAAAGTAGGGGGCTGCTGAGTTCTATTTCCCACTGTCTATCCCGGGCGCTCAGGACTACCCTTCCCTCTGACACCTCGGGTTCCATGCTCACAGTAAAAAGATCACACTCTATTGTAATTAAATAATGTAATAAGTTTACTGGAAAAGATTTAGTTGCTCAGAGGAACACCTCTCTGATTTAGTCACACAACAAATAAGTATAGTGAAGGTATTGGTTAATATAAACACACTCTAAACAACTGACGTATGCAGACGCGTCTCCAAGTGGCACTAATGCTCAGGGTGGTAATGCCTTGACACTGAGCACCTTCCCACTTCCAGCAACGGCCGTGCAGACACTCTAGAACCCGCAATACACTATACAATGCTAGCGAAACAATTTAACACAATGTAATTACTTAAGAGCTCCCCCTGTGATGAAATGCAATCCTTTGTATGTAGCAGCGACACTGTAAGGCCTTACAATGAATGGTATAGTCTCTTATCTTCTTTCTTCAGCTAGCCATTATACTGCAGTATTTGTATTTCATAGGGTTTGCAGATGATAATGTGACATAAAACAGTGAACAACAGCAACTTCCGTTATGCAATGCACTTAAAGCTTCCTTTCCTGAGAATGCACCCCGACCGTCAGTCAGTTCCTAGTGAAGTATAGGCTTAGCACGGTCTGATTGGAAAAAAACGTTCCGTGGGACTGCAGGTCTCAGCAGCACTGTAATGACTAGTCTATTGTGTGTTAGGTGCTTTATATAAATTCTGGGCAAATCCCTCTCACCACACCAGGCCCGGACAATTGGATGCCTCTGATCCGATGATCTCAGTCCCGCCACCAGCCAGCACAGTCACACTGCACACCCCGCAAGACAACCGGAACCCTCAGTTTGCTCCGCCGGGTGTTCTGGATCCTCCAACCCAACCACGCTCTCCGTCAGCAGACCGCGTCCAGCTTCCCTCCGGTGGCACTCACTTTGTCCGTTCTGCGCTCTTCAGGACAGTTCCACACAGGTCCCTGCAGGCAGGCCAGGCATCCCCATGAGAAGAGAGCTAACAATGCCACACCTTCCCTTTTTATACCCTGCCCAGCATGCAGTTCAGTCCCCAGGGTTCATGGGTAGGTGAATGAGGCGCTGTGGATAATTGAGTTCTTTCACAGAATAATTAAGTCACTTCCTGTATAGGCCTTGCTCCATGCTCTTATGTGAAATATAAAAAAAAGTCTCTTTCACAGCGTATACCACTAAAGGGAACCGAATACCAACCTAATAGCATTGTCTTGCTATATAACATTACCTGGTAAAGAATGACAGCACTACATATACAAAATATGTAGAAATGCATCCATATCCCTTTATATAAAGCAGGATAATTACCCTTATGGCAAGAGTTGTGGAATAGAATTTTCTACATATTGTTGTCTGGTTTAATGGTCAGGATGATGAATTAATTATTTTTCTGTTTTTTTATTCCCTAGATGCAATGACACGTGCTGGCCAGAAGCTTTGTGTGGTTGTTTATCCTCAGACAGATAGCAAGGATGATGATGTCAGTGAAGAAACCAAAGAGCAGAGAGCACCAATCTACAAGCCAGAGTCTGAAGCTGTTGATGGAGCTCGTGCTTAAGTCCTTTCTGTTAACATGAAAAATTCACACCACTGTTACTGTTCAGACATGCTGTCAAGACCTCACTGAACAGATTGGCAGAGAGATAGATGGATCCTGTATGTATGTGCACCTGTGTATATGTATATTTGAGAGTGCGTACATGGGCACACACATTGCTGTGCACATAGACAGTGCCGACTATTGTATTTCCCTTCTCCATCGCCCTCAGGTAATAGTGGTATCCCAGGGTATAATTACTCAGTCAGTGCTATAATTTGTCTGTGTTTTGTGACACAGTCGTGACAGTTGTGAATTGTCCCTTTAACTCAGTCTCTGCGTTGTACTGTGGACCTGTTCCTGGCCTCCACTCCATACAGTGCCCTTTATTGCTGTATTAGCTCCCCTTGTGAGCAGAGGGAATTGTGGTCCTGATCTGTCATGTGATCTAATGTCTGTGCACCTTATGTAAGAATTAATCTAACCTCCAGGTGTGTGTGTGTGTGTGTGTGTGTATGTCGGAGTCTTAATTCCCTGGCAAACCTACTATAAGTACTATAGGTGATAGTCTGCTTCGCAAGATGGTTGCAAAGGACACTGTATGCCAGAACGAGGTACCTGAATTTATTATCAGTCTGAACTTTCTATTTCTGGCGTTGTGTCTTAGACTGCATCAATTCACAGAGAATCTCTGCTGCTCAGAATATATGATACTAGACAAGGGTTTACACCTGACAATCAAGAGACCTGCTTGGACTGACTCCCTTGCCTTTTCTGCACCGCACATGTGGAATACAATAGGACTTCTGATCACATGCCCTGCTGAAAGTGACTATCTGCAGAGGAAGGCGGTGTACAGCCAAAGCAGTCTCAAGTTTTTCTTTTCCCCAAACTGTAACAAAACATTGTTCTCCTTACTTCACTCCAAAACTGTGATTATCCATAACCTCTTGGGGGAACTCCAGCCTCCCAGTACCCAAATACACTCCAAGAGCCTTGGGTAAATATCTACCAGGTGTTTTCATTCTCCAAAGTACTCTATATGTTTTATATATTTTTTTATTTAGGATCTCTTGTTTCTGAATGTAATAAAATTGGATCTGGTGCCTTTTGGTGAGATGCTTATGTGTGAGGTGTTTTCTGTTGTCAAATACACATATATGATTGGTAGGAAAAGCACCACAGTGCAACCTTTAACATTCGTGATAAAACAAGCAAATCACATTTCTGAAGAAAATTATTCTAATGGTATATCTTTGTTTCCATATACAGATATTAATACAGCAAATGTGTTTGAGATGTACAGTATCTCACAAAAGTGAGTACACCTCTCACATTTTTGTAAATTTGTTATTACCGTATTTATCAGCATATACGGTAACACGCGCCAGCGTATAACACGCTCCTCAAGTTTAGGAGGGAATTTCAAGGAAAAAAACTTTTAGGAGGGAAGTTTAAGGAAAAAAATTACATTTAAATTCCCATCACTGCAGCCTTATCAGTGTCCATCTGCAGCCTTGTCTGTGTCATTTGCAGCCTTGCATTGCAGCCTTGTCAGTGTAATTTGCAGACTTGCATTGCAGCCTTGCCGTTTAAAAATGGCGCCGCCGAGATACAGAGCAGATGTCCTGTGTATCTCAGCAGCGCTCGACCGTTCTCGACGGCTTTCGGCCACACTCAGCCGTTCTCAGAGGCTTACTGCGCCTCACGCAGGACTGCGAGAGCGGCTGAAAGCCGCCCAGAACAGCCGAAAGCCGCCGAGAGGCTCACAGTGAGCGGGGGATCAGCGTATAACACACACTCATGATTGTCCCCTGATTTTAAGGGGAAAAAAGTGTGGGTTATACACCGATAAATACGATATACCTTTTCATGTGACAACACTGAAGAAATGACACTTTGCTACAATGTAAAGTAGTGAGTGTACAGCTTGTATAACAGTGTAAATTTGATGTCCCCTCAAAATAACTCAACACAGCCATTAATTTCTAAACCGCTGGCAACAAAAGTGAGTACACCCCTAAGTGAAAATGTCCAAATTGGGCGCAAAGTGTCAATATTTTGTGTGGCCACCATTATTTTTCAGCACTGCCTTAACCCTCTTTGGCATGGAGTTCACCAGAGCATCACAGGTTGCCACTGGAGTCCTCTTCCACACTTTTATGACAACATCACGGAGCTGGTGGATGTTATAGATCTTGCGCTCCTCCACCTTCCGTTTAAGGATGCCCCACAGATGCTCTCAATAGGGTTTAGTTCTGGAGGCATGCTTGGCCAGTCCTTCACCTTTAACTTCAGCTTCTTTAGCAAGGCAGTGGTCGTCTTAGCCCTTGTACACACGGTCGGAGATTCCGACGGAATGTGTCCGATCGGACCGTTTTGTCGGATATTCCGACTGTGTGTGGTCTACATCGGACTGTTTCCGTCTGAGTATCCGACAGACCAAGTTTTCCAACTTGTTGGTAACATTTTCAGACAAAATGCTCCGATCAGACATACTCCAATCATGTGTAGAGAATTCCGATCGGACAAAGTGCCACGCATGCTCAGAACAAATTCCTACACCAAAGCTATTGGCTACTAGCCTGAACGTAGTCCCGTCATAACTAAATAACGTCTTCACGTCGGATTTTCCGACAACTTTGTCCGACCGTGTGTATGCAACAGTTTCGGACAAAATCCGTTGAACAAAATTTGACGGACAAAATCCGACGGATTTGTTGTCGGAATCTCTGACCGTGTGTACAAGGGCTTAGAGGTGTGTTTGGGGTCATGAGGTGCCATGTTGAACTTCCAGTGACCAGTATGAGAGAATGAGAGAGATAACACCAAATTCAACACATCTGCTCTCCATTCACACCTGAGACCTTGTAACACTAACGAGTCACATGACACCAAGGAGGGAAAATGGCTAATTGGGCCCAATTTTGACATTTTCACTTAGGGATGTACTCACTTTTGTTGCCAGCGGTTTAGACATTAATGGCTGAGTTATTTTGAGGGACAGCAAATTTACACTGTTATACAAGCTGTACACTCACTACTTTACATTGTAGCAAAGTGCATTTCTTCTTGTCACATGAAAAGATATAATAAAATATTTACAAAAATGTGAGGGGTGTACTCACTTTTGTGAGATACTGTATGTGTAATGAAAAGTGATGACCCATAGACACATTTTTGCATGTACATCTGATCACATTGGTGCTGCATTTGCCAATACAGGCAACGCAAATTACGTTACTCATATTATACGTAAAGTTACAAAATTGTTAAATCATTGTAGGACAGATATGGATTTTACTGTTTCTGGGATGACTCTAAAGCCTCATACACACGATCGGACTTTATACAAACTTTCCCGTGGACTTTTGTGCAAAGGGCATTGGCCCTGAACTTGTTAAGCATACACACGATCTGACTTTTTCAGCCAACTTTCACCAAATCACATGGTTTTTCTGCTCTTTACTGCCACTTTTGGTCAACTTCTGTATTGTTGTCTTATCTTTTGCGCTGGTTCTGAGCATGCGTGTTTGTAAAGTCCGATGGTTTTCTGTGCAGACGATCAGAGTTTGCTCCATCGGACTTACGTTGTAGAAAAGTTTGTCCGTTCGTACAGCCAACAAAAGTCAGATGAAAACCGAAAAAGTTTGTCCGATGGAGCATACACACAGTTGGATGTTGCCTTAAAACAGCTAATTTGCATGTTTGTTGTCAAAAAGTCAGATCGTGAGTACGGGCCTTTAGAAGGCACAAAGACACAAGATAATTGTCACTTGACTCAATTGAGAGTAGTCAGATTACTGTAGCACCACCCTTGTGAGGAAATCTGGAAGATGACTATCCCCAAAGGCTGCAAGCCACCTGACACCTCTGACACCCTGGTTTCAGACACATTTCAAAGTGATAATGCAAGTAAACAGACACTATACCAAAGGAAAGGAAATTAGTATTTTACTTGAAGGGGAAGCTCTGGTTGTTCGCACCCTCTCCACTGCCACATTTGATACTTTTTTAGGGAGGAAGGGGGGAACGGGTACCTGGTTTATACAAGTACTCACTCCTACTTCTTGGTAAGATTGCAGCACGGCAATCTCCGTCATTTCTGGCTCCTCCTCCTTCCCACCGCTGCCTTCTGGGGCACACAGAGGTCACAGAAGGTGGCGGGGCCATTCAGAAAGCGCAGCATGAAAAGCATTTGATACAGTTTTGTGGCCCTACCTACACTATGTCCTACAATGCTGGGGATTTGGCCCTTATTTCCTTAGTTGGATCTCTTCTTTATATTATAAACCTAAGGCGTATGTCAAATATGCAGGGTATAAATCAACCACATTTGACATCTGCAGAGGTACTAGACAAGGTTGCCCACTATCCCCACTTATATTTGCCTTACTCATTGAACCCCTTGCCCAATCAATTCGCTCTGATCCCTCAATTAAAGGCTTTGAGTTAGCTGGACATCATCAGAAAACCTGTCTCTTTGCAGACAACATATTAATCTTTATGTCCTCCCCACATATTTCCGCTCCTAATCTTATCCGAAAACTTGATCAATTTGCTCATATTTATGGTTTAGCCATTAATCTTCAAAAATCTATGGCACTAAACATCTCCCTATCCCCCTCAGATGTACGACAGGCACAAACATCTCTCCCTTTCACATAGTCTACTACCAGTCTTCCATATTTAGGAATTAATCTTACGCCTCATCTCTCTGAACTATTTAGGACAAATTTTCCACCTATCTTACGACAAATTACCAACTTATTATTTCAGTGGTCTTCTCTCCCTATATCTTGGATTGGTAAAATCAATGTTATTAAGATGGCTATACTACCTAAAATTCTTTATCTTTTCACGGTTTAACCTATTTCGGTCCCAACATATTTTTTAAGAATAATGCAGCGTAAAATAACAACCTTTGTTTGGGGCTCTTTAAAACTCTGCTTACCTAAACATACATTATATCTTTCAAAACGTAAAGGTGGTCTCGGATTTCCTTATTTATCTACTTATTACCATGCGGCTCATTTGGCACAAATACCTAAATACCATGCGACAACTGAAATACCACTTTGGGTAGCTCTGGAGTCTATAGATTGTGACCCATTATCAATATCCAATCTCCCGAGGATACAGCCCTCTTGCCGGAAAAAACGTACAAATCCGATAGTTAAACAATCCCTCGCAATATGGGACAGATTTAAATTGTTATGTGGCTTACAATCTCCTCATAATCCAATCTTATCCTTCCTTAAAAATCCTCTTTTTTTATCCTGCCTCGAAATTTCCTAAAACCTTTAAAACATGAACCACCTTTAAATTGAACCAATTACATGATCTTACTTTCTCTCATTCCTTTAAAACATTCACAGACTTAAGTAATAGTCATGAACTTCCAAACTCTGGAATTTTCCGATATTTTCTGATAACAATTTTTTATATGCCTAATATCCAAGGAAGACTTGGACTAAATAATAATTTTTAATAATAAATTATCATACTTTGAAAACATATGTAAGCATGACCCCCATACAAAAGGACTTATTTCGAACATTTATGCCCAACTCATTTCTAAATCGGATTCTAGTCCACCCACATATGTAGCTAAGTGGAAATCTGATCTTTGATTCTAATTGGAAACAACAATATGGAATAAGATTTGGATTACTACAAAATCATCCTCTCAAAATATAGCTGATTTAGAAACTAACTACAAAGTACTTACACATTGGTACTTAGATCCTACCAGAATTGCGAAATTTGCCCCCAATTGCTCCTCCTCATGCTTTCGAGGCTGTACTGAACCTGGATCACATTTTTATATTTGGTGGACCTGTCCAATTGTCAAAAGATTTTGAGAAAACATATTCTACATGATCTCGACATTATTTGCAGTGTCCATTCTTCCTGATTCCTTGATTGCGCTTTTGAATTTCGAACCGACAATTCTCTCTAATAATCAGTTCAAGCTAATGCTGCAGATTACTACAGCCACAAAACAAACAATCACTAAAGCCTGGAAAACATGTACCCTGATATTAACTGAAATTAATTATAGAATTAATCAAGCCATGGTTCATGCCAAAACAGAGGCTATAACGCATGCCAAAATTCCTAAATTCAAGAATATATGGCTTCCTTGGATGACACATTTCCTGCCTTCTAATTTTGATGCAACCTTATTGATGTCTGGGTAAATTTCTCATGCATTTTCATTTTCTCATATGGTTGAAAACACGCCTTACCTCGGAGATCCCTTCCCTTTCATTTCCTTTCCTTTCTCCTCTCTCCTTTCTATTCTAACCCTTTCGCTATCCTACCTTTCTTATACTCCTTTCTCTTCATCAGGTTCATATAGCATCACTTTTAATTATATTTCATGTTTCTATGACGTTATTAACCATTGGAACTTCCTCTTACTTGAAATATGAGAGCGATAATTCCTTAACGTTTCTTTTATTAAAAACTTTAGATATTCTCAAATTATAATTTTATTGAGATTTCATTATTCTATCATAGTCTATGTTTAGACATTTTTACTTTCTTAACACTATAAGAAATGTCTCTCTGAGTTGACAATTTTTTGATTAAAGTAAGAGACAACTTTATCTTTTGTTATATTATAATGTTATACTGTATCTTACTATTGTATATTCCTGTATTGCTTTTGAACCTGTTCCCTGACTTACAAAATTTCAATAAACAAATTGGACAAGAAAGCGCAGCATGACTCATGCATGCGCAGTAGGAAACAGGCTGTGAAGTGGCAAGGCTTCACTTCTTGTTTTCCTTACTACAGATGCCAGCACCTGCACCCGAAGCTGATTGACAAATCGGCTAGGGGTGCCAATATCATGGGATCCCTGCACAGGTAAGTGTTCTTATGTTAAAAGTTAGCAGTTACAGTATTTTTTTTTTTTTTTTTTACAGCCTGAAACTCCGCTTTAAGGCATATAAGTCCAAGAATTGCTAAGATGGTTGGTTATCTTTCAGTATTAAACTTTGGTCTTAGTAAGCATACAAAGAATATGCAATGCAAGGGAAGATCACAATAAGTCACCTGGTGACGCTGGGATTCAGCTGGGTCTGTACTGGTGACAACAAGTGTAACCTTAGACAGTCTGCCCACGCTGTTCAGGCTGTGGTGTCTGTGCTTGTTTCCCAAAGCGGCTGGATCCCTGCTTTCAGCTGAAGGCTATGGTCCCAAGAGGAAGAGCTCCTCCCCAGGCTGGGCTATTTATTTATGGCCTCACTCAGCATTCCTCTCTCTCCCAGCTGACTGAAACTTGTAGTCTGCAGCAAAACCTGCTCCCATGCAAATCCTGGCTCTCCGGACCACATATCCCATGAACCCCTGCTTTCAGCTGTCCTCTCTCCCCCCCCCCCCCCCCCTCTCTCTCTCTCTCTCTCTCTCTCTCTCTCTCTGCATTCAGTAAAATGATGACTCAATGTCCAGGCTGAACACTAGAGGGAACTTGCTCACTGCAGCTGATGTTACAGAATGTCCCATGATGACACAGCAAGTTAGCCAGCACCTGTCTACATTAGGATATCAGGAAACATATTTCACATTGTGCAGCACATATGTTAGTGGAAGTAAGCTTCTGTCTTGAGTTATACACTAAATGCTGTGGTATACATAGCCTTCTAATCTTGATTGAACTGTTTCAGATAATAATCTCCATAGCATATCTTTAACTGTCATTTGCAGACTTACAACTTTGTGTTTCATTAGAAGTCTGGAGCATAAAATTTGGTATAAACCAGTTATACCTTATCTGTATGTGATTTCATCTGAGATGTGTTTCTGTTAAAACCTTATTTCCTGTACTAATAACACTGAGAGGTTGATTTACTAAAACTGGAGAGTGAAAACCTTTATAGAGCTCTGCATAGAAACCAATCAGCTTCCAGTTTTTTTGTCAAAGCTTAAAGGGGTTGTAAAGGAATTATTTTTTTAAAATAACAAACATGTTATACTTACCTCCACTGTGCAGCTTGTTTTGCACAGAGTGGCCCCGAACCTGGTCTTCTGGGGTCCCTCGGCGGCTGTCTCGGCTCCCCCCAGCAAGTACTTCTCACCTTCATGCAAGCTCCCTCTCATGGTGTGGAGTACTTGCGGGCGTGCTCCCGGTGGCTATAGCCGCTCGCTGTATCACTCGGCCCGCCCCATCATTGGCTGTGATTGACAGCAGCGCAAGCCAATGGCTGCGCTGCTTTCAATACCTCCACTGTAACCAATCAGCGGCCAGGCTGATCGGCGAAGAGGATGTCGGGGGAGAGGGCGGGACTTTCGAAGGGTCAGGTAAGTATAACGGGGGGGCTGGGGAGTCCAGTATTGTCAGATGGTTTTTCACCTTAATGCATAGAATGCATTAAGGTTAAAAATGTTTTACCTTTACAACCCCTTTAATTGAACAAGCTGAATTTAGAAGCTGTTTGGCACCAGAAAATAAATAATGGGATATGGTTATCCAAGATATTGGTGTCCTAAGAACATTTACCTGAAGTTCAGCTACCCTGACTAGAAGTCATACAAACATTGGGTCCTTATAGAATCCTGTGGCACATCTGTGCATTCCCCGGTTTCCCTGGCCATGCTCAAAGAATGCTATTACTGAAGTCCTAAACCTGCCCTGTCTTTATGCATGTGTGAAAAATCACCTCTGCATGCGCAGATGCAAAGCCTGTGGGCACATCTGCACATGCACTATTGTGGTGCCTGGGGGGGTGGAGCCACTGCCCAGATGGGACTGAAGTTCTGCTTTAAGTTACTGACTTGGGGAAAGCATACAGGTAAGGTAAGGTAAGGAGCTCTGACTTTCCTGATCTGCATGCTTGCTCCAGGACATTGTCACAAAGTATTAAAGCCAGAGACAGCCAGGCATCTATTGTTTTCAGAAGGCTGTTGGCCATGGAAACCAATAAGTACTAAACTGCAAATTGAAATGATTACATACTGTACATTATATTGTCAAAAGTATTGGCAATATAATGTACAGTATGTAAATGCCTTTACACACACGTGAACTTTAATGGCATCCCAGTCTTAATCCGTAGGATTCAATTTTGAGTTGGGACACCCTTTGCAGCTATAACAGCTTCAACTCTTCTGGGAAGGTTTAGGAGTGTGTCTATGGGAACGTTTGACCATTCTTCCAGAAGTGCGTTTGTGAGGTCAGGCACTGATGTTGGCCAAGAAGGCCTGGCTTGCAGTCTCCTCTCTAATTCAATGCAGGCTAGTCAAGTTCCTCCACCCCAAACTCACTCATCCATATCTTTATGAACCTTGCTTTGTGCACTGGTCCAAATCATTTGGTGGAGGGGGGATTAGGGTGTGGGGTTGCTTTCATGGGTTAGGCTTGGCCCTTTAATTCCAGTGAAGCAAACTCTTAAGGCACCGGCATACCAAGACATTTTGGACAATTTCATGCTCCCAACTTTGTGAGAACAGTTTGGGGATGGCCCCTTCCTGTTCCAACATGACTGCACACCAGTACAATAGGTCCATAAATACATGGATGAGCGAGTTTGGAGTGGGGGAACTTGACTGGTCTGCACAGAGTCCTGACCTCAACCTGATAGAACACGTTTGGTGCGAATTAGAGCGGAGACTGCGAGCCAGGTCTTCTCATCCACATCACTGCCTGACCTCACAAATGCACTTCTGGAAGAATGGTCAAACATTCCCATAGACACACTCCTAAACCTTGTGGACAGTCATCCCAGAAGAGTTGAAGCTGTTATAGCTGCAAAAGGGTGGGCCACCTCAATATTGAACCCTACGGACTAAAACTGGGATGCTATTAAAGTTCACATGTGTGTAAAGGCACGTGTCCTAATACTTTTTACAATATAGTGTATGTAATCCAGTATTTGAATGCAAGTTTGTAAGAGTCCATTCACAAAGTGGCAACACAACTTCCAGGGAGACTTTGGGAAGCAACTTGGACACGACTTGAGTATGAATCACAGCACGACTTGAGGCAACTTGAAGTTGCCTGCAGGACAGGGCACTTTGCCAGTGGCCAATCACATAATAACCAGCTCTGTGGGAGGGAGGGGTTTGCCTAGAAAACTATTTTTACTTCCTGGAAAGTTGCTTCAGTTAAGACAGGAGATCCGACTTGGAGGCAACTTCCATTGAAATCAATGGGTACAAGTTGCCTAGAAGTTGGATTGAAGTAGTACAGGAACCTTTTCTGAAGTCAGAGTGTGCATTAAGATGGCTCTCATTCACTTACATTGATTTTATCATGTTGCCGACTTGAGGCAACTTGGGACGACTTCAAGTCGGATCCAAAGTTGCCCTTGTGTGAATGGACTCTAAAGCCGCGTACACACGTAGCCGTCTGTCCGACATACTTAGAGCCATCTATCCGACGTACTTAGTCTGGCGGACTTCCCACCAGACTGTCCATCAGACTTTCCGAACGGGCTACTTGCCCACACACGGCACTTTTTCAGCGGACTAATACGGCGTACTAAGTCCGCCGTACTATCCGCCCTACTGAACGGACTCGCCCACGCACGCGGAGGACAGAAGAACCGAAGAGGGGGGGCAAGACCCCCGAAGTCGGAAGAAGAGGGTGGCGGCGAGGAAGAAAGCCGCACTCCTCCGCTAGTAAAAGAGCTACAAGAAGATAGCGGAGGAGTCCGGCGAGAAGACCCCCGAAGACGGAAGACCCCCGGAGCTGTGCAATAAATTATTTTATCTTGTGTGTTGTGTTTTTTTGTACTTTATTTTACAGGTGAATGGGAAGGGGTACATTGTACCCCATACTCATTCACATAGGGTGGGGGGCCGGTATCCGGGGGCCCCCTTATTGAAGGGGGCTCCCGGATTCCGATAAGCCCCTCGCCTGCAGACCCCGACAACCAACGGCCAGGGTTGTCGGAAAGAGGCCCTTGTCCTCATCAACATGGGGACAAGGTGCTTTGGGGTGGGGGGGGCGCGCGGCCCCCCTCTTCCCCAAGGCACCCCCCATGTTGAGGGCACACGGCCTGGTACGGCTCAGGAGGGGGGGGGGGCGCTCGCTCGCCCCTCCTTTCCTGGCCGGCCGGGTAGCGTGCTTGGACAAGGGTCTGTTGTGGACTTTGGGGGGACCCCCACGCCGATTTTTTTCGGCGTTGGGGTTCCCCTTTAAGTCCATACCAGGTGGCGGGGCCAGCAATGTCTCCTTCGCGGGCCCCGCCTACCTGGAGACCCGCTCGAAATGAGCGGACTTTTCTCCGGGCGGGAAAAGTCCGTTCATTTCAAAAGTACGGCGGACTGGCATACACACGGCCGGATTGTCCGCCGAAATGCGAGTCCGGCGGGAAGATTGGAGTGCAAAACTACATTCTAAGTCCGCCGTACTTTCGGGTCAAAAAAGTATGCCAGAGGCTACACACGGGGGGATTGTTTGGCGGACTTGAGTTTGCCGGACCTTTTCACCCGCTTGTTTGATCGTGTGTACGCGGCATAAGGGCTAAAAAATAGGATTTTTATATACAGCTTACCTTTAAAATCCTTTTCTTGAGAGTACATCATGGGACACAGGAGCTCATTACATAGTGGGTTATAATGGCACCTCTGGTGATTGGACACTGGTTAACCCCAATTAAGGAGAATACCTCCCCTATATAACCCCTCCCATATGTGAGGCACCTCAGTTTTGTAGCAAAGCAATAGGAAACCACGTAAAACCCAAGAGGGGCGGGAGCCCTGTGTCCCATGATGTACTCTCAACAAAAGGATTTTACAGGTAAGCTGTATATAAAAATCCTATTTTCTTGATCATACATCACGGGACACAGGAGATCATTACATAGTGGGATGTCCCAAAGCAATGCTCAGATTGAGGGGAGGGAGACACAGATTATAATTATAGACCGACATGGGCCGGAGGACCTAAACTGCAGCCTGCAGTACACTGCGCCCAAAGGCGATATCCTCTTGCCCTCTGACATCCACCTGATAGAATCTGGTGAATGTGTGGACTGATGACCAAGTTGCAGCCTTACAGATCTGAGCCAGGGAGGCCTGGTGATGCACTGCCCAAGAAGCACTTACAGCCCTAGTAGAGTGCGCCTTCACTTGAAAAGGAGGGATTTTCCCTTTAACACTATAGGCCTGAGAAATAGTCTGTCTAATCCACCTTGAGAGAGTGGATTTTGATGCCGCCTGGCCCTTCCTAGGGCCTTCCGGCAAAATAAATAAGAAATCAGTTTTCCTTATCTGAGCAGTTGCTTGAAGATAGATACTGATTGCCCTAACCACATCCAAAGTGTGCAAAGATTCTTCTTCTGCGGACTGTGGGTCCGGAAAAAAGGATGGTAGGATTACATCTTGATTCAAATGGAATCCCGAAACCACCTTAGGTAGAAAGGACCTGTTGGGGCGCATGACCACCCGGTCCTTATGAACAATTAGATATGGCTCTTTGCTGGAGAGAGCTGCTAGTTCTGACACTCTTCTAGCCGTGGATTTGGCTACCAAGAAAACAAATTTTTTGGTCAAAAGAACCAATGAAGCCAGATGCAAAGGTTCAAAAGGTTGCCCCTGCAAAGCCGAGAGAACCAAATTCAGATCCCATGGGCATATCGGAGGTTTGACTGGCGGCCTTATCTGCATAGCTCCCTGGATGAAAGCCCGCACCAGGGAATGCGATGCAAGTGGCTTCTGAAAAAACAATGACAAGGCCGAAATCTGCACCTTGATAGTGCTTATGGCCAAATTCATTTCTAGGCCTAAGTGAAGGAAGGCCAAGATACTGCTAATGACATACTTTCTAGGATGCCATTTCCTGAGTTCACACCAGGAAAAATATGCCCTCCAGATTTTGTAGTAAATAAGCCTGGAGGCCGGCTTTCTGGCATTAACCAGAGTAGAAAGGACTGGCCCTGAAAGCTCACGGTCTCTCAGAATGTGGGTCTCAGCAGCCAAACCGTCAAATTCAGACTGTGTAAAGCCCCATACACACTATCAGATTATCTGCTGAGTTTTTCCTTCAGATTTACCAAAACCATGTAGTAGAAGGGCCTGCCTGATTGCATACACATTGAAACTCCTAATGTTTGTCCTCATATTATATGGTTTTGGTAAATCTGAAGGAAAAACTCAGCAGATAATCTGATAGTGTGTATGGGGCTTAAAGCAGGATGGTAAATCGGACCCTGTGAGAGCAGATCTGGCCAGAGAGGGAGGATCCATGGCCTGCCTACTGCCAACTTCATGATCTCTGCATACCACAGTCGCCTGGGCCAAGCCAGGGCTACCAAAAGAATCGATTTTGTCTCCCTCTTGACTCTTCCCAGGAACCGCGACAGAAGCGGGCACGGGGGGGAAGGCATAAATCAGATTGTACTGCTCCCAGGGAACTGTCAGAGCATCTGACCCCTGAGCAAGTGTATCTCTTGTTTTTGACACGAATTTGTCCAGTTTTCTGTTGAACCTGGACGCAAACAGATCTACGTCTGGAGTACCCCACCTGCGACATATGTCCAAAAACACGTCCTGGAATGAAGACTGCAGAAAGACATGGAACATGCTTTTCTGCCCAGACAAGTATGCGATTCACCTCTTTTTGCGCAACCAGACTCCTGGTACCGCCCTGGTGATTGATATAGGCCACTGCTGTGGCATTGTCGGACTGAACCCGAACAGGGAGACCCCGTAGTCTGGAAGACCACTTTATGAGAGCCATGTAAACTGCCCGGATCTCCAAGACATTTATGGGCAATAGCTTCTCGATCGCAGACCATCTCCCCTGCGAGCACGTCTCCTCTAACACTGCTTCCCAGCCTGTCAGGCTGGCATCTGTCGTAATAACCTTCCATGGAAGAGGAAGAAAAGTTTTGCCTTTCAGCAAATTCTCGGTTTGTAACCACCAGACGAGACTCTTGCGTGTCCCTGGGGATAGATGCATAGGAAGATCCAAGGATTGGGGCTTCCTGTTCCAAGCCGCAAGGATGCCTCTTTGCAGAGGCCTTGAGTGGAACTGGGCAAATGGAACGGCCTCGAAGGAGGCGACCATTTTCCCTAACAGTCTCATGCACAAGCGAATGGGGGAAGATCTCCTGCCCAGAATTAGGCGCACCAGATCCCTGATGGCCAAGGCTTTTGGCCTTGGAAGAAACACCTTGCCGTGAGTGGTGTCGATAAACATACCCAGTTATTCCAACCTGGTAGCAGGCTGTAGGGACGACTTTTCTAGGTTTATAATCCAACCTAGGCGCTGCAGGTGTTCTAGCGTTCTGGAAACACTGTGGTTCAGGAACGCTACTGTTTTCTCCATGAGAAGCAAGTCGTCTAGATAAGCCATGACGGCTATACCCTGAGCTCTTAGGTTTGCCAAGAGAGGGTCCAGAATCTTTGTGAAGATTCAAGGGGCTGTAGCGAGCCCGAACGGCAAGGCCACAAATTGAAAATGGCACCGTTCTACCGCGAACCTTATGCCGCTTACACACGGTCAAACTGTTTGACGTACTTAGTCTGTTGAAACACATTTCAGCGGACAATCTGCTCGTGTGTGGGCTTCAGCTGACTTTTTCAGCGTGCAGTCCGGAGTACTAAGAATTTCGGATTTTCCAAAAATCTGTCCGTCGTACTTTGGTTTCAGCGGACAATACGGTCGTCAGTATGCTAGTTCGACGGACTAAGAATGACGCATGCCCAGAAAGGATTTACACGGCGGAAGGGTGCTTTGCTGTGTCTTGGACTTCCTATTTCTAGTCCCGTCGTACGTGCTGTACACGTCATCGCGCAAGCTTTCGACGGACTGTTTGTGTATCCGTGTGTGGTCAAGTCCGTTCAGTGGAAACTACGACGGATTGTCCGTCGGATTGTATGACGGACTAAGTACGCCATACAATCCGCTCGTGTGTACGCGGCATTAGATACTTTTGGTGTGCGGGAAAAGTTGGCACATGGAGATATGCATCCTTGATGTCTATTGATGCCATAAACTCTCCCCCTTGCAGGGAGGAGACCACAGTGCGAATTGACTGCATTCGGAAGGACCTGATGCGTAAAAACCGGTTCAGATCCTTCAGATCCAGGATAGGTCTGACACTTCCATTTGGCTTTGGAACGGTGAAGAGATTTGAGTAAAACCCTGAACCCTGTTTTTTTGGGTCCACTTCTACTATCACCCCCTGGGATAGTAAATGATCTAAGGCCAGAAATAGCGTTTTTTGCTTTACTGGGTCCCTGGGGAACCTTGACCTTAGAAAGCGAGAAGGTGGAATCTCCTGAAACTCTAGCTTGTAGCCCAGAGATACCGAAGATTTAACCCACTTGTCCCGGATCTCTTCCCGCCAGGCTTCCGCAAACTGCCGAAGCCTTACCCCCACTCGGCCGAGCGGGGGCGCCCCTTCACAAGGAAGCTTTTGGGCTCTTCTTGGCAGGCTTTCGCCCCCAAGTCTTTTTCTGCCCCTGGGCTCGGCCCTGAACCTTTCCTGTAGAGGAGGGTTGAGAAGGCCGTCGCCACTGCTTAGAGCTTGATGCTCCGGGAGAGAGAGAATGCCTAAAAGATGGACGTTTGTTCCTTTTGACTGGAAGGAGAGTAGATTTACCCCCTGAAATTTTTTGGACGAATTTGTCTAATTCTTCTCCAAACAAACATTCCCCTTTAAACGGGAACCCAATCAAATGCTTCTTGCATGATAGCTCAGCTGCCCAATTCTTTAGCCATAGGGCCCTTCGCATGTGTACCAACAGGAGAGATAATTCTCCAATTCCTCACTGGGAAGGAGGCCAAGCATCTGCTTAACCTGTTCCTTGAGGAACTGACACAACCCCACGGCTGCGACTGTAGGTTGCACTACAGCGCCATTCATGGAAAAGGAGGCTTTTAATAATGTTTCCAACCTCTTATCAGTTGGATCTTTAAATACCTGCGCATTATCCAATGGACAGGTCAGGTTTTTATTCACGCAAGAGACAGCCGCATCGACAGATGGGACCCCCCATTTCTTGGTGAAACTTTCCTCCAGAGGATAATGCATAGAAAACCTTTTAGGAGGAGCAAACAGTTTATCGGGATGTCCCCAATCCTCATACATCAATTTATCCATTAAGGGATGAATTGGAAAGGAAAAAGCAGTCTGTGGGATTTTCCTGACTCCCAGGGAAGAAACAGAGGACGTAGCGACTTCAGCAGCAGGCATTCTGAATGTGGTACGCACCAATTCAGTATAATACTGCACCTGTTTTCTGAGCGCCTGGGAGGAGGGGACTCTCTCTTCTTCCTCTGATTCCTCCGACTGCTCAAGATCCCTGTCCCAAGATAGGGATCTCTCCTCTTAGTCAGAAGAATCATCTGAAAGAGGAATCTCAGCAGAGGGAGGGGATCTACCGCTTTTCCTGCTATCTTTCAGGGAAGCAGAAATAAAATTCTGGATTCTCCCTTCAAAACCCTCCAATGTAGCCCTAAGGGAATCCTCAGTGACGTATACTGGGGCTGAGACATTAGGAGAGGCTGCAAAACCTGACAGGGGCACTGACTCATCCTGTGAGGCTGGCTCCAGTCTTGCAGGGGGGGATGGTAACTTACAGGCATTTTTAGAACCCCTGGACCTAGGCGGTGATTTACCAGTGCCCTTGTTACCTCTCCCTGAGACCCTCTTATGAGGAGACATAGTCCTAAGCTACAAAGCAGAGGTACTAATACAAAGTGCAATCATTGTTGTGCTAAAAGTCTCACAATAAAATATATATGCTTAATACTGCACAACCTGATGCTGAGTAGGTGTCTAAGGTTTGCCTGGATCCAATCCCCTGGGATGCTTACTGCCCACAGCTCCTGTGTCTCTCACTTACAGCCCCCTGACGCTCTGGGCTTTTAAAACTGCCGCCTGGCGCCTGCGCAGTACAGCGCAGTGCACACCAACGTGTACGGCTCACAACCACACTCCCCCTCCTCCATTAGCCCAGGAGCCCACTCGCGTGCGTGCACGAGGACCTTTGGAATCCAGAGGGGGAAAAGGAATCTCATCAGAGCTGCGTGGGACCCCCAGACTACGTGGGACCCCTGTATTACCTTATTTTGGCAGGGACTGCAGTGTAGACGTGAGACCTCTGGAGAACCAGGCTTCACTGAGCGTGTGTACTGAAAGGCATGTAAGTATGCATCAGGCTGCTCTTACTCCCTCTAGTGGTGGAAACCAGGTAAGACATACAACTACTCAAATGAAGAAATCCATAATATAATTATATATAGGATTAACTTCCCTTACCTGTCCTCGCCGCAGGAATTGCTGAAAACAGACAGATTCCAGCCTTCACCCATCACGGCGGGCAGAGTTGTGCCAACCTTCAGGTTTTTCTGGGGTTCTTTCTCAGAAGAACCTCCTACCTGGACCTTGTAAAAGACTCTGCCAGAAACTTTCGTGCCACTATGTAAACAATACACCAAGTCTGGTTTTCCCAGAGCCCAGTCTTCCAATAGGAGAGGACTTACAGGCCAAACCTCCTTTCTTCGGATGACGAGGCCCGGGTACCATACCATCTTGGGAGTCAAATATCGGCCCAAGATATGGATCCGGTTTGTTGTAGCCCTTAGGCCCCCACAGGGACCTGCACAGAGCTTTCTTCATAGCACATGTTTTACGTGACCAACCACCATAGACACTGGCGAAAAAACTGAGGTGCCTCCCATATGGGAGGGGTTATATAGGGGAAGAATTCTCCTTAATTGGGGTTAACCAGTGTCCAATCACCAGAGGTGCCTATATAACCCATTATGTAATGAGCTCCTGTGTCCCGTGATGTATGATCAAGAAAAGTGGTTACATGTGTGTTACTCACTGACCACAACAGCTTTTCTTATATATAAAATAATCGCGTGATATGTGTAGTGAGAAATTCATTACCTAAGATTTGGGGGATGCCACTGCTAGAAAAAGAAAACACCAAAGATGATTCCAGCAATCACTAGGCTTGTTTTGATTGAACTGTTGTGAACATAAAAAAAACAAAATAAAAGTACTCTGCCAGTTAAAAGATATCAGATATCAATGTAACCACAGTGATAGTCAAATCAATATAGTAAAATATCTTGCTCAAACTAGCAAATTATCAACAGTGAATAAAAACAAAAAATGAAACAAACATGTGTCATCCACATAAAATGTGTCAGTTCGTGTCCATATTGTTCATTACTCAAAATCTACTGTGAAATATATCTCAAAAATACCAATGTGACATATCAACATAAATGTCCAAAAACAAATCAAAAATGTGTCCAAACGATTTTCAAAAAAGACAAACAGCTGAGTAAAGGTGCATTGTTCCCAGTTTTCCTTAATAATGACATCCAATAAAGTGCTTCTGTGTTTCCCCAGTGCTCAAAAGTAGAAATAATGGCCTCTTATCCAATCTCCATGATCTCCAGATTATAAGAGATCATCTGGGATTGTAGCCTTATACGGGGAAACACATCGGAAGGATATAGGAGCTGAGACGTTACCATGCTCCATACTTGGTGGTGTAAGCCGCAGTCGGACCCCTCTCTCTACCGCTCATTTTTTATCTAATTGCTGTAAATGCATTCATATTATTAAACTCATTTCTTTTTTGGACGTACTGCACAATGACTCTTCCTTCTTTTTATATATACACACAACATGGCCCAATACTAAGAATAGCTGGCTCAAGGCTCACAACAAGATCTGGCGTGGAGATTGAGGCATCTATGGTTGAACATATGATCCACTTCCACACAGTGCCGATATACAGACCTGAACCTGGGAGGTGGAAGGAAGCGCTGCAATTCACACTGTTCGTGATCTCTTAAGCCCCGTACACACGAGAGGACTTATGTCCGACAGACTTCCGAAAGAGTTCCGTCTGAGTTCTGCTGGAATTCCGACGGAGTTCTGACAGACTTTTTGGCTGAGCGGACTTGGCCACACACGATCACACTAAACTCTGACGGATTCGAACGTGATGACGTACGACTGGATTCGAATAAGGAAGTTCATAGCCAGTAGCCAATAGCTGCCCTAGCGTCGGTTTTAGTCCGTCGGAGTAGCATACACACGAGCGAATTTTTCGAAGGGACCGGGTCCGGCGGAGTTCCTTCGGAAAAATTTGAAGCATGTTCCATATTCTAAAGTCCTTCGGACTTTGGCGAGTCAAAAGTCCGTTGCAGCCCACACACGATCGAATAGTCCGACGGACTCAGTCCGTCGGACTTTGGATGTTGAAAAGTCCGCTCGTGTGTACGCGGCATTATAATCTGAAGATCATGGAGATTTGTTAAGAGGCAATTATTTCTACTTCTGAGCACTGGCGAAACACAGAAGCACTTTAATGGATGTCATTAACCACTTTCAGACCGGACCATTTTGCTGGTAAATGACCAGAGGTCTTTTTACAATTTGGCACTGCGCTGCTTTAACTGGTAATTGCGCGGTCATGCAATGTTGTACCCAAACAAAATTTGCGTCCTTTTCTTCCCACAAATAGAGCTTTCTTTTGATGGTATTTGATTGCCTCTGCGATTTTTATTTTTTGCGATATAAACGTAAAAAGACCGCAAATTTTGAAAAAAAATGATATTTTCTACTTTTTGTTATTAGAAAAATCCAATAAACTCAATTTTAGTCATACATTTAGGCCAAAATGTATTCAGCCACATGTCTTTGGTAAAAAAAAAGTCAATAATTGTATATTTATTGGTTTGCGCAAAAGTTGTCACATCTACAAACTAAGGTACGTTTTCTGGAATTTACGCAGCTTTTAGTTTACGACTGCCTATCTCATTTCTTGAGGTGCTAAAATGGCAGGGCAGTACAAAACCCCCCCAAATGACCCCATTTTGGAAAGTAGACCCCCTAAGGAAATTGATAAGTGGCATGTTGAGCCCATTGAATATTTTATTTTTTTGCCTCAAGCGATTGAATAATGACAAAAAAAAAAATTTTTTTTTTTTTTTACACAAAGTTGTCACTAAATGATATATTGCTCACACATGCTATGGGCATATGTGAAATGACACCCCAAAATAAATTTTGCTGCTTCTCCTGAGTACGGGGATACCACATATGTGGGACTTTTTGGGAGCCTACCCGCGTACGGGGCCCCGAAAAAAAGCACCGCCTTCAGGCTTTTTAAGGGCGTAAATTTTTGATTTCACTTCTCACTACCTATTACAGTTTTGAAGGCCATAAAATGCCAAGATGGCACAAAACCCCCACAAATGACCCCATTTTAGAAAGTAGACACCCCAAGCTATTTGCTGAGAGGCATGTTGAGTCCATGGAATATTTTATATTTTGCCACAAGTTGCGGGAAAATTACAAACTTTTTTTTTTTTTTTTTCACAAAGTTGTCACTAAATGATATATTGCTCACGCATGCCATGGGCATATGTGAAATGACACCCCAAAATAAATTATGCTGCTTCTCCTGAGTACGGGGATACCACATGTGTGGGATTTTTTGGGAGCCTAGCTGCGTACGGGGCCCCGAAAACCAAGAACCGCCTTCAGGTTTTCTAAGGGCGTAAATATTTGACTTCACTCCTCACTACCTATTACAGTTTTGAAGGCCATAAAATGCCAAGATGGCACAAAACCCCCACAAATGACCCCATTTTAGAAAGTAGACACCCCAAGCTATTTGCTGAGAGGCATGTTGAGTCCATGGAATATTTTATATTTTGCCACAAGTTGCGGGAAAATTACAAATTTTTTTTTTTTTTCACAAAGTTGTCACTAAATGATATATTGCTCACGCATGCCATGGGCATATGTGAAATGACACCCCAAAATAAATTCTGCTGCTTCTCCTGAGTACGGGGATACCACATATGTGGGACTTTTTGGGAGCCTAGCTGCGTACGGGGCCCCCGAAAACCAAGCACCGCCTTCAGGCTTTCTAAGGGCGTTACAGTTTTGAAGGCCATAAAATGCCAAGATGGCACAAACCCCCCCCCCCAAATGACCCCATTTTGGAAAGTAGACACCCCTAAATTTAGGGGTACACTAGTGAGACTAGGTAATAAATGGCGGGTGCCCTGAAACTATAAAAAAATAACTAACCAACCAGCGTCACCTGTAACAGTTATATGGTGATCACTGGTGAAAGGGTTAACTAGGGGGCAATCAGGGGGCTTTATGCGGTAGTATATGGGGGTCCCTGGCACTATAAAAAGCTGCGGCGAACCTAAATACCTACCTGCCTAACTAGCGTCACCTGTGACACTAATATAGCGATCAGAAAAACGATCGCTTATTAGGCTGGGTTCACACTGGAGCGATGAGGGAACGCCACGAATCCGCGGCGGGTTCCCGCATCACATGCCTCCCGGCGGCAGTTCACACTGCCCTATGCGAACTGCTGGGAGTGTCAGTGAAATGTTAATGACACCCCCAGATCAGTTCGCATATCGCAGTGCGATCTGCAAACTCGGATCGCATGGTGTGAACACCCATGCGATCCGATTCTGCTGCGGACCAAAAAAAGGGTCCCGTGCGAGTTTGCGGCGGGTGCGACACGAATTCAGCCATACTATCTGTATACTATCTGTATGGCTGAACTCGAATCGCACAGAGATCGGATGTGATTTGCACTGCAGTGCGGTGCGAATCACATTCGTTCTCATAAACCGCTGCAATGTGAACCCAGCCTTAGTGACACTGGCGACGGGGGGTGATCACGGGGTTAAACCTTTATTGGGGGGGTTAGGGGGGTACATTAGAACTAAAGGGGGCTAACCCTAACTGCCCTAACAGTTATTACAGTCACAAATGACACCAATGCAAAAAAAATAAAAAATGACATTGGTGTCACTGTGACTGGGGGGCAGGGGTAATTGGGGGGGTGATCGGGGGGGTGTGAGTGTGCCTGGCATGTTCTACTGTGAAGTGTCATGTTGGTGCAACTCACCGATCCTCTCTCCTCGGTGTCGGAACGAAAAATACCGACACGGAGGAGAGATTACATCACTTCCTCTCCTGTGTTTACATTACAGGAGAGGAAGTGATGTCACGAAGGATTTCTATTCGTCGGGAGCGATCGCGAGGGGGTGGCCATGAATGAATGGCCGCCCCCTCATCCCGGATCGCTCGCGAACGAATACCGACCGCCGCAGGCACCAGGCGGGGGCCCGATCGGGCCCCCGACCCGCGGGAAGGCAGGGACGTACAGGTACGCCCATATGCCTGCCCGTGCCATTCTGTCGACGTACATCGTCGTGCGGGCGGTCGGGAAGTGGTTAATTAAGAAAACTGGGAACAGTGCACCTTTACTCATCTGTTTGTCTTTTTTGAAAAGCTTTTGGACATGCATTTTTTTATTTTTTTTTATTTGTTTTTGGACATTTCTATTGATATATCACATTGGTATTTTTGAGATATATTGCACAGTAGATTTTGAGCAATGAACAATATGGAGACTAAGGCCTAATTCACGCCTATGCATTTTTAGTGCTTTTTGCATTTTGCAGATTTGCACAGCAGTTCATTCTACATGGTTTCCTATGGAACACGTTCTGTGGTGCAAATCTGCAAAATACAAAAAGCACAAAAAATGCACAGGTATAAATCAGGCCTAAGTGACACATTTTATGTGGATGATACGTTTGTTTCATTTTTTGTTTTTTATTCACTTTTGCTAATTTGCTAGTTTGAGAAAGATATTTCACTACTTTGATCTGACTATCGCTGTAGTCACTATTGATAGAGTCTGATATCTTTTAACGGACAGCGCACTTTAATACATTTTTTTTTATTTTTGTCTACTTTCCAGTATTCAGGGAATTTTTTAAGTGCAGCAGTCTGTTATAAATTATTTTAGCACAAGGTTGTTCTTATATATACATTGATCTGTTGTGAGATGGCATTTGCGCTTATACCTGTAAAGCAGGGGTGTGTTCCCTGAGTGGCTCCTCCTTCCCAGTATTTCCTGTAACAGTAACATTGAATCTTATTACCCATCAGACACACTGCATAGGACTTACCTATGCCAAGCCTCTTGGCAGGCCACTATACAGTCAGAGCACCCATTTAGTGAAACTAAAGTCTGTAGATGAAATGTGTGGGAAGGAGAATATAAATATAAAAATACTCACTGCATATTTACCATGCACCGAATAGATGGAATTCACTATTCAACTAGTACAGTTTACAAATGTTTAGAGCATGACCCGCTGGCATTTGATTTGTCTCTGACTTGCATTTCTCCTGTCTCTTTAGAACTACTTGTACTATATAAATGCATTTCACTTAACTGAAAAGTAGAACAATTCCCAGCCTACAATATTTGCATCCCTCCTGTTTTTGTGGACCTAGATTGGGCACAATCAAATGCAGGGATTAACAATTTTATTATTAAAATATTTTATTTGAAGGCTGCAAAATGCATAATGCCCCATATATTATTAGTGCATGCTATTATGTTTCCCTTAACGTCGATCCCTTGTATATTTTTACTACTTGCCGACCAGCTGTCGTCATTGTATTGCGGCAGATCGGCTCTTTCCTGCGAATCAATTCGTTATTGTATATTGGTTCGGGAATATTAGTTTGTGGACATACATGCATGCACCAACTTGGCAGCGTTAGTCCCAACCCTACGCTGCTTCTCCTGTTCCTGGATAGGCCTCAGGCAGCCTAGCAGCCAGGTGTCCCTGGGATAGGCCTTAGGCTTCCGGCCTAGCAGCCTGGGGCACCATAACACATGTCTACCTAGACAGCCGTCCAGGTGCCACAGAACCCAGATCACCTGACTCCACCCAAATAAATAGGCTCTCCCAGCAGGCCAAGGGACCA
The DNA here is from genome assembly GCF_037356315.1 of Lithobates pipiens. Lineage (NCBI taxonomy): Eukaryota > Metazoa > Chordata > Amphibia > Anura > Ranidae > Lithobates > Lithobates pipiens. The sequence continues at coordinate 19,681,356 of NW_027507696.1, forward strand.
AAAAAAAATCTCTGTCCATTAGCTGAGACACGCCATCCATTCATGGCTGAGCTTGCAAAGCCCCAGTCTTATCTAATGCCACTAGCATAGTGCCACCTAGCGACAGAAGAGACGGCTGCAACAAGTCCAGATTTAGAGAGGAATCAATTGATCCAATTGAGGCCAATATTTCCTGGCAAATACATCTGATAGCAACCCTGCCCAAACATCAGGTGCTACATCTGGAAAACTATTTTTGAATGCTTAAAGCGTTTGTACAACATTTCATATTCCTGAAAGGTGCCTGCATGTACTTGTATGAAAAAATATCCTGTTCTCTTTGTATTGCTGCCTTTTTGTAAAATCCATGATGTTCCTTTCAGTCCCTCTGCTTTCCTATCAAATACCCACCACACTAAGCAGGAACTCATTACCAGGACAAGATCATCTAGCTCCCAGGGCAAAAATACTAAACTGTGTCCCTCCCCCCTTCAAGATGTATGCATCACGTGTCTGCAAAAATCCCTTCCACCCCGCAAAAAAAAAAAACATAGAGCACTAAGGCCGCGTACACACGCGGGGACTGTTTGCCCAACTTTGTCCGTCAAACAGTTTCGGCAAACAGTCCGCTCAAAATTAGCATGGACGAACATGGCCACACACGACGGACGAACAGTTTGCTGAAACCGTGCGCGATGACGTGAACGGCACGTACGACGGGACGAAAAATACGACGTCCTATACACTGCATTATAACTTTCGGCGTGTAAATCCTTTCTGAGCATGCGCGGAACTTAGTTTGTCGAACAAGCCTACACACGAGGGGACTGTTCGCTGAAACAAAGTTTCAGCGGACAGTTTTTCGGAATTTCCGAAAAACCTTGTTCAGCGGACTGTTCGCTGAAACTGTCCGCTGAAAGCCCACACACGAGCGGACTGTTTGCCGAAACACTGTTCAGCGGACAAAGTTGGGCGAACAGTCCCCGCGTGTGTACGCGGCCTAAATGACTTCCTTATCCCTAGACATAAATTCCCTTTGCAACTCAAAATTCTCCCCAAACTAAAATTCCCCCACCTCCCAGTACAAATCCCCCAGCACAAATCTTTCCCAGCCTTCCCCCTCTCAGTTCAAGTCCTTCCTGTCTCCAAATCTCCCCTGCTAGCTCAAACTCCCCCCCCCCCCCCCCCACCAAAAAACAAAACCAAAAATAACAGACTCTTAGAACACATCCTCATCCCTTAACTTTCCCATCCTCCCCAAATCCTACCTCTTAGCACAAATCATCCCCCCACTCAAATCCTCCTTATAGCACAACCCTCCAAATCCCCCCTGATAAAGGGGTGTGCAGTGGTGTTTGGGAAGCGACAGGAAATGCGGTGGGCAGATAAAAAAATAAAAATTTTGATAGATCAAAATATGTGGCCAATGGCAATGGACAAAGATGGAACCCCAGATATATAAAACTGTAAAGGTGATCAAATACCACCAAAAGAAAGCTCTATTTGTGGGCAAAAAAGGACATCAATTTTGTTTGGGAGCCATGTCGCATGATTGTTAGTTAAAGCGAAACAGTGCCGAATCTCAAAAAAGAAACGCTCTGGTCTTTGGCCAGCCAAATGGTCCAGGGCTTAAGTGGTTAATACAATGACCATAAGAATGAATGATTCATGCATAAGAAAAAATGGACATAAAAATGTAAACCATAAAACAATAGGGATTAGAAAGTATATGGAGAAAAAGTCAGTATACAGTTCAATAATACAAATGTAATATGTCTTTGCTGATTATACCCTCAGTGTGTTCAGCCAGCTGACAGCGAGAAAGTAGCTCTGTGAACAAGAAAGCAGGGAGACAAAGCAGCGCTCATTTGAGTGTAGAATGATTAGTAAAGTTCATCATTTAATGCAATTAAAGATTGGTAACTCACAAGAAATAAAATGTGTAAAGGCATGTCACATGGGTTGGCCTCTCTGTACGATCCTGATCCTGGTAAGCTGGTGGGTTTGGGCGCTGGTGGAGACTTGTCTGCTTTGGTGGTTGCCAAGGCTTTCTTTTGCCCCCCTCCCCTTGTTCCAGCCCAGCTTTGTGTGCTCTCCTCCAATGATCCCATTGATCCCAATGATTAGACACACATCCCTATAAAGCCTTTCATTGGGAGGATCAGTGTGCTGCAGCTTCTCCTCCTCCAGCTCTTATACAGCTGAGAACAGAAGATATGTGATCACTAGGGATGGCCGAACGGTTCCCCGGCGGTCGGTTCGCGGCGAATTTCGGCTGTTTGCGGTCCGCCCGATCGGCGGACTATTGCCGCTGTTCGCCCGGCGGACTTACGTTTTTACTGTGTAAAAGAACTTTGACCTATGATGACACATCCATCATGTGGTACAGGTCAACCAATTGAGACATTACAGCACATGGACACTTGGACATTCCCCCTAACTTATAAATAGACCCGATCCGGTGGCCATTTTACATTCTTTCGTATGTCACTATAGGGAGAGGTTGCTGTGTGGAGCAGGGAGAGACTGCAGTGACCCAAATCGCTAGCTATTAGGTCCACAAAAGTTCTTTTAAGGACTGGTATGGTATAGGTGTAGTTCAGGATATAGGTTTGAGGCACTGCTATTCAAGTCATTGTTGCAGCAGGTTGTCTTTTGTCAGTGCTGAGAGAGGTACAGATAGGACACTGTGTGTTGCAGAGAGGGACAGTCAGTTTAATCATTAGCTGTTACTATTAGGTCTACAAAAGTCCTTTTCAGGACTGGTATGGTGTAGTAGTACAGGATATAGTTTTAAGTGCTATTCAAGTTATTGTTGCAGCAGCCTGTGTTTTGTCAGTTTAAATAGGGACAGACAGGAAGCTGTGTGTGGCAGTGAGGGACAATCAGTTTAATCAGTAGCTGTTACTATTAGGTCCACAAAGGTCCTTTTCAGGACTGGTATGGTAATAGGGTTGTACACATATAATATTCTTTCTTCCAAATATAGAAAGAATATTATACTTGACTGCTGCCCTTCTGCTGCAGTAGTCCTTTATGAGTATAGGGACTGAGGTACAGTCTGCTAATCACAACCTACTAGTTGCACAAAGGTCCTTCTAAGGACTGGTAAGGTATAGCGTACTAGAGTACATAGGGTTGAGTGAGGTACAGTCTGCTAATCCTTAAGGACTGGTATAGGTCCACAATATATAGGGTTGAGGTGCACTACTGCTGACTGCTGCCCTATTCTGCAGCAGTCCTTTATCAGTATAGGGACTGAGGTACAGTCTGCTAATCACAATCTACTAGTCCCACAAAGGTCCTTATAAGGACTGGTAAGGTATAGTGTACTACAGTATATAGGGTTGCGTGAGGTACAGTCTGCTAATCACAACCTACCAGTTGCACAAAGGTCCTTCTAAGGATTGGTAAGGTATAGTGTACTAGAGTACATAGGGATGAGTGAGGTACAGTCTGCTAATCCTTAAGGACTGGTATAGGTCCACAATATATAGGGTTGAGGTGCACTACTGCTGACTGCTACCCTATTCTGCAGCAGTCCTTTATCAGTATAGGGACTGAGGTACAGTCTGCTAATCACAACCTACTAGTTCCATAAAGGTCCTTCTAAGGACTGGTAAGGTATAGTGTACTACAGTATATAGGGTTGAGTGAGGTACAGTCTGCTAATCCTTAAAGCGGAGGTCCACCCTAAAATGGACCTTCCGCTCATCGGATTCCTCCCCCCCTCCGGCGCCACAATTGGCACCTTTCAGGGGGGAGGGGGGTGCAGTTACCTGGATAATCCAGGTAACTGCACCCACTTCCGGGCTAGCTCTCTGCAGAAAGGGGCGTACATTACGCCCCTTTCCGCAAGTGCCCGCCCCCTTCCGCAAGTGCCCCGCTGCCTGCTGGGAAACACACAGATCCCAGAGGCAGCGGGGACCGTCCTCATTGCGCAGCGCGGCTCGCGCATGTGCAGTAGGGAACCGGGAAATGAAGCCGAAAGGCTCCATTTCCTGATTCCCATACCCAAGATGGCGGCGGCAGCACTCGAGTGTCGATCTAGAGATCGGCTTCGGGTGCCGACATCGCGGGCGCGCTGGACAGGTAAGTGTCACTATTTTAAAAGTCAGCAGCTGCAGTATTTGTAGCTGCTGACTTTTAAAAAAAAAAAAAAACGCGGAGTCCCGGTGGACTCCCGCTTTAAGGACTGGTATAGGTCCACAATATATAGGGTTGAGGTGCACTACTGCTGACTGCTGCCCTATTCTGCAGCAGTCCTTTCTCAGTATAGGGACTGAGGTACAGTTTGCTAATCACAACCTACTAGTTCCACAAAGGTCCTTCTAAGGACTGGTAAGGTATAGCGTACTAGAGTATATAGGTTTGAGTGAGGTACAGTCTGCTAATCCTTAAGGACTGGTATAGGTCCACAATATATAGGGTTGAGGTGCACTACTGCTGACTGCTGCCCTATTCTGCAGCAGTCCTTTATCAATATAGGGACTGAGGTACAGTCTGCTAATCACAACCTACTAGCTCCACAAAGGTCCTTATAAGGACTGGTAAGGTATAGTGTAGTACAGTATATAGGGTTGAGTGAGGTACAGTCTGCTAATCCTTAAGGACTGGTATAGGTCCACAATATATAGCATTGAGGTGCACTACTGCTGACTGCTGCCCTATTCTGCAGCAGTCCTTTATCAGTATAGGGACTGAGGTACAGTCTGCTAATCACAACCTACTAGTTCCACAAAGGTCCTTATAAGGACTGGTAAGGTATAGTGTACTACAGTATATAGGGTTGAGTGAGGTACAGTCTGCCAATCACAACCTACTAGTTCCACAAAGGTCCTTCTAAGGACTGGTAATGTATAGTGTACTAGAGTATATAGGGTTGAGTGAGGTACAGTCTGCTAATCCTTAAGGACTGGTATAGGTCCACAATATATAGGGTTGAGGTGCACTACTGCTGACTGCTGCCCTATTCTGCAGCAGTCCTTTATCAGTATAGGGACTGAGGTAAAGTCTGCTAATCACAACCTACTAGTTCCACAAAGGTTCTTCTAAGGACTGGTAAGGTATAGTGTACTACAGTATATAGGGTTGAGTGAGGTACAGTCTGCTAATCACAACCTACTAGTTCCACAAAGGTCCTTCTAAGGACTGGTAAGGTATAGTGTACTACAGTATATAGGGTTGAGTGAGGTACAGTCTGCTAATCACAACCTACTAGTTGCACAAAGGTCCTTCTAAGGCCGCGTACACACGGGCGGACTGTCTGACGGACTTGGTCCGCTGAAACGTGTTTCAGCGGACAATCCGCTCGTGTGTGGGCTTTAGCTGACTTTTTCAGCGGACAGTCTGGCGGACTAAGTCTTTCGGAATTTCCGTAATATTGTCCGTCCAACTTTGGTTTCAGCGGACAGTCCGCTCGTGAGTAGGCAAGTTGGACGGACGAAGTATGGCGCATGCTCAGAAAGGATTTACACGGCCGAAGGTTGCATTGCAGTGTATTGGACGTCGTATTTCTAGTCCCGTCGTACGTGCTGTACACGTCATCGCGCAAGCTTTCAGTGGACTGTCTGTTCATCGTGTGTGGTCAAGTCCGTTCATTCAAAAGAAGGACGGACTGTCTGTCGGATTGTCTGACGGACTTAGTTGGACGGACAGTCCGCCCGTGTGTACGCGGCCTAAGGACTGGTAAGGTATAGCGTACTAGAGTATGTAGGGTCGAGTGAGGTACAGTCTGCTAATCCTTAAGGACTGGTATAGGTCCACAATATATAGGGTTGAGGTGCACTACTGCTGACTGCTGCCCTATTCTGCAGCAGTCGTTTATCAGTATAGGGACTGAGAGTTTTGTCACAGGGTCATTTCAAAAATGACAGGTAGAGGAAGAGGCAGGCCCTTCCGCAGGGGTGGTAGGGGTAGGGCAGGAGCAACAGGCTTGAGCCAAAGTGGGAAATTGCAGAAGGTGCATGCGATTACGTCAAAGGAAGCACCAGAATTGGTTGACTGGCTCACTCAGCCTTACTCTTCTGCACCCTCCTCATCCTCTCGATCTGCACCCTCTTCTTCACTCTCTGCTATGTGCACCCCCAAAGACACTACCACCAACAACACCACCACCACCACCAACACATACCTTCCGCTTGAGTCACAGGAATTATTTTCCGACTCCATTATAAAGACAGTTCTGATGCGCAGCCACTCCTGGCATTGGATCAGGAAGAAGAGGTAGCAACAACCGCCACTCAGCAGTCTGACGACAGTACCCAGATCAGCCCAAGGAGGAGGTTGGTCCCCGGTGTTGCTGCCTACTCTGAGATCTCTACTTATAGCGGTGGGGAAGGTGACGTCGATGATGACGTGTCTAGTGATGTCACGTGGGTGCCCACAAGAGAGGAAGAGGAGGGGAGTTCAGAGGGAGATATGGACCATCAGATAGGGAGGAGAAGCAGGAATAACTTACATTGCACACGAGGGACAAAGCAGACTGCTAATGTATCAGGAGCGAGTCATCGACCATATACGGTCACATCTGGCGCTCTCAGGACGCCGGCAGATGGCTCCGCAGTGTGGGCTTTTTTTAACGTGTCCGCTGCTGACAATAGTGTTGCCATCTGCAATCTTTGCAGTCAACGCATTAGTCTCGGTAAGCCCAACTCTCACCTAGGGACAACCGCCTTAAGAAGGCACATGAGCAGCCATCACCGAGCCCAGTGGGAGCAACGGAACACACAAAGCCACACTCCAGGCTCTCACCGTCCAGCCTCGTCTTCTACTTCTCCTTCTCCTCTCTCCTCACAATTGTCCTCCACTCCACCTTCCATCACGCCAAGCTCACGTTTTTCTGCAAAAAGGCAGTCTTCCGTGGGCTTAATGTTCGAGCGTAAAAAAATGATGACGCCGGATAACCCTCTTGCCCAATAGTTGACGGCTGGCTTGTCAGAACTGATAGCCCGCCAACTACTGCCATATAAACTGGTGGACTCGGAGGCATTTCGAAAATTTGTGGCCATTGGAACACCACAATGGAAGGTCCCAGGAAGGAAGTATTTCTCACAGAAGGGCATCCCAGAGCTATATGGCCATGTTCAGCGGCAAGTGACTGTATCTCTGGCACACAGTGTCGGTGCCAAGATACATCTGACCACAGACACGTGGTCTAGCAAACACGGGCAGGGAAGGTATATCACTTTTACTGCCCACTGGGTGAACCTTCTGACGGCAGTCAAGCATGTAACCCGTGGCACCCGTGTAGATTTAGTTTTACCGCCACGGATTTCATGTAGGCCTGGCTCTTCTTCTCCTCCTCCTCCTACTCAATGCTCCTCCCTCTCCTCCTCGGCTGACTCCTCCTTTTCCGCTGGTAGCGTCTCTTCCGCTGCGCCGCCCAAGCTCCCCAGAACCTATTCGACATGCCAGGTGAGACGTTGCCATGCAGTGCTGCGTCTGTTGTGCCTGGAAGCCAAGAGCCACACTGGCCCGGCACTCCTTTCAGCTTTGCGTTCACAAGCAGATCAGTGGCTAACACCGCTCAATTTGACAGTTGGTAAAGTGGTGTGTGACAACGGTGCCAATCTGCTTAGCGCATTGAAACAGGGCAAAATTACGCTCGTGTCATGCATGGCACACGTCTTAAACTTGGTCGTGCAGCGATTCGTTGTCAAATACCCTGGGGTCCAGGACATCTTGCGGCAGGCAAGGAAAATCTCGGCCCATTTCAGAAGACCTTACATAGCCATGGCTCGCCTTGCTGACATTCAGCGGCGACACAATCTGCGGTCAGACGTCTTATTTGCGATTGCCCGACGCGATGGAACATAACCTTCTATATGCTTGATAGGCTGCTCCAGCAGAAACGTGGAGTTAACGTCTACCTGTATGAACTCTGCGGCAGAACAGGTTCTGGGCAGCTGTTTTTTTTTCACCGCGCCAGTGGCTGCTCATGCGCGACGCATGCAGACTTCTGTGGCCATTTGAGGAGATCACCAAACTGGTCAGTCGCAGCCATGGCGCCATCAGTGACATGGTACCTTATGCCTTCTTTATGGAGCGTGCATTGCGTCGTGTCATTGATCAAGCTGTGGAGGAGCAGGAGCGGGAAGATGAGGAAGTCGCAATGCTGGATGAATTCCCAGGGGGGCTACTCTATCTGAGACAAGTGAACAACAGGAGTCTGAAGAGGAGTCAGAGGAGGATGGTGCCGGGGCAGATGAGGAGGAGCAAGAAGAGCATGCTTTAAACCTTTCTGGGATCCCTGTTGTTGTGCGTGGATGGGGAGAGGAGAATGAAGAGGACGACATTATCCTGGATGATGAGCAGGAGCCAGGCCACCACACCGCTTCCAGTTTAGTGCAAATGGGGGCCTTCATGCTCCAGTGTTTTAATAGGGACCCCCGTATAAAAAGCCTAAGGGTCAAGGACCAGTACTGGGTGGCAACGTACTTAGACCCCCGGTACAAACACAAAATGGCAGAAATGTTCCCGCCGTCACAGAGGGCTGTCAGAATGGAGCACTTCCAGGCCTTGCTTCGAGAAATGCTGCATTCTGCTTTTGCGTGCGCTTGTAGAGGAGCAATTCCCACTCCCAGAGAAGGAGTTGCGGGTACCAATCCAACAGCGCCTGCAAGAAGAGGCCGGTTTTAAAATGTGTTGGTGACTTTTGATATGAGGTCATTCTTTTAGCCGACCCATCGACAGGTGTCATCCGGATCCAGCATCAGGGAACGCCTAGACCGTGAGGTGTCCGACTACATCGGGTTAACGGCCGATGTGGACGCTCTGAGGAGTGATGAACCCCTGGACTACTGGGTGGGCAGGCTTGACCTCTGGCCAAAGCTTGCCCAATTTGCAATCGAACTGTTGGCTTGCCCCTCGTCCAGTGTCCTGTCCGAAAGGACGTTCAGCGCAGCTGGGGGGATCGTGACCAATAAGCGTACTCGCCTAGCTCACGACAGTGTTAACTACCTCAAATTTCTAAAAATGAATGAGGCATGGATCTCGGAGGAATTCAACACATGTGACCAGTAGACCATGTATATGTCTAGAAACGATTTTTTTAATCAAGCACACAGACCCTCTTTCTTCATTTGGCTCACTTCCTTGTACAAAAAAAGCACACCGTACTATATGCCCGTACCCTCCTGTTTGAAGAGGTTGAGCGGTGTCATATTTCTCCTGGGGCTGCTTATTATGAGGGGCTCGCACCATCCCTGTGCTGTGCTGACTTCCTCCTGGGGCTGCTTATTATGAGGGGCTCCCACCATCCCTGTGCTGTGCTGACTTCCTCCTGGGGCTGTACCTCTGCTGTGCATATTATGAGGGGCTCCCACCATCCCTGTGCTATGCTCATTATGAGGGGCTCCCACCATCTCTGTGCTGTGCTGACTTCCTCCTAGGGCTGTACCTCTGCTGTGCACATTATGAGGGGCTCCCACCATCCCTGTGCTATGCTCATTATGAGGGGCTCCCACCATCCCTGTGCTATGCTCATTATGAGGGGCTCCCATCATCCCTGTGCTGACTTCCTCCTGGGGCTGCTTATTATGAGGGGCTCCCACCATCCCTGTGCTGTGCTGACTTCCTCCTGGGGCTGTACCTCTGCTGTGCATATTATGAGGGGCTCCCACCATCCCTGTGCTATGCTCATTATGAGAGGCTCCCACCATCCCTGTGCTATGCTCATTATGAGGGGCTACCACCATGCCTATGCTGTGCTGACTTCCTCCTGGGGCTGCTTATTATGAGGGGCTCCCACCATCCCTGTGCTATGCTGACTTACTCCTGGGGCTGTACCTCTGCTGTGCATATTATGAGGGTCTCCCACCATCCCTGTGCTGTGCTGACTTCCTCCTGGGGCTGCTTATTATGAGGGGCTCCCACCATCCCTGTGCTATGCTGACTTACTCCTGGGGCTGTACCTCTGCTGTGCATATTATGAGGGGCTCCCACCATCCCTGTGCTATGCTCATTATGAGGGGCTCCCACCATCCCTGTGCTATGCTGACTTCAGCCTGGGGCTGCTTACTAGTGATGGACGAACTTCCGACGGGACGTTTCGCGAACGCGAAATGCGAACGGACCCAAACGTTCGCGAAACCGAACGTTCGCCGCGGGCCCCATTGACTTCAATGGGAGGCGAACTTTGCAAACCTTCATGTCGAATTTGCGGCCACGTGGTAATTATTAGGGGGTAAAACGTAGTCCCACCATCTGGACAATGACATAATACATGTATGAGGTGAATTTGGGATCGATAACTACAAGCATTTTTATTTTATTTGGGAAATTGTTCTAACAATTCAGGACTATGGAGCTAATGAAGGCAATGGAGGAGAGGGAAGGTCAGGGACCAGGGTAGGCAAAGAAGAGGGTGCAGGAGATGATCACCAGCAGCGTGACATACCGGAATGACACATGCACCGTGATAGAGGCATCTGACAGCAGCACCGTAATACAGAGCACTGACAGCAGCACCGTGACATACAGCGCTGACAGCAGCACCGTGACATACAGCGCTGACAGCAGCACCGTGACATACAGCGCTGACAGCAGCACCGTGACATACAGCGCTGACAGCAGCACCGTGACATACAGCGCTGACAGCAGCACCGTGACATACAGCGCTGACAGCAGCACCGTGACATACAGCGCTGACAGCAGCACCGTGACATACAGCGCTGACAGCAGCACCGTGACATACAGCGCTGACAGCAGCACCGTGACATACAGCGCTGACAGCAGCACCGTGACATACAGCGCTGACAGCAGCACCGTGACATACAGCGCTGACAGCAGCACCGTGACATACAGCACTGACAGCAGCACCGTAAGCAGCCCCAGGAGGAAGTCAGCACAGCACAGGGATGGTGTGATCCCCTCATAATAAGAACCCCCAGGAGGAAGTCAGCACAGCACAGGGATGGTGTGATCCCCTCATAATAAGAACCCCCAGGAGGAAGTCAGCACAGCACAGGGATAGTGTGATCCCTTCATAATAAGAACCCCCAGGAGGAAGTCAGCACAGCACAGGGATATCATAAGCAGCCCCAGTAGAAATATGACACCGCTCAACCTCTTCAAAGAGGAGGGTAGGGGCATATAGTACGGTGTGCTTTTTTGGGTCAAGGAAGTGAGCCAAATGAATTAAGAAGGTCTGTGTGCTTGATTAAAAAAATAGTTTATAGACATATACATGGTCTACTGGTCACATGTGTTGAATTCCTCCGAGATCCATGCCTCATTCATTTTTAGAAATGTGAGGTAGTTAACACTGTGGTGAGCTAGGCGAGTACGCTTATCGGTCACAATCCCCCCTGCTGCGCTGAACGTCCTTTCGGACAGGACACTGGATGAGGGGCAAGCCAACAGTTCGATTGCAAATTGGGCAAGCTCTGGCCAGAGGTCAAGCCTGCCCACCCAGTAGTCTAGGGGTTCATCACTCCTCAGAGCGTCCACATCGGCCGTTAACCCAATGTAGTCGGACACCTGACGGTCTAGGCGTTCCCTGATGCTGGATCCGGATGACACCTGTCGATGGGTCGGCTGAAAGAATGACCTCATATCCGAAGTCACCAACACATCTTCAAACCGGCCTCTTCTTGCAGGCGCTGTTGGATTGGTACCCGCAAATCCTTCTCTGGGAGTGGGAATTGCTCCTCTGCCAGCGCACGCAAAAGCAGAATGCAGCATTTCTCGAAGCAAGGCCTGGAAGTGCTGCATTCTGACAGCCCTCTGCGACGGCGGTAACATTTCCGCCATTTTGTGTTTGTACCGGGGGTCTAAGTACGTTGCCACCCAGTACTGGTCCTTGACCCTCATGCTTTTTATACGGGGGTCCCTATTAAAACACTGGAGCATGAAGGCCCCCATTTGCACTAAAGTGGAAGCGGTGTGGTGGCCTGGCTCCTGCTCATCATCCAGGATAATGTCGTCCTCTTCATTCTCCTCTCCCCATCCTCGCACAACAGGGATCCCAGAAAGGTTTAAAGCATGCTCTTCTTGCTCCTGCTCATCCGCCCCGGCACCATCCTCCTCTGACTCCTCATCAGACTCCTGTTGTTGACTTGTCTCAGATAGAGTAGCCCCCCCTGGGAATTCATCCAGCATTGCGACTTCCTCATCTTCCCGCTCCTGCTCCTCCACAGCCTGATCAATGACACGACGCAATGCACGCTCCAGAAAGAAGGCATAAGGTACCATGTCACTGATGGCGCCATGGCTGCGACTGACCAGTTTGGTGATCTCCTCAAATGGCCGCAGAAGTCTGCATGTGTCGCGCATGAGCAGCCACTGGCGCGGTGAAAAAAAACCCAGCTCCCCAGAACCGTTTCTTTCGCAGAGTTCATACAGGTAGACGTTAACTGCACGTTTCTGCTGGAGCAGCCTATCAAGCATATAGAAGGTTGAGTTCCATCGCGTCGGGCAATCGCAAATAAGACGTCTGACCGGCAGATGGTGTCGCCGCTGAATGTCAGCAAGGCGAGCCATGGCCGTGTAAGATCTTCTGAAATGGGCCGAGATTTTCCTTGCCTGCCGCAAGATGTCCTGGAACCCAGGGTATTTGACAAGGAATCGCTGCACGACCAAGTTTAAGACGTGTGCCATGCACGGCACGTGCGTGATTTTGCCCTGTTTCAATGCGCTAAGCAGATTGGCACCGTTGTCACACACCACTTTACCAACTGTCAAATTGAGCGGTGTTAGCCACTCATCTGCCTGTGAACGCAAAGCTGAAAGGAGTGCCGGGCCAGTGTGGCTCTTTGCTTCCAGGCACAACAGACGCAGCACGGCATGGCAACGTCTCACCTGGCATGTGGAATAGGTTCTGGGGAGCTTGGGCGGTGCAGTGGAAGAGACGCTAGCAGCGGAAAAGGAGGAGGCAGCTGAGGAGGAGAGGGAGGAGGATGGAGTAGGAGGAGGAGAAGAAGAGTCAGGCCTGCATGCAATCCGTGGCGGTAAAACCAAATCTACACGGGTGCCACGGGTTACATGCTTGACGGCCGTCAGAAGGTTCACCCAGTGGGCAGTAAAACTGATATACCTTCCCTGCCCGTGTTTGCTAGACCACGTGTCTGTGGTCAGATGTATCTTGGCACCGACACTGTGTGCCAGAGATACATTCACTTGCCGCTGAACATGGCCATATAGCTCTGGGATGCCCTTCTCTGAGAAATACTTCCTTCCTGGGACCTTCCATTGTGGTGTTCCAATGGCCACAAATTTGCGAAAGGCCTCCGAGTCCACCAGTTTATATGGCAGTAGTTGGCGGGCTATGAGTTCTGACAAGCCAGCCGCCAACCGTTGGGCAAGAGGGTTATCCGGCGTCATCATTTTTTTACGCTCAAACATTAGGCCCACGGAAGCCTGCCTTTTTGCAGAAAAATGTGAGCTTGGCGTGATGGAAGGTGGAGTGGAGGACAATTGTGAGGAGAGAGGAGAAGGAGAAGTAGAAGACGAGGCTGGACGGTGAGAGCCTGCAGTGTGGCTTTGTGTGTTCCGTTGCTCCCACTGGGCTCGGTGATGGCTGCTCATGTGCCTTCTTAAGGCGGTCGTCCCTAGGTGAGTATTGGGCTTACCGCGACTAACGCGTTGACTGCAAAGATTGCAGATGGCAACGCTATTGTCAGCAGCGGACACGTTAAAAAAAGCCCACACTGCGGAGCCATGTGCCGGTGTCCTGGGAGCGCCAGATGTGACCGTACATGGTCGATGACTCGCTCCTGATACATTTGCAGTCTGCTTTGTCCCTGCTGTGCAATGTAAGTCATTGCTGCTTCTCCTCCCTATCTGCTGGTCCATATCTCCCTCTGAACTCCCCTCCTCTTCCTCTCTTGTGGGCACCCACGTGACATCACTAGACACGTCATCATCAACGTCACCTTCCCCACCGCTATAAGTAGAGATCTCGGAGTAGGCAGCAACACCGGGGACCAACCTCCTCCTTGGGCTGATCTGGGTACTGGCGTCAGACTGCTGAGTAGCGCTTGTTGCTACCTCCTCTTCCTGATCCAATACCAAGAGTGGCTGCGCATCAGAAATGTCCTCTTGATATGGATCGGAAAATAATTCCAGTGACTCAAGCGGAAGGTATGTGGTGGTGGTGGTGGTGGTCGTGTTGTTGGTGGTAGTGTCTTTGGGGGTGCACATAGCAGAGAGTGAAGAAGAGGGTGCAGATCGAGAGGATGAGGAGGGTGCAGAAGAGTAAGGCTGAGCGAGCCACTCAACCAAGTCTGGTGCATCCTTTAAAGTAATTGAACGCACCTTCTGCAACTTCCCACTTTGGCTCAAGCCTGTTGCTCCTGCCCTACCCCTACCACCCCTGCGGAAGGGCCTGCCTCTTCCTCTGCCTGTCATTTTTTAAATGACCCTGTGACAAAACTCTTAGTCCCTATACCGATGAAGGACTGCTGCAGTATAGGGCAGCGGTCAGCAGTGGTGCACGTCAACCCTATCTATTGTGGACCGATAGCGGTCCTTACAGAACAGCAGACTGTACCGCACTCAAGCCTATGTACCGTAGCACCCTATACCAAGTTACCAGTCCTTATAAGAACTTTTGTGGAACAAGCAGGTTGTGTGTTAGTGATTAGCAGACTGTACGTCAGTCCCTATACCGCTGAAGGACTGCTGCAGTATAGGTGAGCGGTCAGCAGTGGTGCACGTCAACCCTATCTATTGTGGACCGATAGCGGTCCTTACAGAACAGCAGACTGTACCGCACTCTAGCCTATGTACCGTAGCACCCTATACCAAGTTACCAGTCCTTATAAGAACTTTTGTGGACCAAGCAGGTTGTGTATTAGTGTTTAGCAGACTGTACGTCAGTCCCTATACCGCTGAAGGACTGCTGCAGTATAGGGCAGCGGTCAGCAGTGGTGCACGTCAACCCTATCTATTGTGGACCGATAGCGGTCCTTACAGAACAGCAGACTGTACCGCACTCAAGCCTATGTACCGTAGCACCCTATACCAAGTTACCAGTCCTTATAAGAACTTTTGTGGAACAAGCAGGTTGTGTGTTAGTGATTAGCAGACTGTACGTCAGTCCCTATACCGCTGAAGGACTGCTGCAGTATAGGTGAGCGGTCAGCAGTGGTGCACGTCAACCCTATCTATTGTGGACCGATAGCGGTCCTTACAGAACAGCAGACTGTACCGCACTCAAGCCTATGTACCGTAGCACCCTATACCAAGTTACCAGTCCTTATAAGAACTTTTGTGGAACAAGCAGGTTGTGTGTTAGTGATTAGCAGACTGTACGTCAGTCCCTATACCGCTGAAGGACTGCTGCAGTATAGGTGAGCGGTCAGCAGTGGTGCACGTCAACCCTATCTATTGTGGACCGATAGCGGTCCTTACAGAACAGCAGACTGTACCGCACTCAAGCCTATGTACCGTAGCACCCTATACCAAGTTACCAGTCCTTATAAGAACTTTTGTGGACCAAGCAGGTTGTGTATTAGTGTTTAGCAGACTGTACGTCAGTCCCTATACCGCTGAAGGACTGCTGCAGTATAGGGCAGCGGTCAGCAGTGGTGCACGTCAACCCTATCTATTGTGGACCGATAGCGGTCCTTACAGAACAGCAGACTGTACCGCACTCAAGCCTATGTACCGTAGCACCCTATACCAAGTTACCAGTCCTTATAAGAACTTTTGTGGACCAAGCAGGTTGTGTATTAGTGTTTAGCAGACTGTACGTCAGTCCCTATACCGCTGAAGGACTGCTGCAGTATAGGGCAGCGGTCAGCAGTGGTGCACGTCAACCCTATCTATTGTGGACCGATAGCGGTCCTTACAGAACAGCAGACTGTACCGCACTCAAGCCTATGTACCGTAGCACCCTATACCAAGTTACCAGTCCTTATAAGAACTTTTGTGGAACAAGTGAGTTGTGAATGTTTAGCAGACTGCAGCAGAAGGGCAGCAGTCAAGTATAATATCCTTTCTATATTTGGAAGAAAGAATATTATACATGTACAAGCCTATTACTGTACCACTGATACCAGTCCTGAAAAGAACCTTTGTGGAACTAATAATAACAGCAAGTCTTTAAAATTACCCTCACTGCCTGACAACACTGCTTCCTTCCTGTCCCTATACAAATTGGCAAAAAAAGAGAACGATTAGTGGTTACTGGAACAGCTCTTTTGTGGACCTTGATAGTAACAGCTAATGATGATGATGATGATGATGATGATGAAAGACTAATCTGGCTGTCCCTGTAGCATACACCGTCCTTTCCCTTTCTCTAAACTAACAAAAAACACTCAGGCTGCTGCAAGAATCAGCAGCACAGCAAACCTATCAACACCTAACACCTATACCAGTCCTGAAAAGAACTTTTGTGTACCAAATAGCTAGTGGTTTATCTCTCCCTACTCCACACAGGAACCTGTCCCTATCGTAACAGAAGAAAGAATGTAAAATGGCCACCGGATCGGGTGTATTTATAGGTTAGGGGGAATGTACAAGTGTCCATGTGCTGTCATGTCTCAAGTGGCTGTCCTGTATCACATGATAAACGTGTCACCAAAGGTTAAAGTTCTTGTATACATTAAACACGTAAGTCCGCCGCGGCGAACGACGGAAAAAGGCGTTCGAACGTGCGGACCGCGAATGTCGGAAATTCGCCGCGAAACGACCGCCGGGCGAAACGTTCGTCCATCACTACTGCTTACGGTGCAGGTGTCAGTGCTGTATATCACGGTGCTGGTGTCAGTGCTGTATATCACGGTGCTGGTGTCAGTGCTTTATGTCACGCTGCTGATGTCAGTGCTCTCTATCACGGTGCTGGTGTCAGATCACTCTATCACGGTGCAGGTGTCATTGCTGTATGTCACGCTGCTGATGTCAGTGCTCTCTATCATGGTGCTGGTGTCAGATCACTCTATCACGGTGCAGGTGTCATTGCTGTATATCACGCTGCTAATGTCAGTGCTCTCTATCATGGTGCTGGTGTCAGATCACTCTATCACGGTGCAGGTGTCATTGCTGTATGTCACGCTGCTAATGTCAGTGCTCTCTATCACGGTGCTGGTGTCAGATCACTCTATCACGGTGCAGGTGTCATTGCTGTATGTCACGCTGCTGATGTCAGTGCTCTCTATCACGGTGCTGGTGTCAGATCACTCTATCACGGTGCAGGTGTCATTGCTGTATGTCACGCTGCCAGGGGAGGGCTGGCAGCCTTAGGCCTTGGGGGCAAGTCCAGTCAAGTGGCCCATAGAACCAGTGGTGGCAAAATGGTGGATTGGGAAAACAGTCTCTAAGGTTTTTCATGATCACAAAGGTGGGGGGTGCAGGGAGGATGTGGGGGACTTGTACTACCATGGCTTCCAAGAACTAAACCGCAAGCAAGTCCCTGTATGAATCCCTCAGAGCTGAGGACCTGACCCCCCCGCAACTAGACAAACTACAAGTCCCAGCATTAACCCCTGAGATCTAAGGATGTGTCTCCTTAGATCCCACGGGTTCATGCTGTGCCCTGTAGTCCTTCACTAGTTGGGGGGGGGCAGGGGTGTGTGACACATCCTGAGCTCTGAGGGGTTTATGCTGGGACCTTTAGTCCTTCACTTTTGGGGTGTTACATCCCAAAAAGTAAAGTACTACAAGTCCCAGCATGAACCCTGGCTGAGATTTAAGGATGTGATCACCTCCTCTTCTGCTGGCTCATGCTCCCATGACACATTCATGTTCTAATTAATTCACTTCTCCCAACCTCACCTCAGGCAGCTTGACCATAGGCATGGGCGTCCGCAGTAGGGGGCAAAGGGGGTCAAGTGCCCCCCCCCCTGGAATCCCCAAGGTGTTGCAGCCGCCGCCATGCTGCATTTTTTTTTCTGAGTCCGCTGGTGGCTGCATCCTCCGCTCTCTCCTCTGGATCACAGCGCTGGCTGGCTCTGTGTTCGGCGGCCGCTCTGTAACACAGTCCCGCCCCCCCAGACCTGCTCGTGTGATAGTAGAGAGAATCAACGTTCCGCCTATCACATGAGCCGGTCTGGGGGGCGGGACTGTGTTACAGAGCGGCCGCCGAACAGAGAGCCATCCATCGCTGTGATCCAGAGGAGTATATGCCCATCCGTGCAGCCTGCCCTGTGTGCCACAGTGCCTGGATAGGAGGATCGAGGGGGGGCTGCAGTGCTCTCCTCCACCACCACACTCTCCTCCACCACCTCACTCTCCTACTCCCCCCCGTGCTCTCCTCCACCACCACACTCTCCTGTCCCCCCAGTAATCTCCTCCACCACCACACTCTCCTGCCCCCCCACAGTGCTCTCCTCCACCACCACACTCTCCTGCCCCCCCCAGTGCTCTCCTCCACCACCACACTCTCCTGCCCCCCCCCCCCAGTGCTCTCCTCCACCACCACACTCTCCTGCCCCCCCCATAGTGCTCTCCTCCACCACCACACTCTCCTGCCCCCCCAGTGCTCTCCTCCACCAGAACACTCTCCTGCCCCCCTCCCCCGTGCTCTCCTCCACCACCACACTCTCCTGCCCCCTCCCACAGCTCTCTCCTCCCCTGTTCTTGCTGACCTCCCTGCTCTCCAGCTCTCCCCATCCTTCTCTAGCCACCATCCCAGTGCTTTCCACTCCCCCCGTTTACCCCCCAGTGCTCTCCCCCCTGTCCCCCCAGTGCTCTCCCCCCACAGTGCTCTCCACTCCCCCCAGTTCTCTCCCCCTTGTCCCCCCCCAGTGCTCTCCTCCACCACACTCTCCTGCCCCCCCCCCCAGTTTTCTCCTCCCCTGTTCTGCTCTCCAGCTCTCCCCATCCTTCTCTAGCCACCATCCCAGTGGTCTCCCCCCCCAGTGCTCTCCCCCCTGTTCCCCCCCAGTGCTCTCCCCCCGTTCCCCCCAGTGCTCTCCACTCCATTCAGTGCTCCCCCCTGTTCCCCCCTCCCACAGTGCTCTCCATTCCCCCCAGTCCTCTCCCCTCTGTGCTCTCCCCCCATTCTCCTCCCCAGTGCTCTCCCTCCAGTGCTCTCCCCCCAGTGCTCTCCCCCCTGTTCTTTCCCCCCCAGTGCTCTCCACTCCCTCCACTGCTCTCCCCCCCATGCTCTCCCCACCATGCTCTCCTCCCCCCCCCCCCCCAGTGCTCTCCTCTCTCCCCCTGTTCTTTCTCCCCCAAGTGCTCTTCAGCTCTCCCCATCACTCTCCAGCCCCCACCCCAGTGCTCTCCAGCCCCCCATTCTCCCCACCCCTGTTCTTTCTGCCCCCCCTGGTGCTCTCCAGCCCCCCCAGTGCTCTCTACCCTGTGTGCTCTCCACCCCTGTTCTTTTTGGCTCCCCCCAGCACTCTCCACTCCTGTACTCTCCTCTCCCCCTGCATTTTTCCCCCACCCATAGTGCTCTCCAGTCCCCCGTGCTTTCCACCCCTGTTCTTTCTGGTCCCCACTGGTGCTCTCAAGTTCCCCCCCATTGCTCTCCACTCCCCCTGCTCTTTATACCCCCCCAGTACTCTCCAGCCCCCGTGCTCTCCACCCCTGTTTTTCTGCCCCCCCAGTGCTCTTCACCATCCCACACTCTTAGCCCCCCCAGTGCTCTCAGCCTACCGTGGCTCTACCCCTGTTCTTATTGGCCCCCCCAGTGCTCTCAAGTTCCCCCCCAGCGCTCTCCGCTCCCCACCCCTGTGATCTCCACTCCCCCTCACTCTTTGCCCCCACCCATGTGTTCTCCAACCCCGCCAGTACTCTTTGCTCCCCCTTCTCTCCAACTCCCACCCAGTGCTCTCCACTTCCCCAGGACCAGAGGGCAGGCTGACCGGGGCCCGGAAAATGAGGACGGCTGAAGGTGCAGGTGGCCAGGGACCACTCCATCTCACAGCAGACAGATCCTCTGGAAGGAGCACCATCCCCATCCAAAACGAGAACAGACCCTGCCTGCTGCTGGCCATCATGGATATCCTGCTGGCATACAAGGTACTGTACCGAGCATCAACAACCTTCCCACAGACAGGGACTGCAGACTGGGACATGGGGCACATGAGGGGCTGCAATGATGGGCACAGTGAGACTGCATTTACGGCACAGTAAAGCTGCATTTGATGGGCACAGTCAGGCTGCATTTGATGGGCACAGTGAGGCTGCATTTGGTGGGCACAGTGAGGCTGCATTGGTGGGGGTCAGTGATGTAAGGGGGGAGTGAATACGATAATGTAAGGGGCACTGATATAAAGGGTTTCCTCCTTACATTAGTAACCCACCCCCCTTACCTTAGAGTATTCTTTCTGCAGAAGGTGGTTCCCTCCCCCCCCACGTTCTGAGTTTCTGGGGTCCCCCTTGATGATTGATCACTTACCACTATTAACTGGAATTTGAATATATATAGCCCTATGTGATTTTATATCTAGGCTGGTATAATAATGCTGTGAAGCTGGTATGAAATTTTTTCCAGGGCTGGTTTTTGAAAGCACGGGTGTCCACAGGGTTACTCAGATGGCTGTGTACCATGCCCATATAGCCTAGAGAATGTACATCTTTTTACATTGCAATACATCTGTTGTTGCCATATTTTTATTTTGATGAAAACAGCCTATACAGTGACAGTATGAGATCAAAATATGGCCACAACAGATCTATTGCAATGTAAAAAGATGTACATTATCTAGGCTATATGGGCATGGAACACAATACAATGCAACTTCCAATACAAAGTGAAGATGAATTATCTGTTATATAACACATATGTATTACCAGTGGAAAGATTTTCATGAGATTTTTGAAAAGGGGCGGAGCATGAGTGGCCTTGAAATGATGCCCCCCCTTGGAAAAAGTTCTGCGGACGCCCATGACCATAGGGTCTAATAGGCTTCAAAATAGGGTGGACTCGGAGTGCAGAGCATTGTGCTCAGAGCCCACCCAAGCGTGTAAGAAAAGCAAATTAATATTTGCTTTTCTAACACTGAACTGCCTCTCTGCCAATCAGGAATAGCGGGTCTGATATCCGTCACCTGATTGGCTGAAAGGACAGGCGCTCCTATTGGATGTCTAGCAGGAGGAAAAGCATGGAGTAAGCATAGAGAACACAGGAGCCGCTGCCTGTCCCACAACTCCCCGCCATCACTCGCTGCCTGACCTGCCACCCAGATGGGGTAAGTGCCGGTCAGACAGCGGGAGAGGTGGGGTGCTGGTTAAATGCCAACAGGGGGGGGGGGTAACATTGGCTGCATTTGATGGGGCACAGTGAGGCTACATTTGATGGGGTGCAGTGAGGCTACATTTGATGGGGCGCAGTGAGGCTGCATTTGATGGGGCGCAGCGAGGCTGCATTTAATAGCAGAGTGAGGTTATTTTTCAGTATTTTTTAGTTTGCACCCCCCCAAAAAAAATATTTTGAGTACCAACCACCAGACAGAGAGAGACATCGCTCCAAATTGTCCGCACAGAGAGACCACTCCTCAAGAAAATTGCTTGATTCCTTTATCAACACAGTAAAGCCTTGTACACACCACTATTTTTTTTCCTCAATCCAGTGAGTTGAACAAAAAAAAAAACTGACAGCTCTGGTTGGAGCTGCTGAGCATGAGCAAAGGTGACCTGAGCATTGATCACTTTTCAGCAGAGTGTACAAGCCTTTGGGTGCACACTGGTGTGCTGCAGTTTGGCCGCAGTGCTTATGTACACAGTTTTCCTTAGCTGCAGTCCCATAGGCTTATTTTAGGTTGTGCGTTTTTGCTGTAGTTTTTTTTTATAGCAAACCAAAGATGCAGCCGTTTTTGTGCACTTTCAGAAAATGCAGCAAAAATGTGCAAACTAATAGAAGTCTATGGGACATGCAGGAAGACCATGAGATCTCCAACACTGCAGTAGACAGGTTTGAGCCCAGCACATAGTACATAGGAGCAGGTACTGCACATGCTGCTGAAAGAAAGCTTCTTAACTGCAGAGAGAGGGGGAGAGGAATTTGGGAGAGAGAAGGGAGAGGCTGGTCAGTGGTCACTGCTCACTCACTTGGAAGGAAGGACCCAGCAGAGCTTCCCATGCAGATCACCGACGGATCTCAGTTTGAATGTTCCCGCCCACACGTCCTATTCAAAGACGCAGCACACAGGCTGCCCGGAGTGTGGACGGGCACAGTGAGAGAGGGGGCTGGAGGAGGCAGAGCAGATTCACCCTCTTCGGCTGTGCTCAGTCTGAATGGAATGGACACAGACTGTCAGCTCAGAAGCAGGGAACAGCACTGTGACATGACAGATGTCCTCTCACAGCGCTAATGTTCCTGCACACTTCTGGGCTGTTATCCAGCCCTGCCAGCCTCCCTCCAGAGTCACCCGAGCAGTAACACCCGGCCAACTGCACATGCTCAGTTCTCAGCTGGCAGCACATAAGCCTTTTTACTGGGATTTAGAGAGCAACCTGGGGGGAAATTGCATCCCTGCCCCCCGGCCCAGCCCGCCCCTGCACACTGCTGATGTCAGTGCTCTCTATTACGGTGCTGGTGTCAGATCACTCTATCACGGTGCAGGTGTCATTGCTGTATGTCACGCTGCTGATGTCAGTGCTCTCTATCACGGTGCTGGTGTCAGATCACTCTATCACGGTGCAGGTGTCATTGCTGTATGTCACGCTGCTGATATCAGTGCTCTCTATCACGGTGCTGGGGTCAGATGACTCTATCACGGTGCAGGTGTCAGTGCTCTATATCATGGTGCTGGTGATCATCTCCTGCACCCTCTTCTTTGCCTACCCTGACCTTCCCTCTCCTCCATTGCCTTCATGCGCTCCACAGTCCTGAATTGTCACAATTTCACATATAAAAAAAGAATGCTTGTAGTTGTCGTTCCCAGATTCACCTCATACATGTGTTATGTCATTGGCCATGTGGTGGGAATATGTGTGCACAGCTAGTAATTATTTTGTGGCTGCAAATATGACCTGTAGGTTTGTAAAGTTCGGCTCCCATTGAAGTCAATGGGGCCCGCCACGACGTTACAGTTCACGAACTATCGGCCGCGTTCGCGGTTTGCGTTCGCGAAACGTCCCGTCGGAAGTTCGTCCATCACTAGTGATCACCTTTAAAAAGGGGGGGGGGGGGAATATATATTTATACATATATATTTTTATATCTATGCCTAAATGTTTTGCATTTCATTGAATAGGTTGTTTTACAAGTTTGTTTTGCAAGGTGAGAGTTTACAATCACTTTAAGATCACTAACACTTGTGAGTGTAATTATAAATGTGTTCATACAAGATTTACGTACCTTTTGCCCAAGATTTACACATTTTTCCTACTGGATTCTTTTGAAATGATTTGTGAATACAGGGATAAAGTTGTTTGAATGTTATGTGAAAACATTTATATGTAAACCCCTTTATGTTTTAAAGGTTGTCTATGGGCCCCACGCCCATAGACATTTGCTGAATCAAGACACTACTAGCCTAACTTATTAAGGAAGGAGGGATGCTCGGACATATTTGAAAACGACTGTATGTACAATAGCTATTGTTTCTCTCCCTCAATTACCTTACCAGCACCAGAGGTGTCTCTAGCATGTCTTCTTCCACAACCTATATATGAGTGACCATGTAATATTACAGACATTGATTTTTTATTATTATTATTATTATTATTATACAGGATTTATATAGCACTAAGGCCGCGTACACACGCGGGGACTGTTCGCCCAACTTTGTCCGTCAAACAGTTTCGGCAAACAGTCCGCTCAAAATTAGCATGGACGGACATGGCCACACACGACGGACGAACAGTTTGCTGAAACCGTGCGCGATGACGTGAACGGCACGTACGACGGGACGAAAAATACGACGTCCTATACACTGCATTATAACTTTCGGCGTGAAAATCCTTTCTGAGCATGTGCGCAACTTTGTTTGACGAACAAGCCTACACACGCGGGGACTGTCCGCTGAAACAAGGTTTCAGCGGACAGTTTTTCGTAATTTCCGAAAAACCTTGTTCAGCGGACTGTTCGCTGAAACTGTCCGCTGAAAGCCCACACACGAGCGGACTGTCCGCTGAAATTTGGTTTCAGCGGACAGTTTCAGCGAACAGTCCCCGCGTGTGTACGCGGCCTAACAGTTTGTGCAGCACTTTACAATGTTAAGGCAGACAGTACAGTTACAATTTAATACAGGAGGAATCAGAGGACCGCACTTGTTAGAGCTTACAATCTAGGAGATTATAGGGAAGCTTAACTAGACCTAGATGTCGAAGGGGCATCAACAGTGTTCATTTTGGCAGCACATTTCGATTTAGTTTCAGTCTTAGGACTAAAAGGGCATTTTAGTTTTAATCCCATTTTAGTCTTCTGCAATTGTTTTAGTTTTAGTCGTATTTAGTTGACTAAATCTCCAGTACATTTTAGTCGACTAAAATGTCCTATGTTTTAGTCGACTAAAATCTCCAGTATATTTTAGTAGACTAAAATCTCCAGTATATTTTAGTCGACTAAAATCTCCAGTATATTTTAGTCGACTAAAATCTCCAGTATATTTTAGTCGACTAAAACTAATTTTAGTTATCTAAAAACTAATGGGTGTAATTTAATTGTAATGCATTAGTTAACAATTCTCTACAATTTTCAAACTCATTATATGCTGCTGGAGTGCAAAATCTAATATGTTATTTATTATTACATTGAGATATGAACATGCACTACAAATCAGTGTTAATTTTAAAGTCAAATTTAAATTTAGTTTTAGTCTTAGTCTTTTGACTGAAATGGCATTTTAGTTTTAGTCCCATTTTAGTCTTTTGACTAAAATGCCATTTTAGTTTTAGTCGTATTTTAGTCATTTCAGTTGTTTTATTTTTAGTCGTATTTTAGTCAACTAAAATAATATTCATTTAGTCGACTAAAATAATATTCATTAAGTCGACTAAAATGTTTTAGTCGTTTTAGTTGACAAAATTAACACTGGGCATCAATTCATGTCTACATGCCCATCTGCAATCAAACACCTATAGTTTGTATTATAGAGAATTTTACAAATTCTAGTACAGTTATATAGAATTGTACAGATATCTTAAAGTTGAGTCACTTTTTTTTTTTAGATCAGCACAAGGGACGGTACTTGCATTCAATAGGAATTGTCCCTTGTGCTGGTGTCTTGGTTAAAATCAAAAGTTCTCTGCATCCCCCCATAGCCCCACGTCTGTAATTTTCTGGCGCTGCAGTGGTTATTACAGCCACGGCACCTGTCATAGGCACCTGTCAAGAGTGCCAACTATGCCTGCCCTTTCTGCCGCCCTCTTTCACTCATACAAAGCTGTACTATAGCTTACATGAGTGAAAAATTGAGGAGATGGACCTTTCATTCATTCACCCATATTCCATTCATAGAGTGATTTTCACTGACAAAAGCTATAGTACAGCCTCCAAGAATGGATTAATGGGAATGGGTGAAAGGGCAGAGGATTTCAGCTATAAAACAGCAATTAACAGGAGAAGGGACACTTGTCACTGAATGCAAGCACTGTACCTTGTACAAAAAAAAATTATATATAAAAGGAAAGTTATAGCGTAGTAAATTTCCATTTTGGGACCACTCAACGTGGTGTAGGTTTGTTGATATGCCAAAAACATACTTAAACATCAGTTGGAGCACCAAAAATATAGAGGTACAGTGCACGCCATCAATTATGTAAGTGTAAAAGGGTTCCAGCGATGTAGAGATACCTCCACATTATAGGTTCCAACCAGAGCTGATGGTGGTGGAGAAGTCTGGACTCTTACATCTAATGTTTAATATTTATGTCACCCATTCCACTGGTCCGATTCTCAGTCACTTTTTATGTGAATTATTATTCATTCTACTTTGGTATGGTAATGGTCATTACTATTACATTGTCGCCTTCACTTTCTAGTTAATTATTCTATATCACTTATTCCACTGGATTTTATATGTATTTTCTTGGATCCCTATATTTAATATGTATCATTTCACTTATTCACATACTTATATTGTATTTTGCTTATAGCCTGGTCTTTCCACAGATACACACAAACCAAATTGGGGTTTGCTCTACAAAACGCGTAGAGACTACAGCTTTAAGAATATAACAACTTTAGTGCTTCTGTAATTTTGTGTATACACCATTACCAGCAATATATGCACATTGAGATATGTTTTTTTATGACAACATATAATATGTCGAAATTTATCTGATTTTTAATATGTAATATGAAATACATTTTGTATTTTTTTTAACACATGTTACTTATTTTATTTGGTGCCACTCTCTAAAAGTCCCATGTGCAGATGTTTTCCTTTTTTGGTTCTACTAACAAACAGGGACTGACTGCTGCCTTGGTCTAAGCTTATTTGGCCTTCTTTCTCAAGTGAATAAGGCAGACAAAATCCCCATATAGCTTAAACGTTACTCATAATAAGGTGTCAGATTCCATTTCAAATTCATCCCTCTAGAGATATGGTAATCCTACCTAAAGATTCAATATACCTGCCTTCTATTCAACAGGAAAAAGCAATCATCTCCCCTTTTTGGTTGATCCACCCTTTCTATGATTTGGATCCTAAGTGATGTACTTGATCCATAATGATCCGCAAAATGTTTAGCTATGTTTGTTTGTGTCCTTATGTTGGATAGATGACCTCTCATCTAAGACAACCTCCTGATTGTCCTTCAAGCATATTGTTTCTTGCAAATCTCACAGGAAATGACATATAAAATAAACCTAGTCTGGCAATTAACTAGTTGTTTAATATTGAATATTGATTAACCTTCGCAGTAGAAAATAACTGAATCCTATGTGGATCACCCAGAAAGGCACAGTTATAGCAAAAAAAATGCCTGTCATGCTCAGTCAAGGCCTTCTGATTGCTCCAGATCACAAAAAAACAAGGGGATGCAATGCAATGTGGGTGCTCTATTTTCTATAAAGTGTACTTGTACTTTGTTATAAAGTGTAAAGTGTGATCTTTTCAAAATCCCCCTTTAAGATTTGTAGATATCTCTATATAGTCAATTTATTCTCCTCAAATTCAAGGCTGTAATGAGCACTATGGATTTATTGTCCAGATGGGATTGTATGTCCTCCCAGATTCATGTTCTCTTAAAAAATTCTCTCTGGTGCTATCCCTGATCTTACAATAGGCCCTCTTAAAATAGATGCTATCAGAGCCCTGCTCAACAAGTCTCACCTCCATCTCTTCTCAGACTCCTCCTTTGTAAACTCTTTGAAAGCAGAACAATTTCTTCTTATACTTTCTTCAAGTTGATCTTTGAGTATGGCCCTTCTAATATGGGCAGGGTGGCAACTGTCAGAGTGGAGGAGAGAATTAATAAAGTCGGGCTTCCTTTAGGCCCGCACATACATTTTCCCATCCACACTGTCACCTCTTTAAAGTCCGAGTAGTTGATCTGGGACAGTTGTTCTTCACAAGTACATTTGAAATGAAGGGTCTTATTATTCAAAAATCCAAAAAAATCAAGCTTGAGTAAAACTTGATGTACAATAAAGATCAGATCACTAATGTATCGAAAGAAAAAACACATTTTATCACTAAAGGGATTTATTTCTCCAAAGATGTGACGTTCCTCCCTTAGGCTGGCATAGGTGGTAAACTTTGCACCCAAGTAGGAGCATGGAGATAACAACTATTTATACTGTAGTGTATAAAAGACAATTAGTTTTACATGGTGAACTAAATTTTTTTTAGGCTTAAAGGTACTTACATACAGGGTTCATTGAAGGACATAGGGAAATGAACAATATCGATGGTGGCAGGGATGAAGCTGTTACGGTCCGTGGGTTTGAAGTAGGTTTGAAATTTAAACTGTTTATCTTTAATCTCTATTTCTAGATCCAAAAAATGAATCTTATTCCTACTTGCCTCATAAGACAGAGAGATGCCTCTATCATTTGAATTCAGATGGTCAAAAAATTGTTTCAAGAAATCTAGATGTCATCGATATACTTGGCCCATAAATCTAGAGATGGAGTGTCTTGGGCATAGACGACATCCTCCTACCACTTGGCCATGAAAAGATTTGCGAGACTGGGAATGAACTTGGCTCCCATCGCTACACCTCGTTGTTGGAAATAGTAGCATTGGTTGAACCAAAAGTAACTGTGGTTGCAAATTCCAAAAGCTCTATAAGATAATCACATTGGAAAGACAAGAGGAACTGCTCTCGGCCCAAAAAATGTTGAACGGCTTCAATCTCCCTCTCAGTGCCACCTAATTTGTATTGTGCTTTAAAAACTGTCACATGGCATAAAAAAAAGTATCAATACTTGTACTCAGTCTTAAAAAAGTGGTTTTGGGACAACCCTACTCTCTAGTAATCTGATAGTGGCACCAGTGTCTTTGAGATATGATGATATCTGCCCAACCAGAGGCTGTAAATAAAAATCTATGTACCGGCCTATACGTGATGTGATGGAATCTCACGATAGGCCATCCAAGGGCGTGTAATGGGTCTTTATGAATCTTGGGCAAATAATAAATAGTGGGGATTCTTGGTACTGTAGGTATTAAAAAGCTCTCTCTTTTTTATTTAAAATGTTAAGATCCTAACCTTTTGTAATGAGATCCTGAAGTTTTCTCTTATACACAAGGGTTGGATTATTTGGGAGCTCCTTGTACGTATATGGTTCGTTCAGAATTTGATACATCTGTGTTTCATATTGAATTTTGTCTAGAATTACAATGCCACCACCCTTGTCTGCCGGGCGGATCACCAAGTCTTTCTGTTCACACAGGGACTTGAGTCCTGCATTGGACAGGGGCTGATGGCATGTACGTTTCACGAGAAGTTTAGCCAGATCCTTGAGGACTAGGTCCTTAACCTCTTCCTGCCTGCCCATTGTCATATGACGGCAGCAAGAAGCATCTGTTCTTCTGGGCCACCGTCATATGACGGCATTTCCTTTGCGCCCACTAGGCAACACGGACCCGCGGCGCATCGCTGGGGACCCGATGCGCGTGCCGGCCGCACCGATGTCCGCCGGGCCCCCGCCATTGCCCAGTAATTGAGCAGGATGTGGATCTGTCTGTGTAAACATACAGATCCACGTGCTGTTAGAGGAGAGGAGACCGATGGTGTGTCCCTTGTACAATCATCTCCCCCAGTCAGTACCCTCCCCCCACAGTTAGAATCACTCCCATAGGGAACATATTAACTCCTTTATCACCCCCTAGTGTTAACCCCTTCCCTGCCAGTCACATTTATACAGTAATCAATGCATTTTTATAGCACAGATCACTGTAAAAATATGAATGGTCCCAAAAATATGTCAAAAGTGTCCGATATGTCCACCGCAATATCGCAGTCATGATAAAAATCTCAGATCGCCGCCATTACTAGTAAAAAAAATAAATAAAAATGCTATAAATCTATCCCCTATTTTGTAGACGCTATAACTTTTGCGCAAACCAATCAATATACGCTTATTGCGTTTTTTTTTTTACCAAAAATATGTAGAAGAATACGTATCGGCCTAAACTGAGGAAAAAATTTGTTTAAAAAAAATAAATAATTGGATATTTATTATAGCAAAAAGTAAAAAAAAAATTGTTTTTTCAAACTTGTCCCTCTTCTTTTGTTTATAGCGCAAGAAATAAAAACCACAGAGGTGATCAAATACCACCAAAAGAAAGCTCTATCTGTGGGGAAAAAATGATAAAAATTTTATTTGGGTACAGCGTTGCATGACCGCACAATTGTCATTCAAAATGCAACAGCGCTGAAAGCTGAAAAATGGCTTGGGCAGGAAGGGGGTGTTCGTGCCTGGTAGACAAGTGGTTAAAGATCTTAACAGCTGGAGCCACCGGGATGGGGGGGGTTAAAAATGGATTTGACAATCCGGAATGAACGGTCCCCAAAGTGGCAGCACGGCTGTTATTTCTGTACGGGTTGGAAATCAAATAACGTTGAATATTAATTTTATGATGTATTCATGAACATCAATAAAAGTACCAAATTTGTCTCATTTTTTCCGAGCTGCAAATTTGAGGCCCTTGCCCAAAACTGATTGTTCATTGTAGGTGAGCAACTTGGTACTTAAAATGAAAACACCATGGCCAGTTAAGTTCTCCTTCTTTTTTCTCCTCTGTATTCTCTTACCCCCTCGACAGGTGAGCTCTCAAATATTGACTGTAAGGAAATAATGCAAGTAAGGGTTTAGGATGGACACTTGATGCGAGTAATAATGAGTTCCCTGCTGTAGATTTACAGTATAGTTCACTCGAAAGGCTGCCATCTGTTTGTTTGTTAATGAGTATGTCCAGAAAGGTGATCTCAGTTGTACTATGTGACATGGTAAAACTTAAATTAAATTCATTAATATTAATACAAGCCATAAACTTGTGTAAGAGATCATCCAATCCATCCCAAATTATGAACACATCATCTATGTAGCGGTGCCATGCAAGTACACGGCCCATTTACATAGACAGCGAATCATTGGTAAGCAGTGAATGTGCCCACTCCCCCAGGTACAGGTTGGCATACAATGGGGCACAGCATGTCCCCATCGCCACCCCCTGTACCTGGACCATCAAAGCAAAAAGCTTTATGGTAAAGTATAAATTATAGAGATGTTAAAATTAAATCAGTGTAACTGGGTTCACATTCACTAGATTGTGACAATACATTACATATTACGTATTACAAGGCCCTTCTCATGAGGGATGGTGCTATACAGGGCCTTAACATCTATAGCAATCAATTGGGTATTGTCCTCAATGTGCATATCTTGAATGATTTGCATAAAATGGATAGTATGCCATACATAAGATGACATGCATGTTGCAAAGGGTTTAAGATGACTGTCCACCACACGACTGAGATTTTCAGTTAAGTAGCCACACCCAGATATGATAGGGCTACCTGGGGCATTCATAGAGTGCTTGTGCAACTTTGGCAAAGCATAAAAGTCCACTCTTATAAATTCCCATATTTGTTTGGATATGACATTATGGTAAAATGCTGCATCCACCATCAAATAAAAATCTTGAGTAAATGTATCTAGCAGCGACCTATGTATAGGTCGATACCATTCAGAATTGCTGAGTATTTTTGTACACATTTCAACGTAGTGGACGCTGTTCATAACCATGACATCACCACCCTTGTCAGAGGGTTTGATAACAATGTCATGGTTACGAGCCAACGAGTCTAGCGCCCTTTTCTCATCATGACTGAGATAGGCAAAAGGCCCAGAAAAGTTTTTCATTCTCTGGATATCTGCTGATACCAATTTAAGGCATACCGCTGCATCATGATTAGAGCTAGGTGGTTGATATATGGTAGATTTTTTTTTTAAGGAGGGATCAATAGTGTGTATACTGCCTTGTACAGTGTATGTATTATCTACAGCAGCAAGAAGAGCCTCTATAGCAATTGAGTCAATTAGGTTTTCGGCTCATTTTCTTCCAATAATGATATCAAATTGTCCAGTGCTTGTGTATCTTGATTAGTTTGCCCAGGTTCTAGAACTTGTTTCTTAGCATATAGACTTTTAAGAAAAATGTTGCATATGAAGAGATGGATGTCCTTGATGGCCTCAAACTTGTCAAGACTTGAGTCTGGGCAAAAAGTGTAGCCACGTGCAAGGACAACCATCTCATTCTGATCCAAGGAATATGAGGACAGATTTACAACTCTTAACGTAGTTTGTGTGTGTTGGGTTTGTATATTTTGAGCGGATGTGCTTGAGGCTTTTCTTTTATGGCCCCCTCATTTGAGCTAAAAAATGCCTAGTGGTAGCTGTTGTGGACATGGGTTGGAAAGTGTAGTGAGTGATGTGTTTGAGGAAGATCTAGAATGACTAGACGGAGTATGTGTGTCCGAGTGTTGTGACGAGAATGACGGCCATGACTGTTTCCTGACGGTGGGGGGAACCCTCCATATGAAAGGAATCGTCATGTGACTCGTCACCGTGACGGCGCCGCTTTTGTCTTCTCCGACATTTGTGTTGAGTGGAGGACTGGAAGGAAGATGAAATAGGTGAATGTACAGATAATTTGTGAACATTTGTGGTGTATTTTTACTCAATGTGTTAGGCCGCGTACACACGGGCGGACTGTTCGCCCAACCTTGTTCGGCAAACAGTTTGTCAAACAGTCCGCTCAAAATTTGCATGAGAGGACTTGCCCACACACGAGCGGACTGTTTGACGAATAAGGTTGGGCAAACAGTTCGCTCAACTTTTGAAATGAACGGACTCGCCCACGTAAGGAGGAGGCAAATCCGCCCATTTCGAGCGCGTGTACAGGTAGGCGGGGCCCGCGAAGGAGACGTCGCGGGCTCCGCCGCCTGGAATGGGCTTAAAGGGGAACCCCAACGCCGAAAAAAAATCGGCGTGGGGGTCCCCCCCAAGTCCACACCAGACCCTTGTCCGAGCACGCTACCCGGCCGGCCAGGAAAGGGGGGCGAGCGAGCGCGCCCCCCCTCCTGAGCCGTACCAGGCCGCGTGCCCTCAACATGGGGGGGTGCCTTGGGGAAGGGGGGGCCGCGCGGCCCCCCCACCCCAAAGCACCTTGTCCCCATGTTGATGAGGACAAGGGCCTCTTCCCGACAACCCTGGCCGTTGGTTGTCGGGGTCTGCGGGCGGGGGGCTTATCGGAATCCGGGAGCCCCCTTTAAGAAGGGGGCCCCCGGATACCGGCCCCCCACCCTATGTGAATGAGTATGGGGTACAATGTACCCCTACCCATTCACCTGTGAAATAAAGTACAATAAAACACACAACACAGAGAAAAAGTATTTTATTGCACAGCCGGGGGTCTTCCGTCTTCGGGGGTCTTCTCGCCGGACTCCTCCGCTATGTGTGTGTAGCTCTTTTGCCAGCGGAGGAGTCCGGCTTTCTTCCTCCCCGCCGCCGGCCTCTTCTCCCGACTTCGGGGGTCTTGTCCCCCTCTTCGGTTCTTCTGCCGGGCCACCGCGCCTGGTCCGGTGGCCCGGTCTTCTGTCGCCGTCTTCCGTTCTTCTGTCGCCGCCTTCGGTTCTTCTGCCGGGCCACCGCGCCTTCTTGTAGCTCTTTTACAGGCGGTGGCCCGGTCTTCTGTCGCCGCTGTCGCCGCTGTCGCCTTCCGTTCTTCTTCTTGTTCTTCTTGTTCTTCTCCAGGAGATGTTGACACGTCGCTCCCTCCGGCCGGAATGCCAGAGCCGCCCTGCGCTGTGACTTATATAGTGACAATGGGGCGGGGTCACATGGTATATGTCACATGGGTTGGTCACATGGTGACCCCGCCCCCTTACGATGTCATAGTCCCCATGTGACATCAACCCATGTGACCAACCCATGTGACATATACCATGTGACCCCGCCCCATTGTCACTATATAAGTGACCGCAGAGCGCGTCCCTGGCATTCCGGCCGGAGAGCTCGTCGAGTCAACATCTCCAGGAGAAGAAGAAGAAGAACAAGAAGAACAAGAAGAACGGAAGGCGACAGCGGCGACAGAAGACCGGGCCACCGCCTGTAAAAGAGCTACAAGAAGGCGCGGTGGCCCGGCAGAAGAACCGAAGGCGGCGACAGAAGAACGGAAGACGGCGACAGAAGACCGGGCCACCGGACCAGGCGCGGTGGCCCGGCAGAAGAACCGAAGAGGGGGACAAGACCCCCGAAGTCGGGAGAAGAGGCCGGCGGCGGGGAGGAAGAAAGCCGGACTCCTCCGCTGGCAAAAGAGCTACACACACATAGCGGAGGAGTCCGGCGAGAAGACCCCCGAAGACGGAAGACCCCCGGCTGTGCAATAAAATACTTTTTCTCTGTGTTGTGTGTTTTATTGTACTTTATTTCACAGGTGAATGGGTAGGGGTACATTGTACCCCATACTCATTCACATAGGGTGGGGGGCCGGTATCCGGGGGCCCCCTTCTTAAAGGGGGCTCCCGGATTCCGATAAGCCCCCCGCCCGCAGACCCCGACAACCAACGGCCAGGGTTGTCGGGAAGAGGCCCTTGTCCTCATCAACATGGGGACAAGGTGCTTTGGGGTGGGGGGGCCGCGCGGCCCCCCCTTCCCCAAGGCACCCCCCCATGTTGAGGGCACGCGGCCTGGTACGGCTCAGGAGGGGGGGCGCGCTCGCTCGCCCCCCTTTCCTGGCCGGCCGGGTAGCGTGCTCGGACAAGGGTCTGGTGTGGACTTGGGGGGGACCCCACGCCGATTTTTTTCGGCGTTGGGGTTCCCCTTTAAGCCCATTACAGGCGGCGGAGCCCGCGACGTTTCCTTCGCGGGCCCCGCCTACCTGTACACGCGCTCGAAATGGGCGGACTTTCCGAGCGGGAACAGTCCGCTCATTTCGAAAGTACAGCGGACAGGCCCACACACGGGCGGACTGTTCGCTCAAACACAGTTTCAGCGGACAGTTTTTCGGAATTTCCCAAAGACCTTGTCCGTCCAACTGTCCGCTGAAACTGTCCGCTGAAAGCCCACACACGAGCGGACTGTCCGCCCAAACACTGTTCAGCGGACAAGGTTGGGCGAACAGTCCGCCCGTGTGTACGCGGCCTTAGGGAAATTATTTGTTTGATTTAAAAGCTATTTATAGGCTTTTCCATCCTCAAAGGCCCTCTTGTCACGCTGAAGCTTTTTATCCTTTTTGATCAAACTATCTTTATTAACCAGTTCCTGTCCAGCGCACGCCGATGTACGTCGGCAGAATGGCACAGGCAGGCATATTGGCGTACAGGTACGTCCAATCTTTAATGCCGCCCTGCCACCGTGCTGGTCGGGACCCCCATGAGTTCGGTCGCGGGCCCCCATGGACTCGATCGCCACAGGCATACCCGAGATCGTCTCACGGGGCGGCTGAATGGAGAGATGACGTTGTAAACAGCATCTCCCCGTTCTGCCTAGCAACTAGTGAAGCTGATCTCTGCTCCATGTGATTGGAGCAGAGATCAGTGTTCACTAAATGAAAGCCCAGCCCCCGACAGTTAGTAACACACCCCTAGGAACACTTAACCCCTACACTGCCACCCACTGGTTAACCCCTTCACTGCCAGTGTCACTTACACAGGAATCACTGCATATATATAGCAGTGATTGCTGTATAAATGACAATGGTCCCAAAAATGTGTCAAAAATGTCCGATGTGTCCACCATAATGTCGCAGTCACAATAAAAATCGTTGGTCGCCGCCACTACTAGTAAAAAAAAAAATTATTAATAAAAATGCCATAAAACTATCCCCCATTTTGTAAACACTATTAATTTAGCGCAAACCAATCAATAATCGCTGATTTTTTTTTATACCAAAAATATGTAGAAGAATACGTATCGGCCTAAACTGAGGGAAAAAAATTTTTTTTTATATATTTTTGGGGATATTTATTATAACAAAAAGTAAAAAATAATGATTTTTTTTCAAAATTGTTGCTCTATTTTTGTTTATAGCGCAGAAAATAAAAACCGCAGGGGTGATCAAATACCACCAAAAGAAAGCTCTATTTGTGGGAAAAAAAGAACGTCAATTTTGTTTGGGAGCCACGTCACATGACCGCGCAATTGTCAGTTAAAGCGACGCAGTACCGAATCGCAAAAAGTGGTCTGGTCTTTGACCAGCAAAATGGTCCTTTTACTTTTTCTTCAAAGTCAGTAAAGAGCATATGTGTCTGTAGAGGTATCATTTGGTTTTTTAATTTCTCTAATTTGCCATCTAAATCAGTCATGCATTTGCGGTATTCATCAATTAACCACTTACTGACTGCCTCCTGTACATATACATTGGCACTTTGAAGAGGGATATCTCGGTAGCGGCAGCAGCTGCTGCCACAACCAAGATATCCATCTTTACAGGAGGTGGTCGTGTTTACGATAATGGTGGTCTCTGCGGCGGGTTCGCCGCGAGATCACCGTTATCGGCGGCAGGAGAGGTGCCACCTCCCGCGCCCTCCGCCACTTACCGGAGCCGTCGGTAGTGGCGGAGGCGATCGGATCCTTTTCTGTGCTGGGTATGGAGACGAGTGAGGCTAAGATGGCCCCCACTCGTCTCTATACCATAGGAGGGCAGAAGCAACGTCAAAACTTCCCTTCTACCCATACTTCTTAAAGGAACATTTTTTCCATGTCATTTTTTCAAATGACAATTAAAAAATAAAATTATTGCATTTAAGTCCAAATATGAGATCTGAGGACTTTTTGACCCCATATCTCATATTTAAGAGGACCTGTCCTGCTTTTTTCTATTACAAGGGATGTTTACATTCCTTGTAATAGGAATAAAAGTGATACATTTTTTGAAAAAACTGTGTAAAAATAAATAAAATAAGGTAAAGTAAATAAGAATTCTTTTTTTTTTTTAAAAACACCCTGTCCCGGCGAGCTCGCGCGCAGAAGCGAATGCATATATGAGTAGCGCCCGCATATGAAAACGGTAGTCAAACCACACATATGACATATCGCCGCGATCGGTAGAGCGAGAAAATTTATTCTAGACATAGACCTCCACTGTAACGCAAAACATGCAACCTGTAGAATTTTTGAAATATCGCTTATGGAGATTTTTGAGGGTAAAAGTTTGACGCCATTCCACGAGCGGGTGCAATTTTGAAGCGTGACATGTTGGGTATCAATCTACTCGGCGTAACATTATCTTTCACAGTATAAAAAACAATTGGGCTAATTTTACTGTTGTCTTATTTTTTTTATTAAAAAATGAATTTTTTCCCAAAAAAGTGCGCTTGTAAGACCGCTGCCCAAATACGGTGTGAAAAAAAGTATTGCAATGAACGCCATTTTATTTTCTAGGGTGTTAGGAAAAAAAACAATATACAATGTTTGGGGGTTCTAAGTCATTTTCTAGCAAAAAAAATGTTTTAAACATGTAAACACTGAGTCTGAAAAAGAGGCCTGGTCCTTAAAGCGGGAGTCCACCGGGACTCCGCGTTTTTTTTTTTTTAAAAGCCAGCAGCTACAAATACTGCAGCTGCTGACTTTTAAAATAGTGACACTTACCTGTCCAGCGCGCCCGCGATGTCAGGACCCGAAGCCGATCTCTAGGTCGCCTGTCGGGTCCTGCCGCCGCCATCTTGGGTATGGGAATCAGGAAATGGAGCCTTTCGGCTTCATTTCCCGGTTCCCTACTGCGCATGCGCGAATCGCGCTGCACAATAAGGAAGCTCCCCGCTGCCTCTGGGATCTGTGTGTTTCCCAGCAGGCAGCGGGGCACTTGCGGGAAGGGGCGGGCACTTGCGGAAAGGGGCGTAAATTACGCCCCTTTCCGCAGAGAGCTATCCCGGAAGTGGGTGCAGTTACCTGGATTATCCAGGTAACTGCACCCCCCTCCCCCCTGAAAGGTGCCGATTGTGGCACCGGAGGGGGGGAGGGTTCCGATGAGCGGAAGGTCCACTTTAGGGTGGACCTCCGCTTTAAGTGGTTAATAATGACATTATTGTTTTCGAACATAATTTCAAATTATCCTCCCAAGCAATTTTAAATACAGGTTCGATGTTGTCAAATAAAGAAAAAATCTGGACTCTGAGCCCAAAAGGGTTCAGATTCTCAGTGATATAGTCCTCATATTATTTCATGTGCCAATATAGTAGAGATTTTTTCTCCAAAATTTGACTTAGATTGAAAAAACTGATGCTAGTTCAGATTCGAGGGATTATTTTTGCTCAAAATCATGGTGTAGCTTGGACATAAAGTTAGTCCATTGATCTCCTTGATAGGACACCATGGCAAAAAAAGGGGGGGGGAGGGAGAGGGGAGGGGGAGCCCTGGTGCCTATTATAGCCTATACATATACAATATCTCACAAAAGTTAGTACACCCCTCACATTTTTGTAACTATTTTATTCTTTTCATGTGACAACACAGAAGAACTGACACTTTGCTACAATGTAAAATAGTGAGCGTACAGCTTGTATAACAGTGTACATTTGCTGTCCTCTCAAAATAACTCAACACACAGCCATTAATGTCTAAACCGCTGGCAAGTTAGTACACCCCTAAGTGAAAATGTCCAAATTGGGCCCAATTAGCCATTTTCCCTCCCCAGTGTCACATGACTTGTTAATATTATAAGGCCTCATTATAAGGCCTCAGGTGTGAGTGGGGAGCAGGTATGTTACATTTGGTGTTATCACTCTCACTCTCTCATACTGGTCACTGGAAGTTCAACATGGCACCTCATGGCAAAGAATTCTCTTAGGATCTGAAAAAAAAAGAATTATTGCTCTACATAAAGATGGCCTAGGCTATAAGAAGATTGGCAAGATCCTGAAGCTGAGCTGCAGGAGGGTGGCCAAGACCACGTTTAACAGGACAGGTTCCACTCAGAACAGGCCTCACCATGGTCGACCAAAGAAGTTGAGTGCACGTGCTCAGCGTCATATCCAGAGGTTGTCTTTGGGAAATAAACGTATGAGTGCTGCCATTGCTGCAGAGGTTGAAGGGGTGGGGGTCAGCCTGTCAGTGCTCAGACCATATGCCGCGCACTGCATCAAATTGGTCTGCTGATGCACAAGAAAGCCCACAAACAGTTTGCTGAAGACAAGTAGATTAACAACATGGATTACTGGAACCATGTCCTGTGACCAAGATAAATTTATTTGGTTCAGATGGTGTCAAGCGTATGTGGCGGCAAGCAGGTGAGGAGTACAAAGACAAGTGTGTCTTCCCTACACTCGAGCATTGGCCAAGCATGTCTCCAGACCTAAACCCTATTGAGCATCTGTGGGGCATCCTTAAACGTAAGGTGGGGGAGCGCAAGGTCTTTAACATCCACTAGCTCCATGATGTCATCATGGAGGAGTGGAAGAGGACTCCAGTGGCAACCTGTGAAGCTCTGGTGAACTCCATGCCCAAGAGGGTTAAGGCAGTGCTGGAAAATAATGGTGGCCACACAAAATATTGACACTTTGGGCCCAATTTGGACATTTTCACTTAGGGGTGTATTCACTTTTTTTGCCAGTGGTTTAGACATTAATGACTGTGTGTTGAGTTATTTTGAGGGGACAGCAAATTTACACTGTTATACAAGGAAACATGCAACAAGTGCAACAGGGGCCGTCTCCTTGGACTTTTAAGGCAGAAATAGGAGTAGTGGAGTAAGTAAAAGGCAGCAGAGTGCCACTTTTATTAAGTACACAATATGTAATACATTTTATAAACATGAACTGTGACAGCGTGACAAGAGGGCCTTTGAGGATGGAAAAGTCTATAAATGGCAATTAAATAAAACCAATAATTTCCCTAAAACATTGAGTAAAAATAGATGCACAAATGTTCACAAATTATCTGTACACTCACCTATTTCTTCTTCCTTCCAGTCCTCCACTCAACACAAAGGTCGGAGATGACAAAAACGTTGCCGTCACGGTGACGAGTCACATGACGATTGCTTTCATATGGGGGGTTCTCCCCCACAGACAGTTAACAGTAGGGATGGGCTTCGTGTTCGAGTCGAACATACATTCGACTCGAACATCGGCTGTTCGCCCGTTCGGCGAATTCCGAACGTTATGGGCCGTTCGCGCCAAATTCGTGTGGCGCTCACGGCCCACAATGCACTGCGTCATCGCAGTGCATTGCTGGCTCATGATTGGCCAAGCATGCACTGTGACCCCGCATGCTTGGCCAATCACAGCGCCAGCAGCGAGGAGAGCCATAATTGGCCACAGGCAGGATGCCTGTGGCCAATCATAGCTCAGGCTGTGTAGTACACGCCCCACACTATATAAGGTCGCCAGCGCGGCGGCCTAGTGTAGTGTGTTGGCGTCTGAAGCAGTTAGTGGGTGTTCTGTGTACCTTCAACACAGTACACACCGATCGTTATCGGCCGATTTTCGATCTTGCTCTTCTGTAGTGGTTGTTGTCTGCTTGCCGTGACCGCAGTATACACCGATATATTCACCTCACCTATATAGCTAGTGATCTATCTTTTATAATAGAGCTTGCAGTCAGTAGTGTTAGGAGCTTGTGCGTGCTGTCTGCGTGCTCCGTGCCCAGTACACACCGCTATATCCACCTACATAGCTCTTCTCTATTTGAGCCCACTTGCCATCTGCAGGAGTTATTGGAAGTTGTGTGTGCCTCCAGCACAGCACAGTATACATCTGTATCCTTATCTCTGGTGTTCTATAATAAAGGCATCTGCAGGAGTTAGTGGGTTTTTTGTGCCTCCAGCACAATATACACCTGTATCTACCCTTTATTGCTGTTCTCTAATAGAGGCATCTGCAGGGCTTAGTGGGTGTTGTGTGACTCAATTACAGTATACCCCTTTATCTCTGGTGTTCTATAATAAAGGCATCTGCAGGAGTTAGTGGGTGTTGTGTGACTCCAGCATAATATACACCTGTATCTACCGTTTATTGCTGTTCTCTAATAGAGCCATCTGCAGGGCTTAGTGGGTGTTGTGTGACTCCATTACACTGCTGTTTTACCCAACTCCCTTCAGGCCATTACCATGTCTGGAAGGCCAGCAAGGAGAGGCAGACAGGCGCGAGCCGATAAAAGAGGGCAAGCAGGCTCTGTGTCTAGAGACAACAGTGCTGGTCGTGGACGCGGTGCATTGTCATCAGCACGTGGCCATGGGACACGCTTGTCCTTCTTTTCGGCAGCTGGACATGTTGAACCGCAACATGCCAACGACTTGGTAGAGTGGATGACCAAGCCCTCTTCATCCTCCTCATCCTCTCTCACCCAGTCTCAGGGTACTAGCAAAGCAGCTAACAACGCATCGTCTTCCCTCCTCTCAATGTCATCATCAGTGACTCCTTCCCTAGACCCACCACGTCCTCCTGAGGAGTCTCCTGAACTCTGAGCACAGTGTTGGGTACATGCTCCAGGA
Source organism: Lithobates pipiens (assembly GCF_037356315.1). NCBI lineage: Eukaryota > Metazoa > Chordata > Amphibia > Anura > Ranidae > Lithobates > Lithobates pipiens. The sequence continues at coordinate 19,722,065 of NW_027507696.1, forward strand.
GGATGCCCAGTGTTTTGTAGACTCTGATGATGACACTCAGCTAGAGGAAGGCAGTAGCGTGAGCGCAGAGAGAGGGGATGCTCAAGAAGGACAGCAATCTGGCAGTCATGTTCCACAAGCTGCAGCATACTGCCAGGTTTGCTACAGCGATGAAGAGGGAGGGGATGATGAGGTCACTGACTCCACATGGGTGCCTGGTAGGAGAGAGGAGGAGGAGGCACATGTCCAACGAGGCAGGATGCCCTCCAGAGGCCAGTTTAGGGGCAGCACACCGACTGAATCACACCGCAGAGCTCCGCCTGTGCAGGGCGCTGCCTCTGCGCGTTATTCTAAGAGTTCTTTGGTGTGGGCCTTTTTTGAGACGAGTGCATCAGATCGCACCGCTGCTATTTGCAACATATGTCTCAAGCGTATCTCGCGTGGCCAAAATCAACCGCTTGGGCACCACATGCTTGACCAGACATATGTTGACGTGCCATGCAGCTCGTTGGCAAGCGTACCTCAAAGACCCCCACCAAAGAACAAAGCGGACCTCTCCTTGCTCCTCATCAGCTGGCATCTCCAACCCCACTAGACCTTCAGTCCTCTCTGAAACCTGCTCTGAGAGGAATGAAGGTGTAGAATTAGGTGTGTCACAGCCAAGTGCTTCCGGGCACTCTGCTAGCAGTACACCCACGACCGATTATAGCAGGCAAATGTCCCTGCCCCAGCTGCTGGACCGGCGAAAGAAGTTCACTCCCAGCCATCCACATGCCCAGTGGTTGAATGCTAGCTTGGCTAAATTGCTAGCACTTCAACTGCTGCCTTTTCAGTTGGTAGACTCGGCCCCCTTCCGTGAGTTTGTACAATGTGCGGTTCCTCAGTGGCAGGTCCCCAAACGCCACTTTTTCTCACGGAAGGCGATTCCGGCTCTCTACCGGCATGTGGAAGGCAATGTCCTTGCCTCGCTGGACAGGGTGGTCAGCGGTTGTCCAGCAGGCATGGACAGGGACGTTACCTGTCTTTCACGGCCCATTGGGTCACTCTTCTGGCAGCTGGGAAGGATGCAGGACAAGGTGCAGTAGTGTTGGAGGTTGTTCCGCCACCACGCCTCCAAAATGCTACTATTGGTTGTGACACACCTCTCTCCTCCACCCCCTCCTCTTCTTCTTCCTCCATGGCCTCTTCCAGTGCTCTGTCCTCAGAACCAGCGGTGCTCCGTAGGCGTTCCAGGGGCTACGCAAGTACGCAGGCAAAAACTATGCCATGCCGTGCTTGCGCTGGTTTGTTTGGGGGACAGGAGCCACACTGGGGCGGATGTTTTGTCAGCTCTGCAGGGGCAGGCCGAGAGGTGGTTGACGCCATGCCAGCTTAAGCCAGGAATGGGGGTTTGTGACAATGGCACCAACCTCCTCTCCGCCCTCCGACAGGGACAACTGACCCATGTGCCCTGTGTAGCTCACGTCCTTAACCTGGTGGTGCAGCGGTTCTTGGGCAGGTACCCCGGCTTACAGGATGTCCTGAAGCAGGCCAGGAAAGTCTGTGTGCATTTCCACCGATCATTTAATGCCTGTGCTCGGCTAGCTCAGCTCCAAAAGGAGTTGAACCTGCCCAAGAACCGCCTTATATGTGACATGCCCACCAGGTGGAACTCAACGTTGGCCATGCTGCAGCGGCTGCACACGCAGCAGAGGGCCATCAATGAGTACCTGTGCGACTACGGCACCAGGACAGGGTCAGGGGAGCTCGGTTTTTTCTCACCACGCCAGTGGGGCATGATCAGGGATGCATGCACTGTCCTGTCACCGTTTGAGGAGGCCACAAGGATGGTGAGCAGTGACAGTGCATGCATCAGTGACACTGTACCTCTTGTCCACCTCTTGGAGCATACGCTGCGTGGAATAATGGACAGGGCACTTGAGGCAGAACAGAGGCAGGAAGCGGAGGACTTCCTTGCCTCTCAAGGCCCCCTTTATCCAGACAGTGTTCCTGCTGTGCCACCCATCACACAGGAAGAGGATGAGGAGGAGGAAGAGGAGGAGGAGGATGATTGTGTCAGCATGGAGGCTGGCACTCAGCATCAGCAGCAGCAGTCTTGTAGGGATGATTTACAGTCCCAAGAAACACGTGGACTTGTACGTGGCTGGGAGGAGGTAGCTGCGGATCATGTTGCCCTTAGTGACCCAGAGGACTCCGGACCGAATGCCTCAGCTAACCTACGCTGCATGGCCTCCCTGATCCTGCAAAGCCTGCGGAAGGATCCTCGTATTCTTCGGATCAAGGAGAGGGACCATTACTGGCTGGCCACTCTCCTTGATCCACGGTACAAGGGTAAGGTTGCCGACCTTATCTTGCCATCGCAGAGGGAGCAGAGGATGAGACATCTCCGGGAGGCCTTGCAGAAAGGTCTGTGCAACGCGTTCCCAGAGACTGGGAGGTTACAAACTCCTGGTCCTGGACAACGTGTTGCTGAGGCATCGGTCAGAAGGAGCGGTGGAGAAGGTGGCCATCTGACTGATGCTTTCAGACAATTTTTTAGTCCGCAGCCCCAAGGTATGATCGGTTCCAGCAACCATCGGCAGCGTCTGATTTACATGGTGCAGGAATACCTAGGGGCAAGGTCAGACTTGGACACCTTTCCCACCGAAAATCCTCTGGCTTACTGGGTCTTGAGGATGGATCACTGACCAGAGCTTGCACAATATGCAATTGAGCTACTGGCCTGTCCTGCATCCAGCGTTCTTTCAGAACGCACCTTCAGTGCTGCTGGTGGCTTTGTTACCGATCACAGGGTGCGCCTGTCCACCGAATCAGTTGATCGACTGACCTTCATCAAGATGAATCAGTCTTGGATCACCCACAGCTACCAAGCACCTGAAGCTGATGTAACCGAATAATTTTTTTGGAAATATCACATTCCTTCAAGACTGCCTATGCTGATGTTGAGTGACTGTCCTGTTATGTTGATTGTCTATCCTCTTCCTCCTCCGCTGATATGTTGGAAGAACATTTCTGGTTCTGGGTTATGCCATCAGCCTAATTTTTCTGCCCCTGTTTAACAGGGGCGTTTAAGTACAATTTTTGATGCAAAGCTTTGCAGCAGGGCTAATTCCTGCAATAAAACTAGAGTATATGGGAGAGGTTGCAGTGTGGTGGCACCAGCACCAGTGCCTAAGGCCCAATTTTTCTGCCCCTGTTTAACAGGGGCGTTTAAGTACAATTTTTGATGCAATGCTTTGCAGCAGGGCTAATTCCTGCAATAAAACTAGAGTATATGGGAGAGGTTGCAGTGTGGTGGCACCAGCACCAGTGCCTAAGGCCCAATTTTTCTGCCCCTGTTTAACAGGGGCGTTTAAGTACAATTTTTGATGCAATGCTTTGCAGCAGGGCTAATTCCTGCAATAAAACTAGAGTATATGGGAGAGGTTGCAGTGTGGTGGCACCAGCACCAGTGCCTAAAGCCCAATTTTGCTGCCCCTGTTTAACAGGGGCGTTTAATTACAATTTTTGATGCAATGCTTTGCAGCAGAGCTAATTCCTGCAATAAAACTAGAGTATATGGGAGAGGTTGCAGTGTCGTGGCACCAGCACCAGTGCCTAAGGCCCAATTTTTCTGCCCCTGTTTAACAGGGACATGTAATTACAATTCTTGATATAATATTTCACAGGAGGGCCCGTTCCTGTGCCCACCCAGAGTAACTGTGAGGATTTATAGTGTTGTGGCACCAGCACCACAACAACCAAAGGTCAATTTTTCTACCACTGTTCAACAATGGCATGTAATTACAATTCTTGATATAATTGTTCACAGCAGGGTGCTCCAGCGCCCAGCAAGAGTCACTTTGAGGGCTTACAATGTTGTGGCAAAACCAACACCTTGTTCCGCCATTTCTGCAGAGCATATAGGGCAGGCCCCTACTTTCAAACATCCAACTTACAAACATCTCCTACTTGCAAACGGAAGGAGACAACAGCAAGTGAGATGAAAAAAGATGTACGACAAAACAAATTATACAGGGGTGATAACCCTTCCCTATGTTTTCCAAAAAGCTTAAAAATAGTTTTTTTGACTGGAGCTACACTTTAAAAATGTACCAGTTGAAAATTATAAACAGATTCAACTTAACACAACAAACCTACACAGTCCCTGTCTTGTTTGCACCGCCTGTATACTGCTGTTCTGAGTATATAGGGCCTGGGGGCCACACGCATTTCCTTTTTTTAATATGGGTACAGGGTTCCCCTTGATATGCGTACAAGACCCAAAGGGGCTGGTAATGGGCAGGGAGGGCTACCCATGCCATTTTTCTCAATGGTTTTCAACCATATTGCAGGAACCAGATATAACATTAAAACCGCAAGCAGTTTTCAATGATGTTATTTCTGTTTAATGTCATTTTGTGCAGGGACTGTTCTAAACACGGGAAACACGTGGCACTTCACAGGCATACTACAGACACCCCCAGGCACCATATTTAAAGGAATATTTCACTTTTTTTTTCACTTTAATCATCATTAAAATCAGTGCTCCCGCCAAAACGGCCATTTTTAAAAACATTTTAGGCATTGTCCCATGTCCCCTGGGGCAGGAGCCAGGTCCCCAAACCCTTTTTAGGACAGTATCTTGCATATTAGCCGTTAAAATTAGCACTTTTAATTTCGAACGTTCAAGTCCCATAGACTTCAATGGGGTTCTAAAGTTCGTTCGAATTTGGGGTCCGTTCGAAAGTTCTGGTGCGAACCGAACCGGGGGGTGTTCGGCTCATCCCTAGTTAACAATCATGGCAGTCACTCTCGTCACAGCACTAATAGTGACACATCGGACACACATACTCCAGCTAGTCATTCTAGATCTTCCTCGAACACATCGCTCACTACACTATCCACCCCACATCATAACAGCTACCACTAGGCACTTTTTTAGATCAAATGAGGGGTCGAATACAGACCCATCAAAAAAAGCCTCAAGCAGATCCGCCCAAAATACACAAACCCAACACGCACAAACTACGTTAAGTGTTGTAAATCTGTCCACATATTCCTTGGATCAGGATGAGATGGCTGTCCTTGCATGTGGCTACACTTTTTGCCCAGACTCGAGTCTTGACAAGTTTGAGGCCATCAAGGACATCCATCTCTTCATATGCAACATTTTGCTTAAAAGTAGCAGGGACATATTTGTTTATTAACGGGGTCATGCATATGTCAATGTTAAATCTGTGGACATTGTGATGGCTCAGTGTTTGGAGCCATCTACTGACAAAATCTGCTAATGCACAGATATGGTGATTACAAACACAAAAAGACTTTCATAGGAAGTACTGTTTGTTTTGATAAAGAGGTTTGACCTTTGTTACCCAGGAGTCTGTTTGACCTACCCATGAACACTCTGATATGCAGTGCATGCTAGGTAGGGTATAAAAGGGACTGCAGCGGCCATAATTGGTCTCTTGGGACCACGTTGCCTGCCTGTGCGCAACTGTGAGGAGGTTTCTCGGATACATAGGCAGACAGTCACCGCAGGTTGCAAACCGGACTGTTTGCGAGGTGACTTGCGGAGCCTGAGAGCTGGGGATCGGATTGACGAGGTTCGGAGATGCTTGTCAGAGTAGCGGAGGACCGGATCCAGCCAGCGGAGCGACACAGAGCATCTGGCCCAGTCTGAGCTGAAGCAAGCTGCAGTTACCGGACCAAAGTCATCACCCAGAACTCTGATCCAGTTGGTGAACGGGTTACGGCCCACCGTTTATTATTATTGTATGCAGTTAGACTCACTCATAGGCCTCGCTGGAGTCTGTTGTTCCACGCAGGCGTAACTGAGCAACTGACATTGAGTAGGTTTGAGGCCTAGTTCACTTTAGCGCCCAGGTGTGATTACAAGTTCTTGGAACTATACCTGGAGCATCCAAAGTTAACTTTTCCACCTACCCCGTTGGATTACAAATACCAGAGGAACTACTTAAGCTAGCGAAGAAAGAAGATAAAGGAGAAAGTACTTTAAGTGAGGCCTCACATAAAACTTTAAGTAGTGGGAGCTTCCAGGTTTAGATAATTACATACATATATATTGCTTATTGTAATTGACTGTTGATTTATATTGTACTGACGTCCTACGTTGGGACGACAGTGCAATCCCTGTAACCACCTGTTTAATATATCTTCAGTAAAAGTATTCCTGGTTAAGAGTACAATTGTGTGGCATACTGTTTTTCCCCACCAGGTGGAGCCAGAGGATCCTGAGAGATCGATACAGGTACCTTATACTGTTTTATATTGTACTGTATTATTATTGCACCACAGCTGTGCCAAGGGGATAGAGTCACGTTAGGTTTTTTTTCCGAAGAGTGCAGGCCCAATTCAAACCAGCAGCTCCTTCGGGGGTAAGTGCTACATGTGGGGGCTCATCTGGGATTACTGTCACTCAACAGAAACCCCACACCCATTTGTTACTATGGCCCCTATTAAGGCAGTCCAGTGGTGTGAAGCAGAAGGGATATGCCCGGAAGCAAATGTGGCTATTGAGTTTCCTGGAAGTGTCTGGGGACAGAAGGAAATTAAAGAGGTGGTACAGACCTTGTCCCCAGACAAAAAGGCTTATGTGGTCTCAGTGAGGTCCGGCTATGGGACTGACTGCACCTACGCGTTGATAGAGTGGAAGCAAGATATCCCTGAAAACTTCCATGGTGCTAGCATCATAATGTCTGAGAGAATGGAATTTCTGTTGACACACCCCAGTAAGAAAGTGTAGGACTCTCCAACACAGAAGCAGCTGGAACCCTTAAGTCATGAAACAAGAGCTTCTACTCAGCAGGGGGCCGACCAACAGGTAGATGATCTGAAACAACACTTTGAGGAAATTAATGTGAAATTTCAGGAGGCCTCCAGACTTATGGCTGAACGCATTGGTGGAGCACGCGCCTCTCAGGAAGGTTCCCCTGTTAGCCAAATTACCGAGAGCCCTAGCCTGGTGCAGAAGATGCGCCCTTTGGGCCCTTTGCAAGAAATAACCATCTGGAAAGATTTTCGCTTATAGAGAAGGTGAATGAAGCAGAGAAAGTGGAGCTTGAGAGAGACCATAAACAGAGGATACTCCATTCCCCTAGTCCCTCCTGTGTTGAGGTGCAGCAAGTGGATGCTCCCTCGGATGTCTGGGAACCCAGTGTACTGGCTGCAGGGGCTAAACAAAGATTATGGTCCTCGCCTAATCATCACCTTTCTGCAAGTCAGACCGGGCTGGAAAAGTTGCTCCAGACCCAGAGAGAGATACTGGAAATGATGACAATACTGATGACTCAGCTGGCGAACCCCCATTTGGAGAAAGTATTATCGAAAGAAACTCCGGAGACCCCTGATCGTCCTACAGAATCCACACCTAGAATCTGCTTTAAATGTGGAGGGGTAGGACATTTCAGGCGAATGTGCCCGAGCCCAGCCGGCGGAAAACTTCAGAGGGCCCCAGTGAAGGAGTCAACTGGGTGCCCGGCTATTGGAAAAACTCTTACACCGACTCCAACACCCTTCGTCTCCAAAGGACCCCCAAAGCCAAAGGCAAAGATACGGGCCACCAATAAAAATAAAATAAAAAATTGTAATTTTCCCGAAACTTGTGTCAAAATATAAAATATTCCATGGCCACAACATGCCTCTGAGCAAATAGCTGGAAGTGTTTACTGGTCAAAATGGGGTAATTTGTGGAGATTTTGTGCTATCTTGACATTTCATGGCCTCTGAAACTGTGATAGGTAGTGAGGAAGTGAAATCACCATTTTACTCTCTTAGAAAGCCTGAAGACGGTGATTGGTTTTTGGGGTCCTGTACAAAAGTCTCACACATGTGGTATCCCCGTATTCAGGAGAAGCAGCAGAATGTATTTTGAGGTGAAATTCTACATATGCACATGGCATATTTGAGCAATATATCATTTAGTGACAAGTTTGTGCAAAAACAAGTTTGTAATTTTCCTGAAACTTGTGGCAAAATATAAAATATTCTATGGACTCAACATGCCTATCAGCAAATAGCTTGGGTCTACTTTCCAAAAAATATGTCATTTTGAGGGGGGGGGGGGGTGTCCTGCCATTTTAGGCAAAACATTAGAAGCTTATGTTACATATCACCCACTCTTTTAACCACTTGAAGACAACGCCCTTTCTGACACTTTTTGTTTACATGAAAATATATATATTTTTTCCAAAAAAAATACTTTGAACCCCCAAACATTATATATTTTTTTAAAGCAAAGGCCCTAGAGATTAAAATGGTGGGTGTTGCAATTTTTTCACACAGTATTTGTGCAGCTATATTGCCCAAATGCTTGATTAAATAAAAAAGGTGATCTTATGCTGAGTACATGGATACCAAACATGACATGATTTAACCACTATGCGTCCGCTCTACAGTGCGGCGCTCAATTGCCGGGAGAGCATCCATGGACGTACTCCTGTTTACTTCCTTCCTGTGCGCCACCGTGGGCATGCATCGGGGACACAGCCAATCACAGATCGTGCTAAAACGGCCAATCACAGCGGCCCTTTAGCACTCGATCGGAGTGCTAAAATTCCTTCCTAAAATTCCAGCAAGAAATCATCACTGCCCCTCTGTTTCCAGATGATGCTGTGGGCCACCTTCCCAACGCAAATGCAGTGAGTCGGCTGCATGAGAGGCATTTTCTGTATGTCCTCCCTGGTACCCCTACCCAAAGAAACCCCCAAAGAAGATGCTGTGTCTGCAGAAAATGCACATATAGGCATGACACCCGCTTTTATTGTCCCTCCTGTCCTGACCAACCTGGTCTCTGCATTGGTGACTGTTTCAAACGCTAGCACACACTAATGGAGTATTAGCGTAGCGTACAGCATTGCACAGTCCTAGGGCACACTTACACAGGGTCTCGAAAAATTAGATGGCCATCACATTTTAAGAGACATTAATCTGGAACGTTTACACTTACAGTTTACAGTTTATAAAAATGCAAAAAAAATTAAAAAAATTAAAAAAACACAAAAAAATTAAAAAGCCAAAAAGAGTTGTAGTTTTATTTGTCTTCTCTCTCTATTGCTCTCTCTCTTACGTTTGCTCTCTATTGTCCGCTCTATTGTTCGCTCTCTATTGTTGCTGTATTTTAGAACTGTAATTTTTTTTTTACTGTTTTATTGTATTTGCTTTGCAGGTATGGTATGTCTTACTGTTGTACTGTAATGTTACTTTGTTTATTGTTAACCATCATTTGCTTAGCAGGTATACCATTCAGCTGCAGCACAGGTTTATTTATTCTGGCAGCAATAGCGTTTGCTCCCACGATACGTAAAGCTGTGACTCCAGCGCTGTATATGCCAAAGCATGGAGGCAGGGGTGGAGGGGCGATTTGCTCCTAACATTAGGGGCGGATTGCCCCCATGCTTTGGAATATATTTTTTAGGCACAGGCTGCGATAAAAAAATACATTGTTTTAAAGAGTTAATGTTTTATTGTTACTATTGTTTCAGTTACGGCATTCAGCTGCAGCACTGATTTATTTATCTTGACAGCAACAGCATTTGCTCTCACCATACGTAAATCAGTGACTCCATCGCTGTAGGAGGTGATTTCACCACCACAGTTAAAAAAATGATGCATGTGTGCCCATCATTAGAAATGGGTGGATGAAGGGAGGTATCCTAATGGTGGGCATACCCACCAATCAATCTCTTTTTTTTGTTCAGCCAACAGGCTGCATGAAAAAAAGAACATTACAATATATGCCCAACAAGGACCAGCAACATACTGGTATGTTGCTGGACTTTAAATGGTTATACCAGAATGACACCTGTAGGTTTAGGTATCATCTTGGTATCATTCTTTTCAGTCAGCGCTCAGCTTTCATGGAAATCTTACCGCTAATTAGCTTCCAGACTGTTTTTACAAGCAGTGGGATGGAAGGCCCCCCCTCTCGCTGTCTTCCATAGTTTTCTCTGGGTCTCCTGTCCCACCACGGAACCCAAGAATTCAGCCAGTGGTTCCGCCAGCTGACCATAGAGCTGATTGGAGACCAGAATGGCTCCAATCATCTCTATTTAGGTGAGAAACCAGACGCTATGAGCATTTCATGACTTAGGTTTCACGAGATATAAACATCCCCATTGGGAAATTGGGAAAGCATTTTATCACACCGAGCTTGGAGTGGTCAGATGCTTTGAGGGCAGAGGAGAGATCTAAGGTCTACTAGACCCCATTTTTTTCCAAAAAATAATACCTGTCACTGCCTATTGCTATCATAGGAGATATTTACATTTCCTGAGATAACAATGAAAATTCTAAAAAAAAATAAAAAATGAAAGGAACAGTTTAAAAATAAAATAAAAAAGCAAAATATATAATAGAAAAAAAGAGTCACCCCTGTGCTCACACGCAAAGGTGAACGCAAGCGTCGGTCTCTTGTTGTATGTAAAGAGCAATTTCACCATGCATGTGAGGTATCGCCGTAAACATCAGATCGAGGGCAGTAATTTTAGCAGTAGACCTCCTCTGTCAATCTAAATGGGTAACCTGTAAAGGCTTTTAAAAATGTATGTAGTTTGTCGCCGCTGCACGTTTGTACACAATCTTAACCACTTGCCTACTGGGCACATAAACCCCCCTCCTGCCCAGACCAATTTTCAGCTTTCAGCGCTCTCACACTGAATGACAATTACTCAGTCATGTAATACTGTACCCAAATAAATTTTTTGTCCTTTTTTCATACATATAGAGCTTTCTTTTGGTGGTATTTGATCACCTCTGAGTTTTTTATTTCTTGCGCTATAAATAAAAAAATACTGAAAATCTTGAAAAAAAATGCATTTTTTATGTTTCTGTTTTAACATTTTCCAAATTATTATTTTTTCTTCAGAAATTTTGGCCACAATTTATACTACTATGTATCTTTGGTAAAATTAACCCAAATTTGTGGATATTATTTGGTCTTTGTGAAAGTTAAAGAGTCTACAAGCTGTGGTGCAAATCATAAAAACATTATCACACCTGATGTACTAGTAGCCTATCTCATTTCTTGCAACCCTAACAAGCCAGGAAAGTACAAATACCCCCCAAATGACCCCTTTTTTGAAATTAGACATTCCAAGGTATTTAGTAATATGCATAGTGAGGTTTTTGATGTTGTAATTTTTTCCCACAATTCTTTGCAAAATGAAAAAAAAAATTTCCCCACAAAATTGTCATTGTAATAGGTTATTTCTCTCACATGGCATGTGTATACCACAAATGACGCCCCAAAATACATTCTGCTACTCCTACTGAGTATTACACGTGTGGGACTTTTTCACAGCCTAGCCACATAGAGAAGCCCAAAATGCAGGGAGCACCATCACGTGTTCTAGGAACACAAATTACACATCTAACTTGTTGACTACCTATTACACTTTTCAAGGCCCTGGAGCACCAGGACAATGACACATGACACTGCTGTGGCACTGATCACAGATGGCACTGATACGTGGCACTGATACGTGACACTGATGGCACTTGACACTGATGTGGCACTGATGACAGATGGCACTAATACGTGGCAATGATGACACGTGACACTGATGACAGATGGCACTAATATGTGGCACTGATGACACGTGACACTGATGTGGCACTGATGACAGATGGCACTAATACGTGGCACTGATGACTGGTGGCACTAATACATGGCACTGATGACATGTGACACTGATGTGGCACTGACGACAGATGGCACTATTACGTGGGACTGATGACACGTGACACTGATAACAGATGGCACGTGACACTGACAGGTGGCACTGATGACAGATGGCACTGATGATACATTACACTGATAACAGATGGCACGTGACACTGACAGGTGACACTTGGGACAGGGGGGCACTGGGGACAGATGGCACAGACAGATGGCACTGGGGACAGATGACACTGTAGGTGGCACTCGGGACAGATGGCACTGATAGGTGGCACTGGGGACAGATGTCACTGACAAGTGGCACTGGGGACAGATGGCACTGATAGGTGACACTGGGGACAGGTGGCACTGATAGGTGGCACTGGGGACAGATGGCACTGATAGGTGGCATTGGGGACAGATGGCACTGACAGGTGGCATTGGGGACAGGTGGCACTGATAGGTGGCACTGGGGACAGTTGGCACTGATAGGTGGCACTCGGGACAGATGGCACTGACAGGTGGCACTGGGGACATATGGCACTGATAGGTGGCACTGATAGGTACTATGGGCACTGTGTTGTGTTAGTGTGGCACTGTAATTTATGATTTTTTCACTCACGCTGCAGCACGGAAGCTCTCCCTTCTCACATGTGGTCTCTGTGTGAGGAGGGAGAGCCGGCAATGAGAGATGATCTCATATATTTACACTGACGCACTGACGGGCACTGTCACAACTGGTGAGGCTGCATTGATGGACACTGATCAGGCTGCACTGATGCCTGGGCACTGTATGCACTGATGAGGCTGTATTGATCAGCACTGATCAGGCTGCACTGATGGGCACGGTCTGCACTGATGAGGCTGCATTGATCAGGATGCACTGATGCCTGGGCACTGTCTGCACTGGTGAGACTGCACTGATGGGCACTGATCAGGCTGCACTAATGCCTGGGCACTGTCTGCACTGATGAGGCGGCACTGATCAGGCTGCACTGGTGAGGCTGAGCTGATGCCTGGGCACTGTGTGCACTGGTGAGACAGCACTGATCAGGCTGCACTGATGGGCACTGCCAGGCTGCACTGATGGGTACTAATCAAGCTACACTGATGATGGGCACTGCACTGGTTAGGCTGCATTGATGGGCACTGATCAAGCTGCACTAATGCCTGGGCACTGTCTGCACTGGTGAGTTAGCACTGATCAGGCTGCACTGATGCCTGGGTACTGTCTGCACTGGGGAGGCACCACTGATGGGCACTGTCTGCATTGATGGGCACTGATCAGGCTGCACTGATGGGCACTGTCTGCACTGGTGAGGCTGCATTGATGGGCACTGATCAGGTTGCACTGATGCCTGGGCACTGTCTGAGACAGCACTGATCAGGCTTCACTGATGGGCACTGTATGCACTGGTGAGATGGCACTGATCAGGCTGCACTCGTGAGGCTTATTTGATGAGCACTGGTGATGGTGAGCTGAATCTGTGGTTTAACCACTTCAGCCCCGGAAGGATTTTGAAACTTCCCGACCAGGCCATTTTTTGCGATACAGCACTGCATCGCTTTAACTGAAAATTGTGCAATCGTGTGACACTGTACCCAAATAAAATGTATGCCTTTTCCCCCCACAAATAGAGCTTTCTTTTTTTGGTATTTGATCACCTCTGCGGTCTTTTTTTTTGTGCTATAAACAAAAAAAGAGCGTCAATTTTGAAAAATAAATGTTTTTTTTTACTTTTTGCTATAATAAATATCCCTAAAAAATTAATTTCTTCACCGGTTTAGGCCAGTGGTCTTCAAACGGTGGCCCAGGGGCCATATACGGCCCTTTGCTGGCCTCTACTTGGCCCTTGGGACATTATTGTTCCCACTGACACCATGGATGGGGCGCTATTCCTCCTGCTAATATCAATGATGGGGCACTATTTCTCCCATTGATACCATTAATGAGGCACCCTTCCTCTCACTGACACCATCGATGGGGCGCTATTCCTCTCATTGATACCAATCATGGGGCACTGTTCCTCCTGCTAAGACCAATAATGGGGGACCATTCCTCCCACTGACACCATTAATAGGGCACCCTTCCTCCCACCGACACTATCGATGGGGCACTATTCCTCCAGCTAAGACCAATGATGGGGCACTATTCCTCCTGCTAAGACCAATGACGGGGCACTATTCCTCCTGCTAAGGAGCACCATTCTTCCCACTGACACCATTAATAAGGCACCCTTCCTCCCACTGACACCATTGATGGGATACCATTACTCCCACTGATACAGTTAATGGGGCACTGTTCCTCCTGTGAAAACCAACGATGGAGCATTGTTTATTCCTGGTGATGTCGGTACATTTTCTACTCACTTGACCGCAGTCCGACCCCCCTAAAGCCTGAAGGACAGTAAACTGGCCCTTTGTGCAAAAAGTTTGGAGACTCCTGGTTTAGACCAATATGTATTCTACATGTGTTTGGTAAAAAAAAAATAATAATAATTGCAATAAGCATATATTGATTTATTTTCAAAAAAGTTATAGCATCTATAAAATAGGGGATATATTTATGGCATTTTATTTTTTAATTTTTTTTTCTAGTAATGGCTGTGATCAGCGATATTTAGTGGGCAGATCGGACCCCTTTACCATGCTCTATGTACGTAACATACTCCTGAACTCTGCACTCAGTACATAGTGCACACCTGAAATCTGCACTCTGTGTGTAATGTACTCCTGAACCCTGCACTCCATGTGTAGTTCACCCAAGATACAACCAGCCCTTTGAGAGCAACCATACTCTAGATGCGGCGCACAATGAAATTGAGTTTAAAGCGGAGGTCCACCCTAAAATGGACCTCCGCTCATCGGAATCCCCCCCCCCTCCGGCGCCACAATCGGCACCTTTCAGGGGGGAGGGGGGTGCAGTTACCTGGATAATCCAGGGGTAGGGAACCGGGAATTGAAGCCGAAAGGCTCCATTTCCTGATTCCCATACCCAAGATGGCGGCGGGACCCGGCAGCCGAGCGAGCGATCGGCTTCGGGTGCCGACATCGCGGGCGCGCTGGACAGGTAAGTGTCACTATTTAAAAGTCAGCAGCTGCAGTATTTGTAGCTGCTGGCTTTTAAAAAAAAAAAAAAAAAACGCGGAGTCCCGGTGGACTCCCGCTTTAACACCCCTAGACAATCATCAGCATCTAGGTTCATTCAGTCTAGCTGTATTTATGTAAACAAGAAATATGTGTGACCCCTGACCAGCTAAATTCTTGTAATTGCATGTACATTTGAATGCGAAATTTAAAGTTTGTTTATACATCCCAAATTGGTTTCTAGTATTTAATTTAAACAAGGACACCATGTGAATGAGAGTTATAATTTACACTGTGCATTTACCTGTGTTTAGGCACATCCAGGTTACTTGTATTTAGAGAAAATAGAAATCTGTGCATCCAGTCGCTAAACGTTTGTAAACGCAGGTACAGTAACTTTAATCAAAAGTGATCTGGGAAGTGTGTAGCTGGGAAGCTGTCACTGGACATTGTGAGTAGGGCATTTTGGACAGAGCGTCAGGTGTGCCTGTGCTTTGATGGTTACATTTCAGAGGTTGCTAGAACTGTGGCTAGGCTGAGATAGAGTCTCAGACTAGGGGGCTGTTCCCCTTTACCTCCAGCCATACCTAAAGCTGCTACTGAAGGACTTTTCTTGCACATCTGTTCTCTAATACCTGTGTGTGTGTGTTTTGGAGTATTCTGCACAGCCTCTTAACATGTAGGGAGACCTGGGTTATATCCAGCAGCCCCTCTAGGGGTAAATGCTACAGACCCTATCTTTTTTTAATTAAAGCTGAACTCCAAACACAAAAATGTTACTTAAAGTGGTTGTAAACCGCAAATCTGAAATCTGAACAAAGCACATCCTTCTATACTATGTACTTGTCTCTATCCAAAGCTCAGAGTGTAATTACTCACTGCTGCTTCTTCCTCTGTTATCTGTATGACTTACTTCTGACAGCTTTTCCCTGACACCAGGAGAAAAAGGTGGCAGGGGGAGAGACCTCCAGCACACAGCCCGTGGTTGATAGCCACAGATGAGCTTGTTCTCTGCGTAGTGTGAGGAGGGGGTTGTGTCCCCTCTCTCCAATCAGGGTCAGAGTTCTTCTTCTATAGCTGTGCAGTGTGTGACTTCAGATCCACACCCACTGCTTTGTGCTGCTGAGAGATGCTGGCAAATTCTGTGTAAATTCTGTGTGTTGTAGAAGGCTATTCGGGACAGATGGCTGCAGATAAGCAGGTACAACTTATGATTCATTGCTGTGTACCGCCTGAGGCCAGTCATTCTCTGGCTATATGTAAGGGTTTTCAACCACTTTAAATATATTCAATTTCCTCCATAGCCACAAATAACCAGATTTGAGTTGAAAACTTGAGGACTGAAAGTGATGAAAGAATAAAAGCTCAGTTTCTTTTTAACATTCTCAATGCATGCACTGAAAGGGGAAGTAAAAATGTTAATGTGAAAGGATCCCATGAAGAAAACTGAGCATAACAGAAACTAGTCTTGTTCCTCTAAATGAGTTACAAACCATTGCTCCATACACCAGTAGAATTTTGTCTGAAAAAATGTCATTTTGGAACATTTATTCGATCTTCAAATATTTTTTTTTTTTATCCAAAAATAAGTTTTTTATTTAGAAATAAACACATATAATCCAAAGATCCTCAGTTAAATCTTACATAGAAAATGTATACATTACCGTGCCTTTATCATGTTAATGTAGTCACCATCACCAGCTATTATACAGTCTTTGTCAGGTTCCACAGTGCCCCCCGCCCATATTCTATGGCAGCTTGACCCACCCACCTTAATCTAGTGGTAGTTCAGAATGAGTAGTGTATTGTATTTAGCCCGGATTGAGTCTCAAAAGTCTGTCCATGATTAGGTTATTCGGAGCAAGCCCTGGGGTTCCCAACCATGGCTCCCATAATTTTTAAAAAAAAAATTGAGCATCCCCTATGCTGGTATATGACTTTTTCCATTCTCAGTACGTTGCTTAGTGCAGTGATCCATTCCTTAACCGAGGAGGGTGATTGAGACTTCCAATGTAGCATTATCAACTTTCGAGCCATAAAAAGGACCCTGGTGAGGGCTTCTCTGGTATGGGGATCCCACTCCAGCTCATCTAGCAGATTCAGAATGCAGTGTTTAGGGTCCAATGGGACCGACACCTGGAACACTGTGTTTAGAGTGTCTGTCACCCCCCCCCCCCTCCCCTCTCCAATATACGTGCAGTTTGGGGCAACACCAGAGCATATGTATCAAGTCCCCATGCTGCCTTTTACATCTAGTACACATAGGTGTGGGTAACAGTCCCATGCTATGCAATCTGTGGGGCGTGTAGTATACTCTCAGGAGGGCCATGGTGCCTATCAGGTGATGCAGTTGCAATGCCAAATAGTACAGCCATGGATTCGGCAATGCAAGGCCACCATCATCTAGCTCACGAAATATGGTATTCACTAACCTAAAGGTCTTTAGTGGGATCACTACTGGGGAATTGTGTAGCATGTATAGCAGTTGGGGCATGAGAATCATTTTAATTAGATTCACCTTCCCGCAACTGACATACACAGAGCATTCCAAGTTTTAAGTCGTGAGCGAAATCTGACCAATAGCGGGGAGATATTTAGCTGGCTATATTCCTTGATTATCGGCGTCACCTATATCCCCAGATATTTAAAGGAGGGGGCTATAGGGATATCTCCCAATCGCTCTCTGTGTTGCAATTTTACATTGTCTATTGGCATTAGGGCTGACTTAGTCCAGTTTGTTTTTAAGCCTGAGAATTCCCCAAACTAGACCACTTTATCGCCCAGCATAATCACTGTATCATCAGCATAGAGCATCATGTTCTCCTGTCTATCTCCATAGCAGAAGCCGGTAATATCCTTGTGATCTCTGATCCGGATCGCCAATGGTTCTATTGCCAGGGCAAACAGCAGGGGGGACAAAGGGCACCCCTACAGTGTGCCCCGGCCTAATGCAAATGGTAGCGATATTCTACCTGCCTCTCTAATGACTGCCTGGGGGCAATGATATAGCAGACGCACCCAGGAGATGTACATTTCACCAAAGCCAAAACGCTTCATTACCTCCCAGAGATATGGCCACTCCACACTGTCAAAGGCTTTCATAGCATCAAGTGACAGAAGAGCCCTCTTACCCGTATTATCAGCTTGGGATTGCATGTTAAGAAATACTCTTCTAGGGTTTATTGCTGTGGATTTGTTGGGCATAAATCCCGCCCGGTCAGAGTGTATAATTGAAGTAATTGCCTTGTTTAGCCTGAGAGCTAGTACTTTTTCCAGTATTTTATATCTGATTGTAGTAGCAAAATCGGTCTATAAGAGGCCGGGTCCACTGGATCTTTACCTAGTTTTAAGATTAACACAATATGGGCCTTAGACATAGAAGATGAAAGGGCATTTTGCTCCCTTGCAGCATTAAACACCTCTGGCAACTTGGGTAATAATATCTCAGAATAGTGTTTGTAGATCTCCATGGGGATGCCGTCCCCCCTGGAGCTTTATAATTAGGAAACTCTGCCACCGCTGCCTCTAACTCCTCCAAAGTTTATGGAGAGTCCTTACTTTAAGAGGTTAAGAGGTTCAGAAAAACAATCTCATTGAGATAGCTAGATAGTTCCCCAGAACTATACTCAGAGGTCGGGCGGTATAATGTTTCGTAAAAGTCTGCCAGCATTTTTAGTATTAGATCTGGGGATTGTACAAGTCGCCTCCCAGCAGTCTTTATGGTTCCAATTACTGGAGACTTCTGTTCTGAGTTAGCTATTCTAGCTAAGAGATGGCCTGTCGTCTCCCCTTCTTCAAAAAAAAAGCCGTTTTGGAAAAGAACCTCCTTTTTTTCGCTGACAAAGCCAGTAGGCGCTTGTACGTTGATTGATCTGACCACCAAGCCCCCTCAGTGGAGTCAATGGGATCCTGCACATATTTTGCCTCCAAGGAATGGACTTGTAGCTCCAATGTTTCCCTAAGGGCTTCAGAGTGTTTTTTAACCTTGGTGACCTCATTACTAAGTTGTCGTCTAAGAAAAGTTTTAAATGCCTCCCATTCAGTGAGGACAGATACTGAGGCTGGTGAGTAAAAAACTTCTGGATGCTCCCCTCTAGTTCCTCAGGGGAGGCGAATAGCTGAAGCCAAAAGGCGTTACATTTCCAGGGTGCTTTTTGGAGTGTAGATATATGGGTTACAATAAGGTTTATCACCATATAGGAGTGGTCAGATACGCATCGGGGTTTGTAGGAAATGTTTGAAACCGAGGGAAGCATAGCTGAGTTACCCACTGCTAAGTTGATCCGGGATAGGGACCCATGGGTTTTCGAGAAACAGGAGAATTGTTTAGCTGTAGGGTTTTGGTGTCTCCATATGTCTAACCAACCCACCTCCTGTAACAATCTATCCAGAGGAGTAACCCTATGGGGAATATGTGTTCCCGGTAGCGGATGTTTCTCTAGACCTGAGTCCAACCAGCTATTGAAGTCCCCCACAAGCAGCATTGGGAGGTTTGGTTTCCCCTCTAAGAATTCCAGGAGAAGTCGAAGTACCGGGCGTCAAATGGGGAGGTATGTAGAAAAGCCAAAATACATTTCAGAATGCCAATACGACAATATAGAAACAAAAACCTTCCCTCTGGATCTATGTTGGAAGCATATTCCTGGTAATCCAGGGTAGGGATGGCCGAACTGTTCGCCCCGGCGGTCAGTTTGCGGCGAATTTGGCGTGTTCGCGATTCGCCCAATCGGCGGACTATTGCCGCTGTTCGCCCGGCGGACATATGTGTTTACAGTGTGAAAGAACTTTGACCCATGATAACACATCCATCATGGGGTACAGGACAGCCAATTGAGACATTTCAGCAAATGGACAATTGGACATTCCCCCTACCTTATAAATAGACCTGATCTGGCGGCCATTTTACATTCTGTCTTATGTCAGTTCAGGGACAGGACGCTGTGTGGAGCAGGGAGAGACTGTAGTGAGACAAATCACTAGCTATTAGGTCCACAAAAGTCCTTTTAACCACTTCCCACCCGGCCAATGTACATATATGGCCGGGTGGGAGCTCTCTACTTCCTGAACGTCCTTCAGAAGGAGGGGGATTGTGCGCGCGCGTGCCAGCGCAGCGGCGCGATCCCGATGCGCTCGTGTCACCCGGACATGGCGCATCACGGATCGGCAGGAGGGCTCTGTGATTGGCCCTCCGGATCACATGATGCCCGTGTCCAATCACGGCCGTCATGT
This sequence comes from Lithobates pipiens, assembly GCF_037356315.1. Taxonomy (NCBI): domain Eukaryota; kingdom Metazoa; phylum Chordata; class Amphibia; order Anura; family Ranidae; genus Lithobates; species Lithobates pipiens. The sequence goes on from NW_027507696.1 coordinate 19,742,019, forward strand.
GATGTAAAAAAACAGCCGGTTGCCAGCCTAGTGTAAACACACAACACACCACACAGTATAAACACAATGTCCCCACATATGTCCCCAAAACACACATGTCCCCAAAACATACATGTCCCCAAATAATAAAAACACATGTCCCTAATAATAAAAACATGTCCCCCACATATGTCCCACTAAAATCACATGTCCCAATGATTATCTGTACACATATGATCACCTGCACACATTTGTACATGATCATTTGCGTACATATGTCCGTGATCACACAAACTAATTATTATACACTTAACCAAATTTTTTTTACCAAAGACATGTAACAGAATACATTTTGGCTTAAATGTATGACAAAATTTGATTTTATTGGATTTCTTTTAAAATAGAAAGAAGAAAATATAGTTTTTTTTCCAAATTTCCGCTCTTTTTTTGCTTGCATCACAAAAAATAAAAAACGGAGTCGTTAATAAATAACACCAAAATAAAGCTCTATTTGTGCAAACAAAATGATAACAATTTAATTTGGGTACAGCGTAGCATGACCGCGCAATTGTCATTGAAATTGTGAGAACGATGAAAGCTGAAAATTGGGCTGGGAAGGAAGGGGGCGAAAGTGCCCTGTATTGTAGTGGTTAAGGACTGGTAAAGGTGTAGTACAGTATATAGGGTTCAGTGTACTGCTGTGCTGGTGATTGCAGCAGCCTGTCTTTTGTCAGTGTAGGGAGGGACAGGACGCTGTGTGCAGCAGGGACAGTCAGTTTAATCACTAGCTAGCTATTACTCTTAGGTCCACAAATGTCCTTTTAAGGACTGGTATAGGTGTACAGTATATAAGGTTGTGAACGTATAATATACTTTCTTCCAAATATAGAAAGAATATTATATTTGACTGCTACCCGATTCTGCAGCTGTCTTTTATCAGTGTTGGGACTGAGGGACAGTCTGCAAATCACTAGCTACTAGGTCCAAAAAGGTCCTTGTAAGGACTGGTATAGGTGTATAATATATAGGGTGCTGGTGCAGGGCTGTGCTGCAGATAACTGCTGGTTTCTGCAGCAGTCTTTTATCCGTTTAGGGACTGAGGTACAGTCTGCAAATCACTAGCTACTAGGTCCACAAAGGTCCTTGTAAGGACTGGTATAGGTGTACAATATATAGGGTTGTGGTGCACTGCTGCCCTATTCTGCAGCAGTCTTTTATCAGTGTAGGGACTGAGGGACAGTCTGCAAATCACTAGCTACTAGGTCCACAAAGGTCCTTGTAAGGACTGGTATAGGTGTACAATATATAGGGTGCTAGGGTGCTGGTGCACTGCTGCTGACTGCTGCCCTATTCTGCAGCAGTCTTTTATCAGTGTAGGGACTGAGGGACAGTCTGAAAATCACTAGCTACTAGGTCCACAAAGGTCCTTGTAAGGACTGGTATAGGTGTACAATATATAGGGTGCTGGTGCACTGCTGCTGACTGCTGCCCTATTCTGCAGCAGTCTTTTATCAGTGTAGGGACTGAGGGACAGTCTGCAAATCATTAGCTACTAGGTCCACAATGGTCCTTGTAAGGACTGGTATATGTGTACAATATATAGGGTGCTGGTGCAGGGCTGTGCTGCAGATTATTGCTCTATTCTGCAGCAGTCCTTTATCAGTGTAGTGACTGAGGGACAGTCTGCAAATCACTAGCTACTAGGTACACAAAGGTCCTTTTAAGGACTGGTATAGGTGTACTATTTGGTGTGCACTATATAGGTGTGTAATACACGTATAAAATACTTGCACATATAGAAAGCATAGTATCGTGCATTTCCACTGTGCAGCATTGTGACTGCTGAGCGGTTCTGCATCGATACTACAAAGAGTGACAAACGCAATAAAAAAAAGTATTTGTGAGGGGTTAGCTCGGCAGCGGGTGTGTGTGACCCCCTGGATGGGTTCACAACACAAAATCAGGCACAGCAGACAGCGTTGTAGGTGCAAAAAAAACAAAAGATGCGGTTTATTTATGCTACATGCAGTGAAACATATAACAGCCAAACAAAAATAAAACATGAAAATAAATCCTGGTCAGCTTGACCTCTAATTACACACTTATATTCCCTATCTAACAACTGAGTGCAGCCTTGTGCTGCACCAGTCCCTGTCTCTGTTGTAGAGGTTTGCCACACAGGCCTTAACTCACCGCACAGAACAGGTGTCACACTCCCCAGTCTATACAACACAAAACTGGTTCCAGGATGGAGCATCTCCCTAAGCATGCTGGGGTTTTTTGTAGAGGTCTTAATGAGCCCACTTACTTCAGCTGGGCTCATTAACTCTTCCCCTCTAATTTTAAAAGTCTGCATAAAGCCTGAATCTAGGGCACACATATTTCCCATCCTGGATACAACCAGGTGACTTTACCTGTGTGCTGCCACATACCCCCAACCCCTCTTGTTTCAACCTTGGGGTTGTAACACAAGCAGTCAGACACGCATGTATCCGAGACAAAGCATCCACATTCCCCATTTTAACACCAGGGCAATGCTTAACTGTAAAGTTAAATTCTTGTAGGGCCAGGAACCACATATTTACCCTTCTATTGGTCTCCTTGTTCTGAGCCATCCACTTTAAAGGAGCGTGATCAGTCACCAGGTCAAAGTGCCTACCTAGCAGATAGTACCGAAGGGAATCTAGAGCCCACTTCACTGCTAAACATTCCTTCTCAATCGTGGCATATTTTACCTCATGGGACTTCAACTTCCTGCTGAGGTAAATGACTGGGTGCTCTTCCCCGTTCCAGACCTGGGATAACACTGCTCCTAACCCAACGTCTGATGCATCAGTTTGTACAACAAAGTCCTTAGAGAAGTCTGGTGAGTACAACACTGGCTGGCTACATAAGGCTGTTTTTAAGGACTGAAATGCTTCTTCAGCCTCTGGGGACCATTTAACCATAACAGACTCTTTCCCTTTTGTCAGGTTGGTGAGGGGCACAGCCTGAGAAGCAAAATAGGGAATGAATCGTCGATAATAGCCAGCGATTCCCAGAAAGGCTCGTACCTGTTTCTTGCTGTTGGGACGTGGCCAACTCTGTATGGCCTCGACTTTATTGACTTGGGGTTTTATCACCCCCCTCCCAATAGTGTACCCAAGATATTTGGCCTCCTCCTGTCCAATGGTACACTTCTTTGGATTGGCCGTAAACCCAGCTTCCCGGATAGAGTCTAGGACTGCTTGTACTTTTGGCAAATGTGAGACCCAGTCTGTGCTATGGATAATCACATCATCCAGGTAAGCTGCAGCATATTTCTGATGGGGCCTCAGAATCTTATCCATTTTCCGCTGGAATGTTGCCGGTGCATTCTGTAACCCAAACGGCATTCTCTTATATTGGAATGCCCCATCTGGGGTTACAAACGCAGTTTTCTCCTTGGCCGACTCGGCCAGGGGAATTTGCCAATACCCTTTGGTGAGATCAAGAGTTGTCATATATCGGGCTGTTCCCAGCCGGTCAATCAACTCATCTATACGCGGCATGGGGTAGGTGTCAGATTTTGTAACTTTATTTAATTGTCGAAAATCGTTACAAAACTGCCAGCTCCCATCAGGTTTGGGCACTAGTACGATAGGACTGGACCAGTCACTCTGGGACTCCTCTATCACACCCAATTCCAGCATCCTTTGAACCTCCCCACGTATTGCCTCCCGTCGGGCCTCTGGTATTCTATAAGGTTTTAGTTTTACCCTTTCTCCTGGCGGGGTGATAATGTCATGCTCTACGCCAGATGTTTGTCCCGGAAGCTCAGAGAAAATCTCTTTGTTACGAAGTACAAACTCTTTAACCTCCTGTTGTTGGGGTTTCGATAAGGTGTCTGCTATTCCAACCTCAGGAACTAAGCAATCAGGCTGTACTTGTGACAAAGTCTCTGCGACTAGGGATTCCCTATCCCTCCAGGCTTTCAGCAGATTGACGTGATAGATCTGCTCCGGCTTTCACCTTCCTGGCTGTCTAACCCTGTAGTTCACCTCACTAATTTTTTCAATTACTTCATATGGACCTTGCCATTTGGCCAGAAATTTGCTTTCAACCGTAGGGACTAGCACCAAGACCCTATCCCCCGGGGAAAAAGTACGGGTCTTGGCCCCACGGTTGTACACTCTCTGCTGTGCTAACTGCGCTTGGGTTAAATGTTCCTTTACAATTGGCATTACCTGTGCAATTCTATCTTGCATCAGGGCGACATGCTCAATCACACTCCTGTGAGGAGAACTCTAATTTTCCCAGGTTTCCTTGGCGATATCCAGCAGCCCTCTTGGGTGTCTCCCATAGAGCAACTCGAAGGGTGAGAAACCCGTAGAGGATTGGGGTACCTCCCTAATGGCAAACATCAGATAGGGTATTAGACAGTCCCAATTCTTTCCATCTCTATCCACCACCTTCTTTTACATTTGTTTTAGGGTTTTGTTGAATCTTTCAACCAACCCATCTGTTTGGGGGTGATACACAGATGTACGCAATTGCGTCACTTTGTACAACTTGCATAATTCTTTCATAACCCGGGACATAAAGGGTGTACCTTGGTCCGTAAGCAGTTCCTTACAAATACCCACGCGGCTAAAAACAAGAGATAGCTCTTTGGCTATGGTTTTGGCCGAGGTATTTCGGAGAGGAATTGCTTCTGGATAACGGGTGGCATAGTCCAATATAACCAAAATGTACTGATGCCCCCTGGCGGACTTCATTATCGGACCTACCAAATCCATTGCGATCCTTTCAAAGGGGACCTCAATGATAGGAAGAGGTACCAGCGGGTTACGGAAATGTGGCATAGGTGCCGACTTCTGACACACAGGGCAGGAGGAACAATAATTTTCTATTTCCTTCATGACCCCAGGCCAATAGAATCTCTGCAATATCCTCTCTCTGGTTTTCTCTGTCCCCAGATGACCTCCCAGAAGGTGCCCATGAGCCAATTCTAACACCAACTTCCTGTAAGGTTTGGGCACTACAAGTTGCTCAATGGTTTCTTCTGCCCTTTGAGCCACTCGATACAGCAGGTCCCTTTCCATAGTGAAGTAAGGATAAGTGCAAGTCTTATCTGGGTTCACTAACTCGCCATCTATTTTCACCACATTTTCCCGTGCCTTTATTAGGGTGGGGTCTTTTAACTGTTCTGTGGCAAAATTTTCCCTGTGAACCTCAAGATCCGAAAACTCCACAGACGGCATGTTTTCATCTGAGGATGTTGGCTCCTCCCCAGTTTCTCGAGTTTCCCCCGCCAATACCGACAAGGGAAATTCAGGAGAGTCCTCACCACTCCCAGAGGAATTCTGGTCATCTTCCTGGTTTATAGGGGCACCAGTGGGGGGCTCAGGACAATCCCAGAGTTCCCAGAATTTTGGAAAATCCCTTCCCACAATAGCATCATGTGGTAAGTGAGACACTAACCCCACCTGATGATGGAGGTTACCTTTGGGGGTCTCAAAAAACACTGAAGTTACAGGATACTCTTGGGTGTCCCCATGCACACAAATAACAGCCACCCTGTTCTTCCCAGAGACCTCTGTAGTAACTAATTCAGCTTTTATCAATGTTACCAGGCTACCTGAATCCAGCAACACATCAACATTTCTACCATTAATACACATTTTACATAAATGTTTCTCAGGTCCCCGAATGGCAGTGCATGCAACTGTCGCAAACAGCGACTGACGTCTCTCCCTTATAAAGTCACATTGCATAGGCTCATCCACAACGGGGCAATTGGCTGCAATATGTCCCTCTTGCCGGCAGCGGTAGCAAATAATCTTTTTCGTTGCCTCTTGCAGCATGGGCTTCCTGGGCTGCTGGGCTTGTTGCTGAGCTTCCAAACTCTGCAGGTGAGCTTTCTGCTGAGCTTCCAGACTCTGCTGCAAAGTTGCATTTATCTGCTGCTGGGCTGCAAGGCTCTGTTGTTGAGCTGCAAGGCTCTTTTGTAAACCTGCATTTGTTTGCTGCTGATTTGCATTTGCTTGCTGCTGGTTTGCATTTGCTAGAGCCAGCTGTCTCAGTATCTCCTCCATGCTGGCCTTAACAAAAAAATAAAAAAAACTGCCAAAATTCTCCACCAACTGTGAGGGGTTAGCTCGGCAGCGGGTGTGTGTGACCCCCTGGATGGGTTCACAACACAAAATCAGGCACAGCAGACAGTGTTGTAGGTGCAAAAAAAAACAAAAGATGCGGTTTATTTATGCTACATGCAGTGAAACATATAACAGCCAAACAAAAATAAAACATGAAAATAAATCCTGGTCAGCTTGACCTCTAATTACACACTTAGATTCCCTATCTAACAACTGAGTGCAGCCTTGTGCTGCACCAGTCCCTGTCTCTGTTGTAGAGGTTTGCCACACAGGCGTTAACTCACCGCACAGAACAGGTGTCACACTCCCCAGTCTATACAACACAAAACTGGTTCCAGGATGGAGCATCTCCCTAAGCATGCTGGGGTTTTTTGTAGAGGTCTTAATGAGCCCACTTACTTCAGCTGGGCTCATTTACTCTTCCCCTCTAATTGTAAAAGTCTGCATAAAACCTGAATCTAGGGCACACATATTTCCCATCCTGGATACAACCAGGTGACTTTACCTGTGTGCTGCCACATATTATAACTGGTGTGATAGACCAGTGGCCCCCAAAAACGACAGATTGAAGCGGGGTGTTATATACCTTCTTCAACATACATACTGCACTGCTCTAGAGACTTTTGTCACAGGGTCATTTAAAAAATGACAGGCAGAGGAAGAGGCAGGCCCTTCCACAGGGGTGGTAGGGGTAGGGCAGGAGCAACAGGCTTGAGCCAAAGTGGCAATTTGCAGAAGGTGCGTGTGATTACGTCAAAGGACGCACCAGACTTGGTTGAGTGGCTCACTGAGCCTTATGCCGCGTACACACGGGCGGACTGTATGGCGTACTTAGTCCGTCGAAACACATTTCAGCGGACAGTCCGCTCGTGTGTGGGCTTCAGCGGACTTTTTCAGCGTGCAGTCCGGCGTACTAAGAATTTCGTTTTTTTCTTTTTATTCTGTCCGTCGTACTCGCATTTCGGCGGACAATCCGGCCGTGTGAATGCCAGTCCGCCGTACTTTTGAAATGAGCGGACTTTTCCCGCTCTGAGAAAAGTCCGCTCATTTCGAGCGGGTCTCCAGGTAGGCGGGGCCAGCGAAGGAGACGTCGCTGGCCCCGCCGCCTGGTATGGACTTAAAGGGGAACCCCAACGCCGAAAAAATCGGCATGGGGTTCCCCCCCAAGTCCACAACAGACCCTTGTCCGAGCACGCTACCCGGCCGGCCAGGAAAGGGGGGCGAGCGAGCGCCCCCCCATCCTGAGCCGTACCAGGCCGCGTGCCCTCAACATGGGGGGGTGCCTTGGGGAAGGGGGGGCCACGCGGCCCCCCCACCCCAAAGCACCTTGTCCCCATGTTGATGAGGACAAGGGCCTCTTCCCGACAACCCTGGCCGTTGGTTGTCGGGGTCTGCGGGCGGGGGGCTTATCGGAATCCGGGAGCCCCCTTTAATAAGGGGGCCTCCGGATACCGGCCCCCCACCCTATGTGAATGAGTATGGGGTACAATGTACCCCTACCCATTCACCTGTAAAAAAAAAGTACAAAAAAAACACAACACACGAGATAAAATACTTTATTGCACAGCTCCGGGGGTCTTCCGTCTTTGGGGGTCTTCTCGCCGGACTCCTCCGCTATCTTCTTGTAGCTCTTTTGCTAGCGGAGGAGTCCGGCTTTCTTCCTCGCCGCAGGCCTCTTCTCCCGACTTCGGGGGTCTTGTCCCCCTCTTCGGTTCTTCTGCCGGGCCACCGCGCCTTCTTATAGCTCTTTTACAGGCGGTGGCCCGGTCTTCTGTCGCCGCCGCCTTCCGTTCTTCTTCTTCTTCTTCTTCTTCTTCTTCTTCTCCAGGAGATGTTGACTCGACGCTCTCTCCGGCCACAATGCCAGGGACACACTGCGCGGCCACTTATATAGGGACAAGGGGCGGTGTCACATGGCTTTATGTCACATGGGTTGGTGTCACATGGTGACCCCGCCCCTTACGATGTCACAGTCCCCATGTGACATCAACCCATGTGCCCAACCCATGTGACATAAAGCCATGTGACACCGCACCTTGTCCCTATATAAGTGGCCGCACAGCGCGTCCCTGGCATTGTGGCCGGAGAGAACGTCGAGTCAACATCTCCTGAAGAAGAAGAAGAAGAAGAAGAAGAAGAACGGAAGGCGGCGGCGGCGGCGACAGAAGACCGGGCCACCGCCTGTAAAAGAGCTATAAGAAGGCGCGGTGGCCCGGCAGAAGAACCGAAGAGGGGGACAAGACCCCCGAAGTCGGGAGAAGAGGCCTGCGGCAAGGAAGAAAGCCGGACTCCTCCGCTAGCAAAAGAGCTACAAGAAGATAGCGGAGGAGTCCGGCGAGAAGACCCCCGAAGACGGAAGACCCCCGGAGCTGTGCAATAAAGTATTTTATCTCGTGTGTTGTGTTTTTTTTTGTACTTTTTTTTTACAGGTGAATGGGTAGGGGTACATTGTACCCCATACTCATTCACATAGGGTGGGGGGCCAGTATCCGGGGGCCCCCTTATTAAAGGGGGCTCCCGGATTCCGATAAGCCCCCCGCCCGCAGACCCCGACAACCAACGGCCAGGGTTGTCGGGAAGAGGCCCTTGTCCTCATCAACATGGGGACAAGGTGCTTTGGGGTGGGGGGGCCGCGCCATGTTGAGGGCACGCGGCCTGGTACGGCTCAGGAGGGGGGGCGCTCGCTCGCCCCCCTTTCCTGGCCGGCCGGGTAGCGTGCTCGGACAAGGGTCTGTTGTGGACTTGGGGGGGACCCCCACGCCGATTTTTTTCGGCGTTGGGGTTCCCCTTTAAGTCCATACCAGGCGGCGGGGCCAGCGACGTCTCCTTCGTGGGCCCCGCCTACCTGGAGACGCGCTCGAAATGAGCGGACTTTCCTCCGCGTGTGTGGGCGAGTCCGTTCATTTCAAAAGTAGGGCGGATAGTACGGCGGACTTAGTACGCCGTATTAGTCCGCTCAAAAAGTGCCGTGTGTAGACAAGTAGCCCGTTCGGAAAGTCCGACGGACAGTCTGGCGGAAAGTACGCCAGACTAAGTACACCATACAGTCAGCTCGTGTGTACGCGGCATTACTCTTCTGCACCCTCCTCATCCTCTCGATCTGCACCCTCTTCTTCACTCTCTGCGGTGTGCACCTCCAAAGACACTACCACCAACACCACCACCACCACCATATACCTTCCACTTGAGTCACAGGAATTATTTTCCGATCCATATCAAGACATTTCCGATGCACAGCCACTCTTGGCATTGGATAAGGAAGAGGAGGTAGCAACAACGGCCACTCAGCAGTCTGACGACAGTATCCAGGTCAGCCCAAGGAGGAGGTTGGTCCCCACTGTTGCTGCCTATTCCGAGATCTCTAATTATAGCGGTGGGGAAGGTGATGATGTGGACGCTCTGAGGAGTGATGAACCCCTGGACTACTGGGTGGGCAGGCTTGACCTCTGGCCAGAGCTTGCCCAATTTGCAATGGAACTGTTGGCTTGCCCCTCATCCAGTGTCCTGTCCGAAAGGACGTTCAGTGCAGCAGGGGGGATCGTGACCGATAAGCGCACTCTCCTAGCTCAGGACAGTGTTGACTACCTCACAATCATAAAAATGAATGAGGCATGGATCTCGGAGGAATTCAAGACATGTGACCAGTAGACCATGTATTTCTCTATAAACTATTTATTTAATCGAGCACACAGACCTTTTTTCTACATTTGGCTCACTTCCTTGTACAAAAAAAGCACACCGTACTATATGCCCGTACCCTCCTGTTTGAAGAGGTTGAGCTGTGTCATATTTTTGGGGCCAAGCAGTGAGTTGCTGGTATCAGTGCTGCTGTCAGTGCTCTATATCTCGGTGCTGGTGTCAGTGCTCTCTATCACGGTGCTGGTGTCAGTGCACTCTATCACGGTGCTGGTGCCAGTGCTCTATATCACGTTGCTGGTGTCAGTGCACTCTATCACGGTGCTGGTGTCAGTGCTCTATATCACAGTGCTCGTGTCAGTGCACTCTATTACGGTGCTGGTGTCAGTGCACTCTATCACGGTGCTGGTGTCAGTGCTCTATATCACGGTGCTGGTGTCAGTGCACTCTATCACGGTGCTGGTGTCAGTGCACTCTATCACGGTGCTAGTGTCAGTGCTCTATATAACGGTGCTGGTGTCAGTGCACTCTATCACGGTGCTGGTGTCAGTGCACTCTATCACGGTGCTGGTGTCAGTGCTCTATATCGCGGTGCTGGTGTCAGTGCACTCTATCACGGTGATGGTGATCATCTCCTGCACCCTCTTCATAGCCTACCCTGACCTTTCCTCTCCTCCATTGCCTTCATGCGTTCCTGAGTCCTGAATTGTCAAAATTTCACAGATAAAAAAAGAATGCTTGTAGTTGTCGATCCCAGATTCACTTCATACATGTGTTATGTCAGTGGCCATGTGGTGGGACTATGTGTGCACAGCTAGTAAGTATTTTGTGGCTGGAAATATGACCTGTAGGTTTTTAAAGTTCGCCTGCCATTATAGTCAATGGGGCCCGCCGTGAACTTTGCGGTTCACGAACTTTTGGCCGTGTCCACGGTTCACGTTTGCGAAGCGTCCCGTCGGAAGTTTGTCCATCTCTAATCCAGGGACCTGTGCACCACCACACTCATGCCCCGGGAAAAGGAGGTGTGAGTGGAGTGGTAGGCCCAACCTATCCATGAGTGTTTTAAGCAACTTTTGGTTTTGGTTGTCAAATGTGTTTACTGTAAACATAAAACAACAGGATAAAACTTTTTCAGACATGTAAATATCATTGAGCGTTTAAGGGGGGCGTTCATGCCCCTAAAATTCCAGGAGATCATTTAAGAACCCGCCATTTTAAGGGCAAATTCAGTGCCTGGGTGGGGCTTTTAACCACTTAAGGACCGCCGCATGCCAATGTACGTCATCAGAATGGTATGTACAGGCACAAGCACGTACATGTATGTGCTTGCCTTCCAGCGGGTGGGGGGTCCGATCGGACCCCCTCCCGCTGGATCCAGCGGTCCGTTTCGCTTCAGGAGCGATCCGGAATGAGGGGATGGCCGTTGGTTTCTGGCCACCCCCTCTCGATCACTCCTGGCGAATGAGAAGCTTCCTCCCGCTGTGTATAGTAAACACAGGCAGGGAGGAAGTGATGTCATTCTCCTCGGGGCGGTCTTTTTGACCGGACTACGAGGAGAACAGTGAAAGTAAGTGCACCAAACACTACACTAACATGTAGGCACACATAGGCACACAAACCCCCCCCGATCACCCCCCCGATCGCCCCCGATCCCCCCCACACCCCCTCCCCCCCAGTCACAGTGTCACTGATTGCAGTGATCATTTATTTACCGATCACTGCATTCAGTGTCAGTTGTGACAGTAAAAACTGTCAGGGCAGTTAGTGTTAGGTCCAGGGTAGCCCCCTACCACCCCCCAATAAAGGTTTAACCCCCTGATTGCCCCTAGAGTTAACCCTTTCACCCCTTTTTGCCAGTGTCACTAAGCGATCGTTTTTCTGATTGCTGCATTAGTGTCGCTAGTGTCGCTAGGTAGCTAGTTATTTTTTTAGGTTCACCGCCAGGTTTTTATAGCGCTAGGTACCCCGATATACTACCCAATAATGGTTTTAACCCCCTGATTGCCCCTAGTTAACCCTTTCACCCCCTTTTGCCAGTGTCACTAAGCGATCGTTTTTCTGATCGCTGCATTAGTGTCAATGGTGCCGCTAAGTAGCTAGTTATTTTTTTAGGTTCACCGCCAGGTTTTTATATCGCTAGGTACCCCGATATACTACCCAATAATGGTTTTAACCCCCTGATTGCCCCTAGTTAACCCTTTCATCCCCTTTTGTCAGTGTCACTAAGCGATCATTTTTCTGATCGTTGCATTAGTGTCACTGGTGTCGCTAGGTAGCTAGTTATTTTTTTAGGTTCACCGCCAGGTTTTTATAGCGCTAGGTACCCCCATATATCCAATAATGGTTTTAACCCCCTGATTGCCCCTAGTTAACCCTTTCACCAGCGATCACCATATAAGTGTCACTGGTGACGCTGGTTAGCCAGTTAGTTATTTAGGTTCCCCGTCAGGTTTTTATATAGCGCCAGGGACTCCCATATACTACCTAATAAAAATTTGAACCCCCTGATTGCCCCTAGTTAACCCTTTCACCACTGATCACCGTATAAGTGTTACGGGTGACTCTGGTTAGTTTGCTTTTTATAGCATCAGGGCACCCACCATTTATTACCCAATAAAAGTTTAACCCCCTGATCACCCGGCGGGTGATATCAATTAGGTTTTAGGGTCAGGGTCTGTGTCTCCCCAGGCAGCGCTAGGTTAGTGCCAGTACCGCTAACACCCACGCGCAAAGCATAAACCTCCCGTAGTGGTATAGAATCTGAACAGATCAATATCTGATCTGATCAGATCTATACTAGCGTCCCCAGCAGTTTAGGGTTCCAAAAAAACACATTGTTAGCAGGATCAGCCCAGATACCTGCTAGCACCTGCGTTTTGCCCCTCCGCCCAGCTCACCCAAGTGCAGTATCGATCGATCACTGTCACTGTCACTAAACACATAACTGCAGCGATCGCAGAGTCAGGCCTGATCCCTGCGATCGCTAACAGGTTTTTTTTGTAGCGTTTTATATTTAAATCCGGAAGGCAGTGCTTGGTTTTCTGGGTCACGTACGTGGCTAGGCTCCCAAAAAGTCTCCCACATGTGGTATCCCCGTACTCGGGAGAAGCAGCAGAATTTATTTTGGGGTGTAATTTGACTTATTCCCATAGCATGTGTGAGCAATATATCATTTAGTGACAACTTTGTGCAAAAAAAAAAAATTTTTATATTCCTGCAACTTGTGGCAAAATATAAAATATTTCATGGACTCAACATGCCTCTCAGTAAATAGCTTGGGGTGTCTACTTTCCAAAATGGGGTCATTTGGGGGGGTTTTGTGCTATTTTGGCATTTTATGGCCTTCGAAACTGTGATAGGTAGTGAGGAGTGAAATTTGCACCCTTAGAAACCCTGAAGGCAGTGATTGGTTTTCGGGGTGCCATACGCAGCTAGACTCCCAAAAAGTCCCACATATGTGGTATCCTCGTACTAAGGAGAAGCAGCAAAATATATTTTGGGGTGCAATTCCACATATAACTATGGCATGTGTGAGCAATATATCATTTAGTGACAACTTTTTGTAAACTTTTTTTTTGTGTGTCATTATTCAATCACTTGGGACAAAAAAAAATATTCAATGGGCTCAACATGCCCCTCAGCAATTTCCTTGGGGTGTCTACTTTCCAAAATGGGGTCATTTGGGGGGGGGGGGGGGGGTTTGTACTGCTCTGCCATTTTAGCACCTCAAGAAATGAGATAGGCAGTCATAAATTAAAAGCTGTGTAAATTCCAGAAAATGTACTCTAGTTTGTAGACGCTATAACTTTTGCACAAACCAATAAATATACACTTATTGAATTTTTTTTTACTAAAGACATGTGGCTGAATAAATTTTGCCCTAAATGTATGACTAAAATTGAGTTTATTCGATTTTTCTTATAACAAAAAGTAGAAAATATATTTTTTTCTAAAAATTTTCAGTCTTTTTCCATTTATATCGCAAAAAATAAAAATCGCAGAGGCAATCAAATACCATCAAAAGAAAGCTTTATTTGTGGGAAGAAAAGGACGCAAATTTCGTTTGGGTACAACATTGCATGACCGCGCAATTACCAGTTAAAGCAGTGTAGTGCGAAATTGTAAAAAGACCTCTGGTCCTTAGGCTGAAAATTGGTCCGGGGCTGAAGTGGTTAAGCAGCCTCATTATGAAGTATCCACAAGGGCCAAAGTAGATGAGGTGGTGGTGGACTGGTGTGCCATCAGGATGACAGGTGGTCAAAAAAGAATAGTCTCCCCATGTCTTTTTTCTTATACAATATCCTACCTATAAGTCTTGAAAATTGCTAGAAAAAAAATAATAATACCCACCTCCCATAGACAATGGACTTCATGGACATCTTGCTGGGTTTGCCTAAACAACTATTGACTGATCTTCCTATTGTAAAGCTACAAGTCCTTGTTCCAAACAAGAACTCAAATCTGTTCTGATCTGTAATCTGATGATGAGATTAAAAGCCGTGTATGGCTGGCTTGATATTCATCTTTAAAAAGAGGAACAAAGATCTGATTTTCAGATTGTAAGACTGTCAGAAAGGGATCAAAAAACTTGTGTGAGATTATTTTATGTTGTTATATAACCAATTATATTAATTAATTAATATAATAATTGGCATACTTTGTGAAGCCAGTTTAAAAATCAGACATCTTTTGCCATTACAGGAAATAAGGATTGCCAGCAATACAACACATGGCATTTAAACAAAGTATGATTACTATGATAAAAATAAGAAACAACCTGCTCCATGCTTCAGGTTTAGGAGGGAGAAAAACTATTCAGCAATCTGCTAGCACTGATTAATAAAGTCCACATGTGTACTCAAACTGAAAACAAATAACAAACTATACTTATTGTTGTGGGCATTTGTAAGAATCTAAATCTCCACTCCATTTTATAATAATTGACCTGTGCCGTGTTAGCCCCCCCATATCAAAATTTTTGAAAACATCTTATGCAGTTTGTTAGATCTTTGTTAGATCAGGTTAGATCAACCGGTGTTTACGTTCGATCTCACACAGAAGAAGCAATATTAACAGTTATTTCCTGGAGGGGGGGGGGCTAACCCATCATCAGCCCCCCCTATCAAAAAATTGACCAAACAGCTATTTTGGAAGCTATTTGTTAGATCCGGTAAGATCAAGAAGACCAACAAGCTTAAGTCTTTAGCTAGCTCCCCCTTCTTGCAAAGCAGGCTGGGCTTGGTAGTTACACCCCCCTGTAGAAATCAATGGGTCTGTATTGTGATGAGACTTCAAGTCCCGCGGCCCTCTGCTGCTGCTTGATTGGCTCCCTCTCCCTGCCAATAAGGACACAGGAAGAGGAGAGGGTGGGGGAGAAATACCCCACAGGGACTGAAAGGCGTGCTCCCCCTCAGTGAGTGCCTGTGTCAGTGTTTATTCAGTCCGGCGGTCGCTGGCGGGAATGGCGGGAGGTGTGGGACCACAGGTGATAGAGTAGCCCCCGCTATACACTCCCCCCCACCAAAGAACCTTTGGTCCGCCAAAGGAGGTAAAGAGTCTATGACCTGTTACATGCTTTTGATATATACACGGAAAGAAAAAAAAAAGGTTAGTGTACACAGGAAACCATACAATTTACATCTGCATAAAACCCTGGCAGAGGAACATCCCACCAATTAGCATAGGAGGGGGGGTTGTCCTGCCTACAGGCCACCTTAACTGGAATGGCCCAGTTAGATGTGCCAGGGGGTGAGTGTCATAATCCAAGAAACAGGCCGAGACAGAAGTACAGTTAAATCACACTTGTTTAATAATAAAAGTAAAAAGAACAAACGTAGTCAAAACATAGCCAAAGTTCAGTAACCGGAATGGATAATCAGCCAAGCCAGAAGTCAGGGATCAATGTAGAGGAACAGCAAGCAGGATATGGAGCCAGAAGGGATGTCAGTAAAGCAAGTCTTTAACAGGATCGCAGGAGATTGTTTCTGTGATGTTGACCAAGGCGAAGGCCGAGATCCTCTGGACTGGACGGCTTAAGTAGGCAGGACTGACGAGCAGGATATCATCAATGGCTGAGAACTGTGGAGAGAGCCAGCTTAGAGAAGGAAGGGCTGAGCCCAGCCCTGACAGTGAGTTGGGATTGTCCACCACCAAATCTATAGTGGAAGGGTCAGTTACTTCAAGAGTCCTTTTTACAATGAAAACAACCTCCTCAAAGCTTTCACCCAATGTATCATATGTTAGACTATTGGGCGGGTGAATAACCCTTCGCTCTCGTTGTTCTTTAGGTTCTGGGGTTACAGGCACACTAGTCTCTTCTTCTTCCTGCATATCAGCTTCAGCTTCCTCAATGAGGGATGGAAAGTCTTAGGGGTCTGTTGTCAGCAGGGAAGATTGAGGGTCTTCCAACTCTTCAAAAGGTGGACTTTGAGGTATAAACTCAGAAGCCTCTGGCCTGAGAGTCACCTCAGTCACCTTGGGAGGAGAAGAAAAGAGGCCCTGGCATTTGAGATGGCCACAATCTTCCTCTTCATCCTTGCTGTTTTCATCTTCAGCAAGGGGTACAGAGTGAGATCTATTCACTGGCTGGGATTTTTGAGAGGCCGTGGGTGTGGACTGTAAATCTGGCTGTGGTGGCACATGAACTGCTTTTGACAGAGGCAACAGATGATTGCAATGCCAAGTCTTCAGCGTGCCTGTGTTTCCCTCTGGCCGGATTTGATATACTGGGTGTCCTGGCAGATGCTTACAAATGACATAGGGCTGCGACTTCCAGTGGTCAGCCAACTTGTGCTTTCCAGGGACACCCAGGTTTCCCAGCAATACCTTGTCATCCAGCTGTAGGTCCTGCAGGTCCTGTCCTCGGGCATATGATTCAGATTGAGCCTTATCATGTCGATTTTCAGACATCTCTGCAGCCAATCCACATACAATCTGTGGGAAGTTGCTGAGGTATGGTCAAGGGATGTGCTGAAGGCCAAGGCTACTGGCAGCCGGGCCTACGGTCCGAACATCAAACTATAGGGAGAGTAACCTGTGGCATCATTGGCGGTGCTGTTATAAGCATGCACAATAGCCACTATATGTTTTCTCCAGTGCTGCTTTTGTTCTGATTTTAGAGTTCTGAGCATATCCAGGAGGATTTGGTTGAATCTCTCTGGTTGAGAATCTCCTTGAGGATGATACGGGGTGGTTTTAGACTTCCTGATGCCCAACAGGTCTTGATGAGACTACTCTTGAAATCTCTTCCTTGATCAGAGTGGATGCATTGGGACAGACTATAGTGCACAAAGAATTTCTTAGCAAAGATCTTGGCCACCATGGATGCTTGTTGGTCCCTCGTGGAAAACGCCTGGGCATACCAAGGGAAATGGTCAGTCACCACCAGGATATTTCCCTGCCTGCTCAGATCAGGCTCCAAGCACAGAATGTCAATGCACACCAGCTCCATGGGTTCCCGACTCTGAAGATGGCCCATTGGGGAAGCTCGATGAGGCAAAGTCTTCCTTTGGATACATCTGATGTAGGAATGGCAATAGTCCTAAACTTCAGTCTGCATACAGGGCCAGTAGAACCGGTCCCTCACCAGGTGAATAGTCCTCTTGGGCACTAGGTGGCCATGATTGTAGTGTAAAGTTAGTACTGTCTCCCTATGTTTTTCAGGTAGGAATAGCTGCCATTTTTCTTCAGAATTGTCAGAGGGGGCCCTTCGGTAGACCAACCCTCTGTGCACCTGAAACCGATCCCACTCTTGGTGCAGCAGATGGGTTTCCTTCGGGGAGTCAGTGAGGAGCAAGTCAGGGCGTTGGCTCTCCAAGGCCTTCAATGTCAAGCTACAGGGAGGGTCCTCCAACTGGTCCCTCCGCAGGTCTTTCTTTGACAGCTTGGGCAGACCTTCATCCCCAACTTGGGTCACATGCAATAACATCTGGGGACACTCCAACCTCTTCGGTCCTGGATCCTATAGGTTGATGTTCTGCTCCTTGACATAAGGCTCCTACCCCTTCAGGTGCCAGCTGGGCCTATTCTTCTGGAGGGTCTCTGGAACAATGTGGCCTTCTTGACAAAGCATCCACGTCTTGTTTCCCGACCCCGGTCGATGCTTCAGGCTGAAAATATACCCTGATAGAGCAGCCAACTATCTGTGAACCATAGCGTCCAACTTGGTGGTAGTGAGGATGTAGACGAGAGGATTGTTAAACGGTCTTGATCACGAACTCTGCTCCATACAGGTAATCCCACAGCTTATCACCGCCCAATTCAAGGCCAGGAACTCAAGTTTGTGCATGGGGTATGGACTCTCTGGGTTTTCTGGGCCCTCCAGCTGGTCTGACAGGCTTCGCCAGATCAAGGTCATAACTCATAGGGATTTGCACAGGAGGTGTGATGGTGGACTGCTGAGATTCTGAATGATCTGCTAGCAACACTTGCTACATTTTTATATATATTTTTCTGCTTGCATTAGTTTTGTTTTGACTATGAATTATTATTGAAACATTGATGGACTTTTTTGTTTCTGGCATTTGTAACTGACTTTTTGGTTTCTCGCATTTGTATTTTTATATCTTTCATTGCAACCAAATATATGAATAGACATATGCCTATTGAATATGAGGAATATGTATGCAGAGTGATCCATAGAGGAACAAATTAAGTTTAAATAACCTACAGTATTTATGCTTGTTTTTGAAAGTAATTTTATATATATATATATATATATATATATATATATATATATATATATATATATATATATATATATATATATATATATATATATATAATATTATAAGGTTTCTTACTGTGTGTAGGTTTACATATACTTAATTAGGTGACTTTGCATTTACATTTTAAATTTATATTTATAGTTTTATGTTTAGGTTTTTTTTTTTTTAAAGCGCTGCTAGTGCCTTTGTTATGTTCACCGTTGGTGACTTTCTTTGCCACCAGATTTGAGAATTTTGGAGTAATATAGCAGCAGCTATTGTTTAGCACTTACCGTGAGCGCTGAGGGAGTGGGGTTTTAGTTTTCTAATATCATGCTCATATTTCTTTTACATATATTGCTTTGCTACAAAACCTGAGGCACTCCCAGTAGTGGGAGAGGTTTTATAGGGTGTGAACTTCCTGTCTTAGGGTGTGCCAGTGTCAATCACCTAAAGGTGGCCAATATAACCCACATTGTAACTACTATGGCTCCGTGTCCCATGATGTACTCCAAGAAAAGGAATATACAGGTAAGCTGTTATAAAAATCCTATTATTTTACCAGCAGCACTGGATCTGCTGCATCATCTTCTCATCTCCCTTCGCGCTGGGGTAGGGTGCCTGTGATCTGGGGGTGGGGGCACTGTACTGTGCCAATCCAATTTTCAGTGCCCAGTACAGTGAGCAGTAAAAACCAGACGGAGGAGGTTAAATCTGCTCTGCCTTCCATCCTATCCCTGCTGTTTGTCCCGCTCCACACTCCCTGACTTGTACACACTGCAGTGAAAGGGCTTGTAATAATGGTGGCAGATTTAAATATACAGCACACAGCAGCTGTAGATCCTGGCTGCCTGAAACTACAGGAGACCAGCCTGGGACCGTGATTGTGAGTAGCAGGCATACTGAACACCCTCCCCCTTCTCTCGCTCTCACAACCCTGTCACGCCGTCTCTCTTACCCCCTCTCTCTTCTCTCTCTCAATACCTCTCTGTCTTGCCCCCATGTCTCTCTCTCTCTCTCCTTCACCCTCACCCCCTCTTTCTCCCACCCCCTCACCGCTTCTCTCTCACCCCCTTTCTCCCCACCCCTCTCTCTCACACCCCCTCTCTCGCCCCCATCTCTCTAACTCTCACACCTCCTCTCTCTCACCCCCTCACTCACTCTCGACCCCCTCTCTCTTTCTCACCCCCTCTCCTTTGCCCCCTTCTCTCTCTTCCCCATCTCTCTTTCTCTCACCTCCCATCTCTCTCTCTCACCCCCTCTCTCTTACTCCCCTCTCTGTCACCCTCATATCTCTCTTCCCCCCTCTCTCTCATCCTCCCCACCTCTTTCTATTACCCGCCTTTCTCTCTCACCGACTGTCAGGAAAGGATTCACCTGCTGGTGGCAGTGTGGCTCCTAGATCTATAGGCTGCATTTCCAGTGTCCACAGCGGGTGTCTCTCAACAGCCAGAAGCTCATGGGAATCAGGCATTACCTGATGCTTGTCAGCTGCTGACTTTTAAAATATGGACACTTACCTGTCCAGGGCGCCCGAGATGTCATCACCCGAAGCCGATCTGTCGCTCGGCTCTCAGGTGCTGCCGCCACCATCTTCAGTAAGGGAATTAGGAACTAAAGGCTTGCGGCTTCACTTCCCGATTCCCTACTGTGCATGCGCGAGTCTCGCTGCAAAATCCGGATGGTCCCTGCTGTCTCTGGGACCTGTGTGTTTCTCAGGGGGGGGGAAGAGGCGTAGACTCCCGTGGAAGTCTATGCCCAGATGTGGGTGCAAATACCTGTATTATACAATTATCTGCACCCCCCTGAAAGGTACTGTCCTGGCTTGCTCCCTGCTCCCTCTGCCTGACCACCCGTGTATGACCCTGACTATGCTTTGCATATCCTGCTTTCTTGATCATACATCACGGGACACAGGAGCTTCATTACATAGTGGGTTATATAGGCACCTCTGGTGATTGGACACTGGTTGACCCAATTAAAGAGAATTCCTCCCCTATATAATCCCTCCCATTAGGGAGGCACCTCAGTTTTTTCGCCAGTGTCTGGTCGATGGTCACGTAAAACTTAGCTCTATGCGGGTCCCGGCGAGGGCCGAAGGGCTACAACAAACCGGATCCATACCTCGGGCCGATAATTGACTCCCAAGATGGTATGGTACCCGGGCCTCGTCTGCCGAAGACACGAGGTTTTGCCTGTAAGTCCTCTCCATTGGAAGACTGGACTCTGGGACAACCAGACTTGGGGTACTGTTTACTCAGAGCGCCCGTAAGTTTCTGGCAGAGTTTTTTACAAGGCCCAGGTAGGAGGATCTTTTCGTAAGAACCCCAGATACGCCTGAAGGTTGGCTAACAATACCCGCCGTGATGGGTGAAGGCTGGAATTGGTCTGAAATCAGCAATTCCTGCGGCGGGGAACAGGTATGGGAAGTCATCCTATATATTTATTTATATGAATGGATTTCTTCATTGTGAGTAGTTGTATGTCTTACCTGGTTTCCACCACTTGAGGGAGTAAGAGCAAGCCTGATGCATACTTACATGCCTTTCAAACAAACACGCTCAGTGAAATGCCTGGTCCTCCCAGCTATTCACGTTTCCTTGCAGTCCCTGCCACAATAAAAGTAAAAAAGGGGTCCCACGCAGATCGGGGGGTCCCAGGTCACCCTTTTGGGTTCCCCTTCCCCCCCCCGGATCCCGCGGTCCTCGTGCACGCGCGCGGGCGCGTGCACGCGCGCCGGGCGCGCTCCCGGCCTAATAGGGAAAGGGGGGGGGGTGTGGTTGCCAGCTGTGCACAATCAAGTGCTCCAGACTGTAATGCAGGCGCCAAAACGGCCGTTTTTAAAAGCCCAGAGCGTCAGGGGACTGTAAGGTGAGACACAGGAGCTGTGGGCTGTAAGCATCCGTGTGATTGGATCCAGGCGAACCTTAAGACACCTACTCGGCATCATATTGTGCAGTTAAGCTTATATTGATTTATTGTGAGACTTTAAGCACAACAAAGTGATTGCATTTTACATTAGTAACTCTGCTTTGTAGCTCAGTACTATGTCTCCTCGTAAGAGGGTTTCAGGGGCAGGTAACAAAAGCACTGGCAGATCACCGCCTAGGTCCAGGGGTTCCAAGAGTGCATGCAGATTACCATCCCCCTCTGCAAGAGTGGAGCCTGCATCTCAAGACGAGTCAGTGCCCCTTTCAGGCTTTGCAGCCTCTCCTAATGTCGCAGCCCCGGTCTATGTCACTGAGGACTCCCTTAGGGCTTCATTGGAGAGTTTTGAAGGGAGGATAATGAATTTTATTTCTGCCTCCCTAAAAGATAGCAGAAAAAGGGGTAGATCCCCTCCCTCTGCTGAAATCCCTCTCTCAGACAGCTGCTCTGAAAATGAGGAGAGATCCCTATCTTTGGAAAGGGATCACGAGCAGTCGGATCAGTCAGAGGATGAGGAGTTAGTCCCCTCCTCCCAGGCACTCAGAAAGCAGGTGCAGTATTACACTGAATTGGTGCGTACCACGTTCAGAATGCCAGCTGCTGAAGTCGCTACATCCTCTGTCTCTTCCCTGGGAGTCAGGAAAGCCCCACAGACTGCTTGTTCCTTCCCAATTCATCCTTTAATGGCTGACTTGATGTATAAGGACTGGGGACATCCCGATAAACTGTTTACTCCTCCCAAGAGGTTTTCTATGTATTATCCCGTGGAGGAAAGTTTCACCAAGAAATGGGGGGCCCCATCTGTGGATGCGGCTATCTCTTGTGTGAATAAAAACCTAACTTGTCCTTTGGATAATGCGCAGGTATTTAAGGACCCAGCTGACAAAAGGCTGGAAACCTTGTTAAAAGCCTCCTTTTCCATGGCCGGCGCTGTGGTGCAACCTACAGTCGCAGCCGTGGGGTTGTGTCAGTTCCTTAAGGAACAGGTTAAACAGATGTTTGAACTCCTTCCTAATGAGGAAGTAGAGAAATATGCAGAGATGCCTCACATCTTATGTTTCATAATTGATGCGATTTTGGATTCTGTCCAACAAGCATCACGTTTGTCCCTCATGTTGGTACACATGCGAAGGGCCCTATGGCTAAAAAAAAATTGGGCTGCTGAAATGTCATGCAAAAAGCATTTGACTGGGTTCCCGTTTAAAGGGGAACGGTTGTTTGGAGAGGAATTAGATAAATTCGTCCAAAATATTTCGGGAGGTAAATCTACACTCCTTCCAGTCAAGAAGAGTAAACGTCCTTCATTCAGGCGTACTCTCTCTCCCGAAGCGTCAAGCTCTAAACAGTGACGACGGCCTTCTCAGCCCTCCTCGGCTGGAAAGCCTCAGGGCCGAGCCCAGGGACAGAAAAAGACTTGGGGGCGGAAGCCTGCCAAGCAGACCTCCAAGACATCCTTGTGAAGGGGCGCCCCCGCTCAGCCGAGTGGGGGGAAGGCTCCTGCAGTTTGCAGGCGCCTGGCGGGAAGAGATTCAGGACAAATGGGTGATCTCTTCAGTATCTCTGGGCTACAGGCTAGAGTTTCAGGAGATTCCACCTTCCCGTTTTCTAAGGTCAAGGATCCCCAGGGATCCGATAAAGCAGAAACCGCTATTTCTGGCCTTAGATCAATTACTATCCCAAGGTGTGATAGTAGAGGTGAGCCCGAAAGATCAGGGTTCAGGTTTCTATTCGAATCTCTTCACCGTTCCAAAACCAAACGGAAGTGTCAGACCTATCTTGGATCTGAGAGACTTAAACCGGTTTCTACACATCCAGACCTTCCGGATGCAGTCAATACGCACTGTGGTCTCCTCCCTGCAAGGAGGAGAATTCATGGCATCAATAGATATCAAAGACGCATATCTCCATGTGCCAATATTTCCCGCACACCAGAAGTTTCTGAGGTTCGCGGTAGAGCAGCGCCATTTTCAATTTGTGGCCCTGCCGTTCGGCCTAGCCACGGCCCCTCGAGTCTTCACGAAGATTCTAGACCCTCTCTTAGCAATCTTAAGAGTTCAGGGCATAGCCGTCATGGCTTACCTAGACGACTTGCTTCTCGTAGAGAGAACTGCAACATGCCTAAGTCGCAGCGTCACCAAAACGCTAGAACATCTGGGCCGCCTAGGTTGGATTATAAACCTAGAAAAATCGTCTTTACAACCGACCACCAGGTTGGATTACCTGGGTCTGATTATCGACACCGCTCAGGGCAGGGTGTTCCTTCCAAAGCCAAAGGCCTTGGCCATTGGAGATCTAGTGCGCCTGATTCTGGGCAGAAGATCCTCCTCCATTCGGTTGTACATGAGACTGTTGGGAAAGATGGTCGCCTCTTTCGAGGCCGTTCCATTCGCCCAGTTCCACTCAAGGCCCGTGCAAAGATGCATCCTTGCGATTTGGAACAGGAAGCCCCAATCCCTGGATCTTCCTATGCGTTTATCCCCTCGGGCACGCAAAAGTCTTGTCTGGTGGTTACAGACCAAAAATTTGCTGAAAGGCAAAACCTTTCTTCCCCTCTCATGGAAGATTGTCACCACGGATGCCAGCCTGACAGGCTGGGGAGCCGTGTTGCAGGAAACATGCTCGCAGGGAAAATGGTCTGCGACCGAAAGTCTGCTGCCCATAAATATCTTGGAGATTCGGGCAGTTTACATGGCACTCAGAGAGTGGTCTCACAGACTGCGAGGTTTCCCAGTTCGGATTCAGTCCGACAATGCCACCGCAGTGGCTTACATCAATCACCAGGGCGGTACCAGAAGTCTGGTGGCCCAAAAGGAGGTGAATCGCATACTTGTCTGGGCAGAAGAGCATGTTCCGTGCCTCTCTGCAGTCTTCATCCCAGGAGTGGAGAATTGGCAGGCAGATTATCTCAGCCGCCAGCAGTTGTGCCCAGGAGAATGGGCTCTGCACCCCGATGTGTTTCAAGACATATGTCACAAGTGGGGCACTCCAGACGTGGATCTGTTTGCGTCCAGATTCAACAGGAAACTGGACAACTTTGTGTCAAGGACAAGAGATGCACTTGCTCAGGGGTCAGATGCTCTGACAGTTCCCTGGGATCAGTACAATCTGATCTATGCCTTCCCCCCGAACCCGCTGTTATCGAGGTTCTTGGGAAGGGTCAAGAGGGAGACGAAGCCGGTCCTTCTAGTGGCCTCGGCTTGGCCCAGGCGACCATGGTTCGCAGAAATCATGAAGTTGGCAGTGGGCAGGTCATGGACTCTCCCTCTCTGGCCAGATCTGCTCTCACAGGGTCCAATTTACCACCCTGCTTTACGCAGTCCGAATTTGACGGTCTGGCTGCTGAGACCCACATTTTGAGAGGCCGTGGTCTTTCGGGGCCAGTCCTCTCCACTCTGGTCAATGCCAGAAAACCGGCCTCCAGGCGTATCTATTACAAGATCTGGAGGGCATATGTTTCCTGGTGTGAACCCAGGTGATGGCATCCTAGAAGGTATGTCATTAGCAGAATCTTGGCCTTTCTCCAATCAGGCCTTGAAATGAATTTGGCCATAAGCACCATCAAGGTGCAGATTTCGGCCCTATCGGTCTTTTTTCAAAGATCGCTTGCATCACATTCCCTTGTACGGGCTTTTATCCAGGGGGCTATGCGGATGAGACCGCCAGTCAAACCTCCGGTATGCCCTTGGGATCTGAATTTGGTTCTCTCGGCCTTAGAAGCCCAACCATTTGAACCTCTGCATCTGGCTTCTTTAACTCTCCTGACAAAGAAGCTGGTGTTCCTAGTAGCCATATCCACGGCTAGAAGGGTATCAGAATTGGCAGCTCTTTCCTGTAAAGAGCCCTATTTAATTATCCATAAGGACCGAGTGGTCATGCGTCCCAACAGGTCCTTTCTACCTAAGGTAGTTTCAGGTTTTCACCTGAATCAGGATGTAATCCTACCATCCTTCTTTCCAAACCCTCAGTCCACAGAGGAAGAATCCTTACACACTTTAGACGTGGTTAGAGCAATCAGTCTTTATCTTCAAGCAACTGCTCAGATAAGAAAAACTGACTGTTTATTTATTCTGCCAGAAGGCCCTAAAAGGGGTCAGGCAGCGTCAAAGTCCACTCTCTCGAGGTGGATCAGACAGGTTATTTCTCAGGCCTATGACTTAAAGGGGAAGATTCCTCCTTTTCAGGTGAAAGCGCACTCTACTAGGGCTGTAAGTGCTTCTTGGGCAGTGCATCACCAGGCCTCCCTGGCTCAGATCTGTAAGGCCGCGACTTGGTCATCAGTCCACACATTCACCAGATTCTATCAGGTGGATGTCAGAGGGCAGGAGGATATCGCCTTTGGGCGCAGTGTACTGCAGGCTGCAGTTTAGGTCCTCAGGTCCCTGGCGGTCTTGAATTATGATCTGTGTCTCCCTCCCCTCAACCTGAGCATTGCTATGGGACATCCCACTATGTAATGAAGCTCCTGTGTCCCGTGATGTATGATCAAGAAAATAGGATTTTTATATACAGCTTACCTGTAAAATCCTTTTCTTGAGAGTACATCACGGGACACTGGGCTCCCGCCCCTCTTGGGTTTTACGTGGTTTCTTATTGCTTTGCTACAAAACTGAGGTGCCTCCCTAATGGGAGGGATTATATAGGGGAGGAATTCTCTTTAATTGGGTCAACCAGTGTCCAATCACCAGAGGTGCCTATATAACCCACTATGTAATGAAGCTCCTGTGTCCCGTGATGTACTCTCAAGAAAAGGATTTTACAGGTAAGCTGTATATAAAAATCCTATTATCTACCATATACTTGCCTTGGCCAGTTGTTCATTGTGTGTTCACTACTTATTAGGTTCTCTGGTTTGATTTATACAGTTTTGGTATATTGGAGGTGCGTTTATATTTGTTATCCACTCACTTTTAATAAATCACGTTATTTTACATTTTACTTGTGCCTGGTATTCTTGGTGGAAGTCCACACATTTCTAGTCACACTTGTTTCTGACACCCCCTCTCTCTCACCCTCACCCCCATCTCTCTCAGCTCCCATCTCTCTCACTCTCACCTTCACCCCCCTCTCTCTCTCACCCCCCTCTCTCTCACCCTCACCCCTTCTCTCCCACCCTCTCTCTCAGCCCCATCTCTCTATCTCTCACCCTCACTCCCTCTTTCTCTTGCCCTATCTCTCTCTTTCCCCTCTTTCTATCTATCACCCTCACCACCACTTTCTCTCACCCCCTTTCTCTCACTCTCTCTCACCCCCTCTCTCTTCCCCCATTTCTCTCACCATCACCTCCTCTATCTTAGCCTCCTCTCTCTCTCTCTCTCACCCTCTCTCTCACCCCCTCTCTCTCTTACTCCCCTCTCTCTGACACTCCCCTATCTCGCTCTCATCCTCCCCCTCTCTCTCTCACCACTCCCTCTCATCCCCTTCTTCTCATCCCTTCCCCCCCTCACCCCCTCCCTCACTCTCACCCCCCTTTCTATCACCCCTCCCCCTCTCTTCTGTCCCCATCTCTCTCTCTTTCTCTCTCACCCCTTTGTTTTTCTCTCTCTCACCCCCTCTTTCACCCCTCTCTCCCTCACCCCATCTCTCTCTTCCCCCTGCTCTCTCTCACCCTCCCCACCTCTTTCTATCACCCACGTCTCTCTCACCACCTCTCTCTAACTCTCTCACCCCCTCTCTCTCACCCTCACGCCCTCTCGCTTTTCCCAATCTCTCTCTTTCTCTCACCCTTACTCCTCTCTCTATCTCACCCCCTCTCTTTCCCCTCCCATCTCTCTCTCACCCCCTCAACCCCTCTCTCTCCTACTCCCCTCTCTGTCACCCCATCTCTCTTTCCCCCCTGTCTCTCTTTCACCCCCTCTCTCTCACCCTTCCCCATCTCTCACCAGCACCCACTCTCTCACTCCCATCTCTCTCTTCCCCCATGTCTCTCGTCCACCTCTCACCCCCTCTCTCTCTCTTTCCCCTCTCTCACCCCTCTCTCTCTCTTTCCCCTCTCTCACCCCTCTCTCTCATCCTCAACACCTCTTTCTATCACTGCCTCTCTCTCTCTCCCCACCCCCTTTCTCCCCTTTCTCTTATACCCCTCTCTCCCACCCCTCCCCTCACAATCCTATCTCTCTCTTCCCCTCTCTCTCTCTCTCTCTCTTTTGCCCTCCTCTCTCATCCCCTCTCTCTCTCCCTCCCTCCTCTCTCTCTCTCTCTCATCCTGACCACCTCTTTCTCTCACCCCTTCTTTCTCACCCCTCCCTCTTTCTCTCATCCTCCTCTTTCTCTCGCCACTCTCCTTTTACCCCCCCCCCCCCCACACACACTCTCTCACCCCATCTGTATCTCAACCTTTTTTCTCACCCCCTTTCTCTCTCTTTTGCCCACCTCTCTCACCTCCTCTCCCTCCCCCTCTTCTTCTCACCTCCTTTCTCTGTCATCCTCACCACCTCTTTCTATCATCCGCCTCTCTCTCACCCCCCTTTTTTCTTATCCCCCTCTCTCTTTAACCCCCTCCCACTCTCACCCCCTCTCTCTCTTTCACCCCCTCTCTCTACCCCCTTTATCTCATGTGTGTGTCTATATATAAATATATATACCCACATATATATATATATATATATATATATATATATATATATATATATATACACACATACACACACACACGTATTTGAGTTTTAGGGTGCACACCCTAATGCAATAGGCTGCGCACATTTATGTGCTGTAGTATATTTTAGTTTTAGTCGTATGTAGTTGACTAAATCTCCAGTACATTTTAGTCGACTAAAATGTCCTACGTTTTAATCAACTAAAATCTCCAGTACATTTCAGTAATTGCAATTTAGTTGCAGTCATAGTCTTTTGACTAAAATGGCATTTTAGTTTTAGTCTCATTTTAGTCTTTTGACTAAAATGGCATTTTAGTTTTAGTCTCATTTTAGTCTTTTGACTAAAATGGCATTTTAGTTTTAGTCTCATTTAGTCTTTTGACTAAAATTGCATTTTAGTTTTAGGCCGCGTACACACGCGCGGACTGTTCGCCCAACCTTGTCCGCTGAACAGTGTTTGGGCGGACAGTCCGCTCGTGTGTGGGGCTTCAGCGGACAGTTTCAGCGGACAGTTGGCCGAACAAGGTCTTACGGAAATTCCGAAAAACTGTCCGCTGAAACCTTGTTTCAGCGGACTGTTCGCTCGTGTGTAGGCTTGTTCGGCCAACTAAGTCTCGCGCATGCTCAGAAAGGATTTCCACGTCGGAAGGTTGCATTGCAGTGTATAGGACGTCGTATTTTTCGTCCCGTCGTACGTGCCGTTCACGTCATCGCGCACGGTTTCAGCAAACTGTTCGTCCGTCGTGTGTGGCCATGTCCGTCCATGCTAAGTTTGAGCGGACTGTTCGCTCAAACTGTTGGGCCGCGTACACACGCGCGGACTGTTGGCCCAACTTTGTCCGTCCAACAGTTTGAGCGAACAGTCCGCTCAAACTTAGCATGGACGGACATGGCCACACACGACGAACGAACAGTTTGCTGAAACCGTGCGCGATGACGTGAACGGCACGTACGACGGGACGCAAAATACGACGTCCTATACACTGCATTATAACTTTCGGCTTGAAAATCCTTTCTGAGCATGCGCGGAACTTTGTTTGACGAACAAGCCTACACACGGGCGGACTGTTCGTTGAAACAAGGTTTCAGCGGACAGTTTTTCGGAATTTCCGTAAAACCTTGTCCGTCCAACTGTCCGCTGAAACTGTCCGCTGAAAGCCCACACACGAGCGGACTGTCCGCCCAAACACTGTTCAGCGGACAAGGTTGGGCCAACAGTCCGCGCGTGTGTACGCGGCCTTGGACGGACAAAGTTGGGCCAACAGTCCGCGCGTGTGTACGCGGCCTTAGTGTCATTTTAGTGTTATGACTAAAAAGGCTTTTCGTTTTAGTCGTATTTTAGTCATCTCATTTGTTTTAGTTTTAGTCGTATTTTAGTCAACTAACATAGTATTCATTTAGTAGACTAAAATGTTTTAGTTCGACTAAATTAACACTGCCCCAGTCTATACATTTGAGACCGCAGATCTGACCAGATCCATAAACTTCAGACTTAAGCTCAGCCCCCAAACCCTGTACCTTCAGAAATCATTACTGAATAATTAGAACCCTTGCACATGGGTGGCTGAACTCATTCAAGGTAAGTGTGGGCTAGCCCAAGCCCTCAATTTCCCCATCCAACACAAATATTCTTCCCCTCCCTGCACACATCTCCCCACAAATCAAAATCCTCTTCCCCTCCAATAACCCTGAGCACAAATTCACCTACTCCCAGTACATATCCTCCCCCAAATTTCTCCTTCCAGCAGAACTCCTCCCCCTTACTAAATCACTTTTCCTATTCCAAAATTCCAAAATTTCACAACCCAGCACATATCCTTCTTCACTCCCCCTATCCTCTACTCCTCCCTACCAAAACAAATCCTCCATATTCCAGCACAAATCCCCCCCCCCCAATTCTCCCTCCAGTACAAATCCTCCTTCCTTCTTTATCTCCCCCAAAGCAAATCCTACTTTCCTCCAATCCCCCCAGAACATCTCTGATCACCCCTCCCAACACAAATCCTCGCTGCCCTCAAATCACCACCAGCGCTAAAACTTACAGACCTCAGATACAGCATGGCTCAATGCAGGGGGATGCCCCTTCTTCCGGGCATGAAACATGTCAGAGCTGAGGAGGAGTCTAGAGAAAGATTTTCTCAGCTCTGATGTTTAATGTTTTAACAGGCAGACAGTGGGGAGAGGTGCCAGCTGCTGAAGAGTGGGCGATCGTGGGGTCTGAGACCCAGGGAAGGAGATGATCAGAAAGTGCCCTGGGTGTTTGATGCTAGCATACACCTGCGAGGTAATTAGGGGAGCCAAGTGCCAAAACACATTACAGGTATGTGGAGCATGACAATGCAGGGACATATCTTACCTGGAAATCTTTAACAGTTTTTAAACACTGTCCACTTTTCTCTGGCTGGACCAATGCTAACGGCATAAGGCAGGAAAATTAACATGGAAGATTAGCCTGTAGCACAAGAGGTAAGGCTGTTCCTAGTGGCTGGGATATGACAAATACCAACAGATCACTGCCCTATTACAAGAAGTTGGTAAGCCAGTTCCTGCTGGATGGCTTGCCAGGCAGTTAGAGTAAAAGTTCAGCTTAAAACTAAATTCTCTATACCTACTTGCATCCACAATCTAAGACCAGTTTGGTCCCAGGCTGAGTTGTTAGCGGCAGCTTCTTTGTGTAGATGGGTGCAGAAGAGGCAGCTGAATAAGGAAGCCCCATAGTAACTCTATGGGTGACGTCACTTCCCAGGCATTTCCAAGCTGTTGTCTGCTGTCTACTGCACAGAGCGTCGGCCAATGGGAACTGGACCGGAGCAGCTTCAAAAAAGGTATGTATAGCGATTTTTGCTTTACATGGCTAGATAGGTTAGTCTTAGATTGTGGCTGTAAGCAGATTTAGAGATTTTAGTTTTAGGCTGAACTTCCACTTTAAGGATGGTCAGAAACCCAGGGCTTACTTCTACACAACTTCAGTGCTCTCAAAAACATTTACTTTGAGAGGTTTCTCTTTACTCCAGTAGTTCCAGGCAGCTGCCTCTAGGGTCCCACTTCAACACGAGGCCCTTGATAAAGCAGGGCACATGGTTTATGGTACATTTCAAGAGAAAGGGAACCCATGGACCCCACACCTTAGCAGAGCTGATTTATTGGCAAGCCAGTCAGCATTGATGGGGGGAATCAAGTGATTTTCATTCCTGCAACCCATGGTTGCAGGAAAGAAAATCACACCATCTATGGCCAGCTTAAGAAACATTTGTCTCTTAAAAAGGTATTAACTCCATACTGCCTGTCCCTAAAAGGAGCTCCTGAACTACAAGTAAAACCCTTCCCAACATGGGCACTTACAGCAGTTTTCAGTTTCTATTTTGGTGTTCCATAAGGGGAAGCCACTCTAATGTAGTGACTGTGCATAATGCCCCGTACACACGACCGTTTTTTCCATCAGAATAAACTCTGACGGTTTTTCCGAGGGAGTTCTGAAGGAGTTCTGCTGAAACGGTCTTGCCTACACACGATCACACGAAAGTCCAATCATCTAGAACGAGGTGACGTAGAGCACGTACAACGGGACTACAAAAAGGAAGTTCAACAGCCAGTACCCAATAGCTGCCCATGTGTCGTTTTGGTCTGTCGGAGCAGCATACAGACTAACGGTTTTTCTGATAGGAATTGATTCCGTCAGAAAGATTTAAACCATGTTCTATTTCTAGGTCCGTCAGAATTTTCGAAAAAAAAACAGTCAGATGAGGCATACACACGATTGGAATATCCGATGAAAAGATTCCGTCTGACTTTTTCTGCGGGAAAGTCCAACCGCGTGTACACGGCATTACAGTTGTAATGTGCTCGTCTCCTCAAGGAAAGACTCTACTCTGTTAAGGAGCAGCACCACTCTCTAGCAGGGGCAATCACATGTGACTAAACTCCCAGCTTTTCATGACACTGTTGTCCAACCCCATTACCTATGCAGGACTCATCCTGTGATGCAGCATGTGATACAGTGCATGTATGTGTGTGTGTGTTTTTAGATAGATAGATATATATATATATATATATATATATATATATATATATATACGGTACTGTGCAAATGCAAATGCTGTAAATGGAGAATGCTTTCAGAAATAGAAGTGGTAATAGTTTATTTTTATCAATGAACAAAATAGAAAGTAAATAAACAGAAGAGTTATGCAAATCAAAACAATACTTGGCGTGACCACCCTTTGCTTTCTTCTAGGTACACTTGCACACAGTTTTTGACGGAACGTGGGAGGTAGGTTGTTCCAAACATCTTGAAGAACTAACCACAGATCTTCTGTGGATGTAGGCTGCCTCTTCATGTAATCCTAGACAGAACCAAACCATCACATCCAAACCATCACTTCCAGGACTCCTTGTTATTTTTTACGCTGAAGATAGTTCTTAATGACTTTGTCTGTATGTTTGGAGTCGTTGTCCTGCTGCAGAATAAATTTGGGGTCAATCACACACCTCCCTGATGGTATGACATGATGAATAAGTACTGCATTTCTCAGTATTGAGGATACCATTTTGTGTATATTAGCACTGTATTTATTTAATATATTTTGGTTATTTAAGACTTCATATATGTTATTTATTATTATTAGTGTGGCACTTTGGGTTTATAATCTATTTATACACAATTTATATCAATTGTTGTGCCAGCTGCTTTCATGCTTTTCAGCGCAATGTCATGTTTATATTTACTTGCACACTATCCGTTACTTTACAGCCATCTCAAATTAGTCAATGTACCTTAGCCAGAACTGTGCACATGACATTCATGTAAATCCCAGGGGTATACACATCAGAGCCCCTGTCCAGATATTTAAAAACCTGTTTATGTATGGCTATATGGCTGTATTGCCCTGTATTTTCCTAGTTATGATGACAACAATACACCCTCAAGCAAGTTCTACCTGTAATGATTACATCCCTCAGGACTCATGAACATAACTTCCTGGGTCTGCACAGCTGCCTCCTCCCGTATGTGGGTTCTACTCTGCTGGATCCTTATAGTATGTTATGGAGAATAAAACAGTATGGGTGGTTTCACCCACGGATGAATAGGAGTAACCACTCCAAGATGCGAAGAAAACATTTAGGAGCTATGGTAAGGAGATCTCACCACTAACTCATAAAAAAATCTGGAAGGTGGCTGTGCCCATGAGACTTTAGCTATTACTGAAATAAAAATGTAACTTTTAATGAAAAACAAATCAATTTTGTGTGTTTCTAAGGTAAACGATTGTTAAGCTTTCTAGTCTATTGCGTCAAACACTAAAATCCTAGTTTAAAATGGCAAATTATCTACTCTGGTACTGGTACGTGATGAATGATGTGTAGATTGCTACAACATTGTTTTGCAAAATTATATGAAAAAAAGAATGCCCTTGTCTGCCTGTCAATCTACAATGTAGTTAATAGGGAAGGGAAATTGTATGAAGTGGTATAATTACAAATATGGAAGAGCATGCGACTCCTATGGGACCTAGCAACACAAGCAACCCAAAACTGTCTGTCTACAATGATCTGTCCAAACATGGACAGCACTGGGCAAATGATTTTGGGCAACTTTAATGTGTACTGTATAAAATATAGACATCTGTGTGAGAATGTTATTATGAAAGCAGTTACCTGGATGCAGTATTAACAGGTTTAGTGGAACTGCCTTTATTTAAACTCTTCATATCACAGTTAGGTAGACAATGATATTTAAAATTAGTTTCCTGACGCCAACATGGCAACATACTAGTGATAGAGCTACACCTCTTGACCACTCCCTCAGGACCAGTGAATAGCATAAATGTAGGCATGGTTAGGCGCCACCCCATTCTTTCTTCCTTTTTTCCTCATACCTCCACACACCAGTGAAGAAGTAAGGAATTTTATGTCCCCCACCCTGCCGCTGAGCAGTAACCGGCTGGGTTCAAGCCTCTCCCAGTGCATGGTCTCAGTGTTTGGGCTGCTAACATTGCGCTAATAAGCCTGAGAGACCCTCGTCTGTGTGGTCTTGATGGGTCCCTGCAGTGTTTCCTCTTTAGGAACAAAATCTGCCATTCAGCATGACTTGGTTCCGGGGCTTTGGGGGGGGGCCAGCCTGTCATTTCCTTTTCTAGGGGCTTTCTTGTCCGTTAGGCTATGACTTTACCTGTTTTATTCAGTTCCTGCTCTTCTCCCATCTTTTTTGGCTTTAGGTAGGTTCAGAGTGAGTGAGGAGTGGGCTGCACCATGCAGTAGATGTCAGGGTATCCCTATAGGCGTGAGGCGGCTGCCCAGCACCATATTCATCAGCCTAGGGCGCTCCCGATGATGTCATAGGGCTGCGCCCGGTCCGCACATGAGCACTGGCGAATAGAAGCTCTGGGCACCATTTTTGGTTCTGGGCAAAGCGATTCGTTTTGCCCATAAACAACAGAAGGAGTCTGGGGCGGGCTCTGCCTGTCCCAGGATCATCTAAGTGTGTCCGTGGGCTGCTGTGGGATGGGCAATATACAGCTTCCTGGCTGTGTCTTCAGACTGTGAAGTTTGTTCCTGGATCCAGTCTCAGCAATCTTCTGTGTCACCATCTGCTGGTAGGAAAGTTTTCTGTACTTAAAAAAAAACAAAAAAGAAGGGTACATTCTTTTTCTTTGGTTTGTTTCAGCTGTTTGCTTTGTTGTAGTGTTCAGACTTTCGTGTCAGAAGATTTCTGGCAATCTCCATACTTCTGTTTCTCTTTTCAGCTATCTCTCTTTTTCCACTGACCATCCCTTATTCTCTACTGCCATGAGTCATTGTCAACCACCACTTATGTAAGACCCTCAATACTTATGGTAAGGGGACCACCAGTTGGTAAGTTTTCAGGTGTCCCTAAAAGAGTGCTTTGATATGTTTCAGCTCCGCACAATCACGCTCTCGGAGTTAAAGAACAAGAGAGGACAGGTGTTCTCCAAAGGAGCATAGCTCCAGACGTTGCAAAAGAGCATATCGCGCCTCCTCTTCTCCAGAGCAATACAGGCGTCCCAGCAAGAAATCAGGCTGGGCTTGTGGCGCAGTCCCCCATCCAATAAATTGGTGTGCAAAGACTGTCTACAGGAGTCTGCAGTGGACAGGGCGCAGGACACTGCACAAATCTCATAATTACTGAAGAAGGTAGTACGAGGTTCCTTGTCTGAGTTTACCTCAGCCCAGCCACCCGCCCAAAGAGTCCCATTGGAGGATCAGCCAGGGACTTCAGCAAGCAGTATAACCATGCTCAATGTAAAAAAAGAAAAAGAAAAATGGCGCTTCCACTCAGGAGAAAAGCTCCAAGGAAGACATCTCTGCTCCTCTTCCCCAGAGCCAGCGCCCCAGCAACAGTCCTGCAGGGCCCGTAGCACAGTATCTATACCCCGGAGGCTGGTGAGTAGACACTGCCTGGAGAAGTATGCAGCTAGCAGGTAATGCCAAATGTCTTTATTGTTGATAAGAGTGGCACAAGATTCTGTTTTGAACTCACCTTAATTACCTGAAGCAACTGTTACACTTGTATTGGAAACTGTTGCCGTAGGACACATTTGGGTGCCTCAAGGAGAGTGGTAATGTAGCACTCAGAGCGCACTAGTGGTTGTGGCCAAATTGCCCTTGCTGACATCATCAAAACAGCCACCTATGGTGGCAACAGAGTTGTGTATGACTAGCTCGGTTACTTGGGGAACCACAGCTTGGTCTGGGTAATATGTCCGGGTCTCAGGTGGACTGAAACCCTGACATTTAATTTAATACCCAAACTGTCCGGCTGAATCCTGGACAGGTGGCACACCCTAGGTTTCTGGCACCCATAAATCTACTTTGCAGAGGCTGCCTGCTTGCTAAGTGGTTGGTGATTCTGTCTAGCAGCAATGGGGTTACTGGTTCAATTTCCCAACATGCTAATGTTTGTGTTGAAGTTTATATCTTCTCCCTGTGTGGGTATCTCACCACAATCCAAAGACATGCTCTGCACCTATGATGCCTTATGACCCACTCTATGTGGTGGGAGGCCGACAACTCAAGGCTCTGGAGGTTCTCATTGGACTGAAGGAGTCCTAGGTCCTTGCTATATATATTATAGATGCAGCAGTCTGCTACTCAAAATAGGGAGGCTGACCAGGAAGTCCCCCCTAGTTGCTTGTATAACCACTGGAGGAGCACCATAGCACTTTGGCGGCTAGGGAGGTCATATGGTCGAGACCCCAGACTGCGTATTGCTTCCTCGAAACAAAAGTGGGGAAGAATGAAGGGGGTTTGAGAAAAATGCCCATATAAACAGGCTGGCGAAACTGTGTACCCTGAACAAGCTAATGGTCAACCTGCTTCTACATACTGTTGCATCTGCAAGTGCCGGCAGACCAGCAATATCCAGCCCATGTACTGGGTGAGTCTAATGGGAATGGTTTAATAATTATCAGCCAGCTGCTGCACCTGCAGGACTATGTGGAGAGTGGCAGGGTCTGCATCCCTTTAGACATGATTTCCTATTAGGAGTATCTTGCAAACAATGATATTTCTGTAGCAGTGGATGCCAAAAATCTGACTTGTATTTTAGTGCAGACTTCTAGGAAAATTAGTGAGCCAGTCACACAAGTGCATACCCAGACTTATGGTAAGACCTAGAAGGCACGCTTCACGGGTTTCTGGACAGCATGCTGTACAGAGCCTTGGATAAAGGTATCAGACCTCGGGAGATTCCTCACTGCTCCTCCTCAAGACCATTTTTCTCCCATGGAGCTGCCAAGTCCACCACAAGAGCGGGGGGGGGGGGGGCTGCTACAATGCTTACAGACACCTCAGACTCAAGAGGGATTGCAGGTTTTCCACCCAATCCTGTTTGGAGTTCACAGGGGAGGTTTGTTAGTGTCCAGTTGCAGATCAGAAGAGGCCAAACCCTTTTGGGCCCTCTTTGAGAACTTTAAGATGGAGTCCATTAAACAGTATAACCACATGGCTGGAGGCTGTTGCTGGATCATCAGGATGCCTATCCTATCCTAACACTTTAGAGGGAAAGTAAAGCCAACCTTTCTCCATCCCATTGGTTGGTGTACCTGGGGGTGCTCTGCTATTTCCTCTGTTTTATTTCCATCAGAGGAGGTAGTGACAGTCAGGAACAGATTTCTAAGGACGAATACTTCCGCTTGTTTGATGGCTTCTCAGTGCCTCAGTCATCTGGGCACAATGTCATCATGCATATAGATGATTACTGGGGTGCAGGGGCCCCTGCACAAATTTCAACTAGAATTCTTAGTGCAAGGGAGGAAACAGGATATAACACAGTTAATAAATGTTACTCAGTATGAGTAGTGGTCCACGGTGATGGAAAGACCTTGAGGAAGTCTCGGTCCGTTAGGACCTTTAGACTGGAGAAAGGCTACGAATCATGTCTGCAAGACAGCTGGGAAAATGTACTGCGAAGGACTTTCGGTCAAGGGAAGCAGAGATTCCCAGCCAAGGAGGGCAATCTTGAACGCGCTGGGGTTCAAACAGCCCTTTTAGCACTTTGGCCTTACTACACATAGTCAAGGATGACCAATCTCCTTGCAGTTTAGCAACAGGGCAGCAGTCGCCTATATTCAGCTCCAGGATGAGACTCTCAGCAATATGCTATTGAGAGAGGTGAACCCATAACGCCTGGGGCGGAAGATCACCAGCAAAATTTCAGTAACATTTTACCTCCCAGCGGTTGCTTTTGAACAGGTACAAGCTTCCAGAGCACAACGAGTGGGTCTATGACCCAGGTCTTCTCTGAGCTGGTCCACAGGTGGGGCCTACCACAGGCAGACCTCCTTGTTTCCCACAGTAATCACAAACTTTGGTCTGATTTTGTCTGTACCACAAGGCGCAAGGAGCAGATGCTCTGGTCTCTCCCTGGGACTGCAATCTAATCTATATATTTTCCCCAAAATTTCCCGTAAATGAGATTCCCCTTATGACTGTCAAGGGAGAACATAGTTGTCATAGCCAGTCCTCCATATTGACCAGGAGGCCCCCGGTTTTCCCTAGCCATTAATTTCATGATACAGAAGACATTTCTCCTCTATAACATACGCAGACTGGGGCTGCAAGCTGGGGCACTAAAGGGGGAGGATGGGCAACTCCGGTTGTTCCAGTTTGACTCCAGAGTGATCTCTACTTTTGTTGTGTGCGAGAAGACATTCTATTTAAAACATCTAGGTCTAATTCGGGAACAAGTTTGCTTTTTCTTGGTAGGGCGAGACGTTGATCCTACTGCCCTTCCAGTGTCAGCTGTTCTATTCCTCCTCCAGGTCTTAACCTATCCTTACATAGCTCATGAGTGTGGGCTATATTGGCAATAACACATTTGAAAAGGACCAAGAATCCTTCAGTTTGCACAACTTTTGAGGGCAGTCGTGAGGAGTTGGTCACCAAGGAAGAAAGATCTATTGCAGTTGTTGGATCTCATATCAGTTTAACTGTTTGTTCCAACAGAGCAATGTTCGGTTCAGGCCATCATTTACAAGGCAGTATCAATTGCAAGAACTTTAAGCAGAAGGTTATCAGAGATTCAAGCTCTTGGAGCTTCAAAGTAAAAAAGAAAAAAATTATATATAATATATATAATATATTCCTTTCTTTCCAGAAAGACTAGCGTTGGATCTTGTAGATCATTCTGCATCAAACGTAGCAACAGTCTGCTATTTAACAGACAGCTGGACATTGCCTAACTTTCCAGAACTTCACACAGGAAAGTCACACGTACTGTTCATTTTCAGAACTTCAAACGAGTATCTCTCCACAATTGTCCCTTTCAGGTCATCTAAATAAACCTTTTGTCATTCCAGTTGGGAATCAAGGGAAAGAGGTTACTGCCTGGATCCTAGCAGGCTTGGTTCTGTATAGGACTAGAGGTTGCGAGCCTCTGTCAGCGGCGGCAGAGCACGCTAGCAGAGTGGTTAAAGCCTCATAGGCAACACATTCAAGAGAATCTATGGTGCTCATCTTTACAGGGGTATCATGGTCGCTCCAACATTCCTATTTAAACTTGACGGAATAGACCCGCGGGCGTTGTCATCAGAGGACTTTGTAGGAAGGACTATTCAGTCCTCTGTCTCATTAGAAGATTGGTTTGACAAATAGATCCCACCCTATCAGCTAGTTATATATCACTAATATGCTGCCATGTTGGCGTCAGGAAAACTGAAAATTGTATCAAATAATTGCCGTTGTTTTTCTTTCCTGGCGCTAAACCATGGCAGCATATGAGCCCACCCATGTGCATTCCGGTATGTGGCTTGTTACAAACAATGGGGTGGTGGCTAACCATGCCTTCATTTATGCTGTTCACTGGTCCTGAGGGAGTGGTCAAGAGGCGGAGCTCTATCACTAGTATGCTGCCATGGTTTGGCGTCAGGAAAGGAAAATTATGGTAAGTATTTGATACAATTTTCAGTTTTTGTACCCCCTGCTCATTTTTATGCTCGATAATTATTTATGCTTTTCCCTACTTATACACACAAGAACACAATATTATTAAGATTACTTTACAAACTACAGATAAAAACATATGTTAAGATTGACAATGTTGATAATCTTGTTTGTCACGCACATAATAATTACTTATGGTTTATAAAAAAAAAAACTAAAAGAAAATAGCTGTATATTTTTGCAGGAGAAAGTAAATGTATTACAGGGGTAAACTGGATTAAAGTCATGCATGCGTTCTCTAATGCTCTGACCACTGTATTTGGCAAATGTGGCTTTTATGTTTGCTAAAAATATCAACAATCCCTAAAAGTAGATAGTTACATATAGTTACATAGTCAGGTTGAAAAAAAGACACAAGTCCATCTAGTTCAACCAAAAAAATATATATATGATCCCATCCTATACACACAGTTGATCCAGAGGAAGGCAAAAAAAAAAAAAAAACAGCAAAGTGTGCTCCAATTTGGTACAGCAGGGGAAAAAATTCCTTCCTGATCCCCGAGAGGCAATTGGATTTTCCCTAGATCAAATTTACCTAAAATTGTTAGTACCCAGCTATATTATGTACATTTAGGAAAGAATCCAGGACTTTTTTAAAACAATCTACTGAGCTGGCCAGAACCACCTCTGGAGGGAGTCTATTCCACATTTTTACTGCTCTTACTGTGAAGAAACCTTTCCATATTTGGAGATGTGTGCCCTTTTTCCTCTGAGATTACCTTATAGGGTAACTCCACTTTTGTGGGGGAAAAAATAGCAAATAAAGAAAAAATAATATAGCACATATAATTGTGACACTAATCATATTGTAATTTAATGTTATTAAAAAAAAAAAATATCATTTTCAATCTGCAGCCACTGTAATTTTCTGAGAATGCATTGCAATGTGGCTACCTGGAGTTGTTCTGTACACAGAATGTGTACCGACCACTCCCCAAAAACCTAATTTCCTGCTTGTGTGATTGGCTCACCAATTTTCCCAGAAGTCTGCCTAAGATACAAGTCAGATTTCAGGCATCCCCTGCAACAAAAATTTTATTTTTGGAGATGCTTTCAATAGGAGCTTGTCTAAATGGATGCAGGCACAGCATATTTCCTCATTAGTGCTCTGCAGCTGCACAGCTGACAGTTAATTATGAAACTACTCCCATTAGACCCACTTAGTACAGAGGCACAGAAAAAAACATAGATTTCTTCAGAATAACAAAAGGTAGGAATCTGCAACAAAGGTTATTATAATCCTTGCAATGTACATAGATCACCCAGAGGTTAATGTTTTTTTCTCAACAAAAGTGGAGTTACACTTTAAAGTGAATAACTCAACACCAAGTTCACTATATGGACCACTTATGTATTTATATATGTATTTATATATGTTGATCACATCCCCCTTTAATCTCCTCTTCTCAAGATTCAGTTCCCCTAATCTTTCCTCATAGCTGAGCTCCTCCATGCCTTATATCAGTTTGGTTGTCCTTCTCTGCCCTTTCTCCAGTTCCCCGATTATCCTTTTTAGTCTTTTATTAAACTCTCCAGTATCTTCCAAACTATAGAAGGTAAACTGACAGGTCTATAGTTACTTGGTAAAGACTTTCATCCCTTTTTAAATATGGGCACCACATTGGCCCTGCACCAATCCAGTGGTACCATTCCAATCATTAATGAGTCCCTAAATACTTCCCTAAATACTTCATACAAGATTATTGCAATATGATTTTACCTTTGGAAAAATAGAAACAGAAAACACTTACTAGATGGCCCTAGAAAAATGTAGTGCAGAAAGGAAAAATGTTTTGAAATATGGTAGACAATGGATTGTCACTTACAGCCTCTTATAGATTCTTTATAGTTTCACTATTTGGCTCCATGTAAACTGGGCTAAACAAAAATGCTAGTTCCCATGGCAGAAAAAACGCTCATATAGAGTGTTTTTGTATATGAGTTTATGAGGGCTTAGGAGTGTTTAGCCTTTTTTTTCTTCCAAAAAGCTCCAATCAACAACTCAAACCAGACGTTTTGTGTTTTTCTTCTACAGGCAAAACACAAAACTCCTGTAGAGGCAGCGTTCTTTAAGCCAGTGTGCATGGACCCGTTTGGTATTTCAAGGCTGGTTGGTGATCAGTCTAAATCCAACAATATTAAATTCTGCACTGCTGCGGGTCATTGACAAATCTAACTTGAAGCATCTCCCTATCAACCAGTCATACCCGCCGGAGATGACATAGTGGGTCCAGTGTAGATTATTTGTCCAGGTTCTATTCTACTACATGTCTTCCCATCCTAGTTGCAAAACTGAGGTAAGAAGAAGCAGTTCTCTAAAGCATCCCTTCTTATCCAGAGTTCTATGAAACAGGAGGTTTCAAGGGTTTCCTTGAGCAGGGAGAGGTGGCAACCTATTCCCCCTCCTAATGGTGCCTGCACAGAGCCAGTGCCAATCTCATACAACAGAGCATGTGAAGTAGAACCAGCTGAGCTTCTTCTCTCATCTCTTAGGTAAGCAACCAGTGGCATAACTAGAACCTTCAGGGCCCCAGGACAAGGACAAGCAGACTTTTACTGGCTGCAGAAGAAAAATTGAGGGGATTTGTTCCTCTAAATGCCCCCCTCCCCATCCAGGTGTTCGGGGGCAATTGTGAACCCTGTAGTTACGCCCCTGAGATGAGTGCCAGTGGTGGTGGTGGGGGATGAGATTATTGGCAGCAGTGGTGGTTGAGGAGGGATAGGATAAGTGGCATCCGTGGTGGGGGATGGGATGAGTGGCAGTGGTGAGGGAGAGATGGGATGAGTGGCAGCGGTGGGGAGGATGGGATCAGTGGCAGCAGTGGTGGTTGGGTGGGGATGGGATCAGTAGTAGCGGTGGTGGTGGGGGAATGGGATGAGTGACAGTGGTGAGGGGGGATGGGATAAGTGGCAAGGGTTGTGGTTGGGGGGTGGGATCAGTGATGGGGGGGTTGAATGGGATGAGTGGCAGATGTGGTGGTGGGGATGGGATCAGTGGAAAGGGTTATGGTTGGAGGGGGATGGAATGGGATGAGTGACAGTGGTGGTGGGAGGATGGGATCTGTGGTGAGGGTGGTGGTGGGGAGGGGAATGGTATCAGTGGCAAGGATGGTGGTTGCAGGATGGGATCAGTGGCAGCAGCGGTCATGGTGGGGTGGATCAGTGGCAGTAGTGGTCATCGTGGGGTGGATCAGTGGTTGTGGTGGTGTTGGGGGTATTAGTGGTGGTGGTGTGGGGGGAGGGGAATCAGTGGCAGTAGTGGTGGTGTGTGGGGGGTATCAGTGGTAGTATTGGTGGTGTGTGGGGGGGTATCAGTGGCAGTAGTGGTGGTGTGTGGGGGGTATCAGTGGCAGTAGTGGTGGTGTGTGGGGGTATCAGTGGCAGTAGCGTTGGTGTGGGGGGTATCAGTGGCAGTTGTGGTGGTGTGGGGGTATCAGTGGCAGTTGTGGTGGTGTGGGGGGTATCAGTGGCAGTTGTGGTGGTGTAAGGAGTATCAGTGGTGGTGTGGGGGTATCAGTGGAAGTTGTGGTGGTGTGGGGGGTATCAGTGGTGGTGTGGGGGTATCAGTGGCAATTGTGGTGGTGTGGGGGGTATCAGTGGTGGTGTGGGGGTATCAGTGGCAGTAGTGGTGTGGAGGGGGTATCAGTGGCAGTGCTGTTGTTAAGCGATGGGTGCCACTCACTTGCAGATCACTTTGTTCCTCCTCCGTGCTTGGTCTTGTTTGGGTGAGCAGAGAGGCTGGGCAGAGCCTGTGAGTGAAGGTGTGGCCCGGAAAAGATGGGCGGAGTGGGCGGAGACTGTGCGGGCAGAGGAGATGGGTGAAGCGGGCAGGGACTGTCCCCGTGAGTGCGGGAGCAGAGGATGGGTGGAGAGGATGGGCGGGAAGGATGGGTGGAGCAGCCAGGAAGGATGGGCGGAGCTTACAGGACACTCCGTGTAAATGACTATAACCCGGGCGGCAACGGCGGGCCCCCCTACAGAGGCAGAACTCAAGGGCCCAGTCGACTGGTGCGACCCTGATAATTCCGCCACTGTAAGCAACCATTAACACAAATTAAATTTGTTGCTGTCTATTATAAGGGACTGTTTGAAGCATAACTGCTTTAAGCAGTGTCAATCAGCATGTCCACAACCCTTCATGACCACTAAAAGTAGGTTTCAAATATTTTCCCTCGACCATATCCCTGGTTTCTGCTTTTTTTTTTTATGGGCAGCGTGACTGCATTTCGTGTCTGGCATCAGAAGCACTGAGGCAATCATGTGATATAAGGTCATGAAACCAAGGAGAGAAAACAATCAGCCAGAAGACAACCTATGAGAAACTTAAGTCAGACCTATTTGTTTAGGACGAACACAGAATTTGAACTCAATAAGAACTTGCTGATACATATGTCTTCAGTAGGGATGGGCTCTCAGGAATTTTGCTTGTTTGGAAGGCTGGCAAACAGCCAACCTAAATGGGTGTTCAAATGAGTCAAACCTCCAAATGTAGCAAGAATTGATACATTTAGCAGCATTATTGCTTCCACTGCTAAATGTGAAAGCTTCCTTCTCAGGCGGCCTTGTTAATCACAATGAAGGAGGCCCATCAACCAGCCTAAGGAAACAACACGCCCGATCCCATTGCTCACTCACTGTGAATGACAGCTCCTTGTACAAAGCGGTAGGGTGTCCTTGGTGATGTCATAGACCACATTTTGCCATGACCATATTTGATCACAGATGTCACAGAGTCAGAGCCGCCATCAGGGGGGTACAATCCATACACTTGTAAGGGGCCCAGGCGTTTGGATGAGACTGGCAAGGATGTGAGAAGGCAGGGTTGGGCGCAGAGGAGCTCCATGAATGCTTCTGTATGTGTGAGAGTCGGCAGCTGCTGCTCTGTGTCATTGAGCTCACATCAGGCTCTTTGCTGCCAACTCTGACCACTTTCTACATGTGCACACCTCATGTGAGCTGCCTGTACTCAGTGTAATGTATGCTGGACTGCAGCTCCTATCTGTGTCTCAGCCACTTGTGTAAACAAGAGCTAGGACTAGGAAGACCACCTTACAAGTAAGGGCTGTTGTACAGGTGAGGGGTGACTGTGTGTGTGTGTACATGTTTGTGTGTGTGTCTGTACATACGTAGTTAGTAAGGTTGAATAAAGACACCAGTCCATCCAGTTCAACCTGAGTGAGT
Source organism: Lithobates pipiens (assembly GCF_037356315.1). Classification (NCBI taxonomy): domain Eukaryota; kingdom Metazoa; phylum Chordata; class Amphibia; order Anura; family Ranidae; genus Lithobates; species Lithobates pipiens. The sequence goes on from NW_027507696.1 coordinate 19,786,617, forward strand.
ATTTACAATTGTTTCTATCCCTGTACATCGCATACTCACATTGGTCCCTACCCTCAAGGAGCCCACAATCCAAGGTCCCCATTCATATACTAGGGCCCATTTTGGACAGAAGCCAATTAACCTACCTGCATGTCTTTGGAGTGTGGGAGGAAACTGGAGTACCCAGAGGAAACCCATGCAGGCAGAGGGAGAACATGCAAACTCCAAGCAGGTAGTGTCATGGTTGGGATTTGAACCAATGACCCTTTTTAATGCTAGGTGAGAGTGCTAACCACTACACCACTGTGCCACCCACATGCCTGTGTATGTATGTGTGTGTCATATATACACATGTGAGGGGGCTGAGTGCATACAGGTGTATGGGGGCTGAGAGTATACAGGTGTGAGGGGGCTTAAAGCATACAGGTGTGAGGGGGAGGAGAACGTACAGGTGTGAGGGGGCTGAGAGTGTACAGGTGTAAGGAGGGTTGAGAGCATACAGATTTGAGGGGGCTGAGAGCGTACAGGTATAAGGGGGGCTGAGAGTGTACAGGTGTGAAGGGGGCTGAGAGTGTACAGGTGTGAGGGGGCTGAGAGCATACAGGTGTGAGGGGGCTGAGAGCGTACAGGTTCGAGGGAGGGCTGAGAGTGTACAGGTGTGAGGGGGCTGAGAGTGTACAGGTGTAAGGAGGGTTGGGAGCATATAGGTGTGAGGGGGCTGAGAGCGTACAGGTGTGAGGGGGGCTGAGAGTGTACAGGTGTGAGGGGGCTGAGAGCATACAGGTGTGAGGGGGCTGAGGGTGTACAGGTGTAAGGAGGGCTAAGAGTGTACAGGTGTGAGGGGGCTGAGAGCATACAGGTGTGAGGGGGCTGAGAGCATACAGGTGTGAAGGGGGGCTGAGAGGGTACAGGTGTGAGGGGGCTGAGAGCGTACAGGTGTGAGGGGGCTGTGAGTGTACAGGTGTAAGGGGGGCTAAAAGAGTACAAGTGTGAACGGGGATGAGAGCATACAGGCGTGAGGGGGCTGAGAGTGTACAGGTGTAAGGGGGAATGAGAGCGTTCTGGTGTGAGGGGGTGAGAGCATACAGGTATGAGGGGGTGCTGAGAGCGTACAGGTGTGAGGGGGCTGAGAGCGTACAGATGTGAGGAGGGGCTGAGAGCATACAGGTGTGAGGGGGCTGAGAGTGTACAGGTGTAAGGAGGGCTGAGAGTGTATAGGTGTGAGGGGGCTGAGAGCATACAGGTGAGAGGGGGCTGAGAGCGTACAGATGTGAGGAGGGGCTGAGAGCATACAGGTGTGAGGGGGCTGAGAGTGTACAGGTGTAAGGAGGGCTGAGAGTGTACAGGTGTGAGGGGGCTGAGAGCATACAGGTGTGAGGGGGCTGAGAGCGTACAGGTGTGAGGGGGGCTGAGAGTGTACAGGTGTGAGGGGGGCTCAGAGAGTACAGGTGTGAGGGGGGCTGAGAACGTACAGGTGTAAGGGGGGCTTAAAGCGTACAGGTGTGAGCGGGGCTGAGAGTGTACAGGTGCGAGGGCGGTGTGAGGGGGGCTGAGAGCGTACAGGTGTGAGGGGGACTGAGAGCATTCCGGTGTGAGGAGGCTGAGAGCATTCAGGTATGTGGTGGAGCTGAGAGCATACAGGGGTGAGGGAGGGCTGAGAGCATACAGGTGTGAGGGAGGGCTGAGAGCATACAGGTGGGAGGGAGGGCTGAGAGCATACAAGTGTGAGGGAGGGCCAAGAGCATACAGGTGTGAGGGGGGCTGAGAGTGTACAGGTGTGAGGGGGGCTGAGAGTGTACAGGTGTGAGGGGGGCTCAGAGAGTACAGGTGTGAGGGGGGCTGAGAGCATACAGGTGTAAGGGGGGCTGAGGCTCTGAAGGACTTGGTTGGAGGGCTAGTGGGTGTATTCGTGGGATGGCCAGTGGGCATGCCCTGGGGAATGTTGGTGATCAGGCTAGGGGGAGCCCAAGCCTAAAGCTGTCTAAGGGGCCCCACAATAGGCAATATAGGCAATATAGGGACAATGGGGCAGTGTCACATGGGTTGATGTCACATGGGTTGGTCACATGGGTTGATGTCACATGGCGACAGTCCCAGCATCCTCCGGGCCTGTGACATCGTAAGAGGGCGGGTCACCGTGTGACATCAACCCATGTGACCAACCCATGTGACATCAACCCATGTGACACTGCCCCATTGTCCCTATATAAGTGGCAGCGCAGCGTGTCCCTGGCATTGAGGCCAGAGAGAACGTCGAGTCAAGATCTCCAGGAGAAGAAGAAGAAGAACGGAAGGCGGCGGCGACAGACCGGGCCACCGCCTGTAAAAGAGCTATAAGAAGGCGCGGTGGCCCGGCAGAAGAACCGAAGAGGGGGACAAGACCAGTGGGCATGCCCTGGGGAATGTTGGTGATCAGGCTAGGGGGAGCCCAAGCCTAAAGCTGTCTAAGGGGCCCCACAATAGGCAATATAGGCAATATAGGGACAATGGGGCAGTGTCACATGGGTTGATGTCACATGGGTTGGTCACATGGGTTGATGTCACATGGCGACAGTCCCAGCATCCTCCGGGCCTGTGACATCGTAAGAGGGCGGGTCACCGTGTGACATCAACCCATGTGACCAACCCATGTGACATAGTTGCCGGGTGTCAGACTGACACCCCGCAACAACGATCGCCGCGGGGGCGCGCAGCGGCTCATAATCCTGATCACGTCATATGACGTCCGATCAGGATTATGCAACCACTTTGCCACCGTCAATTGCCTATAGGGCGGGCGGCAAGTGGTTAAAGAGGAGGGCTGGTTTAAAAAAAAAAAATTAAAAGTCAGCAGCTGCAAACACTGTAGCTGCTGACTTAATAAGCACACTTACCTGTCCAGGGCGCCCGCCATGTTGGCCGCCTGAGGCTGACCCGTCCCTCGGCTCTCGGGTCCCGGCGCCGCCATTTTGGCTAAGGGAAACAGGCAGTGGAGCCTTGCGGCTTCACTGCCCGTTTCCTACTGCGCAAGCGCGATTTACGCAGCGCTTTGTGAATGGGGCGTGCTGTGTTCTGGGACACACAGTTCCCAGAACACAGCGCGACCCATTACCCAGAAGACGCAGCATGGAGTAGAGAAGACAGAAGATCTCTGCAGAGGAGGAAGAGGCAGATTAGGATGATGTGCCTAGCAACAGGCATTTCTGGTAAGTAAAAAAAAAAAAACATTTTTTTTCTGATTTTTTTTTTTTTTTTTTATGTATTTTTTTTTTCAGGGTGGCCCTCCACTTTAAGTACTCTTCAGAATAAAAAAAACTTTAAAAAAAAAAACGTTTTCTTTGCTCTTGTGGAATTGATTGGTGATTGGTTTAAGGCCTAAAACCATATAATGAAGATGGCTTTTATAAAGCACATGCCTTTATCCAGTGTACAAAAGCATGTCAACATAAGAAAAATAGAAGAGAGAAGCTGCAGAAAGAAGACATTTCCCGAGAAACTCTTGCTATAAACATCCCTTTTAACTTCTGAAAGCTATGCAAACGTTTGTGTGTCTAAAGGGATGTTGTTAATATTGGTTGTGGGCACTAGATCAGGCTTTGTAACTGTTGTTCTGCTCTTCATCTTTATCGGCCACATTTTTGGAGTGCAATTGGGAGCATATCCAAAAGCTGTTACCAGGTGCCTACAGTGTTAAAACCAGTTTGAGGATCAAAAATAGTTAGAAACCTTAACAAGGTGGTGTTCATCTGAGGTACAGGCAAGCAATGCCTGCAACTAAGGTCAAGTATGTGATAATATAAATTAAATACTGATGTATGCATATAGACACAGGGAGGCAACCTGGAGTACAGTAATAAAATCCAGCAGTAGGAGCAAGGAGTACAGGAAGCATAGCCACCATTCTCCCATCCTGGAAATGCTCTGAATTTAAGTCCTTGACACCTTGTATGATGTAATGTTCAGGACATACAATGTATGGAATCAAGTTTAGAGAAAATTAGCATTGCCTGGGTTCTTGATTGTGGCTGCAAAGAACAGAGAAATATGGATATTTCAAAAGAGTTGAGACTTTTCATTTAAATAATCCCACCATTCAAAGAAACCTTGAATACTTGACATGAAAAGTGCTCCCATTTTTACAAATATTAGAGAAAGATGAGGAACAATGTACCCACCACTGGTACTCTTTCTTCTATGTTAATAACAATATGCACACGTCCAGGGCAGGCCCTACCATGAGACCCAGTGGGCCCATGGTCCCAGGCGGCAATTTAAGAAGGACGGCCTGTGAGACTGCTGTGAAAGGCTGCAATGAGTGTGCAGCCCCTGCTGCCTGTGAGACAGTTTCACACTGAGCAGATCGTTCTGTTTGTAAGATCTGCTGAGCGTGTGACACCGACATGTAATGTAACTGAATGCAGAGAGAGACCAGCTGTCAAATATGAGCGTTGATGACCCAGCAGCTATCAAACACCAGCCAATGGGATGTGATCTGGGTGGGCCACTACGTGTATGTTGCCCGTCCCCTTTCTTAAGCAACACAATCATTGGCTGGTGTTTGATAGCTGCTGGCCTGGGTTCCACCCACCCCGACATCAGAGAGAGAACAGCTGTCAAAATTCAGCGGTGATGTCGGGGGTGGGCGGGACCTGGGTGGGACCGAGCAGCTATCAAACACTAGCCAATGATTGGGCAGCTCAAGAAAGGGGGCAGGGCCGCATACACATAGCAGCCCGACCAGATCCCATTCCATTGGCTGGTGTTGGATAGCTGCTGGCCTGTCCACCCCCAACATCAACACTCAATTTTGACAGCTGGTCTCTCTCTGCATGAAGTTACATTACATGTCCGTGTCAGACAGTTTCACTAAGCATCAATATAGACCTTAGTGTGAAACTCTCTCTCCTCTGTTAATGCCAATCATTGCCACCTGCCAGTGCCAATCAGTGCCACCTGTGAGTGCCAATCAGTGTTTCCAATCAGTGCCACCTGCCAGTGTCAATCAGTGCCACCTGTCAGTGCCACCTGTCAGTGCTAGTGTTTCCAATCAGTTCCATCTGTCAGTGCCAATCAGTGCCACCTAATATCAGTGCCAACTAATGCCACCTATCAGTGCCAATCAGTGTCACACACCAGTGTCAATCAGTGCTAGTCAGTGCCGCCAATCAGTGCCAGTGCTTCCAATCAGTGCCCATCAGTGCCACCTATCAGTGCCTATCAGTGCTGCCAATCAATGCCCATGAGTGCCACCTATCAGTGCCCATCAGTGCTAACTATCAGTACTGCCTATCAGTGCCCATCAGTACTGGCAATTAGTGCCCATCAGTGCTGTCTATCAGTGCCACTAAATGCTGCCAATCAGTGCTTCCTATCAGTGCCAATCAGTGCTGATCAGTGCTGCCTATTAGTGCCAATCAGTGCAGCCTATCAGTGCCATTAATGCTGCCAATCAGGGCCAACTATCAGTGCCAATCAGGGCCCATCAGTGTTTCCTATCAGTGCCAATCAGTGCTTTCTATTAGTGCCTGTCGGTACTGCCAATCAGTGCTGGGATGGGGTGATGAACTCAGCAGCCAGGCACATTGTCCATGGGGAGCTGGCTTGGTGGGACACAACTGAAATTTGTTGATGTTTATTAATTCCACATGCTGATCTTCAGCATAATAAGTAATCACCACTGGAGGTAAAATTTTAAAAAAGTGTCAGTAAAAGGCCTTCCGTTAAGCACACCACAAAAATAAAAAGTGCAGCGCTAACTTACTGATCAATAACCATAATGGTGGAATCCTCTAATATATGGAAATCTCAATAGGCTTCAATATTATGACTATAGGGGTCTCTGATACGCAACTTCACATATAATACATATAAGACTGAAAATAAGACATACTGTATAAAATGAAGCTTAGCAGGGATGGTGGAAACCTCTCCTATAGATGATATTGGATATAAAACAAGTCTTCATCAGTTTAGCCTTATATGTATTCTGCTACATATTTTTGGTTAAAAAAAATCGCAACAAGCATATATTGATTGGTTTGCTTAAAAGTTATAGCTTCTACAAAATAGGGGATAGATTTATGGCATTTTTAATATGATTTTCTGATAAATTAGATTTTAGTTATCATTATATAAAATAATGAATGTGGGGGCCTTTTGGTGGGCGTGATTTTTTTTTGAGGAGGGCAGCATTTCATTCTTGGGCCAAGGCAGCACAATGTCTTAAGCTGGCCTTGCACAAGTCTTCACATCCTTCATCTGATCACTTTTGAAAATGTCAGTTTACTCCCACTACGTAAAGCAAGTGCACATAGACGAAGAAATCTAAGACACACATGTCCTGCTATTTTATTGTTCCAGACAAAACCAATGATTTTATAATTGCTCCTTAATTTCTGCAATGCATTCTTTATACCTTGCATCTGCAAGTTAGAAGATAAGAGGTTAATAACCAGTCCTAGGCCCGCTGTGAGGTAGCCGTTACTGGGTGCTGTGGGGGCAATGTGGTGAGAGCTGATAAACTCAGAGCAGTGTCTGGATTGCACCAGCCCCATTGGGAAATCAGTTGTCTTCCTGATTAGCATATCATGGGGGGGCGGAATCTGTCAGTAAAAGGGATCGTACATAGAATGATGCAGGAGATGACCCCCCCTCCCCAAACTTGTTCACTTCAGACCTGCATTTTACTTAAGGTGTAATTAAGACACCCCTAAGAAAACTACTCTGGGGTACAAGATATCAAAGCTTCATATATCCCAAGTGACAGACGAGTGCACAAAAGAAAAGAACATTGACACAGGTAAAAATTATTGCTAAGATCACTCATCTGTTTTATATGTAGTATAAGCTATAAGACTGAAATACAAATAGATAGGTAGATATAAATAGATATAAAGAATGAGAAAGATAGATAGATTTATTTTTTTTAAATAACAGTTTCTAATACTCATCTATACTTAAAAATAATTGATAATTATATATGCTTGTGTATTGTTGAGCAAACATGTATATTAGATAAAAAAAGAAAAGTGCATTACATATAGTACAGTATATTATATAAAAGAAAATATAAGAGTACAAAAGAAAATAATATTGACACAGGTAAAAATGATTGCTAAGATCACTCATCTGTTTTATATGTAATATAAGCTATAAGACTGACATACGGGTAGATAGGTAGATAGAAATAGATATAAAGAAAGAGAAAGATAGATAGATAGATAGATAGATAGATAGTTTTATATATATATATATATATATATATATATATATATATATATATATATATATATATGTGTGTGTCTTGTTACGCAGACATGTACATTAGATAAAAAAGAAAAGTGTGTTACATACAGTAAGAGTATATTGTTATTTTTATTCTTTTCTCATGAATAATCAATAACATAGCACATAATACTGTAACAGAATATCTAATTATCTAATATTAGATATATCTAACATTTGTTATAAGTAAAACTGAAGATGACTATGATACACGATAAACCGTAAAGCGCTGCGTAAATTGATGGCACTATATAAGTACCTTAATAATAACAATAATAATTAGTACAATGTGCAGGTGAGGAGGCAGATATTTCACATAGTCTGAGAAAGTGTAGAATTATTTATATTGAAATCCGAATGTACTACTATGATCTATTTTAGGTGACTGTATCTCCATTCATTCTTCATTCAAAACTAGGTAATAATTAGGAAGGAACGCCACATTAATTTACAAGTTTTAGTGTGAATAAAGTTAAAAAGTCAAACCAGTACAATATTATTGGCCATATAGGCCATTGTTGACACTTGATAGAAATGTTTTGGCACAACTGTGTCTTTGTATGAAGTAAAAAAGATCGTATCATCCATAACTGGTGATAGCAAGAATGTAGAGGGATAGAACGTTTTGTGTCATGTTCTGTTCATTTCTGCTTTTAAAACAAAGAGAAAAAAAAAATCAGGTTACCCCCTAAATAAATATGGAGACTTTTCAACTAATTTGTAGTGAAGACATTGTTGTCCATGTGCCAGATAATTATTTTAAAATTAGATCCCATTAAGACTTGAACAGCAGCTTTATGTACATTGATTAGAGATGTTAATAAAACTGGCACAGGCTAAAAACATAGTAATTTATATAGTTTATGTAGAAAAATTAAAAAACTTTGGGCAGAATGTACTAAAACTAGAGCGTGCAAATCTGGCGTAGCTCTGCATAGAAACCAATCAGCTTCAAGGTTTTATTGTCAAAGCATAACTGAACAAGCTGAAGTTCGAAGCTAATTGCCTACCATGCACTGCTGCACTGAATTCTGAGGGCTCTAATTTTAGTAAATCTTACCCAAAGTTTTATTTGTTATTTTTTTTACAAAGAACACAGGAAGAAAACTTCAGGAACTGTCCTAATTATCCTGAATAGTCTTTTATGATCCAATTATAAGTAGAGTAGGGCAACACTTAAAAGTGATAGAGGGATAGGGTCTCCTGATCCCCCCAGCCTCCTCATTTATTTCTAAATTCAATCAATCCATAATAAGCCAGGGACTTAAAAGTACATACCTTTGGTATTCAGTTAACAACATACTGCTTTTGGTAACTGTAATTTGAAACTAAAAACATTAATAGTCAACCTTATGTAAAGAGTAGCAATCTTTTCTAACCCATTTTATCAAAGGTGTAAAAAGGCCCACTAAGACAGTAGAATCATGGCATCACTACATTAACACAATTTAGATCAAATAAAAGCAACATCATCAAATAAAGAAAGGCTATTGAATGAGGTCTCTGGTAATCTTAGAATGGTTCCAAAAACAAATTTTACAATTAGGTGTTGCATCTTATACACGTATGCTGCAATGGCAGGTATAATGTAATATTATATAAAAATATGGTACCAGTTAAATTTTTCCCTTGTATTATTTACATTGATGGGAGCAATATTACCTGATATACATAAAAAGTGCTTATTATAGTGCTTTAGATAGTAACAGTACAGAAGTAGCCTATATGTTTTATAAATCCATTCTGCAATTGCTGAGTAAATTAGCAGCGGAAATTGGATTTTAACATAAATCAACAACAACAGCAGTATATCTAAAGGAGTCAGAAGCTCTCAGCCCTGTTGTGTAATTAGTTAGTATAGCTACACCCAAAAGACTATTACAGCGTAATAACAATCTTGACAATGCTATGGGGCAGAGGAAAGGATCTACATGTACACTGCGAACATCACTTGTTTAGTGTCATGGCAGATTCTGGCATTCAGATCATTTATACAAGCATAGGCTCCACATCTGTGTTTTTATGGAGATATACAGTATTTCAATCTATCTATGGCGACCCTAGGGTTTCCTACTCCTTTATGCAGCTAGGCACTAGTGTTCCAAAGCTATGCAGAGATCACACTAGCACTAAAGGCTTATTAAGAAATGTTTGTAGGTAAAGTCATTTACTTACAAAAAGCAGAAAAACAAAAATATTCTATATTCTAGGACTGGATTAGGTTTCCATTTGTTAAAATAATATAATCTGTGCAAAAACGAAAAAAAAAACAAAACTAAAGTATTAATAGATATGCTTCCTTCGGTGTTATTTAGTAAGTCTCATCTCTGAATAATTATCTATACTCTCCTTTGTTACAAAAAGTCTACACAATTCTCAATAACATAATATTTGACTGTAAATGTTGAATAGACTAGCTGTATTGTAATAACTTCTTTGGCAAATTATCCTACTTGAGTATTATATAAGTATGCACTGAATAACAGCAGAATTATGCATATCAAAAAGACTTTGCATTATATGTACTGGATTACAACTATTGATAAGATTAAACAGAGTCTGTTAATTACAAGGACAGCATTTTTTGGAAGGTATCTCTCAAAAGTAATACGTTTAAACATGAAAAACATTTAAGAAAAGTTACATAAAAATTGCTCAAAACAAAAATTGTTAATATTCTTCAAGAATATGTAGGTTCTTAAAAATTGACACGTCAGTTTTTGGTACATACTGTTGAAACTAGACCCCCTAGCAATATCTATTAAAAAAAAAGGTGGACAGGAACACAGTCAGAAATGATACTACTTCTACTAGAAAATGAGAATTTGCACTTGCTATTATGGAATGGCACAAGATAGCAGATGGGCAGAGAATGATGATCCAAATTTAAATGGTAAACCTGGGTCAACAATGAGTCAAGAGATGCTTAACAATTAGTGCTAAAGCAGTGGCAGGGTGATGTATAGTGAAGGTAAATGTTATTTTTTTATTGAACCCTCACGGACCCCCTGAAACCCATTCATGGACCACCAGGGGTGCATGCCAGGCTAACAATCCCTGTGTTAGTGTATCCAAAATATACAAGAAGCTGCATACTAGCAGTGGCCTTTTTCAAAGGGAATCCCACACTACATTTCCCCCCCCCTTTTTTTTAAATATTATTGAGATTTCAACAAGAGGAACTATAAAAAAGGGCAGGTGAAACACTGAAAACTCTCAGGTGGACAGGAACACAGTTGGGGGTTATGACAGCCAGATCAATCACTTAAGCCGTGTACACACGACTGGACTTTCCGGCAGAAAAGGTCTGATGGAATCATTCTGTCGGATATTACGATCGTGTGTGGGCTTCTTTGGATTTTTTTCTTCAAAAATTCAGACAGACCTAGAAATAGAACATGTTTCAAATCTGTCCGACGAAATCACACAGACAAACCTTTGTCTGTGTGCTGGTCCGATGGACCAAATAAAACGCAGGGGCAGCTATTAGCTACTGGCTATTGAACTTCCTTTTCTAGTCCCGTCATAGATCATCACGTGTGTGGGTAAGTCCGGTCGTGTGTATGTGACGTCAGAGTATCCAAAATATGCAAGAAACTAGGATCTGGCTTAGCCAAACAGCTTATTTGTTTGCGCCCCCCCCCCCCCCACAAATTTTTAGCACCAGCCGCCAATGCCCAAACCAATTTAAATCTTTAGGAGTCAAATCATGTTATTTTTTTTCTGGCCTTTTTAAGGCTAATTATGCAAGTTATTATTTAAAAAAAAAAGGCATAAGTAGCTGGGCATCATCTTTGGAGACATGTACCAATGTAAAAAAAAACAAAAAATAAGAAAATACTGTTCAATGGGGATGCCTTAAACTTGCATGTAAACTTGCTGTTGCAGTATGATGCACTTTATAAAGTAGAAGTACCACACTGAATGACAGTTTCCAGCAGGCATGCTTACAAATAGACATTTAGAGACAGTTGTATTTGGTCATTATCACCCAGGATCCCTGATGACTTGTTTACATACAGAAGTCAGGAGGGATCTGTCATTTGCGATGCTAGAAGTGGCGTGGTAGCGTCATTGATTGGTGAGTCTTTGTGGAAGTGGGTCAACAATGTCAGGCAGTGCTTATTGTTATTGATGTGGATGAACATTGCTGGACAACGTGATTGACTTTTGATACACACTGTAACTCTGTAAGTAAAAAAGGGCCCCAAAACCATTAATATAGACAAGGCCCTCTTGTTCTAAAGGGAGCTTTCAGATCCTGCTAAGTCCCCCCTGCAGACCCCTACATCACCTTTGGGAGACAGGATGTAGGGATAAAGCCCTTGTACTCTCAACATGAAGACAAGGTACCCTGCAAGGGGGAGGGGTGGCAAAGCCCCCTCTTTGCAAGGTACCCTCCCAATGTGGATCTCGTTAAAGAGCCAATGCCCTCCAAAACTCACCCCTTTTTATCAATTTTTTTTTTGCTGATTCTGACATTTATTATACTAGTATTACATCTGACAACAAATCTACTGACATCATTGGAAAAAAAAAGAAATTGCTTATAATGTCATTGGGCAACTTTCTGTATTACAAAAGAAGTAACAGCAATGCTAGAAAGTTCCATTTTACACCCTACTCAGGCAATGTTACAGCCAGAAGACATTTCAAGCCATGAATATGACTGACTGGTAGCTGGTAGTTCATTCACATACACACACATGTAAAAATGTATTTAGTCCCACGGAGGGGGTGGCTTTACTAAAACTGGAGTTTTTTGTTCTTTGTATTTTTTTTTTGTATACTCATTCTTCATTTGTGTATTGTCTCTTTTTTTAAGTTAATTGTGCAAAAAAGAAAACCTCTCATTTCACCCTGCCCTATGGCTTCAATGTATTAAGCCGAAACAGAGACAAGTTGCTAAAATCTCCTGGTTTTACCAAAACTCTTATCTATGCAGACTTTTGAGTCGAGGATATTTGTGAACGCATTATTATAATTTATAATAGACAAACAATTATTAAATAAATATATATATTTTTTTTACAAAACTTCAGAAGAAAATATTTGTGGTGAGATGATGATGAGTTTTTCTTTAACCACAAGAGGAAGTGTGGGTACAGTGCTCATATCAGGCCTGTACTTGCTGATGCCACTTACCACATTCTGTATCTCCTAAAAGAGTCAGCTCATATGTGGGTGCTTAACATAGGAATATATATAGAAGACGGAGATAACTAGTGTAAAAAAGAAAGAAATCTATACGCTTAGAAGATTAGAAGGACAATATCTGGAATGGCTTCTTAAAAGACTTCAGTCGTTTAAGCTATGAAATATGCATGTTGATTTTCTAATTTATATTAAGTTAGTTTGTCTGAGATTGACTTTGAGCTAAGAGGGGAAAGCCTGCTCCCTAAACTCTGTGTGTTTCTGCCCATAATTAATCTATTTATAAAAGATGAGGTAAAGTTGTGAGTTTGAAGTGTTTTTTCACTGGGCGGGCAGCTCTCATAAACAGAAGGGCCTCCAGGGTCATCTCGGATCACAAAACAGGCCAACCAAATCAATTCTATCTTTACATTGTTTAATATGCCCACATAATGGTTGTGATGTGCACAATAGTGAAAGCATAACCACTGCTAATTCAAACCATACTAAAGCATTACATCTGAAAAAAAAAAAAATTCTAGCTTTATTTTCAGGGAGTAAAATATGTTAGTTTGCTAAGGGCCTATTTGTACCTATTTCTTTGAGTTTTGAAAGGTTCACTCAAAATTTATATTGTAGAATTCGATAAAAAAATAAAATAAAATCTGCTTTTTTTAGGGGCAATAAGACATCTTTTTGTTGGCATACTTTTCATATGTGAACTACTATTTGTTTTTTTGTGACCTTAAATTACATCTGTCATACATCTGTCATAAGAAAGACATAGAGGCAATCATTGCTCACCTCCTCTGAAAATGCTAGCTCTCCGACTGCCATGATGAATCCCTTACTTTAATAATTAGTGTCATTGACCATGAATAGATAACAGACTTCCCAACTTGCAAAAACTTATTTCAGGGAGGTTGCAAACTCATTTCAGGGAGGACGCTTCGTGCGGCAACCCCCCCTCCCCCCCAATAAAATGCAGCCTTACCAGTGCCAATCAATGCAGCCTATCAGTGACCATCAGTGTCCGTTCGTGCCACCTCATCAGTGCCCACCAGTGCAGCCCATCGGTGTCCATCAGTGCAGCCTATTAGTGTCAATCAGTGTCCTTCAGTGCCACCTCATCTATGTCCACCAGCGCAGCCTATCAGTGTCAATCAGTGTTGGATTTTACCAACAGCCTCTCCAAGCAGTATATTAGACAGCCATCTATGATGCAAAAATGTCAAACTAAAATAAATAAAGTAAAATGAACAATATAAATTTTTTTTTAAAGCGCCCCTGTCCCCATGTGCTCGCATGCAGAAGCGAATGCATACGTAAATCCCGCCCACATATGAAAACGTGTTCAAACCACACATGTGAGGTATTGCTGTGAATGTTAGAGCGAGAGCAATAATTTTGGCCCTAGACCTCCTCTGTAACTCAAAACATGTAACCAGTAAAAAAAATGTAAAGCGTCGCCTATGGGGATTTTTAAGTAGCGACGTTTGGCGCCATTCCACGAGTGTTTGCAATTTTGAAGGGTGACATGTTAGGTATCTATTTACTCTGAGTAACTTCATCTTTCACATTATGCAAAAACTTGGGGTAACTTTACTGTTTTTTTTAAGCGTTTCCCAACGCGTTCGAAAAATTGCTGTGCCAATACCGTGCAAGATAAAAAGTTGCAACAACCACCATTGTATTCTCTAGGGTCTTTGCTTAAAAAACATATATAATGTTTTGGGGTTCCACGTAATTTTCTAGCAAATAAATATAGATTTTTACATGTAGGAGAGAAATGTCAGAATTGGCCTGGGTGCTACAGAAGGCCTGATGGCGCATGTTGGGCCTCTGTATGTGGCCACGCTGTGTAAAAGTCTCACACATGTGGTATCGCCATACTCGGGAGTAATAGCAGAATGTGTTTTGGGGTGTAATTTGTGGTATGCATATGCCGTGTGTGAGAAATAACCTGATAATATGACAATTTTGTGAAAAAAAAAGGAAAAAAAATATCTTTATTTTGCAAAGAATTGTGGGAAAAATGGCAACTTCAAAAAACTCATCCTGCCTCTTACTAAATACCTTGGAAGGTCTTCTTTCCAAAAAGGGGTCATTTGGGTGGTATTTGTACTTTTCTGGCATGTTAGGGTCTCAAGAATTGAGATAGCCCATCAGTACATCAGGTGTGATCAATTTTCAGATATTGGCACCATAGCTTGTGGACTCTATAACTTTCACAAAGACCAAATAATATACAACAATTTGTACTTATTTTTACCAAAGATATGTAGTAATATAAATTTTGGCCAAAATTTATGAAGAAAAATTACTAATCTGCTAAATTTTATAACAGAAACAAAGAAAAAAAATTTTTTTTCCAGACTTTTCGGTCTTTTCTTCTTTTATAGCACGAAAAATGATTAAATACCACCAAAAGAAAGCTCTATTTGTGTGAAAAAAAGGACAAAAATTTCATGTGGGTACAGTGTTGCATGACTGAGTAATTGCCATTCAAAATGTGAGAGCACCGAAAGCTGAAAATTGGTCTGGTTATTAAGGGTGTTTAAGTGCCCAGTGGTCAAGTGGTTAACTTAAAGTAGAAGGAAGGAATTTTTTTATTCAATAGTTCTTTTTATTAGAGGTTTTATGAACATAAACATCACCCATGCAGGGGTAACCTTATACAGACCGCCGATCCCCCGAATGGCCATCAATAAAAAACAAAAGAGAATACAAAATAACACAAGGTGTGTGTGAATGGACTTCCCCAATAAATTACATGTAAATAGAATGGAAAAACACCCCAGAAGGCTGGCATGGCCCTGCGCACCCTCCCATCAAAATAGAAATATAAATGTAGCATTTACCCCCGAAGTAACGGCTGATTTGTTTTTGGGCTTACCGTTACCTTCTTGACCTTGTATGTGTCTAGGGGTTTCCCGAGGTAGATGGCCCAATGAACTGCAGAGACTGGCACTGGATCCACTTTAGGGATTTTTATTTGCAAAACGTTGAACAGAACACAGTCTCTAAGTAGAGAATAGAGGGTATAGGTAGAAAATCTCAGGTACTCTTGGAACTGCTGACACTTGAATGTCTCTCTCTATGCAATCCAGGGAATAGCCATTCGCAACTGGATATTACAACTATCAGATAAATCCCCTTTTGGTGAATTTAGCAACCGGCAGGTGATTCAGATAAAGCAAAGTCTCTGCCACAGACTTGGTCATAGAAATTTAGAATGAAAAGCCTCTCTCAGAGACTTGGTTATAAGTGAAGGATGAAATCAGAGAACTCTCATACATACATACCAGTATCTTGCAGCCGGTCCGGGATATGAGTGTGGATTCACCTGGTGTCCTTTCCAGCTTAGCTTTTAGGCTCTTGCTGAGCAGCCAGCCTTGTGCGTGGCCCTCTTTTGAAGAATCCTCCCCTGGCTGCGTTTTCAGTTGCTGGGCCTCTCCAAAATCGATATACGGCACCGTCCACCTTGGAACCCTCCTTCCAGTTACTGTGCCTTGGGCTAGCCAGCCCTGAGACTCGAAAATGGATGGATCTGCACCCCAGGCCATGAGGGCCTCTGGGGGCTGGTCAGGAGGTCCAGGACCATGGAGTAAGAACGTACTTCTGGACCGGAACACTCGAACCACGTGACCTCAGCATCTTAAGTATTCTCTCCCAGAATACACAGCGAGACAATGCACCCACTGATTGGTTCCGAGAAATATTGGCACCCAATGCGTCCAACCGGACTGCGTTCCAATGCCTGCCAAAGGTGACACCCACACCTATTGCCAGGCAGAACACAATACAGTCCAGCCAAACTGATACTGAGACCATAATTTACTACAATTAACCCCTAAAACCCAACTATGGCCTTAGGAACATTTAAATTGACAAAAACATAGCACATGCTCTTTAGGAGCCCGGCATTACATAAATAAATATATAAATATAAATATAAAGCAGAACCTCAGACACAATTGCTGTAGAGCAGGGATATGCAATTAGCGTACCTCCAGCTGTTGCAGAACTACAAATCCTATGAGGCATAGAAAGACTCTGACAGCCACAAGCATGACACCCAGAGGCAGAGGCATGATGGGACTTGTAGTTTTACAACAGCTGGAGGTCCACTAATTGCATATCCCTGCTGTAGAGTCACCCTTAAGCCATTTACCCCAAACTTTGTCAAACTTCTGTGTGGGCATCCCCTATTACAGTAGGTATCCTTATAGAGGGGAACGGCATGTTTGACCAGTTTCATCCAGGTTGATATTGTTGGAGGAGTAGGTTTTTTCCAGGCTAGAGTTTTTGCCTTCCTTGCATGCAATAGAAGGAGTCACAGCAATGTCCGTTCCACCACTGTAGGGGCCAATTCTTCAACCAGACCCAGTAAGCAGACTCGCAAGAAGGGAGAGAAGTTCCAACCGGAGACATGAATCACTACCTCCCAGTATTGTGTAATGGCTTGGCAGGGCCAAAAAAATGTGAATGAAGTCTCCCCTAGAGTGAGAGCATCTCCAACAATCAGGTGACATGGCAGGAACCACTTTTTTGCACTCTCTATTGTGCATAGGAAGCTTATTGTATTATTTTAAATTGAATAAGGCAGTCTCTGAGAGAGATAAGTTGCTTAAATGACAGGTCCCATATATCGGAAAAATCGTCCCTGTCAAGGTCCGGAATGTCTACTAGCCATTTTTTCCACAGAGTCAACATCTCACTGAGGGTAACAAAGCATAGATGACTGTAGAGGACCGACATAGGTTTTTTTGAACAGTCAGACAGTACAGTCTCCTCAAGAGATGACATAGTGAGACGCACTGAAGAATCAGGAAATTGGCTGCTAAAGGCATGGGAGAGTTGCCAATATCTGAAGTAATAGGAGAATGGAATGTTGTATCTCAAGCAAATAGTAGGGAATGAAATACATTTATCTTGGTCCACAATATGTGATAATGCTTTTTATGGACTTTCGTCCAGGCTTGAGGATCTGGGATAGAGTATAGATGCAGTAGAGTTGAATTGATCCATAAGGAAGTATGCTGGGAAAACTGCTTGGAATTACCCTGTTCAAAGCTCAACCACTACCGTCAAGCCTTGAGGGTGGTAAGCATAGATGGCGTCAAATGGTGTGGAACCTTACCCCCACAATAGACCAACAGTTGAAGGGCTTCCATAGACAAGAGCATTGCTGCTTCCAAAACCGTCACAGTATTAGAGGTATCCGGGCATAGCCACCAGAAGGCTGTAACTAATTGTGATGAAGAAATATTTAAAACAATCAGGCATGGCAAGGCCCCCCTGCGAGGAAGGTCTCATTAACGTAGATAATTTGTAACGGGCTGGGCAAGGTCCCCACAGAAGCTAGACCAATAGTTGATTGAGAATAGAAAATATTTTTTTTAGGCAGCCTTCAGGGGAAGTTACGAAATAAATAGGTGAATTTGGGCAGGATTGTCATTGTTTTAAGATTTATGTGGCCTAATAGTGACAGTGGCAAGTTCTCCAATGCTTTAAGCCTTGCCTTGTCAATGGTCAAAGTAAGTAGCAAATTCAACTGTATATAATCAGTAGCAGAGCAATAAATTACAATTCCTAGATATTTGAACGTATCTACCCCTTGTAGAGAAACATCAGATGGGGCATTATACCTGGCCGCAGGGTCAACAGGAAACAATAAAGAATTTGTCCACTCGGAGGAAAATAAGTAAATCATAAGCGTACAAGGCTACCCTCTCCTCCAGGCAGTCAATATGAAGGCCGTTGATCTCTGGGGAATTGCAGAGAGCCTCTGCAATCCGTTCCATAGCAATGGCGAATAGAGCCGCGTGCCCCTATGGAGTGAAAAAGGTTCTGAAAGTTGACCCCTCAGTTTAATAGATGCAGATGGATTTTTGTATAGGGTACACAACCATTAACCACTTGCCGACCGCCGCACGACGATGTACGTCCATTTTTTGAAGAGGGATATCTCGGTAACGGCAGCAGCTGCTGCCACAACCGAGGTGTCCATCTCTTCAGGCGGCGGTCGGCTGTACGATAACGGTGGTCTCCTGGGCGGATTCGCCGCGAGATCACCGCTATCGGCGGCGGGAGAGGTGCCACCCCCCCTCCCGCCGCCCTCCCGCACCTTCCGCCGCTTACCGGAGCCGTCGGTAGCGGCGGAGGCGATCGGGTCCTTCTGTCGGCTGGGCATAGAGACAAGTGAGGCTAAGATGGCCCCCACTCGTCTCTATACCATAGGAGGGCGGAAGCGACGTCAAAACGTCACTTCCGCCCATACCTCTTAAAGGTATATTTTTTTTTTTAAATGTCAGATTTTTTTTTTTTTTTTTTTTTTTTTTTTTTTTTTTTGCATTTTAGCCCAAATATGAGATCTGAGGACCTTTGGACCCCAGATCTCATATTTAAGAGGACCTGTCATGCTTTTTTCTATTACAAGGAATGTTTACATTCCTTGTAATAGGAATAAAAGTGATCCATTTTATTTTTATTTTTTTTTAAAGTGTAAAAATAAATAAAATAAATTAAAATAAATAAGAAAAAAAAAAAAAATTTAAAAACACCCCGTTACGACGAGCTCGCGCACAGAAGCGAGCGCATACGTGAGTAGCGCCCGCATATGAAAATGGTGGTCAAACCACATATGTGAGGTATCGCCGCGATCGGTAGAGCGAGAGCAATAATTCTAGCCCTAGACCTCCTCTGTAACGCAAAAAATGCAACCTGTAGAATTTTTTAAATGTCGCTTATGGAGATTTTTGAGGCTAAAAGTTTGACGCCATTCCACGAGCGGGCGCAATTTTGAAGCGTGACATGTTGGGTATCAATTTACTCGGCATACCATTATCTTTCACAGTATAAAAAAAAATTGGGCTAATTTTACTGTTGTCTTATTTTTTATTCAAAAAAGTGAATTTTTTCCAAAAAAAGTGCGCTTCTAAGACCGCTGCGCAAATACGGTGTTTTAAACATGGAAACACCAAGTCCGAAAAAGAGGCCTGGTCCTTAAGTGGTTAAGTAAAGATAAGTGGAAAACCCATATGCCTCATGACCTCACATAGGTACTTCCATTCAACCCTGTCAATTTTTTCTATATTTAGGGAGGCAATTACCTGTGTACCCTGGTTGGTGTGGGGAGCATGTATGTTGGTGAAAAGTCTACAAATGTTTATGTCTGTGGATTTTCCAGACATAAAACATGTCTGATCTGCGTCTATGACAGTTGAGAGGACATTGTTTAGTTTGCTGGTGAGAAGCTTAGTAAGGATTTGGAAAGCTAAATTTAATAGTGCTATTGGTTTATAAGAGGCACATAGTGCTGGGTCTTTAGGACTTTTGTGAATCAAAATAATATGAACTTCACTTGTGGAGGAAGGAAGGATATCTTCTACCAGACAATCCATGAATAGGGCAGCTAATCAGGGAGCCAGCTGTATACTATGTTATATATCACTCTATGGGGAGGCCATCCAGGCCTAGGGCCCTGCCATGCAGGAAGGAGTTGATAGCAAAAAGGACCTCCTCAGACGTAATCAGCCTTACCAAAAGTTCTCACTCAGCGTCTGTGAGCCAGCCCAGAGCAACCGTATCCAAAAGGGGATGCATGTCCATCGGGTTGTAGCTTGGGGGCAAAGAAGAGGTGTAAAGACTATGATAAAAGGACCTCATTAAGTATGTCATCTAATGAAGTCACTACCGAACCCTCATTTGTTTTCATTTCCAGGATGATAGTAAGTGGAGTATCATGTTGCCAACAGGGCCACGAACCTCCCATTTCTATCCCCTTGCTCAAAAAGCAAATATTTACTCTTGTGGATATCCAATCTCGTGACCTCTGGGGAAACAAATTTGGCCGGAGTGGAATCCAAAGCATATTCCTGAGTACGAGTAGTTATCTGACCCTGTAGTGCTTCCGAATCAGACGTCTGGTCATTTAAGCCGCAGCAATAGCTAAAATATAATGGCCCCTTGCACACGCCTTGACGGTGTCCCAAATGATAGGCAGTGAGATGGAACCAAAATATTCCTCTAGTAAAGGCCGAATTGACTCAGATATATCTGGGTGAGAAATCCACTGGGTACCTAGGCGCCACAGGGTCGCATTTCGTGTCTGGCATACCCTCAAGTTGATCTCTAATGAAGCATGATCTGAGAGGCTGCTGGGGAGATAACTGATCTCCAGCAGAGATGAATTGGCAAACGGCAGAAAATTTTATTTTTAAAAAACATCTTGTGTTACAAATAGCTCAATCTCATGAGGTGTCTGCCACCAACTGGATCACTGCCTGTTCTTTACAATTTACAAATTCCAATTTTCATAGAAGCCAGGAAGTATAGCTTTTGCTATACTTCTATTATTCCGACAGGAGGCTTGCAGCTCTCCTACACACAAGCCACAGAGTCCTTTGTCCACCCCTCCTCTCCTTTTGTCCAATCACAAAACAATTTGTATTCTTTGAATATACAAGGGAGAAGAGGACCAGACAGAATGGCTTTAAAGGACAGCTGCAAGTCCCCTGCACTGGAGCATCGGACGTATAGCACAAGTTATACTTCCTGGCTTCAATGAATTTGTAAAAAAACAGGCAGACACCTTGCAATTTAACTATTTGTAACCCTAAAGATTAAAAAAACAAACAAAAAAAAACTTCTTATAACTTATGAAATATAGTGTTTTTAATCATGTCAGAACATTATTTTGCATAACAACAATTCAATGAAGATGTTAAGTGGCTGAACTCTTTTTTAAATAATTTCTTAAATATTTTCTTTTATTTAAAAAAATTTCCATGAATATTATTCGACCAGTTGGTAAAGTATTTTTATTTTTTTTTAACTTGGCTATGTGTACTTTCCCATTAATACTTGCCTTAAATTCACACACTTTCCTGCACCCCAATTCCATTTCACATGAGGCTAATAAGGACGGAATATATTGGTTGTGGAATGGAAAAAAGGGGTTTGGGGCACCAGTAGTTGACATAACATGACATTTAAAGTGACTGCAGTTTTGGTAATAAATTACAAGCACTGTGGTCAGGTTGTGGCAGATATGTAGATATCACTCAAATGTTCAGTACAGTATAGACATATGTCAGGAAGCAGAGTTGATACCTAGAGTAATAATTGTTAAACTGGAAAATGAGGATCTCAAACTAGCCATACATTAGCTGAACGAGAGAAAATCAGTAGATTCTTCTATCCACATGTGGGTGGGTGAAGCCTGGTGTGGCAGTCAGAAAGCACACAGGGGTGTATTTACTAAAGACAAACAGACTGTGCACTTTGCAAAGTGCATTTGCACTCTGCAAGTTTATTTGCTCCAGTTTGTAAAATAAGGTAAAGCTTCACTTTGTAAAGAATAACCAAGGAAATTTAAAAAAATGCATTTTTGCTTGCACATGAGTAGATGATGGAAATCAGCAGAACTTCTGCTCATTTACTAAGCTCCAAAGCAACTGCTTTTGCAAAGTGCAACTGCACTTTGCAAAGCGCACAGTCTATTTGCCTTTAGTAAATCAACCCCACAGAGTCCAAATGTAGTAATAGGAATATATTGTAACAAAAGTCTATAAGTACACAACAGGCCCGGCGGGGAGGCAGCCTGGCCGAGAACACTTACAAGGTGCAACAGTGATGGGACAGTAGCCTGGAGACCCACTGATGCCAACATCATCTGCCACGAGAAGCAGAATGCAGCCTTGCCAATCCATACTCAAAGGGGAAGTTTTCGGTTTCCCTACTCCTCAGGAACCTTTCCATGGCTTTAAGTACTGTCCCTGTCAAACGGGTGACCTGTCCCTACAATAGCCACTCATAAAATCCAAACCTGGGAGCCAAGGTCTAAAATAGACTCTTACTGACTCAAGATGGCCTCCAAAGTCACATGGGGTTCCAGCACCCAATTGGATAGCTGCCTCCCTGTGATGGGAAAACCATAGTGGAATTAAGTTCATCTTGACTTCCTCCCCCGTCTGCATTGTGGACGAGTGTCACCTGCAGTGGAGAAAATTGATTGTGCCTGCCTGCACACACAGCATGAGTAGAGGAATTTGCACTGCAGGCTATTGTATTCTAGCAGACAATAAATCTTTAGCTGGTTATGTACCTGAACAGTGGCAGCATCTGACTGGATGCAGTCACTGTTTGGTTGAAAATTTTCTACCTTTTAATTTTCCAGTTGAGTTTTGTCAAGCTGGATGGTGCCAACAGGGCCACCAACAGCCTGAACCTCATCTGATTCAGAAGGAATTAGCTGAAATTCAAGCTGTGAATGGCGAACATCAGATTTCAGGTTGCAACCTCCATATTTCATTGTGGATTTAGAGAATCCAGAACTGGGGCACAGGTGAACATACAAGAAACATTGGCTTGAAAGCAGCACCAGTTACACAACTGGATTTCAAGTTCTGGCTGTATAGGCCATGGGAAGTGTCAATAGCCAAGGCTAGTTGTCCATATATGTATTCTTTTCAAGATCTGCCTTAGCCACTGATATGAGAAATATAGCTAACAGTCTAAATATCTCATGTCACTGGTGTGCAAAAGATGATGGGAAACCCCTTATGTCAAAATTGTATACTTTATGTCTCTCAGCTATATGGGACAAGAACCAATGGTTATATTTTTAATACTACATAAAGACAATGTACCTCTTGAATCATTAATTTAAAATCCTGCATGACAATGGCACCCTGGAAGGTGGAGATGTAGCTAACCTTCAGGTATGTGCTTCCCATGATTTATAATCACACAAAAAAAGATTTTATCTGTAAACTGTGTAGTTGCTGTTGCGTCACCTTTCCTTCCCCTTACTCCATGTTTTCTGGATTTGACCAGTAACACAAAAGATGACACAATAATAAATATGTGTTAGAGGAAATTCTGTAACCAAATTCTGTCTTTCCAGCTGTCTTATGCTGATAAAATAAAGAAGAGAGTGATTAGCCAACAGACTAAGGAGAACTTTGTCAACAGAAGGCCTTCACGTGGCGAAGAGTGCTGGACAGGAACATAATCACCTGGAAGAAGAAAGCCATAGCCCAGACAATGTCTCAGAACAGTTATTATGAGTGTGAGAAACGAGGCCCAAGCTCAAGTTACCCTACCCGTCTTGGAGCATCCCATGGAGAGATTGTAGGGAGTAATCTCTGTGATCCTGAGACCTCCGTGGATTTATCCACATACATTGAAGCAGGAGAAGAACTTTTGTCTGATGTATTTCCTCTTACGCAGGAACGTGTGAAAAGCACATATCAATACCTGCCCTCAGAGGGCTTTCCCGCTAGTGCCCTGTATGGATACCCACACAGCATGGTCCCAGACCGCAGAATGGGAGGATATGAATCGGGAGGAGTGATTGTGAAGGAGGAGACCCGTGGATCACATAGAGCTGTGTGTAACACTCTACAGTACCAGGCTGCACAGTGTGCACAGACTTCAATGCATCTAACCCCACCAATGGAGAGGGTACACCCAACACTCCGTGTACTGAAGGTGAGAAATGTCTGGCACTCTCTAAGCACCATTTATTTTTCTTATAATCCAAGTGATTCTAAACCTTATTTATTTTTTATTTTTTAAACAATAAACATGTTATACTCCCCTGCTCTGTGAAATTGTATTTCACAGAGCGGCCCCAAACTTCCTCTTCTTGGGACCCCCGTCGACGCTCCTGGCTTTTCCTCTTCTTGGTGTGCCACGATAGAAAGCTTCTTCCTATCGTGGCACACCTGCGCTGCCTGTGTCCACAGACAAAAGCTCCCGCTGCTCTCAATCTTCCCTGTGAGGAGAGAAAGAGCGGATAAAGTCTGCTCTCAGGCACATCCCTGGATATTTATCTTGCATCTCAGCTTTTAAAACATTTGCCTAAGCAAGGTTAAAACACTCAGCATTCTCACGGGATGCTAGGAAAGCTGAAGATCCAAAATGCCAGCACATTTATTTTTATTTTTTTAGATTTCAAAACATACTTTTTATTCAGACGTGACAGGGCTAACAAATAGGCAGACCTTGCAACTTCATGCAAGATCTTTGTTAAATGAGAGATCTGCCTGTAGCTAAAACATTTTTTTAATTTTAAATAGAGTAGAGAAGACTAGAGCCTCTACCAGATTTTGCAGAGTTCCCATCAATTTTGTTACTGTGACAAAGTTGGCAGTGGGATAGAAAGTGAGGCGAAACAAGAACAAAGACAATAAGAAAACATGATAGAGAGAGGTTTTACATTTCCCCATTTTGCTTAAAAAGGGTATTTTTTTATTGCTTCTGTTTTCCTGTTAAAGATATTTCATAACTTGCTGTTATCAATGGATTAGGATGTTTGAGGAAATCTCCTAACAGGGACAAGAAGGTAATAGCAACCTGGCAACCTTGTGTTTGGCAGTATCACATAATCCCAATGTACACAGTTCATGTACTTACTGGTCATCAGGTTTAGAGGACCCAGTGAGCAGTGTCAGAGAATTTCTATGTAGCTTACAGTGATTCTTAAGGATATTTTTGTGTTTAAATAACAAACATATTATACTTACCTGCTCTGTGCAATGGTTTTTGGGTATCTCCTGGCTCCTCCCATGCTGAGTGCCTCCAAAGCAGGCCTCTTACTATCGGGGCACTAGTGTGGGCTCAATCCTGGGCTGTGTTCTGTGTGTCAATAGACACACAAAGCGCAGCTCGGGCCCCGCTCCTTGCTTCACTGGCTGTGATTGACAGCGGCAGGAGCCAATGGCTCCCACTGCTGCTCTCATACACAGCACTAGATTAGACTCGGCTAAGTACGGGGTGGGGGGGGGGGGAAGGGGTGAGCTGCACAGAGAAGGTTTTTATACCATAATGCATAGAATACAAGGTAAAAAAACGTTTACTTTTAGAACCTCTTTTATACAATCAAGCGCATGTACATAAACTGTAAACTGTGATTATAATAAGTTATTTTAAGTTACCATCAGACAGTAGAGCTTGAATTCCTTAATTAAATTAAAGAACATTAAAGAGATTATTGAATCCATTAAAATCAGACAGACTTCAATACAGTTAGTATCTTGTACATACAGTATAGTGTTAAAACCTAGTACAAAGTTCCACTAATTCATGGTGTGCCCCACTCCCTATCCCTAAAATCCCTGACCAGTGTAGTTCAGAAGTACCCAACCTGCTTCTTACTGATATACCACTTGTACTCCAACATTCCCATTTCTTACCCCTTTTAAAATGATGAGACCACACCTTTTGGAGTATAAATGGCCATAGCAGCCTATTTATTATTCACACCATATAAATAACCCCAATATCAAATATATACCAAAATATCACATCCGTAACAACTTGTTTAACTCCAGTCTGTTGGTCTTTGACAGCACCCCCGAACTCCAACACACATTCCACCAATACAATGCGGGACCTTTTTCCACACGATAGGCCTCCAGCGGATAATCAGCTCTGAGACAACCCCCTTCCCGTAATGCAACCATTACAGTATTTCAGCTAACCATTCGCTGGAATACACCGGAGGGGCACATACTACCGATGAGCCCCCCCACCCCTTTCCATCACATATGTTTACTGCCACCATCAAAGACCAACAAAACACCACCACAGCCCACAAGGATGACACCTTACCCTTAAGGGCTCCCTCATACCCCCAGGGCCCTCTGGATCCCATTTTGAAGCCCCACCTCACAGCCAACAATCACCACTACCAAGAGCTGTATGCCAACGCCCTCCATTACAGGCCCACGTTAGTTTCCACCTCTACTTGCCTGATCACCATGCCCCCATTCCGAGCCACAAACCTCCCTACCACTTGATAAACTCCGATGCAGGCCTTGTTACTTTTCGCCATGGACCGTGCCATTCACTTAGTCGTCCGCTCACCCATGTCGGACCCCAGCAGTATTGTGTTAGGAAAACAGTCCGAAGTTTTAAAATATCTGACATAACATCCGAGATCAACTCCCTGATCATCTGGACCCTAAAGCATTACCACTTGCATGCATACCCAACCAACTGGCAGCCTATCCCGCCATGCCTAATGTTCCACTTCTGATACCATCTTGCTCCACCTCAACACGTATACCCCAGCCAGTGAACACATGCCTCCCTCCTCTAGATACCCAACTGTCTGCCAACTGGCCTTACATCTGCTCTCCTGGCCCCCCAATAAACATACAAATGACCAAGAAATCCAGACAAGGCGTATAAGACCTCCATCTGGACGAAAAACTGCCAAACAAAGGCAGCACCAACTTTAACGTAAACCAACTTACCCCACTCCTCAAACAACACGGCTTGTATGTACAGCCCACCCCCCACCTCCTCTTACTTTTTTTTAATACATATATTTATTCCACCCCCAAGTGAAGGCAAATGTAAGTGTGGAATCTCCTCGCTTCCCGTCTACCAGTCCTCCTTACCGCCGCCTCATCCAACCCACACCTGGCAGCTTCCACGGCCGCCCCGATGCGGAAGGAGTGTGAAGCGTATTCTGCACCATCCAACCTTGCGTCCCTGTGGCATTTTCAGAACACACGAACTGGAACCTTAACCAATACTTTCCAGCTTTTTGCCACATGATCCGTCCCCCCATTCCATCTGTTCTAAAACCTAGAAATTCTCTTACTGTTTTCCCAAAGCATGCCCTGAAGCCTGGTACCACAAACCGCAGCATCTCTACCCCTCTAACCCTTTGATCCTCATTCCTTTTTTTTTTTTTTAAACTGTCCAACCCAAACTCCTTTGTCCAATCCACCCTGCCCAGCAGCTTAAACAAAAGCCAGAAACCCGCCAGTTTCCGCTCAATAGCAGACACTGACCACCCATTTACCATGTTCCTGGAACCAAAGTACCAAACCAACAACCCCCCACACGGCCATGTTTGACCTCAGACTCCTGCACCAAAAATCACCCTTTCATACCGTCATGTAAGCCGCCCATGTGGACTCACTGACTGACTGCCCGGGTACCTCCCATGCTGACTCCAATGCCATATCCCCTATCCAGCCTGAGTAGTGAACTCCTCCTTTCTCTGTGGCTGGCTAACTCTCTGAACCTGTCCCACTGAAAATAGAGGCAAGGAGTAAGCTCCCGTGTTTTCAATGTCTGTAATATAATAGCATAGAGAAAATGTTCAACTGCACTCAGAGCAACCCCAAATGGCGTAGCTGCCGCATGACCAGTTGTGACAACGTGAACATGTGGTTGCCCACGTGAACCACACCCACGTAAGCACAATTCAGTTCTGTGTCAGGTTCCTTACCACAGCTCCATAGCTAGAACCACTGGAACACCCCACTTTTACCCAACAAAACTTGGGGCCAAGGTTTCGCACCCATTGCCCCCAAAAGAAAAAAAGAACAGACCTGTTGACCCCGCCATGTTCGTGACCCCTTCCCTATTGAAGTTACTCACCGGGCTGGCATCCAAACCAATCGTCCGTTATATGTGGCTAAAAACTCGTATCAAACCTTCTAACCCTCCCTATGTTCCCCATTCAACTGTTTAAATGGATAAGGGCCTGAAACCCCCACTGTAGCAGACGGCAGCCGTCGTCCAAAAACCCTACTCATCGAATAAAAAGGTGAAATTGAACTTAACCAGCAATGAATGCAAAGTCCTCAACTGTTCCTAGCGCCGTCCCTGGGTCTCCCAAATCCCCTTCTATAGTATCCAACCTGGTTGCCGGCAGACGACACTCCATATCCCCTGAAACACTCACAATGCCCCAAAAACAAATAATATAATATCCCTCATCGGGCCCCCTTCTTTTTTGGCTGGCAATGGTACTACGAACCTACCTGCAATGTGCTGCAACGTAAAAAATATAATCGCACACACACACCGGAGGAGGGCGCCCTACACACAAAACGTCCCATTCATGTATGATTGAATCAGTGACCAACACGCCTCTAACCCCTCATTCCAGTAAAGAACTAAACATCTAACCAATGGCCCGCTAAATTGAGCAACCCATGGGCCGGCACCGATCCAAATAAAAACTCCTCTTGCCATGCCTCTATCCAGCAGTCGAAGCTCTCCAAATGACTGTAAGCAAGTGGTACACAGATTCTTTGTCCGATTACGCAGTAATATAGCAGTATCTCTGCTTCTCAAAACCTGGACACCGGGTTGGAGATTCCGTCTCACCCAAGATACTATGGAATCTTCCAACTACAGAGCCCCATCCAGGCATACCAAAACCTGGAGAAAGCTACAAAAGCAGTTTTTTCCACTCCAAAGCTACATTCTGTGTTCTTTAAATCACCAATTTTCCAGTGACAGCATCCTTGTTTCGAACCCGAAGAAAACTGTGCATTTTTTTTTTCCAATTGTTTGACCCAACTGTCCCAATCCATTGTGCTTCCATTATGAGTGCTCCACAGCACCTCATCACCTGCTATAGGAGGTACCAGGGATTCTGCAGCACAAACAGTACCTTTGTCAGTTCTATATAAATCACATTTTGGCAACATGCTTTTACTCTTAGCTAATGCAGCATCAAGGCAGGCTACAATACACCATTTTGGCCAGCTTGCCCTGGAGGCGCTAACACACTCAGCTGTGTACTTTCAGCTTTGGCCAGCTAACTTAACACCTTACTAACTGGGTTACCCATAGGGTGAGTGGACTGCTCACACAAACTCCTGCAGCATGGCGTAGACTTAGTCTGTTCCACCAGAGCAATATTAGGGCTGTCCTGGACAATCTCTAGCCCCAACATATGGACACCCCCAGAGATTTCCATGGACAACAATGTGGCTCTGCTTCTGGATGCCAAGAGAGACATCCCCCTTCCTCATTATTAGTGAACACATCACCTACATAAATACATGTATCATCAGCAATACCTTTATTATCAGCATTCATAGACATAGCAGTGTTATAAGCTTTAGCAGGCTGTTTTTGGTCAGAATGCACTGCACCCTGTGTGCCGCTCAGCACACCACCCTTCCTCTCAAACTAGATTCTTTTGCCCACTAGGACGGCTCCACAGTTGTCCTGGGAAACCCTGTGCCTCACTACTGCAGGCTCCTGGTAGGTTTCCCTGGGCATTTCCGTAGCACCTGTTACTGTTGCTAGGGAACATGGCACACCGACTGCTTTGGCCACCCCTAGTACATCTCTCCCAGCACTCTCTTGGATTACCTTAGGTGCATACAGAGTCCATATGTCCTTTTCAGTCCTTGACCTTGCTGCAAACTGGGTTTTAACCTATGTCTCCCCACTGCTCTGGGTAGCACACTTCAGTGAGTCAATTTTTATACCTTCTGTAGATCACCCAGCCGGACACACTCCCACTTCACTGTGATCAGTCCCAAAAACTGCAACAGTCTTTCCATATCATTTAGCAGGAAACTTTGGCTTCATTTGAGTGCACTGTCTCACAGATGCATCCTCACTAGTTACTGGCTCTTTGTGGCCACAGGGCAACACTGCAGCCTTTCCAGACTCCAGCAGTGTTCCAGAACCTCAGGCAAGTAAAGATCCCATGCTCCACTTGACCACACTCCAAACACAGTATTGGATGCTGAACTTTAACTCCTTGGTATCTCCTCAATGACTGGCTCTCCCTTGTTGCCACAGGATACCACTCCTGGGGACACCACTGGTCACGATCATCAGCAGGCAGACTCCGGATTACTTGATCCCTCCCTCTGGGACGCCACTGGTAACATTCTCTGGCAGAGTTCTAGGATTCACCAACCTCCCGTCTAGCTTGGTTACTACACAAATATTCCTATGACATGGTGCACTTGGCAGCAGCATGTTCCCATTCAGTACAACGCATGCAGTGCAGAAGCCTGCTCTCCTCATGCTGTCGCACCTTTCGGTTCAGGCTGCCAGGGACAATGTCCTCTTTCACTTCTTTTTCAACGGGGGGTGAAATGACTAATTTAGACCAGTCCACTGCTAATTCACACAACGTTGAATTTTCTTGTCTGGCTAGGAAATGTGGTGAAATACCCTCTAGCCACAGTAGCCTTTCTCTTGCTTCAGTCAGGATTGCTTCCCTTATATGCTTTGACCACCCCATCCTTGTGGTCTTGCACACAGCAACTTGTTACACAGTTCAGAGTAGAAAAAAAATGTCTCTCCTTTCGCAGGTACACCACCTGCAACACGCAACGCCTTTTGCCTGGCTGCTCTTCCACACACAGCCAACAGTTCCTGACATGAACTCCCCATTGGAGCACAGGCCCGGATTCTACCATCTGTATGGCAACATCTGACAACCACTTGTAACATGGGGGACCATTAGTCTAACATCTAGTGGTAGATGCATTTTCTAGTGATTCACTGTAGTCAGGAACTATATCTAAAGGGGAAAAAAAAGGCAAAAAAAACAGTCCAAAACATATAGGGTTTCCCACATAGGGGTTCTTCTCCAGTAAATACACTACACATAAACAGAAAATGCTAGTCCAATTGGCTCTCTCTTTAGCAGTACCTCTGCAGTTTATGCTGGTCCTCCACAAAACCTGGACACAGGGTTGGAGATTCTGTCCCACCCAAGACACTATGGAATCTTCCAACTACAGAGCCCCACCCAGGTATACCAAAACACGGAGAAAGCTTCAAAAGCAGGTTTCTCCACTCCAAAGCTACACTCTGTAGTCCTGAACTGAGCCAATGTGCACACTCAGGGGTTTATTTACTAAAGGCAAATCCACTTTGCACTACAAGTGCACTTAGAAGTGCAGTCACTGTACATCTGAGGGGGACATGCAAGAAAAATAAAAGAACTGCATTTTAGCTTGCACATGATTGGATGATAGAAATCAGCAAAGCTTCCCCTCATTTCAGAGCTTCCCCTCTGACCTACAGGGACTGCACTTCCAAGTGCACTTGCCTTTAGTAAATTAACCCCTCTGTGTCCTTTAAATCACCAATTTTTCAGTGACAGCATCTCATGCTGTTAAACTCTGCATACATCATATGCAGGAGTGATAGTATCCTTCGATTTCAGCCCGCATGCAGGGCCAGTAGAAGCGGTCTCTCACTAATTTGAAAGTTCTTTTAGGTCCTAAATGGTCATAATCATCATGCAAAGCAGCCAATGCAGTCTCTCTATGCTTTTCTGGCAGGAACAGTTGGCATTTATCTTCAAGATCATCCAAGGGGCCCCTTCAGTAGACCATCCTGTCACATAGCTGTAACCAATCCCATTCCTTATGAACCAGACATGCTTCAGATCTGGACTTTGGCCCTCCAGGGCCTTAAATGTTGTACTGCAGAGAGAGGGTCATCCATCTGATCCTTCCTCCAGTCTTTCATTGAGAGCTAGAACAGGCCTTTATCTCTCACATGGGAAAGATCACAGTAGTATTTTGGGACCCCTGCAGCTGAGACTCTAATGGCTTCATCTCCTGCTGCTGCTCTGGCCCGATGCTCTACTCCAGGGGTGCCCAACATTTTGAAGAGCGAGGGCCACTTAAGCGACTTGGTAACTGGTTGCGGGCCACAATAAGTGGAGCGGACGCAAGACCGATCCATGTCCATGCTGTATATGGAGAACGAACATGGACACAGCCCACTCTATTCTGTGGGCCCCCCTATCTGATCCAACCAGATGGAAGGAGATCTCCTGTTTTTTTTTTTTGGTGGATCGGATTGGAGGTAGGTGGGTGCAAATGGACACAAGTCCATCCATAGAGGTAAATGGAGGGTCCACGTGGGTTGAACCGATCATATGAAAGGGGCCCAAGGCTGCTTTCACACTGATGTGCGGCAGTTTACCTGCACTGCGGGTGCAGTCCAGTGCACCTGTGGCTTTTGTGCAGGTTAGCTGCACTTTGCCATCGATGTATATTATATCCTGCAAGTGTGGTACACTTTCTGAAAGCACAACAAATGCGCAGATAATGACAGAAGTCTATGACTCAGTGCAGGTAACCCAAAGGTGCAATGCACTGCACCTGCGGATCAGTTTGAAAGCAGCCCAGTAACCACTGCAGAACAGATATGCCCATATATACACTGCTTTTAGTAATTAACGTACCTTTAATAACAGTCTTCCACTCAGGTATCGCTGGCTGTTTCTGTCCCAGGCAGAATGCATTTGGTATCACTCCGCTTGGGACATGAGCACTATACAGGAAGCATCGGCAAATGCGGCTCTGCTCCCTCTGCAGCCGCTTGCTTCCTCTACCACTGGCTTCATTTAAAACACTGATGCTCTGGGATGGTGGGTCGGCAACCCATGATCAGGACTTGAGAACCTGCTATCCCAAAGCAGGAGGTCGCGGGCTACATCTGAAGGCTCCGCGGGCCACATGTGGCCCCCGGGCCACTGGTTGGGCACCCCTGCTCTATTCCTTGGCACAAGTCTTCTATCCCTTCCAATGTTAGCTGTGTCCACTGTTCTGGAATAGTCTCAGGGTCATAAGGTCTTCTAAACAGGGCATCGGCATTGTTGTTCCTGACCCCTGGGTGATACTGCAGGCGGCCAACCACCTACAGTATGCCTGATGGCATTCAACTTGGCTATGGTAAGTACAAATGCAAGCAGGTTATTGTCATTTTTGACCACAAAGTCAGTTCCATACAAGTAATCTTTCAGTTTATTCACCACTATCCACTCCAAGACAAAGAACTCTAACTTGTGTGTGGGATATTTCTTCTCAGCAGGGGCAAGACTTCTGCTTACATATGCAACAGATTGCAAGTATAATTCTCTTTATACAACACCCCACCTAATCTGTCTTGACTGGCACTGACATAGTTCGCAGGGTTTGGCTGAGTCAGCATAGGCTAGGACAGGGGCATTCATTAAGCCCCTCTTCAGCTGATTGAAAGCCCGCTCACACTGATGAGTAGGCTGGTGTGTGTGGGATATTTGTTCTCAGCAGGGGCAAGACGTCTGCTTACATATGCAACAGATTGCAAGTATAATGCTCTTTATACAACACCCCACCTAATCTGTCTTGACTGGCATTGGCATAGTTCGCAGAGTCAGCATAGGCTAGGACAGGGGCATTCATTAAGCTCCTCTCCAGCTGACGGAAAGCCCGCTCACACTGATGAGTAGACTGCTGTTGGTTGTACTCTCGAGGCTTCCTGGGTCCTTTTGTTTGGTTGGTTTCAGTGAGTCTATGTTATCTCCCTCATCCTCACTCTTCAGCAGGGAGTCAGGTTGTCTCAGAATATCCCTCAACAAACCTTCAGTAGCATGAGCAGAACCCCAGAAATGACCTCAACTCATTCACATTGTTTGATCTTGGCCAGGAAGTGACAGATTCTGGCTTCTTGGGGTCTGTGGCCACTCCCTCAGCAGAGATGACAGAAGGCTGGTAAAACTAGCACTTCTCTAGAGACAATGTCAACCCATCATTGTGGAGTATTTGCATCACTTTCTTTAGATGCTTCTTGGGTTCTTCTAGGGTTTTGCCAAAAATAATGTTGTCCAGGTATACCAAAACTTCTATGAAAGTCATGTCTTCCACTGTATATTCCAGCAGACATTGGAAAGTTGCTGGAGCTCCTGATAGGCCTAGGGGCATCCTGTTGCTCTCACTGAATCCCTGTGGGCAGATAAAGGCTGTTCTTTCTCTGTTTCCCTGATGCAAGGGAACTTGATAGTACCCACTCTTTAGGTCTAGCACACTGAACCACATTACTTTGGACAGCCATTGAAGAGCATCTTCTATCCAGGGGGTAGTGTATTGATCAGGAATAATTCTCTGGTTAAGTGTTCGGTAGTCGATACACATCCCTAGGGAGCCATTGTTCTAGGAGAGGCATAAGAAATTTGTGACTCTCTCGCTTCAACTCCAACTGTTTATGAAGGTCTTCTAGATCACCCAATTGGTCGAGCTCTTTCTCTAAAGGACTTGTCTTCTTGAAGGCAAATTCTATGTTAAGCACTTTTTGAGCATCCCACAGTGAAGTTGTTTTTGGAGAACATCTCTTGCCATCTAAAAAGTTGGGCTTTGGCTCTCTCCCTCCGTTTGGGTGAAAGTGGGGCGTTCCGCGAGTAGAATCTTTCTACTGGGATTTTGCCCACTGCTCTACTTCCCCCAGATCAGATAGTGAGACTGGAGTAGATGGATTTATTTGTCTGATCAGCATTTTGGGCCCGTAACTTCACTGGAGAGTCAGTAATGTTGCGAACACTGACAAGAATCATGCCATGACTTCATTGTAAGGCCCTACTTTAGGGATCAACTCCACCCCTGTGTGGCGTCCCTGAGAATCAACTTCAAAGACAACAAAGGGTTCTGGCTGATCTCAGTTGAACATGACTGTAGCTCATAGACATGCCACTTCCCCTGGCTGCAGTATCTTCTCATCTCTGTCTAGTCACCACAACTTCTCCACTCCTTCCACTGTGGCTTCCTGTTTTTTGAACCATTCGTCGATACACTTGTCATAGCGTGTTGTGTACACTCTCGGACAACATGTCAGGCTTGGAGACAAGGAGAGTGAGTAGTCTCCTGGTGAGAATGGTATTTTTTCCTACTATCAGGGAACTCTTGTAGGCTCCAGGTGGATGAGGGCACACAATGTCTAATATATTAAATATTTCTGATTGCCCAACTCCAGATGGGTCAAAAGCCAACTTGATCAGTAGATATCCTTCATAGGGGAAAATCTGGGTTCCAAGACCCCAAATTTCCAGCACTTCCAACTTCTATAGGGGTATATGCTTTGGGTGTTTGTAATAGAAGTCCTGATACTGCAGAGTCACCTGTGCTGTTGTGTCCAGTAGGGTCTTCTAAAGTAGATGCCTTCTACTTGAACTGGTACAGTTGGGGAAGGCCCTACTAACTTGTTAGGGATTTTGTTTGGAACAGTGGGACAAGCAGGTACTGTGGTCTGTATTTGAACAGCTTTCTTGGCTGGCTACTCTTTTTCCTGGTGTCTGAATTGAGTTCTGGGAAATTGGTGTGCTTTGCCCTTCAGGGGCTGCATACCCAAGGTCAAAGAGAGTGAGTTGGACAGTCTCTCAGAAACAGCATAGGGAGTCCACTGTGAGGCTTTAGGCCACCACTGTCAATTCTTTGCTTCTTTAGAATTGGATCTGGCTGTTGGAGATGTGCCCCTGGTTCGCTCTTGGTGCCGGCTTTCAGGCTTCTGTGGGTTTGTGCATACTCATCTGTAGTGTACCACTTCTCCGCAGTGGAAGCAAATTGCTTGACTTTAAGGCTTCTCAGCAGAACCAGCCTTAGAGTTTAAAGACTGACTGAGCCCTGGAACACCCTCTTTAGGTTATGTCACAGTCGCCAGTAGAGTCATCATCTTCATTAGTTGGGTCATCTATGTTTCCAAAAGCTCTCTGGGTCACATTGACTGCACAAACCCCCCTGACTCCAGCAACAGATTCTGATCTTGTGCTATTCTTTTTTTTCTCCAGCATGGCTTCCACTTCTTGCACAGTTCTGATTAATTCTGGGTACTTCAAGATTCCACCATCCCCTTGAGTTTTCAGCTAATTTGTGATAGGATCTAAGGTTTGAGCTCCCCTTAAAACCTGTCACGCCATCTATAGTTCTGTGGTCTATACTTTATTCAGCAGCAGCTAATGCATTATCCTGTGAAGGCATGTATTCTGAGAATTTCCCCTCTTCATTTTGGTAAGTATGTTCAAACTGGTACATGAGGTTGGAGGCCTTCTCTGTTCTCCCAAACACACCTTGAATGATACTTAAGTAATTATAGGCAGTACAACCCAGTTTGCTGAGTTCCAGGTTACAAATAACTTCTTAGGCAGTCCCTCTTAAACTCTCAGTGATTCTTTTTTTTCTTGGCCTCAGGGATGGCCCATTCATCCAAGGCTTGTATGACTTGCTCTAGCCGCTCCTCAAAATTGTCCTCAATGAAAGGCACTGGCTATTTCCCTGAAAAGGCCCTCAGTTTTTTCTGTACCCAGACCGAGGGCACATTGGGTTATTCTTCTGGAACTTTGTCGCAAAGTCTCCCAGAGCAGCAATAAATTCATAATAGCCACAGGTGCTAGCAGTTCCTTCTGTCAAAGTGACCTGATTTGAACTCCCTGGGTTGGAATCTGTCACTCTCAGCTGAACCAGGAGGGCTTCAATGTCATTAGTCAGCTGCAGACCAATCTCCTGGAAGCAAACAGGAATCTCCTTCTCCACTCTAGAAGTAAATACTGTAGATGTAAGAAACGACTTGATCCATTTTCATATCCAGTATGAATACTCTCTAGTCAGGAATAAGGGCAATCACCGCTTGGTGGTTCTGTTCTTCCATCCAGGCATCTCCAGGAACATTGGGCACTACGCTGGAATAAAGCCAGCCATTTTGCTCCTCACACCACTGGGTTGCAGCAGCAAGATGCATGCTGACTCTCTGGCTTATTGTCTCTGTTGTTCAATCACTAACAGAAATCCCAGACTATGCCCCATGTGTAGCGCTACCCAAACAGGAGACACTTACTAAATTGGGTTCTCTGTTCTTTTGCCTCCACTCTGAGAACAGCCTCAGCCCTACTGACACACCAGAATAAGCAAATGGATACTGCACTGCTACTGGGAGCAAAATTATAGATACCCTGCACACAACTAAGGTTCAGTATCAAAAAGCAAACATCAGACTGGTTAGTGGCAAATTACCCATATATTGTCAAGAGTTACAGTAAATTGCATTACGGTTTAGGTTAATCACAGTTCAGTAGAGTTTTATGCAGCTAAATTAGAATTAACCTGGTAATCCTTTCGATTGCAAGCTCCATGAGCAAGGCCCTCCTATTCCTTCTGTATTGAACTGTATTGTAATTGTACTGTGCCCCTTTTTTTGTAAAGTGCTGTGTAAACTGTTGGCACTATATAAATCCTGTATAATAATAATAATCCACAAAAGCAACAATAATTAATGGTGTGAGAAAACAATAACAGCAATTGTTCTCAACTGTAAACAGCAGACTATAAGCACTTTAGAGTGCACTTTATAAATGAATGTCAGCAATAAAATGTATGACTCCATAAAGAGGTACCTCTGACTATGGACAACAGGCAAAGTTCTTGTGAAGCAGCTATCTAAGTGAGCTTTCTAGCTGTCTAGCCCTAGTTCTTCAGCTTTGGAGCACAGTCTTTACGGTGGTGCACATAAGTACAGTCCCAGCAAATCTACATGCAGTCAATAAAGCTGCTAGTTAGATGGCCAGTTCTGTTAGCAGCAACAGGTTAATGGCAGCAGTGTCCTCTCACACGTACCAGTGATATAGTAACAGGGGTCCCACTGTTCAGATGTCAGCTCACTTCTGGACCAGTCTGGAGCGACTCTGGTCCTGAGCACATGGCCGCAGGCTTGTACCAGGCTGATGTGCGCACAAGAGCAGCTTTCTTGGTATCTCTTCAATGGGAGAATGACTTTACCTGCACACTATGGAAGTTGGGAAAGGGGAGAATATTATGTAACTATTTTTCCCCCACAGGTTCTTATTTGCCCTTTCCTCCAGCAGGAATTGAGAGGGGAGCCACACTGAGTAAGTATACATTGCCTAAAGTGCAAGACAGGAACCACAATCCACCCATTTGCTATTCATCCCCTTCCAAGAACCATGTGCTTTCTGGAATGCTTTTATGGAGACCTGGCTTTAGGAATCTGACTCTTCTAAAGCTGCCCTCTCCCATAGTGGCCTCCTCTGCA
The DNA here is from genome assembly GCF_037356315.1 of Lithobates pipiens. Classification (NCBI taxonomy): domain Eukaryota; kingdom Metazoa; phylum Chordata; class Amphibia; order Anura; family Ranidae; genus Lithobates; species Lithobates pipiens. The sequence goes on from NW_027507696.1 coordinate 19,824,600, forward strand.
CTCATTCACCCAGATCCAGTGGACAAATGGGAGGAGGAGATTGTTTCTTTCTCCCCCCACTGAGCCCTTTTCAAGTTCTTCCTTCACCTCCTTTTCTATCTCTTATCTTTTGGGCTCTCTGTTTTCATTTTTTTCTATAGTTATTCTAAATGATTTGATTGGTGTTTCATTTCCTTGACTTCTCTGCCTGGCTAACCTATGTTCTCTCTTCTAAAATGCCCACTATCATTCTTTGTGGCTATAACATCCTCGTTAATGTAAACCCGGCTACATCTTAACTTATCCTCATCTTTTGACCTTCCACAATAGACACACACGCACTTGCTTGCTCTGATGATAACACCCTTGACTCTGTAATCTCCAGCTTCTGCACTCCTTGTAGCCTCTACAGCACCCCTTTTCTTCTCTCTGATCACAACCTTATCAGTTTCAATCATTCCCTGTCCTCAGCTACCTTTCCCTCCAACTAGCAGACAGTTATCTTTTAAACTCTAAAGCCACGTACACACGGGCGGACTGTCTGGCCAACTTAGTCCGTCAGACAATCCGACGGACAGTCCGTCATACTTTCGAATGAACGGACTTGACCACACACACCACTTTTTGAGCGGACTAATACGGCGTACTAAGTCCGCCATACTATCCGCCCTACTTTTGAAATGAACGGACTCGCCCACACACGCGGAGGAAAGTCCGCTCATTTCGAGCGCGTCTCCAGGTAGGCGGGGCCCGTGAAGGAGACGTCGCTGACCCCGCCGCCTGGTATGGACTTAAAGGGGAACCCCAACGCCGAAAAAAATTGGCGTGGGGGTCCCCCCCCAAGTCCACAACAGACCCTTGTCCGAGCACGCTACCCGGCCGGCCAGGAAAGGGGGGCGAGCGAGCGCCCCCCCTCCTGAGCCGTACCAGGCCGCGTGCCCTCAACATGGGGGGGTGCCTTGGGGAAGGGGGGCCGCGCGGGGGGGCCATAAGCGGGGGGCTTATCGGAATCCGGGAGCCCCCTTTAATAAGGGGGCCCCCGGATACCGGCCCCCCACCCTATGTGAATGAGTATGGGGTACAATGTACCCCTACCCATTCACCTGTAAAATAAAAGTACCAAAAAAAACACAACACACGAGATAAAATACTTTATTGCACAGCTCCGGGGGCCTTCCGTCTTCGGGGGTCTTCTCGCCGGACTCCTCCGCTATCTTCTTGTAGCTCTTTTGCTAGCGGAGGAGTCCGGCTTTCTTCCTCGCCGCCGGCCTCTTCTCCCGACTTCGGGGGTCTTGTCCCCCTCTTCGGTTCTTCTGCCGGGCCACCGCGCCTTCTTATAGCTCTTTTACAGGCGGTGGCCCAGTCTTCTGTCGCTGCCGTCGCCGCCGCCGCCTTCCGTTCTTCTTCTTCTTCTTCTCCAGGAGATGTTGCCTCGACGATCTCTCCGGCCGGAATGCCAGGGATGCACTGCGCGGCCACTTATATAGGGACAAGGGGCGGTGTCACATGGCTTTATGTCACATGGGTTGGTGTCACATGGTGACCCCGCCCCCTTATGATGTCATAGTCCCCATGTGACATCAACCCATGTGACCAACCCATGTGACATAAAGCCATGTGACACCGCCCCATTGTCCCTATATAAGTGGCCGCGCAGTGCGTCCCTGGCATTCCGGCCGGAGAGATCGTCGAGGCAACATCTCCTGGAGAAGAAGAAGAAGAAGAAGAAGAACGGAAGGCGGCGGCGACGGCGGCGACAGAAGACCGGGCCACCGCCTGTAAAAGAGCTATAAGAAGGAGCGGCAGAAGAACCGAAGAGGGGGACAAGACCCCCGAAGTCGGGAGAAGAGGCCGGCGGCGAGGAAGAAAGCCGGACTCCTCCGCTAGCAAAAGAGCTACAAGAAGATAGCGGAGGAGTCCGGCGAGAAGACCCCCGAAGACGGAAGACCCCCGGAGCTGTGCAATAAAGTATTTTATCTCGTGTGTTTTTTTTGGTACTTTTATTTTACAGGTGAATGGGTAGGGGTACATTGTACCCCATACTCATTCACATAGGGTGGGGGGCCGGTATCCGGGGGCCCCCTTATTAAAGGGGGCTCCCGGATTCCGATAAGCCCCCCGCCCACAGACCCCGACAACCAACGGCCAGGGTTGTCGGGAAGAGGCCCTTGTCCTCATCAACATGGGGACAAGGTGCTTTGGGGTGGGGGGGCCGCGCGGCCCCCCCTTCCCCAAGGCACCCCCCCATGTTGAGGGCACGCGGCCTGGTACGGCTCAGGAGGGGGGGCGCTCGCTCACCCCCCTTTCCTGGCAGGCCGGGGTAGCGTGCTCAGACAAGGGTCTGTTGTGGACTTTGGGGGGACCCCCACACCGATTTTTTTTGGCGTTGGGGTTCCCCTTTAAGTCCATACCAGGCGACGTCTCCTTCGCGGGCCCCGCCTACCTGGATACCCGCTCGAAATGAGCGGACTTTTCTACGGGCGGGAAAAGTCCGCTCATTTCAAAAGTACGGCGGACTGGCATACACACGGGCGGATTGTCCGCCGAAATGCGAGTCCGACGGACAGTATTACGGAAATTTCAAAATACTTAGTCCGCCAGACTGCATGCTGAAAAAGTCCGCTGAAGCCCACACACGAGCGGACTGTCCGCTGAAATGTGTTTCGGCGGACTAAGTTGGCCAGACAGTCCGCCCGTGTGTACGCAGCTTAAGGCTCTAGGCACACTAGGCTTAAAAAAAAGTCTGTTCTCTCGGGAGTAAAACACGCTCATATAGAGCATTTTTTGTACAAAGTTTAGAAGAGTTTAGGAGAGTTTTAAATTTTTTCTGCCTCCAAGTTCCAATCAGAAACGTGAACCAGAAGGTTTTTTTTTTCTGCCTCTAAATGTTAAACTCAAAATGTGTCTCTTTTGTCTCACAAAACCTGCCAATGCAATAACAAGTTTCTAGAGCCTGCTGACCAAATCCTGACTTGCTCCAACTCCAGCTATCCTCTCCTTGCCTCCAGCAACAGTGAAGTTGCTGGTGAAGCCTAATGGGGAAGCTGAGACAATAGATCCCCATCAGGTCTGCTCTTGCTCCTGTAATTTACAGCAGGTAGTGGGCAGATTCTGTAGCTAATAGCAGGCTGTCTCCAAGATAAAAAAAATCCCATCACGGGAAGTGACATTTGTTGTGTGGAGGCATGTTGGAATTCTAAAAAAATGTCTTAGACACTCTTTATGAATACTCCTTAATGAATCTTGTAATATTATCACAGGCCTCTGCCCATTTGGCCATGCTTCCCTCTACCTCTCTCCACTGTACACACTATACCAGCCTTGAAGCATTCTACAAGCCTCTCTGCTCTCTGTTTCAGTAAACTGTTATTACCTTTTACATGCTGAAATCCTATGTTACCATCTCTTGATTCCTATTGGTTGTTATGTACAGTATGTCAGTTTTGTGACTGTACATTCATTCTGCTCTGCCACTAGCTAGTCTGGGCATTGTCTTTAAATCTTGCTCTTCTTCTTAATGGCTTCATTGTAACAAAGCTGTTGGCACTTTGCAAAATGTTCCCTGGCTCTTGTGGGAAAACCCATAGGACACAGAAACTGGGAGTTAGTGTCCAAAATCCCAGGACTATCCTAAAGGATCCTGAACACTTTGAAATCATGCAATGGGGACACTTGTGGTGACAGCCATCTAAACTAGTAGAAAATCCATTTAAAATATTTTAATTTTAAGAATGTTCGTTCAATATTCCGATCATTAGTGGGGTCAAATCAATATTTAGAAGGTAGCAGGAAGGACATTTTTCTCAAACAAACACATTTCTAGTAATGTATGTGGTTTTCATTCGGGAAAATCTATTCATTCCAGAATCTAATGTTATAAGCAAATTAAATTTGCAGTACTTTGAAACAACATTCATTAAATTTACTGAGAATTTTAATATGAATGTTTGTTCGCAAATCTATTAGTTTTTGACCAGTTTGGGAGAAAAATGCAATCACTTTAGAAAGGTTTTCTCTTGCCTACTGATGTTTTTATGGCACAGTAAGTAGAGGTAAAGCTTACCAATCTCGAAAAACAAAGTTTTGGTTTTCAGATATATTTTAAATCACAATTAACCAACTATATGGGGTAGAGGGGATTTAAAAAACAAATATGTTTTATAGAAAATTGCTATTGAGCTTAATTATACACAGTATTTGGTCTAAGGCTGGGTTCAAATCTCCGATGGATGCGGCTTGCAGCAGGGGTCCAGTGCGTCCTTGTTCCATAGAGAGCCGGGCACACTCTCCTGTAATGCGCATTGGATGTGGGGAAAGTCGCATCCAATTTGCATTTGCAAGTGTGAATCCAGCCTTAAGAAAGTATTGAACAAGAAGCATGATAGCAGCTGCAGATAGTTAGTCTGTCACTAGTTAGCTCTGTTCCCAATATAGTGTGGTAGAGAGAATTATGTAATTGGGAGTTAGGCACCTTTAAGAGGAAACCTTCCTGTAGTGATATAGTGGGTGAACTTAGTGCCCATATAAATGCCAGGATAAGAGGAGCCTTTTGTAGTCATAAAGACTCTTTTATGGTTGTCTGTGGACCATGAGCAGGATGCAGAAAGCCTTTTAGTTCAGGTCAGTGTCCTCTGAAGCGAGTACTAGTACACCTGTACAAAGCTATAGAATGGGGACAGAAATAGAGAGTCTGGTATACCAAGTAAAAGCACCTTGATTAGACTCAGTGACAGAAGCTGAATGCTGTGGACTTAGTATACATAAAGGGAAGATGGCTTACAAAATTATGTGCTGACATTACAGCCCTAATAACAGCTACAGAATGTTTGCTCCTGTGTATGGCATTCTGCCCGAAGAGTTCTGTCATTATGTTTATGTGATGTTAGAAGTCACGCCATCTTTAAAAGCTAAAGTAAAGTGCGGAGAATGTCTCTTGTGTGGACATTCTTTTATGTTTAAATATTCAGGCCTATGGCCAGGGATGTTGTAAAGGGTCCTACAGCCAGAAGTTTGGCACAGTATGGCCAAGGGATACAACTGCCAGCAGGTGGGTACCCATCCTACCCGAGAAGAAGTGGGGTGGGGCAGTTTGGCGCCATATAAACACGCATATAAATGAGTTATACAGTAGGTGTATTCACTATCTCTACTATGCTATATGTACTGTATGTGTCAATCTGGCCCTGCTTCCAATAGAGAAGTAAAGCAACTCTTAGAAAGACATGGATTTTGAAAACACTATTTCATGATATATTGCCTAATGCATTTTTATATAACTTCATTCAGTGCAATTTGATTCAACACATTTTGTAATCAAAACAAACTCACATGTTTGTCCATAAGAAAATCCAGAGGCATTATAAAGAACATAAATACATATATACAAATATTGTATATACATCATACTGTAAATTATAAATAAGTCCTCTGAGCTGTTCTACTGAACTCAAGGCAACATTTTTGTTACTTTGGCCAACATAATATGGAGACACTTTAAATTTTGTTGAATTTTTAAGCAGAATTCACAATACTCTTTTTAAGTTCACCAATATATCATACTGCTTAAACTGACATTAGAATGAAAAACAAATGCAAAGCTCTCCTCAAGTCCCCTGGCATCCTGGAATATGGAGAACTCGTGTGGTCTAGGAGGTGTTCAGGCAGTTGGTATTTGTATAAATGTGTGCTCTGTATTCAGTACTCCCAGGGATCATAAAGTTAATTTGATTTTGATTACTCAACATTTTGTTTGCTAAAGCATTGTGCTTCATAAACGATTGGAAGGTTTTCGTGCCCTCAAAATACCATCTTCATTTTTCTTTTTATCCTTTATATCTCAGTGCTGATGATTTCCAACAGCATCTTTTGGACACTTCCTGTCTACATGCACTCATTTCAGAGTTGGCTGCACCTTTTTGCTCTGGACCTGATTTCTGGTAGTGACAACAGTGGACCATGCCTATACAAACACACAGGGCAGCAATCAGAAATTTTTGGGCCCCTTACACAGCTTTAGGCCTGGCCCCCCCCCCCCCAACATTCCCAAGGGCTTGCCCACGGGCCATTCCAACGAAGCCACACACCAGCCACCTCACCTGTACACACTCAGCCCCCCTCAATCCTGTATATATGTCAGCCCCCCTCACTCCTGTATATATGTCAACCCCCCTTACACCTGTATATATGTCAACCCCCCTTACACCTGTATATATGTCAGCCCCCCTCACTCCTGTATATATGTCAGCCCCCCCACCCCTGTATATATGTCAGCCCCCCCACTCTTGTATATATGTTAGCCCTCCCCCCACTCCTGTATATATGTCAGCCCCCCCCACTCCTGTATATATGTCAGCCCCCCTCACCCCTGTATATATGTCAGCCCCCCAGTCTTGTATATATGTTAGCCCTCCCCCACTCCTGTATATATGTCAGCCCCCCCCCCCACTCCTGTATATATGTCAGCCCCCCTCACTCCTCTATATATGTCAGCCCCCTCACTCCTGTATATATGTCAGCCCCCACTCCTGTATATATGTCAGCCCCCCTCACCCCTGTATATATGCCAGCCCCTCCCACTCCTGTATATATGTCAGCCTCCTCCACACACACCTGTATATATGTCAGATCCCCTGCCCACACACCTGTATATATGTCAGCCTCCCTCACACACACACACACACACACACCTGTATATATGTCACAAATCTGTAAACACACAAGGCTCTGGCCCCTCCCTGTAAACAAACAGCCACCCTTCCTTTCCTTCACAGCCCCTACTTGTAAAGAAGGTCTTCCTACCTAGTGCCAGCTCTTTTTCACAAAGCTGACATGTTGCTGAGATACACACAGGAGTTGCAGCCGATCACAATACATAACACAGTACAGGCAGCTCACACGAGGAGTACACATGCACATAGTAGCCAGAGGTGTCAGTAATGAGCTTGATGTCTGAGCTCAACGACACGTTTGTGTATTTCACAATATGGCTCCTCTTCACCTGCTCCTGCCTTCTTCTGGTCTGGGCAGGTCCCTCGAGCCCCAGGGCCCATTACAGTTGTATCAGCTGTCTCCCCCCCCCCCCCCCGATAATGGCCCTGCAAACATGTATCAGCATAGAAACTTGTCTCTACCAGGCCCTGGGTGACAGGTAGATAACACAAGAACCTTTAGATGCCTGTATTTAATTTCTCTTGACAGTAACAGGCAGAACTCTAGCCAAAGATAACAAAATAAATGAATTGCTCTCAAAAAGATTTTTTATTTTTTTTATTAAATTAAAGAAACAATTTTTCTGTAATGTTCACCTTTAATACAGAGATTTCCCCTGCAGATTTTTTTTGTGCTGCGAGATGTCCCTTATCTGATGGCCAGCATCATTTAGGCAACTCCTACTAAGCAAGGTCATCAACACATGAACTGATTGGCTCCTTATGCTGCTTCTTCCTCCACTCACATTTTAGCTCAGCTGTACAAGGATTTCAGCAGGTTCATACCAGGTCAAATTCAAGTACATACACTGCTTGCATTTATTGCTGAAGCTTAGGTATGGATATTTTGCATGTTTACATTGGTTCTGCTTGAACCAATGTAAGTATGCATGTGGCTGATCTGTTCCTTGCTGCACAGCTGCTTTGTGAACACAGGGGATCACTTGCTTGGTATCAGCATACTTTGGATTATCTCAATGAATGCAAAGCATTCTCTGATTGGATGAGATGGATTGGCGTGGCTGTGACATGGCAATATCCACCTTGTCAAATCAGAAGACACCTTGCATTCCTTGTGAAAAAGTGTTCTCTGAATGATGTCTGTGCCAAGCAAGAAGCCCCCAGTTTGTATATTAGTCTGTTGCTATTGTAGAACTTTCTCTGATGAAAAAATTCTAAAAGCATAGCTTCTTTTTTTTTTTTTTTTTTGGATGGAGTAGACTTGTTTGTACACTTGATTGTGTGGATAGACCACTGACCAGAGGATGTGCATGTTAGTTTAATAAGCGATCTTCCATGGGCCTGATTTTTTTCTACCTGATTGTTCAGAAACCCCTACGTATGAATTTTTTTTTAAATTCCTAATGTAACTTCTCTGTAACCTTTTTTTTTGTCTACAGGGCCCCCTCTCAGGGATGCTGCCTGCCTCTCCAATGAAAGAGCCAGGCCACAAAGGAAAAAAGCTACTGAGTAAAGACAGTCTGGAGTACCGCCTGCGTAGAGAGAGAAACAATATTGCAGTGCGCAAGAGCCGCGACAAAGCCAAACGCAGAAATATGGAAACTCAGCAGCGAGCCCTAGAATTCATGGCTGAGAATGAGAAGCTGCGTAATCGCATACAACAGCTGAACCAAGAGCTTGAAGCTTTACGAGGGGTTTTCAGGCAAATTCCTGAGGCGGCTGCATTAGCCAAAGGAGCTGGAGGCTGTAACTGAAAGCCATAAATAATGAATGAGAGGGGCTTATTATAGTATACCAGCTTTAATAGACTCTGGGTGGGACTTGTGTTCACCGAAATTAATGTACATCCAAGAATAAAAGGATTAGTTTTGCATAAAGATAAATCGTATACAAACTGATTCTAGGCTGGGACTAGTTCATTTTACATTACTGGTACAACACGTGTGTTTTTTATCTAAAATGGCAATCTGTGTAAATGTTCAGGTCTTTTACATATGCTCTTTAATTTGTATAAAAAACAGTGTCTATAGTAAACTTTTACATTTAGAAAACATTCAGTCAGCATTAAACAGCTTTTTTGATGCATTTAAAGCCACCTTTAAAGTGGTTGTAAACTCTGTTACACCACTTGTACCTACAGGTAAGCCTATAATACAAGTGCAAGTTTATATTCACTATATGTACTGCTCCCGACGTCATCAGCGCCTGCACACTGAAGAAACGGCCGATTGTGCGTATTCTTCAGTACCCATGCCGTGACTGCTGGCACCCACATGATTGATCTCATCTTGGCTCCAGCCAATCACGTGAATGAATGAATGAATGAATGAAATACTTGTATAGCGCACAATACGAACTTAATCGCCTCTAGGTGAACCTGGAAGTAACTCCGGTGAAAGATGTCGGCCATGGGATCAAAGTGCAGGTGGCATTGCAGGGCATCGTTCTAAGGTAAGTATTTCATAAAGAGCTAGTATGCAATGCTTTGTCTTGCAGGTTTTTTTTTGAAGATTTACAACCTCTTTAACTCCAGTTTAGGGATGTTAAAGACTGGTTATTTATTTATTTTAATCAGCGCAAAGGATGGTACTTACACTGATTGGTTCCTGCTCCAACTTCTGTTTACTTCAGTTTTAATAATTCCCTTTTGCTTTACATTTTTATTTTAGCTGCAGAGTAGCTTTAAACAAGCTGCTAGCAGACTTCAGTAGGCTTTCAACAAGCTTCAGCACTACTTGAAATGTGTTAAAAGCCTTTTGAACCTTGATGGTAGCTTGTTTAAAGGAACAGCCAGCATTCCCATTAACATCACCAAACTGGAACATAAGTTTTCATTAAGGCTTCAAGAAACCTCCTTTAAGCTTTCAAATGCTTTGAAAAACCTTGCTGTGCAAATTGTTCTTAAGCCCCATACACACTATCAGTTTTTCTGCTGAGTTTTTCCTTCAGATTTACCAAAACCATATAATATGAGGTCAAACCTTGGGAGTTTCAATTTGTATGCAATCAGGCAGGTCCTTCCACTACATGGTTTTGGTAAATCTGAAGGAAAAACCCAGCAGAAAAACTGATAGTGTGTATGGGGCTTTACACTACCTGAAGCTCGTATGTACAAGGCTTAACTGGCTGTATGAAAAATGTTATACTATGTTTCTGTAGTGTGGATGTGAGCGCATATATTTGTTGCTGTTGTTTTTCATATAGGTAAAATAGTACTCTGTATTTTTCATTATGTACTTTGGAATAATTAGTATTGTTCTTTTGAAATTAAACGTATCATTTGTTGAACGCTCCTAAAGTGATTACATTCATTGTCCAGAGAACCAACATCAATGAAATGCCTTTAAAACAAAATTTTTAGCTGTTAAATAATGTATATCAATTTTGTGTAACAGTTATTTCCTCTGAAATACAAACTGGTTTTCTTGTTGACTAAAGCTTCAGGCACACTGGGCTTAAAAAAACGTCTGTTCCCTTGGGAGTAAAAAACATTCGTATAGAGCATTTTTTTTGTAGTGTCTAGATGAGTTTAGAAGAGTTTTAAATTTTTTCTGCCAGTGATCTCCAATCAGAAACGCGAACCAGAAGGTTTATTTTCCTGCCTCTAAACGTTGAGCTCAAATGATGCCTCTAAACGTCCTAATGTGCATGGACACATAGGATAATATTGAGCTGCTTCTACAGGCAGAACACAAAACTCCTGTAGAAGCAATGTGTTTTAAGCCAGTGTGCATGGAGCCTTAAAGCAAAAACATGGTAGACATCTTTTTCTTTGGGATAACCAGCTGCATTAGTTCCCCTATCACACATCTTCCTTTCTGATATGTGATCACTAAAAAATGTTGACATCATGTGGAAAAAGATAGCCTAGAGCTAATCATAATGAAAGAATTAGCTTGTTAAATGACCAGTTACTTTTTCCCAATGGTCTATGCAATATCAACTCACATCTACATAAGGATGTTTCACCTATCTCCCTCCTTGAATATGCTTCTTTTCTCTGGTAACTTGTGGTTTCTTATTAACATCCATGATCGTGACAGACATAGACTTGGGTGGGAAGTGACGGAACTGAAGTGTGTTTTAACTCTATAAATAAAGGAATATACGTATATATAGCAATATGTGTTTATAAATGTACAAGGAAATAGACATAAGAAGAAGTGAAACAACTAAATGACTGGCCCTCTCGAATCTTCTCTCTCCGTGCTCATCTCTTTGTTAGATTATTTCTATCAATTGTCCTACCAGATCTCCACAATATTAATCCTCATCTTGTTTCCTTATCATATTTTACCTATGCAAGCCCCTGTATCTGCCATTATCTGTCCCCCCTCTCTCACCTGCTCTCTCACTTCTTTACTGCTGTCTCTCCCCATCCTCTACTTTTCTATGAAAGTCTGTGGGAGATGTACATATTTCAACATATGTTTGCAGCTAATGGTGACCACAGAGTTAGCCCATCATCCTGTAGGAGGGGGGTGAAGGGGGAAATAAGAGTAGGGTGGGGAGAAGCAGATGAGACAGCGAGGAGGGTGGAGATGAGTACATATATGTGAACTCAGTCTGAGATAATCTGCCTGATTCTTGATATCAAATTGTTTAGATGGGTTATGAAAACGAGAGGTTTCGTTTTCCAGAACTTAGATCATATCTTTCATATATTTCAATTTGGCCCTTTTTTGGAATAATATTAATAACTGAATTGTTTATGGGCAGATCAAAGATTATGAATGTTGAAAATAAAAACATAGCATTAACTGTAACCGTGAGTCATATATACATGTACAGTAAAAAAAATAAACAATGCATTAGCACAAAATTGCTTTGGTATATTCATGGTGGGTGACATATGTTGGGTGTGCACCAACATGTTTCCTTTTATACTCTTTTCTGACATAAATGGAATTAGAAATAGCCATGTGGCTCCCAACCTAGTTTATTTGAATGCATTAAACATACAGTTGCTTTCTGTTAACCCTCATCTTATCCCACAAGCAGTTTCAAATATTTAGCACATACTGCAAAGACCATTTTATAGTATACTCATGGCAGCCAGTCTGAATTAATCTATCATCTGATTTGACTACAGTAAACTGAAATCAGGAAACTATAAAAAATGTTTCTTAATAAGCCCTAAAGCTAGTCCAATTCTAAGCTCCTTTTTTTACTTCAAATATGTATTTAGCACAGAGGCAGATATGATGTCAATAGGTCACAAGTGTAACTGTGTTGTTAATTGTATGAAAAGAGCTTTCATTATAATTGAGAAATTACTGTGTATTTACAAGACAGTTGAAGAAGACAAAAACATTTTTTTATATCCAACCTGATAGTATTCTTCCTCGCTGGTTTAAGCAAGTATATTGACCTGCTTTTGTGATGTATTTATGAACATTGTGCATGCACTGAAAAATGTCTTACAGGGGACCTAGTACCTAAAAATAAACAAAATTCCATGACTGGCCTTAAAAAAGGCAAATATTAGTGAAATGTATCTTACAATAGGAAATAAAAATCAAACATTGGGATCACCAATAGTTTTATAAGCTGCCCAGGACAATTCTTGTCTTCTACAGGTATCTACGGATTATGATGTGATCAAGCTTCCTCCCTCAATTTGTCCAGTTCTCTTCTGCAGCTTCTCAGGAACAAAAATCCATAAAACTGTAACTGCACTAGTTACACTTTTTTTTTTGGTTAACACCCCTGACCCCAGCCGCCATTTCCTTTCAACCCCATGGAGAGTTTGTGTTCCACTGGAGGTCATGTAGCTGAGATGTTGGTGAACTGGACATAGGTGAGCATAAGAGGATAGCTTGAACAGTGGGCTTTCCAAAATAACTGCACTGAAAAAGTAGTTACACTTTTAACTCTTGCATCCCTTGATCCTCAAGTCCAATTTGTTCCTGGTGTCTTGAACTGAACAGCAGAATGTTAGAATGTTGACAGTAATTATACACTGCAGCAGGTTGCATTTTTGACTGTGTTGTGGGGCCACCCATGGGACTGTGCATGTTTATCAGTGCACACTTATAAGCTTTTTGTTAAGGAAAAAAAATCAGAGCTTTAAGTGTAAGAACTCATAGCAGCCAATCAAATGCCATGCCATTATATACTGTAAATATAATGTTATAATACAACAAAATAATATAGTTTTTGTAGGTTACAAGCACTAAACAGTTACCTCTACATACACTGTATAAACCTACCTAAGTACCTAGGTACCTACCAAAATGAATTCTGTTTTGCCATTCTTGTGATTTTTTACACATCTGCTATAATGCTTAGCCAGGACTTACTTTAGCTCTGCAGTTTTCCTGTGTCACCTACCTGACTCCAGCCAGCAAGCTGGACAGTATATTAACACTACCAATCTCATAAGATCCTCCTTATGCTTTTTCCACCTGTAAACTGCCTTTATATCCCAATTTAGTCTCTTGCCAGTGGCATAACCAGCATAAGTGACATTATGATCATTTTTTAACACCCACCGCGGTAAAAAACAAAATACATTTCAATAATATTGATGAAATGTAATGAATAATAGTAATGGTCACAAAAAATGTAGAGAGAGATAACTTGTGTTCCTATACATTTTTTATTAATGAAGACACTGGTGCCTTCTACAGTCTCCGCAATGGTGGTCAGTGGACAAGGCCCACTTACATTGGTGATCAGCAGAAAAGATTCACTTGTAATGGTGTGAAGAAGAGAATGGCCCTTAAATTGTTGGTCAGTGTAGAAGTGCCCTTTTCCATTTGTGATTAGTGGGTTACTGCCCCCTTATATTAATAGTCAGTAAAGAAGTGCCCCCTTACATTGGTGGTCAGTAAAGACTGAAGTGTCACCTTACATTGGTGGCCAGTGGAGAAGGTTCCCCTTATAATTGTGGCTATTGGAGAAGCATCATCTTACATTGCTGGTCAGTGGAGAAGGGTCCCCTTATATTTGTGGTCAGTGGAGAAGCTTCATTTTATATAGTTATATAGTTAGTTTGGTTGAAAAAATACACAAATCTATCTAGTTCAACCAATAATTCTTAAATTGGTGGTCATTGAAAAAATGTTTTCTTACATTGTTGGTCAGTGGAGAATTAATATTTAACTTAAACCTTTTAATTACCTTCAGAATTTTTCTGGCTACTCTTTTGGATTTTATTGTACACAGACCTGCCAGTACTCTAGGCTGTTGCATACATGCGTTGGGGCTAGGTATACAAGATTTAAAATTAGTTTAAACTTGGTGCAATATTACTTTACGTAAAACCTCTCTTTAAGGTTTGAAACTATTGCGACAGGCTTTTTTTGGGTTAATTTAATAACACATTAAAAGTTGTGAAACATACAAAACCGTCAAAAGTGTTGCAACGTCTTTGAATGTAGCTTCAATTTTACCACACATAATTGTTCACTGTTTAAGGGGGTTGAGACTGGATAAATATGTGTTACCTATTTTTTATAATAGGAGGAATGAATAGAGCACAGGTGGAATAAACTGGGCTATAATGCTTTCACTGCCATGGTCATGTTCACAATTTGTATACTAGCTTGCAAGGCACTTTGAAGTATACATCTTGTAGAACAAAAAGACAGTATTCATGGTTTTCTACATACCACAGTGTATCAAAGCATATTCAGCCAAGCTGTATTTTTTACTAAATTGCAATACAACTGCTGATAGTGTACATGGACACTATGTAAACTACAACATTTTAATGAAATGTAAACTATTTAAAGTTAATACATAACATATTCATTAACTACGCTGATAGCACTCTCAGTACAATGTCAGTACAAGTTCAGAATCACTAAAGTAACTATGAACTTCCACTAGGTGTAAATGCAGTCACAGTAAAGTCTCCTTCTAAATTGCTACTTGCCTGTGTCTGACTCTAAAACTTGGGAATCACTGAAATTAAAGTCTGAAGAAAGTCAGAATTTCTTGTATCTATACTTGTTCTCAGTCAGTTACTCAGGGAGATTAAAGTCTTAAGTATCAGCCTTACTGACTTAACTAGCAACTTCAGATGGAGAGGTCAGACGTGGCAGCAATAACACAAATCTATCTCTCTTATGACAGATGCACTTTAAAAACATAGCAAAATAATGCAGTCTGTTAAAGTGAGCTTGAAATACACTAAGCAAAAAGTACCGTCAATTTTCAACTATAGTGATCTGCTACCATTTACAGTCAGGTCCATTAATATTGGGACATTGACACAATTCTAATCTTTTTGGCTCTATACACCACCACAATGGATTTGAAATGAAATGAACAAGATGTGCTTTAACTGCAGACTTTCTCTTCAGCAAGTGAAATGCATGCTCAATCAGATTCAGGTCAGGTGATTGACTTGGCCATTGCATAACATGCCACTTCTTTCCCTTAAAAAATTATTTGGTTGCTTTCGCAGTATGCTTCGGGTCATTGTCCATCTGCACTGTGAAACGCCATCCAATGAGTTCTGAAGCATTTTACTGAATATGAGCAGATAATATTGCCAGAAACACTTCAGAATGCATCCGGCTGCTTTTGTCAGCAGTCCCTTCATCAATAAATACAAGAGAACCAGTTCCATTGGCAGCCATACATGCCCACACCATGACTGGCCTTCCTGTTTTTGAGGCTCACTAATGGTTTACATCTTGTGGTGAACCCTCTATATTCACTCTGGTGAAATCTTCTCTTGATTGTTGACTTTGACATACATACACCTACCTCCTGGAGAGTGTTCTTGATCTGGCCAACTGTTGTGAAGGGTGTTTTCTTCACCAGGAAAATAATTCTTCGGTCACCCACCACAGTTGTATTCCATGGTCTTCTGGGTCTTTTGGTGTTGCTGAGCTCACCGGTGCGTTATTTCTTTTTAAGGATGTTTCAAACAGTTGATTTGGCCACACCTAATTTGCTATCTCTCTGAAGGGTTTGTTTTGTTTTTTCAGCCAAATGATGGCTTGCTTCACTGATAGTGACAGCTCTTTGTATCTCATATTGAGAGTTGACAGCAACAGATTCCAAATGCAAATAGCACACTTGAAATTAACTCTGGACCTTTTATCTGCTCATTGTAAATGGGATAATGAGGGAATAACACACATCTGGCCATGGGACAGCTGAGCAGTGAATTGTCCCATTACTTTTGGTCCTTCAAACAGTGGGAGGCACATATACAAACTGTTGTAATTTCTATACCGTTCACCTGATTTGGTTGTAAATACCCTCAAATAAAAGCTGAAAGTCTGCAGTTAAAGAATATCTTGTTTGTTTTATTTCAAATCCATTGTGGTGGTGTATAGAGCCAAAAAGATTAAAATTGTGTGGATGTCCCAATATTTATGGACCTGACTGTACATCCATCTTTTCCATTTGTGAAGCAAACAAAAGATCAATATTGCTGAAGAATCAAATTGAAAACACTGCAATGGCAGTCTAAAGCCACTTAGAATCAAGTTACACTTATTTTTTAATCATTTGGTCACCCAAACCTTGAAATATTCAAATCTGTGTTTGACTAGTTGCCATGAATTATTGAACTCTATGTAATCATGTTTTAAAGTGATTGTAAGGGTTTGTCTTTTTAAAAAAACTAAAACAAACATATCATACTTACCTCCACTGTGCAGCTTGTTTTGCACAGAGTGGCCCCGAACCTCGTCTTTTGGGGTCCCCAGTGGCTCTCGCGGCTCCTCCCCACATCAAATATCCCCCTAGGAGAAACGCTCTCCCGAGGGGGTTACCTTGCTGGCGCGCTCCATATGTATGACTCGTCCCAGCCCCCCGACGCCCGCTTCATTAGATTTGATTGGCAGCAGCGGGAGCTGCTATCAATCTATCTAATCAAGAACCGAGAACCCCGAGAGCACAGAGACAGAGCGCCCCGTCCGGGTCAAGTTCCAGGGCTCAGGTAAGTAAAATGGGGGGGCCGGTCACTGCCAGGTGTTTTTTCACCTTAATGCATAGGATACATTGAAGTGAAAAAACACGAAGGTTTACAACCCCTTTAAGTCAAAAGCTAATCGAAATCTTGCAAAATTTGCAACTAAATGGTTAGCATAAGAGAAGCAGACACAGAAAGAACACGTTGCATGTAACATGATCTCATGTAAGCTTACATATACACTGAGCAAAATTATAAACGCTTGCATTGCCCCTATTTATCATGAGCTGAACCCAAAGATCTACAACTTTTTCTATGTGCACAAAAGGCCAATTTCTCTCAAATATTGTTCACAAATCTGTCTAAATCTGTGTTAGTGAGCATTTCTCCTTTGCTGAGATAATCCATCCACCTCACAGGCGTGAGACAGCATGATAAGACAGCATGATTATTGCACAGGTGTGCCTTAGGCTGGCCACAATAAAAGGCCACTCTAAAATGTGCAATTTTATCACACAGCATGATGCCACAGATGTCACAAGTTTTGAGGGACCATGCAATTGGCATGCTGACTGCAGGAATGTCAACCAGAGCTGTTGCCCTTGAATTGAATGTTCATTTCTCTACCATAAGCCATCTCCAAAGGTGTTTCAGAGAATTTGGTAGTACATCCAACTGGCCTCACGAGCCCAGACCAAGTGTAACCACACCAGCCCAGGACGTCCACATCCAGCATCTTCACCTCCAAAGATAGTCTGAGACCAGCCACCTGGACAGCTGCTGCAACAATTGGTTTGCATAACCAAAGAATTTCTGCACAAACGGTCAAAAACCATCTCAGGGAAGCTCACCTGCATGCTCGTCGTCCTCATCGGAGTCTCCACTTGACTGCAGTTCGTTGTCGTAACCGACTTGAGTGGGCAAATGCTCACATTCAATGGCGTCTGGCACTTTGGAGAGGTGTCCTCTTCACGGATTAATGACAGATTTCACTGTACAGGGCAGATGGCAGACAGCGTGTATGGCATTGTGTAGGTGAGCGGTTTGCTGATGTTAGCGTTGTGGATCGAGTGGCCCATGGTGACGGTGGGGTTATGTTATGGGCAGGCGTATGCTATGGACAACGAACACAGGTGCATTTTATTGATGGCATTTTGAATACACAGGGATACAGTGATGAGATCCTGAGGCCCATTGTTATGCCATTCATCCACGACCATCTCCTCATGTTACAGCATGATAATGCATGGCCCCATGTTGCAAGGATCTGTACACAATTCCTGGAAGCTGAAAACAACCCAGTCCTTGCATGTCACCCATTGAGCATGTTTGGGATTCTCTGGAAAGGTGTATACGACAGCATGTTCCAGTACCCACCAATATAAAGCAACTTTGCACAGCCATTGAAGAGGAATGGACCAACATTCCACATGCCACAATCAACAACCTGATTAACTCTATAGGAAAGAAATGTGCTGCACTGCGTGAGGCAAATAGTGGTCACAGTAGATACTGGTTTTCGGGCCCCTCCACTACAGTAAAACTGCACATTTTAGAGTGTCCTTTTATTGTGGCCAGCGTAAGGCACACCTGTGCAATAATCATGCTGTCTAATCAGCATCTTGATATGCCACACCTGTGAGGTGTATGGATTATCTTGGCAAAGGGAACAGTGCTCACTAACACAGATTTAGACTTTGATTTAGCTTTTGTGAACAATATTTGAGAGAAATAGGCCTTTTGTGTACATAGAAAAAGTCGTAGATCTTTTCATTCAGCTGATGATAAATAGGGGCAAACACAAATCAGTTCCTTTTGGTTTCTATATCATTCTACTGCATCCCCATTACTTTACCTTTGTAATGTATCATTGCCTGTGGCAAGGGTAGCAGAGTGGGTGGCCATTGACTGCTAAATATAGACATCTCCTTAAATAGTGCAAAAAATACTATCCCATGGTATAAAATCTATATAAAATACTAATATGTTCACAATGCACTGGCCTTGAATTACTTCAACCATCCAATTTTATGCAATATTTTATTTTAAAGGTTTCCTCCTTATCATTGGACATTTAACCACTACAGATCCGCGCTATTGCCAAATGACGGCATTAGCGCGGACCTAGATTGCCGGGACTACGTCTATTGACGTCGTCCCGGTTACGAGCGGCCTGCGCGCCCCCTGAGGGGCGCGCGCGGCGCGCTCTGTGATCGGCGAGTCCGTGAGACTCGCCTGATCACCGATCCGTGTAAGGGGTCGATCCCGACCCCTTATCACGTGATCAGCTGTCAGCCAATGACAGCTGGTCATGTGATAAAACGGAGCCGGTAATCCGCTAGTATTCCTCCTCGCGCTGACAGCGCGAGGAGAAAAAAAAAAAGCCGATCGCCGGCGGCCGTGTTCGGGACATCAGTCCCGATCACGGCCAGCAATATAAGCGGACACCTACCCCCTACCAGTGCCCACCTGCCACCCGCAGTGCCATCCTGAAATAAAGTAAGTGCCCCCCTGTCAGTGCCACCCAGCAGTGCCCATAGTGCCCACAGTGCCACCCAGCAGTGCCCACAGTGCCACCCAGCAGTGCCCACAGTGCCACCCACAGTGCCACCCAGCAGTGCCACCCACAGTGCCACCCAAAATCTGCCTCAAAGGTGCTGCACCCCAGTGCCGCCCATCAGTGCCCAGCAGTGCCGCCCATCAGTGCCCAGCAGTGCCGCCCATCAGTGCCACCTATCAGAGCCACCTATCAGTGCCACCTATCAGTGCCCATCAGTCCCATCTATCTGTGGTACCTATCAGTGCCCATCCGTGCCACCCATCCATGCCACTTATCCGTGCCACCCATCCGTGCCATCTTATCTGTGCCCATCTTTGCCCATCAGTGCCGCCTTATCTGTGCCCATCGGTGCCGCCTTATCTGTGCCTATTAGTGCCGCCTTAACTATGCCTATCAGTGCCCACCAGTGCAGCCTATCAGTGCCCACCAATGCAGCCCATCAGTGCCCACCAATGCAGCCCATCAGTGCCCACCAATGCAGCCTATCAGTGCCGCCTAATCAGCGCACTTCAATGAAGGAGAAAAATGACCCGTTTGCAAAATTTTATAACAAACTATTAAAACATGATTTTTTTTTTTTTTTTTTTTTGCATCTTTTTTTGTTTGTTTAGCAAAAAATAAAACTCCGAGCTGTAACTAAATACCACCAAAAGAAAGCTCTATTTGTGGAAAAAAAATGATAAAAATTTCATTTGGGTACAGTGTTGTATGACCGCGTAATTGTCACTCAAAGTGCATCAGCGCTGAAAGCTGAAAATTGGTCTGGGACTGAGGGGGGTTTAAGTGCCCAGTAAGCAAGTGGTTAAAGTGAATAAAGGCTTGCTTCGCCCAAATCACCTCACATTGTACTTCAGAAAACATGGCCCTAGGCAAACAGTGCTCTCCTAATGTGATAATATAATATCAAAAGGTCATATGCTGTATATCTGGATTTGTGTTAAAATTGCTGACATTATTGTTTTTAATATTTTGATAAAAGAATAATAAAATTGCTCAAAATAAACACAAGAGAATGGGGTTCATTTACTAAATGGGTAGAGGATATTCATTTAAAGTTTGGAATAAGGTGTTCAATTTGCACCCTCAATCATGTGCAAAAGAAATACAACAGGATTTTTGCCTTACATGTGCTTGGATTAATTAAGTGAACAGAGCTTTATCCTATTCACTAAGCTAAATGTACCTTCACTTTTCTCTATATCCAGTCATATGAGTGTTTTCCATTTAATTAGAGAAAGAGATGAAAAATGTAAGGTTATGACTTTTTTTTTTTTGCAACTTAATTTTCTGCAATTTGACCTTTCTGTCTATGGCAGCACCCAATGCGGAACTCATAATAGTAGAGACCTGTATGAGAAAGTGAGCAATTGCGTTTGGCGGAAGAAGATAAGCTAGAAGGGGAACAGTTCTGTAGAAAGAAGAAGAAAGAAAAGAAATGAAGACGGCATCGGGGTGGAGAGAAAATAGGGTGTATGACCCACCAGTAATACAAGTGCCTCCTAAAGTGTATGTATGGATTGTTTTAGTTTTGGATAGCGTATGAAAGAATTTAAACCCCTGTCAAGTTCTTATTGTTGTTCTTATCCCCATTAGATGGAGTCACAATTTCTCTTACTTGACCAAGGTGACCACTGCCAAGTGGTGGGAAGTCCACATTTTTTAAATTGTCACGGAACAAGAGGAAAGGGTAAATCTTCCAGTGGTGATACCTGTTTTGGTGTCAACTGTGTACATTTATTTTAATTTCCTCTTGTTTCAGCTAGGCTAGAAAATGATGGCAAATCTCCCCAATAGGACACAGACAACAAAAATGAAGGGGACAACATTTTTACTCCTACACTATTTTATTTGAGTTCTTTAATGTAATAGTTTGGGATGTACTTAACCCAGGGGATTCTTTTTTAAAGCTTGGAAGTCTAGGAAAAGACTGCATATTCAATTGTTTGTATAATGTTTTAATGTTAATTCGTTATTGGTCTTTTTTTAAGAATTTTAAATTCCAAATGCATTCTTAAGCAAATGTTTAAAAACGAACTATAGTTACATATGGGACTTTTGAGGCACAACTCTTTAGTAAGATTTATAACATTTTATTTAATTTCACTTTACAAAAAATGTTTTTTCAACATGTAGTAGACATATAATAAAACACAGTAATAAAACAGTCATTTTTTAACCACTGTAGTGATTTATATCAAGTCTTTTCATGACATGGTCCTCTTCATCAGGAGATAGCAAACTTGAATTGCTGACATCTAGGTAGGATAGATAGACAAATTACCCCAATTTAGCTCAGTTGTCAGGCATAAGCACAGATTTAAAAAAAATACTCTCTAGGTGGCACAGGCTCACCTCATTCTTATCCCAAGTCTAACCAACTAAACCCTGATCTTGTCTCTATCTCTACCCAGGCTACCCTCTCATTTTCTCATCTGATCTTTATGATTGCCATAGTATATTCATTTAAAACAGCACTTTGTTCAGGTTCAACACTTGTTAATTTGGTCTGCAAATATTTGTAGATTCAAATACCACTTTTTATTTTGGCCATTTTGCGTTTCACTGTGTTACAATATATTTTTAATAACAACAGACTGAACTCCACATAGGATCACACAAAATATCTAATTGAACATGTAAAAAAAAAAAAATATGGAAATACTAGGAAAAAAAAACACAGATGTTTTAACAAAGGTTCAAAGTCTTGAAAGGCCAAGATAATGTAGGTAGAGTCTGGGTTATGTTAGATTTATAGTGCTGACTCAGGAAACAAGCAACCCGTGGCTTGTAGCTCACCCACAAAACCCACAGACAGACAAAACACAAATCTTTTTCTTTGGATGGTGGTGATGCTGGTACCTGATTTTGCCCTTCCTACACACTGTACATGTAACCTAATTCCACACAATATCACAAGGGACTTACTAACAAGTGGAATAAATTTAGTACCAGTTGCTAAGGCCTTTCATGTGGGCATATCGATGTCTTCACCTGCACGGGATGCAAGGGTTGTTCCGTCCATCTATGGTGCATCTCTAGGTGCATACCAGAGTGCACATCTGTGTGGATCTGATGCACAGATCAGAAAGCAGATAGGCCCCTTTCACATGGGCGTCACCTGTTCAGTCACATTTTTGCTCAGAGAAAACAGATACTGTTTACATCAGTTTTTGATCCCATTTTATTCGTTTTTCATCCCTTTTTTTTTTTCATGATGAATGACAGTAGATGAAGATGATGTCACTTCCTTTTTCACTTCCAGCACTGCTGGAAGATTTTTTGGCTATACTTCTCTTATGAATCACAGAAGTGCTGAAGTCCGCTGTTGGCTGACATTAGAAAGCAGTTTCAGACTCTGGGAAGTTCCCGACCATATGGTCAGGATGCACCCAGAAGGATCGGCAGATGGCTCGGCCCCTCAGCCATCTGCCAAGAGCCGGAGCCAAGCCCTTCTCGGCCCCCTCCACAGCCCAGCGCTCCAGTGAGGGGGCGCGGAGTGTTGACTGATGGACACAGCTCTCTGGTCAGAGCAGAAAGGAAGAACTTAATTGCTCAGTTCTCACTGCAGAGCCAGTCGATAAAGTACTGTATATGTTGCAAATCATTTCCTGCACATATATCTGTGTTTCTATAACCTCCATGTCCCATTAACAATAAAGAAAACACATTCCAAATATTATATAGGCAAGGAGGGATAACCAATCACAGGCAAGAATCACATGTATATAAACTGTTGCACCTATCACAGGATTTTGGGAAAGCTGGTTATTTACTGAGTGTAATAGCTCAAGCTAAAATGTACGCACAAACACACAAGTGAGCGGCAATTCTTTCAAGAAACATTGTACATGTGAGTCTATGCGATACAGTATATACAGCAGGTAAACATGTTTACAGTGTTAAAGTGGCAGCACTGTTCAAAGCAACAGATTACTGATTGGCTCAGTATGCTGCCCTTCAACTATGCAGTACTACTATGCACAATGTTAGTGCTGTGTTAAAATGAAAATCTAACATCAACAAAAAGTACATTTTTACTTTTGAAAACATGGGGGCAGGGCAGGTGCTGCCGCTTGGCGAACTAGGCAGCCGCCTAGGGTGCACTGCTGCCTAGAGCCCAGCTACGGCCACTGATTATCCCTACTAGCGTGGCGGGGAACACAAGGAGCCACCAGCCTACACTGAGCTTGGGCACTGACTGACACTGCTGGTCCACCCAGAGAAAGCAGCTGTTGTGGCGGACGCTCACAGTTATTCCAAACGTGTAAGGTAAGAGAGACTTCCTGGCTCGAGACTTCTCACTCCACGCAGCATATCAATAACCACAGCATATTGCTGTCTGTTGCCAAATACACAGTGCCCAGAGCCAGTGTATGTCCAGGTGTCCTTCTGTTACACTGTCCCTCCAGCTGTAACACTGTCCCCCACCTGTCACACTGCCCCTCACCTGTCACACTGCTCCCCCACCTGTCACACTGCTGCCCCACCCATCACACTGCCCCTCCACCTGTCACACTGCTCCCCCACTTGTTAAACTGCCCCTCCACCTGTCACATTGTCCTCCACCGGTCACACTGACCCCCACCTGTCACCCTGCTCCCCCACCTGCTACACTGTCCCCCACCTGTACCACTGTCCCCCACCTATCACACTGACCCCCAACCTGTCACACTGTCCCACCACCTGTCACACTGTCCCCCACCTGTCACACTGCTCCCCCACCTGTCATACTGTGCCCCACCTGTCACACTGACCCCCCACCTGTCACACTGTCCCCAACCTGACAAACTCCCCCACCTGTCACACTGCCTCCCAACCTATAACATTGCCCCCCACCTGTCACACTTCCCCTCCACCTGTCACACTGATCCCCCACCTGCCACACTGTCCTCCACCTGTCACACTGTTCCCACCTGTCAGACTGACTCCCCCCACCTGTCACAGTGCCCCCCCACCTGTCACACTGCCCCACCACCTGTCACACTGCTCCCCACCTGTCACACTCCAACCTACCTGTAACACTGACCCCCACCTGTCACAATGGCCCCCACCTTACAGCCTGCCCCCCCACCTGATACACTGCCCCCCACCTGACACACTGCACCTCTCCTGTCACACTGCCCCCCACCTGTCTCACTGCCACCCCACTTGTCACACTGGCTCCCCACCTGACACACTGCCCCCCTACCTGTCACACTGGCCCCTCGCCTGTCACACTCCCCCCCACCGGTCACACTGGCCCTGTCTGTCACACTGAATGGACGGGGGGGCCAAAATGAACTTTTGCATAAGTATACAAAAGTCCTTGCACCGGCCCGGTATAGGGAGAGTATGGGGAATGCATGGATTGTGCTATGAATATAGGGGGGAGTATGGGGAATGCATTAAGTGTGCTGTGAGTATAGGGGGAGTGTGGGGAATGCATTGAGTGTGCTGTGAGTATAGGGGGTGTATGGGGAATGCATAGAGTTTGCTGCGAGTATAGGGGGGAGTATGGGGAATGCATTGCATTGAGTGTGCTGGGAGTATAGAAAGAAGTATTGGGAATGCACGGAGTGTGTTACGAGTATAGGGGGTGTATGGGGAGTGCATAGAGTTTGCTGTGAGTATGGGGAATGCATTGCATTGAGTGTGCTGGGAGTATGGGCGGAAGTATGGGAAATGCAAGGAGTGTGCTACAAGTATAGGGGGTATATGGGGAATAGGGATGAGCCGAATACCCCCCGGGTTAGGTACACAGCAGAACATGCGAACGGACCGAAAGTTTGCGTGAACATTTGAACACCGTTAAAGTCTATGGGACCCGAACGTGAAAAATCAAAAGTGCAAATTTTAAAGGCTAATATGCAAGTTATTGTCCTAAAAAGTGTTTGGGGACCAGGGTCCTGCCCCAGGGGACATGTATCAATGCAAAAAAAAGTTTCAAAAACGTCAGTTTTTCGGGAGCAGTGATTTCAATAATGCTTAAAGTGAAAAAAAATGAAATATTCCTTTAAATATCGTACTTGGGGGGTGACTATAGTTTGCCTGTAAAGTTGTGCGTGTTTCCCATGTTTAGAACAGTCTCTGCACAAAATTACATTTCTAAAGGAATAAAAGTTAAAACTGCTTGCGGCTGTAATGTAATGTCTGGTCCCGGCAATATGGATGAAAATTATTGAGAAAAACTGCAAACGCATGGGGCCCCCAGGCCCTATATACTCTGAACAGCAGTATATAGGCGGTCCAAACAAGACAGGGACTGTAGGTTTGTTCTTAAGTATAATCTGTTTGTAATTTGGAACAGGTAAATTTTGTAAGTGTAGCTCCAGCCAAAAAATCTATTTTTAAGCATTTAGGATAACATAGGGAAGGGTTATTACCCCTGTAACATTTGTTTTGCTGTCTGTGCCCCTGTTCAGAAGATTTCACCTCACTTTCTGTCCCAATGACAATTGAATTTTGAACATTTTGGGTAATTAGGGAAACAAGGCTTGGCGATAACGCATCAGTGGAGACACATTTTTCCCATATTAACTCTTAGGCCGCGTACACACGGGCGGACTGTCTGGCCAACTAAGTCCGTCAGACAATCCGACAGACAGTCCGTCCTACTTTTGAATGAACGGACTTGACCACACACGATGAACAGACAGTCCGCTGAAAGCTTGCGCGATGACGTGTACAGCACGTACGACGGGACTAGAAATACGACGTCCAATACACTGCAATGCAACCTTCGGCCGTGTAAATCCTTTCTGAGCATGCGCCATACTTAGTCCGTCCAACTTGCCTACTCACGAGCGGACTGTCCGCTGAAACCAAAGTTGGACGGACAATATTACGGAAATTCCGAAAGACTTAGTCCGCCATACAGCCCGCTGAAAAAGTCCGCTGAAGCCCACACACGAGCGGACTGCCCGCTGAAACACGTTTCAGCGGACTAAGTTGGACAGACAGTCCAGCCGTGTGTACGCGGCCTTACAGGAGAGAATTTCCCTTCCTAGGGGTAGATTTCCTCTCACTTCCTGTTGTCTTCCACCGTTTGTAAGTAGGAGTCGTTTGTAAGTCGGATGTTTGAAAGTAAGGGACCACCTGCCCTATATAAAATTGGGCCTTAGGTGTTGGTGGTACCAAAACACTGTAAGCCCTCACAGTTACTCTTGGTGGGTGCTGGAATGGGCCCTGCTGTGAAATATTATATCAAGAATTGTAATTACATGTCCCTGTTAAACAGGAGCAGAAAAATTGGGCCTTTGATGGTGGTGCCACAACACTGTAAGCCCTCGCAGTTACTCTTGGTTGGCACAGGAACAGGCCCTGCTGTGAAATATTGTATCAATAATTCTAATTACATGCTACTGTTAAACAGGGGCAGAAAAATTGGGCCTTTGGTGGTGGTGGACTGGTGGTGGTGCCACAACACTGTAAGCCCTCACATTTACTCTTGGTGGGTGCAGGAACAGGCCCTGCTGTGAAATATTATATCAAGAATTGTAATTACATGCCACTGTTAAACAGGGGAAAAAAATATTGGGCCTTTGGTGGTGGTAGTGCCACAACACTGTAATCCCTCAGAGTTACTCTGGGTGGGCGCAGGAACGGCCCTGTTGTGAAATATTATATCAAGAATTGTAATTACATGCCACTGTTAAACTGGGGCAGAAAAAAATTGGGCCTTTGGTGATGGTGGTGGTCCCACAACACTGTAAGCCCTCACAGTTACTTTTGGTGGGCGCAGGAACGGGCTCTGCTCTGAAATATTATTTCAAGAATTGTAATTACCTGCCACTGTTAAACAGATGCAGAAAAAATTGGGCCTTTGGTGATGGTGGTACCACAACACTGTAAGCCCTCACAGTTACTCTTGGTGGGCGCAGGAATGGGCCCTGCTGTGAAATATTAGATCAAAAATTGTAATTACACGTCCTAGTTAAACAGGGGTAGAAAAATTGGGCCTTAGGCACTGGTGGTGGTGCCACAACATTGCAACCCCTCACAGATACTCTAGTTGAGCGCAGGAACGAGCCCTGCTGTGAAATATTACAGCAAAAATTGCAATTACATGCCCCTGTTAAACAGGGGCAGAAAAATTGGGCCATAGACACTCATGTTGGTGCCACAACACTGCAACCCCTCACAGATACTCTAGTTGAGCGCAGGAACAAGCCCTGCTGTGAAAAATTACAACAAAAATTGTAATTACATGCCCCTGTTAAACAGGCGCAGAAAAATTGGGCATTAGGCACTGGTGGTGGTGCCACACTGCAACCCCTCACAGATACTCTAGTTGAGCGCAGGAACGAGCCTTGCTGTGAAATATTACAGTGAAAATTGTAATTGCACACCCTTGTTAAACATCGGCAGAAAAATTGTGCCTTAGGCACTGGTGGTGCCACAACACTGCAACCCCTCACAGATACTCTAGTTGAGTGCAGGAAGGAGCCCTGCTGCGAAATATTACAGCAAAAATTATAATTATACACCCCTGTTAAACAGGAGCAGAAAAATTGGGCCTTAGGCACTGGTGGTGGTGACCTGAAACAAAAATGTTCTACTCAGCAGTTCTAACAGGATAGTCACTCAGCATAGGCAGTCTTCAAGGGATCTCACATTCATAGAAAAATGAATTGGTTACATCAGCATCAGGTGCTTAGTAGCTGGTGATCCAAGACTGATTTATTTTTATGAA
This sequence comes from Lithobates pipiens, assembly GCF_037356315.1. Classification (NCBI taxonomy): domain Eukaryota; kingdom Metazoa; phylum Chordata; class Amphibia; order Anura; family Ranidae; genus Lithobates; species Lithobates pipiens. The sequence continues at coordinate 19,852,358 of NW_027507696.1, forward strand.
GGTGAGCCCATCAACTGAGTCTGTGGATGGGCGCTCTTTGTGATCGGTTACAAATCCTCCAGCAGCACTGAATGTGCGTCCAGAAAGAAAGCTGGATGCAGGACAGGCCAGTAGCTCAATTGCATATTGTGCAAGCTCTGGCCAGTGATCCATCCTCAACACCCAGTAACCCAGTGGATTTTCGGTTGGACCGAAGCCTCACCAACCTTTCTTCAAGGCCTCCCGAAGATTTTTCATCCTCTGCTCCCTCTGCGAAGGCTGGATAAGTTCCGCAACCTTACCCTTGTAACGTGGATCAAGAAGGGTTGCCAGTCAGGAATGATCCCTCTCCTTGATACCACAAATCCGAGGGTCCTTTTGCAGGCTTTGCAGGATCAGGGAGGCCATGCAGTGAAGGTTTTCTGAGGCATTCAATCCGGAGTCCTCTGGGTCACTAAGGATGACATGATCCACAGCCACCTCCTCCCAGCCACGTACAAGTCCATGGGTTTCTGGGGACTGAAAACGATCCCTTGAAGTCTGCTGCTGATGTTGAGTGCCAGGCTCCACCTCCATGCTGACACAATCCTCATCCCCCTCCTCCTCTTCCTGTGTGATCGGCAGGCCCGCAGGAATACTGTCTGGATAAATGGGGCCTTGAGAGGTAAGGACGTCGTCCTCTTCATCCTTCTGTTCTGCCTTAAGTGCCCTGTCCATTATTCCATGAAGCGCATGCTCCAACAGGAAGACAAGAGGGACAGTATCACTAATGCATGCACTGTCACTGCTCACCATCCTCGTGGCCTCCTCAAATGGTGACAGGACAGTGCATGCATCCTTGATCAGTAGCCACTGGCGTGGCGAAAAAAAGCCAAGCTCCCCTGACCCTGTCCTGGTGCCATACTCATTGATGGCCCTCTGCTGCATGTACAGCCGCTGTAGCATTGCCAACGTTGAGTTCCACCTGGTGGGCATGTCACAAATGAGGTGGTTCTTGGGCAGGTTGCATTCCTTTTGAAGGTCAGCCAGCCGAGCACTGGCATTATATGACCGGCAGAAATGCCCAGAGACTTTCCTGGCCTGCCTCGGGAGATCCTGTAAGCCCGGGTACCTGCACACGGACCGCTGCACCACCAAATTAAGGACCTGAGCCAAACAGGGAACATGGGTCAAGTGTCCCTGTCGGAGGGCAAAGAGGAGGTTAGTGCCATTGTCACAAACCACCATTCCTGGCTGAAGCTGGCATGGCGTCAACCACATCTGAGTCTGCCCCTGCAGAGCTGACAGAATCTCTGCCCCAGTGTGGTTCCTGTCCCCTAAGCAGACCAACTCAAGCATCGCATGGCATCTTTTTGCCTGAGTGCTTGCATAGCCCCTTGAACTCCTACGGAACACCGCTGGTTCTGAGGACAAATCTGCAAAGGAATAGCCCACAGAGCAAGAAGAAGGGGGGGTAGAGGAGAGAGGTGTGGCAGAATCACCACTACTAGCATTTTGGAGGCATGGTGGCGGAACAAGCTCCAGCAATACTGCACCCTGTCCTGCATCCTTCCCAGCTGCCAGAAAAATTACCCAGTGCGCCGTGAAAGAAAGGTAACGTCCCTGTTAATGCCTGCTGAACCATGAGTCAGCAGTAATATGCACCTTACCGCTGACCGCCCTGTCCAACGAGGCCAAGACATTAACTTCCACATGCCGGTAGAGAGCCAGAATTGCCCTCTGTGAAAAGAAATGGCGTTTGGGAACCTGCCACACAGAGTCTACCAGCTGAAAAAGGCAGCAGTTGGAGTGCTAGCAATTTAGCCAAGCTAGCATTCAGCCGCTGAGCATGTGGATGGCTGAGACTGAATTTCTTTCTATGGTTTAGCAACTGGTGTGGGGAAATTTGCCTGCTACAATCAGATGTTGTTGTAGAGATAGTAGATTGCCCATACTTGGCACACCTAATTCTACACCTTCACTCCTCTCAGTGCGGGTTTCTGAGAGGACTGAAGGTATAGTGGGGTTGGAGATCCCAGTTGATGAAGAGCAAGGAGAGGTCCACCTTGTTCTTTGGTGTGGGTCTTTTAAGTACTGTTGCCAACGGACTGCATGGGAGGTTGACATATGTCTGGTCAAGCATGTGGTGCCCAAGCAGCTGCTGTTTTGGCCACGCTTGATACGCTTCAGACATATGTTGCAAACAGCAACGGTGTGATCTGCTGCACACGTATCAAAAAAGGCCCACACCAAATAACTTTTCAAAATACTCGGGGAGTCAGCAGTGCCCTGCACATGCGGAGCGCTGCTGTGCCTGCCCTTAAGCTGGCCCCTGGAGGCATCCTGCCTTGTTGGAGATGTGCCTCCTCCTCTCTTCTATCAGGCACCCACGTAGAGTCAGTAACCTCATCATCCACTTCCTCCTCGTCACTGGACCAAACCTGGTAGGAAGCTGCAGCTGCGGGAACATGACTGCCAGTTTCTTGTCCTTCTTGTGCACTCCCTCTCTCTGGGCTCACGTTACTGCCTTCCTCAACCTGGGTACCATCATCGGAGCCTTCAAAACGCTGCGTATCCTCCTGCAACACTGTGGTCGAACAGTTTGGGGGACTCCTCTGTGCATGATGGTGGGCTTAGGAAGGAGTGACTGATGAAATTGAGCCAATGGAATAGGCCGCTTTGGCAGCTGCATTGGCAGGCAAACTACTCTGAGCCTGGGTGACAGAGGATGAGGAAGATGAGGATGGCTTGGTGGCTTGGTTGTCCACTCTACCAACTCTTCTGCATGTTGTGGATCAACATGGCCAGCTGCCGAAAAAAAGGACAAGCATGCCCCACAGCCACGTTCTGAGGATGCACCATGTCCACAACCAGCACTGTTGGCTGTAGACACAGAGCCTGCTTGCCCTCTTTTAGTGGCCTGTGAGTGTCTGCCTCTCCTTGGTGGCCTCCCAGACATGCTGTAAAATTTTATTAGCAAAACACCGCCTGAAGTTTACTAGAAAAAGTACACAAGGCATGGCCTACAGTCAGATATCGGCTTGGCTAGACTAGAATGCAGTGGATATATATATGAAGGATACTGTGTACATATTTAATGCACTGCATATCACGAAATCACCTGCCTGCCTGAAAGTATATTTGAAAACGTACCCCAGCAATGGCCTGCAGTCAGATATAGGCTTGGCTAGACTGGAATGCAGTGGATATATATGTAGGAGACTGTGGGGGTCATTTACTAGAGGAAAATCCACTTTGCACTGCAAGTGCAATTGAAAGTGCAATTGGAAGTAAAGTCCCTGTAGATCTGAGGGGGACATTCAAGGAAAATAAAATACAGCATTTTAGCTTGCACATGATTGGATGATAAAATCGGCAGAGCTTCCACTCATTTAAGATCTACCCCTTAGATTTAGAGCAACTGCACTTCCAAGTGCACTTTCAGGTGCACTTGCAGTGCAAAGTGGATTTGCCTTTTGTAAATAACCCCCAATGTGTTACCACAAAGCATGGCCATGCACGTATTCTGTGTGAGGTGCGTTGTAGTGCCATTCATTGTAAATAAAATAAATCCCAATTCAGTAGTCCAATGCATCGCAGCGCACCACAATGCTTATACTGTGCATTGTGGTGCACTGCGTTTTTTAATAAAGGGTCAAGTACATTTTCTCATGCCTTGTGGTGCATTGGCAGCCCTTAACACATGCCATAACATGCCTTAAAATGGTTGTAACCCTAAAAAGGAAAAAAGATCCTGTTTGTATAAGGCATGATCTATAGCACAGTGCTTGTGCCATGTAATTTGTCCCTTCCTATGCTGTAACATACCTGGTACTGACCACAGTAATAATGGCTGCTGAGTCATGATACCGTGGTCAGGTTACATGCTTCCATCATAGCTGTGAGTCTCTCCCCTCTCCCCCTCCCTCCCTACCCATCCCTCCTGCTGCTATTCAGCTGCAATATGCATCAAAAATACCAGTTCCCGTCTGGATTGTGCAATTACTAACTATAGCATGGGTGTTTTTTTTAAATTAAAATACTAAATACCCTTTTCCACGATGCCGCTGTGCGGTCACGTGACTTCCCACTGCTAGCCAGCTGATGTCACAGGGAAATCTCAGCCCCTCTGTTAGGAACTTCCCTTTGTGATCAGTAAAAACTCCAGGTGTTCTTGAGAAGCAAACAATTTATTTCTGATGTGGCCCACAACAGGGAGACATGCTTACAGGACAAGCTGCAGGAAAAAAGTCTCAACAAAAGAAAGTGTCCCGCCTTCACATACCCCACAAGAATAACATCTCTATGCTTCTATTGGCTAAGGGAACATAAATAACGTTGTCATGGTACGAACTGATACCTTTATTAGCTATCCATGTTCCGTACATTCTTAGGCTATCATATTTAGTTAAATCTAATCATCCTACTTACTATGGAGTTAATTAGGACAAAACAATACAATGAGTTAATACAATAATGTGCTCAGAAGTAAGCTTTTTAACAAATCAGTCTCAGGACTATTGTTTTTCTAATAGTCACACAATAAACATTTAAAACTTTTCTAACACCCTCCCTCTGCTATGCATAGATGGAGGAAGAAGTTGGTGGGGAATCATGTGACCACACAGCTGCAGTGTGAGAAAAGGTATTTAGCCTCTTCATTTAAAAAAAACACACACACACTATAGTTAATGCCAACAAACACTTTAATGTGTATGCAATAATGTACTGCAATGGACCACTTAAGGCTGAACGTCAGGATCAACAAATATAGTCTAAATACACGGGTCACGTGTATTTTTACTTGAATCTTGGTGTGTTTTGTACTTCTTCCAGATCTGTGCAGTAATCCAGTGTGAAACTTTGCCAGTGCAGGAGATTCCTGTAATAAATACCAGTCACTGCTTCACTCTTTCCTTGTGCAGGGTGACTGGTCTTTTTTCCGCCCTCTCCTGTAGTTTTCTGCTGGACACATGTAGTGGGTGGGTGTCAGGGCTGGGCTCAGCCCTTCCTTCTCTGAGCTGGCCACTCAGCTCTTGGCTAATTGCCAACTCCCATCTCTCTCTACAGTTACTCAGCTGTTGATGATCCTGCTTGTCAGTCCTGTCTACTTAAAGAGGAGGTCCACCTAAAAAAAAAAAAAAATATTGGCTTTGCTGACATCCCTTCTGGCTCTAGATCCTGCTTGCTGTTCCACTACTTTGATCCCTGACTTCTGGCTTGGCTGACTTTCCGTTCTGGTTACTGAACTTTGGCTATGTTTTGACTACGTTTGTTCTTTTTACTTTTATTATTAAACAAGTGTGATTTAATTATACTTCTGTCTCGGTCTGATTTCATGGTTTCTGACAGTGCGGCCTGCTAGGACCCTCCCAAGCTAAGTACAGCACAGTGCCGATGTCACTGCCACTTTTATAAGGTGATACCTTGGTTTCGAAAAAGTGTTTGAAGTAGAATAATATCTTTTGGAGCTACTGGGGAATATATGTAAATAAAAGTTTCTGTGCCCATAATTTAGCTTTAAGCATGATTAGCCTCTAAACTGCAAATAGCATTGATTGTCTATTGTTCATTACTCTATGTCACCTGTGTGCATTTGAAGTCAAACTAAAGACAATTGTTTTTAATCCGAAATACAGTAAGGGAGAGTTTTAACACCTGTCAGTTTTTTTTTTTTTTTGTATCAGTGTGTTCCACCTGTGTTCTATTAAGGAGAGTTCCCTACAGTTCCTGTCTTATAACCAAAACAGGAAGACCCTCTAAATTGAGGGGATTCCTGCTTTTTACCAGGGTCACCATAACTAATGTCCCTATTTATATTTCCCCTCTATTACTGTTCTAGGGTCAACCCAAAATGTCAGTGATAACAGTAAACAGGACAAATAGAGATGGTTTATCTACTTAAAGGGGGCATAGACAGCAATAAAAACCTGATGGATGTTCTAGTCCCTCTCCACTCTATCCAAAACAAAAACTAAAAATTAGGTATACTTTAAAAAAGCAAAAGCAATGTCTGTGCCTCTTCAATACGGTGATTTTCTCCTCACCATGACAGACAGTTATGCCCCGTACACACGAGCGGACTTTTCAACATCCAAAGTCCGACGGACTGAGTCCGTCAGACTATTCGATCGTGTGTGGGCTGCAACGGACTTTAGCTTCGCAAAAGTCTGACGGACTTTAGAAATGAAGCATGCTTCAAATTTTCCCGACGGAACTCCGCCGGACCCGGTCCCCTTCGAAAAATCCGCTCGTGTGTATGCTACTCCGACGGACTAAAACCGACGCTAGGGCAGCTATTGGCTACTGGCTATGAACTTCCTTATTCGAATCCAGTCGTACGTCATCACGTTCGACTCCGTCGGAGTTTGGTGTGATGGTGTGTGTCCAAGTCCGTTCGGTCGAAAAGTCCGCCAGAACTCCGTCGGAACTCCGGCGGAACTCCTTTGGAAGTCTGCCGGACATAAGTCCTCTCGTGTGTACGCGGCATTAGACGCGTTCTGTATTGCCACCTTGTGGTGGACTTTATTATCTACATATACAGTACTATCTACTAAGTAAAAGCTATTTTTTTTTCTCAAATGGAAGGGAATAAAATTCATTATTAAATGCTGTTGTTGATTTCATAATCATAAAGGAATTATACTGATATGCTGCACAATATGATTTATTTAGTTATTTAGTTACAGTATATGATTTCTGTACACCTGTACCTATTTAACCACATCAATATAGGGCACTTTCACCCCCTTCCTTCCCAGACCAATTTTCAGCTTTCAGCGCTGTCACACTTTGAATGACAATTGCGCGGTCATATAACACTGCAAATTAAATTTGTATACTTTTTTCACACAAACAGAGCTTTTTTTTTGGTGGTATTTAATCAGCGCTGGGGTTTTTATTTTTTTACGCTACAAATAAAAAAAGAACAACATTTTTTTTCTTCGTTTCTGTTATACAATTTTGCAAATAAGTAATTTCTCTTGATACATTTTGACCAAAAATTATGCTGCTACATTTATTTGGTAAAAATAACCCAAATCAGTGTTTATTTGGTGTTGGCAGTGATGGGGGACTGACAGATGTTTTATTGGGACAATAAATGTGTATAGGGACATCAGTGGAGCTTGGTGTACATTTGTATAGTGATCTGTAACAGTTCTCTGTATAAAATCATCCTCACACAGAGAGCTGTCACAGGTCTGCAGATTCCCCCTCTTTACCCCCCTCCCCCGCAATAAACTTTCACTGTGCTTAGCGGGGAGACCTGTCACAGAGACACGCGTCTCTGTTTACATTATGATGGCTGTGATTGGACACAGCCGTCAGGTGATCGGGAGGGCCAATCACAGCACCCATATCCCAATCTCTGCTCAGCTGGATCCTGTGATCAGAATGATCACAGGATCGAGCCGCAGCGTGCCTCGTGGCCGCACTGCGAGCACTCGTTCTGAGGGATGTTCCTGAACATCCACTCAGAACGAGGAAAGGACCACCCGGCCGTTTATGTGCAGTGGCCGGGTGGGTAAGAACAACAACATTTCTAAGGGCAGAGCTGCTTAGTATAACCTAAAATGCTGTCTGTTTCTTAACTGGGAAGGTTGCTATTGTGTAGCAAATGGTGGCCCGCGCTCTGAACACGGACCGAGCAATGCTTCTGTTTGAACCGTCAGGCCGCCAGTGTAAAGTGCCTCCACTCCACCACCTCTGCTGCAGGGACCGCGGGCGTCATGCAATGTCATTGGCAGGCGTCCCTTCAGCCAATGACATTGCATGACCCCTGCTGCTGCCTATCTCACAGCTCCTGGTCGGACAGCGAGGTAAGGCATGAAGTTACGGTCTCGGGCAGCTTCGGCAGCGACCCGCTTCCAAATAACAGGGAGGAGAGGCAGGAAGACAATATTAATATTATAATTTAATATTACATTCGCTATTGCTCACCCTTTTTGAAGCCAATTAGAGCCTCAGGCTCTAATCGTGTGCTTAAAAAAACCCTATTGAAGTTCATACGTCCAGCGCCTTGCATGTAGATCAGGGCCCGGACGCATGGATTAGGGGGGGCGGCTGCCATCGTTGACCTTTTCTCTTGGGAGTATTAATTTCCTAACCTTATCTGATCTAAAGTCCAGAAATGAATGAATTCCCTTAAATCACTGTTACTTTGAGAGATTCATTCTGTGGGGCACGCTATCCCAGTTTTCCTGAAGTCTCACCCCATGGCCTATAGGAAATTACAGTGAATATATTGAGGTTGATTTACTAAAGGCAAATATACTCGGCACTGCAAGTGCACTTGCTCCAGAGCTTAGTAAATAAGGTAAAACTTCACTTTGCAAAGATTATTCACTCACATGCAAGGAAAAAAATAACAGCATTTTTGCTTCTATGTGATTGAATGATAGAAATCCCCTCAGATCTAGAGCAACAATCCTCGGTACCGACAATACCGAGGGTGGTCGTTGAGACAGACACTTGAATTTCCTTGGGGGGAAGATGAGGTGCTGGTACCACTTTCTCCAGACTAGCAGCTGCTGTAGAAATCTCAGAGCGAACGGTGGCAGCGGGAACTGATACTTACACTGCGGTAGGGATGAGCCGAACACCCCCCGGTTCGGTTCGCACCAGAACTTTCGAACGGACCCAAAATTCATACGAACTTTAGAACCCCATTGAAGTCTATGGGACTCGAACGTTAGAAATAAAAGTGCTAATTTTAATGGCTAATATGCAAGATACTGTCCTAAAAAGGGTTTAGGGACCTGGCTCCTGCCCCAGGGGACATGGGTCAATGCTTAAAATGTTTTTAAAAATTGCCGTTTTGGCGGGAGCACTGATTTTAATGACGATTAAAGTGAAAAAAAAAGTGAAATATTCCTTTAAATATCATGCCTGGGGGGTGTACATAGTATGCCTGTGAAGTGCCACGTGTTTCCCATGTTTAGAACAGTCCCTGCGCAAATAACGTCATTTAAAACTGCTTGCGGTTTTAATGTTATATCTGGTTCCGGCAATATGGGTGAAAATCATTAAGAAAAATGGCATGAGTAGCCCCCCCTGCCCATTACCAGCCCCTTTGGGTCTTGTACGGATATTAAACCCCGTACCCATATTAAAAAAAGGAAATACGTGTGGCCCCCAGGCCCTATATATTCAGAACAGCAGTATACAGGCGGTGCAAACAAGACAGGGACTGTGTAGGTTTGTTGTGTTAAGTAGAATCTGTTTGTAATTTTCAACTGGTACATTTTTAAAGTGTAGCTCCAGTCAAAAAATCTATTTTTAAGCTTTTTGGAAAACATAGGAAGGGTTATCACCTCTGTATAATTTGTTTTGCCGTCCGTCTTTTTTCATCTCACTTCCTGTTGTCTCCTTCCGTTTGCAAGTAGGAGACGTTTGTAAGTTGGATGTTTGAAAGTAGGGGCCTTCCCTATATGCTCTGCAGAAATGGCGGAACAAGGTGTTGGTGTTGCCACAACATTGTAAGCCCTCAAAGTGACTCTTGGAGGGCGCTGGAGCGCCCTGCTGTGAACGATTATATCAAGAATTGTAATTACATGCCATTGTTGAACAGTGGTAGAAAAATTGGGCCTTTGGTGGTTGTGGTGCTGGTTCTGGTGCCACAACACTATAAGTCCTCACAGCTACTCTCGGTGGGCACAGGAACGGGCCCTGCTGTGAAATATTATATCAAGAATTGTAATTATATGCCCCTGTTAAACAGGGGCTGAAAAATTGGGCCTTAGGCACTGGTGCTGGTGCCACGACACTGCAACCTCTCCCATATACTCTAGTTGTAGTGCAGGAATGAGCCCGGCTGCAAAGCATTGCATCAAAAATTGTAATTAAACGCCCCCTGTTAAACAAGGGCTGAAAAATTGGGCCTTAGGCACTGGTGCTGGTGCCACGACACTGCAACCTCTCCCATATACTGTAGTTGTAGTGCAGGAATGAGCCCGGCTGCAAAGCATTGCATCAAAAATTGTAATTAAACGCTCCTGTTAAACAAGGGCTGAAAAATTGGGCCTTAGGCACTGGTGCTGGTGCCACGACACTGCAACCTCTCCCATATACTCTAGCTGTGGTGCAGGAATGAGCCCTGCTGCAAAGCATTGCATCAAAAATTGTAATTAAACGCCCCTGTTAAACAGGGGCTGAAAAATTGGGCTGGTGGCATCACCCAGAACCAAAAATGTTCTTCCAACATATCAGCGGAGGAGGAAGAGGATAGACAATCAACATAACAGGACAGTCACTCAGCGTCAGCATAGGCAGTCTTGAAGGGATGTGATATTTCAAAAAAAATTATTCAGTTACATCAGCTTCAGGTGCTTGGTAGCTGTGGGTGATCCAAGACTGATTCATCTGATGAAGGTCAGTCGATCAACTGAGTCGGTGGACAGGCGCACCCTTTGATCGGTAACAAAGCCACCAGCAGCACTGAAGGTGCGTTTCGAAAGAACGCTGGATGCAGGACAGGCCAGTAGCTCAATTGCATACTGTGCAAGCTCTGGCCAGTGATCCATCCTCAAGACCCAGTAAGCCAGAGGATTTTCGGTGGGGAAGGTGTCCAAGTCTGACCTTGCCCCTAGGTATTCCTGCACCATGTAAATCAGACGCTGGCGATGGTTGCTGGAACCGATCATACCTTGGGGCTGCGGACTAAAAAATTGTCTGAACGCATCGGTCAGACGGCCACCTTCTCCACCGCTCCTTCTGACCGATGCCTCAGCAACACGTTGTCCAGGACCAGGAGTTTGTAACCTCCCAGTCTCTGGGAACGTGTTGCACAGACCTTTCTACAAGGCCTCCCGGAGATGTCACATCCTCTGCTCCCTCTGCGACGGCAAGATAAGGTCGGGAACCTTACCCTTGTACTGTGGATCAAGGAGAGTGGCCAGCCAGTAATGGTGCCTCTCCTTGATCCGAAGAATACGAGAATCCTTCCGCAGGCTTTGCAGGATCAGGGAGGCCATGCAGCGTAGGTTAGCTGAGGCATTCGGTCCGGAGTCCTCTGGGTCACTAAGGACAACATGATCCGCAGCTACCTCCTCCCAGCCACGTACAAGTCCACGGGTTTCTTGGGACTGTAAATCATCCTTACAAGACTGCTGCTGCTGCTGAGTGCCAGCCTCCCCCTCCATGCTGACACAATCATCCTGCTCTTCCTCCTCATCCTCTTCCTGTGTGATGGGTGGCACAGCAGGAACACTGTCTGGATAAAGGGGGCCTTGAGAGGCAAGGAAGTCCTCCTCTTCCTGCCTCTGTTCTGCCTCAAGTGCCCTGTCCATTATTCCATGCAGCGTATGCTCCAAGAGGTGGACAAGAGGTACAGTGTCACTGATGCATGCACTGTCACTGCTCACCATCCTTGTGGCCTCCTCAAACGGTGACAGGACAGTGCATGCATCCCTGATCATGCCCCACTGGCGTGGTGAGAAAAAATCGAGCTCTCCTGACCCTGTCCTGGTGCCGTAGTAGCACAGGTACTCATTGATGGCCATCTGCTGCGTGTGCAGCCGCTGCAGCATGGCCAACGTTGAGTTCCACCTGGTGAGCATGTCACATATAAGGCGGTTCTTGGGCAGGTTCAACTCCTTTTGGAGCTGAGCCAGCCGAGCACAGGCATTAAATGATCGGCGGAAATGCACACAGACTTTCCTGGCCTGCTTCAGGACATCCTGTAAGTCCGGGTACCTGCCCAAGAACCGCTGCACCACCAGGTTAAGGACGTGAGCCACACAGGAGAGGAGGTTGGTGCCATTGTCGCAAACCACCATTCCTGGCTTAAGCTGGCGTGGCGTCAACCACCTCTCGGCCTGCCCCTGCAGAGCTGACAAAACATCTGCCCCAGTGTGGCTCCTGTCCCCCAAACAAACCAGCGCAAGCACGGCATGGCATAGTTTTGCCTGCGTACTTGGGTAGCCCCTGGAACGCCTACGGAGCACCGCTGGTTCTGAGGACAGAGCACTGGAAGAGGCCATGGAGGAAGAAGAAGAGGGGGGGTTGAGGAGAGAGGTGTGTCACAACCAATAGTAGCAGTTTGGAGGCGTGGTGGCGGAACAACCTCCAACACTACTGCACCTTGTCCTGCATCCTTCCCAGCTACCAGAAGAGTGACCCAATGGGTCGTGAAAGACAGGTAACGTCCCTGTCCATGCCTGCTGGACCATGAGTCAGCAGTAATATGCACCTTACCGCTGACCGTCCTGTCCAGCGAGGCAAGGACATTGCCTTCCACATGCCAGTAGAGAGCCGGAATCGCCTTCCGTGACAAAAAGTGGCGTTTGGGGACCTGCCACTGAGGAACCGCACATTGTACAAACTCACGGAAGGGGGCCGAGTCTACCAACTGAAAAGGCAGCAGTTGAAGTGCTAGCAATTTAGCCAAGCTAGCATTCAACCGCTGGGTATGTGGATGGCTGGGAGTGAACTTCTTTCGCCGGTCCAGCAGCTGGGGCAGGGACATTTGCCGGCTATAATCGGACGTGGGTGTACTGCTAGCAGAGTGCCCGGAAGCACTTGGCTGTGACACACCTAATTCTACACCTTCATTCCTCTCAGAGCAGGTTTCAGAGAGGACTGAAGGTCTAGTGGGGCTGGAGATCCCAGCTGATGAGGAGCAAGGAGAGGTCCGCTTTGTTCTTTGGTGTGGGTCTTTGAGGTGCGCTTGCCAACGAGCTGCATGGCAGGTCAACATATGTCTGGGCAAGCGTGTGGTGCCCAAGCGGCTGATGTTTTGGCCAAGCGAGATACACTTGAGACATATGTTGCAAATAGCAGCGGTGCCATCTGATGCACTTGTCTCAAAAAAGGCCCACACCAAAGAACTTTTAGAATAACGCGCAGAGGCAGAGCCCTGCACAGGCGGAGCTCTGCGGTGTGATTCAGTTGGTGTGCTGCCCCTAAGCTGGCCCCCGGAGGGCATCCTGTCTCGTTAGACATGTGCCTCCTCCTCCTCTCTCCTACCAGGCACCCACGTGGAGTCAGTGCCCTCATCATCCCCTCCCTCTTCATCGTTGGAGCAATCCTGGCAGTATGCTGCAGCTTGTGGAACATGACTGCCAGATTGCTGTCCTTCTTGAGCATCCCCTCTCTCTGCGCTCACGCTACTGCTTTCCTCTAGCTGAGTATCATCATCAGAGCCTACAAAACACTGGGCATCCTCCTGGAGCATGTACCCAACACTGTGCTCAAAGAGTTCAGGAGACTCCTCAGGAGGACGTGGTGGGTCTAGGGAAGGAGTCACTGATGATGACATTGAGAGGAGGGAAGACGATGCGTTGGCAGCTGCTTTGCTAGTACCCTGAGCCTGGGTGAGAGATGATGAGGAGGATGAAGAGGGCTTGGTCCTCCACTCTACCAAGTCTTCGGCATGTTGCGGCTCAACATGTCCAGCTGCCGAAAAGAAGGACAAGCGTGTCCCATGGCCACGTGCTGATGATGACGATACACCGCGTCCACGACCAGCACTGTTGTCTCTAGACACAGAGCCTGCTTGCCATCTTTTATCAGCTCGCGCCTGTCTGCTTCTCCTTGCTGGCCTTCCAGACATGGTAAGCAATTGGGTAGTGTATATTGTGCTGGAGGCACACACAACACCCACTCCTGCAGATGGCTCAATTAGAGAAGAGCTATATAGGTGGATATAACAGTGTATTCTGCGGTCAGGGCACGCAGACAGCACGCACAATCTCCTACAGCTGACTGCAAGCTCTATTTAAAAAGAGCAAGATAGCTAGCTATATAGGTGGATATAATGGTGTATACTGCACTACAGAAGAGCAAGAACGCAAAATCGGCTGATAACGAACGGTGTATACTGTGTTGAAGGTACACAGAACACCCACTATCTCCTACAGGCGCCAACACACTACACAAGGCCGCCGCGCTGGCGTGTACTACACAGCCTGAGCTATGATTGGCCACAGGCAGTATGCCTGTGGCCAATCATGGCTCTCCTCGCTGCCGGCGCTGTGATTGGCCAAGCATGCGGGGTCACAGTGCATGCTTGGCCAATCATGAGCCAGCAATGCACTGCAATGGAGCCGTGGGCCATGAGCGCCACACGAATTTGGCGCGAACGGCCCATAATGTTCGGTATTCGCCGAACGGGCGAACAGCCGATGTTCGAGTCGAACGTATGTTCGACTCGAACACGAAGCTCATCCCTACACTGCGGTCCCTGTAAAATCACTGGACAGAATGTGTTCAAATAGAGAAGAATCCACCCAGGCGGGGTAGGCCTACCGGAGTCAGCGGCACCGGACATAGGTTCCTCCATGGTGGCATACCTGCGGGCCCAATCAGCCCTCATTACCTGCATTGGTAGTGGCGGTCTGGCAGCCACCAGTAGTAGTTCTCCATAGCGGCAGCACTGACTCCAAGGACGCAAGAATACAGCATCGCTTGCAAACATTTCCCATGGCTGCAGAGCCAAAAAAAGCTATCTCCCCTCTAGGTACCATCCGAATACCCCTAGCAGTAATTGTTTCTGCAGAGGCAAAGAAACCAACTGGCAATTTCCCGTTGGTCATATTCAGCCCACACAAGATGGGTGACCTCAAACATGGGAGCTCCCAGATGCGCCATATTTCCTTTGGGGCTACGAGGTTTCAGCATGCAGGCCCAAGATGGTGACACAAGCAGCAATTAGTCCTCCTCTGCAGAGCGGGGGCTCCTCCCCCTGCCAACGGATTGGTGTAGATACTTTAGGAAACTTCAGCGCCCACCCTTTTCCTTCTGGAGCATGACAAATCTGTAATAGAGCCCATTTTAACCCTAGCAGCACTGGCGGGAAGGGTCAAAAGACCAGGATGATACTCTCCCATGAGCAATGAGACTTGCAGGTTCTTCCCCACATTGTCGGAATGCATAATCTATAAGAAGTAGAGATGTTACTTTCACACGGAACCAGACGAAATTCCGATGTAGCAGGTTGCCATGGGTGACTGCTGCGCAGATAATGCCTTTGCCCCACATTGGGTGCCAAATTTAGCCCTGCCCCGGACCCTTTGAGTCCTAATGGTAACCTCCATGGTTAGAGACAGCCAACATCCTTTTGTGTAGAGTGGGTTACAAGGCATGGTTTGTGTAACGCAAGGTGGATTGATGGGCGCCAGACACTTCTTAAATGCAAATAGATTTATAGTCTCTTGAACAGAACTGTGGGAGAGAAGGTTGGGCCAGGACTCCCTTAGGTAGATGCAATGTTAATTGGCAGACTCAGAGACTTCTATAGGCAGAGAGCCATGCAGGGAAAGGCATTCAGCTAGATACCAAATCTGCATGAGTAGAAAAGCTGTCTCCTGCTAACAGAGGCGGCCCTTTAATTAGGCAAATTAGGCGATTGCCTTAGGCCTCGCCCACAGAAAGGGCCTCGCCGTCGCGCGATTGCCTAATTTGCATATTGCATTTACGGTTGTTGTGTGACAGTGTGTCTGTGTGTTGACTCACTGTCATCATCATCATCATTATGTAACTGGGCGGCACTCGCAAGCGGCAGGGTGAGCGGGCGGCGGGCGCTCTGCGCATGGTGAGCTGACTCGTGCACGGTGCTTTCTGGCGTGCCACCGCCGCGATCCGCGGCGGCAGACGAGGCGGGACTACAATCTATCATGGTGGATGGTGGTGCTGGGCATGGCTCAAGCTGCCTGCATCCAATAGCAGGCTCCACTGCCACAGCGCCGTCCTCCAGCCTTTCCCCAAGTCAGCGATGGCGGCCCCAATGCATGGCGGGAGTTGTAGTTCTCCAACAGAGCACAGCACACAGACTTCAATAGGGCCATCTGGTGCCTGTGCTCTGCAGAGACAGTGAGACTACAACTCCCAGATTGCACTGCTGCAAGCAGAGAGAGAACATCGTGTATTGCTCCTCCCTGTCCTGCTGGCTTTAGCAGGGGACCGAGGCGAGGAGCAGGAGCAGGTATTCTAACTATAAATTAATATTAATATTTATATATATATATATATATATATATATATATATATATATATATATATATATATATATATATATATATATATATATATATATATATATATATATATATATAAGGAACTTAGGAAGCACTTTGCCATGAATGCAGAAAACAATTTAAACTCCTCCAATAATTCATAATAGGACTTGTGGATGCATTGCTGTAGTTTTTTTTCACACGCACACACACACACACACACACATATATGTATATATATATATATATATATATATATATATATATATATATATATATATATATATATATATATATATATATATATGTATGTGTGTGTATATATATATATATATATATATGTATATATATATATATATATATATATACATATATGTGTGTGTGTGTGTGCGTGTGAAAAAAACTACAGCAATGCATCCACAAGTCCTATTATGAATTATTGGAGGAGTTTAAATTGTTTTCTGCATTCATGGCAAAGTGCTTCTTTTCTGAAATGAATCTTTTGAAAATGTTGACCTATTCATTCATGTATCTTTAACCGCTTGAGATCCGCGCTATAGCCGAATGACGGCTACAGCGTGGACCTGCTTTCCCGGGACCACGTCTATTGACGTCGTCCCGTGCACGAGCGGCCTGTGTGCCCCCTGAGGGGCGCGCGTGGCGAGCTCTGTGATCGGCGAGTCTATGAGACTCGCCTGATCACGGATCGGAGCAAGGGGCCGATCCCGACCCCTTACCACGTGATCAGCTGTCAGCCAATGACAGCTGATCATGTGATCACAACAGAGCCAGTAAAAAAAAAAGCCGATCACCGGCGGCCATGATCGGCCCCGATCACGGCCAAGTTATCAGTACCCACCTGCCCCCTGCCAGTGCAACCTAATTAAAGTAAAAGTGCCACCCATCAGTACCGGCCCTTAGTGCCTGTAGTGCCACCCATCAGTGCCCATAGTGCCACCTATCAGTGCCCATAGTGCCACCTATCAGTGCCCACAGTGCCACCTATCAGTGCCCACAATCTGCCTCAACAACACTGCTGCACCTCATATGCCACATATCCGTGCCCATCAGCGTCATCTAACAGTGCCCATCAGTGCTGCCCCTCAGTGCCCAGCAGTGCCACCTATCAGTGCCACCTATCAGTGCCCATCAGTCCCATCTATCAGTGGTACCTATCCGTGCCCATCCGTGCCACCCATCCGTGCCATCTTATCTGTGCCCATTTTGCCCATCAGTGCCGCCTTATCTGTGCCCATCAGTGCTGCCTTTTCTGTGCCTATCAGTATCGCCTTATCTGTGCCTATTGGTGCCACCTTAACCGTGCCTATCAGTGCCCACCAGTGCTGCCTCATCAGTGCATTTCAATGAAGGAGAAAAATGACCTGTTTGCAAAATTTTATAACAAACTATTAAACATGATTTATTGTAATTTTTATTAGTAAAAAATAAAACTCCGAGCTGTAACTAAATACCACCAAAAGAAAGCTCTATTTGTGGGAAAAAAATGATAAAAATTTCATTTGGGTACAGTGTTGTATGACCGCGCAATTGTCATTCAAAGCGCATCAGCGCTGAAAGCTGAAAATTGGTCTGGGCAGGAGGGGGGTTTAAGTGCCCAGTAAGCAAGTGATTAACAAGACACTTTTATTTTCCCCCCCAAAAAAAAAAGAATAACTTGTCATCTGCTTTACTGAGGTTTTGGTATGCCTTTTGCTAGATCAATAGAATTAGCCCTGGTGTTGCATACACACGGTCGGACAAAGTTGTTGGAAAATCCGATTGTTCGGAACGTGATGACGTTCGATCGTTGCGACAGGACTACGTTGCGGCTAGTAGCCAATAGCTTTGATCTCGTAATTTGATCTGGGCACTTTGTCCAATCGGAATTCTCTACAAACGATTGGACCAAGTCCGATCGGATCATGTTGTCGGAAAATTTTATATCCAGCTGTTAAACTTTGTTGGTCGGACATTCCGACAGAAAAAGTCAGATGAAACCCACACACGGTCGGATTATCCAACAACGCAGTCCGATCGGACATTTTCAGTCGGTGTGTACAGGGGCTTAGAATAGTTCCACCATACTGAAGGTTGGTTCTCTATGAACCTTAGTAGCTAATGGGCCCATCATGGCACAAGCCATATCTTTATCCATTTCCTGTAACATGATCCACAATGTGCGAGTCAGCAAAAGCTTAGTATTATGGGTGACTCTTCCTTTCTGGATCATATTCACCTTTTCCTAACTTTCCTATCCAATACTTCCATTACTTTTTATTAGCTTCCATTACACTCCATCCTTTCCGTCTTAGACATGCTGTCTGTCTGTACTGTACCCAATCTCTGTCTATTGGTCTCATCATCGTTGTCTGTACTGTACCCTGTCACAGTGACAACTATTGATGAGCTCAGTGGCTGCGTTTTATGGCACAGTGGCTGCATTTGATGGGCTTGGTGACTGTGTTTTATGGCACAGTGGCTGCAATTGATGGCACAGTGGCTGCAATTGATGACACAGTGGCTGTGTTTGATGGGCACAGTGAGCCTGCAATTGCTGCTTTTTTTTCAGTTTGCACCCCCCCAAAAAAAATTTGAGCACCAGCCACCACTGGATGGGATCATCATTGTGCCCTTCTCCTTACTTGTTGAATGACAGGCTGAGGGCATGTACATTCCAGTTGAATGCCGTTGAATGAGGCTGGCTGTCATTCAAACTGGAGGGATTATTTTCTTTTTCATTTTAATTATTTTAATTCATTATCTTGCTGCAGTTCTGCTTTCACACACATATTCACACACATATGTGAAATGTTTCCTCCACCAAAAGATTTATAATTCTGTGCAGCTATTTTTGTGATTCATATTCCTCTGCCAGACAGTACAGAATGGTGTGACAGTACCACCTTTTTTATTACAATTAAGTAATACAGCAGTTTTATTTACCCTCTCCCTAAACCTGCTGACGATGAAGAAGCATTACACTGATAAGTTATCAATTATGCTCATTCTGTTATCATAGCCGCGCAGTCTCTGACCGTCTCCTGTATCATTGTCCGCACAGTCTCTGACCATTTCCTGTATCTTTGTGGTGTGATTGTCTGTCAGCTCCCTGTCTGTGGCTCCAACTTTTCATACCGTGTTGGCAAGGTAAGAGTTTGCTTGTCATTACCATAATAAAACTGTCTCCTGTATCATTTTCTGCACAGTCTCTGACCGTCTCCTGTATCATGGCCACACAGTCTCTGACCGTCTCCTGTATCATGGCCGCACAGTTTCTGACCGTCTCCTGTATCATGGCCACACAGTCTCTGATTGCCTCCTGTATCATGGCCGCACAGTCTCTGACCATCTCCTGTATCATTGTCCACATACAGTCTCTGACCATCTCCTGTATCATTGTCCACACACAGTCTCTGACCATCTCCTGTATCATGGCTGTGCAGTCTCTGACCATCTCCTGTATAATTTTCCGCACAGTCTATGACCATCTCCTGCATCTTTCTGGGGTGATTGTCTGTCAGCTCCCTGTCTGTGGCTCCAACGTTTGATATCGTGTTAACCAGGTAAGAGTTTGCTTGTCATTACCATAATAAAACCATCTCCTGTATCATTGTCCGCACTGACCATCGTCTGTAGCACTGTCTGCACAATCTCTGACCATCTCCTGTATTATTGTCTGCATAGTCTCTCACCATCTCCTGTATTATTGTCTGCATAGTCTCTCACCATCTCCTGTATTATTGTCTGCATAGTCTCTCACCATCTCCTGTATCATTGTCGACACACAGTCTCCGACCATCTCCTGTATCATTGTCCATACACAGTCTCCGACCATCTCCTGTATCATTGTTCATACACAGTCTCTGACCTTCTCTTGTGTCATGGTTTGGACTGTCCCTCAGGTGGGCTTAGCTGTCCCTTAGCTGGGACTGTACCTTTTCTGGATTGGATGGGTTGGACTATGTCCCTCACCTGGGTTGGACTATGTCCCTCAGCTGGGTCAGACTATGACTATATCCCTTAGCTGATTTGGACTGTCCCTTAGGTGTACTGGATTGTCGCAGTCCCATAGCTGAACTGAACTGTAACACTCCTATAGCTGAATTTGGCTGTCCCTCAGCTGGATTGGACTGTCGCTTAGCTGGGACTGTCCCTTAGCTGGATTTGACTATTCCTTAGGTGAATTGGATTGTCGCAGTCCCATACCTGGATTGAACTGTGACACTCCCATAGCTGTATTGGGCTGTCCCTTAGCTGGTTTGGACTGTCCCTTAGGTGGATTGGATTGTCACAGTCCCTCAGCTGGATTGGACTGTCCCTCAGCTGGGTTGGACTGTCCCTCAGCTGGGACTGTCCCTTAGGTGGATTGGATTGTCACACTCCCATAGCTGGATTGGCCTGTCCCTCATCTGATTGGACTGACCCTTGACTGGATTGGACTGTCCCTTAGATGGGTCACACTGTCCCTTAACTGAGTAGGACTGTGTATTGGGTGGATTGGATTGTCACAGTCCCATAGCTGGATTGAACTGTCACACTCCCATAGCTAGATTGGCCTGACCCTCAGCTGGATTGGACTGTCCCTCAGCTGGATTGGACTGTCCCTCAGCTGGATTGGACTGTCCCTCAGCTGGGTCGGACTGTCCCTCAGCTGGGTCGGACTGTCCCTCAGCTGGGTCGGACTGTCCCTTAGGTGGATTGGATTGTCACACTCCCATAGCTGGATTGGCCTGTCCCTCATCTGATTGGACTGACCCTTGACTGGATTGGACTGTCTCTCAGGTGGATTGGATTGTCACAGTCCCATAGCTGGATTGAACTGTCACATTCCCATAGCTAGATTGGCCTGACCCTCAGCTGGATTGGACTGTCCCTCAGCTGGATTGGACTGTCCCTCAGCTGGATTGGACTGTCCCTCAGCTGGGTCGGACTGTCCCTCAGCTGGGTCGGACTGTCCCTCAGCTGGGTCGGACTGTCCCTTAGGTGGATTGGATTGTCACACTCCCATAGCTGGATTGGCCTGTCCCTCATCTGATTGGACTGACCCTTGACTGGATTGGACTGTCCCTTAGATGGGTCACACTGTCCCTAACTGAGTAGGACTGTGTATTGGGTGGATTGGATTGTCACAGTCCCATAGCTGGATTGAACTGTCACACTCCCTTAGCTGGATTGGACTATCCCTTAGTTGGATTGGACTGTCTGTTAGGTGGATTGGATTGTCACAGTCCCATAGCTGGATTGAACTGCCGCACTCCCATAGCTGGATTGGCCTGTCCCTCAACTGGATTGGACTGTCCCTCAGCTGGATTGACTGTCCCTTAAATGGGTCAGATTGTCCATTATCTGGGAATGTCCTTTAGCTGAATTGGACTGTCTCTTGGGTGGATTGGATTGTCACAGTCCCATAGCTGGATTGAACTGTCGCACTCCCTTAGCTGGATTGGACTATCCCTCAGCCGGATTGGACTATCCCTCAGCCGGATTGGACTATCCCTCAGCCGGATTGGACTATCCCTCAGCCGGATTGGACTATCCCTCAGCTGGATTGGACTGTTTGTTAGGTGGATTGGATTGTCACAGTCCCATAGCTGGATTGAACTGCCGCACTCCCATAGCTTGATTGGCCTGTCCCCCATCTGATTGGACTGTCCCTCGGCTATATTGGACTGTCCCTCAGCTGGGTCAGGCTGTCCCTTATCTGTTACTGTCCCTTAGCTGGGCCGGACTGTCCCTTAGCTGGGCCGGACTGTCCCTTATCTGGGTCGGACTGTCCCTTATCTGGGTCGGACTGTCCCTTATCTGGGACTTTCCCTTAGCTGGATTGGACTGTCTCTTAGGTGGATTGGATTGTCACAGTCCCATAGCTGGATTGAACTGTCGCACTCCCTTAGCTGGATTGGACTATCCCTCAGCTGGATTTGACTATCCCTCAGCTGGATTTGACTATCCCTCATGGGTTTGGCTGTCCCTCAGCTGGGTTTGGCTGTCCCTCAGCTGGGTTTGACTGTCCCTCAGCTGGGTTTGGCTGTCCCTCAGCTGGGTTTGGCTGTCCCTCAGCTGGGTTTGGCTGTCCCTCAGCTGGGTTTGACTGTCCCTCAGCTGGGTTTGACTGTCCCACAGATCGGACTACCTCTTAACTGGATTGGACTGCCTCTTAGCTTTTTGTCAGATATACACTGAAAAACTCATTATGCAAGTACCCTTGTTAACCAGTGAATTTGTTTGCTTATAAAGGGTGTGACAACAGCAAGTGATTTAGCATGAAAACAGTTTGACCAATTGAGAGACCAGAAGCAGAAATCACTTCAATCAATTAAATTCTGTTCCAGCATTGGTCTTTTTACCATTTTGTTTATTTTGTTCTAAAATTGTGTGTTAGTACACTGTGTGTAATTACTAGATTAGCAGAATTTACTTTAGTTTTCCATAAATTTAAAACAAATATGCAAAAAGGTGGAAGAGAACGTGACAAAGGGCGAAAATTTGAATCTGGTCACCAAAAAAGAAAAAAGAATATTGCTTTTGAGGAATGCAAACAAGAGCTACGTGGCTCTATGCATAAGTTTTTGAAGACAGGCAAGATAAATACAAGTCAAGAGGTGCCTGAGCATCAACACGAGACGATGGAATCAGTTTTGACTGAAATAGAAGATGATTCACAGCCAAGCACTTCTGTTGAATCTGAATCGTATGCCATTTGGGGTAGCGCAGAAGAAGGAATTCAAGAAAGACCTAGTGTTCCTGATTCTGAGCAATCAGAGTCTACATATCAGCCTCTAAGTTATGATCCTGGAGAATGGACTTTTCCAGTGGAAGATAAAGACCGAATCTGTTTTATACAGAAAGGACCAGTAAGGGAAGAAAATTTAACTTTTCCATTAGACAGTGGAAAAAGACATTTTTCTACCTTTCATTACACCAGGGTTCTAAGCAACAAGGAAACACAAGACCGGCGCTGGTTAGTTTATTCCAAAAGCAAGGACTGTGTTTTCTGTTTTGCCTGTCGTTTGTTCTCACCATTAGGGAGCGCTTTAGTGTCTAATGGCTGCAATGACTGGAAGAACCTGAGCAATCGTCTTGGTTTGCATGAACACAGTTCTGACCACTTAAAGAACATCATCACATGGATGGAAACTGAGAAAAGATTTAGATGTGGGAAAACTATTGATGCATCGGTGCAAAAGCAAATACTCCTGGAAAAGCAACGTTGGCATGAAATTCTGGAAAGGCTTATAGCCACTGTTCAATTCTTGTCATGCCATAACTTGCCATTTCGAGGACACAGAGATAATTTAGAGGAAGAGAATAGTGGCAATTTTATCGATCTAATAAAGCTTTGTGCAAGGTTTGATCCTGTTCTTCGTGAACACTTGCAACGAATTGAAGCGAAACGTATTCACAACCATTACTTGGGAAAAAACATACAAAATGAACTAATTTCATTGATGGCCAAACTTGTCAAGCAAAAAGTAATTGAAAAAATTCTTCAAGCTAAATATTATTCCATAATTCTGGATTGCACTAGGGATGTGAGCCACATTGAACAGATGACTGTGGTATTACGACATGTTGATGAAATATCTGGAGATGTTGAAGAGCATTTTATTGGATTTTTACCAGTTGAGAAAACGACAGCTGAAGAGTTAACTAAAACCATACTGCTGGAAATTGAGGAATCAGGTTTGGACATCAAAAATTGCCGTGGTCAAGGATATGACAATGGAGCAAACATGCGAGGGGAGAAAAGTGGTGTAAAAACTAGGATATTAAATATCAATCCTTTAGCTTTTTTTACACCCTGTGGTTGCCATAGTTGGAATTTGGTTCTGGGTGATGCAGCAGCATCTTGTGTAAAAGCCAAATTATTTTTTGGCGTTTTGCAAAGACTTTACACATTGTTTTCTGGCTCATCCAATAGATGGGCAATTTTAAAAGAGAAGGTAAATATTACCCTCAAGCCATTGTCAGAAACCAGATGGGAGTGCAGAGTCGAGAGTGTAAAGGCTGTCCGTTACCAGCTAAAAGAAATTGCTGAGTGCCTGGAAGAGATGACACAGATGAATGCTGATCCTGCTTTCTGTAGTGAATGTAATTCACTAAAAGAAGAAATTTTGTCATACGAGTTTGTTCTGTCATTAATTGTATGGTATGAGATTTTAGTAAAAATCAACCTTATCAGCAAGGTGTGGCAAAAGTCTTGTATGCAGCTGGACACTGCAGTAAAACATTTGGAGGCCTTCCTGTGCTGGCTGAAAGAATATCGCCAACATGGCTTTAATTCTGCCATTGTTACTGCCAGAGAAATTGCTGAAGAAATGGACATTCCAAAAGAATTTCGACAGTGCAGGATACGCAGGACCAAAAGAATGTTTGATTATGAGTGTCCAGATGAAGCAGTTGTTAACCCTGCAGACAGGTTTAGAGCAGAATATTTCAATGTTATTGTCGACAAGATTCGTGCTAGTGCTGAGCCTCGCTTTGAAGGTTTAAAAAGCTATGTCAGCAATTTTGGATTTTTATATGATATCTCCTCTTTATGCATGAAATCTGAGAAAGACTTATTAGAAGACTGCAAAGAACTTGAAGCCCTACTTACTTTACCTAATTCTTCTGATTCTGACATAAGAGGTCTGGAATTGTATGAAGAGCTACGAATGTGTATGCGTACTGTACCTCCAAAATTGAATATGTCCGATTCCTTGAAATATCTCATTGATAACAATTTAACTGACGTTTATCCAAACATCTATATTGCATTGAGAGTCATCTTAACAATTCCAGTTACTGTTGCATCAGCTGAGAGGAGCTTTTCAAAACTAAAATTAATAAAAACTTACTTAAGATCAACTATGAGCCAAGAGAGATTATCTGCCTTAGCAGTTTTGTCCATTGAACGTGATCTGGCTTCAAAATTAAATTATTCATCTGTGATAGATGAATTTACAACTGCCAAATGTAGGAGAATGTTTTGAAACTTCTGATATTGAAACATTAAAAAAAAATGTATTACTGTTAAAACTTTCCAGGGGATTTGTGTATGAGCCCCAACTATAGTTAGCACATGTATTGTGGCATTGTATATTGAAACAAAGTTTTTTTTTGTTTGTTTTTGTTTTGATTGACTTTCAGTAAGTGCCTGAGAATTCTAATAGGGCACTCTTACACCAGGCTGTTTTCCTGCAGGCACCGTAAATAGACACGTGTACAGAATTGACAGGCATTTATTGGAGCAGCACCATGGTAGCTGCAGATCAAACAGAAGCAGCTTCCTTGGCTGTATAGGATAGGAGAGTTTAATGTCACTTTAAGGCTGTCAGCAGATTGGCCTCTACAAACTCAACAGTGTCTAAAAATGGAGAGCAACTAAGGAAGTGCAAAGTGGGGTGAGACAGTGTACTACTACTACTACATTTTAAACAGTATAGACACTAAATCTACCAGGACTTAATTTTCTGACAAAACTTCCAATTTAAGGTTTTTTTTATATTTTATTGATGTTTTGCTAAAGAAAACAAGAAACTGAGTTATTTTCTTACTTGAGAAATATTGCACTTTACACCTATTATGTTCCATGCACTACTGAGCAAATATGCCAAGTTACATATTTCTATGTTTTTATGTTTTCCATTTTTGTAAAAAAAATCACTTGTTGCATCCTTGTTGCATTAAACAGGTTATATGCAAGAATAAGTTTGTTGACACATTTATTTTACATTTACAAGACAGACAGCACAGAGAATAATAAGTAGGCAGCTGCACAATTTGATCTATATCTGTGTGCGTGTAACATATATATATATATATATATATCTATATATATATATATATCTATATATATATATCTATATATATATATATATATATATATGTATATATATATATATATATATATATATATATATATATATATATATATATATATATATATATATATATATATATATAATCATACCTACCCACCCACCCTATGTTATGATAGTTGATTAAAAAATAATTGGTTAGAGAAATTTATAGCAACTGTGAATTCATAGGATTTAAGTTAATATATGCATTTATACAGTTAATTTTTAATAGTTTTTTAAAATATTTTTGCCATTATGGGTGTGAGTGGGGCCTCATGTCTAAGTTTTGCCTAAGGCCTCACAAAGTCTAGAGCCGCCTCTGTGTGTTGTTGGCCAGATCAACAGGTGAAAACAGATTGAAAAAAGCCTAAAAAAGAAAACCATCTAAAACCATCTAATGATTGGTAAGCTGCAATATATTACATTTTTGGTTTTGGATTTAGTACCACTTTAACCTTGTCTGATATAGTCCAGTATATTTATTAGTTTTTTTCCTAATCTTTATCTTTCTAGAGTACAAAGATTAAAAGCTAACCAACACATAAACTCTGTTACAAAGTAACATAATTACAATAAATAACCCAGGTGTTAATCAACAATGACATTAACAATTACACAATGGGTAGTGGGGCATATCAGATACATGTACCCAAATGAGATCTACATGAAGGTAAACACACAAACTGCACAGTCACAGTTTAACACTTTAGGCAGAATGAGAGAGCTAACAAAATGAATTTCCTGTTTTCTATCACATCACAAACAATAATTATTGACAGGCTGCACACATAATAGTATTATTAAATCAAAAAATAAAACATGGAATACTTAGGTTTATTACTCAGCATGGGCATTCGCATGGGGGGCAAGTGCCCCCACCCCCCAGAGCAAGTGTCCACACACACAACCCTCATAATTTCCACCCCCCTGCTCTCATTTTGGCGAGTGGAAACTAGCGGAGGGTGAGTGTGGAGCAGGGGCGGACTGGGCTGATTGGGCTGAAGCACTGCGGCCATCGGGGGGGTGGCTCCCTGCCCCCAGGCCACTCTGATGTCCTGTACAAAAGGCAGCACTGCTTCTGCCGGAAGTGATCAGCCAGGAAACTGTCAGAAGGATCGGGCCGGCCAGATGACACAGAGCGGGGATCTCCCGCTGAGACACAGCTTGTATAAGAATAGCTGGCTACTGTCAAAGTCCCGCCTCCTGGACCAACACTGGACCAGTGTGCTGTCTATTAGAGTAGCCAGTCTAGGAGGTGGGACTTCATTTGACAGCAGTGGCTATTCATATACAAGCTGCGTCTCAGCGGGAGATCCCTGCTCTGTGTCATCCGGCCGGCAGATCCTCCTGATTCCTCCCTGATGCATTGCTGGGCACTGATGAGGCTGCACGTAGGGGCAGTGATAGGCTGCAATGATGGATACTGCTGAAAGGCAACATGTTTTAGTTCATGATATAAGAGGTGTTTGAAATATGAACGATGGCTATACCAGGCCTTCGCATTCTTGGGGGCTGTCTGGCTTGGCTCCGGACCATCTGGTGTGATCAAACAGGGCCATGGCAGCCAGGATAATTGATGACGGTGGGTTACAAACATCAAAGGTCCAACAGGCTTTCACCTGGGATACAGAGACATGATACATGGACAATGCTGCCCCTAGAGGCCAATACAGCATGACGGACAGTAATATATTGAGGAGGACTGCCCCATAAATACTGTGATTCGTCAAAAGTCTAGATGGGATGACAATGGGGTTGGGTCTGGATAGTGTACGATTGAAGTATAAAAGGACTGAACGAGTCAGAGAGCTCTCTCTACCATTTTAGAGCCTCATGGCTCTCTATCATCTTGAGCCAAGCTGAGGAGGCCGTGTGATAAGTATCTTCGAAGTACTTGTGTTATATGTTCTATTGTTCTATGCTTTGTAATATCTTCCTTTATTATTATTATTATTCAGGATTTATATAGCGCCAACAGTTTGCGCAGCGCTTTACAATATGAGGGCAGACAGTACACTTACAATACAAATCAATACAGGAGGGATCAGAGGGCCCTGCTCGTTAGAGCTTACAATCTAGTATCTTCATGTTAGCATTTTCCTATTTTCTTGGGAAATAAATAAGACATTGTTTTACTAAGCAGCGTGTTTGTTTTCATAGCTAACCTTATATTATTGTGATATCAACAGTAACATGTGATCAGAGTTTTAATAGACTAGTTAACTATAGGAATAGACAAGTTAATACATGTATGGAATAAATAGAGGGAATCCATAACCACCCTCAGATGATAATATTTCGTTTAGATCTTATTCCAATTGCAGCTTTTGTGGAATTTATTTCTGCACAGAATCCAAACCCTAATGTATTTTTGTCTTAAAGCGGAGGTCCACCCTAAAGTGGACCTTCCGCTCATCGGAACCCTCCCCCCCTCCGGCGCCACAATTGGCACCTTTCAGGGGGGAGGGGGGTGCAGGTACCTGTACAGTACAGGTATCTGCACCCACTTCCGGGATAGCTCTCTGCGGAAAGGGCCGTAGATTACGCCCCTTTCCGAAAGTCCCCCTCTGCCTGCTGGGAAACACACAGATCCCAGAGGCAGCGGGTCCATCCTTATTGCGCAGCGCGACTCGCGCATGCGCAGTAGGGAACCGGGAAATGAAGCCGAAAGGCTCCACTTCCTGATTCCCACACCCAAGATGGCGGCGGCAGCACCCGAGAGACGATCGAGAGATCGGCTTCGGGTGCCGACATCGCGGGCGTGCTGGACAGGTAAGTGTCACTATTTTCAAAGTCAGCAGCTGCAGTATTTGTAGCTGCTGGCTTTAAAAAAAAAAAAAACGCGGACTCCCGCTTTAAGTCACTATAAGCTAAGTCCTCAACTACACCTAGAACTGCAAGCCTTCTCTACTGTGGACACTTATAGGCTGCACTGATGGGCATTGATATACTTTATGTTAATATTGTTAAAAGTTGTTGTTAAAATTTATTTTTGGAATTTAATTCTGCATAAAACATTTAACAGTGTAATTTCATGAGATAATTTATGAGGGTTATTTAGGGGCGGACTTAGGGGCGGGGCAGGATAGGGGTTAAAAATTGATTAGAAATTGCTAATCAGACAATGGCAGCTTGATCCTTCTTTTAAGCCTTTGCATCAGGTTTCTCAAACCTTTGCAAGCCTGCGCTTTATATGATGACTAAGCTCCTCCCTTTCATGACATTGTCAAAAATGGGTGGAGCATGGGTGACCTTAACCACTTCAATACTGGGCACTTATACACCTTCCTGCCCAGACCAATTTTCAGCTTTCAGCACTGTCACATTTTGAATGACAATTGCGTGGTCATGCTACACTGTACCCAAACTACATTTTTATAATTTTGTTCCCACAAATAGAGCTTCCTTTTGGTGGTATTTGATCACCTCTGGGTTTTTATTTTTTGCTAAACAAATAAAAAAAAGACCGAAAGTTTTGAAAAAAAATGTTTTTTGTTTCAGTTACAAAATAAGTACGTTTTCTCCTTCACTGATGGGCACTGAAAGGTGGCACTGATGGGCATCGATGAGGTGGCACCAATGAGGTGGCACTGATGAGGTGGCATTGATGGGCACTAATATGAAGCACTGATGGGGGACTGATAGGCAGCACAGATGGGCACTGATATGCGGCACGGATGGGCACTGATTGGCATCCATTGTGGGCACTGATTGGCATCCCTGGTGGTCTAGGGTGGCATACCTGGTGGTGACATCCCTGGTGGTCCTGGTGGCATCCCTGGTGGTCCAGTTCCGGCATCCTTGGGGGGGCTGCACAGACCCCCCCCCCGTCAGAGGAGAAGCCGTGATCATTGGACATGGCTGATCACGTTGTAAAGAGTCCCCGTCAGAGACTCTTTACCTAGATCGATGTTGTTCCAGATTGACACATTTCAACAATGATCACCGTGATGTGTGCCCCTAGGGGCGCGTAGCGGCTTAATATCCTGGCGATGTCAGGATATTGAAACCACTTTGCTGCCATCATTTTGCTATATGGTGGGCGGCAAGTGGTTAAAATTATGCCCCCCCCCCCTGAAAAAAGTCCTGCAGACTCCCATGTCACTCAGTACTCCAGGTGCAATCCCACCACCTACTGGAGTGGATATCCATCTATACAGGGACCCTCCAGTGCCACATTTAACGCCTTTCGGGGGGACCTGTTTTGACAGGTACCTGTCCCAACTTTCGAGAGATCTCGCTGTGGCGAGATCACGCTGAAGTTCAGCCCTCCTCCTCCTTCCCCTGCTGCTAGGACATTCAGAAAGCAAAGCGCACTTCGCGCATGCACAGCAGGGAACTGTCTGTGAAGCCGAAAGGCTTCATTGCCGATTTCCCTTACCACAAATGTTGGCAGCAGCACCTGAGAGCTGATAGTAACATTGGCTGGGGTGCCGACATCTCTGGATTCCAGCACAGGTAAGTGTCCTAATATTAAAAGTCAGCAGCTACAGTACGTGTAGCTGCTGACTTTAACTATTTGCTGGGGGGGGGGGGGGGGGACTCTGCTTTAAGCACCATAAAGAGAAGCATGTTTGATTCCATGGAGAGGAGATTGTGAAGTGTTTTTTGTCTTACCTTTAGGCTGCATTCACACATGATCGTGGGCGGAATTGCTGCGATTCCACCCTGCAATTTCAAATGGCTGAAAAACGAAGGCTGTGCTTGCGATGTTATTACTTCTAATTGTGCCGCGATTTAAAAAAAATATGTGAAAAGTGTGGCGTGCATTTGTATTCAGCCCCCTTAGGTCAATATTTTGTAGAACCATCTTTCACCGCAATTACAGCTGCAAGTCTTTTTGGGTGTGTCTCTACCAGCTTTGCACATCTAGAGAGTAAAATTGGTGCCTATTCTTCTTTGCAAAATAGTTTAAGTGATTGTAAAGTGTTTTTTTTTCTTTTCTATAAAAATAACAAACATGTTATACTTACCTGCTCTGTTGCAGTGGTTTTGCAAAGAGCAGCCAAGATCCTCCTCTTCTCGGGTCCCTCTTCGGCTCTCCTGGCCCCTCTCTCCTATCAAGTGCCCCCACAGCAAGCAGCTTGCTACGTGGGCACCCGAGCAAGGTCACAGCTCCCTGTGTCCATTCAGTCATAGAGCTACGGCCCGGCCCCACCCCCTTTCTCTCCTGATTGGCTAACTGAATTTGATTGGCACCACTGCTGTGTCTCAGCCAATCAGGAGGGAGAGTCTCGGACGGCCAAGACACTCGTGGACATCGCTGGACAGAGATGGGACTCAGGTAAGTATTAGGGGAGCTGCTGCACACATGAGGCTTTTTATCTTAATGCATGGAATTCTGACTTTACAACCCCATTAAGCTCTGTCAGACTGGATGGAGAGCTTCTGTGAACAGTCATTTTCAAGTCTTGCAACGGGTTCTCAATTGGATTTAGGTCTGGATTTTGACTGGGCCATTCTAACACATTAATATGCTTTGATCTAAACTATTCCATTATAGCTCTGGCTGTATGTTTAGGGTCGTTGTCCTGCTGGAGGCTGAACCTCTGCCCCATTCTCAAGTCTTTTGCTGACTCTAATAGGTTTTCTTCTAAGTTTGCCCTGTATTTGGCTCCATCCATCTTCCCATCAACTCTGACCAGGTTCCCTGTCCCTGCTGAAGAAAAGCATCCCCACAACATCATGCTCCCATGTTTTACAGTGGGGATGGGGTGTTCAGGGTGATGTGCAGTGTTAGTTTTCTGCCACACATAGTGTTTTGCTTTTAGGCCAAAAAGTTTAATTTTGGTCTCATCTGACCAGAGCACCTTCTTCCACATGTTTGCTGTGTCCCCCATATGGCTTCTCGCAAGCTGCAAACAGGACTTCTTATGGCTTTCTTTCAACAATGGCTTTCTTCTTGTCACTCTTCCATAAAGGCCAGACTTATGTACACACGAGCGGAATGTCCGACAGAAAAAGTCAGACGGAAGTTTTTCATTGTATATTCAGATCGTGTGTATGCCTCATCTGACTTTTCTTTACAAAAATTCTGACGGACCTAGAAATGGAACATATTTTAAATCTTTCTAACGGAACCAATTTCTATGAGGAAAACCGTTCGTCTGTATTCTGTTCCCAACGGACCAAAAACAACGCATGCTCTGAAGCAAATACGAGACGGAGGCTATTGGCTACTTGCTATTAAACTTCCTTTTTCTAGTCCTGTCATACATGTTGTACATCACCACGTTCCTAACGATCAGACTTTGGTGTGATCGTGTGTACGCATGACAGTTTCAGCGGAACTCTGTTGGGACCCTGTCGGAAAAACCTTCAGAGTTTATTCCGACTGGAAAACTGGTCGTGTGTATGCAGCATAATAGTTCTGTGGACAGATTCTCCCACCTGAGCTGTGAATCTCTGCAGCTCCTCCATAGTTACCATGGGCCTCTTGACCGCTTTTCTGATTAATGCTCTTCTTACCTGGCCTGTCAGTTTAGGTGGACGTCCATGTCTTCGTAGGTTTGCAGTTGTGCCATACTCTTTCCATTTTCGGATTATGGATTGAACAGTGCTCCACGAGATGTTAAAAGCTTGGGATATTTTTTTTATAACTTAACCCTGCTTTAAACCTCTCCACAACTGTATCCCTGACCTGTATGGTGTGTTCCTTGGCCTTCATGATGCTGTTTGTTCACTAAGGTTCTCTACCAAACCTCTGAGGGCTTCACAGAACAGCTGTATGTATATTGAGATTAAATTACACACAGGTGGGCTCTATTTACTAATTAGGTGACTAATTAGGTGACTTCTGAAGGCAATTGGTTCCACTTGATTTTAGTTAGGGGTATCAGAGTAAAGGGGGCTGAATACAAAGGCATGCCACACTTTTCAGATATGTATTTGTAAAAAAACGTAGAAAACCATTTATCATTTTCCTTACGCTTTACAATTATATCCCACTTGGTATTCCCAATAAAGTATAGTATTGGTGTTGGTAATCTCAATAAAATACATCTACATTTTTGGTTGTAACATGTCAAAATGTGAAAAATTTCAAGGGGTCTGAATACTGAATACTTTTTCAAGGCTGTGTGTGTGTGTATATATATATATATATATATATATATATATATATATATGTGTGTGTGTCATATAATGGGTGGGTTACTTTCCTTTCTGTCTGTAGTATGTAAGGTAATCAATGTAAGACAGATTTTTTTTTTTAAACAAATAGAACTTTATTGAAAGAACAATAGACGAGAAGCAGTACAGAATACCAAATCTTTTACATATTAGGCATAAACATTCAACATTTGGTATTTAGCACTAAATCACATAAACACAGTACATCCGCATATAACTCAGATTGAACAATAAACAATCAAACAATAGACTTCTGTTAAGAATGGAGACCCCGGGCAAAATACTCATTCCAGTAAGGCCGCGTACACACGCGCGGACTGTTTGCCCAACCTTGTTCGTCAAACAGTTTGTCAAACAGTCCGCTCAAAATTTGCATGAGCGGACTTGCCCACACACGAGCGGACTGTTTGACGAACAAGGTTGGGCAAACAGTTCGCTCAACTTTTGAAATGAACGGACTCGCCCACGTAAGGAGGACGCAAATCCGCCCATTTCGAGCGCGTGTACAGGTAGGCGGGGCCCGCGAAGGAGACGTCGCGGGCTCCGCCGCCTGGAATGGGCTTAAAGGGGAACCCCAACGCCGAAAAAAATCGGCGTGGGGGTTCCCCCCAAGTCCACACCAGACCCTTGTCCGAGCACGCTACCCGGCCGGCCAGGAAAGGGGGGCGAGCGAGCGCGCCCCCCCTCCTGAGCCGTACCAGGCCGCGTGCCCTCAACATGGGGGGTGCCTTGGGGAAGGGGGGGCCGCGCGGCCCCCCCACCCCAAAGCACCTTGTCCCCATGTTGATGAGGACAAGGGCCTCTTCCCGACAACCCTGGCCGTTGGTTGTCGGGGTCTGCGGGCGGGGGGCTTATCGGAATCCGGGAGCCCCCTTTAAGAAGGGGGCCCCCGGATACCGGCCCCCCACCCTATGTGAATGAGTATGGGGTACAATGTACCCCTACCCATTCACCTGTGAAATAAAGTACAAAAAAAAACACAACACATGGAAAAAGTATTTTATTGCACAGCTCCGGGGGTCTTCCGTCTTCGGGGGTCTTCTCGCCGGACTCCTCCGCTATGTGTGTGTAGCTCTTTTACTAGCGGAGGAGTCCGGCTTTCTTCCTCCCCGCCGCCGGCCTCTTCTCCCGACTTCGGGGGTCTTGTCCCCCTCTTCGGTTCTTCTGCCGGGCCACCGCGCCTGGTCCGGTGGCCCGGTCTTCTGTCGCCGTCTTCCGTTCTTCTGTCGCCGCCTTCGGTTCTTCTGCCGGGCCACCGCGCCTTCTTGTAGCTCTTTTACAGGCGGTGGCCCGGTCTTCTGTCGCCGCTGTCGTCGTCGCCGCCACCTTCCGTTCTTGTTCTTCTTCTTCTTCTTCTTCTTCTTCTCCTGGAGATGTTGACTCGACGAGCTCTCCGGCCGGAATGCCAGAGCCGCGCTGTGCGGTCACTTATATAGTGACAATGGGGCGGTGTCACATGGTATATGTCACATGGGTTGGTCACATGGTGACCCCGCCCCCTTACGATGTCATAGTCCCCATGTGACATCAACCCATGTGACCAACCCATGTGACATATACCATGTGACACCGCCCCATTGTCACTATATAAGTGGCAGCGGAGCGTGTCCCTGGCATTCCGGCCGGAGAGCTCGTCGAGTCAACATCTCCAGGAGAAGAAGAAGAAGAAGAAGAACAAGAACAAGAACGGAAGGCGGCGGCGACGACGACAGCGGCGACAGAAGACCGGGCCACCGCCTGTAAAAGAGCTACAAGAAGGCGCGGTGGCCCGGCAGAAGAACCGAAGGCGGCGACGGAAGACGGCGACAGAAGACCGGGCCACCGGACCAGGCGCGGTGGCCCGGCAGAAGAACCGAAGAGGGGGACAAGACCCCCGAAGTCGGGAGAAGAGGCCGGCGGCGGGGAGGAAGAAAGCCGGACTCCTCCGCTAGTAAAAGAGCTACACACACATAGCGGAGGAGTCCGGCGAGAAGACCCCCGAAGACGGAAGACCCCCGGAGCTGTGCAATAAAATACTTTTTCCATGTGTTGTGTTTTTTTTTGTACTTTATTTCACAGGTGAATGGGTAGGGGTACATTGTACCCCATACTCATTCACATAGGGTGGGGGGCCGGTATCCGGGGGCCCCCTTCTTAAAGGGGGCTCCCGGATTCCGATAAGCCCCCCGCCCGCAGACCCCGACAACCAACGGCCAGGGTTGTCGGGAAGAGGCCCTTGTCCTCATCAACATGGGGACAAGGTGCTTTGGGGTGGGGGGGCCGCGCGGCCCCCCCTTCCCCAAGGCACCCCCCATGTTGAGGGCACGCGGCCTGGTACGGCTCAGGAGGGGGGGCGCGCTCGCTCGCCCCCCTTTCCTGGCCGGCCGGGTAGCGTGCTCGGACAAGGGTCTGGTGTGGACTTGGGGGGAACCCCCACGCCGATTTTTTTCGGCGTTGGGGTTCCCCTTTAAGCCCATTCCAGGCGGCGGAGCCCGCGACGTCTCCTTCGCGGGCCCCGCCTACCTGTACACGCGCTCGAAATGGGCGGACTTTCCGAGCGGGAACAGTCCGCTCATTTCGAAAGTACAGCGGACAAGCCCACACACGGGCGGACTGTTCGCTCAAACACAGTTTCAGCGGACAGTTTTTCGGAATTTCCGAAAGACTTTGTCCGTCCAACTGTCCGCTGAAACTGTCCGCTGAAAGCCCACACACGAGCGGACTGTCCGCCCAAACACTGTTCAGCGGACAAGGTTGGGCGAACAGTCCGCCCGTGTGTACGCGGCCTAACTGTCATATCCCCTTTACAAGAGCAGACAGTCTAAAATTAAATCAACTGGAGCTAGACCAGGAACATCCAGCCAAGGTGCCCAGATTATGTTGAATTTTTTCACACTACCCCTGTGCTAATAGATGTATTTTTCTAGCCTAATAGTATCGCCCATTTGATCCAGCCACTCCTTCACTGTGGAGGGTTCCGTTGAATTCCAGTGCCTCAAAATGTATTTCCTAGCCTGGAAAAGAGCCCTAGCTATCGCTAGTCTAGAGACTTTCCCCTCGGGGACTTTATCTATAATTCCCAATAAGCACAGTTCAGGGTGTTCAGTAAGATGGACCTCAAATACTAGTTAATTGTTCCCAACGCATCCTTCCAATAGATATGCAATTTTGGGCACCTCCATAACATATGGATCAGGTCAATGACAGATTTTATCCATGTGAAACATTTATGTATATAGATAACGCATATCCACAATTAATGCATCAGTCTACTAACTGTTAATCGGGTATTGCTGATATGTTTTATAGTGTATCTACAGTACATAATTAGATATATGTTATGGTATACAGCACTTGTGGGTTAGTCATTAGGAGGTGTCAAACCTGTGACAAAAAGAAGAACTTAGGATGGTTGGCCACAAGATGGTGCTGATTTTTGTCTTCAGACTTACCAAAACCATGTAGTACAAGGGCCAGCCTGATTGCATACAAATTGAAACTCCTAAGGTTTGACCTCATATTATATGGTTTTGGTAAATCTGAAGACAAAAATCTGCAGAAAATCTGATAGTGTGTATGGGGCTTCATATACAATATATTACCAAAAGTATTGGAACACCTGCCTTTACACGCTGTCAGGTCACCTGAGACCAGGTGACAGATGCACTCTGTAGGAGTCGGAAGTGCACCGCTAAGGTAGTGGACCCTAGGACTGACTGGTGTGGATAGTACCCAGGAAGGTTCAGGAAGCAGGTCTACCGGATCACTAACACAGATCCCAGTGGGAGCTAGAGCATAGATTCCCCAGTGTGCGGAGTCTAAGAGCCAGCAGGTGTTCACCAGAGCCTCTAGTGGGGGGTATGGACTGCAGTCTGGCTCCGGGTCGCGGCCTCCAGGGTCTCCCAGCTCACGCTCACGGTAGATTACAGGAAAAGGAAACAGCAGGCTAGAACAACAAGGCTAGTAAGGGATAAGGCAGAGGTCAGGCCA
This sequence comes from Lithobates pipiens, assembly GCF_037356315.1. Lineage (NCBI taxonomy): Eukaryota > Metazoa > Chordata > Amphibia > Anura > Ranidae > Lithobates > Lithobates pipiens. The sequence goes on from NW_027507696.1 coordinate 19,889,214, forward strand.
ATTAGCAGACAGGAACAACAGAGTACACACCAAAGGTTCAGGGTCACAGGCAAACAGGGATAGTCGGGGACACGCCAAAAGGTCAGGGTCACGAGCAGACAGGAATAATCGAGAACATGCCAAGGTCGGTAACAGAGACAAATGAAGAGCACGCGGCAAGCAGGAAACAGGAAGCCAAACACACAGTGAATACACAATGGCTGATCAGCACTGTTGGCTTGCAGTGCACAGGTTAATATAGGGTTCCCCGATAGGGCCTGGGGTGGAGCCATGCTTTGAGGAGAGGTTATAAAAACAGCCAGGTGAGAGCGGCTGGCCTCTTAGTCTGAACACATGAGGGGAGGTAAGCTGACAGAGAAAGATTACTGCATAACCATGACACACGTACATGAACTTTAATGGCATCCCAGTATTAGTTCGAGGGTTCAATATTGAGTTGGCCCACCCTTTGCAGCAATAACAGCTTCAACTCTTCTGGGAAGACTGTCCACAAGGTTTAGGTGTATATGAATATAATAATTGGACAATTTACGGAAACAGACAAGGTTCTCACAATCCCTAGGAATGATTAAAAAATAGTAAAGGATGTAGATGTATGAAATCAGATCAGATACGTAGATGTGCAGAAGTAGCCAACATGTTTTGGAAAACGCTTCATCAGGGCACTGTATACATCTATGATTAAATCTGGTCATTTTACAGTGGACAGTTTGGCGCAACCTCAAGGTTCACCCATCTTGATACACACTTACTGGGGCTCAATACTGATGGAAGCCAGATCCACATGGTATAGCCAGTGGGAAAATTGGATCGTGATTATTGCCGAGATAGGGGTGATAAACAATCTGATAAGTTAAGTCAAACGTTATGAGGCATGCCTAAATAGCAAGATCCCGGCAGTGATGTGCAGTGCACTAGATGCTAGCAACAAGATGCGTGTGCACATCTACGTATCTGATCTGATTTCATACATCTACATCTAAATTATGGATTTTGTCTGCTTCCTGTTTTTTTTCATACTATTTAATACAGTTACACCTTTTTAATGATTTGTTGTCTTTGGTGCTCACCTTTATAACAGACATCATCTCCATAAAAATCCCATAATTTTGGAAAGAGCTTTATCTTTTTCCATTCCTATTTTTTTTAATGGTTTAGGAGTGTGTCTATGGGAATGTTTGACCATTCTTCCAGAAGTGCATTTGTTAGGTCAGGCACTGATGTTGGACAAGAAGGCCTGGCTTGCAGTCTGCGCTCGAATTCATCCCAAAGGTGTTCTATCGAGGTTGAGGTCAGGACTCTGTGCAGGCCAGTCAAGATCCTCCACCCCAAAGTCGCTCATCCATCTCTTTATGGACCTTGCTTCATGCACTGGTGCGCAGTCATGTTGGAATAGGAAGGAGCCATCCCCAAACTGTTCCCATAAAGTTTGGAGCATGAAATTGTACAAAATGTCTTGGTAAACTGACGTCTTAAGAATTCCCTTCACTGGAACTAAGGGGCTAAGCCCAACCCCTGAAAAACAACCCCACACCATAATCCCCCCTCCACCAAATGATTTGGACCAGTGCACAAAGAAAGGGCCATAAAGATATGGATGAGCGAGTTTGGAGTGGAGGAACTTGACTAGCCTACACAGAATCCTGACCTCAACCCAATAGAAGACCTTGGGATGAATTAGCGTTGACACTGCAAGCTAGGCCTTCTCGTCCACATCAGTGCCTGACCTCACAAATGCACTTCTGGAAGAATTCGTCAAACATTCCCATAGACACACTCCTAAACCTTGTGGACAGCCTTCCCAGAAGAGTTGAAGCTGTTATAGCTGCAAAGGGTGAGCCAACTCAATATTGAACTCTACAGACTAAGACTGAGATGCCATTAAAGTTCATGTGCGTGTAAAGGCAAGTGCCCCAATACTTTTGGTAATATGGTGTATTATGGGTATACCCAAAAAGCATATATCCAAAAGGCTCATAATAATAAAACAAATGTATTGTACAAATAAATAAAATAGCACAGTCTAAAAAATGATGCTTGTAGGGTTATACATAGAAATTGCCTCATGGCATACAGGCAGAAGGCACAAGCTACAAACTGCAGAGAAAATATGGAGAAAATTCTCAAATCAGCGCCAGTCGTATCCACAATAGGCTTCCAATGATATGGGCTGATATTTCGAACCTGACTGCTGTTGTACAAGAGGCAAGTCACACCCAGCTGGTGTAACAGAAGTGACATCTATTGGAACCCGGGACCGCTGGGAGAAGGCTGCAGACAATCAGGATAGTGAGGCTTGAGTCACAAGTATACTGGTTACAATGACTACGCATTTCAGGATCCAGCACCATATCAAGGCTTTCTCCATCTTTGCTACTGTAGTTTCTAGCTTGTATATAATAATGAGCCCCTGCACAAAAACATAATATTATACCATTTGAAAAGAGCTGCAAGTCTTTCAGCCGGAAAAAGCTGAATAATCAAACTGCAATAAGAAGACGAACCGCACTCACCTAAATTAAGATCAAATCAATCACCATAATATTGAAATAACTTATATCAAAAGTGCATAAATACATTTATGAATATATACATAAACAATATAATTAATAGTGACATTTGTACAACAAATAAAGTGCTTTTAGCGATCCCAAAAAGTGTTAAGTACAATTTCCTTAAATTAATTCATATATAAAGTACTTGTGATTTGCAATAAAGTGCTCCAAAGATATTATCTGTGCCACTCCAATGGAAAAAAATGCGCTTCCAAGTGCAAACACTACTGCGTGTATCACCAAATGATATTGATTTTTCCTCCATCGGTGTTCTAGACACTTTTAACCACTTCAATACCGGGCACTTAAACACCTTCCTGCCCAGACCAATTTTGAGCTTTCAGCGCTGTCGCACTTTGAATGACAATTGCGCGGTCATGCTACACTGTACCCAAATGAAATTTTTAACATTTTTTTCCCACAAATAGAGCTTTCTTTTGGTGGTATTTGATCACCTCTACGGTTTTTATTTTTTGCGCTACAAATAAAAAAATACCGAAAATTTTGAAAAAAAAAAATGTTTTTTTTGTTTCAGTTTCAAAACTTTGTAAATGAGTACGTTTTCTCCTTCACTGATGGGCACTGATGGGGCTACACTGATGGGCACCGATAAGGCAGCACTGATGGGCACCAATTATGTGGCACCAATGAAGTGGCACTGATGAGGTGGCATTGATGGACACTGATATGTGGCACTGATAGGCGACACTGATAGGTGGCACAAATTGGCACTGATAGCTGGCACGGATTGGCATGGATGGGCGGCACGGATTGGCATGGATAGGCGGCACAGATGGGCATGGATAGGCAGCACAGATGGGCATGGATAGGCGGCATGGGTGGGCACTGATAGGCGGCACAGGTGGGCACTCATAGGTGGCACAGGTGGGCACTCATAGGCGGCACAGGTGGGCACTCATAGGCGGCATTGGTGTTATACTGTACTAATGGATGCCAATCAGTGCCAAACAATAATGCATGCCAATCAGTGATGCCCATTGTGGGCACTGATTGGCATCCATTATGGGCACTGATTGGCATCCATTGTGCTGACTGGCATCCCTGGTGGTCTAGGGAGGATTACCTTTTCCCTCGTGGTCTGGTGGCGACCCTGGTGGTCCAGTGTGGGCATCCTGGGGGGGCTGTGCTGATAATCGATCAGCAGACCCCCCCTGTCAGAGGAGCAGCTGATCGGCTCTCCTCTACTCGCGTCTGACAGACGCGAGTGAGGAAAAGCCGATCACCGGCTCTTCCCATTTACACTGTGATCAGCCATGATTGGACACGGCTGATCACGTGGTAAAGAGTCTCCGTCGGAGACTCTTTACCGAGATCGTAGTTGCCGGGTGTCAGACTGACACCCCGCAACAACGATCGCCGCGATGCGCGCCCCCGGGGGCGCGCAGCGGCTCATAATCCTGATCACGTCATATGACGTCCGATCAGGATTATGAAACTACTTTGCCACCGTCAATTGCCTATAGGGCGGGCGGCAAGTGGTTAAACTATTATAAATAAACATTTCCTGAACGGCATTCCTGTATCTTTAAATGGTCCATTATAAACCTCATAAGCAAGGGGAAGATAAAGATTCCCTCATAATAAAAAGTAGTAATAAAAAAACTAGATAATAAAAACTAGTAATAAAAATTACACTTTCAACAAAAAAAAGGGGGAATCAATAGAGGACAGGAGTACGCAGGTTTGCGCTCCACCTGCATTCCAGCAGCTGGAAATTACAGGTTTTGGAATGTCCCAACCTACGCATTTCATCGGAAAGCGTCTGAGGTCATCAGACCCCTGATGAAGTCAGACGCTTACTGACAAAAACATGTAGAGTGGGACTTTGCAGGACACGTAATTTCCAGATGCTGGAGTGCAGGTGGAGGGCAGGAAATGTTGATTTATAATCATTTAAAAGAGCCTAGAACAACAATGGAGGATTAATCACTAGAATTTGGTGATACACCTACCTAAAGCAGTTTGTGACCTTCTTTGAGAAAAGGGATCAAATATTTTAGGTATGTGTAGAGTGTGTGCACTTGGGAGCACATTTTTTTTCCATTGGAGTGGCACAGATATTATCTTTGGAGCACATTTTAACCACTTTGCGCCCGCGCTATAGTCAAAAGACGGCTACAGTGTAGACGCTAACTGCCGGGAGGGCATCCCTGGACGTCCTCCTGTTTACTTCCCCTCTGCACACTGCCGCGGGCATGCATCGGGGGAGTTCTGTGCTGGCCGTGTCCCTCGGACACAGCCAGTCACAGATCACTGTAAACGGCCAATTACAGCGGCCGTTTACAGCGAGATCGGCGTGTCCAATGAGAGATGATCTCATATGTAAACATATGAGATCATCTCTCATCGCCGGCTCTCCCTCCTCACACAGATAGCGTGTGAGGAGGGAGAGATGAACCACTGTGAGATGCAGCGGTTAGTGGAAAAAATAAAAATAATAATAAAAAAAGGAAAATAAAGTGCCCATCTGTCCCCACTGCCACCTGTCCCCACTGTCCCCACTGCCACCTGTCAGTGCAATCTGCCCCCTGTCATCAGTGCCATCTGTCCCCAGTGCCACCTGTCATCAGTGCCATCTGTCCACAGTGCCATCTGTCCCCAGTGCCACCTGTCCCCAGTGCCACCTGTCATCAGTGCCATCTGTCCCCAGTGCCACGTATAAGTGTTATCAGTGCCACATCAGTGCCACATTTCATCAGTGCCACATAGTGCCATCTGTCATCAGTGCCACATCAGTGCCACGTCTCATCAGTGCCACATAGTGCCATCTGTCATCAGTGCCATATCAGTGTCACGTGTCATCAGTGCCATGTATCAGTGCATCTGTCATCAGTGCCACCTGTCAGTGTCACGTGCCATCTGTTATCAGTGTCACATGTCATCAATGCCAGGTATCAGTGCCATCTGTCATCAGTGTCACTTTTCATCAGTGCCACGTATTAGTGCCAACTGTCATCAGTGTCACGTATTAGTGCCATGTGTCACCAGTACATCAGATGTGATCAATTTTGTATGATTTGCACCACAGCTTGTAGACTCTCTAACTTTCACAAAGACCAAATAATATCCACTCATTTGGGTTATTTTTACCAAAGATATGTAGCAGTATAAATTGTGGCCAAAATTTATGAAGAAAAATTTATAATTTGCAAAATTTTATTACAGAAACAAAGAAAAATGCGTTTTTTTTCGACATTTTCGGTCTTTTTTCATTTATAGCGCAAAAAATAAAAAACCCAGAGGTGATCAAATACCACCAACAGAAAGCTCTATTTGTGGGAAAAAAAAGGACAAAAAATTTGGGTACAGTGTTGTATAACTGAGTAATTGTCATTCAAAGTGTGAGAGCACCGAAAGCTGAAAATTGGTCTGGGCAGGAGGGGGATTTAAGTGCCCAGTTGTCAAGTGGTTAAGAATCCCTGCAAGCACTTTATTGAAAATCACAAGGACTTTATATATGAACTTATTTATGGAATTTGCACTTTTTGGGATCACTAAAAGCACTTCATTTGTTGTATAAACTTCACTATTAATTATATTGTTCATGTATATATTCATTAATTTATTTATGCATTTTTGATATACCGTATTTATTGGCGTATAACACGCACCCTAAGTTTAGGAGGGAATTTTAAACAAAAAACTTTTAGGAGTGAAGTTTAAGGAAAAAAACTTACATTTAAATGCCCATCAATGCAGCCTTGTCAGGCCGCGTACACACGGGCGGACTGTTCGCCCAACTTTGTCCGCTGAACAGTGTTTGGGCGGACAGTCCGCTCGTGTGTGGGCTTTCAGCGGACAGTTTCAGCGGACAGTTGGACGGACAAGGTTTTTCGGAATTTCCGAAAAACTGTCCGCTGAAACCTTGTTTCAGCGAACAGCCCGCTCGTGTGTAGGCTTGTTCGTCAAACAAAGTTGCGCGCATGCTCAGAAAGGATTTTCACGCCGAAAGCTATAATGCAGTGTATAGGACGTCGTATTTTTCGTCCCGTCGTACGTGCTGTTCACGTCATCGCGCACGGTTTCAGCAAACTGTTCGTTCGTCGTGTGTGGGCATGTCCGTCCATGCTAATTTTGAGCGGACTGTTTGCTGAAACTGTTGGACGGACAAAGTTGGGCGAACAGTCCGCGCGTGTGTACGCGGCCTCAGTGTCATTTGCAGCCTTGTCAGTCATTTGCAGCCTTCCATTGCAGCCTTACATGTCATTAGCAGCCTTCCATTGCAGCCTTACATGTCATTAGCAGCCTTCCATTGCAGCCTTCCCAGTCATTTGCAGCCATGTCGGTCATTTGCAGCCTTGTCAGTTTCTTTTGCAGGCTTTCCATTTAAAAATGGCGCCGCCGAGATAAAGAGCGGATGTCCTGTGTATCTCGGCGGCGCTCAGTAGCTCTTAGCTGTTTTCGGCTATTTTCGGGCGCACTTGGCCATTCTCTGCTATTTTCGGCAGTTCTCAGCACTTCCGAAAGCCGCCGAGAAGGGCCGAAAATAACCGAGAGTGGACGGAAATAGCCGAAAGCTGCCGAGACAGGCAGAAAAGGCAGAAGAGCTCGCAATCGGCGGGTGATCGGCGTATAAAACACACCCACGATTTTCCCATGATTTTAAGGGGGAAAAAGTGTGTGTTATACGCCGATAAATATGGTAAGTTATTTCAATTTTATGTTGACTGATTTGATTTTAATTTAGATAAGCGTGGTTTGTCTTCTAATTGCAGTTTCTAGCTTATACCTGCCGCCTGTATGCCATGAGGTGATTTCTATGTATAATCCTACAAGCAAAATTTTTTAGGCTTTGCTATTTTATTTATTTGTTCAATAAACTGGTGTTATGATTATGAGACTTTTGAATTTATGCTCTTTAAAGATACCAATAATATATGACCTTCCTGGTGGACTAAAATTTTTGTGGCATGCCAGCACCACCTTGTGGCCAACCATCCTAAGCTCTTCTCGTTGTCAAATGTTTCTCTCTCTTTTTCCACTACTCCAAAAGGGACCTCCAGTCCATTCGTGCTGGCATTTCGATTTATCTTTTGACAATTAGGACAGACTCTAGCACCTGATAATTGGAATTTCTGGTTCATTAGAAGGTGTTACAGGCTCTATTTGTGGTGTTGATATAAACATATAACAGCATTTTTTTTCACTTTTGGTATTTTATTCTACAAAACATTTTGTGATTGTGCTAAAAAGTATACATTTTTATAACACATGCATTAGTAAAGTCCCTTTTCTATTTGTGATTCTCTTGGCAAAAGCTGTAGGACTCTTTCCAGAGAAAAACTGAAACACACCTTTTCACGCAGTCATTTGGAATGGCACTGTTGCTGAGCTAGAATGCCATGGTACACTCTATTTGGAATGGCATTGTTGCTGAGCTTGAATGCTATGGTGCACTCTATTTGGAATGACACTGTTGCTGAGCTTGAATGCCATGGTACACTCTATTTGGAAGGGCAGTGTCGCTGAGCTTGAATGCCATGGTATACTTTTGAGCCTCGCACAGCACATATGAACTTTGTTCTCATTTTATAGTAAGATAAAAGCATAATCCTTATCATACATATAATAAACAAAACCAATATATTTATCATTTCCTGAAAGCATCATGCCATATAGCAAGAATTTAAAATAATTACCTACAAAATGGGGAATTTAAATTTTCTTACAGGAAAACACAGACAAGCAAATTTAACTTCCCCAATGACACAAATAAATATAAAAAGTAAATTAAAAAATCTGCATCCCATATACATAAAAATGATTTATATAATGTAAAATATGAATTCAGCATATACACAATTATAGCTATATTCCAATATATGTGGATCTTGGCATTTTGTGCATCCTGTTCATATCAACCTAGAAGATAAGCCTGACGGCTTACCAGAGTTAAAGTGTCATTAAACATAAACTATGAAACACTCTCATTATATGATATATAACATACCAAGAAAGCCACTAAAGCATTTGTTTTGTGTAGAGTGAAATATACCTGGTTGATCCTGCCTTCAGCTGTCCCTCCCATGTTCTCTGTACCCCCACTGCAGGTTGAGATTGTGCAAAGAACCAGGCGTCCTCTATGGAGCATGCTCTAATTTCAGTTCCTTTCTAAGCTCTTGATCTCCTCCTTTTTCTTATCTGGGCAGCCCATGTGACTATAGCGTCTCACATGTGGGCTTATACAAAGTGGTAAATTACTCTCCTTCCCTCCTTCTTCATGTCCTCCAATTGGTAAACATTATGGGCATGGAATATAGTATGCTGATTGATTGTATTCACTAAGAAACTCACAAAAATGCTTAGTTAAAAAAAAAAAAAAATCAGTAATAAATATGTCAAATGTAACTGCTAATACCTATAAAGTACAAAAAAAAGCCTTGGCTGCAGAAGCCATCTGAACAAAGTGAAAGCTAATGTCAATCAACTTTGACCTCACCTACATCATACTAATGCACAAAAAATACACATTTGATGTTCAATTAAGATTGATTGGGAGCTATAAAACAGGTAACACTTTTGGGATGAATTTGAATTGAGACTGCGAGCCAGGCCTTCTCGTCCAGTGCCTGACTTCACAAATGTGCTTCTAGAAGAATGGTCAAACATTCCCATAGACCAGGGATATGCGATTAGCGGACCTCCAGCTGTTGCAAAACTACAAGTCCCATCATGCCTCTGCCTTTGGGTGTCATGCTTGTGGCTGTCAGAGTCTTGCTATGCCTTATGGGACGTGTAGTTCTGCAACAGCTGGAGGTCCGCTAATTGCATATCCCTGCCATAGACACACTCCTAAACCTCGTGGACAGCCTTCCCAGAAGAGTTGAAGCTGTTATAGCTGCAAAGGGTGGGCCAACTCAATATTAAACCCTACGGCCTAAGGCTGGGATGCCATTAAAGTCCATGTGTGTGTAAAGGCAAGCGTCCCAATACTTTTGATAATATGGTGTTTTATGGGTATATCCAAAGAGCATATATCCAAAAGTCTCATAATAATAAAATAAATTTATTGTATAAAATAAAATAGCACAGTCTAAAAAATGATGCTTGTAGGGACATACAAAGAAATCTACTCGTGGTATATAGGCAGAAGGCACAATCTACAAACTGTAGTGGAAAAGATGGAGAAAATTCTCAAATCAGCGCCAGTCGTGTCCACAATAGGCTTCCAATGATATGTGCTGATATTTCCAACCTGACTGCTGTTATACAAGAGGCAAGTCACACCCAGCTGGTGTACCAGAAGTGACATCAATGGGAACCCGGGACCGCTGGGAGAAGGCTGCAGACAATCAAGATAGCGAGGCTTGAGCCGCAAGCATACTGGTTACAATGACTACGCGTTTCAGGATCCAGCACCATATCAAGGCTTTCTCCATCTTTGCTACTGTAGTTTCTAGCTTGTATATAATAATGAGCCCCTGCACAAAAACATAATGATAAACCATTTGAAAAGAGCTGCAAACCTTTCAGCTGGAAAAAGCTAAATCAAACCGCAATTAGAAGACAAACCGCACTCACCTAAATTAAGATCAAATTCATCACTATAATATTGAAATAACATATCAAACGTGCATAAATACATTGATGAATATTAAAAGTAGAAGGTGTATATTAACGGCCTATAATACACCACTCAGTTCCAAAACCAGTTAATCAGCAGTATAGCAAGATATCCCTTCTAATTTACTGTAAAGTATACACCATAGGAGGGAAAGACTAAGCAGCTGTTTAAATAGGTTAACCACTTTAGCCCCGGACCAATTGACAGCCTAAGGACCAGAGGTCTTTTTACAATTTCACACTGCACTGCTTTAACTGGTAATTGCGCGATCATGCAATATTGTATCCAAACGAAATTTGCGTCCTTTTCTTCCCACAAATAGAGCTTTCTTTTGATGGTATTTGATTGCCTCTGCGATTTTTACTTTTTGCGATATAAATGGAAAAAGACCGAATATTTCGAGAAAAAAAGATATTTTCTACTTTTTGTTATAAGAAAAATCGAATAAACTCAATTTTAGTCATACATTTAGGGCAAAATTTATTCAACCACATGTCTTTAGTAAAAAAAATGTCAATAAGCGTATATTTATTGGTTTGCGCAAAAGTTATAGCGTCTACAAACTAGAGTACATTTTCTGGAATTTACACAGCTTTTAATTTATGACTGCCTATCTCAATTCTTGAGGTGCTAAAATGGCAGGGCAGTACAAACATCCCCCCCCCCCCCCCCCCAAATGACCCCATTGAATATTTTTTTTTCGTCCCAAGTGATTGAATAATGACACAAAAAAAAAAAAAAGGTTTACAAAAAGTTGTCACTAAATGATATATTGCTCACACATGCCATAGTTATATGTGAAATTGCACCCCAAATTATATTCTGTTGCTTCTGAGTACGGGGATACCACATATGTGGGACTTTTTGGGAGTCTAGCTGCGTACAGCACCCCGAAAACCAATCACTGCCTTCAGGATTTCTAAGGGTGCAAATTTTTGACTTCACTCCTCACTACCTATCACAGTTTCGAAGGCTATAAAATGCCAAAATAACCCAAATCCCCCCACAAATGACCCCATTTTGGAAAGTAGACACCCCAAGGAAATTGCTGAGGGGAATGTTGAGCCCATTGAATATTTTTTTTGTCCCAAGTGATTGAATAATGAAACAAAAAAAAAAAAAAGTTTACAAAAAGTTGTCACTAAATGATATATTGCTCACACATGCCATAGTTATATGTGGAATTGCACCCCAAAATATATTCTGCTGCTTCTCCTGAGTACGGGGATACCACATATGTGGGACTTTTTGGGAGTCTAACCGCGTACGGCACCCCGAAAACCAATCACTGCCTTCAGGATTTCTAAGGGTGCAAATTTTTGACTTCACTCCTCAAACCTATCACAGTTTCGAAGGCCATAAAATGCCAAAATAACCCAAATGACCCCATTTTGGAAAGTAGACACCCCAAGGAAATTGCTGAGGGGAATGTTGAGCCCATTGAATATTTTTTTTGTCCCAAGTGATTGAATAATGAAACAAAAAAAAAAAAAAAGTTTACAAAAAGTTGTCACTAAATGATATATTGCTCACACATGCCATAGTTATATATGGAATTGCACCCCAAAATATATTCTGCTGCTTCTCCTGAGTACGGGGATACCACATATGTGGGACTTTTTGGGAGTCTAACCGCGTACGGCACGCCGAAAACCAATCACTGCCTTCAGGATTTCTAAGGGTGCAAATTTTTGATTTCACTCCTCACTACCTATCACAGTTTCGAAGGCCATAAAATGACAAAATAGCACAAAACCCCCCCAAATGACCCCATTTTGGTAGAAGTAGACACCCCAAGCTATTTACTGAGAGGCATGTTGAGTCCATGAAATATTTTATATTTTGCCACAAGTTGCAGGAATATTACAATTTTTTTTTTTGCACAAAGTTGTCACTAAATGATATATTGCTCACACATGCTAGGGGCATAAGTGAAATTACACCCCAAAATAAATTCTGCTGCTTCTCCCGAGTACAGGGATATCACATGTGGGGGACTTTTTGGGAGTCTAGGCACGTACGGGACCCCGAAAACCAAGCACTGCCTTCCGGATTTAAATATAAAACGCTACAAAAAAAAATGTTAGCGATCGCAGGGATCAGGCCTGACTCTGCGAACGCTGCAGTTATGTGTTTAGTGTTTTGTAAGTGACAGTGATCGATCGATACTGCACTTGGGTGGGCTGGGTGGAGGGGCAAAACGCAGGTGCCAGCAGGTATCTGGGCTGATCCCGCTAACAATGCATTTTTTTGGAACCTTAAACTGCTGGGGACGCTAGTATAGATCTGATCAGATCAGATATTGATCTGTTCAGATTCTATACCACTACGGGAGGTGTTTGCTTTGCGCGTGGGTGTTAGCGGTACTGGCACTAACCTAGCGCTGCCTGGGGCGATGCAGACCCTGACCCTAAAACCTAATTGATATCTCCCGCCGGGTGATCAGGGGGTTAAACCTTTATTGGGTAATAAATGGTGGGTGCCCTGATGCTATAAAAAGCAAACTAACCAGAGTCACCCGTAACACTTATACGGTGATCACTGGTGAAAGGGTTAACTAGGGGCAATCAGGGGGTTAAAATATTTATTAGGTAGTGAATGGGGGTCCCTGGCGCTATATAAAAACCTGACGGGGAACCTAAATAACTAACTGGCTAACCAGCATCACCAGTGGCACTTATACGGTGATCGCTGGTGAAAGGGTTAACTAGGGGCAATCGGGGAGTTAAAACCATTATTGGGTGGTTTGTGTGCCTATGTGTGCCTACATGTTAGTGTAGTGTTGGTGCACACTTACTTTCACTCTTCTCCTCGTAGTCCGGTCAAAAAGACCGCCTCGAGGAGAATGACAACACTTCCTCCCTGCCTGTGTTTACTATACACAGCGGGAGGAAGCTTCTCATTCGCCAGGAGCGATCGAGAGGGGATGGTCAGAAACCAACGAGATCCAACTGACATAAGTGCTCCAAAAATGTCATAAAATACAAAGAGAGTTGCACATAGCGTAATCCTATTTTATTGAACGTTTCCACATATACCAAAAAGACCCAGCTATAATAATCTACGTACACAAAAGATAAAATTAATCGAGCAATAAAAGTATTAAAGAGCACTTATGTCAGTTGGGTCTCTTTGGATGATGAGGATGCAGTGTTAACCTACTGAGGGACAACTACCCTAAAGGCTTGTTTATCAACATTGTCTGGTGAGTTTAACCCCCTGAGGGGAGTGTGCCTCACGCAGTGAAATCTGTGGAAATCTGGTGGATGGTGCTATAACAGCACTTAGAATAATCATCAATAATCACCTATAACGTTGGTTGGACTGCTATTTTTATCATTACTGCACAAAGGACTCTTTACTAATTATGGTTTTGTTTATAAGATCATTGTTTTAATTTAGCGCTGTTTTAGTATTGAAATTTACAGGAATTGGACTGTTTTATTTTTATACATTTATGAATATATACATAAACAATATAAATACAACAAATAAAGTGCTTTTAGTGATCCAAAAAGTGCAATTTCCGTAATTAAATTCATATATAAAGTCCTTGTGATTTACAAAAAAGTGCTTGCTGTGATTCTCAATAAAGTGCTCCAAATGGAAAAAAATGCGCTCCCAAGTGCAAACACCCCGCACTTATCAGAAATAGTTAACCCCTGTTCTCAAAGAATGTCAAAAACTGCTTTAGGTAAGTGTATCGCCAAATGATATTTCTGGTGAGTGTGGAGTGTTTGCACTTGGGAGCACATTTTTTTTTCATTGGAGGGGCACAGATATTATCTCTGGAGCACTTTTTAAGAATCTCAGCAAGCACTTTATTGTAAATCACAAGGACTTTATATATTCATTTATTTATGGAATTTTCACTTAGCATTTTTTGGGGTCACTAAAAGCACTTAATTTGTTATACAAACTTCACTATTATTATATTGTTTATATAAAGTATCTCACAAAAGTAAGTACACCCCTCACATTTTTGTAAATATTTTATTATATTATACAACACTGAAGACATTACACTTTGCTAAAATGTAAAGTAGTGAGTGTACAGCTTGTATAACAGTGTAAATTTGCTGTTCCCTAAAAATAATTCAGCACACAGCCATTAATGTCTAAACCGCTGGCAACAAAAGTGAGTACACCCCTAAGTGAATATGTCCAAATTGGGCCCAATTAGCCATTTTTCCTCCACGGTGTCATGTGACTCATTAGTGTTACAAGGTCTCAGGTGGGAATAGGGAGCAGGTGTGTTAAATTTGGTGTTATCACTTTTACTCTCTCATACCAATCACTGGAAGTTTAACATGGTACCTCATGGCAAAGAACTCTCTGAGGATCTAAAAAAAGAAAAAAAGAACTGTTGCTCTACATAAAGATGGCCTAGGCTATAAGAAGATCTCCAAGATCCTGAAACTGAGCTGCAAGATGGTGGCCAAGACCATACAGCGGTTTTACAGGACAGGTTACACCCAGAACAGGCCTCACCATGGTCGACCAAACAAGTTGAGTGCACACGCTCAGCATCATATTCAGAGGTTTTCTTTGGGAAATAGAGGTATGAGTGCTGCCAGACCATACGCTGCATGCTGCATCAAATTGGTCTGCATGGCTGTTGTCCCAGAAAGAAGTAAATAAATATGATGCACAAGAAAGCGCACAAACAGTTTGCTTATGACAAGCAGACTAAGGACATGGATTACTAGAACCATATCCTGCGGTCTGATGAGATCAAGATAAACTTTTGTGATTCAGATGGTGTCAATCGTGTGTGGCGGCAACCAGGTGAGGAGTACAAAGACAAGTGCATCTTGCCTACAGTCAAGCATTGTGGTGGGAGTGTCATGGTCTGGGGCTGTATGAATGCTGCCAGAACTGGGGAGCTACAGTTCATTGAGGGAACCATAAATGCCAACATGTACTGTGACATACTGAAGCAGAGCATGATCCCCTGCCTTTGGAGACTGGGCCGCAGGGCAGTATTCCAACATCAACGACCCCGAACACACCTCCAAGACTACCACTGCCTTGCAAAGAAGCTGGTGGTAAAGGTGATGGACTGGCCAAGCATGTCTCCAGACCTAAACTCTATTGAGCATCTGTGGGGCATCCTCATAAGGAAGGTGGAGGAGCGCAAGGTCTCTAACATCCATCAACTCTGTGATGTTGTCATGGAGGAGTGGAAGAAGACTCCAGTGGCAACCTATGAAGCTCTGGTGATCTCCATGCCTAAGAGGATTAAGGTAGTGCTGGAAAATAATGGTGGCCACAAAAGATATTGACAATTTGGGCCCAAATTGGAAATTTTCACTTAGGGGTGTACTCAATTTTGTTACCAGCAGTTTAGACATTAATGGTTGTGTGTTGAGTTATTTTGAGGGGACAGCAAATGTACACTGTTATACAAGCTGTACACTCACTACTTTACATTGTAGAAAAGTGTTATTTCTTCAGTGTTGTCACATGAAAAGATATAATAAAATATTTACAAAAATGTGAAAAAATCGTTAGTACACAGCTGTTGTCCGAAAATTTATGAAGGGACAAACTGGAAAAATGTTCTCGTACCATACCAAATCATAAGATTTTCATTTATTCAGTACAGTTTTTGTCCGAAAATACTATACAAAATACACTACAACACATACATCACTTCCGAATTTTTATTCAGTCATATGAGAATTTTCGTACTTAAGCAATCTATTCCTTTTCGATATGGAGATTAGCATCCAAAAGAAAAAACGGACGATCATTCATCCGATAATCTCATTGCATGTACTAGGCTTTAATCACCTGTAATAGCAATAACACAGCTCTAATATCAGTGTCCCTGGGAAGGCTCTGCTCAGCATAAGAAGATAAAAAGTCAGTTCCATAGTGTAGTATATTCACAAATAACCACTTTTTTTTAAAACAAACTGCGGACTCACATGAACATAGATTGGTACTGCAACAAAGTTAAAAGCATTTGGTAAAAAGAGGCTGTGTATCGTCCGATTTGCACAATGACATTGCACGCCCTGCCTCCATCCCACGTGTTTCATAATAAATGAAGTCATTGGGGCTAGCTGCTTTCTTTTTTACCAACGCATCGATTTTTTATATGAAATATATGGTATATGTAATCCCAAGACATCTCTTCCTATACTTCTACAATAATTTCATAGATATGGGCAAGTCACAAATTTTTAAATTGGCATCACAAAATTGGAAATTATAAAACATAGACACCAGGGTATTTTTTCCCCCTATGCAATTCTCATTTTTACCTGGAATTTAAAAATCGTAATACTTTAAGGTATTGACCTAATACCAAATTGCACCTATATTTATAAACATTAGTATCGAACCCTGTACAAACAGATGCATGATCTGTGCAGATAGGACAACCCTAAATTCTCCCGGTGTGGACATATTGGAATCATAAAGATGAATATACTTGGTTCATGTAATAAATTTTACCATAATAACTTAGCTGCAGTTTCCTTAGATCCCTACATTTAAAATGTATGGATTTTATCTGGTCTCAGATTAAATTCAGTTTAATTTGAAATACTAACTAAAACAAAGTTTAATGGAGGCATGGGTTTCTCAAATGCTACGAGGCCTCATCAATAATTAAAATGCTAGACTAGTTTTACTGGAGGTCCCAAAAAACAATGGGTAGATCATGAAGAAGCTCTTATAGGCCAATGTCTTAACACTTCAATTTGGATTCGCAAGTCATACAGACAAAATGCAGCTTAAAGAAGGAATTACTATTCTTTAGAATGCTTAAAGTGTTACTAAACCTGGGACACTGCATTCACTATATCTGGTCTCCTACAGTATACAGAACATGGAAATGCAGTTTTTTTAAGTAAATATAAACTGCTAAATACCTTTTCTCATCAGCAGTATATAGCAGTCTTGTGACTTCTGTCAGTGTTTGGTTAAAGCTTGTAGGAGGAGTTTTTATTCTCCTCTGACTGTCCTATGAGGCTACAGGACCCCTGACCTTCTGTCTGGACAGTGATGATTGGCCGTGTGCCAATCACATGCACCCTCCCAAGAAAAAAATAAGAAGTTCTAGCAAAACACACCAAACTGAGCATGTGCAGAGTGACCCCCAAAGGCTCTGTCTTATCAGGAGTTAGATTGGGGAATGTGGAAGAAGGGGAGGATCAGAGAAGACATAATTAAACAGCCTTTTTATACAAAGTGGAGGATTAACCCCTTAGGTTTCACAGTGAGTATAACACGCATGCTTTACTGCAAATACAGACTGATTTTACAGTTGAGGGTTTAGTAACACTTTATTATAAAACCTATTATAAAACCTGAGCATGAAAGCTACATTTTAAAAACGTAGATACTTGTAGAATCTACAGTAGAACAGTTATATAATACATCTTCTGTAATAACTACAAGACGGTCCACTTTCCAAGGGCCATAACACAACTGGAAAAGTTATGTTATGGTCCTTGGACCTTCACATTAAATTAAAATTCAATACAATTTTTATCAAGAATGTCTTGGTACATTTTTCCATTCATTGTTCCTTTAATAATATAAAGTTTGCCAGTACCGTATGCTGAAAAACAGCCCCACACCCTGATGTTTCCACCTCCAAACGTCACTGTTGGTATGGTGTTTTTGGGTGATGTGCAGTGCCATTTTGCCTCCAAACATGGTGTGTATTATGGCATCCAAAGAGTTCAATTTTGGTATCATCTGACCAGACTATATTCTCCCAGTATTTCACAGGCTTGTCTAAATGTTGAGCAGCAAATTTTAAGCAAGCTTCAACATACTTTTTCTTCAGCAATGGAGTCTTGCGTGGTGAGGGTACATACAGGCCATGGTAGATGAGTGCATTACTTATTGTTTTATTTGAAACAATTGCACCTGCTAATTCCAGGTCTTTTTAAAGCTCTCCACAAGTGGTCCATGGCTCTAGGACAACTCTTCCAATAATTCTTTTCACTCCTCTCTCAGAAATATTGCGAGGAGCACCTGGTCATGGCCAGTTTATGGTGAAATTATGTTCTTTCCACTTCTGAATTATGGCCCCAACAGTGGTCACTGGAACATTCAGATGTTTAGAAATCCTTCTGTAACCAAGGCCATCAGTATGTTTTGCAACAATAAGGTTGTGAAGCTCTTAAGAGAGCTTTTCCCCATCATGAGATGTTTCATGTGTGACACCTTGGTAATGCGACACCTTTTTATCTGCCATCAGTTGAGACTGAACCAGCTAATATAAAAAAAAAATTCAGATTTGATGTCATGGCTTTCCATGCCTTTTTACGCCTGTGTTCAATACAAATTCCCTGTGCCATTTCATTTTATTACACATAACTTCATTTCTGAACGTATTTGTTTTGGTTACTTTGTATGTATAGATTTCATAGGTTGTTACTAACAATCCACTTCATGTCATTAGCACCTTTATAAATATATATACCTAGAAAAATGATGACATTTTCAATACTTATTTTACTGAGTTCCGATCGTGTGTACGCGGCATAAGGCATTCAACAGTATTCTTGTATCTAGGGATGAGTACTGCCAAGGTGGATGCAGTATTTTACATGCTCTGTGCTTTATTTAGCTCCCTGTCTCTCTTCTCTCCAAGTCAGAAATGTCTTCTTCAATCAGTTAACAGCAGGTGGAGCCAGAAGCCTTCCTAACTAAAACACAGTATAACTAAAGCCAAAACTTTTGTATTTAATTTTGGATAGAGCAGGAAATAATTAAAATCACTGTTATGTATTTTTTGCCATTCACGTTCCAATAGGGGAGATTTCCTTTCAGTTTCTAAGGCGCCTTTCTCACTGGGGCAGATGCGGCATTGGCGGTAAAAATAGTGCCGCTTTACCGTAGTTTTAGCGGTGGTATTCAGCCGCTAGCATAGGAGCGGTAGGAGCGGTGAATACACCGCTCCTTCACTGCTCCAAAGATGCTGGTAACAGGACTTTTTTCACCGTCCTGCTAGGGCACCGCTCCTGTGTGAAAGCCCTCCGGCTTTCACAATGAAGTCAAAGGGTTCGGTTTTTTTCAGGCGCTATACAGGCCCTATTTTTAGCAATGTAGCACCTGAAAACTGCCTCGGTGTGAAAGGGGCCGAAAGGAATAGAGGGAATTTCCATCTTAGTTGTCATGGAGCAGGTGATCCTATTGAAAACATTCTCCTCTATTCCTTTCCTAGTGACCACTGAAAATAATGGATTTTCCCATAACTTTTTTTTCCAGTGACATTGGTCACTTGAATGAATAAGGAAATCTCACCAGTGGGGACTCAGACAGCAGTAAGAACCCAATATGCATTCAAATCCATGTCTACATCTTTAAAATCTGTTCAGCTGATGGATCCTTTCACACAAGCGTGCTCCTCTCCATTCAGTAGGAGGTCAGTGAACAGATCTCTTGTTGATTTGGAGCAGAACAGGACTAGTGTCACTTTTGTGACATCTGTGTCCTTTCAGTTTTTTGTCTGCATTTTTACAGTGGACATTTGCAGACCAATGGGTTTGTAAACCCCATTAACACCCATTATACCATAAAAACATACCAAAATAATAAAATAAACACACAACAAGGATTGTAGAAAAATTTAGGCTGCGACCCCTGTAGTTGGTTTAAAACAATTATGAAATTAACTTTAACCTTTTAACGGCTTCCCGACCAGTGCATGACGATGTACGCTGTACGCTGGCACAATGGCACGCCTGGGCAAATGGGCGTACCAGCCTGCCGCGTACAGCGTGAGCGTGCCCGCGGGTCCCGTTGACTCGATGTCCACCAGGGGCTTGCGATTGTGACACAGAGCAGCAGATAGGGGAGATGTCTATGTACACAAAGCATTTCCCTGTTCTGCCTAGCAACATGACAGGGATCTACAGCTCCCTGTCATTGGGAGCTGTGATCTCTGTCATGTTGTAGTGAGCCAATCCCTCCCACAGTTAGAATCACTCCCTAGGACACACTATCCCTCTTGATCGCCCCTAGTGTTTAACCCCTTCCCTGCCAGTGTCATTTACACAGTAATCAGTGCATTTTATAGCCCTGATTGCTGTATAAATGACACTGGTCCCAAAATAGTGTCAAAAGTGTCTGATGTGTCCGCCGCAATGTTGCAGTCATGATAAAAAAACGCAGATCGCCGCCATTACTAATAAAAACAATTCATAATAAAAATGCCATAAATCTATCCCCTATTTTGTAGGCGCTATAACTTTTGTGCAAACATATTAATATACACTTATTGCGATTTTTTTACCAAAAATATGTAGAAGAATACATATCAGGCCTAAACTGAGAAAGAAATTAGTTTTTTATATATTTTTTTGAGGATATTTATT
This sequence comes from Lithobates pipiens, assembly GCF_037356315.1. NCBI lineage: Eukaryota > Metazoa > Chordata > Amphibia > Anura > Ranidae > Lithobates > Lithobates pipiens. The sequence goes on from NW_027507696.1 coordinate 19,909,700, forward strand.
ATAGCAAAAAGTATAAAATATTGCTTTTTTTTCAAAATTGTCGCTCTTTGTTTATAGCGCAAAAAATACAAACCACAGAGAGGATCAAATACCAATGGGAAAAAAAAGGACATCAATGTTGTTTGGGTGCAACGTCGCACGACTGCGCAATTGTCAGTTAAAGCGACGCAGTGCCGTATCGCAAAAAGTGCTCTGGTCAGGAAGGGGGTAAATTCTTCCGGGGGCTGAAGTGGTTAATACCAAACTGAACCACTGTGAACCATTAACAGACCATGCTTAGTCACTAAGAGTCAGGAATCAATATCTTTATACCAACCATATAACAGTTTACTAACCACTGTCCACTCACAAAGTGGACGACATTACCCAAAAAAGATGGACCTTCAATATCAAACAGAACTGTTTTTAACCAATAACAGACCAACATGTTTAGTCACTAAGACTATCAATAGCAATATCTTATACCAATCAAACAACAGATGGGTGTTAGGTGTGACAATCCCATGGGACCACTTCTCTATTTTATTTTTTCGTGGCCCTCACATGCCAGATCCATGAGCTGCTGGATGTAAACAGACTGGTGTCCATTCACAGCAGGCTTCCCCCAATCTATCATGTCTGTCTCCTTTTTTTTTCCCAAACTTGGACAGACTCATAGGTAGGAAGATGTAAACGGACACACATCCAATTACAGTACATCTGCCTGCCCATCGATTTATGTAGAGTTTCCAATTCAGTCCGAAAAATTGAGGCAGCCTGCCAACGTATCCCATTACATAGTTAGGTTGAAAAAAGACAAAAGTCCATCTTGTGTCCTTTTTTTAAAAAAACATACAATCCCATATACACAATCCTATACCCACAGTTGATCCAGAGGAAGGCGAAAAGCCCCAGCAGAGCATGATCCAATTTGCTACAGCAGGGGAAAAAATTCCTTCCTGATCCCCCGAGAGGCAATCGAATATTCCCTGGATCAACTTTACCTATAAATTATAGTATCCAGTTATAGTATGTACACCTGGGAAATAACCCAGGCCTTTTTTAAAGCAATCTTCTGAGCTGGCCAGAATCACCTCTAGATGGAGTCTATTCCACATTTTCACAGCTCTTGAAGAAACCTTTCCATATTTGGAGATGAAATCTCTTTTCCCTTATATGTAAAGAGTGCCCCCTTGTCCTCTGTGATGACCTTAAAGTGAACTCAGTACCAAGTTCACTATATGGACCCTTTATGTATTTGTACATGTTGATCATATCCCCCCTTAATCTTCTCCTCCCAAGAGAGAATAAATTCAGTTCCTTTAACCACTTCCGCTGCAAGCCTATGTACGTCCCTATTTTGTTGTTATGGCAGCAGCTAGCTGCCATAACCCCGGTATCCCCGTGTTCGGCCGGCGGTACGGTACAAGATAAAAGTGGTCTCTGCGGTGGATTTGCCGCAAGATCACTTTTGTCAGTGGCAGGTGAGCAGCCCTCCCTCCCGCCGCGATCCGGTGCCCTCTGCCACTTACCGGAGCCGTCGGCAGTGGCGGAGGCGATTGCGTCTGTCCCCTGGGCTGACATGGAGATGAGTGAGGGGAATCTCCATGACACTGCAGGGCGGAAGCAATATCAAAACGTCACTTCTGCCCATAGCACTTAAAGGGCCATTTTATTTATTTTATTTTTTTAATGACAATTTTTTATTTTTTTTATTGCATTTTTGTGTAAATATGAGGACTTTTTGACCCCAGATCTCATATTTAAGAGGTCCTGTCATGCTTTTTTTCTATTGCAGGGGATGTTTACATTCCTTGTATTAGGAATAAAAGTGACACTTTTTTTGTGTAAAAATAAAAAGTAAAAGTTAAAATACATAAGAAATTTTTTTTTTTTAAACGTGCCCCATCCAGCCGAGCTCAGGTGCTGAAGCGTATGCATACGTGAGTAGCACCCGCACATGAAAAACGGTGTTCAAACCACACAGTGAGGTATCGCCGCAATCAGTAGAGCGAGAGCAATAATTCTAGCCCAAGACCTATTTTTTTTTTTTTAAATAACAAACATGTTACCTCCACTGTGCAGTTAGTTTTGCACAAAATGGCCCCAATTCACCTGTTCTGGGGTCCCTATCAGTTCCTCCCCACATCGGTAAACCCCCTAGGAGAAGCGCTCTGGGCACAATGAGGCTGCAGATGGGCACAGTGAGGCTGCAGATGGGCACAGTGAGGCTGCAGATGGGCATTGTTTTTTTGTGGTAAAATTAGGTGCATTGGCTTATATTCGGGTCGGCCTATATTCGAGTATATACGGTAATTGAAGAATTGGTTGGGGTTTGTCCTACTATCTATTGCAATTTGTCATTTGATTTTTTTTCAATTTGTCATTCGAATTTTTGTGTCTTGATTTCCTTTTTATATATTGTGTTATATTCTTTGTAACATTTAAACGATGATCGTGTGCCTTCATTTTTTAAAATCTCTTTTCTTATTATTTATAGCTTTTTTAACTTTGGCCACATAGGTTTTAATTTTAGCCTTTTACACTTATTGTCCATAGAAATATACTTTGTAGTGAGTTTGCATATAGTCTCTTTGAAGAATTCTCATTAATGTTCTGTGCTGGATGCCAATATTCCCAAGTCTTGGAGAGGAACCCGTATCCTTGGAAAATTTGCTCTCTTAAAGTTAGGTGTTTTTATGGCCGAATAACAGTTTGTTTTGACGAGTAAAGCTTCAAAACCTCTGAGTAGTGTCTGAGTATACCTCTGAGTACATTCATATTGAACCATGACCATGATGCTCAGACTCACTGGCCAAGAGAAAAGTGCAGGAAGAAGTAGGTAAAACAGCCCAGACAACATTTATATAATCTTAATGATAGCAGCAGCATTTTAATGACAGTTAATATTTAATTGTATTTAAGTTAAGGTGGCCTGAGCCCCTTTGTCCCATGGATCTGGGGTGAATGGTTGGGCTTTTGGAGCTTCTGTCTGGACCACATGTCAAACATAGGCCTATGTGTGTGAGTAATCCAGGCGGGGAAGGGGTGAAATGTAAAGAGGAGGAGGATGCGTGTTGACATCTAGGACTGACATCTGTGCACTTGACAGTATGTAGTTTGGGCTAAGCACCCACGTGACACTTTGTAACTCTGTATATATAGACAGAGCCCAGCTGTGCATGTCAGCCACATGAAAATAAGCTCAGTCCCCCGTACAAGACATACATCTATTACCTGAAGCAGTGGTCTCAGACACTGACCTATTTTGCCCAATTCATGAACCTCTCCTCCTTCACATCTTCTTCAGAGTGTGTGGGGATTTCCCCTTCTTTAGGAGGTGTGGGGTTCTTGGTGTCTTCAGATGTCCCGAGTCTTTTCTCCCCTATGTGAATAAAAAAAAGTATACTTAGCACACAAATATTTGAGGCAAGAAATAAGAATATGAAACATTGCTTGGAAGTGTTGTACAATTGTCTGTATGGCAGAGTTCCAAGCTGAAGACAAGATTTTTTTCCCTTTCTTAAAGCTAGAATATTTACCTGTTTTGATAAAGTTTCACATATGGAGAGACCACTAGCATCCACTGAAGAACTTGTGTGGGACACCCTAAAAAGATTGTTCTGGTGTCCAACCACTAGTGCTCCTGCGTCCAGATGTGTAAACAGCTGCTGAGTGTCCTCTCCTTACACTGAATCAAGATTGCATTTCATTCTAGTTACAAACCCATCTAGACAACAATGTACTAAACTTCTTTTAATACAAATAGGCCTGAACAAATGTAGTTAACCTGCATCTGCCAAAAACATCGTATTACTGGTTGAACGAAGGATGTTTACTATGAACGATTACTGTCCCCACGAACCTGAATCACTCTAATGTCAAAGGCAACAGCACCAGCTACTGACAGAACAGAGAAGCCACACTTAGAATGGAAATAGACAGAAGTCATGTAATCACTAAACACTACAAATTAGCCAGACTGGTTATCATCCAACCCAACTAAATTTACCTGCAGCCTTGTTCTAGGGACAAGGGTGCTACAAAAGTATTAAGTATTATTTTGTGGTGCTAAGTAATTTGTATGGTGTTTGTTACTGATAATAGGAAATACAGTAAAATAGATCCCCCAAGTAACAATAGACCCCCTGCAACAAAATTCCACCTAGCAACAACAGATCCACCCCAGACCTATTGTTGTCCAACCCCTACCAGCCAGCCAACAGTAGATCTCCCAGTAGCCAGCATTAATAGACCCTCCAACAGCCAGCAACAATAGATCCCTCCCTCGAGAATAGATTACCCCCCCAGGCAACTATAGATTCCCCAGCTGCCAGCATCAATGGACCTTCCAGCATACCGCAGCACCCCTTGCCATTACTACATTCAGTGCTGGAGATGCTGGAATTGTGTTCCCCCGTATTCCTGCTGGAAAAAAAGCCCTGTTTGTACCTCCCCCATGGAAACACACATAATTGAATATTCTATCTGGGGTGGAGCTACTGGCAATGGCAATAATAAAAGCTCTAGTTTTAACAAGTTTTATGTGCACTGGGTTCCCTTGGAGATTTAACAAGCCTTTCTAACTTCTGGTCTGAATTCTTCTGTCCTGTAGGCTTTCTATGGCGAGGGAAAGGGTGCATGAACAGTGAAATGCTCTATCGTTTCCACCACACAGGGGCTTGGTTAAACAGACTTGAAGGCCACCCAGAGAAGTGAGACTGGCTGGGTTATATGAATATCACCTCGTTTGTATATCAACCCTTAGAAACAAAAAAAAACCTCATTACTGCGCTGAGGGTTGTTTCTGGGCCATCTCAGCAAGCATGTTATTTAAAAGGCTAGTGAAATAGTGCTGTTAGCAGCATAACCTGGAGTAAGTAAATACAAATTGAATCGAAGGTAGGGTGAGGTTCTAGAAAAGTGCAAGTGAGTAAACTGACCTGCTCAGCAATTACCGTACTTTCATAAATATATTGCTCAATGTGCTTACAAGCCTGTGAGCTGCAGGTAATGGGACAAAAGCCAGATTTTATCACCTGAACTCTGCACCTTTTGTGCTGATAACAGTTTGTTTGTTACTTGCTATTATTCTGCTTTTTTCTACAACTGTTTTTCAGGTTTATATAAATGTACCTTACCTCCCAACTTTTTGAGCTTGGAAAGATGGACATTTTTTTAGCAAGGAAAGTACCCAGCACTACTATTATCTATGCCCCCAGTTGCCAGTCCAATGAAACTGTATAAGCAATGACGTTTTTAGTCACCTAAAGGAAAAATTCTTACACAGAACTATCATCAGCAGATCAGTTCAAGCCAAGAGAATCCCTCAAGTAGAGAGAAGGTTAAAGTCACAAGATTTGATAATAATGATAGGCATTAATCACTTCTGGAGGGAGAGGAGTAGTTGGTTATCAGTGCACATGGGGGTTATTTACGAAAGGCAAATCCACTTTGCACTACAAGTGCGAAGTGGACTTAAAATTGCACTGAAAGTGCACTTGGAAGTGCAGTCGCTGTAAATCTGAGGGGTAGAGCTGAAATGAGGGGAAGCTCTGCTGATTTTATCAACCAGTCATGTGCAAGCTAAAATGCTGTTTTTTATTTTCCTTGCTGTCCCCCTCCGATCTACAGCTACTGCACTTTCACGTGCACTTTCAGTGCAATTTCAAGTGCACTTTGCACTTGTAGCTTGCACTTGCAGTGTAAAGTGGATTTGCTTTTTGTAAATAACCCCCATAGTAACTAGCTGCTTAGATGTTATATATCTGTAGAGTAGCGGCACCATAAAGAACAGCATGCAATTTAAGGTTGGTACCATTGGGCTATATTTGTTGCTGGCTTAGCTTTGTTACTAAAGCAACCTTCAAAAAATTACTCTACAAAGAAGCAAGTTTATATTGTACAAACAGCTGGTCACCAGCTATTTCGGGGAAAACAATTTAGATTGGCCAGAAATCCACCCCGGCCGACTACATTTACGCTTGAGCAGGTTCAGCCAGGTAACACCAACTAGAGATCACGTGAACATTTTATAATATCTATAGTCACCTTTACTCATCTGTCCACATATTTCTTTGTATCTGAAATATGTACCACCTTATTATGGCCACTATACTATTTAAAAGGACCTCTTGTGTACAGCTTTGTTTTCCAAAGAAAGGGGAAGGGCTCTGTGTTGCACAGTGCAAGCAAATACTGCGGACAGTAAACTGAGTTGAGACTATTTACTGGCTTTGAGAAGCACTGGTGTAAAAGGAAAAATCCAACACACCCACAAATTCATGAATGTTTGCTTCGTACAAGCTAATTTATTATGAGGAACTATTTAATGCCTACCATCTCCAAAAAAGAGGAAGACACTTGCAGGTTGAATTCACTATACAATGGGGGTTATTTACAAAAGGAAAATCCACTTGGAAGTGCAGTCGCTCTAAATCTAAGGGGTAGATCTGAAATGAGTGGAAGCTCTGCTGATTTTATCATCCAATCATGTGCAAGCTAAAATGCTGTTTTTTATTTTCCTTGCATGTCCCCCTCAGATCTACAGCGACTTTACTTCCAAGTGCACTTTTAGTGCACTTTCAAGTGCACTTGCAGTGCAAAGTGGATTTTCCTTTAGTAAATAACCCCCAATGTGTTATCTGGGACTTGGGTTAAGCCTAGTGCACAGCAGTCGAATATCTGGTGGCATAGGCCAGCTCAATAGAAACCAGCTGACATTCATCCTGTGTGTAGGGCAGCCGGTCCAAGAGAAGCCAGCCATTTAGCTGGCTTCTGCCGAACCGGCATGACTGAAAAAGGTCTGCCGAATAATGGCTGACTAGGGTCTTCTGGCGGGGGGTGCAGCTCCCCTGTCAGAACAAAATAGTTCAGCAGGATACATCATTGTATACATAGTAGATACATAGATAGATCATACTGATCATACATACATAGTCCTGCAAAATGGTGTTCTCTATTCACTGCCAGTGGCAGGAGATCTTGCCTGATAGACTTGGAACTTCATCAAAATCCTACCAAAATAATCATGCAATCTGTCTTGTTCACTGAGTAGCTCCTTTTGGCACAGTTTATGGGACTTTCAGACTATGTCTACATACTACCTTCTTATGGGTACCTGACTATTCTTGCCTGCAGGGTTTGTACCTAGTCCCCTTGTTTATCATCTTGGATGTCACACATTACTCATTCACTGCCATCTTACATTTTCAAGCAGTCCGTCCACAGTTGAATCAATTATTGTCTTGTTCATATTTATACTAAAGCCTAGTAGACATGGGCCGATTGTCAGCCGGCATCAGCCAGTTCAAAAGAAGCTGGACAGCATTCCTCCTGTATGTATGGCAGCCAGTCCAACAGCAGCCGGTCGAAGGCTCATGATCGATAAAGATCTGCCAACTGGCTCCTGGTCAGTGCTCCCCCTGTCAGAACACAATAGCACAGCAGGGGAGATAGCTGTACTAACATTGGATTGTTAGTACAGCGGCTCCGACCTGAGCTGTCAGTTTTTTTTTGTTCAATCTGCTGGGTTGAACAAAAGAAAACTAGTGGTGTGTACTAGGCTTAAAGGAGTTGTAAAGTCTCAGGGTTTTTTACCTTAATGCATTCTATACATTAAGCTGAAAAACCTTCTGTGCTGCAGATGCCCCCCTTTTTCTTACCTGAACCCGATCGTTCCAGCAACAACCACAAGCCCAGCAGCTCCAGCCGCTGTCTCAGGGTCCTCAATGAATAGATTGATAGCAGCAGGACCCATTGGCTCCTGCTACTGTCAATCAAATCCAGTGACACAGGAGCTGTTGGCAGGGCCGAGTCCTGCTGTCTGTGTCAATGGATGCAGCAGCAGGACTCAGGAGCGCGCCTGCATGGGTGCCCCCATGAAAATCGGCTCTCCATGGGGGCACTCGCTGAAGAGAAGAGGCCAGGAGTGCTGCGGGGGGGGGGCAGAAAAGGAGGATCAGGGCCACTCTGTGCAAAACCCTTAGACTGGGGTGGTAAATATGACATGTTTGTTATTTTTTAAAAGAATGAACCTTTACATAGTTAGTAAGGTTGAATAAAGACACCAGTCCAACCTGAGTGAGTGCCTACAATTGTCCCTATCTCTGTACATTGCACACCCACATCGGTCCCTACCCTCAAGGAGCCCACAATCCAAGGTCCCAATTCATATACTAGGGCCAATTTTGGACAGCAGCCAATTAACCTTCCTGCATGTCTTTGGAGTGTGGGAGGAAACCGGAGTACCCAGAGGAAACCCACGCAGGCACAGAGAGAACATACAAACATCGGGCAGGTAGTGTCGTGGTTGGGATTCGCACTAGTGACCCTTCTTACTGCTAGGCGAGAGTGCTACCCACTACACCACTGTGCCGCCCTCAACTTTACAATCACTTTAAGTTTACAAAAGTGCACCTGCAATAGAAAGATTATTTTTGATTGGCCTTAGCTTTAATGTGCACTGCCTAGGGACTGTATACAGAAGATTTTGTTTTTTGCAAGACTGCTGCTCTTCCCAGCAATTCAATGGTAATGCAAATGCAGCTTGAGGCAGGTTGATGTAGTTTCAAATGGAAATCAGAATAAGGTCAAATACATGTGTCACTGATCTCTGGATGATCTCAAAAGCATATCACGATAATCTCAAATGCAGGTAGAATCCATCTAAAAGCACTCTGCCCATTAAAACGAGCCTTTAGTATATCACATATACTTTTGTTATGAAATTTGATCTGTAATAAAACTACAAAATATTAAAATTATCATTCATGTTTTGGCTGTAAAATTCAGTATTCATTTTACAGGAAAAAGACATAATGCACAAACAGCTAACTGCTGCCATCACTGCACAAATTGTTTTCTGTGAAAGGACAGCACAGTGCAAATGTTGACATGGGGCAATGCCTTATTATGTTTTCTTTTTACAGCTGGCTGTCTACACAGTTTGTTTTCCGGGAGGTGGTAACTTACTGGTGATGTTGGCTGGTTACATACTTGTCACCTGTCACATCCTTTATGTTATGATTAGAAGTAATATGAAGGTTTCTTTTATTTTTTTGTTAACACAATAACTTTCTCTGCACCAAATTCTGTAAAAGTATTTCTGATCAACAAAACTGTTGCCTAAAGATTTTATATTGCAAACTTAAAGTGTTTGTTACCTTAAAATAAAAAATAAAAAAAGGATCCTGTTCCCTTAAAGCATGTTATTCTGCTATACAGTGCCTGTGCTGTGTAATTTGGCCCCCTGTATAACCTAAAATACCTGGCTGATCCTGCCTAGCTATGCCCCCCCCCCCCCCCCCCGTAAACTGACCAAGGTTATTCCTCTCTATTTGCTTTCCCCTTCCCCTCTTTTACCCAGGGCTCTGGCTGGTATCCACTTGATTGCTCCCTTGTGGGACTGCTACCCTCACCCTCCTCCTCCCCCCTCTGTCTTCTCCCCCTCCTTTTCCCACCCCCCACCTTTCATCTTTATAAACGGATTCTGGATACTGATGTTGGTTTCTCTGGATATGAGCTACACTGACCTATATGGCGTATGCTGATGGAGTTAGCCTTGGAAACTGTTCTTATATTAGAGAAGCTGGATGGCAATTTAGCTAAGATGATTTCCTAATTAATTTATACTTCTGTGACTACACGAACATAATTTGTATACCCTGTCTAACTGAATTCCTCTTTATGTAGGCCCCTTTTGTAGGTATAGCTATGTAAAACATTAAAAATAAGTGTCTATACTGTGTAAAATCCAGTCATACAGTACACTGTCTGACCCTGTTTGTAGAGGCCGATTTACTGACAGCCTTAAAATGGAAGTAAACCCATCGATTTAAACAGTTAAAAAAAAAAAAAGGAATGCCGGGAATGCTAACTGCACATTGGCTGTGCTCTCAGCCAAACTATAAAACCATCCAATGGCTGGTGTCATAACTGATCACATGTGCAGCACCATAGCAGTTGAAGATTAAACGGAGGCAAAGATGGCAGCTTCCTTGGCTGAAAACGATAGGGGAGTTTACTTTACTTTACTTTAAAGCGGAATGAAACCCTCCTATCCTCCACAGCCAGGGAAGTTGCTTCTGTTTGATCTGCAACTGCCATTGTGCTGCACATGTGATCAGTTAGGACACTAGCCATTTGATGGTTTAACAGTTTGGTTGAGGACACCGTTTAGTTCTGCTTTATGATTTACAGCTGGGGCTTTGGGCTTCAGCAAAATGGCAGCTTTCATCAAGAAGAAACAGGAGCAATGCTGGAAACAAGTGGAGTTCCACTAGTTTTTCAGTTTATTAAAAGTCAGCCACTACAAAAGGTGTAGCTGCTGACTTTTCATAAACACACACTCAACTGTCCCACGGTCCAGCGATGCAACCCCCCAAAGCCTCGGCTTTCCCCCCTGCCTCTCCTCTGCGCCAGCATCCCTAGTGTGGGCACCCGGCTGTGACAGCTTGCGGCCTCACACATGCACGAGTTGCTCTGCGCTGTCCTGAATAGCGGAGCAATCTTCTGGGACCTGTGACGTGTCCCAGAAGATTGCAGGGAGGGAGGGGGAGAGGAGGAGTCACCTAGGTGGCGCAGGCAGATATGAGAGCTGGGTACCTGTCAAAACTAGGTACCCACTCCCCATGTCAGGGGGTTAGCGCTCCTTAAAGCGGAAGTTCCCCTTTTGGGTGGAACTCTGCTTTAAATTAAAGTAGAGCTATATGTAGCACCCTGGTATTTAGGCAGGGTTGCTCTTAAATTTACCTGCCAGGTATAGCTGCCTTGGCTAATTGTGAGGATCAATTGATTTCACTCTAAGTCTGTAATTGCTGCATTCCTCTCCTTTGTCTCTACGTGGCTGGGTATCTGATGGCATTAGATATGAGAAGGGCAATACAAGGTCAGATTATGGGTATATGGGGTATCCCAGCCAATGGGCAGGGGTTTTCCTAAATCCCTTGGCCTGCTGGGAGAACCTATATATTTGGGTGGAGTCAGGTGATCACTGTTCTGTGCCACCTGGACGGCTGTCTGGGTGGACATGTGTTGTACTGCCTGGTCTGCTAGGCCAGAGATTGGGCCTATCCCGGGCACATCTGGCTGCTAGGCTTTCTGAGGGCCTATCCAGAAGCAAGAGCGCAGCACAGGGTTGGGACTACGGCTTGCAGTCCAACCAGAAGTGACAGTTCTGCCGGCCGGAGAACCTGTCATGGTCGGAGGTAGAGGGGAAGCTGTCGCCACTAAGGGACCAACCACCTTATTACCAGAGGGCCACAGTGAGTAACGGAAGCAAGTACTGGAGCAGAATTTTCACCAACCGGGGGCGGTGAAGAATTTGGAAACTTCAGTGGGTATCAGGTCAGGGACCCAACCAGCGGAGGTGACGCTTGCAGAGCACCCTTGTGTGTCAAGCCAGGGACCAACCAGGCCAGTGGGGTGACGCTTGAGAAGTATCTGGAGTGACAAGCCAGGGACCCAGCAGAGAGGCGGGGTTGACACTTGAGTAAGGTACTACAGCAGAGGCATGGGCGTCCGCAGAACTTTTTTTAGGGGGGGGCATAATTTTAGGGTCACCCATGCGCCACCCCTTTTCGACAATGTCATTATCACATTATCATGGTCAGAGACTGCAGACGTAGTACAATCCCTAGGATAATTCATGGATAATGGCCAACAGGCCCTCTTAACAGACCCAGCGAAACTACAGCAGTGATCCCTCTGGCTGGATGATCGCTCACTCTGGGTTCCCCCGCGGACGACTCTGGTCAGTAGTGTAGCATGTCTGTACCCTGGCAGTGGCTCAGTCTTTCTCTCTCTGGCGGTGCTGGGAAGCGTGGCTCTCTATGGTGGCGCTGGACAGCATGACTTTCTCTGGTGGCGCAGGGCAGTGTAGCTCTCTCTCTGGTGGTGCTGGGCAGCATGGCTCTCTCTCTGGCTTCTGCCCTGCACACTCCTCGTTCTTTTTCCTGTAGCACTCTCTCCCTCGGCTTTTTTCCAGGCTGCAATCTCTCAATCTTTCTCAATTGAGCTGTAGCCTCCTCCCTGTGGAAAATGGGGCCACCAATCTTTGGGACTACATGTCCCATGATGCTCTCCTCTCCTAGTCTCCTTTTGATTGGCCCTCAGTTATGAACAATAGGGAAGGAACGGAGCGGGCAGAAAGTTGGGCAAGGAACCTGGTGAGAGCCGTCATCTCTTCTTCCCGACAGAAGAAAGGGGGGGGGTGACCGGGAGAAACCTGATAGCCCGCAGCTTGCCATTCTCTTGTCACAGCGCCGCCGAGTTCTCTGCTGGGCTGAGCAGGGAAAAGAGCCCGCAGTCACACTACACGGATAGGGGGGCTTGACAGCACCTTGATGGTGTCACCCCACTGGCGGGTTGCACATGGGTGTGTGCTGCCCACACCCCGATAGCGATGGAACTGTGTTGAATTTAAGATCTGATCCCTGATTCCAGGGGGGGGCACTTGACCCCCTTGCCCCTACCTGCGGACGCCCATGAGCAGAGGCGTAACTAGAATCTTCAGGGCTACGGTGCAAGAAACCACGAATCCTCCCTTACACCAGTGTCCACAGAGACCCCCTCATTACATCAGGGTCCTCAGAGAGCCTCTCTACTTACATTAGGATCCCCAAAGCCTCTCTCATTATACTAGGGTCCTCAGAGAGCCCCTCCTTACATCAGGATCCCCAGAGAGTCCCTCCTTACATCAGTGTCCCCAGAGAGCATCCTCTTTACATCAGGGTCCCCAGGGAGCCCCCCTTACATCAGGATCACCAGAGGGCCCCTCCTTACATCAGGGTCCCCAGAGAGCCCCTCCCTTACATCAGAGTTTCCAGAGAGTTCCTTCCTTATATCAGAGTCCCCAGGGAGCCCCTTCTTTACATCAGTGTCCCCAGAGAACCCCTCCTTACATCAGGGTCCCCAGAGGTCCCTTTCCTTACATCAGAGAGCCCCTTCCTTATATCAGTGTCCCCAGAGAGCCCATCCTTACATCAGGGTTCCCAGAGAACCCCTTCTTTACATCAGGGTACCTAGAGAGCCCCTTCCTTACCTAAGTGTGCCCAGAGAGCCCATCCTTACATCAGTGTCCCCAGACAGCCCATCCTTACATCAGGGTCCCCAGAGAGCACCTCTTTACATCAGGGTCCCCAGAGAGCCCTTCCTTACATCAGGGTCCACAGAGAGCCCCCCTTACATCAGGGTCCCCAGAGGGCCCACCCTTACTTCAGGGTGCCCAGAGAGCCCCTCCTTACATCAGGGTCCCCAGAGAGCCCCTTTCTTACTTAAGGGGCCACAGAGAGCCCCTTCCTTACATCAGTGTCCCCATGGAGTCCCTCCTTACATCAGTGTCCCCAGAGAGCCCATCCTTACATCAGGGTGCCCAGAGAGCCCCTCCTTACATCAGGGTCCCCAGAGAGCCCCTTCCTTACATCAGGGTCCCCAGAGAGCCCCCCCTTACATCATGGTCCCCAGAGAGCCCCTGGGGACAGTAGAAGCATGGTTATTAAGTGAAATGCTACTAGTAAAACCCACTTCTGCCTGCCTGACAGGCACAGACTTGTACTGGTTATCTCACAAATATGTTGTAAGCAAATTTACTGTATACAGTATATCCTGAAGACATCCTATAGAAACGTGCACAAGAGCATGAAATCTTTGGCACTCAAATGTGCAAAACACATCCCCGGGGCCCTTCAGGGCTTATACTTTTGATACAATTTTTTGAAATTCTAAAATAACTTTAAACAGAACTATCTGCATAGCTTATTGTGTAGCTGTTATATGTAGAGATAAGTAACATTGTTAAATCTGGCAGGCAAATTTGTGTGCCAGAATATATGTGAAAAGTTACAATGTGCTGGGTTAAAACTATATACCTTATACTATCATGTACAGTGCCCTGAAAAAATATTCTTATCTCTTGAAATTATCCATATTTTGTCATATTACAACCAAAAATGTAAATGTATTTTATTGGGATTTTATGTGATCGGCCAACACAAAGTGGCACATTATTATGAAGTGTAAGGAAAACGATAATTGTTTTTTCAACATTTTTTACAAATAACTATCTGCAAAGTGTGGCATGCATTTGTATTCAGCCCCCTTTACACTAATACCCCCAACTAAAATTGCCTTCAGACGTCACCTAATTAGTAAATAGAGTCCACCTGTGTGTAATTTAATTTCAGTATAAATACAGCTGTTCTGTGAAGACCTCAGAGGTTTGTTAGAGAACCTTTGTGAACAAACAGCATCATGAAGGCCAAGGAACAAACCAGACAAGTCAGGGATAAAGTTGTGGAGACGTTTAAAGCAGGGTTAGGTTCTAAAAAAAATATCCCAAGCTTTGAATATCTCACAGAGCACTGTTCAATCCATCATCCGAAAATGGAAAGAGTAAGGCACAACTGCAAACCTATCAAGACATGGATGTCCACCTAAACTGACAGGCCAGGCAAGGAGAGCATTAATCAGAGAAGCAGCCAAGAGGCCCATGGTAACTCTGGAGGAGGTAAACAAAAGAAATAAAGTGCAGCGCTTGGCCACTAAATGTGAATGTGGCCTAATAAATATAAATATAAAACAAAAGAACTGTGAAATCAAATACACAAATATTATGAAAAAATCTTAATAAAAGATGCTTCTGAAACTCAAGTGTCCAATAGAATCAAAAACAAACTGTGAATCCAAATAACCATAAATAAATTGATGCAGCAAAATGATATAAATAATGTCCCATGTGAATATAAAGCAGAAGTAGCTAATCTTGTTTATTCAAAAATAATACTTGACCACGTGGACCCTTCACCTCTATATACCACTAATAGATGGAGGCTTACCAGATCCTCAGTGACCCCCTGTTAGGGGAGGTCAAACTGCGCAGATTCGATCATGAATCACATAGACGTCTCGATACAGGATGTTGGAGAACGTCCCAATCGTTCGGATGTCACGTGATCTTCAGATCCGCTCGGATACTCTCAGCAGGCCTCCAAACGACATATCACCATAGAAAAACAAAATGCGCCAAATCGTGTGATATAGTTTCAACAGGATTTATTTAAACCGAATAACAATGGGTGGGTAGCCACGCTCACACCCATTGTGCATCTGCGTTCGCATTATTAACTCATGTTGATGAGTTTTTTACCTTGCTAGCATTCCGTTCGTTTTTTTAAACGTTATCTGTATCCTCTTACGACTCGGTGGATTCATTTTAAGCGCTTGATTATTTGGTTTAAATAAATCCTGTTGAAACGATATCACACGATTTGGCGCATTTTGTTTTTCTATGGTGATACGTCGTTTGGAGGCCTGCTGAGAGTATCCGAGCTGATCTGAAGATCATGTGACATCTGAACGATTGGGACGTTCTCCGGCATCCTGTATCGAGACGTCTATGTGATTCATGATCGAATCTGCGCAGTTTGACCTCCCCTAACAGGGGGTCACTGAGGATCTGGTAAGCCTCCATCTATTAGTGGTATATAGAGGTGAAGGGTCCACGTGGTCAAGTATTATTTTTGAATTAACAAGATTAGCTACTTCTGCTTTATATTCACATGGGACATTATTTATATCATTTTGCTGCATCAATTTATTTATGGTTATTTGGATTCACAGTTTGTTTTTGATTCTATTGGACACTTGAGTTTCAGAAGCATCTTTTATTAAGATTTTTTTCATAATATTTGTGTATTTGATTTCACAGTTCTTTTTTTTTATATTTATATTTATTAGGCCACATTCACATTTAGTGGCCAAGCGCTGTACTTTATTTCTTTTGTTTTCTTTGTGCCCAGTATCCTGGTTATGGTGTTTAGCTGCTGATTTATTCGTTTTTACTAAGCGCAAATTTTTTTATTTTTCCAACTCTGGAGGAGCTAGGGAGATCCACAGCTCAGGTGGGAGAACCTGTCCACAGGACACCTATTATTCGTGCACTCCACAAATCTGGCCTTTATGGAAGAGTGGCAAGAAGAAAGCCATTGTTGAAAGAAAGCCATAAGAAGTCCTGTTTGCAGTTTGTGAGCAGCCATGTGGGGGACACAACAAACATGTGGAAGAAAGGGGCTCTGGTCAGATGAGACCGAAATTTAACTTTTTGGCCTACAAGCAAAACGCTATGTGTGATGGAAAAATAATACCGCTCACACCCTGAACACACCTTCCCCCTGTGAAACATAGTGATGGCAGCATCATGTTGTGGGGATGCTTTTCTTCAGCAGGGACAGGGAAGCTGGTCAGAGTTGATGGGAAGATGAATGGAACCAAATACAGGGCAATCTTAGAAGAAAACATGTTAGAATCTGCAAAAGACTTGAGTATGGGGTGGAGGTTCACCTTCCAGCAGGACATTCACTCTGAACATACAGCCAGAGCGACAATGGAATGACTTAGATCAAAGCATATTCATGTGTTAGAATGGCCCAGTCAAAGTCCAGACCTAAATCCAATTGAGAATCTGTAGCAAGACTAGAAATTTGCTGTTCACAGACATTTTCCATCCAATCTGACAGAGCTTGAGCTATTTTGCAAAGTTGAATGGGCAACAATTTCACTCTCTGAATGTACAAAGCTGGTAGAGACACACCCAAAAAGATTTGCAGCTGTAGTTGTAGCGAAAGTTGGTTCTACAAAGTAGTTGGCTGAATACAAATGTATGCCACACTTTTCAGATATTTATTTGTAAAAAATAAATGAAAACCATTTATCATTTCCCTTTCACTTCACAATTATGTGCCACTTTGTGTTGGTCTATAACATAAAATCCCAATAAAACCCCTTTTTACGCTTTTGATTGTAACATGAAAAAATTTGGAAAATTTAAGGGGTATCAATACTTTTTCAAGGCACTGAAAGTAATTCACATCCTGTTGCTGGATGAGGAAGTCAGAATCCTGTCCATGGGATATGAAAGCCTATGTGTAAACAAAATATAATTTAAAAAATAATCTAAACAAATGCTGGATTGAAAATAACCCAATATAAACAATGGATTTGGTCAACTGCTTGTAGAGAATATTTTTAAAGTGGTTGTAAACCCTTACAAATCACTTTGACCTACAGGTAAGCCTAGATTAAGGCTTACCTGTAGGTCCAAGAAATATCTCTTAAACCTATACGGTTTAGGAGATATTTACAAAAAGATAGGCACCGCTGTCTACTGCAGTGGCACGCAGGTGCACTGAGCAGGCCGCAGATCACTGTGATATGCTGCTCGTGTCGGCTCCCGTACGCATGCGCGGGAGTGATGTTATCGCAGCTCCGGCGAATCACAGCGCCGGAGCAGCAAGACCCGGAAGTCCCTACATGGCAGTGGCGAAGATGAAGACGGAGGACCGCTTCGGGGGCTTCGTTCTCAGGTAAGTTATTCATAATGAGCTAGTATGCTATGCATACTAGCTCATTAAGCCTTTGCCTTGCAGGTTGCATTTTTATTGCCTTTACTTCCTCTTTAAATAGTTGCTAATGTCTTCTTTCTATGTCCTGTGCAGTCCAGGAGAGGAATTTTAAATATTGTCACAATGTTATGTGTTATAGTGTATTTTTGTTGCATTTTCGAACAACTGTACTGATTAAACGAAAATCGTACGATCTGGCAGCATACAAATTTTTTTTGTGCATGTCCCATCAAATAATATTGGATGAACTGTCCTGATCGGCTCTTGAAGGTCTGTACTAACAATACAATTATCGTACAATTGCTCCGAAATCTGTATTTTTCGTATGATTTTCTGATCGTGTGTACGGGGTTTAGAGGCTTTTGTCTGAGAGCAGCAGGCTGCCAGTGTCTCCTGTGAAACCAGGAAGTGGAGGAGTGGTGCTGCAGCCGGGACAGCGCTATATCAGTGAGAGGAACTATGTAAATTGTTAGGGATGGGGGGATTGGGGGGCAAGTAGTGGGGAGTTTTTATTTTTACCTTAATGCATAGCATGCATTAAGGTGTCACATCTTTTACTTTAGAACCACCTTAAGGGTAGATTTAAACATGCGTCTAAATTTCCCTTGCCTCTGAAGCCTGACAGGCGGTGAGGAAGCAACGAGATGTCTCCTCACTGTTTTAACCCCATTTTAGCCAACAAACTCCCCACAACAGCGTGCATTGCAAGTGGTTGTGGGGCATTTGCGGCACTTCCCCCATCCGCTGCCTATTGCAGCTTAAAGGGCGGCGGTTGGTGACCTGCAAAAACACACGTTCAACCGCATATTTTTCCCTCCACAAAACTGAAAAGTCTAAATAAGCCTAAGTGATCCCAAAATACTTTTGTGTAAGATTATCATTTGCAACTTTTCTAAAGTTTTATATTTACAAAGTATTTTTCCTTGCTAAAAAATCGATATAAAATAAAATATCAAGATGTTAGTTTCGGTATTCATTAGAGCTGCACGATTCTGGGAAAAAATGAGAATCACGATTTGTTTTGCTTGGAATAAAGATCACGATTTTCGTGGTGATTCTCATCTTTCACATTAGACAAAAAAATTGGGCTAACTTTACTGTTTGTTTTTTTTTTTTTTATTAATTAAAACGTATTTTGTTCCAAAAGAATTGCATTTAAATGACCACTGCGCAAATACAGTGTGACATAAAATATTGCAACAGCCTCCATTTTATTCTCTAGGGTCTCTGCTAAATATATATATATATATATATATATATATATATATATATATATATATATATATAATGTTTGGGGGTTCTAAGTAATTTTCTAGCAAAAAATAATGATTTTAACTTGAAACCAACAAATGTCAGAAAAAAGGTTTAGTCTTTAAGTGGTTAAACTTCCCTCATTTACACACCGAAGTTCATTCCTTTGATCTAAAGGACAAAACGTTGCAATGTTTATAGTTAGCTCAGCTGCCAAGGAATGTTGTGATACTTGGCAAACTGCCTGTTTTGTTTTTTTTGTTTGTTTTTTGACAGCTGTCGGCTTTAGCAGAGAATTCTCTGCATAGAAAGAATCAGGAAAATGCTTTGTCAAGATCGCAAGGGGGAAAAAAAATCACAATAACAATACTTAACGATTAATCGTGCAGCTCTAGTACTCATCTTGTTATATTTCATAAAGAAATGCAGCTTCTGCCCCAAAATACTGATACATTTGTGTTATACAAAGAACACCTACTGTAACATATCTCATTACAAAATCATATTTCCAAAATAGATTATTGCATTTTTATAACATGAAAAGAGTCATACCCATAGCATACAACCACCTATGTAATTACTTGAAAGTCGCTCCACAAAGTATCTTTATTTAATCCTTATTGTGAATGAGTAGGCTGATATAGGCCAGACTGTCTACTGTTGTCTACATTCCATATGTGGTGACAGTGTTACACATGGCTGATAAGTATTTAGTCATATCCAGATTTGTTACAATGTATAACTAGTCAAATCATGACTCCATTTGTAAGTGTACATAATCAGAATAAAACAGATTATAAAAGCCCCCATGATATTTTAAAATTAAGCCTAAAAGAGAATATCAAGATATGTTTATTAGTAGAAATGATTATTAGTACATATTGAAAAAGATGGCTCCCCAACACCTGGATGAATAGGTTATGAATACTAATGTATGTTTTATAAAGTACAGTAATCAGTTTATATGTTACTAGTCCAGATTCTTATGAACCTGTTTTCTGTAGCAAGTAGAGGAAACAAAACGAACATCACATCTAAGTTTCATTTCACATAACACTTACATCAATGACCCAAGGTGCCCAATTGTAGGCCACGTGGCATTTGGCCTTCCTAGGCTATCTCTATGTACAATCTGTGCAACCTTAGAATTGCCTTTTTACAGCAGTGTTGGTTCCCACCCTTCACTTTTGGGTTTTTGCTAGGACAAAAAGAACAAAACCTTTGCCCACTTGTGTTGAAATCTGAAATACGCAATGAAAAGTCAGGAAACTTGGTTGTACTGGGCTTATTTACAAATCAGTCCAAAGCTCAATGATGATCAGACAGATTTAACCACTTTCAGACCGGACCATTTTGCTGGTAAATGACCAGAGGTCTTTTTACAATTTGGCACTGCGCTGCTTTAACTTGTAATTGCGCGGTCATGCAATGTTGTACCCAAACAAAATTTGCGTCCTTTTCTTCCCACAAATAGAGCTTTCTTTTGATGGTATTTGATTGCCTCTGCGATTTTTTTTTTTTGCGATATAAATGGAAAAATACCGCAAATTTTGAAAAAAAATGATATTTTCTACTTTTTGTTATTAGAAAAATCCAATAAACTCAATTTTAGTCATACATTTAGGCCAAAATGTATTCAGCCACATGTCTTTGGTAAAAAAAAAGTCAATAACTGTATATTTATTGGTTTGCACAAAAGTTGTCACATCTACAAACTAAGGTACGTTTTCTGGAATTTACGCAGCTTTTAGTTTACGACTGCCTATCTCATTTCTTGAGGTGCTAAAATGGCAGGGCAGTACAAAACCCCCCCAAATGACCCCATTTTGGAAAGTAGACCCCCTAAGGAAATTGATAAGTGGCATGTTGAGCCCATTGAATATTTTATTTTTTTGCCTCAAGCGATTGAATAA
Source organism: Lithobates pipiens (assembly GCF_037356315.1). Lineage (NCBI taxonomy): Eukaryota > Metazoa > Chordata > Amphibia > Anura > Ranidae > Lithobates > Lithobates pipiens. The sequence continues at coordinate 19,930,242 of NW_027507696.1, forward strand.
TGACAAAAAAATATATATTTTTTTTTTTTTACACAAAGTTGTCACTAAATGATATATTGCTCACACATGCTATGGGCATATGTGAAATGACACCCCAAAATAAATTCTGCTGCTTCTCCTGAGTATGGGGATACCACATGTGTGGGATTTTTTGGGAGCCTAGCCGCGTACGGGGCCCCGAAATCCAAGAACCGCCTTCAGGTTTTCTAAGGGCGTAAATATTTGACTTCACTCCTCACTACCTATTACAGTTTTGAAGGCCATAAAATGCCAAGATGGCACAAAACCCCCACAAATGACCCCATTTTAGAAAGTAGACACCCCAAGCTATTTGCTGAGAGGCATGTTGAGTCCATGGAATATTTTATATTTTGCCACAAGTTGCGGGAAAATTACAAACTTTAATTTTTTTTATTTTTTTTTCACAAAGTTGTCACTAAATGATATATTGCTCACACATGCCATGGGCATATGTGAAATGACACCCCAAAATAAATTCTGCTGCTTCTCCTGAGTACGGAGATACCACATGTGTGGGATTTTTTGGGAGCCTAGCCGCGTACGGGGCCCCGAAAGCCAAGAACCGCCTTCAGGTTTTCTAAGGGCGTAAATATTTGACTTCACTCCTCACTACCTATTACAGTTTTGAAGGCCATAAAATGCCAAGATGGCACAAAACCCCCACAAATGACCCCATTTTAGAAAGTAGACACCCCAAGCTATTTGCTGAGAGGCATGTTGAGTCCATGGAATATTTTATATTTTGCCACAAGTTGCGGGAAAATTACAAACTTTAACTTTTTTTTATTTTTTTTTCACAAAGTTGTCACTAAATGATATATCGCTCACACATGCCATGGGCATATGTGAAATGACACCCCAAAATAAATTCTGCTGCTTCTCCTGAGTACGGGGATACCACATGTGTGGGATTTTTTGGGAGCCTAGCCGCGTACGGGGCCCCGAAAGCCAAGAACCGCCTTCAGGTTTTCTAAGGGCGTAAATATTTGACTTCACTCCTCACTACCTATTACAGTTTTGAAGGCCATAAAATGCCAAGATGGCACAAAACCCCCACAAATGACCCCATTTTAGAAAGTAGACACCCCAAGCTATTTGCTGAGAGGCATGTTGAGTCCATGGAATATTTTATATTTTGCCACAAGTTGCGGGAAAATTACAAACTTTTTTTTTTTATTTATTTTTTTCACAAAGTTGTCACTAAATGATATATTGCTCACGCATGCCATGGGCATATGTGAAATGACACCCCAAAATAAATTCTGCTGCTTCTCCTGAGTACGGGGATACCACATTGTGGGATTTTTTGGGAGCCTAGCCGCGTACGGGGCCCCGAAAGCCAAGAACCGCCTTCAGGTTTTCTAAGGGCGTAAATATTTGACTTCACTCCTCACTACCTATTACAGTTTTGAAGGCCATAAAATGCCAAGATGGCACAAAACCCCCACAAATGACCCCATTTTAGAAAGTAGACACCCCAAGCTATTTGCTGAGAGGCATGTTGAGTCCATGGAATATTTTATATTTTGCCACAAGTTGCGGGAAAATTACAAACTTTTTTTTTTTATTTATTTTTTTCACAAAGTTGTCACTAAATGATATATTGCTCACGCATGCCATGGGCATATGTGAAATGACACCCCAAAATAAATTCTGCTGCTTCTCCTGAGTACGGGGATACCACATATGTGGGACTTTTTGGGAGCCTAGCCGCGTACGGGGCCCCGAAAACCAAGCACCGCCTTCAGGCTTTCTAAGGGCGTTACAGTTTTGAAGGCCATAAAATGCCAAGATGGCACAAAACCCCCCCAAATGACCCCATTTTGGAAAGTAGACACCCCTAAATTTAGGGGTACACTAGTGAGACTAGGTAATAAATGGCGGGTGCCCTGAAACTATAAAAAAATAACTAACCAACCAGCGTCACCTGTAACCGTTATATGGTGATCACTGGTGAAAGGGTTAACTAGGGGGCAATCAGGGGGCTTTATGCGGTAGTATATGGGGGTCCCTGGCGCTATAAAAAGCTGCGGCGAACCTAAATACCTACCTGCCTAACTAGCGTCACCTGTGACACTAATACAGCGATCAGAAAAACGATCGCTTATTAGGCTGGGTTCACACTGGAGCGATGCAGGAACGCCACAAATCCGCGGCGGGTTCCCGCATAGCATGCCTCCCGGCGGCAGTTCACACTGCCCTATGCGAACTGCTGGGAGTGTCAGTGAAATGTTAATGACACCCCCAGATCAGTTCGCATATCGCAGTGCGATCTGCAAACTCGGATCGCATGGTGTGAACACCCATGCGATCCGATTCTGCTGCGGACCAAAAAAACGGTCCCGTGCGAGTTTGCGGCGGGTGCGGCGGGTGCGACACGAATTCAGCCATACTATCTGTATGGCTGAACTCGAATCGCACAGAGATCGGATGTGATTTGCACTGCAGTGCGGTGCGAATCACATCCGTTCTCAAACCGCTGCAATGTGAACCCAGCCTTAGTGACACTGGCGACGGGGGGTGATCACGGGGTTAAACCTTTATTGGGGGGGTTAGGGGGGTACCTTAGAACTAAAGGGGGCTAACCCTAACTGCCCTAACAGTTATTACAGTCACAAATGACACCCGCCGGGTGATCAGGGGGTTAAACCTTTATTAGGTAATAAATGGCGGGTGCCCTGAAACTATAAAAAAATAACTAACCAACCAGCGTCACCTGTAACAGTTATATGGTGATCACTGGTGAAAGGGTTAACTAGGGGGCAATCAGGGGGCTTTATGCGGTAGTATATGGGGGTCCCTGGCGCTATAAAAAGTTGCGGCGAACCTAAATACCTACCTGCCTAACTAGCGTCACCTGTGACACTAATAAAGCGATCAGAAAAATGATCGCTTATTAGGCTGGGTTCACACTGGAGCGATGCGGGAACGCCACAAATCCGCGGCGGGTTCCCGCATCGCATGCCTCCGGCGGCAGTTCACACTGCCCTATGCGAACTGCTGGGAGTGTCAGTGAAATGTTAATGACACCCCCAGATCAGTTCGCATATCGCAGTGCGATCTGCAAACTCGGATCGCATGGTGTGAACACCCATGCGATCCGATTCTGCTGCGGACCAAAAAAAGTGTCCCGTGCGAATTTGCGGCGGGTGCGGCGCGAATTCAGCCATACTATCTGTATGGCTGAACTCGAATCGCACAGAGATCGGATGTGATTTGCACTGCAGTGCGGTGCGAATCACATTCGTTCTCATAAACCGCTGCAATGTGAACCCAGCCTTAGTGACACTGGCGACGGGGGGTGATTACGGGGTTAAACCTTTATTGGGGGGGTTAGGGGGGCACATTAGAACTAAAGGGGGCTAACCCTAACTGCCCTAACAGTTATTACAGTCACAAATTACACCAATGCAAAAAAAATAAAAAATAAAAATAAAAAAATAAATGCAATTGGTGTCACTGTGACTGGGGGGGGCAGGGGTAATTGGGGGGGGTGATCGGGGGGTAAAGGGGGGGTGTGAGTGTGCCTGGCATGTTCTACTGTACGTGTGGTGTGTTGGTGCAACTCACCGATCCTCTCTCCTCGGTGCCGGTGTTCTGCCTAATAGAGTCCGGCCATCAATATGTGTCCGCTCCGTACTGCGCATGCGCAGTAAGGAGCAGACGAAGCTTCGGAAAAAGTCCGAAGCTGAACGGCGCCTGCGCCGTGAGTGGAGGTGGTAGCCCCACCATCCAAGCGGACATAGGGTTGAGAATTTTGAGGGTTGAGAATTCGCTCGCCACGCTTCGGGCTTGGCCTCGCTGCGCTCGGCTCTTTTTTATTCTAACTCTATGTCCACTTGGATAGTGGGGATAGAACCTGGACTCACGGCGCAGGCGCCGTTCATCCTCGGCAATTTTCGGAATCTCTGTTCCTGTGTACTGCGCATGCGCAGTACGCAGGGGACAGCATCTGATGGAGGACCCTATTTGACAAGACACCGGAACGAAAAATACCGACACGGAGGAGAGATTACATCACTTCCTCTCCTGTGTTTACATTACAGGAGAGGAAGTGATGTCACGGAGCATTTCTATTCGTCGGGAGCGTTCGCGAGGGGGTGGCCATGAATGAATGGCCGCCCCCTCATCCCGGATCGTTTCCGAACGAATACCGACCGCCGCAGGCACCGGGGGGGGGCCCGATCGGGCCCCTCACCCGCGGGAAGGCAGGGACTTATATATACGCCCATATGCCTGCCCGTGCCATTCTGCCGACGTATATCGTCGTGCGGCGGTCAGCAAGTGGTTAAAGTGGAACGTTAGTTTAGATTTCACAAAATGAAGTCCTGATAGATCACCTCAGGCTGGTCCCTTTTGCATTTATAGCTATGTGAAACATTAAAAATAAGTGCCGATGCTGTTAAAAATCCAGTAATACACTGTCTCACCCTGCTCTGCACATGCTCAGTTGCTCTCCATTTTTAGGCAATTAGGAATTTGTAGAGCAGGGTTTCTCAACCAAGATTCCATGGAACCCTTGGGTTCCTCTAGAGCAGGGGTAGGGAACCTCCCTGCTCTAGAGGTTGCTAGGGGTTTCCTGAGCTATGGTCAATTTCTGCCTTTCAGGTAAGTTCTCAGGGACGCCATTGATCTTTTTAGTTATCTGTAGGAGGCAATTCTTCCCAATAACCACAAGTGTAAGAAGCATTCTTCTCACTGACCATCACACTAATGTATGATGAGTTGTAGATTTTCTATTTTTAGCAGGGGTTCCCCAAGACCAGAGAATTATTTCCAGGGTTCCTCTGTGTTAAAAAGGTTGAGAAAGGCTGTTGTAGAGGCTGATCTGCTCACAGCCATAAAGCAGAATAAAACCCTCCTATCCTTTACAGCCAAGAAAGCTGCTTCTGTTTGATCTGCAATTGCCATGGTGCTGCACATGTGATCAGTTATGACACCATCCTTCTGATGGTTTGACAGTTTGGCTGAGGACACAAGCAAATGTAACAGCAATCCAGGAAGGTGACGTTTGTTATGTTATCTAATGTAATTTTTATTAAACTGTTAAATTGATGGGTTTAGTTTCACTTTAGGATTTACTGCTGTTCAGGGGCTCTGGGCTTTAGCAAAATGGCAGCCTCCAGCAAAAAGAAACAGGAACAATGCTGGGGGCAATTTACAGAACACAGTCATTTTGGTAGCATAATCTTTATTGTGGAATGTATATTCCTTGCTAAAGAACATATTCATGTTTATCAGTTTGTTATGGGTAAAGTTCCTCTTTAAGTTTAATGCTGTCAGGCTAATGAAAGGTTCATTGTGAGCCATTGACCACTTAAGAACTGCCCGCCGCAGTTGTATGTCAGCTGCTTGAAGTGGTATACCGTTGTTATGGCAGCAGCTAGCTGCCATAACCCTGGTATCCTCTTCAATAGTGGGTGGTCTGCTTTCAGGTAAAAGAGGTCTCAGCGGCAGATTCGCTGCGAGATCACTTTTATCGGGGGTGGGGCAGGGCCCCTCCCACCGCTCTCCGGTGGTCTCCGCCACTTACCTGAGCCGAGCCGTCGTTAGCGGTGGTGACAATCGGGACTTCTTCCCTCATAGGCTGGATTCCGAGTGAGGGAACGATGGCCCCCGCTCGGCTCCACACCATTGGATGGCAGAAGTGACGTCAAACGTCACTTCCACCCAATGGTCTTGAAGGGGAGAAAAAAAAAAGACATAAAATCTTTGCATTGCACGTAAGTCACGTCCACATATGAAAATGGTGTTTAAACCACACATGTGAGGTATCGCCGCGATCGTTAGAGCGATATCAATAGTTCTAGCACTAGAGTTCCTCTGTAACTAAAAACTGGTAAACTGTAGACATTTTTTTAATGTTGCCTATGGAGATTTTTAAGGGTTAAAGTTTGTCGCCATTTCACGAGTGGGCGCAATTTTGAAGCGTGACATGTTGGGTATCACTTTACTCGGCGTAACATTATCTTTCACAATAAAAAAAAAAATTGGGCTAAATTAACTGTTGTCTTATTTTTTAATAAAAAAAAAATTTTTTTTTCAAAAAACATTGCGTTTGTAAGAAAGCTGCGCAAATATGGTGTAACATAAAGTATTGCAACAACCACCATTTTATTCTCTAGGGGGTTCCTAAATATATATATAATTTTTGGGGGTTGTAAGTAATTTTCTAGCAAAAATAAATAAATTATTTTAACCTGTAAACACCAAGTCTGAAAAATAGGCCCGGTCCTTAAAGCGGAACTTCAGTAATTTTTTCATATTTCCATCTATTAAATCTTCTGCCCTTGTTGTTTTAACTTTGGATACTAAAACATTTTTTTCTGCCAGTAAATACCTTATACAGCCCACTTCCTGTTTCTTGTCTGGTAAGCAGCCTAGGCTTATGACATCATGCCCAGCTCTCTCTCTCACTCTCCTGAGAGTTTGCCAGGAAGAGTGGGGGGGTGAGTCATAAGAGGGCCAATGAGAGCTGCGGGGCTGAAGAGCAGGAGGTGTGCCTCTGTGTGTCTGTTTAAATCCAGGAAGTGAACAAGCAGCAGCTTTAGATGCCCACAGTTAAAATGATTGCAGCCAGACTTAGTGGAGAGAGATTTCTGCAGCATATTTGGCAAGTACAGAATCACTATGTATAAAATAATATGCAAAGTGGTTGGAGGGAAGCTTCAGAATGGCAAAGATGTTTTTATTACAAATTATGTGAGCAGACTGCAGTCTTTAAGTGGTTAATGAAGAGCTTTGTCCTTACTGTGTTTTGTCATATTTAACCACTTGCTTACTGTTCACTTAAACCCCCCTCCTGCCAGGACCAATTTTCAGCTTTCAGCGCTGACGCACTTTGAATGACAATTGTGCGGTTATAAAACGCTGTACCCAAATGAAATTTTACAATTTTTTTCACACAAATAGAGCTTTCTTTTGGTGGTATTTAATTACCACTGGGTTTTTATTTTTTGTTAAACAAACAAAAAAATTGAAAATTTTGAAAAAACAAAACAAAAATCATGTTTCATAGTTTGTTATTAAATTTTACAAACAGGTAATTAATGTGCACTGATGGGTGGCAGTGATAGGTGGCAGTGATAGGTGGCACTGATGGGCACTGGTAAGTGACACTGATGGGCACTGGTAGGTGACACTGATGGGTGGCACTGTGGCCACTGATGGGTGGTACTGTGGGCACTGATGGGTGGCACTGAGGGCACTGGTAGGTGGCACTGTGTGTACTGGTAAGCGGCACAGTTTTGTACTGTTAGGTGGCACTGTTAGGTGGCACATGTGACAGAGATGAGCATGCGGCTGCTCTCCTTGATCGGGACCGATGTCCTGATGACAGCCGCCGGTGATCGGCTTTTTATTTACTCCTCGCGCTATCAGCGCGAGGAGAAAAAATATCCGATTACCGGCTCTATTTACATAATATGATCAGCTGTCATTGGCTGACAGCTGATAACGTGGTAAGGGGTTGGGACCAACCCCTTACTCCGATCTGTGATCCAGCGAGTCTCATAGACTCGCTGATCACAGAGCGAGCCGTGAGCTTCCAGCAGGGGGCGCGCAGGCCGCTCAAGAACGGGAGGACATCCATGGACGCCCTCCCGGCAAATTAGGTCCGCTCTGTAGTGGTCTTTCGGCTATATCGCGGATGGGAGGTGGTTAAAGTAGAACTTTACTCACTCAATCAACATTAACTATTTGTAATCCTTATGCTGCCAGACTTAGTAAGTATATAGAAAAATATACTCTAGTTACTTGTTTTTAAGTTGTTTTTTTTTTTTTTTTTTTACACATTTCTTCAGTTGCTTCCATCCCTTGCTCAAAATGATTTCTCAATAAATAAAGCATGGAGACAGGAAATGATGGGTGTGTTTGCTTATTAAAAAGGAATTGAAAAGTGCTTTCAGTTTGTGGTGCTCAGATCCAGTTGAGTTCTGTTTTAATAGGTCTGACAGCTTCCTTATATTGCATCAACATAGAAAGAGATACAATACCACCATTTAAAGTGTTTGTAACCCTAGAAAAAAAATGGATCCTGTTTGTTTAAGGCCAGGTTCACACTAGTACGACAAACGCTCCGACATTAGGAGCTCATGTCGCATGATGTGTGAAAATCAATGTTTCCCTATGGGAGCTGGCTTAACTGATCTGACACAAGTCGGTCTGACTTTGAAAATGCTTCCTGTACTACTTTGGTCTGACTTTGATCCTACTTCTGCCCATTGACTATCATTGAAGTAGGGTCAAAGTCGGATCCTTGTCCTAACCATCCGACTTTGGTATCCGCCATTGTGTTATTTCCTGCCCCCTGCTGTAGCCCCTCCTATTGTGTGTTAGTTTTGATTGTTCAAAGGACAAGTTGTACGATCTGAAAAGTCAGATCAAAGTAGTATTCTGTTCATGAAAGTCAGATGGATGTAGGACCAATGTAGGATTAATGTAGGACTGATGTCGCAGAGCAAAGTAGGATGAAAGTCGTACTACTGTCGTGTAGTATAGTGTGAACTCGGCATAAAGCATGAATAACAGCACAGTGCCTGTGTTGTGTAATTTGGCCCCCTGTATCATATAAAAATACCAGGCTGATCTTGCCTGGTTCTGCCCTCCCCCTGTAAACTGACCACTGTTTATCATGGCTGCTGAGCCCTGACACAGTGGTAAGTTTACGTTCCTCTGTCATCCGCAGCTCTGCTCTGTCTTCCTCTCCTCCCCTCCCTGCCTGTCAAATCCGACTGCTGCTATCATTTCTGAGTCGTATTTCTACAATCCCATCTGTTACATTAAATGATGTGCCCCAGTGTATGTGTTTTAAAAAAAAAAATAAGCTGCTGTATACCTTTTTCATAACAGCGCTCAGAGCTAACGTGACCAGCCGCCTCTCTCCTCCTCCTGGTTGACGTCAGCGAGGTGATTCCAAACCCCTCCCGCTGTAGCTGTCAGATCGAGGGAGAGGAGAAGCAGCCGGTCACGTGAGCGCAGAGTTGCGCTATAAAGCGGCTTATTTTTAAAAAACACATACACTGGGGCACATTATTAAATGTAACAGAGGGGATTGTAGAAATAAGACTCAGTGGCTTAACAACCACTTTAACAGCTCAGACTCAGTGGGGTTGATTTACTAAAGGCAAATAGACTTCACCAATCATGTGCAAAGTGTAGTTACTCCAGAGCTTAGTAAATGAGGTAAAGCCTCACTTTGCAAAGAATACCCAATCACGTGCAAGGAAAATGTTACAAAAATAGCAGTTTTGCTTGCACATGATTGGTTGATGGAAGTCAGCAGAGCTTCTCCTCATTTACTAAGCTCTGGCGCAACTGCAACAGTGCACAGTCTATTTGCCTTTAGTAAATCAACCCCAGTGAGCTGTGCTGAATGCCAGTGAAATGTCTTGTGTTCTATTCACTGTAGCGGGTGTTGTGGTGCAGCAGTTTGTGTCACAACCCGCTGCTCAGAAAAATAGTATTGCAGTACTTTTTGCGGGGGTCTCCAAACTAGGGCCCAAGGGCTGCTTGTGGCCCCTTGCTAGCCTTTATCTGGCCCTTGGGGCACTATTGACATGAAGGACTATTCCTCCCACTGACACCAACAATAGGGTACTATTTATTCCACAAATACCAATGATAGGGTACTATTCCTCCCACTAATGGGGCACTACACCCTCCTCCTACTGAGACGACCAATCCTGAGGCCATGTTTATTTTCACTGATGCTGGGACATTTTCTACCCCCACTGGCCACAATCCAGCCCCCTAAAGTCTGAAGGACAGTAAACTGGCCCTTTGAAACGTTTGGAGACCCCTGTTCTAGTCTATCTTATGTGAACAGGCCCCAAAGCTGAACTCCAGGCAAACAGCTAATTGCACAGTTAGTGATTCATACAACATTACCAGACATCACATTTTGGGAGATTGTGTGTCAAGCTCACTAGGGCATAGCGACTTCTAGGAACCAGCTTCCTGGACCGGAGGATCGGTGAGGAGTTACGCTTGCTGCCCAATATTGTATCCTGTTTCTCATAAAATATTATGCTTATTATACCACCTGCCAAAAGTGAAGCATTTAACTGAATGGGGGTGCCCCACAATCGCATGTAATTCATGCAGTTGCAGTGCACTGGTACGGGTTTTAAGGAGTTAAAACAGATCGCTCTTCAGGGGGAAACACACGTGTAAATGACGCATTAGTGTTAAAGTGTTACTAAACCTACAACAGTAAAATCAAGTCTGTATATGCAGTAAAGCATGCTTGTTATACTCACTGTGGAACCTAAGGAGTTAATCCTCCACATTGTCTAAAAAGTCATTTTTTTCTGTCTTCTCTGATCATTCCCTTCTTCCATAGTTCCCAATCCATCTCCTGATAGAACAGAGCCTTGGGAGCACTCTGCCCATGCTTAGTTTGGTGTGTTTTGCTAAGGAGTTTTTTTTTTGTTGGGAAGGCTGCATGTGATTAGCACAGAGTTAATCAGCACTGTCCAGACAGAGGGTCAGGGGTCATGCTGCCTCATAGGACAGTCAGAGGAGAATGAAAAAAAACTCCTCCTACAAGCTTTAACCAGACACTGTGGGAGAACAGATATAGTGAATGCAAGGTCCTGAGTTTAGTAACCCTTTAAAGTGGTTGTAAACTCTTACAAACCACTTTGACCTACAGGTAAGCCTAGATTAAGGCTTACCTGTAGGTCCAAGAAATATCTCGTAAACCTACACGGTTTAGGAGATATTTGCCGAAAGACAGGCACCGCTGTCTACGGCGCATGCGCCGTAGACAGCGGCGCGCAGGCGCACTGAGAGCGGCACCGTCAACGGCAAATATGCCACGCGTGGCGGCTCCCGCACCGAATGACAGCGGCGGAGCTGCGAGACCCACCGAGAAGATGGATGCGCCGGACTACAGGGGACAGCGATGACATCGCTGGCTCCTGTGTCAGGTAAGTGACACATAATGGACTACTATGCGATGTATAGTAGTCCATTATGCTTTGCCTTTGCAGGGAATAAAAGAGGAAGTAAACTCATCAGGGTTTACTTCCTCTTTAACCTTCCTGGTGGTTTTCCCTAGTGTGGCTTGGGGTTAAATTTCATTACCATTAGCGGTAACCCCGAGCCACAGAGGGTTTTGCATTGCAGGATCCTGGTGCAGTGTACTTACCCGGTCCCCAGAATCCTGCGATGTCCTCCCCGCTGTGTCTGTGGGCTGTGTCCTCCTTCCGATGCCTGTGTGTGCCAGGCTCCGTTCCCTACGAGCGTCGCAACACACGGGGGCGGAGCCCGGCGGCAAATTAAAAAAATTTAAAATTCATAACACATACATAATACATAATAGATTATATTACTGTATGGAATCAATTCACATCCCCTTTGTCCCCAGTGCTTTGTCCAATGCCCTGCATGCAGTTTTATATCTATATAGTTCTTTCTGCCTGGAAACTGGAGATTCTCCATAGCAACTAAAAGGTGTCCCTTTATGTTAAAAGCGGTTTTAGACCAGCTAGAAAACAGCGATAATAAATTAGAACACTTGCAGATTTGAGCGATAGTGAATGGTGGGGAAATTTATTTTATTATTATTATTATATTATTATTTTTTAGAATTATTTATAGTTATTTATTATATTATAATTTATGATTTTGTGTTTCAAACTTTATCATACCCGGGATGTCTACTAGACTCTTGTTTGGACAGATTTAAGTGTGTTATTGCTAAGAATTACAGGCCTACAATATAAAACGCCAAATTTCTATGCAAAATAGTTGTACCGCTTTGAGGCGCAAAAATCGGTAATAAATCATAGCGCCAGGGTGGTTAAAGAACACAGTGGTGGGACCCTTACCCACAGCAGCCTGTTGACTGGATAACAAAGGAGACACAACATGCTATAGCATAAACTGCCTTTTCCCAGTCTGAGTGCTGCTGTACAGGGGATCACAAGGTTGAAATATTTGTATGTGTTCCCTGGGGGTTGTTAACCTAAATCCTTATAAAATAGTGAAAAAGGAGGGGTTGGTTACGCAAGGGACATGTCATTTTAAAAAAAATTTTTTAAAGGAATACAAAAATTTATGTTTTTATATATGCCTGGAGTTCGGCTTTCAATTACCTCCAACAAGTCTAACCTAAAAGAAGAAAATGTGAAAAAATATTAAACGGACAATGAAATTAATAAATAAAAGATAAATAAAACCCAGTTCTGTGGCTGAAGCTTTTACAGTTTTTAGTCCGTATAAATGTGGGTGCTTCATAGAGAAACCTTTAAATATGCAAGGGTATAGAAGAGAATATGGTAAGCCGAAGCAAACACAGACAAAGGTATGAGGAAGTTTGTACCGTGAACTCAGTGTAATGTAACTCCCATCTGAAATGTCAGAAAGGTAACAATAACATTATTCATCACAGCCTTGAGCAAGTTTTATGGTAAACAACTCCAAACCCCTTCAGAAGTAATGTAACAAGGACCTACCAGTATGATCAATACATCCATTAATGCTTTATTGTTTCTATGTGGTATAATAAACAGAGTTTGGCTTCATGCACACTGGGGCTTTTATAAAGGCTTTTCTGCTGGCCGGAGAAAAGCAACTCCAAAAACCGCGCCTAAGCCGCATTTTTGAAAACGCGTTTAGGCACTTCAAGCACTTGGGAATTTATTTATTTCATTGGCCAGAATATTAATTTATTGTGGTGATTGAAATGAAAAACTGGTCAAGCACTAAACTTGACTAGCACTTTGGTGTTTTGTATGCCAAAATGTCTTCTCTTGAAGTCATGTTTTTATTTTTTTTCTGCCTCTAAATTCTTGTAAACACCTGCACTATATTACCAAAAGTATTGGGACACCTGCCTTTACATGCATGTTGACTTTAATGGCACCCCAGTCTTAGTCCGTAGGGTTCAATATTGAGTTGGCCCAACCTTTGCAGCTATAACGGCTTCAACTCTTCTGGCCATAGACTGAGTATAGCCTCGAATACAAAATATACGTAATACATATAACAGTACCATCATCCCAATTGATAATTGTCAAGAATTGGGAATTCTAAGGATATTGGGGCAGTTGCTGAGGCTGCTCCCTTGATATCCACACCCAAAAATGTTTGTTGAGGGGACTATTGCGGTACTAAATAAATCATAAAAGACTTTGTTATAAAAAAATTACAAGTAATTTAATAAGGACAAAAAAATGAAATCCATCAAAACTTTCATATTGCTAAAATCATATACACCACAATTTAATAAACTACCGACGGGTAAGCCCGTAAGGTTTCTATTGAAGAGGGGTACAGAAACGTTTCCTCTACCGGTTTCGCGGCGAACCGCTTCTTCAGGAGGATAGTCTACAGAGTAAATAAAAATATTTGCAAATAATCAAATAGCAGCGAATCATATAATGACATAACAGAAGAGTTACAGTAATTTAAATAGCGAGGGGATCAGCTCACCCATGTATTCGAGGCTATACTCAGTCTATGGCTATATTCATGGGGTGGATAATACACCCAGGGTGGATAACACACCCGTTTTTTAGAGGCACCAACCTCTGAACAGCAACAGTGGTGGGTGTCTCTTTTGAGTGCCTCTATTTTTTGTATCTAGATATACATTACTTTACTTTATTTATTTTTTCACCACGATAGCTAGTGGGATTGTCATTCCTTATGCCGTTGGTGACACTGAAGTATGGTTGTTCCCATGCTTTGTTTATTACATTATTACCTTGATTATACGATGTTTGTAGTATTATTGTTTATATATTATTTTTGTATTTTGTGAATAGTGTTGCTGTAAAGGAGATCCGCTCCCCCCAGGGGGAAGCATGGGTCTTTTCTTGGATCCTTTGTTGTGTTCTCCTGTCTGGCAGATGTGCGCTCGCCCTGGTGGGTCCCTTATTTTGGGTCCTTCTTGAGCTGGATGCGCCCGGACCTTTTGGTCCATGGGCCCCTCCGGCGCGCACATGCGCTGTGCGCACATCCATGCACAGTGCGTCCGCATCAGCGTGCGCGATGGTTGCATGGCCGTGCGAGTGCGCGGTGTGGGTGGGCGGACCCCCGTGACATCAGACGCCGCCGTTTAGCGGCGTACGCTGATGCCGGAAGGGTTGGGGGCTTAAATAGTGGTCTGTGTTAGACCACTGTTGAGCAGTTTTCAGGACTCCACATGCCGGGTTGCGCTGTTGGACATGTTTATACAGGTTAGAGTATTGCTGTTTTTGTACCCAATGACTAGGACCTCTAGTACCCTAGGTCTCCTGGTCTTATCTTACTTTATGCCTTTTTTCATATGTGCTTAAAGTGATTGCTCTGTGTGTACCCCCACAGATGGCGATCAATACCCAGGTTCATGTTTGTTTCCTGGCTAATGAATTACCATATTAATTATCATGATTACCTGGTGTGCTAACCTGCAATACACCTGTGGTGTCCATCTACAACAGCAACCTGTGCATACATGCTTACCAGTTCCCCCCTTTGGGGAGTGTATTATATATATATATAGTAGGTGATACCTGCCCTGCACACTATACATTTGTATTCCTTGGCTACTATGGTGTTGCCCTGTTCGATCTCTCTCTATGAACATGGGTGGTGTGCACTGGATAATATAGCACAAACGGTATGTTTGGCTTTTACTTTCACACTTGTTTCACTTATATCCTTTTTACCTTATTTTTTGTGGTGGTTTGCCCTTTTCCACATTTCTTTTTCCTTTTCTTCCCAATTTGGTCACATTTCTTTGGTAATTTTTTCTTGCGTAGGACACCTTAGGATGCACAATTAAACACTTCCTTTTTATAGGCTCTCTTTACAGCCCCTATACACAGTCTATTTTCCATCCCTTTTCACCTATATATCGCTCTTTAGGTGTGTATAGGTTAATGTCTCATCTCACTTTAACTTTCATATCATATATATCTGTTTAAATTTGAAGAGTCCTTTACAACCCCCCGCATCTGCCGTGGGAGGAAACCGATGGGTCCTGTGATCTACTGCTTCCTCCTTTATGGGTGAGCTGATCCCCTCGCTATTTAAATTACTGTAACTCTTCTGTTATGTCATTATATGATTCGCTGCTATTTGATTATTTGCAAATATTTTTATTTACTCTGTAGACTATCCTCCTGAAGAAGCGGTTCGCCGCGAAACCGGTAGAGGAAACGTTTCTGTACCCCTCTTCAATAGAAACCTTACGGGCTTACCCGTCGGTAGTTTATTAAATTGTGGTGTATATGATTTTAGCAATATGAAAGTTTTGATGGATTTCATTTTTTTGTCCTTATTAAATTACTTGTAATTTTTTTATAACAAAGTCTTTTATGATTTATTTAGTACCGCAATAGTCCCCTCAACAAACATTTTTGGGTGTGGATATCAAGGGAGCAGCTTCAACTCTTCTGGGAAGGCTGTCCACAAGGTTTAGGAGTGTGTCTATGGGAATGTTTGACCATATGTGAGGTCAGGCACTAATGTTGGATGAGAAGGCCTGGCTCGCAGTCTCTAATTCATCCCAAAGATGTTCTATCAGGTTGAGGTCAGGGCTTTGTGCAAGCTAGTCAAGTTCCTCCACCCCAAACTTGCTCATCCATGTCTTTATAGACCTTGCTTTGTGCACTGGTCCAGATCATTTGGTGGAGTGTGTCTATGGGAATGTTTGACCAATAGTCCAGAAGCACATCTGTGCGGTGAGGCACTGATGTTGGATGACAAGGTCTGGCTCGCAGTCTCCGCTCTAATTCATCCCAAAGGTGTTCTATCGGGTTGAGGTCAAGACTCTGTGCAGGCCAGTTAAATTCCTCCACCTCAAACTCGCTCATCCATGTCTTTATCAACCTTGCTTTGTGCACTGGTCCAGATCATTTGGTGGAGGTGGGGGGGATTATGGTGTGGGGTTGTTTTACAGGGGTTGGACTTTCCAGTTAAAGGAACCCTTAAGGTGTCAGCATACCAAGACATTTTGGACAATTTCATGGTCCCAACTTTGTGGGAACAGTTTGGGGATGGCCCCTTCCTGTTCCAACATGACTGCGCACCAGTGCACAAAGCAAGGTCCATAAAGACATGAATGATCGAGTTTGGGGTGGAGGAATTTGACTGGCCTGCACAGAGTCCTAACCTCAACCTGACAGAACACCTTTGGGATGAATTAAAGTGGAGACCGTGAGCCAGACCTTGTCGTTCAAAATCAGTGCCCGGTCAAACATTGCCATAGACACACTCCAAAACCTTGTGGACAGCCTTCCCAGAAGAGTTGAAGCTGTTATAGCTGCAAAGGGTGGGCCAACGCAATATTGAACCCTACAGACTAAGACTAGGATGGCATTAAAGGTCATCCGCGTGTAAAAGCAGGTGTCCCAATACTTTTGGCAATATAGCGTATACAGGCAGTCCCCAAGTTACAAACAGGTTAGGGACTGCCTGTTTGTTCCTAAGTCAGATTTGTGTGTAATTCGGACGTGCATGCACAGAACAGCAGTTTCCGCTGTTTTCCGACATCGTTTTACTCTGTTTTCCGATGTGTCCACTGGCGTCACCTGCTATTCGTAAGTAGGAGTTGTTCGTATGTTGGAGGTTCCTAACTCGGGGACCTCCTGTATGTGCATGGAGGCAGGCTAGCATGGAGGGGCATTCAAAGGCAGAAAAAAAAAACATTAAACACCCGTGAAACAGGCATTTTTGAGTTCATGTGTGCATGAGGCCTTAAAGTGTATACGAGCCAACATTGTTTTTACAATAAAATAGTTAAGGATTAAAACCCCTGTCAGGTTTACATTGCTATACTGGGGAAGATCCTAGTGATCACAAGGTGATGTGAAAAACAGTGTTCGAGTGTTCAAATTTCCTCTAAATGGGCCGGAATTCTAACAGTAGGTAACCCCGTCAGCTTGACAAAAGTTGATTTCTTTGCGTCCTTTCACATGGGACGGATCGGTGATGATGCGCCCCGTGAACATCCACTTGCTCGCTATCCCCGCTGAGCAGGAAGATGACAGGTCCGTCTCTGCACACTGCACAGGGACTGACCTGTCAGAGCGCTGCTCTCCCCTATGGGGGATCGGATGAGGACGGACCGCAGAGTCGGTCGTCACCCAATCTGATCCGCAGATGGATGGAAAAGTAGATTTTTCCTCCGTCACACTTTTTCGGATCGGAGCGGGTCGGATGTCAGCGGACATGTCACCGTTGACATCGGACAATCCATAGGGGTCTATGGAGCATCCGTTCAGGTCCGCCTAAAAAACTGACAGGCAGACCTGAATAGATCATTCGTGTGGCCTTATAGGACCTGGCCTGAAAATCGTCGGCCAAACAGTGCCTGCAGTCAATCCCCTCAGGTATTCTGACGCTCATGGCTGCAGGAATACAATAGCCTGGCGGGGGGTTGGAGAAATCTGTTAGACCCCTTTCACACTGGGGCGCTTTGCAGGCGCTATAACGCTAAAAATAGAAAGAGCCGCTGCTGTCTCTCCAATGTGAAAGCCCTGAGTGCTTTCACACTGGAGCGGTGTACTGGCAGGATGCTAAAAAAAGTTCTGCAAGCAGCAACTTTGCAGCGGCGAAGGAGTGGTGTATACACCACTCCTTCACCGCTCCTGCCCATTGAAATCAATGGGGCGGCGCGGCTATACCACCGGCATAGTGCTGCTGCAGCAGCACTTTGTGGTGGTTTTAACCCTTCCTCACGCACTAGAGGGGGGGAGTAACAGCGTCCCACTAGCAGGCGAATAGCACCACAAAATTGACAGTAAAGCGCCGCTAAAAATACGCACCCACCGCTCCATTGTGGAAGGGGCCTTAGACGTCTGTTGAATGAAATCTATTAGTGTATGGCCAGCTTCAATATTGTCAATGTAACATGTATAGAGAGCAAAGCTCCCAATGTGAATACTACTGCTGGCTATCTAAAAATGGATTTCCTTTCACCTGTTGCAAAATGTGAGGGTATATCATGGTAATTGGAGACAGATAGCAAGGAAAAAACTGATGGGATTTAACCATTCTTGTTCTCTCTAAAACTAACCAAAAACTTTTTGGCTTTAGTTATATTTTAACATCATGGCTTTCAATAGGTTCAATTCAATGGCCAGTGGCAAAGATCAAAGCTCAGGCCATTTAGGGCTTCTGCAAGGAAGAATATGAGCACTTCTGACCTTTGGAAAATCTCAATGGGGCCTATCCCTCCCACTTCTCAGTAACAGGTACATTTCCACGAATACACTGCTCCTGTCTGTCGGCATAGTCCTAAGATACACAGCGGCGGATACCTGCATATTGGAGGGCGAACAGATGTCTCCTTGCCTGGTTTTTCTGGGGGGCCATCTGCTAATCTATGACAACACTGAGCAAGTTGTCATATTCATTACTTTATTATACCGAAGCAGGATTACTTAACCACTTCAATACCAGGCACTTATACTGTACACCTTCTTGCCCAGACCAATTTTCAGCTTTCAGTGCTGTCGTACTTTGAATGACAATTGTGTAGTCATGTAACACTGTACTCAAACTAAATTTTTTATCATTTTGTTCCCACAAATAGAGCTTTCTTTTGGTGGTATTTGATCACCTCTGGGATTTTTATTTTCTGCGAAACAAATAAAAAAAGACCTGATGAGCACTGATGGGGCTGCACTGATGGGCACTAATAAGGCAGCACTGATGGGCACCGATGAGGTAGCACCAATGAGGTGACACTGATGGGCACTGATGATGGGCCCTAATATGCGGCACTGATGGGCACTGATAGGAGGCACTGATGGGTACACATAGGTGGCACTAATGGGCACTGATAGGCAGCACGGATGGGCACTGACAAGTGGCACGGATGGGCAAGGATGGACATTGATAGGTGGCACTGATGTACATTAATGGATGGTACTGATGAATGCCAATCAGTGCCAAACAATAATGCCTGTGAATCAGTGATGCCCATTGTGGGCACTGATTGGCATCCCTGCTGGCCGAGTGTGGCATACCTGGTGTTGACTAGTGGTAGGCATCCCTGGTGGTCCTGGTGGCGTCTTCCCGGTGGTCCAGTGTGGTCATCCTCGGGGGGATGCACTGATAATCAATCAGCACAGACCCCCCCTGTCAGCAGAGCAGCCGATGGGCTCTCCTCTACTCGCGCCTGACAGACGCAAGTGAGGAAAGGCCGATCAACGGCTCCTTCTGTTTACATCGTGATCAGCCGTCATTGGACGTGGCTGATCACATGGTAAAGAGTCTCTGCCAGAGACTCTTTACCTAGATCAGAGTTGCGGTTTGTCAACAACAACTTTCGCCTTGATGCATGCCCCCAGGGGCGCACAGCGGTTTCATATCCTGGCAACGTCATATGACGTCCGGTCAGGATATCGCAACCACTTTGCCAACGTCATATTGGTATATGGCGGGTGGCAAGTGGTTAATATACTTTTGCTCCCTTATTTAGTTTAAGTTTGTCTGAGTTTGACAATTAAAGTGGTTCTAAAGGCAATTTTTTAAATAAAAATAAAAAAGAGGCTATGCTTACCTGCTCTGTGCAATGATTTTGCCCAGTCTCTCACATAGTCGATCTCTCACATCTTCTTTGGCGGTCCCCCCAAAGGCACTCTCCCATCCTTCTTCGTGAATGCCCCCATAGAAAGTCACGTGCTATGGGAGGGCACACATGCTTGCATGCTCCTGAGCTGGGCTGTGTGTGCCATAGACAAACACAGCACAGCTTGGCCATGCTCCCCACAGGATTTGACTTACAGCAGGAGCCAATGGCAAGAGCAGGAAGACAGGAGAGAAGAGCTGCAGCCGGGCATAGTGCCTGATTGATAGAGGACTCAGATAAGTGGGGGTAAGGAATAGTCAGAGGGGTGTTTTTTACCTTAACGCATTAGGGTAAGAAAAAAAACCTAGATTTTAGAACCACTTTAAACTGGGGATTTACTCTCTCAATTATTTACTATTTTTAATAAGAATGCTGCTAGCCTTCATAAATAGATAGGAAGGTATAATACATTTACTTGTGTTAAACTTTTTTTTTCTTCAGTTGCTTCCTGGTTTCTAGCTTAGACATAAATGATGTCATACATTCCAGGAGTCTTCATGGGCATTTTTTTCTTTCATCTGGAAGGGGGGGGGGGACTTTCACAGGTAAGCACAACCCATGGAAGGCCATGGATAGATAGTGTTAGGTGGGTGTTCAGAGCTGGACTGGGACAGAAATTTGGCCCTGGACTTCATCCAGACCGGCCCCTTACATCAGAGTGTCCCACCAGCAGCCCCCTTACACCAGGGTGTCCCACCAGCAGCCCCCTTACACCAGGGTGTCCCACCAGCAGCCCCCTTACACCAGGGTGTCCCACCAGCAGCCCCCTTACACCAGGGTGTCCCCCCAGCAGCCCCCTTACACCAGGGTGTCCCCCCAGCAGCCCCCTTACACCAGGGTGTCCCCCCAGCAGCCCCCTTACACCAGGGTGTCCCCCCAGCAGCCCCCTTACACCAGAGTCCTCCCCCCACGTGTACTCACAGTTCTGAAGGCAGCTTCTCATCTTCCTCTCTCCAGTCATGTGATAAAAAGTGATAGGGGAGAGAGGAAAGAAAGTCGGCCGGCTGTCTATCTCCCCCTGCAGGCTGGAGGGAGCATAACGCCTAATGCTCTCTCTAGCATATGACGGAAGCTTCTCCTCCTGACAGGCAGGGAATCGCGATCGCTCACTGTCGGAGAGGAGCGGCTCCAGGACTGCACCAGACCGGCCCACTGAGCCATCGGCCCACCGGGAATCTCCCGGTAGTCCCTATGGCCAGTACATGCCTGTGGGTGTTTTTCAAAGTGATTTCACAACAAAATAAAGCATGGAGGATGAGTGAGTTCTCTTTGAATTAAAAAATAAATGAAATAGTGTTTTCTGTTTGTGGTGCTCAGATGCAGTTAAGTTCTGCTTTAAGCGAGAGTCAGAGGTCATCAAAGGTCTAATGCCCTGTACACACGGTCGGATTGTCAGACGGAAAATGTGCGATCGTATTATGTTGTCTGAAAATCCTACCTTGTGTAGGCTCCATCTGACTTTTTGTGTCTGATTTTCCGACGCACAAAGTTTGAGAGCAGGATCTAAAATGACAACAAAATCCAAAGTGTCACGCATGCTCAGAATAAACTAAGAGACGAAAGCTATTGGCTATTGGCCCGTTTATAGTACCGACGTACGTGTTTGACGTCACCTCATTCAGAACGATCGGATTTTCCAACAACTTTGTGCGACCGTGTGTATACAATACAAGTTTTGGCCAAAATCCGTCAGATTAAATCCAACAGATTTTGTGATCGGAATGTCCGACCGTGTGTACAGGGCATAACAGTGGCTGTCCTATCTGTAACAGCATTACATAACGAACCCTTGAAGTTAAAGCGGAGTTCCACCCAAAAATGGAACTTCCGCTTTTCAGAATCCTCTTCCCCCTCCGGTGTCACATTTGGAACCCTGGGTAGGGGGAGCAAATACCTGTCTAATACAGGTATTTTACTCCACTTCCGGGCTTGGATACCCGCGCCACCCGCGGGTATCTACGCCACTTCCTGTCCCCCCCTCCCCGCTGTCTTCTGGGAGACATACGGGTCCCAGAAGACAGCGGGGGAACAGTGGGAACACTCAGCAAGACTCGCGCATGCACAGTAGGGAACCAGGAAGTGAGGCCAGAAGGCTTCACTTCCTGACTCCCTTACTAAAGATGGCGGCGGCAGCACCCGAGAGCCGAGGGACAGATCGGCTTTGGTTGCTGACATTGCGACGCCCTGGACAGGTAAGTGTCCATATTTTTTTTTTCCATTAAACAGGTAATGTTTATTGAACATTATTGCAGAGATTACAATCACAGTGGCATACACCGAACATTCAAAAGGTGTTGCGTCATAACCATAACAGTAGATAAGAGACGTTTCTCCATTACAGTAGCCATTATGTATCACAGCCAAGGAAAGTCCTAACATTGACATGTTATTTACTGTAACATTACATCAAATTCCCTCATCACACGTGGCAGCCTCCTGCAGCCATCTATCCCATATTCTATGATATTTAGCTGGGCAACCCCTATTTTTATATAAGAATTTTTTGTATGGGAGCGTAAAATTAACTTCCCGTTTCCAGTCCTCAACCCGGGGTGGAAGGGGCCTCATCCACTGTCTAGCTATCACTTTTCGAACAGAAAACAAGGTTTCCTGCAGGAAAGTGTTAGTAATTTTATCTAATACGTCAGGAAATATCCCTAGTAGACAGGGTTTGGGGTCGAGAGCCAAGGGCGAGCCCATAACATCATGTAGAAATGATACTACTTGTTTCCAAAGTTCCTGCAGTTTGGGGCAAGACCAGATAAGATGGAAGAACGTCCCAGTCTCAAGAGTACACATCGGGCAGAGCACAGATTGATTCGTATTATATTTGGCGGTCCTGAGGGGGGTGAGGTATGCTTTATGCACTATATAAATCTGAGAAAGCCTGTCTTGGAGCCTAGGGGACACCAACTTGCACGTCTCCAGAGCCTCCTCCCATTCCTCGTCTGTCAGTTCACCCACATCACCCTCCCAGCGGGACTTCAGAGCATACGCTAGTCTCGCGGAGACGGGGACCGTAAGCATACCATAAAAGCACGAGATAAGCTTTTTGGGATCAGTATCCTTCACTATGGCGACAATAGGATTGGGAGCAGGCCGAGGCAATGACTGCGGAAATTGTGCTCTAAGTGCATGCTGAACCTGTAGGTACTGAAATAGCATAGTGTTTGGAATACCAAATTCCTCCTGCAGCGCCTGAAACGTTTTAATAGTACCATGGTGAATCAGATGATGCAGGTAGTATATTCCCCTCGATACCCACAACTGAACACCCTGGATCTTTTGAAGTTCCGGCAATCGTTTGTTATGCCAAAGTGGGGTATAGTCATTTGGTGATGTAACATTCAGTTTAGTGGATGCCAGATCCCAAATCCTTCTGTAATGAAAAAGCATGGAGTGTTTACCTGGCTCCACGACAGAGCTCCCCGCCCCCGTCGAGATAGCAGCTATCGGATCATCTGCAATTTGTGCCCAAGTAGGGCAGAGAAGGGTAAGAAAACGTTGTTTATCAGTCTTGTCTACATGAAAAAGCTGAGACAGTTGTGAGGCAACATAGTAGTGATTTAGATCTGGAAGAGCCATGCCCCCCATATCAGTCGGGCTTTTCAAAGCCTGCCAAGCAAGCTTGTGTCTATTATTCCCCCATACAAAGGGCCTAAGGAGACTTTCAAGGGATTTAAAATATTTCAGCGGCAAATATACCGGGGCATGCCACAACACATACAGTATTTTAGGTAATAGGACCATTTTAATCAGATTAACGCGCCCCCAAACCCCAAGGGGGAGGCGAGACCAGGCCTGAATCTTGGTACGCACCAGGGAGAATAATGGTTCTACATTCAGCGCAATGTAATCTGCTGGATTCCTAGAGACATATACACCCAGATACTTAATAGTGCCAACTCGCTGAAGAGGCAGACTGGCCTGAGATTCTGACTGTGGAAAACTGTCAATAGGCAAAATTTGGGATTTTTCCCAGTTTATACGAAGACCGGAAAAGCTACCAAACCACTCTATCATGTGCAGGGCCTTTGCGAGGGAAGGGCCAGAGTCTGCCAGGTATAACAGCGTGTCATCAGCGTATTGACTGATTTTTTCGGTTAGTCGACCCATCGTCAGTCCCCTGATCGCAGGGTCCGCACGAATCGACACCGCTAAAGGTTCAGCAGCCAAGGCATATAGTAGCGGGGACAGTGGGCACCCCTGTCTGGTACCCCTACTAAGGCCAAACGCCCAGGAGGACCACCCATTCGCCACCACCTTAGCCGTTGGGTGATGATACAGCAGCCTCACCCACCGGATAAAGTTCAGGCCAAAGCCGTATCCCGCTAGACACTTCCACAAATACTCCCATTCCATTAAGTCAAATGCCTTAGCCGTGTCAAGTGTCACTACCACATGCTCACCCACCGCCTCATGCGTTGCCTGTAGATTTATATAAAGCCTGCGTAGATTGAACGACGTATTCCGCCCCGGCATAAAGCCCGCCTGGTCAGCCTGAATCAGGCTAAGGATCACTCCGTTCAATCTAGTAGCGAGTATTTTAGCTAAGATCTTAATATCTACCTGCAATAGGGAGATTGGGCGGTATGATTCCGGGAAACCCGGATCTTTTCCAGGTTTGGGAATCAAAACTATCGTTGCCTCCCTCATGGACGGAGGCAATGTCAGTGTATCAAAAAGACTCCCGTAGAGGGCGAGAAGCCTAGGCGCCAGCACGTCTTGGTAACGGGAATAAAATTCAATGGGAAGACCATCTGACCCCGGCGACTTGGATTTGGCAAATTCCGCAATAGCACCCACTATTTCATCGGTGGTCAGAGGAGCCTCCAGAGCCTGCACCTGTTCCTCCGTAACTTGGGGGAGGGAAACCTGAGCCAAAAAGCCGTCCATCGGAGTGGTGTCGTCTGAGACTGTAGTGGTGTATAAGTCCGCAAAAAAGTCCCGAAATCTAGCTGTCACCTCAGAAGGGTCCGTGATCATTGTATCACCCTGACCCCGCAAAGAAATAACAACCGGGGGCCTGTCTTCCCTGTGCACCAAATATGCTAGCAACTTACCAGCTCTTTCCCCGGATTCAAAATATTTTTGTTTGGTAAAAAAAAGTTTCTGTCGGGCCTTGTCTTGGTGCAGCTGGGAAACCACTCTCGACTGTAGTCTAAGTGCATCAGCGTTTGCCGCAGACGGGTCATCTATGTAGGTGCGTTCCATGGAGCTCAAATTTGCCTCAGCCTCAATAATGACAGTAGCCGAGTCAGCTTTGAGCCTATTAATGTGAGCAGTCAGCACCGATTGAGCGTGTAATTTAAATGTATCCCACACTGCTGGAACTGAGGCCGTGTGGTCATTATCCTCAAAAATTTTTATCCACTCCGCCTCAATAGTGTCATCTTCGGGTAATAATGTCAGCCAGAACGGATTTAGCCGCCACGCCCGCGGAGGCCTACCCAGGGGTACGTCAAGCACTACAGAGTAGGGGCTGTGGTCCGAAAGTAGTCTGGGGCAGAACAATACTTCCCTGAGTCTGGGAGTGAGTTGTTTAGATATTAGTATAAAGTCAATACGGGAGAGAGAACCATGTGTGGGTGAGAAGCATGAATACTCCTTCTTTTGAGGGAATTTGTGTCTCCAAGTGTCCACAAGGTGAATGGTGGTTATAAGCCTGGACAACCTAGTGGTCCCAGCTTGCCCCATCATCAACTCGGGGGGTTTGAGCCTATCCAGGGAAGGGTTAAGCGTAGTGTTGAAATCCCCCAGCCAGATAACAGGAACCGCCGGATGTCTGGACATAAAAGACAGCCCCTCAACAACCAACGTCATGGTAAATGGAGGGGGGATATAAAAGGCCATAATAAGGTAGGGTTCCCCATACAATTTAGCATGTAGAAAAACAAACCTGCCCTGTGAGTCAGTAAGAATTTCGCAAAGTTCAAATTGGACAGACTTAGCTACAAGTACCGAAACCCCCCTCGAATGAGACGTGTAGGTGGAATGAAATGCCCACCCAATCCAAGGGCGTTTAAGGGCCATCTGCAGTCCACCCTCCACATGCGTCTCAACTAGCACCATCACTTCCGCCCTTTGCTTTTTGAGGAACGTGAAGGCTGCCGCGCGCTTAATTTTATCACGCAGGCCCCTCACGTTCCAGGTAAGAAACCGTATAGATGCCATATAGAGTCATATAAAGTAAGAAGTGCAGTCGGCTTACCCCCTAACAGCCCTCCTATAAACGCACCCCAATACATTTGTGCTTGATCAAGCCCAAACAGGGGCTGCATAGGCAGTAGTGGTAAAAAACATTCAGTAAAAGCAACACTTAGTCCAAATACATACTTCAACTTATTTATAGTAATCTTCTGCATGGAAACCCTAACCAAAGCACCCCCCTCCCCCCACCCTACCCTGCACCAACCCCAACTTGTGCGGGCATATTCCCTGAAAAACCAAACATGTCTGGCTGGGAAAACCAGTTTCATTAAATCAATAAGAAAATTTAGAACAATAAGTCTGAAAGAGGGTGGCGGCCACCGGTACCAGAGGGCAAGGCAAAGCAGAGCCCCCTGTATAACAGCACACAGTGGTGACCCGGGTAAATAGGCAAAAGTGTCAGTTGCTGTCCAGTCCCAGTGACCAGCTCCCTCATAACAAGAAGAAGTCCCAGCAGACAATGGAGCAGTTTTTCGCTGCACCGTGCAATTAGACCGTAGGTCTAACATGTCTCCCCTTGCTCCGGGAGAAAAAAGAAGAAAGAAAAAAAAGGAAAACCAAAATTGTTGAAACAAAACAAACAGGTATGTATTGCAGAAAAGGTCCCTCAACAGGGACACTAAGAAAAAAGGGAAAAAGTTGATCCATAAACGTTGACACCATCAGCAGGCGCAAATGTCCCAGAATCGGAAAGTTCAGCAGATCTCAAAGTAGCAAGGGCATAAAGGTAACATACGCCTCAGATGCAAGCACCCTAGCGATAATAGAGCAGCAAAGAGAGATCAGGCAACCTGCCACAGTTCCAGGACACCAGGGGAGAAACAAAAAAAAGTGTTAGCTCACACGTCCCAAAGGATCTCAGGCAGCTCCATCTTGAGGCACTCTGCGTTCCAGCCATGCTATGACCTCTCTGGGTTGTTCAAAGAAGAGCGCCCGGTCTCCTGCCTCCACCCTGAGGCGTGCTGGGAATAGCATAGAGTATTTCACTTGCCGTGCACGTAGTAATCTTTTGGCCTCCATGAAACTCTGTCGGCGTTTCTGGACGTCCGCGGAAAAATCAGGAAAGATTGCAACTTTAGTATTGCCCACAGGGATATTACCCTTTTCCCGGGCCATGCGGAGGGCAGCATCTCTGTCCTTATAATTCAGGAGTTTTGCAATAAAGGTGCGTGGAGGTGCACCCTGAGGTGGAGGCCTGGCAGGCATACGATGCGCGCGTTCAACCGCCAGCATGGGGGAAAAAGACTCTCGGCCATAGGTACTTATCAGCAAATGTTCCAGAAAAGTTGTGGGGTCCTTACCTTCAGCCCCCTCCGGAAGACCAATCAATCGGATGTTGCATCTGCGTATGCGATTTTCCATTTCGTCCTGTTTAGCAATCAGGAGGTCTATTTGCTTCTGCATGTGATCAGCATCATTTTGCAGTGGTGGGAGAGCGTCTTCCACATTGCTAATACGGGTCTCAGTGTCCCTTACCCGGTCACGCAGTTTCTGAAAGTCCTGCCTCAATAAAGATATGTCCATTTGCACTTCCTCAATTTGGGATGTAAGGGACGTGCGGCATAATGTAATGGCTTCAAGAAGCCTGTCCGTGTCTCCCGCCACACGCGGCCCTCCCGGCTCCTCCGCGCCGCCATTTTCCTCCCCCTCCTCACTCACATGTCGGCGGTATTGTGACAACCGCGCCGCCGCCGATCGTTGGGATTTTGAGGGAGACATATGCGCCGGAATGGAGGGACGCCTGCCAGACGTGTTCAGGTGAGTATCGGTGCTGTGGTGTCACAGGATCAGCGTGGGAGACAGGATTCCTCGGCGGAGCTCCGGAGACATGCGTCCTACTCCATGCAAGGTCAGGCCACGCCCCAAGTGTCCATATTTTAAAAGTATTTGTAACTGCTCACTTAAAAAAAAAACGCGGGACTCCATTTTAAGAGAGGTGTAAATAACTATGGAATTCAGTTATTCAATTATGATACACACATCAAGAAGCTGGGAAACATAATGTGAGGTCAAGTAGTTCAAAGGACCCTGACCCGCAATCTCTGACTCTCAAGCTGCAGTCTGACTTAGGCTCCCGTTCACAACTTTGCAGTTTGCTTTTGATCATTCCTGCAGTGCTTTTTGCATTTTTTGCACGTGCGATTTTGCCGCAATTTGCCTTTTTTATGCTTTTTTTTTGCCCAATTTGTTGTTGGGTAGTTAAAAAAATGCAAATCATGGAAAAAATTGGTGTAAAGTCGTGGCAAAAATGCACTACATGCTTTCCTGCACTTTCTCCATTGAAGTCTGTAGAACCAAAAAAGCACAGTTTTGAGTTTAAAAAAGTGCCTGACCTTTTCCAAAAACACAGTGGCTGAAAAAAGCATAGATGTGAACGTGTCCCATAGGAAACCATGTTAAATGAACTGTAGTGTGTTTCTGCAAAAAGCACCAAAAAAAAAAAAAACACATACCGTATATACTCGAGTATAAGCCGAGATTTTCAGCCTCTTTTTTGAGGCTGAAAGTGCCCCCCTCGGCTTATACTCGAGTCATCGCTGTCTGCCCGCTCGATCAGCGTGTCGAGCAGACAGACAGCGGCCATTCTATTCAAAAGCCGCGCCTCCGGCTCCGCCTTCGCCTGTGATAGGCGGAACACTGAATTTCCCAGCAGCCTGTGTTCCGCCTATCACGGACATCGTATCATCCTCGTACTACGGACGAGGATGATACGACGTCTGTGATAGGCGGAACACAGGCTGCTGGGAAATTCAGTGTTCCGCCTATCACAGGCGAAGGCGGCGGCGCAGCTTTTGAACTTTACAATGGCCGCCGACGAAGAGGGCACGGGACGGAGGCAAGGGAAGGCACGGCACGGGACGGGACGGGACGGCGGCGGCAAGGCACGGCACGACACGGGACGGATGCAAGGAGGCAAGTCACGGCACGGGACGGAGGCAAGGAGGCAAGGCACGGGACGGAGGCTCGGGACAAAGGTAGGCTGGACACACACACACACACACACACACACACACACACACACACACACACACACACACACACGGATGGAGACACACACAGGGATGGATGGATGGATGGATGGAGACACACACACACACAGGGATGGATGGATGGATGGATGGAGACACACACACACAGGGATGGATGGATGGATGGATGGAGACACACACACACAGGGATGGATGGATGGATGGACACACACACACACAGGGATGGATGGACGGACACACAGGGATGGACGGACACACAGGGATGGACGGACACACACACAGGGATGGACAGGCATGTCTCACCCTCGGCTTATACACGAGTCAATAAGTTTGCCAGTTTTTTTGGGGGTAAATTGGGGGCCTCGGCTTATATTCGGGTCGGCCTATACTCGAGTATATACGGTAGTTGTGAACCAGGCCTGAGACAATATAGACAAAATGGGCAATTGAATAATGCTTCTGATAGGCAGAGGCCATGTGATCCTAGCTTAGGCTGTTCTGAATGAATCATTGTATTTGTAGTCATAGCAAGAACAGTGTACTTTTTTCTTCCTAAAATAGGCTGTCAAGCACCATAGGAGACATAGTAAAGCTGGCTGGCCATATATAAATTTAAATTGAAATTTCAGTCAAAGTTTGGCCTCTACAGTTGAACAGAAGCTAATCTACTGATCAACTTCTGTTCTACAGCTGCTTTATCAGCGCTGCAGGCCATAGGCTGCAGCACTAATCCATGTATTCTGACAGAAAACAATAGTGCCGTGGGGAGGATTCCCCCATCTACCTCGAATGTATGGGGAATCGGTTTAGTTGTTTCATTCAGTCCGCTGGCTAAACAAAAAAACCGAACCATGTATGGCCATTTATTTTCTTATCCAAAAAAAAGTTGTGCCCAAAAAGTGGCAAAAGACAAAAGACTATTCACCAGTGTTGTATGTAGTCTCCCTTCAATAGATTTTTCCCAATTAATGACTTACCATGTCATATTCTGTATTTTCTTCAGAGCAGATGACTGTTGATCTGATGACCAGTTGGGGGAATGATCAAAAAGCAGCCTGAGAGATCTAGAATGCAGAGATCCACAGAATGAATGAACCTTTTTCAGGTACAGCTTTCACTCCAGCAAAAACAGTGAACAGCACAGCAGTAACATCATCAGGTCTCACTCCAAATCTGGTGAGACTGGAAGTCAGAGGAAGCAGTGCTTTAGATGACCTCACGCTGCAGATATAGAACTATAAGGCTGTAGCCAAAGGAAATGCACTGCTATTTTTCAGAAGAAACTCAAGACATAAGGTTAATTTTTTGGGGCACTTCTAACTGCTAAGACACAATTTATATTTCTAAATGTTCCCAACAAGATGGCAAATCTTCAGTTTAGCTCAGGTCCACTTTAAAGCATCATTCATATTAGCAAGGTATACATGGCTATTCCGCCAGCAGTAAAAGCATGTAAAGCAGGGGTCTCAAACTGGCGGCCATCCAGCTGTTACTACAAGTCCCATCAGGCTTCTACCGAAATTTTAGGCAGAAAATGTCCGACGGAATCATTCCGTCGGATATTCCGATCGTGTGTGGGCTTCATCTGACTTTTTTCTTCAAAAATTCAGACAGACCTATAAATAGAACATATTTCAAATCTGTCCGACGGAATCAATTTCTATTGGGAAAATCGTTCGTCTGTATGCTGGTTTGACGGACCAAATATGACGCTAGGGCAGCTATTGGCTACTGGTTATTGAACTTCCTTTTCTAGTCCCGTCGTACGTCATCACATTCAAAACAGACAAAATTTAGTCCGTTCATGTGTGGGCAAGTCCGTCGTAACTCAGTCGAACGTCTGTCAGAACTCCGTTGGGAAGACCGTCTGACCTTTTCTGCCGGAAAGTCCCGTAATGTGTACGTGGCATCAGCCTTGCAATGCCTCATGGGACTTGTAGTTTCGCAACAGCTGGAGGGCCGCCAGTTTGAGACTCCTGATGTAAAGGAATGTGTTTTGTAAACTCAGTTTTAATGAGTGTAGTGCTTACTCCTGAAGGAGATGATGTTTTGTTGGTTCCCCTGTTCCCAGTGTACATGACTTTCCAAGCAGCACCACGCTCTTCAACACACCAGGGTTCAAGGGTGGATATTTATTGCATCAATATACTGTACATAATAATACATATACTAAAGAAATGGAAAAATTCAAATAATGACTGAAACAAGGGGGAACAGGTAAATATTGAAGTATACAATTAATAATAAACAGGCCGAACAGAGAATGACCCCTAATTCCTATACTGGGGAGGTCCTGTCTAAAGGGCAATGCTATGGCAATGATCCTGCAGTCTTACGTTGGGGCCCAAATTTGGCATTGGATTGCTCAAAATTAAGTCTCCAAAACCTAGGTTATTAACCTGTCCTGCTCTTCGTCCAGGGTTTAGCAGTGTCATCTTCAGTGACATCCTCTCCACGATCAGGTGGCAATACCAGGTTCAACAGTAGTGTTCCCACAGTCCAGAGAACATCTGCTACTCAACCCCCCTGCGTCCCCGACACTGCGGCAAATTGACCCAACAGCAATGACCCTTTACAATGTGTGTCTTCCACCTTGTTCTGTATGTGACTCTTCTATCCCAGGAACAGTCTTTCCTTATTTTCCCCTGTCTAGAGCTCTGGTAATGCTGGGATCTGTAGTTCCAGAGCTAATCTGCAGTACTGGCTCAGTCCCACTGGGGACTACATTCCCTGCAACTCATAGTTCCCAGCAGGCTGTCCTTCCCTCCATCCACAGCAGCTCAGTTTCCTCTTCCTCTCTGTAATCCCGCGTGGTGGGCCACCTTACTCAGGCTACACACAAAGCCCAGCAGCAGTGGTGAAAATAGCCCGATCCCTGCTGCCAGACAGAGCAGTGCTGTGGACCAGAGCAGCAATGGACAAACACATATTTTTTTCTTTTTCAGTAACAGCATAACATGTAGCAGAAAGAAATTATACCATGCAATTTTTACCAGGGTGAAAGGTTCATTTTTGTTAAGAACACGGTTTCCTTTGTGGCTCTTAGCACTTAATCATATGACATGTCAAAGCTGCAATCGAAGTTGATACTAATATGTTTCATTCTGACAGGCACTGTTAATGTATTGTCGGTGACACTGACTGAAGGAACCACTCTAATCATTGAATGAATAGTTAAACATCCCACTCAGGGACATCAGCTCAACATATCTTGCTGGCGAGGCTTAGGAAGGGCTGCAGCTGTGGCTGTGTTTATTATTCCCAGACTGGAGATCCACCCACCCATTGACAAGTATGACGTCAGGCATGTGATAAACGTGGAGTAACATTGAAAAGAAGTTAAATAACCATCAACCAATCAAAAAAGAGCAAGAAAAAAAGATCCACCCACTCCTTGACACGTATGACGTCACAAGTTCCGCTAAAAGGCTTAGAAAGATAAAAATATCAAAGACTTAATGTACAATAAGTAAAAGCAAACAGGGTCACTTATATAAGTGCTGCTTAAGCTGGAAAGAACCTATTTTTTTGGAACTTTTTTGCTTTCTCCTTAAAATTATCACAGACTTAAGAAAAAACGTACGAGAAAAGGGGTTGCCAAATATTAATAACAGTTTATTACCAACCTGTGTGTGTTGTCTAGATGGACTTAATAATGTGACTGTCAAAATGGACTTGATGCTAGAGAGCATCTGTATACAAACAGCGCACGATCTGGATACAGATCAGCACCAGTGCAGGGATCAGTGGTAGCAGGTTGGCTTAGATCAAAACAGTGATTGCCGGCCGCACATGTATGATGCACTAGCGGTAATCAAGTGATGAAGGGGGCGCTGAAGTGCTGGGGCCACCGATGTCATGGACACGTGAGACGTCGGTGGACCCCACCCATCTAGGCAGGTTGCATTCAATAAAGAACAAGGAGTGAACAAAAGAAGTGAATGTGAAGAGCGTGAGTGTGTAGAGAGAAAGACAGCCGCCAGAGCAGCGGTAAAAACAAGGAAGGGAGACAAGAAAAAAAAATGGAAGAAAAGGTTTGGGCCCAAGGAGTAATGGAGAACAAAAAGAGATGTAAATAAATATGGATTAGTCAAGCAGGTCAAGAAAGCGAAGGGAATGTAGCTGGGGGGGGCAGAGAAGAGATGTCTATAGTGGAGAAGTAAAATAAATGGAGTAATTAGAAGAAAATAATAAAAAATAAAAGAAGAAAAGAAAGTAAATAAAATTAATAATGAGAAATAGATGTAGATAAATGTAAAAGACAAATAAACAAAAATGAATAAAAATAAATGTAAATATAAAAATTGAAATAAGCATAAATAAATGCGAAAATAAGAATACATATAAACAAACAGAATAATAATTCTAAAAAATAAATAAAATAAAAATAAATATAAATAATGATAATATAAATGATTAAAAATAAATAAATACAATAAAATATAAAAATGAAATAAAAGTAAGGAAAAAACAAAAACATTTGCTATTGTTCTCATCTTTCTAAGTCTTTTGGCAGAACTTGTGATGTCATAACTATCAAGGGGTGGGTGGATCTTTATTTCTTTCTCTTTTTTGATTGATTGGTTGATGGTTATTTAAATTATTTTCACTGTTACCCCACGTTTATCACATGCCTGACTCTGAAACATTGCACTCTCCTTGTGTTGTGATCGTGCAATAAATAATCCATTTGGATGCCATTTTTGTTGATCCATGGTGTGCTGGCAAATATCTACTTTGTGACTAGAACCAGTATCCAGCTGGTTGTTGCTGTAGCGCCCAAATGTTGAAAGCTTATCCAGGAACACGTGCAATGGGAATATGAACTATTGCTTATTATCTCGGGCCCCCCATACGACAACGGATAATAATCCTTTGACTTATGTCCTAAGCACAGCCAAAATTAATGCAACAGGACATTGCTGGCTGATTGCCTTATCCAATTACCAATTCACTCTGAAGTACAAACCTGACCCAAAGAACATTGGAGATGATGCTTTATCTAGATGTTCAGGATTGGCTTCTGTTACTGAAAACAGTGAATAGGAAGATCTGAGGCACTGTGTACCCTGGCTGCTTAACTTGAAGATCAAATGGCCTTCTCTGAGATGTGGCTGTTAAACTGCATAAGAGGTGGACCAGAAGCTCTGTCAGACATGTTTGCCTACCCTGCTGCATTGGGGTAATTTGAGAACTGCTCCACAGCAGATGATCTAAAGTCAAAAGGCTGACCCCCAATTTTTAATGCACAGCAGGAGGCAACTCCTATTTCTGCACTGAATATCTCTAGTGGCACTTTAACCAACTGCCCCAAGGTGATTATGGCTGAGCTGGTGCAATATTTATACTAATTTTATACCATCCTAAAGTCTAATACACATGGGCCGAATGTCGGGAAGCATTGTCGGCACCCTTTTCTGTCAAAGGGACATGACCGAAAAAGGTCTGCCGATCAGCTTCCAATCAGCACTTTCAACCAATGGCTGTACTAACGTCGATGTACTAATGTTGGATAATTAGTATATTGGCTCTTCCTGAGCTGTCAGGGTTTTTTTTCATTCAGCCCTGCTGGGTTGAACGAAAAAAAAAAATACTAGTGTGTACTAGGCTTAAGGCAAGGACCACTCTGCTCCAGCTTACTTGATTCTTGGATTTTTTCCCGAAGCTTTCACTGTCGCATAAGCGCTCTCTGGACTCCCCTATCATAGAAGAAGAGTTAATAGCAGCAATTGCCTCTTTCCCAAATTGTAAGGCCTCAGGGAAAGACGGTTTACTAATTGAGGTCTATAAACTTTATGCCGCAACTCTAGCCCTACAACTGTTGAAGGTGTACCGGGTTGACTTGCAGAGAGGCTGTCTCCCTGATTCCATAAACAGAGCAAACATAGGGGGTTATTTACAAAAGGCAAATCCACTTTGCTCTTCAAGTGCACTTGGAAGTGCAGTCGCTGTAAATCTGAGGGATAGAAATGAAATGAGGGGAAGCACTGCTGATTTTATTATCCCCCTTGGATCTACAGCAAAAGGCACTTCTAAGTGCACTTTCACTGCAATTTCAAGTGCACTTTGCACTTGTAGTTTGCACTTGTAGTACAAAGTGGATTTTGTAAATAACCCCCATAGTGTTACTTTTAAAACCTGGTCCCCTACAGACCCAAATTTGTACAGTCAATTCTTGCCAAGATACTAGCTATATGCCTAAACAAATATAGTACTACTATAATACATTCTGACCAATCTGGTTTTATGCCACAAAAGTCCATTAACATCCAGAGAGTCTTTTTGAATATGCAGACACAGGTTGATAATGTACGGCATTGTTCACTCCTCTCACTGAACGCTAAATAGGCATTCGACAGGCACTCCAGACCCTATCTTTGGCAGAACCCACAGCATTTTGGCTTCGGAGACATCTTTATCTCCTGTGTCAAATTGCACTTACAATGCACTTTGCCATGTTTCAGGAAACACGTGGCAAGTGGGATTTAAATTAGCTGCGTTCAAATCTGTGCGTTTCCAAAAAACATGCAACACACTTTTTGGAATAAATGCGTTCACATCTGAGAGTTTCCAAAAGCGCAACACGCACAGCAAATGCATGCTTTGCTGTGTATTTCGAAAATGCACAGAAATGTGCATTGCAACTTGCGTTTAGAACACGCTGCAAACCTAACAGAAAATGCGTGCTTTGCTGTGCATTTGGGAAATGTGTAGAAATGCGTGTCGCGCTTGAATTGCCATTTCCGCTGCACTCGCATCTGCGCATTACAGAACATACGTCCTGTTTGCATTACCATTTGATCACATCTTCACCTTTCTGAATGGAAGACAACCCGCAAGAAAATGCACGATTTGCCGCACATTTCGAAAACAGGCGGCAACATGCATCACAACGTGCATTACCATTTGTTTGTAAGGTGAACCCATATTGGCTGTCACTTTTTCCTTCATCTGAAGGAATTGTGACTGGATTGACTACATATGAGAATATAAAAAGAACCTCAGTTTCATTTCTAATATATTGGGATGAAATGAAAGTGTATCTCCGAGGTCTCATTGCACAGATATCAAAAATTAAGAAACAATCTAGGCAATGGGAAAAAACTTTAGCCGACAATATGATGAAGGCCGAACTCCAATATATAACTAATTCAAATGAAGATAGTAAAAAAGAATGGCTCCATAGCCAATTACATTATGCAGCAGTAGCTAAGAAGAAAGCAGAAAGTAAAAGATTTTTCTTACAACAACCATATTTTGAGGAGGGTGAGGGGACAGGACATCTATGGCAACTATTGTTAAAGTTCAGAGGCCGGTAACATACATAGTGGAAATACAATCATCCTTAAATAAGAGGGTTGATACTACTCCAGAGATATTGGAGGTATTCAGGGAATTTTATCAGTCACTATATAAAAGTAGGGCATCCTATCTGGAGGAGTCCCTGAGTAGATTCTTTGATACTATTGATTTACCAAGTATTTCAAATGTTGAAAAAAGGGCGGCTTTTGAGGCCCCGTTAACATAGGATGAGCTAAGAGAAGCAATATATAATTTACCTAATAATAAAGCACCAGGATCAGACGGCCTTCCAGGGGAAGTGTATAAAAAATAAAGTTGCTTGATGTCTTTAATTATGCCATGGAGGTGGGCTCATTACCCCCCTCTATGACTGAAGCAGTAATCATTGTTTTGCTGAAACCTTGTAAGGATCCGAGTAATCCTGACTCATATCGTCCAATATCGTTGTTATCGACGGATATCAAATTTCTGGCAAAGGCATTGGCGATAAGATTATCAAAATGCATTTCGAATTTAATCCATTGTGACCAATCAGGTTTTATCCCTAACAGATCCACAGCAAACAATATCTGTCATCTATTTTTAAATCTACAACTCCCAACAGATATGGGAAATAGAGCTATACTGTCACTTGATGCTGCTAAAGCATTCGACAGTATAGAGTGGGTCTTTTTGTGGAATTGTTTAAAACTATATGGGTTTGGTCCCAGATTTATCAAATGGATACAACTTTTGTATGACTGCCCAAGTGCAAGGGTACAGGTGAACGGATGCGTTTCGGCCTCTTTCCCAATGACCAGAGGGACAAGGCAGGGATGTCCTTTATCCCCACTTCTCTTCGCTCTGGCCATTGAGCCATTGGCTGAGGCTATCCGTTCCTCCACAAATATTGTTGGATTTCATAGATCAACAGGTGAAGATAAGATAGCACTTTATGCGAATGACACCTTAGTGTTTCTGGGGGATACAGGCCCATCCCTTTACAGTGTAATGGGCCTGTATCCAGTTACAGTGCCTTGCAAAAGTATTCAGCCCTCTTGAACTTTTCAACCTTTTGTCACATTTCAGGCTTCAAACATAAAGATATAAATTATAAAATTAAAAGTGGGGCGTGCAAAATTATTAGGCCCCCTTGCGTTAATACTTTGTAGAGCCACCTTTTACTGCGATTACAGCTGCAAGTCGCTTGGGGTATGTCTCTATCAGTTTTGCACATTGAGAGACTGAAATTCTTGCCCATTCTTCCTTGCAAAACAGCTTGAGCTCAGTGAGGTTGGATGGAGAGCGTTTGTGAACAGCAGTTTTCAGCTCTTTTCACAGATTCTCGATTGGATTCAGGTCTGGACTTTGACTTGGCCATTCTAACACCTGGATACGTTTATTTGTGAACCATTCCTTTGTAGATTTTGCTGTATGTTTGGGATCACTGTCTTGTTGGAAGATAAATCTCTGTCCCAGTTTCAGGTCTTTTGCAGACTCCAACAGGTTTTCATCCAGAATGGTCCTGTATTTGGCTGCATCCATCTTCCCCTCAATTTTAACCATCTTCCCTGTCCCTGATGAAGAAAAGCAGGCCCAAACCATGATGCTGCCACCACCATGTTTGACAGTGGGGATGGTGTGTTGAGGGTGATGAGCTGTGTTGCTTTTACGCCAAACATATCGTTTTGCATTGTGGGCAAAAAGTTTGATTTTGGTTTCATCTGACCAGAGCACCTTCTTCCACATGTTTGGTGTGTCTCCCAGGTGGCTTGTGGCAAACTTTAGACGAGACTTTTTATGGATATCTTTGAGAAATGGCTTTCTTCTTGCCACTCTTCCATAAAGGCCAGATTTGTGCAGGGTACGACTGATTGTTGTCCTATGGACAGACTCTCCCACCTCAGCTGTAGTTCTCTGCAGTTCATCCAGAGTGATCATGGGCCTCTTGGCTGCATCTCTGATCAGTCTTCTCCTTGTCTGAGCTGAAAGTTTAGAGGGACGGCCAGGTCTTGGTAGATTTGCAGTGGTCTGATACTCCTTCCATTTCAAAATGATCGCTTGCACAGTGCTCCTTGGGATGTTTAAAGCTTGGGAAA
Source organism: Lithobates pipiens (assembly GCF_037356315.1). Lineage (NCBI taxonomy): Eukaryota > Metazoa > Chordata > Amphibia > Anura > Ranidae > Lithobates > Lithobates pipiens. The sequence goes on from NW_027507696.1 coordinate 19,968,416, forward strand.
TCTTTTTGTATCCAAATCCGGCTTTAAACTTCTCCACAACAGTATTACGGACCTGCCTGGTGTGTTCCTTGGTCTTCATGATGCTCTCTGCGCTTTCAACAGAACCCTGAGACTATCACAGAGCAGGTGCATTTATACAGAGACTTGATTACACACAGGTGGATTCTACTTATCACCATCAGTCATTTAGGACAACATTGGATCATTCAGAGATCCTCGCTGAACTTCTGGAGTGAGTTTGCTGCACTGAAAGTAAAGGGGCCGAATAATTTTGCACGCACCACTTTTCAGTTTTTTATTTGCTAAAAAAGTTTAAAATATCCAATAGATTTCGTTCCACTTCACAATTGTGTCCCACTTGTTGGTGATTCTTCACAAAAAATAAAAATTTTATATCTTTATGTTTGAAGCCTGAAATGTGGCAAAAGGTTGAAAAGTTCAAGGGGGCCGAATACTTTCGCAAGGCACTGTATGTCCTTAATAAAATTATATGGATCCTTTTCAGGATTTAATATTAACTGGGACAAATCTGTAATGTTGTTCTTGGACTCTGTGCATTTTAAGCACCCACGCCAGGTTCATTGGATAGCCCTGGTTACATCATTTAAATATTTGGGAGTGGTAATTACATCAGATATCACAGAATACACAGACAGGAATGTACTCCCTCACATTGTCAAATTTAGACAACTGAGTAAAACATGAAGAAAATTCCCATTGTCCATGGTAGGAAGGGCGAACTTGGTGAAGATGGTGTGGATGCCTCAGATGCTATATGTATTACACAACTCCCCCATATGGTTGACATTGCGATTATTTAGGACCATTGACTCAGTTTTTAGGGATTTTGTGTGGAGGGGTGGAAAACCTATAATTAGATTAGAAACATTAAAACAGCCCATAGATAAAGGGGGGGTTGCGATACCTAATCCAAGATTATATTTTATTGTGTCACAATTACAACACGGCATGGCTGGGAGATACTGGATATGCAGGACCCTGCACAGAAAATAATAATATCACAATTCAAAAAACATCCTTTAGTTCAACTAATAGTAGCTCACCACTTTTACAATAAAAGAAAACTCCCTACTTTTTATTTGATTCCTAGGGTAAGGGGAGCAGTCCAAACTATCACTCAACATAAGGGCTATACGAAACATATGCCTATATGGGACAACTACTACCTTTATGAACTGAATAAACTTTTGGAATCTTCAGAGTGGAAAAAAGAGGGTATAATAATTCTGTATCAGTTATATGAAGGGAATGTCTTACTTCCTTTTGATATATTAAAAGACCGCTATCAGTTAACGAACAAAAACTTCTACCAATATCTTCAAATACGCCATGCTTTACAGATTCAGAACTCGAAAATTCAACTAGAGCATAAATATTCTAAAATATTAACAAAGGCAACTTCAGTTTCTTGCATGAAACGAGGATTAATAGGTGATCTTTATTCAAATTTACAATCAGAGAACATGGAAAAACATTAAAATAGTTTTGTAAGGTGGAAAAGAGACATAGAGGATCTAGAGGAGGAGGAATGGACATGTGCCTTGCAAATACTTCCCAGGACATCCCTCTCACCCTCATAAAGGCTATCTCAGCTTTTTATTATACATAGGGCGGTCCCATTACACCCCACAAAAACTCTATGCTTGGGGAAAATACAAAACACCATTATGCCCACGATGCGCACTATTTAATGGTTCTTTTATTCACATGCTTTGGCGATGCCCAAAACTTCATCGTTACTGGGAAAAATATTTGTGACCCTAAATTTATTGTCCTTCACTGAGATAACAGGAACGCCTAAACTTGCACTACTGGGAATAATTCCCGATGGGACGTTGCCAGTAGACAAGCACTCTATGTGGATTTATTTAGCACATAAAGTTATTTTACAAAAAGGGTCACCTGCTGATCCTCCAACCCATAAACAATGAGTTAAGAAACTTAATTACACACTCAAAAGAGAAAAATTAACATATAAACATACAGGTACACCCCAAAGGTTTGGTAAAATATGGTCATGTTGGATAGTTAGATGGGGGCAAATAGTACACGTAGAGGAGTGAGATGTTGAAGAGACTAAATTCGTGCGCAATAGAAATATATATATACTTGATGCTGTAGAGAGCAAGCTGCCATGGTTTAAAGTTTGAAATTAGCGTTGAACAAATTGTTGAGTAAAATGTATCTATGTCTTTATAATGTTTTGTTTAGTATACGTTAAGTTACTTTAGTCCGAGAGGTGACAGGTTTATTTGTTTTCCTATTTTTTTGATATTTCGTGGATTAATGTGACATATCTGTATGTATGTTTAATAATAAAAAAAGAAATAAAAATGACTTGATTAAAAGAAAAAAAAAGAAAAAGCAGGTGGCGATATGCATCACAACGTGCATTACCATTTGTTTGCATCTGCACCTTTCTGAATGCACGGCAACCCGCAAGAAAACACATTGCCTTGTGTCACGAAAATGCATGGCAATGTGCGCTAGCGCTTGTGTTACCATTCAATTGCATCTGCGTGTTTCCGAACGCATGTCAACCTCTTGCATTTCTAAAAGGAGCAGCAATGTGCATCACCTGTGCTTTACCATTTAGGTTGCATTCTCATCTGTGCATTTTCGATCGCACGGCAATCCACAAGAAAATGCACACTTTGTCATACATTTAAAAAATGTGCAGCAATGTGCATCATGCTTGCGCTGCCACTTATGCCGCGTACACACAATCGGTCTGATATTCTGATCTGGACTAGCCCAGCGGACAAACCGCTGGACTTTGAAGCGGAGGTCGAACAAGCGGACCTGCCCACACACAACCGGACTTTTCCGGTGGACTTTTGAAAATGAACGGACTTGCCCAAACACAGAAAGTCCATTCATTTTGAACGCGGCTCCAGGTAGAAGGGACTAGCGAGGGAGGTCAATGTCACCGCCTTTGGCGAGATTGGCATGTCGCTGGCCCCGTGACCTGGTATGGACTTAAAGGGGAAGCCCTATGCAAAAAAAACAGCGTGGGGGCCCCCCCAGAGTCCATATCAAACCCTTATCCGAGCACCCAGCCTGGCCGGTCTGGAAAGGGGGTGGGGACGTGTGAGCGCCCCCCCCCTCCTGAGCTGTACCAGGCTGCGTGCCCTCAACATGGGGGGTGCTTTGGGGAAGGGGGGCCGCACGGCCCCCCCCACCCCAAAGCACCTTGTCCCCATGTTGATGAGGACAAGGGCCTCTTCCCGACAACCCTGGCCATTGGTTGTCGGGGTCTGCGGGCAGGGGGCTTATCTTAATCCGGGAGCCGCCTTTAATCAGGGGGCCCCAGATACCTGCCCCTCCACCCTATGTGAATGAGTATGGGGTACAATGTACCCCTACCCATTCACCTGTGAAAAAAAAAAAAACACAACACAAGAGTTTAAAATAATTTATTGCACAGCTCCGGGGGTCTTCTTCCGTCTTGGGGGGGGGGTCTTCTCGCCAGACTACTCTGCTATCAGGTGAATGGGTAGTCATACTCATTCACATAGGGTGGGGGCCGGTATCTGGGGCCCCCCTATTAAAGGGGGCTCCCGTATTCCGATAAGCCCCCCGCCCGCAGACCCCAGGGTTGTCGGGAAGAGGCCCTTGTCCTCATCAACATGGGGACAAGCACCCCCACATGTTGAGGGCACGCCGCCTGGTACGGCTCAGGAGGGGGGGTGCACTCGCTTGTCCCCGCCCCCTTTCCTGACCGGCAGGGCTGCGTGCTCGGATAAGGGTCTGATATGGGGGAAGCCCTACGCCGTTTTTTCGGCATAGGGCTTCCCCTTTAAATCCATACCAGGTGACGGGGCCAGCGACATGCCAATCTTGCCGCCGCGGCGACATTGACCTCCCTCGCTTGTCCCGTCTACCTTGAGCCACGTTCAAAATGAACAGACTTTTCTACGTGTGCGGGAAAGTCCGTTCATTTCAAACGTCCGGCGGAAGAGCACACAGACGGCCGGATTGAGTCCGGCGGACAATTTTTGAGTAAAAACTACTTTCTAAGTCCACCAGACTTTTGGGGAAAAAAAGTGCGCCGGAGCCCACACACGGGCGGATTGTGTGTACGCGGCATTAGGCTACATTCGCATCTGGGTTTTTCCGAACACATGGCAACCTGCATAAAAAACACATGCTTTGTCGGCAACGCATGTTGTGCTTGTGGTACCATACGTTCACATTTATGTATTTTTGAACACATGGCAACCCATAAGAGAATGCACGCTTTGCCATACATTTAAAAAACAGGCTGTAATTTGCGTCAGGCTTGCGTTACCATTTAAGCTCCATTTGAATCTGCGTGTTGGCGTATGCACAGAAAAAAACGTGCATTTTGTGCACATTATGGAAATGCGCATCGCTTGCTTGGGTTGCTTGCAGATGTAACCTCAGCCTAATTGTTAATGACACCCCAATCCAGGTTAGCAGACGCATGTTTTGCCGCACGACAAAATGTGCAACAAACGCGGCAAAATAAACACTGAAAAAAAAAACAGATGACACTCCATGACTGAAAAGGTTCTAGAGCTACTTTAGGGGTCTTGTTGCACTATGTCTGACGCACGTTTACACATAAAAATCATGCAAAAAACACGAACGGGAACACTCCCTTTGCCTCTCCTACCCCACCTCCTCCCCCCTCCCCAACATCACACCCGTTGCCCATTGGAATGCTATTTGACAGTATATGACTTGACATTTTGTGACATGCTTTTGAAGTAATACTTTCAGGGTAATGCGGCGTCATGCATGATGTGATGTTTTCGGAGTACTATTATTCTGCGCAGCACATCACTCATCATAGCGCAGGATGAATGTAATTTATTTGTATGCTTGGAACTGTATTGTTATGTAGTGTATTTAGGAGCTATGTCGCAGTACAGAGTGGAATGTACCCTGCTGAATATTTGTTTTTTGTATATTTTCTTGCAAAATAAAGTATACATTTTCAACCAAAAACAAACACTCCTTTCTGCTACTGCTCAAGGTTGGATAGAATGTACCTGGTAGGAAGTTTTTAAGCAGCTACCATAACCAGGGGGGAGAGGTGAGGGTTACAAAAAACACTGATTCATTAAAGTCACACAGGAATGCTTCTTTATCAGAAAAGTCGCATTGAAGCTGTTTTGAAGTGGCAGGGAAGTGGTGCAATAAAGTCAGCACTGGAAGTGGTGCTGCTTTCATGTCACATAAGTGTGAACCAGGGCTCAAGGAGATCTATAGTCACAACCTAAGCATTGCAATAACAATACATTATACAAACAATAAATATATTTGATAATCTAATGTAAGCTTACTTGAAAAATCTTCTCTTTCATGTTGTGATTGCTGTCTGTCTGCTGGACATCTCTTCCCACAACTTCCTGGATTCTCTGCATGCTTTGCAGCTTCTCATCTGTTGTTTACATTAATTTTCTAAGGACTACACATCCCATGGTACCTTGCTATCTGTAAACAGTGATTCCTGTTCTGACTCCACCTCCTGAAATGCCTCCTCTCAGCACCTCAGAAGGCAGGCTCTGTGAAATGCACAGCAGGGCCTATTCACAGGGCAAAGGGATTGTGTATCACAGAATTCAAGGAAGTAAATGTGTGGGGAACTTCACAAAGTAAGTTTTACAATCTTCAGTATCATTCAGATTAATAGGAATCGACTAGAAATATTTGAAAACAATATGGAAATTAATATCTGGTTTTACATTTTGATCAGGCTTTAAAGTGGTTGTAAAGGTAGAAGGTTTTCACCAAAACCATTGCATAGCGCAGGTAAGTATAACATGTTTGTCCTTTAATATATCAGGTATATAGCAAGTATCACAAAAAATGGCCTGGTCACGAAGAGGGGTAAATCTTCCGGAGGTCGAGTGGTTAAATACATTAAATGCATTTAAATTGAATATTTTTTTATTCAATTGGGCCTGATAATAAATAAATGCTTTTAGTGCTGAGATTTGATAAGGTATGCACGTGGTTGTCATAATGCCTGACGTGCTTTCCGAGCTACATGATGAGGATTTCACTGATCTTCATGCGGTTTTCATGTTCATTTCATGCAGCTGATGTGCCTTTTCATGCTGATTTTTTACAGGAATTATATGTTGATTTGTACAGTTTGTATTCAGTGCATCATAAATCATTTATGTAAAAGTCTAAAAGTTTAACTAGAGAGGCCCATGTGATTACTATGACATTTTGCAGCATAATGAGCTCAGTTCAAAATATGTCTTCCTGGTTAGTACATTCATTCTACAGGATAGAGCAGGCATGTCAGACTCAAGGGAAAGACCCCTTTTCACACTGAGGGCGTTTTGCAGGCGCTATAGCATTAAAAATAGCGCATGCAAAACGCCCTAAAACAGCTGCTCCATGCACTCCAGTGTGAAAGCCCGAGGGCAGGGCGTCAGAAAAAGTCCTGCCAGCAGCTCCTTTGGAGCGGTGAACTCATTGCTCCTCCACCGCTGCTCCCCATTGAAATCAATGGGGCAGCGCTGCAACACTGCCGGCAAAACGCCACTCCGGTGGCGTTCTGCGGGCGGATTTAACCCCTTTTCAGCCACTAGCAGGGGGAATAGCATCGCTAAAACTACGGTTAAGCGGCGCTAAACCTGATATGCTGGTTGTTCCCAAGTTGATCGATCAATCAACTTGGGTACAATTATCTTGCCCATACATTATTCCAATTTTGGCTGGTCCTCGTTGAACCAGCTGAGATTCAAACCGTCTATGGCCAGCTTTAGGGGTGCAAAATCATACCATCCAAGTGTCCTGGATTCCGCTGGACCATTCTGAGATTTCATCAAATTCTCGACTAATCTCCAGACTAAGTCCCAGGGTCTGGTGCTGGAACAAGTTCCAGCACGTGACTCCACAAATTCACCTACCAGGGGCACCTGTCCTGCATCTCCTGTGGGGTGTCCTGGGTCTTTAGCGCTGCAATCTCCTCTGCAGCAGCCAGCAATTCTCCCTTCCAGCTGCCTGTAACAATATACAGTATCTCACAAAAGTGAGTACACCCCTCACATTTTTGTAAATATTTTATTCTATCTTTTCATGTGACAACACTGAAGACTTTTCTAAAATGTAAAGTAGTGAGTGTACAGCTTGCATAGCAGTGTAAATTTGCTGTCTCCTCAAAATAACTCAACACACAGCCATTAATGTCTAAACCACTGGCAACAAAAGTGAGTACACCCCTAAGTGAAAATGTCCAAATTGGGCCCAAAGTGTCAATATTTTGTGTGGTCACCATTATTTTCCAGCACTGCCTTAAACCTCTTGGGCATTGAGTTCACCAGAGCTTCACAGGTTGCCATTGGAGTCCTCTTCCACTCCTCCATGATGGCATCACGGAGCTGGTGGATGTTAGAGACCTTGCGCTCCTCCACCTTCTGTTTTGCCATGTACACACGATCGGAAATCCGGCCAGAAAAAGACCGATGAGGGCTTTTCATCAGAAAATGCAACCGTGTGTAGGCTCCATCGGAATTTAGCTGTCCGAATTTCCGCCAGCCAAAAATTGATAGCATGTTCTCAATTTTCCAGACGGAAAAACTTTCTATCGGAAATTCCGATTGTGTGTATGCAATTCCGACACGCCAAAAATCAGGCATGCTCAGATTCAACTATGAGACAGAAGCTATTGGCTACTGGCTATTGAACTTCCTTTTTCTAGTCCCGTCGTACATGCTGTACGTCACCGCATTCTAAACAAACGGGATTTGATGTGACCGTGTGTAGGCAAGACAGCTGGAGCGGAATTCCGTCAGAAAACCATCAGAACTTCTTCCGGTGAGAATTCCGCTTGAGGATGCCCCACAGATGTTCAATAGGGTTTAGGTCTGGAGACATGCTTGGCCAGTTCATCACCTTTATACCCTCAGCTTCTTTAGCAAGGCAGTGGTCATCTTGGAGGTGTGTTTGGGGTCGTTATCATGTTGGAATACTGCCCTGCTGCCCAGTCTCTGAAGGGAGGGGATCATGCTCTGCTTCAGTATGTCACAGTACATGTTGGCATTCCTGGTTCCCTCAATAAACTGTAGCTCCCAGTTCCGGCAGCACTCATGCAGCTCCAGACCATCACACTCCCACCACCATGCTTGACTGTAGGCAAGACACACTTGTCTTTGTACTCCTCACCTGGTTGCCGCCACACACGCTTGACACCATCTGAATCAAACAAGTTTATCTTGGTCTCATCAGACCACAGGACATGGTTCCAGTAATCCATGTCCTTAGTCTGCTTGTCTTCAGCAAACTGTTTGTGGGCTTTCTTGTGCATTATCTTTAGAAGAGGCTTCTTTCTGGGATGGCAGCCTTACGGACCAATTTGGTGGTGTGTGGCGTATGGCCTGAGCACTGACAGGCTGATGTTCCACCCCTTCAACCTCTGCAGCAATGCTGGCAGCACTCATATGTCTATTTCCCAAAGACAACCTCTGGATATGATGCAGAGCTTGTGCACTCAACTTCTTTGGTTGACCATGGGGAGGCCTGTTCTCTTTATGTAGAGCAACATTTTTTTTTCAAATCCTCAGAGAGTTCTTTGCCATGAGGTGCCATGTTGAACTTCCAGTAACCAGTATAAGAGAGTGAGAGTGATAACACCAAATTTAACACACCTGCCCCCCCATTCACACCTGAGACCTTGTAACACTAACGAGTCACATGACACCGGGGAGGAAAAATGGCTAATTGAGCTAAATTTGGACATTCTCTTAGGGGTGTACTCACTTTTGTTGCCAGCGGTTCAGACATGAATGGCTGTGTGTTGAGTTATTTTGAGGGGACAGCAAATTTACACTGTTATACAAGCTGTACACTCACTACTTTACATTGTAGCAAAGTGTAATTTCTTCAGTGTTGTCACATGAAAAGAATAAAATATTTCTAAAAATGTGAGATGTGTACTCACTTTTGTGAGATACTGTACGTCAGAGCCGAGTGAGGCTATGCCTATATTGACCAAAGTGCAGGCCTTATCTAAGAAGAAAAACAATGATCAGCCAATATTTATGTAAATCTTGGTCAGCCAGGGGACATCAGCTGAGGTCACAAACTAGAAATCTATCCATGTCAATAGACACCTTACATTTACTAGACTAATAATATTTGCAATTAAAGCAAATATTGCAAATTGACAAAAAACACATATATGTGAGACAGGGGTTGTATACAATATCACACCATCTTAGGCATCATCCCAGAAACAACAAACTGGTATACAAGTGGGACTTTGAATATGTCTCAGACGGTAACCAAAGATTAAAAAAAAAAAAAATCGATATCTTTTATTTAAAAAATGTTAACAAAATTGAAATCATTTTAAAATAACCATCGTTGCATGGCTTCCCATTCCAGAGGTCATGACCACAATCGATTACATCAAATGCTCCAAAGGGATGAGATTATGAGCAATGTGTATGGGTTGACGAGTTTTGTGGATTTGTCTGCTTCTTCAGGATCCTCGGCCTCGGGTAAGAGTACAACTTGAAGCTTTACTTCCACATTAATCTCAGGGGGACGTAGCTGGAGTGATGCTGACTGGGGCCTCATTCATCTACATACTAATGCACTGGGTTGGTGAGTGGCACCCTTTCTTTTCTTTAATATGTGTAGGGCTGATTTTCAGCTAGTATACTGTACAGTACATTTTACGTACCTATGTTTTTAGACATTGCATTGTGGCCTCTTACATACTATATAAGTCCTCATGCACACTGAACATTTTGCCATCTCTCCTAGATGTCTTTCCTTCTGGCAGCAAAATGCTTGACGCCTGTAAGCGCATGTCCTCATTGGATAGATTTATAGCAGCAGGAGCCGTTGACTCTCCGTGGGGGCACCCGATGAAGAGCAGGGGCCGGGGCACCCCACAAGAGAATGAATGGGACTGTTCTGTGCAAAACCCTTGCACAGAGCAGGTAAGTATAACATGTTTGTTATTTAAAACTCCTAGCGCTAATGCATGTTTAGATAAGTTCACACGCGTTTACACGTGCCAAGAGTTTCTTTGACCAAAACACCACTGCTCCTGAACACGCTGGCAGTGGGATTTTCTTTCTGCCTCTAAATGCCCCTGCCACTGTGTGCATGGACACATAGGCTACCATGCAGGGGCTTTTAGCAGCAGAGAGAAAAAAAAAAACACCAGACGACCCTAGGAGCAGAATAAAAATGTCCAATGTGCATGAGGCCTAAAAAAATAGACATCACTTTGTTGGCTGCAGAAATGAAATAGTACCTTCTTGATGCAGTTTACTCAAGTGACCTTTGCATTATACAGCTGAATGGAAGCGTTTGGAATAATGCCTTGCTGGTATGTTTGTCTGTATAGCAGGGCGTACCTAGAGCATTTGGCACCCAGGGTGGATCCTATATCTGGCACCCCCCCACTTTAAAATGTAAAAACACCCCATTGTGCCCCCTGCATACCTCCGATCTCCCCCAATATCTCTTTGTCACTACCTCTCCACATCTCCACCCCAGCTCTGGACCCTTGCACACTACACATTGCCCCCCCCCCCAGCTCTAGACCCCTGCACATTATACATTGTCCCCCCCCAGCTCTGGACCCCTGCACATTACACATTGCCCCCCAGCTCTGGACCCCTGCACATTACATATTCCCCCCCCAGCTCTGGACCCCTGCACATTACACATTGTCCCCCCCAGCTCTGGACCCCTGCACATTACACATTGCCCCCCCCCCCCCCCCAGCTCTGGACCCCTGCACATTACACATTGTCCCCCCCAGCTCTGGACCCCTGCACATTACACATTGCCCCCCCCCCCCAGCTCTGGACCCCTGCACATTACACATTGTCCCCCCCAGCTCTGGACACCTGCATATTACACATTGCCCCCCCCCCCCAGCTCTGGACCCCTGCACATTACACATTACCCGCAGCTCTGGACCCCTGCACATTACATATTTCCCCCCAGCTCTGGACCCCTGCACATTACATATTTCCCCCCAGCCCTGGACCCCTGCACATTACATATTTCCCCCCCAGCTCTGGACCACTGCACATTACACATTGCCCCCCCCCAGCTCTGGACCCCTGCACATTACACATTGTCCCCCCAGCTCTGGACCCCTGCACATTACACATTGCCCCCCCAGCTCTGGACCCTTGCACACTACACATTGCCCCCCCCCAGCTCTGGACCCCTGCACATTACACATTGCCCCCCCCCAGCTCTGGACCCCTGCACATTACACATTGCCCCCCCCAGCTCTGGACCCCTGCACATTACATATTTCTCCCCAGCCCTGGACCCCTGCACATTACATATTCCCCCCCCAGCTCTGGACCACTGCACATTACACATTGCCCCCCCCCCCAGCTCTGGACCCCTGCACATTACACATTGCCCCCCCAGCTCTGGACCCCTGCACATTACATATCCCCCCCCCAGCTCTGGACTCCTGCACATTACACACCCCCCCAGCTCTGGACCCCTGCACTTTACACATTGCCCCCCCCCCCAGCTCTGGACTCCTGCACATTACACATTGTCCCCCCAGCTCTGGACCCCTGCACATTACACATTGCCCCCCCCCCCAGCTCTGGACCCCTGCACATTACACATTGCCCCCCCCCCAGCTCTGGACACCTGCACATTACACATTGCCCCCCCCCCAGCTCTGGCCCCCTGCACATTACACATTGCCCCCCCAGCTCTGAACCCCTGCACATTACACATTGCCCCCCCCAGCTCTGGACCCCTGTACATTACACATTGCCCCCCCAGCTCTGGACCCCTGCACATTACACATTGCCCCCCATGCTCTGGACCCCTGCACATTACACATTGCCCCCCCCCAGCTCTGGACCCCTGCACATTACACATTGCCCCCCCCAGCTCTGGACCCCTGCACATTACACATTGCCCCCCCAGCTCTGGAGCCTTGCACATTACACATCCCCCCCCCCAGCTCTGGACCCCTGCACATTACACATTGCCCCCCCCCCAGCTGAGGGACCCCTGCACATTACACATTGCCCCCCCAGCTCTGGACCCCTGCACATTACACATTGCCCCCCAGCTCTGGACCCCTGCACATAACACATTGCACCCCCAGCTCTGGACCCCTGCACATTACACATTCCCCCCCAGCTCTGGACCCCTGCACATTACACATTGCCCCCCCCCCAGCTCTGGACCCCTGCACATTACACATTGTCCCCCCCAGCTCTGGACCCCTGCACATTACACATTGTCCCCCCCCCCCCAGCTCTGGACCCCTGCACATTACACATTGTCCCCCCCCCCAGCTCTGGACCCCTGCACATTACACATTGCCCCCCCAGCTCTGGACCCCTGCACATTACACATTGCCCCCCCCCCAGCTCTGGACCCCTGCACATTACACATTGCCCCCCCCCCCAGCTCTGTGCCCCTGCACATTACACATTGACCCCCCCCAGCTCTGGACCCCTGCACATTACACATTGACCCCCCCCAGCTCTGGACCCCCGCACATTACACATTGCCCCCCATGCTCTGGACCCCTGCACATTACACATTGCCCCCCCCCAGCTCTGGACCCCTGCACATTACACATTGCCCCCCAGCTCTAGACCCCTGCACATTACATATTCCCCCCCCAGCTCTGGACCCCTGCACATTACACATTCCCCCCCCCCCAGCTCTGGACCCCTGCACATTACACATCCCCCCCCCCCAGCTCTGGACCCCTGCACATTACACATTCCCCCCATCCCCCCAGCTCTGGACCCCTGCACATTACACATTGCCGCTCCCCCCCCCCCCCCCCCCCAGTGTATAGCAGTGTGTTTCTCACATTTGCTCAGATATTTCCCCCACACATTCCTGGACTGCTGCAGCAAAGCTGTATGGATGAATTGGGTAGGAATGAAGTATATGATGGGTACACAGGCCTCATACTGTATGCTTTTCACTCCATGACTTGTGTGACTCAGATAGAACTCAGTTTCTCTAAATGCTGTGTATGAGATTCATGGTATTATTGTGATAGTCATACATGTCTACGTGATGGTACGTGCACATGTGGAAGGAGAGGAGGAAGGGTTCACTACTTAAGACTAGTCCATTGTTACATCAGCTAGGTAGGGGGAGGAGGAAGAGAAGGAGGCTGAACTGGAGGGAGATGACTATACAGATGTTCCATACAAAGCTGCATCCCCTGCACACTGCCTGTATGCTGACTACTACACCCTCCACTGCTATGCTTACTGCTTACTGCTACAAAGTAATACTCAGCACTGATACAATGTACTACTTAGTATTGAAGCAATGTAACACTCAGCTTCACTGATGGCTGTATATTTAGTTATACTTTAACCTAATCAAGTCTAGGAGCTCTCTGGTGACTGCATACGAATAAAGGGACACTAAATAAAAACGATCTTCAAGTATGTATTGTTACCCCTTGGGTACTTTCTATTGCTTTCCGCCTTCTTTTTTTGCCCCGTACACACAAGCGGAATTTCCGTCAGAAAAAACTTGGATGGTTTTTCCGACGGAATTCCACTCAAACTTGCCTTGCATACACACGGTCACACAAAAGTTTTTGGAAACTTTTGTCAAGAACGCGGTGACGTACAACACTACGACGAGCTGAGAAAATGAAGTTCAATGCTTCTGAGCATGCGTCGAATCGTTTCCGAGCATGCGTAGGAATTTTTCGCAATGGAATTTCCGATCGTAACTTTTTCTGTCGGAAAAATAGAGAAACTGCGCTCAGTCTTTTGCTAGCGGAAATTATGGAGCATACACACGGTCGGAAATTTCCGACCAAAAGCTCACATCGGACTTTTGCTAGCGGAATTTGCGATCGTGCGTACGGGGCATTTGTGCTGACATCCTGTTAGAAGATGGCTACGTTCTTTCTCTATGGTCCCACTGTATGTAAGTGGATTCAAACAAATAAATCCAAAAAACAACACACTGCCCTGGGGATCTGCAGAGGGTGTCAGTACAAAGGTAAAGGATCACTAAACATAATTTTTTATTTAAAAAAAAAAATAACAAACATGTTATACTTACCTCCACTGTGCAGCTCATTTTTCACAGAGTGGCCCGAACCTGCTCTTCTGGGGTCCCTTGGTGGCTGTCTCGGCTCCCCCCCCCCCCCCCCCGCAAGGACTCAACACCTTCATGCGAGCTCTCTCACATGGTGTGGGGTGCTTGTGGGCGCGCTCCCGTGATACATCCGGCGGCCGTAGCCGCTCACTGTATCACTCGGCCCTGCCCCCGGCACGCCGCCTCATTGGATGTGATTGACAGCAGCGTGAGCCAATCCAACCAGCGCTGCTTTCAATCCATCCACTGTAACAAATCAACGGCCAGGTTGAGCAGCGAAGAGGATGGCGGGGGCGAGCGTGGGACTTTCAAGGGGTCAGGTGAGTAAAATGGGGGGGCTGGGGGGCCGGTATTGTTGGATGTTTTTTCACTTCAATGCATAGAATGCATTAAGGTGAAAAAACACGTACCTTTATAACCCTTTTAACAACCCCCCAAACTGGATCGCTTATTACAAAAGTATCATACGATCCGGTTCGGTGCGATTTCAGCCCATTCATAGTTAATGAGGCTGAACTTGCATTGCACAGAACTGCATGTGAATCGCACAGGAACACTGTGCGATTCCTGTGCGTTTCCCATGCAGTTCCTAGTGTGAAAAGGCTCTCAATTAAAAAAAAAGGGGGGGCAGACTTGATGGACCGCTTGGTCTTTTCTCTGCCGTTACTCTTCTATGTTTCTGTCAATGTAGCCTCCGTCCCTTGCTGACTTCCCAGATGGACTATGGACTTTGTAGTGTGTATAGACCAGTACACATGACCACAAATAGCATGGACTGCTCATTCCAAACAACAGAAGGGAGGGGGAAAAGGAGAAGTTCGAAAGTTCACTGCGGATGTTTAAAGCAGACAGAAAAAAATAGATTACAGAACTGTTAGTGGATGTTTATGTTTTTTTTTGTTTTTTTTTGTTTTTGTTTTTTGCAGCAGCATAGGGACATTTTTAGTGCCATTTTAACCCATTCATGACTACCACCTCCTCGGTGACTGTGATTAATTAACTCTTTCATGACTTGTACTTTCCTGTGACAGGATGCGTTTAACCAATTCATAATTAGCAGCCTGTACATAATTTGTGCCTGTACATTCACACTAGCTTCTTGCATTTGGAATAGTCTGGAACAGCTAAACAAACGTTATGCTTCCAAGATCAAAGCGTTTAAAAATATTTGAGATCATGTGCGTTTAGGCACATTCAGAGTATCTAATTTGCTCATGGACACATAGATTTTTATTGTTTCTAAACGCAGGTAAACTGAGTGCACTCAAGTACGGTGCGAATTAGGAAAAACGCGATTCAACTGCATGTTTTTACCGCAGCACAACCACAAATGAAACAAAGCCATACTGTGTTTCTTGAATCTTTTTAAAAGTGTCTCCCACCCTACTAAATTATGTGCCTGCTCTCACTAGCACCCCACAATACTGCTTGCAAATTTAACAACATCTAGCCAGCTTTTCCAGGCACCTGTACCCTCCAGAGAAGCCATTTCCCATAAGCTAAGCCTCACAGTAATGTTTATCACCCTTCCAAACTATGTGCCTTCAGCTGGACATCCCAGAGTACTGCTTGCTGATCTGTCAACACCTGAGTATCAGAAAACAGGCTGTTTTATATAGGAAGAACCACATTTTTTGGCAAGGTTTAGATTGGCAAATGGACCTTTCATTTTACAAAGTGTGCTGTCTCCTCAGCATTCCACAATGCTGCCTGAAACCCTGCCTATGCCTATCATTCTCAGATTGTTATGCCATGCAACCATGCTGGAGTATATACATATAGACTGGAAGTAGGTGCGAATAGGCTGCAGGAGATCAGCAGTGTTGAACAGCAACAAAGGGAGAAAAAAAAGGTATAATGTATATTTTATATTTAAAAAATTCTCTAGCAAACAAAGTGTCATACAGATTTACATCAACTTTCAGAAATGCCATCCACCCTGTCATACTATTAGGGATGAGCTTGATGTTCGGGTTGAAACATAAGTTTGACTCAAACATCGGGTGTTCGCCCGTCCACAGAACAGCGAACATTATGGGGTGTCCGTGGCAAATTCAAGCGCCGTGGAACGCCCCATAATGCACTGCAAAATCGCAGTGCATTGCTGTATGACGATTGGCCAAAGCATACACCTGACCTGCATGCTTTGGCCAATCACAGCACCCTCTGCTAAGAGAGCCATAATTGGCCAAAGGCTTTGGCCAATCATGGCTCAGGGGGACTAATTCCACTCCCCACACTATATAAGGCAACTTACACGGTGGCCCTGTGTAGTGTTGTTGGCATAGACAGAGAGATAGTTTGAGTTAGCAGGCAGGTTATGCAGTTAGTGGCAGAGAGCTGCTGTCATAAAAGGGGTTAAGTATGAACATATCAATGAGCAGATTGTGAAAGCATTAAAGCTCCATTCTGGCAGATCTCATCTCTCATCTCCTGTGATTTAACAGCTGCCTAGGGTTCCATTTTTACTCATCCACATACACTCAGCAGCTGTCAGTCATGAAAGAGTTAATAAACCACAAATCAGAAGCTGCTGGTCACAAAAAGGTTAATGAACTTCAAATCGGGGAGCTGACAGTCATTTAAGAGTTAAATATTCACAAATTGGGGAGCTGCTGGACATGAAAGGGTTTATAATGCCCAAATTGCAGAGCTGCTGATCATGAAAGGGTTAATAACTTACAATCACCTCACCATCAGTCATTGAAGGGTTGATAGGTCACACTTTGGGGACCTACCAGTCATGAAAGGTCCCCGAATGTTAATCTACAAATCAGGAACCTGCTGGTCAAGATAGGCTTAATAATTCACAAATCGTAGAGCTGCAGGCCATTAAAGGGTTAACTATCACATTCGGGAGCTGCTGGCCATGAAAGGGTTGTTTCGCTACAAATCAGGAACCTTCTAAGGGTTTAAAGCTCCACAGATCAAGGTGCTGTTGGTCATGAAAGGAATGATACGTCACAAATCCGGGACCTGCTAGTCACGAAAAGGTTGTTAATCTACAAATCAGGGTCTGGACAGTTATAGAAAGGGTTAACAATCCACAAATCGGGGTGCTGCTGGCCACGATAGGCTTAATAATCCACAAATCGTAGAGTTGCAGGTCTTTAACGATTTAAAAATCCGCAAATTGGAGAGCTGCTGGTCATGAAAGGGATAATCGCTCACAACTGAGAAGCTTTCAGTCATTGAAGGGTTAATAAATCACACTGGGGGGGACCTGCCAGTCATGAAAGGGTTGTCAATCTACAAATCAGGAATCTGCTGGTTAAGAAAGGGTTAAAACTCCACAAACCAGGGTGCTGTCGGCAATGAAAGGGTTTATCATTCACATACTGGGGACCTGGCAGTCATGAAAAAGTCGTTCATCTATAAATCAGGGTACTGACAATTTTTAAAAGGTTAATAATCCACAATTCAGGGACCTACCAGCAGTGAAAGGGTCTTTAATCTACAATTCATGGACCTACCAGTCATTGGGGTGCTGCTGGTCACGAAAAGGGTTAATGCTCCAGCAATCAGTGATCTGCCAGTCATAAAAGGGTTAATAATCCACAGCTCAGGGAGCTGCTGGTCATGAAAGGGTTAATGCTCAACGAATCAATGATCTGCCAGTCATAAAAGCATTAATAATCCACAGCTTGGGGAGCTGCTGCTCAGATAGACCAGAAAGATTAAAAAAAAAAAAAAATAATGTATTCATTATTATTTATTTGTTATTTATTGTATTTAGACATTTCATTTTTCTATTTGGATACACTAGGAAATATGTTACAACTCATATCAGTGTTTTTTCTCTTGCTGTCTGTCCCAATATGGTGATCTAGCATTACTTCCTGGCCCAGAGACACAACAGCAAGTGAGAGGAAACAACCCCTGCGTTTTTTGCACATGCGTTTGCAAAGGGGTTTCAGTGCGCTTACAGGCACTTTTTAAAATAATTTTCTTGTATTATTTCATTTTTACTAAGTTGCATTTGCGCACATCAATGTGCATTTTCAATGCACTGCGGTAAAAATGCTAGCACGCCGTGCATTTCTAAATTCACATGACAGCACTGTAATGGTGTAAGCTAGGCTCATACATTCATTTTTTCATTCATATGCATCTGTACTGCGTTTATACTTGCACCCAACTGCATGTAATGCCCTGTATGCACGGTCGGACTTTCCGGCGGAAAATGTGCGATCGGATCGTGTTGGCGGAAAATCTGATCGTGTGTGGGCTCCATTGGACTTTCTCCGTCAGAATTTCCGACACACAAAGTTTGAGAGATGGATCAAAAATTTTCCGACAACGAAATCCGGTCGCCGATCGTGTGTAGACAATTCCGACGGACAAAGTGCCATGCATGCTCAGAATAAATTACGAGATGAAAGCTATTGGCTACTGCCCTCTTTATAGTCCCATCGTATGTGTTCTACGTCACCGCGTTCATAACGATCGGATTTTCCGACAACTTGTGCGACCGTGTGTATGCAAGACAAGTTTGGGCCAAAATTCGTCTGAAAAAATCCGACGGATTTTGTGGTCGGAATGTCTGACCGTGTGTACAGGGCATAAGAGATGGAGGTAAGCGTCATCAGGCAGAGCTGGGGGGGGGGGGGGGGACACATGGGATTGCCTGCACACTGTTTTGGGATACAGGGGATGCAGATTTTTGTGTAACACCCCGCCTCCCGATGTCTGCTAGAATTTAGCTGGGTGGGGGAGGGGCACGACCAGGGGCTTGGCTGCCAGCAGCCAATAGTCACCTAGAAAAGTACCGGCTATTCTAGGAAGTTAGGACCTAGGAGGGGGGAGGGGACAGAAAATGGTGACTTGATGACATTGGTTGTTTGTGCTGTGACTCTGATACAGGATGTATAACACACTTAGAGGCAAATAAGACCTTTGGTCTAATTTCACCACCCCAAACCGGTATTCATGTTGTCCTGCCTCTTAATGTGTCCCTACCCCCAGTCCCTCCCTGTTTGCTGTATCCCCACACCTCCCCTTTATCCTCATCTTCTAGGATCTGGGTGACCCACTGCTGTCTCCTATCTGCTGCTAAGATGCCAACCTTCTCTGTGCGCACTGTGGGGTAAGTGAATGGGCTGGGGAGAGCGAGATCAGCACACACATGCATTAAATCCTACACATAACAAAGATATTCTTCACATAACTTCATTCATGACTGGAACTCATTTTTCGATTACATGCATATATATGTGGGACATCATGAGGTCATAACCAGGGCTTTGTTCTCAATGACAACTATGGGTACACCATCCAGTCATATGTGTACATGTAATAAGGGGTCATCTAAACCAGTGTTTCTCAACTCCAGTCTTCAAGGTGCCCCAACAGGTAATGTTTTCAGGATTCCCCTCAGATGAAACCGCTGTGGTAATTACTAAGGCAGTGAAACTGATCAAATCACCTGTGCAAAATAATGGAAATCCTGAAAACATGACCTGTTGGGGCGCTTTGAGGACTGGAGTTAAGAAACACTGATCGAGATGCATAAGATAAAGTTAACGGCAGATGGCAATAGGATTATATGTGATATCAAATCATTACCATCTAACTGCGCATGATCATATATAGTTCTAAAGCTGGCCACGCATCGATCAAAATTTGGCTGGTTCAGCAGGGACTGAAAAAATTTCAGTCAGTGTGTGGCAGCCCCTGCCCTGCCATTTCATTGGCTTCTGTGGAAGGGACATGTTGGAAACTTTGTCTCAATCTGTGGCTGTTTCTGATGATCAATGTATTCTGACAGTGGCTGGTGCTGTTATCAGAATACAATGTCTTGGAAGGAAGGGGGGGGGGGGTACCTGTATCCAACTAACTTCTGTATCCAACTAACTTCTGTGGATGGAGGTGTCTGTAAAGCTGATCATGAGGTTTTTTTTTTTTTCATTCGTGCAGTAGGTTGAATGTAAAAAAAAAAAAAAAAAAACTGACCTGATTCAATGTGGATGGGGGAATCCTCCCAGCTGCGTCATTGTATTCTGACAGTGGGGAGACTCCCTTGACATCAGAATACATAGATCAGCGCTGCAGCCTATTTCATATAGTGCTGATCGAGTTGAAATATACCGACAGCACTGAAAAGAAAGAAGTTGGTCAGTAGATCAACTTGTGTTCAACCACAGTGCCCATACATGGATCGAAATTTGGTCGGTCCCTGCTGAACTGGCTGAATTTTGATCCATGTATGGCCAGCTTTTCCTTTCTATCTACAACAATGAGTTATCCCCCAAAGGGACATTGTATTCTCATAGCGGTATGCGCAGCTGTCAGAATACTCTGATCATTGTATGGCGAGCTTTAGTGTACGTTTAAAGTCATTGTAAAGGATCTTTTTTATTGTTTTGAATAACAAACCTATCATACTTACCTCCACTGTGGAGCTCGTTTTGCACAGAGTGGCCCCGAACATCCTCTTCTGGGGTCCCCCGGCGGCTCCTCCCCGCATCAGATAACCCCCTAGGAGAAGCCAGACTCTGCCCTGGGTGTGCCCACGTCTTTGGATTTGATTGACAGCAGTGGGAGTCAATGGCTGCACTGCTATCAATCTATCCAATCAAGAGACGGGACCCCGTGGAGAGAGGGACAGCGCATCCCCACGAGGCGATGAAGGGGCTCAGCTAAGTAAAACGGAGGGGGGCCTGACTGATGGGTTTTTTTTTTTCACCTTAATGCATTAAGGTGAAAAACATGAGGGTTTACAACCCCTTCAATATGGGGGTGGAATCTACAGCTGGCAATAGATGGTTTGAACAGAGGCGGCTCTAGACTTTGTGAGGCCTTAGGCAAAACTTAGACATGAGGCCCCACTCACACCCATAATGGCAAAAATATTTTAAAAAACTATTAAAAATTAACTGTATAAATGCATATATTAACTTAAATCCTATGAATTCACAGTTGCTATAAATTTCTCTAACCAATTATTTTTTAATCAACTATCATAACATAGGGTGGGTGGGTAGGTATGATTATATATATATATATATATATATATATATATATATATATATATATATATATATATATATATATATATATATATATACATATATATATATATATATATATATAGATATATATATATAGATATATATATATATATAGATATATATATATATATATATATGTTACACGCACACAGATATAGATCAAATTGTGCAGCTGCCTACTTATTATTCTCTGTGCTGTCTGTCTTGTAAATGTAAAATAAATGTGTCAACAAACTTATTCTTGCATATAACCTGTTTAATGCAACAAGGATGCAACAAGTGATTTTTTTTACAAAAATGGAAAACATAAAAACATAGAAATATGTAACTTGGCATATTTGCTCAGTAGTGCATGGAACATAATAGGTGTAAAGTGCAATATTTCTCAAGTAAGAAAATAACTCAGTTTCTTGTTTTCTTTAGCAAAACATCAATAAAATATAAAAAAAACCTTAAATTGGAAGTTTTGTCAGAAAATTAAGTCCTGGTAGATTTAGTGTCTATACTGTTTAAAATGTAGTAGTAGTAGTACACTGTCTCACCCCACTTTGCACTTCCTTAGTTGCTCTCCATTTTTAGACACTGTTGAGTTTGTAGAGGCCAATCTGCTGACAGCCTTAAAGTGACATTAAACTCTCCTATCCTATACAGCCAAGGAAGCTGCTTCTGTTTGATCTGCAGCTACCATGGTGCTGCTCCAATAAATGCCTGTCAATTCTGTACACGTGTCTATTTACGGTGCCTGCAGGAAAACAGCCTGGTGTAAGAGTGCCCTATTAGAATTCTCAGGCACTTACTGAAAGTCAATCAAAACAAAAACAAACAAAAAAAAACTTTGTTTCAATATACAATGCCACAATACATGTGCTAACTATAGTTGGGGCTCATACACAAATCCCCTGGAAAGTTTTAACAGTAATACATTTTTTTTTAATGTTTCAATATCAGAAGTTTCAAAACATTCTCCTACATTTGGCAGTTGTAAATTCATCTATCACAGATGAATAATTTAATTTTGAAGCCAGATCACGTTCAATGGACAAAACTGCTAAGGCAGATAATCTCTCTTGGCTCATAGTTGATCTTAAGTAAGTTTTTATTAATTTTAGTTTTGAAAAGCTCCTCTCAGCTGATGCAACAGTAACTGGAATTGTTAAGATGACTCTCAATGCAATATAGATGTTTGGATAAACGTCAGTTAAATTGTTATCAATGAGATATTTCAAGGAATCGGACATATTCAATTTTGGAGGTACAGTACGCATACACATTCGTAGCTCTTCATACAATTCCAGACCTCTTATGTCAGAATCAGAAGAATTAGGTAAAGTAAGTAGGGCTTCAAGTTCTTTGCAGTCTTCTAATAAGTCTTTCTCAGATTTCATGCATAAAGAGGAGATATCATATAAAAATCCAAAATTGCTGACATAGCTTTTTAAACCTTCAAAGCGAGGCTCAGCACTAGCACGAATCTTGTCGACAATAACATTGAAATATTCTGCTCTAAACCTGTCTGCAGGGTTAACAACTGCTTCATCTGGACACTCATAATCAAACATTCTTTTGGTCCTGCGTATCCTGCACTGTCGAAATTCTTTTGGAATGTCCATTTCTTCAGCAATTTCTCTGGCAGTAACAATGGCAGAATTAAAGCCATGTTGGCGATATTCTTTCAGCCAGCACAGGAAGGCCTCCAAATGTTTTACTGCAGTGTCCAGCTGCATACAAGACTTTTGCCACACCTTGCTGATAAGGTTGATTTTTACTAAAATCTCATACCATACAATTAATGACAGAACAAACTCGTATGACAAAATTTCTTCTTTTAGTGAATTACATTCACTACAGAAAGCAGGATCAGCATTCATCTGTGTCATCTCTTCCAGGCACTCAGCAATTTCTTTTAGCTGGTAACGGACAGCCTTTACACTCTCGACTCTGCACTCCCATCTGGTTTCTGACAATGGCTTGAGGGTAATATTTACCTTCTCTTTTAAAATTGCCCATCTATTGGATGAGCCAGAAAACAATGTGTAAAGTCTTTGCAAAACGCCAAAAAATAATTTGGCTTTTACACAAGATGCTGCTGCATCACCCAGAACCAAATTCCAACTATGGCAACCACAGGGTGTAAAAAAAGCTAAAGGATTGATATTTAATATCCTAGTTTTTACACCACTTTTCTCCCCTCGCATGTTTGCTCCATTGTCATATCCTTGACCACGGCAATTTTTGATGTCCAAACCTGATTCCTCAATTTCCAGCAGTATGGTTTTAGTTAACTCTTCAGCTGTCGTTTTCTCAACTGGTAAAAATCCAATAAAATGCTCTTCAACATCTCCAGATATTTCATCAACATGTCGTAATACCACAGTCATCTGTTCAATGTGGCTCACATCCCTAGTGCAATCCAGAATTATGGAATAATATTTAGCTTGAAGAATTTTTTCAATTACTTTTTGCTTGACAAGTTTGGCCATCAATGAAATTAGTTCATTTTGTATGTTTTTTCCCAAGTAATGGTTGTGAATACGTTTCGCTTCAATTCGTTGCAAGTGTTCACGAAGAACAGGATCAAACCTTGCACAAAGCTTTATTAGATCGATAAAATTGCCACTATTCTCTTCCTCTAAATTATCTCTGTGTCCTCGAAATGGCAAGTTATGGCATGACAAGAATTGAACAGTGGCTATAAGCCTTTCCAGAATTTCATGCCAACGTTGCTTTTCCAGGAGTATTTGCTTTTGCACCGATGCATCAATAGTTTTCCCACATCTAAATCTTTTCTCAGTTTCCATCCATGTGATGATGTTCTTTAAGTGGTCAGAACTGTGTTCATGCAAACCAAGACGATTGCTCAGGTTCTTCCAGTCATTGCAGCCATTAGACACTAAAGCGCTCCCTAATGGTGAGAACAAACGACAGGCAAAACAGAAAACACAGTCCTTGCTTTTGGAATAAACTAACCAGCGCCGGTCTTGTGTTTCCTTGTTGCTTAGAACCCTGGTGTAATGAAAGGTAGAAAAATGTCTTTTTCCACTGTCTAATGGAAAAGTTAAATTTTCTTCCCTTACTGGTCCTTTCTGTATAAAACAGATTCGGTCTTTATCTTCCACTGGAAAAGTCCATTCTCCAGGATCATAACTTAGAGGCTGATATGTAGACTCTGATTGCTCAGAATCAGGAACACTAGGTCTTTCTTGAATTCCTTCTTCTGCGCTACCCCAAATGGCATACGATTCAGATTCAACAGAAGTGCTTGGCTGTGAATCATCTTCTATTTCAGTCAAAACTGATTCCATCGTCTCGTGTTGATGCTCAGGCACCTCTTGACTTGTATTTATCTTGCCTGTCTTCAAAAACTTATGCATAGAGCCACGTAGCTCTTGTTTGCATTCCTCAAAAGCAATATTCTTTTTTCTTTTTTGGTGACCAGATTCAAATTTTCGCCCTTTGTCACGTTCTCTTCCACCTTTTTGCATATTTGTTTTAAATTTATGGAAAACTAAAGTAAATTCTGCTAATCTAGTAATTACACACAGTGTACTAACACACAATTTTAGAACAAAATAAACAAAATGGTAAAAAGACCAATGCTGGAACAGAATTTAATTGATTGAAGTGATTTCTGCTTCTGGTCTCTCAATTGGTCAAACTGTTTTCATGCTAAATCACTTGCTGTTGTCACACCCTTTATAAGCAAACAAATTCACTGGTTAACAAGGGTACTTGCATAATGAGTTTTTCAGTGTATATCTGACAAAAAGCTAAGAGGCAGTCCAATCCAGTTAAGAGGTAGTCCGATCTGTGGGACAGTCAAACCCAGCTGAGGGACAGTCAAACCCAGCTGAGGGACAGCCAAACCCAGCTGAGGGACAGCCAAACCCAGCTGAGGGACAGCCAAACCCAGCTGAGGGACAGTCAAACCCAGCTGAGGGACAGCCAAACCCAGCTGAGGGACAGCCAAACCCATGAGGGATAGTCAAATCCAGCTGAGGGATAGTCAAATCCAGCTGAGGGATAGTCCAATCCAGCTAAGGGAGTGCGACAGTTCAATCCAGCTATGGGACTGTGACAATCCAATCCACCTAAGAGACAGTCCAATCCAGCTAAGGGAAAGTCCCAGATAAGGGACAGTCCGACCCAGATAAGGGACAGTCCGACCCAGATAAGGGACAGTCCGGCCCAGCTAAGGGACAGTCCGGCCCAGCTAAGGGACAGTAACAGATAAGGGACAGCCTGACCCAGCTGAGGGACAGTCCAATATAGCCGAGGGACAGTCCAATCAGATGGGGGACAGGCCAATCAAGCTATGGGAGTGCGGCAGTTCAATCCAGCTATGGGACTGTGACAATCCAATCCACCTAACAAACAGTCCAATCCAGCTGAGGGATAGTCCAATCCGGCTGAGGGATAGTCCAATCCGGCTGAGGGATAGTCCAATCCGGCTGAGGGATAGTCCAATCCGGCTGAGGGATAGTCCAATCCAGCTAAGGGAGTGCGACAGTTCAATCCAGCTATGGGACTGTGACAATCCAATCCACCCAAGAGACAGTCCAATTCAGCTAAAGGACATTCCCAGATAATGGACAATCTGACCCATTTAAGGGACAGTCAATCCAGCTGAGGGACAGTCCAATCCAGTTGAGGGACAGGCCAATCCAGCTATGGGAGTGCGGCAGTTCAATCCAGCTATGGGACTGTGACAATCCAATCCACCTAACAGACAGTCCAATCCAACTAAGGGATAGTCCAATCCAGCTAAGGGAGTGTGACAGTTCAATCCAGCTATGGGACTGTGACAATCCAATCCACCCAATACACAGTCCTACTCAGTTAGGGACAGTGTGACCCATCTAAGGGACAGTCCAATCCAGTCAAGGGTCAGTCCAATCAGATGAGGGACAGGCCAATCCAGCTATGGGAGTGTGACAATCCAATCCACCTAAGGGACAGTCCGACCCAGCTGAGGGACAGTCCGACCCAGCTGAGGGACAGTCCGACCCAGCTGAGGGACAGTCCAATCCAGCTGAGGGACAGTCCAATCCAGCTGAGGGACAGTCCAATCCAGCTGAGGGTCAGGCCAATCTAGCTATGGGAATGTGACAGTTCAATCCAGCTATGGGACTGTGACAATCCAATCCACCTGAGAGACAGTCCAATCCAGTCAAGGGTCAGTCCAATCAGATGAGGGACAGGCCAATCCAGCTATGGGAGTGTGACAATCCAATCCACCTAAGGGACAGTCCGACCCAGCTGAGGGACAGTCCGACCCAGCTGAGGGACAGTCCGACCCAGCTGAGGGACAGTCCAATCCAGCTGAGGGACAGTCCAATCCAGCTGAGGGACAGTCCAATCCAGCTGAGGGTCAGGCCAATCTAGCTATGGGAGTGTGACAGTTCAATCCAGCTATGGGACTGTGACAATCCAATCCACCCAATACACAGTCCTACTCAGTTAAGGGACAGTGTGACCCATCTAAGGGACAGTCCAATCCAGTCAAGGGTCAGTCCAATCAGATGAGGGACAGGCCAATCCAGCTATGGGAGTGTGACAATCCAATCCACCTAAGGGACAGTCCCAGCTGAGGGACAGTCCAACCCAGCTGAGGGACAGTCCAATCCAGCTGAGGGACTGTGACAATCCAATCCACCTAAGGGACAGTCCAAACCAGCTAAGGGACAGCCCAATACAGCTATGGGAGTGTCACAGTTCAATCCAGGTATGGGACTGCGACAATCCAATTCACCTAAGGAATAGTCAAATCCAGCTAAGGGACAGTCCCAGCTAAGCGACAGTCCAATCCAGCTGAGGGACAGCCAAATTCAGCTATAGGAGTGTTACAGTTCAGTTCAGCTATGGGACTGCGACAATCCAGTACACCTAAGGGACAGTCCAAATCAGCTAAGGGATATAGTCATAGTCTGACCCAGCTGAGGGACATAGTCCAACCCAGGTGAGGGACATAGTCCAACCCATCCAATCCAGAAAAGGTACAGTCCCAGCTAAGGGACAGCTAAGCCCACCTGAGGGACAGTCCAAACCATGACACAAGAGAAGGTCAGAGACTGTGTATGAACAATGATACAGGAGATGGTCGGAGACTGTGTATGGACAATGATACAGGAGATGGTCGGAGACTGTGTGTCGACAATGATACAGGAGATGGTGAGAGACTATGCAGACAATAATACAGGAGATGGTGAGAGACTATGCAGACAATAATACAGGAGATGGTGAGAGACTATGCAGACAATAATACAGGAGATGGTCAGAGATTGTGCAGACAGTGCTACAGACGATGGTCAGTGCGGACAATGATACAGGAGATGGTTTTATTATGGTAATGACAAGCAAACTCTTACCTGGTTAACACGATATCAAACGTTGGAGCCACAGACAGGGAGCTGACAGACAATCACCCCAGAAAGATGCAGGAGATGGTCATAGACTGTGCGGAAAATTATACAGGAGATGGTCAGAGACTGCACAGCCATGATACAGGAGATGGTCAGAGACTGTGTGTGGACAATGATACAGGAGATGGTCAGAGACTGTATGTGGACAATGATACAGGAGATGGTCAGAGACTGTGCGGCCATGATACAGGAGGCAATCAGAGACTGTGTGGCCATGATACAGGAGACGGTCAGAAACTGTGCGGCCATGATACAGGAGACGGTCAGAGACTGTGTGGCCATGATACAGGAGACGGTCAGAGACTGTGCAGAAAATGATACAGGAGACAGTTTTATTATGGTAATGACAAGCAAACTCTTACCTTGCCAACACGGTATGAAAAGTTGGAGCCACAGACAGGGAGCTGACAGACAATCACACCACAAAGATACAGGAAATGGTCAGAGACTGTGCGGACAATGATACAGGAGACGGTCAGAGACTGCGCGGCTATGATAACAGAATGAGCATAATTGATAACTTATCAGTGTAATGCTTCTTCATCGTCAGCAGGTTTAGGGAGAGGGTAAATAAAACTGCTGTATTACTTAATTGTAATAAAAAAGGTGGTACTGTCACACCATTCTGTACTGTCTGGCAGAGGAATATGAATCACAAAAATAGCTGCACAGAATTATAAATCTTTTGGTGGAGGAAACATTTCACATATGTGTGTGAATATGTGTGTGAAAGCAGAACTGCAGCAAGATAATGAATTAAAATAATTAAAATGAAAAAGAAAATAATCCCTCCAGTTTGAATGACAGCCAGCCTCATTCAACGGCATTCAACTGGAATGTACATGCCCTCAGCCTGTCATTCAACAAGTAAGGAGAAGGGCACAATGATGATCCCATCCAGTGGTGGCTGGTGCTCAAATTTTTTTTGGGGGGGTGCAAACTGAAAAAAAAGCAGCAATTGCAGGCTCACTGTGCCCATCAAACACAGCCACTGTGTCATCAATTGCAGCCACTGTGCCATCAATTGCAGCCACTGTGCCATAAAACACAGTCACCAAGCCCATCAAATGCAGCCACTGTGCCATAAAACGCAGCCACTGAGCTCATCAATAGTTGTCACTGTGACAGGGTACAGTACAGACAACGATGATGAGACCAATAGACAGAGATTGGGTACA
The DNA here is from genome assembly GCF_037356315.1 of Lithobates pipiens. NCBI lineage: Eukaryota > Metazoa > Chordata > Amphibia > Anura > Ranidae > Lithobates > Lithobates pipiens. The sequence continues at coordinate 19,997,129 of NW_027507696.1, forward strand.
GTACAGACAGACAGCATGTCTAAGACGGAAAGGATGGAGTGTAATGGAAGCTAATAAAAAGTAATGGAAGTATTGGATAGGAAAGTTAGGAAAAGGTGAATATGATCCAGAAAGGAAGAGTCACCCATAATACTAAGCTTTTGCTGACTCGCACATTGTGGATCATGTTACAGGAAATGGATAAAGATATGGCTTGTGCCATGATGGGCCCATTAGCTACTAAGGTTCATAGAGAACCAACCTTCAGTATGGTGGAACTATTCTAAGCCCCTGTACACACCGACTGAAAATGTCCGATCGGACTGCGTTGTTGGATAATCCGACCGTGTGTGGGTTTCATCTGACTTTTTCTGTCGGAATGTCCGACCAACAAAGTTTAACAGCTGGATATAAAATTTTCCGACAACATGATCCGATCGGACTTGGTCCAATCGTTTGTAGAGAATTCCGATTGGACAAAGTGCCCAGATCAAATTACGAGATCAAAGCTATTGGCTACTAGCCGCAACGTAGTCCTGTCGCAACGATCGAACGTCATCACGTTCCGAACAATCGGATTTTCCAACAACTTTGTCCGACCGTGTGTATGCAACACCAGGGCTAATTCTATTGATCTAGCAAAAGGCATACCAAAACCTCAGTAAAGCAGATGACAAGTTATTCTTTTTTTTTTGGGGGGGAAAATAAAAGTGTCTTGTTAATCACTTGCTTACTGGGCACTTAAACCCCCCTCCTGCCCAGACCAATTTTCAGCTTTCAGCGCTGATGCGCTTTGAATGACAATTGCGCGGTCATACAACACTGTACCCAAATGAAATTTTTATCATTTTTTTCCCACAAATAGAGCTTTCTTTTGGTGGTATTTAGTTACAGCTCGGAGTTTTATTTTTTACTAATAAAAATTACAATAAATCATGTTTAATAGTTTGTTATAAAATTTTGCAAACAGGTCATTTTTCTCCTTCATTGAAATGCACTGATGAGGCAGCACTGGTGGGCACTGATAGGCACGGTTAAGGTGGCACCAATAGGCACAGATAAGGCGATACTGATAGGCACAGAAAAGGCAGCACTGATGGGCACAGATAAGGCGGCACTGATGGGCAAAATGGGCACAGATAAGATGGCACGGATGGGTGGCACGGATGGGCACGGATAGGTACCACTGATAGATGGGACTGATGGGCACTGATAGGTGGCACTGATAGGTGGCACTGCTGGGCACTGAGGGGCAGCACTGATGGGCACTGTTAGATGACGCTGATGGGCACGGATATGTGGCATATGAGGTGCAGCAGTGTTGTTGAGGCAGATTGTGGGCACTGATAGGTGGCACTGTGGGCACTGATAGGTGGCACTATGGGCACTGATAGGTGGCACTATGGGCACTGATGGGTGGCACTACAGGCACTAAGGGCCGGTACTGATGGGTGGCACTTTTACTTTAATTAGGTTGCACTGGCAGGGGGCAGGTGGGTACTGATAACTTGGCCGTGATCGGGGCCGATCATGGCCGCCGGTGATCGGCTTTTTTTTTTACTGGCTCTGTTGTGATCACATGATCAGCTGTCATTGGCTGACAGCTGATCACGTGGTAAGGGGTCGGGATCGGCCCCTTGCTCCGATCCGTGATCAGGCGAGTCTCATAGACTCGCCGATCACAGAGCTCGCCACGCGCGCCCCTCAGGGGGCACACAGGCCGCTCGTGCACGGGACGACGTCAATAGACGTGGTCCCGGGAAAGCAGGTCCACGCTGTAGCCGTCATTCGGCTATAGCGCGGATCTCAAGCGGTTAAAGATACATGAATGAATAGGTCAACATTTTCAAAAGATTCATTTCAGAAAAGAAGCACTTTGCCATGAATGCAGAAAACAATTTAAACTCCTCCAATAATTCATAATAGGACTTGTGGATGCATTGCTGTAGTTTTTTTCACACGCACACACACACACACATATATGTATATATATATATATATATATATATACATATATATATATATATATATATACACACACATACATATATATATATATATATATATATATATATATATATATATATATATATATATATATATATATATATATATATATACATATATGTGTGTGTGTGTGTGTGTGTGCGTGTGAAAAAAAACTACAGCAATGCATCCACAAGTCCTATTATGAATTATTGGAGGAGTTTAAATTGTTTTCTGCATTCATGGCAAAGTGCTTCCTAAGTTCCTTATATATATATATATATATATATATATATATATATATATATATATATATATATATATATATATATATATATATATATATATATATATATATATATATATAAATATTAATATTAATTTATAGTTAGAATACCTGCTCCTGCTCCTCGCCTCGGTCCCCTGCTAAAGCCAGCAGGACAGGGAGGAGCAATACACGATGTTCTCTCTCTGCTTGCAGCAGTGCAATCTGGGAGTTGTAGTCTCACTGTCTCTGCAGAGCACAGGCACCAGATGGCCCTATTGAAGTCTGTGTGCTGTGCTCTGTTGGAGAACTACAACTCCCGCCATGCATTGGGGCCGCCATCGCTGACTTGGGGAAAGGCTGGAGGACGGCGCTGTGGCAGTGGAGCCTGCTATTGGATGCAGGCAGCTTGAGCCATGCCCAGCACCACCATCCACCATGATAGATTGTAGTCCCGCCTCGTCTGCCGCCGCGGATCGCGGCGGTGGCACGCCAGAAAGCACCGTGCACGAGTCAGCTCACCATGCGCAGAGCGCCCGCCGCCCGCTCACCCTGCCGCTTGCGAGTGCCGCCCAGTTACATAATGATGATGATGATGACAGTGAGTCAACACACAGACACACTGTCACACAACAACCGTAAATGCAATATGCAAATTAGGCAATCGCGCGACGGCGAGGCCCTTTCTGTGGGCGAGGCCTAAGGCAATCGCCTAATTTGCCTAATTAAAGGGCCGCCTCTGGGTTTGAATCTTGAAGAGTTTAGTAGGAACCAGCCGAGATTTTAACTATCTATGGGCAGGCTGAATGTACCTAAATTAATCCATCGATCGACTTTGGTACAACCTGCATGAAAGGTTTGTCATGCCATTATGCCAGGGGCTATAGCCACTAGAGCAATAATTGCTGTATGTTTTCCCAGCTGGGATGGCTCCCTGTTTCCCACCCCACCCCACCCCCCCCCTCCCCGCTAGGAGAACACAAGAGCTCCACAGGAGGGATTACCCCAACACTGACTGTATTGACGGGCGTATTAAAAGATTTTTTCTTTCTTGCAATCCATGGTCGCGGGAAAGAAAATCGCACCATCTATGACCAGCTTAAGAGTTGCTGGTCATTAGGGATGAGCTCAGGCGCATGGAACACGTGCAGCGCTGCGCTAATCACAGGCAGTGAGACATTGCCCGATCTCTGCAGCCACGCATTAGGGCATTGTCTCACTGCCTGTGATTAGCGCAGCGCTGCACCAACTTCCCGGCGGGCTCTGCGCGTGTTCCATGCAAACACACCTGAGCTCATCCCTACTGGTCAACAGGAACTGGATGAAATTCAAGTTGTAGGAGACCCAGACAACCCATTTGCCTGACATCCTACAATCTGAAAGTCGCAGGATCCGGGGGATGAATTGTCATCCAATCAGCTGCAGGCACTGTTTGTGTATTCTGACAGCCGCAGATGAGGGCTGTCAGAATATAGTAGCCAGCCAGCCAGGTACATTCCTTCATTCAGACTAAACCAGAATACATAGCTAGGGGCAATTCATACAGACCTCTCACAGTGAATGTCCAGCTAAAGCTTACGCTGGTTTACTTTTGATCTACCTCTAGCTACTCTGATGAGCAGAGATAGTGTTTGTCTAGGGATAACCAGAATGGAACTGTCAGCTATAGGTTTTCTGGAATTTAGTACACAGAATGCGGTGATAACTGGTCATGTTGGGTTAGCAGCTGAGCCCTCCAGCAGCAGCAGTCATGGTTATGATAGGGTTTCCACCTCATCCCTTTAAACCCAAACACGTATTAATTATACAGGTTCTGTGGCTGATTAAGGTGGTAATTAAACTCGCTTAGTGCCTTACCTGCATTCAATTAGCCACGGAACCTGTGTAATTAATGTGTTCGGGTTTAAAAGGCTGAGGGGGCAACTCTAGGTTATGAACACCCCAATCCTGAAAGGCAGCTTTGCTTATTCTTATGGGCAAGGTGCTGTCATCTACAGTACACAAAAGGTAACTGGCACTTCTTAGCTGTGTGCGTCTCTGCTAAATGTCGCCACTTCATAGAAAGCATAAGCAGGAGTATAATTATATATAATCATTGTCTCACGTTCAGTGCATAGGCTCAATTCAGCAACAGTCAATGTAGTACTATTTATACACGATTTCCATTTATAATATATACTGTATATACTACTCTGATATTGTCCGATTTACACCACCACATACAATTAGATAGGGTCAATTCTTGCACACAAATAAGGCAGATTGCAGTCATGATGGCTCTGCTGGCGTCCAAGTTAAATTGAGCATTTTCTATTTTCAGATATCTCCTAAACTAATCAGCCAGGGAAATATATTGCTATTGTACATGTGAACTATGGACCTTAGACTGTAAGCTCCTTGAGGGCAGAGACTGATGTGTATGTACGATATATGTAAAGTGTTGTATGAATTGCCTCCGTTATATTCTGCACTTGCTGTATATACTGTACCTGTAATAAAAAATTTACTGTCAAGATTAAAGGTGCCAGAAATGGTTTTCAAAGCATACAATATGTGGAGCCTTGTGTTATCTACTAGGACAGTGTTTAGAATCTCTGCCTTGCAGCACTGGGGTCCATGATGCAAGTCTCATCCAGGACACTGTCTGCATGGTGTTGCATGTTCTCCCTGTGCTTACACAAGTTTCCTCCAGGCAGTCTGGTTTCTTCCCACACTCCCTATGTGTGTGAGATAGGAACCTTAAGCTAGCCATAGACTATTTGAATCTCAGCTAGTCCAGGGACTGCCCAAGATTCAAGTCTCATCCAGGACACTGTCTGCATGGTGTTGCATGCTTTCCCTATGCTTGCATGAGTTTCCTCCAGGCATTCTGGTTTCTTCCTACGCTCCCTAGTGTGTAAGTGTGTGAGATAGGGACCTTAAGCTAGCCATAGACTATTTGAATCTCGGGCAGTCCTTGGACCGGCCAAGATTCAAGTCTCGTCCAGGACACTGTCTGCATAGTGTTGCATGCTATCCCTATGCTTACATGAGTTTCCTCCAGGCAGTCTGGTTTCTTCCCACACTCCCCTAGTTAGTAGGTATGTGTGTGAGCTAGGAACCTTAAGCTAGCCATAAACGATTTGAATCTCGGCCGGCCCAGGGACTGCCCAAGATTCAAACCATTTATGGGTAGGATGATTGTATCTAAGTTGACCGATCAACTGGGGTACAACCAGCATGTCGGATTTTGCATGCGATTTTATAAGCAGCAGCTATAGCCACTAGCAATAACCACCCAAAGAACGTATTGTGGCCGATTCAGCCGGAATCAGATGAAATTCAATCTCTGCATGGAGTGCCTATGGCCATCAGTATACATGCCCAGGTGCAGGATGTGAATGTATATCCTCCATTGATCTTCTGCACACAGTTGTGAATATTCAGCACCGAACCCTGCACATAGCATCAAAGGTGCACTCAGAGCTGACAATGACCAGTGAATAATGACCTCTTCCAGCAAAAGATCTATGGCTTCCCCTTAGGGCATGTCATCACATTGCTCCTGAAAGAATTGACAGCCCCTGTGGCTGCTAGAGGAGGCTGTTGCCATATTGTCAGACTGCTCTGTGCATAGTGATTCTGTATGGACCCACCAGCTTGTACATTCCAATGCCAGGTCATACAGACTGTGCAATCTTTTTCTGCATCTCTTATTTCAGTCATCCATATAACAATGTAAAGTGGGAAGGCATGGACTGGCAGATCTTAAATCATTCCCTGTGTCTAAGAGCACCTTTGGGCCACTAGATGTCTCTGGTGGCTGCTGAGGTTCAAGGCTATGGCCCCATGAGTACCAAATGCAAAGAGCATCCTGAATTTTTACTAACTAGCTTTCAGGCTATTATCACCCCCAATGGAGGGCACACCAAGAGAGCTATTGAAGTGAATGCCTAGTGAGGTTTGAAAACTGCATGCAGTGTTCAGTTTGAGGCCTGTCGCATTTGTTTGATGTCATAAACCTGTACCTTCCCAGGGTTTGGGAGACATTCAGTAATGCCAAGTGTCCCAATCTTGTGTCCAGGGCTTCCAAAAAGCAGTAGATACATTGACTGTAAATTTTATTCCCACTGAGTCAGCGCTGTAATAACCTAAAAATGATATTGTTATTATAGGATTAGCAGCGTAAGGTCATGCACACATTTGTGGGCTTAATATGCCAGAGATTTTTTGCATTTCCAGTCTTGCACTAGAAGTGGCAGTGGATCCATACCTCCTAAAGTACAGACACAGAGGGGCTGCCACGTCATTGAATTTGACAGCAGCAGGAGCCAATGGCTGGGCTGCTATCCATCTATCCGATCAGGACCTGAGACACCGGCTGGAGCTGGTGTGCTCATCCTCATCGTTGGAAAGACCGGGTTCAGGTAAGTAAAAGGGGGGGCTCTGTGGGGCTGTTGTATCGCAGGAGGTTTTTCACCTTAATCACTTGCTGACCGGCTCATGCTGATATACGTCGGCAAAGGGGCACAGGTGCGCGAAACAACGTACCCGTACATCGCTGCGTCATCCGCGGCTAGCGGGCACATGTCCTGTGTACTCAATGTCCGCTGGCGGCCCGCGATCCTGGCACGGAGAGGCAGAACGGGGAGATGCCTATGTAAACAAGGCATTTCCCTGTTCTGCCTATCAACATGACAGGGATCTACTGCTCCCAGTGATCGGGAGCAGTGATCTGTCATGTTCTAGTGAGCCCATCCCCCCTACAGTTAGAACATGCTGAGGGAAGACAGTTAACCCCTTGATCGCTCCCTAGTGTTTCACCCCTGCCCGCCAGTCACATTTACACAGTAATGAGTGCATTTTTATAGCACTGATCCCTGTATAAATGCCAATGGTCGCAAAATAGTGTCAAGTGTCCGATCTGTCCACTGAAATGTCGCAGTCACGATAAAAAACGCAGATCACTGTCATTACTAATAAAAACAAATTATTAATAAAAATGCCATAAATATATCCCCTATTTTGTAGAGGAAAGTATGTAGAAGAATACATATTGGCCTTAACTGTGGAAGAAATGATTTTTTGAATATATTTTTGGGGCATATTTATTATAGCAAAAAGTTAAAATTATTTCTTTTTTTTTTTTAATTGTCGCTTTTTTTGTTTATCGCATAAAAACCGCAAAGGTGACCAAATACCACTAAATGAAAAGAACATCAATTTTGTTTGGGTACAATGTCGCACCACGGCGCAATTGTCGGTTAAAGCAACGCAGTGCCGTATCGCAAAAAAGGGTTTGGTCAGGAAGGGGTTAAATCCTTTCAGGGCTGTTTAAATGCATTAAGATGAAAAACCTTGAGGGTATACAACGCCTTTCATTTGGCAAGCTGAAGTTAGAAGCCCATTGGTTTCTATGCACAGCTGCACCAGATTTTGCACTCTCCAGTTTTCGGAAATCAACCCTACAGTTGTATGCCTGCTACTTTCTGAGACTAGTTTCACACTGGGGCGGGCGTTGGTGATAAAGCAGCGATATTTTTAGCGTCATTTTACCATCATTTGTGGTGCTATTTGGCCGCTAGCGGGGAGGTTTTAACCCCTGCTAGCGGCCGAAAAAGGGTTAAAACCACCCGCAAAACGCTGCTGCAGCAGTGGTTTGGCTGCGCCGCCCCATTGTTTTTAATGGGCAGGGGCGCTTTAGGAGCAGTGTATACACTTCTCCTACAGCACTGCAAAGATACTGCTTGCAGGACTTTTTTTACCGTCCTGCAAGCGCACTGCTCCAGTGTGAAAGCACTCGGGCTTTTACACTGGAGTGAGCGGAGAGGCTCTTTATAAGTGCTATTTTTAGTACTGTAGCGCCAGTAAAGCGCCTCCGTGTGAAAGTAGCCTAATGCTGCCCTTGCACATTTAATGTTGGGTCTGCACGCTGGCGAGACGTTGTATGATAAACTATCAGAACAGAACAGGGCGTGCTTGCTCTGTGATATAGAAAAGCCATCTGTCTGGGATCCTATTTATTCACAGTACATACTCAGACAGGGGTCATGGGCAAATATAGGGTACAGTCTAAACTAGGGAAATGCTTAATACATGTTTATCCTGAGTTTCTGCATATCTTGTCAATGACCTTAGCTCTTTGTACGTGTTGTTTATCGAATGCAGGGTTAAAGGTCACTAAGGCTGGGCTGTAATTACAGAGCTAAGCAAAACAAGATGAACGGGTAAAAGTTACACGAACACATCACACATACACCAGTCAGCCATAATAGCCTTTTGCAGACTGACATAGAAGAGTGCTACACTTTGACCAAACGACATTGCAATAAGAACATCTTCTGGTACAAGGCGATTCTTTTTTAGAGTAAAATGGACTATATACACGACACCTTTTTTCTCTGGTCTCAACTGAGATGGAATCAAAATCCTGGGTGATAGACTAGTGTAAATTAGCAAATTAAATTGCATGGAGAGGGAATCAAAATTGCCTTAATTGAACCCAGCAGAAATTCTGATCACGTTCAACCAACTTTTTCAATAACCTTCATTAGAGGTGTCTGTTACAGTCCATTGCGATCGTTTGACTTCAGGTGATCAATCCGCCTCATGGGTGCTTGATTGCTTGTTTCACGGCAACCAGTTTTGACTGTATGTTCGATTCTTAGAGGATCAAAAGTGCTTGAAGTTGCCATGTGTATAGTTAGCTTTGTGATGAACCAGCCAGAATTCGAGTCGTAGGTGGCCCTGTTGGAATCTTTCAACCTGACCTACTTTGACCTGAAAATCGAAGGAGCCAGGAGAGAAATTGTCAGCCGAATATGAAGCCATTAGATGCATCCACACGGTATTTTGAAATCCGCAATTGCTGGATGTCAGATTACAATAGTTGGCAGGAGAGCTTTATCCATCTGTGCTCTTGACAGGGGAAACAATTTTTATTTATATTGGCCTAACCATTGTGAGCTACTATTGCCCAATTTGGTGATATTGCAACCGATAAGGTAATTTCCAGCTGTTTTATAGGAACTGACTTCCTGGGTCCTGAAAACTCTTTAAAAAATAAAAGCGCCCATATGTATTGTCATGTAGCCCCAGTTACTTGCAAACTTGTATGCTCATTCCTTTTGTTGCCAACATCTTCTATTTACCACATGATCCATTTTTTTCATTGACTACCCGTACTTGGCTTTTTTGCTGTGGCTACATTCACTGGTGGGGTGATTTGTGACGCCTCATTGTAACCGCCACAACATGCATGTCCCCTCCTAAGGATTACACATACATGTGCAGGCGATCTGTGCGCATACTTACACAGGTGGCACACAAAGGCTGCAGCTTGGGAGGATGTATTACTCCAGAATGCTGCTCGATAAATCACTATAATTGCAAAGATGTGTCTTTTAAATGACCGCAAATGTCAGCCTTAAAATGAGCACGTCACTATTGTCCCAGGTTCTGTGCATCACCATCTGCAATTCTTAAAACTGAACTTTGCTCATCCAGGGCAAAGTGACTGATAGATTACCATGATAACCTGCTAACCAACTGCAAGCCTGCAAGGGCTACATGTTCATAGGTATGCAAGTAAAAGATGTACCGTATTACTTGCTTATCTTGGCTTCAGCAGGCTCCAGCGCTGTCCTCAAGCTCCGGTTCGTGGGTTGACCCTCAGCATCATCAAACACAATGTGGGGTTATTAACCCTACATTGTATGTGAGGAGGCAAGCCTGCGACCACTTAGAGGGGATGCTGGTGGGGACTTGCCTGCAGCAAGAGTAGATTTTGCCTTATTCTGAGAGATTACCTTCCCAACATTTTACCTCTGACCTATTTCCCTGGCAAAAAAAGCCCTGTGAAAGCTCCAATTTGGCCTTCTTAGAGCTTGCACAGACTAAGGCTGGATTCACACCTATGCATTTTTAGTGCTTTTTGCATCTTGCAGATTTTCACTGCAGAACATGTTCCATAGGAAAGTCTAAATGGACTGTAGAGCAAATCTGCAAGATGCAAAAAGCACTAAAACTGCATTGGTGTGAATCCAGCCTAAGGGCCTGCCCCCATGTGCTAAGGCCTAAACCCCAGCATCACGAGGGGGAGAAAGTCACACACTCCCCTATACCCTGGAGTGCAAAGTCCTCACTCAATAGTAAATCACTACAGGAAATAGTAGTAATTAGGGGTCTGCAAGAAGAACCACTGGGTGCGGTGTAGGACACAGGATATTGACACTCCTGGAAGTATCAGGTCCTGGCAAAACTTTAACAGACAATTTCTCTTCAATTTAGGGGAATTCAGGCAGCATTAGTGGTAAGTATTTCTCTTTTTTACAGGTACAGCTGTTAAACATTTGCGAAAGAGTCACTTCAAAGGGATTTACGGCATGATCTAATTATGAAAACTGCAGTCCTGTTCAAAAGCCATGTGAAAATCCTGCTGAATCTTTACCAAGGAACTCCATGAAACGCAGATTAAAAGTACAAAATTGGAAATTTGAGTAAACATCCACAATCATAGCAGGCTTGCAATGTTTGCCGTAGCATTAGTAGTTCACATACTGACTGTAGGTGCCGCCTGAAGTTGATCATTATTAATATTCTTCGATGTGTATTGTGTGCTGTGACCTTTGCTCTATATTACAAATGAACAGTTGCTGGTTTTCTGAAGATGAAACAGCTGGTGAGGCCCTCTGCTGTTTGCGAGAGATTTATTTCTGTTATTTTTTTTATTATTTATGCCTAGCACATTCATAGAATTCCTAGAACAGATACAGATTTGTGTATTTGGTGGTATAGCTATATCCTGAGTGGTACCAATTAAGGTAAATTTGGGGACACATTTATAAAACAGGATTTTAGCAACAAAATATACACCAAATAGAGTCTTTGAGCTATAAGAAGTGTTATAAGGATATTTTAGGGAATTAATATATTTACGACAGTGTCTGTGTAAACACCCCCCCCCCCCCCCCCCCCATCCAACCCACTGTTACCTCTCCAAAACTTCCGACTGCTCTTAGCCAGCAATTGCAAAATATGATATGGGGGACCATGTGACATCCACCTGTGATGTTGTGCTTGGGCCTAGTCACTAAACTAAGAACTGGCACATGATGAAGAGTGTGACATCACTGCTCTCTCTCATTTCTGGGCATCAAGTATATTGGCAGTGGCTGTGGTAGAAGAAGGATTGGCTGGGGAGCAAAAGGGAAAATGACTTCAGTGATTGGGGGAAAAAAAGTTTTTACACAGAAAGTGTCAATTTACCCTGGTTGGGCAGAGTGACTGTGGGGGAGATTTACTAAAACTGGTGCACACAGAATCTGGTGCAGCTGTGGATAGTAACCAATCGGCTTCTAACTTCAGTTTGTTCAATTAAGCTTTGACAGTCAGCGAAGGTTCACATTGAAGCGATTTAACATGTCAAATTGCATGCCAAATCGGCGCCTATTGCCAGCAATGGCACCGTCTGAATCGGTGCGGTGCCACACCGATTCCCAAAAGTAGTTCCTGTACTACTTTTGGCAACTTCAGGGGGTGCATTGTATAGACATCTGTGTGGGAACCTGGCCAGATGTCTGTCAAATCGCCCCCGAAGTCAAACTGCATTGTCCAGTTGAAATTGCGCAATTTCAGCTGAACTCGCACGATTTCTAACACACTCCAATGTAAACCTAGGCTCAAATCTGGAAACCAATTGGTTTCCATGAAGAGCAGCACCATATTCTGTGTGCACCAGTTTTTGTACATCTCCCCAGTGTCTCTTTTGTGACAGCACTAGAGGCGTGTAAAGGTACACAACAGATTGTAAACTCGCAGGAGCAGGGCTCATCTAACCCTCTTGTTTTGAATTGTACTGTTGGTGTAGTGTCTCCCTTTACATTGTAAAGTGCTGCGCAAACTGTTGGTGCTATATAAATCCTGTATAATAATATTAATAACTGTAAAATTTGAAACAAACACATGAATACAAAGAGTAAAGTCTATAATTCTGTCATCTATTGATTTTATTTTCCATCAAAACCGAAAAAAATGCCATAAATATTTTTGTTTTTAATACGTTTATAGGGGTTGTATTTTATTTGACTAACTTAAAAATAAAAAGCATTTGCTTACTGATTGCTATAGGTTTGTATGGCACAGTAACTGTTTTTAAATTTATGGTAAATCACATTCCACTTGAATGATCTTGTGCATTTCCATTTTATGCAAGTTTGTCTTTTATGTCACATTTTATAAGTGGATGGCAGTCTCTTCTCCATATATTCTCCTTACTGAACAATGTGATTCCCTGTTTTGCTTAGTCTTTAGTTATGATGCTGTGTTAGTTATGCACATTTCAAGGTAATTTAGAGATCAGGGTGATGTTTCTATCATGCTTACTGTATGTTTAGAATGAACACAAGTGAAGTCTCACTGTTACTATTTCTTTTTTTTTTCTTGCACAGGCCGTGCTCCCGGACAGTTAAAGCATGGGTGGAGGCACAGCGGGTAAGATGCCGCAGGGCACATGCTGTGCAGACGCTCAGCGCGCAGATGGAGCGCCTCCCTCCAGGTGTCAGAGAATTTGTGATAAGAGGAGCTGAATTGTGTAATCCCCAAAACATTCACATATGTGATGGGTCACCGTCTGAAAATGACACCCTTCTGACCTTATTACAGCAAGAGGGAATGCTGAAGAAACTAAGCAAGTACTCTAACTGGTAAGGTGCCATTTCCATAACGTACAGTATACATTATAGCCAAGGGTATAACTATAGCCATAGCAGACCTTGCCACTGTCATGGGGCCTGGAGCTGTTTGGCTACCCCAGGGGTGCTTAACTTTTTTTAAGAGCTAGGGCCACTTAAGTGATATGATAACCGGTCATGGGCCACAATGAACTATGGGATTTTACCGTCCCCTAAACTGCAAATGTAAATGAGCCCATACTGTCCTGAGCTCCCAATAAGGCTGCTTTCACACTGATGCGCTGCAGTTTACGTGTTTTTTTTTTTTTCTTGCAGGTTAACTGCACTAAGCCGTAGACTTCTATTACATCTTGGGGGTGCGGTACACTTTCTGAAAGCACACCAAGGAGGGTTATTTACTAAAGGAAAATCCACTTTGCACTGGAGGTGCACTTGAAAGTAAAGTCGCTGTAGATCTGAGGGGGACACGCAAGGAAAATAAAAGACAGCATTTTAGCTTTCACATGATTGGATGATAAAATCAGCTCATAAAATTCCACTCATTTCAGATCTACCCCTTAGATTTAGAGTGACTGCACTTCCAAGTGCACTTGCAGTGCAAAGTGGATTTGCCTTTTGTAAATAACCCCCCAAAACTCCTGCATTCAGGATATAATATAAGTATATGGCTCAGTGTAGCTAACCCGCATGAAAGATGCAGGTGCTCTCAGCTGCACCTGTGGATCAGTGTGAAAGCAGCCTAAAAACCATTCTTTACTTTTGCAATGGGCATATTAGCATTCATACAGTGCATGTGATGTTTAATACACCTTTTCCCCTTTCAGCTACTGCTGGCATCTCTCTCCAGGATGCTAGAAAGGTCCCAGGCAAAGTGTCTGGGACAGGTGCTGGTGCTGCAGAGGCCAGTATTGGCTTATGCGGTTCCTGATTCTTCCGCAACCCATTGATCGTGATCTGGGCTTACCAACCCACTATGCTAGAGCATGGGCATGTGCTTCCCTGGTTTGAGATTGCAGGTCACATCAGAGGACTTAGTACCCCTAGGCTACACAATTATTCATGCAGGAACATTTTTTTAAATACATTTTTGAATATAGAATTTAGCAAACTCTACACGATTGCAATGAAATGAAAGGGGTTGTAAATCCACGTGTTTTTTCACCTTAATAATGCATCCTATGCCCCCCATCCCCCCCCCCCCTCCGTTTTACTTACCTGAGCCCTAGAATTTGACCCACAGGGACGCGCTCTCTGCCCGGGGTTCTCGGCTCTTGATTGGATAGATTCATAGCAGCGCAGCCATTAGCTCCCACTGCTGTCAATCAAATCCAATGACATGGGAGCAGAGGACACGGGGCCGAGTCCTGGATTCAGCCTCCATGGATGCCAAATGCTGGACTTGGGAGCATGCCCACAAGGTAATCCCCCGGGTGAGTGCTTCTCCTATGGGGTTATCTGATGTGGGGAGGAGCCACCGAGGGACCCCAGAAGAGCAGGTTCGGGGGCCACTCTGTGCAAAACGAGCTGCACAGTGGAGGTAAGTATGATATGTTTGTTGTGTTTTTTGTTTTGTTTTTTCTTTTTTTATAAGCAAACCCTTTCAATCACTTTAATTTGTATTAGGTAGGGCATATTGATGTAGAGTTTAAAGAGGAAGGGGGGCTTTAGTGATTTTTCTATTGAGTCCTATCACAAAGTTTTTGTACTAATTTCGACCAGTTTTCTTGGCCATGTTTTCATGATTGTTTATTTTATTAGTCCACATTCTTTTTCAGTATGTCCGTGTGTCCTTGTTGACATTGCTCAGTGTTTTATTTATTTTTTTTAAATAAATGTCAGGTTTGGCTGACTTTCTTTTTAAGCAACAAATTAAACTTTGATGATTTTTTTTTTGTTACCTAGCTGGCTGGCAAGAACTGACCCAAAAGATGTAGCCCGAGTGGAGAGTAAGACTGTTATAGTGACTGACAAGCAAAGAGACACTGTGCCAATTCCACTGGAAGGTGCAAAAGGACAACTGGGAAACTGGATGTCCCCTCAAGACTTTGATCGAGCAAAGGGTGAACGTTTCCCTGGCTGCATGAAAGGTTTGCATAATTTTTGGGGGTTTATTAAAAGCATGGATGAAGGTATCTGTGGGTTGAAGGAAAGGAAACTATACTTTTTATAGCCAGCTTTGTGTCATTCTTTCTGCACATATTCTCCACTCTTATTTCTTATATAGCCTCTCTCATCTGATTGTCTCTGGTCTTATTCATGTGTTTGATTTGTTTTTCTTAGGTCGCACAATGTATGTACTACCATTCAGTATGGGCCCAGTTGGTTCCCCACTGTCTAAGTATGGGGTACAGCTCACAGATTCTCCCTATGTAGTCGCCAGCATGCGCATAATGACTCGGATGGGCAAACCAGTGTTAGACGCACTGGGAGATGGTGAATTTGTGAGATGTTTGCACTCTGTGGGACAGCCGCTTCCTCTGAAAGGTAGGATAAAATCCTTGTTATCCTTTGATCATTTTGCATCATATAAATAATATATGTTATATATGGTGTCTCTTTATTTTATTTTTTAACAGCCCCTCTTGTGAATTCCTGGCCCTGCAACCCTGAAAAAACACTAATTGCCCATGTCCCCGATAATCGTGAAATTGTGTCTTTCGGAAGTGGATATGGAGGAAACTCTCTGTTGGGAAAAAAATGCTTCGCTCTGCGTATTGCCTCCCGAATCGCAAAGGATGAGGGCTGGTTGGCGGAGCATATGCTGGTGAGAGAGGAGCTTATAGCACCCTGTACACTCTCTCCTGCACTAGACCCTCTGTCTTCTGTTTCCTGAGCCTTTTCATGTTACTGTACATTCTTCTGTTATGGGGTTTTTTTCCCATGTTAGATTTTGGGGATCACAAACCCTGCTGGACGTAAGCGATACATCGCAGCTGCTTTCCCAAGTGCATGTGGAAAAACAAATCTGGCCATGATGAGGCCATCGCTGCCTGGCTGGAAAGTACAGTGTGTGGGGGATGACATTGCCTGGATGAAATTCGACAGTGAAGGTGCGTGGTACAATTCCTTTTTGTAGTTGGGCTGCCAACAGGAAATGCAGTGAACTATACAGTAAGCTTAAAATAGCAAGGGAAAAATCTGTGAAGATGGATGCATTTTCCTTCTTAAATTAAAGCTAAATTCCTTACAGAAATTAAAATGATTTATTTATATACGCATAGGGAATGCATCTAATATTCATTCATTAAATCTGTGCACCAGATTGCCCCAGTCTTCAAAGGTAGCCAGAAACCCAGTCTCCTAGCACACTCTTATCAAACATCTAGGCAGCTATTACTAACTTTTCTATAAATGGCTGGTTTCAGGGCTTGAATACTTTGTGAGTCTCTGCCCTAGAACAGGTATGCATATATGAGAAATAAGGACTACATATCTACTTAATTTGCTTTATACTTGTTTTTATGAAAGTACTTAATCCAGAGATGGTCAGATTACTAGAAGGAGGTCATTGAAGAAAACGGTATTAGAAAAACATAGGGGCGGCCATTATTGACCATGCTGAAAATGCCAGATGTCTGACTGTCACCTTAAAACAATGGCTTTAACAGTTTCTGAAGTACAGACCTGGAAAGAAAGCATGTAGATCAGAAGTTCTGACTTCACTCAAACTTTATAATCTGCATTTGTTCAGGTCAGTGACTCAGAAAGTACTAAGCCCAGAGACAGTCAGGGAATTGGTATTTTCAGAAAGTAGTACAGGCTGCCTGCAAACATCTGTACAATTTTGTTTCATACCAAGGCACGGCATTAAAAAAAAAAAAAAAAAAATTATATATATTATAATCCATGTGTCCGCTCAGCTCTGTACAGTACAGGCCTGTTCACACCTAGTATACTGCAACAGTATGTGCACTCCTGCCTGCTACTGCAACATGTGTATGCACATTGGCAGTCATTTTTATTGGCACCACAATGCACATACACATCACACCTACGTGCGCTACAGCGCACTGGAGTACACAAAAGGAGGATGCAGTGTACTGCGGTGAAGAAAAAAAAAAGTACTGCAGCCAAGTATTTTTTTTTGTAGGAAGAGAAAAACTCCCCCAAGCTCAACCGCTCTATAGTATAGTTGGTGTGTAGAGTAGAATCTTTCCTTCAGCCTGTCAGTGACATTTTGGAATAGTGGGCTCTTCCTTTTATACTGAGCCCCACTACTTCCAGTTGAGCAGGAGGGCCAAAACTCCCCTAATTAAAACTGCCCTAAACTGCTTCCGCTAAACAGCTAGCACCTGGGGGGAAAGCAGAGGCAACCCCCTGCAGGTGTGCCCAATAATTGTGCCCTCCTGTTATAGTAGCAGTTTATGGGATTATGGAAATTTGGTCATTTTTGCAATCTGTAACTAAAATATAATTGTAGCTATTTATACGTTATCGTTTATTACATTTAAAAACCGCAAGGTTCCTATTGCATTAGTCCCTATCATTGGCGTGCCCATGTTTAACTGGGTGCAGTCTGAAAAAGTTGCAATTCATTTGTTGACACCTGTAGCAGGAATGTCTGCCAGCCGCTTTTTCTCCTTAGTGAAAGCAGATTGTCAACCTAAACGTTTTCATTTTGTCTTTTTCTGCAGCCATAGCTGCACTGGACAGTGAATGAACGGGATAATGCTCTGTGCTGAGCTTCCTGTTCATTTACAAACTGGAGCCTAGTAAACGCGGTTTACTAGGCTTCAGTTATGAATGAACACAGTGAGTGAGTGTGTTAGAAAAGGAAGGGGCTGGTAAATGACAATGTTTACTAGCTTCTTCCCTCACTCTTGATTGATGGGAGCGCAAAACAGGGAGAAGCCCAGGCGATGGTGAGAATTGGCACACCCCCTGCGCATGCCTATGATTTTGGCGAATGTGGGTGCTAGAGCTCAGTAAGATCTTTTTTTCCTCTTTGTCCAATTTAGAAAGGTTTCCTTTAAACTCCTGTCTCTGGGACAGGAATCTTTCCACGAGTGCCACAGACAATAATGAAGAATGACTGAGATTCATTTCTAACCCTTTTACACCCTTGAAAAAAAGTGCTTTTTTGTTATATTGTAGAAGGTAAAAAAAAAAATATTACAGCAAGCACTCAAGTATAAACGTTTTGTCTTTTACAGGACGCCTCCGTGCTATTAATCCAGAGAATGGATTTTTTGGAGTGGCTCCTGGCACCTCTGTAAAAACCAACCCCAATGCCCTTAACACAGTACAAAAAAACACTATCTTCACCAACGTGGGAGAGACCAGTGACGGTGGGGTCTATTGGGAAGGGCTGGATCAAGAATTGCCTCCCGGAGTCACAGTTACATCCTGGTTGGGAAAGCCATGGAAGAAAGGTTAGTCTTCTTCTTTTTTTTGTTTTTCACTAATCTGCATGGTTTTTAAATCTCAAGTTGTAATGAGATCTTTATATCTACAGGAGACAAAGAGCCCAGTGCACATCCAAACTCACGCTTCTGTGCACCTGCTGCTCAGTGCCCCATTATGGATGAGAATTGGGAGTCTCCAGAGGGTGTTCCAATAGATGCTATTATTTTTGGCGGGAGACGGCCTGAAGGTACGTGATTTCAAAATATATACACACACATATGTGCAGTATTAGCACTTAGTCTGAAACCTGTTGGTTCCCAATTCATGATGTCATCTCCAGCATCGGGGGTTGCTAAGGCATTGTCCTGGCTGGTTGTGCTTCCGGCTACCAGTGTTTCTACTGTAGGTTGGCTGTTTGTAGTCTCCCTACGGGGCAATAGTTTTTGACACTGCCTATGAATGATAGTTATTGTTTATTTTTGCATATTTTGTAGCACAAATTATGTTTAGGGTGGTTGTTCTGGTGGGGGTTGGTCTTTAAAGGGCTAATTATGTACTACTATGTAATATATGTCTGTTACTTTGATAAAGGAGGACTGATTCGCCAAAATGCCAGTGCAATAAAGCGTTCCTTTTTTCCTTGAGTGCCTACTATACTTGTTTATGAATATGTCCTAGCCTTTCACTCTTTAATGTGCTTGTCCAGCACAAACACCATTTATGTTAAGGGTCAAGGTGTGTCAGAGGGACTGTTCCGTGAAGTGCCGGTTCACACAGTTGGACGACTTCAAAGTAGTCCAACTCTAAATCCGCCTCGTACAGCGTGACTTCATGGCGGCTTGCAATACAACTTCTGTATAGAACTCAATGCAAGTTGCCCCAAAGTAGTACAGTAACCTTTCTAATTCGGAGTGACTTGAAACGCTCCTATTATAACAGTTCCGTTGCTAAGATCAGAGCGTGATTTGTCAGGCGGCTAAGCCGCCTTACAGGTCGCCACTGTGTGAACCGGGACTTTCTGTTCAAAAAAAGAAAAGATGCATCATAAGACATTTACTAATAAATATTCACTTCTATACCAGGCCCTTTCTGGCACTTTTTTGTTTACATTTAAAGTTACTTAGAATCCCCAAACATTATTATTATTATTTATTCTCTAGGGTCTCTTTTTTAAAAAAAAAAATATATATATAAAAAAATTTTTTTTTTTTTTTAAAGAGACCCTAGAGAATAAATTGCCAGGTTTTGCAATATTTTATGTCGGTATTTGCGCACAGGTTTTCAAAGAAACTTTTTTTTTAATTTTAATGCAAAGAAACACAATACATAACCCAATTTTTTGTAAAATATGTAAGATGATATCACACCGAGTTACTAGATGCCAAAAATGTCATACTTTAACCACTTCAGCCCCGGACCATTTTGCTGGTCAAAGACCAGACCACTTTTTGCGATTCGGCACTGCGTCACTTTAACTGACAATTGCGCGGTCATGCGACGTGGCTCCCAAACAGAATTGACGTCCTTTTTTTCCCACAAATAGAGATTTCTTTTGGTGGTATTTGATCACCCCTACGGTTTTTATTTTTTGCGCTATAAACAAAAATAGAGCGACAATTTTGAAAAAAAACACATTATATTTTACTTTTTGTTATAATAAATATCCCCCAAAAATATATAAAAAAAAAACTTTTTTTTTTTCCTTCAGTTTAGGCCGATACGTATTCTTCTACATATTTTTGGTAAAAAAAATCGCAATAAGCGATTATTGATTGGTTTGCGCAAAAGTTATAGCGTTTACAAAATAGGGGATAGTTTTATGACATTTTTATTAATAATTTTTTTTATTTACTAGTAATGGCTGCGATCAGCGATTATTATATATATATATTTTTTTTTTTATTGTGACTGCGACATTATGGCGGACATATCGGACATTTTTGGGACTATTGTCATTTATACAGCAATCACTGCTATATAAAGGCAGTGATTCCTGTGTAAATGACACTGAAGGGGTTAACCAGTGGGTGGCAGTGTAGGGGTTAAGTGTTCCTAGGGGTGTGTTACTAACTGTGGGGGGCTGGGCTTTCCTTTAGTGAACACTGATCTCTGCTCCAATCACATGGAGCAGAGATCAGCGTCACTAGTTGCTAGGCAGCTGCCCCGTGAGACGATCGCAGGTATGCCCGCGGTGATTGAGTCCGCAGGACCCACGACCGGACTCATGGGGGTCCCGGCCGATGGCGCGCTCGTGTGGCAGGGCGGCAAATTTAAAGGGACATACAGGTACGCCCATTTGCCTGCCCATGCCATTCTGCCGACGTACATTGGCGTGCGCTGGTCAGGAACTGGTTAAAATTGTTTGCGCCCATGCACTGGCAACAAATAACATACATTTTGCTATCCATAGGCAACGCTTTAAAATATTTTACAGGTAATCACTTTAGATTTACAAAGGAGGTCTAGTGCTAGAGTTACTGCCCATGATCTAACATCCGTGGTGATATCTCAAATGTTTGTGACTATCGCTTTTTGCGTACGTTCAGGCAGAACCAATGCACGTGTTCGCCTGTGCACGAGCACAGGAGGACAGGGGCACTTTAATTTTCTTTTTTTTTTCTTTTATTACACTGTTGCTTTAAAATTTAAAAAGGGGACTTTTATTTCAGTCACAAAGAATTTAAATATCCTAATAGGCATGTGACAGATACTCTTTATGGAGAAATCTGGGGTATAAGACCCCAAATCCCTCCTCATCCCTTAAAAGCATTCAAAACACCAAGATCGTTATTTTCAACTGCTTTGATTATTTTTAAAATGGCGCCATTGACATCCGGGTAAACCAGAAGTGCTGTTAGATCATCATTTCCAGGTTACCATAGGGGAGAGCTGATCAAAGTTGTCGGGTTTCCAAACAGCTGGTTGCTCGGGTCCCCTAGTGGGGCAGGAGAGCCCGAGCAAGCCGCGGAAGGTGACAGGAGTCCCCTCCCACTGCTTGTTGGCTGCTAAGATTGCTTTTACAAGCGAAATGACTGTCTGTTCTAAAAAAAAAAAAAAAAAAAAATGGTACCAGTGTGATGCCTGAAGCTACAGGTATCATTCCAGTATAACAACCTGAAGTCCAGCAACGTAAGCGGTACGTCACTGGTCCGGAAGTGGATACGTTGGATCAATAATGAGCACCTTTTAAAGCACAAGTGTGCTGGTTACTATCCTTGTACTCTAATTGCATAATTTGCAACAAACAAGCTGTGTATGTTTGTCCAAAGACCTTTACTATGTATGTTAAGTTGGATATTGGAATATTTTTAGGTGTGCCACTAGTATATGAAAGCTTCAACTGGAATCATGGTGTGTTTGTTGGGGCTGCTATGAGATCTGAAGCAACAGCGGCTGCAGAGCACAAAGGTAAGTCAAAAGATGACTTTTCTACAGACACAACATCTCTTTTGATGTATAAATGGTCCAAATTCTTTTAAATTTGTATTTTTATATTCATTCAGGCAAAGTGATAATGCATGATCCATTTGCAATGCGTCCCTTCTTCGGATATAATTTTGGCCACTATCTCTCTCATTGGCTGAGCCTGCAAAAGAGGGAAGGTCTTCGTCTCCCTAAAATCTTCCATGTCAACTGGTTCCGAAAGGATGAAAATGGACAGTTCTTATGGCCAGGTTTTGGTGAAAATGCACGTGTGTTAGACTGGATCTTCCGTAGAGTAGAGGGAGAAGAGAGTGCACGGCAAACTCCTATTGGCTATCTCCCTGCTGAAGGTGCACTGAATTTACAAGGGATAGGTGGAGTTGACACAAATGAGCTGTTTTCACTCCCTAAAGGATTCTGGGAAAGGGAAGTACAAGAGGTGGGAAAATACTTGACAGAGCAAGTTAATGATGACTTGCCCCCACAAATTATGGAGGAGCTGAAAGGTCTTCATACCAGGGTGAGCCGTATGTGAAGCACTGGAAGGCCAGAAAGGGAGTGATAAGCAAATCTCAGTTCATACATTGCACAAGTGCCTTTCTTTACATATCTGTAACACCAGTTAAAACATTGCAAGCACCCTTTTGAAACGAACGAACTATAAAAATAGGGGCAAGAAGTTTAATCACTTTATGAAGTGATTCAGAAGCTTCAGGACGCAAACCAAAGAAAAAGCAGCAAGATACTATGTAAGATGTATACATCAAAGAATTATATTTCTCTCAAACCGCCATCTGATGACCTCAGGAATTATGATTGTATTTTTCTGTCTTTTTTTTTATTACGAATAAACATTTTTTTTTTTTTGTCTTTGGTGTCCTTCTCCTATTAACCTTCTGACATTTTTGGGTCTGTTGCGTGAATCTGCAGTGTATACTGCATGCTAACAGTGCCAAAACAAGTGTCGTTATCAGAGGTGATAATAATGCTTGATAGAAAGTTTCACATGTATTAAATTATGAAATTAATTCAAGGGAAAAGTTTTGTGCATTTATAAGGTGTTTTGCAATTTTAACACTAGGTGACATTTTCTGCATGGTCCACAGTTTGTACATCTTTATTGTTAACTGTTTCCTGTGCCCTTAAAATCAGCTTGGTCTGGATGCAACTCCCATCCTCCAGCAGAGGCCTGGGGAATGAGCACTCAAAGAACCATGCCCCTGTTTTGAACACCCCACCAAAGACTGGGATCCCAGCAGGGAAGAGCTTTGCGCTTTTGTTGATGGCATCCATTAGACATCATTTTGAGAAGCTTCTGAGGTCATTCAGGATTCCTTGACAAGTGTATTTGACCTGCAAATGTCCTCCTCCTGATCTGCATTTGACTTTCTTTAACCACATAAATACCATGCCATAGCTGCCCATCAGTGCAGCCTCATCAGTCCCCATCAGTGCAGCCTCTTCAGCACACATTAACAAAGAAAATTAAAACCCAGAGGTGATTAAATACCACCAAAAGAAAGCTCTATCTGTCTCAAAAAAAAAAAATTATAAAAATTTCATATGGGTACAGTATTGCATGACCGTGCAATTTTCATTCAAAGTGCGACAGCACTGAAAGCTGAAAATTGGCCTGGTCAGGAAGGGGGTAAAAGTGCCCAGTATTGAAGCAGTTAAGTGGGTTTTGCACTTCCATATACAAGTATGGGAATGCAAAACCTACTAGACTCTCATTTGTGTATTAAATAGTATCACGAAGTGTATACTATAATAGGCTAATATGTGAAGAAGAATAGGGGAAAAAGGGGAAGCTCCCCTTATCTGCCTCCTCCCGTGTGTGTGTGTGTGTGTGTGTGTGTGTGGGGGGGGTGGGGGGGGGTTACCTAGTACCCACTCCCACTGACTTTGCCATGGCAAACTCATCTGGAAATTCAGCCTCGTTCTCCTGCCATCGGGCCATTCACAAAGCGCACACATGTGCAGTATGGAACCGGATGTGAAGCCGCAAGGCTTCACTGCCGGTTTGCCTTACCCAAGATGGTGACGGCAGGGGTGAAGACATCACTGGATTTCTGGACAGGTAAGTGAACAGTCACCTTGTAAAATAACCCTTTCAGTTTAAAAGAGAAATTAAATCCAAACATTTTTGCAAAGATATAACAAAAAAATATATAAATGCCTTTTTCCCCTTTTTTGTATAAGTGATGATATTCCCTCTGTTGTCAAGCGCTGGGGGGGGGGGAGAAGCAGCAGCTCATTGGCTGTGCGGGGAAGGGGGTGTCATTGGAGGCAAGCAGGAGGAGAGCAGGCTGAGTTCCCAGCATAGCTGGAGAACTGACCACAATGTGTTCCCCTGCTTAGTGTGATCAGTTTTTAATAGGAAAGCAGGGGGACTGGCAGGAAAATTAGAAATATATAATGTTGGGGTAAGAAAAACTTTGAATTGAAAGTCCAGTATGCAACCTCCCCGTCCCCATCTTCCACTGCCTATGCACAGTAAATTTGTATAAAAATAATTTGATTCTCTCTGACATCACTGAATCTAGCACACGTGCAGGACCCTAATCCAGACAGTACTAACATAAGCATGCCAGTGCTGCCTTTTTTGTTCTTCAAGGGGATAGTAACGAGACCAGATGCCCTGCTCAAGGAGGAAGAACTGCAGTGCTCGGCCATTGCAGATAGAATCTGCTGCTGTGAGGCCTGTAGATGCTCAGGTTTAAGATTGGTTTACACAGGCTGTGTTGCAGTGTATCCCAAACACTTAAAAAAGTACCTTAAAGCAGACTTTGCAGTACGATGCAAGGTCTACTTATACTCTCTGGGCCACCTGCCCGTTTACATTTGTATTTACATTTACTATTAGTAGGTGTGAAATATGCCTGTAAAGAAAAAGTTAGGGCTTAAAGTTGCCTCACCCCATCTTCCGCCAATGGTGCCTAGGTGAGGATGATGTCACACTCCTCCTGCCCTTATTCAGGGGAACAGCCAAATTCTCGCAAGAATATGTTCTTGCAGTGGACTGGCGTGTCTCCTCTCTGTATTCTCCAGGAATCTTCCCAGAGGGATGGTGACATCCAGCCCACCGATGTGAAGAAAAGGGTAAGGTGAATGTAAAACTTGATTTTTTTCATTAATATATTTTTACTGTAAGAAATGGCATTGTAATAAAACAAAATGCTTATTACCAATAACCTGGCTACACATTAGCCACCTCTATTATGGGATACAACCTGCTCTCCTGTCTCTCAGCATCTCGGAAACTCAAAATTGCGCATGTGTACAGTGAAGAAAGATGTACTATCAATGCCAACTTTTTCAAGAATTCAAAATACTGCAGGATAATCAAAAGTAGGAGAGAGAGAGAAAAAAAAAGAAAGGGGGGGAGGGGAAAGAGAGGGTGGTGTCTGGCAGAGAGGGTTCGCCATGCAAGTCTGTCATAAGGAAAGATTCAATGTCTGTTTAGTAATATCTAACAGTAGGGGGTCGGCCAGATATAGATTACGCAAGGAAGGGAGAGACAGAATCTCATATAATATACAAACGAGGGCGATTCAAGAAACTCCACCTACGGGGTCCAAACTTCTCTAAAACTTGCAGTCAAAAACTTGTTGTAGATACTAGCTCCTCCATCTGCATAATGTTGTTCATATTCGCTACCCACTCCCATAGTGTTGGTACTGCTGTTGATTTCCAATGCCTTGGAAAAAACCCTCTACCTGCCATCAGCAGAAATCTACATATTCCCTTTTTAATAGATTTAATTGATCCAGGGATCATGGAGAGGAGTGCTATCCCCGGGGTCTCTTTATTTTACAGGTACATTTTACACCTACTAAACAGCAAGTGATTTCTAAAGAGAAATGAGGCCCTGGCAATTGGAGCAGACCTCAAAAATTGTAAATTTATAGCCATAGGCCCAAGCCAGGCTAGGACAAAAAAAATAAATCATGCATGTGTTTTGTGTAAGGGCCAGTTCACACCAGATGCAGTTCCACGCAGTTCCGTTTTTTCTGCACCAATACTGTCAGTTCCGGAAACTGACTGTATGGTGTGAACTAGAGCCATTGGAATACATGGATGTGCATGCATTTTTAGTGCAGGAAAAAAAGCACACGGAACTGTGTCTGGTGTGAACTAGCACTAAGAGGTGATCCCAGCAGAGGGGTGTTACTTAAAGGAGAAGCCTGAGCTTGTTTGGCTGTAATTCTATGGATCACAAGAGTGCAATTAGTTTTGTACTCCTGTGACCCATTTTCAGCAGAGAGCAGACTGAAGTTCACTCTCTCCTGACATTGCCAATGTCAGTCCAGGCACCACATTATCCCAGCAACGTAGTCTGGATCTGACAGGGAGCTGCTGAGAGCCTGAAACGGCTGCCCCAGCCCCCTCCACAGCGCTCCAGTGAGCGAGGAGGGAGAAGAGCAGAGAGCTGTGCCTGACAGTCTACAGCTCTCTGCTCACGGAGCTCTGAGAACCAAGGGAGCAGCTGTGTTTGATCGCTCGGTTCTCAGTGTGGAGGTGCCGTGGGACAGATGAAGTATCAGACTGATGCTGCATCCACCTAGGTAAGTATGATTGGGGGGAAAAATTCCTTTACTTCCAGTGGCGGCTGGTGCTCAAAATTTTGGGGGGCGCAAACTCAAAAAAAAAATCAATTGCAGCTTCACTGAACTATCAATTGCTGACATTGTACCCATCAGACGCAGCCACTGTGCCCATCAAATGGTGCCACAGTACTGCTCCAACTGTGACATCAAATGCTCCCACTGTGCCCATTGAATGCTGCCACTGTTGCCCCCCCGCCCGCCGTCTGTCCAGCACTCACCCTGTCTCGGTGGGGCAGTGGGTGACGCAGCAAGCAGTTTCCTCCATGTCCTCGATGTCTTCTCCCCTCCTCTCCTATGATTGGGTGCCTAGGCATCCAATTACAGCCCCTGTTGTGTCAGCCAAACAGGTAACAGACCCGAGTACTTGATTGGCGGAGAGGCAGTTTAGTGTTAGGAAAGCAACCATTAATTTGCTTTTCTAACACAGCTGAGTGAACTGCGAGAGCGCCAAGCATGGCTTGCTCGGTTTTCTTTTTGTTCAGCCCACTGGGTTGATTGAAAAAACATCTAGTTTGTACCTAGCATAAGAAAGGCAAATATTGTGTGCTTGCAGACTGCAGTGATGAAAATTTGTCCCTGTTTCCAAAGTTGCAAAAAAGTGAGAATTTTGTTTTTCTTCTGATTTTAATGGCAGGTTACAGGAGAGCTTGCACAGCAATAATGTATAATTCAGTATAATTTTATAACGGATCTAAATATTTATTTAAAGTGCAACTAAACCTATTGATTTAAGTTTTTCCCATAACAGGTACAGTTAGATTCTATGCATTAAGATAAAAAGCCTTCTGTGTGCAGCAGCCACCCCAGCACCCCCTAATACTTACCTGAGCACTATCTCTGTCCAGCAATGTCCACAAGTGTCTAGGCCGTCCAAGACTCTCCCTCCTGACTGGCTGATACACAGCAGTGGCGCCATTGTCAAAGTCAGTCAGCCTATTAGGAGAGAGGGAGGGTGGGGCTAGGCCGCAGCTCTGACTCGGCTCGGGTGCCCCCATAGCAAGCCTATTGCTGTGGGGTTACTCGACAGGAGGGAGAGGCCATGAACACCGAAGAGGGACCCAAAAAAAAAGAGTATCCAGGCTGCTCTGTGCAAATCCACTTCACAGGGCACGTGAGTATAACATGTTTCATTTTTCTTCTTCTATAAAAATAACAGACTTTACAATCACTTCAAGTTGTCACATAAATATAAGAACTGTGTATGGTCCACAGTTGCCAGTCACATTCTTCCTTTTTAGCACATAAAGTCTGACCGTTCATATCTGATTATAGGCTGTGTTGAAAACAAACTGCTGTTTTAATACTGATTTAGCACACCCACAAGAGCCAGTTAGAGCAGAAGATAAGAAATCTATAAAATATATCGTGGATGGATCTAATTGCAAGGCCTCCAAGCTGCAAGGCAGCAACTTTACCAGTGCACTGCCACTAAATTAGATCAAGAATTGGCTGTATGTGGTCTATAGCTGCTAATGAGTCTGGTTATTTACAAAAGGAGTTCATATGCTCTGTTACTGATAAGGACCTTTTTATCTAATGTGTGCAGAGAAGATAAGTGACAGATCAAAGTAATCAACTGTTTCTCATCATCTTTTAGTCATTGCCCAGATGGATATTGTAATTCATCATATGCTATGTTTGCTTGCGGGTCAATGCTTTTTAATAGGTCATCCGAACAATCTCTTTTCTGCTGTTGGTAGCAATTACTTAAATACATTATGTCATATTAGCAATAAGAAAGCCAGGATAGTGTTTTCTAGTCATATCCAATCTACGGTCTAAAAATAATCTTTTCATTGAGACGTTTCCTAATTTCTGTGGATAAAAAATACAGAGCTCGTAACACACAATATAAGTGAAATCAACAAAAAAGTCCAAATAAATGCAACTGAAGTGTTAGTCCACAATGAAGTAGGTGCAAAAAATGCTTCACAAACTTGCAGCAGTACAGTGACGCCCCTTTTGCACCCCCACTCACCAGAACAGGACGACCCCCAGCTTTGCAGTCCAGGGGTCACTTCAGGCTTGTAAATAGTATCCCACACACGTGGATTGGTGTCAAAACATCAGATGGTGGATCGGTGTAAACATCAGATGATAGATTCCAATAGGAGGCTCTCAACAGGATATACAGGCACTCAGAAATGAAAAGAGGATGCGTCCTGTATCTACAGCTCTATATACATGCCTGTTTCATCTGATGTTTTGACATCACTCCACGTATGTGGGATACCATTTACAAGCCTGAAGTGACCCCTGGCTTGCAAAGCTGGGGGTCGTCTTGTTCTGGTGAGTGGGGGTGCAAAAGGGGGTGTCACTGTACTCCTGCAAGTTTGTGAAGCATTTTGTGGACTAAAACATCAGTTGCATTTATTTGGATTTTTATTTGGACTTTTTTGTTGATTTCACTTATATTGCGTGTTGCTATCGCTGTATTTCTTTATCCACATTTATCCAAGTGATTAGTACCTTGTCCACAGCAGCTGCATTTCATTATCACTTAGTTGTTTCCATCAGCGCAAGTTTATATTTAGTAATATATTTTCACAGATTCCTAATTTCTACTATCATAACAGTAAATAGAGGCAGCGTCTTTTCAGGAAGTGCACACAGGACAGAATGTACTGTACTTCTGTGGTCTATTACTCCCTGCAGTATATTGATATCTGTTAATAAAGATGAGATGAAGTGAGGGAAAATATGTGACAGGGTTTGCAAGCTTATTGGCGTTATTTATAGGTAAAACCAACATGGATGAAAGTGTTGCATTCACTACGGGCTCAAAAGAGGAAGCTTTGGAGTTAGAACTTTAAAATAGATCATCAGAGTGGAAGTACACAAGCAGTTTACAGGGCTTGGTTACACCGTAGTTGTATACAGTATGCATTATTATGTGCCTTTTATTGTGACTGTGTCAAAGCCGCAGCAAGTAAGGTTTTTTTATTCCACCATACCTAAAATGCACAGGTGTGAATGGCATCTAATTGGAGCATGGCTGGCTGTTCTGACCCCTGCCAAGCATCCTGCAAACGTAGATCCAGAAGTGTGTACTTGGACAAATAGTTCACATTTCTCAGTTAGGGACACTTTGGGAGTTATTTACTAAAGTAAACTCCACTTTGCACTGCAAGTGCACTTGGAAGTAAAGTCATTGTAGTTCCGAGGGGGGACATGCAAGGAAAATAAAAAACAGCATTTTAGCTTGCACATGATTGGATGATAAAATCAGCAGAGCTTCCCCTCATTTCAGATCTACCCCTTAGATTTCGAGTGACTGCACTTCCAAGTGCATTTTCAGTGCAAAGTGGATTTGTTTTTCGTAAATAACCTCCTTTGTTTTAAGTGGCAGGCTGAATGCAACCTGCAGCATTAGGAGATTGCCAAAAAAGTACCAATACCTGGTTTAATGATCATGGTATCACTGTGCTTGGATTGGTCAGCAAATTCGCCTGACCTAAACCTCATAGAGAATTTGTGGGGTATTATCAAGAGGAAAATGAGAGACACCAGACCCAACAATGCAGACGAGCTGAAGGTCACTATCAAAACAACCCGGATTTCTATAACACCTCAGCAGTGCCACTGGCTGATCGCCCCCATACCACGCCACATTGATGCAGAAATTCATGCAAAGTAGCCCGGCCAAGTATTGAGTGCATACTATACTGTACATTGATATACTTTTTCAGTAAGCCAACTTTTCTATATTAAAAATCTTTTTTTTTTTATTGGTCTTATGTAATATTCTAATTTTCTGAGATACTGAATTTTGGGTTTTCACGAGTGGTAAGCCATAATCATCAAAATTAAAATAAAACAATGCTTGAAATATATCACTCTGTGTGTGATGACTCTATATGAGTTTCGCTTTTTGAATTGAATTACTGAACTAAATTAACTTTTTAATGATATTAAAAAATTTTGAGATACACCTGTACATACATGTTTTTGGGTGTTGCAACATTCTCCACTACCTATTAACCTGGAATCCTGATTTTGGACTGTGCTCCTGTTTTCTTTTTATAAGTCAAGATTAATAATTCACATGGTTATTTTCATAACCATTACATTAAATTAGTTCCTTTTAGAAGAAGTGGTTAGCATTTTATGCCGGCAATACAACTGCAGCTGTGCCCTTAATCTGGGGTTCTTAAAAAATCTTTTCTCAGTGCTGGCACAGATATAAAGCATACAAGCACACTGTGTCCAACTCTGACATGTTTCACCCAATGGGCTTAAGAAACATGGCAGAGGGGCATGACAGATGGGTGGGGACTTGAGCCGAAGTGTCAAGGTATGGAGTAAAGCATATTATTCCCAATGCACACATTCCTGTAGAAATGGCTGTGTACAAGGGCTTCTCATGAAATCAGTGGGTCCGTGTGCAAGATAAAAAAAAAAAGCGCCATAGCGAAATGTGGGCATGGCTTACATTGCACCAAATAATGGGCATGGGTAAATGGGGTGTGGTTTAATAGAGTCTGAGATGACTTGCATAGTACAGAATGCAGTAATTTTAAATAAAGAAAGTTCAGTGAGGAGTGGGTGGTGGGTAGTATGTGCAAGAGAGGAGCAGGGTGTGTATAGTAGTGGGTAGTATGTGCAGAAGAGGAGTATGGAGTGTATGGTGGAGTGTAGTATGTGCAGGTGAGGAGTACAGAGTGTATGGAGGTGGATAGTATGTGCAGGAGAGGAGTGTGGTGTGTATGGAGGTGAGTAGTATGTGCAGGAGAGGAGTGTGGCGTGTATGGAGGTGGGAAGCATGTGCAGGAGAGGAGTGCAAAATGTATGGAGGTGGGTAGTATGTGCAGGGAGAGGGGTATGGACATGGGTTGTATGTACAGAAGAGGAGTTCGGAGTGTATGGAGGTGGGTAGTATGTGCAAGAGAGGAGTGCAGAGTGTATGGAGGTGGGTAGTATGTGTAGGAGAGAAGTGCAGAGTGTGTGTAGGTGGGTAGAATGTGCAGGTGAGGATTGCAGAGTGTACAGCGGTGGGTATTATGTGCAGGATTGTGTCAGTAGGGCAGTGGACAGTGTCAGTAGTTCTTTATTTATTTTTATTTTTTTTGTAACTCACGTTTATTAAAGATTTTACATAAAGAACAGGTTACAAAGCAAACATTGAACAACGTACAGTTATACAGGTGGTAATCAGGTTATTACATCAAAGGAGGGTCTACCTACAGTTGGGAGTTAGTTAAGTGGAAGTTCATTCATGGGGAGTATGCAGTTAGGGTGTTTGAGCCACAGGCCCCAGTTCTTTTGGAATCTAGGAAGTTGTAAGTAGGCTTTGGCATGCATAAATTCCATTAGGCGGTGGTTGTTCAAGAGGGCAGTTATTTCTGTGATAGAGGGGAAGTTGGGAGATTTCCAGTTTTTCTCAATAGCCAAGCGTGTTGCAATAAATAAATACATGGGAGATGATTGTGCGTGAAGAGCAAGGCCATAATTCCATGTCTAGGCCTAATAGGACCATTTGCGGTGTTAGGGGTACAAGATTTGGTTGAATGGAAAGGAGGAGTTTGGAGAGCTTAGTCCACAATGTGGTGAGGATTGAACAGTCCCACCATATGTGAAATGGGGTTCCTGGGGATCCACAATTTCTCCAGCAGAGATTAGTTGAATTAGGGTAGATCCTGGCAAGTTTGGATGGCATGAGCTACCAGTTGTGAAATAGTTTTTGGACAGTTTCCCAGTGGAGGAGACATCTGGAGATTTTCAGAGGCGCCTGTAATGAGTGATGCCACTGTTGGGGGGTGTAGGAACATTGTAGTTTTTGCTCCCATTGTACCATGGTAGGTGACCTAGAAGTGTGGCCGGTGCCAGTAAGCAGTTTATAGCAAAAGGAGATTCCACGTTGTCGAGTTTTGAGGTTGAAGAACGTGATTATATGAAATGGTAATAAGTCATCAGACCACTGTACTTTAGAGAGGATCGAGCGCATCCTGAGGTATTTGAAAAAATCTTTGTGTCCAATGTGGTAATCAGTTTGTAGTTTTTGGAAGGACATGAGGGTGGAGCTTTTATATAGGATTCCAATGTTGGAGATTGTCAGAAACCATGAATCAGACAGAAATACAATTAAATTACACTTGTTTATTAACGAAAAATAAAAGGGTAAATAGAAAAAGCATAGTCAAAGCATAGCCAGAGTCCAGTAACCGGATAGAGCAGTCAGCCAGGCCAGAGTTCAATAACCAGATCGGGTAATCAGCCAGGCCAGAAGTCAGGTATCCAATAGACAGGGCCGTCTTTAAGGCAGGGCAAAAGGGGCAGCTGCCCTGGGCCCTGTCATTGTTGTGGGGCCCAAAACAGCTGCCTCATACTTGCCAACTATCCAGGTTTAAATTCCCTTGTCCCTTGAAGTTTTATTCCTGTGCTGTGTCCTAATATCTGAGTGAAGTGCTGGTACTAATGCTGCCCAGCTCTGCCCTATTGTTGTGTGGAAGTTACTCACCTGCAGACCCTGTGTTTACATATAAATAACCAGCATTCATATGTAAATAGCAGCGACAATACTAAGTAAATAGCTGCGACTGGCGGCATTGATATGTAAATAAAGGTGGCATTCCTATGTATATCATGCTCCCCTGCTGTGAGGAGGTGATGTGCTGTAACCTCTAGCAACTAATCAGTGAGCCGAAACGTGCTGTAACCTCTAGCAACTAGTCAGTAAGCAGTAATGATATGCTGTAACTGCTAGCAACCAATCGCAATTGCTGCCTGATCTGATACAGAAAAATGATTTTAGGTCTAGCTGCTATTTATTGTATGTCTCAGAGTAGGTGGAGAATTGCATGGGGGGGCAAGAAAATTTTTGCCCAGGGCCCAATCTATATTAAAGACGGCCCTGCCAATAGAGCAACAGCAAGCAGGATAAGGAGCTAGAAGGGATGTCAGCAAGCCAGTCTTTAAACAGAACCGCAGGGATGGTTTCTTGTGATGTGACCAAGGCAAAGTCAGAGGTGAAGTTAGCTGGACAGCTTTAAGTAGGCAGGTTAGACGAGCATGATCAGGATCAGCTGGTAACTGTGGAGAGAGATGAGAGCTGGCAATTAGCCGACAGCTGAGCAGCCAGCCCAGAGAAGGAAGGGCTAAGCCAGCTCTGACAGTACTCCCTCCTCTATGACCCCTCTCCATCTGAGGGCCACCCGGCTTGAGGGGAAACCATCTATGGAACTCGCAGAGGAGGACAGGGGCATGTACGTCCGAGGATGAAACCCAGGAGCATTCCTCCGGACCATACCCCTTCCAATGCACCAGGTACTGTATGCGCTCACGGAACCTACAGGAGTCAACAATGGATTTTACCTCATACTCATCATGGTTCTTAACCTGAATAGCGTGAGGGAGTGGAACTGAGGTGGTAAATCGGTTACAGACCAACGGTTTCAATAAGGAGACATGAAACACATTTGAGATGCGCATACTATTATTATTATTATTATTATACAGGTTTTATATAGCGCCAACAGTTTGCTCAGCGCTTTACAACATAAGGGCAGACATTACATTTACATTACAATTTGGCACAAGAGGAATAAGAGGGCCCTGCTCGTTAGAGCTTACAATCTAAAAAGGAAGGGGCAATTGATACAGGAGGTAATTGCTGTGGGGGATGAGCTGATGGGGGAAGTAAAACAGTGTTAGTTAGAAGCAGGATAGGCTTCTTTGAAGAGAAGGGTTTTCAGGGATCGTCTAAAGATGGATAGATTAGGGGACAGTCGGACAGATTGGGGTAGGGAGTTCCAGAGGATGGGAGAAGCTCTGGAGAAATCCTGGAGGCGAGCATGGGAGGAGGGGACAAGGGAGCTAGAGAGCAGGAGGTCTTGAGATGACCGAAGAGGGCGGTTTGGTTGGTATTTTGGGACCAGGTCAGTGATGTAGCTGGGGGCAGAGTTATGGATGGCTTTGTAAATTATTGTTAGTACTTTGAATTTTATTCGTTGGGTGAGTGGAAGCCAGTGCAGGGATTGGCAGAGAGGGGTGGAGGACACTGAATGGCTGGTAAGGTGGATGAGTCTGGCAGCGGCATTCATTATGGACTGGAGGGGGGATAGCCTATGTAAAGGTAATCCAACGAGGAGGGAGTTGCAGTAGTCGAGGCGAGAGATGACCAGGGAGTGAATTAGAAGCTTGGTGGTGTCATTAGTTAAAAAGGGGCGTATTCTGGAAATGTTGCGGAGGCTAAGGCGGCATGATTTGGACAGGGCTTGTATGTGGGCCTGAAAGGACAGTTCGGAGTCTAAGGTTACCCCTAGCACCTTGGCATGTGGGGATGGACTGATAGATGTGCCATTGATCTTGACAGAGAAGTCAGGTGAAGGGGTACGTGGGGGAGGAAATATTAAGAGCTCGGTTTTAGATAGATTAAGTTTGAGGAAGTGGTGTGACATCCAGGCTGATATGTCTGTTAGTAGATCAGCGATGCGTGAGGAGACTGATGGGGGTGAGCTGAGGGGTAGAGAGATAGATTTGGGTGTCATCAGCATATAAATGGTAGCGAAAGCCATGGGAGGCTATCAGCTGACCCAAGGAGGATGTGTAGATCGAGAATAGTAGAGGTCCAAGGACAGAACCTTGGGGGACCCCAACGGTAAGAGGAGTTGGAGAAGAGGAAGTGGAGTTGTAAGTGACACTGAAGGTGCGATGAGATAGGTAAGATTCAAACCAACGGAGAGTGCAGTCATGGAGACCAAGCAAATTGAGTTTTTTGAGGAGGAGGGGGTGGTCAACTGTATCAAAGGCAGCAGAAAGGTCCAAGAGTAAGAGTATGGAATAATGACCGTTGGTTTTGGCTGTTAGTAAGTCGTTGGTGAGTTTTAGAAGGGCAGTTTCTGTGGAGTGCTGTGGGCGAAATCCAGACTGAAAAGGATCGAGAAGGTTATTTTCAGTGAGGTGGTTGCTCAGTCGGTTATAGACTAAACGTTCGAGGAGTTTGGAGGCAAAAGGGAGTAAAGAGATGGGTCTTAAGTTGTTAAGATTGGTGGGGCCTGAGGCCTTTTTTGGTATGGGAGTGACTAGTGCATGTTTTAGAGGGTTGGGGAAGATGCCAGTAGAGAGTGAGAGGTTGAAGATATGAGTTAAGGAGTGTAGGATTGAGTCAGATGGTGACCGTAGTATTTGAGAAGGAACAGGGTCCAGGGGGCAGGAGGTTAGGCGGGCATTAGAAAAAAGTTTAGTGACTTCCTCTATAGTAGCTGGGTCAAAAGAGGAAAGTATTGATTGTGCAGGAGGACAGGGAGTGTAAGGTGAGGGAGATGTCTGTAGAGCGGAGATCTCGAGACGAATCGTCTCAATCTTATTTTTGAAGTGATAAGCAATCTCCTGGGCAGTGAGTAAGTTAGTGGGTGGGGGTAATGGAGGACGAAGTAGAGTGGTAAAGGTAGAAAAGAGTTGACGGGGACTGCGTGAGAGGGTGTTAATGAGAGTGATAAAGTAGGTCTGTTTGGCAGCGTGCAGGCAGGAATGGTATTTTTGGAGGGCAGATTTATATTGGCTGAAATCTTGCTGTGACTTAGTTTTACGCCACAAACGCTCAAGAGCACGGCTACGTTTTTTGAGGCTTCTGGTATTGTCTGTCTGCCAGGGTTGCAGCGGCCGGGGCTTGATTCTGTGCGTAGTAAAGGGGGCCAAGGTATCCAGGGTGGATGACAGCGAACTGTTGTAGACAGAAGTAGCCAAGTTGGGGCAGGACAAGGAGGAGATTTTGTCGTAGAGACAGTCTGTAGCAGAGAAAAGAAGAGAAGGGTTAAGATGGCGAAGGTTTCTACGGGTAATAGTTTGGTAGTTGGAAGGCAAGGAGGAGGCAGACAAGGAGAGATTGAAACTAATAAGGTGGTGATCAGATAGAGGAAAAGGAATATTGGAAAGGGTGTGCGGAGTGCATAGGTAGGAGAAGATAAGGTCAAGGCAGTTGCCAACAGAGTGAGTGGAAGCACTTGTCCATTGTTTTAGATCAAAAGAGGAGGTTAGGCTCAGCAGCTTAGAAGTGGCAGGAGTGTTAAGATTAACAGGGATGTTAAAGTCACCAAGAATGAGTGTTGGAATTTCAGAGGAGAGAAAGTAGGGTAGCCAGGCAGAGAAGTCATCAAGGAAGTTTGATACCGGTCCAGGGGGGCGATAGATCACAGCAATTCTCAATGAAACCGGAGAAAATAGGCGAATACAGTGAGCTTCAAATGAAGAGAGGGACAGAGAGGGGGGTGGATGAAGAACCTGGAAAGTGCTTTGAGGGGATAGGAGAATTCCAACACCACCTCCTTTCCGTCCACTAGGTCTGGGAGAGTGAGTCCACAGGAGGCCACCATAGGAGAGAGACGCAGGAGAAGGAAGGTCAGATTCTTGAATCCAGGTCTCAGTAATTGCAAGTAGGTTCAGAGAGTTAGTGATAAATAGGTCATGGACAGTGGTGAGTTTGTTACAAACAGAGCGGGCATTCCAAAGGGCACAGGAGAAGGGGAGGCTGGCTCTAGGCTGAAGAGGAATAGAAATGAGATGGTGTGGATTGCGGCTGCTAGCAGAGGATGGGCTGTGCTGGGTATGTTGGCCGAAGGTAAATGATTGTGGTCCAGGATTTGGGGAAATATCTCCAGAAGTTAGGAGAAGCAGAAGGGTGAGAGAGGTGATATGGGAGTGTGACTTATGTGGGGGGACACGTCCCAGTGGCCTGCAGGCTTTATTGGTATAAGGATTTAGCGTTAGCAGGAGCTGATGAGTGCAGTAATAAGGTGAAGACAGGAGTGAGGGTGATATATATAAGCTGTGGGGTGGAGAAGGTGGGTGAAGGAGTGAGAATTTAAGCAGAGACGATGCAACTGTGAGAAGGAAGAATAGAGAGTGCATGATACAGAGTGGTGAGATTGGGAGGAAGCATGAATAAGAGAAGAAAAAGTTTGGAGAATCAGGTCACCTGTAGTCTGCTGTGTATTTTCGCTTTGTGCATTCGCTGAAGTGCTGAGCAGAAGTGCAATACTTAATCCAATATGAAATACTTTATCCAAGATGTTAGTAGCCAATGCAACCCCATGCCTGTGCAAACCCCTTGCCTGGGCATCCCCTATGGTATGCCTGATTTTATACTGAATTTGGGTGGGGGTTTTGCCAATTAATTAGTCAGGATTGCATAGGAGGAACACATGGCTAACAGAATGAACTTCTCACACCAAGACTCACTACAAGACACAGCAAGAGAGCAGAAAAGGTCAGTGCCATAAAGATAAGAACATCTCCTAAATTTTAGGTATAGTGAGACAATAAGAAAGTTAAATAAACATCATTCTGATATGGACAGAGGTAAAGAATTTGACAGCAGCATAGATCACCAAAAGCACATTACACAGAACTAGCAGGATGTTCCTAGTTGCAATTAAAGGTGGAAGTTGTGAGCTGACACATACACAGAACTAGCAGGATGTTCCTAGTTGCAATTAAAGGTGGAGGTTGTGAGCTGACACATACACAGAACTAGCAGGATGTTCCTAGTTGCAATTAAAGGTGGAAGTTGTGAGCTGACACATACCTGTGGGAGGAGAGAAGGAGTTATGTTAGATAGTGCTGAGCAGAAGTGCAATACTTAATCCAATATGAAATACTTTATCCAAGATGTTAGTAGCCAATGCAACCCCATGCCTGTGCAAACCCCTTACTAGGAGGAAGGTACAATGCGTAAGCCACTGGGTTAATCCTACGAAGGATACGGAAAGGCCCAATAAACCGAGGTGCAAACATCAGTGAGGTACCACGAAGCCGGAGGTTGCGAGATGACAGCCAGACCCAACCTGGTAGGAAGGCGCAGGCAAGCATGGAGTCTGTACCTATCATTAGCATGACACAAAGCCTCCTGGACTTGTACCCAAGTGGAACGAAGACCACGGAGATGCTCCCCTAATGCAGGAATACTCTGCGGAACAAACGAGTCAGGCAACATGGAAGGTTGGAAACCATAATTCACCATAAATGGAGACAATCGGGAGGCAGAATTCAAGGCACTGTTGTGAGCAAACTCTGCCCATGGTAAAAGGTCTGACCAGTTGTTATGGTGGTCAGAAATATAGCAACGTAGGAATTGCTCCAAGGACTGATTGGCTCGCTCTACGGCCCCATTAGACTGCGGGTGATACACAGACGAGAACGCAAGCTGGATTCCCAACTGTGCACAAAAGGCTCCCCAGAACCGGGAGACAAACTGACTGCCCTTGTCTGAGACAATCACCTTGGGTAGCCCATGTAAGCAAAAGATCTCCCAAGCAAAAATGGAAGCCAGTTCCTTAGAGGTAGGCAACTTCTCAAGTGGAATACAATGACACATCTTTGAGAACCGGTCAACCACTGTAAGCATAACAGTGTTGCATTGGGAGTTGGGCAACTCCACAATGAAATCCATTGACAGGTGAGTCCAGGGCCTCTCTCCATTGGGTATGGGTTGTAGGAGGCCCACTTGAAGGTGTCATGGAGTCTTACTCAGAGCACACACGAGACAGGCAGCTACGAAGGCAGTAACATCAGCCCGTAGACTAGGCCAACAGAATTGTTGGGAAATGGCCCAAATGAGTTGATTCTTCCCAGGCTGGCCAGCTGCCTTGGAAGAATGGTAAGTCTGGAGCACAGCAGTACGGAGACTCTCTGGGACAAAGCAGTGGTCACAAGGTTTATCAGGAGGAGCATGGACCTGAGCAGCAAGAATTTTGTCACCCAAAGGAGAAGTAAGACTGGTGCGAACCGTAGCCAAGATACGATCAGGAGAATCATAGGAACCAGAACTGACTCCGACTTGGAAGTGGAGGAAAATTGTTGTGACAAGGCATCAGCCCTTACATTATTAGTACAGGGTAAGAATGAGACAATGTAATTAAAGCTTGACAAGAAAAAAGCCCATCATGCCCTTCTGGGAGAGAGTCGCTTAGCCTCAGACAAGAATGTAAGATTCTTATGGTCAGTAAGAATAAGAACAGGCACAGTGGTACCTTCAAAGGAGATGTCTCCATTCTTTCAGGGATAAAATGATCGCCAACAGCTCTCTGTCACCAATCTCATAATTGCATTCAGCAGGTGACAATTTCTTGGAAAAGTAGCCACATGGATGCATAGTGCTCTCAGAGTTATGATGTTGAGACAGAAGGGCGCCAACTCCAGTCTCAGAAGCATCAACTTCTAGGATAAAAGGCAACGTAGGTTCAGGATGTGCCAACACAGGAGCACAAACAAAGGCAGCCTTGAGAGTCTCAAAGGCCTTAATGGACTCCGGAGACCAACTCTGTGGGTTACCGTCCTTTCTGGTCATAACAGTCAGGGGCTTGACCAGAGACAAGAAGTTATGAATAAACTTCCGATAGTAGTTGGCAAAACCCAGAAAACGCTGCAGAGGATGTAAACCCACGGGTCGAGGCCACTGTAGGACTGCTGAAAGTTTCTCTGGGTCCATCGAAAAACCAGCAGTGGAAATCATATAGCCCAGGAATGTAACCTGTTCACGATGGAACTCGCACTTCTCCAGTTTACAATAGAGATTGTTCTCACTTAGTTTCTGAAGCACACGACAGACATCTGTGTGGTGGCTCTCCAGGGACTTGGAAAATATGAGGACATCATCGAGATAAACCACCCCACATAACTGCAACAAATCTCGGAGGACATCGTTCATAAATTCCTGGAAAACTGCTGGGGCGTTACAAAGGCCAAAAGGCATTACCAGGTATTCATAATGGGCTGTTTTGGTATTAAACGCACTCGTCGCCCTCCTTAATGCACACGAGATTGTATGCCCCTCTCAAGTCAAGCTTTGTGAAAACCGTTGCTCCCTTCAGGTGGTCAAATAACTCTGTAATCAATGGAATGGGGTAGGCATTCTTAATCGTGACACAATTGAGACCCCTATAATCGATACAAGGTCTCAGTTCACTGCTCTTCTTCTTCACAAAGAAGAAACCAGCACCAGCAGGAGACAAGGATTTTCAGATGAAACCTTGAGAAAGTGTGTCAGCAATAGGGATGGCCTTGCGGTTCGCCCGGCGGTCAGTTCACCCGGCGGTCGGTTCGTGGCGAATTTTGCGTGTTCATGATTCGCCAAACCGGCGGACTTATGCGTTTACATTGTGAAAGAACTTTGACCCATGATGACACATCCATCATGGGGTACAGGACAGCCAATTGAGACATTTCAGCACATGGACAATTGGACATACCCCCTACCTTATAAATAGACCTGATCTGGCGGCCATTTTACATTCTGTCTTTTGTCAGTGTAGGGAGAGGTTGCTGTGTGGAGCAGGGACAGACTGTAGTGACACAAATCACTAGCTATTAGGTCCACAAAAGTCCTTTTAAGCACTGGTATAGGTGTACAGTATATAGAGTTCTGGTGCACTGCTGCTGACTGCTGTGCTGCTGATTGCTGAGTGCACTGCTGACCGATTCTGCAGCTGTCTTTTATCAGTGTAGGGACTGGGGACAGTCTGCAAATCACTAGCTACTAGGTCCACAAAGGTCCTTTTAAGTAGGGGTGCACCGAATGGGTTTTTTGGTGCCGAAACCGACACTGAAAATGAAAAATACCCTAGGCCGAAAACCGAAACAGCACCGATACCGAAACATATTTTTAAAAAATATATTTTTATACAGGAGATGGTCAGAGACTGGGGACATGGTACAGGAGATGGTCAGAGACTGGGGACATGGTACAGGAGATGGTCAGAGACAGGGGACATGATACAGGAGATGGTCAGAGAAAGGGGACATGGTACAGGAGATGGTCAGAGACAGAGGACATGGTACAGGAGATGGTCAGAGACTGGGGACACGGTACAGGAGATGGTCAGACTGGGGACACGGTACAGGAGATGGTCAGACTGGGGACACGGTACAGGAGATGGTCAGACTGGGGACACGGTACAGAAGATGGTCAGACTGGGGACACGGTACAGAAGATGGTCAGACTGGGGACACGGTACAGGAGATGGTCAGATTGGGGACATGGTACAGGAGATGATCAGACTGGGGACATGGTACAGAAGATGGTCAGAGACAGAGGACGTGGTACAGGAGATGGTCAGAGACAGAGGATGTGGTACAGAAGATGGTCAGGGACAGAGGACGTGGTACAGGAGATGGTCAGAAACTGCACACATGATACAAGAGATCAATGCAGCCTCACCAGTGCCCGTCAGATGCAGCCAGCCAGAGTGTCTCCCATTGCAGCCAGTGTCGCCTTATTGCAGCCAGTTTCCCCCATTGCAGCCATTGTCCCCCATTGCAGCTAGCCTGTGAAGGGAAGAGAGGAGAGCCTCCTCCGTCGCCTGTTTGATCACAGCGCTGGGAACATCACAGCTTTCATTTCAATAGCTGTGTGTTCCCGGCCGCGCGCCATCACATATAGCCCCTCCCCCTTGTCCGGGCACTTTGATAGACAGATCACTCGCAGGATTGGATGGATGATCTGTCTATCAAAGTGCCCTGACAAGGGGGAGGGGCTGTATGTGACGGCGCGCAGCCGGGAACACACAGCTATTGAAATGAAAGCTGTGATGTTCCCGGCGCTGTGATCAAACCGGCGGCGGAGGCGGCTCTCCTGCACTATAGCATGATATAGCTTTTCATGATGGGCGGCACCAGGGGCGGGGGGCAGAACTTTGCCCCCCACCCAGGCCACGCCCCATTTTTGGCTCCATTATCTGCCATTTTTCTCTTTCGGCAAATTGCTGAAAAGGGCATTTTCGGTCGATATGTTTCGGCGGCTGAAATTTCAGGGCATCCCTACTTTTAAGGACTGGTATAGGTGTACAGTATATAGGGTTGTACACGTATAATATACTTTCTTTCAAATATAGAAAGCCTATTATACTTGACCGTTGACCGATTCTGCAGCTGTCTTTTATCAGTGTAGGGACTGAGGGTCTGAAAATCACTAGCTACTAGGTCCACAAAGGTCCTTTTAAGGACTGGTATAGGTGTACTATTTGGTGTGCAGTATATAGGGGTGTAATACAGGTATAAAATACTTGCACATATAGAAAGCATAGTATAGTGCATTTCCACTGTGCAGCATTGTGACTGCTGAGCGGTTCTGCAGCGATACTACAAAGAGTGACAAACGCAATTAAAAAAAAGTATTATAACTGGTGTGATAGACCAGTGGCCCCCAAAAACGACAGATTGAAGCGGAGTGTTATATACCTTCTTCCACATACATACTGAACTTCTCTAGAGACTTTTGTCACAGGGTCATTTAAAAAATGACAGGCAGAGGAAGAGGCAGGCCCTTCCGCAGGGGTGGTAGGGGTAGGGCAGGAGCAACAGACTTGAGCCAAAGTGGCAAATTGCAGAAGGTGCGTGCGATTACGTCAAAGGACGCACCAGACTTGGTTGAGTGGCTCACTCAGCCTTACTCTTCTGCACCCTCCTCATCATCTCGATCTGCACCCTCTTCACTCTCTGCTGTGTGCTCCCCCAAAGACACTACCACCAACACCACCATATACCTTCCGCTTGAGTCACAGGAATTATTTTCCAATCCATCACAAGACATTTCCGATGCGCAGCCATTCTTGGCATTGGATCAGGAAGAGGAGGTAGCAACAACCGCCACTCAGCAGTCTGATGACAGTACCGAGATCAGCCCAAGGAGGTTGGCTCCCAGTGTTGTTGCCTACTCCGAGATCTCTAATTATAGCGGTGGGGAAGGTGACATTGATGATGACGTGTCTAGTGCTGTCACATGGGTGCCCACAAGAAAGGAAGAGGAGGGGAGTTCAGAGGGAGATATGGACCAGCAGATAGGGAGGAGAAGCAGGCGGAACTTAGATTGCACAGGAGGGACAAAGCAGACTGCTAATGTATCAGGAGCGAGGCATCAACCATGTACGGTCACATCTGGCGCTCCCAGGACGCCGGCACATGGCTCTGCAGTGTGGGCTTTTTTTAACGTGTCTGCTGCTGACAATAGTGTTGCCATCTGCAATCTTTGCAGTGAATGCATAAGTCGCAGTAAGCCCAACACTCACCTAGGGAGGACCGCCTTAAGAAGGCACATGAGCTGCCATCACCGAGCCCAGTGGGAGCAAGAGAACCCACAAAGCCACACTCCAGGCTCTCACCATCCAGCCTCATCATCTACTTCTCCTTCTCTCTCCTCACAATTGTCCTCCACTCCACCTTCCATCATGTCATCCTCACATTTTTCTGCAAAAAGGCAGGCTTCCGTGGGCCAAATGTTCGAGCGTAAAAAAATTATGACGCCGGATAACCCTCTTGCCTAACGGTTGATGGCTGGCTTGTCAGAACTGATAGCCCGCCAACTACTGCCATATAAACTGGTGGACTCTGAGGCCTTTCAAAATTTTGTGGCCATTGGAACACCACAATGGAAGGTCCCAGGAAGGAAGTATTTCTCACAGAAGGGCATCCCAGAGCTATATGGCCATGTTCAGTGGCAAGTGAATGTATCTCTGGCACACAGTGTCAGTGCCAAGATACTGTACATCTGACCACAGACATGTGGTCTAGCAAACACGGGCAGAGAAGGTATATAACTTTTACTGCCCACTGAGTGAACTTTCTGACAGCCGTCAAGCATGTAACCCGTGGCACCCGTGTAGATTTGGTTTTACCGCCACGGATTGCATGCAGGCCTGCCTCTTCTTCTCCTCCTCCGACTCCATCCTCCTCCCTCTCCTCCTCGGCTGACTCCTCCTTTTCCGCTGCTAGCGTCTCTTCCGCTGCGCCGCCCAAGCTCCCCAGAACCTATTCAACATGCCAGGTGAGACATTGCCATGCTGTGCTGCGTCTGTTGTGCCTGGAAGCCAAGAGCCACACTGGCCCTCCACTCCTTTCAGCTTTGCGTTCACAGGCAGATCAGTGGCTAACACTGCTCAATTTGACAGTTGGTAAAGTGGTGTGTGACAATGGTGCCAATCTGCTTAGCGCATTGAAACAGGGCAAAATTACACATGTGCCATGCATGGCACACGTCTTAAACTTGGTCATGCAGCGATTAGTTGTCCAATACAGGACATCTTGCGGCAGGCAAGGAAAATCTCAGCCCATTTCAGAAGATCTTATACGACCATGGTTTGCCTGGCTGACATTCAGCGGCGACACAATCTGCCGGTCAGACGTCTTATTTGCGATTGCCCGACGTGATGGAACTCAACCTTCTATATGCTTGATAGGCTGCTCCAGCAGAAACGTGCAGTTAACGACTACCTGTACGAACTCTGCGGCAGAACAGGTTCTGGGAGCTTGTTTTTTTTTCACCCCGCCAGTGGCTGCTAATGCGAGATGCATGCAGACTTCTGCGGCCATTTGATGAGATCACCAAACTGGTCAGTCGCAGCCATGGCACCATCAGTGACATCGTACCTTATGCCTTCTTTATGGAGCGTGCATTGCGTCGTGTCATTGATCAAGCCGTGGTGGAGCAGGAAGATGAGGAATTTTGCAATGCTGGATGAATTCCCGGGGGGGGGGGGGGGCTACTCTATCTGAGACAAGTCAACAACAGGAGTCTAAAGAGGAGTCAGAGGAGGATGGTGCTGGGGCAGATGAGGAGGAGCAAGAAGAGCATGCTTTAAACCTTTCTGGGGTCCCTGTTGTTGT
Organism: Lithobates pipiens; assembly: GCF_037356315.1. Taxonomy (NCBI): domain Eukaryota; kingdom Metazoa; phylum Chordata; class Amphibia; order Anura; family Ranidae; genus Lithobates; species Lithobates pipiens. The sequence goes on from NW_027507696.1 coordinate 20,041,999, forward strand.
TCGTTGATGGGGAGAGGAGAACAAGGAGGACAACATTATCCTGGATGATGAGCAGGAGCCAGGCCACCACACCACTTCCAGTTTAGTGCAAATGGGGGCCTTCATGCTCCAGTGTTTTAATAGGGACCTCCGTATAAAAAGCATAAAGGTCAAGGACCAGTACTGGGTGGCAACGTACGTAGACCCCCCGGTACAAACACAAAATGGCGGAAATGTTACCACCATTACAGAGGGCTGTCAGAATGGAGCACTTCCAGGCCTTGCTTAGAGAAATGCTGCATTCTGCTTTTGCGTGCGCTGGCAGAGGAATTCCCACTCCCAGAGAAAGAGTTGCGGGTACCAATCCAAAAGCGCCTGCAAGAAGAGGGCGGTTTGAAGATGTGTTGGTCACTTCTGATATGAGATCATTCTTTCAGCCGACCCATCGACAGGTCTCATCCGGATCCATCATCAGGGAACGCCTAGACCAACAGGTGTCCGACTACATTGGGTTAACGGCCGATGTGGACGCTCTGAGAAGTGATGAACCCCTGGACTACTGGGTGGGAGGCTTGACCTCTGGCCAGAGCTTGCCCAATTTGCAATGGAACTGTTGGCTTGCCCCTCGTCCAGTGTCCTGTCCAAAAGGACATTCAGCGCAGCAGGTGGGATCATGACCGATACGCGCACTCGCCTAGCTCACGACTGTGTTGACTACCTCACATTTATAAAAATGAATGAGGCATGGATCTCGGAGGAATTCAACACATGTGACCAGTAGACCATGTATATGCATAACTCTATAAACGATTTATATAATCTAGCACACGTACCTTTTCTCTACTTTTGGCTCACTTCCTTGTACAAAAAAAGCACACCGTACTATATGCCTGTACCCTCCTGTTTGAAGAGGTTGAGTGGTGTCATATTTTTGGGTCCCGCAGCGAGTTGCTGGTATCAGTGCTGCTGTCCGTGCTCTCTATCTCAGTGCTGGTGTCAGTGCTCTCTCTCTATCTCGGTTTACAGAACCCTATTCCCAGTACTGGGCCCCCAACTACTTAAGGTTTTTAATGCCATGGGGTCGGGAGAGACATTCGCCGCCGCTACCCTGGGTGCCCATGTCTCTGTGATCCCTAAGGAGGGAAAAGACCCGGCGTCCTGTGGCAGTTATAGACCTATATCACTGCTTAATGTGGATCTTAAACTATTCATCAAAATACTGGCTAATCGGCTGGCATCGCATCTCCAGCAACTTATCCACATGGATCAAGTGGGCTTTATCCCGTCTAGGGAGGCTAGAGACAGTACCACCAAAGTGCTGAATTTGTTACATATTGTGAAATCGAAGAAGACCCCGTGTCTATTTTTAAATACTGATGCCGAAAAGGCGTTCGACCGGGTTAACTGGTCGTTTATGTTCACAGTACTTTGACATATAGGACTGGGGGAGGTGATGCTGAGCTGCATAGCTGGTATATATAGTAATCCTACAGCCCAGGTGAAGGCGAACGGTGTACTATCAGAACCCTTTAAGATCACCAATGGGACGAGACAGGGCTGCTCATTGTCCCCCCTCCTTTTCGCTCTGTCCTTGGGACCGTTTTTAGCCAAGATCAGACTGAACCCTGATATACAAGGGGTGGCAATTGGCCGACTGCAATGTAAGCTGTCAGCCTATGCAGATGATATGCTCTTCTCCATCACTAACCCGATTATTTCCCTACCGAACCTCCTTAGTGCATTTGAGACATACGGGAAACTCTCTAACCTTAGGCCGCGTACACACGGGCGGATTGTCTGCCCAACTAAATTCATCAGACAATCCGACAGACAGTCCGTTCAACTTTTGAATGAACGGACTTGACCACACACGATGAACAGACAGTCCGCTGAAAGCTTGCGCGATGACGTGTACAGCACGTACGACGGGACTAGAAATACGACGTCCAATACACTGCAATGCAACCTTCGGCGTGTAAATCCTTTCTGAGCATGCGCCATACTTAGTCCGTCCAACTTGCCTACACACGAGCGGACTGTCCGCTGAAACCAAGTTTGGACGGACAAAATTACGGAAATTCCAAAAGACTTAGTCCGTCAGACTGTCCGCTGAAAAAGTCCGCTGAAGCCCACACACGAGCGGATTGTCCGCTGAAACACGTTTCAGCGGACTAAGTTGGACAGACAGTCCGCCCGTGTGTACGCGGCCTTAGGATTAACTTTATTAAATCTGAAGCAATGGGAATATCTATTCCGACACATGCCCTCTCGGTGTTACAATCCACCTTCCGATTTAGATGGATGTCCTCTACCTTGACCTACCTGGGCACAAAAATCCCAACTGACCTGTCTCGCATCTATGATTATAACTTTCCCTCATTGTTAATGAAGATCAGGACACTGCTAGACACATGGCATAAGGGACTACACTCATGGTTTGGGAGATGCAATCTACTAAAAATGAGTGTGCTGCCCAAATTGTTATACCTCTTTCAGGCTCTCCCGATCAGGATACCTCCCACATACTTTAAACAGGTGCAGACTCTGTTTACCCAATTTGTCTGGGCATACAAGAAACCGCGCATACCACGTGCCCAACTCTCTGCGCCAAAACACTATGGGGGACTGGCACTCCCTGATGTTAGGAGATACTACCAAGCAATACACTTAGGTAGAGTCGTGGACTGGGGGCGACATCAAGAATTGAAACTATGGGCACAGATAGAACAACGGCAGGTAAACATTCCCTTGCGCTCTGTGCTATGGTGTAATGACTCCCTCCCCCCTGAGATAAAATCGCATCCCTTGATAGGGAACACTCTAACGCAATGTCTTCAGGCGACGCTTCAAAACTCCCTGACTACCAAAACATCACCCTTGACCCCAATTCTAGGTAATCACCGGTTCCCCCCTGGGAATTCACCTACACGCTTTCAGACGCTGAGGGACTCAGATTGTGTAACGGATGCACGATTCGTGCGGCAAGGTAGATGGCCTTTGATAACGGAGCTAACCGATCCCGCCGGCTCATTCTAGCTCTCTTTCTGGGACGCAGTACAGGTACACCACTTTCTTCAAAGCATCCCAAATCCCTAGTCTTACGCAAGACCGCTGACCTCATATGAGGAATTCCTCACGGGCACGGAACCAATTTCTCGGGTCCTCTCTAAAATGTATTCGATACTAAATACACCCGCCGAGCCTAGCGTGCATAGACAAGTGGGAGGCAGAGCTTCAATGCACCTTTACTGCCGTCCAGAAACAAAATATAATTGATCATTCTCTTAAAACGTCGTTGTGCACTAAAATTCAAGAGACCAATTATAAAATCATGACACGGTGGTATCTTACACCTAGTCGCCTACACGCCATTTTCCCGGACATGTCAGAACGTTGCTGGCGATGCCATGAGGAAAGGGGGACCATGTTACATATGTTTTGGTCCTGCCCTAAGTTGACGCCTTTCTGGACTGCAGTACGCGAGGTGTCTCAAAAATTTACTGACCTACTGATCCCCAACGACCCGGCATTCTTCCTACTCCATGTGTCCATTCTGCCCCCTAGAAGATATAAGAGATCTATACTGCGACATTTGACTAGCGCAGCTAAGTCCTGTAATTCCATACTTTGGAAACAAGACTGTCCTCCAACCGTAGCGATGTGGTTGAGGAGGGTAGAAGACATGAATAAAATGGAAGACTTAGGGCTGACAGCACAGCACAGACAGGACACCTACAGGAAAACCTGGTCTCTCTGGAATATGTTCATACTCTCAGATGAAGGAAAGTCCCTGCTTGCGACTTGAGCTGTTGTGATTATACAGACTCTAGGCAGTATACGGCGGTTCCAACCCCATGGACATGTACCCCAGTCGAACGCCTCCCATTATCCCTCCACATCCCCCTTCCTTCCCGATCCTCCCCCTTCCCCTGGAACTTACCTTTCTTTCTTCTCTCATTCTTTTCTGGTAGCGATATGTCGGCCTATCTTGTTTAGACCTTGGCTGTACCAATGGACTGAGCCTCGGGGTGTATAGACCCGGGTTATATTCTCTTTCTTGTGCTGTTGGAATATGCACTGTATTTTATAACCTATCAAGATGTGTGACTTGGAGGCTGCGATCTCCATTTTTATGCTACCGCTGTATGTTAAACGGGCCCTTGCCCCATTGTTGAAAACTACTAAAATATATATTTGAAAAAAAAAAGAAGATATATCTGAGCAAAAGGGGGAGCAGAGAGGCGGCATCAAAGAGACAACAGAAAATTGGTGAAAACCTTCTAGAGGTTGCAACGGCCTCCCATATGGAAATGGAGGAATTGTGGGCTACAGCAAGCAATTTGTCAAAAAGAAATGTGGAGTTATAAGAACAGCTTAAGAGCTCTCACTGCTTCCTCTCTCTCCTCCCCCTCTCTCTTTCTCACCCTGCTCTCTCTCTCACTCCCCTCTTTCGCCCTCTTGCTCTCTTACTGTATCCTCTCTCTCTCTCTCTCTCTCTCTCTCTCTCTCTCTCACACACTTTCTTTCTTTCACCCCTCTCTTTTACCCCCCTCTCTCTCACCTCTTCCCTCTCTTTCTCACCCCTCTCTCACATTCTCACATACAAAGCATCACCCTCTCCGCCTCCAGTTTACAGTGTAATTTATGTACATGGGGAGTGGGACAAGGCATGGGTTGCAGGGTGGGCATGTGTTAGGGAGGAGGCAGGGTGGGTTTCCTGGGAAGGCACAGTTTTCATACCATGGGCACCCACTCATCACCACTGCTGCGAGTAGCCATTCTATTTAGATGCTACACATGGGATAATAGACATCACTTTGCCAGATGGTGAGTTCTTCAAGAGTACAGGAGCAAAGCCAAGTTTTCAGAGGGTGTACCTCACTCTCTTACCCCACCCCCCTCTCTCTCACACCCTTTCTCCTACCCACCCCACCTCGCTCTCTCTCGCCCCTCTCTCTCCTATCCCCTCTCTCTCTCACTCTCTTTCTCCCCCCCTCTCATTCTTTCCTCTCTCTCTCCTCCCTCTCTCACCCCCTCACTCTCTTCCTCCCCCTTCTCTCTCTCTCACTCTCTCTGTCTACCATTCTTTCCTCTCTCTCTCCTCCCTCTCTCCCCCCCTCACTCTCTTTCTCCCTTGCTCTCTCTCTCTCTCTCTCCTCCCTCTCTCACCCCCCTCACTTTCTTTCTACCCCCTCTCTCTCATTCTTTCCTCTCTCTCCTCACTCTCTCACCCACCTCTCACTCTCATTCTCCCCCTTCTCTCTCTCTCATTCTTTCCTCTCTTACCCCCCTCTCACTCTCTTTCTCCTCCCTCTCTCTCATTATTTCCTCTCTCTCTCTCTTCTCCCTCTCTCGCCCCCTCACTCTCTTTATCCCCCTTATCTCTCTGTCATTATTTCCTCTCTCTCCTCCCTCTCTCACCCCCTCACTCTTTCTCCCCCCTCTCCCATTCTTTCCTCTCTCTCTCCTCCCTCTCCCACCCCCTCTCACCCTCTTTCTCCCCCTCTCACTCTCTTTCTTCCTCCTCCTCTCTCTCTCTCTCTCATTCTTTCCTCTCTCTCCTCCCTCTCTCACCCCTTCTTACTCTCTTTCTCCCCCTTCTCTTTCTCTCTCATTCTTTCCCCTCTCTCCCCTCCCTCTCTCAGCCCCTCTCACTCTCTTTCTCCCCCCCTCTCTCATTCTTTCCTCTCTCTCTCTCCTCCCTCTCTCACCCCCTCTCTCTTTCTCACCCCGCTCTCTCTCACTCCCCTCTTGCGCCTTCTCGCTTTCTTTCTCACCCCCTCTCTCTCTTACATTCTTTTGAGTGTGGGGGGGGGGGGGGGTTTGTGAAGAGGTGAGAACTATGGTGAGTAAAATATATAGAACGCAGAGTTTTGCAAATTTGTTGTGCCACATCCGATAATGAAAAACTAGAAAAAAGGGGTTCCCCTAGTGGTGGACTTTAGAGGCACGTATGACAATAAAGTAAAATGTAAAATTTATTAATTAGATGGATTAATAAAAATCATATAGAAAAATAAACAACATAGTAATCAAACAATAAAGTACCAAAAATCTGGTAAGCTTATCACCCATACAAAATACAATTGGCTATAAAGCTAGTCACCTACGCGTTTCGGAGCACTAGAAGTCTCCTTCCTCAGGGGTAGATGTATAGAATAGAGCGCAATTCTAGTAGAAATACAAATAACAGGACATTAGGACGATGGAATAATTCACAGAAAATGTTTTTTTATATCAATATACTTACATATATACAGAATATAGTATTATACAGATGTAGCGTGGTGTTGGTTAAAAACAAAACAAACAGGGCAGGTCAGGTAATGTAAATGGCTTTCCAATTTCCAAGGTTCCCACAGATAGATAGTGTTAAATATAGCACTGGGGTGTAAGTTTTTTTGCTGCCAGTAGGTGGAGGGATCCTTAAAGACCCCAAGAAGGGTTCACCGGGTGCATCTGAGAGAAACACTGGGGCAAAAAAAGCGCCCAGCACTGAGAAAAAACAAAAATGATAAAGAGTAGATCTAAAGAATAATAAGTATAGAAAAGTAGCTGTTATAAATCGGTGGGAAACTTGGAAATTGGAAAGCCATTTACATTACCTGACCTGCTCTGTTTGTTTTAACCAACACCAAGCTACATCTGTATAATACTATATTCTGATATGTAAGTATATTGATATAAAAAACAATAATTTTCTGTGAATTATTCCATCGTCCTAATGTCCTGCTATTTGTATTTCTACTAGAGTTGCTCTATATGTTATATATCTACCCCTGAGGAAGGAGACTCCCAGTGCTCCGAAATGCATAGGATGACAAGCTTTATAGCCAATTGTATTTTGTATGGGTGATAAGCTTACCAGCTTTTTTGTACTTTATTGTTTGATTACTATGTTGTTTATTTTTCTCTGATTTTATATTAATCGATCTAATTAATACATTTTACTCTATTGTCGTACATGCCTCTAATGTCCACCACTAGGGGAACCCCTTTTTTCTAGTTTTAGAGCTATGACGAGTGGGTGGGAATTTGTGGAGAGTGGGGGGGGGGGGCGGGGTCTTTTGCAAAAAGATGGAAACTGTGAAGAGTGTGTGGTGGGGGATTTGTGGAGAGGTGGGGGGGGGTGATTTGTGAAGAGGGTGTGGGGGGGAAATTGTGAAGAGGCGAGAGCTATGATTAGTGTGTGGGAATTTGTGGAGAGTGGGGGGGGGGGGGTCTTTGAGAAGCTGTGGAAGCTTTGAAGAGTGTGTGGTGGGGGATTTGTGGAAAGGTGAAAGCTGTGAAGAGTGGGGGGGATTTGTGAAGAGTGTGTGGTGGGGGATTTGTGGAAAGGTGAGAGCTGTGAAGAATGGAGGGGGGATTTGTGAAGAGTGTGTGGGGGGGGGGAGGGATTGTGAAGAGGTGAGAACCTTGAAAAGTGTATGTGGGGGGGGATTTCTAAATAGTGGTGGGGGACAGTTTTGAAGCGGTAAGTGGTGTGAGAGGGTAATTGGCATAATAAGGACTTCCCCCCTGTAACAGGTTTTTATTCTCAATGTTATTGTCATTCTTTCAGACTAGCCTATAACCCATAACCTGTTTTTTTTGGGGGGGTTGTTGGCTGGCTGTTCTGCTGTAAGTTAGGGGGGGTGAAAATTACTTGCCTTGCCCCGGCCACTGACAACCCACACTACGCTACTGCATACTATGATGTGCAGTCAATATGACAGACCCTTGTAAAATGTTTTCATAGTTCAGCTTTCAGATTTATTTGGAAACCTAAGTATGAGGCAGCAAGTATATACAGAAAATGTATGTGATCACAATACAAGGAAGAGAGTTACAGTCTGATATGAATAGACAATTTTTCATTATCACAGTGTTCTATCACAGCAAGTCCTGGCTGGCCCCATGCAGCCTCTGATGTAACCTATACTAACAGCAGTAGAAAATAACAGGCTGGGTACAGCACAGACTGGTCTGCCTGTGTTGTTGTGAAAGACTGTTGGACTCTGGGTCAGAGTCTATATCCAGAGGCGGCCCTTTAATTAGGCAAATTAGGCGATTGCCTTAGGCCTCGCCCACAGAAAGGGCCTCGCCGTCGCGCGATTGCCTAATTTGCATATTGCATTTACGGTTGTTGTGTGACAGTGTGTCTGTGTGTTGACTCACTGTCATCATCATCATCATTATGTAACTGGGCGGCACTCGCAAGCGGCAGGGTGAGCGGGCGGCGGGCGCTCTGCGCATGGTGAGCTGACTCGTGCACGGTGCTTTCTGGCGTGCCACCGCCGCGATCCGCGGCGGCAGACGAGGCGGGACTACAATCTATCATGGTGGATGGTGGTGCTGGGCATGGCTCAAGCTGCCTGCATCCAATAGCAGGCTCCACTGCCACAGCGCCGTCCTCCAGCCTTTCCCCAAGTCAGCGATGGCGGCCCCAATGCATGGCGGGAGTTGTAGTTCTCCAACAGAGCACAGCACACAGACTTCAATAGGGCCATCTGGTGCCTGTGCTCTGCAGAGACAGTGAGACTACAACTCCCAGATTGCACTGCTGCAAGCAGAGAGAGAACATCGTGTATTGCTCCTCCCTGTCCTGCTGGCTTTAGCAGGGGACCGAGGCGAGGAGCAGGAGCAGGTATTCTAACTATAAATTAATATTAATATTTATATATATATATATATATATATATATATATATATATATATATATATATATATATATATATATATATATATATATATATATATATATATATATATATATAAGGAACTTAGGAAGCACTTTGCCATGAATGCAGAAAACAATTTAAACTCCTCCAATAATTCATAATAGGACTTGTGGATGCATTGCTGTAGTTTTTTTTCACACGCACACACACACACACACACACATATATGTATATATATATATATATATATATATATATATATATATATATATATATATATATATATATATATATATATATATATGTATGTGTGTGTATATATATATATATATATATATGTATATATATATATATATATATATATACATATATGTGTGTGTGTGTGTGCGTGTGAAAAAAACTACAGCAATGCATCCACAAGTCCTATTATGAATTATTGGAGGAGTTTAAATTGTTTTCTGCATTCATGGCAAAGTGCTTCTTTTCTGAAATGAATCTTTTGAAAATGTTGACCTATTCATTCATGTATCTTTAACCGCTTGAGATCCGCGCTATAGCCGAATGACGGCTACAGCGTGGACCTGCTTTCCCGGGACCACGTCTATTGACGTCGTCCCGTGCACGAGCGGCCTGTGTGCCCCCTGAGGGGCGCGCGTGGCGAGCTCTGTGATCGGCGAGTCTATGAGACTCGCCTGATCACGGATCGGAGCAAGGGGCCGATCCCGACCCCTTACCACGTGATCAGCTGTCAGCCAATGACAGCTGATCATGTGATCACAACAGAGCCAGTAAAAAAAAAAGCCGATCACCGGCGGCCATGATCGGCCCCGATCACGGCCAAGTTATCAGTACCCACCTGCCCCCTGCCAGTGCAACCTAATTAAAGTAAAAGTGCCACCCATCAGTACCGGCCCTTAGTGCCTGTAGTGCCACCCATCAGTGCCCATAGTGCCACCTATCAGTGCCCATAGTGCCACCTATCAGTGCCCACAGTGCCACCTATCAGTGCCCACAATCTGCCTCAACAACACTGCTGCACCTCATATGCCACATATCCGTGCCCATCAGCGTCATCTAACAGTGCCCATCAGTGCTGCCCCTCAGTGCCCAGCAGTGCCACCTATCAGTGCCACCTATCAGTGCCCATCAGTCCCATCTATCAGTGGTACCTATCCGTGCCCATCCGTGCCACCCATCCGTGCCATCTTATCTGTGCCCATTTTGCCCATCAGTGCCGCCTTATCTGTGCCCATCAGTGCTGCCTTTTCTGTGCCTATCAGTATCGCCTTATCTGTGCCTATTGGTGCCACCTTAACCGTGCCTATCAGTGCCCACCAGTGCTGCCTCATCAGTGCATTTCAATGAAGGAGAAAAATGACCTGTTTGCAAAATTTTATAACAAACTATTAAACATGATTTATTGTAATTTTTATTAGTAAAAAATAAAACTCCGAGCTGTAACTAAATACCACCAAAAGAAAGCTCTATTTGTGGGAAAAAAATGATAAAAATTTCATTTGGGTACAGTGTTGTATGACCGCGCAATTGTCATTCAAAGCGCATCAGCGCTGAAAGCTGAAAATTGGTCTGGGCAGGAGGGGGGTTTAAGTGCCCAGTAAGCAAGTGATTAACAAGACACTTTTATTTTCCCCCCCAAAAAAAAAAGAATAACTTGTCATCTGCTTTACTGAGGTTTTGGTATGCCTTTTGCTAGATCAATAGAATTAGCCCTGGTGTTGCATACACACGGTCGGACAAAGTTGTTGGAAAATCCGATTGTTCGGAACGTGATGACGTTCGATCGTTGCGACAGGACTACGTTGCGGCTAGTAGCCAATAGCTTTGATCTCGTAATTTGATCTGGGCACTTTGTCCAATCGGAATTCTCTACAAACGATTGGACCAAGTCCGATCGGATCATGTTGTCGGAAAATTTTATATCCAGCTGTTAAACTTTGTTGGTCGGACATTCCGACAGAAAAAGTCAGATGAAACCCACACACGGTCGGATTATCCAACAACGCAGTCCGATCGGACATTTTCAGTCGGTGTGTACAGGGGCTTAGAATAGTTCCACCATACTGAAGGTTGGTTCTCTATGAACCTTAGTAGCTAATGGGCCCATCATGGCACAAGCCATATCTTTATCCATTTCCTGTAACATGATCCACAATGTGCGAGTCAGCAAAAGCTTAGTATTATGGGTGACTCTTCCTTTCTGGATCATATTCACCTTTTCCTAACTTTCCTATCCAATACTTCCATTACTTTTTATTAGCTTCCATTACACTCCATCCTTTCCGTCTTAGACATGCTGTCTGTCTGTACTGTACCCAATCTCTGTCTATTGGTCTCATCATCGTTGTCTGTACTGTACCCTGTCACAGTGACAACTATTGATGAGCTCAGTGGCTGCGTTTTATGGCACAGTGGCTGCATTTGATGGGCTTGGTGACTGTGTTTTATGGCACAGTGGCTGCAATTGATGGCACAGTGGCTGCAATTGATGACACAGTGGCTGTGTTTGATGGGCACAGTGAGCCTGCAATTGCTGCTTTTTTTTCAGTTTGCACCCCCCCAAAAAAAATTTGAGCACCAGCCACCACTGGATGGGATCATCATTGTGCCCTTCTCCTTACTTGTTGAATGACAGGCTGAGGGCATGTACATTCCAGTTGAATGCCGTTGAATGAGGCTGGCTGTCATTCAAACTGGAGGGATTATTTTCTTTTTCATTTTAATTATTTTAATTCATTATCTTGCTGCAGTTCTGCTTTCACACACATATTCACACACATATGTGAAATGTTTCCTCCACCAAAAGATTTATAATTCTGTGCAGCTATTTTTGTGATTCATATTCCTCTGCCAGACAGTACAGAATGGTGTGACAGTACCACCTTTTTTATTACAATTAAGTAATACAGCAGTTTTATTTACCCTCTCCCTAAACCTGCTGACGATGAAGAAGCATTACACTGATAAGTTATCAATTATGCTCATTCTGTTATCATAGCCGCGCAGTCTCTGACCGTCTCCTGTATCATTGTCCGCACAGTCTCTGACCATTTCCTGTATCTTTGTGGTGTGATTGTCTGTCAGCTCCCTGTCTGTGGCTCCAACTTTTCATACCGTGTTGGCAAGGTAAGAGTTTGCTTGTCATTACCATAATAAAACTGTCTCCTGTATCATTTTCTGCACAGTCTCTGACCGTCTCCTGTATCATGGCCACACAGTCTCTGACCGTCTCCTGTATCATGGCCGCACAGTTTCTGACCGTCTCCTGTATCATGGCCACACAGTCTCTGATTGCCTCCTGTATCATGGCCGCACAGTCTCTGACCATCTCCTGTATCATTGTCCACATACAGTCTCTGACCATCTCCTGTATCATTGTCCACACACAGTCTCTGACCATCTCCTGTATCATGGCTGTGCAGTCTCTGACCATCTCCTGTATAATTTTCCGCACAGTCTATGACCATCTCCTGCATCTTTCTGGGGTGATTGTCTGTCAGCTCCCTGTCTGTGGCTCCAACGTTTGATATCGTGTTAACCAGGTAAGAGTTTGCTTGTCATTACCATAATAAAACCATCTCCTGTATCATTGTCCGCACTGACCATCGTCTGTAGCACTGTCTGCACAATCTCTGACCATCTCCTGTATTATTGTCTGCATAGTCTCTCACCATCTCCTGTATTATTGTCTGCATAGTCTCTCACCATCTCCTGTATTATTGTCTGCATAGTCTCTCACCATCTCCTGTATCATTGTCGACACACAGTCTCCGACCATCTCCTGTATCATTGTCCATACACAGTCTCCGACCATCTCCTGTATCATTGTTCATACACAGTCTCTGACCTTCTCTTGTGTCATGGTTTGGACTGTCCCTCAGGTGGGCTTAGCTGTCCCTTAGCTGGGACTGTACCTTTTCTGGATTGGATGGGTTGGACTATGTCCCTCACCTGGGTTGGACTATGTCCCTCAGCTGGGTCAGACTATGACTATATCCCTTAGCTGATTTGGACTGTCCCTTAGGTGTACTGGATTGTCGCAGTCCCATAGCTGAACTGAACTGTAACACTCCTATAGCTGAATTTGGCTGTCCCTCAGCTGGATTGGACTGTCGCTTAGCTGGGACTGTCCCTTAGCTGGATTTGACTATTCCTTAGGTGAATTGGATTGTCGCAGTCCCATACCTGGATTGAACTGTGACACTCCCATAGCTGTATTGGGCTGTCCCTTAGCTGGTTTGGACTGTCCCTTAGGTGGATTGGATTGTCACAGTCCCTCAGCTGGATTGGACTGTCCCTCAGCTGGGTTGGACTGTCCCTCAGCTGGGACTGTCCCTTAGGTGGATTGGATTGTCACACTCCCATAGCTGGATTGGCCTGTCCCTCATCTGATTGGACTGACCCTTGACTGGATTGGACTGTCCCTTAGATGGGTCACACTGTCCCTTAACTGAGTAGGACTGTGTATTGGGTGGATTGGATTGTCACAGTCCCATAGCTGGATTGAACTGTCACACTCCCATAGCTAGATTGGCCTGACCCTCAGCTGGATTGGACTGTCCCTCAGCTGGATTGGACTGTCCCTCAGCTGGATTGGACTGTCCCTCAGCTGGGTCGGACTGTCCCTCAGCTGGGTCGGACTGTCCCTCAGCTGGGTCGGACTGTCCCTTAGGTGGATTGGATTGTCACACTCCCATAGCTGGATTGGCCTGTCCCTCATCTGATTGGACTGACCCTTGACTGGATTGGACTGTCTCTCAGGTGGATTGGATTGTCACAGTCCCATAGCTGGATTGAACTGTCACATTCCCATAGCTAGATTGGCCTGACCCTCAGCTGGATTGGACTGTCCCTCAGCTGGATTGGACTGTCCCTCAGCTGGATTGGACTGTCCCTCAGCTGGGTCGGACTGTCCCTCAGCTGGGTCGGACTGTCCCTCAGCTGGGTCGGACTGTCCCTTAGGTGGATTGGATTGTCACACTCCCATAGCTGGATTGGCCTGTCCCTCATCTGATTGGACTGACCCTTGACTGGATTGGACTGTCCCTTAGATGGGTCACACTGTCCCTAACTGAGTAGGACTGTGTATTGGGTGGATTGGATTGTCACAGTCCCATAGCTGGATTGAACTGTCACACTCCCTTAGCTGGATTGGACTATCCCTTAGTTGGATTGGACTGTCTGTTAGGTGGATTGGATTGTCACAGTCCCATAGCTGGATTGAACTGCCGCACTCCCATAGCTGGATTGGCCTGTCCCTCAACTGGATTGGACTGTCCCTCAGCTGGATTGACTGTCCCTTAAATGGGTCAGATTGTCCATTATCTGGGAATGTCCTTTAGCTGAATTGGACTGTCTCTTGGGTGGATTGGATTGTCACAGTCCCATAGCTGGATTGAACTGTCGCACTCCCTTAGCTGGATTGGACTATCCCTCAGCCGGATTGGACTATCCCTCAGCCGGATTGGACTATCCCTCAGCCGGATTGGACTATCCCTCAGCCGGATTGGACTATCCCTCAGCTGGATTGGACTGTTTGTTAGGTGGATTGGATTGTCACAGTCCCATAGCTGGATTGAACTGCCGCACTCCCATAGCTTGATTGGCCTGTCCCCCATCTGATTGGACTGTCCCTCGGCTATATTGGACTGTCCCTCAGCTGGGTCAGGCTGTCCCTTATCTGTTACTGTCCCTTAGCTGGGCCGGACTGTCCCTTAGCTGGGCCGGACTGTCCCTTATCTGGGTCGGACTGTCCCTTATCTGGGTCGGACTGTCCCTTATCTGGGACTTTCCCTTAGCTGGATTGGACTGTCTCTTAGGTGGATTGGATTGTCACAGTCCCATAGCTGGATTGAACTGTCGCACTCCCTTAGCTGGATTGGACTATCCCTCAGCTGGATTTGACTATCCCTCAGCTGGATTTGACTATCCCTCATGGGTTTGGCTGTCCCTCAGCTGGGTTTGGCTGTCCCTCAGCTGGGTTTGACTGTCCCTCAGCTGGGTTTGGCTGTCCCTCAGCTGGGTTTGGCTGTCCCTCAGCTGGGTTTGGCTGTCCCTCAGCTGGGTTTGACTGTCCCTCAGCTGGGTTTGACTGTCCCACAGATCGGACTACCTCTTAACTGGATTGGACTGCCTCTTAGCTTTTTGTCAGATATACACTGAAAAACTCATTATGCAAGTACCCTTGTTAACCAGTGAATTTGTTTGCTTATAAAGGGTGTGACAACAGCAAGTGATTTAGCATGAAAACAGTTTGACCAATTGAGAGACCAGAAGCAGAAATCACTTCAATCAATTAAATTCTGTTCCAGCATTGGTCTTTTTACCATTTTGTTTATTTTGTTCTAAAATTGTGTGTTAGTACACTGTGTGTAATTACTAGATTAGCAGAATTTACTTTAGTTTTCCATAAATTTAAAACAAATATGCAAAAAGGTGGAAGAGAACGTGACAAAGGGCGAAAATTTGAATCTGGTCACCAAAAAAGAAAAA
Organism: Lithobates pipiens; assembly: GCF_037356315.1. Taxonomy (NCBI): domain Eukaryota; kingdom Metazoa; phylum Chordata; class Amphibia; order Anura; family Ranidae; genus Lithobates; species Lithobates pipiens. The sequence continues at coordinate 20,057,148 of NW_027507696.1, forward strand.
AGAATATTGCTTTTGAGGAATGCAAACAAGAGCTACGTGGCTCTATGCATAAGTTTTTGAAGACAGGCAAGATAAATACAAGTCAAGAGGTGCCTGAGCATCAACACGAGACGATGGAATCAGTTTTGACTGAAATAGAAGATGATTCACAGCCAAGCACTTCTGTTGAATCTGAATCGTATGCCATTTGGGGTAGCGCAGAAGAAGGAATTCAAGAAAGACCTAGTGTTCCTGATTCTGAGCAATCAGAGTCTACATATCAGCCTCTAAGTTATGATCCTGGAGAATGGACTTTTCCAGTGGAAGATAAAGACCGAATCTGTTTTATACAGAAAGGACCAGTAAGGGAAGAAAATTTAACTTTTCCATTAGACAGTGGAAAAAGACATTTTTCTACCTTTCATTACACCAGGGTTCTAAGCAACAAGGAAACACAAGACCGGCGCTGGTTAGTTTATTCCAAAAGCAAGGACTGTGTTTTCTGTTTTGCCTGTCGTTTGTTCTCACCATTAGGGAGCGCTTTAGTGTCTAATGGCTGCAATGACTGGAAGAACCTGAGCAATCGTCTTGGTTTGCATGAACACAGTTCTGACCACTTAAAGAACATCATCACATGGATGGAAACTGAGAAAAGATTTAGATGTGGGAAAACTATTGATGCATCGGTGCAAAAGCAAATACTCCTGGAAAAGCAACGTTGGCATGAAATTCTGGAAAGGCTTATAGCCACTGTTCAATTCTTGTCATGCCATAACTTGCCATTTCGAGGACACAGAGATAATTTAGAGGAAGAGAATAGTGGCAATTTTATCGATCTAATAAAGCTTTGTGCAAGGTTTGATCCTGTTCTTCGTGAACACTTGCAACGAATTGAAGCGAAACGTATTCACAACCATTACTTGGGAAAAAACATACAAAATGAACTAATTTCATTGATGGCCAAACTTGTCAAGCAAAAAGTAATTGAAAAAATTCTTCAAGCTAAATATTATTCCATAATTCTGGATTGCACTAGGGATGTGAGCCACATTGAACAGATGACTGTGGTATTACGACATGTTGATGAAATATCTGGAGATGTTGAAGAGCATTTTATTGGATTTTTACCAGTTGAGAAAACGACAGCTGAAGAGTTAACTAAAACCATACTGCTGGAAATTGAGGAATCAGGTTTGGACATCAAAAATTGCCGTGGTCAAGGATATGACAATGGAGCAAACATGCGAGGGGAGAAAAGTGGTGTAAAAACTAGGATATTAAATATCAATCCTTTAGCTTTTTTTACACCCTGTGGTTGCCATAGTTGGAATTTGGTTCTGGGTGATGCAGCAGCATCTTGTGTAAAAGCCAAATTATTTTTTGGCGTTTTGCAAAGACTTTACACATTGTTTTCTGGCTCATCCAATAGATGGGCAATTTTAAAAGAGAAGGTAAATATTACCCTCAAGCCATTGTCAGAAACCAGATGGGAGTGCAGAGTCGAGAGTGTAAAGGCTGTCCGTTACCAGCTAAAAGAAATTGCTGAGTGCCTGGAAGAGATGACACAGATGAATGCTGATCCTGCTTTCTGTAGTGAATGTAATTCACTAAAAGAAGAAATTTTGTCATACGAGTTTGTTCTGTCATTAATTGTATGGTATGAGATTTTAGTAAAAATCAACCTTATCAGCAAGGTGTGGCAAAAGTCTTGTATGCAGCTGGACACTGCAGTAAAACATTTGGAGGCCTTCCTGTGCTGGCTGAAAGAATATCGCCAACATGGCTTTAATTCTGCCATTGTTACTGCCAGAGAAATTGCTGAAGAAATGGACATTCCAAAAGAATTTCGACAGTGCAGGATACGCAGGACCAAAAGAATGTTTGATTATGAGTGTCCAGATGAAGCAGTTGTTAACCCTGCAGACAGGTTTAGAGCAGAATATTTCAATGTTATTGTCGACAAGATTCGTGCTAGTGCTGAGCCTCGCTTTGAAGGTTTAAAAAGCTATGTCAGCAATTTTGGATTTTTATATGATATCTCCTCTTTATGCATGAAATCTGAGAAAGACTTATTAGAAGACTGCAAAGAACTTGAAGCCCTACTTACTTTACCTAATTCTTCTGATTCTGACATAAGAGGTCTGGAATTGTATGAAGAGCTACGAATGTGTATGCGTACTGTACCTCCAAAATTGAATATGTCCGATTCCTTGAAATATCTCATTGATAACAATTTAACTGACGTTTATCCAAACATCTATATTGCATTGAGAGTCATCTTAACAATTCCAGTTACTGTTGCATCAGCTGAGAGGAGCTTTTCAAAACTAAAATTAATAAAAACTTACTTAAGATCAACTATGAGCCAAGAGAGATTATCTGCCTTAGCAGTTTTGTCCATTGAACGTGATCTGGCTTCAAAATTAAATTATTCATCTGTGATAGATGAATTTACAACTGCCAAATGTAGGAGAATGTTTTGAAACTTCTGATATTGAAACATTAAAAAAAAATGTATTACTGTTAAAACTTTCCAGGGGATTTGTGTATGAGCCCCAACTATAGTTAGCACATGTATTGTGGCATTGTATATTGAAACAAAGTTTTTTTTTGTTTGTTTTTGTTTTGATTGACTTTCAGTAAGTGCCTGAGAATTCTAATAGGGCACTCTTACACCAGGCTGTTTTCCTGCAGGCACCGTAAATAGACACGTGTACAGAATTGACAGGCATTTATTGGAGCAGCACCATGGTAGCTGCAGATCAAACAGAAGCAGCTTCCTTGGCTGTATAGGATAGGAGAGTTTAATGTCACTTTAAGGCTGTCAGCAGATTGGCCTCTACAAACTCAACAGTGTCTAAAAATGGAGAGCAACTAAGGAAGTGCAAAGTGGGGTGAGACAGTGTACTACTACTACTACATTTTAAACAGTATAGACACTAAATCTACCAGGACTTAATTTTCTGACAAAACTTCCAATTTAAGGTTTTTTTTATATTTTATTGATGTTTTGCTAAAGAAAACAAGAAACTGAGTTATTTTCTTACTTGAGAAATATTGCACTTTACACCTATTATGTTCCATGCACTACTGAGCAAATATGCCAAGTTACATATTTCTATGTTTTTATGTTTTCCATTTTTGTAAAAAAAATCACTTGTTGCATCCTTGTTGCATTAAACAGGTTATATGCAAGAATAAGTTTGTTGACACATTTATTTTACATTTACAAGACAGACAGCACAGAGAATAATAAGTAGGCAGCTGCACAATTTGATCTATATCTGTGTGCGTGTAACATATATATATATATATATATATCTATATATATATATATATCTATATATATATATCTATATATATATATATATATATATATGTATATATATATATATATATATATATATATATATATATATATATATATATATATATATATATATATATATATATATATAATCATACCTACCCACCCACCCTATGTTATGATAGTTGATTAAAAAATAATTGGTTAGAGAAATTTATAGCAACTGTGAATTCATAGGATTTAAGTTAATATATGCATTTATACAGTTAATTTTTAATAGTTTTTTAAAATATTTTTGCCATTATGGGTGTGAGTGGGGCCTCATGTCTAAGTTTTGCCTAAGGCCTCACAAAGTCTAGAGCCGCCTCTGTCTATATCTTTTTGTCATAACCAATTAAAATAACCACCAAGCAAAGATAAAAAGACAATGGGCTCTGTTAAACATTTACTCTGTCCTAAATTGTATGCAACTTGTTTTTAGAATTATTAGTAACTCAGTACTTGTTTGGCACGCTAGCCTTTACTTTTCTAATGTTATCAAATAACTCATGCCCATTGTAACATGTATTAATATAGTGGCTCTCAGCTATCTGTCTGTAGACTGCAGAATCATTGCCACTAGTCTGTTTTCAAATCCAAAAAATACATTTGAAAAGGGTAGAGGTCTTTTTGCTGTGCGGGAACCCTAGCAATCTAGAATATTTGTCATTTTGTAGCCTAGTATTCTCATCAGTTAATTTATTGCATTCATGTTTTATTGTCTTTTATTGTTCATTGTATTATTTGCATTGTCATTTATTATGTTTGGTAATAATATACTTATATAATTTACTTCTAGTTAGTTTTGTGCCTATTTCCTATATTCTAATGCTAACCATAGATTATGCTAGTTTCAGCCACAGATTGCAGGAAAGAAAATCTCTTGATTCCCCCATTAACACAGTCAGTGTTGATGGGGGAACAAAACATTGAGACCTCTCAAAAAATTGTGATTTTAAAGGCAATATCAACAAAAAAAAAAAAAAATTTTTAATGAAAGTAAATTTGTCTAAAAAAATATATAATTTATTGAAGGACAAAAAGACAATCCTAAAATGGCAGCAATCCTATAGATGAAAACCAAAGGTACTGAACATTGAATACATAGATACGCATCAACATAACAATAGAAGTGGCAAAATATCAACTGCAGATACACCAAAGAGAACATGTAAAAACATCACTCAATGTGGTAAGTAGTTGTAAAGTCAGACACGTTTCGAAAAAAGTGCATATGAATTCTTCATCAGGGACAGAAAGCCACTATCTGAAAATGCAGAGTATGATAACAGTACATGAAATGCAAGCATACTCCAAAAATTATATAGCAATGGGGAGCCACCGCGCCTGGCAGTAAACAGCGATGCCGTCACCATGGAGATGGCGACGCACCATGTCAAGCATCCCCAGAACGGCGCGGCCACCGCAATGAGGCGTCACCATGACGACGACGCTGCTCACCGAGCAAGGGAGGTAACCCATGCCCAAGGTGGAGTGGTCACGTGGCCAAACAGCCAATCCCTGCTGGAAGGGGAGGGGCCACCACGCAAGCACAGTGATCACAAAGTGATCCCTCCCCACCATATACAGGTATAGACCTCTGCCGGGCTAGAACACTCAATACAGGATACACCTGTACAAAAGGAGGTATAAACCAACCCAGAGCCGGCAAGGAACAAAAGGTCAGGCCTGGTGGCCGACCATAGGGCAGACTGCAAGCCATAATTAGGGGACAGGACCCAACAAAAGCTGCATCCATGAGACCGGAGATAAATGTACCTAATCATCTGCACTCCAAGGAAAAATGAAAATCCCTGACACACTGGTATAACCCCTGAGAGGAACCCAAGAAGCGGTATATAATGCCGCCACTATGGGTCCCCCAGGGGAGACTCCCATCTGATCCACATGAGGGAAACACCCATATGATCCCCATGAGGGCCTACGTGTGTCGGGAATGCGGAGGTGACAACCAAAAGCAAATGCCCAGATGGAGAAGTGTCCCAATCTTAAAAAAAAACACAACATAATAGACAATGTTGAAAAATATATACAACTTGCAAAGAAAAACATCTCAAATTGCAAATAGCAATATAAAGTACCCTTGATGTTGAAAACAACACGGGAATATCAGCTATGTGCAAAGAGAGCATAACAACAATAATTAAAGAAAACCCCCATATATTTGTTCAAGATGGTTCCAATCCTAAATAATTCCTAACAGGAGAGGGGGGAAAAAAAAAGGGGGGTGGGGGGGGGCTGTATGGCTTAATGTCATATGGAAAGGCATACATATCTTATTGGAGCAATCTCCACTTAGTCCATTTTATCGCACTTGAAGTCTTCTAGAAAAGGCCTGAAGCTTTCTGCCTCATTTAAATCTGGAGGAGTGGTAGCATTTAAATATCTAATCCAGCGCATTTCACGCTGAAGAAGCTGAAGAAGTATTTTATTCCAGTCCCCTCCTCTTATTGGTACATGTACTCGATCAAGAACCGTGAAGTTGACCATCGGCATTTTGTAGCCATGTCTTTTGGCTACATGTCTCCCAAGTAGGAGATATAAATTACACATCCTCATACTAAATAGATGCTTACTGATACATTGTCCCAAATCCTGTCTGGTCTTCTCAACATAAAAGGCTCCACATTTACATTGTAGAAGATAAATGACTCCTTTGATTTTGCAATTAGCGAAGTGTTTCATCGGAAGTTCTCTGACTCATGACCTCACAAAAGGAGCACGACCCACATGGATAAGTCCCCCAAGTTTGCAAGGATCTTGTCGCTGGTTACCTTTATACTCACTCTGAGTAAGCAGACCCCCAATGGAGCCTGCCCTTCGAAAGGTGATCTGTGGGTTGGCAGTAACCAGACCTGAAAGAATGGATCACCTGTGAGTATAGGCCAATGTTTGGTGAGAATTTTTCTCACTTTATCGTGTTCATTGGAATAACGCAGTATAATTCTCATTGTGTCATCGTTTTTCTTTGTCTTTTTCTTAAATAGCAAATTGTGCCTGTCTAAATCCTTCACACGATTGAAGACCTTCTTCAAGCATGACTTGGTATAACCCCTAATTAGTAATCTCTTACTTAGTTTGTCCGCCTCTTGTTGAAAGGCTTCTGAAGTTATACGTTTCATTCGGACAAATTGACCATAGGATATAGATTTTTTAAGAGGCTCCGGGAGGAAGCTACTGGCATGCAGAAGGGAATTGCCGGCAGTCTCCTTCCTGTATAGCCTACTTGTTAATTTACCCAACTGATCCTTAGAAATACAAATATCCAAGAAATGAATATTGTCATAATCGTATGACATAGTAAAAAACAGGTTGAATCCATTCTGATTCATTTCTTTCAAACATTGTTTGAGAGTCTCCTCAGGGCCACTCCAGACAAGAAACACATCGTCTATGTAACGTTGCCACAGCCCAATGTGCTGTGTGTACATAGACAGGTGGTCATTAGATAGAAAAGGCTTCTCCCACTCCCCCAGGTACAAGTTGCCATATGAGGGTGCACAGCATGTCCCCATAGCCATGCCTTGCACCTGGAGGTAGTGGGAGCCTTTGAACAAAAAGACATTGGAGGTAATTTACTAAGATGAATGCACTGCACCGGTTCATACCTTAATTTGTGTGCCAAATAAATTATTAAGTGAGCGTATGAACCGGCGCACACATAAGCGCAACAGATAATATATGCCATTGATAATAGCGCACACCGTATCATTAACAGTCCATTCACACAGGGGCAACACAACTTCCAGCATGACTTTTTGAGGCAACTTGAACACGACTTGAGTGTGAATCAAAGCACGACTTGAGGCGACTTACAACACGACTTGGGGCGACTTATAACACGACTTTAAGTTGCCCCCAGGCCAGGCGACTTTAATTTAAAGAAAAAAAGCCCGGCATGGGTTCCCCTCCAAGAGCATACCAGGCCCTTCAGGTCTGGTATGGATATTAAGGGGAACCCCGCACCAAAAAAAATGGAGTGGGGGCCCCCCTCAAAATCCATACCAGACCCTTATCCGAGCACGCAACCTGGCAGGCCACAAGAAAAGGGGGGACGAGAGAGCACCCCCCCCTCCTGAACTGTACCAGGCCACATGCCCTCAACATTGGGAGGATGCTTTGGGGTACCCCCCAAAGCACCTTGTCCCCATGTTGATGAGGACAAGGGCCTCATCCCCACAACCCTGACCGGTGGTTGTGGGAGTCTGCAGGCAGAGACCCAAGGGGGCTTCCAGATTCCGATAAGTCCCCGCCCGCAGACCCCCACAACCACCCACCAGGGTTGTGGGGATGAGGCCCTTGTCCTCATCAACATGGGGACAAGGTGCTACCCCAAAGCATCCTCCCAATGTTGAGGGCATGTGGCCTGGTATGGTTCAGGAGGGGGGCGGCTCTCTTGTCCCCCTCTTTTCCTGTGGCTTGCCAGGTCGCGTGCCAGGTTGCATGCTCGGATAAGGGTCCGGTATAGATTTTGAGGGGGACCCCCACACCATTTTTTTTTAGGCGTGAGATTACCCTTAAAATCCATGGTAGACCTGAAGGGTCTGGTATGGAGTTTGAGGGTGACTCCCACGTCATTTATTTTTTGGCGCGGGGTTCCCCTTAAAATCCATACCAGACCTGAAGGGCCTGGTATGGAATTTCAGGGGACCCCCACGCATTTTTTTTCTTAACACTAACATGACCTGTGTGCAAATAGCCTTAAAAAGAAACATAAAAGTGAGCCAGCGCAAAAAAAATCAAGTTGAGAGGTGCGCTTGTTCAACTTATGCAAATGAATCTACGTGGCTTGACATTTGCTAAGATTTTGCCGGCGCAGTGAACCAAAGCACTTGAATGTGCGCAAATGCTGCTTGCGCATGTGCAGTGCATAAATTGACCTTGCGCAGTTCTAAATGTATTTGCAGGCGCAGCAGGCTTGTTCAGAGAAAGTTACTTTTCCATTCAATTTTGGGCATATTTGTTCCTTGGACAGTTATAACTATACTTCCTCACATCACCCACATCACCCCCATAATATTGGTACTTTCAGCTTCTTTTAATTCTGAGTTGAATAATGCGTGCGCCATGTCTATAGCGGCGCATCGATCGCCGCCTCCCGTGCGCCGGCATGTTAATAGTAAATGGGGAATTGCGCTGTGTTACATGGCGCAAACCGTTTCTAAAACAGCCCCATTGTGTCTTAATATAAAGTCGAGTGTCTGTAGTACAAATATGTTGAATTTCCATTCGGTGGTTGATGTTTGTTGTAATAATTGCCCAGTAGCAGCTACACTTAGGTCATGAGGAATACTATTGTATGACTCAACGTCTATTGTCACCAATATTGCCGAGTCAGGGATTTCCATGTTTTCCAATATTTGTAGTAGATGTATTGTGTCCTTGGTGTAGGATGCCAATTCCAGAACATGGGTTCTCAGATGATGATCTATAACCTGACTGATCCCCTTGGAAATACTCCCAATACTGGAGATAATGTGTCTCCCCGGAGAAATTTTCTTATCTTTATGCCCCATAGGGAGTAGTTGGAATTTGGGGGTGTCTGGTACATATAAATTCCAACATGTCAATAGTAATAGCCCCCAGCCTATGGGCTTCATCAACCAGGTCATAAAATTCCTGGTTGAACCTATTTACCATAGAGGCTGAAATTTTATGGTAACATTCTCTTGTTCAAAATCTTCAAATACATGGCTTCATACATAGAATTGTCCATCAGGACAATATTCCCACCTTTGTCAGATCCCTTGATGGTTATATCAACATTATTTTTAAGGGATTTCAATGCTTTTTGTTGCTCAGAACTAAGATTGTTTGCTACCTTTGCTGTATTAATGGTTTCAATTTCCTTGGTTGTTAATTTAACAAACAAAGCAAGGGTAGGCTTCTGGTTTAGCGGAGGAAATTTGTCAGATTTCCTCTTAAAGATTTTATTAGATTGTGAAATATCCTGTACTTTATCATCATCCTCATAGCTGTCAAAATCATCTTCCCAGATGTCCATACTTAACTCATTCTCCTGCAGCAGCAGGTTCAGATCCTTAAGGTCCCTGAAATCAGCTGTTGTAAGATTAGGAGCAACGGCTTTCTATTGTGCATATTGTTTTTATACATACTTTTAAAGAGTAACGTTTACTAGAATTTCATATTAACCAATATATATTTTATTTTATTTATATTATTATTCATATTATTATTATTGTTATTATTATTATATAGTAGTGGTCTTATCAATATTATTATTCAATGTGTAAATCAAAAATTATTATTATTTAATAATTTATTCTGTGGTTTCCATAGATTTAGAAATTTTAAATGTTGAACTTTAGATAACCTCTCTGCTTCTTTCTCATAATTTTTATAAGATAGTTTACTGGGTGAAAGTTCATTGTTTTAGTTTTTAAGTAAGCGCTAATTAGAAAAGAATACACTTGACAGCACATAAATTACAGGAGATAAGATAAGAGCATCTTATACTTTGGGTCTAGAAATAATTAGGTGGAATATGGGAAAGTATGTACAGAACATTAAATTAAGTTTGACAGGGTCAAACAAAGGTCTGCTTGTGCCCTTATTAAAACTGTTAAAATACATCGAATAAGGAAGTACTGATATATGTATATTAATAATAAGACAATATTGAATAAAGTAATTAGCGCTGTATGGAATGTGTGTGTGTGTATATAAATGTATGTATGTATGTGTGTGTGTGTGTATATATATATATATATATATATATATATATATATATTACCTTTTGTATCAATTGCCTTCCCTTCCTTTTTAGATTGTATGCTAAATACAGAGGGCCTTCTGATTCCTCTTGTACCAAATTGTAATGTAACTGTAATGTCCGCCCTCATGTTGTAAAGTGCTGAGCAAACTGTTGGTGCTATATAAAACCTGTATAATAATATATATATATATATATATATATATATATATATATATATATATATATATATATATTGTACAGGATGCCAAGGTTGGGTCCTGGACGGGTGCTATTTAGCACCAGTATTCGGGTTGTGGTCCCTTTAGGGAGTCACGGTAGACTTCAGCTGGTGAGGAATTCCGGGAGTAGTCAATCAGGAGAGGACTGACTCGCAGTCCACTCTATATTAATAGAGAGTTAGTTGGGACCCGGAATTTGCGAGGCTCTGAAGTGATATTCGGGTGGGAAAGAGCCTCCCTCCCTGACCACAGGGATTCAGCACACAGGGGGTTAAAGGCCTCCAGAAAACAGCTCATAAAAGATAGGAAGTAGTGAAGAGGTGGTGGTGAGGAGGAGAAGGTGATTTTACACCTGTCTGATGAGCTGCGTTGCTGTTTGGAGGCTGCTAAAGATTCGATAAGGACTCTCAAAACTCTGGGGCGAAGACCCGGCTACAAAACTATGTGTTTTTCTTAAATTTTTGCTTTGTGCTGAAGATAAGCAGACTTTGTTTTATGCTGAAGATAAGCAGACTTTTGTTTTATATTTTGACCTGTGTGCTGAAGAAAGCCTTATTTTTGATTTGCTTATAAATAAAAGTCTTTTGGTTTTCAAGTTTAAACGGTTTATGTACTTTGTCCCGTGGAGCTATTATCCCCAAAGTTTACAGTATATATATATATATATATATATTATGTAGATTATACACTTAGGATTATATAGTGAGACATATAACACATCTGGTGGGGTTATTGAAAATTCATTCTCCCAAAAGTCGTAAATCTGTAATTCTTGAACTTAGTTAAATCTTATCAAGATGCGGAGAGTTTAATAACACAGCTGGGTGCCAGACTGTCTCTACACAGGTGTTTTTAATTGGACAAAAGCAATTATAAATCACTTCAATGAACATATAGGAATTCTGGGAATAATTACGTTTATCTGGTTATAGAACAGGTGTCAGATTTATGGTTCGTTACATTGACGTAGATCTTAGCGACCAATCAAATGTAGGAGAGATGATTAAGCTAAGGCTTGTAAAAAGGGTATATAAATGCAAGCTCTACAATTGTTAGTCAGACAAGTCAGATAGGCGTCTATCAGGCTGACTGTTTGTCTATGCAGCCCTATTGCAAGGGTCCGTAACTTGTCTCCTCGTACGAGAGAAGACTTCTTAACTTGTTCCCGAGCGTGGTCTCAGGTGAATTTCCCTCACAAACTTGGTCGAGCTGGAGCCCAGAACTCTGTGAGGGGACCGGTCCACTGGTCGACCAACTGGTCCCTATCAGGTGACGGGTTCCCAAGAATTGGCAGAAAAGTACCATTCTGGTTCAAGGTGAGAACAATTCACAATTGTTTCAATGTGGTTAGGGAATAAGAATACCTCAATCTAATATGCTTGTATTGTAAGAAACTGTATAAATTAGACCTGTATCTTGTAATACTTTGAACATAAACCTGTATGTTATCAGCTGTTATTAAACATGCATTGCTGAAGTTCTGCCTGGTTCAATACTGTACTATTCTACTTCACGTGCGAATAAATAAAAATCCTTAACTGTTTCAAAATGATCAAACTTTTTATTAAGGCGAAAAGATAGCCCTAAAGAGAGCACATAGCTCTCAGCAGGTTTAAGTACATGTGATGATAAATTAATAATGTTAACATTTGTGTTGCCATTAAATCCTGTGTTTGGGGTGGTGTGAGGGATTGTGTGAGGGTTACTTTGTCTAAAAAAATCCTCTAAGTGTGTTTGTGTTTTAGGAATTGCTCCTAAATGTTTAATAATCTTAGTGATTTTACCTTTGCCTGTGTTGGGCTCTTTAGCATTTTCACTGTTACTATGGGGGTTTCTAGATGAACTCCCATTTTTACCTCCACGTGCATTTTGCATTTGTTGTGACTCAGTGGTCCGTTTCTTTGTGACTTGTTGAAGTTCCATATCCATCTCTTGTCTGGAAAAGGGACCTTTTCTCTTTCTTAAAGACCCATCTATATGAGAAGAAGCCGAGGAAGAAGCATTAGAGGGTGTGTCTGAATTATAATCATGTTTATTGTCCTGACTCTTGGTGAATTTTTTCTTACTTCTCATCTTTTCTCACTCTGTGTATGGCATGAAATATTACAGTGGTCCCGGCCACATAGACAAATGCTGGAGGCGTCAGGCAGAAAAAGGGACACTCCTCTACATCTTTTGGTCTTGCCCAGCACTTCTGCACGACAGTCCGAAGAATTACACAAAAATTCACGGCTTACACGATAAGTGATGATCCAGCTTTCATCCTGCTACATGACACTACAATCCCGGCACAGAAATACAAAAAGTTGATAGTAAGGCACCTATTGAACGCAGCCAAATCCTGCCACTCTTGCGGAACAAAAGTTCAGCCCCAACTAAAGGGTTTTGGCTGCGCAGAGTGGAGGAGATCAGAAGGTTGGAGGACTTAGTCCTTACAGCACAAAATAAACAAGATCAACACTCCCAAGCATGGATGCTTTGGAATATGTTCATACTCACCGATGAAGGAATAGCCATGCTTGCCACTTAAAACAAAGAAACACAACAGAAGACGTGCCACTTGGGCCTACCTCCTCATACCCCCCTCCCCTCCCCCCACCCCCCTTCTAGACTTCTTGTTTCCCCTTCCTTCTTTCCTCCTTCCTCCCTTTCTCTTTTTTGTTTCTTCTATTCTCTGTGGAACTTCTTTGTTCCCAACTGCTAGAGTCCTGAGATTTCTTCTTGATGTGTTTGAATTCAGGGATTACACGGTTCAACCCGGCTTATGTTTACAAAGACGCAATGATGTACATCATACATAAAACTTGGCTTTTGTTAATGAAAGTTAATTACAGATGCTGAATATTTAACTACAAAATATCGATGCCACTGTTATTAATATGTCATGTACCCACCTGTGAACATCAACTATGGTGATGAGAATTGTACTGTGTTTTTTTCTGTAGATTCTTTGTTCTCTTCCTTTCGTTTGGAAAACAATAAAAATTTATATTTGGAAAAAGAAATATTACAGCGGTTGGTTTTGGAATGGTGTATGCTTCCTCCATCTGCCTAGGAGGAAGCATACACCATTCCAAAACCAGCCACTGTAATATTTCATGCTATACACAGAGTGGTGCACTGGTGCACCTGGTATATGTGAGTGCCCTTTTGGGGGATTGTTCTTATTTGTTTAAATAAAACGTTTAAAGCGATATCACACTATTGAGGCTTTTTATTCCCCATTATAGCCGAGATACTACGTGGGAAGCCCAGGATCCTGTCACCATTATAGAACCCAGGGATGGTTCACAAGCGTGTATTGACTGAGCATAATTTCTAAGTCACATGCTCCAAGGTGAGCATTTAATACCTATGGGGTCACTGGAATAAGAGCACAAATGCATGATCTGCAACACCTGTCAATAATTTCTAGATGCATGGATTTATAAGCATGTCAGCAGTGCTATTACTGGATACCATGCATATGCATTTTTTTCAACAGGACTGTCACAGCATTGTTTTATAAAAAGACTTGTTTTTCGCACAATAGCACTTTTTGCTATTTAAAGTGGGACTAGTGTTGTTCCCTATATACCACCGGATATCTGTGTTACAAAGCACTTGGATGCACATGAGCACTTTATTGTTAATGTTTTAATTGACATATTTATTGTTTTATTTTTGTCATATCACATCTATGCCACATATGTCACTTACGCCACATTAACATTACATGTGTTTGTTTTAATTTTCAGCACACATTTATTCTGTAATATTCTAAAGCGCAGCGTATAATTTACTATTTAAAATAATCTATATCCACTGAACTTCTTCAAAGAATGATAAATTGGTCTAACAAGAATGGTCCTATAAAGCCCCATACACACTATCAGATTTTCTGCTGATTTTTGTGTTCAGATTTACCAAAACCATGTAGTGTAAGGGCCTGCCTGATTGCATATAAATTGAAACTCCTAAGGTTTGACCTCATATTATATGTTTTTTGGTAAATCTGAAGGAAAAAATTAGCAGAAAATCTGACAGTGTGTATGGGGCTTTAGGGAGATTCCCCTTCACTTCCTGTCCTGTAAGAACAACAGGGGGTAGGGGGAAATCTCTCCATAACAAGGTGAATCCCCTCTTTGTCAACAAAACATTTCTCCCTACTGGAAGATTTCTGCTCAATTTTTTTGACAAATGTTGGATTTTCTCTCACTTTCAGTCATTTCATCTGTGCTCATCAGTAAAAACAGAAACGGTGAAGTTCCCCAGTAGAGACACAGACAACAACAAAAAAATGATGTTCTAACCTTTCCCCCAAAATAAAAAAAAATTGCTTTAGATACAAATACATTTTTTATGCTTTATGCTAGTTTAATAAATGTAACAGGCCAATTAAAATGACAATAATGTTTTCATGTGATATCTTTCATTGTAAACAAATTGGGAACAAACTGATCCTGAAGACTGTGACCATAATGAGACTCTGGTTGGTTATGAAATCACTGGATGGGAATACTTTACAGATATACTGAAGCTAGAGACAACATAGCAAGGTAGCCTGATAATGCATCAGTGGAGACAATTTAACACCATGGCAATAAAATAATTATTTTTGGATAGTACTGTTTAGATGACATTTTTTTCCATTTTATCTCTGAAACCATAAGGCACTATCTATAAAGCAGCCTAAAGTGAATGCACACTGTTGACACTGGATACAGTGTCTGGTAAAATTTAGTTTACATAGCATGTCATAAAGATTATCATTGCTTTGTTTTTCATTAAAAACATGTTTTTTTTTTTGTTAATATGCATTCAGAGAAAAAAAATATGATAAGATGATTTTATTTAATTACTTGGCCCTTATAAAGTACAATTTATTGGGTTTATTTAATAGAGACGTAGAGAATGTTCATTTAGTATTATGAATAAAGTGACTGTACTCACTTTAAATATCCAATTTGACTTTGAATTTGAAAAATGAATGATTTTGCTGTACATACAAAATTATCCAGTATATAATTATATATAATTCTTAATTATTTTATTATTAGCTTAATTAAAATAGCATTTATATTACAATATAATTATTATATATATAATTTAGATTTCATATTATACATAAAATATAATATATAATTATGTTTTTATTAGTTTCATTCTCTAAACCAAGCTAAGTGAACATTTGCTTTGTTTAGTGAACAGTCTCTAGTCCTTTAGAAAACCCCAATGAATCAGTTGTTACTTCTGTAGTGATAAGATGTGTTTAATCCTAGCCTGGATTCAGTGTCCATTCTACCTGCTTTGCACAGGTTCCTCTTACAACATAAAATTGTACTGGTCAGTTAACTAATCTTTTGTGTAAGGGTCCTAGCTAACAGATAAATGGATGTCTCTTTTGGCTCTCAGCACAAGCATAAAGCCAGAATTTAGCTTGTAGGCACAGTCTGCTTCCTCCACTGTTGGTGGCGCCCAACAAAGCAGCGTCACAGCTTAGAGAAGAAGTCAGGGGAAACTCTGTGGTTTCCTGGTTCCTTGAGGCAGTGTTTTGGTTGGCTGCCCTGCATCCACGCAACCCTTGGCGGCCATCTTGTGTCAGCAGAGTATTTTTAAGTCCCTGCTCCCCAGGTTTTGTCATGGATTCGCAGGTTGGTAATGTAGGGACCGGTTGCCTGTCTGTCAGGGGCAGTATTAGCAGCAGGGAAAGGTTCCAGGCAGGGAGGGAAAACTTACGGCCCTCAATCACTTGGACATTTTTCTGTTTGGGTATGATACGGCCAGGCCGCATTCTGCCCCTCCAGACGCTGTCAGTTCAGCTGACACCTGTTCTGCTACATACTGTTGGGACTTATGAATGCTACCGGTTGGGCCTTCTCCCACCAGTTCTATTGTAAACTGTTTTGAATTTATTACAATACAAGTTCTACTAATTGCACCTGGACTGTGTGTGTTATTACTGCCGCACCACATTGCACCCACTCACAAGCTCTATGCTCAACCCTGTACAATCATCATTCCAATAGGAATACTAAACAGAATTCCCATCTTAAAAAGTTTTTTCAAAAACAAGTATACCCCTCACTTCTTCCTCTGAGGACAACTCCAAAATGTTGGATTTCTCATTACTTTCCATCTAAAAGATAATATACCCCATGACAAATAGAGGGTGGATCCCCCCATCAGGGACACAGCAATAACCTGACAGAAGGTTTGACCCTTCCCCAGAACTGAAAAAAAAACACTTCTAGGTACTAGAAAAGTGAAAGTAAACAAAAAAAAATCTATTTATTGGTAACATTAGTTTTCTCATTTCAGTTTTTTTTTCAGTTTTTGTTAAATTGCTAATCCTACAAATAACAACCTTCTTGTCCTAGGGTGGCTACACTCACTCCACCACTGTATGTATAAGGGGAACCATGGCTGACACCCAGGCTGGACTTCAAACATGTCTGCCGTTGTTCATCTTCATTACCTGGGAGTAAATGGAATCAGTAGTTTACACAGAAAATATAAAAAATTTACTATCAGTTCCTCTAAGAGCCCTTTCACACTGGGGCACGGGGCTCATTTGCGGTAAACTGCTGCTAGTTTTAGCGGTGCTTTACCACTGTTATAGCGGCGCTTTTTGCCCACTAGCGGGGCACTTTTAACCCTGCTAGGGGCCAATCAAAGGGTTAAAACCTCTACCCAAAAACACAGCTGCCGAAGTGCTTTGCAGGCACTTCAGCAGAGCTGCCTATTGATTTCAATTGCAGGGGCGGTTTAGGAGTGGTGTATACACCATTCCCGCCCCACCCCAAAGATGCAAGCGCACTGCCCCAGGCTTGAGAGGCACTTTTCAGGTGCTATTTTTAGCGCTAAAACATCAGAAAAGCATCTTTAGTGTGAAAGGGGTCTAACAGGAAATTCCAAGGACACTGCATTTCTGGCAAGATCCGCAAGTATTTCCCATACTTTCTGAAAATGGTCTTAGGCTTCATGTACACTTGAACTACTTTAACCGCCGAGTGCGGGAAAATGCCATATGTTGCAAAATCGTCTTGTAACTTTACCGCGATTTTGCACGTTTTCCAGCCAGCAGTCAAAATGTTCCTATCCTGGACACGATTCTTCCGCATTCAAGAGAGTGAGGTTAGGGGAGGCTGAACCTTCCCTAACCGCAGCAGCTTCTAAACGATCCTAAAAGCCTATGTGTACATAGACACATACAGTATCTCACAAAAGTGAGTACACCCCTCACATTTTTGTAAATATTTAATTCTATCTTTTCATGTTAAGCATGTATTTGCAAATGTGGCAAACCCTGTTTTTAACGTAAAATGACAGGACAATTTGGTTTGTTGCAGGTTGGTTGGTAAGTTAAGCTGGGAATTTTTCTTTGTTTTTGTATGACATGCGTTGCCATTCCATGTGCTCTTTGCTGTTAAGGCCAGCAACTACTGAGACAATAAACAGCCTGGTCAAGTGTGTGTAGCACTAACCCCTGAAGGAGCTGCTGGAATTTGATTCGGGCCTGCAATACACTACAGTACAATATAATATAATACAATATACCTGTATTGTAACCTCAGGATTTACTGGCTCCACCTGTTGTGAAAAAACAACACTCCACACAACTGGATACTTAACCAAAAATGTTTTAATGTGAATATGTTTCAAAAGGTGGTTACAGTAATTTTGCTGTCATCCCACTATAGAACGACAGTACAATGGATTTCAACATAAACAATTGCATACAATATATATATATATATATATATATATATATATATATATATACCCGGGAGCTCCCCCTACTTTTAAAGCTATACGTGAGATCTCACTTAAAGTAGAGTCTTTGATCTTCTTGTCTTTGCTAGCTGAAGTAATTCCTTGTGATTTGTAAGCCACAGATTAAAGTAAGTTAAGTTGAGGTAAAGGTGCTCCTGGTGTAATTTCAGTAACTATGTTACAAGGCTCAGAACGTCAGGCCTCAATCCTGCTCAGTGTCAGTTGCTCTGCTCCTCCTCCGCAGAACTATAAATCCCAGTGAGGCATGTGTATGAGTCTGAGTGTGAAAGTTAACAAACTGTGGGCCACAACCTGCTCACCAACTGGATCGGAACTCCGTGTAGTAGCTCTGGTCCGGTGACTGCAACTTGCTTCTCCGTCAACTGGCTCTGTCACTCCGTTTCACTATGCTGGGTGAACTGGTCCTCCTATGCTCAAAACGAGTGTCTCTGTATTTCTCCAATCCGGTCACTGTGTCTCCGACACCGTCAGGTCACTCACACAAACTGTAAGTGTTGCGCTCTGTGATGGCTGTAGGCCCCTTCTCATGGGAGGCCTCCTCACAGGCAGGCCACCCGATCCCAAGAGACCTAAAATGGCCGCTGAGGTTCCTTTTATGTCCTACCCAGCATGCACTGCAAGAGAAAGTGTTCATGGGTAGGTCATCAAGCCTTCTGGCTAAAAGGGTCAACCTTCTAATCAAAACAATAGTCACTTCCTGTATATGTCTTTTGTGCTGTCTTCAAAGCAATAAACATTCAAATTCAGTACCAGTAATCGGCCACTAGATGGCGCCAAATACTAAACCAAAGAAACATCCACAGACTTGTGATTGTAGCATCGAAACACACATTAACCACTTTCAGACCGGACCATTTTGCTGGTAAATGACCAGAGGTCTTTTTACAATTTGGCACTGCGCTGCTTTAACTGGTAATTGCGCGGTCATGCAATGTTGTACCCAACCAAAATTTGCGTCCTTTTCTTCCCACAAATAGAGCTTTCTTTTGATGGTATTTGATTGCCTCTGCGATTTTTATTTTTTGCGATATAAACGTAAAAAGACCGCAAATTTTGAAAAAAAATGATATTTTCTACTTTTTGTTATTAGAAAAATCCAATAAACTCAATTTTAGTCATACATTTAGGCCAAAATGTATTCAGCCACATGTCTTTGGTAAAAAAAAAGTCAATAATTGTATATTTATTGGTTTGCGCAAAAGTTGTCACATCTACAAACTAAGGTACGTTTTCTGGAATTTACGCAGCTTTTAGTTTACGACTGCCTATCTCATTTCTTGAGGTGCTAAAATGGCAGGGCAGTACAAAACCCCCCCAAATGACCCCATTTTGGAAAGTAGACACCCTAAGGAAATTGATAAGTGGCATGTTGAGCCCATTGAATATTTTATTTTTTTGCCTCAAGCGATTGAATAATGACAAAAAAAAAATTTTTTTTTTTTTTTTACACAAAGTTGTCACTAAATGATATATTGCTCACACATGCTATGGGCATATGTGAAATGACACCCCAAAATAAATTCTGCTGCTTCTCCTGAGTACGGGGATACCACATATGTGGGACTTTTTGGGAGCCTAGCCGCGTACGGGGCCCCAAAAACCAAGCACCGCCTTCAGGCTTTCTAAGGGCGTAAATTTTTGATTTCACTTCTCACTACCTATTACAGTTTTGAAGGCCATAAAATGCCAAGATGGCACAAAACCCCCACAAATGACCCCATTTTAGAAAGTAGACACCCCAAGCTATTTGCTGAGAGGCATTTTGAGTCCATGGAATATTTTATATTTTGCCACAAGTTGCGGGAAAATTACAAACTTTAATTTTTTTTTATTTTTTTTTCACAAAGTTGACACTAAATGATATATTGCTCACACATGCTATGGGCATATGTGAAATGACACCCCAAAATAAATTCTGCTGCTTCTCCTGAGTACGGGGATACCACATATGTGGGACTTTTTGGGAGCCTAGCCGCGTACGGGGCCCCGAAAACCAAGAACCGCCTTCAGGTTTTCTAAGGGCGTAAATATTTGACTTCACTCCTCACTACCTATTACAGTTTTGAAGGCCATAAAATGCCAAGATGGCACAAAACCCCCACAAATGACCCCATTTTAGAAAGTAGACACCCCAAGCTATTTGCTGAGAGGCATTTTGAATCCATGGAATATTTTATATTTTGCCACAAGTTGCGGCATGACACCGAAACATGCGAAATGACACCCCAAAATAAATTCTGCTGCTTCTCCTGAGTACGGGGATACCACATATGTGGGACTTTTTGGGAGCCTAGCCACGTACGGGGCCCTGGCTCTGTCACTCCGTTTCACTATGCTGGGTGAACTGGTCCTCCTATGCTCAAAACGAGTGTCTCTGTATTTCTCCAATCCGGTCACTGTGTCTCCGACACTGTCAGGTCACTCACACAAACTGTAAGTGTTGCGCTCTGTGATGGCTGTAGGCCCCTTCTCATGGGAGGCCTCCTCACAGGCAGGCCACCCGATCCCAAGAGACCTAAAATGGCCGCTGAGGTTCCTTTTATGTCCTACCCAGCATGCACTGCAAGAGAAAGTGTTCATGGGTAGGTCATCAAGCCTTCTGGGTAAAAGGGTCAACCTTCTAATCAAAACAATTCAGGCTTTCTAAGGGCGTTACAGTTTTGAAGGCCATAAAATGCCAAGATGGCACAAACCCCCCCCAAATGACCCCATTTTGGAAAGTAGACACCCCTAAATTTAGGGGTACACTAGTGAGACTAGGTAATAAATGGCGGGTGCCCTGAAACTATAAAAAAATAACTAACCAACCAGCGTCACCTGTAACAGTTATATGGTGATCACTGGTGAAAGGGTTAACTAGGGGGCAATCAGGGGGCCTTATGCGGTAGTATATGGGGGTCCCTGGCGCTATAAAAAGCTGCGGCGAACCTAAATACCTACCTGCCTAACTAGCGTCACCTGTGACACTAATACAGCGATCAGAAAAACGATCGCTTATTAGGCTGGGTTCACACTGGAGCGATGCGGGAACGCCACGAATCCGCGGCGGGTTCCCGCATCACATGCCTCCCGGCGGCAGTTCACACTGCCCTATGCGAACTGCTGGGAGTGTCAGTGAAATGTTAATGACACCCCCAGATCAGTTCGCATATCGCAGTGCGATCTGCAAACTCGGATCGCATGGTGTGAACACCCATGCGATCCGATTCTGCTGCGGACCTAAAAAAGGGTCCCGTGCGAGTTTGCGGCGGGTACGGCGGGTGCGACACGAATTCAGCCATACTATCTGTATGGCTGAACTCGAATCGCACAGAGATCGGATGTGATTTGCACTGCAGTGCGGTGCGAATCACATCCGTTCTCATAAACCGCTGCAATGTGAACCCAGCCTTAGTGACACTGGCGACGGGGGGTGATCACGGGGTTAAACCTTTATTGGGGGGGTTAGGGGGGTACCTTAGAACTAAAGGGGGCTAACCCTAACTGCCCTAACAGTTATTACAGTCACAAATGACACCCGCCGGGTGATCGGGGGGTTAAACCTTTATTAGGTAATAAATGGCGGGTGCCCTGAAACTATAAAAAAATAACTAACCAACCAGCGTCACCTGTAACAGTTATATGGTGATCACTGGTGAAAGGGTTAACTAGGGGGCAATCAGGGGGCTTTATGCGGTAGTATATGGGGGTCCCTGGCGCTATAAAAAGCTGCGGCGAACCTAAATACCTACCTGCCTAACTAGCGTCACCTGTGACACTAATACAGCGATCAGAAAAACGATCGCTTATTAGGCTGGGTTCACACTGGAGCGATGCGGGAACGCCACGAATCTGCGGCGGGTTCCCGCATCGCATGCCTCCCGGCGGCAGTTCACACTGCCCTATGCGAACTGCTGGGAGTGTCAGTGAAATGTTAATGACACCCCC
The DNA here is from genome assembly GCF_037356315.1 of Lithobates pipiens. Lineage (NCBI taxonomy): Eukaryota > Metazoa > Chordata > Amphibia > Anura > Ranidae > Lithobates > Lithobates pipiens. The sequence continues at coordinate 20,079,151 of NW_027507696.1, forward strand.
AGATCAGTTCGCATATCGCAGTGCGATCTGCAAACTCGGATCGCATGCGATCCGATTCTGCTGCGGGCCAAAAAAAGGGTCCCGTGCGAATTTGCGGCGGGTGCGGCGGGTGCGATGCGAATTCAGCCATACTATCTGTATGGCTGAACTCGAATCGCACAGAGATCGGATGTGATTTGCAGTGCGGTGCGAATCACATTCGTTCTCATAAACCGCTGCAATGTGAACCCAGCCTTAGTGACACTGGCGACGGGGGGTGATCACGGGGTTAAACCTTTATTGGGGGGTTAGGGGGGTACATTAGAACTAAAGGGGGCTAACCCTAACTGCCCTAACAGTTATTACAGTCACAAATGACACCAATGCAAAAAAAAAATGACATTGGTGTCACTGTGACTGGGGGGCAGGGGTAATTGGGGGGGTGATCGGGGGGGGGGGTGAGTGTGCCTGGCATGTTCTACTGTGTAGTGTCATGTTGGTGCAACTCACCGATCCTCTCTCCTCGGTGTCGGAACGGAAAATACCGTCACGGAGGAGAGAATACATCACTTCCTCTCCTGTGTTTACATTACAGGAGAGGAAGTGATGTCACGGAGCATTTTCATTCATCGGGAGCGATCGCGAGGGGGTGGCCATGAATGAATGGCCGTCCCCTCGTCCGGGATCGCTCCCGAACGAATACCGACCGCCGCAGGCACCGGGCAGGCAAGGACGTACATGTAAGCCCTTATGCCTGCCCGTGCCATTCTGTCGACGTACATCGTCGTGCGGCGGTCGGGAAGTGGTTAATAGGCAAAAATATGTCAGCACTAAATGTGTAATAAACAACACAGCCTAAAGAGCACATATAGTAGTCAGGAGTATAAAAAATACAACAGAATATAGAGTAAAACAATTACAAATATGAACACTCTACAATACACTCACGGTAAAGGTCATATTCAAAGAAAATCTCCCTCCTCTATTGGTGATGATACACAAGATATTAAATGATGACACTAAACTGCACATATGTAGCTTGGAAATGTATTTTTTTTAAATGTATGTTTTGCCTCTCCTGGTGTACCTACTACAACCTCTTCCTATTGCTATACCATCTGCACAGAGCCAGTGCAAGGAGTTTTGTCTCAGGCAGAGGTGCATTTTGCCGCCCCACTACAACGGCAGTGTGTAATGAAGAGGTCCACTTGACTCCTAGGCCGCGTACACATGCGGGGACTGTTCGCCCAACTTTGTCCGCTGAACAGTGTTTCGGCGGACAGTCCGCTCGTGTGTGGGCTTTCAGCGGACAGTTTCAGCGAACAGTCCGCTGAACAAGGTTTTTCGGAAATTCCGTAAAACTGTCCGCTGAAACTTTGTTTCAGCGAACAGTCCCCTCGTGTGTAGGCTTGTTCGTCAAACTAAGTTCCGCGCATGCTCAGAAAGGATTTACACGCCGAAAGTTATAATGCAGTGTATAGGACGTTGTATTTTTCGTCCCGTCGTACGTGCCGTTCACGTCATCGCGCACGGTTTCAGCAAACTGTTCGTTCGTCGTGTGTGGCCATGTCTGTCCATGCTAATTTTGAGCGGACTGTTTGCTGAAACTGTTTGACGGACAAAGTTGGGCGAACAGTCCCCGCGTGTGTACGCGGCCCTAGAGCCATTTTTTTAATTTTACATTTGTTTGTTTACATGTTTTAAAAATAATTTTAGCCCTGAAGATTACTTAAAGGGTTTGTAAAGTCAGAAGGTTTTTTATCTTAATGTATACTATGCATGATAAAAACCCTTCTGTGTGCAGCAGCCCCCCAATACTTTTTGAGGTCCTTCTCTGTCCACAAATGTCTCGGCCATCCGAGATTCTCCCTCCTGATTAGCTGAGACACAGCAGCGGCACCACTGGATCCCGTTGTTGTCAATCAAAGTTAGGTAGCGTGCGTGCGTGCTGATCTATAACATGAATCGCTGTTTTCATATGTAGGTACCCCAATTCGCGTATTTTTGTAGGTACGGGTGTATGTGTGAGGGCTCTAAAAAAAAAATATTTTTTATATGTCTCCTTATATGCTTAAAACATTTTTGGTTTAATTGTTAGTTATTTATGTTTGCATAACTTTTATTGCTATCACATAAAGGACTAAAAACCCCTATGTGATAGCATATAAGGGACAGGTTCTCTTTATGAAGACACTCTGGGTCTATTAGACCATGGATGTCTCCTCTCTACTCCACTTAACTCCTGCACAGACCATGCTCCTTCAGTTGTTTCCCCCAGCACTGATCCTGCAGAATGACAGCTCGGATACATGTCACTTCTGGGTCTGTGTTCAGGAGGGAGGCTGGTCGGATAGAGATCCGCTGAGCACCCGCCACCCTTCCCTGCGACACGTGCCATGACAGCACTGGGCCTGCAGGTAGGACAGCAGAGCCCGGTGAACATAGCCAGGTGGGGGGGTCGCATAGGGGGGAAAGGCAGCACATCGTGGCAGTTGGTGTGGAAGTGAGCGTCCACTGCTGCTCGTATTGCTTCCACGTGAATGCAGACAGTAGTCCGCTTTTCTAAAGTACTCACACTCCTGGTTGTTATATTGGCTGGGTGTTTTAAAAAAAAAAAGATGTAATTCCCCCCCCCCCATCCTGGCGCCTAAGGCAGATGCTTAAGCTGCCTTGTGGTAGTGCTGGCCTTGTAACCATATGCAAGTTGGGAGGTCATAGGCTCAGCAGTGTCCCTCCTAAATGAGACATACTGTACATCAGGCTAAGGTGTGTAGTAAAAATGAATGCTGGACTCGGGAGCGTGCCCGCAAGGTAACCCCCCGGGAGAGCGCTTCTCCTAGGAGGATATCTGATGTGCAGAGGAGCCGCGACAGCCGCCGGGGGACCTCAGAAGAGGATGTTCAGGTCCACTCTCTGCAAAACATGCTGCACAGTGGAGGTAGGTATGATATGTGTGTTTATTAAAAAAACAAAAACAAACCTTTAGTGTCACTTTAACAATAAAAAAAAAAATGAAAGTGCCCCCCATGTGCTAGCACACAGAAGCGATCGCATACATAAGTTGTGCCCACATATGTAAACGGCATTCAAAGCACACATGTGAGGTATCACCGCAAACGTTAGAGCAAGAGCAATAATTCTAGCCCTAGACCTCCTCTGTAACTCAAACCATGTAACCTGTAAAAAAATTTAAAGCGGTTCTCCATCCTAAAGTGGAAGTTCCGCTCATCTGATACCTCCCCCCCCTCCGGTGCCACAATCGGCACCTTTCAGGGGGGAGGGGGGTGCAGTTACCTGGATAATCCAGGTATCTGCACCCACTTCCGGGACAGACCCCTGCAGACCACTGCAGATGCCCCGCCCCCCCTCCCCGTTGTGTTCTGGGAAACACACAGTTCCCAGGGCACAGCGGGGACCAGCAGAGACGCGCAGAGCGACTGGCGCATGCGTAGTAGGGAACCGGGCAGTGAAGCCGCAACGCTTCACTTCCCGATTCCCTGACAGTGGATGGCGGCGGGGGCAGCAGAGAGACGAGCGATCGCTCATCATCTGCCGCCGACATCACTGGACCCTAGGACAGGTAAGTGTGATATTATTAACCACTTGGGACCCGCGCTATACCTGAATGACGGCTACAGCGCGGATCTCCTTTTCCGGGACTGCGTCTATTGACGTAGTCCCGTGCACGAGCGGCCTGCGCGCCCCCTGAGGGTGGCGCGCGCGGCGCGCTCTGTGAACCGCGAGTCTATGAGACTCGCCTGATCACCGATCAGAGCAAGGGGTCGATCCCGACCCCTTATCACGTGATCAGCTGTCAGCCAATGACAGCTGATCATGTGATATAACGGAGCCGGTAATCGGCTAAAAGCCGATCACCGGCGGCCGTGATCGGGACATCAGTCCCGATCACGGCCAGCCCTGCCAGTGCCCACCTGCCCCCTGCTAGTGCCCACCTGCCCCCTCATCAATAAAGATGATAAAAAAATAAGTGCCCCCTGTCAGTGCCACCCAGCAGTGCCCATAGTGCCACCCAGCAGTGCCCACAGTGTCACCCAGCAGTGCCCACAGTGCCACCCAGCAGTGCCACCCAGCAGTGCCCACAGTGCCACCCAGCAGTGCCCACAATCTGCCTCAACAAAGGTGCTGCACCCCAGTGCCACATATCCGTGCCCATCAGTGTCATCTACCAGTGCCCATCAGTGCCGCCCATCAGTGCCCAGCAGTGCCACCTATCAGAGCCACCTATCAGTGCCCATCAGTCCCATCTATCAGTGGTACCTATCAGTGCCCCTTAATGCCACCCATCCGTGCCACCCATCTGTGCCACCCATCCGTGCCATCTTATCTGTGCCCATCTTTGCCCATCAGTGCCGCCTTATCTGTGCCCATCGGAGCCGCCTTATCTGTGTCTATTAGTGCCCCCTTAACTATGCCTATCAGTGCCCACCAGTGCAGCCTATCAGTGCCCACCAATGCAGCCTATCAGTGCCCACCAATGCAGCCTATCAGTGCCCACCAGTGCAGCCTATCAGGGCCGCCTCATCAGCGCACTTCAATGAAGGAGAAAAATGACCTGTTTGCAAAATTTTATAACAAACTATTAAACATGATTTATTTTTTTTGCATCTTTTTTGTTTGTTTAGCAAAAAATAAAACTCCCAGCTGTAATTAAATACCACCAAAAGAAAGCTCTATTTGTGGGAAAAAAATGATAAAAATTTCATTTGGGTACAGTGTTGTATGCCCGCGCAATTGTCATTCAAAGTGCATCAGTGCTGAAAGCTGAAAATTGGTCTGGGACTGAGGGGGATTTAAGTGCCCAGTAAGCAAGTGGTTAAAAGTCAGCAGCTGCAATATTTGTAGATGCTGGCTTTTAATATTTTTTTTAAAGGTGCAGAACCGCTTTAAAGGGTCACCTATGGGCAAGTTTGGCGCCATTCCACTGCAATTTTGAAGTGTGACATGTTAGGTAACTATTTACTCTGTGTAACACCGTGTTTCACATTATAAAAAAAGATTGGGCTAACTTTACTGTTTTGCTTTTTTTAATGTATGTACGAAACAGTTTTTTTTCCCCAAAAAAATACGCGATTGAAAAAATTGCTGTGCAAATACCTTGCGAAATAAAAAGTTGCAGTGGCCACCATTATATTCTCTAGGGCAGGGATCTCCAAACTACAGCCCTCCAGCTGTTTTGCGGAACTACACTTCCCATGAGGCATTGTAAAACTCTGACATCCACAAACATGACTAGGCATGATGGGAATTGTAGTTCCTAAACAACTGGAGGGCCATAGTTAGGAGACCTCTGCTGTTGTCTCCTAAAAATATATATATATATATATATATATATATATATATATATATATATATATATATATATATATGTTTGGGGGTTCTATGTAATTTTCTAGCAAAAAAATTATAATTCTTTACATGTAGGCGAGAAATGTCAGAATTGGCTTGGGTGACAAGGCCTAAACACAATGCAGGAATGAAGGGGAGGGGATCCCATAGGGGCACTTCATTAGTCTGGGGTCCCAAGCAGCACTCACTAACCGGCCGGTGCTCTGTGTAAAGTATGGGCACTCAGGAGTGTGTGTCATATGTCTGTCATCATGGTGTCCCCCCCAGCCTTCCTACATTGTCCCCCCTCCTGTTTCCAGGGTGACGTTCGCTGCGACTTGGAAAACAAGAGGGCGGGACATCCGCCGCCCAATGACAGAGAGCGCTGCTGAACTCCAGCGACCTGTCGGCCAACCAGAGATCAGTCACATGGCGAGTCCGGGAAGCGGAAGCTGAGGAGAGAAGTGTGAAGCGGTGTAAACATTGTTTGTGTAGGTAAATAATTGTATGCGATGTGTGTGAGGATTGGGTTCCCCGTGTGTGTGTGTGGGGGTGTGGGTGTAGAGGGGAGGATAGGGAAGGGAAGCGTCTTAATACGGGGCTGTATACTTCTATTGGGAAGTCGCCTTGTCACACTTACGTAACATCACCGAGCGGCGCTGTGACTGGACGGGGTGTGTGTATATATATGTGTGTGTGTGTGTGTGTGTGTGTGTGTGTGTGTGTGTGTGTGTATATATATATATATATATATATATATAGAATGTATGTATATGTGTGTGTGATATATATATTTCTCTGTGTGTGTGTGTGTGTGTGTGTGTGTGTGTGTGTGTGTGTATATATATATATATATATATATATATATATATAGAATGTATGTATATATGTGTGTGTGATATATATATTTCTCTGTGTGTGTGTGTGTGAGGGAGAGGGGAGGATGGCTACACTGCACACAAAGCGGGCTCTGCCATAACTGCTGGCCACTGTCACTTTAATTTGGTCTGATATAATGTCCCAAGCCTGATGTGTTACATTTTAAACAATGGTGACATTAGGGATGAGCTCAGGCGTGTTTGCATGGAACACGTGCAGAGCCCACCAGGAAGTCGGCGCAGCGCTGGTTTAATCTCTCGCCCGATGCGCGGCTGCAGAGATCGGGCAATGTCTCACTGCCTGTGATTAGCGCTGCGCCGACTTCCTGGCGGACTCTGTACGTGTTCCATGCGAACACGCCTGACCTCATCCCTAATTTGTGGTTGTGATAAGCTCTCTCCTATAAAGGAGGATGGGGTTTCCTTTTTATGAAGTTTCCAGGTACCTTCACGAGGAGGTGGCCACATACACATTGTTTGCCAATTGTGCTGCTGATGAAGTTTAAATGGGCCATCATACAAGCCAGTTCCCATCACAAAAGGTGTGTGATTTTTGATGACGCTTAATTAGCTGCCCCCCCCCCCCCCTCCGTTCCCACCGGTGCGACTTGACAGATCAAAGTTTGCATTCTGGCTACGGAACCCGTTCAAATCGGTGTGACTCCAGCTTGCACCGACATTGGAAGTATCTAAAAAATCTCCATAGACGACACTTACATTTTTTTTACAGGTTACATGTTTAGAGTTACAGGGGAAGTCTAGTGCTAGAATTGTTGCTTGCACTCTAATGCACGCGGCGATACCTCACATGTGCGGTTTGAACAGCGTTTACATGTGTGGACGGGACTTGCGTGTGCATTTGCTTCTGAGTGTGAGCTACCAGAGACGGGCGTTTTAAAAATGTTTAATTTTTTTTTATTTTTATCACTTTTATTTCTATTACAAGGAATGTAAACATTTGTTGTAATAGGAATGATTTGTGACAGGTCCTCTTTATGGAGAGATGCAGTGTCAATAAGACCCCGTATCTCTCCTCCTAGCTGGAAAGCACGAGATCGAAAAAAAAAAAAAATCCACTATCTCATGCTTATCAGCCACGATCACGGCTTTGTTTACATCTGCGGGCCAGACATGACGTCATAACGTTGTGCCCTGGCCTCGGACGGTCATAGAGATGACTAGTGAACGTCTCCTCCTGTCGCCTGTAAGAACGATCAAGCACTGGAACTGCCACTATGCACAGAATCGCCAGCTGAAAACAAGGATATCTGAATGATACCTGTAGCTGCAGGCATCATTCAGATATTCCCAGTGAAAGTCAGACGTCATATGATGTCTTTGGGTGGGAAGTGGTTAAAGAAGGCTCCTGCTGAAGTAGCATGATTTCAAAGCCGAGTTTTATTGTGAACTGGGTCTAAAGTGGGACTAATCCCTCCTGTCCTTTGTAGTCAAGGAATTTGCCATCTAAGCCCGCGTTTACTTTGGGCAGATTTGGCATGCCATTTGACATGTCAATTCGGAGCTTATTGCCAGCATTGGGACCGTCGGAATTGGTGCAGCGCTGAACTGATTCCCAAAAGTAGTTCCTGCACTATTTTGCCAACTTCGGGGGCGATTTCAATAGACATCTGTGCATGAACTCACACAGATGTTTGTCTTCGCCTCCGAAGTTGGACTGAAATGCCAGTTTGAAATTGTGCGAGTTCAGCTGAACGCTGATGAGTTGTTTTTTTTAAAGGTTTTTTGCAGAAACACACTGCGGTCTGTTAGGGCCCCATGCACACTAGCATTTTTTTTTCTTTAGCTCCTAGAAGCTGCTGTTAGCATTTTTTTTTCTTCTCCTGGAAGCTAAATAGTATTATCCTATGTGTCCGTGCACACTACATTAGGCTATTAGCATTTTTTGGGCTTCAGCGTTTAGGAGCAGAGTTTCTTGAAAAGTTTTTTACCAGCAGAAAAAATGCTGGATGCTTCTAAATGCTACTAAAATGTCACTAACAGCTCTTTATTAGCTTTTTTTTTTTTTTATGTACTGCAAAAACGCTAATAAAATGCTACTGCTCCCAAATGCTTTTAAAAGCTTTTAAAATTGCTTCTAGAAGCCAAAAGATATGCTATTATCAGCATTTTTCATCCAGTGCTTTTTTCTAGCTTTTTTTGAGCTTATGAAAAATGCTAGTGTGCATGGAGTCTAAGGAAAAGTCCAGCCTGAGCCTGTTTGGCTGGGCTTCTCCTATGAGGCACAGAAGTGCAATTCGGTTTGCACTCCTGTGACCTGTTTTCAGCAGAGAGGGGACTGAAAAAACAGAAATCAGTCCAGGCACTGCGTCATCATGACAATAAAGTCTGGATCCACCAGGTGCCGTTCCACCCCCTCCACAGCTCAACACTCCAGCGGGGCTACCAGAGAGCAGACCCTCTAATTGACAGGCAGAAGCTCTCCGCTTGGGGATCTATGAGAACCGAGCCATCGGCGATGTTCGGTGCTCGGTTCTCAGTGCAGACACGAAGGGGGACAGATGCGGCATCCACCTAGGTAAGTATGAATGAAAAATAAAAAAAACTTCTATTTCAATATGGTTCACATCTATGCTTTTTTTAGCCGCTGCGTTTTTGCAAAGGGCCAGGGACTGTTCTTTTTAAAAGAAAAACGTTGCGTTTTTGGTTCAGTAGACTTCAATGGAGACACAGCAGACAAGCATGTAGTGTGATTTTGAACTGTTTTGCGTTTTTTTATTTTTTTTAGCCACCAAGAAACAAATTGGCCAAAAAGCATAAAAAACACACGAAAAATGTGTGAAAAACGCAACGTGTACCACAAAAATCACTGCAAAAATGGATCAAAAGAAAACTGCATTGTGTGAACCAGGCCTGAGCCTCTGTTGATTTGCAATTGCCATGGTGCCACACAAGTGATCATGCCTTGAATATAACAGTTTTGTGAAACCCTTAAATCGTTGGGATTAGTATGGCAGAAGTAGAAAGTACAGGCCGGCAACTTCGCAGCTTCTCCATAGAAAATATTTATTTGAGCATTACAGCATTAACATCTTTGAAAAAAGCTGCTGCGTTTCAGCCTTAGGACTTCATCAAAAGCATAGTATGGCAGACATCATTTTTAAAATCACAACCCGGTACCATGTGTTTTGGTGGCTGTAGTGGACAGGGCAGTCACGTGTTTCCCACACAGCAAGTGGTGTGAACCGGTTCTTAAGATGCGCCTTGCTTGGATGGGTAAATAAAGGGCAGAACTATTCCCCTTCACTGTTTATTACATGTACTTGTATAGTGCTGTCAATTTATACAAAGCTTTACATTTACAGCATATTAAAAAATGTGATTAAAGACCCTCGCTGTGGAAATGAAAATTATGTATACTAGGGCTGCTGCTGTAGTGCAAGGTAAGTACCCCAGAAAAGTGCCAAAAGGATTTTAAACTCAGCGCTGCACCTATAAACTACTACTATGCATTTGTACATACATCAACATGTATAATATAATGTATATGACAGATAAAGTGCTTGGTGCCAATATAGTGCAAATCAATAAAGTTCAACAAATGTAAAATACAAAATGGTAACGCATTGAAATGTGTTTCTGGTGACTTCCTGTGCCGATGAAATGTAAACTATAAAGTTCATCAATTGTGAAATACAAGATTGGCAACACGTTGGAATATATTTCTGGTGGCTTCCTGGGTCCCCATTCACCAGATGAAGTTGGTAAAAAAGCCTGTGTATCAAAATGAGGTCTTCCGTCCACCGAGTAGGTTGGTGTATCGTTCCTCTAAGGAATAGATTCTCCTCTCCTCCACCACTTGGTCAGGGTCCTACACACGGCGATGATTCCGTTAGGCTGACGATAAAATTGCAGCTGTATAGTCCTCTGGAAAAGATGCATGAATGAAATTTTGATGCACAGGCTTTTTTACCAACTTCATCTGGTGAGTGGGGACCCAGGAGGGGAGCACAGGAAGTCACCAGAAATATATTCCAACGTGTTGTCAATCCTATATTTCACAGTTGATTAACTTTATTGTTTACATTTCATTGGCACAGGAAGTCACCAGAAACACATTTCAATGTGTTACCATTTTGTAGTTTACATTTGTTGAACTTTATTGATTTGCACTATATTGGCACTGAGCACTTTATCTGTCATATACGTTATTATATTATGCATGTTGATGTATGTACACATGCATAGTAGTGGTTTATAGGTGCAGCGCTGAGTTTAAAATCCTTTTGGCATTTACAGCATATAGTACAGTCACATCAGGGAGCCCTCAAGGAGGTTACAATCTAAGGTCCATAACACATTCATATACATACTAGGGCTAATTTAGACAGCAGCCAGTTAACCTACCAGCATGTCTTTGGAGTGTGGGAGAAAACCGGAGTACCCGGAGGAAACCCATACAGACACAGAGAACATGTAAACTCCAGGCATGGTTAGAATTCAAACCAACGACCCTTGTGCTTCTGGGCAGAAGTGCTAAACCCTTTCCTCTCATTATTGTGGTCATATTCGCTTCCATCCTTTTATCCAATCAATGTGCAATTACATCCGAACAATCATATCAGGATACAGTTCAACAGCCATTACCTCCCTTGCAATCAATTTAGACTAAAACATTTATTTAGATTTGATTAAAGTGAGACACTCACCCAGGTTAGAAAATTATCAGTCAGCAGCCCTAAGATGCTTTGAGCATGAATTTGGTCATATCTGAATCAGTCAGATTATGTGTAGGTTCACACTGACAGCGGGAATGAAATCGCGCAAGTTCAGCGGAACTCCCACAATTTCATTCCCGCATGTCAATCCCGACTGCAGGGGCGATTTCAGAGACATCTGCGGGTTGCTGCACAGATGTCTATGGAAATTGCCAAAAGTAGTACAGAAACTACTTTTGAAAATCGATGCGTCGATTCAGGCGGTGCAATTTCAGCCAATTTGGCATGCGATTTGACCTGTCAAATCGCTCCATTGTGAACCAGGGCTATGAGTTTGTATGTTAAAGACAGAGATGCAACTGATAATTTATGACTGTATCTATCAACTATCAAAATCCACTTCTCTGTGTGTGGCAATTCGATTGATTACATTTTCTACAATAGATCATTTATTTCTATCCAGAGATCAATCAGAAAAGAAATCGATCTTGTGTCAAAGCATGTATGGCCATCATTACAATAATGGCTCTAGTGGACAAATATAATAGAAACTGACTTGAATTTGGGTGAGCGCTGGACCTTTATCCATGTGACTTTGTTGTTTGGTGTCTTTTAACCCTTTCATGACTAAGCCTATTTTTGGCATTTGGTGTTTACAAGTTAGAATCCATATTTTTTGCTAGAAAATTACTTGGAACCCCCAAACGTTATATATATTTTTTTTTAGCAGAGACTCTAGAGAATAAAACGGCGATTGTTGCAATATTTTATGTCACACAGTGTTTGCGAAGCGGTGTTTTAAACGCAACTTTTTGGGAAAAGGGACACTTTCATGAATTAAAAAAAAAAACGAAACAGTAAAATTAGCCCAATTTGTTTGCATAATGTGAGAGAGAATGTTATGCCGAGTAAATAGATACCAAACATGTCACACTTTATAATTGCACGCACTCGTGGATTGACGACAAAGTACGGTACCTAACAATCTCAATAGGCGGCGCTTTACATTTTTTTTTTTTACGGTTACCAGGTTAGCGTTACAGAGGAAGTCTAGTGCTACAATTATTGCTCTCGCTCTGATGATCGCGGCGATACCTCACATGTGTGATTTGAACACCGCTTACATATGCGGGTGCAACTTCCGCATGCGTTTTCTTTGCTTCGCGGGGAAGGCGGGCGCTTTAAAAAATTTTTTTTTTTTTTTTTTTTAAATTGATCACTTTTATTGCTGTCACAAGTAATGTAAACATCCCTTGTGACAGTAATAGGTGGTGACAGGTACTGTTTATGGAGGGATCGGGGGTCTAAAAGGCCCCAAATCCCTCCTTTACACTTCAATGTATTCAGATCGCCGAAAACTGCGATTCTGAATACCGTATATTTTTTTAAAAACCGGCGCCATTGGCAGCCGAGTAAACGGGAAGTGACGTCATGACGTCGCTTCCGTGTTTACTATTAGGATACTGGAACGAAGCTGATTACGGCTTTGTTCCAGTTCCTGCCCAGCAGCCGGAGGCGTCAGAACTTGAATCGGTGCTCCCGATCGAGCGGGAGCACCGGTAACAGCGACGGGAGGGGGGACGTCCCCTCCCGCTCCTCCGCCATAACAGCCAAGCGGCTTTCAGCTGCATCGGTTGTTATGGTTGGATAGCCAATCGCCCGCTGGAAAAAACGGTACTGGGATGATGCCTGCAGGTGCGGGCATCATCCGGTATACCCCCCGGAAGCCGAGTACGCATATCTGCGTACGCTCGGCGGGAAGGGGTTAAAGTGAATTTCAATCAAATTCTAACTAAGCCTATATCTACTTCTACCCACATTCTAAGCTTATTCTCTCTATCCTGTAAAAGGAAAAATCTGTTTACTTACCTATTCTCAAGCCGCTCCGGTCCAGTCACATGATCAGGTCCCAGCACTGCCTTAAGTTTAGATGAAAGGCAGCAACAATGGCTGAAGAACCTGGACAGTGACGTCATCGCCCATAGGCTTACTGTGGGGCATCTGTTGTTGGCTGTCACTCCTCTACACTGAAGTTGAAGTTGTGTAGAGGAGTGGAATAATTACTTATAAGTATCATTTATTTTGTGCATAAAAGTGTTTGTTAACCCCAAAAAAATAGATTTCCTAGTGCCTTAAAGCAGATTAAACAGCACAGTGCTTGTGCTGTGTAATCTGCTCCCCTCTAAACTGTGAAAAAAACTTGCCTGAACCTGCCACTCTCTGTACTGACCACCTGCTCTCTGCTCTCCTCTCCTCCCTGCCTGTCATCTCTGAGTCTGTGTGTCTCCATCTCCACCCCCCGCCACTATTCGTAAAATTAAAAATTCGAAATGGTCCCTACCAGCCCTTCTCTTATAGCCTGGCATAGCACACTGCATTAGTATTTTTAAAAAAAACAAGCGTTATAAATACTGATTTAGCACAATCTTCTGGCCTGTCATGTGACACTCGGCTGGTTTCCAGGACTACTGCAGGAGAAGTTGAGTGGCCATGTGATCTCCCCGGCTGGCGCCAGAGGGAGATCACGGCGCCTCCTGCAGTATTCATCCATCAGAGCTGTACAGCGGCCGCGAGTCATGTGACCGGCCTGAAGATCATTCTAAATAGGTATGTAAAAGACTAATGCAGTATGCAATGCCAGGCTCTAATAGAGGGTCTGGCAGTGTTTGTTATATATGGGTTAACAACCACTTTAATGCTTTTCTTTTGCACAAATTATATCTATTGCTTTGTGACAGCCCTAAAGTGGGATTTTGTGCAGAATTAAAACAAAGGGTGAATAGAAAAAGAGAGCTGAGCAGACATTTGTTTTTCTGTTACATATTAGAGCTGTGTGATAAATATCAGTAAGGATAAGTATCCAATTGTATTATATTAGCAACTTTTTAGAACCTTGTGATACATAAATGTAAGCTGTATATTGTTCATAGTGCATTAAAGTGTATCAGTATGCATTTCTAAAAATGTAATTTATTGAAACTTGCCACTACTGAGATGTGGAGGCTGCATTTTAGGTCTAGTTCACACCCATGCGTTTTTTTAGTGCGTTTTGCAGAAGCCCACTACAGTCCATTTAACATGGTTTCCTATGGGACACCTTCAAATCTATGTGCTTTTCAGCTTCTTCGATTTTGAAAAGAGTCTGGACTTTTTTTAACTGCAACACAGAGAGTTTTCGGTTTAATAGACTTCAATAGATATTCTGCAGAACGCATGTATGTGTATTGGCTTTTAGAATCTGCCTAACAAAAACCTCTCCTCTTTAAAAAAAAAAAAAAAAAAAAAAAAAAAAGCATAAAAAATTGCTTGAAAAATGTGTGTGCAAAAACGCACCGCAAAAATCACTGCAGAAATGGATCAAAAGCAAAGTGCATAGATGTGAACCAGGAATTATTTTCTGTCTCTTGTTTTTCACTTGGTAATCCTGCCAGTAGCATTTTTCTTGACATAGAGTGATAAAGATCATTCTTCCCGATGTATTATGACTACCCTCCTCTGCCTTTTTGTTGTCCATAACCTAGAAAGAGTTGTAGTTTAGTAGTCCTTAGAAGGCATACAAAGTTATCAGTTCACAAGGCTTCTGGTAGGATCAAGAGCATTTTTTTGCATTTTATTATACAGATATTGAAAAATTCTTTCAATGGTATAGCTGGTGTCCCAAATATCGGAATACAATAAAGCTAAACTCTCAATAGGATTCTTATAGCATAGTTACATTGGTCCAGCTTGGATCAAAATAATTACCTCATTCCTAATAATCGTTGTTGAAGCTGCAAATCACAGTAGTAGCCAGGGCTACTACAGTGATAGCTGCCGTTTTCCAGGTTATAGTGTCGCCGTCCTTCCTCTCCACCTTGTCCAATCAGAGAACATCTTGCATAAAAAAAAAATATATAAGGTTTTCTGTGAATGGTGACAGTGCCAAGCGAGTATGATTTACTATGTCGAGGGGAAGAAGACTGGCATAGGACCTGAATATCACTGCTGATAGGGAAACCCCAGAACTCAGTAACGTGTTGACTGCTGAAGCCACATTCAAAAAGATGAATTTAATATTCAAGCATGTAGCTATCCACAAGCAGGGACAACAATACTGTACATGGTGATACCTTCAAAATAATTGTTGAACCTCAGTACAATTTATACACTCTGAAGTGGGTGGCACCTCAAATGAGACTCTTTTGAAATCCCATCACTCTTTGGTGATATTCATTAATATGCAGATGGTCGTTTAACCACTTAAGCCCCGGACTATTTTGCTGGCTTAAGAGCAGAGCACTTTTTGCGATTCGGCACTGCGTCGCAGTAGCACCCAAACAAAATTGATGTTCTTTTTTTTCCCACAAATAGAGCTTTCTTTTGGTGGTATTTGATCACCTCTGCGGTTTTTATTTTTTGCGCTATAAACAAAAAATGAGCAACAATTTAGAATTTTACTTTTTGCTATAATAAATATCCCCAGAAAATATATAAAGCATTTTTTCTTTCCTCAGTTTAGGCCGATACGTATTCGTCTACATATTTTTGGTAAAAAAAAATCGCAATAAGCAATTATTGATTGGTTGGTGCAAAAGTTATAGCGTTTACAAAATAGGGGATAGTTGATGGTGCCGAGCTC
Source organism: Lithobates pipiens (assembly GCF_037356315.1). Taxonomy (NCBI): domain Eukaryota; kingdom Metazoa; phylum Chordata; class Amphibia; order Anura; family Ranidae; genus Lithobates; species Lithobates pipiens. The sequence goes on from NW_027507696.1 coordinate 20,094,648, forward strand.
AGTGCGCCTGCGCGTCGCTGTCTACGGCGCATGCGCCGTAGACAGCGGTGCCTGTCTTTCGGCAAATATCTCCTAAACCGTGTAGGTTTAGGAGATATTTCTTGGACCTACAGGTAAACCTTAATCTAGGCTTACCTGTAGGTCAAAGTGTGTTGTAAGGGTTTACAACCACTTTAAATACGTGTCAGCTAATCTGTGCAACACTATAAAATAAAAAAAATAATTCTGTAAAATAAAAATAAATTCTATGCAGTATTTATTAGTTAATTAATTTATATAGACACACACTTTTTTTTTTTTTTTTTTTTTTTTTAGAGGGACTGGCCCACCTTTTGAACAAAGAGTCCCTCTTTCCTCCTCAGTTGTCCCCAATTTTAGTCTGGTGTATATATCTATACAAAAATGCATTTTAGTGCTAAACCTTTCCATGTCAATATATCCAATATCGACCAAATATCAACCAAAAATCCAGAATAAACACACACACCAAATGCTATAAATTAAGTTGCAGTTCAGTGAGCGAAATAAGTATTTGATCCCCAAGCAAAAGATGACTTAGTACTTGGAGGGGAAACCCTTGTTGGCAAGCACAGATGTAGGATGTTTCTTGTAGTTGGTGACCAGGTTTGCACACATCTCAGGAGGCACTCTTTTTTACAGATCTTCTCTAAGGCTGCATTCACACCTGAGCGTAGCGTTTTCAAGCGTTTTTTGCGGCGAATTTGTGCAGGGCAAAAGGTCACCAATGTTAAAAGAAAAAACTCCCAAATCAGCCCGATTCGCGCGACAAAAAAGGGTCTGGAACTTGTTTGAGCTTCAGGCGTAGGGCTTCAGGTGACTTGGAGTGGAGATGTGAACCATCTCCATTGAGCATAATGGATTTTTTCCCCCCCAGCGTTTTGTAGCTTCAGGCGTCAAGCTACAAAACGCTCAGGTGTGAATGGGGTCTCAATCTTTAAGGTTTCTTGGCTGTTGCTTGGCAACTCAAAGTTTCAGCTCCCTCCATACATTTTAATGTGCTCTTTCTTGAGCCACTTCTTTGTTGCCTTGGTGCTATCGTTGCCATACTGGAAGACCCATCCACCACCCATCTTCAGTGTTCTGGCTGAGGGAAGAAGGTTCTCATCCAATATTTTACAATACATGGCGCCATCCATGGGCCCCTTAATGCAGCAAAGTTGGCTTGTACCTTTAGTAGAGAAACTGCCCCAAAGCATCATGTTTCCACCTCTGTGCTTGATTGTAAGGATGGTGTTCTTGGGCTCATAGTCAGTATTTTTCTTCTTCCAAACTTGGCGAGTCGAGTTAATGACAAAGACCCCAGTTTTGGTCTCGTCTGACCATAGCACTTTCTCCCAATCCTTCTCTGAATCATTTAGATGTTCATTGGCATAACCTGTACATGCCAGTGAAGGAGGGGGACTCGCCATGTTTGGAGGAAGAAAAATGCTGACTATGACCCCAAGAACACCATCCCTACGGCAAGCACAGAGGTGGAAACATTATGCTTTTGGGCTGTTTCTCTGCTAAAGGTACAGACTTACTTTGCTGCATTGAGGGGGTCAATGGAAGGGGCCATGTATTGTAAAATCTTGGATGAGAACCTTCTTTCTGGATTTTTGGTTAATATTCTGCCTCTATCATTTAAAATACACCTATGATAGACCCTCCATTTCTTTGTAAGTGAGCAAACTACTTAAATATTTATTTTCCCCCAATGCAACTATTTATTTTAATTCTGAATGTAACAGGGGTGTGCACTTTGCCTAAATACCTTTCTCCTCTTTTCCAGTCAGGAGTTATGGTATATTGCATACAACAGACAAGCCAGTTATTCTTCTGCTCAGTCTATCTAGCATGTGGTAGGAAATCAAAGTGTCCTGAAAAAAAATCACAAGATAATTTCCCATGCATATTCTGACCTTTTTACAGCTTTGTTGAGATGATTTTAAAATTGAACTTTCTATCAGTGTTAAGGAAGCCATTCTACGAGGAAGGACTGTTGGTCAGTATAGATGATATCATCAATTTTGCAGTCAGTATTCTATACCAGGTAATAGGTAGCCATTGCACCTAAAAAGTACTGGTGATGTTTCAAAGACCATTTTTATTCCTGTGTGTCGTTGACCATAGAATCATTTGTTTACATCTCCTTTCTGTGATAAAATATGTTATTAGGTAAAAAAGGAACGTTCAATTGCTGTGGATCAGCATTTGTTTTTCTTGATGTCGACCAGCTTTTTATAGCTCACAGAGTAATATGGTTTTGCACCAAAAACTACATTCCATTGTTCTTTCATTGTTATGGTTCACCTTCTTTTTCGTGATTTGAGTTTGTGGTTTCCTAACTGGTCAAAAATATTTATTACACTAAAAAGAGGGTAATGCTAAGGTTAATTTTTAAATGGTGCGTGATTTTATTTTTACTGAATAAAGTTCTAGTGTTATGTCTCTCATTTTAATGGAAAAATGTTTTTATTTTTTGCTACATACAAATTTATGTGTAATGTGCAGGGGAATGGAGGATGGGAACACGCAGTAGCAGCAGCGCAGGAGGAGCTTCAGGGGATTCTCCAGAGGGCTCCCACAACAGTTCCGGATCTCGCGGTGGACTTCAGGATGATGATGATGAGGAGAACGTTGACCTGGCGCAGGTACTGGCGTATCTTCTGCGCAGGTAACAACACACCCCACATGCCATCTATTGCACTTCAGAACAACACATCTTCATCTTTTTCTGCAGTTTTTGGCCTAAACATCCTTATCAGCGAGACTGAGATCTGGACACTGCCTGCTTGATAATGTTCTGCACTATATCGCTTTAGTGCAACTTGCTTGTACGTGCCTAATTCTCACTTACTCCTCAGACTGATATTCACCTATTTCTCCACAAAGGCAACACAACAGCACAGTGGTAGTTTATTAAAAGCTTTGAGCCGACAGCCACAAAGGATGTTGGTACTTGTAGTTCATTCATTCACAGAACTCTTTTTAAATGAATGATGCAGCCATGTCAGTGGTGCCCCGCACAACCATTCTCTTTTCAAAAAGGGACAGCGGGTATGAGGAGAAGATCCCCCATACTGCTGTCCCACAGAGGCAGCGGATCGGTTGGAACAATGTAACATGTTCCCGAAGGTGAACTTATCCATTAAATATAAGGTTGATTATGGTAGTTATTTTCAAATTTGTAATATATGAGCAGTCCACTCAGATTGTCTTTTGGCGTAAGCTTTATTTTTACATAGCCAAGAGCAACTTGCATTTAATACATTTTGATCATGATACTTACAGTAGGATGCTACCTTAAAAATACTTGCTTGACTTAACATAAATTTTAAGTAATACTTTAAAAATTCCCCTACTTTATCTTTAAAGTAGTTCTAAAGCCAAGACATGTTTTACCTTGATGCATTCCCTGCATTAAAGTAAAAATGTCACACTAACGGTATCACTCTTTTACCCCCTAAAAACTTGTTTGGTCCAGTGCTGTGCCTATCTGTAGTGGCTCTTTCCTTTTCCCCTGCTCTCACAGGCTTTGTTAAGGCAGAAGGAGCCCTTGGCTCCTTCTGCTGTCAATCAAATGCTGATCAGAGAGTGGGGGGCAAGTCCAAGCCACGCTGTGTGTGTGTGTGTCTATGGATGCACACAGCCTGGCTCGTGAGCAAGCTTGCATGTCTGCCCCCTTGCAAGTGCTTGCTATGGGGCAGACATAGATGAGGAGGAGCAGAGAGCTACAGCAGGGGATTCCAGATTCGGGAATTCCAGGTTCGGGCCTACTTTTATACTTGCTTGCACAGGGCAAGTAAGCATAACATGTTTGTTTTTTTTTATTTAAAAAATCCTTTACGACCAGTTTAAGAGTTTTGGGTATATATGTTTGCATTTGCAAATACTGGTGACATTATCAGCTGTAAAATAATCCCTGGCTCCCTGTTAGTTTATGAAAGCATATTGTAATCGGTTGCTGAATGCGTGAACTGATAAGAAAGTGCACCAGCTTGATGTGTAGCAGGTATAAACGCTGAGTCAATTGTGAAACTTTGTCCTAGCAGGAAATAGTTTACATATATATTGTTACAGCCCCATTGTTAATATTTAAACATTAAACAATAAAGTCAGGCTGCATAAAATCAGTAAGTGCTAAATATCTTACTGTTTCTTTTTTCTTTTAAGTTCTCCCAGTAGAAAACTCAAATTTTGTCGAGAGACTGCACATAAAGACCTCTGCTTTCTGTGTGTTTTGCGATCAGCAATGCTCACGCTCCCTACTGGTTTCAGCACTATAGCAATGACAAGGTGGGGCAGTATGTTGGACCCCTCTAGAGAGAAAGCGCTGCTTTCAAACAGAGCGTGTGTGGTTGGGCTTTGTTTATGAATGATGTTGTTATAGTTGTATTTCTCGTTAAACAGAATGTATAGTGGTTTTGTTTACATCATTGCTGTTTATACAGTAGTCAAGGTGTAAAATACATATTTAAAAAATGTTTCCTTTTAATTAGGCAAGTATGAAATATTACTTATGAATATTTTGTATTCTAATTTTCAGCCAGCTGGTGACACTTTCAGTAGGTTTTTTTTTTTTTGTTTGTTTCTTTTCATATGTTCTCTACCCTTATCTGCTTTGCTTAAAGCCTAAAACAAAACAAAACAAACCCCAGAAAAATCAGCACATAACTTACAGTCAGTAGGATGTGTACCTTGTGCTAATGCCTTTTCTGTTATTTGAAATGCTTCACTTCCATGCCCCCATACTCTGTAATCTTCCATCAAGAGAACCTGACTATGCCCATCCTTTTCACCCAGCTGCCCCATTCATAGAAGCTGCTTCTATGAATAAAATGTGATCTATAAATAGGTGATGGGAGAGTTATTGTTTGCCAGACCCCCCCCCCCCCCCCTCCCCTCCTTTTTATAGAACCAGTTTCGTTCATATAGGCTGCAGTAGGCCTTCTATGAATGGAGCAGCTGGGGAGAAAGGATGGGCATAGTCTCTCTTAATGAGAGCCTTTGACAGCCCCCTTAGTTGTATTAACCCCCACCGCACCATAAGGTTATGGCAGCGGGGTGGGGGAATGGCATGGATGGAGGAGGATTTCATCTAACAGAAGAGACAACAGCAAAAGGGACACCTCTCACTGACTGTTATGTCCCTTGTGCTGATTTTTAAGTTTTTTATTTTGGCTTCACTTAAGACTTTAAGACAGCCTATTTACAGACCTCAGTAGCTCAAAATAAAATGTACACTGCAAGTAAACAGATTCTCCTGTGCCCTCTCTTTATATAATCCATAGTTCTCTGTAAACATTGTCACTGGTATACCCAGTTTTAATTATTATTTTTTTGTAAATTAAAAACTGCTATAATAAAGTAGTGTAAAATAATAATAGTTTTTAAACAAAATAAAATTGACCCAAATCGATTATAATTGCCTTTACTAGTCTGCTTTCATGTGTAGAGAATCCACACAGAGAATGACAAACATATTTATTAAATTGTGTAGAAGTTTAGGGTACAACACTGCAGGTTACACAAAAGCAAACATTTTTCAACTGCACATCGTATTTAGTCGTAAGGCTATATACACAGTACTTTCTTTTAATATCAAACAGTTCATAAAGGGCATCGCAATTATTCTACCATATTATTCATTTCTGCACCTATCATGTCCTATTCATGCATCACCACCTAAAGTGCAACCAAGTAAACAAATTACAGAGTTGTGGTGTTTTGGCTGATATATTGTGTTATTTCTGTACATCCACAGAGGGCAGGTGCGGCTAGTTCAGGGAGGAGTTCCTGCAAGCGTGCATCTGATACAGTCCCTATCTGATTCTGATGATGACAATGACAGTGCTTGGGAGGGATGCTTGGGAGATCGCTACAACCCCCCTGGTAAGTAACTTCTGAATCCTTAGGATCATGATGTCAGCATTCACCAGCATTTCATCTAACCTAAAGATTTTAACAGGTACAGTATTTATTTATGTCACTGCGCCTTAAACTTGCATATATTGAAATTTAGTAGAGTCCAGAAACTTAGACTGGGTTCACACTAGTGCGATGCCAGAAATTGCATGTGATTCACATTGTATTGCTGTGCATATCACATGCAATGTCTGTGCGATGCAAATTGGCTAAAATCGCATCGCACTCACACCAAAATGGTGCAGGACCCTTTTTTGGTCCACACTAGAATCGGATTGCATGGGTGTGAACACCCATGCGATCCAATTCCTGCACCATTTCACAATTCATACTGCGATCTGCAAACCGATTTGGGGGCATTATTAACTTTACATTGACACCTGCAGGGGTTCGCAGATGTCAATTTGAACTGCCTGCGATAAAGGTGTGATGGAGGAACCCACATAGGAATCTCAGGGTTTCCCTCATCGCACTGGTGTGAACCAAGCCTTACACTGATATACATGCACCAGCTTAACTCCTTTAGGATCATAAGTCAAATTTGTGAAGATGGGGTGGATACCTTACCACTCAGCCGCCGGATATATGTGTCACTGTTCTTTTCTGGGAAGTGCTTCATCAATTCTCCCAAAACTGTGACCAAGCTATCAATGATTGGGAGCCGGTAGGAGCGGCTCCCAATGACTTCAGTACTGCGCTATATGTATAGCCAGTCACAGTGCCTTATGATCAGGAGCCCCTTCTACTGACCTTAGGCATCATGGCACATTTAAAGTGCCGGCTCCCATCAGTGCAAAGGGGGTAACTAAAAAAGTGTTGGAAAAAACAGTAACCAATAGCAAAAACCAACTTAAATTGCACCTCACATATGTTTAGCGGAGTAGAATAATGACGACTTAATGTTCTGCTACTTTGTCTGGAGTATGGTTTGACCCAGTGACCATGTGTTGCTGCTTCTTCTGTTGCAGTACATGTTGGTGACCAGGCTGTGCTCTCTGGCAGGGGTGCTGAATAACAAAACTAGCTGCAGAGAATTTTTTTTTTTTTTATATAAACATCCTTGTATTCAAGGGGTTAACCACCTCGCGCCCACCCTATAGCCGAATGACGGCCGTAGAGCAGGCGCGTTCGTCCGGGTGGTCGTCCCTGGACGGCCTGATGTTTACTTCCGCAATGCGTGCCGCCGCGGGCGCGCATCGCGGAAGTTCTGTGTTCGCCGTGTCCCCCGGGGACAGGCAAACACAGATCTCTGTAAACGCCCAATCACAGCGGCCGTTTACAGCGTGATCGGCGTGTCCAATGGGAGATGATCTCATATGTAAACATATGAGATCATCTCGCAGTGTCGCTCTCCCTCCTCGCACAGACAGTGTGAGAGGGGAGAGATGAACGGCTGCAGCGGCAGCCGTTCTGCTTGTAGTAAGGAAAAAAAAAAAAAAAAGTAAAAAAATAAAAGAAAAAGTGCCATCCGCCCCAGTGCTACCTGCCCCCAGTGCCACCTGCCCCCAGTGCCACCTGCCCCCAGTGCCACCTGCCCCCAGTGCCACCTGCCGTCAGTGCCACCTGTCGTCAGTGCCACCTGTCATCAGTGCCACATAGTGCCATCTGTCATCAGTGCCACGTATCAGTGCCATTTGTCATCAGTGCCACCTGTCAGTGTCACGTGCCATCTGTTGTCAGTGTCGCGTGTCATCAATGCCACTTATCAGTGCCATCTGTCATCAGTGTCACGCGTCATCGGTGCCATGTATTAGTGGCATCTGTCATCGGTGGCACGTATTAGTGCCACGTATTAGTGCCATCTGTCATCGGTGGCACGTATTAGTGCCACGTATTAGTGCCATCTGTCATCGGTGGCACGTATTAGTGCCACGTATTAGTGCCACGTGTCTTCAGTGCCACGTATAAGTGCCACGTGTCATCAGTGCCACGTATAAGTGCCACGTGTCATCAGTGCCACATATTAGTGCCATCTGTCATCAGTGCCATCTGTCATCAGTGTCACGTGTCATTGTCCTGGTGCTTCAAAAGTGTAATAAATAGTCAACAAGTTAGATGTGTAATTTATGTTCCTAGAACACATGATGGCGCTACCTGCATGTTGGGCCTCTCTATGTGGCCAGGCTGTGAAAAAGTCCCACACATGTGGTATTGTAATACTCAGGAGGAGTAGCAGAATTTTTTGAGGTGTGTCATTTGTGGTATACACATGCCACGTGAGAGAAATAACCTATTACAATGACAATTTTGTGGAGAAAAAAAAAAAATGAAAAATCTTAATTTTGCAAAGAATTGTGGGAAAAAAAATGACAACATCAAAAAGCTCACTATGCCTCTTACTAAATACCTTGGCATGTCTACTTTCCAAAAAGGGGTCATTTGGGGGGTATTTGTTAGAGGTCGACCGATATATCGGCCGGCCGATATATCGGCCGATATTTGCCGTTTTTTTAAATAATCGGCATCGGCCGATTTGTGCTGATTAAAAAGCCGATTTAGAACTACAGCGGGACTTTGAAATGACTTCTGTATAGAATGGTCTAAGTTGACTGAGTCGTCATAGCAACCCTTTCCTCCACTCTGGGCAGGCTGCCAAGAAAAGAACAGAATGATACAATGTTTACACTTGAATGAATGAAGTCATCTCTGTGTAGAAGTTCTCAGTTTAACCATTTAAAGACTAAATCTTTTCTGACACTTGTTGCTTACAAGTAAAAAATCCTGTATTTTCTGCCAGAAAATCACTTAGACCCCCCCAAAAATTATATATATTTTTTTAGCAGAGATCCTAGGGAATAAAATAGCGGTTGTTGCAATATTTTATGTCACACGGCATTTGCACAGAGGTCTTTCAAATGCATTTTTTTTGGGAAAAAAAATACACCATTTAAAAAATAAAAATAAAATAAAAACAGTAAAGTTAGCCCATTTTTTTTTTTTTTGTCCAAAAGTTTTGACTACCTGTTTTTATTTTATATATATATATATATATATATATATATATATATATATATATATATATATATATATATATATATATATATATATATATATATATATATATATAAATTTTTTTTTTTTTTTATCTAAATCATACATACAAGTAAACTGATTGGAGGTTTGTTTTGTTTAATAAATGTTTAAGTGTAAGAAATTTTCTGTATCACGTATGAAGGCTGCTTTCACACTGGAGCGGGCAGGCGTTGATGGTAAAACGCAAGTTTTAGCGGCTCTTTACCATCATTTTAGCGGTGCTATTTGGCTGCTAGTGGGGCACATATAACCCGGCCAAGGAAGAGGTTAAATGCGCCCATGAAGCACCGCTGCCAAATCGCATTGCATGCGCTTCGGCAGTGGTGCCCATTCATATCAATGGGCAGGAGTGGTGGATGAGCGGTATACACCACTCCAAACGTGCTGCTTGCAGGACTTTTTTTTAAGATCCTGCCAGTGCATCGCCTCAGTGTGAAAGCACTCTGTCTTTCACACAGACTGCAGGGGAGCCATTTTACAGGCACTTTACAGGCGCTATTTTTAGCCCAAAAGCGCCTTAAAACGCCCCAGTGGGAAAGGTGTGTTAGATCAAGGGGGATTAAAAATAAATAAATAAAATAAAATCGGCCTAACATATCGGCCCAAAAAAATCGGCATCATATAGCGGCTATCGGCCGCCATGATTTCTAAATATCGGCATCGGCATCGGCCAGAGAAAAACCCATATCGGTCGACCTCTAGTATTTGTACTTTCCTGACTTGTTCGGGTCACAAGAAGCGAGATAGGCCACCAGTACATCAGATGTGATCAATTTTGTGCGATTCGCACCACAGCTTGTAGACTCTCTAACTTTCACAAAGACCAAATAATATCCACTAATTTGGGTTATTTTTACCAAAGATATGTAGCAGTATAAATTGTGGCCAAAATTTATGAAGAAAAATTAATAATTTGCATAATTCTGTCACAGAAACAAAGAAATATGCGTTTTTTTTCAAAATTTTCGGTCTTTTTTCATTTATAGCGCAAAAAATAAACACCCCAGAGGTGATCAAATACCACCAAAAGAAAGCTCTATTTGTGGGAAAAAAGGACACAAAATTCATTTGGGTACAGTGTTGCATGACTGAGTAATTGTCATTCAAAGTGTGAGAGCACCGAAAGCTGAAAATTGGTCTGGGCAGAATGGTGTTTAAGTGCCCAGTAAGCAAGTGGTTAAAATAAGCTCATGACTGCTGCATCATCAGTGAGTTTGGTATTGATTTTTTCAGACAGCAATTGGAATGCAAGTAAAAGTGATCCAAGTAGCTGTAGAGCCACCCAGTCACTTTTACAGGGCTCTGAAGGTGCTGCTGCTGATGGCCGTAAGGATTCACGGGGTTCTGCTGTTCCTCTGGGAGTCCAGGGCTGCAGTAAATGTATTACAACACTTCAAGGTTCAGAGATGTAATTCCTTGGCTACTGTAGCCTGGGAAACAGCTAATCAAGCATGATCTGTGCTTTATTAGCTGTAGTGAAAGGCGGGGGAGACATTAGAATTATAATAGACCCTTGATGTGTCACTAAAGAGGACCTGTCACTTGCCCATGCTATTACCAAGGGGATTTCCTAGCCCCTAAAGCTAAAATGGAAAATAGATATATATATAAAAATTGAAAGCACCCCTTGCATTCTGAATGTTGCAGTGATAGCACTTGAATTAAAGACTAAATTCAGGCTTCATTTCAAAAAAGTTTGGATCAAGCGGTCCAAGTGAACCATTTCTTTTGCTAACACATATACCTGCTGTCATCATCATATAAACTGTATGTAGCATTAGTTCTGGCAGTGGGATGGGGATTTCCAGTCCAGTTCCCAGAACAAATTGAGTCAGGCTGAGTGCTGCTCAGCCATTCACAGGAAGCTTTGTATTTTTATGAATGAATACAAAGCTTCCTTTGAGTGGCTGAGATTGTGACAAGGTAGTTTATGCATAATAATTTGAATTTTTCTTGGGCGCCCTAAAAATCCCTTTCCCTTTCTTCTGCCAATCGTTTTAATAGCTGTAATTTGTTTTTGTTTTTATAATTATTTTTTGTTTGTATATCTTTTATTAAGTTGCTTTATTTATTGAAAACATTTTGCTTTATTTTGTTACTCTTTCTTGTTACCTCCTGTAGCTGATCCAGCTCCAGACACTGCTTTACTGGATCAGAGCCAGATTAGAACCCAGGTTCTGCTAGCTACAGGGAGGTTACAAGCACGCACAGAGAAGAATATGACCCGACAGCTGTTGGAGGTAAACTGTTCATTCTGTCTTGTGGTAACATTTGTATGGTATTCCACATACATTACGTTTTATGGTTTAGCCCTCATGAATTTCACATACTCTGCTACAAGCCAATCTATAAGTAAAATGTACCTAATGCAGCAATACAAGGAGGGAGGCACTTTAGTCTTTTTTTTTATATTTTATTTGCTAATTTCACACTGCTGACTGTTCAAGTGAAACTCAAAACATATCAGAAAGAAACTTTACTGTTTTATCTGTCCTTTTTAAAGTGTGTCCTTTATGGGGAATCTCTTACTACTGTCACCAGAACCTAGACCACTTGCAACCAATCCAAAAAAAAGTGAAACCCATGAGGTCTTGGTAATGCCACTTTGAGCCATGCGCACGCCACATTAAAAAGTAGAGATGCACCAAAATGAAAATTCTGGACCGAAACCGAATATTGAGGATGCACTTAAACGAAAACCGAAATAGACAGTTTTTAAAAAATATATATTTTTTAATAAACAATTGTATTTTATATATTTGATTTTTTAATTACAATTTTGAAGTGCTTTTTGTTAAAGCTCAAAAAAAAAGTGCATCCATTTAAAATCTATTTATGTCTTTACACTGATCTGTTGGCTCCCCATTGGAATTCATTGAAAACGCGGCAAAAACGATTTCCAGTCACATGACCTATGAAAATTGCAGCAAAATTGCACTTGTTTTTCAATGTTTTCAATGGCTTATTTTTTTCTATCGGCAAAACGCTGATAACCCTATTTTCACCTGAGTTTTGGAGGCTGATATATCAGTGCATTCCTATTGTATAGAAAGGGCTTTACATATCATAGGTAACTGTGGGACAAGTTTCCTGACTACACAAGGCATCTTTGTTTGGGTGGGGGATATATAATTTGAGTGCATAGTATGCCAATGTGGATGTCTTTAATATGTTATATCATACTCTGGATCCAGCGCAACTCCTGGAAAATATATATTTTAAAGTCCCAGAGCCAGCATGTTGCAAATCTTCACTGAAGTCATCTTCATTTCCATATTGTGGACCACAATTTTCACCAGCCTTCAAAGAGTAGATGGACCTCAAGTATAAAAAGATTATGTTAACATATGGAACTGAGCACAGGCTTATCCTCATGTTAAGTAGAGGTCTTCTTTGAAGTGGACTTCAAGTGAAGTGTTAACATAAAGCTGTGTTATGTTATGGTATGCTTCAAGCGCATGCTGCTCTAGGCTCTCTCCTGTGCTACACATATAACCACATGCTTGGGCCTAGTTCAGTAACATGATCTCTGTTGAAGGGGAAGATTACCTTTTTACATTGATTTACCTTTGTGTTAGTAGAGCTCATGAGACCAAGTTTGTAGGATTTTGCATGTGAGCAGCACTGCTGGGAACCTGGAACAGCATTTTCTCCTGGTAAGGGTAGTATTCCAGACCATTATTTATTTTTTCATCTATCCCAGCAAGGCTTTTGACAAAAAAAAAAAAAAAGGAGGGAAATGACCACACTAATGGAAAAAGAGAAAGAAAGCTGCTAGCACCACAATTGACATAAATTGCATAACTCGGAAACCATACAGTGCAGCGCTAAATGGTTTAGCCGCTTAAGCCCCGGACCATTTGGCTGACAAAAGACAAGACCACTTTTTGCAATTCAGCAATCTGCGTCGCTTTAACTGGCAATTTGCGCGGTCATGCGACGTGGCTCCCAAACAAAATTGACATCCTTTTTTTCCCCACAAATAAAGATTTATTTTGGTGGTATTTGATCACCTCTAAGTTTATTTTTTGTGCTATAAACAAGTGACAATTTTTAAAAAAAAAACATTATTTTTAACTTTTGCTATAATAAATATCCCCAAAAAAATGAATTTTCCTTAGTTAAGGCCGATATGTATTCTTCTACATATTTTTGGTAAAAAAAACGCAATAAGCGTATATTTCAGCGCCATTATTTTTGCTTCACTATTTTTTTGAATTCGGAATATCGTTTACACATTTTGATATATTAAAGCGGAAGTCCACCCTAAAGTGGACCTCCGCTCATCGGAACCCTCCCCCCCTCCGGCGCCACAATTGGCACCTTTTCAGGGGGGAGGGGGGTGCAGATACCTGTACATTACAGGTATTCTGCACCCACTTCCGGGATAGCTCTCTGCGGAAAGGGGCGTAGATTACGCCCCTTTCCGCAAGTGCCCCGCTGCCTGCTGGGAAACACACAGATCCCAGAGGCAGCGGGGACCGTCCTTATTGCGCAGCGCGATTCGCGCATGCGCAGTAGGGAACCGGGAAATGAAGCCGAAAGGCTCCATTTCCTGATTCCCATACCCAAGATGGCGGCGGCAGCACCTTACAGACGATCTAGAGATCGGGTTCGGGTGCCGACATCGCGGGCGCGCTGGACAGGTAAGTGTCACTATTTTAAAAGTCAGCAGCTGCAGTATTTGTAGCTGCTGGCTTTTAAAAAAAAAAAAAAAAAAACGCGGAGTCCCGGTGGACTCCCGCTTTAAGTGGCAGCTGTAGTTTTCATTTATATAGGTTTTACTTATTCAAGCGCACAGTGGGGTTACACAGGTGAGGGCGGTATATTTGTGGACCATCAGTTTTGAATAAGCGTATATTGATTGGTTTGCGCAAAAGTTATAATGTCTACAATATAGGGGATAGTTTTATGGCATTTTTATTCCTTTGTTTTTTTTTTGTTTTTTTTTACTAGTAATGGTGGTGATCGGAAATTTTTATCGTCACTGCGATGTTATGGCGGACACATTGGACAATTTTGACACATTTTTGGGACCATTGTCATTAATACAGCGATCAGTGCGACTAAAATTGCATGGATTGCTGTAAAAATGTCACTGGCAGTGAATGGGTTAATATGTGTCCTAGGGAGTGTTCTAACTGAAGGGCAATGGGACTGTGCAGGGAAACTAACAGATCGCGGTTCATACTCTGTATGAACAGACGATCTGTCAGTTCACTGCTCCGAGAACCGGAAACTGTTCTCCTCGTGCCCCGATGATCACAGGAGCCCGGTGTTGATCGAGACGTCTGGGCACTCGCATCGGGGAGCGAGAAGGGGCACTCGCCTCTGGCGGCGCACAAGCACCCCCTAGTGGCCGTTTATCATAGAAAACCTATATGATAGAAGCTATGTGAAAACATCAAATCAAATGAGTGCAGAATGGAAAATTGATAATGAGAACAGTGTACTATTAAACAACAAGGAAGTGTCCATATGCAAAAAGGGTGCTTGAAATGAAAATAATTCACAAATGCCGATTGCCACCAGAGTGACAACCCCACCAGCATAGATAGTGATATTGCACTTAACAGAGAGTGTGGACCCAAGTGCCTTAGAGCAATGAGTCACACAAGCACAGATGATTACACATCAAATCCGGACGCCCAATTGCTCCAGTATAGATGGTATGGATGGATGGATCACACAAAAGCCCAATGCTCTGGTAGGAATGGACCTCTGCTTAGATGGACTGTATCTCCCATATCAAACACATATATGTAAGCCCTAGGAGGATGTCATCTTTGACAAAATGCGTCATCATCCAGCTTCTGTTAAGGTCATTCCATACTACAAATGATGTTTACTTCACTTTTTTGTAAGTATTCTGTACTTTTCAATAAAAATTAGTTTTAATGGTTTTACACTTTTTGCGACTACTTAGTTTGTTTCCACATATGTGTTTAAACTGGGAGACATGGTTCATCTAAGCAGAGGTCCATTCCCACCAGAGCCTTGGTGTTTTGTGTGATCCATCTATCCACACCATCTATACTGGAGATACCTGAGCGATTGGACGTCCAGATTTGATGTGCAATCATCCCTGCTTGTGTGACTCGTTGCCGTAAGGTACTTGGGTCCACACTGTCTGGTAAGCGCAAAATCACTATCCATGCTGGTGGGGTTGTCATGCTGATGGCCATCGGCATTTGTGGCTTATCGTTTTCATTTCATTCACCCTTTTGGATTCTGATTGCATATGGAGACGTCCTTGTTGTTTCATAGTTTACTGTTCTCATTATGAATTTTTCATTCTGCACTTATTTGATTTGATGTTTTCACATACCTTTTGTGATATATGTTTATGTATATGATCACTTTATACACCATTTAGTGCTGCACTGTATAGTTTCCCAGTTAAGGCTGTTGACATGACTTTAATGTAAACCTGTGGTGATATCTTGATTTTTATGCTGTGAACTAAAGCTCCAGTATTGCCATCACAGAGTAAAAATAGTGACTTTCTGAAAATCTTTTTGTAGAACTATCAACCCCCTGCCCTCACATATCAATTACTGTCTTATTGGGTCACTCGAGCCTTAGACTTTACAGTGAGATGATGGAGGCCATTATTTTCTCTATAGCTGGGATGTGGAGCTGTTGGGGAAGGAGCACTCCAGCATGAACTGATATCTTGCTGTTAACTGCCAGCTACAGTTATTCTATTGGGTGTCGCCAAATGTTTCTTTAGGTTAGCATTTAAAGTATAACTAAAGGAAATGTGTTTTTTTTTTTTTTTTGTTTTTTTTTTCGTTTTGGATACAGTGGAGATGGATTAGAATTTTACTGCTGTCTGTGCTCCTGTTAGATAGATTCACCCTCTATATATGTCCTGTTTACCATTATCCTCAAAAGTGAATGTAAAAGAATCCCCACATTTTTTGTTGTGATCTAACAAAGTAATAGAGGGGAAATGTTTACAATGTTGATACTAGTTCTGGTGACCTGGGGTCCCCAAGGAGTTTCCTTAAGTTGCAGAGCTTTTCTAACTTTCTGTTGTGGCTATGGGACAGGAAGTGAGGGGAAATCTCCCCAATAGGACACAGATGGCAAAAAACCCTCCCTTGCTCTATCCAAATTAAAAAAAATAAAGTTTTGCCTATAGTTCTACTTTAAGTATGGGTGCACCATTTTTTTTTTCAGAATTATAGCCCATAGCTCATTATATTTTTTCCTATTGATATGAGAGTGATTTCATTATTACACTTGACCAATACTCTTATTGTTTTTTTCTTTAAGAGAGTGCGGGGAAGGTGTGGTTTTTCTCACGGAGAGCAATGTCGTATGACTTCAAAGTAAGGGTTATCAAATTAGTAATAAAATATATTTTTGTAAGCATATTTAATTGATGTGGAGAGAAATGATATGCTGTGAATCTACGTCACAACTACCGCAGCCCTTTTGACTCTGAACTCTTTCATTGCAGTTTTCTGCCAAACAATGTGTCTGCCACAGATTTATACTCCCAAAAGGCATTCTGTGGAGTATATTCTCAAGATGGTTCAATCTTTATGTCTGCCTGCCAGGGTATAGTGTTTCTTCCATTTTGCTATACTGTGTACAGTTTTGTTTAGGCATTTCAAGTTAATTTGACCTCTTGAAACTCTTCTTTTTTTATGTGTTTACATACTGCACAACTTTATGTTCTATGCTCTTCTTTTACTTGCAGAATTAGATATAACAATTAAGCAGATAATTGCCTGTATTGAGCTTCTATAATTTCTATGCACATAATATGTTCTCATAATGTAATGGGAAGTGTCTCTGTCATAATTAGCAGCCAGATTGTACTTCTCATCTACTGGGTTTGCAAGAAAATCTGAATAAATGCTGTAGGCTGCACCTCACCTTTAGACTTGAGTAATTAGACAAAAGTGTCTGCATGGCTACCCAATGGCATTCGGATTGCTGTTTCTGCAAGGGAAATGCTAAAATAACCCTGGAGACATTAACTGATTAGATGTTTGCAGAACAATGGTGGCATTACTTATCCAAGTAGCTTATTACTTGGCTTCTCTTTAAAAAATACAAAGAAACTGGAAACCAATAACAAGTGCTTGAAGACTAATTACTTTTGCATAAAACACACTTCCCATCCCTAGTGTGCAGCAAATGAAAATAGTTAAATTATGTTTCTTTTTATTTAATCTTATCTGCAAATATACACAGAATCCACACAAACCACTTCCAAGTTGCCTTTTCGAGTGCGATTCTTACACGAACAATGGGGATACAAACAGGGGAACATGTAGTATATAGCTGTGTCTAAATTGGGTTCAACAGTACACAAGTTCCAGACTCGCCCAGGGCACCGGAAGACCTGTCTAGTGCGTAACAGATGCCAACATCTGACCCAATCCCGCCTACCCTAACCTTTGTCACTTAGTTAGCTTTTCCGTTACTTTAAAGAAGACTGAAACGTCTAATGAATATTCTGAGAAAAGCATAGGTAGAACAACTTAGGTGTTTGTCAGTGGTTTAAATAAATTGATTTAGGGGGAGATCCCCCAGCTTATTTGTGAGTGAAAGTGCACTTCTAGAGTAAAATCATTTATGAGGGAAATAGAATTAGTCCATTAAAGCTATATTCCAGAAATGGCTATTTTGCATAGCTACATTGATTGATTATGGACCATATCCCCCTCCACACACAGGTGCACACCCAACTCACAAACTGCTTACCAACAGGTAAGATCTTAGATATTGAGGCCTGGCTGCACTTTTTAGGAGAGATCCCTGCTGGAATGGATGGATGGCACACTTCAGGACACAGAATAAGGGCTCCCAGAAAACTCTGCAGGAAAATCTCACGGCAATATCGAGACAAGAAAATAACTTATTGTGTAGTAGTATAAAATGCTGTAGCTCAATCAGACATGTTTCATCCAATGGGGTTAAGTTACAGCAGTGACAGAATCATCCTCGCTGGGGTGATGACTTATCTATTTGCCTGATTTTTATCTGCCTTTTTATTTTATTTTTTTAAAACGGGTGAAGTTTTATACTACTACACTATGAGTTCCTTCCTCATCTCTAAAGTCCCCAAAACTTCTTCTGCTGAGTGTTTTGGGAGCCCTTATTCTGTGTCCTGAAGTGTGCCATCCAATCATCCATCCCAGCAGGGATCTCCTAAAAAGTGCAGTCAGGCCTCCATATCTGAGATCTTAACTGTCGGTAAACAGTTTGTGAGCTAGGTGCACATCTGGGTGTGGCGCAGCATATGGTTACATAAACAGATTGGGGTGATATACACATTTACTTCAAGAATTTTCTTGCCCTGTTCACGTTTGATTTGTACTGATTTTGCACCGTGCACTTTAGTGAATTATCATCTTTGGACGCTTTTTTTGATTGATTTTCACATGATTTTATGCCATATCCCTATGCTAATGGGTTATATGATCAGTGTATTAGCACTTTGACAGTGCAGCACAATTATTTTGTTTATTGGTTTTATCTGTATGTGGGAGTTTAGTGAGTGCTGCTATCGCAATATTAGTTGATGTTAATTGGTTTCATATGATTGTTGGATTTATTATTTTATTTTATTTTTTTACTGTAAGCATAGTCAATACTTCTTGTACTATGCATGTACCTTACCTGGTTGAACCCATAGACACTGGAAATCACTGTCATAGGCCCCACTGCAAGGAATTCTCTGATTGGAAGGGGTGGAGATCGTGGCATCACTACCTCTTCTCTTCACCTCATGCATTCATTGAGAAAAGTTAAAACTGTTCTCTGACAGTGCAAGCGGTCTCCTGTGTTCACTAAGCAGCAGGGCAGCTGCTCAGCACAGGACCCGGTAACTAGCATCAACCACTGCATTAGCAGCGCCCAGCTTCCATGGGACGTTGCCAGATATAGCACATTCATAGTTAGATTGGTCTAAGATTGACCAATGTAACTATGCAAAAATAGCCATACCTGTAATTCAGCTTTCAGTTTCTCTGCAACACCTTCAAATTGCTAATGTTTTCCTTCTTCTTTTTTTTTATTTTTATTTTTTTATCGGGTTTCCGATCTTTTACCCATGTAACTTAAACTTTCTTGATTTGTCTTAGATCAAAATATTCGCCTCTATGACTGCCGGTATGGCGCCTTCAAGAAGTTCCGGACTGTGAGGGCCCGAGATGTTGGCTGGAGCGTGCTTGATGTGGCTTTTACTCCAGATGGAGGACACTTCTTGTACTCTAGCTGGTCTGACTACAGTCAGTATACACACTGTTTTCTTCTATCTATGTTTAGAAATATGCATCAGTAGGGCTAGTCATTTTGTATGGAGGACATACAGATTGAAATTGAACACCCTACTTCATCAGTGTTGTTGTTGAAAACATTTTGCAAAAAAGAGTGAAAGAATAAACCATTTTTAAACTTTCATATTATAATATTTTGCTCGTTTTATAGGTCTAAAAGTTTGTGTTTTTTAGAAGATAGCCACATCCTGAGCAGAAAAGTTTGTCTACTGCCAGTATGTTGTAGAGAAGGACCCCTGCTCTCTATGAGAAAGAAATTAACTCTGCAATGGTCTGACACTCCCCTTTACTGAGCCAGACATAAAATTCTGCAATCAATAAAGTTCATGCCCTTATTGGAGAGTTCTAATTCTGACTTGGCAGGGAGTGTGACGGTCCTATCCAGAGAGACCACTGTTTCAACCCAATGAACAAGGGTCCTTCTATGCAGCATGCTGACAAGGGACAGACCTTTCTACTCGGGCTTTAGCTTCTTTCTAAAGAAAAGAAACTGTAAAGATTACCATATACATTACAATATGGCTGTATAATCTTTAGATCTACTAGCAACTATGTAGTGCAGGGCCCTGTCTGGTTACAGATTGAATGGATAGTTTAGGTAGGTTCTCATATTACATAGAATTGGCAAATCTAAGGTTGATTGTACAAAGATTTTACTGTAACATGTATGATGAGCTTAAGATTTTGCACATGATGCAAATGGAATGTATTTCGCTGATTTAAAGTAGGAATTAAAGACGCAGATACTTGCCTCCACTCAAACAATCTGACATGCTGGGATTTTCACATTCCCAGCTCAGTGTACATTGTAAAAAAGACTTTGAAAAGGCAGGTACATTTTTTATTTTGTTGAAGAAGAGACATAACAGCTTGTTGCTTTTACACTTTAATTCCACTTAAGCCCCTTCAGATCCGCGCTATAGCCGAATGACCGCTACAGCGCAGACCTATTTTTCAAAGCATCTGCAAAGCAATTTGGCAGCGGCGCTACATGGGTTGTATTAACCCCTTCTTCAGCCACTGAAAGCTCCCCGCTAGCGCCCAAAAAGCGCAGCTAAAACTAGTGGTGCTTTATCACCAACGCTCTCACCACCACATTGTGAAAGTAGACTAAGATGAAAGTTCAGTTGGGCTAAAGCAAATTAGAAAAGCTAGAGGTACGCTTTACAAGTATTCAGTGTCAGAGTGATGGTCATTTAGTATACCGTAATTTTATTTGACTTTGCATTGCCCACCTGGGAAAATAGCAGAAACTGGTTTAAGAAAGGAATGTCTATACTTTCCACAAATGGCAAACCTTAAATACTTGCTTGAGAATATAAGGACTTTATTATATTAGATCAATTGGTGATTTGTGTAGATCAGGGGTGTCCAAACTTTTTTCAAAGAGGGCCAGATTTGATGACGTGAACATGTGTGAGGGCCGACCATTTTGCTTGACATTCTTTGAACCATTGAATATTCGGTCTAAGTGTGTCCGTCCGAGCACTAATACACGGCCCAACAAGAATTCTCTTGCCTTTGTCGCTCTCTGCACTTTAGGGGGTACCGTTAATTCTTAATGGTACCCCACACATTGGAAAATGTAGGGTGCTTTTGGTGCAGTGCAATAAAAAAAAAAAAAAAAAAAAGCTCGGGAACTTCTTTCCCTGCATTTTTGTGAGTAGGGAAGTCCATTGAGATTAATGGGCTGCCCTACACACAGTACGCAGCCACACAGATATTTCATTTACAGGCTTAAAACAGGTGACGAGGAGGCAACACAATGCCTCTTTACTGCCATTCAAATGCCTCTGAAAAGAGATCTGTGCATGGATTGCTTTTCAGAGGAGCAGCAGTACTGGCTAATATCACACACAAGCCCTACAAAAGCCGTTTTGGTGGTATAAGAATTGGGGGGGGGGGTGTCCGGATTAAAAGTAACACACACAGACACATGTGTGTGCGCGCACACACACAGACACATGTGCACGCGCACACACGCAGTCACATGAGCGACTTTTTAACACTAATCTAGCTTGTAGCATAGTACAGTACCTTTGCAGCTTCCTCATTCAGCCGGGTACTGCACTATAGGGGGAAGCAGAGAGCACAGCACACTCTTCTGCACTTTACTTTCACTTTTGAAGCTCACGGAGCTTCTCACAGTGTCAGGGATCGGGCTCATCTGACAGCCCTGATCCCGCAGCACACCAGGCGGGCCGTTCAAAACCGGACCGCGGGCCGCAATTCGCCCGTGGGACGGACTTTGGCCATGCCTGGTGTAGATGTTTGTATATATAGAGTTTTTGACTGTTAACAAGTGTGAAAAAACAGCAATATACTTTACAGTATATTGCCTATGTAAACTGACAATCATAAACTGATTCATAAAAGCTTTATTGAATGAACACTGAAGGTAGCCAGACACAGTAATATTTTGCTTAAGATTTCAAGCCCAGCTGCCTTATTATTTTAACTTTGGACAGCGTAGATAAGGGTTAAAACCTCTGTCTTGTTTAATTGCTGACTGTGTCTGCATTGGGAAGATTGCCCTTCTGTTTAAATTCTGTTTATCTGAATGTGAAGAGATGGCTGAATGCGGAGAAATTTAGATCAGGTAAAATAAGTGTTGAACACATCACCATTTCTAGGTAAATATATATCTATAGTATCTTGCAAAAGTGAATACACCCATCACATTTTTGTAATTTTTATATATTTTATATATTTTCGTGTGACAACACTGTATAAATTACACTTTGCTACAATGTAAAGTAGTGAGTAATGAGTGTACAGCTTGTATAACAGTGTCAATTTGGTGTCCCCTCAAAATAACTCAACACACAGCCATTAATGTCTAAACTGCTGGCAACAAAAGTGAGTACACCCCTAAATGAAAATGTCCAAATTGGGCCAAAAGTGTCAATATTTTGTGTGGCCACCATTATTTTCCAGCACTGCCTTAACCCTCTTGGGCATGGAGTTCACCAGAGTTTTATAGGTTGCCAATGGAGTCCTCTTCCACTCCTCCATGATGACATCACGGAGCTGGTGGATGTTAGAGACCTTGCGCTCCTCCACCTTCCGTTTGAGGATGCCCCACAGATGCTCAATAGGGTTTAGGTCTGGAGACAAGCTTGATCCGTCCATTACCCTCAGCTTCTTTAGCAAGGCAGTGGTAGTCTTTGAGGTATGTTTGGGGTCATTATCATGTTGGAATACTGCCCTACCCAACAGCCTCCGAAGGGAGGGGTTCATGCTCTGCTTCAGTATGTCCCAGTACATGTTGGCATTCATGGTTCCCTCAATGAACTATAGCTCCCCAGTGTCGGCAGCACTCATGCAGCCCCAGACCATAACACTCCCACCACCATGCTTAACTGTAAGCAAGACACACTTGTCTTTGTACTCCTTACCTGGTTGCCGCCACACACACTTGACACCATCTGGACCAAATACGTTTATCTTGGTCTCGTCGGACCACAGGACATAGTTCAAGTAATCCATGTCCTTAGTCTGCTTGTCTTCAGCAAATTGTTTACGGCCTTTCTTGTGCATCATCTTTAGAAGAGGCTTCCTTCTGGGACGACAGCTATGCAGACCAATTTGATGTAGTGTGCGGCATATGGTCTGTGCACTGACAAGCTGACCCCCCCACCCCTTCAACCTTTGCAACAATGCTGGCAGCACTCATACATCTATTTCCCAAAGACAACTTCTGGATATGACGCTAAGCACATGCACTGAACTGCTTTGGTCGAACATGGCGAAGCCTCTTCTGAGTGGAACCTTTTCCTGTTAAACCGCTGTATGGTCTTTGTCACTGTACTGCAGCTCAGTTTCAGGGTCTTGGCAATCCTCTTATAGCCTAAGCAATCTTTATGTAGAGCAACAATTATTTTTTTCAGATCCTCAGAGAGTTCTTTGCCATGAGGTGCCATGTTGAACTTGCTGGCAAAATTTACGCTTGCAGTGCAATAGCCTTCGTTTTGACCTGTCAAATCGCTCCAATGTTGGCCTAATCTGACTAAGGGCTCTTTCACACGGACGTGTCCGGGGCCCGCTCTGCTCAGCGGGGGATCGCTCCGTCAATCCCTGCTGAGCAGGAAGATGACAGGTCCATCTCTGCACACTGTGCAGGGACAAACCGGTTTGTAAACATATGAGATCATCTCTCATTGCTGGTGTCCTGTCTCTCCCTCCTCACACAGAGACAGCGTGTGAGGAGGGAGAGCGATCTGTGATATTGTCAGTGAGTGCTACAGTGTTACATTTTTACATCTGCCAGAGCCATCTGCCAGTGCCATCCCCATCTGCCAGAGCCATCTGCCACCAGTGCCATCTTCCAGTGTCACATATCGGTGCCACCTGTCGTTAGTGTCAACTGCCACATCAGTGTCACCTGTGATCAGTGCTACCTGTTAGTGTCACCTGTCAGTGTCATCTGCCACATCAGTGTCGCCTGTCAGTGCCATTTGTGATCACTAAGAATGTCACAAAGGTTATATTCAGCCGAGGAGGCATACGATATTCTTGCGGCCGACGAGAGCAACGGGGAGCTCTCCACTTCGGATTCCTCCTCATATTCAGATTCTGAGGTGGACTACGAGCCTGTCCTAAGCAGTGGTACAATGACAATGTCAGAGGAGGAATATGAGAGTCCGCCCGTCAGATGAAGGCGTACTGGTGAGGAGGCGGTACCATCTACTACCACCGCAGAGCCATCCACCAGCAGCGCAGTGCCATCCACCAACACCGCAGTACCTCGACAAAGGCCAAGTACCAGTGGGGTGTAAACTCAGCCCCAAAGGGTTAGGTCCCATGCCAGCCTTCCCTATTCCCTTCAGGACCCCTTGTGGCTTCCTCCTAACTCAGGAGAAGCTAACGTTCCTCCTTTCACTGCCCACCCAGGAGTCCAGGTGGACACACACAATTTTTCCCCGATCAGACTTTTTCCATAAAATTTTTACTAAGGAAATGCTTGCATCGATTGTGGCCCAGTGCAACCTATATGCACAACAATTCATAGCAAGTAATCCAACGTCCTCTTATGCCCGTCCCTACGAGTGGAGAGCCCTAACAGTGGAGGAGTTTAACTTTTTTTTGGGCCTCACATTCTGTATGGAACTAAACGGAAAAAATTATTTACGTACATATTGGTCATCCCGCCCCATCTACCACATGCCCATCTTTTCCTCAATAATGCCCAGGACCAGATATCTCATGATTATGAGATTCCTACACTATAACGACAATACCCAGTGCCCTCCCCGAAATGACCCAAATTTTGATAAACTTTACAAAATTCGGCCGCTAATAAATTATTTTTCTGAGATCCCCCCCCCAGTTGTTTACCCCAGACCAACACATATGTGTGGATGAGTCCCTGATCAAATTTTCTGGCAGGCTGGGCATAAAACAATTGATTCCCTCCAAAAGGGCCCGCTATGGGGTGAAGATGTATAATTTGTGCGACCGAGCCACAGGGTATACATATTCCTTCATGGTATATGAAGGGAAGGACACCCAGCTACACCCCCCTAATTGCCCAGAATACATCGGATTGAGTGGGAAAGTTGTTTGAGAACTCATAAACCCACTCCAGGAGAAAGGCTACCATCTCTATGTGGACGACTTTTATACAAGTTTATCCCTGTTCCGCAACCTTCATAGAAAGAACACTCCAGCATGTGGCACCATAAGGACAAACCGGAAGGGCTTTCCTCAAAGCCTCGTCAACAAAAAGTTAAGAAAAGGGGAAGTGGCGAGTTTGCGGAACGAGGAAATTCTGGCTGTGAAGTGGAGGGACAAAAGGGATGTGTACATACTTTCTTCGATCCACAACAATACATTCGTTGAGATCACCAGGAAGAATGGCCCAATACAAAAGCCAACATGTATCCATGAGTACAACATGTTCATGGGGGGTGTCGATTTCAACAACCAGATGCTCGAACCCTACCTTTCCACATACACCCGAACGGCCCACCAGAAAGCATTCGATCTGATGTGATTAGCAGACTTTCTGAACGCCACTTTCCTGATAAAATCCCTCCCAGACCAACAGGCCTAAAACGTCAGAAAAAATGTCGGGTGTGCACCAAACGAGGATTGAGAAGAGACACCACTTATCATTGTGCCCAATGCCCTTCCCAACCAGGCCTCTGCATAAGTGACCGTTTCCGCCGTTACCATACTTCAGTGAATTATTAGTAAAATTTGGTAAACATAACCCTCACTTCCTGCCATTTACCTTCACACCACTTATGCCTCTGCTTGCTCTGTAACTGACCCTGGCTTGTTATCCGAACACGCTTCTGCCTACCATTTCTGTACATACCTCTGCCTGATCTGGACCTGACCCTGGACTGTTTGACCATGCCTCTTGCCTGCCTCTTGGACTGATCTTGTACCCTCCCGGTGGACTAGTGGGATTCGTAACAGGGGTCTCACATATTTGAGGGGCTCCAGAATTATTTTTCTGGATGAAGAAAACAATTTCATTTGTTTTCTCATTCCTAGATTAGGGTCTGGAGACTCGGAGGCTTCAAAGAGATTTGGGTGGGAGAAGCCTCTACCCCTATCCCTATTCTGTCCTGAAAAAGGCCCTACTTCTGCCTGCTACCTGTAGGACCTATGCCTATGCCTGTCACATGAACTGACCACACCACATGGATGGACCATGTTCCTGCCTACTACCAGGACCAATATTTTGGCACTGCTGACAATCTCTGCCTGCACTGACCTTGGACTGTATATGGACAGTATCCCTGCCTGCTGCCTGTATTGACTATGAACAGTTTACCTGATTGTTGCCTGGAAAATTTTGTTCGCTTTTGCTGACCAAGTCCCTGCCTGCTGCCTGGACCAGTGCTATCATCCTGTGGACAACTGCGCTGCTAAGACCACAGGTAATCTTTTGTTTACTCTTTGCTCAGCAGAATGTATTTTGGGGTGTAATTCTTGGTATGTGAATGCTATGTGTCCCTGGAACACCTGATGGTGTTCCTTGCATGTTGGGCCTCTGTATGTGGCCAGACTGTGTAAAAGTCTCACACATTTGGTATCGCCATACTCAGGAGGAGTATCAGAATGTATTTTGGGGTGTCATTTTTGCTATG
Source organism: Lithobates pipiens (assembly GCF_037356315.1). Lineage (NCBI taxonomy): Eukaryota > Metazoa > Chordata > Amphibia > Anura > Ranidae > Lithobates > Lithobates pipiens. The sequence continues at coordinate 20,121,013 of NW_027507696.1, forward strand.
TTACATGCTATGTGTTGGAAATATCTTATAAATGGCCAACTTTGCGTAAAAAAATAAAATGCGTTTTCATTTTTTTTCTACATTTTCCCAAAACTTGTGGAAAAAAATGAACCGTTCAAAAGACTCATTATGCCTCATAGATTATACATTGGGGTGTTAGCTTTTCAAAATGGGGTCACTTTGTGGGCGTTTCCATTGTCCTGGTGCTCCAGGGCCTTCAAAATTGTAATAGGTGGTTGAGAAATGAGATGTGTAATTTATGCTCCTAGAACGCCTGATATTGCTATTTCAATATTGGGCCTCTGTATGTGGCCAGGCTGTGTAAAAGTCTCACACATGTGGTATTGTAATACTCAGGAGGAGTAGCAGAATGTATTTTGGGACATCATTTGTGGTATACACATGCCATGTGAGAGAAATAACCTATTACAATGAAGATTTTGTGAGGAAAAAAAATCTTCATATTGCAAAGAATTGTGGGAAAAAAATTACAACATCAAAAACCTCACCATGAATCTTACTAAATACCTTGGAATGTCTACTTTCAAAAAAGGGGTCATTTGGGGGGTATTTGTACTTTCCTGGCTTGTTCGGGTCGCAAGAAATGAGATAGGCCACCAGTACTTCAGGTGTGATCAATTTTTTATGATTCGCACCACAGCTTGTAGACTCTAACTTTCACAAAGACCAAATAATATCCACTAATTTGGGTTATTTTTTTACCAAAGATATGTAGCAGTATACATTTTGGCCAAAATTTATGAAGAAAAATTTATAATTTGCAAAATTTTATCACATAAACTAAGAAAAATGCTTTTTTTCCCCCAAATTTTCAGTCTTTTTTTCATTTATAGCGCAAAAAATAAAAAACCCAGAGGTGATCAAATACCACCAAAAGAAAGCTCTATTTGTATGAAAAAAAGGACAAAAAATTAATTTGGGTTGAGTAATTGTCATTCAAAGTGTGAGAGCACCGAAAGCTTAAAATTGGTCTGGGCAGGAGGGTGTTTAAGTGCCCAGTAGGCAAGTGGTTAAGCATGCTGTATAAAGCCTTCCTAAACTGATGTTGTATTTGTTTATTTCTGTTCCTGGGTCATACATGGTTTACCACTGCCAATATCAGTTAAGCCTGCCCCCCTTTACCATAAACATACATGCAGACCTTTATGTAATATATAGTGTCCCTTTTTTTCTTCACTTGTATTTTGTTGCACATTTTTTCTGCTCTAGTGTTTTCCATGTGCCAGAACCACTCCTAACCAACGTGTGTGTGTGTGTGTGTGTGTGTATATATATATATATATATATATGTGTGTGTGTGTGTGTATATATATGTATGTATATATGTATGTGTGTATATATATATATATATATGTATATGTGTATATATATATATATATATATATATGTATATATATATATATGTATATATATGTATATATGTATATATATATATGTGTATATATATATATGTGTATATATATATATATATGTATATATATATATATATGTATATATATATATATATATGTATATATATATATATATATATATATATATATATATATATATATATATATATATATATATATATATATATAGAAAAAAAGTAGTAGGTGAGATGCACACACGGTCAGTGAAACAGGTGTGCCAACAATCGAGTCTGTCCCAAAGACTCAATATAAAAAAGCAGAAAGGGATTTACTTTTGTTTGTGCAGCAATCCCTTTTCTGCTTATATATATATATATATATATATATATCTATATATATATATATAGTCAAGAGGTCAACAACAAAAAACACTTAAGATATGGGTCATTGCATGATGATTTATGATTTATTTATTTTTTTACATAGCCATAGTGTAAACATGCAGGGGCCTGTATATTGAGTGTTTTTTGTTGTTGAAGCTGCTATTGCTTCTTGTATAACGCGTATTTACTTTGGTGAGCTAATATGGCATCTCCCAGCATATATCCAAATAAACATATTGATAGGGACTCAAAACTTCAGTGTATACATAAATTAGTTGCCAGGTTTGACTGTAACACTGGAATGTTATTTTACAAGCCAGCTATGTATGTCATGTACCATTTTCCATTTTATCTCATTTTAGTTCATGTCTGCAACATATATGGTGAACCGGAGTCACACACTGCACTGGATCTCTGGTAATAACCTTAAAGGAAAGCTGCACTGAAAGAAAAATGTAGGCTGCCATTGACTGACCTGCTAATGGAAAATGCTAGTCTCTTGGCTGCCTCTAATTGCATTTTTTTATGTCATTGACCTGAAAATAAGTATACAGTCAATGGAACAGCATGAAAGCCAAACGGCTATCATTTTCAGAATGAAATCTGCAATGTAAGCATATTTGTTTTAGTGCGGTTTCCCTAAGATTTTGAGATATTACTTTTTATACTTTACTGTACACCTATATAATACCTAAAATATATTTTTTCTGTAATATTTTATTGCCTTTTTTATCCACAGTCCCTCAGAACGGCGTTTCGCTGTTTTCTCTCTTACTGTGTCTTGTGATGGACGGGAAGTGCTTGGTGGGTAAGTAGTTTTTTGAAGTGAAAGACCTTAAAATGGATGGTTAATAAGAATATATATAACCACACTTATAGGTTGAATTAAAAACAAACTTCTGTACATGTCTGGAAACAGACATGTTCCCCAGTAACTCACTTTGGGTGAACTGCTAGGAATTGTCAGAAGGGATTTTGAAAATAACAATGGTGGTACATTGCTTGCAGGTTATATTTGGTCTTCAGCAAAATCTATGCACTTTTTCCACAGAGCCAATGATGGATGTGTGTACGTGTATGACCGAGAACAAAACCGTCGAACATTAAAGGTATAATCTGTTTTTGTCTTCCCTTTAACTTGGATTTGAAATATTTTATCATACAACGGTTTTTCTCTTTTCTTTTTTGTGGGTTTATTGAAACAGTTTACACAAACACCACGCTTATCTATCTGTGTCTTGGCTAGCCATACATGAGTTGTTGCCATCTTCTTTTTTTTTTTTTTTTTTTTTCCAACCAGCGGGTTGAACAAAAGAAAATGACTCGGTCCTCCCATCCACACACTCAACGTGGATGGGGGATTCTCCCACTGAGCCTTTATATTCTGACAGCGGTGAGATTTCCCCACCGTCAGAATACACTGATCAGCACCGCCAGGTATAGCTGGTGGCACTGATCGAGACAAAAATTTTCAACAGGCTGGCTGTACACAAGTCGATGGATCAACTTGTGTATGACCAGCCCACCCATACATGGCCTAAAATTTGTCTGGTCCCTGCTGAACCGGCCAAATTTCGATCCACGTATGGCTGCCTTAAGTTTGCTTGCTTACAGGACTTAGACTATCACAAGTAAATTCATGCCACATAAGGTCTCCACAGTTCAGTTTTAGGCCAGGTCAGATTAAATTCATGCTAAATAGGAATTAAAAGGGATAGTGTCTGTATTATTCTAAGGATAACTGAACAAGATATCAATGGAGTGTTGGAAAATCCTGGTCCGCATTGCAAGTTGCAGGTGGAAGCTTCATTTTTTGCTTTTGCAATATTGGATTGTGTTTTGCATAAACCAAGTTACTATTTATGTTTCTAAGTGTTAAAACAATAACAAAGCATAACTTTCTGCTGTATCAAACTATGCAGTTAGGCCTCATGCACACTGAGCACTTGCTCTGCTCTTCTGAAAGCCTTAAAAAAAATGCAGTAAAAGCTGTGCATTATACAGGCGTGTATGCATGTTCACACGTATGCATGTAAATGTGCGTTTTATCTGCCCAAACGCTCCTCCCCTAACAGCTGATTGATTGTTTGTTTTTTCCCCCCCAGCTTCTAAACTTTCCTCTTCTATTAGGCTCCATTTACACTGGAGCTCATAATATGTTAGCCTATGTGTCCAAGCACACATGGACTTTTTTTAGCTTTAATGAGCAGTGGAGTTTATGGGCTTTTTTCTGAACGCCAGAAATTCATGTTCAAAGTGCTGTTTTTCGCCGCCAAAAAACGACAAACGCAGATAAACGCTCATAAACACGCGTTAATTAGTGTTCGACATTCTATTTTTTCAATGCATTGTGGGAGTTTGGAATGCACTGTGGGATTTTTGGAGTGTCCTTTGTGTATTTTTATTGCTAATGCTAATAAACGCTGGTACAAAACGCTGTTAAAAGCACTTTTTTTCAACCAGCGTTTTCTGCCAGCAATCTGGCGTCCAGAAAAAGCTTTTTTGAGCTTCAGTGTGCATGGAGCCTTAGGCTCCATTCACGCCTGAATGATTTTCAGCCTTTAAAACGCTCAGCTCTGAAGCTCCAAAACGCCCAACAAGCAAAATTTCATTAATTTCAATGGCCCCGTTCACATATGAGCATTCTGTCACCTGAAGCAAAATGCCTGAAGCTCAAAAAAATACATGAGCCTCTTTTTGGCAGATTACAAGTGTTTTTGGCCCTGTAGACTTCAATGGAGCCAAAAATGGATTCAATTAATTATTTTCCTCAAAATTTTACAAACAAATACCCCATAATGGTAACGTGAAACAAGTTTGTTTGAAATCATTGTAAGGCCCCTTTCACACGGGGCGGATCAGTGCTGATGTCCGCTTGCTCAGCGGGGATCTCCGGAGCTATCTCCGCTGAGCAGAAGATGACGGGTCCGTCTCTGCACACTGCGCAGGGACAGACCTGTCACAGCGCCGCTCTCCCCTATGGGAGATCGGATGACGACGGACCGCAGTGTCCGTCGTCATCCGATCCGATGACGGATGGAAAAATGGCTTTTTCCTCCGTCACATTTTTTCGGATCAGAGCGGGTCGGATGTCAGCGGACATGTCACCGCTGACATCCGACGCTCCATAGACCCCTATGGAGCATCCATTCAGGTCCACCTGAAAAACTGACAGGCGGGCCTGACGGATCGTTCGTGTGAAGGGGGCCTTAATTTATTTTAAAATGAAAAAAATCACAGGTACAGAAGTGTTCACAGCCTTTACCATGACACTCAAAATTGAGCTCAGGTGCATCTTGTTTCCACTGATCAGGTCCCACAGTTAACCATGCATGTCAGAGCACAAACCAAGCCTTGAAGTCCAAGGAATTCTCGGTAGACCTCCAAGACTGGATTGTAATGCTCAAATAGCAGCTTTCCACCCCTAATTTCCTCTCCCTCTCCTGCCCCTGGTACTTCCTATTGGCTAAAAAAAAACCGCCTGAAACTGTAAAACGCTTGTAATACACTTCTAAAATACTTTAAAAAAAGCTTAACAACGCCAGTAAATCGATACGCTCAAGTGTGAATGGAACCTTAAGCCTGGAAACTCCTATGTGTGCATGTGCATGGCTACATAGGCTAACATAAAAGTGTGTTTTACAGGCTCAAAAAAAAAAAAAAAAAAGTCAAACGCTTGTAAAAGCGGCATTTTTTTTACTATCTTGTGTGCATGAGACGTTATAGTATTGTAAGACTTCCACTTACCAGACCAGTGAGTCCACTTGGGCAAAGGGTGGTCTCCTGTACGTGTCTGACTTACAACCCCTGGTAGAGTAGACAGGTGGCTGGGAGTGCGGAGTGGTATGAGAGCCTATGAGGAGGGCCCAGGAGCTGGAAGTAGGATGAACCCCGAAGCAGCGGGTGAGTAAGCTGAAACACAGGCAATTGGGTGCGGAGCAGGGGCTGAGCAGGCAGGTCTGGGTACAGGCAGGATTCGGCAACAGGCGGGCAGCAACGGTACAATAGGAACAGGCAGGAGCGAGGTCAGAACAGGCCGAGGTCAGGTGCAGGCGGAGATCAGGGGTGCCCAAAGAGCAAGCCGGGTCATCAGGAGATTGGAGATACAGGAATGCAGATACAGGCAACGGAGCAGGGAACGGGTGAGCTGATGATTAGGCAGCACTTGAATGGAGTATGTGGCAGACCTAAATAGGCCGATTGGTGCCAAACACCGCGCACCCGAGCGCAAGCGTGCACACCAGTGCCACCAGGAGTGCACACAACGGCGCACATCGGCACTAACAGGAGCGCGCACCAGCGCCGACGGGCGCCCACAGGAACACGTGCACCAGCACGCACTGTCGTACATCGACGCACGCCAGCACCGCGACCAACCAGGTAACTTCTCTGACAAGTATACAATTATAATTTATCATTAGTTGTGGGTCACTATCACCTCTCAGTGGCCTACATTAAGTAAAGTAACTTCTAATGGCTTTGATGGGCGTGCCATCCCAAAGACAAAAAAGTAGTGACTTTTTTTAAATGTCTGCCATCCTATTGTAAGATTTGTTTTTTAATGCTGAACTTTTTTGTTCATCAGTTCTCTCTCCTTGCTTATCTAGATTGATTCTCATGAAGATGATGTGAATGCTGTTGCATTTGCCGATGACAGCTGCCACATTCTATATTCTGGAGGAGATGATGCCTTGTGTAAAGTATGGGACCGACGCACAATGCGTGAAGATGATCCTAAACCAGTGGGGGTGTTAGCTGGACATCAAGATGGGATCACCTACATTGACAGCAAGGTGAAAATTATACATTAGCTCTGATGTCACCATTTCTTTGTTATTTATTAATTTATATATAAATAATATAAAATGATCAAAAATATTTTTCTCTGTTCTATTTCTGCCAGCCCGATACACATTTTTGTTTTCTTATTATAGCTTTATTGTTGTCCTTGCTCCCATCTGCCAACCTTATCTGTGTTTCTGTCACACTATCTCCACTGCCTTTTTCTCACTGCAAATGTATACAGTGATCTGTACAATGGTCTGTCTTTTGTTTAGTTTTTGACCAACTTTGACTTTCTGTACAGGGAGATGCGCGATATCTCCTCTCTAATTCCAAAGACCAGAGCATTAAGCTGTGGGATATCAGGCGGTTTTCAGGACCACAGGGACTTGAGGCCTCACGCAGAGCCGTAACACAGCAGAACTGGGATTACAGGTGGCAGCAGGTTCCCAAAAGAGGTAAGAATGGCACACAGAAATTTTCCTAGAAACTTTTTATTATTTTAATTTTCTTTTTGTGTGTGTGCGTGTATATATATTAGGGTAAAATAAGTATTGCACACTGTTGTCTTGCTGAAATGTCCACCCTTGTTTTATCTTCATCATCATGGTAGATGGAAGCAGATTTTTATCAAGAATGTCTTGGTACATTTTTACATTCATCCTTCCTGCAATATGATGTTTGCCAGTACCGTATTCTGAAAAACAGCCCCACACCATGATGTCCCCACTTCCAAACTTCACTGTTTGTTTGGTGTTTTTGGGGCGATGTGCACTGCCATTTGACCTCCAAACATGCTGTGTGTTATGACATCTGAAGAGTTACGTTTTGCTCTCATCTGGCCAGACTGTATTCTCTGAATATTTCACAGGCTTGTCTAAATGTTGTGCAGCAAACTTTAAGCAAGCTTCAACATGCTTTGTCTTCAGCAATGGAGTCTTGCATGGTGAGGGTACATACAGGCCATGGCAGTTGAGTGCATTACTTATTGTTTCAATTGTACCTGCTAGTTCCAGGTCTTTCTGAAGCTCTCCACAAGTTTTCCATGACTCTTGGACAACTCTTCCGATAATTCTTTTCACTCCTCTGTCAGAAATCTTGTGAAGAGCACCTGGTCGTGGCCAGTTTATGGTGAAATTATGTTCTTTCCGCTTCCGGATTATGGCCCCAACAATGCTCACTGGAACATTCAGAAGTTAAGAAATCCTTCTGTAACCAATGCCATCAGTATGTTTTGCAACAATAAGGTTATGAAGGTTTTGGGAGAGCTCTTTGCTTTTACCCATCATGAGATGTTTCTTATGAGACACCTTTTTATAGGCCATCAGTTGAGACTGAACCAGCTGATATTAATTTGCACTGACAAGGGGCAGGATTGCTTTCTAATTACTGATAGATTTCAGCTGTCTGCGTCTCTTGCCTTTCCATGCCTTTTTGCACCTCCCTTTTCTTCATGTGTTCAATACTTTTCCCATGTGGCATCCCATTTTATTACACATAACTTAATATCTGAACTTATTTGTTTTGCTTTCTTTGTATGTATGGATTGCATGTGTTGTTACCGACGTGGTGAGAATTTCATGTCAATAGCACCTTTTAGAAATATATTTACCTAGAAAAATGGTGATTTGTTCAATACTTATTTTATCCACTGTGTGTGTGTGTGTGTGTGTGTGTGTGTGTGTATATATATATGTATATATATATATATATATATATATATATATATATATATATATATATATATATATATATATATATATATATATATATATATATAAATTACATTATAATGACCGGTTTGAATAGCTCTCTTGATTTTAATGTTTCAGGACTTGGAAAAGTGCTGTTTACTCAGTGGTATACTGACCAGTATATTCATATATTTTCAGCTCTCAGGAAGAAACGCCTCACGGGTGACACATCTCTGATGACTTACCGTGGTCATGGAGTCTTGCACACTTTGATCAGATGTCACTTCTCCCCTGCGTACAGTACTGGTCAGCAGTATGTGTACAGTGGGTGTTCCACTGGTCGAGTTGTCAGTAAGTAATCTTCATAATGTTTAAAGTAAACCTGTCATCGGAGCACTTTGCGTGCTGTCATTGTTGACCTCTCTCTGAAAATGCTAGTTGCCTGGCTTTAATGCTTCAATACTTTCTATGTTATTGGCTGGAAACAAGTATGCAAGAGGATCAGGGTAAAGCCTGGCAACTAGTTTTTCTCATGACAGATTCTGTTAACCACTTCAGCCCCAGAACATTTGGCTGGCTGCTCACTGTCCGGGCCATTGTTTGCAATATGGCACTGCGTCGCTTTAACTGACAATTGCGCAGTTGCTGTACCCAAACAAAATTGATGTCCTTTTTTTCCCACAATTAGAGCTTTCTTTTGGTGGTATTTGATCACCTCTGCGGTTTTCATTTTTTGTGCTATAAACAAAAGAAGAGCGACAATTTTGAAAAAAAAAAACACAATATCTCTTTTTTCTATAATAAATATCCCACATTTTTTCTCAAAAAAACATATTTTTCCTCAGTATTTTTTTTTACTAGCAATGGTGGTGATCTGCAATTTTTATCGGGACTGCGATATTCCGGCGGGCAAATTGGACACTTTTGACACATTTTTGGGACCATTGATAATTATACAGTGATCAGTGCTATAAAAATCACTGATTACTGTATAAATGTCACTGGCAGGGAAGGGGTTAACACTAGGAGGCGATCAAGGGGTTAACTGTGTTCCCTCACCGTGTTCTAACTGTAGGGGGGGTGGGACTGTCTAGGAGGAGAGAGAGATCGGTGTTCATACTTAGTATAAACACACGATCTGTCTTTACTCCCCTGAAAGAACACACAGATCCCAATTCTCGTGATCTGCCGCCTCTGGCGGTACGCCCCTAGTGGCCAAAAGGAAAAACATCAAAAGGTAATGTTGATTTGCCAAGCTGAGCCAACCTGCTGCAGTAAAACTGCAGTGGCTGGTCCAGAAGTCGTTTAAGTATGAAGGGGGTCAGCGTGATATTTGTATTATTGTGGTGGTGTTTATTATTGACAAACAATGTGGTACTGTATGCCTCTACATGTCAGTGATTGCCTTAGGCTCGGTTCACACAGGGGGCGACGCGAGGCGACACGACTTGCCGTGCCGCGACCTGACAAGTCGCCCCCGTTCTGTACTACGGAACCGTTCTAAGAGGAGCGACTCGAGTCGCTCCGACTTAGAAAAAAGGTTCCTGTACTACTTTTGGGCGACCTCGGGCGACTTGCATTGACTTCTATACAGAAGTCATTTGCAAGTCGCCGCTGAGGTCGCGGCAGGTCGTGGCGCGGCAAGTCGTGTCGCTTCGCATCGCCCCCTGTGTGAACTGAGCCTTACCCTGTACGTTGGTGACAGCAAGGAGTTTTACACACTTCCACCAGCTGCAACCACCTGGAGCGTATGTAAATCTAACAAGCCGATTGTCAGACAGATGGAGGCATTCTGTCGGTTCTGAAGCTGTTGGATTGCTCTTTTAGACCCCGATGTCTCATTAAGGAGAACCTGTCACAAAAAATGCATTACATAGAGGACTTTTTGTCCTCTATGTAATAAAAAAATTTAAAAAAAAAGTTCAAAAGTTTTTACAAAAATTAATTGCAGGATTTAAAATCCCCACCTCCCCCCCGCTTTAAAAAAAATGTTTTGGAGGCCCCCCCCCCCCCTTATATACATACAAACAAGTGTAAATTCACACTTTGTGGGTGCTTACGAACAAAAACTTTGATTGCGCTACATGTTGCATGTTGCTTTGCATGCCAGAGTGAGAGTAATAACTCTAGGCCCATTATTTACAGTTACTTCTAATCCGATGACCTGGCTTTTAATGTGTTGCCTATGGGAAAATATAGGGTACTAAAGTTTGTCACCATTTCTATTTAACTCTTTGCAAACTAATTTTTTACATTTTACCAAAAGCTTGGGTAATATATTGCATTCATGTGCCCTAGATTTCAATTTACTCTACTTTTTACTGAAGTTTTGTGTTTCATAAACTGCAACAGTTATGTTTTAGCAACTCTAATATTGTGTGACATAAAAAAATTTGAACTATGACTATTTTATTCTCTAAGGCAGGATTGTCCAACCTGCGGCCCTCAATGGCTATGAATTGTTTTTTTTATTTTTTTGAGGGCTATTTTTGTGTAAAAATACGTTTTACACTTAGCGAACACATGGGGGCAAACAAAAATTTGACCGTGTCTCTTTACTGGACTTATATAAGTTTTATTGCCCCAAAGAAAAATATCCCATTCTACACAATCACGCTTTATTGATATCATCAGTTTACAGCAGCACCTATATTTGTGAGCGACTATTTCAAGGATGAAGAACAGCAAGGGCAAAAATTAGAACCAAAATATCTGATGAGCACCTTGATAATTCTGTGTCCAATCTTTTTATTAATGTTTTGAACTAGAAGATAAGACATTGTTGGGTAGCACAAATTAGTACAAAATAGAACTGTCAACATAAACCGTGCATAAAAAAAAAAATTGGCCCTACAATGATGTTGAAAAGATTCGGGGCTACGATGAACGGTAGAGTTGATTTGGCGTTTCCCGAACGTATTTACTGATGTGGCAAAAAAAATAAAAAAATTGGTAGCACATTAAGAATTAGTTGAGAATTGCTGCTACATCCATCAAACCAAATATTGATGTGTTAGTTTATCTTAAAGCGGAGGTCCACCCTAAAGTGGACCTTCCGCTAATCGGAACCCTCCCCCCCTCCGGTGCCACAATCGGCACCTTTCAGGGGGGAGGGGGGTGCAGTTACCTGGATAATCCAGGTAACTGCACCCACTTCCGGGACAGCTCTCTGCGGAAAGGGGCGTAACTTACGCCCCTTTCCGCAAGTGCCCGCCCCTTCCCGCAAGTGCCCCGCTGCCTGCTGGGAAACACACAGCTCCCAGAGGCAGCGGGGAGCGTCCTTATTGCGCAGCGCAATTCGCGCATGCGCAGTAGGGAACCGGGAAATGAAGCCGAAAGGCTCCATTTCCTGATTCCCATACCCAAGATGGCGGCGGCAGGACCCGACAGACGACCTAGCGATCGGCTTCGGGTGCCGACATCGCGGGCGCGCTGGACAGGTAAGTGTCACTATTTTAAAAGTCAGCAGCTGCAGTATTTGTAGCTGCTGGCTTTTTAAAAAAAAAAAAAAAACGCGGAGTCCCGGTGGACTCCCGCTTTAAACAGTGTAAAATATCACACTATTTTTATGTTGCCCTCTTTTACTTTTTTTAATAAAAATTTTACAAAAAAAAGTTTTAATGGTCATATAGGAACATTATCTATATCAGTGATCGTTAATTTGTGCTCTGCCCGACTTTCACTGCTCATCATCTATCCTTATTAGTGTATTTTATGTTTGGCCCAAGACCATTCCTCTTCTTCCAATGTGGCCCAGGAAGGTCAAAAGGTTGGACACCCCTGCTCTAGGGCATCTGCTTTTTGAAAATATATAATATTTGGGGGTTTTACATAATCTTCAGGCCTAAAATGATTCTTTAAGCGTGTGCAAAAAATGCAGAAACGGCTCTGATAGCAAAAGATTTCATGATGAAGCACAATGTATTTTGATGTACAGTTCAAGAGCTGACAAGATTGTCTTTGTTTTTAATTCTTACAGTATATGATTTGTTGACGGGTCAGATAGTGAAGAAACTGGCCAACCACAAGGCATGTGTACGGGACGTGAGCTGGCATCCATGTGACACCAGACTTGTGAGCAGCTCTGTGAGTGATCATAAAAATAACTAAACAAGAACAATTGGTATTGAAATCTTATAGAGACTATTAAGTGTGTATGGACAGATATTCTAAATCAGTATAGACTGTCATGAGCGCAACTAACCCTGGTAAAAAACCTGTTTGATTGATGAAGACCTGCTGCCTGACCTATTGGAGAGCAGTAAAATAGCAACACCCCTTTGTGTATAATCAAGTTTTATTGATTTTCAAACATATTAAAATGAACATTACAGTTGTTCTCTGGCAACATATATTGTACCACTAGACATGTACGACGGGAGGCCAATAAGTTCTTACCCTCACCATGATCTAGATGTGCTAAGGATCTGAAAGTTTGCAGGTTTATAGGTGGATATCTTAGTAATATACATGCCAATTTTTTTGTAGGTAGTGGGGAATTATGGTTAGAACCCAGAGAAATGGAGTAATTGTCATGGTGGACAAAGTTGAATACGGAGCCGTGGTTAGATTCCTCCATCTTCAAGGGAAATCTACCCAAATAATCCATGAAGGGATGTCGGCTGTGTATGGACCATGGAGGAAAGCTGGGTATATCTGTATGATCCTGAGACTAAAGAAATGAGTAAAACATGGAAACATGCTTCATCACCCACCCCCAAAAAGGCTAAGGTGCAACAATTATCCATTAATCATGGCTCAGTATTCAGATTTGTCCCGCATGACACCTACTCCATTTCTCTTGGCTCGAACTATAATTCACCATGACCTACAAAAACGAAAATTGGCATGCATATTACTAAGATTTTACCACTGATAATGAGTTCTGTAAGTACAGTACAGACATGTTTATAGTGAACATTATCTCCCTAGCCCCCCCACCCTTTTTTTTCCCTTTTATTCAGGTACAGTGGGGAAAATAATTATTTGATCACCTGCAGATTTTGTAAGTGTGCCCACTTACAAGGAAAATAAGTCTATAAATCTTATCATAGGCATATTTTATATGGTAGACCCAAAAATCCTGAAAAAACACAGAGTACAAATGTTATAAATTGAGTTGCAGTTCAGTGAGTAAAATAAATATTTGATCCCCAAGCAAAACATGACTCCTTAGGTGGAGTAACCCTTGTTGTCAAGCACAGAGATAAGACGTTTCTTGTAGTTGGTTACCGGGTTTGCACAGATCTCAGGAGGGATTTAGGTCCACTTTTCTTTACAGATCTTCTCTAAATCCTTAAGGTTTCTTGTCTGTCACTTGGCAACTCGAAGATTAATTTTCTATGGGATTAAGGTCTGGAAACTGGCTAGGCCACTTTAATGTGCTGCTTCTTGAGCCACTCTCTTGCTGCCTTGGTGGTATGTATCATGTCATTGTCATGCTGAAAGACTCATCCACGACCCATCTTCAGTGTTCTGGTCGAGGGAAGAAGGTTCTCATCCAAGATTTTTCAATGAATGGCCCCATCCATTAGCCCTTCAATGCGGCAAAGTTGGCCTGTACCTTTAGGAGAGAAACAGCCTCTAGCATAGTGTTTCCACCTCTGTGCTTGACTGTAGAGATGGTGTTCTTAGGGTCATAGTTGGCATTTTTCTTCCTCCAAACACCGTGAGTCGCGTTAATGCCAAAAAGCTCAACTTTGGTCTCATCTGACCACAGCACTTTCTCCAAATTATTCTCTGAATCATTTAGATGTTCACTGGCAAACTTCAGACTGGCCTGTACATGTGTCTTGTTGAGGAGGGGGACCTCGCGGGCGCAGCAGGATTTCAATCCATGGTGGCGTGTTGTGTTACCTTATGGTTTGTTTGGTGACTGTGGTCCCAACTTCCTTGAGATCATTCACAAGCTTCTCCCGTGTAGTTCGGGGCTGATCCCTTACTTTTCTCTTGATCATCCATACCACATGAGGCGAAATCTTGCATGGAGCTCTGGACTGAGGGCGATTGATGGTTTCTTTGTACAGTAGTACCATGGATTACGAGCATAATTCCTTCCAGAAGCATGCTTGTAATCCAAAGCACTCGTATATCAAAGCGATTTTCCCATAGGAATCAATGGAAACTACGATAATTTGTTCCAGTGTCACTGCTAGTGTATGCATTACCGCATGTGGCCAGGGGGGGGCACCGGAGACTGCTCAGGAGCGGAGGGTCTCCGAGCATCACCAGTGCCCCCGCACCTCTGGCCACGTGCAGAACTGCATACCCCAGAGGCTTGAATCCTGCTCGTCTTGCAAGACAACGCTCGCTAAGTAAGCCAGGATTTAGAGGGAAAAAAAAAACTTGTTTTGCGATTTGCTCGTAAACCGTGTTACTTGCAGTCTGAGGTTTTACTGTATTTCTTCCATTTGTGAATAGTTGTCTCCTTCTCACCAAGCTTCTTGCTGATGGTCTTGTAGCCCATTCCAGCCTTGTGCAGGTCTACAATATTGTCCTTGACGTCCTTTGACAGCTCTTTGGTCTTGCCCATGATGGTGGGTTTGAATGGGGGAGAAAGATTCTGTGGACAGGTGTTCTTTATACACATAACGAGTTGTCATTAGGAGCACCTTCTTAAATTGACAGAACTAATCTGTGTAGCACATGAGCACATACTGTAGCCAGTGTGTGAGAGCCAGAGTTATTGTTGGTTGGTAAATACTTATTTTACTCACTGACCTGCAACTCAATTTATAACATTTGTATCGTGTTTTTTCTGGAATTATGGTTTATATTCTGTGTCTATCAATTAAAATAAACCTATGATAAAAATGATAGATTTTTTTATTTCTTTGTAAAGTGGGCAAGCTTACAAAATCAGCAGGGGATCAAATAATTATTTCCCCCACTGTATGTGAATGACAACATGTAACAAATCGAATTAATTATTTATATACATGCCTTCATTCTTTGCCTTACCCCTGTGTGATCTTTGTCATTCTCATTGCAGTGGGATGGCACCGTTCGAGTCTGGGAACACCAACAGTCAGAGTTTTATGAAGATGACCTTTATGTCCCACCGCTGGACCCTGATGGTAGCCCCGCCAGCAGCTCCAGCTCTTGGTAGCCCCCCGGCTTGTCTGACATGATTTTAGAGAATGTGAAGACCAATGGTTAGAGCATTGAACAATGTGGGGTTTGTGTGTGTATGTGGTACTGAACGTGATTGTATAGGGAAACGTGTGTTTCCAGTAACCTGAAAGGACTGCAAAGGTCATTTAAAAATGGGGGATCCTCTTTATAGCAGGGGGTCACAAATCTGGTGGTGGGCTACTTGGTGGGACACAGCAGCGGCACCTGTTGGTGACATGTAGAGAAGATATAATACTGAAATTAATCTGTTGTGTTCCTGACTTCCATATCTTAATAAACATGTCCAAAATGTTTGATATTTTGGCTTTTGTTGTAGTGTTACGTGTGTAGAGAGAGCCTATATGGTAACCAGATTTCTTATTGTTCATGGATTTCATTATGGAAATATTTGCCTATTACTGAGATTCTGATAAGGTAAGTGTTTTACATGCATTTCTTTTACAGACATTCTTTCTGCACACCAAGCTGGTCCAGATGAATGATTTACTTTACTTTACTAAGACATGCAGTGGCTGTCTGCTGTATGGACAGTATGTAACCTCAGCTACATACAGTATACAGCACTGCGTTTTGGCAGTTGGATGGGAACTTCCTTTCCCACACCTGGTATTAAATTGTCAGGCTGAGCTCAGCTCAGCCATTCACAGGAAACTATTTATTTTCTAAATTAATACAAAGATTCCTGTGATTGGCTGAGTCGGAGAAGCAACCCATGATGTCATATTCTCTCACTCAGCCATTTAGAAGAAGCTATGCATTCATTCAGAAAATACGAATCTCCCTGTTAATGGCTGAACAGAGCTCAGCCTGACTCAATTTTGTTCCAGGTGTCCCTATCCCACTGCAGGAACACAAAGCTGTATACTGTATATAGCTGTGGTAACATAGGGGTTGATTTACTAAAAATAGAGAGTGCAAAATCTGGTACAGCTCCGCATAGAAACCATAGAAATCGGCTTCCAGGTTTTATTGTCAAAGCTTAATTGAACAAGCTGAAGTTAGAAGCTGATTGGCTACCGTGCGCAGCTGCACCTGATTTTGCACGCTCTAGCTTTAGTAAATCAACCCCATTGGTTTACTTTTTGGATAGAGTGTTGAAGGGTAAAACCCCCGTCAGTTTTTTTTCTTTTTTTGCTGTCTGTGTCCCTGCTAGTAAGATTTGCTTTCCTCAGTGTCAAAAATCTGACTTGTCACCAGATCATGAACGGAGTTGAAAATTTCCTTTGGGGAAACTTGGCAAAGTGGCAATTGTCAGGGGACATTTTTCTCACTTTGGAGTGATTTCATCTAATATCCTGTTGTGTCTATAGTACAAGAAATCAAGAGACATCTCATCAATAGGGCATAGATGGCAAAAAACCTGAACCAAATGAAAAAAGGTGTTTTTGCTGTAGATATATTTTAACTCTTTTGATTTTTACATGAAATCTTGGAACATTTTTTTTGGCTATTGATCACAACATTGCTGGGTCTGCAGTTTATCCACAAATGGGAATTTTTTTATACATTTTTTTTATGGGTTTTTGCATGGTTACAAAGATTGAAAAATGGAATTAGAAACAAACAAGAAATATTTTTCCTTGTTACTTTACATACATATGGTGGCATATCTTCCGTACATGTAATAGTTATGCTTATACACAAGTTAGGTGTTTCACCACTAGAAATATAGGGGTATGTAAGTGACATGTATTACTGTAATAACTATACTTATTTATTCTCATTGGCCAAAGTTGTTGATCTAGTTATACCATTCAGAGCTGAGTATCCAACCTCCCTTGTTACATGCTCATTCAAGATTAGTAACTGAGGGCTAATTCACAACAACAACTATGCAGTGGCTGGTGTGCGGAGCGGTCATGGCACTGGTTTTGTCACATTACACTGTTCACTTTTTTTTTTAAACAAACTATTGAAATTTTCCACAGTGACATTTTATTAAAGAGGAAGTAAACCCTGATGGGTTTTACTTCCTCTCTTTTACCTAGCAAAGTAAAAGCATATGTGCTCGCATCCATCGCATATTAGCACATTATGTGATACTTACCTGCAAATGAAGCCCGCGAACCCCCCCGCTGCAGGCCGTATCCATCTTCGCCCCTCATCTTTTGGGGCCATGGTCTCCGGCTCTGTGGCTGGCCGAAGCCACGTGACGTCACTCCCACGCATGCTCACGGGAGCCGCCGGTCACGGCACACTCCCCCGAGGCCGTTTCTTCACAGCTCATGCGCTGATGACCTCATTGGCGCAGTATACAGTAAATATCTTCTAAACGGCGCATGTTTAGGAGATATTTACAGTACCATTAGGTAAGCTTTATTCTAGGCTTACCTATAGGTACAACTTGCAAAGGGAGGTTTACGAGCTCTTTAAGTTCAGTTGGTCGCTGAGTAGTGCGATGTCGTGGATTACCTCCCACTGCGGTGCGCTGATAAAAGTACAGCTTGCCACAAGGCAGTGGTGTGAACCAGGCACACAAGAGACAAGTCATTTTTCCTTGTTTTGCGGTGTGACTGTGCTGAAATAGCTGCCAAATGCAGGCACATTGCTCTTGGTGTAAATGGACCTTAAATGTATTGAAGCTAAAGGCAGCTCAGTATATAGCTTATTCATTAAAGCTGCCAACAAAGGCAGCCTCCAAGTTTCTCTGTACAGATTTGCAGTACATAGTCACAGTGATTTTCTGTTTAATTTTTATACTCACTTTTCTATTCATTAGTCTGTTTAACTGTATTAATATCAAGTATCTTGTAAGGCTCAGTTCACACTAGCTAACTCCAATGTCGTGTTATTTTCAGTGCGACTTTGGAGTCCGACTTTTATACCACCTTGATGTGACTTTGATACGATTTTTACACTCTCTGGCACTGAAGCCATATCAAAGTTTCATCAGAGTAGTGCAGGAACCTTTTCTGAAGTGGCAGTGACTTCAGTAGTGTCAATTGGAATGGCTCTCATAGAGATACATGGCATTTCACATGTCCTGTAAATTTGGGTCTCATAAGTCGGTCCCTAAGTCGCAGAAGTGTGAACCAAGCCTTTAGAGCCCTTTCACACTGCGGCACAGGTCGCATTAGCAGTAAAGCGTTGCTTGTTTTAGCGGTGCTGTGCGGGCGGGAGTGGGGTGCTTTTACCCCAAAGAAGGGGTTAACAAGGGGTGAAAAGCAGCGCTGCCCATTGATTTCAATGGCAGGGGCAGTTTAGAAGCAGTCTATACACCGCTCCTGCACCATCCCAAAGATGCTGCTTGCAGGACTTTTTTTTTTTCTGGCCTGCAAGTGCACTGCCACAGTGTGAAAGCACTCAGGCTTTCACACTGGGGAGACAGGGGAGGCAGTTTGCATGTGCTACTTTTAGTGCTCAAAAGCCTGTAAAGTGCCTTCAGTGTGAAAGGGGTCTTAAGCGCACCTTCAGTAATTTTTTCATATTTCCATCTATTAAATCTTCTGCCCTTGTTGCTTTAACTTTGGATGGTAAATCATTTTTTTTTTGCCAGTAAATACCTTATAAAGCACACTTCCTCTTGTCCGGCAAAAAGCTTATGACATCATGCACAGCTCTCTCTCTCTCGTAAAAGTTTGCCAGGAAGGGTGGGGGGATGAGTCAGAGGGCTAATGAGAGCTACAGGGCTGTAGAGCTGGAAGTGTGCCTCTGTGTGTCTGTGTAAATCCAGGAAGTGAGCAGGCAGCTTCAGCTGCCCACAGTTAAAATGGCTGCAGCCAGACTTGGTGGAGGGAGATTTTTGCAGCATATTTGGCAAGTACAGAATCACAGTAAATATAAAATAATATGCAAAGTGGTTGGAGGGAAGCTTCAGAATGGCAAATATGTTTTTATTACAAATTATGTGAGCAGACTGCAGTTTCTCTTGAATGAATGAATGAAATACTTATATAGCGCACAATGCGAACTGAATCGCCTCTAGGCGCTGTGGCGAGCTTTGATCATCTGCTAAAAGAGGAAGGTCTTGAGTCTTTTCCTAAAAGCCAGGTGATTTTCTTCCAGGCGGATGTTGATTGGTAGAGCATTCCATAGCAGAGGCCCTTGGACAGCGAATCTCCGATCACCCTTGGATTTATACCGGGCTTTGGGCACGAGGAGGAGGTTTTTGTTGGCTGATCGAAGACTGCGGTTTGGTGTGTAATGATTTATTTTCTCCATTAGGTATTGCGGAGCTTCTCTATGCACGCATTTGTGGGTGAGGCAAAGGGTCTTGAACGTGATCCGATTTTTTACGGTTAGCCAATGTAGGCTCCTCAGCGAAGGAGAGATGGATTCCCAGGGTTTTTTTCGTTATCAGCCTTGCCGCCGTGTTTTGGATCAGTTGTAATCGCGCAAGTTGATATTGTGGTAATCCTATGTAAAGCGAGTTTGCGTAGTCCAGTCCTGAATTAATGATTGTTCCAACTACCACTGCTTTGTCATTCTTTGGGATAAAAGGGATGAGTCTGCGAAGCATGCGCAGTAGATGGTGAGATCGACTGACTACAGATCCTATTTGCGCATCCATTGACATTTGTGCGTCTAAAATAACCCCGAGACTCTTCGCTTTGGTCTTTGGGGAGATAGTCTGCCCAAAGACAGTTGGTGGAGACCAGGAGGTTTTGGTTGCGGGCTTATGATTTGGGTGTAAGATAAGAAGCTCTGTCTTTGATTGGTTCAGCTGGAGGGAGTTGGTGGTCATCCAGTCCTCTATTGATTTGAGGCAGTTTTCAAGTTGTTGTTGGTGATCTTTTTTTCCATTGATCCGGAAATAAAGTTGCGTGTCGTCAGCGTAAGAGTGGAAGCAGAGATCTGAGCATCTGATGATTTGAAGGAGTGGGCGAATGTAAATGTTGAAGAGAACGGATGACAACGGAGAGCCTTGAGGGACTCCACAGGTGACTGCCCGAGTTTCGGAGAGGAATTTTCCTAGTCTGTGACCGATTTCCTAGGAAGGACGCGAACCAATGGAGATCTATGTCTTGGACTCCGGCTACTTCTGTGAGGCGGACGAGTAGAGTATTGTGATCTACTGTATCAAACGCTGCACTTAGGTCTAGCAGTACGAGGAGACACGGCTCTCCGTCATCTGCTGCTTCGAGGGCGTCATCCCAAATCTTGAGGAGAGCTGTTTCTGTTCCATGACCCGGGCGGAAGCCTGATTGCAGCGGGTCCAGGAGTTTGTGAGTATCCAGGTGAAGTTGTAGCTGATGTACTACAGCTTTCTCCATGATCTTGGAAATGGTGTTGAGGCTTGTAATCGGCCTACGGTTGTTTGGATCCTGAGGGTCCAGGTTTGGTTTCTTGAGTAGAGGTTTGACGATGCCTTGTTTGAGGATGCTGGGAACAATCCCTTCGTGGAATGATCGGTTTATGAGGTGGGTTATGGTTGGAGCCACGATGTCGGAGCATTCTTTCAGTAGTTTTGTGGGGATGATGTCAATAGGTGAGGTACTGTCACGCAGTTTATTAATGATGTTTTTTGCGGTGTCTACGGTAATTGGGGATAGTGAAAATTTTGGCGGTTGCGGTATGTTGGTGCGGACATCCTCTTTATGTATTTGCTGGCTGAGGTTGGATGTTTTCTTCTGACAAATTGTTTCCCTGATGGTTTTGACTTTATCGATGAAAAAATCCGACAGTTTGTCACAGTAATCCTGGGATTCGCTTTCTGGGGGTTCTAGGCACACCGGATTCATTGATTGATTAACCAGTTTAAACAGTTCCCGTGGTTGGTTTGCGGCCGTTGAGATTGTATATGAGAAGTGGTCCTTTTTGGCTTTGAAGATTGCTTTCCGATAATTCTCTGTCAGACCTTTGTAGTTAAATAGGTTTTCCTCGGTGGGATTTCTTCTCCATGTTCTTTCCGCTCTTCTGCGTTCTTGCTTTAGTATGGAGAGGGAGCTATTAAACCATCCAGCATTTTTCTTCCTGATGAGAGCCCTGCGTTTTGGTGCTACCGAGTCTGCTGTTTGCAGTAATGCCTTGTTCAGGGAGTTGAGTGTTTCCTCCGTAGAGTGGTTTAAGGTTATTGTAGATATTTTTTTGGACAGAGTGGTTTTGAAGGCTTCGGAGTACAGTTTTTTATGCGATCTGGTCCAGTGCGTTGTTACAGGTTTCCGTTTTGCGTTGGTGATGTTGGTAGCGATTTTGAATTTGATGGCGTGGTGATCCATCCATGGCAGAGTTATGTTGTCGAGTATGTTGACGTCGATGTTCTGTTTGAAAATGAGGTCCAGGGTGTGTCCTGACCCATGCGTGGGAGTCTTTATCAGTTGCTGTAGACCCAGTTCTTCTAGTTGATTGATGCAGGCAGTCACGATGGGGTCTTTAGGCTCGTTTGCCCAAAGGTTGAAATCTCCGAGTGCCAGGAAATTTTTGAATTTTAGGGTGTGCATTGCAAAGGATTCCGTGAGGGGTGAAAGAAGATTGGACTTTGGTCCCGGTGGTCTGTAGCACAGTAGAATATGAGTGGTGTCATGGGGTGTTGGTTGAAAATGTAGCGTCAGGGTTTCCATAAAAGACACTGGGTTCTGAGATGATGGTTTAGTGAGATCAAGGTGACCTTTAAAGATCACTGCTAGGCCTCCTCCTTTTTTCCCTATCCGGTGTTCGGTTATGATCCTGTAGTTTTCCGGCACCAATTCGGTGAGGATGGTGTTGCAGTCAGAGGTTAACCAGCTTTCGGTGATGAAGAGGCAGTCTACATTGTTCTCGATGATGAAGTCGTGTACTTCCAGTCTATGTTTGACTGCAGACCTGGCGTTAATCAAGGCGCAATCTAATTGTAGTGGTCGAGTAGATGTCTTCCTGTGGTTGGGAGCTGGTTGTCGTCCGGTTTTTAATAGTTGTTCTCTTTGAAGTATTTTTTGTATGGAAGATGGCAATGTGGTGTTGATGTTCCTTAGTCTGTGCAGAACTTCAGCTGAGTATTTGAAGTAGCACATGGTTTGTGGATGCTGTTGATGGTACTATGGGCCTAAGATGATGATCCTGATCAGGGTATTGATCCTGAGGTGGGGCTAGGTATCAGACTTGCCGCCGTGCTTGAGGCTATTAGCGCGCAAGTTGATCAGGGGATGCCTATATGGATGCGGAAGGAGTTGTTGTATTCGGTTGCTGGCTGTTCCAGCTGCCTTTACTTAAGGTTGAGGTCTCCGCTTAGAAAAGAAGTCTGTCTGTGATCTGGAATAGTCGTCCTAGGATAGCGTAAAAAATGGAAAGGAGTCCGGAGGTAGGGGTATGCTAACCTATGGTTGTTCCAGAGGAAGGCGAAAAACCCCCTGACAGTAGCAGCCAAATGCATCAGTGGGGCAAAAATTCCTTCCTGACCCCCGTAGGCGGTCGGACGGAGTCCCTGGAACAATCACTGGGGGGGGGGGGGGGGAGTGGAGGTGCGAGCTTACCTGGCTGCGGTTGTCCCCTTTAAACACTCTGGTTCCGGTGAATCTGGCTTGCTGTCAGCCTGACGTTTCTGGAAAGCTGTCTGGTTGCCCCTTGCAGTGGGATCTTTAAAATGGAGGGGAGGATGGAGGTTAGAGACTCCTGTCTTAACTCCTGTTTTCAACTCCTGGTTGTTAACTCTCCACTTGTGTTCAGAAAATTCACATGCAAGCCACAATCAGGGAGCAAGCTCAAGGGGGAGTTTGTATAACTACCTTTATACACCTGTGAACAATTAACCCCTCCCCTAATTTGGCAGGAAGAGAGAGGGGAAAAAAAATGCTGTTTAAAAAGTGTCAGAAAAAAAGGTCTTTTAAAAACTGCTAGCAAATGTATCAAATAAAGGAGGGGAGAAAATAAAACACCCCCAAAAACAACACTTGCAAGCAGAAGCAGTCAAGCAGAAGCAGTCAAAGCACAACTCCTGGTTGTTAACTCTCCACTTTAGTTCAAAAAATCCACTTGTGTTCAGAAAATCCACATGCAAGCCACAATCAGGGCGCAAGCTCAAGGGGAAGTTTGTATAACTACCTTTATACACCTGTGAACAATTAACCCCTCCCCTAATTTGGCAGGAAGAAAGAATGATTGTAGCAGATGTTCTTCATCATAGCTACAAATTAGATTCCTTGTTTAATTTTTTCAGTTAAAGGGATTGTAAAGTAAAAAATTTTTTTTTTTTTTTAAATAACAAACATGTTATACTTACCTCCACTGTGCAGCTCGTTTTGCACAGAGTGGCCCCGAACCTGCTCTTCTAGGGTCCCTCGGCGGCTGTCTCAGCTTTCTCCCGCAGGTGCTTCTCACGTTCATTCGAGCTCCCTCGCATGGTGAGAAGCATCTGCGGGCGCGCTCCCGTGATACAGCCGGCGGCTATAGCCGCTCGCTGTATCACACGGCCCCGCCCCCGGCGCTCCGCGTCAGTGGATGTGATTGACAGCAGCGCGAGCCAATGGCTGCGCTGCTTTCCATCCATCCACTCCAGCCAATCTGACTAATCTGACAATCTCACACTAGCTTGTATAGTAAAATGCAGGGTTCCAGCACATCACATTGCCCGTGTTTTTTTTTTTTTTTTTTTTTTTTCGCCACTGTACCACAGTGTGTTGCTTTGCGCTGCTGTGCAGGCATATGTGGTGCCATCCAGTGCAGTGCTGAAAATTGCAGTTGTGCTGCATTTTCCTGCACTGCAACACACACAACATCAGCGTTGTGGTGTGAACTGGGCACATAGAAACAATGATTGTGTTTTTTGTGTGCCCAAGTCGTGACATGCGTTTATCCAGTATGAAAAACGCAGGTTACTGCACATAATCCTGACTGTCCTATGGCTTTTGTTTTATAGCACAATATGAATTGAAAATAAGTTCCAACCTCTGCAGGATCATGTGTTTGAGGTCACCACATCCCGATTATATAGAAAAACGCCCCCCTTGGGAAATGGGATTTTGAAAGTGACCAAAAACCCCAAATATTAATATAAAAAGTATTTTATTACAAAAATTATAGTTTAATTGTAAAAACCTTCTCATATAGACAGAGATTCACAATACCATGAAGATGAAAATAGTTTTGATACATATACAGACATTTATGACATCTTTCCTTCTTCAGGGTTTTTTTTTACAAACAGAGCAAAATGTCTATCAAAGAAACATATATATCATTATAGACGCAATAGACAAACATTGGTGTAAAGTATAAAAAGCAAATAAATGTCAATACATATCACTTACCAGTGGTATCAATAGATTGTACAAAAGCATAAGAGCCCTTTGGCCCCATATAACAGAAAGGCTGGACGGATGAGACTCAATCTCAGATAACCCCACAGAAAGTATGGCTATCTCATCGAAGGTCCAAAAAGAGGGAGGAAGGCCACAAACTAAAAGTCAGATCTGAACTGATTTGAAATCTAAAATGGAATGTAATAATGCCCAATGTACTTTACAGTCAGACACCAAATGAAGCTGCACATGATTATATATATACACAAGACATACATACCTGGATAGAAAATATATATAGATTCTTTCTGCACAGGAAGATGTCCCTGGTTTAACAATAAAATTGCTGGGAGAATTCCCATCAATCCCCTGCATAGGAGGTATGGCTGTTTGGGATGCAAAGCGGTAGGTAGTATTATAAAGAAAGGAATCACCTCAAGCTTATTGTTGAGTAGGTCAGGAAACCACAAAAATGTATTTATTATTTATTTATTTGCTTTTCATACCTTACACCGATGTTTGTCTTTTGCTTCTATAGTGATATATATGTTTCCAAGATAGAAATTTTGCTCTGTTTGTAAAAAAAACCCTGAGGAAGGAACATCGGGTACATCAGAGATGTCATAAATGTCTGTATATGTATCAAAACTATTTTCATGTTATTGTGCATCCCTGTCTATATGACAAGGATTTTACAATTATGCAATTTCTTGTAATAAAATACTTTTCATATTAATATTTTTGGTCACTTTCAAAATCCCATTTCCCAAGGTGGGCTGTTTTTTTCTTTTTACAATATAAATTGAAGCCCACAGTTGGAACATGAACTTCTCACCACTTTAATATATTAGACTTTTAAAACAATAATTTAAAATAATGAAATTGTGTTCTTTTTCCAAGGGAAATCTACAAATACACAAAGTATATTGTACATATAAACCGTATGTTACATTGGTAGCTGAACATAACATAGTATTATAATTTTGCATATGTCTTTTATGTATAATCAGTTTTTATTTGTTTTCATGTAGTATAATAATAAACGAGTTGGGAAAATTCACAAGAGATTAGGGGTGCACCGAATGCACTAGGCCGAAAACCGAAACCTATATCAAATGACAGTTTTAGAAAAAATATTTATATTTTTATATACATTTTTATTTGACTTTTTAATTAATATCATCAATTTTAAATTAATATGAATTTATTGTTGCCCATTATTGTCACCTCTGGTGCAAGAAAAGCTCAAGAAAATTGCAGTCTGCAGTCTCTAACCGTCTCCTGTATTATGGCCTCGGTCTGCTAATATTAGAAAAATTTCCATTTGGTGCACCTCTAGCAGACATGATACAGGAGATGGTCAGAGACTGCAGACATGATACAAGAAATCAGTGCAGCCTCACCAGTGTCTGTCATATCTAACCTGCCTGTGCCCATCATATGCAACCTGCCTGTGCCCATCATATGCAACCTGCCTGTGCCCATCATATGCAGCCTGTCTGTGCACATCAGATGCAGCCTGCCAGTGTCTGTGGATGCAGTCTCACCAGTGCATGTTATACAGCCTGCCAGTGTGTGGATGCAGCCTCTCCAGTGCCCATCATGCAGGCTGCCAATGTCTGTGGATGCAGCCTCACCAGTGCCTGTCATGCAGCCTGCCAGTGCCTGGATTAGAGCGGCGATCTCCGTGTGTCACAGAGCTGTATTTGAATTGCCCTGGTCGCAGTAACAATGTCCCGCCTCCTGTGATCACATCACACTGATTCAATGTCTTTCAGTTTCAGTTTTACTATTCAAGGCAAACCCATTCATCGATGTCTCCATTTTTTATTTTGTAGAGAAATCACTTTGAAAAAAACACCCCCCAGCATTTCTAGCTGGGGCTATCTTGAGTAAGGGCAGATTATTCATGTAGCATTTTCTTCCTGGAATCCATCTGCCTTTATATGAGACGTGCAGGGAGGGTGTGTCTAGCAGAGAAAGGCCTCCTCCAGATGAAAAAAAAATTGCCCATGAAGACTTATGGGATGTGTGACATCATTTTGGCCTTGACCAGAAACGAAAGAAATAAAAAAAAAGTTTAAAACAAGTAAATATTTCTTACTAAGGCTTGTAGCATAAGGATTGAAAATAGTTAATGTTTATTGAGAGAGAAAAGTATAGATTTAAGAATATTAAGCGGTATAAATATCCACCAACTGTTTATCATACTGTCAACAAAAACCACTGTTAAGAAGATTGTTTATAAGCTCTGTACAAAAAGAGAAGAAGAAAAAACTGAAAAAATAAGGAAGCAGACATAGAAATTTATAGAAGTGTGAAGGGAGAAAGCAGTGCGAGGATGTACAGTATTGTTGTCCCTTTCAGATTTCCAAAGGACCCATAAAACCTCTGTCCATGTTAATTTCATATTGTCTTATTCTTATGCACCAGACTGTTTTTATATGGCAAGGGTCCTATAAATATACTATTGGATGTTGCCAGAGAACAGTTAAAAGGGGTACTTTCCGAAAAAGTATCAGCGTTGCCTCTGCATTACAAAAGTTTCCGAGTTCTTTACAGTATGTCATGGACAGAGTCCCAGTGTCATATATGAGGGACTCAGCAGCTGATAGGGGGATGGGATTTGTGCCGTCCTTCCTGGGGGTGAAGGGCAGGATAACAGCTGTTGTGGAGAGGACCCTGATCAGTGTGGTTCTCAGCTTGTGTGATTTGTGCCTGTTGCTTCATGTCTCCTGAGTGAGCTTGTGTTGTGATGTGAATGTCTGTCTGTCTTATGGCCATTTGCAGCCTCTCTGTTCCTGGCTGCAGTCACGCACTCACTTAGATTACTTATGTAGCTTCTTTCCCTGCAGTTTTGTCTTAAGCTTTCTCATTATTACTGCAGCTAGCTTTTCTCTGGCACTTTTCTCCTATTTCTGCACAGGACATCATAATCTTTACTCAACAGTTCCATCTTTCTTCCTTTTGGTGCCTCTTCTGACATGAATGCACTTATAAACTCTATTTGTGCCCTGGTATGTATCTGCTCGCAGCTGTGTGCCCGCATACTGGGCAGTGTGTGTATGAGAAGAGGGTATCACTTGTGGCTGGCAGCAGTGGTCAGTGTGACTCCATTCCTTCAGGGACTTGGTAACCCCCGCAGCATTTTCTCCAACTCCAACAACTTCTTCAATGTGTGAGTATATTTTTATGCATGGACAAGTGACAATGGGCACATATATAGTAGTAAATTTGATTGTATTAATGTGAGTAGTTCATGTCTGGAACATGAAGTAGCGATAGATACGAAACAAAGTACAAATGGAATTTTATAAGTGTTCTTGTACATATTGGGCTTTATATCTAATAGGGGGAAGAAAGAAAAGGCCTTGACTGGCATAATTTAATTCAGTGCCTGCTTTCATATTGCATCCTAAACTTTAAAAATACCCAAACTGGTTAATATGGGACGTAAACCTCTCCACCCAGTGCCTGCTATGTGATCAAGCGAAACTAGACACATAAAAGTACAAATGTATTTTCAGACATAAAATTCAGGCCCCCTGTTTTACCCAACTAATTGAAGTCCTGGATGAATATTGTGACTGGTCACATCTGTACTTACAATTGGCACAGATCACAACACATGACAAAATTCTATATAGCGTCACATGATCAACTATTTTCTAATGTGCTTCCTGGAGCAATATATCTTCCCTAGTACCATCTACAGTATCACTATTTTTGTAAAGCCCATATGCTACTGTTTAGTGTGATGTGAATGTATTTACTTACCAAGCAATCCTCTGGCTTGCTTTTCTGCTACTCTACATTCCATGGTTATTTATATTGCCGGCCATCGCTCTGTATTTAAATGCCAAGCCATCTTCTGGCTCCCAGATAATGCCGATGAAACACAGACATGGACAGGGATTTGTGAGAAGTGGTACACAGGATCATTTAATGTTTATTTAAAGAAGATGATTTTAGCTATTTTATGGTTTTTAAAAAAATCTGACACAGAAAAATCTTTCATCAGTTGAAGACCACACAAGCCCCAACAATTCTCTTTTTAATCTGATCACACCCCTGGATAACTAAAATTTGCCCCTTTTTTGTGCAATTCAGTGAATTTCATGTGTACATAGAAATTGGTATGATTTATAAAGAAGTGATATTGACTTTCACAAAAAATTAATTGGTAGTGAAACAATCACCGTCATTTAAAACACTTGCAAAAGGAAGATTTATCTGAAGTGGATGTTTGAAAAATGTCAGATTAGCTACGTAAATATACATTGTTCAGCAAAAAGTATATAAACCCCAACAATGAATTTATCTTATTTCTCTTTTAGAATTTTGTTTTAATCTGTTTAAAAATTGTAAAAAAAAAAGTTAATCCTGACAGAAATCCAGGAGGTTTGTATAGATGTGGGAAGTTAAGTTTACCTCCTGTTATTCTATTGACATTTTTCAACATATTTTAACAAATTTCATTCAAACCGTGCCTACAGATAAAGGGGATATTTTTAAATGCACAAGGAAACCTTTTTGTTTCAGTTATTCAACAAAAATATCAATATATGTAATGGTGTACTATGGAAAAAGTAACCATACCATTGGCCTTAGAAGCTAGCATTGCTCCTTTTAGCAGAAAGGACTTCTTCTAGACATTTAGCATAACTGCCTACTGTTCTCTGACATTAAAGTGTTTGTTAACCCAAAAAAAAAAAAAAAAAATGGATCCTGCTCATTTTAAAGCATGTTATTTGATACAGTGCTTGTCCTTTGTCTTTTGGCCCCTTGTAACACCTAAAAAACTTGGCTGAGCCTGACAGTTTCTCCCCACCCCTCTGTAAACTGACCATGGTGCATCATGGCTGCTGAGATCAGACACTTGGTCAGTTTATGTTCCTTGGTCATCAGCAGCCTGCTATCTGTTCTACTCTCTGCTCCTTTGTCTTCCTCCCCCCTCCCCTCTCTATCTGTGTGTGAGTGCCCCTCCCCCTCATGCTGCTCTCCTAACACTAACCTGTATACACCATCAGCACTGCCTCCTATTGCAGTGTCCCCCTCTGTGAATGATTTATAAATGTAAATGCTGTAAGTACATCATTTAAGAGCTGAGATTGCGATTACATGACCAGTCAGCTCTCTCCTCCTCCCCTCCAGACTGACATTAGCAGAGGAATCTCAGCCCCGCCCGCTGCATCTCTCAGAGTAGGAAAGGAGAAAGCTGGCCAGTCAGCACTGCCAGTCGTGATTGCAATCTCAGCAGTGAAATTAGGTATTTGCAGCATTTATTTTTATAAATCACAGGGGATACTACAGGGGGATACTACAATAGGAGGCAGTGCTGATAGTGTATACAGGTTATAGTAACAACCACTTTAATGTTTTCACCAGTCCTTTGCAAAATTCCTTAAGTTGGAAGATGGTTTCCTTGGATGAACTACTTGTTTTAAATCCACAACTATTCAGTGGAATTTCAAATCAGGGCAAATCCATTCTTCTTTTTAAACTATTCTTTTGGTAGATATGCTAGTGTGTTTTGGATTATTGTTGTGTTGAAAGATTTATTTTCAGTTTAAGTTAAGATAGATGGCCTCACATTCTCATTAAGCACACATTAACTATGAATTTTGTATTGTATCAATTTAATAACTGCTAGCTGCTCAGCCCATGAATCAGCTTTGAAAGCAAGCCCAAGCCTTAAAGCCTAAAGCTGGCCATAGATCATATGATTTTCTTTCCTGCAACCACAGGCTGCATGAAAGAAAATCGCTTGATTACCTCATCAACACAGTCAGTGCTCATGGGAGAATCCCACCCGCGAAGCTATTGTGTTCTCCCTGTGGGGTGGGTGCAGGAGCTGTCGCTAGCACTGGCAAAAATCCCATGCAAAAATCCGACATGCTGGTTGTACTCAAGGTTGATGGATTGATACAATCAGCCTGTCCTTACAGGGTTTGAGATACAAAGCATGTATGGCCAGCTTAACTCCAGGTTTTATTGAACTTTAAATGGTTTTGGAACTATCTAGTCTAGACAAACAATTATGTTGCTAATACATGCGATGGCTTTGTGTGCTGCATAAACTGTAAAAAACTTCAGTTACATAAAGTATACAGCACTGTGTTCTGGCAGCTGGATGTGAACTTCCCGTTTCGCTGCCAGAGCACTGCTCAGCCATTCACAGAAGTCTTAGTATTTTATGAATGAATAAAAAAGACTTCTATGACTGTGGAAATCATCACCCCAGATGCAGGGTGAAGCTACTGGAACACAACACTACATACCATTTGCAGCTTATGTAGCACATATACCCGCTGCATGTGTTAGTGATAGAAATGGTTCCATTGGACCTGCTTGGGCCAAATTAACTAAAACCTGGTGTTTAAAGAGGAAATAAACCCTGATGAGTTTACGTCCTCTTTCATTCCCTGCAAAGGTAAAGCATAATGGACTACTATGCATCGCATAGTAGTCCATTATGGGTCACTTACCTGACACAGGAGCCAGGGAAGTCACCGCTGTCCCCTGTAGTCCGCCGCATCCATCTTCTCGGTGGGTCTCGCTGCTCCGCCGCTGTCATTCGGCTAAGCCACGATGACATCACTCCCGCGCATGCGCACGGGAGCCGCCACTTGCGGCATATCGCAGTTGACCGTGCCGCACCGCTGTCTACGGCGTATGCGCCGTAGACAGCGGTGCCTGTCTTTCGGCAAATATCTCCTAAACCGTGTAGTTTGTAGTTTGACTAAGCAATGACTTAGATCCACAAGAGGTTTGATCCAGAGTATCATGGCGGATGTCTAACACTATTACCCCCATACTGAATGATAAAATGGACCTCTTTAAGAAGGTGTTGTCCTCACAAATCCAACACTACCCCCTCACCACACACACACTTTTTCCTATTTATATTCTCTTCTATAAATTGATACTTTGGAGTATTCCTTATGGCAGTGCACCATAGCTTCATTAAGTGTTGCATTTTTTATGTATGGGAATGCATTGTATCTTGTGTACTGTAACCTTTCAATGTAACATTACACTGGGCTATCCTTTGTATTCCTTGTATTTAAGGGTAATTTTTTTTCCAAGAGCCACTGCAAGCAATGAACAGGCTCTTGAGCATGTGTATGCTAATTTTGTGTAACCTGTAGGCGAATGCAACAATAATACACCCACAAATATAACTGTGCACTACAAAAAATCCCACTCCTTATGAGGCTGACCAAAGAACAGTTTAGAAAGGTAATAGGTGTAGTAGATGGGCAGACAGGACTAATATGGATGTGTACAGTTGTTTAACCAGTTAACCCCCGGACCATTTGGCTGGCCAAAGAGCAGACCACTTTTTGCGATTCGGTACTGTGTTGCTTTAACTGACAATTGTCGTGCGACGTGGCTCCCAAACAAAATTGACGTCCTTTTTTCCCACAAATAGAGCTTTCTTTTGGTGGTATTTGATCACCTCTGCGGTTTTTCTTTTTTGCGATATAAACAAAAAAAAGCGCCAATTTTGAAAAAAAAACACATTCTTAACTTTTTGCTATAAAAAATATCCCCCCAAAAATATCTAAAAAAAACATTTTTTTTCCTCAGTCTAGGCCCATATGTATTCTTCTACATATTTTTGGTAAAAAAAATCACAATAAGCGTTTATCGATTGGTTTGCGCAAAATTTATAGCATTTACAAAATAGGGGATAGTTTTATGGCATTTTTATTAATTTATATATATACTATACTAGTAATGGCAGGGATCAGCGATTTTTACCCTGACCGCGACATTATGGCAGACACGTCGAACAATTTTAATACCTTTGTGGGACCATTGGCATTAATACAGCGATCAGTACGATTAAAATTGCATTGATTACTGTAAAAATGTCACCAGCAGTGAAGGGGTTAACACTTTGCTGGGGAGGGGTTAATATGTATCCTATTTTGTGTTCTAACTGAAGGGGGGATGGGACAGCGCAGGGAAACTAACAGATCGCTGTCCATACTCTGTATGGACACATAATCTGTCAGGTCACTGCTCAGAGAACTGGAAACTTGTGTGCCCTGAGCGATTGTGGGAGCCCGGTGGCGATCAAGACCGCCGGGCACTCACATCGGCTCGGAGAGCGAGCGGGGGCGCGCATGTGCCCCCTAGTGGCTGTTTATGTTACCAACGTAAAATAACGGCGATTCGCGCAGCCGAGCCATGCTGCCGCAGTGCAACTGCGGTGGCTGCTCGGCATGCGGTTAAGCCTGAAATTAAGCAGGGCCAAGGTAGCTGCTACAGCTTCAGAAGCTGGAATTGGAGATTTGACAATGAGCAGGGAAATGTAAGTACTAACTTTGAACACAGGAGAGCACCTGCTACAAGTGAAGAAGAAAAAGGTAAGACTAAAGGTCAGCTTTAACATTTACACCACCATGTTTCACAATTAGTATGAATATCTTTACCTCAAATGCCGTCTTTGCTTTGTGTCAAACCTGTGTAATGTTACTGCGGTAAAACAACTTTAGTCTTGTAATGTTCTTTTTGGACAGCAAAGGTTTCTTGTTTTGCTCCCCTCCCATGCAGCTTAAATTGGTGCAATCTCTGATTATAGATGCATAAACTTTGATACCAACTGTTGGAAGAGTTACCTGCAGATTCTGCAATCCAATTTTGAGAATTCTTTCAGTATCAAACATCAGCTCTCAGGCTGAATTTGCTGAGCTAGTACATGTGGTTGAGCTGCTTGTTTACTGCTCCCCCTTAAGCTGCAAATGCAGCAGACAGGGGTGTACGCATACTCTGGCCACAATGTTTTGCATCATCGCACCGCAATAGTTATCCCCTCTGTCTCATTTGGCAGGCAGTACAGCCCACTGAACGTGTACCATTTTAACAAAATGAGGTTGCCCCACAACCACGTGTAATGCACGCAGTTGCAGCATGGTGGTACCATTTTTTTATGAGTTAAATCTGGAGGCGAGGAAGTAATATAATGCCACCTCACTGCCTGTCAAATGCCCTCTAAAAGTTGATCCTCTAAAATCGTTCTTCAGAGGGCGACGCCAGTGTAACCGAGCCCTAAGGCCTCAGTCACATTTGCGAACTAGGCCTAGGCAGGAACCCCAATGGCCACTCACATGTAATCGCTCAAGCAGAGATTACCTGCAAGTGATTGGCCCTGGATGTAGATGTGTCATGGTATGACACCACACAATAGCAAAGACCCTACGTCTTGAAAGTTTAAATGGGACGATTTCACCTGCATACTCCCTGAGGAGGTTCTACTCCCTGGCATATATTCTGGAACACCTGATTTTAAAGAGGAAGTAAACTCTTGTAAAAAACAAAAAAGACAACCTCCAAGACAAAAGCATAATGAGCTAGTATGCATAGCATACAAAACACCTCCCCCTTTGGTATGGAGACTGTTCTAACGCACTTTCTGACCTAGGGTGAAAATGCTGCTCCTCCAAAGATACAGCAGAGTGGGCGATTGTTGTCAATCTAGGGTAGGAAAAGTATCACTGGTGGGTTCACCAGGTGAAAAAGGAAAACTAGAAAACAAATGCAGCTACCACATCTAAGGACTATTAAGCTGATACATTACATTTTTGTTTAAATATGTTTTAAGCTAACCATAATTATGAGAGGACAGTTGACTGGGTGAAAATCTCATCCTTATGTCCTATGCACAACAAACAGCTACCTTATTGAAAGTGACAGCATTTGCCCGCACCACTCCTTTTCTCCCTCCCTGATTGTGAGATCGACTTCTCCTGAGTGGGAAAGGCCATAGATGGATTGCAATTCAGCTGGGGCCTTGCTGAACTGGACGAATTTCAATCCATCTATATGGAAAGGGAAAGGAACAGTAAATAATTATACACTGTATATAATGTACTGTTTTGGTGACTTCTGTCACTGGGAGAAGTAGTGTGTGAGAGTAATCCATCCCAATACATTTCTGAGAGCTGCTTCAATTTAGCCCTTCCATCTATGACATTACATAATGGCTGGAGTACTAATCTTTTCCCCTTTTAATCCTAAAAGAAGAAATGACATTCAGCACCTTTTTGTCCACATCACCTTATATCACCAACCAGCTCAGCTTCCATTTCTTAATTTAGAAGCCTATACAGAGTGTACATCTGCCAAGGATTCCTGTGCAGTAACCATATACACTATATGGTGTACACTTAAGTTGTGCTTCATGTTTTGCCTAAAATGAATACATTAAAATACAACATAAGGCTAGACATA
The DNA here is from genome assembly GCF_037356315.1 of Lithobates pipiens. NCBI lineage: Eukaryota > Metazoa > Chordata > Amphibia > Anura > Ranidae > Lithobates > Lithobates pipiens. The sequence continues at coordinate 20,155,773 of NW_027507696.1, forward strand.
CAATTTTAGAAAATCAATAGATTCTTCCATCCACACTTAACAGTGTAGATTGTGGAATATGTGCTGTTGGCTATTTTATTCAGACAGCCCCAGAAACCTTGGTTGTCTTCATACCTGAACATCTGATAGGAAAATGATAATTCTCCAGCCAGCTCGGTTCATTTTTAAATCAACTTTTTACCAGCTGGGTGGTGTCAACGGGGCCACCCATGTCTTGAATTTTGGCTGATTCAACAAGAATTGACTGAAATTTAGGCTGAGTATAGCTAGCTTTAGTATTTTCTGTGTATTTATAAGGGTATATCCAATAAAGTGTGGAAAGAAAATATCAGCATCTATTGTAGTTCTATTTCTGATCTGTGTATGTTTGCAAGGTAAAGCAACAGGTTCTCTTTAATGTTCCCTTCCCTTGCAGTACATACATTTCTTTCACTCCCCCAGCACTTCATTTAGTTACCAAGGTTTAGGAAATTATGTTCTGAATTTAAAGTTACTCTGGTTGGAGATTTAGGCTGGGTTCAAACTTATGCGAGGCCGGAAACGCTACGATCTGTGCATATTTCCTGCAATTCCATCCCACTGCAATGCATCGCATACAAAGTTAACACCCCAAACAGGTTCCAAACCCAGTGCATTTGCCTGCACACATCACATGGTACAAAATTACCAAGCGATCTGCTTTGGTGCAGCTCCAGAAAAAGTTGCATGTACTACTTTGGTGTGATTTGAGCCCATTCAGAATGAAATCGCATCACACTGAATCGCATGTGAATTGCACAGGAATGCAGTGTACAATGTGAACCAAGCCTTACGCAGGACTGAGGACTCCCAACCCACCCACCTCTGTAATAGTACTGGATCAAGCACCAGTACTTGCACATTATTTTTCATATCTGAAAGCACCATTTTTTTGCTCCCGGTGGTTAACGGTATGCTAGGGTAGCAAAGAAAAGCTGATGTGTTGATACGGAGGGGGCATTTAAACAAACTTGCTGTGTGGGTAAAACACAGAGTTTGCTTTCAACGGCTGCCTGATTTAAATTGTATACATTTTCTATAACTGCTAGTAGCACTAATGTTATAGACTTGCAACAAAATCATTTGCCATATAGACCCCTAATAACTATCAATGCTTATTCTTATGCCAGCTGGTCACACAGTTTACCACATGGAAACGATAGCCTTAAAGCGGAGAAACACTTCATCTGAGCACCAAAAACACTACAAGCGTGTTAAAAACAAGACGGGGTCTGTAGGTTTGTTCTTAAGTTGAATTTATTTGTAAGTCGGAACAGGTACATTTTTTAATTGTAGCTCCAGCCAAAAAAAAATATTTTTTTAGGTTTTTTGGGTAGCATAGGGTAGGGTTAACACCCCTGTAACATTTGTTTTGCTGTCTGTGCCCCTGTTCAGAAAATGTAACCTCTTTTTCTGTCCCTGTTATAATTGGGTTTTGAACATTTTGGGTTGTGAAAACAAGGATTGGTGATAAAGCATCAGTGGAGACACCTTTTTCCCATAACTCTTACAGGAATGAATTTCCCTTCCTAGGGGTAGATTTCCTCTCACTTCCTGTTGTCTCCCTCTCTTTGTAACTAGGGTATTGCCTGTATTTCATTGATTTTTAATATTCAAAGTAAACTCCACCATCCATTCATGTATCCATACTTTATTTGCTGAGAAATCACTTTGAAAAAACAGCCCCTAGCATTTCTGGCTGTGGCCATCTTGAGTAAGGGCAGATGATTCATCTAGCATGTACTTCCTGGAATCTATCTGCCCTTAGCTCAGCCATTCAGGCAGGAGGGTTTGGCCAAGAAAACCCCTCCTCCCCTCCAGAAAACTCCTGGGATGTATGACATCATTTACCTAGGCATGGGAACCAGAAAGTAACTAAAGAAATTGAAAAATAAAATTTAAAACAAGTAAATATTATTATTATACACAATTTATATAGTGCCAACAGTTTACACAGCGCTTTACAATGTAGAGGGGGACAGCACAATTACAGTACAGTTCAATACAGAAGGGACAGGAGGGCCCTGTTCGTAGAGCTTACATTCTAAAGGGACGGGGTGGTGGTACAAAAGGTAATAGATGCGGGGAATGATTTGATGGGGGTGGCTCAGGGACAGTTGTTAGGTGGGTGTGGGATAGGCTTCCCTGAATAAGTGAGTTTTTAGGGATCTTCCAAAGGTGGAAAGGTTGGGGCTTATTATTATTATTAGACACGATTATATGATTAGAGATTGAAGTTCCACTTTAAAGTAAAACATTTATTTTTTCCAATGCAGGAGAAAGTAACAGATTTGCTTTATAGTCCTCTAACACCCTCCAATTATGTTCACCTTTTGTTTGCTCCCTCACTGATCCATTTGCCTATGCGAGTGAAGCCCTACATAAGCACTAAGTCAATCTGGACAAAGCTTTAAAAGGGTAACTTTGCCATTAAATGTACTAAAAGGCAGCGCTGTTGCTAACTATATGTTAGTGCAATTAATCCTAAACACAATATGTAGCACCCAAAATAAAAATCACCATCAATTAATCGTGATAACCGTATGTCAAGTGCAATCTGTTCAAAAAAAAACTTAAAAAATTCATATACAGTGGAACATTGGATTGCAAGCATAATCCATTCCAGGAGAATGCTTGTGATCCATTGACTTCTATTGCATGCAATACTGAATGTGGCCAGAGATGGGGCACCGGAGAGACTCAAAAATACTCGGAGACCGATCGGATGCACTTGGAAAGGCTCGGGAACAGAGTGTTTCCGAGTATTTGCGAACGGCTCCAAGTGGCACCAGCGCCCCCGCACCTCTGGTCAAATGTGGTACTGCACACAGCAGAGGCTTGAATCCTGCTCGTTTTGCGAGACAACGATCGCAAACCGAGTCAGGATTTTTTTTTAATAATAGTTCGTATTGTGAAACACTCATTAACCGTGTTACTCTCAATCTGAGGTTCCACTCTATATAAATACACTATATTGTCAAAAGTATTGGGACACCTGCCTTTACACGGACATGAACATTAATGGCATCCCCGTCTTAGTCTGTAGGATTCAATATTGAGTTGGCCCACTGCAAGCCAGGCCTTCTTGTCCACATCAGTGCCTGACCTCACAAATGCGCTTCTGGAAGAATGGTCAAACATTTCCATAGACACACTCCTAAACCTTGTGGACAGCCTTCCCAGAAGAGTTGAAGCTGTTATAACTACAAAGGGTGGGCCAACTCAATATTGAACCCTACGAACTAAAACTGGAATGCCATTAAAGTCAATTTGTGTGTATAGGCAGGCGCCCCAATACATATATACATACACATAATCTATCCCCTACCAAGAATAATTCTGGCTCCCACAGACTGTACCACACAGATTAGTCCTCTTATTTAAGAAGGTGCTCCTAACGACAACTCGTTATGTGTATAATAGACATTTCTCCACAGAATCTCTTTCTTCCATTCAAATACACCATTATGGGCAAGACCAAAGAGCTGTCAAAAGGGCGTGAGGGACAAGATTGTAGACCTGCACAAGGCTGGAATAGGCTACAACACCATCAGCAAGAAGTTTGCCGAGAAGGAGACAACTGTTTGAGCGATTTTTCCCAAATGTAAGAAATACAAAATAATCATCAATCATCCTTGGTCTGGAGCTCCATGCAAGATTTTGCCTCATGGAGTAAGGCTGATCATGAGATAGCTAAGGCGCCTCCCAGAACTACATTGGAGGTGCTTGTGAATGGTCTCAAGGCAGTTGGAACCACAGTCACCAAACAAACAATTGGTAACGTAATACGCCGCAATTAATTTAAATCCCACAGCAACCACAAGGTCCCCCTCCTCAAAAAAGCACATGTACAGGCCCGTCTGAAGTTTGCCAATGAACATCTAAATGATTCAGAGAAGGATTGGGAGAAAGTGTTGGGGTCAGATCTGACCAAAATTGAGCTCTTTGGCTTTAACTTGACTTGCCATGTTTGGAGGAAGAAAAAAAGCTGACTTTGACCCTAAGAACACCATCCCTAAAGTCAAGTGCGGAGGTGGAAACATGCTTTGGGGCTGTTTCTCTGCTAAAGGTACAGACCGACTTTGCCGCATTGAATGGCCAATGGACGAGGCCATGTATGGTAAATTCTTGGATGAGAACCTTCTTCCCTCAGCCAGAACACTGAAGATTGGTCGTAGATGGGTCTTCCAGTATGGCAATGATCAAAAACATACCACCAAAAAAACAAAGGAGTGGCTCAAGAAGAAGCACATTAAGACCTTAATCTTATAGAAAATTTATGGAGAGAGCTGAAACTTTGAAAAGTTGCCAAGCGACAGCTATGAAACCTTAAGGATTTTCGAGAAAATCTCTAAAGAAGAGTGGCCCAAAATCCTTCCTGAGATGTGTGCAAACCTGGTACAGACGGTACCCTAGTTACAAACATCTGACTTACAAACGACTCCTACTTACAAATGACGGGAGACAACAGGAAGTGAGAGGAAATCTACCCTTAGGGAGGGAAATTCACTCCTGTAAGAGTTATGGGAAAAAGGTACCTCCACTGATGCTTTACCGCCAAGGCTTGTTTCCAGAACAACCCAAAATTTTCAAAATCCAGTTGTCATTGAGACAGAAAGTGAGGTGAAATCTTCTGAACAGGGGCACAGACAGCAAAACAAATGTTACAGGGGTGTTAACCCTTCCCTATTCTAGCCAAAAAGCTTAAAAATAGATTTTTTGGCTGGAGCTATACTTAAAAATTGTACCTGTTCCAACTTACAAACAGATGCAACTTGAGAACAAACCTACAGACCCTATCTTGTTTGTAAAGTACTAAGTCATGTTTTGCTTGGGGATCAGATACCTATTTTACTCACTGAACTGCAACCCAATTTATAACATTTGTATCATGTGTTTTTTATGGACTCTTGGTTGATATTCTGTCTCTATTATTTAAAATGCCTTTTTCCCCCACTGTATTTGATGCTGTGCTGATTTTGTACGTGTTCCCACTGACAAATGATCAGTCTGTAATTTTAATGGTAGGTTTATTTTAACAGCGAGAGACAGAATAAGAAAAAGAAATCCAGAAAAACGCATTTCAAAAAAGTTATTGATTTGCACTTTAATGCGTGAAATAAGTATTTGACCCCTTCGCAAAAAAGGGCTTAGTACTTGGCTGCAAAACCCTTGTTGGCAATCACAGAGGCCAGCCGTTGCTTGTAGTTGTCCAGCAGGTTTGCACACATCTCAGGAGGGATTTTTTTGCTACTCCTCTTTGCAGATTCTATCTAAGTCACTAAAGAGGCACTGCCGTCTGCTCACATAATTTGTAATAAAAACATCTTTACCATTCTGAAGCTTCCCTCCAACCACTTTGCATAATATTTTTTATATACTGTGATTCTTTACTTGCCAACTATGCTGCAGAAATCGCCCTCCACTGAGTTTGGCTCCATTTTAACGGGGGGCAGCTGAAGTTGCTCCCTGTTCACTTCCTGAGTTTACGCAGAGGCACACCTCCAGCTCTGCAGCTCTCATTGGTCCTCTTATGACTCATCATGCCTCCCTTCCTGGCAAACTCTCACGAGAGTGGAGTGAGAGAGAGAACTGTGCAGGATGTCATAAGCCTAGGTTTTTTACCAGACAAAAAACAGGAAGTGGGTTGTATAAGATATTTACTGACAGGAAAAAATGTTTTACTGTCCAAAGTTAAAACAACAAGGGCAGAACAAACATACAGAATCAGCAGGGGATCAAATGCTTTTTTCCCCTCACTGTACCCCTATGATAAAATAATATAGACCCTTAATTTCTGTGTAAGTGGGCAAACTTACAAAATCTGCAGGGGATTTTCCCCCACTGTATACAACGGGTAAAATAAGTATTGAACACGTCACCATTTTTCTAGGTAAAAACCCATGCAATGCATACATACAAAGAAAGTTAAGCAAATTAGTTCAGAAAAGTTATGTGTAATAAAATGAAATGACAGGGAAAAAGTATTGAAGACCTGGAATTAGTAGGTACAATTGTTTCAAAGAAAACAATAAGTAATGCACTCAAGAGCCATGCCTGTATGCACGCTCACCACACAAGACTCCATTACTGAAGAAAAAGCATGTTGAAGCTCCTTTTAAAGTTTGCTGCACAACCTTTAGACAAGCCTGTGAAATACTGGGAGAATATAGTCTGATCAGATGAGACCAAAATTGAACTCTTTGGGTGCCATAATACACACCATGTTTGGAGGCACCGCACATCACCCCAAAAACACCATATGAACAGTATAGTTTGGAGGTGGGAACATCATGGTGTGGGGCTGTTTTTCAGCATACAGTACTGGCAAACTTCATTTTATTGAAGGTAGAATGAACGAAAAAATGTACCAATGATTTGTTTTCAATGAAAGAAAATAAAACTGCTAGAATGGCCTAGCCAATCACCTGACTTGAATCCAGTAGAAAATCTGTGGAAAGAACTAAAGATCAGAGCTCATAGACGAGGCCCACGGAACATTCAAGTTTTGAAGACTGTGGAAGAATGAGCCTAAATCACACCTGAGCAATAGTTTCTCCGTACAGGAGGCGTCTTGAAGCTGTCATTACCAACAAAGTATTAAATACATTTCAGTTAGCGTGTTCAATATTTTTTCCTTGTATCATTCAATTTTTTTACACATAACTTAATTTCTGAACTTATTTTTTTAGGTTTCATAACTGGAGTACACATAGTTTTCTCCTTCAAAACCTCTTAAAGCCATCAATCCATCCATCCAAATGCCAGGGGAGTTCCCATAGCGTAAAACTGTTTAAAACATATTACTTGTAAAGTATGAATGTGGATATTACTGCGCTTAATCTAAAATGGGTGAAAAAGCTGCGACATAAACGTGGGACAAAAATGCTAGAAAGTGAGTGAGTATAAAATGTAGTGCTAGAAAATAAACACATATACATATGTTTGTGATATATCCAAAATTATGTGGTCATACAATAAATGATTGGAATGTGAAAAAGTCCAGTGCCTGTAACCATCCTAAAAAGGACCAAATACAAAGTCCACCACCCAATAGTGGCTAGTAAAGGATGTAATACACTGGAACTCTCCGACAGTAAGGGCATCAAAGGTGGTGCATCTTCAATCAGGAAATAGGTAAAGTAAATCTACTCTTACCAGAACGGGTGGACTTGAGTGTCAGTGACGAATCATAAAGGAAAAGATGCCGGACATTGGCAAGTCAACACCCTGGAGTCTCGTTGTCTTGCCAATGTCCGGCATCATGGCCTTTATGACTCGTCGCTGACACTCCAGCCACAATCCCAGCTGGAGTTGGCTCCAGCCGCAATCTCTGACCGTGAGCTCAAACCCCATGTGCGTGGTGACATCCTATCTGAAGCCCCTCCCTATGTGTTTCATCATCTGACATCCTTCAGGGGCAGTAGGACGTACACTGCCATCCATGCCATTATATGCATATAGTTCCTTATTAAAGATAAAAAGGAAGAAGGTTGTAGAGAAGAATAGACTCTCTACTAAGAAAATAAAAAAAAGAATGACATGCATTGTAGTTTTATTTCAGACTACAACGCACAGTCCAAGCACACTGAAAAAATTATAAGAAAATATTGGCCCATCTTCCTAAAGGATGAGACCTTAAGGAAGTGTCTCCCCAACAAACCAAATTTTACTGAACCCCCAAAAAAGGCAAAACATTTTTTTTAAATATAATATTTCTATAAATGTAAAGCTTGTAAGACTACGAAGAAAGACAGAAAGAAAAGGAAAAAATCAATTTCAACACAAAGAGAATATGATATAAAACAATTCACTACATGTAAATCTTCCCATGTTGTATACGTGTTGGAATGTCCCTGTCATGCACAATATATTGGTAGAACAAGCAGAAAATTAAAAATTAGGATAGGAGAACATATAAACAACATGAAAGGTGGCTTTGATAAACATATCGTTCCAAGACACTTTGAATTAAAACATAACAAAGATAAAATCACCACCCATTGGTGAGGGAAAGATATGCTGAAAGAAGTTTCAAAAAAAGAAACAAACTCGATATATTGATTTTTTTTATTTATTTAGTTTTACATATTTTTTTTAATATCTTCCCAAAAAATGTTTCAGGTAGAATGCCATTTTAGGTTAGCATGGCCCCTTTAAATGCTCCATCAATTATTAGGTAGACGTTGATATACGAGTACCAACCCATAGTGGAATATTAAGGCATAAGATTAACCTTTTAATTTTTAATACAACATTGGTGAATCAAATATGCTGCTCCTTTTTAGTTTTATGCTTTTACAAGATGTTTTTACATTGCCGCAATGTATTTGCACCATATGCATATAAAGCCGTGGATGGTGGCTTACATCCTCCTGCCCCTGGAAGATGTCAGATGACAAAATGTTTAGGGCGGAGCTTCGGACGTGACATCGGCACGCATGGCGGGTTTGAGCTTGTGGCTAGAGATTGCAGTCATAACCAACTTGGCTCCAAAGATTATACGTTTTATATTTTTGTCAGCGGAGACGCACAAAAATTTGAGTGCTCTTACTAAGTTTACAAATACATTTTTTTTAAACGGTTTTACACTATTGGAACTCTTCTCCCCTGACATATGGATGGATGGCTTTAGGAGGTTTTGAAGGAGAAAAACACGGATACTGCAGATTGTTACTCCCAGAGGGGAATGCGTGACTAGCTGGTTTATAACATTACCAGCACTTACCTCTGGTGAGTTTATTTAATACAGTTGGTACTGGATTCACTTTGTGGTGTGATATATATGAAATTTGGAAGGTCTGTGTGAACAAGTTGCATGTGACATATGGTTATAACGATTAATTCATGGGGATTTCTATTTCTGTTTTGGGTGCTGCATATTGAGGTTGATTTACTAAAGGTGAATATACTGTGCACTTTCAAGTGCAGTTGTTCTAGATCTGAGGGGAAGCTCTGAAATGCAGGCAATCTCTGTTGATTTCTATCATCCAATCATGTACAAGCAAAAATGCTGTGCTTTCTCAGAGCAGCTGTCAAATTTTAAATCAGTGCGGCTACGTGGGGCTCTGACTGCACAGCTGCTTCATTTTATTAACAGAGATCTATGAATTAATGAACTACAAGCCCCGTCTGCCACAGTAGACAAGCTTGTAGTTTTCAATGGAAAACAAGAATGGTGATGTCACTGCACTCGTAGACCATTGACCCTTCCTCCAGCTCTCCAACAGAAAGCCTGTACCATAGGTACAGGCAGGAAGCAGGAGTAAGAGTCTGCAGGAGTCTGACATTGCACCTGCCATCCACTGCAGGTTCCTGTAAAAAGAAAAAAAAAAAAAAGGCACCTTTTTCCTGAAAAACTATATGCAGTACCTTGCTGTGATGTAATACAGTACCATTCATTAATGGAACCCCAGTGCACTTTGCTGACAAAGCTGCAAGCCAATAAAAACAGGGATGCTGTCTGTTGGAGAGATTCTGCTGATTCTTTGGGGTCAATTTACTGAAGTCAAGTAGGGTGTTCACTTTGCAAGAGAATTTTCCCTTGCAAAGGATTGGATATTTTTTCACCGCATTCACTAAGGGGAACATTTGTCTTTAGTAAATCATCCCTACTATGTCAAAGCATAGCAGTAAAAAATGTATTTTTATCTTAAAGTACTCTCTCACTGTTTTCCCTTGTACAGGAAGTTTGTGCACTGCTCATGTGGATGGACGTTTCTACTCCTGTCTGGATTTGTCCTGCTTGTGTCTTTGGTCCCCACTCGTCGTCCACTGCTATGCCTCATGCATCTCACAAGACTTGGCATCACTACAACCCTGTGTCAATGCATTCCCTACCTCTTCCAACTCTTGGAGGATCTTACTGGTTCCTGTCATCAACCAATGCCACCTGGTACACTCTTTCTACCACGACTGGAAACTAGGCAAACCTGCCAGGCCGAAGGTCATCAATGGCAGGGTTACCATATTTCTCGGCAGACCTTCACCCTCACTTTATGCAGCCTGTCTTTGGCAGAAGAGCTATCTGTGTTTGTGCGCTACCTGAGAAGGGGATATCCAGCTGGAACTTCTTTGCGTTTAGTCTTCTTATTGAATGCCAGTCTTCTGGGGCTTTACAACTTGCTTTTGATGTGCATAGCTCTTTATACACAAGAATATACACAGAGTGTGGTTGGTGCAGCCATGGGAACCTTATTTTGGCACATTACATATCGTGGCTGGTACCGCACATACTATTCTCCTGGGCCACCCGGGCATGGAATGTTTCCCAGATTTGCAGGGGTTAGAAACAAACTGGAATGAAGAAGATCTACCATTTTATATGGAATATTTCCTCTTCTTGACTTACCTGATGTATCGGACATGAAATTTAAGTGCCCAAACTCTGCTCAGGAGGAACAGACTTTCCAGCACAGAATATCACATTTCTCTGATTTATTTATGCAAATGATCTGAAAGTGAACTATTACCTAATAGATATTCATTCATATTTGGTTACCACGAGCAGCTTTACCCCTTCAGCAGGGTTTTGATATAAAAAATAGGTGAAGATTTAAAGTATAGCAACTGAATTAATCTTGGTCATCAAAAAGTGTATCCATGACAAGTAGAGACAGAAATAAAGACTACCAGAAGAAGCTGGAAAAGTTTTTCTTCAACGTGAACGCTATGAGAACAACAATTTAAAAGCCATTAGCATGGGCATTCAGAATAACTGGAGCTTCGCAGAATACTAAACCAATACTGAAATTAAGCTAAATAATTGAATAATTTGATTGGGTTGCATATGAATAGATTTAAAATATGGATAATGTGCACAAACTTATGTTTTACTTATCTGATAAAGTCAGAGATTCTGTTGACATTTTAAGAGAACTGAAATTAAGTTTTCTGTGTTAAATTGTTTTTTTTAAGGAACATTTATTGCATATCCCAGATATATCTGCAGGAATTTTAATAGGAAAGTATAATAGTCTGATGGACAAAAATACTCTTGCAGGATGTGCTCAGATTTGATGTAACGCTTTGCTTTCCAATGCACTGTTTAGCAGAATGTATCTGTTACCTGTAGTTTGCCCTGATATGGACCAGCAGTATATAGACTGCTGTGGACTGACTTTCCTTGCTGATTTGTCTGATGTAATGTAGCAATAGCAATCTAATATAATATTTTTGACAAAATATGCACCACCAAAAAGAGAAAAAATAAGAAACAAAGCCTGTAATTAAGGGAGTACATGAATTTCCTTTTCTATAAACTAAAAAGTGTATATTTCAATAAATATTTGGGGAGGAGGGGTGAACAAATATCTCCCTTTATGCAATTGCAGAAAATATTTTATTTAAATAAATGTATGATTTATTTTTATTAAAGAAAACTTGTCAATGTTGTTAAATTAAAAGGACATTCTAGATATCAAACACAATGAGCTACTAATGCTTGGAAGTAAATACTACAACTGTGTTAAAATCTAAAATTTCACTTTGTTCACTTTTCTTTGAGATCTGTGATATCCCTGGCATTCAAGCTTGAGGGAGCACACAGGGACGGTAGGAGGGAACACTGAGTGTACTTTGTGCTTTGCAAATTCCTCTTTCTTAAAGTGGAACTTTAGTCAGAAAATAAAGTCCTGCTAGATCACTTCCGGCTGGCCCCTTTATGCAGGTAAAGCTATGTAAAAAATGAAAAATAAGTGTCTATACCAGGGGTCTCAAACTGGTGCCCCTCCAGCTGTTGCAAAAATGCAAGTCCCATGAACCATTGCAAGGCTGACAGTTACAAGCATGACTCTCACAGGCAGAGGCATGATGGGACTTGTAATTTCGCAACAGCTGGAGAGCCGCCAGTTTGAGACCCCTGGTCTATACTGTTTAAAATGTAGTAAAACACTGTTTCACCAAGCGCTGCACATGCTCAGTTTCTCTCCATTTTTTAGGCACTGCTGAGTTTGTAGAGTCCAGTTTGCTGACAGCCTAAGACCCCTTTCACACTTTCCCAGTGGCTAGTTTTAGCAGGCTCTACTGTCATTTTAGAGATGCTTTTCGGCCTCTAGCGGGGCACTTTTATCCCCGACTAGCAGCCGTTTAAAGTGTCGCTGCCAAGGAGCTTTGCAGGTACTTCAGTGGCGCTGTCCATTGATTTCAATGGGCAGGGGTGCTTTAGGAGCAGTGTATACACTGCTCCTAAAGCACCTTGAAGAAGCTGCTTGCAGGACTTTTTTTTTTACGTCCCGCCAGCGCAGCGCCCCAGTGGGAAAGCACTGTGGCTTTCACACTGGGATTGCAGATGAGGCTATTTTAAGTACTAAAGTGCCTGAAAAATGCCTCCACTGTGAAAGGGGTCTTAGAGCGGACTTTAACCCTCCTATCCTTCACAGTCAAGGAAGCTGCTTCTGTTTAACCTGCAACTGCCAAGGTGCTACACATGTGATGAGTTATGACACCAGCCATTTGATTGTTTGACAGTTTGGTTGAGGACACAAGCAAATGTGACAGTTAGCAATCCCGACATTCCAGGAATGTAACTGTTTTTTGAAACAGTTAAATTGATTTGTTTAGTTCCTCTTTATGATTTACTGCTGTTCAGGGTTCTAGGCTTCAGCAAAATGGCAGTCTCCAGCAAGAAGAAACAGGAGCGACGTTGGCGGCAATTTACAGCACACACAAATTTTGGTAGCATACTTATTATTAGTTTTTATCAAGTTGATATTGGTAAAGTTCTGCTTTAATCCTACAAGTTAGCACATGTCATCAGATAGACATCAAAGCTATCATATACATGTCTGCTTGGACTAGGCTGCTACTTCCAAGTGAATGGACACTGGCCACAAAAAGAAATTCCTGCCATGACTCCTCCCAGCTCAGCTAAGCCTCAGTTTTAGCTAGTGTCCTTAGCTAATGGATGCCTCTGTATGTCTCCCTGAAGATTTCCTATAGTTGACTGAGTTCCCTTTATTCCTGGCCTATGTATGGCCGACTTTACTGATTGGGTAAAGCCGGCCATACATGGATTGAAAGTAGGCCGATTCAGCAGGGACCAGCCAAGATTCGATCCATCTACGGGCAGATATTTTATACAGATACTGGGTGGATATGGTAATAAAAACGGGGACACCACTTCCCAAAAAGATTGTGAACATTCCAAAAACAACAATATGGACTTTTAAGGTGCCCCCAAAGAGTAATGCACTGCACAACACATGTGTAAAATTAACTAGGAGAATTACTCCCCATATTTTATTGATGTTAACAATAAAAACTAGACAGAGTCTAATTATTATGCTAAAAGAACAGTAAACTTGTTACAAAACAGCAAAGCCCACTGTGTAATGTCATTCAGTGTAAACATACATTACATTAATGCAAAAAAAAATGTTTCGTATCCATAAGAGCAAAAGTGCATTGTCCAATTCAAATATCGCTTTGAATCCTCAACATGCCAGAATCTCAGCCTGCTTCCTCAGGAGGTTACTAGCTTCTGCTAAAGGAAACAAATAGAAAACATATATAGATAGGTATAAAACTATTTAGCATTTATGGGTACATAAATATATACTGTAGTGGAACCTGATACATTCAGTTGTATGTAGATGTAAATCACTCAGAAGAAAAGGGGAAATGTTAAAAGGATTCCCATGCGGTAAAAGCCAGGCAAGAAGATGGGGGGAACCCCAGAAAGCCTCCAGATTCTTTGGAGACAAGTATCCCCAAACAGTGAGCTTTGCTGCTTTGTAACAAGTTTACTCTGTCTAGTTTTTATTGTTAACACCAATAAACTATGGGGAGTAATTCCCAGTTAATTTTAAACGTGTTGTACAGTGCGTTACTCTTTGGGGGCAGCTTAAAAGTCCATACTGATGTTTTTGGAATGTTCACCATCTATGGGCAGGCTGAATGTACCCCAATTTCAGATTTTTTTTATAGCCACTGGCAGCAATCATTGTGTACTGCCAGCCAGGAAGGCTCTGTGTGTTTTTTGCAATTCACAGTAGATGACATAACCAATCCACTTCTAAAGGAGCAAATGGTTTTAGCAACACGCCCAGTGTATAGCAGACCGTACAAATCCTGGAGAGGTTCGACTGGGTACTGAACCTTCAGAAGTCAGCCTTGTTCCTCTTCCACAGGACAAATACCTGTCTCCTCAAGTCCAGGTGGGATCCCAAGGTCATCGTGCAGGTTCTAGGGAAGATGGTAGAGCCTTCAGTGCTGTCCCTTATGCCCAGTTCCACTCCAGAGCTCTGCAACTCAATATCCTGTTGATATGGGACAAATATTAGGAGCCCTAAGATATGCCAGTGAATATTACTCCCAAGCAGTGGCGGCCTCTCCATATGGGGTGCCGCCCCCCAATCCATGTACCCGGCCCCTTATCTACATGCAGGGTGCCAGACGCATGGATTTCACTTGTTTTTTTTTTTCTTTGAAGCATGTGATTAAAGCCTGAGGCTCTAATTGGCTTCCAAAAAGGATGGGCTCGAGGCGCAGAGCACTGCGCCCTGAGCCCACCCAGTTGTGTGACGATAGTGAATTAATATTTGCTATTGTCTTCCTGATTCTTCTCCCGGCCAATCAGGAAGCGGGTCCTGAGACCCGATTGGCCAGGAAGTCTTAGGACCCACTTCCCATTTGGCCGGTAGGAGAAGCAATGGCCTAGTGTCACAACAAGTTGCAGCAGGTGGAGGGGCAGCTTCCAGGAGCCCTAACCCAGATCACCAGCTCCACATCCTAAGTTAAGGACTTGAATGGCGTCTAACCCATCTGCGTGGGGAGGCTAGTGTGAGCGAGGGGCCAGGGGCAGCTTCCAGGAGCCTGCACCACCTATGACTCCCGTCCATCTCCCATGGGCGGGGTTATTGTCTGGTACGAGAAAGGAGCAGGTTTGTTTGCTGCACCCCCCCCCCCCCCCCGAAAATATTGAGCACCAGCTGCTACTGCTCCAAAGACCAGGCTGGCTCTGGAATGGTAGATATCTACACAGATGCTGGATACAAGGAAATCCTTTTTTTACAGTGAATGCCAGCCTGTCAGGCTGGGGAGGTGTTCTGGGGAACTTCTCAGTACAGGGAATGTGGTCATCAGCAGAGCGGACATTGCTGATCAATATCCTGGAACTTTGGGCAGTTTGGCTGCTTCCTTCACACTGGTCTGTCTGCCTTTGGGGTCTCCTGTCATGGCTGTGGCATAGATCAACTATTAGGAGGGACAAGAATTCATGCTGCTCATTGGGAAGAAAGCCTGCTCTTGTCTTGCACAGAACCTCACGTTCTGACCCTCTCCACTGTGAATTGCTAGCATGGAAATGGTCAAGTGAGTTTTCTCAGCCATCAGAAGCTGAATCCGGGAGAAAGGGCTTTGGGCTTTTCAACCAGAATTTTTGCAGGGATCTCTCGGCACTGGGGATGCCAGATCAAAACGACAAATTAAACAGGTTCAGAACCAGGGACCTTTAGACATTTGCAGTAGATGCCCTGGCAATTCCTTGGGATCAGTTTTCCCCAATGTACGCCTTTCCTTCACTTCAACTTCTACCTCTTGTGTAGGATACGCTTGAAGGCATTCTGGTGATTTTGACTGCACTGACTTGGCCAAGAAGAATGTTGTATACTGACAAAATAATTATCCTGGTAGAGGAGGGTCGTTTTTTTTTAGATTAGCTGGATTTGCTGTCATAAGGTACGATCTTCCATCCTGCATTATGGTTGCTGGCTTTGATTATATGGCTGTTGAAGGCAACGTCCTGAGGGATAGAGGTGTTTCTGATACTGTGATTCCAAGCCTCCTTTAAGGCTAGAAAGTCAACCTCCAGGAAAGTGTATCATCATAAATACAAGGCCTATTTCATCTGGTGTGAAGCTTGTGAATTTCATCCCCAACAGTTTTAACCACTTCAATACAGGGCACTTTCACCCCCTTCCTTCCCAGCCCAATTTTCAGCTTTCATCGCTCTAGAGCTTTCAGTGACAATTGCGCGGTCATGCTACGCTGTACCCAAATGAAATTGTTATCATTTTGTTCGCACAAATAGAGCTTTATTTTGGTGTTATTTATTCACGACTCCGTTTTTTTTTTTTTTGCGATATAAGCGCAAAAAAAGCGGAAATTTGGGAAAAAAACAATATTTTCTTTTTTCTATTTGAAAAGAAATCCAATAAAATCTAATTTTGTCATAAATTTAAGCCAAAATGTATTCTGCTACATGTTTTTGGTAAAAAAAATTCCGTTAAGTGTATAATAATTGGTTTGTGTGATCACGGACATATGTACGCAAATGATCATGTACATATGTGTGCAGGTGATCACGTACATATGTGTGCAGATAATCATTGGGACATGTGATTTTAGTGGGACATATGTGGGGGACATGTTTTTATTATTAGGGACATGTGTTTTTATTATTTGGGGACATGTATGTTTTGGGGACATGTGTGTTTTGGGGACATATGTGGGGACTGTGTTTGTACTGTGTGGTGTGTTGTGTGTTTACACTACACTGATGATCAGTGAGTAAAAAGCTGTAAAAAGCAGCCCATACTCACTGATCATCAGCCGGCTGCAGCGTTCTGCTCTCCTCTCCTCAGCGGTGACTTCCGTGTGAGGAGAGGAGAGCCGATTGCCTAGCAACCGGCTGTTTGTTTACATCACATGACGGCCGTGATTGGACACGGCCGTCATGTGATCAGTAGGGCCAATCACAGAGCCCTCCTGCCGATCTGAGATGTGCCGTGTCCGGGTGACACGAGCACCGCTACTCCTGAAGGACGTTCCTGAACGTCCTATCAGGAGTAGACGGCTCCCACCCAGCCGTATATATGCATTGGCCGGGTGGGAAGTGGTTAAAGTGTGTTTTCTCTTTACTGTAATCTGGTGTGGAGATGTCTCTGGTTTTGAGTACCATCAAGGGACAGATCTCCTCTATGGCACATACCAGTTGCATCTAATTGCTTGGTTGAAGACTGTGTGCAGGGTGTCAAATGGATTTATTTTGCCTGTGCGGCCTCCTTGGTCTCATTTGGACCTTAATTCAATCTGGTCTGTTTTGCAGTTCTCTCCTGTTGAATCTCTCTGAGAGATTCCCTTGTTGTTTCTGACATAGCAGGTTGTCTTTTGGTGGCCATTACCTCGGCTTACAGGGTCTCAGAATTGTCTGTGCTCTCCTGCAGGGAACCCTTCCTAGTTCTTCACTAGGATAAGGTGGTATTGAGGCCTCAGTCCACTTTCCTACCTAAGGTGGTTCCTTTGTTCCAATTTCTAGGATCACCCACTGTGTTTAACCACTTGACCACTGGGCACTTAAACCCCCTTCCTAACCAGACCAATTTTCAGCTTTCTGTGCTCTCACACTTTGAATGACAATTACACAGTCATGCAACACTCTACCCATATGAAATGTTTTCCTTTTTTTCACACAAATAGAGCTTTCTTTTGGTGGAATTTAATCACCACTGGGTTTTTTATTTTTTGTGCTATAAATCAAAAAAGACTAAAAAATATGTAAAAAAAATAAAAAAAAAATTTAAAAAATCTTTGTTTCTGTTAAAATGTATTGCAGAGTATTGGCAGAGTATTGCAGTGTTGCAAAGTATTTTCAGAGTATTATTGCACAGTGTTGCAGATTATTGCACAGTTTTGCAGAGTATTGCACAGTGTTGCAGAGTATTGGCAGAGTATTGCACAGTATGGGCAGAGTACTGCAGAGTATTGTCACAGAGCAGCTGTCACATACCTAGTGGACGAGCCCGACCACGCTGTAGCCGTCTTTTGGCTATTGTCCAGTCGGCAAGTGGTTAAAGAGCAATTTATATTGTCATCACATATGAATTATCTATTGGGTTATTGATGTTGGTCAGAAACAGAAATGGACTAACATGGGACTGATTCAGTATCTTATCTGAACTTTCTTTTGTTACCCCTTTATATGGTTTCTTTGTTCCACCTAAATTAGGACATTGTCTTGCCATCTTTATGTCCTAATGCTAAACATCCTAAGCCCTTGTACACACGATCAGAGATTCCGACGGAATGTGTCCTATCGGACCGTTTTGTCGGATAATCCGACTGTGTGTGGTATGCATTGGACTGTTTCCGTCTGAATATCCGTCGGACCCAATTTTCCAACTTGTTGGAAATATTTTCCGACAAACTGGTCCGATCGGACATACACTGATCATGTGTAGAGAATTTTGATCGGACAAAGTGCCACGAATGCTCAGATCAAATTCCTACATCAAAGCTATTGGCTACTAGCGTGAACGCAGTCCCGTCGCAACGAAATAACGTCATCACGTTCTGAACGATCAGATTTTCCGACAACTTGGTGCGACCATGTGTATGCAACAGTTTCGGACACAATCCGTCGGACAAAATCCGTCGGACAAAATCCAACGGATTTGGTTGGCAGAATTTCCGACCGTGTGTACAAGGGCTAAGAAGGTGTTTCATTCTTTAGATGTTGTTCAAACTGTTCCAGTTTATCAAGTCTACTGCTTAATTTTCGACAGTCTGATTCCCCGTTTGTTCTGCCCGAAGGTCCTCCCAAAGGACAGGCTGCTTTTTAATCCACTATTTCTAGGTGGGATTCATTAGCTCATTTTTCAGACATATGGTCTCAAAGTCAAGGTTCCTCCTTTCCTGATTAAGGTCTTTTTCACTAGGAGTGTCAGTGCTTCCTGGGCTATTCAACATCAAGATTCTGCTGCTACCTGGTCTTCTTTTCACATATTTACTATGTTCTACCGGGTATGTTTTTTACCTCTGTGAATGACAGCTTTTGGTTAAAAGTTTTTCTGGAGGCTCTGTAATGGTGTTCCACCCTCCTCTGTTTCAGGGTTTTGGGCGTGTTGGCCTTGTTACTGTGTTCTCCACCCCTTATGTTCAGTGCTTTGGGATGTTCCAAATAGTTTTGTATTTGAAGTCCTCTGTGTCATGTGATCCACAATAAAGAATTAGAATTTTTGGTTTACCTGTAAAATCCTTTTTTTGTACACAGGACACAGAGATTCTTCTCCTCTTGCTTGTGTTCTTTGTTTGACTGAGGCTTAGCTGAGCTTGGAGGGGTTATACCAGAGAGGATTTCTGCATTTTTTTGCCAGTGTCCATTCACCTGAAGTCGGGAGCACAAGCCAAGTAGTCATGTATATGAAGTCCTCTGTGTCCTGTGATGTAGTCTACCCACCCATAAGCTTACTATCTAATAGTTCTAATATAGGCTTTTAAACTGGTCTCCAAAAGTGCTAGGACAGTGGGGGCAGGATTTAGCTGCCGAGGCACAGCCCATCTCCCAGCTCAGAGAACTGGTAGCTTTGCAAATAATACTTGTCAGATAGCTCCACTGGGCCACAGAAGAGACTTTTCACAGTAAGAACAACAACAACGTGCACTTTGTGGTGCCTACTTTTCAAATTACTTTAGATTTTTTAACATTAGCAAGGCTGAGGGGTTCAAATTAAAGCTGAACTCCAGGAAACTTAAAATTGTTCCCTTGATGTGGGCCTGTGCCCGCACCTCAAGGGTTTACCGCTCATTTAGTTCTGGGGGGCATGGAAAAGCACTTTTACCTGACAAATCCTTGGCTCCGGCAGGTTTCTTCACGCTGCTAGACCAATTCCCACAGCTTTTTCTTCCCTATGCTCTGGTGGTCTAAAGTCCTGACACCATCAAGATTGATGCAAATTCTATAGCTCTTCGCTGAATGTGAGGACACCGAGGGCCAGTCCACCATTGAAGCATAGGAAGTGCCATCTGCTGGGGGAGTGGATGATCTGGTAAGTAAAATTGCTTTTTTCAGAGGACTCCAAACTTTCTAAACAAAGGGCCAGATTACAGTCCTTCAGACTTTAGAGGGGCCGGACTGTGGCCAGTCGTAGTAGAAAATGCCCCAGGGTTAGGAGTAGTGCCTTATATCAGTGGAAAAAATGGGGTCACAGGGGCTGGATAAAGACAAGCAAGGGGCTGTATCTGGCCCACAAGCCACATTTTGAAGAACACTGCCCTAGACTTACACTTGCGAATATAGCCATTTGCAATTAGATGCAGGAGACCTAGTAGGGTTCTCTTCGATTAGCTTCAGGTGGGATGCCCCTTTGAAAACAATGGGAGGCTGACCACTCCTGCAGCTATTCGTGGGCACTTGCAAATAGCTGCTCATGGAGCCATTACCTGGGAATGAGCGTTCCGGAATGCAGACTGTTTGCGTCCAGGCCAACCATTCGCAGCAATTGCTGTTTGAGCAATTCACAAGTGTGACTCGTACCCTAGTCTAAGGTTTTTCACCCAATTTTTCCTATAAATCATAGAATATTTATGTGTACAGTGGATTAAAGTCTATAGCAGAGGATTGTCCAACTGATCAATATGCCACCCTGATCCTACTGAATGCCATTATGTTATGCAACATAATTATCAACCATTGTTAAATTGAAAAAGAAAGAAAGTTAATTTGTAGCTTTTCTGTTCTTATATGACAGTCTCTATATATCAATACACTAAAATATTCCTATATGCTAGCTTCACCTTTATAATAACCAGTCTGAATTTTAAGTAATAAAGAGGCTCACACATAATTATAGTCTGTTACTATGACCCTGTTAATGACATATAGAATATCTAGAAAGTTTCAAAGTAAGAGGGTTTTATTTAAACAATGTTTACCGTATTTCAGTGCTGCTATGTCCAATAAAAATCAATAATATATACTGTGTATATATACATATACAGTTTATACTAAGGCCCCTTTCACACTGGGGCGGTTTTCAGGCGTTACAGCGCTAAAAATAGCGCCTGTGTAGCGCCTGAAAAAAACCGGCCCCTTTCACTCCAGTGTGAAAGCCGGAGGGCTTTCACACTGGAGCGGTGCGCTGGCAGGACAGTGAAAAAAGTCCTGCTAGCGGCATCTTTGGAGCGGTGAAGGAGCGGTGTATTCACCGCTCCTAAACCGCTCCTACCCATTGAAATCAATGGGACAGCGCGGCAATACCCTTTTTACCCTTTTTCGGCCGCTAGCGGGGGTTAAAACCACCCCGCTAGTGCCCGCAGACCGCCGCTAAAACTACGGTAAAGCGCCGCTAAAAATAGCGGCGCTTTACCGCCGACGCCCGCACCGCCCCAGTGTGAAAGGGGCCTAAATGCTCTGCAACCAAAAAGTGCTTTAAGGCCTCATGCACACGTCAGCTTAAAAACTTTTTTTTCCCTGCATTCTAGAGCCCCTCAATGTTAGCCTATGTGTCCATGAACACGTAGCAGTTTACAGGAGTTTAGAAACAGGAGCGTTTGGAGGCAGAAAAAAAAAACATCAGGAGCGTTTTGGCTGAAAAAAAAATGGCAAAACGCGTTTAAACACGCCTAAGCATGTACAGAATAAATTAATAAACCCCGAAGCACTTGACATTCCAAAACGTGTATGCCAAAACGTGGCTTGGGTGTGGTTTTGAAACTGAAACATTTACAAAAGTCCCAGTGTGCATAAAATCTTATACAACAACATATCCATGACACACATGAAACCAATTTTCACCCCTTTTAGAAATGGATCCAACACACTGTCTGTATAACAAATGTTGAACATGTGGTGCAAGATGAATGTTTCACTGCCCAGCTCACCAGTAACTCACTACTGATGGGGGGATGGGAGGTCTACATGAAAACATGAAAGCTAGGTATGCCGGTACTAAGATGAAGGTCTCTTTCAGACAGGTGATAATGCTTACAACCTTCTGAAAAGTGATCCACTGTTGCTTGTATTCTCAGAGGGTGGTATAGCAGTGGCTGGCAAGTGCTCAGGAAGCGCTACTGTTGCATCCAGATTTCAGTTTTTTTGTTTTTTCTGCAGCACCAGCCCCATCAATCTTAATCTGTGAATTTGACAGGCAGTGCTGGCTGTCAAACTTTGCAGCCAAGTTAAAATTGCCATTGCTGCGTGTCAGCCTGTAGAATTAGAGTTCTGCTGGGTAACTTATGCCGCGTACACAGGGGCGGACTGTATGGCGTACTTAGTCCGTCGAAACACATTTCAGCGGACAGTCCGCTCGTGTGTGGGCTTCAGCGGACTTTTTCAGCGTGCAGTCCGGCGTACTAAGAATTTCGGATTTTTCGAAATTCTGTCCGTCGTACTCGCATTTCGGCGGACAATCCGGCCGTGTGTGTATGCCAGTCCGCCGTACTTTTGAAATGAGCGGACTTTTCCCGCTCGGAGAAAAGTCCGCTCATTTCGAGCGGGTCTCCAGGTAGGCGGGGCCCGCGAAGGAGACGTCACTGGCCCCGCCGCCTGGTATGGACTTAAAGGGGAACCCCAACGCCGAAAAAAATCGGCGTGGGGGTCCCCCCCAAGTCCACAGCAGACCCTTGTCCAAGCACGCTACCCGGCCGGTATGGAAAGAGGGGCGAGCGAGCGCCCCCCCTCCTGAGCCGTACCAGGCCGCGTGCCCTCAACCCCAAAGCACCTTGTCCCCATGTTGATAAGGACAAGGGCCTCTTCCCGACAACACTGGCCGTTGGTTGTCGGGGTCTGCGGGCGGGGGGCTTATCGGAATCCGGGAGCCCCCTTTAATAAGGGGGCCCCCGGATACCGGCCCCCCACCCTATGTGAATGAGTATGGGGTACAATGTACCCCTACCCATTCACCTGTAAAAAAAAAAGTACAAAAAAAAAACACAACACACGAGATAAAATACTTTATTGCACAGCTCCGGGGGTCTTCCGTCTTCGGGGGTCTTCTCGCCGGACTCCTCCGCTATCTTCTTGTAGCTCTTTTGCTAGCGGAGGAGTCCGGCTTTCTTCCTCGCCGCCGGCCTCTTCTCCCGACTTCGGGGGTCTTCTCGCCGGACTCCTCCGCTATCTTCTTGTAGCTCTTTTGCTAGCGGAGGAATCCGGCTTTCTTCCTCGCCGCCGGCCTCTTCTCCCGACTTCGGGGGTCTTCTCGCCGGACTCCTCCGCTATCTTCTTGTAGCTCTTTTGCTAGCGGAGGAGTCTGGCTTTCTTCCTCGCTGCCGGCCTCTTCTCCCGACTTCGGGGGTCTTCTCGCCGGACTCCTCCGCTATCTTCTTGTAGCTCTTTTGCTAGCGGAGGAGTCCGGCTTTCTTCCTCGCCGCAGGCCTCTTCTCCCGACTTCAGGGGTCTTGTCCCCCTCTTCAGTTCTTCTGCCGGGCCACCGCGCCTTCTTATAGCTCTTTTACAGGCGGTGGCCCGGTCTTCTGTCGCCTCCTTCTCCTTCTCCTTCTCCTTCTCCTTCTCCTTCTCCTTCTCCTTCTCCTTCTCCTTCTCCTTCTCCTTCTCCTTCTCCTTCTCCTTCTCCTTCTCCTTCTCCTTCTCCTTCTCCTTCTCCTTCTCCTTCTCCTTCTCCTTCTTCTTTTTCTTTTTCTTCTTCTTCTTCTCCAGGAGATGTTGACTCGACGTTCTCTCCGGCCACAATGCCAGGGACGCGCTGCGCGGCCACTTATATAGGGACAAGGGGCAGTGTCACATGGGTTGGTGTCACATGGTGACCCCGCCCCCTTACGATGTCACAGTCCCCATGTGACCAACCCATGTGACATAAAGCCATGTGACACCGCCCCTTGTCCCTATATAAGTGGCGGCGCAGCGCGTCCCTGGCATTGTGGCCGGAGAGAACGTCGAGTCAACATCTCCTGGAGAAGAAGAAGAAGAAGAAGAACGGAAGGCGGCGGCGGCGACAGAAGACCGGGCCACCGCCTGTAAAAGAGCTATAAGAAGGCGCGGTGGCCCGGCAGAAGAACCGAAGAGGGGGACAAGACCCCGGGAGAAGAGGCCTGCGGCGAGGAAGAAAGCCGGACTCCTCCGCTAGCAAAAGAGCTACAAGAAGATAGCGGAGGAGTCTGGCGAGAAGACCCCCGAAGTCGGGAGAAGAGGCCTGCGGCGAGGAAGAAAGCCGGACTCCTCCGCTAGCAAAAGAGCTACAAGAAGATAGCGGAGGAGTCCGGCGAGAAGACCCCCGAAGACGGAAGACCCCCGGAGCTGTGCAATAAAGTATTTTATCTCGTGTGTTGTGTTTTTTTTTGTACTTTTTTTTTACAGGTGAATGGGTAGGGGTGCATTGTACCCCATACTCATTCACATAGGGTGGGGGGCCGGTATCCGGGGGCCCCCTTATTAAAGGGGGCTCCCGGATTCCGATAAGCCCCCCGCCCGCAGACCCCGACAACCAACGGCCAGGGTTGTCGGGAAGAGGCCCTTGTCCTCATCAACATGGCACCCCCCCATGTTGAGGGCACACGGCCTGGTACGGCTCAGGAGGGGGGGCGCTCGCTCGCGTGCTCGGACAATGGTCTGCTGTGGACTTGGGGGGGGACCCCCACGCCGATTTTTTTCGGCGTTGGGGTTCCCCTTTAAGTCCATACCAGGCGGCGACGTCTCCTTCGCGGGCCCCGCCTACCTGGAGACGCGCTCGAAATGAGCGGACTTTCCTCCGCGTGTGTGGGCGAGTCCGTTCATTTCAAAAGTAGGGCGGATAGTACGGCGGACTTAGTACGCCGTATTAGTCCGCTCAAAAAGTGCCGTGTGTGGACAAGTAGCCCGTTCGGAAAGTCCGACGGACAGTCTGGCGGAAAGTACGCCAGACTAAGTACGCCATACAGTCTGCTCGTGTGTACGCGGCATTAGATTCCGTGGCAAAATGTTTACACAGTGCTCCTAGAGATGGAGGTGGGGGTATGTGGCAGTGGATAGGGTCAGTAGTTTTTTATTTTTACGTATCAATTTGTTAACAATTTAAGTTGTTTTATATTTTTTTCGCAATGCTTTTTGGGAGGAGGTAGTTGGGGCAGTGGACAGTGTTGGTAGGGCGGGGGGAGTGATGTCAGTAGTTTTTTATTTTATATATTATTTTACCATTTCATTTTTTAGAATTTTTTTACAATTACATTTTTTTATATTTCATGCATTTTTTTATCAGCCCTGCTGGGGGGCTTTGGTGTGATATCAGGAGTCTAAACAGACAACTGACATATCCCCTTTGAGACAAAGAAAAGGGACTGAGGACACAGATTCCCCACTCCCTTTCTCTGCACTGAAGATAAATGGACAGGAGACAGAGGCTCCTGTCCATTCATAAACACAGTTTCCTCTGCTCAATTTTCACAGGACACAGGAGCAAGTGCTGCTTACTGTGTTCAATTCAAAAAAGGAAGGAGCCAGTGAATGACATATTTACTAGTCCCTTCCTCCGCCCTCCATCCTGACACATCCTCCTCAGCCAGCGGTAGAGGAGAGGAGGGAAGCCGGCTACAGGGGACGAGGGGGTGGGAGAGGAGGACAGGGAGCCGGAGGAGAACACAGGGACAGAAGGTGGGCGGAGAATGGCAGGGGGCCAGAGGAGCAGCCAGAGGAGGAGGACACAGGGAACAACCGGGAATGATCGGTGAAGCAAGAGGGACAGTTATACCAATCTCCCTGTATAGCTTTTTATCTGACAGCCATAGGAGGGAGAGAAGTGGCTGTAGGATAAAAAGCTATACATGGAGATCGGTGTTCATAGCTGTCCCTCCTGCCGCACCGATCATTCCCCACTGTGAACCAGGGAACAAACTAGAATTGGCCCTGCAGCCGGGATATTGGGAGGTGCTGTCGGGTGTCTCGGAGCCACAGCAGTAATGCGGGAGACTCCCGCACCTCGCAGGAGACTTGGGATGTCTGGGTAAAGACAGGTTTCAGAGGGTGTGCTGGATGCAGGGTATTGCATGCCAAGGCAATCAGTAATGATGTGAGGGATTGTGAGTGAGTAATGGTCACAGTAGGGCCAGGTATAATGGAGCACAGTATAATATATGTGTGACAGGTACAGCTTTATGTGTGCTGGATGTAAAAGGGACAATATATATAGTCATTTTGAAAAAAAACATGTCCATGGATCTTAGCCAAATAAAATGTCAGCCAAGTCTAATGGAGTAGAGTATTAATATGTTATTTCTGAGGGGGACCATCAAAAAGTGTGTTGGGGAGTGCTGCCAATATGGAGAATAGCCAGCCCGGGCCCTATTGGGTCAGAAGGGGCTGCCTGTGGGCTGCGGCAAGGAGTGGGCGGAAGGCGATGCTGCCCAATGGTTTACTGTAGGGATTGGGGCTGACAGAAGTAAGGACCGCTATAGTGCCTTTCAAAAAGTATTCATACCCCACCAAAAACATAAATGTATTTTATTGGGATTTTATGCGCTAGACCAACACAAAGTGGCACATAATTGTGAAGTGGAAGGAAAATGATAAATGGTTTTCAATTTTTTTTACAAATAAATATCTGAAAAGTGTGGTGTGCATTTGTATTCAGCCCACTTTACTCTGATACCCCCAACTAAAATCTAGTGGAAACAATTGCCTTCAGAAGTCACTTAATTGATAAATAATTAATAAATAGAGTTCACCTATGTGTAATTTCATTTTAGTATAAATACAGCTGTTCTGTGAAGCCCCCTGCTGGGTCCCTATCACAACTCTTCTCTCTGTTGGCTATGTGCAACACAGTGATGATGTCACGGCTACATTTACAAGGTAATATCCGGGTTTGTAAAGGAATTTGACGCACACAAAGTGGATTTATATCCCTTATGGCTCTTTAGCTATGTATTGAAATAAACATTTTTTTCTGCCTGGAGTTCATCTTAAATGATGGTGTGCATGAGGTTGTGATAGCATATCATGAAGACATCTTCCTAAGTACCTATGAAGTGGCAGGCGACAGATGTATCCACCTAGGTGAGCATGAATTATTTTTTTTAATTCACGTACTTCTCTTTCAATATTAAGTTGGCCATAGACTATACAATATGCTTGTACTCCTTTAGATTTACCCAAACTAAATGAGGACAAACCTAAACGATATTTGTCATTTTTATCTAATCGGGCAGGCCCTTGCACTACATAGTTGATGGTAGATGTAAAGGCGACTGTACAATCAGACTGCGCAGTGTATGATCATTGTACAAACATAATAATTTAATTATGCATACAGTATTGATTGATGTTTGGATTATGGTTGTCAATTAAATCTGGAAATGCTCTGATGTGGTTACTTCTTTTTAAATTGTTATGGTATATTTATTTCAATTGTTTACATGTTTTCCTAGGCTGTGATTTCTTGCTGTGTATATCACTAGATGTCGGTGATTTCATGTTCTCCACCTTCCGTCTTCTAACTGTCAGCACCTCCCTCTGCCTATTTCACAAAGTCATTGCTCCTCCTTGTTCTGTAAAGTCCCTTCTTCTTTACTTTCACTTTCCCTTCAAAGCTGAAACGTCTAAAGTGTAAAAAACCGAGCAGACTGACGGTAACGGGGATCTGCCTCTTACTCTTCATCCACAATCTGATCCCTCTGCAGCAATAATGGCAGATGTTGAAGTTAAACAGGAAGCCATACAAAAGGTGAGAGGTTCAGGTTGATGTTTACGTGTGTTTTGTTGGAGCCGTATATCCCTCCGACACATATATACATGTATGTTTTATAAATATATTTTAGTTATGTACGTTCGGCCTTCAAAAACAAATTAAATAAGTATATACCGTACGTATTTTCAAACAAATGAAAAAGAGAAGGAGGAGGCCATGGGTGTCATAGTTATAGCATGTGGAATTCTTCAGGATCAGATAATCAAAGTATCATATATGAACAGATAATTAAATTATATTACTACAGAGTACAATCATTTATACAAAAAAAAAAAAAATGCCACTGTACACTGACGATGCATGCCAAAGCTCGTTCTAAAATACGAGTCATGGTCAGAGTGAGGCCTACTTTCATTTTGCTGGTTTTCCTTATTATAGGTGCACAGTCATATAGACCAGACATAGCACTCAGTACTATACTACAAGCTGTAACACGCGTCCTATGAAACATAAAGCAAAAGAAAAAACTGAAATATGAGCTGAAAGTAAATTCTAACAACCCCAAAACAAGTTATGCACAGATTAAATGACAAACATGGAATATTAAATATCAGTGAAAATCTCGTTAGATTGTTAGAGGACAGTTTATGTGTCTGTATTTATTTCACACTTGGTTTCCTGGAAGTAACCTGCAAAGCTTAATGCCGCGTACACACGACCGGACTTTCCGGGAAACTAGGTCTGACGGTCTTCCCGATGGACTTTCGGCAGGGTTCCGACGGATTTTCCGAAAGAACGGATTTGGCCACACACGAACGGACTAAGTCCATTCGAAAGTCTGTTGGTTTTGAACGTGATGACGTAAACAGGACTTTCAATAGCCAGTAGCCAATAGCTGACCTTGTGTCGTATTTGGTCCGTTGGACCAGCACACAGACGAACGGTTTCCCCGATTTGAGTCCGTCGGAATTGAATCTGTTGGATAGATTTGAAACATGTTCTATTTCTAGGTCCGCTGGATTTTATTCCCGAAAAACGAACGGATTAGCCCACACACGATCAGATTGTCCGACGGACTAATCCCGGTGGACCTAGTTTGCCGGAAAGTCCGGTCGTGTGTACGCTGCATTAGAGGTCTAAGTTTACTCTAATGTCCTGTACATGCGGTCGGACATTCCAACGACAAAATCTGTCTGATTTTTTCATACGGATTTTGGCTCAAACTTGTCTTACATACACACGGTCGCACAAAGTTGTCGGAAAATCCGATCGTTCAGAACACGGTGATGTAGAACACGTGCGACGGGACTATAATGAGGCCAGTAGCCAATAGCTTTCGTCTCGTAATTTATTCTGAGCATGCATGGAACTTTGTCCGTCGGAATTGTCTACACACAATCAGAATTGAAACAATCAGATTTTGTTGTCGGCAAATTTTAGATCCAGATCTCAAACTTTGTGTGTTGTAAATTTCCGACAGAAAAAGTCCAATGGAGCCCACACACGATCGGAATTTCCGACAACACAATCCGATCGCACATTTTCCATCGGAAAGTCCGACCGTGTGTACGGGGCATAAGGCCCCTTTCACACAGGCTTTCTGATCAGATCTGCCTGTCAGTTTTTCAGGCAGATCTGATCGGAGCCTCCATTCGCAAAGAGGAGTCCACCAGGTGGACCACCCATGTGAAAGGACCCCATGGCCTCATACACACTGGATTTTTTTATGCTACTCTTAGGGGCGTCTGCCATTTTTTTCTGCCTCTAAATGCCCCTGCATGTTAGTCTATGGGGTTGATTTACTAAAGGCAAACTTGGAAGTGCGGTCGCTGTAGATCTGAGGGGGACAGGTAAGGAAAATAAAAAACAGCATTTTTGCTTGCACAAGATTGCATGATAAAATCAGCAGATCCCCTCATTTCAGATCTACCCCTCAGATCTACAGCGACTGCACTTGTAGTGCAAAGTGGATTTGCCTTTAGTAAATCAACCCCTATGTGTTCATGTACACATTGGGGGTTATTTACAAAAGGCAAATCCACTTTGCACTGCAAGTGCACTTGGAAGTGCAGTCGCTCTAAATCTAAGGGGTAGATCTGAAATGAGGGGAAGCTCTGCTGATTTTATCATCCAGTCATGTGCAAGCTAAAATGCTGTTTTTTATTTTCCTTGCATGTCCTCCTTGGATCTACAGTGACTTTACTTCCAAGTGCACTTTCAGTGCAAAGTGGACTTTCCTTTAGTAAATAACCCCCATAGCTGTCTAGGCATCTAAACAAGCGGTTTTCTATGGGGATACTCGCTGAAGAGGAGGAGCCAGAAGCCCCAAGAAGAGGAGGATTAAATTCTATTGCACAGAGCAGGTAAGTATAAACCTGTTTGTTATTTTATTTTTTAAAGAGCATTTACAATCACTTTATTAAATACCCATTTTTTTTTAATCATTGTGGGTTAATTTTTAATTTTTTTTTCAAAAGGTGGAGGTGAAAAGTTGGATACAGATTTATTATTATTTTTTTTTTAAATCAGAAAGATGCTTTATTGAAGTAGACAGAAGCAAGATATCAGAGTAAAAGTATACCATCTCCCATCCCATTACCCCATTGTGTATTGTAATAGTATGAACTCCCTTGGCCCTAGGCCTGGTGTATCAAGTCCAATGTTGGTAAATATAGCATTCAAGGTGATGGGTATACTGCTGACCCATTCTTTATGAGAGGGCAGATCAGTAGATTTCTAATGATGGAGAATCAGTTTACAAACCTGGAAAAGAGGTCTTAGTAATGCGTCCCTAATGAATGCTCCAGGTTCCACATCAACCAGAATTCCCAATAAACAACATTTGCAATCTAGTGGCACATTGGTACAAAACACTCTATTAACCACTTCAGCCTCAGAAGGATATACCCCATTCCTGACCAGAGAACTTTTTGTGATTCGGCACTGCATCGCTTTAACTGACAATTGCGTGGTCGTGCGACGTGGCTCCCAAACAAAATTGGAGTCCTTTTTTTCCCACAAACAGAGCGTTCTTTTGGTGGTATTTGATCACCCCTGCAGTTTTTTTTTTTTGTTGCGCTATAAACAAAAAGGAGCGACAATTTTGAAAAAAAACGCATTATTTTTTACTTTTTGTATATCCCCAAAAAATATATCAAAAAACATTTGTTTTCCTCAGTTTAGGCCGATATGTATTCTTCTACATATTTTTAGTAAAAAAAAATTGCAATAAGCATTTATTGATTGGTTTGGGCAAAAGTTATAGGGTCTACAAAATAGGGGATAGTTTTATGGCATATTTATTAATAATTTTTTTGTTACTAGTAATGGCGGCAATCAGTGATTTTTATCCTGACTGCGACATTATGGCGGACACATCAGACACTTTTGACACATTTTTGGGACCATTGGCATTAATACAGCGATCAATGCTATAAAATTGCATTGATTACTGTAAAAATGTCACTGGCAGTGAATGGATTAACCACTAGGGGGTGGGGAGGTGTTAAATGTGTCCTAGGGGAGTGTTTCTAACTGTCTGGGGGATGGGCTGGGTGTGACGTGGATGCTGATCGCTGCTCCCAATGACAGGGAGCAGAGAATCAGTGTCCTGTCACTAGGCAGAACGGGGAGATGCTGTTTACATCGGCATCTCCCCATTCTTCAGCTCAGTGATGCGATCTCGGGTAGCCCCGCACCGATCGAGTCCGCGGGTCCCGCGGGCACGGTCACGGAGCTCGCGGTAGGCACGCGCATGGCGGGAAATTCAAAGTGACGTACGGGTACGTTACTTTGCCCAGCCGTGCCATTCTGCCGACGTATATATGCCAACAGCGATCAGCAAGTGGTTAAAGTGATTGTAAACCCTCCTGTTTTTTGTAATACAAATAACAAACATGTCATGCTTACCTGCTCTGTGCAATCATTTTGCACAGAGCAGCCCCGATTCTCCTCTTCTGGAGTCCCCTGCTGGCGTTCCAGGCCCTTCCTCTTCATCGGGTGCCCCCACGGAAAGCCGCTTTCCATGGGGCCACACTTGGCTCTCTCCCGAGTCCCGCTGCTGCGTCCATTGACACATAAAGCGGGACTTGACCCTGCTCCTGTGTCACTGGATTTGATCGACAGCAGCCATTGGCTCCTGCTGCTATCAATCTGTCCAATGAGTAGAGAGACAGTGGCTGGAGCCGCTGCACTCATGCAAATCGTTGGATCGGATTGGGTTTCAGGTAAGAAAAAGGGGGGGTCTGGGGGAGCTGCAGCACAGAAGTTTTTTCCTTGAGGCTTGAGGCTTTACAACCATTTTAAGTGTGTCCACCACCCCTTTCCAGTAAAGGTGCAACTTGGGACACTGCCACATTGAGTGAATCAGGTCTTGCATCTAATAAATAGGTGGTTGGCCTGAGTTCCCATTTTGTAAAGCCTAAGGGGTGTAGTGGATTCTTAGTAAGATATAGAATACAATTTCCTCCTCTTCTTGGGTCCCCCATCAGTGCTCCTGGCCCCTCCCTCCTGTGAGTGCCCCTACAGAAACCTGCTTTCTATGGGGGCACTCGTGCAGGCTCACCCCCACTTCTCCGTCACTGACTTTGATTGACAGCAGCAGCAGACAATATCTCCCACTGCCTCAGCAAAGCCTGTGAGAGCAGGAAGTAAAGGGAGGGAAGAGCTGCAGACGTGCGCAGCGCTGGATTGAATGAGGGCTCAGGTAAGTAAAAGGGGGTGGTGAGGGGGGATGCTGATGTCTAAACATTTTTTACCTTAATGCAACTAAAAAATATTTAGGATTTATAACCACTTTAAGAAATTCAGTCCATAACATAGCATAGCATTTCGATATGAAGCCTTTAGAGATCTCAGTTGACTGTATTAATTTAAAACCACTTCCCACCCAAGGTACATCATATGACATCCTGGACTTTGAGTGGGGATATCCGAATTTATGCCTGCAGCTACAGGCATCATCCAGATACTGTATCATCTTTTTCGGCTGGCGGTTCCCTGCACCCTAAGAACAATCATAGCGACAGTTCAGGCCGATTTATCGTTCTTACAGGCATCCCCTCCCGCTTCCCTCCAGTGCTTCTACTGGCTAGCGAGCCGGCAAAGAAATCCACTGGAAGTTGAGCATAGAAGTTTACAAGGGACAGATGGTCCCTGGCTATCTCTATGACCTTCGGAGACCCGGGCACGACGTTATGATGTCACGTCCGGCCCGGCGGAAGTAAACATTGCCGGGGACTTGGCTGGAAAAGCCGAGATGGTTTATTTTTTCTTTTGATCTCGGTCTTTGCTGCCTTGAGGAGACATGGGGATCTTATAGACCCTACATCTCTTCATAAAGAGGACCCGTCACACTCTATTCCTATTACATTCCTTGTACTAGGAATAATAGTGATTAAAAACATTTTTTTAAAGGGAAAGTGTAAAAATAAAAAAATTTAAATAAAGGAAAAGAAAAACAAAATTAAGCGCCCTGTCCCAGCATGCCCACGCACAGAAACAAACTCAAACGTACGTCGCGCCCATATATGTAAGCGGCGTTCAAACTACACATGTGAGGTATCACCGCAAACGTTAGAGTGGGAGTAACAATTCTAGCCCAAGATCTCCTCTGTAACTCTAAAATCGTAACCTATAAAGAAATGTGAATGCGTCGTCTATGGAGATTTTTATGTACCAAAGTTTGGCACCATTCCACGAGTGTGCGCAGTTTTAAAGTGTGACATGTTAGGTATCTATTTACTCGGCGTAACATCATCTTTCACATTAAACAAAATTATTGGGCAGACATTACTGTACGGCCGCCATTTTATTCCGTAGGGTCTCTGCCAAACAAAACATATATAATGTTTGGGGGGTTCTGAGTAATTTTCTAGAAAAAAAATTATGATTTTTACATGTAGGAGCGAAGTGCCAGAATTGGCTCAGATGGGAAGTGGTTAAATACGGTACGCAGCACGGTACACCAAACTATGTCCCCTTCCACTCTAACTGCATGTTGTAGCTGTACATAGTAATAATACATGTATTGAGGTAGGGAGAAAGTATCCTAAGGATATGGATCTTTAAGCAGTAAAAAGTCACTAGTGGAGCTTAATGAATTGGTTACAGCAGCTCTTTTGTGAGATATTGTATATATATTTCCAATTGTGGTACAGGAGGGGTTGAAGAAGAGATTCTATATAAACTAGAAAGAACTGTAAAGGTCTGCTTTAAGGCTGGGTAAGGTTCACACTATTGCAAATTGGATGTGGGGAACCCGCACACAAAAAATTTTTTTTTTTACCTTCTTGCAAAGAATGCATGAAAGTAAAAAAACATCAGCTTTTAGAACACACAAGTTGAATGCAAAGGTGTCATCGGCATTTTAAAACTTGCAGCATATAGACTAAGTATTTCACTATAACTGACACTCCGACACTTCCCAACAATGCACTACTATTTGCCTACATTCATGTGAAAAAGTAAGTACATCACATTGAAATTGTTGAATTTTGTACCATATTTGAACATGCAAACATTCGATCTTCATTCCAACTTTGACTACTGGTAAAGGCAATTTACTAGAGAAAATTACATCTATGCTTTATTTACTTTATTATAATCTAAGTGAGTGAAAATACAGATTTGTCATGTGGAATAAGAACATTTACCACCTTTTCAAATCCATGAAATTAAAATCAGGTGTTCCAGATTAGGTGCCAACGATTGGAACCTTCTTATGCCGCGTACACACGGTCGGAGAATCCGTCGGAATGTGTCTTATCGGACCGTGTCGTCAGATAATCCGACTGTGTGTGGTATGCATCGGACTGATTCCGTCCGAATCTCTGTCGGACCCAATTTTCTAACATGTTGGAAATATTTCCTGACCAACTGGGCCGGTCGGACGTAATCCGATCATGTGTAGAGAATTTTGATCAGACCAAGTGCCACGCATGCTCAGATCAAATTCCTACATCAAAGCTATTGGCTACTAGCCTGAACCTAGTCCCATCGTAACGAAATTACATCATCACGTTCTGAAAAATCGAATTTTTCGACAACTTAGTCCGACCGTGTGTATGCAACAGTTTCAGACGCAATCCGTCAGACTAAATCTGACAGACAAAATCCGACGGATTTGGTTGTGGAAATCTCCGACCGTGTGTACAGGGGCTTAGGCCCCTTTGACATGTGGCGAATTCCATTCCGATCAGCTCACAGGTCCCCTGCTGCTCGGAGCAGAGCGAGCAGATAACAAATCTGTGTCCGACCTGCTCTATGGGTGGTCGGAACTGACTGCACTGTCTGGTAATAACAAACTACCTGCCAATCCGCCTAAACGTTAGAGGACAGATTCCCCCCCCCCCTTTTTTTTTTTTTTTTTAGCAGACCAGATTGTACCTGGAGGTAGGCCAGCGTACACAAGTCTGTAGGGATGTCCATAGGTATGCATGGGCCATCCAATCAGGTCCGGTGAATTCACCTTGAAGTGTAAGTAAACCCCCCTATCGTTTTCAGCCAAGGAAGCTGCCATCTTTGCCTCTATTTAATATAAAACTACCATGATGCTGCACATGTGATCAGTCATAACACCAGCCATTGGATGGTTTAACAGTTTAATTGAGAGCACAACCAATGGAAGTGTTACATTTCCGGCATGCCCCGGAAATAAAACTGTTTTATGGATGGGTTTACTTCCGCTTTAAGAAATTAGAAATTCCCTCCAATGGGGTTGCTGACAAAGCAGTTTTTATAGTGCGAGGAAGGGTTGGAACCACTGATGGCACAAATAAGAAAATGGGCATGAAATAAGAAAACAAATTTTTACTGACAAGTGAAAAGAAATGTAAGCTTTCAAGGCTCAAGTCATTGTCAATGACATTGTGTCTCATCATGGCTGTAATGGTATTTTGTTGGTGGAATCCATTCCTAAATCTGAATTTCATAGACATTAGACTTCATGTAAAGAACAGTCCATATTACCCTTATCAACCAACCAGGTTCAAGATGTTTGCCAGGTTAGCTCAGACAATCTGAACTGTTATTAAAATAAATAAAAACACTTCTTTCATACAATTCATATATATGAAGTCCACAGTACAAACAGAAAAAGTTGTGCAGGTAGCTGCATGCACCAATAGGAAATCAGATTTCACCAGTATGACTACACGCACTATTGTACACAGCTGACAGATTCCTGTGATTTCATTCACACCATTTCAGTCCATAATCGTGAGTTAGACCCTATAAACTTTTATGCAAAAACTAGATGCATTAGCTCACACTATTTTCAGATGGCTAATTCAATAACCCTGCAAATGACCTAAAAATGTACCTGCGGCATTTTTTGATAACATAGCGCACCATGACTGAAGGTAGTATGTAGTGTTGCACTGCAACACATGTGCATTTGCAGTGCATTGCTTAGTGTTTTGGGGTGCAACTAAAAATTAGTGGTGGCGTTCTAGCGTAATGCGCAGAACAAAAGAGCACTCCAGCTGGAGTGAGATCACCATGGCGCATGCGCACATCGTAGAAGGGTTTTTTCAAAGGGTGATACCATTTCACGTGGACAAGTGAAAGCTATGCAAAGAGTGGAGGGACACCGTAGATGTCACATTGTGCCTCGCTGTAATACCCCGGCGCAACAGCGAGGCACAACATGACAATTACGGTGTCCCTCCGCCATTTGCATAGCATTAAATTGTGCCCGAGAAATGTTATCTCCAGTCAAAAAAAGGCTCCTATGATGTGTGCATGCATTATGGGTCGTCACTCCAGCTGATCGGCAAATCAGCTGGAGTGCCATCCGTTCTGCACATGCGTGGGCACTTTTCAACGATGGGCACATCTCGACAGATCAGTGGCACAAAACTAAAGTCCATTATTTGCAAAAAAAATGGTGCATTTAGAATTTTTTTGCAAAGGAGGATGGAAATCATTGCAACCACAATCTGTGGATCACCGGTGCAATGCTTTGACCCCTGCAGACTCTTTGCACAGTCAGACCTTAGGTTTGGACCTTAACTTACAGGGCAGGAGGAACTATCAATAGACAACAAGTGCAACATCATTACACTAGTGCACTGAGAACTACAAGTTCCTCTGATGAGGTGGAAGATGGCACTTGTAGGTTTTCTGTTCACAGATTTCTGTGAATGAACTATATGACTGTTCAGGCAGAGCCACTCGTAGCCACATCAGTTTTACATTGGACAGGAGCCAGCAGCGAGAAGAACCCCTGACTTCTGTAAGAGGGGTTTACTTTTTGAAGGTGGGGGCTGCAGACTCTGACTATGCTCCAGGTCGCACCCCCAAATATAAGTGTAACATGAATCATGCTTAGATAAGTGGAGTTTGCCATTAAACATGCAGAGGAAACTTTTGTGTATTTTGTTATATTTGCATTACGGTACCTTCTAATACTACAATGATACAAACCATGCCAAGCAATCTAATCTTAATCAAGCTATCTATTAACTTATTAATTAATTAATTATTATTATTAATTATTTGTTTTATTTTATAGGTACAAGGATTCCAGAATCAGTTTTGTAAGGAGGTGAGAAAATATATTAAATGTAATAGTGAATTGTATTATGGTTGCAGAAAACCCAAATGCAGCTCTTAGTGCTGTCTTCGCTATTTATAGGGTAGATGAGCTGGTACGCACCCCAAAGAATATCTGTAGAAGTATTGAAGCTATTATTGCTGACCTAAATAATCACTGTCCAAGCTGGCCATACTCATCACGGTTTCACTTCTTAACTAAGAGCAAGTAAGCGTGGTGTGTTGATGTTTGTGCTAGGGCACCCCCCAATACATGACTTTATATCTGTGCTTTGTTAGGTACTTTAGTGCAGGCATGTGTTTTCTTGTTGTATAAGTAAGTTCAAGCTCCTTTTAGAATGCAGCATGCGCATTTAAAACAGTCTTTCAAGTGTTGCTGCATAAATGTGAATCCAGCCTAAATCTGGAGCAGAGGGTGCAGGATAAAAGCAGGGGGTCCTAACTGATATCTGGCATCTGGTTCCAGAAGCGCCAAGTTACTAGACCAGTTCTTCACTAACTTTTTTTGCAAAGAAATTGTATTTTATATGCATTTCCAAGATTTTGTCCCAAAATCAGCTTTTATTTGCTGGTGCAAAATATGCTAAAATGAAAAAGGAGAACTAAGCTGGCCATACACCATCCACGCAAATGAGGAGGTTAGAGGAATCCCCAGGCCGGGACATTGCATTTTATATCTGGCCACTGTCAGAATACACTGATCAGCGGCTGCAAATGGAAAATTTTCCATTCCTGGTTTTTATTCAGTGTATGGCGAGGTGTAATTATGGATGCACAATATTCAGTTGAAGCCTCTTAATCCCTTTATAGTTGATGCACATATGCTGTTATCCTATTGTCTAAGGACCAGTGTCAACAGGCTTTAGGCTAGGTACACATTGATGTGGTTCTGCGAGCCGCAATTCGTGCTGGCATGGCTGCCTATTAAGTTGAATGGGCTGCCGTGCCTCCTGAAACGTAGAGAAAAGGTCCCTGCACCATTTCTGTAATCGTAGCCCACATGGGAACTGCAAGTGTGGTTTCCAGTGTGGGAGTAATTTCCAGTGTGTGCAGGGTGCCATTAGCATTAATGGCACCCGCGTGCATCTACTGTGGTTTTCTGTGTGACTGCGGGAACAGGTGCGGACCCACAGATGGGAATAAACTCACACAGGTGTGAGCCTAGCCTATATGAGTAATGCAGTGGGATTTTAACATACGTTTGAAAAACTTCTGAGATTGCCCACGTTCACACTGAGGGCTGGTTCAAAATCCTGCAAGTTTAGTTGAACTCACACGATTTCAAACTGGCATTTCAGTCCATCTTTGGGAGCGATATGACAGACATCTGTGTGGGTGAAATCGCCCCCGAAATCTCTAAAAGTAGTGCAGAAAATACTTTTGGGAATTGGTGCAGCGCCACAGAGTCGGCGATTCGGATGGTGCCATTGCCGACAATAGGATCCTATTTGGCATGCGATTTGACATGTCAAATCGCATGCCAAATCTGCCCAATGTGAACGGGGGCAAATTGCTGGTGCATTTAATCGGTGCCAGTTGATTTTTTATTTCACAAGTCTTGATATGGCAGAGTAGGGCTCAGTGACACAGCAGCACAATCGTAAAATCAATTATGTACCCAAGAACTCATTTTTGTCTTTCCGGTTATTAATAACTTTTTCAAATCCCTTATACAATTGTTTTCTGTGTTGCTGTTGCCAGGCAAATGAGCTGATCTCAGTAGGAATTCCACAGAAGATTGCTGACCTGGACAAGTTTCTCAGTGTAAGTTGGCTGCACCCAATACTTGTATCATTTAACCACTTGACCTCTGGAAAATGTACCCCCCTTTATGACCAGGCCATTTTCCTTGCGATACAGCACTGCGTTACTTTAACTGATGATTGAGCAGTCATGTGATGCTGCACCCAAATAAAATTGATGTCATTTTTTTTCCCATAAATAGAGCTTTCTTTTGGTGGTATTTGATCACCTCTGCATTTTTTTCCTGCTATAAACAAAAAAAGATGGATAATTTAGAAAAAAAAAACTTTTTTTTTACTTTCCTGTAAAACATACCCAATAAAAAATATTTTGGTAAAAAAAATCCCAATAAGCGCATATTGATTGATTTGTGCAGAAGTTATAGCGTCTACAAACTATGGGATATATTTATGGAAGTTTTATTTATTTTTTACTAGTAATGGCGGCAGTCAGCGACTTATAGTGGGGCTGCGATATTGCGGCAGATAAACTGGACAATAACTGACACTTTTTTTGGGGACCAGTGACACCTATACAGTGATCAGTGCTAAAAATATACATGGTCACTGTACTAATGACACTGGCTGGGAAGAGGTTAACATCAGGGGCGATTAACCACTTGCCTACTGGGCACTTAAACACCCCTCCTGCCCAGACCAATTTTCAGCTTTCGCTGCTCTCACACTTTGAATGACAATTACTCAGTCATGCAACACTGTACCCAAATGAATTTTTTGTCCTTTTTTTCCCACAAATAGAGCTTTCTTTTGGTGGTATTTGATCACCTCTGGGGTTTTTTTTTGTGCTATAAATGAAAAAAGACCGAAAATGTTGAAAAAAAACGCATTTTTCTTTGTTTCTGTGATGAAATTATGCAAATTATTAATTTTTCTTCATAAATTTTGCCCAAAATGTATACTGCTACATATCTTTGGTAAAAAATAACCCAAGTTAGTGGATATTATTTGCTCTTTGTGAAAGTTAGAGAGTCTACAAGCTGTGGTGCGAATCATAAAAAATTGATCACATCTGATGTACTGGTGGCCCATCTCATTTCTTGTGACCCGAACAACAAGCCAGGAAAGTACAAATACCCCCCAAATGACCCCTTTTTTGAAAGTAGACATTCCAGGGTATTTAGTAAAAGGTGAGGTTTTTGATGTTGTCATTTTTTCCCACAATTCTTTGAAAAATTAAGATTTTTTATTTATTATTATTTTTTCCACAAAATTGTCATTGTAATAGGTTATTTCTCTCACATGGCATGTGTATACCACAAATGACACCCCAAAATAAATTCTGCTACTCCTCCTGAGTATTACGATACCACATGTGTGAGACTTTTTCACAGCCTGGCCACTTAAAGAGGCCCAACATGCAGGGTGCGCCATCACGTGTTCTAGGAGCATAAATTACACATCTAAATGGTTGACTACCTATTACACTTTTGAAGGCCCTGGAGCACCAGGACAATGACATGTGGCACTGATGTGGCACTGATGACAGATGGCACTGATACGTGGCACTGATGACACTGATGTGGCACTGATGACAGATGCCACTAATACGGGGCACTGATGACACGTGACACTGATGACAGATGGCACTAATATGTGGCACTGAGGACAGATGGCACTTACACGTAGCACTGATGACACGTGGCACTAATACATGGCACTGATGACAGATGACACTAATACGTGGCACTGATGACAGATGGCACTAATACGTGGCACCGATGACACTGATGACAGATGGCACTGATACATGGCATTGATGACACGTGACACTGATAACAGATGGCACGTGACACTGACAGGTGGCACTGATGACAAATGGCACTGATACGTGGCACTGATGACAGATGGCACTAATACGTGGCACTGATGACAGATGGCACTGGGGACAAATGGCACTGACAACAGGTGGCACTGGGGACAGATCGCACTGACAGGTGGCACTGGGGACAGGTGGCACTAGCAGGTGGCACTGGGGACAGGTGGCACTGGGGGCAGATGGCACTGGGAGCAGATGGCACTGGGAGCAGATGGCAGTGGGGGCAGATGGCAGTGGGGGCAGATGGCAGTTTATTTTTTTTGTAACTTACGGCCGCTGCAGCCGTTCATTTCTCCCTCCTCACACGCTGTCTGTGTGAGGAGGGAGAGCAGCGCTGAGAGATGATCTCAAAAGTTTACATATGAGATCATCTCCCATTGGACATGCCGATCGCGCTGTGATTGGCCATTTACAGCGATCTGTGATTGGCTGTGTCCAAGGGACATGGCCAGCACAGAACTTCCCCGATGCGCGCTCTCAGGAGCGCGCATTGCGGAAGTAAATAGGAGGACGTCCAGGGACGCCCTCCCGGCAGTTAACGTCTTAAGGGTTGACTGTGTGCCTAACAATGTGTTTTCTCACTGTATGGGAAGGTGCTTTTAGAAATAGGAGGGCATTGATCCATGTTCCTCCTTTACAGGAACACCGGATCAATGCCTCACCTACTGAAATAACGGAAATTTTCCTTGTTTACATAGGCAGATCAGCTCCCACTGTATCTAATCACAGTGGAAGCGGGTCGGCGGTGGCGTGCATGTGCACCTCAGACCCGCAAGTGCAGGATCCTGTGCAGGACAGCCACCTTGTCACCGTATATATATACAGTATATGGTCAGCAAGCATTTAAAGGATAATTTCACTTTTGGAACATGTTACAGTACACGTTTCACTTATTTTTAGGTTGGAACATGTAACATGTTCATGCGTCTGCATCCCATAAGGCCGAACCCCCCCCTTCCCCCCCGTGACAGCAGGTGGTGGATCCTCTCCCCACACCAGCTGTCACAATTTAAAAACAGCCTCGCGCGGCCATGTCATTCATTCACAGCTTTGTGTGAATAAATGCCAACAAGTCAGCCATTTCGGGTGATGGCTTGTATTTTCTTAAAGAACTGCGAGGGTGCTGGTGAGCACTCTCATAGTCAGTTGAGCTTCCTGCTCTCAGGTAACTGCCTGCCTGTATGAGGTACAAGCAAGCAGCTATGCAGAGAGTCTGCAGAAGCCTAAGCCCTTGTACACACGGTCGGAGATTCCGACGGAATGTTTCCTATCGGACCGTTTTGTCGGATATTCTGACTGTGTGTGGTCGGCATCGGACCAACTTGCCGGTAAAATTTTCCGACAAAATGCTCCGATCGGACATACTCCGATCATGTGTAGCCTACTGCGACGGACAAAGTGCCACGCATGCTCAGATCAAATTCCTAGACCAAAGCTATTGGCTACTAGCCTGAACGTAGTCCCGTCGTAACGAAATAACGTCATCACATTATGTAACTGAGTCTGACCGTGTGTATGCAACATCACTTCCGGACCTCTTCCGGAATTAATCCGACGGATTTGGTTGCCGGAATCTCCGACCGTGTGTACGGGGGCTAAGACTGCACCCGTGATCTGCTAATCACAGGTGCAGTGCTCTTCAGGCTTCTTAAAAAAAAAATAATAATAAATACACATTTTTTTTACCTGCAAAAGGCAAAACTATCCTTTAAGCAAAGATGAAAGATCGGATGTCATCCTAGAAGCACTTGTACCCTTGTATGGCCAAAGCTGGTTTATACTGTACTGCATAAAAGCTCTTTGTTCATTAGGACTGTGTACGAGGGAAGTTTGGTCTAATACTTCTGGACGCAAAGACGCTAAATTTTAGTTATTGAACCACTCAGCACTCTTGCTTTATTGTTTATAAAATGGTTGCTAGCTATTAGCAACAATTCCAATATTATGCAAAAGAAACAGTATACAGCTCATTTTTAATTTCCAGTTTTAATTCTTCATCCACAAATTATAGCTTTTACACTATTTAGTGTCACTCCAACATCGCCAAGCATGTATGCTGCAGTCCTCAGTCATTTGTACAATTGCTCCAGAAAGCTCATCACCCAGAGGAGCTGTATCTTTTGACTTAAACTGTTACTAAACCCAGGACCCTGCATTCACTATATCTGGTCTCCCACAGTACACGGAATATGGAAATGCATTTTAGTAAATATAAACTGCTAAATACCTTTTGTCTTTAGCAATATGCTGTATAGCAGTCTTGTGACTTCTATTAGTGTCTGGCTGAGCACTGGTTAAAGCTTGTAGGAGGAGTTTTCATTCTCCTCTGACTGTCCTATGAGATTGCAGGACCCGTGGCTCTCCATCTGGACAGTGCTGATTGGCTCTGTGCTGACCACATGCACCCTTCCAAGAAAATAAAAAAACTCTCTAGCAGTGCACACCAAACTGAGCATGTGCAGAGTGACTCCAAAGGCTCTGTTCTATCAGGAGATGGATTGGAGACTGTGGAAGAAGAGGAGGATAAGAGAAGACAGGATCAAACAACCCCCTTAGGGTCCATAGTGAGTATAACAAGCATGCTTTACTGCGTATACAGACTGATTTTACTGTTGTGGGTTTAGTAACCCTTTAAGCTGCTTCAGGATAGATGTTCATGACTTATTTATGACAGATGACATGACTGTTTAATCTTTTTAGTCTCCGGAGCTGAATGTTTCTGATTTGACAACACTGCGAGCCGAGCTTGATATACCAATACCAGACCCCGAAAAAGAGAAAGAAAAAGAAAAACAGGTAAGGTAGTTAATTATAACTCTGCTGGCATACTATTTCTACCATCTCTTTATAACCAAATATTAACACAGTACATCCTGTCATGTCATAGGATTATGGTTTCTTATGTTTAAATAACCAGATTTTATTATCAAGAATTGTAACCGCTATTTAAAGCCAAATCAAAGTGTCAGAGTTCAGGAGGGATAGAACATCTATCAAATTTTAGTTTTTTATGTTCCCCAATGGGGAGATTCCATTTCATTTCCACCATCGTAGGCATGAGCTCTCAGATTCTAAGCGCAGAGCTAATGCAATAGGGAGATAAAGCGCATGTGAGGGTTTAAATCAGAGAAGGCACTCATGCCTTTGATGGTGGATATGAACATTAAGAGCTAGGAGATTCTTAGCAACATCCTAGCAACAAGGCAGGATGTGATGATGTGATCTCTGGGAGTTCTCTTTTTATAGTCTGGCTTCAGGAGGTATGTAAATGGCCTACACCAATAGCAAGGGCATTATTTAACTTTGGACAAAGCTGCGCAATTTGTTTTTATCTTCAGGCACCCCCTACCGGCATAGGCAGTTTTTAGTAAAGGTGATCTATACCTTTAAGTTTAGCAAAGGATGGATCCCATAAAGCTGCACATCAATGCAGACTTACTCCCCCAACACATTTCATTCCGCCCCTCGACACTTAATCATGGGGAATCTGTTTTTAGGTTTATCATACACATTAATATGGTAATATGAGAACATATATATATATATATATATATACATCCATTAAGTCAGGCCCCTGCCCTACATAGTTGTTGGTAGCTTTAAAGGGGATTGCACATGTAGTGCTACCCCTGCTGTGGCCGCTGGTAATAGCTGCTTCTTCCTCAATAGTACAGAGGCTTTTAACCATCGCAAGCACTAGTTTATTCACTCCAGCTCCACTAAATCAGTCTAAGGGTTGTCTTTTTGATATTTTATTGCTTGAAGAACTTTAAACAGGAGAGGGATTAGGGCATGGGATACTTCAAAAAAGATTAGCAACAGCAATGTGAGGAAAATCTTCTCCCTGGTCTTTCTCTGGAGGTAATTGAGGACAATGAACAGTCTAAGGCATCATGGCATCATGTAGACCATAAGACAATTTGTTTGGCATCTGTTTCCCTTGCGCCACTGCAGAAGTATTAGTACACAATGCAAATTTGAGGACACTGCACAGTAACAAAGGACACTTTCCTCTAGACTCACACTCCAGGATTCTGCTGAGGACATGGAAATGGCCAGTACTCTGAGGCCCTATAAGAGCTGCCTCAGTCCAAGATACCACTGGTGCTTATATCCCCAAAGCACACAGACACCAGGAATCAATTCAGGGTCTTTACTTACAGGTCCCCAGGGCAGCTGCCTCCTTCCAGCTTCCTCTGGACATGGTTCAGTGAGGGAGTCAATCCTTCTCCAGACCAGGCCTCTTTTTTGGTGAAGTCCTACAGCCAGCTTCTCAGAAGATCCAATCAGCCCTGACACCAGTCCATGGGCTGCCTGAGGGCAGCAGCCGCTCAGGCTTTGGAACCCCGCTATCGAGAAGAACAATCTCTCCAGTGCCTCAGGTTATTTATCACCCTTCCAACCACCTTCTGGATGCTGCTCTCCAGGGATTGGTGAGGCCATGATAAATATTGATGCCGGTCATTTGAATCTCTCACCCTAT
Organism: Lithobates pipiens; assembly: GCF_037356315.1. Taxonomy (NCBI): domain Eukaryota; kingdom Metazoa; phylum Chordata; class Amphibia; order Anura; family Ranidae; genus Lithobates; species Lithobates pipiens. The sequence continues at coordinate 20,200,740 of NW_027507696.1, forward strand.
GATCGAGAAGGTTCTTCCAGACGCAGGGAGATGCAATCAAACACCCAGCCTGGAAACCCTATATAGACCAGAACAATCAATCACTACTCCTTTGACTGCAGAAGGAGCCAAAAACTAAATTAAACTTGAACATCTGCAGAGCCCTAAGGATGAAGGGGGTCTATCCTTGCCAAACCCCTGGCTAGCCACACAGTTGCAGCACCTGATAGAAGTGATGAGTTGGGGTATGGCGCGGAGGGGTGCCCAAGGCAGCTCCTCTGAGACCCTGATGCTGCATACAGTAAAAGAAGAGTCTGTTCCAGTGGCCCTGGAAGCTCTGGTCTTCGGTAAACCACATAAGGTGTACCGACTTATAACCTTATTCAAAAATTATGGAATAAAACCAGATATCTGCAGGAAGTGACTGGATACGCGGAATGTAGCCTGATCTGGTCTAATGGAACCTACCTTGAAATTGCCAATTTTCAACACGGGGCCTTATTGAAGAGGTACGGAGTACTATAAATTAGACATATTTTCCATAACGGAGTAATGTTGTCATTTGAAGCTCTGCAGGAGCTGTTTGGTTTGCCGTCTTCCATGCGCTTTTATTATATGCAATTAAGGCATGCTGTGGCAGCTCAAAGGAGACCTTCTGAATTGTCCAACACCATTGTTTAACTTGATCAAAAGAGCCTCTACCACCAAGATTTATATCACAATGTCATAGTATGTTATTGCAGAATTTTCTGAGAAAACACCCTCTGTGAATGCTGATAAATGGGAGATGTAGGTCAGATGGATGGGGACCAATGGGAGGAAGCTCTCCAGGCGGTACCAATCTGTTCACTGAATGTCTCGCAGAGGCTAACACAACTGTATTTCATACAGAGGGTGTACTATACCCCCCATAGAATGTATATTATGGGTCTCAGGCCTAACCCGCTATGCACCAGATGTAAACGAGACCACGGTGACCTGATCCATCTACTATGGAGGTGCCCAAAATTACATTCCTATTGGAAGGGAGTGTTGGATACCATAAACAGGATATTTCAGATCTCTATGCCTCTAGACCCAAAACCCTGTTTGCTCAATTTGCTGAAGGAGTTTGAATGGGAGGAGTGTATTGAGTAGCAGTTATCAGAACCCTATTACTGGCACGTAAGTTAATAATGATACACTGGAAGTCAGAGGACCCCCCTACGATTAAGGAATGGATTACTGCAGTGGAAAATATGCTCCGGATGGAGAAAGTCATATGCCAACATAGGGGATGCACCCAAAAGTTTTAAAAACTCTGGGGCCCATAGCTTGATGTACCTGGGCTCGTCCTTGTGGATCTTGTTATGGGTAGGTTACTAGGTCTAAATGCCGGTTGAAACTGACCTCAACTGCATTAGAAGAGGAAACATGGGTTATGGGCTCCAGGAGGGAAAGACTCGGATGAGAGGGATAGCTTTTTATTGCACCTTACTAGAAATCCGGTCATGTTCAATTCGCAGTGTGATTATGTTTACTATGCTCTGTAATTGACTACTTGTGAAGCATCAGTCTGTATGTATATGTTTACTTTAATAAAAATTTTCTTTGGATAAAAAAACAAAACAAAAACTACATTTGCCTAGCATCCTACGCTTAGAGGGCGCTACATGCGTTTGATTGTTTGGTGAGAGAGGCAGACAAAGCACTATTGTACTTTATTCATTAACTGCTATTATTTTTTATTTAGAAGAAAGAAAAAGACGAGAAAGAAAAAGACGAGAAAAAGAAAGATGATGAAGAGGAGAAAGGTGATTAATATAAACCTTTTGTTAATGTCTCACATATCATACTTGTAAATGTCCTCCCTTTGCTGCAAAATGTGTCAAATAACTTTAATGTAGCAAAAGCAATGTGTACAGTAAGCCATAGCAGCAGTCAGTCTTTAACTGCAACATGCTGACATTTGTTTGCTAGGAGTTACTGCACTTTGTACCTCATCCTTGCCTTTATCACTGCATTACTAAATAAATATCAGTATAGGGAACAACTAAAGTTAGTGAGTGATGGAAGAAATAGCTCATGTGTCGCTTAGCAGCCGATCAAATTCTCCCTGTTATTTTTATAAAATGCACCACTAAGTTTGCATATAACCAGGTACAGGAAATGGTAAGCCAAAAGGCAGTAATACTAAAAACAATAGTACAATTATCCTGTCTACAAACCCACAAGGCACAGTTCAGCCATTGGGTTAGTTATTATTTCTAATCAAAAATAATAAAGAAACACATTATAAGAAAGGTTACACTTTGAGACATATAAACATTGTGTATACATTCCATTAATGTGTAATCACACCTCTCTCTTTAGGCCCTCCATGTGGCCCCGTTGCATGCAATGAGAAGATTACAAGTCTACAAAAAACTATCAAACAGGAAATACAAGCGCTGAAAGAAAATCTGAATATGGTGAGATGAATGGCATACAAGAAGCACTTGCGCAAGGGAAATGTGAAATGATGGCTGGGAGCTGGGTTTGGTAATGGGGAGAATGTGATGGCTAAAAATGCAAAAGGGAAAGCACTGAGATCAGCAATTCTAAACTCTGTATTTCTTGTCCTTCTCAGGTTACCCTTTGGCTGCAACTTCAGATTCCTCAGATTGAGGACGGGAATAACTTTGGAGTTGCTGTTCAGGTGAGCCATGTGACACTGCTGACGGATGGTGTGTGCACTTTATTTTGATTTAAACTATGCTAGCCTTTTTATTTTCCTAGGAAAAAGTGTTTGAACTGATGACAAGTCTTAGGACCAAGTTAGATGCATCCCTAACCCAGATATCCAAGTGAGTGCTGTATTCATGCAGCAATGACTGCTGTTCTACATCATCTAGAGATATTTCCAGGCTGATCTTATAAGGTTTTTTCTCACTCAGGTATCTCTCTGATCGAGGTGATGCAGTGGCCAAAGCAGCAAAAAGTCCCCATGTGGTAAGAGCAACTCTTGTGTGCCTCCTAAAATCTGAAGCCTTTTTTTGAAGATTTGAGTTTAGCTATTGTTATATGAGATCCTGAGGCAAATGGCATTGCATGAAGAAAAGCTAAATCAAGGTTTTGATACATGTTAAGACTGTGCTACCTGACATAACTGTGATATGGCCATACATGTTTGAGTTCTAAAATGCATGGAGACACTTTTGGTCCAGTCTGGCAGATATTAGGCACCTTAGCACTCACACATAGAGGTTTTGGCTGTAGAAGTGCATACAGCACCTGTGAGTGCAGTTATCCTGCAACATACCTGTGAGTGCAGTTATCCTGCAACATACCTGTGAGTGCAGTTACCCTGCAACATAAACAATCATGACTGAGGTCCACTTATTATATGTGACAAAAAGCCAATGTTTTGCTGACTTCCTGTGTGTACTGACCGTAACTAAAAAAAGAAGCCACAGTCTGAGCTCCTGCAGTAAAGGGTGGGACCCAGTTGTCAAAATGAAAACTGGATCTCAAGAACCTGGCTAGCATCAAATGTATTTTGATTTTTTTTATGGTATACCTTGCATGCCCACAGTTCCTAACTCATTAAATGTAATCTTCTGACGATGGTTTCCTGACTGTTATGTTGATTTAGTGACTTCAGTTCTTTCCTAATCACTGACAAGTTTTCAGAAGTTCTAACTTCACTTCAACTTCACTTTGAATCATGCACTGTATGTTCATTCTGGGTCAAAAGAAGGTTTTCTTAAAAACTGAACCATAAGCAGATATGAAAAAATAAAAATCACATCCGCCCAAAAGTGATATTTCAGTTTCATTAAACCACATGACAGTTTCATCAATATTTCGGGAACTCCAGAACATGCAAAGGTAGGCAGGACCACCTTAAACTCCCAAGCTGACAGGAACAAATCAGGAATAATGATGGGGAGGTCTCAATTATGATGTATCCAAGACACATTAGAAGCCAATGGCTTAATGTGACTATATTTATAACTCAGCTAGTAACTCAGCTAGTAACTTAATTTATCTTTATAATTGTACTCATTGCCAATGTTTTTAATAGGAAAGAGATCATAAGATATTTTTGCCCAGAAAAGGTGACAACCTTAAAGTGACACTAAACTATATTATTCTTCAAAACAACAAGCAGTGCATATAAGTTACAGTCATGTGCACTGCTCTATGCACACTACAAATACCGTGGTCCATAGTTCTTTGCTTCACTTGGGAGCGGGTGGCTACATTCCTACTTCTCCACGGATGTTTCCTGGCCCCATAAAGTCTATGCCCTTGTACATATGGTCGGACATTCCGACAACCAAATCCATCGGATTTTGTCAGACGGATTTTGTCCGAAACTGGTGTTGCATACACACAGTCGGACAAAGTTGTTGGAAAATCCAATCGTTCAGAACGCTATGACAGATATTTTGTTACGACGGGACTACGTTCAGGCTAGTAGCCAATAGCTTTGGTTTAGGAATTTGATCTGAGCATGCGTGGTACTTTGTCCGATCGGAATTCTCTACAAACGATCAAAGTCCGATCGGATCATGTTGCCGGAATTTTTTTTACAGCCCAGCTCTAAAACTTTGTCGGTCGGATATTCAGACGGAAACAGTCCGATGGAGCCCACACACAGTCGGATTATCCGACAACATGGTCTGATCGGACATTTTCCGTCAGAATGTCCGACCATGTGTACAAGGGCTATAGGGGTCAACTGCACATACGTAGAAAGCTGCTGATCTCCTCTAACCCTCAGTAATGCTTGCACATACCAGTAATCAACTCCTGGCACAGGAAGTCTCCCATCGCTAATACATTTTTGACGCTCTCTTCAGTAGATCATTTGACATGTAGGATTGAAAAAAGTTATTAGTGATGGGAAACATCCTGTAGCAGTAGGAAGGTAATAACGTTGTGCCGCTACTAATCATGCGTGGTAGCATCGACTTTTAACTATGGAGCAGTACCGTCCACAAAAGCCATACTCAGCAGGAAAACACATCTAGAGAGCTCCCTCCAACGGGTTTGGCTTTGTTGCAATGGGAAATGACCTTCTGATATTTAGCCCCCTCAGCTCACACCGCCTCAATACCCTTTGGATTTTGCTGTGGCTTACACAGGCACTGTAATCCAGCTACCTGCCCAACCTCTACTGCTGGCTGTGAGGACTGCGTATGAAGTTACAAGAGCGTCTTGTGAAGGCACAACTCACTACACCTGCTAGCATACCCCTTGTCATCACTGTGTTTGCACATACCTGAAACTTCCTCCATGCTACCACAGCTAATCCCATCATCCTCCCAATCATTTCACTGACCCACCATCCTACTCCCTACC